>NC_141691.1:731175376-735975376 GCF_964263255.1 Lissotriton vulgaris | reverse complement strand
TTCTCGAGAGTTCCCATCTGTTTACTTATCCTTCTGGTTCATTCCACTAGGGGTAAAATTAAAGATTTAACCAGATGTTCAATATTTTCTAGTGAGCACTCTTTGCTCCGGTTGTCATTATATGATATTTCTACTATATCATCAAGGGGACTATGGCGTTTAAGATTACTATTTTCAGCCTGCATAGGTCTGATAATCCTGTCCTCAGGTACCTTATCCCTACATTTAGGCGAGATGACTTTTTTCTTAGAACGTCCGCCGATGTGTTGATTTCCACCACGCTTGCGCTTTAAATTAAGGGGGGAATCCAGCGCATATTCAGAAGTAGTTTGTTCAATCAATGATTTGTTTGCTAATGGAGGGCTGTCACTAAGGGCAGGAACTGCTCTGGGGTAGACCATAAAAGAATCAATACTTGGGTCTGCCCCACTAGTATCTAATATAATAGAGAGATCTTCCTGAGCTTGGGGTGTTGTTTCATGTTGGGCACTGAAGATGGGGTGGGCGGTCGGGAGATGGTGCCAAAGCTATCACCCCTAGTGATGATCTTCTCAAAAATGTAGGATCAAGGGATAAGCGACGTTGTGTTAAGGCTACCTCCTTTTCCAATGCAGAAGCCGCCCTAGTAATGAATGCGTCTAAAGTGCCGGTTAAACCACCCCCCCCTTATTTCCCAGCTTATTTCCTTTCTGGTTTTTATGTGCCATTGGCCAAGTACTTGTGCCTATATCAAAGGTCTAAAATACAAAAATAATACAAATAACAAATATGTATGAATATTAAAATAGCAATTAAACACGTTACTTAAGTCTTACTAGTCAGAAAAAACAAAGGGGGTGGCCCAGTCCAGTCTCTTCCTGACTCTGACGGCCTCAGACGGCCCGCCCTTTGCCCGGGCTTCGCCCGGCTCGTCCCGCAATGCGGGATGATGCGGCCGCCTTTATTCGCCTGTGGAGGGCATGACAGGAGGGTGACGCTAAGCCCTGATGGCTTGTGGGCTCCGTAGTTGTTGCTCCCTTTCTGCCTTCAAGGTCCCCAGCTGCGAGTGTTTCCCGCAGAGCGGGAAACGCGAGAAGTTGCCGAAGAAAGCGTCAATGAAAGGGGGAGCGTGGTTCTCCACCAGATCGTGGCCCCCTCTTACTGTCAATGCTGCTGCTCAGACCGCAGGTTAGTCAAAGTATTCCCCGCGATGCGGGATGATGCGGCCGCCTTTATTCACCTGTGGAGAGCGTGGCGGGAGGGTGACGCTAAGCCCTGATGGCTTGTGGACTCTGTAGTTGTTGCTCCCTTTCTGCCTCCAAGGTCCCCAGCTGCGAGTGTTAAGTTGCCGAAGAAAGCACCGATGAAAGGGGGAGCGTGGTTCTCCACCAGATCGTGGCCGCCTCCTACTGCCAATGCTGCTGCTCAGACCGCAGGTTAGTCAAAGTATACCCTGCGATGCGGGATGATGCGGCTGCCTTTATTCATCTGTGGAGGGCGTGGCGGGAGGGTGACGCTAAGCCCTGATGGCTTGTGGGCTCCGTAGTAGATGCTCCCTTTCTGCCTCCAAGGTCCCCAGCTGCAAGCGTTTCCTGCGGAGCGGGAAACGTGAGAAGTTGCTGAAGAAAGCACCGATGAAAGGGGGAGCGCGGTTCTCCACCAGATCGTGGCCCCCTCTACTGCCAATGCTGCTGCTCAGACCACAGGTTAGTCAAAGTATTCCCTGCAATGCGGGATGATGCGGCCGCCTTTATTCACCTGTGGAGGGTGTGGCGGGAGGGTGACGCTAAGCCCTGATGGCTTGTGGGCTCCGTAGTTGTTGCTCCCTTTCTGCCTCCAAGGTCCCCAGCTGCGAGCGTTTCCCGCAGAGCGGGAAACGCGAGAAGTTGCCGAAGAAAGCGCAGATGAAAGGGGAGCGTGGTTCTCCACCAGGTCGTGGCCCCCTCTTACTGCCAATGCTGCTGCTCAGACCGCAGGTTAGTCAAAGTTATCCCCTGGGTTATAGTCATTTATCTATTTTGACTTCATTTCTTCTTAAGTTGTAGGTATTTTTTGGAGACTATCTTGTGATAGTATGTCGCAAAGATGACATAAAACTGTTCACTCTTCCTTTCGATATTACTGGACGTGGAAATACAAAACGGCATTTGGTATAGAGTTTGTCCTTAGATTTGTACTTTCGATGACAGTATTTCCCACCACGATGGCTTTGGAATCGTAAGACCTGTTGTCTTAAGTCCTTACCTTGTATACTTTTGGGTATATCACATGTAGCATATTCTTCAATAAAAGACAACACAGTATCATCTGAGTCTGTTCCAAATTTGGGAGCATCTTTGATCCATATTAGCATGTGTATGTGAGGAGCACCTCTTGCTTGATACTCCTTTCTCCAAAAGAAGTCCAGAACCTCTCCAAGAGAAGGATTGTTTTTATTGGTGATAAAAGACATCATTGCTTCAAATCTATGATTGAAATACCTGCATACATTAACTGGATCCAAAGAGCACAATTCTCCAGGTGTCTTGTATTCAATATTTAGTATACTTGGATTTGCCTCTCGAAGAAATTGAAGTAAATCATCCCAAGCATATTCAGCACAGCTTAGAGTAAGGAACCATGTAGGAGTTCCTAGGTTCCTTAGCATACATTTCAGTTCTCCATGACAACGGTACCAGTACTTACGCTGACATGCCATGAGATTAATTAGCTGAGATTCCAAAACATTATCTTTCTGCAGTACTTTATCCATAAATTCCTTTGCTGAAACATTTTGCAGATCTACACCTGTTTTCAATATATGGTGTACTGCATAAGAAAGTCCAGACAAATCACTCTCAAACAAAAGATGAAACAAATACGGAATAAATTGCCAAAATCTTGCATCTTCTGCATATAATCTTGATGTCCGGTATTCAGATGCAGGAATCTGCACAGGTCGGTCATCATATCGTCCTCCTTTTCCTGTGGGAAACAACTGAGGGAAACAACGAGCTTCCAAGCTTTTTTCCCATACACTAATGGGACTTCTTTTTGCTTCTTTCATTTGGAATAACTCTATAGTATTCCCCATCACTTCTTTAGAATGCAGTGGATGAACACTGTAATGTTCGTAGATTTCTTCAGTTCTGGACACATCCACTTTTTCAATTAGTCCAGATGGCAAGTCACTATCTTCTTCTACAGTTATTTCTTCTTCTCTCACATACACATTTCTGTAATATTGATTATTTGTTACCAGATACAACGTTGCCTTTTTCACTTTCCTAACATCCACTAATTCTTGCCAGATTTTCTTACTCTTAGTAGGAACGCCATTAACAAGAATAACTAAAGGTTCATCCTCTACGTTTTCAACACCAATTGTTTCAATATTTTTCTTTAAATCTAAGGCAAATATACAACTCTTCCCTTTAATCCTCTGTCAATCAGAAGGAGGCAATTGTCCTTTATTAGGCTCCATACGAACAATAGCCTGAAATGGATGCACACACTGAATAAGAATAGACTCATAGGTATTTAAATCCATCAGTTCAGAAAGAATATTTACCAACTCAAGATTATTATGCACAGCACTAGCAGGCATTTTGTTCTCGTCTAATTTGTTATAACAATATTTACAAATACGCTGATCAGAACCCAAATTAAAACAATTCTCTATTGACAAATAAGTTGCAAAATCCTTCCACTCGTTATTATTTTCCTTTTCACTTTTTAAAAACAAATCAACAGTCCTGGTCTGATTTTTATAATGAGTTCGTCGACAACAGACACAACAATAATTTGGCCTTTCACCTGAAATCGCCTTAAACTTTGTAATTTCTTGCTCAAAATTTTCTGTACTACAATGTTGTACATTCTCTTCTACATTTCCTTTTATTAATATCTCAATTTCTGTACTGTCTTCCTCAGGACCAAAATAACTAACCTCAATTTTATCACAAACGTTCTTTACATTTGATACAGATCCATGTAAAAGAGCACTGTTCAACTTTTTAACAGTAGAGCTGGACTTTTTGCATAATACAATCTTCTGACTATTTTCCTCATTTCAATATGATGTACTGCTAACATCCTGAAATGGTGAAAAACACTTTGACATACTTTATTAGAAACACAAGCCAGAGAATGACCTTGCAAACCAGTATTTTCTCTCACTCTGCAAGGGTCTAGTCCTTGCAACATCTTAATCTTTTGTTTAACACTTTTCTTAGTATAGTTACGTAAGAAATTGCGTAAAAAATCAATAGAGTCTTGCCATACACTACAAATACTACTACAATTCCAAGTGTACACTGGAGCTTTGGGACGTCTCCCTAAAACGTCATCAGCTAACACCTCTTCTGCATTTCTAGGAACAATGTTCTCTTTCTCAATAGGACAACCATTTCTAACCTCATAAGCACAACCACTAGTGTCACCTGCATGCAACAAATCATTACTCTGAAGATAACTTTCTTCATTAAAAAAAGGCTCAGAACTTGAACTATGTTTCCATTCACCCAAAAAAAACCTCACAAAAATGACTTCTGTCAATTACTCTTCTCCACTTACTTTTGGCCTTCATTAAATGGATTGGCTTATCTAGTGATCGAATTCTATTGATTACTAAAATAAACAATTTTGTTTTCAATTCAAAAGCTTTCTCAACTATAGTTTCTATACCTTTCTTCTTCTTATAAAATGCTGTTTTTTTATATCCCTTAATTTCTTTAATTAAATTTAACACAACTCTATTATTACATTTTTTTTTCCTAATTTCAAAAAATTGGTTTTTCCTCCTTTTACTATACACTATTTTTTCTGCAGTTAACTTTCCATGATTGTTCTCTTTATTCTTCTTTTTCTTTTTCGTTGCAGATACACTAATACAATTTTTCACTTTGTGCACACTACTCTTGGTCTTTAAAATTTTCCTCAGAAAAGTGTTCCTTCTCTTACCAGGACTTTTTTTCTTTTTGTTAACACATGGTTCTTCATGTAAATCTTGTGGATGACTTCTCTCCAAATAAACACCCTTCTTTCGTTGTTTCCTCTTTTGAGATTTCGTAGGCATGATACAGTTTCTTCAGTATTGATAAACAGAATCTATTATAAAAATCATATATAACATTACAAAAATAAGTATATGAAATATTCAATAATATTACTTATAAGAACAGAGGGAGGATTATGAGGACAAACGTGAGACTATGAAAATAAAAGTACTTACAACAAGAGAGGAAGGAGTATGAAACAAGGGAAAATATAACGAAAAAAGGGAGTATAAACACACACTGCAATATAACAGGATAAAGGAAGTATGAATAAACTGGAAAGTATGAATAGGTAAGGGAGAGTATGAAGAGAAAGATGGAAATATGAGGAAAGAAGAAAGGGTATAAGAAAAAAAGAGAGTAAGAGGACAGAGGGGGCACTATAAGAAGAGAGAGAAAGACTCTAAATAAAAAATTAATACTAGCAAAGGACAGAGTATATAAGGACAAAGAGAACAGTACCAGAAGAGAGCACGGGGAATGTGGGGAAAAGTGGAAAATAAGGAAAAAAGGGATGTACAAGAACAGAGGATACAGTCTGAGAAGAAAAGAAGGAGTATAAACAGATGGAGGATTATGAAGAGTGAAAAGTGTATGATGAAAGAGGCAGAAGTATGACAAGAGAAACAAATATAAAGAGAGAGGTCAGTATGAAAAGACGGAGAATCGGAGGAAAGTGCTGCAGAGTGTATTCAGGGAGTCAAGGAGGAGTAAGAGAAGAGAGCAAACAATATGAACAGATTTAAGAAGTATAAACAGAGAGGACAGAAAATGAAAATAGAAAAGTAATATGATGAAAAAGAGGAAAATATGAACATAGAGGACTAAAGGAAATATAAGAAAAACTCAGTAGTATGAGGAGACATGGAGAAGTAAGAGAAGAGAGAGGAGAATATAAAAACAGGGGGGAGTATAATAACAGGGGGGAAATGAGGAGAGGAATATGAAAATAAGAAAAGACGGCAATATTAGTAGAGAGTGCAAAGTATAAGAAAAGAGAGGAGAAATGTGAGTACAGAGAGAAGAGTATTAAAAGAAAAAGAAAAGTATGAGAAAACAATAGGGAGTACCTGCAAAGAACAGCGAGAATAAGAAGAAACAGAGAATATAAGAACAGAAGAGTATATATGAAGAAAGAGGAAGGAATGTAAAAAGACACAGAGACAACAATGTGGAGAAAAGACAAATATAAAGGAAGACTGACCATATAAGGAGAGAGGGAGTACTATGAGAAGACAGTAAGAACTATGACAACAGTGGTGAATATAAAGACAAGAGAGAATATAAAGAGGAGGACAAATATGCAAAAAGAGGAGCAAGTATGAAAAAAAAGTATAAAAAGAGAGCAGAGTATAAGAAAAAGAAGATAGTATAATGAGAGAGGAAGGAGTAAGACGAGAGAGGAGGGAGTATGACAAGTGTAGAAAATATGCAAAAAGGGGCGAATATAATTCCTTAATGTACACAGATGCACAGTGTGATATTACCCAAAAAATTACGAGACCATGCATTTTACCAAAACACATTTACTACTGTAAAACGTTTAAAAAGGGGCAAATATAATTCCTTAATGTACACACATGCGCAGTGTGATATTACACAAAAAAAATGAGACCATGCATTTCACCATTTACGACTGAAAAACGTTTAAGTGACTATACATATTCCATGTATATAATTACTACATTTCAGTGCACAACACTGACTCATTTTCCAAATACATATGCAATTTACTACATTATTTCTGCCACTATTACATCAAAAAAAACTAACACAATAAAACAACAAAGACGCACAAGGGGCTTGTAAATCGACCCAGACTATATACAGAGGGAGAGAAACGAGAAAGAGGACAGAACAGGGAGTATCAAGAAAAAAATGAAATATGAAGAGAAATAGATGAAAATGAGGAGACAGAAGGAATAAGAGGAGAAACAGGAAAATAAATATAAGGACAAAGAAGGGCAATATGACTACAGAGGACAATATAAGAAAAAGACAGTAGTACCGAGCGAGAGAAAAGAGTAAGAGGAGAGAGAGGGAAGTATAAAAAGAGAGGCTTGGAATTATGGAAAAAGGGACAAATATAGGGCCATATTATAAAGAAAGGGCGACACATTATCGCCGCTTTTATGGGCAGGAAACTGCCGCTAAAGAGGCGATAATGGGCTTGATAATATGGCCTTGTGAATTCCCATAGAAGCCCAGGTTAACACCATAACCTGGGCTTCTATGGGAATTCACAAGGGCATATTATCAAGCCCATTATCGCCGGCTTAGCGGCACTTTCCTGCCAATAAAAGCGGCGATAATGTATCGCCCTTTCTCGATAATATGGCCCATAATTCCTTAATGTACACAGACGCACAATGTGATATTAAACAAAAAAACATAACAGCATGCATTATAGCAAAACACATTTACTACTAAAAAACGTTTAACAAGGGACGAATATAGGGGCATATTATCAAGACAGGTGATAAAATTATCACCGCTTGATTGGCAGAAAACTGCTGATAAAGCGGCGATAATGGGCTTGATAATATGCTCTATAGAATTCCAATCGAAGCCTATGTGTCCTTCACATCTAACATGGGCTTCAATAGGAATTCCATAGAGCATATTATCAAGCCCATTATCGCCGCATTATCAGCAGTTTTCTGCCGATAAAGCGGCGATCATTTTATCGCCTGTCTTGATAATATGCCCCATAATTCCTTAATGTACAAAGATGCACCACATACATTCCCATACAACTTATCAACTCACCTTTCAAATTGATTTGTAGATTAAGAAGAATGCCACTCACACAGTAGATATTCTTATACAGAATCTCTCTAGTTCAGTTTTTGCAGTAGAAACACGAAATGGAACATTTTCCCTCTCATTTTACACATACATACATATAAACAACCAATTAAAATCCTTCACACATTAATTCAAAACGAAACACACATTTCTATTGCTTTAACATTTCAAACCTTTCCAACTGACATAACTTTCCACCCTACCCCCAACAGATCATGTAAAAGTCAACTGTCAACAGAGGTTAAAAGTTCAGCCCTGTATAAAGCACTGCTCCTCAACAAATTTAGACTATGCATAAGCACTTACTTATAAGTACCAATAAAGAGAAAAGGTCTCATTTCAAGCAACCAACATATAAACACATAAACTTGATAGATATCTGCAAAATATATATTTTTTATTGATTTTTTCTTGCTTACGTACGCTTATGAAACGACTTTCAGAATTCGCACAGTACGCATACACTAAATATACCGTAAAAAAAAAACAAAGTAGCATCTATCACTAATTTTTTACAATCCCCGGGGACCCCATCCCCCGGGCTCAAATATAACGTTCAGGACCGTGGGGGGAGCCCCAAAACCCCCATGGTCCCAGCCAGCTCCCAGCGTCCTTCGGGAGCCGGAATTGCTTTTTGTCAGAGAGACCAGCTTACATGCTGCTCTATCAGACAAAAAGCGGTATAGAGACAAAATATCGACTCCAAAATATCGACTGGACATAATATCGAGTTTTAAATATAGACTGGACAAAATATCGACTGGACATAATATCGACTACAAAAATATCGTTTTTCAGGTAAGTGAAGTAATATCGACTGTATAAAATATAGACAGCAAAAATATCGATTTTTTAATAATATATAATATTTTATAGTGTATTTTTATGTAATAATATGTGTGAATAGTGTGTATTAATGTTATAAAATATTTTATTACATGAATTTTGTTTTTATAATAATTGCGTAATGTAATTCTGTAGCGGGTTGTGGGTTTATAGGGGAATAGGGTGGGAAGTAATTTAATAATAATTAATTAATTAATATATGTTTGTTAATATTTTTAATTAATAATTAATTGATAATTAATTAATATTAATTAGTTAATTAATTAATATAATTTTGAACATATTTTGTATTAGTAAATAATTGTTAATTAATTAATTGTAATTAGTTAATTACATTAATTAGAGTACATTTTTAATATATATAATTTTGTGTTATTTTTAAGTAATTAATTTGGAAAAAATAATATTAATTATTAAAATAATTACAGCTAATGTTCTAATATTTTTACTTTATTGTTATTGTTAATTAATAATTAATTGGTAATTAAATAATATTGATACATTTTGGGTAAAGGAGCATTTTTAGGGTTCAGGGTCAGTTTTCAGTTCATGGGTAAAGGGGTATTTTTAGGGTTCAGGGTCAGTTTTCAGTTCATGGGTAAAGGGGTATTTTTAGGGTTCAGGGTCAGTTTTCAGTTCATGGGTAAAGGGGTATTTTTAGGGTTCGGGTCAGTTTTCAATTCATGGGTAAAGGGGTATTTTTAGGGTTCAGGGTCAGTTTTCAGTTCATGGGTAAAGGGGTATTTTTAGGGTTCAGGGTCAGTTTTCAGTTCATGGGTAAAGGGGTATTTTTAGGGTTCAGGGTCAGTTTTCAGTTCATGGGTAAAGGGGTATTTTTAGGGTTCAGGGTCAGTTTTCAGTTTTTGGGTAAAGGGGTATTTTTAGGGTTCAGGGTCAGTTTTCAGTTTTTGGGTAAAGGGGCATTTTTAGGGTTCAGGGTCAGTTTTCAGTTTTTGGGTAAAGGGGTATTTTTAGGGTTCAGGGTCAGTTTTGAGTTTTTGGGTAAAGGGGTATTTTTAGGGTTCAGGGTCAGTTTTGGGTTTTTGGGTAAAGGGGTATTTTTAGGGTTCAGGGTCAACAAATAAGATTTTAAAAAATTATTTTTATTATTTTCATTTATTATTTAATTATTATAATTTAATTTAAGTCGTTTTAAGTATATTTTAGTAATTCAAATTTAATATTAATTTAATTTAACACTGTTTTTAATAAAGTCGATATTTTTTACATCTATATTTTTGTTAACGATATTTTGTACTCGATATTTTTGTACTTACCTGTTTGTAGATACAAACTCGATATTTTGACTGTCGATATTTTGTCCACGATATTTTGGCAAGTCGATATTTTGTCCCTCGATATTATTTCAGTGATCCACAAAAAGCAATCTGCTTTCCTACATGAAAGAGAACTCTCGCCCTACCATAGCAAACAGCAGTGTCCCAGGGATAGGTACCCCGTAACACTACAGGAGCCGGCCCTGGGAGGTGTTGGTCCCCAGGGCCATCAAAGGCTCAACAAAGGCCATCAAAGATCTTGACCTTAGGGATCATTGTAAACCCCCCTAAGCAGTCCTAGGGGGACAGGAAGTCCTATAGCAAATATCAAACTTTTCCTGTCAATCTACACACTCAATCTACACACATATAGAAATAAATAAAAAATCACATTTATTTCCACATTTAATCAAAACGAAACACACTTTTATATTGCTTAAACATTTGCACCCTTTCCAACTGACAAAACTTTCAACCCTTCCCCCATTCCACAATCTGCCAGTTACCATAGAAAGACTTCAGGGAACACCTAACTCAGCACACAGGTGAAAAGTTCATCATACATTGTTGCAAATTAAAACAGCAAGTGTGCTTGACTTGAGAATATACCAGCTTATCTTATGTAACGTTCTTTTCTATCAGTTTTTCTTAACCAATAAAAATCAGACTTTTTAAAAACAGAAACATGCATCCTAGCTTAGTGTAGAATGTTGTCGAACAACCAATCATTTCTTTTCTTTTTTCAAAACTGCATGTTGCCCACCATTTTAGAAAAATCTTACTTTTCGAACTGCCATTTCATTTACAGAGACCTTTAGAGTGCATCCAGACCTCTCTTCAGGATGCTTACAGTGTGGATTGTGGGACACAGCTATATTTTCTGGAGCCAAAGGTACGCACAACAGAAACGAATTCACAAAGACCTACTTTTACCAAATGTAGACATTAAATGGATTGGACAGAGAGGATTAAAGTGGCACCAATTGATGCCATTGGTGAAATCCTTTTTACATCTCCAACACCCTGACCTCATAATTGTGCACTGTGGTGGCAATGACCTAGACACTTTAGGGGTAGGTCTGGAAATGCTTATGAAGGACACCTTTGCACAATTGATGACACTTTTCCCCCAAACTGCCTTTGTCTATTTTGGAAATGGTCCAACCACTCTTGTCCACAGATTGAAAAAGCTAGGAAACATGTGAATAAACCGGTTTCTGCCTTTCTCAGAGACTATAGAATGGGATCCAGCTACCACAACAATCTGCGTTTCAATATCCATGACATCTATAGGAGAGACGGTGTACATTTTACAGATGAGGGAAACAGTCTACCTCTTGAACTTTAGACTCTGCATTGGTACTTACTTGTAGGTACTAAAATCTCCCAATAAACACAAGGGCTCTTTTTAGAGTCACCCAACATCTAAACACATACACTTCATAAATATCTAAAAAATATTATTTTTCTTCCTTCAGTATGCTTATGGGATGACTTCCAATCTTCGTACCGTACCTCGTCCATACGTACTTGGTACGATAAATCTACCATAAGAAAAATAGCCTTTATCACAAATTTTTTATAATCCCCGAAGACCCCATCCCCCGGGGCTCAAATGTAACGTTGCGGACCGTGGGAAGAGCCCCAAGGCCTCCACGGTCCCAGCCGGCTCCCCACTTCCTGCGGGAGCCGGTATTGCTTTTCGTCACAGAGAGCAGCTTACATGCTTCTATTCTACTTTCAAAGATGATTTCAACAGGTATACATTTTATAAAATAATATAGTACTGCACGCTAAAGGAGAAAAGTCACTCAATTATGATAGAATAGAAAATAGAAAAAAATACTTCTACACTCAACAAACTCGTAAGCAGAGTATACAGTTTATTTTAAAAACACCCTACCACAACTAGTTTTTGAAACGCTTTATACAATAAAATGCGTCACAAAATAGGCTACATACATGGTGACTGTATCGTAACGTCACATAGAAAAAAGAAAGCCACTCTTACGCTACCAGGAAAACACAACAACAGTAAAAGGCCCAAATTTCCATTGTAGTGATTTCTTAGTTGCAAGTCTAGTTGTCAGATAGACACACACACTCCCTCATGGCTGGTATACACACACACCACCCCCATTCAGCATATCTGTCACTACACACGTGACCCTATGTTTAAAAAAGACGGAGTGCACGTGTTGTATGCCATTTTAAAGTTGTTCCCAAAGCACCGAACAAGGAGCCCACTACTACATGCGTGGCCTCTTTGGTCACTGAGATAGTGGTGCCCGAAGCACTGAGCGGGTGAAGAACCTGCAATGATGATGATGATGATGGGAGCACAAATATGTCGTTAGCCATAGAGAGATCAAGACTCGGCAGCATATATGAGACTTCTTTGTTGGAGATCGGGACTACATCATGAAGAAGGTGTCTTTTCCACGAAAAGGTGAGCAGTGAGACTTGAGTACGCATCGGAAGGAGTCAAAGGGTTTGTCACGGGGATCCTGGCTGTCTGGTACAGGAGCGGGGCGAGGACTTTAACAGCTGTTCCTTTCCGCCCCGCGAACAGGATGCCTACGGCCCCTTTAATGCCGCCTGGGCCTTCCAGGGGGAGGAAACCTCACCTGTGACGTCACCGCCGCTTAACCAATCCGGATCGGAGGAGGCGTACAAACTTCACCAGCAGGAAGACGATGGCGCGAAAGCCGAAGGAGGACCGGGAACAGAGACGCCGGAGCAGAGCTGCATTCCTGACAGCGAGCCCAGGAAGAAGGAGCACGTAGAAGACGGCCAGCCCAGTGAAGTCAACAAGCCTGGAGGCCACCGACAACACAAGCCGCCCGCCGCACTTCAGGAGAAGTGTGGCTAAACAAGGTACGGGACCGATTCCGTAGACTTGCATTCTCACAGGGTGGGACGGGGTAGGGGTGGGTGAGGGTGGTCACGGGACGGGTTTTGTGTGGCGGTCTTTTGTTTCTTCAAGTTCCCTAAGCACGCGTCTATCGCCTCACCATCCCGCTACCTGATTCTGTTGTACCGAAATGCCGGTGACGGTGCCTGGTGATCCTCTCACTCCCCTCCCTCCTCCTTCACATTTGGATCCCAGAAACATAGCAGTAATCCTGGGGTTTGTTTCTTCTCTTTTTGTTCTCGGCGGAGAGTTCCCCAGAAGTCCCGACAAGAACGCCTGAAGTCAGCCAAGGAGGCCAGGAAGGACAACTGCCTACGCCACCCTCCATCTTTTCTTTGTCTTATCGTTTGGTTGACACTGGCCAATCACCCAGAAGAAGGGTGTTAAGACATTTGGCTATAGTTATCATAAAAGAAATAAAGAAGCATCTATGAAGAACCTTTAGTGGTCCAGCGCTCGTTTCTTCCCAGACCCCCCCCTTAGTGCATCGGTCACAGGGTTGTAGCTGACTACATACAAAAATGCGACTTAGTATTTTAGACGAACGCACTCCTACATAATGTATTAATTTACATGTTTAATTTTTTTCCCAATAGCAGTAACGTTTTTATAATCGCTGAAATGTCTGGAATATATTCACAATACAAACAGTTCGTAGAAATGTGACAATGAACGTCTATAAAAGAGTGATATTATCTAACTCCAAATTAATACAGCAACAATTACCAATCATAAAATCTTTCTTTTAATATCTTTTAGATGTACAGCTTCACGATGGATTATGTAACAAGGACGACGGCAATAGCACTAGGTCAGCAAGGAAGCTTGTTTCTGAAACAACAACAAGCTATCTGTGAAAGGAGAGAATCTGTAGTATACAGAAGGCGCGCAAAACACACATTGGGCTAACGGGGCTTCAGCTAGGAGGAGATAGCTTCCTGGGCCCACACACAGTCGCACCCGAGTACGTCACAGGTCTTTTAAAGACATTTTGCTTGTTAATGAAGCTTTGATATCCCCCCTGCTTACAGCCCCTGCAGCTCCACTCTTCTTTTTGCTTGAAATTAAGCTCCTCCCTGAAATTTTTTCTAGCCCCCCCCCCCGATATTTTTGACTGTGGTTGCGCCTCTGGCTTCAGGTACCCCCTCCCCTGTCGTGTATGTCTCTCCCACGTTTTAATGCCCTTTTTTCTCTTTCTCTTTCTTACTTTCTCACATCATTTCTCTTTCTTTTTTAAAGTTTTGGACGCTGCTATCTCCACTCTGCTGTATACAACCTTATCTGAATTGAAATTATTAACTCTCTCTACAGTGAAGGCTTCTTACACACGTAGAGCACCATCTTTCAATCACGCCAATGGCACTAGGTGACAAAGAATTTCGTTTCCGAAACAACAACAAATTATCTGTGAAAGGAGAGAGTGGGTAGTGTGCAGCAGCTTGACTGTGCAGAAATGTATAATTACCTCCGAGCAGTGACAACAGATAGGTTACAACAGTCTGAGAAACAGATCTACAAGCTTATTGCGCCACTTTTGTGTCACTTTTAACATGAGAAAACTGGCGCAAGGAGTTGGTAAATCTGCGTCTCACTTTTCAAGAAAAAATCTCAACTCCAGACTCTGCGAGACACTTTTAATGTTCTTTTCTCTCTCTTTCTCTCTCTAGCTCTCTATGACATCATTTCTCTTTCTCTTTTAAAGTTACAGACACTGCTGTCTGCTTGGACGTGTAGAACAACAGTTGAACTCAAGTTGTGAATTCCACTGGCCGCAGTGTTTAAAGAAGGGTAAGCACAGAGGCCTGGATATACAATGCCTTCATTACAATGCATTAGAAATAAGTCGGCACATTTACAATCCCGTTGTGCCACTTTTGTGTCAGTACCGCCGTAGGTACTTCCATATACACACCATTTGAATGCGGGACTATAACAGAACTAAAATGCACTAGGCACACTGCACACGTAAAACCGTAGTATTACCTGTATCTGTGAAACAAGAGTGGGTAGTGTGCAGCAGCTTGACTGCGCAGAAATGTATAATTACCTCCGTGCAGTGACAACAGATAGGTTACAACAGTCTGATAAATAGATCTACAGGTTTATTACGCCACTTTTGTGTCACTTTTAACATGGGAAAAGTGACACAAGGAGCTTGTAAATCTACGTCTGACTTTTCAAGAAAAAATCTCAACTCCAGACTCTGGGAGACAGTTTTAATGTTGTTTTCTCTCTCTTTCTTTCTCTATCTCACTCTCTGTGACATCATTTATCTTTCTCTTTTAAACTTGTAGACACTGCTGTCTGCTTTGACGTGTAGAACAACAGCTAAAGTGAAGTTGTGAATTCCACTGGCCGCAGTGTTTGGCCGCAGTGTTTATACAACGGTAAGCACAGAGGCCTAGATATACAATGCCTTCATTACAATGCATTGGAAATAAGTCGGCATATTTACAATCGTGTTGTTCGACTTTTGTGTCAGTAACACAGTAGGCACTTCCATATACACACCACTTGAACGCAGCACTATAACAGAACTGAAATGTACTAGGCACACTACACACGTGCAACCGTAGTGTTCCCTTGACTTGTAATGCTTCAGCTCATTTACTCACATCTACATAATTCCAAACTCTAATTTTTTTTTTGTTTTGCAGATTACCAATCATACGTCTTTTGGAGTCCACTTCACAATTTGTTTATAATATTGTTTTTTATGTTATTTTTCTAGTTGTTTATAATACAGTTATCATTAAGTTTCATTTACAGTTATTGTTTTAATAAAAGTTAATAAAAAAAGACATACTTCTTTTTGTTTGGGGGGGGTGACAGTCCACAATAAAAATAATATTTATAATGTTGAAGTACTATAGTAAGATGTTCAAGAGTAGGATTACAACGTGGTCATAACCATGTGTGATTGTCACCACGAAGCCATTAGCACACATATGGCTTTACCACGCATACTCTTACAACTAGTAAACATTTACCACGCATGATAAACGCATAATCATAATAATGTCTTTGTGTTGACAAACATGCGTTGTAATGGCTGTGGCTTACATGCTTCAAATTAGTTTTTAGGTATAAGTGTGACCAAGTCTGATAACATCAGAGGCCAAGGACAAACACCGTGGTGTCTGTGGCAGGAAATCTCATCGATCACAGAGAAGATAAGCGGAGGGTAAAATGAAAGTAACAGATATGATAAAAGTAACGGAGGAAAACTACTAAAATGGCGGTGGATGGAGTATGTAATCAACGTTTGGCGCCTCAACACTACATTTCAAATAATTATAGATACATTATGTTTATTAATATATTACAAAAGTATAGCAGAGGATGACACACACGGCCCGGAAAAAGAAAGCGGCTAATTTAATACCTGAAATGAGGAGAGGTTTGCTTGGCGAACTTGAAGAAAAAGAAAAAAAACGTGGGCTTGGAAACGAGGATGCGCATGCGTAGAGAGTACAACTGGTGCACAAAAAAACCCGGAAAGTTTTACATACTATCATAGAAATATAGCTCTTTTTTTGACCAGTAAAGTTAGTTCTCAAAAATAACTCTTTATTTTTTTAGCCCCAATGCCGCCACGATCCCAGACGGCTCCCCGCGTCCTTTGAGAGCCCGCATTGCTTTACATGCTGCTCTCTCTGACGAAAAACAATCTGCTTTCTTACTTGAAAGAGAGAGCAGATTAACTTGCTCTCTTTTTCAAATAGGAAAGCAGTTTGCTATGGTAAAGTGGTAGCGGCGACGGTACCGCCCTACCATAGCAAACAGCAGTGTCCCGGGAGTACGCACCCCGAGACACTGCAAGAGCCGGCCCTCGGAGATGGTGGTCCCCAGGGCCATCAATGGTTCCAGTAAGGGGGCTGCGCGACCCCCTCCCACATTAAAAAACCCTGAGGAGTGCAGGTACCCGGGGCTGGAAGGTCATTTTACATATTACTGCCCCGCGAAGCTGGCGGTCCCCGCGACGTGTACGGGGAGAGAAGGAGGGAAAGCTGAAAACTACTTAAAAATATTTAAAAAAATGTTTTTAAAAAAGCCCAGACGGGCTGCCGGTCCCCGAGACTGAGGGGAGGAGGACCGTAACCCCCCGCATACTTCAAAATAAAACCACAGAGGGGTGGCGTTCCCCGATGCTCGGAGCACCTCACAAGCCCCCCATTATGGAAAAAAATTGCCCCCGGAATTTGCCCCCCAGGGACCTAATGAATAAAACAGACTTCTAGTTTGTTTTCCTTTTTCCATTGTGTACGAGTACCATACGCTTACCCTTCGATTTAAAAAAAAACAAAACAAAACAAATTGAGCATAAAGATCCATGTACGACCCCCTGAGCAAGCCTAGAGGGTCAGGATGTTTCTACCCTGCCCCCTTTTCTTATTTCTCAACTTTGTTTTACTGGTTTCTTGTGACTCGGTGCTAGCGATGAACAAGATGGCTGTCAACACTTCCTGGTTTGGAGTATTGACAGTTGACAGCAAATCAGCATGCAGCTCGTTCTCGTAATTCTACGGATTTCCGTACGCGTGCTGAACTTCGTCTCTAGATATCGCTATAATTTTCTCAGGAACTACTGAATGGATTTACACCATTTAACAAAAAGCACAATCTGCGAACCGAACTCTACCATTCTGCCAAATTTTGTGTAATTCCATTCAGCCGTTCGGGCTGTAGCCCTGGCTAAAGGTCCCTATGGAAAATTGTATGGGGAAAACACGTTTTGGGACTACCCCTTTTTTTCTCTGCCCCCACTTGACGAATCACCCCCAAACATTCAGGGAAGGAGCGGAACCGAGCAGGCCATTTTCTTGGAGAAATTCGCGAAGATTCGTCCACCGGCGCCAAAGTTATTCCAAATAGAATGTTGTGGATTTCCTATGGAAACTAGGTACTAACTATAACTACCTACTGTCGACTGCCAGTAGGCTATTTTGGCTTAAAGAACCAGGTACCCTGTGTTATTTATACGGACCTAATGCTCGACGGTACTCCGTTTTTGTGGTATATTTATTACTGGCTAGCTCCGCCGGCTGCGAGCTACCCCACCTAAGGGGAAGGATTTCCAGCAGGAGCAAATTTGTTTGGAATATATATGTATGGGACTGCGAGTGGCCTGCTGCACACGCTGACGCTTGCGAGGTGGTGTGCGTCATCCCGCTGTGTGTGGTGTTCTCATTTGGGGCAACCTGTGTTTTTGTGTATTAGCGGCTAGTCCGGCCGCGAGAATGCCCCGCCGCCCAAAGGCGGACCATCAGCACCTGGATCTCCTGGGTGCGTGTTTGGACAGAGGGAGCCTCACTCGCTTGGAGACTTGCAGCGAGCAACAGAGCTGACATCGCGCTCCCACCTTACAGGGATTGTTATCTTTTGGGAAGCAGGAACTGCAGCCACTTGGTTAATGAACATTCAAGTCTTTTTTGGCAATATATGGAACTACTTTAACCAGCATGCCATGCGCCCATTGGGGCGGGACTCATGATTAAATAAATATCAGCTGTTCTTACATTGCAGTTTCCTGCTTCTTTGCCAGTGATCAAGAGCTAAGAAGAGCTCGAAACGCGTATGGCTTTTTGGGACTGCGAGTGGCCTGCTGCACACGCTGACGCTTGCGAGGTGGTGTGCATCATCCCGCTGTGTGTGGTGTTCTCATTTGGGGCAACCTGTGTTTTTGTATATATATATATATATATATATATATATATATATATATATATATATATATATATATATATATATATATATATATATATATATATATATATATATATATATATGTATATATATATATATATATATGTATATATATATATATATATATATATATATATATGTATATATATATATATATCCAAACAAAGAGTTTAGCCCTCAGTGGAAGAAGCCACAAGAATGGTAAAATTTGGATCCATTTCTTTAAGGAGCAGCTGCAACAGGAGACGCAGAGAGAACAGTCACCATCTGTGCGTGTACAGCCAGACCGGTTTCGGGAGTCTATCCCTTCTTCAATGGCTCCTGCTTGGCAATGATGATGCAGTATGCACTCGTGATATTAAAGCCTGCCTTCAAGGGCGTGGTCAGATGAAATGGCCTTCTGGGTCTTGTAGTGCATACACCATTTACCTCGTGTGAGTTCATCATTGTGGCAGTTAATAAAAGTACGATTAAAACCCATGTGGGCTGGTGAGCATGTGGCTCTGGGTGTCCTCTTGTCTGTGGTCAGCTGCTTCTGGACACCACTCCCCCGTGTACTGATCGCACCGTTGGGCGCAATCACGGGTCCGCAGCAAGCGGCAGGCTTTGCTTCCGCGACTGGGCTCAGCCTCAAAATATCCAAACAAAGAGTTTAGCCCTCAGTGGAAGAAGCCACAAGAATGGTAAAATTTGGATCCGTTTCTTTAAGGAGCAGCTGCAACAGGAGACGCAGAGAGAACAGTCACCATCTGTTTGTGTACAGCCAGACCAGTTTAGGGAGTCTATCCCTTCTTCAATGGCTCCTGCTTGGGTCTTGTAGTGCATACACCATTTACCTCGTGTGAGTTCATCATTGTGGCAGTTAATAAAAGTACGATTAAAACCCATGTATATATATATATATATATATATATATATATATATATATATATATATATATATATATATATATATATATACATATTTTAAAACAATCTAAGCAGTTAATGCTTTATAGGCATGTTCTAAAAACTGAACTGTCCTTATAATTGCACTGTCCTCTTTGAGCCTGAAACAATAACGCGCAGCCTCTACAGTTGTTCTTATTTTTATATTATTAAACAAGGGACGTAAGTATATCCTCCATGTCGGCAACAGCTTCGGGCAGATGCATATTAAATGTTCAAGAGTTTCTTTACCGATTCCACAAAGCCGGCATACTTGTATACCTGTAAGTACCTGATTAGAAAGTCCCTTCAAACTCCCCATTCGGAATATAAAATTGTCTAAACCCTAAATATTTCCATTTTATGTAACTGGACAAATTCCATCCCAAGTAATCTTGAGCCTGTAAAGTATAAGTATCAATTACTAAATCTGTATGTTTATATTTCCCAGCATGTAGAAGATCTAAATTCCACTATCATCATTAGTGTATTACGTATTAGGTTTTTCCGCACATCCCTGGACATTCGCCCCATTTCCTGTATATCAGGCAGATCATAAGATCCTATTTCCATCATTATACTATATAGTTGCAAATCTCTGTCTTTTTTTGCTCCAAAGTTCTTCAAATATTAGGTATTTCAGTGTGCATAAATCAGCCTTAGCACAGACAATTATGTAGTTAGCACAACTTATCTTATGCAACGTTTCCAGCGATTTTAGACCAAATTCCAATCTTATCGTACAATGCGGAGTTGCCTGTCTTAAGTGAAGTAAGGTGCGTACACATTTCATAAAACATTTCTCGAGTTCAAGGATGGCTTTCTTGTTCATAACTGGAGATGCATGTAGTAAATACGGAATCATTTTCATTTGTAGTACTTTAAGTGATGGAATAATTGCATTTCCACCGAACAGTTTCATGAATCTCAAGATTAATTTAGTAATAGCTAATGATTTTGCATTCTTACTAGTCTTATGGTTTAACCACGATAACTTTTTGTCAAACGTTACGCCAAGATAATTATATTGTTCCACTACCTCAATTACATAAATAAAGTCCACTTTTTAGATTTTATGGACTGTCCAAACATCACATTTTTTGTTTTAGACAAGTTAGCGATCAAACCATTCACTGTATTATATGTATGTAATTGATTCAGTTGATACTGGAGTCCTTTTGGAGTTAGGGACAAGATTACTATATCATCGGCATATGCTAGATATGGTATCTTTTTGATTCCTAGTTTGGGTGCCATGCCCGTTTCTGAACTTAGCATCAAATCTATATCTGCAATATACAAAGAAAATAACAGCAGGCAAGGACATAGCCTTGCTTAAGACCATTTGTAGTATCCATTTTTGGTGATAATGTATTATCATGAGCCACTTTCACCCTAAGCCATGTTTCCGAATGCAAGCCAATAATAACATTCAGAAGATTCAGATAGACCTCCCATGCTGTTAATTTACTCCACAGCCTTTGCCGGTTAACCTTATGAAATGATGTGGAATAATCCACAAAACAGGCGTATAGTGTTATCTTCCACATGCTTGCCTTTTTTCCTAATAAGGACAATGAAGCGATATTATCAAGTGTCGAACACCCTGAGCGAAATCCAGTTTGATTTATTGGTATTAATGATTTTTCCTCCGCCCATGACCTTAATTTATTTTGAAGGTGTTTTGCAAACAGTTTCCCTTCAAAGTCCAGTAATGCTATTAGTCTGTAGCTGGACAGATCATCTTTAGGGGCCCGCTTATAAATTGGATGAACAATCGCTCCTTTCCAGGAAGAGGGTATTATCCCATAGCTATATAATTAGTATGTGCCACATGACATTATTAACATTTGTTATCTGAATACCACCATTCTGCTACTCCTGTACCTTCACATAACATTTTGCCATCTGTGCCATTTCTCACAGGTCTAGCCTCTCTAGGTATGGCCCTTAAATTCCAGCCTATCAAATAAGGGGTTCTTTCCTTTCACACTGGTGTGTTGTTTTGCCAGTTTGTTGTGGTAGCATATTAGAGATCTTCTTTTCTCTGAGCTTGTTATTCGCCTTTCCAAACATGCACCTTCTCCTCTGTGTCTCCACTAGAAAGTCCGGATTATTGGATATTGAGTTGCCAATTTGAGTTAGTACCCGTTGATTTCTGGCAACCAGGAAAAGTTGCAACGCGTCACTTTAGCACAACATATGAATCATTATAATTTGCAGTAACCTATCAGGCAGCTAGCCCTGTGTTTTTGGTCCTATTTAAAAATAGGTTACGAACCACCTTAACAATGAATATAATGGAAATAATGTACCCACGGTGTTCTGGAGCTGTTGAGAATAAGGTAAGAAACTGCAGCTGTTGAACCTTTCTCAAGCTTTAGGACAGAACGATTTTGAGAGGACGATGGAAGAGGAAATGATTAGTGGTACAACAAATCTTTAAAGGAGGAAAATCCAGCGATTGGGTGCAAGGAAAGAAAAAGATATACCTGCACTGTGGCTGCGCAGGAAATATGAGGGTTAAAGAAGAACAGAATTGCTAGAGCATATCGGCTTGACCAGGATGGTAGGCCTGGGCCAGGCCTTATGATAAGTTGGGCCGGTTCAAAATAAAGATCGGTGACAAATGCAGAGTAGTTTAAACAGAGTTTGTTTACCCTTTGAAGCCAGTGAAGCTCTTTATGATGAGAAGAGATAAGAAGAGATCAGGGAATATGCAGGACGGCCAAGAATGAGACAGGTGACGGATTTTCATACAAGTTCAAGATGCTGCATCAAACAGGCCCAGATAGAAGGTGTTACACTAATCTAAAGGAAAGTGAGGGTCTGAACCACAGGCTGTCTATAGTTATCCATAAAATACAGAAGCAGGTGCTGGTGACTTTGTATGTTTGATATTTAAAAATGCAGAGCTGAGTCGAAGATGAAGCCTAGGCTGCAGACTGATGTCACTAGGTTAGATAGAGGCAGAGGCAAGTTCTGTTGGTCACCCATTGGAGTTGTTGAGGTTATTACGCCAAAGAGTTCTCCAATCCTGCCGCTGCTAATGACTACATCATCCCATCCCAAAGCACTCTACAATGACCTCTAAAACGTCTTCAAAAAGGAGTTTGCCAAGATCTACAGGACATTTGACCCACACATACCGCTACCAGCTTCCAGCAGGACACCTCCCTAATCACCAAACAGCAGCTAAGCAACTGGAAGCCCCTCTCGAGTGAAGACACCACAGCCCTGATGAATATGAATACCATCTACCGAGGAGCCCCCTCTTCAATCAATCAATCAGGAATTTCTGAAGTGTGTTAGTCACCCATGAGGGTCTCAAGGTGCTGGGGGGCTGATGCAGCTCCGAATCAGCCAAAGAGCCAGGTCTTGATGCTCTTCCTGAAAGTGTGCAGAGTGTGGGAACATCTGATGTTGAGCGGGAGCTCGTTCCAGGTGTTTCCCACAATGTAGGCTCTTCGACCCACACTGGCTCTGCGGCGGCACAGGGTTTTGGCGAGAGCAAGGTCGGCGGAATGATGGTCTCTCTTGGGTTTGAGGATGGAGACTCTTTCGTTGAGGCTTTGGAGCAGGTGTTGTGGAGGGATTTATAGCCATGAGTGAGTAGCTTGAAGGTTACTCTCTTCTCGACGGGGAGCCAGTGGAGGTCTCAAAGGTGCTGAGTGATGTGTTCATGGCGTGGGATGCTGAGGACGAGTCTGGCAGCAGTGTTCTGGATGGTCTGGAGTTTGTGGAGCAGGGATTTGTTGATTCTGGCATAGAGGGCATTTACATAGTCCAGTCTGCTTGTTATGAGTGCATAATTGATGGTCTTGCTGGATTCGGGGGGGATCCACTTGAAGGTCTGCGAGGGATGTGGAGGGTGTTGAAGCACGTGGAGGAGGCAGCGTTGATCTGTCAGGTCATGGTGAGGGAGGAGCCGAGTATGATGCAGAGATTCTGGGTGTGGGAGTGGGGGGTTGCCGAGGGCAGTAGTCCACCAGATGTTTTCCCATGCTGAGGGGGTGGGTCCGAGGACGAGGACTTCTGTCTTCTCAAAGTTGAGCTTCAGATAGCTGCTGCTCATCCAAGATGGAACGTCTTTAATTTCTTCCTGGAACCTGAGTCTGGTGGTGTCGGGTTCCTTTGTGAGGGAGAGGATGAGCTGGGTGTCATCGACGTAGGATTCTATGCTGAGTCCATGCTGTCTGACGATAGTGTTGAGGGGCGCCATGTAGATGTTAAAGAGCGTGGGGCTGAACGATGATCCTTTGAGTACTCCGCAGTCTGACTCTTTGGTTTCGGCCGGTGAAGATAGGGCATATCCAGTCGAGGGTGGTTCCCTTCATGCCGGCCTGGAGTCTAACGGTGAGAGTGCAGTGAGAGTGCGCTGGGAGACGGTGTCCAAGGCTGCAGAGAGGTCTAGTAGGATGAGGGCCGCGGTGTGGCCCTGGTCGAGGAGAGTGCGGATGTCTGTGGCGGCGAGGAGGATGGTCTCAGTGCTGTGGTTGCTGCGGAATTTGGATTGGCAAGAGTCGAGGATGGAGTTATCTTCAATGAAGTTCGTTAGCTGGATGTTGACGATCTTTTCGGTGACTTTAGCCACGAAGGGGAGGAGATGGGTCTGTAGTTTTTGAGGTCTGGCAGATCTGCAGAGGGGCTTGACTTCTGCGCATTTCCAGTCGTCGGGCAATGTGCCGGATTTGAAGGTGGCATTGATGGTGCGTCGTAGCTCGGGAGCTATGGCGGCGGTGGCTCTGTGGACATGTGCGGCAGGCACAGGTCCGTGGGAGCTCCTGAGTGAATGCTCTTCATGGTCTTGGTGGTTGTCTTCGGTGGTGAGCGCGGTCCACGCGGAGATGGTAGGCTGGCTGGCGTTGCTGGAGGTAGGTGTGATTTCGGTGTCTAGTGTTGCTTGTTTGAAGTTGTCATAGAGAGACTTGATTTTGAAATGGAAGTAGGAGCCGAGTTTGTTACAGAGGTCCTGGGAAGGTGTGATGTCCGAGGCTCCGGTGGGGGGTTTGGTGAATTCCTGTTTGATGCTGAAGAGTTCCCTCGAGTCGCTGGAATTGGTGAGGATTTTGTTCTGGATGAAGGATCTTTTGATGGATCTGATGCGTTGGTGGTATTCTGTCATGGCTTTCTTGTAGGTGGTCTGATCTTCCGGGGTTTTCCTGTTTCTCCCTAATTTCTCGAGACGTCTGCAGGTGCATCTGGATTCTCGGAGGTCAGTGGTGAACCAGGTGGCTTTCATGGGGCTCTGTCTGTCAGAGTTGCGGATGGGGGGGCGAGCTTGTCTGTGCAATTGGTGATCCATCTGTGTAGTTTGTTGGGTGCAGAGTGGACATCGGTCGTGTTGGTAGGGGGATCGTGGTTGAGGGTGGAGTTGAGGTTCTCCTCAGTGACCTTGCTCCAGTTCCTTTACGGAGGGTGTGGTGTAAGTTTGTGGGTGGTAGCTTTATCGAAGGAGAAGTAAACACAGTGGTGGTCTGTCCAGGGGGGTTGCGTGGTGTGGCTGCAGTGGATATTGTTCCCTCCTGCGAAGATGGGGTAGAGCGTGTGTCCTGCCTTGTGGGTAGGGGTAGTGACCTATGCCCCATTTCATATATAACCTTGGAAGAACCATCATCTTCCCTTCACTCACAGCTATCATCAACACCTCGATAACCACCTCCACCTTCTGGTCTTGCTGGCAAAATGCAGAAGTCAACCCCCTATTGGAGAAACCAACAGCAGACCTCAACACCCTCAGCAGCTACAGACACATCTCAAGCCTGCCTTTTCCTGTGAAAGTCATGGAGACATCCATACCCAACTCACAGACCACCTAGAAATCCATCAACTCCTATACAGCTCTCAATCTGGCTTTTGTGACATCATAGCACAAAACAGCCCTCATTACAGCCACCAATGACATCAGAAGCATCCTTGGCCAAGAAGAAACAGCTGCACTCCTCCACCTCCACCTCTCCACAGCTTTTGATATGGTCTCCCACAACTCACTCATCAGAAAGCTTCAGCATTTGGGTATCTGCAGACCGGCCCTCAAGTGGATATCCTCCTTCCTCCCCTTGAGCTTTGAGCCGACGGGCTCCTGGATGAAGCACCTGCGTGCCGGTTCGGGCATTGAGGCCTTTGACGGTTGCTTGGCGGCCTTCTCTTCCACCCCTAACTATTTTCTCTACTGATGTGGGAAGTTATCCCGAAACCCGAGCCATGTCTCGGACGATATCCAAAAACCCGGGACATGTATCGGGTCTAGAGATCATCAGTTCAACAAGTACCTACTTGCACCCACTGGGGTGAACCACTCAAGAACTCCATGTACCAGAGTCCCTAGGGGCGATCCGGAGGAGGTGCTAGCGGTGTGCGGTCCATTGCGATTGTATCCTCCTTCCTCACAGACAGGGTCAGACTTCCCCCACATACCTCAGAACCCAAGAAACTCATCTGTGAAGTCCCACAAGGATTTTCGCTCAGCCCAACACTCTTCAATGTCTATATGACGCCCCTCACAGACATCGTCGGAGCCCATGGCATCAGCATAGTATCACGACCGATGACACACAGCTCATCCTTTCCCTTACTGACTCAACCAGCACCGCCAAAACAAACTTGGCCAGCTGCATAAACAACGTTGCTGCTTGGATGAAAAACAACTGCCTCCAGCTCAACACAGACAAATCCAAAGTCCTAATCTTTGGTAAAAAACAGTCCTGCTGAGACGCCTCTTGGTCTCCCTCTGAACTTGGCCCCCCATCCACCCCTGTGGACCGTGCCAAAAACCTTGGGATCATCCTGAACACCAACCTCTCCAAGAGCAGACAGATCAATGCTGTCACCTTATTCTGCTACCACATCCTGTGAATGCTACACAAGATTTTCAAGTGGATCCTACTTAAAACTAGACGAACAGTCATCCAGGCCCTCATCACGAATAGGCTTGACTACAGAAATGCCCTCTACATTGGAATCTCAGCCCATGTCATACACAGACTCACTGTCACTAGACTTACCCTGAACATCCCACTAAATAAGCTCATCTCTACACACCTCAACAAGCTCCACTGGCTTTCAGTCCAGGAAAGGTATGAATTCAATCTATGTACCCCCTCCTAAAAAGCCCTCCATAACAAGAGAAGAGAACAAGAGTCCAGTTTACCTCAACAACTGCCTCAGCTTCCGCCAACCCACCAGACACCTTCGATCTGTGTCCCAGTCAAGAGAACGCCTCTCTCGCATCAAGAAGACCAAAAGCAGGGGCTATTCCTTCTCATAACTTGCAGCCAAGACCTGGAACAACCTTCCACAACACATCAGAATCTCTAAATCCCTCATGGACGTCCCAAGGAACAGATGAAACAGGCATGATGTCCCCCTCCCACTTTAGGCTTGCCCTACTTAGCGCCCGGATACCCTCACGGGTGATTAGCTGTGCACTAAAAATTCACATAACATAACATAGCATAATATAACATACTGAAGATGAAAGTTCACTCTTATTATTATTATTAAGTTTTAAGCAGTTGCTCTTCTTCCAAACACCTACAGCTCGCATACAATTGAAATTCTGATTGAATGAC
The DNA here is from genome assembly GCF_964263255.1 of Lissotriton vulgaris. Classification (NCBI taxonomy): domain Eukaryota; kingdom Metazoa; phylum Chordata; class Amphibia; order Caudata; family Salamandridae; genus Lissotriton; species Lissotriton vulgaris. The sequence goes on along the minus strand of NC_141691.1, from coordinate 735,948,313 downwards.
TGCGATCTGGATGTCATTGGTGTATACCAGAAGAGAAAAGCCGATTGAATGAATCATGGTAGCCAAGTGAAGCACATAAAGGTGGGGCAGGAGTAGGGCTCAAAGGATAGCCCTTTTAACAGTGTAAAGGATGGCAAAGTAGTAGAAAGGAGGAAAAGGAATTGTCTGGGATCCATGAGCAAGACCTTGGATTTTGACTTAAAAAGGTAGCCGCAGAGAATGTTATGGGAAATTCTGGACATAAGTCAAGAAGAATAACAGCATTGCCCCCAGCATCCAAGCAGAGATGACTGTTGTCAGTTATGGCTGGAATCCCATTTAAAGAGTGAAAGCCAGATTGAGCAACATCCAGAATATGGTTGTCTTAAAAAAACTGGAAATTGATAATTGACTTCAATCTGAAGAATTTTCACAGGAAAAAGAAGTGGGCAAATAGGTCTGAAATTGCAGAGACTGGAGAGGTCGGCAACTATTTTTTTCAGCACCAGTACCACCATACCTTTCTTCCAGTAACCTGGGAAGGTACAGGAGACCAGTGATTAGTTAGGTAGGACAAATAGTATTTAGGGCAATGGGAAAAAAGGCCAGTACAAGGATGCAGAGGCAAACCAGATCAAGTAGATTTGTTCGTATTTAAAGTGGATTAAATATTGGAAATTCAGTTGCAGGAGAAGATACAGCAACAGAAGGAGGAGACACAGATAGAAGTTCAACTAGAGAGGTACATAGTGTCCCAATCTTATCAGTAAAAAAAGTAGAATGATTATTACACAAAGCAGCAAAGGAGGTATCCATTTAACCATTTACTGCAAGACCTATGAGCGGTAAATTCCTTCACAATCTTTAAGAGTTTTTTAGAAGTGTATTTAGCTGGGTCAGTGCACTCAGCATTGTGTTCAGAGCGTGTTTCTACGATGAGCAGCTTATAGGAATATAATGCATTGGCATAAATCAATATGTCTAAGGGGAGACATTGTTTCCTTCAATTACCTTCAAGCTTTTCACAAGAGATTTATCATTATCTAGATACTAATTATTCTAAGCCACGGTGGAAGTAGAGCGATAAGAGGCAACACTTTTTAGTCATTAAAAAGTGATATTTTAGAATTTAGATCCATGCTAGGTTCTCAAGGAGGAAGGAAAAATATTGCTTAGCCTTAGAGCAATACAAGTTGGCAATAAAACAAGCAAAGACAACTTATTTTACTTCCAAAATTCAAGAGGCCACAAATTCCTCAAAGGAACTATTCAAAACAGTAACAGCTTTGTTGAGCTGCACTGCCCGCGAGATACTGTTTTTGTTCCGAACCAAATTTTGTGGACAAATTGGCGGTCTTCTTCCAGAACAAACTCCAGACCGTCTATAATGAACTCCTGAAGCGAGGGGGAGGAACAATCTAGAGGATCAGGAAGAGGAGACAGTCCATTGCAGCCTAACTCCGTTTTCCGCTTTAAGTGAAGAGAAAGTGTTAGATTTATTGCTGCAAATTAAATCAGGGTCCCCACTTGATCCTTGTCCCCCACACATCTTGCATCTGGTGCCAGGCGAGGTTTGTACATCCTTGAAACCTCTATTAAACCAAGTCACAAGATCAGGAATCTTCCCTTTGCCTGTATTCAACCTATTTTTTTAAAAAACCACGCTCAATCCCCTAGAGGCTAAAAATTACCGCCCGATCTACTATCTACCTCTACCCTCCAAAATCTTGGAGAAAGCCATGAATTCTGAGTTGACAGCCTATTTGGATCTACATAACATCCTTGATTCCACTCAGCATGGCTTTAGATCTCGGCATTCCACAGTCAGCCCTGATCATGGCGACAGAGTAGATCCATAAGGTGATGGATGGAGGTGGTAGGGCTGCCCTGATACTGCTTGACCTTACGGCAGCCTTTAATACCGTAAATCATGCAGTATTAATACAAAAGCTGCAGGCTGTAGGTATTAGTGGTAGAGCCCTGGCCCTTCTAACATCATTCTTGTCATCCAGGCATCAATTAATTCATTGGGAGGGACTTCGGTCAGAACTGTGAACTCTCCCAGGAGGGAGTCGCCCAAGGCTCGGCCCTGTCCCCGACTATGTTTAACATATACCTGGCCCCTCTAGCCAGACTAATAAAAAGTCATGGTCTGTTGCTCGTGTCCTACGTTGATGACATGCAGCTAGTGGTGTCTGTTACGCAAAAGGGGGACATGACAGCCAAACAGTTTCGTAACTGACTTACATCGCTGATGTCCTGGATGAATGCCAACTTCTTAAAACTCAACACTGAAAAAACTGAGATCATAGAATTCGGTCAGAAACCATCGATTTGGAGCCAATCATGGTGGCCATCGAAGCCGGAACATGCCCGGTTGCGGTGCCCAAGGCTTGTAACCTAGGTTTCCTGATTGACAAAGATCTAACACTTGCCTCACAGATAAACCAAGTGGCTTCATCCTATTTGTTCACACTGAGCGTTCTTCTGAAGATCCTTCCTTTCATTCCTTTCTCTCTGAGCTAAATGGTGGTAGGAGCCTTAGTTCTATTGAGAATAGACTATTGTAACGCTCACGACCTAGGTGCTGGCTCAAGGCAGCTCACTAAACTCCAATCACTTCAAAACGCAGCAGCACGAGTACTGCTCAGTTTACCCAAACACCACCCCACTTCCACCAGTATAAGGCAACTTCACTGGCTTCCAGTGAGATGGCAGGTGGAGTTTAAAGCCCTTTGCCTAGTTCATAAAGCCCTTTATGGAGAAGGGGCAAATGACTTACAATCTCTATTCCCTTGATATGCTCCACCGCCCTGCCTAAGATCTACTGACACTGGACTGGTACATCTTCCGGGGATAAAAAAAAGTAAGATGGGGAGGAAAACGATTTTCATTTCAAGCAGCTAAGTTATGGAACTCCCTCCCCGTCCAAGTAAGACTTCAGTCCTGTTGGATGCTTTTTAGGGAAAATATTAAAACCTGTCTATTTACGCAACTCTAATTTTTCCTGGTGTTCCGTTTTTCACATTCCTCAGCGCCACGACGCCTCAACAATAGTGCGCTTTACAAATATTTCAGCCAGTCAGTCAAAAATAGTTGAGAGATTAACAGGTGTATGAGTTGAATGTCTCCTAAAAAGACTGAATTAGACAGCAAAGTTATCTGTCCAAGTGAGAGGTAACAACAGATTGTCTGAGAGGTTGGGAAGATTGGATAACATGGGCTGACATGGGGAAAAACAAATAAGAGTAGGATGGTGAACCAGAAGCTGGAAACCAAGCGGTTGCAGATAATCGATGAGCTTCAGTACACTCTGGATCATTCAGCCATAAGTTAAGATCTTCTAAGACCTCAAAGTTATATTGACGGAGAATAAAAGGTGCGATCTGGACTGTGAGGTCATTGAAGAATGAACCAAATGGTGTGTAGAGACAAGAAATAAGGGCAGTCATTATAGAAAATTAGTGGGAGCAAGAAGTGGTGCATAAATATTTTTTTGCAGATAGGACGGTGGGGATCAGAAAAAAACAAAAGGGAAGCATAGAAAATAATGGCAATACTGTCACCTTATCAAGAATGACAATCAAAATTAATGATAGTTTGGGTATCCGGATGGCAATGGCTGGGTAAAGAATAGATGCATCTTTAATCCAGGACTCTTTTGTAAAGTGTATATCTAGTTGAAGGGAACTAATGAAAAGATTAATTTCAGTATTGTGCTTGGGCAAAGAGTGGGCATTGAGGAGAAGCCACTTTAGAGAAGTGTTACGAGTTGCGGTGATAGGAGGATGAGAAGTGTAGGGAAGACGAAGAGTTAAGGGAGAAAAGTTGGTGGTAGACAGTTATGACAGTGTCCCGAGGTTGATGGGACGTTGGGGTTTGAACTCGGGGTTGTTGGTTCTACCGGTGGGGCGGAGGAAAAAAGGAACACAGGCGCCTTCAGTAACGGTTTTAACGAAGGCTTTATTGGGACGTAAGTCTTTTTCATGAAACACAGTCTTTAGAATTGGGACGAAGAAAAGTAATCCTCCGGCGTTGACTTTTTGGCTTCGGGACGTCAGGTGGTTGAGGTCCACACCGGGAGTCGTCGTTTGGTTCCGCTCCGGTACCGGCAAAGGAAAGGAAACAAGGGTCAGGACCAAATAATGTTGTGATACGTTCTCAAGGGACTGGGAGTGAGGGAGTAACCGTCGTGAGTTCGTGCACTACTTAGTCTACCCCTAACAGGTGGGGAAAGGAAGTGCTCGTGCAGAGGTAGAGGATAGAGGGCTTTTCTACAGAAACACTCACTACTGTTTCTTCCGCCCGACCCAACCCGCTACCCGGCCCCGTACCTCTTGGAGCCACGCTCCTCCCGTGGGAACGTGGCGGGGCGAAGCGTGAAACCGTTGGCCTCCTGGCGTGTCGTTCTCCTTCTGCTCCGAGTCCTGGAATCTCCCGTCGTCTTCCACGTGGGCCTCCGCTCCTTGGGAAACGCCGTCCGTTAAGGATTCTGCCTTTCCGGCTTTTGACTCCGCTACGCCCACAGGGGGTGGAGACTCGTTGCCTGGCTCAGAAGTTTTAAAGGGACCTTCCGAATTACTAATCGGAATCCAACCTGAGTCGTCATCTTCGCTCCACGATGCTGAGGTATTCTGTGGGGACAAGGGGCAGGGTAAAAGAGATGTGGCTGTCCACCATTCGTCAGTAGTCTGAGGTTCCGGCCCCCGTGCCCCGTCACATTCCTCCCCCCCTGGCTTCTCCCGTTCGGGGAGAGGAAACACCCTTGAAAGGAAGTCCGCGTTACCATTGTCTTTTCCCTTACGGTGTTGAATGGTAAAGGCATACGGTTGAAGAGACAGGAACCACCTCAAGACTCTGGGATTATGGCTACTGTTTTGATGTATCCATCTCAGGGGCGCGTGGTCTGTATGAAGGATGAATGGTTTTCCCTCGAGATAATATCTAAGCTTCTCTACAGCCCACTTTATAGCCAGGGCCTCCCTTTCGATAGTGGAATACCTGCATTTTCTTGGAAACAGCTTCCTACTTACATACAACACAGGATGCTCAATACCATCTTTACTGACTTGGGACAGAACTGCACCAATACCCACATTGGAGGCATCTGTAGCTAGAATATAGGGTTTAGCATGATCAGGAGAGGTCAATACGGGTGCCGTAGTCATGGTGGTTTTTAAGAACTGAAAGGCTTTTACTGACTCAGGTGAGGGCTGCTTAAACACGCTAGGCCTGGTGTCTTTGCGAAGGAGATCGGTCAAAGGGGCTGCTATCTCCGCAAAATGAGGTATAAACCTGCGGTAGTACCCCACCAGTCCCAGAAAAGCTCGTAGGTCTCTTTTGTTAGAAGGAAAAGGTACGGCCGCTATTGCTCTTACTTTCTCACTTTGGGGAGCTATGGAACCTTCCCCCAAGACATACCCCAGGTAGTTTACAGTATAAAAGGCAGCTCTTGATTTTTTTGCATTAATGTGCAGTCCCGCTTTCTTCAAAGCAGAAAGGATGGTTGTCAGATGCACAAGATGTTCTTTCCAATCTCGGCGGTAAATGACTATATCATCCAAATAGGCCGAGCTGAAAGCGGTGTAGGGCTGTAGCACCAGGTTCATTAAACGTTGAAAGGTTGCTGGGGCCCCATGCAACCCAAAGGGCAACACTGTAAATTCGTAAGCTCCATCGTCTGTTACAAAGGCCGTTTTCTTCCGATCTTCTTCCCGAAGGGGCACTTGCCAATACCCCTTTGTGAGGTTGATAGTGGTTATGTAACGGGCATCGCCTATCTTTTCTATCAGGTCATCAACCCTTGGGATGGGGTAGGTATCGAAATGCGACACCGCATTTAGAGCAAGGAAGTCCATACAAAACCGTTTGGACCCATCCGGTTTGGGGATCATCACTATGGGTGAAGACCAATGGCTCTGGGATGGCCGTATGACACCGAGTCGTAGCATATCTTGGACTTCTTTGCGGACCGCATCTTTTCGGGCAGCTGGGATCCTATACGGTCTTTGCTTTACAACTTTACCCGGTAAGGTCTCTATGCGATGTTCAGCAAGATTAGTTCTTCCGGGCAAGTTGGAAAAGACGTCAGAAAAGGGTTTCAGTGTCTCTGTTAACTCCTCCTTTTCTTGATTGGTCAGCTCTGTGTTTACCACTAACTGGTCCAGGGTTGACGTCTGGGCCACACCCGTTTGTGCGACCAAATGTCCTTCCCGTGGCACTGGTCCTAGCCATTCCTTGAGCATGTTAATGTGATAGGTTTGTGTCTTGGATGGGGACATCTGTAACCTATAGGTAGTAAGTCCAATGGTATCAACTATCTGATAGGGTCCTTGCCATTCATGTTTTTGTTTGCTCATGCTAGAAGGTAAGAGTACAAGGGCCCAGCTTCCTTTTTTTAGTGTTCTCAACTTCTTTCCTTTATCATATGTTTGTTTTTATCTGTTCTGCTGGGCTTCCAGATTAGTATAGGCTAGCTCTTGTAGCTTTCCCAGCCTGGATCTTAAGTTGATTGTGTACTCTAACATTGATTTTTGTTCTTCTACTTCCTCACTCTCCCACATGTCCTTAGTTATTTCCAACAAGGAACGTGGCATCCTTCCATATAGGAGTTCAAAGGAGGAGCATCCCAGGCTGCTTTGTTTCTGTGCCCTAATAACATGAAGGGCTATTGGTAAGAGCCTGTCCCAGGAGGGTCCTTCGGCCGACAACATTTTCTTCAGGGTTGATTTAAGGGTCTGATTATACCGTTCCACCAGACCGTCGGTCTGTGGATGGTACACCGAGGTCTTTAGATGTTTTATGTCAAGGGAAGCACAGACCTCTTTCATTAACTTGGAAGTAAAGGGAGTTCCCTGATCAGTCAGTACTTCCTTAGGAAACCCCACTCTTGAAAACAAGTCTACAAATTTTTCAGCGATGGCTGCTGTGGTGGTGGTTCGCAGCGGGAAAGCTTCCACAAACCTGGTGGCGTAGTCAACTATGACTAGGGCATACAGGTACCCTCGGCTCGACTTTGGCAAGGGGCCTATGATGTCCATGCCGACCCTTTCGAATGGTACTCCAATAATGGGCATCTTTTGTAGGGGAGCCATGGGTGGTTGACGTGTATTTTGTCGTTGACACACTTCACATTTTGCACAATATTCCTGCACGTCTTTATATATCCCGGGCCAAAAGAAATGTCTGGTTATGCTGTCAGTAGTTTTTTCTTTTCCTGCGTGACCGGCTGTCAAATGTGCATGCGCAAAGAAAAGAACCTGTTCTCTAAAGGACTGGGGTACCAGCAGTTGTAGTTCTCCTTCCGCTCTGTTTTGTCTATACAGTAGGTCGTTTTTTATCACAAAACGCGGATAAGAGGAAGGGGCTAGATCACCCGCAGTATGGGCAGCTTCCCAGGCATTGACTAAGGTTCTGTCGGAAGTTTCTATCAATAACCCAGGGTTCGGGGGACAGGTATGCAGGAAGGCAACCATTCTGTTTTGTTTGGGAAAGGGTCTCTTTAAAAAGGGACAAGAACTCAGGGTTGTCTGTTCCTAAGATCATGTCTTCAGGAAGTGAGTCCACCACCCCCACCCCTACCCAGACTTTACAAGGTTCCCTATTTGGAAGGGCTATCGTAATAGATGCTACGGGGTATGGTTTTACATCTCCGTGGACACACCTTATATAAACGGGCCCCTTTGGATTCATCTGTTCTGGTTTAACAAATCGGGTTTGAATCACTGACTGCCTGCACCCTGAATCTAGCAATGCCTTTACAGAGTAACCATTCATCCTCATACTCACGTAGAAGGTGCTGCCCATTTCGGCGGAGTACATCACTGTCCTCGGGAGATAGCCGACTTCCATCGGTTCCTCTGGTGGCTTACGTTTGGGACACATTCTTGCGATATGGCCCCACTCTCCGCATTCGAAGCACTGAGGACCTTTGTTTGGTGGAAGGACCATACTTGTGGGGCGTAGCAGTCGGGGCAGTTCAACTCCGCCCTTAGGTTTTTTTTCCAGTTTGGATGGCGGAAGCACTTTCTGAGTTTTTTCCGGCTCCCACGTGAGGGTTTTTGGTTGAGCTCTAGCATATTGGGAAGCCATTTCGATTGCGTGTTCTACAGTAAGTCCCACATGTTGGCGCAACCAACGCTGTGTAGCGTAAGGCAAGGCTTCCATGAACTGCTCCAAATAGATTTTCTTTAGAATGTCCTCTTTACTACAGAGGTCCGGGCGCAACCATTTGTCGGCTGACATCTTTAGCCTAAAAAAAAGAGTCTTTGGGTTCTCCCCGAGAATGCCTCTTTCTTTCCTGAATCGCACCCGATACGCCTCCTGATCCAAACCTAAATGGTCCAGGATCACCATTTTGATGGTGGCGTAAGGGGTTGTACCGAGGGGATTAGCAGCTTGATAGGCAGACTGGGCTTCGCCGGTGAGAAGAGGTGCTAGAAAAAACGGCCATTTCTCTTCTGGCCAACTCAGTGCACGTGCCGCCCGTTCAAAATTAATCAGGAAGGCGTCCGGATCTTCACCTGAAAGATATTTCTGGAGAGCCACCCCTGGGGGATGGGGGGTATGTACTCTAACCTCCCCTTGGACGACTTGTGGCGCAGGAGTTATACTCTTTAGACTTTCCAGTTGAGCTGTTATCGTGGAAGTGAACATGTCCCGGTCTGCCTGTGCGGACGTCATTTGGTTTTCCATCGCTTTTTCCAATTTCTCCTGTCCTTTAATGATATGGTCAATTAGGGCCTCCATCTTTTCTTTACAGACGGATGGTGATCCCACTTCTGACACCAGTTGTCCCGAGGTTGATGGGACGTTGGGGTTTGAACTCGGGGTTGTTGGTTCTACCGGTGGGGCTGAGGAAAAAAGGAACACAGGCGCCTTCAGTAACGGTTTTAACCAAGGCTTTATTGGGACGTAAGTCTTTTTCATGAAACACAGTCTTTAGAATTGGGACGAAGAAAAGTAATCCTCCGGCGTTGACTTTTTGGCTTCGGGACGTCAGGTGGTCGAGGTCCACACCGGGAGTCGTTGTTTGGTTCCGCTCCGGTACCGGCAAAGGAAAGGAAACAAGGGTCAGGACCAAATAATGGTGTGATACGTTCTCAAGGGACCGGGAGTGAGGGAGTAACCGTCGTGAGTTCGTGCACTACTTAGTCTACCCCTAACAGGTGGGGAAAGGAAGTGCTCGTGCAGAGGTAGAGGATAGAGGGCTTTTCTACAGAAACACTCACTACTGTTTCTTCCGCCCGACCCAACCCGCTACCCGGCCCCGTACCTCTTGGAGCCACGCTCCTCCCGTGGGAACGTGGCGGGGCGAAGCGTGAAACCGTTGGCCTCCTGGCGTGTCGTTCTCCTTCTGCTCCGAGTCCTGGAATCTCCCGTCGTCTTCCACGTGGGCCTCCGCTCCTTGGGAAACGCCGTCCGTTGAGGATTCTGCCTTTCCGGCTTTTGACTCCACTACGCCCACAGGGGGTGGAGACTCGTTGCCTGGCTCAGAAGTTTTAAAGGGACCTTCCGAATTACTAATCGGAATCCAACCTGAGTCGTCCTCTTCGCTCCACGATGCTGAGGTATTCTGTGGGGACAAGGGGCAGGGTAAAAGAGGTGTGGCTGTCCACCATTCGGCAGTAGTCTGAGGTTCCGGCCCCCATGCCCCGTCACAGACAGTAATATAAAATATAAAACAGTCTTGACTATTTATCCCCTTAGGGCATGTGTGTGCGCCACATGTGCACACTCACTTTTTTGGAGGGGTGCATCAGAGAGGCCTTAGGCCCCCGGGTACCCTTGGAATTGCATTCGCAATTTGCGATTACCAAACTGGTAATTGCAATTTACGAATGCATTGGCTTTCATTCCTATGGGCCTATAGACCCATATGAACTAATGGAGTAACATTACCTAATAGTGATTCGCAATTTGTGAATCGCATTAGGAAACCTTTATTTTGTGATTCCTAAATGCATAAGGATTTGCGATTCCCGAATAGAGAAATAGAGATTCCTTCAAAATCGCTATTTAGGAATCGCAAATCCTAATGTTGATACATGTGGCAGTTTGTCCCTAACAAAAGATTACCTTGTGTCTGCTACTTGCCTTAAAAATGTTTGCATTGAAGGGGGATAATCATTGTCATAATACTTTATTCGATTTTCCAGTTAAAACCATAAAAGTCATACAAAGGTCAATAAAAACTACAACAAATATACAAAAGACAGTATGATAAGACAGTTATGGGCCCATAGATACAGAATAAAAAAGTAGGCCCCACTATCAAGGTTAAGCACAACTGGACCTAAGCCTGATAGCGGCCCTTAGGAAATTAAGCATGTACAGTACTGAATCACTTGAAAGAAGTTGCAAGAAAATAAAAACAGGTCTGATCCTACTAAAACATGATTTTTTAAGAATAGGAGTCATAAAAGACTTTCTGGGAACCTCATAAAAACTACAAAACAGTAAAAAGTGCATCATATCCTGTGGAGACTGTCCGTCACAGCCACAGGACACAAGACACTGACCTCTGAGTGCTGTGTGGTTGGGCCAAAAGGTCATGAATAAGATCAAGCCAAAATCTAGTCAGTAAAAAGAGATCATGATTACTTTTAATCCATAAAAATTATGGTGCCGTAGTTGGCACAGTTTTCAATACAATGTACCTGCACATGCTGGGCTTTCTCAACTCTACTTCCTCTCTTTCCCAAATACACCTTTTAAAAAAAAGCTCTTTCAGCTAAGTTAGATCCTCCTACAGATTACTTGCGAATTGTCAAATAGGTCTACCCTTCCCAAACTGCATAGACATTCTCTAACATACTTTATCTAACAAATACGGTTAACGTAATCAAGGGAAATACATTCTCTTAGAATGTCCTTGCTAAGGGCATTTTCTTTCTTGAGCCAAATAGTCATCCACAAAGCTAGGGGGCGGAAAGCCAGCTTGTCTGAGATAAAAGCCTTCCCCAATTCTTCGTGCACTACATACGAAGGAATGCTCTGCGGTAAAGAGAGTTCCTGTCTCAAGAAGGTATTTTCAACAATTTACAATGAGTCCTGCCCAGTATAACCCCAAATCTTGCTTCCATAAATGACGTTTGAGATACATTAAGCTCTGTAGATCTGCTGAAGAGCTTCAATCGGTATGAAGGGGGATAGTAACATTGATTCTTACAAAAAATGGCAAATATCCATGGTTTAAGAATGTTATGTATTCAGTAAACACTGCCCATTGTTTTACACTATCGTAATTTAGATTTGCATCCGCTTTTGAAACAATATTCAGTTTTTGCTCTTGGGCAAGCAATTTTATTTCTAAGTTCAATTGTCATTGATTTGGGGCCTTTTTTGATCAACTGAAATATTGTTTATGTATACTTATGATGCACTGTGATGTTCAGAAGTATCTACTGTAGCTATCGTTATTTTATTTGCATTTCATTTGTGACTGTGCTTCTAATGTACAATGCGTATAGAAACTATCCATACATAAATGTATAGATACAATAGTAATACCTCCCGTAAAGGGTAGGTCTGTTAGTGTTAATGTCCTCCGCAGCAAGGCACATAGAATTTAAGTTTCGGAATCCTAGTTAGTCTTCTGAGCGCCACTGCCTAGGAAAGATGTGGTCCAGAAGGCAAGGATCGACAGTATCAGAAGTCTGTCAATAGGAAATAAAATATTTATGTAAACACCTTTTTAGCACACGTTCCATACATGCTGCAAATTAGATTTTGATTGAAGTTTCCTATGAAAAGTTACAGATTTAATATTTCACATTATATCCAACTGGTATAAATCCTGGAGCAGAACCTGCTAAAAAAAGCCTTGGAAGATATGAAAGCCCCATGCTCCCAAGAACACTTCTTGAATTCAGTTTTCTGTTTATGCCCATACAAAAGCATTTTTGCTTGTGCAAATGTACATAGTGTCCACTTTTGCATAAATGTACATTTATGCATGTGTACATGTAATGCTGTAGTGCAGTTGCACTTCAAAACCTTTTTCTCTCCAACAATTTTGGGTGTGTTCCCTTCACATTCACACCCTGGACTTGGATTTTCTCTTGTCCTTACTGGTAGTAAATATTTGACTATGCCTAGTGTGGAAACAGGCAGTGGAAAAGATTGAGAAAACCAACAAACATATAACTTTTAAAAGGATGTAGTCCTTCGGGGATGGAAAAGAGGGTCTTGGGCATTCCACTTGGCACTCAGAGATTAACCTAGAAACCGCTAATCTTGTACTGCTCATGGATCCAGCTTATTCTTCAATCAGATTCATGATTTCAAAGGAATATAGCACGTTACAACGCATGCCTTTTCTACATGGTACTTCACAACACGGTTGTTACAAAGACCACATTGTTACAACGCAATGGCAGTCATGGCAGACAGTATTCAGAATTACTCAAAAAGCAACCCAATTTCCATTTTTATCAACATTTAAAAATGAATACAGACAAGAAAATGTATGTTTTCTGTCTGTATTTATCTGTAAAAATCAGTAAAAACTGAAAAAGGGAGCCTCATTAATAATATGCTGTTTTTCGTTGTAAGTTGTAGCTTGATGAGTAGTTGTACAATATAAGTTACAGAAAGTCTGTTAAAGTATTATAGATTGTATATGTACAAAAAGGCAATATATTATGCTATTAATAGTGGTTTAGAGCAGGCAAGTAATAATAACAACATTTTGAAAAATGATATGAAAAAGGAAAATAATAAAATTAATAGCAATATTATGTACAGGTACTCAAGGTTCTATACACTATAACACCCAGACACACACTGATGCAGACACTGAGACACCAGGAGACACACTGATGCATACACTAACAGATTCACTCACCCATGCAGCTTCTTATACACACGCTCACTTACCCATTTAGTCGCTCACACTGTTACTTCCTCACCCAAAGAGTCACTGACTGAATCATTCATTGACTGATACAGCTAATCAAATACACATCCACTCAGTCATATAGGCACTTACACACCCACTGAATTACTCATATAGCCATTCACACATACAACCACTCACAGTCACTCACTCATTCATACAGTCAGTCACAGAGCCACTCAACCACTTATACAACCACACAGACACTCAATCATTCATAGAGCCACTCACACCCAGTGTCTCACTCATACAGCTACTCATTCACCCAGTCAATCATTCATACAGCCAGTAATACAGCAGTCAGTCACCCATACAGCCACTCACATACCCAGTATCACAATCCTACAGTTCTTCATGCCTCAGTCACCAAACCATATACCCATTCTCTCATACAGCTGCTGACACACCCACTCAATCACTGATACAGCCCCTCACTCATCCACCCACTCACCCATAGAGCCACGCAGTCACCCAGTCACTCACTCATACAGCCACTAACACACCCACTCAGTTACCCATATGGGCACTCACACACTCTTTCTTATTCATAACACATGCATACAAAGTATCTTTCTTTAAACTATGTAGGGTGGTTCTAACAAGAACCTTTTTGTTGTTTGTTTTTTTAACAGAACTTATATTTTTTTTGTTTTTTATTTTTTTTTGTTTGGGGTTGTTTCAGAAATACAATGGCAACTGGAAAATATTATCTGAAGAAACTCAAAAATAGGGTAATAAGTGTTATGATCCCAATAATAAAAAAGAAAAAAAACTGGTGTGGTTCTTTGCTGCTACCGGAACTGCAGCAACTGATTCTTTCCCCGCTGTGAGGACTTTTTTGCACTCCAAATTGTCCCTATTCTTCTTCTTAGTTCTGGGGACTTCTCTGGTTGACGCTGCTCCACTTCAGTGGGAACTGACTTTTGCAATGCAATTGGAGTTGCAGTAGAAGTCGATGGATGTCCTGCACTGTGCTCCCTCCGCGCTCTTTTCAGATCTATGCAGTGGTGTGTATTCAGGTGGGTCAACACACTTGTTGTCCCACAGGAGTACTTTTTAGATATTCCCCTGAAAAGAACCTTTTCGCACAATGAGCATTTAATGTGCTTGGCCGCTGTTTTTTTCTCCCCAGAGGGGATAGTAAAGAAATCCTAGGTGATTGACTGCCGCTTTGTTGAGGGTTCCTCATTAGAAGAATTGTCCTCTTAAGAGTCTGGCTCTTACTGCTCACTGCCATCAGATGCCATTTTATTTTTGAAATCAAAACAAAAATACCTCAAAAAACACTTCCAGTATTGGAAAATAGAAGAGAGTACTAAAGATGCTTCCAGTCTCTCCACTGGAAGTGTAAAAAGAGAAAACTGTGTGGGGACTTACCTTCTAGAATAACGAAAAGTGTGTTGTCCAGTGAAATCCCTTAATTCCATAGTCATATGATATTTGTGAACGCGGGCGTATTCGGGAATGCCGACGTATTCGCAATTACAGGAAACAGAATAAAACAGTGTTCAACCATAATATTAATTAGGAAAATCTCACTGCATATGTTATAATATTAAACTACTGATCATAAACGGTAATTACAATATCTGTATATATGTTTTTTAGACTTTCAAAAAATCCCGCCGATTTGGCGAATATCCACGGTAGCAGAATATATGCATTGAACCTTTTTGCGACTAATTCGCGAATAATAATAAAAATAAAACGAAAAGCCCTATGGGCACATCTGTATCTTAATGCCGAAGAAAATTATGCTGCATACTGGACGCCCTAGAAAATCAGAAAATCTCCACCAATCAAACAAGCACTTGCTTCATGTAGTTAAGGGGAAGTACCATTGTTTGGTGGAGATTTACCTCTTTGTAGTCTTGCTGTCTTCTCTATAGAAGGATTCATTTTATCACATATTTCTGGATGTAAACGCATGAGAAACAATCACAATGCCAAAACGCACACAGGGTCACTAGAGAAGTCTCCTTATGGTCCATTACACAGCTGTAGTGTAGAATAGGCAGTAGATATTTACCTATAAGGTAGCACTTACTAATTAATCAGTAAAAAGTACTCCAGTTGGGTAGACTTTTTGTGCAAAGCTGTGGACTCTTGTTGGTTAAAGGTGAGGTTCCACTCTGATGCAGTCACTCACACAGCTATTGATACAACCAAACAGACACTCAGACACCAACTCATACACCCATTCTGCAACTCTCACATCTACTCACTGACCCTGTCACTCACACATTCACTCCCAGACCCATAGTCCCTCTCACGTCCACCAAACCACTCACAAACCCACTCAACCACCCAGACAGCCACTCACATGCCCACTCACAGAACCATACAGCCACTCACAAACCCACTCACCAACCAATACAGTCACTCACACACCTACTCTCAAAGATTACAGGTTAGAGTTAGAAAATTAAAAACATTTAAAACTTATAAATCCAGTAAAATAATCCAAAGGTTACAGGTTTTGTTATACTTTGGAAATAACAATTAATTTTTTTTAATTCACTGAAGAAAAGGTTACAGGGACATTTTAGTTAGGAAACAGAACTAAGAACCTTTAGAAATTCACTGAAAAACCAAAGGTTACAGGGACATTATAGTTAGGCTCAGATTTCACTCGTACAAACCAGAAATTCAGCACTTATAGTTACCTCAGCTAACTATAACTTACGCCTCCGCAATGCACTGATTCTGACCTCACATATTACATCACTCATGACATGGTCAGTGACATCTCCGATGACATCTCAAAGACCTCATTGATGATATCATCAACAGAACCACTCACACACCCAC
The DNA here is from genome assembly GCF_964263255.1 of Lissotriton vulgaris. Classification (NCBI taxonomy): domain Eukaryota; kingdom Metazoa; phylum Chordata; class Amphibia; order Caudata; family Salamandridae; genus Lissotriton; species Lissotriton vulgaris. Next base: position 735,932,625 of record NC_141691.1, on the reverse strand, counting down.
TCACCTACACACCCACTCACAGACTGATATACCTACTCACGCACCCACTAACTCATTAATAGAGCCACTCACACACCCATTCACTCATAAAGCCACTCCACAACCACACACCCACCCATACAGCAACTCATACCTCCATGTAGTCTTCTATACAGCTACTGACAGAGCCACTCACTCACTCACTCACTAAAACAGTCACTCACACACCCAGTCATACAGACACTCACACACCTACTCTTACACCCAAACAACCACTCAGACACTGAGTCACCTATGCAGCTACTCACACACCCATTCACTCACCCATGCAGCCAGATACTCACATACCCACTCACTTACACATATATATTAACATGTACCCACTCACCTAAACAGTCACTGAGATAAGCACATACTCACCAATACATCCTCTCACACACCCTTATACCACTCTGGCACTCACACACCCATATAGCCACTCACACACATACTCACTTATAATGTCTCACACATACCCACTCACTCATACACCAACCACTTACCACACCCACTCACTCACCCACACAGTCATTCACAGTCACTCACTCACCCATACAGCCACTCATGTACTCATACAGCTTCTGGCATACTCACTCCATCATCCATACAGCTACTCACACACCTATAGTCTCTCACATAACCATTCACTCACCAATACAGCTACTCACAGACCCACTTATTCACCCCAACAGCCAGTCATACACTCACTCATACATACAACCATACACACACACATGGATGCACACAGTTACACAGACACTCACATAATCAATGTTTAGAAATGGAATCAGTCAGTAGTAAACAAACTATACCACTTTAACTTCTTTAACTACTGTGGTACTTTAATATATATGTTTAACACTCATGAACTTTTAGAAAACACTCAGAATCATTAGATGATGTCATGAGTGTTGTCATTAGAGATGTCATCAATGATGACGTCAGTGATGTCACTGACAATGTCATGAGTGATGTATTATGTGAGGTCATAAGCAGTGCATTGTGGGGGCGGAAGTTATAGTTTGCTCGGGTAACTTTAACTGCTGAATTTCACTTGTTTGTACAAGTGAAATCTGAGCCTAACTATAATGTTCCTTTTTTCAGTTCATATATATAAATATTCACTGAAAAAATCATAGGTTTCACATCAGTTATAGTTAGGAATTAGCATTTAAAAAACCTATTCAATTCACTGAAAAAACCATAGGTTTCACACCAGTTATAGTTAGCTGGAAATTTCACTGACATAAAACCATTCAAATTCCACGTTATAGTGAGTTTGACTCACTATAACTGCTTATGACGTCACATATTACATCACTCATGACATGGTCAGCAACATCACTCATGACATCACTGATGACACCATCCAGTGAATGAGTGCCTTTCTGAAAAATAAATATGTTTTATATATGTATATGTAAAGGTCGATGGAAGAATAAATGTTTAAATAAGTATTTCAATGAATGTTTTTTTTAAAAAAAAAGTGATTGGTTAACTGGCTTATTAAGTGTATCTTAGTAAATACATATATTAGCGAGTAATGTTTAAATATTTAAATATATGTATCAGTGTTTCACTTTGTGTATAATTGGCTGCATGGGTTGGTGAGTAGCTACATTGTGTGTATATGGGTTATTAGATGTTTTGTTAGTATCAGTATGAGTGTCTGTATGGTTTGGTGGGGGTATTACTTAGCATATAGATGCATCAATGACTGACTCACTGTATGTGTTTTGAATACAGCATATGTGCAGGACTGTATGGGTGGATGAGTGTGTATATGTGTGTGTTAGTGAGTGAATGACTGTCTCACTAGTGTCTTTATCAGTAACGACATATGTTTTAATCTAGTACATGTGAGTATTGATGTTTATAAATGAGTATATGTGAGATTATAAGAGTTCCTGTTTAAATAAGTATGTGTTTCTATAAGTAATTGTTTAAGAGAGTGAGTATGTGTAAGTTTCCTTAGAAGTAAGGTGGTAGTGTGTGTATAGCTGTATATGCAAATTAATGGATGCTCAATAGTTTATTTGCATGTGTGATTATGTGTGTGAGTAACTTTTGGATGACTGTTGGTGTGTAATAGGATGTATAGGTGCTTCACTACATATGATGAGTGAATATATGTATGAGTGACTATGTAGAACTGTTGGTGAATGAGTGGATGTGTATATAGATGGTGGTATTACTGAATTGGTTGTTGTAACTGGTATGGGTATCACCACTTTTTTGGAAAATGTTAGTTTCTATTTTTGAATATATGTTTCAAGGGTTAAATTACAGTGAAAGGAGGTCTGTCACTCTGTCATAAGGATGGTGTCATCAGTGATGTCATGAGTGATGTAATATGTGACGTCATCAGCAGTGCATTACACGCGCAAGTTATAGTGAGTCCAACTAACTATAACGTGGAATTTCAATGGTTTTATGTCAGTAAAATTTCCAGCTAACTATAACTGGTGTGAAACCTATGGTTTTTTCTGTGAATTTAATAGGTTTTTTAAATGCTAATTCCTAACTATAACTGGTGTGAAACCTATGGTTTTTTCAGTGAACTTCATAGGTTTTTTAACTGCTAATTCCTAACTATAACTGGTGTGAAACCTTTGGTTTTTTCTGTGAATTTCTTAGGTTTTTTAACTGCTAATTCCTAACTTTTTATAGGGCTTCATACCTATGTATTTTTTGTGACTTTCTAAGGGTATTTTTTCGCAAATGTCTATAGCCTCCCTCTTGAAGCCAGGCGCACTATGACCCAAGCTCTAGTGACCTCGAGGATAGACTATGGCAATGTGCTTCTGCTCGGAACAACGCAAAAAAACATCAGGAGACTCCAAGTACTCCAAAATACAGCAGCACGCCTAGTCCTTAGACTTCCAAAAAGAGCAGCCTCCAAACCAGGCCTAGCCACTTTGCACTGGCTTCCCATAAAAAAAAGAGTCCTATTTAAAGCACTTCTAATGTGCTACAGGATAATCTCACAAAAAGCTCCCCCTTACATGACTGATCTGGCTATCCCCTATGAGCCTAACAGAACTCTCCGCTCTGGGGGAACTGGACTGCTTAAAATTCCCTGTATCAAGAAAGCCAGAATGGGTGGTCGCTCCTTTCGTGTAATGGCCGCCAAAGAATGGAACTCTCTCCCCATGAGCATCAGACTAGCGGATTCAGAGACCACTTTCAGAAAACATCTGAAAACCCATCTGTTTTCCCTGTAAGTCCCTCTCCTGGCCCTGACTTTTCTCCACAGCGCGGGGACACGCCGGGATGGCGTCACCATGCGCTTTACAAGCCCCTTTATTATTATTATTATTAGCTGAGAAAGGTATGTTTTTCTAAAAATGAACCCTATATTGTATATTAATATAATATATATTTTTTTAAGTGTATTCATTTTTTTTTATATTTCACTTTGGTGCGCTCTCGGTGCGCGTACCGGGGCGTGTTCCGTCAGCGCACTTTTAAAAAAAAGAAAGAAAAAAATAATGAAGGAGTGAGCATGAGGAATGGGGACAAAGAGAGTGGTGTAAAGAGAAAGAGAGCTAGAGGGAGAAACACAGAGGGACTAACATTTCTAACATTTTAGAAACACAACACAGGACCTATGTACAAGTATTCACTTACACTACTGAAACTTAACTATCTGCTTCAAAATATTCTCCATAGAGCAGCCAAGTCTCTATCTAAATTAAATAAATCATTACTTACCTTTACAAATGCTTTGGGAGATTGAAAACAGTGTCAGACACACACACCAATTTTTCTTTAGCAGAGCAAAAGGTGTGCACTCAATACACTGAAACCAAGACTGGCATAGAAAATCTCTAACTTTACACACATATGCCTTATTTCAACCAATCAAAAGTCTTCCCGCACTATTTTCAAACCAACACCCTTCCCCCTCTCAGACCTTTCTATCTGTTACCATAGCAACTCCCTCTTAACTGAACTCTCAGGTTCAAAAGTTTATTCTACAATGTTGCAAATTAAGTCAGCAAGGATGTTTGACCTCTCAATACACCAGCTTATCCAGGGCATTATTGCTTTTAGTGACTTTTTCTTAACCATTCAAATTGCTTCTTACACACAACACAACCATGCACCCTAACTTTCTGTTTTCAACTAACTGAATCCACCAATCATTGCTTGTGATTCAACAGCAGGGAAACTCCACAATTATTTTTTTGTAAACTCCTACTGTTCCAAGTGCCATTTCATTCCCACACTTCATCTGACTGCACCAGAACCTTGTCACATCATGTATTCTGTATGGATTATTGGACATAGCTACATCCACTGGGCTCAAAGGTATGCAGCAAGCAGAAATTATCACAACCTTGATTTATCAAATGTGGAAATCAAGTGGATTGGCCAGAGAGGATTGAGATGTCATCAATTGATACCATTGGTGAAAACCTTTTTGCATCTGCCAAACCCTGACCTCTTAATAGTGCACTGTGGTGGAAATGATTTGGGCACTATGACTGGGGTTGGTCTGGAAATGCTTTTAAAGGACACCTTTGATCAATTGATGACACTTTTTCCACAAACTGCCTTGGTATATTCCAATATATGCCAAAGACAGAAATGGAACTGGTCCAACCAATTTTGTCCACAATTTGAGAAAGCACGAAACATGTGAATAAATCTGTTTCTGCTTACATGAGAGACTGTGGAATGGGTTCAATATACAATAATAACTTGCGTTACAACATGCAAGACATGTACAGAGAAGATGGTGTGCACTTCTCAGATGAGGGGAATAGAATATTCCTCCTGAATTTAAGACTGTGCATTGGAACCTACTTGTAGGTACCTAAATCAACCACAGAACCCAAAAGCTCTTTTCAGAGCTACCCTACCTCGGATCATTCAAAACGTCTATCTTTTTCTAACTTTTTTCACTATTTTTCACCAAAGTACGCTCCCCGTTACGCTTGCCGGTGCGCGTACCGAGCACCCCCCCCCGCAAAATGTTTCAATTTTTTTTTTTTTTTGCCTATATGATTGTCCTAAGCCCCCCTCAGAAAACCTAGAGGGTCAGGAAGTGACTACAGTGCCCCCTTCTACCCATTCCCAACGTTGTTTGTCCTCCATCTTGTGTCTCGATTGTACCGAAACACAAAATGGAGGACTCCCGTAACGCTGCCGGTGCGCGTACCGGGGCGTGCACCGGTAAGCGCTCCATAAAAAAAAGGTGGGAAAGTAATTTACAGAAAAACCACTGGAGACACTTTCATCAAATATAGAATAGGCCCTACTACATAGCAGTCCCTACCATTTACCCAAATTTGGTGGAATTCCATTGAGACATTTAGGCTACAGGCCTGTCTAAATATCCTGAGGTAAATTACATGACCAAAACACATATGAAGTGTTAGAATTTACAACCAATTAAAAAGTTACTTTCATTTTCTAAGATTATTTCCTGACATTTGATTGGTTATGTACATGAATATATATAAAAAAAAGAGAAGGAAACACAGCCATTTTGACTACTACTTCCTGAAGTACATTTGAAAAGAAATTACACTGACAACTTCAACTGCTTTCTCAAAGGTAAGTTGTTATTTTGGAAAGTGAAGTATGTTGTGCACTTTAAGTTAATTTGAGAAAAAATATTCTGTTAGTTATATACTATTTCACTGTAATAGATATAGATTGAGATAGGCTTCTCTGTTATAGTTATAGATTGAGTTAGGATTCCCGTGTATTATTATAAATTTACTTAGGCTTTATCACATACACTTTTTTATATTTCAAATTCCAGCCTGATACCATACACTACCCAAAGATAGCTTCACTGTTAAAAAATCCAAACTGCCTGTCTGAACTTAAACCCAACAGTGCCCTATCTCTACTGATATATTTATTTTTTATGCAATTTACAGCAAGAAAATGGAAGCACAACAAAATGAAAATAATATTTCATTTGAAATTAATATGGAAAACAATCCTAAGGAAGACAAAGATGAAATATACTTTTTGGATCACCCTGTAGACCAAGACTTATTTAAATGTGTTGAAGAAATTGAATCATGGAATGAAAAGGAGGACATACCTGATTAATTAATGTTGCAAATTCTTTTAGATTTTGAAAAATCACAACAATAAATTTAAATTTAAAAATTAAAAATTGTTTGAGACATTATTCTTTTTTATATGTAAATTATGAAATAGTACCAAAATAGATATAATATAAAGTGAGACTTAAAATATACTATACAACATGCAAGATATCTACAAAGGAGACAGTGTATATTACATTTTAGACTCTGCATTGGTACCTACATGTTGGTACCTAAAGAAAAAAATAGAAAAATAAAAAGCAAAAAAACAACAAATAATAAAAATACAATATTTGAAAAGTCTATCAGTCTTTTTTCCCCATAGTACGCTCCCCGGTCCGCTTCCCGGTGCGCGTACCGGGCGCCCCCCCCCCCGCAAAAAAATCGAAAAAAAAAAATTACTTTTTGTTTGGCCATTTTAAAGCCCCCACATCAAACCTAGGGGTTCAGGGAGGGTCTACTCTGCCCCCTTATGGTCATTTACCCCTTTGTTTTGGCCACCTCTCATGTCTCGATCCTACCGAGACACAAGATGGCGGCCGCTCCGGACTGTTTAGAATGTTTACAGACACCCGTGACCCAATCAGCTTTCCGTGCGCAAGTCGTGTGGCGCGCCCGGTGCGCTCCCCGGTGCGCGTACCGGGGCGCGCTTACAGATATATATTTTTTTTTTAACCTAAATTACTCAAAATCCACTGGAGCACATATCTTGAGACATAGCAAAGGCACATCGGGCAACCAGTCCCTACAATTTTGCCAAGTTTGGTGGAAATCCATTCAGCCGTTCGGGCTAAAAGTGAGGTCGACCGCCCTATGGAAATTAACATGGGGAAAACGCGTTTTGGGACCCCCCTTTTATCTCGGCCCCCGCTTGACGAATCCCCCCCAAACTTTCAGAGAAAGACCGGAGCTCAAAGAGGCCATTTTGAGGACATTTTCAGGCAGATTCGTCAACCGGCGCCAAAGTTATTCCAAATAGAATTTTGAGATTTAACATTGAAAAAAATCCTAACTATAACTACCTACTGGCGACCGCCAGTAGGTAATTACACTTATCTGTGAAATACATTTTCGTTGTAAAGGCACATTTGTAGTAAAAGTTAGCCTGGTAAAGACATGAGTGTTCCAACCGCGCTGTTAAGGCTGTTTTCCCTAACATAGTGATCATATTTACAACATAAATACAAAAAGACAATATACAATTCCTAATTGTTGTATACAACAGTACAAAAATGTCAGGATAGTTCAAGCAAATCAACAGTCCCTTTCCGTTATTCGTCATGCCAACAAATGGGAGGGTTTGTCAATGTTTTGACCCCACATTATTTGCAGGGTTTCCTCAGCGTGTCATCATCTAACTAACACACCTGCACATGTGAGAGACAGAAATCAGAGAGGTCCTCTGTCACAGTAATGTACCATCTTGCTTTCAGAGATAATTTACCTCAACTGTCCAGTTACCACCTCAATGTGATATGTCAAAATGTGTGGTATGTACATCATCTATACAACTTCAATTGACCTATGACCATATCAAATCATCCTTATTAATCCAAAACAATCATATACACTGCCACCACCTGTTTGTTGTGTTTATAGTGACCAAACTTCACGCCATGCTTTAACACAGGTTTCCACAAACCAAAGATATATGACATACGGTCTGTACAATCACTCCCTAGTTGCTAGCTCCTGTGGTGAAGTCTACCACCAAGCGTGAATATGCAAAACATAGTGTGGCCAAATACTGAAAGCAATTGACACGTAATGCCATCACCATCAAAACCACCAACCTTTATCAATAGTGACAACAAAATGTGTAGTACATCTGGGAACCATGCTTATGGATCTATAAGTCCTTCAGGTGTTTTGAGTTACATAACTGGTGCCATGAATGCCACCACTAACAGTGTTATTCTGGCTCACAATGTTTTCCCACGTCGGATGCTGGACAAAAAACTTAGAAGTAAACAAACTTCAAAACATGACTCAAGCTATAGAATGCAAGGTGTAAACAAGGCACCATGAGCCACTAATTCCAATCGCTACTCTCAGGAAATCCCTCTGCTCTTCGCTGCACCATCTCCTATGTGCTGTGCGCTCCAAAGAAAGAGGTGGCAGAAGCTCCCAAGTTATCTACCTATCTGCAGTGCCCCATGGGAAAAGTCCTTCCTGAACTGCCATGTGATGCCATCCTGGGATCTGAACCAAGTATACAATCACCTCACACTGGCATCACAGCTGTCTACACCCAAAGTCACATTGTGTGGCTGACCATCAATATGATTTACAAACAACATCCAACATCCAACATATTTTGAGTCTATGCACACCCACACTGCACAGTGTGAGTATGCACAAGCCAAAATTAGTTTGCATGTACAGTGTGCACCTGTAGCTAACACATGACAATTATAAAGTTCTCCATGGACAAAGGCCACTGAGGCTGACTCGTGCAGAAAACACATGTTGAGACTCCTGATCAGGGCAAAATTTGAATAAGGTCAGACACAGTGCACATGTGGTGCTACATGTAAGGTACCAACAGGTGTCACAGACCTCCCTCCAACATGATGATGTGCAAAGGAATACTAAGACATTGCACCTTAGGAGTACCTGTGAAAAAAATTCAATAGACAAAGCGCTGGTCACATCTTGAGTAGGGCAAGGCATGTAAACAAGCATCTGCTGAAACTTGGCCATTCTTATACCAATGCATAAAGTGCCTGTCTGACCACACCACTCCAACTGTGGGAGTGTTACCATGCCTCGGAGCACTGCAGGTAGCATGTGACACACATGACAACAAACAGACATGTACCTACCCCCTTCTTGCTGCTGTCCCTCCTGCAACTGCCTATGGAGGTCTGGGAACACCACTTCCAGGACCCGGAGCATGTGTGGGGTGAGGTGGTGGGTGCCGCCATGCCGGCTTGGAGCTTCCAGCTAGAGCTGTACCCTGGCGATGCAGCGGGTCCAGCACCAGATGTCCTGCCACCTCTTCCTGATGTTACTGAGCCTCCTGTGAGGCCCCCCTCACTCCTGACAGCCCTGGCGATGTCCAGCCAGATGTCACCCTTCTCATAGGCAGATACCTGTCACGAATATAAAGTGAGACAACATCAGTACACCTGGTCCATGTCCCAAAGACACACATTTGCACCAAATTCTCGATGACAACAGGGCATAGGATGCTGACCACACTTGCATCATTGTCCATGTGTATGTGGCCTGTGAGCAAACAGAAATGCACTACATGTCATTGAAAGGCTACAGATGCCATAAGGGGTGCAAACCAATCTTTGAGCATGGCACACACTGAGCAATATATGCTACATCAGGGTGCACTGCAGCACGTGACATGCTGTCACACACCCCACTACACCAAAAACCCTCTTCAGACCACACTGCACACACCGGCACTCACTCCAAACAACATAGCATCTCTTAACAATACATACACAATGGCTGTAGTGTCACACACACAACAGGTGCACAGTCCAAGGTAGTGCACACATCACTCACCTGCTCCTCTGGTCTCCCATACAGCTGGCTGTAGTTAGGCAGGAGGGCATCCAGCAGGGCCTTGATCTCCCCATCACTGAATGCAGGTGCCCTCTCCATGCTCAGCTAATCAGGGTCCAGAGGATACAGAGACAGCAGCTGTGTTTTCCACTCCAATGTTGAGCAGGCAAGTGCCCTCTCACAGCCACATGCTGCCTTATATCTGTGCTGCAGAGGGTCTGTGAGTCCAAGGAGTACTGTGTGATAGGCCAGAATAGTTTGCATCCTATGTTTCATCCAATCCCATGACACATAAGGCCATGACACACATATGCATGGTTTGAAAACTGAGCCTGAGCTGAACAACAACTTTTGCAACATTGTATACTTTTGCCCAACTGAATTTTCCAGAACACCTGTAGAACACTCTAAAATCTCTGTTTCCATGACAACCTGGATGCATCCTAACCATTCCACTGTTCCCCTAGATGTTCCCTATGTATTTTCTTTAATCCCCACACAAGTACGGTGTGATTGCCGTTGCAAATGCAACTAAGCATGGGCTGAAAATTAGTTCCGCTCGCGGAATTTGCAGATTTTCTGCGATTTCACGATCCGCGAATCTCGCGAAATCGCGGTAAAATCCGCGAATGAGCGGGGACGAATTTTCAGCCAAGCACTTACAGGGTTACAGCAGCAGGTGCAGAAGTTGAAGCTATTTTTTTGTAACCTTTTACAAAAGGGTTACAAAGAAATTAACTTCAACTTGGGCACCTGCTGCTGTAAGCCTGTAAGTGCTTCCTGGCACCTCGTTGCCCACTTGCAACTATTCTCTGACCCTGCTCTGACCCTTGAAGCAGGGTCAGAGAATAGTTACAAGTAGGCAATAAGGCACCTGTCACGAAAACTAAACCTCACCAGGAAGCACTGACAGATATAAAAACAAGCATTTTCAATGCAATAGGTCTCGCATTAGGAAAGTTTGAGTTATTGGTCTTGTAAATGAATTTTTTTTTAAATTTATGTGTTGTTTTTGAAAATAGCTAAATTAATAGCTTTGTCATTTACAATGCCAATAGTTATAACTTTTGCAAATGTGACACATATAGCATTTGTAATGCAACATGTTTTGTATTTACGTGACTTAGCTGTATTGATATTACAAATTACAATGGCTTTTAATTTTTTTTAAAATAATTAATACTTAAATAAAAGTGATTTTAATTTATAATGGCAATAGCTTAAACTTTTGTAAATAACTTTTGTGAAGATTATGTTCAGTGTATTTTATTGTGACGAAAATCCAAGAACAGAAGTGAAATATTAACATCTTTTTGTGACATTTGTAATAAAGTTTGAAACATTAGAGAACATATTTGAACCAGTTGTTGTTGAATGGTTGCGCAGATTGATGCTGAGGTGGTGCTGATTGGTGCTGTGGTGGTGCTGAGTGATGCTGTGGTGGTGCTGAGTGATGCTGTGGTGGTGCTGAGTGGTGCTGTGGTGGTGCTGAGTGATAATGTGGTGGCACTGAGTGATGCTGTGGTGGCGCTGAGTGATCCTGTGGTGGCGCTGATTGGTGCTCTGGTGGTGCTGAGTGATAATGTGGTGGTACTGAGTGATAATGTGGTGGTGCTGAGTGATGCTGGGGTAGCGCTGAGTGATGATGTGGTGATGCAGAGGGCAGAAAGGCACAAAAAGCAGTCTAACAGAGGGCAGAAGGGCACAAAAATCTAGTCTAACGGGGCAGAAAGGCACAAAAACGAGTCTAACAGAGGGCAGAAGGGCACATAAAGCGAGTCTAACAGAGGGCAGAAGGGCACAAAAACAAGGGAATAACAGAGGGCGGAAGCGCACAAAAAACGAGTCTAACAGAGGGCAGAAGAGCAGAAAAACAAGGGAAAAATGAGTCTAACAGAGGGCAGAAGGGCACAAAAAACGAGTCTGACAGGGGGCAGAAGGGCAGAAAAACAAGGGAAAAACGAGTCTAACAGAGGGCAGAAGGGCACAAAAAACGAGTCTAACAGGGGACAGAATGAATCCCGCCCTGCGTGTTTGTCCACGAAGATGCAACCTTTTTGTGCAATACCTCTACTCAACTGGAGTACTTTCTACTGTCTAATCAGTAAGTGATCCCTCGTTGGCTAAATGTATAGGGGCAGATTTACAATAACTGGCGCATCCCCAGGGATGCGCCAGTTATTGTGCACCGCAGCTCCGCCACCTATGGTGCGCCGCAAAAAACGGCATAGATGCGTCACGCATCTATGCCGTAAAAGCAGCGGATTGCTAGAGCTGCGTCGAGCTTGCCATGCAGCTCCAGCAATGCTCTGGGGGGCCCTATCTCCCCAATGCTGCATCAAGCCTTGCGCCTGCTTCAAGCAGGCGCAGGGTTTTGACGCAGCATTGGCCTAAAAGTGACTGAGTGAACTCGTGTAGATTTCACTCAGCAACTTTTAGGAGGCGTTCCTGCACAGGAACGCCCTCCCCTGCGCCGGAACGCCTCCTGATGGCGCAGGGCTTTACAACATGACGAATCTCTGAGATGCTCCCGGTCTTCAAGTAAGTGCGTGAAGGAATGTTAACGGTTGAAAGTGTGGTTAAGGTAGTTTGTATAGAATGGGAAAGGCATGCGTGAAATTAACCAGGAACGCACTCAGTCAAGAATTGGTTGTATTCATGATAACTTGTCAGTCATGTCTCTCGCCAGCCCGCCATTAACGTCAGTTTGTTAAGTCCATGTACGAGGGAAGCTATGATTTTGACTTTTCGAACATGAAATGTGTCACTCTAAGAATACTATATTATCGTGTCAGTTTAGATTTATGTCACCTTTTCAGTTTGTTTGAGATTCAGTATAATATGTGGGTTAATTAACTTGGTCCTGTATGTTTCCTTTACAGACCCCTGAAGAAGGGTCCTTTAATTGTGACCCAAAATGCATTGGGTTTATGAAAGATTGGGAAAAAGAATAAACGATTAAAAAATCACTAAATCATGAGATCAACATTATGAATATGTGAATAATGAAAATAAATACTTGAATTTTTGAAAAAGCGGAGAATTATTGTTTAAGATAGACATTAAAACCTGAAGGAACAACGGTTCCGCATGCTACAGAGCGCACATCTTGGTGAGGAGCGGTCCTTCTCCCTCTACGTTCTTGAATCTCTGAGATGAGTCACGTTGTTAATACCCAGCACCATGGCGCATCTTTTGTGCTACCGCTGCGTCACAAAAGGTCTCAGTAGAGGGTGGGAGTGGTGAACCAGAGGGTGGCAGTGATGAACCAGAGGGTGACAGTGATGAACCAGAGGGTGGCAGGGGTGAACCAGAGGGTGACAGTGCTGAACCAGAGGGTGGCAGTGCTGAACCAGAGGGTGGCAGGGGTGAACCAGAGGGTGGCAGTGATGAACCAGATGGTGGCAGGGGTGAACCAGAGGGTGGCAGTGGTGAACAAGAGGGTGGCATGGGGGAACCAGAGGGTGGCAGTGGTGAACCAGAGAGTCGCAGTGGTGAACCAGAGGGTGGCAGTGCTGAACCAGAGGGTGACAGTGCTGTACCAGAGGGTGGCAGGGGTGAACGAGATGGTGCTGTGATGAACCAGAGGGTGGCAGTGGTGAACCAGAGGGTGGCAGGGGTGAGCCAGAGGGTGGCAGTGGTGAACCAGAGGGTGGCAGTGCTGAACCAGAGGGTGACAGTGGTTAACCAGAGGGTGGCAGTGGTGAACCAGAGGCGCTGTGATGAACCAGAGGGTGGCAGTCGTGAACCAGAGGGTGGCAGTGGTGAACCAGAGGGTGGCAGAGGTAAACCAGAGGGTGGCAGTCGTGAACCAGAGGGTGGCAGTGCTGAACTAGAGGGTGACAGTGGTTAACCAGAGGGTGGCAGTGGTGAACCAGAGGTGCTGTGATGAACCAGAGGGTGGCAGTGGTGAACCAGAGGGTGGCAGTGGTGAACCAGAGGGTGACAGTGCTGAACCAGAAGGTGGCAGGGGTGAACCAGGGAGTGGCAGTGGTGAACCAGAGGGTGGCAGGGGTGAACCAGAGGGTGGCAGGGGTGAACCAGAGGGTGGCAGTGTTGAACCAGAGGGTGGCAGTGATGAACCAGAGGGTGGCAGTGGTAAACCAGAGGGTGCTGTGCCCATACATGACAGCATGGGTAACTTCACCATGCAAGCAGCCCGCGAACACGCAAAAAGCCCCGCAAACACGCAAAAAACCTTGCGAACATGCAAAAAACCCCGCGAACACGCAAAAAAACAAAAATCTGCAAATTCGCACGAATTCGCAGATTTTGCGGATTGTGAATTCGATTTCACGCAAATTCGCGGAACGCAAATTCTCAAATTTCGCCCATACTTAAATGCAACTCATTCAATGGTGAAACAAGGCGTACACATGCACGTTCACTTGGGGTACGCATTGCTCGCGTATGGCTACAATGCAATAGCGAAACGAGGCATACACACGCACGTCCCATTGGGGTACACTCTGCTCCGTATGGCTACACTGCAATAGGGAAACGACCTGCACACACACACGTACCATTGGGGTCTGCTCTGATCGCATATGGCTACAATGCAATAGGGAAACGACCTGTACACACGCACGTACCATTGGGGTACGCTATGCTCGCGTATGGCTACAATGCAATAGGGAAACGCCCTGTACACATGCACGTACCATTGGGGTACGCTCTGCTCACGTATGGCTGCAATGCAATAGCGAAACGAGGCGTACACACGCACGTACCATTAGGGTACGCTCTGCTTCGTATGGCTACAATGCAATAGGGAAACGACATGTACACACGCACGTACCATTGGGGTACCCTCTGCTCGTGTATGGCTACAATGCAATAGGGAGACGACCCGTACACATGCACGTACCATTGGGGTACGCTCTGCTCGTGTATAGCTACAATGCAATAGGGAGACGACCCGTACACACGCACGTACCATTGGGGTACGCTCTGCTCGCGTATGGCTACAATGCAATAGGGAGACGACTCGTACACACACACGTACCATTGGGTTACGCTCTGCTCGTGTATGGCTATAATGCAATAGGGAAATGACCTGTACACACGCACGTACCATTGGGGTACGCTTTGCTCGCGTATTACTACAATGCAATAGGGAAACGACCTGTACACACGCACGTACCATTGGGGTACGCTCTGCTCGCGTATGGCTACAATGCAATAGCAAAACGAGGCGTACACACGCACGTACCATTGGGGTATGCTCTGCTCCGTATGGCTACAATGCAATAGGGAAACGACCTGTACACACACACGTACCATTGGGGTACGCTCTGCTCGCGTATGGCTACAATGAAATAGGGAGACGACCCGTACACACGCACGTACCATTGGGATATGCTCTGCTCGCGTATAGCTACAATGCAATAGGGAGATGACCCGTACACACGCACGTACCATTGGGGTACACTCTGCTCGTGTATGGCTACAATGCAATAGGGAGACAACCCGTACACACGCATGTACCATTGGGGTACGCTCTGCTCACGTATGGCTACAATACAATAGGGAAACGACCTGTACACACGCACGTACCATTGGGGTATGCTCTGTTCGCATATGGCTACAATGCAATAGGGAAACGACCTGTACACACGCACGTACCAATGGGGTATGCTCTGCTCGCATATGGCTACAATGCAATAGGTAGACGACCCGTACACACGCCCGTACCATTGGGGTACGCTCTGCTCGCGTATGGCTACAATGCAATAGGGAAACGAGGCGTACACACACACGTTCACTTGGGGTACAGTGCGTTAGACATGCTCAAGTGAATGCATGTGTAGGCTGCGTTCATGATCTCATTCATGGCACCATTGGGCGAGTGACCCCAGGAAATCACATGGCAGGGATGTAGGTGTAGACTCATGTTGACGATGTGGATGTATACATCTGCATGGCATCCTTCCATCAGCAGGCCCTAGGTGTGGCAGACAGTGAAGAAGCACAGGAAATGTGATCTTGTGGCACAGTTGATGTGTGAAGAGCTGTTGAGACATGTCATTAATCATAGTGCACATGTGTTTCACATACATTCAACACTTCTCACCTGAGTAACGTCTTCAATATATTGAGATGCACATCAACACTGGAATGTCACACCATTCAGTACAGGCAACTGTCACATGATGACAGCAACATGCCCACTGTCACAGATGTCAAATTGACGCCCAGCATGACCCTGTGTGATCACGTCATGTTTGTGCCATGTGCGAGATTGTGCATGCTGTTTGTATCTGAAAGAAACAGGTTAGTATTAGATTCCTCACCTTAGAATATCCACATGCGTCAGACTCGATCTGGAAATTTGTGCTTAGCAGTACCCTTACGTGTCGGTAGGCATCGTGTGTGGCTCCGCATCCGTCGTCGGTGTCGTGTGCGCCGTGATGACGTCGTCTGAGTCCTCCGCGTGCTGACATCAGGTCTTCTTTTTCCACGCCAGCAGCGCAGATCCCGAATAAGTGGTACCTTAGTAATTTTGTAACTAAACTTTCTACGATCCCTTTTGATCATTTTACTTGAGTCTTTGACTCTGGACGGTGCCAATAGGGATGGCAGGTTTCAAACCTTGTGAGGATTGCGACCGACTGATGTCGGTGACCGACCCTCACCGTCGGTGTTTCCACTGTCTCGACGTCAACCACGATGACAAGAGCTGCTCCGACTGCCAGATCCTGACTTCTGAAGCTAGGCGGGAGTGGTCCCGCAAGCGGCTCGGACTCCAGCAGTCGGCCCCGCACCGCAAGAGGTCACGGTCCGGAGGGAGGTCGAGGGACCGGGCACGGGGTCAGAGCCATCAGAGCTCCGGGAGTCAACATCACTCCTCCGGGTCAAAGTCGTCAGGTATGCACAAGAAGTCAAAGAGACGTCATCGCTCTTCCAACTCCCCACGATGCTCGTGCAATGCGACCAGGGTTTTGGGTGACACCGCCCACGAGGCTCCATCGGAGTCGCGCGCGTCGTCGCCTGCCCCACACCCTCCGGTCCCTGGGCAGCACGCGACGCTGGAGGAGTAAGAGTGCTTCCTCATGGCCATGAGGTCCCTCGCTCCTCCGACGGGCTCCTCTGCATCTTCGGGCCAAGCGGGCCTGTCTGGGGGCCCTAGCGGGTCGGATGCTTCGGCCCCGACGCCGCCAGGTGCTTTGGCTCTGACGCCGCCGGCGCCTTCGGCCTGGCCCCGCTGGGCCCCACTGGATCCACTTCTGGATCCTGGTCGTCGCTGGTTGACCTCACGACCTCACCGGCAACAGTCCCCCAGGTGTCACCCCCGGCGCCGTGCTCGGGCAGTGCCGTCCCCAATACCTCACTCGATCCGGCTCTGCTTGGGGTGTTTAACTTCAAAGAGCCGGGCCCATCTTTTGACAACCCTGATTATCAGAGAATGGGTGATGAGGAGTATTGGGAGAGGTCTGAAGACCCTCTGACACATGAGTGTCAGTCCCAAGAGGACTGGACAGGCGGCCTGGTGGATGCGAGTGGTCTGGACACCTCCCCAGACACTGGTTTTGTCTCAAATCCTACTGTGGCTTCGAAGGAGGGGGCAACCTACAATGTGGTGTTGACGCAGGCAGCCAAAGCCTTGGCCCTTCATCTCCCTGTCGTGGCCGTGAGGACCAACCTCCTCACTGAGGTCCTTCAACTGTAGTCAACCTCGGCTGAGCCTCTGCTGCCGTTTACTGAGGCATCGACTGACGCTATTTTGGGCACAGGTCCAGGCCCACTACAGGTTTGGCAGTAGATAGGAACGTGGCCAGACGCCAACACCCGGCCCCGGCCGACCCATGTTTCCTGTTTACCCACCCCACCCCCAAGAGCCTGGGCATCCAGGCCTCCAATTCACAGACCGCATTCCCGTCGGCTCCGCCGGACAGGGAATCCAAGAGGTATGAGCAGTACGGCAAGATGGTATTATCCTCCCTGAGTCTGGGACAGCGGTCTTCCAACATCACATGCCTCTTGGTCCGCTACACCCATTCTCTGTGGGACACGGTCACGGAACTGCTGCCAGAGTGCCCGTTGGAGGTACGGGCCAAACTCGGCCAAGCCCTTGTGGAAGGCCGAGATGCGGCACGGTATTAGATCTGGTCTGGGCTGGATACCATCGACTCACTGGGCAGAGCAATGGCAACCACGGTGGCGATTTGTTGCTAAGCCTGGTTGAGGTCCGCCAAATTTTTGGCTGATGTCCAGAATACATACATGGACATGCCATTTGATGTCCGTCGCCTTTTTGGCAACAAGGCAGACCATGCGCTTGAGCGCTTTAAGGACTCCAGGGCTACGGCCAGGTCCATGGGCCTCTCATCCCTGCGCCAGCAAACTGGTACCTTTTGCTCATTTTGTGGCCAAGGAAGGGGCGCCCCCACATGTGCTGCCAGCCACACACCGCAGACTAACATCCAACGCGGTGGCGGATGTGGTAACTGCTGTGGCAGCGGTCGGGGACAACGGCGAGTTCAGTCCACACCTTCCCCCGCAGCATCTGCCTAAAAAACCCTCCTAGTCCGTGCTTTCAGGCCCATGTGATGCCAGTGGGGGGCAGGGTTCACCATCACCCCCACCACTGGCGCACTGTCACATTGGGCAGGTGGGTGCTGCAAATCGTCCCAAGGGGCTACTCCCTCCCCTTTGAGGCGACCCCTCAAGCCATGCCACCGCAATACCAACGCGTATCAGGGGATCATTTGCAATTTCAGCAGGCAGAATTTACAGCCCTCTTGGCCAAGGGGGCCATCGCGCGCGTTCCTGGGCCACAAGTAGGGTGTGGTTGCCACTCCCACTACTTTCTGGTACCCAAGAAGGCCAATGGGGGCCTACGCCCTATCTTGGACACAAGGAGTGTCAATGGCTTCCTCCGGAAGGAGAAGTTCAAAATGCCGACACTGGCTCAGGTCCTAGCTGCCCTGGACCCAGGAGACTGGATGGTAGCGTTGGACTTGCAGGACGCTTATTTCCACATCCCCGTCCTGCCGGCCCACCGGCGCTACCAGCGGTTCACGGTAGGCCACAAGCACTTTCAGTTTACCGTGCTCCCCTTCGGCCTTACCAGCGCACCAAGGATGTTCACGAAGGTACTAGTATCCCAAGCTACTCAGTATGTCAGTCGATCCCCGGGTTCGTCTGCCTCTTCTGGAGGACCTTCTGTCGCAGCAGCAGGGGACGGTCCTCCACCAGTACCTGTACAGTCTCCACCTCCATGCTTGGAGATTGAGCGGCAACAGTTGAGGCCAATTGACTTTCCTCCTGAAGTCTGTAATATCATTCTTGCAGTCAGGCGTCCCTCCACAAAGTCGGTATACGCCTGCAGGTGGACCAGAATTGTGGCATGGTGCACACCGAAGGATGTGGACCCTCTTTCTGCCCCTCTTTCTGAAATTCATTTCTTCCTTCTTTCTCATGCCCAGCAGGGCTCTGCTCTGGGCACTTTCAGGGGCTACCTTTCTGCCCTTTCAGCCTTACTAAGCCTGCCTGATCAACCTTCTTTGTTCAAACCCCTATTGTAACTCGTTTTCTGAAAGGCATCACACACACGTTTCCACCTGTTCCGTTTGTGATGCCTCAGTGGAACTTGAACCTGGTTCTTACATATCTGATGTGTGCTCCCTTGAGCCATTTCACAATTTTCCTCTCCGCCTTCTTACTCAGAAGACTGCTTTCCTGGTTGCCATCACCTCTGCCAGGAGAATGAGTGAGCTCCAGGCTCTTTCTTCATAAACTCCTTAACTTTCTGTCCATCCAGACAAGGTTGTGTTGCGGACAATACCCTATTTCCTGCACAATGTTGTCACGGACTTCTACATCGGGCAGTCTATCACCTTGCCCACCTTATTTCCGCCTACGCATCCCTCAAAGGAGGAAGAGCAGCTACACTGTCTGGACCCAAAACATGCGCTCTCATACTATCTGGATCGCACACGCCATTTCCGGGTGGATGAACAACTCTTAGTTGGTTACGTGGGCGCTGAAAAGGGAGGGCCGGTACACAAGTGGACCATCTCTCGGTGGGTCGTCGTGTGTATGAAGGCTTGTTACCCCTTGTCAAAGAAGGAGCCTCCTGTTGGGCTGAGGGCCCATTCCACTCGGGCCACGGCGGCTACTACTGCCCTGGGTCGGGAAGTCCCCTTGCAGAACATTTGTCAGGCAGCTACATGGGCCTCGATGCACACGTTTGCAAGACACTACTGCCTGGACAGACAAGACCGGAGGGATGTCTTCTTTGGCCGTTCCGTCCTCCAGGACTTTCTGGTGTGATTATTGATTTGCAGACCCACCACCGGGGTTGGTATTGCTGGGGTATCTATTCCAAGGTAGGAATATGATACTGACTACAGTTTCTTACAGATATTTCGTTAACAAAGGTAAGTAACTTGTTCATACTGTCAAGTATATCTGCTGTAGGAGCATCTATGATGGGTCTTTGCGGTGATGACAGGGTTTCACATATACGCACACCATGCCACTTGTGCAAATGAACCGCTCATATGTGTGCATCATAGACCATTTGTCCCAAATCAAACATTTCTGCAGTCTGATGATGTCCATGTATTAATTTTTGAAATATCACACCTCAATCACAATATGTTAGATCTGTGCAAATGATAGCACATGTGATGTGGGTGTGTGCTTTGCTGTCATCTGTCTGGATGTGCAGACAACCTCCTAATGCAATTCACGTGACGTGTGTCACTGACGTGATACATTGTTCTGCTCACTCAGACCATCCCAGCAGATCATTTGTATGCATGTCATATCTATTCCACAGACAACAGGTCTTTCAGTTTTCATGGAAGAGTGCCAGGCAGCTGGCACATGTATCCTCAATGTGTAGCCCACGCCACACTCAAAATTGACTAGATTTGTTGAAGCAGTGTTGCTTGTGCCATGTACATTGTAATTGTCTTTGTCTGACAGTTGTACACATGTTCTCCTAAATATGTTGTGCAGAGCACCCCCCTCTGCCAGGGCCGTTGCCAGACTTGGATGCCATGAGGGAACGTGATTGCATACGGCGTTACTGCTTCACACAACAGTTGATTCAGGACCTGAGGGACAGGCTGGAACCACATCTGCAACCACGACACAGATATCCAACTGCGCTGATACCCAAGGTAAAGGTGATGGCAGCCCTACATTTCTTTGCCACAGGTAAGTTCCAATTTACCATAGGTGATGTGGGGGGGATGTCTCAAACCATGTTTAGCCGGGTTTTAAGTGATGCATTGGCTGCTATGTTGCTGCACATAGATGAATTCATTACATTCCCTACTCCTGAACAGTTGACAGATGTCAAGGGGGAATTCTATGCCCTGGGACGCATGTCACATGTAATTGGTGCGATTGATGGAACACATGTTATTCTGGTGCCACCACAGGCTAAGGAGCAAGCGTACCGCAACAGGAAACATTACCACTCGATAAATGCCCTGGTGGTGTGTCTTGCCAACATGCTGATCTCACATGTTTGTGCACGTTTTCCAGGATCGTGCCACAATGCCTTCATCATGAGGCGTAGCAGGGTACCACAGATGATGCTGCAGCTGCACAACCATCGGGCATTTCTTGTTGGTGCGTAAACTGTTAGCCATGTATGTCAGTACATCATTACTTCATGAACTGCATCATATTACACACTCATTTCCATGATGTCAATTTGCAGGAGACGCAGGATATCCAAACATGCCGTGGCTCATGACTTGGCTACGCAACCCCAGGGCAGCTGCAGACTAGCGGTACAACAATGCTCATGGGCAGACCAGGCGGGTGATCGAGCGACCATTTGGACTCCTGAAGAGCCGGTACAGGTGCCTCGACAAGACAGGCAGAGCCCTCCAATACACCCCACTCAAGGTGTCTAACATCTTCATGGTGTGCTGCATACTACACAACATGGCAGTGGAGAAGGCCGTGCCACTCCTCCTAGATCCTGATGAGCTGGAACATCCGCCTGTTGAGGATGAACGCCTTGCCCAGGATGCCAGTGACGAGGAGGTTGAAGATGATATCTGGAGTCACCTCATCCGCAACTTCTTTTCATAATGGTGAGTCATAGGTGCATTTTGTTCAAACATGTACCATAGAGTTGCATGGGTAGCATGCTGTGTATCCAGCTGACTGTATGCAATGTCACTTTGATGTTTGTTGTGCAGTGTCACACAGGTGCAGATGTAATACAACACACATACGTGCTATGTATGAACTTGGAATGTACAAGTGTAGTACAACATCAGGCTATTCAACATGACCATGTCTGAATGACATTTTACGGAACTTGACCCCTTGTGTGCCTCTCATTCCCAGGTCGCCCTGCCTGTTGTCCGTTGGTGTAATCTTGGTCAGCCTGCTATTGCTCATGATGATAGCAACGTCAGCTGAATCAACGGAGCATGCACGGACATGTGGAAATGTCAATTTGGGTAAGGACTCATATGAGGCTGTTTAGCGTTGGTATGGTTTCAATTGTGTGGTACATGTTCATGCGCATGTTGTTTGACCATGCACACATGCAACAACATCATGTTTCCTATTACATGTAGCCCCACTCCCATGACAGGATAGTCACCCCATCTGACAGTCATCTGTCGTTGGTTTAGACTCTGGTGAATGCATCAATGTGTGTAGACATTGACACTGAAACATTGCATATACCATGGTTTGACATTGTGTGGGAGGTAACAACCACGGACTCTGTGGGGGATTGCAGCCTCACTATGTGCATTAGGATGTGTCTGGATCATCCCCTCAACCTTGTGGGCCAGTATAGTTTTGTTTCCCAAAAACCATGTTGTGTAGGTGTGGCCCAGTGTATGTTTCACATGTTAAGACAACTGTCCTCTGATTCTGTTTGCATGGATGCATTGCCCCTTGTGGCAGTATGTCATGTCACTGTCATGTCCTCACCTCAGTGCAGGTTGAGAATACTGCTACGCCAGCCTTCACAGTGAGTTGAAGTTCTGTTTCCATTCACATGATGCCATGTATGTTGCGCTGATGACATCACAATGGTGGGATGAAGCACTTGTAAATTATTCCGTGGCATCAGTGGAGTGCGGTCATTCACATGATTCTCTTGTCCCGTGCAGCATTTCAGGGCGACGGTAGGGTTCTTTATGTGGCTTGGCTCCTCATTACTTGCTGTTGACTTATTTTCCACCTGCTTGTCATGTTTAGCATAGTGAGGCTCAGTTGCTAGAGCAAAAGACCGGCTACAGAGGGGCTTCATTGCATTTAGGTCATTAGCTTCCTCATCATATGTGATGCTTACAGCTGTTGTGGGTGATGTCAAGTTTGCCTTCATGGCCCTTACGGGTACACAGGGACAAATACAGATATTACACTTTGCGTAGGTAGCACTTCCATACATTTTGATTACTTTGTATGGGACACATCATCATACACTGTGACTTAGATTTTGTCCACATGGATCTCATTGCATAGTAGCAGACTTGTGAGCATTACACAAGAATCAAATAGGTGACAGACTGTCCTAGGTTTTATGTGTCCGTGTTCAAGCATCTGATCTTATGTGATAGCATTATCAGTGATCTCAAATTGGGTACAGTCGTTACACTTCACAGGTGTGACTGGTACAGTGTATCTCATGAGGTATTTGTAGTATCAGTGACATGAGAATGTACTCCTAATGCTTGTTTGCCTCTGTTTCAGGTCTCCCTCCCTGCAGTTCCCATCCTCTCCTTCCCTCGCCTGATCACCCTTTTGTATCTGTCATTTGTGCTCAGACCAAGGGGCTATTTGGAGGTGGAACCCTTTGAGCATCACACCACTCTGATGAAGAAAGGTACGGCCAGTCCCTGGCAGTCTTGTGGAGAATCTTTCTGCTGCATTACAGGTGACATCATTGCATGACTGTTTTTGTCTTCAGGGCAATGCCACTGACCATGTACGTTTGATAATGCTCCATGGCCTCCCAAGATAAATCATCATGTTGTGTATGACGTGTGATTCCCACAGAACATTGTGCCTCCTTGATGTCAACACACATGTCCTTCTAATGCGCATGTATTCAATATGGCCTAATGTAAGTTCATTGTTGATAGGTGTTTACGTGTACAGTGACAACATGCATGGTGTTGGTAAAGGCAAAAGTACTATACTGTGTGTGAGGTAGATGGCTGTGTAGCTGCTGTTTAGCTTAGAACACACTACGTGCAGACTTCACCTGCTGATGCTGTGTGTCCTGTGCCCCACTTGTCCTTAAGGGGCCTGATCCTGTGACCGTGATCTTTGGTGATTACTCTGCCATTTTGCTTGCAGTGACCCTGAGTGAAGCAGACACTTCTGCCTTCACATATACATGTAACTTTGTGGCTTGCCAATGCCCTTGTGGTATGTGCTTGTTTTGCATGTTGTCTCACGCCTTCTGTCGTCATGTGTTCACTCATTCCTGCTGCTGCATCCACAGCCACAATGCAGCGCAGACTGGCCAGATCCGGGACCACACACGCCTACAGGATACTCCTCCTTCCATCCATTTGTAGAGCATGCTCCAGCCACCCTACACACAGAGAACACCAGACAATCATCCACCTGGTATCACGATACCTCAAACTCACCCATAACAGCTTCTCTGCCTGTGTGTGCAACACATACTGGCAAGACTATGCTGACCCACATGACAGTGTGTCTACGTACCACCAGGTCATGTTCCTCGTACAGCACACACACACCTTCCAGAAGCACAATATTGTACAGTGTTACCTTGTCAACACCACAGCAGCACACCTCGCCTTCCTTACAGTAACGTGGCAGTACACAACCTCGGCACACCACTTTAACATAGCCGTCACAGACAGTCAAGTAGCCACCGGGAACACACATCAAAACCACGTCTCTTGGGTGTGGTGTGATGTGGCCGTTCTGGTGAAGAGAATTGTCAGACGTGGCTAGTTGTTCTGGATGTGTTGCACCCATCACAGGAGTTTTGTTGTTTTAGCTCCATAGGGGGTGGTCACATAATCAGGTGAGCTGGTGTAGAGTGCTACAGCCCATTGCCCACAGTCTGTCCTGCCACCCTTGGCCTGTGCACCATTCATCACATCCACAGTACAGCAGCATGCTGATGATAGTTCTCATACCTCAGGACACAGATGTAAGTACTCCCTACGTGGACGCCTAGCTTTTAAACCGTGATCTATACACCTCCAAGTGACTCTCCTGTGCCTGTCTGTAGTTGCAGTTTTGTGAGCCAAACCCCCCTCCAGCATTTAGTAACCCTCACAGGTGTGTATTGCCATCCATGTATCTAGTTGTTAGAATTTTGTAACCTATGTGTGTCCTCACCCGGACTCAGATCCAAGTGTGGATGGCTGCAGTTTGTTAAATACTCTTGCATTTCATACATTTGCACACACATATGTTTTATACTCTGGGTACAAGATTACTACACCAATACGTATGATGTTTCTTATATTTATTAGGTGATCTTGTGCAAGAAACATGAGTAGGTGCTGTACAGAAAGGGGGGAATCCAAAGTTCACTGCTGGAGATGAGATGCCTTACAGTTTCAGTCAACAGAGTCCAGGCACAGTGCTTGGCCTCATTGGGCAGACTGTGACCAGCAAGTCCATGTGGGAGAGTCTAATAGGTGTTGCTGTTGCACCCAAGGGCAATATGCCATGTCAGGTGTCCTGGGAGTTGTGCATGCCCCACTGCCTCTCAACGTCTTAGCCGTGGACGACCCTTCTTCCTTGGGGGACCCTCACGTGCAGGCCTGGACGATGCATGGGACGCTCCGTCACACAGTTCATCCTCCTCCTCCTCCCTCCCTGTGGCTGGTGTTGAACTTGCCTTGATGTTTCTGGCCTGGTGACACAGGGAGGGTGCTGCATGTTGCCAGCAATCTGACGGAGTGATTGCCTCATATCCCGATGCACCGTCAAGAGCTCAGCCAGTGTTGCCTCCACCCGTCCATGATGTCGTACTTGCCTGGCATGTTGCTTGGCCTGCTGTTGTCTCAGTTCGTTGAGGGCCTCCACTACCTGGCTGACCTCCCTGGTGTCCTGCCGGTTTGCCTCCAGGATGGTACTCAGTTCAGTCATACCGGGCCCTGAGGCTGACTGGCCAGAATCTCGCCTCTGCCTTGCGCCACTCCCACCACCCTGACCCACACGAGCACGGCCTGCGCTTGTGGGCACATCGGATCGACGGGACCCCCGAGTGTTGGCAGGGTGGATGTTGTCTGCCACCTCCAGGGTGCCCGCCAAAGGGTGCCCCTCATTTTCAGACTGGCTCTCTGGTGGATCATAGGCAGGGCTCTGACCTGTCTGCTGGGATGTGGTGGGAATGCGTCTGGTGGTTGGCACAGATGTATCTGATCCAGTTGCTGCAGGGGTTTGGGATCCAGAGGGGCCAGGTTGGTTGGGGTCATCCACGGTGCGTTGAGTCGGTGTCGGTGGGGTCAGGGTCCTGCTGAGCCTGGGACTGGGATCCTTCTCCCCCCTGGTTGGGGGTGGTTTCCACACATTGCCCTGTGGGTGTGAGAGACAGACACTGTTAATGAAATATCATGAAACATCTTAATTTGTTATCCATTGTGAGCATCACAGTTCCACCAGCTTTACATTGTTGTCATTGTTCAGTTGTGTATGTAGTGGGAGAAAATTAACATATACTCAGGGGTATTTTCCATGTTCCATTCTCTTGACAATGACTGACACAGCCAATGCTGTGTCTTGTCTTGCAAGCACAACACATATACATCAGTGCTCTGTTTCACGCAACCTTCAGGATACAGTGTCAATCCTTATGACTGCGTCAAGCATGCACAGGGTTTAGATGCAGCATGTTCATGTAAGAGACAGAGCGGAATTTCAAAGATTCAATTCAGGTACTTTTGATAGGTGTTGCTGTTCCGTGATGGCCAACCGATGCCAACCCTCCTGGACCTGTACACACACTTCTAGATCATGGCTTTAGAACGTGGCACTTCTCCAAGACGCAGCACCTTGTCAATACCCATGTCCATGGTGGTACTTAAGTGCATCCACAACGTTCATAAGATGGGTCAAGTGCATTGTGTGAGATGTACAATGGACTTGAGAATCTGCACTGTGCATGTTAAAGTTGGATGCGTATTCATATGAGTGATTGATTTGTTGTGCTACATGACAATTGTGACAGTGTTGCACTCCATTGCCTGTCCCCAGGGGATAAGTTTATGTAAGGGGTGTGTGTGATAGGCCATGCTAATAGTTTGAGTGTGATTTGCAAGCGTCCATCCTTCGTGGTTTGGCTGTGACCCCATGAAACATGTTGCCATGATCGTTGTTGTGGGTTCCTGCACAGGTTTTCTGACCTTGTCCTGGTGTTTGTGTTTACAATGATCACAGGAGGGCCTTGTGCTGCCTACACCAGGGTCCATTGTCTACTATCTTGTCTGTAATTTCACACTCCCTGTGCATTGAGCATGGTGCTTGGGTGTGTACCTGGGACATATGAGATGAGAGCAGCCCCCTACCCTACACCTTCCACCCTTTCAGCCTCCCCCTCGCAACTACCCCCATACTGTTGGGTACTGCTGGGACTCATGGCCACCCACACCCATGCTGTTGGGCACTGCTGGGACTCATGGCCACCCACACCCATTCTGTTGGGTACTGTTGGGAGTCCCCCCATATTACATGGGTTTTTTGTATACTCACCAGGCTCAACAGCTCCTTCTATTCCGTGTACTCCCAACGGTGGTAGCAGGGTCATGACTTTCTCCTCCCAGGGCTGGTATATTGGAGGTCTGCGGGGACCACCACCTCCAGTGTGGTGTGCAGAGGCGTAGTCCTGGTCCATCTTCTTCTTGACCATCCTCCGCAGATCATACCACCTGGACTGGCATTCCTGCCTGGTGCGCCTGATGGGTGCAACAGCATTGACCCTTTCTTCGATCCTCTCCCACAGGCGTGTTCTTTCAGCTATGCTGGTCTGTCTGACCAATGCGCCAAACAGCTGTGGCTCGACTCTGATGACTTCATCTGTAAGGATCTCATTCTCCGGGTTAGTGAACTTTGGATTCTTTGGTGTGGTCATGGTGTGGGGTGTATGTGATTGAGGGGTTGATGGTGTGTATGGATGAGGGTGTGTGGGTCTGATTGTGAAGGGGGTGGTGTGGGTGTAGATGTGATAGGGTGTATGTGTGAAGGTTAATGGGTGCAGTTGTTGATGTGCTGGCAGGCTCTTCTTTTTGCAAATAGGTATGTTGCAAAGGATGTTGGGTTGTATGTGTGGACCCTTTTATTGGTCCATTTGTGGGTGTGGCTTATTTTGAATTGGTGGTGTGTGTGTTATATGGGGTGGATGTTACTTTTGCCCTCTGTTTGCCTGTTTGGATGTGGCCAGGACATTGTTTCTCAATGGTGTGTACACAGGAAACATGTTTAGTGATGTTGTGCGACTCGTTTGCAAACTCCTTGTGCTGATTTAGGGGTTCGTGTTATGTGTGTGGGTCGTACTTGTGCGTGCGGGTGACTTATATGGGCCGTTGGGGGGTGGGGGTGTTCGCGGTCGCTTGATCGGGGTGTGTGCGTGTCGTTAGGGCGAGGCCTGTGCCACTTCGTCAGAAGTGGGCGGAGTTTCGAAGCCCTCTTGTAAGGGCTTGCAGAAAAGCAGTTGAAAAATGCCAGACATTCCATTATGCGCGAGAATTTTCATGGTGTTTTTGTGGCATATGCTTTGCAATAGGTCCTGGCAAGGCTGTGTTATAGTAAGGCAGCACACCATAGGCCGTAGGAATTTCTCAATGTACACTTCCTGAATATTGTGTGCGGTTACGCGCAGGGGAGCGCAATTAATTATCAATTACAACTGTCAGGGGGCTGCGGTAATGGAATCCAGATGTTCTGGGCGCGTTCACCAGTCTGCAGTGAGTGGCGTGCGTTCGTGCTTGTTCTGTGTTCTCCTTCTACCAAAGACATTACTCGTGTTTCCTCTTTTCATGCAGATCTGGTTTTCTTTACTGACTACAGTTGTGTTTAAATAGACGGTGGCTTCAGTTGTGCAGCAGGTGCAGTGGCACCAGTGTGGTGTAGCTATCATTAGTGGAGCAGGGGCAGTGGCACCAGTGTGGTGTAGCTATTATTAGTGCAGCAGGTGCAGTGGTACCAGTGTGTGGTAGCTACCATTGTGCAGCAGGTGCAGTGGCACCAGTGTGGTGTAGCTATCATTAATGCAGCAGGTGCAGTGGTACCAGTGTGTGGTAGATGGCGTTGTGTAGCAGGTGCAGTGTTATTAGTGTTACTTTAGCTATGATTGTGCAGCAGGTGCAGTTGCACCAGTGTGGCATAGCTACACTTGTGCAGCAGGTGCAGTTGCACCAGAGTGGCATAGCTACCCTTGTGCAGGAGGTGCAGTGGCACCACTGTGGCATAGCTACCATTGTGCAGCAGGTGCAGTGGCACCAGTGTGGTGTAAGTATATTTGGTGGAGCCGGTGCAGTGGCACCAGTGTGGCGTAGGCGTAGCTATCATTGGTGGAGCAGGTGCTGTGGTACCAGTTTAGTGCAGCAGGTGCAGTGGTACCAGTGTGTGGTAGCTAACATAGGTGAAGCAGTTGCAGTGGTAGTGTTGCTTAGCTATGATTGTGCAGCAGGTGCAGTGGCACCAGTGTGTGGTAGATGTCGTTGTGTAGCAGGTGCAGTGTTATCAGTGTTACTTAGCTATGATTGTGCAGCAGGTGCAGTGGCACCTGTGTGGCGTAGCTATCATTGGTGCAGCATGTGCAGTGGTACCGGTGAGTGGTAGCTACCATTGGTGGAGCAGGTGCAGTGGTAGTGTTGCCTAGCTATAATTGTGCAGCAGGTGCAGTGGCACCAGTGTGTGGCGTAGTTACCATTCGTGGAGCAGGTGAGGTGTTATCAGTGTTACTTAGCTATGATTGTGCAGCAGGTGTAGTGCCACCAGTGTGGCGTAGCTACCATTGTGCAGTAGGTGCAGTGGCACCAGTGTGGCATAGCTACACTTGTGCAGCAGGTGCAGTGGCACCAGTGTGACATAGTTACACTTGTGCAGCAGGTGCAGTTGCACCAGTGTGGCATAGCTACCCTTGTGCAGGAGGTGCAGTGGCAGCACTGTGGCATAGCTACCATTGTGCAGCAGGTGCAGTGGCACCAGTTTGGTGCAAGTATCTTTGGTGGAGCAGGTGCATTGTTACCAGTGTGGCGTAGGCGTAGCTACCATTGGTGGACCAGGTGATGTGGTACCAGTTTAGTGCAGCATGGTGCAGGGGTACCAGTGTGTGGTAGCTACCATTGGTGGAGCAGGTGCAGTGGTAGTGTTGCTTAGCTATGATTGTGCAGGAGGTGCAGTGGCACCAGTGTGTGGTAGCTGCCGTTGTGTAGCAGGTGCAGTGTTATCAGTGTTACTTAGCTATGAGTGTGCAGCAGGTGCAGTTGCACCAGTGTGGCATAGCTACACTTGTGCAGCAGGGGCAGTTGCACCAGTGCGGCATAGCTACCCGTGCAGGAGGTGCAGTGGCACCACTGTGGCATAGCTACCATTTTGCAGCAGGTGCAGTGGCACAAGTGTGGTGTATGTATATTTGGTGGAGCAGGTGCAGTGGTACCAGTGTGGCATAGGCGTAGCTACCTTTGTTGGATCAGGTGCTGTGGTACCAGTTTAGTGCAGCAGGTGCAGTGGTATCAGTGTGAGGTAGCTACCATAGGTGGAGCAGTTGCAGTGGTAGTGGTGCTTAGCTATGATTGTGCAGCAGGTGCAGTGGCACCAGTGTCTGGTAGATGGCGTTGTGTAGCAGGTGCAGTGTTATCAGTGTT
Source organism: Lissotriton vulgaris (assembly GCF_964263255.1). NCBI lineage: Eukaryota > Metazoa > Chordata > Amphibia > Caudata > Salamandridae > Lissotriton > Lissotriton vulgaris. Next base: position 735,902,210 of record NC_141691.1, on the reverse strand, counting down.
ACTTAGCTATGATTGTGCAGCAGGTGCAGTGGCACCAGTGTGGTGTAGCTATCATTGGTGCAGCATGTGCAGTGGTACCGGTAAGTGGTAGCTACCATTGGTGGAGCAGGTGCAGTGGTAGGGTTGCTTAGCTATGATTGTGGAGCAGGTGCAGTGGCACCAGTGTGTGGCGTAGTTACCATTCGTGGAGCAGGTGAGGTGTTATCAATGTTACTTAGCTATGATTGCGCAGCAGGTGTAGTACCACCAATGTGGCGTAGCTACCATTGTGCAGTAGGTGCAGTGGCACCAGTGTGGCATAGCTACACTTGTGCAGTAGGTGCAGTTGCACCAGTGTGGCATAGCTACCCTTGTGCAGGAGGTGCAGTGGCACCACTGTGGCATAGCTACCATTGTGCAGCAGGTGTAGTGGCACCAGTGTGGTGTAAGTATCTTTGGTGGAGCAGGTGCAGTGTTACGAGTGTGGCGTAGGCCTAGCTACCATTGGTGGAGCAGGTGCTGTAGAACCAGTTTAGTGCAGCAGGTGCAGTGGTAACAGTGTGTGGTAGCTACCATTGGTGGAGCAGGTGCAGTGGTAGTGTTGCTTAGCTATGATTGTGCAGCAGGTGCAGTGGCACCAGTGTGTGGTAGCTGCCGTTGTGTAGCAGGTGCAGTGTTATCAGTGTTACTTAGCTATGATTGTGCAGCAGGTGCAGTTGCACCAGTGTGGCATAGCTACACTTGTGCAGCAGGTGCAGTTGCACCAGTGTGGCATAGCTACCCTTGTGCAGCAGGTGCAGTGGCACCACTGTGGCATAGCTACCATTGTGCAGCAGGTGCAGTGGCACCAGTGTGGTGTAAGTATATTTGGTGGAGCAGGTGCAGTGGTACCAGTGTGGCCTAGGCGTAGCTACCATTGGTGGAGTAGGTGCTGTGGTACCAGTTTAGTGCAGCAGGTGCAGTGGTACCAGTGTGTGGTAGCTACTATAGTTAGAGCAGTTGCAGTGGTAGTGTTGCTTAGCTATGATTGTGCAGCAGGTGCAGTGGTACCAGTATGTGGTAGATGGCGTTGTGTAGCAGGTGCAGTGTTATTAGTGTTACTTTAGCTATGATTGTGCAGCAGGTGCAGTTGCACCAGTGTGGCATAGCTACACTTGTGCAGCAGGTGCAGTTGCACCAGAGTGGCATAGCTACCCTTGTGCAGGAGGTGCAGTGGCACCACTGTGGCATAGCTACCATTGTGCAGCAGGTGCAGTGGCACCAGTGTGGTGTAGCTATCATTAGTGGAGCAGGGGCAGTGGCACCAGTGTGGTGTAGCTAACATTAGTGCAGCAGGTACAGTGGTACCAGTGTGTTGTAGCTAGCATTGGTGGAGCAGGTGCAGTGGTAGTGTTGCTTAGCCATGATTGTGCAGCAGGTGCAGTGGCATCAGTGTGTGGTAGCTGCCGTTGTGTAGCAGGTGCAGTGTTATCAGTGTTACTTAGCTATGATTGTGCAGCAGGTGCAGTGGCACCAGTGTGGCGTAGCTATCATTGGTGCAGCATGTGCAGTGGTACCGGTGTGTGGTAGCTACCATTGGTGGAGCAGGGGCAGTGGTAGTTTTGCTTAGCTATGATTGTGCAGCAGGTGCAGTGGCACCAGTGTGTGGCGTAGTTACCATTTGTGGAGCAGGTGCAGTGTTATCAGTGTTACTTAGCTATGATTGCGCAGCAGGTGTAGTACCACCAGTGTGGCGTAGCTAACATTGTGCAGTAGGTGCAGTGGCACCAGTGTGGCATCGCTACACTTGTGCAGCAGGTGCAGTGGCACCAGTGTGGCATAGCTACACTTGTGCAGCAGGTGCAGTTGCACCAGTGTGGCATAGCTACCCTTGTGCAGGAGGTGCAGTGGCACCACTGTGGCATAGCTACCATTGTGCAGCAGGTGCAGTGGCACCAGTGTGGTGTAAGTATCTTTGGTGGAGCAGGTGCAGTGGCACCAGTGTGGCATAGCTACACTTGTGCAGCAGGTGCAGTTGCACCAGTGTGGCATAGCTACCCTTGTGCAGGAGGTGCAGTGGCAAAACTGTGGCATAGCTACCATTGTGCAGCAGGTGCAGTGGCACCAGTGTGGTGTAAGTATCTTTGGTGGAGCAGGTGCAGTGTTACCAGTGTGGTGTAGGCGTAGCTACCATTGGTGGAGCAGGTGCTGTGGTACCAGTTTTGCGCAGCAGGTGCAGTGGTACTAGTGTGTGGTAGCTAACATTGGTGGAGCAGGTGCAGTGGTAGTGTTGCTTAGCTATGATTGTGCAGCAGGTGCAGTGGCACCAGTGTGTGGTAGCTGCAGTTGTGTAGCAGGTGCAGTGTTATCAGTGTTACTTAGCTATGATTGTGCAGCAGGTGCAGTTGCACCAGTGTGGCATAGCTACACTTGTGCAGTAGGTGCAGTTGCACCAGTGTGGCATAGCTACCCTTGTGCAGGAGGTGCAGTGGCACCACTGTGGCATAGCTACCATTGTGCAGCAGGTGTAGTGGCACCAGTGTGGTGTAAGTATCTTTGGAGGAGCAGGTGCAGTGTTACGAGTGTGGCGTAGGCCTAGCTACCATTGGTGGAGCAGGTGCTGTAGAACCAGTTTAGTGCAGCAGGTGCAGTGGTACCAGTGTGTGGTAGCTACCATTGGTGGAGCAAGTGCAGTGGTAGTGTTGCTTAGCTATGATTGTGCAGCAGGTGCAGTGGCACCAGTGTGTGGTAGCTGCCGTTGTGTAGCAGGTGCAGTGTTATCAGTGTTACTTAGCTATGATTGTGCAGCAGGTGCAGTTGCACCAGTGTGGCATAGCTACACTTGTGCAGCAGGTGCAGTTGCACTAGTGTGGCATAGCTACCCTTGTGCAGGAGGTGCAGTGGCACCACTGTGGCATAGCTACCATTGTGCAGCAGGTGCAGTGGCACCAGTGTGGTGTAAGTATATTTGGTGGAGCAGGTGCAGTGATACCAGTGTGGCCTAAGCGTAGCTACCATTGGTGGAGTAGGTGCTGTGGTACCAGTTTAGTGCAGCAGGTGCAGTGGTACCAGTGTGCGGTAGCTACTATAGTTGGAGCAGTTGCAGTGGTAGTGTTGCTTAGCTATGATTGTGCAGCAGGTGCAGTGGTACCAGTATGTGGTAGATGGCGTTGTGTAGCAGGTGCAGTGTTATTAGTGTTACTTTAGCTATGATTGTGCAGCAGGTGCAGTTGCACCAGTGTGGCATAGCTACCCTTGTGCAGGAGGTGCAGTGGCACCACTGTGGCATAGCTACCATTGTGCAGCAGGTGCAGTGGCACCATTGTGGTGTAGCTATCATTAGTGGAGCAGGGGCAGTGGTGCCAGTGTGGTGTAGCTAATATTAGTGCAGCAGGTGCAGTGGTACCAGTGTGTGGTAGCTAGCATTGGTGGAGCAGGTGCAGTGGTAGTGTTGCTTAGCTATGATTGTGCAGCAGGTGCAGTGGCATCAGTGTGTGGTAGCTGCCGTTGTGTAGCAGGTGCAGTGTTATCAGTGTTACTTAGCTATGATTGTGCAGCAGGTGCAGTGGCACCAGTGTGGCATAGCTATCATTGGTGCAGCATGTGCAGTGGTACCGGTGTGTGGTAGCTACCATTGGTGGAGCAGGGGCAGTGGTAGTTTTGCTTAGCTATGATTATGCAGCAGGTGCAGTGGCACCAGTGTGTGGCGTAGTTACCATTTGTGGAGCAGGTGCAGTTTTATCAGTGTTACTTAGCTATGATTGCGCAGCAGGTGTAGTACCACCAGTGTGGCGTAGCTACCATTGTGCAGTAGGTGCAGTGGCACCAGTGTGGCATCGCTACACTTGTGCAGCAGGTGCAGTGGCACCAGTGTGGCATAGCTGCACTTGTGCAGCAGGTGCAGTGGCACCACTGTGGCATAGCTACCATTGTGCAGCAGGTGCAGTGGCACCAGTGTGGTGTAAGTATCTTTGGTGGAGCAGGTGCAGTGGCACCAGTGTGGCATAGCTACACTTGTGCAGCAGGTGCAGTTGCACCAGTGTGGCATAGCTACCCTTGTGCAGGAGGTGCAGTGGCACCACTGTGGCATAGCTACCATTGTGCAGCAGGTGCAGTGGCACCAGTGTGGTGTAAGTATCTTTGGTGGAGCAGGTGCAGTGTTACTAGTGTGGTGTAGGCGTAGCTACCATTGGTGGAGCAGGTGCTGTGGTACCAGTTTCGCGCAGCAGGTGCAGTGGTACTAGTGTGTGGTAGCTAACATTGGTGGAGCAGGTGCAGTGGTAGTGTTGCTTAGCTATGATTGTGCGGCAGGTGCAGTGGCACCAGTGTGTGGTAGCTGCCGTTGTGTAGCAGGTGCAGTGTTATCAGTGTTACTTAGCTATGATTGTGCAGCAGGTGCAGTTGCACCAGTGTGGCATAACTACACTTGTGCAGCAGGTGCAGTTGCACCAGTGTGGCATAGCTACCCTTGTGCAGGAGGTGCAGTGGCACCACTGTGGCATAGCTACCATTGTGCAGCAGGTGCAGTGCCACCAGTGTGGTGTAAGCATATTTGGTGGAGCAGGTGCAGTGGTACCAGTGTGGCGTAGGCGTAGCTACCATTGGTGGTGCAGGTGCTGTGGTACCAGTTTAGTGCAGCAGGTGCAGTGGTACCAGTGTGTTGTAGCTACCATAGGTGGAGTAGTTGCAGTGGTAGTGTTGCTTAGCTATGATTGTGCAGCAGGTGCAGTGGCACCAGTGTGTGGTAGATGGTGTTGTGTAGCAGGTGCAGTGTTATCAGTGTTACTTAGCTAGGATTGTGCAGCAGGTGCAGTGGCACCTGTGTGGCGTAGCTATCATTGGTGCAGCATGTGCAGTGGTACCGGTGAGTGGTAGCTACCATTGGTGGAGCAGGTGCAGTGGTAGTGTTGCCTAGCTATAATTGTGCAGCAGGTGCAGTGGCACCAGTGTGTGGCGTAGTTACCATTCGTGGAGCAGGTGAGGTGTTATCAGTGTTACTTAGCTATGATTGCGCAGCAGCTGTAGTACCACCAGTGTGGCGTAGCTACCATTGTGCAGTAAGTGCAGTGGCACCACTGTGGCATAGCTACCATTGTGCAGCAGGTGCAGTGCCACCAGTGTGGTGTAAGCATATTTGGTGGAGCAGGTACAGTGGTACCAGTGTGGCGTAGGCGTAGCTACCATTGGTGGTGCAGGTGCTGTGGTACCAGTTTAGTGCAGCAGGTGCAGTGGTACCAGTGTGTTGTAGCTACCATAGGTGGAGTAGTTGCAGTGGTAGTGTTACTTTGGTATGATTGTGCAGCAGGTGCAGTGGCACCAGTGTGGCGTAGCTATCATTGGTGCAGCATGTGCAGTGGTACCGGTGAGTGGTAGCTACCATTGGTGGAGCAGGTGCAGTGGTAGTGTTGCTCAGCTATGATTGTGCAGCAGGTGCAGTGGCACCAGTGTGTGGCGTAGTTACCATTCGTGGAGCAGGTGAGGTGTTATCAGTGTTACTTAGCTTTGATTGCGCAGCAGGTGTAGTACCACCAGTGTGGCGTAGCTACCATTGTGCAGTAGGTGCAGTGGCACCAGTGTGGCATAGCTACACTTGTGCAGCAGGTGCAGTGGCACCAGTGTGGCATAGCTACACTTGTGCAGCAGGTGCAGTTGCACCAGTGTGGCATCGCTACCCTTGTGCAGGAGGTGCAGTGGCAGCACTGTGGCATAGCTACCATTGTGCAGCAGGTGCAGTAGCACCAGTTTGGTGCAAGTATCTTTGGTGGAGCAGGTGCAGTGTTACCAGTGTGGCGTAGGCGTAGCTACCATTGGTGGACCAGGTAATGTGGTACCAGTTTAGTGCAGCATGGTGCAGGGGTACCAGTGTGTGGTAGCTACCATTGGTGGAGCAGGTGCAGTGGTAGTGTTGCTTAGCTATGATTGTGCAGGAGGTGCAGTGGCACCAGTGTGTGGTAGCTGCCGTTGTGTAGCAGGTGCAGTGTTATCAGTGTTACTTAGCTATGATTGTGCAGCAGGTGCAGTTGCACCAGTGCGGCATAGCTACCCTTGTGCAGGAGGTGCAGTGGCACCACTGTGGCATAGCTACCATTGTGCAGCAGGTGCAGTGGCACAAGCGTGGTGTATGCATATTTGGTGGAGCAGGTGCAGTGGTACCAGTGTGGCATAGGCGAGCTACCATTGGCGGATCAGGTGCTGTGGTACCAGTTTAGTGCAGCAGGTGCAGTGGTACCAGTGTGTGGTAGCTACCATAGGTGGAGCAGTTGCAGTGGTAGTGTTGCTTAGCTATGATTTTGCAGCAGGTGCAGTGGCACCAGTGTGTGGTAGATGGCGTTGTGTAGCAGGTGCAGTGTTATCAGTGTTACTTAGCTATGATTGTGCAGCAGGTGCAGTGGCACCAGTGTGGTGTAGCTATCATTGGTGCAGCATGTGCAGTGGTACCGGTGAGTGGTAGCTACCATTGGTGGAGCAGGTGCAGTGGTAGTGTTGCTTAGCTATGATTGTGCAGCAGGTGCAGTGGCACCAGTGTGTGGCGTAGTTACCATTCGTGGAGCAGGTGAGGTGTTATAAATGTTACTTAGCTATGATTGCGCAGCAGGTGTAGTACTACCAGTGTGGCGTAGCTACCATTGTGCAGTAGGTGCAGTGGCACCAGTGTGGCATAGCTACCCTTGTGCAGGAGGTGCAGTGGCACCACTGTGGCATAGCTACCATTGTGTAGCAGGTGTAGTGGCACCAGTGTGGTGTAAGTATCTTTGGTGGAGCAGGTGCAGTGTTACGAGTGTGGCGTAGGCCTAGCTACCATTGGTGGAGCAGGTGCTGTAGATCCAGTTTAGTGCAGCAGGTGCAGTGGTACCAGTGTGTGGTAGCTACCATTGGTGGAGCAGGTGCAGTGGTAGTGTTGCTTAGCTATGATTGTGCAGCAGGTGCAGTTGCACCAGTATGTGGTAGCTGCCGTTGTGTAGCAGGTGCAGTGTTATCAGTGTTACTTAGCTATGATTGTGCAGCAGGTGCAGTTGCACCAGTGTGGCATAGCTACACTTGTGCAGCAGGTGCAGGTGCACCAGTGTGGCATAGCTACCCTTGTGCAGGAGGTGCAATGGCACCACTGTGGCATAGCTACCATTGTGCAGCAGGTGCAGTGGCACCAGTGTGGTGTAAGTATCTTTGGTGGAGCAGGTGCAGTGTTACGAGTGTGGCGTAGGCCTAGCTACCATTGGTGGAGCAGGTGCTGTAGATCCAGTTTAGTGCAGCAGGTGCAGTGGTACCAGTGTGTGGTAGCTACCATTGGTGGAGCAGGTGCAGTGGTAGTGTTGCTTAGCTATGATTGTGCAGCAGGTGCAGTTGCACCAGTGTGTGGTAGCTGCCGTTGTGTAGCAGGTGCAGTGTTATTAGTGTTACTTTAGCTATGATTGTGCAGCAGGTGCAGTTGCACCAGTGTGGCATCGCTACACTTGTGCAGCAGGTGCAGTTGCACCAGAGTGGCATAGCTACCCTTGTGCAGGAGGTGCAGTGGCACCACTGTGGCATAGCTACCATTGTGCAGCAGGTGCAGTGGCACCAGTGTGGTGTAAGTATATTTGGTGGAGCAGGTGCAGTGGCACAAGTGTGGCGTAGGCGTAGCTATCATTGGTGGAGCAGGTGCTGTGGTACCAGTTTAGTGCAGCAGGTGCAGTGGTACCAGTGTGTGGTAGCTACCATAGGTGAAGCAGTTGCAAGGGTAGTGTTGCTTAGCTATGATTGTGCAGCAGGTGCAGTGGCACCAGTGTGTGGTAGATGGCGTTGTGTAGCAGGTGCAGTGTTATCAGTGTTACTTAGCTATGATTGTGCAGCAGGTGCAGTGGCACCTGTGTGGCGTAGCTATCATTGGTGCAGCATGTGCAGTGGTACCGGTGAGTGGTAGCTACCATTGGTAGAGCAGGTGCAGTGGTAGTGTTGCCTAGCTATAATTGTGCAGCAGGTGTAGTGGCACCAGTGTGTGGCGTAGTTACCATTCGTGGAGCAGGTGAGGTGTTATCAGTGTTACTTAGCTATGATTGCGCAGCAGGTGTAGTCCACCAGTGTGGCGTAGCTACCATTGTGCAGCAGGTGCAGTGGCACCAGAGTGGCATAGCTATAATTGTGCAGCAGGTGCTGTTGCACCAGTGTGGCATAGCTACCCTTGTGCAGGAGGTGCAGTGGCACCACTGTGGCATAGCTACCATTGTGCAGCAGGTGCAGTGGCACCAGTGTGATGTAAGTATCTTTGGTAGAGCAGGTGGAGTGGTACCAGCACTGGCACCAGTGTGGTATAGCTATCATTACTAGAGCAGGTGCAGTGGCACCAGTGTAGCGTAGCTACCATTGTGCAGCAGGTGCAGTGGCACTAGTGTGGTATAGTTATCATTAGTCGAGCAGGTGCAGTGGCACCAGTGTGGTATAGCTATCATTAGTGCAGCAGGTGCAGAGGCACCAGTGTGGCGTAGCAGGTGCAGGGGCAACAGTGCGGTGTAGGTACCATTGTTCAGCAGGTGCAGTGGCACCAGTGTGGTGTAGGTACCATTGCTGCAGTAGGTGCAGTGGCACCAGTGTGGCGTAGGTACCATTGCTGCAGCAGGTGCAGTGGCACCAGTGTGGTGTAGCTATCATTGTTGCAGCAGGTACAGTGGCACCAGTGTGGCGTAGCTACCATTGCTGCAGCAGGTGCAGTGGCACCAGTGTGCCACATTGGTATAACACACTCACTAACACACAATCACCCCCACAGACTCACCACCATAGACTCACCACCACACACTCACCACTACACACACAACCACACATACAACAACACACCACCAGCCGTCAGTGCACGCTTTCACCAGGGCCAAACACCACCAGCCATCAATGCACGCTTTCACGAACCACAAACACCACCAGGCGTACAACACCAGCCGTCAGTGCATGCTTTTACAAGGGGCACTCACCAGCAACCGTCAGTGCACGCTTTCACCAAACACATACACCATCAGCCATCTGTGCACGCTTTTACCAACCACACACCCACCAGCCATCAGTGCACCCTTCCACCAGGCACACACACCTCCAGCCGACAGCGCACTCTTTTACCAAGCACACACACCACCAGCCATAAGTGCACAATTTCTACAGGTAGTCACACACACCACCAGCCATCAGTGCACGCATCAATTGTTAACGCATCCACAATTAACTATTGTAGCAATCTCAGTATGGTACACTTTACTTTTAAACATATTCATGTAAAGCACAGCATGCCACCATTGCTACAATTCCAATCTAACCCACATAATTCCACTACACACCACATGCACACACTCCATAACACATGGCGAAAAGACATTGCCATTTACAATGCCTTTAGCTCAAACTCAAATAAATAAGAGCCTGATTGCATTTCTAATGCTTGTTGTAGGTGCGGCTGACTTATAAGGGCCGTTAGAGGGTGGGGGGTTTGCGGTCAGTTGATGGGGGTGTGCGTGTCATACTTGTACGTGCGGCTGATTTATACGTGCCGTTGGGGGGTGGGGGGGTTCGCGTATGCTTGATCGGGGTGTGTGCGTGTCGTACTTGTACGTGCAGGTGACTTATACGGGCCATTTGGGGGTGGGAGGGTTCGCGGTGGCTTGATCGGAGTGTGTGCGTGACATACTTGTACGTGCGGGTGACTTATACGGCCCGTTGGGGGTGGGGGGTATTCGCTCACTTGACCGGGTTGTGTGCGTGTCGTACTTGTAGGTGCGGCTGACTTATACGGGCCGTTGGGGGGTGGGGGGGTTCGCGGTCACTTGATCGGGGTGTGTGCATGTCGTACTTGTGCCTGCGGGTGACTTATACGGGCCATTGGGGGGTGTGGGGGTTCGCGTAGGCTTGATCGGGGTGTGTGCATGTCGTACTTGTGCATGCGGGTTACTTATATGGGCCATTGGGGGATGGGGGGGTTCGCGGTCACTTGATCGGGGTGTGTGCGTGTTGTACTAGTGCATGCAGGTGACTTATACGGGCCTTTGTGGGGTGGAAGGGTTCGCGGTCACTTGATCGGGGTGTGTGCGTGTCGTACTTGTAGGTGCAGGTGACTTATAAGGGCCGTTGGGGGGTAGGGGGGTTTGCGTAGGCTTGACCGGGGTGTGTGCGTGTCGTACTTGTACGTGCAGGTGACTTATACGGGCCATTTGGGGGTGGGAGGGTTCGCGGTGGCTTGATCGGAGTGCTTGCGTGACATACTTGTACGTGCGGGTGACTTATACGGACCGTTGGGGGTGGGGGGTACTCGCTCACTTGACCGGGTTGTGTGCCTGTCGTACTTGTAGGTGCGGCTGACTTATACGGGCCGTTGGGGGGTGGGGGGGTTCGCGGTCACTTGATCGGGGTGTGTGCATGTCGTACTTGTGCCTGCGGGTGACTTATACGGGCCATTGGGGGGTGTGGGGGTTCACGTAGGCTTGATCGGGGTGTGTGCATGTCGTACTTGTGCATGCGGGTGACTTATATGGGCCCTTGGGGGGTGGGGGGGTTCACGGTCACTTGATTGGGGTGTGTGCGTGTCGTACTAGTGCATGCAGGTGACTTATACGGGCCTTTGTGGGGTGGAGGGGTTCGCGGTCACTTGATCGGGGTGTGTGCGTGTCGTACTTGTAGGTGCAGGTGACTTATACGGGCCATTTGGGGGTGGGAGGGTTCGCGGTGGCTTGATCGGAGTGTGTGCGTGACATACTTGTACGTGCGGGTGACTTATACGGCCCGTTGGGGGGTGGGGGGGTTCGCGTATGCTTGATCGGGGTGTGTGCGTGTCGTACTTGTACGTGCAGGTGACTTATACGGGCCATTTGGGGGTGGGAGGGTTCGCGGTGGCTTGATCGGAGTGTGTGCGTGACATACTTGTACGTGCGGGTGACTTATACGGCCCGTTGGGGGGTGGGGGGGTTCGCGTATGCTTGATCGGGGTGTGTGCGTGTCGTACTTGTACGTGCGGGTGACTTATACGGCCCGTTGGGGGTGGGGGGGTATTCGCTCACTTGACCGGGTTGTGTGCGTGTCGTACTTGTAGGTGCGGCTGACTTATACGGGCCGTTGGGGGGTGGGGGGGTTCGCGGTCACTTGATCGGGGTGTGTGCATGTCGTACTTGTGCCTGCGGGTGACTTATACGGGCCATTGGGGGGTGTGGGGGTTCGCGTAGGCTTGATCGGGGTGTGTGCATGTCGTACTTGTGCATGCGGGTTACTTATATGGGCCATTGGGGGATGGGGGGGTTCGCGGTCACTTGATCGGGGTGTGTGCGTGTTGTACTAGTGCATGCAGGTGACTTATACGGGCCTTTGTGGGTTGGAGGGGTTCGCGGTCACTTGATCGGGGTGTGTGCGTGTCGTACTTGTAGGTGCAGGTGACTTATAAGGGCCGTTGGGGGGTAGGGGGGTTTGCGTAGGCTTGACCGGGGTGTGTGCGTGTCGTACTTGTACGTGCAGGTGACTTATACGGGCCATTTGGGGGTGGGAGGGTTCGCGGTGGCTTGATCGGAGTGCTTGCGTGACATACTTGTACGTGCGGGTGACTTATACGGCCCGTTGGGGGTGGGGGGTACTCGCTCACTTGACCAGGTTGTGTGCCTGTCGTACTTGTAGGTGCGGCTGACTTATACGGGCCGTTGGGGGGTGGGGGGGTTCGCGGTCACTTGATCGGGGTGTGTGCATGTCGTACTTGTGCCTGCGGGTGACTTATACGGGCCATTGGGGGGTGTGGGGGTTCACGTAGGCTTGATCGGGGTGTGTGCATGTCGTACTTGTGCATGCGGGTGACTTATATGGGCCATTGGGGGGTGGGGGGGTTCACGGTCACTTGATTGGGGTGTGTGCGTGTCGTACTAGTGCATGCAGGTGACTTATACGGGCCTTTGTGGGGTGGAGGGGTTCGCGGTCACTTGATCGGGGTGTGTGCGTGTCGTACTTTTAGGTGCAGGTGACTTATTCGGGCCGTTGGGGGGTGGAGGGGGTCGCGTACGCTTCATCGAGGGGTACACGGTTGGTATGTGTTGATGCCGCTTGCTGAGAGGCGATATTTTCTGTACGATTCATTCTTCATGCGCGACTACTTTGGGCCGTACAAATCGCGTACTGGGTTCCCGAACTGGATCGTACTAGTATGGTTGTACGGCATGTTTACAAATCGTACGGTTTGATTTCCGACGCCAATTCGTACAGGTCTTCGACTGTGGTTCGTACGGTTCACTGATATTCATACGGGAATCGGCGGGAATGGATCGTACTACGCAGGTCGGACGGACGTTTTTCATTCGTACAGATTCGGCTACGAATACGAATCGTACGGCGGAATTTTTTCCAGGATCGGAATCGACCCCCAAATGTGGCAGGAAGGTAGATGTTGGTTTAAGGAAGTGCCTTTTTGTGATTTGGTGTCAATCCATTCATTAGTTGCTGAGAAATTAAAGGAAATTCCCGGTTGTACATATAGGGACGCAGTGGATCTGTGACCCCTCCCGATCTCGTGCTGAGATCGGATTGGCTGCAAACACTTGAAACTAGGAAGTGTTGCCAGCCATCTTGTGACTAGGTAGAACTGAGCCTCAAGAAAAGCCAGTTAAAAAAAAGAAAAAAGGGCAGGGTAGAAACACCCTAACCCCTTAGGCTTCTTAGGGGGGTCCCACAGGGACCCCTCAGGGCCAAAAAGCATTATTTTTCTAAATTTTCAGCGGGAGTCACGTTGGATCTGCGACTTCCGCCAAATGTTTTTTAAAAACAAAGCTTGGACTCCCACACTTTGTTTAATATATCCCTCCTGGTGGGCCAGGTCCCAAGGGCATGTGGAAATAATGATGTGGGGGGTGCCATGTGGGCCCCATGCAGCCCCAGCACTGCCGAATTCCTGGGGCTAAGTTACATAATGTTGCATTGGGAGGCTTTGTCCAACCACACAGCCTCAGGGACCGCCACCTTCCAGGGGCACACTTTTTTATTTTAAGAAATTGCGGGGGAGGCCAGGCCTCCCCCGCTGCCTCGGGGACAGCCACCTCCTCAGGCTTAATTCACAAAGTAGGGGGCCTTACGGCATCCTCTCCAGGAGCCCTACATGACCCTGGGGACGGCCACCCACCATGGCCGCCTGTAGCGATGTCCCGGGGTGCCCACCCTCAGGACACTGCAGTTTGCTATGGCACCGCCAAGCCATAGCAAACAAATACTCTGCTTTCAGCAAGAGAGAGCACAAAATGTTCTCGCTAGTTGAAAGCAGAGTAAGTGTCTGTTTCCCTGCCTGCTATGAAACGAGCAGTGAAACAGACACTTTGCTTGGGGACCCATGGAGCAGCTCCCTGGGTCCCAAAGCAATGCTGGTCCCTTCAGGAGGTGGGGGAGCCGGCAGGGACCACAAGGCTTGAAGGCTCCCCTGTGAAAAATATGGGTACCCTGAGAGGGATTAGGGCACACACACTGCAGGCGGGGGCCCAGTAGATGGGGTCCCCAGGACTGAAATCGGCTGTGGAGGGTGGCCACACAGCCCTCTCACATGTTTTAAAAAAAGAAATGGAGGCAGGTCTTGGGAGATGTGGTCCCTGGGGCCGAATATTGCCTGTGAGGCAGGCCACATAGCTCCCCTCCATTTAAATAAATATTTTTTAGAAAAGAACGGCCAGGCCCCGGGGGATGGGGTTCCCCGGGGCTGAAAATCTATTGTGACCCCACTTCCTTCTTTTTAAAAATTTAAAATAGCGAAAAGAGAAAGGCTAGGCTCTCTGGGGCCCAAAACAGCCCAGGGAAGGGGGGGGGGGGGGCACAATGCCCTCCTTCCTAAAAAATAGGAAAATATTCTTTTAAAAAGCCTGCAACTTGCTGGAGGCCCCGCCCCCCTTTCTCCACCAATCTGCAAACGCCTTCGGGAGCGTTGCTGGTTAGGGGATGAAGCCCCCTTCACTGCGAGGGTCCTTGCAGGCCATGGGCACTCACAAACTTTCTCTCGGGGGCCAAATTTACAGTGTGGTTTGTGGCCGAGGGCCGCACCGGTGGGGCGGGGTCGATGGGGGAAGGGGGCAGGGCTAGAGCAAAAACAACTGTGACCAAGAGGTTGAACACAGGCCCCTGCAGCGGACGCCTTCATCCACTGAGCCACCTGAGTCTGCATACACACCTCTTTCTCTCTCTCTCTCTCTCTCTCTCTCTCTCTCTCTCTCTCTCTCTCTCTCTCTCTCTCTCTATCTCGCCCTCCCTCTCTCTGTCTGTCTCCCTCCCTATCTTTCTTTCTCTCTCTCTCTGTCTCCCTCTCTCTTCCTCTCTCTCTGTCTCCCTCTGTCTCCCTTCCTCTGTCTGTCTGCCTCTGTCTCCCTGACTCCCTCCCTCTGTCTCCCCGACTCCCTCCCACTGTCTCACTCTGCCTCCCTCTGTCTCCCTCTGTCTCCCTCCCTCTCCCTCCCTCTCCATCTCTCTCCCTTTTTCTCCCTCCGTCTCCGTCTCCCTCTCCATCTCTCTCTCTGCCTCGCTGTCTCTCAGTCTCTGCCTCTATCTGTCTGTCCCTGTCTCTGCCTCTATCTGTCTGTCTGTCCCTGTCCCTGTCTCTGTCTGTCCCTGTCTCCCTCCCTCTGTCTCCCTCTCTGTTTCAGTCTGTCTCTGCCTCTATCTGTCTCTATCTCTCTGTCTCCCTCCTTCTCTCTCACTCAGTCTTCTCCCTCTCACTGTCTCCCTCCCACTCTCTCTTCCCGGGCACACACAGCTGCACCTGAGTACTTCACAGGTCTTTAAAATACCATTTACTTGTTAATGAGGCTTCCATTACTTTGTTGTATGTACCCTTCACTATTTCCTTGCCCATATCCTTGACAATATAAGCATTAAATGTAAAGCAGACCACTCGTCCTGTCCTTACTCTGCTCCTGCCCCCTCACACTCCTCATAACCTGCAATATCATTACTCTGCGCTCATATTTGACATTGCTCCTACTCCCTTGCTCTCTTATGTTGACCCCTCACCTTTCTATACCTCCAAACTGCGCTCCTCATTCTGTTTGTATGCTTTACTCATACAAAGTCTGCCAGTACCTCTGTTTTTCCTTTCTCTGTCCCTTCCTTTACCTCTGCCATCTTATTCTGCCTCTGCCCATTCATCTCTATGTACGCACTGTGCCCCTATCCCCTCAGCTCTGACTCTACCTAATGTGTGCCACAACCAATAACTATTTGCTGTTCAATTCTGCAGCATAAAAGACCTGATGCTACATCTGTGCAACGACTCAGACTGATAGTGTTGGATGTCTAAAAAGTAACATACTTTCTAAAGAAATGCACAAAGCAAGCTGATTAGCCTGTAAAACACGTTAGAAATATTTTCCACAACACAGGCACATAAATGTTTCACTCACAATTATACAATTTAATAACGTGGGGAAGCTGGGATTTGTACACAATTATTCTGCTGGGCTGCTTCCGAGGCATATAACTGTGTATAAACTGCATCTCCCCCAATTTCACCTGTAAACTTTCTGTAGCACCACAGTTGTGAACCGAGAGCCTGTAGCATTCCATTTACCTAAAGTGAAGCCATGCATGAAACAAACGGCTAGGTGCAGCCCACGGATCCATGTGAAGACTTTGCTGGGTCCTTATTTGATTTATTCTGCTAACACCACGTGTCTGCTCTGAGACCTTGAGGAAGGAAAGTCCTGGCTCGGCGGAAACCCTAACCAGGGGCCTTCAAAACATAAATTTAACTACAGAGACTGCTCTGTTTTAGTGGCACCAATCGAGATATTAAAGAGGCCCCACTGTCTGAGCAGTACGTACAAGTAGCACCGGCAATGTTATCAGTGGCAGGGCGAGCAAGTGAAGCCAGAGACGAAGGTGAGGGTGAGGGCAGGGGAGGGGGGGCTATGGGTGAGCCTGTGACACACTGTTGTCATCATGCCTCTTTTATGCTTTTCCGGGCAAATGCGGTTCCGAGTAATTACAATAGGCAGAAATTATGCCATTTCTGTGCCTGCTGATTTCCACGGGGGCCGCATGGAGTGGCCTGGCGGGCCGCAAATGGCCCGCGGGAAGTACTTTGAGTACCGCCATTATAGGCCAACAAGGCTTCCCGTTACCTTCAGTAAGCACCGCGCAGTCGGATTGCTTAGAGGTGGTCGGATGCCACATCCTCTTTCTCCACCACTCTGCAAACGCACATCTCAGCACACTCCTCGAAAGGGGAATATGTCCCTTTGCCTCCCAAAGGGCCTCAGGACTAAAGTGGACTTCTTCCCCCAACCAGGAGTGCACCTGGAGGCATGTTTGCAGAGTGGTGGAGAAAGGGGCAGTGGCCTCTGACATCTCAGACATCCATCAGTGTGGGTCTTACTGTAGGTAACAGGTTGGCTACTTGGCCCCCAGGGACCCTCAAGAATCAAGGGTACTTTAACAACCAACTAGTAGTGTGCCAGGAAGCACGTTTGCAGAGTGGTGAAAAAAGGGGGCGTGGTCACTGAAAGCCTCCCAGCAAATCAACTGTGTGGGACTTGCTGGAGGTAACAGGAGGGGTAGTTGGCCCCCAAGGACCCTCAATAGCTAAGGGGACTTCATCCCTCTACTAGGAGTGTGCCAAAGGGTGCATTTGCAGAGTGGTGGAGAAAGGGGGTGTGGTCTCCTGATAGGTCTCAGCAATCCCGCTATCAGGGATTTACTGGAGGTAACAGGAGGGGTAGTGGCCCCTAAGGTCATCCTTGGGGGCCAGCTACCCCTTCTGTTATGTCCAGTAAGTCCCACACAGCAGGATTGCTAAGAGGTCTTCGAAGGCCATGCCCCCTTTCTCCACCACTCCGCACACGCGGCTGGTTGGTGCACTACTGGTTGGGGCATGAAGTCCACTTTGCTACTGAGGGACTTTTGAGGCCAAACAGCCCTCCTGGTACCTCCTAAAAGTCTTGCACAGCGGGATTCCTGACAGCTGATCTGAGGCTCAGCCCTCTTTCGCCACCACTCTGCAAATGTGACTGCGAGTTAAAGAAACATAGAAATTCACTAAGGTTACAGGGACGTTATAGTTAGGAATTCGCATTTAAAAAACCTTAGAAGTTCACTGAAAAAAACAAAGGTTACAGGAACGTTATAGTTAGCATCAGATTTCACACGTACAAAACTAGATAAATTTGGCAGTTATAATTACCTGAGCTAACTATAGCTTACATCCCCACAATGCACTGCTTATGACCTCACATATTACATCACTCATTTCATGGTCAGTGACGCCACTGATGACATCATCCACAGAACCACTCACACCACCACCATACAACCTCTTGTACGCCCACGAACACACCCGTAAAACCACTGATATACCCGTTCACGGACCTATACCAGTACTCACACACCCACTCACTCCTCCTTAGAGCCACTAACACACCCACTCACTCACACAACCACTCATTCACCCATACATCCACTCATACAGCTGGTTACTCCCCTAAATAGTCAGTCACATAACCACACACTCACCCATTCAGCTACTCACACACCCACTTATTTACCTACAAAGTCACACACCCACTCACTCATCCAATCAGCCTCTCAACACCCCACGCACTCACCCATACAAGCCCTCATACACTCACATAACCACTTACATATCCATTCATGCATCCATACAAGCACTGACACATCCCTTTTACTCACCCATACAGCCATTCACAGGGCCACTCAATGTTCAATACAGTCACTCACACACAGTCATTTAACGAAACACCTACTCAAGTAGCCGCTCAGTCACCCATGCAGCCACTTACACACCCAGTTTCTCACTCATACAGCCATTCACACACCCACTCACTCACCTATAGTCATTCCCCACCCACTTACCCACTGATAGAGCCCCTTACTCCGTCACTCACCCATCCACACAGCCACTGACAGACCCACTCACTCACCAATACAGCCACTCACACACCCATATGCAAAAGGATACATACAGTCACACAGCCACTCACACAATATATATTAAAAGTGGTACCACTCATTTGTAGCACACCTAGTATATTAATTAAACATATAGTACCTTAGTATATATGCTTAACAATCATAAACTCATACAACATACTTATACTCACTGGCTCTGTCACCATTGATGTCATTTAAGATGTCATCAGTGATGTTATCAGTGATTTCACTGACCATGTCATGAGCGATGCAATATGTGAGATCCCAAGCAGCGCATTGCAGGGGTGTAAGTTAAAATTAGCTCAGGTAACTAGAACTGCTAAATTTCTCTGGTTTTGTACGAGTGAAATCTGACCCTAACTATAACGTCCCTGTAACTTTTGTTTTTTTCAATGAATTGCTAAGGTTTTTTTAATTCTATTTCCCAACTAGAATGTCCCTGTAACCTTTGGTTTATTCAGTGAAAATAAAATGTATATATATATATATATATATATATATATATATATATATATATATATATATATATATATATATATATATATATATATGTATATATATGTATATATATATATATATATATATATATATATATATATATATATATATATCAAATTCGAAACAGGAAGCCAATTTGAAGCAAAGCCACACGAAGTTCAGATCAGCACGTTTATTTGCATCCATTTCACTGCTCGCTTCTTGACAGCTTTCAGAGCAATCTTTGAACATGTGAAGCCTGACGCGTTTCAGGAAGTTATCCTTTCTTCAGAGGCATTGTTCGTGAAGGGCTGGAAGAGCAGTTTCTGGCCACTCAACAGTCCTTAAAATTTGAACATAGTATTCACCCCATCACAGAGCCTGCACGAACCTAGTCGAGAAGCGAGGCCCACCTTATGAAGGGTTTGTGCAGGCTCTGTGATGGGGCGTGCAAAGACGGAACGAAGTCAAGAGCAGCTCCAATTCAGGTGGTACTGCCTTGAGCACGAATTCACTGTTGCAAAACGCAAACTGAGGGCTTACAGAGCTTTACTTTACTCCACTTGGTGAATACTTGGTTCAAATTTTAAGGACTGTTGAGTGGCCCAAATGGGGGAAGAAGGCCAGCGCACTACAAGGCACAGAAGGCTTTGCGATGAAGCCACGCCCACTGTAGCAGGTGGCAATGATTATATGAACTGACGCGGCCAGAAACTGCTCTTCCAGCCCTTCACGAACATGAATGAAATCAAATCACCTAACTGGTCCGTGTCCATGTACTCTGTATCCTGGCTGGTGTGACTCCAGAGCGCGAAACGAGTGACGGAGTGTTGGATATATATATATGTGTATATATATATATATATATATATATATATATATATCACTTTCACCAACATCACTTGGAATTGTCTGTGGAAGACAAAGAAATGAAAGTGGACCCAGGTACTCGTGCTAATCAAAAATTCTTTATTGTCGTTTGACCAGCCAGTCTGCCAGCGTTCCAGCCCCTATCGGGTCTTGATCACAATACTTTATCCCTAAAATCCACAAAAATGCCATGAAACCACCTGGCCGTCCAATCATAACTGCCAGGAAGGATTATTGGAGAACACTTCTATCTATGTGGATTCTTTCTTGCAGGAGTTTGTAAAGGCATTACCCTCATATGTACGGATACAATCGATTTTATCAACAAAATCAAACATGTTACCTGGGGATCTGAATATCTGCTCATCGCACTTGATGTGACCTCGTTATATACGAGCATCTTACACGAGCATGGCATTAATGCCATACAATTCTACCTGTCCAAGAGGCCCACACTTCATCGTCCACACAACGAGATGCTGATCTCAATGATTGACCATTGTTTACGCAATACATATTTATGTTTAACAACCTCCTTTTCCAACAGATACAAGGAATTGCGATGGGGCCAGCTTCTCCTCCAGCTATGCCTGCCTTCATATGGGCTGGTGGGAGGAGCTGGTCCTCAAAGCGGAATACATCGATGTCATAGAACACAACATCAAAGTTTGGCTCCGCTTTATAGACGATCTATTCGTAGTGTGGGAGGGGACCAAAGAACAGGCTGAACAGTTTGTTGCGAACATCAATTTGAATACTCTAAACCTGCATTTCACAGCCGCCATTAGTGACACTAGCGTGAATTTTTTGGACACACAAATATTTGTGCAAAATAACAAAGTGGAAACCCGCTTATATCGTAAAGAGACAGCGGGCAATTCCATTTTGCACGCTTCAAGTGCACATCCACATCGCCTAATCAACAGCATCCCTGATGGGGAAATGTTCGGGCTCAAACGAATATGCAGCACAGAGGAAGATCTGAAATTGGCTCAAGAACTTAGCAGACAGAGATTTTTGGAAAGGGGCTATTCCCCCAAAATATTGAAGCAAGCAATCATTAAAACCAGTTTACTCAATAGAAAAGATTTACTCAGGGACAAAAAACCTACCAATAATATTTCCAGCCACAATTCAGATCTTGATTCAAAAAACACTATTGTATTCCACCTGATAACGGGATAATGGGATATAGTACGCAACACAAAGAAATCAACAAAATAGTACAAACTAGTTGGCCGCTAGTCCTGAATGACCCTGTAATAGGGCCCCTGCTTCCACAAAGGGTCTCAATTACAAAACAACCTAATGGACTGAACATTACAGAAGATTTGTATACATGTCTATAACGATTTCGTGAACAATTTCATGATTCCCTTTTAAGCTATTTATTGGACGCTAATGTTTTTAATGAGTCTTAATGTGTATTAGATGTTATAAAATTTCTATATTTTGTTAGATACTTCAACCGGTTAATCAAGGTATGGCTCAATCAGATTGTTCAATAGATCACCACCTTCATTACACATATCCCGGTATCTATTTAAGAACACATACTCATGTGTTTTTTTCAGATATTTACATAGTGATAGCATTTGAGCTTATCCTTAAGAGCGATTCTATTTTGCACACTTTTTTTTAAAAACATATTTTATTGCACAAAAGCATTACAGTACATAAGCAGACAGTGCATCACACCCGACGGAATTATGACAAGATAGGACACAGATCTGCAAGGAGACATAGCCATGGATTACATCTTCGTACCTTTCTTTTGAAGGCAGCACATCATGCATAAATCAAACATCTAGTCCAATAGTACTGTGACTATATATCACTTCTCAATTAACTTATAAGAAACCTAAAAGGGGAACAAGACCCCACCCCCTCCCCCCCTGGCTCATCCTACTTATAAATGCACAGCAGAACATGTAGTAGTGTCAACCTTATTTCTCTGTGCGCATCTGCGTTAGGAACCAAAATAAATGTAATACATTCCTGGCCAATAAAGAGTCTTGTTTACAGTGCCCATCTAATGGCGCAGGGCTCTGTACTCCAGGGACCACTGCCACACCAATATATGAAGCTCAAGCGGGCATTGGGCTTAATAGAGAAACAGGTCCCGCCACCAGAGAACTGAGTCAAACAAGCTAATTAACCTACACCCCCCTCCCCGCCACCCCACCACAGATTGTGCTACCGACCACCGAGCCCAACGCATGGAATACCAATGAATCACCTGTTGAAAGCCACATATATACAGAGGAGTACCCGGAACAGATTCCCCCTCACTGGCCCTGCACCACTCTGGAGCACCCATGCTAAAAAGGACCTATCTCTACAGTCAGCCCCTCTCACATCAATCACCAGAGGGATCATTCGACTCACCCGGGGGATCCAGCCACAATCCTCTATAATTTGACCACCTCTTCCATATTTTATAGTGCTTCCGCGGATAGCCACGGGCAACGAAGATGGGTTGTTCGAGCCCCATGTTAAAATCCAGACCATTCCTCCATGTAGAGAGCGGGGGCCCCTGATCATTCTTCCAGCCCCTGGTGATGTCCCGTTTTGCCAGGGTGAGCCCCAGGAGCAGCAGATGCCGTTTATAGGCGTTGCCACCGATCCCGTCCATCACGTGGAGAAGAGTCAACCGGGGGGTACGCGGGAGCATCCACCCCAACACCTCTGACAAGCATGCGAAAACCCCTCGCTAAAAGCGGTCCAGTGCGGTGCATGACCATACCGTATGGAAAAAGGTGCCCTCCTCCCGGCCGCATCGGAGACACTCCGGGGAGACGATCAGACCCGCCCGCCACAATCGGGCTCGGGTGAAATAGACGTGATGCAGAATTTTAAATTGAATGAGCCGCAGACGTATGGCTATTGCGGCCCCCCGTGGGGCCGCTAGGGCCTCCCTCCAAACCTCTTCCTCAAGAGCGCCGACGTCCTCCTCCAACACTCCTCGCAATTTGTCTGTCGTCAGAGCACTGTGAGTGACCAGGGTCTGGTAGATCCTCGAAATCTTTTTAGTCTCCAGATCTCCCATAAACACCTTGGCCTCTAGGGGGCTAAACTCTGGGAGCGCTTCAATGCCCATCAAGCTAGGGGAAAGGGCATGGCGGAGCTGCAGGTAGCGGAAGAATTGAGAGCGAGGCATGTGGAATTCTTTCTGCAGGTCCGTGAAGGACTTAAGCGTCCCATTCCGCACCACATCACCCAGGGTCGAGATCCCTATGGCATCCCAATCCCGAAAGCCCAGTAAAGTCGCGAGCTCCGGCAAGCGCCCGTTGTGCCACAATGTCCCATGCGTCAACCTATTCCACCACCCCATGCGCTTCAAGGAGTGCCACCAGACACTAAAGACTAGCTTCGTAGCCGATGGCAGATCCCTCTGCAACGGCGCCGAATACAGTATCGTGTGCAGGGTGTGTGGCTCCATCAAGAGCTGCTCCAGTGCATACGCCGGATCTCCTCTGTCCCCATACCACCACTCATTCAAGATCAGGAGATGGGAGGCCTGATAATAGGAGGAATATCAGAGGTCGCCAGTCCCCCACAGTATGTGGACAGAAAGGAAGTACGAATCGCTACTCAGACCGTCTTACCCCCCCACAGGAACTGTCCCAGCGCCGAATTTACCTGCGAGAACCATCTGGGCGCAATCGGATATGGGTGTTTTTACAGCTGGTAGAGCAACCGCAGGAGTGTGACCATCTTGAAAATCGCTGATCGGCCATAGATCGTGAGGGGCATACGAGACCAGAGTTTCATGTCCGATCTTGCGTGCTCCCAAACCGGTGCAGGTTCCTCTCCCATGACACCACGGGCACGTCCATGAGGAACACTCCCAGGTATTTGAGCCCTCCATCCGCCCTCTGCAGCCCGTCGGCCCAGGGCCCCACCGCTTCGGGATTTCCCAGTATCCATATCGTGGACGTCCGGGGGTTCATGTACAGTCCGGAGGACTCGTCAAAGATTCTCATGACTTCCAGTATTCTCTGCCCCGACCTGTTCAAGTCTGTCAGAAAGAAGAGGACATCATCAGCGTACAACGCAATTCTGTCAGAGGCCCCCGGAGGCCACTCAAATCCCTTCAACTGCGCATCCATGCGAACCCACACCGCCAGCGGCTCCATTGCCAGGGCGAATAGGTACGATACAAAGGGCAGCCCTGTCTCGTGCCATGCCGCACCGAGAAGCGGGAGGACACTGCCCTGGACACCCTCACCGTCGTGGTCAGCTCGGTATACAGGAGGCGAATATATGACCAGAAACGTGGGCCAATATTGAGTCTGTGCAGAAGGGCGAAGAGGTAGACCCAACTGAGGGAGTCAAATGCCCTATCTATGTCTGCCAGGAGAAGAGCAGCCGGAGTCCCGGACCGTCTAATCGCCGCCAGTGCCACATGTGCCCGCCTGATGTTGTGGCGCGTCGTCCGTTGAGGCATAAAGCCTGCCTGGTCTGGGTGTACTAGGGCCGATATATATGGCATGAGACGGTTAGCCAGCGCCTTGGCCAACACCTTGACCTCCACATTTAGGAGCGAGATCGGACTGTAGGAGGCATGTTGCTCCGGGGTCCGACCCGGCTTCAGAAACACCACCACCTCCGCATGACGCCAGTCCGGGGGAAGCCTTCCGGCCTCCCTGGATTCCTCTACTACCGCACGATAATGCGAGGCCAGCTGGAGATGGTATCGCTTGAAAAATTCACTCGGAAACCAGTTAGGGCCCGGCACTTTTCCTGAATTGAGCCCCCCTAGGGCCCCAGCCAGATCTTCATCCGACAGTGGTAGGTCCGATTGCCGCTGCGTCTCATCAGACACAGCCTTCGGCGGGAGGTCCCCAATGAATCTCTCTACCCACTCCTCCGCCAGGCACTCCAGCGGGGCATAGAGGTCAGGATAGTACTCAGCGAAGCTATCCGCTATCGGTTGGGGGCTCACCAATGGTGAACCATTCCCGTCCAGTATACCCGGAAGGGCCTGGGGGTGAAGGGTCCCCTGACAGAGCCTATGCAGCATTTTGCTAGATTTATCTCCCCATTGACAGACTCTGCTACGCGTTGCCAACCACGCCTGTCCCGCCTCATCTAACAGAAGAGAGGCGTACGACTGCTGAGCCTGCAGCAGGCGTCGCACCCCCACGCCCCCACTGTCCCCCTACTTTGACGCTCCAGTCACTCCACCTCAGCCTTTGCCCCAACCAAAGCATCCCTGCGCCGTTTACGCGCAGCCGCGCACCAGGAGATGCCTGTCCCCCGAAGGGTAGGCTTCATCGCCTCCCATAAGGTCGCCACGTCCGAGACTGAGCCCAAGTTCGTGGTCAAATAATCTGCAATCGCCTCCCTCATAAGTGTGTGTCATATTCCGCATTTTGTAGATGTTACACAGAGAGGCGCCATCGGAACTGAGGCCGCGCCCCACCCAGCTGCAAGTCGATGTACACTGAGGAATGGTCCGATAACCCTCTAGGGTGAATACCAGCTGACACTACCCTCGAGACCACCACCCTAGGAACAAGCACATAGTCAATCCTTGAGAAGGACGCATGCACTGCCGACAAAAAAGTATACTCCCTCCTGGTGCCATGGTGAAGTCGCCACGTATTCACCCAATCCAGATTAAACACCATTGCTTGTAACTTTGTGGGTTGGGAGCCCCCCCGGAACACGCCCATCCTGGACCTATCCCTACTGGGGTCTATGACATTGTTCCAATCACCTCCCACCACAGAAACCATATCAGGCATATCAGACCACAGCGCCAACAACCGCTCCACCAGGGACCATTGCCAAGGAGGGGGGCATACACACATCCCAGCACCACCGGCTCCACACCAATCATACCACGGACAAAGACATAGCGCCCCTGTCCATCCAGCCACCGTTGAGCATGCACATAAGTAACTCTACGATGGATGAGGATAGTCACGCCCCTGGACCCCTGTGTGAAGCCAGCATGGAACACTTGTTGATAACCATAGTGCTGTAGACAGAGCACCATGGAACCCATCATATGGGTGTCCTGCAAAAGGAGAACATCCGCCCCCACCCGCTTGGCCTGTCGCAGCACCGCCCCCCACTTGATTTTATCTAGCAGCCCACGAACATTCCAGCTTACTACCGAAGGGCGCCCAGGGATCCCTGGACCGTTGTCAACCCACAAGCCATCTAGGTGCGTATTGTGTGTGGGCCCCAAACAATAATTGTAGCAAAGTGTATGTACTGCATGTGATGCTCGGTGTGAAAGCGCAATCTAACCCCCAAACCAAACCACCCCAACCCCCAACAAACCCCCCACCCCAAACCTCATGAAACATTGAAGTACCTGTCACGGTCGGATTGAAACCAGGCTCCCAACCGGGGGACCAGGGCCTCTCCCATCAATGGATCCCTAACTTACCACCCATAACAGTTCCTCTCGCTACCTACAGGCGTGAGGGCTGCAGGGTCCGAGCCCACGCAGGGCTCCCTCGTTATTACAGCAATATTAGTACACATGGTCCAATTACGAGGGTTCCCCAGTACTATCTCCTCCAGCCGGGACTGAGGATGCAGTCTTCTGTGTCTGGGGCACTGCGTCGCCTCCGACCCCGAGCTGCATGATTGTGATCGCCTCTGGGATCGGGGCCTCCGAGAGCCCTGCCGGCGTAGTCTCTGCGAGGCCTGCTGCGCCCCCTCACTCAATGATAAATCGGAATGCCGACCTGGGGGGTATGGGCCCTCACCCGCACAGTTTCATCCGTCCATTTGAAAACGTCCTCCGGAGAATCAAAGAAAAACGTCCGTGACTGAAACACAACGCGAAGGCGCGCCGGAAACAACAGGGCATAATGGAGCTTAAGTTCTCTTAGCCGGGCCTTAGCTGCCTGAAACGACTGGCGCTGCTGCTGTACCAAGCGTGTGTAATCCGGGAACACCATAAGCGGTGATTTTCAAACATGAGAGGTTCTTTTGCTCTGGCTTGTTTCAGGATGGAATCACAGTCAAAGTAGTTCAGCAGCCTTGCGATTACTGGACGAGGCCGGGCCCCGGCCGGTGGCTTCTGCACTAACGCCCTGTGAACCCGTTCGATGATAAAGCAGTGGGAGAGAGCGTCTGGAGGCATCCAGCCCTCGAGCCACTGCGTAAGGAAACGCTCCATGCCACCCGACTCGCACCCCTTCGGGAAGCCCACGAAGCGTAGATTGTTTCGCCGGGTCCGCCCTCCCGAGTCCTCCGCGCGTTGTGCTAGGCCTTTCTGGGTACTTTCCAACTTTGCCACCTTCTGCTTGAGGGACACAACATCATCCTCCACCCCCGACATGCGCGTTTCCACTTCAGTTATGCGGGATACTGCATTCCGCAGGTCCTGCCGCAGCAACATCACATCTGACCCAACCGCGCCAATCTTGGCATAAAGCATGTCCCTGGATTGGGTTATGGCGGCCAACAGTGGCGCATTGTCCGGCGGGCCCTCCTGCGAATGACCGGCAGTACCAGTCGCCGCCCCCGGGCCAGTAAACTTGTCGATGGGCCCGTGTGTAGTAGGGCCACTGCCCCCCTTGCCTCTAGTCATGGCTAGCACGGATGTACTCCTCACAGCCCCCCCCTGGGGGAGTCCGCCAGCCGTATATTCACGTGGGGCCTCCACCGGTTGCACTGCCACTAGCGTCTGCGGGTGGGTCGCCTTCAGCATGGGGCCCGCAAGTTTCGGTGCCAAGTCGAGGCCCGGTGGACAGAAATTAGCGTGGGCAGGGCCAAAGGGCACAGTCAATGGGCACAGGCACGTAGTAACTCACCCCTCACTGCTGAAGGCCCAACCGTTACTCCTGAGGATGCGGGCCGCCCCCACTCAGGCCGCAGTGCAGGCGCGGGCTTACTCCAGCCACCATGCGGGCCTCCCCAATGCCCGGTCTGCACTCGCTGCACCACCACTCTCCCGTGCGACCCGGCCCGGCCGCCGATCTCTCTGGAGGAAGGGGGGCACCACACCGTCACACCCACTGCCCAGTTGCCTTCGAAAAGGGGGGCCCACAGGTCACCGGCCCACGACCAAGCCGCTGGTGGAGCCGGGGGAGGGGGCAAACAGTTTCCACTCTGTAGGGCCGACTCAATGCCGTGCTGCTCACCGCCGATGGCCAGTCACGGCCTCCAGGAGGGCGGGCCACCCCCAGCAGGCCCCGGCGTAACTACCGCCCGCGCTTCGGGCATCTCCGCTGTCTCCAGTCCACACCAACTTCGCCACTGCACCCACCCACGTGGCTCGGCCACCGATCTCCTCATGGGCAGGGGGAGGGGGGGTTGTTTTCATGGCTAGGGGGGGCCCCCCCGGCGGGCCAGATGGAGCTCCACGCACCTCTCCAGTCGCCACCGCCACCAAATCAAGGCCCCAGGCAGCGGGGGCAACCACCGGCACTAGAGCAATGCCGGGAGCAACCCGGCAGTTGGGTTGTAGTACTCCTCCTGTCGTCTTCTCACCGGGGGGGGGGGCCACATCCAATGTTGTTCCTGGGCCAGTCTGCTCTGCCCACAGCCTCGATTCTCGGTCGGCACTCCTCCACCGCGTAGAGGCCGACCACCGTCAACCGCGCAGTCCCGGGCACGCCAAAATCGAGGTCCCAGCCTCCCGGACATCCACAAGGCCGCAGCATGCCGGACCAGCCACCTCCATCTACCGGCACCGCAGCCACTCAGCAGAGGCACCGGACCGACCCGGCCGGCTACCAGAGAAAGGATATCCCCTCAAGGACCACCAAAGCGTCTGAGGGAGCAAGGACAAACGCCGGATCAGTGCTGGGTTGGACGGAGCTATCTAGCACACGTTCGCCATGATGGCCTGCTTAGCCACGCCCCCTATTTTGCACACTTTTAGCAGTCAATATGTATAATATTTTATTATGATGGTTTTATACCTTTTTTACATATTTATATGATTATTTATTGCATGATTTAGATGTATCACGATATATTTATAAAGTTTTTACATGTAATTTGGATATACATTTTTGACTGTAGGATATTTTGAGGCATGCAGATATTTTGGGATTGCCTCTTAGCTCATTTGCACATTAAAAATTGGGTGACATGCGCAATTGCACAATAACAATATGATCAGCTAATGTAACTTTTTACCTTGAAATCACCACATGGGTTCAGGTATTAATACGTCTTTATACCTGAACCCTTTAGGATATTTTCAATTTTTCGTTTTCCATTTTCTATTTGGAATGTACAAACAAATATAGCTGTTGGAGCGAAGTACAAATTGTCCCAATGCTTGGGGATATACCATCATTACATCTCAACACATAACTACCAGACCCTTTTGAGACAGATTTAGATAGCATTGGCCCCTCAGTAGCTCACGATACATATTACCCCATGTGACATTTCCCTAGGACTTAGAAGAGGTATTTTTACACCTATTCATTTCACTTTTGAGATGTATTTGACTAATACCTTAACACCATATATACTCGTATGCAATCTATTTCACGGCTATGACACAGTCTCATGATAATGATATATATTCGAGTCTGCTGATTAGCAGTTGTGAATTTCCTTTAAAATGAAAAAATGTACTCTGCACTTTGCACTAATTGCACTATTTTGCACTTATCATTTTTTCTTTACACGTGAAACGACAAAACTGTAACATCAACAACAACATTATAGCCCGACAGTAATATCATGTAATATGGGTTTAATGTCACTACCTTTGTAGGCATCCATCAATATTTTGAGATGGTTTTACATATGTATTTATTTCTTATGAAATCAGAAACTATATTATACGTTCTTTAGATGGTTTTAATGAACTGTTATATACGTAGAGCGAGGATGTTTTCCAGTTTCATTGTCTTGCCGGTCACGTGGTTACTTTGAATTATGCACTAGCACTTTAAAAGCACCTCTATGTTAGCATTACATGTCGAGTGAACAAGCGGCTGTTGCTGCGAAACGCGTCTTGACTACACAGGAATAAAAAGAATCTGAAGCACTTACTTTGGGTCTGTGTCCATGTTCGACAAACGGTTACAGACTGCTGGAGTCGTTACTGGATTTTCTACATACATATATACATATGTATATATATCCACATGACAGGGAGCACCAAGCTAAGAGAGGCCACAGGAAGCAAGGTGAAGTTCATGTCATTTTATTTGATCCACAGCTTGCAAGCAGTACACACCCTGAATGAAGCATCAATGTTCATGGCCAGACGCGTTTCAGGATTTCTATCCTTTCATCAGTGGCTCGGCAGAGAAAATGTTCAGCTGCGCTGCTCACACATTTATAATTAATCCAAACACCCGCCCTGCTAGGCCTGGCTGTCAGCACAGCCTCCTGGTGTTTGTAGTTCCATCAGATATCCCACAGTGGGGGCGCTGTTCATTTCTCCAATCTTGCAAAATTATTACTCCCAAGTGGGTGGATGTTTCTTTCAAAGCGCTGTAACTGCCCCGCTTTTCAGCCGATGGTCGAACTTGATGCAAATCACAGCCCCGAACTGTGACCTTGCATCTCTTCCTCTCGATGACTCCAGCTCCCACATGAGGCTGGAACGAGCCCGCAAACCAGCAGTGAGCCCATCTCCACGGCCGTGCCAGGCCGTAAATTATCCACACGACAGGGAGCACCAAGCTAAGAGAGGCCACAGGAAGCAAGGCGAAGTTCATGTCATTTTATTTGATCCACAGCTTGCAAGCAGTACACACCCTGAATGAAGCATCATTGTTCATGGCCAGACGCGTTTCAGGATTTCTATCCTTTCATCAGTGGCTCGTCAGAGAAAATGTCCAGCTGCGCTGCTCACGCATTTATAATTAATCCAAACACCCGCCCTGCTAGGCGTGGCTGTCAGCACAGCCTCCTGGTGTTTGTAGTTCCATCAGATATCCCACAGTGGGGGCGCTGTTCATTTCTCCAATCTTGCAAAATTATTACTCCCAAGTGGGTGGATGTTTCTTTCAAAGCTCTGTAACTGCCCCGCTTTTCAGCCGATGCTCGAACTTGATGCAAATCACAGCCCCGAAGACCTTGGATCTCTTCCTCTCGATGACTCCAGCTCCCACATGAGGCTGGAACGAGCCCGCAAACCAGCAGTGAGCCCCTCTCCATGGCCGTGCCAGGCCGTAAATTATCCACAAGACAGGGAGCACCAAGCTAAGAGAGGCCACAGGAAGCAAGGTGAAGTTCATGTCATTTTATTTGATCCACAGCTTGCAAGCAGTACATACCCTGAATGAAGCATCATTGTTCATGGCCACACGCGTTTCAGGATTTCTATCCTTTCATCAGTGGCTCGGCAGAGAAAATGTTCAGCTGCGCTGCTCACGCATTTAGAATTAATCCAAACACCCGCCCTGCTAGGCGTGGCTGTCAGCACAGCCTCCTGGTGTTTGTAGTTCCATTAGATATCCTACAGTGGGGGCGCTGTTCATTTCTCCAATCTTGCAAAATTATTACTCCCAAGTGGGTGGATGTTTCTTTCAAAGCGCTGTAACCTCCCCGCTTTTCAGCCGATGGTCGAACTTGATGCAAATCACAGCCCCGAACTGTGACCTTGTATCTCTTCCTCTCGATGACTCCAGCTCCCACATGAGGCTGGAACGAGCCCGCAAACCAGCAGTGAGCCCCTCTCCACGGCCGTGCCAGGCCGTAAATTATCCACACGACAGGGAGCACCAAGCTAAGAGAGGCCACAGGAAGCAAGGTGAAGTTCATGCCATTTTATTTGATCCACAGCTTGCAAGCAGTACACACCCTGAATGAAGCATCATTGTTCATGGCCAGACACGTTTCAGGATTTCTATCCTTTCATCAGTGGCTCGGCAGAGAAAATGTTCAGCTGCGCTGCTCACACATTTATAATTAATCCAAACACCCGCCCTGCTAGGCGTGGCTTGTAGTGTAGTTCCTAGTTTCCCACTAGGCCCTGCGCATTGGAATAACATAAACAGTAGTATCGACGTGGAACTGCGGATATTCCAGGCCTCCACTGACTATGCTAAACTTAATTGGGTTGTGTTACCAACTAGCTCAGAGGTCACTGGAAACTTTCTTCTCTGCATAGGAAGTGATCAGCTTCCCTGGCACAGACAAGAAGGGATTCAGTTTTCCAACAACCGTGCAACATGACAACTTTGCTCCTCAGATCAAGAGTCGATCTCTAGGGTCGTGTGAAACAATAGACATAGATTTCACTCAGTCAGTCTGGTGCAGTTTACTTTCACAATATGTAGAGAATAGAGAGACGGGCGTGTATCAATAAAGGTTAACATTTATTGAACAGTCTTTCTTCTCGTACAAGAGAAATGTATTGCCACAATTGCAATAACTGTTATTATAAAAAGTACGTACAGTAAGATAAGAATTGCGAAATAGAACTGTAAAAGCATTGATATGGTTTCTTAGCCATACAATGGTTTAGAAGTAATAAAACATTTATACAGTCATATATACATTAGGCTAACATACTCAACTGGTGCTTCTAACTAAGCCTACCCCAGTGTGCCTGACCTAGGCCTAACACGTGAGAAGGGGGAGTAAGTAAGTAGCTTAAGTTAAGTTGGTTTTGCCAAGGTTTGTTTCAAGAATTCTCTTCTAAGGGTTTAGTCAACACCATACCTCTGAATAGAATGATGGAGGATTGGTATCTCCTTCAGGGGTCTCTCTCGATATCCCAGTCACCTGCGAGGGTAAACTGGAAGCGCCGGGACTGGATTTCTCTGCACGAGAAAGGCAGCGGCTTCTTCAGCGCGTCGGGAGGAAGGAGGGGTGACAGCGTCCGCGGGCAGCTGGGCTGGATGTCTTCGCAGAGGACGGCTGCACGGCTCCTCAAGCGTACTGAACCACAGTTCGCGCTGTAGCGGCGATAATGGTAATCAGTAGCTTCACCACCACAGGATAGCAGGCTGCAGCGACAGAGTGCTAGTTTTTACCAACACTGGTCATGCAGGCAGCTGGCATCAGCAACAGTAGCTCTCGCTCAACAGCAGCTAGCTTCGCATTGCTTAAGGCAACGTTGGTAATATTTATACCTGACAGGTGCCGGGTTTGACGCAAGTTTGCTGGACATAAGACGTCAATAAAAGATGTCACTAGGAAGTGGCAGCTATCAGTTGCTCATTAGAGTTCTATTACTAATCAAAACATAGCAAGCGGGGATTTCCAGGTTTGCTAAGTTTTTATCTTGTTGAAGAACTCGGAGTGTTATCTAGGAATATCAGATAGTGACTGCTGCTCTGTCATTGCACTAATTGGTCGCAAAGGAAGTAGCAGAGAGTCATGCTGGAATGTGGCTCTGTGGCTCTGCTCGTGTGAGGCCAGAGATGACTTTTCAGAAAATCGCACTTGAACGGTTATGCCAATATAGGGAATAAAGGGCTTTATAGCCGAATAGGGGCATAAGGTCACAGTATCGATCAGGAACCTAGATAAGCACATGACACCCACTCCACGAATTCATGTCCATCAAAATTACTAAAACTAAGCAATTAGATGCATGTGTAACATTGTGTAACATAGCCCACCCCAAAATACATAAATGTATCCGAAATAGGCGTACTTGTAATACATGGAATTTAGGTACTGTACGTTTTTTAAAGCATAGTAATCATTCAAAAATTATTGCATATGAAATCAATGAACGATTATGCATAAAGAATTACACATGAAGTATCTCTGACAGAAGAAATGCGAGATAAATCATCACATAAAAATGCATTGTAATAACATGTGTGCTAGAGGCTGGTGTAATGTTGTTATGTCTCTAGATGTGTTTAGAAATAGAAGTGTGAAGCTTCTGTTCTCTAAGAATAGTTTTTACGTTAAGCAAAGAATTGTTCGTGCCAAAAAGAAGAAAAAGGTCAATATTTAAAAATTGTCCAATTCAAAGAAAAATCAGTTTACCAAAGCTCCTGGCAGTTCTTTGTTGATCAAAACTGAAGGCCGAATCCAGAGTTCATAGGAACGCTGTGTGTCGGAAAGCTTTTCAAAAGTTATTGTTTCTCTATGGGTGAGAACATCGTATCAGACAGGCTCGCAAAGAATTGGTCTACAAAATCAGGTGATAGTTCAACCAAATTAGATAGCGCTGTAACTTGGCAGGTGTGAGAATGATTGCTGTCATCGAAGGTAGGACCAGCAATGCTCACAGAACGTTGTACCTGGATGATGTTGCTTTTGTCACTCGCTCCACTGTTACCACTTGGCTGTAGTACAGGAGTCTCCACGAATGCCGTCATCAGGATTGGTAGCCGCTGGGGACAACACAATGCGTGAGCCGTTATTGGACTTAGCAAAGTATCGACGTCCATTGGTACTGCTGATGGAAGTGAAAGACAGATGTCCAACACGCATTCATCGCCGCAAAGCATACACCGTAGCACAGGTAAAATGCAATTTTGCCATATCGGTCTGAATGAAAGGAACCAGGTCATGTTTAGATCTCTCAGCCTGGCCAATCCGAGGACGTTAGTTATCCTGTCCCGGTAGCGCATTGCTAGGATTGTCTCTTCCATTCCCATGGGAGCTATGTCTGAGCCGAGGCTTGCCATAACGTAGCAGGAGGGTCAAAAATAGAATCCCTGCGATGAGTCCAAAAAATAGTGGAATACCACCAAAAATGGAGTGCACAAAATTAGGAAAGATTCCCAAAATTGCCTGGAAGGGTGTTAGCAGTCCTGTAAAGACTGTCTTAAATATGCCTGGGATGCTCGTGGCACTAGACATGTTAAGGAGCTCGTCGAGCATTTGTACGAAATGCACGGGGCAATTTGTTGATAAAAGGTCATGGACCTCAGTAGCCGTCCTTGCGACTAGAAGATCATACGTCTCTTTAGATGACGTTATAGGCACTGTTGTCTGTAAAAGCACAGATTTCATTTTGCTTAATGTATCAATTCGTATAGAATAGAGATTCAGACGAGGCCAAATGGGAGTCACTATGTCTGGAGGCCCGCTCGGAAACAATGCTTGCATACAGCATTTGACCATGGACGTTACTTCTACTAGATAACTTAGTCCGGGCGCGAGGCCACAGCACCTGTGATCCGTTCTAAGAATGTAACTCCCGTTTGCGAGTTGCATAAAGAAGGGCTCTATCTGAGTTGCAGGTGTGACTAGCTGGTGGCATGAAAGGTTGTTTGAATTTCCATCACATGCTCCGTGTAAATTAATACCCTGACACAAAAGTATACCGCTTAGTGAGTGTTTACAGTTGTCACCACTAAGAAATACATTTTTGTCGCTGTCACTATAGCAAGAATGAGTGTATGGTAATTTCCATTCGGATTTAACATATCCTTTACCCAATTGTTCATATTGGCCAGCAGGTATGTATTCAAGGCATTTATGAAATCGGAAAGTTGTTATCGGAATTGTGATAATTCCGTGTATTATCCATTCAATGACAGGGCTCTCTGACATTGTCAATGGTAATCTCTCGAGTTTCTCGATGCTCAAGATTGTATAGTCTGCTCCTTTCTGTGCCAAACTGATCTGTTTATCAGTAAGGTTAAAAATGGAAAATAATGACGTTATGTTTATCAGACGCCAAGGCACATAGCCTGAACGAAGATTTTGCAGCGTCCAGCCTAGTTCTATAATAGAGCGTAATTGAGATTGGCCATGTTGTAACATTAGCAAATCTCTGTCTATCACATCAAAGGCAGATGATACAATATTGTCCAAAGAATATATTCTGGAAGACAGAGTCATTAACCCATTGTCTACCACAGAAAGTGTTTTCTCCAAATTAATACGATCAATTTCTCGTATCTTTTCAGCAGTTTCAATTTGCTTTACTTTCCAAGCCTCGTTGTAAGCAGCATAGATGCTGGTCGCTATGAAACGCTTTTGACGCTGTTTGCGTGGTCCAAGAATGAAATCGCGCAAATCAGCACCATCTTTTAATAAAGACAAGTGTTGCTTAATTTCAGCCAGTGTGGATGTAGTTAGCCATTCTAGGCAGAGTTTACCTACACTGTATGTTGTTATAATCCCTGGATGTTGTCTCTGGGAATATCTAGGGTCTAATCTGGTCATTTTTAAACCCTGTGTTTTATTCAGGAACCTATCTTGACAGTTATTTGTGTCTGTAGGCCAGATTAACCACTTTTTCCAATCAGGATGTGTTCTGTTGAAATGTAAAATGTGTGACACGTCTAACTCATTATCTGCAGTTGCATTCTCAGCTATTGGCTTTGGTATAGACGGTGTTTTAAGGTCTTTGTTCTTAGCTAGGCCAAGACAAGATGTTTGGTGTACAGTGTCATTTAAAAATAACATTTGTTCTGGTATCATGCAGGTTCTAAATAGTGCTTCTATGCCTTGCACCTGCCAATCTTTTGTACCCCAAATCGTTTTCGTTTCAATATTATTTTTCCAATAATCAAAACCAAATGTCATCATTTTGTCATAAAATGCTTCTGAATATATCAATTTAGAATTTGTCAGCATTGTTTTCATTCCTGTTTTATCTAACAGTTTATAATAAAACGTTTCTGCATCACTGGTGTTGAACCCTGAAAAATATTTGAATTTCTCAAAAAATGCTTTAGAACTGCTTTTAGGTGGTGTAGAACAATGTTCCCATTGATTATACATAAAAACATTTCTAGGCTGTGCAGATTTATGCAAGTAGTGATCACCATAGTGGGTATAACAGAATAACTGCTCATAACTAGATGAACCTTGTAAATAATCATGATCTGTGAATCTAGCTGACATTACTAAATCAGACATCATGTCATTAATACTGTTAAAGTCCCAATCATCAGAGAATGTACTAGGTGTAACAAAGTCACTTAAGGAAACCTTTAGTTGATGAGGATACTTCAGGATTTCGACCGGACCATAGATCTCATAGTCTGTTTTCTCCCATACTACCCCACCAGGTATTGGAATTGCTGTGACATTTACTGTTGACAGTTCTCTTTTCTTCACGTGGGATGATCTGTGTGGTTTCAGGACTAGGTTGATGTTCTGACTTGCTGTGTCCATTGTAATATACTTTCCTTCAATGAATTTTCCCAAACACAGTACCATGATGAGCCAAAGCAGGAGGAAAAATACACCTAGACCGAACCAGAACTCTAGCCAAGGGGAAACAAGGTAGATTTCCTTCAGTTGATGAAAGAGTTCCGTTGCTTTTTCTTTAAAAGACTTTTTTGTTTCTGGCATCACTTCGTGGTCGTTAAAATCTTCAGAGAAGTTGTCGAAGTTGATGAAATAACCAGAGGCAGTTCTGTCAATAGATGGGATTGTTCTTTCAATCTGTCTCTCGGTAGCACTTTCTGATGCCACATCATTGTAGACTGGTGTTTCTTGACGAACTGTTTCAATCTGTGTTTCAAGAGGCACGAGTTCCATGGCTGTATTGCATAGTCCTTCATTGTGCACTGCAGGCTGATCGAATGTGATGAGTCTTTCAGTTTGAACCTCTTGGATTGTTGCAAGTTTGGGTATTCTGTTGTTTCTTGGGAGTCCACTGGGCCTACTGTTGATTATAGGCCACATGCTTGTGGTTTTACCAGATCGATGGATACGATTCTGTTCTCCTTTTTACCAGCAAGGGGCGGTAGCACAACTGATCTTGTTCCGGTGACTGCCAAGACAGGTACTGCTTTTCTGTAAGAAGGCCCAAATTCCTTCTTAACCGCGATCTTTTCTCTGACTAGATCCCCAATCTTTGGAATCCAGACAGGCCTTGCTGGGGCTGTTGCGGGTGGTGCCTCGTCAGTGGTATTTGGCTGTTGCTTTAACTTTATGTTGCTTAATGATTTTCTTGTTTCATTCAGTTCCTGTAAAACAGCCAAACGGTCTTTTACTTCAAACTGCTTTGTTTCTTTTTGTACCACTGACATCTGACTATCGAGGTCCTGAACGTTCATTCTTATTCCGAACAATAGTTCGTATGGGCTGAAACCTTTTAGAGAATTTCTTGGCATGTTGTTAAGACTAGTCTGGACACTTATTAAATGTTTGACCCACCCAGCGCCTGAACCTAATACCTTCGCTGTTATAGATTGCTTTATGCCCCGGTTTTTTCTTTCTATCACACTAATGTATGAATGACAAGAATACCACAACCCAATTCCCATGCTGGCCATGGCCTCCCCATAGCTCAAGAGCCAAAAGCAGGACCCTGGTCAGAATGGAACGTGGTAATTGCGTATGTGCCGATATGGACTCGCTAATCTTTTATAACAGTTCTAGCGTCAGCCGAGTGCTGGAGGCCTCATTATTTAAGTGTATTTCGTCTTAAACGTTGTACACTGGGATGCGCTTCTCTTCTTTGATTGCGCAGATAGACCGCCTTATGCTGTCTAGAAGGGATCCTGAAACTACACTGGCCTGTTCATTACTGCGATCTCTGTTGCAGTTTTCACAATTTTGAGCAAAACATTGAATATCTATACTCATTCCTGGCCACCAGTACTCTGATTGCAATTCTTTCAGAGAGGCTTTGATTGTTTGGTGTCTCAGTCCCAACCCCATGTGTGCTTCCAGTAAGAGGAAGCCCCTCCTGCTCCTGTTTGGAATTACTCTATCCCCCACTCCAGGGATTCGAGCAAAAGGAACGGAGTTTGCATCGATTATGTATGCATAATTGAGTGGATAGTTTACGGGTAGTGCTGCACAGTCGCCTTTTACGGTCGTTCTTACTGCCAGCATGGTTTCCCCGTCTATATACTTATCTGTACGCTTTTTTGTGGCTACGGAAGCCGGGTTAGTTGCTTCCGCGGTGGCTGTATTAGCCAATGAATTCCCTGCAACGTGAACGCCATCACGTTGAAGACTCTGTGCGTGAATCACGTGAGTCATTTGTAGTTCTTTGTGTAAAAGAGCTACCTCGTTCCAGAGCTTTTTATGCTTTATTGTGGCACCTGTGTCATCTTTGTAGTCGTTTTCGATCCAACTCTGCAGTTTGTTATTGAAAGAATTGACGCAAAAATGAGAATCGCACACTATAAGTGTGGGGAATTCGCGTTCTGCATTTTCGAGCGCCATCTTTAAAGATCTGATTTCAGTTCTTTGAGCCGAACAGTACTTAACTGATTCAGTTTTTGTTATTTTCGGTTTGATTTTACCGCACAGCCAACGACATTTAATGATCGCACATGCTGCATCGTAGGATTTTCTCTCTACGTTGAAATGCTGTACAAAGCTATCTGTGTAGATTATACAGGCGTATTGTGGGAGAGGCAGGATTTCGATTGGCAGAGGATATTCTTCTTCATATTCTAAATCATTCAGTTCTTTGTATTGCGGGGCAAAATAGTATTTCACATCTTCCGCTCCTAGAGAATCTATACACTGTATCCATTTCGGATCCAGTGACACTGTAGGCAGGTTTACTGGGCTGAATAGCGCTTCGAAGGCGGATTCCGCTGTAAGGATATTAATCCGTTTGCCGTGTGCTAGTTCTCTTTCATTTGCTAGTGCGATTTGCACTGCGTTCACAGTTTTTTCTGTGCGACTGAATGTTTTTTCTGCTTGTGTGTACAAGTGAGACTTAATTGAAATTGGTACCTTTTCTCCCTCATTAGAGGTTAGGTATGTGAATCCGCATCTTCCTGGGATGACTCGGATTACAAGATCACGTGTGTTGTCACGTGTATCTAATTTTGTTTTTGCTAACATGTCTGTTTGCAGTGATCTCAAAATTTCTGTGTGTTTTTGAGTCCAATTGATTTGTTTCAAATCAGGTTTAATTAGTTCGTAGAGAGGTTTAACCCTCTCTGCGTAATTTAGAATGTAAGTTCTTCCGAAATTCAGAAAACCTAGTATGGATTGTAAATTCTTCAGCGTTTTTGGAGCTTGGAGTACAGCGCACTTCTCTAAGAAGTTGTCCGCTAGGCTTTTCCCTTCACTTGATAATTCGTACCCTAAAAATAGTACTGTCAGATGGGCAATTCGGGACTTTTTAAAGTTGAATTTGTAACCCTCTGCTGCGAACCCAAGTATAATGGTGTTCACTCTTTTCAAGTGAGTATCCAAGTCGTCGTCTGTGAGATAAATATCATCTACGTAAGATAATGCTTCATCATCATAGATTTGTAGTAACTCTGTTACCCTAGCTGAGAATAGTCCTGGGCTGTTCTTGAACCCCTGTGGGAGTCGACAGAATTTTTTCTGCGACCCAAATGCGGAGAAAGCGGTCAAGTATCTGCTTTCTGGTGCAATGTTTTGACAAAAGAAACCATTAGAAATGTCTAATGTCGTTTTATATTTTTTCCTAACTATATTATTCATTAGGGCTGCACTATGCGAGTTTTGTACTGCAAAAGTTTTGCAACATGTATTAAGGTGTCTGTAGTCCAAAACTAGACGATATGAATTGTCTGGCTTGGAGACAGGAAACAAAGGATTGTTCATTTGAGAGGTGCATGTTTCAATCACCCCCTGGTACTCAAGTTGATCTAAGATCTCCCTGACCTGTTTTTTAGCTTCTTGCTTTATGGGATACTGCCGTTGGGCAGTTGGTTCACTTTTTAGTTGGATTTTGTGAGGAGGTGAATCCTCATCCCATCCTACATGATTTTTATACAATGCAGGTGCCTGGGCTACTGCCCATTTCCTTGCATATGTGTATTTTTTATGAATCGGTATGTGATTCGAGAAGGCAGGCATAATCACCTCTTCGCCACGAGGGCACTCCCTGACAAACTCCGGGGGCCAATCTTTTTCAGCTAACAGAATATCATAGCCTTTCGAGAGCTTATCCCAAAATAGACCCTTAATTTTCCTAGTCTTATCACCCTCCATACGCAATGTTATTTCGTATATTTTATGGGGCTCGCTAAGTCTGGCGTCGGCAGTTTCAACCTGAATGTATTCATTCGTGTCCACTGTCTCCAGATGACTCATCAAGTTCTTGCGCGCTATACTGATTTCTGCTGCACTGTCCAACATTGTCAATGCCCACTCCCCGTTTTTCAACTGTGTCCTCAGTATTCTCGGCATGATTGATTACTCTAATACTGGCTACCTTCTTTTTCTGAAATTGAGATTTCTTATTTTGAGCAGGTTCCTTGTCTTTGGACTTGGTGTGCTCTCCTGGGTCTGACCGTCCTCTTCTTTCCGAATTCTGTGGAAGAGATCGAGAGGGACGTGTATCAATACTTTGATATCTATCAGGTTTTTTTATATTATCCCTATTTCTAAGGTTATATCTTTTCTCAGAGGGCTCCCGTTGGGGAGACTGGCGTTCTCGAGTCGGAGTTCTTTCCCTCCGCCGAGGAGACCTTCCTCTGGTCTGGAAAACTTTTTCCTTGGGAGTGGATTGTTTATTTCCATCCCAGCTCTTTTTAGGAGTGTTTAAATTATTTTTAATAAATAATTTTTCAGGATTTTCGAGCAGTTGGGGCTTAACTGGTTTTCCACCCAAGCTGTCTCTACCTAATTCTTCATAGCATTTTTCTATGATTTTTGCAAGCTCAACAGGATCTTTTATATCTGTTTCCCTCAACTTCTGGCGAATCGCCACAGATGCTGCTTTTCCCTTTACATTGGCTAATAATATAGCCGTGACCTGCTTGAAGTCTTTCAGTAATTTCATACCTAGATTTAAAGCGGGCTCTGGACCGAATTCATTTTGAATCTGTTTTAGCACGTCTGGTATTACCGCCATAGACGGAACACCGTGTGTTTTTGTGTAAATGGAAGCAAAGACTGTACCCCAAGTGTCGCAGTCCTCCACGTGTGGTGCGATTCCCATAGGAAGGCAGATGGTCAAGATTCTGTGTTTCTCAATAGGGGTAGTATCAGGAAATACTGCCTCTATTTGAGTGATTTTCTGGGCTAACCAGAAAGGAATTTGTTCCCGTTTT
The DNA here is from genome assembly GCF_964263255.1 of Lissotriton vulgaris. Taxonomy (NCBI): domain Eukaryota; kingdom Metazoa; phylum Chordata; class Amphibia; order Caudata; family Salamandridae; genus Lissotriton; species Lissotriton vulgaris. The sequence goes on along the minus strand of NC_141691.1, from coordinate 735,861,183 downwards.
ACGGGTGTTTTACCAAGACATGACTGTATGTTCTGTGGTGTAATTTTATTAGTGTTCCCCTGATGAGGGGTCAGCTGTGGTGTATTAACAGCTGGCTGGACTGTTGCAGTCCGTATTACATATTGGACTAATTGCCTATGTATTTTTATTAATGTGTTTAGCTGTGCTAACAGCTCTTCTCTAGACATTTTTATGATGTCAGGATGTGGTGTGTAGCTGGCTAGAACCGGCCACGTGGCTCCTGGTCTACCTAGTGGACCGAGCCTAGTTATGTGATCATTGTGTTTTAGGGCGCCATTAAACCAGAGCAGGTGCTCTTGAAATTTAAGTGGAATTTCAACCTCCTCGAAAGGGGCGTACTCATCCGGAGGTTCCTCTATTTTGTAATAGTGAAACTCTTGTGTTATAGCGTTTACCGCTGGAAAGTTTATCCATGAATAGAATACCTCTGTCTGCCGATACTCGTGAGCCTCTATCACGAAAATTACTGTACCACCTTGAGGTGTCAGTCCGTTTTCTATAAGTTTTAAAGTTATAGATCTTCTTAACTGGACCGGGATGATAATAGCATCCGGGTCTGCTTGTTCGGGACCTTGCTGAGTCGCATCTACTGCGGCCCCAGAGGTTCCGTTGGTTTCTACTGACATTTTTTATAAATGCAGGCTTTGCAGAGTAGGTCTCCAAGGAGACAAAGATTAGGTGCACAATATTTTGGAACACTGTATCCTTCAACGTTGAATAAACCGGAGCTTTACATAGGAATCTCTTCCTACTAAGGTCGGGCGGATTTTAACCTTTCACCCACTCCAGACGTCTATTGGAGTATTTACGGGTAAAAGGGGTGTGAAATATGCACGACTGAGTTACTCTACAAGTCTTACGTTAGTTTATCGCCTTACCAAACGTTTGGGCGCCATGTAGTGTAGTTCCTAGTTTCCCACTAGGCCCTGCGCATTGGAATAACATAAACAGTAGTATCGACGTGGAACTGCGGATATTCCAGGCCTCCACTGACTATGCTAAACTTAATTGGGTTGTGTTACCAACTAGCTCAGAGGTCACTGGAAACTTTCTTCTCTGCATAGGAAGTGATCAGCTTCCCTGGCACAGACAAGAAGGGATTCAGTTTTCCAACAACCGTGCAACATGACAACTTTGCTCCTCAGATCAAGAGTCGATCTCTAGGGTCGTGTGAAACAATAGACATAGATTTCACTCAGTCAGTCTGGTGCAGTTTACTTTCACAATATGTAGAGAATAGAGAGACGGGCGTGTATCAATAAAGGTTAACATTTATTGAACAGTCTTTCTTCTCGTACAAGAGAAATGTATTGCCACAATTGCAATAACTGTTATTATAAAAAGTACGTACAGTAAGATAAGAATTGCGAAATAGAACTGTAAAAGCATTGATATGGTTTCTTAGCCATACAATGGTTTAGAAGTAATAAAACATTTATACAGTCATATATACATTAGGCTAACATACTCAACTGGTGCTTCTAACTAAGCCTACCCCAGTGTGCCTGACCTAGGCCTAACACGTGAGAAGGGGGAGTAAGTAAGTAGCTTAAGTTAAGTTGGTTTTGCCAAGGTTTGTTTCAAGAATTCTCTTCTAAGGGTTTAGTCAACACCATACCTCTGAATAGAATGATGGAGGATTGGTATCTCCTTCAGGGGTCTCTCTCGATATCCCAGTCACCTGCGAGGGTAAACTGGAAGCGCCGGGACTGGATTTCTCTGCACGAGAAAGGCAGCGGCTTCTTCAGCGCGTCGGGAGGAAGGAGGGGTGACAGCGTCCGCGGGCAGCTGGGCTGGATGTCTTCGCAGAGGACGGCTGCACGGCTCCTCAAGCGTACTGAACCACAGTTCGCGCTGTAGCGGCGATAATGGTAATCAGTAGCTTCACCACCACAGGATAGCAGGCTGCAGCGACAGAGTGCTAGTTTTTACCAACACTGGTCATGCAGGCAGCTGGCATCAGCAACAGTAGCTCTCGCTCAACAGCAGCTAGCTTCGCATTGCTTAAGGCAACGTTGGTAATATTTATACCTGACAGGTGCCGGGTTTGACGCAAGTTTGCTGGACATAAGACGTCAATAAAAGATGTCACTAGGAAGTGGCAGCTATCAGTTGCTCATTAGAGTTCTATTACTAATCAAAACATAGCAAGCGGGGATTTCCAGGTTTGCTAAGTTTTTATCTTGTTGAAGAACTCGGAGTGTTATCTAGGAATATCAGATAGTGACTGCTGCTCTGTCATTGCACTAATTGGTCGCAAAGGAAGTAGCAGAGAGTCATGCTGGAATGTGGCTCTGTGGCTCTGCTCGTGTGAGGCCAGAGATGACTTTTCAGAAAATCGCACTTGAACGGTTATGCCAATATAGGGAATAAAGGGCTTTATAGCCGAATAGGGGCATAAGGTCACAGTATCGATCAGGAACCTAGATAAGCACATGACAGGCTGTCAGCACAGCCTCCTGGTGTTTGTAATTCCATTAGATATCCCACAGTGGGGGCGCTGTTCATTTCTCCAATCTTGCAAAATTATTACTCCCAAGTGGGTGGATGTTTCTTTCAAAGCGCGGTAACTGCCCCGCTTTTCAGCCGATGGTTGAACTTGATGCAAATCACAGCCCCGAACTGTGACCTTGCATCTCTTCCTCTCGATGACTCCAGCTCCCACATGAGGCTGGAACGAACCCGCAAACCAACAGTGAGCCCCTCTCCACGGCCGTGCCAGGCCGTAAATTATCCACACGACAGGGAGCACCAAGCTAAGAGAGGCCACAGGAAGCAAGGTGAAGTTCATGTCATTTTATTTGATCCACAGCTTGCAAGCAGTGCATACCCTGAATGAAGCATCATTGTTCATGGCCAGACGCGTTTCAGGAGTTCTATCCTTTCATCAGTGGCTCGGCAGAGAAAATGTTCAGCTGCGCTGCTCACGCATTTATAATTAATCCAAACACCCGCCCTGCTAGGCGTGGCTGTCAGCACAGCCTCCTGGTGTTTGTAGTTCCATTAGATATCCCACAGTGGGGGCGCTGTTCATTTCTCCAATCTTGCAAAATTATTACTCCCAAGTGGGTGGATGTTTCTTTCAAAGCGCTGTAACTGCCCCGCATTTCAGCCGATGGTCGAACTTGATGCAAATCACAGCCCCGAACTGTGACCTTGCATCTCTTCCTCTCGATGACTCCAGCTCCCACATGAGGCTGGAACGAGCCCGCAAACCAGCAGTGAGCCCCTCTCCACGGCCGTGCCAGGCCGTAAATTATCCACACGACAGGGAGCACCAAGCTAAGAGAGGCCACAGGAAGCAAGGTGAAGTTCATGCCATTTTATTTGATCCACAGCTTGCAAGCAGTACACACCCTGAATGAAGCATCATTGTTCATGGGCAGACGCGTTTCAGGATTTCTATCCTTTCATCAGTGGCTCGGCAGAGAAAATGTTCAGCTGCACTGCTCACACATTTATAATTAATCCGAACACCCGCCCTGCTAGGCGTGGCTGTCAGCACAGCCTCCTGATGTTTGTAATTCCATTAGATATCCCACAGTGGGGGCGCTGTTCATTTCTCCAATCTTGCAAAATTATTACTCCCAAGTGGGTGGATGTTTCTTTCAAAGCGCGGTAACTGCCCCGCTTTTCAGCCGATGGTCGAACTTGATGCAAATCACAGCCCCGAACTGTGACCTTCCATCTCTTCCTCTCGATGACTCCAGCTCCCACATGAGGCTGGAACGAACCCGCAAACCAACAGTGAGCCCCTCTCCACGGCCGTGCCAGGCCGTAAATTATCCACACGACAGGGAGCACCAAGCTAAGAGAGGCCACAGGAAGCAAGGTGAAGTTCATGTCATTTTATTTGATCCACAGCTTGCAAGCAGTACACACCCTGAATGAAGCACCATTGTTCATGGCCAGACGTGTTTCAGGAATTCTATCCTTTCATCAGTGGCTCGACAGAGAAAATGTTCAGCTGCACTGCTCACGAATTTATAAATAATCCAAACACCCGCCCTGCTAGGCGTGGCTGTCAGCACAGCCTCCTGGTGTTTGTAGTTCCATTAGATATACCACAGTGGGGGCGCTATTCATTTCTCCAATCTTGCAAAATTATTACTCCCAAGTGGGTGGATGTTTCTTTCAAAGTGCTGTAACTGCCCTGCTTTTCAGCCGATGGTCGAACTTGATGCAAATCACAGCCCTGAAGACCTTGCATCTCTTCCTCTAGATGACTCCAGCTCCCACATGAGGCTGGAACGAGCCCGCAAACCAGCAGTGAGCCCCTCTCCACGGCCGTGCCAAACCGTAAATTATCCACACGACAGGGAGCACCAAGCTAAGAGAGGCCACAGGAAGCAAGGTGAAGTTCATGTTATTTTATTTGATCCACAGATTGCAAGCAGTACACACCCTGAATGAAGCATCATTGTTCATGGCCAGACGCGTTTCAGGATTTCTATCCTTTCATCAGTGGCTCGGCAGAGAAAATGTTCAGCTGCGCTGCTCACGCATTTATAATTAATCCAAACACCCGCCCTGCTAGGCGTGGCTGTCAGCACAGCCTCCTGGTGTTTGTAGTTCCATTAGATATCCCACAGTGGGGGCGCTGTTCATTTCTCAGATCTTGCAAAATTATTACTCCCAAGTGGGTGGATGTTTCTTTCAAAGCGCTGTAACTGCCCCGCTTTTCAGCCGATGGTCGAACTTGATGCAAATCACAGCCCCGTAATGTGACCTTGCATCTCTTTCTCTTTATGACTCCAGCTCCCACATGAGGCTGGAACGAGCCCGCAAACCAGCAGTGAGCCCCTCTCCACGGCCGTGCCAGGCCGTAAATTATCCACACCACAGGTAGCACCAAGCTAGGAGAGGCCACAGGAAGCAAGGTGTAGTTCATGTCATTTAATTTGATCCACAGCTTACAAGCAGTACACACCCTGAATGAAGCATCATTGTTCATGGCCAGACGCGTTTCAGGATTTCTATCCTTTCATCAGTGGCTCGGCAGAGAAAATGTTCAGCTGCACTGCTCACGCATTTATAATTAATCCAAACACCCGCCCTGCTAGGCGTGGCTGTCAGCACAGCCTCCTGATGTTTGTAGTTCCATTAGATATCCCACAGTGGGGGCGCTGTTCATTTCTCCAATCTTGCAAAATTATTACTCCAAAGTGGGTGGATGTTTCTTTCAAAGCGCTGTAACTGCCCCGCTTTTCAGCCGATGGTCGAACTTGATGCAAATCACAGCCCCGAACTGTGACCTTGCATCTCTTCCTCTCGATGACTCCAGCTCCCATATGACGCTGGAACGAGCTCGCAAACCAGCAGTGAGCCCCTCTCCACAGCCGTGCCAGGCCGTAAATTATCCACACGACAGGGAGCACCAAGCTAAGAGAGGCCACAGGAAGCAAGGTGAAGTTCATGCCATTTTATTTGATCCACAGCTTGCAAGCAGTACACACCCTGAATGAAGCATCATTGTTCATGGCCAGACGCGTTTCAGGATTTCTATCCTTTCATCAGTGGCTCGGCAGAGAAAATGTTCAGCTGCGCTGCTCACGCATTTATAATTAATCCAAACACCCGCCCTGCTAGGCGTGGCTGTCAGCACAGCCTCCTGGTGTTTGTAGTTCCATTAGATATCCCACAGTGTGGGCGCTGTTCATTTCTCCAATCTTGCAAAATTATTACTCCCAAGTGGGTGGATGTTTCTTTAAAAGCGCTGTAACTGCCCCGCTTTTCAGCCGATGGTCGAACTTGATGCAAATCACAGCCCCAAACTGTGACCTTGCATCTCTTCCTCTCGATGACTCCAGCACCCACATGAGGCTGGAACGAGCCCGCAAACCAGCAGTGAGCCCATCTCCACGGCCGTGCCAGGCCGTAAATTATCCACACGACAGGGAGCACCAAGCTAAGAGAGGCCACAGGAAGCAAGGCGAAGTTCATGTCATTTTATTTGATCCACAGCTTGCAAGCAGTACACACCCTGAATGAAACATCATTGTTCATGGCCAGACGTGTTTCAGGATTTCTATCCTTTCATCAGTGGCTCGTCAGAGAAAATGTCCAGCTGCGCTGCTCACGCATTTATAATTAATCCAAACACCCGCCCTGCTAGGCGTGGCTGTCAGCACAGCCTCCTGGTGTTTGTAGTTCCATCAGATATCCCACAGTGGGGGCGCTGTTCATTTCTCCAATCTTGCAAAATTATTACTCCCAAGTAAGAGAGGCCACAGGAAGCAAGGTGTAGTTCATGTCATTTAATTTGATCCACAGCTTGCAAGCAGTACACACCCTGAATGAAGCATCATTGTTCATGGCCAGACGCGTTTCAGTATTCAGTGGCTGGAACGAACCCGCAAACCAGCAGTGAGCCCCTCTCCACGGCCGTGCCAGGCCGTAAATTATCCACACGACAGGGAGCACCAAGCTAAGAGAGGCCACAGGAAGCAAGGTGAAGTTCATGTCATTTTATTTGATCCACAGATTGCAAGTAGTACACACCCTGAATGAAGCATCATTGTTCATGGCCAGACGCGTTTCAGGATTTCTATCCTTTCATCAGTGGCTCGGCAGAGAAAATGTTCAGCTGCGCTTCTCACGCATTTATAATTAATCCAAACACCCGCCCTGCTAGGCGTGTCTGTCAGCACAGCCTCCTGGTGTTTGTAGTTCCATTAGATATCCCACAGTGGGGGCGCTGTTCATTTCTCAGATCTTGCAAAATTATTACTCCCAAGTGGGTGGATGTTTCTTTCAAAGCGCTGTAACTGCCGCGCTTTTCAGCCGATGGTCGAACTTGATGCAAATCACAGCCCCGTAATGTGACCTTGCATCTCTTTCTCTTTATGACTCCAGCTCCCACATGAGGCTGGAACGAGCCCGCAAACCAGCAGTGAGCCCCTCTCCACGGCCGTTCCAGGCCGTAAATTATCCACACCACAGGTAGCACCAAGCTAGGAGAGGCCACAGGAAGCAACGTGAAGTTCATGTCATTTTATTTGATCCACAGCTTGCAAGCAGTACACACCCTGAATAAAGCACCGCTGTTCATGGCCAGACGCGTTTCAGGATTTCTATCCTTTCATCAGTGGCTCGGCAGAGAAAATGTTCAGCTGCGCTGCTCACGCATTTATAATTAATCCAAACACCCGCCCTGCTAGGCGTGGCTGTCAGCACAGCCTCCTGGTGTTTGTAGTTCCATTAGATATCCCACAGTGGGGGCGCTGTTCATTTCTCCAATCCTGCAAAATAATACTCCTAAGTGGGTGGATGTTTCTTTCAAAGCGCTGTAACTGCCCCGCATTTCAGCCGATGGTCGAACTTGACGCAAATCACAGCCCCGAACTGTGACCTTGCATCTCTTCCTCTCGATGACTCCAGCTCCCACATGAGGCTGGAACGAGCCCGCAAACCAGCAGTGAGCCCCTCTCCACGGCCGTGCCAGGCCGTAAATTATCCACACGACAGGGAGCACCAAGCTAAGAGAGGCCACAGGAAGCAAGGTGAAGTGCATGCCATTTTATTTGATCCACAGCTTGCAAGCAGTACACACCCTGAATGAAGCATCATTGTTGATGGGCAGACGCGTTTCAGGATTTCTATTCTTTCATCAGTGGCTCGGCAGAGAAAATGTTCAGCTGCACTGCTCACACATTTATAATTAATCCGAACACCCGCCCTGCTAGGCGTGGCTGTCAGCACAGCCTCCTGGTGTTTGTAATTCCATTAGATATCCCACAGTGGGGGCGCTGTTCATTTCTCCAATCTTGCAAAATTATTACTCCCAAGTGGGTGGATGTTTCTTTCAAAGCGCGGTAACTGCCCCGCTTTTCAGCCGATGGTCGAACTTGATGCAAATCACAGCCCCGAACTGTGACCTTGCATCTCTTCCTCTCGATGACTCCAGCTCCCACATGAGGCTGGAACGAACCCGCAAACCAACAGTGAGCCCCTCTCCACGGCCGTGCCAGGCCGTAAATTATCCACACGACAGGGAGCACCAAGCTAAGAGAGGCCACAGGAAGCAAGGTGAAGTTCATGTCATTTTATTTGATCCACAGCTTGCAAGCAGTACACACCCTGAATGAAGCATCATTGTTCATGGCCAGACGTGTTTCAGGAATTCTATCCTTTCATCAGTGGCTCGACAGAGAAAATGTTCAGCTGCACTGCTCACGCATTTATAATTAATCCAAACACCCGCCCTGCTAGGCGTGTCTGTCAGCACAGCCTCCTGGTGTTTGTAGTTCCATTAGATATACCACAGTGGGGGCGCTATTCATTTCTCCAATCTTGCAAAATTATTACTCCCAAGTGGGTGGATGTTTCTTTCAAAGCGCTATAACTGCCCTGCTTTTCAGCCGATGGTCGAACTTGATGCAAATCACAGCCCCGAAGACCTTGCATCTCTTCCTCTAGATGACTCCAGCTCCCACATGAGGCTAGAACGAGCCTGCAAACCAGCAGTGAGCCCCTCTCCACGGCCGTGCCAGGCCGTAAATTATCCACACGACAGGGAGCACCAAGCTAAGAGAGGCCACAGGAAGCAAGGTGAAGTTCATGTCATTTTATTTGATCCACAGATTGCAAGTAGTACACACCCTGAATGAAGCATCATTGTTCATGGCCAGACGCGTTTCAGGATTTCTATCCTTTCATCAGTGGCTCGGCAGAGAAAATGTTCAGCTGCGCTTCTCACGCATTTATAATTAATCCAAACACCCGCCCTGCTAGGCGTGGCTGTCAGCACAGCCTCCTGGTGTTTGTAGTTCCATTAGATATCCCACAGTGGGGGCGCTGTTCATTTCTCAGATCTTGCAAAATTATTACTCCCAAGTGGGTGGATGTTTCTTTCAAAGCGCTGTAACTGCCGCGCTTTTCAGCCGATGGTCGAACTTGATGCAAATCACAGCCCCGTAATGTGACCTTGCATCTCTTTCTCTTTATGACTCCAGCTCCCACATGAGGCTGGAACGAGCCCGCAAACCAGCAGTGAGCCCCTCTCCACGGCCGTTCCAGGCCGTAAATTATCCACACCACAGGTAGCACCAAGCTAGGAGAGGCCACAGGAAGCAACGTGAAGTTCATGTCATTTTATTTGATCCACAGCTTGCAAGCAGTACACACCCTGAATAAAGCACCGCTGTTCATGGCCAGACGCGTTTCAGGATTTCTATCCTTTCATCAGTGGCTCGGCAGAGAAAATGTTCAGCTGCGCTGCTCACGCATTCATAATTAATCCAAACACCCGCCCTGCTAGGCGTGGCTGTCAGCACAGCCTCCTGGTGTTTGTAGTTCCATTAGATATCCCACAGTGGGGGCGCTGTTCATTTCTCCAATCCTGCAAAATAATACTCCTAAGTGGGTGGATGTTTCTTTCAAAGCGCTGTAACTGCCCCGCTTTTCAGCCGATGGTCGAACTTGATGCAAATCACAGCCCCAAACTGTGACCTTGCATCTCTTCCTCTCGATGACTCCAGCTCCCACATGAGGCCGGAACTAGCCCGCAAACTAGCAGTGAGCCCCTCTCCATGGCTGTGCCAGGCCGTAAATTATCCACACGACAGGGAGCACCAAGCTAGGAGAGGCCACAGGAAGCAACGTGAAGTTCATGTCATTTTATTTGATCCACAGCTTGCAAGCAGTACACACCCTGAATAAAGTATCATTGTTCATGGCCAGACGCGTTTCAGGATTTCTATCCTTTCATCAGTGGCTCGGCAGAGAAAATGTTCAGCTGCGCTGCTCACGCATTTATAATTAATCCAAACACCCGCCCTGCTAGGCGTGGCTGTCAGCACAGCCTCCTGGTGTTTGTAGTTCCATTAGATATCCCACAGTGGGGGCGCTGTTCATTTCTCCAATCCTGCAAAATAATACTCCCAAGTGGGTGGATGTTTCTTTCAAAGCGCTGTAACTGCCCCGCTTTTCCGCCGATGGTCGAACTTGATGCAAATCACAGCCCCGAACTGTGACCTTGCATCTCTTCCTCTCGATGACTCCAGCTCCCACATGAGGCTGGAACGAGCCCGCAAACTAGCAGTGAGCCCCTCTCCACGGCTGTGCCAGGCCGTAAATTATCCACACAACAGGGAGCACCAAGCTAAGAGAGGCCACAGGAAGCAAGGTGTAGTTCATGTCATTTAATTTGATCCACAGCTTGCAAGCAGTACACACCCTGAATGAAGCATCATTGTTCATGGCCAGACGCGTTTCAGTATTTCTATCCTTTCATCAGTGGCTCGGCAGAGAAAATGTTCAGCTGCACTGCTCACGCATTTATAATTAATCCAAACACCCGCCCTGCTAGGCGTGGCTGTCAGCACAGCCTCCTGATGTTTGTAGTTCCATTAGATATCCCACAGTGGGGGCGCTGTTCATTTCTCCAATCTTGCAAAATTATTACTCCAAAGTGGGTGGATGTTTCTTTCAAAGCGCTGTAACTGCCCCGCTTTTCAGCCGATGGTCGAACTTGATGCAAATCACAGCCCCGAACTGTGACCTTGCATCTCTTCCTCTCGATGACTCCAGCTCCCATATGAGGCTGGAACGAGCTCGCAAACCAGCAGTGAGCCCCTCTCCACAGCCGTGCCAGGCCGTAAATTATCCACACGACAGGGAGCACCAAGCTAAGAGAGGCCACAGGAAGCAAGGTGAAGTTCATGCCATTTTATTTGATCCACAGCTTGCAAGCAGTACACACCCTGAATGAAGCATCATTGTTCATGGCCAGACGCGTTTCAGGATTTCTATCCTTTCATCAGTGGCTCGGCAGAGAAAATGTTCAGCTGCGCTGCTCACGCATTTATAATTAATCCAAACACCCGCCCTGCTAGGCGTGGCTGTCAGCACAGCCTCCTGGTGTTTGTAGTTCCATTAGATATCCCACAGTGTGGGCGCTGTTCATTTCTCCAATCTTGCAAAATTATTACTCCCAAGTGGGTGGATGTTTCTTTCAAAGCGCTGTAACTGCCGCGCTTTTCAGCCGATGGTCGAACTTGATGCAAATCACAGCCCCGAACTGTGACCTTGCATCTCTTCCTCTCGATGACTCCAGCTCCCACATGAGGCTGGAACGAGCCCGCAAACCAGCAGTGAGCCCATCTCCACGGCCGTGCCAGGCCGTAAATTATCCACACGACAGGGAGCACCAAGCTAAGAGAGGCCACAGGAAGCAAGGCGAAGTTCATGTCATTTTATTTGATCCACAGCTTGCAAGCAGTACACACCCTGAATGAAACATCATTGTTCATGGCCAGACGTGTTTCAGGATTTCTATCCTTTCATCAGTGGCTCGTCAGAGAAAATGTCCAGCTGCGCTGCTCACGCATTTATAATTAATCCAAACACCCGCCCTGCTAGGCGTGGCTGTCAGCACAGCCTCCTGGTGTTTGTAGTTCCATCAGATATCCCACAGTGGGGGCGCTGTTCATTTCTCCAATCTTGCAAAATTATTACTCCCAAGTGGGTGGATGTTTCTTTCAAAGCGCTGTAACTGCCCCGCTTTTCAGCCGATGGTTGAACTTGATGCAAATCACAGCCCCGAAGACCTTGGATCTCTTCCTCTCGATGACTCCAGCTCCCACATGAGGCTGGAACGAGCCCGCAAACCAGCAGTGAGCCCCTCTCCACGGCCGTGCCAGGCCGTAAATTATCCACACGACAGGGAGCACCAAGCTAAGAGAGGCCACAGGAAGCAAGGTGAAGTTCATGCCATTTTATTTGATCGACAGCTTGCAAGCAGTACACACCCTGAAAGAAGCATCATTGTTCATGGCCAGACACGTTTCAGGATTTCTATCCTTTCATCAGTGGCTCGGCAGAGAAAATGTTCAGCTGCGCTGCTCACACATTTATAATTAATCCAAACACCCGCCCTGCTAGGCGTGGCTGTCAGCACAGCCTCCTGGTGTTTGTAATTCCATTAGATATCCCACAGTGGGGGCGCTGTTCATTTCTCCAATCTTGCAAAATTATTACTCCCAAGTGGGTGGATGTTTCTTTCAAAGCGCGGTAACTGCCCCGCTTTTCAGCCGATGGTTGAACTTGATGCAAATCACAGCCCCGAACTGTGACCTTGCATCTCTTCCTCTCGATGACTCCAGCTCCCACATGAGGCTGGAACGAACACGCAAACCAACAGTGAGCCCCTCTCCATGGCCGTGCCAGGCCGTAAATTATCCACACGACAGGGAGCACCAATCTAAGAGAGGCCACAGGAAGCAAGGTGAAGTTCATGTCATTTTATTTGATCCACAGCTTGCAAGCAGTACATACCCTGAATGAAGCATCATTGTTCATGGCCAGACGCGTTTCAGGATTTCTATCCTTTCATCAGTGGCTCGGCAGAGAAAATGTTCAGCTGCGCTGCTCACGCATTTATAATTAATCCAAACACCCGCCCTGCTAGGCGTGGCTGTCAGCACAGCCTCCTGGTGTTTGTAGTTCCATTAGATATCCCACAGTGGGGGCGCTGTTCATTTCTCCAATCTTGCAAAATTATTACTCCCAAGTGGGTGGATGTTTCTTTCAAAGCGCTGTAACTGCCCCGCATTTCAGCCGATGGTCGAACTTGACGCAAATCACAGCCCCGAACTGTGACCTTGCATCTCTTCCTCTCGATGACTCCAGCTCCCACATGAGGCTGGAACGAGCCCGCAAACCAGCAGTGAGCCCCTCTCCACGGCCGTGCCAGGCCGTAAATTATCCACACGACAGGGAGCACCAAGCTAAGAGAGGCCACAGGAAGCAAGGTGAAGTGCATGCCATTTTATTTGATCCACAGCTTGCAAGCAGTACACACCCTGAATGAAGCATCATTGTTGATGGGCAGACGCGTTTCAGGATTTCTATTCTTTCATCAGTGGCTCGGCAGAGAAAATGTTCAGCTGCACTGCTCACACATTTATAATTAATCCGAACACCCGCCCTGCTAGGCGTGGCTGTCAGCACAGCCTCCTGGTGTTTGTAGTTCCATTAGATATACCACAGTGGGGGCGCTATTCATTTCTCCAATCTTGCAAAATTATTACTCCCAAGTGGGTGGATGTTTCCTTCAAAGCGCTATAACTGCCCTGCTTTTCAGCCGATGGTCGAACTTGATGCAAATCACAGCCCCGAAGACCTTGCATCTCTTCCTCTAGATGACTCCAGCTCCCACATGAGGCTAGAACGAGCCCGCAAACCAGCAGTGAGCCCCTCTCCACGGCCGTGCCAGGCCGTAAATTATCCACACGACAGGGAGCACCAAGCTAAGAGAGGCCACAGGAAGCAAGGTGAAGTTCATGTCATTTTATTTGATCCACAGATTGCAAGTAGTACACACCCTGAATGAAGCATCATTGTTCATGGCCAGACGCGTTTCAGGATTTCTATCCTTTCATCAGTGGCTCGGCAGAGAAAATGTTCAGCTGCGCTTCTCACGCATTTATAATTAATCCAAACACCCGCCCTGCTAGGCGTGGCTGTCAGCACAGCCTCCTGGTGTTTGTAGTTCCATTAGATATCCCACAGTGGGGGCGCTGTTCATTTCTCAGATCTTGCAAAATTATTACTCCCAAGTGGGTGGATGTTTCTTTCAAAGCGCTGTAACTGCCGCGCTTTTCAGCCGATGGTCGAACTTGATGCAAATCACAGCCCCGTAATGTGACCTTGCATCTCTTTCTCTTTATGACTCCAGCTCCCACATGAGGCTGGAACGAGCCCGCAAACCAGCAGTGAGCCCCTCTCCACGGCCGTTCCAGGCCGTAAATTATCCACACCACAGGTAGCACCAAGCAAGGAGAAGCCACAGGAAGCAACGTGAAGTTCATGTCATTTTATTTGATCCACAGCTTGCAAGCAGTACACACCCTGAATAAAGCACCGCTGTTCATGGCCAGACGCGTTTCAGGATTTCTATCCTTTCATCAGTGGCTCGGCAGAGAAAATGTTCAGCTGCGCTGCTCACGCATTTATAATTAATCCAAACACCCGCCCTGCTAGGCGTGGCTGTCAGCACAGCCTCCTGGTGTTTGTAGTTCCATTAGATATCCCACAGTGGGGGCGCTGTTCATTTCTCCAATCCTGCAAAATAATACTCCCAAGTGGGTGGATGTTTCTTTCAAAGCGCTGTAACTGCCCCGCTTTTCAGCCGATGGTCGAACTTGATGCAAATCACAGCCCCAAACTGTGACCTTGCATCTCTTCCTCTCGATGACTCCAGCTCCCACATGAGGCTGGAACGAGCCCGCAAACTAGCAGTGAGCCCCTCTCCATGGCTGTGCCAGGCCGTAAATTATCCACACGACAGGGAGCACCAAGCTAAGAGAGGCCACAGGAAGCAAGGTGTAGTTCATGTCATTTCATTTGATCCACAGCTTGCAAGCAGTACACACCCTTAATGAAGCATCATTGTTCATGGCCAGACGCGTTTCAGGATTTCTATCCTTTCATCAGTGGCTCGGCAGAGAAAATGTTCAGCTGCGCTGCTCACGCATTTATAATTAATCCAAACACCCGCCCTGCTAGGCGTGGCTGTCAGCACAGCCTCCTGATGTTTGTAGTTCCATTAGATATCCCACAGTGGGGGCGCTGTTCATTTCTCCAATCTTGCAAAATTATTACTCCAAAGTGGGTGGATGTTTCTTTCAAAGCGCTGTAACTGCCCCGCTTTTCAGCCGATGGTCGAACTTGATGCAAATCACAGCCCCAAACTGTGACCTTGCATCTCTTCCTCTCGATGACTCCAGCTCCCATAAGAGGCTGGAACGAGCTCGCAAACCAGCAGTGAGCCCCTCTCCACGGCCGTGCCAGGCCGTAAATTATCCACACGACAGGGAGCACCAAGCTAAGAGAGGCCACAGGAAGCAAGTGAAGTTCATGCCATTTTATTTGATCCACAGCTTGCAAGCAGTACACACCCTGAATGAAGCATCATTGTTCATGGCCAGACGCGTTTCAGGATTTCTATCCTTTCATCAGTGGCTCGGCAGAGAAAATGTTCAGCTGCGCTGCTCACGCATTTATAATTAATCCAAACACCCGCCCTGCTAGGCGTGGCTGTCAGCACAGCCTCCTGGTGTTTGTAGTTCCATTAGATATCCCACAGTGTGGGCGCTGTTCATTTCTCCAATCTTGCAAAATTATTACTCCCAAGTGGGTGGATGTTTCTTTCAAAGCGCTGTAACTGCCCCGCTTTTCAGCCGATGGTCGAACTTGATGCAAATCACAGCCCCCAACTGTGACCTTGCATCTCTTCCTCTCGATGACTCCAGCTCCCACATGAGGCTGGAACGAGCCCGCAAACCAGCAGTGAGCCCATCTCCACGGCCGTGCCAGGCCGTAAATTATCCACACGACAGGGAGCACCAAGCTAAGAGAGGCCACAGGAAGCAAGGCGAAGTTCATGTCATTTTATTTGATCCACAGCTTGCAAGCAGTACACACCCTGAATGAAGCATCATTGTTCATGGCCAGACGTGTTTCAGGAATTCTATCCTTTCATCAGTGGCTCGACAGAGAAAATGTTCAGCTGCACTGCTCACGCATTTATAATTAATCCAAACACCCGCCCTGCTAGGCGTGGCTGTCAGCACAGCCTCCTGGTGTTTGTAGTTCCATTAGATATACCACAGTGGGGACGCTATTCATTTCTCCAATCTTGCAAAATTATTACTCCCAAGTGGGTGGATGTTTCTTTCAAAGCGCTATAACTGCCCTGCTTTTCAGCCGATGGTCGAACTTGATGCAAATCACAGCCCCGAAGACCTTGCATCTCTTCCTCTAGATGACTCCAGCTCCCACATGAGGCTAGAACGAGCCCGCAAACCAGCAGTGAGCCCCTCTCCACGGCCGTGCCAGGCCGTAAATTATCCACACGACAGGGAGCACCAAGCTAAGAGAGGCCACAGGAAGCAAGGTGAAGTTCATGTAATTTTATTTGATCCACAGATTGCAAGCAGTACACACCCTGAATGAAGCATCATTGTTCATTGCCAGACGCGTTTCAGGATTTCTATCCTTTCATCAGTGGCTCGGCAGAGAAAATGTTCAGCTGCGCTTCTCACGCATTTATAATTAATCCAAACACCCGCCCTGCTAGGCGTGGCTGTCAGCACAGCCTCCTGGTGTTTGTAGTTCCATTAGATATCCCACAGTGGGGGCGCTGTTCATTTCTCAGATCTTGCAAAATTATTACTCCCAAGTGGGTGGATGTTTCTTTCAAAGCGCTGTCACTGCCCCGCTTTTCAGCCGATGGTCGAACTTGATGCAAATCACAGCCCCGTAATGTGACCTTGCATCTCTTTCTCTTTATGACTCCAGCTCCCACATGAGGCTGGAACGAGCCCGCAAACCAGCAGTGAGCCCCTCTCCACGGCCGTGCCAGGCCGTAAATTATCCACACCACAGGTAGCACCAAGCTAGGAGAGGCCACAGGAAGCAACGTGAAGTTCATGTCATTTTATTTGATCCAAAGCTTGCAAGCAGTACACACCCTGAATAAAGCATCATTGTTCATGGCCAGACGCGTTTCAGGATTTCTATCCTTTCATCAGTGGCTCGGCAGAGAAAATGTTCAGCTGCGCTGCTCACGCATTTATAATTAATCCAAACACCCGCCCTGCTAGGCGTGGCTGTCAGCACAGCCTCCTGGTGTTTGTAGTTCCATTAGATATCCCACAGTGGGGGCGCTGTTCATTTCTCCAATC
Organism: Lissotriton vulgaris; assembly: GCF_964263255.1. Classification (NCBI taxonomy): domain Eukaryota; kingdom Metazoa; phylum Chordata; class Amphibia; order Caudata; family Salamandridae; genus Lissotriton; species Lissotriton vulgaris. The sequence goes on along the minus strand of NC_141691.1, from coordinate 735,844,474 downwards.
CTGCAAAATAATACTCCCAAGTGGGTGGATGTTTATTTCAAAGCGCTGTAACTGCCCCGCTTTTCAGCCGATGGTCGAACTTGATGCAAATCACAGCCCCAAACTGTGACCTTGCATCTCTTCCTCTCGATGACTCCAGCTCCCACATGAGGCTGGAACGAGCCCGCAAACTAGCAGTGAGCCCCTCTCCACGGCTGTGCCAGGCCGTAAATTATCCACACGACAGGGAGCACCAAGCTAAGAGAGGCCACAGGAAGCAAGGTGTAGTTCATGTCATTTAATTTGATCCACTGCTTGCAAGCAGTACACACCCTGAATGAAGCATCATTGTTCATGTCCAGACGCGTTTCAGGATTTCTATCCTTTCATCAGTGGCTCGGCAGAGAAAATGTTCAGCTGCGCTGCTCACGCATTTATAATTAATCCAAACACCCGCCCTGCTAGGCGTGGCTGTCAGCACAGCCTCCTGATGTTTGTAGTTCCATTAGATATCCCACAGTGGGGGCGCTGTTCATTTCTCCAATCTTGCAAAATTATTACTCCAAAGTGGGTGGATGTTTCTTTCAAAGCGCTGTAACTGCCCCGCTTTTCAGCCGATGGTCGAACTTGATGCAAATCACAGCCCCAAACTGTGACCTTGCATCTCTTCCTCTCGATGACTCCAGCTCCCATATGAGGCTGGAACGAGCTCGCAAACCAGCAGTGAGCCCCTCTCCAAGGCCGTGCCAGGCCGTAAATTATCCACACGACAGGGAGCACCAAGCTAAGAGAGGCCACAGGAAGCAAGTGAAGTTCATGCCATTTTATTTGATCCACAGCTTGCAAGCAGTACACACCCTGAATGAAGCATCATTGTTCATGGCCAGACGCGTTTCAGGATTTCTATCCTTTCATCAGTGGCTCGGCAGAGAAAATGTTCAGCTGCGCTGCTCACGCATTTATAATTAATCCAAACACCCGCCCTGCTAGGCGTGGCTGTCAGCACAGCCTCCTGGTGTTTGTAGTTCCATTAGATATCCCACAGTGGGGGCGCTGTTCATTTCTCCAATCCTGCAAAATAATACTCCCAAGTGGGTGGATGTTTCTTTCAAAGCGCTGTAACTGCCCCGCTTTTCAGCCGATGGTCGAACTTGATGCAAATCACAGCCCCGAACTGTGACCTTGCATCTCTTCCTCTCGATGACTCCAGCTCCCACATGAGGCTGGAACGAGCCCGCAAACTAGCAGTGAGCCCCTCTCCACGGCTGTGCCAGGCCGTAAATTATCCACACAACAGGGAGCACCAAGCTAAGAGAGGCCACAGGAAGCAAGGTGTAGTTCATGTCATTTAATTTGATCCACAGCTTGCAAGCAGTACACACCCTGAATGAAGCATCATTGTTCATGGCCAGACGCGTTTCAGGATTTCTATCCTTTCATCAGTGGCTCGGCAGAGAAAATGTTCAGCTGCACTGCTCACGCATTTATAATTAATCCAAACACCCGCCCTGCTAGGCGTGGCTGTCAGCACAGCCTCCTGATGTTTGTAGTTCCATTAGATATCCCACAGTGGGGGCGCTGTTCATTTCTCCAATCTTGCAAAATTATTACTCCAAAGTGGGTGGATGTTTCTTTCAAAGCGCTGTAACTGCCCCGCTTTTCAGCCGATGGTCGAACTTGATGCAAATCACAGCCCCGAACTGTGACCTTGCATCTCTTCCTCTCGATGACTCCAGCTCCCATATGAGGCTGGAACGAGCTCGCAAACCAGCAGTGAGCCCCTCTCCACAGCCGTGCCAGGCCGTAAATTATCCACACGACAGGGAGCACCAAGCTAAGAGAGGCCACAGGAAGCAAGGTGAAGTTCATGCCATTTTATTTGATCCACAGCTTGCAAGCAGTACACACCCTGAATGAAGCATCATTGTTCATGGCCAGACGCGTTTCAGGATTTCTATCCTTTCATCAGTGGCTCGGCAGAGAAAATGTTCAGCTGCACTGCTCACACATTTATAATTAATCCGAACACCCGCCCTGCTAGGCGTGGCTGTCAGCACAGCCTCCTGGTGTTTGTAATTCCATTAGATATCCCACAGTGGGGGCGCTGTTCATTTCTCCAATCTTGCAAAATTATTACTCCCAAGTGGGTGGATGTTTCTTTCAAAGCGCGGTAACTGCCCCGCTTTTCAGCCGATGGTCGAACTTGATGCAAATCACAGCCCCGAACTGTGACCTTGCATCTCTTCCTCTCGATGACTCCAGCTCCCACATGAGGCTGGAACGAACCCGCAAACCAACAGTGAGCCCCTCTCCACGGCCGTGCCAGGCCGTAAATTATCCACACGACAGGGAGCACCAAGCTAAGAGAGGCCACAGGAAGCAAGGTGAAGTTCATGTCATTTTATTTGATCCACAGCTTGCAAGCAGTACACACCCTGAATGAAGCATCATTGTTCATGGCCAGACGTGTTTCAGGAATTCTATCCTTTCATCAGTGGCTCGACAGAGAAAATGTTCAGCTGCACTGCTCACGCATTTATAATTAATCCAAACACCCGCCCTGCTAGGCGTGTCTGTCAGCACAGCCTCCTGGTGTTTGTAGTTTCATTAGATATACCACAGTGGGGGCGCTATTCATTTCTCCAATCTTGCAAAATTATTACTCCCAAGTGGGTGGATGTTTCTTTCAAAGCGCTATAACTGCCCTGCTTTTCAGCCGATGGTCGAACTTGATGCAAATCACAGCCCCGAAGACCTTGCATCTCTTCCTCTAGATGACTCCAGCTCCCACATGAGGCTAGAACGAGCCCGCAAACCAGCAGTGAGCCCCTCTCCACGGCCGTGCCAGGCCGTAAATTATCCACACGACAGGGAGCACCAAGCTAAGAGAGGCCACAGGAAGCAAGGTGAAGTTCATGTCATTTTATTTGATCCACAGATTGCAAGTAGTACACACCCTGAATGAAGCATCATTGTTCATGGCCAGACGCGTTTCAGGATTTCTATCCTTTCATCAGTGGCTCGGCAGAGAAAATGTTCAGCTGCGCTTCTCACGCATTTATAATTAATCCAAACACCCGCCCTGCTAGGCGTGGCTGTCAGCACAGCCTCCTGGTGTTTGTAGTTCCATTAGATATCCCACAGTGGGGGCGCTGTTCATTTCTCAGATCTTGCAAAATTATTACTCCCAAGTGGGTGGATGTTTCTTTCAAAGCGCTGTAACTGCCGCGCTTTTCAGCCGATGGTCGAACTTGATGCAAATCACAGCCCCGTAATGTGACCTTGCATCTCTTTCTCTTTATGACTCCAGCTCCCACATGAGGCTGGAACGAGCCTGCAAACCAGCAGTGAGCCCCTCTCCACGGCCGTTCCAGGCCGTAAATTATCCACACCACAGGTAGCACCAAGCTAGGAGAGGCCACAGGAAGCAACGTGAAGTTCATGTCATTTTATTTGATCCACAGCTTGCAAGCAGTACACACCCTGAATAAAGCACCGCTGTTCATGGCCAGACGCGTTTCAGGATTTCTATCCTTTCATCAGTGGCTCGGCAGAGAAAATGTTCAGCTGCGCTGCTCACGCATTCATAATTAATCCAAACACCCGCCCTGCTAGGCGTGGCTGTCAGCACAGCCTCCTGGTGTTTGTAGTTCCATTAGATATCCCACAGTGGGGGCGCTGTTCATTTCTCCAATCCTGCAAAATAATACTCCTAAGTGGGTGGATGTTTCTTTCAAAGCGCTGTAACTGCCCCGCTTTTCAGCCGATGGTCGAACTTGATGCAAATCACAGCCCCAAACTGTGACCTTGCATCTCTTCCTCTCGATGACTCCAGCTCCCACATGAGGCCGGAACTAGCCCGCAAACTAGCAGTGAGCCCCTCTCCACGGCTGTGCCAGGCCGTAAATTATCCACACAACAGGGAGCACCAAGCTAAGAGAGGCCACAGGAAGCAAGGTGTAGTTCATGTCATTTAATTTGATCCACAGCTTGCAAGCAGTACACACCCTGAATGAAGCATCATTGTTCATGGCCAGACGCGTTTCAGTATTTCTATCCTTTCATCAGTGGCTCGGCAGAGAAAATGTTCAGCTGCACTGCTCACGCATTTATAATTAATCCAAACACCCGCCCTGCTAGGCGTGGCTGTCAGCACAGCCTCCTGATGTTTGTAGTTCCATTAGATATCCCACAGTGGGGGCGCTGTTCATTTCTCCAATCTTGCAAAATTATTACTCCAAAGTGGGTGGATGTTTCTTTCAAAGCGCTGTAACTGCCCCGCTTTTCAGCCGATGGTCGAACTTGATGCAAATCACAGCCCCAAACTGTGACCTTGCATCTCTTCCTCTCGATGACTCCAGCTCCCATAAGAGGCTGGAACGAGCTCGCAAACCAGCAGTGAGCCCCTCTCCACGGCCGTGCCAGGCCGTAAATTATCCACACGACAGGGAGCACCAAGCTAAGAGAGGCCACAGGAAGCAAGTGAAGTTCATGCCATTTTATTTGATCCACAGCTTGCAAGCAGTACACACCCTGAATGAAGCATCATTGTTCATGGCCAGACGCGTTTCAGGATTTCTATCCTTTCATCAGTGGCTCGGCAGAGAAAATGTTCAGCTGCGCTGCTCACGCATTTATAATTAATCCAAACACCCGCCCTGCTAGGCGTGGCTGTCAGCACAGCCTCCTGGTGTTTGTAGTTCCATTAGATATCCCACAGTGTGGGCGCTGTTCATTTCTCCAATCTTGCAAAATTATTACTCCCAAGTGGGTGGATGTTTCTTTCAAAGCGCTGTAACTGCCCCGCTTTTCAGCCGATGGTCGAACTTGATGCAAATCACAGCCCCCAACTGTGACCTTGCATCTCTTCCTCTCGATGACTCCAGCTCCCACATGAGGCTGGAACGAGCCCGCAAACCAGCAGTGAGCCCATCTCCACGGCCGTGCCAGGCCGTAAATTATCCACACGACAGGGAGCACCAAGCTAAGAGAGGCCACAGGAAGCAAGGCGAAGTTCATGTCATTTTATTTGATCCACAGCTTGCAAGCAGTACACACCCTGAATGAAGCATCATTGTTCATGGCCAGACGTGTTTCAGGAATTCTATCCTTTCATCAGTGGCTCGACAGAGAAAATGTTCAGCTGCACTGCTCACGCATTTATAATTAATCCAAACACCCGCCCTGCTAGGCGTGGCTGTCAGCACAGCCTCCTGGTGTTTGTAGTTCCATTAGATATACCACAGTGGGGACGCTATTCATTTCTCCAATCTTGCAAAATTATTACTCCCAAGTGGGTGGATGTTTCTTTCAAAGCGCTATAACTGCCCTGCTTTTCAGCCGATGGTCGAACTTGATGCAAATCACAGCCCCGAAGACCTTGCATCTCTTCCTCTAGATGACTCCAGCTCCCACATGAGGCTAGAACGAGCCCGCAAACCAGCAGTGAGCCCCTCTCCACGGCCGTGCCAGGCCGTAAATTATCCACACGACAGGGAGCACCAAGCTAAGAGAGGCCACAGGAAGCAAGGTGAAGTTCATGTAATTTTATTTGATCCACAGATTGCAAGCAGTACACACCCTGAATGAAGCATCATTGTTCATTGCCAGACGCGTTTCAGGATTTCTATCCTTTCATCAGTGGCTCGGCAGAGAAAATGTTCAGCTGCGCTTCTCACGCATTTATAATTAATCCAAACACCCGCCCTGCTAGGCGTGGCTGTCAGCACAGCCTCCTGGTGTTTGTAGTTCCATTAGATATCCCACAGTGGGGGCGCTGTTCATTTCTCAGATCTTGCAAAATTATTACTCCCAAGTGGGTGGATGTTTCTTTCAAAGCGCTGTCACTGCCCCGCTTTTCAGCCGATGGTCGAACTTGATGCAAATCACAGCCCCGTAATGTGACCTTGCATCTCTTTCTCTTTATGACTCCAGCTCCCACATGAGGCTGGAACGAGCCCGCAAACCAGCAGTGAGCCCCTCTCCACGGCCGTGCCAGGCCGTAAATTATCCACACCACAGGTAGCACCAAGCTAGGAGAGGCCACAGGAAGCAACGTGAAGTTCATGTCATTTTATTTGATCCAAAGCTTGCAAGCAGTACACACCCTGAATAAAGCATCATTGTTCATGGCCAGACGCGTTTCAGGATTTCTATCCTTTCATCAGTGGCTCGGCAGAGAAAATGTTCAGCTGCGCTGCTCACGCATTTATAATTAATCCAAACACCCGCCCTGCTAGGCGTGGCTGTCAGCACAGCCTCCTGGTGTTTGTAGTTCCATTAGATATCCCACAGTGGGGGCGCTGTTCATTTCTCCAATCCTGCAAAATAATACTCCCAAGTGGGTGGATGTTTATTTCAAAGCGCTGTAACTGCCCCGCTTTTCAGCCGATGGTCGAACTTGATGCAAATCACAGCCCCAAACTGTGACCTTGCATCTCTTCCTCTCGATGACTCCAGCTCCCACATGAGGCTGGAACGAGCCCGCAAACTAGCAGTGAGCCCCTCTCCACGGCTGTGCCAGGCCGTAAATTATCCACACGACAGGGAGCACCAAGCTAAGAGAGGCCACAGGAAGCAAGGTGTAGTTCATGTCATTTAATTTGATCCACTGCTTGCAAGCAGTACACACCCTGAATGAAGCATCATTGTTCATGTCCAGACGCGTTTCAGGATTTCTATCCTTTCATCAGTGGCTCGGCAGAGAAAATGTTCAGCTGCGCTGCTCACGCATTTATAATTAATCCAAACACCCGCCCTGCTAGGCGTGGCTGTCAGCACAGCCTCCTGATGTTTGTAGTTCCATTAGATATCCCACAGTGGGGGCGCTGTTCATTTCTCCAATCTTGCAAAATTATTACTCCAAAGTGGGTGGATGTTTCTTTCAAAGCGCTGTAACTGCCCCGCTTTTCAGCCGATGGTCGAACTTGATGCAAATCACAGCCCCAAACTGTGACCTTGCATCTCTTCCTCTCGATGACTCCAGCTCCCATATGAGGCTGGAACGAGCTCGCAAACCAGCAGTGAGCCCCTCTCCAAGGCCGTGCCAGGCCGTAAATTATCCACACGACAGGGAGCACCAAGCTAAGAGAGGCCACAGGAAGCAAGTGAAGTTCATGCCATTTTATTTGATCCACAGCTTGCAAGCAGTACACACCCTGAATGAAGCATCATTGTTCATGGCCAGACGCGTTTCAGGATTTCTATCCTTTCATCAGTGGCTCGGCAGAGAAAATGTTCAGCTGCGCTGCTCACGCATTTATAATTAATCCAAACACCCGCCCTGCTAGGCGTGGCTGTCAGCACAGCCTCCTGGTGTTTGTAGTTCCATTAGATATCCCACAGTGGGGGCGCTGTTCATTTCTCCAATCCTGCAAAATAATACTCCCAAGTGGGTGGATGTTTCTTTCAAAGCGCTGTAACTGCCCCGCTTTTCAGCCGATGGTCGAACTTGATGCAAATCACAGCCCCGAACTGTGACCTTGCATCTCTTCCTCTCGATGACTCCAGCTCCCACATGAGGCTGGAACGAGCCCGCAAACTAGCAGTGAGCCCCTCTCCACGGCTGTGCCAGGCCGTAAATTATCCACACAACAGGGAGCACCAAGCTAAGAGAGGCCACAGGAAGCAAGGTGTAGTTCATGTCATTTAATTTGATCCACAGCTTGCAAGCAGTACACACCCTGAATGAAGCATCATTGTTCATGGCCAGACGCGTTTCAGGATTTCTATCCTTTCATCAGTGGCTCGGCAGAGAAAATGTTCAGCTGCACTGCTCACGCATTTATAATTAATCCAAACACCCGCCCTGCTAGGCGTGGCTGTCAGCACAGCCTCCTGATGTTTGTAGTTCCATTAGATATCCCACAGTGGGGGCGCTGTTCATTTCTCCAATCTTGCAAAATTATTACTCCAAAGTGGGTGGATGTTTCTTTCAAAGCGCTGTAACTGCCCCGCTTTTCAGCCGATGGTCGAACTTGATGCAAATCACAGCCCCGAACTGTGACCTTGCATCTCTTCCTCTCGATGACTCCAGCTCCCATATGAGGCTGGAACGAGCTCGCAAACCAGCAGTGAGCCCCTCTCCACAGCCGTGCCAGGCCGTAAATTATCCACACGACAGGGAGCACCAAGCTAAGAGAGGCCACAGGAAGCAAGGTGAAGTTCATGCCATTTTATTTGATCCACAGCTTGCAAGCAGTACACACCCTGAATGAAGCATCATTGTTCATGGCCAGACGCGTTTCAGGATTTCTATCCTTTCATCAGTGGCTCGGCAGAGAAAATGTTCAGCTGCACTGCTCACACATTTATAATTAATCCGAACACCCGCCCTGCTAGGCGTGGCTGTCAGCACAGCCTCCTGGTGTTTGTAATTCCATTAGATATCCCACAGTGGGGGCGCTGTTCATTTCTCCAATCTTGCAAAATTATTACTCCCAAGTGGGTGGATGTTTCTTTCAAAGCGCGGTAACTGCCCCGCTTTTCAGCCGATGGTCGAACTTGATGCAAATCACAGCCCCGAACTGTGACCTTGCATCTCTTCCTCTCGATGACTCCAGCTCCCACATGAGGCTGGAACGAACCCGCAAACCAACAGTGAGCCCCTCTCCACGGCCGTGCCAGGCCGTAAATTATCCACACGACAGGGAGCACCAAGCTAAGAGAGGCCACAGGAAGCAAGGTGAAGTTCATGTCATTTTATTTGATCCACAGCTTGCAAGCAGTACACACCCTGAATGAAGCATCATTGTTCATGGCCAGACGTGTTTCAGGAATTCTATCCTTTCATCAGTGGCTCGACAGAGAAAATGTTCAGCTGCACTGCTCACGCATTTATAATTAATCCAAACACCCGCCCTGCTAGGCGTGTCTGTCAGCACAGCCTCCTGGTGTTTGTAGTTCCATTAGATATACCACAGTGGGGGCGCTATTCATTTCTCCAATCTTGCAAAATTATTACTCCCAAGTGGGTGGATGTTTCTTTCAAAGCGCTATAACTGCCCTGCTTTTCAGCCGATGGTCGAACTTGATGCAAATCACAGCCCCGAAGACCTTGCATCTCTTCCTCTAGATGACTCCAGCTCCCACATGAGGCTAGAACGAGCCCGCAAACCAGCAGTGAGCCCCTCTCCACGGCCGTGCCAGGCCGTAAATTATCCACACGACAGGGAGCACCAAGCTAAGAGAGGCCACAGGAAGCAAGGTGAAGTTCATGTCATTTTATTTGATCCACAGATTGCAAGTAGTACACACCCTGAATGAAGCATCATTGTTCATGGCCAGACGCGTTTCAGGATTTCTATCCTTTCATCAGTGGCTCGGCAGAGAAAATGTTCAGCTGCGCTTCTCACGCATTTATAATTAATCCAAACACCCGCCCTGCTAGGCGTGGCTGTCAGCACAGCCTCCTGGTGTTTGTAGTTCCATTAGATATCCCACAGTGGGGGCGCTGTTCATTTCTCAGATCTTGCAAAATTATTACTCCCAAGTGGGTGGATGTTTCTTTCAAAGCGCTGTAACTGCCGCGCTTTTCAGCCGATGGTCGAACTTGATGCAAATCACAGCCCCGTAATGTGACCTTGCATCTCTTTCTCTTTATGACTCCAGCTCCCACATGAGGCTGGAACGAGCCTGCAAACCAGCAGTGAGCCCCTCTCCACGGCCGTTCCAGGCCGTAAATTATCCACACCACAGGTAGCACCAAGCTAGGAGAGGCCACAGGAAGCAACGTGAAGTTCATGTCATTTTATTTGATCCACAGCTTGCAAGCAGTACACACCCTGAATAAAGCACCGCTGTTCATGGCCAGACGCGTTTCAGGATTTCTATCCTTTCATCAGTGGCTCGGCAGAGAAAATGTTCAGCTGCGCTGCTCACGCATTCATAATTAATCCAAACACCCGCCCTGCTAGGCGTGGCTGTCAGCACAGCCTCCTGGTGTTTGTAGTTCCATTAGATATCCCACAGTGGGGGCGCTGTTCATTTCTCCAATCCTGCAAAATAATACTCCTAAGTGGGTGGATGTTTCTTTCAAAGCGCTGTAACTGCCCCGCTTTTCAGCCGATGGTCGAACTTGATGCAAATCACAGCCCCAAACTGTGACCTTGCATCTCTTCCTCTCGATGACTCCAGCTCCCACATGAGGCCGGAACTAGCCCGCAAACTAGCAGTGAGCCCCTCTCCATGGCTGTGCCAGGCCGTAAATTATCCACACGACAGGGAGCACCAAGCTAGGAGAGGCCACAGGAAGCAACGTGAAGTTCATGTCATTTTATTTGATCCACAGCTTGCAAGCAGTACACACCCTGAATAAAGTATCATTGTTCATGGCCAGACGCGTTTCAGGATTTCTATCCTTTCATCAGTGGCTCGGCAGAGAAAATGTTCAGCTGCGCTGCTCACGCATTTATAATTAATCCAAACACCCGCCCTGCTAGGCGTGGCTGTCAGCACAGCCTCCTGGTGTTTGTAGTTCCATTAGATATCCCACAGTGGGGGCGCTGTTCATTTCTCCAATCCTGCAAAATAATACTCCCAAGTGGGTGGATGTTTCTTTCAAAGCGCTGTAACTGCCCCGCTTTTCCGCCGATGGTCGAACTTGATGCAAATCACAGCCCCGAACTGTGACCTTGCATCTCTTCCTCTCGATGACTCCAGCTCCCACATGAGGCTGGAACGAGCCCGCAAACTAGCAGTGAGCCCCTCTCCACGGCTGTGCCAGGCCGTAAATTATCCACACAACAGGGAGCACCAAGCTAAGAGAGGCCACAGGAAGCAAGGTGTAGTTCATGTCATTTAATTTGATCCACAGCTTGCAAGCAGTACACACCCTGAATGAAGCATCATTGTTCATGGCCAGACGCGTTTCAGTATTTCTATCCTTTCATCAGTGGCTCGGCAGAGAAAATGTTCAGCTGCACTGCTCACGCATTTATAATTAATCCAAACACCCGCCCTGCTAGGCGTGGCTGTCAGCACAGCCTCCTGATGTTTGTAGTTCCATTAGATATCCCACAGTGGGGGCGCTGTTCATTTCTCCAATCTTGCAAAATTATTACTCCAAAGTGGGTGGATGTTTCTTTCAAAGCGCTGTAACTGCCCCGCTTTTCAGCCGATGGTTGAACTTGATGCAAATCACAGCCCCGAACTGTGACCTTGCATCTCTTCCTCTCGATGACTCCAGCTCCCATATGAGGCTGGAACGAGCTCGCAAACCAGCAGTGAGCCCCTCTCCACAGCCGTGCCAGGCCGTAAATTATCCACACGACAGGGAGCACCAAGCTAAGAGAGGCCACAGGAAGCAAGGTGAAGTTCATGCCATTTTATTTGATCCACAGCTTGCAAGCAGTACACACCCTGAATGAAGCATCATTGTTCATGGCCAGACGCGTTTCAGGATTTCTATCCTTTCATCAGTGGCTCGGCAGAGAAAATGTTCAGCTGCGCTGCTCACGCATTTATAATTAATCCAAACACCCGCCCTGCTAGGCGTGGCTGTCAGCACAGCCTCCTGGTGTTTGTAGTTCCATTAGATATCCCACAGTGTGGGCGCTGTTCATTTCTCCAATCTTGCAAAATTATTACTCCCAAGTGGGTGGATGTTTCTTTCAAAGCGCTGTAACTGCCGCGCTTTTCAGCCGATGGTCGAACTTGATGCAAATCACAGCCCCGAACTGTGACCTTGCATCTCTTCCTCTCGATGACTCCAGCTCCCACATGAGGCTGGAACGAGCCCGCAAACCAGCAGTGAGCCCATCTCCACGGCCGTGCCAGGCCGTAAATTATCCACACGACAGGGAGCACCAAGCTAAGAGAGGCCACAGGAAGCAAGGCGAAGTTCATGTCATTTTATTTGATCCACAGCTTGCAAGCAGTACACACCCTGAATGAAACATCATTGTTCATGGCCAGACGTGTTTCAGGATTTCTATCCTTTCATCAGTGGCTCGTCAGAGAAAATGTCCAGCTGCGCTGCTCACGCATTTATAATTAATCCAAACACCCGCCCTGCTAGGCGTGGCTGTCAGCACAGCCTCCTGGTGTTTGTAGTTCCATCAGATATCCCACAGTGGGGGCGCTGTTCATTTCTCCAATCTTGCAAAATTATTACTCCCAAGTGGGTGGATTTTTCTTTCAAAGCGCTGTAACTGCCCCGCTTTTCAGCCGATGGTTGAACTTGATGCAAATCACAGCCCCGAAGACCTTGGATCTCTTCCTCTCGATGACTCCAGCTCCCACATGAGGCTGGAACGAGCCCGCAAACCAGCAGTGAGCCCCTCTCCACGGCCGTGCCAGGCCGTAAATTATCCACACGACAGGGAGCACCAAGCTAAGAGAGGCCACAGGAAGCAAGGTGAAGTTCATGCCATTTTATTTGATCGACAGCTTGCAAGCAGTACACACCCTGAAAGAAGCATCATTGTTCATGGCCAGACACGTTTCAGGATTTCTATCCTTTCATCAGTGGCTCGGCAGAGAAAATGTTCAGCTGCGCTGCTCACACATTTATAATTAATCCAAACACCCGCCCTGCTAGGCGTGGCTGTCAGCACAGCCTCCTGGTGTTTGTAATTCCATTAGATATCCCACAGTGGGGGCGCTGTTCATTTCTCCAATCTTGCAAAATTATTACTCCCAAGTGGGTGGATGTTTCTTTCAAAGCGCGGTAACTGCCCCGCTTTTCAGCCGATGGTTGAACTTGATGCAAATCACAGCCCCGAACTGTGACCTTGCATCTCTTCCTCTCGATGACTCCAGCTCCCACATGAGGCTGGAACGAACACGCAAACCAACAGTGAGCCCCTCTCCATGGCCGTGCCAGGCCGTAAATTATCCACACGACAGGGAGCACCAATCTAAGAGAGGCCACAGGAAGCAAGGTGAAGTTCATGTCATTTTATTTGATCCACAGCTTGCAAGCAGTACATACCCTGAATGAAGCATCATTGTTCATGGCCAGACGCGTTTCAGGATTTCTATCCTTTCATCAGTGGCTCGGCAGAGAAAATGTTCAGCTGCGCTGCTCACGCATTTATAATTAATCCAAACACCCGCCCTGCTAGGCGTGGCTGTCAGCACAGCCTCCTGGTGTTTGTAGTTCCATTAGATATCCCACAGTGGGGGCGCTGTTCATTTCTCCAATCTTGCAAAATTATTACTCCCAAGTGGGTGGATGTTTCTTTCAAAGCGCTGTAACTGCCCCGCATTTCAGCCGATGGTCGAACTTGACGCAAATCACAGCCCCGAACTGTGACCTTGCATCTCTTCCTCTCGATGACTCCAGCTCCCACATGAGGCTGGAACGAGCCCGCAAACCAGCAGTGAGCCCCTCTCCACGGCCGTGCCAGGCCGTAAATTATCCACACGACAGGGAGCACCAAGCTAAGAGAGGCCACAGGAAGCAAGGTGAAGTGCATGCCATTTTATTTGATCCACAGCTTGCAAGCAGTACACACCCTGAATGAAGCATCATTGTTGATGGGCAGACGCGTTTCAGGATTTCTATTCTTTCATCAGTGGCTCGGCAGAGAAAATGTTCAGCTGCACTGCTCACACATTTATAATTAATCCGAACACCCGCCCTGCTAGGCGTGGCTGTCAGCACAGCCTCCTGGTGTTTGTAGTTCCATTAGATATACCACAGTGGGGGCGCTATTCATTTCTCCAATCTTGCAAAATTATTACTCCCAAGTGGGTGGATGTTTCCTTCAAAGCGCTATAACTGCCCTGCTTTTCAGCCGATGGTCGAACTTGATGCAAATCACAGCCCCGAAGACCTTGCATCTCTTCCTCTAGATGACTCCAGCTCCCACATGAGGCTAGAACGAGCCCGCAAACCAGCAGTGAGCCCCTCTCCACGGCCGTGCCAGGCCGTAAATTATCCACACGACAGGGAGCACCAAGCTAAGAGAGGCCACAGGAAGCAAGGTGAAGTTCATGTCATTTTATTTGATCCACAGATTGCAAGTAGTACACACCCTGAATGAAGCATCATTGTTCATGGCCAGACGCGTTTCAGGATTTCTATCCTTTCATCAGTGGCTCGGCAGAGAAAATGTTCAGCTGCGCTTCTCACGCATTTATAATTAATCCAAACACCCGCCCTGCTAGGCGTGGCTGTCAGCACAGCCTCCTGGTGTTTGTAGTTCCATTAGATATCCCACAGTGGGGGCGCTGTTCATTTCTCAGATCTTGCAAAATTATTACTCCCAAGTGGGTGGATGTTTCTTTCAAAGCGCTGTAACTGCCGCGCTTTTCAGCCGATGGTCGAACTTGATGCAAATCACAGCCCCGTAATGTGACCTTGCATCTCTTTCTCTTTATGACTCCAGCTCCCACATGAGGCTGGAACGAGCCCGCAAACCAGCAGTGAGCCCCTCTCCACGGCCGTTCCAGGCCGTAAATTATCCACACCACAGGTAGCACCAAGCAAGGAGAAGCCACAGGAAGCAACGTGAAGTTCATGTCATTTTATTTGATCCACAGCTTGCAAGCAGTACACACCCTGAATAAAGCACCGCTGTTCATGGCCAGACGCGTTTCAGGATTTCTATCCTTTCATCAGTGGCTCGGCAGAGAAAATGTTCAGCTGCGCTGCTCACGCATTTATAATTAATCCAAACACCCGCCCTGCTAGGCGTGGCTGTCAGCACAGCCTCCTGGTGTTTGTAGTTCCATTAGATATCCCACAGTGGGGGCGCTGTTCATTTCTCCAATCCTGCAAAATAATACTCCCAAGTGGGTGGATGTTTCTTTCAAAGCGCTGTAACTGCCCCGCTTTTCAGCCGATGGTCGAACTTGATGCAAATCACAGCCCCAAACTGTGACCTTGCATCTCTTCCTCTCGATGACTCCAGCTCCCACATGAGGCTGGAACGAGCCCGCAAACTAGCAGTGAGCCCCTCTCCATGGCTGTGCCAGGCCGTAAATTATCCACACGACAGGGAGCACCAAGCTAAGAGAGGCCACAGGAAGCAAGGTGTAGTTCATGTCATTTCATTTGATCCACAGCTTGCAAGCAGTACACACCCTTAATGAAGCATCATTGTTAATGGCCAGACGCGTTTCAGGATTTCTATCCTTTCATCAGTGGCTCGGCAGAGAAAATGTTCAGCTGCGCTGCTCACGCATTTATAATTAATCCAAACACCCGCCCTGCTAGGCGTGGCTGTCAGCACAGCCTCCTGATGTTTGTAGTTCCATTAGATATCCCACAGTGGGGGCGCTGTTCATTTCTCCAATCTTGCAAAATTATTACTCCAAAGTGGGTGGATGTTTCTTTCAAAGCGCTGTAACTGCCCCGCTTTTCAGCCGATGGTCGAACTTGATGCAAATCACAGCCCCAAACTGTGACCTTGCATCTCTTCCTCTCGATGACTCCAGCTCCCATAAGAGGCTGGAACGAGCTTGCAAACCAGCAGTGAGCCCCTCTCCACGGCCGTGCCAGGCCGTAAATTATCCACACGACAGGGAGCACCAAGCTAAGAGAGGCCACAGGAAGCAAGTGAAGTTCATGCCATTTTATTTGATCCACAGCTTGCAAGCAGTACACACCCTGAATGAAGCATCATTGTTCATGGCCAGACGCGTTTCAGGATTTCTATCCTTTCATCAGTGGCTCGGCAGAGAAAATGTTCAGCTGCGCTGCTCACGCATTTATAATTAATCCAAACACCCGCCCTGCTAGGCGTGGCTGTCAGCACAGCCTCCTGGTGTTTGTAGTTCCATTAGATATCCCACAGTGTGGGCGCTGTTCATTTCTCCAATCTTGCAAAATTATTACTCCCAAGTGGGTGGATGTTTCTTTCAAAGCGCTGTAACTGCCCCGCTTTTCAGCCGATGGTCGAACTTGATGCAAATCACAGCCCCCAACTGTGACCTTGCATCTCTTCCTCTCGATGACTCCAGCTCCCACATGAGGCTGGAACGAGCCCGCAAACCAGCAGTGAGCCCATCTCCACGGCCGTGCCAGGCCGTAAATTATCCACACGACAGGGAGCACCAAGCTAAGAGAGGCCACAGGAAGCAAGGCGAAGTTCATGTCATTTTATTTGATCCACAGCTTGCAAGCAGTACACACCCTGAATGAAGCATCATTGTTCATGGCCAGACGTGTTTCAGGAATTCTATCCTTTCATCAGTGGCTCGACAGAGAAAATGTTCAGCTGCACTGCTCACGCATTTATAATTAATCCAAACACCCGCCCTGCTAGGCGTGGCTGTCAGCACAGCCTCCTGGTGTTTGTAGTTCCATTAGATATACCACAGTGGGGGCGCTATTCATTTCTCCAATCTTGCAAAATTATTACTCCCAAGTGGGTGGATGTTTCTTTCAAAGCGCTGTCACTGCCCCGCTTTTCAGCCGATGGTCGAACTTGATGCAAATCACAGCCCCGTAATGTGACCTTGCATCTCTTTCTCTTTATGACTCCAGCTCCCACATGAGGCTGGAACGAGCCCGCAAACCAGCAGTGAGCCCCTCTCCACGGCCGTGCCAGGCCGTAAATTATCCACACCACAGGTAGCACCAAGCTAGGAGAGGCCACAGGAAGCAACGTGAAGTTCATGTCATTTTATTTGATCCAAAGCTTGCAAGCAGTACACACCCTGAATAAAGCATCATTGTTCATGGCCAGACGCGTTTCAGGATTTCTATCCTTTCATCAGTGGCTCGGCAGAGAAAATGTTCAGCTGCGCTGCTCACGCATTTATAATTAATCCAAACACCCGCCCTGCTAGGCGTGGCTGTCAGCACAGCCTCCTGGTGTTTGTAGTTCCATTAGATATCCCACAGTGGGGGCGCTGTTCATTTCTCCAATCCTGCAAAATAATACTCCCAAGTGGGTGGATGTTTATTTCAAAGCGCTGTAACTGCCCCGCTTTTCAGCCGATGGTCGAACTTGATGCAAATCACAGCCCCAAACTGTGACCTTGCATCTCTTCCTCTCGATGACTCCAGCTCCCACATGAGGCTGGAACGAGCCCGCAAACTAGCAGTGAGCCCCTCTCCACGGCTGTGCCAGGCCGTAAATTATCCACACGACAGGGAGCACCAAGCTAAGAGAGGCCACAGGAAGCAAGGTGTAGTTCATGTCATTTAATTTGATCCACTGCTTGCAAGCAGTACACACCCTGAATGAAGCATCATTGTTCATGTCCAGACGCGTTTCAGGATTTCTATCCTTTCATCAGTGGCTCGGCAGAGAAAATGTTCAGCTGCGCTGCTCACGCATTTATAATTAATCCAAACACCCGCCCTGCTAGGCGTGGCTGTCAGCACAGCCTCCTGATGTTTGTAGTTCCATTAGATATCCCACAGTGGGGGCGCTGTTCATTTCTCCAATCTTGCAAAATTATTACTCCAAAGTGGGTGGATGTTTCTTTCAAAGCGCTGTAACTGCCCCGCTTTTCAGCCGATGGTCGAACTTGATGCAAATCACAGCCCCAAACTGTGACCTTGCATCTCTTCCTCTCGATGACTCCAGCTCCCATATGAGGCTGGAACGAGCTCGCAAACCAGCAGTGAGCCCCTCTCCAAGGCCGTGCCAGGCCGTAAATTATCCACACGACAGGGAGCACCAAGCTAAGAGAGGCCACAGGAAGCAAGTGAAGTTCATGCCATTTTATTTGATCCACAGCTTGCAAGCAGTACACACCCTGAATGAAGCATCATTGTTCATGGCCAGACGCGTTTCAGGATTTCTATCCTTTCATCAGTGGCTCGGCAGAGAAAATGTTCAGCTGCGCTGCTCACGCATTTATAATTAATCCAAACACCCGCCCTGCTAGGCGTGGCTGTCAGCACAGCCTCCTGGTGTTTGTAGTTCCATTAGATATCCCACAGTGGGGGCGCTGTTCATTTCTCCAATCCTGCAAAATAATACTCCCAAGTGGGTGGATGTTTCTTTCAAAGCGCTGTAACTGCCCCGCTTTTCAGCCGATGGTCGAACTTGATGCAAATCACAGCCCCGAACTGTGACCTTGCATCTCTTCCTCTCGATGACTCCAGCTCCCACATGAGGCTGGAACGAGCCCGCAAACTAGCAGTGAGCCCCTCTCCACGGCTGTGCCAGGCCGTAAATTATCCACACAACAGGGAGCACCAAGCTAAGAGAGGCCACAGGAAGCAAGGTGTAGTTCATGTCATTTAATTTGATCCACAGCTTGCAAGCAGTACACACCCTGAATGAAGCATCATTGTTCATGGCCAGACGCGTTTCAGGATTTCTATCCTTTCATCAGTGGCTCGGCAGAGAAAATGTTCAGCTGCACTGCTCACGCATTTATAATTAATCCAAACACCCGCCCTGCTAGGCGTGGCTGTCAGCACAGCCTCCTGATGTTTGTAGTTCCATTAGATATCCCACAGTGGGGGCGCTGTTCATTTCTCCAATCTTGCAAAATTATTACTCCAAAGTGGGTGGATGTTTCTTTCAAAGCGCTGTAACTGCCCCGCTTTTCAGCCGATGGTCGAACTTGATGCAAATCACAGCCCCGAACTGTGACCTTGCATCTCTTCCTCTCGATGACTCCAGCTCCCATATGAGGCTGGAACGAGCTCGCAAACCAGCAGTGAGCCCCTCTCCACAGCCGTGTCAGGCCGTAAATTATCCACACGACAGGGAGCACCAAGCTAAGAGAGGCCACAGGAAGCAAGGTGAAGTTCATGCCATTTTATTTGATCCACAGCTTGCAAGCAGTACACACCCTGAATGAAGCATCATTGTTCATGGCCAGACGCGTTTCAGGATTTCTATCCTTTCATCAGTGGCTCGGCAGAGAAAATGTTCAGCTGCGCTGCTCACGCATGTATAATTAATCCAAACACCCGCCCTGCTAGGCGTGGCTGTCAGCACAGCCTCCTGGTGTTTGTAGTTCCATTAGATATCCCACAGTGTGGGCGCTGTTCATTTCTCCAATCAAATTATTACTCCCAAGTGGGTGGATGTTTCTTTCAAAGCGCTGTAACTGCCCCGCTTTTCAGCCGATGGTCGAACTTGATGCAAATCACAGCCCCGAACTGTGACCTTGCATCTCTTCCTCTCGATGACTCCAGCTCCCACATGAGGCTGGAACGAGCCCGCAAACCAGCAGTGAGCCCATCTCCACGGCCGTGCCAGGCCGTAAATTATCCACACGACAGGGAGCACCAAGCTAAGAGAGGCCACAGGAAGCAAGGCGAAGTTCATGTCATTTTATTTGATCCACAGCTTGCAAGCAGTACACACCCTGAATGAAACATCATTGTTCATGGCCAGACGTGTTTCAGGATTTCTATCCTTTCATCAGTGGCTCGTCAGAGAAAATGTCCAGCTGCGCTGCTCACGCATTTATAATTAATCCAAACACCCGCCCTGCTAGGCGTGGCTGTCAGCACAGCCTCCTGGTGTTTGTAGTTCCATCAGATATCCCACAGTGGGGGCGCTGTTCATTTCTCCAATCTTGCAAAATTATTACTCCCAAGTGGGTGGATGTTTCTTTCAAAGCGCTGTAACTGCCCCGCTTTTCAGCCGATGGTTGAACTTGATGCAAATCACAGCCCCGAAGACCTTGGATCTCTTCCTCTCGATGACTCCAGCTCCCACATGAGGCTGGAACGAGCCCGCAAACCAGCAGTGAGCCCCTCTCCACGGCCGTGCCAGGCCGTAAATTATCCACACGACAGGGAGCACCAAGCTAAGAGAGGCCACAGGAAGCAAGGGGAAGTTCATGCCATTTTATTTGATCGACAGCTTGCAAGCAGTACACACCCTGAAAGAAGCATCATTGTTCATGGCCAGACACGTTTCAGGATTTCTATCCTTTCATCAGTGGCTCGGCAGAGAAAATGTTCAGCTGCGCTGCTCACACATTTATAATTAATCCAAACACCCGCCCTGCTAGGCGTGGCTGTCAGCACAGCCTCCTGGTGTTTGTAATTCCATTAGATATCCCACAGTGGGGGCGCTGTTCATTTCTCCAATCTTGCAAAATTATTACTCCCAAGTGGGTGGATGTTTCTTTCAAAGCGCGGTAACTGCCCCGCTTTTCAGCCGATGGTTGAACTTGATGCAAATCACAGCCCCGAACTGTGACCTTGCATCTCTTCCTCTCGATGACTCCAGCTCCCACATGAGGCTGGAACGAACACGCAAACCAACAGTGAGCCCCTCTCCATGGCCGTGCCAGGCCGTAAATTATCCACACGACAGGGAGCACCAATCTAAGAGAGGCCACAGGAAGCAAGTGAAGTTCATGCCATTTTATTTGATCCACTGCTTGCAAGCAGTACACACCCTGAATGAAGCATCATTGTTCATGTCCAGACGCGTTTCAGGATTTCTATCCTTTCATCAGTGGCTCGGCAGAGAAAATGTTCAGCTGCGCTGCTCACGCATTTATAATTAATCCAAACACCCGCCCTGCTAGGCGTGGCTGTCAGCACAGCCTCCTGATGTTTGTAGTTCCATTAGATATCCCACAGTGGGGGCGCTGTTCATTTCTCCAATCTTGCAAAATTATTACTCCAAAGTGGGTGGATGTTTCTTTCAAAGCGCTGTAACTGCCCCGCTTTTCAGCCGATGGTCGAACTTGATGCAAATCACAGCCCCAAACTGTGACCTTGCATCTCTTCCTCTCGATGACTCCAGCTCCCATATGAGGCTGGAACGAGCTCGCAAACCAGCAGTGAGCCCCTCTCCAAGGCCGTGCCAGGCCGTAAATTATCCACACGACAGGGAGCACCAAGCTAAGAGAGGCCACAGGAAGCAAGTGAAGTTCATGCCATTTTATTTGATCCACAGCTTGCAAGCAGTACACACCCTGAATGAAGCATCATTGTTCATGGCCAGACGCGTTTCAGGATTTCTATCCTTTCATCAGTGGCTCGGCAGAGAAAATGTTCAGCTGCGCTGCTCACGCATTTATAATTAATCCAAACACCCGCCCTGCTAGGCGTGGCTGTCAGCACAGCCTCCTGGTGTTTGTAGTTCCATTAGATATCCCACAGTGGGGGCGCTGTTCATTTCTCCAATCCTGCAAAATAATACTCCCAAGTGGGTGGATGTTTCTTTCAAAGCGCTGTAACTGCCCCGCTTTTCAGCCGATGGTCGAACTTGATGCAAATCACAGCCCCGAACTGTGACCTTGCATCTCTTCCTCTCGATGACTCCAGCTCCCACATGAGGCTGGAACGAGCCCGCAAACTAGCAGTGAGCCCCTCTCCACGGCTGTGCCAGGCCGTAAATTATCCACACAACAGGGAGCACCAAGCTAAGAGAGGCCACAGGAAGCAAGGTGTAGTTCATGTCATTTAATTTGATCCACAGCTTGCAAGCAGTACACACCCTGAATGAAGCATCATTGTTCATGGCCAGACGCGTTTCAGGATTTCTATCCTTTCATCAGTGGCTCGGCAGAGAAAATGTTCAGCTGCACTGCTCACGCATTTATAATTAATCCAAACACCCGCCCTGCTAGGCGTGGCTGTCAGCACAGCCTCCTGATGTTTGTAGTTCCATTAGATATCCCACAGTGGGGGCGCTGTTCATTTCTCCAATCTTGCAAAATTATTACTCCAAAGTGGGTGGATGTTTCTTTCAAAGCGCTGTAACTGCCCCGCTTTTCAGCCGATGGTCGAACTTGATGCAAATCACAGCCCCGAACTGTGACCTTGCATCTCTTCCTCTCGATGACTCCAGCTCCCATATGAGGCTGGAACGAGCTCGCAAACCAGCAGTGAGCCCCTCTCCACAGCCGTGTCAGGCCGTAAATTATCCACACGACAGGGAGCACCAAGCTAAGAGAGGCCACAGGAAGCAAGGTGAAGTTCATGCCATTTTATTTGATCCACAGCTTGCAAGCAGTACACACCCTGAATGAAGCATCATTGTTCATGGCCAGACGCGTTTCAGGATTTCTATCCTTTCATCAGTGGCTCGGCAGAGAAAATGTTCAGCTGCGCTGCTCACGCATGTATAATTAATCCAAACACCCGCCCTGCTAGGCGTGGCTGTCAGCACAGCCTCCTGGTGTTTGTAGTTCCATTAGATATCCCACAGTGTGGGCGCTGTTCATTTCTCCAATCAAATTATTACTCCCAAGTGGGTGGATGTTTCTTTCAAAGCGCTGTAACTGCCCCGCTTTTCAGCCGATGGTCGAACTTGATGCAAATCACAGCCCCGAACTGTGACCTTGCATCTCTTCCTCTCGATGACTCCAGCTCCCACATGAGGCTGGAACGAGCCCGCAAACCAGCAGTGAGCCCATCTCCACGGCCGTGCCAGGCCGTAAATTATCCACACGACAGGGAGCACCAAGCTAAGAGAGGCCACAGGAAGCAAGGCGAAGTTCATGTCATTTTATTTGATCCACAGCTTGCAAGCAGTACACACCCTGAATGAAACATCATTGTTCATGGCCAGACGTGTTTCAGGATTTCTATCCTTTCATCAGTGGCTCGTCAGAGAAAATGTCCAGCTGCGCTGCTCACGCATTTATAATTAATCCAAACACCCGCCCTGCTAGGCGTGGCTGTCAGCACAGCCTCCTGGTGTTTGTAGTTCCATCAGATATCCCACAGTGGGGGCGCTGTTCATTTCTCCAATCTTGCAAAATTATTACTCCCAAGTGGGTGGATGTTTCTTTCAAAGCGCTGTAACTGCCCCGCTTTTCAGCCGATGGTTGAACTTGATGCAAATCACAGCCCCGAAGACCTTGGATCTCTTCCTCTCGATGACTCCAGCTCCCACATGAGGCTGGAACGAGCCCGCAAACCAGCAGTGAGCCCCTCTCCACGGCCGTGCCAGGCCGTAAATTATCCACACGACAGGGAGCACCAAGCTAAGAGAGGCCACAGGAAGCAAGGGGAAGTTCATGCCATTTTATTTGATCGACAGCTTGCAAGCAGTACACACCCTGAAAGAAGCATCATTGTTCATGGCCAGACACGTTTCAGGATTTCTATCCTTTCATCAGTGGCTCGGCAGAGAAAATGTTCAGCTGCGCTGCTCACACATTTATAATTAATCCAAACACCCGCCCTGCTAGGCGTGGCTGTCAGCACAGCCTCCTGGTGTTTGTAATTCCATTAGATATCCCACAGTGGGGGCGCTGTTCATTTCTCCAATCTTGCAAAATTATTACTCCCAAGTGGGTGGATGTTTCTTTCAAAGCGCGGTAACTGCCCCGCTTTTCAGCCGATGGTTGAACTTGATGCAAATCACAGCCCCGAACTGTGACCTTGCATCTCTTCCTCTCGATGACTCCAGCTCCCACATGAGGCTGGAACGAACACGCAAACCAACAGTGAGCCCCTCTCCATGGCCGTGCCAGGCCGTAAATTATCCACACGACAGGGAGCACCAATCTAAGAGAGGCCACAGGAAGCAAGGTGAAGTTCATGTCATTTTATTTGATCCACAGCTTGCAAGCAGTACATACCCTGAATGAAGCATCATTGTTCATGGCCAGACGCGTTTCAGGATTTCTATCCTTTCATCAGTGGCTCGGCAGAGAAAATGTTCAGCTGCGCTGCTCACGCATTTATAATTAATCCAAACACCCGCCCTGCTAGGCGTGGCTGTCAGCACAGCCTGCTGGTGTTTGTAGTTCCATTAGATATCCCACAGTGGGGGCGCTGTTCATTTCTCCAATCTTGCAAAATTATTACTCCCAAGTGGGTGGATGTTTCTTTCAAAGCGCTGTAACTGCCCCGCATTTCAGCCGATGGTCGAACTTGACGCAAATCACAGCCCCGAACTGTGACCTTGCATCTCTTCCTCTCGATGACTCCAGCTCCCACATGAGGCTGGAACGAGCCCGCAAACCAGCAGTGAGCCCCTCTCCACGGCCGTGCCAGGCCGTAAATTATCCACACGACAGGGAGCACCAAGCTAAGAGAGGCCACAGGAAGCAAGGTGAAGTGCATGCCATTTTATTTGATCCACAGCTTGCAAGCAGTACACACCCTGAATGAAGCATCATTGTTGATGGGCAGACGCGTTTCAGGATTTCTATTCTTTCATCAGTGGCTCGGCAGAGAAAATGTTCAGCTGCACTGCTCACACATTTATAATTAATCCGAACACCCGCCCTGCTAGGCGTGGCTGTCAGCACAGCCTCCTGGTGTTTGTAATTCCATTAGATATCCCACAGTGGGGGCGCTGTTCATTTCTCCAATCTTGCAAAATTATTACTCCCAAGTGGGTGGATGTTTCTTTCAAAGCGCGGTAACTGCCCCGCTTTTCAGCCGATGGTCGAACTTGATGCAAATCACAGCCCCGAACTGTGACCTTGCATCTCTTCCTCTCGATGACTCCAGCTCCCACATGAGGCTGGAACGAACCCGCAAACCAACAGTGAGCCCCTCTCCACGGCCGTGCCAGGCCGTAAATTATCCACACGACAGGGAGCACCAAGCTAAGAGAGGCCACAGGAAGCAAGGTGAAGTCCATGTCATTTTATTTGATCCACAGCTTGCAAGCAGTACACACCCTGAATGAAGCATCATTGTTCATGGCCAGACGTGTTTCAGGAATTCTATCCTTTCATCAGTGGCTCGACAGAGAAAATGTTCAGCTGCACTGCTCACGCATTTATAATTAATCCAAACACCCGCCCTGCTAGGCGTGGCTGTCAGCACAGCCTCCTGGTGTTTGTAGTTCCATCAGATATCCCACAGTGGGGGCGCTGTTCATTTCTCCAATCTTGCAAAATTATTACTCCCAAGTGGGTGGATGTTTCTTTCAAAGCGCTGTAACTGCCCCGCTTTTCAGCCGATGGTTGAACTTGATGCAAATCACAGCCCCGAAGACCTTGGATCTCTTCCTCTCGATGACTCCAGCTCCCACATGAGGCTGGAACGAGCCCGCAAACCAGCAGTGAGCCCCTCTCCACGGCCGTGCCAGGCCGTAAATTATCCACACGACAGGGAGCACCAATCTAAGAGAGGCCACAGGAAGCAAGGTGAAGTTCATGTCATTTTATTTGATCCACAGCTTGCAAGCAGTACATACCCTGAATGAAGCATCATTGTTCATGGCCAGACGCGTTTCAGGATTTCTATCCTTTCATCAGTGGCTCGGCAGAGAAAATGTTCAGCTGCGCTGCTCACGCATTTATAATTAATCCAAACACCCGCCCTGCTAGGCATGGCTGTCAGCACAGCCTCCTGGTGTTTGTAGTTCCATTAGATATCCCACAGTGGGGGCGCTGTTCATTTCTCCAATCTTGCAAAATTATTACTCCCAAGTGGGTGGATGTTTCTTTCAAAGCGCTGTAACTGCCCCGCATTTCAGCCGATGGTCGAACTTGACGCAAATCACAGCCCCGAACTGTGACCTTGCATCTCTTCCTCTCGATGACTCCAGCTCCCACATGAGGCTGGAACGAGCCCGCAAACCAGCAGTGAGCCCCTCTCCACGGCCGTGCCAGGCCGTAAATTATCCACACGACAGGGAGCACCAAGCTAAGAGAGGCCACAGGAAGCAAGGTGAAGTGCATGCCATTTTATTTGATCCACAGCTTGCAAGCAGTACACACCCTGAATGAAGCATCATTGTTGATGGGCAGACGCGTTTCAGGATTTCTATTCTTTCATCAGTGGCTCGGCAGAGAAAATGTTCAGCTGCACTGCTCACACATTTATAATTAATCCGAACACCCGCCCTGCTAGGCGTGGCTGTCAGCACAGCCTCCTGGTGTTTGTAATTCCATTAGATATCCCACAGTGGGGGCGCTGTTCATTTCTCCAATCTTGCAAAATTATTACTCCCAAGTGACTGGATGTTTCTTTCAAAGCGCGGTAACTGCCCCGCTTTTCAGCCGATGGTCGAACTTGATGCAAATCACAGCCCCGAACTGTGACCTTGCATCTCTTCCTCTCGATGACTCCAGCTCCCACATGAGGCTGGAACGAACCCGCAAACCAACAGTGAGCCCCTCTCCACGGCCGTGCCAGGCCGTAAATTATCCACACGACAGGGAGCACCAAGCTAAGAGAGGCCACAGGAAGCAAGGTGAAGTCCATGTCATTTTATTTGATCCACAGCTTGCAAGCAGTACACACCCTGAATGAAGCATCATTGTTCATGGCCAGACGTGTTTCAGGAATTCTATCCTTTCATCAGTGGCTCGACAGAGAAAATGTTCAGCTGCACTACTCACGCATTTATAATTAATCCAAACACCCGCCCTGCTAGGCGTGGCTGTCAGCACAGCCTCCTGGTGTTTGTAGTTCCATCAGATATCCCACAGTGGGGGCGCTGTTCATTTCTCCAATCTTGCAAAATTATTACTCCCAAGTGGGTGGATGTTTCTTTCAAAGCGCTGTAACTGCCCCGCTTTTCAGCCGATGGTTGAACTTGATGCAAATCACAGCCCCGAAGACCTTGGATCTCTTCCTCTCGATGACTCCAGCTCCCACATGAGGCTGGAACGAGCCCGCAAACCAGCAGTGAGCCCCTCTCCACGGCCGTGCCAGGCCGTAAATTATCCACACGACAGGGAGCACCAAGCTAAGAGAGGCCACAGGAAGCAAGGTGAAGTTCATGCCATTTTATTTGATCGACAGCTTGCAAGCAGTACACACCCTGAAAGAAGCATCATTGTTCATGGCCAGACACGTTTCAGGATTTCTATCCTTTCATCAGTGGCTCGGCAGAGAAAATGTTCAGCTGCGCTGCTCACACATTTATAATTAATCCAAACACCCGCCCTGCTAGGCGTGGCTGTCAGCACAGCCTCCTGGTGTTTGTAATTCCATTAGATATCCCACAGTGGGGGCGCTGTTCATTTCTCCAATCTTGCAAAATTATTACTCCCAAGTGGGTGGATGTTTCTTTCAAAGCGCGGTAACTGCCCCGCTTTTCAGCCGATGGTTGAACTTGATGCAAATCACAGCCCCGAACTGTGACCTTGCATCTCTTCCTCTCGATGACTCCAGCTCCCACATGAGGCTGGAACGAACACGCAAACCAACAGTGAGCCCCTCTCCATGGCCGTGCCAGGCCGTAAATTATCCACACGACAGGGAGCACCAATCTAAGAGAGGCCACAGGAAGCAAGGTGAAGTTCATGTCATTTTATTTGATCCACAGCTTGCAAGCAGTACATACCCTGAATGAAGCATCATTGTTCATGGCCAGACGCGTTTCAGGATTTCTATCCTTTCATCAGTGGCTCGGCAGAGAAAATGTTCAGCTGCGCTGCTCACGCATTTATAATTAATCCAAACACCCGCCCTGCTAGGCGTGGCTGTCAGCACAGCCTCCTGGTGTTTGTAGTTCCATTAGATATCCCACAGTGGGGGCGCTGTTCATTTCTCCAATCTTGCAAAATTATTACTCCCAAGTGGGTGGATGTTTCTTTCAAAGCGCTGTAACTGCCCCGCATTTCAGCCGATGGTCGAACTTGACGCAAATCACAGCCCCGAACTGTGACCTTGCATCTCTTCCTCTCGATGACTCCAGCTCCCACATGAGGCTGGAACGAGCCCGCAAACCAGCAGTGAGCCCCTCTCCACGGCCGTGCCAGGCCGTAAATTATCCACATGACAGGGAGCACCAAGCTAAGAGAGGCCACAGGAAGCAAGGTGAAGTGCATGCCATTTTATTTGATCCACAGCTTGCAAGCAGTACACACCCTGAATGAAGCATCATTGTTGATGGACAGACGCGTTTCAGGATTTCTATTCTTTCATCAGTGGCTCAGCAGAGAAAATGTTCAGCTGCACTGCTCACACATTTATAATTAATCCGAACACCCGCCCTGCTAGGCATGGCTGTCAGCACAGCCTCCTGGTGTTTGTAATTCCATTAGATATCCCACAGTGGGGGCGCTGTTCATTTCTCCAATCTTGCAAAATTATTACTCCCAAGTGGGTGGATGTTTCTTTCAAAGCGCGGTAACTGCCCCGCTTTTCAGCCGATGGTCGAACTTGATGCAAATCACAGCCCCGAACTGTGACCTTCCATCTCTTCCTCTCGATGACTCCAGCTCCCACATGAGGCTGGAACGAACCCGCAAACCAACAGTGAGCCCCTCTCCACGGCCGTGCCAGGCCGTAAATTATCCACACGACAGGGAGCACCAAGCTAAGAGAGGCCACAGGAAGCAAGGTGAAGTTCATGTCATTTTATTTGATCCACAGCTTGCAAGCAGTACACACCCTGAATGAAGCATCATTGTTCATGGCCAGACGTGTTTCAGGAATTCTATCCTTTCATCAGTGGCTCGACAGAGAAAATGTTCAGCTGCACTGCTCACGCATTTATAATTAATCCAAACACCCGCCCTGCTAGGCGTGGCTGTCAGCACAGCCTCCTGGTGTTTGTAGTTCCATTAGATATACCACAGTGGGGGCGCTATTCATTTCTCCAATCTTGCAAAATTATTACTCCCAAGTGGGTGGATGTTTCTTTCAAAGCGCTATAACTGCCCTGCTTTTCAGCCAATGGTCGAACTTGATGCAAATCACAGCCCCGAAGACCTTGCATCTCTTCCTCTAGATGACTCCAGCTCCCACATGAGGCTAGAACGAGCCCGCAAACCAGCAGTGAGCCCCTCTCCACGGCCGTGCCAGGCCGTAAATTATCCACACGACAGGGAGCACCAAGCTAAGAGAGGCCACAGGAAGCAAGGTGAAGTTCATGTCATTTTATTTGATCCACAGATTGCAAGTAGTACACACCCTGAATGAAGCATCATTGTTCATGGCCAGACGCGTTTCAGGATTTCTATCCTTTCATCAGTGGCTCGGCAGAGAAAATGTTCAGCTGCGCTTCTCACGCATTTATAATTAATCCAAACCCCCGCCCTGCTAGGCGTGGCTGTCAGCACAGCCTCCTGGTGTTTGTAGTTCCATTAGATATCCCACAGTGGGGGCGCTGTTCATTTCTCAGATCTTGCAAAATTATTACTCCCAAGTGGGTGGATGTTTCTTTCAAAGCGCTGTAACTGCCGCGCTTTTCAGCCGATGGTCGAACTTGATGCAAATCACAGCCCCGTAATGTGACCTTGCATCTCTTTCTCTTTATGACTCCAGCTCCCACATGAGGCTGGAACGAGCCCGCAAACCAGCAGTGAGCCCCTCTCCACGGCCGTTCCAGGCCGTAAATTATCCACACCACAGGTAGCACCAAGCTAGGAGAGGCCACAGGAAGCAACGTGAAGTTCATCACATTTTATTTGATCCACAGCTTGCAAGCAGTACACACCCTGAATAAAGCACCGCTGTTCATGGCCAGACGCGTTTCAGGATTTCTATCCTTTCATCAGTGGCTCGGCAGAGAAAATGTTCAGCTGCGCTGCTCACGCATTTATAATTAATCCAAACACCCGCCCTGCTAGGCGTGGCTGTCAGCACAGCCTCCTGGTGTTTGTAGTTCCATTAGATATCCCACAGTGGGGGCGCTGTTCATTTCTCCAATCCTGCAAAATAATACTCCCAAGTGGGTGGATGTTTCTTTCAAAGCGCTGTAACTGCCCCGCTTTTCAGCCGATGGTCGAACTTGATGCAAATCACAGCCCCAAACTGTGACCTTGCATCTCTTCCTCTCGATGACTCCAGCTCCCACATGAGGCTGGAACGAGCCCGCAAACTAGCAGTGAGCCCCTCTCCATGGCTGTGCCAGGCCGTAAATTATCCACACGACAGGGACCACCAAGCTAAGAGAGGCCACAGGAAGCAAGGTGTAGTTCATGTCATTTAATTTGATCCACAGCTTGCAAGCAGTACACACCCTTAATGAAGCATCATTGTTCATGGCCAGACGCGTTTCAGGATTTCTATCCTTTCATCAGTGGCTCGGCAGAGAAAATGTTCAGCTGCGCTGCTCACGCATTTATAATTAATCCAAACACCCGCCCTGCTAGGCGCGGCTGTCAGCACAGCCTCCTGATGTTTGTAGTTCCATTAGATATCCCACAGTGGGGGCGCTGTTCATTTCTCCAATCTTGCAAAATTATTACTCCAAAGTGGGTGGATGTTTCTTTCAAAGCGCTGTAACTGCCCCGCTTTTCAGCCGATGGTCGAACTTGATGCAAATCACAGCCCCAAACTGTGACCTTGCATCTCTTCCTCTCGATGACTCCAGCTCCCATATGAGGCTGGAACGAGCTCGCAAACCAGCAGTGAGCCCCTCTCCACGGCCGTGCCAGGCCGTAAATTATCCACACGACAGGGAGCACCAAGCTAAGAGAGGCCACAGGAAGCAAGTGAAGTTCATGCCATTTTATTTGATCCACAGCTTGCAAGCAGTACACACCCTGAATGAAGCATCATTGTTCATGGCCAGACGCGTTTCAGGATTTCTATCCTTTCATCAGTGGCTCGGCAGAGAAAATGTTCAGCTGCGCTGCTCACGCATTTATAATTAATCCAAACACCCGCCCTGCTAGGCGTGGCTGTCAGCACAGCCTCCTGGTGTTTGTAGTTCCATTAGATATCCCACAGTGTGGGCGCTGTTCATTTCTCCAATCTTGCAAAATTATTACTCCCAAGTGGGTGGATGTTTCTTTCAAAGCGCTGTAACTGCCCCGCTTTTCAGCCGATGGTCGAACTTGATGCAAATCACAGCCCCCAACTGTGACCTTGCATCTCTTCCTCTCGATGACTCCAGCTCCCACATGAGGCTGGAACGAGCCCGCAAACCAGCAGTGAGCCCATCTCCACGGCCGTGCCAGGCCGTAAATTATCCACACGACAGGGAGCACCAAGCTAAGAGAGGCCACAGGAAGCAAGGCGAAGTTCATGTCATTTTATTTGATCCACAGCTTGCAAGCAGTACACACCCTGAATGAAGCATCATTGTTCATGGCCAGACGTGTTTCAGGAATTCTATCCTTTCATCAGTGGCTCGACAGAGAAAATGTTCAGCTGCACTGCTCACGCATTTATAATTAATCCAAACACCCGCCCTGCTAGGCGTGGCTGTCAGCACAGCCTCCTGGTGTTTGTAGTTCCATTAGATATACCACAGTGGGGGCGCTATTCATTTCTCCAATCTTGCAAAATTATTACTCCCAAGTGGGTGGATGTTTCTTTCAAAGCGCTATAACTGCCCTGCTTTTCAGCCGATGGTCGAACTTGATGCAAATCACAGCCCCGAAGACCTTGCATCTCTTCCTCTAGATGACTCCAGCTCCCACATGAGGCTAGAACGAGCCCGCAAACCAGCAGTGAGCCCCTCTCCACGGCCGTGCCAGGCCGTAAATTATCCACACGACAGGGAGCACCAAGCTAAGAGAGGCCACAGGAAGCAAGGTGAAGTTCATGTAATTTTATTTGATCCACAGATTGCAAGCAGTACACACCCTGAATGAAGCATCATTGTTCATTGCCAGACGCGTTTCAGGATTTCTATCCTTTCATCAGTGGCTCGGCAGAGAAAATGTTCAGCTGCGCTTCTCACGCATTTATAATTAATCCAAACACCCGCCCTGCTAGGCGTGGCTGTCAGCACAGCCTCCTGGTGTTTGTAGTTCCATTAGATATCCCACAGTGGGGGCGCTGTTCATTTCTAAGATCTTGCAAAATTATTACTCCCAAGTGGGTGGATGTTTCTTTCAAAGCGCTGTCACTGCCCTGCTTTTCAGCCGATGGTCGAACTTGATGCAAATCACAGCCCCGTAATGTGACCTTGCATCTCTTTCTCTTTATGACTCCAGCTCCCACATGAGGCTGGAACGAGCCCGCAAACCAGCAGTGAGCCCCTCTCCACGGCCGTGCCAGGCCGTAAATTATCCACACCACAGGTAGCACCAAGCTAGGAGAGGCCACAGGAAGCAACGTGAAGTTCATGTCATTTTATTTGATCCACAGCTTGCAAGCAGTACACACCCTGAATAAAGCATCATTGTTCATGGCCAGACGCGTTTCAGGATTTCTATCCTTTCATCAGTGGCTCGGCAGAGAAAATGTTCAGCTGCGCTGCTCACGCATTTATAATTAATCCAAACACCCGCCCTGCTAGGCGTGGCTGTCAGCACAGCCTCCTGGTGTTTGTAGTTCCATTAGATATCCCACAGTGGGGGCGCTGTTCATTTCTCCAATCCTGCAAAATAATACTCCCAAGTGGGTGGATGTTTATTTCAAAGCGCTGTAACTGCCCCGCTTTTCAGCCGATGGTTGAACTTGATGCAAATCACAGCCCCGAAGACCTTGGATCTCTTCCTCTCGATGACTCCAGCTCCCACATGAGGCTGGAACGAGCCCGCAAACCAGCAGTGAGCCCCTCTCCACGGCCGTGCCAGGCCGTAAATTATCCACACGACAGGGAGCACCAAGCTAAGAGAGGCCACAGGAAGCAAGGGGAAGTTCATGCCATTTTATTTGATCGACAGCTTGCAAGCAGTACACACCCTGAAAGAAGCATCATTGTTCATGGCCAGACACGTTTCAGGATTTCTATCCTTTCATCAGTGGCTCGGCAGAGAAAATGTTCAGCTGCGCTGCTCACGCATTTATAATTAATCCAAACACCCGCCCTGCTAGGCGCGGCTGTCAGCACAGCCTCCTGATGTTTGTAGTTCCATTAGATATCCCACAGTGGGGGCGCTGTTCATTTCTCCAATCTTGCAAAATTATTACTCCAAAGTGGGTGGATGTTTCTTTCAAAGCGCTGTAACTGCCCCGCATTTCAGCCGATGGTCGAACTTGACGCAAATCACAGCCCCGAACTGTGACCTTGCATCTCTTCCTCTCGATGACTCCAGCTCCCACATGAGGCTGGAACGAGCCCGCAAACCAGCAGTGAGCCCCTCTCCACGGCCGTGCCAGGCCGTAAATTATCCACACGACAGGGAGCACCAAGCTAAGAGAGGCCACAGGAAGCAAGGTGAAGTGCATGCCATTTTATTTGATCCACAGCTTGCAAGCAGTACACACCCTGAATGAAGCATCATTGTTGATGGGCAGACGCGTTTCAGGATTTCTATTCTTTCATCAGTGGCTCGGCAGAGAAAATGTTCAGCTGCACTGCTCACACATTTATAATTAATCCGAACACCCGCCCTGCTAGGCGTGGCTGTCAGCACAGCCTCCTGGTGTTTGTAATTCCATTAGATATCCCACAGTGGGGGCGCTGTTCATTTCTCCAATCTTGCAAAATTATTACTCCCAAGTGGGTGGATGTTTCTTTCAAAGCGCGGTAACTGCCCCGCTTTTCAGCCGATGGTCGAACTTGATGCAAATCACAGCCCCGAACTGTGACCTTGCATCTCTTCCTCTCGATGACTCCAGCTCCCACATGAGGCTGGAACGAACCCGCAAACCAACAGTGAGCCCCTCTCCACGGCCGTGCCAGGCCGTAAATTATCCACACGACAGGGAGCACCAAGCTAAGAGAGGCCACAGGAAGCAAGGTGAAGTCCATGTCATTTTATTTGATCCACAGCTTGCAAGCAGTACACACCCTGAATGAAGCATCATTGTTCATGGCCAGACGTGTTTCAGGAATTCTATCCTTTCATCAGTGGCTCGACAGAGAAAATGTTCAGCTGCACTGCTCACGCATTTATAATTAATCCAAACACCCGCCCTGCTAGGCGTGGCTGTCAGCACAGCCTCCTGGTGTTTGTAGTTCCATCAGATATCCCACAGTGGGGGCGCTGTTCATTTCTCCAATCTTGCAAAATTATTACTCCCAAGTGGGTGGATGTTTCTTTCAAAGCGCTGTAACTGCCCCGCTTTTCAGCCGATGGTTGAACTTGATGCAAATCACAGCCCCGAAGACCTTGGATCTCTTCCTCTCGATGACTCCAGCTCCCACATGAGGCTGGAACGAGCCCGCAAACCAGCAGTGAGCCCCTCTCCACGGCCGTGCCAGGCCGTAAATTATCCACACGACAGGGAGCACCAAGCTAAGAGAGGCCACAGGAAGCAAGGTGAAGTTCATGCCATTTTATTTGATCGACAGCTTGCAAGCAGTACACACCCTGAAAGAAGCATCATTGTTCATGGCCAGACACGTTTCAGGATTTCTATCCTTTCATCAGTGGCTCGGCAGAGAAAATGTTCAGCTGCGCGGCTCACACATTTATAATTAATCCAAACACCCGCCCTGCTAGGCGTGGCTGTCAGCACAGCCTCCTGGTGTTTGTAATTCCATTAGATATCCCACAGTGGGGGCGCTGTTCATTTCTCCAATCTTGCAAAATTATTACTCCCAAGTGGGTGGATGTTTCTTTCAAAGCGCGGTAACTGCCCCGCTTTTCAGCCGATGGTTGAACTTGATGCAAATCACAGCCCCGAACTGTGACCTTGCATCTCTTCCTCTCGATGACTCCAGCTCCCACATGAGGCTGGAACGAACACGCAAACCAACAGTGAGCCCCTCTCCATGGCCGTGCCAGGCCGTAAATTATCCACACGACAGGGAGCACCAATCTAAGAGAGGCCACAGGAAGCAAGGTGAAGTTCATGTCATTTTATTTGATCCACAGCTTGCAAGCAGTACATACCCTGAATGAAGCATCATTGTTCATGGCCAGACGCGTTTCAGGATTTCTATCCTTTCATCAGTGGCTCGGCAGAGAAAATGTTCAGCTGCGCTGCTCACGCATTTATAATTAATCCAAACACCCGCCCTGCTAGGCGTGGCTGTCAGCACAGCCTCCTGGTGTTTGTAGTTCCATTAGATATCCCACAGTGGGGGCGCTGTTCATTTCTCCAATCTTGCAAAATTATTACTCCCAAGTGGGTGGATGTTTCTTTCAAAGCGCTGTAACTGCCCCGCATTTCAGCCGATGGTCGAACTTGACGCAAATCACAGCCCCGAACTGTGACCTTGCATCTCTTCCTCTCGATGACTCCAGCTCCCACATGAGGCTGGAACGAGCCCGCAAACCAGCAGTGAGCCCCTCTCCACGGCCGTGCCAGGCCGTAAATTATCCACACGACAGGGAGCACCAAGCTAAGAGAGGCCACAGGAAGCAAGGTGAAGTGCATGCCATTTTATTTGATCCACAGCTTGCAAGCAGTACACACCCTGAATGAAGCATCATTGTTGATGGGCAGACGCGTTTCAGGATTTCTATTCTTTCATCAGTGGCTCGGCAGAGAAAATGTTCAGCTGCACTGCTCACACATTTATAATTAATCCGAACACCCGCCCTGCTAGGCGTGGCTGTCAGCACAGCCTCCTGGTGTTTGTAATTCCATTAGATATCCCACAGTGGGGGCGCTGTTCATTTCTCCAATCTTGCAAAATTATTACTCCCAAGTGGGTGGATGTTTCTTTCAAAGCGCGGTAACTGCCCCGCTTTTCAGCCGATGGTCGAACTTGATGCAAATCACAGCCCCGAACTGTGACCTTGCATCTCTTCCTCTCGATGACTCCAGCTCCCACATGAGGCTGGAACGAACCCGCAAACCAACAGTGAGCCCCTCTCCACGGCCGTGCCAGGCCGTAAATTATCCACACGACAGGGAGCACCAAGCTAAGAGAGGCCACAGGAAGCAAGGTGAAGTCCATGTCATTTTATTTGATCCACAGCTTGCAAGCAGTACACACCCTGAATGAAGCATCATTGTTCATGGCCAGACGTGTTTCAGGAATTCTATCCTTTCATCAGTGGCTCGACAGAGAAAATGTTCAGCTGCACTGCTCACGCATTTATAATTAATCCAAACACCCGCCCTGCTAGGCGTGGCTGTCAGCACAGCCTCCTGGTGTTTGTAGTTCCATCAGATATCCCACAGTGGGGGCGCTGTTCATTTCTCCAATCTTGCAAAATTATTACTCCCAAGTGGGTGGATGTTTCTTTCAAAGCGCTGTAACTGCCCCGCTTTTCAGCCGATGGTTGAACTTGATGCAAATCACAGCCCCGAAGACCTTGGATCTCTTCCTCTCGATGACTCCAGCTCCCACATGAGGCTGGAACGAGCCCGCAAACCAGCAGTGAGCCCCTCTCCACGGCCGTGCCAGGCCGTAAATTATCCACACGACAGGGAGCACCAATCTAAGAGAGGCCACAGGAAGCAAGGTGAAGTTCATGTCATTTTATTTGATCCACAGCTTGCAAGCAGTACATACCCTGAATGAAGCATCATTGTTCATGGCCAGACGCGTTTCAGGATTTCTATCCTTTCATCAGTGGCTCGGCAGAGAAAATGTTCAGCTGCGCTGCTCACGCATTTATAATTAATCCAAACACCCGCCCTGCTAGGCATGGCTGTCAGCACAGCCTCCTGGTGTTTGTAGTTCCATTAGATATCCCACAGTGGGGGCGCTGTTCATTTCTCCAATCTTGCAAAATTATTACTCCCAAGTGGGTGGATGTTTCTTTCAAAGCGCTGTAACTGCCCCGCATTTCAGCCGATGGTCGAACTTGACGCAAATCACAGCCCCGAACTGTGACCTTGCATCTCTTCCTCTCGATGACTCCAGCTCCCACATGAGGCTGGAACGAGCCCGCAAACCAGCAGTGAGCCCCTCTCCACGGCCGTGCCAGGCCGTAAATTATCCACACGACAGGGAGCACCAAGCTAAGAGAGGCCACAGGAAGCAAGGTGAAGTGCATGCCATTTTATTTGATCCACAGCTTGCAAGCAGTACACACCCTGAATGAAGCATCATTGTTGATGGGCAGACGCGTTTCAGGATTTCTATTCTTTCATCAGTGGCTCGGCAGAGAAAATGTTCAGCTGCACTGCTCACACATTTATAATTAATCCGAACACCCGCCCTGCTAGGCGTGGCTGTCAGCACAGCCTCCTGGTGTTTGTAATTCCATTAGATATCCCACAGTGGGGGCGCTGTTCATTTCTCCAATCTTGCAAAATTATTACTCCCAAGTGGGTGGATGTTTCTTTCAAAGCGCGGTAACTGCCCCGCTTTTCAGCCGATGGTCGAACTTGATGCAAATCACAGCCCCGAACTGTGACCTTGCATCTCTTCCTCTCGATGACTCCAGCTCCCACATGAGGCTGGAACGAACCCGCAAACCAACAGTGAGCCCCTCTCCACGGCCGTGCCAGGCCGTAAATTATCCACACGACAGGGAGCACCAAGCTAAGAGAGGCCACAGGAAGCAAGGTGAAGTCCATGTCATTTTATTTGATCCACAGCTTGCAAGCAGTACACACCCTGAATGAAGCATCATTGTTCATGGCCAGACGTGTTTCAGGAATTCTATCCTTTCATCAGTGGCTCGACAGAGAAAATGTTCAGCTGCACTGCTCACGCATTTATAATTAATCCAAACACCCGCCCTGCTAGGCGTGGCTGTCAGCACAGCCTCCTGGTGTTTGTAGTTCCATCAGATATCCCACAGTGGGGGCGCTGTTCATTTCTCCAATCTTGCAAAATTATTACTCCCAAGTGGGTGGATGTTTCTTTCAAAGCGCTGTAACTGCCCCGCTTTTCAGCCGATGGTTGAACTTGATGCAAATCACAGCCCCGAAGACCTTGGATCTCTTCCTCTCGATGACTCCAGCTCCCACATGAGGCTGGAACGAGCCCGCAAACCAGCAGTGAGCCCCTCTCCACGGCCGTGCCAGGCCGTAAATTATCCACACGACAGGGAGCACCAAGCTAAGAGAGGCCACAGGAAGCAAGGTGAAGTTCATGCCATTTTATTTGATCGACAGCTTGCAAGCAGTACACACCCTGAAAGAAGCATCATTGTTCATGGCCAGACACGTTTCAGGATTTCTATCCTTTCATCAGTGGCTCGGCAGAGAAAATGTTCAGCTGCGCTGCTCACACATTTATAATTAATCCAAACACCCGCCCTGCAAGGCGTGGCTGTCAGCACAGCCTCCTGGTGTTTGTAATTCCATTAGATATCCCACAGTGGGGGCGCTGTTCATTTCTCCAATCTTGCAAAATTATTACTCCCAAGTGGGTGGATGTTTCTTTCAAAGCGCGGTAACTGCCCCGCTTTTCAGCCGATGGTTGAACTTGATGCAAATCACAGCCCCGAACTGTGACCTTGCATCTCTTCCTCTCGATGACTCCAGCTCCCACATGAGGCTGGAACGAACACGCAAACCAACAGTGAGCCCCTCT
Organism: Lissotriton vulgaris; assembly: GCF_964263255.1. Taxonomy (NCBI): domain Eukaryota; kingdom Metazoa; phylum Chordata; class Amphibia; order Caudata; family Salamandridae; genus Lissotriton; species Lissotriton vulgaris. Next base: position 735,806,504 of record NC_141691.1, on the reverse strand, counting down.
CCATGGCCGTGCCAGGCCGTAAATTATCCACACGACAGGGAGCACCAATCTAAGAGAGGCCACAGGAAGCAAGGTGAAGTTCATGTCATTTTATTTGATCCACAGCTTGCAAGCAGTACATACCCTGAATGAAGCATCATTGTTCATGGCCAGACGCGTTTCAGGATTTCTATCCTTTCATCAGTGGCTCGGCAGAGAAAATGTTCAGCTGCGCTGCTCACGCATTTATAATTAATCCAAACACCCGCCCTGCTAGGCGTGGCTGTCAGCACAGCCTCCTGGTGTTTGTAGTTCCATTAGATATCCCACAGTGGGGGCGCTGTTCATTTCTCCAATCTTGCAAAATTATTACTCCCAAGTGGGTGGATGTTTCTTTCAAAGCGCTGTAACTGCCCCGCATTTCAGCCGATGGTCGAACTTGACGCAAATCACAGCCCCGAACTGTGACCTTGCATCTCTTCCTCTCGATGACTCCAGCTCCCACATGAGGCTGGAACGAGCCCGCAAACCAGCAGTGAGCCCCTCTCCACGGCCGTGCCAGGCCGTAAATTATCCACATGACAGGGAGCACCAAGCTAAGAGAGGCCACAGGAAGCAAGGTGAAGTGCATGCCATTTTATTTGATCCACAGCTTGCAAGCAGTACACACCCTGAATGAAGCATCATTGTTGATGGGCAGACGCGTTTCAGGATTTCTATTCTTTCATCAGTGGCTCGGCAGAGAAAATGTTCAGCTGCACTGCTCACACATTTATAATTAATCCGAACACCCGCCCTGCTAGGCATGGCTGTCAGCACAGCCTCCTGGTGTTTGTAATTCCATTAGATATCCCACAGTGGGGGCGCTGTTCATTTCTCCAATCTTGCAAAATTATTACTCCCAAGTGGGTGGATGTTTCTTTCAAAGCGCGGTAACTGCCCCGCTTTTCAGCCGATGGTCGAACTTGATGCAAATCACAGCCCCGAACTGTGACCTTCCATCTCTTCCTCTCGATGACTCCAGCTCCCACATGAGGCTGGAACGAACCCGCAAACCAACAGTGAGCCCCTCTCCACGGCCGTGCCAGGCCGTAAATTATCCACACGACAGGGAGCACCAAGCTAAGAGAGGCCACAGGAAGCAAGGTGAAGTTCATGTCATTTTATTTGATCCACAGCTTGCAAGCAGTACACACCCTGAATGAAGCATCATTGTTCATGGCCAGACGTGTTTCAGGAATTCTATCCTTTCATCAGTGGCTCGACAGAGAAAATGTTCAGCTGCACTGCTCACGCATTTATAATTAATCCAAACACCCGCCCTGCTAGGCGTGGTTGTCAGCACAGCCTCCTGGTGTTTGTAGTTCCATTAGATATACCACAGTGGGGGCGCTATTCATTTCTCCAATCTTGCAAAATTATTACTCCCAAGTGGGTGGATGTTTCTTTCAAAGCGCTATAACTGCCCTGCTTTTCAGCCAATGGTCGAACTTGATGCAAATCACAGCCCCGAAGACCTTGCATCTCTTCCTCTAGATGACTCCAGCTCCCACATGAGGCTAGAACGAGCCCGCAAACCAGCAGTGAGCCCCTCTCCACGGCCGTGCCAGGCCGTAAATTATCCACACGACAGGGAGCACCAAGCTAAGAGAGGCCACAGGAAGCAAGGTGAAGTTCATGTCATTTTATTTGATCCACAGATTGCAAGTAGTACACACCCTGAATGAAGCATCATTGTTGATGGGCAGACGCGTTTCAGGATTTCTATTCTTTCATCAGTGGCTCGGCAGAGAAAATGTTCAGCTGCGCTTCTCACGCATTTATAATTAATCCAAACCCCCGCCCTGCTAGGCGTGGCTGTCAGCACAGCCTCCTGGTGTTTGTAGTTCCATTAGATATCCCACAGTGGGGGCGCTGTTCATTTCTCAGATCTTGCAAAATTATTACTCCCAAGTGGGTGGATGTTTCTTTCAAAGCGCTGTAACTGCCGCGCTTTTCAGCCGATGGTCGAACTTGATGCAAATCACAGCCCCGTAATGTGACCTTGCATCTCTTTCTCTTTATGACTCCAGCTCCCACATGAGGCTGGAACGAGCCCGCAAACCAGCAGTGAGCCCCTCTCCACGGCCGTTCCAGGCCGTAAATTATCCACACCACAGGTAGCACCAAGCTAGGAGAGGCCACAGGAAGCAACGTGAAGTTCATCACATTTTATTTGATCCACAGCTTGCAAGCAGTACACACCCTGAATAAAGCACCGCTGTTCATGGCCAGACGCGTTTCAGGATTTCTATCCTTTCATCAGTGGCTCGGCAGAGAAAATGTTCAGCTGCGCTGCTCACGCATTTATAATTAATCCAAACACCCGCCCTGCTAGGCGTGGCTGTCAGCACAGCCTCCTGGTGTTTGTAGTTCCATTAGATATCCCACAGTGGGGGCGCTGTTCATTTCTCCAATCCTGCAAAATAATACTCCCAAGTGGGTGGATGTTTCTTTCAAAGCGCTGTAACTGCCCCGCTTTTCAGCCGATGGTCGAACTTGATGCAAATCACAGCCCCAAACTGTGACCTTGCATCTCTTCCTCTCGATGACTCCAGCTCCCACATGAGGCTGGAACGAGCCCGCAAACTAGCAGTGAGCCCCTCTCCATGGCTGTGCCAGGCCGTAAATTATCCACACGACAGGGACCACCAAGCTAAGAGAGGCCACAGGAAGCAAGGTGTAGTTCATGTCATTTAATTTGATCCACAGCTTGCAAGCAGTACACACCCTTAATGAAGCATCATTGTTCATGGCCAGACGCGTTTCAGGATTTCTATCCTTTCATCAGTGGCTCGGCAGAGAAAATGTTCAGCTGCGCTGCTCACGCATTTATAATTAATCCAAACACCCGCCCTGCTAGGCGCGGCTGTCAGCACAGCCTCCTGATGTTTGTAGTTCCATTAGATATCCCACAGTGGGGGCGCTGTTCATTTCTCCAATCTTGCAAAATTATTACTCCAAAGTGGGTGGATGTTTCTTTCAAAGCGCTGTAACTGCCCCGCTTTTCAGCCGATGGTCGAACTTGATGCAAATCACAGCCCCAAACTGTGACCTTGCATCTCTTCCTCTCGATGACTCCAGCTCCCATATGAGGCTGGAACGAGCTCGCAAACCAGCAGTGAGCCCCTCTCCACGGCCGTGCCAGGCCGTAAATTATCCACACGACAGGGAGCACCAAGCTAAGAGAGGCCACAGGAAGCAAGTGAAGTTCATGCCATTTTATTTGATCCACAGCTTGCAAGCAGTACACACCCTGAATGAAGCATCATTGTTCATGGCCAGACGCGTTTCAGGATTTCTATCCTTTCATCAGTGGCTCGGCAGAGAAAATGTTCAGCTGCGCTGCTCACGCATTTATAATTAATCCAAACACCCGCCCTGCTAGGCGTGGCTGTCAGCACAGCCTCCTGGTGTTTGTAGTTCCATTAGATATCCCACAGTGTGGGCGCTGTTCATTTCTCCAATCTTGCAAAATTATTACTCCCAAGTGGGTGGATGTTTCTTTCAAAGCGCTGTAACTGCCCCGCTTTTCAGCTGATGGTCGAACTTGATGCAAATCACAGCCCCCAACTGTGACCTTGCATCTCTTCCTCTCGATGACTCCAGCTCCCACATGAGGCTGGAACGAGCCCGCAAACCAGCAGTGAGCCCATCTCCACGGTCGTGCCAGGCCGTAAATTATCCACACGACAGGGAGCACCAAGCTAAGAGAGGCCACAGGAAGCAAGGCGAAGTTCATGTCATTTTATTTGATCCACAGCTTGCAAGCAGTACACACCCTGAATGAAGCATCATTGTTCATGGCCAGACGTGTTTCAGGAATTCTATCCTTTCATCAGTGGCTTGACAGAGAAAATGTTCAGCTGCACTGCTCACGCATTTATAATTAATCCAAACACCCGCCCTGCTAGGCGTGGCTGTCAGCACAGCCTCCTGGTGTTTGTAGTTCCATTAGATATACCACAGTGGGGGCGCTATTCATTTCTCCAATCTTGCAAAATTATTACTCCCAAGTGGGTGGATGTTTCTTTCAAAGCGCTATAACTGCCCTGCTTTTCAGCCGATGGTCGAACTTGATGCAAATCACAGCCCCGAAGACCTTGCATCTCTTCCTCTAGATGACTCCAGCTCCCACATGAGGCTAGAACGAGCCCGCAAACCAGCAGTGAGCCCCTCTCCACGGCCGTGCCAGGCCGTAAATTATCCACACGACAGGGAGCACCAAGCTAAGAGAGGCCACAGGAAGCAAGGTGAAGTTCATGTAATTTTATTTGATCCACAGATTGCAAGCAGTACACACCCTGAATGAAGCATCATTGTTCATTGCCAGACGCGTTTCAGGATTTCTATCCTTTCATCAGTGGCTCGGCAGAGAAAATGTTCAGCTGCGCTTCTCACGCATTTATAATTAATCCAAACACCCGCCCTGCTAGGCGTGGCTGTCAGCACAGCCTCCTGGTGTTTGTAGTTCCATTAGATATCCCACAGTGGGGGCGCTGTTCATTTCTCCAATCCTGCAAAATAATACTCCCAAGTGGGTGGATGTTTATTTCAAAGCGCTGTAACTGCCCCGCTTTTCAGCCGATGGTCGAACTTGATGCAAATCACAGCCCCAAACTGTGACCTTGCATCTCTTCCTCTCGATGACTCCAGCTCCCACATGAGGCTGGAACGAGCCCGCAAACTAGCAGTGAGCCCCTCTCCACGGCTGTGCCAGGCCGTAAATTATCCACACGACAGGGAGCACCAAGCTAAGAGAGGCCACAGGAAGCAAGGTGTAGTTCATGTCATTTAATTTGATCCACAGCTTGCAAGCAGTACACACCCTGAATGAAGCATCATTGTTCATGGCCAGACGCGTTTCAGGATTTCTATCCTTTCATCAGTGGCTCGGCAGAGAAAATGTTCAGCTGCACTGCTCACGCATTTATAATTAATCCAAACACCCGCCCTGCTAGGCGTGGCTGTCAGCACAGCCTCCTGATGTTTGTAGTTCCATTAGATATCCCACAGTGGGGGCGCTGTTCATTTCTCCAATCTTGCAAAATTATTACTCCAAAGTGGGTGGATGTTTCTTTCAAAGCGCTGTAACTGCCCCGCTTTTCAGCCGATGGTCGAACTTGATGCAAATCACAGCCCCGAACTGTGACCTTGCATCTCTTCCTCTCGATGACTCCAGCTCCCATATGAGGCTGGAAGGAGCTCGCAAACCAGCAGTGAGCCCCTCTCCACAGCCGTGCCAGGCCGTAAATTATCCACACGACAGGGAGCACCAAGCTAAGAGAGGCCACAGGAAGCAAAGTGAAGTTCATGCCATTTTATTTGATCCACAGCTTGCAAGCAGTACACACCTTGAATGAAGCATCATTGTTCATGGCCAGACGCGTTTCAGGATTTCTATCCTTTCATCAGTGGCTCGGCAGAGAAAATGTTCAGCTGCGCTGCTCACGCATGTATAATTAATCCAAACACCCGCCCTGCTAGGCGTGGCTGTCAGCACAGCCTCCTGGTGTTTGTAGTTCCATTAGATATCCCACAGTGTGGGCGCTGTTCATTTCTCCAATCTTGCAAAATTATTACTCCCAAGTGGGTGGATGTTTCTTTCAAAGCGCTGTAACTGCCCCGCTTTTCAGCCGATGGTCGAACTTGATGCAAATCACAGCCCCGAACTGTGACCTTGCATCTCTTCCTCTCGATGACTCCAGCTCCCACATGAGGCTGGAACGAGCCCGCAAACCAGCAGTGAGCCCATCTCCACGGCCGTACCAGGCCGTAAATTATCCACACGACAGGGAGCACCAAGCTAAGAGAGGCCACAGGAAGCAAGGCGAAGTTCATGTCATTTTAATTGATCCACAGCTTGCAAGCAGTACACACCCTGAATGAAACATCATTGTTCATGGCCAGACGTGTTTCAGGATTTCTATCCTTTCATCAGTGGCTCGTCAGAGAAAATGTCCAGCTGCGCTGCTCACGCATTTATAATTAATCCAAACACCCGCCCTGCTAGGCGTGGCTGTCAGCACAGCCTCCTGGTGTTTGTAGTTCCATCAGATATCCCACAGTGGGGGCGCTGTTCATTTCTCCAATCTTGCAAAATTATTACTCCCAAGTGGGTGGATGTTTCTTTCAAAGCGCTGTAACTGCCCCGCTTTTCAGCCGATGGTTGAACTTGATGCAAATCACAGCCCCGAAGACCTTGGATCTCTTCCTCTCGATGACTCCAGCTCCCACATGAGGCTGGAACGAGCCCGCAAACCAGCAGTGAGCCCCTCTCCACGGCCGTGCCAGGCCGTAAATTATCCACACGACAGGGAGCACCAAGCTAAGAGAGGCCACAGGAAGCAAGGGGAAGTTCATGCCATTTTATTTGATCGACAGCTTGCAAGCAGTACACACCCTGAAAGAAGCATCATTGTTCATGGCCAGACACGTTTCAGGATTTCTATCCTTTCATCAGTGGCTCGGCAGAGAAAATGTTCAGCTGCGCTGCTCACACATTTATAATTAATCCAAACACCCGCCCTGCTAGGCGTGGCTGTCAGCACAGCCTCCTGGTGTTTGTAATTCCATTAGATATCCCACAGTGGGGGCGCTGTTCATTTCTCCAATCTTGCAAAATTATTACTCCCAAGTGGGTGGATGTTTCTTTCAAAGCGCGGTAACTGCCCCGCTTTTCAGCCGATGGTTGAACTTGATGCAAATCACAGCCCCGAACTGTGACCTTGCATCTCTTCCTCTCGATGACTCCAGCTCCCACATGAGGCTGGAACGAACACGCAAACCAACAGTGAGCCCCTCTCCATGGCCGTGCCAGGCCGTAAATTATCCACACGACAGGGAGCACCAAGCTAAGAGAGGCCACAGGAAGCAAGGGGAAGTTCATGCCATTTTATTTGATCCACAGCTTGCAAGCAGTACATACCCTGAATGAAGCATCATTGTTCATGGCCAGACGCGTTTCAGGATTTCTATCCTTTCATCAGTGGCTCGGCAGAGAAAATGTTCAGCTGCGCTGCTCACGCATTTATAATTAATCCAAACACCCGCCCTGCTAGGCGTGGCTGTCAGCACAGCCTCCTGGTGTTTGCAGTTCCATTAGATATCCCACAGTGGGGGCGCTGTTCATTTCTCCAATCTTGCAAAATTATTACTCCCAAGTGGGTGGATGTTTCTTTCAAAGCGCTGTAACTGCCCCGCATTTCAGCCGATGGTCGAACTTGACGCAAATCACAGCCCCGAACTGTGACCTTGCATCTCTTCCTCTCGATGACTCCAGCTCCCACATGAGGCTGGAACGAGCCCGCAAACCAGCAGTGAGCCCCTCTCCACGGCCGTGCCAGGCCGTAAATTATCCACACGACAGGGAGCACCAAGCTAAGAGAGGCCACAGGAAGCAAGGTGAAGTGCATGCCATTTTATTTGATCCACAGCTTGCAAGCAGTACACACCCTGAATGAAGCATCATTGTTGATGGGCAGACGCGTTTCAGGATTTCTATTCTTTCATCAGTGGCTCGGCAGAGAAAATGTTCAGCTGCACTGCTCACACATTTATAATTAATCCGAACAACCGCCCTGCTAGGCGTGGCTGTCAGCACAGCCTCCTGGTGTTTGTAATTCCATTAGATATCCCACAGTGGGGGCGCTGTTCATTTCTCCAATCTTGCAAAATTATTACTCCCAAGTGGGTGGATGTTTCTTTCAAAGCGCGGTAACTGCCCCGCTTTTCAGCCGATGGTCGAACTTGATGCAAATCACAGCCCCGAACTGTGACCTTGCATCTCTTCCTCTCGATGACTCCAGCTCCCACATGAGGCTGGAACGAACCCGCAAACCAACAGTGAGCCCCTCTCCACGGCCGTGCCAGGCCGTAAATTATCCACACGACAGGGAGCACCAAGCTAAGAGAGGCCACAGGAAGCAAGGTGAAGTCCATGTCATTTTATTTGATCCACAGCTTGCAAGCAGTACACACCCTGAATGAAGCATCATTGTTCATGGCCAGACGTGTTTCAGGAATTCTATCCTTTCATCAGTGGCTCGACAGAGAAAATGTTCAGCTGCACTGCTCACGCATTTATAATTAATCCAAACACCCGCCCTGCTAGGCGTGGCTGTCAGCACAGCCTCCTGGTGTTTGTAGTTCCATCAGATATCCCACAGTGGGGGCGCTGTTCATTTCTCCAATCTTGCAAAATTATTACTCCCAAGTGGGTGGATGTTTCTTTCAAAGCGCTATAACTGCCCTGCTTTTCAGCCGATGGTCGAACTTGATGCAAATCACAGCCCCGAAGACCTTGCATCTTTTCCTCTAGATGACTCCAGCTCCCACATGAGGCTAGAACGAGCCCGCAAACCAGCAGTGAGCCCCTCTCCACGGCCGTGCCAGGCCGTAAATTATCCACACGACAGGGAGCACCAAGCTAAGAGAGGCCACAGGAAGCAAGGTGAAGTTCATGTCATTTTATTTGATCCACAGATTGCAAGTAGTACACACCCTGAATGAAGCATCATTGTTCATGGCCAGACGCGTTTCAGGATTTCTATCCTTTCATCAGTGGCTCGGCAGAGAAAATGTTCAGCTGCGCTTCTCACGCATTTATAATTAATCCAAACACCCGCCCTGCTAGGCGTGGCTGTCAGCACAGCCTCCTGGTGTTTGTAGTTCCATTAGATATCCCACAGTGGGGGCGCTGTTCATTTCTCAGATCTTGCAAAATTATTACTCCCAAGTGGGTGGATGTTTCTTTCAAAGCGCTGTAACTGCCGCGCTTTTCAGCCGATGGTCGAACTTGATGCAAATCACAGCCCCGTAATGTGACCTTGCATCTCTTTCTCTTTATGACTCCAGCTCCCACATGAGGCTGGAACGAGCCCGCAAACCAGCAGTGAGCCCCTCTCCACGGCCGTTCCAGGCCGTAAATTATCCACACCACAGGTAGCACCAAGCTAGGAGAGGCCACAGGAAGCAACGTGAAGTTCATGTCATTTTATTTGATCCACAGCTTGCAAGCAGTACACACCCTGAATAAAGCACCGCTGTTCATGGCCAGACGCGTTTCAGGATTTCTATCCTTTCATCAGTGGCTCGGCAGAGAAAATGTTCAGCTGCGCTGCTCACGCATTTATAATTAATCCAAACACCCGCCCTGCTAGGCGTGGCTGTCAGCACAGCCTCCTGGTGTTTGTAGTTCCATTAGATATCCCACAGTTGGGGCGCTGTTCATTTCTCCAATCCTGCAAAATAATAATCCCAAGTGGGTGGATGTTTCTTTCAAAGCGCTGTAACTGCCCCGCTTTTCAGCCGATGGTCGAACTTGATGCAAATCACAGCCCCAAACTGTGACCTTGCATCTCTTCCTCTCGATGACTCCAGCTCCCACATGAGGCTGGAACGAGCCCGCAAACTAGCAGTGAGCCCCTCTCCATGGCTGTGCCAGGCCGTAAATTATCCACACGACAGGGAGCACCAAGCTAAGAGAGGCCACAGGAAGCAAGGTGTAGTTCATGTCATTTAATTTGATCCACAGCTTGCAAGCAGTACACACCCTTAATGAAGCATCATTGTTCATGGCCAGACGCGTTTCAGGATTTCTATCCTTTCATCAGTGGCTCGGCAGAGAAAATGTTCAGCTGCGCTGCTCACGCATTTATAATTAATCCAAACACCCGCCCTGCTAGGCGTGGCTGTCAGCACAGCCTCCTGATGTTTGTAGTTCCATTAGATATCCCACAGTGGGGGCGCTGTTCATTTCTCCAATCTTGCAAAATTATTACTCCAAAGTGGGTGGATGTTTCTTTCAAAGCGCTGTAACTGCCCCGCTTTTCAGCCGATGGTCGAACTTGATGCAAATCACAGCCCCAAACTGTGACCTTGCATCTCTTCCTCTCGATGACTCCAGCTCCCATATGAGGCTGGAACGAGCTCGCAAACCAGCAGTGAGCCCCTCTCCACGGCCGTGCCAGGCCGTAAATTATCCACACGACAGGGAGCACCAAGCTAAGAGAGGCCACAGGAAGCAAGTGAAGTTCATGCCATTTTATTTGATCCACAGCTTGCAAGCAGTACACACCCTGAATGAAGCATCATTGTTCATGGCCAGACGCGTTTCAGGATTTCTATCCTTTCATCAGTGGCTCGGCAGAGAAAATGTTCAGCTGCGCTGCTCACGCATTTATAATTAATCCAAACACCCGCCCTGCTAGGCGTGGCTGTCAGCACAGCCTCCTGGTGTTTGTAGTTCCATTAGATATCCCACAGTGTGGGCGCTGTTCATTTCTCCAATCTTGCAAAATTATTACTCCCAAGTGGGTGGATGTTTCTTTCAAAGCGCTGTAACTGCCCCGCTTTTCAGCCGATGGTCGAACTTGATGCAAATCACAGCCCCCAACTGTGACCTTGCATCTCTTCCTCTCGATGACTCCAGCTCCCACATGAGGCTGGAACGAGCCCGCAAACCAGCAGTGAGCCCATCTCCACGGCCGTGCCAGGCCGTAAATTATCCACACGACAGGGAGCACCAAGCTAAGAGAGGCCACAGGAAGCAAGGCGAAGTTCATGTCATTTTATTTGATCCACAGCTTGCAAGCAGTACACACCCTGAATGAAGCATCATTGTTCATGGCCAGGCGTGTTTCAGGAATTCTATCCTTTCATCAGTGGCTCGACAGAGAAAATGTTCAGCTGCACTGCTCACGCATTTATAATTAATCCAAACACCCGCCCTGCTAGGCGTGGCTGTCAGCACAGCCTCCTGGTGTTTGTAGTTCCATTAGATATACCACAGTGGGGGCGCTATTCATTTCTCCAATCTTGCAAAATTATTACTCCCAAGTGGGTGGATGTCTCTTTCAAAGCGCTATAACTGCCCTGCTTTTCAGCCGATGGTCGAACTTGATGCAAATCACAGCCCCGAAGACCTTGCATCTCTTCCTCTAGATGACTCCAGCTCCCACATGAGGCTAGAACGAGCCCGCAAACCAGCAGTGAGCCCCTCTCCACGGCCGTGCCAGGCCGTAAATTATCCACACGACAGGGAGCACCAAGCTAAGAGAGGCCACAGGAAGCAAGGTGAAGTTCATGTAATTTTATTTGATCCACAGATTGCAAGCAGTACACACCCTGAATGAAGCATCATTGTTCATTGCCAGACGCGTTTCAGGATTTCTATCCTTTCATCAGTGGCTCGGCAGAGAAAATGTTCAGCTGCGCTTCTCACGCATTTATAATTAATCCAAACACCCGCCCTGCTAGGCGTGGCTGTCAGCACAGCCTCCTGGTGTTTGTAGTTCCATTAGATATCCCACAGTGGGGGCGCTGTTCATTTCTCAGATCTTGCAAAATTATTACTCCCAAGTGGGTGGATGTTTCTTTCAAAGCGCTGTCACTGCCCCGCTTTTCAGCCGATGGTCGAACTTGATGCAAATCACAGCCCCGTAATGTGACCTTGCATCTCTTTCTCTTTATGACTCCAGCTCCCACATGAGGCTGGAACGAGCCCGCAAACCAGCAGTGAGCCCCTCTCCACGGCCGTGCCAGGCCGTAAATTATCCACACCACAGGTAGCACCAAGCTAGGAGAGGCCACAGGAAGCAACGTGAAGTTCATGTCATTTTATTTGATCCACAGCTTGCAAGCAGTACACACCCTGAATAAAGCATCATTGTTCATGGCCAGACGCGTTTCAGGATTTCTATCCTTTCATCAGTGGCTCGGCAGAGAAAATGTTCAGCTGCGCTGCTCACGCATTTATAATTAATCCAAACACCCGCCCTGCTAGGCGTGGCTGTCAGCACAGCCTCCTGGTGTTTGTAGTTCCATTAGATATCCCACAGTGGGGGCGCTGTTCATTTCTCCAATCCTGCAAAATAATACTCCCAAGTGGGTGGATGTTTATTTCAAAGTGCTGTAACTGCCCCGCTTTTCAGCCGATGGTCGAACTTGATGCAAATCACAGCCCCAAACTGTGACCTTGCATCTCTTCCTCTCGATGACTCCAGCTCTCACATGAGGCTGGAACGAGCCCGCAAACTAGCAGTGAGCCCCTCTCCACGGCTGTGCCAGGCCGTAAATTATCCACACGACAGGGAGCACCAAGCTAAGAGAGGCCACAGGAAGCAAGGTGTAGTTCATGTCATTTAATTTGATCCACAGCTTGCAAGCAGTACACACCCTGAATGAAGCATCATTGTTCATGTCCAGACGCGTTTCAGGATTTCTATCCTTTCATCAGTGGCTCGGCAGAGAAAATGTTCAGCTGCGCTGCTCACGCATTTATAATTAATCCAAACACCCGCCCTGCTAGGCGTGGCTGTCAGCACAGCCTCCTGATGTTTGTAGTTCCATTAGATATCCCACAGTGGGGGCGCTGTTCATTTCTCCAATCTTGCAAAATTATTACTCCAAAGTGGGTGGATGTTTCTTTCAAAGCGCTGTAACTGCCCCGCTTTTCAGCCGATGGTCGAACTTGATGCAAATCACAGCCCCAAACTGTGACCTTGCATCTCTTCCTCTCGATGACTCCAGCTCCCATATGAGGCTGGAACGAGCTCGCAAACCAGCAGTGAGCCCCTCTCCAAGGCCGTGCCAGGCCGTAAATTATCCACACGACAGGGAGCACCAAGCTAAGAGAGGCCACAGGAAGCAAGTGAAGTTCATGCCATTTTATTTGATCCACAGCTTGCAAGCAGTACACACCCTGAATGAAGCATCATTGTTCATGGCCAGACGCGTTTCAGGATTTCTATCCTTTCATCAGTGGCTCGGCAGAGAAAATGTTCAGCTGCGCTGCTCACGCATTTATAATTAATCCAAACACCCGCCCTTCTAGGCGTGGCTGTCAGCACAGCCTCCTGGTGTTTGTAGTTCCATTAGATATCCCACAGTGTGGGCGCTGTTCATTTCTCCAATCTTGCAAAATTATTACTCCCAAGTGGGTGGATGTTTCTTTCAAAGCGCTGTAACTGCCCCGCTTTTCAGCCGATGGTCGAACTTGATGCAAATCACAGCCCCCAACTGTGACCTTGCATCTCTTCCTCTCGATGACTCCAGCTCCCACATGAGGCTGGAACGAGCCCGCAAACCAGCAGTAAGCCCATCTCCACGGCCGTGCCAGGCCGTAAATTATCCACACGACAGGGAGCACCAAGCTAAGAGAGGCCACAGGAAGCAAGGCGAAGTTCATGTCATTTTATTTGATCCACAGCTTGCAAGCAGTACACACCCTGAATGAAGCATCATTGTTCATGGCCAGACGCGTTTCAGGATTTCTATCCTTTCATCAGTGGCTCGTCAGAGAAAATGTCCAGCTGCGCTGCTCACGCATTTATAATTAATCCAAACACCCGCCCTGCTAGGCGTGGCTGTCAGCACAGCCTCCTGGTGTTTGTAGTTCCATTAGATATCCCACAGTGGGGGCGCTGTTCATTTCTCCAATCTTGCAAAATTATTACTCCCAAGTGGGTGGATGTTTCTTTCAAAGCGCTGTAACTGCCCCGCTTTTCAGCCGATGGTCGAACTTGATGCAAATCACAGCCCCGAACTGTGACCTTGCATCTCTTCCTCTCGATGACTCCAGCTCCCACATGAGGCTGGAACGAGCCCGCAAACCAGCAGTGAGCCCCTCTCCACGGCCGTGCCAGTCCGTAAATTATCCACACGACAGGGAGCACCAAGCTAGGAGAGGCCACAGGAAGCAAGGTGAAGTTCATGTCATTTTATTTCATCCACAGCTTGCAAGCAGTACACACCTTGAATGAAGCATCATTGTTCATGGCCAGACGCGTTTCAGGATTTCTATTCTTTCATCAGTGGCTCGGCAGAGAAAATGTTCAGCTGCGCTGCTCACGCATTTATAATTAATCCAAACACCCGCCCTGCTAGGCGTGGCTGTCAGCACAGCCTCCTGGTGTTTGTAGTTCCATTAGATATCCCACAGTGGGGGCGCTGTTCATTTCTCCAATCTTGCAAAATTATTACTCCCAAGTGGGTGAATGTTTTTTTCAAAGCGCTGTAACTGCCCCGCTTTTCAGCCGATGGTCGAACTTGATGCAAATCACAGCCCCGTAATGTGACCTTGCATCTCTTTCTCTTTATGACTCCAGCTCCCACATGAGGCTGGAACGAGCCCGCAAACCAGCAGTGAGCCCCTCTCCACGGCCGTGCCAGGCCGTAAATTATCCACACCACAGGTAGCACCAAGCTAGGAGAGGCCACAGGAAGCAACGTGAAGTTCATGTCATTTTATTTGATCCACAGCTTGCAAGCAGTACACACCCTGAATAAAGCATCATTGTTCATGGCCAGACGCGTTTCAGGATTTCTATCCTTTCATCAGTGGCTCGGCAGAGAAAATGTTCAGCTGCGCTGCTCACGCATTTATAATTAATCCAAACACCCGCCCTGCTAGGCGTGGCTGTCAGCACAGCCTCCTGGTGTTTGTAGTTCCATTAGATATCCCACAGTGGGGGCGCTGTTCATTTCTCCAATCCTGCAAAATAATACTCCCAAGTGGGTGGATGTTTCTTTCAAAGCGCTGTAACTGCCCCGCTTTTCAGCCGATGGTCGAACTTGATGCAAATCACAGCCCCAAACTGTGACCTTGCATCTCTTCCTCTCGATGACTCCAGCTCCCACATGAGGCTGGAACGAGCCCGCAAACTAGCAGTGAGCCCCTCTCCACGGCTGTGCCAGGCCGTAAATTATCCACACGACAGGGAGCACCAAGCTAAGAGAGGCCACAGGAAGCAAGGTGTAGTTCATGTCATTTAATTTGATCCACAGCTTGCAAGCAGTACACACCCTGAATGAAGCATCATTGTTCATGTCCAGACGCGTTTCAGGATTTCTATCCTTTCATCAGTGGCTCGGCAGAGAAAATGTTCAGCTGCGCTGCTCACGCATTTATAATTAATCCAAACACCCGCCCTGCTAGGCGTGGCTGTCAGCACAGACTCCTGATGTTTGTAGTTCCATTAGATATCCCACAGTGGGGGCGCTGTTCATTTCTCCAATCTTGCAAAATTATTACTCCAAAGTGGGTGGATGTTTCTTTCAAAGCGCTGTAACTGCCCCGCTTTTCAGCCGATGGTCGAACTTGATGCAAATCACAGCCCCAAACTGTGACCTTGCATCTCTTCCTCTCGATGACTCCAGCTCCCATATGAGGCTGGAACGAGCTCGCAAACCAGCAGTGAGCCCCTCTCCAAGGCCGTGCCAGGCCGTAAATTATCCACACGACAGGGAGCACCAAGCTAAGAGAGGCCACAGGAAGCAAGTGAAGTTCATGCCATTTTATTTGATCCACAGCTTGCAAGCAGTACACACCCTGAATGAAGCATCATTGTTCATGGCCAGACGCGTTTCAGGATTTCTATCCTTTCATCAGTGGCTCGGCAGAGAAAATGTTCAGCTGCGCTGCTCACGCATTTATAATTAATCCAAACACCCGCCCTGCTAGGCGTGGCTGTCAGCACAGCCTCCTGGTGTTTGTAGTTCCATTAGATATCCCACAGTGTGGGCGCTGTTCATTTCTCCAATCTTGCAAAATTATTACTCCCAAGTGGGTGGATGTTTCTTTCAAAGCGCTGTAACTGCCCCGCTTTTCAGCCGATGGTCGAACTTGATGCAAATCACAGCCCCCAACTGTGACCTTGCATCTCTTCCTCTCGATGACTCCAGCTCCCACATGAGGCTGGAACGAGCCCGCAAACCAGCAGTGAGCCCATCTCCACGGCCGTGCCAGGCCGTAAATTATCCACACGACAGGGAGCACCAAGCTAAGAGAGGCCACAGGAAGCAAGGCGAAGTTCATGTCATTTTATTTGATCCACAGCTTGCAAGCAGTACACACCTTGAATGAAGCATCATTGTTCATGGCCAGACGCGTTTCAGGATTTCTATCCTTTCATCAGTGGCTCGTCAGAGAAAATGTCCAGCTGCGCTGCTCACGCATTTATAAATATTCCAAACACTTGCCCTACTAGGCGTGGCTGTCAGCACAGCCTCCTGGTGTTTGTTGTTCCATTAGATATCCCACAGTGGGGGCGCTGTTCATTTCTCCAATCTTGCAAAATTATTACTCCCAAGTGGGTGGATGTTTCTTTCAAAGCGCTGTAACTGCCACGCTTTTCAGCCGATGGTCGAACTTGATGCAAATCACAGCCCCGAACTGTGACCTTGCATCTCTTCCTCTCGATGACTCCAGCTCCCACATGAGGCTGGAACGAGCCCGCAAACCAGCAGTGAGCCCCTCTCCACGGCCGTGCCAGTCCGTAAATTATCCACACGACAGGGAGCACCAAGCTAAGAGAGGCCACAGGAAGTAAGGTGAAGTTCATGTCATTTTATTTGATCCACAGCTTGCAAGCAGTACACACCTTGAATGAAGCATCATTGTTCATGGCCAGACGCGTTTCAGGATTTCTATTCTTTCATCAGTGGCTCGGCAGAGAAAATGTTCAGCTGCGCTGCTCACGCATTTATAATTAATCCAAACACCCGCCCTGCTAGGCGTGGCTGTCAGCACAGCCTCCTGGTGTTTGTAGTTCCATTAGATATCCCACAGTGGGGGCGCTGTTCATTTCTCCAATCTTGCAAAATTATTACTCCCAAGTGGGTGAATGTTTTTTTCAAAGCGCTGTAACTGCCCCGCTTTTCAGCCGATGGTCGAACTTGATGCAAATCACAGCCCCGAAGACCTTGCATCTCCTCCTCTCGATGACTCCAGCTCCCACATGAGGCTGGAACGAGCCCGCAAACCAGCAGTGAGCCCCTCTCCACGGCCTTGCCAGGCCGTAAATTATCCACGCGACAGGGAGCACCAAGCTAAGAGAGGCCACAGGAAGCAAGGTGAAGTTCATGTCATTTTATTTGATCCACAGCTTGCAAGCAGTACACACCCTGAATGAAGCATCATTGTTCATGGCCAGACGCGTTTCAGGATTTCTATCTTTTCATCAGTGGCTCGGCAGAGAAAATGTTCCGCTGCGCTGCTCACGCATTTATAAATAATCCAAACACCCGCCCTGCTAGGCGTGGCTGTCAGCACAGCCTCCTGGTGTTTGTAGTTCCATTAGATATCTCACAGTGGGGGCGCTGTTCATTTCTCCAATCTTGCAAAATTATTACTCCCAAGTGGGTGGATGTTTCTTTCAAAGCACTGTAACTGCCCCGCTTTTCAGCCGATGGTCGAACTTGATGCAAATCACTGCCCCGAACTGTGACCTTTCATCTCTTCCTCTCGATGACTCCAGCTCCCACATGAGGCTGGAACGAGCCCGCAAACCAGCAGTGAGCCCCTCTCCACGGCCGTGCCAGGCTGTAAATTATCCACACGACAGGGAGCACCAAGCTAAGAAAGGCCACAAGAAGCAAGGTGAAGTTCATGCCATTTTATTTGATCCACAGCTTGCAAGCAGTACACACCCTGAATAAAGCATCATTGTTCATGGCCAGACGAGTTTCAGGATTTCTATCCTTTCATCAGTGGCTCGGCAGAGAAAATGTTCAGCTGCGCTGCTGACACATATATAATTGATCCAAACACCCGCCCTGCTAGGCGTGGCTGTCAGCACAGCCTCCTGGTGTTTGTAATTCCATTTGATATCCCACAGTGGGGGCGCTGTTCATTTCTCCAATCTTGCAAAATTATTACTCCCAAGTGGGTGGATGTTTCTTTCAAAGCGCGGTAACTGCCCCGCTTTTCAGCCGATGGTCGAACTTGATGCAAATCACAGCCCCGAACTGTGACCTTGCATCTCTTCCTCTCGATGACTCCAGCTCCCACATGAGGCTGGAACGAGCCCGCAAACCAGCAGTGAGCCCCTCTCCACGGCCGTGCCAGGCCGTAAATTATCCACACGACAGGGAGCACCAAGCTAAGAGAGGCCACAGGAAGCAAGGTGAAGTTCATGTCATTTTATTTGATCCACAGCTTGCAAGCAGTACACACCCTGAATGAAGCATCATTGTTCATGGCCAGACGCGTTTCAGGATTTCTATCCTTTCATCAGTGGCTCTGCAGAGAAAATGTTCAGCTGCGCTGCTCACGCATTTATGATTAATCCAAACACCCGCCCTGCTAGGCGTGGCTGTCAGCACAGCCTCCTGGTGTGTGTAGTTCCATTAGATATCCCACAGTGGGGGCGCTGTACATTTCTCCAATCTTGCAAAATTATTACTCCCAAGTGGGTGAATGTTTCTTTCAAAGCGCTGTAACTGCCCCGCTTTTCAGCCGATGGTCGAACTTGATGCAAATCACAGCCCCGAAGACCTTGCATCTCTTCCTCTCGATGACTCCAGCTCCCACAGGAGGCTGGAACGAGCCCGCAAACCAGCAGTGAGCCCCTCTCCACAGCCCTGCCAGGCTGTAAATTATCCACACGACAGGGAGCACCAAGCTAAGAGAGGCCACAGGAAGCAAGGTTAAGTTCATGTCATTTTATTTGATCCACAGCTTGCAAGCAGTACACACCCTGAATGAAGCATCATTGTTCATGGCCAGACGCGTTTCAGGATTTCTATCCTTTTATCAGTGGCTCGGCAGAGAAAATGTTCCGCTGCGCTGCTCACGCATTTATAATTAATCCAAACACCCGCCCTGCTAGGCGTGGCTGTCAGCACAGCCTCCTGGTGTTTGTAGTTCCATTAGATATCTCACAGTGGGGGCGCTGTTCATTTCTCCAATCTTGCAAAATTATTACTCCCAAGTGAGTGGATGTTTCTTTCAAAGCACTGTAACTGCCCCGCTTTTCAGCCGATGGTCGAACTTGATGCAAATCACTGCCCCGAACTGTGACCTTTCATGTCTTCCTCTCGATGACTCCAGCTCCCACATGAGGCTGGAGCGAGCCCGCAAACCAGCAGTGAGCCCTTCTCCACGGCCGTGCCAGGCCGTAAATTATCCACACGACAGGGACCACCAAGCTAAGAGAGGCCACAGGAAGCAAGGTGAAGATCATGTCATTTTTTTTGATCCACAGCTTGCAAGCACTACACACCCTGAATGAAGCATCATTGTTCATGGCCAGACGCGTTTCAGGATTTCTATCCTTTCATCAGTGGCTCGGCAGAGAAAATGTTCAGCTGCGCTGCTCACGCATTTATAATTAATCCAAACACCCGCCCTGCTAGGAGTGGCTGTCAGCACAGCCTCCTGGTGTTTGTAGTTCCATTAGATATCCCACAGTGGGGGCGCTGTTCATTTCTCCAATCTTGCAAAATTATTACTCCCAAGTGGGTGGATGTTTCTTTCAAAGCGCGGTAACTGCCCCGCTTTTCAGCCGATGGTCGAACTTGATGCAAATCACAGCCCCGAACTGTGACCTTGCATCTCTTCCTCTCGATGACTCCAGCTCCCACATGAGGCTGGAACGAGCCGCAAACCAACAGTGAGCCCCTCTCCACGGCCGTGCCAGGCCGTAAATTATCCACACGACAGGGAGCACCAAGCTAAGAGAGGCCACAGGAAGCAAGGTGAAGTTCATGTCATTTTATTTGATCCACAGCTTGCAAGCACTACACACCCTGAATGAAGCATCATTGTTCATGGCCAGACGCGTTTCAGGATTTCTATCCTTTCATCAGTGGACGTGTTTCAGGAATTCTATCCTTTCATCAGTGGCTCGACAGAGAAAATGTTCAGCTGTGCTGCTCACGCATTTATAATTAATCCAAACACCCGCCCTGCTAGGCGTGGCTGTCAGCACAGCCTCCTGGTGTTTGTAGTTCCATTAGATATCCCACAGTGGGGGCGCTATTCATTTCTCCAATCTTGCAAAATGATTACTCCCAAGTGGGTGGATGTTTCTTTCAAAGCGCTGTAACTGCCCCGCTTTTCAGCCGATGGTCGAACTTGATGCAAATCACAGCCCCGAACTGTGACCTTGCATCTCTTCCTCTCGATGACTCCAGCTCCCACATGAGGCTGGAACGAGCCCGCAAACCAGCAGTGAGCCCATCTCCACGGCCGTGCCAGGCCGTAAATTATCCACACCACAGGTAGCACCAAGCTAGGAGAGGCCACAGGAAGCAACGTGAAGTTCATGTCATTTTATTTGATCCACAGCTTGCATGCAGTACACACCCTGAATAAAGCATCATTGTTCATGGCCAGACGCGTTTCAGGATTTCTATCCTTTCATCAGTGGCTCGGCAGAGAAAATGTTCAGCTGCGCTGCTCACGCATTTATAATTAATCCAAACACCCGCCCTGCTAGGCGTGGCTGTCAGCACAGCCTCCTGGTGTTTGTAGTTCCATTAGATATCCCACAGTGGGGGCGCTGTTCATTTCTCCAATCCTGCAAAATAATACTCCCAAGTGGGTGGATGTTTCTTTCAAAGCGCTGTAACTGCCCCGCTTTTCAGCCGATGGTCGAACTTGATGCAAATCACAGCCCCAAACTGTGACCTTGCATCTCTTCCTCTCGATGACTCCAGCTCCCACATGAGGCTGGAACGAGCCCGCAAACTAGCAGTGAGCCCCTCTCCACGGCCGTGCCAGGCCGTAAATTATCCACACGACAGGGAGCACCAAGCTAAGAGAGGCCACAGGAAGCAAGTGAAGTTCATGCCATTTTATTTGATCCACAGCTTGCAAGCAGTACACACCCTGAATGAAGCATCATTGTTCATGGCCAGACGCGTTTCAGGATTTCTATCCTTTCATCAGTGGCTCGGCAGAGAAAATGTTCAGCTGCGCTGCTCACGCATTTATAATTAATCCAAACACCCGCCCTACTAGGCGTGGCTGTCAGCACAGCCTCCTGGTGTTTGTAGTTCCATTAGATATCCCACAGTGGGGGCGCTGTTCATTTCTCCAATCTTGCAAAATTATTACTCCCAAGTGGGTGGATGTTTCTTTCAAAGCGCTGTAACTGCCCCGCTTTTCAGCCGATGGTCGAACTTGATGCAAATCACAGCCCCGAACTGTGACCTTGCATCTCTTCCTCTCGATGACTCCAGCTCCCACATGAGGCTGGAACGAGCCCGCAAACCAGCAGTGAGCCCCTCTCCACGGCCGTGCCAGGCCGTAAATTATCCACACGACAGGGAGCACCAAGCTAAGAGAGGCCACAGGAAGCAAGGTGAAGTTCATGTCATTTTATTTGATCCACAGCTTGCAAGCAGTACACACCCTGAATGAAGCATCATTGTTCATGGCCAGACGCGTTTCAGGATTTCTATTCTTTCATCAGTGGCTCGGCAGAGAAAATGTTCAGCTGCGCTGCTCACGCATTTATAATTAATCCAAACACCCGCCCTGCTAGGCGTGGCTGTCAGCACAGCCTCCTGGTGTTTGTAGTTCCATTAGATATCCCACAGTGGGGGCGCTGTTCATTTCTCCAATCTTGCAAAATTATTACTCCCAAGTGGGTGAATGTTTCTTTCAAAGCGCTGTAACTGCCCCGCTTTTCAGCCGATGGTCGAACTTGATGCAAATCACAGCCCCGAAGACCTTGCATCTCCTCCTCCCGATGACTCCAGCTCCCACATGAGGCTGGAACGAGCCCGCAAACCAGCAGTGAGCCCCTCTCCACGGCCTTGCCAGGCCGTAATTTATCCACACGACAGGGAGCACCAAGCTAAGAGAGGCCACAGGAAGCAAGGTGAAGTTCATGTCATTTTATTTGATCCACAGCTTGCAAGCAGTACACACCCTGAATGAAGCATCATTGTTCATGGCCAGACGCGTTTCAGGATTTCTATCCTTTCATCAGTGGCTCGGCAGAGAAAATGTTCCGCTGCGCTGCTCACACATTTATAATTAATCCAAACACCCGCCCTGCTAGGCGTGGCTGTCAGCACAGCCTCCTGGTGTTTGTAGTTCCATTAGATATCTCACAGTGGGGGCGCTGTTCATTTCTCCAATCTTGCAAAATTATTACTCCCAAGTGGGTGGATGTTTCTTTCAAAGCACTGTAACTGCCCCGCTTTTCAGCCGATGGTCGAACTTGATGCAAATCAATGCCCCGAACTGTGACATTTCATCTCTTCCTCTCGATGACTCCAGCTCCCACATGAGGCTGGAACGAGCCCGCAAACCAGCAGTGAGCCCCTCTCCACGGCCGTGCCAGGCTGTAAATTATCCACACGACAGGGAGCACCAAGCTAAGAAAGGCCACAAGAAGCAAGGTGAAGTTCATGCCATTTTATTTGATCCACAGCTTGCAATCAGTACACACCCTGAATGAAGCATCATTGTTCATGGCCAGACGTGTTTCAGGATTTCTATCCTTTCATCAGTGGCTCGGCAGAGAAAATGTTCAGCTGCGCTGCTCACACATATATAATTAATCCAAACACCCGCCCTGCTAGGCGTGGCTGTCAGCACAGCCTCCTGGTGTTTGTAATTCCATTAGATATCCCACAGTGGGGGCGCTGTTCATTTCTCCAATCTTGCAAAATTATTACTCCCAAGTGGGTGGATGTTTCTTTCAAAGCGCGGTAACTGCCCCGCTTTTCAGCCGATGGTCGAACTTGATGCAAATCACAGCCCCGAACTGTGACCTTGCATCTCTTCCTCTCGATGACTCCAGCTCCCACATGAGGCTGGAACGAGCCCGCAAACCAGCAGTGAGCCCCTCTCCACGGCCGTGCCAGGCCGTAAATTATCCACACGACAGGGAGCACCAAGCTAAGAGAGGCCACAGGAAGCAAGGTGAAGTTCATGTCATTTTATTTGATCCACAGCTTGCAAGCAGTACACACCCTGAATGAAGCATCATTGTTTATGGCCAGACGCGTTTCAGGATTTCTATCCTTTCATCAGTGGCTCTGCAGAGAAAATGTTCAGCTGCGCTGCTCACGCATTTATGATTAATCCAAACACCCGCCCTGCTAGGCGTGGCTGTCAGCACAGCCTCCTGGTGTGTGTAGTTCCATTAGATATCCCACAGTGGGGGCGCTGTACATTTCTCCAATCTTGCAAAATTATTACTCCCAAGTGGGTGAATGTTTCTTTCAAAGCGCTGTAACTGCCCCGCTTTTCAGCCGATGGTCGAACTTGATGCAAATCACAGCCCCGAAGACCTTGCATCTCTTCCTCTCGATGACTCCAGCTCCCACATGAGGCTGGAACGAGCCCGCAAACCAGCAGTGAGCCCCTCTCCACGGCCCTGCCAGGCTGTAAATTATCCACACGACAGGGAGCACCAAGCTAAGAGAGGCCACAGGAAGCAAGGTTAAGTTCATGTCATTTTATTTGATCCACAGCTTGCAAGCAGTACACACCCTGAATGAAGCATCATTGTTCATGGCCAGACGCGTTTCAGGATCTCTATCCTTTTATCAGTGGCTCGGCAGAGAAAATGTTCCGCTGCGCTGCTCACGCATTTATAATTAATCCAAACACCCGCCCTGCTAGGCGTGGCTGTCAGCACAGCCTCCTGGTGTTTGTAGTTCCATTAGATATCTCACAGTGGGGGCGCTGTTCATTTCTCCAATCTTGCAAAATTATTACTCCCAAGTGAGTGGATGTTTCTTTCAAAGCACTGTAACTGCCCCGCTTTTCAGCCGATGGTCGAACTTGATGCAAATCACTGCCCCGAACTGTGACCTTTCATCTCTTCCTCTCGATGACTCCAGCTCCCACATGAGGCTGGAGCGAGCCCGCAAACCAGCAGTGAGCCCTTCTCCACGGCCGTGCCAGGCCGTAAATTATCCACACGACAGGGAGCACCAAGCTAAGAGAGGCCACAGGAAGCAAGGTGAAGATCATGTCATTTTTTTTGATCCACAGCTTGCAAGCAGTACACACCCTGAATGAAGCATCATTGTTCATGGCCAGACGCGTTTCAGGATTTCTATCCTTTCATCAGTGGCTCGGCAGAGAAAATGTTCAGCTGCGCTGCTCACGCATTTATAATTAATCCAAACACCCGCCCTGCTAGGCGTGGCTGTCAGCACAGCCTCCTGGTGTTTGTAGTTCCATTAGATATCCCACAGTGGGGGCGCTGTTCATTTCTCCAATCTTGCAAAATTATTACTCCCAAGTGGGTGAATGTTTCTTTCAAAGCGCTGTAACTGCCCCGCTTTTCAGCCGATGGTCGAACTTGATGCAAATCACAGCCCCGAAGACCTTGCATCTCCTCCTCCCGATGACTCCAGCTCCCACATGAGGCTGGAACGAGCCCGCAAACCAGCAGTGAGCCCCTCTCCACGGCCTTGCCAGGCCGTAAATTATCCACACGACAGGGAGCACCAAGCTAAGAGAGGCCACAGGAAGCAAGGTGAAGTTCATGTCATTTTATTTGATCCACAGCTTGCAAGCAGTACACACCCTGAATGAAGCATCATTGTTCATGGCCAGACGCGTTTCAGGATTTCTATCCTTTCATCAGTGGCTCGGCAGAGAAAATGTTCCGCTGCGCTGCTCACGCATTTATAATTAATCCAAACACCCGCCCTGCTAGGCGTGGCTGTCAGCACAGCCTCCTGGTGTTTGTAGTTCCATTAGATATCTCACAGTGGGGGCGCTGTTCATTTCTCCAATCTTGCAAAATTATTACTCCCAAGTGGGTGGATGTTTCTTTCAAAGCACTGTAACTGCCCCGCTTTTCAGCCGATGGTCGAACTTGATGCAAATCAATGCCCCGAACTGTGACATTTCATCTCTTCCTCTCGATGACTCCAGCTCCCACATGAGGCTGGAACGAGCCCGCAAACCAGCAGTGAGCCCCTCTCCACGGCCGTGCCAGGCTGTAAATTATCCACACGACAGGGAGCACCAAGCTAAGAAAGGCCACAAGAAGCAAGGTGAAGTTCATGCCATTTTATTTGATCCACAGCTTGCAAGCAGTACACACCCTGAATGAAGCATCATTGTTCATGGCCAGACGCGTTTCAGGATTTCTATCCTTTCATCAGTGGCTCGGCAGAGAAAATGTTCAGCTGCGCTGCTCACGCATATATAATTAATCCAAACACCCGCCCTGCTAGGCGTGGCTGTCAGCACAGCCTCCTGGTGTTTGTAATTCCATTAGATATCCCACAGTGGGGGCGCTGTTCATTTCTCCAATCTTGCAAAATTATTACTCCCAAGTGGGTGGATGTTTCTTTCAAAGCGCGGTAACTGCCCCGCTTTTCAGCCGATGGTCGAACTTGATGCAAATCACAGCCCCGAACTGTGACCTTGCATCTCTTCCTCTCGATGACTCCAGCTCCCACATGAGGCTGGAACGAGCCCGCAAACCAGCAGTGAGCCCCTCTCCACGGCCGTGCCAGGCCGTAAATTATCCACACGACAGGGAGCACCAAGCTAAGAGAGGCCACAGGAAGCAAGGTGAAGTTCATGTCATTTTATTTGATCCACAGCTTGCAAGCAGTACACACCCTGAATGAAGCATCATTGTTCATGGCCAGACGCGTTTCAGGATTTCTCTCCTTTCATCAGTGGCTCTGCAGAGAAAATGTTCAGCTGCGCTGCTCACGCATTTATGATTAATCCAAACACCCGCCCTGCTAGGCGTGGCTGTCAGCACAGCCTCCTGGTGTGTGTAGTTCCATTAGATATCCCACAGTGGGGGCGCTGTACATTTCTCCAATCTTGCAAAATTATTACTCCCAAGTGGGTGAATGTTTCTTTCAAAGCGCTGTAACTGCCCCGCTTTTCAGCCGATGGTCGAACTTGATGCAAATCACAGCCCCGAAGACCTTGCATCTCTTCCTCTCGATGACTCCAGCTCCCACATGAGGCTGGAACGAGCCCGCAAACCAGCAGTGAGCCCCTCTCCACGGCCCTGCCAGGCTGTAAATTATCCACACGACAGGGAGCACCAAGCTAAGAGAGGCCACAGGAAGCAAGGTTAAGTTCATGTCATTTTATTTGATCCACAGCTTGCAAGCAGTACACACCCTGAATGAAGCATCATTGTTCATGGCCAGACGCGTTTCAGGATCTCTATCCTTTTATCAGTGGCTCGGCAGAGAAAATGTTCCGCTGCGCTGCTCACGCATTTATAATTAATCCAAACACCCGCCCTGCTAGGCGTGGCTGTCAGCACAGCCTCCTGGTGTTTGTAGTTCCATTAGATATCTCACAGTGGGGGCGCTGTTCATTTCTCCAATCTTGCAAAATTATTACTCCCAAGTGAGTGGATGTTTCTTTCAAAGCACTGTAACTGCCCCGCTTTTCAGCCGATGGTCGAACTTGATGCAAATCACAGCCCCGAACTGTGACCTTTCATCTCCTCCTCTCGATGACTCCAGCTCCCACATGAGGCTGGAACGAGCCCGCAAACCAGCAGTGAGCCCCTCTCCACGGCCTTGCCAGGCCGTAAATTATCCACACGACAGGGAGCACCAAGCTAAGAGAGGCCACAGGAAGCAAGGTGAAGTTCATGTCATTTTATTTGATCCACAGCTTGCAAGCAGTACACACCCTGAATGAAGCATCATTGTTCATGGCCAGACGCGTTTCAGGATTTCTATCCTTTCATCAGTGGCTCGGCAGAGAAAATGTTCCGCTGCGCTGCTCACGCATTTATAATTAATCCAAACACCCGCCCTGCTAGGCGTGGCTGTCAGCACAGCCTCCTGGTGTTTGTAGTTCCATTAGATATCTCACAGTGGGGGCGCTGTTCATTTCTCCAATCTTGCAAAATTATTACTCCCAAGTGGGTGGATGTTTCTTTCAAAGCACTGTAACTGCCCCGCTTTT
The DNA here is from genome assembly GCF_964263255.1 of Lissotriton vulgaris. Classification (NCBI taxonomy): domain Eukaryota; kingdom Metazoa; phylum Chordata; class Amphibia; order Caudata; family Salamandridae; genus Lissotriton; species Lissotriton vulgaris. Next base: position 735,779,824 of record NC_141691.1, on the reverse strand, counting down.
CAGCCGATGGTCGAACTTGATGCAAATCAATGCCCCGAACTGTGACCTTTCATCTCTTCCTCTCGATGACTCCAGCTCCCACATGAGGCTGGAACGAGCCCGCAAACCAGCAGTGAGCCCCTCTCCACGGCCGTGCCAGGCTGTAAATTATCCACACGACAGGGAGCACCAAGCTAAGAAAGGCCACAAGAAGCAAGGTGAAGTTCATGCCATTTTATTTGATCCACAGCTTGCAAGCAGTACACACCCTGAATGAAGCATCATTGTTCATGGCCAGACGCGTTTCAGGATTTCTATCCTTTCATCAGTGGCTCGGCAGAGAAAATGTTCAGCTGCGCTGCTCACACATATATAATTAATCCAAACACCCGCCCTGCTAGGCGTGGCTGTCAGCACAGCCTCCTGGTGTTTGTAATTCCATTAGATATCCCACAGTGGGGGCGCTGTTCATTTCTCCAATCTTGCAAAATTATTACTCCCAAGTGGGTGGATGTTTCTTTCAAAGCGCGGTAACTGCCCCGCTTTTCAGCCGATGGTCGAACTTGATGCAAATCACAGCCCCGAACTGTGACCTTGCATCTCTTCCTCTCGATGACTCCAGCTCCCACATGAGGCTGGAACGAGCCCGCAAACCAGCAGTGAGCCCCTCTCCACGGCCGTGCCAGGCCGTAAATTATCCACACGACAGGGAGCACCAAGCTAAGAGAGGCCACAGGAAGCAAGGTGAAGTTCATGTCATTTTATTTGATCCACAGCTTGCAAGCAGTACACACCCTGAATGAAGCATCATTGTTCATGGCCAGACGCGTTTCAGGATTTCTATCCTTTCATCAGTGGCTCTGCAGAGAAAATGTTCAGCTGCGCTGCTCACGCATTTATGATTAATCCAAACACCCGCCCTGCTAGGCGTGGCTGTCAGCACAGCCTCCTGGTGTTTGTAGTTCCATTAGATATCCCACAGTGGGGGCGCTGTTCATTTCTCCAATCTTGCAAAATTATTACTCCCAAGTTGGTGGATGTTTCTTTCAAAGCGCTGTAACTGCCCCGCTTTTCAGCCGATGGTCGAACATGATACAAATCACAGCCCCGAACTGTGACCTTGCATCTCTTCCTCTCGATGACTCCAGCTCCCACATGAGGGTGGAACGAGCCCGCAAACCAGCAGTGAGCCCCTCTCCACGGCCGTGCCAGGCTGTAAATTATCCACACGACAGGGAGCACCAAGCTAAGAAAGGCCACAGGAAGCAAGGTGAAGTTCATGCCATTTTATTTGATCCACAGCTTGCAAGCAGTACACACCCTGAATGAAGCATCATTGTTCATGGCCAAACACGTTTCAGGATTTCTATCCTTTCATCAGTGGCTCGGCAGAGAAAATGTTCAGCTGCGCTGCTCACACATTTATAATTAATCCAAACACCCGCACTGCTAGGCGTGGCTGTCAGCACAGCCTCCTGGTGTTTGTAATTCCATTAGATATCCCACAGTGGGGGCGCTGTTCATTTCTCCAATCTTGCAAAATTATTACTCCCAAGTGGGTGGATGTTTCTTTCAAAGCGCGGTAACTGCCCCGCTTTTCAGCCGATGGTCGAACTTGATGCAAATCACAGCCCCGAACTGTGACCTTGCATCTCTTCCTCTCGATGACTCCAGCTCCCACATGAGGCTGGAACGAGCCGCAAACCAACAGTGAGCCCCTCTCCACGGCCGTGCCAGGCCGTAAATTATCCACACGACAGGGGGCACCAAGCTAAGAGAGGCCACAGGAAGCAAGGTGAAGTTCATGTCATTTTATTTGATCCACAGCTTGCAAGCAGTACACACCCTGAATGAAGCATCATTGTTCATGGCCAGACGTGTTTCAGGAATTCTATCCTTTCATCAGTGGCTCGACAGAGAAAATGTTCAGCTGCGCTGCTCACGCATTTATAATTAATCCAAACACCCGCCCTGCTAGGCGTGGCTGTCAGCACAGCCTCCTGGTGTTTGTAGTTCCATTAGATATCCCACAGTGGGGGCGCTATTCATTTCTCCAATCTTGCAAAATTATTACTCCCAAGTGGGTGGATGTTTCTTTCAAAGCGCTGTAACTGCCCCGCTTTTCAGCCGATGGTCGAACTTGATGCAAATCACAGCCCCGAACTGTGACCTTGCATCTCTTCCTCTCGATGACTCCAGCTCCCACATGAGGCTGGAACGAGTCCGCAAACCAGCAGTGAGCCCATCTCCACGGCCGTGCCAGGCTGTAAATTATCCACACGACAGGGAGCACCAAGCTAAGAAAGGCCACAGGAAGCAAGGTGAAGTTCATGTAATTTTATTTGATCCACAGCTTGCAAGCAGTACACACCCTGAATGAAGCATCATTGTTCATGGCCAGACGCGTTTCAGGATTTCTATCCTTTCATCAGTGGCTCGGCAGAGAAAATGTTCAGCTGCGCTGCTCACACATATATAATTAATCCAAACACCCGCCCTGCTAGGCGTGGCTGTCAGCACAGCCTCCTGGTGTTTGTAATTCCATTAGATATCCCACAGTGGGGGCGCTGTTCATTTCTCCAATCTTGCAAAATTATTACTCCCAAGTGGGTGGATGTTTCTTTCAAAGCGCGGTAACTGCCCCGCTTTTCAGCCGATGGTCGAACTTGATGCAAATCACAGCCCCGAACTGTGACCTTGCATCTCTTCCTCTCGATGACTCCAGCTCCCACATGAGGCTGGAACGAGCCCGCAAACCAGCAGTGAGCCCCTCTCCACGGCCGTGCCAGGCCGTAAATTATCCACACGACAGGGAGCACCAAGCTAAGAGAGGCCACAGGAAGCAAGGTGAAGTTCATGTCATTTTATTTGATCCACAGCTTGCAAGCAGTACACACCCTGAATGAAGCATCATTGTTTATGGCCAGACGCGTTTCAGGATTTCTATCCTTTCATCAGTGGCTCTGCAGAGAAAATGTTCAGCTGCGCTGCTCACGCATTTATGATTAATCCAAACACCCGCCCTGCTAGGCGTGGCTGTCAGCACAGCCTCCTGGTGTGTGTAGTTCCATTAGATATCCCACAGTGGGGGCGCGGTACATTTCTCCAATCTTGCAAAATTATTACTCCCAAGTGGGTGAATGTTTCTTTCAAAGCGCTGTAACTGCCCCGCTTTTCAGCCGATGGTCGAACTTGATGCAAATCACAGCCCCGAAGACCTTGCATCTCTTCCTCTCGATGACTCCAGCTCCCACATGAGGCTGGAACGAGCCCGCAAACCAGCAGTGAGCCCCTCTCCACGGCCCTGCCAGGCTGTAAATTATCCACACGACAGGGAGCACCAAGCTAAGAGAGGCCACAGGAAGCAAGGTTAAGTTCATGTCATTTTATTTGATCCACAGCTTGCAAGCAGTACACACCCTGAATGAAGCATCATTGTTCATGGCCAGACGCGTTTCAGGATCTCTATCCTTTTATCAGTGGCTCGGCAGAGAAAATGTTCCGCTGCGCTGCTCACGCATTTATAATTAATCCAAACACCCGCCCTGCTAGGCGTGGCTGTCAGCACAGCCTCCTGGTGTTTGTAGTTCCATTAGATATCTCACAGTGGGGGCGCTGTTCATTTCTCCAATCTTGCAAAATTATTACTCCCAAGTGAGTGGATGTTTCTTTCAAAGCACTGTAACTGCCCCGCTTTTCAGCCGATGGTCGAACTTGATGCAAATCACTGCCCCGAACTGTGACCTTTCATCTCTTCCTCTCGATGACTCCAGCTCCCACATGAGGCTGGAGCGAGCCCGCAAACCAGCAGTGAGCCCTTCTCCACGGCCGTGCCAGGCCGTAAATTATCCACATGACAGGGAGCACCAAGCTAAGAGAGGCCACAGGAAGCAAGGTGAAGATCATGTCATTTTTTTTGATCCACAGCTTGCAAGCAGTACACACCCTGAATGAAGCATCATTGTTCATGGCCAGACGCGTTTCAGGATTTCTATCCTTTCATCAGTGGCTCGGCAGAGAAAATGTTCAGCTGCGCTGCTCACGCATTTATAATTAATCCAAACACCCGCCCTGCTAGGCGTGGCTGTCAGCACAGCCTCCTGGTGTTTGTAGTTCCATTAGATATCCCACAGTGGGGGCGCTGTTCATTTCTCCAATCTTGCAAAATTATTACTCCCAAGTGGGTGAATGTTTCTTTCAAAGCGCTGTAACTGCCCCGCTTTTCAGCCGATGGTCGAACTTGATGCAAATCACAGCCCCGAAGACCTTGCATCTCTTCCTCTCGATGACTCCAGCTCCCACATGAGGCTGGAACGAGCCCGCAAACCAGCAGTGAGCCCCTCTCCACGGCCCTGCCAGGCTGTAAATTATCCACACGACAGGGAGCACCAAGCTAAGAGAGGCCACAGGAAGCAAGGTTAAGTTCATGTCATTTTATTTGATCCACAGCTTGCAAGCAGTACACACCCTGAATGAAGCATCATTGTTCATGGCCAGACGCGTTTCAGGATCTCTATCCTTTTATCAGTGGCTCGGCAGAGAAAATGTTCCGCTGCGCTGCTCACGCATTTATAATTAATCCAAACACCCGCCCTGCTAGGCGTGGCTGTCAGCACAGCCTCCTGGTGTTTGTAGTTCCATTAGATATCTCACAGTGGGGGCGCTGTTCATTTCTCCAATCTTGCAAAATTATTACTCCCAAGTGAGTGGATGTTTCTTTCAAAGCACTGTAACTGCCCCGCTTTTCAGCCGATGGTCGAACTTGATGCAAATCACAGCCCCGAACTGTGACCTTTCATCTCCTCCTCTCGATGACTCCAGCTCCCACATGAGGCTGGAACGAGCCCGCAAACCAGCAGTGAGCCCCTCTCCACGGCCTTGCCAGGCCGTAAATTATCCACACGACAGGGAGCACCAAGCTAAGAGAGGCCAAAGGAAGCAAGGTGAAGTTCATGTCATTTTATTTGATCCACAGCTTGCAAGCAGTACACACCCTGAATGAAGCATCATTGTTCATGGCCAGACGCGTTTCAGGATTTCTATCCTTTCATCAGTGGCTCGGCAGAGAAAATGTTCCGCTGCGCTGCTCACGCATTTATAATTAATCCAAACACCCGCCCTGCTAGGCGTGGCTGTCAGCACAGCCTCCTGGTGTTTGTAGTTCCATTAGATATCTCACAGTGGGGGCGCTGTTCATTTCTCCAATCTTGCAAAATTATTACTCCCAAGTGGGTGGATGTTTCTTTCAAAGCACTGTAACTGCCCCGCTTTTCAGCCGATGGTCGAACTTGATGCAAATCAATGCCCCGAACTGTGACCTTTCATCTCTTCCTCTCGATGACTCCAGCTCCCACATGAGGCTGGAACGAGCCCGCAAACCAGCAGTGAGCCCCTCTCCACGGCCGTGCCAGGCTGTAAATTATCCACACGACAGGGAGCACCAAGCTAAGAAAGGCCACAAGAAGCAAGGTGAAGTTCATGCCATTTTATTTGATCCACAGCTTGCAAGCAGTACACACCCTGAATGAAGCATCATTGTTCATGGCCAGACGCGTTTCAGGATTTCTATCCTTTCATCAGTGGCTCGGCAGAGAAAATGTTCAGCTGCGCTGCTCACACATATATAATTAATCCAAACACCCGCCCTGCTAGGCGTGGCTGTCAGCACAGCCTCCTGGTGTTTGTAATTCCATTAGATATCCCACAGTGGGGGCGCTGTTCATTTCTCCAATCTTGCAAAATTATTACTCCCAAGTGGGTGGATGTTTCTTTCAAAGCGCGGTAACTGCCCCGCTTTTCAGCCGATGGTCGAACTTGATGCAAATCACAGCCCCGAACTGTGACCTTGCATCTCTTCCTCTCGATGACTCCAGCTCCCACATGAGGCTGGAACGAGCCCGCAAACCAGCAGTGAGCCCCTCTCCACGGCCGTGCCAGGCCGTAAATTATCCACACGACAGGGAGCACCAAGCTAAGAGAGGCCACAGGAAGCAAGGCGAAGTTCATGTCATTTTATTTGATCCACAGCTTGCAAGCAGTACACACCCTGAATGAAGCATCATTGTTCATGGCCAGACGCGTTTCAGGATTTCTATCCTTTCATCAGTGGCTCTGCAGAGAAAATGTTCAGCTGCGCTGCTCACGCATTTATGATTAATCCAAACACCCGCCCTGCTAGGCGTGGCTGTCAGCACAGCCTCCTGGTGTTTGTAGTTCCATTAGATATCCCACAGTGGGGGCGCTGTTCATTTCTCCAATCTTGCAAAATTATTACTCCCAAGTTGGTGGATGTTTCTTTCAAAGCGCTGTAACTGCCCCGCTTTTCAGCCGATGGTCGAACATGATGCAAATCACAGCCCCGAACTGTGACCTTGCATCTCTTCCTCTCGATGACTCCAGCTCCCACATGAGGGTGGAACGAGCCCGCAAACCAGCAGTGAGCCCCTCTCCACGGCCGTGCCAGGCTGTAAATTATCCACACGACAGGGAGCACCAAGCTAAGAAAGGCCACAGGAAGCAAGGTGAAGTTCATGCCATTTTATTTGATCCACAGCTTGCAAGCAGTACACACCCTGAATGAAGCATCATTGTTCATGGCCAAACACGTTTCAGGATTTCTATCCTTTCATCAGTGGCTCGGCAGAGAAAATGTTCAGCTGCGCTGCTCACACATTTATAATTAATCCAAACACCCGCACTGCTAGGCGTGGCTGTCAGCACAGCCTCCTGGTGTTTGTAATTCCATTAGATATCCCACAGTGGGGGCGCTGTTCATTTCTCCAATCTTGCAAAATTATTACTCCCAAGTGGGTGGATGTTTCTTTCAAAGCGCGGTAACTGCCCCGCTTTTCAGCCGATGGTCGAACTTGATGCAAATCACAGCCCCGAACTGTGACCTTGCATCTCTTCCTCTCGATGACTCCAGCTCCCACATGAGGCTGGAACGAGCCGCAAACCAACAGTGAGCCCCTCTCCACGGCCGTGCCAGGCCGTAAATTATCCACACGACAGGGGGCACCAAGCTAAGAGAGGCCACAGGAAGCAAGGTGAAGTTCATGTCATTTTATTTGATCCACAGCTTGCAAGCAGTACACACCCTGAATGAAGCATCATTGTTCATGGCCAGACGTGTTTCAGGAATTCTATCCTTTCATCAGTGGCTCGACAGAGAAAATGTTCAGCTGCGCTGCTCACGCATTTATAATTAATCCAAACACCCGCCCTGCTAGGCGTGGCTGTCAGCACAGCCTCCTGGTGTTTGTAGTTCCATTAGATATCCCACAGTGGGGGCGCTATTCATTTCTCCAATCTTGCAAAATTATTACTCCCAAGTGGGTGGATGTTTCTTTCAAAGCGCTGTAACTGCCCCGCTTTTCAGCCGATGGTCGAACTTGATGCAAATCACAGCCCCGAACTGTGACCTTGCATCTCTTCCTCTCGATGACTCCAGCTCCCACATGAGGCTGGAACGAGCCCGCAAACCAGCAGTGAGCCCATCTCCACGGCCGTGCCAGGCTGTAAATTATCCACACGACAGGGAGCACCAAGCTAAGAAAGGCCACAGGAAGCAAGGTGAAGTTCATGTCATTTTATTTGATCCACAGCTTGCAAGCAGTACACACCCTGAATGAAGCATCATTGTTCATGGCCAGACGCGTTTCAGGATTTCTATCCTTTCATCAGTGGCTCGGCAGAGAAAATGTTCAGCTGCGCTGCTCACACATTTATAATTAATCCAAACACCCGCCCTGCTAGGCGTGGCTGTCAGCACAGCCTCCTGGTGTTTGTAATTCCATTAGATATCCCACAGTGGGGGCGCTGTTCATTTCTCCAATCTTGCAAAATTATTACTCCCAAGTGGGTGGATGTTTCTTTCAAAGCGCGGTAACTGCCCCGCTTTTCAGCCGATAGTCGAACTTGATGCAAATCACAGCCCCGAACTGTGACCTTGCATCTCTTCCTCTCGATGACTCCAGCTCCCACATGAGGCTGGAACGAGCCCGCAAACCAGCAGTGAGCCCCTCTCCACTGCCGTGCCAGGCCGTAAATTATCCACACGACAGGGAGCACCAAGCTAAGAGAAGCCACAGGAAGCAAGGTGAAGTTCATGTCATTTTATTTGATCCACAGCTTGCAAGCAGTACACACCCTGAATGAAGCATCATTGTTCATGGCCAGACGCGTTTCAGGATTTCTATCCTTTCATCAGTGGCTCGGCAGAGAAAATGTTCAGCTGCGCTGCTCACGCATTTATAATTAATCCAAACACCCGCCCTGCTAGGCTTGGCTGTTAGCACAGCCTCCTGGTGTGTGTAGTTCCATTAGATATCCCACAGTGGGGGCGCTGTACATTTCTCCAATCTTGCAAAATTATTACTCCCAAGTGGGTGAATGTTTCTTTCAAAGCGCTGTAACTGCCCCGCTTTTCAGCCGATGGTCGAACTTGATGCAAATCACAGCCCCGAAGACCTTGCATCTCTTCCTCTCGATGACTCCAGCTCCCACATGAGGCTGGAACGAGCCCGCAAACCAGCAGTGAGCCCCTCTCCACGGCCCTGCTAGGCCGTAAATTATCCACACGACAGGGAGCACCAAGCTAAGAGAGGCCACAGGAAGCAAGGTGAAATTCATGTCATTTTATTTGATCCACAGCTTGCAAACAGTACACATCCTGAATGAAGCATCATTGTTCATGGCCAGACGCGTTTCAGGATTTCTATCCTTTTATCAGTGGCTCGGCAGAGAAAATGTTCCGCTGCGCTGCTCACGCATTTATAATTAATCCAAACACCCGCCCTGCTAGGCGTGGCTGTCAGCACAGCCTCCTGGTGTTTGTAGTTCCAATAGATATCTCACAGTGGGGGCGCTGTTCATTTCTCCAATCTTGCAAAATTATTACTCCCAAGTGAGTGGATGTTTCTTTCAAAGCGTTGTAACTGCCCCGCTTTTCAGCCGATGGTCGAAATTGATGCAAATCACTGCCCCGAACTGTGACCTTGCATCTCTTCCTCTCGATGACTCCAGCTCCCACATGAGGGTGGAACGAGCCCGCAAACCAGCAGTGAGCCCCTCTCCACGGCCGTGCCAGGCTGTAAATTATCCACACGACAGGGAGCACCAAGCTAAGAAAGGCCACAGGAAGCAAGGTGAAGTTCATGCCATTTTATTTGATCCACAGCTTGCAAGCAGTACACACCCTGAATGAAGCATCATTGTTCATGGCCAAACGCGTTTCAGGATTTCTATCCTTTCATCAGTGGCTCGGCAGAGAAAATGTTCAGCTGCGCTGCTCACACATTTATAATTAATCCAAACACCCGCACTGCTAGGCGTGGCTGTCAGCACAGCCTCCTGGTGTTTGTAATTCCATTAGATATCCCACAGTGGGGGCGCTGTTCATTTCTCCAATCTTGCAAAATTATTACTCCCAAGTGGGTGGATGTTTCTTTCAAAGCGCGGTAACTGCCCCGCTTTTCAGCCGATGGTCGAACTTGATGCAAATCACAGCCCCGAACTGTGACCTTGCATCTCTTCCTCTCGATGACTCCAGCTCCCACATGAGGCTGGAACGAGCCGCAAACCAACAGTGAGCCCCTCTCCACGGCAGTGCCAGGCCGTAAATTATCCACACGACAGGGAGCACCAAGCTAAGAGAGGCCACAGGAAGCAAGGTGAAGTTCATGTCATTTTATTTGATCCACAGCTTGCAAGCAGTACACACCCTGAATGAAGCATCATTGTTCATGGCCAGACGCGTTTCAGGATTTCTATCTTTTCATCAGTGGCTCGGCAGAGAAAATGTTCAGCTGCGCTGCTCACGCATTTATAATTAATCCAAACACCCGCCCTGCTAGGCGTGGCTGTCAGCACAGCATCCTGGTGTTTGTAGTTCCATTAGATATCCCACAGTGGGGGCGCTGTTCATTTCTCCAATCTTGCAAAATTATTACTCCCAAGTGGGTGGATGTTTCTTTCAAAGCGCTGTAACTGCCCCGCTTTTCAGCCGATGGTCGAACTTGATGCAAATCACAGCCCCGTAATGTGACCTTGCATCTCTTTCTCTCTATGACTCCAGCTCCCACATCAGGCTGGAACGAGCCCGCAAACCAGCAGTGAGCCCCTCTCCACGGCCGTGCCAGGCCGTAAATTATCCACACCACAGGTAGCACCAAGCTAAGAGAGGCCACAGGAAGCAACGTGAAGTTCATGTCATTTTATTTGATCCACAGCTTGCAAGCAGTACACACCCTGAATAAAGCATCATTGTTCATGGCCAGACGCGTTTCAGGATTTCTATCCTTTCATCAGTGGCTCAGCAGAGAAAATGTTCAGTGCGCTGCTCATGCATTTATAATTAATCCAAACACCAGCCCTGCTAGGCGTGGCTGTCAGCACAGCCTCCTGGTGTTTGTAGTTCCATTAGATATCCCACAGTGGGGGCGCTGTTCATTTCTCCAATCCTGCAAAATTATTACTCCCAAGTGGGTGGATGTTTCTTTCAAAGCGCTGTAACTGCCCCGCTTTTCAGCCGATGGTCGAACTTGATGCAAATCACAGCCCCGAACTGTGACCTTGCATCTCTTCCTCTCGATGACTCCAGCTCCCACATGAGGCTGGAACGAGCCCGCAAACCAGCAGTGAGCCCCTCTCCACGGCCGTGCCAGGCCGTAAATTATCCACACGACAGGGAGCACCAAGCTAAGAGAGGCAACAGGAAGCAAGGTGTAGTTCATGTCATTTTATTTGATCCACAGCTTGCAAGCAGTACACACCCTGAATGAAGCATCATTGTTCATGGCCAGACGCGTTTCAGGATTTCTATCCTTTCATCAGTGGCTCGGCAGAGAAAATGTTCAGCTGCGCTGCTCACGCATTTATAATTAATCCAAACACCCGCCCTGCTAGGCGTGGCTGTCAGCACAGCCTCCTGGTGTTTGTAGTTCCATTAGATATCCCACAGTGGGGGCGCTGTTCATTTCTCCAATCTTGCAAAATTATTACTCCAAAGTGGGTGGATGTTTCTTTCAAAGCGCTGTAACTGCCCCGCTTTTCAGCCGATGGTCGAACTTGATGCAAATCACAGCCCCGAACTGTGACCTTGCATCTCTTCCTCTCGATGACTCCAGCTCCCACATGAGGCTGGAACGAGCCCGCAAACCAGCAGTGAGCCCCTCTCCACGGCCGTGCCAGGCCGTAAATTATCCACACGACAGGGAGCACCAAGCTAAGAGAGGCAACAGGAGCAAGGTGTAGTTCATGTCATTTTATTTGATCCACAGCTTGCAAGCAGTACACACCCTGAATGAAGCATCATTGTTCATGGCCAGACGCGTTTCAGGATTTCTATCCTTTCATCAGTGGCTCGGCAGAGAAAATGTTCAGCTGCGCTGCTCACGCATTTATAATTAATCCAAACACCCGCCCTGCTAGGCGTGGCTGTCAGCACAGCCTCCTGGTGTTTGTAGTTCCATTAGATATCCCACAGTGGGGGCGCTGTTCATTTCTCCAATCTTGCAAAATTATTACTCCAAAGTGGGTGGATGTTTCTTTCAAAGCGCTGTAACTGCCCCGCTTTTCAGCCGATGGTCGAACTTGATGCAAATCACAGCCCCGAACTGTGACCTTGCATCTCTTCCTCTCGATGACTCCAGCTCCCATATGAGGCTGGAACGAGCTCGCAAACCAGCAGTGAGCCCCTCTCCATGGCCGTCCCAGGCCGTAAATTATCCACACGACAGGGAGCACCAAGCTAAGAGAGGCCACAGGAAGCAAGGTGAAGTTCATGTCATTTTATTTGATCCACAGCTTGCAAGCAGTACACACCCTGAATGAAGCATCATTGTTCATGGCCAGACGCGTTTCAGGATTTCTATCCTTTCATCAGTGGCTTGGCAGAGAAAATGTTCAGCTGCGCTGCTCACACATTTATAATTAATCCAAACACCCGCCCTGCTAAGCGTGGCTGTCAGCACAGCCTCCTGGTGTGTGTAGTTCCATTAGATATCCCACAGTGGGGGCGCTGTTCATTTCTCCAATCTTGCAAAATTATTACTCCCAAGTGGGTGAATGTTTCTTTCAAAGCGCTGTAACTGCCCCGCTTTTCAGCCGATGGTCGAACTTGATGCAAATCACAGCCCCGAAGACCTTGCATCTCTTCCTCTCGATGACTCCAGCTCCCACATGAGGCTGGAACGAGCCCGCAAACCAGCAGTGAGCCCCTCTCCACGGCCCTGCCAGGCTGTAAATTATCCACACGACAGGGAGCACCAAGCTAAGAGAGGCCACAGGAAGCAAGGTGAAGTTCATGTCATTTTATTTGATCCACAGCTTGCAAGCAGTACACACCCTGAATGAAGCATCATTGTTCATGGCCAGACGCGTTTCAGGATTTCTATCCTTTCATCAGTGGCTCAGCAGAGAAAATGTTCAGTGCGCTGCTCACGCATTTATAATTAATCCAAACACCAGCCCTGCTAGGCGTGGCTGTCAGCACAGCCTCCTGGTGTTTGTAGTTCCATTAGATATCCCACAGTGGGGGCGCTGTTCATTTCTCCAATCCTGCAAAATTATTACTCCCAAGTGGGTGGATGTTTCTTTCAAAGCCCTGTAACTGCCCCGCTTTTCAGCCGATGGTCGAACTTGATGCAAATCACAGCCCCGAACTGTGACCTTGCATCTCTTCCTCTCGATGACTCCAGCTCCCACATGAGGCTGGAACGAGCCCGCAAACCAGCAGTGAGCCCCTCTCCACGGCCGTGCCAGGCCGTAAATTATCCACACGACAGGGAGCACCAAGCTAAGAGAGGCAACAGGAGCAAGGTGTAGTTCATGTCATTTTATTTGATCCACAGCTTGCAAGCAGTACACACCCTGAATGAAGCATCATTGTTCATGGCCAGACGCGTTTCAGGATTTCTATCCTTTCATCAGTGGCTCGGCAGAGAAAATGTTCAGCTGCGCTGCTCACGCATTTATAATTAATCCAAACACCCGCCCTGCTAGGCGTGGCTGTCAGCACAGCCTCCTGGTGTTTGTAGTTCCATTAGATATCCCACAGTGGGGGCGCTGTTCATTTCTCCAATCTTGCAAAATTATTACTCCAAAGTGGGTGGATGTTTCTTTCAAAGCGCTGTAACTGCCCCGCTTTTCAGCCGATGGTCGAACTTGATGCAAATCACAGCCCCGAACTGTGACCTTGCATCTCTTCCTCTCGATGACTCCAGCTCCCATATGAGGCTGGAACGAGCTCGCAAACCAGCAGTGAGCCCCTCTCCATGGCCGTCCCAGGCCGTAAATTATCCACACGACAGGGAGCACCAAGCTAAGAGAGGCCACAGGAAGCAAGGTGAAGTTCATGTCATTTTATTTGATCCACAGCTTGCAAGCAGTACACACCCTGAATGAAGCATCATTGTTCATGGCCAGACGCGTTTCAGGATTTCTATCCTTTCATCAGTGGCTTGGCAGAGAAAATGTTCAGCTGCGCTGCTCACACATTTATAATTAATCCAAACACCCGCCCTGCTAAGCGTGGCTGTCAGCACAGCCTCCTGGTGTGTGTAGTTCCATTAGATATCCCACAGTGGGGGCGCTGTTCATTTCTCCAATCTTGCAAAATTATTACTCCCAAGTGGGTGAATGTTTCTTTCAAAGCGCTGTAACTGCCCCGCTTTTCAGCCGATGGTCGAACTTGATGCAAATCACAGCCCCGAAGACCTTGCATCTCTTCCTCTCGATGACTCCAGCTCCCACATGAGGCTGGAACGAGCCCGCAAACCAGCAGTGAGCCCCTCTCCACGGCCCTGCCAGGCTGTAAATTATCCACACGACAGGGAGCACCAAGCTAAGAGAGGCCACAGGAAGCAAGGTGAAGTTCATGTCATTTTATTTGATCCACAGCTTGCAAGCAGTACACACCCTGAATGAAGCATCATTGTTCATGGCCAGACGCGTTTCAGGATTTCTATCCTTTCATCAGTGGCTCGGCAGAGAAAATGTTCCGCTGCGCTGCTCACGCATTTATAATTAATCCAAACACCCGCCCTGCTAGGCGTGGCTGTCAGCACAGCCTCCTGGTGTGTGTAGTTCCATTACATATCCCACAGTGGGGGCGCTGTTCATTTCTCCAATCTTGCAAAATTATTACTCCCAAGTGGGTGGATGTTTCTTTCAAAGCGCTGTAACTGCCCCGCTTTTCAGCCGATGGTCGAACTTGATGCAAATCACAGCCCCATAATGTGACCTTGCATCTCTTTCTCTCTATGACTCCAGCTCCCACATCAGGCTGGAACGAGCCCGCAAACCAGCAGTGAGCCCCTCTCCACGGCCGTGCCAGGCCGTAAATTATCCACACCACAGGTAGCACCAAGCTAAGAGAGGCCACAGGAAGCAACGTGAAGTTCATGTCATTTTATTTGATCCACAGCTTGCAAGCAGTACACACCCTGAATAAAGCATCATTGTTCATGGCCAGACGCGTTTCAGGATTTCTATCCTTTCATCAGTGGCTCAGCAGAGAAAATGTTCAGTGCGCTGCTCACGCATTTATAATTAATCCAAACACCAGCCCTGCTAGGCGTGGCTGTCAGCACAGCCTCCTGGTGTTTGTAGTTCCATTAGATATCCCACAGTGGGGGCGCTGTTCATTTCTCCAATCCTGCAAAATTATTACTCCCAAGTGGGTGGATGTTTCTTTCAAAGCGCTGTAACTGCCCCGCTTTTCAGCCGATGGTCGAACTTGATGCAAATCACAGCCCCGAACTGTGACCTTGCATCTCTTCCTCTCGATGACTCCAGCTCCCACATGAGGCTGGAACGAGCCCGCAAACCAGCAGTGAGCCCCTCTCCACGGCCGTGCCAGGCCGTAAATTATCCACACGACAGGGAGCACCAAGCTAAGAGAGGCCACAGGAAGCAAGGTGTAGTTCATGTCATTTTATTTGATCCACAGCTTGCAAGCAGTACACACCCTGAATGAAGCATCATTGTTCATGGCCAGACGCATTTCAGGATTTCTATCCTTTCATCAGTGGCTCGGCAGAGAAAATGTTCAGCTGCGCTGCTCACGCATTTATAATTAATCCAAACACCCGCCCTGCTAGGCGTGGCTGTCAGCACAGCCTCCTGGTGTTTGTAGTTCCATTAGATATCCCACAGTGGGGGCGCTGTTCATTTCTCCAATCTTGCATAATTATTAATCCAAAGTGGGTGGATGTTTCTTTCAAAGCGCTGTAACTGCCCCGCTTTTCAGCCGATGGTCGAACTTGATGCAAATCACAGCCCCGAACTGTGACCTTGCATCTCTTCCTCTCGATGACTCCAGCTCCCATATGAGGCTGGAACGAGCTCGCAAACCAGCAGTGAGCCCCTCTCCACGGCCGTGCCAGGCCGTAAATTATCCACACGACAGGGAGCACCAAGCTAAGAGAGGCCACAGGAAGCAAGGTGAAGTTCATGTCATTTTATTTGATCCACAGCTTGCAAGCAGTACACACCCTGAATGAAGCATCATTGTTCATGGCCAGACGCGTTTCAGGATTTCTATCCTTTCATCAGTGGCTCGGCAGAGAAAATGTTCAGCTGCGCTGCTCACACATTTATAATTAATCCAAACACCCGCCCTGCTAGGCGTGGCTGTCAGCACAGCCTCCTGGTGTGTGTAGTTCCATTAGATATCCCACAGTGGGGGCGCTGTTCATTTCTCCAATCTTGCAAAATTATTACTCCCAAGTGGGTGAATGTTTCTTTCAAAGCGCTGTAACTGCCCCGCTTTTCAGCCGATGGTCGAACTTGATGCAAATCACAGCCCCGAAGACCTTGCATCTCTTCCTCTCTATGACTCCAGCTCCCACATGAGGCTGGAACGAGCCCGCAAACCAGCAGTGAGCCCCTCTCCACGGCCCTGCCAGGCCGTAAATTATCCACACGACAGGGAGCACCAAGCTAAGAGAGGCCACAGGAAACAAGGTGAAGTTCATGTCATTTTATTTGATCCACAGCTTGCAAGCAGTACACACCCTGAATGAAGCATCATTGTTCATGGCCAAACGCGTTTCAGGATTTCTATCCTTTCATCAGTGGCTCGGCAGAGAAAATGTTCAGCTGCGCTGCTCACACATTTATAATTAATCCAAACACCCGCACTGCTAGGCGTGGCTGTCAGCACAGCCTCCTGGTGTTTGTAATTCCATTAGATATCCCACAGTGGGGGCGCTGTTCATTTCTCCAATCTTGCAAAATTATTACTCCCAAGTGGGTGGATGTTTCTTTCAAAGCGCGGTAACTGCCCCGCTTTTCAGCCGATGGTCGAACTTGATGCAAATCACAGCCCCGAACTGTGACCTTGCATCTCTTCCTCTCGATGACTCCAGCTCCCACATGAGGCTGGAACGAGCCGCAAACCAACAGTGAGCCCCTCTCCACGGCAGTGCCAGGCCGTAAATTATCCACACGACAGGGAGCACCAAGCTAAGAGAGGCCACAGGAAGCAAGGTGAAGTTCATGTCATTTTATTTGATCCACAGCTTGCAAGCAGTACACACCCTGAATGAAGCATCATTGTTTATGGCCAGACGCGTTTCAGGATTTCTATCCTTTCATCAGTGGCTCGGCAGAGAAAATGTTCAGCTGCGCTGCTCACGCATTTATAATTAATCCAAACACCCGCCCTGCTAGGCGTCGCTGTCAGCACAGCATCCTGGTGTTTGTAGTTCCATTAGATATCCCACAGTGGGGGCGCTGTTCATTTCTCCAATCTTGCAAAATTATTACTCCCAAGTGGGTGGATGTTTCTTTCAAAGCGCTGTAACTGCCCCGCTTTTCAGCCGATGGTCGAACTTGATGCAAATCACAGCCCCGTAATGTGACCTTGCATCTCTTTCTCTCTATGACTCCAGCTCCCACATCAGGCTGGAACGAGCCCGCAAACCAGCAGTGAGCCCCTCTCCACGGCCGTGCCAGGCCGTAAATTATCCACACCACAGGTAGCACCAAGCTAAGAGAGGCCACAGGAAGCAACGTGAAGTTCATGTCATTTTATTTGATCCACAGCTTGCAAGCAGTACACACCCTGAATAAAGCATCATTGTTCATGGCCAGACGCGTTTCAGGATTTCTATCCTTTCATCAGTGGCTCAGCAGAGAAAATGTTCAGTGCGCTGCTCACGCATTTATAATTAATCCAAACACCAGCCCTGCTAGGCGTGGCTGTCAGCACAGCCTCCTGGTGTTTGTAGTTCCATTAGATATCCCACAGTTGGGGCGCTGTTCATTTCTCCAATCCTGCAAAATTATTACTCCCAAGTGGGTGGATGTTTCTTTCAAAGCGCTGTAACTGCCCCGCTTTTCAGCCGATGGTCGAACTTGATGCAAATCACAGTCCCGAACTGTGACCTTGCATCTCTTCCTCTCGATGACTCCAGCTCCCACATGAGGCTGGAACGAGCCCGCAAACCAGCAGTGAGCCCCTCTCCATGGCCGTGCCAGGCCGTAAATTATCCACACGACAGGGAGCACCAAGCTAAGAGAGGCAACAGGAAGCAAGGTGTAGTTCATGTCATTTTATTTGATCCACAGCTTGCAAGCAGTACACACCCTGAATGAAGCATCATTGTTCATGGCCAGACGCGTTTCAGGATTTCTATCCTTTCATCAGTGGCTCGGCAGAGAAAATGTTCAGCTGCGCTGCTCACGCATTTATAATTAATCCAAACACCCGCCCTGCTAGGCGTGGCTGTCAGCACAGCCTCCTGGTGTTTGTAGTTCCATTAGATATCCCACAGTGGGGGCGCTGTTCATTTCTCCAATCTTGCAAAATTATTACTCCAAAGTGGGTGGATGTTTCTTTCAAAGCGCTGTAACTGCCCCGCTTTTCAGCCGATGGTCGAACTTGATGCAAATCACAGCCCCGAACTGTGACCTTGCATCTCTTCCTCTCGATGACTCCAGCTCCCATATGAGGCTGGAACGAGCTCGCAAACCAGCAGTGAGCCCCTCTCCATGGCCGTCCCAGGCCGTAAATTATCCACACGACAGGGAGCACCAAGCTAAGAGAGGCCACAGGAAGCAAGGTGAAGTTCATGTCATTTTATTTGATCCACAGCTTGCAAGCAGTACACACCCTGAATAAAGCATCATTGTTCATGGCCAGACGCGTTTCAGGATTTCTATCCTTTCATCAGTGGCTCAGCAGAGAAAATGTTCAGTGCGCTGCTCACGCATTTATAATTAATCCAAACACCAGCCCTGCTAGGCGTGGCTGTCAGCACAGCCTCCTGGTGTTTGTAGTTCCATTAGATATCCCACAGTGGCGGCGCTGTTCATTTCTCCAATCCTGCAAAATTATTACTCCCAAGTGGGTGGATGTTTCTTTCAAAGCGCTGTAACTGCCCCGCTTTTCAGCCGATGGTCGAACTTGATGCAAATCACAGCCCCGAACTGTGACCTTGCATCTCTTCCTCTCGATGACTCCAGCTCCCACATGAGGCTGGAACGAGCCCGCAAACCAGCAGTGAGCCCCTCTCCACGGCCGTGCCAGGCCGTAAATTATCCACACGACAGGGAGCACCAAGCTAAGAGAGGCAACAGGAGCAAGGTGTAGTTCATGTCATTTTATTTGATCCACAGCTTGCAAGCAGTACACACCCTGAATGAAGCATCATTGTTCATGGCCAGACGCGTTTCAGGATTTCTATCCTTTCATCAGTGGCTCGGCAGAGAAAATGATCAGCTGCGCTGCTCACGCATTTATAATTAATCCAAACACCCGCCCTGCTAGGCGTGGCTGTCAGCACAGCCTCCTGGTGTTTGTAGTTCCATTAGATATCCCACAGTGGGGGCGCTGTTCATTTCTCCAATCTTGCAAAATTATTACTCCAAAGTGGGTGGATGTTTCTTTCAAAGCGCTGTAACTGCCCCGCTTTTCAGCCGATGGTCGAACTTGATGCAAATCACAGCCCCGAACTGTGACCTTGCATCTCTTCCTCTCGATGACTCCAGCTCCCATATGAGGCTGGAACGAGCTCGCAAACCAGCAGTGAGCCCCTCTCCATGGCCGTCCCAGGCCGTAAATTATCCACACGACAGGGAGCACCAAGCTAAGAGAGGCCACAGGAAGCAAGGTGAAGTTCATGTCATTTTATTTGATCCACAGCTTGCAAGCAGTACACACCCTGAATGAAGCATCATTGTTCATGGCCAGACGCGTTTCAGGATTTCTATCCTTTCATCAGTGGCTTGGCAGAGAAAATGTTCAGCTGCGCTGCTCACACATTTATAATTAATCCAAACACCCGCCCTGCTAAGCGTGGCTGTCAGCACAGCCTCCTGGTGTGTGTAGTTCCATTAGATATCCCACAGTGGGGGCGCTGTTCATTTCTCCAATCTTGCAAAATTATTACTCCCAAGTGGGTGAATGTTTCTTTCAAAGCGCTGTAACTGCCCCGCTTTTCAGCCGATGGTCGAACTTGATGCAAATCACAGCCCCGAAGACCTTGCATCTCTTCCTCTCGATGACTCCAGCTCCCACATGAGGCTGGAACGAGCCCGCAAACCAGCAGTGAGCCCCTCTCCACGGCCCTGCCAGGCTGTAAATTATCCACACGACAGGGAGCACCAAGCTAAGAGAGGCCATAGGAAGCAAGGTGAAGTTCATGTCATTTTATTTGATCCACAGCTTGCAAGCAGTACACACCCTGAATGAAGCATCATTGTTCATGGCCAGACGCGTTTCAGGATTTCTATCCTTTCATCAGTGGCTCGGCAGAGAAAATGTTCCGCTGCGCTGCTCACGCATTTATAATTAATCCAAACACCCGCCCTGCTAGGCGTGGCTGTCAGCACAGCCTCCTGGTGTGTGTAGTTCCATTACATATCCCACAGTGGGGGCGCTGTTCATTTCTCCAATCTTGCAAAATTATTACTCCCAAGTGGGTGGATGTTTCTTTCAAAGCGCTGTAACTGCCCCGCTTTTCAGCCGATGGTCGAACTTGATGCAAATCACAGCCCCATAATGTGACCTTGCATCTCTTTCTCTCTATGACTCCAGCTCCCACATCAGGCTGGAACGAGCCCGCAAACCAGCAGTGAGCCCCTCTCCACGGCCGTGCCAGGCCGTAAATTATCCACACCACAGGTAGCACCAAGCTAAGAGAGGCCACAGGAAGCAACGTGAAGTTCATGTCATTTTATTTGATCCACAGCTTGCAAGCAGTACACACCCTGAATAAAGCATCATTGTTCATGGCCAGACGCGTTTCAGGATTTCTATCCTTTCATCAGTGGCTCAGCAGAGAAAATGTTCAGTGCGCTGCTCACGCATTTATAATTAATCCAAACACCAGCCCTGCTAGGCGTGGCTGTCAGCACAGCCTCCTGGTGTTTGTAGTTCCATTAGATATCCCACAGTGGGGGCGCTGTTCATTTCTCCAATCCTGCAAAATTATTACTCCCAAGTGGGTGGATGTTTCTTTCAAAGCGCTGTAACTGCCCCGCTTTTCAGCCGATGGTCGAACTTGATGCAAATCACAGCCCCGAACTGTGACCTTGCATCTCTTCCTCTCGATGACTCCAGCTCCCAAATGAGGCTGGAACGAGCCCGCAAACCAGCAGTGAGCCCCTCTCCACGGCCGTGCCAGGCCGTAAATTATCCACACGACAGGGAGCACCAAGCTAAGAGAGGCCACAGGAAGCAAGGTGTAGTTCATGTCATTTTATTTGATCCACAGCTTGCAAGCAGTACACACCCTGAATGAAGCATCATTGTTCATGGCCAGACGCATTTCAGGATTTCTATCCTTTTCATCAGTGGCTCGGCAGAGAAAATGTTCAGCTGCGCTGCTCACGCATTTATAATTAATCCAAACACCCGCCCTGCTAGGCGTGGCTGTCAGCACAGCCTCCTGGTGTTTGTAGTTCCATTAGATATCCCACAGTGGGGGCGCTGTTCATTTCTCCAATCTTGCATAATTATTAATCCAAAGTGGGTGGATGTTTCTTTCAAAGCGCTGTAACTGCCCCGCTTTTCAGCCGATGGTCGAACTTGATGCAAATCACAGCCCCGAACTGTGACCTTGCATCTCTTCCTCTCGATGACTCCAGCTCCCATATGAGGCTGGAACGAGCTCGCAAACCAGCAGTGAGTCCCTCTCCACGGCCGTGCCAGGCCGTAAATTATCCACACGACAGGGAGCACCAAGCTAAGAGAGGCCACAGGAAGCAAGGTGAAGTTCATGTCATTTTATTTGATCCACAGCTTGCAAGCAGTACACACCCTGAATGAAGCATCATTGTTCATGGCCAGACGCGTTTCAGGATTTCTATCCTTTCATCAGTGGCTCGGCAGAGAAAATGTTCAGCTGCGCTGCTCACACATTTATAATTAATCCAAACACCCGCCCTGCTAGGCGTGGCTGTCAGCACAGCCTCCTGGTGTGTGTAGTTCCATTAGATATCCCACAGTGGGGGCGCTGTTCATTTCTCCAATCTTGCAAAATTATTACTCCCAAGTGGGTGAATGTTTCTTTCAAAGCGCTGTAACTGCCCCGCTTTTCAGCCGATGGTCGAACTTGATGCAAATCACAGCCCCGAAGACCTTGCATCTCTTCCTCTCGATGACTCCAGCTCCCACATGAGGCTGGAACGAGCCCGCAAACCAGCAGTGAGCCCCTCGCCACGGCCCTGCCAGGCCGTAAATTATCCACACGACAGGGAGCACCAAGCTAAGAGAGGCCACAGGAAGCAAGGTGAAGTTCATGTCATTTTATTTGATCCACAGCTTGCAAGCAGTACACACCCTGAATGAAGCATCATTGTTCATGGCCAGACGCGTTTCAGGATTTCTATCCTTTCATCAGTGGCTCGGCAGAGAAAATGTTCCGCTGCGCTGCTCACGCATTTATAATTAATCCAAACACCCGCCCTGCTAGGCGTGGCTGTCAGCACAGCCTCCTGGTGTTTGTAGTTCCATTAGATATCCCACAGTGGGGGCGCTGTTCATTTCTCCAATCTTGCAAAATTATTACTCCCAAGTGAGTGGATGTTTTTTTCAAAGCACTGTAACTGCCCCGCTTTTCAGCCGATGGTCGAACTTGATGCAAATCACTGCCCCGAACTGTGACCTTTCATCTCTTCCTCTCGATGACTCCAGCTCCCACATGAGGCTGGAGCGAGCCCGCAAACCAGCAGTGAGCCCTTCTCCACGGCCGTGCCAGGCCGTAAATTATCCACACAACAGGGAGCACCAAGCTAAGAGAGGCCACAGGAAGCAAGGTGAAGATCATGTCATTTTATTTGATCCACAGCTTGCAAGCAGTACACACCCTGAATGAAGCATCATTGTTCATGGCCAGACGCGTTTCAGGATTTCTATCCTTTCATCAGTGGCTCCGCAGAGAAAATGTTCAGCTGCACTGCTCGCGCATTTATAATTAATCCAAACACCCGCCCTGCTAGGCGTGGCTGTCAGCACAGCCTCCTGGTGTTTGTAGTTCCATTACATATCCCACAGTGGGGGCGCTGTTCATTTCTCCAATCTTGCAAAATTATTACTCCCAAGTGGGTGGATGTTTCTTTCAAAGCGCTGTAACTGCCTCGCTTTTCAGCCGATGGTCGAACTTGATGCAAATCACAGCCCCGAACTGTGACCTTCCATCTCTTCCTCTCGATGACTCCAGCTCCCACATGAGGCTGGAACGAGCCCGCAAACCAGCAGTGAGCCCCTCTCCACGGCCGTGCCTGGCCGTAAATTATCCACACGACAGGGAGCACCAAGCTAAGAGAGGCCACAGGAAGCAAGGGGAAGTTCATGTCATTTTATTTGATCCACAGCTTGCAAGCAGTACACACCCTGAATGAAGCATCATTGTTCATGGCCAGACGCGTTTCAGGATTTCTATCCTTTCATCAGTGGCTCGGCAGAGAAAATGTTCAGCTGCGCTGCTCACACATTTATAATTATTCCAAACACCCGCCCTGCTAGGCGTGGCTGTCAGCACAGCCTCCTGGTGTGTGTAGTTCCATTAGATATCCCACAGTGGGGGCGCTGTTCATTTCTCCAATCTTGCAAAATTATTACTCCCAAGTGGGTGGATGTTTCTTTCAAAGCGCTGTAACTGCCCCGCTTTTCAGCCGATGGTCGAACTTGATGCAAATCACAGCCCCGTAATGTGACCTTGCATCTCTTTCTCTCTATGACTCCAGCTCCCACATCAGGCTGGAACGAGCCCGCAAACCAGCAGTGAGCCCCTCTCCACGGCCGTGCCAGGCCGTAAATTATCCACACCACAGGTAGCACCAAGCTAAGAGAGGCCACAGGAAGCAACGTGAAGTTCATGTCATTTTATTTGATCCACAGCTTGCAAGCAGTACACACCCTGAATAAAGCATCATTGTTCATGGCCAGACGCGTTTCAGGATTTCTATCCTTTCATCAGTGGCTCAGCAGAGAAAATGTTCAGTGCGCTGCCCACGCATTTATAATTAATCCAAACACCAGCCCTGCTAGGCGTGGCTGTCAGCACAGCCTCCTGGTGTTTGTAGTTCCATTAGATATCCCACAGTGGGGGCGCTGTTCATTTCTCCAATCCTGAAAAATTATTACTCCCAAGTGGGTGGATGTTTCTTTCAAAGCGCTGTAACTGCCCAGCTTTTCAGCCGATGGTCGAACTTGATGCAAATCACAGCCCCGAACTGTGACCTTGCATCTCTTCCTCTCGATGACTCCAGCTCCCACATGAGGCTGGAACGAGCCCGCAAACCAGCAGTGAGCCCCTCTCCACGGCCGTGCCAGGCCGTAAATTATCCACACGACAGGGAGCACCAAGCTAAGAGAGGCCACAGGAAGCATGGTGTAGTTCATGTCATTTTATTTGATCCACAGCTTGCAAGCAGTACACACCCTGAATGAAGCATCATTGTTCATGGCCAGACGCGTTTCAGGATTTCTATCCTTTCATCAGTGGCTCGGCAGAGAAAATGTTCAGCTGCGCTGCTCACGCATTTATAATTAATCCAAACACCCGCCCTGCTAGGCGTGGCTGTCAGCACAGCCTCCTGGTGTTTGTAGTTCCATTAGATATCCCACAGTGGGGGCGCTGTTCATTTCTCCAATCTTGCAAAATTATTAATCCAAAGTGGGTGGATGTTTCTTTAAAAGCGCTGTAACTGCCCCGCTTTTCAGCCGATGGTCGAACTTGATGCAAATCACAGCCCCGAACTGTGACCTTGCATCTCTTCCTCTCGATGACTCCAGCTCCCATATGAGGCTGGAACGAGCTCGCAAACCAGCAGTGAGCCCCTCTCCACGGCCGTGCCAGGCCGTAAATTATCCACACGACAGGGAGCACCAAGCTAAGAGAGGCCACAGGAAGCAAGGTGAAGTTCATGTCATTTTATTTGATCCACAGCTTGCAAGCAGTACACACCCTGAATGAAGCATCATTGTTCATGGCCAGACGCGTTTCAGGATTTCTATCCTTTCATCAGTGGCTCGGCAGAGAAAATGTTCAGCTGCGCTGCTCACACATTTATAATTAATCCAAACACCCGCCCTGCTAGGCGTGGCTGTCAGCACAGCCTCCTGGTGTGTGTAGTTTCATTAGATATCCCACAGTGGGGGCGCTGTTCATTTCTCCAATCTTGCAAAATTATTACTCCCAAGTGGGTGAATGTTTCTTTCAAAGCGCTGTAACTGCCCCGCTTTTCAGCCGATGGTCGAACTTGATGCAAATCACAGCCCCGAAGACCTTGCATCTCTTCCTCTCGATGACTCCAGCTCCCACATGAGGCTGGAACGAGCCCGCAAACCAGCAGTGAGCCCCTCTCCACGGCCCTGCCAGGCCGTAAATTATCCACACGACAGGGAGCACCAAGCTAAGAGAGGCCACAGGAAGCAAGGTGAAGTTCATGTCATTTTATTTGATCCACAGCTTGCAAGCAGTACACACCCTGAATGAAGCATCATTGTTCATGGCCAGACGCGTTTCAGGATTTCTATCCTTTCATCAGTGGCTCGGCAGAGAAAATGTTCCGCTGCGCTGCTCACGCATTTATAATTAATCCAAACACCCGCCCTGCTAGGCGTGGCTGTCAGCACAGCCTCCTGGTGTTTGTAGTTCCATTACATATCCCACAGTGGGGGCGCTGTTCATTTCTCCAATCTTGCAAAATTATTACTCCCAAGTGGGTGGATGTTTCTTTCAAAGCGCTGTAACTGCCCCGCTTTTCAGCCGATGGTCGAACTTGATGCAAATCACAGCCCCGAACTGTGACCTTCCATCTCTTCCTCTCGATAACTCCAGCTCCCACATGAGGCTGGAACGAGCCCGCAAACCAGCAGTGAGCCCCTCTCCACGGCCGTGCCAGGCCGTAAATTATCCACACGACAGGGAGCACCAAGCTAAGAGAGGCCACAGGAAGCAAGGTGAAGTTCATGTCATTTTATTTGATCCACAGCTTGCAAGCAGTACACACCCTGAATGAAGCATCATTGTTCATGGCCAGACGCGTTTCAGGATTTCTATCCTTTCATCAGTGGCTCGGCAGAGAAAATGTTCCGCTGCGCTGCTCGCGCATTTATAATTAATCCAAACACCCGCCCTGCTAGGCGTGGCTGTCAGCACAGCCTCCTGGTGTTTGTAGTTCCATTAGATATCCCACAGTGGGGGCGCTGTTCATTTCTCCAATCTTGCAAAATTATTACTCCCAAGTGGGTGGATGTTTCTTTCAAAGCGCTGTAACTGCCCCGCTTTTCAGCCGATGGTCGAACTTGATGCAAATCACAGCCCCGAACTGTGACCTTGCATCTCTTCCTCTCGATGACTCCAGCTCACACATGAGGCTGGAACGAGCCCGCAAACCAGCAGTAAGCCCCTCTCCACGGCCATGCCAGGCCGTAAATTATCCACTTGACAAGGAGCACCAAGCTAAGAGAGGCCACAGGAAGCAAGGTGAAGTTCATGTCCTGGAACGAGCCCGCAAACCAGCAGTGAGCCCCTCTCCACGGCCGTGCCAGGCCGTAAATTATCCACACGACAGGGAGCACCAAGCTAAGAGAGGCCACAGGAAGCAAGGGGAAGTTCATGTCATTTTATTTGATCCACAGCTTGCAAGCAGTACACACCCTGAATGAAGCATCATTGTTCATGGCCAGACGCGTTTCAGGATTTCTATCCTTTCATCAGTGGCTCGGCAGAGAAAATGTTCAGCTGCGCTGCTCACACATTTATAATTAATCCAAACACCCGCCCTGCTAGGCGTGGCTGTCAGCACAGCCTCCTGGTGTGTGTAGTTCCATTAGATATCCCACAGTGGGGGCGCTGTTCATTTCTCCAATCTTGCAAAATTATTACTCCCAAGTGGGTGGATGTTTCTTTCAAAGCGCTGTAACTGCCCCGCTTTTCAGCCGATGGTCGAACTTGATGCAAATCACAGCCCCGTAATGTGACCTTGCATCTCTTTCTCTCTACGACTCCAGCTCCCACATCAGGCTGGAACTAGCCCGCAAACCAGCAGTGAGCCCCTCTCCACGGCCGTGCCAGGCCGTAAATTATCCACACCACAGGTAGCACCAAGCTAAGAGAGGCCACAGGAAGCAAAGTGAAGTTCATGTCATTTTATTTGATCCACAGCTTGCAAGCAGTACACACCCTGAATGAAGCATCATTGTTCATGGCCAGACGCGTTTCAGGATTTCTATCCTTTCATCAGTGGCTCGGCAGAGAAAATGTTCAGCTGCGCTGCTCACGCATTTATAATTAATCCAAACACCCGCCCTGCTAGGCGTGGCTGTCAGCACAGCCTCCTGGTGTTTGTAGTTCCATTAGATATCCCACAGTGGGGGCGCTGTTCATTTCTCCAATCTTGCAAAATTATTACTCCCAAGTGAGTGGATGTTTTTTTCAAAGCACTGTAACTGCCCCGCTTTTCAGCCGATGGTCGAACTTGATGCAAATCACTGCCCCGAACTGTGACCTTTCATCTCTTCCTCTCGATGACTCCAGCTCCCACATGAGGCTGGAGCGAGCCCGCAAACCAGCAGTGAGCCCTTCTCCACGGCCGTGCCAGGCCGTAAATTATCCACACAACAGGGAGCACCAAGCTAAGAGAGGCCACAGGAAGCAAGGTGAAGATCATGTCATTTTATTTGATCCACAGCTTGCAAGCAGTACACACCCTGAATGAAGCATCATTGTTCATGGCCAGACGCGTTTCAGGATTTCTATCCTTTCATCAGTGGCTCCGCAGAGAAAATGTTCAGCTGCACTGCTCGCGCATTTATAATTAATCCAAACACCCGCCCTGCTAGGCGTGGCTGTCAGCACAGCCTCCTGGTGTTTGTAGTTCCATTACATATCCCACAGTGGGGGCGCTGTTCATTTCTCCAATCTTGCAAAATTATTACTCCCAAGTGGGTGGATGTTTCTTTCAAAGCGCTGTAACTGCCCCGCTTTTCAGCCGATGGTCGAACTTGATGCAAATCACAGCCCCGTAATGTGACCTTGCATCTCTTTCTCTCTATGACTCCAGCTCCCACATCAGGCTGGAACGAGCCCGCAAACCAGCAGTGAGCCCCTCTCCACGGCCGTGCCAGGCCGTAAATTATCCACACCACAGGTAGCACCAAGCTAAGAGAGGCCACAGGAAGCAACGTGAAGTTCATGTCATTTTATTTGATCCACAGCTTGCAAGCAGTACACACCCTGAATAAAGCATCATTGTTCATGGCCAGACGCGTTTCAGGATTTCTATCCTTTCATCAGTGGCTCAGCAGAGAAAATGTTCAGTGCGCTGCCCACGCATTTATAATTAATCCAAACACCAGCCCTGCTAGGCGTGGCTGTCAGCACAGCCTCCTGGTGTTTGTAGTTCCATTAGATATCCCACAGTGGGGGCGCTGTTCATTTCTCCAATCCTGAAAAATTATTACTCCCAAGTGGGTGGATGTTTCTTTCAAAGCGCTGTAACTGCCCAGCTTTTCAGCCGATGGTCGAACTTGATGCAAATCACAGCCCCGAACTGTGACCTTGCATCTCTTCCTCTCGATGACTCCAGCTCCCACATGAGGCTGGAACGAGCCCGCAAACCAGCAGTGAGCCCCTCTCCACGGCCGTGCCAGGCCGTAAATTATCCACACGACAGGGAGCACCAAGCTAAGAGAGGCCACAGGAAGCATGGTGTAGTTCATGTCATTTTATTTGATCCACAGCTTGCAAGCAGTACACACCCTGAATGAAGCATCATTGTTCATGGCCAGACGCGTTTCAGGATTTCTATCCTTTCATCAGTGGCTCGGCAGAGAAAATGTTCAGCTGCGCTGCTCACGCATTTATAATTAATCCAAACACCCGCCCTGCTAGGCGTGGCTGTCAGCACAGCCTCCTGGTGTTTGTAGTTCCATTAGATATCCCACAGTGGGGGCGCTGTTCATTTCTCCAATCTTGCAAAATTATTAATCCAAAGTGGGTGGATGTTTCTTTAAAAGCGCTGTAACTGCCCCGCTTTTCAGCCGATGGTCGAACTTGATGCAAATCACAGCCCCGAACTGTGACCTTGCATCTCTTCCTCTCGATGACTCCAGCTCCCATATGAGGCTGGAACGAGCTCGCAAACCAGCAGTGAGCCCCTCTCCACGGCCGTGCCAGGCCGTAAATTATCCACACGACAGGGAGCACCAAGCTAAGAGAGGCCACAGGAAGCAAGGTGAAGTTCATGTCATTTTATTTGATCCACAGCTTGCAAGCAGTACACACCCTGAATGAAGCATCATTGTTCATGGCCAGACGCGTTTCAGGATTTCTATCCTTTCATCAGTGGCTCGGCAGAGAAAATGTTCAGCTGCGCTGCTCACACATTTATAATTAATCCAAACACCCGCCCTGCTAGGCGTGGCTGTCAGCACAGCCTCCTGGTGTGTGTAGTTTCATTAGATATCCCACAGTGGGGGCGCTGTTCATTTCTCCAATCTTGCAAAATTATTACTCCCAAGTGGGTGAATGTTTCTTTCAAAGCGCTGTAACTGCCCCGCTTTTCAGCCGATGGTCGAACTTGATGCAAATCACAGCCCCGAAGACCTTGCATCTCTTCCTCTCGATGACTCCAGCTCCCACATGAGGCTGGAACGAGCCCGCAAACCAGCAGTGAGCCCCTCTCCACGGCCCTGCCAGGCCGTAAATTATCCACACGACAGGGAGCACCAAGCTAAGAGAGGCCACAGGAAGCAAGGTGAAGTTCATGTCATTTTATTTGATCCACAGCTTGCAAGCAGTACACACCCTGAATGAAGCATCATTGTTCATGGCCAGACGCGTTTCAGGATTTCTATCCTTTCATCAGTGGCTCGGCAGAGAAAATGTTCCGCTGCGCTGCTCACGCATTTATAATTAATCCAAACACCCGCCCTGCTAGGCGTGGCTGTCAGCACAGCCTCCTGGTGTTTGTAGTTCCATTACATATCCCACAGTGGGGGCGCTGTTCATTTCTCCAATCTTGCAAAATTATTACTCCCAAGTGGGTGGATGTTTCTTTCAAAGCGCTGTAACTGCCCCGCTTTTCAGCCGATGGTCGAACTTGATGCAAATCACAGCCCCGAACTGTGACCTTCCATCTCTTCCTCTCGATAACTCCAGCTCCCACATGAGGCTGGAACGAGCCCGCAAACCAGCAGTGAGCCCCTCTCCACGGCCGTGCCAGGCCGTAAATTATCCACACGACAGGGAGCACCAAGCTAAGAGAGGCCACAGGAAGCAAGGTGAAGTTCATGTCATTTTATTTGATCCACAGCTTGCAAGCAGTACACACCCTGAATGAAGCATCATTGTTCATGGCCAGACGCGTTTCAGGATTTCTATCCTTTCATCAGTGGCTCGGCAGAGAAAATGTTCCGCTGCGCTGCTCGCGCATTTATAATTAATCCAAACACCCGCCCTGCTAGGCGTGGCTGTCAGCACAGCCTCCTGGTGTTTGTAGTTCCATTAGATATCCCACAGTGGGGGCGCTGTTCATTTCTCCAATCTTGCAAAATTATTACTCCCAAGTGGGTGGATGTTTCTTTCAAAGCGCTGTAACTGCCCCGCTTTTCAGCCGATGGTCGAACTTGATGCAAATCACAGCCCCGAACTGTGACCTTGCATCTCTTCCTCTCGATGACTCCAGCTCACACATGAGGCTGGAACGAGCCCGCAAACCAGCAGTAAGCCCCTCTCCACGGCCATGCCAGGCCGTAAATTATCCACTTGACAAGGAGCACCAAGCTAAGAGAGGCCACAGGAAGCAAGGTGAAGTTCATGTCCTGGAACGAGCCCGCAAACCAGCAGTGAGCCCCTCTCCACGGCCGTGCCAGGCCGTAAATTATCCACACGACAGGGAGCACCAAGCTAAGAGAGGCCACAGGAAGCAAGGGGAAGTTCATGTCATTTTATTTGATCCACAGCTTGCAAGCAGTACACACCCTGAATGAAGCATCATTGTTCATGGCCAGACGCGTTTCAGGATTTCTATCCTTTCATCAGTGGCTCGGCAGAGAAAATGTTCAGCTGCGCTGCTCACACATTTATAATTAATCCAAACACCCGCCCTGCTAGGCGTGGCTGTCAGCACAGCCTCCTGGTGTGTGTAGTTCCATTAGATATCCCACAGTGGGGGCGCTGTTCATTTCTCCAATCTTGCAAAATTATTACTCCCAAGTGGGTGGATGTTTCTTTCAAAGCGCTGTAACTGCCCCGCTTTTCAGCCGATGGTCGAACTTGATGCAAATCACAGCCCCGTAATGTGACCTTGCATCTCTTTCTCTCTACGACTCCAGCTCCCACATCAGGCTGGAACTAGCCCGCAAACCAGCAGTGAGCCCCTCTCCACGGCCGTGCCAGGCCGTAAATTATCCACACCACAGGTAGCACCAAGCTAAGAGAGGCCACAGGAAGCAAAGTGAAGTTCATGTCATTTTATTTGATCCACAGCTTGCAAGCAGTACACACCCTGAATGAAGCATCATTGTTCATGGCCAGACGCGTTTCAGGATTTCTATCCTTTCATCAGTGGCTCGGCAGAGAAAATGTTCAGCTGCGCTGCTCACGCATTTATAATTAATCCAAACACCCGCCCTGCTAGGCGTGGCTGTCAGCACAGCCTCCTGGTGTTTGTAGTTCCATTAGATATCCCACAGTGGGGGCGCTGTTCATTTCTCCAATCTTGCAAAATTATTACTCCCAAGTGAGTGGATGTTTTTTTCAAAGCACTGTAACTGCCCCGCTTTTCAGCCGATGGTCGAACTTGATGCAAATCACTGCCCCGAACTGTGACCTTTCATCTCTTCCTCTCGATGACTCCAGCTCCCACATGAGGCTGGAGCGAGCCCGCAAACCAGCAGTGAGCCCTTCTCCACGGCCGTGCCAGGCCGTAAATTATCCACACAACAGGGAGCACCAAGCTAAGAGAGGCCACAGGAAGCAAGGTGAAGATCATGTCATTTTATTTGATCCACAGCTTGCAAGCAGTACACACCCTGAATGAAGCATCATTGTTCATGGCCAGACGCGTTTCAGGATTTCTATCCTTTCATCAGTGGCTCCGCAGAGAAAATGTTCAGCTGCACTGCTCGCGCATTTATAATTAATCCAAACACCCGCCCTGCTAGGCGTGGCTGTCAGCACAGCCTCCTGGTGTTTGTAGTTCCATTACATATCCCACAGTGGGGGCGCTGTTCATTTCTCCAATCTTGCAAAATTATTACTCCCAAGTGGGTGGATGTTTCTTTCAAAGCGCTGTAACTGCCTCGCTTTTCAGCCGATGGTCGAACTTGATGCAAATCACAGCCCCGAACTGTGACCTTCCATCTCTTCCTCTCGATGACTCCAGCTCCCACATGAGGCTGGAACGAGCCCGCAAACCAGCAGTGAGCCCCTCTCCACGGCCGTGCCAGGCCGTAAATTATCCACACGACAGGGAGCACCAAGCTAAGAGAGGCCACAGGAAGCAAGGTGAAGTTCATGTCATTTTATTTGATCCACAGCTTGCAAGCAGTACACACCCTGAATGAAGCATCATTGTTCATGGCCAGACGCGTTTCAGGATTTCTATCCTTTCATCAGTGGCTCGGCAGAGAAAATGTTCAGCTGCGCTGCTCACACATTTATAATTAATCCAAACACCCGCCCTGCTAGGCGTGGCTGTCAGCACAGCCTCCTGGTGTGTGTAGTTCCATTAGATATCCCACAGTGGGGGCGCTGTTCATTTCTCCAATCTTGCAAAATTATTACTCCCAAGTGGGTGAATGTTTCTTTCAAAGCGCTGTAACTGCCCCGCTTTTCAGCCGATGGTCGAACTTGATGCAAATCACAGCCCCGAAGACCTTGCATCTCTTCCTCTCGATGACTCCAGCTCCCACATGAGGCTGGAACGAGCCCGCAAACCAGCAGTGAGCCCCTCTCCACGGCCCTGCCAGGCCGTAAATTATCCACACGACAGGGAGCACCAAGCTAAGAGAGGCCACAGGAAGCAAGGTGAAGTTCATGTCATTTTATTTGATCCACAGCTTGCAAGCAGTACACACCCTGAATGAAGCATCATTGTTCATGGCCAGACGCGTTTCAGGATTTCTATCCTTTCATCAGTGGCTCGGCAGAGAAAATGTTCCGCTGCGCTGCTCACGCATTTATAATTAATCCAAACACCCGCCCTGCTAGGCGTGGCTGTCAGCACAGCCTCCTGGTGTTTGTAGTTCCATTACATATCCCACAGTGGGGGCGCTGTTCATTTCTCCAATCTTGCAAAATTATTACTCCCAAGTGGGTGGATGTTTCTTTCAAAGCGCTGTAACTGCCCCGCTTTTCAGCCGATGGTCGAACTTGATGCAAATCACAGCCCCGAACTGTGACCTTCCATCTCTTCCTCTCGATAACTCCAGCTCCCACATGAGGCTGGAACGAGCCCGCAAACCAGCAGTGAGCCCCTCTCCACGGCCGTGCCAGGCCGTAAATTATCCACACGACAGGGAGCACCAAGCTAAGAGAGGCCACAGGAAGCAAGGTGAAGTTCATGTCATTTTATTTGATCCACAGCTTGCAAGCAGTACACACCCTGAATGAAGCATCATTGTTCATGGCCAGACGCGTTTCAGGATTTCTATCCTTTCATCAGTGGCTCGGCAGAGAAAATGTTCCGCTGCGCTGCTCGCGCATTTATAATTAATCCAAACACCCGCCCTGCTAGGCGTGGCTGTCAGCACAGCCTCCTGGTGTTTGTAGTTCCATTAGATATCCCACAGTGGGGGCGCTGTTCATTTCTCCAATCTTGCAAAATTATTACTCCCAAGTGGGTGGATGTTTCTTTCAAAGCGCTGTAACTGCCCCGCTTTTCAGCCGATGGTCGAACTTGATGCAAATCACAGCCCCGAACTGTGACCTTGCATCTCTTCCTCTCGATGACTCCAGCTCACACATGAGGCTGGAACGAGCCCGCAAACCAGCAGTAAGCCCCTCTCCACGGCCGTGCCAGGCCGTAAATTATCCACTTGACAAGGAGCACCAAGCTAAGAGAGGCCACAGGAAGCAAGGTGAAGTTCATGTCCTGGAACGAGCCCGCAAACCAGCAGTGAGCCCCTCTCCACGGCCGTGCCAG
This sequence comes from Lissotriton vulgaris, assembly GCF_964263255.1. Classification (NCBI taxonomy): domain Eukaryota; kingdom Metazoa; phylum Chordata; class Amphibia; order Caudata; family Salamandridae; genus Lissotriton; species Lissotriton vulgaris. Next base: position 735,746,236 of record NC_141691.1, on the reverse strand, counting down.
GCCGTAAATTATCCACACGACAGGGAGCACCAAGCTAAGAGAGGCCACAGGAAGCAAGGGGAAGTTCATGTCATTTTATTTGATCCACAGCTTGCAAGCAGTACACACCCTGAATGAAGCATCATTGTTCATGGCCAGACGCGTTTCAGGATTTCTATCCTTTCATCAGTGGCTCGGCAGAGAAAATGTTCAGCTGCGCTGCTCACACATTTATAATTAATCCAAACACCCGCCCTGCTAGGCGTGGCTGTCAGCACAGCCTCCTGGTGTGTGTAGTTCCATTAGATATCCCACAGTGGGGGCGCTGTTCATTTCTCCAATCTTGCAAAATTATTACTCCCAAGTGGGTGGATGTTTCTTTCAAAGCGCTGTAACTGCCCCGCTTTTCAGCCGATGGTCGAACTTGATGCAAATCACAGCCCCGTAATGTGACCTTGCATCTCTTTCTCTCTACGACTCCAGCTCCCACATCAGGCTGGAACTAGCCCGCAAACCAGCAGTGAGCCCCTCTCCACGGCCGTGCCAGGCCGTAAATTATCCACACCACAGGTAGCACCAAGCTAAGAGAGGCCACAGGAAGCAACGTGAAGTTCATGTCATTTTATTTGATCCACAGCTTGCAAGCAGTACACACCCTGAATAAAGCATCATTGTTCATGGCCAGACGCGTTTCAGGATTTCTATCCTTTCATCAGTGGCTCAGCAGAGAAAATGTTCAGTGCGCTGCTCACGCATTTATAATTAATCCAAACACCAGCCCTGCTAGGCGTGGCTGTCAGCACAGCCTCCTGGTGTTTGTAGTTCCATTAGATATCCCACAGTGGGGGCGCTGTTCATTTCTCCAATCCTGCAAAATTATTACTCCCAAGTGGGTGGATGTTTCTTTCAAAGCGCAGTAACTGCCCCGCTTTTCAGCCGATGGTCGAACTTGATGCAAATCACAGCCCCGAACTGTGACCTTCCATCTCTTCCTCTCGATAACTCCAGCTCCCACATGAGGCTGGAACGAGCCCGCAAACCAGCAGTGAGCCTCTCTCCACGGCCGTGCCAGGCCGTAAATTATCCACACGACAGGGAGCACCAAGCTAAGAGAGGCCACAGGAAGCAAAGTGAAGTTCATGTCATTTTATTTGATCCACAGCTTGCAAGCAGTACACACCCTGAATGAAGCATCATTGTTCATGGCCAGACGCGTTTCAGGATTTCTATCCTTTCATCAGTGGCTCGGCAGAGAAAATGTTCAGCTGCGCTGCTCACGCATTTATAATTAATCCAAACACCCGCCCTGCTAGGCGTGGCTGTCAGCACAGCCTCCTGGTGTTTGTAGTTCCATTAGATATCCCACAGTGGGGGCGCTGTTCATTTCTCCAATCTTGCAAAATTATTACTCCCAAGTGAGTGGATGTTTTTTTCAAAGCACTGTAACTGCCCCGCTTTTCAGCCGATGGTCGAACTTGATGCAAATCACTGCCCCGAACTGTGACCTTTCATCTCTTCCTCTCGATGACTCCAGCTCCCACATGAGGCTGGAGCGAGCCCGCAAACCAGCAGTGAGCCCTTCTCCACGGCCGTGCCAGGCCGTAAATTATCCACACAACAGGGAGCACCAAGCTAAGAGAGGCCACAGGAAGCAAGGTGAAGATCATGTCATTTTATTTGATCCACAGCTTGCAAGCAGTACACACCCTGAATGAAGCATCATTGTTCATGGCCAGACGCGTTTCAGGATTTCTATCCTTTCATCAGTGGCTCCGCAGAGAAAATGTTCAGCTGCACTGCTCGCGCATTTATAATTAATCCAAACACCCGCCCTGCTAGGCGTGGCTGTCAGCACAGCCTCCTGGTGTTTGTAGTTCCATTAGATATCCCACAGTGGGGGCGCTGTTCATTTCTCCAATCTTGCAAAATTATTACTCCCAAGTGGGTGGATGTTTCTTTCAAAGCGCTGTAACTGCCCCGCTTTTCAGCCGATGGTCGAACTTGATGCAAATCACAGCCCCGAACTGTGACCTTGCATCTCTTCCTCTCGATGACTCCAGCTCACACATGAGGCTGGAACGAGCCCGCAAACCAGCAGTAAGCCCCTCTCCACGGCCGTGCCAGGCCGTAAATTATCCACTCGACAGGGAGCACCAAGCTAAGAGAGGCCACAGGAAGCAAGGTGAAGTTCATGTCCTGGAACGAGCCCGCAAACCAGCAGTGAGCCCCTCTCCACGGCCGTGCCAGGCCGTAAATTACCCACACGACAGGGAGCACCAAGCTAAGAGAGGCCACAGGAAGCAAGGTGAAGTTCATGCTTCATTCAGGGAGTGTACTGCTTGCAAGCTGTGGATCAAATAAAATGACATGAACTTCACCTTGCTTCCTGTGGCCTCTCTTAGCTTGGTGCTCCCTGTCGTGTGGATAATTTACGGCCTGGCACGGCCGTGGAGAGGGGCTCACTGCTGGTTTGCGGGCTCGTTCCAGCCTCATGTGTGAGCTGAAGTCATCGAGAGGAAGAGATGCAAGATCACTGTTCGGGGCTGTGATTTGCATCAAGTTCGACCATCGGCTGAAAAGTGGGGCGGTTACAGCGCTTTGAAAGAAACATCCACCCACTTGGGAGTAATAATTTTGCAAGATTGGAGAAATGAACAGCGCCCCCACTGTGGGATATCTAATGGAACTACAAACACCAGGAGGCTGTGCTGACAGCCAAGCCTAGCAGGGTGGGTGTTTGGATTAATTATAAATGCGTGAGCAGCGCAGCTGAACCTTTTCTCTGCCGAGCCACTGATGAAAGGATAGAAATCCTGAAACGCGTCTGGCCATGAACAATGATGCTTCATTCAGGGTGTGTACTGCTTGCAAGCTGTGGATCAAATAAAATGACATGAAATTCACCTTGCTTCCTGTGGCCTCTCTTAGCTTGGTGCTCCCTGTCGTGTGGATATATATATATATATATATATATATATATATATATATATATATATATGTATGTATATATATTATACACACACACTCTCATATACCAGACAATGTAGGAACTTAGAATGGAATGTTTCTGAATGGCAGTTGTGTAAAACAAGAATGGCTGGGGATGTTAGGATGATGTAGGGCACATAAAATATACTTCTTTTTCGTGAGGGTAATAAATTGTGTGTATTAATCGGAATAGACCACTAGTAAAGAGAAAGATTATCTTGAATGCAGTACTTCTAAAAAGGTTAGATGAAAGACAATGTGAATTGAGAAGAAAAAAAAAATGTTAGTATCTGTGGTGCTCTAGTGTTTCGCGGGTCGTTGGTTGGGACCCGGAAGCACCCACAAACTTTGTAGCACCTTCTGGCCAGGCGTGGCCAGAAGGCTATAAAGGGAAGGCGGTTGCTCGAGGCTTCCAGTCCACACCAGCAGTACACTTGTGTAGTCTCATTCATTGTAGTGTGCCCCTCCATTTGTGTATGCGAACCCTGGACCCAGAATCACGACCTACCTCCCTTACACTGGCAACGAGGGTGGTGAAGAGCGTTGTGGAACCCGACAAGGGAGTGCAGTAGCCTTGCCGGTGTTGTTGCGGTCGTTGCCGCTTGTCTGTGCGTGGGCCGCCAAGGTGGTGAGTTGACCGACCGGTGCAGTTGGAGCCGCAGTGACACATGCCGGTAAGCAGCGAGGTTATGGCTGCGTGAGGCACCAGCGAGAGTGAGGCCCAGGAGGAACGAAACTACAGCTTGCTGTGAGCTAAGCAACGGAAAAGCCAGACGACGCACTGCGTGGTGTGCGCATGCGCAGGGAGGGCGAGGCAGCCCCAACGTCGAGGACGAGAGGAGAGGCCTTCACGGCATAGGAAACGGTGAGTGAGCAGAGGGGTGTGCGAGTGCCCCGTGATCGTGTGAAGCCTGTGGACAGTTGCTGGACAGACGGTGGAGGCGAGCGTGCCCATCATCGAGCACTGACACATCCAAGTGAAAAAAAAAGAAGGAAAATAATATAAATAGAAATGAAAAGGCAGGAGGAAGACTGGGCATAAGAGACATTGGAAGCCAGGCAGAGGTGAAGTAGGGTGTGGCAGACCACGGAGCAAGTCACTTAACAAGCTCTGGTGGCGATCAGTATAAGGTGGAACAGCATTAGCAGCCGGCACCCCGGGCAACCTCAACGATGTCGCTTGTTCCAAATACAGCAGCTTCAGGGGGAGCACAGCAAGCAGCCGCTCCAGCGCAGGTGGCCGACCGCCTGGATAGCAAGCAGTGCAAGCGGTAGGGCCAGTGATACCACAATCGCCACACTCACAGATCAACCCCATCCCGCCATTCAGTGCCCTGATTGACCCGGGGACGGCGGCACCAAGGTGGACCGTATGGCTAAGCCGTTTGAACAATTACTTCACGGAAACAAGAAAAAAGGACAATGAGGTAAAAAGATCCCTGTTGCTAAATTTTGGAGGTGATGAACTGTACAAATTGTTCACACACTTGCCGGACACTGGAATATCGACTGACTACGACGCTGCCGTACAAGCGTTAAATGCACACTTTGACCCACAGTTGAATCCACATTATGAGCATTTTAAGTTCAGGCAGTCGCGTCAAAGGGAAGGAGAAACGATGGATGCTTTCCATGCCTGGCTGAGGGAACTAATAAACACTTGCCCCGACAATGATCAAACAAAAGAAGTGACGGCGCAGTTGATTCAAGGATGCAAGAACAAACATCTACGGACGCTAATATTAAGGCAACCCCGAATCACACTGGATGAAATATTAATGTTGACCAGGTCTCACAGGTTGTCAGATGCGTGAGCCACGGCGATGGAGGCAGCCATCAACCCGACAGCAAACGCGGAGGTCACAGTAAAGACAGAAAGAGTTGATGCAGTGAGAAACAGTAACCGGGGAGGACGAGGAAGATGGCCGACCAGGACACAGCGCCGCACGCCATGCGGTTTCTGTGGATATGAGGAGCACAACCAAGAAGGCTGCCCAGCACGTGGCAAGGCGTGCGCCAAATGCGGTGAACCAAACCACTTTGCCAGCGTTTGCAGGAGTGGAGCAAGAGGAAATTTCAGAGGACAAAGTGAAGCAGGGCGGAGGACGCCAACCAAAGCAGTCAGACAACTTGCCCTTGACGACGTGCATGATAGACACCCGTCAAAAGGAAGCCGGACACAGTCCCGCTACCCACAGAGGTTAGACGATTCATCGACCGAGGATGAAGAAGAATGTTACTATGTCTCGTTTGTGAGCGAACTCAAGAGAAGACGGAGACCGTAACCAAAGTGTCAGATTCAAATTGACGGATCAACAGTAACAGGAGTTATAGACACTGGAGCCACAATCAATGTGATGGGCATTCAGTACTACAAAGCGCTGAAACCAAGACCACAGCTGGTACCGTCGAAAGCTCGCATCTTAACGTATGGGAGTAAAACACTGCTACCGCTGCAAGGAAAAATGACTGTACAGGTCAGAGCCAAAGACCAAGAACTGACAACCACTTTTCATGTAATCGACAAAGAAGCTGACTTACTGGTAGGAAGCCATACCGCGGAAGACCTCAAACTAATTCTTTTGCGAATGCAGACAAAGCATTACACATAGAGGAAATTCTCCAAATGTTCCCATCGCTGTTCCAAGGACTAGGAACCATCAAAAGACCACCAGTTAAACTACACATTGACAAAGCTATACAGCCCATAGCATTAAGGCATAGAAGAATCCCGTTCCATCTCCGATCGGCCGTCGAATTGGAGCTGAGGAATCTAGAAGAGCAGGGCGTGATAGAGAAAGTTACTGGACCGACACCATGGGTTTCTCCGATGGTTATTGCAGAGAAACCCCGACAGCCAGGCAAAATACGTATATGCATTGACATGCGGATGCCGAATAAAGCGATCAAGAGGGAAAGGCATCTCACGCCCACAGTAGATGATATATTAATGGACTTAAACGGAGCACAATCACGATGTTTTCAACGCACTTGGGCCTGAGAAGATACAAGAGGTTAAACTTTGGCATCACCTCAGCAGCGGAAATTTTTCAAAATACAATCAAGGAGATCTTATCGGGGCTGAGTGGAGTACTAAACGTCAGTGATGACATACTTATCCACGCAAAGACCAGTGAAGAACACCATTGGAGGCTGAAAATCACACTTCGGAGATTGGCTGAGTTCGGAGTCACGCTACACAAAGAGAAATGCCAGTTCTTCAAGCAGTCCATAGAGTTCTTTGGGTACGTCTTTGACTCAGAGGGAGTAAAGGTAGACTCTCGGAAATCATCAGCCATAAAGTGTGCATCGGTCCCCACAACAGCATCAGAAGTGACAAGTTTTATGGGGATGGCGCAATATTGTGCCAGATTTATCCCACAGCTGGCCACCATAGCGGAACCACTGAGGAACTTGACGAAAAGGGAAAACCCCTGGCTGTGGTCCAAGGTGGAAGAGGAAGCGTTCGACAAAGTGAAGGCGGCATTGTTGGATAGTACAACGATGGCATATTTTGACACGAAAAGATAGACGGAGATACTTGTCGACGCCAGCCCTGTTGGGCTAGGCGCACTGCTGACGCAGGAATCAGAACCAGGAGTGTAGGTTCCCCTAGCATTTGCGAGTATGGCCCTTACAGCAATGGAAGCCAGATATTCACAGATAGAAAGAGAGGCTTTGGCAGTAAAATGGGCCTACAACCATTTTCACTTGTATATCACCGACCAGCCATTCCGGATGGTCACCGACCAGCAGCCGCTGATACCGCTGTTTAAGAGCACAGCGCCACACCCGCCTCCTCGGATTGAGAGATGGGCCGTTCAGATCCAATGTAGGACCACCCAACCCAAAGGCTACTCTAGAAAATTTTAAGGTCCTTACAGAACAAGACTTCATAAAAACTGCTCTTAATACAACTTCAGGATCCCCTCTGGACCCTTTGCCTCACAAAATAGTAAAGGAGTTCGGGGATGACCTTTTCCCAGTATTGCAACAGCTTTGCAATCAATCTCTCAATTCTGGCACAGTACCAAAAGATTGGAATCTGGCGGTTGTTACCCCCCTACTAAAGAAACCTAATCTAGACCCGAACTGCAAAAAAAACTACCGACCTATATCGCTCCTGCCATACCCTATAAAGATCGTAGAGCGGTGGGTCAGCAGATCCCTTGCCCTCTTCCTAGAAACCAACAACATCCTGGAAGAGGAGCAATTCGGTTTCAGGCCAGCTCACGGAACCGAGTCAGCTCTGCTGACAGTTCTGGATGACCTACGAATGAGGGCGGACAGGGGGGAATCAGCAATCTTAATTCTGCTGGACCTGTCTGCCGCATTCGATATGGTGAGCCATGACATCCTGCTGACAAGACTAAAGAACATTGGAATCGGTGGAGTGGCGCTCGATTGGTTTCACTCCTACCTAAAGGACAGATGGCAGGCAGTAGCCATCCCCCCATATCAGTCAGAATTTGTTAAAGTCCCACATGGAGTCCCACAAGGGTCCGCAATCAGTCCGATACTTTTTAATATATATATGCAACCCCTGTTGGGCATTATCAAGGCTCACTGCATTAGCGTGATCAACTATGCGGATGACACGCAGCTGATGATTTCCCTAGATGGTGCCCAGGCCAACTCACTCGAGACTTTCCATACCTGTATGGCAGAAATGACACTCTGGCTAAACCAGAATTCACTACAATTCAATAGTGATAAAACGGAAATAATGCACTGCGCAGTCGGCAGAATCACCAGAAGTCTACCCATCGATTTCTGGCCCTTGGACTCAGGGGAGTCATTAACCCCAGTGAAATCAGTGAAGAATCTCGGAGTCAGCTTTAACGACAGTCTGAGTCTAGAGACCAATGTTAATAAGCAGGTGAGTAGCTGCTTTGCTTTAATGAGAGGACTGCAAAAGCTGCTACCCCTCTTACCAGCACAGGTCAGAGCCACCATAGTTAGGAGCACCATTCTCATCCGCCTGGATTACTGTAATGCTCTGCTTCTGGAATCCCCGGCCTATTTGATCTCCAGACTGCAAAGCATCCAGGCGGCAGCAGCAAAGCTGGCACTCTGCCGAGAGCGAAGATCCTCTACCACCCTCGCTCTGGCCGACCTTCACTGGTTACCTGTACATCAAAGGATCTGCTTTAAATCCCTCTGCATTGTCTTTAGGGCAGTACACGGGATGGGCCCCCGACCACTTCAAAACAAATTTAAATGGTATAAACCCACACGGTCCCTCCGACCTTCATCCTCCAATCTTATAAGCATACCCAGGATTAGGAAAGCCACTTATGGTGGCAGAGCCTTCAGCATAGCCGCAGCCCATCTGTGGAATAAAATTCCCATCGACATCAGGAAAACAGACGAATTGATGGCCTTCCGAAAAAAGGTGAAAACATGACTCTTCCCCAAAACTTAATCTCACCAGAACTTTAATACTATCCTCCCCTCCTCTGATGCACAGTATTTATTCAGCAATATGTACACAGCGCCAGGATGCCCGTAGGGTTGCAGAAGCGCTTTACAAATGCTATAAATATAAATATAAATAATCCAACACTATCTAATGGATCTAGTTTACAGACCTGGGGCAAAGAATCCGGCGGACTTCTTGTCACGACATCCTCCATCAGAAGCAAGTATGACACAGGATCAGGAAGAGAAGACTGAGGAGTTCGTAGATATGGTTTCCCAACTGTTGTGTCCCCAAGCATTAGCAGCCGATGACATTGTAGCACAGTATGCCATGGACACAGTAGTAACAAGAGTCAAGGCAGCGATAGACGCTGGGTCCTGGGAGAGCTTTTTTTACGCAATGTCACTGAGTGGAGTGAAACAGACCATGTGCGTCTATCACAGTCCTGGAAAGTACACAACGAGCTCAGTAGAGCGAGTAATGGACTCATCCTTCGAGGATCACGAGTGGTAATTCCCGTCACTCTACAAGACCAAGCAACCTTGCTAGCCCATGAAGAACACCAGGGAACGAGACGGATGAAGGCCCGAATGAGGGAAAAGGTGTGGTTTTCCAACATGAAGGAGAAAGTCGACAATGTCGTGAAGAACTGCCGAGCCTGCCAACTAACCAGTTTGCCGGATACCCCCGCACCCATCATTACAGAGGAACCTGCCCCCTCACCCTGGACTTGGGTCAGTTTGGACTTTGGCAGCTTCCCCGATAGGAGAGTGACCGTGGTACTGATAGACAGTTACACCAAATATCCCGTAGTTGAAATTGCCTCATCCACCAGTTTCGTGAATGTGCAGCCGATCCTCAGTAAGACTTTTACAATGTTTGGGATTCCCCAGGTGATTAAAACAGACAATGGGCCGCCATTTCAAGGAAGCGAATTCTAAGAATTTTTACAAAGTCTAGGAGTGAAGCATCATCGTATTACGCCCCAATGGTCTCAGGCCAACGGTGAGGCAGAAAAGTTTATGAGGACTGTCAATAAAACACTAAGGATAGCGGTGGTAGAAGGAACAGACCCAGAAATAGCTCTTCAGCATTTCCTACGGGAGTATCGGAGCACCCCACACAGTATCACTCAAAGATCCCCGTGGTCACTGATGTTTGCAGGGCCGCGGAGGGACCTGTTGCCAATGGCAGAAAACTGGATGCCCGAACCATATGTGCCAGCAGCCGCTCAAGAGAGGAGGAGGAAGACCAATGAACGGGCGAGCAGGACGAGGCGGGCACGCGAAAGGGAATTGGTCCCAGGAGACGCTGTGCTGATACGAACGCGTAGGCCTGGAGGGAAATTCCGTACCCCATATGAAGTCGAACCATGGACAATCAAAACTAAGAAAGGCACTGCTGTAACGGTACAAAAGAATGGGGAAGAGGTAACCAGAAACATATCATGGTTCAAACGCATCCCCTCCATGCCTGAATCCCCTGCAACTGGCGGAGAGTCAACCACTGCAGCTGCCGGTCAGACTGAAGATGCCAGTGGCCCAAATGTGGATGACAGCCCTGTCAGCCCACCGTCATCTCCGGTGATGAGAGAACCTGAGCCATCAACAGCCAGGGGACGATGTCATCACAATCTCCGGCCGAACCCTAGGCCGAGCCAGAGGCTGGCAGACTTTGCTTGTTGACCACGCAAGAGACAAGAGTACAGGAAAAGGAAAAAAAGGAAAAAGGACTAAATTGGGAGGGGATGTGGGGCTCTAGTGTTTCGCGGGTTGTTGGTTGGGACCCGGAAGCACCCACACACTTTGTAGCACCTTCTGGCCAGGCGTGGCCAGAAGGCTATAAATAAAGGGACGGAGGTCACTCAAGGCTTCCGGTCCACACCAGCAGTACACTTGTGTAGTCTCATTCATTGTAGTGTGCCCCTCCATATGTGTATGCGAACCCTGGGCCCAGAATCACGACCTACCTCCCTTACAGTATCCAGTCAGGCAGAGGTGCCACACAAGTTGTAAGCAATACAAAAGGGGATGATGGACGGAGCGTTTGAGCAAGTCAAACACTCACCCCCAGTCAACTGATCTGGGTTTAATCCATCACCATTCTTTAGCTCACTCCGCCACCCCAGTTCAGACATCGCCATATGCAAATCAGTCTGACCCTGTGCCTCATGGGAACAGTCCAGCCCGAACTGCAAAGCCATGTCTTCCCTGGACTGGAAACAAGAATCCTGGGACGGTTTCGGATTCATAATCCTCATCAGCCAGGCTATCTTGAATCCAGTGGCAAAGTGAGCAAGGGACTCACGTCTGAGCATACCCTGCCAACTTAGGGCGAACAAAGCGATACAAAAGGGGATGATGGACGGAGCGTTTGAGCAAATCAAACACTCACACCCAGTCAGATGCTCCGTCCATTACCACCCCCTTTTGTAACACAAGTTGTAAGGCCGCGAATCGCATGGTTCCATAGAAATAACTTTGATATTCCACGTGGCCACTGCATTTAAGCAAGGCTTGGAGCACTGAGACAGTTTCACGACACGTCAGCGATCGCACCCAGAATAGGCCTGCCCAGGGGTGTATGCTACATGCCCTATAAAGAGGATCCTGCCTATGGAGGAGACAGCGCCTGAGAGTAGGCTGATCTTCAGGCAGAACCAATCAGCATTCCTGGAGACCAAGAAAGAGTGGGGAGAGAAGCTGTATAGATGCGGCTGGCTTTACGTCTCACTCGCTGGTGGCTTTGTCATGGAGCCTCAACCCATTTTCAAGGAGGTGCTAACTGGATTCAAGGAAATCAGGATGACTGTCCATGTGCGTTCTCATCTCTTTCTCTCAAAGGGATGGCTGCAAACAATATCCGGATGGTGAAAAAACTGTGATATTTAGTCTTGAATGTGATCCCATCCTCGTCGCCAACGGAAATTGTAGTAAATTTGGAGGTGGTAAATAGTGTAAACAATTATTTAATAAACAAAAAAGTGGCATAAATCACAGATAGATGCATCCGACAATGAACCTCCCTCACAAGGCTTTTTAACTTACAGTTCTGAACCTTCTAAGCACAATTGTCTAAGTAGAATGACCCAAGGTTGGTACACAACGGAGTGGGGAGTGGTGGAGAGGGTTGGGAAAGGTATAACACTCAGCCATGTGTTCTCTATTTGTTACATAAGTTTTGACCCCTTAAGAAATATATACCATTTCATCTGCCCCTCGCTCTACTGAGATAAAGGCTTCTCTTGTCTACAAGCAGTTAATGTGTGATAAAGTTGTCAAAAGTCGCAACAGTGGAACTACAGATGCTGTAATTTTTTTGATTGCACGCCTGCAGTTATTGAGGTGTGAACTAGAGACTGCACTGTAGACTGCACATCAACAGTAAGTGGTCGTTAGTTCTTTGTAAAATGTCTCCTGCCTGTTCCAAGCAAGACATATGCGAGGAAACAGACGTCTATCTAAACCCTGATTAACGGAGCTGTCTCAAGCCACTCATAATTCAGGTTATTTTTAACGGTTATCTACATTGTAATGTAATAGACACTTTTCATGAACATTTGATTAGGTGTGGTCACTAAAAAATCGTCCCACTGACCTCAAGGGAAAGTGACGTGGTTAAAAGGGCACCCATCAAATCCTATTCCAGTGATAGCCTCCGCATTGCAGCAATTTATAACTAAAGTTATTTTTTTATAAAGTTTTGCAGTCACTAGCTCGACTCGTTAGAAAATTACATTTTAATCTAACCAAAAGGTTGTCAATGAGCATGCACAAAGCAGAAAATGTATTTAGATAGGAAATGCGTGTTAATTTTTAAAGATTTTCCTTTTTGAAATATATGTGGGGGCAACCTGCAGATAGTTAAGGCTACTCGCGTTTTAAGACATTTCTATTTAATAATATCACATAATAGACAACGGCCAGCATTCACTAATAAAAATGATCTGTCAGATGCGGTTTCGACTGTAGAATGAATAAAAAGACGCGATATTCCGTTTAATACTGAATTCAGGAAGGAAGACTTTCTTTTGCACAATTGCAGTTAGCCAATAAGTCGGGTGGAGCCTGGGGCCTCCTCTCTAACTTTAGCCAGCCCCTCGACCTTCGCCAGACGTGCACTACGTTACATCGTCGTCCCAGTCAGGTTTCTGATAAGCTGCCAGAGTGAGCGGCTCCTTTCAGTCACGACTGCGTTTTATGTACTTCTTTGGCCCCATGCCCGTCGGAGGGCGGGGAAACAGAGGCCTGCGAAGGTCCCCTTGAACAGCCCGGAAATAACTTTCTTCTAACTTGTGTGAATTTGCTTCGGCGGAGGTGGTGCCTGTCAGTAGCTCTCGCACTGCAGAGCGTTGCCCGGACTACTCGCCTGCCGCCCCCATGCCTGCCGCGGGGCCCTGACACTCCATGGTCCCATGCGCACGGTCTTCGGCCGAAGAGGCTGAGAGATTCCCGCGAGAGGGGGATGATGGAGCGCGAGAAGGGGATGATGGAGCGGGAGAGAGGGCTCCCTGGGGCAGGGGTTTCACCTTGCAAATGTTCGGACTTGGACACGCCGCCCTCCCCCGTGAACCTGGACCGAAGGCGGACGTGGTGCGATGGCGAAGCGTTGCTAGGTCCGCGGTCGGGTGCGCATCAGTGGCCACTGGAGGGGGCATTGCGGGCCTGGGCAGCCCTGGCCCCGGAATTGCGTGAAGAGGATGAGGAGAATGAAACGCCGACGAGCCCCCCGCGCGCACGCCGGGCCCTCTCCCTTCCCGATAGTACCTGCTGCCACAAGTGCAAGAAAAGGGTGCAATTCGCCGACACTCTGGGGCTGAGCCTGGCCAGCGTAAAGCACTACAGCTCAGCCGAGGAGCCACAGGTGCCGCCCGACGTGCTCACCCGCCTGCAGGAGGACGCGGGGGAGCCGCCCCCTCCCTTGGCCGGCGCCGCCTTCCATCTGGTACCCGAATTCCCCCCACCCCCGGGCGGCCCGGCTCTTGCCGAACGGCTGCAGCGGGAGGGGGTGTGCCTGGAGCGGGCCCTCGGCACAGGGCAGTTTGAGGCGCGGGTGTGGGCCCTGGCGCGAGGCCCTGGCGTGGCCGTTGCGCGCTACACCTTCAACGAGTGGCTTTCGTTTGTGGACGCGGAGCCCGAGGGTCCCGGTGATCCGCAGGACGGGGGCGGCCTGCGCCTGAGCTTCACCCTCAGCTCACCACCCTGTCTGCACCCCGGCTCCTGCCTCCATTTCGCCCTCTGCTACCGGGAGGAAGAAGGCGGAGGAGAGTGCTGGGACAACAACCAGGGTCTCAACTACACTCTGCGCTACCTGGCAGTCGGTGGGCCAGCAGGGGATCCAGACTGACCCATCGACAATACACTGGAGTACAATACCCCCATCCCCCATCAGAACGCCCCCGCCTGGAAGAAGCACAACAGTCGTAGATGGCATCCTCATAGAATGGAGTGGGCAGAGCCAGCCAGCCACGCCTACCACAGTACTAAATCTGTCAGTGTAACACCCACCCGTTTGTTAAGTTACATTCTTTCCTCGTTTAATGCTTTTCTAAAATCGTTTGCCACTGGAGAGAGTTAACACTGAACTGTTGTACCATAGCTTGATGTGTTTCACTGGAAAAGCTCAATATATTGCAATTCCTAAACCTGTTCCTTTTTCCTGTTTAATATGGCAAACTTGCACGGATAAGAACTGTAATGGAAAAAACATTTATGTGAGAACTCTTTCCATGTCATATTGGGGGCACTCTAAATTCTGGAACAGCAGAGCACGAGCAGAATCCAGTTGCCACCAAGGCCTTTTTGCACTTGGAAATTGTGGGCCCCGCTGAGCTTTAGGATGCAGAATGAAACTGACTGCAGTAGAAAAGATTTTGGAAGTTCGTTGAAGGAACATTTTAAAACCGAAATCGTGGTAATATGAGGGTTGCTTCCTTGCGAAAGGTCATCTGAAGGGTATGAACATGTTACAGTTGCTATGAACTTTGGGAATAGGGGCTGCTGGTTTTGAAGAGTTGATCTTGCTATGCTAACTACAAATGCTACACGCCCCCCCCCCTGCAACAGTCATTGAACCTCACAGCCTCGTTCCATAGGACGCACTAGTCACCATAACACCTATTTAGAGACCTTTTTTCATCCCTGCGTATGCTACTGTGCTTTTTCAGGATGCATTCTCTGCAGCATTCAGCTTCATAATTGGAAATTGGGGCCCTGTCCATGGAAGTAAATGAATACAACAGAAGAATATTTCAGAGTATCACAAACTGGTGTTTAATTCAAACTAAAACCATGTAAGTTGGCTAGGGATGTTGGATGAGAAGTAGAACATCTACCATTTATAAACATGCTTGCGCTTTTATTTCAGACGTGTTTGTAAAGTAGGATTTAACAAGTTATATTTGATGCAGTTACCATAGTTTCAGTTTGTACATCATCAAAACAAGTGGTCATCTACTAGACTATAAATGTCACAGGGCACTTTCGAATCTCTTCTGGAAGGGGTTTCCTACTACCAAAACAACCTTTGTGTGGGGATATTTTCCATTTGACATTGGGGAGCACTTCTCTTTGGATGGACACAGCAGGCACCTCTCAACTTAAGTGGAAATTGTGATCCACCCTGAGCATGTCAACTTATGCGGAAAGTGCTACAGTAAAAAACTATTTTTGGAGCCTTGCAAAACAAACACCTGGTGGTGCATTTTTACATTCATTTATGGCAACACGAGGGCTGCACCTCGCAAATAATGGTTTGTTGAGGATTATGTGCAATGTTTGCTTTGAAAGAGTAGGATGTACGAGGGGCTCCGGCTGCTTAGAATACCCACAATTCTGTATCCAGCTCAAGGACAAATTACTATATGGCTTCCTTCGTAGCAGTGCCACTTTTTCATTTTGACTGCTGATGAGAAGCCAAACCAATTCTATGCAAAAATTGTGTGGCCCTTTTGAAATGCTTAGACCTTTTCAAGGGATATCTTAAGCCTTATAAACTTAAATTTGCAAGTATTCTTTGGTACTGTCACCATCATTTCAGTTGAAGATATTCAAGGTAATGTGGAATCATGTATACAGAAAGGGAAATCTGGATTTTTAATTGCATGTGTGGGCAATAAAAAAAGCACTTTTTGTACAGTATAATTAAATATTTTGAATTGCAGCAGTTTGTTTCAGACTGGAGTGTTACTATTCCCCCTCAATTGTTTCACTTCGAGGTACAACTTCCTAAGTGCGTCACTTAAGTAATGAAAACAGCAATTCACACATCGCAAGAACTACTGTCCGTTAAATTGCATTGAGCCTCCTAATATAGTTGCCTGTTGGCAATGCAGGCATTGAGTGGGTTTCGGTTGGATTCTAGTTCCAGCAGCTGTTCTTATGTCTTAGCTGGGTTCTCTTCGACCCTGATTAATTAACCTGTGTCCCAATGCGGTGTGCTGACCCTGGGGCTCTTGAAAAGACCTCCACACGTTCTGAGTGTGTGTTCCAAGCAGCAGCCTGGATGATGATATTTGTAAAGCATTTTTATCCAGTTTGTATAGCTCAAAATACTTTTAAGAATAGTAATTTTATTTTGTCTGTGTGTCCTGGCCGGGAGAAAGTGTCCGATTATAAAGAGCACACAGCTGGACACTCCCACATCACCTACAAACTCTGCAACCCATAAAAAAAAAGCCAAAGACCGTCCTCTGTGATAAGCTTTAAAAATGACGGAGAGGTAAACCAAGCGAGCAAATTTACTTTCAGTAGCTCAGTAGATTTATATGTGTAATTATATTTATAATAACCATGAATGCAGCACATTCCTTTTTTTATATATGCAGAAGAATGTACATGTATCTATATTAGGCAACACAATTATATGCAGAAGTGAACAGCACAGCAAATAGTATGCATTTATGTACACACTATACTCATTGGTGTAGAGAAAAGAGACCAAAAATACTAAACTACCCATTCTAATCAGTGGTCCCCATTTTTTTTTTAACAAACAGTCCTTTTAGGTCGAGCCTAGGTAGCGCAAGCAATGCCTCTGAGGCATGCTTTAATCAGTTTGTGGCTTTACAGTCAGGCCCTTAGCTTCTATTTGTTTGTTGTACTGTTTTTAATAATAGCTTCTTTGATAGTGGGTTATTTGTTTGCCCCTCCTATTTTTACGCTTGGTTACGCCCATGGAGTGGGGATTAACTACTGGAAAACATCTGCTTGGGTGTTAGTGTTTATGTTGGAACATTTTCTGTTTGTCTGTGTTCATGTTTGGTGTGTGTGTGTGCCAGTCTTGTTCGCTGCACCTTTTGTTCCATGTCCATGTGTGCAGGATTTGTTTGCTGCATTTTTTGTGCTTAAACATTAACCACTTTTGTCTGTTTTCTTTGCAGCTTTTTTTCGGCACTGTGTATACAGACTCAACGGTCATTACTTTTTTATGTACGCGCGAGCAAGCCTTCTGCACTCCCTTCCTCCAGTAAAGCCTTTTTAAAGCTAATATATTGAAGTAAGATTTGATGTATTTATAAGGAATTCCTTGGCTAGCCTGTCAAGCGCCATGTGAGGAAAAAACGTACACTACCATTTAGGTAACAAACCCCATGTACAACTGACGTAATCCATTTTTTTGTTGTTGCAGATTTTATATAGTGCAAACTCGACCCAAAGCTATTGGATCGTTGTACATGAGTACCAGTTGCATTATAGACTGAAACGTTCATTTTTGGTAGGCATGTGGCAATAAAAAGTGATTTGCCCAGAATCTCAGGATGTTGAGCCAACCACAAGACTCAGCCTGGTTCCAAAGTCGGCAATTCCAACCCTTACACCATATCCCATGGCACCGTCATGGTTCAGAAAACAGTAGAATAATATAATTGTCAAGGCCAGCTGCTCTACGCATTGACCCGGCGCTGATCGTGGGGGTAGGTGTAGACGGTAATGACCGCACACCATTAAGGTACCATACCAAACTCTGTGCAGGTCCCACGGGAGCAGACTGCGAGGCACCCTAGGACAACCCTTAGGGTCGCTTGATCATATTAGGATCAATTGGCCTGCCTTTACTGACCTACTGGATGGGGTTGTAATTTTTCCTAAATTTTCTTTCTTTTCACATTGTGTAGTACGTTACACCTAGGTCCTGAAGAATTGCTATGACGGCAAGAAACATGTTGACCTGACCAGAGGGTTGTAGATAATTTACTGTGAGCCTTCCCCGTTTATATCTCCCCTCCCACCCCTTTTAACCAAGGGAGTCTACCACCTCAATAAAGCATATTGTGGATTGACAGACCTTTTTTAATTCACCTTCACTTCACAACTACACTTCCTTTGCCCTCTCACACGCATGCACCATATGGCTGGACCAAAGATCTCCGATAAAGAGCCCCTTTACGGGTGCCCGTCAGACATTGCAGCGCCAGTCTGACGAGGCGCAGAACCCATATGATGAAGCATGACACCTAGCTTGCTGGGTGTGTGAGGGTTTTAGTTCGAAAAAGGTAATTTCCCCCTTTTTCCTTTATTCTACATTGCACATTCACCCTGTCCTATTATTCACACTGGGGAACTTTGTACTCTCTTTGTGTTACTAGTTGGTTGGACTTGTTCACTGGACCCCGTTAAATATAGTCCATTATGGTTCCCTCCTTTTGTTGATTTGACAGGCCAATGGCACTACCGTGGTCAAGGGAAGACATTAAAGTGTTTATAAACTAAGAATGTGCTAATTGGCCATTTGTATTAGGTTTCACCTGCACAGCGCACTTGTTTACAGCAAGAGGCTTGTTGTAGGAATGCAGTGATGGGAAAGTTTGCCCTTACGGCCCATGCAAGCTTATTGTTTACCTTTAAGAAATTAACCAGGTAGATGCATGACCTTAGCAGACAAAGATGGCGGTGATTATGCAGAGTTCTCCAGGTCTTTATCACATGTGACCCATCTCTAGGTGGGTTGGAGAGAGTGGGAGCAATTTTTTGCCCTGTGGGGGGGGCAAGGGACCTGTGTTTGTACACTCCCATTACAATAGCGTTTCCACCAAAACACAAACGGGCCCTTAAATCAACAAGGCCACTATTTGTGGTCTGATGCCACCTTAATGTCTAGGTGAAGGAATGTTGCGGCTACTATTGAACTCCAACATTTTTGGACCAGCTTAGTGATGTTCTAAAAAAAAAAACAATTGGGAAGAGCATTCTGCTGATTTTAGATATGTTAGTGGTAATCCCTCTTAGGATTGATTTTATAGCTTGTAGTTGGTGAATTATGCATGCCTTGATGAAATCTGCAGTTGTAAAATCATTTATAACTGCCAAGAATCTTTCTGTGCATTCCTGACCATGTTAATGAAGTTTTATTTCTGACAATTTTCGATATAAAATTGAGTTTGTCTAATAAACTCATTTTCTAAAATTACTTAAAATCACTTTTATGCACAGCTATTTTTAATAACTTATTTATTTACATGTGCACCCTCACGTTCTTTCTTGTAATTGAACAAACCAAAATTCGTTTTAGCCTGACTTAATGCCACCTAATTCCACTATTCAAATCCATTCCACATAAATCCACGTCACTAAGTTCCACAACTAACAATTCCAATCCAACCCACATAATTCCACTACACACACTCCATAACACATGGGTAAAATACATTGTCATTGACAACGCCAGTAGATCTAACTCAGGAAAATGCAAGTCCTATTGCATTTCCAGTACTTGTTCTTGCCTGTCACTTCCCTTGACAACATCCTAAATGACACCCTTCTGTAGTAGTTCAGGTCTTTTGGCTATTCAGAAATATTTGACTAATGTGATCAAACCCCATCCGAAGCATTCTGGAGTATTTGTGTTCTATAATAGTATCCAGAATTAAAATCCATTGTGCAATGGTGAAATTTGACTATTGTGATCAAACCCCATCTGAAGCATTCTGGAGTATTTGTGTTCTATAATAGTACCCAGCATTAAAATCCATTGTGCAATGGTGAAACATTAATACATTTTAAAATCTGGTAATGGAAGAACCCACCCGCCATATGAGCAATTTGATATGTATAGCTCTTCTTACATTCCAATAGCTCCAAGTAAAGGTGTTTTTTTTTCTGCAACTAGGTGTCTGCAACAAATACTGGGGATATATAAAGGGATAGATCTAAACAAATGTAGACATTTAGTAAAAATGCTAATTGTGATAGTCCGAGAAAAGGGGAGTCAGGTCCTGGGACGTGCGGTCGGCTGGACCATAGGTTATACTTAGAAAAAACTAAATGCCAACTGCACACTTGCTTTGGGTCCTCTATTGTGAGGAAAAAACAAGTGAAACTCCTGGGTTTATTTGGGTATATTGCCATTACCCTCTTCTATTTATTATTTTCAATTTTTTGCTATTTCATATATGAAAAGGACACTTTTGGTATTGTTTTGTTCACACATAAAAACAGTTATTTACAACACAAAACATTTTCATAACATAAATGCACCAAATTTTATTTACACAGTTATTCGTTTTGATATATACACAAAAAACAAGCATTCATTTTCTTGCAAAGACAAGAGTCACGCTATGGACTCAGAGTTTGAATAGACAATTAATGATTGAAATCAAGAATTAATAGACAACAAGTTAATGAAATCAACTATTCTTTTCAAAGAAATAGACCATAAATTAATTCTTTAGCCTATTAGCAAACTGATGTCTACTCTCTTTTGCGCCAACGCGTTTCAAATCCGGTGTGTTCACTCAACGGATTCTCTTCAGGGCTCTGTCTTTATAGATTTATCTAGAGGTGCATAAAGCAAAACTTGTTTTAGCTTCTTTGTCTATAGTTTTTAAGCTTCCATCTGTCCAGTGCTAATGTCACTAATATTACCTGTTTTCCAGCGGTCGCCGGTCCGCAAGTACAATTTTATTCTTGACTGAATTTCTTTCACTCTGCACCTATAGGTAAATAGGGACATAGTGACCTTTCCTATTTTAACCTGGCAGAATAATGGAGGGCACATATCTGCTTGACGTACCTTTTTAAAGATCGAGTCTTTGTCCCTTCACTCTCTTCGGTTTTAATTTCAGTTATTGTTGGTTGATTACAGCCTACAATTGATAAGGCATTTATTTTAGAATAATACTTGCAATGAGTCGAAAGAGAAAGCGCTCACTACTCGGCAAGGCATACCTGCTCGATTTCACTTCCTGCTTCGGCTGCAAACACTCTATTTTTCTTTAGCTGCAAGCGCTCGCCTTGCGCATTTGCCAGGTTAAAATAGGAAAGGTCACTATGTCCCTATTTACCTATAGGTGCAGAGTGAAAGAAATTCAGTCAAGAATAAAATTGTACTTGCGGACCGGCGACCGCTGGAAAACAGGTAATATTAGTGACATTAGCACTGGACAGATGGAAGCTTAAAAACTATAGACAAAGAAGCTAAAACAAGTTTTGTTTATACACCTCTAGATAAATCTATAAAGACAGAGCCCTGAAGAGATTCCGTTGAGTGAACACACCGGATTTGAAATGCGTTGGCGCAAAAGAGAGTAGACATCAGTTTGCTAATAGGCTAAAGAATTAATTTATGGTCTATTTCTTTGAAAAGAATAGTTGATTTCATTAACTCGTTGTCTATTAATTCTTGATTTCAATCATTAATTGTCTATTCAAACTCTGAGTTCATAGCGTGACTCTTGTCTTTGCAAGAAAATGAATGCTTGTTTTTTGTGTATATATCAAAACGAATAACTGTGTATATACAATTTGGTGTATTTGTGTTATGAAAATATTTTGTGTTGTAAATAACTGTTTTTATGTGAAAAACAAAGCAATACGAAAAGTGCCCTTTTCATATATGAAATAGCAAAAAATTGAAAATAATAAACAGAAGAGGGTAATGGGAATATACCCAAATAAACCCAGGAGTTTCACTTGGTTTTTTCCTCACAATAGAGGACCCAAAGCAAGTGTGCAGTTGGCATTTAGTTTTTTCTAAGTAATCGTGATAGTTCAGCAGCCCATTAGTATTGAAAGCCTGTTCCAATTATGGAGCTGCGTAACTCATTTTTGCAAGCAACATTATCAATGTATATTTTCTCAGTTGGACTATTATTGCTACAAATCTAAATCTTGAGATGAGTAGCTATTCCAATCACCCATTTATCTCTACCTTTGGGCATATACTTCAATATAAATTAGTGTTTTATTGGCATTACATTTTTACTTGCCCAAACATCCCTGCCTAGCAGTTTGTCACACTTATGGATGTGTGTTATCGAGTAAACTGAAACGTCCTCTGTCTATGCGGAGCTCTTCATGCTAACATTATTTAGAGTAATTGTAGCTATGTGTCTTTCTTTTAAGAGCTTGTAAGTACTGGTCTAAATATATTGCGTACACCAATTCCAGATATTGTTTTCTTTCCTAACCACTTCTGGAGTCTGTTTTACATGTATCTGTGCTTCTGTAGATTTTGTAAATTCAGTATTTCATCAAACTATCATTCTACTACTGATCTACATCAAGGATATCCTTTGCTGACTATCATACCACTTTTATGTCTGATTCTCTTGTTTGCCAGCTTCTTGCTAGCTGGTGATTACGGGCGCTTGGAAATTGTCTTGATAGAATGAATGAGAAAATTCTGTGTGGATGTATTTTTTCCCCCCATTGCTAACCAATGCTGTATTCACACTTTATTTTAGTACGACACCCAAAATGGACTGTTTGCCAAGCCATACAGTAAAATTTTGGGCAAATCTAAAAGTACCTTTGTTCCCATTCAATATTAACTGACCATACATAAGCAATAATGTTTGGTACAGTAACTTAACACAACAACATTACTGTGCCTAAAGAGCAGGGGTGTTTCATTAGTAAGTAAGGTGCTATGTGGCTTAAAAGTTCAGAGTTCGCACTTGCAGAAAAAACACATTTTTTTTAAATGGCGGATTCAGTATTAATTCTGCTGAGCTCTACATGTGAATGGAGATTTACATCTATGCACTTGCATTCAGTTACTTGGTTGGTACATATAGACTCAAATGATCTACAAGTGACTTCACTCCAGCCCAAAATGTTGTGTCCACAGTTGCCTTCAAATCCCAGTAATATGCCCATACTCCTCTGTTTAATTGCAGGTTCATACTATGCTGTTTATTTTAGCCTTGCTTCATGTCCTCTGTAAGAGTCTAAAAAAATGATAACTGCAGTGGCTGGTCAGTTTTCAGCATTTTGACATTTTGCAAAAAGCAATTCTATTTTGGAAATGTCAGTCTGCAAAACAGATTATGCTTGTTAAAGTTTAGGGACTGTCGTTTTCTTCTTACCTCCTCCTTGATAAAGGCGTCCCCTAGAGCAATATGTCACAATAGGTTTTAGAGCCCATTTAGACATCATCAAATAAAAGAACATTCTTGAAAATGCTTATTATTGATCACTGTTGGAAAAGAGGACTTGTTTTTTCCCTTTCCCTAGATGGCCCAGATAAGCTTCCCCCTCATGTTGATGTATCTTTGGTTTGTAAAATTGCGAATTGTCGTTTTTTTTTGTTTTTTTTAATGTATTTTTTTACAGCTCCAGCAACTGCCCTGTTACCTAGTTAGGCCTTGCGCCTAGCATTGCACTGAGCAAGGCATTTTGGAGGTGAAAAACGGGGAATCTGAGTTGACTTGGGAATCGCACGTGCGTTTCCTTTTCAGCTCCCCCATTGGCCTTTGCGTGCATCTTATTGTAAAAGACTGCATGCAATCGGCCAGAGGCGTGCGCATAGCTCCTCCCACGGCCTATTGGTGTCTATTTCGTGCACCAAGCGCGTAATAGACACCAATAGGCCATGGGAGGAGCAATGTTCGTGCCCAGACACAGGCGTGTGACGCGCGCGCCACTTTATTTTTGTAATAAGCACTGCACCCGCGCCTTACTTTTGATGTTATAAGTAAAGCGCGGCACCCACGTTTTACTTTTAATGTGATAAGTAAAGCACGGGTGCCTCAATTATACCAGAAGTAAAGGAATAGAAAAAAACAACTATTTCTTTACTTTTGGTATAGCATTTGCAATGCAGTAGGTCTTGCATTACTAAATGTTTGAATTATTGGCATTGCATTATTATTAGCAACCCCAATAGCTCAAACTTTTACCAATGCGAGGCCTGTTTCATTGCAATGCTTGTTTTTATATTCCCCTTTGTTGTTTTACATTTCTTTTTCTTCTTTATCTTCTCTACTTCAAGCTTTTTTCTGACTTTCATGTCCTCCTTTCGCCTTGTCCAACTTCATAGTCCAGTCAGATCCTGAATTTCTGTCAAAAGCTATATTGTATTTGATTCTTTTTAGTTTGAGGTTCCCCAATTGCCCTCGTAAATTATTTTAAAATCATGCTTTCATTGTGTTTGAATGATTCTTTCCTCTTAGTTTGTTACTGAATCTTACTCTCGTTGCCTTTTACAAATGTCAAGTGCTGGGAGATCTGAATCAAATCCATTTTTTCTTGTGGTGTTCTTGTTTATATCTCAGATGTATTTGACTTTAAAGTAGGAGGTTCCTTAATTTGACTTTTATTTTAGCAGACTCTATATTCTCCTGTACAGTTTTATAAGTAAAGCTTCAGTCCCTCTGCCTCCATAGAGGAACCTTTTGACAACCCCTTTTCTCATTAAGTTTCTCTCTAAAATTGGTGGCCTGCATCTTCCGGCTTTTGCAATGATTCTGTGGCAGAAAACTCTCCGCAGCAGCATCCCTGCAGAGCGTGTTGTGTTTAGTTCTCTGTTTTGTGAAACAGTCATCCATAAAAATATAGGTGTAATTGTGCTGCTATAAATTCCTATTTTCCTAGAATATAATCCTTTCCAGTGGCCTCATTTCGAAATTTTCACTAAGTTCTGTGATTTGCTTAAAGTGCAATTGTATTTCTAATTGCTTTTTAGCGAATGGAAACCAAATATCTAAATTTCATCCTTTGCATGCATGTGTTTTTTTGCAAGTTATGTCAACTGACACTTTTTTGTATCTCTAGGGTACATGTGTACCAGCAATTATTATTTTTTTTAATTACACGTGGTCTCTCTAGCAGCGCAGAGGCACATTGAGCCCTTGAGTTCCTGCGAAATATGCTGCAAACTTCTGTTGGCTTTTGCTTTCATGAGCACTGTGGACTATAAATCTATCACTCTTGCTGTCTAAATAACTCCGCTGTAAGTTCGTTTATTAGACCCGTCAGCCTTAGGGTTATTTTCCCTGAATTTATTTTGCTGAAATTTGTTTTAGTTGTCCTTAGGACTCTGTGCGCTTTACCACTGCTAACCAGTGTTAAAGTGCTGGTGCTCACTCCACTAAATATGGTTTGATTATATTTACCTAATTGACATATATTTAATTTACTTTATGTCCCTTGTAGAGTGGTATACCATATAACGAGGGCCTGCAAATTAAATGCTACCAGTGGGCCTGCAGCACTTATTGTGCCACTCACTTAAGTAGCACTTTAAAACATGGGCCTGCTGTTGCAACGTGAATACAGTGTTTCACTGCCATTTCGACTTAGCATTTATACCCCCTTTGCCAAGCCTTAAACTCCCCTTTTATTACATAAGTGCCCCTAAGATAAGCCCTATGTAGCTCATATGACAGTGAATTAAAGGGTTAGGCATGTACTTTTCAAGTTTTACATATCCTGGTAGTAATAAACTCCTACATTCGTTTTCACTACAGTGAAACCTACTCCTCCCACAGGATAATATTGGGGATTCCTTATTGCATTTAATAAACTGCAATTCTTAATTTAGAGGAGGTTGATATGTCATGTTTGGTACCTATGAAATTGTAACGATAAACTCTCTTTAATGGTAAAGTCTGATGTTTAATTGCAATTTTGAAAATGGCACTTTTTGAATGTTGGCCTTTTCACGCCCTTAGTGCCTGTAGACGTTCAGACCCACTTTTCAGTTCCGTACAGGACCTGTGGAAAGACTCCCAGAGGACTGCCTGCTGTGGAGCCCTGTATCTTCATCTGCAGCCAGGACTACCAGGATTAACTCCAGGGGCTAGTTTTCTGGCCTCCTGTTCAAAGCCACAGGGTCATAAAAGGCTCCTACCATCTTGAACCCGCACCTGGACCCAGCCTAAGTAAGTATTGAATCCCGAAGGGGTTTCCTACTAGTCCTGCACTCATGGTTGTGGTGTTAACCAAGTTCCCAAACTGAGGACTTAGACAAAATTTGGCCAAAAAGTGGACTGAGACCCAGGAGAAGACTGGGACCCAGCTGCTCGCATATCCACCCCTTTGTGCATCACCGGTCGGATTGAATTTGCAGACACTCCCAATACGTTCTTCGCCGCAGCCGCAATTCCGTTTCACCCGTCCTTCTCCAAAGGAGCATTCAACCTCATGGAACTGTCTTTGGCTGCAGCAATCTCCTTCGTCCCCCAGGAGTTTTTCGACTTCCACACTGGTGGCTCAGTGTGAACGTAGCAGTCTTCATCGCAACTTCGACCCATGGCCATCCGAGGACGACACTCCATCTTTGGACACCTCCTGCAACCTTGCTTTCTGAACTTTACATTCTCAGACATAATTGTTCAAGATTTTTTTTAAGTCCAAAGGTAAGCGCTGACCGGGTCCAATCCACTTCCTGTTTCCGAACCATGCTCCATTGTGGTCGGCCTTAACTTTCGACTTTGACCCGGTCTTGCGCGACTTGATGTCCACAGTTGGCAATTTTGATCTTTTGGATGCTAGATGTCACTTAAAACATTTACAAAAAATAACTGGTTCTATTAATTGAATTTTTGTCATTTGGTGTCAAATAATTTATAAAAATGTACTTTTTTTTTCCTTTCTAAATTGATTAGGGTTTTTCCTTGTGTTGTTTTTTTTCTCTTTATTGCGGGTTGTGTGCTGCGTAATTACTTTATACACTGCCTCTAAGTTAAGCATGACTGCTTTTTGTTTCAAGCTACCCAGGTTTAACCTCTTAAGCGCTGCGCCTATACCAGCGGCCGACGGCACCACTACCTCGGGAGTGCTGCCGTCGGCCGTTGGACGTTCCATCTGCACCTGCGCAATGGAACGTTCAGCACTGGAGCTGGACGTTCCAAAGCAGCTAAGGTGTTAAGCACATGTTAATTTGTGGTTCATCCTGCAAGTGACTGTGGTTGTTGCTTGACCATAGCTCACACCCCAGTCAACCAACAACCCAATTTCTCACATCCTTCTTTCTGAATACCCCCCAAAAGTTAAATAAAATGTAATTTATCACTGAGGGGTTTGTGTTTTTGTGTACTGCTGATCTTGCCTCTGCCTGGCTTTTCAGAAATGTTCATATCCACCACTCCTGAGGATCTTTCTGTGATAGTGTCAGATTTAGCCCACTAGGGGAACATTTATTCACCATTATATATATTTGAAATCGGTTTTCATCACAGTACATGAAAACAGTTTGACAATATAGATGTGTGTGTGTGTATATATATATCTTCCAAGAAATGCCGATGCATTTAGAGGCGCACTTCTCCAGCTGGTAGGTCACAAACCTTTATTTTTCTAAAGACAAAATTACAACTCCAGCCATTTCTGTCCATTTGCCTTGCGCGTTTCAGAGCAAACATGCTTTTATTTAGTATTGGCAGATGTCCTAGAACAGAGCACTTGGGACTGTACAACTTCCCGTACTTTTGTAATTGAGTGTGCCACACTAGCCCTCAAATGTAATTTTTTTTCAATACAAAAATACCATCTATTTACAAAAGACGGGAACTTCGATGGGCAGTACATTTGTCCCCAGTATTGCTGGTCTGTACTTGTATAATTTCGAGCGGACGCACATTTTGTCTGATGCCAATCCCTACACTCTCAATGTTATCCTGTGGCAGAGGTACATTGATGATGTGCTTGTAATTTGGAAGGGCTCGTAAGAAAGCCTACAGGCATTCTTTGATTGGGTGAATACCTGTGATCCACACCTTAAATTCACCTACCAGTACCATCCTAACTCCATCGTCTTTTTAGACGTTGTAATAACCAGGGAGGATAATCACTTGACCACCAAAACGTATTAAAAGCCTACCGGCAAAAATAACCTGCTTCACTTTTCAAGCTTTCACCTGCGTCCTTTGTGGGAGAATTTACCTTCGGCCAGTATCTACGCATTCGTAGAAATTGCAGTAACCTGACTGATTTTAACACACAGGCTGAGGATCTCACAAACTCCTTACCAGAGGTTACTCAAAAAGAATCCTACAAAAAAGCTGCAAAAGGGCAAAAAACCAAAACAGAGAAGCCCTTTTAGAGGATTACAGTAAGGACGGTGAAGCGGAGACGCCTTTGACATGTGTCACTACTTACAGCAATATATCCAATGCTGTGAGTCGTTGCATAAGTAAACACTGGCGCATTTTAACTAGTAATGGACAAAACTGGCAAAAACCGTTATTTTCTTATAAACGTGAAAGGAGTTTGCAAGATGCTCTTGTTCACACTCGACCCAGAATGACCCCTGTAATTCAGGAGAATAATGTACTTACCACATGGGGCCTTTACCCTTGTGGAGGGTGCAGCGTCTGCCACCTCACCACTGCTACTAAGACACTAAATCTAGAGGATGGCAAACTTTGACACCTCAGAGGACACACAAACTGCAATTCAAGCAATGTCATTTACCTCGTCAGTTGTCCTTGCAATTTTAGATATGTAGGGATGACGAAGAGGAAAGTAAAAATGCGCATTGGGGAACATCGCAGTAACGTGAGATGTCGTAAGAACACTACTAAATTAAATGCCCACTTTTTGGAATTTGGCCACTGTCCTAATGATATCAGATGGACAGTGATAGAGCAACTTAGCCAGAGTAGTGAGAATAGTATCTTTGAGAAGGAACAAAGATGGATTTACCGCCTTTCCACACACATACAGGGACTTAATGATGCTATTCCCTGGGGCTCAGTAATGCGACAGTAATTTTCCACCAGTTTCCCATATACATCGACCCTGGTCTTTAAGTGTTTGGTGTTTTCCCCTTTAATGATATGCCTGTAATGATAAGGTGAGATGTTATAATGAATATCTTTGCCTTTCGCTCTTACCATTACTGAATGACATCTTCTCAAACCATATTCTACAAACCTAGCCGGTTAGCAGTTATGAATGCCAACTCTCCACAAAAAAGAGAGTTTCCCAGGGACCAGAAAGGACTGGGTATCGACTGTTTATCAAAAAGGATTCCTTTCTGTGTATTTTACTTTTAGCTAGTGACCATGAGGTCTACACATTTGAATCAGTGACTTTAAATCTGTAAGATGTGACACTAGACAAGTATTCGTGCTCCACACTAAAGGATCGTTTTAGTAACTCAGATTTTATTTTTATAAAAACATTAGTATTCAATGAAATCCTTTTAAAAATGCATTCAATATATACTTTGATTTGGTGCTCTGGTACAATCTTTTGCATACACTATTTAACAATTCCGATTACGGTATCTATCTCAGAAGCACACACAGTATTTAAAATCATATACTTTCATAATTGCAAATTAACTCTAAAAATTATACATTTCATAAACATTAAAAAGTCCCACTGTCGACGCGTTTCGGTGCGTTGGTTACAATTATGGCACCTTCCTCAGGACGGACGAAGATTAAAAGTTTTTATACTTCTTTCTAGAAAAAAGAATGCATAGAATTAATATTTTTTATCCCTGTAGAGAGTTACTAATAGTTGTGGACTATACTAGTAGTGTTCACTTATTACATACTGACTACCCTTACTTGAAGTATAGGGATCGGTGTCCTTCTTAAAATTTTCAGGACGACTGTATCTCCTTTTGATTTCTTATTAACACCACTAGCATCAAGTTTAGTGGGGTCGTAGGAATCTACGAAGAAGGGTATGGAATAGTTTACCTTCCTGTTAGGACTCACAACCTATTTTTAGTCCTTATTGCAGAGTCACTTACTAATAGATGTCTGGATGACACATATTCAATGGTGTCTTTAGTCAGGTACGTCTTTCGATGTGCACCGTCTATCATGGATTATCTTGCTGTGCCTGTGAAGTACACAGACAATAATGTATATATTCTAGATATGGAGTCTTTGTTAGTAGGGATATCGTCTATGTACATACCAATTCGTTTTGCATCTGACGATGACATTCAGGCTGTTCTTTCCTGCACCTCCTTAAGTGGTGTCTTGATACCTATATTCAAGATAATGTAACATTCTCTTTTACTATCTGGGTGTGCATAAAACAACAGGTTCTCATCTGCCTGCCCATATTTTCTTTGGGAAGACTACATACATACCAATTATTAGCTGCAATTTTCCTTGGCAGCCTGAGAATGAAGGAACGCTATCTTCTTTTCTTTAAGCGCTGTTGGCCACAGTTACAGGTTTTGGGGGTCTTTTTACTTTTATCCTCTCCCAACCTGTGTGGTGGAAAATCATGTTAAGTGTAATTTGTATTGAATC
The DNA here is from genome assembly GCF_964263255.1 of Lissotriton vulgaris. Taxonomy (NCBI): domain Eukaryota; kingdom Metazoa; phylum Chordata; class Amphibia; order Caudata; family Salamandridae; genus Lissotriton; species Lissotriton vulgaris. Next base: position 735,716,402 of record NC_141691.1, on the reverse strand, counting down.
ATTGCCTTTAAAGTTGCTATTGTATGTTAAGGATGATTATCCTACCCCCTTTAATGATAGCTCATGCAGTCTACTGTTCCACCTTTCCGCTATTGATTTCAGATGCAGTTCAGGTGTAGGTTTGGATTTATATATATAATATCCTTAGCCTTTTTGGAGCATAACGCGCTCTGTTTAGATTGTCTTACTGTTAACTTTTAAATGCGTTACTGTCTGCGTCCCCTTAGTGGGGTACGTACTTATGGCCTTTTATTAGACTATCGTCTTTAGATGTTAACGCTGTAGTTTTTAATATTTGTGAGGGAAGTATCGGGGCTTTCTCTATCCCTCCTATTTTTTAGGCCAGCCTCCAACTACCGCCCCTCCCTTGAACTAATATTCAAAACAAGTTGCGAAGCTGTGGTTTTACATTTGCGTGGCCCACCCCCTCGAATTATATACGAGTAACATGTTGGGGCTTTCTCATTCCTCCTATTCTTTAAGCCGCCAGCTACCGCCCTTCCCTTGAGCTAATATTCGAAGCAAGTTGCGAAGCTGTGGTTTACCATTTGCTTGGCCCCCACCCTCAGACTCTTAAACAGAGTTCCCTGCTGTCTGGGGCATACTCTCTGTCATCGTCGGATAGCGTCCAAACTTGCGCATCCTTACCTTTAAATCTTGTAAACCTCGGCCGACTCGCTCGTCTCGATGTCCTGCTTCCACCGGAACTGGTGAAAGCAGTCGGTCATGCGGGCTTTAAATACCCCTTTCGATTATCAATCAACTACTTAGTTATCACTCAATTGGTGTTTTTTTGTCTGTTAATTACGGCCACCTGGAATTTGCGCCATATTTGTAGTTTTTTAGTTTTTCCGCGAGACATTTCGGGAACTACAGGTTCGTAAGTTCGATCCCGGGTCTCGCTACGTAAATTCATGATCTAAATATTGGGCTTCTACTACGCTATTCTATCAAGCCCCATTGCTATAATTATTGTTTTTGTTTCTTATTTCCTGATACATATTATGGTTTATTTTGCAAACCTCAAATGTTTGCGTTTTACTAGTGGGTATGTATCGGCGCGCGCCATTTTAGTAGTTTGATTATCGCCCGAAGAACTACTCAGTAAATGAATTGAACCTGGCTTTCTTTTTTTATGAATAAAGACTAAATACAGTGTGTGCCTTCGTTATTTACATATTCTTGATTTATCATCATTCGGAGCATCACATTGCACATATTACAAAACTTCTCACTTCTATTTCATGGTGCACTGCCTCTTTATCCCCCACAGCATTCCATATCAATTTGTAAATTCTTATATGAAGCACAATATACAATCTCAATGGTATGGACAAGTATGAGTGCAATTTTTCTATCACATACATAAGTATGCCAACTCTCCCTGTTCCAGATGACCTACTGATTGTAGGGTCTTTACATACATTTGTATTAATTATGAATTCTCGGCGACATTGTACATTAGAAACGATTAAAAATGTCATTTAGTATTCATGACCCAATTTAACCATGGAAACAACTGTTAAATAATTATTCCCACAATAGTTTTGACACTCTGGCTATTTGCCATGATATGGCATTCTATAGAGTTTTTCTATTGTTGCTTATGAAGAACACTTTACACGCATAAGTAAATTACATTAAAGAGCCTTGTCTCTTGTTCACATGGCCTTATGCTAAAATACGATGTCGGATTGATAAAGTTTTTTGTTCAAGTGAGAGAGGCATTATACCTATATACAACTTCAAAATAGCTTGGCCCCATTAAGACTGCAGAACGGAACAGCAGTCACGTGATCGCGATCAACGCCGGTCACGTACTAACAAAATCAACACCCTTCCCGCGGCTTTCTGGTATTCAGGCCGTGGATGTGGACCCGTCAGGTTCACAGGAGGGCAGTCGCCGGGACACAAGTAAGTTAAACAACGGTGTGGATTTATTTCATTTTCACAGCATGTGTTGCTCGTTTCGTCTCCGGCGTCTGCCATTGATATACATTTTATTTTGAGAGAGAACCCGAAGCAGACGAATTACACGTCTGCCTGACCTGGTCTTTTATCTTTATCTAGATGCTCCTGGCGTGAAGAATTCCCCCTGCCACGAGCCTAAGAGGCGTTTCTCATTTTTCGCACGAGTGAGTGTGATCCCTTAAAGGTTTCTTTTTTTATTGTTTCTGGAGGTGTATTTTATGTACTTATTTATTAATTTCTAACGGGCACTGATTTAATCATGATATTTGGAATCCCTCTTGGCCTATTAATCAGAATAGATAGTTTACGCCAAAGGAGGTTGATATCCTGCAGAGCACTGTATGGCTAATAACGCTGCAAAGTTGATACTGTGTATGTTGAGGACATTTTTGATTTATATGAATGTCACTCTGGCTTAATGAATTTAATTACTACACAAGTGGGTTTGAAGCACAAATTATGTGAAGTCACTGTCTCACACTGGGTAAGAGTGGGTTTTCATTGTGTGCGCTAATGCATAGCTAAATTGGGAAATGTTTGTGTGTTTTTCCCTTGTTTTTTATGTATTGTAGATTCTACATCCTTGACAAAGTGCAGGGAATAGATGAAGAAGTACCTATGCACCGATTACATAAAGTTTGTAACTGTTGTGTTTATCCCGCCTTATTTACCAGTGACGCCTTAGCGTGCGTCACCGATGAGGTGAGGTCTATTTTGGTCCTGATGAATGCTGAGCTGAATTTTGGCTCTATATAGCAGAAACATTTCGACCTTTTTTGTATGTTTATTTGTATAGGACATTCTGGTTCAAACCAATTTAACCTTTTTTATGTCCGTCTTTCACCATTGTTTTTAATGGAGTCAGAGCTACCCCTTTATTAAAAGGGTTTGGGGAGTAGCCCGCGCTCCTTTTAACTCACTTTCCCATCACTGTTGGAGATAATTTTTCCAAATAAGAACCCAATGAAGACAACTGGCAACCGACTTTCAGTTGGTGCCCGAGGGTTCTATTTTCTACACTGTGCATGCATAACCCACTGTAGTACGGTCCTTTCGGGTCTGATACTCTGGCCTAGTTGGTAGTAATCTCGTCATCTTATGATTTTACTGCCCTTTCTCTGTTCCCTTTTCTATTTTTGGCTTATTTAGTCACTCTTTTGTTGATTTGTAGGAGTATTCCCAAGGGGTATAAGAGTGTCTTCCTGACCCTTTCTCTCTTGTTGTTTCAAATGAATATTGTGAAGTTCTTTAGTGCTGGAATTAAGTTATTCTAAAAAATGTCCGCCCCCCCCCCCACAAATGGGTTTTGCAGCCTGTACATTCATTGGTTGTGTTTACTATGCATGTATAATTACACAATTGCCTTCATCTTTCATCATTTTGGACATCTACATTTCAGTGTATAGATCAATCATCTTCATGACATCGAATATGTGGATAAATCATTCCTCCCAGTGCTACTCACTACTTGGACAACCTGTTCGATTTATCAGTGCCCACAAGTGCCACACATTTGTTAATGTTGTTCCTGAATTTTAAAATATTGATTTGGTTTGGTTTCATTATTTCAGAGGCAAGTATATAGGTCTTCTGTAGTATTGAGCCTTTCCGGGTGTTTAGAGTCTAACTCCAAAATGTAGCATGTTTCTAATTTCCTGAAGGTGTTCTCTCTATTACCCCCTCTCCTACTTAGTGGTACAGCATCAATGAGGTAATATTTAAGATGTTCTACATTTGAGTTACGGTTGTCTTTAAAATGACATGCCACGGGATATGTTGGATCTTGTTTGTTATTGCCCTCATGTGTTGGAGTATTCTTTTGTGGGCATTTAGCTTGGTGCTACCTATATATCGTAAGCCACAACAACACTCCAGTGCATAAATGGCATGGTCTGATTTACATGTCAGTGTTTTGGTGATTTTGTGTTCCTTGTTTCCAAAGGCGGTCATGAAGATTGTTTTCTTTAACCCCTTCCATGCTGATGACGAGCCCCAGCCGTCATGCACTACGGTGCTCGTGTGCTGATGACGGTTGGGGTTCGTCACGGCCCGCCCCTGTTCGTGTTGTTTACAGCACACCAGGGGAATCGCAGCCGCATGGAAGGGGTTAAGCCGTGTTGGCAGGCTTTACAGATTTTGCACTTAAAAAATCCATTCCGTTGCTTCAGCCAGCTGGTTCCCTCCACCACCTCAGGATTAGATTTAACAAGACTATTTCTCATTGAGGGTCTCCTACTGTAAGTGATTGCTAAATCTCTCGGTAATAGTTGACCAATTACTGGATCATTGAGGACTAAGGGCCAATTGCGCCTTATGATATTTCTAATGCTTTGTTCCTGTTTGCTAAAACCTAGGATTATTCTAAATTCGTTATCTGCCTTTTTACTTTTCCCTGTGTTGTTTTTGCCCGAGGGCAGATTAAGACTGAAAATGTGGTCCCCTAATTTTTCACTGAGTAGTTCAGACCTCTCTAATGTCATGGATTTAGGGACTGCTGCATTTATTGTTTTGAGTGAGTAGCCTTGTTCCTGAAATCTGGATTTGCTAGCTAGCTGAGCAACTTCAAGATCATGACTGCTACATATTCTTCTTAATCTTAGTATCTTCTCATAGGGGATGCCTACTACTAAGTGCCTCGGGTGAACGCTGCTTGCGTGCAACACTGAATTGCCCATAGTTTCTTTGCGGTGTAGTCTAGTTTTGATTTTTGTCATTTATGATGTACATTTGGACATCCAGAAAATGTACAGTTCCCTTGCTAATAGTGGCAGTAAAGTGCAAATTAATCTTGTTGTTAATTGTGTGTGTGTGTGTGTGTGTGTATGTATGTATATATATGTATATACATACATAATATATATATATTCCTTGTACTCGTCCCACCGTTCCACAAATTCTTTTGGAAGAGACGAAGCGAACCCAAAAATATTGCTTATTTAGAGTTTGTTTGCCCAGCACTGCTGCCATTACGCGTTTCGGTCCTCGTGGGACCTTGATCACATGACACGCTACATGGAACAGGCCACCCATTTAAAGTGACAGTGCAACATTAAAATACATAACCATGGAAAACAGACTGCGTTCATTGCTTTGCTCAATGTTTTCGCTTATAGATGTAAAATACATGTTGAGGATGTGAAAATAACGCCAATAATTCAGTGCAATTTTACAGTTATCAATAAATAATAATAATAAATATCCCCTACAAACTAGACCATTAAAATACTTCCTAGTTACATTTCATTCAATATAGCAGCATGTAATTTCAATAAATAGCGCAATCTCCAAATGTATGTGAACGATAGCAATGATAATTGAACGCCAAGATACAGCCCCAGTGGGCAACTTGATGTGCAAAGAAATCCATGATTAAAGTGCATATGTGCTATAAAGTGTCTTCCTACCATAAACCATAACTGTGCATAGATAATAATTAACTAAAATAAAATACATATTCTATTCTAAGATTTTGGTAAAGCGCAAACAGCTGCCCCAGCAAGGAGGCGTCCCGGCGCTAGGGAGAGCCACAGTCCCCATCCTGAGCTAGAAAAAGAAGGGAAGGTTAAAGACGGGGGAACAGGTGTGTCTTGATGGCCTTACGGAAGGTGGGGAGATTTTCTATGCAGCGAATGTTTAGAGGAAGGGCATTCCAAAGCTTGGCTCCCATGGCCCTAAAGGAGCGGCCGCCAATGCGGCAGAGCTTTGTACGGGGGATGCTCAGAAGATGCTGGCTAGAGGAACGCAGATCACGTCGAGGAACATAAGGAGGGAGGAGAGGTCGTAGGAGTATAGGGATTCCGAGTTTGAGAATTTTGAAGATCATGATAAGGGTTTTGAAATGGATCCTAGAATTAATGGGCAGCCAGTGCAATTTGCGAATGGTGGCTCTAACCGAGCATCTGCGGGGGAGGCCGACTAATGCTCGTGCGGCCGCGTTTTGCACGCGCTGCAGCCGTGCTATTTCTCCTTTATTTGCACCAAGGAGGAGGACATTGGCATAGTCCAATCAAGACAGAATGGTCGCTTGGATGATAAGTTGGCAGACTTTAGCATCGAAAAAGCCTAGTATAGGGCTGAGACTCCTCAGCAGACCAACACATGTGGCAGCTACTTTCTTAGTGTGTGTCTGGTAGCTGAGTGAGGCATCCATCCAGACTCCCAGATTTTTTTACAAGGGACTTGGGAGGGGGAGTAGGGCCCAAGAATGACAGCCACCAGTGCTCATTCCAGTGGCAGGTGTTTTTACCAAGGAGCAGCACTTCTGTTTTTCCGGCGTTCAGCTGTAGGTAGTTATCCGTCATCCATTGGGCCACTGCCGCAAGGCCATCTCTGAATCTAGAGGCCAAGATGGAAGGGCCTTCCGTGAGAGTGATGGCCAGCTGTGTGTCATCAGCATAGTACACCAGCGTCAGGCCCCACTCTTTGGCCATTGCTGCAAGTGGCTGCACATAAAGGTTAAAAAGGGAGGGGCTCAAAGCAGAGCCCTGAGGAACTCCCTGTGCGATCGGATGGGGTTTGGATAGGAATGGGGGGGATGACACCCGAAAGGATCTATCTTTGTGGAAGGAGCCGAACCATACCAATGCAAGGCCAGAGACTCCGACCATCTCCAGACGATTAAGAAGGATGCCATGGGATACCGTGTCAAAGGCCGCGCTGAGATCAAGGAGAATCAGCGCAGCACTTTGACCGGAATCTAAAATCGTCCGGAGATGTTTGGAGGTAGCCAGGAGGGCAGACTCCGTGCTATGGCCTGGTCTGAACCCATTTTGAGATGGGTCCAGGATGTTATTCTGGTCTATATGTTGGGACAGGATGCCATTAATATGGGCCTCTGCAAGCTTGGACAACCATGGTAGCAGAGATATGGGACGAAAATTCTCTGGTTTTGATGGATCCAAAGCGGGTTTTTTAATGATGGGTGAGACCCAAGCTTGTTTCCAGGCTGTCGGAACACTAGCAGAGGAAAAGGAAAGATTGAGTATGGCAGCTAAAGTCGGCAGAAAAAAATTCAGTGAGTCCATGAAGTGGGTGGGGCTCATAGGGTCTGCAGGGGAGCCTGACTTTACTTTCCTACATAGTTTGTTTAGGTCGTCATGAGAGATTTCTGGGATGTGAGTCAAGAGGGTACATTTAGGGATGGGATTTGTAGGGTTGATGGGATTGGGGGAGTGCTGTGGGAAAGAGCTGTACATTTTTTGAACTTTCTCTATGAAGTATGTAGCAAGATCCTCGCAATGTTGTGCAGACGTAATACTGGGGGATGGAGATCTGTTGCTCTGAAGTTCTTGGACCAGATTGAAGACTATTTTGGCGGGGTTAGGACTTGAGTTAATTTTGTCTGCGTAGAAAGTCGCACGTGCAGCGCGAATGGCTTTATGGTACATTTTTAGTGTCGATAGATAGTTGCTTTTATCCCCATTATTGTACTCTTTCCTCCACGTGCGCTCAGCTTTTTTACATTCCTTGCGCAAGGATTTAAGGGTATCATTGTACCATGGCTTGGAGGGTGAGGTGCGCCCTTTAGCCCATTTGGGTGGAATAAGAGCATCTAGTCCTTTGGTGATATCAATTTACTGCAGCGACAAAGATACTAATAAACAGATACTTGACGAAGATAAGTATCTAAAAAACACACTTTTTATACTTTTCATAAGTATGTATAAAAATCTTCGCTGGAATTCAATCCATTTGGAGTTTTAGTATCCATTTCTAAAATATATTTTGTTTCCAGTTTTCTCAGTTTCATGTCACGATCACCACTACATCTCAACGGGGGGATACAGTCAAAATAGCGCAATTCATTTGATTTTTTGGCATGTACTGCATCGAAATGACGGGCAACTGGATATGACTCCTCTCCGTTGTTAATTGCGCGTATGTGCTGGAGTATCTGCTTGTGGACCTGTAACTTCCAACATACCGCGGGCCACAGGGACACTCCAGCACATACACTGAAACTCCGTCTTACAGGTCAATTTCTTATCAATCTTAGTAGGCCTGTTTTTAAATGGTGTGAGAAATTCTGTCTTATTCACACCGTGCTTACATGCTTTGCAGGATGCACATTGGATGAAACCCTTACTGCCCATAATCCTTGAGGTAGTTGTATTAACATCTGGACTACTAGAAACCAACGTATTGCCCATAGAGCTGGCCTTTCTAAAAGTTAGGTCTGGAGAGCGGTTAAGTCTCTCTCCCAGTACAGGGTCATTCCTTATGAGAGCCCAATTTTTATTAATGATCTTTCTGATAGTATGTTGTTGATTGCTATATGTTAAAATAAGTCTTAAAGGCTGCTCAATAATAGAGATGTTATTGTCCGTGATCCTGCTAACCAATGCCTGAGTTCTACCCTGCTCATTTGCTCTAATCATAGCTTTGTCAACTACACAGGGACTGTCCCCCTACAATAAATCTGGAACGACATTCAGATTGGGCCTTAATAAAGTCATTGTCTAGGCTACACACTCTTCTAATTCGCAACATCTCCCCATAGGGGATGCTCCGAATTAAGTGAGCTGGATGGTGGTTTTCTGCGTGAAGCATAGAATTGCCAGCTGTACTTTTTCTACGCAGCCTAGTGTTTAACTGATTATCAGAGATAAAAATCTCAGCATCAAGAAAAAAGACAGAGGTCTTGCTGATGTGGCTGGTAAATTTAAAATTTAAGTTAACGTTCAAATGTTCAATATATTCACTGTCCGAACCTTCAGTTCCTTGCCATATGATTAACAAGTCATCTATGTACCTGTACCAACGAATTATATGATTATTCATGTCTTCATTACACCCGGACGTGAGGACCTGTTCCTCCCATAGCCCCATATGCAAACAAGCATAGCTATGGGAGAAACAGGCCCCCATCGCCACGCCCCTGATTTGTTGGTACACCTGCTTCAAAAACAAGAAATAATTATTCTCTAGGCACATAGTCATAATCGCCATCAACGCTTTGTTATGCTCAGTATAACAAATGGCACATCTCTTTAAAAAATGTTCCACTGCTTTTAATCCATCTCTATGATGGATACTGGTGTATAACGAAGAGACGTCTAGCGAGATGAGCATATATTCTTTCTGCCAGACCACACTCTATTTTAAGCAGCAAATCCCCTGTATCCAAAACAAAGGAAGGCAAAAAACGCACATGTTCCTGAAGGAAATAGTCAACGTACTTGCTCACATTTTCCATTAAGCTTCCACAATCTGAAATTATGGGCCTACCCGGCGGGCTTTCCATGTTCTTATGAATTTTGGGTATAAAATACACCACAGGCATCACCGGGTGGCATTTTTGAGAAAGCGGAACTCCTCAATAGACAGAAGACCAGTACTTTTCCACGCTATCAGGCTGGAGTAAAAATTTTCCCAAGATGTTTTTACTGTCACCATGTCACTCCTCCTGTAGAACTCTTTATCATTCAGTTGGCTGGTAGCTTCCATCATGTACATACTTCGAGGCCATAAGACGATGTTGCCACCCTTGTCAGATTGACGTACAATTACATTGATGTTAAGACGTCGTTTTTTCAACAATTTGTAATAAGCATCATCCTTGGCCGTGTACCGTTTTTTAAATTCATTTTGTTTTTTGTAAAGAATTTTGAGTTCCTGTGTCACTTTTCTCATGAAAAACATCGATGTTATCTTACATCATAACTGGACAGAACTTTGATTTTAATTTGAAAGCAGTTAATGGTCCATGCGCATAATCTTTTGAGGCTTGGCTAAAGGTTCCCAACGTGATATCACTTTCCTCCCGTAGTTCTTGAAGATCTTGCATTAGCTCAACATCCTGTACAGTGAGGAAGGATGGGCTTCCACTAATGCTCGCCACTGCCAATGATGGTTTGTGTTTCCCTATTCCTTGCAGGAGATGGAATTTCCTCAATTTAATTTTTCGCATCAATTTGTATACATCTATACTGCAATCCGCATACTTAAAGTCGCTTCTGGGACTGAATGATAAGCCCAGAGACAAAATTGAGATCTCACTCTCTGTTAAAGGGGTGTCCCTTAAGTTGATGACAGTTTGTGAGTTACTGGATTGCGTAGATGTGCTCATTACCGATTCCATTGTTTCTTCGTTTTCTTGGTGTACTGCTTTTTTGCTGCGTTGTTTGCAGCACTGCCTGCGTTCCCATCTTTTACGGTTCCTGGTACGTTTTTTTGAACATCCTGAGCACGTGGACGTAATGTTTGGCTCCTGTCTTGCCGTAAACAATCCACTTCTTGTGCCAAGGTGTATTTCTGAAAATCCCAACTTCTGCGCTCTAGTCATCTCATTGTCCGAGCCACTATCCACTGCAGAACTTAGATCTGATGCAGAAACCGATGCTGCAGCTAACATTTTGTTTGACTGAGTGGGAGGGGCCGCCAATAGTGGTTGCATTTGTTTCTTACTCGCTTTTACACTGTCGTACTTTTTTGAAAAGGTAAAGATTTGGCCGTGTTCGTAATCCAGTTTATCCTGCTGGAACTTGAAGCTTTTCCGCTTCTTTATGATATCCTCTTCCCGGGACAACCGTGCCAACATGTCCTCCCTGTATTTAGTAATTGTCGGTGTAATTTCAACTTGATCAATTTCAACAGTGAGGAAGTCAATTTCTTTTTGGAGTTTCTCATATTATGGTCGGGATTCTCGTAACTGGGGGGCAGCATTATGCGTAGCACCTGCGTATTCCACCCACTTCCAAATAGCGACTAAGAGAACGATGCTCCCACCATTTGACCTGTTCTAATTTCATTAATTTGTCCAATTTTTTAAACAAGTCCCGTATGTTGGTGTTATATTCATTGATCGGCATTGCACCTGAGCTGGAAATACGTTCTCCACTCGGGGCATCACTAAACAAATCACACGCCGCTGCTTCCCGGTTTCGTAGCATGTCGGCGGACATGGTGCTTACAGTCTTGGGGCAATATTACAAGCACGTGCACTAAAATAAATGTCAATGCTGGCGATTTGTAAATGCACACTTCCTCACCGTCTATTGCGATCGCTCCTACTTCCGCTCCATTTCAGGTGCCGATACCCAAAAGAAACCAGCTACACTCCACCGAACTGTAGGGGCACTGCTTTCGCAAGACGGGGACAACCACGGCTACTCCTCCACAAAGTTTTTCTTAAATTCCAGCGAGGACACTGGAACAGTCGCTTCCTGCCGCACGGCCCATCAGTTGAAGACGGGGTTTCGCGAAATACTGGGGAAGCCAAACCGGTAAATAACCTTCCTCGTGCTCGTCCCACCGTTCCACTAATTCTTTTGGAAGAGACGAAGCAAACCCAAAAATAGTGCTTATTTAGGGTTTATTGTTTGCCCAGCACCGCCGCCATTACGCGTTTCGGACCTCGTGGGACCTTGATCACATGACACGCTACATGGAGCAGGCCACCCATTTAAAGTGACAGTGCAACATTACAATGCATAACCATAGAAAACAGACCGCGTTCATTGCTTTGCGCAATGTTTTATATATATATATAAATTATATATATTCCAGCATGTGACCTTCCCTTCTCCCAAGTCACGAAACGAGGCGCCACTGACAACGTACCTTTGAAAATGTGATGGTCACACTTACACTAATGGACAGACGCGTTTCGGCTGCACGCCTTCCTCAATGTCACATTACAATTCCAAGCAAATCATAGAAAACGAGAGAGGACTTGCAGTTCATCAGTCATAAACATAAAAGAGTGCCACTCCATTTAATCTTTAGGTTTCTTTGGCATCCATGATGGGATGCCTAGATTATACAATCTCATGGCCTTGAAAACTGTGCAAAATGGGAATAATCAATCACTAATTCATTATTATTCTGTGCTAAATGTATAGTTGGATGAGCATTGGTATATAAACATACAATTCTCTACCAGGCATGTTGATTAATTTATATTTCATTAATCAATTTCACTCCATGTATGGGCTTCCTGCCAAGTCAAAGCCTGGATGTTCATCCCAATCATATCCCAAAGAAAATAGTTTTAATAAAAAAATATAAAAAAATATAATTGGTTTTCATCAAAGTACAGAAAAACAATTAGAAGATAAGGTTTAACTTTTGACTTGAAGATTTTTGGGAAATAAAAATAGTTTGCAATGCAAATAATGGGGCTTAAATTTGCAGTATCCAAAAGACAACAGAAGAAAGGACAAAAAGGGTTGTCAAGCAATGTGTGTGTGAACTCAAGTATTTTTCTCATTTTTGAACAACCAATAGACACTACCTAAAATGTTAATGTTAACTAAACTTATAAAGCGCACAGCTGCCTCAGCAAAGAGGTGTCCCGGTATGATGCATCCAAAGAGACTGCTGTATATGGATAACATGCCTTTCAGCTCACATTGGTAGTGTCTTGTTTGAGGTTAGATTCTAGAGACAATTACTTTTTCTTGAGAAGACTGGTAGATTACTGAGCCTGCCTATTATGTCATATATTGATCGGTCTTACTATTGCATATTACCATGTGGACAGACTTTAGATACTGAAACTCATATGAGGCTTTTATTTGCTAGGACATTCTAGAATTCCCTTTTTATAATATTGGGAACTTATGCAATCAAAAGGTGTCATTGACCAGGGTCCGATTTGATTTATTCCTAATCAGTGGCAAAGATACTTTTGAACCTTAATGCACAGCTACCTAAACTTACACTAATCTCTTGCTAGATCTGGAGGTTCTTGAAGGGCATCAGTCTGCTTCCTTCTGGTAAGATCTCATTTGAACATTGTCCTGTTGCTGAGTTAGTGAGTGTAGGTGGTGCTAAGGCAGATTTTCCTGTCTGTTGACCTTCAACTTGGAGTTGGCAAAGAGGTGGATGAGATTACAGCACTATGGACATATGGCCAGGGTAATTTTTTCCGCTTGTAGAACACTTATCAGTATGCCATATTAGAGTGGACAAAGGAGTGCTTCCTTTCATTGATATGGTTGATTTAATGAACCTTGTCTGTGTTGTGCATGTTTTTGCCAATGTATTTGGAGGCTTTATCATTTTGGCTGTTTCCTCCAGATTCTTGAATTCCACCATGAAATCTGCTATCACCTGCCTTTAAGACTCAACTAGTAACAGTAATTTGACTTGTGATAGGTAGATCAGATTTAGATTTTAGATTGTGTTAGGTAAAGTACTTGGGCCTTTGGTAGCACTTTGTCATGCTTGCTCAGAGTTCTCTATAGTCCTTCTTCAGCTGTGGCAGGTCCATTTGGCATATCAGTGTGCAAGATTGAACGTGGATCAGTATCCTCTTTAGTAGTTGGCCCCATCAAATCTTCAGGTCTATGTTGAGAAGGAGCTTGAGATGCTAAGATCCCTATGATTTCCTCCATGCGCCTTTGTTTCCTTGGTACCTAACATGATTTTACCCCTACTTCATTGGTATTGTAAATATTAACTTGATACACCTGCTGGGGCAAGCTTTCTGTCATTCTAGCAGCAGCTGGTTTCTAGTAGTGGTCCTTATAAGGGAATTGATTGTATTCAGCAATCTCATAAACTCTGAATGAGTCTTCCAGCTTGCATGGCTATTATTTATTTGCATGGAATACCATCAAGGACAGCCAGGAATTTTATGAAGAAACTCCTGAATTGTTGACCCTGTTTAAAGTAGCATTATCAGGCCGTATTGTAACAACTAGAAGGACTGGGGGCCTGTCGTGCCTGGTAGCTTAGTGGACTAATGCATTCAGTGTAGGGGCCTTTGTTTGACCTCATGGTCCCAGGATCAAATCCTGGCTGGTCCACGTAGTATTTCAACCTTCTGATGTCAATAACATTGGTACCACTGAGTTGAGTAACAATAAACATGTTATTCAGCGCTCAAAGGGCAAACATGTGCTTTACAAATACACGTTATGTTATGTCACTGCTTCAGGAGAATATTTTGTGGAGCTTATGAGTTTCTCGTGTTTCCCTATTACCAACCCGATAAATCCTTTAGGCTCTTTGCCAAGCACAGGTTTGAATCATCTTAACTCTGGGCTGTAAAGACAGACAAGCTATGGCTCGCGCATTGCTTTCAAACTACAGGAGATAATGCATAACAGACCTATACAATGGCAGACTATTTTTAGGAAATAACCACCTTTCAGTCGTACTTCTGAAGATATTTGCCTTGACTGTTTTTGTCAGCCATGGAACTCTGTACACTTTACTCCTAAACAATGACCGTTTTGGTGCTCCCCCTTCAAACATGAAATTGGTGTACACCTGACTGGTACATATAGCTTACCATTAAGTCCCTAGTGCGTGGTACAAAGTGTACCCAGTCCTGAAAGATAAATGTCACCAGTTTGCTGCAGTACACATTGTGCTACCCACTGCAGTGACCCAGCAAATCCATCTCCAGGTCTACTACTATATCTTGGCAGAGCAGTATTATAACTGCCTGTTCAACTGGTCATGATAAGCTCTTTCGGCAGACCTAAACGTTTCCTTCTAAATATTAACAACTAACCCCCTAAGGTATGCCTTGGTGCCCATAAAGGCAGGATGCATTGCACTTAAAAGTTGGTAATGGCTAGAAAACGATTTCAAGGATTTGATTTTAATAGACAAAATCCAATTTACGTTGAACTTTTACAATTAAGCAAAAAAGGTATTTTAGAAAAATAATCTTTTCCCTGCCTAAAGTCTCTAGAACCTTTCTGTAAGTATTCCAAGGGTCACATGGCAGCAGAAAACTATCCTGTAGCGAGGTGTGAATTGCTCCCAGAGAAGAGACAAAGGGGCTTGGGTGTGGGGAGACGTGTTCCATCCCTTGACAGTATGGCCTGGGGCTGTGCCCAGGCACTTGGTGAACTGTTGTAGGCAGATGTAGCTCACACTTTCCTGCCCCCTCTATTGTTCCTCTAGTCAAGCTAGCACCAATCCTCATAACTGGTTTAGAGTGACCACAGGGAGGGCTTGCCATTTCCATAGATGCACCTCAGGTTGGCAACCAGGAACTCAGACCAGCGGAAAAGATTCTGCCATGTTAGATTAGGGAGACTGGGCCACTGACGAATAGGTTACAGTAAAAAACACAGACATTAAATGCTGCAAAAGTGGGAAGGGCCACCACTGGGAACGTTTATTCCATCGGTTATGGAGTCCTCAGAAGTTGTCCCCACCCTCCAGTGGGTATAGGACATAAATGTGCATCTCCAGTATCTTCCTCAGAACCCTTCTGGACCTGAGGAAGATCCTGAAAAGGGCTGTCCTGCTGTCAGAAGGCCTGAGAAGACCAAGCCTGCTTTCCTTGTACCCAGGACTGCAGACTTGACTCAAAGGGTCATACGTCTGACCTCCTGTTTGAACTACAGGGACCAAACAAGTTCCAATAGGACATTTCCCTGCATTACCAGCTGACCAGCTTCAACTGGACCTGCCCTTACTCCTGTTGTAGTGAGTGCTGTCGTCAACGTCCTGAACCTGTGGCTGGTGTTCAAAGTGTACTCCTCCTGCCTAATCCTACAATGTTGAAACTTTTTGGCAACTTCTCACCTAGAGAGCCACCGGGAGACTGGGCCCAAACTGTCCATCTGATCCAACATGGGTGCATTGCTGCTGGACCGACTTTACTAAAGCTCCTGCTCTGCTATGTTCTTCTTTCGATGCTGGACCCGGCTCTGGAACAGGTTCCAAGTCTGACATAGCTCCGGTCGACGACAAAGACTTTAGAGGT
This sequence comes from Lissotriton vulgaris, assembly GCF_964263255.1. Lineage (NCBI taxonomy): Eukaryota > Metazoa > Chordata > Amphibia > Caudata > Salamandridae > Lissotriton > Lissotriton vulgaris. The sequence continues at coordinate 735,700,756 of NC_141691.1, read as the reverse complement.
GAGAAAACTAAACTCTCCTCCCTAAATAAACGACTGCATCCTGACTGGGGAGTCCGCGGACACTGAGCTACTTCTCTCAACTCCAGCCTACTGCCTGTTTTAGCTGAAGGCTTTCAGCATTTTTGTGCGATTTTATTTTACTTTACACTTTATAAATTCATTACTCTTATTCTACTAACTGGATTTTTGTTATGTTGGTGTCCATTTTTAGTTTTTAAAGTGTTCTCTATTTTTAGAATTTGGTTTGAGCTCTGGCATGTGTTTTAACCTTTTTACTTTTAGTGTACTGCCTAAATACTTTACTCATTTCCTCTAAAGTTATGCCTGCTACCTGTGTCCCATAGCTACCAGAAGGTTAAGCTTATGTTTATTTAGTGACTTGCGTGGTTCACCCTGAAAAGGATTATGATTATTGCTTGAGTTGGGTTCTCACCCCTCTCAACTAAAAGCCCAACTTTGTACACTGTCAGGCATTTTCGTTTATGGTTGTGAGTTCTTGCGGCCTTTCTTCACATAATGAATGCACACTAATAACCACTTTATTTCAAGCCTGGTTTATGCAGAATAAATGAAACAAAGTAACTGTGTAAATTAGTAAAATCATAGTGAGAACTTGAACATTATGACAGCAAGAAACCTGTATGGTGCATTTTTTAAGAATCTCTTCATGCATAATCCATAAGCATCAATGTATTGCTATCATGTGGGCCAGCATTTCAATAAAATCAACACACCTATTTATATTTGAATTTCATAAATATTTTCAGTTTAAGCATTTTTGTGAAAGAAGGCATGGTTATGTCTATGATGCAGGATATTGTGAGACAAAATGCCTTAGCGGTCTCGGATTGCTTAAATTGTATCTTTGCTGTCTTTAATGTAGTGCTGGAGAGGGTTGTGAACAGCTAGCATTTAACATTTTTGAGAAAAATAAACTTAGTGATTTAAAATGAGAATTACTATCAGAATGCCCTAATACACCTCATTTAAAGCTTGCACCTATTATGCCTTCTCCGAAGCATCATCTACTTGAACGCATGAATCTATGAACTAGAAGCTACCAACAAACACATGATAAATATAATGTGTATTATGTGCATTGTTGTAGCATAGTAATGCAAATAAAACGTCAGCTATTGCTTGTGGAGGGTGTCTGGCTAAAAGACTTCAATGTTCTAGAATGACCTTTGTTGTAGGTTCCCTATTACAGGGGATACCAAGGTGCCACTGTATATGTGTGTGTGTGTGTATATATATATATATATATATATATATATATATATATATATATGTATATGTATTACCTACTGGCGTTCGCCAGTAGGTAGTTATAGTTAGGATTATTTTCTATAGGAAACCCGCAACATTCTATTGGGAATAACTTTGGCACCGGTTGAGGAATCTGCCTGTAATTTTCCTTAAATTTGCCTTTCTGCGCTCCGCTCCTTCTCTGAAAGTTTGGGGGGATTCTTCAAGCGGGGGCCGAGATAAAAGGGGGGTCCCAAAACATGTTTTCCCCATGTTAATTTCAATAGGGCGGTTGCACTCACTTTTAGCCCGAACGGCTGAATGGATTTCCACAAAACCTGGCAAAATTGTAGGGACTGGTAGCCCGATGTGCCTTTGCTATGTCTCAAGATAAGTGCTCCAGTGGGTTTTGAGTAATTTAGGTTCAAAAAAATATATATATCTGGGCGGAGCCTAACCACACATCTGATCTGATTGGCTGTCAGCACTTCATCCAAGAAGTGTTGGCAGCCATCTTGTGACCAATATTCATGATAGCACCTCATTAAAAAGCATTGTAGTTAATAGAGGGTTTTAGGACTTTAGTTACATTATAAATCATTTGTTGATGGTACCATACTCATTTTAGGAATTGTGGTGTGTTCTAAGGTGATTTTACCTTGTGAAAAAGCCTTCTGCTGTGATATCATGAATCATGTTTGAAAGAAAACTAATATCTCATGATTTTCCCACAGTGGTTTGGAAGGGGATCTATAAGCTAAACTGAAAGCATATTTTCTGTAAATTCACATTATCTTTCTCAGTCATGTGAGAATGAAGTCTGACATTCTCAGTAAAACATGTACATCCAACAAGGACAGAGACTGTCAGTTGAATCCTTTGTGTTCTACTGCAGCCTCCTAGAGTGTTCTAAAGAACAACTAGAGCGCTAACAGTCCTACTTATTACAAAGGTGTAGCACACCTGAAGCCATCGTGATGGGAATAAAGTGGTAACTCTTAAAACATTTAATTTAAAAAGGAACAAAATGAGGGGGTATATTATGCCATAGAAAGTATTATTAGTGCTGCAGAAAGAAAAATTAGGGATCATTTTGAGTGACTTCTCAAATCCTCTTCTATTTCATTAACCACATGGCTGCTGCGGGGATTTTTGCCCTGTGCTGGAAAATCATTGATGCCACTATTCATGACGAGCTCAGCTCGTCATCAGCACACGACACCCGTGGGTGAGCTCGTCATCAGCAGCGAAAGGGTTAAAAAAATTCTGACATGCAGACTGAAACATGCACTTTGAATACCAGCAGCAGACTTCCCTGGTGAGCAGTAGCTTTACTACAGTGATCTAATGAGCAACTAGAGTGCTAACATTCAGAATTTATGGCAAATGTGTGACACATCTGAATGCCTTCTTGATGGAACCAAAGTAAACAAGCATTGAAAATGCAATAGATCTCGCCCTCGTTTAAGTTAAAGCCATTCTGTTTGTAATGAGGTGGCTTTTTAGCTTTGCTTTTATTAGTGTTTTTTAAACTTTCATGTAAATAACATGCATCTGTATGCATATATGTATATGTATGCATGCATTTATATTTGTATTTATATAGATATACAGGTTATATATGTTTATATATGTATGTGTGTATATATATATATACATACACATACATATATATATATATATATATATATATATATATATATATATATATATATATATATATATATATATATATGTATATATATATAAATGTATATGCATATATATATGTGTATATGTGTGCGTGTAGAGAGAGGTAGAGAGGTAGCGGTAGAGAGAGAAGTAGAGAGAGGTAGAGAGGTAGAGAGTAGAGAGTGAGTAGTAGAGAGTAGTAGAGAGCAGTAGAGAGAGTAGCAGAGAGTGAGTAGTAGAGTGAGTAGTAGAGAGTGAGTAGTAGAGAGTGAGTAGTAGAGTGAGTAGTAGAGAGTGAGTAGTAGAGAGCAGTAGAGTGTTGTAGAAAGTAGTAAAGAGTGAGTAGTAGAGAGTAGTAGAGAGTGAGTAGCAGAGAGAGAGAATAGTAGAGAGTAGTAGAGTGAGTAGTAGAGTGAGTAGTAGAGTGAGTAGTAGAGAGAGTAGTAGTGAGTAGTAGAGAGTGAGTAGTAGAGAGAGAGTAGTAGAGTGAGTAGTAGAGAGTAGTAGAGAGTGAGAAGTAGAGAGTGAGTAGTAGAGAGTAGTAGAGAGTGAGTAGTAAAGAGTGTAGTAGAGAGAGAGTAGTAGAGAGTAGTAGATAGTGAGTAGTAGGGAGTGAGTAGTAGAGAGAGAGTAGTATAAAGTAGTAGAGAATGAGTAGTAGAGAGTGAGTATTTGAGAGTAGTGGAGTAGGAGAGAGTAAGTAGTAGAGAGTAGTGGAGAATATTCCAAAGTTTGGCACAGCACCACTTGCACAATAAGTCCAATCAAATCATATCACTTAGAGTCCTTATTGAAGCTCTGAATCTTGGTGTATATTCAAATGCTTTTATTTTCCTTAAGTTTATGTACCACAGCCAGCCGAAACGTTTCGTTCTGTACAACAGAACTTCTTCAGGGCTTTCTTATTTCCTTCAAGTTATGTCGGTATCCTGTTGTCATATAACTAGATATTTCTTCCAAATGTTAGACGAGACGTAGGTACATTCTTATTCAAAGTGACTAGGTATCAATTTTACCCACACAATTCGGGCAGACTTGAGTAATTTATAGCATCCTCAAAGTCAGTCTTTCAAAAATGCCAAAGTATAGGACATGATAATCCAAATCCAAATGTTTCTCAAGAAAAGTCATTTTCAATCGTTCGGAATATCGCTGTTTGGGCAGATATGACCCAGGGACCCCCAGTATGCAAGGGGAATTAGTCCCCCCTCTGCAAACGTGCCAGTGGCCTGCGTTGCAGAGAGGTGTAAAAAGGGGCATAGCCTCATTACACCTCTGTGCAATGCAGCCCCCTGGCGCATACTGGAGGTGCCAGGTGGGCTAGTTGGCACCCAGGGGCCCCCAGTATGCAAGGGGAATTAGTTCCCCCTCTTCAAACATGCACGGGGGCTGCATTGCAGAGAGGTGTAAAAAAGGGGCTTGTCTTCGTTACACCTCTCTGCAATGCAGTCCCCTGGCGCATACTGGAGATTCCTGGTGGGCTTTCAGGTCTTATATAGTTAGGAATTAGCATTAAAAAAACTTTGAAATTCACTGAAAAAAACATAGGTTTCAGGCCTTATATAGTTAGGAATTCGCATTTAAAAAACCTATGAAATTCACTGAAAAAACCATAGGTTTCACACCAGTTATAGTTAGGAATTAGCATTTAAAAAACCTATTAAATTCACTGAAAAACCATAGGTTTGACACCAGTTATAGTTAGCTGGAAATTTTACTGACATAAAACCATTGAAATTCCCACGTTATAGTTAGTTGGACTCAGTCAGTCAGTCATTAAAACTTTATTTGGGTTGTAACAACCATAAAAGTATACACAATACATTTATAAAACATATATTACATCACTCATGACATGGTCAGTGACATCACTCATGACAACACTGATGACACCATCTTTGTGACAGAGTGACAGACCTTTTTTCAGTGTAATGTAACCCTTGAAACACATATTCAAAAATAGAAACTAAAATTTTAAAAAAATAGAGATACCCATACCAGTTACAACAACCAATTCAGTAATACCACCATCTATATACACATCCACTCATTCACCAACAGTTCTATATAGTCACTCATACATATATTCACTCATCATATGTAGTGAAACACCAATACATCCTGTTACACACTGACAGTCATCCAAAAGTTACTCACACACATAATCACACATGCAAATACACTATTGAACATCCATTTATTTGCATATACAGCTATACACACACTACCACCTTACTTCTAAGGAAACTTACACATACTTGCTCTCTTAAACAATCACTTATAGAAACACATACTTATTTAAACAAGAACTCTTTCAATCTCTCACTCTCACATATACTCACTTATATACATCAATACTCACATATACTAGATTAAAACATATGTAGTTACTGATAAAGACACTAGTGAGACAGTCATTCACTCACTAACACACACATATACACACACATCCACCCATACAGTCCTGCACATATGCTGTCTTCAAAACACATACAAACATTGAGTCAGTCATTGATGCATCTATGTGCTAAGTAACACCCCCACCAAACCATACAGAAACTCATACTGATACTAAAAAACATCTAATAACCCATATACACACACATGTAGCTACTCACCAACCCATGCAGCCACTTACACACAAAGTGAAACACTGATACAAACATTTAAATATTTAAACAATACTCGCTAATATATGTATTCACTAAGATACACTTAAGCCAGTTAACCAATCAATTTATTCTTCCATCGACCTTTACATATACATATATAAAACATATTTTTTTTCCAGAAAGACACACATTCACTGGATGGTGTCATCAGTAATGTCATGAGTGATGTCACTGACCATGTCATGAGTGATGTAATATGTGACATCATCAGCAGTGCATTGCAGCCGCGCAAGTTATAGTGAGTCCAACTAACTATAATGTGGGAATTTCAATGGTTTTATGTCAGTAAAATTTCCAGCTAACTATAACTGGTGTCAAACCTATGGTGTTTTCAGTGAATATATGTGTATATATATATATATATATATATATATATATATTACCTAGTGGCGGTCGCCAGTAGGTAGTTATAGTTAGGATTTTTTTCAATGTTAAATCTCAACATTCTATTTGGAATAACTTTGGCGCCGGTTGACGAATCTACCTGAAAATTTCCTCAAAATGGCCTTGCGGCGTTCCGGCCCTTCCCTGAAAGTTTGGGGGGGATTCGTCAAGCGGGGGCCGAGATAAAAGGGGGGTCCCAAAACGCGTTTTCCCCATGTTAATTTCCATAGGGCGGTCGATTTCACTTTTAGCCCGAACGGCTGAATGGATTTCCACCAAACTTGGCAAAATTGTAGGGACTGGTAGCCCGATGTGCCTTTGCTATGTCTCAAGATATGTGCTCCAGTGGATTTTGAGTAATTAAGGTTCAAAAAAATATATATATCTATAGCAGCGCTCCGGTAAGCGCACCGGTACGCGCACCTGGCGCGCCACGCGACTTGCGCGCAGAAAGCTGATTGGCTCTGGGGTGTCTGTAAACATTCTAAACAGTCCGGAGCGGCCGCCATCTTGTGTCTCGGTAGGATCGAGACACAAGAGGTGGCCAAAACAAAGGGGGAAATGACCATAAGGGGGCAGAGTAGACCCCCCATTGACCCCCTAGGTTTGATGTGGGGGCCATAAAAGGGCCCCACGGGGCAAAAAAAAAATTTTTTTTTTGATTTTCGCGGGGGGAGCGCCCGGTACGCGCACCGGGGAGCGTACCGGGGAGCGTACCATGGGGAAAAAGATTGACAGTTTTAAAAGTAGCTGATTAGAAAAAAAAATGTTAAGTTGTTTTTTTATACATACACATACATATATATAAATGCATATGCACATATATATATGCATATATGTCTATATGTGTGCGTGTAGAGAGAGGTAGAGAGGTAGAGGTGTAGAGGTAGAGAGGTAGCGGTAGAGAGGTAGAGATTAGTAGAGAGAGAAGAGAGAGGTAGAGAGGTAGAGAGTAGAGAGTGAGTAATAGAGAGTAGAGAGTGAGTAGTAGAGAGTAGTAGAGAGCAGTAGAGAGAGTAGCAGAGTGAGTAGTAGAGAGTAGTAGAGTGAATAGTAGAGTGAGTAGTAGAGAGTAGTAGAGAGTGAGTAGTAGAGAGTGAGTAGTAGAGAGTAGTAGAGAGTAAGTAGTAGAGTGAGTAGTAGAGAGCAGTAGAGAGTGAGTAGTAGAGAGTAGGAGAGAGTAAGTAGTAGAGAGTAGTGGAGAATATTCCAAAGTTTGGCACAGCACCACTTTCACAATGAGTCCAATCAAATCTTATCACTTAGAGTACTTATTGAAGCGCTGAATCTTGGTGTATATTCAAATGCTTTTATTTTCCTTAAGTTTATGTACCACAGCCAGCCGAAACGTTTCGTTCTGTACAACAGAACTTCTTCAGGGCGTTCTTATTTCCTTCAAGTTATGTCGGTATCCCGTTGTCATATAACTAGATATTTCTTCCAAATGTTAGACGAGACATAAGTATATTCTTATTAAAAGTGACTAGGTATCAATTTTACCCACACAATTCGGGCAGACTTGAGTAATTTATAGCATCCTCAAAGTCAGTCTTTCAAAAATTCCAAAGTATAGGACATGATAATCCAAATCCAAATGTTTCTCAAGAAAAGTCATTTACAATCGTTCGGAATATCGGTGTTTGGGCAGATATGATCCAGGGACCCCCAGTATGCAAGGGGAATTAGTCCCCCCTCTGCAAAGGCGCCAGTGGCCTGCATTGCAGAGAGGTGTAACAAGGGTGTGGCCTCATTACACTTCTCTGCAATGCAGCTCCCTCGCGCATACTGGAGGCTCCTGGTGGACTAGTTGACCCCAGGGACCCCCAGTATGCAAGGGGAATTAGTTCCCCCTCTGCAAACGCGGCAGTGGGCTGCGTTGCAGAGAGGTGTAACAAGGGGCATAGTCTCATTACACCTCTGCAATGCAGCCCCAGGCGCATACTGGAGGTTCCAGGTGGGCTAATTGGCCCCCAGGGGCCCCCAGTATGCAAGGGGAATTAGTTTCCCCTCTTCAAACATGCACGGGGGCTGCGTTGCAGAGAGGTGTAAAAAGGGTTGTGGCTTCATTACACCTCTCTGCAATGCAGTCCCCTGGCGCATACTGGAGATTCCTGGTGGGCTTTCAGGTCTTATATAGTTAGGAATTAGCATTAAAAAAACCTTTGAAATTCACTGAAAAAACCACAGGTTTCACACCAGTTATAGTTGGGAATTAGCATTTAAAAAACCTATTAAATTCACTGACAAAACCAGTTATAGTTAGCTGGAAATTTTACTGACATAAAACCATTGAAATTCCCACGTTATAGTTAGTTGGACTCACTATAACTTGCGCGCCTGCAATGCACTGCTGATGACGTCACATATTACATCACTCATGACATGGTCAGTGACATCACTCATGACATCACTGATGACACCATCCAGTGAATGTGTGTCTTTCTGAAAAATAAATTTGTTTTATATATGTATTTGTAAAGGTCGATGGAAGAATAAATGTTTAAATAGGTGTGTAAATGGATGTTTTTTAAAAAAAAAATTGGTTGGTTAACTGGCTTATTAAGTGTATCTTAGTGAATACATATATTAGCGAGTATTGTTTAAATATTTAAATGTTTGTATCAGTGTTTCTCTTTGTGTATAAGTGGCTGCAGGGGTTGGTGACTGACTCACTGTTTGTATGTGTTTTGAAGACAGCATATGTGCAGGACTGTATGGGTGGACGAGTGTGTATATGTGTGTGTTAGTGAGTGAATGACTGTCTCACTAGTGTCTTCATTAGTAACAACATATGTTTTAATCTAGTATATGTGAGTATTGATGTATATAAGTGAGTATAGTATATATAGTGAGAGATTGTAGGAGTTCCTGTTTAAATAAGTATGTGTTTCTATAAGTGATTGTTTAAGAGAGTAAGTATGTGTAAGTTTCCTTAGAAGTAAGGTGGTAGTGTGTGTATAAATGTATATGCAAATAAATGGATGTTCAATAGTTTATGTGCATGTGTGAGTATGTGTGTGAGTAACTTTTGGATGACTGCTGATGTGTAACAGGATGTATAGGTGTATCACTACATATGATGAGTGAGTATATATATGAGTGACTATATAGAACTGTTGGTGAATGAGTGGATGAGTATATAGATGGTGGAATTACTGAATTGGTTGCTGTTACTGGTTTGGGTATCTCCATTTTTTTGAAAATGTTTGTTTCTATTTTTGAATATGTGTTTCAAGCGTTACATTACACTGAAATTAGGTCTGTCACTCTGTCACAAGGATGGTGTCATCAGTGATGTCATGAGTGATGTCACTGACCATGTCATGAGTGATGTAATATGTGACGTCATCAGCAGTGCATTGCAGGCGCGCAAGTTATAGTGAGTCCAACTAACTATAACGTGGGAATTTCAATGGTTTTATGTCAGTAAAATTTCCAGCTAACTATAACTGGTTTTGTCAGTGAATTTAATAGGTTTTTTAAATGCTAATTCCTAACTATAACTGGTGTGAAACCTGTGGTTTTTTCAGTGAATATATATATATATATATATATATATATATATATATATATATATATATATATATATATATATATATGTATATGTATACATATAGGTGTGTGTGTGTGTACACACACTTCAGATTGCATACATGTCAAGTGAGGCAGGTTCCATTGTCCTCGAGAAAGGGATTACAGCAGACCAGGATCGGACCAGACAGCAATACAATCTGGTCAGACAAGGTTCTGGATGGAAGAGCTGTGTAGCAGTATTGGGAAACCTGATAAACATTGGTTGTTGAACTGGCCTGGCATCCAGTTGATTCACTGTGTAACTGTCTTGACCCTCATTACTCCAGCTACTGCCGCTAGGTGGGTCCACATAATTCTTTTAGGCAATCCAAACACTGTGGGAGCTTTGACGTCTTAGACCCACCCCCCCTACCTCCTCACCAGACATTCTGTTTTGCATCTGAACATAGAAGCTAGATGGTTGAGGACCAACAGAAAATTCTCTGTTGTGTGTACCCATCATTTGCTGTTTGTCTTCTCTGGTGCCACTGATACACAAGAGGTTCCCCACATCCTGTAGTGCACATGTTTTGTAATACTTCTGATGTTCGCTTTTTTACCTGCTTTGTCTCCCAAGCACCTGTGGATCTGGGTGTTATTCATATGCAGACAACTTTGTAGATGTGTGCTCATCTAATTGGGCCAGTAGGCACATACATTTTTTAAACAATGGAGGCAATCAAGATGAAACTTGGCATACGTGTGAGGTTAGCCTGTTTATTAGGTCCAGTGGATCTGATTCAAATTATTTCCTGCATTTGAGGAGGGACACTGAATTCACTCCCTTGAGTTATATGTAGTTTATATATTTTTTTTTAATTGTATGAAAATGAGCTCATGAAGTGGTATGTACAAAAGTAGAGTTGGAAGGACTACCAATGATAATCTAAATGGAAGAGGAGGTAGAAAGATATAAGTCGTCTAGGTTAAAAAAAATGAAACATTAAAGAACTCACTCATTTAGCCTATCAGGGATTAATATGTTCACAAAAAGTAACCCAAGTGTTAGTGAAAGAAGAGTCCCAGGAATGCTGTTAAGATCGTTCCTTTGGTAAAGTCACACAGTTAGAATTCTGTGTGCCTGATCTTAAATCTATGTGGATTGACATATTATCATGCTGTGGCATTGTTCCTCAAGCAATTGCAATAACCATACAAACTAGGATTTCAAATTCTGAAGTGACATTATTTTTTCTTCCCAGATTAGAAAGTAATATCCACTTGGGTATATTGGATAGATAAAAGCAATGTGGGACCAGTAATGCTGTAAAAAGTATGCAGGAGGCAATATACCACATTGCAGTAAGGCTGGTCACCCGAACATCACATCAGCCTTTAAAAAACTGTCTAGTAGATGCAATAAAAAATATTTTCTAATGTTTCAAATTGTTCGACAACAATGTTATGGGTAAGGCAAATTGGTCCTATTGCTTTAGAGTGTAGATCAGTAATGCGTAAATCCTCTTTCCACTCAGCAGCAATTTCATCTAAATCTTTTCAAGGATGCCTAAAATACATGTCACCAAAGAATTACAAAATGAAAAGTTCAAGAATAAACTTTTTGCTGAATGTAGTTGCACTCAAAGAGTACACTCTGGCTGTGGAGTCTCCACACTCAGGGCTGAGATTCTGCCCTGACTGCGGACATAAAGGTACTACTCGTAACTTACCATTGTGAACACCAGAAGTCATAAACTTTGACTTTTGGCCAAAGTTTTGCCTTGTGCATCAGGCCCAAGCTCCTAAGAGAATCCTTTGTGGTGGTTTCTAATTGTGGGGTGAGCCACAGTGCCAGCTTTATACAGTTCAATAAAGAGCTGGACTACTGTATAGAATTTATCTACATAAATGTTATTACCTTAAGAAGGCGAGATCGGGCAAGCTCCCAGACGATCTCTACACTAACTTCTAATGTGGAAGGGCTACCTGCAGATTTCATGGTGGAGACCTTCAATGTATATACTCTCAGGCTGTGTACATATGTAGTAGTGCTGTTGCACAACATGTCCATCATAATGCTCTAACAGACATGTTTGCTTGGTATTAACTGCTTGAGCAACAGTCGCTCTTTGTACAAGATCAAGGTCTTATCGACCACTACATTCTTTCCAGGAGTATACATTCCTGCAGACTTGACAGATAAATGTTCAACTATTGGCCACATTTTGAACAGCCTATCATGGTCTGGGTGGTCCTAAGGCAATGCAGGATAATTATTATTGAAATGCAGCATATGCTGCACAAATCAAAAACCTTTCTTTGTTAATGACCGGTGTGAAGCTAGGTCCTGCCCAATCTGTATGAGTAGACCAGTAGAGTAGGAATGTACGGTTGGTGTGTGCACTGTTCCTAGATTCAGCGTTTTCCTCAGAAATGTTTTCAACTCCCCAAGTGAAGTGGAAGTTCACAGGTGTGCCCTAGAGTGAGATGCCAGAATGCCTCCATGCTCCATCCGAAACTGTCACACAAATATGTTTGGTGCACTGTTTCCTCAAGTAAATCTTCCTCCAGGAAAAGATAGAAATGGCCAAGAGGCACAGATTTGCAGTATTATCTTTACATCTAGCATGTGCAGTGAAAGGGACATTTCTGGCTCGACTAAATATGGAGCCTGCCAAATGATCATAGTGGTTCCAGCATGCAGTGTAGATTGGTCTATCTTGTCACTGGCATTCTGCTGCACAGACTGTGCTACAGGAGAGACACCATCATCAGAATCCCTGAAAAACAAGGCATTTGCAGCAGCTCTGACTGAAAAATCACTTCTAGATCCTTCTCCATGACCTCACCCCTCTGATGCCATCTCTGTATCATATCCTGCTGCAGTGCTCTCCTCCATTATTTGAGTTCGAGGCAAAGAAGATTTCATCCAACGAGATGCCATCTCTGTTTTCTATCTAAAACCTTCTGACATAGGTAGAATGGAGCAGTACTCCTAGATATAAATGAAGCTGTGTATGTGCTATGAACTGAAATAAGGAAATTCAATACTTTGACAGCGTAGTAAAGTGTTATTACAACAACAGTGTTAAAAGGGAAAATGCTCATATATGACTCAGTGCTGAAAACAATCTATCCAAAAAAGCTAAGAGAAAAATCACCCAAAAAATAGTTCAGGTTACCAAACACCCAGTATGGCAAAAGCACATTATGCCAAATTTGTTCCCAATGCCAAGACTTTGCGAGACGTGCTCCTTTGTAGTGTAGTTCCTATATTCCCAACAGGCTCTGCGCATTGGAATAATATACCCTATAGATATGACATAGGACTGAGGTCAGTATGTCTCTATTGAGTATACTAAACTTAATTATGAGTGCCAGCTAGGTCAGAGGTCACTAGAAACTTTCTCGAATACACAAGAAGGGATTAGTTTCTGACAACCGCATAAACATGGCAACTTTGTTTCCCAAGAATAAAACGTATCTTCAGAGTCGTGGAAAAACTAGATAACTATTTTACTCAATCAATCGTGCATGCTTCGTTTCTACAGAGTTGCAGAGAAAAATATAGAGGCGGGTGTTTCCATAAAAGGTTTTTTTTTAGTGAACAGTCTTCTTTCACATGCAAGAGAGGTGAACTGCTACAATCGTTAGACAGAATGCAAAGTATAATGCGTACAGCGTAAACAGAAATATAAAATTAATACTGTAATAGCATTGTCTGGTGCTATGACATATACAAATACATACATAAATAACACTGGCTAAAATACTCAACTGGTGCTTCTAAAATGCGCCTACCCCAATGTACCTAACCTAGGTCTAGTACGAGGGAAGAAGTAAGTGTGGTCTTTAGCATAGGTTTCTCTAGGTTCTAATCTGCTCTATTCCTTAGAATGAGAGAGGTTGGTATCTCTTTCACGGACTCGATTTCCCAACACCCCGCAAGGGGAGTCTGAAACACTGGAGCTGGATTTCTCGGCAGAGGAGGACAGCTTCTGATCAGTGCTTCAGCTGGAGAGTTGGCTTCCTTCGGCACTTGCTGTAGCGAGCTGCGTCTTGCAAGTAGGTGGTCGAACTGCACCGAATTACACCGTGCTTTGCCATAGCAAGTGAAGGTATATTTATACCTTGAAGGTGTTTAGGAATGCCAGCTTTGACGTAAAGTCAGGCATATGAATGTCATAAATAAACCCCTAAGGAATAGATGTTCAAGCATAATAACTGAGTTCTTGGAGAAATCAATATTCAAGCAAGGGGAAGTCCCTAAAGGCTTAAGAGTCTGGTTTTCAAAGAAATTGTTGTGACGTAGATGAACAGATGGAAGTAGCAATGCCTGTATTTGGGCTGCTTGGGCTTTGCCTAAATAAGGACTGTATTTCTATGCCTGTATAAGGGCAACGCGAATTGTGCCTGTAGAAGGGCATGAATCTGGAAATTCAATCGGAATCTAAAATCGTACACAACACCCACTCCACTTTCTTATGTACGACTTCTACTAAATACTAAGTCCTAAACATGTTGAAACCTATCTAAAATATATCTACACAACAAATGTTTAAAACCCATCCAAAACACATAAAAATGCATTGGTACTGGTTATACACGAATGAGCATTGGTGCTATATGCATTCAAAGCAATGTTTCCTTCTAAGCATATGGTTGAAATTTGAAAATGCTATCTGAATGAATCATGAAGATAAACATTTATAAAATGACTCGTAAATACAGAAGAAAAAGGTGCCGAAACCATATCCTGTCAGAAAACATAAAACTGCTTTTTATGTGGACAAGGTCAAATATTGTCTCTGGAAGTTTTTCAAATAATTCTTGTTCTCTATGAATAGTTCTACTTTAAGCAGATTACTTGTGCCAAAAATAGAAAAATACACATTTGGAAGAAAAAATTAATCATAGAAAAAAGAAGTCCCAAAGTTAGAACTTTGTTTTGAAAAAATGAAGGTCAAATTCAAAGTCTCTCAGAACACTGCGTGTAAAATCAAAAGTGAGTGTTAGGGCTTGGAGAAAACATGAAATCTTCTAAGTCTTTTGACAAACATTTGTCTACCATAGCAGGTGAAAGTTGAATTACCTCTTTTAGAAGATTAACCACACATAGATGTCAAGCATCGCCGTCCGCATTGGTCGCATTAGCAATGTTCGTAATGGATGGTACCTGTGCGCTTGTTTCCTCTCGTACCTCAGCAGTTGCAATTTGCATCTGTGCGATCTCAATGAATGCTGTCATCAGAATTGGTAGCCGCTGGGGCCAACACAGTGCATGCTCTGTTACCTGTTCAAGCAAAGTATCAACATCCGTTGGCATGACTGATGGGTGTGTGAGACATATGTCTACCACGCATTATTTTCCGCAGAGCATGCAAAGTAGAACAGGTAAGATGCAATCTTGACAAATTGGTCTGAATGACAGAAACCATGTGGTATTTAACTCTCTTAGACGAGGTAGTCCCAAAATGTAGACGATGCGCTCACAACACTTCATCGCCAGGAGAGTTGTCTCCATGGAGAACTGGGTGTCACTGGTGAATTGGCTTGCCATATGGCAGCAGTAGGAGCAAAATTACTATCCCTGCAGTGAGTCCCAAAATGAGGGGTAGTCCGCCAAACACAGAGTGCACGAAGTTTGGAAATATTCCTAGGACTGCTTCAAAAGGTGCTAACAGTCCAGAAAATACTGTTTTAAACACGTGTACAATACCGCTTGCATCAGACATGTTTAACCACATGCGCGCTGCTCTTATTCTGCTGCTATGCTGACTTTTTAAAAAACCCATTGTTCATGACGAGCTGGGCTCGTCATCAGTGTTTGAGGAGGCTACACCATGACGAGCCCAGCTCCTCATCAGCCTCGAAGGGGTTAAGATGCGACTTAACATTTCGGAGAAATGTATAGGGCAGTTTGTAGTTAAGAGGGCATGTATATCGGCAGAAGTCCTTGCGACTTGCAGATCATAGGTCTCTTTGGCCGAGGTCAGTGGCACAGTTTTTTGCAAAATAATGGCTTTCATTCTGCTTAAAGTATCAATTCGTATAGAAGAGATGTTCAGTGAAGGCCATAAAGGCGACTCCCTGTCTGTCTTAGTTTTAGGAAACAATACTTTCATACAGCAAGTGACCCTGGCTGACAGTTACTAGCTACGGTATGATTGGCAACATTCAGCAGCAGCCATGATCATTCAACATGAGGTAACTCTCATTCGAGAGCTGGCCAAAAATTGGATCAATCACTGCTGCTGGTGAACCTTGCAGGTGGCAGGATAAATTGTTAGAGGAACCATCACACGCCTGTGTAAGTTTATACCCTGACAAAGGAGAGAACCGCTTAGTCCGTTTTCACAGTTTTTCCCACTAAGAAACACTTCACGTCCCCCACTCCAACATCTATGTGTGTACAGTAATTCCCAGAATGTCTTGATTTATTCTTTACCAAACTTTTCATATGTGCCTGCTGGTGTTTTAGGCAATACTGAAAATGGAAAATTGTAACAGGCAGAGTGCTTTTTCCATGTATTATCCATTCAATAGCTGTTTTTTCTGCTACCGTAAATGTCAAGCTTTCCAGTTTTTCAATGCTCAGCACCGTATAGTCTGCTCCCCTTTGTGCCAATTTGGTCTGTTTATCAGTGGATTAAATTCTGAAAACAGTGACATAGTATTGATTAAACGCCAAGGCACGTAGCCTGAATGAAGGTTTTGCAATGTCCAGCCTAATAGCATGATAGAACGTAGTTGCGACTGACCATGTTGCATCATGACCAAGCCCTGTTCTAAGATGTCTATGGCAGAAGACACTATGCTGTCCAATGACTATATCCTGGACGACAGAGTCATTAACCCATTGTCAACCACAGAGAGAGTTTTCTCTAAATTAATACGATCAATGTTTCGTATTCTTTCTGCAGTCTCTGCTTGCTTAATATTCCATGCTTCATTATAAGCAGCATAGATACCGGCATATATAAAACGTTTATGATGCGGTGTTCTTGGTCCTAGCAAAAATTCCGTAAGATCAGCGCCATCTTTAAGTAAATATAAGTGTTGCTTTACATCCTTAAGTGTAGATCTTTGTTGCCAATCAAGGCAAAGTTTCCCTACACTGTATGCTGTTACTATTCCAGGATGCTGACTTTGAACATATCTTGGGTCTGGCCTATTGACTTTGAAACCCTGTGTTCTGTTCGGGAATCTATCTTGACAGTTGTTTGTGTCTGTGGGCCAAATCAACCATTTATTCCAATCTGGATCTGTTCTGTTGTGAAGCAAAATAGTATGTATGTCGACCTCCCCCTCTGAAGTGTTACTGCTATCAGGTGTAGGTGTAGATATTGACGGATTGTTCAGGTCTCTTATCTTGGCTAACCCAAGGCAAGATGTCTGTTGGACAGTGTCATTAAAAAACATAATTTGCTCAGGGGTGATAAAAGCTCTAAACATAGCTTCAATACCCTGGACCTGCCAATCTTTTGTACCTCAGACTGCTTTCGTCTCAATGTTGTCTTTCCAAAAGTCGAAACCTAGTTTAGACAGTTGGGCATAAAAGGCTGCAGAATAAATGTGTTTGGTGTTTGTCAACATACTTTTCATTCCTGTTTTGCTTACATTTTTAAAGTAAAACAATTCTGGATTGGACACATTAAACCCTGAAAAGTCTGAATTTTTCTTGCAAATGTTTTTGAGCTACCCTTTGGTGACGTTGGACAATGTTCCCATTGGTTATACATTAATACATTTCTAGGATTTGCATATTTGTGCAAGAAATGATGACCATAATGATTATAACAATACATTTGTTCATAGTCTGATGAACCTTCTAAATATTCATGATTTGTGAATACTGCAGAAATTTCTAGGTCTGACATCATATTATTAACAGTCTCGAAGTCCCAATCATCAGAAAAGGTACTAGATGAAACAAAGTCACTTAATGAAATCTTGAATCAGTGTGGATTCTTCAACAGCTCCGACCGGCCAAAAATGTCATAATCTGTTTTGTCCCAAGCTATACTACCAGGTATAGGAACGGCTGTGGTGTTCACTGATGACAAGTCTCTGTTCACTATAGGGCGATTTGTGTGGCTTGAGGAGTAAGTTGATGTTCTTACTTGCTGTGTCCATTTTGACATATCTTCCATTTATCAGCATTCCCAAAGTTATTGCCAGAGTCAACCAAATTAGAAGAAAACGTACACCCAACACAATCCAAAGTTCAATCCATGGTGAAACCAGATAAGTCTTTTCCGGTTGATAAAAAAGGTCTGTTGCTTGTTCTTTTAAAGTTCTTTTTACTGGCGTTGTTTCAGGTTTGCTGGGATTCTCAGAAAACGTATCAAAGTTTGAGTAGTCAGGTGCTACTTCATTTTAGACAGGTGTTTCTTGACGAACTGTTATTTGGGTCTCAAGACGTACAAGTTCCATAGCTTTGTTGCTCAGTCCATTATGCACTGCAGATTCTTCAACGGTGATGAGTCTCTCAGTTTGAACCTCTTGGATAGTAGCTAGAGCAGGGCGTCTGCTACATTGGCGGAGTCCACCTGGCCTACTGCTTATTATCGGCCACATGATGTGGTTTGGCCAGGTCGATTGACACAAACCTGTTCTCCTTTTTACCAGCAAGGGGCGGCAGTAATACTGTTCTTGATCTGTGGATTGCTAGGACAGGTACTGGTTGTCTGTAAGAAGGCCCAAATTCCTTCTTGTCCACGATCTTCTCTCTGACTATATCACCAAGCTTTGGAATCCAGACAGGCCTTGCTGGGACGGTCGGTTTTTCCTCTGTGGTAGTGGGTTTCAGGATCATGTTACTTTGTTTCATTCTTATTTCTTTTAACTCTTGTAAAACAGCCAAACGATCTTTGATATCAAAATCTTTCTGGTCCACCACTGATGTTTGACAATCAAGGTCAGCAACCAGCATTCTAGTACCAGAAAAGGACTTTATATGGAGTGATACCCCCTGGAGAACTTCTTGGCAAGTTGTTAAGACTATGTTGGACACTTATTAGATGTTTAACTCACCCGTCACCTGAACCTAATACCCTAGCTGTTATAGATTGCTTTATGTCCCATTTTTTTTCTCTCCACTGCCGAATTTCCCTCTGGATGGAATGGACTAGAGTACCGCAATGCAACGCCCAGGTTGGCCATGGCCTCCTTGTAAGCTCGAGAGCTAAACGCAGGACCCTGGTCAGAATGTAGCGTGCCGACTGAGTATGTGCCGATAAACACCCTCAAATCTTTTATAACAGTTTGAGCGTCAGCCGAGCGCTGAGGCCGCATCCAAATGAATTTTGTCTTAATATTTGTGGGACCACATTTGTCCACAGGGACCGTCTGCGTGTAGAAAGTCAAATGCTGTCTTACAATGGTGTCTGTACAGGGCTGGCTATCCTATAGTCGGGTATCTGGCGGCGTTCTGTGCTGCGATCTCTAGTGGAGTCTACGCAGTCAATGACAAACATATGAATGTGAGCATTCATCCCTGGCCACCAGTACGTCTCTTTTACAGTTAATATTGTTTTAGAGATCCCTTAATGTATCAGACCCTCTCCCAAATGTGCTTCGTATATCAAAGCTACTCTACTTTTCCTGTTTGGAATTACCCTATCCCCCACTCCAGGAATTTGAGCAAAAGGAACGGAGTTTGCATCAATTATATATGAGTATTTGAGTGGAAACTTATTAGGTAACGCTGCACCGCTGCCTTTGCTTGTGGCATTGACAGATAGCATTATTTCGCCTTCTATTTTCATTTTTGAATGAGTGATTGCAGCTACGGAAGCCATTTGCACAGCTGCCTTTGCCGCTTCATCAGCCAATGAATTCCCTTCAACGTGAACCCCATCACGTTGATGACTCAGCGTATGTATCACGCGAGTGTTTTGTAGTCCTTG
Source organism: Lissotriton vulgaris (assembly GCF_964263255.1). Lineage (NCBI taxonomy): Eukaryota > Metazoa > Chordata > Amphibia > Caudata > Salamandridae > Lissotriton > Lissotriton vulgaris. The sequence goes on along the minus strand of NC_141691.1, from coordinate 735,681,357 downwards.
TTGTAACTGAACTACTTGTTCCCAAAGCATTCTATGCTTAATTGTGCCACCTTTTGCATCTTTGAAACCATTTTAAATCCAGTTTTGCAAGTATTCATTGTTAGATTGAACACAATATTACGAATCGCACACTATGAGAGTGGGGAATTTGCGATCCGTATTCTCAAGGGCCATCTTATTGCTTGTAGTTCAACTCATTGAGCTGTACAATGTCCTAGAGATTGTGTTTTAGTGACCATCGGTCGGAATTTGCCATCGCGCCAATGACCTTTAACGATCGTGCACATCGCACTTTAGGCTTGTTTACCCCCGGTGGGGGGTTGAGCTGATCCGTCAGTATAAATTATACATTCATACTGCTCTAGAGGCAGAATTTCAGTAGGCAGACTACATTCTTGTTTGTATTGTAGAAAAGCTTGTGTTTTCAAATAAGGATCAAAAACGTATTTAACGTCTGTTGCAGCAAGAGAATTAACCCATTGTATCCATCTTGGATGTAAAGCTTTAGCATTTGGAATGCTTGCTTTTGTCACTGCATCTAAGGCAGGTACAAGTGTAACAACCCTAATGCGCTTACCCTGTGCGAGGGCTCTCTCTTTTGCTACCACAGTTTGAACAGCTGTCAGAATTTTTTCTGTGGAAGTGAATTTCATTTCTGATTGTGTGTACAAATGTGATTTGTAAGCTATTGGTACTTTTTCACCTTTGTTAAAAGTTAGGTACGTGAATCCGCATAGTCCTGGAATGATTCTGCTCACTAAGTTGCGTAAGTTTACGCTTGTTTGCAAATGTTTAGTTGCTAACATATCTGTTTGCAATGAAAGGAAAATATCTGTGTGTTTTTGTGTCCAAGTAACTGTTTGAAAATCAGGTTTGATTAATTCGTAGAGAAGTTTAACCCTTTCTGCGTAATTTAGAATGTATGTTCTTCTGAAATTCAGGAAACCTAGAATCAACTGTAAATTTTTCAGCGTTTTTGGAGGTTGGAGCAGCGCACATTTTTCTAAAAAGTTAGCTGCCAGGCTTTTTCCTTCACTTGATTATTCATATCCTAGAAAAAGGACGCTGAGATGGGCAATTCTTGATTTCTTGAAATTGAATTTGTACCCTTCAGAGGCGAATCCAAGTAGAATTGTTTTCACCCTGTTCAAGTGCCTATATAAGTCATCGTCTGTCAGATAGATGTCATCGACATATGACAATGCTTCCTCATCATAAGTTTGTAGTAACTCTGCTACGCTCGCTGAAAATAACCCAGGACTATTCTTGAATCCCTGAGGGAGACGACCGAAGTGACGATGTATCCTCATAATTGAGAAAGCGGTCAAATTCCTACTTTCTGGTGCAATGTTTTGACAGAAGAAACCGTTAGAAATATCTAATGTGGTTTTATATTTTTTGCGCACAATGTTCTTCATTAATGCCGTACTGTGTGCATTTTGCACTGCAAATGTTTAGCAACAAGAATTGAAATGTCTGTAATCCAAAACTAGACGTTATGTATTGTCTGGTTTGGAGACAGGAAGCAAAGGATTGTTCATTGACGAGGTGCATGTTTCAATCACCCCCTGGTATTCAAGTTGATCTAAGATCTCCCTGACCTGTTTTTTAGCTCCTTGCTTAACTGGGTACTGCCTTTATGCAGTTGGTTGATTTTTTTAATTGGATTTTATGGTGAGGCGAATCCACATCCCATCCTACATGATTTTTGTTAAATGCTGGAGCTTGGGCGACTGCCCATTTCCTGGCATAAGTATTTTTTAAATGTATTGGAATATGATTAGAGAAGGCTGGCATAATGATGTCTTCGCCATGTGGGCACTCCCTGACCAATTCTGGTGGACAGTCTTGTTCAGCTAGCAGAATGTCATAACCCTTAGAAAGTCGCTCCCAAAAGAGTGCTCTCACTTTTCTTGGTATGTCTCCCTCCATCCGGAGTGTTACTTCATATAACTTATGTGGATAACTAACCCTGGTATCTGCAGTTTCAACTTGAATGTATTCACTCAAGTCCACTGTCTCCAGAAGATCCTTCAGGTTCTGGCGAGCTATGGTAACTTCTTCTGCACTGTCCAACATGGTCTGAGCCCGTTCTCTGTTCTTGAGTTGTGTCCTCAAGATCCTCGGCATGTCTGATTTTTAGACCTGCTACCTTCTTTTTGGTGAATTGAGGTTTCTTGTTTTTCTGAACGTGTTGATCGTCTTTGGACTTCATGTGTTCTTCCTTGTTTTCTGACCGTCCTCTTCTTTCGGATTTCTGTGACGAAGTCTGAAAGGTACGAGAGGAACATGTATCAGTATCTTTTTTTTTTTTTAAATCTTTATTAACATGAAGGCAGAAGGTACACCACAATATCATATTCAGATGTCAGTAGTACAGTTTTTGCCATTGCTATCAAATGAAACGGGTAAGCAAATCACATTCTGGCGTGGTGCAAGTATTAATTCAACAGGGGCACGGATGGGTGCCTCTAGCGTTCATCCCGCATAAATTGTAGATCACAATATAACTAGCCCATTATTCACTCTGTGACCTATCTCCCTTCAGTACAGTTATCTGTTCCCATTAAGTACTAACTAAGAAACTACAAAACCCAACTAATGTCATCACTTAGCAATAGGTACCATATGCATAGATCCAGGCAGTAGCCACTGCACTGGACTAGAACACAATCAATGTCTTAGCGGCATTCATGCGCCACCCCAGCATTTACAGGAGCCCATCACCTAGGTCCGTCCCCTCTAATCATCCTCCTCCTCTGAGTCCAAGTCTTCGTCCTCCGGTAAGGGTTCACATGGTTCTCCCCTGTAGATGTTCCAGGGGGCCCAAACCTTGTTCCATTTACGTGGGCAGGCCCTTAGCACGTAAACCGCCCTCTCCTTCACCATCAGCAAATCCATATTCCTGACCCACCTCGCAACCGTAGGCAGTTCCGGGGCGCCCCATTTTTGCGCAATGTCTCGCTTGGCCACCGTCACTGCCAACGTGGCCCATATCAGTCCCTATCTATCCAGGTCATTAGGGTCCCAAACGTTTAATAGGCACTTACGGGGTTCCGGCAGGATCGAAAGTTTAAGGGTCTGGGAGATCGTGCGCATAATTTGCTTCCAAAATTCTCGGATCTGTGGGCATTCCCATAATGTGTGAAACAAAGTCCCCTCCTCCCCGCAACCCCTGAGGCAGAAGGGGTGTGTAGCCCTCTGAATTTTGTGAAGTAGTGTTCTAGTGTAGTAAGTGCGATGTAGTACCTTGAGTTGTACTAACCTAAATCTAGCTGATATGCCTACTTCCCTCGGTGATGCAAGTGCCTCGTTCCATTTTGAGTCATCCACGTCCCCTATGTCCTCCACCCATTTCTCTCTAGGCTTCTGTGTGGGGTCATTCAGGTTGTTAACCAGCTTTTTATACGTGAGAGAGGTTGCTCTCTGTTCCATAAAGTCCGTCAGCAGTCTGTCTTCTAGTGGCGAGGACTCCGGGAGTGTGGTGTTAGGCGGGATCGCTTGTAGGAGCGCGTGACGTATCTGTATATACCTAAATGTTTCAGTGGGGCCCAGACCATACTGTTGTTGGAGCTGTGGAAACGCAATTACTGTGCCGTTGTCCCAGAGGTCCCCTATCGTGGAAATTCCTATGCAGTCCCATTGTGCAAACCCCTTGCATGCCCTTAAGTTCCCCAGTGATTTCGTGTCCCACAACGGCGTCATCTTGGTAAGTTTCCCTTTCCAGCCCAGCCGAGCTTGCGCCGCATGCCACAAGGCCGCCGTATGACGTGTCGGTCTGAGCAGGCTTTTAACTTGTGACAGATTATACAATACTGAGAGCATACCGTCTGTCCCCAATTGCGACCAGTCCGCCTTGTAAGCCGGATCGCCTCGCGGGACGTGGATCCAATGATTAATTATCTTAAGTTGGGACGCCCAGTAGTACAATTGAATATTGGGTAGTGCGATCCCCCCTTCATACCAGCTTTTCACCAATTTATCATGTGCTATACGGGCTGGACCGTTGTTCCACAGTAGACTGGAGACCAGTGCCGCGACCTGTTTGAAGTAACGCGGTGCAACCATGTATGGGGTAATTTCTAGCACGTAGAGAAATTTGGGGAGAGCCATCATTTTATATAACGCTGCCCTTCCAAGGAGGGTCAGAGGCAAGGTTGCCCAGTATTTAACGTCCGCACGTAGGCGAACCACTGGTGGCATCAAATTTTCAGTAAAGAAGTCCGCGGCAGTATTTGTGATGAAAATACCCAGGTATTTAAAGGAGGTGGTCACCACTGTCAGGGGGCAGTCGTCTTGCAACTGCGGTGCCGGGCCGCTAAGCACGTACACTATCGACTTGGACCAGTTCAGGGTGTATCCTGACAATTTCCCGTGTTCATCACAGAGACGCAACAGGGCTGGGATCCTGTCGTTAGGGTTAACCATGTAAATAAGCATGTCGTCTGCATACAGGGAGATCTTATCCTCCCAGCCCTCCTCCCAAGTGATGCCCCGGAACAGTGGCGTTGTTCTGAGCAAGATGGCCAGCGGCTCTAGCACTAGTGCAAAGAGTAGGGGCAACAGCGGGCACCCTTGTCTAGTCCCGCGCCCCAATGGGAAAGTCGGCGAAATGTGACCATTTGCAGCCACCTGTGCCACCGGTGACGTGTACAGCAACCGCACCCATGCAATATATTTCGGCCCAAAGCCCATACGAGCAAGGACTGCAAACAGATACTCCCATTCTACCAAATCGAAAGCCATTTTGGCGTCGAGGGAGAGGATCACTGCCTGCTCCGACAGGAGATGTGCACGTGCCAGCACGCCATGGACCCTCCTTAGATTCAGTGCCGTACTTCTGTGTGGCATGAATCCCGACTGATCGGGGTGTATCAGGGTGTGCAGGTGCTGAGTCAAACGAGTGGACAGGAGTTTCGCCAGGATTTTTGCTTCAACGTTGAGCAAGGAAATGGGCCGATATGAGGTGCATGCGGTCAGTGGCTTGTTCGGTTTAGGAATGGCCACGATTGTGGCCGTGCGTTGGTCGAGCGGGAGTTCCGCCCGCTCCACACTCTCAGCATACATATTTAGCAGGGGTTTACTCAGTATAGAAGCCGTCGCCTTATACCATTCTATGGGTAGGCCATTGGGCCCTAGTGCCTTGCCAGACTGCAACGCTTTTATGGCCAATTGGATTTCGTCTTCCGTCAGGTCAATTTCGAGTTCCTGCTGTGCTGCTTGCGAGAGCACGGGGATAGCAATGTGTTTGAGTGAAGCCGCCGCCTCCTGTGCAGTGACAGTTCGCGCCGGGGTGTATATCTCCCGATAGTGACGTGCCAGGGTGCGCACTATCTGTTCAGGGTGTGTCTGTAGCTGGCCATCATGCGTGTAGAGTCTTTGTATCCCTCTGTGACTGCCTCCCCGCCTGTCCAACCAAGCCAGCATCCTCCCAGCCTTGTCGCCCACGTCATATATTCTATGTGCGGTGTTCGCCAGATGCCCCCTAACAGTCGTTGTGAGGTGAGCCTGGTGTTGTTGCTGTCGGAGCTGTAGTAGGTGTGTATTTTCTGGAGTGGGGTCTGACATATGGGTATTGTTGGCGTTGTGAAGTGCCAGTTCCAAGTCTGCGAGTTCACATCTGGAATCCCGTTTATGCCCTGTTATTGCCGCTATAGCCGCGCCGCGCAGGACTGTTTTGTATGCCTCCCATAGCACCGAGGGTGAGGACACTGTTCCTTCATTTTCGTTAAAGTAGTGTGTCGTCGCTAATTTGAGCTTCTTTTTGATCCCAGGAACTTTTAGATAGTTGGGGTAAATCGGGTATAATCTAGCGCACTTCCTTTCTTTGGTAGTAAGATGGAGTGACACCGGGGAATGATCAGAAATGCCTCTGGGCAGAATTTCCAGTTTATCCACCGATCCCAACCCCACCCCCAAAAATAAAAAATAGTCTATACGTGAAAGGCTGTTATGTGTAGCGGAGTAATACGTGTATTGGGTCGCTGTTGGGTTTAACTGACGCCACACATCCGTGAGGCCCATTGCATCCAGAAAACCAGGAAGTGTGGCAGCCCCTCTCGGGCGGTCCCGCACTGGAAAGGCGTCCAGTGAGGGGTTCGCTAGGGCATTGAAATCCCCCCCAATGATCATATCACCCTCTGGGAGGTCAAGGAGAAACTGGCCCAGTGCTGGCAGTGCCGCAGAGTGGAGTGCCGGGGGGATATACACGGATACCACATTGAGGGGTCTACCCTCCCATTGGCCATGTAGCGCAGCAAAGCGACCCTGATCGTCCGTCTTGCGGCTTTCTACCATGAAAGAGGAGTTCCTTTTTAGGAGTATCCCAGTGCCCCTGGAGCCCGTAGTGAACTCTGCATGCACTGCCATGGCATACCCACGTCTGTCAAGCGCTTTACAAGTATTCCCCGCCAGGTGCGTCTCCTGAAGCAGCACTAAGTCAGGCCCGTGGCGTTTAATGGACTGTATGACCAGACCTCTTTTAATTTTGTCCCCCAGGCCTCTAACGTTCCATGTGAGCAGTCGCAGAGGGGGCACCACAGCCCCTACAGGGGCGCCCTCAGTGGGCGTATTGTGTACCTGTCGGGCCATTAGGGCGCGCGATCAGTGTTACTGACTTGCGGCATTGGGGTGTAGCGCTTATGCAGCTGCGTGTGCTAGGGCACCGGAACTGTGTGGTATGCGATAGGACCAAGTCCCATAGGAAAGTAGTGATGACTGTAAACAATAACATTAACATTTCAACTCTCCACCCCCCTCCCTGCTTCCCTGCGCCACGGACTGACTCCCGCCCGCATCCCCAACTTGGCAGAGTGCTTAATCCCATCCCCAACTATCTTACTTGCTCGTGGGGTCGGTGAACCCCCTATAGGCACCGGCCAATGCCCGCCCTACTCAGCTCCATCTGCTTCAGGGTCCCAATTGCTGCAATCGTACTGTCCCACATGCAGCGTACCAATCAAGTCCTGGACCGGCTGTCCTGAGTCAAGGGGGTCCCTTTCAAGATCGGATTCCAGTCCTGCAGCGTCGTCCCTGTGCGAAGGACTACTGGACGATTGCTCCGCTGGCCTGCCGTGCGATGATTCTGGCGTTCTCTGTGTTGGCGCTGGGGTTGTCCCACCTGTCTCCAGCCGTCAAGCCATTCCTGTGCCACCTCCGGCGTATCAAAAAATCATGTTTTCCCCTCGGCAACAATCCGCAATTTGGCGGGGAACAGCATCGAGTACGGTAGACCTCTGTCTCGTAGCGCCTTTTTCACCTCTGTGAAGGACTTCCGGCGCCTGGCCACCTCCGCCGTATAGTCCGGAAAGAAGGCCAGGGTTGAGTTCTGGATCTTGACAGGCGGTGAGACCCTTGCCGCCTGTAGGATTGCGTCCCTTTGATGAGGTCCTCGACGTACAAATCCATTGCACCTTTCCTTCTGTTTCCGGCAGGCCAAGGATGCGCACGTTATTTCGGCGGGAGCGCCCTTCTTGATCGTCAAGTTTTTCCTGTAGTTGCTTAGTGACTTTTTCCATTCACTCCATCGCTATTTGCAGGTCTGAAGTGTCCTCAATGAGCGATTTTGTTACCACCTCTACCTGAGACACCCTTTCCGACATTTTCTTAAAGTCCGCACGCAGCAGAGTAACTTCGGAAGAGATGGAGCCCACTGTTGTTTGTACCTCAGAGAGGGTTTTCATAATGTCCTCCAAAGTCACCTTTTTCGTCCCGTCTGTGTCTGGAGCTGCGCCCGTGGAGTTTCGCCCACTGACCTCAGAGTGTCCGTGTTGACCATAGGCAAATTTGTCAAGTTTGGCCTGCGTCGAGGCACTCCTCGTACCCTTGCCCGCCATGGCGGTGTGTTCGCGGACGTATAGCTTGCTCCAAGTGGCGCCCCTAGCACCACTCGCCAATGGGTCGCGTGGCGTCTACGTCGGTCAGGGGGGCGAGTGCCGCACCGGTTCCAGGATCTGAGTCCGCTCCCCACAGGGCCCAGGTTAGTTCCCTGGCGGCGGCAGATTCGCAGTCACCGCAACCGCTTCAACGTTCAGTGCGTCAGGCCATGCGCAGCCACTCCAGCCACCCCTCCACGTTTCCAGTCTTGTACCTTTTCACAAGTGTGCAACTGAGCGGCCGGTCGCGTGGCCTCCCCTCTTCCCTGTGGTCAGTAGACTGGGCCCTGTCTCGGCGCCCTGCGGACTCCTCGCCAGCCCCTCGGTAGGGTCACCCCGCTCACAGGCACCCAGGGCCCCACAATGCAGCAGGATGGCGCCCGTCGGTTGCAGCACCAGGACGCCCCTGGTCGTGTAGATGAAGTACTCCCCGCTGGGATGGCCACCACGGTGTTATTCCCCGGCGTGTTCAGTGCCTCCAGGACGCTCTCCTCAGACGTTTCCCCCTCGTTGCTGACCACTATGCCGGGATCCAGGGGCCCAGTCCCGCCCCTCCTTGAGCCTTGAGTGGGGTCCTGGTTAGTAATTCCGCTGTGGGAGGATGTCAGGGCCCCCGGTTTGATCGGCCTCACCTCCCGATGCGTTTGTTATGCATCCGACATACCCAACATGGCGCCCGGGACACAGGGGTAGCTCCGTCCGCGCTGGTGCCAGTACAGCAGACCACGGCTCCAGGCAGCCACCTCCAACGTGGCAGGTCTTCTTGCCCCCCGGGGGCTCGCGCCAGCAGTGCGCCGCGTCAGAGCAGCCCTCGCCCTCGCTCCCTGAAGGGGGCGGCCGGTGTCACTGCGTCCCTGCCGGACAGGATGTACTTCCGCCGGGACTCTCCAGACACGCAAGGCCGGTGCGGCCAGGCAGTCACAGGCCACAGACCGCCACTGCTGGATACAGCAGCTCCCGGCTCCCGATCTCCGCCGGGACTAAATCAGCAGGTGCCGCTCGGGTCCCCGAGCTGATATCGCCACTTCGGGCAGGCGAAAGTACGGATAGATGTGCGGATTATACTGCGGCCGTTATGCCTCGGGGAGCTCCCGCTTCAAGCAGCCGCCATGCTCGGCAGTTGGCCACGCCCCCCATGTATCAGTATCTTGATACCTATCAGGTTTTCTCAAATTATCCCTATTCCTGAGGTTATACATCCTTTCAGAGGGCTCCTTTTGAGGAGATCTACCTCTGGAATGAGAACGCTTCTCTTTGGATGTTTGCTTAGTGTTTTCCCACTTCTTTTTAGAAGGAGCAGGAGCGTTTTTAATAAAGACCTTTAGCTGTATAATTCTATAAAATTTTGTATATTACTCAGTAATTGTACATCTGACATTGATTCAATGTCAGGGTAAGGTGTGTAGCTGGCTAAAGCCAGCCATGTAGCTCCTGGTCTACCTAGTGGACCAAGCCTGGTAATGTGATTTAAATGTTTTAGGGCGCCTTTAAACCAGAGCTCATGCTCCTGGTAAGTTAGTGGAATTTCAATATCCTCAAAAGGAATGTATTCCTCTGGTGGTTCATCTTCTTTGTAGAAGTCTAACACGTGTTACTGGATTTGCTTCTGGGAAGACCATCCATGAATAGAATACCTGTGTCTGGTGATATTCATGTGCCTCTATCACAAAAACTACCCTACCACCAGTTTTATAGTGATAGCTTTCCTTAAATTTAGAGGTATGGCTATAGCATCCTCATCGTTTTCTTGGAAACCTGTTATGTTAAAAGCTGATGGATCAGCCGCAGCTGCACTGGCCCCGGGATTATCTTTGTTGGCCATTTTGTCGAGTGAAAGTTTGCAGACCAAGTTTCAAGGGAACAAAGATAAGGTGCACAATATTTTAGAACACGGTATCCTTCAACGTTGAACAAACCAAAAAGCTAATACATAGGATTCTCTGTCCTACTCAGCTATGGCAGATATTATCCCTTTACCCACTCCAGCCCTCTATAGGAGTATTATGGAAAAAGGGGACTCTGAGAAAAGCACGGCTGAGTTACTCCAGTATCTAGCGTTAAATTAGTGCCTTAACAAACCGTTGAGCGACATGTAGTGTAGTTCCTATATTCCCAATAGGCTCTGCGCATTGGAATAATATACCCCATAGATATGACATGTAACTGAGGTCAGTATGTCTCTATCGAGTATACTAAACTTAATTGTGAGTGCCAGCTGGCTCAGAGGTCACTAGAAACTTTCTCGAATACACAAGAAGGGATTAGTTTCTGACAACCGCATAACATGACAACTTTGTTTACCAAGAATAAAACGTATCTTCAGAGTCGTGGAAACAATAGATAACTATTTTACTCAGTCAATCCTGCATGCTTTGTTTCTACAGAGTTGCAGAGAAAAATAGAGCGAGACGGGCGTTTCAAAAAACGCCTACCCCAATGTACCTAACCTAGGTCTAGTACGAGGGAAGAAGTAAGTGTGGTCTTTTGGTAGGTTTAATTTTGGCAAGAGTTGCCAAAGGTTCCTCTAGGTTTTAATCGGCTCCATACCTTAGAATGAGAGAGGTTGGAGAAATCAATATTCAAGCAAGGGGAAGTCCCTAACGGCTTAAGAGTCTGGTTTTCCAAGAAATCGTTGTGACGTAGATGAATGGATGGAAGTAGCCATGCCTGTATTTGGGCTGCATGGGCTATGTCTAAATAGGGACTGGATTTCTATGCCTATATAAGGGCAACGCGAATTGTACCTATGTAAGGGCATGAATCAGGAAATTCAATCGTACACAACACCTTGTAAAAGAGCAGAATCACAAAGAAGTTAGGCATGTGCCCCTCTGCTTCCGTCCAACTCAGCATGGGGCAATGTACTGATCAGTAATTTTCATTCACGTTTTACTTATATCTAGCGCTGCATATATCATGGAGCCATCAGTGAACCCTTGTCAACCACTGATTAATTATTCCACCTATTACAGCATAGGGCAGTGTTAATTTCTTATGCCCCTCACATTTTACTTCCACCCAGCACAGAATACATCATGGGGCAATAGGTAGACCCACATTAGCCACTGATCATTTATTTACCCATTCAAATTTTCAAATTTTTCTTCCACTCACTACTGTAAGCCTAGCAAAATGTGAATGTCTGTATAACTGATCAGTAACTGAAGCAGGCTCACCCATTGCCCTGTGATGTATGCAATGCTGGGTGGAAATTCAATGTGAATTGCACAGTAACTAATAGGTGGCTGATGTGGGCTGGGGGCGGGTGTGCTTGAAAAGCCCAGGACAGGAGAAGCTTCAAAAGAATAGTCTTCTAATTTTCCCTTCCATGCGGAGCTGATTCCCCTCCCCCATGGAGGGGAAAATTTCCAAATTATGTTATGCTCCCCTACAAAGGGGGAGTTCAACCCATGCCAAGGGGGGAACACACACACACACACACACACACGCACACACACACACACACACACCACCCCCGCCACCCCCCCAGCCCCCCTACCACCCCCAACCACCCCAGGAAGCACCAGAAAAGCCCAGGGCAGATCCATTTGACAGTAATGCCTATCCTATTTCCCATCTTTGGGAGAGTCACACCCTGTCGGCGCCACATCGGACCCTAGGGAAGGGAAAATCTCCAAAATATTGTATGCCCTTATGGGGGGTTGACCCATGTCTGTGGGGCTGAACCCCTCCACAGCCTCCCCCCCAAAAAACTGTCCACCCTGATGTCTATTGGGATTCCTGCTCGTGGGTCTCGGAGTGCCTGCAATCCATCAGCAGAGTTCAGTTTCATAACTGGAAAGGGGAAATTCCCATTACCCCCAATGCCTCCCTCAAACCGAGAGAAGGCTGCTAGTCTGAACTATCGCACCACGCGCATGCAAAGCTCCACTCTCCTGCTCCACGTGGTGCTGTCTGGTGGGATCTGTGATGTCAGGGTTCCATGCTGAACTGTGAAGTCACTGATATGCGGGGTGAGGGTGGTTGCTGAAACTAAATTGATTCTGTGTTCGCTCCTACAAATACCAACATGAGGGAAAACCTCCAGTGGAAGCACACCCTCTAGGAGGATGACCAGTTGATGTTGTTTCACTGCAGAGGTAACACAGAGGATGTCACTGGGTCATCCTCAGCTCTCTAAGGGTTAAACTATTAGTGTGTAGGCTGGTAAAAATAGAATAGGAAATAGAGAAAATGTTTATTAAGTAATAATCCAGTAAAAGCATACCTTCAGAATGTCAAACACATTTACGTATCACAGTATGCGCAGTAATCAATTTATTTATCATAGTGTATGTAGACTGATAATCAAGGCCACTGGATTTATGGGGCAGGGAGTACCAAATTATGCGGCAGGGTTGACTTCATTATGGGGCAAAATGTATCATCGTTATCTTCAACTACTGGAAGTACTTCATCACAGGTCTCTGATAAAGGAAAGGATGTTGTAGGGCAAAGGGCCTTGGCTCGTCAAAGTATGGAAGCCTGCTGTAGCGCAGAGGTGGATACATTTTCTGAAGAGCGTGAAAAAGGGGGGGGCTTCAGTAGCTTCTCTGGAGGTTCTCTTTTCCACCCTTTAGGCACAAATCAAAAAGGGGTTCTCAGTGTCTGAAGCTACTCAAGGCAAGATCAGAAACTTTTGCAAATCACTGGAGAAGAAAATAGACCTAAATTTAAGAACGGACGTTTTGGAGAACACAGTGGGAGAACTAAGGAACGATCTGGGAGCAGCATAAGCTGATATAATGTCTCTCAAGAGGGAGGAGGTGGTCCTTCAGGACAGGCTGGAGATGTTAGAGAGCAACTCCCGAAGAAATAACCTGCGTATTCTGCATGTCCCGGATGGGAGGGAGGGGGAAGACCTCAAATCCTTCATAGTCACACTTTTAAAAGAATCATTGCAGATTAAAGAATCGGAGGAGGATTTGAGGAAAGACAACCAATGGGGCCATAGGGACCCTTTTAGAAGGCACCCCAAAGGACAAAGCCTAGGAAAATCCTTTTGAACTCTCACACCTATTCCTTGAAGGAAAAGATCCTCAATATGGCCTTAAAGGGGAAATCATTGAAGGCCGGTGATTTCTCATTCGAAATTCGCTGTGATCTTACCCTTGTCACCCTGGATAGGCAATGGGAGTTAGGCAGAAAAATGAATGACTTCCAAAAGCTTGGTACTTGGCCCAACTTAAATTTCCAGCAACTCTTCATGCACAACAACAAAATGCACAACATTAGATCAGTACAAGAGGCGGACGAGTTACTGGTTAGTATGGGCAAAGGCAAGAAATAGCTGGCGAGTTATCCCTGGCGGTCGAGCATCTATACACGACATTCATATTTAGGATCATTAGGGCTGACTTAGCCAGTAGGATCTTTAAATACGTACTTGGGCTTTGTCTGTCTCCAAAATGGGTACTAGAAAGACAATTACAAAGGTAACCATACAGTGACAAACTCAGGGACACTTAGTGGAAGTCAAAGGTTGGGCCCTAGCTTCTCCTCTATCGCTTTTTTTCCTTTATTGGTTTGTAAGGGGACAGGGCGGGCTGCCCCGGGGTGCAGCAACTGGACTGCATCTATCCAGGTAAATGGGGGAGGGGTTCTCCAGGGAGAGGTTTGTTGGAGGGAATGGGGTACATGGGGTGGGGAGCACAGGGGTTAAAAACATAAAATGTCCTCATTCACTTCATTGTTTGGTCAGACTATCTTAGTTTCACTGCGATTGGTCTGGTGTTGGCTTCTTCTGAGACTTAGTGAACTCATAGTTCTTGCGTTTAAACCACCATGAGAACGATTCAGCTCTTGTCCTGGAATATTAAAGGCCTAAGTGTGAAAACCAGAAGGGTTAAAATTTTGCAATATATAAAAGACTCCAGTGCACATGTCATTATCCTTTAGGAAACTCATCTTCTAAAAGAAGAGATTACTTGGATATTCAAAAATGAAAAGTGGTTGGAGCATTTGATCTGTTCTAATCAGAGTGCTAATATAAGGGGCGTTGCTATAATATTAAAAAAATAAGCAAATGCCCGTATAACTGTAAAGACAGCTTGTTATTCACTGTGGTCTGAGGCAAATGAGGATTAAAAAAAACAATCCTCCCATTCAGCTCATCAAATTACTACTTTGCAGTCTGAAATAAACAGGCCTAATGGTAGTAAATGATCTTAAAAACACTTCAGTTCATAAAACTATACACTATTCTATCACTTACACTGTCAAGCCAAGATTTTTAGCATACCACATGTAAGCTTGACAACAATTGAAGCTGCTTGCACTGTCCTCAAGCAATATATCACAGCAGACAAGGAGTGGGGCAACATATTTTAAGACTGGTTTAACCTGAGCTCTAAGTAGAGTTGTTTCAGCCAGTAACTCCTATGGCGAAAGTACAAGGGAATGTAGTCAGAAGATTCCTAATAGGTTCCTCCTGATTTCTACAGGATGAGCATTCATCTCCTTTCAAGGAAACACACTTTTCCCATGTTTCCTCTCTCTAGATAGCAGGGGATTATTTTCATTTCAAGATATGTATCTACCTTTTCTCTAAACATTCCCAGTAAAGATTTTTCAGTTGTAATTCCTAGCGTAGAATTGATATCTGGTTTCTCAAAAATTGCACTAAGCCTAGAGTGGAGAAAGTGGTAGTTAGCAAGGGTATGGTGTATGCTCATTTTAATCTTATTATTTCTTAAATCCTTAAAATGGGAAATATCTTTTTTTTAAAAACATTTTTTAATTTTTTTAATTCTGTATTGGCATTTCAAACAAGACATTAAGAAAAAACAAAGGACCAGAGCATGAATCAGGATTATAGATCAGCAACACATCGACATGCACAGAAGAAGACAATAAAGTAAAACATCATTCCCGAGACAAAAAGCATTACTGACATACCATAAACACTTAGACATTGCCAATACATCCAGGCCTAGCCCACTAAGGGCGAATCACACACGGATCCAAAGACCTCACCCGTGCCCTCTTATCTAGCAGGTCTCTACTCGTCGGTCTGGCGGGGCGAACACGTCTGTGACGTCCCTGCAGTCGATTCAGTATCTGTCCCATGAGTGGCGCAACCGTCCCGGTCAGACCTATTCTTCAAGTATAGGGCCCAGCAGTTCTTGGGTCTGTTGCGGGGGGGGGGGGGGAGGGGCAATAATTCACTATATGACTCGGTTTGGGTGCAGCAGTAAAGCATCTCCTTATTCCACCGTGAAAGCGTTGGCACCGGGCCCCGCATCCAGGACAAAGCAACATACCTCTTGGCAATAAGAAAGGCCATATCAATAAGCCTTCTGAAGTCCGTCCCGATGTCCTTAGAGTACCCCAAGATAGCCAACAGTGGGGCAGGGGCTAATGCAAGTGCTGTGATGTTATTGATTTCACCATAAACTGCGCTCCAGAAATCAGAAATTCTCGGGCAGAGCCAGGACAAATGCAAAAAAAATCAGCCACCTGTTCTCCACATCTCTCACAGCATGGAAATGGGAAATATCTTTATTCAAGCAAATCCTTATCCAGATTAGTCACTGCCATGTATAGTCAGTCAGTCAGTCAAAATACTTTATTCGATTTAGTTAAAATCATAAAAAGACATAAAACATTTATATACATATATAAAAACTATGTTTTACAATTGCATTATAATCAGTACATAAAATAAAAAGTTAAACTATGTGGTATATGCAGTAGATGAAAACTCAATAGGTTATACTCAGTGGTGCGTTGCATAATTTAATTCTAGATGCCGCCACTAAATAATTTGTCATACAGAATAAGATGCGGATGTTGCTCAGTGACTGCCATGTATAAATAGATGCCTTTTATTACCAGTTCTATCCTAAGCTAGATAACTGGTGTACTCATTGAGAACCCTAAATATTTTCTCATGAGTATGTGTTCTTACCAGTGGCATAACGAAACTCCCCCTCCCCTGGCGGCGTGGTTCACCATCTACCACTTTGCCCTACCACCCAGAAATCTAGCATATTTTGATTTGAAACCTCCAACATTTCGATGAAATTCCTCTATATTGTCTTTCTCTAAGTTCTAATGAGAAAGTGGCAAACACTCTTAACATACAAGCTATGCCATTTGTGACAATACTGTCAAAAACAGATTATTTAACTGAGGCAACAATTAGAACAATGCCAAGGAGTGATCCTATTGTCTCAGGAACTACCTACGGCTGAAGAACAAAGAACAACTATGAAGGGTCTGAAATAGAATTGAGAATTCCTTGAAACTTTGAAAGACCAACCCAAACCTGCAATTCCATGAAAACTCGACTGACAATATACATGAGAAGTACACAAACTATAACTCAGTGTCCTGCGAAAGTCAAGAGAAATAGACTGGTGCATTATCTGCATGCCACACACTAGCGACTGTCAAGGGTTGTGCATGATAATAACGTGAACTGAAGAAGCAATTTCAATCATAATGTCTTATTAGTAAGCACTGCAAAACAGGCAGGCAAACGAGGCTGAGGAAGAAAACTGTATGGATGCTTCCGAACATTGATGCAGATGTTTGTCTGTTTCAATTTATCATTTCTGTAGTGTAAATAATGCTAAATACAAGATGTAAGCTACACGTATTACAGACAAGTGCAAGCAACACTATAAATAACACCTCATGTAGAATAAAAACAAACCATATCAGCAAGTACTTAATGACAATCTATACAAACTGTAGTTGGTAAAGCAAAAGAAAAAGTGCAAATACTTTTAGAGTGCAAAATAAAGCAATCACCACTCCAGCAATATATAACAATCAAGCATGTTTTGTAAAACAATCCAACTTTCGTCTTGCATCAAGGTGAAAATACTTTCAAAGTGCATGGTTAAAACAAGTCCAGCAGCTTTCCTCACAAGGACTGACCTGAACCACCAGACTAGGCCTTACTTCATAACAAACAGAGGCCTCAGACCTCAATGTGCCAACACTGGCGGTATTTACAATTTACTAAGAGTATAGACACGGCTTCTAAATTACAGATTCACCATCGCTTCCAAATGGCTCTATCGTCACGTGTAACACCGCCAGCCAGGCCTGGATTTTAAGCCAACAGCGCCTTATATTCTGGGAGTTGTGCTGTGACCATATAAGTAAGGGGTTAAACATTCCAGCATGTAAAGTGTTGTTGGATAAAAGCTATGAATGGACACAATATGGTGCCAATGCCACTTGGCAGCTATGTTTTATACAAGCACAGGGGGATGTTTAAATTCCTCAACAAAAGCTGCAGAAGTCTGGCGTCAAATAGCAAACACGTTGTGCGGAGAACCCAGAAACGTGCTGTGTTTAGCACCCGTGTATGGACCTGAGGTGTCATTCTCTAAGAGACCCAGTGGTAAAAGCCCACAGTTGTCTCTAATGCGTGTTAGTACCAGGCAGTAGTCGAAGTGGGGAGAAAAAAGTAGGGGAACTGTGGGAGAAGAATCAAAGGGCGGGAATAACCAATGGATTGGGTCAGTGGGTGGAGTGAGAGGTGTGGCAGAAAGAGCAAAATATCCCAATTTGTAATATTCGTTTCCCATTTCACTAACTGGTTAATGCTTATTACATTATTTAATTTAACCAATAGATACACATGTTTATTTAAGGTTAAATGTGTGTTATTGACATGAAAATACATTCACAAAGTCGGATACATTTCCAATCGCAGAATGTCCCAAACATCCTTAAAAGTGGAATCACACGCCATTGGTCTCCCAGCCATGGAATTTCTGTCATCAGCACTTCTCCTTCGTTTTCCACAAGAGCAGTTCAAACATGATGACAACATATCCTAGTTTGCAAATGTTTCCCACATATCTATGGCTTTGCCATATTTGACACATAATACATCATCTGCTTCATAATGTGACGATTTTAACTAATTCATTGTTTATAGCCAGAACACATCAAAAGTTACTAACAAAATGTGGCTTGTGCTGCTGTGAAGTGGAGGGCCCTTTGCAAAGGTTGACTGGTCACCTTTCTCATTGCTGCAGTTGTATGTTCCACTAGTAGTAATAAGGAAAAATCTTTGCAAAAACTGTTAGCATGTGTAAAAATTTCAAAATAATAAAGTATCAGAAAATTTACAGCACCACTAATACCAGTGTAGGGTGTCAGAACACTTTGCATCACACATATTACACAGAGACAAATCATTCATATGTATGCAAATCACTGTGTAGGAAATGTTACATAAGACAAACGACTACAAGGTGTAGGAGTCACATGACAACCATACTAGTGGGCAGCATAGTTTAATAGTGATTGGTGTGCAGAAACACAAACTCAGAATTCAAAACATAATACCATGGTTGGGGGTTCTCTTTAATAATCAGAATGGATTTCTACCCAAATGAACCCTTTTTTGCAACATTAGGATAATCAAAGACTGGGGAAAAAAACAGGACGCTCTAATTTATACCTTAGAGTTTGCATGCAGCTCTTACATGATAGTTAATAGCTCACTGTTCTATGTTAGGATTATAACTTATTAACTGCAAGTAATAATAGGGTCTCTCTCACAAAAGCAGTAACCCAGTGACCTATTCAGATTATGTGCACTTTGTGATCTGCATGGCACATGTTCTTATCAGCATGCACACAACACTTCTGCCATTCCTTTTCATGAGTCAAACCTTCCATTAGACAAAACATCATCTCTCTCTACTAAGAAAATTAATCACCGGAGTTATCAAGACATTTTTATTGTTGCCCAAAAATGTTGGCGGCCAAGAAGGAGGCAGCAAGTGCTTTAAAAAACATATTATACATACAAAAACGACTCCCCCACCTGAAGTTAACACCGGGTGCGGTTGCACTGCCCTGGAGCCACCCTGCTTAAGGGTCCTGTGACCTCAGTCACTGCCACTCTATGGTGTGCTGCTTCATAGGTCTGTCTCCAGGACTGGAAGTGAACTTCATGGATTGTGGTGGACAGGACTTCAAGGTTAATCCACACTTGCCACCGCTAGGGTCCACCTGCTGGTGCTAAGACACCAGGGCTTTTAAGATCTTGCAGGAATGTGCTCTCTCAGGAGAGTGTTCTGGGAGCCTGGCCATTAAGGCTGAACCTGGTTCACCAGTTCCACTTCAGCAGCTCTGACCATAGCGCTACATCCTCTCCCCCACTGAACACCATACTGCCCCACTTAGAGAAGCTTGCACTGCACTGATCCGCTATAAACACCTGGATGTGACTCATTTCTATTTACGCACTAGATAAGAGCGATACGCTGCCTAAAAAAATTAACAACATCCTAGAAAAAGCAAACACACATAGGGAATGCAAGATTAAGTAAAGCATGTGAAATGTAAGCAGGAACAACATGGTTACCTTTTTCCTTTTACACTCATTATTCTGAAATTAGTGAGTGCTTTTGCATGAAAAGGTAAGGCCACGACTACAGGGCCCGGAAGGGACCCGTTTCAGTGCCCATTGCTTATATCCTTTCAAAACATAGGCAGTATGGTTTGAAGATCACATTCGTAAACACACAGTTGCTGTACCCATTTTGTTTTCCAATTCACTCATCAAGCAGGTATTTCAGTACCTCCAGGCAAGGTGCACTTTCCCACACAGGGAAAACAATGTTGTTCAAAGAGAGAGGAGAAAAAAGTATCACTTCTCTGGCAAACACTGTAAAGTGGTGCTATTGTGTAAATAAAGCAATCTGGCCACCTTGCAACTACTCTGTCTTGCTTTAATTATTAGTTATTTATTTTTCACATTTGGAATGTTTTATTTCTTTCCACCCTGAGGCTGCATTTGTGTCAGAAAAAGACAATGTTTCCAGCATTTTTTTTTTCTTTTTTGGATTCATTTCACAGGGGAGCAAATAAACGAATGGAGGAAAGAGAGGGTAATACCTGTTTCTTGAAGTCTCGGTTTTCACTAGGGAGCGAGACAGAAAGAGAGGGAAGACTCGAAGGCTTACAGGCCGTCACAGTGGCGTGCATGGCACAGTTTAATTTATGGGGGCTTGGGGAGGCCGTGCATGTAGGAGCACCATTTTATTTGTGAAAACTGTCACTGAACAGGCTTGCAGCCATCTCCCTCTGCTGAGAGTTAGGGGGCCCCTGGAGCGTGGGAGCCCCCCGCACCCCGAGGGCTGCGGGGGCCTGTGTTACGCCCCTGGTTCTTACCACTCTCTAGGTAGTGGTGACCTACAATTGTGCCCCAGACTGTGATGCATTAACACCTGTGTACTGTAGCATTTTATAATGTGATCCGCATCACTATTCCTCCTTCCACAATTTTTGTTCTAAACATTTGTAGTGCTCCACTCATATGGACATTTGTTGTAACTGCACATTCATCTCAATCTAACCAAGTAATTGTACTACTCGAATACAAAAATAATGATACTGGATAACTTGGACATTAACCATGGCAATATGTTTCTTTACATTTGTGGCAATCAATTTGGTTTCAGATAGCTTAACTGTAAGCTTTTTCTAATATAAAGTAACTATTATATAAATATCTATATATGTGTGTATCTGGACTATATAATAATGCTTTGCAGATGACCTAGAATTTTCATTGTTCATTTCAGATACTGTAGTGGCAATAAAGGAGTTCAAGTGAGCAGATCCTATCAGAATGTATTAGAGTTTTAAGCTGAACATTGATAAGACTTAAATAGTAATATACAAATCTTTGATAGTAGAATTCACCACTTCATAGCTCTAAGGTTGTATATCTTAGGTGAAGATCTTAAGCTGGCACAATCAAATATTGCATTAGAATTTTCAATAAACATTCTAGTTAAGAATTGGAATAATCTATCACTTTCTCTAGCTGGATCAACCAATCTAACTGAAAAGGCTATTGACCCTCAAATGGTTCACCAACGCTAGGGAATAGATACATTCTGATACTACTCTTTGCAGATACAGCAGTCCATCTTTCACAAACAAAACACAAAAAATATATAACATGGCGGCAGTTGCCAGTAGGTACTTCTAGTTAGGACCTAGATTTCATAGGAAAATCATTTCTTGACTTGCCTATTCCTTCAGCGCAATTTGACAAATCTTCACAAAAAGGTCTTAAAAAAATGTAAGCAAACTTCAGCAGCTGTCTGGAAAGTTTTGGGGTGATCTAAAAAGGGGATTGTGGCTTCCCTATTGCTTTGTTCATGAAATTTAAGTACAAATTATGCCTTTCCAACTGCATTTTATCATTAACACATGTAAAACCTGTTAATGGGAATACTGTTCTGTTTGGGGTTCTGCTCCAATAAATGTTTGGAAACCTTGGTAGCAAATGGTGCACTTTTAGAGCAAATCTGTTAAAATTTGGTGTGAATTCAAATGTACATTTGTACCGGTATTTAAATAGCACAGCCCTAACTGCTTAGAGTGAATGCATTTGATTTTCACAAGAAATTTCATGTGACATTTTTAATCACATCTTAGTCACTTGGTGATTCTGTGGCAGGGACACCACAAACCAATGCTTTTCAAGGAGTCCATAATTTACCACAAGTATGAACAATATAAAAGGTCAGTTGCAGGAGTATAAGGTTCATTAAAGTATGTTAGTAGCCTTCAGCCATAAACTGATTTTTGACTCTACTTCCAAGCCAACAGTTTTCAAAATCCATGTGTTAACATACTCTACTATGCAAGATTCAATAATGCTCTTAGTATGTATTCTGCCCAGACTCCATAGTTCCCCAAGTAGTGCATTGAATTACACTGTATTTGAATCTGAGAGAAAGCGCTGGAGTGGATCATCTCGTTCCTCACCGGAAGAACCCAGAGAGTACGCCTCCCTCCGTTCAGATCCGAGGCCACCAAAGTCATCTGCGGCGTACCACAAGGATCTTCACTCAGCCCAACCCTCTTCAACGTCTACATGAGCCCCCTCGCGGCTATCGCACGCCAACACAACCTCAACATCATCTCCTACGCCGACAACACCCAGCTCATCCTCTCCCTCACCAACGACCCCACCACCGCCAGAGCCAACCTACACGAAGGGATGAAAGACGTCGCCGACTGGATGAGAAACAGCCGCCTTAAACTGAACTCAGACAAGACGGAAGTCCTCATCCTGGGATCATCACTCTCCGCCTGCGATGACTCCTGGTGGCCCCCGGCCCTGGGCACCGCTCCCAAACCAATGGACCACGCACAAAACCTTGGCTTCATCCTGGACTCCTCCCTGTCAATGACCAGACAAGTCAACGCTGTGTCATCCTCGTGTTTCAACACCCTGCGCATGCTATGCAAGATCTTCAGATGGATCCCCACGGAAACCAGGAAGACCTTCACCCAGGCACTCGTCACCAGCCGACTAGACTACGGGAGCACCCTCTACGCCGGAACCACAGCCAAACTCCAAAAAAGACTCCAAAGCATCCAGAACGCCTCCGCACGACTCATCCTCGACATCCCCCGACACAGCCACATCACCGGACACCTGAGAGACCTGCACTGGCTCCCCGTCAGCAAGAGAATCACGTTCAGACTCCTCACTCACACACACAAGGCTCTCCACAACCTGGGCCCCAAGTACCTCAATGACCGCATGACCTTCTACACGCCCACCCGCCAGCTACGATCGACCAGCCACGCACTCGCCACCGTACAACGCATCAGCAGAGCCACCGCCGGAGGAAGATCCTTCTCCTACCTGGCAGCCAAGACTTGGAACTCCCTCCCTCCCCACCCACCTTCGGCGAACCCAAGACCATCTCTCCGTCAGGAAGCAGCTCAAGACCTGGCTGTTCGAACAGTGACCTACCCCTCCCCCAGCGCCTTGAGACTCTCCCGGGTGAGTAGCGCGCTATACAAATGCCTTGATTGATTGATTGATTGATCTGTCTGGGTAGCACTTTGAAAATGTCCAAAGGGTTCCTATAAGCACATTTACTTTCCCAGAATCCCCAGGCTAGTAACCACCAACACTTGCAAACTTTATTTTCAAGTTCCACAATGTGTCTGTGTTGGAAAGTGGGTTATTGGTAGGGGCAAATGTAGGTCTGCCACTGGCAATAAGGCCACTAACACATGGTAGGACTCAGCATAGGTCTTAGAAAAGTATTCTTATGCTCTACCCTTGGTAACGTGGCTGCGAGCAGACAGGCTTAACTTCAAAGACAGGTATGTAAAGCATTTAAAAACACCAATTCAGTAAATAATTAATAAAGAAATGCAGCAAGTGCAGGAGGCCCTGCATGCACAGGCTTGCCGCAATCAACAAATTACTGTTTTTCATGCCGCTCGCGATTTAAAAGCGTGTGGCGCGAATGGTCTCCCAGGATGTGTGCGCTTCACACCGGACACTGCGCGCTTGCCGGCACAGAGGAGCGAGCAGCTTTCAGAGAACACTGCTTGTGACGAGGTCCCGGTCAACTTCCCTGGAGCGGACGTAGAAAATGTTTTAAGATCGCTTCAGTGGGGCAACCTAGGAATCCAGGCCAGCACACAATGGAAGGCAGGCGGCTTGGCGTTCGCGGTTGCTCCCGGTCACCTTTTCTATGAGCGGACTTAGAAACTTTTCTGGAGCTTTTTCTCGCGGGGTCTCTCGATGCTCCTCATGTAGCCGGATCCTGTGAGGGTTCGCCGGCTTCAGTTTTCTTCTAGTCCCGGTCAATCTCTGGAAGATGGAGCCATGGTACTTTTAGCGGGACGAACCTGGTTGGCTTGGCCGGCTCTCGGTTGAAGGCAGGCTGGCCAGGTTGAGTCAGTCCCACTATGGAGCTTTTTTTCAAAGTTGCTCCAAAGTTCTCCAAACTTCTTGAACCTCTTCCTGAAGTTCCTCAAGGGGTCCCAAAGTGTCTCAAACTCACTCCAAGGGTCTGGAAGCTCCAAGATGTTCCTTGAAAGTTGAGGACTTCAGATCCCACAATCCACTGGTTCAACACCCTTACAAATCCACTGATGGTTCTCCAAAGTGTAGATTTAGTTGGTGATGTTCCAGATTAGCTCTTTTAACCTGTAGCTTTCAGGGAGTCTACTCTTTTGTTCTTTTCCAGCAAGTAATCCCCATGGCTGTAGTTTCAGATGGTGCAGTCTTCAGGGGTCAGGCCTTAGAAATCTTTGCACAGCAAAACTTCTCAACAGGACACTTCTTGCTTCAGTAAGTTTCAAGCAGCAGATCTGGAGGTCTCTGCCCCTCTCAGATACTTATTCCAAATTCACTGGGTCAACCAGGAGGTCACGTCTGACCAATGGGAGCAGGGTAACTCCTCTAAGATATGACCACATTCTGAAGAGTGTGGCATTATTTTGTCCCAGCGTGCATCAAATCTTCCAAATCCATAATGGCTGATTTTCCAGCAAGGAGGTAAGTGCTGGCTAAGTATACCCCATAGGATGGCTAATTTACTTAGACTCTACCCCCTGCATCTGCTCATACCTTCCTTAATCCTACCATCTGCCTAAGGTGGGAAGTTCAGATTTGTAAATGACACTGTTCTCTGCTCTCCTCTTTGAAGAACATAGTTTATGACTCCTCCTCCTGGCCTGGCATTCCTAGGGAACTTCACACTGCCTGCCAGCAAAGCTGGTTAACCCCATTGGCTCTTTATCACCTCTTCAAGGCAGCCTGGCTAATCCACTTAACTCTGACCAATCAGGACAGACCACTGGAAGGCTGAATTTGGACTAACAACAAGAAAGTCTTATAGCTTCTTGTATGTAGAATGTAGGAGAAATTCAACAATATGATATTGTTGGATTTATTAATACCATTCTGGGAAGTCTTTGAATGGCATTTCGAGCCTTCTTCTATCAAGAGTTATTAATCAATAACTTCCTTCCATGTTAACAGGTAACAGGGGATTTGCAGTGGGCAAAATGACTTGGGCCATTTTTCCAGCACCGGGACTTACAAAAACATATTTTATAAGTACTTGTCTTATATCTACATGACCCCCACCCCATGTGCACTTAGGGGAGACTTTAGGGGTTATGAATCTGTAGAAATATTGCAGATCCTCCCTCCACAGTGCTCCTAGTATCAAAATCGAATTTGAGCAGCACTTTACCACAATGTGGGGAGTGAAATGTGAAATGTCACTTTACCAAGGCTTATAAAAACTCATTTTATAAGGGTTTACTTTATAAAAACCTGATCCCCCATCCTGGGATACCTAAGGAAGACCCAGGGGTCCCTAACATGCCAAAACATTGTAGGTTATCCATTTGTAAGTGCCCCAAACACCAAAGTCTAGTTTGGGCACAATTTACTTTTTAAAAGCAGGTCTGGCACCCAGGGCTGCTTTTAAACTGACCTCAGGCTTCAGCAGTGCACAAATGCAAGTGCAAAAAGAGCTGCTGGCCTCTAAACTGCCATGCCCTAGGGTACAAGGGACTTCTATGTAGTTTCTATTCCCCTGCCCTATTATATACTAGGGGCTTACAGGGTAGATCATGTCAATCACAGGGGTACCCCACCATACCATTGTGTACCCCAGTGCATGTAGGTGTTTTAGCTGTATTCTAATGTGTCTCTTTCAGCATAGCACTGGGCCTGGTTAGGCAGAGCCCAGGGTCTGTCAGAGTCAGTTACTAACAGTATCAGTCAGCAAAAAGTTGGGGGGTGCCCAGGGCACAGGATGACTTTGCAACAGTCTGCTTTCATGTTTTGTTGTTTGCCATAAAGCTGCTGGTAAGCACACTGTGGGAATTTCATGATGTTGCAATTAATAGAATGCATGATGTTAACCTAGCTCCTAGCAATGGCTCACTAGACCCTTGCCGGGTGTCACACCCAGATGTTACGTCATTGGCTGACAATAAAGAGAATCATGAAAAATGAGTAATGGAAGTTTACAAACAGCATCTATCAGTGGTAAACTCTTGGCTGTAAAGTTGCTTATTCTCCTTCTTCACACAGAAATATGAAAAGGAGTCACCAGATAGCTTTTGCTCATTCAAGGTGTCACCGGAAGCTTTTGCTTCCCTTTGAACTATCCTAATGCATCGCTACAGAAGTTCTGCCCCACTCTTTATCACCTCAGGATGCTGAAAAATGGTGTTTCCACCTGGATGTGCCCTTGGGAACAGTCACTAGAGAAACCACTGGAAGGATGGAATTTGAAGACTGTATGTGCTCTCCTTCACAACCAATTGTGCTATGTCGCACTGTCCAAATAAAACTGATGTATATAAGCATTTGCATGGAACATTTTCTGGATGCATAGAGCAACATGTTTGGAACCAATGCATTGGATGATGCTGTGGCATAGTAATACACAAAAAATAAGTGCATTCCAATAACCCCTTAAGTATAAGTAACAACAAAGAACAGTTTAGTCAAGGGGGTCATTCAATAGAAAATCCAGACAGTGCTTGAAGGCAAATTATTATTATTTTTTTTTAATTTCTTTATTGCGGTTTCAAGGTACACTTCACATGTATAGACAGTTACATCCCATAGACAACTCTTAAACATGAGCATTACAATTTCCATTCAACAGCAAATTATCCACTCTAGACTGCCCTGTAAAGGTGGTTACCGAACAACAATTAGTATGGTCATTTTCATTACCAATAATATAAACTTGTAACTAAACAACCCCCTCCCAATCCCCGCCCTACCGAGACCACCCACCTAGAGGTCCGTCTAACAGCAGCTCAATCAGGGGTATCCTTGTGTCTCTACCCTTGTCTGGGGAACTCATTTCCCACATGACCATCATCATCTGACAATGACTGTGTAGAATTGGGGGAGCTTCTCTCTATCTCTTGGATCATTAGACCCCACGCCTGCAATACATCCGAGAGTTTGAAATCTATTCTAGTACTACGTATGGGCCCCTCCTCCGCCAGCTCCCATTCCCTCAGGTCCATTTTCCAGTTCACTATCAGCGGCCCTTGTTGTGTCAGTCAGTGGATCGCTATTCTCCGCATACCTATCACAAACCCCAAAACCAGGAACTTCCTGGTGGTTTTGCGTTTAGGGTCTCGGGGAATTAAACCAAGGAGACAGGTACGCACCTCTAGGGCAACTCTCCATCACGTTATTCTGTTCAGGTCCTCTAGGACAGCTGTCCAGTATACCTGAATCATCAGACACGACCATACCATATGTGGGAAATATGTCTGTGCATAGTGACATCTGGGGCATCTTGGATCTCTCGAACCGTCAATAGTATGTAGGCGCTTGGGCTAGAAGTATGTCATGTGGATCATGTTATATTGTATCTGTTTAAACATACTGCAGACCGCCACCTTGCGTACACCTCCATGAATTTTTTCCCAATCCCGTGGTGTAATCTCCTCTGGACTCACCTCCTGCCATCTGCCTTCCACTTTGAGAGGTGCACATTTTTGTCTTCCCTGAGCACCCTGTACTGGTGGGTGACAAGTTTCTGCCCTCCCGCCATGGCAATCATCGTGACCAGGGTATGCGTCTGTTCTGGGGCTTCCGGGAATGTAGGCCATAGTTGTCGTGCTGTTGCTGCTCTTTTGGCATATTGCAGAAATTGCCTTGATCCCAACCCAAAAGATTCTACTGATCTAGAGCCCTCAGCAATATCGGAAGCGAGTGTGGCGGCTCCTGCAGATACACCAGCGCATCATCCGCATACAATTATATAATATGTTCCATGGCCCCTACTAGAACGCCCCACCCCTGGAGGACCCTACAGAGATGGCACGCTAATGGTTCCATCGCCAGGGCAAACAACAAGGGGGAAAGTGGACATCCTTGTCGCGTCCCCATGGCTATTAACATTGCATCCGAGACATATCGCCCTGTGCGAACCCTTGCCACCGGCTGAGTGTAAAGGACTCTCACCTAATTCACAAACCCTTCACCTATCCCCATTTTTAATAGCACCTGCCATAAATATTCCCATCTGAGCGAGTCGAACGCCTGTTCGATTTCCAGGAATGCCAAGGTACCTTGTTGGACCTTGCCCCCTAGTGGTTGCAAGACATGGGCAAGACGGTGGATATTCTGCAGCGCATTCCTCCCTGATATAAAACCAGACCGGTCCTCATGCACCAGTTGGCTGAGATACGGATGTTTGCAAGTACCTGACTAATGATCTTAAGGTCAACATTCAGCATAGAAATTGGCCTGTAGGAGGCAGGGAGTAAGGGGTCCTTCCCCGGCTTGGGGATCATCACAATCAGCGCCTCACTCATGGAGGCAGGAAGTATGCCTGTCTCACCAGCCTCCATAACAATGTCAAGGAGCCT
The DNA here is from genome assembly GCF_964263255.1 of Lissotriton vulgaris. Taxonomy (NCBI): domain Eukaryota; kingdom Metazoa; phylum Chordata; class Amphibia; order Caudata; family Salamandridae; genus Lissotriton; species Lissotriton vulgaris. The sequence continues at coordinate 735,653,311 of NC_141691.1, read as the reverse complement.
AGGAACCAGGACTCCCCCAAATTCTTTATATAGCTCCCCACCAGGCCGTCCATCCCAGGGGATTTAGCTGTTTTCAGGTGAGCGGTCGCTGCTCTCACCTCCTCCCCTCTACAGGGCGCCCCCAGGGACTCCTGACTCTCCGGGTCAAGGCAAGGTAGGTCCAGCTCAGCAAGGTAGGCTTCCAAAGCCTGAGCTCAACATTGGGTTTGGGCTCGGAGTATATTTTTTGGAGGTACGTGGTAAATACCCTATTAATCTTGTGTTGTGTATAAAACAGTCGACCCTGATTGGATTTAAGGGCCAGTATCGGGAGAGGCTGTGTCTCCAACCTGATCAAACATGCCAGTAGGCGTTCAGCCTTATCTCCCTCTGTGTACCAACGACGTCTACTTGAGGTCCTATTATACTTGCCCAGTGACTCCCATAGGTCCCCTATCTTTTGTCGTTGCTCTGCCCATTTGGCCGGTCCCTCTGGGTTTATGGGAAGTTCTGCTTCCAGGGCTGCCAAGCGTTCCTCCTGATGCACTCTCCTCACCCCCACCTCAGTGGGCATACATACCCCCTCATCAATACTTTTATCGCATCCCATTCGAGCACCCTTGAGCTGGCTGTGATCCAGTTCACCTCAAAATAGCCTTCCAACCCTGCCTTGATCATCTCTTCATAAACCGGGTCCGTCAAAGCCTCGGTGTTAAGACTCCACAGCAGTATTTTGGAGCGGGGCGGCCCAAAATGTGGGCTACCAGCAGGGGGGAATGATCGGACAGATATCGGGCCAGGTACTGTGTCTCTGGTATCCGACTGGCTGCCGTCTCCTTTATAAAGCAATAGGTCAGCCTGCTATATGTGTTAGCTGCCTGAGTGTGACAAGAGTGTACCTGACCATCAGGGTTACGGTGCCGCCATATATCTAGTAAGTGATAGTTGCTAAGCATCTGGCTCATGGTTTCCCATGTCTTGGGTTTAGCATCCACTTTCGGGGGGCGCCTATCTCGCTCTCCATCAAAGGCACAGTTAAAGTCTCCTGCAATAATCAGTTCCACGGCTGGTGCCAAGTCTAATTTCCCCAGGACATTACCCAAAAAGTCCCCATCATCATTATTCAGAGCATAAACGTTTACTAGACACATGTGGCTCCCATCCAATGTCCTCTCCACCACCACATATCGCCCGTCTGGATCAGGACTACATTTTAAAACCTTAAAGGGGACTCCAGGCGCCACCCATATAGCACCCCTCTGGCAAACCCAGAGTAGGAAGTCATGAAAAACTGGCCCCTCCACCGCCGTTGGACATATTTCAGGCAGTCCCCTCAGAGATGTGTCTATGGTAAAAAGGCCAAGCTTATCTTATACCGCCTAAGATAAGTTACTACCCAAATCCGTTTGACCATGTTATTGAGCCCCCTAACATTCCATGTTATATGTCTGTTGGTCGTCTGCCATAAGTCAAAAATCCTACGTGACCCCAATACCTGTTGTAGAAGTGGGAGGAACCTCAAAGTGTAGTGTTGGGATCCCCCTTATCCCCCCGAAAGCTCTCAAGACCTCTAGCGACCCCGCATAAAACATTCCAACCATGTAATAATAAAACAGAACAATTTGAACACCCCCCTCCCTTAGGCAGAAGAACCTCATTCTCACAACCCAACCCTGGTCTGAGGACTCAGTACTCTGCCCCACAGCCGCCACCCTCCCTCAAATCCTCCCTGCAACCTTGTAAGCAACAATTATAGTCAGCAAGAACCCTCAGCCCTCATTATATAACCAATCTGCCTGGCACTGCGCAACACTGCCCGATCAACGGCCTAGCCAGGTCGCCATAGCGCACTATAGTTGGAGTGTCTAAACGGCCGTGTGGCAGAATAGCGCCCCGCCCCAACAGCTACGCTCCCACCCCCCTACAGTCCCTTAATTTGACGACCCCCCACAAGTGCTCTGTAACAGAGTTAACTTCCATCACTGTGGAGGTCCGTGCTTACAGCGCCAAGTGCGGGTCTTCAGACCAGTATCCCCGGTATGGCCGTTCCCTTACTTGTTCAATGGTGGCTCAAGAGCTGCCAGCGACTGGGCCGGCAGTGCCTTCCAGTTCCGATTGAGTTTCTTGGACAAGGCACAGTAGGGGAAACTGGTTTTGCTTCGTTATGCCACCCAACTCCTCTCTCACGGTGCAGTTCGGCCCCGCCATGATGAGACCTCCGTCTGGTATCCCCTGCGGGCCAGACCGTTGTTCTCCAGTGCGGCGATGCTGGTTACGTTGTCAACCACTCTGTCTCCTCTGTCCTTGCCATCCGTGATGTTGGTCCTGCCCCTCCAGGCCCATCGAATCCATCCAGTCCATAGCCTCTTGCGGAACATTGAAGAAGTGGACTCTGTCTGCATATTGTACTCGGAGCCGGGCCGGAAACATTAAGCTGTACTTTACATTAGGATCTCTCAGTCTCCACTTGACCCTCAGGAAGTCGTTCTGCAAGTCTTGAACCCTTTTTGTGTAGTGTGGGTAAATATGGATCTCCTGGTTCTCCAACCTGGGGGGACCATTCTTGCTGACAAACTGCAGGATCATGTCCCGGTCCATAAAATTTAACAAGTGAGCAATCAGAGCTCTAGGTGGCGACCCTGGTTATGCACGGGGGGGAAGCCGAGGAACGGTGGTCCCTTTCCACCGCAAACATGTTGGAGAGTTGGAGACCCGGAAGGGCGGAACATATCCGTTCTCCAAAAATACGTCCGCCGCCGGACCCTCTGACTTTTACAGAAAGCCCAAAAAACAGAGGTTGTTCATCCTCGACCGCCCCTCAGCATCTTCTGCCCTGTCTTTGAGATGAGAGGTGTGCTCTTTGAGTGCGGACACCGTCGCCTGTAAGTGCTGGACTTCTGTCCCCCTCTGTGGTAGTGACTCGGTCCACCACCTTCCGTAGGTCCAGGCGCAAATGATTTATATCCATGGCCATACCATCCATTTTTGATTCCAGTGCCGCTTGTGAGTCTCTAATGGCCTCCAGAATGTGAGACTTATCCTGGGCCGCCGATCCCTGTGGCGGTCCCTGCTCAGGGTCCGGTCTAATGCTCTCCGCCGATGTCTGGCCTGGCAACGTGTACTACATAATCTTGTTTGTTTGCGCTCCTCTAAGGGGCCTGTCTTTCCCCATCTCCAGCGTGGGCTTATCAAGGTTGTCTCTGTGATCCTTTGCTCCGCGACTCAAGGCGCAAGAATCCGGGTCCTGGGGGTGTATAATGCGGTCCCCCACAGCACCCTACTTCCAGCGCAGCTGGACACCACTGGAATAAGCGTCTCCAGTTCTCCTCACGCTGGGCTCTAAGGCAACCGAAGGCTGTTTCAGGAGTTATTGTCCGGCAGGGACCAACTTGCGGCCCCCCAGGCCTCCTCACAGGGAATACTGGGTGAAACCTCCACCAATCCGCGGAGCGCCTCCCTCCGCCGATGGCCGTCTCAGGAGTTAGTCTAGGTGCCTTGGTAGTGCGCCCCCTAGTAGAAGTCCAGGCCCCACTACCCAGCAGTCCGCCCACGCGGACTGTACAGCGTCATCAGCAGACCTCCCAGAGTGTGCCTAGACCGACCCTCCTGGTGCCCCCGGGCTTGCCTGAAGCGCTCTCCCCGAATATTGTCTAATGCAGCCGGATACAGAGTCTTCGCGGCTTCTCCCCTCCGGGTTTAGGCACCCCGGGTCCCCCTCTCAATGTGGAGGAGTCCGGGCTCCAATCAGCTCCTCAGCTCAGGACCGCCATCGCAGACGGCCGACTCTAAAGGTAAAGCCCAGGCGTCTTCATTAATGGGCCTCCCACCAAGTGTTCTGGCCCCACTTCCCAGCAGTCTGCCCATGCGGACCGCGCAGCATCATCCACAGCCCTCGCAAGAAGAAACACAGCCTAAGCGGGTCTACCACAGCTCTTCAGAAGCCCCAGGGTCGCGTAGCACGAGTCCCCGGGTACTATGCCGGCCATAGCGGGTACGTTTTCATGGCTCCTCACCTCCGGGTCGGCGCTCCCCGAGGACCCCTCTTCAAAGCGGCAACTACACATACTGAAGGTTTGAGAGGATGCTTATATGTATTGTAATGGGCGAATTAAAATGAAAAATACATTTCACAAGTACCTACATGTAAAGAAAAACAATTTACTTTAAGTGCAGGCCTTGTAGCAACACATAATAGTTGTGGGTTATAAGTCTGTGATATAGGTAGTGTATTGTACCACTCAGCAGTGGTGGCTTCTCCACTAAAGCGGGGGAGCGTCGCCCCATTGCTTTTAGCAGTGCAAAGGAGAAATAAAATGATAACAACATGATGTTGTTATCCTTTTTTTCTGCGCTGAAGCAGGTTGCGGGGCGGGCGGGGCTTAGCTGTCAGCGCAGCCAGTTGGGGGAGGAGGAAGTATGTTCACTTAAGTGTGCATGATAGTTTGACTGGGCCTTTTGGGCCAGCCAAACAGTCATGTGCACTTAGCATGTTCCCCACCAGGCTGTAATGCACAGTCTGGTGAGGAACATGCATAGACTCCCACTGCCTGTCCAAGCACTGAGCTACGGCGCTCAGACCAATCACAACGCAGCATTGTGATTTGCCCAGGGAGCCTGTTTGTGCTTCCTGTTCCAGCCGGAACAAGCAGATGAGAGATGGTGATGGTGGAAAGTCGGCGTCCTTTAAAGGTAAGTGATGTTTATTTTTAACCGCCCGCCACCCTTGTTCAGTACCAGCTGTGACTGCCATCAGCACAAGTATGACCCAAAAACCTAGCAACCAATCAGTAATATAGGTCATGTAGATGCTGATTCACTCTAGTAAATGGTTGTTTTTCTTTTGACAATTATCCATATGTAATTTTTACAATCTATTTCAGGGAAAAGGACATACTGTCATGAAGTAGAGAATTTAGTGCACTGTGTGTGAAGCAAGCGTGTGAATATTGCCAGTTGCTTGTTTCTTCAGAATTATCGCCCCATTGGAGTTAATGATAGAAAACCTGCCTCGAATGGTACAATATGTTTGAAAATGATGTTTAGAACACATTTATGTCAGTTGATATTGAAGTATGAAATACCCTGACTGATAACCAAGTATATGACTATTTAGTTGGTCAGTTACCAGATTCCCTCTTATCTTTTTTTTTATCCTGTTTTAAATAATTTTAGTGAGCCCTTCCTAACGCCTAATCCAGATTCCCTCATTGCCAGCATTGGCAAAGCCAAACCTTATGTTGTCAGATTTATACCTGGTTGTTGGACTTGGGCCTCTTGGCAGGGTCATCCCTGAACTTTTTGCCTTCCTCCAATATTCTCTCTGACCTGTTTTTGTTGGTTTAATGACTCTGGGCACTTTACCACTGCTGACCAGTGCTAAAGTGCATATGCTCTCCCTGTGCAAAGTGTATCTATAATTGATGTCCATGATTGGTTCATTGGATTTACTCTCAGTCCCCAGTAAAGCGCACCAGGAGTGCCAGGGCTTGTGAATGCCAATACTGCTAGTGGGCCTGCAGCGCTGGTTGCGCCACCCACAGAAGCAGCCTTTTAAAATGTGTCTAGGTCTGCCATTGCAGAACCTGCTTGCAGTCAGGTACTGTCATGCTGGCTGGACAAGTGCACACACTTGCCAGCCTCCAAACCTTCCCTTGACTTCATGTGAGTCACCCCTATGGTAGGCCCTAGGGCAGGGTGCATTGTAAGTATAAGGTAGGACAAGCCCTGATGTGTGTGGCATGTCCTAATAGTGAATTACAGCCATTTTAGTTTTTCACTATTGTAAGGCTACCTGTTCTCATAGGCCAGAATGGGTTGCTGGAATTATTACACTCTATAATCCCAGCAGGCTCAGGGAACATGGTAGAAAAATATGTTTCGTATGCCTGAACTCAGAATAATAAAATACTTCTTTTAGTAAAGTTTATTTCAATATCCTGTGTTTGCAAACACTACTTTTAGAAAGTTAGTGTTTGCTTGCCTAACCAATTCAGCCCGCCTCTGCTGTGTGTGTGTATCTGTGGTCTGGATTGTGTGATTGACAGGACTGGGGATGACAGGTGGTGAATGGAGGGATTACACCAGAATGGGTGGTGGGAGTGCCCCTTGACTCTGAATAGGGCTGTGCTCTGCCACCACAATGCTGGCTCCGCCCCCTGGGGAGCGACTGATGCATGCCCTGCACCTGGCCCAGGAAGAGGGAAGACTGTCATCAGGGTGCTCCTGACTGTACTTGCCAGCTGAATGCTGGCTCCACCTCCTGCGGAGCGTCTAATGGTCTTGCCCCTCACACTGAAAGGAAAAGCCAGGAACAGCACAACAGAGTACTTCAAAACCTTAAGGGATTATGCAGAGGCCCCCCTGGCCAGAAAAGACAAAGAAACTGACTATAAATATAGGAGCCCTGCTCCTAACAAACTAGATCTGCTTGAAGCCAAGAAGAAGCTCTGCCTGAGGAGGAGGCGCCGGGAAAGCTGTAAGGAGGAAGATTGTCCCTCTCCTGGGGACTGGCCTGTAGTGGTGACCTTGCTGCCAAAGGAGAGCAGGGAGGAACTTTTAAAGACTTGCTGCATCTTGTTTATCTACAAAGAACTTGTGCTTATCAACTATCTCCAAGGGCCTGGAAGAAGAGCTTGCCCCCTGACCTGAGCCACAGGACCATCTAGCTCAACCTACTCCCTGCTCGTCTGCAGGTAACTGTGTGGATTTCTGCCCCACCAAAGCCGTGACCCTGGTGCCCCCCCAGCCCCTCCTTGAGGCCGTGCCGGCTGCTGTTTGGCTGTTCCCGCCGAGGAAGAGCCCCGCTCCGCTGAGACGCTCTTCCCCCGCTGTGTCAGGCCACCCTGTTACCTCACCACTGGAGGCTCGCTGGTGTGCCCCCCACGCTCCCACTTGAAGCCCCCACCGGACCCAAAGATCCAGAGAGCAGACCCCACAAGGATCAGACGCCCCAGACGCCGGCCTCGCCCTGCCTAGAGCCACCGTGCGCCCTGCATCCGCCTTCGCTGGGATCATCAAGAGGAAAAAAAAAGGTACAGTGCGCACCGGACTCTGGGTCCGCAACGTCTGCCTTCCCCGTCTTCAGCGTGTAATCCCTGCCTGTGCGCTTCGTATTACCAGCAAGTGAGTGTGCGCTTCAAATTGCCAACAAGTGATTGTGCGTTTCTTATTTCAAGTAACTGGGCGTCACGTATTTCCAAAAGAAGCTGTACGCTTCGCATCTGAACTGCCTTACTGTACGCTTCGTATTGGTTTAAGTAAACGGACCACCGCGTACGCCAGCTCGGGCTGGATGCGTGAGCATTGGTGGGGCCGTCCCCGTTCTCACGTTCGGAGCACCCAGGAGCGCCCCGAAGCGTACCACAGGTGCTAGACTGGGTTTAAGTCACCAAAAACCCTAGAAGAAGCATTTTCTAAGGACCAAGACCACTGCTACGTGACTGAACCTGTTTGAACTACGCTAAAGGACTCTTTATCATTTTATAGGTATTGTGGCCCACTTGAACAACCTTACTAGGTCTTGTAGTAAGTCTGCTTAAGAATATATATATAAATACTATTTTTATATAAAACCTGTTTGGTGTCCCTTTGTGGTGCAGTTGATGTGTTTACTGTGTGTATCTACAAATGCTTAACCTATAACACCTGAAGTTTAGCCTTGTCTGCTCGCGCCACGCACCTAGAGGGTGAGCAAGGGTTATTCTTAGGGGTAATCCTACGCCCTGACCTAGAGGTGAGGGACCCTGCTTGTCGCCGGTACTTACCTGTGCCAACCAGAGCCCCCCTAATTTCTAACACTGGTAGTATGTTGCAGCTGGCTTCCTACCTCAACTCCCAGAACTCACTGCTGTGTATGTCGGTCCTCCCACATTGTTATCTTAAAAGGGAAAGGTTGGAAAGCACTAGAAAAGGAAAAAAGAAAAGCACTAATAATTAGAACAAGACGAGAACAGTAGTGTATCATCTTATAGCTATGCAATTTAGATAAAGAGTCGGAGATTGGAAAACATAATGAATGTAAATAGAAAACTCTTATCAAAATAAGATAGGCTATCAGGAGAACTAAAGAAAAAGAGAAAAAATAGACAAAAGAAAAGAAGATGGAAGTTAGAAAAGATGGACTGAAAATGAAAGCTTCCTGGTCCATTTTCAGGTTTTTCTAGGGGTACTAGCCACTTAATTGATTTCTCTTGGTTAATTTGGTCTTGACAGAAAGACACATCCCTGAGTCCCACTTTAAGGGATCAGTTTTATTTTCCATTGTGATAGTTTTATATGTTAAAACATCTTTGCACCTTTAGCTTTTCAAGTCCATCTAAAGAGCAATTCTCTGTACTCAGCATGCTATCTGTGAGAAATATGGTTACTGGTTAAGTGGGGGTGAAACCCTACTCAAGCAGCAAACACAATTGTTGTCAGAGTGAGGGACAAGCAAACCCCAAATTAACCTCTGCTCACTTGGCACAGAGCGGTTGGGCTTAATTTAGAGACAATGTGTAAAATATTTATGCAGCACTTCAAACAGTAATTAAGTGAAAACACAACACTAAAAAATCCCCCACCAATTTAGGAAAATAGAGCACATTTTAGTAAACAAATAAAAACCAAAACAACAATAATCCAATCTGTAGAATCAGAGAAATGCAATTTTAAAGATTTAAGTGAAAATAGTGCAAAAAAGTCCAAAGCGCCACTTGCAGCTATCTGGTCGTGCGAAACCGTGAGAAAGTCACAATTTCAGGACGTCCACATTGAACTGCAGGTTGGATACAGGGACCAAGTTAGCCCCACTGAAAATGTACCTTCTCAGTTCGGTGAAAGAGTCACGTTTGCAGTGAAGTTGGCCGCAAAGAGCACAGAAGTGTCACATTGCTTCTAAGTTAAGCCCGTCTGCTCTGTGCCAAGCTACCAGAAGGAAGCACTTCATTATATGGGTGGTTAGAATTTAGGCATACAATTTTGTGTCTATTGCCTCTAGTTACGAAGTGTGATTGGGCTATAAGACATGCATAGCCTGGGGTCCTTGCTATCCTTCAGAACTGCAGTGAGTGCCTTCCTAGTGGAAGATGTGATAGATGTTGTAGCAGCACAGTGATTGAATAGAGAGGCCAGTTTAGAGGCCAATTTAGATGCAAGTGTCTTTGAGCATTGGGCCGTGAACAAATCCGCTCCTGCGGCCTGTTCAATTTTAAAGATTTTATTGCTGCCTTGACTTCATCCAACCAAATCGGTTGCTCCAGAGTTCTGCAATTTTGGGAAGCTTAATATGTTGCAGAAAAGTTTTTTGTCTCGCTGTGGAATTGGGCTCTTCGGTGTAGAGGGCTAAGTAAAAGCGACAACATTTTTCAGATTTATCCAAGTCTTCAATGAGTTTTTCACCACTGCTATTGTAGGTTTTTGTATGTATTCTTACTCTCTTTTGTCCACAAAATGTTAGCTAGTTGACTTCCTACTTTATCCTCTTCAATATACAAGCACTTTTTAAGTCTTATTAATATCCAAGTCTTCAATTAGTTTTTCACCACTTCTATTGTAGATTTTTTATTGTATTCTTTCTCTCTTTTGTCCTGCAAAATGTTAGCTAGTTTAGTACCTACTTTATCCTCTGCAATATACAAGCACTTCTTAAGCCTTATTAATATAATGCAAAAGGAGCTGTCACCTGGTCACAATGCGTTTGCACATGGTCTGTTGGAAGGGATACAGTAATCTATCTCATTCCAGATCCTTAATGTCCTGTTCTAATTTTAGGAACTCTAGCTTGCAGAGGCATTGCTTTTCTGCAGCAGACGCTATGGAGCTCCCCCTACTAACCGACTTAAAGGTGTCCCAAACTCTCCTAGATGATACTTCCCTGGTTTCATTGATTTCAAAATATTTATCAGTCAGAACTTATTTTTCCAGCAATAATGGGAAGCAGAGTAATTTGGGATTTTGTCGCCAACCCCCTGTCGCTTTAGAGAACCTTAAGTCTATCCGGGCCACAACCGGGGGGAACATGGTCAGAAACTGCAGTCACTACAACGTCCATCTCGCTGTCCCCAGCCATTGGCGCATTGCTTTAAAAAATTGTTAATGCAAGAGTGCGTACTTTAGACGTGAAGTAAAAGATGTATCCCAAATCAGAGGGGTGTGGTTCACGCACAGCGCTTCTAAGGCTTAAGTTCGCTAGGGATGTTTTAAGCTGCCTGGAAAAAACTTGGGTCAGGAACATTCCATTCCCATACCTGTCTTTATTGGGTTACATACAACATTGAAGTCCTGAGTTAAGATAACATCTCCGTGCTTCCTCCGCCAGCCCCTCTGAAAACTGCAAGAAGAAAACACCCTGCATTACATTGGGGACATAAATTGTGGCCAAGGCTATACTGTGTCCCTGCTAGATCCCAACACTGCTTCATTGTTTAGGGAGTGCTGAGGAGTGGTAAGCAATGGGTTACGTGTTGTGTACAAATTCCGATTGCAAACCCCTTCCTGTTCTTCCTCCCAGCAATTCCAACACACAAAAATCCACAAAGAACATCCAACACATCAGTGTTGTAAATAATTCTGCTTCCATCTTATGGCAACAGACTGCCTGCAGATTCCATCTACTCTGCAAAACTCCGACCACAGTAATGGTCTGCTTGTGCAACCCTTGCTGCCTCTTATCCTTGCCCAAGCTTCCAGTATCCTTCGCTCCAGCTCTCCTGCTGATGGTTCATACCCCCCACAGTAACTTACTGACAAAGGCAACTTCGGCCAGCTTCCCTGCAATCATCACTTTTTATTTCTGCAACTTTATTTTTAGTTTGGAGAAAAACAAAACACACTTAGTAGTATTGACATATCCAAAAGCTTATTGCCAGTTACATTCTACACCATAAAAGCAAGTAATCCATTGTACCTGTATAGGTATGCCTGCGTCCAACCCCTTGCACTGGACAGAGCCCTGATCTCCCGCTCCACAGAACACAGAAACGTGTGACTAGTTCGATGGTGCATCAGACGGCGACTCGCTCTCTGTTTCAAATGAAACTGTATAACAAACCCTGGATCCCCCCAAGGTTTCGGACTTCATTAGCTGTATTTCCCCAGCATTCTGTGGTCTGTTCATGTAGGTGATACTGCATCAAAGTTTGAGACCCTGTCATGAAGAATAGCAGAGAATTTTTCCATAGCATAAATAGTGCACCCTTTTCCCCACCACATGTTGAGAGAGGGTGCCTGGGGCAGTTTCCACATCTTGGCTACACGCAACCATGCGGCTAGGAGGAGCTGGAAGAACAGCCGTCCGTGGGGTGGCATTGTGGGATATAGTCGATTTTTTCCTGGGTCCCATAGACAGATCAATAACGGGTCAATGGGCAGTGAAACATTAGATAATAGAGAGTATAGATGTCTGGTTCTGTGGGCAGGTCCACCACATGTGAAGAAATATACCTCTATTTCTGCACTCTTTCCAGCACAACTCTGAACCCACACACCTTATATGGAGCCTCACAAGAGTGAGGTACGAGAGAGTCAGTAATTTGTAGGCATTCTGCTTGTAGCGGAGGCAAATAGATGACTTGGAAGCCCTCTGCCATATAGGTCCCAATGAATATTAAGAAATCTCAGTGTCTATTTCCCTCGCCCACTGAGTTACCTTGGTATGCTTTTTAGAGGGGGCAATGGAGAGAATATGATGGTATTGCCAGGAGATGCCTTTGAGGCAAACATTATTAGTAAAATGGATTCAATGGGAGTTTCTCAATGGGGGATTCCTTCCTCTGCATGCAGCCAAACCCTCCGCACCCAGTGTAATGCTTGGGTGGCTCCTATATGTGTCCTGTCAATGGGTATTTCTCTATCAGGTTCCCCCAGTTCGAAGATCTTCTTCATCATAAAAGTCCATCAGATTGCTGAGGCAGTAGCATTGAGGCGTGAGAAGGTCCGTGGATTGCACCAGATCCCCATAGTAGCAGTTTGGGAGACACTACTACAGGACCTGTAGACATACAAAGACCTCACTATCTGAGCCCTAATCTCAGCCGGTACCCAACCCAGTTCTTTAAAATACCTGGGATGGTAACCATGTCTCTTCTACCCCACTTGTGGCGATTGCAGGCCCCCCTCCCTTTGATGCACAATGCCGTTTCCCGATATGTACATCATCTTATTACATAATAAATTGCCTCCATATCACATGTGGCCCGATTATCCAAGTGGTCACAACTCTCAGGATTAAATTAACATGTGCCATACATTGGGAATAACGCTTGATATAACGAGTCCACTGCATGACTAGTTCTCTCTCATTATCTTACTGTTTGGTTGTTTAATCTGGACCAATGACTCCTATTGTTACTCTGGTATCGGAATGCATATGTATGGATATGTATATTTACACTCTTCAAGTAAATTTTGTAGTGATACTGCTTTGATATCTCTGTATCTCTCACTGTGTTGAAACTTTTTTTTTTTATTTTGTTATCTGCATTTTATATAAGGAACTGCAGAAAGGCAGATTTCTGTATAGTCCTATTGATATTACATCATCCCTTAGATCTAGTCATTCAAAAGACCACAACTTTGAATGAGAACAGATTTTGCAGTATAAAAACAATCCTGTGGCATTATCTAATATGGCAAATTGTGAATCAGAGGCCCACTTCAGGAGACGATCTCAAAGAGAAAAGAGGGACAGTCAGCTTTAAAACACACCATGTTGGCTAGATGGGTTCACTAACTGTGATGGTCAGGAAACAAGCAATGGCCAGTACGCTTATATCTCTCAATGACTAAGAAGAGAAAGAAACTTGTGATCGTAGATAGGTTAAGAATGGTTCCCAAGTATAGGGCGGGAGGTCGGCAGCAATAATTCCCAGTATTTGCCCAGTTACTCTTGACAGTAGGCACCATCTCGTAACCAAGACGCACCCTTAGGTGCAAAGTTTCTCCCCCAGCGCTTGGCTGTTTGACGTTTGGCTAGAAGCAAGAGCATAGCCGCGAGGTGCTGATGTTCAGGTGGATCAACAATCGAAAAGCGCCAATGCTGCCAATAATTGTTTATCAAAATATCAACATCTCACAATCGATTTAAACAAAAGTGAGGGGATCTACGTCTCTTGAATAAATGTTCAATTTTATTGACTTTTTACTTCATTTGAGTTTTTTTGATTTTCTCTAGATCATTTTTCAGTTTGAAAAAACATATAACATACAAAATATGAAACACATTATATACACTTAAAACACTCCCCTACCAACACTCACACATACACTCATTTGTGAATCACAATCAAACACTCTCAAACACACTCTACAATACAAGATACATATTAACAGTTATTCAGAAATCAATGTAGATCATTTATCTATAATGCCATAGATATTTCTTTAAGCCTATTTGTAAATTTTCACAGGAAATTCCTATATTCTTTTACATTCTTATGGCTTAAAACAATACAAGGTCTACGCGTTTGAACTCTTCATATTTTTCGAGTTCTCATCAGGACCACACACTGTGAAAACGAAAAAGAGGAAGGGAGACCTGGGTTAGATTTTTGTTCTTAACCAAATGTCGAAGTTATTATGTGGCTCAACAGCTGCCTCTCTACCTCTTACCTCTGTATAAATGTAACCAAATCAATTAGTCGAAGTCCTCAGGCACGCGGCGCGGGACATCCTAAACAACATTAAAACATAAAGCTCAGCCGAGCTGTTTATGGGTGCTCTATGTCTAATGCAATGATTCACGCTCACAGTCTCTTACTCACCGGTGTGTCTTGTTTTGTACACCACCTTTCTGAAAATGGACAATACGATTTTGTATTAGGTAAAAGTATTGTCTATTTTGAAAGAATCAAAAAAACGTTTTAACACTTAAAGTCACTCTTACCTAGGTTATTCTTTATGTTGGCGGGGGGTTATATGATTATTCAATTCTCTCTCCTGAAATTATAAAGAGTATTGTTACTACGTTCTGCTCCGCCTATTTGATAGTGTGAGACCTTTGTGTATTCGTTGTCTCATTACCTTAAAGATAAGGAGTCTTTATGGGGAGCCGGAATTTGTTGTTTCGTGATGTCCTGAAATAACAAAGCAATGTCTCCCTGGTATTTCGCTTCCCTTACGAGGTAACGTTAAAAAAGTCTATTCGCACTAATTAAGTTAAAGTTAGTATTTTTACCATAATTCTGGACTTGATTCCTCGACGCTCCGGCCCCTGGGGGTCTGTTTACTCGCGGGTACTCGTACGGCTAGATCTGGGTTTGCGGACCGTATATACACCACTTCCGGGTCGCGCCATCTTGGAGTGGGTTCACGTACCTTTGTTTCTTTTCCGCAACATCGATCCAAACTTCGATGTACACTCTGTTTTGAAAAGCGGAATTGCGGAGCTCTTATAGTCTGAAGAAGGTTATTTATTTTATATCAATTTGATTATTGTAATTTTCACGGTGATGCCGCCATCTTGGAACAGGTTCATAAATCGATTTACCATATCAGTTGGGATGTTATGGTGAGTCTGTCGTGATAATAGTTGGTCATTTCATCAAGCCTATACTTAGTATTATCCTGAAATCACCTTCTCAAGCCATTCTGGGGTCTCATGTCTACGATAGTTTGTACATTTCAGAGATTTCATTTAACCCTTCAGTTGCTGAGTTGAATTTGACAATCATCATTGCCTCATAGCGCGATAACTTTGCTTCAAGGTCTCCTCCTCTCTTATCTTGTTCGACCTTTGTTATCACCGTCCAATGGAGATCAGTTTCCAGATGGTTTTTTGCTTGCCAATGTTGCACCAAAGGTGCATTGGGTACCTTCCGTTTTATTCTTGATTTATGTTGTTGGATTCTGGTTTTAATCTCCTGATTGGTTTTGCCCACATACAATAAGTCACATGGACATATTACCCATATATGACGTAACGCGACTTACAGTTGGTGAATGTTTCGTGTCTCCATGAGATCGTCTTATGTTTGAAGGTGATACCTTCCTCTGTAGTCGCACAACAGTTACAGTTGCCACATTTATGATGGCCTTGAATTGGTGGTAGGCCAATCATGGTTCTCAGGGTGACTTGTTCTTTCGCAGGCATAGATGCTCTTATCAGTTTATTTGCGATGCTTGCTTCTTTGCGAAATGCAAATAAGGGAACTTTTGAAAATTCCTCATTCAAGTTTTTTATCAAATGTCAATTGCTATTGATTGCTTTTTTTAGCATATTCGAATTGGGGCAGTATGTGCTGACTAGTACCATTCGGTCCATTTCTTGTTTAGTCTTTTTCTCTAGGAGGCATTAACGTGGTGTCCACCACGCTCTATTCATGCATCTTTTAAGTAGAAAAAAAACAATCAAAAGCAATTGGCATTTTATAAAAAACTTGACTGAGGAATTTTCAAAAGTTCCCTTATTTGCGTTTCGCAAAGAAGCAAGCATCGCAAATAAACTGATAAGAGCATCTATGCCTGCGAAAGAACAAGTCACCCTGAGAACCATGATTGGCCTACCACCAATTCAAGGCCATCATAAATGTGGCAACTGTAACTGTTGTGCGACTACAGAGGAAGGTATCACCTTCAAACATAAGACGATCTCATGGAGACACGAAACATTCACCAACTGTAAGTCACGTTACGTCATATATGGGATAATATGTCCATGTGACTTATTGTATGTGGGCAAAACCAATCAGGAGATTAAAACCAGAATCCAACAACATAAACCAAGAATAAAACGGAAGTTACCCAATGCACTTTTGGTGCAACATTGGCATGCAAAAAACCATCTGGAAACTGATCTCCATTGGACGGCGATAACAAAGGTCGAACAAGATAAGAGAGGAGGAGACCTTGAAGCAAAGTTATCGCGCTATGAGGCAATGATGATTGTCAAATTCAACTCAGCAACTGAAGGCTTAAATGAAATCTCTGAAATGTACAAACTATCGTAGACATGAGACCCCAGAATGGCTAGAGAAGGTGATTTCAGGATAATACTAAGTATAGGCTTGATGAAATGACCAACTATTATCACGACAGACTCACCATAACATCCCAACTGATATGGTAAATCGATTTATGAACCTGTTCCAAGATGGCGGCGTCACCGTGAAAATTACAATAATCAAATTGATATAAAATAAATAACCTTCTTCAGACTATAAGAGCTCCACAATTCCGCTTTTCAAAACAGAGTGTACATCGAAGTTTGGATCGATGTTGCGGAAAAGAAACAAAGGTACGTGAACCCACTCCAAGATGGCGCGACCCGGAAGTGGTGTATATACGGTCCGCAAACCCAGATCTAGCCGTACGAGTACCCGCGAGTAAACAGACCCCCAGGGGCCGGAGCGTCGAGGAATCAAGTCCAGAATTACGGTAAAAATACTAACTTTAACTTTATTAGTGCGAATAGACTTTTTTAACGTTACCTCGTAAGGGAAGCGAAATGACACGGAGACATTGCTTTGTTATTTCAGGACATCACGAAACAACAAATTCCGGCTCCCCACAAAGACTCCTTATCTTTAGGGTAATGAGACAACGAATACACAACGGTCTCACACTATCAAATAGGCGGAGCAGAACGTAGTAACAATAATTTCAGGAGAGAGAATTGAATAATCATATAACCCCCCTCCAACATAAAGAATAACTAGGTAAGAGTGACTTTAAGTGTTAAAAGTTGTTTTTATTCTTTCAAAATAGACAATACTTTTACCTAATACAAAATCGTATTGTCCATTTTCAGAAAGGTGGTGTACAAAACAAGACACACTGGTGAGTAAGAGACTGTGAGCGTGAATCATTGCATTAGACATAGAGCACCCATAAACAGCTCGGCTGCAGTGGCGTCACTAGGGTTGGTGTCACCCGGTGCGGGTAACTCATGGTGTCACCCCCTCACGACTTACCGCATGGACCTCCTCCGCTCCGAGTCCGCCAGTGGAAACAGATGGCAAATAACGGGACCATACAGAATCCTTAGTAACGTTTGTAAATTTAGTTTCTTATATTTACAAAGGCCACAGAAATACACCAGTTATAGCTTAGTAAAAAAACTATAACTTCCACCCCATTATGCACTAGCCTTCAGCCAGGCAGTGCATCCACCCACAGGAAAACGCCCAATCCATATTCTTGTCCTCTTAAAAACGGAAATTCACATGTCATGAGTGTTATACTATTTAAGGTCATACGTGATCATGTTTGGGCAGAAGTTATATAGCTTTTTGACTAAACTATAACTGGTACATTTCCAAAGTTTTAGATTTTTTTAAACATTAGCTAATACCTCATTCCAGCAACTAACTACAACATAAGTTTAACTTTAATCTTTCTGTGAATTTTTGTTTTTAATTTTTTTTATGTAAATTAAGGTATTAGAAACTTAAAATGTCACTTTAACCTTTGCTTTTTTCACTGAATTTCTGGGGTTCTTTGATCATATTCGAAAGTGGACCAAGTCCAAAACCTTCAAATTCAGCAAACCCCAGCTGTGCATGATCATTGTCCATGTGCTGCAGAGGTTGGCCGCAGGGTGTGGCCTTTGGACAGGCACAGCACCCACTCCTTCTGCATGCACACAGCCCCAACAGTGCACCTCCTTTGGCCTTGTGCACCCATCATGCAATGTCTTCCTCCTTTTATAAAAACACCAAAAACATTTCAGGTACCGCTGTACTCTTATGGCATCCCAATCGCAAGCTTCCACCTCATGCTCCTCATGAAGCTTGAGTGGTGACATAGTACCATGCGGTGGAAGCTTGCGAGATTCCCAGAGTACTGACATGACCGCCACAGCATTTTCATGAAAAGTTACGGCTGGCCAATCAGAACGTCAATTACGGCAGTACCATACCAGGTTTTGCAGTACCCCATTGACTGACTGGAAAAAATGCTATCTCAGCAAGTAATTTTTCATTCATAAATCTCACATATGTGTCAGAGCGGTTGTACTACTTCTGAACTGCTACGTTTTCGATCCCCTGCCAGTGCCCATGCAGTGCCACTCGCTGTCCTGACACTTGACTGATGGACTAAGGTGCAGTCACATCCAGGACCTGCCCGAATCGCACGTCCCTGACACTCTATGCAGCACTGCCAGGAAGCACACATTGAAGGAAGCACACATTGAATCAATTGCACGACAATTGCACCCACTCTGCAGGGTTGTACAAGCACCCCAACTCTCACGTGGTCTGGGCATACACAACAGAATCCCTATCGGCGCTTCCCTGCCTCTCTGCAACACCCCTTCTCAACCCACCTCCACATACATAGGAGGGCATTGGGATTTCTAACCATGAAGTATAAGCCAGCCATCATTGCCCAGGGGTGCTCTGAGGTGGTATGAGCTGCCATCCCATGGGCACTTTAATAACAGCTTCCTCTCTTGTCTCAACTGCCTCTTCTAACCCTCACAGGCCTTGCAGGAAACGTGTATGTTTTCTGTATCACTCAGTGTCAAGTGTGTCAATGCCAATTTCGAGAACTTCCCCCCTTTCCCACTGCGAACTCATTGCTCTTTGCGAAAATGCCTCAGGAGTTTATTATTTGAGTTTTATATATAGAACTTTTCAAGACCGGACGGTATCAGAGCGCTTTACAATGGTACATGTTGCCATCAAAAAAATCAAATGTAAATAAATAAATCTAAAATCAGAACAGCTAATTCGAGTTCAACCAACTTGATATTACTCTCTCACCGTGACCGACTGCCTCCGGACCCAAGAAGTCATTCCCATCTGTCCCAAATTTGAAGGGGAAGCGACAGCGCTCGCTCCGCTGACCATATCAAAGAAGATGGCATGCTGGCAGACTGGCAGTTGACTTCACATTAATTCTTTCATAGCTGCCAAGGTTTCAGATTGCTATGTGTGACATTTTTATCATTTCATTGCAATTATGAGTGACATTTAAATGACTATGAGTGACAATTTCTCGCGATCAAAATCAAGCAACAGAGATGAGCAAAGATATAAATATCAGACATTACACCCATTGGAGCAACGAGACAGTCCAAGAAGACTTTAAAACTGCAGCAAAGCACCAGAAATGGCTGGACATTTAGATGGGAATGTGCGAAGCGCTCTGCTTCTGAGCACTTCATGCCACTGACCCCCAGGAGTTCCAGCCCTCCTTGAGTTCTGGGGGGCGCCGTCCACCCTATCATGCCCTTCACACTCCTAAGAGGACACCCAGGCTGCAAGCACAGACAGCAGGTGCAGCTTGTACCTTTGGTGTAAATGTGAGAGGGGTTCTGCTTCTAAGCACTTCATGGCACTGGTCCCTGGCATCTCCACCCCTTCCTGAGTTCGGAGGCGCTCCCTCTGCCCTATTATGCCTCTCACACTCCTAAGGGCACACCGAGGCTACAGACACACATATAGAACTCATGGAGGGTCATGCTACTTGTGTGAATGTGTGTGCCACTCTGCCTCTTAAACACACCAGTGCCAACCGAGAACTCTTGCCCTCCTTGGGTTCTGAGGCGCTCTCTGCCTTACTGTGCCTCTCACACCCCTAAGGGACACGCAGGCTGCAGGCACAGAGCTGCCTAAATTTAAAATTAAGACATGAGCTGACTAAATTTAAAATTAACAGTGCTGACTCGTGGACTATGCCACACACAGGCTTCTGATTTGGCAAGAAGTAGCACTACGCCACTGAGGCATACATGTCACTGACAGCCGGCAGCATTATTAAACAAATTTGGCCCCGGCGCTCCGCTTACTGACACCATAAATAATTATATCACTGGCGTTGCCCAAGGAAAACAATTTAGTAAATGCTTGCTGTGTGACTTATGTCACGGGATGCAGGCTCTCTCCACTCCGGCACTCCAAAAAGTACTGTGTAACTTACACTGCAGCCAGACAGATATTGCTATAAGAATATAGAAAAGTGAGGGGCGCCGGTTGAGACTGGTGTAAATGCTGAGCTGAATTACTCTCCTTTCCATGCTCCTGAGTGATGGCTTGAGTGTGGGTCATGTGAGAATGGCGCAGTGCGAGGAAGTTTCCAAGAAGAGATCTCCAAAGACCCCCGGGCATGGCAGGAGTAGAGCCAGGGAGGAGGGGGGGGGGGGGGGGTGGGGGGGAGGGAGGGTTACCGTGTCGTTGAGGGAGCAGCACGTTCTGTGCAACCATGGCTGCCTGTGTTCACAGGGCGGGCCAGAGATGAGTGAGCCCTCGAGTCGGACTCTTGAGGCCCTGTGTCTTTTCAAGGCAACAGGTGGGATGGGCAAGCAATGAGTGCGTGGGAGAGATATGCATGGGCAGGGAGGCAGGGTGACTGCTGTCGAAGACTGTCTGCAGCAGGGTGCCACGTCGGCTCTGGCCGTGGTACTCCTCCCACTCCCTCCCCTGCAATCACTGAACTGAATCACCCCTAGGCAGCAGCATGGTGCGATTCAAAACTCGAGTGGCTGCTACTGAGGGGTTGTTATGCGCTCACCTCCTTCCTTAGTCCAGGGCCGTTTTCAGAGTCTGCTGCACTCTGATGACAGACTGTCCTGGGAGGCCTTTGCGTCGGTACCCGAAACTTTATCAGCGCACTGCACAGCATGCACTCCCCTGCGCTGGTCTCGTCTCCTCCCTGGCGCGTGACCGCTACGCGTCAGAGAGGAGGCCAGCGCGGGGGCTGTCCCAGGGCCGTCATTGGTGGCGCTAAAGATTGACGGCCTTGGGACCCACAAACTGGGTACGCCGTGGCGCGCATCCACATGACGTCACCAGCATCATCAAATGCATCATTATCACCGGTGCGTGCGAGCGTGCTGCAGTGCACACTCACTGCAGAGTATTTACATTTGTAAGCAGGTGCTCAACTGCGCACTGTAAAATAAAATAAAAAGCACTGTCTGGCAGCAGAGGTGAGGGCGAGGCTGAGGCTCAGGCTGCACTCCACTGTGCAGTGCAAAGCGAGAGCGAGCCAGCCAGCAGCGTAACTTACCAGATTGGTGTCACCCCATGATGGGGTGTCACCCGGTGCGGTCCGCACCCCCCGCACCCCCCTAGTGACGCCACTGCTCGGCTGAGCTTTATGTTTTAATGTTGTTTAGGTTGTCCCGCGCCGCGTGCCTGAGGACTTCGACTAATTGATTTGGTTACATTTATACAGAGGTAAGAGGTAGAGAGGCGGCTGTTGAGCCACATATTAACTTCGACATTTGGTTAAGAACAAAAATCTAACCCAGGTCTCCCTTCCTCTTTTTCGTTTTCACAGTGTGTTGTCCTGATGAGAACTAGAAAAATATGAAGAGTTCGAAACGCGTAGACCTTGTATTGTTTTATGCCATAAGAATGTAAAAGAATATAGGAATTTCCTGTGAAAATTTACAAATAGGCTTAAAGGAATATCTATGGCATTATAGATAAATGATCTACATTGATTTCTGAATAACTGTTAATATGTATCTTGTTTTGTAGAGTGTGTTTGAGAGTGTTTGATTGTGATTCACAAATGAGTGTATGTGTGAGTGTTGGTAGGGGAGTGTTTTAAGTGTATATAATGTGTTTCATATTTTGTATGTTATATGTTTTTTCAAACTGAAAAATGATCTAGAGAAAATCAAAAAAACTCAAATGAAGTAAAAAGTCAATAAAATTGAAGATTTATTCAAGAGACGTAGATCCCCTCACTTTTTGTTTAAATCGATTGTGAGATGTTGATATTTTGAGAAATAATTATTGGCAGCATTGGCGCTTTTTGATTGTTGATATATTAGGCTGTTGCTTGGCCTTGCTGCTTGGGAGCCCATACCCAGTAGTGCTTATTCGATGTTCAGGTGGGACATTTCTCACATAGCCCAGTAGACTGGTCAGTGCAGTTGGTGATAGTGAATGACCGGTAATCTTTTGAATAGTATAGTGTATTTAGCTCTAGAAATCTGAAATTTTGGGGGCATTCCTGACAAATGTAGGAAGAAAGCCTGAGGCGTTTAGCATCGCACACAACCCGCCTCTGCCAGGCAGCCCATACGCTGCATCTGTTGAGGTGTGTGATATAGCCTATTTATGAATTTGAAATGGATGAGTCTGAGTCTGTAATTATGGCGGAAGGGCCCCATTTGTTCACTGCAATAGGTCCATTGTTCCTCCGTAGGTGGGGGGTCTCTGTCTGCTGCCCATTTACCTTGGGGCAGCAAGCCAGTGCCTTATCTTGTATGATAGTGTACAGATGCATGATTAGTCTACCTGGGGAACGTTTGCCAATATGTGTTCAAGGGCATGTAGTATAGGTGGAGGTTCAGGAAATGTAGTGTGTTGCACCCAGCAAGTAGCACAGATCTGGTAATGAAGGAGTGCATCTAGCATGGTTGGGTGTGGAGCGTGAACGGAGGGAGGAATTGTCCGTCGTGGTACAAATTACTGTAGATGATTGACTTCCTGCTATGTGCCCTTGTTTTAGCGCAGTAATTCTGTAGGGCTGGCAGCATTGGATTGTGGGCTAAGGAGAGGGAGGTGGCATAGAGGCAGTGTTGATGAGCATGGAAGCAAAGGCCACCCCATGCCCAGCGAACTCACTCCACATTGTTATGCTCTGCTCGTGGAGGTTTGTAGGGTTGATAAATCGCAGTTGATAAGGGTATTGGGGAGGCAATGTCTGCCTCAAACGGCACATGCAGCTGGAATTGTGCAAGATATAACCAAAATTGTAAATAATGGGCCTGAGCACAGATCGCATTGAGAGTCATGTTTGGTGCATTTCAGTCCCCTTGTCTGAGCGGTAGTGAGGATTTCCCTTACAATTTTGGGTTGTTTCCCAGCCCATGTCAATGATATTAGGTTAGATCTCGATCGTCGAAGAGATTATAGGAAGTGGTATGGGAATATTGAGAAATAGGTATAGAAATTTGGACAATACCACCATTTTGGTAAAAGCCAATTGACCAATCAACGATAGGGGTAGCGGTTCCAGACAGGGATTCTGTCCTCCAGCCAGGGCATCTCCCTACCATATTTAGCACGCCACAGCTCATTCCTGTCTTGGCTGAGCCAGATTCTGAGATATGTCACCAGTTCAGTGGCCATGTCAAGGGGAACTTAGTGTCAAAGGCTCTGTGGCATCAGTGAGGGGAAAAGCAATGGATCTAGTCCAATTTATCTGTATGCCAGACTGACCCCCAAATCTAACAACTTCCTGAATAATGAGGTCCAAGTTAGTTTGGGGTTCCCGGACGTAGAGAGCAATGTCATCAGCATACATGGCAATCAGAATCTGTTGATGCCTAAAATTGAGCCCCAGACATGCATGATGCTGCTGCAGGTGAGCATCAAGAGGCTCCATCGCTATTGTGAATACAACTGAGGATAGGGTACCCCGAGAGATCGGAAAGGGTTCCAAAATTGTCCCATTTAAACACAGCCTGACTGTTGGAGAAGTGTACAACAATGTAATAAGATGCATGAATTGTGGCCAATACGGTTAAGAAGAGCGAATAGAAATGACCATTCCAGTGAATCGAACGCCTTTGTAGCTTCAAGTAGAAAGGCTATCTTGACCAGATTAGGCTCCACACTGTGCAAGATAACATCAAATGTACAAAGGTTATGTCAGAGTCAGAGTCAAAAATACTTTATTCGATTAATTAAAATCATAAAAGTATACTACATACATTCACAATTGATACGTTCCAAATTACATGCAATTATTAAAAACGATAAAAAGGATAAAAACAGTTAAAACAGTTTGTGTGGGCAGTACTCAAAGATGATTTAAACGTTTGGCAAAATACATAATACACAATAAATCATTGGTTTGATTGTATATTAATTTCATTATCTTATCACTTCTTAAAAGAAAAATGAACAGCTCATGGTGGTATGAATTAATCAATCCAGTTTCTGTTAATCCAAAACACTTTCCAACATTGTAGAATTCAATATTCTTTTCCGTTTGGCACGCATAGCCGCTACCAGAAAGCTGGCAACCCCAAACATAACGATCGGGGTCTCCATAAGTTGTAAAAACAACAGCGCGGGTTTTACTTGCTTGAATCCCTTGTCCCTCAGAAGTGGTAAAATATATTTTTTCCTCCCCTCAACAAAAAAGGGGCAAAAAAATACAAAGTGCATCAGATCTTGGTCATTAAAGCTATCACATTTGCATGGAGCATTATCCCTTGGCTTATTCCACTTCAGATATTCACCTAAAAGAAGATGCATCTGATTAAAACGGAATTTCGTCAATAACCAGCGGTGATATGGCCTAGTGACTACCGTTAGATATGGCTGTATAGTCATAGTAGAAATTACCGTATAATGTGCCCTTACTGTAGGTTATGTGCTTTAGAGTGACCAGGCATGAACCCAGACTGTACTTGGTGTACTATGTCCAGCAATAGGACCAAGAGCTGATTCGCAGGGGAGAACAACAGAAACCATATTAATGGACAATATCGAGCCTCGTGGCCTGGAGGATGCTAACAATGACTCTGGAGCAAAAGCAGTACCTGCACAATGCAGAGCATCACATCCTGCTGCCACTAACCAAATGCCCCAAAAGTTTAGGAGTGCGGAGAATACCTCCATAATCTTTACACCAGAATATACCTCACGGGAATCTCAGACATCCTAAATAGGTCTTACAATGTTAAAACATATCCCAGAGCTCTCCTGTATCATAACGGAAGATCTAATCCAAGTTCAATTTAAAACGCTAGACAATAACAAATTCAGAGAATCAACCATATTAAAATGGAACAATGGCTCCATCCCACAAAGAATTATGAAGTAGAGAGTTTGATTTGCAAACTGGGCTATTAATGTCCACATGCCTAAAGAAGAGAAATACCCATTTATGTTAAAAAGTGGATCTCATCGGAAACCAGTACAGAATCCGCGGAAGTCCATCTTAAAAGGGACAAATTATGTTGCACGAACCACTGCATTTCCTAACTTAAGAGTTCACGTCTCACCCAACTCCAGTCAAATAAGGCAAACGTGTTCCTAGCACACATGGAAAGGGCCATCTTATCAACAAATCAAGCAAACCTCTGAAAATAATTTCCTGGAAAGTTTTTGGGCTAAAAACTACACCAAACAACAAGGAAGCATTTGAATTTCTACAGTCTGGGGACCTACTATGTCTTCAAGAAACCTGGCTATTTGCCCCTGAGTTGATACCTGGCTTCATGGAATTCCAGCAGCCAGCAAAAAAATACAATATATTCAGAAGACCTTCAGGGGGCTTATTGATATATACACGCATCAATGGCAACATAAAAACAAAACCCCTACTCAAAACGGACATGGTTCAAGCGGTTCTTTTGCAAGGCATGAAAATAAACGGTGGTCCAATAAAGATTGTCGTCTTGAACATCTACTTTAACAGCAAAAAATCTCCAAGATATATCGATATGAGGTCATTAGTGAACACTATTGAAGATCTACTAAGTACCCAGCCAAACTGTGGGATCATAATGGCTGGGGATTTCAACACCCAAAATCTTGGAGCAGATCCAGATGAAGCACCTCCAACAGATAAAACAGGAATGGTAATGAATGCATCTTAAATAAGTATAGACTAAGATCAACACAAAGGAATCACCTGCCGGTAACAGCTATGAATAACGACCCGCAGAGGATGACTAAATCAACGATCGACTATATCTTTGTGTGTAATTTCTTGTTGGGACAGGTGGCGGAATCTCAAAAGCCTTTCATCCGGAGCAGTGACCACCTCCCTCTGGCCATAGCTATCCCTTTACAAGCAAGTCGGCTCCAGCCCATTGTTCTTACAGGGCAACACAAATGGGGAAGAAAGTAATGTTTTGCCAAGGAGATTAAAGTGGAATAAAGTAGATACATCAGCTCTAAACAGTTGGAAAAGCGATTGGCTGAAAACAGCGGATGAATTTACAAGTGGTAAAATCCCCGAGAACTGGTTCAATCTGTCGACAAAGGTATACGATCTCTTAATAGGCAAACAAATAAGGCATCCCCCAATACTCAGAGAAAGGCCTTGTTGACAACTCCAACTGCGGTGTAAAAAAGTGGAGCAAAGTAATAGGCTATTAAGAACCGCCTTATGCAACCACAAGCAAGAGGGAAATAACGAAACACATCAAATACTGTTTCAACAAGGATAACACACAGAAAAAACATCTGGGAGCACAAAAGAAAACAACAAGATTCCGAATGGCTGCACGTCTTCACTCTGTTGACTCCAAGCAAACAGGCGGAATTTTGGAAGTATATAAATTAGGCTCTCAGGGCATGGCCATTATCGACGCAATGCGGTCGATAGTGACAAATGGATAAGCTACGTAACCTCACTATACTGTGGAACCTCTAACCCACCATCAACAGGCACGCAAAAGCCCTTCACCAGCATGGGTTGGATTGACACACCCCCCGCAGACACACCCTGACCACTTGTGGAAGGGAAACTGATAACCATCGAAGAAACGTCTTAAGCATTGGTCAGGGGGGATCGTGTGATGACAATCTTAAAAAAACATTAAAAAAGATGGAGCTCCTGGTCCGAATGGCCTACCAGGCCATCTTTTCAAAGAAGATTGCGACTTCTGGGGAACCGTACTTACGCCACTCTATCAGTACTGTATGACAAATGCAATAGTCCCGGAGACTTGGAAAGGATCCCGGTTGTAACCCATCCACAAAAAAGGAGATATTGGGGACCCGCCAATTACAGGCTTATTGCCTTACTGGATATTTAGGCAAAAGGATACGCCATCCTCCTCCTGCAAGATCTACAGGACTGGGCCGATGAAAATTAAATTCTCCCTGTGTACCAAACCGGCTTTAGGCCAGGAGCATCTGCAACGGATAACATTCTAGCTCTGGCCTACTTAATAAATCAACCCGGGCAGAAAAACTCGCTGCCTCTCTTTGCATGTTTCGTGGATTACTCTGCTGCTTTTGATGGGGTCAATCGGAATCTGCTATGGCGGAAACTGCAAGACTGGGGGATACCGGCAAACCTGCTGCAAGCCATAATCAGTCTATATGCAGGCACTTGGGTACGAGTAAACACTGTGGCAAATTCAGCCACTAAAAGGATCCCATCAGAGAGAGGGTTAAAACAAGGCTGCGTACTGGCTCCTCTGCTTTTTAATCTCTACATGGAAGACCTTGGAAAAATTATATCTAATGCCAACCTTTTACCGCTCAAAATCGGCCCAAATACATTGTGTCTAATGCAGTACGCAGACAATATGGTTTTACTAGACCATACAAAAACAGGCATGCAAAGACTACTGGATGCACTAAACATTTATAACAACCACAATGAACTACTAGTGAACGCAGAAAAAACAAAGGTAGTCATGTTTGGGAAATACACTAAAAAACTCAGACAACAGTGGAGACTGGGTAATTTAAAAATAGTAACAGCGACCAAATATAACTACCTGGGGGTGTGACTAATGAGCAATGGGAAACCCACAGCACACATTGCCTCAGTCGAAACAAAAATAAAAGCAGTAACATTCGCTTTGTGTAAACTGTACTCTAAGCTACATTGCCAGACGACCAAGGCAATGTTAAAGGTCTTAAATGCTAAACTACTTCCGGAAATCACGTATGGTCAGATAGCATTCCCAGAAATTGTTATTAACACTATGGAACACGCTAATTGTCACGCATACAAACACATTTTTCAGATTCCTGCCCACGCTCACAACAAACCGAGTTATGAGCACTGGGCCTCAATGGTACGGTTATATCGAAGGGCCTGCGCAGCCCCCCGCATGCAATGAAGGCAATTTTAAAGATAATTTTCATTAAAGGGATCAATCCGTGGCATGACGGCCTACACACCGCCTGTATTGAACTGAACCTTGATATGTCCAAACTGCAGGATTTTACTCACCAGCCTGGCACCCTAAAGTCCATCCTGAAAAAGCAAGTCAGGTTACTATCAAAGGAAGGGGACTTGAAGAAACTGAACTCTTCCAGCAGCAACATTGGGATACTTGCAAGTTCCTATGAAGCCCACTTACGAGAACCATACCTTAATATGGCATTAAATAAGGCGATTTTAAAACAAATCTTTATGGTGAGACTAATGGCCTTGCCGATCAAAGACATTAACATGCGCTGAAAAACCTTGGGAGGAATAACAACTTGCAGACTTTGCCACCAATATGAAGAATCCTTGGCTCATTTGGTTTGCACATGTCATTGTTTGTTGCATGCACAACGTACTTTATTAAAGCCCTTGTTTTTAAAACATGGGGTGCAAACCTGTACTGAAGCGATGAAACTGCTTTTTAATCTGGAGACTCCAATGGAATTGGCAAGGTTTGCTAAGGTTGCATATAAAGCAAAATAACTTTTAGGTAAAACAAGCACAATGCACCTTTGAACTGAAATTATTAGGCCTGAAGAATTCATGCTTTATTGAGGATTGTACAACTCTCACTTCATTGAAATGAAATCGCCTATGTATATTTAGCACTCAGCCTACTTATGCCACCATCGGACCTATGTATTTTATAACGTCATCGAAACTCTTAATTTAAAACTTGGTTTGAGTATCTCAAAGACATTTTTGAATGTATTTACAACTCTTTGACCCCAACCCTCCCCTGCAAGACTTGTAAAGCCTGCACATAAGGGGAAGGAATCTACAGGACTGAACTAATTTATTGTCTACACCTGCACCTCACTGATTTTATCTGTTTTTAATTTCCCTGTTCGTAAAAATTATATTTGATAGTTTTAGTAAGATACAATATATCACAACTTCACTGGTACGAATTAATTGAAATGAAGTATGTGAGATTTTATTTGAATCTTTGTAACAATTTTTATTAATTGACACAATAAACATTGACTGACTGACTGACTGATTCGCAGGTAATTTAGCTAATATATTATTGCCAGTATTGATCATTTACAGTGACCTGTAGGAGTCACATTGATTTGGTGGGTTTGAGTATAGTGACAATAACCACCACGCATAGCGAAGATGGAAGTTCACCAAACTCAAAGGAGGCTTCGAACATGGGGAGTACGGTAGACTACTAGTTACGAAGCCTAAGGCTGACAGGGGAAGCAGAGCACGTTGTTGCTCTGTGAGAAGTGTAGGCAGCCGGGACCTGGAGCTAGGGTAGGACAAACACCAGTCAGCTGCCTACACTTCTCACGGAGCAATGACGTGCTCTGCTTCCCCTGTCAGCCTTAGGCTTCGTAACTAGGGGTCTACTGTACTCCCCAGTACAAGTCTACTAGGGTACCCCCTACCGCATTGGGTAAATAGCTCAAAAAATTATAATATCAGACGGCAGTGCACCATTCACATTTAGTTATTCTGGTCCAGATGAAGTGCCAAATGACCCGTTAGGGGCAATATAGGCACGAAACATGTTGACCAACTTCACCTTGGTAGCCTTTTAGGAGCATTATATCCTCATAAGGGCACCCATACAGCTTTTAATCAGGCTTGAGCTACCTAAATAAATAAACTTGACCTAAGTAGGACTGCTCCGGACCAATTTTACTTCACTTTCCTTTGCACTACCCAGCCCTCACACCCGTACGCACCCAACGGCTTCTTCAGAAAGAACTCCGATAAAGAGCCCCGTTTTACAGGAGCCCGTTAGGCATTGCAGCGCCGGCCTGACGAGGCGCGAACACCCCATGATGAAGCATGACATCCTCCGGGGTGTGTGAGGGCATCACGAAGAAATACCTCCCTGTCCCCCCACGCCCAGCCATGAACTGCACACTCCCTTGAAACACTTTAAAGACCTCCCACAGAATCTGTGAGGAGGACACTGTACCTTCATTAATAGCAAAATAGTTCACTTTGTCTGTCCGGACCGCAGTACGAAAAACTTGGTCATGGAGTGCTCTGGCCGACCGGTGCCTGGTGAAAGCACGTGAGGTGACCAGTGGCGGGTAAAGGTGTAAAAGTACTGGTGCGTGGTGTGATAGTGTGCAGGGAAAATGTGTCACGTCAGTTGTCCACATGAGGACGCCCCAAGAGGTCAACCAATAGTCTATTCTCGACCAGGTGTTATGGGTCGATGTGATACATGTACCCTCCCTAAGTTCGCCATGCACGAAGCTCCAAACATTGACAAGGCATTTATTGCTAAGCACGGTTATTGGCTATGTAGTTGCTTGGAAGGGGGCCCCGGTGCGGTCTAGGTTGGGATCTAATGCTACATTAAAGTCCCCTCCCCATATCCCAGCACCTTATCCTGGACTGGCAATCTGTTGCCACACCTCAGAGAAGAATTCCAATGAGTCTGTGTATTGGCCATAAATGGAGGCCAGTATGACCGTGGGTCGGCACAGGGTGATGCCCAATAGGACATATCATCCCTCCGTGTCACATCTAACTGATTAAGTCACCAGGGAATGCTGTTCCTTATATGTATAGCGCTCCCACAGGCATAGTTGGAGTAAAGAAATGAGTGTATTTCTGAGGACCATTGCGCTCACAGTTGGGAAGTTTTGTTGTGCATTAGATGGAGTTCTTGTAAAAAACATATATCAATGTGATGTTAGGTAAACTAAGTGTGTACAAGCTGGGCCTTGTGTTGGTCATTGAGGCTGTGTATGTTCCAGGTCAGGCATTTAATGGTTGTTGTCCTGACCTTTGTAGGAATGTGCATGTGAACCGGAAGTAATCGACATGGAAAAAAGACTGTATTACATAGCTCATTGGGCGAATATATCCTGCCAGTAAATGACATGGGGAGAGACAGAGGGCTTGAGTGTGGTCTGCCAACAGTGAAGAGAGCAAAAATGGGACATGCGAGCTATGTGTGATTCTGCCAAAACACAAAACATGCAAGAATAACAATCTGATCCCACCCACACCAACCCTAGAAAATGGTTGAAATTTTGGAATAGAACATATTCCCAAGGAAGATTAGAACATGTGGGATACATCCCTGAAGGCTAAGTAGAGCCGGGTGAACTCCCCAGTCAATAGTTGACTGGGTGGCTGAAGTGGATAAAGAAGAAAAGTCTCCGTGGTGAGGAGAATACAGTCCCCTCACTGGGTTACTAGAACTGTCCCCTCTGGGGGAAGAGATCCACATGGAACAGCGGAGCATACTATGGAGGACATAAGTCATTGAGTCTAGGCCGGCATCTTCCTGGGAGTGTGAGGACCGCAGGGGCGAACCCTGTCCAGCCGTGACACTCTTTGCAAATTTGAGAGTGGCCTTTGCATCAGTAAAATGGTGAGGTCTCCTCCTATATGGGACACGCAGTTTAGCCGGGTATAAGAAAGCATATTTGATCTCCGCTTTCATTCCTTCATTCGATCTAATCGACTAGCCATGAGGTTGAGCTTAGCATCAATTGCCCGCAGTCTTGATTTCACGCCAATTAATGTTACCTTGAGATCAGATCATCATCTTGGCCAGTACCCTCAGTGGAGGGCTCAGCCCCAGCTCCCTGGGATGCCTCCAGGTCCATCTGGCGGGTCAGCCTTTTACTCTCAAATATGAGCTTGGATTGTCCTGTGTCATGTTTACCCATACTGCTGAAATCCAGATGGAGCGCACCGAGCACGAGCACCAGCAGGCTGAGTGGATCGTGTTTCACAGCAGTCCTTGCAGTCCCCTAGTACCCAACCGGCACAGGAGCCAGGTAGCCTAGTGTTGAAAATCAATGCACTGAGTAGAGTCCCAGCAATGTCCAGCCAGCACAGTAGATCGTAGGTGGGGTGAGCAAAGTTCAGCCCGCTAAGTCACCCACGGCAAGCAGGTAAGGCTCTGTTAATCTCTGTCCCCAGCGCGTGGCAAGAAATACTGGCGAGCTGGCGCAGGGTCCCAGGCGAGATGGAGGAGACCTGGAGTATGGAGAGCAGGCTCCAGCTGAGATGGAGAATTTAGGCGTCCACAACTCCGAGGCCGGAAATCAGGGAAGGCACTGGGGTATATTGTGTTCCACAGTTTATTAGGCCTTCCGCCTGTATCAGTGAGCAGTGGCCCGCTGTCCAACAGGAAGACCCCGATTCAAAGGAGGGAAGTCTGCTCTATATATTTTTTTTTTTTTTTTTTTTTTTTTTTTTAAACCTTTATTTTCAATAGTGGCATACAACTTAGAGGCACGTAAGACAATGCAGCATCAAGACAATACATTACTGGACATGGTACATACAGAGGGCAGAGGTCAACTGTACGAGGGCTGGTACAATGCATGCATTTCACAGTGGTTCCTGGAATACAACAAAACATTAATAAGAACAGAACCCTCTGAATCTTGCCCCCCCATTCGAGCAGGGGCGTAGGTCGCGGGGACTTTAGACCCAACCTGTCATACACAGGCAGTCTAGTAGGTCAGGCAGGAATCGCCACTAGTCACCACACCTCCCCGGTCGAAGCGGCATCTACCAGTCAACTTTTCCCGTCCCACCATAAAGTATCGTGTTACACATGTAGCATGCAATCGCAATTCCGTCGGGTGTTCTGGCGGTGGATCACGGGAGGTTAATCTTGAACAGGGCGCCCCAACGTGCAGGGCTCAGCGCACCGTAGCACCGAGGCTAACTGAAAAAACTGGCGGCTGTAGGAACCAGCACGTCGGGTCACTCCCAGCGGCCCAATATTTCCCAGGTTTCCAAAAGTGGATAGCAGCCAGTCGTGTACCCCATGATAAGTGGATCATGCTCATTACAGGCTACCTAGCGGGACCTCGTCAGTAGCCGTGTTATCTCACCCCAGTCAGGACGGAACTGGCCCTCCCCATCGTGTGATCTATAGTGTGGTGGGCGTGGTGTGAGGAAATCGTGCACGCTCAAGGGTCCGGCATCGACTCGTCATCCCCAGAGGAGTCGCCGTGATTCGCCTGAGCCAGCCAGTACACCTGCAGTGGGGACCAAAAATCGCTGGGTTTACAACAGGCCGGCATTAGTTCTGCATAAACGCCATGCTGTTCCTGGCAGTACTTGAGATCGTCCAGCCATTCCTTAAATTTTGGCGCCCTCCCCCTCCCCCACCTACACGCGATTCTTCTCTTCGCGAGTAGCAATGCCACATCAACATACCGACGGTCGGCCTTGGGAATATGTCTGGTGTAACCCAGCAGCATCACCACCGGGTCCATGGGCAGAGGGCCAGCTATCATAACTTGGAGCGCAGCGTGAACCTGTTCCCAGTATGCCTGAATCGCTCCACACTCCCAGGCCAAGTGAAGGAAATCCGCGCCCTCCGCGCGACATCTCGCACATCTATCGTCCTCCGAAAGGTGAAATCGTAGCTTACGCACAGGGGTATAGTAATATCTTTGTACGAATTTGTAGTGTATAATTTTTAGTCTACAGCTGGAGGAGATTTTGGCAGTGACTGAGCAGCAATATTTCCATTGTTCATCGGTGAGTGCAGACGGGAGCTCGGAGTCCCATGCGGCACGCGCTTTGGCCACTACAGGGGGACGCTGCTCACGAATGGCGGTATACAATTTCGACACCAAATGTCTGCCATCTGACACCAGCAAAATGTGCATAGGTAGGATCGTGCTCGGTTCTTCTGGAAAGCTGGGGAGTATATCCCTCATGCCCTGTCGTAGTCGTATATAATAAAACAACTCCATTGGCGTCGGTTGGGCGGTCTGGAATATCTGCTCCTTGGTGCGGAACCGTCCATCCTGAAACAGATCACCCCAGGTAAGAAGGCGTAATCGGGTGCACATGGAGCGGAATCCACCTTCCGTCAGAAGTGACAGTTTCGGGTGATATGCAAGGGGCATTGCCGGTGAGTAGAGCATCGAAGCCCCCAGTAGTTTCGTCACCCTACGCCACGAATCTATGGTGCAGGTGACAGTGGTAGCTGGCGTCTCAACATCTCCCACCAGCCCCATCAGCATGCCCCTGAGCGGCAGTGGATGAACGATCCAGTCCTCAGCAGCCACCTGGGGCATGAAGGGAGTAGGATGAACCCAATGGTAAGCATGCTGAGCTTGAGCGCTGAGGTAGTACACCTCCAGGTCAGGAACGTCAAAACCTCCTCTGTCATACGGCTGTGTGAGGACATTCCAACTTAGGCGCGCTTGCTTGCCTCCCCAGAACAAGCGTAGCAATTCAGTGCGAAGTCTCTTAAAGAAATAGGCCCCCGGGTAATAAGGTACATTCTGGAATAGATATAAGAACCGTGGGAGAATGACCATTTTTATCAGGGAGGCTCTGCCTGCCATCGACAGCGGCAGGGCCATCCAGCGAGTCACATTGTCAGTCAACTGTGAGATTGCCACCCCATAGTTCAGTCTAATCGTGTCCTCCCTGCTAAGCGACACCTCGATTCCCAGGTATTTTAAGTCAGAGTCGCACCACTCCAAGGGGTACTCCAGCGCAAAGCGGGTCACTGACGCCGTGAGGGGAAAGAATTGTGACTTGTTCCAATTGATGTGCACACCAGAAATGCCTCCAAATAAAACAAATTCCCTCAGCAGTGGATTGAGGTTGTCCTGTGGATGCCGCACATATAAAGTGACGTCATCCGCGTAGAGGGATATGCCTAACTGCCTTTGGTTGAACTTAAAGGCGCTGGCCTTATGTAGTTGTCGGATCCTGCAGGCCAGTGGTTCGATGGACAGGGCGAAGAGCAGGGGTGATAAAGGGCATCCCTGCCTAGTACCCCTCGTGAGTGGCATCTGTGCCGACAACGCACCGTTAACGATGACCCTGGCAACTGGGGAAGTGTACAGCAGTGTAACCCAGGCGATGAATATACGGGGGAACCCCATTCTGCCCAATATGGACAAGAGATATCCCCATTCCACCGAGTCAAACGCCTTGGTGGCGTCTAAAAAGACAGCAGCGACCGGTAGCTCAGGTGATATGGTGGGTATGAGAGAGAATAATGTGCGGAGGTTGTGGGATGTAGCCCTCCCCGGGATGAATCCAGATTGATCCGGCAGGACCAGGGTACTCATAAGGAGGGATAACCTAGTCGCAAGTACTTTTGCTA
Source organism: Lissotriton vulgaris (assembly GCF_964263255.1). NCBI lineage: Eukaryota > Metazoa > Chordata > Amphibia > Caudata > Salamandridae > Lissotriton > Lissotriton vulgaris. The sequence continues at coordinate 735,618,459 of NC_141691.1, read as the reverse complement.
AAATCTTTGCATCACAGTTCAGCAAGGACAGGGGCCTATATGCATCAGTGTCCGCTGGGTTTTTTCCCGGTTTCAGAAGCGATGTGATCGCCACCTCCCTCATGGAACCTGGCAGTATTCCCTCCTCTAGCGATTCTTCGAACACCTCCCTCAGCACCGGTGCCATGATGTCGATATAGCACTTATAAAACTCAGCCGGAAGGCCGTCAAGCCCCGCAGCCTTGCCATTACTGAGCGACATGATTGCCTCCCGTATTTCGTCCAGCTCGAAGGGGCATCCCAAGAAAGCCCTATCGCTATCACTTAACCAGCAGAGTGCGATATCGTCTAGGAAATTGCCAAACTCCACCTCACCTGACTGTTGTGTTGAATATAAACGTTGGTAATGCTGCAGGAAGGTGTCCTGTATCCCTTTAGTATCACGGTAGGTCCTGCCCTCTCCATCAGTGATCTCCAAAATATGTGTGGAAAAACGTTGATGCCGCGTCAGTGCTGCCAAAACTTTTCCCGGTCTATCCCCCTCGCAATATCGTCTGGCGGTCCAATATTTGCTTCGGAATTTCGCCTCTCTGGCCGCTTCCTCTTCATAGGCTGACAGTTTGGTCCTAAAAGCCCTCTCTAGGGTAGGACAGGGATTCCTGACCATTTCCGCCTCTAGCGACTTGAGATCCGCTTCAAGAGCCGACAATGTACGTACAATTTCTCGTAGTATTCCACAGCTCTTGGATATAGTGACGCCCCTCACGGTAACCTTAAAGGCTTCCCATATCGTTTCGACCTTGGCGACAGATCCCTTGTTCCTAGGGAAAAAGGCTTCAATTTCCTCTCCTAGTTCCTGCTTAAAGATAGGATCAAGCAGGGCTGACGGGAAAAGTCTCCACGGGGGCCGTACTCTTGCGTAGCCAGGTATCTCTATAACCACCACTACAGGGCAATGGTCCGAATACGTGCGAGGTAAATGCTTCACCCGGACGATACCACCAGCTAGGCCCCGAGAGACGAAACAATAATCGATTCTTGCCCATGAGCGTGCGTATGTGGTAAAGTGGGTGCCCTCCCTAGTTCCCGGGTGTAAGTGTCTCCAACTATCCAGTAACCCTGCCTCAGTAAGTATACCCTGCAGCGCATCTCTAGCTTTTGTGTTATACTGTCCGCTACCGTCTGATCTGTCCATCCCTGGATGTATTGAGAGGTTAAAGTCACCTCCCCACACAATGTGTGTAGCCTCGGTCTCAAGCACATGACCCCACAATGACAAGAAAAATCCTGGTGTGTCAACATTAGGTGCGTAGCAATTTACAAACAATATCACATCAGTACCCAGCCGCCCCCACAAGAACACATATCTCCCCTCCTTATCTGCACCCACCCCCATCTTCTGAAACATCAGTCGTTTATCCACCAGAATGGCCACCCCCCTGGAATATGTGGAATAGGAAGAAAATTCTCTCACATTTGCCCATCTACTTGCGAACCTGGGGACACAGCATGGGCTCAGGTGGGTTTCCTGGAGCATTGCTATCTGCACATTGTTCCTGTCCAAATATGCAATCACATTCCTACATTTTCGGGGGTTATTGAGACCTCGGACGTTCCAGGACAATATGGACACAGTGGATAAAGCGCTATCACCCGCTCTCGTCATCACTATAATGGAGCATGCGTACCTCCAGCCCTCCAGCTCTACGAAAGATCACACCCAGTAACAGTACCTCCGCCCCCACAATCCATCTCTGTGCAAGTGCATACACGCCTACATTCTCCAACATTCCCGCACCAGAATGCATACCATGTACATTACCCTCAATACCTCTGCCATTCTTAACAACATCCACCCCAACATGTGTCCCCCCCCCCCTACACACACACCTTCTCCACTCCCACAGCGTTACCCCACCCCCAACCCACTGAAGCAACCCAAACTTGCCAGTACCAGATTCCCACCCACCACCCCGATCCCCAACAACAGCAACTGTAGTCAAACCATGTGGGGTATCCCCTCCTGAAGGCACTAGAGATACACACCTACACACCCCCGCATTCCCATCCCACCCCGCAAGTGGCATACGGGGAAGTCAGAGAAGAAGGGGTGGTGCCTGGCATACACAAATCCTGCAAGTGTCAGCCGTCAAAACACACCTTCCAAGTTCCTTCACGCCTATCACCAGGCCAAGTCAACAGTGTGGACAAGGGAAGCAGCCCTGGGTCCGCCCCCTCCCACTCTCACCTCTTGCAGCTCCACCAACCCGCGCAAGCCCCAAACCAATCCAACAGTGTACATTGGGCAATCTAGCCTTCACTCCGTAAAGTGTCTCTATGGCCGTGGAGCAGCTGTCCGTGTCCCCGCGTGCAGGGAGGATCATCCTGCCGGGTGTAAGGACGAGCCTTCAAAACAGACACAAGCAATCCAACAAAACCCAATAGCCAAACTATCAAGACGGCTGCGTCTCCAATTGAGCCGCACCCCAGGTAAAGTGATGTGCCATGTCAGCTCGGCGCCCTAGTTCCCATCACTGCACATTCTTAGTCGGCACCACAGTGCAACAGTGCATGAACAGCCACATCCCAGCTGCGGAGCAGAACACACTAGCGCCCACCATCGCCCAGAAGCTGGACTAGGTCGCAAGTCAACAGTTATCATAGGCACCGCAGGCTGTAAAGGTAGGTACCAGTATCCCAAAGCAACAGTGTCCAAAGTAAATATCAACAATGCAACAAGGAGCTATCGAGCAAATAATCATCAGGACATTATTAAGACTCATCCTGCTCGGCCGGGTTGCCGTCTGCATCCACCTCCTCATCCGCACGCCTGTCCCTTCTAGCAGCACGGAGCCTCTTCACGTAGTCCTCGGCTTGCTGCGGAGTCGTAAAGAAGTGTTGTTTACCCTGATGAGTCACCCTGAGACGCGCCGGGTAAAGAAGAGCATAATCCACCTGCATATCCCTTAATTTCTTTTTCACATCCAGAAATTTCCTCCGCTGGTCCTGGACCATGGGTGTGAAATCTGGATACAGGGAGAACTGAACACCATCACAGGCCAGGTTCCGGTTTGTACGAGCCGCCCTCAGCGCCACATCCCTATCACGGTAGTTGAGTAACCTGGCAATAATAGGGCGTGGCGGCGCCCCTGGTTTGGGGACCGGGCCAAGAGAGCGGTGTGCTCGCTCAACAATGAACTGATTGGAGAAGGCCTCTTTTCCCACCGCGGCGAGCAGAATGCGTTCCACATAGTCCTCCATTCGTCCGGTGTTGGTGGATTCCGGAACTCCCGTGACGCGGATGTTATTGCGTCTGCTCCTCGCCTCCAACTCCTCATTTTTAGCCGCAATCACTCTGAGGACGTTATCCATACGGTTGAGGCGCGTTTCGTGAGTGTTGGTTGTGTCTTCGGCAGTGGATATGCGTCGTTCCGTCTCTGTCAGTCGCTCCTCGTGGACTTCTATCTTCTGCGCTACCCCGTCCATCCTGGAAGAGAGGCGGTCAACCTTATCTACGATTGTCGCGAAGCCCTGCCGCATCTCGTCGATAATCAGTCGCAATTCTGGGGTCACAGGTGCAGGGGATGACTCTGCATTCGATGGACCTGGAGCACCACCAGTTCCTGTGGTGCCTCGCGTTGGTTTTTTGGCGACTGCAGGTTCAAAGGACAGTTTGGGTTGTTTTGCGTCGTTTTTACCCATAGCGCCCAGTGCGTTGACGCTATTCGGGGCAGGTAAACGGCTAGCAGTAGTAGGGTTCCTCACCTCCAGACTATGGCGCCCTGCCGGCTGTCACCCACGTGGCAGGCCTCCCCAGGCAATAAAAGCAGACGAGCAGGTCAGTGATTACCAGTGGCCTCTTGATCCCCTCTGCACCTCAGTTACGGTGTTCAAAGCGCAGTAAGGGCCCACGTGTTGGCGGCCAGGTCGCAGGCAATGCGCGCAGTTCCAAGTAGTCTCTGGCGCCAATAGCGCACAAAAGGTGAAGGGCAGTACAGCGACGTGTTGGCAAACCCGCTCCCACAGCACCACTACAACTGCCCCCGCTAACGGGCCGCCGCCCTCGCTACCGCAGGTCCTGATGGCAGCAGTGTCCTGCAGCTGTGCAAGAGAGGCCTGCAGGGCGGCGTGCAGCACGGCCGGGCGTGATGGCGGCCTCCGCCGTTAGTCCAAGCTGGGTGACCCGGGAGCGGCAGCCATCCCCAGGTATAGATCCCCGGTCTGTGTCTTGGCCCCTCGCCGTCTGAGGTGGCGAGATACGCCCCTGTCCGTCCCCGGCGCTCGGTGCACTCAGCAGCTTCAGCCGGGGGAGGTCGGTAGGCAGGCGCGCCGCAGGGCCGGCTGCAAACTACCCCCCCGCCGCGTCCGTCTCGGGGGAGCTCGCAGATCCCAGCGCCAGTCTCTGGACTTGCCACTCGCTGCGGTGCCGGTTGATGGGGGCCAGACTCACCTCCGGCGGGATCCGGAGACCCGCCCGCCGGCCGCCCGACTCCCAGGCCTCAGTCCACAACCTCACGGCCCGGCCGCCTCGTGGGAAGCCGCGGCCTCGCGTTGGTCGGCGTCCGGGGCGCCGCAGCAGCCGTCTGCAGTGCCTTCTCCCGATGGGTGCACTCCTCGCCGATACTCAGGCGTCGGACCTCGGATCGTCACCAAACTCGGCCAATATCAGCAGCACACATGTATCCACCCTCGGTGTGTTTTTCAGGCGTCAACCTCCAGTGTAAGAGGATGAATGCAGGATGTTACTGGCCAGGCAGCCAGAGCCTCACAGAAGTGCGGCCATTAGCTCGTGCGCCCTCTAGCGCCCTCGTCTGCTCTATATATTTCAACCTACGGGCTCATATAGAGTCCCACATTTTCAACCAGGGCACAGCTTTATCTGCCTAGTGCAAACTCAAGGTTTACTGTGTTCCTGATTGTCTCCCTTTCTCTATATATATGTTACACATTTAAGAAAATCTACCTACTAGGACCAGAGTGTATAACTCTATTACCACAGTACCCTTTGTTCTCGAAAGCTGTCCCATATAGTCCTCATCGGTAACTGTTCTCTTGTCACTCTCCATAGTGTGTATTAATTTAAAATTTCTTTTCCCTTTGGGATTCCTTTGCTGTATGACCCTGTTGGGCTTGTTCTGCATTCTAGTGTGCCTTTCTTTGAAAAGGCCTGCATCATGTTGTGCACCCCTTTGAGCTCGCTGTATATATTCTGTGACCTGAACCTCATGTGTTAATAACAGGACTGTTCCTGTATTAGTCATAGATGTGAAGTGGACATTGTTCTGAATACAAGTATCTGATTAAGAATACAACATTGGTAGTCTACATAAAGAACTGTACATATAAATGTTATTTTGTGTCTTAGGATAAATCAAGGAAAAACAAAATTTTTTATCTCTGAATGAAACTCTAAATGTTATTTCTTCTCTTATTCATCACAGAATGACCACGGCTGTATAATTGTGTTGTACCCCCGTTTTCTGCTCCCCCTCGAATACATGCCCTGATGAAGGTGCCGCCATAGAACGGGCTGGGCACCGAAACGCGCGTCGGCGTGGTGACCATCTGTTCTGCCTATAACAACTGGTGTCCCCCCAGCGATCCGCTGACTGGATACTGCAGAACCACCTCAGCGTTATTGTGTGCGATGGGAGTTGAGGTTTTGTATTGTGTAGATTGAATGAATGGATTGAATGTTTGAAATGGTGTTGAGTGGAATTAGATTTTGAACTCAGATGAATGATGAGAGGATTGGGTTTGTAAGTATTTATACTTGATTTCATCACTGATGTGTACATATACGTAAAGTAAGATGTTTTTACATGTGTTTGATGTCACCTTTATATTTTGAAAAATGAAAATAAAAATGTATATTTATTCCGAGACTGCGTTGAGAAGTTAAATGTTATGACCGTGGTCCAGTGAGCTCAAAGCTGTGCCCTGGTTGAAAATTTGGGACTCTATATGAGCCCGTAGGTTGAAATATATAGAGCAGACTTCCCTCCTTTGAATCTGGTTCGACCACGCTCGACCCTATCTTCGCCTCCAGCAAGCACATCTCCTTCGATCGCACTACAATTCTCCACTGGACGGATCACAGCTGTGCTCACTTCAGCTACATAACCACCCTGTCCCACAACCGTCCCCAACCCATTCGCCAGAGAAACTGGAACAAAATCACCACCGACCAACTCCTCACATCACTCAACCATAACCCTCCCACCCTCTCAATGGACCCAGACCAAGCGGCCACCAACCTCAGGCAATGGATTACCCACAGTGCGGACGAATTAGCACCCCTGAAAAAGCACCAGTTGAAACCAGCCAGCAAAAAGGCTCCCTGGTTCAATGATGAACTTAAAAAATCCAAGAAGCTATGCCGCACCATGGAGAAGAATTGGAGAAAAACCCCCAACCTCAGACAACATGGCCTCCCTCAAGACAGCCACCCGCAAACACCACCAACTGATTCGATCCGCCAAGAAATCAGCATTCAAGGACCGTCTCGACAACAATTCTCATAACAGCAAGGAACTCTTCAATATCGTCAAAGAATTCACTAACCCCACAGCAGCATCCAACGACATCACTCCCTCCCAAGACCTCTGCGACGCGCTATCCTCCTTCTTTTACAACAAAATTGCCGACATCCACAACAGCTTCAAGAATTCTCCCAGTGATCAACCCACCCCACCCCCTTCAGATTCCACTCCTCCAACTAACAACCTCAGTGCCTGGATCCCAATAACCACTGAAGACACCATTCGCCTCATGAACTCAATCCACTCTGGCTCGCCTTCTGACCCCTGTCCCCACCACATCTTCAACAAAGCTGACTCCATCATCGCACCCCAACTCCGCGATGTCTTCAACTGCTCTTTCAACTCTGCCACCTTCCCAGAAATCTGGAAACACGCCGAACTCAGCGCCCTTCTGAAAAAACCCACTGCAGACCCCTCATAACTGAAAAACTACCGACCCATATCCCTCCTCCCTTTCCCAGCCAAAGTCATTGAGAAAGCCGTCAACAACCAGCTCGCCACCTTCCTTGAATCCAACAACTCCCTTGATCCATCTCAATCCGGATTTCGAGCCAAACACAGCACCGAAACCGCCCTCATTGCAGAGACCGACGACATCCGAGCACTCCTGGACAAAGGAGAAACAGTGGCCGTCATCCTACTCGACCTCTCCGCCGCTTTCGACACAGTCTGCCACAGCACCCTTATACAACGCCTCAGCAAGATCGGCATACAAGGAAAAGCCTTGGACTGGATCATCTCATTCCTAGCTGGGAGAACTCAGAGAGTCCGACTTCCCCCATTCTACTCAAAGGCCACCGAAGTCATCTGCGGCGTACCTCAAGGATCCTCACTCAGTCCCACCCTCTTCAACGTCTACATGAGTCCTCTCGCCTCTATCGCGCGTCAACACAACCTCAACATCATCTCTTACGCCGACGACACCCAGCTAATCCTTTCCCTCACCAAAGACCCCAACACCGCCAAAACCAATCTTCACGAAGGCATAAAAGAAGTAGCCGAATGGATGAAACAGAGCCGCCTAAAACTCAACTCAGACAAAACCGAGGTGCTCATCCTAGGATCCTCCCCCTCAGCTTGAGACGACTCTTGGTGGCCTTCCGCTCTGGGCACAGCACCCACACCCACAGACCATGCACGTAACCTTGGCTTCATTCTAGACTCTTCTCTCTCAATGTCCAGACAAGTCAACGCCGTCTGGTCCTCCTGCTTCAACGTCCTTCGCATTCTCAAAAAGATCTTCCGCTGGATCCTCCTCGAGACAAGAAAGACTGTCACCCATGCACTTGTCACGAGTCGTCTGGATTATGGCAACACACTCTACGCCGGAATTACAACAAAATTACAGAAAAAACTCCAGTGCATCCAAAACGCGTCAGCGAGACTCATATTAGACATCCCGCGCCAAGATCACATCAAAGGACACCTAAAAGACCTCCACTGGCTTCCCGTCAACAAAAGAATTACTTTCCGCCTTCTCACCCACGCACACAAGGCCCTTCATAATCTAGGACCCGAATGCCTCAACACTCGACTATCCTTCTACAAACCCACCCGCCAACTAAGATCATCCAATCAAGCCCTCGCCGCATTCCCGCGCATCCGAAAATCCACCATGGGAGGCAGATCCTTCTCCTTCCTGGCTGCCAAGACCTGGAACTCACTCCCCACCCACCTCTGCCTTACTCAGAACCACATCTCCTTCAGAAAAGAACTGAAAACCTGGCTATTCGACAAATAATGAACCCCCCTCTCTAGCGCCTTGAGACCCTCTGGGTGAGTAGTGCGCTATATAAATGCCCGAACTTGAACTTGAACTTGAATTTTCCCCTGCCAGTCTGCTCTGCATCGATTACAGGGGGCCCTATTTGTATTGGCAACGGGAAGACCCCACATCAGCAGCTCTGGGCAGGGGGATCAGGTGAGTTAAGGGTCGTTTCTGGCCTCCAGATGTCACAGCTTGTGGGGGCCGCACCTACCACCGTCCCGTTCAAGTCTCCTGCCCAGATCTGCGCCTCTCCTCAGGATTCCTCAGCCCAAGGCCTCGGCCGGGGGGGGGACCGAGTCCTGAGGGCCGCTTGACTACGAGCCACGAGCCATCCCAAGCCACTCCTGGCAAGGATTGCAGGGCCGTACATGCCCAGCAGTGCCAGGCGCTCTGCAGTTGTCAGCACCTCCCGGTGGAACAAGAGAGGCGCGGTCGCACTGCATCACAAATGCGGCCCGGAGGCAGATCACCTAGGCCGCAACTTGCCCGGCGTGTCTAGCACCTCCGCGACCGCTTGAAGGCTCTCCCGTGCACCAGGTGTGGCACTACACAGTTAGTGAGCAGTGTATTGCAAATAAAGTCCCGCACCCAAAGTGAAGGAGTCTATTGAGTCCTCCCGAATAATAAACTGACCCTCACACCCAACACATCGCATCCTCTTCCCTCCATTTTTGCACTGACATAGTGGATTAATTGTCCAGGAAGGCTTAAGCGAATGTATTGGCATGTCTTGTGCATATGGGGCCCTACGTATGACCGTCTTAACCACCCGCTCCCATATTCGGCCCATTTGCCTAATCAGGTAGGGGCAGGTGTGGGGAACATGCGCCCCACATATGAGGAGTTCTAGGAGCTTGCGGGGCCTTTCCGGTTCACTGAGGAGTCTCCTCTCCCAATTATCTCCATCATCATTCCAGTGGACCGCGTTGGGCTGCCATATAATAAAGGTCCAGGCTAGGGAGCTCGACGCACCATGCTTCTTGTAACATGTGTAGCCCTATTCTCTTCCATTTCGCAGAACACAACAAGTCAATGAGGAGACTGTCCAGTTCTCTAAAGTACCGCCTTGGGATCTCATAGAGTGTCCCCTCGTAGGTTCTAGAAGCAGCGAGGTAGCACTTTCATTTTTACTAGGGCCATTTTTCCCATCAGTGTAAGTGGGAGATCTTTCCAGAACTGGAACAACGCACACAATCTGGTTACCACCCTACCAATAGAATCACAAGGAGATGATGGGCGGAGCACTGAAACTTTTCAGACACTCACGCCCAGTCTCAGATCTGGGTTGAACCTCAGTTCAGACCCTGCTATATCCAAATCAGTCCAGCCCGTACTGCCAAGCCAGGTCTTCCCTGACCTGGAAACAAGCATTCTGGGACCGGTTTCGGGGTAACACCCCTACTAATGTCCATATCCTGGAATTGTTACTTTTCAGTGACAATTCTGATTCCCAGATAACGCACCCCCTTCTGGACTCCATGGTAGCAAAGTTTTGGGAGCAGTCGAGGGTCCAATGCCGTCAGATACACGAGTGGCAAGATCTGGGATTTATGAGCATTTATGGAGAGTCCGGACACCACTGCAAATTCTGACAGTGCCAGGAACAACAACTGCAGTGCTTCAGTCAGTTCTTGTAGGTACACCAGGGTGTCATATGCATACAATGAAATCGTATGCATGGTGCCACCTATCGCAATCCCCAGGGTGCAAGTCTGCACTGCAACAACTCTACCTGTGGCTCCGCCGCCACCGCAAATAGCAGCGGTGATAGAGGCCAGACTTGCCTTGTGCTACTGCTCAACGAGAAGTCTATCAAAATTTTGCTAGCCATGTAGACCCTGCCACTCAGTGCCATATACAACAATTTAATCCATGAAAAAAACCTGGGTCCGAAGCCCATTTTTCACATGACCTGTTACATATATATTCCCATATAACTCAGTCAAATGCCTGTTCTATGTCAAGGAATACTACAACTAGTGACACGAGAACCTGCAGGTCCCAACCCGTGCTCGCAGTTTAGTTAAACAATAATTAAGAAAACTAATACGCTAAGCTAGGGATCTGTGCCTCACAACAGTTGCAGCAAAAGATATTCCTGCAATCCCGCTGCTGCCGGTTGACCCCTGGTCCCTAAATAGTAGGGCTATATACCTCAAACCAATTCGATAAGGAGAATATAAGGAGACATGTGTCCACAAGTAGAGTCCCTTGTAATGCTGCCATACATTCATAATACATCAACCATACAATTAGCAGAATCGTGTTTTCAATGATTTCCCCCCCACATGCCCGGTATCAGGAGGATAAAAAGGGGGGCAGGAACCACATGAACAAAAGGCAATAATACTATCCTCCATTAGGGTCCCCGGAGGGTCGGGCCTCACCCCGCCCCCACAACCCCCCACAGCTCTTACACTTCACACTATTGACACCTCACAGCTGGCCATTTCCATACTGCCTGTACTGTATTTTGGCCCACTTCGTCTGTCCAGACACGGTCCCTACAACACCAGCGGGGTCCCTGTGTCTCTCAACGTTCTGTCAGAGCACACCTATATTTGTCCCTGTTTGACACTTACATCTGTTCATGCACAGTGTGTTTCTTCTTTGATGACGGGACTTGCGTTTAGGCAACGGGGTTAGAACCACAGCCCTCACAGAAATCTGGGAGGGCGCATCTGGCAGCGTATCCATTCAGTTCAAAGTTTCAGTTGCCGTTAAGAAGAAGTGGACCTTCCCTCGATAGACCTCCCGGAGCTTCGCAAGGAACATCAGGTTGTATCGCAGATTGAGATCACAAAGTCTTTTCTTAATCACTGAGGATGTTTGTCGTTGTTCTTGGACCTTCAGGGTGCAGTCTGGAAATATGGATATTGGGTGGCCCTCAAAGTTCAGTGGGCCCTTCACTCGTACCTGCTGCAGTATTACATCTCTGTTGCTGTAATTAAAAAGCCAAGCAATAAGGGCCTGTGGTGATTCACCCGGTCATGGACGCTGAGCCAGAGCCTTATGCGCCCGTTCTATCATGAAAAACTTTAACAGTTGCTGAGGGTGCTTGAGCTTACCAAGCTAGTCTTCTAGAAACAACTCCGCCATTTGTCCCACCACCCTTTGGGGAATTCTACGAAACGCAGGTGATTTTTCAGAGATCAGTCCTCTGCATCTTCAACTCGGTGTCAAGTCGGAGATTCAACTTTGGGAGTGAAGCCACTGTTTCTCTTAAGGTCACAACCTCTGTTTGGAGTTTCTCTACATTCCTCTCCGTGTGTCAGGTTGCTTCTTCCCCAGGGTCTGGAGTGATGATATAAGGGGCCCACCTCTCAATACCTCCAACTCTGATTGTAATTATTACACAGAGTATTGAAGTGATTAAGCCGGGGGGGAAGGGAATTAGGAAGGGAACAGCTGGGAAGGAGATCTGAAAAGGAAAAGTTACTCACAAACAAAAATACACGCACGTTCCTTTGCACAAAGACGTAAGTTAGGACATCAGATTCTGTCCTTTAATCAGGAACTAGCTTAAGAGCTTCGTGGCTTGCGTTTATTCAGACAATCAGACTCTTAGTAGGCCTTTCTTAGATCCGCTATATTGTGGCGATAATATCTCACTTCAGTATCAACTGCTCAAAGGCATAAGCGGCAGAATTTGGTTTAGGTCTTTCTATGACTAGGTTTTCAATCACCTAAACAATCAGTGTCTTATATTTCCTTATTTTACGTGCTTTTAAAAATATTCCCAAAAACATTCATGGAACTACTATAGAACACGAATCACACTCGTGAATTTGATAATGAGCTAGAGAAAACATGCATAGAATTTCTACTGAACAAGACTCACACTCGTGAATATGGTAATGATCTTGAGAATCAAAACGAATGTTCCTTATAATTCACTGAGATGGTTTTAGCAAGATTCGCAATCTTACCTGTAGAGTACGACCTACTCTACTACTGAATCTGGGTTGTGACAGGAAACCTCCAAAAGCTAGCCTCACCGGGAGCCAATCTAGAAGAGAAGCCTCCGCAGCTTCTGAACTCCTCCTGAAGCTCAACGAGAGTTGTAGCAGTCTTCAGGCACCCAGATCTCTACACCAATCAAAAAGAAGAAAGCTGGCCACACCGAGAAACGGAGCCCCAAGATCCGCTTCCTCCTTCACCAACAGACACTGAATAGTGAGCACGGGGAACTGGGCGCGGCCGCCGACGTCAAAACTGCTTTTAAAATTGTATTGTGCTTACTTGTGTTTTAGATAAGCTAATTTGCACGTTGCTCATCCGATTGCTCTGTCTCACTGCTCAGCCGAGTGAGGCGCTGAAGCAGCCAGCAGGCAACCGCCGCGACCTCCCGGGCTCCGCCCACCGAGTTAGGCCACGCCCCCTTGTCTATTTCAAGGCGCGCTCTGGTGACAGCGCTGGTTAGACTCGAGCTCTTGAGGCGGAAAGCCGAGAGCGAGGGAAACCTCTGGAAAACTGCTTTTAAAATTGTATTGTGCTTACTTGTGTTTTAGATAAGCTAATTTGCACGTTGCTCATCCGATTGCTCTGTCTCACTGCTCAGCCGAGTGAGGCGCTGAAGCAGCCAGCAGGCAACCGCCGCGACCTCCCGGGCTCCGCCCACCGAGTTAGGCCACGCCCTTCCTTCCGGATATTGAAGAATGTGCTGCTTCCGGAGGCGCAGCGGACGGGCGCAGCGGGCGCGCCGGCGGTGCGCCGAAGGCGCGCCAAAGGCAAGCCCGTCTGCGCCCGTCCGCGACCTGACGGGACCAGGGGCCACAATCCCTGGTGCACCGACCTCCCAGGGCAGGCCATACAGCTCGGCAGCCCTACATAGTATAGGAAGAAAGGTCGCTGCTCAGTGTATGCATATATATGCTCCCACAGAACTTCCCCTCAGTTGTCCAGACTGTAAACATCCCTTCCGGAACAACCCCACGGTTATTGTTCCTAAATACTGTATGTATGCACTGAATTGCCGATCACTGCCCAAGCACTGTACACAAATCGCCATGCTACTTGAGGAGCACAAGCCAGATGCACTCTTTTTAACAGAGACATGGCTTACGGCCCAATCGGAGCCCGATATTGTTACAGCCTTACCAGCTAGCTATCACATCTGTAGGCTCGACAGACCAGAAGGGAGAGAGGGTGGGTTGGCCATCATCATAAAGGACCAGTATCACTGCCGCACTATAACATCGACCATCCCTGGCTGTGAGAGTCTGGAATTCTGTATAGAGTTTAACGCCAACCACTCCTTCTCTGGTACACTGATCTATCGCCCCCCTGAATCCGCAAAACCATTCCTTCGAGCACTACCAGAGATCGTAGCAAAAAGATCCCTATCGGCGGCTAGCTATACAGTATTGGGAGATCTCAATCTACACTTTAATTCGCCGTCCGACTGCTCTGCGAAAGAGTTAGCTGATGACCTCGAAGCCCTTCAACTGACCCAGTTGGTTACATCCCCAACCCACGAAAAAGGGAACCTTCTCGATCCTATTTTTAGCAACAGTATGGACTTAATAACTGCCCAACCTATCCCCCTCTTATGGTCTGACCACTACCTGGTGCCGTTTACCTGGTCCACCCATAAAGCCCCCCACTTATCCCCCCAAATCTTGCTGAGAAGAAACTGGAGAAAACTCCCCGGCGACCTCTGGAGAGGTGAGTTAGACGCTACCCGTCCGCCATCCTGCTCAGACCCTAATCTGGCATATGGAAACTATGTTAGCTGGATTACCAATTCTTTGGACTCTCTCTTGCCTCTTTGCAAAACATCCTCTAAGCGAGTGCAGACATCAGCTCCCTGGTTTTCTGACTCACTGAGAGAGCTAAAACGTCGATGTAGGCAACATGAGAGAGCCTGGCGCGTAGACTTTCTTCCAGAAAAGAAGGCAGCTTATAGAGAGACGATCAAAAGCTACAAAGAAGGGATCAAGGCAGCCCAGGCAACTTATTATTCCGGCAAAATCTTGGAAGCCAGATCAAAACCTAAAGACATTTTTAACATAGTAAAGCAATGCACGAGTGCCCCCACTGCTCCCCTCTTACCCAAGACCAAGGAGCAATGCAATGAATTGGCGGATTTTTTTCATGACAAAGTGCTGAACATATACTCCACCTTTCCAGCCATGGCTCTGAATCATGAGGCGTCCGACCCATCCAACTCGGAAAATTCTCCCTGTTTAGACCTGCCTACTACTGAGTTGACTCTGGATCACTTCCCTCTCCTGGATCTTGTCACCTTAGAGAAAGTGGCCCGCCAGGTCAAGTCGGGATCCCCTCGAGACCCAGCCCCCCCAGAAATCCTGATGCAGGCAGGCGATGTCATCCTCCCTGTAGTCCTGGAACTGCTAAATTCATCTCTGTCCACTTGTACAGTGCCCACTGCCTGGAAGCAAGCCTCGGTGCGGGCGCTTTAAAAAAAAAAAAAAAAAAATCTAATTTGGACCCTAACGACCATTCCAACTATCGCCCCATCTCACTGCTTCCATGGACTGGTAAGGTGCTGGAAAAACATATAAACGCCTTTCTGGTCCAGTTTTTGGAGAATCACTCCCTACTGCACACCTCCCAGACAGGCTTCAGACCTGGCCACGGGACTGAAACCGCCTTGCTAGCAGTGACTGAAGAGTCTCGAAGGATACTGGATCAGGGGGGATCAGTGGCAGTGATCCTCCTTGATCTGAGTGCCGCCTTCGACACGGTCAGCCATATCACTCTGCTGAACCGTCTCCAGAACATCGGAGTTTCGGGAAACGCACTGAGGTGGTTTAGGTCCTTTCTGGCTGATAGATCCTTCCAGATCTTTGATGGTAACACAACATCTACCACCAAGCCTCTCAGCTGTGGAGTGCCGCAGGGCTCATCGTTGAGCCCTGTACTGTTTAACGTCTATATGAAACCGCTAGCTGGGGTAGTAGAACCGTACGGCATTAAAATCGTGTCGTACGCCGACGATACCCAGCTGGTGGTTTCACTGGCCCAGGAGAACGGTGGGCAAGCCTTGGCTGGCCTGCTGAAATGCCTGGAGAGCGTGAGGGAGTGGATGACTAACTCCTCCCTCAAACTGAACGGTGGGAAAACTGAACTCATGCTCTTAGGCCCACCCTCACCACTACCTTTCTCTTCCTTGTGGCCTGCTGGTCTAGGGGCACCTCCCACCCCTAAGGACAATGTCAAGAGTTTGGGAGTCTGGTTAGACCATAAACTCTCTTTTTCCACTCAGGCCACTAAGTTGTCTGCCACCTGTTTTGGCCTCTTAAGAACACTGAGGAAGGTCCTTTCACTTTTACCTCTGGATGCCAAGAAGGTGGCAGTACAAGGCCTTATCCAGTCCCGTCTAGACTCAAACAACGCCCTATATCTGGGGGCGCCTGAGATGACTCTTCGAAAGCTGCAGGTGGTACAAAATTGTGCAGCACGTACCATACTCCAAATCCCACGGTCTCAGTCCGTTAGACAGGGACTGAAAAGCCTACACTGGTTGCCGGTGAGACAGAGAGTGGCTTTTAAGGCTCTGTGCATCACACATCGAGCTTTTTGGAAGACTGGATCAGCAATCAACACCAGCCTTGTTATCCCTTACCACCCTAACAGGAACCTCCGGTCTTCCGGTACTTTTCTGGCAGTGGTGCCCAGAGTAAGGAGAGCTAGGTCGGGGGGCAGGATGTTCTCACTGAACGCCGCCAAGCTGTGGAATTCACTTCCCTTTGATCTTCGATCCACACCCGACCTACTCCCTTTTCGCAGGAAACTGAAAACCATACTATTTAGGAAGCCTTTTTAGTTCCTCCTGTGCTCCGTCTCGGCTCTGTCTAATCTTAGCGCTTGGACGCCCCTGGGCAGCAACCGCGCTTAACAAATCGAAAAATAATAAATAATAATAATCGTAGGCACGCCCATGCCAAATCTCACGCATCTCGCGTGAGATTCCAAATCTCACGCATTTCGCATGAGATGCCAAATCTCACGCATCTCGCGTGAGATGCCAAATCTCACGCATCTCGCGTGAGATGCCAAATCTCACGCATCCTGAGTGAGAAAAAGTTAGTAAAGAGAACAAACATACTTAGGACACATGAACATGCATCTTTAAGTATTTTCGCCACCACAATCCTCCAGCGGCTACTCTATGATGTGTTTACCACATAAGGGTTGATTGTACAGGAACAGGCGTATGTGCCTACAGGATGGGGCGGGCCCTAGACCGCAAGCCGCCCTAGTCCTGACAGTACTTCCCCCTCCCCGCAGCGGTCTAGGGCCCGGCTTCAAAGGATTTTGGAGGTGGAAGTGTCTTAACAAACGAGAAGCATGCACATTTTCAGCTCGTTCACAAGAATCATTTTCAGGCCCATATCCCTTCCAGGAAATGAGATACCATAATTTAGCACCTCTGCGTTTGGAATCCAAAATTCTTTGTACTTCATACTCCCAGTTCCCATGAACCAGAAGACGTGCTGGTCTTTTAGACGTAGTTTGTCCAGCAGGTTTTAAAAGAGAGGTATGAAATACAGGGTGAATTCACAAAGTCGTTGGTAAAAGTAATTTGTACGTTACTGGATTAACCTGACGAATCACTGCATATGAACCTATGAACTTTGGATGGAACATGTTTCTTTGTTTAAAGACAAAGTTTTTTTGTGGATAGCCACACTTTGTCTCCAGGCACATACTGGGGACCAGATCGATGATGCTTATCAAATTGTTCTTTGTATTTTTCTTTACTCTGCAAAAGTCATTTGTGGATCTGTTGATGAACATTCTGCATGAATTGAACAATGTCCTGAACAGCTGGCGTATTGCACTGTTTATTGGGTAGAGTTAAAGGAATGGTGTTAGGCACGTAACCATACAACCCTTCAAAGGGAGTGGACCCAGTAGACGAATGAGGTGATGTGTTGTAAGCCACTTCTGCCATCCATAACAAATCCAACCAAGACCTCTTGGTGTCAGAGACGTAACATCTTAGATATTGTTCCAAAGTTTGATTTAAACGTTCGGTTTGACCGTCCGTTTGTGGATAGTAACTAGTTGACATGTTTGATGAAATTTGTAAAGTGCGACACCATTGTTGCCAGAACTTAGATGAAAACTGAGATCCACGATCAGACAGCAGTACAGATGGTAACCCATGCAAACGGACAATGTTTTGTAAGAATATCTGCGCTAAGTGTCCTGCAGTTGGCAATTGTTTGCATGCGATAAAATTAGCATATTTTGTTAAACTGTCTATGACTACCAAAATAACTGAATGTTGATTTACTTGTGGCGGTCCAACAATAAAATCCAACGAAATATGATCCCATGGTTTAGTGGGCGTAGGTAGAACTTGTAACAAACCTTTTGGTTCGCTATGATCGGTTTTAAACTGTGCACAGATTTCACAGTCTCGAGCCATATTGTAGACGTCTTGTTTAATTGTTGGCCACCAAAATAATTTTTGAAGTTTTTCCATAGTCTTTTTAGGTCCAAGATGTCCTGCCAACGGGAGGGAGTGTAACCAACTGAACGCTGTTTCATCTAATTTCTTAGTGGGTAGATACACTTGTTTTCCATGGAATGGTATTCCTTCCTTGATGGATTGGGTTGTATCTTGTTTTAACCATTGTGCCCATAACGAAGGAGGAACATTTTCATGGAGATCATCAAGGAACTGATCTGCTGTCAAAACACAAATTACTTTGTCGGGATTGATTATGGCTTGAGGAACCCCTTCACATTTGTGTAATGAGGAATCTTTTCTGGAAAGCGCATCAGCTTTTTTGTTATCTTGTCCTGGACGATAGGTCACAATAAAGTCATATTCGGCGAAGAACATCATCCACCGTAATTGACGTGGAGTTAATATTCTTGCAGAACTCATAAATTGTAAGTTTCTGTGGTCTGTGTAAACAGTCACTGTGAATCGTGCCCCCAAAAGATAATGCCTCCATTCTTTGAAAGCGTCATGTATGGCGAGCAGTTAACGCTATAGTATAGTTCTGTTCAGCTGGATTTAGCTTTCTAGACATGAATGCCACAGGATGCATTAGACTAGTGTTTTGTTTTCTTTGAGAGAGGATGGCACCAATAGCTACATCCGAGGCATCAGCTCCGATAATAAAGGGTTCACAAACATTTGGATGCATCAAAATTGGAGCTGCTGTAAAGGCTTGTTTCAATGTGCGAAATGCGTTATTGGCTTCAGGAGTCCACTCAAATGTTACCTTCTTTCATAGCAACCGAGTGATCGGTGCCACTACAGCAGAGAAATGATCTATGAAGCGACGATAAAAATTTGCAAATCCTAAAAAACATTGTACATCACGAACTGAGTTTGGAATAGGCCATTCTGCAACTGCTTGTATCTTTCTGTCAGTCATTTTCATGCCAGTAGGTGTAAGAAGAACTCCCAAAAATTCGACTTCAAAAACATGAAAATCGCATTTAGACAATTTGCAATAAAGGTTATATGTTTGTAATGTACCCAACACCTTCTTAACGTGACCTTCATGACTAGCTATGGAATCGGAATAGATCAAAATGTCATCTATATAAACGATGATGAAAAAGTCCAGATATTACCGTAACAAGTCGTTTAAAAAACAAACGGAACGCAGCTGGAGCGTTACAAAGCCCGAAAGGCATGACCAAATACTCAAACAGGCCATATCTGGTTTTAAACGCCGTTTTCCATTCGTCACCATTACGAATGCGCACCAAATGGTACGCACCTCAAAGATCTAATTTGGTGTAGATCACGGCGGTCTTCAACTGGTCCAAAAGTACTGGGATCAATGGAAGGGGGTACTTGTTCTTTATTGTGATCTTGTTCAACGCTCTATAATCAATACATGTTCTTAATTCCCCATTTGCCTTAGGAATAAAAAACAACGGAGAGGCCGCAGGTGATTTAGGTGGGCGTATAAATCCGTTTTCCAAGTACTGATCAAGATATTGTCTCAAATGTTGGTTTTCATTATCTGATAATGCATATATCCGACAGTTAGGCACACATGAACCAGGCACAAGATCAATTTGACAGTCGTATGACCAATGAGGAGGGAGGGTCGCTGCTTTTGCTTCACTGAAGACTTATTTAAATTCCTCATAGGGAGTTGGTAGCACAGTTTCTTTCTCTTCCGTGGTTGCAATTTGACCCATGGTTGATTCTTTGGTCTTTAAACATGTGGAGTGACAATATTGAGAAAGAAAAACAAGTTCCCTTTGTTGCCAATCTATTAAAGGGTTATGCAAGCAAAGCCAAGGCATTCCTAAAATAAAGCCATATTGTGGGGCTTGGATTAAGTCGAAATGACCTTCCTCTTTATGCTGTTGGTTATTTGCATCTATGCAGAACATATGAATTTTAGAGGTTTGCATGGTAACAGGGCCTCCAGATAACATTTTGCCATCTACTGCTTGCACAATTTCTGGAGTGACCTTTTTCTCACAAGCAATTTGTAACCGTTGAGTTGTTTCAAAATCTACGAAGTTCCCTGTTGCGCCTGAGTCTATTAGGACTTCCATTTGGTATATTTTTGACGTAAACTGAATTTGTACTGCCAAACGGAAGTGAGCTTTATAGTTGGATACGCAGGAATTTATTGAAGGGAAGGCGATGGTTCCCAAGAGATCCCCTTCTAAACATCTAGGGCACAATAGTTTACCGACGCTTGCTCAGTTGTAGTCACAGCCACAGACTTGTTCGCACTCACAGTCTTACCTTTAGGTTTTATTGTGCAATCTTTCACAAAATGTCCCTTTCGTCCACAATAAAGGCATTGGCCATTTTTACGTCTGTTATCTTTTTCATCTTTAGACAATGGTTGCCTAAGAGTCACGATTTCCATTGGTTCTGTAATTGTTTCTGAACTACTAAGTTGATTTCTGGGTTTACTGTCGAACTTCCAACTTGATTTATCATATTTTTTCTTGTCAGTTCTTCTTTCGGACAGTCTATGATCCAGACGTAAAGTTAGATTGACTAACTCTGAACAAGTAGTTGGTTGAGGATCGATTTGCGCAAGAACATCTTTCAGATCGTCTTTTAAACCTTGATAAGAGTTCTGCCCTCTTTTCTTCAGGCCACGAGGTTTCTGCAATTAACCTGTTGAAATGTGACAAATAGGAAATGAGGTCTCTATTCCCTTGTCGTAGCTGTAATAGTTCGCGATCTGCGGACAGAGTCACTATTCGCCTGTCAAAGATTTTCTCAAACTCTTCAACAAAACGTCGCCAATTTTACAACAGAGGACTGTCTTGTCGAACCAATGGAAAGGCCCAATTGGCAGCATCCCCCGAAAGATAAGAGAATAAAAAGGCAATCCTGGATTGGGATCAGGAAAGGCAGTTGGTCTACAAGTAAAATGCAACTCGATTGGAGTTAAAAAAAATTGCACTTTGGAGGGGTCTCCAGAAAAGCGTTCAGGTGGTGCTAAAGGGATTTGAGGGGGAACAGTTACAGAAATATTCATGGAAGACTTTGTTTCTTCACTCTTTGTATCTGGAGGAAGCGGAGTACTTAATCGCTGTATTCTATCTACTTTATCAGAGAGCATTGCAGTGGCATTCCTAGCTTCAGTTAAATCAGTTTGCATCTGAACAATAACCCTCATTAAATCATCCATGGTGGCCATTATGTCAAAACTCTCGGACCGGGAGGAATTTTATTCGTGGGCTTACTATTCTGTCAGGATGCTTCTTCCCCAGGGTCTGGAGTGATGATATAAGGGGCCCACCTCTCAATACCTCCAACTCTGATTGTAATGATTACACAGAGTATTAAAGTGATTAAGCGGGGGGAAAGGGAATTAGGAAGGGAACAGCTGGGAAGGAGATCTGAAAAGGAAAAGTTACTCACAAACAAAAATACATGTACGTTCCTTTGCACAAAGACGTAAGTTAGGACATCAGATTCTGTCCTTTAATCAGGAACTAGCTTAAGAGCTTTGTGGCTTGCGTTTATTCAGACAATCAGACTCTTAGTAGGCCTTTCTTAGATCCGCTATATTGTGGCGATAATACTTCACTTCAGTATCAACTGCTCAAAGGCATAAGCGGCCGAATTTGGTTTAGGTCTTTCTATGACTAGGTGTTCAAGCACCTAAACAATCAGTGTCTTATATTTCCTTATTTTACGTACTTTTAAAAATATTCCCAAAAACATTCATGGAACTACTATAGAGCAAGAATCACACTCGTGAATATGAGAATGAGCTAGAGAAAACATGCATTGAATTTCTACTGAACAAGACTCACACTCGTGAATATGGTAATGATCCTGAGAATCAAAACAAATGTTCCTTATAATTCAGTGAGATGGTTTTAGCAAGATTCTCAATCTTACCTGTAGAGTACGACCTACTCTACTACTGAATCTGGGTTCGTGACAGGAAACCTCCAAAAGCTAGCCTCACCGGGAGCCGATCTAGAAGAGAAGCCTCCGCAGATTCTGAACTCCTCCTGAAGCTCAACGAGCGTTGTAGCAGTCTTCAGGCACCCAGAACTCTCCACCAATCAAAAAGAAGAAAGCGGGCCACACCGAGAAACGGAGCCGCAAGATCCGCTTCCTCCTTCACCAACAGACACTGAATAGTGAGCACGGGTAACTGGGGTGGCTGACGACGTCATCCTAGGCACGCCCATGCCAAATCTCACGCATCTCGCGTGAGATTCCAAATCTCACGCATCTCGCGTGAGATGCCAAATCTCACGCATCTCGCGTGAGATGCCAAATCTCACACATCCTGAGTGAGAAAAAGTTAGTAAAGAGAACAAGCATACTTAGGACACATGAACATGCATGTTTAAACATTTTCGCCGCCACAATCCTCCAGGGGCTACTCTATGGTGTTTACCACATAAGGGTTGATCGCACAGGAACAGGCGTATGTGCCTACAGGATGGGGCAGGCCCTAGACCACAAGCCGCCCTAGTCTTGACACCATGTCTGTCACACGGTCTGCCACACCTCAAAGATCCGCTCGCAGTAGGGTAACTGAATCTATCTTGCTGACCAGTACAGGTATTGTGCTCTGAATGGCTACCAAGAGGTCAGACGACATGGACCTCTTTGGTTGTGCGCTCACAGAGAACTTCTCACTGGGACAGATTTGTTTTTCCGCTGACTGCCCCATCGGCGTAATTGCATGAACGTAATTATCCATTTTGTTGGCTTGTGTGGGTTTAGGAACTTTATCTTTCCCCATGGCAGAAATGTCAAGGGGTCGCCCTGCAGCAGGAAGTAGTCAGGGCCAGCTTCTGTGGACTTTGCCCCCCTCCCCCGCACCACAGCATGTGCAGAATGCAGCCGTCATCAAACTCAGAGCCAGTCGCAGTGTCTCAGGCGTATAGTATTCCACCACCCTGCTGTGTTAAGATCGCACCACTAGTCACCAGGGCCTCCACACCATTTGTTTCCCACACATATCAGCTCAACGATGTGGGCAGCAAGGTTCAACATCTGCTATTGGGACAATGCCATTGTCCTACCTTGTGCATCCATCACAGCTGCCTCTGTCCTTCATCACATTCAGCCATGGTTCACATGCCCAGGTATTTCAGAAGGCCACTCCTCCAAACCAGTTCCTGCACCTCACCAATCCTTCCGCAGCTGCTGCGAATAATAGTGCTCCAGGGTGCTCCCGGCAGAGTACACCACCACAGGTCCCATAGCTACCAGCATCACCAATAGCCTCCCATAAACTGTGCACATGTGGCCAAGGGGGGCCCAGATCCAGGCCAGGGAGTAGTGGTGCAGCCATCCCCGCCACCCCCGCCGATCGCACCAGACTTCAACACAGTCAAAACAGGCAGGTCTTTCAAGGCTACCACAGATCAAGCACTTCTCTCCCTGAGTTGTCTGCCCTTCAGGGAATCAAGCTTGCCAATTCATGCACAATTCCAAAGGTGGGAGGGAAGAGGCCCCTATAGAGGTTCTATAGATATTGCCCTGCAGGCAGGGCCCTCAGCAACACAGCTGGTCTGCAACCCCCAGCCAGGTGTCTTCCTCCACTCGATCTGGCCCCCGCCACCGGGCCACAGGCAGCCCTGCTCCACCTACCTCTTCAGAGGCCAGCCATGGGTCCAGCTGCAGTCGACACCACCGCAGCTCTTCCAGGGCATCACCACAGGGACGTCCTCTCACCATCAGGCCACAATGCCGGTGCACTACGCCTCAGGCCCCCTGCTCACAGACAAAATCAGGACCGGCAGCCACAGGCCCGGCCCTCAGAGCAGAATTCACCCCAGTCTCAAGGGCAACAGTAATAGCAGGTAGCGCAAAAGTTTGAATTATTCTGTGGTGGGTGAGCCTCAAGAAGCACTGACACTTTCCTGAAACCACTCATCCTTAGCCAAAAGAGAACTTGCCCAAAGATATGGAACATCTCTTCCACTGGAAGTACGCAGAATCTCTTTAACGACTGCTTTCAAACTGGAAGCCGAAAGATTCCTGAATGACAAATTCTTACCTTAATTTGGGCATGGGTCACCTGCACAAAATCATTGATCCTACAACCATTGTACCATCATTTGATGCTGCTCTTATTTACCACATTGTGTGCCCCCCTTTGTAGCGCGCTATATACCTGTTTGTTGTATTAGTCTCCTTGTTTCGTTTGTCTGGGAATCATGTGATTATTCCTGTTGTGTATTCTTACTTGATGTCGATATTGGATTTATGTCCTTCCTTCCATTCTTTTGTAAAGCGCTCTGATATCCTTCGGGATCATGTTCGCACTATAGAAAACTTTATAAATAAATAAATAAATAGTGTGTTACAGTTGCATAACCAGTAGCCTGCTTGAACAGCCATTGCAGGAACAAACAGAAGGATCCAGACAATGCACATGAAACTTACCAGCCCACTTGGAATGCCTTATCTACATACCATTTTCCTTCAAACTGAATGCTCAACAGTTCAAAATCTGCACTGTGTACGGGTAGTAGCCAAAAAGCAGATTTGATATTGCTTTTTGCCATGAGTGCCTCCACTCCTACGAAATTCACCAATGCATTTGCTACATCAATGATGGAATATGGCAATGTAGGCAGGCTGTCCAAAATGTCATCATTTACTGACTGCCCTTCAGGCCACAACAAATGTTGTATCAGTCTGAACTGTCCTTCTCCTTTATAGCCACCACCCCTATAAGAAATATTATCAGTGTGTCCATGGGCCATTCCTCAAATGGACCTGCCATCCTGCCTTCTCAAATTTCTTTAGTCTGTCCCTCCCCACTTGCGGGTGCTCCTTCATTGATTTCAAGTTTTCAGCCCAGCACCTAACACAAGGCCCTGTGTACCCCAAAATAAAACCCTTCCTGAACCTCTATAAAATTGGCTCTGCAGCGTTCTCCCTCCTACACCACTACAACCAATATGCCAGTCTATTGGTACCTTAACTGGTATAGGAGCCTTTTACTAAACGTCATTGCGACCCGCTGTGCCCGCCTCACTGAGGCTGCTATTGCCAACCCCCTTTGCCACTCTGTGGACCTCCCGCAGATCCCCGCACTGTACCAGCAGGTGGAGCACAGTGCATTTGGAGAGTTCATGTCAGAACTTACAATGCTCTCTATTATAGAAACCCCTGTTGAAAGCTCAGCACCCAGTCCGCTCCCATTTGTCTTCTGTCAGCAGCACTCACCCCTCCCTGGGTGGTACACCCTGGACTGGGCCGATAAACAACCACCAACCCATTGGTGGTAAATACTGTGGGCGCTGGACTCCCCGAGCCCATTATGAGAAACCACAAACATTTGTTCAGTTCCTCCCACTTACCTTGAGCATCCTCCCCAGGTGTGCTCTAAAATCCTCATCATGCCTCACTCAGGCATACCTCCCCAAATGTAATGTGCACCTTTTATATGACACCAATGTATTTAAACAGGGCAGCACAGCACTCTACAAATTTGTTACAATACACACTGTCATAAATTAAAAATACCAATGTTCAGCTTTCTGTTGGTACTGGCACCCTGGGCTTCTCTGCCAGTTTGTATTCTTCCACTTTGGAACCTTCGTTTGCCCTCACCCCTCTATGGAGAAGTTTGAATACCTCCATGTATTCCCCTTTCCATAGCCTCTACTTGGTGGATCCCACATGATGAGCTCCTAGGGGTTTTGCTATTCCCATGTATGGTAATCTCTAAACCTTTAGCTCCTTATTCTCTTTCTTTCCATCCTCTTTCACACCCTGTCCTTTGTAGTAAGTAGGTCCACGAGAAGAACAGTTTCAAGTAGGCTTTATTCAGGATTAAGAACAGCTTAACATCCACAGCAGGGAACAGCTAGGATAACGAACTTTTCCCTTCAGAAACTCCTATCTTCCTTTACACATTCTAACATGACCTCACAGGTTCTAAGAACCACAGACATGACATAAGCATAGAATACCACACACCTCCCCCCTTAAACAAAAAAAACAAAAGAACAAAGGAAAACCCACAATAAAAAGAGAGAAAAAAATCCCCCAAAAAACACTAAAAACGAACAAAATCCTTGAATTTCAGAGGAATAAGTTTCACACGAGAACTAGAACGTGAAGTACTTGAATCATGAAAACAATTAGTGGAAACATCAGTAGAAACACTGTCATGAAGGGGAAAAGTAGAAGAATCATCATTGGAGATGATTTCATGAACAGAATTATCAGAAGGGCTAACAATGGTAGCAATGTCATGACAGGAACCTTCACTCAGAGGAGAAAGATTATCAAAAACTTCATGAGTACCAGAAAAGCCAGAATCATCATTCACAACATGTGGGTGCCCAGGAAGCTCCAGATTGGAATGTTGGAGTGTAGACTGAGAAGAATCAGATTTGCATAAGGAAATACGACGAAAATTCCAAATTTTACCGCCCTCAACTCTCACGGCTTTGCTGAAAACTTCAGTCACAACAACAGGACTAGACCATCTAGAAACACCTTTGCGAACAAAACCACCAAATTTCACACGCACAAAATCACCAACACGTAACTTAGGAGAGTTGGTTTTCTGGGGAAAATTCTGAGAAATTTTCGCTTGGTATTTGCTAACACGATCCCTAACACCTTTAAGGTCCAAGTCTAAGTAATCACTATCCTTGGCCTTCAACCACCAGGGCCAGGTTTCCTACAACGCAACATCTCAAAAGGAGATAACCCAGTCACAGAGTTAGGGGACATGCGGTAAAAAAGGGTAGCTTGCAAAGCTTCTCTCCATTTCAAACCACTGCTTAAAGTCAACTGACAAGACTCCTTAATGACTCTGTTAAAACGTTCAACTTGACCGTTTGCTTGAGGAAAATAATTGGAAACTCTCTTGTGAGTAATACCACAGCTGGAAATAAAAGATGTAAAAGCAACGCTGACAAACTGAGGACCATTATCGGAGATAATTTCTTCAGGCAAACCTTCTCTGCAGAAAACCTCATTCAAAAATTCGATAATGACATCAGAATTGACTTTCTCAACAATCTTCAATTCAGGCCACTTAGAAAAGTAGTTGACCAAAACAATAGCAAACATATCTTTTCCAGACTGATAATTAAAAGGACCAATAATGTCAATACCTAACTTACGCCAAGGGCTTCGGGCAAATTCAATGGGGGAAAACCCACCAGCAGAAACAGGCTTAACAGTTTTATCGCTCAACGAACAAGGAGAACAGTTCCTAACCCACCTGTCAATCATTGCATCCATACTAGGCCACCAGTAAAATTCCCTAATCCTTCTTTTCGTAGTGGACATCCCCATATGCCCTTCATGAGCAAGATTGCAAATGGACTCACGGATATCCCTGGGAGGAACAATTTTATCAGATCTAAACACTAGCCAAGGTTTTCCATCAACTCATCCCTAACTTTAAAGAAAGAGGCCAAATCACCACATAACTTCCTCTCTTCAGGCCAACCATCCCGTAAAAAGGTTTTCACCTTCAACAGTACATCATCAAGCTGCATAGCTTGTGCCCATAAGGCTTCAGAAATCAAATTGGAACAATCATTACCAGAAATAATGTTGACGTCACAAAGAGAAAAAGCAACATCACATTCCTCCTGGTGCGCAACATTAGAACTATCACAAACAGGAAATCGTGGCATGAAATCTGCATGAACATTTAGACGTCCAGGAACATAAACAACTTCACAATGATACTCTTGCAACTTTGCAGCAAGTTTTGCTAAGCGAGCAGTAAGAATCCTACCCCCTCCTGCTGATAGCATACTGACAAGGGGTTTATGATCTGTCCTCAAAGAAAGTTTTGTGCCCCAAAGAAATTGGCGGAAATGCTGGACCGCCCAAGTGCAGGCAAGTAACTCCTTCTCTATCGTGGAGTAATTAAACTCAGCACCACGCAGAGTCCTAGAGGCATAAGAGACAACATATTCTCAAAATTTATCTTTTTGCATCAAAACTGCACCAAGGCCAACATTACTAGCGTCCACACACACAATAGACTCTTTAGTAACAGAAAATGGTTTTATGAAAGGAACCTCAACAATTTTACTTTTGAAAGTGTCAAAAGAAACTTGTTGATCGTTACTCCAAACAAATTTTGCCTGTTTTTTAAGTAAAGAACGCAAAGGATGAACAATTGTTGAATAATTCAGAACAAATTTCCCATAAAATTCAGTGAGACCAAGAAAGTATAATAACTGCTCTTTGGAAGTAGGAACAGGAGCTGAGGTGATACTCTTGACGTGGTTGATTTTGGGTTTGATACCATCACTAGAAATTTCATGACCCAAATACTCAACTTTAGATTGTCGAAATTTACATTTTGAGAACTTCAAAGTGAGACCTTTCTCTTGCACACTGCTTAAAACAGAATAAAGATTACAATCATGCTCATGAAAATCTTTGCCAAAGATTAAGATATCATCTTGAAATGCTATTGCACCATTACAATTCTCTAACAACTCCTTCATCAAGTGTTGGAAAACAGAGGCGGCACTAGCCAACCCAAAAGGCATTCTCAAATATTGAAACATACCTTCCGGGGTAACGAATGCAGTAAATTTTTTAGAATCTTCATGCAATTCCACCTGGTGGTATGCGCTGGCCAAATCAATTGTGGAAAATACTGTAGCACCAGATAGAGAAGAAATTAATTCGTGAATATTGGGCAGGGGATGTTTGTCAACCCAGATTTCTTGATTTAAACTGCGAAGATCAACACATAAGCGGAGATCCCCAGAACTCTTAAGTGACAAAACAATGGGAGAAACCCACGGGGAAGATTCAACAGGTTCAATAAGTTTTTTTAAAATAAGGTCATCCAGAATTTCTCTAAGTTTAACCCTATAGGCTAAAGGAACATTCCTAACCTTATGTCTAACAGAGACAGCATCATCATTCAAGATTATCTTGTGTTTAAAATTAGAATATTTTCCGAGAGTATCTTTAAACACATCAGGAAAATTCACCTTGAGATTGTTTACAAACGCAGAATTCTCAGGAATCTTACAAGAATTAATTTCAGACAAAGAATGTTCATTCAAATCTGTGAAACAGACAGGAGGATTGGAATTGGGATCAAGAGTAATCCCCAAATCACGTTGATGTGGCCACCCCAGGATAGCTACTCCTTTAGTAGCCACATACACCTTTCCCCTGGTGACTCTATCCTTGACTTGGATCGTGGCCCAAAAGAAGCCCTCGAGGTTTATCTTTTTACCAGTTTACCCTCCAGGTTGAATATCAGGAATTAACAGTTCCCTGTCTTTCCACAAATCATTGAACAACTTCAAACCAATGATAGTATACCATGAACAGGAATCTATCATTAATTCAATTGAAAGGTTGTCAATTAAAATGGGCCAAGAGGGAAATTGTTTATATTCAATCTCATCAACAGAAAGTATA
The DNA here is from genome assembly GCF_964263255.1 of Lissotriton vulgaris. Lineage (NCBI taxonomy): Eukaryota > Metazoa > Chordata > Amphibia > Caudata > Salamandridae > Lissotriton > Lissotriton vulgaris. The sequence continues at coordinate 735,589,331 of NC_141691.1, read as the reverse complement.
CAATTAAAACTATTGAGAACTTCTTCTTCTTCTTGTGAAATGTAGTTAATTTTTTGGAGAGAACGACAAACATTACCAAAATGTCCTTTTCTCTTGCATTTTACACAAACTCTATCCCAAGCAGGACATCCTCTGTAATTGCCAAGATGGTTTGGACTTCCACACTGATAACATGCAATATTTCTTTTGGGAAAAAATTTGTTATCAGGAAGGTTCTTATTATCTACAAACTTCTTATCATTGTCTTTTTTGAAAACACCTTTAGAATTAGAGGACATTTGGTTTTTAATTAAAGAAACTTCAGGTTCAATAATCTGAGGTTTAGATGCAGATGTAGTACCTCGGATCTCAGATACAAATAATTCGGACTGCTCAATTCCCTTGACAATAATAATTACTGCACTAAGGGAAGATTCAGTACCTAACCAAAGTCTCTCTTGGATTTTTTTGCTCTTAGTGCGCATCATGATCTGGTCTCTGAGAACTTGTTCATAAGAAATTGTTTCAAAAGCGCAATAAGAAGCTACTGAACGTAAAGCGGAAACATAATCCTCAATGGATTCATCTTGTTTCTGTACAAGAGAATAAAACTTGAATCTCTCCATGACTGTGTTGATTTTCCTACCGAAACGAATTTTCATCTGTCTGGTAGCCTTTTCAAAAACATCAATAATTCCAGCGTCGTCAATGGGAGGAAGATTGTCAAATTCTTTAATACCAGCGCCCCCTAAACAATGTCTTAAAAGGGCTAATTTACGTTTGGCAGAACAACCATCCTTTTCAAGAACATCAACGTAAGCCAAAAACATAGGAAAACACAAATCCCATTCAATGTTAGGATCTCCAGCAGACTGCAAAAAATGAGGAGGAGCAGCAATATCTGACATTTTGCAAAAAGAAAGTGAAGTCTATCACGTAATTTAAGTCTTGTATTGAAATAATGCGAGAGAAATACCTTGTGACAAATGACAGGTGATGTGCCAGTGAAATAATGATGAAAATCGGCTTCAAACGCGAAGAAAACTACGAGTGAATAGCAATCAAAGATGGAGGCACTCAAATGACGTCACCTCGTCAGACGAGGTGAGGGGTGATTCTCACAATGCCTTGCGATTTTACAGAATGCTTTGCGAAGTCCCACGAAGACAGGAGACACGTTAGTGAGACACGCGAGGAGAGAACACAGGGGTCTGGTCAAACAGCGCGCTCACCAACGGCAATGAAGGAGATTAAAAACAAGGTAATAAAAAAAAAAAGTACCGATCCGATGAAAGTCGCCGATCAGATCTTGGTGAAGACAGTATGAATGTCGCCAATGAGATGATCTTGGTGAAGGCAGTAACGGAACTAGAATAAACTCCAGTTGAAGTAAAAGTTAAACTCGAAGTGAACGTTGTTCTTAAAATCCTTATAATCCTTGAAATCAGGAACTCCCGATCGTCGCCAAGAAATGTGTAGTAAGTAGGTCCACGAGAAGAACAGTTTCAAGTAGGCTTTATTCAGGATTAAGAACAGCTTAACATCCACAGCAGGGAACAGCTAGGATAACGAACTTCTCCCTTCAGAAACTCCTATCTTCCTTCACACATTCTAACATGACCTCACAGGTTCTAAGAACCACAGACATGACATAAGCATAGAATACCACATCCTTCCATGTCGCGTGCCTTGCACTGATTCTTTCCCCCAAGGACCACAATTATACTTCTCTCCTTCTCTTCACCACCTTACCTTCTTCTGACATCTCCTTCTGTATTTCCACCACTGTCTTCTCCACTTTACCTTCAGCTGTCCCAGTACTCTGATCCGTTACATATGCACCTTCAAAGCCTCACCTCTGCCCCATTAATTGAGTCCTTCACTTCCCCTTTCACTACTGTTGACACCAGAACTGGGTGCCCTTTCCCCCATACGTGCTTACCTAACTTTAGAGTCAGTGCCTGCAGCAAAGCTCGCCATTCTGCCAGCCATCCTGTCCCCATGGCGCTCCATTAAGGTTGTTCTGTCGGCGTGTCCTGAACTGCCTTGTGCAACAGACAAACAGAGGACAAATTACCTTGCTCCCGTTTTCCTCTTTTTACACTTTCCTCCAATCTTATTCAGTGTGTCCACCAATTCCCCTTCTTCCACCTCATCCTCATTATCATCAAGTACCAATTCTTCTCCTGCATCACCCTTGTCCCACTGCACTGCACTCGTACCCGGAATCTCCTTGTCCTCAACATAGGTGTCACACCAATTCTGCGGCAACTGCTATCCTGTGTGTTGCATATTTGGTTCAATAAAGGCACTGAAACTTCAATAAATTCAAAATGACACGAGTTTATTACAGCAAGGAAACCCACGATCACCAGCTGTGCCTCTACAAGAATCCCGATGTGTCCTTAAATTCCAGAACACTACATTATGACACATAACCATTCCATACAATACATTTAGTTACAAACTCTTTGTATACATTTCAATACCATCACATAAACTACAATACCCATATTACACCATCTCCCCTTACAAAATAAACAATACACAAACAAAATCAAACAAATACTGAATATAATATGTGAACCTGAAGAGATCAGGTCTAGTTACAACAAAACATTTCACATAAAGAAAGTCAAAATCTAATATCATCTCGAAATCTGATAGGGGCTGATCTAAATCTAATGATCCTAGAACTCTCATGTCCAGCATGACCATCTCCACTTCTATCACTCTCATGAATAGTCTCATCCAAACCACCTACATCTGCTTCCTCCCTCTCATTATGCACATCACCATATCTATCAGTTAAAACACCCATATGAAACCAATCTCCATTACTCACTTTTGTCTTTTCCACTTTCAAACCATCAAGATTATTTTTAATGATTTCAGCCTGTTCATTGAGGAGCTTCAACAGTGTATTCTTGCACCACCATTCCTTGTTTTCGAGAATCACTGCCCGTTTCGAGACCCTTTCAACTCTGACCAGTTTAGTAAATGTTGACTCCCCTTTCATCACTCTCATGGGCTTTCTGACTAAACCCAGTCTCCAGGCATGGCATCCATTTCTTTCACATGCTTAGTTGTATCAAAATATCTCTTGATATCCCTCTGTTTGCTTCTCACACATTCACGAATAACCTCCAAATCCAGGTTTCTGTTGGAATTGCCAACTTGTCATGTTACCTTACGTGTGAAACTAAAAAGAGGCATCAGAGTGAAATACATGACGAAAGAAATGAAAATCAGGAATAAAATTGTGTACAAAAGAAGAAGTGTGCAAGTAGCATTACGCTGTGCCGTTGGAGTTGGGGCAGATAATCGTCCCTAAAATGCAGCAACTTTGCCACTCAGCCTCGCCGGATTGAGAGAAGAAAGAGGATTCTTCCCTCTCAAAAGAACAAATGGGGCAACAACTGTAGTACTGTGAGGAGAAATATTGTAACTCCACACCTTTTGTTGCAAGTAATCTCCCACATTCAACTTTTTCGCCACAGTACTTTGCACACCTTCTTTAAACTTACGATTAGCCCTTTCCACAAGGCTATTAGAAAAGGGGCTATACAAAGGCCCTCTAATATGCTTAATAGCTTGCTTCCTAAGAAACAACATAATTTCATCTGAAACAAAATGCGCATCATTATCTACTACAATTTCATTAGATGGACCCTCCACCTAAAACGAAAGTTCTAAAAACTTTACAACGGTACGAGTATCATTCACCTTGATAAAAGCAAAATATAGGCACTTAGAAAAATTGTCTACTGCCACGATTAGATATCGGTTCTCATTCCTCAAGATACTGAACAGACCCGGAAAATGAAGTCCTATCTTCTCCCATGATCAATTAGGCCATTCCACTGAACATAAAAGACTTGTGCTCAGCATCCAATGATTATCCAAACACAAACACTCTGTACATTTGTCATTGTAGGTTTTAACTTGACCATCAATACTAGACCACCAGTAGTGTGGTTTCACCATTTTGGCGGTCACTGTGATACCTAAATGGCCTTCATGTGCCATAGAAATAATCTAAGCCCACAAACCAACAGGTGGAATAAAAGCATTCTTTCTCAAAACAATGGCATTAACTAACGACAATTCTGAAGTAACCTGTGCAAACGAACGCAGTTCATAGCTCATACCTCTGTCATTAGGCAATGCCAGGAAGAAGGTACTTCTTGACTTTGCACAGACACTCATCACTCAAACAATGTTCCTTCCACTCATTCTCAGTAAATTTAAATGGCTCAGTGGCATCAGAAATGGTAATGAAAAATTTCCTAGCTAACGTACAGGAAAGTTTCAATTCTATTAAGGAGGCGGAGGCGAGGATTAGGCTGTTACTTTCTCGTCTATTCTACTCCAGCAGCCATTAAAAGATATCAACATTAGTAACAAAACCACATTTCCCATGAGCATCAGGGAAAATTGGAAACAGAAAATGTCCAGCTCGCTGACCAATCCCAGGTCAGGGTTCCTCATAACTTCACCTCCTGGCGCTCTATCTTCCTCTCTCTTCCTGCGACACTGCCACAAGAGTTCAACCGTTATTCCTGCTTGCCCGCTTCTGCACCTACGGTACAAGTAGACTACGTAAGGCACCAGGAAGTGAACCATGCACCACATGGTCAATATCATAGAGACCTAGGAGTAATTGAAATAGGTGGGGTCAGTCTAGGGATGGCGTATGCATGCGCGGTGAATCCTAATGGAGGTGAAGTGACTGTCACCTACTTGTAGAGGGAAGGCCAGATACTTTGCATTCCCTTGTGGGCTGTCAAGTTGCTCCTGAAAACTAAAGAAGTAAACAGTGTCAATGCGGAAGAGTGGAGTGATCCCACTCTATGTATTTGGACAAAAGGAGTGGATAACTCACTCAGTAGCAATAGTTACTGGTGTACTGGCGGGGTATTAATTCTCCCTCAGTAATGACTCAATCAAATGTCAGGATCTGGTAAGGAGGAAGAGACAGGGGGCTCCATTAGAAGAAAAATATCCTTGCAAAGAGTCAACAGGGTTAGGTGGGGTAGCATGTCTACCTCTGAGCTAAAGCGCGAAAATGACCTCAGTATAAGAGGCACAATTTGAGAGAAAATGCTCTGGAAATCAATTCATGCACGGAGAAGATTCACACTGGTGTGTGATTAAAAACAGTTGGATCACACCCTTATTGGAGGTAAAGTGTGACAACTCGGAAGGCAGTGTGGAAATAAAACCGTTGGCTTAAGTCCTTATTATCGGTAATAACCGCATAAGTACTTTCGGAGAACAAGTGTAATACTATTACTTCATTAGGGCTAAAGGAAAACATTGTCACTGTATTCAGGGACGGAGAACAAGCATATTGCTAAAACAACCTCATTGCTAAAGGAAAACATTGTCACTGTATTCCTTATAACCAATCAATGCTGCCTTGTTATGGGTGCCCAGGGACTAGTGGCACGCTTGTGCAGTATAACGTACAGTGCGAGATATTCAACCGGCAATGCTTGGATGCGGCCGTTTGAATAAGTCCTTGTAAAAGACGCGTGGGGGCGGAAAACATGTGTAATGCTTATACTACATTAGGGCTACGGAAAAACATTGTCACTATCATAATTAAATCCTTGCAACTAAATCCTTGCAACTGATCAATGCCGGGTGGTCAGGGACTAGTGGCACGTTTGTACAGAGTGACATACAGTGCGGGATTACGTTGGTGAGCAAACTATAAAAAACGGCAATGCGTGAATGCGGGCAAGAGCCAAGAACAGATGATTCTTTTTGAATGCTCGGGTTGCTCGGATGGATATGTTAGGCTATCCAATACAGAAAAATATGGGCAACAGGGAAATTATGCGGACTTACCTCCTTTTGTCAGGTGCTCGGCGTCTAGAGTGAGCTCATCAGGCAAACTCTCACGCTAGATGTAGTGAGCTGCCGCGACCGCGTGCACCGCGTGGTGCAGCAGCTCAATGTTTCCCAGGGGCTCGACGGGCGGAGGCCAATCGGGATGAAATGGGGCGGGCCCCGTGTACAGTGTAGATAATTCTTTTAACCCTATAGGTCACATTGCTATGGATATATCAGACCTTATCAGTGCCTGTTGAGTTTAAAAAGAAAAACTTTGTTCAAAGAACCATAGACAGCTAGTGTGAAATATTTCATAAACCAAGACTGGGATATTGTCATTTATACACATTCCCTCAGTGAATTAAAAGACATTAACTGCATGCTGGCCCGTAGCATCAAACTCGGTTTCAACTAAACAGTAGGATCATATCAATACATATTGTGACTTAATCTTATGAAGATCGCCCATTGGTTCTGTGTTTGGGTGATCTCTAAACATGATGATACTAGGTCCAATTATTATACAGTAAGGCATTTTCACACAATGTCATTAACAAGCCAAGTATAACATATGAATACATTGGTTTAGGTGTGCATGTTTAAAGGCATTAATGAGGTTATTACAACTGAAAATGGCATTACAATTGAAAAGCATTTATATTGAGCTTAACAATACTTTACTATGCAATGGTAATTAAAAACCTTTGAAGTAACGTGTCTAAGGTCTAAGATTTGACCATCTTTGAGGTATGTGTCATGTGTAGGGGTTCCCCAGGTGTGAGTCGAGTTGGTCCCTGGTGCATGGATATTAGTGATACCCGTTAAATAGATCAATCTGTTTGTAGTCCCGCCAGCTGGTCATTCATGCCATCCAGCTCATTGAGTTAATTAGTTACTGTGTCCAAGAGGTACATCCACTTGCATTCTCTGATATTAAGAATTGGTCAAATGTCACCTCCTCGTTGTTACAAGGACACCTTCTCGAGCACAAGCCATCTGATTGATTCCGGGGCGTGCATATGATTAGAGAAATGTTCTAAAAGGGGGACCCCCCTGTCTTGCATCTAATCCTGCTACAATGCTGTAGGATTTGTGTCTTTATTTTCTATCTGGTTTGTCCAATGTACAATTGGTCGAAGGGGCATAGAATAGCGTAGATAACATTTGATGTGTTGCAGTTCGTGTGAACGTTCAGATCTATAGTATGGTGTCTGTAGTTGAACATTTTGGTTTCCATGCACATTGAGCATGCCTTACATTTGGTGCATCAATACTGTCCCACAATTTCAGGTAGATTCCACATTGTCTGGATGGTTGGATTGGGTGGTGTGTCTAGGAGCCAGCGGACGACTTGGTCTCTGATGTTCTTCACCTTCTTAAATGCATGCATTGGAGGGTCTTGTATTTCTATGTCGTCTGAAATCAGGCCCCAATATCCATTAATTATCATTTGGATGTCGTTGCTCTTGGTGCAGAAAGTGGTTAAGCATATCATTCTGTTCTTGTCTGTGGCATGTTGTTTCGGTGTCAATAAAGTCTGTATATTGTTGTACCAGGCTCGCTTTCTTGCTCTCTTAACCAGTCTCCTGGGATATTCTCTTTCCAGAAGACAGGTGATCAGATTATCTGATTCTCTGAAGAAATCTTCTTTTAGCGAACAATTTCTCCTGATCCGGAGGAACTGTCCGAATGGCAGATTGTCTCGGAGTGCCCGGGTATGATGGCTTGTGTAACTCAGTAGTGTGTTGCGTTCTGCCTGTTTTCTATAGAGGGTGGTATAGAGGTGGTCATCTGTAACTTTTATACTGATATCCAAAAAGTCAATGATATGCCTTGCCCACTGCATGGTGAACTTCATGTCTTCAGACTGGGAGTTGAGCCAGGTCAGGAAGTTGGTCAATTCAGTCTCATCACCTGTCCAGATGAGTAGAATATTGTCAATGTATCTTTTCCACTCAGTGATGTGATTCAGGAATGGGTTATCTGATGACAGTATGTGATTTTCTTCAAAGTTGTCCAAAAAAGGATTGCTAGATCTGGGGCGAATGCTGTTCCCATAGCCACACCTTTGCTTTGCATAAAGAATTCGTTCTGAAAGACAAAAACGTTCTTCATCATGGCTATTTCCAGGAGTTCCACTATAAATTCCGTGGGGACATTGGTTGGTTGGAGTCTCTTGTCAAGTGCCTTTATCATAGAGTCCAGTGCTGGTTGTTGGGGAATACTGGTATAAAGTGAGACGATATCCAGAGTCACCAGCAGTTGGGTTTCTCTGTCAAATTTCATCTCATTGACCAGGTTGATGACTTGCATTCTATCTCGCAGATAAGTCTTTGTAGTTTCAGCGAATGGTTTGAGAAAAAAATCAATGTATTTACATACTGGCTCAAGGAGTGATCCACATCCAGAGATGATTGGTCGTCCTGGTGGCTTCACAGGTGTCCTTGTGTACTTTAGGTAAGGTATATATGGTAGGGATGCGTCGTTGATTCACGTTCAAAAATTCAAATTCTTTTGTAGAGAGGAATCCTGCTTCCTTTCTCTTTCGGTGATATTTTTGATCTGCATCCGGATTTCTTTGGTTGGATCGTCGCTCACAGGGGTATAACTGATTCCATCATACAGTTGAGAGTATATCTCCGCCTTATAGTCTTGGACATTCTGCACAACAATTGCTCCCCCTTTGTCCGCAGGTTTGATAACAATGGTTTTGTTGTTCTTTAGAGTATCGAGGGCTTCGCGTTCTCCTTTGGTGATGTTATGTTTCACATATGTTTTGTTTGTGCAGGCTTTCATGACATCGCCTAGTACCACACTTTCATAGGTCAAGATCTTGTGAGATACTGTGTGCGCTGGAGGCATGAATGTCAATGGTGGGCGCATCCCAGTATATGATGACGATGATATCGGCAATTAATGTTTGAAGAAATGTCTTAGGCGAATCTTGCGGATGAAACGGTACAGCTCTGCCTTTATGTTGAAACGATTGGTATGAGAGGTACGCACAAAAGACAGGCCCTTGTTGAGGATTCTTGTCTGTTCAGCGGAAAGCCTGTAGGTGGATAGATTTATGATCAGGTTCTTCTGGTGATTTACCACCTGTAGGTCCTCCTCCGGGTGCTGATCTCTCTGTGATTCTCGAGTTGGAATCATACTTGTTTGGGGTTCTGCCCCTATGTCCGAATTCTGTTTGTTCTGTCCTCGGTGCAATGGCCTGTTCCAGTTGCTGCTTCGTCCTCTTGGCGGTCTCCAATGGGTGTCCTCTAAAAAAGGTTGGGGTCCAGTATGTTGATCCTGAGACTGTTGGTACCATGAGTCCTGATTTTTGTAGCCGCTGGTAGAGCCTGCTTGATCGCTGTAGCTTCCTGTGCTGTAGGAAGAAGCCGAAAAATGAGTAAATCTCCTTCCACATCGATATCCTCCCCTTCCCCTGTTGAAGAAGCGACCATGGTTATCATGCTTGAATAGTCTTCTTGTAAGTACGGGCATGTCTTCTTTTTGTCGTAGTAGCGTACGTCTTTCACCAGCTTGTCCAATTTCTTTGCTTGTGTGTTGATGTCAAAATCCTTTAGAGTCTTCTGCAATCTCTCTAGGGCCTCCTTGGCATTGTTTAATGTGGAATTACCATTTCTTTCCTGTCAGAGATCACTGATTTCTGTCATCAGCTTCTCCACTTGTTCCAACTCTGTTTCTACCACCAGCACCATCCAGTGGCGTGAACAGTTGTTTTCCACAAAACTGAATCCTTCCTTGAATTTGGGGTTATCTACAAATATCGCTGGTTCGTTGCGGATTTGCAGGCCTTTGGGTATGATGTTAGCTTGGAGATACTTAGTCAATAGGTGTCCGTGCAACCGAGTGCAAATAAGTTTCTTCTCTAAGCGTTCCAACTTATTTATTTTCTCATTAAGTGAAAAATCAATATTAGGGGTGTTAAATGATAGGAATGTTGACCCATATTCTGCTTCTAGCAGGATCCTGACATATTCCTCTGTATAAGAGAGAGTGTCCCGCTCTGTCATGATAGGACACTCGGTCCTATCATGCGCCTGACAAAAGGAGGTAGGCCCGCATAATTTCCCTGTTGTCCATATTTTTCCGGATGGATAACCCAACATATCCATCCGAGCAACCCGAGCATTCAAAAAGAATCATCTGTTCTTGGCTCTCGCTCGCATTCACACGTTGCCGTTTTTATAGTTTGCTCACCAATGTAATCCCGCACTGTATCTCACACTGTACAAACGTGCCACTAGTCCCTGGCTACGCGGCATTGATCAGTTGCAAGGATTTAGTTGCAAGGATTTAATTACGATAGTGGCAATGTTTTTCCGTAGCCCTAATGTAGTATAAGCAATACACAAGTTTTCCGCCCCACGCGGCTTTTACCGACAACAAGGACTTAATCCAACGGCCGCATCCGTGCATTGCCGGTTGAATATCTCTCACTGTACGTTATACTGCACAAGCGTGCCACTAGTCCCTGGGCACCCATAACAAAGGCAACATTGATTGGTAACAAGGAATACAGTGACAATGTTTTCCTTTAGCAATGAGGTAGTTCTAATGGAGCCCCCTGTCTCTCCCTCCTTACCAGATCCTGACATTTGATTGAGTCATTACAGAAGGAGAATTAATACCCCGCCAGTAACCACTGCTACTGAGTGAGTTATCCACTCCTTTTGTCCAAATACATAGAGTGGGATCACTCCACTCTTCCACATTGACACTGTTTTAGTTTTCAGGAGCAACTTGACAGCCCACAAGGGAACGCAAAGTATCCGGCCTTCCCTCTACAAGTAGGTGACAGTCACTTCACCTCCATTAGCATTCACTGCACATGCATAAACCATCCCTAAACTGACCCCACCCTATTCAATTACTCCTAGGTGCTCTACCCTGCCCTGAGAAAGACCCTAATGTGAGGAATTAACCACCCTCTGTATCCATGGGGTCGAAACGTAGACTATCTACCACCTGTTCGCAAGCTCAAAGAACTGGATAATTGAAACATTATGTACCTTTAAACTATGCATTTATATGGGAACATTTGACCAATGTTAGGCTGGAAAGGTCCATCTCTATGTAACTAATGTATATATGTCACAATACCTTTACCCTGTCCCTCACCCACTGACTCACTACCATTGACCCTACCCTTCCTTTTCTTCACAACGAGAGCACTGTAAATAATGAATGCACTGCTACCTGATTGGAGCAATTGTGTTGTTAACCATTAATGCTTTGACTTGATATCGCATTTAATGCCTGTTTAAACTCATGGAATTAAATTCCGGTTCCTCTAATCACATTGAGGCTCTGAGTGGTGAATGTTTTGTCTGTTGTATATGTTTTTTATTATAAGTACTACCACAACCATTTTTAGAATATACTGTGTTACTGACCCGGGTCAGGTAGGTTTTCATGGGTTTACCCTGTTAAAACTCAACGCATCACCCTGTTTGGTGTCGGAGTTTGGGCTTCCTGTAATGTCGAATGCCTGCAGAGAGTTGAGAATACATTTCTGAAACATTTGCTGAGCGTTTCAAAAAGCACTGCTGCTACCATTTGTCACAGCGAACTTGGTGTGATTCCCCTGTCCTTTTCCATACATTTAGCGGCTTTGACCCGTGCTGGTATAATAGACTGTTTAAAACTGGGTGAGTAAAATCCCATGGATCTCTTACGTTAAGGATCAATTGGAGACCCTGGGTTTGTTGGATTGTTTCGACAACCCTGGAAATATTGCCAAAACATCAAGGGCAAAGCTGAAAAGGGACTTCGATGAGAGGTATACAGGAAATAACGAAAAAGAGAATTGTTGACCACTCACTTTTAGTCTGTTCTCCCGGCAAGGAGCTTTATCTATCCTTTTACCTTAGCCATGCTAAATTGTATTATCTTATTAGATTCAGGTTTGGAATCTCTCATCTCTTGGTTTCATATCCTAGAAACGTATATTCTGATGCTAATTGGATTTTTGCCCCTGTGATTCAGAATCTGTTCAGAGCACATCGCACTTTTTGTAAATTGTATAATAATGAAAGACGTGCTTTTTTAATACCACTTTTAAAATTCCTAAACATAAGGAAATGTAGGGCCGCCTTGCATTATCTTCAGCTTTTAAACAATGGATTTATTTGCCTAATGTTTTATAAATATATTTCTTCTGCAGTTCGGCTGCGAAACATTGTGTGAAAATGACCTTTTATGTATTTATTTTTCCCACAGTGAAATTTAAACATGGCATGTGTTGCTGATATGTGCCATTTATGGAAGTCCTATTTGATAATTGTATTTTATTACTTGTTTGTGTTTTATTACAAAATGTGTTATTTTTGAGATGTACTCTTATGGTTGGTCACAGCTGAATAACGATTTTCTGACTGACTGACATGTATGCACTAAACAGCATGATGAATGTAGTCAAAGGTTGTGATTCTTTAGCCAAATGAATTTGGTTATATGCTAACCTGAGATCTATGGTTGAAAAATATTTACTGTGGACACATTGGCCAGCATATCAAGAATTATTGGCAAAGGATGACAATCAACCAAAATGTTGTGGGTTAAAACTCTCAGATCATCACATAGACTTATGTTCTCTGATCTGTTGCGAGCAAAAACTGCTGAAGAAACTCACTCAGAAGATTCTTCAGATGTGATGATACCTTGGATGCATATCTTGTCCAACAAATCTTTCAAATCTTTCTTCACAGAAAGTGGCACAGGTCTAACCTTCTGAATAACCGGGATTGCATTAAATTTAAATTTCATGCTGTGCTCACAACCTTTAACTAATCCTACCTTGTCCTTGAACACTTTGTCATATTTGTTAACCAATTCTTTGAATGAAAAACATCTGCTTGAGGACTGAAACTCCTACACGGACAAAACAGGAATGTCCCTTAGTACGACCGGTTCATCATGACCAGGTTTTAAAATAATTTCCAACCGAGTTTGATCTTGCCATCGATTAGATCTCTACTAGAAATGGTGGCGTCTGATGGCAGCAACATACGGTTAAAATCTGGAGTTTACATTCATCCATTCAGATCAATATTTCCGCAGTTGTTGGCACTAGTTGGATACTGGTCACGTCCATGAACGTTAGCCTCATTTTTAATACCTAGAGGATTTAAAACAAATGGGCTATGGTGGATGATTATGCTTGATGACGTTTTGAGCCTCGAGCACCCGAAGGACGGTGACTATTCTTCTACACACCATAGCAGATTTTACATACTGCTTACTTCTGCTTATTCCCCGTTTTGGTGATAATTTTTTGAACATTGGGTATCAGATTCGTCACATTTCATTTGATCACTTCCCCTGACGAAGGGATTCTTCAATGCCGAAATGCATTGGGAAACCATCAATCGAGAATGTTTGACCTGTATTTTCATGCATTGAACAAAAAAATGGTCTTGTTGTTTTGATATATTTTACTTGCAATAGTATTGTGTATGATTTTGCACATTTAAATAATAGACAAATTACGGAACAGTACCCGTAATAAAAAAGAATCTAGGGGCATATCACCAACAACTAGCGATCATTTTTGTCTCTAACTTGTTTAGAGACAAAAATTATCGCCGCACATCGGCGATTTTTATCGCAGATAAACCTTGCTATTAGCAAGGTTTATCGCAAATGCGATAAAAAACTGCCGCAATGCATGAATATCGCTGAAAAGTCAGCGATATTCATTCATTATCGAGCAAATGCTCTTAGCCATGTTATCCACCTCCCTATGGATAACATGGCTAAGAACTGCTCAGGGCAGGTGTTAGCTTTTGGAGATATTCGCGCTTAGCGCGAATATCTCCAAAAGTTGGTAATTGGAGATAGCGATGTTAGGGACTGTTTCCAGTCGCTAACATCTTGGCACGCCCACTTTGCATGTCATTAGTGATAAATATCACTGACATGCAAAGCGGGGCCCAAGATGGTCGCTATCTCCTATTAGCTGTCACTAACTGGTGTTAGCGACAGCTTGGTAATAGGGAGATAATTTTATCTCCGCTTTCTTGGCTTTTAAAGCCAAAAAAGTGGAGATAAACCCCCTTGATAATATGCCCCTCAGTTCTTTGAGAAATTGAGTGAATAGTTTATTTTGAACATCACATTTAATGATATCAGGTACATTGTTAAAACAAGCAAACACAGTTTTGCACCACTTGCAGTGCAGGATGGGGAAAGTGATTGTTTACACTTGCATTTATCAATGATCGATTAGATCTCTTCCATTTCCTGCCACATTAGTCTTGGTGAATACTTTTCTTCCCCTAATCTTCAGAACATCTGTAAGATAACCATTCAAGATATCATAATCTTCAAATGCTTTTGTATACACATCAGTTTGTTTCAAACGTTTACCTGAACATAGCTTTTTGAATGCTAAATCAGAAAGAATGGTAATGAGAGAGCCCAAATCTGCCATAATCCCAAAATTGATTGAACTGATCATAACTTTGATGTAGCTCTTTTACATTTCTTACAAGATGTATTTACTAAATCAACATCCACAGTCAGCAAAACATTGTTCAAAATATCACACATACTTTAGGTTTAATTTTAGCTGAATGACTTCTTGAAAATGCCCAATCTTAAAACAATTGTTGCACCTCTTTCCCTGAGCTGGGCAGGATAAAGTATGCCCATGTGAAACTTTGAGCCGCACCTATAGCATGCTCCAGCAACCTGCTTTTCAAAACTTTCTTAGATTTGTTCTTATTTGCAATAGCAGAGTCTTCTGTTACATCCACTTAAGACACAGCTTCAACTTGTACATTACTTGTAAGATCCTCAGACAGAATTTGGGAAGAGATCAGAGAGTGTTCAATGTTTCTCACAATGTCCATAACCTCAGTCAATGAAGGATTTCTACATGTCAAAATCAGCTCTTGAATCTTTTCGTTGTAACAATTAAAAACCAATTGGTCATGCAACTATACATCTACATTTGTACCAAATTCGCACTTTGCAGCTAGAACTCTCAACACTGCTAGATAATCCTGTACTATCTCTTGCATAGGCTGCTTTCTCATTAAAAAATTGTCCTTTAGCCATGTGAGCTAAGGCTTCTGAATATACATTCCAAAATTTGTCAACTGAAGGTGCTACAACAGGTGGAAGATTATGAAACACTGGCTGACCCATCGCCCCTACGTGATTAAATAAACATGCAGTGCGATGCGTCATCAAATTTTGAAGCATCTATTGTCCCCAAGTAGCTCTCAAAATTCCGCAACGACGTTCCCATGCCATAAACTGTCTACCAGGATTCTTTAAAAAAAAAGGCAGCGGCTGCACCACATTATTAGATGTAGGCATGAGCACTAGCAAAGACACAAATTACAAAAGTGAGAAGGAAATAAGAATAAGGAGTAAGACAAAAAAGAAGAAAAGTTCACAATGGAATACTGCAGACCACCAAAAACATGATAAATACTTATAGGCAAGGTGTGCCTATCACCGTGACATTTGTAGTAGAAAACTATACCATAAAGGTACACAGGCACAAGGTATGCCTATAACCCCTTTAACAAATACCTCCAAATTCACTAAATCCTGCGATTAAGGTGTGCCCATCACTCTTTGACGGGTGTTGTTGGGAAGAGACTTCCTTAGTGTCAACGAGTGCTTGAAATCAGCGCTGGTGTGCCCGTTACTGAACACTGTAGCAAGAATGTAAAAATGCAGGAACTGTTATGGAAAGCAATGAACAGTGTTGTACCTGCTGCTCAGCCAGTGTGAGTGTGGTGTGGAATGTTGAGGTGGATGATGCTGTGGAATGTTGGATGAGTGGAGTTTGTCAGTTGGGAGAATGGGCTGAGCAGCAGAAAGGCTGCTCATGAAGGGGCTCTACACAAGATCTTAGCATGAAATAAATATACCTAAAGATATTACATGGACTGGTCCTTCATCTGTCTTTCTGCCTACAGATTGATTTACCTGACAAGTTTGTTATTTTCTTCTTTGTAGGTACGTGGGTGGGCATTGTTGTTTTACTGTTGCTTTGCCTTATGTTGACATTCATGCAAATTGCTATTTTCACCTGTGCTTTCCTGCATTTTTGGATGTTAACTTGTAAGCCCATTTTACTGTGTTTTTCCTGCTTTTCATCCTACTGGTTTGCCCTCAACCATTCTCATGTCTTTGCAATGCTATCTTTTCAGATTTATGTGCACGTTATTTTCTCTTTGATGTGCCTTTCACTTGGATGATTGCATTGTGCTTTGTTTAATATGAGGAAGGGGGAAGTGTTGTACCTGCTGCACAGCCAGTGTGAGTGTGGTGTGTAAGCATGGGCGAATTTTGCGGATCTCGCGTTAGCGAATTTTGCGGATTTGCGGATTCGCAATCCGCAAAATCCGCGAATTCCCGCGAATTTGCGGTTTTTTTTTTTTTTTTTTGTGTTCGCCCGTGTTTCTGCCAGTTCGCGAGGGTTTTTACAATTTCGCAATTTGCGAACTTACCTGTCGGGTCGCAAGTTTTGCGAACTTGTTGTTTCTACATGTCCAGCCTGTTTGGGACACTCTTCTTCATCACTGCCACTCTCTGTCACCACTGCCACTCTCTGACTACTCATGCCACCCTCTGGCCCACCCATGCCACCCTCTGTTTCATCACCACACCCTCTGGTTGTCCAGTGTACATTATTTTCGGCAAAGCAAAGCACACCTTCCCTGCCTCAAGTGACCTGAATTAATTTGGGGCTGATTAATGTGTCACAGAATATTTTTTTAGCTGGCACCTGCTTCCTTAGTGCGCCATGATTAGTGATCTTTTGCACTTGCTAAGTGCTTTCATTGTTGCAAAATTAGTTACAACACCTGCCCTGCCCCAACTGACAATAATGAATTAGGGGCTAATTAATGTGTCACTGAAAGAATTTAAAGTTCCAGCCTGGCACCTGCTTGTCTGCTCCTTTAGCTGTAAATCAGGACCTTTGTGGCATACAGTTAAGGTCAGAGCAGGGTCACACAATAGTTGCAAGCAGGCAACCGAATTCTGGAGGGCCCCCTCAGGAAGCACTACAAAGAATCGTTACAAATCATGAGGTTGACCTTTTGCACCTGCTCATTGCTTTTGCTTTTGCTGAAATCGTTTTTCGGTTTTTTTCGCGCTATTCGCGGGGCGCGGCGTCGTGCGAAACCGACCGCGGAAGCCGCCAATTCGTGCGAATGAGCATTTTATTTTTTTGCGGCTTGTTGTTTCGCGAGTTTTTTTGCAGTATTCGCGAGCCGCTTGCAGCGCAACACGCGAATTTACCCCAAGGTCGAGTACGGGCGCGGCCATTTTGTTTGCGTGACGTATTTCCGTTTCCGCCCGCTATGTATAATCTCGCGCAGTATGCGCATTGCGAGTAGAGGTTCGCACGAGATCGCAAGGAAAATCTCGCGCGAACTTACTTTCGCGCTCGTGAACGGGCGCCGGCCATCTTGTTTTTCATTCATTTCCTGTGTCTGGGCATGGTGTTTAATCCTCTTGGTATCTTTGCCATCCTTTGCTTGTTTTCAGTTTTTTTTTTACGATTTTGCTTCTTATCTATCCCTCTCTTTTCCTAGCTGTATATTTTTGTCTTTTCTGCTATTTTTCTTTACTTTTAAACTACTTTTTTAAACTCTTTTCTTTTCTTCTTCCCTATCCTATTCTTTCTTAATTTTCTACTTCTTCCTACCTTACCTGCCCAGACCATGGTCAAGCCAGGCGCCGTGAAGCTGCCCAGGCACTTGAGGGCCGCAGCGGCGGCGGGGAGTAGTGCTGGACCCAGTGGCAGGACAGCATGCGGGAGATTGAGGGGGGAGCAGGTGACGCGACGGGAGATATTCAGCCCGGAGGAAGTGGGCGCGCTGGTCTACTTCGTCCAGCGCCGCCTGCCCAGGACCATCGCGGGAGGCGGCAGGATCGCGGCCGGCGGCTACAACATGCGGGAGCGCCGGAAGCGGTGGGAGAAGGTGTGCTGGGCCATATCCCACCTCTACGGGGTCCAGCGCACCTACAGCCAGGTCACCCATCGCTGGACGGACCTCCTGGACCGCGAGCGCGACCTGCTGGACCAGCTCGGCTTGGAGATCCCCGGGCTTGGTGAGTAGTAGTAGCCATTTAATCACTCACTACTATGATGTTTTCTCCTGCTCTGTGTTGTTGTATTGCAAATATTTGTTTTTTACATGGAGCAAGCCAATAATGCCGCTGATGACGATTACATTGTAGTTAAATTATATTTCAAAATCTTCTGTGCATTTCAGGTGCACTGCTCTCCTTCTCAGTGGCGTTGCTACTATGCTTATTTGTTTTCTATTTCGTGGTCTCATTGGCCTGAGTAACTATTATGTATGAGTGTACTTTACAGAACTGCGTAATGCTAGACACTAGGGGGCAGATTACATTTACAAGCCCCTTGCGCCACGTTTACGTTGCCTTGCGTGACGCAACAGCGGCGTAAACGTGCCGCATCCCTGCGAGTCATTTACAGCATGACGCATCTAGGGAGATGCGTCACGTTATAAAGCCATGGGCCTGCACCACAATGGGTGCGTTCCTAGTACGCAGGGTGGGCGGTCCAGCGGCTGTGCGCCTCGCAAAATTGCCTGCGTGAAATGTACAAGATTTAACGCAGGCACTTCTGCGACGCTGCTACGTCAATTCAATTCCTTATGTCTGCTCGAAGCAGGCGAAAGGACTGACACAGCATGTTAAGTATTGGGTGGCCCTGAGCATTACTGGAGTTGCATTGCGTTGGCGACGTGACTCCAGCGATGCGCCGCTCTTACGTGACGAGATGCGTCACGCAAGTGCCTACCCTTGCGCCAGGGCGCGCCGCATTGTAAATGAGGCACATCTGCCGTGTCGCAAGGGTAGTTTTGCGTGACGCATTTGATGATGATCTGGCGCATCTCTGGAGATGCGCCAGAACGCGTAAGTAAGTATGCCCCTAGGGGGCAGAATTGCAATTACCGTCGCATCCCTGCAAAGTAGCAGGGATGCGCCATTAATTGTGCGGCCCGCTACCACCACCAAACATGGTGCGCCGTATTTGCAATGCGGCGCACCATGGGCCCAAAACGTCACCGAAGCTTTACTGCTGGAGTTGCGTCGCAACGATGGCGCAGCTCCATCAATGCTCTGGGGTACCCTATCTCCCCAATGCTGGGTCAAGCCGTACGTCTGCTTCAAGCAGGTGCAGGGTTTGTGTGACGCATCATTGTCCTAAAGGTGACTGATTGATATTTTGTAGATTTCCCTCAGCCACTATTAGGATGTGTTCCAGCGCAGGAATGCCCTCCCTTGCGCCGGAACACCCCCTGATGGCGCAGGGCTTTATAACGGGATGCATCTCCCAAATGCGTCACGTTGTTATAATATTATACGCCGCACCATGGCGCCCTTTTTTGTTTAGCTGCTGCGTCACAAAAGTCACGCAAGAACGGCGCAAAAGAGCCGCAAGGGCTTAAATCTGCCCCTTCCTTTGTAACCCTGACAATAAGAAAAATAGTGGCGGTGGATTGATAGTTTGACTATTTAAATGACTGGTAATGTAGCAGGCAACTGTTAGTGTTGTCACTGATCTGACTGAAATCACAATGGAGTTTGTCTGTCACTTTGTGTCTTGCCTGCGGACTGCGGACTGCCAGTCCTAGGTGAACGTTTCAGTACTTTGTTTAGTGAGTTACGTGACTTTCGAAGTCACAGGTCCGCAAATAAATGAAAAGTAACCATAATCAATATAATTTCGCGGAAATATTTTGTTATTGTTCTTTTGAAATGTTTGATTTGGTTGACATTGACAAGCAACAATCATCCATGTTTTCTGTTCTTTCTTTCATGTTGTACGTCAGCTCCCCCCAGGGGCGAGAGGAGGACACAGGAGCAGCAGGCGGCGGATGCTGTTCAACAGGGCCAGGATCGGGCAGGCGAGGGCTCCTCTGCTGGCCCCAGTAAGTTTTCATTTTAGACTAGTACCTATTTTTCCTAGCGTTCCTCATTTGACTTTTTTCAAAATTGTCTTTGCTCTTCTTGTAGACTGTATCTAAATTCTTATCCTGCCTCTACTATGACTCCCTGTGGTATTACTAGATTATTCTTATTAGTCTGTCTGTGTAGCTAACTAAGATTGCACGGTTGGCGAAACTCCCATGATTCTAGTCAGCAATAGCTCTATCAACTTAGTGCAGTCCTCTGGGATTGTCCATAATGTCTTTTGAAGTGTTCTATCTGGACTCATGCTTGCAAAAATTGCAAAACCTTTCGCTCAGTCACTCTAGTCTGGACCAAAAAACACAGATTGTATTTAAGTTTAAAAGCTTTATTAAAAGTAAACACATTTATTAAAATGAAGTCATAATAAAACTAAACGTTTAACTGATAATGGAAAAGTGGTTAGTGCTGACGATTAATTGAAGACATTTCTTGTGGTCGAGCCGAGCTCTCACCTGGTTTCAACTTGATCTTGTAGTTAGAAGTCCATCTTCTGTCTATGTGGAGAAAAATGGTGCGTGTTAAAAAAACAGCCTTCATCAGTTGTGCCAAAAAGTGCAGCAAGACAACCTTCCCTGGAAAAAGGGACATTTTTTTTAACTTTAACGTAGACAGTCACAAATTACATTGTTTTCACATGTCTTCATTCCTAGACCAAATACTAGTGACTAGTGAGTGCTTTATTCTAACATTGTTACATGTACTTTGTAGGTGGAACATCTGGTGGCGGGGCCAGTGTGGAGGTGGTGGTGCTGGACACGGAGGCGGAGGCCGATTGTTCAGGGGAGGAGGCGGCGGCGGCGGCTGTGAGAGTTGAGACGGTGGTGGTGGCGGCCAGAGGTAAGCTCTTATATATTCCTTACTTATTGAGATTGAAGACTAGCTGGGAAGGCAAGAATATGAGATGCATGGCTGGGTGAATGATGAAGCAATGATGGGTGAAAGGACAACAGCCTGGGTGGGTGACACAGAAACTGTATGTGTCCATATACCTGGATCATGCTACTATCTGACTCTTAGATAGCATATGTGTATCTAGAGCAGGGGTACTCCTAGTATGGCCCGCGGGCCGGTGGTGGCCCGGCAAGCCTTCCTTGGCGGTGCGCAGACCTTGCAGACAATCACTGCTCCCCCGGCCCCCACAGAGCAGAGGCTTTTTTGTATTTCACCTGTTAGCGCCCCTGCATCTCCACTCTGACAATCACTGCTCCCCCGGCCCCCACAGAGCAGAGTGGAGATGCAAGGCCACAAAGAGGTGAAATAGAACAAAGCCTCTGCTCTGTGGGGCCGGGCAAGCAGTGATTGTCAGGGTGGAGAAGCAGGGGCGCTAAAACAAACAAAGCCTCAATAATATGTTAATGGTCTTTTAAAGACCTGTTAAGTACTTTGGTGTTGTTGTCTGTGTGTGCGCGTTGAGGAAGCGGTCTCAACCCGGGCTGAAGGCTGACACAGATAGACACACACACAGTGAGATGACAGAGGGGGAGGGAGAGGGAGGGCAGGAGGGAGAGAGAGATGGAGGGAGGGCAGGAGGGAGAGCAGGAGGGAGAGAGATGTATGTAAATGCTGGGTCTGGTGGCTCAGTGGATGAGGGCATCTGCTGCAGGGACCTGTGTGCAACCTCATGGTCACAAGTTATCGTTTTGCTTTAGCCCCGCCCCCTCTGACTCCGCCCCCACCAGTGCGGCCCTCGGCCCCAAACTACACTGTAAATGTAGCCCCTGAGAGAAAGTTTGTGAGTACCCATGATCTAGAGAGAGTAGACGGTCAGTGGATGAACTAAGTGTAACTTTGAAGAGCATGTAACACTGCACCCGCACGTCCGTTCCAGTGTAGGAAAGGCAAGGAAAAGAACTTTTAATTTTGTCCAAATACTACCATAAATAGTAGCAGTAGTTTGTATTGCAAGCACTGCATAGATCCGGTTATTATGGTGGCCACTCCCTACCTCTCTTAATAAGTTTAGTAGTACTCAGTCATTCATGTGTGGATGTATCACTGGTCACTCAATAAAAAGCAAAGCACCTAAAGTCATCCCATATATAAGCAAAAACATCCCATGTGAAGTGATAGATAATCAGATTATTTATCTTCTTCAATTTTCCATTTCTAGTACTCATTTCCACTGTAGGGTGAAAGTTAAATTAATTAAGCAGTAGCCCTTGAGTTGTAACAGAGTATTCTCAGTGCCACCCGTAATAGAAAAGTAAGAGCTTCACCACCTGCATGTACTGGACGGGTACAGTAACGCAACGGCAACGCAAGTCTAGGTCACTCCTCATGGCGTGCGTCTCTTTTTCTCGGGTGCAAGTTTACTGCGCTGGCATTATGCCGGCTTGCAGAAAATAACGTACCAATTTTCCAAAACAAGAGATAAGAAGAAGAATAAGACTGGTGTACTTTCATAGTCGACTCCAATGGAAGTCCACAGTGCTCGTAGAATTTGTTCCTTAAACTCCCACTAATGTTAGAGCAAGGATGAAGAAGTGTGAGGTTAGATAGATACTGGCCTCAATAGTTATGTAATGCGCTTGCAAGTTGCTAGTTGTACTGCAGCACAAATTTCTGCTGAATGATTGAGTTAATCTTAAAGAGCATTGGTTACAGACTATGTCTTTCTTTCTTCATATAGGTTCTCCTTCCAAACGAACAAGGAGGAAGGAGCTGGCTAGAGCGGCCCGGCAACGGAGGATCGAGGCCACTGTTGCGGAATATCGGCGGCTGGTGGCCCTGGAGGACGTGGAAAGTGTGCAGTCGACAACTACAACAACGTCGTCTGCATCGGCCTCCGTGGCCCCACGGGCTGCCACCCAGCACAGTGGTCCACCGAGACTGAGCCGGGCTGCCAAAGGCAAACGCCACCGCCGAGCAGCAAGGCCAACAGCTGCCTCTCACAGGCCTTGCACCTGCAAGGCAGTGAAGGCACGCCTGCGCCGCACTACCCTGATGGTGTCCCGCCTTCAGCAGGAGCTCGCCTTGCTCCGCGAGGAGCATGATGCCCTGGCCCAAAAAGTTAACAGCATCCACCCATAGTGTCCCTTGCCCCTTTTTTAGAGACTTTTGGGGGGTGGGAATTGGGAGTTGGGTTTTTGGGGACTTTTGAAGGACAATCGTTGGGGTTAGGGAGGGTCTTGCGGGAGATTATTTTGTTAGGGATATAAATATACTTTTTCAAACTTTATCTGAGCATACCTGTTTTTTACTGCTTGCCTGGTGGGTGGGGGTTTAACGTTGACTGTTTTCCTGAAAGTTTAGTTCCATTTTCTTCCTTTAAGTGTAAATGCCCAAATGTTTTCAACACTAAGTGCCTCTCACAGACTAAGTGAAGTGAATCCAAGAGTCCTAGGACTTTAGTAGTACTACCTTCAGTCTCTCGTCTCTCGTACTAATACTCCATTATACCCCCAAACCACCAAACGCTTATCTTACCTGTAATTTGTGTTTGAAAGTAGGGCTAGACCCAGGGCTGGCTCCACGGGAAACACCGAATAACGTTGGCAATCTTGGTCGGATAAAATTTCCTCATAGCGGTGGTACTAGTGGTGTGACACAGTGGCAGTTGCATGCCTATGAAAAAAAAGAAAATGAAATCTGGTTTGTCCTCCTGAGCAATTCAACGGTACAACTGAGAATATAGCAGGTGACAGAAGTACAGTAGAGCAGTGCCACATTGTAGCCTAACAAATGGTAAAGTATAACTACTAATTCGGTTGAAGTTCTTTCACATTAGCAATGGTTCTTTGTCAAGCAGAGTAAGAATATATCATCGACAACTGTGGAAAGAAAGAATGCGACAGTACAGGGCCTGTGTGGAATTATTGATAACGATATTCAACATAAGGTCTCTGTAGCCAGATACCCGAGAGCCTTGCTGGTCACTATAAATCCATTCACAACAACACTCAATGGGGTTGGTCTGGAAGGTGTCAGGTTTACTCCCCGTGATCCAGTCGATGCAAATATGGTTCCACCTCCAAATGTCACCAACACCCAGAAGTGTAAACACAGGGTGTTCGAGGCATTAGGCGGGGGAGAAAAATAACAAACTAAAATAAAAAATGTGGGATGGGTAAAGGTAGGGTCAGCAGGGAAAGGATACCTGTAACAGAAGACAAGACAGGCATCAGTGAAGTGCTGTCCTAACATACAAGGGTACTCTCATATAGTCTCACTAAATAGTCTGCAAGTCTCCCGCCTACTCATGGGAAATGTAGTTTCATAGTACGGTAGGCGCTTAGGGGCTGCGTAACCTGACAGAAGGTATAGTAGATAGAAAAGGAGAAATTGCTTTTTTTCTAGGTGTCCCCTCACTCACCAGGGTTGCCCCTTGGTGACATGCTTCATCATTGGGGCCATCCCAGTCCTCTACGGCCTGGGGCGTGCTGCGACTTGCGAATTACGTAGGAGCACTTACAAATGACTATGTGTGGTGCAGATAGTGGAGTGGACTAAGTGATGTGTTAAGGGATCAATGTAGAAGCCGAGAGAGAGCCAAGAAATGCAGTCACAGTCAGAGAAAAAGGCAAGGGATACTGTATCTATGTGGTTGTAGTGGTCCTGTTGGAAGTGGTAAGTAAGTTGCCCGCAGAAAAAAAATCCTCCTATTAGCGGCACTCCTCCATTGCAGCCGACGCTTCGTCCACCGATGTTGGTCACCAGAAGACACCCTGTCCACTGCCTGCCTGATGCTGAATTGTGGCTCGCTACTGTGAAGCCTGACTCCATCCTTTTTTCCCCATTGCAGAGACTGAAACCCGGCCTGTAATTATTCAACGAAAAACAGGAAGTGATATAATATTACAACACCACTGATAAATAAATATAAGGTATGTAGGCTGTGGAGTGCAAAAAGTCACAATTTGTTTTTCCTAGTAGACAGTACAATGTTTTTGAAAGTGCGTACTCTGAGTCACCTTTTGAAGGATAAATAAGTATGGGCAAATTAATGTAGCGGATCTTGCCCCTCAAGCTAGGTGTACTGTAAACTGTGTTTTAGAACAAAATTAGATCTTCCTAGCAGTGCTCCCACCCAGACCCTTACTAAAGCCAGTCGCAAAAATGTAGAAGACCCCCAATCAAATCTCAAAAAACGAGGCCTAGCAGAAAACTGGTGACAAAACTTACTTTGAAAGTAAAAGTAGGCCGAAGTACCCTAATTACCCATTACCCACCGTGGATTGCATTCAAACCACTTGCAAGCAACCAAGCAAAAGTAGCCATAGCCAGCATCGCTCCAAGACTCGAAATCCCCCCCACTCAAACACATGCAATAGAAATACTGCTAACCCTAACGAACCCTAAGTTAAGAATAGTGGCAAAGGCTTTCTTTAACTATGCCAAATCCCCCCTTTCCCACCATGGATTTTCTTCAAATGACTTGCAACCAAAATTACACATTCTCACGAGTGCTCTAAGACCCCAGAACTCAGTTTGAAAAATCTAGAACACCCCGAAACACATGCAATCCTGCTGCTAGGGCTAACCCTAACGAACCCTAAGTTACAAAAAGTGCCAAAACTAAAGGCTTTTCCGCGCGGATTTTGTCCCAACCACTTCTACCCGGTATTAGACCTTCCCAGGAATGCCCCAAGACCCGTCAACCCACCCGCCAAGAAGCATAACACCCCCAAACAGGCCAAAAGCAAAATCTCATACTTGCAATATTTCTGGGCCTTCGGTCCAAACGCGCTGCGTAGCTAGGCCATAAGTCGGGGTTGGCACGACGGATTTCCTGAAAAGCAAATGCAATCAAGATTAGAGTGTCCCAGCAGTGCTCCCAGACCACGAAACTCACCCGCAAACACCAGGAAGCCCCCCAAACAGGCCCCCGAAAACGCTACATAGAGCAAAATGTCAGAAATAGCCAAAAAAAAAATCGGCCTGGATTTTGTCCCAACCACTTCTACCCGGTATTAGACCTTCCCAGGAATGCCCCAAGACCCGTCAACCCACCCGCCAAGAAGCATAACACCCCCAAACAGGCCAAAAGCAAAATCTCATACTTGCAATATTTCTGGGCCTTCGGTCCAAACGCGCTGCGTAGCTAGGCCATAAGTCGGGGTTGGCACGACGGATTTCCTGAAAAGCAAATGCAATCAAGATTAGAGTGTCCCAGCAGTGCTCCCAGACCACGAAACTCACCCACAAACACCAGGAAGCCCCCCAAACAGGCCCCCGAAAACGCTACATAGAGCAAAATGTCAGAAATAGCCCAAAAAAAAATCGGCCTGGATTTTGTCCCAACCACTTCTACCCGGTATTAGACCTTCCCAGGAATGCCCCAAGACCCGGCAACCCACCCGCCAAGAAGCATAACACCCCCAAACAGGCCAAAAGCAAAATCTCATACTTGCAATATTTCTGGGCCTTCGGTCCAAACGCGCTGCGTAGCTAGGCCATAAGTCGGGGTTGGCATGACGGATTTCCTGAAAAGCAAATGCAATCAAGATTAGAGTGTCCCAGCAGTGCTCCAAGACCACGAAACTCACCCGCAAACACCAGGAAGCCCCCCAAACAGGCCCCCGAAAACGCTACATAGAGCAAAATGTCAGAAATAGCCAAAAAAAAAATCGGCCTGGATTTTGTCCCAACCACTTCTACCCGGTATTAGACCTTCCCAGGAATGCCCCAAGACCCGTCAACCCACCCGCCAAGAAGCATAACACCCCCAAACAGGCCAAAAGCAAAATCTCATACTTGCAATATTTCTGGGCCTTCGGTCCAAACGCGCTGCGTAGCTAGGCCATAAGTCGGGGTTGGCACGACGGATTTCCTGAAAAGCAAATGCAATCAAGATTAGAGTGTCCCAGCAATGCTCTCAGACCACGAAACTCACCCACAAACAGACGGAACCCCCCCTAAGAGCACCTCAAAGGCAAGCAAGTCATCAAAAACACAAAAAATGTTCCCCCTCGGATTTGGTCCAAACCACTTTTAGTGCTTCCCAGCAATGGCCCCAGACCCGTCAACTCACCTGCAAAGAGGTAGAACAACACCCCCACAAGTGCTGAGTCTTTCTTCATTGGGCGTAAACCAGCCCTCTGCTTTGATGGAAATAGGAGTCTGGAGGAGGAGGATAGAGGAGCATGTTCTTCTGAACTTGTGAACCTGAGGAATGCAGACTGCGGCACCTTCAAATAAATTAGCAAACAAGTGAAGACAGTTCTGCTGATGGGCTTGTTTTTGTGATTATCTGATTAAAGTTTGAATTATATTAACTGTGCACAACAAAGAAAGACAGACACACAGGAATAAAAGTGAATAAGGATGAAAAAGAAAGTTATTGATTCGTTGTCTCATTTTCAGGGCTCGAAGTCGGTATCACGGTCCAGGAATAAGAATAAGGCTTCGTCATCATACTCTGCGAATTCAGCCAGGGTGAGGTCAGTGCCACCTGACAGAGTAGAAATTCCCTCATCTATGTTGCTGGCCACCTCCTCTTCATCCGGCACGCTCTCTCGTACTCTGAAATCTGGTGGTATGAGGTGCTGATTCATCTTGATCATTGTTAACCTCTCCACATTTTTGGGCGAGAGGCGGCTCCGTTTGGGAGTTACAATCCCACCAGCCGCACTGAAAACCCGTTCAGAAGACACACTTGCGAGTGGGCAAGACAAGTAGTTTAAAGCCAGGTTGGTGAGCTGTGGCCACAATTCTTTTTTCCCATGCCAATACGCCAATGGGTCAGAATTAACATAGACCTCTGTGGAGTCATTCAGATAGTCCTTCACCATCGACTCAAGGTCCTCCTCCAAGGTTCCTCCACTTTGCGTAGCTCTTGCTGTGCCTCTGACCTTTTGAGAACCAAACCCACGCAGAGCTAGCCAATCCTCTTCAGCCTCCAATGTTTCTGTTGTCTTTCGTGCAGATGATCCGGTTGCCGGTGTCTTTAACGGCTGAGAGGTCACTTGTGCCACAGCCACAGGTGCAGAAGTGGATTGTTTTGACTGGGGATGGCCTGCTGATGTACTGCCATTTCCTTCAATTTCCAGCCGTTCTGTTTCAAACTTCTTGGCTGACAAGGCTAGCCAACGTTTGTACTTTGTAACATCTTCATCACCAAAAGGAAAGAATGCTCTGCCTGCCAGCGCCTTTTTGTAGCGTGGATCCAGAATAGTAGCACAAATGTAATGCTGTTCTGAGTGGATCTTTTTAAGACGTTCATCACCTTGTAGGAGCTCTAATAATTGCTCAGCCAGAAGCAAAGAGTCTTTCTTTTTGTCATCTTTTCCAAACACAGAACACACCTCCTTCAGTTGGTCCTCCAGCATGTACAACAATGGGATAGCTTTTCCCAAATTAGAGTCCTCCTTGCTGACTGCACGCGTGAAGACCTCAAAAGGACGAAGCATGCGTGTTAGGCTTTCAACTATGTTCCATTGCGGCCCACCCATCCTCAGCTCCTCTATACCCTCTTTCAAGAAATATTGATCGAGTTCCGTATACTGCTCATACAGACGCTCAAGCATGTAGAAGGTTGAGTTCCAACGTGTTACCACCTCCTGGATGAGTGCTTTCACTGGCATTTGACATTGATATAGCATGCTCCTCAGCTGCTTCCGGGCCTTAAAAGAATGCCTGAAATGCTTGCAAATTTTTCGGCAGTTCTCCAATACACTGTACGCTGCACTGCGTTTATTACCCAAGAATTTTTGGACAACCAGGTTTATACAGTGCGCCAAACACCGCACTCTGAAATAGTAACCGTCCCTCATGGCCTTAACTATATTGGCGCCATTGTCCGTGGAAACATAACCAACCTTGCGTTTTAGTGGGGACAGACAGTTAAGGACCTTTGTGTTAAAGACATCCAAAATGTTTTCTGCTGTGTGACGTTTCTCCAAACCAAACATGACTCACGAATTCACCATCGCGCTAGCGCTTGGCAGCAAGGAAGGCTGCTACAAGCGTGTTCCTGTATTTCTACATAAAAATTGCTTTTAGATCGTTTTTTAAATACTTTTACATAGTGTAAAGATTTACTTGTTGTGTGCTGTGCTCGCTCACTCCCCGGTCCACCGCAGCTTCTAGCGCTGTTTGATGTGGAGGGAGGCAAGCAGCACTACTTCCTGGTTGCTCCATTGGAGGCGGCCATACTTGGTGGGTTGACGCGCTAGTCTCCCACTCCGCCCTGATTACTAAAGGGCTGGCCTGAAGCGCGCTCGTAATTGACTCACGAATTCACCATCGCGCTAGCGCTTGGCAGCAAGGAAGGCTGCTACAAGCGTGTTCCTGTATTTCTACATAAAAATTGCTTTTAGATCGTTTTTTAAATACTTTTACATAGTGTAAAGATTTACTTGTTGTGTGCTGTGCTCGCTCACTCCCCGGTCCACCGCAGCTTCTAGCGCTGTTTGATGTGGAGGGAGGCAAGCAGCACTACTTCCTGGTTGCTCCATTGGAGGCGGCCATACTTGGTGGGTTGACGCGCTAGTCTCCCACTCCGCCCTGATTACTAAAGGGCTGGCCTGAAGCGCGCTCGTAATTGACTCACGAATTCACCATCGCGCTAGCGCTTGGCAGCAAGGAAGGCTGCTACAAGCGTGTTCCTGTATTTCTACATAAAAATTGCTTTTAGATCGTTTTTTAAATACTTTTACATAGTGTAAAGATTTACTTGTTGTGTGCTGTGCTCGCTCACTCCCCGGTCCACCGCAGCTTCTAGCGCTGTTTGATGTGGAGGGAGGCAAGCAGCACTACTTCCTGGTTGCTCCATTGGAGGCGGCCATACTTGGTGGGTTGACGCGCTAGTCTCCCACTCTGCCCAACCTACTTAGTCCCTTGCTCATTCGCGCAGCGGTGACGCGCAGCGGTAGCGCCGTAGACGCGCGGGAG
Organism: Lissotriton vulgaris; assembly: GCF_964263255.1. Taxonomy (NCBI): domain Eukaryota; kingdom Metazoa; phylum Chordata; class Amphibia; order Caudata; family Salamandridae; genus Lissotriton; species Lissotriton vulgaris. Next base: position 735,559,691 of record NC_141691.1, on the reverse strand, counting down.
AGGCGCCAGAGAGAAGCCAGTCTGCGCCAGTCCGCGTCCAGACGCTTCCTGCGACCTGCGATAAGATCTGCCTTTCATGGCTGGGGCGGCGCCCATGATGGTGTATGACAGTTCCACACTCTATGCCCTACGTAATGCTACTAGCCCGGCCTGTGATCACCTGGTTCTGCCTACTTTCTCAGATTTCATTTGTAAAAACTGTAACTGGACTCCCTCAATTCGCGTCAACCGACGCCCATTTTCCGTTCAGGAGTGGAGAATGTTCCTACTAAACTGTAGGTCTTTTAATAAACACCAAATCGAATTACGTTTATTGATTGAGGAGCTTAATCCCCACGCCCTTTTCTTAACAGAAACCTGGCTTCAGGCAGACAACGATCCGGCCATTGTCGGAGCCATCCCTCCAGGATTCACTCTTAAGAGACTGGACCGCCAAATTGGGAGAGGCGGTGGATTGGCTATTGTTTATCGGAACAATTACAAGTGCCGTACCACCCCTTTCATGTCATCGACCTGCGAAAGCCTTCAATTTTCGCTAGAACTCTCCCCCACCACCACCTTCTCTGGCATTCTCATCTATCGTCCTCCCGGCGCCCTCACTGATTTTATTACTAAGATCACCGAGTTGGCTGCCAGTGTCATCTTATCCTCACCTAATCTTACCCTGTTGGGGGACCTCAACCTGCACTTTGATGATCCTCTCGACAATGCCGCTAACTCGCTCCGTGCCAATCTTCAAGCATTGGACCTCTATCAAAAGGGTTTCCATGTCACGCACAATAGAGGCCATCTGCTCGACACGGTCTTTAGTAATATCAATGACATCACAGTGGAGCCCCCTATCCCTCTACCTTGGACGGATCATTTTGTGATACCTTTCATCTGGCGCACTAATACCCTCCCCTCTGCCTACTGTCTTGCCAAACACCAAGCTAGGAAATGGTCTTCTCTCTCTCTCCCTGCATGGGAAGCTGCTTTGGCCAGAGACCCTCCGGGGAAGGTGACGCATGCCAACATAGCAGCTAACAATTATGACGGCTGGATCACCTCTACACTTGATTCGGTCCTTCCTGCTCAAAATAATAATCTCACAAAAACACCAAAACCAGCCCCATGGTATACCCCCGCACTTAGGAGTATGAAATTAGCTTGTCGTAAGCTGGAGAGAGCCTGGAGACAGGACTATTCCCAAACTAAGAAGGGTGAATATAGAGCCAATATTAGGCTATACAAACAGGAGCTAAAAGTAGCTCAAACCTCCTTCTACGACAGCAGAATTCAAGCAGCAGCCAATGCCCCTAGGGAAATTTTTAAAATTGTGAAATCCCTTGTCTCCCCCCCAGTTGAATGCCCCGATATTGAGGGCGCTCAAAACCGCTGCAATGATCTGGCTAACTTCTTTTCTCAAAAGATTCTTACAATCTACTCCTCATTTGACTCTAATAACGAGCTGGAACCCTCCACTCCCCCAACCTTTGATGCCTTGACTTCTTGCAGGCTAGACACTATTCCTCCCTTGGACGCCCCAACACTGGATAAACTGACTGTTAAAGTCACCTCTGGCTCTCCCAATGATCCAGCGCCCCCAAACACTCTCAAACTGGCGATGGATATGATCCGCCCTATTATTCTGGATGTCCTTAACACCTCCATCTCCTCCAACTCCGTGCCCCCGCCATGGAAGTGCGCAATGGTTAGAGCGCTGCTAAAAAAGCCCAATCTTGACCAAAGTAATTTAGCAAACTACCGTCCCATCTCCTTGCTCCCCTGGTTGAGCAAACTGCTAGAGAGGCACGTAAACAACATTCTAACGAACTATCTGGAGTCAAACAGTCTCCTGCGTGCCTCTCAGACAGGGTTCCGTCCGCAACATGGGACGGAAACTGCGCTTCTAGCGGTTACGGAAGAAGCAAGAGCTGTGCTGGACCAGGGTGGGAGAGTCGCCATTATTTTATTGGACCTGAGTGCCGCGTTCGACACGGTGAACCATGTCACGTTGTTGCAACGACTAACGGACATGGGCGTGTCGGGCGCGGCCCTGGAATGGCTGACGTCTTTCTTGACCGACCGGTTCTTCCAGGTCTTTGAGGGTGAGGCAGTATCATCTAAACATTCTCTCAGGTGTGGGGTTCCTCAGGGCTCCTCCCTGAGCCCCACCTTGTTTAATGTTTATATGGAGCCTCTAGACAGGATAGTCCAACCCTTCGGTGTGCGTATTGTCACCTACGCGGACGATACCCAACTGGTGGTCTCTTTAGACCACGCGGAGGGTTCGTCCCACACCTTAGGTCCCTGTCTAGAGGCGGTCGCCAGATGGATGCATTCCTCCTGTTTAAAACTCAATGGAGAGAAAACAGATGTTATTCTGTTGGGGAATTCTCCCCCCTCTGTTTTTACATCCATCTGGCCACCATGTCTGGGTGAGCCCCCGACTCCCAAGCCCCAGATAAAGAGCCTGGGGATCTGGCTCGACCCAGCCTTGAATTTCTCAGTACAAGCCACTAAGATTGCAGCCACCTGTTTTGGGTTGATGAGGATGCTGCGGAAGGTGCTCCCTTTGCTTCCTTTTCAGGCCAGGAGGATTCTTGTCCAGGCCCTGATACTGTCGCGCCTGGACTATGGGAACTCTCTTTTTCTGGGAGCCCCCTCCTTTGTCATCCAAAAGCTCCAAGTCACCCAAAACAGTGCGGCCCGCCTCCTCTACAATCTTCCTCGCCGACAGTCAGCCAGGGATGCCTTAAGAGAACTCCATTGGCTCCCTATCGCGGCGAGAGTGCAATTCAAATCTATGTGTATTCTACACAAGGCCTTCCATCACACTGGTCCCGCAATTCTGCAGACTTTGGCCACCCCCTACGTGCCTGGGCGTTCTCTCCGTTCTGGCTCCCTTCAGCTGGCCACCTCCGTCAGAGTCAAGAAGGCTCGATGGGGTGGTCGCTCCTTTTCACATAACGCGGCCAGGCTCTGGAACGCCCTCCCCCTATCTCTTCGGGAAATCACTAACCATCTTGCTTTTAGGAAAATCCTTAAAACACACCTGTATGCAAAAGCACACTGATCTGCCCTGCGCACGCGATAATAAAGAGTAAGTCATGAGCGCTACGAGGCCTCCGGGTAGATAGCGCTATACAAGTGTAATTTAATAATAATAATAATAATAATAGTGTTGCATGTTTCCGAGCACCTTTAAAAACAATGTTAGTGTCAACACCTGAGTTTAGCTTTGCTTTAGCCCCTGAAAAAGAGACCCAGTGTGCAGTGATGCACATGTAATCAGCGCCTGCGCCACTGGTCCACATGTCTGTTGTCAGATGTATAGTGTGAACAGCACTCTTCTGCAAAGCTGCCCCAATCACCTTCAGAACATCTTCATGTAGTGCTGGAACCGCAACTCGGGCAAAATAGAACCGGCTAGGAACCTTCCATTTAGGGCAGAGCGCTGTCACTAATTCTAGAAAACCAACCCCTTCTACAAAAGAAAAAGGGAGAAGGTCCAGAGCTAGCATTTTAGCCAGCTTAGTGTTATACAGACGGGTCATTGGGTGGTTGCGTTCATATTGCGCTTCTGTAAACAACATCTTTTTAATGTTGCCCTGGACCAATGATTTACGGGATGATGATGATCTCTTCGACCCAGTTACGCTCGCTGATGAACTTTTCCGCATTGATGTCTCACTCTCTCCCACACTCTTAGTGTGGCTCCCATGGGGTGTGCTGCTGACATGGGAACTGGGTGTAAGTGAAGTGTTTGAATCGTCTTCTTCTACCTCCTCGTCATCAGCAGATGACAAATCAACGTTTTCATTACGTGCAATTCCGGCTTTCTTGACCGCCTCTAGGTGCGGAAACCATTGGACAGCGTGCCTTCTCTCAAGATGACCTCTCTGGCCTCCGGTACCATAGTTAGAACCAAGCTTACCACGACTAAATCGAAGCTTACAAAGGCTACAAATGGCTACATTTTCCTTTTTTGGGCAAACACTAAAGAAGTCCCAAACTGGAGACTTGAAATGTCTTCGGGGGCCGGAGGAGGCGGCGATACTGGTGGTGGTGGTCCTGCTGCTAATGACAGATGAAGTGGAGGATGTGGATTGCCGAACTTCAGTACGTTTTGCACTTTCACCACCACGAATTGAGGTCGAGGACGAGGTGGGTACCTTCTTGCGAAGAAATATGGAAGCGGTAGGTTTTGGTGTACTACTTAACTCCAAATCTAATGATTCCATTTCCATTGCCTCCTCGCCGACATCATCATCACGCTCAGCAGCTTCTCGGGATAGGGTCAAAATGTCTCTTTGCTGCATGCCCGGTGGGGCTGCAGTGACCTTTGTGATGACTGGCTCGTCGTCATCGTGAGAGGCTTCATCACCAGCAGTATCTGTCACTTCTTGTTGAGCCTCATCACACTCCATAGGTTTGAGTTTTTGGACGACCTTCCTTTTACGCTTAGGTACCGGTGTCAGATCATGGTGTGCCTCACTGTCAGACTGCAGTTGTGGTTCCCAAGACAGATCACTTGCATCAGAACGAGGTGGGCTTGAAGAAGATGTAGACACCCCCCTTGATCTTTTCCTTGCTAGGGATGTGGAAGACAATGAATGATCATCAGGAGGAGTGGCTTCCAATGATACCTCGGCTTCATTGTCGATTTCCAAATGTGCCCCTACTTCGGGAGGAACAACTATTGTGGGCACTTGTGAACCTCCATGCACCTTTGCTTGCGCATCTCCTTTTGCTGCCTCTCCTTCCACATGTACTTGGGCGTGTACTTGCACATGGTGTTGTTGTTGCGGCTGTGGTTGTTCAACACTTGTCAGATGAGTTACAACAACCTGTGTTGATTCAGGGACATTGCTGCTACTTTCTTGCGATGAGCCAACATCACTGGTCGATGGTGATTGGAGAAGTACACTGACTGCCTCTGAAGCACTCAAGGGCTTTGACTTAAGTTGGCGTGGTGGTGGAGGCACTGAACCCAATGGAGCAGGGGTGCTGCTCTCAGCTTGGTCCCCAGCAGATCCTGCTGCTGCAGGCGTACTTTTTTTTTTGCTCCCAAAAAAAGTGGCGGGTGGCACACCAGCCTCCTTGGTAACTTGCTTCTTCTGCTCCTTACTAGCAACTTTCTTGCTAGAGGAGCTACGGAGAACTTTCTTTGGGGGCGGGGCCATCTTCTTCAGAGCAGGTCAGACAGCAGGCCACAGTTGCACGAATTGTAGAGTTTCTGAGGCCAGACGTGACGTCGCGTGACGTTATGCTGCACACACACACCGCTGCAGGACTTCTTCCTGGCACTGGTGGTTCTCTTGAGTCTTGTGCACCTAAAAAAAATGGAAGACAGAGGAACATCAGTTCAGTTATAGAGCACAAAAAAATCGAAAAACACTGCAAAATCAGCACAATCCCAATCCATCCATGCCCTCCATAATGTTTAAATTCAAGACAACCCACAGAAAGACTAGGCCCATGCAAGACTCACTACCCCTGGGCATAAATAAAGGTTGAAAAGTAGGCAAAATGGTTGGAGGCCTAACAACAAAGCCTGCATTTAAAATGGCCACTTGCCTGCCAGCACATGGCCAGTGCCTGTAGCTGCACTCAAAATGGCCACCAGCCACATGGCATGTCCCTCCCCATGAACACCCCCAAAAATCGAAAAACACTGCAAAATCAGCACAATCCCATTCAATCCATGGCCTCCATGATGTTTAAATTCAAGACAACCCACAGAAATACTAGGCCCATGCAAGACTCACTACCCCTGGGCATAAATAAAGGTTGAAAAGTAGGCAAAATGGTTGGAGGCCTAACAACAAAGCCTGCATTCAAAATGGCCACTTGCCTGCCAGCACATGGCCAGTGCCTGTAGCTGCACTCAAAATGGCCACCAGCCACATGGCATGTCCCTCCCCATGAACACCCCCAAAAATCGAAAAACACTGCAAAATCAGCACAATCCCATTCCATCCATGGCCTCCATGATGTTTAAATTCAAGACAGCCCACAGAAAGACTAGGCCCATGCTAGACTCAAATACCCCTGGTGAAAAGGCCAAAAGTACAGGCCCAAAAATCGAAAAACACTGCAAAATCAGCACAATCCCATTCCATCCATGGCCTCCATGATGTTTAAATTCAAGACAGCCCACAGAAAGACTAGGCCCATGCTAGACTCAAATACCCCTGGTGAAAAGGCCACAAGTACAGGCCCAAAAATCGAAAAACACTGCAAAATCAGCACAATCCCATTCAATCCATGGCCTCCATGATGTTTAAATTCAAGACAACCCACAGAAAGACTAGGTCCATGGAAGACTCACTACCCCTGGGCATAAATAAAGGTTGAAAAGTAGGCAAAATGGTTGGAGGCCTAACAACAAAGCCTGCATTCAAAATGGCCACTTGCCTGCCAGCACATGGCCAGTGCCTGTAGCTGCACTCAAAATGGCCACCAGCCACATGGCATGTCCCTCCCCATGAACACCCCCAAAAATCGAAAAACACTGCAAAATCAGCACAATCCCATTCCATCCATGGCCTCCATGATGTTTAAATTCAAGACAGCCCACAGAAAGACTAGGCCCATGCTAGACTCAAATACCCCTGGTGAAAAGGCCACAAGTACAGGCCCAAAAATCGAAAAACACTGCAAAATCAGCACAATCCCATTCCATCCATGGCCTCCATGATGTTTAAATTCAAGACAGCCCACAGAAAGACTAGGCCCATGCTAGACTCAAATACCCCTGGTGAAAAGGCCACAAGTACAGGCCCAAAAATCGAAAAACACTGCAAAATCAGCACAATCCCATTCAATCCATGGCCTCCATGATGTTTAAATTCAAGACAACCCACAGAAAGACTAGGCCCATGCAAGACTCACTACCCCTGGGCATAAATAAAGGTTGAAAAGTAGGCAAAATGGTTGGAGGCCTAACAACAAAGCCTGCATTCAAAATGGCCACTTGCCTGCCAGCACATGGCCAGTGCCTGTAGCTGCACTCAAAATGGCCACCAGCCACATGGCATGTCCCTCCCCATGAACACCCCCAAAAATCGAAAAACACTGCAAAATCAGCACAATCCCATTCCATCCATGGCCTCCATGATGTTTAAATTCAAGACAGCCCACAGAAAGACTAGGCCCATGCTAGACTCAAATACCCCTGGTGAAAAGGCCAGAAGTACAGGCCCAAAAATCGAAAAACACTGCAAAATCAGCACAATCCCATTCCATCCATGGCCTCCGTGATGTTTAAATTCAAGACAGCCCACAGAAAGACTAGGCCCATGCTAGACTCAAATACCCCTGGTGAAAAGGCCACAAGTACAGGCCCAAAAATCGAAAAACACTGCAAAATCAGCACAATCCCATTCAATCCATGGCCTCCATGATGTTTAAATTCAAGACAACCCACAGAAAGACTAGGCCCATGCAAGACTCACTACCCCTGGGCATAAATAAAGGTTGAAAAGTAGGCAAAATGGTTGGAGGCCTAACAACAAAGCCTGCATTCAAAATGGCCACTTGCCTGCCAGCACATGGCCAGTGCCTGTAGCTGCACTCAAAATGGCCACCAGCCACATGGCATGTCCCTCCCCATGAACACCCCCAAAAATCGAAAAACACTGCAAAATCAGCACAATCCCATTCCATCCATGGCCTCCATGATGTTTAAATTCAAGACAGCCCACAGAAAGACTAGGCCCATGCACCACTCACTACCCCTGGTCAAGGCCCCAACAACAGGTCAAAAATCGAAAAACACAACATTTTACAAAAAAAATAAATCGAAAAACACAGAAAAATCAGCACAATCCCAATTCATCTATGGCCTCCATGATGTTTAAGTTCAAGACAACCCACAGAAAGAATCAGTCCACCCACCACTGAGTACCCCTGGGCAAAAGGCCCCAAAACAGCCCAAAAATCGAAAATCCCAAAATTTTAGTTGCAGCAACTGTAATGCCCCAAACAAACTTACTTGTAAAATTTCTAATCCAACAGTGATCCAAAGAAAGTCAAAAAGGCCTCAAATCCAAAGATCCAGCAGCATCCACAAAAAGTAATCCTTCCAGGTCCACATCCAAATGAAAAGTGACCAGGAGATGGACAAAGCACTGGGAGGAGCCTGCTGAACAGGAACAGGAAGTTGAAGACTATGGGGCACTTCCTTCCTCCCACCCACCTGCCCCCCTCCCCAAAATGGACTCCTCGCTAAAAAAGTGCAGGCAAATGTCAAACTAAGGAGTTATTCACATAAAAATCATCATTTCTAGAAGGTTTATGCTGCTTGCTGGTGGATTTCTTGTGCAGAATTGCAAATTTATATTTTCGCTCGCCGCATCTCAAATCTCGCAATTGCGAAGTACCGCGAGACGTGATCTCGCCGTACTCGCGTTGACAAACTATCGCTGGCAAGCCGCGATGACGTAATCGCGCTCGCCAATTCCCGCGGGATCACACAGCAAGATCCAAAATGGCGCAGCACTCGCAAACTATCGAAAAAAACAACTCGGCAAACGATGATAAACGCCGCGCGCCGCAAAAATTGTATCACCAACGCCGCGCGCCGCCAAAAATTCCGCTGCGTGCGAATTTGCGGATTTTGCGGGAAATCCGCAAATCTCGCGGATTGCGGATTTCCCGAAAATCCGCAAAATCCGCGAGCGTAACGGATTTTCCGCCCATGCTTAGTGGTGTGGAATGTTGAGGTGGATGATGCTGTGGAATGTTGAATGAGTGGAATTTGTCCGATGGTAGAATGGGCTGAGCAGCAGGAAGGCTGCTCCTGGTGGGGCGTTAAGATGGCCACTGCAGCGTACCAACAAAATGGATCTTTACAGGCGGGGGGGTGGGGTGGGGGTGCTTGTTGCCGGAACGTACAGCACATGTACACGTCAGCAATACTCCTGACAAGAGAAGACGGACTGCACCAGCATCGCCGCTTGCGCCCTCATTCAAATGAAAACTCATCTCGCTCCATACCGGTAAGCACATTAATCAAATGCAGCATGTTGTGGGTGAAAGAAGATATAATCACAGGTAGCCGGGTAATGTGTCCAAGTAAGAGGTTTATTTGTAGTTCATCATAAGTTCCATAGGAGATATAGTTGTAGTTAAGAAGATGAAATAAAGGGTCCCACCAAGAACTAGATGGTTGTTGCTCAGCCCACTCTCATCAACTGTCATTCTCCATACACAACCAGGCACACTCACATTCTACTCTCTCTGTCATCAAGCACTCCAACATTCCACGCAGACATCACACTCATACTGGCTAAGCAACTAGGAAGGAGATCATTCTAGGTACAACACAGCACATCACCTATTGAAATCTAAACAGTCACCACAATCCACAGCACAAATGAAAATGAGCTCACGTATCTTTAGTCCAATACACAGCAAAAACCTTAGCTGCCAGGAGTCTGCATATTGCCGTATATTTTCTCAGTTTCTCCTTCTTTTCTGGCCTCTGGAGAAATCGGACAGTTGCACGAATACAGGCAGTGACGTAGAAATCAGGTTGGTGGGTCCCAGAAAGCTCCAATGTCACACGTCGCCAAATTTGGTTCAGTAAAGGCACTGAAACTCTAATAAGTCAACAATGACAGGAGTTTATTACAGCAAGGAAACCCACGACAGATCTCCAGCTGTCCCTTTACAAGAATCCCAGTGTGTCCTTGAATTCCAGAACACTACATTATGACACATTTCCATTTCATTGAATACATTTCTGTGGTGATCTGGGTTGATGACTGTTGTACATGTTGTGTCAGCTATGGGACACAGGGGCGTGTTAGTATGTTTTCTATTTCTGTTGTGCAGCGTCACACCGCATCACCATGGAATGTTCACTCTGTATATAGGTGACGTCACCGGTACTCGGTGACAGATGACTGCTGACTCCATTAACGATAGTTGTTTATCCCGCTACTGCGGGCCCTTGTTGGTTTAATAAATAATCTTTAACTACACCTTTTATCTGCCTTCTTTGGTGTATGCTACAATTGGCGACGAGGGTTTGTTTCAACAAGGGCCAGCGGAAATAAAAGAAGATCGGCAATGATTTAAGATCGAGGTCTTGTCCATGAGAATAACTGCGGGAAGGAAATTGAAGGAGTCTAAACGGAGTGAGTACGCGAAGGAAGAGCAAGCGCTGACAAAAGAAAGCATTTTGGAGAATGATGCAAAACGCTATTGATCGGCAGTGCGTAAATTAATAAGCTCTGACTAGTGTGTACGAGAAGATTGCGCAGAAGAAGTGCAGCGTAAATAATTGAGGAAAAAAGAATTAAAGGCAATAACGTCAGGCCGCGACGTGAGGAAGAGTCTGTCAAAATATTTTGTAGTCGGCGCGCTTCGTGACTGGAATCAGCTGAGGCGTCAGTCAGTTACCTCAGCTGAGTCGCGTGAAGCATGCCGGTAGTGCGATCTGATTGGTAGGTGGCTGCGCACGTCATCAACGTAAACAACGTGCGGCCATCTTTGAAGTTTTCCCAGTCAAGAGATCGAGCGCATGATATGCAAAGAGCGCACTCAAAGGAAAAATCGCGCACAAGTGAAAAGAATAATCTGAGGAGAAGTGTGCAAAAGAATTACAAGTAAGCTACAGAAATAAATCGGATAAAAAGTAAAGTGATCTACAACCTGTGCTTTGACAAAATAGTCGACAGAGGAGAAATTAAATTAGGTTTGGCATGGCAGAGTATAATAATATTTGTGCTCCTCCTCGTTTTCTGGATGAGCCCGGAAAACCCACTATGAAGTGGAAGAAGTGGGTAAGGGCTTTCGAGAATTACATCATATCTATAGATGGAAAAGCTTTTGATGCTGAAAGGAAGTGTTCCTTGTTGTTTGGACTATTGGGTAAAGCGGGACAAGACATTTTTGACAGTTTACCCGAATATGAGAGTCCACCGGGAACATTTGTACTGATGAATGAGTATCAGGAAGCGCTGAAAAGATTGGAGAGGCAATTTGATGAAGAAAATAATATAATGGTTGCCAGGCATACGTTTGCTCAAAGGAAGCAGCAAGAGGGGGAGTCTGTCGAAGACTATGTTGCATGTCTAAGAGTTTTAGCTGTAGAATGCGAATATGAGGAAATGACTGATGTATACATAAGAGACCAGATAGTATTTTACTGCTACACAAGGAAGGTGCATGAGAGATTATTAGCATGCAAAAGGCCAAGCTTGCAAGAAGTCATAGATATTGCTAGGGGTATCGAAAGATCTTTGACTTCTACCAAAGAATTGTCTTCAACAGGAAATAACGCTAATGTATTTTACTTGCAGGAGAAGAAGAAAGGGGATGGTAAGACAAATGAAAGAAATATGAATGAAAGAAAGGTGGGAGGTAAGCAGTTGTGCTGTTTTAGATGTGGTTCTAGTGAACACCTAGCTGACTTTAAAAACTGTCCTGCAGTAGGTAAAAAGTGTATTAAATGCAAGAGATATGGTCATTATTCCACCTTATGTAAAACCAAAAGGATTAGCAATAGCACAAGCATAAACACAGTAGGAAATTTTGATGAAGAAATGTGTGCGAATATTGTGTTGTACATAGAAATGGAGGATGGAAAGATAAAGGGTCCCATCAGTGATGTAAAAATTGGGGAGGTTGAATTAAAGTTTACTGCAGATTCTGGTGCCCCAATAACTACTATATCTGATACCCTTTTCGAAGAAAAGTGGAAAAATGTGCAGTTGACTGAATCTGATATGAACCCGAAAGCTTTCGGAGAGAAGGATATAAACATGTTGGGGTATTTCATTGACACCGTAACCTTTAAGGGGAGAGTGATCGAGATAAAAGTCTATGTAGCAGAGAAGGGAAGAATACTAGTAGGATGGAGAGATTTAGCCCAGCTGGGGGTGGTATTGGTGCCGGGGGCAAAATACCCTGTGATATTAAGAGAAGAATGGATGAACAGCATTTGTGTGGAGAGAGAAGAGAGTAATTTGAGTACCATTTTGGAAAAGCATAAAGATGTGTTTAAAAATGTAATTGGATGTGTAAAGGGATTCAGTCATGACATCAAACTGAAGGAAGGTGCAATTCCATGTAAGCACAAGGTAAGATCAGTGCCTCTGTCAGTAAAAAATGAGTTAAGGGAAGTGCTTGAAAAGCTAAAGAGGGAAGGTGTGATTGAAGAAGCAGAAGAATCTGAATGGATTTCTGCTATAGTAGTATCAAAGAAGAAAAAAACAGGGGACTTAAGGTTGTGTGTTGACCTGAGGTCACTTAATAAAAATATTGTAATAAACTGTCATCCTTTGCCTAAAATTAAGGACATTCTTCAGTCAACATCCGGATCAAAATATTTTTCACTCATAGACTTAAGGGCCGCTTATCATCAGGTGTGCTTGTCTGAAAGGTCTAAACAACTAACAACTTTCATTACGCCATTTGGAGCGTTTAGGTATGTGAGACTTCCTTTTGGCCTAGCATCATCTTCAGGAGTTTTCCAGAAACTCATGGATGTATTGTTTGGGAAAATGAAAGGGGTGGAAGCCTTTCAGGACGACATTCTGCTACATTCTAAAACTGAAAATGAGCACATACAATTGATTGGAATGGTTCTGGATGTGTTGAAAAACAAAGGCATGACAGTCGCAAAGGACAAATGCAAATTCATGACAAAAGAGATTGAATATTTAGGGCATGTTCTAACTGCAGAGGGTATTTTGCCAAAAGATGATTTCGTTCGTGCAATAAGGGAGGCCCCTGAACCTAGAAATAAGGAGACCCTCAAGTCGTTCCTTGGGCTCAGTGAATATTATGCGAAGTTTATCAAGAAATATGCAGAAAAGGTGGAACCACTCAGGAGACTGCTAAAGAAAAATGTAAAATATGAGTGGGAAGAGGAACAAGTTGAGGCATTCAAAACTGTCAAAGAGGAAATAGCCAGGGCGCCAGCACTGAAACCATACGATCCGCAACTAGACAACATAGTAACTGTAGATGCAAGCAATGAGGGAATAGGTGCAGTGTTCTGCCAAAGGAAAGGAAATGAAGAAAACACAATTGCATTTATTTCCAGGAAGTTAAATGACACTGAGATCCATTACAGTACAATTGAACGGGAGTCTTTAGCCTGTGTGTGGGCTGTACACAAACTCAAAGATTATCTGTGGGGCAAGAGTTTCACACTTGTAACCGACCATAAACCACTTGTGTACTTGATGGACGGCAAGGGTCGAGGCAATGGCAATGCAAGTTCTAGGCTGATCAGACTGATGTCAAAGCTTCAGGAGTTTAACTTCAGAATTGAACACATAAAAGGAGGAAAGAACAGTAGAGCGGATTGTCTATCCAGGTTACCGGTAAAGGGAAAAATAGATGAGGAACTGGAAGACAACGAATGCGTGGTTGCGCATATTGACGCAACACTAATGTGTGAAGGATCCATAAATGATGAGGAATGGGAAGAGTGTACAAAGAATGATACTGTTTTGGCCAAAGTGAAAGAGTATGTACAAACCAATTGGCCACATGTGAGGAATCTACCAAAGGAGCTTAAAAATTATCAACAAGTGAGCGATGAATTGACTCTAGAAAATGGATTCTTAAAAAGAGGAGAAGTATTTGTGCCGCCATTAGGACTCAGACAGAAGATAATCCAGATGGCTCATAGAGGGCATCCTGGCACAACGGCCACAAGGAACGTTCTAAGAATGCACTATTGGTGGCCAGGAGTGGACAGCGAAGTTAGGAATCTTGTAGACAAGTGCGAGCAATGTTTGAAGTCAGACAAACATTGGAGAATGGAGAAAAATGAGTTGCAGATAGTACAAATCCCTGATGGACCCTGGGCCAAAGTAGCAATAGATTTTGCTGGACCCTTCAACCTGTTGCAAGATGAATGCAAATATTTAATAGTTTTGACGGACTACTATACTAAGTGGGTGTGTTACAAGTTTGTGAAAGTGGTTACAACGGAAGTGGTAATAAAATTTCTGGAGAAAACCTTTGAAAGAGAAGGGCAACCAAAAATTATAGTGTCTGATAATGGATCACAACTGGTATCACGAGTAATGGTAGAGTTCTTAGAAAAACGTGGTATAATTCAGGAGAAAACACCTCTGTACAGTCCCAAGAGCAATGGTCAAGTAGAGAGGATCAACAGATTCTTTAAAGAAGGAATCCAGATGGCTATTGCAAATGACATGGATGTTAAGGAGTTTATTAAGGAAAAAATAAATGCGTATAATAATACGCCCAAAGAAGCAACGGGGTTTACACCATTTTTCCTCATGAGAGGAAGAGTATGCAACAATGTCATAACACCGAAAATAGGTGAATGGAAAACAACAGCTGTTGAAGCAAGACAAGTATGTGAAAAGGAACTCAATGTGAGGGAGAGCATAATGTGTAAACAAATGAAGAATAAGGCATATTCTGATAAGGTGAACAGAGCTAAAGATAAAATCATAGCACCTGGCGATTGGGTGCTAGTAAGGAAGCCTGGGCTGGTTAGCAAAGGAGAGTCTAAGCTTAGCAGACCAATGAAAGTTGGCAGAGCGACTGGAGGAGCTGTGTTTGTTGAAGGTGAAGGATGGCGCAATAAAGACGATGTGGTAAAACTGAAACTTGGTCAAGAACGAATTATAATGAGAAGTTCAGGGAAAGGAGAAGGAAGCCTAGATGATAGTGTCCTAGAGTGGGATGATGTGTCTGGTAACCCAGATATGTCACATCCCAGTGTCAGTCAAAGATCATCTGCTGTTTCAGACAAAGGTTTTACTAGATACTCTTCTGGTTCCAAGGACACTGCTTTGGTTCAGGATGAGTCAAGATAGACAATGATGTGGAGGACAATGAGAATAATGTAACAGGCATGAGTGATGTTGATGGTAATCTACCTGGGGGACAGCTTTCCAGAACGGGCAGAGTAGTCAAATTGCCTACCAGGTTTAAAGACTATGTTATGGAATGAATTTTCAGTTCAAATGTTCATGGAGGAAGGGAGATGTTGTACATGTTGTGTCAGCTATGGGACACAGGGGCGTGTTAGTATGTTTTCTATTTCTGTTGTGCAGCGTCACACCGCATCACCATGGAATGTTCACACTGTATATAGGTGACGTCACCGGTACTCGGTGACAGATGACTGCTGACTCCATTAACGATAGTTGTTTATCCCGCTACTGCGGGCCCTTGTTGGTTTAATAAATGATCTTTAACTACACCTTTTATCTGCCTTCTTTGGTGTATGCTACAATGACATAAGGTCCCATGTCATCTGCATCTAGAATGTTTATGTGTCACTAGCTTGGGACATTCCACAGTACACAGTTTCTTGGGACCTGCAACAGCTGTGTTCAATAAACCTACTTTCTGAGGTTACCCAGTTTCCTGGTGATTTACTTCATTACAATATCATTACAAACTCTTTTTATACATTTTATTACCATCACATAAACTACAATACCCATATTAAACTGTGCTCATGTGATTCTTTCCAGTGAGCCTGTAAATGAAGAAGCCTTGCTCTAAATTCAGCCAAATCTTCTGCCAGCTTGTAACTTATTCCAAGCATATGCCACAACATAAAGCAAGAATTTGCAAAGCCAATAGATCTGGCATTGGCTGACAGTCATTTGGCTTTGCAAGTACTTGTGTTTCATCATGTCTTTCATAGCACTCTGTTGTTGGGGTAGCTGCTGGGCCATCATCGTTATAGGAATAAATGGACGAAAGGCAAAACTATTTTTTTCTCAAAAATCACACATTGTCAAAGTAGCCTCTGGCATTAATGAGTGAGGATGTGGTCATTGTGAAAAAACAGAATGTCATCACTCATAGTGAAGTTAGCTAATGGCTGAAGTGAGCTTACCAATTGCCCCATGCTGTATCTATGCTGCAGTTTGCAGAAGGAAAATGGGAGTGACACAGCACCAGACCAACAGATGAACAGGTCTGGCTGAAAGCTCCTATGAGTAAAAATATTATGCAATAATTTTAATAAAATCAAAAGGTTGTGTCTGATTTCAGACTGTTGGTAGGGAAAAGTCCTCAGCATGGTAATGGATGTGCCCCCTTGCCCTGAGTGCCCCAAATGAACTGAGATCTGGATCCTTAATGCAGATTTTGTTGTTGTCGCAGCATGCTTTGGGAGTTCTGACATGTTTTGGGCGTCTTGAGTAACTTTTGAAGACATACAGTGGCATAGATGATAGACCTTTAATGTCTTCTCAACCCGCTCATGGAGATATGGAAACCAGACTGTTGCAACGATTCCCCTATGTCCTTCGTGGGCCACTTCAATAATTTTCTGCTGCAGACTCTCCTGAATCAAGATTCTCGACCTTCACAATTTAACTTCCTTGAGTTATGGACAGTTCATCTTTGACAATTCAGTATTTTTGATATTCACCTTAACTGGTTAGTGGTCGAGTGCACTGGTCCCACGAGTGATTTATAATTATATCTTTCAAGTTCAGCATGTCTCTATCGTAGCTCATGACAGTGATAATCTGGGCTAATGAAATAGCAGCTGGCGTGTTTGATTTTACGATGAAGTTGATACAAGCTTCAGCTGACTTGGACGGCGTACCATGACCTTAAATGGGAACTCTGGAAAAGTAGTCAGCAGGGTTCTGATCCTTTCCTAGACGAAGCACAATGCTGTAATTCTACTCTTGTCCTCGTAGTCCCCAATTTTCAATGCGAGAAATACCTTTGGATTGCCAAATATTATTAGTAAAGCTTGATGATCATTTATCAGGGTAAAAGGCTTTCCGTACAGGAATACATGGAAGTTTTCACATGCCACACCACAGTTAAACTTTCTTTTTCAGGTTGTGATTTAGCAAATTCTGGTTGAGGCAAACTCCTACTTGCATATACCACAAAATGCCTTCAAGCATTCGGGTGTCCGCTCTGCTTTGCTAGGATAGCACTGTACCCACACCTCACACAACCTCTGTGTGACGTTTCGGATTGAAGTAAGCCATTTCAATAGAATTCTCAATGGTTTGTTTGGATTTCTTAAAACTATTTTCACATTCAAGTGACCAATGAAATGGAACATTCTTTTTCATCAACTCTCAGTGGAGAACTTACAGTGTATCATATATATCTAGAACAGTAGCGGACCATGCCAGAAATGAATGCACCACTGAAACAACTTGTGGGATCAGCATTTGATAGCACTTGTACTTTAGCAGGATCAGGTGTCATACCCCCATCAGAAAAGATATGGCCAAAGAATTTTAGCTTTGACTTATGAAACTCACATTTATCTGCATTCAAAGTCAAACCTGCATCGGCCAATAAACAACATACTTGTGTGAGAGCCTTACACAAGTTCCTTTTGCTTAGCTCCGAAAATCGATATATTATCACTGTAATTTAACACTTTCATGACAGGCTGTATGATACATTGGAGGACATCTTGAAAACGTTCTGCAGCTGATGACACACCAAAGCTTAATCTTCTGTGTCGAAACAGACCAACTTGTGTATAAAAGGTTGTATTGTACATGCAGGTTTTTTCAAGTTCCAAATGATGATAACCTTTATTCAAATCAAGGCAAAAGAAAACCTTTGCATCATATAATTGTGTTACCATATCAACAATGTGTGGAACTGGATGTCATTCTCGTCAAATTGCCTTGTTTGCCAGATGCATGTCAACGCATAAGCGTACCGCTCCTTCACTGCCCTTTTAGGGTACTACCACGATGGAAGAAACCCATGGCATTGAACCAGTAGAACCTTCAATGATATTGTGCTTAAGTAAGGATTCAAGTTCTTTCTCAACAGCATCTAGTAAATGTAAATGCAATTCATCTATGTCTTTGAGCAACAGGACGGGCGTCTTATTTAATGTGCAACTTTACTTTCATAGTCTTAAGACTTCCCAAAACATGAAACAATGATGGGAACTATTTAATGGTGAGCATTGATGTTTCAGTTCACAGAAATAAGTCCCATATCATCAGCTGTGGTGATGCTGAGTAGACAGACACTTGACGCTGTCCCTTGACGCACATGAATGGGTGCTTACACCTTCCTTTTCTTCTGTTCCATCGTCGCTACAAATGAACATTGACTTTTTAAGAGTATCAATGCAGCCCAAGTATACACTTTGGTTTTCAATTGCACAAGTTGGAGTAAGGGATACAATTAATAATATTTGTTCTGGGGCATAATGTTTATCGACACACCTCTGTCGATGATAAAAGGTATCAAACAACAATTTTGTGCTTTAGCATGCCGACTTTTTGTTGACTGACATTTTTCTTCACATCTTATACACTTTCACTTGATACTAATATAGAAGAAGTGTTTGATAATGGTTTAGATAACAATTGACTTTGTTGAGATTTGTTGTACATGGTATCTCCGCTAGACCTCATGAGTGCGCATCCAAAGTTACTTCTGGATCGTTTCGGCAGCCATTTTGTCTTTGCGCCGTGACGCTTTTGTTTTTCTCTTTACTTTGCAAACCGTCAGGAAATGGTTCTCCTTCCCACAGCCCTTACCTCACTTAGCAGTGTTTGGTGGCACATCTCTTCATGTATGGACAGCTCAATAAGCACAACCCTCGGCACTTCTCCTTGGGCTGCCTTGCTTACTGCTGTGGTATGAAGATTCCCTTTAATTAATTCAGATAAACAGACTACTGTTTCTGTTTCTTGCATCTAGGCCACTTTGCTGTTGGTGTCTCTGTGTACTTGCTTACACCTGGTTGATCTCTGTTTGACAGTGTTTATAGTCACAGCGTTATCACTCCTTACTATATATGGCTTGATTTTGTGTGGTAGCATGGTACCTTTATTTATGGTCTGACCGACAGGTTCTCGACCAATGATATGTAGATTCTCTGTAAATGCTTTCGTTTTCAATTCCTTCACAGGGGCTGGAACTGCACTTTGACTCCACATGAATTAAGCATTGATTCTGTACTTCTTTAATGGCACATATTGCATGCACGAGCAGTTTGCATCGACCACAGCAGACTCTCTGGGAGAGCACCGCCAATCTTCGGGTTACTTATCCCCCTTCCTCGTCGTCATTTATAGTGTCTTCCTAGCCAGGGTACCTGCCAATGGTTACGCCACACACACAGCTTGGTATAATATGTCTTTATTCATCTACGTGTAACTGGGCACTCAACATTCTAAATCAACCTTCACTGCAATACACTTTAGCCATTACGTCATAGCTTCACAGAGTTCATCAGAAGCCAAAAGGGTTCCGTCAGTGCTAACTTGTAAGACACTACAAGAACTAGTCACATGTTTCTGGAATTGAGGGTTATGGCAGGCAGCAACACCAAGGGAATAGGCATAGCCAGATAGACAATATAGACTTCCTCCGAGAGGTTCTAAAAAATCCACAACGTTCAGGTAAATGACTTGTAGATTTATTGCACCACACATCAGGAGCAGCTGCCATACACTATGAGTGCTAACAACTGCCACAACACTAAGACTAAACAATTTAAGGATTAGAAGTGTTGGAATGAGATCACAGATTAGCTCTCTTACTACAGTGTAAACCACCGAACAAAACCGGTCTCTATGCTTTTCAGATGGTTCCCTGTGCAAGACAAAGCAAGAGGCCGCAGATGTCCACATGGATGTGCTTTGGAGAAGTGGAAAGTCAGACATTCCAAGATGGGACAGATCAATATGTAGGACCGCCACAAGAACAAAACCACATTTTTCAGTCGTGGTTTCCAGTAGAGCTCAGGCCAAATATGAATATCATAAACTCTCTCTTGTGGGCTTCAAAGGTCTTCACTTGGAAGTTACATGAGGGAGGACATGTTCACAAGGCAACATGGAGGATAAAGGTCATCATTGAACTGAGATCCCCACGTCCTTGTGGAGGGTGCCCTGCACACAGCATGTGCACACCTAATTAGGTAGAATGAACACATATAAAGTGTAACCATTCACTACATACTTATAGGGGAAAGTGAAGGACCCATGTAAGCTATTTTGCATAAGAAATGGTTTTTAAACTCCTTCCCAAGTGGTACAGGGAGAACAACAAAATGCCCACACTGAAACCACAGCTCCCCCATGCTCTGGCTTATGGGTGTACCCCATTGCCAGCAGAACTGCCTACCAGGTGCTTAAGTATAGAAAAGCATGGAGGACATTCAGTGGACTAATTTTGACCATACTCGGTCATCATCATAAAATCTTTATTTGCTTGATAAAACAGCCATAAAAGAATACAACCAACATTATTATAAAACCATCCTTAAATAGTTCACATAAAATAACAGTCAATAACTCAGGGATATCCAACACAGCCTGAATAATACATCGACTAATCAAGCCTTGATCTCCTAGACATCAAGACAGCTCACAAAAAGGATAAAACAGTAAAGTTAATACATTTGTTGGGGAGCATTTGGAGGTAAGCCAAGGTCGGCCTTCCTTGGAAAAGTTAAAAAACTTTAACTGGGGGAATTAAAAACTGATCCCTGGGCCAGCCAAAATAGGAGCATAACATCATGAAATGCAGTGTGTACTGAGGAGACTTACTGTAACAGCCGCAGGGTGACCTAGCATCAGGCAAGACCCAACCACATGGGGATGCCAAAAGGTGAAGAAGTGAATTAAACCAGAACCTGGCCAGGAGAAACCTATCTTGCTGATGCCGGACCTGAGCTAGATACGCCTTCATTCCTGCACAGTTTTCAGTAGCATGTGACCCCGCACTATTGGTTCTGTAGCTCATGTTGCTGTCTATCCAGGAGGGCTCAATCCATAAACAGTCTTCTGACACAGACCCTACACAAGTAAGGTCATCAGAGATATCAGACCTCCCTTAAAAGGCAAAAGCTGCCTTCGTATTTTATGCAGGGTTCAGACAGTTTGCAAGGATCAACCAATTTAGTTTTAATTCTTCCTAAGTCCATACCTTGATCCAACACAGTAGGGGGCTAAGGGACACCATATCCATCTCTGGACCAAGGCTAAGCTCCACCTGCAATGAAAACACTTGGGTGGAATGTGGTACCTGTACTACCTGACATAAAAATGTATTCTCTGCCACTTGAATCTTACCCAAGTTTGCATATCCCCAAACCTCACTGCCATACAGTAGCTTGCATACGCATTTTTCCTGATAAATATTTTTAGGAGGACCATTGGTGCCCGCAAACCTAACCTACATGCAAAACTGGAGACTGTCCCATAGTTTTAATAAGCTCAGATTCTTTGGTCTCAATTAATGGCTTCCAACTTTTTTAGGTGTCAAATAAGACTCTCAAGTAGGGGAAAGTTGAGACTTTACCCAAGGTACAAATGGCCACCTTAAAAGTCTTGCTACTCATGGATTATGGGGCAACTACCATAATACAGGACTTAGAAAAGTTAACCGCCAAGTTCCCCATAAATGAAACAAACCTGGCCAAGAGTAGATCTAACCCCTGGACATACTGGGTCAAAATAACAAGGCAGCCCAGGAAAACAGGCAAAATGAGACAGCTTCTTCTAGATGGCAATAACTTTCATCCTTGTAATCTTCCTGTCTTCCAGCAAACTTCAGAGTGTGAATGGCAGGCTTTATTGGCTGCTTATATTTATTAGAACTTGCTTGGAGAATGTTGAACCCTCTAATAAAATGCTTGCACTACAGGCACTAACTGAAGAACAGTTGATATGAAAAGAGTTTATTTATTCCATATTGGTTCTTCAGTTTTAGAGATATGTGAAACGCGACACATAGTCAGTCACACCATCATCCTTCAGAGGTCTTTGACAAAGCAATGTACTGCTTCTTTAAAGATCATCATGAATATGTTGAGTACTGTTTGACAAACATTTGTCTAGAGCACTGTGTTTGAAAATTTTTAGAACTGCGACTCAATTTGTAGAATGACAAACCTTTGTGACCTACCTACCTATAATGGAAATGAGGCTGTGCCATTTTTTAATGCATCTAAAGCATATTGTGGTAGCGTATTGTCCTTTACAGACAGCACATGTTCCATTGAAACAGCCACTAAATTTGCAGACATACAGTTTTACTGATAAAATTATACAGCATTCAAATAATAATGTTGGGAAATTAGGTTAACTGTAAATATTTACCAATTGTGCATCACCAAAGAAAAATGTCTTAATTTGTTATGATCCTACTAAAGGATCTGTTTGTGGCACACTTCAGAATTACAAAAAACATGTTTAATTTTTGCTTTCCTAACTGATGAATGAATAGAGTTGATTTTACCGTATTTACATTTTGCTAAGTAATGATAAAAAAATCCTACAATCTTTTTTCTTTCACATTGCCTGTACTCTAGCAAGGTTGTCACATAATTCACTTTAAAAACTACTCTCACTTTGCAGGCAGAGAAAGGAAAGGAAACACCAAGCCCCGTGTTAAAAGAATAAACAGATCTCTGTCTTTGAAGAACTGGCCAATGTGACAAGGTAAAAACTGAATATGAAGGCATCATTATTTTTTGATCGAACTTTCCCAACCCAACAAAAATCGGCTCACAACCCAACTGTGGGTCACAACCCATAGTTTGGGAAAAACTGGTCTAGAGGGGATTTCTATATAAACTGAAGAATCAGTATGGAATAAATTAACTCTTTTCATATCAGTATATTGGCATATCTTGGGTTCGCTGTAACGTCGTTTTAGGGATGTCAACCTACCACTGATTGTCCAGTTATAACTTTGAGAGTTCATACGGTATTTTGGTCTCCTGTTAAGCATCTGGGTTGGCCTGGTGTACATTTGGTTTTCACTTTAGGTTAAGTAGTGACTGTTATGTTGTGCAAAAATACACATGATTTACTGTAAAGAAAGCTGTTTAGTGTTCATCATATTTAACCCCTGTAATAAGTCCCAGGTTTCCTAGGGCACTTGGGGAAGTCCAACCAGACATACCCAAGGGTTCCAGGACCTCAGGAATTGCACTTGAGGACAGGACTAACTCCAGCAGAGGCCGAAAGCAGGACCCAGGGCAGGTCCATTTGGAACTCGTCATCTGGGCAGTTGCAGGAAAGGTCTCTTGTTGCTCCTTGTATCCTTATAGCTTGAACAGGAGGTCAGCCATATGGCACTTGGAGTCCACTTCTTTGTCCTGGGTACAAGAGAGAGTAGGTCCAGTCCTTCAGGGCGTTTTAAAGTTGCAGATAGCAGGTTCATTCTTCTTCTGATCTTCCTCAGGTCCTGTAGTGTTCTCAGGAAGGTACTAGGGGTGCCAAATGTATGCCTAGCCCCAGCTTGTTGGTGGTGGTGGCTTCTACCTAAATAATGGGGTGAAAGGTCTTTAGAGTTCACCCTACCACATTTTGTAGTATTTCCTGTGTGCCCTACTGCAAACATTACCACTTTTACCAGCTCTGCCTAAATTCAAGATGGTGAACCATTCTCCAGAGCAGAGCCTGTGGGCCCAACCTAGAGGTGTGGTTAGGGAAATGAGCAGACCATCCTCTTCGTTTACACTTTAAAGCAGTTCCGGGGACAGTTCCCTACCCTCTGGGATTGGTGCCTGTCTGACTGGGGAAACAAAAGAAGGTTCCTGTCCTGGTGTCATCTGATATCTACTTGTAACAGGGGAGGTCCCTTTGAAGTTAATTAAGTTCTGGGAAACATCCCAAATGGTCATCCTGTCAGAAGAACAGAAACACCTTCCCACACCCAGGCCTTGATATCTGCACTGTGAGCAGTTTTCGCACCTCTTTCAATGCTTGAGCATTCAAAAGGCTACAGCTGGAGGCTAATGCAAATTAGCCTCTAAAAGCTTTAGGCAGGGAAAAGGTAACTTTCTAAAAGTAACTTTTCCTTCACATATATTAAAAACCTGACTTCCCTAGCAAATTTGGTGTTTAATAAAAAATTACAAGTCCTAGAATTATATGTCTTGATGTTTCCTAGCTAGAGACAGCATTATTAAATGTAATAGTGCATCCCTGTGTTTCTGTTTGAACAGCTAGTCCTGCTACAGTGATAATAGTTTTTGGGCGCTAGCCACTGCAAAGACTTGTAATATTACATTACTACTTGTCCTACTTTTATATACTTTGCACCCTGCCTTATGGGCCATAAGGAAAACATGGGGGGGGGGGGTGGTGACAATATTTAAAGGGAAGGTTTGGACCTGTCAAAAGTATTTATTTTGACAGGCCGAAATACAATTTTTAAACTGCTCCAGTTAGGCTATAATGGCAGCCCTAAACCCAGGTTTACACTGCGACATTAGTGGATGGCACACGAAGTGCTGCAGTCCACTATTGACATCTAACTTACAGGCCCTTGGTGCACTTGGCACCATATGCTATGGACTTAAATAAAAAGTTAAATATGCCAGTTAGGGCTATGCCAATTCAACGATGTTAAAAGGGAGAGCGCAGGCACTTTAATACTGGTTAGCAGGGGTAAAGTGCACAGTGTTCTACTGCTAGTTAAAAAATAGGGTTCAGCAAAAAGGTGAACAATCCACGGTGACTATTAAGTAAGAAGGGTGGATTTCCTACAACCACTATCTCCCTACCATTCATAGATGATAACTGTTGTAGAACTGATAATAACTGCTGCATTCAGGGCAGCCTGGCATATGCAGCAAAGGCTCAAATGTACTCCTGCCATTCCTCCTACCCACACACCGTCTGTAATCAACAGACCATTGCAGCTGAAGCCATTCACAACAAGCCCTGCTACGGCTGTCATTCGATGACAGAAACTACAAGGAGATGATGGGGGATGCTCCTGAGGCCAGAATGGTGCTTCCCCTCCAGGTGTCCTCTAGAAATGGTAGATGGACACAGTCATTACTATATATGCTGCTGGTTCCTGTGAGTGGACTACAACTGATGCGTTGTACAGTTTCAATTACAGCATCAGGGAGGGTACAAGTTCATTGGTAGCCCTAAGCCAACCTTTCTTTACTTGTCGATTACATTTGGCAAGATTTCTGCGTTGGCTGGTGATATGAGGGAAACCTCTAAACTAATAGAAATGGGTGCCAAATGAATTTCAAAGTACATGACTTCTAAATAAGACTGGTGTACACCCTCAGCAAAGAGAACAAATGTATCACCCATAATAGATAAAAGAGAGTCGTACTCATTACTTTTATTTTATTTCAGAGTGTAATAAAAGTGTGGAAATATCGCACCTGCAGCAAGATGCTAATGTTGCAGGGCTTAGAAGTCTGCATTTATTTACAGAGCGTGGATGGGCTGGATATTCACCTTTTACTGTGTGAACTTTGGCTGTTATCAATCACTGAAAGCACAGTATACTTTAGATTCAAAAGAACAGTCTGACCATAATGTTTCCCAGCAACCAAGAAGTGAAGCCAACTTAAATAAATTCAATTGACTTAGCTGCTTTGACAAACATAATGTATTTGTATTTATTTGAATTCATGCCATTAACAGGCGAGGTTTGGACAAATTCACCTATCCAGTTCACAGAAGTAGTTTTATTTTTCAAATGCCTGGCTTGGCTTTCATTCTTGTATATCAACACACAGCAAAACTGTATTTGATCCTTTCCTGTTAATCAGACACACTATTTTAAAAGTGTGTGCACCCTAATTAGCTGCTCTTAATTGTAAAAATGAATACAAAACACAGACCTAGGCTTTGAACTCTAATTTAGCTTGCATACAAAAAGGCGTCCCTGCGAAACTGGCCATCTCGCAGTACTGCACTCATTTTGCAAAGTGTCATACTGTGAAAAGGCCAGTCCCATGCCTGTGCCTGAAGAATTAATGGGTCATTCTTTGTTTCTTGTATACTCCTGGGCGAGTCATGGCCGGCCTTCAGCTCAGACCCATACTTTATAATTTCTGTGTTGAATTGAGACAGTTTTTACTCTTAATTTTCTGTAAATAAACATTTGGTGGATTGTTAGGCTCAGAGGGTTTGACTTTCAGTATTATTTAGGCTGTTTTATTGTGGCCAAGTTATTTGTGTCTGAGCAAGAGATTGGGCCAGTTGTTCCCATCTGTGTCAATGCTTGTCTCACGCCGCCTTTTGCTCCGGCCACATTCTCCAATTGTCCTATTCTAGCACTGGGAACTTGGCCAGTAAACATCACCTTCGAGTGATGACTTTGAGAAAGATTGCGGATTTGTGGAGGTGTACAGCACTTACACATATGCGTGTTTGGGCCTGGAGGGTCTTGGAGGGCACAAGAAGCAAGACAAGGTGATCATTATGGGCGGCATTTAGGTAGTGGAGGGGCCGGGGCAAGACGGGGCAGCGGGAGATGGGCGGGGTTCGGTCCAGGAACTATGCCACGTGTCCTGAGCTTAGCCCTTTTATGAGACTAGGCTGGGGGACGACTGTGTGATCGTAGTGAGAATGTGTGTATGTGAGGTATGAAGTAGAGTGAATGTACATATGGTACATTATATGAAAACAAATTGGTGAAAAATAGTGGAATTCTTTTCCTCTGTAAGATATATTGTGTTTTTGACGTATATATATATATATATATATATATATATATATATATATATATATATATATATATATATATATATATATATATATATATATATATATATATATATATATATTAATGCACGAACTCCCAACTTGACCGCCACCAGGACGACCAGGAATCAAGAAACGGACCGCACGGCAGGTAGAAATGAAGTGCTTTTTATTCTCTCAGTGCAGACATGACGCTTTTCGTCCAGTGCTCCCGGACTTGATATATATATATGCATATTATTTCCTGATAAAAATGTATATATTTTTGTATTGATTTTTGAATGGACAAAACAAATGAGTTTGGAAAATATGGAAAAATGGTTATAAATTATACTAAAATATATTAATTCCATAAAAACCTTACTGTACATGGCATCAGTTGCTGGTCGAGACGTTGGCACTTAGAGCCACTTGAAAAGGAATGCAGGTCAAGTGGGATATTCTTATATATTTTTCATATATTTTTCTTGTTATTTTCCCCTCTTTCCCAGACCTATAATGAATTTTCAGGGGGTACCTTTTTCGTTTTTTCTGAAGAGACCCTTGTAAATTACATGTAGGGTGGAAGTGTCAAAAAACATAATGGGATTCTCTGTTACTCAAATTGCTGACAGAAATCAGAGTATACATTTCGGACTGTTGTATGTCTATGAATTATGAGACATCCCTCTTGTTCATTTGTATAATTTTAAAGTTGCACACCACTGCGCTTTTAACCACTGTACCGTGTGCACTAAGTTTATTTGTATGTGATGAACTATACCTATTTTGGAGAAATACATTGAGTAAAATGTTTTCTGTGTCAATAGAGAGAGTTATATTGATTGATTAGGAAAAAGAGTCCCACTGAACTATTTTGTTTGTTTATAATCCATTTAGTCACCAAACAACATCTAACCTTGTAAGAATATAAAAAAGTTTGGAGGCGCAAAATACTCTCTCACCTAGTGAGGCAATTACACATCAACTAACCCTCAAGCAGCTAGACTATAGACCATTGGCTAGGGAGAGGACTCGGGCTGACTGTTGCGAACAGAACATAAGATATATGAGATGGGCGACAGGGCAGGGAAAATGCTTGCATGGCTGGAGAGACGGGAGCAAGGGGAACGATGGGTACCCGGACTGACTCCACCAGATCCGGAGCAGATTTCCGACCCACAGGACATTACCGAGGCATTTGCGGACCACTTATTTATTTATTTATTTATAAAGTTTTATATAGCGCAAACTTAATCCCGAAGGTGCTTTACAGTTTGAGGGGAATGAGGTAACAGATCCGTACAAGAGTCAAATAGGGAATATACATAGGCATTGAATCAAATCGTGCTCATAAGAAAGACCAAATATAAGCCTTGGCTAGGCGTATAATGGGCTAGGCATTGAAACATAATGACAAAGGGGAGCAAATACAATAGTAAAATACCCGAATGACAGCCTTTCTTGTAGTTGTCCGATGCACTTAGAGCTGACATTCGCTCCTCTTATCAAGGTAAGAACTTGTTCATGAGGAATCTTTTTGCTTCCAGTTTGAAAGAAACCTTGAAGGACATTCTCCGGATTTCCGGTGGAAAAGAGTTCAAAATTTTTGGAGCAGAGCCCGAGAAGGCTTGTTGACATGTTCTCTTTTAGCAGAAGATCTGGGGTGTCAGGAGGAAGGAATTAGCACTCCTCGACAGTCTCCCACCTCCGGATAGTTTTAACTTTTGCGCCAGGTAATTGGGGTTTTGAAGTTGAGGGCTTTGTGCGATAAGCAAGCAATCTTTAGTTGAATTCTAGCTTCGTAGGGCTGCCAGTTTAGAGATTTTAGGACCAGGGAGATGTGGGCATTTCGCTTGGTGCTAGAAAAAGGAGGTGGGGGGGTCAAGGGGGAAAGTTTAACGACCACGGTAGCTCAAACCCCTTTATCAACTTGAGAAACAAACAGGAGTTACCTGGTCAGATCGCTTGCCTACGTGTTGTGTCATGCCCGAAAGACCACTAAACCAACATGTCCTCACAGTGATAATACTGGGTTCGAAAAAATCCCATCAGCCCACCATTATTGGCGGAGTGTCGTCATGTGGGATGTAAACCATGAACCTTAGTTTCTCCCAATGCACCTGGTGATGATGCGGAGATAGGTTCTGGAAGGTATTGTTCTGAACCACAGTATTTCAGAGGTAGGACCGATGGAGTGCAGTGCTCGTGCAAAAGGAAACAAATGTGAGTAAAATTGGCTCCTGAGACAAAAAATATGTTTATTAAGTATTGTCCAGGGTCAAGAGTAAAAACAACGCCTTATAGTCTTAAGGAATAACTATGTCATGGCGTAGTGCGTGGAGGTCTACGCACTACGCCATGACATAGTTATAGTTACTTAATAAACATATTTTTTGTCTCAGGAGCCAATTTTACTCACATTTGTTTCCTTTTGCACGAGCACTGCACTCCATCGGTCCTACCTCTGAAATACTGTGGTTCAGAACAATACCTTCCAGAACCTATCTCCGCATCATCACCAGGTGCATTGGGAGAAACTAAGGTTCATGGTTTACATCCCACATGACGACACTCCGCCAATAATGGTGGGCTGATGGGAATTTTTCGAACCCAGTATTATCACTGTGAGGACATGTTGGTTTAGTGGTCTTTCGGGCATGACACAACACGTAGGCAAGCGATCTGACCAGGTAACTCCTGTTTGTTTCTCATTTCGCTTGGTGCCCGTAATCAATCTAGCCACAGCGTTCAATGATGCCTTTAGAGGAGCCAAAGTGTATTTGGGGAGGCCGCATAGCGTGGCATTGCCATAGTCAAGCCTCGGTAGAACAAGCGCTTGGACCACCTTCTTGAAATCGGCTTGAGATAAGAAAGGTTTGAGGTTCAGAGGTGGTTAGCTCCCTTGCTTACGTTGCTGATAAGGGTCTTCATATTCAGATGTTTGTCCAGTGTGATTCCTACTGATTTAGCTGAGTCAATAAAGCGGTGGGAGCAGTTGAAGACTGTGAGTTGGTTCATCCAGAGGTCAATATTATGATTGTGTTTTGTGGGAGAAACGAGGAGGAATTCTGTTTTGGAGGTGTTTAACAGCAGGTGGTACTCAGTTAGCCAATTTTGAGTAGTCAGTCGAGTGGAGTTGAGTGAAGTGATGTTTTCCGGGAAGGAGATTTTCAGGTAGAGTCGGGTGTCGTCTGCATACATATGGAAGCGAATGTCCATGGATTTTAGTACATTAGCTAATGGTTCCAGAAACAAATTGAAGAGAATGGGAGATACAGAGGATCCTTGGGGAACCCCCATGGTGACTGGGGATGGGTGGGAGAGCGAGTGGTTTGCCTTAACTCTTTGGGATCTGTGCTGGAGGAAGAACGAGAACCATTGCAGCACCTGACCAGAGAGGTCCATCCTTTGCTCCAGAATATCTAGGAAGTTGTCGTGATTGCCAGTGTCAAAAGCAGAGGAAAGGTCAAGTAGGATAAGGAGGCAAGATTCATGTCCCAGCATTATTAGGATGTCATCCATGACATGAGTGAGAGCCGATTCAGTGCTGTGCCCACTACGAAAGCCAGATTGGTGTTGGTCCAGGAGATGGAAATTTTCGATGTGCGCACATAGTTGAGACTGGACGCATTTTTCCAGGAGTTTGGCTAGTGTGGGGATGCTGGAGATGGGGCGGAACTTGTTAAGATCTGTGCTGTCTGCTGTAGTTTTTTTTTTAATATAAGTGTTACCTGGGCCTCTTTCAGGCAATGTGAGATTGTGCCCTGTGACAGAGAAGCATTGACGATCTTTGTCCAGATGGGGGAGATTGAATCCTTAATTGCTTTGAAGATGGTGGGTGGTAAAGGGTCACTGAAGTGATTAAATGGATTAAGTCTCCCTAGAACCTTATTGATATCATTTTCGTTTAGGATGGTAAAGGTGTCCCAGGAAGCGTTGTACTTGATGCCCCATGTAAATGGAGCAGCCATGTCTGTTGAGGCCAGGGGGTTGCCGGGCCGTTGGATGTTAATAGAGCCCTCCTGGTTTCTAGATCAATGTTAATAAGTCTAGTTTTCTCAGTCAAAAAGTATGCCAGGTCATCACATGAGGGAGGACTGACATCCAAAGCTGATCGGTTGGGGGCTATGACAGATTGTTGTTTAACCAGTTCAAACAGTTTCTTGGGTTTATTAGCCGCTTGGTTAGGTTGGGATCTGAAATATTCTGCCTTGGCTGTCTTGATTTGTTTGTTATAAGAGCTTCTAGCTGATCTAAGGTTTTTTAGATGGTCCGCTGAGGGAGTGGATCTCCAAGAACGCTCGATGGCCCTTAGATTGCGACGTTCCGAATTTAGGTTTCTATTGAACCAAGGTTTAGATATTTTTGAGGGTGCATTTTTTTGTTGGAGTGGAGCAATATCGTCCAAGATGCTAAAAATAGAAGAGTTAAAGAAGTCTGTGAGTGCATGTACTTCGACTAAGTCTATTTGAGGAGAGAGGGCATGCTTACAACGGGTTGCTAGGTCAACTGTATAGATGTCTCTGTTGTCTCTTCTCCAGATCTTTGGTTTAGTTGTTTGAGACTTACTCTGAAATACCTCTGAGTTGATATGGAAGGTAATGATGTGTGGTCCGACCAATCGCAGGGTATGATGGAGTCCAAAGTGATAGTATATCCTTTGGAGATGATGAGGTCAAGAGTTTCCCCTTTACTGTGGGTAGGCTGTTCACAATGTTGAACCAAATTGTGATCCTTCAAGAAGGAACTTAAGCATGCTACGGCTTGGTCATTAGAGTTTGACTAATGAAGGTTAAAGTCTCCCAGGTAGATGTGGGACTGCACTGAATCCACATTGTCAACTATGATTTACACCTCCTCCACCACTTACACGGCAGAAGATTCCTGTCAACTGTTGGCATATATGGACCTGCCTACCCTGTCAGCTGCTGACAGAACGCACTGGAAGAGGGTCTTACGTATGATGAAATCCACAGGGCAATAAATAGTATCCAATCGGGAAAGGCAATAGGACCTTGAGTCGATGGCCACGCGAGTTGCCCCCACCTTAAAAATATGTATAATGAGAGCTTTAGAATAGGAATCCTACAGGCGATCAGCGCCTGGCTCCTATTGTTGTCATTCGAAAGTCTGGGAAGGCGGCTGACAGTTGCAGCTCCTATCGACCGATCTCTTTAATCAATGTCGAAAACAAAGTCCTAGCCAAGCTCCTAGCTAACCGTCTCCTCCCTCTGCTCCCGTTATTGGTCCATGCCGACCATCCGGCTTTATCCCGGGAAGGAAGGAATACAGTTTTAAATATCCGCCGTCTTCACAGTGTTTTGGGAAGACAACAATATGTGGAGGAAGATGCTGTGGTGCTCTCGCTAGATGTCTCCATGGCATTTAACTCTATAGAGTGGCCGTATATTTTCCTGGTTCTGGAACGCCTGGGTTTCGGCCCAAAATTTTTGGGCTGGATTAACTTGCTTTACACAGGGTTGCAGGGTCAAGTCAAGGTTAATAATCGTACATCCTGGACATTTGCATTGGGCAGAGGCACCATACAAGGCTGCCCCCTTGATTTTCTCCTTGGTTCTGGATACATTGGCGTCCTGGGTGCGAAGGGATGTGATACTTCGGGGGCTGAAATGGGTGGACGGACACGAGGACAGAATATCTTTGTATGCGGATGACATACTGGTACATCTAGCGTCCCCCCGTACGTCTCTCAACAGTCTCTTAAATATTTTCACCCACTTTGGCAAGTACTCCAGTTATGCCATTAACTGGACTAAATCGGTGATGTTTGTTCTTAAAGGCCTATTTCCTTGACTCACTCAGGGATACAAGGTCGAAGTGGCTCTTGAAGGTTTTCATTACCTGGGGATTTTTATCACTCTTGACCCCCAATTCTTCCATGACAAAAACCTAGCCATCCCACTAGATAGACTTAGACATGACGTCGTCCACTGGAGAGCCCTGCTGCTTTCTTTGCTAGGCCGAGTGGTCTTGTTTAAGATGCTGGCTCTCCTGAGGTTCTTATATGTCCTTCAAAATTGCCCATAAAAAATTCCTGATGTATATTTTTAAAGTATCGACAGTGGAATTAGAAAGCTATTGTGGAATGGAAAGGCCCCTCGCATAGCACCGAATAAATTAACTAAAGGATGGTACGACGGAGGGATCGCACTCCCAGATATACGACTTTACTATTGGGCTAACTGGTGGTTGTTAATCACTGGATGTACCGCTCTCCAATAGACCCTGCCTGTATGCTTGACAGATACCAGATGGGTGAAGAGTGGTGACTCGGAGCTCTATACACAAGCGTCTGGAGAGGGAGATATTTAGGCCCCACAGCTCGTACGGTGGAAATCTGGCACCAGGCGACTAAACAACTAGGCTGAACTAGTGTATTGACTCAGGCCACGCTGTTGTGGTCTACCCAGAAGTTGGGACTCCTGTGCTATCAACCAGGGTTTGGTAGTTGGGATACGATCGGACTCTCTAATATTGGTCATCTCATCAAGAAAGGCAAAATCCTCTTGTTCCAGGAGTTAAAGGAGAAGTATGAGCTAGCTCAAGGGGAGACATTTCATTATCTGCAGATCCGCCATGCCCTAACAAATGCACTCCCAGATATAGGCAACCTTCCGGAATCGTCCCCGTTAGAGGACCTGCTGCTCGCTGAACCACTCCAAGATAAAGACATATCACTGACGTACCGCAAATTATGCAATAACCTACCTGACCCCTTTCAAGCTCTCCTACTCAGGTGGCAGGCGGACATAGGGGACATCGATGACGAGGACTGGCAAACAGCACTGATGTCACCAAGGGAGGCAGCTATTGCACTTTGTTTCCATCTGATTCAATTAAAAATCTTACATAGAACATATCTCACCAGGATTACATTAGTGAAAACGGGTACGAGGCAGGATGCTCTCTGTCTGAGGGGTTGTCACCAAGAAGAAATGTTCTACCACACTATTTGGGACTGTCCATTCCTACGGCCCATAGGGGAGGGGGCTACAGCATATATGCAGGACACGCTAGGTAAATAGATCAACGTCACTCCATCACTGGGTCTTCTTAATATCTGGGAAGTGACTGATCTCACGGAGGTGGAACAACAACTTGCCACTTTGGAGTACACACTAGTGAAGAGAGCAATAGCAATGAAATGGGGGGCAGCAGAGAGGTCATCGATAGGGGCTTGGGTGACCGAATTGAATAAGTGCATGGTCGCAGACAAAGAAGTGTATACATTTCGAGGATGCCCCAAGAAATGGGATAAAAAATGGAGTGGGTGGAATGCATATCGAGGGGACTAATGTATATCCCCGACTGTGGAAATGGAACTGTCTAGGAATAATGTTTGTTCACCTGACATGCTTGATTGAGTACATGTTTGCTGCTCCATAATATGCACCAGATGTCATAACATCGAACTATATGCATACTGCTGTTTTGTAAGGATTGAAAGTTATACTTAATAAAAATGATATTTAAAAAAAAAAGAATATTAAAAAGTGACACCTCTGTGCCAGTTGTCTTTAGGTTAAGCAGGTATCTCTTTGCATTTGAGTTAGAGTGCAACTGCAGGGGTCTGACCCTTTAAAAAAACAAGAAATGATGACGTTAATAACGAATCCAAAGTTATGGCTGGTTTTAATCATGTGGATAGTAAAACCCATGATAGCACAAGGTTTTGTAAAGAAAAGATGATCAAATCTTATCAGCATATACTTACATTAATATTTTTAGATGAGGGCTTAATTCTAACAGAGAACTGAGAATATAGTTAGAGAGCAATCAAGTATAAGTAATAACTATAATCAGTGAACAAAGCAGACCTGTTTTGATGTTTTAGTGATTGAATTTTATAGGTCTTAATTCATTAGCACAATGCCTTCTTGATTAAGCAATTACATTTTTTTTCCAAATGTTTTTATTGACATTCTCAGCAAAAAGTATCACTACAAAATAGAGCACTGCTAAATACCTAGGTATCACATACATGGACACTTCAAAACCTGCTATCCCCCCCTCACCCACTCAAAGCTGTTCTCAACATTGCTTGATGGTTCTGCCCGGGCCATCTGTTCACAGAAAGCGATGGTGTCTGGAACGGATGTATGATGTAACAACACACGTTATTACAACGCGTGCTGTTACATCACAGTCTTTACAACGACTGTATGTTACCACGCTATGCCTTTACAACCAAGTCTTTACATCGACTTGTGCTAGGTGGCGTGCTAACATTAAAAAAGTGTAATTTACTATTCCAACTCCAGTCCACTTATCAGTAGGGAAGGTGTTGGGATAGTAAACTACATAATTTTTAATGTTAGCATGCCATCTAGCGCAAGTCGATGTAAAGACTTGCGCTGTAATGGCATACTACTTGTAGGACACCCCGCGCCGCACGGCCACCAGCTGCTGCGTGTGCCCCCGCCTGCCGATTCTGCCTGCCTCGCACAGCCCTCCCGCCCTCGGGTCCGCCCTCAGGCCACGCCCCGCCCTCAGGCCACGCCCCGCCTGTTGATTTTCCGCGTTGTGAACCATTCCATTGTCTACCTGTCTCTGCTGTTTGGTATTTCTACCGTCTGTGCCCTGATACTTGTTATTTTTTGTGCCTGTGCTGCCCCTCGTTTCCCCCCCCTGCACCGCTCCCCGCTGCCGATTCCCGCCGCCGGGGAGTGTAGCCACGCCCCCTTCCTCCCCGCTCCCACCTCCCAGCTGCCCCTTCCTCCCAGCACTTCGCCATAAATGGCGACCGTGCGCACGCGCAGCGGGCGCGCCGATTGTGCGCCGAAGGCGCGCCAAAGGTAAGCCCGTCTGCACCCGTCCGCGACCGGACCGCGCCCAGCGCCAGGACCCCTGGTTCCCGCCGGACATACGACGCCGCCACCCTCAATGCACTCAACGCCGGCCGAGTCCCGGGCTGCTACCAAGCCACCCCAAGACGCACCCACGGACCCTTCTGCTGCAGCGCCTGCAAGTTCACCTGCATCCGGACCTGCACCACTCCAGCAGTACCCAAGACCTCGACGAGCAACAGCAGCAGCCACCTGAGATGCATCCTGCTCAACACCCACTCCGTCCACAGGCACGCCATCGAGATCTGGAACCTGCTCGACACCACAGCCCCAAACGTCGCCTTCTTCACGGAAACCTGGATGAACGCCTCCTCCGCGCCCGACATCGCCATCGCCATCCCAGACGGCTACAAGATCATCCGAAGGGACCGCATCAACCACACCGGAGGAGGCATCGCCATCGTCCACAGGAACACCATCCGCATCACGACCAACACCGATGACACCCTCGCTACCGCCGAGCACCTGCACTTCCAAGTCCACACCAACCCCAAGACCACCCTCAGAGGCACCCTCATCTACAGACCCCCTGGACAACGCACACAATTCAGCGAAGACATTGCCGACTTCATCAGCCCACACGCCCTCTGCTCCGCTGACTACATCCTCCTCGGGGACTTCAACTTCCACCTGGAGAACAACAACGACCGCAACACCACCACCCTGCTGGACAACCTTGCCAACCTGGGACTCAAGCAACTGGTGACCACCCCAACCCACTACGCCGGACACACACTCGACCCCATCTTCTCATCCAGCATGGACATCGCCTTCAGCCACGCCACCGGGCTCCACTGGATGGACCATAGCTGCGTCCACTTCAGCTTCGCAAGGACCACGATCCACCACCACCAGCAACAGGCTGCACGCAGGAACTGGAACAAGATCACAGCCGACCAGCTCTCGTCCGTCCTGAGCACGAACCCTCCCACCTTCACAATGAACCCTAGCCAGGCGGCCAACAACCTCACGAAGTGGATCAACGACTGCGCAGACGAGCTCGCCCCCCTGAGGACCCCGCCCAGCAGACCCGGAAGCAAGAAAGCTCCATGGTTCACCGACGAACTCAAGAGCTCCAAGAAGAACTGCCGAGCCCTCGAGAGAACCTGGCGCAGAGACCCAACACCGGACAACATGACTGCCCTCAAGCTCGCCACCCGGAAACACCACCAACTCATCCGCGCCACCAAGAAAACTGCATTCAAGGAACGACTGGACAACACTGCACACAACAGCAAAGAACTCTTCAACATCGTCAAAGAGCTCTCCAACCCCAACGCCGGAAACAACGACATCACCCTTTCGCAAGACCTCTGCAACTCCCTCGCCTCCTACTTCCACAACAAGATCGCGGACATACACAACAGCTTCAGCACCCAACCGACGAGCACCACGACCAAACCACCGCCCCCCACCTCCACCCTCCGCGCCTGGACTCCGATCAGCACCGAAGACACCGTCCGCACGATGAACTCCATCCACTCCGGATCTCCGACCGACCCCTGCCCTCACCACGTCTTCAACAAGGCCGACGCTATCATCGCACCCCACCTGCAGGACATCATCAACACCTCCTTCGACACCGCTACCTTCCCGGAGAGCTGGAAACACGCCAAACTCAGCGCTCTACTCAAGAAGCCATCGGCCGACCCCACCGACCTCAAGAACTACCGCCCCATCTCGCTGCTCCCGTTTCCTGCAAAAGTCATCGAGAAGACTGTCAACAAGCAGCTGGCCGCCTTCCTCAAGACGAACGGATCCCTCGACCCCTCACAGTCTGGCTTCCGGGCAAACCACAGCACCGAGACCGCCCTGATCGCAGTCACCGATGACATCCGAATGCTGCTCGACAACGGAGAAACAGCGGCCCTCATCCTCCTCGACCTCTCCACGGCCTTCGACACTGTCTGCCATCGTACCCTAGTACAACGCCTCAGCAACGTCGGAGTCCAGGAGAAGGCACTGGAGTGGATCATCTCCTTCCTCGCCGGAAGAACAAAGAGAGTCCGCCTCCCCCCGTTCAGATCTGAAGCCACCGAAGTCATCTGCGGCGTCCCTCAAGGCTCCTCGCTCAGTCCAACCCTCTTCAACATCTACATGAGCCCCCTCGCAGACATCGCATGCCAGCACAACCTCAACATCATCTCCTACGCCGACGACACCCAGCTGATCCTCTCCCTGACCAACGACCCCGGCACCGCCAGAGCCAACCTTCACGAAGGGATGAAAGAGGTAGCCGAATGGATGAGGAACAGCCGCCTGAAACTGAACTCGGACAAGACGGAAGTCCTCATCCTGGGATCCTCACCCTCCGCCTGGAACGACTCCTGGTGGCCCCCCGCCCTAGGCAGCGCACCCAAACCAACAGACCACGCACGCAACCTGGGCTTCATCCTGGACTCCTCCCTTTCCATGACCAGACAAGTCAATGCCGTCTCCTCGTCGTGCTTCAATATCCTGCGCATGCTACGTAAGATCTTCCGGCGGATCCCCACCGAGACCAGGAAGACGGTCACCCAGGCCCTCATCACCAGCCGTCTGGACTACGGCAACACCCTCTACGCCGGAACCACCGCCAAACTCCAGAAGAGACTCCAGCGGATCCAGAACGCCTCAGCACGACTCATCCTGGACATCCCCCGTCGCAGCCATATCTCCGGACACCTGAGAGATCTGCATTGGCTCCCGGTCAACAAGAGAATCACCTTCCGCCTCCTCACCCACGCACACAAAGCCCTACACAGCCAAGGCCCAGGATACCTCAACAGCCGCCTCAACTTCTACGCTCCCAAACGCCAGCTTCGTTCGTCCAGCCACGCCCTCGCCGCCGTCCCCCGCATCCGCAGGGCCACCACAGGGAGACGGTCCTTCTCCTACCTCGCCGCCAAGACATGGAATTCCCTCCCCACCCATCTCCGCCTGACCCAGGACCACCTCGCCTTCAGGAAGCAACTCAAGACCTGGTTGTTCGAGCAGTAGCAGATCCCCCCCCCCAGCGCCTTGAGACCCTCTGGGTAAGTAGTGCACTATATAAATACGATGATTGATTGATTGATTGATTGATAGTGTTGTTACGTGTGGTCGTTGTAAAGACCATGATGTAACAGCATTGCGGTGTACTGACCGCGTTGTTAAGGATGTTTACCGTCTGGAACGCCACATATATTACCTCTATAGTCATTCCACTACCCCAAATAACCAATTTCTGGAGCAGCCCCCACCTTCATAGACAACCTTTTTGGCCATTATGCACTAGTCTATATTGCGCTTCCAATTGTCTAACCTGGGCACTTTCTCTACTCCCCATATTTTTGCGATATTTCTTTCTATCCTAGCCAACCCCAACGTTAACCACATACATTCCATATGGAGCACGTCTGTTTCCTCCCAAAAATGTAGTAGGCACCACTTCATGGTCTGAGCGACAGACGATCCACACACTTTGTTCAAACAGTCAACTACCACCACCCATGAACACTACAGTTTTGGAAATTGCCAAATTGTGTGATAAAAAGTCCCCACTAGGCCATAACCCCATCTGCAGTTAAAGCCATGCGCCCTACCCATCTTGAGCAACATGACTTGGGACTAATAGGAGCAGGTGAAGGTTTTTAATTGTATTAGGTGGGCACCTGAGCGTACAGTCACCTCTCTAGGGGAGGCCATGGCTTCCTTCCAGTCATCATCGTCGAGTTCCCCACTAGATCGTGTATCCAGTGCTCTCTTAAAAGCCATGAAGTTTGATGAAGTAATTTTTACGTATCGTATGTACTGTATATATTGTATTAGTGTATAGGAACACCTTTTAACCACTGAATGATCCATATCTTAAATGTTTTTAATTATTTGTTTAAACAATTTTGTGTGATATGCCCATTCAATAGTTTTAATCGGTTTTATAATGTACATTGATGGTTTCGTATAGAACCAGATAAAAAATTCTTCTTCTTCTACTCCCTCTACTTCCAAGGTCAGGCGCAAGCAGACAGGTAGGCCAGGCAATAACTGATGTGGAAAGCAGCTGCCTTCAGTTTGTTATTTAAGGAGAAGAAAGAGCATTTAGAGAACTAAGACACAGGTAAGTTGCTTTTTGCTATTTCTTCAAATTGCATATAATTACGGAAGTAGATAGAAAAACAACAAAGGTGAAGCAAAGCAGCACTCTCTGAAACTCCCTCAGTCTTGTGAACAACTAAGAGCTTTTGTTGAATAAAAAGGTTTCCAATCTAGAGTTATGTCTAAAGAGAGAGTTCCACTGTCTTTCTTATCAAATTTACTCGCTTTCACCTGAGATCTCTGTTATCACATTGTCTGAAATCATATGACCCAAGGTTAGCAAGATATCAGGTTCCTCCAAAAACTCCTGCTCATTTGAATTTGGCCCTGAGGTGGTGGTTGCATAGTTAAAATTTGAATCCGTTGCTCTGGATCTTCTTCCATCTCTGATGCTAACTACTGATGTCAGCAACAAACTGTGGGCAGTCAACTATGGATTTTTGGAGACTTCAAGTAATTGGTTTACAAAGGAGACAAATCGATCTAGTGAATTGGAGGACATCAGGACAGATCTCCAGGCTTTCTCTCCCCATCTCAGACACAGAGGACGTATGACGAGGACAGACAATACATTGTCAAAGGTGTTTATAAATTAGCAAGGAGGGACACGACCTCCAGCATTGTCCTTGGTGGTGTCAAGGATATTCAGATCGGCCAAGCTTTGAGGTTAATCTCTAGAGGGAAATTAATCGTAGAACAGATCAGTGAAGCAGAATTTTCCACTTCACATGATTACTGCATATCCAGAGATCTTCTTTCAGGAAATATGTCTGAGATTTGGCACTCTTTGGTTGGATCTGTTTGCCTCCAGGAACAGGAGGGCCCCCATGTCCTTCTCCTAATTTCAAGATGCATTAGCTTGTGGGTAGATGGTTTACTAAACCCCTGGTCTCAGGGTCTTTTGTATTATTTCCCCCATTTCCTCTTCTGATGAAGGTTCTATTAAAAATTCAGCAAGATTGAATGAAAGTAATGTTACTGAATCGCAATTCAATGTTGTCCTTTGACCTGCTGCTGGGTCCTCCTTAGTTTATTTTTCTGGCTCATTATTCTTTTCAGTTTACCTCTCTATCACCAAATCAGTTCATTCGGCTCAGATTTGGTGCTAAGTAGCTGAAAGGACAAGCATTAGTCTTTCCAAGTCAGCTACTAATGTACGACAGCACTCTAGGAGACGTTCCACTAGGAGGGCTTATGAACATCATTGGGTCTCCTTTCAACCACGGTGTTGCTCTAAGGGTTTTCCAAATTTAAAATTTCGTTCTGCAACAATATTATATATTTTTTAATGGTTTAAGGCTGCAGTTGGCTTTGGGTGCCTTAAAGGTGCAATGGGATATTAAGGCATTTTGCTCTTCTGGTGGTGAATTGGAGAGTATGGATTTTCTTTTCCCTAACCCCTCTAGGAAGGTATTCGTTCCACCTTGGGAACTCTGTATGGTTTTAAATGCCTTAAAGGTACCCCCCTTTTGAACAATATTAGAAAGTTCATTTGATAAGTGATTTTTGTAGCTGCCATAACCTCTCTGAGGAAGATGGGGGACTTGTGGCCTTTAGTGTGTTCTACTTCTTATCTTAGAGTTATGCTGCACCATTTGATTTTACTTCCTGGCTCCTTTTTACCAAAAGTATTATCTTCATTTTGTTTAAATGAGGAAGTTATTGTACCTGGAGTATCAGAAGATGATGTCGATATGCTTGAATTAGATGCTCATGAAACTGGCATAATTTATCCGCATTGGATGTTCTCTTTTAGATAGCCTGACTATCCTTTGGTTGAGGACATAAAGGTTTCAAACCTTCTGTTTTTACATTTAATGCCTGAGTTAAGTCAGTAGTAGTCTGAGCTTATACCCAGACTGATATATCTCTTCCTCTATTTATACATGGGGCGTGGCAGCTTTTTTAGCTTCAGCAAAAAGAGCTCCTCATTTGCATATATGTACGGCAAGCACTTTGGTTTCCACTACTATTTTTGTAACTCATCACTGGCTTCTGGTTCTGCGGGGCTGTCCTGGCCAAGTGGGTCATTCTGTAGTGAGCAGAGCTATGAGGCAACTGCTTTTCTTTTTTGTGCTGCATCTCATATGAATTAAAGTTTGTGCATAATACAACATGAGTTTGTTGTTTATTTTTCTACTTTATTTAGGTTTCTCCTTAGGTTATTTAGGCTTGGGTAAGTCATGGAGGAAGCAAGATAATGCAGTAATGTCTGAATTTTTTATGGTAGTTTCCCATACTCCCTATTTTGTTGTTTTCCATATATTCATTAATTTAGCCTCCCCCCTCTTGGCATGGAACTGAAGGAGGTGGCGGTCTTTGGTTTATTCAGAAAGTATGTAATATTTCCTCCTGATTCATGGGTTCTTTTTCCTGAGGAGGGGAGTTAAGGAAGAAGGAAAAACCCTAATGGGAATGAAAGCAATAGCCACTGGCTTTTTAGGAGTTTGGTAAAAGGCGGACTCTTCAATATTTAACTAAATATTTGTGAGGAAGACAGAAATGGGCTTAATGGAGATTACCAAAAATAATCCAGGCATTAAGGATATTAAGTGTGTAATTGTAGATTGCCTAGAAACCTTATGGGGAGATATTCATGCTAGAATTAATGATCTTGGCAGGTATCTCTAGGCCACTTTCTGGTAATTATAAGATTTAGTCATTAGTATAGGGAATAGTCTTTGGGGATCGTAGCAAATTTAAATAATAGGTCAGTCAAGGCTCTCATGGGATCCTATATGCATTCAATTACAAAGCCTGCTTTTTAACTGATCTGGAAAACACAAGTTCATACTCACCTAAGTTCACCAATTTGGACAAACTTCTGGAAACCAAAACTCTCACCCAGTGTGACATATGCCACCGCCAAAGCCGCAGCTCCTCAAACACGTCCACAAGTGTGGGGTGAGATATTGAAAAGTTTGGCTGGCCCATGAAGATGAGTTAGGGGCATTCATTGGAGGTAACTCCGAGATCAGAGTGGCACCAAGCCCACCTGGTGTGAAGAAGGGCCAGAATCGTTGGATCCACTCTGGTTACAGGAGTTAGATCCATACCGCCCTGGAGTGAAAATCAACCCAATGGTAGAGGAAAGGCGTAAATAACTACCTAGCTACCGGTGTGGACAGGCAGTGGAACATGGAGGTGTGGGATAGTCTCAAGACTACTGCCTTATGCATTCTTTTCCCTCTCATATGCTATGAGCATTTTGAAATAACAAAGTACATTTCTTGAGTTGACGTCTTTATTCATCTCAAGACCCATAGCCCACTAACAATCCAGTTCAACCATCCGGCCCAACCGTCAAGACCTTCATGAGCATTCCTAATGGAATGGAACACTAGGAAAGGAGAAGGGAGGGGAGGACAAATGAAAGCATTACAGAACAAAGGATAGACAGATAAACAGATATGAACTAAGGTTGTTAAAACACAATACATCTCCTCCCTATAACTAAATAAAGTAGGAAGATTGTAGGTTTGTAAAGCATACAATTTTGCAGCAGAATGACAAAAAAACTGGAAATGGACATGCCTGGAAGTTGCTGAACAATAACAAAGAGTAATTAAAAGAAATAGTAGTGCACAATGAATAAAAAAGCCAAAACAGCTTATTGTAGGAACAGCATAAAGCATGCTCAGAACAATATGGTTAAGTAACATAGAGAAATATAAGAATAATCAATACATAATATAATCAGTGTGCCAAAACAGTTTCATGTGCGAACTGCGTAAGAGATCGTTCCTGTGTCTGCTATAATAATCATCCTCATTCACTACTTTGCCATCATTGTTGTCCTTTACAATCCTGTCAATGCTCCATGTTTGGCCATCATCTAAAACTGAACATTTTTAAATATATTGCAGACTTTTTGGGTGTGCAAAACATAGATGATCCGGAACACACAAATCTAGGCAGCTTCACTCTCACAGCATCACCAACATTCCAGTTTATCAACTTCCCTTGCACATTATTGTTGTACTTGCTAACATGTTTCTTTTTATGATCATTGATTTTCTGCATGACTTCCTATCTGTCCACTACCCTCAGTACTACCTCCAACTAACAATTGTGGACTGGGCTTTGTACCCGTTTCTCTTCTTTTCAAGGCTTTAAAGGGTGAAACCCCTGTGACTGAATGTGGGGTGAGATGTAGGACCAGATCATATCCTCCAATGCTTTTTTCAAGTTATTTTCAAGTTTCAAGTTTATTTTTATAATGCATAGTTACTAAAATGTGTTGCACAGTTGTGTGCTGTCAAGATAAAAAAAGAAAATCATTGTGGTTCTGCAGTAAAAACATTGGTACCGATGATGGAAGTTCTGTGCAGTGCTTACAAACAAATATACAGAAAGGCTGATAAAACCATTCTATGAGAGCCCTAAAAAGTATGCACTACAGCACTGCATAAATGTGATGATAATGGTTAGTGTGGCCTGCCATGTGTATCTATTATATAAGACAATAGTTCCAGACGGCCACAGCGCAAAATGCAAAAAGTGCGAACATATCAGGAGGAGGCTCCTGATGGCTAAGCGGCAGGACGGAGTTTCCCATCTTGGTGGGCTGTTTTTATGAGTTGCTAAAATTGATTTTATAGAAGCAGCTTCCGGTTGGTGTATCGGGTTCTTCATTGTGCCCTCAATGCTGGAGTGGTTTGTACACTCCTATGATGTTGAATCGATTTTTTGTTCCACCAGTGTGATGAATTTGACCACGCTGCAGTTCAGTTGGGTGGCCCCTGAACCGAAACATGACAGCCTTGCTTGCCGCTTGGTGCGGATCCCTGACTGCTTGAGCGGGATCTTCAGCAGCTCTATCCTCTCCTGCTCCAGGGCTGTGCATGTGCAGATTAAGTGCAGAATGTCTCCTGGGCCTGTGTCGCACAGACTGCAAGTGCTTGGTGAGCATGCCTTCTACCAAGGTGTTAGGCACACAGTAGAATGCCCAGACGGTGCTTTAAAGACTTTATTTTGAGAGTTTTAGGGTAACAGTGCTTGAAGTATTTTTGGGGTGCAGATGTTTTGTAAGAGTTCAGGGTCATCCAGTCATGAG
This sequence comes from Lissotriton vulgaris, assembly GCF_964263255.1. Classification (NCBI taxonomy): domain Eukaryota; kingdom Metazoa; phylum Chordata; class Amphibia; order Caudata; family Salamandridae; genus Lissotriton; species Lissotriton vulgaris. Next base: position 735,515,292 of record NC_141691.1, on the reverse strand, counting down.
ATCTGGCTGAGAACAGAGCCTTGTCTTCTAGCAGTGAGAGTTGTTTTACTGACTTCCAGACCAATTTTTTGAAGGATGTGTGTTGTAGCTGAGTGTTTCAGAGATTAGTGAGCCTTCTGATTTCAAGTGATTCTGTAGGTAGAGTCTACCCGGAGAGGTATCCATATGCTGGAATTCTTGTCATAGCAGCAGATTTAGAGTGTTTGAGGCAGAGAGTCTTATCTTATTCCAGCAGATGATGTAGGCGCCATGCCTGACCAGCGAATGTTTCACTAAGCTGAACTCCAGCCTTATCTGAGCTGGTGAAGTGTATTTTGGGAGGCTGAACATGGTTCTGTATGCCATTATCAGGTAGCCATCCAGTTGCTTAGCATTTCTCCCCCACATTGCTTCACTGCTTTAGGTTAGCATGGGGAGCAGCTTGGCCTGTGCTACCTTCAGGAGGGTGCATAGAGAGGGCCCCATCAGTTTTGAAGACAGGTTTTTCATTGTTATTGCTACGACCAGGCCTCTCCTTCTGATTTCTTTTTTCTGGTGCATCAATATCAATAATGATGCCTAGATATTTATCATAAATGGTGGGTTCAATAAGAACACCTCCCAGCTGCCACCTCTTCTGCCGCCTTATTTTGTTGTTTTTCAAGTCAGATCCTTTTGCAATATTAAGTTGTATACCTTCTTTTATAAGACGATTGACACGCTCAACCAAACCATTTGCCCTAGGTAAATAAAGAGCGGTATGTAAATGTTTTACTGAAAGACTGTGCAAGTATTCTTGCATTTGCATGGAAGTAAATTGAACTTCATTGTTTGTTACCAATGTCTTTGGTATCCCTTGATTTTGGAAAGCATCCGTAAAAATTCAATTACAGAACTGGTATTGATAATGTTCACTATCTTAATTACCACCCACTTAGATGATAATCAACCAAAGTCGAAATGAACTTCCCTCCTAACCCTTTGTAATTTCGGGGTCCTATAATGTCCAAAGCTACTTTATTCTTTGGTACAGAGGATAATTTTACTGTCGAAGTGGGACCTTTATTAACGTTTTCTGTTTTGTCACTGTAGGCATATCTTACACACTCTCTTATATTATTACCAATCATAGAATCCATGCTAGGCCACCAATAGTGGAGCCTAGTTTTGCTTTTAGATAAACCTCAACCTAGATGACCTCCATGAGCTAAGTGTTTTAAGGAACAATGGTTCCTAACTGAGAAGCCTTTGCGAAAGAACATGTATATAAAACTGCAATGATATCTATTTTTGGCTGTCCAACTAGACATAATCATTTAATGTAAAAAGTGAACAAAGACATACAAGTGGGGACATATATATCATTAGAGCAAAAAGGAGCTCAGGCAAAACAAAAGCTGTGGCTGGACAAATTGCAACAATTAGGCCAACAAAAAATACATTAAAGCACTAGCACATATTAATACAAAGTATATTATTATTTCAGATTGCACGAAGTTGACGATGTTTCGATCCCTCTAAGTTAATGCCGGTATCCTCTTCATGGCAAGACCATAATTGCCTGAGGCGGTTGCCTATCGAACAAGGTTCTGTGAGGGGGAGAAAAGGAGACACGAACAAAAGAAGAAAACATAAAGATGTGGGAGGTTTCCAACGAACACACCCGACAGACAAGACGCCATTCATCCAGACGAATCGAAGGGATATTGGTCAACCAACCCCTTGGATGACAACTCCATATAGTTATCCTTCTCTGTCTTCTATCTCTTTTTTCCACTCTTTCCCTCTTCTTTCTCATTCTTTCTTCTTTCTTCTTTCCTTTCCTCTCTTCCCCTGATTATACCAGCTGATAGTGATAATCTTGGTTGTGGAGTCTGCCTCAGATATTTAATTTCTATTAATTGATTAATTTTTCTGTTTTTGGCAGATTGCTTCTATCTCTGGGTGTATTTGATATGACTCATTTTTGTATGTCAGCTTCTGATTGCTACTTATCTGTTATCAATTGTATCACTTTTACTTATAATCTGTATCTTCATTTGCTTCTTTATAACAATAAAATTCTTTTGAAATGAAAATAAAGATGTGGGAGGTTAAGAACGGATTTGTGCATTGCTTGCTAGGTAGCGATTATTGTAGGTGGGAGGTGCAGCATGTTATCGTGCTTGCTTAGATAATAATTATAGGTAGAGCATGCTTCAATTATAGTGAACTGTGGCCATAAGGACTTGAGGATGTGATTTGTAGCTGGTGGTCACTGAGGGAGGAGGGGTGTTTTGATTTATAGACTGTGGTGGTCATAGAGTGAAGGATGAAGAGATACCTGGAATTGAACACTGTGCCAGGCTTATGGTAGAGATGGAGGAGATATTCGGCCCTGGCAATTGTAACAATCAGCTAGAGTTAATGCCCTAGATATGGGCGGATTCGCTTTGGGGAAAAATAATTGGGTATGTTAGGATAGTGGGGCTTTCCTACAATGCTCGATTCATTACGAGTGCCGGGGCGGCAAGAAAATATATACCATGTGGTATGGTGGGGTGTCGAGCACGAAATAGAGGACTAAGGTTCTGGAATAGATGGGTGCTGATGTAACAGCTATGAGACAGGGTTCAAGGCCCGTTTGGGGCAGGCGCTGGTAATACAGCTATGAGAAAAAAGCTGCGCTAACGGTGAGGCATAGGCTACAGGGTAGTCATAGTACCACGTGCATGTGGTAATTCTTATCGTGAATATTAGAACCGCACCAAGGGAATGTCCAGTCCGCGACGGGCTGTAGATGCAGTATGTAGCGTGAAAGCAACGTGAGTGCTGGTGTGGGAGAGTGTAAAGGGAATGGGTGTGATGAGAATGACGTGGTGACGGTACGAGAAATGAGCATGATGATGTTGTGTCTGTTGAAGCAGTATTTGTTTCAGCAGGAAGGGGCGTCCATATTGGAACATGCATGGGCAGATTATCAGTGGGGGGAAGGGATAAAAAGTAACAATCAATAATTTTGTAATTACAGTAGAGATTCTTCCATAGAGGCTTATTAGTTACATATTTTGAAAGAGACGGGACATTTGTTATAGTAGGGAGAAACGGTTCTAAGTGCATGATGCCTAAAGCAGTATGGACATATGTACACTAAGAATATAGATTGAAAGGAGAGTTAAGGCAACAGTGAACGTTATTTCAATAAACTTCTTTGTGCAAGTCATAAAAAAAATGTCAAAACAGTTTGCTGAACAGGACATGTTGCAAGAAGCATAATATGCAACGTTTACTCTAAGTGCGCATGCAGCACTAATAAATAACCAATTTTACACTTTTCTTTCGGGGCTATAGTATCAGTGTGAAAATGAACACTATTTGAGGCATAATACACAGCATTTAGGTGCTAAAACCATAGTGAAGGCTGTATTTTGTGCAAGTCATACATGAAGATAAGCTAATAGGTACAAATTGTCAATGGGATAATGTGCAGTATAAAATGTATGTGAGCAAGAAGTACCAATACAAGGACATTTTTATACTTTTCTTTCTGGGCTGTAGTAGCGGCATAGAAGTGCACAGTATAAGAGGCATAATGTGCAACATTTAATCCGTATGAGAGGCATAGTGTACAGCATTTGGTATATGTCAACAGAAGGCACTAGCATAGAAATAATTTGACAGTAGTCTTTTGGGGTTAGATAAGGGTTGTCCAGTCCTCAGTGCGGTTTAGGCCTGTGTATAGGCTCTTGGTTCGAAGAATCCATTTCAGTTTTTTTTATGTCTGTTCCTCTGGGTGGTAGTTTGACCACGTGGATGACTGGCCAGCGATGACTCTGTGTGTCCCTTTATCGAGAAGTGATCCACGAGCGGGGCACCTGGAACCTTGCAACGAATGCAGCTTCGATGTTGGCAGATACGGATCCTTACTTTTTGAGTTGTTTGGCCAATGTAGATCATATTGCACGGACATAGGTTGGCATAAATCACATTTGCAGTGTTATAATTAGAGAACTGTTCAAGAGAGATTCTGATGGCATCAAACACAAATTCCTTACATTGGATATTATAATGACATGCAGCACAGTTGCCACATTTTGAGTGGTCAGTTAGACGGGGAAGAGCCCAAAGGTCATTAATGTCTGTATAGTTTTCTTTGAGGGGAGACTAGCTCTGACTAGGTGATCCTTAACCTCATGCGCGCTAGCGGAATTCCGCTCCTGCGCTGAGATTTTTCAAATCGCACTTTGCGTGACGAGCTGGGCTCGTCATCAGCGTGCGAGCGTCTACGCCATGACGAGCCCAGCTCGTCATCAGCCTCGAAGGGGTTAATGTTTTTATTTTTGCAAAATGCAAAAAGTGGTCGTTCCAACTTGTAGTCACTAGCATTTAGTACTGGCCAGTGTTTAAGAAGGCTTTTTTGACTCTAGAAAACTACATAGACACTAAATGACTTTTGGGCTCTCCCCGTCTAACTGGTCACTCAAAATGTGTCAACTGTGCTGTATGTCATTATACAATTATACTACTAGTTCCTGGAATTTACACCATTTTGAAATTAAACCTCTCCAAGCCCAGAAACCACCTCGAAATTCTAGGAGTGGTCCGTTCAATGTTTGTTTACAGAGAATGCAGCAATTAAGGGTTTGTGATCGGTCCTTAAAGTCAACGGAATGCCTCACACAAAAACGCCAGACGTCTGCATTGTTGGTTTGTGCAGCTTATGGAAGTTTGGACTGCTGACAGAGCAGTGGAGGTTCTGCAGGAGGAGAGAAGGATGTATGTCGTTACTACGCATGCTTTTACAACACATGCCTTTACCACGCAACTTTTACAACGCAAGTCGTTACAACGACTTGCTTTGGGGGGGCGCTGGATAGTGAATAGTTTAATTTACTATTCCAACTCCAGTCCCCGTGGATTGTAGGGAAGGTTTTGGATAGTAAATTAAACCATTCCCTATCCTACAGCGCTCCCAGGGCAAGTCGTTGTAACGACTTGCGTTGTAAAAGTTGCGTGGTAAAGGTAGTGCGTGGTAAAAGTTGCGTTGTAAACGCTGTTCCCCGGAGAGAAATTATACTTCTTGATCCCATTCTCGTCCCCAGTGAAATAACGAAGTAGACTTCTTGAGTTGACGTCTTTATTTAGCTCAAGACCCATAGCCCACTAAAAATCCAGTTCAACCGTCCAGCCCAAGCATCAAGATCTTCATGAACATTCTTAATGGAATGGAACACTAGGTACGGAGAAAGGAGGGGAGGCCAGAGGAAACAATTACGGAATGAGGATAGACAAACAGATATGAACTAAGGTTGCTAAAACACAACAGATTTCTTAGGGGGAGACAAATTATGGACCTGGGTAGGGGGTTTACATGTGGGAGGCATGGCACCTTCTCCAGACTGCTGCCTTTTTTTCATTCCTTTCCTAGGAGCGCCATTTCAAAGGCACTGATTGAAACCCTGAATTTTTGAAAAATAATGCTTGGGGGAAACTATCCTGTGTTGAGGTAATAGGGAGAGACATTTGTCCTGGGATGACTGTCTACCAAGACACTGAATGTATGAAATCATAGTAAATATTAGCAAGAGGAACTGTGTGTTAACTTATCACAACCCAGTGGTCAGTTCTGCACATGAACCTAGAATTACTGAGTCAAAAAACATCACTTTTCCCCAGATTCTCTGGACTATTCCACTCCTGTTTACCACTTGCCCCAGGCAGGTGGTAAATGTGACTGGTGGTGACAGTGGGCTGCTGAGTGGGTGCAAAAAACAGCTTCAGGTGTTGCTAAGAGGGGTTTTTCATGCTGTACCATGCACTGGGCCGGGGTTGGGTGTGTTCTGTGCTTCTGCTCCCAGTGGACAGTTTGTGTGCATTTCTCCACGTGGTAAAATTGTTCTGTAATTCCCATAACCGATATTTCAGTTTACAGGATCACTGGGGCACTGAAAATCTAGGGATAATACTCAGGCCTACTCGTCATGAGAGACTAACTCGGTAGTCAGTATGTCTGTCACGTGCTTTGCAGAATCGTGCTGGCAGTTAGTTTTTTTCTGTATAATACGCCCAGTCTAACTCTCAAACCAAGTCAGTTGCAGTAAGTGTGACGGGTTTTAAAAAGATAGCACCAGAGGTGTCATTGCGAAGTAACTTCGAGCCTCCCATCTGTTAAATGAGTTGTGTCCTTATTCTCCAGACACAGGAGGAGGGACAAAGTTGCAGACAGCTCCCTATCTATTGAGTGGATAACAAGGAGCAGATGTGTCTGTATGCGACAGGTGCCATGTCCTCTGGGGCACCAACAATTTACTGCAAAGCATTGAGGGGCAGATTTACAACCCCCCTGCAACACCACTATGTCACTTTTTGTGACGTACTGGCGGCGCATTACACTTCTCCATATTTAGAGAGGAAAAGCCACCCTGCGTGACTTTACCTCTCCTCGTAAATATGGCCCCTTCACACGCAGCACTTTGCGTGGAAGGGGTGTTCCTTGGGTGTTGCTGTGGATGTTCCCACGCAACCCATGAACGACACACATTTCCAGATTTATGATTCCTCGTAAATCTGGAAAGGCATGTCAATGCTAAGCGAGGCGCAACGAGAAGAAATGTTTTCATTTCTCCTAGTTTTTTCCTCTTTCAAAGCGTGCTGCATTTTACAGCACACATTGAAAGAGGAAAATGCCTGTAGTGATTGCTTTTGTGCAGGAAGGTGCCCCATCCTGCACAAAAACAATCTCCCCATGACGCAGGAATCCTTGCATCATGGTGCAAGGGGGCCTGCACCGACGCATGGCTGCAGTTTGTGTGCCAGCGCAGGGGAGGGCACAGGAATGCAACATATTATTGTAAATATGTCGCATTCCTGTGCTTTGGAAGTGCTGCAGAGTGGCGCAGCCAAAGGGCATGCGTTGCCGTGCTGCAGCACTTCCTTGTAGATCTACCCCTGAGTGTTTTCGCCGGGCACACAGTTTTGTTTTGCATGTAAACTTACTTCGTGTTGCAGAGGAATAATGATCCTGTGTACGGAGCAGACCTTAAAGTATTGAATAATTAAATACAATATTCAGAACTGTCTCTAAAACCCATTACTTTAATGGTAAATGTATTGTTTACCGATCTTCTTCAACGTGTTTTTTGACGAGGGAGACCCCACCGTTCCCTGTACAGACTCGCTTCCTTCATAAAGCTAAAGAGCTCCGATTTAGGTCTTTGCAGTCCATTCATTTTGCACTAGGCTATGTTGGGGTAGAGGAGTTTGGATTGTAGAAAATAAATGAAACCCAAGGTCACGTGATCTTTTTTTCTGCAATTATACCCGTATCTGTGCATGACTCACTCCCGCTTCCTCTCTTTCAAAATGTGTACTTCCCCCCTCTTGCATTACACAGTGTACAGTTTTCTGTGTGTCTAAATTCAGTTCATTGACACATTGCATCATAAAACCTTTAATTCGAATCTCAGACAGGCCTAGTTTTGAAAACGGGCCTTTGTTAGCTGCCCAGCCCAATATCATAACGCTATGTAGCAAAACACTGTTTACTTCTAGGAATTTTTCAAATATGTTCTAGGCTGCATAAATGAACTATTAATCATTCTAAAACAAAGTCAGAATCAGATTAAAGTCTCTTGGCACTCTTGTGTAATTACCAACGCTCTTAACCAAGCACAGCCGCAGTCACTGCCTCACTGTATTGTGTAAACAGTGGACGAAAGAGAACTTAAGCACAAAGCTCTGAATCTGACTACAAATGTCATTAAAAGCCGATATATAGTTAATGCAAAGTATGAGTATCTCTCGAAAGAAGAGAAATGCCACTCAGATACGGAATAACACAACTTAATTTCCCACAAGGCGTTGCTGATAATATTGTGGATTTCATCTCAAATCATATTGATAACATCCCAGTCGATATTGTGAATTGCCCAATTGATATCACATTTTAGCTCACCTCTGCCATGATCTTTTCACCAGTACTTTTTGTCACGAAATAGAAATATTGCAAGTGCTCCTTTGGGAAATTGACTGTTTTCGAGTTTCTGAGAAGGAGCCGTACCTGAAAAATCTTGTGACTCCCTCGAGGTTTCGGAACAAAGATTCTTCCACCCATCCAAGGTGGATATGGCCAAGAAGAAATTCTTTATGGGGATGAGGTGCAACACAAAATGGAGGAAACCAGATGATACAACAACCCAAGGCTAAAGCAGGAAATATTCAGTTACAACTCCCAATGAGGACATGGCCAGCTCTCTCACCTAAAGCTTTTACCCTTATACTTAACCCTGGTCTTTAAAGAGCGAGCTGATTCTTGATTGAGTCAAGAGTATTTGGTGGGAAAGAGTACCCACAGTAATTCTAGTTTTAGGATACGCATACACCAACCAACGTCAATTGATGTCACCACTGCAAAAAGACAAGTAATCAGAATCCGGGTCTACTATACAACTATTAAGATTTAGGATAGGCAACGTCCAGCGAAAGAATATTCAGATTCTTAATGCTCATAGAAACAAAAGAATGGGGCAAGGCACAGCTCAGTGGTGCAGCCAGTGCATTGCACCAAGGACCGTGGGGCAAGGGGGACTAGTCTGCCATGCACCAGTAGAGTCATTTGTGATGAGTTTAAAATCTAATTTTAAACGCCTGCCCTGGATTCACTTTCATTTTGCACTTATGGGGGGGGGCTATATTGGGGGTAGAGGGGCACCGCAATATTCTCTACCCCCTTGCTCCCGTAGGAAGTTACTCATGTAATCTAGGCTTTCTTCCATGAGTGACAGTTGCCTTTGAGCACTGAATAAAGACTTAAAGTGAGGCTTGGAGTATAGCCAGATAAGAAAAACATTGGCAAAAGCAATAGGTTTCACCTATGTGATTAATAATACTCTGTATTTTGTTGTAAGTTGTAGCTCGGTGAGTAGTTGGCAATATAATTTACTAAAACTCTGTTAAAGTGTTATGACTTGTATATTGAGAAAAGCAATATGTTGTGCTGTTACTGGTGGTATTATAAAGCAGGGATATTAGGTAATGGGGGAGGATAAAGAAAATAAAACAGGTACCCCAATAAGTACAGTGTGAATGCAGGTGAGGTCAGGGACCGAGATTAGGTAAGACTGCACCGCGTGTCGCTGGCTGCACCTTGCTCTGACTGGAAAGACATCTTGCAGCAATAAATGTTGCGTCATGCCACAGGGGTCCCTGGTGTGCCTCTGTGCAGAGGACTTGATATTCATCCTTGTAGTCTGAAGGGAAACAATAAAAAAAACCATTCATCAGTTTATTGGATGGGACGAATGATCTCAAAATGATTGGAGCTGTATCTGTGGAAACATAAACAATAAAACGAGAGGGGAAGCAACAAGGTGTGACCTGGGGGGAGGCTGCAAGACACTGGGAGGAGAAAGATGGCCTGCAGAAGAAGGAGTTCTTGCTAGGAAATGCAAACAAGCACCACAAGCTAAGTGCTAGGTGAGCTTCTGGAGGGAATTCTATGTTCTTGCCTCTGTCCCAGAAAACACACTAAAAAAACGAGAAGAGGATGTGGTGTAGTAGTCAGAGCTGCCTACTTGAGACCCGGGGACCTCGGTGTAAGTCTTGGTGTTTGTCGTGTCCTCAATCCCGACAGGAGACCTCCGATTGATAGCAGGTAACTTTTATTATCATGTTCCAGTATCACAGCATCTGTGCAGTACGTCCTACTCTGCCCTTGGTCGTCCTCGTCTGCCCTCTACTTCCTTCCCCTGACCGGAACTGGTGTCGGCCCCCTCCCACACAGTAGCTTCAGGGTCCTAGTGCCCACTATCCAGGGCACGACATCTCCCCTTTTGTTGCAAACAAACATTTTCTGACATTACCTCTGTTCACTGACAGAGAACTGAGAGAGACAGAGAGAGATAGAGAGAGAGAGCGAGAGAGAGAGAGAGAGAGAGAGAGAGAGAGAGAGAGAGAGAGAGAGAGCGAGATTCTCTAAGTGAACCTTTTCTCATTACATCTCTTCAATCAGTCTCTTTGGCTTCTTGCATTCCCTTCTCTGCCTTGTCTCTCCTTTGTCTATTCGTGCAGCTTTACCTTGTCTAGTTTCCTCTTGCACTGGTGTCTGCTCATCTACTTCTTTGACCTTCACTTTCTTGAAGTGTGAGCTGTTACGTGTGATGTGGTAAAGCCCTGCTGCTGCTGTCATCATGGGCCCTTTCACTTCCGTCACCGTCAGCGGATCCTTTACGAACTTCCTCAGCTGTCTTTGCCGCACTACCACTCTGTCTCCTTCTTTTAGTTGCGCCTGAATGGCATGCCTCCTTTTATCTGCGTATGCTTTCATTTTCGCCTTTGCTTCTTCGTCTTTGGCAGCTATGCAGCTTCGCTCCTTTCTTTGTGGCTCTTCCATCTGCGGTAGCCTTGTTCTGCTCGAGCGTCCTAGCACGAGCTCAGCAGGGCATCACCCTGTGGAGCTGTGAGGAGTGTTCCTGTAGTCCCTTAGTATCTGGCAAAATGCCTGCCCTATCAATATCTGTGTTATCTTAGCTCGTTGTACAGCCTTCTTGATCGTTCCCATGAATCTTTCTACCATCCCATTTGCCTGTGGCGACAAAGGTGTTATTTTCCGGTGGCAGATTCCTAGGTAGTCCATGAATTTTCTAAATTCCTCTCCTGAGAACGGTGGGCCATTGTCAGTCTTTAGCGTTTGCGGAGAGCCCCATGCTGCAAAAACATCATCCATGACTGGTAGCGTTGCATTTGCTGATGTTGACGCTACTTGCCTTACAATGGGAAATCTGGAGAATTCGTCTATTATCACTAGCAGGTAATTTCCTGTCTCCAGTGGCCCATAGAAATCGTCCGCCAATTCGGTCCACACCGCCTTCAGTAGTTCCGACATCTGCCCAGTCACTTGGCAAACATGGCAGTGTGTGACTGCGGCCTCGACCATGCTGTCTAGTCCCGGGAACCACACTTTTTCCCGAAGCATTTTTTTTGTTGCTACCATGCCTCTGTGTGATTCATGCGCCAGGTCTACCGTCTGTCTCCTCAGTGCCCGGGGCATTACTATTCTTGTTCCTCTCATCATTATGCCATTTCTGGTCTCTGAGAGCTCTTCATGGATCTTCTTGAATGCCAACAGTTCCTCTTTTATTACTCCTTCTTCCAGGATGCTGTTGTTGTTGACATGCCTCCACTTCTGCTGTCTTGTCACCTTCTGGATTGCTTGCATTGTGGTGTCTCGTTTCGTTTCTTGCTCCAGTTCTTCCATCGTTATTGATGCCGGAGTGTTGTGCTTCAGTATGAAGTTCAGGTATTCTTCCACCATGGAGGTTGCCTCAACTGCATTTCGCAGAGGATGTCTTGACATGTAGTCCGCCGGGTTGTGTTCCTTTTCTGGTTTATGTATTATCTTGAAGTTGTAGTCCATTAATCGTATTCCCCACCTCTCTATTCGGGGCGGTATTTTTGCATTGGGATTTCCATAGATCGTTATCAGTGCCTGGTGATCTGTAATTATTGTGAACGGTTTCCCGTATATGAACATGTGATAGGGCTCGCATGCCCATACTACTGCCAGACTCTCTTTCTCCTGCTTAGAGTATGCCTTTTCAACGTCGGACAGGCTCTTGCTTCCGTAGGCTACTACACACCTTGGTGATTCCTGGCCTGGTCTGTGTTGTGCTAGTATTGCACCCAACCCCACTGGGCTGGTGTCCACCGTCAATTCGGTACAAAGCAACGGATCAAAGTATGCAAGGTGATCTACTGCTGTCACTGCATGCCTGATTGCTTCAAATGCTTTGCTGCATTCTTCTGTCCATGCAAAGGTCTGGCCTTGTTTAGTTAGTTCTCTCAGTGGCGTGCTCACTGTGGCAAAGTCTTTTATGTACCTTGCACAGTAGCTAGCAAGGCCGAGAAATGACCTCACTTCTGCAACGTCGCTTGGGTGTTTTGCTTTCTCTAGCGTGTCCACATTGCTGCGATCTGGTCGCATTCCTTTTTTGGAGAAGATGTGTCCAAAGAACACCAGTTCGTCTCGCCCAGTTTGCACTTGTCCTCATTTAGCGTCAGCCCTGCCTGCTCCAGTTGGGAAAACACATCTCGCAGTGCCTTGTCATGTTCATCATCTGACTTGCCGAACACCAGAATGTCATCATTGTAGTTCAGACTGTTTTTCACTGGCCTTATTACTTGCTGTATTGTTTCTTGGAATATTTCAGCTGCCAATGATATCCCAAAGCTCAGACATTTGTATCGGAAGAGACCCAGGTGCGTGGAAAACGTTGTGATATATTTGGACTGAGGGTCGACTTCTAGCTGATGATATCCTTTGCACAGGTCTAGTTTGGAGAAACGTCTTGTGCCTGTTAGGCAACTGATCATATCATCGAGGTGAGGTCCAGGGTGTCTTTCGCGTTTAATTGCTGTATTCGGTATTCCCATGTCGACGCAAATGCGAATCTTGGAAGTGTTCTTCTTTGGCACCGCCACTATTGGTGACACCCATGGTGTTAGTCTCTCGGCTGGCTCTATGATGTCCTGCTTCAGCAGCGCTTCAATCTCTTCTTCTACCTGTGGTTGCAGGTGTATTGACACTCACCGGTGATTTTGAGCTACTGGTTTTACTGCTTGATTGATGTGCAGTGTTATTTGATGTCCTGTTAACTTCCCTAGTCCCTGGAGGAGTTTGGGATATTCTTTCAGGATACTTTTCTTCTCTGACATGTTGAATGTCATTTCGAGGAGGCCCATTACCTGCGCTGTGACGTTGCTCAATAGGCACGGTGCCAGAATGTCACCTTTCAACACAGGTATTTCCTCCTCTAGCGTTTGGCCTTTGTATGTCAGATTTTCTGTGAATTTTCCCATGTTCGTCACTGGTTTTCTTGACCCCCATGTGAATACCTCAACTTTTAACAGCATCAACTCTGGCTTTACTTCCATCTTCTCATATTCCGACACACACATGATATTACATGTTGCTCCGCTGTCTAGCACGTAGTGTGCTTTGTGTGGTCCCACCTCTATGGTCAAGGACTCAGTTTTCTTTATTGTGTTCTTGTTCACGAGGTGGATGCTTTCTCGATTCCTGCCTTCATCGGTGGGCATGGCAGCAGTGTCGGACATGAGGTATAATCGTTCTACCTTTTCTTCTTCCTCTTCTTCTCCTGACTCTATCGATGAGCTTCTGTTTGTTGTTTTTACATGTCTGACATGTCTGCTTGTCGTCATCTGTGGTCTTCCCGGTCTTCCTCTTTCACTTCTGAACTGCAGTCCCAGGCATGCAGTGGCAACATGGTGGCTCCTATTGCATTTCCTGCATGTTTGACCCATTGCCGGGCACGTGCCTTTGTGTGGGAATTCAAGTCCACATCTGTAGCAGGTTGATTCAGGTTGCTTCTTTGTCGCCTGTTCCCTGTGCCCTTTTTTCCAACTGCTTGTGCAGTTGTTCTCTGCCTGTTCTTTTCGCCGTTCCTTTCCCCGCTCCATTTGCCTCGCTTGCACTGTTGCTCTTGCCTCGGCCCTTGCCAACGATAGAATCTTCTCCAGTGAGGTTGGTTCCTTCAGGATTCCCGCACGGAAGTCCGTGTCACGACATCCTTAAATGATGCGCAGGTGAATCGCTTGTTCGTTGTCGTTCTTGTCGAATTCGCAGTGGGTCACTAGCTTGCGCAGTCGCGTCGCGAAATCATCCAACGATTCATCCGTGTGTTGAAATGCTATTGTGAAAGTATATCGCTCAAAATCAATGTTTCTCTGTGGATCAAATTTGCTTGTTAGGCATTTTATTAGCCCTTTGCACATCGACATCTCATCTTCTGGTAGTGTTACTAGTAGTTCGTCCACTTCGTCACCTACTAGATTTAGGAACAGATCCAGTTATTTTGGCCTCTGTCACATCCGTGGCACGCCTGTACCGCTCAAATTTTTTAATCCATCGCTCCCATCTGATCCCTACTTGGGGTTCTGATAGATTGAATGGGAGAGGTCTGCGGTATTGGGCGCTTTGTCTTTCGCTCCTTTCTTCAGTCATCTTTTCCTGGCAGCCCTTCTACGCCTCAATGTACCTCCTGCTTTTGTTTGCAGTGTCTTGTGCTTGTTTCTTTTTCTTTTGTCTGTGCTCTTATTGGCACTTTTCCTGTGCTCTTGTTGGCACTTTCTGCTTTCCCTTCCTTGTTTCCTTTCTCCTCTTCTGTTATTTATTTGTATGTTTCTTTGTTTCTTTGCACTCTTTGTATTGTTTTGTGCTTGTTTTTTGTCCTTCTTGTGCTTTCCTTCGTTTTTTAATGTTGCCTGTTCTTAAGATGGCCGCTGTTCTTTCCAGCCCCTTTATTGGCTGCTTTTGCCTGATTCTAAGATGGCCTCCAAAATATCGCGTGATTTCGGGGCCAATCTGGGCTTTGCCTGACTTCAAAATGGCCACCAAATTTTTGTCAGCGTTGATTGGTCAGTTCGCCTGACCTGAAGATGGCGGCTCTCGTTCTCGCGAGACTTCGCGCGTTATTTCCAGTTCCCCCGCGCGCGCCTTGCAAAAATCCGGTTTCTCCCTACCCTGTCAGATGTTCGTCGCTGTGGTCACGGCCGGGTGGACTCTCACGCCTTGGCTTTTTTCCAGGTGCGAACCAGGGTGGGCTCTTGGTCTCACTTTTTCTTCTCAGACGGGCACCGACTGGACACGCATGTGTGATCCCACTCCTTCGTCACCAGATGCTGTGTCCTCAGTCACGACAGGAGACCTCCGATTGTTAGCAGATAACTTTTATTATCATGTTCCAGTATCACAGCATCTATGCAGTAGGTCCTACTCTGCCCCTGGACGTCCTAGTCTGCCCTCTACTTCCTTCCCCTGACCGGAACTGGTGTCCGGTGTCTGCCCCCTCCCACACAGGTGCTTCAGGGTCCTAGTGCCCACCATGCAGGGCACGATAGTGTTGGCTCAACATCCTGTGATTCTGGGCAAATCATTTAATCTCCCTGTGATTCCCAAAAATGAATCTGTAATGTAAGTCTCCATTCAGACAGCTGAAGAAAGCAAGTCTCGGAGAGAGGGTAGAGGATGTGGTGTTGTGGCCAGAGCTGCTGAATTTAGAGTTGGGGAGCCAGGTTCTAATCACAACATCAGCTCAACATCCTGTCGAAAAGAGCAGCCTGTTCACTCATAATTAAAATAACAAAGAAGTTCAAGTAGATGGAAAGGAGAACACAACTGGTGCTCATGTAAAAGCTCCTGATACCTGATTCCTTCGGGTCAAGTTCTCGCTATATAAAAATCCAGAAAAAAAAGACACAGAGAACAGGAAATGGTATGCTGCAACCAATCGAAACGGAGGGAAAGTAAGTGGCAAGCACTCAAACTAATTAAAAGAAAGGGCAGGATGTAAGCCCCTTTTAAGATTTATATTTAATACAACATATTTCACAACCGCAGCTCAAGAGCTGTGAAATCAAACGATACAACCAGAAACAGGGAATGACACTGATGCAAAGGTTCACAGAGCACACAATTGAGAAAAATGTAAGAGGCTACATAGGATAGGGGATGAAAAGGGTGCCATGACTTTGGTCATCTGTGAAACGTACTCTATTCTATGCTTTCAAGTGTTCCCTATGTTATGCGTTACACCTTCAGCCAGTCTGGGCGTTTAAATCAACAATACAACCATTTGGGGATTTTAGAAAACATAACTTTGTAAAGCACAAAGTACATTTTACTAAACTGCAAGCAGATTTAATTAAAAATAAACGTGTAACAATTACCTACCTCACACGACAAACCACAGAATATGTGGTGAAATCAAACTACTTGCTGCAGGCTGTGAATTGTGATTCTTTAAAACAACAACAGACTGTTTGTGGAGTTCTGCAGCGGTATCTCTTGTTTTTTTAGCACCGTGTAACAGCTCGAGTGAACTGGGTAAACAGTAAACAGTTTGAAAGAGGTGTGATTTGGTTCGAAGGAGCACTGCCCATAAATATGTAAATCAGCCTTCCTTGGCAGTCATAACAAGAGGCTGCAGCTGCTGAAACCAACTCTGTCAAAAGGGTTGAGTTCCGTCTTGGAAGGAGTAGGAGCGGGGGCCATAGAGGGGTCAGAGCGAGAGGAGTGCAATCACCAATGATGAGCAAGAAGAAAAAGCCCTTCCTGATGGATGCTGCGTGGACTAAGTGCATTTCGAAAGCGGACAAAGCTGCAAACTCATGTTCCCACATTCACATGATGCCCAAACTCCACGTTGTTTTCAAGTTCTAAAAGTCGCCAGCTGTAGCCATTGTAGAAGTCTTGCCTTGGGGATGGATGTTATAAATGCCTTAGAGTAATTGAAAATAAAATAATGTTTACTTGCTAGGTAATTGGTTTGGTAATTTGCAAATCCAGTGAAATAAATTGGTGTCCTATGATGCAGTCGAACGGAGGATATTTTGGGCATATGGCATCCTTGCTACACCTCTGCTTGATTTGCTTAGAGCACCCTCTATCGGACAGCTGAAAAAAGCAAGGCTTGATGAGAAGAGAGAGGATGTGCCGTTGCGGCTGGAGCTGCCGACTTTATAGCTGGGGAGCCAGGTTTGGTCTCTGCATCGGCTCAACATCCTGTAAGCAAATTGCTTAATATTTCTGTGCCTACAAATATAAAAATATGCAAAGATCTAGCAACAAAAGAAAGAAAAGTTACATTTATATTCCGTAAGAAGCACAATCACCGAGACATAGGGCCATATGTATCATACTTCCGTTTTGCGAATTTTAAATAGCGAATCTTAAGGAATCGCTATTTAGAATTCGCAAAACGGTATGTATGTAGGTAATCTAGGAATTTTAGCGATTCCTTACTATTCCTTATTTGTGAATTCGCAAATTGCGAATTCGCAAATAAGGAATACTTCCCATTCATTTCTATGGGCCAGGAGGCCCATAGGAATGAAGGGGAAATTTGCTAATCGCAATTTGCTAATCGCAAATTGCTCGAATTTTCAAGGGTGCAGGGGGTGTCTCAAGAACACCCTGCTGCACCCCTGAAAATGACATGTGTGCGCATATGGCGCACATACATGCCCTAACGGCATGCATGTGCGTCACATGCCACAATGAAAAATGCCAATTTGTGCTTATTGAAAAGGAATCGCAATTTACCACCAACTTTCAGTTCGTGGTAAATTGCGATTCCTTAAACCAAATTCGCAAGAGAAAAAAGCTTCTTACATAGCAATTAAGGAATCGCAAAATTGCGATTCCTTAAATGCTATGGCAAAATAAGGAATCGCAAAATTTTGCATTTCCTTATTTTGCTACTTTTTCATACATTGCAAATGTGCAAAAATGGCCGTTTCCGATTCGCAAAGGCCGAAATTCGGCGAATTTCGGCCTTTGCGAATCGAAAATAGCTTCATACATATGGCCCTAAGTTCGAAAAAAGCATGCCCCATTACCAATGTCATTGTAATTATGCAGCAGGGGATGAGCAAAGTATGTGGCAAGGTCGACTAAATTCTGCTCAAGAAAAGGAAATTATGTATTTTAAGCAGTATTCACTATTTTGCGATTTGTCGTATTATGTAATTTGCACATGTTAAAATGTTTATGTGGAAAGGTTTCTCCTCATTACAATCACCTTTACACCCAAATACAGCAGTCATCAACTTAAAGCTGACCTGCTGCTGCATGACAAAAGAACTGCTGGAGGGTGGCAACACATGATGCTTTTTTAGTAACATTTGATCCATTTGAGTTTCAAACACTTTTTTTTTTTAAATCTACAAATTATGGGGAAGATGATGGATTACGTGGCACGTTTATTTATTTATTTTATTTTAGAGTATTATATAGTGCTGGCAAGACCCGAAGGTATTAGAGCGCTTTACAACAATATCACGCCGATAACAGATAACATTTAGATCAGGGAAACTGCTGTATCAAAAATCAAATCAGGGGTTGACCTAGAAGAAAGAAAAACACAGAAAAGAAGTACAGAAATAATGGGTGATAGAAATCCTAGCATGTTAGGTGATTGTTTTCCAACTGGTTGAGATGTCGATTGAAAAGGAGATCCTTTAGCTGTCTATTGAAGCTCAAGAAGGAGGGGTTAGTCTTGATATATACTGGGATGGAGTTCCAGATTTTAGGGGGATTGCCAGAGAAGGAGCTTGTTTGTGAGGTTTATGCTTCTTAGGTTTCTCGTCTGACCTGCTGTTTTGAGTTTGGATTCAAGGTAAGCAAGTTTAATGGTGTGAAGGACTTTATGAGTAAGACATACCGTTCTGAAGCTACAATGAACTTCAATTGGGAGCCAATTTAATTCTTTCAGGGAAGGGGAAATGTGATCGTATTTTTTGATTTCTGTGACCATTCTAGCTGCTGCATTTAAGGAGGTTTTTAGGAGGGCTGGAGGGATTTAGCAGTGCCTGTGAGGGTGGCATTTCCATAGTCCATTCTGAA
Source organism: Lissotriton vulgaris (assembly GCF_964263255.1). Classification (NCBI taxonomy): domain Eukaryota; kingdom Metazoa; phylum Chordata; class Amphibia; order Caudata; family Salamandridae; genus Lissotriton; species Lissotriton vulgaris. Next base: position 735,496,913 of record NC_141691.1, on the reverse strand, counting down.
CAACACCAGAGCTTGCATGGCAGATTTAAGATTATTCAGAGGGAAGGAGGGTTTGATTTTGTTCAGTAGTTTTCGGTTGTAAAAGGCACTCTTCACACTATTCTTTATATGATTGTTATGTTATGTTCAGTTGTGGGACCGGTTGGACTCCCAGAGATTTGGGGGAGTCAGCCATGGTTAGATGGCAGTTTAGAGCCTCAATTGAGTTTAGCCATTCTTACATCTTGGGATGGTCTGTCCTCTGCAGTGGCGGCTGCTCGGAATACGAAGTGGTAAGGGAGTGCAGGGGAAATACAAAAATCAAAAACACAGACAAAAAAATAAATGACTAAATATAAAATAGTAATTACCTGCTGCTGCAGCCGCCCCCTTGCTCCTCTCCCGATCCTCAACTCCCACTGGCTGTTGCACACTGCGCAGGCTCCTAGATGCCAATCCTGACTCTGCTCTCATTCTGGGAATACTATTACCCAGCATGAGAGAAATGCTGGGATTGGTCTCAGCACCCTTGTTTGCATCTCAGATAGGGCCTGGGAGCCTGTGTGTTCTCCACCTGGCGGTGCAACACAGCTCGGGTTGGAGCAATGCTAAGTGTACATGTTGGTTTAGCCGTCCTAAGACAGCTAGCCAAACCAATATGAGCACTTACAGTGTCCACCAATCCTTCTCCATGCTGCAGATGCTGTCAAAGGGTGGCCACGCAATAGGACTCGGCTTGCTGGCAACCTGCAGGTCAGATAACAGTCAAAACATGCAACTTTTCATGATTTGCTCACACTCAGTTGGCTGAGGAAATTACAGACCAGGAGATGTTTACATTGCTTAACGGTGATTATTTTATGCTTACCAGAAACAGTAGGGCGGCGCTTCTCTGCCATAATGAAGGAATTTCCCCTGGTCCTTTGTTGGATATGAGAAGAATTTCTATCTTATCTTGGTTGAGTTTTGTCATGCAAACACCTGGTTCCAACGGCAGGGACAATACTGGAACATGCTAGATCAAGGGACTGAGAACCTTGCATCATGCACTGCCCCAGAGGGGAAGCGGTCTGGGATGAAATAATGAAGAGAAACTTGCAGTGCAGCATCTGCTCTGCTGCCTCGCTGAACTGGGTAACTGGATCTGGCACTCCTATGGCCCTCTGTGATTGTGAGGAAGCTATGCACTGGACTAGGGCCTTCTGGTTTTGTGGTTGTGTGGAAATAACAAGAGGAGGAAGGTACTATCAATAAACTAACAAACCTCAAACTACAATGACCATGTACTGACTTCAGTAACATACACTTATAGGCTTCATCAGAATTACTACATCAGAGCAAGAATAATTAGAATCACAGATTGGAGTTTTTGGCACTTCCAAGAGTCAACTTCGAAACATAGATTGGAGTTTTTTGCACTACCAAGAATCAACTCGAAATACTACAGATCTCTGTGTAATACTTGTACACATATCATTCACTCTTATATGCTTTCACTGGTCATAACTGTTCATCAGAGAAACACTGGTGTAATGCATTCAGTTTTTACGCTATTACAGTTCAAAACACCAAGTCCGCAAAAGTGGCTGGAGCATAAAAAGGCTAAAACGCTGGAGGGAATCACGGAGAATGCCTGAAGGTAATGTCTATAATCTTGAAGGCGCTTATCAATCAGCCTTGCCTCTTATGATTAGATTGATTACTGCACACTAACCTGTTATTATGTACCTAGTCTTGTCTTCCTCTTTTTCAGAAGTTCAAAGGTCTTGTGGCCGTAAAATACAGGGAGCCATAGTGGAAGAGGTATCGCCTTTCAGGAAGAGGAGATGAAGGAGATGTCGATGGAGCTAGGGCCATGGAATCGCATGTACAACTTGAACTGAAGGAGACTAGAGAGCTGCTCGATTCTGGCTGATTCTGCAGGTGAGTGGGAAGGGTGAAGCTTGTTCAAGCAGGGAGCGAGGCCAAGCATTGACTTGGTATTGGACACTGTTTAAATACAGTCTGTGGTCCAGTAGATGCAGCAGGCTCACATGAGGCTCAAGGAACACATGGTAAACAGGAAGGTTCCTAACGACCCCTGGAGGAAACAAATGTTAATACAATGGTTTGGACCTTTAAGGAACAGCAGGTGCAACTTGGCGGTTGGAACCAATAAACCATGGCAATTGAAACCAGACAACCAGGAAACACTATTTCTCATTCACTCAATGTGCACAACAGAAAACCAAATCATGGCCTAATTAACAGCAGGTGCAAGGTACTGCATAGGTACATGAGTTCTGGGGAAATGCTTCAGAGAGTTAAGTGCAGTGGGACCATGGGTCATGAGGAATATCTGTCATGATATCATAGGAGCTCATTACACCCCACAGGGGTAGTAAGACATGACCCTTGTGCACCAGCACTACTATACAAAGGGTGCAAGAGGAATTCATGACACGTTTTAAGGGCTTATGGGATAACCAGAGTTGGACTTCTCTGAGGGTGGCATTTAGCCGGTGTAGGTCATCCAGTGAGGATATTTCCATGGAAACCTGGGTGTTGTCAGCATAGAGGTGGAAGGGGATGTTTGCTTGTTTGAGTATGATGGTGAGGGGCTCCATGTAGATATTGAACAGTGTAGGTGAGAAGACTGAGCCTTGAGGGACCCCCCCAGGTTATTGCCACTTTGTCTGAAGTTGAATGGTTTCTTTTTATTTCCTGAGGGTGTTTTTAAGAAAATATGTGAACCATCATAGACCCACCCATCTGCTCCAACCCTTTTTTGAAGGGAGTCCAAGAGAACCTTGTGGTCGCCCGTGTCGAAGGCCGCTGACAAGTCTAGAAGTATGAGCAGGCAGCATCGGTCTGCATCCAGTGATTTGTGTAAGTCATCTGCTATATTCAGAATGGATGTTTCCATGTTGCATCCTTTTCTGAAGCCCGATTGATGAGGGTCCAGGAGATTGTTGCTGTTGATGTGTTAGTTTAGCTGTAAAAGAACACATCTCTCGAAAATATTGGCTAGGAAGGGAATTGTAGTAACCACGCAAACAGTGGTTAATGAATAAAAGGTATTTATTCAAGAGTAGATCTTCACAAGTGTACAGCGACCTCCAGCTTCTTTAACTGACTGTCTTTCTCAGAACTACTCAGTGATGTCATTCCATCACATCACTGAGTTCTGTAATAGAAGAAATAAATCTCCACACATCTTCCCCTTACAAGGAATTTCAACACAAAATTGATAAACTATACATGCTAAGAATAATAAATAAGGAAATTTAACACACAACTAAGATAAAATATCATCAAGCGATGGAAAAAAAAGAGTAGCACATATTATAGCAGGCAATAACAGGAGAATCATTCAGTTGAATTTGGCACATTAATTTTGCACGGGCTACCCATGCTCCACTCTTTTCCATCATCTTGAGTAACCGCAGAGTTCATTATTTTTACCACTCTTTGTGGTTTAAAAAATTAGCTCTCTCTCCCTTTTTCACAAATCCCATTTTCCTAGTGGCCACCCAATCACCATAAACGATTCCAACATACTTCACCCCTTTCCTTCTGTCATAATCATCCTTATTTCTTGAGATTCTTTAACTCTTGCTGTAATTCGTTCCCAGTCCACCCAAACTTGATCTTTCTTTTGTAACCACACAGGAAACTCTTTAATTGAAGGTTCTCTTCCTTTCAAAGCCACAAAAGGTGACATACCCGTAACAGAGTGAGGAGTTACCCTATGAGCCCACATAATTTTAACAAATTCCTCCTTACACCTTAATCCATTAGCCAAAGACATTTGGGTGTTGTCCATAATGATGCGATTCACCCTCTCAACTAATCCATTTGCCTGTGGTCTAAATAGTGCCACTCTATCATGCTTAATACCTAATCCCGTAAGAAACTTTGTCATGGCAGTAGAAACTAGCTGTACTCCATTATCTGTAACCAAACTCTTAGGTTTCCCCTCTTTCAAAAACACATTTCTCAAAAATTCAATCACAATCTGTCGTAATATGTTCCACAGACTTAACTGCAAACCATTTACTGTGGTAATCCACTAAAACAATCAATAATCTATTCCTTTCACCTGATCTATCAATTGGACCCAAAAAATCAATCGCCAACTTCTCCCAGGGTCAATTAGGAACCCACACCCATCCCAGCGGAGGTTGCCGGATTACTCTACAATTGTCGCTATTACTGCATGCCTGGCAATCTTTCACAATCTCTTCCACCTCTCTATCCATCTCGGGACACCCAAAATTGTGCCTCAATCTTCTTTTGCAGATGTTTTTACACAATATATCCCGGGCATATCTGAATTGTGTACAAAACAGTATTTCAATAAAATGACGTGTTCCAAATTCTTGTATCAAATTCTTCTTCTTTAATGTTCTTTTCAAATCACAGATATCTCCTCAGATCACTAGCCAACACGTGTTTCGTCTATTTACAGCAGTCTATGCATTTAGACTTCATCAGGGCTAGAATATGCAATAAAAACAATAATTATATATTGGAAAAAACTGTATATTACATATTTACAGCCATTATTCCTTAAAAAAGGACTAATCGTGCTATATGCATCATCATAATGATATTATTATCTCTGACAGGAGCTCATTAAAAGTCATTCGAGAAACATTAAAATCATTTGTGTGTAAGACCACCACTGAGCAAATTCAGTTTTTTGTTTATAACCAAAAGAAGTGCAACAAAGATTTCTTTCTTTCAAAGGCCCTCATTCCAGCCACCAAGTGAAAACCAAAGTGTAAATTTTAATCACATCAATCCAGTGAAAAGAATACTCCCCTAAGTGTTCCAGAATAAAAATAGTGAAGATAAATGAGAGGAAACCTAAAACTCCAACCCTAAACAAATCCTAAATGCAGGCATCAGTAGTTGCATGCATAAAATAATCTAGTTGCTCACCAGTTCAATTATTTCCGAAATGGTGTTTGTCCTTAACACGTTCGTCACAGCGATAGTATTTTTATATTCTGTGACAAGTAAAACGACAAAAGAGATTTTTTCAAAAATATTATCCCAATTTATAATGGTTATCGCACGTTTATCTCCCTACGTAAATACTTACTAAAATCATCGGAGACTGATCTCATCAACCGAAGTAACAGCACCTTGATCAATTTCAATGAACCCGACCCGCGTCAGGGCTGGTCCAGCTTTCACATCTAGGTATAAGAAATAATAATATCCGACCCCTATGTTAGGTTTTATTCAGTTATTCTCCCAATTTTTCTTTTAATCATCTATTAAAGCCCCAGGTTTTAATCACTCCGAATCGTGTTATAATAAACGCCAGTATTCTAGTCATGTAATGGACCTCCCTTGCGACCCTGTCTATATATATAAATATATATCCCTGTCATAAATGCTCGGTTTTATTGAAGGGAAGTTAGTCCCTTAGTGAGTTAAAAGGAGATAAAAAGTGCGAGGGTTGTAATTATGCAGCAAACTTACCCGTCTTATTCTGAGTATTCAAAGACACGAACGGGACACGAGTGCGGCGTCTAGCACCCGCGCCATCTTTAACTTTCAACTTATACTAATTGTGAGACACAAAAGAGGGACATGTGTTCCACACTCATGATACCTATCAAAAATGGCGCCCATAATCGTTTGTTTACCTTTTTTCTAAAAAACAGGAAACTTTATTCGGCACTCGTGAAAGCATATAATATTCACGAAGCCATTCTTATTTGATGATTTTAACAATTCCTTATCTGAGGAGCATCAACAATTGCCCTCACAATACTTTTCTTCTGTCTAATCCCATTGGCAGAAATCCAACCCAGATAATTTACCAGTTCTGTTCTCAGTTGACACTTCTATTTTTTTATGGTTAGTCCATGTTCAACAATTCTTTTCAAGACTTCACACATCAACTCATCATGATCTTTGAAAGATCCACCAACCACCATTATGTCATCCTGGAAACATAAAACTCCACGCATTCCCTGAAATATATCTAGCATAATTCTTTGAAACACCGCGGAGGCTGAAGCTAACCCAAACTGCATGCGACAGTAGCAGAGAGCTCCCAGCGGTGTGACGAAAGAAGTCAGGGGTCGTGATTCTGGATGCAAATTCACTTGGTGATAGGCAGCAGACATGTCTAAAACTCTAAAAATCTTCCCACCACCCATCACACTCAACATCTCTGCTATATTTGGTAGTGGTTGACTGTCCTCCCATATGTTTTTTTTTAAATCCCTCAAGTCTATACGGACATGAATCTTATTTCCCTCCTTGGGTGCGATGACAATCGGGGCAAGCCATTCGGAAGATTCAATAGGCTCAATAATTTTACATTCCGGTAATTTGTCAAGCTCTTTTTGCAGCGGTTCTCTCATTAATAAAGGAATAGGCCTAACTTTGTGCACTACTGGACAAGCATTTTATTTAGGATAATGCGGTGAGTAAATTTCTTCAGCATACCCAATTCATCAGTGAAGACATGGGGAAATGACATAATTAATTTCTTACCCCAGTCAGAATCATCCTCTAGTACAGGCAAATTACATTCTTGCGCAGACTCTACAACCATCACAGGTTCTTTAGCATTAGGATCAAGGATGATGTTAAGATCTTTTTGATGACACCATCCTAAAAGGTTAGAGCCATCTTCAGTTATATACATTCTCCCATGAACATTATTATTTTTGAAAAATATGTCTATCCATTCCATCCCCACAATGTTAATTCTTTTTCCACCGTACCCCACTGCTTTTATATTGTGATGTTGTAAGTCTTTCATATTTTTTTAACTCCTTCTGATAAACATCTTTAGACATCAATGTGAACAAACTACCTGAATCCACCAATACCTTGACTTCAGTATTACCAAAGGTGATTCTCAAGCTTCTCAATACTTGCCATTTGTATATCTTTGTTCTCATTAATAATAATTTCATGTTCAGACATTCCACACTCATCTCCTAAATTTTCTACAGTCTTAACACTTGGACTTTGTACTTTAAATCTACACATTTTAGCTAAATGACCATTCCTCCCACATGACCTACATGTCACATTTCTACCTCCACACGCAAAACTAGAAGCAATGTGCCCAGGACAACCACACCTATAACATGTAATTTTTCTTTTTACAATTACATTAGATACATTTTTTGGATGGAATGTACATGGAACTTCCATTTTAGCAACATTTTTCACTCCCACCTTGCACATACAGGGCATCAACCTCTTTTTCTGAAGATTTTATATTTAATTTTCCCATGTCAATCTCCTTCATCCACACGGCAGTGTGTTCCAAGCTCCTGGCAATTTGCACAACTTCTTCTAATGTGGGATCCAAGGACAAAAGTCTTTCTTTTACCTTTTTGTCTCTGGTACATCTCACAATTTGGTCACGAATTAAGGATTCCATTAAGCCTTGAAACTCACATGTTACTGCCAAACCTCACAGTGTTGCTACAAAAGTCATAATATCCTCTTCATGTGCTTGTACTCTACAACAAAAAATGGTGTCTCTCAAAAACCACACTAGCTTGGGTGTGAAATGTTTTTCCAGCATTTGCAATGACTTGTCACACAGATTTGCAGGTTGGCCATTACCAATTCCCAAAGAAACCTCTGGAAGGTCATCATATATCCTTCTTCCTTCTGTCCCCAAATGGTGTAACAATATTGCTTGTCTCCTTAACGTCCCATATTTATCACCACCAATCGCTAACATATAAGTGCTAAAAATATTTTCCCATCTTCTCCAAGGGATACTTGGTTCTCCAGGAAGAGGTAAAAATGAAGGCGGAGCAGCCATGCTCTGATCTGACATGTCTGAAATTAAAAGATTAAACAACAAACTACCACAACTAACTAAAAAAATAAATAAGTTATAATAATAAACTAAAATAATAACCTAAAATAATTATTTAAAATAACTATCTGAAATAATTTTCTAAAATAATTATTTAAAATAAATATCTAAAATAATTATCTGCAATAACTGTAGCAACAAGTCTCTTTGTTTTCAGGTGTGAAGCTATTGAGGCCAGTCCTGTCTGTGCCTATTGTTTTTAGCAGTAGCATGACTTGACTGAGTTTGAGGCAGTCCAGTATAACTCCGGTCATCAGGCAGCTGTTTATTATATTAGTCAAGGAAGACGTTAGGGTGTGTCTTAGTAATTGGGTCTCTAGTTGGCAGAGGTAAGCACCCTGTCCAAGTAATGGCCACAATCCTAGTCAGGGAAAGCTAGATACACACTAAAATATAAGCTGTGCTCACCGTCTGGTAGCTTGGCACAGAGCACTCAGGCCTACCGAAAGAGGCAATGTGTAAATTATTTGTCCCCCCCCCACACACACACACACAGTAACACAACAAAAACACCACAAAATACTTCACACTGGTTTAGAAACATAGAGGATAATGTTATGAGTAAATCAAGACCAAAAGGACAAATATCCAATTAGTAAAATTGGAGTTATGAATTTTTAAAGAATATTTTCAAAAGCAGTGCTTAGAAGTCTATAGCTCCTAGGAGTTACTTGAAGTTATGCTGGACCGAGGAAAATCCAATGTTCAGGCCGACCGAATGGAGGGCAGGCTGGCAACTGCACTCATGCACGTCCCGCTGAAGGAGTACCTTGTACGAAGCTTGCGTCGAAAAACTTGATGAGATGAGTCGAGGAAGCGCTGTGTCCACATCAATCCCGAGGATAGGGGCCGAGCGTCGGCACCGATCCATGCAGTCAAGGAATGCTTCGCAGAGGAACCCCTTTGCAATGTAGGCGCTTTGTCACCACCAAGCCACGCTTTTAGTCGGCATTGAGCCGGGCGGTCCGTCAAGGCGATATCATAGATCGGTGTCGGTGTCAAAGTGCAATGCGTTGGTTCCGATTGGCGCTAACCCATTACTGCATCAATGTTTATGGTTCTGGACAGCAGAAATCACAGTTCAAGGACCCAGGACTGGATTAGCACCACTTGTTCAGGGCAGGACTCACAGATGGCAGAGTCCATGTGCTGTTGCATTACTGAAGGAAGTCTTTGATGGCCCTGAGACTTCAGAACAGGGGGCAAGCCAGCAGGCCCTTGGAGTCACTTTGGATTCAAGTGGGATGGGACCAGTCCTTGTCTTCATCAGGGCAGAGATCAGAAGGCAGCAGAGCAGCTCAGCAAAGTAGTTCCTTCAGAGCCCAGCAGTCTTTACTCCTGGCAGAGTTCTTCACAGGTCCAGAAGTGTACTGTCTTGGTAGGCACACAGAACAGTAAGAGCAGAGAAATGTCTACTTTCTAAAATAGTTATTTCTGAAACAAGAATGTTAAATCCAACTGTACCAGTAAAGATGATTTATTATTACCATTCCAAAGGTATGAATCATGATATAGCGACTCCTTTCTAATCAGGAATAAAAGCTTAAATGTGTTTAAGCAATTACTCAAGGCAAGAACCAGGTATTTGTCACCCCATTTTCCTGATCGACAACTTAAAAAATATATATAGTAAACAACTTTTGGAAAGACTTTGGGATTGGATTACACCCAACAAGGCCCTATCACACCTTCAAGCTGGCTTAATTCACAAAACAAGTACTGTGGATCAGATCTTTCATTTTCGACCTAAAAATGGAAAGTTGTTGTCTTGGAACGGGGAAGGTCCTCATGAAAATTTGGGTTGCCTTAGAGTAATTGACGCTGATTTGGAATTTGTACACTGATAATTTTGCCGGAATCAGAAGGGGCCCAGGTAGGGGGGAGGTACTACAGAGAACTTTCCAGTAGGGCGTGGTGTTTGGCAAGGGTGCATCCTTGCTCCTACATTATTTTTCTTATTTATCAATGAAACCATACACTATTTAATGAATTGTGTGAATGATGCACCTAAAATTGTTGGCTCCAAAATACCAAGTTTGCTATTTGCAGACAACACACTTCTTTTATCTAAAACTGCTGCACGTCTTAATACCCTGTTGAGGAAGTTCAACCAATTTTGTAAAGACCATGGCTTATTTTATTTTATTTTATTTAAAAAGTTTGATATAGAGCGAACTTGATCCCGAAGGATATCAGATCGCTTTACAATTTGAGGCAAAGGTAACAAATCAGAACATTAGTCTAACATGGGGAATCTAATGGGCATTGAATCAACTAGTACAAACATAACAGCTCAATATAACCTGATTGAAATAAACATGTCTAAAACGAGATACGTGATATTCACACATCAAGAAAGTTAAAGGGAATGTGGCCTTAGATGAAGCCAAATTGGATAGGGTGTTAGAATTTGACTGTCTAGGGGAGAGATTGTCAGATTCCACCAGTTGGTCAGCGAAAATAGGAAAAAGGTCTCTGTCTCTTAAGCATAAAGCTGGGTCTATTTTTAGATTTGCAAATAAAGCCTCTTCCTATCCTATCTCACCGTCATTGGAAATATATAGGACCCAAGCGTGCAGTGCAACTCTTTATATGTCAGATTTGTGGGGATATTGCAATCTTGATTTGTTAGACAAAGGTGAAAATTCCTTCTTAAGGTCCCTACTGAAGGTACCAAAAGGTACACCACTACTTCCTTTAAGCCTTGATCTAAATGTTAGACAAATTTCAGACACAGCCCATGTTAAGCCTATTTTATTCTGGGCAAGGATATGGACATCCAAGCAACTTGCACCATATGTGGAGTGTCTTACTGAAATTTTAGCTCACCAACTGGCCCTTAGGATCCCATGGATAGCTCATGTTAAATTATGGCTGGTCAAGCTAGGATTGCCCAAATTTTTGCTTCAACCAAAATCAATAACCAGCAGCTCCCGAGGTCTCATTAAAGATCACTACTGGAATGTTGTCCTTGGTTCCAGAATTTCTGCCGCTCCCTGGGGCCGTCAAACTGATCCGTTTTTGGCTTTTAAATGTGGTTCTTACTTTGAAGATTTTATGGACTAGGTGACTACACCAATGTCAAGGTCTCTCTATATTAAATTTAGACTCAGGATTTTAGAAACTGCTTCTTTTACCTCCTCTTGGAGGAGTAATGCTAACTCCTCCAACCTTTGCTCCATTTTTTGTCGGTCAGTGGAGAACGACGAGCACCTATTGTTCTTCTGTGGTGCATAAACCAAATAGCATTCTCGCTGGATTATCCCTCTGTGCTACCTCCTTGGGCTTGACTATAGGCATAATGCCTTTAGAATATGCGGGGCAGACACTAGAAGCTGTGTTGTTTACTCTGTTACCAGCTACTTAAACTCTTTATGGCATCTTTATGGTAACAATACCCTAATGCACCATGCACTTTAAATCTAAATGGGTTTAAAGCTCTTTTTAAGTGATTTTAAGGTTTCGTTCAATAATAGCTGCTAAATAATAGGGTTTTGCCGAAAGACCCTATTAAGTTTCTTGTTCTTTGGAAATATATTTTTTTAAATACTGTTTATCGAATTGAAATGTTCATACTCTGTCATGTTTTTTTATCTATGCTGCTATGTGTATACTTCTGTGTTTTCTATAACCAAAATAAAGTCAATGATGAATTCCCAATTCTAGCTTATTAAAGGAGTAGTTCACAGTAGTGAAAAACAAATGTAGCTGTGTGTCACCACCAGGACGTGTAAAACAGTACATGTCCTACCTTTTACTTACACAGTACCCTGCCCTTAGGGCTAGCTGGGGCCTACTTAGTGGAGACTTATGTGTAATAAAAGGGGAGTTAATGCTTAGCAAGTAATTTTAAATATATCACAAAGACAGAGGGACCAGGAGCGCTTGTAGGTCCAGCATACATGACCCCTAATGAATATCAATTCTATCAACAAAGGTATGCAGTTCCTTGGAAAAATGAAGATGAGGAGAATTTGAGGTCAGTCAGGGTCTTAGGAAACAAATGGTGTGGGGTCCTTTCCCTTAGGAACTAGAGCCCTCATGCACCCAAGTGGGCGGCATGCTTCACCATAGAGTGTGCTCCTCATCAGGCCGGTGCTGCAATGCCCGACAGGCACCCACGAGTGGGCTCTTTATCAGAGATAATTAGCTACAAAGCTGTATGTGAAGTGGGGGTGTTGGGCCGTATAGAGTAGATTGGTGTGGTGAGTTGTGTGTGCGTAAGAAGAGGTGTGTTAAAATAGATTAAGTAGTTCTTTAAAACAAGTTTTAATAGGTGAGTCTACTTGTCAGATAAAAAAAGTGGTGCCTCACAGGAAAGGCAATGATCTCTGGTAGCTCAAAGGAGTCAAATGGTCAACATGTTTCTTGCCGTATTTTGTAAAAAACGATTAGATGGCAAATAAGCAGGACCAAACGATTCTTATCTACACAGTGCTTGGAATCCAGGTTGGGGTCTCTCCCAAACCCTGTGATAAGATAACCTGGTCTTGGAGGTGGGGTAGTCTCTATTCAGCACCAGGTCATATCATTTGAGTCACCCAGAGACATCATGGCTCTCATTCTTTAGGGCCTCTGAGCTTGGTTGTTGAGATGCATTGTCATTCAGCTGTGCGGCTGTGTCTTGGATCATCTTAGGTGTTGTCTGTTGGTGCAAGTAGGAGGAAGGTGAGGGCATTGGGCATGCTCCAGATACATGTTGAGGTTCTTGTTTATACCCTGTTATATTTTCTCTATTTGGTTTTCCATGAGAGTTAGTCGCTCATTTAGATTGGTCATGGACACGTGGTTCAGAGTAGGGAGTGAGGATGTTTAGCTTCAAATGGTTTGATGCAAGGCAATCCAGAGTCAGAGAGTGTATGTCACTAAGAGTGTGATTTGAAATGTCACTTCTTTCTTTATTGTTAACGAGTAGACATGTAGGAAGACATAAATACATAAACAAATATATAAAAAATAAATAAATACATTTTTACTTACCTGATGCTGCATCTTCCTTCTCTCCCGATCCCTACTGGCCCACACTGCGCAGGCTCCCATATGCCAATCTCAGCGCTGCTCTCATGTTGGGAATGTTATTCCCAGCATGAGAGTTCCCAGCTTGAGACCAGCATGGGGTCTGGTCTGAGCGGCCTGCTTTGCTGCTCAGACAGTGCCTGGGAGCCTATGGTTATTCTTCACCTGGCTGTACAACACAGCCAAGTGGAGAAATGCTAAGTGAGCATGAGCGTTTGGCCAGCCTAAAACATCCGCCAAACCATCATGCACAGTTCGTAGTGCCCATAAGTCCTCCTGAAGCAACAGTGAAAAAGAAAATGATAATAAAATCATTGTATTATTATTTTCTTTTTCAGTGTTGCTTCTTTTGGGAAGCAGCAGTAGGGCGACGCTCCTCTGCTATAGTGTGAAAGCAAGGGGTAGTGGTGCCGTCAAGTGAGTTAGAGGTACCGGAGTCAGTAAGGGTGGAGGTGAGGACAAAATGTATTGTGGAGGAGAGGGTAGAGTTAGTGTTTGTGGTATGACTCATGAGTTTTTCTCCCTGTGGGGTGTGTTGGCTTGGGGAGGGTGAGCTCTGTGAATGTGATATGGCATTCCATAGTGTAGGGTATATGGATTCAAAGGAACATAGGTTGTCATCATTGGCTTGTATCATGACTGTTCTGTTTCTGTAGATGGTTGTAGGTGCATTCCCTTTGAACGTGGGTGAGTTCAAAATTGTCAGTTTACGACCATATAGGATGTTAGCAGTTTAGCTTACATGAAGGTATTTTGTTAGGATTGTATTCCATTTCGCAGGTCGGGTAGTGTAAAAGATGAGTTGTTGAAAGGTTGAAGGGGAGTGATGGAGAAAGAGTTTGAACCGCATTCTTTCATGAAGTTGGATAGTGAAGGGGTGAGGGGTGTTGTGGATGCCGGCATCATATATCTTTTAAAGGAGAGCTCGAACGTCTTTTGTGAGTAAAATCAAGCAAACTTCATATAGGAGGGGACTCCTTAAATATCTCGGAGTCTTTAGATGTGAATCAGAGTAATGAGGTTATTCATGTTGACTGGGATAGGCTGTTAAGAAAGGCTGTTAAGGATAGGAGGTTGAAACTCATGGAGCACAATCTATAGCTCTGATTGAAAAGGAGGGTTCTATTTTAATTCAGACCTCCTGTTAAAAGGGCTAGGAGAACCTCCCTTTCAGTGATATTGCCGGAGTGGTCCAAGTTGTTACTCCCAATAGAGTTGTGTTCGAGGAAAAGTGGCTGTGTTACATTCATTATAAAGCTTTTTTACACTGACTGGAGATATATCATGCCAAGGAGGTCTCCGCTGTGTTCCAGAAGTGAAGGAGGCTAAAATCTGGTGGACCACGTGGCATTTACTCTTCTGTGAAAGCAGCTCTTAAAAGGGAGCATAAGAGGCAAACTCTTAACTGTTGTAATGATTAGTGTAAGGCGGTGCAGATCAAAGCAGTGTACTGAGGTTGAGCTGGACTAGCAACAGCCCAATCTAAAATGGGGGCCACTCTGGGAGCTTGAATCATCCTCTTTTTGTTTCTGTTGAGGTGGATTATAAAAAGAGGAGCTTGGGTCGTGTTGACCCTCTTTCTATGGCTTGGAGTATCAATCTGGGACCTAGAGCAGCATGGAAGTCAAAGAAGGACCTGAAAATGGTGGCCCGGGTCACCCTTTCAGATCAAGGATAACGGGGGAACTGGCAGTTGAGACTGTATTCACCCACTGAGAGAAAGGAGTTGTTAGGTTGAGGGGGGCGTATGATGCGGAAAGTGGTTGCGAGAGAAACGTGCCCCAGCGGGAAAGCTGGGGGAGACTATAGAGAAATCAGACTTACCAAATCTCGGTGTCAGGATATTGCAGCCTTTACCTTGAAGACGTGATCCATGCTACTCCTCACTGAGTTCATATGACGAGAAGGAGCAGCCATGCCTCCAATGCATCACCTTGTATCCTTCAGCCTTTTGCTTTGGCTTCCTTTTCACACTGACTGATTCCTTCTGGGCAAATCCGGCCTTCATGTCAGCAATTTGTCTATCAACATGCTCTTCAACTATGGCAGTCATTAACATTTGTTCCAAACTAAGAGTTTCTCTCAGAATTTGGTGTCTGAATGAATCTGACAAGTATCTATCAAAAACTCAGAGACGTATAGCTTCCTCATCAATAAATTCATTAAATTTGTAGTGTCTCATGAGTGTGTCGAGTTTCTCCACAAAGTCATCAATGGTTTTACCAACTTTTTATCGTTCTTGACTGAAAATGTATCTTCCGTAAACAACATTGGGTATCGGATTAAACTTGAAATTCAAAGCTTCTTTAATCTAACAGTATGTGACTTCTTCGTCAGTTTGCTGCATTTTCCTTATTACTTCTTTTACACCATCAACAGCAAGATTTGTGAGGCATGTCAAGGATTTTCACAGATGGTGATCCAAACCCTCAGGAGCTCATACTGATGCTCCTGCTCGTTCAGATATCTTACCCGAGTAAGTGCAGCAAATCCATAATTATGCAGAAACATGGATGCAGATTTGCATAATTCCAGTGGCACTGTCTATAACATGCTACCCACACCCTTCTCCAGTCAAGATTACCACACCTCCTGCCCAGGCAGACACCCAACCCAGACTAAAACAAACACAAGGAGAGGATGGACAGAGCGCTGAAACTTTTCAGACACTTAGGTGAGCTTAAGAATGATGATGGATTCAACCCGGATCTGTGACTGGGTGTGAGCGTCTGAAAAGTTTCAGCGCTCCGTCCATCATCTCCTTGTGTTTGCTTTGTTCGCCCTAAGTTGGCAGGGTATGCCCAGACGTGGGTCCCTTGCTCACTTTGCCACCGGATTCAAGCTAGCCTGGCTGATGACGGGTGTTACCCGGAAACCGGTCCCTAGATGCTTGTTTCCGGTTCAGGGAAGACCTGGCTTGGCAGTTCGGGCTAGACTGTTCTCATGAGTCAGAGGGTCAAGACTGATTTGCATATAGCTGGGTCTGAACTGAGGTGGCGAAGTGACCTACAGAATGATGATGGATTCAACCCAGATCTGTGACCGGGTGAGTGTCTGAAAAGTTTCAGCGCTCCGTCCATCATCTCCTTGTGTTTACCCAACCCAGGCTCACAGACACCTGTCCACCAGCCAAGAAACTATGGTCATGATTATCAATAGTCCGAGTCTGATAATAGTAAAATATGAGTTTTAGGGGACTTGGGGATGCTGGTGCTTACTAAATCCGCATTACCTAAAAAATACTAGACCTTTTCCCCTTTTTTAACATCCACCAGATTTGCCTACTAAAATGTACCCATCATATCTGTGTGTGGTATTGTGCTACTTGTAATTGTGACTTCTGTACAAAGTTGGGATCGGTCCAGGATTTCAATTCAATAGGCTCTCTGTAATCTGGCCCTGAGTCTCTTAGCCTCAATTCAGACACTCATTCGCAGTCATCGAGGCCCTCCGCATCTCAGTAAACAAAGACTCCTTGTCTTAATTCTGGGTTTTCACAGTGTATTCTAAGAGTTCTAATCCTGGTTCAGTTTGGTTGAAGCAATTGGACCACCACACCAGAGAATAATGAGTTACTTACTGTAAATGGGGAAATCAGGTTATGACAGGGTGACTGGTGGCGAGGACTGACGGTAGGGACCATTGGGTATTCCTTCAGAGAATAGGGGGACAATAATTCCACCCAGTGGAAGGAACTTCAGCAGAGTGGATTCCTTTTTTTGCATTTTTCTCAAGGTGAGAAAGGCTTTCAAAGGACCCTTATTTTTAGTTTGACAGGCAGGGGCAAGAATAAACATGCTGAAAGGAGAGGACAGAACTGAAAAAGGAGATAAGTGGAGTGTAAAGAGAGGGTGAAGCAAACATATTTAGAAAAAGAAGAAAGATGCAGAGAATGGTAAAAGTACAGGAAAAGAGATAGGGTGACCATGAAACAAAAAGGTACTGTTGCACAGGAAAAGAAGACAATAAGATTTGGGTGAAGAAAATTAAACTGAAGTATATGCCAGAGTGGCAAAAGAGTCCTGGGGCAAGTAAGAAACATATGTGAAGGGCAATAGGGCCGTATCTTCCATTGATGCAGCAGATACTGTGGCTCCAGTGCCTAGAGGACTGAGAAGTTCACTGAACCCTGATTATTGCTGTATTTCACCGTTCAGGCAGTGGCCAGAGGAACCCATTTTCTTCTTTGCACTACGGTCCATGACACACTGGCTTCGCCACTGGGATGGGGATAAATAGAAAGAGTTGGAGACTCAAACTGTGGTAAACAGCAGCAATTACAAAAATGTCAGACTCTTGTGTGGGCGGCTTGTTATAGGCTGCACCTTGTATTCCTTCTTGAGTAAACAACACATTTGATGCTCTTGTCCTGGCTTCGGAGTAAGACAAAAATAACAAGCATTTGCAATGCAATCGGTCTCGCTTTTGGGACCTCATATGTATTTAGCTATGCAGCACATTAGCCTGGGTGCTGAAACATCTACTGTTCTTTAACATGGAGGGAAAGTAAGCACCAAACTGCTTGACAAGCCAGGCATGGGAACACATGGAGAGAAATATTGCCTTTCAGCTGGAAATGATATAGTCCAAAGCTCTGTTTTTAATATAAAATCAGGGCCTTCGGTGGGAATATCACTGAAAATACAAGATTTGAAAAAAATATTATTGTCTACCAGTGCTTGTGGAAGACAATTTTTATGGACTGGAATCTAGAGAATGCTAAAGCGAATCTCAAATTTTACTGACATCTGCTGGTCATTTTCTTTCAAGACAGTTAAATAGAGGCAGTTGAACAGAAAAAAAGCCCCTAAGCAGAAGCAGACAAGCCCTAGGGGTGATCTCCTGAGCCCACAAAGTACATACACATATAAGTATGTAATAAGTATATACTAAAGTATATACAAGAGGTCTTGAATGCTCGGCCTAACAAGCGTTTGCAATGCAATAAATCTTGGATTACTGAAAGTTTGAGCTATTGGTGTTGCATTATTATTTGCAATGCCAATAGTTCAATTTTTTTTAATCTGAGGCCTATTGCATTACAAATGCGCGTATGACCAGGGTGAGTGTACGGGATAGGTGGATAAATAAGTACAGCATAATGGGCCGGTTACACTGCTGTTAAGGTATGGTGGAATGCAGCGCACTGATGTCATGCAGTCCACCCTGGTGCATTCCGTGGCATCGCTATCATATTTACATTTCTGCAAAAAAATATGCAGCGCTTAAGCAGCTCATGGTACAACTGACTGTTAGTCTGTGTTTAAAAGAAAACGAAAGGGGCTCATGTAATTAAATCGGGGAGGGGGAGAGGGGGTTACGTTTTTAGTAATTTAGCCTTACATGTGCACACACATTTTACACAGATGCATACCTTTCCAGCTTACAATGTAAGCCTGAATAAGATATTTTCAGCACTTACATTTCAACAAATATCAAGGGTCAGAAAGCCCAAGGGTGTGCGCAAATCGCAGCAGCCTGTGATTTAAAGGGAGAGTCTGGTGAAATTGAGTTTTTCTAATTTTTGTTATGAAAATACTACAACCTCCAACTTTGCATCATGTATATAAAGAAGTATAGCACTGGACGTCGGTTATTTATACCTCTTATACAATTTATTAGAAGTTGTAAAAACGTTTGCTTGGTCTTTATTTAGTCTGAGCTTTGAAGCAGAAAGCAGTGCACTGCGTTTGTGAAATGAACACTGCGCTGAATAGTTTAAAGTTATTTGATAAAAAATGGAGGTGGGCAAGCTGCGCCCTGCAAAGTAAAATCAAATCAAATGCAGCTGAAGGAGTCTCCCTTTCTCTCATGCGCCGCGAAGAACCCCTACTGCCAAGCATTACATGTGTATACGAGAGCGGGCGCCATGCTGAAAATAAAGTGAGGCACCCTGTACATAAAACATGTGTGCCTGCCTGCAAGTGAAGTGGACGCTACAGTAAATAAAAAAAAGTACTCCCAAAGAAAAACATATAGACCTGCAGTGTAGAGAAACTGTAGTTAGGTGCTGCTGCTTCCAAAATAAATGGAAGTGATGCATGGGATCCACTGCCAATAATAATCCCACTAACAAAAGCAATGCCAGAGTTTACTAATGGCAAGCAGCAGGAGAAATTACCCGACAATAGGCGGAGTGTCACCCCTGATACAGATTACTTGATGTCTTGGAGAGACAGCGCATGCACGCTGCCTAGGCGAGACCTAAAAAAACACAGGACCTAACCCTTAAGCCCGAATATGGAACCAGGGTAATAAGCAAGAAACAAAATGGTGCAAATTTCACAATGGTCCATCGTTTAAACTTTGAGAAACCATTTGCTTAATTTGGCAATGCTGGTAATTTCTCTTCCTGGCTCTCTAATCGTTCACCATCGGCCCTTCTTTTTGGTGCCATTGTTTAATCAAAATAAGAAAGGTAGTGGAAGTAACATCAAACAGCCTTTGAACCTAACGATATCACAGGAAGTGACATTTTCTCACAAATTTAGCTTGAAGCCAACCCACTTTATTATTTGTTTGAATATTTTATTTTAAACTTAAGTTTCAGAATGTTAATACGGAAGTGAATAACAGTCATACACATCCAGCTAATAAAACAAAGCAAACTAAAGACATGCTTACGTTTGAAATATCTGAATTGGTCAAATTGCAGATGTTCCAAAGCTTTCTTAAGGGCTATTGTTATCCTTAGCTATCTCTGAGTGGCAAACCCTCCTTCTTTTTCAAAATCCATCGTAGGGAACAATGACAATGTCAAAGTAACATCAAAGGTATTGATATTCCATCTAAGTAAGGTTTTGTATCCTGCGGGAACAATAGGGTGGGCTGTTTCCCAGTATTTTCTGCACTTATTCTATAAATAATTCAGCAGAGTACCAGTACTGTGGTTATACCATTTCCAAACTGTCAGCAGTGCTGCGGCTCACTTTTTTTGACAATGGTACAACAAAACACGTACCCAAATTAGAACGATTGAGCAAAGTGAGCAAGTCCGCTACCTAGAGGTTTGGTTGGGGGCTTCTCTCCCAATAAAAACTATGAAAATATATAGTAAATTAGTCTATTTGATAGGACAATTTTCATATAAATTTACAAAAAATCCATAGGCTTTGACTGATTGTATTACTATCCAGTACTTCTTCCCAGGCATTTTACAGGTTTGCCTGCCCAAAGATGATTTTCATGGCTCATTTACCTAAATCAAGCCGTAGACAATATTGGCAGTTCAGAAAGTGTAATCTCACATGTTGTATGATCTGCCATGCATCTAGCTACACAACAAATTGTTGCTTGCTTCCTTTCACTTTTTCATCCTGCCTGTTAGACGTGTCAGTCTTAGTGTGATCTTCCCCAAAACCTTGTGCCTACTTCCCTCCTATTTTTCTGAATTCATTTGTATTGGCCTTAGGACTCCCTGCCCTTTTCCACTCGTGACCAGTGCTAAAGTGCTTGTGCTCAATCCCTAAAATATGGCTAAATTGGGTTACACCTTATTGACATATTTAATTTACTTGTAAGTCTCTAGTAAAGTGATATACCATATACTCAAGGCTGGCAAATAAATGTTACTATTGGGCCTGCACCACTTATTGTGCCACCCAAGAAAGTAGCCCTTGAAAAATGTACCATATCTGCATTGCAGCCTGAATGAAGTTTTAAACTGCCAATTCAACTTTGCAAAATAACCCACTTGCCAAATCTTAACAATTTTGAAAATGCTGCTTTTAGAAAGTTGGCATTTTTCTGGCCTAAACTATTTGGTGCCTGTCCTGGGTCACATGACTGGATGTATTTGGCATTTGGACTTTGTTTATTTCTCTCAGACAGATACACAATAGAGGGATTAGGTGTGACTGGATTGGACATCAATTGACAGGATGGGGCGGCGGTTCAATTGCAGATGAATAGGATGTGCTCTGGCTTCACACAAAATACTTTTCCTCTTTGAATTGTTCATGCAGCCAGCTGGGAGCCAGGGAAGGGAGTCAGGATACTTCAAGCCCTTCAAAGCAATTTTTTTACAAATTTCTCCTACCTCAAAGTAGCAACATGAATTAAAAGGGGACCCTCAGACTCACTTTTCAGTACACTCTTGGACCTGTAGATGCTGCAGAAGAAGAACTGCTGTAGTGCTTTTCTGCCAACAGGACTGCCACTTTGCTGCCCGGGTATTCTGCTGCTCTGTGGCCTGCAGCTCTGCTAGCTGAGAAGGAAGAATGTACATGCAACCTTCATCCCAGGCTGAAGGTGCTTCAAGGGTGAGCAGACTGGCCTCCTGTTTTTATCTGTTTTTATCTACAACCTCCAGAGGATCCCTGCAACTGCCCAGCTGGCCTGCTGCCTGGACTTGCAACAGGACCTGCCCTAGACATGCTTGTCTTTGCTGGAGTGAGCTCCTGCCCCTATGAGGTGTCCTTCAGGCCGCGGACCCTTGGTGTGGCCTCAGTTGAGCTTCTCTCCAAAGAAACCGGAAGTTTTAGGCTCTTTGCAAATGCAATCGGGTGCATTTGTGCCAAGATCTTTTTGCCTGGGCCGCCCACCAACACAAAGTTCTAGCGAAACCAACTCTTCATGCCACAGTGATCACCAACTACTCCTAGCAGCGCAAGATCTGCACTTCGTGCTACAGCATCAGCTGCTTGCGGTGGATGCCAATGCGAAGCTCCATCAACGTTGTGGTAGTGGAAAGGCTGGTTTCCCCAGAACAGTACACTGGCCAGACCCAAGGGCCAGACTTTTTCTGCCCATTGCCCTGGTATCCCTGGAGTGGAGGTGACCCAGAGAAGGGTCATAGTTAGTCCCCAGATGCCCTTAGACTGCATTCTGGGGAATGAGTTACCACTGGTGTCAGGAGAGCTGGGAGGGGCGGCTGCCTAGAGTACACTGAAAACTCAGAGTTCTGGGGGTACTGCTCCAAACCGAGGTTACATAGGCCCAGATGGAGGGGGAGGAAGAACTCACCCAAACCACCCTCAGTGGCCAGTCTCAGGCTACCACACCTGGACTGGTGGGGCTGAAACTGGGTGAAGGGAGTCTAACACCCGGGACTGTGGCCCCTCACTCTGAGAAACCTCAGAGGCCAGAGATCCATGTATGGCTTTGGACCTGGTTCTTCACACTCATAGCTATCAGTGGCCTCTGTTGGTTCCTGTTCTGGTGGACAGAGCTTTTGTTGGGTTGAGGACAGAAGACTGATCTAAGGGCTGGAATGAGCCACATAACTTTGTTGGCTGTAGTGGTACTGTCTGCCTACTGGGGTGCATCTGTGAGCAAGTTAAAGTTAGGTGCTGCACAGATGGGGTCTACAGGTAAGGATAAGAGTTTCCCTTGTGTCAGTTCAGTGACTCAGGAGAGTGCAGACAGAGGGATCCAACTGCATTGGCATTGGGGGTCATGTTGGGCTTGACCCTCTATGCAGGTTCACCATCAAACATTTTGGCTTTACACTCCACGTTTTGTTGAAATTCATTTTGTTGGCTGTAGGACTCTGAGGACTTTATCACTGCTAACTAGTACTAAAGTCCTTCGGCTCTAGCCCTAAAAATGGTCAATTTGCCTTACACCTGATTGTCATATTTAATTTACTTATAAGTCCCTACTAAAGTGGTATATCATATACCTAGGGCCTGTAAATTAAATGCTACTAGTGGGCCTGCAGCATTTATTGTGCCACCCACTTAGGTATCCCCTTAAAACATGTCCCAGGCCAGCCAGCGCATCCTGAATGCAGTTTTAAACTGCTAATTCGACTTTGCAATGTAACCCCCTTGCCAAGTCTTAAACTCCCCTTTTATTGCATATAGGTCACCCTTAAGGTAGGGCCTATGCAGCCCATAGAACAGAGTGCATTGTAATTAAAAGGTTGGACATGTACTTTTAAGTTTTACATTCCCTGGTATTGAAAAACACTAACATTCATTTTTCACTTCTGTGGAGCCTACCGTTCCCATACGATAAAATTGGGTTGCCTTATTACATACATGATTGGGAACAGGTAAGCATTTTATGTTTGGTGTCTGAGAAATTGTAATTGAAAATCCTCTTTAATGGTAAAGCCAGATTTTAAGTTACAATTTTGAAAATGCAACTTTTAGAGAGTCGCCCTTTTCCTGCCCTAAACTATTTGGTGCCTGCAGCCTAATCTGGGGCACTTGACTGGGTGTAGTTGGCAGTTGGACTTTGTTTATTCCTCTCAGGCAGCTACACATTAGAGGGATTAGGTGTGCCTGGATGGGTTATCAACTGGCAGGATGTGGGGGACAGAGCTGATCTCATCTCCACTTGTAACTGAAGAGGCTGTGCTCTGACTTCACGCAAAGGACTTGTTACCCCCTGCATATTTCATGTAGCCAAATTGGAGCCAGGGAAGTGAATCTATGAAGTTTGCGATAAAGCTGTTGCCTTGGATAGGCAGCAAGAAACAGGAAAGTATGCATGTACTGGAGTTCAGACTTGAGGCGGGGAGACTGTGAGTGGCGGCAGACAAATTGCGGCAGCATTTTCAGCCTATATGGATGCCTTCTATAAGCCCTGGGTTGAGGCATTGGAAGAGGGTGGTAGACACCTTGTGTGTGACTGTCCAGTAAATACTTTGAGTGTGACCCAAAGGGAGGAGCTGGAGAAAGACATCACTATGTCGGAAATTATGGTGGCAATAGCACAGATGCAGGCAGGAAAGGCCCCTGGTCCAAGTGGTCTAACAAATAGAATTCTTCTGCAAACTGACCTGTAGAGTTTCTAAACCATTACTCAAAATGTATTGTGAGGCTCGCCGCACTGGGAAGCTGCCAGCTGATTTACGGACGGCAACCATTGTCCACTTACCTAAGGTATCATACCGATCAATCTCCCTTCTTAATGGAGATACAAAAATCCTTGCTAAAGTACTGGCCAACAGACTATGTAAGGTGGTTTGACAAAACAGAACCTCCAAAACCTACATAATAAAAGTGCAACCAGGAGCGGAGGGGGGTTCCTGGGCCATTATGTCGTTGGACGCCAATAAGATGGTCGACTTAGTGGAGTGGGCTTTTCTTTTCATGCTTTTGGAACGGATGGGGTTTGGACCCAGTTGCCTCACCTGGATAAAATTGCTCTATGCTGAGACTTTGGTTAGTATAAAAGTCAATGGCTGCCTCTCAGAAGAGATCCCTATTAGAAGAGGCACGCAACAGGATTATTTCGTCTCACTGATGCTTTTCGCACCGGCAGTGGCGCCCCTGGTGGTAATCATGAGGATAGATGCACAAATATTGGGCTGGACGGGTGCTTCAGACTGGAAGGAAAGAATATTTCTCTATGCGGATGGTATACTGCTCTATCTGACAAATACGAAGCAGTCTTTGACCCATGTTCCCAAACTCCTCCAAATATTTGAGAAGTACTCAGGATTTGCATTTAACTGGGAGAAATCCCACTATTTCCCTATTGGCTGCTGAAGGGAGCAATGTCCGCTACCGTTGCCCATGCGAATAGAATCCCAAGGGTTCACGTGGACAAGTGGCTACACTGAAAGGTTTTTAGGGGTGGGACATGATAGATATCTCTACACTCTCAGAGGTGTGGGATACAAATGGAGTGGTTCCCTTTAAATATAGCTTCAAATGGAATATCGTATGCTGATTACTCAGTGGTTGAAAACCAGACAGCTGTGACATGCACTCCTCAGGAGCATAGACAGGGAGGAGAAGATACAAGAAGACTCTGCATTGAAAAGGAAACTGCTAGACGGGCAGGTCTGGCATAAGCTGAGACCTCTGACATGTGGCATGTTGTGGAAGAACACACAGGGGGCATTAGCACATCCCAGGGATAGATGGGACCAGGACATAGGAGAGGTTGACGATGAAGATTGACAGGGGTCACTGGGTCTCCCAAAGGAAGGTGCAATTAAGGCCAGCTACCGACTGATTCACCTAAAACTCCTCCACAGGATGTACTACAACCGAACACTGCTTTACAAAATTGGGAGGGCAGGAGATGCTCATTGTCTTAGAAAGTGTGGGATGGAAGGGACGTTTATTCATCCTTGGTGGCATTGCCCTAGGATCTGTCATTTCTGGGAACAGGTAGCAAGGTCCTTGGAGTGTGTGGTTGGAGAGGTTATTGAGAGTCTGGGGGCCTTCAGTTCTAACAAGACACCAAAAGATTCTAGTGAATGTGAGGTTCGTGGTGGCAAAGAGAGACATTGCCTGGAGATGGGGAAGTGAGACTCCCCGGTCAATTAGAGAATTGCAAGTGGAGATAGAAATTTACAGGATTCTAGAGTCTGAGATCTACAAGAGTAGAGTTTGCAAGAAAAAATTATGAGAAGATCTGGGGATGTGGGATCCAGGAGACTAGGTCTAGTCATCAGACATGTTGAATGGGTGTCACACTAGACGAGCAGTGGGGGGCTATGGGAAGGGGGACTCTGAGGGGGTTAGACTTACATATGCATGTACAATCACATTTCTCCGATTGTCTCAGATATTTGTCCTAACTGATAATTGGATTAAAGTGGACTTATGGGGGTGGGCGATGGGGTTAGAGGTTCACTTTGTACTGTGCTGTCTGATTGGCACTGTGTTGCCAGAATGGAGTTTATGTGCAAATGTTATGTTACTATCAATGAAAATAAATAAAATGAAGTCGAGCATTTTTTAAATTTGTATCCTCAAATATACTCCTTGAGAGTTTAAAGGATGAAAATGATTGGGGAGTTTTTCTATGTGTTCCAGTATAGGAGCCGGTACGCTCACACCCCCAGAGGGTGTCATGCTACATCATTGGGTTTCCTCCTCATCCGGCCAACGCTGCAATGCCTGACAGGCAAACCCGAAGGGGCTGTGTACCAGAGAGCTTTTTTCGTAGCCGTCTGATGAAGTAGGAGTTTGAGGGGGTTGGTTCGTAGTGTGTGTAAAGTGGTGTTTTTACAGAAAACTGAATTAAAAGAGGTTTAGCTATGTTCCTGGTAAAATAAGTGTATTGATTGAGCTCATTAACCTAATTTAAAAATGTGGTGCTCAGTTAGGGTTCAATGGTCTCTGCTCTAAACTGTACTGTACCAAAGTATGTGGCCTGCTACAGAAAATAACCAGGACTCTAGCACGCACAAACAAAAATTCAAATTCTCCAATGACACATTCAAGTTTCGTTTTATCACATCTTTAAAAGTAAAGCATCACAAGTTCATTTGATTATCGATATCTCATTGTATTAATATATACATAAATCGAACTAAATGGTTAACACAATCCAAATAAAAACCCAATGCATTTCGGGGCAAAAGCCCCTTCGTCAGGGGTCTGTTATGAGGGAAGAAAAAGAAAAAGAAAAAAGAGAAAAGGAAAACTCAGTTACTCTTGATGCTTATAAGGAAAATGTTGGTTCTACATGTCAGATTATTTAGCGAAGCTTACCACGATTGTGGAATCTCACAACCAATTATAGGTTGGATGATTGTGTTTCATACAACTGCGAATTTGAAACACAATCATCCAACCTATAATTGTTGTGAGATTCCACAATCGTGGTAAGCTTCGCTAAATAATCTGACATGTAGAACCGACAATGCATTGGGTTTTTATTTGGATGTGATAAAACGAAACTTGAATGTGTCATTGGAGAATTTGAATTTTTGTTTGTGCGTGCTAGAGTCCTGGTTACTTTCTGTACCAGGCCACATACTTTGTTATCATACAGTGGGCAGGCACTAGTCTAGCGCAGCACACATACCGTATAAACATTTAAAACACTGAGCAAGTGAGTGCAGCACCCATACACATCCATTGTCTAAACTGTACTGTGCCATTTTATTTTTATTACTGTTAACTGTTGCCCTGCGTTGTTGACTGGATAGTGCCCCTGCCCTGCCCCTTTTTGCCTTCAGTATCAGTCCGTCCCATCCCTTCCAGCAGCTGCCTCCCTGCGGCCCCACCCCCCGCTCTCCCATTCGCCGCCCCGCTCCCACCTCCCAGGTGCTCCTCCCTCCCACATCCCCTTGTATGGAGGCCGAAGGCGAGCCTATGGCAAGCCAGTCTGTGCCTGTTCGCGCCTGGACCGCGCCCAGCGCCAGAACCCCTGGACTCCGAAGACACCATGACACCGACTACACTATGACGCCAGCACCCTCCATGCACTCAACCCCGGACGAGAACACACCTGCTCCTGGGCCACCGCGAAGCGCACCCAAGGGCCCTTCACCTACCGGAACTGCAGCTTCACCAGTATCCGACCTGCAAAACCACCAACCAACAAACCCAACCACCTGAGGTGCATCCTCCTCAACACCCGCTCCGCTTGCAAACACGCCGTCGAAATGTGGGACCTCCTCGACTCAACCGCCCCCAGATGTCGCCTTCTTGACAGAGACCTGGCTGACCCCCTCCTCAGCACCTGACATCTCCATAGCCTTCCCGGAAGGCTACAAGATCGCCCGCAGAGACCGCACCAATGGAACAGGAGGTGGAATTGCCATCGTCCACAAGAACACCCTCAGCGTCTCGACCAGCACCGACGACACCCTCAGCACCGCCGAACACCTGCACTTGAAGATTCACACCGACCCCAACACAACCCTCAAAGGAACCCTCATCTACAGAATCCCTGGACCAAGACCACAGTTCAGTGACTCCATCACCAACCACATCAGCACCCACGCCCTTGCTTCCACAGACTACATCCTCCTCGGGGACCTGAACTTCCACCTCGGGAACAACAACAACGTCCACTCCACCACACTGATCCCCAACCTCGGACTCAGACAGCTTGTGACAACACCCACCCATGCCACCGGTCACACGCTAGACCACTTCTTCTCTGCAAGCCCCCACGTCTCCTTCAACCACACCACCGAACCTCACTAGACCGACCACCGCTGCATCAATTTCACCTTCAGGAAGCCCACCGCACATCGCCACTCCCAAGAGATGCCTCGTCGCTGCTTGAGAAAAGTCACCGAAGAGCAGCTAGCTACCGACCTCACCCAGAGCCCACCAGCCGACCCCACCAAACCCGACACCGCCGCCCTCAACCTCTGACATTGGATCAACGACTGCTCAAGACACCCTCCAACAGCCACACCAGCAAGAAAGCCACCTGGTTCACTGAAGACCTTCAGGCCTCCAAGCATACTTGCCGGAAACTGGAGAAGAACTGGCTCCTCAGACGATCAGCAGAAAACTACACGGTCCTCAAGAACGCCACCCGCAGACATCATCAACTCATCAGAACCGCCAAGAGGACCGCATTCAAGGACCGCTGGATAACAACTCACACAACAGCAAAGAGCTCTCCAGCATCGTGAAGAAACTTTCCAACCCCAGCTACAACACCAACGACATCCCCCCTTCGCAGGACCTGTGCGACTCACTGGCCACCTACTTCCACCGCAAGATCTTAAGACATCGCACGACAGCTTCAGTGCCATGACCGCCCCGCCAACCACCGAGACCCCCACCGCTGCGACTACCTGCCGCCTGATCGCATGGTCCAACGTCAACAACGATGACACCATCAAAGTCATGAACTCCGAACACTCTGGATCCCCGTCTGGCCCATGCCCACACCACGTCTTCAACAAAGCCAGCACAATCATCGCAACCCATCTACGGAAAGTCATCAACACATCCTTTGAGACAGCAACCTTCCCAGAGGGCTGGAAGCACGCCGAGATCAATGCCTTACTCAAGAAACCCAAGGCGGACCCCAAGGACCTCAAGAACATCCGTCCCATTCCCAGCGAAGGTCACCGAGAAAATTGTCAACAAGCAACTGACCCTCTACCTCGAGGACAACAACATCCTGGACCCATCCCAGTCTGGTTTCCGCAGCAACCACAGCACCGAAACCGCCCTCATCGCCACCACCGACGACATCAGGACCCTGTTCGACAACGGAGAAACAGCAGGCCTCACGCCTGACCCAGGACCACCTTGCCTTCAGGATGTAACTCAAGACCTGGCTGTTCGAGCAGTAGCGGACCCCCCCCCCCCTAGCGCCTTGAGACCCTCTGGGTGAGTAGTGTGCTATATAAATGCCTTCATTGATTGATTGATTGATACTCCTGGACCTGTCAGCCGCCTTCGACACGGACGCCACCAGACACTACGAACACGCCTACACGACGCCGGGATCCAAGAGAAGGACCACATCCTTCCTCTCGGGCAGGACACAGAGCGTCCGCCTCCCCCCTTCAGCTCCACCGCCACCGAGATCATCTGCGGCGTACCCCAGGGCTCCTCCCTCAGCCCAACGCTGTTCAACATATACATGGCACCCCTTGCCTACGTCGCCCGTCAGCATGTCCTCAACATTATCTCCTATGCCGACAACACCCAGCTGATCATCTCCCTCACCAAAGACCCTCACACTGCCAAAACCAACCTCCACAAAGGAATGAAGGCCGTCGCCGAATGGATGAGGAACAGCCAACTGAAGCTGAACTTGGACAAGTCGGAGGTCCTCATCCTCACCTCCACCCCTTCAGCCTGGGACGACTCCTGGTGGCCAACATCACTGGGAACAGCCCCGACACCCACTGACCACGCACGCAACCTGGGGGTCATCCTCGACTCCATCCTCTCCATGACCAAACAGGTCAACGCCGTCTCCTCATCCTGCTTCAACACCCTATGAATGCTCCGCAGGATCTTCAAGTGGATCCCCACTGAAACGAGAAGAACAGTAACCCAGGCCCTCGTCTCCAGTAGACTGGACAACGGAAATGCCCTCTACGCAGGAACATCAAACAAGCTCCTGAGACGGCTGCAACGCATCCAGAACGCATCGGCACGACTGATCCTCGGCATCCCCCGCCACAGCCACATCACACCCCACCTGGGAGACCTACACTGGCTCCCCGTCAACAAGAGGATAACCTTCAAGTTCCTTATCCACGCACACAAGGCCCTCCACAACGCCGGCCCAGCGTACCTCAACAAATGACTCAGCTTCTACACCCCTACCCGCAAGCTCCGCTCCGCCGGCCTCACCCTCACCACAGTGCTGTGCATCTGAAGAGCAACCGCCGGCGGCAGATCCTTCTCCCACCTTGCCACCAAGACCTGGAACACCCTCCCCACCAACCTACGGCAGAACCAAGACCTCCTGGCCTTCAGACGACTTCTCAAGACCTGGCTCTTCAATCAGTAGCAGCACCCCCCCCCCCCAAGCGCCTTGAGACCCTCACGAGTATGTAGCACACTTAACAAATTTCCTGATTGATTGATTGATTGATTGATTGATTGATTGGCAAATGTTGTCCCCACCTCATTCCCCTCAACCCCATCATTAAACTTTCGTTTCTGTAGATCTAAAGTCCATTTCTTTTTTAATGGGTAAATCTCTGCCTGCTTTGATGTCCATTTAGCAAAAGAATGGCCGTAATCCAAACGTAGAAAAAAGCCACACATGATCCTGGTACACAACCTTCAATTAGAAAGGAGACATCTTTACAAGAGGAAACAAAACTCATCATAACTTCTCAATATCTCTGATATAACCCTTACAACAGATAGAAGACCATCTGCCAAATTTCATGAGCTCCTTCAAAGAGCATCCCAACCTCGCGGCTTCAGAGGCTGCACCAATTCTGAAGGAGTGTGCAACAGAATCTTAAGGATTTTCCCCGATTTGCCTTAACACTTTCCTCATAACTGCCAACAATTGGGGGGCAGATAACAACTTTTATCCATCCTCATGACAAAAAACAAAAGCTGATCTGGCCCGACCTCTGAACTTATGCCATGCCTTCATCTGACACATACGGCTTCTTATCTCATGCAATACAGTTTCAGCTCCTTTACCAATTTGACCCCTTATATTTCTTTAAATTAATTTGAATTCTGTTCTCACCCTAATGGACATCTTCAACATTCAAACCTTCACCTGAGCTCCAACCTAACAACTCTGTAATGCGAAAAGCCCCAAAAAACAAACATATCATTCACAACATAAACACAATTACCTCAAAGATCGACCAATATTCTTCTTGCAAACTGGGTCTCTCTTTATCCTACCTCTCCTCTTTTCTGTCTATCCTTTTTAGTTTTCTCCTACCAATTGCAACTGTGTTTGGTTCATAAGTCCAGAAAAACTTGCCATAAAAACGGATTCCTGCCAATTTTCCTGCAATTGTGGTGCCTGATACACTGTCGGTGTTTGACATGATAAACCTCATGACATCCTCTCTTCTGGCAACCATGTGATTCACACACTTACCTCTTCTACAGGCCCAGATGAGCAAAAACTCCTTTCAAGCCAATCCAATTAGCCATGTGTACTGTCTGGAATGGATTTTCTACCAACTCCAGTATCCTCACTCTCCCAGTTCCCATATGTCTTTCTGTACCACTGTCTTGTCAAGATCTGCTCTGTGTACCTGCAATGTTATTTACCACAACAAGTATGTGTCTGGTTCTAAAAACTATGTTCAACACTAAGCACCCACACATAAAACGCCGCAACTATTTCAGCAGTTTTTTATCTTTTTCTCATTGCCTGTTCACCAAGATGCCATAGTTCTGTTGTCAATGTTAAAGTAAACTGTTTTATTGGCCAGATATGCACCCTACATGGCGAGCTGCAATGAGCGGAAATGCTTTTTAAACTGCACTGCTTCTACCTCCTTTCTTTTACCCTGTTGACCAATGTTCCAAGCACCACCTGCCTTCCCAGAAAATGCCAACTGCATCTGCTCCCAACGTGGCAAACCCTAGTCTCTTACAAAAGAACCTTCCTGTTCTAACCACCCTACATGCAATATTAAGGTGGCCCAATAGCCTCTGCAGTTGCTGAAGTTTCAGCTTAGCTACTTCTATAGTAGCTCACGTACCTGGTGTTCATGTAGTCTAGCTTCCATTCAAATTGTATGAAGCTCAATACCTTGGAAACTAGAACTGTGCTAGGATCTTCTGTTTTATTCGCTGCTAAGGGGACCCCAAGTTCCGTAGCCAAACTCTGAAAACTTTGTAAACCCAAACCACAAGTACCTGTATTTCTTTTTCCAACACACAGAAAATTATCTAGGTAATGTGTGGCAAACTCATGACCTAACTGAACCTTAAAGCACCACTCTAAATATTTACTGAATGTCTCAAACAGCCTAGAAGATAGGGAGCAGCCCATCAGCAAAACTTTGTCAACATAGAGTCTTTACTCAAATTGGATATCTAATAAAGGAAAATCTTGAGGATGCACTGGCAATAACCTAAAGACAGATTGTATATCGCATTTGGCTAATTCAACCCCTCCACCACATCTCCTCACCAAGTCCATAGCTATGTAAACTGATCCAAAATGCACTGCTGTGTCCTCCTTTCAATGAAATCATTCACTGAGGCACCTTCAGGCCAGGGCAAGTTATGTATCAACTGGAATTCTCTAGGCGTTTTCTTGGGCATAACCCCCAAAGGAAAGACTATTAGGTCCTGCAGAGGCCAGTAATCAAATGGACCAGCAATACATCCTTCTTCACCTTCTTTCTTTAGTTTGTTTTGTATCACATGGGCTCCTTGTCTGGCAAAATTCAAATTATCTGCAAACCTACATTGATGTGGTCCTTGTTAACCCAACCAGAATCCTTCTCTGACACCCCACTCCATCATCAAAGCCTCTTCCTTGTATGGGTAAAGAACTAACCATGAATACAATTCCTCATACTTAATTGGTGTAGAAGCTTTTTTGCCCTGGTTGAGGTTGTCCTCCACCTCCCCTGCCCTTCCCAATGAAATTGAAGATGGCTCGCTCACCAAAACATTGTAGCACTGCTTGTTTACCGCCACATTGGCACATTCATATTTGTGCTTACAGGGTTTCTTGGGCAATATCCCCTGTTAAAGCACTAAGATGTGCCGGAGTATGGTGCCTGGAACCTACCCCATGTCACCCACCACCTAGGGTGGGCCTACCAAGAAAAGAAGGATACTGTACAGCCAATTGCAAAAAACACAGTTGATGGACAGAATGCATAACAATGTCTTACATTCACCCCAGTACAAGGATCTGGGCCTAAATCCATCGTTTTTTTGCACTCCACACCACCCTAGGTCAGACACTGGCTATATGCAAATCAGCCTTGACCCTGTGCCTCATGGGAACAGTCCAGCCCGAACTACCAAGCCATGTCTTTCCTAGACCGGAATCACGTCTGAGCATACCCAGCCCACTCGGGGTGAAAATTGCAAAAAACACAGTTGATGGACAGAATGCAGAACAATGTCTTACATTCACCCCAGTACAACCGCTGTAAGTACTGTGGGTGGAGGGCATGTCCAATACATCCACTGAAGCCAAAGTCCATTACCCACCTCTCCCAAGGCTTTTCTGGATTTAAGCTCAACTGAACACTAAATTCTTCATCATAGTGCAACCAAGCATAGCCCTCAAAATCCATATGCGCCTTTCTTATTATGTCCATGGATTTAAAAATGGACCGAAGACACTCAAGTATATTAGAAATGCAGATGTCCATGTGTCAATGGTGGTAGGCACGGTAGGTTGACTCACTAGCTCTCATGCTACATTTTTTGCTTGAACTTCATTATGTAAGAGTTTAAACACATCAACAAATTCCCCTTTCCATATCTTCTCTTTCAATTTTAATGAAAGATGAGTCCCCAAGAGCATGGCCAACCCCATATACAGTACACCCTTAAAACTGTCTAATGTGCCTGTATCGTCACCTTTAGACACTTCCAATTCATCGACCTTTGACCCTGTCCTCAGGTAGGTCGCACCCCAGCCGCCACGCGGTCCTCCTGTGACGCTGCCCCTGCTGTCGCCTTGCCCCTGCTGCTGCCTGGTGCTGCGTGAGTCTCCTCTGTTGTTTGCTCTCTGTTTTGTTAACCCCCATTTTTACTTGTGCTCCTGTTTTTTACCTTCTGTGCCCCCTTTTCCCCCGTATTGCCTCTGTGTCCTCTCCCCGCTTTCCCCCGGTTTCCCTCTGTGCCACCATTCCCGCCGCTGCGTCCCTGCGGCCCGCCACCCGCTGTTCCCATTCGCTGCCCCTCTCCCGCCTCCCAGCTGCTCCTCCCTCTCACAGCCCCTCATATGGAGGCCGCGCGGCGGTGAAGGGAGCGACTTTTGACCCTGTCCTCAGGTAGGTCACCCCCCAGCCGCCACACGGTCCTCCTGTGACGCTGCCCCCGCTGTCCCCTTGCCCCTGCTGCTGCCTGGTGCTGCGTGAGTCTCCTCTGTTGTTTGCTCTCTGTTTTATTAACCCCCATTTTTACTTCTGCTCCTGTTTTTTGCCTTCTGTGCCCCCTTTTCCCCGTATTGCCTCTGTGTCCTCTCCCCGCTTTCCTCCGGTTTCCCTCTGTGCTGCCTTTCCTGCCGCGGCGTCCCTGCGGCCTGCCCCCACTGTTCCCATTCACAGCCCCACTCCCTCCTCCCAGCTGCTCCTCCCTCCCACAGCCCCTCATATGGAGGCCACGCGGCGGTGAAGGGAGCGACCTTTGACCCTGGCCTCAGGTAGGTCGCCCCCCAGCCGCTGCACGGTCCTCATGTGACGCTGCCCCCGCTGTCGCCTTGCCCCTGCCGCTGCCTGGTGCTGCGTGAGTCTCCTCTGTTGTTAGCTCTCTGTTTTGTTAACCCCCATTTTTACTTCTGCTCCCGTTTTTTGCCTCCTGTGCCCCCTTTTCCCCCGTATTGCCTCTGTGTCCTCTCCCCGCATTCCCCTGGTTTCCCTCTGTGCCACCTTTCCCGCTGCTGCGTCCCTGCGGCCCCGCCCCCGTTGTTCCCATTCGCTGCCCCACTCCCGCCTCCCAGCTGCTCCTCCCTCCCACAGCCCCTCATATGGAAGCCGCACAACGGCCGCGCAGCGGCCGCGCGTGTCTGCACCCGTCCGCGCCTGGACCGCGCCAAGCGCCAGAACCCCTGGACCCCGAAGCCACCACAACACTAGACTGCACTACGACTCCAGCACCCTCCATGCACTCAATCCCGGACGAGATCACCCCTGCTACCGGGCCACCCCGAAGCGCACCCAAGGGCCATTCAACTGTCGGAACTGCAGCTTCTCCAGAATCCGGCCCGCCAAACCATCAATCAGAGAACCCAACCGCCTCCAATGCATCCTCCTCAACACCCGCTCCGTTTGCAAGCACGCCATCGAACTCTGGGACCTTCTAGACTCAACCAACCCCGACGTCGCCTTCTTGATGGAGACCTGGCTGAACACCACCTCGGCACCAGACATCGCCATAGCCATCCCAGAAGGCTACAAGATCTCCTGCAGAGACCGCACCAACGGAGTGGGATGGGGATTCGCCATCATCCACAAGGACACCCTCAGAGTCTCGACCAGCACCGACGACACCCTTCACCACCGCTGAGCACATGCACTTCCAGATCCACACGACCCCAACACCACCCTCAGAGGAACACTTGTCTACAGACCGCCCGGACCCCGGCCACAGATCAGCGACTCCATTGCCGACCTCATCAGCACCCACGCTCTCGCCTCCACGGACTACATCCTCCTCGGGGACCTGAACTTCCACCTCGAGAACAAGAACGACGCCAACTCCACCGCCCTGATCGCCAACCTCGCCAACCTCGGACTCAAACAGCTCGTGACGACACCCACCCACGCCGCTGGACACACACTGGACCCCATCTTCTCCGCAAGTCCCCACATCTCCATTAACCACACCACCGTACCCCACTGAAAAGACTACAGATGCGTCCACTTCACCTTCAGGAAACCCACCACACATCACCGCACCCAACAGATGCCACGTCGCTGCTGGGGCAAGGTCACCAAGGACCAACTGACCACCGCCCTCACCCTGGGACCACACGCTGACCCCACCGACCCCGACACAGCCTCCATCAACCTCAAACAGTGGATCAACGACTTCGCCAACACCCTCACCCCACTCAAGACCTACGCCACCAATCACACCAACAAGAAAGCTGTCTGGTTCACCAAAGACCTCCGGACATCCAAGCGCACCTGTCGAAAGCTGGAGAAGAGCTGGCTCTGCGACCGAACACCAGACAGCCAACACAGCCCACAAGAACGCCACCCACAGACACCACCAACTCATCAGGACCGCCAAGAGGACCGCCTTCAAGGACCGCCTAGACAACAACGCACACAACAGCAAAGAGCTCTTCAACATTGTGAAAGAATTTTCCAACCTCAGCGCCAACAACATTCCACCATCACAAGACCTGTGCGACTCACTGGCCACCTTCTGTCACCGCAAGATCACTGACATCCACGACAGCTTCAATGACATCCACGACAGCTTCAACACCACCACCGCCACCTCCACTGCCGAGACCACCACCCCTGCGACCACCACGCTTACCAGCCACCTGACCACCTGGTCCAATGTCAGCAACGATGACACCGTCAGGACCATGAACTCCATCCACTCTGGGTCCCCATCTGACCCATGCCCTCACCATGTTTTTAACAAAGCCAGCACTGCCTTCACCCCCCACCTCCGGAAAACAATCAACATCTTACCTTCGAGACAGCAACCTTCTCAGAGAGCTGGAAGTAAGCCAAGATCAAAGCCCTACTGAAGAAAACCATAGCGGACCCCAACGACCTCAAGAACTTCCGGCTCATCTCCCTGCTCCCTTACCTGGCGAAAGTCACAGAGAAGATCGTCAACAGGCAGCTGACCCACTACCTCGAAGACAACAATATCCTGGACCCATCCTCTCCTACCTCGCAGCCAAGACGTGGAACACTCTCCCTACCGGTCTACGACAGACCCAGGACCTGCTGGCCTTCAGAAGACTTCTCAAGACCTGGCTCTTCAATCAGTAGCAGCCCCCCCACCCCCATCCCAGCGCCTTGAGACCCTCACGGGTGTGTAGCGCGCTTTACAAATGTAATGATTGATTGATTGAGAAGAATATCTTTCCTTAACTTACCTGTTTTTGTGCCATCTCTGTTTTGCGTTTTCATTGTCGCTGCAGATAAAGCATTCCCATTTCCCTATGTACCTACCCCCTTCTCTAACAGGTCAGTCCCCACCCCCTTGCTCATGTTCGCTGCATGTTAGTTTTTTTTAAAAATCCCAACAAGTCCACCAGCCATCCTCCCCTAGGTTTAAACACTGTGAGAAAGAAATTACAATTAATATAGTATGCAAAAGAGGTCCTCAACATTGGGATCGAATGTTAAAGAACCCTATGCTGTGGTATGTTATTTGTGGGCACAGTCTTGCTTGTGTGTTTTTGGAAAGTATTATTTTCTGGCGGAATCAGACTCGCCATAACTTTCTTACTTGAATCAATAACAATGACTAAGTCCCTTAACTATCTAGATTTTCTGCCTTTCAGCAAGTGTACAGATGACCAAATTGGAGAGGCCCTATGGCCTAATTTTAATTGATAACTACAAAAACACAGTGGAGGACTGCACTCATCTTTAAGTGCCCAGGCCGAGTCATATTTGTGGGTAACAAGTCACTCAGTTGCCCCTAAGGCTTTTCAAGTTCAATTCCAGCTATTTTATATTTGTTATGTACATTAGCATTCATTGATATTTCTCGTCCATTCATATCAGTACGGAACATCTGCTACAGTAAAGGTCTTCTCTTTATGCTTAGTATTTTAAAGCTTTAGGGCCATATGTATCCAGCCTTTTTTGATTTGCAAAGGCTGGAATTCGCAGAATTTCGGCCTTTGCGAATCGCAAAAGGCTGTTTTGCATTTATTGATATGTATCAAAAAATCGCATCTTAAGGAATCGCAAATATTTGCGATTCCTTATTTTGCTATAGCATTTAAGGAATCGCAATTTTGCGATTCCTTAAATGCTATGTATGAAGCATTTTACTGTAGCGAATTTAGCTTAAGAAATCGCAATTTACCACCAACTTTCAGTTGGTGGTAAATTGCGATTTCTTTTCAAAATACACTAATTGGCATTTTTTAATGTGGCATGTGACGCACATACATGCCCATAGGGCATGTATGTGCGCCATATGCACACACATGCTGATTTCAGGGGTGCAGCAAGGTGTCCTTGAGACACCCCTGCACCTTTGAAATCAATCTAATTTTGTGATTAGCAAATTGTGAATCGCAAAATGAAATGCATTTCACAATCATTCCTATGGGCCTCCTGGCCCATAGGAATGAATGGGAAATTATTGCTTATTTGCAAATTCGCAAATTGCAAATTCGCAAATAAGGGAGATTAAGGAATCGGAAAAAAAATGCGATTTTTTTCATACATACCGTTTTGCGATTTCTAAATAGCGATTCTTTAAAAATCGCTATTTAGAAATCGCAAAATGGAACTATGATACATATGGCCCTTAGTGAACTTGCTATATATTTTTACTTTATCTTGCATAAGCACTCGTGATCGTCACAGTCATCAGTTTGTGATTTATTGAAAGTCTCTCTTCTTTTTGACTCCAACCTATGAGATAGGGGATATGGTATCATTGTCCACTTGTTCTATGTCTTTGCACACGTGTTGGTCATAACTACCATCGTTGTGTTGTTGTAACTCCTTGGAAGTTGTTGCCTTTGTAAGAATACCATCATCTTACACCAGAGGTCTTCAATCTGTGGGCTGCGACCCACAGGGGGGTCGTGGAGTACTTGAAAGGGGGTTGCAGATTCTGCAGAGTGCAGTTCCTGGCATTGGGCTGATCGAGGGTGTCACGGCGGAGGCCTAATTCACACGAGGTGTGAAAAACATCCAAGCCTCATTAACAAGTAAAAGGTCTTTTAAAACCTGTCAAGTACTCAGGTGTGGCTGTGTGTGTGTCCCTGAAGCTGTTTCAGCCGGGCTCACATACACGAGCTGGGCAGGAGGGGGTGGGCGGGTTGGGGGGGTTGGGGGCTGGGAGCAGGCTGTAGTGTGCATCATGCAAAGCATTATCCTGATATTAAAGGAAGCTTTAACAGTTTGGGATAATCTTTATTCTTCTGTGCTGAATTACTGAATTGTTCAATTAGTCACTCTTCCTCTACATAACCAGGGTTGGTGCCTCAATATAGCGGGGTAAGGCAGCAGACTACAGGCGCTATCTAGTGGTGGTGCCAAATAACAGCAAAAGCCCCCCAAAAAATACGACCGCATTGTCCATGTATTAAAAGGTTTTCAGTGGCAAAACAGAATGTTTCCTCGATTGCTGAAAATTCTTGTATTGCAGCATATTTAAAGTTATAGTAATGTCAAAGGGTAAGTAAAAAAATCAATGAATGTTGGATCTGAAAAGGAACATGGATATTCTAAGTAAGTCTATTTTGCAGCACGTCTGGTAGATAATAGCAATAGTACGTAATTTCATAGAAAAAATGAATGGACTACAAATTGAGAGGGGGGCCTGGTGGAGCAGGCTGTAGTGTAGCCCTTTGAGTTCAATGGATGTTGCGCGCCTGGAGCTGCGGGTCCCGTGACACCCGCCCAGCAGGGAGGTACAGAGATGCCCTCCCATGAGCGGGAAAGAAGAAGGAAGAAGACGCAGAGAGATACTGACCCCCCCATGAGAGAGGCACAGAAAAGGTAGGTGGATGAATGATGGGTGG
The DNA here is from genome assembly GCF_964263255.1 of Lissotriton vulgaris. NCBI lineage: Eukaryota > Metazoa > Chordata > Amphibia > Caudata > Salamandridae > Lissotriton > Lissotriton vulgaris. Next base: position 735,457,567 of record NC_141691.1, on the reverse strand, counting down.
ATGGATGGATGTAAGGATGAAGGATGGATGGATGTGTGAAAAGTAGGGTGGATGAAAGGGTGGATGGATGGATGAAAGGGTGGATGGATGGATGAAAGGGTGGATGGATGGATAAAAGGGTGGATGGTTGAAAGGGTGGATGGATGGATGAAAGGGTGCATGGATGGAAGGATGAAAGGGTAGATGGCTGAAGGATGTATGGATGGATAAAAGGTTGCATGGATGAATGATGGCTGGATGGATGTGTAAAAAGATGGGTGGATGAATGATGGATGAATGGATGGATGAAAGGTTGGATGGATGGATGGATGGATGGATGGAAGGATGAAAAGGTGGATGGATGAAGGCTAGATGGATGAAGAATAGATGTATGGATGGGAGGATGAAAAGGTGGATGGATGGATGAAAGGGTGGATGGATGGATGAAAGGGTGGATGGATGGAAGGATGAAAGGGTAGATGGCTGAAGGATGTATGGATGGATAAAAGGTTGCATGGATGAATGATGGCTGGATGGAGGTGTAAAAAGATGGGTGGATGAATGATGGATGAATGGATGGATGAAAGGGTGGATGGATAGATGGATGGATGGATGGATGGAAGGATGAAAAGGTGGATGGATGAAGGATAGATGGATGAAGGATAGATGGATGGATGGGAGGATGAAAGGGTGGACGGATGAAGGATGGATGGATGGATGGATGGATGAAAGGGTGGATGGATGGATGTATGGATGGATAAAAGGTTGCATGGATGAATGATGCATGGATGGATGTGTGAAAAGGTGGGGGGATGAATGATGGGTGGATGGATCGATGAAAGGGTGGGTGGATGGATGTATGGATGAAAGGGTGGATGGATGAAGGATGGATGTATGGATGGGAGGATGAAAGGGTGGATGGATGTATGGATGGATAAAAGGTTGCATGGATGAATGATGGATGGATGTGTGAAAAGGTGGCTGGATGAATGATGGGTGGATGGATGGAAGGGTGGATGGGTAAAGGATGGATGTATGGATGGAAGGATAAAAGGGTGGATGGATGAAGGATGGATGTATGGATGGAAGGATGGAAGGATAAAAGGGTGGATGGATGGATGTGTGAAAGTGTGGGTGGATGAATGATGGACGGATGTGATGAGGTCTAACAGGCGCATTTATGGTTGTCAAAAGTTGATGATGAGGAGTACCAGTTTCTAGAAACTTTTGTTGGAAGGGGGTCCTTACGCCTAAAAAGGTTTTACAAGGGGGTCTCGGCATCACAAAGTTTGAAGACCTCTGTCTTACACTGTTATTCCTCCGGTGCGATGTGCTGGTGTCTACTCCTCTGTTAACAGAACGGATCCAAATATCAGACCCGTGTTGTCCCAAGCCTCTGAGAGCCTTTCTTGATCCCTTCCAGGGATGCCGACCTCTCACCTCTTCAAACCACGCCCCCTCTGGAGAAATGCGCTCTAATTTCTAGTTGGTACCCAGAGTTTATGGATTCCTTTGGAGCGAACAGAAAAAAAACTAAACTACAGCAACCTTTATATAAAGTGTATGGTTTTTCTTTTAAAAATTGCCCGATGGTGTACTATGCTGACCACCATCTTCCCAGCTTTCAGGAACATGCAGTGTAGTAAGAAACATTTTTTTAATTACAATTTTTGCATTTTTCTAAGTAGTAATCCATTGTTTCTTTTTCTGTGGTTTTAACCTACTGCAGTTTGGAAGTGGAAGCATGTGTGAAATTGATGCACAAACTCAGAAAGGTATATATATTTCTGAACACCGAACCCAATACCCCATTGGCGGATTTACAAAAGTAATACCCTGTTATGGCAGTCAGGCCACTGCTATGGCCATCAGGTGTCTTTAGTGCTTTCTTTCTGGGAATGAGCAGGGGTTGTTAATACTGCTTTACAGTGTTCACTCAGCATGGACTACATTTGGGGATCGCAACTCCGACCCCCTAGCAGGTCCCCTGCTGCCCCTAGCAATGTCTTTGCCACCCCTGGCCTCTAAGGAGAAAAGACAGCGCCAGGAACAGATGAACAGGGACATTTTACTCAGTAAAATGCTCCTGAATTCAGAAAACAGGAATTTCTCGTGGCAGCAGTTCACTTGAGATTGTAACAGTTGCAACTTGCAACTATTACAGTTCAGCTTGAATAGCAGTGGTGTTGCCTAGCAACACACTCCTTGGGCCTTCCAGGTCACAGACTGCACCAAGCCTGGGCATGATTGTCCTGGAGGCTTTTAATATTGGTGTGCAACTCCACTGACAGAGTAGTCTGCACAGTACAAGAAGTTCAGTTTTCAGGTGTTTGGAATGAACCATTGATGTCCTTGTACAAACATACTGAAATGCCACAATTCTGTGAACAGCCACAGCCAGTCCTTAATTTGCGGCGGTGGGCCAAGTGGGGCCCACTAGCAATCATTATGGGGAATCGAAGCATATTTTTCATCATCAGATTTTGACCCAGAAAAATAGAGAGAAGGGCAGGAAAGGGGAAAAGAAAGAAGAGAAATACGTAATAACAGTTAAGAATTGGGAGACAGCAGGGGAAAGAACAATCGGTGAGAGCTTGATAAAGTAGCAGGGAGTGTCTAGTGGTGGATAAAAGAGGTACAGGGTGAAATCAAGACTACACAGCCTTGGTATTTCGCATTCCAGACTTTTTGCGGCACTGGCTGCATGCTACTGAGGAATACTTTGGGCACCAGAACTTATTATTTTACAAATTAAGCACTGGCCACAGTCAGTGGTGTTTCATTTTCTTTGTTTCTGTTTAGATTAGTGCATGTTTAGTTTGCCACTGCTGTAGCATTACATTTTTTAAAACACTATAGTTCAGCAGTGCTGTAGCAATTGTGCCAAGGACCCTAGTGCAGGCAAGTAAAATGGGCCTTCTAACTGGTGGATAAGTGGTTTGGTACAGCAGTAATCAAGCTCATGAGGCCACTTAAGCCTCTAGAAGCTTGTGCCACTGCACCTGCTGCACCATAGATGGCTATGCACCTGCTTTTCAGACATTTTCATTCCCTTGTTCCCTCTCTCAATCTGAGAGAGTGGCGCTTCTTTAAAATGCAGAATCTGCCCGTCCCACTAACTAGTCATTCTTCTACAGAGTGCCAGGCAAGTCTGGTTCAATGAATTGAAACTCTATATTTCAAATTCACTTCTGTCATCCTTCCAAGGACTAGTTTGGAAGTGAGTGTCTGACAGCTGTCAGCTTCCAAATGCAGAGTGTAATCATGTTTATGCAAGTTTAGGTCCCAGAGAAAATGAATTAATTCAGGGCTAGTGATATGGCAGTGTGCTAAGTAATACACAACATTGTTTTCTTTTCTTTGGCAAAAATTATTGCCTCATGCGTTATTGGTAAATGTCAATGAATAATCTGGAGAGGTAACAAACTGAGGCATTAAGAGGAAGGTGGGACTCTGGCAACAAATGCTGCATGGGCTCACCATAGCTGAGTTTAGTTGGAGGCACTAATAAGAATTCACCTATCTCTTCCTTGCCAGCCATTTCTACTCTCAGTCAAGGACTGCAACCCTCTCCACAACTTCATGTGTTAAAAATACAAGTTGTTTGTCTGTGCAGAAATGACTACAAATACACGTTTATTTGCATTTGTTAAGAGCAGTTTGTTACTTTGTTCAACAACACCCTACCCCTACACTTACCCTTATAGTAAGTAATGTAATTGTATAAAATACAGGTAGCTGTCATGTGTTATACTTTCAGCCAGTTGAGGCATTTTAGCCAACCCATCATACTTGCAATGATGATAAGAAAAACTGCATCAACCTGAATGCAACAATATATTAGTTAAAAAGACAATACTGGCTGATAATGTCACATAATGAGGTCACTTGACAGCTATGACAAACAACAGCTTGTTCACCTGGTCAGGACTTAAAGTTGCTGCACTAACTGCCAGAATCATTTTTCATAGCGGGTAGTACCAGCTTTTGGCCAAAGATTTTGGCTCAATTTATATCATTTGCCAGAAAATTGATTGTATACTTTAGGTAATATTTGAAATATAAATTTCATCATTTTGAGCAGGTATCTTACTTGTCTGATCATTTCTGGGTTGAAAATGTCCTCTAGTGAAGGTCACAATAAACAAATTTTTCTCAATTCTTAAATCCATAATAAACTAAGGGACAGCCACCAAAAAACACTGTATATTGTTTATTCGAGCATCACAGTCTGGGACTGGGGCCGAAAATAGGCCCAGTCACCAAAATAAATGTGGCTCCATTTGTGAATTAGATATCTGAACAAAGTTGTTCATGTTTGCAAATGTGGTCAGTTTGAACTTGTAAAGACACGCTGCATAGGTGTTCGCTAAGTATGGAAGACTGCATTCATTTGAGCTTGCTGCAGGCAATGTTTGTTTTTTGATATCATGGAAATCAGCAGACCATAAAACAGACCCATAAACAGCCAAAAACTGGCACACATACTCACCCGTCAGACCAGCCCTATGTCCACTGACTGATTGCCTAATAGGCCAGTTCGAGCCTGTTCACAAATGTTTCCAGTACAATCATGCTTGAAAAACTAGATTGGTAAGCAATGTTACATAAGCACTTCAGGAAAATCAGAAGTGTTTTAAGGCTATTTCTAGACCATTACATTGTAGAAGCCACAGCACTATCATATCGATTTGATTACCTGGACATAACTGCTATGTTCCACCTATAATTTTCAAAGTGTCACACATAGGGAATTGAAAAGCCTCACATAAGCGCATGGAAACATATCAATGTTGCAAACAGACAACCTGGAAAATTGGCAGTTATGTGGATGGGTTCTACATATCTTCCTTAGGTCCTGCAACTGTTTGATCAGGCTCGGCCGGTGCAGGTAAGAGCGGTGGGGGGAGTTGGGCGGGAGTCGACAGATGACGGAATTGACCCTTCCAGGTAGGTCGCTCCCCTTCCGCACAGCACCGCCTGTGTGTCCCTACCCCAGCTGCCGCTGCTGAGGAAGTTCGGGGCCCTTCTCCACCCGCAGGCTACCACCTGCCCCTCATCCCTGGTGGCCAGTGGTAGGCCGCAGGTTTGCTCATCCTCTATTGTATTGCCTGTATTTTCTTTCATTGCTCCCGTTGTAGTGACTGCATTTTCATTGTTGTGTCAGTGACTGCTGTTGTCTGTCTCCCCCGCTGCCTGTACGTTCTCTCCCTCTGTTCCCCTCGTGTCTCTCTGCCCGGTTTCCCTTCTGCTCCCCTCGCTGCCCCCGCATCTCTCTGCCCGTTTTTTCCTTCTGCTCCCCTCGCGGCCCCCTTGTCTCTCTGCCCATTTTTGCCTTCTGTTGTTTAGCTGCCCCTGCATTTCTGTGACCTTTCTGTCTTCTGTGCCACTCATTTCCCCCCGTTTTTTGTGACCTTTCTGCTTTTTTCTTGTGACCTTTTTCCTTCTGTGAAACTCGTTTCCCCCCGTTTTTTGTGACCTTTCTGCCCTTTCTTGGGACCTTTCTGCCCTCTGTGCCACTCGTTTCCCCCCATTTTTTTCTGACCTTTCTGCCCTTTCCTGTGACCTTTGTTGCTCTGTGCCACTCGTTTCCCCCCGTTTTTGTGACCTTTCTGCCCTTTCTTGGGACCTTTGTGCCTCTGTGCCACTCGTTTCCCCCCGTTTTTTGTGACCTTTCTGCCCTTTCTTGGGACCTTTCTGCTCTCTGTGCCATTTGTTTCCCCCTGTTTTCTGTGACCTTTCTGCCCTTTCTTGGGACCTCTCAGTCTCTGTGCCACTTGTTTCCCCCCATTATTTGTGACCTTTTCTGCCCTTTTTTGTGACCTTTGTGCCTCTGTGCCACTCGTTTCCCCCCGTTTTTTCTGCCCTTTCTTGGAACCTTTGTGCCTCTGTTCCACTCGTTTCCCCCCATTTTTTGTGACCTTTCTGCCCTTTATTGGGACCTTTGTGCCTCTGTGCCACTCATTTCCCCCTGTATATTTGTGATCATTTCCCCCTCAATTGTTGTGCCCTTTTGCCCTCTATTTCTTCGTCACCCCTCGCCGCTGCCTCCCCTGCGGCCCCCCCCTGACTGCCCATTCGCTGCCCCCACCTCCCGCCTCCCAGCTGCTCCTCCCTCCCACTTCCCCATATAGGCTGGCCGCTGCGCGATGAGAAGAGCGACCCTTGACCCTTCCAGGTAGGTCGCTCCCCCTCCGCACAGCACCGCCTGTGTGTCCCTGCCCCAGCTGCCGCTGCTGAGGAAGTTCAAGGCCCTCCTCCTCCCGCAGGCTACCACCTGCGCCTCTTCCCTGGTGGCCAGTGGTAGGCCGTAGGTTTGCTCATCCTCCATTGTATTGCCTGTATTTTCTTTCATTGCTCCCGTTGTAGTGACTGCATTTTCATTGTTGTGTCTGTGACTGCTGTTGTCTTCTCCCCCGCTGCCTGTACGTGGTCTGTGCCCGTTCTCGCCCTCTGTTCCCCTCGCTGCCCCTTGTCTCTCTACCCGGTTTCCCTTCTGCTCCCCTCGCTGCCCTCGTGTCTCTCTGCCTGGTTTTTCCTTCTGCTCCCTTCGCGGTCCCCGTGTCTCTCTGCCTGTTTTTGCCTTCTGTTGCTTAGCTGCCCCTGCATTTCTGTGACCTTTCCGCCTTCGGTGCCACTCGTTTCCCCCGTTTTTTGTGACCTTTCTGCCATTTTCTTGTGATCTTTTGCATTCTGTGCCACTCGTTCGCCCCATTTTCTGTGACCTTTTGCCCTTTAGTAACCTTTCTGCCCTCTCTGTCACTCGTTTACCCCTCAATTGTTGTGCCCTTTGCCTTCTGTTTCCTTCATCGCCCCTCACTGCCCCCGCCGATGCGTCCCCTGTGACTCCGCCCCCCTGACTGCCCATTCACTGCCCCCGCCTCCAGCCTCCCAGCTGCTCCTCACTCGCACCTCCCCATACATGCTGGCCATTGCGCCCGTTCTCGCCTGACCCGCACCCAGCGCTAGCACCCCTGGCCCCCGCACCCGCCATGACCACCGCCGCCACTATGACGCCAGTACTCTGCACGCTCTCAACCCCGGACGGACCCACAAATGCTTCAAGGCCGCCCCTAAACGCACACACGGTCCATTCACCTGCCAGAACTGCAGCTACACCATCCACGGAGCTGACAAACCACCCGCCAAGAAAGACCTCAACCACCTCCGATGCATACTACTGAACACCCGCTCCGCACGCAAACACGCCGTCGGGCTCTGGGACCTGTTCAACACAACCTCCCCGGACGTCGCCTTCCTGACAGAGACCTGGTTGAACAACTCCTCCGCACCCAACATCACCATAGCCATCCCAGACAGCTACAAGATCACCTAAGCATGGGCGAATTTTGCGAATTCGCGATCCGCGAATTTGCGGATTTGCGAATTCGCGATCTGCCAAATTCGCAAATTTGTGCGAATTTGCGGATTTTTGTTTTTTTGCGTGTTCGCGGGGTTTTTTGCGTGTTCGCGGGGTTTTTTGCATGTTCGCGGGGATTTTTGCGTCTTCGCGAGCCGCTTGCATAGCGAAGTTGCCCATGCAGTCGTTTATGGGAGAGGGAGATAGATAGATAGATAGATAGATAGATAGATAGATAGATAGATAGATAGATAGATAGATAGATAGATAGATAGATAGATAGATAGATAGATAGATAGATAAAGCGAGGGAAAGAGAGAGGGAGAGAGAGAACGAGAGAAAGAAAGAGAGGCCGGATCTCTGAAGGGCCAGATTCCTGAGTTGCCCCTACAGAACATACAGCTTTTTATTTTTAGCAAAATGCATATGAAAATTGTGCTGTAAAGGTCTCTTTTAGTTTACCCCTTCTGACAACTCAAAATGGGTGTATTTGCCATCCTCTCCCTTCTTCCTGTTTTTTATATCTGTAAGTGCTTCCTGATGAGGTTTAATTCCTTGGACAGGTGCCTCGTTGCCTACTTGTAACTATTCTCTGACCCTGCTTCAAGGGTCAGAGCAGGGTCAGAGAATAGTTGCAAGTAGGCAACGAGGCGCCAGGAAGCAATTAGCAGCAGGTGTCCAAGTTGAAGTTAATTTGTTTGTAACCCTTTTGTAAAAGGTTACAAAGAAATTAGGTTCAACTTTTGCACCTGCTGCTGTAACCCTTGCTTGGCTGAAAATTCGTCCCCGCTGATTCGCAGATTTTACCACATTTTCGCGAGATTCGCGGATCGCGAAATCGCGGAAAATCTGCAAATTCGCTCGTGAAACAGATTTTACACCCACCCTTAAGATCACCCGCAGAGTCCGCACCAACAGAGTCGGAGAGGAATCGCCATCGTCCACAAGAACAGCATCAGGGTCTCGACTAGCACAGATGACGCGCTCAGCACCGCCGAACACATGAATTTCCAGATCCACACAGACCCCAACTCCACCCTCATAGGCACCCTCGTCTACCGACCCCCCCGGACCCCGCCCCCAGTTCTGCGACTCCATCGCCAACTTCATCAGCACGCACGCCCTGACCTCCACCGACTACATCCTCCTTGGAGACCTGAACTTTCACCTTGAGAACAACAACAACAACAACTCCACAACCCTGATCGATAACCTCACCAACCTCGGACTGAGACAACTCGTCACAATGCCCACCCACTCCGCCGGTCACACGCTCGACCCCGTCTTCTATTCAAGCCTGCACGTCTCCGTCAGCCGCACCACCAAACTCCTCTGGACCAACCACCACTGCATCCACTTCACCTTCCAGAAACCCACCACACACCACCGCACCCAACAGATACCCCGCCGCCGCTGAAGCAAAATCACCGAAGACCAACTACATGCAAACCTCGCCACCGAACCCTCCAACACCAACGTCGCAGCCCACAACTTCGGACGCTGGATCGAAGACTGAGCCAACACCCTCGCCATGCTGAAGAAACCCCCCCACGGAGACACCAGCAAGAGGGCCAGCTGGTTAACAGCAGAACTCCTAGATTCCAAGCAAGCCTGCCGGAAACTAGTGAAGAAATGGCACAGTGAACAAACTCCAGACAGCCACGCAGCACACAAGGACGCCGTCCACAACTACCACCACCTCATCAGGGCTGCCAAGAAGACCTCCTTCAAAGACTGCATTGACAACAACGCACACGACAACAAGGAGCTTTTCAACATCGTGAAGGAACTCTCTAACCCCAGCTCCAACACCAACGACATCCCGCCGTCGCAAGCCCTGTGCGACTCCCTCGCCACCTTCTTCCATCGCAAGGTAGCAGACATCAACTACAGCTACAACACCCAGACAGCCCCAACAGACAGCAACACAACAGTCCCTCCGCACACCATCGACCACATCTCCTTACTAGCCTGGACCAACGTGAGTGTCGATTACACCATCAAGACCATGAGCACAATCCACTCCGGCTCTCCGTCAGACCCATTCCTGCACCACGTCTTCAACAAAGCAAGCAGCTCCATCGCACCCCAACTACGCAATGTCATCAATCTCTCCCTTGAGACCGCGACCTTCCCAGAGAGCTGGAAACACGCCGAGATCAACGCCCTACTCAAAAAACCCAAGGCAGACCCAAGAGAACTCAAGAACTTCCGCCCCATCTCTCTGCTCCCCTTCTCGGCCACGGTCATCGAGAAAATAGTTAACAGACAGATAACCCGACACCTCGAAGAGAATAGAATCCTGGACCCTTCCCAGTCAGGGTTCCGCAGCAACCACAGCACAGAGACCGCCCTCATCGCTGCCACCGACGACATAAGGACCCTGCTAGACAACGGGAAGACTGCAGCACTCATCCTCCTAGACCTCTCCGCCGCCTTCGACACCGTCTGCCACCGCACACTACACACATGCCTTCACGCCGCAGGGATCCGAGACAAGGCTTCTGGAATGGACCACCTCCTTCCTCTCTGGCAGAACCCAGAGCGTCCGCCTCCCCCCGTTCCATTCCAAAGCCTCCGAGATCATCTGCGGCGTACCCCAAGGATCCTCCCTCAGCCCGACACTGTTCAAAATTTACATGGCCCTGCTTGCACACGTCACCCGACAGCACGACCTCAACATAATCTCCTACGCCGACGACACTCAACTGATCCTCTCCCGCACCAAGGACTCCATCACCGCCAAAGCCAACCTCCATGTAGGAATGAAGGCCATCGCAGACTGGATGAAGATCAGCCGTCTGAAGCTGAACTCGGACAAGACAGAGGTCCTCATCCTCGGCTCCAACCCGTCAGCCTGGGACAACTCCTGGTGGTCAACAACACTAGGAACAGCCCCGACCCCCACCGACCACGCACGCAACCTGGGAATCATCCTCGACTCAACGCTCTCAATGACCATCTCCTCCTCCTGCTTCAACACCCTCTGCATGCTCCGCAAGATCTATAGATGGATCTCGACAGATACAAGAAAGACAGTCACCCAGGCCCTCGTCAGCAGCAGACTCGACTACGGAAATGCCCTCTATGCGGGAGCCCTGACCAAGCTCATCAATCGACTACAACACATCCAAAACAACTTGGCATGACTGATCCTCGATGGACCACGATACGGCCACATCACCCCCCCACCTGATAAACCTGCACTGGCTCCCTGTCAAGAAGAGGATATCCTTCAAGCTCCTCATCCACGCACACAAGGTACTTCACAAGGCCAGCCCAGCCTACCTCAACAAGATGGCTCTCATTCTACACCCCCAACCGCCAGCTACGCTCTGCCGACCTCTCACTCGCCACGGTCCCGCTCATCCGAAGAACAACTACCGGCGGGAGATCCTTCTCCCACCTCGCCACCAAGACATGGAACACCCTGCCACTGAGCCTACGACAGACCCAAGACCTGCTGACCTTCAGGAGGACACTAAAGACCTGGTTGTTCAATCAGTAGCGGCCTCCACCTCCCCACCCCCAGCGCCTTGGGACCCTCTCGGGTATGTAGTGCGCTTAACAAATGACTGATTGATTGATTGAAAAATAATATAATAATAAATAAAAACACTTACCTTGCTCTTGCTGCATCGCCGGGTCAGCAAAGCAATGAGCGCAAGCTAAGTGGTTATCTTTTTAACATTTTTTATTTTCCCTATTCCGTCGTCTGTCGACCCCCCCTCCCACCCCACAGCTCTTACCTGCACCGGCCGTGTCTGGTTGTTTGCTGCATGTTGAGACTCAGAAGTATAATAGAGCTGCTTTTGGGTTCATGGATGCCGATTTCTTCGAGCAAGCTGCCCCTTGATGATTTTTCAGACATTCCGGACTAAATTGCCAACGCACAGTGGATGCAGTTGTTGTTTAAAATAAATTGTGCATCTACCCATTTAAAAGTTCCTCGGTGGCTTCAAGCCATACCATTGAGTACAATACATATGACAGATATTCGTTTCATTTATTTGGACTGCAGAAGTTGCACTGCATATACCTTGAAGGCTCAACCATTTTTATTAACAGTCCTGAAGGTGGTCTAGTAGACATAATCCTTAATTAGACCGAAATGTCGACAATCACATATTTTTCTTCATTATTGTTAAAGTTCCTTAGAAAAGGTGTTCACAATTGTTACCAGGAAGAACATTGATTTGTAAATAGAAAAAAAACTTCCTGTCTCATTGTGTATTGTAATGATTTTGAACCCTCTATAAAGTCTTCTTTTATAACAATATAAAACTCTTTAGAATATATGCACCCTTGTTTACATTATATTTGATGTTTGTACAAGATTGATACATATGGAAATAATTGTAAAAAGTTCTTTTGTGATAAAATAATTTTTGTGACAGGCAAAAAAGTATAGCCGCTCAAGATTTAGTACACCAATTGACTTAAAAGTTGTATATAATAAATCCCTTGTAGGCGCTTTTACCTGCCAACATTATTTGCCCAAGCCGCCAAGGGTAGATTGGGTTGCCCACTGTTGTTGATATTCTTTTGGGTTCCAGCATTAGCAGAACTGTTGGTGGTGGCTGAGGAACATTGTAGAACTAGTGGTGCATCCTAGTATGGGTATAAAATTGATGATTGTTACGTATAAGCAATAAGATATTTGGCAGACCTACATGTGCGTTCCATTTCTGGAAGAGCAGAGTTGGACAAAAATGTCACAACTGAGATATATGGTTGCTTGTGGGTCCCTGTCCTGAAAGAACAGTGGTGTGTGTTTGTAAGTCATGACTTGAGGTGTATGACAACATGACCCAGTACAGAAGTATTAGCCTTGAGCGTTGCAGGTCAGATTTCAGGTGCCAGTACTGTAAAAATTGGGCTGGGTGCTTCGCATGAGGCTTAAGCTCTAGAAGCAGAGCTGCATGTTGGTGCATGTACTGTTATGGAATGAAGTAAATGTAGAGCTGTCTGTGAGTCCCAGTACTAAAAGATAGGTGATTGTTGCTTCGGGTCAGAAGGAACATGGAAGAGCCGCACATAGATCCCAAAACTGTAACAGCAGTACGGGGGGCTAAAGGTCAGGAGATGCATCGAAAAGCTGCATGTGTGTTTCTGTACTACAGGAGTGAGTGTGTCAGGATATGCAGACAGAAAGGTAACTACAGATTTATTTTATTTCAAGAAATTCGTATTGATTAACATCTGTACCCTGCTCGGTTTCATTTTATTATTGCACGTTTATCTGTCAGGAGAGTCAGATTGGGCATTAAATAAAGATGTTTGCATTCTATATTACTAGCTCTGACACACAAGATGATATTGCCCATTCTACTTCGACCTCTGTTTCATCAGTGCAAACAGCCTTTACATTATATAGACCTAGATTGCTGTTTGCATACTGCACAGCTTCACTGCCACTACTTAATTTGATCACCAGCATCAGTGGCAAAGAGTCTCTGATTTTACTGCTGTTGTGATTCCCTTCGGGCTAACAATGCACATGTTGCTGGCATGAATTTCCTACAGATTAGAGCAGAATTTATCAACATCTTTAGCTAATAATTTTGAGTTCTGTATTTACTTTTTTCTTATTATCCTAGCGTTATTTGGTAACATGTTGATATTATTTGGGTTAGTTAGAGTAGTTAACTGTGTTTATTTCGGATGTTTGCAAGTGCTCTAATCAAATTGCAAAGTGTTTTACTTAATTTAGCATAGTATTGTATTTGATCTACAATGACACCTCTTGCCATGTTCAGTATTTTAGTTTAATTTTAATTCTTTCATTAAAATATCGGAGTCAAAGGTCACGTGATGCCACTTCCTGAGCTGTCATTAGGATAAAGTGATGTCACTTCCTGTGATGCCAGAGCGTCAAAGGGCACATGATGCCACTTCCGCTACCCAAGGCATTTTGGTGAATCAACGCCCATGGCACTGAGATGATTAAATAATTGCCTACAATCAGGATGAATTCAGAATTAAGATGAGGGTGCTGGCACCTCTTCTGAGAACTTCTACTCAGCCACCTTGCCAGATCATATCTGACACATTATTGGTAAGCTAAGCACAAACTCTGTTGTTTTGGAGATGCCAAGGAGGGAGTCTATTCATTGCCAGGCCCTAGTCATAGTGGAAGAGCGGCCCCATTTGGACTCTGATGGGTAGGAGGAGATTTCAAAATAGAGGATGGCTAAGGATCAGAAAATAGACCCTTCTGGTGACAGATGCGTTCTGCCATATTGAAACAGGGGCTCATGGGTAAATTGACAGTAAGGCATAGAGGAACTGGTACAAAAGGAGGTGGGGGGATGATGATGATAACATTAGGTGGCAGAATTTCTCTTCTCCCGTCACTGGCTAGTGCACAGGATAACCCTAGCACCTCAACCTGAATCCCCTCAGAACATTTTTGGATTTAGGAAGACTCCACCTCAGAGGAAAGCCCTGCTGGAAAAAAAAAAAAAAGTCCTACCTCCTGTTGGAAGAAGACTGACTTAAGGACTCCTGACTCCTCTTTGCACCTAGGAATTAGAACTCTATTAAAAAAATTGTTGGTCTCATGTTTACTTGCTGAAGGGACACAAAAAGCAGCAGGACGTCTGACTCCAAGAGGGCCTAGCTGACCACAGAGGGCTAGACGGCGAATTGGACCTGGTTGGACAGAGACCTGGTGCCCAGAAGCATGCCCTGAGGAGCTTGGGGCATCAGGATGAATCCGAAGGAACTTTCTTAGCAGTTGGAGTCTAAACTCGAAGCTAAAATCCCATTTGGTGATTCTAACATCTGCCTGATCACAGTTGACCTGAAGCTGTGCCAATGCCCCGGTCAACTGTACTGTTGTTGTTCAATTTATTTTACCTATTCTCTGCAATTTTTTGTCTTAAAATTTAAAAAATGTAAGTCTCCATTTCCCGTTAACATATTCTAATGATCTTGGAGTGTTTTTGTTCAATAGATTTTTCTCAAATTTTCTAAATTGGTTTAGAATTTTTGATGTTGTTGCCTTGACTTCAACATTGTTGATACTGCTTGAACTTAACACTGCTACTTGGGCCATAGCTACAATTGTTGGTACTGCTTTAACTTAATAGTGGTACTTGAGCCATAGGTAACAGGTTGAGCGTAGATTTTCTATCAACTGTTTTGCGCAAACCAGGTTCTGTTTTTTCAGTTGGTAGTGGTCACTTCCTCACCATTTTTTACAGAATCTTTGACATATTACTATGTCTGGAGTCTTTTATGGTTGTTGCAAACGTATTACTAACACTCAGTAATATATTTTAAAATCTAGAATTCCAAGCCATTCTCCCTTGCTAAGTCTACTGAGAGTGACGTCCGCTATAAAGAAAAAAATTCCTGACCAATTTAAACTCCTTAATAGTAAATCCAGCCCCTTCAAGAGAATACCCAGCATTTTGTAGGGAGCATAATAAAAAGAAATGTCAACCTTGGAAGTGAATTAATTTTGTTAGCTGTCATCTAACCTAGCTAAGCAATCTAAAATAGAATCACCTCTTCCCATCTTCTTTCAAAATACCTAGAAATGGAGGAAAACTACATTGATATGGTTGAGTGATAAGCACACGCTAGAGTAATAACGTTCCAAGTTCATACCTTGTGAATTTTTTGGTGGTACCTTCAGTTATATTGCATCCATTCATTATAAATGAATGGAAAGGGGAACTCCCATCTGTAGGAAATTGGCTTACTGGTTGAAGGGGGGAAACACCCCATTCAAGCAGCAACTACAATTCCTGTCAGGGTGAAGCACAAGTTAACCCCAAATTACCCTATGTTTAACCAACTGGTAGCTTGGCACAAAAGCAGTCAGGCTTAACTTAGAGGCAATGTGTAAAGTATTTATGCAGCACCCAAACAGTAATAAAGTGAAAACACAACACAAGAAAAACCATACCAATTTGGAAAAATAGAGTATATTATAATAAATTATTTGACACCAAAATGACGAAAATCCAATTAGTAGAACCAGAGGTATGAAATTGTAAAGATTTACTTAACCCTAGTGCTTAAAAGCACAAAGCGCTAACTGTGGTTATCTAGTTGCGCCAGACTGGGAAAATGTCTCAAGTTCAGACTGACCGCAATTGAGCGTGAGCCGGATACAGGGAATAAATTAAGCCAGCTTAACATTCTGGTTGCGCTGTGTTGCGAGGATGCAACGCACAGTGGCAGGTGTGAAGTCCTGCATCAGGGATGCTTTACACTGCGGCAAATCTAAGGAACCAGGGCTACAATGTGAGAACCTGCCGTTAAGTATGCATTGTGCAGCGGTGGTTCCGAGGAGCTATGGGGCTTCGATTTGAGGTCCTGTGTCGAGGATGCATCATGCAGTGATGGTTCCAAGGAACTTTAAGTTCCTGTGTCGGGGATGTGTTGCACAGTGGCAATTCAGATGTGAAATTGCACAGCAATGGTTCGCACTGTATTGGTTCTGATGAGGCTGGCAGCTGTGTAACGCAGCTTTAAGGGGCTTCTCGTTGCTTCACGTAGGTTTCATGGGACCACAGCTGGGCTGGCAGAGCATCTTCAGGCCCACTTGCAAGGGTCTAGGGCTGGGGTGGCACCACTTCGGGGGGCAGGATTCAAAGCAGGCAGAGTCCAGGTGCAGGGTTCAAGTTGGTTGGCACCTTTTCTGTCCATGAAGCTCTGATCAGCCAGCCAACTATCCCTTGGAGTCACTCTGGTGGTCCTGGGTTCAAGATGCAGGTCTGGCCCTTCTCACTGAAGCAGCAGGGCAGCAGAGTAGCAGGGCAGCATCCCTTTTTGCAGCAGAGCAGCAGTCCTACTGAGTTTTACACAAGTCCAGCGGTGTGCTGAAGAGTGGGGTGCTGAGTGTCCACTATTTATCCTTGGCGTCAGCATTGAAGTAGTAGAAGTTTCCAGAGGGTTCCACTCCATACGTGTTTAGAATTTCCTTTCTCCCTGCACTGGCTCCACCTTGTGTCGGGGTGCAAAAGACTAGTGTGAAACCCTCTGTGAGTTTCCTGAGGCAGAGCTTTTGTGATGTGCAAGAGTGGTAGGTGACGCCTCCACCCCCCTATCAAGTCAGAGATGGCACATCCTGCCAACCTCTATTCCCCTTTTGAAAAACGCAGAATGCATTGCACGGAAAAAGTTTTTTTATATTCAATAACGAAATGCAATTTGATACAATTCAACTTTGTGTATTTGCACAATGTAATACTTCTCGCAAAATATTCAAAGTATCGGTTTTATCCTTTTTAAATTTTCAACAAAAGTCTCTTTATTGTCACCTATTGTTTTCAGTCATGGATTATATCATACAAAACGTTTTCAATGTTCAGGCATTAACAGTCTTAATATATCCCAAATGATTTCTGATGTACTTATGTCCCAAAAAAAGGTTTGTAACAAATATTCGCCAGCAGTCTCCTGGTAATCCAAATATATCTGTTACTGAATTATTTACAGTTTTCAGCTTGTTTGGAAATCTGCCAACATGTGTTTCACCCCCTATGTGGTGTACAGGTCTGGGGATTTTTCAAGGCTGTTGTTTTCGTATGGTTTGGTCCTTGGAGTGAAGCACAATCCATCCCTGGCTAAATCACCCAGCGTTCATCAATCTTTTCTTTTTATGTGATTGATGAACGCTTTACCTTTTCGATATATATTTTAGGTGAACTGTTGTGGTCTGAAGGCCTTCAGTTGCATTGTAGCACCTTCAGCTGGGAAACGTGGAGGCCCGAGTTTCCCCGCGCTAAGTGTGTGTGCCCGTCTATATTACTCTGTAAACCCAGCAGACTCCTGCTCCAGATCATCCAAACATTGTGAGACCCTTGTGATTTTCCTTCTCCTGTTGAAGAGAGAGACCAGTGGGTGAAACATTCATTGTAGCCATCAAGGGCCAGGATATCCACACTAGCAAGGACTCCCATGCCATAGAGAGCGGAGCTATTGCACATATCTTGGGTAACATATTTCAGATGACTCTGCCTCATTCTACCCTTGCCTGTTAAAACCTTGTATCCTGCAAGAACGCAGTCTATTTTGTTCTTACTCCATCCAGTGGTTTCCAGCATGCCCCTTTCCCTATCTCTGCCTCAAACCCCCATACTACCATTTCTCTCAAAATGATGGCTCCTTCCAAGACGTCATCATTAGCAATCACTTTGCAGCCATTCATCAACGTCATTCGCTGTTGCAGGGACTCCAGGCACTACCTTGTAGCCCAGCTCCCAAGGCACCATCAACTTTTTGCATGTCAACATTTGAGTTGGAGTTTATATATGGCTTTGATATAGAGGCGCAATTGTGCCATTATTTATAGTTGTTAACATTTTAGCTTATTCTAACCATCCTTTACCTCCTAAAGTTGTTGTATTAAGAATTGTTTATGTCTAATAGTGTATAGTCTAATTAGAGTTTTATGTGACTACATAAATGTCAAAATGTATCAACCTACACAAATATTGCATGCACTTCATCAGTATCTATTTACTGCTCCTAACCCCACAGATACTTACCTTGATGATGTGGTTGTAGTTGATGTAGTGGATGCAATATTTTTGTGATGTGATATACCACATGCACTAGAGAGGCCCCACACCCCATCTCTGATTAGTATAGTGGTAAGCTTTTGCGTATTGCCAACATTAGATATATTTTCCTTAATGCAAGCGCCAGATCAGGTCCTTAGCTCATCTACTTGCCCCTTGGAGGTTATCACCACCAGGTGAAGTACACTGACTCCACACACATCCAGCACAAGGGTGGGGATCACTGTACACATTTCCTGAAACCGATTACTGTCACCTCACTCTGTCACTGGACGAGTCAACCCAGCATAATTTATCTTTTTTCACCAGTAGCTAATGAATAGTGTAATTATGGGTTGAGCATAACATTATAGTAATGTAAAATTGTGCGCCTCTTCTGTGAATAGGTCTCTTTTGCCCCTAGGGTGGGTAGACCGTCCTCCTCAGGAAATTAATTTAGCCTCTTCTTGAGTCGTTTAGAACAAATGACAGATATCCGTCGTTGTAGCAGTCATGTTGCTTTAATGTGATACAAAGCCCATTTTTGTCCTGGACATGTGCTCCATTAAAAGATTGACTTTGCATATATTATCAGAGTGGCATGCTACACTGTATTTTAGACTCGTTTTTAGAGAATAAACAGTTTGTTAAACAGAAACCACAAAAAAGACAAAGAGTATTAAGCAAATAGAAGTTCACTGAATAGAAGTTTATTTATTTATTTATTTGTTTATTTTTAAAATTTACAAAGCGCGACATTTACCCGTGGGTGTCTTGGCGCTGTAACTCCGCTTATTGGCTCCGTGAAAACATTATCGAACTTCAAATGTGGTACAGTAAAAAATTATTGGTCAAATAACCAAGTTTTCTAAACTGAAGCAATGAAGTTCACTGAAGTTTAGCTTTTTCTGTCAGTGAAATACTATTTGCTAAATATATATTTTTTTAAACGTTTATACCAATATATGCGAGTGTATTTCATTCTGATTTGAGGACTATGTATTTTAATTTAAGTTATTCTCGGCACATTTTAGTCCATATTATCCGTTCAATGACCCAGGTACAAAGAGGGCATTTTTCATCTTGAAGTATTCTAAAGACCTCAGAGTAGCTTAACATCCTTGTTCAACGCTAGTTGGCCAACATGAGTGACCTGTATTTACACCCACAATTCCCCCGCCCCAATCCAATTGCTGATATTGCAGGCATAGGTAAATCTGTGGGGTGGGATGGGATCACTCCCCATTACAGAAAAATGTGGAAAACATGCAGGAATCTGTGTTTCTGTGCTGATGCCTCCGGGTGAAAAACTCTTGCACCCCTGTGCACTTGAGTTTGTTGAAATAATGAAGAGTGAAGAGCCTGGTAGCTTCTATTTATTTGTAGCTAACTCTAAATGAAAACATATTTTCTGTGATGGCTTTGAAATTACACTGACATCGCCTTTAGTCAATATTGCGATAGGGAGTCTAATCAATAGGGTTCAGTCATGGATTTCAGCTGGAAATGGATAGCTGCCAGTTCTTTGCTTCAGAGAGATGGGATTAGCTTTCAGTGAGTTCATTGGCCTATGTCAAAATGGCAGTATTTACCAAGCACGCGCACATATGTAGAAATACAACAAAGAAGTTATGAAGTCCCCCTCCCGGTCGCCCCAGGTTTAGTTAAACTGTTAACTGACGTTGTGGAACCAGGAAACATTTATAAATTGATTGCCAGGGTGTTTGTGCACTCACGTGCCTGACATTTTTTCTCCAGTGTTTTCACAGATCGTGTGTAAACAATGGATGGGCACTTCCCTTGACATTTGTGCGTTCTGCCTATGACGTATGTGTGCGTCCAGAGGACGTACTGGATACACCTTTAATGATGGTTTTGTGTGTCAAAGGACACGTCAAAGGGTTAAGCGTGACTTGCTAAAACTTATATGAACTTTATATGTAAAGCGTGGTACAGCAATTTTTATAATACCTATCTGTGAACATTATACCTGTATTCCTGCATGTTCGTTAAACAAAGAGGTCTAGGAGGGGTGTAGCTATATCATCGTTCGTATGTAAATCACTACTAGTGTTCCCATACTATCCCCTTCCACAGCCCAGAGCTGCTGGCATTGCCCGTGTGCACCGCCAGTAATCTTATCTTCCTACACACCACAGCTCAATAGCTGTGTGGGCCTCTCCCATGCACGATATTTATTCACCTCAAAGGGGGTACAACAGAAATGCAACCTTGGCAGCCAGTTTGGAAGAAGCAGAACGGCTGCGTGTTCTAAAAGCTCGCGACAGCGCTAGTTTTTGTCTTCGTTCAAACAGCTTGGCACAGTCACACCAGCACCAGCCTTGTGATATCTGTGTCTGGCGCTGTTAAACATCTGGTCCAAAAAAGAAGCAGGGCCTTCACGCGGGGTCAAGAAAAGAAAACCCTATGCACACACATCTATAATCAGATAGTTCGTATATCGTAGGATATGCAATAAGTAACACAAGTAAGGTTGCAGAGAGACGATGGATTCTTGAGTAGACTGAAATCTTCAGTTCTTTAATTTCTCAAACATATAACAGCAGCCAGCCGACACGTGTTTCATCGCTTACGCGAATCTTCAGTGCTGGCGATAAAAAAGAAGTCTCTTATACATTGGAGTATCAGATTTAACATAGTTTGGTTATGCATCGTATCAAGATGCTCTATGAGTACTGACAAGTTCTTACAAAAATAATCTACAGAGTCACAAGTTGTCCATTCTGTTGTTCACCAGTGTGCCCCAAGTCATGAGTAGTTAGTCAGGTGTCAGATTGCTCTATATGATTAAAAGGTGTCTATTTAGACATAATCCGAAATCGTGTTCAAGAGTATATACATGCTACCCTTATTAACTAACGTGCTCATATAATAAGAAAGATTCACAATTGTGAAGACGGTGGCTCTGTGTTCAGAACAGTGAAGAAATCGCCTTAGGTGTGATCAAAGAGTAAAAAACAGTGGTGTGACAAGCAGTGATACAAGCATGTGGAGTGACAAATCTGACCTGTGGTTTATCCGACACATACCTCAAACACTACTGTATGAACTTTTGAAGGTCTAAGGGGACAAGAGTGAAAAAAGATAGTAAAGAAAAGAGGAGGGAAAAGCGGACGGGGAAGGGGGAAGGAAAAACGAAGTAGTTGAGCAAGTTAAGTAACA
Source organism: Lissotriton vulgaris (assembly GCF_964263255.1). NCBI lineage: Eukaryota > Metazoa > Chordata > Amphibia > Caudata > Salamandridae > Lissotriton > Lissotriton vulgaris. Next base: position 735,436,525 of record NC_141691.1, on the reverse strand, counting down.
CATACATACAGTAGTGTTTGAGGTATGTGTTGGATAAACTATAGGTCAGATTTGTCACTCCACATGCTTGTGTCACTGCTGTGCACACCACTGTTTTTTACTCTTTGATCACGCCTAAGGCGATTTCTTCACTGTTCTGAACATAGAGCCACCGATGAAACACGTGTCGGCTGGCTGCTGTTATATGTTTGAGAAATTAAAGAACTGAAGATTTCAGTCTACACAAGAAATCATCGTACTCTGCAACCTTACTTGTGTTACTTATTGCATATCCTACGATATACGAACTATCTGATTATAGATGTGTGCATAGGGTTATCTTTTCTTGAATGTATGAGTTTCACCAGCTTGCTGGTTTAACTTATGAATGGTTAGTAAGGTTTTCCATTCACCCAGTTGCACCACCAATACATTTTCTGCTTAGGACTTATACTCCTGTGCTTCTATCATTGGCTGTGCGCTCGTTGCTCACTGACACTAAAAACCTTGTAGCAACAGTTCCCTTCACGCGGGGTCCCCGTTCACATCTACACAAGCCAAAGAACTCTTCTGTTAGTGCTTGAGGTAACAGGGTGTTGAGTTGTTCTACCACTGTGTATCGTGGTCGAAATAGTGACCTAGAGAAATATCGCACCCACTACATCTACTACCATTAAACAGTCACAGTAAGTGAGTGTGGAGTAAATGTATATTTATCTTGACAATGTAATTGTAGGCCTTATAGCGGATACCATATAAAATGTTAAATGCAGATAATGCATTTCAGTTTTGAGCCTTTGTAAAGAGACTCCCTTTCTCCCTTTTCGGGTTACACTAAAACAAATTATAGCAACTGTGCCGCGCTTTGATTAATAAGAACTACAAAACCTCATGGGGTCATGATATATTGCACATTGCATTTGATAATAGCATATCGTTTTGTGGACTGAGCTCGTGTCCTACACAAATTTCCTTATAAATAAGGAACCTACAATGGCATTTCTCACATCTTTGGAAAAAGCGTTCAAAAATAGATTAAAGCCTCTAGTTGATAGATAATTAGATGCACAAACAGGCTCAGCTTCGCTACAGAAACACGGTTTATGGCATTGTGTCCTGTTTCATGACGCAGTCCCATCTGTGCGCTGTATTGATTCCTTCTAGAACTATAGCCTTTCACATTCCTATGCGATGGACAATGCCTGTCTACGTCAATGCAGTGATACTCCTGCTCTTATCTCGCGACTGCTGCCAGCTATTGTTTTGCCTGCTGCGAGATCAGGGTAGACAGGTAGCCGCTGTGGTTCCTGAATACTTGCCTGTGCCCGCTGCTGATGTCATTCAACAATGTCTGGCTGATGTGGGGTGAAACCCCGTAAGCGGTCCCAGGATGCTTGTTTCCGTTCCAGTGAGGACCCAGCTTGGCAGTTTCGGACTGTTACCATGAGGAGCAGGGTCAAGACTGATTTGCATATGGCTGTGTCGAAACTGGGGTGGCGTAGTGAGCAAAAAAAAGGATGGATTGAACCCAGATCTCTTGTCTGGGGGTGAATGTTTTATTTACTCAGCATCCCGTCCATCATTTGGTGCTGTAGTACTTCAGCACAACATAGTCAGTTGAGCAGTCCTTCTGCCCATGCAGCCTCTTGTTCAGAGATCTGTGTGGTGCAAGGGGTTGCCATGAGCAAAGTACTGTGGGTTCGATGGCGTCACTGTATTTCTTGCTGTGTGCCAGCACAGACTAGTATGCATTACACTATCATTAGCATATGAGTGAGTGCCTTAGTTAATATGGCCGCCACTGAACACAAATCCTTGCTCATCTGTACAATTTACAGTTGACAGGGATATTAGAAAGAACAAAGACGAATTACAGAATGGAAATGTTCCTGGCCTCTTTGTTAAATTAAAATGTTTCTTTCCAGACATTTCAGGATAAGAACTTTAGGATTCGGGTATTGCCATTTGAGCAACATGGATGCATGAGAGCTCTGGTCCTTAATTTGTAGACTTTATTGCCATTTGGGAAAATTGTTAAACCATATCATATTACCTGGAAATTAAATGTTGGCAAAAAGTATCTTTTCTGTTTCTAAATGCTAAAAAAGAAAATAGGGCAAGCATTTATTATGTGGTGATGATGGTTCTGGGCAAAAAATACATGTAGTATATTGAGATTTGTGGTACTGGTACTTTCTAGTAACCAGTAATTGGGCAAATTCAAATGTGTCTCTACCATACCCTTTTGTATTCATGTGTTTGTCTTTGTATTTTTTTTATTTTTTGTTTGTGGTAAGAAGGTGAGTAACAGGGGCAAGCTGTTCATCATTTAAAAATTCAATTGAGGTATTGCAACAGACTTATGGATGATGGAAAAGGGTCAGAACTATGAAAAATGTGTTGTATGATTATCATAACTGATTGGTTAAACCAGGAGTGTTGAATGTAGGTTCACAACACATATATCCCTAGCAGATTCTCAGAATATAAACATTAGACAAATGTATATACAATTAATCTACATGGGATACATTAGTCCCATGTTCTAAAAATCTCACAGGGATCTGCTCTCCTGTTTGGTAAAGAGGATACAACTGCTGAATCACTTGTGGAGGGACCAAGCTGATACAGTATTATTACAAACGACACACATGGTGGAAAAAAATGATTAGGTAGGAAATATTGTTCATCAAAGAAGGAGGATCCCTGCAATGTCTGAAAAATCTCTAAAGTAAATAAAGGAATGGAGATTAGAAATACTGAGGGGATTCTGTCACATCATCTTGTTGGTCATGTCTTAAGGCTGAAAGCTCCTTAATACATTTACTGTTTTATTGTCCTAAGGTACAAACTTTTTGGAAAGATATATGGTATAAATGTACCTTGATTTTTTCATACAAGATTCAATTTAACATTCGAAATGTATTTTTATGTACTTTGTCACCTGATTTTAATCAAGTTACCTCCAAATCTATTTTATTTGATCGATTTCTTGCTATGGCGTTTAAAGTTCTATTATCCTGCTGGAAAGACAATTCCAAAATATCATTCTTACATTGGTGTAATATAATGTAATGTAATGTAATGTAAAAAGAACTTATAAATGGCAACTAACACCTGGCGGTTTCTTGGCGCTAAAGCATAAAGAAGACACACAATCCATGGGGCTGGAAGCATTAATTGTGGCGTTACGGAACAGGTGAGTTTTTAGAAGGGACCTGAAGTGGGTGTGGGGGGAGGCTAGTCTTAGGCCTAGAGGGAGGGCGTTCCAGAAGGACGGGGCAAGGAATGAGAACCTCAGTCCTCCCTGTTTTTTGCGTTTGAAGGTTGGGGTCTGGAGTAAAGCCAGATGGGAGGAGCGGAGATTGCGAGAGGGAACATATGGGTGCAGTAGTGAAGAAATAAACGAAGGACCTGTGCCAGCAAGAGACTTAAAAATAATGCAGCCCAGTTTGAACTTACACATCTCAGAAACAGGAAGCCAGTGGAGGGATTTTAAGAGAGGGCGTACGTGTTGGTGTTTGGGTTGATGATGAATGAGCTGTGCGGCCTGGTTCTGGACAAGTTATAGCCTCTTTACTTGGTATGCCAGTATGCCAACATAGAGGGAGTTGGCATAGTCTATCCCCGAGATGACTAAAGCCAATAAGACCAGGGTGAGGGCCTTGGTGGTCAGGAAGCGGGCAATCTTTCGGATTTTTCTCAACTGGAAAAAGCTGGAGGAAACTACTGCGTTGATCTGGGGTTTCATCGTGAGGTCGTTACTAATAATGACCCCAAGGCTTTTTGCTGAACTGACAGGGTTGGGGGGGGGCCCAGCCTTGTGGGCCAAAAGGTGGATTTCCAGGGATTGGCTGTACCCCCGACAAGCAGCAGTTCTGTCTTGTCGGGGTTGAGCTTCGGATGATTCGCCCCCATCCAGTCGCTGATATGACAGAGGGTGGTCTGAAAATTGTCGATGGATTGGTCCGTAGAATTGATGTCGAAGACCAGCTGGATGTCATCCGCGTAAATAAACGCGGTGACACAGCTACCTCGTAGAGAACGAATAAGGGGGGTGAGGTATAAATTAAAAAGAAGAGGGGATAAGGAAGAGCCCTGTGGGACGCCACAGGTTAGCTCGACCTCGTCCGCAGAAAACTGAGAGAGCCGAACCGCCTGACGGCGGTTGCTCAAGAAAGAGCGGACCCAGGCTAGGGCAGAACCCTGGATGCTGGCCTCTCTGACACGGCCGACTAGAATGTCATGGTCGACCGTGTCAAAGGCGGCCGACAGGTCCAGGAGCACCAGAACCTGGCTGATGTTGGAGTCCGCTCCTCTCCGCAGTTACTCCATGACTGAAAGTATAACAGATTCAGTAGAATGATTGGGTCTAAAGCCGGCCTGTTGGGAGTCGAGGAAGTGAGAGTCTTCAATAAAGGTACTCAGGGTGTTAGTCACGTGGGACTCGAGGACTTTGTTGAGGTAGGGGAGGAGGGAAATGGGACGGAAGTTGCTCATAATCGTAGGGTCTGCTGTGGGTTTTTTGAGAATGGACATGACCTCGGCACATTTGAATGACCCGGGGACAATGCCAGAAGAAAGAGAATTGTTCAGCAGTGCCAGAGGGGGGAAGGACAGGCTATAAAGGCCTCATGAAGGATCAAGGGAGGACAACAGTCGGTGGGGGATCCAGAGGCAACCTTCTTAAGGAGGGCAGGAAGCTCTGTCTCCGAGATTGGAGGGATCTGGGTCAACTGCATGGGGTTGGGGGAGGGCGAGGTGAAGTCGGACCCAAGAGGGTGTAGGGAATCTAATATGTGATGAACATAGAATTGCTTCTGTTCCTCAATCTTCTATTCACTTACAAATTAAATCTTATTTATTATGGTTACCTTTCACCACTTTTCTATCATCATCATCTTAATCTCTACAGTTTCATAGTTTTTAAGTTTTATACTCTCTCCTTTTTCTCTCCTTTCCCTCCTCTCTTTCCTATCTTCTTGCCTTCCTTCTTTCTTTATCCCTATTTATCCTTTGTTCTTCTCTTCTCTTCGTTCTCGCTAAAAAACTAATTTCTCTTATCTATCTACCATAGTTACTCTTGTATTCACACATGTTATTATTCATATTAATATACTATGCTATTTCTGTTTTTATGATATGTTCTTGTTTTTCATAGTCACAGTTATGAAATTCTATTACAAAAGTTGTATCATATTTTATATCTTTATTTATACTGTATCCAATTCACGGTTACTTTTCTTTCTTTTTTACATACCTGTACCCTCATTTCTCTATCAAAATTGATAAATGTACATTTTTATTCCTGTGTTCTTCATATTCAATAAAAATTATTTAACAACAAAAAAAAAGAAATACTGAGGGGAGATTTCATTTACTACAATTGAAGTAAGAGGAATCACAGCCTGGGGTGGTATCATTATATGTTCTGAATCATCGGCAAGATGCTTTCACTAAATATTTACTTGAGCCAATTCTAAGTTGCTAATGTTCCCAATGTTATATTGCGTGGTGACTTTAACCCATTCTTTAAACCTCAAGTTGATATATGAAGAAATATGTAGAACTCTGGGCAGGAATTCTAGCAATATTTTGCATGATATGATGGTACAAGTAAGGTTGAAAGATATATGTTGATGGATACATCCGGTGACAAAGGAATATAGGTCATATGTACAAAGTAGTTTTGCAGTTGCAAAGAATGTAATTTTCAAAATCACAGGCTTTGTGACTGTGCAACCATATGTTGCATATGTACAAAATGTACATTGCAAGTCCAAAAAGGCTTTCGAACTTGCAGTAAGCACTTTGTGAATCATTGAAATTCAAAAAGGAAAAGAGTGCAAGACAGGGTAGTGTTGGACTTGGCTCTTTCTGCAGGTACAACCCTAGATTTTTGCCTTCTCCCTCCTAGTTGCTGAACCCATTTTTCTTGGCTTTAAGGACTCTGCACACTTTACCACTGCTAACCAGTGCTAACGTGTTTGTACTCCCTCCTCTAGACATGGTAGAATTGGTGTATACCCAATTGGCCTAGTTCATTTACTTGTACGTCCCTAGTGAAGTGGCACTACATGTGCAAATGGCCTGCAGCACCGATTGTGCCACCCACTCAAGTAGCCCTTTAAACATGTATCAGGCCTGCCATTGCAGCCTGTGTGTGCAGTTTAAACTGCCATTTAGACCTGGCAAAATTTACCTTTTGTCAGGCCCAAATCTTCCTTTTTAGGTCTAGCTTAGCGTTGCACCACATGCGCTGCTCGCTCGGTGAGATATATTGTGAGATAGGAGATTTTAGAAGGGGAATTGAAGCCCCGCCCATTTCATTGGGTCGGGTCAGCGTTTATGCTAAACACTGGCTTCCCATTGAAAAGGATGCTTTTTGGTCATTGCCCTTCCTCCCTTTTCCCGGACTGGGTCGTCTGCTTCACGGCTGTCGTGAAGTAATTACTTATCTTTAGGGGGGACATCTGTTTTTAGTTGGTTCATCGCTTGTTTCATTCAGTAGAGCGAGCTTTAGGGGGCCATCTGTTTCTAATTAGTTAATCGTTTGTTTTCACTGCAGGCACGCACAACGCGCATGGTGCCCTCTCACTTTCCTATTTATTTTAGCAATGAGTGTGCTGCTTATTGTGTTAAATATCAATGGTTCTTCAATGCTTATCTCAAGGTAGGTTGATCTTTGTTTTTGATATAATTGGTTATTTAAAATGGAAAAACACTATTTTAATATGGCCGCCTTCCTAGCTGATGACGTATAGAAATAGCTGCAATTCCGGGCCCCGAGGAAGCAAGAGCCGCAAGCTGCTGGCTGAGCAGCCCGCCGCGCTCAGCCCCTCCTGAAGCGTCGAGCTCTCCCTGCCCCGTACGCCTCCTCGGACTGACCCGCCTTGTGCTCCCCAGTACCGGGGCCTGGTGAAGTTTCTACATGCCTCATGGGCAGGGTGCTTCTTACACGTACACACCAGTACCGGGGTCTGGTGAAGTGTCTACACGCCTCAGGGGCAGGGCGCTTCTTACACATACATACCAGAACCGGGGGCTGGGGAAATGTCTAGACGCCTCAGGGACAGGGCGCTTTGTACAAATACATACCAGTACCGGGATCTGGTGAAGTGCCTACATGCCTCAGGGGCAGGGCGCTTCTTTGAAATAAATACCAGTACCAGGGTCTGGTGAAGTGTGTCTGTCTACACACTTAAGAGGCAGGCAGCTTCTTTACACATACATACTTACTAGTACCAGAGTCTGATGGAGTGTGTCTAGACGTCAGGGGCAGGGAGTTTTTTACACATATATACCAGGGTGTGACAGAGTGTGTCTGCACCAATATTTACTCATCATTCTCCTCCCTCAAACGCCCGGAGTGCCCTGACCCCCATCCTTTGCCCCCTTCACCCACAGCCACCTTTTCCAAATTTCATACGGTTTCGACGGAACAGATCAGCAAGCTTATCACCTCCATTAAGTCCGGGTCTCGTCTAGACCCTTGCCCTCCTTCCATACTGAGTGCTCTCATGGAAGTTATCACGCCCCCGCTTACGGACTTATGTAACTCCATCTTCCAGACAGGCATTTATCCAGAAATTTGGAAAAAGGCAGTCATCAAGCCTTTGTTAAAAAAATAGGTCCCTGGACCCCGCTGATTCAGCTAGTTACAGACCCATTGCCTGCCTCCCATTCCCGGCCAAGATATTTGAAGCAGTTATGAACCAACAGCTTTCGGGGTTCATCGATCACCATCAACTTTTAGATGATACCCAGTTCGGGTTTAGGAAGGGCCATGGCACCGAAACAGCTTTGATAAAGGCCTCGGACGAGATCAGGACTATAACGGACCGGGGTGGTGCGGCGGTCCTTGTACTCCTAGATCTGTCCGCTGCCTTTGACACTGTCGATCATGCCATCTTGATCGACCGTGTCACATCCTTGGGGTTGACCCATCTTGCCAGGGACCTCATTGCGTCCTTTGTAGCCAACCGCACGCAGGCTGCGAAATTGGGCACATTCTATTTGCCCACCTTCACCCTTCCGTGTGGGGTGCCCCAGGGCTCCTCGCTGAGCCCCACATTATTTAATATATATGTGGCGGATTTGGCGAGGGTTATAAAACACACATGGACTGCGCTTAACCACCTATGCGGATGACACCCAATTAGTGTTGCCGGTGCATAAAGATGGAACAGCTGTTGCTGCTAGATTCCAGGAGGGAATGCTGGCCATTAGCTCATGGATGTCGAGTAACTGCTTGAAAATAAATTCGTACAAAACCGAGGTGATGACCTTTGGCAACCTTTCGCCAGAATGGTCTTCCATCTGGTGGCCCAGTGAAATGGGTCCACCTCCCACTCCGGTTGCCAGGGTCAGAAACCTCTGTGTCATGTTCGATGACAAGCTGTTATTCAAGCACCATGTGAATGCAGTGGTCCCATCCTCCTTCTATATGTTGAGGAAGATTAAGAAGCTGTTGCCATATCTCCCCCCAGTGGCAGGAAAAACTACGATTACCACCCTCGTCTTCTCTAAGATGGACTATGGCAACGCTCTCTTCCTCAACACGCAAGAACAGGTTCTAGCCAAACTACAATCAGTTCAAAATGCGGCAGCCAGAATCCTGCTTGGCATCCCCAGTCACCGTCCCACCTCCTCAGCCATACGTCAGCTGCATTGGCTAAGAGTCAAGAGTCGGATCAAGTTTAAAGCACTCTGTGTCGCCTACAAGGCCATCCATGACTCAGGACCCAGGTTCCTTAGAGATGCTTTTCGGATCTATGCCCCTAAAAGATCACTTCGCTCATCCTGCACCTACCTTCTCCCGGTCCCACGTACCAGAACCACCACCTGGGGAGATAGACGTTTTCTAGTAGCAACTCCCAGGTAGTGGAATTCTCTCCGTTTGTCCATCAAAACCAGTCCCACCTTCATCATGTTCCGTAAACTTCTGAAAACCTGGTTATTCAATCAATGATTCATCTGGCTGCTCCTTGTCCCAGGAAGTTCCATATGCGCCGAGACACCCCAGAGTAGCTGTGCGCAATAAAAATCCCAAAAACATAAACATAAACATGAACATGCCACGGACGCAGGGAGCTTTTTTTGTGACCTTTCCCTGTCCTTACGATACTCTGTCCCGGTTCAGTGGAGCTGAACTTGGTTGGAATGCCCCCTCCCTCTTTGGGTTCCTTCCTCCTTGGCACCGGCCCATCCCATGAAGGGATTAGGAGCCCTGCGTGGAAGGAAGGAGGCGGGGCTTGTCAGAGGCGCACAATGGGGCTCAGTTTACTGTAATTAAGGAGTTAGTGGGAGCCCAGCTCTGCTCATTGTTCACAGAGTTGGTCACTGGGCAGGGAGAGGGGTCTCTGTTGCTCAGTAATTAACTCAAGCTACCTTCATCCTTAAATGGGTAATTAATAACAATCAAAGACTGTGCAGCCCCCGGCAGCAGCAACGGCCAGTCTGCCCCAGAGAGATGCTACTGTACCGCCTGCTCCCCACAGACCCGTCCCTGCTGATGGGGTAACTCCTTTCCCAGTGGCCAGGGTGATGGCCATCTGTAGTCCCGGTGATCCCGATGGTGGGAGCATGGGCTGTAAGCCACAGAACGACCAGTAGAGCTCCAAGGGATGTGTGGTATATCTGGTTTCCCTGTAGCAGCAGGCCTGTGGACACAAACCCAGTCAGACCTCCAGGGCTGCCTGTCATGACACTTGCATGTATTTAGGCGGCGCATGTATGTATTTCGAGTGTGGGGTACCTGTCACTTCCGTGTACCCAGGCTGATGGCACAGGGCTGCACAGTCTGTTCTCTTTTATGCTCTAGGTAACTGGGTGTCTGCTGTTTATCTGTCCGCAGGCCTATTGCACAGGGCTGTACACCATGAATCCCAGCACAGCTCCGACAGGTGGGTACCCGCCACTTCAATATACCCATTCCGTGGGCACATGCATGTAGAGCCTGTGCAGGGCTGTGGGTACCGCCAGTTTTCAAATACACAGGCTAGGCACTGACATGTACATCCTGATCTGTAGGGTGTGTGTACCCATGATGTAAGCCCAGGAATGCACAGCCTGAGATACAGAAATGTGGATACCTCTGCTCCTCTTGTACACTAGCCGATGACGCAGAGATGCTCTGTTTGATCTGCAGGGCTCTGTGTACCTGAGCTCTGCATGTACCCATGATTTAGGCGCAGGAACGTACAGCCGGAGCTGAAGAAACGTGAGGTCCGCTGCTGTTCAAGCACACTGGCAGACACAGCAAGTGCTGTGTTCGTTAGCTCGTTGTAACCATCGCTCCCTAAACGTTACATCTTTGGCTAATTAGGTTCCCTTTTGATTACGTCATCTGTGTAATCTGACAACTTCATGGGTTTACAGGACCATGAAGTTGTCAGATTATAGTGTAAGGACCTGTGGAATATTGCCCTGTCTGCCTGCAGCTTTAAACCTGCATCTCCAGGCTCTCTGCAGAGCTTCTGAACGGCACCTATTCCCTACGCCTGCCTTCTGCACTGGAATTTGGGAAGCTGGCAGTGTCATTTATTTTCCACCTCCCTTCCTTCGTAACCAATTTCTCATTTTCTGGGTCTGCAAATATAATCACTCCACTGCAAACAAAAATCTGAAGTAAAACACATTGTAACTTATACTTCCAATAGCTCTAATTTTCACAAATGTGAGACCGTTGCATTGCAAATGATTGTTAATACATATATTTCAGCCCTAGGGTAGTCCCTGGACAGCCCAGGGGGTAAGGTGCAGTATAGTTAAAATGTTTGAACATGCACTTTTATGTTTTACTTGTACTGGTAGTGAATAATTCTTAAATTAAGGTTTCACTCCTGTAAGGCCTACCTCTCCCATAAGATAACACTGGAGTTACCTTATTAAATGTAATAGGCTGTAACTTCCAAATGGGAACAAGTAACATGTTCATGTTTGGTGTCTTAGGAATTGTGATGAACAATCGTCTCTTATTGGAATGTTGGATTTTAAATTAAAATTTTGAAAAGGCCTCTTTTAGAAAGTTGACATTGTCCTGCACTATACTCCAAAATAGGGTGTCACTGTTCCTGTAGAGGACGGGGGGGGGAAGAGGAGCGATCTATGGTGTAGGTAGGAGAGTCAGCGAGACTCATTCTTGATGCCCTCAGACATACCAAGGGAAACCATTCTTCATCATAGGGCAGTTGCTTCTCGTTGCGCTGACACTGCAATGCCCTATGTGTCCCCTGATGGGTCACTTGAGCAGAGATCTTTTAAACTTCTTGCCGTATGATGTTTGTGAGGCAGTGCTCATAAAGAAGTGAGTGAGTTTAAAATTGACTAGAAGAATCAATGCTGTGTCAAATTTAATTGGTAGATTCCTATGCCAAAATCAAAAAACCAGAGGTTAGTGCTACTAGAGGGTTATAATGACCCTAGGTAGTCAAATGTAAACATAAAGTGAAAATAGTTTTATATTTATTGGTTCAACATGTTTCTTGCCCCTATTGGTTTCGGCAGAGATCGTTAGTGCTTCTTCAGGACCAGAAAAAAGAAAAATATGTGAATGAAATTGTATGGGGGCCTTCCCTATAGTAGTGGTATATGCCTCCCAGACAGCCATATACAATAGAGAGCTTAAGGAGTCCCAGGATGGACCAACAATGGCAGGATGGGAGGGTGGATCTGGGCACAGCCCTACTAACACTTGAATAGCCTGTGTTCTACCTTCACACGGAGGCAAGCATACCCCCTGTAGTTAGTCTGGAGCAAGGGCAGGGGAAGGCAGGAAACCTGTACACTTAAAAGGGAAACCTCTAGAAGCATCTTCCACTTCAAAGGAGGCACCCAATAAAAATATTGGACCTCTGTCACCAACTCGTCAGTAAATTCCTCGACCAGTGGAGACTTTGCTATGAAGAACGACTGCTGTGCTGCTGTAAAGACTGCCACTCTGTTGGATTACTGCCTTGCTGGATAAATGATAATGAGATTTATTCAATACGTTCTGAGTAGAACAGTTTTTTTTAAAAGCAACAATGTATATATTGGAACTGTACAGAACAGGACCGATATATATGCTGATGCTTTTTCCGACCGTAGAGACCATCCATTGAACAAATACAACCAGATTAATAGCGTCCTTTACCTATCTGCCTTGACAAAGCCCCAAGCCTGTGCGCCAACTAGAGAGTAAAACATGTTGCCTAGTGTATGTGCAAAATTGTTCTACTCCAAACTTATTGCATAAATCTCTTTATCATTAACTAGATAGATTGAAGAATCTACTTAACAAGAATTACCATATCCTCATATTTTGCTGAATACTGTCTACTTGAAATCACTTTTTCAGGGTTGTCTTTTGTGGGATTAGGGGTTTGGCCCGCCACATGTTAAGACAGTACTATTAGATAATAGCAATAAAAGGAGACCTGGGCTTTACCCCTCACAGCAAAACCAAATAGCTAAGGCAAGAAAATGTCAACTTCCTAAAAGTGGCATTTTCAGAATGGTAATTTGAAATCCGACTTGACCATTAATTAGGATTTTAAATTAGAATTCCAGTGACAACACACTTGAACCAGTGATATATTTCAAACTAGAAATACCTATAACATGTATATAATAATCCCAATGTTATCCTATGGAAGTTATAGACCTTACAGTAGTGAAAAAACGAGTCTAAGAGTTTTTCAGTTGCAGGACATGTAAAACTTAAAGTACAAGTCCTGTTTTTACATGCATTGCACCTTGCCCTCTGGGCTGTCCAGAGCCTACCCTAGGGATGACTTATATGTATTGAAAAGTGAGGTGTGGGCCTAGCAAAATCTTTATTTTGAAACAATGGTTGAAGTGCACACAAATTACACATTTAACAAGATTATTTTGAATGTTTCAACAATCAAAACAAACAGTGTGCAGTGCTGAAAAGAGCCCTGCCTAATTTTGTGGATCAAATTCAAAAAAGCAATTATACAAAATTATTTAATCACTGTCGACAAGCCTATAAGCAATTGATTAAATCATTTTGTATAATTGTATCATTGTTTCACTATCCATCGTCTCTCATCACTTTGCTACATGGTACATGTTGGTTTATTATATTCACTATGAAGCCCTAGGGCATGTCGCTATGCATGCTGTATCTATTACACCCCAATGAGCTAACTTTTTTGAAAAGGTATATTTTGCCAGTTCGAAATGACAGTTTAAAACTAAACATACAGGCTCTGCAATGGCAAACCTGACCCATGTTTAAAGAGCTACTTAGGTGGATGGTACAATCAGTGCTGCAGGTCCACAAGTAGCATTTAATTTACAGGGCCTGGGCACATGTAGTGCACTTTCTAGAGACTTGTAAGCAAATTAAATCTGTCAATTGGGTTTGAGCCAATATTACCATGCTTAGAGGAGAGAGCACAATCACGTTAGCACTGGTTAGCAGTGATAAAACGCTCAGAGTCCTAAAGTCAACAAAAACAAATTCAGCACAAAGGGTTGTAGGAAGAAAAAAAAGGGAATGACCCTACAGAAATGGCAATTTCCAACAATCATGAATCCTGGTTTCTCCCATATGGTCGTATGTTAGGTTTCATAAAGGTAGCAGCTACTACCCCTGTCTAGCCCTTTGTTAGCCATGGTCCGGTCGTGCTGTTAAGGATCCTCAGTTAAGTGATAATTTGCTATTACACATCATGATTTACTTTAGCTATAAAGCACAGATGTATTCCAAGATTACTTTGTCTATGTAGCACGTTGAGAATAGTTCTCTTATGTCCAATACTTTAATTTCCCCAACCTCTCTTGTTGACGTAGTAGCCTAGAAGCAAAAGCTTTGTTTACTTTTTTGAGTTTTCATTTTCCCTGTAGGGCTGTCTCTTACCGCTTGACAATATTCACTCAATAGTAATCTTTTTACATTTAAATATATTTTGCAACACAGTAATGAATTCTGATTGCCACATCATGAACGCGAAATATGTGTTGAAGCAGTAAGTAAGTAAGTAAATTTTTTATTGTATATAGTTAATTAAAACCTTTAAAATATGGTTACATTAAAACACATGTTATTAAGAATAAAATATACGACTTTAGAGGATCGTTAAAACAACACAAAAAGAATAACTTTCTAAAATGTCTATATATTTCGTATATTTATGAGAGGGGATTCAGAGTCTTTTCATAACACTTCAGGCATCCGTGTTCGAGCGTTCAGTAATCTTTTTTCTCAGTCTTCACTACTAGCAGCAATGCCTTTTGACAGAACCTGGCGGCCCTACAAGCTGTCTGCAGATGGTAACTATTCAGTGCTAGCATGACAGCTGGGCAGTATGATCTAATCTGAAAAAGACGGAATACATGCAGTAGATAATAACGTCTCAAGGTTTTCAAAGATGGGCAGATGCACAATATGTGCAACATTGATTCTTCCATTTGCCCACATAGTCTGCAGACAGGGGTCGGCCATGTTTGCTTTCATGAAGGTGTATGGTCTTTTAAAATGGTGGTGCCCAGCCGTAATTGTAATAGTGTTTTTTGGGTGGCATTGGATATGTGATTAACTAAATACGGTTGAGGTTCCATTTTCACATACGTGGCCAGAACCGTCCAACTGTGTTTTTTCTGTGCTGTTGCGGCTTTGTCTGTTAGCCAAGATTTTTGCTTTGCTGCTCCGTTGGTTACTTTTTTAAAAGCCGCAAAGTTTAGATTTGTATTCCATGCCTTCTCCAACTTAAGACTTGCAAGGGCGTTCTCCCATACTGGTTTCCTAGCGTTTTTCGACTTGGTCTGGTTGTTCATCTCAATCCAACAGAGACCCTTTAGCGTGTCCTCTTGGGCTGCTCTTAGTTTCCAACATGTTTTTAGAATGGCCGCTTGTCTGACTTGATGCTGGATTGATAGTCCAAATTCCTGGCGAATCAATGATTGAGATACAAACCTCGGAATCTTAAAGATATATTTGAACAGCTCTGATTGCTGTGTGTTCAGAAAATTTGCATCTTTACCCCTATACAATTCCGAAACATAAGTGAACGAGGGTAAAAACTTGGCGGCTATCACCTTCAACAGGTGCGAGCTGGATGGACAGTTCAATTTCGTTTTTAATATGTTTAGGGCAAAAGGAAGTTTATTTGCCTGTGCCTTTCTATACAGTTGGTGATCTTTCAGAGTCCACCTGGCATCGACAACTACTCCCAGATATTTGTACGAGCAGGTCTGCTCTATTTTGTTGCCTGCGATGTGCCATTTGAAAGATTTCCTCCCTGGGCGAGAAGCAAAACAGACGATCTTCGTCTTTTTATAATTAATTTACAGGCCCTGCGCACTGATGTATTCATGGAGCTTCATGATGGAACGTTGTAAGCCCAACTGAGTCTGACTGCACAGTACGATGTTGTCCGCATACTGAATGCTCCTGATTTTGTGATGAGCTAGCTTTGGCAGATCGCTTTCTGTCTCCGCAATGTGCTTGTCCAGGTCCGCTGTGAAGATGTTGAAAAGAGTTGGGGCCAATACACAGCCCTGCTTGAGGCCCACATGGGTATAAATGTTTCGTGTAGTTCGATTGCCATTGCCTAATTTTATTCGAACCCAGGTGGATGAATACAAGTTCATGATGGCCCGCAGCAACTTTGATGGTATTCCCCAAGTGTCCATTTTTTTCCATAGAGCCTCCCTCGGGACTGTGTCGAACGAAGCTTTCAGGTAGAAAAAACACGTGTACAGCTTAGTTGACTTATCCCTGGCTTTGTCCACCAGAAGGTTTAACGCCAGCAGGTTACATGAGGTGTTGGTTCCGGGCCTAAAGCCAGTCTGCGTGATCGGCAAGATATTATTCGCACAAACCCAATCTTCCAAGGCCATTAAAAGAATCGAGGCGTATATTTTGGCCTCGACATCTATGAGTGCTATGAGGCGGTAATTGGATGGATCAGATCTTGTGCCTGCCTTAAAGAGTGGATGAAAAATACTGCCTTACCATGACTGGGGAATGTTTCCAGTCTGGAAAGCACTGTTAAATAGTGGGGAAAGATGTTCTGCCCAGAATTGTTGGTCTTGTTTGAACAGACCATTCGGTAAACCGTTTGGACCTGGGGCTCCCTTAGATCTTTTTTGTAAATTTGCCTTAAACTATAGATTTGAGTGGTTATATCATCACCCTTTGACCTGGCTGTTGATTGCAGCTTCTTGATTTCTTGATTAAGGGTCCTTTTCTTGCGCACTATATTGCCCAAAGACGCTTGAGGGGTATTACTTTATTTCTTTATGTTACTGTGGTTGCAGAATCTCTCAGTTAGTGATGAGGTCAGTCTTTTCCAGTTTTCCCGATGTGCGGATGGATCTTCTCCAGTCACTTCAATAACAATATTTTTCACGAATAACATTATGTCTTTGATGTAATACCATACCAGTCTCTTAAGGTTGTAGAGGCTTGGGGGTTCTGTCAGGTCTTTGGTCGGTGTAGCCCTATTGTGTTGGATGTTGATTTCAAATGATTGCAGGCTGTGGTCGCTCTCCAATTTGTGGATGATTTTGTAACTAGCGATTGTTTGCAAAACCTCTAGATCCACGATGGTATAGTCCAGCGCTGATTGGGCCTGTTTATATATTCTAGTTGAAGATGCTGGTTGGTCTTGTGGAAAGTGCCGTTCAATGCGATCATCCCGACCTCAGCGAACATGAGTGCACATTGTTGACCGATCTTATCCCTTTTTTGATGATTTGTAATAATGATTGGGATTGGTCCGCCAATCCGTTTATATTGATTCATGAGTTGAGCGTGGTCTGATTGAAGAAGGAACATGTTCAGGTCGCCAGACACGACCAGCCCCACCTGCGGGTACGTGGATTGTAGTGATTTTATAAAGGATTTTAAGGTCAAGATTTTCTCCACTTGGTTCTTGGGGTTTGGGTGAAGATAGGTGTTACAGATTATTATTGAGAAAGTGTTATGGGCCCTCTGCCTACCATTGCCGAGAACTGGCGTCGGCTCACTTTTAATACACTGGATCCATTGTTGTCCTGTGTCGATGTTATCATATGACCAAGTGATCCCAGTGTTCAGGTGGATCGAAAGGCTTCCGGCAGCCCTTCCTGACGGGCCTCTTTTGATCGCTTCTAATTGGATTTCCTTAAAGCCGTCAATATGCTGGGAAGCCGTTGACCAGGTTTCTTGAAATAGGATAATGTGAAAAAGTTTTAAAAATGACAATAATTCTGCATCAATATTTTTTGCCCCCCAGGCCATTGATATTCCACGAGCAGACTTTCAGAGCCGGTTTTCATGCTTCAACCATCCATGCTGTGGATGTATTTTGAGTTGGTTGTAGAATTTTCCGGCATTCTTTGTCTACCCCCCACAGGCCTTGGTGAATGATGCGGAAGTTGGCCCAACCCCCCTTGTTGATATCCATACCCCCAACGGCGCCCCAAAGAATTCCGCCTTCTGGTTTTGGTCTTTCTTCCGCCAGCATGGATAGTGGGCCTGGGTATCTTTCTGGCGGCACTGGTCTTATTTCAATTCCCCAGTTGGCGAAATCTTCTCTGTATCGCCAAACTTCTTTGGCTATTTCCGGGTCCTTCCATGTTGCCACAGTCATTTCTCTCCCATGTGTGTTGGGAATTGTTTTAAATTTGATGCTATCTATGTGAGTTGTGTTCACATATTTCAACGTCTCGAACTGGTTGGTAAGTTCTAGAATGGCACTCCGGTTAAGAATATCATGATATCCCCTTGAATTATAGTGCAGGATTATTTCCTGCACTAATGATCCCACCGGATAGGTTAAATCTGGCTTCTCATTCTGGTTTGATAAACGGATGTGATCATTTGGTTTGGGTTGTCTGGAAGGACTCCTCTGGTTTGGGGCGAACAACTGAGATCCTGGTTCGATATATGAGGCCGCCAGCTTTAAACTTGTGTCCGCTAAGACTTGCGGTGTGAAACTCTGTTGTTGCTCTGTTACAGGGCGATTTTCTTTTAGTGCCATCACCATTTTCGGTAAGTAGTGTGAAATATCCTTCTGTTCTCCCTGCAGCTTCAGTGCGGGAGGGCCGTCCGCCTGTTGCATTGTAATTTGGGCTTGTGTTGTATTTAAACCACTTAATGACATTGTGTCGGCTGTTAGTTTGACTGCCGGGGGCTGATTCGCTGCTGAAAAAGTCATCCCGCGGTCCAATTGCTTTGCCAGGTTCGCCTTTGGCGACTCTTTGTGGTTGGGGCCTTGCACTGTTGTTCCTGTATTTATGAATGGCTTAGTGATTCTTGTGGCATCTTTTTTCCCCTGATGCTTGTTTTGTCTTGCTTTCCTTAGTCGCTTTCTTTCACGCTTTGTGAGATGGAGTATCTGTTTTATTTGCCCGTTTTGTGTTGTTCCCAGCTCTTCGCTGCTCACATTTTCTAGTTCTTCCATGAGTATGTGGGATTGGTTCCCATTTTTTTGCGATTGCCCGGGTGCATCTTTCCCTGTGTTGGCTGTATCCAAAATGCCTTTTTGAGGGGATGTTAAGTCTTCGGTCATTGACAACTGGGAGGCCTGGGGGAGAGGTATTGGACTGCCTTCCATTTTGGCCGGCCTTATGTCCTCGCTATATGAAGTGGCACTGCTGACTGAGCTTGTCGTGTCTACGGGCGAGCTTTCAATTCCGGGGGTTTCAGAGAAGTTATGGACATCATTGGACTTGTTCTGTACCTCTACCAGAATGTCTGTTAGAATTGCTGGTAATACTTTGAGATGGTCAATAATTTCAGAGCACTGACATTCGTGGTATGTTGTATGTGGGTCTTTCTGTGCCCGTTCGATGAAGGAATTCAACTCGAGAATCTTTTTATCTATCCCCGCCACATGTGAAGCTAAAATTTGCAAGATATCTATCTGAGACTCTAACTTCTCTGAGTGTTGAAGGAGGGCTGAGGAGATTGTTTCCATCATGTTTATAAACGGCGACCACAGTGGAGCGTGGAATGGTAATCTGTCGTCTGCTAGGTGTCTTGGGTCTTGAGGGCTGCTCCGAGCTTTATCTCTTATTTTGGATCTTGTTACGCATGAGGCTCGTAGGTCTCCGGAGTCTGGTGGGTCTCGTTGGTCTCCACCCCGACCCTTGTCTGGGATGGGCGTGTAATAGGATGTTCTGATCCTCTGCTCTTGGCCCTTGGAAGGAATTGTTCGGCTTGGTGAAACAATGTTGAAGTGGAGCGGGAATAGCCCCGACGGAGGATTTGAGGTCATTTGGCTGGTATGAGTGGTGCCAACGATGGTCAGGTTGTCGGGCTCCTGCGCATTTGCGCCTGCGGTGAAATTTGGAGTAATATAATGGTTCATTTGTGCGTCTGTGCCTAACGGGTCATCCTTTGGCTGTGTTGGGCCGTAGGGTGTCATCCTTGCGCTTAGAGATTGGACCTTATTATCGGTTTCTTTGGTGTCCTTGTCCGAAAATGTCCAATAAGGTCTTGTTATCCTTTCTTGAAGCTGTTCTCTTGACGACCCTGAGGTCATTTTCATAAACCCCAGGGCCGAAATAAGATCCTAAACTTAGTGAGCGTCGCTTTTCTGGGATGGTGGGATCCATTTGAACTTCCTTTATGTTTTCCATGCGCTAGTCACTTGGCATATTATCTGAGTTGGTGTCGCCAGCTTCCTCCCTTGTGTTTATTTGGGCGTTCACCGTGTGTTGATTCGTCGTCTTGTCTGGATTCTTTTGGAGAGTGTCCCAGGGGTAATATTTGTTCCCATATGCTTTATTGCTTTTAGTGTTGTTGTGGTTCTGCAAGGCTTTAGTTAGAGAAGACACTGATTGAGACATTCTTTTGATACTGATTGCTGTCTTTAAATTCTGTTCCTGCAACGCTGGCGGTGCAGATGATGGAGGCGAGAGTAGAAAATCTGTGATCTTTGTGTTTCTGAGGCATGCGGTCTTCAGAGGTGTTTTAACCGTGAGGACCCTAAGAGTGATGTATTTTGCCTCTAGAGTATCTGGAGTATCCCCTATTATGTCCTCTTCATTCTTTTTCCGGCATGGGAGTTGTTTGCTTTTACTTGATTTGACTATGGGGTCTGTTCTGAGTCTCCCTGATCTCATGGTGAGGCTGCGGTGTGATTTTTTGCCCCCTACTCCTTGCAGCCTTTCAGACACCCTATTACGTGGCTGCAACCGAGATGGTAGGGTTTCGGCTGGTTGAGAAACTCCAACAAACTCTTGTCTTGCTTTGACTTCTCTTGTCTTGTGGAGTCCTCTTGATACGGGCAGCTATGTAATTAATTTGTTTTGCCGTGGTCAATTGACTGGGCAAGGAAAGGTTCCAATGTTATCAGAGTGCTCAGCTGCCGCACTGACTCAAGATTCCCTCGAAGTGGGCGTTTGGTTTGGTTTGGTACTTTGTTACTCTCTGTTCTGCGCGGTTCTCTACTATGTGCACTCTAATTTCAGCTCAGTGATGCTTAGCCTTGTAACAGTGAGCCCAAGTCCAAATCCAACTCCCAGACTCCCAATGCTGCCAATGCTGCCAAGGAAAACCTCCCCGCTGCCTGCAGCTTGACTACACTCCAGAAGTCCGCCCCCCTTTTCCTTGTAGTGCACACCTGCTAGTGCTGCCTGCAGTATTGCGGTTTCTGTTTTTATGGGCACGTGAAATACGGGCCAGTATGTATGTAGGTGCTGGCAGGGTCGAGCCAGGATGTGCAGGATGAGAGCAAGGACCAGGGACGCCACAGGCAGGGGGGAGGAGGGAGGTTGAACCAACCTGATGCTGCCTGATGCTGCCTGCTGTGATCCCTGGGCTAGTCTCCGACTTCCTCAGGTCGATCCGCCTTCGCTTCGTCCCTTCTTTTCGTGCAAGACCCTGCTGCCGCTGCACGCTCTGAAGCTGCTTCTGCTTCTAAGTGCAATCAGCTGGCTGGCTGGTCTCTCCTCACGGGCTGCAGGCGGCGGGAGAAACACGGGTAGGCTTTCACTACTTGTTTGCCTCTCATCTGCGTTAACTGAAAAAAAATGGTTGTTTCCTTCTTACTCAGGGCGACTACCGGAGAAGCAGGGATTTTAAAATTGCACGCGGTTTCCTTTACGGGCGTTGCGGCCGCAGGTACAGAGCCCTCCTGCCGCGGTTGCCGCCTCTGCCTGCCTCCGCCTCCGCTCCCTTACAAGTCCAGGGTGCAGGGTGCAGACGCTGGCCGCCGCCGGACCCCGCAGCTTCTTTAGGTTCTCTGTGCTCGTGGGTCGTTGGTCGAGGGACGTAGCAACCCAAATTTTCTGGCTATCAGCTTTTAGAAGCTGATATACAGCTCCTCTGCTACTCCTCTGCTCCGGCGAAAAACGCCAAACTGAAAAACGCCAAAATGCTCGCCACAGCTCTCTGCATTTATACCTCTAAATTGGTGATTTATCAGGGTGCAAATGTCTTTCTGTTTCTCAGAGATAGCTACTCTACTCTGAAGATCTCCAAAGACATACAACGTAAAAGACGTTAAGGGTTAACATTTAATCTTTGCACCAGACATTTTGATAATTTCCCTTTCTACTGAAGCTTTTTTGCCTCCATTTAACACAGTTGCTCATCAGTGTTGCACCTACATCTGCATTGACCAACCAGAACAAAAGTGCTATACTTCTGATCAGCTTGCGAAAATGTTATTATTACACTGCTTCAGTAGTGCAAATATTTGCGCAAAATTGCACTGCATCATGTAAGGTTGCATAATATGCCCCATCACTCAAACAATGTGCACATGTGTACATTCTAAGGTAGCGTTCCTTAACCTTTTGACTTTTGTGTACGCCAACTTAGTCATTACTAGAATACGGGCCCCTCTCTTGATCATTACTGTAATGCAGGACCCCCACTGAGTCATTATTAGAAGGTGGAGACCTGACTTAGCATTTTCTATGTTTCGAACCACAAAACAATACACTAAAAGTACAGAAACAAGCAAACAATTACACAAATGATGCAATACTTTATCTTCTTTACAAACAAATATAAAAATATCAACATTTTAATTTTAACCTCTTCCTTGCGTCAGACGCCCCCTGGCCGTCTGACGACAAGATGGGCGTGTGCGAAGGCTGGCCAGGGGCAGTTCGAACCGCTCATGTGTCAAATTCTTTAGCACCGCGGGGGAATTCCTGCCGCAGGGAAGAGTTTAATGGGAAGATTGGTGCTTTTCTAAATTCAATTCAGGCCACTCAAACTATTTCTATTGGATGTATTTGCACTGCTACCACAAATCAATCTGAGGATACTAACTTAATTTTTTTGCTTTGAATCGAAGATTCATTCACATTTACAGAACGTTTTGATTTTTAAAATGGTACATTTTGCTACTTTATTTATATTATCTTTATTAATTTGCTGCTATTATTTAATTTTCTTAGCAGTCCCGGACCACCTGAGAAGGCTTCTGGATCAGCAGGGGTCTACAGACCACAGGTTAGGAACCACTGTTCCAAGGCCTTTATTTAGAGTGTCCTCTTAATTCAGATGGGGCTAGAAGCAGTAGCTACCAGCCCTATAAGAATTATGAGATATGCAGGATCACTGGGGATCTGTTTACTTTCAACATCCCAAATTTCTGGCTAAAACTTCAGGGCAAAAGAAGGGATTATCGGGGTAATCAATCTCAGGATTACTGGTAACTTGTCCTTGGGTCACATTTTCCCCACTCCCATAGTTATCAGTTATCTCCACTTACGGTAATCCCGGGATGGGGAACTACCAGGCTTTCTCCTGAGTCACACATATGTTGAGACCTGTGTCGCAAGAGCATAGACATCCTTCCTTAGATTACTAGGTTTTAAATCAAATATTTAAAAACATAGGAACTCATTGTATACTGGTTTTTCTAAATGCACAGGTGGTCTTCAATTTAAGTGAGGTGCCTAGAGGCATGTATAACCTTTCCCCCCAGAAGCCCTTTTTATCATAAAGTACTGCAACTGTACGGTTGTCTACGTGTGAAGATTCCCATAGTTAAATATGTATTTCCATCAGAGCTATAGCCATGCCTATTCTCCAACTGTGAAAAAATAGGTAAATGATCTCTCTCTCTCAGTGATTCAGATCCTGACAGCAGTTTTGGAAAGACAAAACGACAAAATGAACGATCAACTCTGGTTTTTATGTAAACAGATTAAATCCTAAACATGCTGCAATCTCATTTAATCTACTATAAATGGTCTGAAATTGTATTGCTATGCAAATAAAACAGGTGTTAACTTTGCTTGATCAATTAACAGACGACCCTAACTCTACTCCAGCAGTAATCATAAACAAGGCAGGTCTTTCACGGTAAGAGGCAATTGCTGTTTGTTTCGAATGCCCTTTTTAAAAAAATCATAAATCCATTGGAAAAACATATAAAGTAGCTATAGTCTTAAATTAAGCACACAATTTTTACATTTAAATGATATTAAACCCTTACCATGGACACCACAAAATACTATGGGGCAGATGTATCAAGATACCCATTTGCAATTCTCATATAGCGATTTTTTGAGAATCACTATTTGAGAATTGCAAAATGGTATGTATCTAGAAATTCGCGATTTCTTAAAATTCCTTAATTGTGATTAGCAAATTGCTAATCGCAATTAAGGAATAATTTCCCATTTCCCATTCATTTCTTAAGGGAAAATCGCTAAATTGAAATGCTTGATGCATAGCATTTAAGGAATCGCAATTTGCGATTCCTTAAATGCTGACGCAAAGTTAAGGAATCACAAATTTTGAAATTCCTTAAATTTACGATACATCGCATGTCCGATTTTTTTTGTCGCAAACGCTGCTATTTTGCGAATCGCAGCGTTTGCGAGAAAAAAATCGTTTGATACACCTACCCCTTAAACTGTGGTTTATTAGCAATTATGCTTAATATGCAGTTTCACATGAATACACTCAAGATGTGTGGGATCACCTCAAATTTCATGTTTCCACACTTTGGGACTCGCTATTACGCATCCCGCAAAATACCGGGAGGTAATACCGCACACGATAAATTCTGATACTGCTGGGTGTGATATTTATTAGGTGCGGTAATACTACACCAGGTTTGCACCTCAGAATCCTAGATAATGTGGTAATTCTGCATGTTGTTCCCATTCCAAAGTTCAGGAGCGGTGCAGATTTACAAGACAGTGACGCATCTGTAGAGATGCGTCCCTTTCCCTGCGCCACCCTGAGAAACGTTTGCCCCACCATGGATGCGCTGTATTTACAATACAGCACACCATGGCGCAAAGATTGATAGATGCGTAAGAAATTCTGACACATCTGTTGGCGCAAAAGTCACACATTGCTGGAGCCGTGTTGCAAGTATGATACAACTCCAGCAATGCTGCTCATTGTGCTGCACAGGAGTAAGGTTTTGCGCTGAGGCATCCTAGAAGTGGCGCAGTGAAATCTTGTAGATTTCACTGCTTCACTTCTACGAGGCTTTTTTTGCGTGTGAACGCCCACCCTGCATACATTATACTTGACGCAGGTATAATGTGACGCAGGGCTTTACAACATGACACATCTCCCTAGATGCGTCACGTTGTAAATGAGCCACATTTTTAAGCTGCCGCTGCGTCACAAAAAGTAACGCAACGGCGGTGCAAAAATGCCGCTAGGGACTTGTAAATCTGCCTCAGGGAGTCTCAGTGGTGCAGTTTTCCTCGCACACATTCTGCTGGGTTCTACCTGGTGAAAATTGAGCAGAGGGAAAACTCATAGGTATGGTAATGACTGCAAAACCTATAATTCCCATTCGCGTAAATCCCAAGATTACAATAGGCATCGGTATGTAATAAAGGTCATAGTTGAGGAAGCCCAGTTTTCACAACTTTTGCTCAGCATTTGTGTGGTTATGATATGTGCGCTGGTGGAAAACTGTAGGGCCTTAACTGCATATTACAAAACCAATAATATTATATGAAATACTGTAAATGTGCTCCAATCAGCCTGTCACATCTTTTAACATGTTATTGGTCAATCAATGGTGCTGTAACAAAACCAACATAAACCTTGCCTCACATGGGAAAAAGAGCTGTTGCCATACACAAAGTCCATTCTAGGGCACCCTCTCCCCATCAGTCGATTGGGAACAGCCTTATCGCAGTGTCTGTTTGCCTTCCGTGTTTAAAGACTTGGCAAAACAGTTTGTTCAGTGACATTACGTTCTCTGGTAGACAATGTGAAGATAACACGATCCTCGGTCAAGAGAGCATGAAAAAGAATGAACCGAAGGGTAACAGGGATTGAAAGGTGGCGTGCACTGATGGGGGGCGGGAGGGGTGCTGAGGAAGGGAGTGTGCTGCTGGCTACTTCAACGGCTCAGCACACACCCAACCACTGCTGCAAGAACAAAGACCGATCTGCTTTCAAAATTCAGGGATGGAGGCCACAAGCAGCCCTGGAAAATGTTTATTACCAGACCCACGTTGGACTAAGGTAGCAAGGAGGATTTCGCTTAATTAAAAAAAAAAAAAGACAGAACTTTATTCCCATAGCAACTTTTTCTAAATATATTGGCTAAAAATCCAGATGATTTACAGCACGTTCCTAAGAAAAACGCGTAAGTCGTTCCAATACTTTAGGGGCAGGTTTGCAGAGCAGCAAGGCCTGGCAGTTATTTACTAAAGGGTATATTTATCTTAGGGTTGCGTCGCCTTAGTACTTCGCATCGGGATGCAAGAGCGACATAACCCTTAAGTGCGATTTATCAAGCCACGCAAGACCACCTTGCGCGACCTTGAGAGCTTGATAAATCCAGAGTAACGCAGCTCAGCACTAATCGCTGCGTGGCATTACTCTGCCCCAGGGAGACGTTCCATGGGTGGTGGGTGGGTGTTCCCACACAATACCTATGGATTTTGCCGCATTCCCAGATTTAACATATGTGGTAGACGTGGGAATGGGTCAAAACTGGTGCACACCCCTAGGGGAGGCGTAACGAGGAGAAATATATTTATTTCTCCTCGTTTTTTACTCTTTCTAAATGTGCTGCTTTCTGCTTTCCTCTTTCTGCAGCACATATAGAAAGAGGAAAATGCATCTGGATATTGTTTTTGTGTAGGAAGGGGTTCCTTCCTGAACAAGAACAATCCTGTCTACAACACAGGCACCCTTGCAGCATGGTGCAATGGGGCCTGCGTTGACGCTAGGCGGGCACATTGTCTGCCAGCGATGGGAAAAGATAGGAATTCACTGTATTATGTTAATTACAGTGCATCCCTGCCCTTTCCCTGTCACGCAGTGCAGCAGGGTGGCTTGCTGCCCTGTGTGATATAATGATGAATATGCCCCTCAGGATTACAGGGGTACGTTTATGGTGGCAAGTCACACAAAGCATTGTGTCAACTTACCACTTTAAAAAAGTCTATGGGCGCGGAGCATAATTGTTCAATGCCAACTGAGCACCCGCCAAAACCCTTAGTAACCTAAGTCCTCCTGTGTACCTATAAGAAAATGTGCGCTGCTTCGTCAGAGGCTGGATAGCTAGATTGCCTCATTAGAACCAGGAAATACTACATCAAATTTCCATTACCTCCTCATCAGTATGCCCTGTCGCAGTCTTCATGCAATGAGCAATAGTCATCCCCACAAGCACTTCCTGTGTCAGGCACATAAAGGAAGACTGAACCATTGTGCTTTCTGTTTTTGTTTTTTTGTATAAGTCGTACTCCCATGGTAAGTACTGTTTTTCATTATTTCTGTTTATTTTTAAGTGAAAGTGAATATCTTGCTTTCTCTTTGCAGGGTAATTCAGACAGGGCTGCTATAATGGCTTTCCTCTGCAGCTCATCAGAAGTTTCGTTTCACTTACAGATCGGTCTTCTGTCATGCCTCCCTTCCACTGGGCAACTGCGGGAATGCGTACATTAATGCCTTTGAATAAGGTATTGTTATTGTTTTGTGTGGCATCTAAGTTCTGTTCCATTACAAAGAGCTTCAATGTTCAACAAACATGTGTGTGTCCTGATGCCTCAATGGGAGCACCTGACTTAGTCATGGAGGAGGTCCAGTGGGATTGTTTGTCCTCCAGTTTAGTTGCTCAGCAATCAGAGAAAGCAGTGCCTTGGTGTCCTATGTAACTCTCCCTGGCAATGCTGTATCAGCTTCTCCCACTCTCTCCTGTGTGGCCATGCAGGAAAGCGAAGGCCAAAGAGGAAACATGCTGAGGAGGACATTGCTGGGATCGATTCTGCTCATGAAGCTGCCACTGCGAATGTAACTACTGATCTGCATGAGATAGGAATATTGCAGGAGGTGATGAATGAGGCTGTGGAGGCAGCTCACAATGCAAGAGAAGGCCCCCCTTCACTGAAAAGGAAGCCATCACTTCAGGCTCCAAACCTTGATATCTCTGAAGAGTAGGTAGACCAAAAGGTCAGATATGTGCAAGGCATGGACCTCACAGAGGTGAGCAAGCATATTTGGTCCAATCTGGCTTTGACTGAGTCTGCAGCCAAGGCCAATGGTGAGGACTTTTTTGCACAATACAGACGTAAAGAACCACATTCTCTGCCTATGCACAAAGGCTTTAGAAACCTATTATCTAGGGAGTGGTAGGGTGTGGAAAATAAATAATTCCCGATGTCCCTGTCAAGAAAATTCATCCTTGGGGGGCTTTCAGGAATAATTCCCATCTTTGGGCAAGGTTGACTACTTGGTGATATCCAGCGACAGATAAGAAGGTGGATTCATTGATTAAGAGGTGGTACTCTGCTTCCAATTTTGGTCAGAGAACTGGAAGCTATGCCACTTATACTGGTCAGTTCCTGCTCCATGAGATATATAACAAAGAACACTTCTCCAAAACCAATTATTTAATATAAGGCATTCTGTCCAAGGTAGATTTACAATTTTCCAACAGTTCAATGGTTTTCTATTTTTATTATTAAAAAAGATACCATATTTATTAAATAATGATTTTTTTTAATATAATACACATTATAAAAAATACACCCACAAACTCTGAAGAATAAATACGTAACATTTCAAATGTTGAGGAGCCCCACCAACATTACAATGAATAATTAACATATTGTTGCTAGGTTAGTTAATAATACATGACAAAAAACACAACACGTTGCCAAGACAAATGAACAATAGACAACAAACAATATTGATACAAGGAGAATACACAAACACACTAGAATAGAATTTTCTATATGTCCAGTTACTCAAATCATTGCTCATACATGTTTCACAAAGAAAAGCGCTGACGCATGTTTTGGAAATTGCACATAAATAGAAAATTCCTTCTTTAGGGCGCTGGGAATGCTACTAAATCAGTGGCTTAAAGCCATCTGTAGAACATGCATTATTGCTGAATATGTAGTGCAGGGGGCTCTGTATAAACACATGTCGCCAAACGGTCTGTAGATACAACAAAACATTGTATAACAGTAAAAATAATTGAACTTGTAAAAACACTTCAGAGTTTAGGCACCCCAAGATAGAACTCTGAGACTTATCACCAATAGAGTGTTTGAAAGTGAAGAACGATCCAATATGTGCGGGATCATAGAAAATGAAAGCCCAGTGTGACAACAGCATACTAGCGCCACAGAAAATGTAAAGACAAAAAGAAAAATTTGAAAGAGTAAAGAAAAGTAAAGAAAAAATGAAGAGAAATAAAAGAGAAGTAACACCTAAAGATAAATAAATACACATACTTTCTGGGAATGAGTTTGAATGGGCTCTGCCAAAGGGAACTTCAAATGGTCACTCCTTCTTATGACCTATGTATGTCTAGGGAGCAGTTCCAATGACGTGTGTAGTTCTAAAACTGGGAAAAGCAGAAATGTAACTAAAAACAGCAAAGTGTGGTGCAATAAATGGTGCCTTATGGTCTAAGTGCGCAAAGCATGGACCTTTCAGGATAGGGATCTATTCGGTATCCATCCAATGCGGGTGAGAGCGACCTATCAAATATAGGTCAGTAACATCATAAATACTGGAATGAATACTGCAAAACTAGTAAAAAACTGAACTAAACTAACAGCGACAATAGTATCGCGGGCATATATCGGGAGGACAAACAGACCTCTAGAAGTGGGATGTAATGGATAATCCTCGGATATGCCCCAGTGCCAGGAAAGGGTTATTTAGAAAGTTTAGAGACAGGATATACATCCGAAGTGGGTAAACCTTGCCAGAACAGCCATGAGAGGGAACTGCAAATGAGGATAAAGATCTATTGCCCAAATAAGTCTAAGACGGCAATATAGTTTTAGCAGATACGCGTACCCATGGGTACATCTGGACAGAATACAGTGGCATAGAGGTGGTCCCCAAAATCTGTAGGTACTTCAAAAAGGGATTAGATTTACAAATCTAGGAATAATCAGGTGGAAGGATTAGACCCTGCACGAACCTATAGATAGTGAGATTATATTACAAAGTAGGCAAAACTTCCACGGGTGTCCCAGCCGGGACTGTAACTCCGTAAACTGCCATAATGACGTTATCCACAAGCAGTGTGAGTAGTCGATGTACAAACTAATATAGTCAGAAAATGTAGAAAATCTATAAAAAAATGATGAAATATGTTAGTTCAAAATAAAGGCACGCCACGGGTGAACTGAGCAGTTCTAACGAAGAAGCTCTCTGCAAGATGTGTCCCTGCTCCATGACCTTCAGTCACTAGTGGGAGAGCTTCAGCAAGGGAAAGATTGTACCTCTATACTTTCCATGATGGACCAGGAGGTGAGGTTCCTCTCGATGTATCCTTTGACTGTTTGTGTGCAGCTGCAGCACCTCTGGGTCTGCAATTTCCACTAGAAGAAATCTTAGAAGTCCTTGCTGACTCATCTTCCCTTCAATGGCAGCAAGCTCTTTGGTCCTCAGCTGGAATAGAAAGCCAAAAAATCAGAGGAGGATAGGAACTTTCTAGCTCCCATCCTACCACCTTCCAAAAGGAGTGATTTGGCTTCTGGCAAGTGTTTGGTGGCAACTCAAGAGGTTCCAGTCAGCCCTTTTGAGGTAGGGGTTGTGGCTGGGGTGGCCCCTCTTCTGACAGATCGCAGCTCCAGCCTGCGGTCACCCCTCCACCCCTTCCTCACAGACTGTAATGGGAAAGAGGATGGAGGAAGTCTTTCACAATTTGCAGAGGTCTGGAAGTTGGTGGTAACGGACTCGCTGGTGCTTCAAGATACAACATAGATTTCTTTTCGACCCCAGAAAATGTTTCTCCCCAACTGCTGTCCCTTGTTGTTCCCGTCATCATCAGGCTTTGTCCCAGGAAGAGCTGGATCACCTTGTGAAGGGAGAAATCAGGCCTTTCCCAGTGGAGTAGAGGGGCAAGGGATAATACTCACTCATGAGTCTGGTCCAAAAGACATCCGGGGACTTTTGTGCAGGACTGGATCTCAAACAAGCATTGGAAATGCAATAGGTCTCGCATTAGAAAAGTTGGAGCTATTGGTCTTGTAAATGACAATATCTTTTATTTATGTGTTAGTTTTTAAAATAGCTAAATTGATAGCTTTGTCATTTACAATGCCAATAGTTATAACTTTGGCGAATGTGACACCTATAGCATTTTTAATGCAACATGTATTGTATTTACGTGACTTAGATGGCAGCTCTGGTCGTTATGCCACATCTCTAGGGAGATGTACGAAGTACTGAGGAAGACAACATAAACTGCACTTCAATAATGATGTCGAAATTAAGCGTGTGTAAGAGATGCATCTCTGTACTTCCTACTGTTTTGTCCATTTCTTCTAATGCACCACTCCTCTCTAGTACTTTCCTGTTACTACTAAAGTGCCCTTATGTAAAAATATGAATTATAACTGTAAACCTAATCTGCGGTAGAAAAGAAACTTTCCCCATGGCCCTTCAGACACTTCCTAGACTAGAAACAAATAGGAACTGTGGCTAGGCACATTGTCATAGGAATGTTAGCGTGGGGCAAAATAAGGTAACAATAGCAAGTAGCTTCGCCGTTTTCAAGGCAATGGGAGTGCACTTATATAAAGAATATTTAACTAGAACGCCATAAAATTAACACAAACCAATCTGACCAAAGGTGGTCAGACAGGCACAGGAAAGATTGAACAGAGTCCTTTTGACAGGGCGGGCAGGGGAGGGGGCGGAGCGGGGAGAGGTACGACACGGCAGGCAGGGGAGGAGAGTAGGAGGAGAGTAGGAGGAGGAGGGGGGAGGAGAGTAGGGGAGGCACGGCCTAGCGGCCGTGCAATCAAGAAGTGAGGGGGCGGGAGAGTAGGCAAGGCAGGCGGGAGGGGGGAGGAGAGTAGGGGAGGCACGGCCTAGCGGCCGTCAGTATGCAGAGTACTGCCAGCAGCAGGAAATCTGTACTTGGAGAGCGGCCTATATTTTCCTTTCCACGTCTGTTGCTTTACTTTGCTGCCTTCGTCTGACATGTGAAGAGGTGGTGGTGTGGGTGAAGAGTTGGCTTGTAAGTGGGTGGATTTTTATGCATGCGTCAGGGTTAGAACCACATGAAAGGGAGCCAGAGCAGGTTGAAGGATTGCTAATGGATATGAAACAATGAGAGACCGATACAAGACATCTCAAGAAGTCAGGAGACAAACTGGCGTTCGAGCCAGACACTTGGTACTGTGTGCTTGACAATCAAGGGCACTTGGTAGATTCCTAAGGAGACCACCCGGATCCAATGCATTCCTGGGACGTCTTCCATCAGGGTCACAGGGCGGACAGCCAATCGCGGCACGTTTCAGAGTACTTAATGAGAGCCCTAAACGGGAAATGCAAGTCATGCTTAAGTGGAATAAAGCCGTACAACTCTCGGAAGAATGGAACAGACATTTAGAATACACTCAAAAAATTCAGCTGACTCCTGATGCTGCGTCATCCATTTTCAACTCCTGCACAGTGAATATGCTAAAACATTTTGTCATTCACAAAAATATACCCAGATGCATATGGGAAAAGCTCAAGTCCCTGTCTAAGAATGCCGATACAGTGCATTGTGTATGCACACATCCGGTTGTGAAGATGTTATGTAGTGGTAGGATGGCGTCTTGTGTACTTCAGTGGGATTACCTGATAGGGCTGGCTATCAGAGTATATGTGTGTGTGATGTGTGTGTGGGAGGGGGGAATGGGGGGAGCCCCTGTTTAATAATTAAGTGTATTCAATTTCAAGTGGTAGTGTTGAGCTATCTTCGAGCAAGAAAAAAAAAGCACATCAGAACCCCCTGGAAACAATAAACAAACCCGTTGGGAGACTCCTGTACATAGGTATGGTGTGTGTGCGCGTTTATTAGTGCAAGAGGTATGTAAGTGCCCACTGTGCTCACACATCTAAACTACTAGAAGACCAGGAATGCTGGGGCGCGAGGCAGAGAACTGTACGTGCACAACTCGAAACTGACTATGAATACTGTGCGCGTGCCTGCCCGCTGGTTACCCAGTGGAGGATGGTTGGCTGATAAACAATGAGGCACAGGCTACTACTTTTCGGTCTAATAGCCAATAAGAAGAAGAACAAGAAAAGCGAGTAAGAGCAACACGGGTAGGGGGAGAAGCACAAGGGGGAGAGAACAGCGCAGAGGGGCGGGGGAGAAGCACAAGGGGGAGAGAGCAGCGCAGAGGGGCGGGGGAGAAGGACATGAGAGAGAGAGAGAGACGCATACCTGTGTGAGACAGCAACAGGGAGCGTTGCGAGTGGCATACAAGACGGAGGGAAGAGAGGGGAGGGGGGAGGAGAAATGCGACACGGCGGGAAGGGGAGGGGGCGGAGCGGGTAAAATAAACAAGACGGAGGGAAGAGAGGGGAGAGGGGAGGAGAAATGCGACACGGCGGGAAGGGGAGGGGGCAGAGCGGGTAAACAAAGACGGACGTGCACGCGCTTTTAAGCTCAATGCGCATGCGCATTGAGCTTAAAAGTCACGGGCACTGCAAGGAATCGCCACGATTCCTTGCAGTGTGGATAAAGAGTAGATAAGTCCCAATACTCTCGCCTTGCTCGATGCGCATGCGCATCGACAGGCGAGACCTAAAAAGTGAATGTGTTCTTCCCTTATCAGAAGATCAAAATGATGACCATTCAGTCTATCAATCAATCAATATATTCTTTATTCAATTAAAAAAAAAATCCATAAAGTCAAGCACAGTGTGATACATTTCATAAATATAAACATTGGATAAATTACAATTTTAATTGACTTTAAAACACCAGAAAGATAACAAAATAACTAGTTGCACACTGGGGGAGGGGGGTTTAGAAACTGGAGGAACAATAGTGCAGGTCTCACTTGGTTAAAACTCATGGGCCTCAAGAGTGGATGCATGATTTAGAATGCAAACAATTATATTTCGGAGAGATCATGACTATGTGCAGGTTATCATTGATGGGAACATTATCAAAATCACACAAGGGCAACCTCGAGTCCTTAAAGCAACCATGATTGGAGGGCAATAGCAGCAGAAATAAACTAAACCTAAAAAATATCAGCAATTGTCGCTGATGGCGGGGCGTGTCCAAGGTATGATATGGCTCCAAGCCACTTACAGTTTTCACTAAAATCGCAGGACGTGCTAAACGTTTTTTCAGTGTTGAAGCCTCTCAATCTGTTGCCATTTTATCTCCAAATGCTTCTTTGATCCATTTTTTGTCAGTTTGGGCAATGCCCCTTGGATCGAAATAGAGTTCAGGTCTGCCTAAACGTTTCATAGTGAAAGAGACATAGATCAGCCAAGGAATTAAAGATGAGTTACTCAGGTTCATACAGTCTAGCATGATTAATCTATTAAGGCCTAGCACCTCATTTGACCAAATAGAGACCCAGAGCACCAGGGGGCAGAGTCGGATAAAATCAATCACATAGCCCATGCCCGGCTCTTCATGGACAATCTCAAATGGTTTACTTTGTGGAACATTCAGCCCGTCATTCCTCTTGTCGATTCAATTCAATTCAATAAACTTTATTCAGTCATACAATAATAGATCACAAAAGATACACGTTTATATGACACAATATTAAGAATCAATAGTATAAACCATGGGTTTAGCATAGAAAAATATAACTATTGAAAGTTAAAACTTGTCACGGTATTCCCTGAGCAAAGTTAAAACATTTCCTCAGTTAAAATGTAATTGATGAAAAATAATTCCACCAATAAATATATAAAAATACATATGCAAATGAAGGCAAGACTCATCATGTAAAACCAGAATATAAAATACACAGACATGTACTACTACCTTCTTTAAAATATCATGAATATCCTCAGACCTAAAATACTTTTCAAAAAGCAGCCAACTGTGAACCAAGTGCCATCATCTTTAAGCTGCTGCAGGAAAACCAGAGCAACTCTACACTTAGTACACATATGTCTCCATAGCAGGGGCAATAAGTATCTCTTAGTAATGGGGAGATAATATTTACAGAACAAAACAAAATGTAAAAGAATCTGTGGGGACTGCTTATCACATGGGCAAATACATATATCCGCAGTGGAAAATTG
Organism: Lissotriton vulgaris; assembly: GCF_964263255.1. Lineage (NCBI taxonomy): Eukaryota > Metazoa > Chordata > Amphibia > Caudata > Salamandridae > Lissotriton > Lissotriton vulgaris. The sequence continues at coordinate 735,402,120 of NC_141691.1, read as the reverse complement.
CCCTTGGGGAAAATATAACAACCATTCGATAGACCCTAATCGGAACCGGGTCAGTAACATTTGCTCCCATGCATTCTGAAAAAAATCTAAAAGGGAGCAACCCCAACCCCAGCAGTCATCTGAATCAAGCAATATTATCTAATAACGGACTTAATTAATTCTGTGGCTTCTCTTGTAGCCGGTCTGTGCTTCAAAAAACAGTCCTTGATCCAGTCTTTATCTTTTTTTGTAATGGTCTCTGGTTCTTCAAATAGATACGAACAAACCAAGGCTATGGTGGTTTCGCTTATATATTTTAACCAAGGGATTTTCTGCCCAAGATTGCAGGAAAGACAATCTCGGATAATTGCTAGGTTGAGTTAGGCCTCCTTGTTCAGCCAAATCGAGTACCAAAGTACCAAAGGGGCTACATTTACAAGGCCCTATACATAGTCTAAGCCTAGTTCCAGATGTGAAAAGAAATGCAGAGCAGAAAGAGGAACCAGGCGTTGACAAAATCTATTGTCCTCCGCTTGGATGGCCCCTACATCTCTGCATTCCCAAACCCCCATAACATAAGTGACGGTGTGGAGACATTTTCTTTTGTAAATTTCTAAGATGGATGCAATAGGTTTTTTCCATATAGAAGCAGGAAGTGAAAAAGTAGGTCCCACTGCACGCAGGTAACGAACCAATCTATTCCTAAGACAAGGGGACCAGGAGCAAGCATCATCATATACCAGCCCAAAGAACAGAAAGGAACTCACCCGCTCTAGTTTTCTTCCCTCTATGTGTAGGGTGAGGGTTTCAGTGTTTATCGAGCAACACATCATTATGAAGGTTTTAGAAAAGTTAGTATCCAAAGCGAGCCCTTTCATGAATGCCACAAAGTTAGAAATCAGCTTCTTGAGACCATTTGCCATCCTGTCCAGAAGCACTGCGTCATCCGCATAAAGTAAAGCATGTAGGGCTTTCTTGTCAACCCGCGACAAATCTTCCCTGGTGACCACCAGAGTCCTCTTGTCAAGCCACCTATGTTCTTGGCTTCTCTGGAATTATAGGGTACATAGCTGCATTTCCCAATTCTTTCAGCCTCCCAGAAGTTTCTAAGTTTTTCTTCAATTTTCCTTTTCGACTTTCTTCAGGTCCCAAACCTTAGCGCTGTGGTGGGTAATTTACATGCTATGAGTATTTTGCTTTTCCCTTACACGGATATTTAGCTAATTTTCACCTCTTCTTTTTTCAAGGGCACAAAAGCAGTCAGAAAGGTATGCAGAACCCTGAGGCACCAATGGTTTCAACTGAAGAGGCAAAAACCACAACTATAGCTAATATAGATCCTCAAGTTCATAGGAACTCTATTCCAGACATATCTGGGATCAGTGTTTCACCCTCCCCTGAGGCAGCAAAAACTTCACTTTCTTCATCAGCTTCAGTCAGGTTTGCCGAGACTATGGTTGTCTGCTTAGGAGGACATTGTAGCAGCATCTCCTAATCTAGCCCCTTGGGCACTTCTGCAATTATACCCTTGTTCAACCATCTCCTGTCCAACTGGGACACATGCTTGAAGAATTACGAAGTTCAGATACTGCTGGAGCTAGTCATAGCCCAAAAGCTGCAGTGATGGTTGAACTCCCCCAGTTTGTTCAGGGAAATATTGGTATGTCTTCCTGCACCCCATATTTTGACCACAGATGCCCGCAATCTGGGTTTGGAGGCTACACTGGAGAATCTCTCAATGCAAGGAGTAGGGTTAGGTCAGGAGGTGCTTGACCCTCCAACTGAAAGGAGCTAGCAACTGTCCTCAAAGCCCCTATAGCATTAGGTCTGCATTTGCAGAACCACGCAGACTAGGTGCGCATGGAAAGTCAAGTTACCAGGGCACATGTCATCCATTTCGGTGGCTCCAGAGTCTCATCTTTAGCGCTTCTGTCAAAAAAGCAGAAAAAGCAGACAAAGGACATTTTCCTCTGTCTGTCAGCAGTCTTTTTTTCCAGGGACGGAATATGGGCTCACAGACAGATTAAGTCAGGTATTCCCCTCCTCCAAGAGGATGTCCCTATCTCCTAGAAATTTTCAAACTCTTTAGGCCAGGTTAGGGGTTCCATGTATAGACCAATTCACCTCTCCAGAGAATGTGCTTTTACCGAGCTTGTGCTTTTGCACATGGTCATAGTCTGGCCCAGAGGGCTTTTGTACACCTTACCTCATTTTGTGATGAACAGTGGAGTACTTTGAAAACTGATGACAGACCAATCAGAGTGATTCTTGTAGCCCAGATGTTCAGTCTTGGTACCCTTCTTCAATTTGTGCTCGTCCTCTTGTCTTTCCAGTCCCTCTCTCTCCATGAGATTTCCCCTTCTGTCAGTAAGAGCTAGCCAGCGCCAGTTTCAGGAGGGCTAGTAATTGAAAGGCAGAGATTGACAGTACTAGGATTCTCTGTGGATATAGCAATTTTAACCAAAATTCAAGGAGGCGGAACACTCTAATGGGGCATGAAAGACATTAGAAACACTTTAATTCCTGGTTCATTTTGAGGAATTTGTGTGCCTCTAATTCTATTTTGGAATTTCTTAGAGATGTTTTGTAAATTGGTTTGGCTGTCTCTAATATTCGTAGCCAATGGTCAGCTGTGAGAGCGATTAGGGGTTCTTATTAACATTATTTTCACTCCTTAGCGAAATGCCTTCTGAGTAGTTTCTCCTTGAGAAGACTAGTGGTTCATGTCCCACGTCCTACAGGGATCTTCCTCTGGTTCTACATAGTTTAAGGCAAATTTTTTTTAAAACTTTTTTTATTGGCATTTTTGTAGAGGTAACATTTCCACATCAGCATCGTACGTATACTCTTAACATTTAGCAGGACAAGTACAACGCTGCATACATCATTTAGTTAAACATTCAAATCACCTTCGTGGTACAATATTAATGTTGTTATCTTTTAGTACATGCAAAGCATGGGCGAAACACAACAGAACATATACAACAGTTGTTCTTCAGTGTCCACAGTCATTTACATATAATCCCCACATAGCGTATCTATCCTCTGTATCTCTCAGCACAGACCCCCATATTTCATCCCTCAACTTCACGTGGGTGTGTCAGCAAGTAGCATTGCAGCGATGCCCATACATCCCTGGGCCTAGAGGCTATTGGTATCAATTCCGCATATGCTAATAATCTTTCCTGACATATCACCCACGGCCCCAGCGGCACGCCACCCTTTTCTTGGCCATGAGGAGTGCCAGTGCTGTGAACGACCGGTGCTCGGTTCGAAGTGGTTTAACATGTCCCAGCTATGCCATCAGAGGGGTAGCCACTACAGGCGTATCAATCATTACACTCAGTGCCTGAAATACATGTTTACGGTATTTGTTTACTTCTGGGCATCCCCAAGCCAAAAGTAAGAAGTCCGCCCCTGCTGCACGGCACCTATCATATCTATCATCTCCCCGTAGCTTGAATCTGTGCATATTGGCCGGGGTATAGTACACTCTGTGTAAAAATTTATAATGGATTAAACGAAGTCTGCTACTAGCTGAAACTCGCTCTGTTTGTAGACAGCTCTACGCCCACTGCGCATCCGTCAAAACCATTTTAAGGCAAAGTTCTTTGAAACCTCTAGATTCAATCCCTCTGGATTTTCTGACCTACATGATTTTTCTTCTATCACCTTCTGACAGAGGTTGTTTTTTTTTACTATAATGTAGTTCTCAATCAATCAATCAATCAAAGCATTTACACAGCGCACCAGGGTCTCAAGGCGCTAGGGGAGGGGGGTCCGCTACTGCTCGAACAGCCAGGTCTTGAGTTGCTTCCTGAAGGCGAGGTAGTCCTGGGTCAGGCGGAGGTGGGTAGGGAGGGAGTTCCATGTCTTGGCGGCGAGGTAGGAGAAGGACCGTCCCCCTGTGGTGGCTCTTCGGATGCGGGGGACGGCGGCAAGGGCGTGGCCGGTCGATCGAAGCTGGCGTTTGGGGCGTAGAAGTTGAGGCGGCTGTTGAGGTACCTGGGCCTTGGTTGTGTAGGGCTTTGTGTGCGTGGGTGAGGAGACGGAAGGTGATTCTCTTGTTGACCGGTACCAAGTGCAGGTCTCTCAGGTGTCCGGAGATGTGGCTGCGATGGGGGATGTCCAGGATGAGTCGTGCTGAGACGTTCTGGATCCGCTGGAGTCTCTTCTGGAGTTTGGCGGTGGTTCTGGCGTAGAGGGAGTTGCCGTAGTCCAGACGGATGGTGACGAGGGCCCGGGTGACCGTCTTCCTGGTCTCGGTGGGGATCCACCGGAAGATCTTACGTAGCATGCGCAGGATGTTGAAGCACGACGAGGAGACGGCATTGACTTGTCTGGTCATGGAGAGGGAGGAGTCCAGGATGAAGCCCAGGTTGCGTGCGTGGTCTGTTGGTTTGGGTGCGCTGCCTAGGGCGGGGGGCCACCAGGAGTCGTCCCAGGCGGAGGGTGAGGATCCCAGGATGAGGACTTCCGTCTTGTCTGAGTTCAGTTTCAGGTGGCTGTTCTTCATCCATTCGGCTACCTCTTTCATCCCTTCGTGAAGGTTGGCTCTGGCGGTGGCGGGGTCGTTGGCGGGGTCTAAGACTGTACCCCTCATTTGTACTGAAAGTTACATCCTCTTGACATTTGTAATAGGATTCAGTCTTTCCTGTATTTTTTCCCTCTCCACGTTCAAAGCAGAAAGACCTATGGCATACTCTAGATCTTCATCATGCTCTTTCTTTTTATCTGGATTGGACTCCATCCTCAGGCAATTAGATTCCATATTAGTATTTTCCCCAACCTGTGATGATCAGTAGAGTACTTTGGAAATTATGTTAGACCAAGCAGAGGGATTCTTCTAGCCGCAGGATGGCACTATCAGTCAAGATACCCTTCTCTAGTTGGCGGTCCTTCCACCTCTTGTCTTTCCAGTCTCTCCCACTCTCAGAGATTTCCCCTTCTTTAAAGGCCTACCAGCACCTGTATCCAGAGGCCTGGAATTCGACAGGCAAAGGTTGATAGCACTAGGATGCTCTCTCGATATAGCAGTTTCAATACAAATTCAAGGAGGCAGATCACTCTAAGGGTTTATGGAAGGTACTGGAACATTTTTAATTCCTGGTGCATTTCGAGGAATTTCTATGTAACTAATTGTAATGGAATGAAACCTGTTATGGAATTTCTTAGATAGGGATTTTGAATTGGGTTGCCATTTCTGGTAAGGGTCTTTCTAGATTGAACTGCTATATCCGGAGACCATCCCAGTGCTATTAACCTCTGCCATTCAGGAGGTCATTTAGGCTTGGACAATTCACCCCCACTCAGTGATCAAATTAATCAGGCTTAATTTTTTAGGTCGAGCCTGGGCAGCACATGCGCTGTTCGGTAAGGCATGCTGTATTCATGTATGGACTTGATGCTCCGCCCCCATGTTTCATTGGCTTGTGTCATTGTCCTTTGTAAACTCTGGCTCTTCATTGGTCAATAGGCTTAGTAGTCGCTCCATAGTACCGCCTTGTCTCATCTTGTAACCTCCCATAAGGACTGGCTCTCTTACGTGAGTTGTTACTCGGTAGGCTATAATTACAGCCTCTGAGCAAAAGTTTGTTCAAATTGTTTTTTCCTGCCTGGTAAAAGCGCCCCATACAGTGCTTTCACTTTAATGGCGGCCACGTACCATTCTTTAGACTCAGCTCGTCTAAAGAAAGGGGCATGGCCTCTATTAACCTGCAAGCGCGGCATGGGACACTTGGAAACAACTAATATTTGCAATGCAATAGGTCTCGCATTTGCGAAAATCGAAACTATTGTCATTTAAAATGCCAATATATCAAACTCTCGTAAATGCGAGACATATTGCATTGCAAATGCTTGTTATTTATTTATTTTGAGGTTTTATACAAGAGTGCTTCACGTGCAAGCCTGCCTAAACACACATAATCCTTTTCAATCAGCATGCTTACAATTCACAGAAAAACAAAAAAAACTGTTGAAATATATGGCATACCAATAAATATATGCAATGAAAATCTGTCCACCAACATAAATGGAAAACAGATGTATTGTGGAAACAGAGACTAAAGAGGTGATTGACACATGATGCTAATCAGTGTTACTTTACAGCAAGAGTAATTTCAAGAAGTGGTAATACAATAATGTGCTGAAGTCAAAATAATGTTTCTCTGATTATTTACTGAATTATAGTAAGAACTCTTTTATCTCTTTCTTGAATGCAATGTAGGATGTTGTTGTACATGGTACTGGGGGAGTTGCATTCCAGATTCTCAGTGCAGCAATTGAAAAGGTTTGTCTATATATTTTGGTTTCATGAATTTTGGGATTTCAAGAGTGATCATTTGTTTTTGTTTCTGAAGTTTCTACTGTTCATAGAACTTTTAATTTTTGTGCTAGGTCTAAAGGAAAGATCTGAAAATTATGCAGGTCATTGGAAGAATGCATCTTCACTGCATTGGATGGCAGTTTATGGATCTTAGGACTGGAAATATGGGTTCAAACTCTTTTGCCCCTTCATTCAGGGCAGCTTACGGGGTGAAAGGTTCCATGAATATGAGTGAGCAGAGTAATTCAATAGACTAGTGTGGATGAAACTGTACTATGCTCTTAATGTGTTGAGGAGGGTCCAAATATTTAACGTTCTGTATGGTGCTTAGAAGCAATTGCATATTCTTGGGTATGTATTAGATATGATTTGCGAGCAGCCCGGTGGCAGTGGGCTTGCTAGCAGGAGCTGAGGGCTGCGTTTGTATTTTAAATCTTGCGCGTTGTCACGCTGACTGCGAGCGGAGACACGCTTTTATTTTTATTTTACATTAGATTGTGATCTTTTATTTTTTAACCTGTACTGAAAATCAACAGGTCTCTTAACACCTACCTTGCTTCCTAGGGGCTGTGCGGGGCTGGCTGGCAGCTAATTCCATCGCGGGCTCTCAGCGGCCGTGGCCGCCATCTTGGCTTGGGCTGGATCGCCCAACCCCCCCCACGCCACTCCCCCCACGCTGCTCCTCCATTTAAACGTCCCTCATGTGTCAGCGCAGCGGACGAGCGCAGCGGGCGCGCCGTAGACGCGCCAGAGTCACGCCAGAGTCCAGCCCGTCTGCGCCCGTCCGCGGCAGGCCGGGCAAGGGGCACCCCCCTATGTCCCTTCGCTGACTTATTCCTCCCCCCTTCTCCTTTCGTATTGGACTCCTGGCTCCATCAGCTCGTCTGTCTCCGAACTGCTGAAACACCTAGGTCTTCTCTCCAGTCCACCGCCTATTCCCCCCGTTGTCATATCAGGATCGTCCCCCGTGCCCTGCACTGTCCCACCCACCCCCCCCTTCCATCTGTCCCCCACACCCCGGCCTTCAACACCACGGCCGCGCTCCTTAACACCAGATCGGCAGTCAGCCATCAGTATGAGCTATTCGACTATATCGATACTCATACACCTGATCTCCTGTTCTTAACGGAGACCTGGTTCAAGGCCGACTCCCTGCCCAATGTCTTAGCAGCACTACCTCCCTCATACTCTACCATCCGAGCGGATCGACCGGAAGGCAGAAGAGGCGGTGGAGTGGCCTTGATAGCTCGCACTGATCTCCATTTCCAGATTCTTCCCTCTCCCCCTATTCCTGAAGTCGACTGCTTGATAATCCGCTCCAGCTCTCATTCGGCTCCCCTAACTTCTGTTCTTATTTACCTGCCCCCCCACCCCACTCCTACTTTTGTCTCTAGTCTCCAGGACATCCTCGCAACACTGGTAGTAAATAACTCGTCAGTGTTAGTCCTAGGCGACCTAAACTTCTGGCCTACTGACCCTGCCGAAAGCCCCCTCTCTAAAGCGTTCATCGATCTTATGTTCAGTCTTAACTTTACCCCCCACGTCCACAGCCCCACCCATGTACATGGCCACTCGCTCGATCAGGTCTGGACCCTGAACATCCCCATCACTCCTCCCATCACCCCCCCCTGCTCCTGGTCTGACCACTTTTTAATTTCCTTTTCCCTTGCTTTAGCCCCAGCCATCAAACCTCCACTCCCCAAGAACATCTGGGTCAGAAAATGGGGCAAAGCTGATATGCCATCCCTTTGCTCATCCCTGGCCAACTCCAGCCCCGACCTTTCTGGCCTCGCCGCCCCAGTCCAACTGGCCACCATTAACAACTGGCTGACCCAAGCAGGCGACGACTTTGCCCCCTTGAGGCGGATCTCGGTCAAGCGAGCCCACGCTGCCAACCGCTGGTTCACCCCTGACCTCAAGGAGAAGAAGCTAGCCGCACGTAGAGCAGAGCGAGCATGGAGAAGAGCATACTGCCCCGCCCAAAAAATTACTTATCTCTCCGTGCTCAAGGTATACAAGCAAGGCATCCTCGATGCCAAGACCATATTCTATTCCAACAGGATACTGTCAGCGGAGTCACAATCCAAAGAAATCTTCGCCACGGTGCACGAGCTTGCCTCATCTAACAGAGCCACGGCCTCGATCCCCCCTTCCCAACCTCTCTGCGACTCACTCAACGATTTTTTCGTTGATAAGGTCGCAAAGATCAAGGCTAATATTCCTCTCCCATCCCCCACATTTATCAACCCCTCCCCCCCTGCCGCCACCTCTAAACTAATTTCCATTCCCCCCCTGACCAAAGCCACGCTTCTCCCTCTGCTTCAAAAGGTGAAGTCAGGTTCCCCCCTGGACTTTGCCCCTGCCCACATCCTGAGAGAAATCTTCCTAGCATGTCCGACTCCACCCCTCACATTTCTGAATGACTCACTCAGTAATGGAGTGGTTCCCACCCCCCACAAATTCGCGGCTGTTATCCCCATTTTAAAAAAGGCCGGTGCCGACCCTTCATCCCCTTCCAACTACCGTCCCATCTCCCTCCTACCTTACTTGGGTAAGGTCTTAGAAACTCATGTAACCAGCACCCTGAGCCCCTATGTGGAAACCAATCACTGCCTCTCCTCCCGGCAGGCGGGCTTTCGCCCCCTCTACTCCACGGAGAAGGTGGTGATCTCAGTGATGGACAGCCTACGTGAGGGCATTGATATCAATCTCCCGCAGGCCCTCATCCTTTTAGATCTGTCCGCCGCTTTTGACACGGTGGACCACTCCATCCTTCTCACCCGTGTCAGGGCGGCAGGCATAAAGGGCCTAGCTTTCGCTTGGCTTGAGTCCTTCCTGAGTGACAGGGCTCAGGCGGTCCACCTAGCTGGTTTCACTGCTGCCTCCCATAAGGTTGTGTGCGGGGTCCCCCAAGGTTCTTCACTTTCCCCTCTTCTGTTTAATTTATACATCTACCCCCTCATCTTTATGTTGCAGCAGCTCGAGGTCACGGTGTTTAATTACGCCGATGACCTCCAGCTAATTTTCAACCTTTCTCACTCCCCCTCATCCTTCCAGAACGTTCAATCTGTTATGTTGTTCATCCAGGATTGGATGAACTGCAACCACCTCAAACTCAATCCGGACAAGACGGAGCTAGTCTTGACCGGAGGTGGTTGCAGTCCTTGGTCCCCGTCTCACTGGCCCCCCTCACTTGGTGTCCCCCCGCTCCCTGTTCCCAAAGTCAAAACTCTCGGTATCCTCCTTAATCCCTCACTCTCTGTCCACTCACAGGTTAATTCTGTTGTTTCCTCTTGTTTTTTCTCCCTCAGAACCATTAGGAAGATCTCTCGTTTCTTTTCCCTTCCTGCCCTAAAGATTATAGTGATGGCAATGGTGCTCTCGCGCCTTGATTATGGCAACATTATCTATAACGGCGCACCGGCCTATGCCATTCACCGTCTGCAGCTAGTGCAGAACCAGGCTGCCCGCCTGATCCATGGCCTGCCTAAATTCCATCGTGCCACTCCTCTACTGCAGGCACTGCACTGGCTGCCGGTGAAAGAGCGAGCCTTGTTCAAGCTTGGCTGCCTCACTTTCCAGGCCAAAATGGGCACCGCTCCGGAGTTCATTTGCTCCGCCATTAAGCCTTATACACCGGGTAGAGAGCTTCGCTCCACCCACTTGGCACTCCTAACCACCCCCCGATTCAGAAAGAAAAAGGCTGGCGGAACAAAATTTGCGGTTCTCGCTCCTGTGTTTTGGAACTCCCTCCCTGTGGAACTCCGCATGACACCTTCTTACACAGAGTTTCGGAAAGGTCTCAAAACCCTGCTCTTCTCTCGAGCTCTCGCTGTCTAACTCCCTCTGCTCCTGCTGTCTCCTCGCAATCTAAAAACCACCAAGAAACCGCGTGGTATAAGCGCGCTATACACATGTTTTTAAATTCAAATTCAAAATTTTGCATGGAGAAGTTCTAATAAAATATAAAATTTAGGGGCGTATGTATCAAGCCATTTTCCCGTTCTCAAACAGGCCGATTCTTAGAATTGGCTCGTTTGCGAACGGGAAAAGGCTTTTTGGGATGTATCATCCCAAAAGGGCATCGCAAAATTAGAGAATCGCATAATTTGCGATTCTCTATTTTGCGATTGCATTTAAGGAATCGAAAATTGCGATTCCTTAAATATTATGTAGAAAGCACCTAAGTTGTGTGAATTTGGCATAAGAAATCGCAAACTACCACCAACTGATAGTTGGTAGTAATTTGCGAATTCTTTGAAAAAAGCACTTTTTTTGCTTTTTTCAAAGTGCCATGAGGCACACATACATGTCTTAGGGCATGTATGTACGCCACATAAGCACACATGCACATTTCAGGGGTGCAAAAGGGTGTCCTTTTGGAACCCTTGCACCCTTGTCATTGCGTGTGCAATTTGCCAGTACCTATTGGGTACTCGCAATATGCGCACGTAATTTCCATTCATTCCTATGGGCCTCTTGGCACAAAGGAATGCATGGGAAGGGATTCCTTAATTGCGAGTCGCAATTAAGGAATATGAGGGAATCGCAAAATATTTACGATTTTTTAATTAAATATCGTTTTCCAATCTCAAATAGCGATTCTCTAAAAATCGCTATTTGGAAGTCGCAAAAACTTTCATTGATACATATGCCCCTTAGTGATTTTGCTGTATTTACCATAACCAACTTATTAGCCAGAAGGTTTGAGTAAAGGACCAGATTATGAGCCTAGGTGCATTTGTTGATAGGAAAAAAGCAGGAACCCTGATCTCACTAAATTTAGTTGTAAGGGCATTTGTAAAGTCAATATTGAGTCTTAAAAGGCCAATTTCCAGTGTTTCAGGGCTTTATTTGGAGCTAATCAGTGCCACACAGGCTGTTGTGTTCTGTTCTGGTACTCTGGCAGCTTTGTGGTAGACTGTAGGCTAAAGAGCTACTTTCCAAGCCTGACAACAGCCATGACTCCACCATTAAAGCTCCCATGGCCTCATTCTTTTTGCAGCCTCAAGCAGTGTATGGTCAGTTTGAACTATTTTCTAGGGCTGATTTTGGTTCCCAATCTTTTTGTGGAGCTAATTATTAGATATAGCTGAGTGCAATCAGCGTACTAATTCATATTCAGACTGATATCTCACAATTCTTCATTCAGAGGTTACACATATTGGTTAAAAAGCACTCAACCCACAATTGACTCTTGTGGGACCCAGTTTTGAAATGGAGATGAGTCAAGGAGGAAAGGTTTCCAATTTTAACTATATTAGACCTGTCCTTCAGGTAGGATCTAAAATAGTTTAGAACACTACCCTCAATCCCCATCCTTTTTTGTACAGTATTTAGAAGGGTAGTATGGTCAACCATATCAAAATCGGTGTTGAGGTAAAAAAGGGTAGTATACAGGCCTCTCTTTCGTCCATAATTTTCACAGCATCTTCAAGCACCATTGATCTACCTGTTTCTGTGCTACAAGTCTTCTTAAAGCCAGATTGGTTTGAGGTAAGGAGGTTGTTTCTGTTGATATGTTCTTTCAGTTCAGAGTGTGGGGTCTTTCATCATGCTTTCCCATGAAGGGGAGCAGAGTTACAGGTATGAATGTAATTAGCTGATATGTTTGTCAGCAGCAGAGGTTTGATCTGAGCATTTTGAGACACTGTGGGAAGGTTTGTGTCTCAACTGATCTGTTGCCGTATTAGTGACATGTGTTTTCATAGACAAGGGAACACAAATGTATGAAAGGGACCATGGGTACAGTTATTTATAGAGGAACAAGTGGTCCCTTCTTACCGATACATTAAACAATGCCCATAGAAGTTGAATAATTTCTATGTGAGCGGAAATCAAATGAAGTAATACAGGTGTTTAATAAACCTTGAAATAACCAAAAACATAAAAAAATATAAATCAACAAAAGCTCAGACTTTTTAAGTGACAAAACAAATAAAGAAAAAAAATCACATCAAAGTTAAGGAACCAATGCTATGCTTATTGGAATAAAATACATTTGTGCTAGTCATAGGGCTCCATATTGACGATGTTTCGATCCCTCTTTATGATCTGGGGATCATCATCAGGACTTAATTGCATGGTTGAGGCAAAAACTGCCTGCATATAGAAAGAATTTACAAGGGGAGGAAAGAGAAGGAAAAAAGGGAACAAGAAGGGAAATATGAGGCAGGATAACAATAATAATGATACCATCTGGAGCAGAAGATGAAGACCTTACATATCATGCATGTACGTGTATGGGTGTTGTGCCTCAAACTGTGACCAAAGATGAAAAAACATCTATGGCAGCATAGAACATGCACAACCGAAATACAACTGTGAAGAGATGGAGATGTTAGGAGCGTGAAGTGGACATTGTGTTGAACTAATTTTCAAAAGGTAATACTATGAACATTATATATACTATTACATGCCCTTTTGAACAGATTTATATTGGACAGACAACACGAAAAGTGCAAATATGAATTTGTCAGCACAGAAGCATTGGTACCTTAAGTTAGATGTGACATTATTTGTTCAATATTTGTTTAGTCACTTTGAAACATCTGAGCTTTGTTGATTTATATTTTTTCGTTGTATTGTGTCTTTCCCACTTTTTATGTTTTTGGTTGTATCAAGGTTTAATAAATACCTGTATTACCTCATTTGATTTCCGCTGACATAGAAATAATTCAACTTCTATGGTCATTGTTTAATGTATCTGTAAGAAGGGACCACTTGTTCCTCTATAAATAAAAGTATTAGTGACATATTCATCACTATAAATTTGGTTAGGGAGGAAGAAATTGAATTTTCCACGTATGAGGAAGGGTGCATGTATCTCTGTGTATTTGCTGTGGCTTTCTTGAGTATGATGTCAAATGTTTCCAATTGGTTAGCTTATATTGCTTTTGCAATGCTATGGCAAGAGGTACATCCTGTTCATTCTGTATGTTGCCTTTTACCTTTTGAGTTTTGTAAAACACAAAAGGTATAACCCAGTCACAATAGTTTACATTCCTCATTTGGGATGTTTAAGAGTAAGCTGAGATGTTTCTCTAAAGTTTGGCTCATATGGAATGGCTTCTTTGGTCTATTTTTCTACATTTAATTAATTGTGAAAGAATGAGGCTTTTACCTTCAGGATGTTCTTTTTGTATCCTTTCCTAACTATTTACGAGCTGGGTTGATTTTTGCTTCACTTCCTTTCCAGCTCTATGACCAATTTCCTTTGCTCATTGATATCTGTGAAGAACAAGGGTGCAGACTTCTTGTTTTCCCTCTTGATCACTAAAGTGGCCACTTAACTCAACACAACTGAGCTGCATGGTGATTGGGTATGGTACATGCCATTCACTGTTAGTAATACTGGTTGATGCAGAAACTACCATTGGTTTAAAACTGCAGTTGTAAAAAGATGTGAGATGCAATTTCAGGCTCCTGGTTCTTGTTCTGGAACTGTCTGGCACCAGACCCTTGGAGGGACAGAAAATAAATCAAGTGGGATACCATCTGATTGGCTAGCCGCCACTGGCCGTATCTGAAGATCATGCAGCATATGATTATAAACGGAAATAAAGAGAGTAATCCAATGAATAAAGAAATCTAAGAGGATCATTGGGTCGGGTACATACTGAAAACCATTTTACAATTTAATTTTGGATTATTAGATTGATTGGTCCCTATGAACATGACAAACAAAGAAAAGGCATAACATAACATGAAATATAATTTTGATATTTATACAAAATTTCCATTATTGCTATTACCCAAAAAATACACATAATTGCAAGCAGATCAATTCACATATCTCTTTAGTTTTCAAATATCTCTGAAAATGTTCCCCTGAACGATTGCAATAGCTGGAGTTATCAATTGAAAATTATAATTTTAATATATTGGTAATAAAAGTGCACCACTTTCTAAAGAAGTGGGAAAAGATACTGCTTCTTTATTTATGGATAATTGTAATGTGATGTACAGAAGATCTCTCCTTAGATTAGGGTCTCGTAAATATATTAAATACCCACTAATAGCTAGCCTAGCAAATAACGTAAAGCATATAGCAGCTTCAGAAAGTGCTACACTTGCGTATCTATTTTTGCAACCAGAATGTACTGAATTCCTGTAGGATATGTATTTTATCTTCAGTTTATCAATCCCAGCCAACTGGACGAGTAAAGTAGTTCTTACAGAATTAAAAAAGTTGACAACATGAAACTGATCCTATGAAAACTTGTGTGCAGCCCCCCGCTTAATTGCACATATTTTGCTTCTATATGCTTCAGCTACTGAAACCCAAATTTGATTTAGAGAACTAAAATACCATTTTACAGAGAAAGTAGTACTATGTTACCCCATCTCCAAGCCAAGGGCTTCCATGACTGTTTCCCTTGGCAGAGCTAGTGTAGGATTTCAACTTCTTTCGTTAAATGTGTTGCAACTAAAAGATGGTTCAAGCAAAGTTATAGCATCTCTGTAAAGAGCATTAGGAGTAAATGTAAAGTTAAAGCTTTTATAAAAACAGCTAATAACAAACCACCGTACTCTCAGTTGAAAAGGCATAGGGCACCTATTGGAGTTATAGCACCAATTTCAAAGTGTGCAACCCAATATAAAATAAACAGTAGGAGGCTGGAATATTTGTAGTGGTTTGCCACTTGGAAGAGTTTCTCATAAAGTGTCCAAGAGGAATGAGGATTCCTTTTTTTTAAAAGTTCTTCTCAGTTTTTGTGACATGAACATTTAGTTTATTTGCAATGCAGTATTCAACAAGATAGACCATTTACTGCTGAGACCACTTGTAGTGCTGGTCATTATGACCATACAATCCACATAAATGGGGACTTTAAAATATTCCAAATTCTCTTTAGGTGGAAAGCCTCTCATTATTTTTTACAAAATCATCAATTTTATATTGAGTATTTAGGGTAAAAGGCATCAATTTCATATTGAGCATTTAGGGCCAAAACCTGCTATACATTTATTCCCTTTGTTACATCCCGATGTAGCAGAACCACTTTAAGAGAAAGGAGAAAAGAAGAAGACACAACATGGTAAACAAGCATTGGCATAGCCAATAGGTCTCGCCTTTGGGACCTTATACGTTTTTTGCCATGCAACAGTTGATGTTATTGCACCAAGGATATTGTGCTGCATAACTAAATACTCATAAGGTCCCAAAAGCGTGACCTATTGGCTATGCCAATGCTTGTTTTATAAACGAGCCCGGGGAGGTGGTGGTCCATGGGGCATCAATAAGCCCCAGGAGGGGCGGGCTGCTCACCCCCTCTCCTTTATTGAAATGCCCCAGGACCTGGGGGCTGATAATGGACAAAGCGGAGTAACTCACGCTTTGCTTTTTATATTTTAATGTTTTAGACGCTTTACAGTTTGAAGACAGAGGGTGACAGGTGGCAGGTTGCTCGGACAGACGACGCAGACATTATTCAAACAAAATAAATAACGGTTGAAATTGCTGCCTTGTGGAGCGTGCAGAGCCGTGCCCATGTCTGACGCAGACTCTTAGGGATGAGTGGGCAGTCAGAAGATGCGTGATGAAATGCGCGTACCGCGGAATATTTCAGCACAGGGCTGGCACTGACTGAGCATGAAAGGAGAATTCCCCGAGCAGATTCGAGAGCGCTGCCAGAGATGTACGCATGGTGGGCGAAGAGTTTTGAAATCTATACACTGGGCATAGAAGAGTAGCAATATTACAAATGCCTAAATTAGCAGAAGGAATCATACTTGCCTCCGCAGGTCTGTGAGCTGGGCCATTTCAACCTTTTAAGTATTTTGCAAAATGTTTGCCGTCCAGTTCATGGCATCGCAGTAGGTCCGAAACTCGAGGTCAATAAACAAAATCATTCTCAAACCCATAATGATGACACTGTTTAATTATGCAAGATGATAAAATGCATTTTCCGGGATCCCTCCGTCAAGGTTTCCCAGCTTATGATGGCTGAGACACGGACCTAGGTTTATATAACCTAGTGTAGGAATATGCAGTAACTAGTTGGACAAGCGCGCACGCGCTGAAAGTAAATTTTAAAAAAAGTGTCAGGAAAAGTGAAAGTGTTTCTCTTGCGAGAGCGAGCAGCACCAGGAGCGATAATTGCTACCATATAGCGCTGCACGCTCCCACAAGTGAATCGCCAAACGTGCACGCGTTGCCATTGAAGGTAATGGAACGTGTGCACATTTTTGGCTGAAAAGCCAAAGCGATTGCTAAAGGTCTTTTGCCTTACCAGCGCATGCGCGCTGTGTAGGCGAGACCTACAAATAAGAATACGCATGAATAGCTGAAAGAAATTTCCCTCCCCACCTTTCTTCCTGGGAATTAGACACACTGCACACAAATATTATTAAGTCCTTATGGCATTTTGTATTTTGCACATCTGATCTCTGTATGATATATGTTCACTGCGTTTAACCTTCTTGGGACAAATATTCTCAACGACCTCTCTATTGACCTGGTCAAACTACTACACCTCACTTTCTTTGCAAGAAAAGCTGCAGCTTCATTCTGTTGGAACAGGTACAAGAGACTGCTGAGAATATCTTATATATAGAGCTTCATCCAAAGAGAGACACTGGCCTTTGAGTCAAAGGCTGCATTGCAGTCCACAAAGCAAGTATACAAGAAGCTTTGAATCTGTACTTACATCAGACAAGGCCATGATGGGCCATACTCATCTCAGTCCAGAAGCCTATCTACTTCTTACGATCTAGGGGACTGATGTACAAATCCCTTTTGTGGTTGCAGACCTTTTGGTTCACAAAATACCTGGGTGTACAACCGCGAAAGGGTTTTTAATAATGTATGAACGCTCTTGCCAAATGAAAAATAGAAGCAGCCGTGAAAGGGGTGTCCTTATCCTAATAATGATACACAGAGGTATGTATTAATGGTTTATGACCACAGTTGTCACAAAACATTGATCAGTTACAGACCTCGGAGTTGAGATGGTATGATAACTACTTCACAAAGGGTAATATATTCCAACTATGGCAACTTCTTCTTTGGCAATTGTCTAGGGCATCCTCAGCAGGACAGGACCACAGCGTGCTCCCTCCATTGTCTTCCCAATGGGAAGCATTGTTTGTATTAAAGCCGCATCTATTCATTTAATGGGCACCAGCTGTATTTAAATGAAGGTTTCCCATTGGGGAAGGTGGAAGTCTGATGTCCAGACAATATTCCGATTTTCTATTTTGGAGGAGGAAGAGCTCAGTAACGATCTGAAAAGGAGGTTATTAATCTACTGAATTGATGTGAGCTAGATCTGAAGGGTGTTGATTTGGGGATGGAAAAACAACTCATTCATGCTGAGCTCTCTGCTTCATTTAGAAAGACTTAATGAAACCACTGAAGGTCTTGCTGAATTTTCAGACTGCAATAACTGTAGACAATATTATACAGTTGCACAGAAACCTGTTGAGTGGAAAAACCAATGGCTTCTTATACGCCCAAATGTATCTCGGTTTAATAATCATAACAGTATATCAGTATGCTCAATGTAGCTGGGGAGGAGACTTTTCTCAGATACCTTTAAAACCTGAGGGCCATAATAAAGAGTGAGGCATATTTACAATAGAAGTGACGGAGCGTGACTTTAGCCTTATTAGCTTAACGCCGCAACTGGCCACTTCTGAAACGCAGTGCTTCACCATATTTACAATATGGTACAGCCCTGCGTTTTCCCCTGCGCTGATGCTAAATTTAGCTGCCCAGCGCCAACGCAGGCACTTTGTACCATAGTGCAAGGGTGTCTGCGTTGCAGGGGAAGATTGTTTATGTGCAAGAAGATGTTCCTTCCTACACCTAAACAATCTTTAAATGGCGTGTTGTAACTTCTATGTGTGCTGCTTAATGCAACACACATAGAAGTTGCAAAACATCATTTTTTAAATTATTTTTTATGTACAGGAAGGGATAGCTTCCTGCACATAAACAATAAAGGGAGTTTTGCTGTTTCTAGGTGTGCTGCACAACGCAGCACACATGGAAATAGCAAAAACAAGGAGAAATTAAACATTTCTCCTCATTTTGCCAGGGTAAGACCAGATTTTCCCTGGTCCTAATTTTGGCACTGCCCATATTTCCGCCACCCTTGTAAATATGGGATAGTGTCAAAATCAATGGGTGTTTCGGTGAAACTCCCACCACAACACCCATTTTCCTTACCTTTCACGCTTAGTATAGCGTGAAAGGGTGCCTTATTTACAAGGCAGTGATACGTGGCATAACGCTGCCTTGTAAATATGGCGAAGCCCCTATCGTCACCACAATGTCCCAAAAAGTGGCGCAGTGGTGGCAATAGGGATTTGTAATTATGTCCCAGTCTTTCAAATTTGCTTTCAGTGGGTATTTGATCTCCAGCCAGGCTATATAACTTGCATTCTCTTGAACCTGAAGGGTATAAATGAGTGGGGGAGGGGAAAAAAGAAAAGACACACACTTCAGAATGAACTGTTTGTATTGCATATTACAGGGTCCAAACTGGGGTTGAATGGTGGGCAAAAAAACGATGAGTTGGAATGCTACCTCAAGCGATTGCCAGTGATTAGACAAATTGCAAGCATTTCTCCTATCACCTGTTGTGTGTTTGATGTAGCAACCTAAGTTGCAAGGCTATGCCCAGATATGGGTATCATGCTCACTGTGACATTAGAACCAAGCTACACCTACCTAATGAGCCCAATCATTGGGAAACTGCTCTTGGGTTGATTGTGTTCTGGTCCAGGAAAGACCTGGCCTGTCATTTGAGGTTGGACTGTTCGTATTGGTGCAGAGTCAAGACTGATGTGCATATGGGTGCATCTAAACTTAGGTGTTATGGTGTGCAAAACAACGATGGACGGCGATGCAGCCGCAAGTAATATCAGTAGCTGAGATTATTTCGAGCATTTCATCAATCACTATTATATATACTTCTAGCAACACTGCAACAGAAGGCAGATTTTTGCCCAATTGCAGACCACTTGTGCAAATAAAAGAGTAGATACAGCTGGACTTATACTCTAGGAATAACCTTACACCATGCAGGCAAAGCTTCCAGGTGACTCATAAGTAGGATGCCACAAAAATACTAAAGCTCAACTTAGAACACACAGATGATGGAAAAGAAAGGATCAAAACGATCAAGAGTCAAGGGCTAAAGACCCGGTGACCCATGGTAGAAACAATAAACAAGACAAAATAATACTCAGGAGGTATAAGACAAGGGAATAACTCAGGGACAAAATAGCTGGGAACTCAGCAGTAGAACAGGGATGAAGCCTTTTACATTTTCGCAAAAGCACGAAGCTCTTTTATGCAAAAACAAAAAGTAAACCAAAGTCTGGTATACGTAAGACATTGAATGGGGGTGGAGGTGGAAGAGGTAGTGAAGAGTTTGCTATTTATAAGTTTGCAACCGATTCTCCACTTAGTAGACACTTAGGAGCCTTAGACTTTAGAGGCACTGTTGTCATAGTGGTTCAAGGGATAGTTGGTAGGAACTATGGCCATACTTGGAGCTTGCCCTGCAAAATTATGGCCCGCAGAACGTTGGACGATTCTTACAATATTGCACATTATTGGCCCTTATAGGCATAAGTGAGATGTTGGGAAGGTTGAGAGGAAAGTTGTACAATTTGTCAATCCCAACCTGACAGCTTCTTTAGTTAGAAAATCTATTTTACTAAGAATCTCTCAGTATAATCGAGGATAGGACTGGAAGTATAGCTAACAACAATATCACACAGATAAAACTTACACAAGGATTATCTACATGTGATAAAAATGCTTACATATAATGTCAAAGGGCCCCAGGGTGCCTGTCAAGAAATACAAAAAGAGGCAGTTTAGGGGACAATTTCCTGACCAGAAATCCATCTCACAAGAAACACCCAACAGAAATCTAAACATAGGGACCAGTCCACCAACTCATACTTTTATGACAGGGCCAATCACAATGGTGTGGTGATGTTCCTTTGTAGAAAACTACCAATGACTATTTTAGACACAAAAGTAGATAGGGAGAGCAGGTACCTGATACACGTTAGAAGGTCACCAAATCACATTTGCTACCTTGTAAGCCCCAAATATGGGACAAGATGCCTATCTAATAAGATTCCTCTATGACCTACTAGAATTCGCACCAGGGGACATTGTGTGGGTCCAAGTGGGCAGAAGGACAAGACATTTATGAAAGTAACCTTAGTTGCCTTTTCAAGAGGTACAAGGCAATATGATATTAAGAATCCCTGATTTAGCCACATTGGCCTTGAAATCATAGACCCTCTTCAAATTCTTAAGCTGTGCCGCTAGTTTTGGCAAGGATTTCTATGGGTCTGTAAGTAGGCCATCATCTGCATTTAGGGATTTTTTTAATTCCTCAGTGCTAAGTGGGATACCAACAAACAAAAGAGTATGAGGGAAAATGGAGTGGTGTGTGTGCATAACTAAACATTACTTCAGTGAGAAGTAGGAAAAAGGAAAAGTAATCTTTTTTTAATTAACCTTCACCCACTCTAGTAGTGGCATGTTTCATCATCGAGTTCATCCAGACTCCGAAAGGTCATGGTGTATCAACCGTGTTCCAGTGAGCTTTTTGTATATTAGTAGTGAGGGGAAGATACATGGAAATATAAAACGTCCTCATCTGCTCCAAAGGTATCCCTTTATTTGCGGGGTGGATGGGAAATTACTAAAATAAACTATAGAAAGGGCGATAGGGGTACAATAGTCCTGTGACCCTTCTAGTGCCAACATGTTTCTCCCCTACACTGATGGCTGTACATGGTCCAGGGCATTTGTCAGGACGGGTTTGTTTTACTAATACTCTTTTAACCATTTACTATCCACCCCGTTAATAAGGGGTACCTTGGGAGTTGATTAGGAATTTTGATGTACATGTAACTTACCCCGACTACTAGTGATTTATGTTTATATCTGCTGACACAGGTGCATAAGCATAGGACATTATTTAGACTATTTCTACCCCGACAGTGAGAGTTATTAGGTCTTTATTGGTAAAACATAAGGACTTCAGTGTGGGAGAAAATTAAGGACTACATTAGACAGTGGGTAATACAGTCACATGTAAAGTTGGCAGCTACCAGAGACAAAATTAATGTTGAAAAACCTCCCCCAAATTAAGGGACAGGGAGATGGCACTTTACCTATTAAACACAATGGGGCACACTCCTTTACCACTTGGTGAAGAGTAAATCATCCCTCATGTGGCCTATGAGATGAAGGCTCATGGGCCTCTGCAAAGGAAGTCTTTGATAGGGAGATGAACATTATTGTGTTGATCATGAAAGAATATTGAACTTATGTGAGCTATATTACATCACATGGGGAATTTGATATCTGAAAACCGAGAGCTCTCGTTCTGGCTATTGAAGGATGGTGGATGTTCAGGAATTTCTCATAATTTGGAGAGAGTTTTGGAACACACTAATTGGTTTTATTTGCTTTTTTGTAATTGATATCACATAATGCGCCACTGTCTCCTGATTTAATACCTAATAAAAATACACTGGAAAAAGATCACTGGTACATGTTACTCCTTTCTGAAGAGTATAAGGTCAACTCTTTATTTGCCTTTTAGTTAACAGAAGGAGGTTAGTGACCCAGGCAGCTTTGTCATATTGTTTAGATTATGCAAATGCTGTCTTGTAAGGCTTACCTCAATATCTTATCTGTCACCTTCAGAAATCCCAGAAAGCTGTGGACTAGACAGTAGTTGTTGCATGTCACCAGGGGAAGCCCTCTCTCAAGACAACCACTCCATTTCTGTTCTTATGGGTGGTACCTCTAGCCACCACCACGCCAGTTTTAGATGAAGTGCTCGAGGAATTTGGCACACCTGGCCCTGGTTTGGGTGAGGTGCTGCAGAACAGACAGGCCAAGTTAAGAGCAAAAGACAGTTTTATTAGGACAATTATGTAGCTGAAACTTTAATAAACATTACAAAAGAATGAAATCACCCCACCTCACCAATTCAACAAATTAACATGTCCCCTCCAAACCTTAAGCCTCCCCCCAACTTGTAAACACCCCCAACGAAAGCTCCCAGAATTCAACCCGCTCCACCTTTCATTCCATTCAACATCCTTTCACACAGGACCCCAGTGTCATTCTCCTGTACTCTTTCAGCCAATGTCTCTCTTGCAAGGTCCCACCCCCTCTGGCCCAGTGCATAAGTCAATAAATGTGTGAGGATAGAGACCACTGGTATCTAGAACATGGTGTGCACTACAATAGAGTGATATTCATACCGTTTTTACATATTTAACACTATATTTGTAGCTTCTAATCTATGTTTTATTACAATTTCACATGAACACAAACAGTTAAGCTTCTCAAAAAGATTGTTTGTTATACAACAAATATGTATTCCAACAATATTCCATAATGATGTTTTAGAAACACAATTATCATTTAAATGCTAT
This sequence comes from Lissotriton vulgaris, assembly GCF_964263255.1. Lineage (NCBI taxonomy): Eukaryota > Metazoa > Chordata > Amphibia > Caudata > Salamandridae > Lissotriton > Lissotriton vulgaris. The sequence goes on along the minus strand of NC_141691.1, from coordinate 735,379,379 downwards.
ATATTATCTACTGTTGTCAACATAAGCCCAATGCATTCGGTGAACTTGGTCCCTTCGTCAGCGGATTGCTGTAAAGAATACATAACAAGAATTATGTTTTTTTAAACAGTGCATAAGTCGCCACACAGGAAAAGGTGAACAGGCATTTTCCTGCCCCTCCTTTTCTTCTGAAGGTATTGACTGGTTGTTGCTCCAACAACCTGTGTGCTATATCACATCCAAGAGTCAGTTGCTTAACAGCCAACTCTAATGCTCCTGTACGGCTATCACTCTACAGCAAAGCCTCTCTTACTACCATTGCCTGACTGCGAGATTTTTCGCCAACTGGGCACTTGTTTCTAGCAAATAGAACTAATTACCAAGAAAAGATAGATGCACCCCACCCTGGGGAAACAGCACAAAAGCCTCTTTCCTGATGTGTTCATGCACAATCACACCTTTACTTCCCTAAGGTGGAAAAACAGCACATTTCCTATTTACTAGGCACCTGGACTTTTTCACTCTGTTGTGCTTGAATACCCCACACTAAACTCGCCATGCAACAAGCACTGTCCAGAAAACATAAGTCCCCGACCATGACTGCTTTATCACCTCCTCGTCTGTTTTCATAACCTTGATCAAACCAAGACCCAACAGTCGTACCAGATAATTCTCACTTATGTGGATTATTAACAGGTTGGGGCAGGCCCTCATTTTCACCAAATCCGAAGGCCATGGAAGTAATTTTTCTCATTTCATTCCTTTTTGCCCCACCAATCAATACTCAACTCAGTAGACTGAAGACCCAAATTCTTTCCACACTAACGGGACTCTGCCTGCTTCATTGCCCACTTGACAAACGAATGCCCAACAACCCATAGGCAGAATAATACTGCCATCGGTCCTACAATGCAAATTGAAAAACAGAAAACCCTGTTAACAGAGCATTCACTACATACCTTCAGTGTGCATTATGTACCTCAAGCAGCAGTCTGAGGACCAGCTTCCCAACCTGATGTCTCTGAGAGAAAACCCCAATTTATTAGCCTCAGATACAGCTCCAATTCTAAATGAATGTGTACCGAACGCCTCCGCCTTCTGTCCCCTTTTTGTCATTTTCTTCCTTATCACACTCGCACCTGCACTGCCCTTAAGGACATCCTGATGACTGAAAACTCTGCCAGCCCTTGCTTCATCTACCTGTCTGAAGTCCTGCTAAGCCCCAACTGGACACACTGAGCCCCCTATGCTATCTAACACAATCTGTACTCCTCTTCCCACCTGGTCTGTCTTTGATTTGCACAATGTTAAAACCAACGTGTCTCTTCGCAACTCAACATCGCCAACCCACAATCCCCTCTCCTTGCTGAACCACAATAACTCTGAACACCTTAATGCTATGAACTTCATCACTAATACTTCAAATTCATTAAAACATGCCCCTGACAGCTCTCTCACTAATATTACCAAATGTTTCATTTTGCTGGGTATCCTATGTCTCCCTACTCTCTGTCTTTCTTTTACCCATTCCTGTAAAACTCTCCTACCCAGCTCCCCGCAGTGGGTTCATAACCCCCAAAATAATTTACCATAGAAACTAATTCCTGATAGTTTTTCTGCAATTGTTCACCCTGAAATACCCTTGTTAATGTTAGCCATAATGAAGAGAAATATATATCCCCTCCTGTGCTCCATGCTGTCGTGGTATAGTCCTCTCCTGTCCACTCAAGTTTGTCTGTATACTGACCTGCTAGTCTGTGCAAGTGAGTTTTCTACCAAACTTAAAATGTTCAGTCTTCTATCTCCCAAATCTCTTCCAATACGTCGAGTTTCAGTACATCTGCTCTGGGTGCTAAACCAAGGAAGCTCTGTCTCTGTGAATGAGATAATGAGTCTGCAGTGTTAATATTCACACTGGCACATATTTCGCTCTAAACACAATATTGTACATCAAACAACCAAGCATAAAGCTCTGCAAAGGGTTCAGCAGTTTCTTGTCCTTTTCCCTTTGTCCAATTACTAATGCCACCACTGTCTTGTTATTCCCATTGAAAGTCACCGTCTCATTCTTTAGCTCTTTTCCCCAGAAAGAAATGACTACCAATAATGGAAAACATTCCAGAGAGGCAAATACTCATCCCTTCTTGCATCCACTGCAGAAGCCACCTCTCTGAGCACCATCTCCCTTCCAATACAAGCCAAAGCTGTCAACACTAGCCACATCTACGAAGATTTGAATCAAACATGCAAAATCCACAACCAAAGACCACAGAGTCACTCCAATAAAATTGTTGGGGAACAACAGCCCCTCTTCTAGATCAGCCTGAACTGCAGCTAAAATCTTTATTCTGTTTTGGGGCAATTTTGTCCCAGACATCGTGAAACCCAATCTTTGGCAAAATGACCTCGTGCTCTCACTACACCGCATGCAAAATTCAGATGGCCAAGCAGACGCAGCACTTTACACAATGACAATTTGGGTGCTGCTATCGCCTCCTCCAGCATGGTGATCGTTTTGTAAATCTTAGCTTATGGTAATCTAGCTTTCATCTCAACAGTATCAAGTACAATCTCAAGGAAAAACAGCTTTTGGCTATGTCCCTCAGTTTTCTCTTGAGCTAGTGGTATCCACTAAATCGTCAATCAACTGGAAGGCTTGCAAATCACTATTACAAGCCCTTTTATCTCATGCTGCAAGAAACAAAAAGTCATCCAAGTAAGGTGTCACCATTCTATGTCCTGATCTGACTGTGAAGCACCATTGCTAGAAGGTACTGAATGACTCAAACAGGTTACACGATATTGCACAACCCATCCTAAGCATCATGTCCACATAAATACAGCCTTCAAACTGTATGCCCAACAAGGATAAATCCAAGGGGTGCACAGGGAAAAAAACAAAAGGTGGATTTTATATCACATTTCGCCTACCCCACACTTCCTCACCAACTTCATTGCAAACCACAGAGGCAAACTGTGTCTTCCTTAACAATAAAGTCATTGACTGACGAACCATCAGGCCATGAAAGGAGATGTATCATTAAAATTCTCCTGCCATTTTCTTGGCAACCACTCCCAATGATGATATTATGAGGTAATGCACCTTCCAAAGATCAAAACGACTGCCATTCTCCACTTTTCTCCTTCCTTGGCCAACTTCTCTCTGACCACCAAAGGCATGTCTCTAGCAGATTCCAAATTGTCTGCAAACCTCCTGAGCCTACGAACACAATACCCCAGCCTGACACCCTCCGGAAAGCCTCATTCCAGAATCACTTCAGCCTCTTTGTCTGGGTAAAAGACTAGTCAGTTTGTCTATCTTAATTGGTGAAAAATCTCTTATTACCAAGGTGACCCCTCTTCCAATTCCTCTGCCAATGTGTGCATAAACTGCTTTCTCCCAGGAGCATTGTAGCACTGAGTAGGGAACCTTGGTCTCCTTGCCAGTTCCCAAGCTTCTTCCTTTGACCCTTCTTTAGACTTCACCTCCATGTGTAATAGTTTGCATAGATCCACAAACTCCCATTTCTATATTTTCTCTTTAATTTTATTGGACAAATGTGCCCCCAAAGAAATGAATACCCCCATATAAGGCACTTTTTTCAGCTCTTCTAATTGTTTTGATTTCTTCTTATCTTTTCTTTGCCTTTCACTTCCCTCCGTAATCTGAGCCTTGTCCACTTTACTAGTTTCAGGATGGTAAATAGCAATTACTACGCATTCCATAACAACGAAAGCCTAACAATGCATGCGTCTTTATCACGTATGCACAGTTTTTTTTACCACAACCTGCCTTTACAATGCATCCCATTGCAACCAAAATGTAAGTATAAAGGTAAGCGTATTATATATATATATATATATATATATATATATATATTCCAATCACAAAGCCGCTCCTGCTGCAGCGTGGTGACCCGCAGACAAGTGGCGTACACTCCGGCGGAGCCGCCGGAAATTAATGTTCAAAAACAAACAGTCCAGTGCAGTACGCTCTCAGGAATCAAAAGCTTAGCCAGAAGTATATTGCAACCTTGGTTTATTCACACAACGCGTTTCGGCGACCTGCCTTGATCACGTGTGACAACATGGTGAAAAAAAGTGTGCTTTTTACATACCATAACATGAAAATCGAGGTAGGACTACGGTTAAATCATCACCAAACAGTCAGACATATTGGAATGGTCATTTCTATGTCGACGGACATGGTAAAATACACTCATTATATAGCTAGTACATATTGTGTAAGTAACCTGGCACTATTAATCCCAATGGTGGGAAAAATAAATCATACAACTAGCAATAAACCGATGTGAAATAAAGTCTGGTATTAGGACAGAGATAATCGGACCCTAGGACATATTGAGCTGATCATCATATGTCGGCTCCGCGGCACTTTATCATCCAATATGTACAACAATTGATATTAAGGGCTGGCAAAACAATAGGGAAATTATACATAAAGTAAGCATAAGTTAATTCCAAAACTTGCACAATGAGCCGCCCGTTTAGTGTAATCTACTACACAATAATGCCCGGCGAATGTGAATTCAAATCAAGGCCCGGGCTCATTCTGCCACATGTCAGCATATTACAGCATTCAAGTTAATGCGTTCCATGGATAATAATGTACACAGTTATTTATCCAGCAACATGAAATTAAATCAAAGCCCGGTCTCATACCACCACATAGAGCAATGTGTCCTGCAATCAAATTATTACGTTCTATTGATCGAAAGACTGAATAAGTCCTGTCCAGAAGTTATCCACAATCCCATAAGGTATAACAAGTGCCGGTGGATAATCAGACGAAGGGCACCTATGAAATATTTGCGTTCTTGCCCCCAACTAACGTGGCAAGCATGCTCAGGCCCCAGGTAGTGTCCATGAAGAAGCATTCAGATGTGTGAAAGTAGTGCTTCGTGCAATTTGCAGCGATATCAAGACCACCTAAAAGTTCATAGGTGTCTTGATCAAAAAGTGATGCTGCGCATAGTTCCAATGGGGTTCGTAATGACAAGTGTCCGTTGGGCGAGAAAAGTGCCAGTCGCAAGCCATTCTAGGGTAAGGTGCTCGGATCATGATTCATGCGTCCTACATACGATTAAAAAAGTGAAAAATAGGTGGGTGAACGATACCTGACCGTGACAAGGTGTCTAAAGGAAGAAGTGCAAACTGGAAGTGTCATTGACAGTAGTGCCCAATTCTTGAATCCATTCAACCAGGAGACCCTGGCTGTACACCTGTAAATAATTACATGAAAAGAAAAAATCATTAAAATAATTTCCTAGAAAAATACTAGCACACTTCAAACATTTCGGCAAAAAACAGGCAAATTCTCATAATTGTAGTACACTCTTCTCATTATTACCCTCTAGAATCCAGGCACATATAATGGAAAAGTCTAGGAGTCAGCCCTCAGGTGGATTTCTAACTCCTCATCCCAGTTGAGCCCACCTGGGTGTTTGCTCTGGAAGTTAATAATGTGTTTAGACTCTTGTTGTCTAAGGGCTAACAATCTGTCACCCCCTCGAGGTTTGGCTGAAATCTGTTCAATAAGCATATATTGCAAAAGGTTGGCATTAGAGAAATGTTTCTCATTGAAGTGACGTGCCACCGGGTATTTAGGGTCGTGGTTGGTTATCGCTCTACGATGTTCCAATATTCTCTTTTTGGCACAACATTTGGTGCTCCCTATATACCATAGGTGACACGGACATTCAATCACATATATGACATACATTGTGCTACAAGTAAGAAATTGGGTTATTTTTCTTGTTACACCATTATAAGTAACTTCACTTTTGTAGACGCTATTGCTACAGGCTTTACAGTGGCCGCAGGGGTAAAAACCCTGCAAACCATTGCCTGTATGGTCTTGGTAAGCTGTGACATCATTGTTAGAGACCAGATCCCTGATATTGCGATTCCTCTTGTATGTGATGCTGGGTCTGATATTAACATTATTGCCTATGGTGTTGTCCTGTCTAAGGATATTCCAATGTTTGGCAATAACTCTTTTGACAGAGGCCGACTGAGAGTTGTAGGTCAGTATCAGCCTGGTCGTTTCCTCGGACTCTTCGTTTAAGGGATCTGCCTCTATTAAGGTTTCTTTTCTATCAACCTTGTCTGCCCTTTTGATTGCTTTTTTGATAACCCAATTAGGGTATCCTCTTTCCTTAAACCTTTCAGATATTATGTCCTGTTCTTTCTGAAATGCTTCAACAGAATTACAATTTCTCTTGGCTCTCAGTAGTTCACCATACGGTATGCTCCATTTGAGCACCTCCGGATGGCTACTGAGAGCGTGCAATATGCTGTTACCAGCTGTCTCTTTGCGAAACAGCGACGTGCAGATAGTGTTGTCCTTGATCTCCAGTCTCACATCGAGGTATTCCACCATGGTATTATTGATGGTACCTGAAAGTTTGATGTGATATCTGTTGGCATTTAATTTGGTAAGGAAGGATTCAGCTTGTTCTTTATTTCCCTTGTAGACAATGAATAAATCGTCAATGTATCGTAGCCAAACCTTGACTCTACCAAGTCTTCCTTGAGGGTGGTACTGCCATGAATCTCCTGCTCCCAGTACCCCATAAACAGATTAGCGAAACTGGGAGCAAAGCAAGAACCCATGGCAGTACCATTGGTCTGCCTGTAGAGGGCGCCATCAAATGAAAAGATATTATTCTTGAGACAAAAGTCAATCATTTTCATGACCATGACATTATGTTCAAAGAATTTAATAGGTCTCTGGCGTAGAAAAAATTCACACGCCTCAAGACCTTGTTGATGTTCTATTATGGTGTAGAGTGAGTGCACATCTAACACCATAAAGATCCAATCATTTTCCCATTTGAGGGTGTCAATTTTGCTGAGAAAATCCTTGGTGTCTCTCAAATAGCTGGGTAGGTTCACCACATACTCTCTAAGGAAGTAATCTACGTACTTGGAGATATGTTCGCAGATACTGCCAATGGAGGAGACTATGGGTCTGCCAGGAGGTTGGGTTTTGTGTTTTTGTACCTTCTACCTAAGTTACATAAACACAAAACCCAACCTCCTGGCAGACCTATTTGAGAGACACCAAGGATTTTCTCAGCAAAATTGACACCCTCAAATGGGAAAATGATTGGATCCTTGCTCTCATCCAGCACATCCTGGCTCGACCCTGCCAGCACATACATGCATACCGGCCCGTATTCACGTGCCCATAAAAACAGAAACCCCAATACGGCAGGCAGCACTAGCAGGTGTGCACTACAAGGAAGAGGGGGGTGGAGCCCTGGAGTGTAGTCAAGCTGCAGGCAGCAGGGAGGTTTTCCTTGGCAGCATCGGCAGCATTGGGAGTCAGGGAGTTGGATTTGGACTTGGGCTCACTGTTACAAGGCTAAGCATCACTATGCTGAAATTAGGGTGTGCAGAGTAGGGAACCGCGCAGAACAGAGAGTGGCAAAGTACCAAACCAAACCAAACGACCACTTTGAGGGAATCTTGAGTCAGTGCAGCAGCTAAGCACTCTGATAACATCGGAACCTTTCCTCGCCCAGTCCATTGACCACGGCAAAACAAATTAATTCCATAGCTACCCGTATCAAGAGGACTCCACAAGACAAGAGAGGTCAAAACAAGACAAGAGTTTGTTGGAGTCTTTCAACCAGCCAAAACCCTACCATCTTGGTTGCGGCCACGTAATAGGGCGTCTGAAAGGCTGCAAGGAGTAGGGGGCAAGCCCCTCAAAAAACCACACCGCAGCCTCACCATGAGATCAGGGAGACTCAGAACAGACCCCATAGTCAAATCAAGTAAAAGCAAACAACTCCCATGCCGGAAAAAGAGCGAAGAGGACATAATAGAGGATACTCCAGATACCCTAGAGGCAAAAGACATTACTCTTAGGGTCCTCACGGTTAAAACACCTCTGAAGAGCGCATGCCTCAGAAACACAAAGATCACAGATTTTCTACTCTCGGCTCCATTATCTGCTCCGGCAGCATTGCAGGAACAGAATTTAAAGACAGCAATCAGTATCAAAAGAATGTCTCAATCAGTGTCATCTCTAACTAAAGCCTTGCAGATCCACAACAACACTCAAAGCAATAAAGCATATGAGAACAAATATTTCCCCTGGGATACTCTGCAAAAGAATCCAAACAAGACGACGAACCAACACACGGTGAACGCCCAAATAAACACAAGGGAGGAAGCTGGCGACACCAACTCAGACAATATGCCAAGTGACGAGCGCATGGAGAACATAAAGGAAGTTCAAATGGATCCCACCATCCCAGAAAAGCGACGCTCATTAAGTTTAGGATCTTATTTTGGCCCTGGGGTTTATGAAAATGACCTCGGGGTCGCCAAGAGAACAGCTTCGAGAAAGGATAACAAGGCCTTATTGGACATATCGGACAAGGACATCAAAGAAACCGATAATAAGGACCAATCTCTAAGCACAAGGATGACACCCTACGGCCCAACACAGCCAAAGGATGATCCGTTAGGCACAGACGCACAAATTAACCATTATATTACTCCAAATTTCACCGCAGGCGCAAATGCGCAGGAGCCCGACAACCTGACCAGTGTTGGCACCACTAGTACCAGCCAAATGACCTCAAATCGTCCGTCGGGGCTATTCCCGCTCCGCTTCAACATTGTTTTACCAAGCCGAACAATTCCTTCCAAGGGCCAAGAGCAGAGGATCAGAACATCTTATTTCATGCCCATCCCAGACAAGGGTCGGGGTGGAGACCAACGAGACCCACCAGACTCCGGAGACCTACGAGCATCAGGCGTAACAAGATCCAAAATAAGGGATAAAGCTCGGAGCAGCCCTCAAGACCCAAGACACCTAGCAGACGACAGATTACCATTCCACGCTCCACTGTGGTCGCCGTTTATAAAAGAGATGGAAACAATCTCCTCAGCCCTCCTTCAACACATTTAGAGTCTCAGATAGATATCTTGCAAATTTTAGCTTTATATGTGGCGGGGATAGATAAAAAGATTCTCGAGTTGAATTCCTTCATCGAACGGGCACAGAAAGACTCGCATACAATATACCACGAATGTCAGTGCTCTGAAATAATTGACCAGCTCAAAGTATTACCAGCAATTCTAACAGACATTCTGGTAGAGGTACAGAACAAATACAATGAAGTTCATAACTTCTCTGAAACCACCGGGATCGAAAGCTCGCCCGTAGACACGACAAGCTCAGTCAGCAGTGCCACTTCACATAGCGAAGACATAAGGCCAGCAAAAATGGAAGGCAGTCCAATACCTCTCCCCGAGGCCTCCCAGATGTCAATCACCGAAGACTTAACATCCCCTCAAAAAGGCATTTCGGATACAGCCAACACAGGGAAAGATGCTTCCGGGCAATCGCAAAAAAATGGGAACCAATCCCACATACTCATGGAAGAACTAGAAAATGTGAGCAGAGAAGAGCTGGGAACAATACAAAACGGGCAAATAAAACAGATACTCCATCTCACAAAGCGCGAAAGAAAGCGACTAAGGAAAGCAAGACAAAACAAGCATCAGGGGAAAAAAGATACAGCAAGAATCACTAAGCCAGACATAAATACAGGAACCACAGTGCAAGGCCCCAACCACAAAGAGTCGCCAAAGGCGAACCTGGCAAAGCAATTGGACCGCGGGATGACTTTTTCAGCAGCGAATCAGCCCCCGGAAGTCAAACCAACAGCCGACACTATGTCTTTAAGTGCTTTAAATACAACACAAGGGGGGGCGTGGCCAAGATGGCGGGGTGAGCGGACGCTTCCTCCCGTAGCTCCTCCGGCCCGGCTCAGCTCGAGCCCCGATTCCTGCGCTTCTCTCCCCCCGCGGTCGCACTGCGGGCGAGAGAACTGTGCCGGAGTTCTTGGGGCACGCTTTGATACCACTTTGACTTCTGTTGCCCCGGGGGAAGTCCCCTAAAAGTTTGTTCAACGATCGAACCGAGAAAGGGAGCCTGGGTCGCCCCGAGGAGAAGGGCCTGGAGGCGGAGCATACTGCGGCACTGTCCGCGCGCCTCGACGGAGTCGAGTGCTGAAAGCTGGAGATCCCGGGGGACGGACTCGACGGACTTCGCGGAGTGTGGAGGCTTCCTGACCGGCGCCCTGGTGGTCGGGACCATCGCTAGACGACAGACCCCTGCGACGACGATCTACTCCCCCGCCATGGGTATCGGAGTGTGACGCCTTGCGGACCCCGAGCCTGGAGGAGTGGAACGGTGAAGTCTGAGCGGAGCCCGGGCCGGGCGTCTTGGCCGATGATACTGGGAGACATTGGGTTCGCACTTCCCCGACCCGTGGCCATTTGAGGGTCGCCCATAGACTGGCTGGTCTGGGCTGGCATCCTGGGTTCTACCCTCCCGCCATCTTGTCTTTGTCGAACTAATGCTGGTGACCCTCGCCCGCGCCCTGGTCATACGGGCACCTGGGTTTCTCTTGGCACCTACACATCTGCTGTCCTCCCTGGGGGCACACGGCTGAAGGCCTCCGACTCGGACATTGCTGACCGCCCTGCCTGGCCCGGTGGTCGTCTCGCCCTGACCCGGGCCGCCATTTTGTCGCCTGTGACGCACTACCCTTGTCCTCGGTGAGGACTCCGCATCTGGTGCCCACGAGCGCCCGGGCGCGTCTACAACGGCCGGCTCTGGGCCTCGACTACCGCGGAGGCCAGGATGGCCGGAAGACGAGGCGCAACACGGGGAGATCGCACTTTGCCGGACATGCTCGGCAGGGCCCAGCAACTACGCGACAGGGCGCAGCCATCCCCGGGGTCCTCCCGAGCCTCAACGGACGCCACCGGGGGCGAACCGCCTGTCACGAGGTCCTTCATGGAGGACTTATTCAGCTCCCTCAAAGAGGAATTTCAGACTCTCAAGACCGAGGTGGCGGGAGAGGTCCGTGAAGTACGGAGAGAAATCGAAGGCCTGGGCGAACGAGTCGACACGGTGGAAACGGCGGCCCAGCGCCGCGACGAGGAGATAGTTCATCTCCAGCAGGACGTCCTCCGCCTACGGGAGCAGTGTGTCGAGCTCCAGGCCCACTCGGAGGACCTCGAGAACAGATCCAGGCGGAATAATATCCGGGTGCGGGGCGTTCCGTCCGCGGATGAGGGTGCGGACCTAGTGGCCTATTTGCAGGACCTGTTCCGCGACATCTTGGGAGAAGGAGCGGACTTCCCGATCCGCATAGACAGAGCACACAGAGTGGGCCGCCAGCGCCAATCATCGGCACCCCCACCTGATATCCTGGCATTCCTGCCGGATTTTCCCCTGAAGGAGCGCATTATGACAGAGGCCCGCAGGAAGCAGCCGATGTCCTTCCGAGAACGACCAGTGGCGCTCTATCAAGACCTGTCCGCCATCACACTGCAGAAGCGCAGGTCTTTCCGCATTGCTACAGACTTTCTGCGAGAGCATGAGACGAACTACTCCTGGGGTCACCCCTTCCGTCTTATTTTCCGATGGAATGGGGTGCTACATCAGCTGCGCTCCTTACAAGATGTCTGTGGGGTGCTGGGACTCACAGCTACAGAGGAAGAAGGGGCGACACCCGCATGGAGGCGCCCCGAGCAGCGAGGCCGACGGAGATCGAGGAGGCGCCAATCGTCAGCACCAGCAAGTCGCCCTGACTCCCCTACCATCAGGGCGGATATGGCGGAGGCCCTGAGGACTGCGGCCAGGAACTTGCCTGAATCTAATGGCGTGGCCCAGACGGCCTAACTTTTCTCCGGGGGGAGAGACTCTTAGCTTCTTCGATGCTGGGTTGGGGCTGGGGGTTGGGGGGGTGAGGTTGGAGGTGTGTGGCTGAACGTCCACTTGACTGTTTTCTGCAGACTCGCCCATTTGGGCTGGACTGAGACTATGGGGTGTTTTTTCTTGTTTTTGGTTTTGGCTGGTTGCCATGGGTTGGTTTTGGGGGGGTTTCGAAGCTGGTTTGGTGTTGGGGGGGGTCCCGTCCGATACTGTCCGAGCATATGCGGAGCCGATTCTGGCCTTCCCTGCGCCCCTGCCCCGCGCGCCCCTTCCACTGATCCCGAGCTTGCTGCACAGCGCTTTGCTTCCCTGGGAGTGATGCCGCCCCTGAAAGTAGTGACCCTTAATGTTAAGGGTCTGAACAACCCTGTGAAGCGTAGGGCAATTCTTTCCCTGCTAGAAGGGTCGCAGGCGGATATCTGCCTCCTGCAGGAAACCCATTTACTCTCTAAAGATTGCCATAGGCTGCGCTCTGCCAAGTTTCCCACGCAACTCTTTTCCTCGGCGGCGACTAAAACCGCAGGGGTGGCCATTCTTCTAGCCAGCTCCTTCCGAGGTGAGGTGCTATATAAACATGCCGAGCAGAAGGGGAGGCTCCTAGTGTATCGCATGCGTTTGGGGGGTGTTGCCTTTACGGTTGGTTCCGTATACAGCCCAAATGACCACCAGGATCGCTTCCTGGAATCTGTGTTGGTAGACGTTACTGCCTCGCCCGACCGCCACGTCATCTTGGGGGGAGACCTGAACATGGTCTTTGACTCCACCTTAGATAGGTCGGCCCAGCGCTTTCCGCAGACGGGGGAGCTTTCTAGAGCGGTACTGGACCAGATCGCAGAGATGGATCTGCATGATTACCTCTTGGTGAGTGGCCCGCTCCGCTTCGCCGCCACGGCGGCTGACATCGGGGTTTTGTCCCTGTCCGACCATGTGCCGGTTTCCGGAGTTTTTGCCTGGCCGGCGGCCCCCCCCTCCAGAGGGATGTGGCGGCTTCGGGACACGCTTCTCCATAAGAAATCGGTGGTGAAGCGAGTGGAGGAGGTTATTCAAGAGTACCTGATCCACAACAGCAACCCCGATACGTCCCTGGCAACGCAGTGGGCAGCTCTGAAAGCGGTCATCAGAGGGGAGTTTATCTCCATCTCCTCGGCGGAGAACAAGGAGCGTCAACGCAAGAGGGAGGAATTAACGGCGCAGGTCAGGGAACTTGAGCAAGTTCACCGCCGGACGGGGGCGCCTCGTGTTTGGAGGCAGCTGAAGGCGGCGCGGAAACTTCTCTCTGCGTTGGACCTGGACCGGGCGGAGTATGCGGCGTTGCGCCTGAAACATGCCTTTTACACCGGCGGAGATAGGTGCGGTAAGCTCCTGGCCCACCGGCTCAGGGCTGTGCAGCAACGCAACGTCGTGAAAGAGCTAGTGGGAGCAGATGGGGTCCCGGTTTCCGGTGACGCGGAGGTGGCGGACTCCTTCCGTGCCTTTTACGAGGCGCTGTACGCTGCAGAGCCCTCCCCACCGGGAGAGGCTGAGGCCTATCTGGAATCAGTGACCCTCCCGGCCTTGGACCCCGCCCAGGCGACCCACCTGGAGAGGGATATTCACGTGGAGGAAGTCATCTCCGCTATTGCACGGCTGAAACACGGCAAGGCCCCAGGCCCGGACGGCTATACGGCCTTGTTTTACAAGACCTTCTGTCCCACTGTCGCGCCTCTCCTGGCTCGTTTATTCAACTCCTTCTCCGAACCGGGAGCCATCCCGCCAGACCTTCTTTCGGCGACCGTGTCGGTTATCCCGAAACCGGGAAAAGACCGGACTCTATGCGGCTCGTATCGGCCCATCTTGCTTCTAAATGCGGACCTCAAGCTGTACACGGGGATCTTGGCGGCCAGACTGGGTCTACATCTACCAGGTTTGGTGGAGGCGGACCAGACCGGCTTTGTACCCGGTAGGCAGACGGTCGACAACACCAAGAGGGTGACGCACGTGCTAGAAAAGGCCTCACGCGTCCCGGGGGAGCGGATGCTGCTATCGGTAGACGCGGAGAAGGCCTTTGATAGGGTTCATTGGCCGTACCTCGAGCTGGTTCTTGGGAAACTGGGGATCGGCGAGAAGTTCCGCACTATGATCTTTAATTGCTATAAGAGACCGTCAGCATCCGTGCGTGTAAACGGACACAGCTCCGGCAGCTTTGCCATTGAGCGTGGCACGAGACAGGGTTGCCCCCTTTCACCGCTCCTGTTTGCCCTCTATATGGAGCCGTTTGCCCAGAGGATTCGCGATAACCCGGACGCTATCGGAGTGAGGATGGGGCAATACACGCATACTGTCAGCCTGTATGCGGACGATGTCTTGCTGACCCTAGATGACCCTAGGCGGTCGCTCCCTGCCTGCGTCCGGGAACTGAATTCCTTTGCCCGTGTGGCAGGCTTCAAAATGAATATGTCTAAGTCGGCCGCCCTGGACGTGTCCCTCTCTGTTGACACCAGGCGGGACCTCCAGCGTCTTTTTCCTCTGCAATGGTCCTCCTCCACGGTGCCTTACCTGGGGATTTTGCTTGCGCCTTCCCTGTCTGCAATGGTCGCTGCTAACTATTCCTCTCTGGGCAAAAAGATCAAAGAGGAACTCGGCCGATGGAACAAGGGCCTGCTCTCGTGGCTGGACCGTATCGCAGCGGTGAAGATGACGATACTGCCTCAGATCCTGTATCTTTTTCGCGCCCTACCTCTCCAGCCCCCTGTAGGTTGGATACGACAGGCGCAGGCAGACATCTCCCGCTTTGTGTGGCAGGGCCGTAAGCCTCGGATGAAGCGGGTCCTCTCCATGCTTGCCCCGGAGGCGGGGGGTCTCGGGGTCCCGGACCTCCGGAAGTACTTCCAGGCGGCACAACTTCGGTATCTGGTGGAGTGGAGCCGGTGGGAATCGGACAAGCACTGGCTCTTTCAAGACCAGGCAGTTGCGGGCCGTACGCTCCAGGAAGTCCCGTTCCTGCGGCGCACTCACCGCCCGCCAAACCTCTACGCCTCTTTTATCACCCGGGTTCCGCTGAGAGCGTGGGACGCGGTGTGCGAGCTTCGCGAGCTCACCACTTTTCCATCGCCGTTCACCCCCATTGCTGGCAATCCGGACTTCACTCCGGGCCTGGAACCGGGAGCCTTTTCCCACTGGGTGAGCGCGGGCTGCAGGGCGCTTTTCCAGATCTACGGGCCGGAGGGCGTACTCCCCTTCCAGCAGCTCCGACAGGAGTTTGGCCTGACGGAGGGGGACAGACTGCGTTATATGCAAGTCCGCCACTGGGCTCTACAACCCCCAGTGCGCGACGTCGCTGCCCGCTCGATTACGCCCTATGAGCGTTGGCTGGTTACCCGGACCTCGGATGCCAAGCTTATCACCGACTTGTACAAGTTTCTCCAACCCCCGCCGTTTCATTACCATAACCCAGGGAGGGAGCGCTGGCACAGGGAATTGGGCAGGACCTTGAGCCACCAAGAGTGGGATAGGATTGCGTATCGGGCGAGGCACTCGGCGTACCACACTGGGCTGACGGAGACCTTTACTAAGGTGTCCACCTATTGGTATTACACCCCGGAGCGGCTTTACGAGATGCGCAAAATCGGCGATAGAGGTTGCTGGCGCGGCTGCGGACAGGAGGGTACCCTTACGCACATTCTCTGGGAGTGCCCGGTGCTGTCGGCCTATTGGAAAGAGGTCTTGGATGAGGTGGACAGGCATTTTGAGATTGAGCTCCCGCGCTTCCCTGCGTATGTCTTGCTAGGCCTCCCCAATGACCTGATGTACCCGCTGAAGTCCCGCAGGGGTAGGCAGATTGCGATTGCGCTGGGCTCCGCGGTTCAAAACATCCTGGTACTCTGGCGTACCCCCACTGCCCCCTCTGTCACTGGTTGGTTACACAGGCTCTGGCAGGTACTGGGCATGGAGAAGATGTCGCTGACGGTGGCTGGGAATGTTGACCAGTTTGAAGAACTCTGGCACCCCTTTTTGGCACTGCTATCCACGGAATTCCGCGAGCTCACATGCCCACGGTACCTGCGACTTCTTAGGCTGACGCCGCCGGCGGCTCCAGCGGAGTGAATGTGCGGGGTCAGGGGTTTGGGGCGGGGGATGGGGGGCGGGGGGCGGGGTTATATGCTTCTAATGCTGACCTTCGGACGGGGTTGTTGGGGTATTGTTTTCTTCCTTTTCTTCCTTTGCTTCTCTTTCTCCTAATTTTCCGGGGTCGGGGGGCTGGAGGGATGGTGTGTTTTTTTTTACTGTGTTGCGGGACGCTATTTCAGCTCGGCCTTGCTAAGAGAAAGGGGGTCTCCTGGGGGGTCATTCGCAATGCCTTATTGCCTTAAGACTTATGCCTTGTTACCCTCTGGGGCTTCCTGTCTCCCTACTTTCCTTCTGAACCGCTGCAACATCTCGCTTTTTGTACTGTATGTTCGCTTGACCTCCTATTCCCTTCCCCATGTTTTTTATACCTTAATAAAATACTTTAAACCTAAATACAACACAAGCCCAAATTATAATGCAACAGGTGGACGGCCCTCCCGCACTGAAGCTGCAGGGAGAACAGAAGGATATTTCACACTACTTCCCGAAAGTGGTGATGGTACTCAAAGAAAATCGCCCTGCAACAGAGCAACAACAGAGTTTCACACCGCAAGAGCAACAACAGAGTTTCACACCGCAAGTCTTAGCGGAC
The DNA here is from genome assembly GCF_964263255.1 of Lissotriton vulgaris. Taxonomy (NCBI): domain Eukaryota; kingdom Metazoa; phylum Chordata; class Amphibia; order Caudata; family Salamandridae; genus Lissotriton; species Lissotriton vulgaris. Next base: position 735,362,928 of record NC_141691.1, on the reverse strand, counting down.
CCAAGTTTAAAGCTGGCGGTTTCAGATATCGAACCAGGATCTCAGTTGTCCGCCCCAAACCAGGGGAGTCCTGCCAGACAACCCAAACCCAATGATCACATCCGTTTATCAAACCCGAATGAGAAGCCAGATTTAACCTATCCGGTGGGATCATTAGTGCAGGAAATAATCCTGCACTATAACTCAAGGGGATATCATGATATTCTTAACCGGAGTGCCATTCTAAAACTTACCAACCAGTTCGAGACGTTAAAATATGTGAACACAACTCACGTAGATAGCATCGAATTTAAAACAATTCCCAACACACATGGGAGAGAAATGACTGTGGCAACATGGAAGGACATGGAAATAGCCAAAGGAGTTTGGCGATACAGAGAAGATTTCGCCAACTGGGGAATTGAAATAAGACCAGTGCCGCCAGAAAGATACCCAGGCCCACTATCCATGCTGGCGGAAGAAAGACCAAAACCAGAAGGTGGAATTCTTCGGGGCGCCGTTGGGGGTATGGATATTAACAAGGGGGGTTGGGCCAACTTGCGCATCATTCACCAAGGCCTGTGGGGGGTAGACAAAGAATGCCGGAAAATTCTACAACCAACTCAAAATACATCCACAGCAAGGATGGTTGAAGCATGAAAACCGACTCTGAAAGTCTGCTCGTGGAATATCAATGGCCTGGGGGGCAAAACCAATGATGCAGAATTATTGTCACTTTTAAAACTTTTTGACATTATCCGATTTCAAGAAACCTGGTCAACGGCTTCCCAGCATATTGACGGCTTTAAGGAAATCCAATTAGAAGCGATCAAAAGAGGCCCGTCAGGAAGGGCTGCCGGAGGCCTTTCGATCTACCTGAACACTGGGATCACTTGGTCATATGATAACATGGAAACAGAACAACAATGGATCCAGTGTATTAAAATTGAGCTTACGCCAGTTCTCGGCAATGGTAGGCAGAGGGCCCACAACACTTATTCAATATTAATCTGTAACACCTATCTTCATCCAAACCCCAAGAACAAAGTGGAGAAAATCCTGACCTTAAAAGCCTTTATAAAATCACCACAATCCACGTACCGCAGGCTGGGCTGGTCGTGTCTGGCGACCTGAACATGTTCCTGCTTCAAACAGACCACGCTCAACTTATTAACCAACATAAACAGATTGGCGGACCAATCCCAAGCATTATTACAAATCATCAAAAAAGGGATAAGATCGGTCAACAATGTGCACTCATGTTCGCTGAGGTCGGGATGATCGCATTGAACGGCTGCTTTCCACAAGACCAACCAGCATCTTCAACTGGAATATCTAAACAGGCCCAATCAGTGCTGGACTATACCATCGTGGATCTAGAGGTTTTGCAAACAATCGCTAGTTACAAAATCATCCACAAATTGGAGAGCGACCACAGCCTGCAAACATTTGAAATCAACATCCAATATAATAGGGCCACACCGACCAAAGACCTGAGAGAACCCCCAAGCCTCTACAACCTTAAGAGACTGGTATGGAACGGCAATAACATCAAAGGCATAATGTTATTTGTGAAAAATATTGTTATTGAAGTGACCGGAGAAGATCCATCCGCACATTGGGAAAACTGGGAAAGACTGACCTCATCACTAACTGAGAGATTCGGCAACCACAGTAACATAAAGAAATCAAGTAATACCCCTCAAGCGTCTTTGGACAATATAGTGCGCAAGAAAAGGACCCTTAATCAAGAAATCAGGAAGCTGCAAGCAACAGCCAGGTCAAAGGGTGATGATATAACCACTCAAATCTATAGTTTAAGGCAAAATTATAAAAAAGAAGTGTGGTTAGAAAAATCAAAATATCAAACTAACATCTGGCAATAACTATTAGCATCCAGTCAATCAAATAACAATGGGAAATTTTGGGCTGAAATCAATAAAGTTGCAAACGAGGCTGCACAGGTCTTCAGCGCTAATATTCTGGAGGATGACTGGATACAGCACTTAGAGCATACTCAAATCATCAACCATCCAGTGGGGAGCCCAGCGTTTCAGACCCTGCAATTAGAAAACAATCACGAAGCAGACCAGCTTTCGGATGAAAACTGGATAACGCCATCCCAGGTAGAAAAGGTATTAAAAAACTTGAGATCTAAGGGAGCCCCAGGTCCAAACGGTTTACCGAATGGTCTGTTCAAACAAGACCAACAATTCTGGGCAGAACATCTTTCCCCACTATTTAACAATGCATTCCAGACTGGAAGCATTCCCCAGTCATGGAGAGGCAGTATTTTTCATCCAATCTTTAAGGCAGGCACAAGATCTGATCCAGCCAATTACCGCCTCATAGCACTCATAGATTTCGAGGCCAAAATATACGCCTCAAATCTTTTGATGGCCTTGGAAGACTGGGTTTGTGCGAATAAGATCTTGCCGATCACGCAGACTGGCTTTAGGCCCGGAACCAACACCTCCTGTAACCTGCTGGCGTTAAATCTTCTGGTGGACAAAGCCAGGGATAAGTCAACTAAGCTGTACACGTGTTTTGTCGACCTGAAAGCTGCGTTCAACACAGTCCAGAGGGAGGCTCCATGGAAAAAAATGGACACTTGGGGAATACCATCAAAGTTGCTGCAGGCCATCATGAATTTGTATTCATCCACCTGGGTTCGAATGAAATTAGGCAATGGCGATCGAACTACACGAAAAATCTACACCCATGTGGGCCTCAAGCAGGGCTGTATATTGGCCCCAACTCTTTTCAACATCTTCACAGCGGACCTGGACAAGCACATTGCGGAGACAGAAAGCGATCCGCCAAAGCTAGCCCATCACAAAATCAGGAGCATTCAGTATGTGGACGACATTGTACTGTGCAGTCAGACCCCATTGGGCTTACAACGTTCCATCATGAAGTTCCATGAATACATCAGTGCGCAGGGCCTGCTAATTAATTATAAAAAGACGAAGATCGTCTGTTTTGCTTCTCGCCCAGGGACAAAATCTTTCAAATGGCGCATCGCAGGCAACAAAATAGAGCAGACCTGCTCGTACAAATATCTGGGAGTAGTTGTCGATGCCAGGTGGACTCTGAAAGATCACCAACTGTATAGAAAGGCACAGGAAAATAAACTTCGTTTTGCCCTAAACATATTAAAAAAAAATTGAACTGTCCATCCAACTCGCACCTGTTGAAGGTGATAGCCGTCAAGTTTTTACCCTTGCTCACTTATGGTTCGGAATTGTATAGGGATAAAGATGCAAATTTTCTGAACACACAGCAATCAGAGCTGTTCAAATATATCTTTAAGATTCCGAGGTTTGTATCTCAATCTTTGATTCGCCTGGAATTTGGTCTATCAAACCAGCATCAAGTCAGACAAGCGGCCATTTTAAAAACATGTTGGAAACTAAGAGCAGCCCAAGAGGACACGCTAATGGGCCTCTGTTGGATTGAGATGAACAACCAGACCAAGTCGAAAAACGCTTGGAAACCAGTATGGGAGAACGCCCTTGCAAGTCTTAAGTTGGAGGAGGCATGGAATACAAATCAAACCTTTGCGACTTTAAAAAAAGTAACCAACGGAGCAGCAAAGCAAAGATCTTGGCTAACAGACAAAGCCGCAACAGCACAGAAAAAACACAGTTGGACGGTCCTGGCCACGTACGTGAAAATGGAACCTCAACCGTATTTAGTTAATCACATATCCAATGCCGCCCAAAAAACACTATTACAATTACGGCTGGGCACCACCATTTTAAAAGACCATACACCTCCATGGAAGCAAACATGGCCGACCCCAGTCTGCAGACTATGTGGGCAAATGGAAGAATCAATGTTGCACATATTGTGCATCTGCCCATCTTTGAAAATTTTGAGACGTTATTATCTACTGCATGTATTCCGTCTTTTTCAGATTAGATCATGCCGCCCAGCTGTCATACTAGCACTGAATAGTTACCATCTGCAGACAGCCTGTAGGGCCGCCAGATTCTCATTGCTGCTAGTAGTGAAGACTGAGAAAAAAGATTACTGAATGCTTGAACACGGATGCCTGAAGTGTTATGAACAGACTCTGAATCCCCTCTCACAAATATATCAAATATATAGACATTTTAGAAAGTTATTCTTTTTGTATTTTTTTAACGATCTTCTAAAGTCGAATATTTTATTCTTAAAACATGTGTTTTAATGTAACCATATTGTAAAGGTTTTAATTAACTAGATACAATAAAATGTACTTACTTACTCACTCACATCCCCATACAACCTCTTGTATGCCCACTCCCACACAACCACTCACATACTCATTCATAGACCCATGCCATTACTCACACACCCCTCACTCCTCCAGAGATGCACGCACACACCCACTCATTCATACAGCCACTCATAGAACCATTCACTCACCATTACAGCCACACACATAGCCACACACTCACCCATACAGCTACTCACACACCCACTTATTTACCTGCACAGTCACTCACATACCCACTCACTCACCAATACAGCCTCTCAACACAGCCATCACTCACACATCCACACAACCATTTACATAGTCATTCACACATCCATACAAACACTCATACATCAGCTCACTCACCCATATAGCCATTCACAAAGACACTTACTTTCCAATACAGCCACTCACACACCAACTCACTTAACCAAACATCCACTCAAATAGCCACTGACTCACCCAAACAGCCACTTACACACCAAATCACTTACTCATACAGCAATTCAGACACAGACACCCACTCGCCCAGCCATACAGTCACTACACACCCACTCAATCGCCAATAGTCAATTCAATTGAATTCAATAATTACTTAATTCGATTGTATTTGACAATCATAAAATTACAATAAAACAATCATACAAAATAAGTAAAAGCAGCAAATAATGTCATTAAGTAAATACACTCCATATAATTTTCAAGCATAAGCATAATACACTGCTATTAAAAATCTCATCAAATGCAAGCAGACAGTAGAATTTCTAAAAGTTGTAAATATAAAAGGGCAGGTCTTGCTTGTTTAAAATTCAAATGTGCAAATAAAGGGCATATATACTTTTGACGCAAATTGGACAATTTAGGGCAAATAAGTACAATGTGTAATTTGTCTAGTGGAGAAGACTCATCACAAGAACATACAGGAAGGTCTTGCTGCCTATGCCATCCTACCCAAGCTGCGGAAACATATTCAGTCTAAAAGTCTTCTATGGTTCACCAGCATGTCCAGAGTTAGAGTTCCATTCTTTCACTACTTTTAACCATTGCATGGTGTATGCAACAGTGTTTACGCTGTGAGTCTTGCAGTCTAAATTCTTGAATATGCTCTAAAAATACCTTCTTAACTTCTGCATTAACTGATTTACAGCTGCATGCATCATTGTAGGAATTTGCGATTCCTAAATTGCAAAAATTAAGGAATCGGAATTTAGGAATCGCAAAATCCTATGCATCAAAAAATCGCAATTTTTTTTGCGATTCCCTAATTTTCCTTATTTGCGAATCGCAAATAAGGAAACACTTTACATTGATTCCTATGGGCCTAGAGGCCCATAGCAATCAATGGGAAGGCATTCTCATTTTGCGAATTCGCAATTAAGGAATCGCAAAATGAGAATGCAATTTCAAGGATGCGCGGGGGGGTCCCAAGGGCATGTGTTTGTGTAAAATGTAAGTTTCAAAAATGCATTTATTTGCATTTTTGAAACTTTTCGCAAATTACCATGAAGGTGTACTTCATGGTAATTTTTCCCTTTAAAATTGCGAATTCGCAAAAAAAAAATCATGCATAGCATTTAAGAAATCGCTAAATTTGCGATTTCTTAAATTCTATCACAATTTGAGAAATCACAAAAAATTGCGATTTCTTAAATTGCGAAAATAGCAAAATGCTTCATGCATCCCAAAAACGGGATTTGCATTCGCAAACGGCCGAAATTTGCGATTCGCACCGTTAGCGAATGCAAAAACCCTTGATGCATCTAGCCCAGAGTTATTTTCTCAGGTGGGTTAACCGCTTCCGCGCTACCGTGTTTTCCCGCTGTGCGCTGGATTTTTAAAAATCCCACGTTACGTGACAAAGCCGCTCGTCATGCGCGTAGCCCAGGTAACGCCCATGACGAGCTGGCTTTGTCATCCGCGCGGAAGGGGTTAAAGACATGAAGTAAACCCAAATTAGACAGGGTCGTTTTTATACAGCTCAGCCATGGTATACGATAACTAAAGTTCAAGTTCAAACAATCTCTTACTATTAGTCTATTAAAATCCGATTCTTTTTTAGTCCATACATAGCACCATAGTAGTATCGGGTGCAAGCATATATAGTCAGCTATGTGACCTTCATGAAATATTTCTGACGGGACATTCTGTGGGATGTGAAACAGTTTCCTTAAGTATTTAGTTTCTGCTGTTTGTATTAATATAGGAGATTTATAACCCCAGATTTCTGCCCCATAGCTTACAGCCGGGACGCACTTAGCATTGTAAAGGTGTAGTATGGACTTTATGTGACTGTGACCTAAATGCCTAGCGAAGACAGCAATGCTATGAGCTGTCCTGTCCTATTAAAAGATTGAGCGTGTGATTTCAATAAGGGCTCTCAGGACAGTTTATCATCCAGCAATATGCCTAAATAGGTAAATCTATCCACCTTACCTATATTGTTATCCTTTATCACAAAGTTTCGAGTCTTGGTACCTCTAGATCCTAAAGTCATAGTATATGATTTTGTAAAATTTATTTTTAGACGCAAATTTTCCATAATTTCATAGAAATGGTTCAGTAAAGATTGCAAGCCATTAGCTGTCCGGGAAATAAGGACAGTGTCATCTGCGTACAGAAAGGTGGGTATTTTCCTGCGTCCTATCCTTGGGACTTCTTTACAGTTATCTCTTAAAAACTGATCTAATTGATTTATATATAAGATTAAAAGAAAAGGAGGTAAAATACAACCCTGACACACCCCTCTTCCCAGCTTCAAGTACCTAGTGCATTCTCCTGATGGGCCACATCTTACCCTTGCCTAGAGCACCATATGTAGATTGTGTAAAAGTGCAACTATAGCTTTGTCCATCCCCATGTCCCCCAGCACAGCCCATAGCTTAGATCTTACCACTGTGTCAAATGCTGTGCTGAGGTCCATGAAGGCTAAGTGTATACTTTCCGTTTTAGCCACCGTATACTTGCTAACTATCAAATATAGATTTAAATTCTGTTCAATGGGACCATGTCCCAGTCTGAATCCATATTGTGTATGAGATAGTATATTGTTATCATTAACCCAATGTAATAAACGCTTTAATAAAACCCTAACCACCGCATTTACTTCTGCGTCCATCAGAGAGATCGGCCGGAAGTACGCTGGGTCCGCACGGTTCCCCTTTTTAAAAACGGCTATTATAATTGATTGCTTCCATGAGACTGGAATATGATCACGGGCTGCTGCATTCAAATGTTGTGTAAACAGGGGTGCCCAAAGATCTATACATGATTTAAAAAGGTCACCAGGAACCCCATCAGGGCCCAGAGCCTTCCCTGCTGACAATTCCATTATACTTTCCCTCACCTCTTCTAATTCAAAGTGAACAGTATTTTCTGTGATAGGGCAGGTAGTTGATGTGTATTCACAATCTCCAGCATATATGCAACCGAAATGCTCTTCCCATTTCTATGCAGATATAGTAACACTCAAATCTACTGCTGTGCCCTCATTAAATAACAGCTGATTTACAACCCTCCAAAAGTCTGCACTGTTCTTTGTACCGCAGGCCTCTTTAAGCTTATGCCGAGCTTCACTCTTCAGGGCATTCAATCTTACCTTGCAAGCTAGAGCATATGCCTGCCTGGCCGCCTTAACTGTGCATCTCTGCCTCGGTTTAGACTTTAATGCTCACATCAAATCTATATTGGCCTTTGAGCAGGTCTTATTTAGGTCCTGAGCTAATAACCTTAACATTATCTCTGGTCAGGGCTCGATGAGACTCTTTGCAGATGATGGAAAAAGAGTCTAAAATGGCCAAGTCATGCGCATCTTCATTCAGGCAGACCTCAAAATCACAACTGTGCTTCTGAACCAGATTCCTTAAAAAGTCCTCCGAGAGTACTTTCCCCCAGCTAATACGCCTCCTGTGGGTTTTGATGATAAACAGGATTTTATGGCTATTGGGCGTCTTTGCTTCAAGATCATTCCAGCTAAACGTTGCAGTTATTGGGTTGTGATCACTAAAAGCAGTCTATACTATTTTAAAATCTACCGAATATTGAAGCAATCGAGTTGAAATCAAAATATAATCTATAGTTGAGTTTTAATTTCTGCCATGGCTGAGACATACTGTTCTCTAAGAAGATTAAAAAAGTTTAGTTCTGAGATTAAAAGGTTAAAATAATCACCATGACTAGTTTGCTTGAAATGAATCCGCTATAATTCCTCTGGCCGGGCCTGGTCCCTTTCCTCAGCACAAGAGTGGCAAGGATGTAAGTTGAAATCTCCCACTAACAAAACTATTGGCAAGTAGGACCACTCTAACACGTTCTTTTCATAAAACCTGTCTTCAGGGGAATCTTAGAGGGTGAATTGTAAACATTAATTATCAAGATTTTATTATGATGGGTGAATATTGCTAGACTCAAATGTTACCAGTTCAGCAGTACACTCTATTCTTAGGCTAATGAACGTTATGAAGCACCACCTTAGCTCTACCAGATAGGGACAGCTCTGCCTTAACCTGGAAAGCAGTAAATCCATCCATAAATAGGTTCTCATCTGCATCCCAGGTTCCTTGTAAACACACTATCCCAAATGTTTTGCAATAGTCCATCCCTCGATTATCTGCACATATAGTGTGTATCCCTGCAGTATTCCAACTTAATATGAACAGGTTATTTGTTATCCTGTTTGCAGGTATTACCCCCTGTTACACTCCCGCCTTGTTTTTAACAAACAGCGGCCTGTCCTCTATTAGTTCTAACTGTGATGGATTAATCTCTTCACTGGGTAGTCAATCCTCCTCTCCTAATACATCAAAGTGATTACCTTTTACTATACCGGGGTAGTTGTACTTATGCATCATGCCCCCTTCTGTTGTATGCGTTTTAGATTCCAAATGGATTTTCCCCCATTCATGCCCTTATATAGATACAAGTCACGTTGCCCTTATATAGGCATAGAAATCAAGTCCTTATTTAGGCATAGCCCATGCTATCCAAATACAAGCATGGCTACTTCCATCCGTTCACCAAACGTCACAACGATTTCTTGAAAAACCAGCTTAAGGCATTAGGGACTTTTCCTTGCTTGAATATTGATTTCTCCAAGAACTCAATTAGTTTTACAATGAACAATTCCTTAGGGGTTCATTCATGACGTTCGTATGCCCGACTTTACGTCAACTATGGCATTCCTAAACACCCTTAAGGAATAAATATACCATCACTTGCTATAGCAAGATACAGTAGTTCGGAGCAGTTCGAAGACCTACTTGCCCGACGCAGCTCGCTACAGCAAGTGCCGAAGGAAGCCGACTCTCCAACTGACGCACTGATCAGGAAGCTGCCCTTTTCTGCAGAGAATCCAGCTCCAGTGTTTCCGGATCCCCATGCGGGGAAATCGAGTCCTCAGACAGAGATACCAGACCTCATTTATTCTAAGGTATGTTGCTGATTAGAACCTAGAGAAGCTTTTGCTAGATTCTTGGCAAGAACAAAACTTATGCTAAACAATACTTACTTCTTCCCTTGTACTACACCCAGGTTAGGTACATTGGGGTAGGCGTATTTTAGAAGTACCAATTGAGTATTTTAGTCTGTTATTTATGTACGCATTTTTATATGGCTTAGAAACCATACAATGCTCTTACAGTATTATTTCATATTACTGTTTACGCTGTACGCATTATACTTTGCATTCTGTCTAACAATTGTAGCAGTTCACCTCTCTTGCATGAGAAAGAAGACTGTTCAATAAACCTTTTATTGAAACGCCCGTCTCACTATTTCTCCGCAACTCTGTAGAAACGAAGCATGCACGATTGACTGAGTGAAATACTTATCTATTGTTCCCACAACTCTGAGAGATAAGTTGTCATGTTTATGCGGTTGTCAGAAACTAATCCCTTCTTGTTTATTTGACTTAGTTTCTAGTGACCTCTGAGCTAGCTGGCACTCACTATTAAGTTTAGTATATTTGATAGAGACCTATTGACTTAAGTCCTACATCAAATCTATAGGATATATTATTCCAATACTCAGAGCCTATTGGGAGTATAGGAACTACACTCCATGGCGTCCAACGTTTGGTAAGGTATTAATTTAACGCTAGATACTAAAATAACTCAGTCGTGCTTTTCTCAGAGACCCCTTTTTCCGTAATACTCCAATAGATGTCTGGAGTGGGTAAAAGGGTAATATCCGTCATAGCTGAGTAGGACGAAAATCCTATGAATTCGTTTTTGGTTTGTTCAACGTTGAAGGATACAGTGTTCCAAAATATGTGCACCTTATCTTTGTTTCCTTGAAACTTGCTTTGCAAACTTTCAGTCAACAAAAATGTCCCTAAACAGGGATAACAACACCGAAACCGGGGGAGCTGAGACTGATCCAGCCACTCCAGCTTTTAACATTTCAGGTTTCCAAGAAACCGACGAGGATGCTATAAGCATACCTCTAAATTTAAGGAAAGCCATCACTATAAAACTTATAAAAAATGGCCTATCAACAAGAGGTGGTAGGGCAGTTTTTGTGATAGAGGCACATGAATATCACCAGACAGAGGTATTCTATTCGTGGATAGTCTTCCCAGAAGCAGATCCAAGAACACATGTGTTTCACTTATACAAAGAAGATGAACCACCAGCAGAATACATTTCTTTCGAGGATATTGAAATTCCACTAACTTACCAAGAGCATGCGCTCTGGTTTAAAGGCACCCTAAAACATATAAATCACATTACCAGCCTCGATCCACTAGGTAGACCAGGAGCAACATGGCCGGTCTTAGCCAGCTGTACTCCACATCCTGAAATTAATGAAATGACAGACTTGGACTACGAGCTCAACTCAAAGAGCTAATCAAAATCTATAGACAATTGGTTCAATATGTCATGTGGACTTTCACAGTCCAGAAATAATGATTCCACAACATCCCCCCCACCAGGGGAACACAAATGAAATTACACCACAGACTTTACATTCGGTCGTTGGTAAATTACCCGCAAAACTGGAACAAATTCCATTCTGGATAGCTCAAAAAATTACTAAATCTGTTTACTAATGGGGATCGCACCACATCTGGAGGACTGCGACACTTGGGGTACAGTCTTTACTGCAATTTACAGTAAAACACATGGTGTTCCATCTATGGCGGTAAACCAGAAGTCCTGAAATTAATTCAAAATGAATACGGGGCAGAGCCTGCTTTAAATCTAGGTATGAAATTACTGAAAGACTTCAAACAGGTCTCATCAATAATATTAGCTAATATTAAGGGTGAAGCAGTATCCGTGGGGATCCGCCAAAAGTTAAGGGAATTTGATGTAACTAAGCAACCACAAGAACTGGCCAGAATAATTGAAAAATCCTATGACGAATTAGGGAGAGACAGTTTGGGTGGGAAACCAGTTAAACCTCAACTGTCTGAAAGTCCTGAAAAAGTCTTTTCTAAAAACACTCCAACTCCTATTAAAAAGAAGTGAGAGAATTGCAAACAAACTTCTAAAGAGAAGCGTTCTCAATCCAGAGGTAGGTCTCCTCAAAGGGAGCCCTCTGAAAGGAGGTATAACCTCAGGAATAGGGATAATTTGAGAAAACCTGATAGATATCAAGATACTGATACACGTTCCTCTCATACCTTTCAGACTTCGTCACACAAATACGAAAGAAGAGGACGGTCAGAACACAAGGAAGAACGTGTGAAGTCCAAAGACGATCAACACGTTCAGAAAAACAAGAAACCTCAATTCACCAAAAAGAAAGTAGCAGGTCTAAAATTCAGAAATGCTGAGGACAGCGCAGCAGAAGTCACCATAGCTCACAAGAACTTGATGGATTGGACTTGAATGAGTTCATTCAAGTTGAAACTGCAGATACCAGGGTAGTTGTCCACATAAGTTACATGAAATAACACTCCGGATGGAGGGGGACATACCAAGAAAATTGGGAGCACTCTTTTGGGAGAGACTTTCTAAGGGTTATGACATTCTTCTAGCTGAACACGACTGGCCACCACAGTTTGTCAGGGAGTGCCCACATGGTGAAGACATGATTATGCCAACCTTCTCTAACCACGTTCCAATTCATTTAAAATATACTTATGCCAGGAAATGGGCAGTGGCCCAGGCTCCTGCATTATATAAAAATCATGTAGGATGGGATGAGGACTCACCTCACCATAAAATCCAACTAAAAAATCAACCAACTGCACAACGGCAGTACCCTGTTAAGCAAGAAGCTAAAAAACAGGTCAGGGAGATATTAGATCAACTTGAATACCAAGGGGTGATTGAAACATGCACCTCGTCAATGAACAATACTTTGTTTCTTGTCTCCAAACCAGATAATACGTATTGTTTAGTATTGGATTACAGACATCTAAACTCTTGTTGCAAAACTTTTGCAGTATAAGATGCACACAGTGCAGCACTAATGAATAACATTGTGCGTAAAAAGTATAAAACCACATTAGATATTTCTAAAGTTTTTATTTGTCAAATCATTGCACCATAAAGTAGATATTAGACAGCTCCTTCAATTATGGGGACACAGCGTCAATTCTGTTGTCTCTCTCGGGGATTTAAGAATAGTCCTGGGTTATTTTCAGCTAGAGGAACAGAGTAACTACAAACATATGTTGATGAAGCATTATCATACGTCGGTGACATCTATCTAAAAGACGATGACTTGGATAGGCACTTGAATAGGGTGAATACAATTATATTGGGATTCGCCTCTGAAGGGTACAAACTCAATTTAAAAAAATCTATAATTGCCCATTTAAACGTCCTCTTTCTGGGATATGAACTTTCAAGTGAAGGCAAAAGCCTGGCAGCCAACTTTTTAGAGAAACGTGCGCTGCTCCAACCTCCAAAAACGCTGAAAAACTTACATTCGATTCTAGGTTTCCTGAATTTCTGAAAAACCTACATTCTAAATTACACAGCATGGGTTAAACCTCTTTACGAATTAATCAAACCTGATTTCAAAACAGTTAATTGGACACAAAAACACATAGAAATTTTGCGTTCATTGCAAACAGACATGTTTGCAACAAAACATCTGCAAACACGCGTAAACGTACGCAACTTAGTGATCCAAATTATTCCAGGACAATGCGGATTCACGTACTTAACTTTTAACGAAGGTGAAAAAGTACCAATAGCATACAAATCACATTTGTACACACAAGCAGAAATGAAATTCACTTCAACAGAAAAAAATCTGACAGTGGTTCAAACTGCAGTAGAAAAAGAGAGAGAGCCCTCGCACAGGGTAAGCGCATTATGGTCGTAACAACTGTACCTGACTTAGAGGCAGTAACAAAAGCGAGCATTCCAAATGCTAAAGCTTTACATCCACGATGGATAGAATGGGTTAATTCTCTTGCTGCAACAGAAGTTGAATATGTTTTTGATCCATATTTGAAAACACAAGCACTTCTACAATATGAACAAGAATGTCCTCTGCCTACTGAAATTCTGCCTCTAGAGCAGTATGAATGTATAATTTATACTGACGGATCAGCTCAACTCGCTACGGGGGTTAACTAGCCTATAGTGCGGCACGATCTTTAAAGGTCGTTAGTGCGATGGCAAAATTCGACCTATGGTCACTAAAACTCAATCTCTAGGAGATTGTACTGCTCAGCTCGCTGAACTCCAAGAATTCAAGATGACGCTTGAAAATACAGTTCGCAAATTCTCCACACTCATAGTGTTCGATTCGTATTATTGTGTTCAATCTTACAATGAATACTTGCAAAACTGGATTCAAAACGGTTACAAAGATGCAAAAGGTGGCACAATCAAGCATAAATTGCTTTGGGAACAAGTAGTTCAGTTACGACAAGGACTACAAACTGACCATCCCAGCATGGCCTGTCTGGATTCCTAAGCTTGGGGATCTAGTCAGAGAAAAGATCGCGGACAAGAAGGAATTTGGGCCTTCTTACAGACAACCAGTACCTGTCCTAGCAATCCACGGATCAAGAGCAGTATTACTGCCACCCCTTGCTGGTCAAAAGTAGAACAGGTTTGTGTCAATCAACCTGGTCAAACCACATCATGAAGCCGATCTTAAACAGTAGGCCAAGTGGACTCCGCCAATGTAGCAGACGCCCTAATCTGGCTACTATCCAAGAGGTTCAAACTGAGAGACTCATCACCTTTGAAGAATCTGCAGTGCAAAAAGAAGGACTATGCAACAAAGCTATGGAACTTGTACCTCTTGAAACCCAAATAACAGTTCGTCAAGAAACACCTTTCTACAATGAAATAGCATCTGACTATACAAATGTAACAAGTGATCAAGTGGTTCCAGCGATTTCATCAAATCCTGAGGCAATCCCAACAATTGACAGAACTGCCTCTGGCTATTTCATTAACTTGGATACGTTTTCCGAGGATCCCAGCGAACCTGAAACGACGCCAGCTAACAGAACTTTCAAAGAACAAGCAACAGGCCTTTTTCATCACCTGGAAAAGACTTATCTGGTTTCACCATGGATTGAACTTAGGATTGTGTTGGGTGTACTTTTTCTTCTACTTTGGTTGACTCTGGTAATAACTTTGGGAATGCTGTTAAATGAAGATATGTTAAAAAGGACACAGCAAGTAAGAACATCAACTTACTACTCAAGCCTCACAAATCATCTCATTGTGAACAAAGAGACTTGTCATCAGTGAACATCACAGACATTCCTATACTAGGGGGTATAGCTTGGGACAGAACTTATTATGACATTTTTGGCCCAGCAGAGCTGTTGAAGATTCCACACCAGTTCAAGATTTCCTTGAATGACTTTGTTTCATCAAGTACCTTTTCTGATGGTTGGGACTTCGAGACTGTTAATAATATGATATCAGACTTAGAAATGTCTGCAAAATGTACAAATCATGAATATTTAGAAGGTTCATCAGATTATGAACAAATGTATTGTTACAATCACTATGGTCACCATTTCTTGCACAAATCTGCAAACCCTAGAAATGTACTGATGTATAACCAATGGGAACATTGTCCTACGCCACCAAAGGGTAGCTCAAAAACATTTTTCCAAAAATGTCCATACTTTTCAGGTTTTAATACTTCAAATCCAGAATCAATTTACTTTAAAAATGTTAATAAGACAGGAATAAAAAGTATGCTGACTAATACCAAATAAATTTATTCTGCTGCCTTTTATGCTCAGCTGTCTTCAATAGGTTTCGACTTTTGGAAAGACAAAATTGAGACAAAAACTTTCTGGGACATAAAAGACTGGCAAGTGCAGGGATCAGAAGCTTTATTTAGAGCCTGCATCATCCCAGAGCAAATATGTTTTTGAATGACACTGTCCAACAGACATCTTGTCTTGGGTTTGCCAAGATAAAAGACATAAACAATCTGTCCATACCTATACCTACACCTGATAGCAGTAACACTTCAGAGGGGGAGGTCGACGTACATACTATTTTGCCTCACAACAGAGCAGATCCAGATTGGAAAAAATTGTTAATCTGGCCCACAGACACAAACAACTGCCAAAATAGGTTCCTGAATAAAACACGGGGGTTCACATTCACTAGGCCAGATCCAAGATATGTTCAGATACGGCATCCAGGAATAGTAACAACATACAGTGTTCGGAAACAGTACCTTGAATGGCTATATAGATCTACACTAAAGGATGTAAAACAACACTTATCTTTACATAAAGATGGCGCTGATCTTAGAGACTTCCTGCAAGGACCAACTAAACCACGTCATAATGTATGCCAGTATCTATGCTGCTTATAATGAAGCATGGAGGATTATGCAAGCAGAGACTACAGAAAGAATACTAGAAATTGATCGCATTAATTTAGAGAAAACTCTCTCTGTAGTTGACAATGGGTTAACGACTCTGTCGTCCAGGATACATTCATTGGACAGCATAGTGTCTTCTGCCATAGACATCATGGAACAGGACTTAGTCATGTTGCAACATGGTCAGTCACAATTACGTTCTATCATGCTATTAGGCTGGATGTTACAAAACCTTTGTTCAGGCTATGTGCCTTGGCGTTTAATCAATACTACGTCACTGTTTTCAGAATTCAATCTCACTGATAAACAGATCAAGCTGGCACAGAGGGTAGCAGACTATACGGTGCTGAGCATTGAAAAACTGGAAAGATTGCCATTTACAGTCACTGAAAAGCCAGCCACTGAATGGATTATACATGGAACAATCACTCTGCCTGTTACAATTTTCCATTTTCAGTATTGCCTAAAACATATACCAGCAGGCACATAGGAAAGGTTGGGTAAAGAATACATCAAGACATCCTGGGAATTACCATACACACACAAATGTTGGAGTGGGGGGAAGGGAAGTATTTCTTAGTGGTAAAAATTGTGAAAACTCACTAAGCGGTTCTCTCCTTTGTCAGGGTATGAATTTACATGGAGCCTGTGATAGTTCCTCTAACAACTGCTCCTGCCACCTGCAAGGTTCACCAGCTGAAGTGATTGATCCAATTTTTGGACAGCTTTCTAATGGAAGTTACCTCATGTTGAACTATCACAGCTGCTGTGGCATGTTGCCAGGTTCACCCTATCTAGTAACTGTGTCAGCAAGGGTCACTTGCTGTATGCAAGTATTGTTTCTAAAAACCAAGACAGACCGGGAGTCGCCGTTATGGTCTTCACTGAGCATCTCTTCTAAACTAATTGATACTTTAAGTAGAATGAAAGTCATTCTTTTATAGAAAACTGTGCCACTGACCTCGGCCAAAGAGACCTATGATCTGCAAGTCGCAAGGACTTCTGCAGAGATACATGCCCTCTTTACTACAAACTGCCCTGTACATTTCTCAGAAATGTTAAGTCGTATCCTAAACATGTCTGATACGAGTGGTATTGTACATGTATTTAAGACAGTTTTTTCGGGACTGTTAGCACCATTTGAAGCGGTCCAAGGAATATTTCCAAACTTCGTGCACTCTGTGTTTGGCGGATTGCCTCTCATTTTGGGACTCGCTGCAGGGATACTATTTTTGCTCCTAGTGCTTCGATATGGCAAGCCAATCCACAAGCGACACCCAGTTCACCGTGGAGACAACTCTACTGGCAATGAAGTGTCGTGAGCGCATTGTCCAAATTTTGGGACTACCTCGTCTAAGAGAATTGAATACCACATGGTTTCTATCATTCAGACCAATTTGGCAAGATTGCATCTTACCTGTTCTACACTGCCTGCTATGCGGAGAAGAATGAGTGCTAGACACATGTCTGACACTCCCATCAGTCATGCCAACGGATGTTGATACTTTGCTTGAACCAGTAACGGCCCATGCACTGTGTTGTCCCCACCGGCTACCAATTCTGATAACGGCATTCATTGAGATCTCACAGATGCAACATGCTGAGGGTGAGGTACGAGAGGAAACAGGCACACAGGTATCATCCACTACAACATTGCTAACGGCGATGCTTCACATCTATGTGCAGTTGATCTTCTTAACAAGGTAATCCTACTCTCACCTACAATGGTAGACATATTCTTTACAGACTTAGAAGATTTAATGTTTTCTCCAAACAATAACAATGACTTTTGATTTGGCATACAATGTTCGGAGAGACTCTGAATTCGACCTTCATTTTTCAAAACAAAGTTCTAACTTCGGTACTCTTTTTTCCATGAGTATTAATTTTGCCAAATTTGTATTTTTCATTTTTTGGTGCAAAGTAATCTGCTTAAAGTAGAACTATTCATAGAGAACTAGAATTCTTTGAAAAACTTCCAGAGACAATATTTGTTCTTGTCCTCATACCAACAGTTATATGTAATATCACATGAAATGGTTTCAGCTTTTTTCTTCTGTATTTACGAGCCATTTAATAAATGTATTTTCATGATTCATTCTAATAGCGTTTTCGAATGTCAACTATTTGCTTTGAATGAAACATTGCTTTAAATGCGTACAACACCAATGCGCTTTTGTGTACAACCAGTACCATTGCATTTTTATATGTTTTAGGTGGGTTTTAACACATCATGTTTAGATATGTTTAACGTGTTTAGAACTTAGTAATGTCGTACATAAGAAAGTGGAGTGGGTGTTGTATGGCGTTTTAGATTCCAAATGGATTTTCCCGATTCATGCCCTTATATAGGTACAATTCACGTTGCCCTTAATTAGGCATAGAAATCAAGTCCTTATTTAGGCATAGTCCATGCTCCCCAAATACAGGCATGGCTACTTCTATTCGTTCACCAAACGTCACAACGATGTCTTGGAAAACCAGCTTAAGCCGTTAGGGACTTTCCCTTGCTTGAATATTGATTTCTCCAAGAACTCAGTTAGTTTTACAATGAACATCTATTCCTTAGGGGTTCATTCATGACGTTCATATGCCCGACTTTACGTCAACTATGGCATTCCTAAACACCTTCAAGGTATAAATATACCTTCACTTGCTATAGCAAGATACGGTGGTTCGGAGCAGTTTGAAGATCTACTTGCCCGACGCAGCTCGCTACAGCAAGTGCAGAAGGAAGCCAACTCTCCAGCTAACGCACTGATCAGGAAGCTGCCCTTCTCTGCCAAGAATCTAGCTCCAGTGTGTCCGGCCCCCCTTGCGGGGTTTTGGGAAATCCAGTCCTGAGATAGAGATGCCAGACCTCCTTCATTATAAGGTATGGAGCTGATTAGAACCTAGAGAAAACCTATGCTAAACAATACTTACTTCTTCCTTCATACTAGACCTAGGTTAGGTACATTGGGGAAGGCGTATTTTAGAGCACCAGTTGAGTATTTTAGTCTATGTTATTTATGTATGTATTTTTATATGGCTTAGAAACCATACAGTGCTCTTACAGTATTATTTCATGTTACTGTTTACGCTGTACGCATTATACTTTGCATTCTGTCTAACTATTGTAGCAGTTCACCTCTCTTGCATGAGAAAGAACACTGTTCAATAAACCTTTTATTGAAAACGCCAGTCTCACTATTTCTCTGCAAGTCTGTAGAAACGAAGCATGCACGATTGGCTGAGTGAAATACTTATCTATTGTTTCCACGACTCTGAGAGATATATTATTATTCTTGGGAAACAAAGTTGTCATGTTTATGCAGTTGTCAACTAATCCCTTCTTTTTTATTCGAGAAAATTTTGAGTGACCTCTGAGCTAGCTGGCACTCACTATTAAGTTCAGTTTATTCGATATAGACCTATTGACATAAGTCCTACGTCAAATCAATAGGATATATTATTCCAATGCGCAGAGCCTATTGGGAATATAGGAACTACACTACACTTCCTTCAGTCTGCCTTCTGACTGAGTATCCTCTCTCAATGTCCTTGGTGCTCTATTGGTTTCTTGTCTCAATTGAACCCCTGGTCTAAGAAAATAACCCAACGTCAATAAGACAATATTAGAAAAGTCCATTTGACAGCTCAGGTCTCCATAAAGCAGACTTTCGGCCAGATTGTGGGTGCTTAACTTAACAATAATGCAACCTCCGGAACTTTCAGGCCTTCCTTGCCCAATCCACCCCACCCATCTTACCATCAAGATCTTATTAGCTAACCTAAACTGACAATTTGTATAACGGCTCAGCCAGTACAATGTCATATTAAACAGTTGTTCATAAGATTCCTGTTGGCCCCTACTTAGAATCGGTATACCTGCAAGAATAATCAAATATGGGCATGAGGCAAGGGGTAGACCAATCACTGGCTGTTCTTCGCAAGGGGCTTCTTTCCTCATTTAGGTCGTTTTATTTCCTTGATCTTTCGGGGAAATGATGGTGGGTTCCTCTCTTCTAGAAATATCAATTACTATGTTGGGTCCCTTGCAAGTTCTTTTTTTTTTCCATCTGTTTATTGCACAAGAAAAACAATGAATAGAACTGAACCTTCTCGCACACGAAGTTCTGAGTTGTAGGTGAGATAGTACAACCAAGTGGTTAGGTGCTACCTGGGTTCCTCCTTCTGAGTCTTGGAGGTAAAAGTAATACTTGTGATAGCGTCAATCCAGTCGGGAATGGCGGCCCCAGATGCACACTAGATTAAATGATTTCTTTGAACTTGATATTTTTCAAAATAAAGTTTTATTAGAACATTGAATTTCTCTTGATGTAATCCTTAATTTTTTCACGTCATTTAAGAATCAAAATTATAGTTGGCCCAATGCATTTCGGGCAATGCTGCCCTTCATCAGGGGCATTTGATTTACTAGAAAAAGATGAAACACAACAGTCATATATTTGTTTCAATTACATATGAAGATCATACTATAGCTGTTTGCGTGTTATTAAACCTCTGCCTGGACATGTATAAACAACTTCCATCAATATACACAAACATCGTTGTGAACTCTGTACATGGACATAAATGCACAATTCTCATTGGTATGCACAAACATTACCAATCATAAAAATATGTGGCATCAAAATCAACAAATTCGTAAAATAACACTGGTTAATGCGCACGGTGGAAAATGCAATTATTCAACATAAACGTTTGTCTTCCAGTGCACAGTAAATGAGCAGGGTTTTAAAACAACAGTAAACATACCTTTCATAGTGGTGAAAGCATTTAGTAAAGTGTGAATTCGATACGTTTAACCCAAGACAGCAGACCTGTGGTAAAAAGATTTCACAAGTACTTAATGGTAAGCGTGCCAGTGGGGGTGAGTATCAATTCAGAGTAAGTGTTGTGTTATCGGTCGTACCTGAAAATGTTGAAAGCCACCCTCGGGCTAGAAACGTGAACTGTGTCGATCGGGTTTACGAACCAAGATCTGTAAAGAGAACCGAAGTGTTTCAATTTCAAACGCCGATACCTTACAAAATTGGCTAGCTATGTCAGAAAATGTCGAGGTACCGGTAACACTCACCTAATACATGGCGTTTCACTAGGCGCCAAAATAATCCTGCTGCGTCTTCGAAAGAATGTTTGGTAAGTTTTTTTCGCCGGAGTCGGATGTATAATCCGCCCGACCCGGAAATAGTATACAGTGGAGCTAGAGAAAGGACTGCGTGTAGTTTCTTGAAAGAAAGACGGAAAAGTACCCCCCGCGTTGTTTCTAAAACAGAATAAAGACAAATTTTCATGTTTGTTTTAAAAAAATATTCTAACGTGATGTCAGAAAATGTGACAGAGTGTGTTGTATGAAAAAAATGTATTAAAGCATCGCGTGCGAAATGCGCATCAAGGTGTTAAGATCTTCCCATGTCAGAGTGGAAAAATGTTACATGTCAAGTACTCGTGATCAATCAAAATTGCAAAATTGCAAATCATATGGTTCAAAGCATGTAACGTGCCTGGTAATAATAGTCAAAATTCCTTACCAAATATTAATATTTACAAAATAATGAGGGAAAATTGTTCATCATCATGAAAGTTCAATAATAGTGTTTACTATTTACAAGAAGCAGTTCAAATCCATACGTTCGTTGAGGCCTTTCGGTTGAACCGTGTTCAGATGGGTGATCCAAAACATTTCTCTTCTTAGCAGATGTTGAGAATTGTCTCTGCCTGGTAGAACCGGGACTGATTCCAAAACAAGGAAACGTACTTGACTTCGGGAATGATTATGGTTGTTGAAGTGTAATGCCAGAGGGGATTTTGCATTCTTTGTTCGGATATTACTTTTGTGTTCGATCATACGTGTCTTTATTTTACGTTCTGTTTTCCCCACGTAAGCCAAGCCACAGGGGCATTTAATCATGTAAATCAAGTTCCGACTATCACACGTTGCTGTGACTCTCAGTTTGATGGAAAACCCTTGGCTGGGATGTTTGATTTCTGTACCTTTTATGATTGCATTACAATTGCCACAGTTGTGGCAGGGTAACGTACCTTTGTGCTTGTTGGTATGACTTTGTGGTTTTCTGTTTAGTATCTCCTTGATGTTTAAAGATATTTGGAATGCAAATCGTGGATTTTGTTGGAAAACATTTCTAAAATCTTCCTCCAATGTCAATAGTGACCAATTTTTCAGTATGATTCTCTTGATTCTGGTACTTTCGGTTGAATACTTTGAGACGAATACCATTCTCTCCTCATCTTTAGGCTTTGGTGGAGGTTGTAATAATGATGATCTGTCAATTTTGGATACTTTAGTTTTAGCTTCTTCTAGAATCTCCATTGGGTAGCCTCGCTCTTGGAATTTGTCAATGCAGTTTTGTATGCTTTGGTTCAATGATTCAGTCTTGGATGAGATCCTTTTTCATTCGCAACAGTTGCGAATATGGTAAATGTCTTTTTAAGGAATGTTGGTGGAAACTTGCGAAATGTAATAGATTATTTCTGTCCGTTTTTTTGGTAAAAACACTGGTTTCCAGTCTGTTTTGACTCTTCTGGATGAATACATCCAAGAATGGTAAATTATCTCTGTGTATGTTGTGGGTGAATTTGATCCGGTCATTGATCTTATTCAGATTCTCAATAGCTTGTTCCAACTCCATTTTCGTGCCTTTCCATAAGACAAATATGTCGTCAATGTATCTCTTGTATGTAATGAGATTTTTCGACCACTGTTCTCTGCTCAAAATATTGTCCAATTCAAACCTATGCATAAAGAGATTCGCGTAGGCAGGTGCGGCACAATTGCCCATAGAAGTACCTGAGCTTTGAATGTAAAATGACTCTTTCCATGAAAAGTAACTGTGGTATAGTGTAAAATTTAGAAGTTCCAAAATGAAAATTTTCAAGCCTTCTTCCATCTCTGATGACATGAGAAATGACGCTGTTGCGTCTAAACCAAGATTGTGCGGAATAGAAGTGTATAATGACTGAACATCGATGGTGCAGAGTATCATATCATTGGTGAATGATGTTTTCTGTTCTTCAAGTATATTTAGGAAGTGGGTTGTATCTTTGATGTAAGTTGACATAGATTGTACCAAGGTGTCAAGTGCCTGAAGCGCCTTCAAAGACAATCACGACTCGCAAAGACTACATGTCCCAGAATCCTTGGCGCCGTGGGAGGAGTATAAAAGAAGGAATCTGCTGATGCTGAGCGTCGGATATTCTGGTTCCAGACCCATGGTGGAGAGTTGTTAGTCGTTGGAGTTCCTGTTGTGCTTTTCCTAGTACCCTTGACTGGTCCGTCAGTCTTCAGAGTGGTTCTCCGTTCTTTGTTCCTTTCTTGCACCGGCTGGTGCGGGGAAGTGTTTTCGTGTTCTGAAACATCCATTCGGCGTGTGCGTAAAGCATACAGTGTTAGCCTTGTCGTAGTATATCAATCGGCGTCCCCGTTGGCTGAGCCTTCTTGCACCGGCTCGTGCGGGGAACGCCACGATTTTTGATCCAATATTCGGCATCCCCGTTGGCAGAGCCTTCTTGCACCGG
Organism: Lissotriton vulgaris; assembly: GCF_964263255.1. Classification (NCBI taxonomy): domain Eukaryota; kingdom Metazoa; phylum Chordata; class Amphibia; order Caudata; family Salamandridae; genus Lissotriton; species Lissotriton vulgaris. The sequence goes on along the minus strand of NC_141691.1, from coordinate 735,339,392 downwards.
CTCGTGCGGGGAAGCTAAGATTTGTGTTTCATCATTCGGCGTCCCTATTGGCTGAGCCTTCTTGCACCGGCTCGTGCAGGGAACGCCAAGATTTGTGTTTCATCATTCGGCGTCCCTGTTGGCTGAGCCTTCTTGCCCCGGCTCGTGCAGGGAACGTCGCGTTATTCTTTATTGCCTGTTCCAGACCTGGGGTTCGTTTATCAGGTACTGTGGTTACATTATTTAAGGGTGACGTAACCCTATCTATTTCCTTTTCTTGTCTCTTGCGAAATAGTACACTAGAAACCTTGGTCCTTGCTATTGGGAAGTTGAATCATTCGCCGCCTCCACCTGTGTAGGCATGGTATGTCATTAGTATTAGCATTTTGTCTACTAACAGGACAGATACTATCCTGGTTACGTTTTCAACTGTTTGTGTATTACAGGTGGAATTTATATACACTTCATACCCATACCTCGGACCAGATAGTAGGGGAAGAGAAGTATCTTCAGGGCCTACTCTTAGTTTTATTACAGGTATAGGGTACAGGGGTTCTGGGAGTATTTTGGTTGTGTACACTTACGTCAAGAAAAGATACGATTATTATTTATCTTTTGTCGTTACAGATCTCCCTCCCTGCTGTCCCCTTCCTTTCCTTCCTGTTTATTATTTTGCTTCTGCCCTCACTTGATCCTTCCTGGACCCAGGCTGTAATAGCTCTCTGGGTTCGGTTAGATCAGGAGGTGGCCTTTATCACATCGATCTGCTGATTCTGAGGACTTGGAGGATAACAGAATATCCGACCCAAGGTTATACGTCCTCCTGATCAGGGGTTTTTTGGGGTAATGGCCACTCTAGATGATGTCTTAGCAGCCTTGGTGTTAGTACAGGAAGAACTACATTCCTCTAAACAAGAAACAGCAGAGTTACGTACTAGGTTGGATAATATTCAAAGAAATCCTTTTAGTGCAGGTACATCGGGAACACCTCCTCCTAGTTCAGTGGTGGTAGAAATGCCGGCTACCATACCATTGGCTAACCCTGAGCGATTCAAGGGCAATGCAGGTTCCATACAGTATTTCTTACTCAAGTTACGTTACACTTTTCATGCAAACCCAGATCCTTTCCCACTAACCAGGCAAAGGTGGCTTTTCTAGTTTCTTATTTGGCAGGTGATGCTGCTCAATGGGCAGTTCCTTTAATTCAAAGAAATGACCCCGTCATTCACGATTGGGAGGCGTTCAGGGATGAATTTGTAAAGGTGTTTGACAGAAGGGCAGACACGTATACCGCAGATAGAGAGTTGTTGATACTTAAACAAGGTAATCAAGACCTGTTAACGTATTTAAACTCGTTCAGAAGGCTAGTCACTGAAACCAAGTGGCCGGAAGCCAAACAGGCTTCCTTGTTCCATCAAGGATTGAGCGAAGACATGAAGGACGTCATTGCTCAAATAGACCCTGAACCTGCGACTTGTGAGGATTTGATAAATCTGGCAATGCGGTTAGATCACCGGATGAGGGCACGCAAGGGAGACCATAAGGATAAGAGTAGAACGGTGCCTTCTTTTGTCTCGTCCAAGGCAGCGGATAACATCGCTACATCAGGGGCTAAACCAATGGATATAGGGGAGGTGAGAGCCGCGTTAACAACGACGGAAAAAGAACAGAGAAGAAAGAACGGGCTCTGTCTGTACTGTGGCAAAAAAGGGCATTTTGTCCGAGAATGCCCTGTAAAGCCTAAGGTGTCTAAATTCCGCTTCAATAAGGGGGCATCTGCGGTGGTAGAGAAACCGTCGGAAAACTAGAGGACTCTGAGGGTAACGAAGGGGTTCCTTGGAGTCAGTCAGTCATCCCTTCACTACTGAATGAATTTGTAGGAAAGAAGCATTTGTTTATACAGATCAGATTATATGTACACTCTGATTGGGTTACGGTGCAGGCCATGGTTGACTCAGGGGCCACAGGACTGTTTATGGATTCGACAAAGGCTAAAAGGCTTGGACTCCCACTCATTTCTAGGACCATCCCTGAAGAAGTCTATGCAGTTGATGGAAGGAAATTAGACATAAGTCCCGTCAGTTATCAGACAGAGGAAACAAACATGGCGTACAGAAACCATAAAGAAAGGGTCACATTCAGTATCATCAAGGCACCTCATTATGGCATCATTATAGGGATACCTTGGTTGAAATTGCACAACCCTGACATCAACTGGGAAAAAGGCATTGTTACCATGAACTAAGCATGGGCGAATTTTGCGAATCTCGCGTTCGCGAATTTTGCGGATTTGCGAACTCGCAATCCGCAAAATCCGCGAATTCTCGCGAATTTGCGGATTTTTTTTTTTTTGTGTTTGCGCAGGTTTCTGCCAGTTCGCGAGGGTTTTGTACAATGTCGCAAATTGCGAACTTACCTGTCGGGTCGCAAGTTTCGCGAACTTGTTGTTTCTACGTGTCCAGCCTGTTTGGGACACTCTTCTTCATCACTGCCACTCTCTGTCACCACTGCCACTCTCTGACTACTCATGCCACCCTCTGGCCCACCAATGCCACCCTCTGTTTCATCACAGCACCCTCTGGTTGTCCAGTCAGTGTACATTATTATGGCAACGCAAGCACACCTTCCCTGCCTCAAGTGACCTGAATTAATTTGGGGCTGATTAATGTGTCACAGAATATTTTTTTAGCTGGCACCTGCTTCCTTAGTGCTTCCTGATTAGTGATCTTTTGCACTTGCTAAGTGCTTTCATTGTTGCAAAATTAGTTACAACACCTGCCCTGCCCCAACTGACAATAATGAATTAGGGGCTGATTAATGGATTTGAACTTCCAGCCTGGCTCCTGCTTGTCTCCCTTAGCTGTAATTCAGGACCTTTGTGGCATATGTGTAACTATTCTGAGGTTCAGAGCAGGGTCACATAATAGTTGCAACTGGCAACTGAACTCTGGAGGGGCCCCTCAGGAAGCACTACAGGAAATGGCTACTAATGATGAGCCTGAACTTTTGAACCTGGTAAGTAGTTTCAGTTTTGCTAAGATCGTATTTCTGCAATTTTGCACTTATTCGCGGGGCGCGAACTCACGCGAACAGTGCGAACAGTGCGAGCAAAATCCGCTGCTCGCGGATTTGCGGGAGATTCGCAAATCTCGCGGATTGCGAATTTACCGAAAATCCGCAAAATCCGCGAGCGAAACGGATTTTCCGCCCATGCTTACCATGAACTCCCCATATTGTAGGGACCATTGTTACGAAGACAATGCTAGTCCGTCCTTCTCGTTGGCCAGCAGTGTTCATGTGGCCACTGCAGCAGAAAAGGAAGTGATTTTGCCGGAAGAGTATAAAGATTTCTCCAAAGTGTTTGATGAAGTGCAAGCTGAGGTACTCCCTCCCCATAGGCAATATGATTGTCAAATCGATCTAGTCCCTGGTGCAGTGGTGCCTAGTGGGCGTTTGTATGCTTTGACAGAACCCGAAAACACTCATTTACGGTCTTACCTAGACAAACTGGTTAAGTTGGGGTTCATTCAGCCTTCTAAGTCGCCTGCTGCGTCCCCTCTTTTCTTCATACCTAAGGCCAATGGAGAACTGAGGGCTTGTGTTGACTTTAGGGCCCTAAATGCAGTCACAGTAAAGAACCGCTACCCCCTTCCTCTCATCCATGTGTTATTGGAACAGGTAAAGACAGCCAACATTTACACCAAGCTGGATTTAAAGGGAGCCTATCATCTCGTAAGAATGAGGAAGGGGGATGAGTGGAAGACAGCCTTTAAAACCAGATATGGCCTTTACGAATATTTGGTTATGCCTTTTGGGCTATGCAACGCCCCAGCGGCATTCCAGTATTTTTTGAATGAGGTTCTACGAGAGATACTGGACCGATACGTTGTCGTCTATATAGACGACATTCTGATATACTCAGAGTCAGTGGATTCCCATATTCAGCATGTCAAGGAAGTGTTATGAAGATTACAACAGCATAGTCTCTTTTGTAAACTGAGCAAATGCGACTTCCATGTAACCACGGTCGAATTTTTGGGGGTCATGCTCAGTCCTCAGGGGCAAGAAATGGCAGAGAGAAAGATCAGAGCCGTCAAGGAGTGGCCTGTTCGTCAAAACATAAGGGACATTCAGTGCTTTCTAGGCTTCGCCAATTTTTACAGGCACTTTATCAAGCAGTTTTCCCAGGTGGTGGCTCCCGTTACCAATCTGCTGAGGAAGACGCAGCCATTTCTATGGACACAAGAGGCAAATGAGGCCTTCACGACCTTGAAGGCAGCTTTTGTGTCAGCTCCAGTTTTGGCCAATCCAGACCCGGATAGACCCTTCATAGTAGAGGCAGATGCCTCCGATGTGGCTATTGGGGCCATTCTCTCACAAAGACATGAGTCAACGGGGCAGATGCATCCTGTCGCGTACATGTCTAAGAAGTTAAACGGAGCCGAAACCAATTATTGCATCGCTGAAAAAGAACTTTTAGCGATAAAGACAGCATTCACCGAATGGAGACATTTTTTGATGGGAGCTAGACACATGGTAACGGTGTACACAGATCACCGAAATTTGCAATACATGACATCAGCTAGACACCTTACACCGAGGCAACTCCGGTGGATGTTGTTCTTTTCTGGGTTCCATTTCACCATTACCTTCCGCCCTGGGGTGGAGAATAGGAAGGCGGATGCCTTGACTAGACAATCATCTCTGAAAGTACCAGAGAAGGTGGGTGAAACGGCCATCATCGACCCAGCGAATATGTTATGTGCCCTTCAACCAGACGCCTTCCTGCAGGGAATCCGCATGGGAATCAAGACCATTTACTGGAGGGATTGGATACGTATGCATCCTGAATGGCAAATGAAGGATGGTTATCCAGTAAGCAATGGTCGGTTACTGATACCCACGTTGCCTCTTCGTAAACAAGTTTATAAATGGTGCAATGAGTCTCCTAGTGCGGGTCACATGGGGGTTGACAAGACTATCGATCAACTCCTGAGGAAATGTTGGTGGCCTTCCTTGAGATCAGATGTCAAGGGTTGGATTGCCCAGTGTGAGGTGTGTGCAACTGCAAAGACAGATCATAGACGCCCGGCTGGGCTTCTGCAACCGCTTCCAACTCCGTCGGTTCCTTGGGAACGCATTTCGTTGGATTTTGTGGTGGGTCTGCCTAAGGATCAAGGATGCACGGCAGTGTTAGTGGTTATTGACTATCTGACCAAGATGGGTCATTTTATTTCATGCCCACAAATACCTTCAGCTGGTCGATTGGCAGAATTACTGATGGAAAACGTAGTACGTCTGCATGGACTACCGGCTGTAATAGTCTCTGATAGGGGTTCCCAATTCACAGCACGTTTTTGGAAGGCATGGTGTTTGTTTTTGCATATCGAAACAGCTTTATCTACCAGCTTTCACCCTCAAACTGATGGGCAGACGGAACGTCTCAATCAAACGTTGAAACAGTTCTTGAGATGCTATGTCGACCAGGGGAAGGACAATTGGGTGAGCTATTTGTGGCTTGCTGAGGTGGCCTATAACAACACTACTCATAGTGCCACTAGGATCTCCCCCTTTCATTGTACCTGTGGACGCCATCCACGCTTCATTCCTTTTCTCCATCCTTGTGGAGACCAGATGGTGCCTGAAGCCGCCAGGAGGGTATCACACATCAAGGATACGCTGATAAAGGCCCAAGCTCATCTAAGGGCATCTAAGGTGGCATACAAGGAAGCGGCGGATAAACGCAGAAGGCCGGGTCCGCTGTATCAAGTGGGGGATCTGGTATGGTTGTCTACAAGGAATATCAGATTCCGAAAGTACAGTGTGTTCAATCTGAAATACATTGGCCCTTTTCCTGTTCTTAAGCGGGTCAATCCAGTGGCCATGAAACTCAAACTACCACGCCATTTGCGGTTGCATCCGGTGTTTCATGTGTCACTTTTGAAGCCCTCCTTGTCTCCGAGGCGTTAGCCGCCTCCTCCTGTTGCCTCCCAGGACGGTCCGGAATACGAGGTGGATGGTATTCTTGATTCCAAGCGAAGGGGTAGAGGCCTGAGATATTTGGTTTCCTGGAAGGGGTATGGTCCTGAGGAGAACTCTTGGGAACCGGCGGCAGACGTGCATGCTCCGCGCCTGGTGGCGGCCTACCATAGGCGGTTCCCTTTGCATCCTGGCCCTTTGAGGCACCCTCAGTGAAGGGGGAGGTACTGTCAAGTGCCTGAAGCGCCTTCAAAGACAATCACGACTCGCAAAGACTACATGTCCCAGAATCCTTGGCGCCGTGGGAGGAGTATAAAAGAAGGAATCTGCTGATGCTGAGCGTCGGATATTCTGGTTCCAGACCCGTGGTGGAGAGTTGTTAGTCGTTGGAGTTCCTGTTGTGCTTTTCCTGGTACCCTTGACTGGTCCGTCAGTCTTCAGAGTGGTTCTCCGTTCTTTGTTCCTTTCTTGCACCGGCTGGTGCGGGGAAGTGTTTTAGTGTTCTGAAACATCCATTCGGCGTGTGCGTAAAGAATACAGTGTTAGCCTTGTCGTGGTATATCAATCGGCGTCCCCGTTGGCTGAGCCTTCTTGCACCGGCTCGTGCGGGGAACGCCACGATTTTTGATCCAATATTCGGCGTCCCCGTTGGCAGAGCCTTCTTGCACCGGCTCGTGCGGGGAAGCTAAGATTTGTGTTTCATCATTCGGCGTCCCTGTTGGCTGAGCCTTCTTGCACCGGCTCGTGCAGGGAACGCCAAGATTTGTGTTTCATCATTCGGCATCCCTGTTGGCTGAGCCTTCTTGCACCGGCTCGTGCAGGGAACGTCGCGTTATTCTTTATTGCCTGTTCCAGACCTGGGGTTCGTTTATCAGGTACTGTAGTTACATTATTTAAGGGTGACGTAACCCTATCTATTTCCTTTTCTTGTCTCTTGCGAAATAGTACACTAGAAACCTTGGTCCTTGCTATTGGGAAGTTGAATCGTTCTCCGCCTCCACCTGTGTAGGCATGGTATGTCATTAGTATTAGCATTTTGTCTACTAACAGGAAAGAAACTATCCTGGTTAAGTTTTCGACTGTTTGTGTATTACAGGTGGAATTTATATACACTTCATACCCATACCTCGGACCAGATAGTAGGGGAAGAGAAGTATCTTCAGGGCCTACTCTTAGTTTTATTACAGGTATTGGGTACAGGGGTTCTGGGAGTATTTTGGTTGTGTACACTTACGTCAAGAACAGATACGATTATTATTTATCTTTTGTCGTTACAGATCTCCCTCCCTGCTGTCCCCTTCCTTTCCTTCCTGTTTATTATTTTGCTTCTGCCCTCACTTGATCCTTCCTGGACCCAGGCTGTAATAGCTATCTGGGTTCGGTTAGATCAGGAGGTGGCCTTTATCACATCGATCTGCTGATTCCGAGGACTTGGAGGATAACACAAGGGTTGTAAGTGTCAATCAATATACTTCCCAATTGGCTCATGGATTGAATTGACTGTGGACACGATGGGTCTACATGGAGGATGGGTAGGGTGTTTGTGCACTTTCGGTATCATATATATATATGATACTGATGGATTGGTTTTGATGAGGTATTGTTTTTCTTTAGAACCAATTACACCTAAGTCCATTGTCCGGTTTATTAGTGTAGACAGTATCTCTGTGAATTCTTTCGTAGGATCTCTGTCTGTTTTGTAGTAGATATTTGAATCATTGACGTGTTCATTGACTTGATTCTCATAGTAGTCTGTGTTTAGGATAACTAGGGCACCTCCCTTGTCTGCCTGACGTACGGTGATTTCAGGGTTTTCTGCCAGTTTTTTCAAAATGTTTCGTTCTTTATTTGAAAGATTTGTGACCCTCAATTTAGGCTGTTTGTAAAGTTTCTCTACTTCCTTACTTACGACCTTTTCGAATGCGTCCAAGACTTTATGGCTCACCGGAGGGGTGAATTTGATCTTGTTTCTAAGACCCTTTAGGGTATCTTTGGAAGATTTGTCTGTGGTTTGGATGACATTACTAAAGAAGTGTCTCAAACGTAACTTTCTCATGAATTTGTAAATGCTTATTTGTTTGTCCAAAAGTTTAGAATGGAATGTTGATACAAATGTGGTTCCTTTTTGTAACACTTTTATTTCAGCATTTGATAGTGGTTGATTCGAAAGATTTATAACTAGGGTAGCCTAAAGATGAGGAGAGAATGGTATTCGTCTCAAAGTATTCAACTGAAAGTACCAGAATCAAGAGAATCATACTGAAAAATTGGTCACTATTGACATTGGAGGAAGATTTCAGAAACGTTTTCCAACAAAATCCACGATTTGCATTCCAAAGATCTTTAAACATCAAGGAGATACTAAACAGAAAACCACAAAGGCATACCAACAAGCACAAAGGTACGTTACCCTGCCACAACTGTGGCAATTGTATTGCAATCATAAAAGGTACAGAAATCAAACATCCCAGCCAAGGGTTTTCCATCAAACTGAGAGTCACAGCAACGTGTGATAGTCGGAACTTGATTTACATGATTAAATGCCCCTGTGGCTTGGCTTACGTGGAGAAAACAGAACGTAAAATAAAGACACGTATGATCGAACACAAAAGTAATATCCGAACAAAGAATGCAAAATCCCCTCTGGCATTACACTTCAACAACCATAATCATTCCCCAAGTCAAGTACGTTTCCTTGTTTTGGAATCAGTCCCGGTTCTACCAGGCAGAGACAATTCTCAACATCTGCTAAGAAGAGAAATTTTTTGGATCTCCCATCTGAACACGGTTCAACCGAAAGGCCTCAACGAACGTATGGATTTGAACTGGTTCTTGTAAATAGTAAACACTATTATTGAACTTTCATGATGATGAACAATTTTCCCTCATTATTTTGTAAATATTAATATTTGGTAAGGAATTTTGACTATTATTACCAGGCACGTTACATGCTTTGAACCATATGATTTGCAATTTTGCAATTTTGATTGATCATGAGTACTTGACATGTAACATTTTTCCACTCTGACATGTGAAGATCTTAACACCTCGATGCGCATTTCGCACGCGATGCTTTAATTCATTTTTTCATACAACACACTCTGTCACATTTTCTGACATCACGTTAGAATATTTTTTTAAAACAAACATGGAAATTCGTCTTTATTCTGTTTTAGAAACAACGCGGGGGTCACTTTTCCATCTTTCTTTCAAGAAACTACACGCAGTAATTTCTCTAGCTCCACTGTATACTATTTCCGGGTCGGGCGGATTATACATCCGACTCCGGCGAAAAAAACTTACCAAACATTCTTTCGAAGACGCAGCAGGATTATTTCGGCGTCTAGTGAAACGCCATGTATTAGGTGAGTGTTACCGGTACCTCGACATTTTCTGACATAGCTAGCCAATTTTGTAAGGTATCGGCGTTTGAAATTGAACCACTTCGGTTCTCTTTACAGATCTTGGTTCGTAAACCCGATCGACACAGTTCACGTTTCTAGCCCGAGGGTGGCTTTCAACATTTTCAGGTACGACCGATAACACAACACTTACTCTGAATTGATACTCACCCCCACTGGCACGCTTACCATTAAGTACTTGTGAAATCTTTTTACCACAGGTCTGCTGTCTTGGGTTAAACGTATCGAATTCACACTTTACTAAATGCTTTCACCACTATGAAAGGTATGTTTACTGTTGTTTTAAAACCCCGCTCATTTACTGTGTACTGGAAAACAAACGGGCCGCCATTCCCGACTGGATTGACGCTATCACAAGTATTGCACAAGAAAGCAATCCATTTTTAACATACATATGTAACAAGGTAAATAGTGAGATGAATAAGCTGAGCCAACAACCAATAATGAAATGTATCACAGAGGGATTGCAAACGTATAGAATGACACATTGTGATAGTACATTTTTGCTTTTTACGAAATGAGAAATAATAAAGAAAATCATATAGTAACTGAAGAAAAAATAATTAGCAACATACAAATAGTGATTCAAGTCAGTAAGATTGCGAGTACAGTAGAGCAGATCAATCAGCACAAGAAACAATTCCTTTCACAATATGGCACATTAGGAAATGAAACATCAAGGCGTTCAGGTACAGACCATTTCCCTGCCAAACACCATAGGAGTGACATCGGAGTCCCACAATGAAAAAGGCAAAACCCAAGGCAGCCCATGAGGCCTTTCCGCAAACCACCAGAGCGACAAGCATCGAAGCTCAGCAGTGCCAGTCATATATGATCCGAATGAAAATAACGATGGAGACAGTTCCTACGTGGCAGTGTAGCCCTTCCTATCCCACCCCCGCTCGAACAAAGGAGTTAATCGATTGGGATTGTGCCTCCTGAGCAAGCCTCGCCACATACTTCCAGTATGGCCCCCATATGTCAATCGGTGTGGAAGCAATTGGAATCATTTCTGAATATTCAACGCTGTTAACATTACAGTAGGCCATACTACGGAGCCAAGCGCGGACTGTTGGAGCACGCCTAGCACACCAGAGCAGCGCCACTTCACGTTTAGCTAAAAGGAAGCCAATGGATGCCAGTTTACGAAGAGGGCGTGGGAAGTTGGCAACATAACCAAGCAGCGCAATTTCAGGGGTGGGTTGTAGGTCCATGCCCAATATGTCCCCTAGAAGCCGGTGCATTTGTAGCCAGTAGGTATGCAGTTGCGGGCAAGTCCAGGAAAGATGGGCGAAATCTGCCTGTGGGGCTTTGCATTTAGGGCAATTGTGTGGCCTGCTAGAGTCAATTCTATGGGCAAATGTGGGAGTGTGGTACGTCCTCCTCAGGAACTTAAAGTGTATAAGTTTATGTCTGGTGTTAATGGACACTTCTCCCGTGGTAGCACAACACGCCGCCCATTGATCGTCTGTGATCTGGATTCCCAGGTTACCCTCCCAAGCAGCACGTACCGTTGCGTGGGAGGAAGGGACTGAGGCAAGGCATAGTTTATACAACTTAGATACGACATGTGCCCCCGTCTGGTTCTGTATTATAAATGTGAGCGCTGGGGTGTCATCAGGAGGGAGCGGAAATGTGGGGAATTCAGCCCTAATCATTGAGCAAAGTCTAGTCAGCGTAAATGAGTCCATGAACGTCCTGTCCGTGAAGCAGTGATCTTCCGAATGGGAAAAAGCATGGCCGTCCGGGAAGAGATCCCCGACCGTGTGTAATTGGTATTTGGACAGTGTGCGCTGTACCACCGATTCGCCTGTAATGGGGAGCCAATGAGGGTTAGGCAACGGCAGTGCAGGCGAGTATAGTTTCTCAATGTGTAATAGGCGTCGTATTTTATCCCAAGCCCAACATGCAGTGGACAAAGGCTGCATGTCTTGTGCGTCCCGAGGGAGTCCCCTAGGAAGGATGGAAGTGAGGGGGGTCCCTTGCAAGTTTGTGCATTTAGTGGAGCATTGCCAAGACCATCTCCATTATTACAAGTCCTTGAGATGGGGGTTGCAATGTCCAAACGGGGGCAAGATTGTATATAAGCTTGTAGACACATCACCACTCTAAGTTTACTTTCATCTTCATCACAATTGGCTCGAGCTTGATCTCGTCTACCCAGCATCTTCTTAACCGCATCAATGGATTTGTCTAACTTTGTATATATCTGTGATAATACTGCCCGTAAAAGCATTAACATTTTTGTCAAAGGAAACACACATGCAGAACACTAGGAAAGATGAAAAATGCACGACGACCTGCTGGCGTGGCGTGCCATGTGTATGTCAGGTTTTCCTACTGAAGGGCACTCGTCACACAGTGACTCTGAGGGGACCTTGTTCCTTCACCTTTTCTTTTCTTTTATCTGAGAGCTCACTCACTTCTGGATCTGGCAAACAGTTTCCCTCTGCTGGTGGCCTCTTCCCTCAGGCCAATGTTCTTTGAGCCTTCTCTGCCAGCCTTCCCTGATGCTGCGGGCCTCACACCCATTGGGGTGCAAGTGTAGCGGTGCTCACTCAATGTGGTAGTGAGGCTCACTGGTTAGAGGCGGCAGACCCGAGAGCAGAGGACGGCCCGGGACCAGGGTTCGATTCCCGGCGCGGCAGGTTTCTGGACCAGGGTCAGCGGACTCGATAATTCTCTCGCCTCGGTGCCCATTCTGATCAGCGATCACACTCGGCAACTCTGGGCATTAGCTTGCCTCATCCTCACTAACGGCCCCACCAGACCGCCGGGGATGCCTGGTCTCACCCTGGAGATACCCATTAAGGGACCATCTCTCAGGGAAGCCAGGAAGGGTTTCGCAGCGGTCGAAGCGCCTTGGGACCCTCCGGGTAAGTAGTGCGCTATATAAATGCCTATACATACATACATACATGTGCTAGTGCAGGCTCAGTTTTTCTCTACCAGCTGGTGGGATGCTGCTTTCCATGCATATGTGGGGTTCTGCGCTGTTGAAGTGCAACTTCGACCGTCTCTCTTATGGGCGGGTATTTTTACAATGCAATCAATCAATCAATCTGGGTTTTATGAAGTATGCTACTCACCAGTGAGGGTCTCAAGGTGCTGGGAGGGTAGGGAGGGGGGAGTGTAGCTCCGGTCAACTGAAAAGCCAGGTCTTGAGGTTCTTCCTGAAGGTGTCCAGGGTACTGGAGCGTCATATGTTAGCTGGAAGTTTGTTCCAGGTCTTGGCTGCGATGTAGGAGATGTCTCTTCTGCCTGCTCTGTTTCTATGGATGTGGGGGTGTCTGCTAGGACGAGGTCAGCAGAGCAGAGGTTCCTTTTGGGTGCGTGGAAGGAGACTCTCTCGTTGAGGTATTTGGGTCCGATGTTGTGGAGGGATTTGTAGGCATGGGTGAGTAGTTTGAAGGTTACTCTCTTCTCAACAGGGAGCCAGTGGAGGTCTCGTAGGTGTTGGGTCATCTGCTTGTGCAGTGGGGTCCTGAGAACGAGTCTGGCTGCAGCGTTCTGAATGGTTTGGAGCTTGTGTAGGAGAGTTCCATTGGTTCCGGCGTAGAGGGCGTTGCCATGGGTGATGGTCTTTCGGCATTTGGGGGTGTCCATTTGAAGGTCTTGCGGAGGATGTGAAGGCAGTTGAAACTGGTGGAGGCGACGGAGTTGATCTGGCGGGTCAAGATGAGGGAAGATTCGAGGATGATGCTGAGGTTCTGTGCATGGTCTGTAGGGGTGGGTGGGCTCCCAAGGGTGGGGGGCCACCCTTGGGAGCCCACCCTTGGTGGCCCCCCTCTCAGAGGATGAAGACTTCGGTCTTGTCTGAAATAAGCTTCAGGCAGCTATTTTTCATCCAGGCTGCGACGTCCTTCATTCCTTCCTGGATACAGAATCTGGTGATTTCGGCATTCTTCATGAGTGAGAGGATGTGCTGGGTAATGTTGGCGTAGGATACTATGCTGAGCCCATGCTGTCTGACTGGCAGTGAGGGGGGCTTTGGAGATGTTGAATAGCGTGGGGCTGAGCGATGATCCTTGGGGTACTCCGCAGTTGATCTCTGTGAGCTCTGAGAGAAAGGGAGGGAGTCTGGTCCTCTGGGTTCTGTCAGAGAGAAGGGATTGGATCCAGTTGAGGGTGGTTCCTCTTATCCCAGCATCATGAAATCTGGTTGCCAGAGTGTGATTGGAGACAGTGTTGAGGGATGCAGACAGGTCTAATAGGATGTCGGCCGCGGTGTGGCCCTGGTCTAGTAGCAGTCAGATGTCGTCCGTGGTGGCGAGGAGGGCGGTCTCGGTGTTGTAGTTGCTGCAGAATCCGGACTGGGAGGAGTCTAAGATGGAGTTCTCTTCGATGAAGGCGGTCAGCTGAGCATTTACCATTCTCTCAGTGACTTTGGCAGCGAAAGGGAGGATCAAGATGGGCTGGTAGTTTTTCAGGTACACCGGGTCGGCTGTGGGTTTCTTGAGGAGGGGTTTGACCTCAGCCCGCTTCAAGTCATCTGGGAAGATGCCTGATTTAAAGGATGCATTGATGGTCCGTCCCAGTTCAGGTGCGATGGCGGCGGCGGCCCTGTGGTAGATGTACGGTGGGCAGGGTTCCACGGGGGCTCCTGAGTGGGTGTTCATCATGATCGCGGTGGTCTGTTCGGCGGTGGTAAGATGCCACGTTGTGATGGTTGGCTTGTCGTCGATGGAGGGGAGGGGGATGGTGTCTGTTGGATGAAATTGTCTTAGAGGGATTTGATTTTCAGGTGGAAGTAGGAGCTGAGCATGTTGCAGAGTTCGTGGGACGGTGTGATGTCTGTTGCTTCGCTGGGGGGCTTGGTGAGTTGTTGTAAGACGTTAAAAAGTTATTTTGTGTTGGTTGCATTGGTGTGGATCTTGTTCTTGATGAAGTGAAGAAATATAAACCTCCTGAGGGATTCACTGAATACACCTGGTCCTTTTAACCAACAAAGAAGTGATTGGCACAGAAGCTGTAATATCAAGAAAACATATTTATTAACCTCAGATGAGGGAAACTGCATCATACGGTACCCTCAGGCCACTGTAGGAGGCATTCTAAGGAGTATAGAGTAGGTTGTAAGCATGCAAAATGACTAATATGGGTATACAAAATGTGCTTGCTCAACAAAGTGGGAGGAGAGACATCTCCTTACAACTGCAAGAATCGCCTGACAGTTATAACATAAGAGCAGATGCATTCTGACAGCTAGGCCTTTCTGATCATGTACAAGGCTCTGGAAAAGGAAGAAAGCACATGGCAAGCACATGGCTAACTAAGATGGCTGTCAAGTACAAAATGGCTTTCAGCTCATGCTATCAGCGATCCCTGCAATCTTAAACAGATGGTCCTTTTAGCATGAGCTAAAGACATTCCCATGATCTAGTAGGAACATAGAAAATATTTTGCACATTTATTTTCATAAATTTATCAATATCCTAATTCATTGCTAATTGGGCATTTTTCATTCTAAACATTTCATTAAGTGGGTATATATAAGGTATAAGCAGGAGTACAAAGGGAACAAAGCATTGGATCATAATTAACAAACAGATAGCAGGAGAGAATAATGACTATTATCACAAACAGAATTATCATTTTTTTCCAGCCCTAAGCAAAAAGCAAATCCTAGAACCATCTAGTCCAATTCTATGTAAAAAAACATGTTCAGGGCCCCTATGCATTCAGTGACCATCCATTTCAATTTCAGAATAGCCTACAGCACATATCTAATAAAAACATTTTCAACAGATTTTTGCAGTGTTCCTTTTATGAGGGCTGGAGTGTAAATTAATATATTAAAAAATAATCCTGGCTCCAGGGGATCATGAGGATCACACATGGTCATAGGAATTAGGACGAAGAGTCCCAACGGCCTGCTCCTCCTCAAAAATGGGACATCCAAAGGGGTACATTACTAACAAAAAAAGAAGTCCTTGGGGAAATTGAAGCTGCTGTTCAACCAGCCAGAGGGGAGTCTTCTCCCTGTGTCTGTTTGAGCCACACAGGCAGGCTCTTGTTGTTCCCATGATAAAGCTGCACAACTTGCAAATCAGGAATCATGGCCCAGTTTAAGAAGGAAAATAAGTCTTTCTTTCAGGATAGGACAATAACCCCCCCCCCCCCCCCCCCCCAGGGCAAATGCCCTAACTATCCTGTCCAGTGTCTCAGGCAGTGCCCCTGTTTTCTTCACTTCAATCTAACAGGCACCAGAGACACAACACATGTACCCTAAACTCAAGTCCTTCCCTAACTTCTATATTGTTCTGCTGGCACACTGCTCTTTTGTTGGGGCCACAAATTATATCCAATATGCCCAGGTATCTCTTGATCAACAAACAAAGGTGCAAACTTGCATTCACTTTGGGACCAGAATTCAGAGGCCTGATGCTAGGATCTCTGAAGCAACTCTTGTTTCAAAAGGGGTTACCTCAAGCATAAAACTTCTTGCCATTCTGGTTAGACTGTGATTCTCAACTCGGCATCAAAAACTTGATCAACAATTTCTCCTTTCTGATTTGTGCCCCCCGTCTTTCACCCAAGACAGTGGCAGGGGTACACACTTCACATCCCAGTGCTACCACTTTCACTGAGATCCTAGTTGCCAGCAACGCCTGTGCTGGTTACCTTCACCTTGGTTTCTGGACTGGTGCTGACTCCCCAGGCTGGATCTGATGTCTGGGCCCATCTGGCAATAGTTGTAAGACAGCAAATATCTATTGGTGGGCCGAACAAAAGGTCTTTAGACAAGGCACAGAAATAGTCTATCAACAGAGAGGATAGTCTCAGAATACTTCCTAGTCTTGGGATGCCCCATATATTAGTAAAACAAAAGGGGATGATAGACAGAGCGTTTGAGCAAATCAAACACTCACCCCCAGGATGCTTGTTTCCGGTCCAGGGAAGACATGGCTTGGCAGTTCGGGCTGGACTGTTCCTATGAGGCACAGGGTCAGACTGATTTGCATATGGCCATGTCTGAACTGGGGTGGCTGAGTGAGCTAAAGAATGGTGATGGATTAAACCCAGATCAGTTGACTGGGGGTGAGTGTTTGATATGCTCAAACGCTCTGTCCATCATCCCCTTTTGTTTCGCCATATATTAGTAAGGCATCCAAGAACCACTTCATCTATCTGAGAGTAAAAAAAACCTGGACCTATTACTCTATTTGAAGCAGCTAAGGAAGTCTGTGTTCATTTAATAAATTCTGAGTAAAAGAGCAAAATAATACAGACATACTCCAACTCCTTACATTTGTATATTCCTATATTACTAATCTAAAGACCCTCAAGAAAAAAAAAATGTACTAAACTTTTACTCATAGACTTTGCATTACTTGTACAAGACTGCAGACACTTCTAAAATTATTTCTCTTAATAAAAGTACCTACAGTAGGACCATGCTCTCATATTATAGTTGCAGCAGGAAAATCTAAAACTGCTAATTCAACAGAGATTCTTATAACATAAAGAACTAAAAAGAAATTCAACATAGTGGGTACATTATCTCCAGCAGAACATGTTGTGACAAACAAACTCCTATAAAACAATATTTTCTTCAAAAATGTTTGCTAAGGATAACATTGGCGTCTTTCCTGCATTCTACTTTTCACGATCCAAACTATGCAACATCAACTCTAATAAGGACTTTCAGCTTATTTACACGGACTAGCTAATAATAATGGTATTATCACCTGAGAATTTTAGAACAAAAGCTACCCACATTTAGTTCCCCTTAAAGGTCAAATAAGGGAACAGCAACCTCGACTACTCATCCTTTCATAAACACATCAGACAGGATGGGCAGTAACATAGCATATACATAGAGAGAAAACAAATTTGCCTACCCTTAATTTGTAAAGGAGCTAGCCTCCTTCGCCCATTTCAACAGCAGGAAAACCAGAAACAGGTTTCACTTCTGTTAACACTATTAACCCCTATTTGAAGCAACTGGACATAAATAAAGTTATAGGAGGTAAATAACACATTTAGCTAGCTAGAAAACATTAATAACCAACCACCAATCCCTTAAGCAAGTATACTAGTTGTAACATGAGGTTGAATGAATTCAAACTAAATCCCATTGCCTTATTATCTCAGTCATTGCACGTTAATCTTCAAACTAAAACCATTATTTGTATATACATGGCAGCGATATCTCTTAATCAGAGCCCACATATACCATTGTATTTCCTTCTGTTCATATGAGTGCACAAAAACTTGCTTTTGCCAAAAATAGTAAGCAAAACTTCTCTTTCTCTCCCTGCGCAGTAAAAGAAAAAGTTTTAGAGGTCAAAGTGTCAAAGTAAACCTTACTCTCAGCCCTGCTAGGCTGCTAAATGTAGAACTTGACCTTTAACCCTTTACCAGCTGTCCTATTTTGTGTGCAAGGCTTTCCATGCGGCTTTCCCAACTCAAAGTGACCCTGGAAATTGATAGCTGAAAAGCAGTCCTATTCCATTCCTGTTTGCCAGTAATTTAGAGGTAGTAGAATATCTCCTGCTGGGTTTTTATATTTATTTACATTTGTAAGCAGTGTGTGGGAGTGCAGCTCTATTCGGGAGCCCGGAAGCAAGATGGCGGCTGCGGCTGCAACCGAGTGAGAGCTCAGCTGTGCATTTACCCACTGCTGACCAACCTTCTGCATGATGCTCCGTTTGCTGCTCTGCTGTTCTGCCCCTGATATCGCTTTCCTCTGCTGCTGTCGGTCTGGGGGCTGGAGCTGTGAGGAGGAAAAGCGGCAAAGGTTCCGAGGGCTCTGCTCCTCCTGGAGTGGGTTCGGCCAGCAGGACGTGAGGCTGGAAGGCGGAGCGGGCCGACGCCGTATGGAGTGTTGACGCTGACGGTGTCGGTGGCGTTTTGAGGTCTGCGGCGCAAGGATTTTGCTTTCTCTGGAGCAGTCCGGTCAGCTGGATAACAAGCGGGAAGGCGGAGACGGAGTGTTGACTGAGGCGTTCGGGGGCCAAGAGGAGGTCAGAGGCGCGAGTACGACGCGAGTACGGGAGCAGCTTCAGGGGAGGTACCCGACATCTGTAATTTGACGAGCGGCATCCCTGAAAAGCTGTGGTAAAGCCTATATTTTACACAAGTCTACATTATAAATGTCTCAACACTTTAAGATACTGAGCACTATGAGGTGAGCAACACAATGCAGAGGAGCAGTTTGTACTGGGGTTGTTTCTTACACAACTGACTTGGTTTATGGTTTATGGTTTATGGGTAGTGAGAACATTAAAAAATCAAAAGACAGTACATTACCAGCGCTACAGTGTTGCAGTATTGCAGTATTGGGAAACATTGTGACCAAGCTCGGACCAGTCTCCATTCTGGGCTATTTGTAAAAGGGAAAACTCGCAGAGGAGGAAGCACTTTAACCCATGGGCATTTGCAGTAGCCAATAAAGAATTGCTAAGTGGCTGAAAAAAATCGGATCTTCAATTTTGAGCTTTGACTTAACTAATATCAGTGGGAGAGAGTTGTCTGTCAGTGGAAGTGGAAGTGGAAGTGGAAGGGGAAACCATAGCTGACGCCGACTTTTTTTTTCTCTGACCTTATTAACAGTATGGTCCCTAAAGGCAAGGGAGCTAAAGCTAAAGCAGCGGCCATAGCTAATAGTGCTAACAATGCTAATACTGCTAATAGCGCTACAAACACACCTGCAGAACCTAGTTTAAGTAGCACAACTACTTCTGTGGCCCGGGTTGACTCTCATGGGAATGTAAAAGAACTAATAGTGCCTGATTTATTTAAGAAAAAGAACGCCTGTGTGGTATCAAAGAGAAGTATTCAGCCACCTGTTACTCCTAGCTCTAACGACCCCTCAGGAGTTGTCTCTAAACATCGGAGTGAGGTACCGAATCCTGTACAAATTCCCCTGAATCCAGCAACATCCATAACCGGAGAGGGGGGACCCTCCCTCCCCCATGAAAAGGACATTGAGGATGATTTAACCGATCTCTGCCAGGTGGTGGGGGAGGTCAGAGTCTCTCCACGGGCTAGCGAAGGGGGTATTTCCATTCAGCAAAAAACTGCAAAAGAAAGGGAAGTGCCAAACACCGCTGCAATTGATGCAGAGTCAGTTGATTTAGGGGGACCATTTTTCTCTATGTCCGATGTATCAATAGGGTCTGAAGGGGAGACTGGTGATGGTATTGACAATGAGAGGCTCTCACTTATAAGGGGCTGGGCAGACAACGCAAACCAATTTTTTGAAGATGACCTTCTAGCATCCGAGCCTCTGATTAGTGAGGGAGCTCCCAACACAGTTCGGAAGATTTCAGACTTACAGAATCCTCTTGCAGGTGATTGTACAAACATGATAAATCAACTGCAGTGGGAAGGAGCAGACGCTGCGCCGGAGAATCAGGGGGAGCTGCCAGATTCTATGGAAAATGAAGAGGAAATCATGTTGAAATCTATCTATAATCTACAAACTTCGATGTACAAAATCATAATGGCTCACAGAGAGGTGACTAAGGCGGAGGGGCTTTGTATTCAGGGAGCCGTTCGCAAGTTGCAAAATGTTGTTCACAGACTAGCTAAATCCAGCAATGAAACTACTACGAGAGTACAGGAAGCTGAAGTCCGGATTTCTGCTGTAGAAGATGAACTTTCCACACAGAAAACTTCAATAAATGACTTGGAAAATACTAGACATGATATTGATTGGAAATTGACTGATTTAAAGAACCGCGCATGTCGTAATAACCTGCTCCTATTAGGGATAGCTGAACAGTCTGAGGGGAGAGATGTACGGCGTTTTATCGTTGATTTGTTCCCAGCTGCCTTCCCAGATCTTAAAGGCTGGGACTGGGATAAAGAAGTTATAGGAGCACATCGATTTCCTTTTACCCAAAAATGAGATCAGGGGGGGGGAAGGAGTGAAGCCAAGAGCTATCCTTATATGTCTGCATAATTACCTACTCAGAGAAATCCTGTACGACTTAGCTAGGCCATCAAAAACTAGAAAAAGCTATGGGGCATGAATTTTTCGTGCGTCCAGATTTCTGCCAGGCGACTGTGCAACAACGCTGGAGGTTGAAGCAATTAATGTCACCTATTCAAACAAAAGGGGGGCAGGTCTTTTTATTGAATCCAGCAAAACTTAAGGTTTTGTATAAGAAGAAAACCTTCTTTGTTATTTCAGAGGTTAAAGCACAACAATTTATAGACACAATGTAGTAGAAAATAACTAAAACTCTTTTTGCACTTTTCCTCTCATTTTCTTCTCTTGCTGTTTTTTTTTCTTCTTCTTCTTTTTTCCCTTAAAGTCTGAACTACGCAGGTGCAAGGTGAATTTTTGGGTTTGGTCAGCATGGGTAGAACCACACAACTCATCATCACTTTCCATCAATATGGACATCAGTCCTTACGCTTCTGTTGGGTGGGCTTCGGGAGGGAGGTGGGGGGAGGGGAGGGAGGGAAGAGTGGTATGTTGGGGCAAGGAAATACAGTTGATGGCCATTTTTTGACAATTATGACTCAAGATCTGTCCGTGTTGAGGGTGCTGATGGTGCTTTGTTATTGTACTTTTTTTTAATTAAAGGCAGGATTAATGACAGTATTGCAACTACATTAGAAAATGGGTAAAATATCGATTTGTTCACTGAATGTCTGTGGCCTTGACGATAAAAGAAAAAGGGGTATAATGGCTCTGATGTTGAAAGCTATGCGGAAGGATGTAATCTGTATACAAGAAGCGCACTTATCTTGGAAAAATAGATGATGGCTTAAGGATCTCGGATTAGAGGTAGTGGGGTGCTCTCGACAAAGTTCTAATACAAGGGGTGTGGCTATCTTGAAAAGGCATGGACTGGGGGAGGTTAAAAGAACTAAAGAAGATCCATTGGGGCGATGGGTAATATCTGAATTAAAACTTAGGGATGTGACTATTGCTATTTGTTCTGTCTATGCGTCAAATGTTGACAATCCAACAACCTTGCATCAACTAAGTGTGGAATTAGCCTTATGGCCACCATTGCTAATACTATGTGGGGATTTCAATTTGCATCTGGATGAAACATTTGACATATGCAGTAATATCCCATACGAAGGCAGGAAAAAAAATGTGTATAAGGCAGTTAAAGGAATTGTTCAGGAATTTCAACTCCTTGATGTCGGACATATAAGATCTACTGGAATACCCGGGTGCACTTTTTTTCCCGCCCCACATCAGAAATATTTTAGGTTGGATTATTTTTTTGTTGCCATGAGGTTATTTAATGCTTTTTCAAATATATGGTATAAGGTCCTCCCTAAGCTGATTTCTGATCACAACCCCATTACTCTTAGTTTTGAATTGAACCTCTCACAAAGCCTGAAGACCTAATCTTTTGATCGCAAACTTCTTTTTGACCAAACCTCCATTGAACGTATATCCATATGGATTTTGGAATTCTTCGCAAACAATAGGGGAACTGCCTCTCCAGAGATAGTTTGGGACGCGTTCAAATGTGGGGTTCGGGGTGAGACTCTGAGTTATTCATTAAAAAATCAAAGGGACGATGGGAAGAAGGAGGAAGAAGAGATGAGTAAGCTGAGACTTTTGGAGATACAACTTATGCAGGCTTGTAATCAGGGTGTGGATACAGATAGTATCCTTAAGGAACTATTGGCCCAGAAGGTGAAAATACATCAGGGATTTGCTGCAAAGTTTGCTCAACAACTCGCTGCATTTCGATCGGAGGTGTATGAAGTAGGAGAAAACTCAGGGAAACATTTGGCTAAAAGGGCAAGGCAGAAGGCTGCCTTTTCAAGTATAGATAAAATAAATAATACTGTAGGGACTACTGTTAATAATACCACCGATATACTGGAGGTGTTTCGTGAATTTTTATTTAGACTATACACTGAGGACACGATGTGTGATTCAGGGGGCAGGATAAGTCAATTTTCCGACTCTGCTGTAATTGGCACATTAACAACAGAGGAAAGGGAGAAGATGGACTTACCTATCACTTGGGAAGAAATCGAGCTATCTATTCTGTCCTTAGCATCAGGCAAAGCGGCAGGCCCTGATGCAATCCCTCTGGAGTTTTTTTCATTTTTTCGTCATACTTTGAAGCCTGATTTAGTTTCTTTATTTCTAGCAGCACAACAGGGCACTACTCCTTTGCCCTGGAATGAATCAATAGTTACCGTATTTCTAAAGAATGGTAAACCTCCTCTTTCTCCTTCTTCTTTCCGTCCCATTTCATTAATAAATGCGGATAGTAAAACATTTTCTAATACTTTGGCATCGCGTTTATCCACCGTCATTACCCCTCTAGTTTCTAAATATTAACACAGGTTTATCCCTGCACGTGACACTGCGGATCATATCCGGCGCGTAATCACTTTTGTAGACTGGGCCCAGCAACCCGATCTAATATCGGACTGATTTTTTTGGATGCTGAAAAAGCCTTTGATCGGGTTGCCTGGTCTACTTGTGGGATATTTTGACCAGAAAAGGATTCGGATCAGGCTTCTTAACTACTGTAAAAACTATGTCTGTGGCCCCGAAAGCTTGTATTCGTATTAACGCTCAACTCTCTTCTTTTTTTTCAATCACCTGGGGTACTCGTCAAGGATGCCCCTGTTCACCTTTACTTTTTGCACTTTATATTGATCCCTTAATTAATCATTTTATTTTGGAGGAAAAAATCAAACCTATATACTTAGCCAATGTGAATTACTGTGCATTAGCCTATGCTGAGGATATTGTCATTACAACTACGGACGTTCAGACTGCGATACCAGCAGTTAATGACTTAGCCACACAATTTGGATCTTTTTCCGGCTATAAACTTAATTTGGAGAAAACCCAAATTCTATGTTCTGGGGAAAATCACCCTACAGATTTTTCCATGGCTACGGAGGTGACATATCTGGGAATTAAAATCTCACTGCCTATAGCAAATATACCTGAGATAAGTATTAACCCTGCAGTGACTAAAATTAATTCCATGTTAGAGCGTTTAGACCACCTGCATTTATCGCTGCATGGCAGACTTCATATTTTAAAAATGCTAATCTTACCTAAGCTATTGTATATGTACCATACAATACCCCTAGAATTTCCTCCTTCGAGCTTCAAAAATCTGGAAAGGGCCACATCCAGATTTCTGTGGGGCTACAAGCGACATCGAAAAGCCCTTAGAAAAATGATTTTGAGAAAAGAATGTGGGGGGTGAAATGTCCCGTATTTTGTGTTCTATTACCTAGCGGCAACACTTCAATACATCACCCCTCTGATAATCGGTGACAGAGCCTGTATTCCTTTCTGTCAAACACCTTCAATTTTCGAAATGATTATGGGTGAAAAAGCCAAAGCTTGTTTTCTAAAGGTGATTGAACCTAGTTATCACAAGAAAACCAAATTTAAGACGCTGAAGGCAGCTTTTGGTGTGTGGCAAAAAGTTCGGAAGCATTTGGGATTAAGCAAATTGAATGCCTATATGCCGATTGCCGCCCTCGGTCTTTTACCAGCTACGATTTTTTGTGACTTAATTACTATTAGATGGGAGCAGAAAGGAATACGCTACTGGGGTGATTTATATATTAATGGTCAACTTGCTTCGTTTCAAGAACTTCAGGATAAGTTTCTGTGAACTAAACATTATTTTTTTAAATACCTTCAGATCCGTAGTTTTCTTCAAAGCTCTTCCTCCATTACTGATGTTAGTATGAGCAAAGTCTCCCTTATGGAACACTTGCATAGAAAAACTCCGATAGGCATTCTTTATTTTTGTTTGATTCAGGAATTTGGGGATGACTTAGAGCATTGTCAGTTGAAATGGGTTAGCAAATTAAGGATCCCGGATATTGATGTTCTAGAATCTGTTAAATTAGCGTCTGAAATCTTAATTACCGGGATGATGAAATCCCAACATTTTATGTGTATACACAACCTCTACTACACCCCTAGCAAAGTGGTCAAATGGAGTACGACGGTGGGAACGAAATGAAACCGCTGTGGATTGTACGCAGCTAATGACATACACATGTTTGTTCAATGCCCTAAGCTTGGGGATTTTTTTCATCAAATTGAAATGTTTTTTTCTTCTGTTCTTAATTGTGTCATCACGATAACTGCAGAGCTGTTGATAATAGGTATTGATTCTAGTACTCCAAGATCTAAACCACTAACTTGTCTTCTTTGCATTTGTATGGCAGTAGCTAGAGCATGCATTACTAGGGAGTGGATAAATTCTGAACCTCCTTCTTTCTTCAACTGGCGAGAGAAATTATTGTTTATGTACAATATGGAGTCTGCTATTTATCAGTCCAAGGGTGTTAAAAGAAGGGCGTTGGGAAAGAAAATATGGGCGCCTATTGCGGAATGGATTTAATTTCCTTTGTTCTATGGAGTCTGTATGTAATCTTATATTTATGTTTGGAACTGTTCTTTTTTTTCTTTTTGTCCACTGCTGTATTTCCTTGCATAAAACAATAAAATATTAAATATTTAAAAAAAATGTAAGCAGTGTGTGGTGTGCTTTTCTAGCAGTATAGTGGTCAGCTGTTCATTCTATACTTACATGTGTGCATTTACTGAAGCCTGAGATCAGCTTGAAAACTGCTCTGAGTGGCAGAACTGCTTTTAAACAGTGAATTGTTGCCCAATTTCGACTTTGGTGTTTGGGGCACTTAAAAATGAATATCCTACAATGTTTTTGCATAATAGAATTCCCCAGAGTGTTCTCTAGATATGCAACAACAACTGAAGAGTGACACAAAGGTGCTATAGTAAAATAGATACCCAAAGCTAGATATCACAGGAATGGGGGATCAGAAATGTATAAGGTACATCCTTATACAATTGAGTTTTGTACGCCTGGGTGAAGTGACATTTTCTATTTTAGTTCCCCCCATTGTGGTAAAATGCTGCTTAAATTCAACGTTACCTGCTAGGTGTTCACAGTATGATAATTAGGCAGTATGGAGATTAAAAAACGAATTTAGTGCACTTATTTTTAATTAAAAAATTATATAATCCAATTATTATTTTTGTTTTTAATAACACCAACTTTTTTGATGGTTGCACATATGAAAAGCAAGCTTCATTTCTTTCCTATCATATTTAAACGCATTCATTTATAACCCTTAGCACAGAAGACTTACTTGAAAAATGAAAATTCTGGGCCACTTTTTAAAGTACAGTTATTATTTAACATCAGAAATCCGTACTTTCAAAAGTTTTATCTGTCATCCTAAATAAAGAAACTGTCTTTTGTAACATTTTAAAAATCATGCAGACCTTTATACCGGGTTTACACTGACTTAAAATCTAGTTGACTCAGCAGTTTCCTTGTGGCTTGCAGTCAGGAATAGCCATGTGCTATTGACGCAGCTGTTGCTTAACCAGCAGGAGTCAAATTCTCACGCCTTTCAAGCCAGCACAAGTCTATCGTACTGTAATGTGTGTTTAGTTCAGCAACAACCAATTCACTCAGATGATGTGAATGCCTTTTCATATCTAATACAATATATCTAAGGAAAATGCTGTAACATTTTGTATTTTAGTCAAAATTATTACAAAGTACACAATTATGTTTTTGAGGCCTATTTTATTCCTATTGAATGTGAATTCTAATTTTATCTTTAGCATTGTGGCAATTTGCACATATTTATAGTGTCTTACTCTGTCAATTTAATAGTAACATGCAGCTATTTAGCATACGTTATACAATTAATTTCTGGATTTTTATTTAATATGGAATTAATTAAATGACATTTTGCATAATAGCATGATGACAAAAAAACACATTGAGCTCATTCCAGACATTTACAGAAGGGGGTCAGACACTCAGAACACGCAATACAGCGCGCTTAAAGCTAGTCATTCTTACAAAAAAAGCTCAATTGCTATTTACTCACACAAGTACCATCGATGTCAAACCACAACCCACATAGACATTTAAACACACATTTAACCCACAAATAAACACTTAGGACAGAAACAAAAGACAGCCCACAGACTGTACTTAAACCAAACCATTTGTAAATATTAGTTGTAAGTCATATTTACAAGAAAAGCTTCTCAAAAGTAGTAAAAAAAACTGCACTAAAACAGCCCAAAGACTGTTCCATTTTCTAGAAACCAAAATACACCAATTGTACTGCTTTTGCTGGCAGAACACTTAAAAAGGGCTGTGCATATCACTACCTATAAAAGTGAAAGTGCACAAATCAGGATCTTTTTTTATGTACATATTTTAATTCCATGGGATACTAAGTCACCAAGGAAGAAATACGTTTTTAATACCTAAACCTATTTAGGTATCCCCTCTAGGGGAGCCGGATGATTCCGTTCAAATCCCATTATGGTACCTCCAAAAAAACAACATGTTCTTTGATGTGTGCTTGAAACAGACATGCCAAAAATATTGCAGCATATACAATATTATACAGCAGTGGCACTTAACACGGTGTGCGCCGTTACATATTATTAAAAAAATTGAGAAATCATTACCTGCCTCAAAAATTGCAAGTCATATATTTCCAAATTCCAAATATTGGCCAATTTCCATATAATTCCAAAACCAAAAAGAGTTGCAACAAACAACCTTACCAAGCACAAATCTCCAACCTCTCACTGTGTTAGGGCTTTTAGAAGGGGATCACAGGCTGCAATACAAGTACCATAATGCACTTCTATGGGAGGAGCGGTGAGTTGTCCCATACTGCCCTGAGACAAATCAGCTGATCATGAAGGGAGGTTCTTAAGCCTCTAGCGCGATAATGGCGGCGCTTGGCTTTCCTTCCTACACCCTTACTCCTGTTGGATTCCTCCTCGTGTCAAGCTGCTCTGTTGGTGTTTCGTGCAATTTCCCCTTGATTCAGGAGCGCTCCTCACTCCCTTTCCGCCTACCTGATTCCTCTTCGGATTCCCGTGATTGTTCGTGGTGATTCCTGCTTGCTTGCTCCTGGAAGTCTCTCAGCGTGTCTGTGTCATGCTCACTCCTGACACAACCGTCTGTTTATTTTTGAGCTCCGGCAAGATTCTTTTTATTTATTTTTTGCTCATGAAAAACCTCTTCGTGACTGAGGTTAGTGTCCCCATGAATGCAACGGGTCGACGCGTTCCTGTTTGTTTCCTTTTGTTGTTTCTTTGCCCTCATCTGGAAACTTTATTGAGACATTCGGGCAAACAACGAACAGCGTGTGAGAGACGCTGCTTCTTCCCTGATTAAAGCAAAACGCTTTCCCGTGTTCTATCGGATTTCCTTTGTCAAGCTGGGACATACGGAATCTTGTATGCCGCTGTAACCTGCCTTTGTGTTCCTTTAGGATTCAAACACGTTTATTCTTTTCATTTTGGAAACTCCTGTTTGCTAATAAATCCTTAGCACCAAAACTTGAGTGGTGTTTACGTCTAACCCTGTTGGAAAATTCTGGAGCCTGTTTTATTTTACATAGAGACCAAGTCACTCCTGTTGGATCACCGTTATTAAAGTCCTGCCGAATTGATATCACAGGTAAGTGTGGGACAGCACACACATCAGGTTATTTCTATTAGGAATGTTATGTTATACCTACACAGAATAGAGTGACATTGTTCTGTTCTCTTTCTTGTTTCCACTGCAGCTAGTAGCCGCCCTACCCACCTGAAAACTCCTCCAGCGGATTGAACACTGACTTGTTCTCTTCCTTTTCTGGGGTTGCCCGTCATCCCTGCCTGGTTCTTGATGACACAGCGGTGGAGGCAATCTTAGGGAAGGTTGAGGCATTAGCTTCGCTCCTGAGGTATTGGAATTCTGTCTGGAATCACCCTTGAACCCGACACACTGCCAAGTTCTGAGTGACCTAACAGTCGTTTTTAGAATACTCACGCCAAAAGTGTTCTCAGTCAGGAGAGGTAAACATTTGGAGGATCAAAATCAGGAAGATCAGAAATGTACTGGGCTGCAGAGACAGAGAATCCCCGTGCGCAGAGTACCTCCTTAGTAGAGTCCTGTCCACCTCAGTAGATTCCTGTCTCCTGTCAAGACCACTCCCTTGGATAGCTGCTTCTCTGATAAGCCCCACTTTGGGCGCCATTTAAAGAAATATAAACCTCCTAAGGGGTTCACTGAATACACCTGGTTCTTTTAACCAAGAAAGAAGAGATTGGCACAGAAGTTGTAATATCAAGAAAACATATTTATTAACCTCAGACGAGGGAGACTACGTCATTCTAAAGAGTACAGAGAACAGGTGACTTATATATGCATAGGTTACATTAGTCAGCATAAAACAAAGGGGAGGTCCTGGCACATGTAAGCATGCAAAATGACTAATATGGGTATACAAAATGTGCTTTCTCAACAAAGTGGGAGGAGAGACATTTCTCCTTACATCAGCAAGAATAGCCTGACAGTTATAACATAAGAGCAGATGCATTCTGGCAGCTAGGCCTTTCTGACCATGTGCAAGGCTCTGGAAGAGGGAGAAAGCACATGGCAAGCACATGGCTAACTAAGATGGCTGCCAAGTACAAAATGACTTCAGCTCATGTTAACAGCGATCCCTGCAAGAGGTTGGAGAGGTTGTCAAGGAGGGTGATGGGTCAGGGTAACTGTGGTTCCTGAGATGGAAATTGAGGTCTCCGAGTAGGATGTAGTCCATAGAGGGGATGGCATGGGGTGCAACGAGGTCAGCAATGGTGGTTGCGGCCTAAGTACGAAGTCTGGGGGGTCTATAGGCGAGGGTGCCGCATTAAGTGGTCCTGGGGCTGGCCTGGATCTGGAAGTGGAGGTGTTCTGTATTAGAGTGGGGGTCGCTTGTGCTGGAAGTGGAGAGTCGGAGGAAGGTCTTGTGTGCGATGGCGAGTTCTCCTCCTGGGCGGTGGGGGTGAACCCTTCCCTGGAGCTTGTATCTGTCAAGGATGGCAGTGGCGATGTCGGGGCAGGAGGTTGCGTTGGTCCAGGTTTCAGTGAAGAAGGCGACGTCGGGCGAGTGGGTGTTGAGCAGGTCCCAGATCTCTACGGCGTGTCGGTGTACGGAGCGTATGTTGAGGAGTAGGCATTTCAGGGCTTCAGTGGTGCGGCTGTCCATTGGGCTTTCGGTGGTCATGGGTGCAGGGTTCATAGTGAAGGACCATCGGCAGTGCAGCCTATGTGTGGCCAGAGTGACTGTTTATTTTGGGGGCAGTGTCTTTGTAAACTTGTTTATTTTGGGGGCAGTGTCTTTGTAAACTGTTCACTTTCATTATGTGTGGTAGGGCAAGTGACCTCTAGGTGGCACTGCAGCCACTCTGTTCATGCCGCACCTCGCACTAGGTTGCTGCTGAGACCGGCGTGGGGCACTCAAAGCAGATGCAGGCTTGCCAGCAGCAGGGTCATGCGGCGGGATGCCTCTCGCCAGCCACAGCACCTCTTCCAGTACAGGTAGGTGCCAGCAGGGCTGGGATGCTACGGGGAATACCCTCTCTTCTTTGCGGCAGTGAACCGCAGGTACCGGGCCTGCCTGGTGTCTTCTTTCCCCTTCTGGGCTCACAGCTCTTCACCAAGTAATGACAAGGAAGGCAGCGGTTATCCTGTGTGCATTTGGGCTGCTTCCGGGGTATGTGCAGCCTTGTAGGTGACAGTGAATGAAAGTGACTTTTGCTGCTGTAGGTACTCTGGCTGCAGCAAGGGCAGGTGCAGTCTTCCCTCACCTACATGTGTTGCCTCAGGGGGTAGGGACACTAAGTGTCAATGTGGCAGGGTGGCTTCCTCACCAGCTGGCGGGTAGCCACAATCTATTGTTGGCAGGAAACTTGTTCGTAGGTGTGCCTCTAGCCATACTTCAGAGTATGTTCAGGCCACGCTAAGGGTTAGTATGTGCATTCTTGGGAGAGCACTCCTCTTCTCTCCTCACCGGGACAGATGGCGGCAAGCTCTGCAGGTAGGAGCACATACAGTTGCAGGCCCTGCCATACCTTGAGGGGATCCAGGGAGCATTATCTTGTCCATGCTGACCCCTCCTCATCGTGCTGACCTTACTTTACTATGCTGCCCGCTGCCTAATACAGTCTCTTCAGGCAGGGCAGCGAGGTATGGAAGATAATCGGTCTCTTCTCTCTCCCCTTCCACATCCAGGAGATGGTTTCCCTTCTTCTAGGAGCGATATGCCCGCTGTACCGGGCGGGCTACAGTGGCAGAGTTGATGCTTTCCTCCCCCATCACGGCAGTTGAAGCATTATAGCTTGCAGGGCAGACCCGCTCATTAGCAATGTAAAGTTGTGGGCCCCAGGCCTAACTTCCTTGATGAATAATGGACACAGACACATGCTTACTGTATCTAGAACTGGCCTCAAGCAAATGCACTCAGGCTCTTTTATTGGAATGGTCACCTGACCGGTGATGCCTGTGTTGGATGGATGTGGGGTGGGTGTATGGCCAGCACTCAAAGGCAGGGACGGCTCTTCCACTAGGATAGAGGAGCGTCGCCCCACTGCTTTCCCGCAGTGCGAAAAAGCCATATCATAAAATGGTAATAACTTGTAGTCCCCCCCACCCCCTGCCCCCCCTTTCTTGTCCCCAAGGAGGGGATGGCGAGAGGAGGAGTCTCTTCGGGGGTCGTGGGGCGCTACGTCACATGCACCAGGCAAGGCGAGGGGTACTTAAGTCCCCCTCGCCATTTTCCCTGCCTCTTTGTTGCACCAGACGCGCTGTGGATGCCTCGGGAGTGGACACGCTATCTCCCACCCTACCGCTAACCCAGCATGTTGGCGTAAAGGGATATGGCTAGAACTTTTTAATGTTTTACTTTTTCATTGCAGGCGGAGTTACAGGGCGATCTGGAAGGCCTGTTGCCAGGATGGTACTGTGCACCACCCCTTGCTTACACTTCCGCAGCTTGCCACTCTCCTTCCTCTGGCCTGGGCATCACGAGCTCGGTCATGCGCTGCGCCTGACTCTTCACAGTCATGCTTCTAAAAGCAGGTACAGACTCTGCTGGTGACTCTCTCCCATGCCCAGAGGAGTGTAGCAAGACTAAAGGCTACAACTTTTTGGTTTTCTCCCGTGGTTGGGAACATGCCAGAAGGATCGCCGCTACCCCAACGCCGCCGCCCTTTTCAGCCTCGACATGTTGACCCACGCCTGATGAAGCACAAGGCCTGATCAGGTTATCTCTGCCTGCCTCACAGAGTACCCCAGGGCCTACAGCACTGCTACGCACTTGTCCACCTTTCCGCCCACACTTAACCACCCCGACTGCAGACTAATGTATGGAAAGGCTTGTCTCACCCTCCGCCAGAAAAAACACTACACATATCAAACCTGGGAAACCTGTGTTTAGGTACTTGATTAACTCTGTGCTGTCCTGCAGAGGGGAGCCTAACTGCTACCAAGACCCCAACCCTGCCACTAAATTGATCAATCAAGCCTTAATCCCCCCACCCTCCAGACCAGTTATGCACCATTCGCCCGAAATATCCTGGGGGTGGACCTCTACCTGGTAGCAACCATCGGGAGCCTCATTTTGCTTATCATTCCACCCCAGGTAGATAGTGCATTCCAGTATGGTCACATTTTTTGCAAGATCCCTCTGAAGGACAGTCTGGTGAGATGCAGCAGTTATCTTCTATCCCTTGTCCCTTGTGCCTCAAACCATAGTACATATCCCTTTCTTCTGGAGAGTAGCTTCTTGCTGAAACCCCGTGCATATGCCTGGAAAGACTGAAAAAAGCCAGAAGATTTAACAAGATTAGTGTGCGTTTTGCTCAAGAAAGAAAGGCTGCACTTTACTGATATTTATCAATATGTTGTCTAACTTCAGACATCTGAGCACTACAGATTCTGGTGAGCATAACCAATATAGTCTGTGAATCTGTGAACAAAAAGGGGCGCTCTGATGTAGAGAACCACAGTGAGCCTGCCAACTGTTTGACAGACATTTGGAGAAAGAAGCAGGTGTCTGTGGGTTCGTGATTACATACTGTTATTTTCTGAAAGGGAACATATTTTCTGATATTACAAAGTATTCTAGTATTACAACTAAGAGCGTATATATCTCGTGACACATAAAACTTGTTATCATTCATTATGGTGTAGGTGTGATATAGAACACCACACTCATGCCAGGATTATTAATAAGCAAGTGCTTGAAGTCCCTGGGGTGGCGCAAATATCAGCAATGGTGGAATGTGAGTGTCTGGCACTGGCAGGGGAAAGCTTTGGCCGGAATTAGGTCAAAAGTAGTACCTCGATGAGTTATGATCGTTGAAAATTAGATATATCGTATACCATATTGATCACCATCCTGTAAATTCAGGTTCTCAGCGGCACCACTGGTACAGAGAGACGTAAATAGGCGGTGGCAAACAAACGACTACTGGGCGACTGACAAGCAAGAGCGTGTAAAGAAGGTATGCATTTCTTCCCTTCTCCCTTTCTTCCTCTTACCCCTTTCTACTGATGTTGGTCTTGGTTACATTTTCTGGAGTCGGGTATTAGTAGATAGGTAGAGATGACCCACGTCACTTCTGCAGGCCCTCTGGACTGGAGGTCAGGTTAGTGTTGCACCACTGTAATTATTCTTTAGATCAAAAATATAGCCTCCGTTTCAGAAGTGCTTTCATATTCTTTTTCCGTACCAAAATTTCCAGCAGAGACTCCACTCGATTTAATCGTAGAAAAACCAAAACTACCGACTAGGTGCTTCCCGAGGTCCTGATGCCACTGTTTTGGAAGTGTTCCCGTTTAGCTACCGTAGGACAGCCATGACTTGTATGCCAGGTGGCCCTCTTTCCCCACAATTAGAAATGGCAAATTTTACATAGAGGGCTAGGAGGTTACTAGCTGTACATGAACATGTGTAAATCAACCCTATACCCTGATACTATTTATTTTCTGCCAACTTGAGATTCATTGTCTGGAATGATTTGCTGGTTGGGTAAACACAGTAGTTGTTTTTAGTTGTAGTGTTCTTGTTATGTTGGTATGTCACATTATGTGTATTTGTAAAGAGCACAATCACCCGCGAGGGTATCCTGGTGCTAAGCAGGTGTGTGCCTAGCCCTACCTATGGTAGGTTGGTTAGTGCAAATGCCAGTTCGTCAGCTTCAGGTTTTGTGTACGTATGCAATGTGTGTGAGTAGTGTTCCTAGAGAGCTGAGGTGCCTAGGTGGTTCGTGAAAGGAGATTTGACTGTTCAGGTAGGTGGGGCCTAAGTTGTGTAGTGCCTTGAATGTGTATGTGAGTTGTTTGAAATAAGAATTTTTGTGTATCCATAGTCAGTGGAGCTCCCTAAGGTGTGATGTGATGTAGAGTTCTGTGTGGGAGGTTGAGGATGAGTCTGGCTGCTGAGTTCTTGGTGGTTTGTAGTCTTCTGGTGAGTTCCTTGGGGATCCAGGTGTAGAGGGTATTCCTGTAATTCAACTTGCGGATGCTAGGGCGTGAGTGACTGTTTTTCTGGTGTTGCTTGGGAATCATTTGAAGATCTTCCTCAGCATCTGCAGGGTTTGGAAATAGGATGCAGTGACTGCATTGACATGTGTGGTTAGTACTATGTGCACCTATTTTTGTTTGTTTTAACATTTGTGCTACCTCAGAACAATATCTGTGCAGCGCCTAGCATAAACTTCCAGATTACTTTGCATTTGGCTGTATCTATCCATTAGCTGAACAATACCATGCATACATTTCCAGATTGGAACTGTGTTGTGGCAATGCACTTTTGGTTAGGTCACATGAAAAACATTCCTTGTCACATGCCACCAACATGTCAGCATGCCTAACCTTTAACGGAGCCTTAGTATTATTCTTCTATTCTGAAGCAGAATTCGTGTAACCAATATTTGTAGGAGTCAACTCCAAATCGCAACCATGAGTATGCGCCACACAACTCCAAAACTAAATCACAATTAAACCCCAGCCAGCTCTAAAACTGAACATTGATTATGCACTAATTTTCTTAAGTGGTGAGCCAGACCTTGCTGGGAATCAGTATGGCTCCTGGACAATGGTTAACATTTTGAAAAATGTGTTTGAGTAGAACATATTATTTATGGTAGTGCGCACCAGAGTCTAGCAAGCATACCTGCATGTTAGCCCCCTTCTTTCCAGGACAGTTCTAGCATCAGACACCCTTTTGCGGGCAAAAGCCAAAGGTGGAGCAGCAAGGAGCACAAAACAGACCTCTCCAGGGCTCCACTGCAATGTCAGATACCCTAATGTTGTCTTGAAGTGAAACTGAGGAGCGCTACCAAGACTGCCGACAAAGTGGCGGCAGCTTAAGTGGTGATTGAGGCAGTGGAGATATGTAGGATTTTTTAAATTTTGTCCTGAGCCACCTGCGACTTCCTCAGGGTTAGTTGATCAGAGGCGGCCTTTCAGCAACTGGGACCAAAGTAAAGCGGGTGAGCAGACCAAAAAGGGAGGCAGCGGTGTGCTAAATGCCACTAGGTGAACCTCTACTGTTTGAAGACTAGCCCACCAGAGGATATGTGGGTGACTGCAGAGACATCACTTGTTTCATGAGGGGATCATTCCTCCTAAAGAAAACAAACAGAGGTTACCTAGAAGCAAGGGGTATTTTTTAAACAATTTCTTGTTCTATGCTGAGCCCCCAGTGTGGAAACCGAGAGCAGAGAGATAAAGGGATTGAGTGGGCGTCTGGTACACGGAGAATGCTTGATAATGGCAACATTATGAGACTAGCAGGGGGACCTCAGTACAAAAACAAAAGAAGATGCAGCCATTGAAACAAGCACTTGGAAAGACCAAGGGACTTGGCCACAATGAAGAAAAGGTTTGTTGCCATTTAACACACATTACCTTTCATTGTCACTAGTGTGCAAACCCCAGTGAGAGCTTCCCCCTGAGGTTCCATGAATATGCATTTGCTGTATTTGCATCCACAGTCAATCTTGAGAATATCATGGAGTTTTTAGAAAACAAGCTCCTCAAGATCCGAATTCTGTGTATACCAACTTTCTCCAAGAGGAAGACCTAAAACTAAGATCCAGCATTTCCTACTGGTGGTGAACCTTTGGAGGATTTTCGGCAGCTGATATCGACTGTGCCGGCTCAGGGACTACCCACCAGAAGATCTGAAGGCAAGAAAATAAATTTCTTCTGTTGTTAAAAAAGTCATAAAGTATATTTTAGCTTTTTCTGTTTTTTGTTTCCTCCCTATTTTCAACCGAAATTACCCTTTGGTTGTTGACTTCACATGCTTGTTTAGCAGTAGATGGAAAATTTCAAAAGTCATTTTCAGCAGGGACTTGTGATGCTTTGAGTATGTCACTGGAAATTTCTGTCTGGTTCAGATTGCTGTCTGCCTAATCGTGCTGAATAAAAACGATGTAAACCTAATTGAAGTGGGAAGGAACGAGGCATACCGTTTATAATTCAGGATTCAAGATGGCTGCCAGTTCCTCTTACAATGCTTGCGATCTTGTGGGAGGTGACAAAGCTCATGAGATCTCAGTGTTCCATCTGAAGGGCAGCGTAACACCTTCCATTGTCTAAGGGAAGGAAATTCTGGGTCTTTATGTCTTGGCATGGTCAGCAAAGGTTCCAGGTGTGGTCCTGTTCCGTGACTACCATAAATTAGACTAGTAATTGTAATTCACAAAGGAACCACCAACCCCCTGTCTAATCAGTTTTTTCTAGGGTGTCAGACTGCATGTGGTACAAGGCTAGTGGTCTGTCCAGGGAGAACAGTAGCTTGAAGGTGTCTCTCATGAGAAAAACTGTGACGGTCGGTCAGTAGGATTAACTTCCTCGTTGTAAAAATATGACTGAAAACACCTCCTCTCTAGATAGGTGCTACAGCCTTTCCCAACATCGATTTCCACACAAAATACATGCATATTATTTGTATTTACCTACTTCTTGTATTAAGGTAGCTGTTGAGTACCAGTTTACTTGCCGCTTTCGGAAATAATTGGAGCAGTCTGATATGGCCAGTGGCTAACCTCCACGAACGTCATTGGCGGAATCCAGTTTAACGTTAATAAGGGAATTTACAGCTATTCTGTGATTAATTTATTCCATGATAAGTAGAGTTTGCTTCACTTTCCTGAGATGGAAGAATGATGACCTTAAGTGTGATTTGATGTTGAGGTTGGAATACCAAACTCACCCCCAAGTTTCCCACTGATTTAAGACAGGTGGTTAGAAGGGTGAGTAGGTCGTATTAAAGGAACATATCGAATGCCTTATGTTTGTGGCCTAAGCCTAGTCGGACTACCTCCGTTTTTGCACCATTCAATTTAGGTTCAACCACTCAGCTATATCAATCAGCACTCTCTTTAGGTTAGAGAAATCTTCATGAGGGTCCTTGATGCTTACATTGATCTGTATGCCATAATCATAAGAGTTGAACCACAGCCCTCTAGCTCCTATGATGGAAACAAAGAATTAATGAAGCTATTAAACAGCAGAGGAGATAGTAGTAAATCCTGGAGAAGGACTTATTTCTCCTCTGTTGCAGCAGGAAAATATGGAGGAGCTTGACTCTTTGTGTCAGATGGATCAATATGGGCTAGGTTTGACTCTTCGTGTACAATGGCTGGATGTGGGCCAAGCTTGAACTGCATGTGTACAATGACTCAATATGGCCAGGCTTGACCCTTTGTGTACAATAGCTCAAGATGAGCCAAGCCTGAACATTTGCAGATGATGGCTCAGTATAGATCAAACTTGACTCTGTGTATGATGGCTCAAAGTGGACCAAGCTTGACTCTTTCTCTACGGTACCTCAGTATGGACCAAATTAGTCTCAGCAATGGCTCAGACAGAATTTAAACAATTGTATTGCTTCATTCGACCATGACGGCTTCAGACCTAAGCCTTGATATTAGAAGGTTGAAGTCCACATTTGTCCTTGTTTTTTCACACATTAGCACAGTCTTCCTTTCTTGAATATCTACATCAATAATATCTACATTTAAAAATTATTTTCATGATATACTGAAATAAAAGGTTATAAAATGTAGGCAGTAACATTGGCTAATCTCTGATGCATATATGCATATATATATAAAGATCATGCTGTGTTAAAAATAGTAAATACTCTTACAGATAATTTTTGCCATTTATTAAGTAAATTATATGCTTGCACCACTAAAGTCTTCTGTACACCTGAGTGCTGCACTCGGCCTGTCTGTAAAGCCACAGACAACAGTGGCCCTTGCACACACTCCACCGTCTAAATGAATGTCACAGTGCATAAATATCGCCTCGCTGTTTGTGAAAATATAGGATAAGCATCCAATTAGCTCAGTCTAGCAAATGTTGAATAATTTACGCGCCATAACTGACCTTTATAGCAATTGTCTACAATATAATCACCGCGTGCATGCTGTGATTGAGGAAACAGCAGCATGAAGGCGGGAAACCGTCCATCGTTGCCAGTGCTTAGTTCAGAAAACAGAGCTTTATGATTCACGGTTGAAGATATCATGGACGAGGCAGCCAGCAGCCGCATAATCCTCTCACTAGGAGATCATGCATTAAATATGTAAGAACCCAGCACTGAACTCCAGCTAACAAGTTCCAGGAAAGGAAGCTTGATTCCAGAGTGTCGCAGCCTCTGCCTTTACACAGATAACAAAAGAAAAAAAGAAACGAGACCTTAAAATAGTTCATAACCACAACCTGACGGCATATTCGTAGTTTTAACAAGTGTGTTTTCACCCTGGGTGACATGATGCACTATTCAAACTAGGGCACAGGCTAATGATGCCGTTGTTGAAGGCAGGAGTCTGGAAAGAAAAAGGAGGCCTGAAAAGTAAATCGAGATTACAAGACATTTCCACCACATTTGTAAAGATGTTTCCCTCCAAGCAGAGTGGCAGTTCCATCAAAACAGACTAGTAAAGATCTCTAGGCCACGCCCATACACTGACCACCCTCCATCCATTTAACTCCCCCACCTACCCTGTCTAAAGAGAGAGGAACTGAATTCAAAATTTCCCAAGAATGCAGGGTCGGACTAGGACAGAAAATAGGCCTGGGTCAAAATAAAAGTGGCCCCGGTAGCGAATTAGCTAGATAAAAAACGTGTCCCATGTTTGCAAATTGGGACACTTTCGAACTTGTAAAGATGCACCATGTAAGTGTTTTTCAAAGTATGGAAGACTGCATGGATTTAAGCTTGCTGCTGGCAAGGTTTGTGGTAATATTAGGTAAGAAATCGGCCCAGCAAACCACAAAAAAGGCCCACAAACAGCCAAAAAATTGGCCTGCACACTAACCTGTCAGACCAGCACTTCTGCCACTGCCTGATTGCCCTGTAGAACAGTCTGACCTTGGAGGTATGCATGGATTGTGTAGTGAGCAGTGGACAGTGTAAACTTTGCTATGCTCATGGACTCTGGAATTATGTGGCAGGGGAGGGCCAAATTATGCAAAAGGTTTGATGAAATTATGCAACAAGAAAAGGCAAATTGTGGGGCATAATGTGACATATTTTATGATAGTATAATTTCATTCTTTTGTCATTTATAAACTTGTTAACATTGCCTGGGCTTGGTTGTACCTCATTAGTAACAGTTTAACACCAAAATATATCAATAAGAAACAGAGCGTTGGCCCGTCCGCCTTTGCAAAGTGTCTTCAACTGCGCAGCTAGAAACAAATGTTTTTTTGGCTAACATCTGCAGATTATGCAGCAGATGATGGATTATGTGGCAAACTATGCAAAACTCGCCACATCTGCACAATCGCATAATTCCAGTGGCCCTGGTTATGTTATGTTAGCAGTGTTTTTATAGTTTGCTTATCATCCATGTGGGTTATCCAAGTGCTGTTAGCCAGTGTGTGAGGCCAGTCCTGGAGGGCTTACTCGCAAAGCAAGGTATTTACCTTCTTTTGGAAGCCAAGAAGAGAGGAGAAGGCTCTGATGTTGTTAAAAAACTCTTAAGGTGTGACTCGTCTGACTCCATTCTAAGTAGGGTCCCTTGCCATCTTTAGATCATGGAGGTCCCCATCTTTAGATAACAGAGGTCGCCATTTTAGACACTGGAGGTCGCCGCCGTTAGACACGGAGGTCACCATCTTTCTCAATTTATGCGGGATCATTGTCATGTCTGACCCTTGTACACAGATGTCGTCTGACCTTATCTTTCTAAGAACTGTGAAAGTGTCATTTCACTCAGCTAATGACATCAGTCTTGGACAAGCGTCTACGTATCACCATGTCAAGGTCAAATAAGAAAAAGTACAGACATGTAACCAAAATAGTGTAGTCTGAATTGACGTCCTCTCATCTTATATGTTTATAAGGAAACATCTGTTATGCACACCTTGATGCACATAATCTATATCCGATATTCCTAAACTTATGTCAGAAATTCCAATCTCTGATAAGATATAAGAAATAAGGACTGCCACTTGACCACTTTTTAGGAGGGGTCCTTCACCCAGATTTTTGCACGAGATTCTACCAGAAGACAGTCTCTCCTACTGCCAGCGCACTTTGAAGATTCTACATCTCGCCCAGTGCTGATAAAGTTGAGTCCTAGAGAAAGGCTGCCTCTGAAGGGTGTTTGCCTTTCACAGGGAATACTGCCTTCATGCCTCCACCGATAAGCGAGGTCTGGTGGCACAGTGGACAAATGCATCCACTGTAGGGGCCTGTGTTTGACCTCATGGTCACAGGTTCTAATCCCGGCAGATCCACTCAGCCTGTCATCCATCTGAGGTCAATAAAATGAGTACCATTGAGTTGGGTAACAATATACATCTGTTATTCAGAGCCTTGAGACCTTTGGGTGATACATGCACTTTACAAATGTACATGTTATGTTATGTTATGTTTATGATAATGATAGCTCTTGCTGTCAACAAGGTATGCAGTGTATTCCTTCACTCTAAGAAACTCTGGACTGTAAGTTGTTCAGCTTTCCATGCTCTCTCAGTGTAGCGCATAGAAGGAGGTTTTAGGGTGTTAAGTTTTAGATGATGTTTTAGCCATGCAAGAAATGATTATTTTATTGTCGTTGCTCACAATGAGCCTTCATGCTGCTTTTATGATATCCTTTGTAGTTGTTTTTGGTGTGCTGAGAAACAGGTTATTCCTGTCAAAATAAATGCTTTTATTTAAAAGTGTCTATCCTTCTTAGTGCAGTGTGTGTGTGTGTTGTATTGTGAATAACAAAATAGATTTGTTTCTGTTACCACAGTGCCCCTGATCCCTTTATAGGGATTGTTAGTAATCCAAAAACAATAACTCCAATTTAGCAATGTATTGGGTAGGGTCCTGCGGGACTGCAATAAAATGTCTTTCACATTCAGCGCTGATGCACTGAACTAAGTTCATGTGTGTCACCCATGAGTGGAAAAGCAAACCTTATGAAACTATGCCAAAGTTGTACTTTATGCAACAATGTGTTGTGGAAGATTATTCTTGGCTATGGGAGCCAGGTTAGAGAAAGAGTGTCCACCTGCTCCGCTTATGTGTAGGCATGGGGTGTGTGCTAATGAGAGTCCGGCAGAGCGAAGATGTCTGGAAGGTTGCTGGAAATAAATTAGGTTATTTAGTTAGGCTGGAAATGTGTTGCGGTGTGCTTTGTTGGTGTGGCTATGGAGTTTGAAGGGTGCATT
Source organism: Lissotriton vulgaris (assembly GCF_964263255.1). Taxonomy (NCBI): domain Eukaryota; kingdom Metazoa; phylum Chordata; class Amphibia; order Caudata; family Salamandridae; genus Lissotriton; species Lissotriton vulgaris. The sequence goes on along the minus strand of NC_141691.1, from coordinate 735,298,513 downwards.
CTTGTGTAGCAGGAGCCAGTGGAATTCCGTTAAGATGTGCTGTGATGTGTGCTCAGAGTGGGAGATTAAAGACTAACTGGCCTCTGCGTTCTGGATGGTCTAAAGTCTTCTTGTGAGCTGGATGGTTATCCATGTGTACAGAATGGTCCCATAGTCTAGTCTGCTTGAGATGAGGGCTATGGTGATCTTTTTCCTGGTGTTGTCAGGTGGCTACTGGAAGATTTTCTTCAGCAGGCTGAGGCAACTGTGTTAACTTGGGTGTTCATGTCCAGTTTGATTTTCTATTATGATTCCTAAGTTTCTTGCTTAGGAGGTAGGCATGGGGTGGGTCCGAGGTCTGTGGGCATGCCATCTTTCCTGCAGACTACTGTTTCGTTGTTGTTCAAGTTCAGTTTGAGGAAGTTGATGTCATCCAGGTGGCCACTTCAGTAATGCATGCCGTTAACTTGTTTCTGGTGTTGGGTGTTTTGTCCGAGAGGAACAGTTTCACTTGAACGTCTTTGGCATATATGTAGAAGTTTATGTTGTCTATCTGGATGACATTGGCCAGTGGTGACATTTAGATGTGCATCCATGAAGGGACTGAAAAACTTATTGACAGATATCTGCAACCACTGATCCAACGATCTCGCACCTATGTTAAGGATACTACAGATTTTTTACAACAGATATGTGACATCACATTTGAGGACAATGAAACCATTTGGCTATGCTCTATAGATGTTAAATCACTCTATACCAGCATACCACATGACCTTGGTATGGAAGCAATTGAAAACATTTTGCTACATTTGGATTTAAACAATGACTTTCAGATTTTCATAATGCAACTCATGCACTTCACGTTATATCAAAGTTATTTTTCTTGGGAGGATCAATGTTATGTACAGTTGTCCGGTACTTCCATGGGCAACTGTGCGGCACCGGTCTACGCGAATGCGTTTATGAAGTACTTTGAAGAGAACAATATCTTGAACCATGCCCCTTGGAAACACGCATGCCAAGGTCTTTCTGAGATACATCGACGACATCTTTGTACTATGGCAAGGAGATCAGGAATCTCTAACAACAGCACTTATACAACTCAATAGCATTAATGACCGAATTCAATTCACTTTTGAAATGAATCAACAGACCATCACTTTCTTGGATGTCAGTGTTACAAGGGTTAGGAATCCTCTGGAAACTAACTTGTACAGAAAAACAACTGATAAAAACAATACCCTTCATTACAGATCGTTTCACCAGAGGTCACTGAAGAATCATCTTCCATTCTCTCAACTCCTCCGAGTTAAACGGATCCTATCTGACACAACCAAATATGAGGGGCAGGCGGCCAACATGATAAGACGCTTCGAACAAAGAGGCTACCCACAAACCATCTTAACAAATGCAAAAGAACATTGCGACAAATTGAAGCGCCAAGATGTTCTGACAATGAAGAAAAAAGACAGTGTCAAGAGACCAGTGGTCGTATCAAAATACTCAGTAGCTTCAAAAGCATATAAAGCGTCCATATTAAAACATTGGCCTATCATCAGCACTGAACAAGACTTTAATGACATCTTTTGTGATCAACCTTTATTTGCATACAAAAGGGGCAACAACTTCAAGGAAATCATAAAAAAAAAAAACATATTTCTTCCATCACATATAAAGGCAACCAACTGTGTCTCAATTGCAAATATTGCAACAACCTGATCAAAGGACCGATCATCAAACATCCAATGAAGGGTACAAACATTAAGTTGAGATTCAACGCAACATGTGATACGGAGAACGTGATCTACATTATTAAATGCCCTTGTGGATTAGTATGTACTGGAAAGACTTCTCGAAAATTGAAAATAAGAATAAATGAACACAAAAGTAAAATAAGAACTGAGAACGTCAAATCGAATCTAGCAGCACACTTTAAAGACAATAGACATAATGTGAGTCAACTTAGATTTGCTGCTGTGGAGGTTGTGGCTAAGCGAGATGACCGGGACAACAACAATTTCCTGTTGCAACGTGAAAACCATTGGATCAAATTTCTACAATCTTCGAAAAAACCTCTGGTCTCAATGACCGGATGGAATTTACATGCTACCTTTAGTAATCTAAATCTCTCAGGAATTTCAATAATCTTTTCTCTTTATGAAAATGTTTTACAAATGTAAGGCACATTGCACTAATATGATCTGTTTTTATAAGGCATTTTATTATGTTCTAATCGTTAATCTCTTTTCTACGTTCTCACTTGATAAATCAAGTTTTTTCACTTGTTTAATCATGTTTTTCTGCTTTCTGGGCACTCTTACACCTCAACAATATGGCCACCATCGAAGAGGTCCGCTTTCCATGTTTATGTTTAAGCCATTTGCACTTCCGTATATACGGCACACTTCACAAACCTCCGATAGCGAAGGGCGCACGATTAAGACGCGCGGGTTCATACTCCTCAAACAGTAAGTCTGTACACGGATACTTTCACTTACTTTAACTAGTGCACAATTTCGGAATATGTAACCGTACTCGCGGGTCTACTTCTCATGATGGGGCTTGCACAAACATTTAGTGTTTTAATCTCCTGCAGGTTGTCTTTCACGGTTGATTTCTTTGAGCCTTACGAGCACCTTAAGGTCTTTTCTTTCACCCGGCATGTTCACGGGATACTAAGCCACGATTCTTCGAACAATGCACACTCGACAATGTTATATTAATTGGGACTGCATTCTTTCAGTATTCTTTCAGGATTCGAGCACATGTGATTTAACCCGATACACCATACAGTAAATATACAAGTAGCATGCATTTAAATGTACAGTTTTTCTTGGTGGATCATACATAGATTGTTTATATTACTTTACAGAATACCCCTGATGAAGGACTGATTGTCCGAAATGCATTGGGCGATGAGGTTATGAGGTAACTTTACTTGTGGTACCAAAAATGGAAAATGGAATTTACAAACTCTAACCTCTTGAGGAATTACATTCATGTGAAAATAACATGAAATAAATCATGAGAAAATTCAACACAATTTTGGTTTACATTTTATTGGAACTAAACATTTTGGATAAAAACGATATTCGTTTTCTCGAGGTTGTGCTCAGAGAGTTGGCACTTATCCTAGGTGCCATGGACATTGCATTGATCACCACACCTTCTAGTCGGGGGGTGATATCTTTGATGCACACCACAGATTCTTTACCAAATAATCAAACGCGGAGCGCGTAACCCGTACCTCAAAGACATTTAGATGTTGAAATGCATCTCGCTTAGTGATGAGCCCTGTGGTACTCCACAGATTACTTCCTGTGCTTCCGAGGAGCAAGGATGCATGTTGACGGTTTGGAGATCTTCCTGCAAGGAAGGTGCAGATCTACTCAGAGGCATGTCCCTGGATGCCTGCTTTATGAGTTGTTGGATGATGATGGGAAGGGAGACGGTGTCGGAGGCTGCTGATTCATCACCAAAAGCCTGGCCGAAGGAAGAATGATTTGCGTTATATGTGCCCTTTAACTGCGGTGGTTGGGCGTTGATGTCACTTATGCATCACTGTAGGATTGGTCTATGTGTCAGGACTGGCTAAATTATGTGTCAATGTGGAACAGATTATGCAGTATTTGTGAAGCATTTTTTTTCATTAAAATCAACTCAGCTGAACAGTAAAGTATGTTTTATATTTGTTATGTAGATGTGTCACCATACTGTTTTAAGACAAAGGAACTGAAAAACAGATGAAAACTTCTTTTTGATTCGTCAAAAATGTACATGCCATGTTGAAATAACGACATTTTTCACAGCAGTGTCTATTATGTGAACATGAGAGAGTATTTTTCACAGCAGTGTCTGTTATGCGGATATGAGTTTGTGTTTATACTGAAAGTAAAAAATGTCAAAGCAGGAATAATTCTTACCACCCTATTTGAATTATATTTAAGTATTTAAAGTTTTCATCTCCTGTTGCAGGCAGGAGCCCTCCACAGTCTCTCAAACCAGAATGTTTACATTTCCTGGGCAACACTGTCACCTATTCAAACAGCTGCCGATAGTAAACAACAGCTGAAGATGACCAATTACATTTCAGAAAGTTATGGTTAGGGCATTTCACCCTTGTGCTGTCATTTTAATAACGCTTGACTGGTTACCCCTAGAAACATTAGCAGATCATGCATGAGTGTGTTCAGTTAATGCTTATGTGGAAAATGATGTGTACAATCACATATTTCCATCTAGCCATGCTTTAGAGTGTGACAAGTAAGCTTTTAATTAAAAATAACTAAAAAGAAACAACTGCCAAGCAAGCACATACTTTTTCCGCTTATGTGTATGCAGCTTTCCATCCAGTCAATAGCATAAAATCGAATACAAAGCACTGTAACAGTATGATGCAACATGTATTTTAAAGTAATACGAAGAGCACAAGACTATAGAACAGAAGAGATCACTCTCCTGAGCTGAATTTCTCTGTTACTTTCTTGTAATCATTGACTGCATTTTATCTCTTTATGTGACAATGACCATCTTATGTGTGGTATTTCCCACATTTCTGCGTGAACTGTTGTTGTTAGCTTTAGGTCTCTGCACATTCTACTCCTGCTAACCAGTAGTAAAGTGCTTGTGCTACACTTTAAAAAAGTATGAAATTGGTGTCCACCTGATTGGCACCTTTACCTAACCTATGAATTCGTAGTATATTGAGCCAAGGGTACCCAGAACCTGTAAATTAAATGTCACCAGTGGGCAGCAGCACCCACTTGTGCCATCCATTGCAGTAACACAACAAATGTTATCCCAGGCATACCATTTAGCCTGCCAGTGAAGTTTAAAACTGCCTATTTGACCTGTCAAAATAAACCCTTTTGACAGGCCCAACCCTTCCTTTAAAATATTATCACAGCACCATTAAGGTAGGCCTTATTGCTCATAGGGAATTATGCACGGTATTTTAATGTAGGACAAGTGAAATTAAAGTACATGTCTTTTGAGTGAAAGTGCCTAAAAGCCAATTTAACTGTAGCGAGGCTGGCTACATCCATAGGAAAACACTGAATCACATTTTTATACCCTATAATGCTAGAATCGTGTTCTTAAGACTCTTCAAGGGCTCTTTATTTTTATATTTAAAGAAAATTCAATTTACCTGTAAAGTCGGATTTTGTCCCACTATTGGACAAAAGGCACTTTTACAAAGATTCCAATTTGCTGCCGGACGTTTTAAAGGTCTTTCTGTAACTATTTCAACTGTCACTTAGCAGATGGTGGCTCTCCTGTGTAGAGATGTGAACCGATCCCAGGACAGGGACAAATGGCCTTGGGGTTTGGGTGTGTGGTCCTTCCCTTGCCAGGTGACCTGGGGGCTATACCTAGTAACTTGATTAACTTCAAAGCTGTGACATGTTGCAGGCAGATGAAGCTAACAGCTGGACTGACCCTCCTCCTTAATCCCAAGCCCGTCAGACACTAGACCCACTGAGAGGAGCTGCCTCAGAACCTGTTATGATGACCAAAGAAGAGGAGTTGCTCATTTACTCTGTCAACACGCCCAGCACAGGGGGATGAGGCATTATACCATGTTGGTTTTGAGCAGATAAAGGCAGTGTGGGATTGTTTTCAGTAAAACCCATAGGAAGTTCTGAAAAGTGGATAGAGTCACCCATGTGAACGTTTACCCCATTGGTTAAGGGGGGGCCAGGGATTTCCTTAACCCACAGGCTGGCACTGAGCATAAATACGGCACCCCTAGTATCCTCCTCAGAACACTTCTGGACCTGAGAACAATCATAGGAAGAACTACCCTGCTGTTTGAAGAATCTGAAGGCAGACTGGACCTGCTTACCTTGAACCCAAAACACCAAAAGTGACTTCAAGGATCAGTAAACTGACCTCCTGTTTGTACTACAGGGCTACAACCAACTTCCAGAGGCCTTTTTCTATTGCCAGCTGACCAGTCCCAACTGGACATGACCTAGTCCCCTCTGCTGGCCTCTGTAGGAGTGAGTCCTAACCCCCAAGTACTGTACGCCAGTGTCCTGGACCCTTGGTTTTGGTCAGAGTATACTCCTCCCGCCTAGTTGAAAGTTTCATTGGACTTGACTTCTAGTCTCAACGCTGACAATCTTCATTAACAGCTTCACCGGATTCGATGCCAAACAGCACCCAACCAAAGTCTTCTCAGGCCTCAACGCCAAGCAGCATCCAATCAACAGCTTCACTGGACTTGACGCTGAGCAGCCTCCAATCGACTCAGAGACCTCGCAAATAGCCTCCCTTTCAATGTTGAGCCCTTCCTCGAATGTATTCAGCTGCCTGACGCCTCTGAGGACTCTCTACTTCCTGTAGTTTCTGAGTGAGAAGGTAACTTGGTGACCGGGACACACATGGTCCTTGTATCCAACTACCGCTCCATCACAGTCGTACTTAAATTTTACGCATGTCCCAGTTTAGCGAAACTAGTTGGTGGTTAATGCTTTTTAGTGCAATTTTTAAATTCCAAACTTTAAAAATTCATAACTTTGTTTACACTAATTGAATTGCATTTTTGTTGTTTTTATGGTTTTGTACTTATTAAAATATTATTTGATTTTCCAAATTGGTTTGGGATTTTTCTTGTGTTGTGTTTTTATTGTATTACCGTTTGAGTACTTCATAAATACTTTACGCCCTTCCTCTAATTTAAGCCTGTTCTCTGTGCCACACCTACCAGAGGGTTGAGCACAGGTTAATTTAGTGACTTTTGGGTTCACCATGATAAGAATTGTGTTTGTTATTTTAGGTGGGTTCTCACCCCCTCAACAATACCCACATTCGTACACTTTATTTCCTCATATTTTGCTTGTGTGTAAAGTGTAAAAAACTATTATTAATAATATTTTGCAAATTATTTCCTCTCACCCACCTATTCTGTTTGAGCAAGGGAATATGGAGCTAGTGACAAATGTTATGTAGTCTCAGGCAAAATCCCTCATTACGAGTTGGAGTGTTTCACCCAGATTGATAAATGCAAGTGAAATACCCCAAGTTGTAATTCCAAATGTGTCTGTGTCCAAAATTCTCAGAACCGAAAAAATTCTGAACCTGTTCACTCGGCCTGGTGTCTCTGCACCAAAATCCAGCCAATTTATAAGGAGAGCATCAGTGTGCATCAAATGCTAACTTTCTTCTTATTCATTATTCCTAATATTTAAAACGTTTCCCTGAAGGGGCTCTTTCATTCAAAAGAAGGGAACTGAAAGACAGCAGTTTGAAAGACAAAAACAATTTAAATGCCCTCAAACATTACATCTGCATTTGCCAAAAGATTTGCATATAGGCACAAACCTGTGTTTTTAAATCTGATCTCTGTCAGTAAATAGCCTTCTGGCCTTCTTGATCACCTTGCTGCCAATCTTAGACTCCTGCAAGGTAGGTTATCATTTGTACTCTAACAATACATAGTTACACAAATGTAAGTTGAAAGGGATTCTGATGTTGTTCTACCGCTGCTGGAAAATCTCAATGGTTATATCCCACATGCATTACTGCCTCCGCGCATACACAGACCTGCTCAATGTATCTATTGCCAGATTCCAGAAAGATCAGAACTATACAGTCCACGCTTTACTTGGTTTGAAACAAAATGACCACATCACATTGGCATTCAAATGCCTTCATTGGCTCCAGTTAGTAAAGATCAATAATTCAAATCTCTCTGCTTGGTAAATAGGGCTCACCAAGGTCAATCATCAAGCTACATAGATAAAATTACCTTAACTTAACAAACGTATTGACTACCTGCAATACTAGAGGTTTGGCAGTCAAATTGTTCATGTGCTAGACTCCTCCATGTGGAATAACCTACTGTAACTTTTATGACTTGAGGGTGTTATAGGGCGTATTTAGAATTTGGTGGACAGGGTACTGTTGCTGGCCATTCAACGACCCATCCAATTTAGTGGGCATGGTCGAATGGCCATTCTTTTCTCTCTTTGCCGCTGTGAAAAACTTGGTGGTAACGGACAGTGAAAACATTTTAATGATCCCCACACCATGGGAGAAATCTCCTTTGCTGTGAGAGTCATTATATTTTATATTTTCAAAAACAAAATCTCGCCTTGGAATTTTTTTGGGAAGAAAGAAACACTTGTTTGAAGTTTGGCGAGCAGTCGTCATATATGAAGGAGCCATCCATTAAACTTTTAACTCATTGACAGGAATCTCTGTGACAGCAAAAAGATAATATACATAATCTAGAAAAATAAATTATTAATAAAAATATACTAATAAAAATGTATTATAATTAGAAACACTACATATTTAAACAACTTTAAATGATACAATACAATATAAAAAATACATTAATAGGATTTATTACTACAAAAAATAATTTACAAAAACTACATTAAACTTACTTGTAAAATTAAAACAAATAATGTTTGATTTTTTTTAATCAGGTAAGAAAATTATCCTTGGAGGTGTCACATTCACTGTAACCACTCCATCTTGGCTAAATGCAGGGAAAATATTAGACTTTGGATGTGTAACATTTAGCAAGACCACTGACTCATTGTCAGTGAAATTGCTCTCCCTCCCTTGCAGCTCCACCATCAAGGGAGGACTTCCCCGAGCCTCTGCACTCTCGAGTGCTTGTGTTCGAGGTCCTCCTCCACCCGCAGGTTTTATCTGCGCCTCATCGCTGGTGGTCCCATGGACCTCTGTCTCCTTTCTCTCGCTCCACTCTACCTCTCCATTCTCACTAGTTTTTCACTGATTTCAATCTCCCCTTTGACTCTCCTTCCGTGTCTTTCCTCTTTTTCATTATTTTTTACTGATTTCAATCTCCCCCTTTCACTCCCACTTTGTGTCTTTCCTCCCTTCTCATTCGTTCCTCACTGTTTTCAATCTCCCCCTTTTACTCTCCTTCTGTGTCTTTCCTCCCTTTTCACTCTTTTGTTACTGATTTCAATCTCCCCCTTTCACTCCCCCTCTGTGTCTTTCCTCCGTTTTCACTCGTTTTAGACTGATTTAATCTTTCCCTCTCACTCTCCTTCTGTGGCTTTCCCCATTCGTCTTGCACCTTTCACTGCCTCATTTCCACTCTTATCTCTCTTTTTGCCTTTTTCTCCCTGTTTTTCCCTGCCGCTGCTGCCCCGCGCCCCCCCCCCAGCAGGACCAACTTGACTGGTCCAATCCAGCTCCCCCCCGCTACCACCTCCTAGCTGTCCAGCCCTCCCCGAACCCTACTTAATGGCGGCCACTGCGCGTTCCCGGGTAACGGCCGTGCTGCTGGCACGCCTGACTGCGCACATCCGTCACCAGTGCCAGGAACCCTGGACCTCCACAACACCAACGCTAAGACCCAGCGGCTACCCACGCTCTCAACCCAGGACGCAACAACAACTGCAAGCTAGCATCACCAGCCGACAACCACGGGCCCTTCAGCTGTCACCGCTGTTGGCACACCTGCAGAACAGCCAAGACCACGGACCCGGCAAAACCCGCCTGCAAGACCACAACCCTCCCCGGACCTAACGTTCTTCACCGAAACATGGACCAACACCACCTCAGGACTGGATATCGCCATCACCATTCCCCAAGGTTACAAGATCGCCAGGAAGGACCGCCTCACCCGCCCGGGAGGAGGAATCACCATCGTCCACAAATCCAACCTCCGCCTGAGCACACTCGCTGATGAGACCACAGGCCTGATGGAACACTTTCACTTCAAGATATTGGCCAGCTCTACCACCACCCTCATAGGAACCCTCATCTACCGACCCAGTGGACACCGCAAACTTTTCACCAACTCCATCACGGACATCATCTCCCGCATGCCATCACATCCACCAACTACACCCTTCTGGGAGACCTCAACTTCCACCTCGACAAGCAACTGGACCCCAGCACCACATCCCTCCTGGACAACCTCCACAACATTGGACTCCGCCAGATCAGGATCGAACCTATGCACTCAGCAGGACACATACTCAACCCCATCTTCACAACAGGTAACTCCATCACCTTCAGCCACACCACCGAACTTCCATGGACTGATCACCGATGTGTCCACTTCACCTTCAGAACACCCACCATCAACAGACACCTGCACCTGCTCCCACAAAGAAACTGGACCAGAATCACAGATGACCAGCTAACCTCATCACTCAGCAACTCCACATCAACCATTGCGGAAAACGATGACCCCAACTCCGCAGCCCGAACCCTGCACAGATGGATCTCCGACCGCACCAACACCATAGCCCCCGCAAGAAAAACAACAACACCCATGTCAAGAAAGCCAGATGGTTGACCACCGATCTTCGAGAGTCCAGACGCATTTGCCGCCTCCCCGAAAAGGCCTGGAGGAACACCAAATCTACAGAAGCCTACAATAACTTCAGAGCTGCCACCAACGCGCACCACCAACTCATCAAAAAAAACGAGGAAAAAAGCGATTGAAGACAGAATCTCCACTCACACACACAACAGCAAAGAACTCTTCAACATCATCAAGGAGTTCGCCCAACCCACCAGCGAGTCCAACGACATCCCTCCCTCACAAGACCTCTGCGACAAACTCACCACTTTTTTCACCACAAAATCAAGAGCATCTATGACAACTTTGACGAAGACAACCAACACACTCAACCCTCACCAACCACCCCCGACACTCTGAAGCCAGCGATCGACAACTGGACAGCCCTCACCACTGAAGACACACTGAAGACAATTAAGTCAATCCAATCCGGGGCCCCCACGGATCCCTTCCCACACCACATTTTCAACAGAACCGCTGACACCATCGCACCCCTGCTCTGCCACACCATCAACCGCTCCCTAGCAACCGGCACGTTCCCCAACGACTGGAAACACGCCAAGGTCAACCCCCTCCTGAAGAAACCCTCGGCGGACCCCACCGACCTCAAAAACTACAGAACCATCTCCCTGCTCCCGTTCCCAGTGAAAGTCATCGAGAAAGCCATCAACAGCCAACTTGCCACATTCATTGAAGAGCACAAAAACCTCGAATCCTCCCAATCCAGCTTAAAAAAAAACCACAGTACGGAAACCAACCTCCTCGCTACAACAGACGACATCCGCAACCTACTGGATAAAGGAGAAACAGCAGCCCTCATCCTCCTCTACCTCTCAGCAGCATTCAACGGTCTCTCACCGCACCCTAATACGCAGACTCCACGAGGCAGGGATCTTAGACAAGGCACTCAACTGGATCCGCTCCTTTCTGTCCGGCAGAACGCAGCGGGTCAAACTCCCCCCTTTCCTCTCCGACCCTACACCTACCACCTGCGGAGTCCCCCAGGGGTCCTCCCTCAGCCCTACACTTTTCAACGTCTACATGGCTCCGCTGGCACCCATCGTCAAAACCCTACGGACTCAACATTGTGTCATACGCAGATGACACCCAACTCATCCTCTCCCTATCCAACGAACCCAATACCGCCAGACACAATTTTCGAGAAGGCATGGAAGCCGTCGCCAAATGGATGAAAAACAGCTGCATACAACTAAACACCAACAAAACAGAAGTACTCATCATGGTCCCAAACCCTGATGCATGGAACTACACCTGGTGGCCCGCCGCCCTCAGAAGCCCGCCCACCCCCATGGACCACGCACGCAACCTGGGAATCATCCTGGACTCAGAGCTCAAAATGGACCGCCAGATCAACTCTGTCTCATCCTCCTGCTTCCACACCCTCCGCCTCCTACGTAAGACCTTCAAATGGATCCCGCTCAAACACAGAAAGACCGCCACTCACGCACTGGTCACCAGCAGACTCGATTAAGGCAACGCACTCAACGCCGGAATAAACAAAAACCACACCGCAAGCTACAGAACATCCAGAATGCCGCCGCAAGACTGGTCACTTTCCACATATCCCAGCACCTGCGCACACTCCACTGGCTCCCCATCAAGATGCTCACCCACGCCCACAAGGTCCTCCACGACACCGGACCAGCATACCTGAACAGCCGACTCAAATTCCACGCACCCGAGAGCACCCTACGATCAGCCCAGCTCTCCTATGCTGTGGTCCCCCGCACCAGAAAGACCAGATCGGGAGGCCGCTCCTTCTCCTTCCTTGCGGCCCGAGCCTGGAACGCCCTTCTGATCAACCTCAGACAGATAACATTGCTCCCCATCTTCGCAAGAAACCTCAAAACCTTGCTCTTCCACAAACCCATCCTTGATGGACTGTTACCTGCTCCCTTCCCCCAGCACCTTGAGACCCTTTTGGGTGAGTAGCCATGCCTAACAAACACCTGATTGATTGATTGATTGACATTTACTATTCCCACTCCGATGTAAGCAGCAATAGGGAAAAAGTTAGACTTTGGATGTGTACAGTTACTATTCCCAATCCAACATAAGCAACAGTAGGGAAAGTGTTGTATTTTGGAGGGGTCAGATTTACTGTTCCAAGTCCAACCAGAGCAATAGTTGGGAAAGTGTTGGAATTCTGAGGGGTCAGATGTAATATTCCCACTCCAACATAAGCAAAAATAGGGAAAGTACTGGACATTGGAGAATTTAGATTTACTATTTCCACTACAACATAGGGCACACTAAGAAAATGTTGGACTCTGGAGGGGTCAGATTTACTATTCCCACTTCTACATAAATGCCAGCAGGCGGGGGAATTGTTGGACTTTGGAGGGGTCAAATTTACTATTCCCTGTCCAACATAAGCTACATTAGGGAAAGTGCTGGACTTTGGAGGAGTTAGATTTACAATTCCTACTCCAACATAAGCCACAGTGGTAAAAGTGTTGGACTTTGGAGGCATTAGATTACCTATTCAAAGTCTAATCTGGGTGACAGTATGAAAACATTTATATTTTGAAGGAGTCAGTTTTACTATTCACATTCAAAACTGTGCACCAGTAGGGTAAGGGTTGGACTTTGGAGGGTTTAAATGTACTATTCCCACTTTGATTTAAACAACAGTAGGTTGTAGAAAGTGCTGGACTTTGAAGGAGTAAAATGTATTGTTTCATCTCCAATGTAAGCAACAGTAGGGAAAGTGTTTGACTTTGGAGGTGTCAGATTTACTATTTCCACTCAGACGTATGCAACATTAGGGAAAATGTTGGATTTTGGATGGGTCGGAAAATATGAAACTTAAGAAAGCTTAGATTCAATTTTCCCTATCCTATATTACTACAAAATAAATTCCATATATATAAACTAGATAAACAAAATAAACCATTAAAAAAATAATTTAAAATTATATCATTTATATGAATTAGCAAAAATTACAAATATAAATTACACCTACAAATTTACATGAAATTATATTTGAAAAACTATTTTAGATTGAAAACACTACCCTAAAACTCAAACAACTACAAAGACAAATTAAATTCATAATATAAAAAAATAAGAATGCACAATACTATTAGAGATATCGCCGGCATAAAATTAATTATTATGCAAAACACCTTGAACATGACAGTCAATTAATTTCCAGATGACTGAACTAATTAAACAGTGAACACAGCCATCAAATAAACCAATTACCAAATAAAAACATGTATTGCCCTATTGTTGAAATACGTTATTAAATAACTAGAAAAATACATAATTCATTATCTAAATAACAAATTGCAACTCATAAAAACTCCTCAACTTATTCTTCCTCAAGCCCAACAATCTGGCAAAAAATGACTAAATAAATAAAAAAATATTAACAACTTACAGAACAAAATAATTTCCTGAGTTGTGTTTGTACTAGCCTTCTATATAGGAGGACAAGATGTCATCCTGTCAAATACGCCTTGGAGTTGGGGGTCAAAGGAATGTTGCAGTTTTTGCTGAGAACAGAATACTAGGTTCGGCCTAGGGATCAGGTTAATTTTCAACCGAGTTGCATTTTAGTAAGCTAACCAATGTTAATTTAAATGTAATTTACTCATACCTACAGTGCCTGGAAATATAATGGATTTGCATTAATACATTTTAATGCTCTTCAGTATTGTAATGCCGTGAAGGCAGGGGCACCAGGACCTGCACCTTGAGCAGGGTAGAGGCGGACGGAAAGGGAGGGACTTAAGGGGAATCTGGGCAGTTGGGATAGGGAGCGGGAACAGGGCAGACAAGGAATAAAGCAGTTGCAACATCCCCATGAGCCTGTGTCGTCTGTGACCACCCCAGACACTAAAACTGGTGGCGAGAGTGACCACGGTACTCGACGCGTGTCTGTGCCCGTTGTGTAGGGCTAATGCGCTGCCATCACCGCTGCGCATTCCTCGCTGCAAGGCGCGCTGAGCGCGGTCCGGGAGCCCACCCCGGCCGCATCTCCTGCGGTGTGTTGGCGTCTTGCTGCTCACCCCTATGACAAAGTGGCCGGTGGATCGCGTGAAGTGCCCGTGAATGCGCGCTGGGAGCCACCCCAGTCGCACTGCCCAAAAGTGCCGGCCTGTGATGTGCCGTGAATGCGTGCTGGGAGCCACCCCAGTCGCGCCGTCTGCCCAGGAGGTTGGCGCAAGTGGTCCTCTCACCTGGTGCGCGAGGGAGGTAGTCCAGCGCTGGCTCCGGTGAGTGCCTTCGGCATTGCTGTGGTCTCGGGAGGTGGTGCTCCTAGTGTGTGAGGCAGGGGAGCCAAATCTCGTGGAGAGCGAGAATCACGTGGCGGCCATCTTGAAGTCAGGCGGGGTGGCCCATCCACTGTGAAGAACCTCCGGCGGCCATTTTGATGTCAGGCGAATGGAAAAAATCAACAAACCTTGTTAAAAACGCCTGGAAAAAAGTCCTCAATCCTTGGCAAATTAAAAAAACGAAACAAAAAACACACAAGACAGTGGGCAGCAGTGCTCTGTAACTGCCCGAAGGCTACGGAAGAGCGAAGCAACTGTGGTAAAAGCGCTGGTGATTTTCGTGGGAGCAGAGGGCCTCGACCACGCAGGATGTCAGGGTCTCGACAGGATCAGGCGGCAGCCGGTGCCAGCCTTGTGGGTGTCCTAGGAGTCTCCTTTCTGCGCCCCCCAGAGCCACTAGCCCTTGAATCAGGTGGGGGCATGGGTCTCAGGTGGCAAGAATGGCTGGAGGACTTTAGAGATTTCATGAAGGGGTCTCATGTAAAGAACAGCGATTGATCGCTCTCCGGAATCTAGTAGGCAAAGAAGTTGGTCAGATCATAAAAGAACTGCCAGCGGCGGCCACGTCCTCGTACGCTAATGTCTGCGAGGCGCTCAACCGCAAATTTCTACACAAAAAGAATGTTGACTATGAGAGATACACGTTCAACCTGGCATCGCAAGACAAAGAGGAACCCATGAGTGTGCTCATTACACGTCTGAGACGTTTAGCACGATGCTGTGACTTTGATTCTTTTTCCACCGAGGATGCGCTCAGATTGAGAATCATTGAAGGCTGTCTATCAGAATCACTGTGATGAAAACTGCTAAAAAAAGCTATTCACTAGACGAAATTGAGGAAATGACCCGAGTGAACGATCAGGCTGATGAGCATGCGAAGAAAATGAAGGCCGGATGAAGTGAGAAACGCGAGCAAGCTTTCAGACTTCACTCTCGACAGACACGTAGACACTCACCAGCGCAAGCTCGCTCCTCCAGATCCAAAAGACAGCATCATCCCTCAAGTCGTCGGCGCAGAAGCTCAAGTCGCACCAAAAAGAGATCGGAGCGCCAACTCAAATGTCACAGATGCGGATATGATTTCCCTCATATGGACATGTGCCTGGCACTAGGTCAGAGGTGCCGGAGGTGTGGAAGGGACAATCATTATGGAAGTGTCTGTGGAATTCCCCGGAAAGATGATCAACGAGAACACACCAGACAGTTTGGTCCATCAAGCAATCGCCATCAGGCTAAAGCGGTGCAAGATCGCCGAGATTCATCCACCGGGTCGTCACACTCCAGCTGTCACTCCCGCCGGAACTACCAATCTCGGCGTTATTCATCAAGAGAGTCCAGATCGCTGTCACCCATCTCGCAGGACAGCGACAAATACATATGCCTGGTGGCGGATCCTGAACACTTAAAGAGATACCAGCGGTTTGACATCAAAATCGGTTCTCACTGTGCCAAGTTCGTGCTGGATAGTAAAGCTTCTCTCAATTACATTCCAGTGGCTGAATATCAAAGGATAAAGACACCACCCCAGCTGAGCAGGGCTCATGTACAAGTATACACATGGATGTCCAAGAAGCCACTTCCCTGTCTTGGGAAGTTTCCAACGAACTTGACCTATCAAAATCGCACCATCCAAGCCTACATCCATGTCATCGATGGGCCTGAAGCTGACTGCCTCCTGAGTCTACCTACGGCGGAACGACTAAAACTTGTGGGCATACATTTCGTGGTGGCTCAGGACAGCTCACCTGCTGTCCCACCTGAAGTGATCAAGCGAAGTGATGCAATTCAAGAAGACGCTACTCTGCAAGAAGTCAAACGTCGAATACAAATCGACAGCGGGAGACACATAGAAGACAAGGGACAAGATACCCAGATTGACACCCAAGAGATGTCTGCATTCAAGCACATTCTCGACAAATTGTCGATCGCCGCCAAAGGTCTAGTTCCACAAGACAGTCGAATAGAAATTCCTAAACAACTGCGGCAAGGAGGCATCAATTTGGCCCATGAAGGTCACCGAGGCATCGTAGCTACAAAAAGGGCACTGAGAAAGCGGGTCTGGTTTCTGACGCTGGATCCAATAGTTGAGCTAACCCTGAAGGACTGCCCACAATGCCAATTGGTGAGCCGTCCAGACCCTCTTGCATCACTGCAAATGTCTCCATTGCTGGATGGCGTTTGGCAACGAGTTGCGGTTGACTTAGTTGGGCCGTTCCAATCTGGACATTACATCCTCGTTATTATGGATGAGTATTCTCGATTTCTGATTGCGTAACGCATAACGTCCACCAAGGCATCCAGCATCATATCAGTTCTTGATGAGGTCTTCGCCGCATGGCGCATTCCCCAGGTGGTACAATCTGATAATGGACCCCCATTTAACAGTCAGGACTTTGCTGAGTTTGCTCGACACATGAATTTCGAACATCGCAAAACCACGCCACTCTGCCCACAGGCCAATGGAATGGCGGAACGATTCATGGCCACAGTCCAAAAAAACATTCAACAAGCGGAGCTCACCAGACGAAATTCACAAACAGTGCTCAACAAAGTGTTACGAGCTTATCGAAATACGCCTCACTCCACCACAGGCAAGTGTCCGGCAACCCTCATGCTGGGCAGGCCAGTGTGTACTCGATTGCCCATGATGAACTCACCCGAGGGTGCTATGTATCCTGACTCCGGTCATGAAGAGATTGCCGCTGTGGACAGAACAAAGAAAGGAAAGATGAAGAGTTACGCAGATGACCGCAGGAAAGCCACCCCTGTCTCGATCCAGGAAGGGGACTGGGTGCTGGTGCGGCAAGACCAACAGAGTAAGACTGACTGCAGAAAGACTGACTGCAGCTACCACGAGACTCAGCTGAGGGTCACCAAGCAGAAAGGAACTATGATCACTGCCGAAACAAATGGTAGGAGAGTCACCAGGAACGTGATGCACTTCAGGAAGTGCAATCCCGGTGTCAGAGGACTATTGGCTGAACCAGTCTCTGAGGATATAAGAGCTGAGGCGCCATCCGGTAGTGGTCAATCGTCACTGCTGGTCCCTGATGGACGAGAGCCCGATAACCCCGACATTCAGTTGCGTCCCAGACGGACCATTAGAAAACCGTCACGCCTCATTGAAGAACTGTAAGTGAGATGTCCAGTGACGTGAAAGAAGAGGAGCTGATGTACCGTTGTGGGTTTGTTGTTTTTCTCTTACAGAGGGGGGAGATATGATGCTGTGAAGGCAGGGGCACCAGGACTTGCGCGTTGAGCAGGGTAGAGGCGGGTGGAATGGGAGGGACTTAAGGGGAATCTGGGCAGTTGGGATAGGGAGCGGGAACAGGGCAGACAAGGAATAAAGCAGTTGCAACGTCCCCATGAGTCTGTGTCGTCTGTGACCACCCCAGACACTAAAAGTATATGTTTATTGTTCCTGGGCATATGGTGGTTCATGTGCCTGGGTATTAAGTGCTTTGTCCCGGTATTTGGGACTGCACTTTGGTATGCAAGGGCTTCATGAGACATGTGACGTTCTTGATGCTGTCCTATAATAGCATTGCATCAGGGGCGCAACCAGGTCTTAATTTCGGGGGGGGCTAACATGGCAGATGAAGGGGCGTGGCTAATGTAAATCAATGGGGCGGAGCTAAAATGGCAGATAATCAGGATTGGTTAATGCTCAGGTCAAGCTGAGAAAAAAATGTGGTGAATTCTGCATTTGAAACTGGACAACAATTAAAGCACATTTTTGGTAGCTTGATGCATTGCCCCCAAAAACCCATACTCACCCTGAATCTTAAAATTACCCCTGGCACACCAGAACACATACCCACGCTGAACCCTAAAATTAACCCCCTCACACCCTAAAACCCATACCCGCCCTGAAATCTATAATTACTCCTGGCACCCCAAAACCCATACCCATCCTATCCCTAAAATTATCCCTCCCTGGCACCCCAAAACCCATACCCACCCCACACCCATACCCCCTGGCACCCCAAAACCCAATACCACCCTGAACCCTAAAATCACCCCCCTGGAGCCCCAAAACCCATACCCGCCCTGAACCTTAAATTACCCCTGGCACCCCAGAAACCATACCCATGCTGAACCATAAATTCCCCCTTGCCCCCCAAAACCCAAACCCACCCAGAACCTTAAAATTACCCCAGGCACCCCAAAACCCATACCCATACCCATGCTGAACCATAAATTCCCATCTGGCACCCCATAACCCATACCCACCATAAACCCTAAAATAGCCCCCTGATATCCCAAACCCACACCTGCCCTAAACCCTAAAATTACCCCTGGCACTATAAAACACATACCCACGCTGAACCCTAAAATTAATCCCATGGCACCCCAAAACCCACACCTACCCTGTACCTTAAAATTACCCCTGGCACCCCAAACCCCATACCCATGCTGAACCATAAATTCCCCTCCGGCACCCCATAACCCATACCCACCCTGAACCATAAATTCCCCGCTGGCACCCCATAACCCATACCCACCCTGAACCCTAAAATTGCCCCCTGACACCCCAAAACCCACACCTGCCCTGAAACCTAAAATTACCCCTGGCACACCAAAACACATACCCATGCTGAACCCTAAAATGTCCCCTGGCACCCCATACCCACCCTGAACCCTAAAATAGCCCCCTGACATCCGAAAACCCACACCTGCCCTAAACCCTAAAATTACCCCTGGCACCCCAAAACCCATACCCATGCTGAACCATAAATTCCCCCGCCACCCCATAACCCATACCCACCCTGAACCATAAATTCCCCCCTGGCACCCCATACCCACCCTGAACCCTAAAATTGCCCCCTGACATCCCAAAACCCACACCTGCCCTGAACCCTAAAATTACCCCTGGCACACAAAAACACATACCCACGCTGAACCCTAAAATGTCCCCTGGCACCCCAAAACCCATACCTACCCTGAACCCTAAAATTGCCCTCTGGAATCCCAAAACCCATACCCACTCAGAACCCTAAAATTACCCCCTGGCACCCCAATCCGTAACCCACCCTAAACCATAAAATTACTCACTGGCACCCTAAAACCCACACCCACCCTGAACTCTAAAATTACCCACTAGCACCCCAAAAAAAAATAAACACTACAAACTTACACTACATTTGCATATTTGGAGGGGACTGTCCTCTTTGACGTTTCTATGTATGTAAGTCAAGAACAACATTCACAGTAACCTTGATATGCAGGCAGTAGGTAATGCTGTGCTGAAAAATGCATTAAAGTTACTGGAACTTACACAAAAAAACTGCTGCCTGCTCTTCTGATACTATACTATGGAGTCTGGCTGATCAGCAGCACTGTGTCCTGGCATCCAGTCCTCCCGAAGGTCTCACTGTGTAGATCAATGTGGGTCAATGCACAGACAGCAGGGGGAAAGGGATGGCCAGTGCAGGTGAAGCTTTTCCTTTGTAAATTAATTCCTGCTGGCGCCATAGCCCAGGGTTTGCTGTCTGTGCACTTGTATGGAATACACATCTATACAAGTGCACAGACAGCACACCCTGTGCTAAGATGCCAGCAGAAATTCCTTTACAAAGGAAAAGCATCACCTTAACTGGCCATGCCTTCCCCCTGCTGTGCACATCTTCACACCCCATGCTCACAACCCATCAAGTGCTTAGGTGAAATCCCTGCCTCAGGCAAGGATTTCACCTCTGCGCCACTCTAAAGGAAAACAAGAGGTCAGGGCAGGGGTGTCGGTTCACTCGCTGAAACTTTTCAGAGGCTCGCTGTCTGGCTCGGGCTGCTGGGCCTCTCAGAAATCATTAAAACAATCACATTCTCGGATCGGATGCGCAGCCTTCCTGCGCCATTTCAGTGCGTGTCATCTTAGCCCGGGCAGAGGAGGCGACGGGGGGGGGGGGCTGAAGCCCGGTGAGCCCAATGGGTGTTGCGCGCCTGCATTGCATTGGCATGGGCAATCACGACTGCACACCTCATCTCATTGGAGCATGTTTGGAAAATCGAGGCAGTACCCAAGTTATATATGGTTGGAAACTAAAATAGCCTTGTATGTGCTTTAGCTACCTTTTTTCTATTTACTTAATCTTACAGTTATTGTTGTTTTCGTTTCTTACGTCAGCGATAGTGCGTTCTATGATGTCATCTCGGCAAAAACCAACTGCTCTCCCCTAATTGATGCCACGTTTTAAGATGTTAAGGAGGCAATGGCCAAGTACCATCACTTCATGCCACGAGCCCGGGGATTCACTGGACATGTGACGTCACTTCAGTTACCCCTGGAATTTTGACGAACCTGCTGAAGTTCTTGCATGTCAGCTGAAAAAAAAGTCAAGTTAATCTGTGCTTTTCAGTTAACATCACTTGGCATTGTAGTACTTGCAGTCCTGCATGTATATTCAGAATCAGTAAATGACTTGTGGCAGAATGATGAATGAAATCGGCCAAGCAGGCGATTGACAAATTATCTTAAAAGCAAGAGGCTGCTGGGAAGCCGCCCCCCCCCCCCCCTCGATGTGTACGTTCAAGAGATTTTAATGGAAATAGAACGTAGATGTCAAACATCATATTTCCATACCATGGCAATAATGCATACAACATTCAAATCAGTGATAGCATTTTATTGTCAACGAATGAAATCGCTAATTCATTTAAGCAACCTATCAATTTTGGACGAATGAAAGGATGAGTTAACCCTTCCAAAGATTCAAACCTGTCATAGGCCATCTGCAAATCACGTCCATTACTGTGCTGCAGGCACATAGTTATGCACTAATGCACTTTTGATATTTCCACCTCAAATAAATATCAGTATATTACCTGAACAAAGGGGTTAAGACATGAATGACTATAGATTTTTTTTAAATATCTTTATTGGCTGTTTTACATTTTGTGATATTTACATAGCAAAACTGTTAGGAAGAAATAAAATTAGCAGCAATATCTCTGTCTCACTGCATATTGAGTACAGCTAATCTATACAATACCCAGTGCATATGAATGCAGATCTTTCAGCTCCATAAGCGCATTGTGCTTCATATTATGGCGTTAGTGCATGTCAACTGTGAAAACCAAACAACAACATTCGCAGACCCAGACTTGGTAGATTATGTGTGCCAATGTCATGGGGATAGGAAAGAGGGAGGTCAACATTGAGGTCCATGGAACAGCCCGAGCACGAAGGGTGGTAAACCAGCTATGTCGTGCGTGTTAGGAGTCTGGATCCCCATATAAGCATCGTGCAAGGTTAGTGGGTTGGAGACATCCCCCAGGGACGGGATTGCGCAGGACATCTGGCATCCACTATCCACTGGGCAGAGGTCTGAGATTTATGAGTGGTCTGCATGTACATATCTCCTTTTTTTTAAGTTTGAGTTTATTGAAGTATAAAAAAGCAAAGACAGAAAATGAAGAAACAATCACAAGTTATAAAAAACAAGAAATCTCTCTTACATAAAAGTATATATGATTGATGAAACGATATATGAAAACGTATTAAATAATAATGTTACTAAAAAAGAAGTAATGAGGTCATAACCTGTAAAATAAGACACATAAATGATATGAAAAATATTAAATGCAGTTAAGAGAATAAAATCATGGTGGTTTTTGAACTTCATCAGTGCGAACTTGGGAAGCAGGTGGGATTGTATCAACTCTGGATAAATACTCAGTAAGGGGAAACCATAAAAGATCACGTTTGATTGCAAGGGATATAGGGGGAGACAAAATTAGTATCTAGACGGTGGTTAAAAAATACTGCATTCCACCAAGCACGAAATGAGACATCATTAGCTTGTTTCCAATGAGAGGTATTATGATGTAAGGCAATTGCTATGAAAAGGTCAATTAATTTATAGCTGTGTGGGGAATTCGCAAAAATAGGGGAAAGAGAACCTAGAAAAATGTTAACAATGGAAAAAGGAAACTGGAAATTGAAAATCTTCTTAAACTGGGACCAAACCAATTGCCAAAAACGTAAAATGGGAGGACAATCGAACAACATATGTTTCAAATCAGCTGAAGAGCAGGGACAGGACCAACAAGTGGAAGGAGTGTCTGACGAAAAAGATGACAAAAGTAATGGAGTAAATAATGTACGATTATAAACGAAAAATAGGGTTTGAGGTGTGTTAGCAGCTCTGGAGGTACTATGGATTTATTGACCAAATTTTATCCCATAAAGTGAAAGATCAAATTTGAGAAAAATCTTTTTCCCAAGCCAACTCAACTTTGGATTTGATTCGATCAGTAGAAGATTGAATTGATTTATAGAGAAAAGAAGCAGAGGGTGAGTGATCGAGCGCAACGGACACAGGAAGATAGGCAATAGGGATGGAATTCGTAGCAGGGAGTGAATGTAGGTATTGGGTAAGAGAGGGAAGAAGTGATAGATATTGTGAACGAGAAGAGGAGGGTAAAGAGAATTGCTTCTGGAGATCCCGAAAGGGAAGTGGTTGATTGCCCGAGAGAAGTTGAGAGATCCATTTTAAGCCAAGAGAGTGCCAGGTTTTCCAATATAAAGAGCGATTACGAATTTTGAGGTGCTTATTATGCCAAATGGGTTGGACATGAGTGGAGGAAGCAGATGGGTAAGAGGATGGGAATTATGGTTGAAGAAGAGAACGAGAACGAGAAATGATGGTGGAGCGAAGAGACGTTACATTGGCAGAAGAAGGAGAGAACCTCGCTAAATTCAAAAGGATGAAGGAAGGAAGATTCTAATTTAAGCCAAAGAGGAGGATAAAATGGGAGGGCAGAAGAAAGCCATCGTAAAGCTTGCTTTAATGAGAAAGCGTTATGATAAGATTTTAAATTAGGAAATGTAACCCCTCCTAGTGATTTATCTTTTTTCAAAGCAGTAAGAGCTATTCGAGATTGTTTACCCTTCCACAAAAACTTGAGCAGAATAGAGTCTATCGACTTGAAGTAATAGTCTGGAATGTGAATGGGAATCATTGAGATGGAGTAGAGCACGAGAGGTGCCACCATCATTTTGATGGAATCAAGACGGCCCCACCATGAAAGGAAGAGAGGGTTCCAGCAGACAATTGCCGCATTTAGTTTTGCAGAAAGCGAATCGAAATTAAACTTAAGAGTATCTGAGAGACGTGGAGCAAACCAAACACCCAGGTATTTAATCTTAGAAGGTTGCCATGAGAATCCAGAAGCATCAAAGAGATGCTTTTGACAAAGAGGATTCAGGGGTAAAATTTCACATTTATCAATATTAAGACGGTAACCAGAAACATTAGAAAAAGAGGAGACTTGATTCAAAATGAAAGGTAAGGTGGATTGTGGATCAGAACAGTATAACAAAATATCATCAGCATAGACTGATAATTTAACTTGTTGTTGGGAACCAAAATGAAAACCAGAAATGTTTTCATCAAGTCTGATCTTTGTCAAAAAGGGTTCTAAAGCTAAAACAAACAAAAGAGGGGATAAGGGGCAACCTTGACCTACGCCCCTTTGAAGGGGAAAATAATCCGATGTTATACCATTTGCAAAAATTGATGCATGAGGGCTAGAATAAAGTAAAGAAGTAAGAGAAATAAATTTAGACGAGAAACCAATCCAACGAAGAGCTTGAAACATGAAGTCCCATCCTATTCTATCAAATGCCTTTTCGGCTTCAAGGGAAATGGCAGCTAATGGATAGGAAAGTGAGGGAGCCTTACTTAAAATATCAAAGAAAACACAGGAATTAGCCGACAAAAGACGACCTTTAATGAAACCTGATTGTTCTGGGCCAATCATTTCCGGTAAAAGGGGGTCTAATCTGAGAGCTAAAATTTTGGCAAAAATCTTATAATCTGTATTTACGAGGGAAATGGGGCGAAAATTTTTACACAGGGTATGGTCTTTGTCTGGTTTAGGAATTAGACAAATTAATGCTTCCTGAAAGGTCCCCCGAGAAGATCCAGAATCGACAAAAGATTGAAATAACAGGAGCAGCTTAGGAAGGAGAAAAGAGGAAAAGTGATTGTAAAATTCAATAGTGAAACTGTCAGGTCCAGGCGCTTTACCGCGACGAAGCACAGAGACGGCGTGTGAAATTTCAGAGAGGGTGATATCCGAATCGAGTGTGTGAAAATCAACATGAGAGGAAAGAGGGGGAGGAATGTTTTGAAAATAAGTAAGAAGATCAGTGGGGTCAGGACGGGATTCAGGAGTATATAAATTTTGATAGAAAGAAACAAATTCATGTAATATATCTTTATCTTTAAACAGAGATACTCGAGCTGGGCCTTGGACAGATTCAATCTTTGTCCTTTCTTTCCGTATTTTAAGATAGTTGGCTAGTAATTTTCCCATTTTGTTCTGACCTCCATAATATCGGGAATTGCATTTAAGTAAAGAATTAGAAGCAGCATTTGTGGTAAATTTATTAAAATCGAATTTGGCTGAGATGAGCTCGCGAAGGGAATTTTCAGAGCCAGAATTATAATAAGCGTATTCTAACTGCTTAATTTTATCCAAAAGTTGAGTTGACTTAGATATCGACTTCTTTTTCTTTTGAGAGACATAATTAATGACAAAACCCCTAACAGCTGCTTTAAAAGAATCCCATACCATCACAAAGGAAGAGTCAGGGAGATGATTAAGTGTAAAAAATTCAGTGGCAAAAACAGTAAATTGGGTACAAAAATCAGAGTCAAGGAGTAAAGAATTATTAAATCTCCAGCATCCGGGATGAGGAGAAAAGGGGATAAGGTCAATATCAACAAAAACGTGAGCGTGATCTGAAATTAAAATAGAACCAATGTCTGAGTGAAGGACAAGTTGAGCTAAGGATTTGCTAAGGAAAAGGTAGTCAATACGAGATTGGGAGTGATGAGTAGGGGAATAAAAAGTATATTCTCTAAGGTCGGGTTACAAAGTCTCCATATATCTACTAATGCGTTGTTATGAATAGATGCAGTGAATTGGGAGTGCATTTTGGAGGTAACAAATTTAACCTTAGAATTCCTGTCTAAAATGGGGTCTAGTACTTGGTTGCAGTCACCACCAAAAATAACATATTTCTCATCAAGCGTAACAAGTTTTTCAGAAATAGCAGGCCAAAACAATTTATCAACACCCGTGGGAGCATAAATATTAAAAATAACTTTGGGTATCTTATCTATGAGTAGATTAACAAGTACCCAACGACCATTAACATCACATTCTTGGGATATAACAGAAACAGTTAACTTTTTATGACACAATATAACAGAACCATTTTTCTTACCCAGAGCAGGAGAGTGAAAAACGTGACCCACCCAACAACGTTTGAGTTTCAAAGCCTCCGTTTCCGAAAGGTGGGATTCTTGGAGGAGAGCTACATCAGCTTTAAGTCTAGTCAAATGTGTCAAAACTCGTTGACGCTTAATGGGGTTATTTAACCCCTTAACGTTCCAAGTGACTACTCGGAATGTAAATCATGATAGAATTATACGGAAAATTAGATAAATGAGATGATGAAAAGAGATAATAGTGAAGGAAGCAGAGACAGAGTGGTAGGTAAGAGAAGTAAATAAAGAGAAAACGGAGAAAATCCAGGAAGAAAAAAGGAGAGAAAAGAGTGAAGAAAAGAGATAGTAAAATAAATAATAGTAGAAAGAACAAGCAATATAAGAAGAACAAAGAAACATACCAACAGATACAGAACGAAGAGTGGGGGGTGACGATGCCAGAAGATGACGACATCAACAACGGAACACACGCCATCGAACACCTGAGGAACCAGCATAGGACTGAACTGAATGGATAACAGCGGGGTGAAGAAAAGGGGAGAGCATCTGCAAGGAAAATAAAAAATAAAGAAGAATATTAGAGAAAAGTACAATATACCAGGGCAGGACAAAATCAGCAGAGAAGAAAGAACAATAAAATGACACAATAGGATAATGAAAAAGCAAATAGCTCAATCAAACATAATTAAACAGCTCTTGCAGTGTCCATTACGTCAGGTCCTTGTTGACGAAGAAATTCTTGAAGGACAAGTGAGTCATCAAAAGTTGTTATCTTGTCCTTATAGGTCACCTTGAAGAGACATGGGTGAAGCAAACCGAACCTGGCATTTAGAGCTCGTAGTTGTGGTCTCAATTCAAGGAACTGTTTCCAACGGTCCGCTGTCACCTTAGCCACATCCTGGGATAGATATAACCGATGGCCTTCCCACATAATTTGCTTTTTAGCTTTGGCAGCTGAAAGAACCTAAAGGAGATCGGTATATTGTAGGAACAGCATGATGACGCCACGAGGTTTAGCGGAGATTTTAGGACCAAGTCTATGCGCACGTTGTATATTGAGTGAAGAGGATGGAGGAAGGTCCAAAATTTTTGGCAGAAAGGATTGAAAAAATGCAGTTGGGTTGGACCCCTCTGTATGTTCAGGAAGTCCATAAATTCGTAGGTTATTTCTGCGATTACGATTTTCCAACTCCTCCGTCTGCCTCCTCAGAAGTGAAACATCTTTTTCCAGAAGTGAAATCCTCGAGTAAGAGGCTTGAAAGGACTCCGTGGATTGTTCCACTAAAAGAACACACGATTCAAGAGAGGACCATTTGTCATGAAGAAATTGCAATGTCTTAGTAGTCTCAGCCATGAAGGGTTTTAGCGCACAAATTTCCTCAAGAATGAGATCCATAGAGGCAGAATGTGATGTGGAGCCTGGGCAGGGGGGATCTTTTTTCAGGCGTTTTGTCGAAGCAGGTTGCAAAAGTTTGCTTGAGGAAGTCGTTTTTGGAATTGCCCCAGGAGCTACGTCAGGCTTATGAGAAGCAGGATCTTCCATAGTTGGAGGTGTAGAATCAGAATCCGAGGAATTACGTGGTTTGACCGAAGAGGTAAGCTTGAGGGTACGCAATTTCCCCATGTAAGAAGAGGATAGACAATGTTACAAGTACAGACTTCAGGTAAACCTCTGTAAAATTAGTGCGCAATGGAAAAACACTGTGGCACACCAATAGTCAATGCGTACAGAAAATGTGGTCAAAAAGGCGCCAAACAGAGACAGCAATGTTGAGGAGACATAGGATCATTCAATATGGCGGCTGTACATCACAACCCCGTCTTCAGAAAAACCTCCGTAGAAGTAGTGCGCAAAGAAAACACTGTGGCACACCATCAGTCAATGCGTACAGTACAAGCGGTCAAAAAAGGCGCCAAACAGAGACAGCAATGTTGAGGAGACGCAGGTTCATTTAATATGGTAGATGTACATCACAACCATCTTCTTTAGGAAAACCTCTGTAGAAATATTGCGCAAAGAAAAACATTGTGGCACACCAATAATCAATGCGCATAATAAATGCGGTCAAAAAAGGCGCCAAACAGAAATAGCAATGTTGAAGAGAAGCAGTGTCATTTAATATGGCGTCTGTACTTCAGTAGGAGAAAAGGAGAAAATAGAACTGTGACTGAAGACGCATTCCACAGTGATTCAGAGGTTGATGAAAGAGGAGGCAGACAACAATAGGTACCGTAGATAGCAGAAACGAGGCATTTATGAAGGAATTTGCACTCGTATAAAATCTCAGCAAAAAAGAAAATGGCGGCTGCGGCAAAAGCGGACCGCGTCACAACGAAAATTAGCACATATCGCTGGCTTTAATAGGAAAGGAGGAGAGCTATTTGCTCACCTCATGCTCCCACAAGTGAATCAGGGCTTTGCAGTTGCGGAACTCCGGTGAGTGCGAAGAAATCCGCCAGTGCCGGTGCACGAGAAGCGGAGCTCCGACGCTAAGCCGCCATCTTGTGCGGCGCTCAAGCCACGCCCCCATGTACATATCTCCTAACAGGGACTTTCATCTGTTTTAACCTGCACAGCCGCTCAAAGGTCTTCCCAGCGGTAGCTCCATGTTGTCGTATTTTTCATCAGTGTTACTCGATCTCAGCGCTGGTCCATTTGTCCTCGTGCTTCAGCCATTGTGTGGTGTCTGGAGGTTGTTGCGACTTCCATGCCACATACCCAGAACCCAGGGTTAGCCATTGTAACAGACATTGTAGTTGTGCTGCTAAGTAGTACGCTTCATAGTGTTGTGCCCTGAGCCCCCCAAGGTTGGTCGCTCTTTGCAATGTAGTGCACGCTACCTGACGTCTTCCTGAACTCCAGATCAGATGGTGAAGCAGCACATCCATGTCTTGGGAAATTGCATCGGTAGCAAAAGAGGTACTGAGGGAAAATAGTGAAGGACTCTGGCTAATAATAGCATTTTGGCTATGGTGATCCTTCCCATTGGTGATAGTGGTAGTGCACACCAGAAGGGTATGTACTGTCAGGCGCTAGTTAAGACACTACCTAGGTTACCAGTGTCGATTGAGAATAAGCAGGATTTAGACCAGTTGATTGACAGTCCAGATATCGGACCAAAGCGCAACAATAGCGCAGTCACCTCCCTTAACGACCGCCTCTGGTCACAGAGATAGCAAAGTGCAATATCCATGTATTGGAATATGATGTGTGTGGAATGGGGCAAATGGATGCCCCAGTCTGGAGCTCTTGCACACAACAAGGGGAGACAGGGGACAATCCTGTCTGGTACCACTCTCTACCCTTCTTTCTCAAAAAAGAGGGACAGTGTTTTATTTTAAAGAGGTCCAGCAAAATGCCCTGTCAGATCCTTCAAGCAAAAGTGGATGCTGCTCCTCTCATAGTGGTGCCGAGTTTACTTAGGTATGTGGACCAACCACCAACAGGTAGGTGGTTGTGGTGGGGTAGTACTAGGAGGAAGAGGGATTCGGGGATCCCGCTCTTGCGGAACAAGGGTCCTCACACACCCAGCAAGCTAGGTGTCATGCTTCATCATTTGGACCTGCTCCTCATTGGGTAGGTGCTGCAATACCCAACGGGCACCCATGAAGGGGCTCTTTGTTGGAGATCTTTTGTTCCTTAGCAGGATGATGAAGTGGGGGTGTGTGGCCTGTGAAGGTGTAGATATAGTGAAGTGCAGTGAGTGCATTAAAAAAGGTTAGATATTCCCCAAAATACTTTTATTCTGGTTGGTAATCCACCTCGGTAAAAACGTGTAGAGTGGCAGCTCCCCTGACGTGCGGGTTCAGTTGAAGCTATGCTCATCTCATGGCGTCAACATGTTTCTTGCCTGATGGTTGCTTGATACCGTGGCAATTCTTCAGGACCTACTATGTGAAATTTTAATATATCTTCACTAAATGGTGCAGCTAGTTGCTTACTACCACAGGAAAACACTACATCAAGTCGCTCCAGTAGTGCTGTTCGAAGACCTACGGAAACAAAATGCAAAAGTGTACATAAGTTCTCATAAGTTCTCCAATACAATATCGTGAACATTCCTGTAATTGCATGCTGTTCATATACAACCTCCTCATTTGTTCCTTACAAATAAAACTTCCATTGGCGTACTATACACCATCATAGTACACAAATTATACGTGCAATCGGGGCGTGGTTGTCGACCCCAGATGCATTATAAAAGCATATAGTTGGAAGCTATCCAACCATATATCAGAAGACATGTCTATCGCTAAGAACTGATTAGTAATGTGAGGGACAAAAATTAAACATAAAACCAGCACACAAACACGCCTCGTCAAGGGTAGAACCAGTAGCAACATTGATGGGAGGCCCATGTGGTGGACAGAGGGTGAGCGAGATGCCGCGTTGACACTCACCTCCCGATTGCGGGATTATCACCTCTGCCGGTACGGTGAGTCAATCAGACACCTCAGAGTATGGTGTCCTGTAAGATAAAATCAATAGCAGGCAAAGTGCATGGGGCACGGGTTAGTGGTGCGAACCACTTTGCAGAAGTGTCTGTCCACTCCTTGGTGTTAACCACCACCCGCAAGGTGGTGAACCCCTGCTCTACTCCACCACAGACCACCAGCAAGCGAAGGTCATGGCCGGGCACTGCTCGTGTGAGTAGCAGGTGCCCTCAGTGAAAGCGTTAGGTGGACCTAATGGTCACACTGCCCAGCACCGGGCCAGTCCCCAAGTGTGCCGAGAGTCGGTCGGTGGGAGGGAGCGGTGCGCACTAAATGGCTGCGAAATCTGTGCCCTTCCAATAAAACAGATAGAAGGTAGCCTGTGCGAACTGCTAGGTAACAGGCCTCTACACCTGCACCTAAAATGTACTCACGTGTCCAGTGGGGGGACCGCAATGGATCCCTACCCTCTTTGCCCGTACCGGGATGAATACTCCTGCCTCCAAGTGGAGTAGAAGTACCATTTCCGGGTCAAATGCGCGTTGGGGAGGCGGGCGGCGTCCAGCCTGCGTCATGGACTGCAACTCGCAGTGAATGAGGTACGTAAATGGCTTGCAGTAGTGGCCATCTTGAAATGTGCACATAGGCGTACACGGTGGTGCGGACGAATGAGATGTGGCTCAACTGTTGCGTGTGTGAGAAATATTGACCAAGGGGAAAAGCACACTGGGTAAATACTGTCCGCATTTTGTGAACTGTATGTCGATCTCTACATAGGTATTGCGTGTAGGACTTGCCCGTGACCCCTTGGCAGCAGTATGTTGGTCACATGTCATATTAAAGTTAATGTCAAGTAGGCTTAGTTAGTTAACAGCTCATAAAGGTAGGTGGGGACAAAACAGTCAAAAGGTTGAGTAGGGAAATGCCTAATGTAGGGTCATGGAAATAACGGAATGTGTAGATGACTGTAAACACCCATCGGGGACACACGAAGGGTAACATCCAAGTGGGTGATATATGTTGGAGTGGTGGTGAACCCCACCAGTTGTGTGCATTATTCAGCATTGCTCTGAGTATCGACGTGCTCTATGACCAAAAGTGCTAGAATGTCGAGTGTTAATTGGCGTTGTAAGTGTACCTGGGTCATTCACATCGTGGAGCTTCTGGATAAAGAGAGGGCTTATGAATACATACGTTAAGCCGGTGTTCATCTGTTGTTCAGGGCCGTCCAGGGAATGTCATCGTTCAGACCATGGATGGATGTGGATAAACGGTGTATCCATTGTTATTCTATCCTAAAGAGTGCCTGTTGGGTGTTCTTGGGATGGCATTCTAATACCAATCATTGTAATGAATCTGGGTTGTGTCCCTGCTCTCGGTAGTGTGTATACATTCTAGTTGTGACCCCTTGGCATCTGATATTGGTTTTATGTTCTGTAATGCGGATCCTCACTGGTCTCATTGTCATACCCACATACATTTTACCACAAGGGCAGGTAACCAAGTAGATGCATTTAGAGGTGTTACAATTTGTGTGTTTCCTCATGGCCATGTGAAGGTGCCTGATAGGGCTAGCATTTTCACCACTCTGGTCTGGTCACAGACCCTACAGCCGCCACAGGGGTAGTGTCCAGTGATGAAGGGTAGGCCCCAGAGTGCTCTTTGTGTTTCATTCTTTTTAGTGCAGGGTCTAGTGTGCACAATCACATCTTTCAGATTCCTCGTTCTCTTGAAGGCGAATCTAGGTGGGGGGAACTCTATCTCACCCGAGTTGAGGATGCCCCAGTGTTTCTTAATAATTCCCTTCATGTGTGTGGAATTGGGTGGGTAGGATGTGACACAAGTCAGTGACTCCTTGTGCTCTCTATGTGTTTTTTGCAAGAGTGCTTCTCTGGGGTTGTTCAGTGCTCTCTTGGCAGAGTCCTAACCAGTTTAGTGGGATAGCCTCTCAAGTACATTGGCCTCTACTCTGTAATCACTCGTGGGGCTACAATTCCGTCTGAGACGCAAGAATTGCCCAAAGGGGTGTTTATCCTTAAGGACCCTTGGATGGTGGCTCTGCTACAGAAGTAAGCTGTTCCTGTCGGTGGATTTTTTGTACTGGTTGGTGCTGAGGCCTGTTTGTGTCAGTTGTAAGTTGAGGTCTAGGAAAGGTATATTAGTCTCTGAAATGGTGTGCGTGAATCTTAAATATTGGTTT
This sequence comes from Lissotriton vulgaris, assembly GCF_964263255.1. Classification (NCBI taxonomy): domain Eukaryota; kingdom Metazoa; phylum Chordata; class Amphibia; order Caudata; family Salamandridae; genus Lissotriton; species Lissotriton vulgaris. The sequence goes on along the minus strand of NC_141691.1, from coordinate 735,266,053 downwards.
TGTGCATTCACCCACTCGCAGGTAGAGCGGTCACCCCTCCAGAAGATCAGGATGTAATCAATAAACCTCCTCCAGAGGGTGAGGTTATTGATGTATGGGTTATTGGTGTTCCTAGTGACATTCTCTTCAAAAGTGGCCATATAGAGGCATGCCACATTAGGGAGCGAAGGTACTCCACATGGAAGTACCTTGTGAATGATGGAACAACTGTTTTTGGTACTCAAAATTGTTCTCAGTAAGAGCCAGTGTGGCACACCCCATGATGGAGGAGATGGGTGTTGGGAAGCTCCATTCCACCTTTCTAAGCTATGTCTCCACTGCACTGAGTGTCTCTTGTTGGGGGATATTTGTATAGAATAGGCCCATAGCAGCCTAAGGGAGAATTCACTTTAGTACCATATTAGAGTCATTATAATGGTCCACATTCCAGCCAATCAGGCTGCAGCACCCTCTAGAACCTTATCCTCAGAAGCCCAAGTCCTCAGATTTTCGTAGCACAAAGTGATCAATAGTGCATGAGGAGAAGAGAGCCTCTGAGAGGAGGAAGGGCGGGTTGCATGTGAATCTATGAAAGACACCAATACTGGAGAACCACAGTTTACAGGTTAGTAACTTATGTTCTTCTCCAGTATTAGGGGTGTCTTTCATAGATTCACATGCTTGAATAAGAATAGAAAGCAGTAAAGCACAAACTGAGTCATAAAGGTAGCATAAGCAAAGTACATTACACAACTGTGCCTAATATGATTTAAGAGAAAAACCTTTATGACTGGAGGCGGGAAGCAACAGAGGCTCGCCTTATTGGAAAAGATTCCGTAGCACCGCTTGTCCCACAGCCGCGTCTGCGGCGTCTGCTGATCCAAGACAGTAGTGCTTCGTAAATGTGTGTCTGCTCGACCACGTTGCAGCCCTGCAGATGTGGCGTAGAGGCACTCCCGCGAAGATGGCTGTGGAAGTTGACACTGCCCTTGTGGAGTGAGCTCGTACAGGAGTACAGGAGTTGAGAGGGGCTTTCCAGCCCGCTGGTGGCAAAAGGCAATGGCAGAGGAAATCCACCTAGTGATGGATTGTTTGGTAACTGGCTGTCCTTTGCAGAATGGGCCAAGGCCACAAAGAGCTGATCTGATTTTCGAAAAGGCGCAGTGCGCTGAATGTAGAATTTCAAACAACGGTTTAAGTCCAATGAATGCAGGGAACGTTCTGCAGGAGACTAAGGATTAGGGAAGAATGTCTTAAGGATGACAGGTTCATTGAGGTGGAAATCGCTTGGAACCTTAGGAATAAATTTTGGGTTGGTGCGTAATGTAACCGCTTCTTTAGAAAACTGAAGAAAAGGAGGTTGGATCATAAATGCTTGAATGTCAGTTACTCGCCTGGAGGATGTTTGTGCGAGTAGAAGAGCAACTTTCCACGTGAGGAATTTTAAGCCCGCTGAATGGATGGGCTCAAAAGGAGGTAGGAGGAGCTGTGATAGGACCAAATTTACGCGCCCAGCCGGCGGAGGGCGACGAATGGGCGGAAACATTCGAAAAAGGCCCTTGAAAAACTGTTGGATAATTCGAGAGGAATATAATGACGTGGAACCATCATGACGGAAGCCGGAGAGTGCCGCCAAGAAAACCTTAAGGGTGGAATGAGAGAGTCCTGACTTTGAAAGGGACAGGAAAAAAGGCAGAATTTGTTCAGGCTTGGCGGTCATTGGATCCAAGGCTTTAGATTGACACCAGACACTGAAACGCTTCCACTTTAGTTGAAAGGTTTTAATGGTGGATGGAGCACGAGCATGAGCCAGCACTTCTCGGCAATCTGCGTAGATGTTTAGACGTGCAAACTCATTGTGTTCAGGTTCCAGGCATGTAGCTGGAGATACGCCGGATCTGGATGGCAAATTAGTCAGGAGGTGAGGCAGAGGATGAAGCGGAATTGGATCGCTCTGAGAAAACAGGAGGAGATCCGTGAACCATGGGCGCCGTGGCCACCTGGGTGCTATTAGGAGGACATGACAGGGTTGAAGCCTCATCCTGTGTAACAGGCACGGAAGTAGAGGGAGCGGAGGGAAAGCGTAGATGAATTCGTTCGACCAATTGATCGAAAATGCATTCCAGCTTGAGTCTGTGGGGATGACGACTTGCAAAGCGTTGGCTATTCCTGTTGAAGGCAGTCGCAAAAAGATCCATCTGTGGCTGGCCCCACTGAAGGAAGAGGAACTCTAGAGTTGGTTGATTGAGTTCCCACTCGTGGTTGTCTGTGAGAGACCTGCTGAGTGAGTCCGCTAGGACATTGGAGACACCTGGCACATGGATCGCCGAGAGGTGGACTTGATGGTGAATCGCCCAGTCCCATATTTCTTGTGCTTGCCTGGAGAGCAGAAGAGACCTCATGCCGCCCTGTTTGTTGAGGTAGTGCATGCTGGTGGTGTTGTCTGTCCGCACCAGTAGCGATTGACCCTGCACTACCCTCTGGAAAGATTTTAAGGCAAGGAAAATTGCCAGAAATTCTAGGCAATTTATGTGCCACATGCGCTGGAGCGCAGTCCACTTTCCTTTGATGGACAAACCTTGGAGGTGTGCTCCCCAACCCTCCAATGACGCGTCTATCGTGAGCGTCAGTGTCGGAGTCATCTCTTGAAAAGGTCGTCCCATGGAGATGTTTGGAGGGTGAGCCCACCACTCCAGAGCAGATTGAATGCGGAGCGTGAGGTGGATCTTGTCGTTGAACGACCCAGAAGTCTGTTTCCACTGCTTGTCTAGTTCCTCTTGCACGACTCTCATATGTAGTCTGCAATGTGGGATCAGATGTATGCAAGAGGAGGCCATGCCCAGGAATGACTTTAACGTCCGGACAGAAACGTACTGTTTTGACTGCAGAGAAAGTACCATCTTGAGAATGCGGTCCTGTCGTTCCTGGGAGACAAACACTTTTGCCAGTTGAGAATCTAGCAAGGCTCCTAGAAAATCTCGCTGCTGTGATGGGTGAAAGTGTGACTTTTGGGGATTGACTGAAAGGCCCAAGGTATGAAAAAGCGAGATGCAGACCTGAGTGTGCTGATTGGCCATCTGGTATGATGGAGCCTTTATAAGACAGTCGCCTGGATAAGGGTAAAATTGGATTCCCTGAAGGCGCAGGAAAGCAGCTACCGGAGCCATGATCTTTGTAAAGACCCTCGGTGCTGAGCGAAGGCCGAACGGCAGGACTTTGAACTGGAAGTGCAGATGTTCGACTGTGAAACGAAGATATTTTCTGTGTTTGTGGTGAATTGGCACATGAAAATATGCGTCCTGGAGGTCGATAGTGGAGAAGAATTCTCCGGGATTGAGGTAATTTAAAATTTGGAGTAGTGTCAACATTTGAAATGTTTTTGCTGTGATGAATTTGTTCAGGGTCCGCAAGTCCAAAATAGGGCGCCACTCTCCCAACTTTTTCTTGATTAAAATGAATCGGGAGTAAAAGCCCTTGCCCTGCTGCCCCTGCGGTACCACTTCGACAGCCCCTTTTTTGATCATCAATTTGAATGGAGCCAATAGTTCTTGGTAATGAGGTGGGGGCAGACCAGTAGGTGGGCGGGTGGGAGGAAATTTTACAAATTCTAGAGTATGTCCTTTTGAGATCACATCCAGGACCCAATGATCGGAGGTGATGTTTGACCAATTTAAGATGGACTTGGAGATTCGACCTCCAATTTTCACAGACGGTGTGTACTTGACGCTGGGGTTGTCACTGTTTCTTAGCGTTGGAACCACCTCTGTATGTGGTTTTCCTCTGGTATGGTCTTGAATTGGTCTGGCGACTTTGAGACTGGTAGCTATTTCGTTGTCTATTGTCACCATAGGAGCGATATTGGCTGGAGCCGCGAAAAGCGGAAGAGCTGCCACCCCTACCATGTGCTCCTCGAAATGGCCGTTTCTTATATTGGAGGGTTGCCAAAGCCTTGGCCGTATCCGTATCCTTTTTAATTGTTTCGAGAGCGTCATCAACATGTTTGCCGAAGAGCGAATCGCCATCTTGGGGTAAATCAAGTACACATCCTTTATCCTCTGGACGAAAAGCACTTGACTTTAGCCATCCTTGGCATTGCAATACAGCAGCCCCTGCCAATTGCCTGAATCCCGTAGATGAGATGTCGACAGCACAGTCGATGATCTCTGAAGAGATCTTCTCGCCCTCTTGCACAATGGCTTCCGCTTCCGCGCGGATTGCCTCAGGAAATTGTGGAATTAATGCTGTAATTTCGGACCACATCTGGCGGTCATACAGTCCAAGAATTGCTAGAGAATTAGCCGCCCTAACAGTTGTGGCCGCCATAGTGGTAAACTTTTTCCCGATGGAATCTAATTTGCGGCCCTCTTGATCAGGGGGAGATGTGAGTGGCGTTGCAGGATTGCAAGACCTTTTCTGAGCCATCTGCGTTATGACGGAATCCGCCTTTGGCTGAGAAACTAGGCATGCTGGAGAGTTCGCAGGCGCCTTATATTTTTTATCAAGTCTAGGTAAAACGGCCGGGTTCGAATTAGGCCGCTCCATTAATTTGAGACCTTCCTTCGAAATGTGATCGATGATCGGGATGGTGTGGGCTTGCCTCTGAGGAAGGTCCTTGAAATCATATAAAAAACAGTCCTTCTGTTGGACTTCTAAATCGAGGTGAACCTTTTGGCAGCACGGATCATCAAGTTGTGAAAGCTGCCAATGTCCACTGGAGGCGAAGCTCTTGGCGATGTCGGCGGAGTAGCAGGTGTTTGAGCCCTGTAGTCATCCCAATCAGCGAGGGCATTGTCGTCGTCATCTTGATCAGTGTTCTGATGGTCCTGGTCCTCATTATCAGTATCCTGCTGAAAGCGTACTGGTGATTTGGGTGTTACTGTAGGTACAGAAACTTGTGATTGTGGAGGAGGATGTGGAGCTGGAGAAGCAGGTCTGGATGGTGGAAACCTGCGATTATAATCATCCAGCATGTGCCGCAAATTAGACACTAAAGACAGTGGTATTTGTGTCATCTCTTCCGTTATGGGTGTCTCAGAGTACTGTATGGGGAAAAGATGTGCCCCATCTTCGGTTTCCTCTTCCTCCTCCTCATCATAGTCCTGGCACTTAATGTTAAGTTCAGAGGGACAAGACGCTGGACGAAACGCATCATCGACATATGAGCCGTCATTAGAGTCCTCCTCCACGGACTGAAACAATTGTTCAGGAAGAGCAGAACCACTCTTTACAGGACTTAAATGTAGAAGAGGCACCTTTTTCTTAACCATGGAAGCGGTGACCACTGTGAAAGTGGTGGCCGTGGCCAGTGGATGGTGTGAAGTTGAGGAGCTCGTCAATGAAACAGCAGAAGATTCTGAAGGAGGCTGAATTGTCAGCGCTGGGTGTGATGAAGAATCCGTAGCCGGATGTGACTTCCCTTTATTCTTCGTCGACGATGGTTTTTTCACCGTCGACGACGCCGTCGACGAAGAGGGTAGCGTCGACGCAGATGTCACCTACGACGAGGATGCAGTCGTCTGAATTTTACTCGTCGACGTCAAGGATGCAACCGTCGACGGAGCTGTCAACGTCGATGACGAGGTTCCCGTCGACGGGTTGGGTCTCGTCGACGATGGTGTAGTTTTCGTCGGCGAGGATGTGCGCGTCAACGGAGGCTTTTTCGTCGACGAGGTGGTCCTGTCAGTCGTCGACGAGATCTTAATGATGGAAGCAATGGGTCTCACCTCATGTGCCGTCCTCGACGAGGTGGACGTCGTCGACATAGTTCCTGAAGACATTGAACATGTCGTCGTCGACGTGGAGACTGCATCTACAGATTTGGTCGTCGCCGATGTCGTTGACGGACGCGTCAACGAGCCCGTCGACGAGCCAGTGCCCGATTTTGAAGATGATGGCACGGCTTTGGACTTTGACGCCAGAGAACCAGATCCCATAGGCGTTGGAGGCAAGTCCTGTGGGGAGGCATTCTTAGAGACTTCAGCAAGTCTTCTTTTCTTGAGAAATGGAGAGGGCATCTCCATCTCAGACCCATGCTTCTGAGAGGCCTTGGAATGAAATGAAGAGACACTCTCAACATCCGAGACCACAGCGTCAGATGTCTTCAACCTCGGTAGCCACAGAAGGAGAAGGGCCTCTCTGTCTCTTAAAGTTTTATTAGAAAAAGTACGGCAGTACTTACAGTTCTTGACTTCATGGTCCGGATAGAGACAGTAAATGCATTTACTGTGTGGATCTTCATGAAATAGTCTTAGTTTGCCGCAGGATGAACATTGTCTAAATAAAGATTTCTTAGAGGAAGACATTTGTCAAGTAGAAATGAGCTATGAAGTAAAAAAAACTGAGCAGAGCTCAGGGAGACTCCCTTCACACGACGTGCAGTAGAAAATCTGAGGACTTGGGCTTCTGAGGAGAAGGTTCTAGAAGGTGCTGCAGCCTGATTGGCTGGAATGTGGACCATTATAATGACTCAAATATGTTACTAAAGTGAATTCTCCCTTAGGCTGCTATGGGCCTATTCTGTTCTATGGTACTTTCTTAACTCTATGATATCTTTATATCTTATTACTCTATACATATATATATATATGTATGATTATGTGATTTTTTCATCTATATATGCATATATTACTGCTATTTTATGTACCGTGGGACTCCCACTTCGACGACGGGGAATATTCAAGCATGTGAATCTATGAAAGACACCCCTAATACTGGAGAAATTTTGTTCCTTAGCTGTATGATGAAGTGGGGAGTGTGGAACGTGAAGGTGTAGATATAGTGAAGTGCAGTGAGTGCATTAAAAAGGTTAGATATTCCCAAAAATATTTTTATTTCGGCTGGTAAATCACCTTGTTAAAAACGTGTAGAGTGGAAGCTCCCCTGACGTGGGGGGTTCACACTCTACCCGCCATGTCCGTGACACTGTCTTGCTCTTGCAAACCCTTGCTATGGGGTATGTATATAAAAGTCGAGTCCAGTGTGGGATATTGGGGACAAATCCAAACACCCGGAGACCCATGAACAGGTAGGGCCAGAGGTTGGTGTAGAACACTTTCTCAATGACCGTAGAGTGGAGGACTGAGATGTGTACCTCATATGCTACTTGGTCCATTACATGGAACAACAGTCTGAGGTTCAGTGCTGCATTCGGGTATAAAGTAAGCCCGGGAGGTAAACTCTGTTCTGCTCACAGAGTTTGTGGAATTCGGACACTCCGCGCTCTGCTGAGAAACGCAGAATTCCTGAATTCCGCCATTCGGGCACCAAGAAGAGTGTTTTTTTCTGTTTGCGCGCTCGAGTTTTCTTTTGAGCGCCAAGACTCTCAGGCTGCTTGCAAGCACGCGCAAGACTTCTCACACAGCCAGCGAGCTCCCGCAAGACTCCACGCTCACTCGCACGGCGTCCGGCCACGACAGCACCAATCTAGCATTCTTCTAGCCGATCGTAAACGGAATGGTTTAGCAGCTTTTCTGCTTGAGAATGCAGCTGGAAGGCATTTGGAGTAGACTTTCTTCTGAAACTGGCTGTTGGAGTTGTCTTTTGTGTGCGAGAAGCAATTTTTAAAAAACTTTTTTTTACAAACCAGAAGGAAGTGCCCCAGAGACTCCAACTTCTGGTTCCTTTCCAGCAGGTTCCTCTCAGTGCTTTGTCTCTCTCCTGGTCACTTTTCATTGGGATTAGGAGCTGGAAGGATTACTCTCCTTGTCTGGTGCATATATACCATTGGATTGAAGGGCTTTGCTTTTGAGATATCACAGTAAGTTGAAAAACTGGTGTATACAGGAGTTATTTGTTTGACTGGGGGCATGCACCTGGATATTTTTGTACTTTTATTCGATTTTTAAAAATGTATTGTAGGGGTGATCTGCAGTTTTAGTAGGGGCCTAGTTTTTTTTTTACATGAAATGTATCTTCCTCTGTAAAGGAAAAACTTTGCACAGTACAGTACATTTTCTTCTCCATGTATTTTTATTAAGTTTGCAATATTGATTGATTCAATTTACTATGTGACCTAGTCTGCCAATGGTCCTTCCAGCCAGTAGGCCCTGTAGTATTCATGGGTGCATGAAACAACTGTTTCTGTGGTGTGTGTAGAATTGAAACATCATTTAGGCCATGGATGGCATTGAATTAAAATACAAAAAGGTGCTTTCTTATGGTATTTCACATTTTGCCCCTGCAAATAGTGTTTAAGTGGGGTAATGCCTTCGGAGGATGTGTGCTTTTGTGAACATTTTAGCCCTGTTAATTTTCATTTTTGGCATTGCTGAATTAATGCTGGGTTCTCTGTGTTATCATGCCTCTTTTGTCTGGCAACTGTGTGTGTGTGTGTGTGTGTGTGTGTGTGTGTATTTGGCATAGGCCACCATTTGCCTTTGTTCATTATGCCAGGTGGACAGGGGCCATTTTGTATAGTCAGTGTCTATCCTAGGCCTGCATGTGTTCTTTGATTTCCAGCAGGCCTCCTGCTTGTTGTAGTTCTAACCATGTGGATGGCAGCCATTTTGTGTAGCCATCCAGTGTACTTTCCCCATAGGCTACATGTCTTCTCTGTTTGTGGCCATGCCTCCTTGCTAGTTGTTATTGTTTTGACCATTTGGCTGTCAGCCATTTTGTGTGTGTAGCCAGACAGTGTGCTTTCCCCATAGGTCTGCGTGTCTTCTCTGTTTGTGGCCATGCTTCCTTACTGGTTGTTGTTGTTCTGACCATGTGGCTGGAGGTCATTTCATTGTGTGTAGCCAACCAGTGTGCTTTTGCCATAGGCCAGCATGTCTTCTCTGTTTGTGAGTGACCATGCCTCCTTGCTGGTTGTTGTTGGTCTGACCATGTGGCTGACAGCCATTTTGTGTAGCCAGCAAGTGTGCTTTTGCCATAGCCCTACATATCTTCTCTTTGTTCCCCATGCCTCCTTGCTTGCTGTTTGACCATGTGGCTGGTGGCCATTTTGTGTGGGCATCCAGTGAGCTTTTGCCATAGGCTTGCATGTGTGTTCCTCTATCATTATGTTGTGGCCATGCTTCCTTGCTTGCTGGTACACCAAGTGGTCAGTCGGTGACCATTTTGTGTAGGTAGCTAGTGTGCTTTTGTCATAGGCCTGCATGTCTTCTTCTCTTTGTTCCTATTACCAATGACTATTGGCTCTGTGTTGTTGTTGTTGATGACACTGTGGCTATGGCAGGCAGCCATTTTGTGTGTCCAGCCAGTGTAGACCTTTATCATATGCTTGCATGGATGGTTGAGCAATGAGATAGCAGTTAAAAAAATTAAAATGAATGATATGCTTGAGGATGATGTCAATTATTTATAAAACATTTTTATTTTATTTTATTTCAATTTTAGTTGTAATCTTTTAATGATTTGATATTTTTTGTTATTATTTTTTTTTTAAATGTATATATTTTATTTTTTGTTTTTTTAAACCATTTTCATAACATCCGGCATCAATGAATCAACCCCATGACTGCTATAGGTGCACAACAGCAATCATTCTGTAAGGATTATTCTGTTGTCATTTGTCAGCTGCACCTCCCTGGGTGCCACATCCCACATGATGAATTGCACATCACAAAACAAACAGTTACATCTGTATTGATTTGTTGTTGTTTTTGTTGCTCTTTCTAATCCTTCCAGAGTGTATAATCACCATGAAAGTTTATGTTGGAGTAATTTTCCATATTATGAATGAACACTGTATACTATTGTTAATTATTTATAATAACTCAAGTTACCACACTAAATGATATTGTTTGTTTGTACTACTACTTGAACTGCAACAATGCCACATTTCACTGATGTTTTTCTTGTTTTTTTGCCTTTAGGTTCACAAGAGAAGAGACATCACCCACAATACAGCCATAAAGATGGCCTGTGCACGACATGACGTGTGCCTGACTACGCAACATGGTCATCTCTTTAGCTTGTTGTGAAGCTAAGTGCCACTAACAACCGACAGCTTCAAGATGGTCCCAAAGAAAGGTGCTGCCAAGAAAGGGCTAGTAGGAAGCAGAAGAAGCAGCTTTCCTCCACTGGTGTACCGACTGCAACCTTATTAAAGAAAGTTGTGCCTGCCTCACTGGCCTCAGGCGAGCAAGCTGAGAGCAGCACTCCTGCATCAACAGCACCACCTCCCAACCTAAGCACAGGACCATGTCTGTTAGTGAGGCAGCCAGTGCAATCATGTTGATGCAGACGAGTAGAAGAGGTATGGCGCAGTGGCCAGGGCGACTGACACCAGACGCTGGTGATCACAGTTCGATCCCCAGCTCAGGCTGCAGGCGTCTGCCCAGCACCATGTGACTCTGGGCAATAGCTTGCTTAATCTTCCCGACAGCCCCCAGCGCCGGGAGGCCTACAGGTAGCTGTGCGCTTTACAAATACTGGATTTTAGTGATGTTGAATTGGATTTGTCCCTTTCTCAAAGTAGTACACAATCGTTTCAGTAAACACAGCAAAGTGGACAGCAGCCGCAGCCAGTAATGGATTTGTCTGATGTTGGAGCAGAACAGGAGGTTGAGTTTCTTTCTGAGAAAGAAGTTGAACCTCCTCTTTTAGAATCGTTGGCTCCCAAATCTCCAGCAAGGAAAATAATGGGTACTACAGCACCATCTTCTCCAAGCACCACTTCTAATGATGATGATGATGATGACATGGAGTGGATCCCGACAGAGACCAGGAGAAAACAGGAGAGGTAAGGGAAAAGAAAGTTCCAGAAAGACTTAGACTTATGGAATGATGATGATGAGGTAGTCATGGTGGAAGGTCACACAGAGGAATATGACATTGCTATTCAACCAGCTCAGAGGGATGTGGCACAGGTAGCACCGCCACCAGCTCCCATATTTGCAAAGCCCTTCCTGAGACCTGCACTAATCCCTGCCTCAGGAGAAGCAGATAGGCAATCGACAACATGCCCACCTACCTCCAGTCCTCTTTAGGCATTGACAGTGGCTTGGTAAAAAAGTACTCCCTAGTTAGGGACTTTTTTACAGTTAGCAAAGAGAGGGAGCACATTGCAGTATGTACCATTTGCCACTCAAATTTTCGTCAAGGTAAGCCTGGTACACATTATGGGACTGGAGGCCAGATGACTCATATGAAAAAACACCCCACATTTAAGTGGGAGGAGCACCTTAAAATATTGCTGATAGTGGTTGTGGTGGTGGGGAGAGCTGGGGAACATCAGCAAAAAGTCCAATATGGCGGAAGGTGAGGATGATGAGAAAGAAGCCCTGTCCCCAGCAGTGTGCCTGCAGATTCACCCACCTCAGTGACTTCACAATGGCACAGGAAGTCTCAGCGTAAGATGATGAAGACACTGCAGCATACAGTGACTGCCCCACCACCACCATGCACATTGATTCTACTTTTCAAAAGATGCTTGTGTCAGTGCCCCAAGAAAAGAAGAACATCCAGGCTACTATTACGGGCATTTTTAGACAGGAGGAGCCTTACGAGCGAAACCACCCAACCTCACATTTGTACAATGGGAATCTGGCAAAAATGTTAGTGCTGATCCTCTTCCCTTTTTCTTTGGAGAAATAGTGAGATTCTTAGAATTTGTGGCAGCCATCTGCCCAAAATGGAAGTTACCAAGTAGGACCTATTTTGCCAGAGTGGCTGGTCCGTAACAAACAACAGTATCTCAAACAGGGGTGTTATTTAAAGGTCATAATACATGTGGCACAATTAATTGCTAAGAATTTAATCCAAAAGGGGAGGAAACCAGGGAGACATTTTCTTCTGAAAATAAATTGTATTAAACTAAATAGACATGTTGGACATATTAAACTTTATATGTACAAGCACATGAACAGTAGCACTGCGTTACATTGAATGGCATGTAATCTACAAGATAATGTGCACAAGTGCTCGTGAAGGATTGTGACGGCGCAAGTGACATGGTAAATACAGCGATGGTGATGGGCACAACAGGAAACAAGTGGGATTAAAATTCTTTACATATTTAGGATACCCAAACAGTTAATGGTACAAGAAGACAAACATTTATTGAGTGAGGTATCTGTGAATAGGGGCCCCAGGAGTTCCGCTGTGGAATTCAATGACATTTCGGCCTGTCAAAGTGTTAGGCCATCATCAGGACCAGGTTACGATTATTTATATTGCAGTACTGGGAATAGAAGGGTACGTACATTTCCATATATTTATGCGTTCATTTGGTGGACCAAGAAAGACAAGTAGGTCAGAGTTAGAGTGTTACTTAAATTTGAGCCCAAAACAAGGGAAGGGGAGGAGAAAACATGTAATAGGTGCTGCAAACAATTACCGCGTGACTAGGCACAGAGAAGAAAAGTGTAAGCCAGGGCGCTAAATCCTATGCCGGAAGAGAACTTGCTTAAGATTCAAAAAGAAGGCTGGGTCCAAGGCTAGTCTGGGGAGGAGCAGTAGAAACCTATGCGCGTAGAAATGAGAGTTATATCGCATAGGGGAGGAGAGGGGAGTAAAGGGAAAGGACGGGACTGACAAACTTACTTAATGGAAGTCAGAAGAGTCCAAGATAGGGGTGCAAGGCATCGCTCCAATTACGAGAGCCGAGGGACTGCTGGTCGTATTCCCTATAGAGTGAAAAATGTATCATCAATGGGATGGAAAGAGCAAAGGGGGAACTGGGTGGCCGCCGAGTGATGGCGTGGAAGACATGCGGGAGTAAGGCGGTCATGGGGGGGCAGCCTGGTAGAGAGGGAGAGGGAATCGGGCGACGTGAATAATGGTCGGAGTGGAAACGGAGTCCGTAGCCAAGTGTAAGGAGAAGCAAGAGCTATACATGGCTGCAATGTGGAGAGTCACATAGGGAAAGAAGCAACGCGTAACTTTGTGAAGTTGACCATGCGACTCGAGCGGGTGCATGAAGCCCATACCGTCCGTTAGGGGCCGGTGGCACTAACCAAGGTCCTGGGAGAAGGACCTACGGGGAAGCAGCAATCGCAGTAGCACTTACTTTGAACACTCAGCGTGGGCGAGAACAACTTTCAGGCTCTGAATGCGCGCCTTGCATTATTCGCGGTTAAGAGCGGATCACGTGGTGCAAGTCAATTCTGAACCACTAGTTTGTGCGCTGTCATATCGGCTTGGAGAAAGGATAGAATCAGGATGGAAAATGAAGACAGACTTAAGAGATATATGAGACCAGTTTGCCATGATAATACAGATAGGTACTGGAAATACTGAAAGAATACATACGTTTTGTACAGAGTTATTCCGTGAACAAATCAGAGGTGGTATGAGCAGGGCCCCTCAAGAGTTCCTTAAATTAACACAGAAGTAACTGGAAGGGGTTATTTACATGAAATGAGATCCCTCAGAGGTGCCTTAGACTAACACAGAAGTTCTACGTGGGGTACACACGAAGTGTGGTCGGAGCTGGGTATGGAATGTGATTCATTCAAATGTAATCTGTGTACCGGAAGTGATTATTATGTGTAATATAAATAATGAAAAGGAAATAAATAAAACAGATCAATTGGTTACACTGGTATCAACTGTCTGGAAAAGGATTAGTTGGATACAGGCGTATAAGATAGGTACAGATTAGTTCAGGGAGGGTCAGATAGAGAAAAAGCTCAGTTAGAGTAAGTTGACCAAGAGGGCTAGAGGATGGCTTATGTTAGTGTGGTATTCCATTCATCCAAAGTGTTCAAGCCAAGTTCGATGGTATTGCAGCGAGCTATCCAGTGGCATCCGCATCTGTTCAGGAGCCTCTGGATGTCGCCCCCTCTGATTGGTATGGACGGTTGGTCAATAACCATCCAGGTGAAATGGTGTCATTATGATTATGTTCTTTGAAGTGTGCAACCAAGGGTTCTGTCAGCACACCGCACCTTATCCAACTACGGTGTTGTATGATTCTGTCTTTGACCATCTGTGTAGTCTTGCCGATGTATAGGAGATTGCAAGGGCAGCATATTGAATAGATGACATTCTGGGATCTGCAGTTGGTGAGAGATTTCAGGTCATGTTTTTGTCCCTTGTGTTCAAAACATTTCTTGTTAAGTGAAGTTGAACATGCTGAGCATCTTTGGCATTTGTAGTGTCCAAGTGGGGGTGGAAGACCCCATGGTCCTCTGACGATGCGCTGCAGTTGGTTGGACAAGCTTTGCAGCAAAGTGTTGTTCACACCATCCACCTGATCATAGACATGTGGACCAGTTGTCAGGCGACTGATTACATGTGCATCACTGCACATTGCATCTCTTTTGCACGGGTAAAGCAAAAGATATCTTCAGGACCTAACCCTTAAGAAAGTTTAAGAGCGTTCAGCGACATGCAACAGTGGCCATGTTTGCCATGGAGAAATCACATACAGCTGTAAATATCTTGGAGGAATTTAACAGCATGGTGTATAAATGTCTGCGACCCAGCGGTATTAGAATTGGATTTGTTGCCACGGACAATGGCAGTAACATAGTCAAGGCCATGTCAGACAGAGGCTATTTCAGGGTCCTGTGTTTGGCCAATTACTTCAACCTGGAAGTGCAAGACCTCCTTAAAAAGGAAGACATAGTCAGCAATATAGCCATTCTTTTAAAACCCAGAAGCAGCTGTGGATTAATAAGTGTAGTAATGGAGCACCAGTTAAAGCCCTGATATAGGAGGTGCCAACACGTTGGTACTCCACCTTTTACATGCTGCAACATCTGTTTGAACAGTACAAACAGATCAATGACTATGTCATTCAAAAAGGAGGGGATGCAGTTGAGAAAGCTGTGACCATGGATGTGGGGCCTATTCAAATGCCTGACACAGATGCTTCTTCCTTTTGAGGTTTTCACACGGGAAGTTAGCAAGGAGGACAGTACGATGGGCCAAGCTATCCCATTGGTGCATCTCCTACAAGACCAGGTAAAGAAGGCGTCTGAAACGTTCGCCACTGCAGGTGTGAATGAAAACAAGGAAGCATATGCCTTGGTTGAGAGCTTAGTCCTGCGCTTGGCTGAAAATATAAGGCTGCAATATGACATCATCAGGCCAAAAAGTACATATGTGCCACACTACTTGTTCCATGGTTCAAAAAAATTCTGACCACTTTCATCCCTTTTTCTGAAGGGGATGTTTTAAAATATCAGAGGTGGATTGTAGACAAGCTGGAGACTTGGAAGAAGAACAGCTAGAACTTTAAGTCCCACCCTACAGTTCTGGGGTGTTGCCTTCAACTTCCAGAGGGGGCAGTCTGGTCTCACAGCAGCCAACAACACCGTCAACCAGAACACCGGCAACAATAGCGAAAGATGGACTGGACCCAACCTCTACATTGTATTGGTTTCAATTGATAGGGCTTAAGTCCAGTGCAGAGGCGATGGCAAAACAGGTAGAGCAAGTAGCAGCATCAATGACCATCCACAGGATGTTCCATGAGTATCTGGATGATCCAAAAGAGGTCTATGTGGATCAAAATCCATTGATGTATTGTTATGGGAAGATGCGCCAATGGCCAGAGCTCGGGAGCCTGGCAATAAAGTATCTGGCTTGTTATGTTGCTAGCGTGTCTGCTGAATGCGTGTTCAGTGCAGCTGGTGCGGTCCTCACAGTGAGAAGGACTAATCTCTTGCCTCAAAACGTGGAGAGATTGGGGCGTGGCTTGGAGGGCGACGATGGCGGTCGCAGCTTAGAGGAGCTCCCGCCGGCCCACACGTTATCCGATCATTATCCTGGCCCCCGAGCCCTGCAAACTGCCCTACCTGTACTGGGAGTGTTCCGGGTGGCACCGAGACCTATCCGGTGTGCCGCCCCGCTTCATCAGCTGCTCCAGTGACCCGCGATTGTCGGCGACGCGGTGCGGCCTACTGTCCACGAGTGGAGCCGGGGCCTCGATTTTCGGGACCCGGGCCGACGGCCAGTGGTCGGGCCGGTCGGGGGATTCCCCACCCAGCAGCATCGGCGCCGGAGCTCACGAGGACCACTGGGGGTACCTGGAGCGTCGGAGGCTACACCTGGGGTGTTCCTGGGACAGCGTGGGGGCACCGCGGCCTGTGCGGACCCCGGGAGACCGGGGCCTCGAGTTTTGCGACCCCGGGCCGGATCGAGTCTGAGAGACTGGGGGTCGCAGAGGTTGGCTCCTAGGGTCGGTGTGGCACCTACTGTGCGCAGTGACCACTGACCACGTCCAGGAGGACCCTGGGGGCTGGGACGCGGACTACACCCGACTGCCCGGTGGCCTTGCATTTTGCTCATACCGTGCGCTCTGAGGCGCGCCTCTCCGGGCCTGTTCCCGGGACTGCTTGGGGCCGGTGAGACGACGGAGGGGGCCCCCCGCTGGGTCCTGCCTCGGATACTGGTGCTCTGGAGTGTCCTTGCAGCTTGCCTGGCCCTGGGGACGCCGGGGCCTCGAGTTTGGTGGGCCTCGGCCGGATGGTATTCTCCCTGGCTCCTGGACCGGGAGGTGGGCTCGGAGCGGCTGGAGAGCTAGAGATTTGCACGCCACGTCGGACTTGGATGGCTGGAGCTGGTGGTGCCTGGAGGGACAAGCCTGCTGCCCGGATGGTGCGTGGAGATCTCCCACGGATAGCCCGAGACAAACTGTGAGTGCCCCCCCCCCCTCCTCCTCCCCTCTGGTGGACCGGCGCTGGGGCGCTGTGACGGGACTTGTGACTTGTGACCCGGGAGGTGTTCGGGGCTAGTCAGCCTGAAGACCCGAGTGTCTGCCCTGCATCTTCTGCTGCTTTGGGACACGAGTTGGGTGTGGGGTAGCCAGGCAGACGACGGGGCTGGACGTCCCCGGTTCTTGAGACCTTCCTCTGCGCATCCAGGAAGCCCTAACCTGGTGAAGTAACTATCCTGTTGAACGTTCCCGCTGGGGCTTGCTGCCCGGAGCTGGGCTGCGGTGTCTGTGTTCTGGGGGTGCCCACTGGGGACGGCATTTGAGCCCCGACGGAGTCTCCTTGGCCCCCGAGTGGACGATACTGTTGAATTGCTGTTGACGAGGGGCCCACCACTGGGGCAGTGAGGCCCTTTTCCTTGCCACCAACCATGACGAGAGGTGGGGGCGGCACTGGGTCCACCAAGCAAGGGACGATTGATAAATTCACAGGGCCCAGTGGAGGCTCCGGGGCATCCGGCGGTGGCCAGACCACAGGCCCTGATAATGCGGCCCTGATGGCCGCCATTACGCAGTCCAGAGACATGCTTGATGCCAAAATTGGGGCGGTTGGCGCCGATGTCATGCTGCTGCGTCAAGATCTCCGCAATGCTGTGGCCCGCATCACCGAAACCGAAACTCGGATTACAGGGGTGGAGGACGATGTGGTGCCTCTGAAAAAGAAAGTGGAGGACATGGCCAGGATCCAAAAGGGGCTAGCGCTCCGTGTCGAGGATGCGGAAGGGAGGGCGCGAAGGAATAATCTGCGCTTCGTGGGCTTTCCAGAGGATTGTGAAAAGGGGTCCATGGATGTATTCTTGACACGCTGGTTGGAGAGCTGGCTTCCCCCGGACGTCTTGTCACGCTGCTTTGTGGTGGAGCGCGCCCATAGGGCCTTGGCGCAGAAACCGCCGGCCGGAGAGCGACCACGTCCAGTCATCGCCAAGATCCTTAACTTTCAGGACAGGGACGTTATTCTCCGAGAAGCAAGAGCAAAGGAGGACTTGTCGTTCGAGGGTCACAGGATTATGATCTTCCCGGATTATACCAGGCTGGTGCAGCAGCAGCGCCGATCCTTCCAAGATGCGAAAGCCAAGTTACGTGGATTGAAAATTCAATATTCACTGTTGTACCCTGCTCGTCTGCGGGTTGTGTTTCATTCCAAGACCCACTTTTTCGACACCCCGGAGGCGGTGTTTAGCTGGACAGATGAGACAGTCAGGATCCGACCGAATGCCCAGCCGGGCCTACACTCCGGAGCATCGCGTGGGTCGTCGCAAGAGAGGGGCGAATCATCCAACAGGAGCAGGAGACACAGGAAGTCTAGGTCACGGCGACGCTCCCAATCCGGGGGTGGCCAGCTGGATGGTGCACAGTCAGACACTGCTCAGTCTGGGACTGGGACCAGAGAGCCGTGGAGCCCCCCTCTTGTCTCCTAAGCGACATTTCGTTTCTGGCCTTGGCAGATGGCCATTGGGGTAACGCTACTGATTGATGGGCGGGTGCATGGTGTGGTGTGGTCTAGGCCATAGCTGGACACAGGAAGGGCGTAATGTCTGTTGTAGTTCTGTCCCGCTGCGCTTAAGCGGTGGGTCACATGTGCTTAATGGGGTTCGGGGTGCTGACCCATGGGCGGCCTACTCCTCTCATGTTCGAAGGGGGGCCCTAAGGGGAGGTACTGTTAGTTGGGGAGTGTGGGGTGAGCTTGCTGTTCTCTTTGGGGATGTTGGGATCCATTGGTATGGGTGGGCCCGGGCCCTGCGTTTTGGTCTCGGGACCACCCATGCCGCGACAGGTACTTCATAGTTCATTGAGGTATAGGGTGGGGGGAGGTGGGTTGTGGGCGGTCGGGGTTTGGACCGCTGAGTTGGGGATTGGGACTGTTTGGGGCTGTGGGACTGTAGTGTTGGGGTTTGTTTTCCTTGGGGTGGGCGGTAGTGTGCATGTGTGTGTCTCAGAAATGTTCCTTATGGCGTGTGGTGGGTGGCGCGGGTGTGGAGGGCTTGTGTGGTGGATCTTCATGGACCATGGCTGAACTGACTCATAGGCTCCCTGCAGACTCTATGCGGGTGATTACGTGGAATGTCAGGGGCCTATTGGACAAAATTAAACGCGGGGCTGTGCTACGCTGGGGGAAAAAAGAGGTTGCAGATGTTCTATTGCTACAAGAAACCCACATGATGGGCACAAAAGCTCTGGGCCTACAGAGATTTGGTTATCAACAAGTTTTCCATGCGGGTTTCTCCAGGGGATCCAGGGGTGTGGCCATTTTGATCCACCGTAGAGTGGCGTACACCCATGAGAAGCAGTGGGCTGATCCCCAGGGTCGCTACTTGTTTGTTAAAGGCATGGTGGGCACGGATTCAGTGGTGTTTGGCAGCATTTACGCCCCTCCCCCCCTCCAATGGGCCCTGGCTGAGAGGTTGTTTGCAGTGTGGGAGGACATTGCCGGGTCGTTGGCTGTGATTGGGGATGATTGGAACGATGTGATGAATATATGCGTGGATCGCCATAGGCGCCGAGAGGGGATCGAGGTTCAGCCCCCCTCCCCTTCACCCACCAGACTGCGTGCAATGAGTGAGGGTTTGGGCTGGGTAGATGCTTGGCGACATATGCACCCCGCAGCCCGGGAATATACTTATGTCTCGGCTGTCCACGGCTCGTTCTCGAGGCTTGACTGTGTATTTGTGCCTGGGGAATGTTTGTGTAGAGTGAAGGGCGCTGACATCCTGCCTAGGGGCCTGTCCGACCACTCCCCTGTCTCTGTTGATGTGGAACTCACCCGGAAGAGGCAGCCGTTCCGTTGGAGGATGTCCTCTTGGCATCTCCTGCAACCGGAATATGCTAATCACCTGCGCGAATCCATTGACCACTACTGGCGGGAAAACCTAGTTGGGGATGCCGATGTAGGGACGGTATGGGAAGCCATGAAGCCTACCATACGGGGAATAGATATTGCATGGTGCTCGGCAGCTCGGCGGAAGCGTCAGGAGCAAACTACCGAAGCGGCCGCACGAGTGGCGACCCTGGAACAGGAAAGCCGCGAGGGTGACGATGAAGTCGGGATACGTCTGCTGTTACAGGCACAGCAAACATACGGGTCCCTCCTGATGGATGAAGCCAAACAGGCATGGCTAGCCACCAGAAGTAGGGTGTATCAATGGGGGGACAAGTCGTGTTCCATGCTCCATCGACTGTGCCACCAAACTTTCCAACCCCTCCTGCAGCCAGGCCTTACAAATGGTGAGGGAGAGGTCTTGACCGACCCGCACGAACTGGCGACGAGCTTTGCTACGTACTATTCAACCCAGTACGCCCCGCGCGACCACCTGTCTGACAGTGAGCTGGCTCGCTTTCTCGCAGAGCTGCCACCGGTGCCGTTATCGGATGAGACCAAGACGGCCCTAGAGGCGCCTCTCACAGCAGAGGAGCTGGGTGATGCACTGGGGTAACTCAGCACTGGCAAGGCCCCTGGCCCTAACGGCTACCCGAGTGAATTTTTCAAGAAATTTCATGTACAGCTTGGTTCTCCGTATCGTCGAGCGCTTGAGGTGGCGCGTGAGCGAGGGGTGTTGCCCCCGGACTGGCGCCACGCCGAAATAGTGGTCTTCTTGAAACCGGGCAGACCCCGAGATCGCCATGACTCTTATAGGCCCATCTCGTTGATTAATGTTGAGGCCAAGGTCTTGGCCAAGGCCCTGGCGAACAGGCTCGCTCCGCATATCACGGACTTGGTCCATCCTGACCAGGCAGGATTCATGCCTCGCAGGGCGACGCGGCATAATATCCGTCGCGCACAGGCGGCGATCGACGCCATTGGGACCTTAGGGGACCAGGCGGCACTGTTACTGGCCGACATTGATAAGGCGTTTGACTCCGTCAGCTGGTCGTTCCTATTTGCCTTGCTGCGCTGTCTCAACCTGGGCCCGGTCTTTCTGTCGTATGTCCGGCTCCTCTATACTGATATCACGGCCTCGGTGCGGGTCGCCGGGGCAGTATCGGAGATGTTCCATATCGGCCGCGGGACCAGACAGGGGTGCCCTCTTTCCCCTTATTTATTTGCACTCGCCATGGAGCCTTTGGCTGCCAGGGTGCGCCAGGACGCGCTGATACGGGGCTTCCAGTGGACTGCCACCCTGTCCGACAAAATCGCACTGTACGCCGATGACGTCCTCTTCTTCCTTACCGACCTGCGGCGCTCAGGCCCGCGTGTCCTAGAGGTTATGCAACTGTTTGGGGAGGCTTCAGGCCTGTTTCTGAACCTCCATAAATCCACGCTGTGGGTGTTGGGAGGGGGCGAGGTGACGGACCCCTGGGCTTCGGGGCTGCGAGTGGCCACGACCGGGCTGAAATACCTGGGCGTGTTTCTCTCAGACTTGGCGGACATTGCATGGGATCGTAATCTCATACCAGTCTGGGAGCGGGTACAGTCAGATGTTAAAACCTGGTCTCGGATGCCCCTATCAATCTTTGGCCGCTCCGCTATATTTAAAATGGTGGCGCTACCGCGCCTATTATACCAATTACAGAACCATCCGTATCCCATCCCGCCTCAGTGGTTTAGGCAGGTCAACTCGGTGCTGGGCCGCTTTCTGTGGGCTGGAGGTGCTGCCAGAGTTGCATTGCGTACTTGTTTTTTGTCCACCTACTGTGGGGGTTTGGCCACTTCAGATTTACTGTCATACTATCAAGCCGCACATCTTCTCATCCTGAATGACTGGTGGTATGGCGATTGTGGAGACCCAGCTTATGCCCTGGAGCGTGCCTTGATGGGTGACAACTCGCTTCACACCATCCTCTATTCACCCAGACTGCGTCGCTCGTTGCCGAGGGTTACGCGACTTGTTTTTGCGGTGTGGCGACAGGCCTTGCGTCGCTTGGGCTGGTGGGGCAGACTGACCGCGGAGACGCCCCTGTGGCATAATGGTATGCTGCCGGAACTGTCTAAGCTATCGGGCTTCGACGGCTGGGACGCGATTGGTATCTCGCAATTAGGCCATGTGCTGTCCGGCACGACGCTCAAATCTTTCCAGGCCCTTCGTACCGAATTTGATATGCCCCAAACTCAATTCTTTCGATATCTACAACTCCGACATGCGCTGCTGCCCAGTCTTACCAACCTTGACTCACTCCCTGATTTCAGCCCGATCGAAGCGAAAGTCTTCATGGGTGACCTTGGAGATAGAAACTTTCGCGCATCTACCAGACTATGGTCATCCATTGCTCCTCCACCCTCCTCCCGCTGAAGGCGGCCTGGGAGGCCGACGTCGGTCAGTTGGATGAGGATGATTGGCGTGAGGCCCTGGAGTCCCCGAGGGGTGCGGCTATTGCGATGCGTTTTCGACTCATACAATTCAAAATTCTCCATAGGGCCTACTATACGCGCGAGCGTCTGTGGAAGGCGGGACTGATTGGGACCCCGGACTGCCTGCGGTGTGGGTCGGAGATAGGTACACTACTCCACACAGTATGGTCGTGCCCCAGACTGATTGGCTTCTGGAGAGGTGTGTGGGGCTGTTTGTCAGAGGTATTGGGCTGGACCCTCCCCCGTACCCACCGTTTGGGCCTGCTGCACATCCTAGAGGGGGTGGGTGGAAATATCTACAAGAGGCACCTGCTCCTCCTGGGGCTGGTGGTGGCCAAAAGGGATCTGGCCCGAGCATGGAAGGATGTGAGCCCCCCCCCCCGAGTGCGTGGAAGGCTGGCATTGACTTCTGTATGGGTTTGGAACGCCCGATCTTCGAGGCTCGGGGATGCCCCCGTAAACACTTTAAAATATGGAAAAGGTGGGCAGACCACAGGGGCTTGCAACTGGACCCCCCTGCTGAACCGGAGGAAGATCTTTAGCCCCATGTGGCCTGGTGACCCCGCTCCCCCACGCCTACACTTGCCGCACTAGGAACTTACGTCGATACTGTATATGCGCACATACCTGGGGTTAGGGTGGGATCCAGGGGAGGGCTCTGGGAGTTGGGTTGATGGGTAGATGAAAAGATAAAGACGGGGTTAATGTTTCCTGTATCCTTGTATTGCATTGATTTCTTGACTGGACGCTTAGTCCTATCTTCATGATTGTCTCGGTATGTTTGGTGGTGCCATCCTGATTGTAGGGGGCCACTCTATCACATGTGCTCATCTTTATCAATAAACTTGTTGTGAAAAAAAAACGTGGAGAGATTGACTATGATCATAATGAACCAAGAGGGTTCTAGGTCCGAATTTGAATCAAATGTGTTAGCTCGATAATTTCTGGGTGCACCACCTGAGTTTGAGGACAAACTCTACTTCCTGGGCTAGTATGATATTGCCCCTATTGAACTTTTAAAATGTTCTTGTTAAACTTAGTTCTTTCTTTGTAATAAAACAACAACAAAAAAATTTGCTACTGGAACATTATTATTTTTGTGTCAGATTTATGCGCCCCCACCTTTTTTTTATTAGTCACATATATATTGCTGGATTGCAGTTGGACCAATGTGCATTGAAGGAGCCTTCACTATTCCTTCTTGACATTGGGGACAATGCCTGTCCCCTTCCCATGCCTATTCCCTAATACATATTCCTTTTTGCATCACTTAGCTGTAGAAGGGCTGCCCTATAAAATTATATATTATCCTACAAGGCTGCCTGCCAATACCACATTCCAATGTGTTACCTCCATCAAAGTTAATTGAATACCTATCTGAAGTTGAACTACCCGTGCTTGGATTGGACAAGGTAACTTCAACTATTGCAACTGTGTGGGACTGATTGCGTAAGTGATTTATTCATGTGGTGGCAGACACTGAGGGAGGGTGTGAGGTGAACTTTAATATGGGGAATTTCTAGAGATGATGATTGATTTGCATTGTTTGGGGCTTGAGTGATGGGTGCCTTTTTTCCCTGTAGTTGATGATCAGCCCTTTAACACTTAGCCTGATTTAAGTAACTGCAGGGGTGTTCTCCTTTTTTCTGGTTCTTCAGACATCAGAAGTCACTTTAGTTATCAAACCAAAACCTAGGCAAAATACTGCAATTCTATTTCATTCTCTTTTTGTTCTTCAACAGCAGTGGACTGCACTCCACGTCTATCTTGCTTGGGTCCCTCGTGATTTTGATGATGATGATGACTGATCTGAGATGGAGTTACTTGGAGTCATGGCTGGATGAGTATCATGGAAGAACTCAGGTGGGTCTAGGAGCTTCAGGACTACCTCATCAATAGCCAGAAGCAAGAAGGTATTGAGTATACTATGGACTTGAGTTCAAAGGTAAACCAGGAGTCTAAGGTCTAGTACCCAGCTGTGTGGAATAGAGAGAGGTGCACTTGTAAAATACTGCTCCGTGTGTGGGTGTGTTGGACTTGTGGTAAAAGTGATTCTCTGCGTCCCCCTTTTGTATTTTTGGGAGCTGCCTCAGAGTCTTCGTGATAAGCTCCTCATGATGCTTACCTTCCTTCTGTACTTCTCCTTGACTCTAAATACAGTTTCTCTTTTACAATCCTGCAGGCCTTCTTCTAGAGTGGACATTGCAGAGGAGAATGCAGATGCACTACCCAATTTTGCAATACAGTATCATTTTTCTTTTAACAATCATACTAACTAAGAGAAGTGGGTGGGTGAGTTCACTTTCTAACTTGGAAGACAGAACATTGAGATATATGGTAAATTGGGTCTCGGGGGCAGAAGGACTGTTTGCAATGCATGTATCTGTACTCTGTCATACTCATTCCTTTGTTTCATTCTAACAACAGATTGATAGCAAATGATGTGCTGCTCCATATTGCCCAGATTAATGTTTGCCTTGTATTGTATTGTTTGTCTTTTACTTAAATCCCATTACCCATCTATTCATCAAACCCCTAACCCTCTTCCCCCGAGCTGTGGGATTTATTGAGGTGGGGCTTAAAATACACTATCAATGGATCACACACTTGGTGGGGCGAATGTGGTGAAAGCAACACCAACTTACTGTAGAATCTTCTAAGCAGTAGCCCACACCAGCTCATTACCAACCTGTGCATTAAAAATTATCCATATTTTTTTAGATATAGAATGAAGAGAATCAGCATCATTCAGGCCTTGTGTTGCCTAACCGTAAATGCCTAACTTAAGCTTGTCGACTCCGGACTATGAATCCATTTTTGATAACTGTGGATTTCAGAAATAATACTGCTAGCTTCACATTAGCCAAAACGTACACGTATTGCTATTTTTTCTATTTTAGCACAATCAGGCATTCTCATGTGTTATCATCAAGTAGTACCCAGGTGGTGTCAATTGTTTGTAAATCTTTGATAAATATATAACCCACTTACTCAATCTTTCTACTTCCATTTAGTTGCCTCAGATGAATAATCAATCATTCATTCAGATCAATCCTACAGTTGGAGTTCACCTGGGTGGAACTGGAAGTGGTGCCCTGCTTGTGAAGTTGTGAAGCCTCCCCTGTTATTGCTGCACGTATATTCAGGTAAGACAACTAGTATGGATATAATTTAACCTCGTAATAAATAAATTAACTGCTATTGTTTTTTTCTGGATAGTTTAGAACTTCGACTCAATATAGGTCATCTCATCATGGCAGAATTCCCCATAATAGTCACAATAGTTATAGAAGTATTAGCCTAGACTCTATAAGTAAGTGCTACGTTATCTCTAGTCTTAGGTTACAAGCACATAAACAGGCTGCGTAAAGCTACTTGAAGGCAGCAGTGCAAAGTAAAAGTCAAATAAACTACTTCAGGCATAAATTTAAATTAAGGAACATAGTTTCCCCCTTTATTTATTTACAAAGCAACCCACTCTCTCTACCCAAACAACATGACCACCCCTCTCCCAAACAAAAGTGACAAAGCCCCAAAACTCAAAATGTAGAAAGTCTCTCCAGTTCCAACTCCCTTCCCACCCTCTCTACCCAGCCCCAACACATGGCAAATCCCTCCCACCAAAACAACATTTTTAAAAAGGCGAAAAGAGGGCATTATGGACGTCGGTCCTGAGCTGGTCTATGCTCGGCTCCATCGAGGTGAGCCAGCCCTTGATAGTGTTCAGCCGATGCAGGATGCGGCACAGCAATGGCCTGTTGCCATTCTGGAAGGTATTGGCAGCAGGTGGCTGGTGGCGGCGGCACCGATGATGGGATGGCAGGGAGCCTGGAGGCTGAGGAGGACCAGCTGCACTGGGGCCCTGCAGCTGTGCATTGATTTCTTCCTCCTCTTCTTCCAGGATCACCTGCTGGGGTCCTGGCAGCAGGGGCTGGATATGCTCCAGCCCCTGCTGCCGCAATAGGGCTACTCTCCCCTGCCTGGCGGGTGGTCTGGCTGGACCAGCAGGAGCAGCTATATTGAGAAAAACAAAAAAGACCAATTGCAAATAATGCTCTGTGCAAACAATTGTTTTAAAAAACTGGGTGGCACAGTAGCAGTACATTGCTGGTCCCCTAGGGGCCTTTGGAATATATATGTTGTAAATATTATGATTAGAAGAATCACAAGGCCAATTTTATGTTTTCTTTTACCTACACAAGTTGATAAATATAAAAAAGCACTGACTGTGTGGCTGAAAAGTAACAAGCAGAGAATAACATCACAGGATTAAAAAATCGGTGATTGAATAATTTTTTTCTAAAGGCTTTTCAAGTAATTATAAACAGAGTCAGACACATTGAGTTGAAAAATAAATGACTTCTCATTGATGAGTACGGCATTATGCACTATTATGGATTACAAATTGTGTGTGGTGCTAAAATAATAAAGCCATGCTCATTGCTAGCCAGCGTCTCTGCTAGTTTGCTACTGGTTGCAGCTCAGGTTTAAAATTATCAATTTGTAATTCCAATGGCCCTGCTCTTCGATGAATGCATTTCTCTTTCTATCCTGTCTTCAAAGAGGCTGAAGAATAATAAATAAGATACTACATCAGTCACACACCTCACGTATGAAATGCAGATATTAATATATCATCCTGTCTGCCGTAAGTAGATGTTGAGGAAAATGAATCTAATGGACTGCACTACAAGTAAAGGAACGGATTATATAGATTTTATTTGGCACATTCGTCACTGTGTATTCGATATGAAAAACTTGATATCAAATTTTGCACTTACTCCCACTTTACTCTGTGCTTTCGCCCGCCACCACGTATATCCAACAAATTCATTTGCTGGGGAGAAACCAAGGAAAGGATACTTGGTTTTCTCTACTACAAAGGGTAGGGTGGAGGGATTAGACAGGTAGGGTAGAGCGTTTTATATATAATAGAGGGCCACTACACTGATCATTGATTCATCACCTTTGGCTTATTCAGTCACGGTTCATTAAAAAAAGGAAAAAATCTGAACAAGTTGAAATTAATCTGTTATGGGAAACCATGATATATGTTCTGGAATCAGTTCACATGGGTTTTGCATGATTAAATATGGCACATGCCAAGACAAGCCCACCCACCCCTTCATTCATATACCATTTCCTTTCTTTTAAGCTACCTTCTGTTCTTTTGCGTCTCCCTCAAGCCATCAAATCTCAATATGAGAGATTTTGTTGCATTGCAGATAGAAGAGTCCATAATAATAATTCAATGACTGCTGTGGCTGGTAAAGCTGGGGGTTCCACCTCCCAGTAATTTTTATGTTGAAGATTGACACCATGGCAATAGCTGGTGAGCATAGAAATTAAAAGAAATATGTGACTTACCAGTACCCATCCCTGCTGCTGCTTCTCCCCCTGCCATAGACCTGTCGCCATCTCCTCCTGCAGCGACAATGGAGCCGGCATCAACAATGTTCTGTGTGGGTAGAACAAAACATTACACATAATTTAGATCCCAGATATGCAACCCCAAATACAACAGCAATGCAGCACTACAGTTCAGTTAGCATGTATCTCACAAAAATCAGTCTGGGTATTTGATTGGTTGGTTCACAAAGTTAGACAGCTGTAGAATAATGGTCAATGAAAAACATATGGTGTTGGGTGGCAAATGCAATGGGAGTAGAACCTCATATTTTATTTCCAGCCTTGCTGCACCATCATTGGAAATTGCTGGTATACTTTAACTATAAATGAACGACCTAGTCTGCAGAATACTACATTAGGGGGGTGTGGTCCAGGATGCCCATGACCACTGTCTCATGAACTGAACTGTGTTAGAGCTAGGCATAAGCAAGAAAAGGAAAGCCTCCTGCACAAACATACATGGTGATTTTTATTTAAAATACTAGCTTATGTGGGCCTGCTATCTGAATCTTCACAAATCATGATAGACAGCACCAACATTCCAATTGACCGATAAATACCCCAAGATTCTAGGGTTCTACCCTAAAAAGTCCACCGCAATCATAAAAGGACTTACTGGGATCAGCAGAGCACTCTGCAGCAGTGGTGGTGGTCGTCGAGGGTGGACCAGCTTGCCCAGGACCCTCTGAAACGTCTTTCTTGTTGCCCTTGGGTGCTGATGAAAGAAATTAAGAAGATAAATAAAAATAGATGAGTGATTCTGTTAATAATCTCCACAAAATGTTTTATGAAAAGCAAACGCAGACGCTAAAACAGATCACCTATAGCACTACCTGTTTTGACTTGAGTCTATCGACTGTTGTTAAAGCCCTATTCCAAATCTCTTTAACAAAAATTACATTTGCAACTAATATATTGCAATGAATAATCGTTGATTTTATTATAGTCCCATTTCTCAACACCATTGATGAGCCAACTCAATCTCCCTTTTTTGCAATGCATAGATGCATACTTTACATCATCACAGTGAAATCAATTAAATAACCTGGAACTGTACGAGCTACATAAACAAAGTCACTGAGAGAAAGCGCAACTCAGTGATAAACTATAGTGACAGAAGAAACAGTCTGCAATGGCTTCTTTATTAATCAGCCAAAGTGAGCGCCGGATGAATGCGATTATGTAGCAGCACCTGCTTAGCAGAAACTAGAAACTGGATCACACAATAATGTACCAGCATAAAGTTTAGTAATCATAACTTTCCTTACCTTAAGTGTGAGCAGCATGCTATTTGGATTTTTTTTAGCATTGTAGAACACAAACACAACAAATAATTAATACTCAAAGATCCTCTAGAATCTCAAAGCCTAACAGGTCAAGCAGGTTCTGTTCCCGGTCAAGAATGTTGGCCCAGTGGTGCCTCAGCTGCTGGGCGGTGAGCCAAACCTCACTGGTGCGCCGCACTCACCTGTTCACTGTCCCCCAGCGTCGCCAACGTTCTTGCAGGGTGTAGTCACTACCAGGCCTGCCACCTGCAGCCAGAATCGAAGGGAGGCGGCTCTGCACTAAAAGAAATTAGTGCTGCTACCTCCTCCTCTCAAAAGATTGCCCGAAGCTGCACATCTAGGTGACGGCACCGCCTGAATGGAATCCGACCCTCTGCCATGACGCTGGAAAGGGAAATAAGAAAATAAGAATTGAAAGTAAAGAAGGCAGAAATATGGAAAGACAGGGAAATAAATTAAGTCAAAGAAGTCACAAAAACACGATAAAATGTACACAAAAATGTAAAATACACGAACACAAAGACGCTGACTATTGGAAAAAATAAAAAATTAGGGGTAGAAAAGTAATAAAGGAGGAGGAATACAAAGATTAAGTAGAGATTGAAATTTAGGCCAAGCACCATGACAGAGAGCAGAAAAACAAGATTGCTGTGCCCATGTGGACCGAGTGGTGCTGTTTGTGCGCAATTTAAAACTCAAGCACACTTCAGGACCGTGTTGTGCTGTTTCCGCATGGTTTTTGATTGCACGGACGCACTCCATTTTCCCAACGCAAAGCGAACGGGTGCGCTGGCAAACTCTGCCTGAACGCGGAAATCTGCGTAGCACGGCAGATATTTTTTGCGACTTCTCAGAATTCTGTGGAGATGATGTTGTATGCATAGTGTTGAAAGTTTCCCCAGGATTTTACCATAAGTATTTATCAGGGACAGTGGTCAATACAACGGCACAACAGTGAGGTCCCGGTTGCTCTTGGACAACACTACTATCAATGCCTCTTGTACAGATTGAGGGAGGGACCGGAGACAAATGCCTCTGAGAAAATGCTAAACAGTCTTGCAGCTAGTCACAGCTTGTATTCCAAGTAAAAGTCAGTTGAAAGCCCATTGGGGCCAGGTGCTTTCCCAATGTGGAGTTGCGCAATTGCCGCCATGAGTTCCTCCATTATCACTGGGGCCTCCAGGGCCATCCACTGGGCGTGGGTCAGTTTGGGTAGGTGTATGGTTTCTGGGTATTGGTACCCTCTGTATCGGGTTAGTCCATGGGGGAGTGTTAAGGACTAGTAATATTGCGCAAAGGCACCATTAATGACAACTTGGGTGTGTTTGAGCTCTCTAGTCATGTCTCTAATCATTTAAGTTGTAGGTTTAGTGTGTTTGGATTTGAGGAGTCAGGCAAGTAAGCACCGAATATATCTCTTTACATCGTGGATTTTACTGCACGATGCAAACACAACACGGTTGTAACGACTGCATTGTCACAACACACTACCATTACAACGCAAGTTGTTACGACTTGCGCATGATGGCGCCCTGGATTTAGAAATAGTAGGATTTATTCTTCCAACTCCAGTGTGTGCAACACTAGGGAAAGTGTTGGAATAGTAAATCATACCATTCCTTATCCTAGAGCGCCATCTAGTGCAAGTCATTGTAACAACTTGCATAGTAATGGCACTGCGTTGTAACAAAGCGGTCATTGTAACAACTGCGTTGGGTTTGCAGCAGTGTAAAACCCGCGTTGTAAACGTTGTTTCCTGTAAGCACCTCGCTCTATCACCCACGCCATTTTGCTTTGTGATGAAATCATGCCATAGGCGCATCTCGCAGTCACCAGTGATGGGAGGTCCAGTGGGTTAATGGAGATTTGCTGCTCTGCATCTCGAGCTGCCTGCTGGAGTGCGTTGGGTTCTTGGCAGAGACCCTTTTCAATACTGTAAGTGGTCTGTATGAAGCGGACCCTTGTTTCCACCTTAGATGCATCATACTCAAACTTCCTGGAACACATCCACTGAGCATTGTCTGAAAAGTATTGGTTTATCTGTCTCTTAATCTCTGCCCGAAACAGGTTGTTGCAGATCGCTTCCACTGACAACTGCCACGTAGGAATCTGAGGCTGCATGTGTATCTATCGCAGTGCAATTACCAGAAGAGTTTGATCAGACCCCTTTTGCACCAAGATCCGGGTCTCCTCCAGTGCCAATGTTGTTATGCCATCTCCTAGGAACATGTCTAATCGGGGTGGACCATAGGGGACTAAAATGTATGTTCGCTGACATTTGGATGAAGGATCCTCCCAGTGCTTTAGGTGGGCTGGGTACTGCTGGTGCTCAGCACCAGCAATTCTAGAAAGCAGGTGCTGAGATGGGTTCCTTTCGGGCTCTCCATTTTTGCTCTCAACATCAGGGCGAAAAATAAATCTTGACTCTGCAGCAGTACCATCCTTCACTGCCTCTGAGGTATCTTGAAAGAGACTAGTTATAGCACTTTCACAGTATCATCATGCCAGGACTGAGGCATTTTCAATGTTATATACACAACACAGCCGTAGTTGTTGCTTATTTGCCTTATGCAACTAACAGTCACTGACAAAGCCAATAGTCCTGGCTTGTTGTAGGTGTATTGTTACTTGTTTTATTGCAGATCTGGATGCAATGACAGAAGCAGCAGAATATCAGTTGGGCAGCACACTATGCTAAGCACACATTTTTAGATTATGTGTTTTTAAGCCATGCCCTTAATTACATCGGCCACGCCCCTTTGAAAGATCCCCCAGCTTTTTCATCCTACTTAATGCCCCGGTTTCTCCTCACATCCTGGAGCAGCTATTGTCGCACCCAAGTGGAGAATCTGTTGATAAGGGCAGCGGTGGGAGCCTCATGCAGTGACGGGTGAGATCTGCCCTTGCTGCATTCCATTACTATGTTAAAAGTCCCCCCACACATATTTGCGCCTATGAGATGTACAGGAGTCAGACAGAGTTTAGCTCAGCTAGGAATTGTAATTGCTGAGGTGGCATGGATTGACGCCCGCCGAAAATGGAGGCGTCCGAGTGACTCTCCTTGGAGTGGTGCGGACCCACGACTGCATAACATCGTTTTCTTCACTTTTGGTGAGGCGCCTTTGCTTGCAGATGATTTGGTGCCATAGGAGGTAGCTCTCTTTTTACCTGTGGCTGCATACCTTAACCTGCAGCCTGCTTTGTATCAGAGACGCATGTTGCCTCATTGCGGCGGCTGCCGCCATTTTAAAATGAAACGGCTCCTCACAGCAAAGCGGCACCTATGAGGAGACGCTCATGGTTATTTAATCATTCAGATGCCAAATATTGTTATCTTCCTCTCTAATTTGCAGAGTTGGCAACTTCTTTTTTTCCTAATGGCATTTTCTACTAGCATCTCCTACAGGCTTGCCAGTTTTCCTGACTTTTCAACTTATTTTTTTCCCCACACTAATAAAATTAGCAAATATTTTTTGTATTACTGCTGTTTGACATTGCAGAGGCTTTCTTATCTGGCAGTGTTTTCCTATTTTTTTACGGCAGCCTTTGGGTTTCCAAACTTGCCTACCTCAATTTTCTATGGGTAGACTGAAAAAAGCGGGTACTCCTGTATCATGCTCCATGCACTCCTTCATTAGGAATTCTGCTATTTTCACATAATTCTCCAGAATTATGTTCTCCTTAGCTTCTTTTGCTAAAGGCTCTTCGCCCTCGGCTCCTGTTCCTTTTGCCACAGGCAAGGCCTCCACAAAACATTTGAAAAAAGATCTACCTTCCCTGCCCAAGTCTTCTTGGATTTGTTTTTGGAATAGATATGTCCTCTGCATCCCTACATGGAGGAAACCAAGGCTAAGCTGCAGTTTCGCATGGACAATTGGTCTTGGATGGACGAGAGGCTACCCGCGGTAGAACAAAGTGTATCATCCCTTGGGCTTACTGATGCCAAGGTCAACGCACTTCGATCTCAAGGCTTCTCACTTCAGAAACTGGTTGAAGACCTTGGAAACAGGATCAGAATAAACAATCTTCGCATCTATGGACTACCTGAGGGCACAAGGGCACTGAGCTCCTCCCATTCTTCAAATCCTTCCTCCCTAGGTTGCTGAATTTACCATAAGGAACAGCTCCTAATATCCAGCGTGCTCATCGATTAGGTCGTCATCCTGTTGGCGCTTCTAATTCACAGAGACCAAGAGGAGTTATCTCACACTTTCTGGGGTACACTGACATGCTTAAAGTTCTTACAGCCAATTCAACATATCTCATGGTTAGGTAACACTTTATATTTTGCTCAAGACTATGCCAAAAGCACATCAAATATTCACAAGGAATTTCTTAACATGAGATCTGATCTTCGATCTCTTGGAGCCCATTATGGTCTTTTTCATCCTTGCCTATTTAAAGTTACTTTTAGGAATAAAACTACAATTTATGATGACCCAATCCGGTTGAAGAGCTTCATCAATTCCTGTAAGTTAGAGTCTATGTAAACTTATGGAGCATCTACATCTCAGGCCATTTAGTTTTATTGGACTCTCACAGTAGTTCTTGGCATGTTAGATTTGTTTTCAACTTTTATGTGTTGATGACTATTTTAGCATTGTTTGTTATTGTATGTCTGAATATATTCATGCAGTTCTTTTATACTAACTGCCTTTTTTCTCCTTTACAGGATTGTTTAAGTCTGCCTTTTTTCCTCATCCTTTGTGCTGCAGTCTCTCCTCGCCCTCCGTTCCGTAGGGCTTGGACGTGTCATCAGATCCATGTGGTCTCAACCCCGTTGTTTTCTGGAATCTGTAGCTATGTTGTGCTCTCTTTGTCTTCTATTCTTTCAGTTTTTCTCTATCCATCCTTTCTCTTTCTTTTTCTCTTGTTGCACTCCTTTTCTTTTTCTGTTTATACTTTTCTATCTATTTATTTATAGTCACTTTTCTTGCTTTATGTGCTATGTTTTATTATTTCTTTGAACAGTTGGGTTTCTGTATGGTTTGTATCTTTTTATATGTTTTGTCTAGATCATGCGCTCTCATTTTTCTGTAACATTTTTATGTCAATAAAAATTGTCTCTAGGAATGTCAGTGGTTTAAATTCTCCCATAAAGAGACAACGTGTTTTATCGCATTCGTCAAAGCTTGAGGTAGATATAGCTCTTTTACAGGAATTACATCTTACGGTAAATTAATCCTTAATGTTTAGAAGGGGATGGGTAGGTGAAGTATTTTTCTCACCGGGAGGTGGCAAATGAAATGGGGTTATAACTCTTTGTCACAAATCACTTTCTGTTAAATTGCTCACTCAAGATTCAGATGATGATGGGAGATGGTTATATACTATATTGTTTATTGGGGATGCTCCAATTGTTTAATATTTATGCTCCCACAGTTGGTGACCCCTCTTTTTGGTCTCAGCTTACTCAGCAAACTACACAATACATGAATGATAATTTCATCTAAGTGGTGATTGTAATCAAGTTATTGACCTTTTCACAGACCATATTTTGTCGATCTCTTTCACACCACGCAAAGCACATACATTTTTTGTTCAAACTATCATGATGCCTAGAGACTTTGCAATTCCACTCTGAGAAAATATACTTATTACTCACCGGTTCATCAGACTCAATCACAAATAGAAAATTTCTTTATATCACACAATATCTCCCAATCCTTACGAGCTGCAGATATAGGTTTCATTCTAATATTCGATCATGCTCCCATTTCCATTCAATTGGATACTTATCAGAAATCCAATATGCCTAAACGTTAGCATTTTAATAACTCACTCCTGTTAGACCCTATATTTACCTCATCCTTTTTGTCCTTTTTTAATGAATAATTTTCCTTTAATCAAACAGGCAACTTACCTTTTTCTGTTAAAGCGGCTGCTAGTGATTTTATTATTGGATATGCCTCCAAAATACATAATACTTCACATAAGCAGGCTGGAAAACTTTTAGCAAAGATAAGTAGATGGGATCATTCCTAACATTCTTCTAAATCGAAAGATTGCTTATCTGAGCTTATTAATACCAAGTTTCAATTTATTAAGGAAACAACGGATAATGCTTCACTTCATATATCTTAAAATCTAGTTCAAAGTTTTATGGTGGCCAAAACAAAGCTTGCAAACTATTGGCAAGTTATCTTAAGGTTGAACATAACAAGAGTAATATTGAATCAATTATGGATGCACAACAAACACTAAAGTTTAAAGACTCCGAAATCATTATATACACAAGAGTATTTTCCCTCAGAGATTCATATCTCCCGGTATCTCTCTGATATCCAAAAATCCTTCGATATTCCAGTGGATTTCACATTATTAGAATCGAATATATCACAAAAATAACTTCATACCGCTTTGCATATACTAAAAAAAGACAAAGCTCCAGGTCTGGATGGCTTTACAGTTACGTTATTTATACATTTCTTACAGTTGCTTCTCCATAAATTACATAATCTTTTAGCTTCTTTTTTACGCTCAGGTGAATCTTCTGGTTCTTTTTTAGATGCCCGAATTTGCCTCATTCCAAAGGAAGGGAAAGATTCGAAATATAGCAAAAATTACAGAGCTATACCTTTAGTTAATATCGATTATAAGATTTTTTTCTGAGGCCCTAGCGCTACAATTGTAATCATATCACCATAAATTACTGTCAGACCACCACAACCTATCCTCAAGCTTGCGGTGAGAGCTTGCAGAGATGAAATTTACCCACTCCCCAGCTCCCCTACCTCTCACTCGTAATACAGAATGCCAGGACGAGAAAGGAGGTTGGGGTGCGGGATAAAAGCTCAGGTAGTAGAATAAGAGCTTCTTCTATATTTGACAGGGATACCACCATGGGAAGGAAAGAATGACTTCAGTCATCTGGGACAATGATAGGACCCTGGGATTAACCCACCCACAACTGAACATGGAAATCTACCTGAACAACAGGGCACAAAAGTAGAAAAGGAAACGATGAGTAACTTGGCCATAGTGACAAGAGGTAACTGGATCACACCTTCCTGTATGATGAGTACTGTGAATAGAGAGATCGAGAGAGAGAGAGGATGTATCATGCAATCTATCTGATCACCCAGGAGCACACATACTCTATCAAACAAGCACGGAAGTAGACAAGGCAATAGTATTAACCTTTAGTATGGGAGATAATCCAAGCTATTCTAGTAAATTCAGGTCAGGTCACTGAACTACTTTTTCTGTACATATTCCATGTAGTATGCCTGGAACCTTTCAACAATATATGTTGGTAGTGTACAGCCTTGAACATTTAAATTCAAGAAGAAAGTAAATCAACTCATTAGTGCTCCCGCCTGGTCAAATACAAAAATAATTACAAGCGCTCCTGCTCAGTAAGATACAAAATGACTGTTAGCACTCCTGCGCGGTCAGATACAAAATAATTGTTAGTGCTCCTCCGCGGTCAGATACAAAATGACTGTTAGCACTCCAGCATGGTCAAACACAAAATAATTGTTAGCACTCCTGTGTGGTCAGATACAAAACAACGGTCTGCGCTCCAGCGCAGGAAAACTAGATAACCTGTTGCACTCCAGCGCAGGGAAGCTGAGTACCATGGAACGCTCCAACGCGAATACAAAGTAAGTGGCAAGATAAACCACCAGACAGTGAGCAATACTCAGTGATCAGCAAGATTTCAGTATTGCTCTGAGGAACAAAGGTAACAGGACTTCTGCAACTCGAACGCGAGATGAAGCAGGGTTGTGTTCCGTGACCCGGATTCATATACCAGGTGAATCGGAAGTGCAACCCAACCAGCTGTGTCTCAACGTAAACCAGATTTGATTGTCTGCAGTGCCGGTTTATGCAGGAAATGAATGTGTGCTGCAATATCCAGTGTAGGTAAAATTAAAACTGGGATACACTTATTCCCCACCTTCATTCACACCACTCTCTCTGCTACATGTGTTTGTCAGAAACCTGGATAAGGAAAATAATGGAGCTTTGGGGATCGGATTCATGACAATCAATAGACAAGGGACAGTTGGGCTTTGTCAAAGGTTGTCTTATTTCTGACAATACTTTCTTGTTTTTTGATATTTTATCAAAAACTTCCCACTTACCTCATTCCGTTGCAGCAATTGCCCTAGACGTAGAAAAAGTGTTTGACTGAGTATATTGGCCTTTTCTGTTTCAAACACTTAAATGGTTTGGTTTTGACCCAAGAATGCTATCTTTGATTTCTATTCTTCATTGAAATCCACGTGCAGCAATTTGTGTAAATGGCCTTACCTCTTCTTATTTTATTTTGGGTAGAGGTGTCCATCAGGGTTGCCCTCTCGCCCCATTCCTTTTTAATTTAGCCTTAGAACCTTTTTTGGCTAAAACATATCAAAATCAAGACATACAAGGATTTGATTTTAAAAACCAACAAACTAAACTAGCAGCTTAGGCTGATAATGTGTTATTATTCATTTCACAACCTCAATCCTCTCTTCCAACATTTTTACGAGAAGTTAATTCTTATGCTTCAGTTTTTGGATACAAGTTGAAAAATTATAAATGAGAAATATTACCTTTGACCAAGTTTACTTTTAGAACAGATTTTATCACCTTAAATTTTAAATGGAGTTCTCAACACATAAAATACTTAGGTTTATATTTTACTTCTTCCATTACAACAAAACTCTATTTATGCATGGAGAAATGAATACAAAAAATGTCTACAGTAACTAATAAATGGCATCATTTATATTTATCCTGGCTGGCCGCTTGAACACCATTAAGATGATGTTAACTACCATCATACTGTATACAGTTTCTAATATTACAATATCCATTTATTTTACATTTTTTAAAAGGATTAATTCTGTATTATCTTTGTTTTTGTGGAATAACAAAAAGCCTTGTATGTCATTATTAAAGTTAATACATCCAAAATCAGAAGGGGGAGTAAACATTCCTGACTTTCCCACTTCATAAGACATTTGTGCTCCGCCAAAACTCTTTGTGGCTTTCCAATTCATTTTTGGACTATCCATTATGGGTCGAGCTATAGCATTCTTACCTTTCTTTCTTTTCTTTTCAGGAGTACTAAAAACCCACAAACCACCAACCTTATCTACTTCTATTCTTAAATATTCATGCAAAATTTTTGAGTTTGGGTTATCATTTGTCCCTAAAGATTCTGACTCTTTTCTTAAATCCAACAATTTGGCATAATATGTTTGTATTGATTCATGGCAAACCCTTTTATTGGAAATCTAGGAGACATATCAGCTATTTGAACAAGAAGAGGTTATGCCTTTCTCACAAGCTAGTCGTCTTTTTGAACTTCCTTCCTCTTTTCAGACCAAATATACACTTCTACAGCATGCTCTTTACATTGCATATGCTCAATTTCTTTCTCCTACCTTTCTTATATCTCCTCCTGGTAACCATTTACATACTCTTTTACTCACTCGTCCCAGAGCATCCATTCTGCATTCTCGTTTACTTATGTCTCATACTGTTAGCAAAAAAAATATATGTGGAACTATCCTGGGAACATGACTTAGAGGTGGATTGGTATATCCTATTATGGAATAGACTATGGATCAAAATTAGAAAATTCTCAAGAGCAGCAAATACCACACAAACACTCTTTTTTATCTATAATAGACTTTTTTGTGTCCTGGGGTATTACACAAAATGCACATTGATCTCCCTGACACTTGTTGGACTTGTACCTCCACACGGATTTGAGGAACATACTTTTTACTTTTCCTTATGTTCACAATTTTTTTTAAAACGTTTGGTTTCAGATTAACTAAATTTTTTGTTTCACAGTCCCCTTTTCCATTGCTAACCTATATTTAGGAAGTTTATTCACTGATTGGAATACTTGCTCATCTAATATAAAGATTTTAGATTTATTACTGGCAGTTTCTTTTCAGCAGATCACCATAAATTGGAAAGATTTCACTAACATTATCTTTTTAAGCCTAGTGGTATGCAGTTTGTCATAAACATAAGTTAGACACAGCTTATGTGCACCCTGTTTCTATTGCTATGAAACTTTTGACTTTATGGTCACCTGTTACAACATATCTTGATTCTAATGCTAGGCGTTCTTTTTTTCGAACCCCTATTCAACAAGAAGTTTCTCAACCTCCATGACTTTCCTCCTATTGACATTATAATTATTAGACTACGCTTAATATTGCTATTTTATTCTTTGCATGCATTGAATTAACTTTTTGACAATTTTAATGCAACATTTCTCTTTCCAAACCATGTATATCCCATATTTATTTCCAGCTATTTTTTTTTAATCCATTATTCTTACTTGTGTGACTGTTCATTATTTTACTGTATTATGTACTTGTGCCTTAATTTCTCCTAATAAACTTATTTCTGAACTGGAGGAACTGTATTTGCTGCATATTTGGCATATAGACTGGCAAACACCAGTGATCTGCCCTCAAGTGCGATCTCAAGGACCATGCAGTAGCCCTCCCTATCTATGTGGGTAGTGTGTGTAACCTACAGGACCCCCAATATTATCCATATTACTGTGTCCCTGGAGAGTGTAGAATAAGTGGTGCCATGCAGCTGCCCGGGCCACTTCTGTCTCAATTCCCTGTGTTCGGGGAGCTACAAGTGTGTTGAATGAATACTAATTTGATGGGATGAATGAGTTATGTACCTTTTATTTCTACAAATTATATTTTGTAGTTTATTAGTGCAGCTCATATAGCCCTAGGGTACAGCATTGTTCTTGCTCTGTAAGTTTACAGATTTACACCACACTCTTTGCATAATTGTTTTCCACCACTAAAAACCCATTTTTTCACCATGTGGCTCTGTGAAGTGTCAATACCTGCAATGGAATGGATACATAACTACAGGAGAAGCATTTGTTGTATGTGTATTTGCCAACTGAATATAAAACACATTAATTGGTAGTGAAAAATGTAAAAGATTTTTCTATGGCGTTGATGGAAGTACTTCATGTAGTTCATTGTGACCCATCTTCATATATTGACCTAACCTTTCAGGACACGAGTACAGTGTCCAAGCACAAGTTTCAACATGTCTGCACATTGGCCAAGAAGGGTGCAGACAGGGTGTTCACATGCTTTGTTGACACAATGTCTGGGAAAACATTTAAAAAGAGGCAAGGAGTTTCGTGGTGTGCCATCATATTGCTGAATCAGCACCAAATACTCTTTAGCACAGCCAATCATTTTAGCTTCTGGACAGTGAAACAATTTTATTCAGATTTACTAACACGCACAGAACAGGTATCATGTAGGCAGAGGCAGTTTAAGCTTCCCTTTCACATACATCTATCACAGCAGGGCAACTAGTCATGCTAACATTAATAATAGTAAGTGGACACGCACAGCAAGGACATCTGCAGTGCCAGGTGGGAAACCAAAAAGAGCTTTGGGAAAAATCTTTAAAATGGCCCTTCTCCTTTCATCTCCTTACGCAGTCTCCCTCTTTCCGTCCATCCATCCATTCTGTCTCTCTTTCTCCCTGTCTTCTCCCTCTGTTCGCCTTCTCTGAATTCATGCTTTCTACTTTCCATCTCTTTTTCTCTCTCTCCATTCGCGGCTCGCAATACTCGCAGGTGGTGGCAGGGGTTGTTGTTGCGTGGGGGTTATTGTGCGGGAGTTACCCTGGGGGTGGGGGGTGGGGGGTAAAATAAAAATACAAATAAACATCACCTGACCAGGTCCCTTGCCACCTCTGCTCCTGGGCCGGGTTCCTGCTCCTGAACAGAAACAGGCATGCTTCCTCCCCTAAGCCAATCCCAACGCTGCAATAGCAGCATTGTGATTGGTGTGGAGTCCCAGACAGCGCCCAACCGGGCACCTGTTGGGAGGCCACTTTCTCTATGTAGGCTGTATGCTGCCTACATAAAGAAAATGTAGAGTGTGCATGACTGCTTTGGATGGCCCCAGAGCGCCTACCAAACAATCAGGGTACTCAGAATGGTGCAAGCCACTCCTATCCAAACCTCCCCACCTGCCCGCCCCCAACCAGGCATACACTCTCGCTTTCCCCCAACCAGGCATACACCTACCTTCTGCTGTCTCGCAGCCTGAGAAGCAAAAAATAAAATGGTATTTAAAATACAATTTTATTTTCCGCTTCTCGCACTGCGAGAAAGCAGTTGGGCGGCGCTCCTCTGCCCTAATGGAGGAGCCGCCCCTGTCTCTCTCTCTCTCTTGAAGTCTCCCAGTGACTGCTGCAATTATCCTTACATTGCTATGAGGTAACAGAGGCATCTGGAGCAGCCCTGGGCTCTCAAAACGGGCCTCCTAGGGATCAAACCTACTGGAGAAATGCCTAGTGGGCTAAAAGGCCTGTAGGGCCATGGGAACCCGCTCTCAACACGAGGGGCGTTTAGGCCCAGTGTAAATGCCTCTCGCACAGAAACAAGGTACATGTGGGTAGCACGAATGCAAGCTTCCTTTGGACATACAGAACTTGTGAATTATAGGGCAAGCACAGCATGGCTTGCCAGAATGTAAGGCTGTCTCTCTCTTTCCCTCCATTTATCTGTCACTCTCTCTCTCAAGCACACACATACACATTTGCAGGAACGGCTTTGCAGCACTGACAGCTGTTGTGAAAGCTCCCCTTATACTCAGAGCAGGTACAGCAGAGATGGCAGGAGTGCCAGCTACTTACCATACTAAGATAATACAGAATGGACAGCAACAGTGCAAGCCTCCCTTGAATGCAAAACAGGAAGCAGTGGTGCAAGCACCCTTAGGAGAGGTGCAGCATGGATATCAGCAGAGGGAGCTTTCGTTCCATAAAGAGCAGCCAAGAGAGGAGGTGAAAGGGGCCACCACTGCCTTTTGCCTCTACTGATGGCAAATGGCGGAGAGAGGGAAGGGAATGTATAAATAACTATTCTGTTGGGTTTGTACATATTTTCTTTGATCGCCTTGATCAGCTTAGTTGGAAACTGAATCTGCAGCGTCATGTCACAAAAGAATCCCAACACATGATTGAAAGCTTTCTCTGAGTCAGCAAAGACTGGCATCAGCTGAGTTCTACAACTATTGCAATCTAAGATAGTCAAGAGTGTTGATTTATCCTAATTTTTCTCCCAGAACAAAACATCTTATTGGACTAGCGAATAAATATATGAAAATTTTGCTGGATGCGTGAAATCCTCCGATAAAGGTTGGTGTTCCATCTGCTCTGTTTAGTTGGCCTTCTATCCTTGTGTCCTGCATCTCTAAACCTCCAGCTACACCCTTAAATCAGTTGTCATGGCTGGAACGTTGGCATATATCTTCACATCATAATTAGGCTGAGAGTTCGAGGGATTCCATAATCAGTAAGGTGAGTCCTTTTTTTGCTTTGGAAAAATACTAATTATAGGCACCCACGAAGACTCATTGTGTGACTAAACACATCCAGCTGGGGCACCATTTATTATATAAGAACTACTCAGTCAGGATTCAAACCACCTCATCAGGCATCTTGATCGTGGTTAGCCCTCGAGATTTTGGCTATCATCCGATCTTGATACTCTGACATTCGGTTAGGAAGAGCGGGATTAATCAAACTCCATATATATATACCGATATACCTAAATTTCTTTGCGAAAGATTTCAACTCTGAGAGCCTCTCGCCCATTCATTTTGATAGCTTCAGATAAAAAAACACACAATTCTTTACCAAGAAAATTGGCTTCTGTACTAGGGTCATATTTTCCCCAACAGAATAATGTAGAAAATTAGTCAAACTCTTGCAGTTAGCCTTCTTTCAATAAAATGAGAAAAGCTCGGTTTGTCTGAGATTCTTCAGAACTCATCCTTTAAAACCTGTCCTGGAAGAAGCTGGATTACAATGTCCTTGAATACGTTATCTTGCACACTGTTCACAAGCCAATACTCACAGTGTGTTTGTCTTTGCTGGAGTCTCAAAGTGCAGCCAGTGTTGGGCAGCCTATGACACCAGTGTTTCGCCCTTGTGGATTCATAGAAAAGGCAAAGGTTCTTTTGACTTGAACATGCCCTGCTGCTCTGTTTAAAAGGATTGGTGCCAAACTGCCCACAGATGCAAACTCCTTTCGCCTTCAATGAGTTGTTGACTTATCAGACACCCTTCTTATTCAAATTGTATTTCCAGGGTAAACGTCTTTAACAAACACCCTGCATTGGGATGAGTAGAGCTATAAAAGAAATAAAACAAAATAGTGGTATTTCAATTGTTATGTGTGTAAACACTGGAACAGACCAACACATCCGATATTCTTAAAGTGCATGCACATCTCTCATATACAGGGACTGAACAAAGTCCAAACCCTGCCTCTCCTAAGTACTTGTGAAGTAACAACAAGCTGTGTGCCGTTGTTTCCCCTACACTGCGTTTGCATCTAGGTGTGAAGCTCCATGTAGCTTCCAGCCAGGATACTCGAGCAAAAGGTTGAAGGTTGGCCCCTTAATTTTGGTGTTCGTTTTGTGCCCAGCTGGAATTTAAAATAACAACACCCCCTCACTGACTAAATGCTGCTGCTCGGAACTAAAGCAGAAAATGTGCAGGCACTGCTAAATATGTCTCGGTGTCTGAAAATTACACCCGGATGAATTCATCATAATTTAGGACTGCCCATATTCTTGGCAGGGTGGACGGCATCCACCCTCTGAAAATAGTGGGTGGACGCCGTCTACCCACATGTACAACGACTTGTGCTCTGGGTAATGCAGCAAGGATTGCTTTCCAGATGCTTAGGCACTTGTTTTTATTCCAGGGCTTAGCATTAACAGTGGTTCAATTGGAGTACTTGAGAGCCCATTAGTTCTTATATAAAAAATATCCCGCCTTCCACTTGTTTCCACAAAGCTAAATGGTGGTGTATT
The DNA here is from genome assembly GCF_964263255.1 of Lissotriton vulgaris. Lineage (NCBI taxonomy): Eukaryota > Metazoa > Chordata > Amphibia > Caudata > Salamandridae > Lissotriton > Lissotriton vulgaris. The sequence continues at coordinate 735,222,646 of NC_141691.1, read as the reverse complement.
ACCTTGGGCTGAAGCCAGTGCTATAGTTTCATTATCTTTGCCACCAGCACCCGCCATTTTTACAGCTACGCTACAAGGAGGCCTTTTAGAGTATGTTTGGGGTCCCGCTCGAAGTCGCTCGAACAAAGGCTGACCTGCTGCTGGTTCCCCTGGGCTGCCTGGACTCTGTTTTCCTGCTGGGGCATCGTTGTCATCGGGCGCTGCATCGGAGTGGGACTGCGAGTCCCAGGAGTGCCTGCGGCGTTCCTGGAGCCGCGCCTGGGACTCTTCCCACTCCACCCCGCCTCCCGCCCCCAGGGTGCTTAAAGCCACGACTCGCGGCCCCCGCTCCGCGGGAGCCGCTTGAAGTCGCTTAAACAAAGGCTGACCTGCTGCTGGTTCCCCTGGGCTGCCTGGACTCTGTTTTCCTGCTGGGGCATCGTTGTCATCGGGCGCTGCATCGGAGTGGGACTGCGAGTCCCAGGAGTGCCTGCGGCGTTCCTGGAGCCGCGCCTGGGACACTTCCCACTCCACCCCGCCTCCCGCCCCCAGGGTGCTTAAAGCCACGACTCGCGGCCCCCGCTCCGCGGGTGTCGCTTGAAGTCGCTTGAACAAAGGCTGACCTGCTGCTGGTTCCCCTGGGCTGCCTGGACTCTGTTTTCCTGCTGGGGCATCGTTGTCATTGGGCGCTGCATCGGAGTGGGACTGCGAGTCCCAGGAGTGCCTGCGGCGTTCCTGGAGCCGCGCCTGGGACTCTTCCCACTCCACCCCGCCTCCCGCCCCCAGGGTGCCACGCCCCCTCCACCAGCAATATCAGTGAGCCGCGTGACGCGTATCGCGGGAAGCGCGCGGGCGAAGACCGGGCAAAGAGCGGGCCGTTTGAGGCCAGTGGAGACTGGACTGGGCCACACCCCTTGGCCCCAACTTTGTACCTTAGGCCTACCGGCCAGTGAGCCCACTGAAGATAAGGCAAGATGTCCACTCGTGAGTATAGAAGTAGGGCAGCCAAGGGGAAGCTGAAAAATGGGACACTAGACGACTTCATTACTAGGACCAATATTGCTATAGACATGGAGATCAATAAAATGCAGCACAGGGTCTCCACTGAACTGGATGCAGCTAGAAGGCTATCCCAGGAGCTGGCCATGGCTAAAAAATCTTCTCTAGGGCACTTTGCCTTTGCTAAAACACCTGATTGCCCAACGGGCTCAGTCCCCACTTTGACTGTGACACAGGCAGATATCCACCAGCCACCAGCCTCAACGCCCCCCACATCCAAGGTGGGGTCCCCACATGCATCCTCCGCCATCCTAAGACTATCACTGGGTGGGACGGCTAGGGTTGATGCTACGGCTGATGGGGCCCCTTTGGAGACTGTACCAACTGCTAAGCTTAAGAGAACGAGTGGGAGGACTTCCCCCACCCCCAAAAGGGTCCAAATCACAAAAGAAAGCGTAACAATACTTCTGCCTACTCAAGAAAAAAGGCCAAGGTAGCAATGGCCCAGTTACCCACTCAAGTACTATCCCAGGTATCCCACGAACCCCCTCAACGGGAAATATCTGCCCCCCTGAATTAGAAATAGAATCTAGCTCTGCAAAACTGGTGGGCAAACACGATGATGATAATCTCGTAATAGAAAGTGAGAATGGCGGGGTACCACTATGCACTATAAAAGGGAAGGATGTGGAATTCTTAACAATTGTGTGGGAAACACTAAAAAAACTTCTAACCCCCCTGGAAGTTAGACTCTCGCGAATAGAAACCCAGTTGCTTGAGACTGAAAAAAGCATCCTAAATCTAGCCACCCTGAGTATACCTGATAACAAATCAACTAGTCCACCAGTCACTACCAACACCCCACCACTACCTGTCGTCACACCACTACCTGCCGTCATCCCATCTGAAGCCCCGGTGGCTAAACCCATCCCGAAACCTCCGCACAAGGGTATTATAAGTACTTCTGCTAACAGGGTAGCGGCGGCCACAAACCAGCCGCCGGTCCAATCTGTACCAGCTCCGACAGTCACGGCTATCCCGAGGGCCATAGACCATAACACCTACCACTCCACTACACAGAGAACAAAATCCACCAAAAATCGCTACAGGGGCTATGTTGACCTTCCCCCTGATGTAAGACCATATGTAGTTGTATTAACGGGGGTGCCGGAACTTCCATATCAACAGCAGGAAGACTTTGGATCACTAAAAAACAAAGTAATCCATTGGCTCAACGTCAACAGGCCAATACCCATTCACCTGAGAAGTAAAATTCTTATGGTGTGACGGGTCCCTTGGATAGGCACCTCGCACAAGTCTATTACAGGTGATTGTGTAATTGTTTCATTCGAAGATTCCAATTCTGCACATCTCATTCATTCCTGGAGTAATAATGGTGTAAATTCGCCCATAGCATCTAGACCCTTAACTTATTTTTACCCGCCACGCCTACACTCTAACACGGGAGGGAATTGGAACGGGATCCCGGCGAGAAAAGGGGTACAGGGCGGGTTACCCAATTATTAGCAAGACATACACGGTGGGTGGACTGGGGCATCCACTCACAACAGATTTGGGTGCCTTGAGGAAGTGGATTGACTTTCACATAGGTTCACTGACACACCGCCATTGGCAGACCCATCCTGCTGCTCGGCCTATTCCTTGGGCCGATCTGCTCCCCCACTATTACAACACGTACCTGCAGACTGTAATCAAACTACAGGTGAGACTAGAAACACAGATGGGGATGCTGTTGAATACTGTGCGGGCACCACACTAACTGAGCCAACAACCGATAAAATCACCCACATAGATAAAGATAAAGTTGATCAAAATAATAAGGACAACCCCCTTTCTGAGGTGCCGCTTAAAACATGCTTGGTGGTAACAGAAGGACTGTCCTTCCACCAGCAAGGCCAGTCCAGGACAAGCAGGTGTACTTTGATATCTAATGACACTGATAAGATGGTGGCTCCCGGCGTAGTTTCCATACTTTCCTGGAACGTCACCGGGTTGGCCAATAAATTAGATTCCCCAGAGTGAGCGGAATTAATTGAAGGACACAACATATGCTTGTTTCAAGAAACATGGGCCAGGGAAAAACAGTCCCGTACAGGATATGCTTCCTTCGAGATTCCAGCAAAATGGGGCGGGAAGGGACGACCATCTGGGGGCCTTTTGATTTGGGTGGGTTCCCACCTTGGATGCAGGGCGAGAATCCTCGAAACCAACTCAGCGGACTTTCAGTGCGTTGTTTTGGAGTGGGCATGTGGTGCGAGTGTAGCATTGATTAATGTATATTCAAGAGCGGTAGGGATAGCAGGCACCTCGGGACAATTGAGGATCTAGCCTTGTTCCTTGATTCCGCCACTCTTTGCCCTTCACTCATAGTTGGGGGAGACTTTAACACTCAGTATGAGCCCCTCCCGGATCATCTGGCAGGAGTAACCAGTGAAGAGGACGATCTCTGGGAGATCCCCACCTCGGTGGGCCCCCCTGTAAAGTCTTGGTCACCTCTTGTCACCCAAATAACATCTTTTACGCTCTGCCATTCGCTGAGGGCTTGCAATGGCCGAATTAAGGGAGATATTCCACCAAAATACACCTTCAATAGACCAGGGTATGAGTCACAAATAGACTACATCCTGGTTTCAGTGAAGGATTGGGCTAAAGTGAGGGACTTTGGGATAGTCGCAAGGACTGACAGTGACCACAACGTACTTTCACTGAGATTTGCGGTCCAGGGATTGCCCATGGGTACCGTAGAAGAAAATTTTGCATTCCCTGCTGGCTTAGTCGCAACCAGCAACAGACATAGAATTAAATGGCTAAAACTCCTGGAGAACCCCAATAACATCCAGAGGCTGTATGCGACAGTGGTCCCTGCCCTAGAAAAAGTTGAGGTTCTCATCCCTCAGCTAGCTATTGCTACTGAGCCCCCTGCTCTAGAAAAAGTCAAGGTTCTCATCCCTCAGCCAGCCACCGCTGCTGAGTTCACTGTGCTCGGGATATTCATTCTGAGCTATGCTCTAACCTAGCTGAAGTACTGAACCCGGTGGCCAAGTCGAAAAAGCCCAAGGGGAGAAGAGCCTCATGGTTCAATGCTTCTTGCAGGAGAGCAAAGGCCGTCCTACTAGAGTCCCTTAAAATTCGGTAAACTCCTAGCAAGATCAGGGAAAAGCGGTTGGCCTATAAGTCCATCCTACGCAACGCTAAAATAGAATGGGACGAGGAAAACTGGTCTGAAATGACAGCTGCCCTCGCATTGCGAGATGGCCGAAAATTCTGGCAAATCGTTAAGCATGGTTCAGCTGAACCTCTAGCGGCAGTAGAAGCAAATATAGCATCTGTTGTCTGGGAGGACCACTTTAAAACCCTGTATAGCGCGCATAACCCGGACCAACTGGCGACCCCACCCGAACTCACAATGGTACAACTTACTGAAAGTGTAGCCCCCATGGATGGATTCACTCTGGAAGAAGTCACAATGGCGATCTTGGGCCTTGCCGCTGAAAAGGCGCCAGGCCTAGACAGGCTTCCAGGTGACCTATATAGACACGAAGTTAAAATTTGGGCCCCGTATCTTAGGGTGTTGTTCAATGCGATCCTGAATGGCATGACGATCCCCCCAACTTGGCTGGGGGCAGAGATAGTCCCTATTTTTAAGAAGGGCTCCCCTCTGCTCCCAGCCAACTATAGGCGAATAAGCCTGATAGACGTTTCACAAAAGCTCTTCACTAGGATACTCCTGGATCGTTTGTTGGAATGGATGACGGAATATGATATTCTGAGTACCCTCCAAGCGGGCTTTAGAAAGAAGGTCTCAACTATAGACCAGGTCTTTCGGCTTGCCCTCATCTTTTGAAAACGGTACAGCTGGAGGGTGGCAGCCTCTACACTGTATTCGTGGACCTGAGGGCGGCCTTCGACCTGGTCCCCCGCAGAAAGCTTTGGGAGGTGTTGGCCAAACTGGGGGTCCCTAAGGGCTTGCTGGAGATGATCATTCGTCTCCACACTGCCAATTTCGCACAGGTGAGGTGTGGCAAGGAGGGAACTTTGTCGAATAGGTTCCCCGTTGACAGGGGGGTAAGGCAGGGTTGTGTGCTTGCACCGACCCTGTTCTGCCTCTACGTCAACGGGGTTATCTCTCACCTGAATGGGGTTGTCAACTCCGATGCTCCTAAGCTGGCAGGCTCCAGGGTGACGGCGATCATGTTCGCAGACGACACCCTGCTGCTTTCAAAGTCTGCGATGGGTATCCAGCGCGTTCTTGACGACTTTGTGGATTTTTGTGGGGATCATGGTCTACAAATTAACACCCTAAAGACTAAATTCATGGTGTTTAATCCCCCACCAAAATTCCGCTCTAGCCCCAACATCGGACAGAGCAGACTCGAAAGGGTGAGAACCTTTGAGTACCTTGGAGTTATGCTAAATGAGAGAATGTCCTGGTGCACGCACCAAGAGAAAGCACTCCTCAAACTGATTCAGTACTCGGGTGGAATTATGAAGCTCTTGGGTAAAAACAAGTCATCTATCCGGCCTGTTGGTCCACCTCTACAGATCTATAGGGCACAGGCAAGGGGGGCTGCCATGTATGGGTGTGAGCTTTGGGGCCACGCAGTCTCTCCAGACGTGGTGAAAGAGGAGAACAAGTTCATTTGGAGGATGGTAACACTTCCCCCCAGCACGCCTCTTGTCCCTTTAAGGTTAGATCTAGGGATGCGACCTCTTGATGAAGAACTGGCTTTGCGACCCCTGGCTTACTGGCGTAGGTTGTGCTCTGTTCCAGAATTGATTAGCTATAGGCAGGGGCTCCAGGAGGTGCTTGCTATGCCTAATGCAGGGAAAATTAAATGGCTGAAATATATTAAAACCGAGCTGGAGGGCCTAGGCCTCCTGAAGTTGTGGTCTGACCCTCTATCTACTTGTCCACTTTTTCCCAAAAAGACTCTGGCAAAGGTTTTTCACAACAGTAAATTAACGGCACTCTGCCGTCGACAAAACCATGGGACACTAACGGAGTCATTTCTACGCACCAAGGACACCTACAGCTTCGAGCCAGCCCTAGACAAACTATATCCTCCCTTACTCAGGAAACTCTATTTGCAATGGAGGCACGGGTCCCTTCCACTTCGAGAATTTACAAGTAAGTGGAGTGAACAAGCAGTCAGCGTATGTCCAGCTTGTAGAGTGGCCAATGAATCTGAGCTCCACATAATTTTATTTTGTCCGGCCCATAATGAGACCCGTAAGAAATGGATTGTCCCTCTATGCAGAAACTTGGGATTTGCAGAGTGTCTGGCCGTGTTTAGAGTTCTGAAAACAGATCTGTCTGACCACATTGTTTTCGCAGTGGCTAAATATCTAGGTGCAATGTGGTCCCTGAGAAGACAATGCCTTAAGGCTGGTCACTGACTTTACTGTACCAAAAATGTGAAATTTGCACTAAGACATTTTCTAATGGACTCCAATGACCTTGTAAAGCCTAAATTTTTTACCTTTTAACAGTTTTATGAAATGTTTTAATGTCTTTTATGGTGAAAATTTACCGAAATAAAGATTTATGAAATGAAATGGATCAAATGAGGAGTCCTTGTGAAGTTTTTCATGGAGATATCTCCTTTTTCCACCAAAGGGTTCATCACTGGAAGGAGGTCCTGTACAGACAGTTTTTTTTTATCTTTTGCAAGCACAGGTAGTCACAAAGTCCCCATTTTCTGACCTTTATTGTGTGCTAGGCCCTTGATGAGAAGCCAGTTCTCTCTCTGAGTATGGGGTTCAGCGCAACGTTTTTTTCTGGTTACTTGCATTTCAAATTAATGATCTTAGGAACCTTGCATACCGCCAAACAGGAGACTTCCTTAAACAGCAACTGTACTTGAGGAACCTGTAAGAGAATATGTGGGAAGATTCAAGAAGGTAAGGCTGCTGGCTGGCATAAAATAAAACACAAGACGCAAGGTAAATATACTAGTTACATTAACTAAAAAACTGTGACTGTGGACTAAGTAAACAAAGGTTGAACAAGAAAGAAAATAGTCACAGTGGCATAAAGGTGAAGGACAGAAAGACTTAACAAACAAAAAAGAAAATGCTTGTAGGAAAAAAGAAAGCATTTGAGAGGTAGACAAAACTCCTAGTGAGTGTTGAGGAGAAAGGTTAAGAGGGTGGTAGAGTAGATCTCAAGAAGAGCATGCTTAGTGTCCCAGCAGCAAAATACCCTAACGTACTACTATTATGTAGTAGGACGACTACTCCATGGATAATGGGAAAGTTGATTGTGATGAAAGTCTAAATACTGGAAAAGTGGCAATAAATCAATAGGAAGGTCTGTCAAAGACCACAAAGTTAGTCAATGAGGAGAGAGTGCCTCAATGTAGGATAACAGAATACTATACTTTGAAATAAATAATGTTCATGGTTAGCTGTAGCATGCAGTTAGTGGGAAGAATAACGGGAAAAACAACTATTGTACTATTGTGGAGTATGTGGTTTAGCATTGGATGGAGGCATCTCATTGAAGGCAAATTGGTGACTTCTCAATGGACAATTCAGTGTCAAGTCATTGGAAAGTAGGAAAAAAGCAAGCAAGGACAGCGTGCTTCACCACAGGAGGGCAATACGACCAGTCACAGGAAAGCACAGTGATGTTCAATGGTACACCTCGGAGAGTGGAGACCTGGTACTGCAGAATTTTAGTACGTGAAGAAAAAAAAACCTGCGCCAGGCCTGAAAGCAGGAAAACTGCAGGACAGAAATAATTGTGAGGAAGAGGCAGTCTTTAGAGGAACCATGAGCAATAGCTGCTAATCACAGAGGTTAAAGTAAACAGGTGATCCAGCGCCCCAACAGAAAATCTGTCTCAACAACTCTACCCAACACCATGATACTCACCATTAATCATAAACTTTCGCAAGGCCCATAAGTAACCAAGACAAATATTGGGCAACTGAATCATGTGACCTAATTAACCAGAACTATTCACAATCTATTTACACATTATATACAACTGCAGTTTGTCATAATCATAATCATAAAAATATAACGGAAACATCTAATTAAGTCACTTGGTAAATGGATCAACCGATGTTAACTAGACTAAGAATAAACAAGACCAGCTTGTCATTTCAAAATCTAATTTATTATTTTATTATCAAACAAAGAGCATTTTTAGAATTTAGAAATCTTTTTATTTGCAAATGAAAATATCATTTAATCAAGGTAAAGGCATATTTGACTGACATTTCAAAACTGAACAGCTTGCAAAGAATTAAAGCAGTAAAGGACTCATCTCCTAATTTCTATTTCCCTGACTAAACTCATTTAAACCTAAAAGAAAAGGTCATTAAATCAGCTATCCTTACGTGTGTCCGACAGCACTTCACGCCCTTCGGGAATCAGGAACGAGGCAGCCGACCTCCTCTCATGAGGTCAGGTTTTATACCTTTTCTCTATCTAAAACTTACTATTTCTGCATTCCTTCGACAAAATCCATGCTTCTAATTGGCAGTTTCATGTCAGTCCACTGTTAGGTCATTCATTTCTGACCAAGTCCGGGGCACATCATAAGCCCTTATTGTTCTTAGATTTACCATCCTTCTAGCTTCCTCAAAAGAGCAACATTCGTCCGAATGCAAAGTTCACTTCCTACTCTTGGCAGGCTTTCCAGGCTTTTTGTCCTTGGTCCTTACAACAAGAACACATTCGTCTTGACCATAACGCTCCTGATTTATTCTTTGTCTAATCAGCAAAAGAGAATTCCTCTTCCTGCACGTGAGTGAAGGCTTCACTCTGGTCAAGTTTCATATTTTCTTTCAGCACTGCCAGCCATTTCTTTTGGGCCCGTTCGAGAACTAATATTCAAACAAACACAAAACTTTAATTATTTGAGTAATGAAAATTATTCTGTTACCCACCCCCTTTGCTAAAGTTAACCCATTAGTTTATGTTATCTAGCTTTAAGCACATATGAGCAGTGTTTTTATTTACCATCTTCTTTTTAGGCCTACAGGATTCTCCACGAGCCTTTGCCACATATAAGACACGACATAGACAAAAGCACATTTAAAATAGGCACATGCCATTAATTAAACAGCCGCAATTAATGTTGACAAAATCAATAGACAAGGTTAGTTCATTATTTTTCAACGTACTTGCAAATGCAACATAGAGCATATAAATTGGTCCTGTGTGTCATGAATGTATTTTAATCTAGGTTGATTAGTACATTTTCGTGCATAAACTTATTAATACAATTAGTTATTATGGAAGTTTAACTTTGCGAGACAAAACATAATTCCTTTCTGAGACTCGCTTCATCACAGGCATATCCCATAAGTGACTACGTTGACAAGCCCAATACCCTGGTGGGAGCAGATCTCATTGGGCCCGATTCACAAAAGTAATCTGAGACAAAATCATAACTTTACGACTTTCGGTATTCACAAAAGGCATTTAGGAGTAGTGAAGTTACTTAAGTTAAACTTGTTAGGATTTTGTCTTAAGTTTGTCTTAAGTTTTGGTCTTAAGACAAAATCCCAACTTAAGTTAGACTTAAGTTAAACTTAAGTTAGGATTTTGTCTTAAATTTGTTTTAAGTTTTGGTCTTAAAACAAAATCCTAACTTAAGTTTACCTTAAGTTTAACTTAAGTCAGGATTTTGTCTTAAGAACAGAACTTAAGACAAACTTAGGACAAAATCCTAACTTTACGAATCCAAAATGCCTTTTGTGAATACCAAAAGTCGTAAAGTTAGGATTTTGTCTTAGATTACTTTTGTGAATCGGGCCCCACTTTTTGAACAAAATCTTTGATTTGTCAGCACTAAGCAAGGACAATCTTAATTTTCATGCAAGCAAATGACATAGTATGACATAATATGCAAGTTCATACCCTTCCAATAACTGTATCTCCCATATGGACTAGAGGCTCCAGGAAGAGGGTCCTGAAGGTAGCATCACAGGACCTATCTGAATCAGGAACACATAGAAGGCATTTAACTAGACATACCTTAGGAGCACCAATTTGAACATGAAATAGGAAGGAAAAGGATGTCTAACCGGCTCTTGTAGTGCAAAGGCCCTGATACACCAAATCCCTACTATCCAGTGGTCCCTGGTAGTCTGACTAAAGCTTCTGGAGACCTATAGGCAAACTGATAACCAAACTGTACACATGCAGTCTACGTGTCGGACCAAAGGTCTTTTGTTGACTGTTAGAACCGGCCGTCTCTAGTTGGCAGAGGTATGCACTTCTGACAAATAGGGACACACCTTTTCTAGTCAGGGCAAGGGGATCACACCCTTTGATAACCCCTGCTCACCCCCTTGGTAGCTTGGCAGAGCAGACAGGCTTATCTCAGAGGCTGTGTGTTAAGCATTTATGACCACATACAGTAATAAAGTGAATACACTACAAATGGACACGACACAGTAGTATTATAAAAATAAGGATTTTTATATAAGGCTTAGCACAAGACCAAATAACGACAAAAATATACCACAACCTTAATAAATACTCTTGGAAGGAAAAATAATAGTTCAAGTGTAGTTTCTTCTTAGCACAAAGTCTTTAGTATCAAAAGCAGCTCTTCTTCTTGGAAACGCAGTTCTTAGCAACAATGTAACCCACACGGGAGTCACACGACGTTGAGGCAAAGTTAATCAAAAGGGTTCGGCGTCGACCGCGAGGAGCGATACGTCGAGCCCGGAGTCACACGGACCCCCAACAACACAGTACCTTAGGAAAATGAAGCACACGATGATCAGCGGCGTCGAGCAATCCGCCGTCGCGTCTTCTGTGCCGATCAGGCCTCAGTAGTCGTCGATGTCGATGATGCTGTTGCAAGAGTGAGCAGCGCTCACGGCGTCGAGAGGGCACGAAGTCGATGCGATCAGCAGCGGTGCAGACAAGAGGTCCCTTGGAGCTGGAGCCAAACTCACTACTCACTGGCGGTGCTGCTGGCGTCGATCGGGCCCGGCGTCCGGCGTCGAGGAAGCGGGACACTGGAGCCATTACTCACGATGTCGAGCTGGATTCGGCGACGTCCGTCGGATTTGAGGTTGCTGGTTTCTTTCAGAGGTGCTGGATTCTCAAGTTCCAGCAACAAGCACTTTTAGCAGATGAAGTCTTTTAGCCCTGTGACTTCAACAGGAGGCTGGCACTCTTCCAACCCTTGGAGATTTTCTTAGCAAAGCTTGAGAGTACACACTCAGTTCCTCTCTCCTGGTTCCTTGGCAAAAATAAAGAAGACTGCAGGATTCCCCCCAGCAAACAGCACACTGGCAGAAGGGGCAGGCAAGTCCTTGGATCAGCAGGCTTCTTGTCCTTGGTTCAGGTTTCCTTGTCAGAAGTGATCTAAAGTCTTGGTTCAGGGGTCCTCCTCTTATACCCCTTTTTGGCTTTGATCCCTTTGTCCATGCAGGGGAATTTCCCAACATCCTGGGTCTGTTGTGGGTGTAGCCAGGCAGAGGCACCTGGCCTATTCACTGAGCAGGGCTAGGTCCTCAGACGCCCAGCAGGAGGTGGAGCCAGCATTGTCACTGGCAGGAGCAGAGCTATCGGCCTCCTGGTAGGAGGTGGGGCCAGAATCGTCCATGGCATGCACAGAGCCATCAGTCGCCTGGCAGGAGGTGGAGCCAGCATTGTATCAGGCAGGGCAGGCTATCAGCAACTACTCTCCCCCTACTCTCAACGCAAATGTCCCACTCATCCCACACTGACTCATTCAGACCTCTGGAGCCACCCAGCTCCTGTCACACACACACCGAACCAGCAGAAACCAGAAATGGTTAGGCAAGAAAATAGACACTTTCTAAAAGTGCTATTTTCAAACCCAGAGTCCAAAAACCATCCACACAAACGGATGCGTAAATAAACCCCGAGTTCAGGGATACCAAACTCGACATTGCACCATGCTCCCCGAGCCAGCTAGGATCATAGTATTAATAATCCTGGCGGCCCATTCTAACTAATGGAGAGCAGGTTACCTCGCAATAGTGAAAAACGAATATGGCTGTAATTCACTATTAGGACATGCCAACTTGGTCAGGTTTGTCCTACCTTATACTTACAATGCACCCTGTCCGTGGGCCTACCATAGGGGTGACTAACATGAAGTTAAGGGAAGGTTTAGGGACTGGCAAGTAGGTGTACTTGCGCAGTCAGCGTGACAGTACCAGACTGCACGTAGATCTTGCAATGGCAGACCTTCAGACATACTTTTACGAGGCCGCTCTTGTGGGTGGCACAACATGTGCTGCAAGCCCACGAGCAGCATTTGGATTTACAAGCCCTGGCACTCCTGGTGCACTAGACTAGGGACTGGCAGTAACCCAAATAAGCCAAACATGGAATTCAATCAATACAGCAATTTTACATAGGGAGCACTTGCACTGTGGCACTGATCAGCAGTGGCACAGTGCCCAAAGCACTATACCAGCAAAAACATCGTAAAACAGTGGAGACAAACAGAAAAAATGGAGGAGAAACTCGAGCCACTGATGCCAGGTCTAACACGTGTCCCCTCCAGCTGAAATGTGGGGAGAACTACCCTTGACCTAGGGAGTCCTCATCGCTAAGGCGGAAAAATCTGGACAGACCATCAGCATTGGCGTGATCTGTACCAGGGCGGTGTTCCACCGTAAAGTCCATCCCCTGTAGGGAAATGGACCACCTCAACAGTTTTGGATTCTCGCCCCTCATCTGCATCAACCATCTGAGGGGCCTGTGGTCTGTCTGAACCCGGAAGTGAGTCCCAAACAGGTAGGGTCTTAGCTAAGCATGGGCGGAAAATCCGTTACGCTCGCGGATTTTGCGGATTTTTGGTCAATTCGCAATCCGCGAGATTCGCGAATTTCCCGCAAAATCCGCAAATTCGCACGCAGCGGATTTTTTTTCTTTGCGGTGTAAGTTCGCAATTGCGAACATGTTGGTGCGGCGGGCAGCAACAATCTCGCACTCGCGAAATTACAAAAATTGCAATTCCGCACAAGAAATCTACTAGCAAGCAGCATAGACCTTCTGAAAATGATTATTTTTATCAGAATAACTCCTCAGGTTGACATTTGCCTGCACTTTTTTAGATTTGAGGCCTTTTGATTTTCTTTGGATAACTTTTGGATTAGAAATCAACTTTCTCATATAAGCTTGGTGGGGCATTAAAGTTGCTGTAATGCTGCTCTGCAGAAAAACGAGTTTTACAAAAGTGAAAGCAGGTTCAAAATTTCAAACTCATCATTAGTAACCGTTCCCTGTAGTGCTTCCTGACAAGGGCCCCTCCAAAGTTCAGTTGCTAGTTGCAACAATTGTATGACCCTGCTCTGACCCTCACAGCAGGCTCATAGAATAGCTACAAGTAGGCCACAAAGGTCCTGAAAAAAAAAATTGCACTGCAACAGAAAGCAAATTACAGATAAGGATGCAGGTGCCAGACTGGAATTTTAAAACAGTGACACATTAATAAATCAACCCCAAATTAATTCATGTCAGTTGAAGCAGTCAGGTGTGCTTGCTTTTTCCCCCCCATAATCTACAGTGATGATGAACCAGAGGGTGGCATAAGGCATTGATGTACCAGAGGGTGGCATGGGTAAAACAGAGGGTGGCAGGGGTGAAACAGAGGGTGCTGGGAACCTGTGATGATGAACCAGACGTAGAAACAACATAATCGTGACCGTTGCGAGCCGACATGTAAGTTCGCAATTGCGAACTGGTACAAAACCCTCACGAACTGGCAGAAATCCTTGCGAACTGGCAGAATTCCTTGCGAACACAAAAAAAGCATTCAGCAGGTTCAAAAGTTCAAACTCATCATTAGTAACCATTCCCTGTAGTGCTTCCTGACAAGGGCCCCTCCAGAGTTCAGTTGCTAGTTGCAACAATTGTATAACCCTGCTCTGACCCTCTCAGCAGGCTCCTAGAATAGCTACAAGTAGGCCACAAAGGTCCTGGAAAAAAAATTGCACTGCAACAGAAAGCAAATTACAGATAAGGATGCAGGTGCCAGAATGGAATTTTAAAACAGTGACACATTAATAAATCAACCCCAAATTAATTCATGTCAATTGAAGCAGGCAGGTGTGCTTGCTTTTTCCCCCCCATAATCTACAGTGATGATGAACCAGAGGGTGGCATAAGGCATTGATGTACCAGAGGGTGGCATGGGTAAAACAGAGGGTGGCAGGGGTGAAACAGAGGGTGCTGGGAACCTATGATGATGAACCAGACGTAGAAACAACATAATCGTGACCGTTGCGAGCCGACATGTAAGTTCGCGATTGCGAACTGTTACAAAACCCTCGCCAACTGTCAGAAATCCTTGCGAACTGGCAGAAATCCTTGCGAACACAAAAAAAAGAAAAATCCGCAAATTCGCGAGAATTCGCGGATTTTGCGGATTGCGAGTTCGCAAATTCACAAAATTCGCGAACGCCAGATTCGCAAAATTCGCCCATGCTTAGTCTTAGCTTCTTCAGCGCCCAGACCACAGCAAATGCTTCTCGCTCTATCGCACTCCACCTCGTTTCCCTGGGAAGTAACCTCCGGCTGATGAAGGCTACAGGCAAGTCTCGGCCCTCTTCATTCACCTGAGCTAGAACAGCCCCCACGCCATGCTCTGAAGCGTCCGTCTGGACAATAAATTCTTTAGAAAAGTCGGGTGCCTGGAGTATAGGTGCTGTGCACATTGCAGTTTTCAGGGTGTCAAAGGCCTTTTGACAGGCGTCAGTCCAAATCACATTTCGTGGCTGCTTCCTGGAAGTCAGCGAAATCAAGGGGTGCACAATGTTACCGTAATCCTTGGCAAACCTCCTGTAGTAACCCGTGAGACTTAAGAAGGCTCTCACCTGAGTTTGGGTTTTGGGCGGTGCCCAAGCCAGGATGGTATCTATCTTGGGTTGCAGGGGGGCCACCTTGCCGCTCCCTACTTGGTGCCCCAAGTACACCACAGAACCCTGCCCAATCTGGCACTTACTGGCTTTGATTGTGAGGCCTGTTCTGCGCAGGGCCAACAACACTTCCTGGAGGTGGCGCAAGTGTTCCTCCCAGCTGGCGCTGAACACTGCGATGTCGTCCAGGTAGGCGGCACTGAAATCCTCCAGTCCAGCCAAGACCTGGTTTACCAACCTCTGGAAGGTGGCAGGGGCATTCTTCATCCCAAAGGGCATCACCCGGAACTGGTAGAGCCCATCTGGTGTGGAGAATGCTGACCTCTCCTTTGCCCCATCAGTTAAGGCGATCTGCCAGTACCCAGACGTTAGATCAAACGTGCTAAGGTACCAGGCAGCCCCCAACCGATCTATGAGCTCATCAGCTCTGGGGATGGGGTGCGCATCAGCCTTGGTGACTGAATTGAGTCCTCAGTAATCCACACAGAACCGAAGTTCTGGCGAAGCACCAGACGCTGCAGCCTTCGGGACCAAGACCACTGGGCTGGCCCAAGGACTGCTAGAGGACTCAACCACCCCTAAGGCAAACATTTTGAAGACCTCCTCCTTAATGTATGCTCTGACCTTGTCAGTCACCCTGTAAGCCTTGTGCTTCACAGGAGTGCTGTCTCCGGTGTCAACATCATGGACACACCAATGAGTGACACCTGGAACCAAGGAAAACAGATCAGGGAATTGTCCCAACAGTTGGCGACAATCCTGCTTCTGTTCAAGTGTCAGTGTGTCAGAGAGGACAACACCATCCACCGACCCATCTTGCTCTTTAGCACACAAGAGGTCAGGAAGAGGCTCACTCTCCTCCTCCATTCCAGCATCTGTAGCTAGGAGCATGCCCACTTTGGACCTTTCTAAGTGGGGCTTCAAATGGTTGACATGCAGGACCCTCAAGGGGTTCCTGGGAGATTTCAAGTCCACCAAGTAGGTGACATCGCTCTTCTTCTCCACAACCTTAAACGGTCCAGTCCACCTGTCCTTGAGCGCACAAGGTTCCACAGGGGACATGACCCAAACTTCTTGACCAGGCTGAAGCTCTACCAGAGTGGCATTCCAAGCTACTAACGCTTCATCTCCTCCTGGCTGGCCTCCAGATGTGCCTGAGCAAGATCTCTGAAGCGCCGAGTCTGGTTCCTAAAGGCCAGCATGTAACTGTATACATCCTGGGGAGGTTTCCTGGGAGATTGCTCCCAGCCTTCTTTGACCAGACTCAAAGGTCCTCTTACCGGGTGACCATACAAAAGCTCAAAGGGGCTGAACCCTAGAGACTTCTGCGGCACCTCACGGTAAGCAAACAACAGGCATGGCAAGAGGACGTCCCATTTCCGCCTCATTGCTTCTTCAAGACCCATGATCATGCCTTTAAGGGTCCGGTTGAATCTCTCAACCAGCCCATTACCTTGAGGGTGGTTGGAAGTGGTGAACTTGTAGGTTACCCCACACTCCTTCCACAGAGACTTCATGTAATTGGAAATGAAGTTGGTGTCCCGGTCTGACACCACCTCTCTGGGGAACCCCATGCGGGAGAAAACACCCATCAGTGCCCGTCCCACCACAGGGGCCGTCACTGTTCGGAGAGGGATGGCTTCCGGGTACCGTGTGGCATGGTCCACCAAGACCAGGATAAACCTGTTGCCCAGGGCTGTCTTGGGGTCCAGGGGCCCAACGATGTCAATCCCCACCCGGTCAAAGGGGGTACTGACCACTGGAAAAGGTTGGAGGGGAGCCTTCTGCTTCCTTCCGCTTTTCCCACTTGCCTGGCAAGTGTGACAAGTCTTACAATGGATGTCTACATCCCTGCGCATCTGAGGCCAATAAAAATGGGTGACAAGCCTGTCATAGGTCTTGTCCTGCCCCAGATGTCCAGTTAACGGAACGTCGTGAGCCAAACCCAGTAGGAAGGCTCTGAAGCGCTGGGGTACCACCAGCACACGGGCTGACCCAGGCTCAGCAGCCTTAGGCTCGCTATACAGGAGGCCGTTCTCCCAGTAAACAAAATGCGACCCTGACTGATCACCTGAGGTTTGGGCTGAGGCCTGCTGCCTCATACCCACAAGAGAAGGGCACACTTTTTGTTCGGCACAAAATTCTTCCCTGGAGGGACCACCATCCTGCTGCCAATGGGTCAGCTTGGGCAGGTCTCCCAGTTCAGCAATTTGTTGCCCTGTGGGCTCCAGGGCATCCCCCTCAGGGTCTACCTCCTCCTGGACCACGGGAACTACGGGGGCCGGTTTCCTGCGCCTCCTGCGTCTTCTCTTCACAGCTGGGTCCTGGGCCATACTGTCAGGCTCCGGGACCCTATCAACACCCTTACTTGCTGTCATGGATCGAGTGGTTGCACACACCCACTCTGGCGCACCCAACATTTTCAAATGTGTCTCCCTCTCCACCTTAGCCCAAGGGGAGTCTTCCAAATCATTGCCCAGGAGACAATCAACAGGCATGGCGGGCCTCACAGCAACCTGAAGAGTACCTGAAACTCCCCCCCCATTCAAAGGAAACTTGAGCTACCTCACACTCTTTCTGGGAGTTGTCAGCAGCTATCACGGGGTAGAATGCGTGGGGAACCACCTGCTCTCTGGACACCAAGTGACACTTAACAGCTGTCACACTCGCTCCGGTGTCTCCGAGAGCTTCCACTCTATGGCCATTAATGGTCACCCACTGCCTATATTTATTAATGTTACTAGGCAGAGGGGGTGGAGGGACCATTTCCATGTCTCCTAGCGAGACCAGGGACATTTCTGCGGGACCCCTCCCACCAGGGACAACCATCTCCTCCCCTCCCAGGGCTACACTCGCCAACTGACAGGGGGTGCACGCGGCGGTGGATTCGAATTCTTCATGGGACACTGGGGATCATAATACCGGTGTCCCACCTGCCCACAAACGTAGCAGGTCATTGGGCCCCTATGAACAGGTTTACCTGTCGGGGCCCCTGGCTTCTTCTCAGGGGGAGGCTGGGAACCCTTCCTTTGGTTCCCTTGGAGATTACTTTGGGGCCCTTTCTGGGACTCCTGTTTGCCCTTGTCCGCCCCCATTTCTTCTGCTGGGGACCCTGCCCACCTTTGGCTGAGTCTCCCACTGGACCCTTGTGGACCCTGGTACTGACCCAGCGGTCCGCCTCCTCAGCAAGTTTTCTAGGGTTAGATATCTTGCTATCAATAAGGTGCTGGCGCAGCTCTGGAAAACAGTTATTAGACAAATGCTCCCAAGCAAACAAATCATAAAGAGCTTCATAACTTTCCACTTTGCTGCCCTTTACCCAACCATCCATGGCTCTGCAAAAAAAAGACACATATTCAACCCACGTCGTACCAGGCAATTTCTTACATTCTCTAAAAGCTTGTCTGTACTTTTCAGGGGTTAGGCCATACCTCAACATTAAAGCATCTTTCATATGAGCATAAGACATCCTATCCTCAACAGGCATGTCTAACAGGGTATCTCTCCCCTCATTCACAAAGCGACCCCACAACCCCGCTCCCCAATCCTTCTCAGGGACCCGGTGGGCCAACAATGCTAACTCATATGCTTTAAACCATTGACCAATATCTTCATTTCTATGATAATCTTTGATCACATCTTTGGGAAAATAAAACCTACTTTCTGCAGGCACAGATGGGATGCTGCCGCCAGAGAGATTCAATTCTAACTTCTTAGCTTGGATCTCCAACTCCCTCAACTTGGTATCACGCTCCAAAGCTAATTTTTCTCTTTGAAAATCCAACCTTTTTTGTCTCCAAATCAGCTTCTCTCCTACCTCTTGCATTTTCTAACTCCAACTGCCCATTTATCTTTAGCCTTGCCATTTCCATGTTGTATTCTCACTCTTTCGCCCTTTCTTCTCTTTCTTCAGGGGAAAGACCTTTGGAGGAAACACTGCTACCGGGAGAGGACACGGTTCCATTCACTGGCACCTCCTCATCCCCTTCCACTGGCGGTACCACCACCGGATCAGTGGGATCTCTGGACTCTAACCATGCCTCCAAAGCTTTTTGAAAATCCTCTTTAATTTCGAGGCCTGTGGTAGGAACTTTAAACTGCTCGCAAAAGTGTTGCAGCTGCTTCTTCCTGTATTTCTTTATCTTTGCTCTATCAAATCCCTCCACAGCAACAACAGGGGCAGTGACTCCGGTGTCACTCATGGTCAAAACTGTCAGTGTTCAAAAAATCAAGCTTCAGAAAAGCGGAGAACAAAAATGGAATCCTACCAAGTAGATTGTGGCTGCGCTATGGTCTGCTTTCACTATGTAGCGCACACTAATCACTGCACATGGGTCATAAATGCTAGGTTCAAATCCTCACCGCTCCGTCCAATGTTAGAACCAGCCGTCTCTAGTTGGCAGAGGTATGCACTTCTGACAAATAGGGACACACCTTTTCTAGTCAGGGCAAGGGGATCACACCCTTTGATAACCCCTGCTCACCCCCTTGGTAGCTTGGCAGAGCAGACAGGCTTATCTCAGAGGCTGTGTGTTAAGCATTTATGACCACATACAGTAATAAAGTGAATACACTACAAATGGACACGACACAGTAGTATTATAAAGATAAGGATTTTTATATAAGGCTTAGCACAAGACCAAAAACCGACAAAAATATACCACAATCTTAATAAATACTCTTGGAAGGAAAAATAATAGTTCAAGTGTAGTTTCTTCTTAGCACAAAGTCTTTAGTATCAAAAGCAACTCTTCTTCTTGGAAACACAGTTCTTAGCAACAATGTAACCCACACGGGAGTCACACGGCGTTGAGGCAAAGTTAATCAAAAGGGTTCGGCATCGACCGCGAGGAGCGCTACGTCGAGCCCGGAGTCACACGGATCCCCAACAACACAGTACCTTAGGAAAATGAAGCACACGATGATCAGCGGCGTCGAGCAATCCGGCGTCGCGTCTTCGGTGTCGATCATGCCTCAGTAGTCGTCGATGTCGATGATGCTGTTGCAAGAGTGAGCAGCGCTCACGGCGTCGAGAGGGCACGAAGTCGATGCGATCAGCAGCGGTGCAGACACGAGGTCCCTTGGAGCTGGAGCCGAACTCACTACTCACTGGCGGTGCTGCTGGCGTCGATGGTGCCCGGCGGCCGGCGTTGAGGAAGCGGGACACTGGAGCCGTTACTCACGATGTCGAGCTGGATTCGGCGACGTCCGTCGGCGTCGAGGTTGCTGGTTTCTTTCAGAGGTGCTGGATTCTCAAGTTACAGCAACAAGCACTTTTAGCAGATTAAGTCTTTTAGCCCTGTGACTTCAACAGGAGGCTGGCACTCTTCCAACCCTTGGAGATTTTCTTAGCAAAGCTTGAGAGTACACACTCAGTTCCTCTCTCCTGGTTCCTTGGCAAAAATAAAGAAGCACTGCAGGATTCCCCCCAGCAAACAGCACACTGGCAGAAGGGGTAGGCAAGTCCTTGGATCAGCAGGCTTCTTGTCCTTGGTTCAGGTTTCCTTGTCAGAAGTGATCTAAAGTCTTGGTTCAGGGGTCCTCCTCTTATACCCCTTTTTGGCTTTGAACCCTTTGTCCATGCAGGGGAATTTCCCAACATCCTGGGTCTGTTGTGGGTGTAGCCAGGCAGAGGCACCTGGCCTATTCACTGAGCAGGGCTGGGTCCTCAGACGCCCAGCAGGAGGTGGAGCCAGCATTGTCACTGGCAGGAGCAGAGCTATCGGCCTCCTGGTAGGAGGTGGGGCCAGAATCGTCCATGGCATGCACAGAGCCATCAGTCGCCTGGCAGGAGGTGGAGCCAGCATTGTATCAGGCAGGGCAGGCTATCAGCAACTACTCTCCCCTACTCTGAACGCAAATGTCCCACTCATCCCACACTGACTCATTCAGACCTCTGGAGCCACCCAGCTCCTGTCACACACACACCGAACCAGCAGAAACCAGAAATGGTTAGGCAAGAAAATAGACACTTTCTAAAAGTGCTATTTTCAAACCCGGAGTCCAAAAACCAAACACAAACGGATGCGTAATTAAACCCCGAGTTCAGGGATACCAAACTCGACATTGCACCATGCTCCCCGAGCCAGCTAGGATCATAGTATTAATAATCCTGGCGGCCCATTCTAACTAATGGAGAGCAGGTTACCTCGCAATAGTGAAAAACGAATATGGCTGTAATTCACTATTAGGACATGCCAACTTGGCCAGGCTTGTCCTACCTTATACTTACAATGCACCCTGCCCGTGGGCCTACCATAGGGGTGACTAACATGAAGTTAAGGGAAGGTTTAGGGACTGGCAAGTAGGTGTACTTGCGCAGTCAGCATGACAGTATCAGACTGCACGTAGGTCTAGCAATGGCAGACCTTCAGACATACTTTTACGAGGCCGCTCTTGTGGGTGGCACAACATGTGCTGCAAGCCCACGAGCAGCATTTGGATTTACAAGCCCTGGCACTCCTGGTGCACTAGACTAGGGACTGACAGTAACCCAAATAAGCCAAACATGGAATTCAATAAATACAGCAATTTTACATAGGGAGCACTTGCACTGTGGCACTGATCAGCAGTGGCACAGTGCCCAAAGCATTATACCAGCAAAAACATCGTAAAACAGTGGAGGCAAACAGAAAAAATGGAGGAGAGACTCGAGCCAATGATGCCAGGTCGAACATCGACTAATTTCTTGAAGGCAAAGGGAGTACAAATGTCACAAATGTAGAGATGAGAGCCAGTTTCTGTGACAACCATGAGCTTTAAACAAGGACAAAGTGGGTGTGGTCAGAAGACTGTGATGAATTAGAAAGTATCAAGGAGAGTCTTTGCTTAGAAAGATGAAGAATGAATAGAAAAGAGATATAGCCTGAAAAGAAGAGGAAGAGATTATTGAACTGATATAGTAAGACGGTCTGGGAAAGCACAAGGTAGAAGGAGACTGTTACCTTCAGAGGGTGAGTGTAAGTGACGTCCGGGGAAAGTAATCAGATCTCATGTCATGCATGATAAGTCAGTTAAACCTAGCTTTTATACAAAAGTAGTTGCCTTCTAGAATCATTTGACCAATATAGTAACAAACACACATGGAAAGCAAGGGGAGTTCTCTATATTTTCATGGGCGTGCATAGAAGTCAACAGAGAGACTCATGGAGTATTGAAGTCAAGAAAGGGGGTGGGTGACTGAAAACAAGCAACTTGATGACTAATCTAACCAACCCTGGACAAGCTGACTAGGGAGCATGCCTTACACTCGAAACGAAGCTGGAAAGAGAACTCAGCCCTGAGAGGAACAATAGAGGAGAAAGAAAGAGAGAGAGCACAAAGTAAAAAGATATTCAGAAGGGAAATGAAGAGAGAGAAAGCTCTACATAGGCGACTGAATCCTGAGCACAAGGACAGCATCATTCACACATGTAGAAACAGTCAGAGGAGGAGGACAAAAGATGGAAGATAGCATGCAATTTCAGTGAGTTGAAGGTGTCTGGTAAATCCTCATCACCAATATTGCCATCGCTGGTAGGCAGAGTCTCAATAGAAGGTCCATCCTTGTCCACATCATCATCCTTCACAATAAAGGCCTCAGGATGGTGGATCTTCTGGAATCTCTACACAATCCTTATTTTGACCAGAGGCAGGGCCTCTTTCATACTAGGGAAGTGCTCTTGTTGGCTCTTTTGCTGACATGCAACGTTTAACCACTTGCGTAGGGCAAGGATTGTCTAAGAAAACTTCTGTGAGACAGAGGAGCTGACATGGCCTGCTGCATTGAGGACTGGGAGAGGACATTGGTGTGCTTGGTCCTGTTCAGATGGACATCGGAAGAACAAATCATCAAACCCTCTTCAAAATCAGACATGTTGGAAAACATAAAATGAGGAAAGGGAAGCAACTGAGCTTAATAGGTAAACTCTATTGAGGAGGCTGCAGGGGCATTGCTGGAGCCTGGCCACTGGATCCCTTATAACCTCCTTTCTGCCAAAGGTTCTGAGAGCCTGATGCCTGTCTAGGAGAAAAAGAAGAAAGGGCATGAAGAGCCTAAGGAGGGATGTGGAGGGCAGGTTATGCTCCCACCACACACATTAGTTAATAATGGCGAAGAAGATGAATAAAAAGAAGTGCACAATAACAAGTTCATTGAAGGTATAACCACACACTAATGAGAAGAACAACCAACCAATAGAAGCTGGAGCTGCCTCAAGGGGCAGTGCACAGACCTTGAAAAGAATAGGAGGACACTTATCAATCCAGCCCTCATCTTAAATACTTAAGTATAGTACTAATATACTCTTTTCATTTACGGAAACCTGAGGTTAATTGAGGAGAGGGAAAGAAAGGTGGACAGAGTAAAAACGGAGAAGATGCGATACCTAGGTAAAAAAAGTTAAGAAAAGCATAATATAAAGGCTACGACACGTGCTATGTTGATAGTTCACCCAATAACTAAGAAGGCTATACAGCGGATAGAGTAAAACTGTTCCTGCTCCACATCTACTTTACTGGAAAGTTCAGACACACATTTTAAACAGCACACCTAATAATCAACTTAGCGGAACAGCATGAATCCTTGTATTTTGCATATGGTGCCTGAGTCATTCCTTTCCTCTCTCTGTAGCCTTACTCGGAGTCGGAGAGAACAAGTCTGTCTTCACTCAAAACCTTTTTTTTAAAATGCAGCAGCATAATAAGGTGGGCTATAAGATAACCACCCCATGAGATGTGTAGGTTTGCCAAGATATAATGATTGACAGTTATAGAAATTGTGCATCATAACATCCATTAACCTTTTCCGTGCTGATGACGAGCTCAGCATGTCATGCAGCACGGTGGCGCTGTGCTGATGACGAGCTGAGCTCGTCATGGCCTCCACGGAACACCCATGCGGGGATAATTACCCCGCTGTGCTGGGCGTTCCGTTGAGCGGGCATGGCCATGACGAGCTCAGCTCGTCATCAGCACAGCGCCACCATGCTGCATGACGAGCCGAGCTCGTCATCAGCATCGCGGCGCCCCCCATCCCCTGCGCCGTGGGGAAGTTAGCCCCGCGGCGATGGGGTTAAGAGCAATAAAAGAGGGAGGAGGGGTTTCCTAATGCTTGGTATCCACAAACATATTTCAAATCTAAAGGAAGAAGCTTTTTTAAAAATGTTTTTATTGAGCAGTTGTAGCAAGTAGAAACAGAACATACAAAGCCCCGCAACTGGGACCGGAAAAGCATGAATATCAAGATTTCATTACAAGTTTTGTTTTTGCTTTGGATACATTGTGAACCAAACCCCAAACAACGAGCCCCCCAGTCCCCCACCCCAGTTCCTGACACTGTAAACATTAGACAGTAAACCCAGAGTAGCGTACACATCTGAACACATAGCAAACCTCAACATCAGGCCTAGTCCCACCACCTCAAACAGTCAGTACATAATTGTGACAGTTTACTGTAAATCAGGGTCTCCCAAGTAGGTACCCCGTGAGTGGAGCCCAAAATTCCTTGGGTCGTGAGGCCTCAGGCAACTCTTCCGCACAAATTCCCAATTGTTCCCTGCAGTATAACAAGTCACAGGCCCATTTCTTAACTGTTGGGACAGTTTTTGCACCCCAGCATTGTGCCACCGCCCGCTTAGCAAATAAAGTAGAAACAGCTACAAGTCTCCGGTTACATGGTTTAAGTCTCTGTACCCAGCCCAGTAGACAGACATCAGGCGCACACACCACAGTTTCCAATACCACATCAGTAAGCACTCTTGTGACCTGAACCCAAAAGGAATATATTCTGTCACAATGCCAGGCGAGACGCATAAAATCTGCATCAGCCTGCCCACACCGCACACAGCATGCGCTCTCCCGCAATCCAAATCTCTGCAATTGGAGAGGTGTGTAATATAACTGATGTAGGTATTTGAAATTTATGATGCGGAGGTTACAATTTGCTGTGAGGCGCCAGCCAATGAACAGCGAAACGTCCAAGCATCTAGTGACAAGGAGGCGCCCAGCACTGTACTCCATTTGATATATGAAGGGCTTTCGATAAGATCTCCTTCCCTCTGAGATGCAGTGTATAATTTAGTTATCCAACCGCTACGGTCTTCCCCTGCCAGCACCGCCCGCAGTGCCAGTAACGTTCAAGGCTCAGCAGTATAGTCAGGGTACAAATCTCGGATCGCCTGCCGCACACGTAAACCCCAGCATCATTCCCTTGTCATGGCCTTCCTGTAGGTCTGATAGCAATCGAAACTGGCCCAGCTTATATAGATCCCCCAGCTGAGTAATCCCTACATCCCCTAAAGCCTTCAAGGCAGCTTGCTCTTGAGCGGCGGAGATAGCCGGATGGGCCCCGATCGGCAGCCCTGGGGCGTAGAGATGGTCCAGTTGCGCCCTCCTGGCAAGAGTCTTCCATGCCCAAGCTGTGCAATGAAAAGGGTTAATTTCAGAACGAGGCCCACCACGACCTCCCAACAACACAGCAGCAATCTGTGGCACCAGGAGTACAGAATCTGCCTCAATAGCAGTGTGCGGCTGGAACCGCTGTGGAAAGTACCAGAAATGTGCGAACTGCGCCTGAATGCACAAGTAATATAACCGCAAGTCAGGAGCCTCAAAGCCTCCATGCTCGAAAGGTTGGGTCATTACGCTCCAGCTAAACTGAGGCTTCCCGCCTCCCCAGACAAAAGACAGCAAGGCCGACTGAAGCATATTAAACAGCGCGAGATTCAGACGGAGGGGGATATTAACAAACAAGTAGAGAAGTTTGGGCAAAATTGTTATCTTCGTGACTGCGATTCAATCCGCCAGCGAAACCGGTAACTTAGTCCAGCGCGCCGCCTGGTCAGTGATCTTAGCAATAACACAGCCATAATTTGCAGTAATTACCATCTCAGGTTCCCTGTGGAGCCATATCTCCAGGTACTTCACCGGGTCAGCCGACCACTTCATCGTAGAGTCCATTTCTACCACGCAGGTACCGTTGTAAGCGGGAACACAGTGGACTTAGCCCAGGTAATGCCGAGGCCCGAATATCTTTCAAATTTTACATATTCATGCAATAATGCTGGTAGATCAGTGGCAGGCTCCTGGACATATAACAGCATGTCATCCGCGTATAGCGACTCTACTGAAGGTTACTGCCGAAAACGCAATGCTGCCTGCGCGTGCCTCTGGTGCAATTTACACGCAAAAAGCTCCAGTGCAAAGGCAAAAAGCATGGGCGACAGGAGGCGTGCCTCGGTGGATAGAGAAAGCTTCAGAGACCCAGCCATTTACCCATATCCGTGCCTCCGGCACCGTGTACAATATATAAATCCATTTGAGGAAGAACGGGGGTAAGCCCATGCAGAGCAGCACGGTAAACATATACCCCCACTGCAGAGAGTCGAACACCTTAGCCGCGTCAAGCAAACGGCTACAGCCTGGAAATCCGACTCAAAATAATGGAAAGTTGCGAACACAGTACGCAGATTGTGCACCGTTGAATGAGTGGGCACAAATCCTGACTGGTCCAGGAGTACCAGGTTGGGGACTAGGGGTTGGAGCCTACTGGCTATCATTTTTGCCAGACTTTTGGTGTCAATATTAATAATGGAGAGGGGCCTGTAGGAGTCACACAAATTTGCAGCTTTATCTGGTTTCAGTAGCATCACAATAAGCGCCTCCCTAAGAGTGGGTGGTAGGGTACCCGAACCATAGGCTTCCGCAAAGACGTCCAGCAGCTTAGGAGCTAATTTGTCAGACTAGGCTTTATAAAACTCACTTGGGAGGCCATCCATGCCCGCAACCTTGCATGTGGGGAGTGACATGATGGCAAGTTTGACATTCTCAACATCGAAAGGCAGTCACCCAAGCACAATATCCTTGAGATATGAGCGTATGTCAGCATCCTATGCCTAAGCCCGTCACCATACAAATCAGAATAAAAATCCAGCACTACCCTACTAATCTCAGGAGTACCAAAGTGCGCCACTCCATCCCTGTCCTGCAATTCAGTGATATACACCTGACTGTGAGGTTCCACTAATTTCTGCGCCAGTGAGCGACTGGGCCTGCCCTTCACCCCCTCCCCATAGTAGCAAGCGGTGCTCCGTCGAGAGCGATGTACCATCTCCTGATCTATGATTTCATTGTGTTCTGATACAAGATACCGAATTGCGGAAAGCGTTTCCGGGACAGGTTTCCGTGCGTAGTCACATTCCAAAGCATAGATAGCATCAGCCAATTTGCTGATTCGGCGGCGCAAATCTTTAAGAACACCAGCATGCGCACCTATACAGACCCCCCGGATTGTGACCCTAAATGCTTCCCAAAGGACCCCTGCACTACCACAGTGCCCTCATTTTCCTCAAAGTAATTGTGAATCGCCGCCTCAATCGTACATTTAAAAACTGGGTCCATCGAAGACGCCTGTTGCATTTGTCACGTGAACGGGGGCCTCGCACACAGGTACACTCAACTCAAGCAGCACAAGAGAGTGATCTGACAGTGTCTTTGCCAAGTGACGCACATCACCCACCCAGGTGTACGCAACCTCAGACAAAAGCCAATAGTCCAAACGGGACCAGATACCATGCACAGTGGAGATGAAGGTGCTCTCTCGCACCTTCGGATGCCGCAAGCGCCAGAAAGTCCTGCAAATTCCCAACCTCCAACAGCCCAAGAGAGCATCAGTAGACTGCCTATGTCTAGCGACGCCAGGCCCCAATCTGTCAACCGTCACATCCAGGCAAGTGTTAAAATAACCCCCCAAAGAATTTAGCCAGAGTGAAGCCAGAGATATGTTATGGTATGTTATGTGAGCAGGTATTTATTACGCGCACGGCTACTCTCTGGAGTGTCCCGACGCTAAAAACAAAAAGACCCGCAACACATAAGCCCAAGGAGCTCCAGTTTAAGGCTGCTGTTGGAATAACCAGGTTTTTAGTTTCCGCCTGAAACTGAGAAGATCCTGGGATTTCCTCAACGCAAGAGGCAAGCCATTCCAGAGGCGAGAAGCCATCACTTGGAATGATCAGCCAGCCCTCCGAGAAAGTTTGATACGGGGGGTGATGATCAGTGACTGAGCCGATGACCTCAGAGTTGGACACAGAATATAGTGTTGCAGTCTATCCCCAAGGTATGGGGCACCAATTTTATGGAAGGCCTTAAAAACCAGCACCGATGATTTAAAGGCGATCCGTTTCTTAATAGGTAGCCAGTGCAAAGAGGCTAAAAGAGGTGTGGAGTGGATTCTCGGCCCGGACAAACAAATTGCTCGGGCCGCCACATTTTGGACCACTTGGAGGCGCCCAAGCAGAAATTCAGGAAGGCCGAGAAAAAGAGCGTTAGCATAATCCAATCTCGACACCACCAGGGTTTGGACTATCGTCTTTCGTTGGGGGACCGGGAGAAGAGGCAGAAAGTTCCTCAACATCCTCAGCATCCCAAAACAGGTCCCGGCCACTGATTGAATTTGTGCCTTCATTGACAGAGAGTCATCAAATTTAACTCCCACGTTTTTTACAATCCGGACGGCTGCAGTGGGAGGAGACATGTCCTGCGGCCACCAATGATGCCAGAGGTCACAGGACCGAGAGCCGAAAAACATTATTTCTGACTTCTCTGGGTTGCACTTCAGTTGGTTTATCCTGAGCCAATGGAAAACCTCAGATAAACAGGTGTTTATTTCTTTACTGTTAAATTCTGAGCTCTTCCCGCAGGTGAACAACAATTGTGTGTCATCAGCGTATGCCATTATCTTCGCCCCATGGTTCTCTGCGAGCTGCGCTAAAGGCGCCATACAAATATTGAACTGAGTGGGGCTAAGAATTGAGCCCTGAGGGACCCTCACATTCATACGGGGGTATAGTGGCCATAAAAGGCGGGCACCAAATGGTTTGTTGGCGGTTATTCAGAAAGGAATCAAACCATTTCAACACGGTGCCTCCGATCCCGCCCTCTTGGAGTCTTTGTAAAAGTCTGCTATGGAGCACGGTATCGAAGGCCGCGGAGAGATCCAGCAGCACCAGGGCAGCCCTGCCCCCCTTGTCCAAAGTGATTTTAATAGTTTCCACAACTTCCAGGCGGGCATTCTCCGTGCTAAAATTGGCTCTAAAGCCCGATTGACTTGGGTGGAGAAGAAGGTTGGACTCAACGTATTCAGTGGTCGCTGAATTAACATAACTCGCCAGGACTTTATAGAAATATGATAGTAAAAAAATTGGCCTGTAAATACTGGCCCCAAAGGGATTGGCCATGGTTTTATTTAAAAGGGGGAGGATTTTTGCCTTTTTCCAGATCTCAGGCATTACTCCCACATGGAGGGCAGTATTCAGAACTGCATTGACTGCCGGATTAATTACCTCGGCAATGGCTGCCAGAGTTTTGGCCGGACATGGATCGAAGGGTGACCTGGATTTAAGGGTTTTTATCAGTACCAGGGACTTATCCAGTGATAAGGGGAGGAACTGAGTGAGTGTGGGGCATGTCTTGCAATGGCTTGGGCAGGTCAAGACTCTGTCCCCTCCGACTGCAGATAATTGGGCCGCAAAAGAGTCTTGTATGGTCTTAATCTTGTCATAGAAGAAACGGGCTATCTGGTAAGTGCACCCCTCACTGGGAACAAACAGGCTGCTAATAGCTTTAGGGGAAGAGAAGTCTTTAAAAATATTGAAAAGCTCTATGCATCTGTTCCCTGCATGTTCGATTTTAGCAGCTAGAAAGAGATTTTTTCCCTCGCGCACATTCCTATAGTGCACCTTAAGGGCCTGTTTGTGGACAATTTTGTCTGGCAGCTTGTAGTTGGTACACCATACCCTTTCCAGTGCTCTTACTTTTCTTAAGAGCCTCCGTGAACCCAGGGGCTGAGGCTCTATTTAAAATTTACTTTCGCTTATTAACAAGGGCTAGTTCTAGGGCACGAAATTAGAGCCAGTTCTCCAATGCCAGTACATCCTTTTCCACAATCCCACTGAGGGGAATAGGATGGAGACAGAAACACATTTGCAAGGCCTCTGGGGTGATCAAATGAAAGGGCCTGGAGCTACTCTCCTTGGGCCGGTTGTGTGATGGAAGGCTGTCACAATCCTTGTTGATTCCGAATTTGAGCAGAAAATGGTCCGACCAGTTAGAGGTAAAGGGGTGACCAAATCAATCTGTTGAGAGGAAAAGACCTGGTCCAGAGTGTGGCATTTTTCATGGGTTGGGAGATGGACGTATGGGGGCATGTTAAGAAAATCTAAGGCTTCAAACAGCCCTCTGGACTCAGGATCCATCAGGTTATTCATATGAATATTAAAGTCCCTGAGTAACAGGCAGTGGCTGTATTTCGCCGCAATCAGAGCAATAGTACGGCTGATTGATTCTTAGAACAGCCCAGCAGGCCCGGGAGGGTGATAAACAACTACCCCTGCAATGGACTGTTGGGCGGAGATTGTGAACAGGAAGCCCAGGCTTTCCGCTTCTTAAATCTTCCCAATAGTTAATAGAACACAGTTGAGAGGGCTCCAGACAATATGCGCCATTCTCCCTTACCTCCCCGAAGAACAATCTTTTCTGATGAGCTGATAGCTCAGTGGAACAGCCATGGCAATCATAGGATGGGAGGCTTCTGTTAGCCAGGTTTCTGTTACAACCACTAGGTCTGGGGAGGAGTCTATTAACAGATCAAATAAATCAGCTTGGTGCTTCTTTATAGAGCGGGCATTGAGAAGGAGCGCACTCAACTGTCTATCTCCCCCTGCATTTGGTCTAAAAAAGTCTTGGTATTGTGGGTTGAACGGGGCTCTGAGCATGTCTGTGCGACCGTCCAGTTACAGGGACTACATGCGGTGCCCTTCATAACCATCCAGACCGGGAGGGGAGGGGTGCAACTAGCAGTCTTACCTATATTAGCAAGCACTACCCTATTGTATTTTAGATGCCCTCCGTCTCTGGTGGCAGACCGGCAGCATTTCCGACTCCGGCCGCCTTCGGGATGCTGACCTGCGCAGATGAGTTTGCCTTAGGCGCGCGCTGCGCTCACCCACTGCACACTAGCGCAGCCTTGCGTTTTATGTGATCCGGAATTACCATCAACTAGACCGCGCCGCCTCGTACAAATGGTGACGTCGGTACTGAGGGCTACAGGATCCGAGTTCGATTCCCCACCACACCCCACAGTTAAAATGCAGGAAATTCTAAAAGCAGCAGTTAAAAAGAGATCAATTTGATTATATTTTAAAAACAATTAATTCATTCAATTACAATTCGCATAGAACAATACAAGATAAGAGGCAATTGTGCAAATAAGCAGAGCAGGGTTTCGACAGAGCGACGCCAAACGTCAGCAAAAAAAAAATGATCATCTATGTTCGGGCCATATACATTGACCATTAAGATATTCACAACCCCCAGATTGTCATGCACCAGGGCCAACCAACCCTTCTCATTTGCCACTGAGCTGAGGACCGTAAAGGGAACCCCCTTCTTAACAAGGATCATCCCCCCCTCGGAGTAGGAGAAAGGGGAGCAGGCCACTATTACACCCGCCCAGTGCTTGCCCATATTAGACTCAGATAGCTTTGTGAGGTGGGTTTCTTGTAAAAAGACGACCTGGACGTCCCACCTGTCCAGGTACTCCATAACAGACCACAACAATAGATCGTTTGATTTGGGAAACTCCTATATGGGGGGCGTCAGAGTGCTACTATCCTCCCACCATGTAGGAGGTGGCTGATCAGGTCTAGTACTTGTGCAAGGATAGAAAAACCTTATAAGGAATCATATTGCATTAAATACACTCATCATGTATGCTCTGGTCCACTACAACAGCTTTATAAGAAAAACAAGGTTGCAGCCTTGTGCGTGACCACAGGGCTTCCCCCGCATGTAGGATAATCAGCAGAAAAACAGTCAGGCAACACACAGTCATTCACTGCTACTCCTCATCGAGCTCAGCCGGGGCCTACGTCGCCGCCGTTTCAGCTTCTTGGCATGTTCCATAGCTGCCTTAGGGGTAGTGAAGATTTTAAAGTCGACCCTTATATGAGCAGGACATAGCATGGCATATGGGATGCCCTCAGAATGTAGAAATGTCTTAACGGTGCCAAACTCCCGACGCGCAGATTGAACTGCAACAGTAAAGTCAGGGAAGAAGGACTGCGTGTTCCACTGGTGGTCAATAGTGCCCTTTTCTCTAGCTAGCCGTAAGATGACATCCCGGTCCCTCTAATTTAATAACCGACTTTAATGCGAGGTGGAGCGCCCAGTACAGGCCGCACAGCCAGAGAGCGATGGGCCCGCTCAACAATAAAAATGGATGACAAGTGCTCAGGGCCAAATATGTCTTTAATCAGAGTCTCAGCAAAGGTTTCCATCCTGCCGGTGTTTGTGGATTTCGGTAGGCCCGTGATTCTAATGTTGTTACGGCGAGACCAGGCCTCCAAGTCCTCGTTATACGCTTGGATAAGCGCAATAACTTTCTCTATATTAAGAGCCTTGCCAGCAACCTCACTAAGCCCATCCTCTGTAGCGGCGACCCTTTGCTCGACCTCCTCCATTCTAGTGTTCTGTTTTTCAACTTGGGCAGACATTTGGTCAAGTCTATGATTCATGGCAGACATATTTCCCTCATGGCTGTTTCCAACTTTTATGGGCCATCACTTTGGGCGTCCGCCACTGAATCAGAGGCAGGTTTTTTTGTTGCACCTTAGATTTGTGCAACGTGAGGCGAGGCTGAGATTTGTCCATCCGGCCCATAGTGAAGGATAGGCAGGACCAACGGGGAACAGCAAACCGTGCAGCGTGGCTGAACAAAAATGAGAGCTCAGAGCGCAGCTATATATGAACAAGATCAGTGATCTTGCACCAGTGCTCCAAATAGGACCCGCAGCACCAACTCTTCAGTTCAACAATGAGAAAGGCCCAACCCATGCACTCCCCCTGACGGATCGACACTACTCCAGGGTGGCGCATAGCTGGTGACTTTGCGAGCAGACTATGAGGCAACTGTTCCTTAGCCATGCCACACAAGATGCCACCAACCAGTATCATCAGTCTATCCAAAGGCCCAGCCACCAAGGGGTCCCACCACGTGCACAGCCGGTCAATAAAGGTATAGGCATCAACATTCAAACTCTAGGCCCAGTACCACAAAATCGAGCCAAGATCCCCGTGAACTATAGTCCAGGGATGTAAACTGCAGGCTGGTGTTTGAGGGCAGTACAACAGTAATAGATCCCAGCAAGTAGTGGCTAGACAGCAGGCCCACAGTAACTTCGACCACACCACCGCCCTGAGTAGAGCTAGTTGCTGGGGCACACTTAGGTATGGCGTACTAGTGCTCAAGAAAAAAGCTTTAGCGGCCCGCTATGCCTGCAGGCCCCAAAGCGCCAAGCGCCCACCAGGCTCCAGTGCCACAGCAACACCTTACATACGTGCAGGCATGAGATGTTAAAGACAGTCACAAAAAAACACCCACAGCGGGTTCCGAGCAGGCACCCAAGGGAGAGAGAGAGGCCGACGCCTCAATGTCTGCTGTGGGGCCCGCACAGGTCAGGCCCGAAGCCAATCATGCAATAATCGCCCGCAGGCCTCAGCTGTCACACACGCTACCGCTGGCCACAGCTCGCAGGCTGCAGTTACGCACCGAGACCCACACCTGCCTCCATAGCTGCAGGCCCAAGCGCGGCCGCACCCCCACTCACCGCAACCTACAGGGCAACGCGGTCCAGCTTCAGCAGCAGGAAATGCCCGCTCCGGCTCCGCTAGTGATAGACTGTCCCACCGACCCACAGCTCTGCAGGGGCATCAGCATCCACTTGCGATGTGACAGTTACCCTCCAGCCATACGCTCCCCTGCTCAGCGTCCAGACTCCAGCTATGCTCAGGCAGCCAGGGCACAATCACAGCCCCGTGCAGCAATCGCAGTGTCCCTCAGACACGCAGCGAAGCAACGATGAAACGCAGCTCACTGCTGCGATATAGCAGCCGCCATCTTGCACACACTTCTGTCAATCCGCCCAGACAGAGCTTTGGCAGTTTTCCTGTAGATTTAGTGGCCAGCAACAACACTGCTCAGCTCAGCAATGCAGCTCCCTGCCGTCCCGTAGTTTTTAGGTTGAGGGACCGAAGGCCAGCCGGAAGTCGGAGATTTTATGTTGTTCAGTACGGCAGTTTTGGGTTTTGGGCTGCAGGTTCACAGTGCATAAAGTACATGACATGGGGTTGTGCGTTACCGCTCATATGCTGTTATTTTGTCTATGCTTTTTGTGCTTGATATACAGCAAGTATATCTGATGGCTTGACATGTGCGTTTTTGTGTTTTTATCTTATGTATGTTTTTGTTTTATGTTGCTGCTTTTGATACTATTACAAGTTCCCCGTTGTTATGAAGGGCACTTCATGACGATGCATATCGCTGCACAATAGTTGGCTGAATTTGCTCTGACACTAAATTTCACAGATATGATATTTTCATGCTGTGAACAAGACATACAACACTTCACCAGTGCATGTCTATTTGGCTATAATGGTATTGAAGGAAAATAAAAATAGTTATACAGGATCAAAGTGTGTCACCTGCAGTTAGTCACGTTACTGCCCCCTTCCCTTAAGGAACAGGCAGCCCTAGATTTATGTATCCTGATTGGACGTAAGGATAAATTATAGATCTGTGACAATTGTACATGCTGACCTAATTTCTATATTACATTAGTCAGTTTTGTTCTGCTTCCTAAGTAGTGTATGGTTTTGTTCCTTAAAGAGACCAGGTTTCATTTTTCCCTGAAGAAGGAACTGGAACATTAGCTGAGATTACGGTATATGGGGTAGCGGCCAGCGGTAGAGTTAACATTTGTGTGCTATTTTTACTTTTGTGTATCACCCATACTCTTTGTATTGTGTCACAAACTTGACTATCACCCGAGTAATTTCTTGTTCTTCCTATAGATTTTTCTTTTGCCGCTTCTCCCCTGATTGATGTTGCATTGTGCCTAGTTATTGGGGATTTTAGCTGTGTCCTTGTCCCATTTCCCTTTTCCATATTCCTTTCACCAGTCAGCCCATTTATTAATATTGGTGTATTGTTCAGGTTCACACTTCCAGATTCCAGTAATGTACCAGGGATTCCCATATTATGTATAATTCCCTTTTTATGACCAGACTGGTTTTCAAGAATTTTCTTTAGGCCTATTTCGATGTTTTCTAGTCTGACTGTCAGGGTAGTGATGGACTGGTTAACTGACCCAATACTATAATAAGACAAGTGTTCGACCTCAATAGGAGATACCTTACATTTATTTTTATGAACATGACAAATTTTCAATGACTATTTTAATTTAGTTTTTTACCCTTTTGTTCCTGCTTCTTTAATTTTCGGTGGGATCAGATGTGTTCTAAATCATAGAAATACCAGGACTCTCTAGTTCTTTTCTTTTTGTTTCCACATTTTGATCATTAGCTTTTGTATTGCATAGTGCACCTGATGCACAATTATTAAAGGGCGGTATCTACATGTCCCTGATAATCTGTATCATGTGATTTCTCTTTTGCGGTGTTCTAGATAAGGAATTTAGGACCACTTAGACTTAATCGTTGAGGAAAAAATGTTTACCCAATCAGACAATGTCACCATGTATGAGGACATCCATTCATATATAATTCCCATGTAGCTATCTACCCTTAGATGGTAGAGGATATGCTCTCACATGGAAACCCAATTGAAGAGGCTAGAGGCACTGTTTTGCCTACTGCCTTTGTCTTTGTATTCTATGAGAATGAAAGTGTATTTTAGATCACAATAGTCCCATGGCGTTTGGCCACTCCTTTGAAGATTGCAGGCCACCTGCTTGTAGTCCCCTTGTTAAATACAATGAACTGTTTTTGTACTAAATTGAAGGAAACTAACAACTGTGTCACATTTCCTACGTCACTAGGTTCTGCGGTATCAAGTCATAATAACCTGCAGAACACTGATTTAAGCTTAATTCCCATCAGTGACAGCTACAGATGAAAGACAGATGTCTTGGCCCTACAGTCCCAATACCCAGAAAGTAGCAAGGCTGGACAGCGATCGCCAGCGCGCCATCAACGGTATCTCCAAAGCATCGCACTTGCTCCATCAGACGGCATTGGACATCACAGAACCAGAATTTCAGTGCAAAAGAGGGAAAGAGAAGGATCCCTGTTGTTGATGGCAGGGCTGGTGTGAGGCTTCAGTTTTCTACCTGTCATGTGCTGGTAACCTCTGACAGTGTGCAGTCCCTTGAGCCCCTAGGCCTGAGTTTTGGCCACACACCCCCTTTTCCTTTGCTCCAACGGAAGGGCAGTGCACCGGAGGATCCAAGATTGGCAAAAGGCACTATATAATGGTGCCCATGAAAGAGCAGCCTGAGCGTCCTCTGACACTGAATAATGAGTGTTGGAGCCTGAGAATGTAGACCCGGGTCTGCACGAGATGATCTGTGCCCATGATCAATGAAGAGCACACTATCTGTAGTGTCTGCTGCAGAGGAAATATATTGGTGCACTGCATTGATACATTGAGACTTTCGAGTGAGCTGTGAGTGTTTGCCTGGAGGGCACTCCAACAGATACTGAGAAGCACTATTTTCATGGAAGGCCTGAATCAAGAGGCCCAATGCGAAAATGGAAGCAGATTTTATGGACGATAGAAGCCTACCAGAGAGGCTTTGAACGGAATCTGGGCATAGTTGTGGTTGCACAATCGGTTTCTGTGCGATTGCATAAAATGGGTGTTAGGAGACTGATTCTTATTGTTTTGCTGGCATTGTTTTAGAGTAGTATTCTGTTTAGTAAAAGCAGAATAAAGTCCATTCTCTGTGGAAGAGTATCCCTTTTCATCTGAGAGCATTTATAAGAATCTCCACTGTTTCATCTGAGTATATAATAGTTATTGAAAGGCATAGGAACTATGAAAATGTTTACTGGATGATTTTAGGATTTGCTTTTGCTTAGGGTTGTGAAAAATGATCATTTTGTTTGTAATAGTGGTCATTACTTTCTCCTACTGTCTGTATGTTAATTATGACCCAATGCACTGTTCTCTTTGTATTCCTGCTTATGCCCTTAATGAAATGTTTAAAATGGAAAATGTTCACCTAGCAATGAATTAGGATATGCCTGTGTAATGGCAAAAGGAGGGTCTGAGGTTCTTTAATTTCGACTCCATTTTACATTCACCGCCATTTTGTGTTGCCTTTACACAGGCTGTTTGATTCACGAAGTGTCTCTGCCCCTTGGACTGCAACATGTCAAAAACCCCCTCCGTCCTTGTCTTGAAACCCATCTCAGACACCAGCCGGCCTAAACTAATCCTTGTCTGGACTACCTAATCTCTATATCAACTATCTGTTAGCCTTTAGTATTCTCCTCGTGCCGTATCTTATCTTTTGGCCTTCGCTATTCTCTCCCTGTGTTTTCCTATTCCACAACCTTTCCTTTGAAGCACACAAACAGGTTCTGCCATTACCGATTGACCTATAGGTGCTGTCATTGATTGACTTATGGGATTGGGCAAAAATACGACTTAAGGGGGACATTCTGGTTACATGATGCCTTGTTTTGAATTTTTTCCTATTGGCTAATATTTGGCAGATCTTGCATGTCCATATTAGGCATTTTGCATGCTTGCATGAGCTAGGACTGCCCCTTACTTTTATGCTGAGTTTGTATCCCTCACATATATAAGACCCCAGTGTTCTGTACTCTTTGGACTGCCTCATTCAG
Source organism: Lissotriton vulgaris (assembly GCF_964263255.1). NCBI lineage: Eukaryota > Metazoa > Chordata > Amphibia > Caudata > Salamandridae > Lissotriton > Lissotriton vulgaris. The sequence goes on along the minus strand of NC_141691.1, from coordinate 735,185,093 downwards.
TTGCTAAGGCTTCTGTGTGACGTAGTCTCACTCATTTGAGTTTAATAAAGATGTTATTTTATATTCCAGCTTCTGTGTCAACTTCTTTGTATTAGTGAGACCCCTGAGAAGGAAGATTTGATTTCTTCAAATGGCGCATAACGTGGGGCTCGTCAGAGAAGTGACTTTCTGAGGGAGTGATCTTGTCAGGAGACTGAAATCTACTAAGGAAGACAGGACAGGACTCTACTAAAGAGGTACTCTGTGCACTGAGATTCTGGGGATTCTTTGTCTCTGCAGCCCAGTATATTTCTGAACTTCGTGATTTTGATCCTCCACATGATGTCACTCCTGACTGAGAACCTTTTTGCCATGAGTATTCTAAAAGAGACCGTTAGGTCATTTAGAACTTGGCAGTTAGAATTTGGACAACCTTTTGATTGGTACTGTAGCTTTGGAATTTTGGAATTTGTGTTGGCCAACTTGGATATGCATGGATTTGATATGCAAATTGCAATTTGTGTAGGCAGGTGATGAGGATATGTTTCGCTATCTGATTTTGTTGAACGGTGCACGTACGAAGAGTACCTTAAGCACTACTTTGATTATAATATTTGCATTTTCTGCAATATTTTTGGCATGCCTGTTTTCAAGCTCACATCGAAGAATGAAAGGTACCATAGTGTGATGTGAAGTCAATTAGGCGGTTCCCCTAGAGGGAATACCTAAATAGGTTTAGGTTTAAAAACATATTTCTTCCTTGGTGATTCTGTATCCCCAGGGAATTAAAATATGGACATAATACATACAAGGATCCTTTGTTCTGCGCAATCTTATGAATGGAGATATGCAGAGCGATTTTTGGTGTTCTGCCAGCCAAAGCTAGTGAATTGAGTGTATTTTGGCTTCATGGATATACAGCACTCAGTTTTTGCAGTCTTTTGGAACACTATTGAGAAGCGTTTCTTGTAAATATGACTTACAACTAGTATTTACAAATGGCTTGGTTTAAGTACAGTCTGTGGGCTGTCCTTTGTTTCAGTCCTAAGTGTTGATCTGTGGGTTAAATGTGTGTTTAAATGTCTATGTGGTTTTCCCATTAGTGCAACTTCTATAAGTAAATAGCGATGGCGCTATTTATGAAATGAATGGCTAAAGCGCGCTGTATTGTGTGTCCTGAGTGTTTGACCCCTTTCTGTTTATGTCTGAAATGAGCTCAAATGTGTGTTTGTGGTTTTTCTTAATGTTTTCAGTCTATTAAGCAAAATGTCTAAATGCTTAAAAAAAAAGAAATTCACATTCACTGGGAATAAAAAGGCCTCAAAAGCCAAATTGTTTGTTTTGTAGAAAAACAAACTTATAGTATTTTTTACTTACATACATTGTATTAGATATTACCAGGCAAACACTTCAGCTGAAGTACATTTTTGCTGAACTCAAACGCATATTATAGAACACCCAAAGATATGTCTTGGTTTGAAAAAGACTGCCACCGTGCTCATGTTACAACACTGAGAGACAAGCTAAATAAACAGGAATATTTACTCAGCCAGGACTTCGCCCTCAGTTAAACACTGGTGAATCTTTGCATTTCAGAATGTTGTTTTAAAAAGGTTCCAAAACTAAGGTTCATCATTTTGTATTACAGGAAGACATTTCAATTAAGGGTTTCCTCTCTTTAAGCATTTTTGTAAGCATATTCTTGGTTCTGTTGCTAAATAATGATTGTCCTTTAAAAAAAAAAAAAAAGTGGCGCAAAAATGTGTCATGTTTCAAGTTAGACTTCTGTGCTTAGGCTTATGAATGCATCTAAAATGATAGGCAAAGGATGCAGCTTGCTTTTATATGTGGAATTATCAAAAATTATTGGGTTTATTACAAATAATTATTAATTATGTACAATAATTATTAAAAATAAGTGCTTCTAAATTCGTTTTTTACTATTTATAAAGCTTAATGCTCATACTGTGACCTCCTAGCATTATAATTTAATTTAAGTTGTGTTGTACTGCATAATGAGGACATCAGCATATGGAATTTCACTTGGCGCAGGCGTAAAAAACTTATTTTTCTAAGGATTTACATGAGATATGTCTTATGTCCAATCTCTGCAATCTGTAAAGTACATTCTGAGGATGATTATTATGTAACACAATTATAGAATATTTTTTTTTAAGTGCACCAAATATAAAAGTCAAATTTGGGTAAAATAGACTATTCAAACAGCATTTTTGCCATTTTCAATAGCTTTAAAGTGCCTTAGGCTTCAGTAAATGCATACATTTAGGTATAATACAAATTTGCAGGCTGTTCCCATTTGGGGTTGCTTTTAATGGCTCAGTGACCCAATGTGCCCGGTGCAGAGGTTTGTATTTAATATCAGGGTTGTAGGTTCTAACTCTAGCTGGACCTACTAAGACGTTCATTCATTTAAGGTTGATGAACTGAGTACTGTTGCATAGGGTAGTTACACACATTTGTTCTAAAGCTAGTATGTTATGTTATTATGTTCTGCAAATTATTCACAGTAACTGTTTTAATAATCTAAGAATAGAAATAAATTGTAGCCCCAAACAGAAGTAATATATATAACGTGTTTTTTAATAGGGTAATTATTGCAGGTTAGAAAGAGTTAGGAAAGCTTTTTGTCTTTGACAGCTTCAGGGTGAGGAGAGAGGGCTGAGGAGCGTGCGCGAGGCAGATTTTGACCTTGAGGTCAGTACGGTGGGAGTTAGGAGTGAGTGTAAACAGATGGAGAAATCCCTGCTTGGAAAAGCTTCTCTGACAAGGAGACATTAATGCTGGCACATTGTAGGAACCTTGAAAAGTGGCGGGGATCAGGAATGCTGGTAGAGGCTGGATAGCAGCCCAGAAAGTTCTGCTGAAAAAAAAATGTTGTGTGTTTTTCATGTTTTTTCGTTTTGTCCTTCTATGAATTGTTCCTGCTGGACCTGTGTGTCAGAAGCGACACAGTAAGTTGTATTTGACAGCCGATCAGCACTAACCGGTGACCAGCTGTCAAAAAGCGGGTGAGGAAAGTAAAAGAAAGTATAATTTTGATTTTAAGCCTGACAAATGAAGCAGGCCCGAATATTGGGTTTTGGGCTGCAGGTTCACAGTGCATAAAGTACATGGCATGGTGTTGTGCGTCACCGCTCATATGATGTTATTTTGTCTAGGCTTTTTGTGCTTGATATACAGCAAGTATATCTGATGGCTTGACGTGTGCGTTTTTGTTTTTTATCTTATGCATGTTTTTGTTTTATGTTGCTGCTTTTGATACTATTACAAGTTCCCCGGTGTTGTGAAGGGAACTTCATGACGATGCTAATCGCTGCACAACAGTTGGGTGAATTTGCTCTGACACTAAATTTCACAGATATGATATTTTCATGCTGTGAACAAGACAGACAACACTTTACCAGTGCATGTCTATTTGGCTATAATGGTATTGAAGGAAAATAAAAAGAGTTATGCAGGATCAAAGTGTGTCACCTGCAGTTAGTCACGTTACTGCTCCCTTCCCTTAAGGAACAGGCAGCCCTAGATTTATGTATCCTGATTGGACGTAAGGATAAATTATAGATCTGTGACTCTTGTACATGGTGACCTAATTTCTATATTACATTAGTCAGTTTTGTTCTGCTTCCTAAGTAGTGTATGGTTTTGTTCCTTAAAGAGACCAGGTTTCATTTTTCCCTGAAGAAGGAACTGGAACATTAGCTGAGATTACCGTATATGGTGTAGCGGCCAGCGGTAGAGTTAATATTTGTGTACTATTTTTACTTTTGTGTATCACCCATTCTCTTGGAATTGTGTCACAAACTTGACTATCACCAGAGTAATTTCTTGTTCTTCCTATAGATTTTTCTTTTGACGCTTCTACCCTGATTGATGTCGCATTGTGCCTAATTATTGGGGATTTTAGCTGTGTCCTAGTCCCATTTCCCTTTTCTGTATTCCTTCCCCCAGTCAGCCCAATTATTAATATTGGTGTATTGTTCAGGTTCACACTTCCAGATTGCAGTAATGTACCAGGGACCCCCATATTATATATAATTCCCTTTGTATGGCCAGACTGGTTTTCAAGAATTTTCTTTAGGCCTATTTCGATGTTTTCCAGTCTGACTGTCAGGGTAGTGATGGACTGGTTAACTGACCCAATACTATAATAAGACAAGTTTTCGACCTCAATAGGAGATACCTTACATTTATTTTTATGAACATGGCAAATTTTCAATGACTATTTTAATTTGGTTTTATACCCTTTTGTTCCTGCTTCTTTAATTTTCGGTGGGATCAGATGTGTTCTAAATCATGGAAATACCAGGACTCTCAAGTTCTTGTCTTTTTGTTTCCACATTTTGATCATTAGCCTCTGTATTGCATAGTGCACCTGATGCACAATTATTAAAGGGAGGTATCTACATGTCCCTGATAATCTGTATCATGTGATTTCTCTTTTGCGGTGTTCTAGATAAGGAATTTAGGAACAGTTAGACTTAATCGTTGAGGAAAAAATGTTTACCCAATCAGACAATGTCACCATGTATGAGGACATCCATTCATATAGAATTCCCATGTAGCTATCTACCCTTAGATGGTAGAGGATATGCTCTCACATGGAAACCCAATTGAAGAGGATAGAGGCACTGTTTTGCCTACTGCCTTTGTCTTTGTAATCTATGAGAATGAAAGTGTATTTTAGATCACAATAGTCCCATGGCGTATGGCCACTCCTTTGAAGATTGCAAGCCACCTGCTTGTTGTCCCCTTGTTAAATACAATGAACTGTTTTTGTACTAAATTGAAGGAAACTAACAACTATGTCACATTTCCTACGTCACTAGCTTCTGCGGTATCAAGTCATAATAACCTGCAGAACACTGATTTAAACCTAATTCCCATCAGTGACAGCTACAGATGAAAGACAGACGTCTTGGCCCTACAGTCCCAATACCCAGAAAGTAGCAAGGCTGGACATCGATCGCCAGCGCGCCATCAACGGTATCTCCAAAGCATCGCACTTGCTCCATCAGACGGCATTGGACTTCACAGAACCAGAATTTCAGTGCAAAAGAGTGAAAGAGAAGGATCCCTGTTGTTGATGGCAGGGCTGGTGTGAGGCTTCAGTATTCTATCTGTCATGTGCTGGTAACCTCTGACAGTGTGCAGTCCCTTGAGCCCCAAGGCCTGAGTTTTGGCCACACACCCCCTTTTCCTTTGCTCCAACGGAAGGGCAGTGCACCGGAGGATCCAAGATTGGCAAAAGGCACTACATTATGGTGCCCATGAAAGAGCAGCCTGAGCGTTCTCTGACACTGAATAATGAGTGTTGGAGCCTGAGAATGTAGACCCGGGTCTGCACAAGATGATCTGTGCCTATGATCAATGAAGAGCACACTATCTGTAGTGTCTGCTGCAGAGGAAATATATTGGTGCACTGCATTGAGACATTGAGACTTTCGAGTGAGCTGTGAGTGTTTGCCAGGAGGGCACTCCAACAGATACTGAGAAGCACTATTTTCATGGAAGGCCTGAATCAAGAGGCCCAATGCGAAAATGGAAGCAGATTTGATGGACGATAGAAGCCTACCAGAGAGGCTTTGAACGCAACCTGGGCATAGTTGTGGTTGCACAATCGGTTTCCGTGCGTTTGCATAAAATGTGTGTTAGGAGACTGATTCCTATTGTTTTGCTGGCATTGTTTTAGAGTAGTATTCTGTTTAGTAAAAGCAGAATAAAGTCCATTCTCTGTGGAAGAGTATCCCTTTTCATCTGAGAGTATTTATAAGAATCTCCACTGTTTCATCTGAGTATATAATAGTTACTGAAAGGCATAGGAACTATGAAAATGTTTACTGGATGATTTTAGGATTTGCTTTTGCTTAGGGTTGTGAAAAATGATAATTTTGTTTGTAATAGTGGTCATTACTTTCTCCTACTGTCTGTATGTTAATTATGACCCAATGCACTGTTCTCTTTGTATTCCTGCTTATGCCCTTAATGAAATGTTTAAAATGGAAAATGTTCACCTAGCAATGAATTAGGATATGCCTGTGTAATGGCAAAAGGAGGGTCTGAGGTTCTTTAATTTCGACTCCATTTTACAATTACCGCCATTTTGTGTTGCCTTTACACAGGCTGTTTGATTCACGAAGTGTCTCTGCCCCTTGGACTGCAACGTGTCAAAAAACCCCTCCGTCCTTGCCTTGAAACCCATCTCAGACACCAGCCGGCCTAAACTAATCCTTGTCTGGACTACCTAATCTCTATATCAACTATCTGTTAGCCTTTAGTATTCTTCTTGTGCTGTTTCATATCTTTTGGCCTTCGCTATTCTCTCCCTGTGTTTTCCTATTCCACAACCTTTCCTTTGAAGCACACAAATATGTTCTGCCATTACCGATTGACCTATAGGTGCTGTCATTGAATGACTTATAGGATTGGGCAAAAACACGACTCAAGGGGGACGTTCTGGTTACATGATGCCTTGCTTTGAATGTTTTCCTATTGGCTAATATTTGGCAGATCTTGCATGTCCATATTAGGCATTTTGCATGCTTGCATGAGCTAGGACTGCCCCTTACTTTTATGCTGAGTTTGTAACCCTCACATATATAGGATCCCAGTGTTCTGTTCTTTGGACTGCCTCATTCAGTTGCTAAGGCTTCTGTGTGACGTAGTCTCACTCATTTGAGTTTAATAAAGATGTTATTTTATATTCCAGCTTCTGTGTCAACTTCTTTGTATTAGTGAGACCCCTGAGAAGGAAGATTTGATTTCTTCAATGCGGGGAAAAAATCTGGATGGACAGGTATGCGTCCTTCAGGTCGAGGCACACCATCAAATAGTTGGGATGCAGGAGATCACGCAGCAGGTGGATTCCCTCCATTTTGAAATGGCGGTAGACCAACCAGCTGTTGAACTCCCTGAGATTGATCACAGAACGCTGTCCAACGTCTGTTTTGTCCACTAAGAAAAGAATGCTAAAAATCCCTTGCGGATGCAGGGAGGAGCACACTATTGCCCCTTTCCTGAGGAGAGCTTGTACCTCGTCGTCCACTAGGGCTCTTTGGGCAGCTGTGAACGCCAGGGAGCATGGGCGTGACTCCTGACGAGGGGTGCCATAAAACTCTATATGAAACCCTCTGACCGACTGAAGCACCCAAGGGTCAGAGCCAGCCTGCCCCCCACAAGTAAATAAGAGTAACAGGAGAGCCTCACCTGCTTGATTCTAGAAGTGGCCTCTGCCTCCACCTCTGGTGTCTCTGCCTCTGTTGGCTTTCCATGACTGGAAAAATTCTTGTTTAGGTTGGCCGGTTATCTTCTTGAAGCCTTTGTTAGAGGCTTGGGTGAAAGAGCGTCCGGTCATGCGCCCCCGGCCACGACTAACCCCGGCAAAAACCTTGGGGTGGAATACCCTCTTAATCAAAGCCTGCGTCCTTGTCCAGTGTGGTGAATGTGGAAACAAACTTTGTGAGTTCCTTTACAAAAGGCTCACCAAAAAGTCCCCCGTCTGCAACGGCCCCTGCCTCTGAGGAAGCCAAGTCACCTAGCTTCGGGTCTACTTTCAACAGTAAAGAGCATCTCCTCTCAGCAGAGAGGACACAGTTTGCATTCCCTAGAAATATGATGGCTCGCTGGGCCCAGCCCAAAAAAGGCTCTGGAGACAATGCGGTGCCAGAGGACTTGGCCTCTTCCACCAGGTCTAGGACCTTCATAAGGGGGCCACTAGCATCCAGAATCTTGTCCTAGCAAGCTTTCTAGGTCCTATCTATTCCCTTTTTGGGGTCACAAATAAATTTTTGTAAAAATGTGGCTATTCTGGCATCTATCTTAGGAGTGATGGCTACCTTTCCTGCCAGAGCGAGGCGGGGGCATTCTGCCCGCAAACAGGCTCTCACCTCTTTTCTAGAGGCTTTCTCATTCTCCCGGCGACAAACTGCGCCACCTACCTTCGCACTCTGTGTCCACATGGAGGAACAAGGGTGAACCAGATCCTCTGGAATGAGCATATCTGGGGAGCGTCTGTTGGTCCCTGGGGTGCGCTCCAGGGCACAGAAGGGCCCGGTTCCTTGAGGGATTCTGAAGGGGATTGTCTCCCTAAATCAAATGGGGAAGGATCACTTGTCCTTCATAACCTGGGTATGCAGGTCGCGTACCGATTTGTTCCAAATTAAAAACCCTCATACACATGTTCGATCTTACGTTAAAGCGGTATATCTTGATTCTCCGCTACTTAATCACGTGTTTGCATAATCACAGGGTTAGTAGTTATGCATCCTCCAGCCGGAGGCTTACCCTTGGTTAAAACAGTAGTGATCAGTGATATGTGGGGTATGTCCTGTTAAAAATACTCGTACAGCCAGAAGAATGTCTTTAATGGGTCTGGATTCGAGTATAGTCTTTAAAAAGTTTGTTGGTGTGTGTAGGAGAGAGATTAGGACTCTCGCACACTCTGATTATTGATTAAAAAAGGTCAACATGTTTCAGCCCTTGGTTGCCTGGTAGGGTCAAGTGGGCTTTCTTCAGGACCAAGTGAAGGGTGAGAAGAGACCGAGAGCGTCTCAGTGAGTGTAGTAGCCTATACCCCTGCCTCCGGGGATAGAGAGGCCGCCTCTTCTATGGGCTCTATCAGTGCTATTTCAGGGCACGCCAAGAAGGCCTTTTTAAGGCATTCAAAAGCCCCCGAGTTGGCTGCTGCTACAGGTTTCCTCTTAGGGGAGCTTGCGGATGGTTGGTGCTCCTCGGAGGCGTAGGCAGTGGCGTCACTAGGGGGGTGCGGGGGTGCGGACCGCAACGGGTGACACCCTCACAGGGGGTGACACCATCCATCTGGTTACGCTGTGTGTATGTAACACAGCTCAGTCACGCAGCAACGACGGTACGTACGCGCGCGTCCACGAAAGACGTGAGGGTTCATGGCAGTAATGTCTCGAGCCGAGGGAAGGTAGCGGGCGGCTCTGCTGACTGTTACAGATAGAAAAGGTAAACACATTTTAGGGCTTCTAGGGATGTAAAACTGAAAAGAATATCACCGGCATGGCACACATTTTCTATAGCCGTCACGAGCCTTGCTTTCTTTTCTGTGGCAGCACAGCATGCTTTAACTATAGAGGCTGTGTGTCTTTCATTTCCTCAGAACTTGCCCTGGGCACGCACCTTGGTATTTGTGGGTCACAAAATGGCTTAGTAGGTTGAACACTTGCTGCTGAGATTTGTGTAATCTTTGAGTTTCAAAGTGTAACTCCCAAACTCCACAGGGCAGAGGGCACGGGACTGTTTCTGACTAACCCTCGATCCTTCCTTCCATTCCATGCCCCACACAGACTGCGCACCATTTATTTTTTTTAAATAGCGCGAACTAAAACCCAAAAGTATAGGAGCGCTTTAAGCAGCGAAGCCAGGAAGGCGAGAGGGAGAGCTGCGGTTCAGCCTGCCTCCGAGCAGAGGGCCCTCTGTCTGTGGCTACTCCTCGCAGCTGCCCTGGTCGGAGACTAGCTTTAAACTCTGCAGCGAACTGCAGGTATCAATGAGCTCTTTCTCGTCGCCCTGGTTTTGCTTTCAGTGTTCTGTTCCCCCCACAAGCTCCTCCAGCGCAGCACACCCTCTCTGCTCTTCCTCCCCCTTCCTTCCAGTCAGTCATGGGGCCCCAGCTTTCGCCTGCCTCAAAGCGGGAACCAGCTGGACGGAGATGGAGGGCTGGCTGTGGTGCAGTCTAAGATCAGCGGCACCGGGAAATCTTCAAAAATAGAATAGGGTGGAGTGGTTTAGTTGTTGGAGTAATATTGCCTTATAGTGTGTTTTTTTAGTCGCACTTTGTCTTCACAGAGCAGGATTTGATTGAGTGTATGGGCATTGCTAGGGGGTTTGCACGCCTGTTTAAGCACCAATATTGGAAGGGTAATCTGTCCCGTCAACCCTCAATTATTGGTTTTATACTGTGTAAAAAGGACATTGCATGCTCTGGCGAACAGGTGGCATAAGTGGATCTAACCTACAAGGTCCGGGTAACAAGTGTGTAGTTATTTTGTGGGCAGAAGAGTTGTAGCTACTGCCATGTAATACGGCACATTTATTTTGTATTTTACAAAGTTTTATATAGCGCGAACTAGACCCGAATCGGGTATCAGAGGGCTTTACATATCACCAGTTGCATTACATTGATGCTACAGTAACGCCCCACTACAGATAATGGTGTCTAAGGAAAACATGCATTAAGCACATGGCAATCACCCACTGCAGAGCAATCTAACCATTTCGTTTTTAATTTAGCTCATGCATCTAGTTTTATTTTCTTTCTTCTTGCATTGCAATACTCGCCGCCTGTAGTCTTGCTCTCTGGTCAGATTCAGATAGTCTAATCTTGGGGAGTTGTGGTTCTTTTGAATATATTTGGTAATTCCTGTAAACATCAGAGTGCACATCGGCCTCACTACCACCACTGCAATCGTTTGAAATGAATAAATGAAGAAATCACTTCTCTGTTCTTAGCTGCACGGGTCTTCCACGCTTTGTAAGTGCTCCAAGTTCACAAAGCTTTTTATTTTGTTGGCTTGGTTTCTAGCAAGAAGTGATCCTGTTTTGTTTATTCTGTGCAGACTCTTTCATCACGGCGCTCACGATAGTTGATCTAACCCCTACCGAACATTTTCTCAGCGTAAATTCTCCCCCTGCTTTAATGTGACTTATACAGAAAACGTATCTGCGTACCAATCAGCCAGGTTGTGGCTGTAGCCATTGTCTGGGCTTATTCACAAATCTGCACTGTACACAATAAGAAGCAATATAGTATTTTCAAAGATATTTTGTGACTCATCAGTCGCAATGCCGCTAATATCTCGAGTTGCTCAGTTGTATATGCATTATGTGATTTATTTTATGCATTGTTTCTGTAGATAAACCTTAACTGGTTTCCAATCTGCTCGGCTGCTGCTACCTCTTCCTCCCCTCTACTTGTCAGGCTTTTACTTCCCTGTTGCCAGCGCTGCACTGATGATCCCCGGCGACCATATATCACATGTGCATTACTATCACAAAACATGGCATTTGGAGCTTTCAGATCTAGCACACATTTTCAGATATGCTTTTTGGAAAAGGGTAAAATATTGTCATCCTTTATTTTCTCTGAAGGACAAACAATATGCTGCTTAGGATATATTAAAAACCCACCAGTGCTGCCTTTCTGGCACCCTTTGGAGGAGTATTGCAGAAAGTGCTTTTGGCTGAAGCGGTGACACAATCACTTGCAAGACGTGTTCTGTGTGAAACAACGTTATTATCTGCAGTGTAGCAGGTACATGGCACTGGTGCTTCTGGGTGCGAGGGGCCCACTGCACCCCAGCTTTAGCTTTTTTTGCAACCTAACCGAGGCACAAGGCCCATTTTCCTGGCTTGCATAATGCCAATCTCCCAGAAGCACATCATTATTAGAGGTCTATCTGAAGTAGGCGACAATGATATCTTATCTCAAGTCATTACTAAAGGCCGTATGGTAGCCATAAAAAGGGTGCAGTGGTTTCTATGAAGTCACTAAAATGGCTACAGCACCCCAGGTCCTGCCTCCCACATTGTAAAATGTGAAAGGCAGCTCTGTGTCAAGATACCGGTTTTGTGCAAAAAAATTACCTGTGTGTTCTGTTTTATGTGCACATTGCCTTCCTTAAAACATGTAATGAAAGATCGTGCAATGTTTCCACGGGATGGAGTTGGCTATGGAGCTGCCAAGGTCCAGAATGACTGGTCGGAGCGCTGCAGCCTCGCCTCTGCTCTGTGTCTAACTATTTACACTTATGGTGCAGGCAGAGGGTGAGATGATGCAGGCAGAGGGGGAGGTGGTGCAGGCAGAGGGGGAGGTGGTGCAGGCAGAGGGGGAGGTGGTGCAGGCAGAGGGGGAGATGGTGCAGGCAGAGGGGGAGATGGTGCAGGCAGAGGGGGGATGGTGCAGGCAGAGGAGGAGCTGGTGCAGGCGGAGGGAAGATGGTGCAGGCGGAGGGGAGATGGTGTGGACACAGGGAGAGATGGTGCAACCAGAGGGGAGATGGTGCAGGCAGAGGGTGAGATGGTGCAGGCAGAGGGGGAGATGGTGCAGGCAGAGGGGGAGATGGTGGAGGCAGAGGGGGAGCTGGTGCAGGCGGAGGGAAGATGGTGCAGGCGGAGGGGAGATGGTGTGGACACAGGGAGAGATGGTGCAACCAGGGGGGAGATGGTGCAGGCAGAGGGTGAGATGGTGCAGGCAGAGGGTGAGATGGTGCAGGCAGAGGGTGAGATGGTGCAGGCAGAGGGGGAGACGGGTGAGATGGTGCAGGCAGAGGGTGAGATGGTGCAGGCAGAGGGGGAGACGGTGCAGGCAGAGGGGGAGACGGTGCAGGCAGAGGGGGAGATGGTGCAGGCAGAGGGTGAGAGGATGCAGGCGTAGGGAGAGATGGTGCAGGCAGTAGGTGAAATGGTGCAGGCGGAGGGGAGATGGTGCAGACAGAGGGAGAGATGGTGCAGGCAGAGGGGACATGGTGCAGGCAGAGGGTGAGTTGGTCCGTCCGGTAAGTTATGAGGGGGTGACACCATGAGTTACCGCACCGGGTGACACCAACCCTAGTGACGCCACTGGGCGTAGGCGTAGGCTGCCTGTCGCAACAGTGCTGTGAATGGACGCGTTTACCACGTCACAAAAATGATTAACGATACGGAGTACCTGAAAGGACTCCTCTTCAACGTACTCACCTTCCATAGCTCGAAAGGCTAAAGTATTGTAGGGACCAAGGGTCAGGGATTAGGCGTGCCATAGGCTCTGAGATTTGGTGGGGTAAAACCCTAGATCTTGGCTTGAAAAGCAGCAAGTGAAGGGTAGCTAACCCTGAGGTCACACACCCACTGTCTCAAAGGGGTAAAGCACCTAGCGCTATGCAACTGGTGAGAAAAAATAGCCAGGCCGGGCCCCTAATAGCGATGACAGTCTTGCAATTGTAAAGGCTCACTGGGACACAATCCGACACCGCAGGCCGTCAGGCTGCAATTATTTGCTGACCGGAAATCGGGCGTAAAGGCTTTCAGGCGGCGGGCTCGTTGCTCGGCGGGGAACGCACTGACAGAAAATTCCTGACAAGAATTGCATTCCCGACGATCAACAAGAGTGTGGAAGCGCTGTATTGGCGCCTCTGGTGGTCGTTCACAGCGCGCGCAGACCCGCACAGGAGCCGCAAAAAGAGCGATGAGGAATGCTCCCATGGCTAAATACAGTACAATAATGCCACAAACGACGAACATCCTAACACTCTACAAGCAGCAAACAACGCGCTTACAAACCATAGCGTGCGGGCACAAGAGCAAGCATAACAACAAGGTGCAATGGTCAAAACCCAGAGAGAGATTAAGGAATCACTTATCTGCCTGCGTAGCAGGAAAAGAAAGAGGGCATATCCCTGTATTCCCCGGGACTTGGAGACGTGCGTGGGAGCTGATTGGATGGACTTGTTGGACTGTCCTTTCACAGTGTTCATGGGAAAGAGAGTTTTTTGTTGTTCACTTTGAATCTGCTGGTTTTGGAAAATAAAGATTGAGAGCATAATCCTCGCCTCCGGTCCTGCCATAGAATCCATAATTTGCCTGTGACCCCTCAATAAACCTGAATTCGAGTTCAGCTCAGGCATTCTTCTATTCTTGTGCTGCACCACAATGCTCTGCTTCCATTCTCTTGGGGAGTACGACATCTATTAAGACACCTAGATATTCCATGAAAAGACAATAGCCTACCAGGCTCTACATTCCTTTTACTGCTGGTTGGTAAATTGGTCTGATGGGAACCAGGGAGCAAGATCTAGTAAGTAAGTAAATGATCTTTATTCGGATTTTGATACATCCATAAAAGTACATACAGAATGATACATTAAAAACACATTAAAAACACATACATATATAAAAAAGTTTAAGAACAAACCAGTTGAGTATGAGCAGCATATATGGCATAAAGTGCATAATACAAAATAGAGATACAGTAATCCATTAGCAAGTGCAATCATAGGGTACTAATTTTCTAAAACCAATAGTCATATGGATCCGGGCATATATATAATTAATTCTTTTTGCAGTATATGTATAGATGTTAAAGTGCATTGTGCATTCAATGGCCATTATGCCTGTTCCATGCTTGCCCTCGATCTCACACAGGCTTTTATAAAGCAACTTACAGTGTATATAACGTCATCGGTTGGTAACATTTGTAAAAATTTTAATGCCAGATTAAAATCCCTTAGATTATATTTTCTAAAAATCGGCATTAAATATTGACGAATATACAATTTATAGTGGCCACAGAAAATAAAGTAATGCAACAAACTTTGTTTCCCTCCGGCAGAGCAGGAACAGTCCAGCTCTTCTAAATTTGTATTATAGCCGAGAGGGAAACTAAGTAGATTGACGATACTTCCATCCCGAAACCTGAACAATAGGCTACGGTTCCATCTTCCTATTGGTATTGACAAGTATCTACAGGGCTTGTTAGGGTTATTATTACCTATATCAATTAGTGGAAGATATTTGATAATAGCTGGTTTCATCAATTCAGTTCTCATGCGTTCCTTCTTATATTTTTCAAACAATGCCCGTTTTACATTATTGTTGTGGGCGGGGACGATAGTATTTGGGGAGCTAAACAGAGAGCCATGTCCCACGCTCGACAGGCTATTCTTGACGGCATTTAGCCAGGGTATATGATGAGATCTATCATGTGATAGGCAGTCTAAAATTATACTGCGGGTCAAGGATGCCGCTGGATTTGTCCATATTTTTATCCAGAAAATTGCAGGCCTTGACCTAATAAAATCAGCTATATATGGCAACATAAGTTCATGGTGACAAATGAATGTGGGCGCACAAGAAATTCCCCCCAGCACCTTCCTGCAAAATCTATTTTCCTCCAACTGCAAAGACATGCTATTACAATAGCCCCACACTTCTGATCCATATGTCCCAGTTGGCTGACATTGGGTGCGATAGATATTTAACAGTGGGGTAATTACATCAGCCGTTTTCGGTTGACGAAGAGATAAAATTGAATTAATCGATTTACAAATTTTATTTTATTTTTTTATTTATTTTAGGTTTTTCTAGAGCGCGTAGTCACCCTGGGGGTATCCCAGCGCTGAACCTCGTGCTCCCAAGGGATGAAGGTCGGGAATGAAGACGGCTCAAGGGAAGAGTAAGGTTTTAAGAGACTTCCTGAACCGTAGGAGATTAGGTTCTGCTCTGAGGTTCGAGGGGAGTGCGTTCCATTTTTTTCCCATATTGACTGAGAAACGGCGGCCACCTGCACGGACCTTCTTCACCCTGGGGATCATGATGAAGTTTCCATGTTCGGATCGAAGCGCTCTCGTGGGTCTGTAGGGTGTGATCCAGTTGTTGAGGATTGGGGGGCCTGTGTTGTTCAGTACCTTGTGGGCCAGACAGAGGGCCTTGAAAGTTACCCTTTCCCTGATTGGGAGCCAGTGCAGCTTCCTCAGTGCGGGCTTGGCTAATGTTCTGGCTGGGGTGTTCGTCAGATGTCGGGCTGCGGCATTTTGGGCTTTTTGCAAAGTTTGGAAAGTGGATTCCGGAGCTCCCAGATAAATGGCGTTGCTGTAGTCCAGCCTGGATAAAATTAGGCCTTGGATCAGCAAGAGACGCGACTGGAATGGCAGTAGGGGAATTACCTTCCTGCAAGATCTGAGTAGTCCGTAGCAAATGCCGGCTGTCTTTCTCGCCTGTGTCCTGAAGGTGAGATCTGTCTCCAGCCACACTCCCAGACTCTTGACCTCCGTCTTGGGGGTGGGGGGTTCACCCATGCAGGCGGGCCAGATGTTAGGGGGAAGGTTCGTGGTGTTGTGTCCTAGGAGCAGGATCTCTGTTTTGGATCCGTTTAATTTAAGGGCGGAATCACTCATCCACCGATGGACGTTGGAGAGGCAGTCGTGGAGATTGGAGGGCTCTAGCTTGGGATGGGACAGCGTTACCACCAGCTGTGTATCGTCGGCGTAGCTGACGATAGTAACTCCAAAAGGTGAGACCAGTTCCTCCAGTGGGGCCATGTACACGTTAAACAACGTGGGGCTTAGAGATGAGCCCTGTGGCACACCACACTGGAGGGGAATGGAGGGGGAACGGCTTTCACCTTCCCATACTTGGAAGGAGCGTCGGGAGAGGAAGGACGTGAGCCATTTCAACGCCCTGTATTTTACTCCGATGTTATCAAGACGTTGGGTTAGGACCTGGTGGCTGACCGTGTCAAAGGCCGCGCTCAGGTCTAGGAGGACCACTGCCACTGATCCTCCTGTATCAATAATTTCCCTGGTCTTCTCTACTGCTGCGAGGAGAGCAGTGTCCGTGCCCTGACCTGGTCTAAAGCCTGTCTGTGAATTGTTGAGGAGTTGGTTTGATTCCAGGAAGTGTGACAATTTTTTGTTCGCTAGTTTTTCGGCGACCTTACCTATCCAGGGGAGGAGTGAGATAGGTCTATAATTGGAAAGATCTGCAGGGTCTAGCGATGGTTTTTTGAGGAGCCCTTTTACGACAGCCTCCTTCCAGTTTGAAGGGACTTCTCCTTGTGCCAACGAGATGTTGATGAGGGCAGTCAATTGGGGCACTATGGTCTGGGTGATGTTTTTGACGTACCGTATGGGAACTGGGTTACTGGGGGCTCCACTCTTAGTTGATGTAAATGTTGCCGCCACTTCCTCTTCGGTAACTGGGCCGACCGACGCTAGATAAGGCTTATCGGGTAAGGGCGGCGAGTCCTTAGCTCTCTCTGTGGTGTCGGGGTTAGCAGCAGGGAGGGAGGCGAGGATTTTTTAAATTTTTTCGTCAAAAAAGGTGGCCAGATTGACGCATTTTTCCTCCGCTGCTTTGGGGTCCATAGGTTTTTGAGGGGGGTCCGGGACATGGAGGAGCTCTTTGAGGATAGAGAAGGTCTCCTTGGCTGAACAGGAGGAACTCTTTATTTTTTCCTCGTAGAAGGCACTTTTCGCGTTGTGGAGGGCTCGTTTGTACGCTTTCATAGATGATTGATAGGCGTCTTTCTCCGACACCGACTTGTTTTTCCTCCAAGTGCGTTCTGTCTTTTTACACTCCTTCTTTAAGGCGTTAAGGGCGGGTGTGTACCAGGGAGCGGGGTTGATCCTTTTTACATGTTTTAGAGTGCTGGTAAGAGGGATAAGGCTGTCTAGGGGGTGGGTGAGCCAATCGTTGAATTCTCTGTCCGCGGTGTCAGGGTCCGTGGAGAGAGGGCCGACGGTTTCCCGTAATTTCGCTTCCCATTCCTCTGGTGCTAGCTTGTGCCACCGTCTGGTTCGTATCCTGGTTTTCTGTTTGAATGCTGGGATGATTTGGAGGGACCAGTGCATAGGGACCAGCATATGATCTGTCCATGGTAGGGGGGTAGGATCTTGGGTTTTCAGGTTCTTGATATTAGTGAAAATTGGATCCAGGAGTTGTCCTTTCTCATGGGTGGCTTTAGAGTTCAGGAGGTGGAGGTCGGCTGTTGTGAGATCAGCAAGTAGGTTAGCTGCAGCATTGTCCCCGGGGTCAAGGAAGTGCAGGTTAAGGTCCCCTAGGAGGAGAAAATTGGAGGCTGAAATTGTCTTTAGTGAGATGTGATCCATCAGGGTGCTGGAGAATTCTCCTAGCGAGCCTGGCGGACGGTACACTAAAAGTCCTGAGAGTGAGATAGATGGTGAGATCTGGATGGTGAAGTTGCAGTTTTCACAGTCTTTGACGGTTCCACATTCGATTCTACAATTAAGATGGTCTTTGTAGAGTATGGCTAGACCACCACCTCTGCCGACTGGTCTATTCAAGCAGCAGATTTGGTAACCGGGAGGGGTTGCGTTGACCATGTCAAAGTCACTGTGGGGGGTCAGCCATGTTTCGGTCAGAAACAATACGTCTAGCGTCGAGTTTTGGGCGAGGATGTTTATTTCGTGGGCGTGTTTTACTAGGGATCTGCAATTCAGGAGGCCAAGCCGAAGTACTCGGCCGCGTTCCGTTTCCTTGGATGTGTTACAAAGGATACATCCTGAAAAAGGGGTGTCTTCCTTGAGGATGAATTTGCACTGGGGGTGTTTTTTAGTGTTCCAGGCAAGCAGTGTATCTTGGGTGTAAGAGATACGTTTCTGCGGGTTGGGCATAGTGTCTAGGCCTAAGGCCGTTTGGGCCCGGACGGGCCCAGACGGGCTTGCCTTTGGCGCGTCTTCGGCGCGCTGACGGCGCGCCCGCTGCATAAGTAGCATGAGGCTGCCAGGAACCAGTGTTGGAGAACAGTAGCCCTAAATAGGGGAAAGTGCTAGTGCATTTTAATACATTGTCACCAGTTTTAATTGAAGTAGTATTGTACCTTTTTGGTCCACAGTTCATGATAAAAGATTTTTTTAAATTTGTATTTAAGCCCAAATCGGACATAAAAGCAACAAACCCTGTAATTAATGAACGCAATGCATTCGAGAAGCGTGGCTCAGTGGCTAGAGGCGGCAGACCCGGAAGCTGAGATCGACCGCGGACCAGGGTTCGATTCCCCGCCTCGGCGGGTCTCGGGCTTAAAATTCCACGGACTCGATAATTCTCGCTCTGGTGCCTACTCAACTCACGGGGTCACACTCTGCGACTCTGGGCAATAGCTTGCTTAATCTCCACTACGGCCCCTCGCGGCGGGATGCCTGGCTTTCACCTTGTGGACACCCTGCCGTGGTTTCTCACAGGGGAATACCAGGACGGGTTCCCTAAGCAAGCGCCGGGACGCTTACGGGCAGCTGTGCGCTATACAAGTCCAGCACATTTACATTTACATTCGGGGTGCACCCCATTAATACTGCGTCATCCGCATAGAGTAGGGTAGTAATGGGGGAACCATTTATAATTGGAACATCCTTGGTGTTCTTACTCAGGGCAGGGCTCAGCCCATTAATATATAAGATAAAAAGCAGAGGGGCGAGTACGCAGCCCTGTCTAACTCCTCTGCTAATTAAAATATCATCAGATAATACACCATCATTGCTAATACGTACTCTTGCCTTAAGATCCCTGTGTAAATATGAAAGAAAATATACCAATGAGTCATCTAATCCATAATCTAGCAAATGTGACCATAGCCTAGAGCGATTAACAAAATCAAAAGCGGAACTCAAATCCATAAAACCTAGATAAAGCGGGGATTTTTTAACGATGATGTATTTAGCCATAATCAAATTCAAAATAAGACACTGCTCAACAGTGCCCACCTGGCTTCTAAATCCCAATTGACTGCAATGCAACACATTGTTATCCTCAGCCCAATTCCTTATTCTCTTAAATATTACCCTACCAAGGACTTTTAGTGTGTTGTCGATCAGTGAGATCGGACGGTAGCAGGCAGGGTCCGACCTGTCACCTTTCTTAAATATTGGTACGATGACACTGTTCGACCAGTAGTCAGGGATTGAGCTGTCAGTCAGGTTGTTAAATAGGTTACATAATAAAGGGGCCCAAAAATTAATTTCCGATTTAATCTGATCGATAGATAGACCATCCGGGCCAGGGGCTTTATTGCTAGCACTTTCCAATATTGCATCCTCCACCTCAGATATTAAAAAATTCAATTGTTCAGCATTATTTAATAGGGGGGCAGAATCTACAGGAGCGGCTGCTATAGCATAGATTTTAGAGAAATGCTCCACCCAAGCACTCACCATTTATATTACAATTAATTGGTTAGATGTTAGAGCCAAGGGATCTGAGTGACTTGACTTCCCTCCAGAACCCTGCCGTATCTTTTAGCGAGGCAGTCCGCGTGAGCAATTCCCAGTGATTAATCACCAGAGATTCAGATCTTGTCCGTAGGGCAAGTTTATATTTTAATCTTAACTCTCTCACTAAGTGAGTGTCCCTTGGATTTTGTTTTAAGGCCGCCCTCAGTTCCCTGTTTGCCTTTGAGCACTCAGAATCAAACCAGCGAGGGCCGTGATCTGTATTGGGCCTGGCTGGTTTAGAGGATTCACTTTTAATAGCCCCACAAAGATTACTAAATGCGGCAATTAGTTCGTCGCCAGTACTATTAGGCGACAAACAGGTCTCTATTAGCAGAGGATGTTTCTTAATTACTTTGGCTAGGATAGCTTTATTGTCCGCCCCTTTCCATATATGTCGTAATCTATCGGTGGATAGTGCCAGTTTTTGCGCCCCATTCTCCATTCTCATAGCAGCCTTTACGGTCTGTGGATTGTCCAAATATATTCTAAGCGGATAATGGTCACTATATGCGGAGCAGATAACCTCCGCTTTTCGGGTTATATCACACAGGGACAAACAAAGGAATATATAATCTATCGTGGAAGCGCAACCTCGGCCTATGTAGGTAGGTGTAGATATATTTTCAGCACTAATACCAGCAATTTCCATAGTGTTTACTAAATCACGAGATGATAATAGATTTTTCAACTCTTCACCATTTCGACAGGAAGCACTGGTGGGATACATATGCGCATTAAAATCGCCTCCGATGCAAATACCATCAAAGGACCCATACTTCAGCCCCTCCACGATATCATCAATAAAATTAAACAATAACAAAAAATTTCCATTGGGACGATTAACGAAATCATTATTATAAAAGTTAATTATACATAAATTCATCCTGTTAGTGTACTTCATAGCCATAAAACAATTGCCTGGTGTAGGGATCTGTTTGGTTTGTACCCCGGGTTTTATCTTAGTCCAAATTGATAGCCCCCCACTGGGGCGTCCCATAGGTGAAGGAGAGGCCTTTACATTATAGCAGCAATAGCCCTCCATTGTGGGACTGGTTGTGCACCAAGTCTCTTGAAGCAGCAATATGTCGCAATTGTTATTGACCCAGTCTGACCATTCTTTAATTTTCAATTTGGAATTAAGACCCGCTATATTCCAACTTACAAGCGAGAGTTCAGAGTCCAGAAGATTTTTATTCATAGATTCACCTCTTGCTGTAGTCCCTGTCAAAGGTTGTAGGACTTCCTGGTTTCCATTGTTTGAAGTCGGTGACGGATCAACTAATTTATCTGGCTTAGTCAGAGAGGGTCAATCTAACATATCCAGGTCTGACAAAGGTGCAAATCTGTTAAATGTATTAAATGGATTAAATGGATAGGGAACTGGCTGAAATTGCATAGGAGGTGGCTGGGAATACCTAGGTGGAGGGTGGAATTGCATTAGGGGTGGTCGAAATTGCATTGGGGATTGTCTATAGAAGTAACTCAAGGGTAGCATAGTTGCAACCGTAGAAATGGCGGAACAGTTACCTCTTCTATCTAGCAGATGTCTTACAGTTCCTGGATTTTTAAAGTTAAGAACTATGCAATCTCCATCCTTATTTTTGGGTAATGGTCCAATCCAAGACACCCTACGCACCGATATGATTTCTCTTGATATATCATATCCAACCCCCTTATGTTTAGTCAGCCAGTCTATACATTTATTTCGTAGTTGCACCCAGGATTCCCCCTGATCCTCCCTCAACGGTGGTACTCCTGCAAAGACCAGGACAAAAGGACAAGCATCCGGAGGCAAATGTAAGGGTAAAGCAGGCTCATGGTGGTTACGAGGCCTGCTTGACACTGCTTGGCCATTACCTTTGTTATTAGCAGAAGTTGGTATTGTTGCTGTTATGGATTGGGTAGGGCCATTATTCTGGTTAGTGGCATTTGTATTTGTAGTAGTCGAGGGGGCAGTTTTTCTAGGTGCAGGAGTTGGAATAGATTTGGCAGTTGTACTGGGTTTTGACAACTTCACCCCTATATTAGCAGATCGGGGTTGAATTGTGGGTTTTATGACAGACGGTGGTGGTATTCCCGGGTCACTCGTACCCCCGCCCAGTACAGTGCGAGCATCCTGTTCCTTTAATGTCAGAGCGTTGTTTAGAGAATCAAGTCCTTTTAAGAGACGCTCAGCTCTAATTTGATCCAAAATGATAGACCCCTTCCTTTTTGCTTCTTCGTTTTTAACCAGGTTATCAAGTCTATCGAGTCTTTTAAAAATATTATTAAACTGGGTGATCATTTGTTTTTCCAATCGGTTAAAAATAGTATCCACTATAGTTTCTATAAGGTTCCCATTTTGTCTTGAGAGATTGTAATTATCTCCCATTAATGTTGTTTGGGTCCATATAGTGTTTGAGTTCCCACTAGGGTGCATAGTGGTTGAGGCAAAGTTACTATCCATATCCGCTGATTCTTTATCCTCCATAGAAACAGTTAGTGCCCCCGAAGATTTTTGTTTATTCCACATACTTTGGGGTGTGGGCTGATTTTTGTTGGTTAAAGGTTGTTTCATCTTATTAGCGCTTTGCTTAGTAGAGCCTCTTTTTCTTTTTTCCCCTCCCAGTTTGTTGCTACTAGAGTCCGTACTATCCAGGGTAATAACGTCATCCTGGGAAGCTATTGTGATAATAGGGACAGTGTCTGTCGGCAAAGGAACAGGGGGTAATGATGACAGTACCGGCTGTGGAATGACAACAACTCGTGTTGAGGGGGCAGAATCTAGTGCTATATAAGTAACAGTGTTTTCGTCATCCAGAACAGTGGGCACATTAACAGGCGGGTGTGATGGCTTAACCACGATAAGCTCAGGGGTTACATGTGTATTTCCATTAGAGCAGTTTGTTACACTCGATTTGTTGTTCATGGTAAGGGAACCCATGGAGAACCTCCTCTCAGTCTCCGCAATTTCATTAAAAGCAGTTTCTATCAAGGTTGCAAAAGATGTGATGAGAGAGGCGGAGGTATCAATACACTGGGTTAATGTGTCAGTATGGTTACTAGTAGCCGTGCAGTCACCCATTTTAGTATCCAAATACAGTGCTCACCTTAGGGAAGGATGTTAGTGGGGTGGCCCGCCCGTCCACTGCAGTCCACTGATGGCCACAGACGGCCCGCCCTTTGCCCGGGCTTCGCCCCGGGTGTCCCGCGACGCGGGGGTTCCCGAGCTTTGTAGCTCCGTTGGCGCTCTCTGGGTGCGAGCCGCGTCACTCAGGACGTGCCGCCGCGAGGCCTGCCGGGATTTGTGGTCTCCCGGAGCGGCGGCGCGGAGTCCGGTGCCTTAGGACTCTTGGCGGTGGCGGCGTTGTCGGCGTTGTTCCCTGGTGTTGCTGTGTCAGCCCTCGACTGACTCTCGGCGGTGGCGGCAAAGGTCAGTTGTTCCCCCCGCTCTGCCGGGGTTCCTGAGCTTTGTAGCTCCGTTGGCGCTCTCTGGGCGCGAGCCGCGTCACTCAGGACGCGCCGCCGCGAGGCCTGCCGGGATTTGTGGTCTCCCGGAGCGGCGGCGCGGAGTCCGGTGCCTTAGGACTCTTGGCGGTGGCGGCATTGTCGGCGTTGTTCCCTGGTGTTGCTGTGTTAGCCCTCGACTGACTCTCGGCGGTGGCGGCAAAGGTCAGTTGTTCCCCCCGCTCTGCCGGGGTTCCCGAGCTTTGTAGCTTCCGTTGGCGCTCTCTGGGCGCGAGCCGCGTCACTCAGGACGCGCCGCCGCGAGGCCTGCCGGGATTTGTGGTCTCCCGGAGCGGCGGCGCGGAGTCCGGTGCCTTAGGACTCTTGGCGGTGGCGGCATTGTCGGCGTTGTTCCCTGGTGTTGCTGTGTCAGCCCTCGACTGACTCTCGGCGGTGGCGGCAAAGGTCAGTTGTTCCCCCCGCTCTGCCGGGGTTCCCGAGCTTTGTAGCTTCCGTTGGCGCTCTCTGGGCGCGAGCCGCGTCACTCAGGACGCGCCGCCGCGAGGCCTGCCGGGATTTGTGGTCTCCCGGAGCGGCGGCGCGGAGTCCGGTGCCTTAGGACTCTTGGCGGTGGCGGCGTTGTCGGCGTTGTTCCCTGGTGTTGCTGTGTCAGCCCTCGACTGACTCTCGGCGGTGGCGGCAAAGGTCAGTTGTTGGGAGCAAGATCTGCCCTGATGGGCCCTTAGTTCAGGTGTTTACTTTGTGAATTGTTATCACTGTCAGTGCCTACCACTTCTCCTCTATGAAGTCATTTATGCTTTGCATAATCAATGCCTGATGCTACTGACTACTGTAGAATCAGAGTCTACTAAAGCCAGGAAGAAGCGAGCATCACTGCAACATCAAATGGTGGCGTCTCTTTAACGAAGTCCAGCACATTTTGGATGAGCCAGTGGCTTGTGGCTATCCAGGGGATCTTGGCAGTCAGGCAGATACTATTGATTAGTGAAATTAATGGGAAAACAGTATTAAAAAGAGGGGAAAAATCATTATGCAGTTCCCTCGTTACTGTTACATTGTCTGCTCACTGTAAGCAGCCTTTCACCAGGTATCAGGCATCACAGTCTTGCAGGTGCATCACAGTGATACCAAGAGTGCTCACCGCATCCCACACCAGTCTGTTTTTGTCTTCCTCCCAGATAAAAAGGGACTGCCAATCTAATACACCAGATTAGGAGCCCCAAACTAATAAACAGCAAAGCTGGCACTTTTCAGGTTTACTCTTCGGGCACAGAAGGCCCTCAGATGGGGTTGCCACCCCACAGTGTAGAAGGGATCCAGCCACTGATCTCGTACCTTTGGTTGCATATACATTTTTGACGTACAGCAGCTGCATCCTACACTGATACTTAAAGGTCCCCAATGATGCCTGTCAACAGTATGCCAATTTAATCCAATAATGTTTGCAAAAATCATATAGATTGTGAACTTGTGTCGTTGGGAATGTGATTGTGATCTTCGGTACATCTTTTATTAGGGTTAACCATAACTAAGATAAAAAAAATTCTATATATGAATGATGAGTGCAATGTATAGGGTAGATGCTGCAGACAAAAAGTAGATGGCATGCCCATTCTCCTTTTTGTCTTCCACAAAGTTCACCACCAGAGCTTTGCGTTAGTCTCCATCCAGCACTGAGTTGAGAACGAGTCCATCATTAGAATTAGTGACCTAGGTGCCACAAGAAACGTTATTAAAAAAATTGTGATTAACCTATAGCCATCTGTTGGGATCTGGTTCTCCTGTTCTGGGAACCTTAGTGTATGAGTGTTCCCTGCGTGGAACATTCTGCAGGGAATGTTCTCTCATCGGCAGTTGCTGCCGGGGAGCTCCTGTGTCTGGCTGGAATAAAGTGTCCTCCTTCTTACCCTGCTGTGTGGAGCTTCACTTCTTTTCACTGGCGGCGTTTGATGCCAGATCCAGCCTCCCCATCGTCGTTTCAGCTGCTGTGGCCAGCTGCTTTCGTGTGTATGCCTCCGTGGGACCGCCCAGTTCCGTTTCCTGTTTGCTCTTCTTTCGATGACATATGCCTCTTTCCTGGTTGTCCTGGCAGTTTGGGTGATGTCCTAATCGATCAAGAGCCTTCGCTACCAACATTTGAGGTACTCTGTGTTTTCGTTTATTTTCGCGATTGAGCCGTCCTGCTCTCGCGTCAGCGCGCGTGCGCCTGACTCTGTCCCTGACGTCCTGCCTGATCCTTACGCGCATCCGCCCGTAGCCATTTGGTTGTTGCATTGCCATAGCAACCTCTGTGACGTATTCAAGCTTACTTTCAGTGCGTTTGTTTACACATCACCATGACTACTTCGCTGATGCGCACAGCTTTGTTTTTAGCGCAATCTGCAATCAGTCTCGCATTCTTCTAGCAAATTGATCTAGTCACACAGAAAGTCAAATTCCTAACTTTATTCATCGGTGGTTTTCGTCACAAAAAGACATTGCTTTCTACTCACAGTTTCTACTATCACCGCTGATGTGCACAGCATTATAATTTTTTTTTGCGCAAATCCAATTTCCAGTGCATATCTCTTGTATTCCTTTACTGTGTTTTATTGACATTGCTGTATTACATTCAATATTCATCACTTATGTGCACAACTTTCTTTCAAAGCATTCTTGAATATGTTCCATTTGACTGACGTGCACATTCCATGATAACTGGTTTTACATTTCGCTATTCATTCAGTGCACTTTTGTTCTGCTTTCGCATTATTTTCCTTGCAGTTCTGTTTGTTCCTATATTAGGTATCCTTGTGGGGCAACAACTCGCCCACGTGCCAATATGGATCACATCATTGCACCTCCACCATTTTTACAATCTGCTGGTACACCTCCTATAAAATGGGATGATTGGAAAGACACATTTGAAGCTTACTTAGAAGCAATTGACGGAGAGACTTTTACTTTTAAAAAAAAGAAAGCTTTATTGATTTATAATCTTGGGGCTGAAGGCAGGAGTGTTTTAAAAACTCTACCCATGGAAACTGTAAGCACCTTAGTGACTGGTGGGGACAGTGGTGATTCCTTGTTAGTGGATGAGTATGCCACAGTCGTCAAAACCCTGGACAAACGTTTTAGTCCAAAAAGGAACATCGTTCTTGAACGACACAAATTTTTTCAACGAGTGCAAATTCCTGGTGAATCGATTGATGATTTTGTGGCTGCGCTCAGAATTCTCGCTGTAAATTGTAATTACAGGGAATTTAGGGATGAAATCATTCGGGATCAATTGATTGAGAAGGCCTCCAATAAAAAAATTCAAGAGAAACTGCTATCGTCTGATGATCCTGACTTGGAAACTGCACTCACTCTTGCCAGATTCATTGAACATTCTCAGTTTTGTGTGAAAGAGATGAGCAATCCTTCCTCTTCTGGCGAAGTTAAACTTTTGAAATCCAATTCCAAACCCACCAAATTGCCGTCAGTCATTAAGCCTGTTTCTGGAGTTCCACGTTCCTCTGTTGTGACTTCCAACCAAGCCAAGTCTACACCCAAGGATGTAATATGTTTCCGTTGTGGTAGTACCACTCATCTTGGCAATGCTAAGTTTTGTTTTGCACTTAATCAAACTTGTTATAACTGTGGAAAGAAGGGCCATTATTCTAGGATGTGCAAAGTCGCTTCCACCAAGAGGAATCAGGATCAAGTTGTGAAAACCATCACTGATGAATCTGACGAAGAGTGTTATGAACTGCTTATGCTGTCTTCCTCTTCATTTCTTGGTGATGGTGTGGTTGAATTAGCTGTTTTGGGGGGTGTTCACAAAAGAAAATCACCTTCCTGCAGTGTCTCTGTAAATGATACCTGTCTGACTTTTCTGGCTGATTCTGGTTCTCCTTTTACCTTAATTAAAGCTGCGGATTATGACACGTTAAGTAATGTGCAACTTGTGGAATCTTGCATAAAAATCTTTGCGTATGGGGGAAAACGAGTTGAAGTTTTAGGGAAATGTGTTGCTAATCTCAAATTTCATTCTGATCTTGCTTCTAGTACCATATTTGTGGTCAAGGAGGGTGCCAATCTTTTAGGGTGGGATGATCAGGGCAATTTAAACATTGTCTTGGATCCCAATCATCCTGATATGGTGATTTCTCGTAGCGAATTTTATAATTCTGCTCCTGCTTCTTCTCATATTGTGACTCAACTCTCTGGTGTCAAGTGGGAACGTATGTTTCCTGAAGTTTTCGACGGGAAACTTGGAAAACTTATAGGTTTCCAACACCAAATTATTCTCAAAAACGATGCTAAGGCTGTTGCGCATAAGGTTCGTAAGGTACCCTTGAGTCTTCGCCCTGAACTCAAAAAAGAACTGGAACGGTTGTGTGCGGCAGGGGTAATTGAGCCCATCGAGGGTTCTGAGTGGCTCGCACCAATTGTTTTAGCACGGAAATCAGACAATTGTCTGAGAATGTGTGTTGATTTACGTGACCTTAACGCCAACATCTGGGTTGACCGTCAACCACTCCCTAATATCAATGAATTGTTGACCACCTTAGACAGCGCTAGATTCTTTACTTCCCTCGATATTTCTTCTGCATACCATCAGATTGAGCTTAGTAAAGAGTCTAGACATTTGACCTCCTTTGTTACTCCTGAAGGCGCTTACCGTTACATCCGTATGCCCTTCGGCCTTGCCTCAGCTTCGGCTGTTTTTCAACGTTTGATGAAAAACTTATTTAAGGATATTCCTGGAGTTGTATTCTTTCAGGATGATATTCTTATACATGGGAAAACTGAACTTGAGCATGATGAAAGGGTTAAACATGTTCTGAGTATAATTAAATCTAGTGGTTTAACACTGAGGGGTGACAAATGTAAATTTTTGCAAGATGGCGTTGATTATTTAGGTCACCACATTTCTCACAAAGGCATCGAACCTAAATTTAAGATTATGGATGCGATTCAAAATGCACCCATGCCTACCAATAGGGATCAGCTTCGGTCATATTTGGGGTTGGTGGAATATTATTCCAAATTTGTTAACAATTTTTCCACTAAAACTGCTTCTATGCGCAATTTGCTAAAAAAAATGTCAAATTTGTATGGGATGAGGATTGTCAGAACAATTTTGTGTCAATTAAGAATGAAATTGTACAAGCTAGTCCACTTAAGTTGTTCAATATTAATGACCTATGCATTATTTCTACCGATGCTAGCAATGTGGGTCTGGGTGCGGTCCTGCTTCAGAAAAGAAGTGATGGTCGTGAAGAAACAATCGCCTTCGCTTCTAGAACACTGAGGGGTGCTGAAGGCACTTATTCAACTATTGAAAAGGAAGCCTTGGGTTTGTGGTGGGGCGTGCAGCATTTTAAGAACTTTTTATGGGGTAATGAATTCATTTTGAGGACCGACCACAAACCTTTAGTTGACTTATTCACTACAAAGGGGGGTGGTAGGGCTACACCACGAGTTGCCAAATGGCAGTTCAGGTTGCAAGAATTCCACTATCGACTTGAGTACGTGCCCGGTGTTAAGAATCATGTGGCTGATTGTCTGTCTAGATTGCCCCTTTGTTCTGAAAATGATACTCTTGAGCGCGATGATTTGGAAATGGTGTGTGCTGTGTGTTCTGTGTATGACACTGTTGGTTGTGCTCTTTCTGAGCGTGAGTGGTTGGATGGAGTAACTGAAGATAACGTGGTTTTGAAGGTAATTGATTGTTTATCTGGTGTGTGGCCTTGTGATAAGGATTGTCCTTCTGAATTGGTTCCTTTTAAAAGGGTCAAAGATGAGTTGTCTGTTGTGGACGGCATATTACGTAGGTGTGGTTTACTTGTGGTTCCTTTTCCGATTTGGAACAGAATTCTTGATTTGGCTCACGAAGGCCATCCTGGCATTCGTGCCATGAAGCGTAGGGTTAGGCAAGATTTTTGGTGGCCAGCACTGGATAGAGATGTGGAACATTTTGTGCGTGATTGTTGTACATGTGTCACTAGTGACAAGTCTCAAGTGACAAGACCTTCCCCTGTTGAACCTATCGTGGTGAAGAATTTACCTTGGTCAAAATTGGCTTTTGATATTTCTGGTCCGTTCGGTCTCATTGGTTGTTCTCCCAAGTATGCCCTTGTTCTTATTGATTACATGTCTAAGTGGCCTGAGGTGAGGTTTGTTGATAATGCCAACTCGTCATCCATCATTGGTTTCTTTCTTGACGTTTTTCTTAGGGAGGGTTTTCCGGAAGAGCTGGTCTCTGATAACGGCACTCAGCTAACCTCTTTTGAGATGCAGGGATTTTTTAGGGATGCGGGCATCAAGCATGTTTGTACATCACTTTATCACCCACGTAGTAATGGTTTGGTTGAGCGCTTCAACCGGGTTGTCAAGGAACAGGTGCAACTTGCTTTGGTGAATGGGTTGCATTGGCGTAAAGCTCTTTCTGATATGTTGTGGGCTGTGAGAACTACTCCTCATATTAGCACTGGTGTTGCCCCATTCACTTTGCTTCGTGGAAGGGTGGCTGGTTCCAAACTGAACAAGGAATGGATGTCTAGAAGAGTGGTCGATTCTAGTAAATTGTCTGGTGTAACTGATGTCAGAGCTGCTGTACAAGTGAAGTATGATACCAGGCCTGGTGCGAGTTATCCTTTGGATATTTTGGTGGGTGATTGGGTGCAGATTTAGAAAACCTGGCCATCTCCGCAAAGGTGAATCTCGGTTTTCATCCCCTAAAAAGGTGTCTGTGGTAAAAGAACGAGTGGTGGTACTGACGGACGGTAGAGTGTGGAATAAGTCTTGCATTTCCATTGTTCCTAAGTCTATGGTTGGCGAGGTCAACAGAAGATTGGGTACACATTCTTCTCCTGTTGAAGTGTCTTCTGATGTCCCTGGTAGGGATGGTGTTGTTCCTTCTGGTCATGTTTCTCCTTTCCGTGTGTCATCCAGGCCTTCCAGGACAAAGCGTTTACCTGCAAAATTTCATGATTATAATATGCAGTAGTCTGTGGTTCTGTCATTGCTGTCTTTCCATGGCTTTTGTTCTTTCTGGTCATGTTCTCTTTCTGGTGTGGTGCTTGTGCTTCTTTTCCTTGTTTCCTCACTTTGTCTATCTCGTTTCACTTCTCTCTTTCCTTTTTCCTCTTCACTCTTCTTTCCTTTTCATTTTGGTTCTGTTTTGTTTTCTGTTGAAGGAGGGGAGATGTGTTGGGATCTGGTTCTCCTGTTCTGGGAACCTTAGTGTATGAGCGTTCCCTGCGTGGAACATTCTGCGGGGAATGTTCTCTCATCGGCAGTTGCTGCCGGGGAGCTCCTGTGTCTGGCTGGAATAAAGTGTCCTCCTTCTTACCCTGCTGTGTGGAGCTTCACTTCTTTTCACCATCTCATGTGGTTTCTGAGATTACCAATGTTCTATAACGATGTACCCTGACATCATCATTAGTACCTCACAGTTCAGTAATCTTGACTTGTGTTTTTTTAACTCTGGTGCTCGATATTGCTATACCCTTTTGTATTTGTATTTGTAGGGGTATTTCTAAAGCGCAGCGTTCGCTCCGGAGGGAGCATCTTGGCGCTGGAATTCCTGATAGGTCAGTCAAGGTGACGGTATGAACATTAGATGGCTGCTTTAGTGTAGTCGTCCGAGAGGTTAAAAATCCAGGTCTTTAGGAGTTTTCTGAAAGGTTTTTCGTGAGATTGTTGTCTCAGGTGTTTGGGCATGTTGTTCCAGGCTTTAGTGGCAAGGCAACTTAAGGTTTTTCCACCTTTGGTCTTCAAGTTGTACCTGGCGGTAAGGATGAGGTTATCCTGGGAAGAGCGGAGGGATCGACTGGGGTTGTAGTGGGGAAAGCGTCTGGTGAGGTATTTTGGACCTGATTTGTTAAAAGCTCGAAAGGCAACAATCAGTATCTTGAAAAGTATTCTTTTATGGAGGGGGAGCCAGTGAAGGGATTTTAGGGCTGCAGAAATGGATGATTTTCGGGGAAGTTTTAGGACCAATCGGGCGGCTGTGTGAAGAACACTTTGAAGCTTGTTCAGGGTTGCCTTTTTTGCCCCCGCAAGGAGACCGTTACAGTAGTCCAAGCGTGAAATTATGAGAGCTACTGTAACTGTTTTCCGGGCATCAAGAGGGAGGAAGTCGAAGAACTTTTTTAGCGATTTTATTAATCCAAAGCATCGGCCAGCAACAGCCCTGGCATGCTGGTTGAATGATAGGTCAGAATCGAATAGGACGCCAAGATTCCTGGCTGTAGTTACAGTTTGTGTAGGAGCCACTGAGTCATCCGGCCACTAGAGGGATGGGCAGAAGGAGGTATTCTTTCCGATAGGAAGGATCTCGGTTTTGCTGGAGTTACACCTAAGGTGGTTAGTGTCCATCTATTTAAAAACCGCTGTCAAGCAGTTTTTGAGGTTGAGCTCTGCCTTGGTTGAATTATCATCAAGAGGCACAATAAGTTGTGTATCATCGGCATACGATGTTACCGGTATGCCGAATGATTCAATCAGGGATAAAAGGGGGATGAGGTAGATATTGAAAAGGAGGGGACTGAGGATGGACCCCTGAGGTACCCCAGAGGAGACCTTCTTTTCTTTGGAGTGGAAAGGGCCAAGTGCAACTGTTTGGGACCTGTCGGTGAGAAATGATGTTATCCAGGATAGGGCGGTTTCGGAAATCCCTATGTCCATCAATCTGCTGATCAGAATAGAGTGGGAGATGGTGTCGAATGCCGCAGTGAGATCGAGAAGAATGAGAATAGCATTCTTCCTCTGATCTTGTAGCATCTTGATAGCATCTGACAGTTCGATCAGAGCTGTTTCCGTTGAGTGTTTGGGGCGGAAACCAGATTGTTGTGGATGGAGTATGTTATGAGTTTCAAGGTAACATTTAAGTTCTCTGTAGACAAGCTGTTCGGTTATTTTTCCCAGAGCCGGGAGGAGTGAAATCGGACGAAGATTGGTCAGGTCCGAGGGGGATTTGTTGGCCTTCTTCATAAGAGGTTTGACTATACCCCTTTTCCACAGGCGGGGGACAGATCCGGTGTGGAGCGACGAATTAACTATCTCGCTGATAGTTGGGGTAACCACGTCGATGAGTTGGTGAAGGATTTTAGGAGGGCAGGGATCAGACGGAGAGCCAGACTTGCACGCTAGGATGACTTCTTTGGTGAGAGCCAGGGATACAGGGGAGAAGATCTTAAGGCTACACGCTGGTGTCTCCGGATGGGAGGGAGTGATAGAACCAGGAGTAGTTTGTGGGGGAGGGAAATTTCTTTGAATGGAGACAATTTTGTCCTCAAAGTAGTCTGCTATTTTGTCACACAGGTCTTGAGATGGAGGGATTTCGGGTAGGAGTGCTTTGGGCTGTGTGAAAGATTTAACTATTGAGAACAATGTTTTTTGTTTTTGACCGGACTCGTTAATGGCGTTGACGTAGAAGATTTTTTGGCAGATTTGATATTTGTGAGGTATTTTTTCCTTAGTTGGATGTAAGAGAGACGGTCGTTTTTATCATATGTTCTGCGCCATTTTCGCTCTGCTTTTCTACATAGTAGATGGGAGGTAGCAAGATCTTGGGTGAACCAAGGGGAGTTGGTTTTGGCTTTTTTATTAGTAGTGCATCGACGTTTCGAGGGGTTACGAGTTTTGATTTCTAGTGGGATCCAGCTTTGAAAAAGGTCAGCGTCAAGTTCGACGTTACCAGATAGCGTGGGGGCCTGGGATTGGAGGATAGGGTTGAGGATAAGATTATCTTGAACCTTTTTCCAGTTGACGGAATTGTCAGAGTGAGGTTTCGTTTTACTAAAGATGAGTGGGCGTGCGTTAGTAATATGGAACAGGATCAAGCTGTGATCAGTCCAGATTTGGGGGGCAGGAGGTAAGGTGGTAAGAGGTGGGAAGTTAGTGCAGACCCCGTCGAGAGTATGTCCTAGCGAATGAGTTGGCTGTAGGACATTTTGCTGGAGGTTAAATATTTCGAGTGATTGGAGAAAGTTGTTTGTTTGAGAGTCAGATTTGGACTCCAGGTGTAGGTTGAAATCTCCAAGAAGAGTGAAATGGGGATATCTGAGTAAGAAGTGTCCAAGAGAGTCGCACAGTGAGTCGAGAAATTCTGAAGCATTGCCAGGTGGGCAGTAAATCAGGCCCCCAGAGAAGGAGGAGGATTCACTGATTTTGATCGAAAAACCAAGACCTTCTGTGTCTCTTAATGGGTCTAGGTTGAACGTATGACAAGTAAAGATGTTTTTCAGTATGATGGCTACTCCACCTCCTCTTCCTTTAAGTCTGTCTTGTCTGAAGAAGGAGAAACCTTGGGGGAGGGCAATGGCTATGTCCGGGTTGCTATCTTCCGCTAGCCAGGTTTCTGTTATCATGAGACAGTCAAGATCGTAGTCAAGAATGAGATCGTGTATGTCTTGACTATGTTTGCACATGGAGCAGGCATTAATCAAACCACCTTTAAAGGGCAGTCGGGAATCCTTGGGGGGGGATAGAGGAAAGGGTACCTGGGCAGGGCTGTAGGTGGAGGACCAGCGGCAATGCCTGCAGCTGAACGAACCAGAGAGGGTTGGTAAGTCAAGTTTGCAGGAGCAATGGTTAGTACCACGAAGTAGGAGAAGGTCGGTCGGAAGGTACCTGATGTATGAAGAAGTTGAGACAGGGTTTCCTGCGCTTGTCGCGGTCTTGGCGCGGACGGGCGCAGACGGGCTTGCCTTAGGCGCGCCTTTGGCTCGCAAACGGCGCTCCCGCTGCGCTCGCCCTGACTGCTAGTGACCTTATAACTTAATTTAACGTTGTCATTGGTGGGCCTTCAATTATCTAAATGCCCTTACTACTTCTGAATACAAACATTGTTGTGGTTAATTACTGAAGATTATTATCTTTAGGGGAGATTGTGAGGAAATCGTGGTAGGTCTGGTGAGTGGGTGATGTGACACCTGAAGCTGTACAAAGATATCAAGCTCAACCCCTTTAAATCTCTACAACATACCTTCAAAAGATCAAAACCATTAAAACCATTAAAAACATTGTTACTCATTATTGAGTCTGTTGATATGCTTCAGCACCTCTTACGTCAAGAAAGCCTCCGTTTTCTTCTGGACTATAGCATTCACTACTTATGTCCCAGATGTTTGCATCTCATGAGGCAATTTAGAGCATAACGCTTAAATATATGTCAACTTGGGTGTGTGAGTCTTTTGTCACCTCTGTGAATTTGGGACCTCTTCCTTTTAGAAGATAATGTACTTGAGTCGCCTTTCCCTGCCTACCAATGCCGCTGCAGCAACAAGCTGGCTCACTTTCTAGCCAGATAAAGAGATCAAAGAAAGTCCTAAGTGTTCTTCATGTGAGCCCTTGGTTTCTGTGGGCTCTCAGCTCAATTTTCCTAGTGGATCAACACCTTTGAGTCATAAGTATACAACTTTGAGGGTACTTTTAAACCATAACCCTACACAGAGAGACAAATCAATCAATAAATCAATCAATCAGACATTTGTACAGTGCACTACTCACCTGTGAGGGTCTCAAGGCGCTGGGGGGGGGGGGGGGGGAGAGAGGTGCTGCTACTGCTCGAACAGCCAGGTCTGGAGAAGTTTCCTGAAGGTCAGCAGGTCCTGGGTCTGTCGCAGGTGGACGAGGTGGGAGAACGATCCACCGCCGGAGGTCGTTCAGTGGATGCGTGGAACGGTGGTGAGGGCGAGGTCAGTGGAGCGAAGCTGGCAGTTCGGGGTGTAGAAGGTGAGTTTGTTGAGGTATGTTGGTCAGGCGTTGTGAAGTGCTTTGTGAGCCTGGGTGAGGAGCTTGAAGTTGATCCTCTTGTTGACAGGGAGCCAGTGCAGGTCTCAGGTGGGCAGTGATGTGGCTGTGGCGGAGGATGTTGAGGATGAGTCTTGTGGAGGCGTTCTGTATTCGTTGAGGTCTTTTCTGTAGTTTGGCCATGGTTCCTGCGTAGAGGGCATTGTCATAGTCCAGCCTGCTGCGGACGAGGGCCTGAGTGACCGTCCTTCTGGTTCCAATGGAGATCGATCTGTAGATCTTGTGAAGCGTGTGGAGGGTGTTGTAGCAGGAGGAGGAGCCGGCGTTGAATTGATGGGTCATTGATAGTGATGAGTCTAGGATGAACCCCAGGTTGCGTGCGTGGTCGGTGGGAGTCAGGGCAGCTCCCAGCATAGCCGGCCACCTGGAGTCATCCCAGGCGGAGGGGGTGGAGCCAAGGATGAGGACCTCAGTCTTATCAGAGTTCCGTTTCAGGCGACTGTTCTTCATCCATTCAGCGACGGGCTTCATACCTTCGTGGAAGTTGGTTTTGGCGGTGCCAGGGTCCTTGGTGAGGGAGAGGGTCAGCTGGGTGTCCTGGGCGTATGAGACGATGTTGAGGTTGTGTGATCAGACAATGTTGGTGAGCCGTGCCATGTAGATGTTAAAAAGGGTCGGACTGAGAGATGATCCTTGGGGTACGCCGCAAGTGATCTTGGTGGCTTCGGATCGGAATGGAGGGAGGCAGACTCTCTGGGTTCTCTGGTGATCCAGTCCAGGGCTTTGTCGCAGATCCCTGCATCGTGGAGGCCTGTGCATAGGGTGTGGTGGCAGCCGGTGTAGAAGGCGGTCGAGAGGTCCAGGAAGATGAGGGCTGCGGTTTTGCGTTGTCCAGCAGGGTCCTGGTGTCGTCGGTGGCGGCGATGAGGGCGGTTTTGGTGCTGTGGTTGCAGCGGAATCCAGATTGGGACGGGTCCAGGGTGTTGTTCTCCTCAAGGAAGTGGGTCAGTTGCCTGTTGACAATCTTCTCGATGACTTTCGCCGGGAACAGGAGCAGGGAGATGGGCTGGAAGTTCTCGAGGTACTTTGGGTACCCCTTGGGTTTCTTGAGTAGGGCGTTGATCTTGGTGTATTTCCAGATCTCCTGGAAGGTGACGGTGTCGAAGGAGCTGTTTGCAATCTTCCGGAGTTGGGGTGCGATGATGGAGCTTGCTTTGTTGAAGATGTGGTGAGGGCAGGGGTCGGATGGTGAGCCGGAGTGGATGGTCTTCATGATTTTGGTAGTGACGTCGTTGTTGACGTGGTCCCAGGAGAGCAGGAGGCCGGTGTGGCTGGAGGGCGGTGAATGTGGGGTGTCAGCGGCTGTAAAAGGGGTCTGGGTGTTGAAGCTGTTGTGGATATCTGTGATCTTGCGGTGGAAGAAGGTGGCTCGGGAGTCGTAGAGGTCTTGCGACGGTGGGATGTCATTGGAGCTGGAGCTGGCGTTGGCGAGTTCCTTCACGATGTTGTAGAGCTCTTTGCTGTTGTGCGCATTGTTGTTGATGCTTTCCTTGAAGGAGGTCCTTTTGGCGGTTCGAATGAGTTAGTGGTGCTTGCGGTTGGCGTTCTTGAGGGCTGCGTGGTTGTCTGGTGTCCCTTTGTGGCGCCACTCCTTTTCAAGTCTTCGGCGAGTCTGCTTGGACTCCTAGAGGTCAGTGGTGAACCAGATGGCCCTTCTGTTGGTGGGTCTGTTTTAGGGTTTCTTGATCGGGGCGAGAGTGTTGGCGCAGTCATCGATCCATTGTCCGGAGTTGCGGGCGGCTGTGTTGGTGTCAGTGGGGTTGGTTGGTGGGTCTCGGGCGAGGGTGGTGATTAGCTGGTCTTCGGTGACCTTGTTACAGCTGTGGTGGGGGATTCGTTGCGGGTGGTTGTGGTGTGGTGTGTTTCTCAAAGGAGAAGTGGAAGCAGCGGTAGTCGGTCCAGTGGAGTTCGGTGGTGTGGCTGAAGGTGACTTGGTTTCTTGTGAAGAAGATGGGGTTGAGCGTGGTCCGGGGGAGTGGATTGGTATCATGACGAGCTGTTTGAGTCCAAGGTTGGCGAGGTTGTTGAGCAGGGTGGTGGAGTTGCTGCCGTTCTCGAGGTGGAAGTTTAGGTCTCCGAGGAGGATGCAGTCTGTGGATGCTAGAGCGTGCGTGCGGACGATGTCGGTGATGGCGTCGCTGAATAGTGCCCGGGGTCCGGGGGGTCTGTAGACGGTGGTTTCTTTGAAGGTGGTGTTTGGGATCAGTGTGGATCTTGAAGTGCAGGTGTTCAGCGGTGCGGAGGGTGTCTTCAGTGCTGGTCGAGAATCTGAGGGTATTC
This sequence comes from Lissotriton vulgaris, assembly GCF_964263255.1. Classification (NCBI taxonomy): domain Eukaryota; kingdom Metazoa; phylum Chordata; class Amphibia; order Caudata; family Salamandridae; genus Lissotriton; species Lissotriton vulgaris. The sequence continues at coordinate 735,147,852 of NC_141691.1, read as the reverse complement.
CTCTGGACGATGGCAATTCCTCCTCCCAGTCTGTTGGTGCGGTCCCCGTGGGTGATCTTGTAGCCCTCCGGGATGCCTATGGCAATGTCGGGCGCAGAGGAGTGGTTCATCCAGGTCTCCATCAGGAAGGCTACTTCCGGGAAGGATGAGTCGAGTAGGCCCCAGAGTTCGATGGCGTGCTTGTGTACGGAGCTGGTGTTGAGTAGTATGCATCTGAGATGGTTGCGGCCTGCCCTGGTTGGGAGGGGTGCAGGGCATGCAGGTGTTTGCTGACTGGTGAAGCTGCAGCTTAGACAGGAGAAGGTCCCTGGGTAAGCTTCGGGGTGGCCTGGAAGCAGGTGGATGATCTGCCGGTGATGAGTTTGTAGAGTATGTTGGCGTCGTAGCAGCGTTGGGCACCGTGATGCTCGAGGGGGCCAGTGGGTCTGTCGCTGGGTGCGGTTCAGGCGTGGACGGGCGCAGACCGGCTTGTCAAAGGCACGCCAGCGGCGCGACCATGCAGCGGTCCCCATAATGTAGGGGAGGGGGAGGGGGGAGGGACGAGGAGATGGGAGGTGGGGGCGGGCGGTAGGGGGAGGGGTCTGCGGCGTCGAGAAAAAATGGAGGGGAAACTAAAGGAAGCAACAGCCCACAGCAAGGGCTGTAAGGGGAGAAGCAGAAAACAATAGCCCAATAGGATAACAGTACGAAGTGTGGAAACCAGAAAAAACAATAAGAAAAAAACAGAAAGCAGAGCCAATAGTCCAGTTACTGACAGCAGTACGAATTACAAAATTATAAAAGAGCGATCACCATGTGCCTGATGGGAGGCCTGAACCAGGGTAGTCTTGAACCCTGCTACGGAGCAGAGCACTGCAGAGCTGCTGGGGAGAGTGCGTCCCTTAGAGCGAGGTCTGAGGACTCACACATGTTACCCCGCAGCGGTCACCATAATGTAGGGGAGGGGGGAGGGACAAGGAGATGGGAGGTGGGAGCGGGCGGTAGGGGGAGGGGTCAGCGGCGGCAGGAAAAAAACGGGGGGGGAAACGAAGGGAAGCAACAACCCACAGCAAGGAGCTGCCGGGGAGAGTGCGTGCCTTAGACTGAGGTCTGAGGACTCATACGTGCTCCCCCGCAGCAGTCGCCATAATGTGGGGGATGTACGAGGAGATGGGAGGCGGGAGCGGGGCAGTAGGGGTAAGGGTCAGCGGCAGCGGGAAAAAAATGGAGGGGAAATCAAGGGAAGCAACAGCCCACAGCTAGGGTTATAAGGGGAGAAGCAGAAACAGTAGCCCAATAGGACAACAGTACGAAGCTGGAAACCAGAAAAAACAATAATTGAAAAACTGAAAACAGAGCCAATAGTCCAGTTACTGACAGCAGTACGAATTGCAAAAGAGCGATCACCGTGCGCCTGATGGGAGACCTGAACCAAGGTAGTCTTGAGCCCTGCAATGGAGAGAGGCTGGCTGGCTTCAGGCGGAGCAGAGCACAGCGGAACTGCTGGAGAGAGTATGTGCCTTAGACCGGGGTCTGAGGACTCACATGACAAAGAATGTTTAACGGTAAAGCAATTTCTCGCAAGCAGACAGACGCTATAATGTTTTGACGTTCAGTCACTTGGACCTTTGTATACAGAAGGTAAAAAAAAACTCTAATAGTGCAAATCCAAGGTGGCAAACATAAATTAATTTGACTAATCAAGAAAACCCATTACTGCTAAAATGTGTCAGGTGTTATGCCAATTTGTATAGCGCATTAATCATGCGTGAGGGTATCGAGGCACTTGAGCAGGTGTGTAGCTGAGTATCCCTTTAGAGTAATTCGAAGAGCAAGGTTTCCAGCTACCTGCGGAAGTTAAGGAGGAACCTCTGATGTGTTTTGGGAGACTGTTCTATGTTTTCAGTGCAATGTATGGGAATGAACGCCTCCTGAATGTGGGGAGGTGTGCCAGTAAAAGTGAGGCTGAGCATAGGTGTCTGTTAGGCTGGTGAAAGTGTATGCTACTGTCGAGGTACGCTGATCTAGTCTTGTGTAAGGCCTTGTATGTGTGTGTGAGAAGTTTGAATTGGCTGTGTCTTTGAATGGGGAGCCAGTGGAGTCTCTGAGATGGGGTGGGTTGAGGGTTTGGTATGGGAGGTCGAGCATGAGTCTTGTGGTGGTGTTCTGGATGGTTTGGAATCTGTCTATGAGCTACTTGGAGATTTCGTAATAGAGTGCGTTGCCATAGTCAAGCCTGCTAGTGATGAGTGCTTGCGTGACTGTACATCTCATGTTCTGTTGCAGCCACTTGAAGATTTTTCATACCATTCAGGGGATGCGGGAGAAGGCAGCATTCACTGTGTTGACTTGTGCTGTCATGTTGAGCTTGTTGTCCAGGATGAGCTCCAGATACCTTTCAGTGGTTGGTGGGTGTTGGTGTTGGCCCTTGCTCTGTTGGCACCCTATGGTTAGGTCTTGTTTCTGAACACCATTACTCCTGTGTTGTCGAAGTTGAGCTTCAAGCAGTTGGTGATCATCCATTCTTCTACCATGGTCATGCAGTTGGTGAAGTTGGTTCAAGTGGTGGTTGTTGTGTCCATCAGGGAGATATGATGGGGTGCAAAACGTTTGGTCCACCACCTTAATAAAAAATATATGGTTATCCTGATTAGTTAGTATTTTCGAACAGTATAATTTGTACCATTATATTTTATTGGGCGAACTGGATTTCAGATCCCCGCCCATAAAATAGCATTGATTCTTGTTTCTTGTCAGAGAAGATTGCAACATTATAGTTTGTGAACACTTGATTATGAACAGGACAGTAATCACTATCATTGTAATGATTGAGAACAGTATATTTTGATTGCAATATGGGTAACCAATGGTGAAACATTGTATTCATACTTTATGGGGCAGATTTATAAGCCCTGTGCGCCTCTTTTACGCCGCCGTTGCGTCACTTTCGTGACGCAGTGGTGGCGCAACAGATGCACCATGGTGCCGGGTATTTACAACGTGACGCTTCTGGGAGATGCGTTACGTTGTAAAGCCTTGCGCCAGAAGGAGACGTTCCTGCGCAGTGGCGGGGGCGTTCCGGCGCAGGAACGCCTCCTAAAAATGGCTGAGTGAAATCTACAAGATTTCACTCAGTCACTATGGGGCCCATGCTGCGTCAAAACCCTGCGCCTGCTTGAAGCAGGCGTGAGGATTGACGCAACATTAACAAGATAGGGCACCCCTGAGCATTGCTGGAGCTGCATCGGGCTTGCGACGCAACTCCAGCAATGCGCCGCCTTAACGGCACAGATGAGTCACGCATCTGTGCCGTTTTTGTCCCATGGTGCGCCGCATTGTAAATGCGGCGCATCAATAGTGGCGGAGGCATGGTGCACAATAAGTGGCGCATCCCTGCTGATATGCAGTGATGCGCCACTTATTGTAAATCTGCCCCTGTGTGTTTATTATGCTCGATAGTTTCTGTGCAGTGATATGTACTACAGTGTGTATATTTATATATGCTGTCCAAGTGTTGTTCCATAAAATAAGAAGCAACAGCTGGACATTGCATCTTTATTCAAATTGCAAAACTAGGCCTATATTATATCTGTTCTAAACTTTCGTACCACCTCCTTTGAGATATACCATGCCTGCTCGTCTACGCCATCAAAGCTACCTCACCCATCTATAATTCTATGCATCTTTTAAACCGAATTAATAATCAACAGCCGTTAACAGGAGAAAATGTTAGTTACATTGTTACAGGTTGTACTGCAACCACATATGCAAGTGATCTAGAGCAACGGTTCCTAACCTGGGTTTCTCGAATATATAATACAATATTTCATGATTTGTGTATTTTGTTGATGTATACTATTTTCTGTATCCTTGTGTATTATTTTGAGGTTCAAACTGTTAACGTTGGTTGGGTCAGGCTGGGTCCCCGTTTCCCAATAATGATTAAGAAGGGGTCCACAAAAGTTAAAACATTCAGAACCGCTGGTCTGGATATATTTGACGTAGCATGCTAAATCCAAGCCTGAATGTATTCGGAAAACCCCATAAATAAGCTAGGTTCAGGTACCTCACTCACCAGTCTTGTGTAATAGGAGGATGCCTGTAATAACTTGGATCAATCATTTACTTGCCCCGTTGTGCCACTGTGATGCAAGAGTTGAGTCAGTGCTGCAAAAAACACGAATGTCTACTTTCAACTGAAAGCCAACAGCCCCACGTGTCTTAACAGGATGAGGTAAAAACGTACAAGGGGGCAACCGAATCATTTACCAGGGAACCTCTTTATCACACCTGGAAATGTGTTATTGTGGTTACAATGCAAATGTAATCACCTCTAGGCTCTTGTGTAAGTTTAGTGGCGGTGAAAGGTAGACTTTGGGAGCAACACAAATGTCAATTCTCCCCTGCTGTGCAAGGGTGCACACACTAACTGCAAGTGCACACCAGGCCTGCTAAAGTGACAATATGAAAAGGCATTGGCCATCAGTGAGGGGCCAGACCAGTGATTGATGGTTCCAGGCAGTTCATTTGAGAAATTCAGCATCTTCAGCTACACACTGGCAGGGTGTTACTTTATCCAACAGCAACATGGCCATTGGCCAGGCACTTGTCTCAGACAGAACGTAGGGGCATATTTAAAAGATGTGTCGTGCAGTGCAGCTCAGCAAGTCACCTTGCTGCACTGCACTGCGTGACAGGGAAAGGGCAGGAATGTGCTGTATTTAAAAGAATACAGCCCATGCCTGCCTTTTCCCCTGCTCTAACGCTGTTTTTGCTGCCTAGTGCCAACACAGGCACCTTTGCGCCATGGTGCAAGTATACCTGTGTTGCATGCAGGATTATTTTTGTGCAGGAAGGGGCACCTTCCTGCAAACAAACGAAACCTAGAGGCATATCCCTCTATCTATGTGTGAATGCAGCACACATGGAAAGAGGAAGTAACGAGGAGAAATACAGATATTTATCATTATGCCTCTCCTGGGAAGGCGTATCTTTTGGGTTCATTCCCTGGTTTACCAGTTCTAGTCCATCTAGGAATGCGTCACAAATCATTGGAGTTGAGTGGGAAAACCCATGCAATGCCCAAGGAACTCTTCTCTAGCACAGAGTAAGGCAACAAAACGATTTGGGATGTGTTTATTAACTCGAGATTTATTGAGCCACTCAGTAACACGCAAAGTGGCCTTGTGTGGCTTCATAAATTAAAAGTTACATTGAGCTTGTACATTGCATGGTGCAAGCACAATTCAACTGGGGTCATAAATATGGCACATACAAGCAGTGATGTACCGTAAAATGATGGGGTTTATGCAAAATATTTGAAGTTGTCGCTGAGATGCCGACCACCTTCAGCTGAAGTGCTCAGACTTAAGTGAGCCACGCCTGCTGTTGGTATGCTATTTCAGGCTGGGGACCTCACTTGTAATATTAGTGGCCTTTTCGTCTGTCTTTGGTAATCAGTAATGAGAAAGTAAAACTGGTCCTGCCAGTACCTGGGGACCTGGCTTATAATAACACTAGGTCTCTCTCTTGCTGCTAGTGTATGATGCCCAAGGAAGGGAGAGGCCGGTAGGGCCTCATGAGTGGGGTTGTGGCCCTTGCAACACAGGGTTTGCTGAGACGTACTGAGAAAGGTCTTATGTCACAGAGGGTATGAGATTATTTGTATGCTGTCTGGTTTCTCTTCAGAGCATTGAGCATACTGGATATTTATATTGCTCACTTCCCCCTTTTTTCTCTAAAAAAGTCTCAGGCTCTGCTGATGTCTATAAAGTCGATTTCAAAGATATTTTGCACTACTACAGAACTCTACGAAGGGATCTTGTAAAGTAAAACTGAGACCCTCTTGTCAGAAAGAGTAACACTCCAATCTGAATTTTGGATTGGCCAGTTATCAGCAAAATATGTGGGTGCCTGGAAGTTAGCCCCAGAAAAAGTCAGTTGGTAGCAGGAAACTGCAAGTAAATGCAGAAAAAAACGTGTGGTAACTTTGATGATACGATGTTGGGAGGGACCAGTCAGAAAACTGCGCAAATAGCAAGGGAGTGGAGAGGATGATGTCCTAAGTGGTCCATGACAACACTGTCCCCTGTCACTTCCCTTCAGCCATTGTGGACTCCAGCTTTCCTGCATGTGCATGCGCAGTCATACTACCATTCAATTATTTTATCACAGGTAGCGCTTTACATGTTGCATGATGCTTGCTTGTGCTTTGTGGAAACCATACACACCACCTTAATGCCCTATGTAACAAAAGAATTGTTCTTTAAATGGTTCAGCTGTCGGAGATGTGAGCGGAGCAACTGACTTAGGGGATATTCTCAAGAACGTGTAATAAGTACCACTAAATCAGCTTAACGCAACTCTTCTTATCGCAGTCTATCGCTGGAAAATAACGCTGTGTTAACTAAGTATTCACAACAGGAGGCACCATGCGATAGGCGCACGATAACACGTCAAATGTCTGCGATAAAGTCAATACGATGCCGCAAAAAAGCAAAACACGAACGCAAAAAAAGTTGCGACGAGGCTAATCGCGGTACAAAAGTCTGCAAAAACCAGCGACAGGCCTGCAATTCACACACGTCAGGCGGGAAAAATCACCAGAAAAGAAGAAAAAAAACTGACAAACAAATGCCAAACAACTGAGAAGCACAATGGATGTTGCCGGAGCCAGTACGGAGGACAACCAGAACCCCCCAAGCCCCCCGGAGGACGCCAGGGACCTCGGGGTCAGGGAAGGGCAAGAAGAGAAGAAGGGTAGAAAGAAGCGATTCAGTCTGCAGGAAAACAAGATCCTGATAACGGAGGTGGTAGAACACCAGCAACAAATGTTCGTCACCTCCACTGTGTCATTGGCAACAAAAAATGGACTATGGCAGTCCATCGTGGACAAGGTGAATGCAATCGGAGTGCTGAAGAGGACAATGGAAGAGGTCAAGAGGCGCTGGAATGATGTCAAGCGCAAAACCAAGCAGAAACTTGCCAACAACCGGAAGGCAGCAATGCATACTGGAGGTAGGATTCCTGCGCCACAGGAGGAGCTGGACGATATGGAGGAAATGGTGTTCACAGTCATCAGTGGGGAGACGGTGGCAGGAGTTGGGGAACCGGACACTGCTCAACATGACCGGACACAACAGCACCAGGGTGAGTAACGACCAGGGACTGTGGGGATGGGGGGAGATGGGCACAAAGGCACACATGCACAATTAAGTAGAGCACATCTGCGGACAAACCATGCCCCAGCCCCAACTCCCACCAAGAGACCAATGTACCCAAGTATGCAATATTTCAGCACTGTATAAGCACAGAAGTCAAAGGCACACCGCATGAAAGAGATAAGGGTCACCAAAATCAGAGCTGCAGGGGCGACTACCCTGAAATACAGCACATACACACATAACATGCAGAGCACATCAACATTGACAACAATGTCGTACAAACCGCAACAGTACCACAACAGAACACAGGACACAACTGGTGCTGCTTGTTTATAGAAACTGGCCAATCACATTTGACATTGCAGGGAAATGTGAGTTGATATGGGACATGTACGAACACACATCGGTCATATTGCTGAAATGTCTACTGTCCCCTATCAAATAGGCAGCTCATCCCAAACAGCCACAAAGTACACAGTCATGCAGTCTGTGTGAATACATGTACAACGCGACAACATACATGTGAACACATTGTTAAACTGCATCTCCCCTTTACATTGCAAAGGGAGAATCAACACCTCCTGCAGAGCAGTCAGAACCTCTCTTCTCTGATGACGAAGAGGACCACCACAGCTTTGACTCGTGGAGGACCTCCTGAGCCCACTTCCAGGAGCAGGGCAGCCCAGCTGCCACAAGGAGACCCCACCCCCTGCACAGCCCACATAGCAGGCAGCACCCACCACCACGGCTGCCTCCCAGGACCCCCACGAAGAACACATGGCCTTCCCATGCCATGTGTTGGGGTGCAAGGAGAATCTCGCTGAACAGGTGCTGTGGGCTTCAACGACATGGCAGCCAAACTAGATGCCATACGTGCATGTCTAAGTCTAAGAGCCCTGATTCAGAGAATAGAACAACTGTTCAGTCAGAGTGGCACTAGCGATGTCACGCGTGTGTTGTAACACATGCGGAGGTCGATGGAGACCATGGAGCGGACTCTGGCGGAAAAGAGCGGCTGCACATTAGCGAGAGGTAGCTGTGTTCCTCAATGACCTCAGGACCATCCTGGTACTTATGCATGCTGATGCTACCACTACATCCACCTCTCCGCCCCCTGAAGGGTCAGTGCCACACAGTGTAGCAGACATACCACCTCTGGCCACTGATGTGTCACTGCCACACAGTGCTGGAGACAGAACACCACCACCCACACGTGAGGCACATGAGACAGCAGAGGAGAAAGAAGCAGATGAAACCACCTTACTGGTAAGAAGAAAACTGTAGCATTCATCTCCACCATAGGGCCTGTTTCTGCTTGGTTCTGCCCTCTGCATCGTCACCTTCCACTATATCCCGATACACTCTGCTACACTCACCTTGGACTTCGACATGGACTTCTATATTCTGTTTGTTCGCCAATGACACAGCAATCAGACTGCAGACTGAACCCATCCTCTTCCTTTGGACTTGTCATTCCCTGAAAGACTCTGGCTGGCCCTCCACGGGCCAACATTGTAAAGTGGGGTTTGCATGGCCGTGTACTGCTCTAGCTGCAACACTACATTGAATGTGCAATAAACATTCATAATCACACAGATGTGTCATGTCTATGATCTTTCAGGTGTGGAAGTATGGATGAATGTAGGCTCAGTGATTCCCCTTCACGTCCATGTTGCTCATGTTGTGGGACTTGGGTCACAGGGTGACACATTGCTGAATGCGGTCCGGGTGGCGCCGACACAACAACAGGTACACACGCATTAGTTGCTTCCTTGTCCAGCCCAGTACGGAACCACGCCCAGAGACCCGGGGTCCTTGTTCAAACCCTTACGCTGGACTGGCATACGCCAGGCCAGCCCAATCCTCTTACGCTCACGGGGGGACGACAATGCTTCATATCCCAGGTCTTCCCTGTAGTGTTCTGCTGATCAGAGGTCTAGTTGTCAGCATGCCACAGCCATTCCCTTGCGGCTGGTTTACCCCTACACCACACCCATCTAGCACAAGCATCACCAGACATGTGACCCTGCCAATAAAAATGGCCGGGTGCACGTGCACGACACCATTTCCACTCTCTATCTGGGTGTATCCGTGTGGTGTGAATGTAGGCATGAGGGCCTAGGCCCTGCAATATCACATTCCCAGGGCCGGAGGTGACATGCTGTCATCCACACCACAATACTCAATCATAGAGGGTCCATGAATTTCGGGGCACAGGCTTGGTGGCACCGGATACACTGCAGCCAGTACAGGCACACCGCCACGGGATGGTGACTTTTGGTGCACTGAGGTAGGGACACCTTAAGTGCTGAGTGGGTGTGCAGCCTGCGATGATGCCCTGTCCTGGCGGTCCGGACTGGTGACGATCGTTTTGAGCCCTGCTAGACCGCAGTGTAGGCCTCAGCCAGCGGGCAGTGGTTGCCTACCTCCACGTGGCATTGCCTCGCCGGTCACAGAGTTAGTGGCACCTCAAGGGCTGAACGGGTGTGTAGCCTGCGATGATGCTGTGTGAACTGGTATGTCCTCTGCCATAGTGAAATCAAGACCCAGAACCAAATGTAAGATCTGGTAGCCCACGGACTGAGCCGGCATGATGTGGAGGGTGCAATGTCTGTGGGCCCCGGGCTTGGGGCTTGCACTGGCACGTGGCGGGCCCTCTTTGCAATACGCCGGTGGAGGAAGGTGAGCAGTGAGGTCTGGGTGCACAGGGGTGGGCATGCATCGCTGGGCGGTGGGAGGGGCTGGGGTGCAGCTGCGTGGGTGCGTAGGGGCGGACAGGATGGCATGTGCAATTGTATGTACTTTGCCATTTATGTACCTGGACTCTGTTTCAGATGAGGGACCTGGTGAACTGAACTACATACAGGCATGTGGTTGGTGACACACCGGTGGCAGCAGGTGAGCAGTGAGGCCTGGGTGCATAGTGTTAGCACTCTCTCTCCCTCTCTCTCTCTTCTTTTCTCTTTTCTCTGTGTCTCTCTGTGTCTCTCTCCCCTTCTCTTTCCATCTTCCTCTCTCTTCCTCTCTCTTTCCCACTCTTTCAGTCTTTCTCTCTCCCTCCTTCTCTTTCTGTCTTTCTCTCCCCTCCCTCTCTTTCCATCTTTCTCTCTCCCTCCCTCTCTTTCTGTTTTTCTCTCTCCCTCTCTTTCTCTCTCTCTCTCTCTGTATCTCTCTCTCTCTCCTTCGCTCTCTCTCTGTCCTTTGGTGAGCGCATGACACAACTTCTTATCTGTTTTTTTGTTTTGCAGGCTGTGACCTACAGATTGTACCGAGGAGAGCCGCCATGTGTCTTCATTGTTGTTCTTCTGATTTTTTTTAATACATGTTCATTAGTTAATTCTAAGGTGAAAGTGTGATGCTCATTTTTGTTACGACACATGCATGTTAGCAAGTGTGAGTGTGCGACTACATGATTTTGTGAAGTTGATGCGGCATGTCTTTGCTGGGGGGATTGCCCCGGAGGGTCCTTGGGGTGGTGGTGGTGGGTATTGGGGCCCTGTTGGGGCTCCAAGCTGCGTGATCAGTGGTTCCATGGCATCTGTTGCCCTTCAGCTGTGACTCTGGGCTGGGCTCCCTTTTCTGGTGCAGGGTGTCGTCCGACTTTACGCCAGGTCAGAGCAGGTGTTAATTTCCTGCTGCTAACGCGCCTTATCGCCTATTTTGGATTCTTATCGCTGATCGGGCTGATCGTTGAGAATGTTGCGGAGTGGTGTTGTCGCAGGTTTTGGCACGGAAATGCCTACTCTGGATCTCATTAGTGACAGTTGCCGGGGTCATCTGTGGCGATGTTTTTCGCGGCTGATATCGCAGCTAAACTGGTGATATGGGCTGTTAGCACCAGCTTGTGAATGGGGAGATAAATTCATCGCGATTTTGGCTGCGATAAAGTGGCGATAACTCGGCGATAGTTCCTTGAGAATGTGCCCTTCAGATTGCTTCTATCATACTGGTATGAACATGCGCAGAAGAAGCAATCTTACTCTTCCTTTCACCTACTTACCCATGACAGTTGTGCTTTGCACATATTCAAATTTGAAAAAGTATCTGCCAACTGTGCGTTAAAAGTGGGGTTATACCACAAAGTGAATGATAGTTTGTTTGGGATCTGTTTTGGCTGTTTGTGGGCCTGTTTTTTGGTCTGGTGGGACAGTTTTAACTGTTGATAGTCATAATAAGCACAAATGCCTGCGGTCTCCCTTACTTTGAAAAATACCTATTGTTAGACCTGGCATCCTAGGCGTGGTTTCCCCCTAATCTTTTACCTTCATGCCTCCTTGTTTGTAGACTTTGATTTTGCTCCCTTTAGGACTATGCTTTCAGAAACGAAGTGACACAGTTAAGAATACCCTCATCATCCAATCGGAATAGTGCATTATTGGCTTCTCTAAAGTTACTGATATGAAGTTCTTAATCATAGGGAGCAAAATGGTTTTAGTGTATATTGAATAAAAATTGCAGAAAAATAGAAAGTGCAACATAGATTGGCCAGATTTCCCATCGCATGGACGTGGGTGGATGTCTACGTTTGCTTGAAAGCCTAATGGGAACTTAAGTGAGTATTTTATTATGCCTTCCCTAAAATGGAACAGTTAAATTCGTTCACAGTGGTTCACAGGCTGATCAAATAACTTTGGGGAGAGCCAATCCATCTCTGATTTCTGCTTAAAAAGATTGATGCTCTAGATTTTACTGTCTCCCTCTTTACTCTCTCTGCTTGCACAAGTTGATACCAGCACACCTGCAAATGTTTCTTGTTTATAGTACATGGGCCCTCTGGGTTTTCAAATAGCTGATTGAAGCCCATCTTACACAGACAGGATTCGATATACTTTAGCCATGAGATTTTTCAGCCATTGTCACACACGAGGCAGTCTTTTATGATATCTTTCATAAGGGCTACTTCTGAATTTTGACAGATTGCATGCCAGAAAAGCAGCGGGAGGACACTAATGTAATCTACAAAGGGGATGCCTACCACATGGTGGCAGATGAAACTGGAACTAGAGATCGACGCTCCCAACATCTTTCTGCATAATCTGTTGTCTTCTAGTTGTACTTTATGGCAGTTCTCAGTTCTCCAAACCTCAGCCCCATAAGTTGCAGACGGGAGGCACTGTAATCTATAAACCTTCAATAAAGGAACCAAAACGTTCCCTTTCTTAGGACAAGGCAGGCTGAGCAGCAAACCTACACCTCTAGAGAGTTTGTTCCCACTGTTTGCTATATGCACTTTCCAAGAGCCACTATCGCTAAAAGTCATGCCTTGGTAAGTGAAGGTGCTTGTGCTGAATATAAAACACAAGTATCCACCTGTAGATGGGTTTCTTTTAGTGGAAGTGTTCTCACTGGTTAGAGTGTGTCTCCTACATTGGTTAGAAGCCCACAGTGTTTGCTTAAATACCCCTCACACACCAAAAGAACCCTTGGTGTCACACTTCATCATGGGGGTCTTCCAGTCCCGAGGCAGGACGAGGCGTGCTACAACCTACAACTAATCGGGAGCACTGATCCTCAGTACTATGGGCCTCATTAGGATGGAGGATTCCGCATCCTCCGGGCCGGCGGAAGCCACCGCCGGCCCGGAGGATGTGGAAAATCCTCTGCGGACCCACCAAAGACCCACCGCCAAATTAGGATGGCTGGTGGGTCCTGGTTTCCGTCCGCAGCTTTTCCGCCACGGTTGGCTTACAACCGCGGCGGAAAAGCACTAATATGGTCACGGTGTCTCTCAGACACCGTCAGCCAAATTAGGATGGGCTCTGAAACATGCTTTTCCGCGGCTGCTTTTCCGCCATGGAAAAGCATGTGTAACTTCACTGCGGGGGCCCGTTGCGGGCCCCCTAGGTGAACGGGGGGTGTGTGGTGCACATGGGGGGTACCTATGGTACCCCCCTGCATTTGTATGCAGAAAGCGGCAGGCACCGCGCGGTGCCTGCCACTTTCTACATACAAATGCAATGCGTGCATTTTTAACATTGCTGCGGGTGCAGCTTGAAGCCGCACCCGCCGCAATGTTAAAAATAGAAGATGTGACGGCCAGGGTGGCGGTCACATCCTAATTGCACAGGAGGGAACTCCGCAGCCCATGCGGAGGTTCCCTCCTACTCTATGGTGACGGACGGACTCAGGCCCGTCCGCCATCATAATGTGCCCCTAAGTGTGGTGTAGCAGTTTGTGAGAGGAAGGGTCAAGAGTGAGTGGAAAATGGTAGTAAGTTTAGGATTTTGTCTTAAGTTAGTTCTGTGAATCGGGCCCAATGTGTGCTTCCAGCCAATGTAGGAGACACAATCTAACCAGTGAGAATACTTCCACTGAAAGAAACCCATCTACAGGTGGATCCTTGTGTTTTATATAGATTTTCTGAAGGGAACGTATCCACCTCCAGTGCCCTTCGGGGATACTACCTCTTCACTCCCTCTCTTGTTTTTGTAGCTTGTGCTGAATAGACTTTGGTCATTTGACTTCAAAGATGGTCTATTATATTTCGTATGGACCACAGGACATAATAAAAGACTTGTTAACATTTATTTGAAGATCTAATGATGCCCAAAATTTTCAAAGCCGTTCCCTAAAAGTGAAAGGGTCTTCGGAGTACGAGCCATCAGCACAGCATCGTTAGCGTGCAACAATGCTGGTAGCGGGGAACTCCGGATTATAGGGACATTAGTAGTAATAGTGGTAAAACATTTGTGAAGATCGTTAATATATAAAATAAATAAAATCGGGGCTAAAACACCGCCTTGTCTCACACCTTTCATAATATCAACATCTTCTGAGATTTCACCATTAGTGTTAATTCTTATCCTTGCTTTCATTCCTCTATGTAGGTAAGCTAAAAAGTGCACTATGGCTTCTTCCAGACCAAGCCAAATTAAAATGGACCATAGCTTGGACCGATTAACACTATCAGATGCTGTTGATAGGTCCATTAAGTACACAGGGGCGCTTCTTGCTATGGTGTACTTCCTTATAACTAATTTGAGATTAAGGCACTGCTCTATAGTGCCCACTTTATTATTATTTATTATGTTTCTTATATAGCGCCAGAATCGACCCCCGAAGGGGTATCTCCGCGCTTGCCTTGGGAACCCGTCCTGGCTTTTCCCTGTGAGATAGCCCCTACAGGGCATCCCCACGGTGAAAGCCAGGCATCCCGCCGCGGGGGGCCGTTGTGGAGATTAAGCAAGCTTAATGCCCAGAGTTGCAGAGTGTGAACCCATGATTAGGTCAGGCACCGAAGCGAGATCGAGTCCATGGACATTTGAGCTCAAGACCCTGCCGCGTCGGGAATCGAACCCTGGTCCCGGGTCTGACCTCTGCTTCAGGGTCTGCCTGCTCTAACCAGTGAGCCACACTTCTCCACTTTAGGTCTGAAACCATACTGACTAGGATGTAATATACATTTTTCTTCTGCCCATTAATTTATGCAGTCATATAAGACCCTGCCCAATATTTTTCAAGTGGTGTCTATTAATGAGATGGTTCTATAGCAGCTGGGCTGAGAATGATTACCTTTTTGGAAAATATGCACTTTAATAGATGTCGACCATGATTCGGGGATAGGAGAAATGGCGAGGCTGTTGAAGACATTTAGTAGTAACGGCACCCAGAGTGTTGGATTGTGTTTCAAAAGATCTATAGGTACTCCGTCAGGGCCGGGTTGCTTGCCCCTGACACTCTGCTGTAATGCTAACCAGTGTGGCTCACTGGTTAGAGGCGGCAGACCCGAGAGCAGAGGACGGCCCGGGACCAGGGTTCGATTCCCGGCGCGGCAGGTTTCTGGACCAGGGTCAGCGGACTCGATAATTCTCTCGCCTCGGTGCCCACTCTGATCAGCGTTCACACTCGGCAACTTTGGGCATTAGCTTGCCTCATCTTCACTAACGGCCCCACCAGACCGCCGGGGATGCCTGGTCTCACCCTGGAGATACCCATTAAGGGACCATCTCTCAATGAAGCCAGGAAGGGTTTTGCAGCGGTCGAAGCGCCTTGGGACCCTACGGGTAAGTAGTGCGCTATATAAATGCCTATACATTTACATTTACATTCCCTACCTCTTCCAGAGTCAGTTGGATTGAACTGAGATCGGGATCCGGCAGAGTTTCTATGATTGGGCATACATTTTAAAGAAACGAGTCTCCCAGTACTGGCTAGAGATGTGACAATCAATCTTAAAATATGTACAATTAGGTTGTTTCATCTTTTTGACTGAAGCCCAGAAGAGATAACTATTCTTCCCATTTGCAGCTGTGAGTCCCATTGTTGTGTCACTAGTTAAGCTTTCCTAATTCATAGTGCCCGCTTATGTTGTTTGCAGGCTTCAATCACAGTTATAGGATTCTTTGGGATAGCCTTCAGGGTGCGTCGCAAATGGCTATTAGCAAGAAAGGAGTCCCAGCTATACCATTGTGGTCTACTAGTAGATTCAAGGTTTGGGACCATGAGCTCTTTTTTTATTGCGTCTCAAAGATGTACCAAAGGGACAAGCTCAAGATTAGCAATGTCAGTCTTAATAAGGCAGGCCTGTACTACAGGGTCATTTTCAATGATTACCTTCTGCAATTACCACTCGGGTGCAACAGATCTCCATTTCAACCTTAAACCATCTGGAGGGTTCAAGATATTGTGCCCCAATCTCCTTGTTGTACTTTGGCCTAGGGCCCAGCACTAAATGTGCTTCAATAGGATTTTGGTCACTATAACTAGATAGAGTCACATTTCCATATGACAAAAAATCTTTAAGGAAGGAGGATATAAAGGTATGATCTATAGTAGAACTATGACCTTGTCCTTTAAAGGTAGGGGGCATATCAGTCCCAATACATGTGACATTCATGACATTAACTAAGTCATGAGCGGCCAGGAAGGAGGTCAGCTCACGGCCCCTGCCATCAACATTTCTATCAATAGCAATATCCTTTATTAGAGTAAAATGTGAGTTTCCTATATGTGGATCATATGAGGGTGCCGAATGAAGTCTTATGTTAAAATCACCTCATATGTATATATTTCCGCTGGTTGCCCACTATTTATAACAGTGTTTTGGAGAGAAGTAATGTAATCAGATAATGGAGTCAGGTTAATGTTCGGCACATTAGTGACATTGTTGTTATAGCAGTTAATTAAATACAGTGGCCCTTCTTTTTTGTATTTATTGTTAAGAGTTTAGCATTATCTACTTTTAGGGCCTTTGCACTTCCTTCTGCTTTGATATTAACCCAGGTCACCAGACCCCCGATCGCACGACCAGAACTTGATGGGGATGCTGGATTATGAAAGCCAACAAAGCCATTGATATATGGTTCTTTTACAGACCAGGTCTCCTGAAACAACAGGATATCATACGGGGTAATAAAAGAAATCCACTCAGGGCATAAGAGTTTAGAATGCAATCCTGCTATGTTTCAACTTAGAATTTTCAATACATTCTTTTTAGGGCTTTCAATTACACAAAGCCCTGGTATGTTCTGGTGCGGAGGATCTAAAGCTGGCACACTGTTGGTTGAGTCTACTCTGTCTGTAGGAGGGGGTTACAGTCAATCCAATCTGCCCAGACCCTCTAATACGGCAAATCTATTTTCCAATGAAATATGGGGGGTGGGTAGAGGAATCGGCCTTACCATTGTGGGCTTATAAAAGAAACCAAGTGGGAGGCAATAGATGTTAGTAGTGGAGGCCCAGGTATCTTCCTGGCGATTTAATAAATTATAAGCAAATGTTGGTCTACGTAAATTAATCACAATACAGTCCCCTGCAATGCTTTTTTCCGATCGCCCTACCCAACTCACCCTCCGAGCCATTAATAGGTTGCTGATATCAAAGGGCCTAAGGCCGCTATGTTTAATTAACCAATCTGTACTTTTGTTTCTCAGGTCTCCCCAGGATTCCTTTTGATTAGCCCTTAGTGGTAGGACTCCTGCCAGGACCATCACCTAGGGACATGATTCTGGTGGGAGGTTTAAGATGTCTGCAGAACCGTTAAATACTCACAGTGCTGTCGTAGTTACGGGGTCAGTGGCTTTTTGCCTGCAAGAGGTGCAATTTGAGTTGGTAATGTTGACCTTCTCCAGATGGTTGGTGGTAGGTGGCCTACTTTCATTTTCTGGAATTTGGCCATGCAATCCGTACAGTGGGATAGATCCCTGATGGTTATTAGTGGTAATGTCGCTCTGGGATATGTTGAGCAGTAATGTGTGCGCTACTGTGCTTCTGGATTGAAGTAAAGCACAGGGTGCAGCGCTTAAGTCACACTCTGTGCTTTTATCAGCATTCCTTGGTTTACCAGGACCAATTGTAGGGATATCTTGTCTCAAGAGCGGTAAGTCTCTCCAGCATTGGTTTTAATTTAATATCCAAAATATTACTAAATCTACCACATAAGGTGTCACAAAAGGAAGAATCCTCTTGCGAAGGGAGTAGGATAGTACAGCTGTTTACATTGTTTACATTGCGAATGTTCCGAGATAGATCTGGTTGTTGTGAGGCTGATTGTGATAGAGGTTGTGTGATGGTTAAAATGTTCACCCATTTGGGCTGGTTGGGCCCACATTAATAGATGGTTACTGCTAGATGCTGTTCTGGGTGTCTGTTTCCTCTTACTTCCTGTCTGTTTGTTAACTGCCCTTTTCCTCCTAGCTGAAGCATTTTTCAGTTTTCGCCGCCAATGGCACATCCATATGTACTTTTTCTGCCCAAGTGACATGGGCCGATTGACAGGGCTTTTGGATGTAATAATGCTCTCGTCATTGCATGATTGAGAAGCTAGGGAGTCTAACAGCATCAGTTCATCCTTATTTGTAGCAACTAGTGTTGTGTTGGTAGTCACACCCCATCCACAGCACCTTCTATAGGCAGCAGGAAAGGAGGCCCCAATGGTCAAGTGACAATCACCACTCTGTGAGGCCAATCTCATTGGAAACTATGCCCACTACTCTTTTGAGTATAGAGTCTAAAGTCACAGAGGAGCGAGCATGGCCCCCCCCTCAGACTCCCCTCAGTTCTCAGCTTAGGCATAACAGTGAATAAGTACAAGTTTCACCTGCTTTTGAATGAAGATATAGCCTCCGGCTGAAGAATAAAGAGGGGAGATCCGGCCCGACTCCTGATGGGTGCAGATGGGCCTGCTCTTTGCCCGGTCTTCGCCTGGGCATGTACCCGGCATCTCCGGCGCTGTGGGAGCCCACAGAGCAATGTAACCTGCGCCTCTGGGCGTGGACGTGTCAACGTTGGTGTGTGGCTCCTTCCATGAGGCTTCCTGGGGTGTGTGATCTGCGGCCCGCAGGGCGAAGCATAAACAAAGACTCCCATGCAGCGGGAGCCCACAGAGCAATTTAACCTCTGCCTCCAGGCGTGGACGTGTCAGCATTGGTGCGTGGCTCTAAAACATGATAGAGTTGGCTTATACCAAACTGGCATATTTAATATCCTTGGAAGTCCCTAGTAAAGTGGCCCTGCCTGTGCCAGGGCCTATAAATTAAATACTGCTAGTAGGCCTGCAGCACTGATTGTGTCACCCACTTGAGTAGCACTTTAAACATCTCTCACGCCTGCCATTGCAGCCTGTGTGGACAGTTTTAGACGGTCATTTTGACCTGGCAAAATAAACATTTTAGTACATGTAAGTCACTCCTAGGAAAGGCCCTGGGCAGCCCAAAAGACAGGGTGCAATCCATTTAAAAAGTAGTACATATACTCTTAAGTCTTAAATGTCTTGGTGGTAAAGAAAAAATCTCATTTATTTTTCACTACTCTAGGTCTACCTCTCCCATAGGACAACATTAGAATTTCCTTACTATATTTAATAAACTGCAATTTTCAAATGGGATCAGGTAACCAGTTCATGTTTGGTGTCTTTAGAATTGTAATGAAAAATCCTAACTCATGGATGGTGAAGTTGGATTTTAAATTGCAATTTTAAGAATGCCAGTTTTAGAAGGGGTTGGCCCTATTACACTCAGCTAGATTGGGCTGGTAAATACTGTAAACACACAATATCTAGCTGACTGTTTGAGATGTTGTCAATTACTTAAACAGACTCAGACCAAGTTCTATGGATGTCTTGGTCCACATCATTTAATTATGTTAGACTCATTTTTTGAGTTAAAACAACAGATTTGGATCCCACTTCAAAATTATATAACATCAAAACATAATACCAAAGAAAATCAATTTTTTTTTTCAAAAGACAAAAAAACAATTAAATGCAAATATTTGGCCAGTCAGAATCAACAGGGTAACCCTATAATACATTTCATCACAATGCTAATGCAACGTGCAGGGGTTACCAGCCATCAGGGACAAAGTATTTAAGCACAACAAAGGGTTTGTACATTTCAAACACAATATTTTCCTTCATTGCGAGTCTTATTTATGAATAACACTAATCCCCCGGTGGTAAAGCGTGCATACCACGTGCCTACCACGCTTTAACATTGCTTTGTTCCCGAAGGCTGGTAACCCAGCACGTTGCATTAACATTGGGAATGCACCGGGAGGGTGTGTCAGATAAGAGTGGTCTGCTGCATCCTCCACAATATTGCCCTAAGACGCAATGTCCCTCTCATTGATGATGATGCAGGGCACGAAAATCCATCGGGTGGGGGCAGGTAAATGCCAACTGGAGATGGTGAGAGTGAGGAAGTTGAAGGTGAAGATGTCAGACAGCACCTTTTCCAGACCTACTTCTCACAGTAGCAGGTATGTGGTATAATGTGTTGTCACGGATATTTGAGCACTGATGTGCTGATGTGCTGAGGTTCTTCTAGGGGGTAGTGAGTGTGACAATGTGTGTTATGGGACAGATGGCATAGGCTGTATGTAATGAGAGGTGTACAGAAATGCAAATTGAAGTGTTGTGTGGTCCATAGTCCAACATCATTGATCAATGTGCGTTGAGTCAACCTTGTGTATGAGGTTATGATGTCTCTGTGTTGTTCTGTTCTAGGTGTCTACACAATGTCATCTTCACTTGGACATTTCAGAGTTGTGACTTGAGTATGTACGTGCTGTAGTTCTGATGTACAAAGTGGACATAGAATATCCCTGGGAATAGTGAGTCCTAGAGGTTGGCGGTCCAAATCCACCAATCCAAGACACTTTGCACATCAAATGGATGACTGTACCCTGGCTTCTACTGTACATCTGTCTTCAGGTGTGTTGGTTATCCAAGTATATTTTGACATTACATGTGTTAGTGTTTTGGCAAGAGAATGCAATCCTGCATTTTCTATATATGCCTCCACAATGTCTATAGCCTGGATGTTTGAGCTGCTATATGTCCTCAATGTGGGCTGGGGTGATTGTGACACATCAATGGCATTGGTTTTGGTGATTCCACTGGATGCTGGTTACAATGGTTGAGTCGACCATGTGGACCAATATTGTGACCCTGGCATGTGACTCTGTGTGGGTATTCCTTGTGTTGCATGGCAATTGTGGTGTTAACTACAGGAGCCTAGCGGATATCAATGACATGTTGTGTAGTGGACCGCAACGTGCATGATTGACAGATGTGTCCAGTTATACCACGTTTCCTCATCTACTGATGTGTGACATTACCTGCATATCGGAGTAAAGGTTTTTTTGTTTGAAGTATCTGACACCATCTCTGACTGTGATTTCACTGTGAGACTGAAGTTGATATGAATCCAGACACCAGCATGTACATCCTGTAGTAACATCATAGTACCCAAACTTCCAAAAACTTTGTGTTCCAGTAAACGTAATCATGCTTCCAGTGCCCCTAAATCCAGACCTGGAGATGTTGATAGGATAACCACATGCTCAATTGTGAAAAAGAGGACTACAGACATTATCAGGTGACTGCTATTTATTTAGGGATGTACAGTGCCATAAACAGTGCATAAAAGAAATGTGCGCTGTGATTGAAAGAAAAGTTCTTGGTGGGGAATCCAATCATGGCGGATAAAATCAGTGGAGTGAAGGTTCTTCATTTTCAGAAACAAAGTCCTACAAACTCCTCACATCAGGGTTTGTAATAGTGGTCTGGAACAGTCCAAAAAGTGAAAGTCTTGTGCACACATAGGAAGAGATTAGGTGGGAGGTGGATCTCTGGCGAGCCTTGAGGTCTTGGCACACTTCCCTCCTAGAGTCTTACATGGACATCCCGTCTTCCTGATCGGAATCTGCTGATCCATGGATGTTTTCAGGACTATCCTCCTCTGACGGGCCCTCACTTCCTATGCCTGCTGCTGATGTAGAAGGCTGCAATGTACTTGGACCACATGAAGTGGCACCCTGCAGAGGGTGGTGTGGATGTCACGCATGCCACCTACCAGGCAGGCTACCAATTCTCTGGTCAGTGGACTGGTGCTGCTCCACCCTGTGGGTCCACATTTCTCCTCCCACCACATCTAGCTCCACTGGCCACTGCCAGTGCAACAGGCTCCCCACTTCAACTGGGTCCCGTCTCTACAGAGCCCACCAATCCACTTGCGAGTTCTATGAAAGTTTGCAAACAATGTGGGTTGGACATGTCAATTTTAGGGGATAATTGGGGTGCCTTTAGGGGTGTGGTTTACGCTTAGACTGGCAAGAGAGCGAGAGGGGAGATGCGTCGCTGTCCATCAGTTTTCAGAAAGGCCTATTTTAGATTCTATTTTGAGGAACCCCCACCATCACCTAGGCCGAGGGGGTGGTTTTCTACAGACCTTTAGGTTTGTATTTAATATGGCTCATTCTTGAAATCTACTTACAAATGTATTTTGTTTCTGAAACTTTGTCTCTTCACCTATCCACTCCGTTATAGATAAATTGAACGTATTATTTTAGATTAAACTATTGTCTCTTCATCTCTCCTCTCCGTTAGGTGTATTATGTTTCGTATATATTTTTGCTGAAACTTTTGTCTCCTTATCTATTCTTATCCATCAAGCATAATGTCATTGACTGTATGATGAGTTTTGTAATCATATTGAATTAGTGATGATCTCTCTCCCTTTGTGAGTTAATTATTTGTGTCTGTGACTGTATGCCATGAGCATCTCGTTAATAATTGAGATAAAACTTCATGAACTTTACCGAGTGTCTGTGGTTATTTAGCTAACTAAAGGGTTAAGTTAGATGGTACAATCCTTATCATCAACTATTCAACTAATTGGTCCATCAACCAAATAGAAGGAAAGTTGATTAATTATCTTAGTAAGCATTACTAGTGACATTATACATGGTTTACAGAGAAGAAAGTATTGAATATGAATAAATTGACCCCAGCCCATCAGGGATTCTGGGTGAATATGTATGGGCCATTGTAAGTGTATGAATTTAGTATTGATCCCTGATCAGGTATTGACATTGCGCTGGATCCGTTTCTTGGTAGCAGAGGACGGTTTCATTATTAATTAGTTTGGTAATGATTATTGATTATAGGTTCTTAACATGAAAAGCTAGTGTCATGTTCTATGTTGTCTAGAAGAGCAAGTACGGAGATACCTGAGGAATCCCGGGAATGGAAATGTTGCCTGAAGTAGGCAGAAGAAGAGTGTGGTAACGAAGCCACACTTCAGAAGTACTTTGTCTGTTGTAATAAAACCTAAAAGCTATGAGGGCTGTAAGTGTTATATTATGGAATTTTCGTATGTAAGTAGAGTGTTTGAATACTAAAGGGTCCACTTCTGAAACTCTAGCCTTATCCCCAGGAGAGTAACAAGACCCCTTTTCACGCCAAAAAGTCCTCTTGTGAAATTTTGGCCTTATCCCTAGAGGAGTAATAGGTCCACCCGGAGCTTGTCTAAAGGGTTACATAACGCTAGTCGGTATTAGGGCTCGTAATGGGAAAAATCTCTTGAAGGGTGAAAACTATCTCTTTATTTAGTGAAACAGACAAGGTAGCATTGTTTTATGTTAAATAGAATTTTGATTAAAGAAAACTCAGAAAAATATTGCCGTAATATTTTATGATGGGAGGGTCAGTAGAAGGAGTAATACTGACATCAGAAAAGACCGCCCCGGCATTGGTTAGACAGCAGGCATGTATTAAGCTCTGATTAGTTGGTTGGTGTGAGCCGTGCTAGCATTGGTTGAGACTTTGCTTACGAAGCAGTGCTCTGATTGGTTGGTGTAGGACGAGAGCTGACAAATAGAATATGTAGAATTATGAAAGGATTTTCTTTGTTTATTTTGGTGAGGTACATTAGCGTAAAAGATCAGAAAAATGAGGCTGCTAAAGAAGATAAAGAATGTTTTTAATAAGGACAAACCGATTGTGACTAGAGAGGGAATTCCTATTCCACCTCCCAAAACACCTGCTTCCTATATGATGTTAGAGCGCGGCTATCATACGTGTATGTGGTTGAAATTGAGTTGAGTATACAAAGATGATGGTGTCATAGCTTTCCCACAACATGCTACGTTTAATGTAAGAGTATTGCAGAATTTGAGAAACCGAATGAATTCATTAGAACCGAATCCTAGACTGACACAGTACGAAGCGTTGGAAGAATGGGAAGTTTAGGCATTTGAAAGAGATAAATATAGAGAAGGTAACAGAAGATACAGAAGTTGGAGGCATGGTTATCCTTTTGAGAGAAAGGAAGAAAAGTTGAAAAGATGGAGGAGAGAAGTGGTAACTGAAGGGCTGCACCCAGTTTTAACCATTGATGAACAGACTGGAGGCAAATGTAAGGAGAAAAGGAACAATATAGAGACTCCAAGTGTAAGAGGTGATATGAATGATTCTGATGACGATGACTTGATAGAGGTCAATATGAATTGGTGACTCCAAGTGCACCACAGATGGGAACTCTATTAACTCCACAAGTTTCAGATATAGTGAAAGTAGTGAGGGAAAATGAAACAAATCTGTTGAATAAGACCAGGTTGGAACAAGTACAAAAATGTAATCAGTTGAGTCTGAATGCAGAATCATTGACGGTACCAGTAACAATTCGTCCTGTAGTTCCGTTGTATGGAGAAAGACAGAATGTATCCAAAGTGCATGCATTGGCTGTTCCAGGAAGCAGTATCAGGAGTGGTGCGAATGAGGATGGACAGGCAAATGCGAATAATACCTTGTTAGATCTTCCGGTTTGTGAGCCCCTCAAAGAAGTATACAATTAGACCCAAGGAGAATAGGGATGAATGTCAGTCTACTAGCAGGGAGTTCAGCAGGTCCTTCACCAGAAGAATTAAATACTTGGATAAAGGAAATGATAAAACCTAAACCTCAATCACAGGGTATTAATGTGAGTCAATTGAAAGTAGATTTGGAAGAAATGATTATTGGGACAATAAATCCAGACAGATTAGGAACTTATTGAGATCATGAACTGTTGTTTTTGTGCAAAAGAATTACCTGAAGAGCAAAGAATTTACAAGAGAAAATATCTGAAGCTGCTAGTGAGTACGGGGTAGACATAGAAAAGTCGAAGGTGTTACAGAAATCGTACAGGTTGGTTTTCACTGACAAGGACTTAGAGAGTTTAAATGCATCTGGAAAAAGATTACAGATAAAAGAATTGATGAATATTCTGAAGAAATGGGGAGATGTAGATCGATGGAAAACTAGATGGACTAGAAAGAAGTAAGAAGCCGCCATCAAAGGAGCATCTATGTTTCTGTTAAAAGGAGAAAGAACAGGTTGAAAGTGTGTTTCCGATGAGAGAAGTACTGTCATATGGATACTTCATTACATATATGGCGTTAAGTTAGCATGAGTGTATTACATGTTTAAACAGCTGGTTTGCCTTCGGCTTCAGTTTTGCACACGACACATACTTGTTGTTGTAGCTTTCACCCTAGAAGCGGTGAGGTGGTTTATTAGAGAATAATATGTTATTTCTATGCTATCAGCTTTGCCTGGTACACTTGGTACAACTGTCTGCACACTGAGAGCTACACACTCTAAGATTAACCTAACACAAGGTTGCTGAGAGGCCTGATCCTCGCACCACATTAGACATAACACAAATAATGTTGATGCCAACATTTTGGGCTCTACGCGGGTTTAAGATAGAGTTACACGGAATGAACGTACACACTTGGTGCTGCGCATGGAGAGAGCTGGTAGCTGTTGATGTGAACTGCTCCTACTGACATTGAGAGGTATGGGGCCGCCCTGCTAAAGCCCGAATGAGACCTTCTTAGATATAAAATAATATACTAGATAGGGTGCGCGAAATATAGGTGAGATCGATTCTATAGGTTTTGCATTATAACATGCTAGCACCTTTTGCTTACTATGGATTAGTGACTATGCTGCTGACTCTGATTTTTATAATCTGCATTTTGGTATTATACAAGATACTGCGTTTGAGAACTTTGCATTGAATAGTAAATATTTCAAACTTGCACTTGTGTTCTTTGACTCCCAGTTTTGGTTTGAAATGATTATATAATGAAAGAGTGTTCATGTGTTCCACGATTCCTGAGGTATTCTAAAGATCATGTTCTGGTTTGTCTAAGACATGGTTCATTCCATAATGATCCATGAGACACTGTAGCTAGCTAGGTAAGGAGATTTCTGACACTGAGATGAGTTTTGGATCATCCTAACTCACTGAGGTTCTAGATCTCTATGCACAGTTCTGTGGGAGAACGGAAACCCTGCTACATGGCGCCCAACGGATTGGTTGGCCGTATTTCATGACACTCGAGTAGTATATCATTCAAACCTTAACACCTTCATTCCCGTTTCCGGTAAACGGTGGTGTCGGAAAAACCTACCTATTTTTGAAATAGGTCTTTTCAAGCTTGAATTCTACTTTAAACGGTTTCTTTGAATTACTACCCAGTTGTGCTACAAAGTGTTCTTTGTCCTTTTTTCACTTCCGGTGCTACCATGGCCGTGGAAATAGCGCAGCATAGCCGCGTCGCGGTTCGTGACCACTTGAGGGCATATAATGTCCCTGCGGAAGGTTTGGCTGTGGTTCTAGTGGTGAGTGCGGAACATGCGTACCCGTACGAATTGTTTTATTCCTGGGTGACGTTTCCGGAAGTAAACGCTAATTCGGGCGTCTACCACTCGTACACTGCCTCGGCTGTTCCGGCGGCTTATGCTCCGTACAGAGCACTGGAAGTACCTATCGATGCTTGGCAGCACGGAGTTTGGTTTGGTGGCGTCCTACCCCACTCTTTAACGGCTCCGAGGTTAGGTCCGTTGTCCATTCCGGGCACAGCCTGGCCCGCCTTGGGCGGATTTACTCCTCATCCTAATCGCGCCACTTGTAATGTGGTTGATTTGCGACGTCTGCATGATGTCGCGGTTGACGTGATTAGAGCGCTTGTTCATTACATTGGTCGTAATATACATGGCGCTGCCCCCGCAGGTGCGCAGCTTCGAGCGGAACAGGCTGGTTTGAAAATCAGTCCTGTCATGGTGAATTCCGTTATGGGCAGAAAGCCAGAAAATAAGGATGATTTTCCTTACTGGCTTGCCGAGAAATTCGACCAGCTGGAGGCTGTGTTTCCTAATACGACTCCGGGTGAAAAACACCGGATTCTTACGCTTAGTTTACCGAAGGATTTAGCCCCTGAACTTGCTGACTGTGAAACATGGGGTAAGACTTTTGCAGCGGTTTACTCGAGGTGCTTTGGCACACCGACAGTGTCGAACCTGTCTGCGATCCTCAAACGTGTTCAAGATGATCACGGACCTGAGTCGGCGGTTGAGTTGGGTATGCGCCTGAACGGTTCATTTGAGACAGTTTGCGGTATTATCCTTGCCAATGTAAAAGGGGATGCTGTGAACTTTCAGGTGGCCAATGGTCTGGCGTTAATTCCCGATGCCGAGAAACCCCGTCAGCTGGCAAAAATTATTGTGGCGGCTTATAAAACGGTTGGCCGCAATTCTAAGGGTGCAAAGGTTTTTCTTGAAAAAGAAAGGAAGCAGCCCCAGGGACAGTCTTCGGAAACAGGTGGACAGCCCAAGTCCAAAAAACAAAATTGGCCTAAAAAGCAGAATCAGGGTAAGCAACAACAACAACAGGCACAGGTTTCGAGTCCGGCGCCTTCACAACCTGCGCAGTCAGAGCGAGTTTATGAATTGCGCGATCGCGCTACGATTAAATCGCCTGAAAGATATCAGGCATCTGACCAACGCTCTCCTCGTTCCTTTCAGGACTCATCGGCTCCGTCAACCGGTGGTGGAGGGGGCGGCAGGGGCAGGGGTGGCCAGCAAGGACGTGGCCAGCCCCGCACACGCAGTGAAGGGGATCAGCGGGACGACTCTACGCCAAAGAGACCGCAGTTTGCCAAGAAGAAAGTCGCTGCCTTAACGGCGCATCGATATGCCCCAGATAGTGAGAACGCGGCTTCGGAATCTGACGTGGGCTCTGACCTTGCTGGACAGCGCGGCGGAGATTACCATAGTGAGAGAGGCCCTCCGTCCACTGTTGAAGGTGACAGCGACTGAGACTTTTATTGTGATTGAAACAGCTGATACACATGTTGCCCCCCCTGAAAGACTTTTTGAAATTGTCCTGTTAATTGAAGGTGACATGCAGCGAACTGTAAAAGGGGTATTTTGGGAAAATCTTTCGGATACGTATGATATTTTGCTTTCGGAGGCTGACTGGCCCCCACCTTTTGTTCTCGCAGCTCCGCGAGGGGAGGAGGTAATCCTCCCCAGTTTCGCGCACACTGTGCCGAGAGTGGAAGCGCTGCATTTTGCAGAAGAGTGGGCTCTGGCGCTTGCGCCGGCTGTGTACCGGAATCAGTGTGGCTGGGATAAATTGTCCCCTAGCCATGAGATTCCGTTACGGTCACAGCCGCAGCCACAACCCCAATATCCCATACGGCGTGAAGCTAAAGCTTCGGTCGCGGCTATCCTTGAACAATTGGAATATCAAGGTGTAATTGAAACGTGTGTGTCACCGATGAATAATCCCCTTTTTACTGTTAACAAGCCGGACGGATCATATCGTCTGGTTTTGGATTACCGGCATTTGAACTCGCATTGCCGTAACTGTGCAGTACAGAATACTCACGGCTCTGCCCTAGTGAATAGTCTTGAGCGTAAACGGTTCAAAACCACGCTTGACATTTCCAATGGTTTTTATGCACATAGATTAGATGGTCTAAGTTCCCAATGGACCAGTTTTACGTGCGGCGGCGTACAAAAAAAGTTTAATCGACTCCCAATGGGATATAAAAATAGTCCTGGAGTGTTTTCCGCCCGCATAGTCTCTCTTTTAGAGAGTTTCGATCCAGTTGCATGTTCATATGTGGATGATATTTATCTCACAGACGACGAGCTTTGGGTGCATCTGTGTCGAGTAAACAGCATAATTTGTAACTTTGCAGACATGGGTTACAAGTTTAACTTTGCAAAATCGCACATTGCGGAGTACACAGTGTTGTTTCTAGGTTATGAACTTAACCATGAAGGAAAGGGATTGGCTCCTCAGTTCCTGGAGAAGTGCGCGCAGTTGCGCTCTCCGACAACGCTGAAAAAATTACAGTCTTTGCTGGGTTTTTTAAATTTCGGGAGGACATACATTCCGGAATATGCCCAGCGTATCAAGCCTTTATATGCCTTGGTACAACCATCTTTTTCCAAATCATGCTGGCTGCCTGAGCATTCAGCCATTCTGCAGTCTTTGCAGGCTGATATGCTAGCTTCTGACTACTTACAGACTCGTGATAACCAGACCAACCTGGTGATAAGAATTATCCCTGGGACGGTGGGTTTCACGTACCTGACTTTTAATGAAGGAGATACAGTACCTATTGCTTACAAGTCACACTTGTACACTTCGGCTGAACTGCGTTTTTCCACTGTGGAGAAAGTTTTAACGGCTGTGCAGATGGCAATTCTTAAGGAACGTGCCCTGTCGCAGGGAAAGCGCATGTCGGTTGTCACCCCGTGTCCAGCCTTGGAGGCGGTCACGAAAGCCAGTGTACCAAATTCTAAAGCTTTGCACCCTCGGTGGATTCAGTGGGCTACATCCTTGACATCTCAGGATGTCACGTTTATTTTTGACGCCGCTTTACGGTCGCAGGAGTATTTACAGTATGAATTTGTTCATCCTGCTCCTTTAGCAATGCGACCGTTGGAGGATTTCCACTGTATCATTTACACGGATGGTTCGGCGCAGGTTGCGCATGGCTCTAAACATGCCTACGTTTCCGCTTGCGCCATTGTGGTCGGTGCCATGGTGAACGATGAGTTCAAGTCCAGTGTTGTGCACACGCAAACGCTAGGGGACTGCACCGCACAGTTGGCAGAGCTTCGTGCTCTTATGCTTGCATTGGAGTACGCTGATCCTTGTGTGACGACTTTAATAGTAAGTGATTCTTACTACTGTGTCCAGTCTTACAATGAGAACTTGTTCTTTTGGATTCAGAATGATTTTCGTGATTCCAAGGGTAGCACAATAAAACATAAAATGATCTGGGTCCGAGTGGCGGAACTTAAAGAGAAACTGCCGCTCGTGTTTGTGATTCATACTCTCGGCCACCAGCGCGTGGGAGTCCACGCTGTTGGCAACTCGCTTGCTGATGAAGCAGCGAAGTCAGCGGTATCAAAATACTTAGTTGCAGCGGTCACGAGGTCCAAAAGCAAAATAGATGATGACATCTTGGCGGCTGTTGCTGCCACAGCGAAGGGAAGTAAATATCCTGCGGGGTTCCCTTCGAAGTACACATACCACTTAAGTCCCGATAAGGTTCCTTATGTGAAAATTCCTGAAGTTGGAGAGCGTTTAGTTCCCAACTCGGATCGCAGAGCTTCACTGATTACAGCGGCTCATGAAGGTGTGGCGTCTGCGCATGCGGGCGTCTCAGCCACTGTATCTCAGCTACAACAGAGGTTCTGGTGGCGGGGACTGTACAAACAGACGCGCGATTATGTCCTTATGTGTGACATTTGTCAGCAGATTAAGCCTTCTACTGCTGCGCGTCCGCCTCAGACACAGTTGTGCATCTCTAATAAACCGCTTGGTTGCGTTTATTTGGATCACTGCGGTCCTTTTTCTTCTGATACTGCTTGTAAATACATCTTAGTAGCAGTTGACTCATGCACACGCTTTGTATGGGTATGGCCGCATCGAAGCGCTGATTCGCGAACTGTCATTAAGGATTTGCGTGTCTTTGTGGGAATCTTTGCTTGTGGTACTTTCCATTCGGACCAGGGTCCGGCTTTCGCCTCTAAGGCGTATAAGGATGCTATGGTTTCGTTGGGAGTACAGGTGAAGTTTTCAAGCCCCTACAGGCCTGAGGGCAATTCTGTAGTAGAAAGAATGAACCGCGACTTAAAGCAATCTTTGACAGCCCGTGTTATAGGCACAGGTAGAAACTGGCTGACCCACCTCTATGGCGTGCAGCGTGCGCTTAATAATCTCCCTAGAAGGTCTCTGGGTGGGCGGACCCCATACGAAATGCTCTTTGGTATCAAGATGTACGTCCCTGACCTTGATGGTGCAGACTGCCAGGCCCAGGCCGCGGCCTTTGACGTAGATGAACATTGCAATGTTTTACAGGATCTACAAAAGACCAGAGACAGTCTTGCAAAGGAACACTTGCCCTCCACATCGGATGATGCGTTGCAGATCCCGGTAGTTGGCTGGCTACCCCAAGTTGGAGAACTGGTTCGAGAGAAGATCGATAACAAGAAAGAGTTTGGTCCCTCATATCGACCGCCGGTTCGAGTCCTTGGAGTGAAGGGCACAAGAACAGTCATTTTACCACCACTTCCAGGTCGTAAAGAAAACAGATTTATTTCTATTGACAATGTCAAGACACACAGGGTGGCCGATTCTTCATAGCATGACACCGGCTGCATCCTGTCCTTCCATGGTGAGGAATTCTGTGCTGGCTATTACATCTGGTACAGATCAGGAGGTGTCCCTCGAGATGCCTGCTTTATCCAGTCCTTTATTAAATACTATTCCTCTTGCTAACATTGATGAGCTGACCTATGCAGATCCTGCTGATTTATCTATGTCCGACCTAAATGCCCGTTTGGCTAACCAGTCCAGATTCTCTTTTGACTCTGTTTCGGAACTTTCAAAGAAACCATCGACTATTGCAAAATATGCCACGTTGTTTAAAAAACATTTTCTAATTCCACCTTGGACATACGTTTGGCTGATACTATTTTCATTTTATCTTTTTATGTCAATTGGTTTTGTGTTTTATTTTTTCCGCTTGATCGATGGCCATTATGTGATAGAAAGAACAGGAATTCGGTACCTTAATGGAACATTGGCCCCTCTGTCCTCCTCACATTCAGTACACAGACTAAAGAGAGACTTACATTCAGTACAGATTACTGCTTGGCCAGTCCTTGATGGGATTGTGTGGGATGCGGTTAGGTTTCAGATACATGGCCCCACAGAAGTTATTAATGTTCCTAATGTGCTTAGAGTAAACATGGGAGATGTGATTAAGCAAAATGTTCGTTCTGATGACTGGGATCTTCAGGCTGTAGAAGCATTGTTCTCTGATTTGAAATATTATGCGGCCTTTGATGCTGAGGATTTGTACTTAGATTCTGTCAATTATGGTGATTTGTTTTGCTATCAACATTATGGGAATCATTTCTTACACAAGACAAGTTCCAGGAGGGTTCCTGTGAATTACACTCAGTGGGAACATTGCCCTGCTCCTTTACAGGGGAGCTCAAGTACGTTTCTGGGAAAATACTCTTATTTTACAGACTTTAATCAATCAAATCCTGAGTCGTTTTATTTTAAAGTAAACCAGAAATTCATGCCCAAAGTCAGACTTACTGATACAAAGTTGCTGTATTCAAAGTCCTTTCTAGAAAGGTTATCTGTAGATGGCTATGAGTTATGGAAGGATACTATTGACCTTAAATCGGTTTGGGGTACCAAAGATTGGCAGGTACAAGGCACTGAGGCTTTGCATCGTGCATGTCTCATCCCGAATCACATGTTGTTTTTAAATTCAACTATTTCCCAAACAACATGTTTTGGATTGGCTACATCTAAAAAATTAAATACCCCTACTATCCCTGACTTAGAAGAATATTCAGGTTGGAGTAATTTCACTACAATATCCATCAATGGGATACAAG
This sequence comes from Lissotriton vulgaris, assembly GCF_964263255.1. Classification (NCBI taxonomy): domain Eukaryota; kingdom Metazoa; phylum Chordata; class Amphibia; order Caudata; family Salamandridae; genus Lissotriton; species Lissotriton vulgaris. Next base: position 735,115,716 of record NC_141691.1, on the reverse strand, counting down.
CACTTTTGCAGAATTCCTCCTTTAATATTTCCCATTTTGATCCGGAGGGGTGGCTCTTGTGGCAAAGAAGCTCTGATGCTTGCCAACGTCGTTTTTTGGGTTTGTCTGAAGGTTTTACACACATCAGGCCAGATCCCAGGTTTGAAACAGATCACACTGTTACTACTTATTCAGTAGGCAAATTGTGTCAGAACTGGTTACAACATTCCACTTTAGCTGCAGTTAAACTGCATCTGTCCCAGTTGAATGAAGATATAGATCTAAATGATTTTATAAAAGGCCCAGCTAGGGGTAGATCTAAACGCTTTCTTTATGCTATATACAATGAGATTTGGAAATTTTCACAAGTTGAGGCAGCAAAACGCCTGAGAGCTATTGATCAAGCAAATTTGGAAAAAGTGCTTGCAGTGGTCGATAACAGTATTAACATGCTTTCTTCCAGAATTTACACATTGGATAATATTGTTTCTTCTGTTGTTGATATTGTACATGATGAAGTGTCCACGTTATACCATGGTCAAAATCAATTGCGTTCTGTAATGCAGTTTGCATGGACGCTACAGACTCTTAAGGCTGGTCGAGTTCCCTGGACCTCATTGAACGTTTCATCCCTTTTTGCTCCTTTTAATCTTACTGAGAAACAGCGCATGCTTTCAATGCGTGATGCTTCATATTCTATGCTACATATTGAAAAGCTAGAGTCCTTGCCTTTCTCTGTTGCTGAAACCACTACTGCCACATGGCTTATTCATGGATTAATTACATTACCATTCCCTTTATATAAATTTACTAACTGTATGCGTTATATTGCTATAGGACGATATGAACCGCTAGGCAATGCATTCCTACATGAGGCATGGTCATTACCATACACATACAGATGTCTGAAAGATGGACAAGAAGTGAATCTTAATGGTGAGGAATGCACACAGTCACCTGACCATTCATTAATATGTAGACACATTCAGTTACACGGGTCTTGTAATCAGGACCGCCCAAATTTAGCTTGTGTTTTAAAAGGCACGCCAGTTCCAGCAGTAGTTCCCACATTTACATTATTAGCTAATGGTAGTTATTTGCTTTTAAACAACGAATTATGTTGTGGTTTATTAATTGGTGTGGCTTATATAGTTACTGTATCAGAGCGTGTAGTGTGCTGCAAGAACGTTCTATACCCACCCACGCATGGCTCTTCAGATGTATCCATCTGGCCACGGATCCCAACCTTGGAAGCGAAATTCAATGGTTTAAGCAGAATAAGGGCCCTTTTGTCTCAAAAACAAGTGACCCTGAGTTCGGCCCGGGAAACTTATGTCCTTCACATAGCCAACACCCGCACAGAGGTGCAGGCGCTCTTAAACACTGATTTGCCATTTCATTTCTGCGAGCTGGTACACCAGATTTTTAATGCTTCTTCAACGACTGGCCTTGCACATTTTTTTAAACTAGTAAGCAGTGGCCTCGTGACTACGTTTGAAAACGTTTTTGGTATCATTCCCACGTTTTTCCACACTATTTTTTCGAGTTTGTTTGGTGGAATACCTGTTTTGCTGGCTGTGGCCGCAGGCTTTCTGTTGGTGTTTTTCTTCATAAAACATGGATGCCCATCCTGCGCAAGACGCCATTCAACGCCTCCTGACCCTGTGTCGTAATCGGATGCTCAATTACTATGGAACATTGCCGCTTGCAGCATTAAGCACGGCCTATAGATTGTCATTTCGGTTCACCGACTTCACGTGTGTCCAACCTGTGTTTCACTGCCTGAGCTGCGAGTTCGATTGGGCCATTGATTTGTGCCTATGCTTGAGGACTGCTCCTGACGTCGATTTTGATCAGCTAATGTGTCCCGTGGTGGCTCACGAGCTGATCTGTTCTGGCGAGAGAGTTATGGCCTTGGCAGCGATAAATGGAGTTCTGGGCCAATGGGAGATCTCTGCAGCGGCGGATGCCTTTCTGACACACAGCGATCTGGTGAACCCACCGAGTTGTCCTCTGACGTTACAGGAGGATCCGATGCTGGAGGAGCACGTATGTTCTTTCCCATTGCTAAATTGGATTGCTGAACTATTTTCGGATGATGGCAGTGATTTCATGCTGGAGGCTGTGGCAACTTTCTTTGCATATACTTTCCAATCGTGAGATGCCTGGGAGGAATGCTTTGTTGTGAAATATGACTTTCCCCTCGCTAGATTGGAGGGATGGACTATGTTCAGCTGATGGAGAGTACAATCATGTGATGTCGCTGGGGATTACGTCAATGTGGCACATGACTTTGGGAATCGGATACGTGCCCTGTTTTTTTTCTCTTACAAACATTTGAATTGATGAAACCTGGTCCTACGTTTCATATTTTTGAGACCTGGTGGATGACTTTTGGTTCAAAAGTTTTGTTTTTATTTTTAGATTTGAGGCCACTGTAGGCATTCATACATATTCATTCATACATATTTTTAGCTTATTTTAGCTCAAGATCATTGAACTTTGCTTTCAATTGTTGTGTCTGATTTATTATTGCCTTTTCCCTTATGTTTGACGGTGCTCGGACCAATGGGGGGGTGTCATATGGATACTTCATTACATATATGGCGTTAAGTTAGCATGAGTGTATTACATGTTTAAACAGCCGGTTTGCCTTCGGCTTCAGTTTTGCACACGACACATACTTGTTGTTGTAGCTTTCACCCTAGAAGCGGTGAGGTGGTTTATTAGAGAATAATATGTTATTTCTATGCTATCAGCTTTGCCTGGTACACTTGGTACAACTGTCTGCACACTGAGAGCTACACACTCTAAGATTAACCTAACACAAGGTTGCTGAGAGGCCTGATCCTCGCACCACATTAGACATAACACAAATAATGTTGATGCCAACATTTTGGGCTCTACGCGGGTTTAAGATAGAGTTACACGGAATGAACGTACACACTTGGTGCTGCGCATGGAGAGAGCTGGTAGCTGTTGATGTGAACTGCTCCTACTGACATTGAGAGGTATGGGGCCGCCCTGCTAAAGCCCGAATGAGACCTTCTTAGATATAAAATAATATACTAGATAGGGTGCGCGAAATATAGGTGAGATCGATTCTATAGGTTTTGCATTATAACATGCTAGCACCTTTTGCTTACTATGGATTAGTGACTATGCTGCTGACTCTGATTTTTATAATCTGCATTTTGGTATTATACAAGATACTGCGTTTGAGAACTTTGCATTGAATAATAAATATTTCAAACTTGCACTTGTGTTCTTTGACTCCCAGTTTTGGTTTGAAATGATTATATAATGAAAGAGTGTTCATGTGTTCCACGATTCCTGAGGTATTCTAAAGATCATGTTCTGGTTTGTCTAAGACATGGTTCATTCCATAATGATCCATGAGACACTGTAGCTAGCTAGGTAAGGAGATTTCTGACACTGAGATGAGTTTTGGATCATCCTAACTCACTGAGGTTCTAGATCTCTATGCACAGTTCTGTGGGAGAACGGAAACCCTGCTACAGTACCAGGTGGTGGATATGTCCAGGTTCCATGGTCAAGACAGGATATATTGTCTTTTTCGAACGATTTTTCCAGGTTGAGAGTTAAACCAGTTGAACGGTATAAACAAGCGGAAAGGTTTGTGAAGGTCTCAAAGGTTCTGTTAAAGGATTTAGATGGGTTGTTTGAGATTGTCGTTCCAGCTGATTAATGTACAGAGTGTAAGATCTCTGTTGATTGGCCAAAAGATGAGTATCCTAGAGACCCTAAAACAGGTGCACCATCTGATGAGGTGATGAGAAAGTACAATCAAGTAATCACGTTTCTGAAAGGGAAGATTTCCCCTAAGGAAACAGATTGGGTTAAAATTGACAGAACTACCCAGGAACCAAAAGAGTCAGTACATGCCTACTATGAAAGGTTGTTGCAGGTATTTAAACAGTTTAGAAGATTTGAAAATAATGGAGACAAGGATATGGGACATTTTGTATATCGTTTTGTGTTTTGACTGAAACCAGAGATTAATAATATGTTTCAAAAGCATTTTATTTGCTGGCAGGGCAAAACAATAGACAACATTTTGAGGTATGCAAAGTATTGTAGTGATGACATTGAATCAAGACATAAAAAGATAAAAGAGAAAATGATGTGGGCACAGGTGGAAGTGGCTGAACAGCAAGAAGCTAATAATAGTCCTCAAACTGTAAATCAGATGGGTAGTCAGAGTCAAAATGGACAGAATTCCAATGGAGGTAAAGGAAAGGGAAAAATGAATAGAGAGGAAGCTATGAAGAAATGTCCTTGTCGTGCGTGCGGAAAGCTTGGACATTGGAGGAACGAGTGTAAATCTGCTCAAAAGATTAACGGGGGAAATCAAAATTTTATTCCACAGATGCAGAATGAGGTGGGTGTAAATCAACAGCAGCAGCAGTAGATAGTTACTCAACAGTTACAGGTTCCACAAGCTCCCATGCCAAATAATGTGAATACTCAAGTGCAGAGGTACAGTGTGAATACATGATTTCACATAGGTGACCAGAGTGGTAAGATTCAAACTGTACAAATGGTTCCACAATATTGGTTGCAGTGCAATGAGAATGATTCAGACTCATCTCAATGACGGTGACTGAGGGGGTGGGGGGAGTGAGTACTTGGTGCATCCTTGGCGGTAGATCAGCCAGGTCCATTTGTTGACGGAAGGTAGAAGGGAATGACATTACATTCTTAGTGGACGCTGGTGCTACCCGTTCTACTGTGAGAGCCGCTGAAATCCCAAACCTACCACTCTCGGGAGAAGCTATCCAAGTTTTAGGAGTCTTGAATAAGCATATTAGAACCCCAGTCACAAATTCCAAAGAAGTTCATATTGGAAACTTCATAGACATGCATCGGTTTGTGGTATGTGACTCGAGTCCAGTGAATCTCTTAGGTAGGGATTTACTATGCAAGATGAATTATACCATCTACTGCACACCAGATGGTATTGCATTTCAGACACCGGATGAGGATGCCTAAATTAAAATGATGCTAGCAAAGCAAGGGACAGAAGTGGATGAGTTGTTTTCACTTCTCGCAGAAGAGAATCTGCCTGAAGAATCAAAAAGCACAGTGAGATCAGATGTGTGGCATTTTACTGGAAAGAAAATTGGCCTGATGAGAATTGTAGATCCAATTTAGATTACAGTGAAGGATGGTGCTGTATATCCGAACACACCTCAGTACAAAATGAGTCCAGAAGTGGTTGCAGGAGTTGCACCTGTGATTGACCAAATGATTGAACAAGGAATTTTAAAAGAAATAAGGAGCAGTCCTTGTAATTCGCCTATCATAGGTATCAAAAAGCCCAGTGGGAAATACCGGATAGTGCAGGATCTGAGAAAGATTAATACAATTGTGGTACCCTATTGTCCAGTAGTACCAAATCCAACAGTGCTACTCTATCAGATTCCCTGTGATGCTGAATGGTACACAGTTATTGATTTATGCCAAGCCTTTTTCTCAATTCCATTACATCCGGAAAGCCAGTATTTGTTTGTATTCGGGTTCGGAGACTGTGTCTTGGTATGGTGCCAAGTTCCTCAAGGATATACGGAGAGTCCCTCAATCTTTAATCAGATCTTGAAAAAATGTCTGGAGACTTTAGTCATGCCAGGTAATTCACTTTTGGTTCAATTCATTGATGACCTATTGGTGGCATCAAAGACACGAGAGGCATGTGTGACAGACACAGTTGCCCTATTGAACCATTTGGCAGAAGGAAGACACAAAGTGCCCTCAGGAAAATTACAATTTTGTAAACAGGAAGTACACTACTTTAGACACAAAATAGAAAAGGGAGTTAGAAAAGTAACCCCAGAAAGGATCAATGTGATCAAACAGATGAGTCCACCCTAAACTCAGAAAGAAGTACGAATGTTTTCGGGAATGGTTGGATACTGTTGACAGTGGATCTGTGGTTTCTCACTGATTGCAAAACATCTATAGAGGTTGACACGAAAAGATGTGAAAGATACGATTGTACTAGATGATAAAAGTATGGATGCTTATACAAAATTGAGAAGCAGTCTTTGTCGTGCACCTGCATTGGGAATGCCAGATTATACAAAAGAATTTGCATTGTACTGCTGTTAGAGAGATGGGAGCGCACTTTCAGTCCTAACTCACAAACATGGAATGGCACGACGTCGGGTAGCATATTTTTCTGCTACTTTGGATTCAGTGGTTGCAGCGTTGCCAGGATGTTTGAAAGAGGTAGGAGCTACTTGCATGAGTCAGGAACAAAGTGAATCCATTGTGATGGGTTACCCAGTCAAAGTGTATGTGCTACATTCTGTTGAGATACTTTTGACTCATACCAGGACACAGTTACTTACTTCTAGTCGGATGACTGGGTACGAGAGAGTGATTCTGGGTGCTGACACTGTGACTGTGGTAAGGTGCACTACTGTTAACCCGGCAACTATATTGCCTAATTCTCGTTGTGAGGAAGTGAGAGAGGAAGCTGATCATGATTGTCTGGATGTGACAGAATTATGAACAGAAGCTAGTCCAGACATAGAAGATAGTCCAAAGGAAAAAGCTGTTACAGCACACCCTATATCAGGTACAGAAATCCAAACACAGTATTGGATCAGTGTTGGGTAGAGTATGAGATCCAATGAAAGTCTTAATACAAGTTCATGTGGACAGCAAATGAGACATCAGGTATACAGGAAAATCCAAATAGTCCAACAAGGTCATCTGTGGCTTTTCATTCTTTTTTTATTAGCACTTTCCAAAAATTCCCAGCACACAATCTGGCCGACATGTGTTTTGTCTAAACCTAGACTTTTTCAAGGTGATTTGACAAAGTAATCGTGATGTGGTCAGATGAGTAAATTTCATAAGCCAACATCCGTTATACGAACACGAAGGCCAAAACTGTATAGTAACTCGGACAGTCTATCCAAAATAACACAGACGACTGACGGGAAAGTAATATCTGAAAAAGGGCCCCTTTGAAAGCTCAGATCCAAGTGAAGAAAAAGACAGTTCTGACACTGAGCAAGATGATAACATCAAACTATGACCACCTTAAAAGAACTGTGACAAATTAAGGTGTAACCTTGCCGACTGAAAGGAAAACGCATTAAAGACCCGGAACAAACTGAAGAAAAAAAGAATAAAAGAAGGGGGTAAAGAAGATAGCCTTAAAGTGTAGGATTACACTACTATCTTTAGGATTCTTGAATAAGTTAGAATTATAGGTTTAGATGGATTTTATCATTTAGAAAACAAGATGGCTAAAGCAGAAGTGACTGGACTTCCAAAATCTAGTCTAAAACGTAAATGTATTAAAGCTTGCTTATGTAGTGTCTTTCTATAAATGTTTTTGTGGTTATTATTAACTGTCCTTGCACCTATTCTAATGGTAACTGATAAAGGAAACAATACTAATGATGTAACAAGTGAAAGAATGAGTGATGTCACTAATGAAACCCCAAATACTAATGTAGTACCATTTGATGGAATCGTTCTCCATCAAGATAAATCAATTAGTGATTTCTCGTTAAATGTTTTTACTAAATTACTTTATGAGTACATTAACACAATGAATGTGAGTGATTGTTATGTGTGCATGCAATTACCTTTGTCTGTCTCAGAAGGGGCGACCTATCACCACCTTCCTTTGACATATAGCGTGTCTTGCAGTATACTAACAAGCCTGTTTTACGTGACGGGCAAGCTCGAGTATCACTTTTCCAATATAGATTTAGTATTTTCGGAAATCCCTGTTATTAAAGAACTAAATAAAGATTTAAATAGTACGAATGCACGATATATGGAGAATTCTTCCATATTACTAAAACTTTAGATATAGATGCTTATAAAAACAACCTGACTTGTAGTTTGCAGTTTGAAGAAAAGATTTTCATAGAAATGGTAGAAGGTAGAAGAGAGAGTTTCCAGAAGAAATCTGCTGAACAGAAGTCACAGGTACCACCATGGGCTTTTAGAGAAGGAAATTATGAGAAAGGTGAGACATACGCTGCAATGTCACTGGACTGGTCACAGAAGGGGAAAATGTGTTTGCTAAGAACGAAAACTAACTATAACAATTATCTCATTGGTTCTAGTCAAATTACTGGAGGTTGGGATTGAAGGGTGGAACTGATTCTGTTTCTCTAGGAGTCTATTATGTGTGTGGTAAGAAAGCCTACTATAGGTTGCCTGAACATTGGTATGGTAGTTGTCATTTTGCTATTGTCTTTTCGAAGGTCTACCACATGGACCAAAGCAACCACAAACTAAATGAAGTAAAGCAAGGACTAACACGTAACAATCGAGCAGGTTTCTCAGAAATAGTAGGTGATATTTTTGGTGGACTGATACTCTCAGTTGAAGTCGTCCTGAATTCACACAAAAATTCAAAAATTGTCATGGACATGTTCATTTTAGGGTAAAATTGGGTTGCTTTTAGGGGTGTGGTTTACGATTAGGCTGGCAGGAGAGAGAGAGGGGAGAGGCGTCGCTGTTCGTCGGTTTGCAGCGAGGCCTAGCTGTTCCAGACCTATCCCCTTCCGGTCTTTAAAACCTTTGTTCCCTGATTCTATTTCAGGGAACTCCCACCATCACCTAGGCCGAGGGGGTGGTTTTCTACAGACCGTTAGGTTTTTATTTAATCTAGCTTGTTCTTGAAATCTACTTACAAATGTATTTTGTTTCTGAAACTTTGTCACTTCACCTATCCACTCTGTTATAGATAAATTGAACGTATTATTTGAGATGAAACTATTATCTCTTCATCTATCCTTTCTGTTAGGTGTATTATGTTTCGCATATATTTTTGCTGAAACCTTTGCCTCTTAATCTATCCACTCCATCAAGCATAATGTCATTGACTGTATGATGAGTTTTGTAATCATATTGAATTATTGATGATCTCTCTCCCTGTGGGAATTCATTATTTGCATCTGTGACTGTATGCCATGAGCATCTTGTTAATAATTGAGATAAAACTTCATGAACTTTCCCGAGTGTTTTGGGTTATTTACCTAACTAAAGGATTAAGTTAGATGAAACAATCATTATCATCAACTATTCAGCTAATTGGTCCATCGACCAAATAGAAGGAAAGTTGATTAATTATCTTAGTAAGCATTACTAGTGACATTAAACAGGGAAGAAAGTATTGAATATGAATAAATTGACCCCAGCACATCAAGGATTCTGGGTAAATGTGTATGGGCCATTGTAATTATATTGATCTCTGATGAGGTATTGACCTCGTGCTGGATCACATGCAAGTGTTGTCGATAAATGTGTTATTGTGTCACTTACCAGATTCGAGTCGCCCAGGTATCTCTGTCAAGCCCTTGGTGTGTAGTATGGCCAAGACCCTCTCCTTCCAGAGTTAGAGTTGTAGTGGTGCACTGGGAGGGCCACCACCCGTCATCTGGACCTCCTGGTAGTGGTTGTTGTATGTCGCTTTTGTACGGGCCTTTAGGTCATTCCACCTCTTCTTAATGTTGGCCTATGTGCAGAGGGTGTTCCCAACCGCATTCACTTTGTGGACAATCCTGGACCACATTTCCTGTTTCCGAGCGTGAGAAGTGGTCAGGACTTGGGCTCCAATAAGTTGGGGTTCTACTCGTAGGATTTCATCCACCATGACTGTGAGCTCCTGTGAGCTAAATGCAGGTTTTTTGGATGCCATGGTGGTGGTGATGAGAAAATGGTACAAAATTAATATTATGGTGTGTAGGTTTCCATGCAGGATGGGGACTTGGAAGTGAAGCTAGGGAGTTGTGGGTGATGCAATATTAGTGGGCAAGTGGTTTCACGATGGTGGTCGAATATGTGTAACGATAATGCTAGGAGGAATGGGGCTTCACTGCTTTGTTTGAATTGCAAGGGATGATGGTCAGGAATTGTTGGTGTTTTATAGGCTGCTTTGCAAACGTGTCAAATTGTCATGTCACATCATGTAGTTAAGATTTTGGTACCAGCCAATGGAAGATTGCTTGTTCAAACTTGAATTGTGTTGTGATTTGTATTTTGTAGCACACCCTTTGACCGCTGGCGCTGAACCACTTTTTTCTCTGCGCCACAGTGGAACCGCTGAGGCCTCTGTGCACTCGTAATATGCTCAGCAGATGAGCTGCAGTGCTGGCGGGGTCTGCCTGTGAACTGTCGCCGTTTTTCGCAACCGTGAAACCGACGCACGTCCACTAGCTGGACCGCTGTGCCGGTGGTGGCGGTACTAAATGTGCAACTCAGAATACGACAGACAGTTGTGGGACAGGGAGTCTATGCCATTCGGACCGCCAAGGTTGTAATAAGCCCCCTCAGATTTAAAATTATGTTAAAAATAATCTTAGAAATTCACTAAAAAAACACTAATATTTTGAACATTGAATTTCTCCAACTATACTTAACATGAAATAAGTATAACTTGCACCGCTGTGATGGACTGCTTACGACTTCACATTACATCACTGATGATGCCTGAAATGTACATAATGAAGATGGTGGGGCTGAGAGACGATCCTTGGGGGAAGCCACAGACGATCTTCTTGGGTTCTGAGGTGAAGATTGAGAGACAGATTCTCTGGGTTCTTCCGGTGAGGCATGATGCGATCTATTTGAGGGCCTCTCCCTGAATTTGGATGTGGTGGGGTCTGTTGATCAAGATGTGGTGGGAGACGGTGTTGAAAGCGGCTGACAGGTCCAAGAGGGTGAGGGCGGATGTTTTGCTGCAGTCTAGGATTGTCCTGATGTTGTCGGTGGCTGCAATCAAGTCTGTTTCTGTGCTGTGGTTGGCTTGGAATCCGGATTGAGAGGGATCCAAGGTTGTTTTGTTCCAGGTGTTCGGTGAGTTGTTGGTTGATTGCTTTCTTGACAACCTTTTCTGGAAAAGGGAGCAGGAAGATGGGCCAGTAATTTTTTGGTTCTGCTGGGTCGGTGGATTGGTTCTTCAGGAGGTCTTTCACTTCAGCGTGTTTCCGGTCCTCAGGGAAGAAAGCTGAGGTGATGGAGGTGGTCAGGACTTTTGTGAGCTTGTCGCCAATGGTTTTGCTCCTGAGGTTGAAGACGGGATGGGGACAGGGGACTGTGGGTGCTCCCAAATGCACGGAGTTCATGAAGGAGATTGTAGCTTTGGTTGTGAGAGGTCCCAGTGGGTGAGCCAGTGTTTGTATTTTGTATTTGTGCACCTGAGCAGGATAATGCAGTTAGCGGGGGTTTGGGGTTCAGAGTTTCCGTAGATGACGAAGATCTTGTCATGGGACGAAGTCTGCTAGGGTGTCATATAGTTCTTGGGCAGGGGTAATGTTGTTCTTTCCAGGTGCGGGGTAAGTTTTATACATTGTAAACTAAACATTGACAATGTAAAAAAGGATCATTAGCAAAGCATTCCAATTTTTTACTCCACCAGTACTAAGTTAAGCTTGCTTGGGAGATGATTACAACCATTAAGGTAACTTATATACACACTAGATGTCTTTTGTACCTGTCTGGTATATTACTGTTGACAACAATGAGACACATAATTAAAGTGCTAACAAATATACTGGGCATAGACAATGGTTTTTTTGGGGGGGAAAGTGTTCTGTTTTTAGAAGTCAGTCATTGATTTTCCAAACTGGGCAACCACCATGATTTTCTTCTTCCTCCCCTCTCTAGACCATTACAGTGTCCTTGCAGAGAGTCGAGCATTGGCTTAGCTCAGGGCCGGCTTCAGGGTAGTGCGACCAGTCCCACTGCACTGGGTGTCAAGCTCGGGGAGACGCCATTTATGCTCATAAATCGGCACGATTCGCATTGTCAAAAGCTTGCAGTGCGCACAGTTATTCCTCTTTCATTTCCACAACATGGGTGCTTGTGGAAATAAAAGTAGAACACCTGTGCTCATGCCATCGCAGAATACTTACATCTACAGCCAGCCCTTGCCTTACTGCTTTGTACTCTTAGAACAACTGCTTGGAGCCGTCCGGGAGACAAAATAAAGTTGTGTTCCTTTTCGTGAATTAGCAGAGGCACACAAAGTGAGCTCCATTCTTGGTAGTGCATTAAAGGTTAGTTTGGTCACATTTTTTGTTCCATCAAAGTGGTTCATGTGACATTCACCTGATTTATTTTAAAAATTTGCAATTGAAAGTCCGCTGGACAAAAGCCATATAGTAAGTAACATTTTACATGGTACAGTGTTCAAAAGCTATATAGAAAGCAACATTCAACTTGATGCAATGTTTCAGATTTGCTGGACAGTCCTGCCAAGTACCACGCATCAGGCATTAGTGTAACACATTTCAGTGTGGTGATCCTCATCACCGCACTGAAATGCATTGTCACGCATTATAGCACCCTTTCAGCTGCTACGTGGAGGGCTGCTATAATGCACTTTATGGGCTCAGTTGCAGTGCCTGTCATCGTGGAGCGCACTGCTACCGGCAGTCAGAGATTAAGGAAGCTGGCTAGATCTGTCCGACGCTCTGCGCATTAATACTGCTACAATGTAATTTCAGTATTTAGGTTAGACACACTTCTGGGATGGGCTGACACGTGTGGCGCCGAACTTAAAGTGTCAATGTCACTGCAGTTAGTGCCCAATGATGAAGTAGACTCAATAGGCTATGTGCGTCATGTCCAACGGGCCTCCTGCTGCCGCCTGCGTTTCATTAACTTAAAATGCGCAGCTCCTGCTCCTCCTGAACTGGCCACTCAGCATGCTGTAAAAGGTTAGACCTGTGAATTAAAGTCACACAGAACAGGAAGACTGGAATTGCATAATTGAACTAAAAACTTTAACTTTTCTGTCTTGATGAATTGTACCGTTACATCAAGTTTTGCCTCTCTTACTTTAAAAAACATTTCAATAAATATGAACTCCCAAACACCAATCAAAGTTTGCTTCCTAAAGTTTATTTTTGCGAGCCTCAAGACAGGAGAATATGCCCGCTGCAAAGAACCATACAATGGAGGTTACTGAACTGTATTTAAAGTGGATAGCTCAGTGGGTTACTGCTTTTATTACTTGCAGTTCATAGGTTACAATCCTAATAAAGCACATTGACCAATGAACTGTCATCGAACAGCTACATGGTATAGGTTAGACCATTGTTTTTTCCACAAGTCTTTTATTATCCTAATGTTGCTAAAAATAGTTAGTTTTGGTAAAAATATATTTTTATTTATTAGTGAAGCCAACCCCAACCACTATGTTATGTTTTAAATCTCCATGATGATCTTAAATATGCAGCTTACTGTATGGATCACATGTGATTCCTACATCCTGTAATCAAAACATACGATGGGGGGAGGTGGAGGAGTCAGGACTAGGTTGTCCTCCTAGCATACACAGTCAAAGAAAACCCAAGGTATTGGGTTTAGAGACCAAGTCTAAAAGAGGTGGCTCCTAACCTGTGTGGTCAGAAAAAAGCCTGGAGTCCCAGTTCTTGCTCCTAGGTCGGTATGTCCTAATAAGGAAATAAGAAAATAGTGTGGTCCGGCGGGGAAGAGTTCAGGGGCTAATATACGGCGTCGCTAAAATTGAAGATTGTTTCATAGGGAGACACCGCCCCCCCCCCCCCCCCCGAGTCCATGGAACGAAAATTTGCACACAAAAAAATATACGTGACTTAGGGAACGTATGTATCGACTACGCATGCTTTATTAGTAGCAGCTTTCACTTTATTTTCTTTACTTCACTATTTCCTTATTTCCTATTTAGGTATATTAGGAGTAGCAAACACAGGGCTGGTCCCTGTGTGGTCCTTGAAGAAGAGCTAGGGGAAGCTCGAAACATGTTGATCATACACTGCTTTCCTACTCATTATAGTTACGTTCTCCAGTGCACCCCCCATTTTTAGACATACCGACCTAGGAGCAAGAATAAAAGTTGTTTAGGCCCACTAGCAAGGTATTTTTAATCACTTTCCAACCACCCCACCACAAACTGCACCACACATAGTCTTCCTTTACAAGGGCTCCTACGTAACTCCGCAAGTCGTAGCACGACCCAGTTCGTAGAGGACTGGGATGGCCCCAATGATGAAGTATGTCACAGTGGGGAAACCCTGGTGAGTGAGGGGACTCAAGAAACAATTTTTTTCTTTCTTCCAGGCTTTTTTCTGACCACACAGGTTAGGAGCCACCTCTTTTGGACTAGGTCTATAAACCCAATACCTTGGGTTTTCTTTTACTGTACATCTTGTAATCCTCATTGTGTTATGTAAGGTTTCCTATAGCCTGAATTCCTCACATATGATTCATTGTCTCTACATAATGTGAATGTGATGTAAAGTGCTCTGACACCCTACACTGGTATGAGTAATGCTATAAAACAAAATGTATGTACGAGAGGGGCTATGGAGAGATAAGGGTCAAGGTTGTAGTGTAATCTGTGGAGCAGAAGGTCATGGGGGGGAGCGTCAAAAAGACTGCTGCACTGGGCGCCACAAAGCAATACCAAAGGGGATGATGGACGGAGCGTTTTAGCAAATCAAACACTCACCCCCAGTCAACTGATCTGGGTTTAATCCATCATCATTCTTTGGCTCACTCCACCACCCCAGTTCAGACATGGCCATATGCAAATCAGTCTGACCCTGTGCCTCAGGGGAACAGTTCAGTCCGAACTGCCAAGCCATGTCTTCCCTGGCCAGAAACAACCATCCTGGGACCGGTTTCTGGCTAATCAGCCGTCATCAGCCAGGCTAGCTTGAATCCAGTGGAATAGTGATCAAGGAACCCACGTCTGGGCATACCCTGCCAGCTTAGGGCGAACAAAGCAATACCAAAGGTGACGATGGACGCCACTAGCACTAAAGCCGGCTGTGGCTTAGCTACAGTGCACCTTAACTGGCTCTGTCAGCCCTCACTCTTGTTTAATGAGATTATTAATGGCTAGTTGCACTCCTGACACCCTGGTGCCCTGGTCTCCTTTGCAGAGATTGTCCCTGTTGCAGAGAGAACAAGATTGGAACAGAGAAGAGTTTAGCTGCTACTGACAGTGCTTTAAATGGGGATGCATTCTGCAATCTGAAACGGAGTCTCCCAGTGTTTCTCAGCAGGGACTCAAATATTTTTAATAGGAGAGTACTAAAACTTTTATCTATCCTTTGGGACAGTGAGTACCTGCATGCTTATATATCCATTTCAAGCAATGCCTGCACGTGGCGGCCAACACAGATAAAAACTGGCGGGGTTGGTGGGGGGGATTCGGGGGGAGAGGGGGTCGAAAGGGCCAGTCTGAAACATGTAGGGGGAGTGTGTGGCAGGGGAGTTTAATAATAAAAAAAATAGAAAAACACTTACTGGAGCTGCCGGCCGCGTCAAGCTCATCTGCTCCCAGTTCCTGGCATCATGGATTCCCCATCCAAAACCGCACTGCTCTTTAAGAATGAGAGCAGCGTGTGAATTGCCCTGAGCAGGCTGAATTAATGCTCGCTCAGGCACAGGGAGTGTGCGCTGTCTCAAACCTAGCTGTGCAATACAGCCAGGTTGAAGAAACCTAAGGCACATGTCATTTTGGCCAGCCAAACTGAAATGTGCACTTAAAAGTGCACATCTCCCACTCCTCCTCCCTCGGGCTGCCCCACCCCTCCCTGAACACGCTGGCTCAGAGCCAGCAGCTGAAAAATAAAACAACAGTAAAATATCGTTTTAGTTTTCTGGTGCTGGCTCTGAGCCTGTGAGGCTACGCTCCTCCGCCATGGCGGAGAAGCCACCACTGCTGCTGCCTGGTGAGGTTGCCATATGTCCTTGCACCCTTCATCTTGGCACCCATTACAGTGCACTGATTGATATAAGGATTACTGATAACCAGATGAGATCTGATGCGAAACCCCTTGAGTTTCAAGGGGAGTATGGAGAGAAACCGTAAGTGTGAAAACAATAAGCCCCACCTCTACTGCCTCTCAGTATGGGCCGACCAGGTCACTGAGAGATGGTTAACAATCTCTGATGAAAGGAGGCCAGTGCGCCCTGCCATGTACAGCCTACCTTGTGGAACTGGGTACACCCCTTTGACTCAGCTGGCTGCATCCCAGCCACGCTCTACGGCAGCCCACAGCCAGCATGCGGCACTAAAACAGCAAACAGCGGTAGGGAATACATCCACCTTTCTGGTTCACATGTGCTACCTCACCTTTTTTTGGTTATGCATTTATTTACTACCTGCAAGGCTGCAATGCATGGTCCTGAGCGGCTCTGTGGTGGACTGGTACTGACGGCATTAGGTAACATGTCACACACTCCACTCCTTCAATTGGCTTTGAGGGTAGAGTAAAAGGCACATGTGGTTGAGCTGGACATGCTAAGTCCCATCAGAAGCTAACTGCCATGATATCTCTAATAACTCTTGCAGAATTTTACAAGTTTTAGTAAGGCAGGGTTATCCAGGCTTCCAAAACAATAAATCAAAAATATCTAGTAGTACCTCTTTAAAATTGTTATCCAGCATGACTGTCCCGACCAATTAACAAGGGGCCCCTTGTAATATGGGGCCATTGGACAGAGCCCACTTTTCCCATGCCTTTGAACAACTCTGAGTTACAGAATGAATGTTTGTGTTTACAAACTCAGATCCCAGCTACGACCAACAGAATCAACCCAAAACATAAACAGCTCACCATATAACAACAGTGAAACCAATTCACTAAAACATAAACATTTCACCATATAACAACAGTGAAACCAATTCACCAAAACTGCCACCACCTTTGGCACTGAAGGCCGGCCAAATGCAAGCCTATCTGCATCTGGAAACAGCCGGCTACGGTGGAGCTGTTTGTGAATACCGCTTCCTTAGGACTAATGGGTAAGTCTGTTCTTTCCCTACTCTCATGTACTTATGAATTAAGCCAGTATAATAGCTGTGCATTACCAGATAAATATCATTATCAGACATTGCCCCCTTAGAGGCAGCAGAGGAGCGTCGCACCACTGGTTTTCAGCAGTGCAAAAAAAGGAAAAATACAATTATAATAATACGGTGTTATTATCATTTTTTTTCAGTGTGAGCCAGATTAGGCAGCACAGGGCTGGGCTGTCAGAGCAGGGGGAGGAGAAAATATGTGCATTTAACTGCGCATGACGGTATGGCTGGCCATCTTGTGTCGGCCAAACAGTCATACGCACTTAGCAAGTTCTCCACCTGGCTGTATTGCACAGATTGAGTAGAGTACATGCATAGGCTGCCTAAGCACTGAACCAGGCCACTCAGACCAATCACAAGGCTGCTGTCATGCTGGTGACAGCAGCGTTGTGATTGACTTTGGGGAGTCTGTGTACTTCTAGCTTCTGGGGATGTCAGGAAGGGAAGCCGAGGAGAGATGATGGAGAGGAGACGGAAGCCGTGCAGAGGTAAGTGTTATATATTTGTTTTCACCAACGCCTGCCATCCTCGTTCCGTACTAGCCATCACTGCGTAGAGGGTGACCTCTAATTTTCCAGAGGTGCCTCATATCACAAATAACAAGAAACCAAACCAGTTGCCAATGCTGCTGTTTTTTCCAATAAAGTTTTACCCACATGTAAGAACCATCAATACATATGTAAGCTCATTAATCGCTTGTTTATTTTTAAGGACTTATTTCATTTTTTTTTTAAAGAAAAGTTATTTTCTTTTTATACCCATATGTACAACAATTTTAAGCAATATCCCACAAATACTAAAAACTTATACTTTACAAGACAACATCACATCACATACACTGGTTCACTCACGCTACATCCATACTCATACACAAGGAATACAAAAATTATACAATATTAAACCAAACGTTGAACAATCATGTAAATTATGTCGCTTTTTCAATCCCCAAAGTTATATACATTCTATACAATTAATACACTCAACGGATTTTGTATCAATCTCCTGCTGGGTTTGATATACTTTTGAGTAAAACACAAGCGTTTGATTTATCCAATGGCCTACGCGTTTCAAACCTCTTTATGTGAGAGGTTCTCATCAGGGCCAAACTCACTATGGAAGAAAGGAAAAGAAAAACTAATCAGAAAATGACCTCAGTCAAAGCCACTCCTCATATTGCAGAACCAGTCTCCAACATGGTTACCTCTAAGTGAGCTCAAAAACCACAAAATGGCACCATATTATAGATGACCAAATAGAACATTTCTAAGAAAAGAGAAATAAACAGAATGGAGAAGAAGATCTGTTAGTTATATGTCCCAGCACGTCAGGCAACCTAGAGGGAATCACAGTGACACAAACTGGCACTTACATGTAGATGTGTCACGTGGTCCCCGGTGGTGTAGGAATTTGTGGGTTGTGAGAGTCGTGGTTTGATGATCTGAAATGACCAAATGGATGGCGCTAGTAAGTTAGAACTGCAAAGGAGCACGGGGGCGGTAATCGCATACGGATGGTGTTTAGCGAAAAATCGCTTACCTCCTAAAAGCGGCTATTTCGGCTTGTACAATGGAGGTTGAGGATCTATAACTCAAAGAGTGAAAGCGTAAGGTCAATTCAGTTGTTGGCAATCCTGAGGAAATAGAAATTTTTGTATGGTCAATGTGTCCCCCACTCGCACCCTATCCACATACCTATGCTCCATGTTACCATGTTACCATGTAATTCCCTTCCTGTGTCTGCCACAATAATGTTTCTGCATTTTCGTCTAACATTGACATGTCAGTTATTAGGCCTTCCCTGAATGTAACGTTAATTCTGCACCAAGGCCTGCTTTTCCAATGCATTTCCATGATACACGTTTAAATAACGCGAAGCACACGTTTTTGTGGTTCAGTCGAGCCAGACCCTG
The DNA here is from genome assembly GCF_964263255.1 of Lissotriton vulgaris. Lineage (NCBI taxonomy): Eukaryota > Metazoa > Chordata > Amphibia > Caudata > Salamandridae > Lissotriton > Lissotriton vulgaris. Next base: position 735,096,973 of record NC_141691.1, on the reverse strand, counting down.
AATTGAGGCTTTGAGCCTCTTCTGTCTCAGAAAGCTGCAGTTTAGGTATGCATCCCTGACCTCTACCTTACTTCCTGCTCGCCAAGAAGGTATTTTGCCTACAGTTATCTGTTCAGCCTCCGTGAAAACACATTCCAGTCTAGTGAAATAGGTAAACATATTCCTGCCTGCAGAGCAAAGGGCCCGGCCTTCCAGTCTCCTTACAAGTAATTTACTGCACCCGTTGCCATAGTAGGCCCATGCCCCCACGTAATGCACAGAGAAATATAGGCACGCACTAGCATTCAGTAATGAACGGCCTCTGCCCGAGAAACCTTTTACTTCAGACAATACATCCTCCAAACACAAGATATCAGATATGTTATAGGTGCAGGTCGTTCTGACATCCCAGACACCAGACTCCTCTACTAGTGCTAAAGGCAACCCCCAGCTCTCCCCAGTTACACGTCAATTACGCGTCATGACTAAGTTGCTCGCGCATGTCGAGCAAAGGTTTCTGCTGACCCTGCAGATTTCCTCCATACATCCACCCACCTGTGACACTCCTATGACATGCCGAGTATACGCCTCTTTTCACGCCTCTTTCTACGCCCATATGTTCTTATCTCCCTCTTTTCACTTGCTCCGCCTGGAGTGTTACGCCTACTGTACCCATTGCTATTATGTGATTTTACTATATATATTGTATGATGTTAATAAAAATGTGACATCCCTTCCTGAACCTTAGTGGTGATGGAACACGATTCTCCCCTGGCTCGAGCCACTGGAATAAAGCCCGTATGACTCAGATACCACGGACTCTGCCTCTCATTTTATGAGCTATTCTTATTGATATTTAATGTATAGAAAAATGTATAGGTAATTTTATTTACCACAATCCAGACGCCCACAGTACATATACCAAGGCACAGAGAGTTTCGCCGAGCACTCACCGGTTTGGAACAAAATCCTTTCCTGGAGCGTCAGTCGACAGTGGCCAATGAAAAAGCCTGTGACTACCCTGTTCAGTTCTGCTTCGTTTATACGCCATCTCATTGATTGTGGGGCGTGGCGTGCAACGGGATTTATATTGTATTTTAATCAACCGTGAAAACGCGGGATCTATTTGTTAAGTTTTGATAAGCAAATGCTTTGATGTACTAAGTTATGAGCAATCCATAATTGGAAAGGCACTTGTTCCTACTTTGTATCAAGTATCAGCACACTGTTTTAAAGCGGCAAATAATGCTTGGTTCAAATGCCAGCTCATTGGTAGCAGGACCCAGTGTGTGTAGGGAACTGTAGTTTAGCTCCATTTGGCCGCGAGATGTGTTACGGAAAAAACTTTAATGTGCTGGTGTAACGAAATGTGAGCAGTCTTTTATTGAAAAAGACGCTTGAGATTGCTTTGTTGCAATTGTCGGCACGCTAGTACGAAGTGGCGTATGTCGGGTGATGTAGTCTTCTCTTGTTTATTAACCGCATTGTCTCTTATTTGTGTATTTTTATGAGTCAGCTGTGTCATGAATCTGTTTACTTTTATGTATACGAAGCCCTATAAAAAAAGTGAGCGGCATCTGACAAGGAATGTGATTTCTTGAGCCCTTTAAAAAGACCTTGATGTTCTGAAAACATATGTGTCTAAGGCAGAACTGGAATGCTTCTGTTTGGAAGAATGCTGGAGTAGACCCCGCACGGTCATAGTCCTCACCATTTCCTATGTATTATCCATGAGGTGTCATGGATTGGTATGCCACATATTCGTCCATCCTGTAACGTGTCCATCAAACACGTGGCGCCTTGATCGCATATATATCAATGTAATGTTGTGCGATGGTTCTGTGATTAAGACAAATATACTCAAGTTGAGACCAGTACCCCACATGTTCCAGGACCTGTGATACTTTAAGGGACCCAATACTGTTTATAATTTATATAGCTCAGAAATTTCATTAAGGCCGGATATCGCTGTGTCAGATTTCACTATCAGAAAAGCTTCTCTTCTAGAAAGTTTTAACTCCCTGTCACCGCCATGGGGATCCGCTTCCACGGTGGAGATCACAGTCCTTTGTAGGTCTTTTTCTAGATGTAAATTTCCATTCCAGTGGTTCACCAGAGGAGCTGTTTCAATTTTCCTCCTGATGCGTGACTTGTGCTGGCTTATTGTCTACTGGATTTCCCGGCTCGTTTTACCGATATATAATAACCCGCAAGGGCAGGTTATCCCGTAGATGACAAACTTCGTTTTACAGTTTGAAAACGTGTCATGTTTCCAGTATATTCCTTTGTGGCTAAAGACATCACCTTCTACTGTATTTTCACAGCAGATGCATTTACCACATTTGTGGTGTCCTTTAACCGGTGCCATGCCCATTAGGTGTCGTAGAGTAGGTTTCCATCCTTCTTTCAAGCTTGCTCGGACAAGATAGTTTGAAATACCACTATCCTTTTTGAAAGCGAATAATGGGTTTGATTTAAACTCCCCATCGAACTTTTTCAGAATGTGCCAATTTTGGTTAATCACCTTTTTCAATGCATTCGACTCTGGGCAGAAGGTGGTAACACACACTTGTCGTTCCATCCTAGGTTTAATTTTCTTTTCTAGGATTATCTCCAGAGGTGTCCGCCAGGCTCTCTTCATAGCTGTTTTCACCAGTTTCCTGGGATATCCCCGATCTTTTAATTTGGTCATCAAGTTGTTAGCGTGTACCATATACTCTTCTTTGTAGGAGCAGTTTCGGCGGATTCTGAGAAACTGCCCGTATGGCAAATTTTCACGCAAACTTCTCGGGTGGTTACTCGTGAAAAGGAGAGATTTATTCCTATCTGTAGGCATCTTGAATAACGTTGTTGCTAGACCCTTGTTGTCGGCATAAACTTCCACATCTAAAAAAGAAATCCTGTGGGTTGACTGCGATATGCTGAATTGTATATTCGGCATCCTGCTGTTAAGCCATTTGTAGAACATTTTTAATTGATCTTCCCCTCCGGTCGAGATGACTAAAATGTCGTCTATAAAACGGAGCCAGGTGGCTACATGTCCCGCAAATGGATTATTGTTGTAAATGAATGCCTCCTCATACATAGACATAAAAAGGACTGCCAGCTCCGGTGCGAAGGGGCAGCCCATTGCCACGCATTTTATTTGGTAAAAGAACTCATTACTGAATGAAAAATAGTTCTTTTTTAATGCGAACAAAGCTAGATCAACAATGAACTGAGTTGGAACTCTCCATGGTCTCTCTCTGCCGTCCAAGAATTGTATCAGCACTGCCACTGCCTCATCTTGCGGGATCTGTGTATACAGAGATTTGACATCTAATGTCCCTAATAGATCTCGGCCTTGTGTAAATTGAATCTCCTGGATTTTATTAATGAAATCAGTTGTATCTTGCAGATAAGATTTGACTCCAGGTAGAAACAGTTTAAGTTTCTCAGAATCCGCCGAAACTGCTCCTACAAAGAAGAGTATATGGTACACGCTAACAACTTGATGACCAAATTAAAAGATCGGGGATATCCCAGGAAACTGGTGAAAACAGCCATGAAGAGAGCCTGGTGGACGCCTCAGGAGATACTCCTAGAAAAGAAAATTAAACCTAGGATGGAACGACAAGTGTGTGTTACCACCTTCTGCCCAAAGTCGAATGCATTGAAAAAGGTGATTAACCAAAATTGGCACCTTCTGAAAAAGTTCGATGGGGAGTTTAAATCAAACCCACTATTCGCTTTCAAAAAGGAGAACAGTATTTCAAAATATCTTGTCCGAGCAAGCTTGAAAGAGGGACCAAAACCTACTTTATGACATCTAATGGGCATGGCACTGGTTAAAGGACACCAAAAATGTTGTTAATGCATCTGCTGTGAAAATACAGTAGAAGGTGATGTCTTTAGCCACAAAGGAATATACTGGAAACATGACACGTTTTCAAACTGTAAGACGAAGTTTGCCGTCTACGGGATAACCTGCCCTTGCGGGTTATTATATATTGGCATAACGAGCCAGGAAATCCAGCCGAGAATAAACCAGCACAAGTCACGCATCAGGAGGAAAATTGAAACAGCTCCTCTGGTGAACCACTGGATTAGAAATTTACATCTAGAAAAAGACCTACAATGGACTGTGATCTCCACCGTGGAAGCGGATCCCCATGGCGGTGACAGGGAGTTAAAACTTTCTAGAAGAGAAGCTTTTCTGATAGTGAAATCTGACACAGCGATATCCGGCCTTAATGAAATGTCTGAGCTATATAAATTATAAACAGTATTGGGTCCCTTAAAGTATCACAGGTCCTGGAACATGTGGGGTACTGGTCTCCACTTGAGTATATTTTTCATAATCACAGGACCATCGCACAATATTACATTGATATATATGCGATCGAGGCGCCACGTGTTTGATGGACATGTAACAGGATGGACGAATATGTGGCATACCAATCCATGACACCTCATGGAAAATACATAGGAAATGGTGAGGACTATGACTGTGCAGGGTCTACTCCAGCATTCTTCCAAACAGAAGCATTCCAGTTCTGCCTTAGACACATACATTTTCGGAACATCGAGGTCTTTTTAAAGGGCTCAAGAAATCACATCCCTTGTCAGATGCTGCTCACTTTTTTATAGGGCTTCGTATACATAAAAGTAAACAGAGTCATGACACAACTGACTCATAAAAATACACAAATAAGAGACAATGCGGTTAATAAACAAGAGAAGACTACATAACCCGACATACGCCGCTTCGTACTAGGATGCCGACAATTGCAATAAAGCATGCTCAAGCGTCTTTTTCAACAAAAGACTGCTCACATTTCGTTTCACCAGCACATTAAAGTTTTTTCCGCAACACATCTCGCGGCCAAATGGAGGACTAAACTACAGTTCCCTTCACACACTGGGTCCTGCTACCAATGAGCTGGCGTTTAAACCAAGCATTATTTGCCGCTTTGAAACAGTGTGCCGATACTTGATACAAAGTAGGAACAAGTACCTTTCCAATTATGGATTGCTCAAAACTTAGTACATCAAAGCACTTGCTTATCAAAACTTAACAAATAGATCCAGCGTTTTCACGGTTGATTAAAATACAATATAAATCCTGTTGCGCGCCACGCCCCACAACCAATGAGCTGGCGTATAAACGAAGCAGCACTGAAGAGGGTAGTCACAGGCTTTTTCATTGGCCACTGTCGACTGACGCTCCAGGAAAGGATTTCGTTCCAAACCGGTGAGTGCACCGCGAAACTCTCTGTGCCTTGATATATGGACTGTGGGCGTCTGGATTGCCAACAACTGAATTTACCTTACGCTTTCACTCTTTGATTTATAGATCCTCAACCTCCATTGTACAAGCGGAAATAGCGGCCTTTAGGAGGTAAGCGATTTTTTGCTAAACACCATCCGTATGCGATTGCCGCCCCCGTCCTCCTTTGCAGTTCTAACTTTCTAGCGCCGTCCATTTGGTCATTTCAGATCATCGAACCACGACTCTCACAACCCACAAATTCCAACACCACCGGGGGCCACGTGACACATCTACATGTATGTGCCAGTTTGGGTCACTTTGATTCCCTCTAGGTTGCCTGACATGCTGGGACATATGACTAACAGCTCTTCTTCTCCATTCTGTTTATTTCTCTTTTCTTAGACATTTTCTATTTGGTCATCTATAATATGGTGCCATTTTGTGGTTTTTGTGCTCACTTAGAGGAAAGCCCATGTTGGAGACTGGTTCTGCCATATGAGGAGTGGCTTTGACTGAGGTCATTTTCTGATTAGTTTTTCTTTTCCTTTCTTCCATAGTGAGTTTGGCCCTGATGAGAACCTCTCACATAAAGAGGTTTGAAACGCGTAGGCCATTGGATAAACCAAACGCTTGTGTTTTCCTCAAAAGTATATCAAACCCAGCAGGAGATAGATACAAATTCCATTGAGTGTATTAATTGTATAGAATGTATATAACTATGGGGATTGAAAAAGCGACATAATTTACATGATTGTTCAATGTTTGGTTTATTATTTTATAATTTTTGTATTCCTTGTGTATGAGTATGGATGTAGCGTGTGTGAACTAGTGTATGTGCAGTGATGTTGTCTTGTAAAGTATGCGTTTTTTGTATTTGTGGGATATTGCTTAAAAATTGTTGTACATATGGGTATGAAAATGAAAAGAACTTTTCTTTCAAAAAAATGAAATAAGTCCTTAATAATAAACAAGTGATTAATGAGCTTAAATATGTATCGATGGTTCTTACATGTGGGTAAAACTTTATTGGAAAAAACAGCAGCATTGGCAACTGGTTTGGTTTCTTGTTGAGCCAAACCCTGCATCTTCAGTGTATTCTTATAGTACACTCATTTTATTGGGCTATTTTATTGTTTGGGGCAAACAATTACAACATTACCTGACTTTAAACATAGTCTGACACAACATTTTATTACAGTGCTACTTGAAATCTCATCGCCTTGTAAAACGACTTCCCATTTACAGCACCGTTGGAAAACCTAATGTTTTAGGGCAACGTACGGGATAAATTACACAAAATGAGGAGCCTGATTTAACCCCTTCGATGCTGATGACGAGCTCAGCTCGTCATCAGCCACGGGGACATGTGCGGATGACGAGCTGAGCTCGTCATCTAACGCAGCTTTTCGAAAAAAGCCGCGTAGCGCAAAAATCACCGCAGCAGCGATGCGGTTAAGATTGTCCGAGTTCAATAAGTGGCTTACTATATTAGCTGATAAGCTTGCTCCTTCAAAGCTTGTAATGTTAAAACCTCAGCACTAAGCATGTGAATGGTACCCTTTAGTAAACGATTCTTAGACAACTTGACCTTAGCTTGTGGAAAAACTTTAGTAAAGAATCCAAGTTAATCTATACCTGACAGGTGCAAAAATATAATATGCTCTGGAAAAGTAAGAAAGCTTATTTGTCTCAAAAATGTGATTATTTTAGAATTCCAAGGAACTGTTCATGACCTTAGGTAACCTTGTGACACAAGAGGCCACTCAATGTATGAGTTTATCCTTTCTCAAGAGCTAGTGGAACCTTTGACACCATTCTTATTTGAAAAAATCAACGTTAGGTAAGAATTTCCACTTTACCTCTGAGCACAAGTTAGTCGTCTTCAATTTAAAACATGTCACCAATTTTCTAACCAGCTTAACAATCATCAGTTACCTGTGCACAAAAGGTGATATCGGCTGCTCTCTTCTCGCCTCCTGATCCCTCCTGTGGCCTACCCTGTGGCGTGGTTCCCGCCTGTGCCTTGATATCTCCTGGCGGCGTGGCCACGAATTCGGTGGTTGCATTGGGCAGTAAGGACTGAGGGACGACGGCTGCCGCCCCGCGAAGTGCCTGATGATCCTGGGACCGAGGAGCGGCTGACCTGCAGGTGGGTGAATCGCAGCAATGGAGGGGGTTTGGGAACATTTGCTGAGGCCCCTGTGCGCATGGGAGGCCGGCTGAGGTGTGGGGCCAGCTTCGAGCAGCTTTGCAAGCCATTAGGCCCATCTGGATCCCCCCCTCTGGATTGCGCAATAGCTGAATCGGCCCCCCCCAGGCCCTGCAGACAATCCATGGGGGCGCTCTGTGATATACAGAGATTCCTGGGCTGAGGTGGCTCTGGGGTAGGCATCGGCTGCATAAATCGAGCAGCGGGAAGCCAGTGACTGGGCCTATCAAGCATTTGCCTGGCCCCCCGGCCTACCACCACTTCTCCGACGTAAGCGCTGGACCCGACACGAGGGGGTGCCCCTCCCGGTTGGGCTCCATATTTTGTGCTGGAGGCAGCCAAACTCCTTTGGTGTTCATCTGTGTCTGTAAGGGTGGGGCAACAAGAATGGCTTGTTCCTTCATCACTTTGCCACATACCCTAGGGCGAACTACATAGTTCCTGAGATCATGGTGCAGGATGACTCGCTGTGCCAGGAGGTGGCCCGTGAATTTCCCTCCTACCACCATCAACTTTACGAGGTCAGATCTCCATCCCTTTCTTTAGCAGACATGCTGGAGGTTGGGGCAGCCTCCTCCCCAGCTTGGACCCAGTTAGTCAAGATGACCTTGACTGCCCCATCACACGTGTGGAGATACAGGAAGCGATTGCCCTTGTTTCCTCCAGCAAGAAACTGGGCCCAGACAGCCTCCCTCAAGAGTACTACATGCAGTATCAGGATATTCTCACCCCCCAACTGTCGCAGCTGTTCCGGGAGGCCTTTGAGATGGGATCCTTCCCGCAGGAGACAGATATGGCCAGCATTGTGGTTCTTCCTAAGTCCCAGCCACCCTCACCACGATGTGAAGACTACCGCCCTATCTCCCTAATTAATACTGAGGTTAAATTCTTTGCCACGATCCTCGCCCAACGACTCAAGCCCCACTTGGCCACATTGGTCCATCCCGACCAATGCGGGTTCAAACCCTCATGTCGCACCAGGCACTGCCTCCATAGATTGCAAACAGCCTTGGCACACCAACATCTTCTCACTCCGTATCTTGCAATTCTCCTGGTGGATTTTGAGAAGGCCCTCGATTCAGTGGAATGGGGGGTTTTAGAGGATGTCCTTGACAAGATGGGACTCGGTCCACGCTTTCGTGACATGGTCAGGGTTCTCTACGCTTCCCCTTGGGCTTGTGTCTTGGTGAACGGGGTTCTGTCGGAGCCCTTCTCGGTTTGCAGGGGAAGAAGACAGGGTTGTCACCTATCCCCCTGCTCTTCACCTTGGTGATGGAGCCCTTGGCATCCATGATGCGGTCGTGTGAGCATGTACGGGGCTGGGGGTGGCCCAACACCTAACCAGACAAAATTACAATCTATGCAGATGATGTCCTCATCTACTTGGCAGAACCCACCCGGTCAGGCCCACAATGTCTCCGCATTCTACATTCCTTTGAACAGGCCTCCAGTTGAACCCTGACAAGTCGGTTCTGGTTCCCCTCCACCTGTCCCGCAAATGTTTTGACTGGCAATCCAATATTCCTCTTCGCCGTCAATCCTTCAAATATCTGGGGATATGGATGACTTTGCTCCCTGAGCTTAGCTGGGCCCTCAATGTCGCTCCTCTGGTGAAACGGATCAAGACGGACCTCCAAAAGTGGCAATAATTGCCCCTGAACCCTATGGGGAGGGTCACCCGATTCAAAATGATGGTGCTCCCCCACTTCCTCTACATTCTACAAAACACCCCAGTGGCCTGGTTTTGTTAACTTGATAGCATGGCCAACATGTTTCTGTGGGAGAAAGGTAGGGCCCGGCTGGCACTCAATGTCTGTAGGAACCCCTCGTTTGATGGGGGCCTGGGGATGACACATTTCTACTTGTATTATCTGGCCACGCGACTTCTCTCCATACATGATTGGTTCAACGGGGTATGGTCAGACCCGGCTTACAGGCTTGTGCTCGGGGAACTGGGCCTCGCCAGGATTCAGGCTATGATGTACGGGGCCCCTATTCCTTCATGCCTACCGGAGGTAACGCGCTCTGTGTTGCTGGCCTGGCGGGCTGCACTGTGGCACACCATATGGATACACACACTGACCCAATGTACACCATTGTGGCAGGGGTCCTGGCTCAAGGAAGTTAACTTGTTGATGGGTTTCAGGGCTTGGGACCTTATAGGCATTTCACAGCTAGGCGATGTGTGGGTGGGGTCCACATGCGGTCATTTGGAGACCTTCAAAACAGATATTCCTTGCATCAATCACAACTCTATAGGTACATGCAACTGCACCACGCCCACCACAGACATCTTACAACAGGTACACGTCTTCCTGACCACAGCCCGCCTGAGGCTCAGATTATGTTTGGGGACATGGAGAAGGGTGGCATCTCCCACATTCACTGCACACTTATCAACAATACCCCCACTTCCCTGGACCGACTGCGGGCTCAGTGGGAGGGTTGGGTGGGCACCTTGGATGAAGAGGATTGGTGTGACGCCCTTATGGCTCCTAGAATGGTCACCGCATTCGCTAGACTACACTTGGTACAACTATATTATTTACATGCTGTATATCTCACCCGATGCACCTTCACCAAGCAGGGCTTAGCCCAAACTCCGCTTGTACTAGATTTGGGCCACAATCTCGCTGACTTCCTCCATGTGGTGTGGGCATGCCCCGGCTTGGAGCGGTTCTGGGGGGAGATTGTGGAGGAACTCAACGAGGTTTTAGAGTGGGAGGTCCCTCATGACCCAAAGCGTACGATCCTGGGCATCAGTGATGGGTTGGAAGGGTCTCAGAACAAGAAGTTGTTTTTCACTACAGCAATGGTGGTTGCCAAAAAAGACATTGCAGCCTCTTGGAGGCTCTCTGATCCCCCGAGTGTGAGACGATGGAGGGCTGGGGTGGCCTGGTGCACCACGCAAGAGAAATTTCTGTATGAGGCACGTGGATGTCCCAAGAAATATCGTAGGGTTTGGGGAAAATGGTTGGGGGTGTGGTTTTGTCATAAAGGTAATGTCCAATTTCATATTCCTATGTTTTTATCAATGTCTGTAAACCGGGTGGTGCTAAGTCCTTTTCTTAGTCCTAGATTTCCAGGGTGCTGTGCTTTATGGCTGGTATTCTTCTATTATGTCAAAATCAATACAAATGTGTTTATTACTTTTTTTTTTTACTTTCACACAGAGGTTTCGCCTGCTAGAAGAAAAGGGAAATCTTGGTGTGGAAGTGCATGACAAATGAGGAATTCTTGAGGACCAAAATTACTGATTCTCCAGGTAATTCCTTATTTCTTATTTGATCTGCAAGGTCCAAATCATAATGGGCAAGATCTTTTGCAACTGAGGAGTTAGCAGTATCCTCTGGTCTCTAAGGGAGGAGGGAATATGCCCATTTTTCGAGGACACTTATAATCAGGACCTTTATCTTCATAGTTGCAAGAAACTACTTAGCTAGTGTGTGTTGAACTAACAGAAATGCCCTTAAACAAATAAAAAAGTATATCATTTCTCTGGTTAATGGATGGCGGAGAGAGACGCTGCAAATTGTATTGTTTACCACTATTTTGAGCAGTGTGATCAGCAACTCTGTTTACCACATTCTCCTCTCTAAATTGTCAATCTACCAGTCACAACAGGATCTAGCGAGCTACTGGGGGACAGTTGACAGGTGTCCAATTCCCAGTTCGGGGTCTTTTCCGGGGAGTTGTTATCAACCTTCAACAGGCAGGTGGGGTTCATTGCCAGCCTGCCACCTTGCAATTTCTTGAAAATTAATACATTATGGGTGATTTCCTCACCCGTTCTCCCATGGCTGGATTGGACAGCGGTGACAACCCAAGGCCACATTTCAAAAGGAGTTCTGAATATTCCTCCTGAAAGCAGGCCAACACCTTATCTCCTACTTGAATGTTCACCTTCTTTGTCCACCTCTTCCTGCTACCATTACTGTTCTTCCACCATGTCTCCCGTCCTTGCTAGCCAGCATGAGCATTTAAGGCCTCTGGGATCCATTGTGAGCCACCGGTTTCGTGTCTTTGACAGAGAGATGTTGCTTATGCAGTGTGAGGTATTAAGATAGACAGAAACTTAAGAGTGGCCTGGATACCGAAGATGGCAGCCGCAAGCCACACTAGCTCTGCAGCATCTCCCTCAAATTGTATGCCAACCTGCCCCACCAATATCATTAATCACCGTCCCAGTGGTGCAAATGGAGAACAGACATTGGCGAGCCAGTTGACAAGCCGTGATGAGGGCAGTGGAACCTCCCTGTGCCTGGGTGGTGCCTCCGGCAAGTAGGGTGGGGCCCTTCAGGCAGAAGTATACTGTTGCAGTAGACAAGACTGCCTCAAAGCCTTTGCTTTTGGCGGCTCTCCGGCATTGACAGAGAATGTGGGACTTAACAGACTGAGGACCTGGCAGGGATACCGCCTGCGGCTGCCCTGGTGCCAACATTGCAGGGCCCACCACAGCCCAAGGAGTGATGGGGCATGCAATGGGATGCCATGGTGTGTGCCTCGTCTCTTCTTGTTTGGCAGTCTTGCTCCTCGGGGGCACAGGTGAGTCTGCCCGGTGCACTCAGGGAGATCGGACGGTGCACTGAGGGAGATCGGACTGGGGGCACCCATAGGAGGTGCATGTGCACTTAACAACCTGCCTTCCCCTAGATGAGGGAGTGTCAGGAGCCGGCCCTGGTGACGACGATGAGGCTGATGCTGCCTGGTCCTGGGTGCCACTAAGGAGAACAAGGAGAAGCTTCAGGCATGAATATCCCCAACACCACTCTGTGAGAATAGCAGTGACCCCCCCCACGCGTGGGTGAGAGTCCTGGTAGTCTTCGTTACTGGGGTAGGCCCTACATGACAGTGGAGGGGACTGAATTCCTTCAGCCTCACTGGAATTGCTGCACTAGCATTGATTAGGGCATTGGCCACAGTGGAGCATGCCTGCTGGAGGGGCAGCCTCACAATAAGCATCCTAGAAAACCATGATTACTGGCACTATAGAACTTACACAGGGCCCTCGTCAATCTAATATTGCAAACAACCTTGACGGACTCCTCGTGCCATCTCAGGGGACCCCCATGGCCTATCTCATCGGTTGGCATTTCCCACCGGCTGCATATAGAGGGAGAGAGACCCTGTGTCGTATTCCCACTGAGAGGCAGCTATGGCCAAAGGCAAGATCCTCAAATTGGGCAACCAGGGGACCCTGAATAGTTTACTCAGTTAGGCTAGTAACTTTATTTGATCTTAATTGATAAGGTCATGAACAGGGCTGGACTGGCCGTTGCGGGCACTGGGCAATGCTGGCATGGCTGAAAAATCGGCCAAAAACCGGCCATGGCAAAAAGCTTGGCGGCACCCACAACCTCCCGGGACGGGACGGGGGGTGGCCCAGCATTTTGCCAGGGCCGGTTCTGGTTCCCAGTCTGGCCCTGGTCATGAAAGTATACAGATCATACATTATTCAAAATATATAAGAACAATACATCATAAACAGTATAATTAAAATGTCCCAGAAATGTAAAGGCAAGAACCAATTAAGATAGTAATACCGTTCATTAAGTTATTCAGACTAGCTTATTAGAAGCTCATAAAGTGCATAGCAAATAAAGTGCTATTGTGCCCTTTCTAAACAATACCAATTAAATTAATAAAAAACATTGTAATGGCGAAAATATGAGTTATAAAAGACATTTTAAAATAGCTATTGACTTAGTCTCCTCCCAATCAGTTATTATAAAATATTAGTTAATACTTTTTTCTTTAAACAATCCAATGCCTCACTAGCCTCCTTTTTTATAGAGCCGAACATAAATACGATGCTACTCAATAGTTGGTATATGGATTAGGAAGCATTTGGAAGAAAAACAGGGCAGGATGGCACTGGAAAAAGTAATTTTTTAACAGTAATAGACGGATATACTTTTTCTGAAAACATTTATAAAATTTACAAAAAAATAGCAAATGTAAGTTAGATTGAATAGATATATTGACACAGGGACAAAAAGAATAGTTTACTCACCCTGCGGCAAAATCCTTGAAACCTCTGCAAAGCTCTGCTGACAGGGCATACGGCAGAGCAGCAAGCGTAACCAAGGCCATCACAGCCATCAATCAGTCATGAGACACACTAGAAACCAAGATAGTCATAGTGGGAGTCGACATCATGCTGGTGCTCCAAGATCTACAATATTCGGTGGATAGGATTGTAGAGGCCAAAGTCAGAGCAACAGGGCGTTGAAAACACAATATCCATGATACATAAGACCATATTAAGACACTCCTCCATCACTATTGAAATGGCTGGAAGGGTTGAAGATGTTGAGAGGAGAGCCTGGAGAATCAACCTCCGTCTGATAGGCTTACCGGAGAGCTGTGAAGGAGCCTCACCGGAAGCGTTTCTGGACAATTAGCTACGTTCTAGCATGCTGACAGATGCACTGTGTTCCTGTTTAGTCATTGTGCGGGCACTCAGAATCACGACTCCAAGGCCATCCCAGGGGACCCCAGCTAGACCTTTCATTTTCTGCATAGTGAACTTCCACAACAGAGACTCTATATTGTGTCATGACTGCACTTAGGAAATCCTGATGTACCAATCCAACAAAATACTCCTGTTCCCAGTTTACACTAAGTTGGTCCAACAACAGTGCAAATGCTTAAGAGGCAAAGAAAAAAACTGAGCAATCTCAATATCCGATACATGTTGCTGTACTAAACTCAGGGTCCTCAATTAAAACCAGTCTCTCTTCTTTGACTCTCCTGAGGTGGTTTTTCAATGGACATATGAAAAGATCTCTGTGAGACTGCACACACTGCACATACTTGAAAGCGGTGGTGATTAGGCAGCGGGCCTCCAAACCTCCCTTCAATGGTCCTGAATAAGAAAGCGAAATAAGAACCATTCACAATCATTCTGGAGAAATTGACATAACAAAGCTGAAGAGACATACAATACCTGAGATCGAGCGATGGGAACATCAGCGACCCCAATGGCGGAGGCTATAAACAACCTTGAAGAGTCTGAAAAGACAAAGATCTCATTAACGTCTCTCTGGAGAGAAAGGGAGCAGGGGGAGCGACATGGCTCAACTAGATTGAAGCACAGTTGTATGGTGAGTTATACTGACAATGTGGAGGCTATGAACAACAATTACATTAGGCGAGCCAGGGTCCCAGGCGAGCATTTGAGTCTTGGCAACCCCTGTGACTAAAAGGTGCATGCAAAGGCCCTAAGTGGTTGTAAGGGGATCCAGTTGGGTCAGGGGTGGTCTGAATGCCCCGTTGGAATCGACAGCTGACTGCTACTGCATGTTACCAACTTATAGGGTGGGTGGGCACAGGAAGTCTGTGTTCTTGTTTACCATTTATTAGGTTGGCGCCAGTTCAATACCCTGGGGGCATTGTTGCTCACTCGTCTATAGGACTCATGCTACCTCCGTATGGCTGATTACGATGAAGGAACCAAACATAAGCAGATCCGTACACTGACCTGGAGCATCAACTGTTTGCTAGAAAAGATTAAGCAGACAGAAATCCTCAAAGTGGCCAAGAGACAGCAGGCAGATCTCTCCAAGAGAACATCTTGTTGGGTTCCAAGACTCCCTTCCTGGCCTGATACGGGTATGTTCAGGTCTACCACTCAGCGTTCATTAAGGATCCTGGGGTGGCCATATTAATTAAAAGAAGATTACCTTTCATGATTACAAAAGAATGATCAGATCAATGTGGCAGATACATGGTGGTTAGAGGCCTAATACATGAGGAACCCTTGACATTCTTCGATGTCTAAGCCCCTCCATCCCTCACCCTCGTCCTTCAGAGAAACCATAACAAGATTGGTGGCTGACTTCCCCAGGGTCCCCTGGTGCTGGGGGAGACCGGAACATGTTTTTAGTTGAATGTGCAGGCAGAACTTGGAAAAAGGTCAGAACCAAAACAGGTCATTCATTGATGGGTCACTTCTTGGAGGCACTAGGTTTTGCTGATGTCTAGCGACTCTATAATCTAAGAGAGAGAAGTTACACTTTCTACTCCTGTTTACATACCACATTCTCATGCCTTGACTATTTCTTGTTGCCCAAGACAGAGATTCACAGAGCAACCACTGCTTGTTTTTCCAGCCTGCTGCCTTTCTGACCGTTTCCCACTGAATTGCTGCATGGCAACTAGTCAGTTAAGACCTCCACTGCTATGGAGGTTTGCACCTTGATAATGCATGCAGGAGACAAATAGGTGAGGCAGTTGACATGTATTTTATACACAATCAGGTATCCGAGAATTCCTCAAGTATTGTGTGGAGAGCCTTCAAAGGAACCCTCCAAGGAACATTCATAAGTTACTCAACAGGCTAAAAATTTTATGAGAAGCAATTGCTCAATGAACTGAAGTCTCAGATACTGGACCTCGAAATGTGCTGCCAGGAGAGCCCGGATCAGAGGCTACCTAGAGAATTGGTCCATACCCAAACTGTCTTGCAACATACATTATTGGACACAGCAAATTCATTTAGCTCACCTCACAAGCACAAATTTACTAGTGGGGAGACAAGGCTTGCAAACTCCTCCATCACCTGAGCTCCAATTCATGGCAGTATACTCCGATCCTACAGCTCACTGACCTGGATGGGTCAAAATCACTGATGATGAGTCTATCGCTGAATACTTTGCGCAGTGTTATTCTCACTTATACAGCCACAGAGATGGACTGCCCTAGGCACTGATCAACAAATTCAAGACACACCTGCCCCTACGGACCCTCACTGACATAGAGCGATGACACCTGGAGAGTTACCTACTAGCAGGATAAATATGGGCAGTATGAGCGAGTTGAACTCGGGGAAAATCGCCCAGACCCAACTGCTATCCGGGAGGCTTTTGCAAACTATTTATGCATAAATTCAGTACCCCTCTGGAGGCAGTCAAACATAAAGCAGTAAAAACTACACAATAGTCCCCTGACCTTTGCAGGACTAAAATTATAGTAATTGTGAGGCCTAAACTACCCCCAGAAACTTGCTCCTCATATCGTTCTATCTTTCTCTTCTACAGAGAGGTCAAAATCCTAGCCAGGGCACTGGCAGACCTCTTGCTTACAGTAATTCCTTCCCTCTTCCATCCAGACCTCACTGGATTATGCCTGGACGAGCTACCAGACACAATATTAGGCGATTACCGAACACCTTGGCTCTCTCTTCCCCCTTAACTTTGGGCCGAATTGCTGATCTTGGCAGCAACGTCTCCCTCTGTGACAACCCCTGGTAGCCCAGCAATCGCAGACCAACTCCCACACCAAAAGGCCACACCTATAGCCTCTGCATCATCTTTAACAGTAAAATCAACGTGAAGCATCAGATCAATGCAGTCTCCTCCACCTGCTTCCACACTGTCTGCATGCTCCGAAGAATTTGCAATGGCTCCCCATCAGCATGAGAAAAACAGTCACACAAGCCTTAATCACCAGCTGGCTGGACTACTGCAACACACTGTATGCAGGAGCCACCACCAAACTCACAAGAAGGTTCCAGATGATACAGAACTCAGCAGCTGAACTGATCCTCAACCTGCCGTAACAGGCCCACATCATCCAACACCTGAGGAACCTCCACTGGCTCCCTGTCCAGAAAAGATGTTAATTCAAAGTTATTGACATATGCCTACAAAGTCCTCCATGTCCAAGGACCAGCATGCATGAACCACCGCTTGAGCTTCCATCAACCATCAAGAAACCTTTGCGTCACTGCCCTTGCCCTCGCACAGTCTCCATGCACCTGCCGTGGCCATAGCAGAGGCTGCTCCTTCTCCTACCTCGCCACCAAATCTTTAAACGCTCTCTCACTCCACCTCACAACATCACCCTCGCTAAAGGACTTCAGGAAGAGACCCAAAAACCGAGCTCTTTAACTAAATCCAGCAACCTAGCACCTGGATACCCTCAAGCTCTATAAGTACTGATTGATTGTGTCCATGTGGGCAGTGCAACATCTGCGTCTTTTGGAATCCAGAGGGTAATGCAGCAAGGTTTTACACTATGCCCGCTCCTTTCTGCCATTGCCATTGAACCCTTGGCTGAATTGTTGCACATTCCTGCATTAATGCACAGATACAGGAGTTTGAATGGGGACCCAGGATATAATAGCCCTCTATGCTGATGATGTTTTGGTATTCCAGATGAGCCATGAGAGAACAGGTTCAAGAGCACTATGAAGGTTTCAAATATTTGGAGAGCTGCTCACTCTTTTTGTTAATCTGGCTACGTCCTAGGTATTCCTGATTCCCAACCAATTCCAAGATCTGGGCTGGGCATCTGAGCTGGTGGTCATCACATAGGGGTTTTGTTATCTTGGTGTGTTCATCACCCTCCACACTGGTAATTAAACAAGAAGAATCCTACTCGGAGTGCACACCTCAGGGATGGGGACACTCAGTGTTGTGAAAAATACCCCTCACACACCAACAGGCCCCTTGGTGTCATGCTTCATCATCGGGGTCTTCGCATCCTCCTAAAAGGATGCGGCGTGCTGCGACCAGCGACTACGCGGGAGCACTGTCGAAGTTGACTATGTGTGGTGTGTGTTAAGTGCAGGTGATGGGGTATTGGAAATCTGAGTGAAGGGTGTGGTGAGAATTAAAAAGTACCTGGCTAGTGGGTTCTATGAAAAAACTTTATTCGAGCCCCCCAGCTGGTGCTATTAAAAAAAAGTGCAAAGTGAGGTCATTTGTCTGTATTATGGACACTACCTCTGGTGTGCGTCGACATGTTTCGGAACTGGTGTTCCTTCTTCAGGACGGGGGCACAACTTCCCAACCCTACTCACGTTTTTTTAAGAAAAAATGTTTTCTCTTCAAGTAGAAAAAAAGTGAAATTATTTACAGTGAAGACAGAGAGGCTAAAATGTGCCTACAGCGGTTTTTTGAGGTCATGCAGTTGCATGTCCTAAAAAGAAAAAGAGAAGACGAGTCAGTTTGGTTTCCACAGGGGACTGGCTCAGACAGGTGCAGTCCCCTTGAGCCCCAAACGGTTAAATAAACCTGTAAAAAGAAAGACACACATAACACATAACATAGATGACACACTAATAGTTTGTAATGGTTCCGTAAATCATACTCATAGTGACTGTTGTGTCCTGCCTCATGAGCATATCCAGAACGCCAGGGTAGGTAGGTGGATTCTTAATCTGTGTGGGTAAAGAGTTGGTTTCAATATTTTTACTCACTGTCTGGGTTCGTGCTAGTTAAGTCTCTGAAAGCCTGTCTATTGAATACTCACAAAATCCGCCTGAGTCGGCCTACTTCTACCACCCTACGCTGCTCCGCTGGTAATGCTTAGCGTTCAGGGCTTTGTTATATATGGGCCTCAAGGTACTCTCTGATTCGTTGATTGACGGATGTAGTGCGCAGACCAAATAAGGAGCGTCCGCCTCAGCGCCTATCATAATCGTGGACCAGTTTACGGAGTAACATGTGTCAATCTGAGCATGTTAGATCCGGTAGTGACTGTTAAGCCAGTGGGGCGCATGCGTGTCTGTCATAGACACGGCCGTCAGTCGCTACCTCTGGACGCATGGGTAGATGGTGTAGTCTGTGTGATATGCGCTTTCATTGGTCACACTGTTCTCATAGTAATTTGGAGTAAATGCCATAGGTACATTATAAGAGTGGTTGAAATCCAAAATATGAGTAGGTTATTGGGAAACTTGTGATGTGATACTTTGGACAGCGCATAGAATTGATCAGTGAGTGTTTAACATTGGTTTTCTTGAAAGAGAGACTTCACAGGCACAGCCCTTACGGTTACAGTTTTGATA
This sequence comes from Lissotriton vulgaris, assembly GCF_964263255.1. Classification (NCBI taxonomy): domain Eukaryota; kingdom Metazoa; phylum Chordata; class Amphibia; order Caudata; family Salamandridae; genus Lissotriton; species Lissotriton vulgaris. The sequence goes on along the minus strand of NC_141691.1, from coordinate 735,077,737 downwards.
AGAACCCTTGTTTCTCAAAAATGGAGTTACAGGCATAAGTTGCAGACCCTTCAGGTTTTCTCAGGTTTTACCCGGACAGATGGCCCCATGGAATATCGTTGTTTAGGCCTTCAATGTGGGTGCCCAAACGAAAAACCCATTGTTGTTCTTTTTGAAAGAGGCCGGTTTCTGATTGCAAACGTTCAATTACGGTCCAATGCAGATCATTGACACAATGGTGTTGTTCCAGGAAGTGAGATGCCATCTTTGTGGTTGTTTTTTTGCAGCGTATGTTGCTTTTATGTTCTCCTATTCTCACTTTTACAGGTCGTGTGGTCATGCCTATGTATTCTAGGCCACATGGGCATGTTATCATGTAGACAACATTTTTTGTGTTACAATTAGAAAATTGTCGTTGTTCCCATGATGTACCATTCCTGAAGGTTATGACCTTGCTTTTTTGAGTCAGATGGCGACTACTGCAGTCACCACAGGGGAAGTGTCCTGGGACTCCAATGGTGGTCTGTCTACCAGGTGGATTTTGACGGGGTCTTGTGTGTACCAGTATGTCCTTGATGTTTCTGCCCCTGCGATGTGCATACATTGTTTTTTCAAAATCCAAATTCCCACAGTTCAGTATCCTCCAGTGTTTGTTTATCACTTTCGACACTTCGTTGGACATGGTTGTGTAGGTCGTGACACATATTGGTCTTTTGGTCATTCCTTTGTCTTGTGGATTGTCTTCAAGGAGTGCGTCCCTGTGGTTGTTCCTGGCCCGTTTCATTGCCTTGTCAATGGTTCTGACGGGGTATTGTCTTTGTATTAGTTTTGTTTTCAGATCTTTGGCCTGTTTGTTGAATTGGTTCAATTCTGTGCAGTTTCTTCTGAGACGCAGGAATTGTCCATACGGTAGGTTCTCCCTGAGGTGTCTGGGATGGAAACTGTCGTACCGTAATAAGCAGTTCCTGGAGGTGGGTTTGAAGTGGGTTGTACTCTTCAACCTACCATCCTCCGTGTAGATGTTTAAATCCAGGAAAATCATTGACGTGCTGGAGGTGGTGCTTGTGAATTTCAGATATCTGTTCTGGTTGTTAAGCCATGTCACAAAAGTGGAAGCACTCTCCAAATTGCCATCCCAAATGATGAAAATGTCATCTATATACCTTTTCCAGGTGTTGATCTGCGAGTGGTATGGGTTGTCTGTATGAAGGATTCTATTTTGTTCCAGGTGGTAGACAGACAGACCAGCCAGACTCGGAGCAAATGTACTACCCATGCTTGTCCCATGGGTCTGTAAATACAAGGTCTGGTTGTATTGGAAGAAATTTTCTTTCAAGGCTATGGAGATACATTCTAAGACCAAATTTCTCGGGGTTTGGTATTTCCATATATTGCTGAAGAGTACTTCCTCTATGATTTGCAATGTCTCTTCATGAGGAAGGCTGGCATATAAGCTCTCTACGTCGAGGCTTAGTAGGAGCTGTTTTGATGGATCAAATTCTTTGTCTTCCAGTAGTTGTAAGACTGCTTTGGTGTCTTTCAAATAAGTGCTAGTGGATTGTACCAAAGGGCGGAGAAATGCATCCGCAAATTTCGACAGGGGCTCCAGAATGGAACCAATCCCGGAGACGATAGGTCTTCCTGGTGGGTTGTTGATGTTTTTGTGGATTTTAGGGATGCAATAGAAGTACGGTATTCGCGGTGATGGTTGTTGTAAAAACTCAGCTTCTTTTTTACTTGGCCAGTCGTGGGCTAGACCTTCCTCCACCATGCCTCCAATCCTGATGCGTAGTCTTTCAGTTGGGTCATCGTGCAAAATTTTGTAGTTGCGTTCATCAGATAATAAACGTTTGCACTCCATATCGTAAGCCTCCAGGGTTTGTAGTACAATGGCACCCCCTTTGTCCGCTGGTTTTATAACAAGTTCTCTATTGTTTGTTAATTCCCTTAGGGCTTGTTGTTCATCACCACTAGTGTTGTGGAAGGGGTTTCTTTCTTTCATGTTGAGTTGGTTGACCTCAGTGATGACCGCTTTTTCAAATGTTAGAATTTCTACTGATATTGTGGAATCCGGTGGGGTGAAGGTTGATTTTAATTTTAAACCAGTATCTGTTTTGTCCTCAGGTGGTGGCTTGTCTTTAAAGAAAGCTTGTAGCTTCAGTTTCCGGAAGAATTCTTGCAGCTCCATGTTGAGTCTGAAGATATCTGGTTTTTGAGTCGGTACAAACCCTAGTCCTTTGTTCAATACATTTTTCTGTATCGCTGTTATTGTCAACGGTGTAAGGTTGACTACTAGGTCCCTCTCTTGCTTGTCGATGGCTGGTTGGGGAGGTATCCGGTCATGCTCCTGGTTGTCCGGGCGTTGGGCTGGTCCTGATCTTCCCAAGCCACGGTGTTGCCTTTCCGGTTCATTCCTCGTGTGGTCTGGCGTGTGCCTAAAAAGGCTGTTGTTGGCCTCCATAAGGCTGTTGTTGACCATAGTAACCTTCGTTATACTCTGGGTTCCATTGAGGGTAACTCAGTGCTCCTGGTGGTGGCCCAAATTGAAAAGGATTGAATTGTGGAGGGCCTAAGTATTGCGGATATTGGGTTTGTGGTTGGTAACCCCTCCATCCCCTTTGTCTGGGGAATTGTTGTCTCCTTTGTCTCCAACCTCCTCTGCGTTGTCTGGATCCTCTATTGCTGCTTGAGTTCGATCCTGAGGAGCCGTAATGGTGGTCTGTCTACCAGGTGGAGTTTGACGGGGTCTTGTGTGTACCAGTATGTCCTTGATGTTTCTGCCCCTGCGAAGGGTCTGCAACTTATGGCTGTAACTCCATTTTTGAGAAACAAGGGTTCTTATCAAAACTGTAACCGTAAGGGCTGTGCCTGTGAAGTCTCTCTTTCAAGAAAACCAATGTTAAACACTCACTGATCAATTCTATGCGCTGTCCAAAGTACCACATCACAGGTTTCCCAATAACCTACTCATATTTTGGATTTCAACCACTCTTATAATGTACCTATGGCATTTACTCCAAATTACTATGAGAACAGTGTGACCAACGAAAGCGCATATCACACAGACTACACCATCTACCCATGCGTCCAGAGGTAGCGACTGACGGCCGTGTCTATGACAGACACGCATGCGCCCCACTGGCTTAACAGTCACTACCGGATCTAACATGCTCAGATTGACACATGTTACTCCGTAAACTGGTCCACGATTATGATAGGCGCTGAGGCGGACGCTCCTTATTTGGTCTGCGCACTACATCCGTCAATCAACGAATCAGAGAGTACCTTGAGGCCCATATATAACAAAGCCCTGAACGCTAAGCATTACCAGCGGAGCAGCGTAGGGTGGTAGAAGGAGGCCGACTCAGGCGGATTTTGTGAGTATTCAATAGACAGGCTTTCAGAGACGTAACTAGCACGAACCCAGACAGTGAGTAAAAATATTGAAACCAACTCTTTAACACACAGATTAAGAATCCACCTACCTACCCTGGCGTTCTGGATATGCTCATGAGGCAGGACACAACAGTCACTATGAGTATGATTTACGGAACCATTACAAACTATTAGTGTGTCATCTATGTTATGTGTTATGTGTGTCTTTCTTTTTACAGGTTTATTTAACCGTTTGGGGCTCCAGGTGACTGCACCTGTCTGAGCCAGTCCCCTGTGGAAACCAAACTGACTCGTCTTCTCTTTTTCTTTTTAGGACATGCAACTGCATGACCTCAAAAAACCGCTGTAGGCACATTTTAGCCTCTCTCTCTTCACTGTAAATAATTTCACTTTTTTTCTACTTTAAGAGAAAACATTTTTTCTTAAAAAAACGTGAGTAGGGTTGGGAAGTTGTGCCCCCGTCCTGAAGAAGGAACACCAGTTCCGAAACATGTCGACGCACACCTGAGGTAGTGTCCATAATACAGACAAATGACCTCACTTTGCACTTCTTTTTAATAGCACCAGCTAGGGGTCTCGAATAAAGTTTTTTCATAGAACCCACTAGCCAGGTACTTTTTAATTCTCACCACACCCTTCACTCACATTTCCAATACCCCATCACCTGCACTTAAAACACACCACACATAGTCAACTTCGACAGTGCTCCCGCGTAGTCGCTGGTCGCAGCACGCCGCATCCTTTTAGGAGGATGCGAAGACCCCGATGATGAAGCATGACACCAAGGGGCCTGTTGGTGTGTGAGGGTTATTTTTCACAACACTGAGTGTCCCCCATCCCTGAGGTGTGCACTCCGAGTAGGATTCTTCTTGTTTAATTGCCAGTGCCCGTGGAGTGAGAATCCTATCTCTATACTCTACCTCCCCTCATTGTTACCTTTCATCACCCTCCACAAACATGATGTAGGCACGCAACATCCAACCATTGATAGACTCACTAATGGCAGACCTAAAGACATGGTCTGCGCTTCCTCTGTCTCCCATGGACAGAGCCACCATATTTAATTAGTGTCCATCGCTGCTGGTGGTGAACCCTTTATCCTGGCACCAAGAACATGTGCGCTTGGATGTGTTTTTGGAATGCCAGTGGAGTTGGTATGCACTGCAGAGGTACCTGAATGAACCAGAGTGACACAGGTTCCAGTTTAGAAGCCTCTGGACTGTTCATCTACACAAGATGGAGGCAAAGTTGCTTTCCCAGACAGTGAAAGTGTATTGCTGACACCCCTTAGACTTGAGGGGAGAAACCCAGACACCAAAGTGGAGACAGGCTCCACCTTACAAATTTGATTAGGTCCTTTCTGAAACAAAGGGCTGATGATCAGTATTTCTTAAACTGCCATTTGGTGGATGGCCAGGATGAAGGATTGGGCTGAAATTTCTGTGGTTAGAGGTTGAAGGGTCATTTTGAAGAGGAGCAGGTCTTTTTCTCTTTTCCTGATCACTATCAAGCGTGGCTGTTAGTAGCCAAAAGAAAATTGCTTACACCTGTTGTGAATGCTACAACTTGGAGACAACCCTGCTGTGAAGAGCATCACTTAAGATGAAGGCAGGGTATGGAGGCTAGCCTGAGAAGGATATATGAATGAGGAACTGACTCAAAGACCATGGAGGGGGGATTGCTCCATAGACCACCCAGATGACTACTGTATATCCAGGACCAATGTCTGCCTGACAGCCAGCTTCCCACATGTCTGAAGACATCGCCTGAGTATGACCTAGAGGAAGAACAGCATTACTTGCCCTGAGATCCCAAGGCGTACTGTTAGAGTGCGAGGGAAGAAGCAAGTCAACCCTGCACGAGGAGCTTTCCCTTGGAAGGGCCTAGAAGCATTTGATCTTATGGCACAGGTCCATTCACCAGAGATGTACAAACTGCCTGAGTTACATGATTGAAGTTGCAATCCAGTTCCAGAGAACCTTGTAGGAACCCCAGTACCTCTGAAGTGTGCCTGAGCAGCCTCCTGTGCCATTGTCATCACGGCACTTGTGGAAGTATGCTTGATTAGTTGGCCTGACTGAAGCTGCAGTCAATAATTGCTCTGTAACACCCACTGTGTGCCTGTAACAATAAATAGCATGCCTATGGCACTGCAGACTCTGTGCCATGTGGGCCTGCCTTCCCCAAAACGGAAGACTGCAAACATGTGATGCCCACCCAATGGCACCTCAGCGAGAGACTTGCTCAGTACAGCCCCCCCAAGGGTACCAAGTAGACTGTGGTGCTTGGAAGAACAAGGCTATCTTCTTGAGGCACTTAGGGCCCGATGTAGGTCACCAAATACCGATCGGTAACGGCCGAATTCGGCCGTTACCGACCGGTATTTGGTGATTGAGATGTAGGGGCCATTATTTTACAGAATCAGTAAATTTACAGAATCGGTAAATTTACCGATTCTGTAAAATACCGAATCGGTAATTTTACCGATTCGGTAAATCCTAGATGTAGGTAGCACTGTTTACAGTGCTACAGGCCTTCAGAATTCGGTATTTTATCACCCAATGCAAATGGGTGGTAAAATACCGAATTCAGGTGTACATGCACATCTGTGCATGTACACCTGTGCCATGTGGCACACAGACATGCCCTAAGGGCATGTCTGTGTGTCACATGGCACACAAGCCTGGAATTGGGGTGCTACAGGGTGTCAAAGTGACACCCCGTTCACCCTTTCAGGATTCGTATTTACCGATTCGGTAAATACCGAATCGGTATTTCCCATTGATTCCTATGGGCTTCAAGGCCCATAGGAATCAATAGGAACTACCGATTTGGTATTTACCGAATCGTTAAATACCGAATCTTACAGATTCAGTAATTCTAAAATAAGAATTACCTACAGCTGCCCCCTTCCCATTTACCTACTCTTAAATACCGAATCGGTATGGTTCGGTATTTAAGAGTAGGTAAATAGGAATTACCTACTTCGGGCCCTATGTGTCATATTAGTGCCTGGCAACCGAGATGCTGAAGACCCTAGAACCCATTATGACTGCTTCTATCGTGCCTCAGACAGCACCTTCCAGCAACCCATTGACACTGGAACCCAGTGTCAGAATAAGGATGCTGAACAAACTTTAACCTGGGAGGTCCCACACAACTGACAGCAGGCTAAAGCAGTATTCAGGCCCATTGAGCCTGTAAGACCCAGGTGCCCTGAGAGCCACAAGAGCCTGGAAGAGGGCCATGGCCAGAGGTTGCTGCTGCTCTCCGAAGACTCATTAAGCGGTTTGCAACCGCCCCTCCTGAGCAGGGCTGCCATGAGCCATGAGACACAAGTCAAGTCAAAAAGGTTTATTGTATAATTATTTAAAATTATTACAAATTTCACATGATAAAAATAACAGTATAGAAGCCATTAAAATTTCCTAGTCATATTACAGCTCAGCGTCTAAGAAATGATATAAATACGATATTTTAAAAAATTTAGGTCCGGGGCGGCTCCAGCCGTCTGAGGGTCTCAATCAATTTTTAACGTTCAGATTATGATTTTCATGAGAGACCCTGGATTAGGGTGGCCTTGGTGGCCTTCCTCCTCAGTATTCCCCCTGCTCAACTTGACCTAAGCATTTTGCACACATGTATGTAGGATTCAATTTGAAATTACCTAATCGCAAATTTGTGCAATTCACTCTTAGGTAATTGCAAACACCTATGTACTAATGGGGCTTTGACACATTCAGCGATTCCAAATGGTGGTCACAATTGACCTACCTCATTAATATTCATTGGGAATCTCTAAAAATACAGGGATGGTGGCCTGCTGAGGACAGCAGACTACCATGACTGTGTTTTCTAGAAAACAGAATGCGTTTCAAAAACCAAACTGAAAAGCTATTTAGGAATAGGCAGTGGTCCCTAGGCCCACTCCCTATTCTTAAAAAACGTTTTTGCATACAATCACAAATGGAAGGAGTCCCACTGGGAACCCTTACTGTTTGTGAATGGGTTACCACCAACTTCAAGTTGGTGGTAAAATGTGAATGTTTTGTGATGGCATTTTGGTCGCAAAACAGTCTTACATACCGCTGAGAGTGGCTATTAGGACGGGACACCCTTAACACTCCCCTTCCTAATACTGAATTGCTAACCTATTTTGCGATTCGGTAATAGGTTACCGAATTGCAAAATGGGCCTTTGTACATAGAAAAATGCTTTTTCTGGTCACAAATGTCCCGATTCTACGAATCAGGCCATTTGTGACATGAAAAAAGCTACATACATATGGCCACATGTGCTTGGTCCTCTGCACCACCTGTTAACCAATCTGCCCACGGGAGGCCCATCTCTGCTCTACACCACCAGGAGAGGAATGAGTGAGAAACTTTATGGGTTGTCTAGCCCCATAAAATAACTGTGTGCTAAGAGGCCCGATTGAGCGCTGTACTAGATCTACACATTTAGACGTCTTCTTAAACATGCTTGTGAGAGTGGGCTTGTTGACAAGCAGGGCCGGCTCTAGGTTGGTGCGATCGGTGCCACCACACCGGGCGTTGACTTGGGGTGGGGGTGCCATGTTTATTGTTTTGAAAGCACCAGATGCCACGTTCCTTGTCCAAGCAATTTTCAAACATCAATAAAAATGTCACGAAAACTCCTGTGATTAATGTTCTCCCTGGAGCTTTATCTGGTAGAGGAAGTTTTGACTCATCATAGCGCAGAGGGTTAACATACCTGCTGCAAAGAAAGTGTCCCATTGAGATAACAAACTGCGTACACTGTAAATAGGTCTGTGGGTTATCGCTTTTGTTGGAGAGATCCTTTTGTTACATGAAGTTTAAAAGTTGAACTCCTAATATAGATCAGTGAGCTATTAACTATCCTCAAAGAGTTATATGCAAACTGCAATGAATATATTACAGCTACATGTTTTTTGCTCAGTCTTTCCTTATTCTAATATTGAAAAAAGGGTTTATTTGGGTAGAAATCAATTCTTATTATTAAAGAAAACCCCTAACAATGGAGTTACATGTTAAATTCTGAATTTGTGCTTATCCAGAGCAAAGACTCTTAAACTATACTGCCTACCAGTATGGATGACATGTGACTCCTACACCTTGTAGGCCTCTGTTTTATGTAACATTTCAAATACACTGATTTACACATGCATGATTGTCTCCGTGCAACGTATGCGTGATTTAAAGTGTTCTGACACCTTAAACTGGTTTGAGTGGTGCTATAAAACTAAATGAATCTAAGAGACAGTGGTTATGGAGACTTGAGGGGGCATTGCCAAATGGTGGTAGTGAGGTAATCCTTGGCGAGGTAGTCGTGGGGGGGGGAGGGGCGTCAACAAACATTGTCGCACTGGGCACCACCAGTACTAAAGCCAGCTTCCTGACAAGTGGACTTGGGCACAGCGGTCTGCTCATGGACACAATCGGCAACCAAACAAAACAGGCAATTAAAATGCACCTGGCAGAGCAGCGGACACATAGGATGAGTAGCTGGTTGGGGAAATTGGTGTACTCCTATAGCGCGAGTACTTCCTGCTGCATGTTATAATCGAATCTGTGCCATCTGTACAGACTGGGTTATAAAGATATTTTTTGCCTATTAGCTCTCGACTCAAATGGACAGCTGCCTGCATTATTTACTATAGATTGTCAATAGGGACAGTTTTATTCCTATGGCTTTCACTGACATGGGCCTGCATCTTTCACAGTGGCTTCTGCTGGTGGAATGTTCTTCAGTATGCCTAATGCCGCTATGAGTTTATAGGGAGGCCAATGGCTTGCTCCTGTAATTTCTTATACACTCAAACAGTTCAAGGGCAACAAGATTATTTACTATTAGGTGGATAATGTAATTCTTGTGCTTACAATATAAGGCCAATAGTCAAGTGATGTAATTTCCTGTAATATTGTTGTTAGGCTAATTTATTATGAAACCTGAACATTCTAACCACTTTTTGACCACAGGAGGTTGGAAAGTATGTTTCACATAAGGACCTCAAGGGTCATTTAGAGTGAAGTGTTCACTACTGTGGTAATAATGTTAGTATACAGTTTTATAGCCAAATTTGGGGTTACAACGCAAAAAATTAGGAACAAAGGGACATATTTACAAGGACATTGCTCCACCGGAGCATCACTTTTTACGACGCTCTGGTGGTGTAATGCCCTGCTCTATATTTACAAAGCAGTGTTAAGCCACTCTGCATGGCTTAAGGTTGCTTTGTAAAGATCATACCCTTTCACGCAAGTATGTGTGTGAAAGGGGCGTGCAATGGGTGTTGCTACGGGCATTCCACTGCAACACCCATTGCTTTTTGGCGCTGCCCCAGATTTGCAAGGATCTGTACATCTGAGGCAGCCGCTGGAAAGAAGGTGTTATAGTGGGGCAATTCTGCAGCACACATAGAAAGGGAAAATTGCCTTTAATGATTGTTTATGTGCAGGAAGGTGTCCCTTCCTGCACATAAACAATCATCCTGCAACACAGGCACCCGTGCAAGTGTCTCTGTGTTGGCGCTAAGCAGCTTTTTTTAGAGCCGGCGCAAGAGAAAACCCAGGGGTGTGCTGTATTCTTGTGACTATGAAGCATCCCTGCATTTTGGAAATAACGCATCACAGCGCTGCTCAAATGCTTGCAGCACCACTCTCTGCCATTTCTTTGTAAATATGCCCCAAGGTGTGACACCTCATTTACAACCCACTGAACTAGATTTAACTTGCGTGCTATTACCACCATCATTTTGCTGGCGTTAACATGTCATGGAATACTTGTGATTCTTAGCAGTATTACATCAAATCTCTGAATACGCAATGAAAGAGGAAATATGTGACAAGATTTCTGCATATTTTTACCATTACAACACATTTATATTTATCAATTAAATCTCTTTTTTAGTTTACTTTAAAAATGAAATCTCACCAACATCAATTAGTTGGTGAGTAGTTTGCTATAACACATATTTGTTAATGTTATCAAACTACATTGAATAATGATTAAAAAAACAGAAAAGTTGAAAAACTTCCTAACGCCCTTCTCTTCTGGAACTGGGAAATGTGGTTATTTGATTTACTTCGATGTTCATAGTTTTGGACCCACTATTTCTGTGAATTTCATGTTTTAATTCCTTTGAATTATGTTTTTGGCATTTGTAATATTTGTAGAGAACACAAGTATTTGGCGTATGTCAACTTTCTAAATTCTTGAGGGAGATGTCTAAAAATTGTGCCCAAATGCCTACAATATTCTTGTTGCTCTTTTATTGAGTAGAAATAATTTTTTCCATTGCCAGCAAGACCCATAAGAAATAATGCCATACAGACAATTGTGCATCTCTGAGTTTACCCAATGATGGCCTGATCACTTATTTGTTCAATAGACCACTAGTTGAAGAACATATTAGTCAGGAACCACGAGTCGTATCTACCTGATTCTGTCCAGAAAATCAAGACTAGGGGCCGGAATCACAAAGGTAAAGTGAGACAAAAATCTACCTTTACGACTTTTGGTATTCACAAAGGGCACTTACGAGTAGTAAATGCTCTTTGGGAATACCGAAAGTCGTAGTTAGACTTTCGTCTCACTTTACCTTTGTGAATCGGGCCCTACGCTTTTTAGGTCTCGCCTACGCAGCGTGCATGCGCAGCATAGGAAAAAGACCTATAGAAATCGCTTCGGCTTTTCAGCCAAAAACGTGCATGCATTGCATTGCTTTCTATGGCAATGCGTGAACGTTTGGCGATTCCCTTGCGGGAGCGAGCTTTGGCAACATATGTTTGCTCGCTCTCGCGAGGGAATCGCTGTGTGTTCTCTCGCACTCCCACCACCCCTCCCACTTGTTAGCCCAGTACTGTTTCACTATCGCGGCCGCGGGGCCGCGTTTGTGTTTCAGCGCTTGTTTTTTTTTCAGCGTGCATGAGTTTGTACTTGTTCTACAAGTGTTCATCTTTGCTGCATCACTTTTTAAAGTTGATTCATCTTTCAAAAGTGCGAACTTTCAAAAAGGGTAATAATTTCTGCTAGTATGTCTCCAGAGTGAAGTGAAGGTTTGAGCGAACCTGGCACTCCCTTCATTGAGTAGATCTGTACGAAATGCCCGCTGCCGAGTGTGGCAGGAAAGAAGCAGTGAGTATAACACACTGTTCAGAGGGAGAAGGCTCATGCCTGCTGCTACAATACTTTTTTTCAGGCTGGTATTACTGGTACGGTTTGTCCTTTCAAAACAAAAACTACTGAATTATTTCCTGGCAACAATAGAGTGCCGAGCCTCTGCAGGAATCAAGACGAATGCTCATTGTGGGTGGAAGTGACTACGTTTTGTTATTTGTTTGACAGAGAGAGGCGTCGCACTGGGGAGCTGCATCTTGTGGCACGCAGGGTGTTTACACTAACCTCGCCCTGCAACTAAGGCGGCGACAGCTCCTCCTTCTTGGGCAGGGCACCTCGGGACCTGCTGCTTTCACTTTCACTTCGGAGTTTTGCTCTCTCGCCCAGCTCCTGCTTCCGTGCTCGTTGACCTCCGGCACAGCGCTGCTAGGGGCTGGAGGTGGCATCGAGGCGCTGAGGGGGTGCCTTGTGGCGGTCCTTGTGATTAGTTTAGGGTTGTTTCTCGTTGATCTGTTCGTGTTACCGGGAGGCCATGGCGGAAGGGGATGCTGTCTACAGGGACAATGTCGAGAAGAAAGATGATGGACCCACCTTTGTGGGGTGGGAGCATCTGAAGACTCTACGCTTCGCCCTCAAACTCTTGTAGGAGGTGAGTATGGAGCCCTAGAGAGGCTCACCAAGAGGGCATTGTTGCCAAGAGGTCCACTAGCCCTCGACGGGGCCGCGCCTTACTACATCTAAGAGGACGCCTAGCCTACCCAAGCAAGATCACACCAGAATGCTAACCTGGTCTGCCCTTAACCACCACCAGCGACCGGGCACAGCTACCCACCACGAGAGCCCCTACCTATTGACAGGGCCCTTACCCAGCTAGAGTGCAGCTACCTACCAAAGTGCCCCTATTTCCACTCATAGCCCACCTGGCAGCATCCCCTTTCACCGCTCCACACCTGTTCTTTTACATGAACCCTCTTCCCCATGCCCCTCACACTCACAGTATCAATCGGACCCCGTGCCGCCCTCCGCGGACATCCCCATCTCACCCACTCGCTTCAAGACATATAGCCCTCTGAGCCATGGGCCGACCCACTCTACCCACAGGCGAGACCAAAGCACAGGGAAGGAGGGGAGTACGACACTACACACGCAGGAGAAATATAAAAGAGCAAGTGCTGCTCAAGTAATATTACTGTTAAAAGTGAAAGCCAGGCATATTGGCTTTGCCAATGCTTGGTAGTTGTGGCATTGTTTCCTTCAGCATTGACAGGGCGGCTTTAGCGCTGCTGGCGCCCGATGCAACAGTCTTTTTTTAGCGCCCCCCATTACCCCCTCCTCAGATATACTCACTAGCACCCGGCAAAAAGGGCCCCTCATCTCTCCATAGCCTCTCTCTTGCATACATTTAATATATTTTAAAGCGTGGTAAAGGCTGGCTTTACTGATTCACTCAGCCATCAACTTTAAACACAGCAGCAGGCATATTAACCCTCTGCGCTACCATATGATGAGCCAAATCTGCCACTAGACAAAACCCCTATTTCTCTCTCTAGCGGGAACATGAATCACAAGGGTTATCTTGACATTTTTATTGCTCCCTGAGATTTGGAAATACAAGGAACTCTGCATCAGCTGCTTTTAAATTGTAAATTATTGCTAAAACAGTGCCCACACCTGAGGTGAACGCGCCCACTCCAGGCCAGCGCCCAGTGCAGTCGCACTGCCCTAAAGCCGGCCCTGAGCATTGATAGTGGTGGTGGTGAGTTATTGGCAGTGTGATATTATTGGTGGTGGTAGTGGTATTGGTTCCTTTAGTGTTGATGGTGATGGTATTGGTGGTGTGTTATTGGTAGTGTTGATATTATTGGTTGTGGTATTGGTATTGGCTCCTTTAGTATTAATATTGGTGGTATTGAGGAAGATGGTATTGGTGGTGGTGAGTTATTGGCAGTGTGATATTATTGGTGGTGGTAGTGGCATTGGGTTCTTTTGTGTTGATGTTGGTGGTATTGGTGGTGTGTTATTGACAGTGTAATATTATTGGAGATGGTGTTGGTTCCTTTAGTATTGATATTGGTGACATTGAGGATGATGGTATTGGCGCTTGTGGTGTGTTATTGGTAGTGGTGATATTATTGGTTGTTGTAATGATATTGGTGGCATTGAGGATAATGGTATTGATGTTTTCTTGATGGTAATGGTATTGATGATGTGGTGATAAAATTGATTGTGGTATTGGTTCCTTTAGTATTGTTGATATTTGAATTGAGTATGGTGGTATTGGTGGTGGGGTGTTATTGGTAATGTGATTTTATTGGTTGTGGTATTGGTTCGTTTAGTGTTGATGTTGGTGCTATAGAGGATGATTTTTAGTGGTGGTGAAGTTGGTTCCTTTAGTGTGATGGTTGTGGTATTGAGGATGATAGCATTGGTGGTGGTGTGTTATTGATAGTGATAAGGAGCAAAGACTTTAAACACTACCTCTCATTGTAGTCTTCCACGAGTGCTCATTCCTGTAAACAGGCCTGTAAATGTTATCTTGTCACATTTGCTGTGCATTCAAAGACAGAGTCAAATGCCAGGCTCTGTCTTCTGAGAAAGCTCGGAGTTTGCTTTTCTTTCCTCAACTTCACAGTGAGAGGATTTATGTGACAATCTTGCTGGATACTGGGGGTAGAAAAGTTATTCCCCCTAGCATACCACGTTTAAATGAACTGTGCAAGTATTGCAGAATATATCGGAATTGGGCACGAATGAAGCACATTTTTCGCTAATTCTGAAGTATGTTGGAAACAAATACTTTAATGTGATCAAAACAAACCAATACACCAGGTGATGCCATTTCCACACATTATAGTTTGTACTCTGTATAGTTTGATTAGTAAAACTGTATGTCTGTGCAAATGTAATGGTCATTTCAGTTGAAAATATGTTCTCTGTAGTGGCAGTGTGCTACCACACCATGCATTCTCCACTTTACGCCACTCCACTCTACTCTGCTCCACTCCACTCTACTCTGAGCCACTCCACACCACTGCACTCTGCACCACTGCACTTTACTCCACTCTGCACTCCTCTATGCCTCTTTACTCTGCCCTCCTGTGCTCTATGCCAATGCACTCTATGCCACTACTTTACCCCACTCCACTCTACTCAACTCTGCTTTATGCTACTCTACTCCACTCTGCCACACTGGACTCTATACGATTGCATTCTACTTTGCATCACTGCACTTCACACAACTTTACGACATTACACTCTAAGCCAGTGTACACCTCTGCACACTACTCTGCACCACTCCGAATCACTTCATGCCACTCTGAAACAACCTACTCTACCCCACTGAATTCTCTTCCACTGTACTGTACTTCACTATACTCCACACCGCTCCACTCTACATCACTTTACTCTGTGCCAATGCACTCTAAGCAACTTTCCTCTAAACTGCACCACTGTACTCTCACTCCTCTCTATGACTCTCTACCCCACTGCAATCTTCACAAAAGCACTTTACGCCACCTTTCCACAGTACAGCACTCTACTCTGCAACATTGCACCGTCTGCCAGTGAACTCCACATCACTCTACTCTGCACTACTGCACTCTATTCCAATGCACTGCAACATTCCACGCTGCGCCACTGCACTCTCTGCCACTCCACTCTGCAATATTGACTCTACAATTCATCACTCTAATCTATGATTGTAGACGCTGAATTCTATGCTGCTGCACTCTACACCACTAGACTCTCCACCCCCTTTATGCTGCTGCTCTGTACACCAGTCCATTCTATCCATGCCACTCCACTCTAAGCAACTCAATTTTATGCCACTCCAGTACAAGACACTCAATGCCTTTATGCAACTCCAATACATGACACTCAATGCCACTCCACTCCATATATTCTTTGCAATTCCACAACACTCCATGCCACCCTCCTCTATGTCCCTAACTGTTAGCCATGTTGAACAGCAGCCACCCGTTTGTACAACATGGCTAAAACATATTGGCAAAGCAGTGAAGATAGATGGGAAAAAGAGATCGGAAACAGTGCAAAATATTTAAAAAACAAGAAAGAGATGAGAAACAGTAGAGGCATATTAAAGTATGCTACAGCTTTTTAAAAAACAGTATGGAAGTCGCACAACCCATGAGCATTAAGGTGCAGGCAGACGGGACAATAATGCAGTCTAGTGATGTTGAAATGCACACTGACAGCACATGGATGTAGGTGGGGCCCTGATACAGTGGGGGAGTTGGATCTTCAGCTACGCTTTGCGGAGGAGGGCAGCCGCGCCAGAGGCTTAGCCCAGGAACAACCTGGGTGGCCGATCAGCAGCACTTACAGAGAGCAGTATTGGCCCCTGCGTTTAAGTTCATCCAGCAGCAGGTGTGGAAGAATTTGACTAACGAATACTTAAGTGCTGTGTTTCTTTAGAGACAAGCTGGAATTACTTACAAGTAAATGCCAGCCGTTGTATTACTACACCAACCCAGGAAATGGTGAACACAGGGTTTACTGCGTTAGACCATAATGGTGGCTAAGTGAGGGGGTGAGTGCACGCGAATGGGACAGCACATGGAGGTGGTGGTGCAAAGGCTGCCTTTCGTCAACTTTCTTGATTCTTTTTGCAGGCGCGTCTTTGAGTTTACCCCCTACTAAAATAAACTGGAGTGTACTGGGGCAAACAGCATTTCGTGACAATTAAGAAACATCTTGTTCGGAGCTTAGGGCATGCACTTTCGGGGAGTAGGCGAGGTGCGGGTTTTCTGCAGAGGTGTGCTGTGCTGCTGAATTGTCTGGAGTAAGGAGTGAGTTGGGATTCACACGCCTCCCATGTCTTCTGCCTAGGCAATGAAAAAGCTAAATTCAGAAAACACATATTACCCAGCCACCATTTACATGGGCAAACAAATAAATGAAAGTTTACGTGGTACACGGTGTGCTCCTTTGCATGCCTAAGGTGCCAAAAAAAAACCTGCATAGAGGCGCTTTTATCTGAAGCTGTGTAAGGTGAGAAGCTGCCAGTAATTAGAGCAGATTGGGGAGCTCGGTCTGCGACGGGAGGTGGGCCAAGCTTCAAGAAAACCTTTTGAGTTTTCTGCAGAGAGCAGCGCACCGAGGTCGGCCAGTGTGCTCTGGCAAAGCTGCCCCGCACGCCTCCCATGGCTGCTGTCCAGGGAATCTAAAGCAAACTTGCACTTATTTACTGATCACTCAGCAGGATAGGTGGTATCATCAAAACCAGGCTACAGCAGCTATAAGAAGGCAGGGATCAGGACGCCAGGCCGTGCGTTTGAAAAGCAGCTGGGTGAAGGAGGCCGCTGCAGCTGAAGAGAGGGAGTGAAGGGGGAGGAGGAGGAGTCAGCTGCCAGGTGGGAGAGGGGGCAAGCGTGGGTGGCGTTCAGCTCCTGAGCTTAAAGAAGCACAAAGTAAAAAAGAGTGCTCCAAAACTAATAAATAGCAAAACAAGTAACGCCACATGTAACAGGGGCAGTCCTCATGGGAGGTTACAAACGTAGAAAAGAAGGGACTACTGAGATTATTAACCAATAAAAAAAGCCATTTAAGAAGGACAGTAAAGGGAGTCATTTAGAAAGATGGGGGGTTCTTAAAGCCCATAGTCCAGACACCCCACATCTCGAAAATACAGCGCAAGCGCTACCTGGGTGAGACCTAAAAAGTGATTAGAGAACATGTAAGGGTTAGCACTGCACCTGGAATTACAACAAAACCCTTCAAGACAACCATCCAAGTCAATAACTGTGGTCATGGTACGCTTTTGCAATGGTTATTTGATTATGGAAATGGAAACATGCTACAAAAAGAAAAAATACAGGTGCCTAAAAGTGGCAGAACATTTCTTGCAAAAACAACATGTAATTAAAACGAATAAATCATCACATATTTTAATTGAGGAGTAGAGCTGATTCCTAGCAGACAAGTGTATTTAAAGGTGATTTAGAAACCTATTTTTTTAATGCACATCACAGAAAAGTTACTATTTGCTTTTAACTAAATTGAAGACATAATATAAGCACACAAGAATGACTAAAATAAATACAATCCCTGGCATTGAACAGGTCTTTCGTAGCAGGATTTGGACATGTGAATAAGCAAAATGTGATGCCAATTA
The DNA here is from genome assembly GCF_964263255.1 of Lissotriton vulgaris. Lineage (NCBI taxonomy): Eukaryota > Metazoa > Chordata > Amphibia > Caudata > Salamandridae > Lissotriton > Lissotriton vulgaris. Next base: position 735,060,108 of record NC_141691.1, on the reverse strand, counting down.
CATACATGCCAACATTTTAAAAAGAGGAAAGAGAGAGATTTTATTTAGAATAATTTGGAGAATGTATTTCTCCCACAGACTTCTATTAAGAGCTCAATCGTGGTTATTGTCATGTACGGGACTGAATGTAATAAACAGTTTTTTTTAGGTCTCGCCTAGTCAGCTCATTTGCTGTCTTCGAGACATGTGGTATTCAGTCAATGGTCTTCAAATACACCCAGCGCTTACCACTGGTTCTTTCATCTGCCTTTAGAAATGGCTGCTTTTTCGTTGGTTAATATGCTCAGTAGTCCCTCCTTTTCTACATTTATAACGTCTCATGAGGACTGCCCCTCTTACGTGTGCCATTATTCCTCAAGTTATTTATTACTTTCGGAGCACTCTTTTCTCAGTTGAGCTTGTTTATGCTCAGGAACTCGATCCCGCCCACTCTGCCTCCCACCCATCCAGTTCACTTAGTCTTCCCACGCAATCATCTCACCACCACGTCCGCCCCGTATTTGCTATTCATCTACTGTTCCCAGCCCTCCCGCCACCACCATCTGCCCATCCAGTTCTCCTAAACCCCGTCCCACTTATTAATTTACAAATACAGAGAGGCGCCTTACTATGCCTCTTAATGCTCCTCCCCCACTCTCCTTGTTCTGACTCGGAGGGAGCATTTAACTGTGTCAGTGTATATTGCAGCAACTTGAATATGCGCGGGTACTGTCTGTTCACGGGGATAACATTACTTTGACCTGCTTCTTTTAGGTTGTGTAGATACAATTGTTGGATGTTCAGCTTCTGCTCCTAGACCCCCCCCACCCCCACCACCACCACCTCCCACCTTTCCAGTGTTTTGAATCTCCTCCTACTGTGCTGTCCTCTCACCACCATGTCTGCTCATATTTGCTATTTATCTACCACTCATACCACCACCTGCCCCTCCAGTTCTACTAATCTCCCCAACCCACTTATTCATTTACAAACACAGAAAGGTGCCTTCCATCGCCTCTTCATGCTCCTCCTTCCGCTACCCTCCCTACTCGGACCCAGTGGAAGCATTCAACTGTATCAGTGTACATTGCAGCACCTGGAATATATGCAGGCACTGTCTATTCACAGGAGATAATTTTTTAACATACATTGTTATTTGAAATGGCCTATTTCAACCTTAAGTTTGTTAATGTGGGCTCATGAATTTTTGCATTCTGCGGGCATGTAATCCAGGAACGTGTGCTGCTATAGCAACAGCATTAAAACCTAAATAACCTGTTTCAAAGATAAACCATCTCTATTCAAAGTGCGTAAAAAACACGTTTTACATTAATATAGCCTTATGGCCCGCCGTAGAGGGCTATACCGGCTATTAAAGGCCCTCTCCAGCGTTAAAGGCCCCGAGCCGAAGGCGCGGGCCTTTAACAAGTGAGAGGGACTTTAATAGCGGTATAGCCCATCTACAAAGGGCTATAAGGCTATTAGAACATTCTGCCACTAGAGGACAGAATGTTCTAACAAAAAAACAAAGCCTTTTGGAAGCGTGAGTGGTTTGGAATCCCCTCAGGCTCCCTGAAGCCTTTGTTCACAGCCAGAGCTGTGAACAAAGAAACATTGGAATGATGGAGCTCCAGGCTTATACCAGCCATTATAAGCCCAGAGCACTCCATTGTTTTCAATGGAGCTCCAAACATTCCAATGTTCTAATAAGAAAAATGTACATGCTGTACGTTCGGGAACATTAGCTAAACTGTTTAGCAAAGCAGGCATAAGGCCCACCAATTTCCACACACTATGAAGGGGTGAGAGGCTAAATCTCTCTACTCCGGCCTCCCCAATCACATAACTATAATACACTAGGAGGAGGAGTGAAAAGTTATAAAAGGGTGGCACATGCTCTGTGTAAAAACATTGCCCTCACTCACAAAATATGACATGCTTCATCATTGGGCTTGCTTACAAAACACCCCTGCGCAGACCAACGCCTGGGGTGGAGCAAAATGAAGGGGAAGACAATACACACACAAAAAATAAATTATATCTCAATATGCTTTGGGATCACAGAAAGAAAAGTGTAGTAAAGATATAAAAATAGCTCGTTGGTGTTGACACTTTGGCCGTAAGGAGGGGTGAAGGGACTTTTAAAACTTCTCCTGTTACTACCATCATTCACATTTTTAGACCTAGACGGTGGGTCTAGGAATAAATTGTTGCACAGAGACACCACTGAGCTAGTAAGCAAGCCCAATGATGAAGCATGTCACAATTTTGTGAGTGAGGGCAGTATTTTTACACAGAGCATGTGCTACCTTTTCATCACTTTCCACTTCTCTTGCTAGTGTGTTATAATAAGGCCCAACAAACTGAGAGCTAAACTAATCTGCCAGTATTTCTTAATACTGCTTAACCTTCCGCACATACAACACGACTAATCAATCTTAAGGGTCTCCTACTTTACCTGTTACGCCACTCCACTTCAAACAAAAATACACAATTAAAAAACATTATCATTTACAGTGCCAATAGCTCCAACTTTCAGAAATGCGAGACCGATTGCATCGCAAATGCATGTTTACATTAGGTAATGAAGAGAACAGATTCAACGAGGACTGCTGTGATTCTTTTTTCCAGCTCAGAGTTGGCAGGGTGAGCAGCCAGAATTGTAATTTCACATGCTATCCTCAATTTGCTATCCGGTTTGCACGCATGTGCCATGCCTTCAGACCATCTGTAGCTCTCTACAAATTTGAATAGAAGGATTAGGCACAAGTAGGTACTGCCAACCATTCTCACTGAAGAGTCTGACACTGAGTAATTTGCTCACATTTTTTCAAGGAATACATTCTCTTTGTAATAAAATTGCAAAGTTGATTAGCAAGCCATCCTCACCATCTATATAAATTGCATCTAAACATGCTTGCCATATTATTTGCTATTTAGTTATCAATTTGGTTATTTCTAGCGAAACCGGGGATGCTCCTTTATCAGTCACCTCCTCGTCTCCCTCACTGCCTTTGGCTCTCTATCTGCATCCAAATGGTGTTATCTCTCATGGCTCTGGTGGGATAGGTTACTGTCCCCTCAGAACACTTAGTTCCAGTCACTTCTCGTGGTCCGTGTCCACGCCAAGGGGTACTTCTCAGACCAAGTTGCCAAGGGCTTCCCGCAGTGTCTCCATTAAAGTTGCATGCTCAGCATTCCACATCTGCCTTTGTAGTGGATCATGCGACTGCAGACCTCCCTCATCCAGGCCACCGTAGTAGCAGGCCCATTTATTGATTTCAGAGCCTAGAACGTTGTCATTCAATCTGGCTGGTTTTTGACTCTTCAGGACTAGCTAAGACAATCAATTGCTGATTAAATTACTCTATGGCTATTTTCATAGTGTTCTTATATTTTTTAACTGCCGTACCAAGTTTGGCCTGTTCATCATGAATTCTTTCATGTGTACTACTTATAGTATCGATACCGTACTTATTGTGGAGGTTAAATGCCTACATTTGCGTGGTCATACAGTCAGTGGCTCAAATACATAACTCGTATTGTGCGATTCTTTTTTTTCATGTTCCACCTTACATTGAATTAATCATTGATCTAAATGGACCTCCACTCCGGTATTACTTCTTCATGGAGTGTTTTTGAGTCTCATCTATTTCATGCAAACATTTTGCTACTAGGTATAGTCCAATGATCATACCTGGATTTATCCACTGATCTTAGACATTATCTAGGCTTGATTGTGAGTTAATACTTGATACTTCTTCATGGATTATTTTTACAAATTCTTAACCTCACTTATTTCAGTCAAGCCCTTTTTCAATGTGTGGAGACAAAGAATCATTTGTGCTTTTCTCCTAAATTGTACCTGCCCAGTACTCACATAAAGGTTAGTATTTGCTACTTTGAGGATAGTCCATCTGAAGTTCAATTCAGAGTGCAATGTTTGTGCAAAATGATTGACCACTGGAGCTGGCATGCTGCTTCATCATATTCTTCATTTACTTTTAATTATAATTATTTGTACTTCCTTACTTGCCTTAACCACACTGGCTAGCTTACAGTAGGTGTGGGCGGAAAATCCGTTCCGCTCGCGGATTTTGCGGATTTTCGGGAAATCCGCAATCCGCGAGATTTGCGAATTTCCCGCAAAATCCGCAAATCCGCGAGCAGCGGATTTTGCTCGCACTGCTCGCACTGTTAGCGTGAGTTCGCGCCCCGCGAATAAGTGCGAAATTGCAGAAATACGATCTTGGCAAAACTGAAAGTAACTACTTACCAGGTTCAAAAGTTCAGGCACATCATTAGTAGCCATTTCCTGTAGGGCTTCCTGAGGGGCCCCTCCAGAGTTCAGTTGCCAGTTGAAACTATTATGTGACCCTGCTCTGAACCTCAGAATAGTTACACATATGCCACAAAGGTCCTGAATTACAGCTAAGGGAGACAAGCAGGAGCCAGGCTGGAAGTTAAAATCCATTAATCAGCCCCTAATTCATTATTGTCAGTTGGGGCAGGGCAGGTGTTGTAACTAATTTTGCAACAATGAAAGCACTTAGCAAGTGCAAAAGATCACTAATCAGGGCGCACTAAGGAAGCAGGTGCCAGCTAAAAAAATATTCTGTGACACATTAATCAGCCCCAAATTAATTCAGGTCACTTGAGGCAGGGAAGGTGTGCTTTGCTTTGCCGAAAATAATGTACACTGGACAACCAGAGGGTGTAGTGATGAAACAGAGGGTGGCATGGGTGGGCCAGAGGGTGGCATGAGTAGTCAGAGAGTGGCAGTGGTGACAGAGAGTGGCAGTGATGAAGAAGAGTGTCCCAAACAGGCTGGACACGTAGAAACAACAAGTTCGCAAAACTTGCGACCCGACAGGTAAGTTCGCAAATTGCGAAATTGTAAAAACCCTCGCGAACTGGCAGAAACACGGGCGAACACAAAAAAAAAAAAAATCCGCAAATTCGCGGGAATTCGCGGATTTTGCGGATTGCGAATCCGCAAATCCGCAAAATTCGCGGATTGCCAATCCGCAAAATCCGCTCATGCTTAGCTTACAGGGACATGTAAAGACATATCACATTTCTGGTGTTGCAGTTAGTAACGTTTAGTGGATTTTTTTGATTTTATTGTATATTAAATCAGTTCCAACTACTTTTTGGCTGCAAACAACACAAAATCCACACAGGTAGTATCCTTTAATAGATGGCAAGTTGAACATGTTTGACTCTAAAAAAAGAAGCACATGTTGGACCAACATTTGTCACAGATTTCTTCCTTTTTTGAGGGCCATTGTGGCAACTCATGTAGTCCTGATTAGGGATATAACAAGTTCCAATTCTTTTTATTGGTGTTCTTGACTTTACCTGTTTTGTTACAGTAAGCTGTAACATATTAAAACATTTTTTTCAGATTTGGTATTCAGTTATAACAATGTCTTTGTGGACATACAGCAAGTTCTCTTTAATAATCTTTGAAGAAATCATTGTGTATGCCCTCCTACTGTAGTTTGTTCATTCATTCAATTACATTTGTAAATTTGTCTTTGACGCACAGATGTGTTTTATGCGCGGGAGCTGGCCATACAGGAGATTATCCTTTAGCAATTTAGGATGAAAGCTGTCATAGATTGATAGACTATTTTTATTAGTCTCCTGCAGCATTACACAATTGGTGCATATGTTATTCAAATCCCCAAATATCATGCTGGAACTACTACGATTCATTGCAAACTGGATATTCATTGTCAGGATGTTTAACAAGGTGTGCAAGTCTACGAGAGCTCAGTGTTGTTCCAGATTATGAAAATATCATCAATATACCTGATCCATATCTCAACGGAATCTTGACATTTATTTTAATTGATGATCCATTATTCCTCGTAGTGGACCATAAATAGAATAACCATTTCTGGGAACAATGCTCATCCCACTATGGTTTCCCTAATATGTAGGAAGAGTCATTAAAAGCTTGAAATATTTCTTGGATTAGACACATGTTTGGTAACCTAATGATGAACTCCATTGGTACATTGTGAGAAACATTTCTTTGATGTAGATAAAACTTCATCACCTCCTTTGTTATTTCCTAGGGGAAATTTGTATACAATAATTGGAAAACAAGGGTTACCAAAATGTGGTGATCTCCCTCGAATACCATTCCTTCAGTTTTTGAAATCATGTCCGTATCATCCCTAATGATGGTACTACCTTGGTAAAATGTTTTAGGAGCTAGCCAACATAATGGCAATTGGTTTAAGGATTGAGTTGGATCCTGATACAATCTGTTTTCGTGGTAGATTCTTTACATTGTTAAGGGTTTTAGCAATGTGTAGTTAGCACTGATGTCCATGATCCTTCTTATCTAAGAAATCATATTCCTTCCATACCTTCACATAACATCAGTCTTCCTGAATCTATCTACTAGGGTTGTGTTGGAGAAATTGGTAGGATACCTTTTTCGTGAGATGTCTGATTTCATTTTTGTGTTCTTCATACCTTGTTTTACTTTTGCTTCTCCTTGATCCACTGGATGGATGACTATTGTTTTATTTTCTGTTAGGATTTTAAGTACTGGTTGTTAAGTGAGAGGGTGAACATTTTTTCTTGTTTTACAACCTGACATTCTCTTATCGGATTATTTCATCAAAAGAGGCAACTTCTACAGGTAACTTCTGAGGTGGGGGGCCAAAAGGACTTCTAAACTGACCAAGGGCCAGATGTAGGGGGCCCAATACCAGTCGTTAACGGCCGAAATTACCGACCGGTATTGGGCATTTGAGATGTAGGGGCCACATTTCAGGATTCGGTAATTTACCGAATCTGTAATTTAAGGAATCGGTAAATTACCGAATTCTTAAAATACCGATTCAGTAAATTACCAAATCCGTAATGTAGGGAGCACTCAAGTGAGTGCTTTTTACATTTAAGGATTCGTTATTTACTACCAACTATAAGTTGGTGGTAAATCTAGAATACCTTTTAATAAGCAGTTTTTTGCTTTTTTTCACTGCCATGTGGCAGACATACATGCTCCTAGGGCATGTATGTGTGCCACCCATGCACTATTCAGGGATGCAACAGGGCGTCAAAGGGACACCCTGCCACCCTTGAATGTGTTCCCCATTTTACCAAATCGGTATTTGCTGACTCGGTAAGTCCCATTCATTCCTATGGGCCTCCAGGCCCATAGGAATGAATGGGAGTTTCCGAATCGGTAAATACCGATTCGTAATTACCGAATCCTACCGATTCGGTAAAATTTACCGAATAATTAGCTACATCCCATTTACCGATTTTTAAATACTGAATCAGTAAAATTTGGTATTTAGGAATCGGTAAATGGGAATTACCTAAATCTGGCCCAAAATATTTTCATGGTCAGCTAGATATACGGAACATCAAGGTTTTTCTTAGCTGACTCAATTCTGTTGTAAGTTGTACAAAGTTGGTCCTTTGCTTCGAAAAAATCCCAGTCCCTTTGACAAAAATGGAATCTATAGTTTAGTGAGTTCAAAGCTCCATAATTATTGAATGGGATGAATAATATATTTTGAGTCTTCTTAATCAATATTCTCCACAGATACATGTTCCTCCTGTGTGGCTCTCCTTTTACCCTTGAATTATTTATCACTTCTTGCATGTCCTCCTCCCAGGGCCTCTTCCTAAAAAAAAAAAAAAGGATATTCTGCCTTCATGTTCAAAATAACTGGTTCCAAGAGGTGCATCCTTACCCGAACTCATAGGTTAAGAAATCTCTGAGAAATTAATAAGCCTTTTTCTTCTGCATTCTTGGTAGAGTTGCATTGCTTGTCTATTTTCTGGTTGACTGCAGAAGTCCATTTCAAGGTATGGATATGCCTATTTCAAGTTAGAATTCTTAAACTCCGTCTGAAATTTGTTGGTTTTCTGACTTTGGGTCTTAATCTTGAACTCCTGGAATCACTTTCAATATCATTAGTCAAGGACGTTGCACCAGGTATACAACTATTTTTCAACGGTTCCTTTTCCAATTACTTTTTCTCTTTCTCCTCTTTTTTGCCAGTCTCTCTGCAGTCTCAAACGATAACATCCGATTGTGGGAACATTTTGTACCAATACTTCTGTAATCTGTCTTGTATTTACGATCATCAGAAAATATTACAGGCACATTCCTCACCATTAAACATTGTGGGATAGTGGTACTTATTAAGTGTTCACATAGTATCTCAACATCTCGGACTTTCCTTGCATGTTTCTTTTTTAGTCGCAGCTGTTTGTCAGATTTATTGACACAACTCACACCCGTAGCACAAGGGCCTACTATTAAAATGGAAAGCTTGGTCAATACTTTGCTAATGTGGTCTTCTTGTAGGTTAATGAGTGCTTTCCTTAATGGTTAATTGGGGAACTTTAGTTCTTGCATTGATATAGCCAAATCCCCAGCAATCTTTGAAGGGTAAACATTGTTTCTATGGTGGGGATCACGTACTTCGCTGCTCTCTATGCTAGGGCCTTTTGTCTTCTTTTAATTGAGTGGAGTATACATGTTTTTTTAGTAAACCCAAGATTGTGTAATTCAGGAATCTAGAGATTTGAATGTTAAACAGTGAATCTATCGCTTAAAGCACACCATCCTAGTAAATGTGTGGTTTTGGGCAGTGATAGAGAAGATAGACCTATGTGTGGTACCCCGTAACCAGAGGGGTACTCGGGGTTTGGTAGGGTGGTCGGGGTAGTCCCTCAGGCGTACAGCCTAGGCTCCTCCAGACTGCAAAGGTGCGTGAGCTGGGAGGCCTACCAGCTAACAGCAGAGCAGCAGTGAGGCACGTCTACTCGTGTGCTCCGTTTGTGCCGTCAGTCACGTGCACTGACATCACCCTTTATTAAATACTCCCCGGTCCGCGCCCGGCCCAGGGAGTTGGGTGCAAACAATGTATTGCAGTGGCCGGATGGCTCACCACACCCCATCCAACCTAGGAATTTGAAATAACAATGTTCGAACAAACAAAATGTCAATCAGTCCCACAACTCCCAAGTACATCTTGGGTACCTGCTATCCGGCACCACCCCTGATCAGACTTCCTCTGGGAGATCTTAGCGCACAAAGTTCCTCAGCCGGGTGCTCGGTGCCGGCTTGTTGCATAATTCATAGCGATGGTGTCTGCTACGGTCTTCTCCATTCTCTGCACCAGGTTGGTTACTACTGCGACTATGGGCAGGCCCACTTTGCTCGGCCACCCCACTCGGTCTTTCTCCTTCCGGAGTCGCCCCCGCTGTCTGGCTCCCATCCCCAGCCACATCTGCTTCTTCCTCTTCCCACACTTCCACTTCGCGCTCTGGTGCGACCTCACCAGGTCTTGGAATCTTCTTAAACAAGGACATGTTGCGGGCTATGAGTTGTTTCCCTTTTTCAGCCACTACCAGAGCCCCCTGGATTCGCACCACCTTCCACGGATCAAGCGCAAACGGTGTGCGCAATTTGGACCCTGGATGTCGGTCTTTTCCCACCACATAGTGTCCTACCTGGATGTCAGCCAGCCTGGCCCCTCTTTTCTTGCTGGCACGGTCATTCGTCCTTTGTCGGCGGGCCTGGGATTGCTCCACATCCAGAACGGCAGGGGTCCGTGTTTCACTACTAGGTATGTCGTCACGCACAGCTCGTTTCAGTAAGAGATCATGGGGCGCACATTTGGTTGTGCAATGAGGCGTTTTACGGTATGCCCTTTAGAAACTGGTGTAAACCTGTTTCCAAATTGACGCTCTTTGCCACCCCAATCTGCAAGGCTTTATTAGTGTCCTCATAAAGCGCTCTACATTGCCATTAACCTGCGGCCACTGGGGTGTTATTTTCCGATGCTTTATGCCATGCTGCTTGAGGAACTCATGAAATTCTTGCCCCTGGAACGGTGGTCCATTGTCCGTTCGGATTTCCACTGGCAATCGCAGCAGGGCAAAGGTCTTCTCCAGTGCCGGCCAAAGGCCGTCAAGGATACCAACTCCACTACTGGAAACTTCAAGTGGCTGTCCACCAACACCGCCATTTGCCTGCCATCTGGGAAACTCCCAAAGTCCAAGCTCACTCGCTCCCAAGGTGACATGCTGGGACTTTTGGTGATGATGGGTGCTTCCGGGGGGTCAGCTCCTGTTATTAGGCACGCATGGCACCTCCTTATTTTGTCTTCCACAAGCCTGTCCACACTGAGGAACCATACTTTTGTTCGCAGTCGGGCTTTGGTCTTCTCTATTCCTTGGTGCCCCTGGTGAGCCAAGTCGATCGAGCGATCACGGAGGGTTGCAGGTATGACTATCCTCGATTCCCTTTGACCTAGATGACTATCCTCGATTCCCGCAGGATTATACCGACCCCCGTTGCGCTCAGTTCTCCTTGGCACCTCCAAACGCTCTCCCAGTATTCCCTTGTCCTCAGCAGACCTTCATACATTTCCGCTGAGGACCCACTTCCACTGGTGATCACATAGTGTGCAGGCAACTGCCTGCAAACATTCATCTTCTAGTGATGCCTTGCTGATGTCTTCAAGCAGCAAGGCCTGGGGCAGGCTTCTTCCAGCAGCTGCCTCATGAAACATTCCGCACCTTCGTCCACTTCTGGCCCTTAAACCCCACTCGAACCCAGCGGGTGTCGTGACAGATACTCGGTCGGGTTTCTTGCTCCTGGATGGTAAACCACCTCAAACCGGTACTGTTGGATCTGGACAGCCCACCTCTCAATTCGCCAGGGCCCGTTCCACGCCTTTCCCGCAAAGAGGGGTACCAGTGGCTTGTGGTCTGTCACTACGGTGAAAGTGTGTCCACACAAGTAGATGTGAAAGTGTTGACATGCTCACCGGATGGCCAGGGCTTCCCTCGCAATCTGCGCATATTGGGTCTCCACCGCTGTGAGCACCCTGCTGGCATAGGGTGCAAAGGGGCACCCACTCATCCTGGTCCGATCTCTGTAGGAGCACGGCTCCCAGTCCAAACGGGCTAGCATCCACTATCAGCTCCGTAGCCGCTCCCGGCCCAAAGTATGCTACTGTTGCTCCTTTTAGCAGGGCTTTCTTGACATCAGCAAATGCTTGGGCCTCCTTGTCTGTCGCCTGCCACCAGCTTTTGGTGAGCTGCCGTAAGGGTTCTGAGATGGTGGCTAACCGCAGAATGAATCGGCCACAGTATTTTGCCATCCCCAGAAAGTTCCTCACTTTGGATGGTGTTTGCGGGATTGCCGCCGTTCTGATAGCCTCTACCTTGGCCGGATCCACCTGCAGCCCTCGAGCGGAGAATCGATACCCAAAGAACTCGACCTCTGGGGTATAGAAATCGCACTTAGTTTGATGAAGGGTTAGATCTTGTTCCACCAGTCACTGGAGAGTAGCCCTTAACCTCACAGGGTGTTCCTCTAACGACTTCGAGAAGATGAGAATGTCATTGCTGACATTGATGACTCCCACTAGGCCAGATAATGCTTCCCGCACAGCCTTTTGAAACACCTCGGCCGCCGCGGACACCCCAAAGCTCAGTCTTTTGAAACGGCGTAACCCCACATGGGTGGAGAACGTGGTGATGTACCTACTTTCTTCCGCCAGCCTCAATTGGTGGTACCCAGAGTTTAATTCCACTTTCGAGAACCACTGTGCCCCATTCAAATCTGTTACAATCTCATCAATGGTCGGGGTGATGTGTCTTTCCCGGCAGATTGCCTTGTTCAGTAGCCTCATGTCCATGCATAGCCGGATGGCCCCCGGTTGCTTTGGCTTGGGTGTTATGACCAGGGGGGACACCCACAGCATGGGGCTCAGCACCTTTTTGATAACTCCATGTCGTTCCAGACAGTCAGCTCCGCTTCCACCAATGGTCTTAGATGAAAGGGTACCCTTCGGTGGCGAAGCGCGACTGGCTGAACAGACTCATCAATGTGCAGCTGGACCTCTACTCCTTTCAGGCATCCCAGTCCCTGAAACAGCTGAGGGAATTCTTTAAGAATTCGGTCAGCCTGTGATTGATGTATGTGTTTTGCGAACATCACCAGTCCTAGATCTTTTGCCGTGTGGCAGCTTAGCAACGTGCCTGCTTTATCACATGTGACATAGAACCTGGTTGCAGTGACTCTGTCCTTGTACTTCACTTCAGCATTGATGACCCCCTGTAGTGGGATTGGAGTGGTCCCTCCATACGCGAGAATTTTTGCCACCATCGACATCAGACGGGGCCTTGGGCTGAGCCTCCTATACTGATCAGCATCCAATTTATTGACGGTTGCCCCCGTGTCAATCAGTGCCCATATACACAACTCCCCTATTCACACTTGGCAAGTAGGTGGTGGCCTCTTGATAGTGTTCTCCCCCCGGATGTGTGAGATTACGAAGACGTTGTCCTCCTCATTCTCAGTGGCTGGCGATTGTTGCCCCCTGTCGTCCACCTCTTCATCCTCCTGCACCGCCTTGGCCGCCTTTGTTAGCCTCAGTCCTGGGGGTCGGCTTCCGCCTTGTTGCCCACCACTCTGGCACACCTTTGCGAAGTGTCCATACTTGTTGCATTTAAGGCACTGCCTCCCTTGTGCTGGGCATACTCTTTGGGCAGGTGCTCCCATGCCACAGCTCTGGCATTCTCACCTCTGGCGCCGGTCTTCCTGCTTGGTACCGTTCCCAGCCCCTCGGCCATACGTCTTCTTGAGCGCCTCAACCCTTTCCTCTTTGATGGGGGTAGGAAACACCGGCTGACCTCCATCCCACTTCTTCGCTAGCGCCATCCCCATTTCGCCTGCATGTGCATCCGTCAGCTCGAGCGATCTCCCCAGAATCAGTATTTCTTCCAGCTGGCAAAAAATTTGTTTACGCAGTTCTGAGGACTTACACCCCGCAATCAGCTGGGCCCTGGTCTCAAATGCTCGATCGAGCACAGTACAGGTGCTAGCTAGCTTCCACAATCTCGCATAGTACATATCAATCGACTCCTCCCTTCGTTATTTCACTTGCCACAGTTTGAAGTTTTCATAATCCGGGTTAACTTGCGGATCAAAGTAGCAATTCAGGGCCTGAATTGCTTTGTTGTAGTCACTACTGTTCCCAGTATCATACTGATCTTGGAATAAGTCATAGAGTTCATCGCCACCCATCAACAGCAACAACGATCTCTTTACTGTGTTCTCCGTCTCCCAACTGGCGACAAAGTAGTTCTCTAGCTGCCCCAACCATTTCTTCCAGCGCGGCACCGCCGTCGCAGGATCTGCCAGCTGACTAAATTCTGGGAGGGTCTTCGCGGCCGCACAACCCGGCCTCCCTCCTGCTGCCCCTGTGGTAGCAGTTCTTTCCGTTGAGTCCGGCATTGCCTCCGCGTGTTACACGCCACACCTCCGGAGCAGCCGTTGGGCAACGATCTGCCGACACTCCGGCTCAGCCAGGCCGCCCCTCCTCTTTTGAGCAAATCGCAAGCGTGGCCCACCTGCGGATGCTGTTCTGTGTGATCCGTGGCCTCTGTCGACCTCTGGGCTTCCATCACCACTTCCGCTCCTAGCAAACTCCTGCCGCCCGACTGCCGACAAGGCTAGCCTACGCGCAGGCCACGAGGTCGCTCGCGGAGTCGGATCCCGTCCTCGTCGCCAATGTGGTACCCCGCAACCATGGGGTACTCGGGGTTTGGAATGGTGACGGGGGTAGTCCCTCGGGCGTATGGCTTAGGCTGCACCAGACTGCTAAGGTGCATGAGCGGAGAGGCCTACCAGCTAACAACAGAGCAGCAATGAGGCACGTCTAATTGTGTGCTTTGTTCGTACATCAGTCACGTGCACTGACGTCACCCTTTATTAAATAGTCCCCGGTCTGCGCTCAGCCCAGGGAGTTGGAGGCAAACAATGTATTGCAGTGGCCGGGTGGCTCACCAGACTATGTACCCTTTTGACTACCTCTCCTCAAACAATTGTCATCTCTTCTGGGGTCCCATGCATGAAGTCTAGCTGGGGTATAATACTGATAAAGTTTATTTTTGTATATTGCCTCTTTAGCTCTGGTTGCTTTGGCTGCTTTGTGTGTCCTGAGTTGTTAGGCCTCCAAATCTTTCTCTGTACACCATTTCTTGGATGTTAGTGTGAGAAGTATTTTGGATAGCTCAGATGCCAGCTTTTTGTGGTATTTCGTAACCTGTATCCTTCTCTCAAATGGTGTTACATGTCTGTTTGTATGTGTTTTAACTAAAGGCTACAGAACCCATTGCTGGATTTAATGGTATCTAAATGTAACTCAGAGTATATTTTGTTTTAAATCTTTAAAAGATGTTATACCTCTGTGTCTGTGAAGCTGTCTTCAATTTATAGTTTTCGTCTCAGCTCCCACTCATCAAAAGATGTGTCATGCGTGGCAGGGAAGAAATCAGGGTTTTTTACTACTGGTGTGAGCTTGGATGAGAGAGTGTTCAGCCCCATACTCTTGCCACTTTATCCCATACCACCAGTGCTGCTCGTGCAACTGCAAAATCATATAAACCAAGCGTCTACATAATTAGTTCTCGAGCGGATCATCCATATGTTGATCTCAGTTATCAGATGTTCAGTAAAGCAATATTGAATTTTGGGTACAATTATCCTCTTAATCAAGGCCTCATCTGGAAAGCCATTACATACTCCCCTGCCTCCATTTTGTATCATTCACAGCAGACTGGTGTATTTGCTTGTATGCTTTTTGTTAGGTCTAGTGTGATGTAGATTCCTAGGTATTGCACCTGGGTACTTGTTGAAGAAAATGGGTATGCCATCTGCAGATCTAACACTTGAGAGGGAGGTATAGAGATGTTCAGTAAGATATGTTGACTTTATTACTTGACACTGCACTCTATTTCTTCCAAAAGAGCTGGGAGTGAGCTGTATGGGTCAGCCAGTGACATGAGTACATTGTCGGCATTCATCAGCAGCTTCAGAATATCATTGACAACAAATGTGCCTTTAATAGTCAGGTTGTGACAAACTCCTTCTGCAAAGGTTTCAATAATCAGAGTAAAAACCAAGGCTGGTGGTCCAGCCCTTTCTTTGTTCTGCATCCTATTCCAAATGTGTAGGAAGAGCAACCATTAACTGTAATGAAGGCCTTCAGTCTTGTCAACTGGCTATTATGCCGTCGAATTAATCTGCATTGGTCCATCTCTGTTAGCCCAGGTAACATTGGACCCAGCCTCGCTGGTACGATGCCAGTAAATATGTTAACAGGTATGTTCAGCAATGAGATAGGGCTGTATGACTCACATTTTGTTTGATCTTTACCCTAGTTTGGTATTACAGTGAGTTATGCCTCGATCTTTGCAGGTGTATCCAGCCATGTTTTAGGGAATGAGTTGTATAATCTGGCTAAAGGAAGAGAAAGTAGTCCTGAAAATTCTCCGAAGAATTTGGCTGTAAACCCATTTGAGACGCTCTCCAGCTTTGGCTTTGAGATTCTACTGAGAACTTTTTCTACTATAATGGTATGTGGTTTGTGTCTTGGAAAGTGCTTTCATTTGTGGGTTTTTTAGATAGTCAATCAATCCCTCTTGAGGGGAAGCAGCCTTTACATTGAGGTTTTTACCTCGTTACTTTACCACGTATTTTTTAGCACGCATATTTTACCACGAATATGCATTTACAACGCATGCCAATACCACACATTTAAGGTAAGTTGGGAGGGGTGGGGGTCTCCCCCCACAAATACATTGGGGCATATTAGCAAGAACCTTGTTAAAATTATCACCGTTTTAGCGGCAGGAAACTGCTGCTAAAATGGCGATAATGGGCTTGCAAATAACCGTTATAGAATTCCAATAGAAGCCCAGGTTAAATGTGCAGGACATCTAACCTGTTTCCTTAAGTTGCACGGACGGCGCTCTGGTCAGATGATTACTGAGTGTTTCTCCTGTCGAAGGTTTAGCGGGGGAACTGAGTAATTGAAGGTTGCCCCCCACATCAGCTGAAGGTGTAGAAAACACCCTCGTGTATGTCTCTATACACGCCCCTGGAGTCCTTACGTTTTTGACCCAGAACCGTTTTCTGTTGAGGAGAACCCGATCCGTACGTCCCTGAAGAGGAGGTTGGCTGCACTCCTAAGGCGTGTGTCCCCCGTTTGTAGTGTGGGGGGGACATCGTGAGCCATTTAAAGTACCCTTGTCCTGATGAAGCCACAAGATACTGTTGGCGGAAACGCGACCGCGACTGCGTCGACATTTGATTAAGGAGTCCTACTATACTGTATATACTTTGTAAATATTATCAAGCGCTTTGTACAAAAACTGTTTTTTATTAGGAGAAATTATAACGTTTGCGCTATAAGGACTACCTTGGTTGTGATACTCCACCCAAATTGAGGAGTGGGTATTTACAGAAAATTGATTGTGCTTTTCTCTTTTTTCTTTTTGTTGAGGGTACACACTGTTGTATATATAATGTATATATTGCATTGATAGGTTTTGTTGTTTTTTATACACTGTACACTTGTTGACCTCCTTGTCTTTTGACTTTGAATACTGTCCTTTTCAAATTATATCATTTAATGATAACAGAAACCACTGTATAAAACAGGATAATAAATTGTATCTTGTTTTGAAATAGTCTATATGTCATTGATTCCTCAGTACCTTTCCTTCTACTTTTTCATCTTTTGATGCTCCTTGCCCAGGTACGCGAGGGTAATTTGGGCAGAACCCCTGTTCATTACATAGGACATCTAACCTGGGCTTCTATTGGAATTCTATAACACATATTAACAAGCCCATTATCGCCGTTTTAGCGGCAGTTTCCTGCCGCTAAAACAGCGATAATTTTAACGAGGTTCTTGCTAATATGCCCCGCTGTTTTTACATTTAAAAATAAGGCGTGGTATTGGCATGCATTGTAAATGCATATTCGAGGTAAAAATATATACGCTAAAAATATGCGTGGTAAAGGCATGTGAAGTATTTACCTGTGTTGTACAGTCGTACAACCCTTCTTGAGATGCCTCTTTTAGTGAATACAAATTTTCTATAATGCGCTGAATACATGTGAAACAAGAGGGCCCTCTGATTTAGGAGTCTCCGTGGAATATTTATTTTCTTGCACTCTTTGTTTTTGTTTTTGCCCTAAATGTACATGCTAGTAATTGAATTGAAAGGTTACTTCCTGCAGTAATTTTTCTATTTAATTCTCAAGAGGACATACTCAAATTTTCATTATCTAGGAATCTTATCTGTGATTTGTCTCCATACTTTCGCAGAATCTGGTCGTTTGTGACTACCCGCTTATTCTTCAGGTTGGTTAGATAGCTCTTCTGCCTTTTATTTTCCTCAGACGACATATGATTATCTGCCATCTCAGGACTGCTTTCATTACATCCTATAATGTGGCTAGCGACATGACCATCTTTATCATTAGATGTTATGTATTGTTTAATGTGTGCAAAAAAAAATCATCTTTTACGGTGCTATTTCAGAGGGGGGAAATCATTAAACCTTCAGTTGCCTTTGACTGAGGACGAGGTCATTTTATGCACAAATTTACTGGGATGTAGAAATGGTCAAGTCTCAAGTTTAGCATAAGTTTTATGTGACATGGATGAATATGTTTAATTAATTCATGGGTGTATGGGTTTCCCTCTAGATATCTAGTAGCCCTAGGCAGTGGCGTCACTAGGGTTGGTGTCACCCAGTGCGGGTAACTCATGGTGTCACCCCCTCACGACTTACCCCATGAATCCATGATGGACCTCCTCGAGGAGATGTATTCATCTGTGCAGCACCCACGGAGGAGGTCCTTCTTCTTCTGGGGCCTTTCCAAGCCCACTCCTCTACACCGGAGTCTAAAGTACTGCAGAGGTGTTACCCTTACGGCTGCCCCATTCCAATGTGTGGCGCTTCGCATCATGCTCACCAGACCTGACTGGAGTTTACTTAAAAACAGTAGCTCTGCACCTGTCAACGGTTACAACGCCAATTGTCTTACCAGGCACTGTGTAATTGCTATTCATTCTGCTCAAGACATCACTCAACCACTTTCTTTAACAAGGAAGACGAGAGGGCAAAAATATTGCCAAATAAATAATACAGGGCACAAGTAAATTGTTCGAGAGCCTGTAAATCTATTAACTAATTGGTTTCCATCACCAAAGAAAGTTACAAGATAAAAATGTATGCTACTTTTTTATTTATATTCAGAAGTGCAGAGCCAGTGTTCACCTTTCCACTCTTCCTTTTCAGTGCATTATTTCTCACGCACTGAGCAGCAGTGCCACTCGTCTTGACACAGGGGTGCAGGTGTATGTGGTTTGCATGAGTGAAAGTTCATTGCACTCTGTCACGATATGGTAAACTAGTGTAAGAAAGGGGACGCATTTGAGGAAAGGTCGGTAACTCTAGCGCCTTACACCCGGACTGTCCTGGCGCTTGTCATTTAGAAGACAACTCTGTGCAGTTCACATACATCAACGCGTCTGGCGGGTTTTCAGTTGAGTCTCTCCTAAATGTAGCAGCGCCTTCAAGCAACACTCTGAGCGCTATCCAAACCCCAGCAATACACATGCTACATTTGCACAAACCATCAAAGTGCAATAGAGCTCGAGCACCGAAGCGCTTTAATTAAGGTAGATTGCTGAAAGTTGCAGCAGTTTAATTGAGCCACACAAACAGCAGTGGCAGACAGGATACCGCTTTGAATCACAGTCACAGCGCTCAGCCCAGTCAGAGATACAATATAGAGAAGTAACTCATGCAATAATATATAGGATGGCCAATCAACAGGTCTGAGCGTGAACTGTTTTTAAACTTAAAGCGCGCTCACTACAGTGCACAGGTTATCCTAAGACTGTGTTCCTACATCTCACACCGAAGGAGCAGGACACACATAATATACTTTTTCAGAATGGGCAGCGCCCAGCCCCGGTACGTATGCATCACTTTGTGCTGTAGTGCAAATAAAATAATGTATTCGAATTCCACAATTACCCAAAAACAAACCTTCAATACCACTTTATTCCCACATGTACCTACCTCTAAACTCATTTGCAATATTAAAGTATCTGCGCGGCGTTGCATTTGCTGCAGTGACCTCAATTTAAACTCAGGTTTTTCTTTCTACAGTGAAATGCGAGATACTCTACAGCCCTCTATTACATATGGTGCTTAAACACAAGCTGGACGCCACATGCATGCCAGGCGGACATGCATTCAGCACTTGGGGGCAGCAGTATCGAACTGGCAGCCACGTTGGTGGATCTAAAGAACTCAAAAGTACAACCAAAAACAAAGAGAGAACGTAAACAAAAACAGAGCCAGAATTCCCAGTGGGAAAATGGGGAACATATTTAACATACAGCTGCCCCTGACAGGGCAGAGTGATTAGGACGGAGTCACTCTAAAAACAGGGTGAAATGAGTTGCATGAGGAGGGAAGGCTGGGGCAGTCAGTTAATCCCTTCCCCTTTACCATTAAGAAGCATATAAAGCGCAGCGACTGTGCTCTAGGCGCTTTCTGGCGCTAATGGCATCATCAGCCACATGCGAGACCACTGTCTCTGCCCCAGTTGGACGGGCCTTTCCAATGCATGGCCTTAGCAAAAGTGCCCTCCCCCTCCCATGAACCAATCTGCATCATTCGGGCAGCACAAAGAGTAGCGAGGCCTGCTAACCTGCCAGGCTGTTTTAATTTAATAGTCCACCTCGATGCACTCCACAATCTGCCTCTGCTCGGCGGTCAGAGCCCCAGAGGGGGCCCCTCCGGGCTGGGGCAGCAGCAGCCTGTGAAATTTGCTCTGTGAAATTTGCTCTGTGAAATTTGGGGAAGGCAGAGGCACATGCTGTAACTTTAGGAAAGCTGTGTGTTAAAAGATGCTGTTTGCGGCACGACGTTGTACCCGTTTTTCCGGCTCCCAGTTCAAAGGGCATACTTCTAACACACACAGCAAGGGAAGAATGGGGGTGCCACTTACCAGCTGAAGACAAGCGTGCACCTGGCGCTGCAATTGCAAAACCCCACGGGCATTGATGAACACGGCGGGACGGGAGCTACATCACACGAGAGTGACGTTTACGAACGTCGTTGACGTCCTTACGTCTACGCCTTAGCCTAATTGGACAATAATCTTGGCCGGCGGCCGGGTAACGTTCGGCAGACAGTAATATTATTTTGCATTTTGATGTGCAAAATAATATTACTGTCTGTCGAACCTTACCTGACCGCCGGCCAAGATTATTGTCGAGACGGACCACGGTGTCACCCCAGGGGAAGGTGTCACCCGGTGCGGTCCGCACCCCCCGCACCCCCCTAGTGACGCCACTGGCCCTAGGTGTCGCAGGCAATCCTTTACATGTCGTGGTATGGATCCCACTTATATTAATCCTTGTGAGGATCTGTTTTTGGACCCATCCATCAGCAAATTAAGTTAACTGTCAATAATTAGGTAGTCTCAAAGTGTGACATACACCTATTGGTGGTTATCACAGGGATGGTGACCTGCTAGGCTCTGCAGACCACCACGTCAGTGATCGCTTTTAAATAAAGGATTTTTTTTAATGCAGCCAGTTTTCCTTTAAAGAAATTGGGCTGCATTGGAAAAACATAACATGTTTATTGTTTTAGTAAAAGTATGTCTGAGAGTTTGCAGTGGTTCCCTCGACCACTTCCAGTTCCACAACAATCTTTAAAAACAGAAATCACAGATGAGAAGGGAACTCTATCTCTCCTATTTTGCAAATGGGTTAGTTACTAGAACTTGGGAGTTACTTTATGTTTCGTGAATGCATACCATCTCAAAACATTTATACACATAGCGATTTGATATTGGGAAGAGATACCTACAATACGCCTTTTCCTAAGAGCGAATTGGTAATGGGTCAAAACCCCTTTTAGGAATTAATAAAAGTTTACATATTTCTAAATTTGGTTTTGTAAATTTGAAAAAAACATGTTTTCGGTCTTCTTAGAACATCTTGTCCATTTGTCTTGATTTGGAGCCTTTTTTGTTGAAACAGCGAGTGTAATGCCATTTTGTTTCAGTTTGTACAATGCGTTACACAATTTGAAGGGCACAGAACAAATTATTAGATTTACGAGTGGTGGTATAAAGCAGACATAAATTACCACAAACTTCCACTGGGTGGCACTGTGGTGCAGTCTATCTTACGCCGCTACAGAATCTCCACTCACCTTCCCATCTTTTCTTCTCTTTTTCAAAAATGCAGCAGGCCCAAAAGAAATCTATTCAGCACTGTCTCAAAACTGCATCCAGTAGGTGGCAAAATAACACCGTCAAAGTATTTCCCGCAGACATATTCAGTAAAAAAAAGGGTTATGCAGACTTGCCCAGTGTTTGACAATTTGCTGTATAATTGATTTATGTATCTGGCGAGATTTCAAAGATGCATAAGCATAACTGAATAAAAACACTTCACAGAACACAGCAGCTGACTCTTTCAAGACCTTTCCGCTCGTGCCTTACCTAAACTCGCGCTGAAACTCTTACTGCAGCACAGTGGCGTCACTAGGGGGGTGCGGGGGGTGCGGACCGCACCGGGTGACACCTTCCCCTGGGGTGACACCGTGGTCCGTCTCGACAATAATCTTGGCCGGCGGTCAGGTAAGGTTCGACAGACAGTAATATTATTTTGCACATCAAAATGCAAAATAATATTACTGTCTGCCGAACGTTACCCGGCCGCCGGCCAAGATTATTGTCCAATTAGGCTAAGGCGTAGACGTAAGGACGTCAACGACGTTCGTAAACGTCACTCTCGTGTGATGTAGCTCCCGTCCCGCCGTGTTCATCAATGCCCGTGGGGTTTTGCAATTGCAGCGCCAGGTGCACGCTTGTCTTCAGCTGGTAAGTGGCACCCCCATTCTTCCCTTGCTGTGTGTGTTAGAAGTATGCCCTTTGAACTGGGAGCCGGAAAAACGGGTACAACGTCGTGCCGCAAACAGCATCTTTTAACACACAGCTTTCCTAAAGTTACAGCATGTGCCTCTGCCTTCCCCAAATTTCACAGAGCAAATTTCACAGAGCAAATTTCACAGGCTGCTGCTGCCCCAGCCCGGAGGGGCCCCCTCTGGGGCTCTGACCGCCGAGCAGAGGCAGATTGTGGAGTGCATCGAGGTGGACTATTAAATTAAAACAGCCTGGCAGGTTAGCAGGCCTCGCTACTCTTTGTGCTGCCCGAATGATGCAGATTGGTTCATGGGAGGGGGAGGGCACTTTTGCTAAGGCCATGCATTGGAAAGGCCCGTCCAACTGGGGCAGAGACAGTGGTCTCGCATGTGGCTGATGATGCCATTAGCGCCAGAAAGCGCCTAGAGCACAGTCGCTGCGCTTTATATGCTTCTTAATGGTAAAGGGGAAGGGATTAACTGACTGCCCCAGCCTTCCCTCCTCATGCAACTCATTTCACCCTGTTTTTAGAGTGACTCCGTCCTAATCACTCTGCCCTGTCAGGGGCAGCTGTATGTTAAATATGTTCCCCATTTTCCCACTGGGAATTCTGGCTCTGTTTTTGTTTACGTTCTCTCTTTGTTTTTGGTTGTACTTTTGAGTTCTTTAGATCCACCAACGTGGCTGCCAGTTCGATACTGCTGCCCCCAAGTGCTGAATGCATGTCCGCCTGGCATGCATGTGGCGTCCAGCTTGTGTTTAAGCACCATATGTAATAGAGGGCTGTAGAGTATCTCGCATTTCACTGTAGAAAGAAAAACCTGAGTTTAAATTGAGGTCACTGCAGCAAATGCAACGCCGCGCAGATACTTTAATATTGCAAATGAGTTTAGAGGTAGGTACATGTGGGAATAAAGTGGTATTGAAGGTTTGTTTTTGGGTAATTGTGGAATTCGAATACATTATTTTATTTGCACTACAGCACAAAGTGATGCATACGTACCGGGGCTGGGCGCTGCCCATTCTGAAAAAGTATATTATGTGTGTCCTGCTCCTTCGGTGTGAGATGTAGGAACACAGTCTTAGGATAACCTGTGCACTGTAGTGAGCGCGCTTTAAGTTTAAAAACAGTTCACGCTCAGACCTGTTGATTGGCCATCCTATATATTATTGCATGAGTTACTTCTCTATATTGTATCTCTGACTGGGCTGAGCGCTGTGACTGTGATTCAAAGCGGTATCCTGTCTGCCACTGCTGTTTGTGTGGCTCAATTAAACTGCTGCAACTTTCAGCAATCTACCTTAATTAAAGCGCTTCGGTGCTCGAGCTCTATTGCACTTTGATGGTTTGTGCAAATGTAGCATGTGTATTGCTGGGGTTTGGATAGCGCTCAGAGTGTTGCTTGAAGGCGCTGCTACATTTAGGAGAGACTCAACTGAAAACCCGCCAGACGCGTTGATGTATGTGAACTGCACAGAGTTGTCTTCTAAATGACAAGCGCCAGGACAGTCCGGGTGTAAGGCGCTAGAGTTACCGACCTTTCCTCAAATGCGTCCCCTTTCTTACACTAGTTTACCATATCGTGACAGAGTGCAATGAACTTTCACTCATGCAAACCACATACACCTGCACCCCTGTGTCAAGACGAGTGGCACTGCTGCTCAGTGCGTGAGAAATAATGCACTGAAAAGGAAGAGTGGAAAGGTGAACACTGGCTCTGCACTTCTGAATATAAATAAAAAAGTAGCATACATTTTTATCTTGTAACTTTCTTTGGTGATGGAAACCAATTAGTTAATAGATTTACAGGCTCTCGAACAATTTACTTGTGCCCTGTATTATTTATTTGGCAATATTTTTGCCCTCTCGTCTTCCTTGTTAAAGAAAGTGGTTGAGTGATGTCTTGAGCAGAATGAATAGCAATTACACAGTGCCTGGTAAGACAATTGGCGTTGTAACCGTTGACAGGTGCAGAGCTACTGTTTTTAAGTAAACTCCAGTCAGGTCTGGTGAGCATGATGCGAAGCGCCACACATTGGAATGGGGCAGCCGTAAGGGTAACACCTCTGCAGTACTTTAGACTCCGGTGTAGAGGAGTGGGCTTGGAAAGGCCCCAGAAGAAGAAGGACCTCCTCCGTGGGTGCTGCACAGATGAATACATCTCCTCGAGGAGGTCCATCATGGATTCATGGGGTAAGTCGTGAGGGGGTGACACCATGAGTTACCCGCACTGGGTGACACCAACCCTAGTGACGCCACTGCTGCAGCACAAATGGCGACGGTGATGCGGGCTACTCACACGCTCTACGATAAGCCCGCAACATTCCGCTTCATGACTACTGCACCTTTAAGCAAGTGTGTGTGCTAATTGTGTTAAAGCAACCTGAGCGACTGCGGGATTTCGAAAATGTAAGAACATGCAGGCGCACGGTTTTTGGATAATTCGACAGAACCGTAAATCTGTTGAATTGAATGCTGCAAGCTTCGTATTTAAGCCTCTCTTTGCAAGTGGTTAATTGGAGATATTTGCTCACTTAAACCCGCCAATTGGTTAGTTTTGATGTGCAAACATTCGCAGCCACACGTATGCACCAATATGTGGAGCGCTGGAGGCTATTTGTACCTTGTCTCATACGTGTGTGCCATGTTTTTTCAGCACTACAAGCTTAAGGACTGGAACATACGCAAGCACGCATTAGCACATGAAGTCCAGACCGGAGCTGCCCTGGAAGATCGCCTCACTCGTTTGAGAAGTAGAGACTTCTGGAAGCTTCTCCCCCCCCCTCCCTCCCTCTCTCTCTCTCTCTCTCTACCTCTTTCTATCTTTCACTCTCTTTCTCTGTCTCCCCTTCTTTCTTTCACCCCATCCCCCCTCTCTCACTCTCTTCCTCTCTCGCAATTTCTCTCTCTCTCGCTCTAGCTCTCTCTCCCTCTCTTACTTTCTCTCACCATACCCCTCCCCTTCCTCACTATCTCTCCCCCCCCTCTCTCTCTCTACCCCTCTCTCTCTCTACCCACTCCCCCTCTCTTGCTCTGTCTATCCCCCTCTCATTTTCTCTCTCTTCATTTCGCTCTCCCTCCTCTCTCTGCCTCTCCCTCCCGCTCTCTTCTTCACCCCCTTTCTCTCCAACCCTCACTCTCCTTCTCCCCCTTTCTTTCTCTCCTCCTCTCTCCCCTCTCGCTCTCCCTCTCTTCTACCTCTACGCCTCTCTCTCTCCCCCTCTCTGCCTCACTCCCTCTTTCACCCCCCCCACCCTTCTCTGTTTCCCTCTCCCTCCTTGCATCGGAGTTTCAGTGGCTTTGTGGGAGCAGTACTATGGTTGATGAGCTTGATACTCAGTAAGGGGAAGTGAAATTGGATCAATCAATCAATCAATCAATCAAAGACATTTATAGAGCGCACTACTTACCCGGAGGGTCTCAAGGCGCTTGGGGTGGGGGGGGGGGGGGGGGGGGGGGTGCTGCTACTGCTCGAACAGCCAGGTCTTGAGCTTCTTCCTGAAGGAGAGGTGGTCTTGGGTCAGGCGCAGGTCGAACGGGAGGGAGTTCCAGGTCTTGGCGGCCAGGTAGGAGAAGGACCTTCCTCCTGTTGTCGCTCTTCGGATGCGGGGGACGGCGGCGAGGGCGTGGTTGGTCGATCGGAGGTGGCGTTTGGGAGCGTAGAAGTTGAGGCGGTTGTTGAGGTAGCTCGGGCCTTGGTCGTGCAGGGCTTTGTGTGCATGGGTGAGGAGACGGAAGGTGATTCTCTTGTTGACGGGGAGCCAGTGCAGGTCTCTTAGATGTCCGGAGATGTGGCTGCGTCGGGGGATGTCGAGGATGAGTCTGGCTGAGGCGTTCTGGATTCGCTGGAGTCTCTTCTGGAGCTTGGCGGTGGTTCCGGCGTAGAGGGCGTTGCCGTAGTCCAGTCGGCTGGTGACGAGCGCCTGGGTGACCGTCTTCCTGGTCTCAGTGGGGATCCACCGGAAGATCTTCCGTAGCATGCGCAGGATGTTAAAACAGGACGCGGAGACGGCGTTGACTTGTCTGGTCATGGAGAGGGAGGAGTCCAGGATGAAGCCCAGGTTGCGTGCGTGGTCTGTCGGTTTGGGTGCGGAGCCCAGGGCGGGGGGCCACCAGGAGTCGTCCCAGGCGGAGGGCGAGGAGCCCAGGATGAGGACTTCCGTCTTGTCTGAGTTCAGATTCAGGCGGCTGGTTGTCATCCACTCGGCTACGTCTTTCATCCCTTCGTGAAGGTTGGCTCTGGCGGTGGCGGGGTCGTTGGTGAGGGAGAGAATCAGCTGGGTGTCGTCAGCGTAGGAGATGATGTTGAGGTTGTGTTGGCGTGCGATGGCCGCGAGGGGGCTCATGTAGACGTTGAAGAGGGTGGGGCTCAGCGAGGATCCTTGAGGGACGCCGCAGATGACTTCGGTGGCCTCTGACTTGTACAGTGGTAGACGGACTCTCTGTGTTCTTCCGTCGAGGAAGGAGATGATCCATTCCAGTGCCTTCTCCTGGATTCCGACGTTGCTGAGGCGCTGCACTAGGGTGCGGTGGCAGACAGTGTTGAATGCCGCGGAGAGGTCTAGGAGGATGAGGGCCGCTGTTTCTCCGTTGTCCATCAGGGCTCGGATGTCATCGGTGGCAGCGATGAGGGCGGTCTCGGTGCTGTGGTTGGCTCGGAAGCCAGACTGTGAGGGGTCGAGGGATCCATTCGTCTCGAGGAAGGCGGCCAGCTGTTTGTTGATGGTCTTCTCAATGACTTTGGCTGGAAACGGGAGGAGCGAGATGGGGTGGTAATTCTTGAGTTTGGTGGGGTCCGCTGTAGGTTTCTTGAGTAGGGCGCTGAGTTCGGCGTGCTTCCAGCTCTCCGGGAAGGTGGCGGTGTCGAAGGAGGTGTTGATGATGTCCCGCAGGTGGGGTGCGATGACAGCGTCGTCCTTGTTGAAGACGTGGTGAGGGCAGGGGTCGGTTGGAGATCCGGAGTGGATGGAGTTCATCATGCGGACGGTGTCTTCGGTGCTGATCGGAGTCCAGGCGCGGAGGGTGGTGGTGGGGGGCGGTGGTTCGGTCGTGGCGTGCGCCGGTTGAGTGTTGAAGCTGTTGTGTATGTCCGCAATCTTGTTGTGGAAGTAGGAGGCGAGGGAGTTGCAGAGGTCTTGCGATGGGGTGATGTTGTTGTTTCCGGCGTTGGGGTAGGAGAGCTCTTTCACGATGTTGAAGAGTTTCTTGCAGTTGTGTGCGTTGTTGTCCAGCAACTTGAATGCAGTTTTCTTGGTGGCGCGGATCAGTTGGTGGTGCTTCCGGGTGGCAAGCTTGAGGGTGGTCATGTTGTCCGGAGTTGGATCCCTTCTCCAGGCTTTCTCGAGGGCTCAGCAGTTCTTCTTGGAGCTCATGAGTTCGTCGGTAAACCATGGGGCCTTCTTTCTGCCGGGTCTGCTGGGCGGGGTCCTCAGTGGGGCGAGTTTGTCCGCGCAGTTGCTGATCCACTTCGTGAGGTTGTCGGCGGCCTGGCTGGGGTTCGCTGAGCTGGCGGGAGGGTGCTGGCTCAGGGAAGCGGCGAGCCAGCCATCTAAGACTGGCAGTGTGGCAGCCTGGGGGTCATGGGCCCTAGTGCAAGCAATGAATCTAAGCCCCTTAGTCGGTATTAAAATGCTGCCATAAATTAGGTGTCCAACATACCCCTGTGCCCGAGTATAACTGCACTTGCTACATTAATGCCTTTTACGGGTCGTCAAGTTCCTCGTTCCACACATTTTTCCTTCTCATCTCCATATCTGCACCCTGCTCTCCTCCTATCATCTTCATCCATTAAATGCTCTCCTCCTGTTCACATCCTTAGTCTTTCCCACCTCCCTCTTTTGCCTCTCACTCATCCTCCTTCCTCCTCCTCCTTATTTTTGATTAATTTCTCTTCCTTTTCCCTTGCCCACTCCTCTCATCCAAATCTTCTTATTTCCTTCTCCCTTTGGTCACCTTTTCCTGAGCTCCTTCCCGTTCTTTCACCCTCTCCTGTTCTTTAATCCATTTCTTCTCTTCTTTATTGTTTCCTCAGCCGCGATACAGTCTAAAAAGTAAACACAGCTAAGCCTCCGACAGGCACTCGGTCTAAAAAAATTAAGAAAACCAGAACAGGCAGCTTTTGAAATACCATCAGCTGGTGCAGGCTGGGCCTCCTCACACCTATGGGCCGGGGCATTGCATCGGCTGCAGTGATGCCCGATACAATCCTGATGCCTGTTATTTCCCCAACCTTTTGGCATTACAGCGAGGCCGCAAAGTGGCAATTCTCCAGCGAGCCCTTCGCAA
This sequence comes from Lissotriton vulgaris, assembly GCF_964263255.1. NCBI lineage: Eukaryota > Metazoa > Chordata > Amphibia > Caudata > Salamandridae > Lissotriton > Lissotriton vulgaris. Next base: position 735,032,026 of record NC_141691.1, on the reverse strand, counting down.
ATACAACGCTCTGGACTGCTTGAAGTTCACAGGCAAACAGAAGCAGAGTGGGAATGGGACAGAAAATACTGCAGTAACAAATGATGGATTGATGCTGAATAAACCAAACATTCACCCCAGTCAAGAGATCTGGGTTAAATCCATTGTTCTTTTGCTCACTACGTCACCCTAGTTTGCACCCAGCCATATAAAAATCAGTCTTGACTCTGCTCCTCATGGGAACAGTCCAGCCCAAACAAGGATGTTTATTTCCGGCCCAAGGAGGACCTAGACTGGCAGTTTGGGTTGGACGGTTTCCATGGGGAGCAGGGTCAAGACTGATTTGATTATGGCTGGGTTTAAACTCGAATGGCATGGTGAGCAAATAAAACAATGGATTTAGGCCCAGATCTCTGTGAAGGGGGGATTGTTTGACATTGTTCAGCATTCTGTACATCAATTGTTCTTTTTGCATATCACCCCGAGTAGGACGGGTATGCCCAGATGTTGGTCCTGTGCTCTCCATGCCTCTGGAGTCACGCTAGCCTTTGCTGTGGAGAAAGTTATCGGATCTAGGCATGCCCCCCGAGCTTTTAAACTTGGTCCGGTAGCTTCACTCCGATACATGGTGCAGAGTGCTCTTAGGAGAGGAGAAAGAGGTCTCTCTCAAGCTATCCCGTCTGCTAACGGGCTAAAACAAGGTTGCCCTTTGGCCCCACTATTGTTTTCGTTATACCTATCGGACCTTCCGCAAACTCTATCGTTAAGTGCTGGTATTGCCCCGACTCTGGGGGGCAAACCGTTAGTATGTCTGTTATACGCAGATGATATTCTAATCTTGGATTTGACCCCCACTGGATTGAATAATCGGTTGCATGCGCTCCACGGATTTGCAGAATCACACCATTTAAGGATAAATGTATCCAAGAGTAAAGTCATGTGCATTGTAGGAAGGAAAAAGCAACAATATGAGAACTTTTTCTGGAACTTAGGGGGTCTAGGATTTGAAGTTGTCCAATCCTATACTTTTCTGGGGAAAATAGTTTCTAGCACACTAAGTGATAAAGCCCATATAGCCAACAATATTCGGAAGGCAACGTCTCATGAGAGGGGACTAAATACCCTCTATAGATCTACTGGACAGAGGCAATTTGCCTACTTATTGGAGGTTTTTAGAGCTAAAGTCCCATCCACCTTATTATATGGCATAGAATTACTCGAAGTGGGGAGATGGGGATTTCTGAACACCACAGAGGGAAAGATTCTAAGGAAATTATGTATGGTTAATACTGCGTGTAATATAGCAGCCTTTAGGTTGGAATTTGGTATACCAAGTGCTTGGGCCCAGGGTCTTGCTGGGGTAGTACGGTGGGTCTCCAGCTTGGCGAACGGTGAACCTGGTACCTTAAGATATCTGAACCAAAAAGAACTTCTTGGACCCCTAAAAGAGCATTCCACTATTGTAAAGAATTTTAGATTAGCAGTTAAACTTTTGAAATTAGATGAATTGACACTTTTTTCTTTATCTACTTATCAGTTAAAACTGACCCTAAAATTGGCCTCATGGAACCTAAGTTTTGATTTGGATAAAGAGGCCCTTACTGCAAAAAGGGGTCCGTTATCAGCCATTAATCACTACCAAATTAGGATTTCCCAACCTTATGTTTTCTGGAATCTCCCCCATGGGGTGCGTCGTTTTTTGTTTCTCCTGAGGCAAGACCTACTTCCTTTAAATCATTTGTTATCAAAATGGTATGGCTCTTCAGTGATGTGCAATCTTTGTAACAAATACAAACAAGATGTTAAACACGTGTTATTCGTTTGTCCGGCCTTAAAACAACATCGCCTCAAATGGTTGAGACCTATCTGTCTAAGACTAAATATCTTATCTGCTTCTGCTTTTCTCGATGCTATCTGTAATCCACCAAATGAGAGGTTTTGTTGTATAATTTTTAACTTTTTAAAAAGTTTCTTGAATATATACTAGGCTTGTTTTTGTAAATTGTTGATAATGCTTCAAATATCAATGTTGGATGAATTTATGTGGACCTCTGTTAAGAGTTCCAAAACATAAATAAATAAAAACTTGAAAGAAAAAAAACTTGAGTCACGCTAGCCTGGCCGATGAGGGGTAAGACCCTGAAACTGCTCCCAAGATGCTTGTTTCTGGTCCAGGAAGAACCTGGCTTGGCAGTTCGGACTGGACTGTTCCCATGGGGAGCAGGGTCAAGACTGATTTGCATATGCCTGAGTTTAAACTGGAATAGCAAGGGAGCAAAAAAAAAAGGATTTTGTCCCAGATATCTGTACTGGGGTGAATGTTTGACATTGTTCAGCATTCTGTCGATCAATTGTTCTTTTTGCAAGGGACAGAAAATAGGCCAGGGCACCAAAATAAAAGTGCCCCCCTTTAGTGAATTAGAAAACTAAAAAGAGGCCAGCTTTAAACTTGTAAATTCAAGCTGCACAGCTGTTTTGCAAGGGATGGGATACTTTGTGGGACTGAATTTGCTGCAGGTAATGCTTGGTTTACAATCTGGGTATTCAACAGTAAACCCTGTCCAACAGACCATATAACAGGGCCATAACCCAAAAACCAGTCCACACTCTGACCTCTCAATTCAGACCATCAGTCACTATCTGAATGCCCTATTGATACATCCAACACTGAACAGAAGCGGGAGCCACACAGAATGTTAGCTTAATTGGGTCGCTTTGAGCTGTACTCAAGCTCCAGGGTACATGAGCAGTGAGTGGCACAAAATTAGGAGTGAGTGGGACTGAAGAGGTGGGATCCTAGTCTGGGTCAGCTCAGGCCTCAGGCACCTGTACCATGATGATGGGGCATTGGGGTTAGCCGACATCTCCCCTATGGACTCCAAAACAACTATGATCTTGCAGGACAACAGCCAACGCGTTTCGTTCTTTTTATAGGAACTTCATCAGGGCAAAGACATTTTTGGTATGGCCCACGTTCCATTCAGTGAAATGAAATCCGTCCGTAATATTATAAGTATTCTGTAGATGGCGATAATACCACAGAATGAATGAAGGTATGATAGACCCCAGTCATCAAGATCCGGTAGGCAGTGTATCCGCCCAAGTCCGCAATACTCTTTCATTCATTCTGGGGGATGATCGCCATCTACAAAATACTTATAATATTACAGCCGGATTTCATTTCCAGTTCTAATATCATCCCTATGCATGTGGATTCTTTAGTTCACTTTCAAACTCTCTGGAGACTGGAAGTATACAGCTCGTATTATCAAATAGAGTCCAGCCAAACATCCCTGTGTAATTTACCACAGGGAACAGAACCCGGTTGAAACGTTGTGCAGATCTTATCTAGAATCAGAATCTACTTTGTCCGTCTTGTTGGACTCTATCGTTTTGATCTACTGAATGGAATGTGGTCCATACCAAACATTTCTTTTCCCTGAAATTCCTATAAAAGGAACTAAACGTGTTGGCTGTTGTCCTGTCATTTTTACTGAAAGAAGAAGAAAGAAATTTGAAAAGATCATACTGGCAAAAGTGTGACTACTTCCCTGGTGCTGCCTCCATTTTTTCTCAATCCTTGTCTCTGGATTTCCAGTGAGACCCAACTGCAGCGGGTCTCGGAGGCGAATTGCACAGGACTTTATTATTACTCTGTGGACACTATGATTGAAGTGCTTAACGTATAGTCAGCTGCAGTTTCAGTAGCATTTGGTTTAACTAGGATCTTGCGCTAATGACCAGAGAATATTGTGGGTTATAAGAACTGGCTAGTGTCTTTTTACAGAACTGCATGGAGGGTCAAACTATGATGCTGCGGAAGCCCAAAAGGAAGGGGTCAGATGCGACTCCCTTTTTTAAGCGGAGCCATTTATCCAGCAGAGAACCCCTTAAAGATGCTAAAAGTGGTAAAGTTACTGAGGATTGCAAACTGTCTTGATAGAGAATATGGTTGAATCACGCTAAACTCTTTGCATGGAAACCGCTACTCAAAGACTGACAACATTGAGCTGCCAATCAAGACGGTTGAGGTGAAAATGGAGGTGCCGAGGTTTTGATTGTTGGACAGAGCATGCATGAAATGGAGGGTCGGTTGGAACCCTGAATACCTCCCATTCCACAGTGAAGTCATCAGCAGTAAGGCTGAGAAATTGAATTTTCAATAACGTTTAGTGCACCTTACTATCAAGATGGAATCCTAAAGTGAGAACTACAAAGTGCTTGCTGGGGAACGTGCCTTCATGTTGTGGGGTTTCCTGTGTACGATAATGATAATGTTTTATAAACTGACATGTATGGTTAGCTAATAACAGGTTGGTAGAGGTTATGGCATTGAATGTCGAGTAGAGAATATTGCTATATCCATACAGTAGCCAAAATATCCAGGACAGCAATATTGACCTGTAAGTATGTATTCATTTTCTGTACCTAATTGCACATATATGTACCCTGACAAAATAAATATCTTCATGGTACATTGATGTAGATGAAAGAATAGTACATCTGTGCTCCGCCCTCCCCCTAATATACACTCTCCTTTCAATATTTTTGTTCCCAATATTTTGGTTATGATATTAAGGTGTAACAATATTCCTTACCCAATATTCCAGATTACACTGTTGGAAGAGTTATATATTGTGACTATTGATAGGGTTTATAGCCTACCTACAAAGATTTAGGCTGACAAGAAAACAGACCAGGCCCTCCTGATGTTTATATTAAAGCTACCTGGAGACAGAGAAATGATTTTGAGGGTGGTGACATGAAACTAGGGGCCTCATTACTTTGTCGGTCTGATGCGTGTCCAACCGGACTCGTGTCAGAAACGGGACCACCTGACAAGGAGTCGATGGCCCCTTTCCCAAATTACGATGCAACCACCTTCATGGTGGTCAGAAAGTGTACATTTCCTATTGCGGCTTGTGCTGCGGGCCACAGCACAAGCCGCAAAAGGAAAAATACACTTTTTAAACATCCATGCACCGTGTGCCTGCCACACGATGCATGTATATTTAGTGGGGCAACACAGGTGCCCCCAAGGACCCTTAGCAGATGGCCACATGGGAGAGAGGCCCTGCTAGGGACCCCAAGAGACCTTTTCCCCCAGCCTTTTCATAGCAGAAGAACCAATATGAAATGGCTATCGGAAAAGTGTATCGTAATTCCCGCGGCGGTGTCGCAGCAGGCACTGCCTCCATTTTTTGGGATTACAATCCGCCCTCCGCCCCAACTGGCTCCTGTCGGAGGAAGAGCAGATTCAGACATTGGTTGGACTGCCTGTATCATAATACGACAGTTGGAATGATGCATAAAATGTATGGTGGATCACCACCGACGAGCTATCGAATGGCTTTCTGCCTGATGTAGTAATAATCAATCGGGGGAATTGTAAGCATGCTACTCACCCATGAGGGTCTCAAGGCGCTGGGTGAGGAGTCCGCAGATCTGTTTAGCCAGGTCTTGAGGGTCTTTCTGAAGGTGTTCAGGGAGTTCAGGAAGGACCTAAGATTTTAAAGTGTCTGAGATGAGAGTATATGCATCCCCTGAACGATCGAGGCACAGTTAGAAATGAGAAAGAAGCTAAGAGAAATGGAGGCACAAGCAGCCATTGGCTTTCTAGTAAAGCTCAGAATCACATATCCAGAGAAGACCTGTCTGTTCACACAGGAAGAACTGGCAAAAGAATTGATGGCCTTGTTCTTAGACTTAAGATTCCCTGCATCCATGCATAACTGGATGGATGTGAAGCCTGTGCTGATATACTGGAGGACCCAAAGCCTGAATATGCCTTCAACCCATCTCCACGGATGCAGAAAGTGTTCTTCTGTGGACTCTTTTGAGCTCTGTGGGACTCTTTTACTATTTTCTGTTTCCTATTGCAGCTTGTGCTGCGGGCCACAGCACAAGCCGCAAAAGGAAAATACACTTTTTAAACATCCATGCACCGTGTGCCTGCCACACGATGCATGGATATTGCAACACACACCAGCCATCGCAAGTCCTTTTTAGAGAAATTAGACTGTTCTAAGGAACTATGGGGGACATTCTCAAGAACGAGTGATTATCATCGTAAAATTAGCTTAACGCAACTCCTCACATCCCAGTCTATCGGGGGAAAATAATTCTGTGTTATGGTTGTATTCACAACACGGCGTTACCAAGCGATAGTCTCACGATAACGTGTTAAATAACCGCGTTAAAATCAATGCGACGCCGAAAAAAGGGGAAACACGAACACGAAAATAGTAGAGATGAGGCCAATCGCGATACAAACATCAGCGATAACCAGCGACCGGCCTGCGATTCCTATGCGTCCTGCGGGAAAATGCTTCATAAAAGCAGAGTAAAAAAAACAGTGATATGACAATGTACGAGCACAAACCCACAACCGTGATGTAGAACAAATGACCATTGTCCCGCATCAGATAGGCATCTCCTCACAAACAGTCACAATGTACATTGACATGCATTCTGTATGTAAACTGTGCCAATGCGGAAACATACATGGAACACACTATGAAACCGCATCTCCCCTTCACATTGCAGAGGGACTATCAACAACTCCTGCACACAGATGTGTCATGTCCATGCTCAATCAATTATGAAAGCATGGATGAATGTAGGGGCAGTGACTCCCCCTTACGTACATTTTGCTCAAGTCATGGGACTTAAGTCACATGGTGCATCCCTACATCATGGCGGTACATATATGACCCCAAAAAGAAGCCCTGTTGTCACTTGTAGGCTACAAATGATAACCAATATGGAATGATCTGGGACCCATGTGAAATGCCAAAGAGTGGGATTCCATACTAACTGTGACACACAGAACTGGCAGTTTGAATACGTGACACCCTAAACAGCCTCTCCGCACAGAGGTGACGCACCCACAATCCATTAACAAATCTCAAAATTGCTAGCACTACATGTCACACTCACACTTGTCTGAGTGATGTGCCTATATAGATGAGTGACACGCACCATGCTGGGAATGTGTCTTGGAATGCATTTATTTGCACATGCTGTGCCTGTGGTCCTTTTGTAGTGTCCCATGATTACTAAGGACTGTCACAATGTGACGGTAACATGAGAAGAAATTGTCCATGATGGTGTTCCTACGGGCTATTCCTGCTGTGGCTACAGTGGGTTGTGGTCCACCTTCCTCATCTTCATCATCATTGTCCGGTGCATCTGGCACTTATATCCATGGGGCATTGCTGCGTACACATATGTTGTGCAACACACAACATGCAACGGTCAACTTTCACACAATGTCTGGGCTGTAGAGGAGCTTACCACCTTTGATGTCCAGGCACCTGAAACATGACTTCAACACACCAAATGTGCATTCCACGATGCCCCTGGTGCATTTGTGGGCCACATTGTACTGCCTCTGGGCCTGTGTATTCGGGGCTCAGAGGGATGTCATCATCCAAGCGTAGAGTGCATATCCTATATCACCTGTGACAATGAAGAGAGACATGAGTCAATACTTTCTACTGCATGATGTGTTGGCAGGCTCACTGGTTCATTGGTGTGTGATATGTGTGACTTAGTGATTCCTGTATGACATGTGCTGCTTGTTGCAAATGAGCGGCATCAATGTGTCTTACGTAGCCTCACTGCTGCTCCTTCCTTCCCCGAGCCTATTCACTAGTGTGCGCAGCGCAGTTGCATCACTTGCACCCCTACGGCACACCATTGTCATGCCTGTCTGCGCATGTCCGCAAGCCTGACTACGACACAGTGATGTTGTGCACTGAAGGTGGGCGGCCTCGTGTGTGTAGGCCTAGGGTAAGGGCAGGGCAGAAACAGAAGCAGAGTTCATGCCTGGCAGAACTTGCCATGCGGTTGAGGGTAGACCTTTGGCGCATGCTGCGCTAATAGCAACACACACACCAGTTGGCATGTGTGATCCCTGACCCTGAGTGGGCTGGTGCTCCTTCATTTACCCCTTCGGCCGAGCCCGCACTCCGGGGACATGCTACATAGCAACTTTGTCCATTGCAGGACGGGTGGCGCAGACACTACAACAGAGACAAACACATTAGTTACTTTCTTGGCAAGGCCTAAACTTAACCACCCCAGAGCCACGTGTTGAAGAACCACACCCTTACGCTGTACTGCTATATGCCGGTTCATTCCGCTTATGCTCACAGGGGGGGAACGACACAGCTACATGTCCCAGGTCTACTCCACTGCCTGAGGTGACAAGGCTGCACCCGCTGTACACAGCACTATGTAAGGTGGTATGGCCCGGGGCCCTCATGCATACATAATGACCACACGGACACACTGAGATAGTTTGTGGCACGTGCACGCTGCACATTTTATTGCCTTGGTCACATGTTCAGTGACGCCTGTGCTGGATGGATGTTGGGTAGTGAAAGCCGCCCCTCAGTGGTTGGTTGGTGCTGGCAACACCTACATCAGTGATCAGACAATCAGAAGTTCAAAGTTCAAACAGCAAGGGTCCATAACTTCAGCTGCAAAGAGTTAGTGGCCCCGGATGCACTGTGGTCGGCACAGGCACACCGCCACGGGACGGTGACCTGCGGTGCACTGGAGGTAGGGCCACGAGAGCTGAGCGCGGCCTAGTTGATGTCCAAGGAAAATATCACAGAGTGTTACGGGGGACAGTGGAAGGTGTCCTTCCAGGGCCTGATGCAGAGGACAGAAGCAAGCAGAAACAGGCAAATGGAGGAGTTGAATGCTACAGATTCCTTTTTACGACCATTTCATTATCAGCTACATGATGATGAAGACAACCCCCAGGCCATAGACTCAGAAGTCACCAAAATTCAACCAGAGAGTGTCCGTGACTACCGTGGCACAGAGTCAGTGGCACCAGAGTTGGAGGGGATGCAGTCTGCGATGAGGCATGTACAATGATATGAACTCTGCCATGAAGAGATCAAAACTCTCTAATTTTGTGACCTACTCGACCGCAGTGTGTGCCGGAGGCAGTGGTCAGCAGTGGCCCACAGCCACGTGTCCTCGGCTTACGATGCACAGAGTTAGCGGCATCAGTGCAGTTGTTGGTGGTGTTCGATCTCCTCCGTAACGGAGATCCTTTTTTCCTCTGGACTGACGTGCATCTTCCTCTTACTCTTCTCCTTGCGTACTGTGACATGAACTTTGCCATGAAGAAATCAAGACTCAGTTCCATATGTGTGACCTACTTGACCGCAGTGTAGGCTGGAGGCTGCGGTCAGCGGGGGTCAACCGCTGTCCAGCCAGCTCCTCCTGGATCTCTAACACACAACGTTGGAATGGAATGAGGAGAAGATTGGCGGCTGACGGAGGTAGTGGCACCAGAGCTGAACGGATGTGCAGCCTGCGAGGATGCCGTGTCCTGCCTGGTGCGGACTGGATTGGATTGGTGTGAGGCCTGCTGGACTGCAGTGTAGGCCGAAGGCCGAAGTCAGCAAGGGCCCATAGACATGTGTAGTTGGAATGCTATGCACAGAATTGGTGGCACCACATCAAAGGGAGTATGGTGATATAAACTCTGCCATAAAATATGTTCTCTGCCATTGTGTAATCAAGACTCAGTTCCAAATGTGTGACCTACTTGTCCGCTGTGTCTGCCGGTGGAGTACGTCAATGAGATAGGAGTACTGCAGGCCTTGCTCGCGGAGTCTGTAATGGTCTGAGTAGGCTGCCATGGTCGCAGGCCTCGGGTTTGGAGCTTGCACCGGCACGTGGTGGGCCCTCCGTGACACACGCCGGTGTCAGCAGGTGAGCAGTGATGCGTGGATACGCTGGGGAGGACAAGACTGGTTCGCGGACCAGTGGTCCGGGCTGCGGCAGGAGCACAAAATCGCAGGCACTGCCGCTCATGGCATCAACCTTGTGGCCGGGTGAGAGGAGCCGCCCTGGCAGAGACATTGGCCATTAAGGAAGAGAACCACTCACAGGGCTACGTGCATTTTATTCACATCCCCACCTATCCTGGCGTACGCCGGGCCAGCCCACTCCGCACTCGCTTACAGGGGGGACGTAACAAGCTACATTTCTTTGATCTTCCCCACTGGCTGGGGTGACATAGTTGCGTCCACTGTCCACTACACTACCCCCACCAGCAGTGTATGTTGACATGGATATGTCTGTGGTCTGCATACTGTAGTCTATCCAGCACATCCATGCCACACTTTGCATTGTGTAAATTCTCATTCATGGGTCACTTGCCTCCTTCGCACATCCCTGGTTTCCACCTCTTCCCACAATCTGCTAATGTGTGGCTGAGGTGCCATGCCATTGATGCTTGTGTACATGGCTAGCCCAGGTTACCACTGTAAGTTGTGCTGTCGTGTCTGATAGGTGGGCATGTTGTTTGGCATGTTGTATGTAAGTTTGTAACGTGTGCATTCCCAGAGTTGTGAGTTGAATTATTGTGGATTTGAGGTGTGGGGTGTGTTCATTTGGTACTTACCAACGAGCAGTGCATTTCCAAAAGGTGCCATCCTGGAAGCACCAGTTGAAGATAGACTGTTGGAAGACGTAGGAATCATGCCCCCTGCCTGGGTAGTTGGCGACGACATTGGTGAAGAGTCCCCAGTGGACCACTATTGCCTGCACATTTTGGAATGCGTGTGTTTCTTGTTGCGGTAATTGTGTGCAGTTTCCGCAGGGGGCACAAGTAGGAAATGTGTGCAGTCAATTGCCTCCAACACCTGCGGGAAGCCAGCTTTGGTGTAGTAGCCTTGCTTGGTCTCCAGCTGTTACTGAGTAGTGTGGGGAAGTATAGGTACTGGGGTACCAAGCTGATAATGGCATCCAGGACAGGTGTGAGGAACTTTGATAGGGCTGGCTGTGAGACTCCTCCAACTCTGGCAGTTGTTTTGGAAGGTACCAGAGGCCAACAGGTGCAGCACAGCCAGCAGCTTTGTCTGAGATGGGATGTTGGCTGTCCGCTGTGTTGGTACCATCAGTCTGTGGGCAATGATGGTCAGGATGCGGAGGATGGTTGTCCTTTTGAGCCTGTAGGTGGCAATGACATTCTCTGATGTTAAGTCTGTGAGGCTGGTGCGTTTCCTGAAGGTCCGCTGTCTTTTTCTGCGCTGCCTCTGTGGTGGTCTGAGGGGGGCGGGCCTGTGGGGGTGGCGGTGGGTTGGGTGTGGCCCTGTTGGGGCTCCGAGCTGCATGATCAGTAGTTCAATGGCATCTGTTGAGCTTCAGGTGTGGCTCTGGGCTGGGCTCCCTTTTATGTTGCAGGTTTTCACCTGAATTTACACCAGGTCAGAACAGGTGTTAATTTCCTGCTGCTAACGCGCCTTATTTCCTGTTTTGTGATCTTATCATCGATCTGGCTGGTCGTTGAGATTATTGCGGTGTGGTGTTGTTGTGGCTTTTTGCACAGGAACTCCTACTCTGCTTCTCATTAGCAATAGTTGCCGGGGTCATCTGTGGCGATGTTTTTGGCGGCTGCTTTTGCAGATAAACTGGTGATGTGGGCTGTTAGCACCAGCTTGTAAATGGGGAAATACATTTATCGCACCTTTTTGCTGCGATAAGGTGCTGATAACTCGGCGATAAATCCTTGAGAATATGCCCCTATGTGTTTAAAACTAAAACTGATCAGCCAAAAGTGAATCAACAATATATCCCTCCCATATACAGGCAAAAGTGGAAGCAGAACTACAGATGCCAGAGGAATCCAACATCATCAGATATGGTCATGGGCCGTTGCCTGGGGTCTTTCTCATGTAGTCCTTGCAAAAACACAACACAATCCAATGATGTGTGTATACATGAGGACGCTCACCCGCACTGCAGTGCATTTAGAAGGGAGCCACATTTTACCATGGTTATTAACAACATTGCTGCAGCCCTTTGGAACTTGAGGCTGGCTGTCAGCAACCAGTGTGTTGGTCACAACACCCTCCACTTACAGTGGCCTCCACATGTACAAGAGACTCAATTTTCAGGTTTTGTCAGTACAGGGGGACTTCAAAAGATCATGAGAGACCTGCTAGCTGGGCTGCCTGTATGCTGAACATGAGCGGTGACCATGAGCACTGACTTTATTTTACTTGCTATTTTTATAGAGGATCGTCAACTGAGGCTGGGTAGTGTTTTCCAACATCTGAAAGATTTTTAATCAGGACTAATTATGTGAAAAAGTAAATACAGCCATCCTTGGAATGTTTAAGTCGAGTATTCAGCAACAATGGCTTGTCTTGTGACAGACAGAAGGTTGTAAATGCCCAACGTGTAGCTCCCACGGTACCACCGATGTGTCAGAAATGTGACGGCTCCTAGGCATGGCAAACCTCTGTTCTAAAGTTGGCAGCAATCACAGCATTGGGGAAGCATTTCATGAAGGTGCCTGAAGTGGGAACGAGAGCAGCATAAGGTGTTCTCGGAGGTAATAAACATTCCACTGGCAGACACAACATCGTTGTTCTATGACAGGAATTAAAAAACAGACATTGGTGTAGATGCCAGTCACTGCCATCTGTTTGATGTTCTCTTGCAACCGCATCAGGGGTGCAGAATCCAACCAATTAGATACACTCCCAAACTCAGAAAAAGGTGATCTTGGTTCTTTGGTCTTGCTGCCAGTTTAACTTTCACCTCAGTGGCCATTCATTCACCATCATCGCAGACTGCATACAGCTCATGCTCAACTTTTTTTTCTTTTTTGGTTTCCCCCCTTCCCTCCCCCCCCTCCTCAACCCCCTCCCCAAGGCCTTCCCTGAGGCCTTCCCCCCCCACCTCCCCCCGCACTCCACCCTATGAGGCATAAAGACTCTCACTAGAGTCTATAATGATGGAGAGACACCCTGTGCCCGTGCCTTATCATTAATTCTGCATACTTCAAATAACACATGTGTAGACTAGTGAAAGGGTATGTAAAAAAGAAAACATGCAGAGCTATGAAAAAATAAACATCCTAGAGCCACGCAATACCCAATGAGCCATACGAAAAAACCCATAAATGCTAGGAGAGAAATTCATTATAACGATAATAGATTATACAGCATATTCTAGTCCTATTTTAAGCAATTTATCTGAAAAAACATTGGAGTTGGTGTTAACTTAGGACTTTGAAATATGCTTATTCTTTAAAATGTGCTTATTCTTTCTAAATTGCGAAACAAAGCTCGCCATCCGGGGGCTCTACTGTAATCAAGATGACCATTGCATTTTAGGGCTCTTAAAGAAAAAACCCCTATTTACTCAAAAAAAAAAAACTAGGTCAGGCTATCTAGAAAAGCCTTTGCTTTGATCTCGGAAGAAAAAATTTTTACCTGACCATTATACAACACCTTGAGTATGGCGGGATTGTTCAAATAGACCTTGGCTTTTTTGTCCAAAAAAGGTTTGATTAGTTGACGGAGGCGCCATCTCCGCTCCACAGTTGTGTGGCAAAAGTCTGGCCTGACAAAGTATGAGATGTTGCCTCGGATCCGATGGGCCTCAGGTCTCGCTTTCTCTGCAATGATTTGACGTAACAAAAAGTTACCAAAGTAGACGAGGATGGCCCTAGGATATTTACTTTGCGAGTTGGTAGGCCGCAATGTAGAAGGGGTTCTGTGGACCCGTTGAACTTCCAGTTCCCAGTTCCATGAAGATAGCTCAGGAAAAGTGTCTTTAAAGAGTTGAATCATAAAAACGCGTATATCATCTCCTTCACTTTTTTCAGGTACTCCCAGTACTCGGAGATTGTTGCGACGCATACGATTTTCCATCTGTTCAAGCTTCCATCTTACGTCGGTCATCTCGGCGTCGTGAGCATCAACCTGCTCTTTCACCACAGTTGCTTCCGCCTCAATAACCACAATCCGATCTTCCATGTCCGACATTCTTGCATTGGATGCTGCCACTGTTTTTGAAAGTTTACGTACCACCCCTTGTACCTTTTGTAGAGCTTGTTGTGCTTTCCGACCATCCTTTGATGTTTGCTCTCTGTGTGATGCGATTGCCTGCAACACCGTGTCCATTACCGCAGTTAAGGTTGTGTCTTGTTCCTTTGTAGAAGAAGAGGCTCCATGAGAGCTAGAAGCTAATGCGGGGATGCCTTCCCGATGAGGGCCTGCTGGGATATGGTGGCTTCTCTTTTTTTTGATCACTGTGTGTCTTCCGGCTGTGGCTTCTCCCAATAGCTCATCCGCATCGCTATCTTGAGTGCTGGAACTGGAGCCGGTTTGCAGGTCGGATAGAGAATCTAAGTCAGCGTCTAATTCATGGTGCCACCCTGGGTCCTCACGGCCTTCAGAAATAGTGTAAAATTCAAGAGGTTCCACATCTGTATCAGACGTGATTCCTGCTCCACCTTCGTAGTCTGGCCCCGGCAATGTTGGGTCTTCAACATTTCCTTCCCCAACTGGCGCAGAGATGCTTTGAGTTTGAACAGATGTCTGCGTTGAAAAGGGTGATATTAATTTATCCAGTTCACTAACAGGATTTAGCAATGTCAAATGTATTTCAGGTTGAGGAGCAGTGGATATATTGTTGCGCCACTTACATTGCTTATACCATTTACAGATGCTACTGTATTAGAGGTGGTTGCTGTAGGCTCAGCACGTATTTTTTCTGGTGCTTGAGGTTGTGGTTGCTCAACTTTTTTTTCAAACAACTTTTTAATAAGATTTTAACTTCGGTGCAACAATTATCGACAGCCAAGCGTGTAATGCAATACTAGGCATGCCTACGTCCCCAAATCATTCATTATTTTGCGAATATGTGAGAATGGTCATGAAGAGAGAGGAACAGTCCCAGGAAAGTGGAACATGCATCCCTGTCTTTATTCTATTATCTTTGGTCCTCTATGCCAGAATAGAGAAATTGATACCTCAACTAGTAGGTGTAGATAGTTTTGTGTATTTTTAATTCCAGGCACCATAGGCTGGTGCCACAGGCCCGTACGTTTATATCTTGGTTCCTCCATCACTATCATTGAAGGAGGTCGGAATTTGGACTGCTGATGATGATTGACTGCATATTTCTTTTGATGCATATTCAATTTCAGATCCTTAAATGACATAGTGCTACTCCTGGATATGTCCAAAGTCCAGTCTGAACTCACTGCCACCAAAGATGGTTTCCTGCTCTGTTTGTTCAAAGTGAGTAATGAATGCTAGCTATCATCTGACATCTTGTTTTACAGAGTGATGGCTTTGGTACACAAGCGGTGCTATGGCATGATAAAAACTAGGCTGATGTTATTTGTATTCCCATTTAAAGGAGACCTGGCTTGGGAGTCCTTACTGGACTGTTGCATTTGGAGCAGGATCAAGGAAACTATACAATATATAGAACCTAATAACGAGATAAGAAGAATAAGGAGGACGGCAAGGGACTTAAAGTGATGTAAGAGCAAGGGGTTATGTAGTGGGAAGCAAAATAACTTTTGGGGAAACCCATAAAACATGTAATTCAAGGAGGTTTGGAGACTTCAACAGTTTGAACATTAGTAGGGAAAGGTTGTGAAAGGTAAGAAGTCGATGGAAGCCTTATCAAATCTCGATTAATGGCTGTCTGTAATGAGGAAGAGTGAGAGTTATCTAATCTAGAAAGATGACATATCAAATTCCACCATGTTAAGTAAGAAACCTTGTCAAAATGTTTCCAATTAGAAGTAATAACCTGAAAGGCAACAGCCAGGAGAAGCACCATGATTATGCATTTATTCTTGTCGCCTGACCATGTGTCCAAACAACCGCCAACAAAAAGACTAACTATTTGGAAAGGGGATGAGATAGAGAATAGGTTAGCAATTTTACTGCAAAATGGGTCATCATTTCCTCATCTTTAAATTGTTTATTACCCAAGGCACAATCTATGACCTCTATCCTAGATCTCTGTTTTTCAACTTTTAAATAGTTGGCCAGCATCTTGCTTGTTTTGTTAGAGTGCTAGAGTACTTTACCTTGACTTTAGAAGAGCATTGCTAGCAGTGGCATTCATTATTATAATTTTGTTTTTGTATTCAGCTTGCAGCTGAAGCCAGGTGGGTGGGGCTAGGCTGGGCGCTTGGCGTCACAGGGGGAGGAGTGGTGGCAGCACCTAAAGTGCGCATGACGCATTGACCGGCTTTCTCGGGCTGGCCAAAGCGCCGTGCACATTTCTAGGTAGATGCTACCAGTAGGGTCATAAAGTCCCTTGGTAGTCTTGATGTGAGTTGTCTCTGTTAGGACCAGTTCTAGTTGGTCACCATGTTTTGCGCTGCTTGTGGTCAGTCGGATCCGTGACGCTTCATCGGGACAGGAATAGTGGGTGAATCTTTCTACCCCACAAATGTGTAAAAAGTGGTGCCATTGCAGTGGTACCAACTTATTTGGAGTTGGTTTTCCAACTTGTCAGAATAGAGAAATAAAACAGATTCATCATGTTCCTGGCATACAAATATCTTATTGACCAGGATGTCCATTAATATGGCCCAAAACTGTTAGTCCGGTGCTGGAGTAGCAGACATGTGAAGACACATAAAGACAAATACACATGTAAAACATAACAAAACTAAAGAGCCGATCTTTAAAGAATGGCTCTTGCTAACAAAAATGTCATTCATTCAGTGGAGTTTATCAGCCTAAAGAGTTCCAGGCTGGTACCCCCATCCACCCAATGTTGGTCACGATAATAGTTGGCATACAGTATGAAACTGAGAACATTTCATTGTGTGAGTGGCACCAGCATCCATCCATCCAATGCCACTGTGCAGATAGTGTGGATTGCCAGTGAAGCATCCAACTATTTTATACATATATTTAAGAAGTCACCTTAATGCATGCTGATATCACATAAATGATCACTCTATTTAAAAGAGGAGCGTGGTGGTGTATACAATGATTCCCTTTCTTACTCATTGTCAAGCACATAATCTTACTTCCAACCTGAGATGTAAGTGAAAGATTTTTATCTAGAAAAATATAATCTATTCCAGAGGGGGAATGGTGGGTAGGAGAAAAAAAGGAGTATTCTAAAAGATCGGAATTATAAAGACGCCAAGCGTCAACTAATGCACTGTGTGTGATTGTTCTGTAAAAGACCTTTTGTTTGTTGTTAGGAATATATTTAAAGGAAGATTTTCAATCTAAAAAGGGATCCATGAGTAGGTTGCAGTCACCCCAAAAACTAATTTGGCATATATTACTGACATTAGTTTGGGTGAAAGCAAATCCCAAAA
This sequence comes from Lissotriton vulgaris, assembly GCF_964263255.1. Taxonomy (NCBI): domain Eukaryota; kingdom Metazoa; phylum Chordata; class Amphibia; order Caudata; family Salamandridae; genus Lissotriton; species Lissotriton vulgaris. The sequence goes on along the minus strand of NC_141691.1, from coordinate 735,014,913 downwards.
ATTAGTATCTACTCCAGTGGGTCCATGGACATTAAAAAAGGAGTAAGGACAATTATGAATGTTAGCAAGAAAAAGTACCCATCTGCCATTGACATCAGTTTCTTGCTTTAACATAGTAACATTTAGAGCTTTATAACAAAATAACTACACCATTTTTATGATGAACAGCAGAAGAACAATAAACAGAACCCAACCAACCTTTTCTTAACATATGAATATCCTTTTTGAGGAGATAGGCTTCTTGTAACATAGCAACATGACAAGATAATTTAGAGAGGTGAGTAAGAACTCTCTGTCTCTTAATGGGGCTTCAAAGACCCTTAACATTCCTAAAATAAATCTAAAACTATTCATAAGGAATACAGAAAACATCATATACAACAAAAGAGAAACCGCTCTTAAATTAAGAGAAAACAAAATATCATAATTGTATACTATCCAATACAAACACATGAAGCATAGAAACATGATGTAGGAAAAGGAAAATGGAACACAGGAAAGGAGAAAAAAGGAGAGGAAGGGTATGAGTCCCAAAAATACTTACAGGACGAACAGCAATAAAAGGATTGCAAGCAAACAAAAAAACAGAGTCATCTGAAAAAAATGAGAGAAAAAGTACTGAATGAAACCGAACAGGATACCCTGAGGGATGGGCCAACCAGGGTACCTAGCCTGAAACAAAAAGGAAAAGAGAAACGTAGATCGGAGAGTTAGGAATATGAAGGAAAGAAAAATGTAAATGAGGTACTGCATAAAATACATAACTGAACCATAGAGGAAAGGAAGATCCCTCCCATTTAGAAAGAGACACTTGGAATGTGCGTTCGGTAGGAGAAAGAATAGGAAACATGTGGATAGCGAACAATAGAAAGTCGCAAATGGCAGCAAACAAGGGACCTGGGGAGAAAGAGACAAAACACTGTTTGTAAAAGACAGAAATAGTAATACAATATACCCAAACCATTGATAAATTAGAACAGAATTAGAAAGAATTCAAAACATAGATATAACTTCAGGAAGCACCAATGTCCATAGGTTCTTTCTTGTGGAGCTGAATATATTTCTTAAGTTTTGCAGGAGAGTCGAAAGAAGTTATCCTGTCATAGTAGGTGACCTTGAAAATGCACGGAAGAAGAAGCCCATATCATACATTCATAGCATGCATTAAGGGGTGCATATTTAAGAATTCTTTGCAATGAGCTGCAGTGACAGAGGAAACGTCTTGTGAAAGAAAAATCCTTTGACCAGATCAGCTGTTTTCGCTGCTTGGAGGCGGCTAGAATCTGCATCAAGTCTGTATATTGAAGGAAAACAATTGGTATTCTTCTGGGTTTAGTATTAGAATTAGTGGCGAAAGATGTATGGCCCAGACAATGGGTCCTTTGAAAGTTAAATGGCGAACTGCTGGAAAGCCCCACTAACTTTGGTATGTTCACCTGCAATCATTTTGCTGCATTATGCCCCCTTTGGAAAACCATAAATGCAAAGTTTGTTCTGCCTGTTACAATTTTCTAAGTCTTCAGTCTGTCCTTTGAGGGAAGCTATTTCCTGAAGAAATGTTGGTAACTTTTGAGGTGATGTCACAAGACTCAGAAATGTATAATTCAATTTCTGAGACCCTATACTCAAGAGATGAGATATTATCTTCAAGACGTTAAAGAGAAGTGGTTTCCATCATGAATCGCTTTAGCATTTTCAATTCATCAATTAAATCCTCCATAGTAATCGGGAGGGGATATTTCCTCGAAGAGGCTGGGTCTTTTTTGAGTCGTTTGCTTACACTGACAGTATTATCCATGTGGAAAACAGAAGCTCTGCCACGAGAGATAGACTTTTTTTTTAAATGTCACCGCCCTCCGCCATCTTCAAAGTATGAGGAACTAAAAAGGAGCACAGCACAACCAGCAGTAAAGCAGGATGAGGAAAGACCACCAATGGCTTTACTGACTAAAGAAAGCAGAAAAGGGTAAGCCTTCAGCAAAGAAGAGTGTATCGGAATATGTTCTGTCCCAATGTATATTAGGTGAAATGAAGGAATGAAGAAAAACGACGTGCAAAGTCCTCAGGGAGTGAAATGATAGCAAATTTAAATGCTTTTGGTGAAAATTTGGGAAGACAGGGGCCAGAAATGTAATTTTGACAGGAACAGCTGCACTGAGAACAAGGTGGCGCTTACATTCCTGTCAACGTCGTAAATGGCGGAAAATATAATGACCACGCGCGCTAAGCAGCGATGGAAAACTGCGGTTCACTGGAAGGCAGGTTAATAATTCTATAAAAAAAGATTCACTGCCTGAGGTCCCTGCCATTTAGCTGTTCATTCCTGGCATTTTAAGAGGCCCAGCGATTCACCGGTCTAGTGGGGGAAAAAAGAATTCGGGCAGAAGAGCAGGAACTCTTCTAGCCGGTGGCCATCTTACAAGCGCCCCAGCAGGGAACCCTCTGAATATGATCTGTCTCCGGACAGAGAACCAAAAGATGCTGGAATTGGGGGTCATTGAGACTTCTGATAGCCCTTGGCCTAGTCCAGTAGTCCTTGTGCCAAAACCTCATACCAAGAGTGGAAAAAAGTGATTAGTTTATGTGTGTACTACAGAAACCTCAATGCTATCACTAGGATTGATGCCCATCTTATTTCTAGGGCAGAGGAGCTGATAGATAGTTTGGCTTCAGCCAAATATCTGAGTACATTTGACCTGACTGCTGGCTACCAGCAAATCAGACTAGCTGAGGATGCCGAGCCAAAAACAGCATTTTCAACCCCCAGTGGGTTTTATCAATTTATTGTGATGTCATTTGGTATGAATAATGCTCCTGCCACATTTCAGAGGTTGGCGAATAAAGCTCTAACAGGTCTGGAAGCCTATAGTGCAGCATATCTAGATGATACTACTGTCCTTAGCTCCACCTGGGAGGATCACCTGGTCCAATTCAGGAATGTTCTGGAAGCCCTGCAGAACATAGGCTTCACTATCAAGGCCACTAATTGCCGGATAGGGCAGAGCAAGGTTGTATACTGGGGTCACCTGGTAGGTGGAAGCCAAGTTCAGCCATTGGAGAGCAAAATCCAGACCATCATAAACTGGGTTACTCCGACTACTATGAGTCACGGTGGCCGTGTGCTGATGACGGCTGTGAGCTGTCATGACCACGCCCGCAATCGGAATGTTCAGCACTGGCGCAGAATTCCAGCTGCAGCCAAGGTGTTACTGGATTTTCCATTACAACACAGTCGTTACCACAACTGCGTTGTTTACAACACAAACCATTACATCGCAAGTCGCTTCAACAACTTGCTGTAGGGGCCACACTGGTGTTGGATTTACAATCCAACCCTTTCCCTGCTGTTGCACCAACTGGAGTAGGAATAGTAAATAATACTATTCCTAAATCCAGCGCGCCCCCTACAGTAAGTCGTTGTAACGACTTGCAATGTAATGGTTCACTTTGTATCAAGGTAGCTCCCAGAGGCGTCCCCCCAACCATCTAAGACAACAAGAATATAGGACTGGTAAGCTTTTTAAAATCTCTTTTTTAACTATTGATGTAGAGTAGTGACAAGTACGGAGAACAAGTTTAATAATAACTTAATAAGTGAATTTTCAAAATACAATGCTGCTATCAATATGTGACTACAGTTAGCATGCCAAGTGGTCCACCTACACTCATGAGGGGGTGGAGGAAAAATAAATAATAAAGAATAAAAATAGAAAACAAAGTGAATAACAAACATGTAAACCACTCTCACAACAAATATATATCCTCTTAATAGGATTGAAGTTGGTCCATTTTCTTCCCTAACCCGAGTGAAGTTTGGATAAAATCTACATACAAGGTAAAAACATGTAAGATTGCTCATCACAAATAGAGTGAATGCATAACAAATAGAGTAACCTAAAACAAGGTGTATTCCCTTTTCTTAAAATAAAAGCATAAAAGAAATATGAGCGGATGTATACGTGCTCAGAGAGACCTGTAAAACAAAACCAGGGAAGATCCAACCTGGGTAAGTTAAAAAAAACCAAGGGGTGGTATACAAGAGTAAAGAATGACTCTAAAACCTGTTGTTCCCCTTTTTGTAAAACAAAACCAGGGAAGATCCAACCTGGGTGAGTTAAAAGAAAAACAAGGGGTGGGACACAATAGTAAATAATGACTTTAAAACTTTCTGTTCCCCCTTTTTTGTGAACTTTTGGAAAAAGCCCAACTGTGTCTAGCAAATAGAACCAAGACACCGTATATCAGCAATGAACTAAGGCTGTTTTAACCTCACCCTCAATATCTCCAAGATGTGAGAATGTAGTAATATACTACAAGGTAGAATTAGATCGGGGATTGTAAAGTGTTCGGGGTTACCAAATACTAGGACAGAATTTAAAATGTTATAGCAATCTAAGTGCAAGTGTTGTAATAAAAGCATGGACCTAATGACATGTATTATGATATGTTTTTGTAGACAAAATAAAGCTGTGAACGAGTCTTTGAAGAAGGTGCAAGATAATAAAGAGGCACCGAAACGCCGCCTCGACAATTTCCTTCCTATAAAAATCCTTTGACTAGTAAACATGATGTTGTAATGTCTGTATGAAATATTGCCAAAATAGCAATTTTTAAAGAATACTGTATGTTTTTTAATGTCTGAATCTCACGAAAAACGTTTGTGTATATGATTTTAAGTGAAATAATATGTTATGATCAAATTTTTTTTTCAAATAAATGAATGACAAATGTTTTTATAAAAATTGTTTTGTGTTTTTCATGGTACCTTTGGGCCCTACTAACACTAAGCTGTAAATTTGGTAAACGGTGCAACATCTTAATCCCTCCCAGTGATGTAAACGTCCCCCTGTGGGATTCTAACTCCACCGATGATTTATTGAACTCATGAGAAGGAACCTTGTGTTTTATAAGATTGTTGACCCAATCCTTTTCCTGTCAGAAAGGGTAGCTCCCTATGCGTAATTTTTGACCCCTTTGTATCAACGCACTTGTTGTGACAACTGGGTTGTAATGGAAGGTGTTGGAATGTGTTGAAGCGCATTCGTTGCAAAAACATTTATTCATTGTGACTCCCCTTAATGATTTTACCTCCATGAGAATTCCAAAAAAAGTTACGTGGACAGTTAGCTGTCAAAAGGCATTTGATTACCTGAAGCAGGCCATGTGCATTGCTCCCATTCTGCAAAGTCCTGACTATTCCAAAACCTTCATTGTCCAGACAGGTGCATCTGAGATAGGAGTAGGAGCGATTTTGTCACAACTAAGTGCAGAGGGTCAGGACCACCCAGTAACTTTTATAAGCAGAAGGTTGACCCCCAGGGAGAAACATTGGTCAGCTATAGAAAGGGAGGCCTCTGATGTGGTCTGGGCTTTGAAAAAGTTGGGGCCATACCTCAACTTTTGTTTGGTACTCACTTCCTTGTTCAAACAGACCTTAAGCTCCTCTTATGGCTTAAACAGATGAAGGGTGAAAATCCCAAACTTTTGAGGTGGTCCATTTCCCTACAGGGGATGGACTTGTCAATGGAACATAGACCTGGGAGTAACCATGCCAATGCAAATGGATTCTCCAGATATTTCCACTTAGAAAATTTAGACTCAACTGGGCAAGGTTAATCTTATCTAGGTCAGTAGAAGTGGTGTCTCTCCTGCCTTAGGCACTGTGGATAGCCTTCCAAACACTTCACTCAAAAGTAAACAGTAGCAAATGCAGCAAAAACACTGAGAATACATTGTGGGTGAGGACAGGAGTCTGAGTGAGAAATGATCCCAAAATATAGTTAAGAAGAGAGCAGAGGATTGACTTTTTGCAGCTAATGTTGTTGTGCTGGCTATTCAATGGACAAGGTGTGGTGGGCAGCTCAGGGAGCTTTGAAATATGTGAGCCCTTGTAGTGCAAAAGGGATGGGAAACAATGCTAAGGGGCAAAGCAAATGTAAAAGTTTTGAACATAAGAGTTAAAGGACATCGCAACAGTAATACTGATATTTAGTTATAAATGTCTGCCTGCACAGGGAGAGGGTGTTAAACCTAAATGTGTTGATTTCCACGAATCACGCCCTTTAACAAGATGCAAGTGAGTATATTTAAGGTCATGAAATTGAATATAAAATTCGGCAGTCCCAGGGAAGTCTGTGCTTACAAACAGAGATTACGAAGAAAGACTCTTCTTCTATATCTCTTCTGTTATTAGATGATCCAACTGTGATAAAGACAGAGAAAGACAGAAGATTGGGTCTTGCCTTTTTTCCAGGAGAAATGGAGATGTGGAGCACCACCAAATTCTGTACTTCCGCAAAGGTGTGGGAGTTAAACTTGTTACATACACAAGAACAGCAGTTGTTGTCATATTATGAAAAACCGTACATCAGATCAAATGGTAGATGCGTCGTTCAGTCATGAGTATTCACACATTTACCAGATTCCTCGGCCATTGGATTAGGGAATCTAAGTATTGGTTGCTGAAACCTGAGGATGGCTGGCAGAAAACTGGAAGCTGGAATAAACAAGAGAAGAGATGGAGGTAAGCAGAGCTGAAATTGGAGGCAAGATCCAGGATTCTGACCCATAGGGAAACAAGGGTGGTTGAAGGAGGAGGAAAATAATAAAGTGAGAGGGTGCTGCGGTGAATGAGGAATAACTGTAGAAGTCACACAACACGAGGGAGTTGTCAGGCACAGCATTTCAGGAGGCAGCATCCTACATTCACACATGAGATCTACATTCCCCTCTGCCTGAATTAATCTAGAAGTCCTACTCTCAATCTCAGAAAGCAAGCAGCATGCAGGAGAGTCTACCAAATCCCCACAAGCCAAAGTCCAGTCTTCCAGATCCCACGCTGCAGGCGAGTAGTAAAGTCTCATCTAAAGGAGTGCAAATGCAAATCTTTCAGGATCCAGGATCTCTCATTGATCACACTGCAGAAGAAGCCTTCCTCCCATCTAGTAACTGAATCCAGTCCAAGAATAAGGTACAAGTAAGGCACCTATTTCAGCTCCTCTTCACATGGAGGTACAAGCACAGGTCTTCCAAATGACTGGGTAAGGACTGTGACATCCAAGGGCTCATAAAAGAGGACAGGAAATACACTGGGGGGACCCTGTCAAAATCACCAAAAAGTGAAGTGACACCATGGCAGGAAGTTCAACAAAATGAAGGTGGCCGCAGCCCTCATTGATTAGGAGATATGGGCAGGCAGGAGAGAAGCACTTCAAGTGCAAGAGCAACACAAGGGCTTTCAGTAACAAAAGATACAGTGGATGATGAGAGTTCATAGGGAGCTGGTCAAAGCCATAGAAGAGGACAGAGCAAATGGTATACTGCATATACGATTCTTTAAATGACTAAATAAATAAGTAGAATAGTTGCCAACATACTGGAAGAGGAAGGCTTGTTTTACCTCAATAAAATAAAAAACTGTGATGGTTTGTTCAAAGTGAGTTATAGTAAGAGAAAGCAGAACAATTGATACAATTCTACAGTACACTGTTTCCCTGGGAATCTATTAACTAAGGGGACAGACAGAAATATGTTGCATCTTCAGACTTACCTAAGCTCGCCTAAGAGGACAAAGGTGAACCTAATGTCCTTGTATATAAGGAAGTGATATTGATGTCCATTTGAAGTTTCAGAGGCAAAAGTGCACCAGCCCAGTCAGTTTCTCAGTTGTTTTACATAAAACCTAGCTTCCAATCTGTTTCCCATCTTGAGGAGTGTACCTAATGATGTATCACAAACCGAGAGTGTCTTATCTACTATGACAGCAGCAATGAGATCCCTGATAATTAATCTAGACAAGGATGCAGTGGAGTGCACCTTCTACAGGCCAATTTCCGTCCTTTATAAGGACTCCAAGATGCTGATGTAAATACTGGTGGTTGTTTTACAAACATTATTGTACCGCTTGACACACCCAATGAGAAGATCTTCATTGAAGGTGGGCAGTGGGGATCAAACAAAAAAAGCTATACACCAAGTCGACATAGAGACAGAAGAGATGCTGAAAAGGCATTTGATTGAGTGGATTTGGTCTTCATGGTAGAGGTACACAAAGAGGCTGATTTGGAACTAATTTCTAAACTGGGACTTCGCAGGATGTCATGCTTATTGGGCCTGGATAAGGTGTCCAGAAGTTATTGAAGTCAATGCCTATATTTATCCCCTTTGGTATCATTTAGAGACACTAAGCATGGTAGCCCTCTCTGCCCACTCATTTTTGCCCTAGGCCATAAACTAGCACAGAAGGTTAGGGTAAGCAAGTACATAAAGGGTATCCGACTGATCGCAGATGAGTTTAAACTTGCAGTGTTTACTGATAGCATATTGATCACGGTAATGGAACCAGACAGGTCTCTGCTGGAAAGCTGCAGTCTTAGATTTTAAGATTAACCTTTCTAAATTTGAGACACTTAGGGGCATATTTACAACAGAAGTGATGGAGCGCGGTGTTGGCCTTCTTGGCTTAATGTGGACTCCGACACTTCTGAAATGTAGGTCTGCACCATAATTACAACAACATGGTGCAGCCCTGCATTTCCCCCTGCACTGGAGCTAATTAAAGCTGCCTAGCGCCAATGCTGGCACCCTTGCACCATAGTGCAAGTGTGTCTGCGTTGCAGGGGAAGGATTGTTTATGGCCAGGCAGGTGTCCCTTCCTGCAAATAAATCTTTAAATGGCATTTAGTAACTTCTATGTGTGCTACTTAATGCAGCATACCTAGAAGTTGCAAAATGTCATTTTTTAAAGTGATTGTTTATGTGCAGGAAGGGACACCTTCCTGCACAGAAACGGTCAATGGCATTTTATTGTTTCCATGTGTGCTGCACAACGCAGCACATATGGAAACAGCAAAAACGAGAAGAAATTATCCTCATTGCACCATAATTAACTTTAATGCTACCACATATTTACGCCACCCTTGTAAATATGGGGCAGCGTCAAAATCAATGGGTGTTTGGTGGAACGTCCACTGTAACACCCATTACCCTCCCCTTTCACACTAAGTATAGCGTTAAAGGGTGATGCCGTTAAGCTGCTTAAAACTGCCTTGTAAATAGGGAGAACCTGTATCGCCACCACAACGTCGTGAATAGTGACATTGTGGTGGCGATAGGGGCTTGTAAATATGCTCCTTAAATTCACTTTGAGCTCACCTCACAAGGGTGGGCTGCCTCAATCCATACCCTTTCAAGGGACAAAGTCAGTTCTTAGCTACTTGATTATTACACTTGCCCTAATGATGCAGGAATAGCACAGCATTGCTAAGAATGATCATGATCGACATAGTGAGTTTGAAACATCTGTGTCCTGAGTGGAGAGAATACCAGCATTTAAAATCATTATACATGTTCCAGATGGTCCACTATGTTTTAAAATTAGATAAGGCTTGTACTGGCTACTTATGGATGGCTAAGCAGGCCAGGAATAGAGAATGCCTAAATGATACTATGATGAAAGATGGAGGGATTGGGGTACTGAATCTCTAGTGTTATTGTTTTGCAGTACACCTATTAACCCCCATATAATGTACGAGGAGAGGCGAGACAGAGATAAGGCATGGAGAATGGTCAACCACATACTTCTGGGACACCCATTTTATGGAAGTACACTGGCTACAAAGGCCTTAGCAAGATATTGATATATATACACTGACTAGGGCTACAGTAGAAAATATGGAATTGACGAGAAACTGCCTTGCTTCTAACATATTCCCCTGATGCCAGTGTTGGGAGAGCCTGGCAGGCGGGAGGTGGCTGAAAGTACATGATATGTTTGAGGGGAAACAGATAACTTCTTTGAGCATATAAAACAAGACTTTAGCATTTAGGAAGGAAATTGTTAGCAATTTACAAGTCAGGCATAGATCCCCTGATAAAAAAAGGACCTATGAGAAATCTCATTCTTTAAAAAACCTTTTATTGGACGGTGGAGATACAGGGCATTCTCTGTTAGTACCTTTGTAAGACATTAACTAAGCCGAAATATATAAGGCCCGATGTACAAACAGATTTTATGGTTGGAAAGCTCAAATTTGAGCCTTTGCTACAACAAAATGGGTTTTAAAATGTACACTACCCACATTGAGATTCGGTAAAATGTTATTGAATCGCATATTGGGTTTAAGACAAAACACAGAATCGTAATTTGGAAGGGGCATGTAAAGGACTTTCCTTCCAAATACTGATCCCTTAACTTATGTATTAATGTTTTGCAACAGAAATCCAGCTGTAAAACATTCATATTTTACCACCAAGGGACCTCTTCCCTCTGTGAATGTCGACAAAAACATGTTTTAGGTGGACCACTGCCTGCTTCTAAAAAAAAATCATAAAATTATGAATTTTCTTTTTTTAAATGCATCCCCTTTTCCTTTTCGCAAAACAAGTTGCATAAAAAAATGCCTGATTTAAAAGCAGACATGGTGCTCTGCATACCCCAGCATACCATATGCCTGTGACTCTAACTCTAACCGATCATAGTGGGTCTCAATTTGCAACTCTTACAATTATTATTGCAAAACCAAGGGATAGATCTCTGTTCATCCAGTTCAGGTTGGGAAACCTACCTCTGCATGATTACACCTGCAAATGGAAGCCCCCGTATCAAACCCCATCTGAGTGCCCTACCTGTAAAGGTGTTAACGAAACCATTGCCCATGTCTTTTTTGTGTGCCCGGCATATGCAAAGCCTAGGCAGAGATGGCTAAAACCCACATGTCTATTGCTCGGCACCAGGAGCCATTCCGTAGCCCTGAGAATATTTAAAACGGACACCAGCACACGCCTAGTCTGTGGGGTTGCTAAATTCCTGAGCTGGGCCTGGGTAATAAGAGCAAAAACATTGTGATGTATCACTTATTAACTTAAAATTTTTAACTTTTATTCTTACAAAGCTTTCACTATTTAATACGCCTCTTAATCTATTTATTGTATCATGGATGTTTTTCTATTGTCATTAACTTTGTAAATCGCAGTAACCTATGAATTATGGTTCCTTGTTTTTATTTTGTGTATGTGCTTTTATGATATCATATGTGTATCGAAATAAAGCTTTGATGAATTAGGAGTTTTTTGAATCTTTACATCAAAATCTCACATTCTGCCTGACGACATCCAGGCCAGGATACAGGACCTCAAACCAAGTTCCTTTTGTATCAAAGGGTTTTATCTTTCAGCTTCTATGTGGAACATTGTTGATACATAAGAGACCAGGCATGTATTGGTCCGATAAAGAAATTATGCTTACTTAACTTTCACAACTGGAGGCCCATACTATGTAAAGGGTGGACTGCCCCTGTTTGCTCCATGATCCCTTATAGTGTGACCCAATCCAAATGGATGAGTGGTGTAGTTACCGGTGGAGACTTTGGGAGAGCCACCGCCCTAGTGAATACAAGTCAGAACTTTATGGAAGAAATTTCGGGGATTCATGCCCCTGCTAACTCTACTGTTTCTAATGCTTCAGACACAATAACTTTTCTGGCTACTATTGATCCTGCAGTTTCCTTTTGTAAACGTGGGCCATCACGAACCATGACACATGCCTTGATAGTTCCTACTTGAGTAGTTTGAAGTTTGAAGTTTTTTTTATTAGTTTAGCACAGTTACTTAAAACCATTGCTATAAAAACAGCATTAGCACATATATAACAAAATCAGCAATAACACATTTGTCATGTTTAGGATAAAAGGAAGAAAACAGAAACACAAAGCTGAGAAACTGCTCACTGAGCTTAGTGGCCGTTGTGCTTCTAAGAAAAACAGTCTTGTAGTTGTCAATATAAACATTTTGCTACGCAAAACCAAAATTAAAGATAATAAAAACGAAAAGTGCTATGCCACGGGGGAAAAAACTTGAGTATATATGCCAACTATCGTTCCAGTTGCCTCGGGAGGTGGGGCCACGGGAAGAACTGCTTTGGTTAAGAATATGATGATTCCACCATATGTTGCTATGTTGCTCCTGTATCATCAGCAGTGAATCAGACAGGACTTGCCCCCGTAGAGGAACCAGCTCAGAGATCACCTCAGTGTATTTCAAGCAGTAGTCCCTGGGAAGAGATAATGTCCAATATTTCTGGAGTCCAAAATGGTGTAAACTCACAAGAGTTGGATGAATTGATTAGGTTTTTTCTATGGATCTCCATAGGAATGTGAGGGTTCGGGATTGAGCAGGGAACCCCAGTCTCCAGGTAAGGAGACTGCAGTGGGTGTGGTCAAAATAAAACTTGAAGTAGATGAGATGATATTAGGAAATCATGATATTTGCCAATTTGATACCTATCAAGAATATGAACTCATATACATGTGCCAGGATGTTACTAGGCGCAGGACAAGCTCAAGATAAGCTGTCTGAGTTACCATACGTTTATGATGTAGATTTAAGTAAGACTAAACTCTTACAAAAAAGTTAGTGTGTATGTTATGATGAAAATGACATGACCAGTTTGAGGACGTAAGAAATGAAAATGCAAATTAGGGAGTCCATCCGGAAATGGAGTGAATTGGATAAATGGGAAGGCAAATGGGCCAAGAAGAAAGATCAGAAAAAAACGAAGGAAGAGATGCCTCCTTTTTTGATAGATAGAGAGGGAGCTTCAAAAATCCAGTTGAGAGAGGTGCCTGGTGGACATTATGTTCTTCTCCCGTGGTGTAAGAGTGATCTTGCTTTGTTTATGAACGACTTCCCCAAATTGAAAGACAAAACAGTGGAGTTGTACACCCAGGTTGATCGATTTGTGAAGATTTCACAGCTATTGTGAATAGATCTGAATACCCTTTTTGACATTGTGGTACTGACTGACTTGTGGGCAGAATGTAAAATGGCTATACAGTAGCCAGAAAAGGAGCCTCAGGGAAAACTGATATCTCATGCTCCATCCCCTTTGATGATGAAAAAGTAAAAATAGGTGATTATCTTTAGGAAAGGGAAGGTGCCGACGGAGGATATTGATTGGGTTAAGATTGACAGAACAACTAGACCCTAAAAAGACTGTGCATGCTGTTTATGAGAGATTGTTGCAAGCATTTAGACAGCACAGTGGGATGGACAATCCCAAAGCCAAACACATGGGAAGTTTTATGTCTCGGTTTGAGAAAGGATTGAGACCTGATATTATTAGTATGATTAACAGCATTTAATTTGTTGGCAGAATAAGTCGATTGATGATATCTTAAGGCATGCAAAATATTGTAGTGATGAACTGGAAATGAAACAGAAGTGGCTGAAGAAAAAACTCATCCTGGCTCAGATGAAAGCAGCACAGAGAGAAAGTTCGAATCAACGGCATGAACGGAATGTTGCTGATATGCAAGGTGTGTATCAGCAAAGAGTTCCTGCGATGCAGGATGGAAATGGTTATCCACAACAAAGTGGAGGTTGCGTGTCCCATTTGACCCTAGTACTGGAATTGCTGTGGTTACATTGAAGAAACTGTATCCATGTAATTATTGTAACATGTGAAGGCACTGGAAGCAGGAATGTCATCTTAATCCCAACAGAGTAATGAACGAGAATCAGGTTGAAAATTCAGCGTTTATACAGATGCCGGTTAAAAACAACATACAGCCAAAAAATGTGCAAAGACAAAGGAACCACAGTCCTAATATGCAACATGTTCCAGTGATGCAAGTTCCTCAAGCTTCAAATCCTGGGCAAAATTAAAATGACCCTTGATTTAATTCAAAACCTGAATTTTAATCAGAATTCCTTCCTGAACCACAATCCGATTCAGCTATTTCCTGTGTTTGACACACTTGAGGGCTACAGTTCTGATCTGTCACAGTGACAGTGCCTGAGGGGGGAGGAAGATTGTGTGTTTGGTTTAGCCTTAGAGGTAGAACAGGGCCGTCCATTTGTGGAAGGTGAAGTGAATGGGCACTCAGTGTAATTTTTGACCGACACTGGCGCTAACTGTTCTGCTGTTAGAACAACAGAAGTTCTAAACCTACTCCTCTCAGGGAAAAAAAATACAAGTCATAGGAGTTGCAAATAAACAGATGAAAAACCGTGTAACACAAGAAGTGCATGTTAATATAGGGTTCTTCGAAGAGATCCATCAGTTTGTGGTGTGTTTCTAGTTTCGTAAATCTTTTAGGACACAATTTGCTGTGTACGCTAAATTGCACCATTTATTGCATGTTGAAAGGTGTGGAGTTTCAGACTCATGACAAAGACGTTGATTTCAAATTGACGAGTGAAGGGCCAAATATTTGATTTTACTCCTTGATGACGAATGGGAGAGACAGTGAAGCCTGAAGTGTGGGACTTCTCAGGCAGTACATAGGACTCATAAAAGGAGTTGAGCCTGTCTGTATAAATGTTAAACCTAACGCTGAATATCCAAGAACTCCTCAGTTCAATTTGACTCCAAAACTATACCTGGGATCACCCCAGTGATTGAGTCGATGATACAATGAGGCATTTTGAAGGAGATAATGGGGAGTCCATGTAACTCACCCATCATAGGGCTGCAGAAGCCTAGCAGTAACTATCTCATAGTGCAGGACCTGAGAAAGATTAATAACATTGTTGTCCCCTGTTGTCTTGTGGTGCCAAATCCAGCTGTGATTCCATTCCATGTGAGGCTGAGTAGTTTACTGTGATCTATTTGTGCCAGTCATTCTTCTCTATACCCTTGTATGAGGGCTTCTGGTTACAGCCGCAAGATTGACCAAATGCCTTAAGGCTGTAGCAGCAGTAGGTGTTAACACTGGAAGATGTGAACGTATTGTCATGGGACACCCTCTTAATGTTATGGTGCCCCATTCTGTGGAAATCTTGTCGATGCGTATACAAACTCAACACATGTGGTGTGCTTCTTTGAATCAGGCTATATTGTTATCCTTGCCTGAAAATTAAACTGATGATGGGGAAGTAGAGCATGACTGTCTCAATGTTACAGAACTATGAACAAAGCTAAGACCAGATATCCAAGATGAGCCTTTGACAAAGTCCGATTACATACTGTTTGTCGATGGGTCTTGCCTGAGAGACAATGGGGGAACCCTACGACCTTCATACGCAGTTACTTTGTACAATCATGGGGTAGTAGGAGCCATTTAGGTTCAATGGGTATCTTCTGCACAAGTAGCTAAACTGATCCTACTAGAGCTATCTTTATTTCTGAACAATTGAGAGTAATTATTTTTACTAACAGTCATTATGGTTAGGTGTGGTTCATAACTTTGGACAGCTATAGTCACAGAGGTGATTCATTACGTCGTCAGAATCCCCTATCCGTAATGGAGAACCTGTCATGATATTGTTGGAGGAATTGCCTGCCAAAATTGCAGTTGTAAAATATTCGGCACACAGAAGTGGAGATGACTATGTAACAGTGGGCAACTAATATACTGATGAGTTTGCACAATCATTTTCTCATGGGTCCCGAACATTCAATTGAGAGAATGTAAATGAATCTGAAGTTGAGACCAATTACAACCTTTTGTTAAAAAAGCTGATCCTTCAAATAAGTGAAAACGTTGCAGGAGGAAGTACATGAGCAGAACAGCAGGGTGTGGTCAGTGCAGGTTGTGTCGAAATAGAGGATGACATTTGGGTTTTAAAGGATGGAAGACCTGTATCGTCCAATAGTTTCAGCAGATGGCTGTAGGGACCACAGTGATAAAGCCATATAGGAAGATCAGGTGAACCATTCAGAAGGATGCCACTGAACTTCACGAGATGCCTGTGTGCAACGGGCTGAGATATGTCCTGGTGGTTGTGTTTCTTTTTATATTGGGTTGAAGCATACCCAACCAGGAGTAACTATAGCCTCACAGTAGCTAAGTTGCTTTTGAGGGACCTTATCCCAAGGTTCAGTTTCCTGACTTCGCTGAAGTCAGCCCGAGGAACTCATTTCAATAATGAGGTCCTGAAAATGTTGGGTGCAGCATTACAAGTGGAGCAAAGACTATCTATCAATCAATCAATTAATCAATCAATCAATCAATCAATCAGGATTTATAAAGAGCTGCTAATCACCTGATAGGGTATCCAGGTGCTTTCAGGCCCGGATGCTTAGTCGAATAGCCAGGTCTTGAGATGCATTTGGAATTCCGGAAATGAGGTGGTGGTCCAGAGGTATGTGGGGAGGCTGTCCCAGGTCTTTGCTGTGATGTAGGAGAAGGTGCATCCTCCACCAGACACGGCCCGTGGAGGGAGTTTCGGTGGGGCGGAGAGGCGGGGCGGGGGGTGCTAAAAACTGGAATATGGATAATTGAAGGCAAGTAAACAATTTAAATAATAAAACGAATTTCGTAGCGCGCCCTGCATCGCAAAATGTGTTGCAGGGCGTGCAACGAAATTCATTTTATTTATTAAATTGTTTACTTACCTTCAATTATCCATACTCCAGTTTTTAGCACCCCCCACCCTTTCCGTCCCCCGCCCCGCCTCTCTGCCCCACCGAAACTCCCTCCATGGGCCATGGCTGTCCTCCACTTCTGCTCTGGTAGATGCTGGGAGTATGGGCAAATGAAATGGAGGCAGAGCATAGTCTTCTTGATGGTTGGTGGAATTTCAGGTGGTGGTAATGTACGTGGGTCCTTGGTTGTGTAGAGCCTTATGTGTGTGGATCAACAGCTTGAATTAGTATCTCTTCTCTATGGGGAGCCATTTGAGTTTCTTGAGGTGGGGTGTGATGTGGGTTCATCAGGGAAGGCTGAGGATGAGTCTGGCTCTGACGTTCTGTATTTTCTGAAGTCTCTGTAGAATGTGTGTCGCGGTTCCTACATATAGGACATTGGCGTAGTCCAGTCGGCACGTGATGACAGCTTCTGTCACGTACATCTTGTATGTTGGGCTAGCCATATGAAGATCCTACATAGCATGCGCAGAGTGAGGGTGCAGGCAGAGGAGATGGCTTTGCCTAAACCGGGTCGGAGCTCTGTTTAATTCCCCTACTGGTTCTCTACAAATTATTGAAGACGCTGCTAATTTGAGCTAATTTGTTTTTTAAATCTTTTTAACTGTGTGTGCTTGTACGTGGGGCACTTCGGGGGGGGGGGGGTTGCTGCCTATTTGCACTTTTGCTCATTCTTGGGGGCCATATTAGGTTGCAGGCCGGGTAGCGCTCTAGGCTTTCCACGCTGCCTATTTAAGAGGCATCATGATGTGGTCGCGCTGCTTTGCCTAAACCGGGTCGGAGCTGTATTCAATGCCCGACCGGTTCTCTCCAAATTATTGAAGACGCTGCTAATTTGAGCTAATTTGTTTTTTAAATCTTTTTAAATGTGTGTGCTTGTACGTGGGGCACTTCGGGGGGAGGTTTGCTGCCTAGTTGCACTTTTGCTCGTTCTTGGAGCCATATTAGGTTGCAGGCCGGGTAGCGCTCTAGGCTTTCCACGCTGCCTATTTAAGAGGCATCATGACGTGGACGCGCAGCGGACGCGCTCAGCCGGCGTGCCGCCGGCGCGCCAAAGGCAAGCCAGTCTGCGCGCGTCCGCGCTCTTTCCGGGCTCAGGGCCAGTCCCCCTGCTCATGAGACCTTAGATGTCAAGAAATATTCAAAGCAGTAACTTGTAGAGCTCAGGCCAAGAGGAGGTATGGTTGTTAATTGCCCTAAGCATGCCTGTGAGAGGGGAGTTAAGGGTCCACTTGGGGTATGTGGCAAATGCGGCGTGCAATTGCCTATTATCCTTGATCAACCGGTTCACAGTCTGTATGATACATTTTACGCTGGTCCAGATAATGATGTTAGAGTCAATATTAAGTGTTTGCTTCTTAATGCAAGGTCTCTAGTTAAACATAGCTCAGAATGTGCCCTTATTTTAGAAGAACATAGCATTAAAGTTTCTTTTATTACGGAATCTTGGACCGACAAAGCATCTGGTCCAGATCTAAAAAGGCCACTCCCCCAGGGTTCTCCTGCTTTTCCTTAGATAGACCTTTAAGGAAAGGGGGGGGCTTAGTGGTTATTTACCACAATTCATTAAATCCAGTCTTCCATCCTGCTTCTAATTCCTTTTGTGAAGCTCTTTTTATTAATCTCAATTTTGAGCATCAAAGTATTTTGAAAGGGCTACCTTTATATGGCTCCGTGAACAAACACCGGACAGCCGCGCCGCCCACAAGAATGCCACCCGCAGACACCATCACCTCATCAGATCCGCCGAAAGGGCCTCCTTCAAAGACCGCATAGACAACAACGCGCACAACAGCAAAGAGCTCTTCAACATCGTGAAGGAACTCTCCAACCCCAACGACGTCCCACCCTCGCACGACCTGTGCGACTCGCTGGCCACCTTCTTCCACCGCAAGATCACAGACATCCACAACAGTTTCAATGCCACGACCGCCTGGACAACCACTGAGACCTCCGCCCCCACGACCAACAACCGCACCAACCGCCTGCTCTACTGGACCAACATCAACAATGATGACACCATCAAAATCATGAACACCATCCACTCCGGATCTCCATCAGATTCATGCCCACACCACATCTTCAACAAAGCCAGCACATCCATCGCACGCCATCTCCGGAAAGTCATCAACACCTCCTTCGAGACAGCAACCTTCCCGGAGAGCTGGAAGCACGCCGAGATCAATGCCTTACTCAAAAAACCCAAGGCGGACCCCAAGGACCTCAAGAACTTCCGGCCCATCTCCCTGCTCCCATTCCCGGCAAAGGTCATCGAGAAGACCGTCAACGAACAACTGACCCGCTACCTTGAGGAGAACAACATCCTGGACCCTTCCCAGTCTGGGTTCCGCAGCAACCACAGCACCGAGACTGCCCTCATCACCGTCACCGATGACATCAGGTCCCTGCTGGACAACGGAGAAACAGAAGCCCTCAACCTCCTAGACCTGTCAGCCGCCTTCAACACGGTCAGTCACCACACACTACGAACACGCCGCCACAATGCTGGCATCCAAGAGAGGGCCCTGGACTGGACCACCGCCTTCCTCTCCGGCAGAACACAGAGCGTTCGCCTTCCCCCCTTCCGCTCCGAAGCCACCGAGATCTGTGGCGTACCCCAGGGCTCATCCCTCAGCCCAACTCTGTTTAACATCTACATGGCACCGCTCACCCACGTCGTCCATCAACACGACCTCAACATCCTCTCCTACGCCGATGACACCCAGCTGATACTCTCCCCACTAAGGACCCCAACACCGCCAAAACCAACCTTCATGAAGGCATGAAGGCCGATGTTGAATGGATGAGGAACAGCCGACGGAATCTGAACTCGGACAAAACGGAGGTCCTCATCCTCCGATCCAACCCTTCGGCCTGGGACGACTCCTGGTGGCCGACCGCACTGGGAACTGCTCCAACACCCACCGACCACGAACGCACGCAACCTAGGGGTCATCCTCGACTCCAGCCTCTCCATGACTAAACAGGTCAACGCCGTCTCCTTCTCCTGCTTCAACACCCTCCGCATGCTCCATAGGATCTACAAGTGGATCCCCACTGAAACGAGAAGAACAGTCACCCAGGCCCTTGTCAGCAGTAGGTTGGATTATGGAAACGCCCTCTATGCAGGAGCCTCGGCCAAACTCATGAGACGGCTCCAACGCATCTAGAATGCCTCTGCACGCCTGATCCTCGACATCCCTCGCCGCAGCCACATCACACCCCACCTGAGAGACCTGCACTGGCTTCCGGTCAACAAGAGGATAACCTTCAAGCTCCTCACCCACGCACACAAGGCACTCCACAACATCGGACCAACGTACCTCAACAGAAGACTCAGCTTCTACACCCCTTCTACACCCCCCCCCCCCCCAGCCCCCCAGCTCCGCTCCGTCGACCTCGCCCTCGCTACAGTCCCCCACTTCCAAAGAGCGACCTCAGGCAGCAGATCGTTCTCCCACCTCGCCGCTAAGACCTGGAACACCGTCCCCATCCACCTATGGCAGACCCAAAGACCTGCTGACCTTCAGAAAACTCCTTAAGACCTGGCTTTTCGAGCAGTAGCAGCATTCCCCATCCCAGCGCCTTGAGACCCTCACGGGTGAGTAGTGCGCTTTACAAATGATATGATTGATTGATTAATTGATACATCGACCTCCGGGGCAGCGACTGGGTTTTTTGGATACGATAGGTACATTACTTGAGGATGGCCTGTGTCAAGATTCCCTTACGGTCTTGGGCGATTTTAACTTCTATCTTGAGGACCCTAATGATTTCAATACTAGTGGTTTGAACAAAATAATGGAAGCCAGGGATCTTAAAAACTGGCAGCCGGTCCTACACATCCTAAAGGTCACACGTTAGATGGGATTTTTTCTAACACCGCTAATGTATCCTGTCAGGAGTTCCTTCCCTTGGCCTGATCTGACCACAGTGCCATTTTTATCGGGCTTAGGAAACCTTTAGTTCCTAAAACAGAGAGGGTTCTACTTAAGTCGGTGGAAAAAAGAGCATGGAAAGATTTAGATAGGGTACAACTGGAGGAGGAACTCAAGAATACTCTCCCCCATGCAACACTAACAAAGCTACTAATGATTATACTGATTGGCTTGATAAAGCATGTAAGAAACTGGTTCCGATAATAAAGTGGACCCCTAAAAATGCGAACCCTTCGGCCCCCTGGTAGGCCCCCCTGGTATTCTGACCCGTTAAATGTCAGAAATTGGCTTGTAAAAAACTTGAAAGGGCCTGGAGGAGGGGCTATTGTACTGTTGATAAAGCTAATTATAAATTTTGTTTAAAACAGTACAAAGACTTTTTGCTGGAAACAAAGAAAAAAAAATTCTAAGGAAATTCTTATAGCCAAGTCCAACCCGAAAGAACTTTTTAAAACGGAGAAAAGGTTATCTTCTCCTCACATTAATAAAAATGCTAGTAGTGCGGAATTTTGTGACAATCTGGCCACTTTCTTTCAGCAAAAGGTGGAGGCAATTTTTTCTTCATTTACTCCCCAGTTGAAAGGGTCGGAGCTCTGCCCAGTGAGTCTTAGTCAGGTTGATTTAATCTCAGGATCTGCTTTTGATCATTTCACCGCCGTAGGGCTCAAAGAATCTGTTAAATTGTTATCTTCTGCCCGCTCAGGGTGTCCTACTGACCCTTGTCGGTACCAATACTCAAATCCATTTTTGAAGAGATTTGTTCGGTTTTGAACCCTCAGATTAATAATATCATCACTTCTAGGTTTTTCCCGACTGCTTGGAAGAAGGCTTCGATACTCCCCCTTTTAAAGAAGCCCACTTTGGATCCTATAGACCCGGGGAATTATCGGCCTATTTCGTGACCCCCCCCTGCCTGCAAAAATCACTGAAAAGGCCATGAATGTACAGCTTAGTAGCTTTTTTCATGGCAATAGCGTACTTGACCCCACACAATATGGCTTCAGAGCTGACCATAGCATCGAATCGGCCCTTATAAAACCCTGTGAGGAAGTAAAGGAGGCTTTGGACTGTGGGGGGAAGGCAATTATCATAATGTTAGTTCTCTCAGCAGCCTTCTACACGGTCCATCATAAAGTTTTTTTTTAAAGAATATTTTTATTCGTTTTTGCATAGTTATAGCACAACTTTGTAAATATACACAATAGATTTTGCACAATATCATCTCACTAGAAACAGTATCCAATACAATGAAGTCACAAATACACAGTATTCTAACAGTTGAGGTCATACTTTTCACAGCTCGTCTTGCAATCATGAGCTTATTCTGAATCTGAACTATCATCCTCATTATCCGATGGTGGGTCGCAGATATTGCCTCTGTAGGTATTCCATGCCCCCCAGATTTTCTTCCATTTTTGGGGGCAACCCCTGCTGCTGAACACCGCCCTTTCCGTGAACATGGTCGCATCCATATCCCCTCTCCATGCCGCCAAGGTGGGTTTCTCTGCTCTTCCCCAACTTTGTGCTATATTTCTTTTAGCCGTCATCATACCCAGTGTCGCCCAACTCTGTCCTGAACGGGTAAGATCATTGGGTTCCCATATATTTAAAAGACAGCGTCTGGGTTCCGGCATCAGTGAAATTCCCTCTGATTGAGACATAGTCCTTAGTACCTGTGCCCACTATTCAGCTATTCTGGGGCAGTCCCAGATGGTGTGATAAAAAGTCCCCTCTTCACCACATCCCCTCAGGCAGTAGGGATGATCTATCCT
This sequence comes from Lissotriton vulgaris, assembly GCF_964263255.1. Classification (NCBI taxonomy): domain Eukaryota; kingdom Metazoa; phylum Chordata; class Amphibia; order Caudata; family Salamandridae; genus Lissotriton; species Lissotriton vulgaris. The sequence goes on along the minus strand of NC_141691.1, from coordinate 734,992,837 downwards.
TCCTATCTTTTGTAGAGTGCTTCTAGTATAATAGGAACGATGTAGTATGCGTAATTGCACCAGTCGGAGACGTGAGGTAATACCGACTTCTTTCGGGGACGCCAGTGACTCCTGCCACTCTGATTCATCAAACTCCCCACAGTCATGAGACCATTTTTCCCGTAGGGTTCCCATTGCACCGGGTAAATTATTAAGTAGTTTACGGTAAATTAGGGAGGTCGCCCTCTTTGGCATATAGTCAGTCAGTAACCTATCCTCTCGGGGAGACGCTTCCGGGACTTCCGAGTCTGGTGGTAATGCTGTCAGTAAGGCGTGTCGAATCTGTATATATCTGAACTGTTCAGTGGGGACTAAATCGTATTGTCATTTTAGTGTAGCAAAGGAAAGTATTTCTCCTTTCTCCCAGATATCCCCAATCGTCGATATCCCTATTGCATCCCAGCGATCAAAATCCTTGATGTGCCTAAGGTTCCCTAGTCGTTTTGTGTTCCACAGTGGAGTGAGCTGTGTTAATACCCCCTGCAACCCCAACTTTGCCTGCACGGTGTGCCAGAGTATAAGTGTGTGTCGCAATGGCCCAAACTTTTGCAGAGATAATTTATTATCGTAAAGAGGAGCTAGTATACCAGACTCCCCCAACTGCTCTCTGTCCGCCTTTCGTGCCGGTTCTGATTGCCTTCAATTGAGCTGCCCAATAATACCATCATAAAGTTTTGATGGAGCGGTTGTCGGGGGCTGGGGTGCAAGGGGTCGCTTGGAAACTCCTACACACCTTTTTATCAGGGAGATCACAAACAGTCGATCTAGATAATAACAAATCTCAGCCTTTTAGCCTTCTGTGTGGGGTGCCGCAGGGGTTGTCACTGAGCCCTACGCACTTTAATATCTATGTGACGCCCCTGGCAGCCTTGATTAGATCGTATGGTTTTCAGTTGACCTCCTATGCTGACGACACTCAGATTGTACTATCCTTCAAGGACGGTCAGGTAAAAGAAACATGTGTTCGCTTCCATGACTGCATGGGGGCTATTGCAAACTGGATGTCGGCAAATTGTTTGAAACTGAATTCCAATAAAACGGAGGTGATTGTATTTGAAAATAACCCTCATGTATGGACTCCAGATTGTTGGCCAACAGATATGGTAAACCACCCCACTCCAAGCTCTAAAGTGAAAAACCTGGGTGTAATAGTGGATAATAAACTAACTTTCCATGCAACCATTAGTTCAGTTGTCTCTGCTTGCTTCTTGATTCTGCGAGTCTTAAGAAAAATAAAACCTTACCTTTCAGATGACAATTTTCGGACGGTAGTCACAGTCCTTGTACTGTCACGGCTTGACTATTGCAATAGCATATATCTGAATGCCCAGAAACAACTGCTTAATAGGCTTCAGATAGTTCAAAATACTACGGCTAGACTACTGTCAGGTATACCCAAATTTGTCTCAGTCCGAACAGAACTAACTCGGTTACCATGGCTCCCGGTGAAACAGAGGAGTCGTTTTAAGGCCCTCTGTATAGCCTTCAAGGTCCTTAATAGTATTGGCCCTGACCACTTGAGGCAGAGGTTTAAATGGTATATCCCCGGTAGGGCGCTTCGATCCCTGGTCCAAACACCGACCTTCAAGAAAGCCGACTGGGGAGGGAGGAGCTTTATCACCTACACATCCAAGGCGTGGAATGAGTTGCCATTCCACCTGAGGAATGCTGCCAATTTGTTATCCTTCAGAAGAGGCCTGAAGACCTGGCTTTTCTCTCTCTGACCGCAACGACGTATGTTTAGGCCGAGCTCAGCGCCAGGACACCCACGGGTAATTGTGCGCTTCTTATACATTCCAATAACATAACATAACATGGCGTTGATCTGTGGTTTTATGGTGATCTTTTTGTCAATGACGATTCTGAGGTTTCTGGTGTGGTTGGAGGGAGAGAGTTCTGGTCCTAGGTCTGAAGGCCACCAAGAGTTGTTCCATTTGTTGGTGCTCTTGCCAAAGATCAGCACTTCTGTCTAGTATGTGTTCAGGTGCAGGCAATAGTTCTTCATCTAGTTGGTGATGTTTGTCATGTATCTGTAGAAGTTGGTTCTTGTGGTGGTGAGGTCGTTGGCGAGTGAGAGGATGAGTTGGGTGTTGTTTGAGTAGGAAATTATGTTGAGACCACAGGATCTGACCGAGTTGGCCAGCAGGGTCATATATGCGTTGAAGAGCGTGGGGCTGAGGGATGAGCCCTGGGGACCCCACAGGTGATTTCCTTAGGTTCATAGGTGAAAGGTAGAAAGTGGATGCTCTGGGTTCTTCTAGTGAGGAAGGGGGTGATGCATCTGAGCATGTCCCCTTGGATGCCAATGTGGGGAAGTCCTTCAATCAGTGTGTGGTGGGATCCAGTGTTGAAGGCTGCCGAGAGGTCAAGGAGTATCAAAGCTGCTGTGTCTCCTCGGTCGAGGAGGGTTTGGATGTCGTCTGTGGCTGCAATCAGGGTGGTTTTGGTGCTGTGATTGCTGCAGAAGCCAGATTGGGAGACTTCGAGTAGCTGGTTCTGCTCCAATACAATAATACAAAACTAACAATTGGACTCACATACAAATATCTAGGGGTCCACTTTGATGCTAGGGGTAACTTCTCTAAACAGCGCGATGAAATCGCAGTAAAAGCCACGACCCTACAAGTTACTTTATCTAAGCTCGCTAAAGAGCTGTCCGGTCCAACACTCTCATTCCTATTGAAAATTCTGAGAGCTAAAACCGGACCCACTCTAACGTATGGGATCGAAATATTTAGGGCCAAGTTAAATACAACCCTGAACCTACTTGTGACTAAGATATACAAAAAAAGTCCTCCACCTTCCCAAATCTGCCTCTGCTGCCCAGATCAGGTTAGAACTAGGCTTACTAAATTATGAGGCTTCTAACACTGGCACCTATCTAAACTTCTGTCATAAACTCAGAAAAGCAGCTACAGGTACTTTAGAGTCTTTAGTTTGGTTGGAGATCAGCCAGAAAAACCCCGGGGGTTCGTATGGCCGCCTCTTTACTGACTCTATTCGCGAAATAGCGGCGGGGGACCTATGGGCCCTTAATACTAGCACGACCGCATTTAAAACTTGCATTAAAAAAAGCGTCAGAATATGCTCACTAATCATGGATAAAGGGCATCTCTGCAAACGCAGCCACGCATGAGCAGTCATGAATTCTTATGGGCACATATCCCCCGCTACTTACCTCTCCTGTACCTACTCACTGCATTTAAAGCTGAGTTTTCTGGCAATTAGACTGGGGGTTTGGCGATTTTTAAAAGATCTGCCCTCATGGCTGCGATCCACAGAAGATCTAACATCTAGAGGGTGCGGGAAGACAACCGAAACGCTAGAGCACGTGGTCTGCTTATGCCCTACACTTAGGTCCCAACGCAGACGAAAACTCAAAGCAGAGTGTAACAGGTTGGGAGTTTGGACCTGTAGACAGGCAATAATCACCTCCCTGTGCCCAGAAAATACAGCTCTAAACATAGCCTTTACAACATATATTCGGGATGCATACCGCATCTTTACAGCAAAGGCGAAAGAAGCAGTAACTCCCCGCTCTCTCTCCTGTCCAGTGGTCTAACCCAAGCTGCCTTTTAGCTCCAAGTTTTAAGACAAAAAAAGTCGCATTTTAATATATCAGTGTCACCGAGCAGCGATTAATCCTTATGGACTGCGCTTTGACTCTAGTGGCCAATTTCTTAAAATTGTTGGGTTTTATGAGTTTTAGTTGTTAAATATTAGTATATCAAACCCTCTGGTTCCTTTATTAAGTGTTATGGCTGTCTACTCATAAACGTTTTTAATTTTTAAGGTGCAATATAAATCAAGAATAGGAGTCAGTCGATTTTTCCAATTAATTGTGGTAAAATATGTTTTGAACTTTTTTAACCTTAATGTACAGATTTGAGAACTCACTGTGAAATGCTTTTAAGGATATTTTTATTTTATCCAAATAAAGATTTTTTTCTTTCTTCCTGTGGTTCTGCTCCAGCTGCGTCATGAGTTGATTGTTCATGATCTTTACCAGCACCTTCACTGGGAATGGGAGCAGGGAGATTGGCCAGTAGTTTTTGAGTTCTCTGGGGTTGGCAGAGGGTTTTTTGAGTAGTGGTCTGACTCTGGCAGGTTTCCAGGCTTCAGGAAATCGTGTGGTGGTGATAGAGGTGTTGAGTAAGTAGGTGAGTTCCTGACCCATGCTTTAGTTTCTGAGGTTGAAGATTTGGTGTGGGCATGGGTCTGTGGGAGCTCCTGAGTTAATGGATTTCATGGTGGAGGTGGTGTCCTGGGTGGAGAGGACGTTCCAAGCAATCAATGTGGGGTTTGTGTCATTTAAGGTGGTGCCTTATCTGTCGAGGAAGTACGTAGGTGTGGGTTGGGGTCCAGCGTTTCTGTATATGATTGAGATCTTATCGTGGAAGAAGTGGGAACAGTTGACACACAGCTCCTGTGAGGGTGTGATGTTGTTTTTACTGGTAACTGGGTTGGAGAATTCCTTAACGGTGTTGAAAAGTTCCCTGGTGCTGTTGGCGCTAGTTTCAATGCATGTGGCAAGGGCTGTCTTCTTTGTAGCCCTCAGCATGTGGTGGCAGAGGTTGAGGGAGGTCTTGAAGGCTGCCTTGTCGGAGATGTCCTTGCTGGTGCGTCATCTCCTCTCCAACTGTTTGCTGTCTCGTTTTACTGTTCTCAGTTTTTGGGTGTACCAGCAGGTCTTTTTGAAGGATTTTCACTGGATGTTGCTCTTGATGGGGACTATGCTGTCTGCGCAATTGGTGTTTGTGCCATTTTTCACTCCCTGTTTGAGGTTGGTGGCATTAAGGGTGTTCGCCCAGCAGGTCTTTGAGATTTTGTTCCACCACCGGTGGGGGGAGTTGGTCTTCTTAGGGGTGGCGGGGTGGAAGTTGGAGATCTTGAAGTGGATGATGGAGGTAACGGTCCATGTGAGGTCTGTGACATGACTGTATTTGATGCAGTTGCTGGAAGTGAAAATTGGGTCCACCATATGTCACTTGGTGTGTGTAGGGTTGTGGACGATCTCAGTCAAACTGAGCCCACTCATACTGTCAAGGAGGTGTGCTGTGTTTTTGTCGTTGGGGTCGTCAAAGTGGAAATTTAGGTCACTGAGGAAGATGTAGTCCTTAGAATCTAAGGCTATGGGCTCAAGGAAGTCTGCAATGGTTTTGCAGAAGCTGGAACGTGGACCTTATTGGGTCCAGTGTGTGTCCTGTGGTGTGTGCAGGGTTGTGGACGACCTGGATAAATCTGAGGCTGCTTATACTGTTGAGGAGATGTGCAGTGTTTTTGTCATTGGGGTCGTCGATGAGGAAATTTAGGTCGCTAAGGAAGATGTAGTCCTTAAAGTCTTAGGCTAGGGTTGCAATGAAGTCTGCAATGGTGTTGCAGAAGCTGGGGCACAGACCTGTGGTTGAGTATGGGAGGGTGCCTCTGATGGTTGTCTTTCCATGTGGAGCTGGAAGTTGAGCTGTTCCATGGGGGTGGTGTTGTTGTCCGTGGTAGTGGTACACTGTATGGTCTCTTTGTGGATGATGGCTGTTCCTCCTCCCAGCTGTTGGTGCAGTCCTGGTGAGTGATTTTATATCCGTTGGGGATCGCTGTGGCAATGTCTGGAGTGGATGTCGGGTTGAGCCAGGTCTCAGTGAGTAAGACAATGTTGGGTGCGAGGGTGGCAATGAGGCCTGGGCGGAAAACTATGCTACTCTCGCGTAGTTTGCGTAGTTTGTGCTACACGTATTGCCCGTAGCACAGTGCAAAAATGCGTAGCAGGCATTTTTTGCTTGCTTGCCGTCCTCAACGTCAAGTTGATGACCGCGAGCCAGCAAAATGGCATCCCGGCGAGACTTTTTCCTTGTTCGCGATCAGCAACATCAAGTTGCCGATCGCGAACGTGGAAAAGAAACCTCCCAGCAAGATTCTCAACGCGGTGAGGTCAGGTTTCTCATGGCGAGTGGTCGCGTATGTGCTCGACCGCTCGCGATGAGAATCTACTGGTCCGCCTTGAGAAAACTGCAGCTCGAGTACAAATCCACTCAGCGGCAGAAAACGACCGCTTGCACTGTGCAAGATGATATTTGGAATGATTGCACAGTGCGGACAAGCATCTGGCACTGTGCAATCATTGCGAACAGCATTTCCTACCGCACTACGCAGTTCGCGTAGTGCAAAGTGCACTTCGCCCAGCTACGCATAGCGCTACTACACGAACTACGTCCAGGGTTAGTGGCAATCAGGTCACATAATTCAGTAGAATGCCTGCATAGTAAGCGTTTGTGAAGAAGGGCACATGCAAGTTGGTGTTTTTGTTCAGGTGGTGTCTGTGGTATGTTTGGGGTGGGGCTTGTCAGTGGGCTGGTGTGTGTGCTGTGGCAAGTAAAGCGGCAGAGGGTGCAGGTGAAAGGCCCTATTGTGGAACATGGGTCAGTGCAGTGGCAGTGTTTGCTGCGGTTTCCAGAGTTGAGGGAGTAGAGGTTGGTGATGGTGTATCTTCAGGGGCAGGAGGACCAAGGGTTGTGGCGTTGGGCGCGGTCCAGGCACAGATGGGTGCAGACAGGCTTGCTTTTGGCGTGCCAACGCCGCTCTAGCAGCACGCCCGCTGCGCGATTGTGCTGCAACCTGCATTAAGTAGGTCCTGGGGTGGGCAGGGCTTCTGTTGGTGGAAAGAACAGTGAGTAGGAAAACCTGGTCTGGAAGGTATTGGGCTGAGGCTTTAGGCATTTTGGAACAAGTGTACGGCACGTTGAAATCCAGATTGGCCAAGGTGTGTGCATCAATATCTCTGAAGTGGCCTGATGCTTTGCCTCTTGTGTTAATGAGTCTTGCCCCTGTCTCATCATCAAGGGGACACTCTGTTCTGTGAGTATGGGCAGCATGGATCCAGTTGGGGAGACCCACACACTTAACAGCAGGATTCATCACAAGGATCACCTGAGTCAGACACGTCTTCAAACGTCTTTCTTCACCAGTCACAAGGATGGAGGTCATGGCACTGCTCCTGAAGTGGTGGGGCAGTAGCAACTCCAACCTGGTGAGACACAAAATGCACCACATCATTGCTAGCTATGGTATCCTGTCTTAGGTACTCATCCAGAGTGGACATGCTTTGTAGCAAAAGACAACAAGAGGAAATCTTGTGATTTTGGAGAATAACAGAGAGATTCCAACTGAACCTCTGTGAATCTGAGCTTGTTGCTGAACTGTGCTTTGAATTTGCTTTGCCATTCAATGGTCTGATCCGTTAACTTTGTTTAAAAAGAATTAAGAAGATTCCCTAGGTCTGAGACTGCAGAAGGAGGGTGAGAGTATCCTTTAGAAGAAGACAGAGTAGGGTTAGGGAAGACTGACAACTACTTTGTAAATAAATACATTGTATATTTCAATGACTTAGTTTTGTAATTTGCACATGTAGAAACATACAGAAACATACAGATGAAATCTGTTGGCTGCCATGTTCTACTCAATGGTCTGATTTAGTGAAGTCATGGAAACTAATAACAATAATATATATTTTTTTATTATTTTTTTTGTAAACAGATTTTATTGATTTTCAGAGCAGAGATCAGGAATCACAAGTACAACCTTATACATTCCCTCCCCCTCCATTTACAACCTGCTGCTCCAAGACATCAATACAATCTCTTATTGGAATGTCCTGAACAAATCCCTCTTGGAGACCAATAATAATATCTGTACACAGCCAACCTTCCTTTAGACTGACATCAATCGACACTGTTTACTTTATGCTTAACCAACTAATCCAACGAAAATCCCCCTCCCTATCCTATCCTCCCCCCTCCCTGTCACCAGTGTGTTCATTAAGGTAAGTAAATGTTTAGGCAAGTAAAGCCAGCTTTATTGTACCTTCAATTACTGTCCAACATATGGGAAATTTGCAATGTAGCTAGATTTTTAACCATAGCGGTGAGACTCAGTAAAAAGATTAATTGGTCTTAGATGAATTACTGTGAACGTTAATTCTTGCTTCTTGATTTAAGTCTTAAATCTTTTTAACCTTTTTTTTAACCATGGAATGCTGTATATATTTTCCGTTTTTAAATTTGACACCATGTTTTAGCATTTTTAAGTTTTTTTTAATTGGGTATTCCCTCCTTTTTATACTGTATTTTTATGTCAATATGCTGCCTGGTGTCTTGTGGACCTTCTTGCTTGTTTTTGTACTTTTGTGGTTTTTTAAATGAACCGAATAAAGTATTTCTTGACTGACTGACTGAAGTAAATGTAAAGATGAGGTCTTGATATAAGTGATTCAGGAAATTTCCTCTTCGGTCGACAACTGCACCGGTGTTCCCTCTGTCCATTAAGGCAAGTAAATGTAAAGGTGAAGTCTTGCCATGAGTGATTCAGGAAATTTCCCCGTGGGTTGACAACTACCCCCGGAGCTCCCCCATCCACCCGTTCCATCTCCTGCTCAGTTGTATGGTTGATCAGAGCCTGAACCATCTCTTCCCAAGCTCTCGCCACTTCTATCGCCTTTTAATTGTTCTGTCGCAATGCCATCTGATATCGAACTGCTCCCTCACTTAAGCAGTTCCCACCTCCATCCCATCTCCTACCACTGGGTCCCTCTTTTGACTTCCAGAGCATCGTAATTTCCCGCTTTGTAAATATGAGGCCCTTATCCACAAACTTACTAGTCACCTTCGTTCTGGAGGTATGAGGAAACCAGTGTAATATGCAAGTGGCCATATCAAAAACCAGTTGGCGTTCTTTAATCAGGTGTAGGAGATCCCCCACTTAGGACCAATAAGCCCCCAGAGTTAGACAGCTCCACACCATGTGGTCCAGGTCCGCCCCCACTGCTGCGCATCGAGGGCACATCACACTGCTGGCATTATAATATTCCATGATCTTCTCCGGTGTCAAATAGGCTCTATGTAGTATAAAGAAATGGACCAGCTGAAACCGGGCATTCCTCGTTCCCTACCACGCCTTACGCTGTATGTGCCCCCATGTGGCCTCTGGTATGGATTTTCCAACGCTACCCTCTCATTTAAGGGTCCCCAATGGGACCAAACCCTCATTCAGCATCCTTGAATATAAACACGTAACTGGTTTAAAAGTGCCAGCCGCCATCATCGCATATTGACATGCCATTGTAGTTTTAGGTTCGGCCAGTCCCTCTTTCCAATGTCTTTGTATCTCCAGCACTAGGATTGTATGTAGCAGGAAAGCACCCCTAGGAAGATCAAACCTCTCCCGCAGCACCTGATATGACAACAGCTTCCCATACTCATATAAGTCTCCCAGGACCTGGATCCCTGCCTATTCCCAGTCCCTCAATGAGGACCAGTCCCCTCCATGTGGCAATGCCATCAGCATCCCCAATGGCATCTCCGGCGCGTAAGGGTGCTGTACTCCCGCCCTCTTCTAGGATCTATTCCAATACAACCTCAGCGTTTTTTCTTCCAGTGTAAGGTCCCTGAGGTCCAACCTCTGCTGCAGTGCTATAAAGGACAGGACATGTCTTGGGATGCTTCTCCCTCCGGCCGAGTCCGGGCCCGTAAACTCCAAGGCCACCACCTTTGTAAAGACCTGTAGGGCCCTAATAACAATAATAGATGTAGGTTTATATTAGCTGGTGTATAAATATATGTATAATTGTGGGATTCATTATTATGCTTTCAGGATTAGTCACCTATACTTCCCAATTTAGTTGAGGTTTGACCCAAGACTACCACAACGATTTTGATTCCTTTTGACAGTAGTGTGCATACCTTTGATTTAAGACACTACTTGTAGATTCATCAAGAGGAGATTTCACCTCAAGCACTTATTTTAAGTTGCTTTATGAACATATTGACATTATGGATGGTAAGGATTGCTACGTATGTACGCATTTACCTATTTCAGCTGCAGAAGGAATTACCTATCATCATGATCTTCTTACATATGGTATGTATAACATGTAGCCTTTTATTGAGTCTTTTAAATGGAAAGGGAAATTTTCAGTTTTATTTCTCAAATTATGATTTAGTGCTTTCTGAAGCTCCCATGTTTAAGCATCTGAATCTTCATTACACTGCCAAGATGGATGCAGCTGATTCTTTTGTTAAACTCATTGCAACGTTATATGCTGCTTATGCTTATAGACATAATTTGGCTTGTTCCTTAACTGATGTTGAAAGGAAATGTTTAGATTCAGTGGAAGACAGGAGAAGGGCAATGGATGCTAATTGAAGAACCCGGAAGGATCAAAAGTATAGAAATCAGTGGGTTCAAGAGGAATTGGAACATCAAGTGTCACAAGTTGTGCCTGCGCTAACTTTTGATTGGAAATACAAAGAAACATTACGTGTGCTTAAGAGGTAAATCTGTAGTTCACACTAAAGTTATGGAAAGGAGTGGTTGTGATAACATTTTTGAATTTGTAGGAAATTGGCCAATATTCAGGGAAAGTCAGGATCCTTTTATTCTTGGAATTTATTATGTTTGTGAGAAACACACATGTTTTATATTGCCCCAAAGATGTTGTGGGATATGTTATCTAGCTATAGTCTTTCAGAAGATATATCATGCAGGAGATAATCCAGTGGGGGGATCACCAGGTAGAACCAAATGAAGCAGCAGTGGTTCTCAAACAGTTGGAGATATATTTGGTGCCTTACTTCCTTCTGTAGGAGTAGTTTTAAATGATCTCAAGATTAGAACGTTGTCCTCCATAGTTGACAGAGTAGCTTCCAGTACAACAAATTCATTGTTTCCCATGGAGACTGAAATTATAGCTATAAGGTCTATGGTAATGCAGAACTGCCTTGTGTTAGACACTCTTTTTGCAAAGGAGGGGGGAGTCTGCAAGATGTTGGATGATTTAGCAATGCTTCACCTATATTCCTGATAAGTGAGGAGGTGAAAAGATACATTAGGAATATTACATATTTAACGGGAGACTTAAAAGAGTTGGAAGCTACAGGTGCTTGGGAAGCAACTGGAAATAGAGTTGCTGCAATAGGCAAGTGGTTTGAAAATTGTGGGAGTGGAAAATTGGGTTCCATTTTGAGGCCCCTTGTAATCATTGCCATTTGTGCACTCTGTAATCTTTACAGGGTACAAGTGAAAATAAAGAAGCAGGTTTTGAAGGGATTTTATTTGGAAACAGAACTGTGCCTGGGATCACAGGTCATCAGAATGTATGGACTGAGTCACCAAACAACATCAGTACCTATGGGCCCACATTTTACTGGTTCACAATGCCCCAACTGCCCTCCTAACCTTCTTAGCGTAACAGGTCAATTGGAAGCCTATAACATAATACTCTAATCCCCTATGGAACCGGCGAAACAGAGCAGCACAGTGATATAATATTCATCTCTGGTATTAGCACCGGACCCCATACCTGGAATTTGTAGTTAGGTGGTCCGCATTTCAGATTGCACAAGGCTGATGCACCTGTTCCAAGACCTTTCCCCTCTGCTAGAATTTTCCTCTCTGTTTTCCAAAGGGCACATTCTGGTTGATATGATAAGAAATGCTGTGTTGGAAAACAGCATCTCTGCCTCTGGGATGTGTCTAAACAGTAGTTTATGTTGCTAACCCAGCACAGAAAACTAAGGGGGCATATTAACAAGGAACAAGGAAAATTAACGCTATGGGCGCTTAGCGGTAATTTTTTTAACGCCCGCTATCGCCTGATAATATCTCCTGGTTATCGCGTTATTAACAACGCTAACCGCCTAGGTGATAAAAAATCTAGCGATAGCGGCATTTTGGGAGGTTATCGCTGGTAATGCAGCGATAAAACTACAAGGATAGCGATATCCTTGTGGATAGCCCAAGGTGGACTTAGCCATGTAATCCACCTCCCATTGGATTACATGGCTAAGTCTGAAAATTAGCAGACGTCTCTAACAGGGTTAGCGTGAAGCTTGATAATTGAAATGTCGCTTAGCAACATTTCTCCTATTATTTTGCTCTGGAACGCCCACTTTGCATCTCATTAGAGATGCAAAGGGAAGCGAAGTGAAAAAGGGTGCTAACATGCGATTTTGCATGCTAGCACCCTGTTGTTGATAGGGCGATATTTTTATCTCCGCTTCTTTGGCTTTGAAAGCCAAAAAGGCGGAGATAAAGCCCTTGGTAATATGCCCCAAGGTTCCATGCTATTCAACCTTGTACGAACTGTTCAGACTGAATCCCAAGAAAAAGAACTGCGTAATAATAACATGTACATAGTATTTCTAAAATAGTATCATGGCACAAAATAAATGGGTTATGTGTGGCTGTCCAAAGCAAAAACAACCTAAAATGTGTAGGTAGAGTAAAATAAGTGTGAAACAAAGTGAGCCTTAAAGGTAACATACCATACCCCCTCCTTGGTCGGGAAAGTTACTTAGTAACTAACCAAATAATAAGTATCAGAGGCACCAGGCAAGCAAATTCAATGTTTTGCTATTATGAATGGTATATAAAAAAATATATAATCATAATTAAAAATAAATATATAGCCAGATTAAGGTGAGCCGGAGGCACCCAGGATTTCTTCCACAAGTTCAATGGATAGTGAATCAAAAAAAGATTTCGCCTCTGCAGATAATAATCTGCAATTGCCCAGTGATAAACACCCAAAGATCAAACTAATTGTCATTATCAGCCGAGGCGCAGGAAGCAGCCGGGCAACCCGCATCCGTGTTATTAGAGCCCAAGTTCGAAGATCCATGTGCCAGTAAAGGGAATGGCTCATATTGTGCCTCCTGAAGCAGCCGTAAGTTCATGAGACAACTCTGAGCATGGGTCTTTATAGAATCCATCAACAGGTTCATGTCCACAGGAAGAGGCATCAGCAGACCTAGGCAAAATTCCAGTGCACACTCTAATGGGCACCACAGACAATGAAACCCAGGTTTGGCGCAGGTAAACCAGTCAGGTCGGAATGACAACGACCAGTCAGTGTCTAGTTATTGGAGCAATGAGATTATCAAGAATCATAGCATGTGCTCTTCGCACCGCTTGACAGGTGGTAGTTCCTCTAGGCTTCAAAATGGGACATCCATTGCAGAGAAGCAAGAATAGAACCAAAATGCCTTAAATGAGGAACAGCACCAATGGAATGCCTCCGAACACCCTGGAAAATAGTAAAAGCTGGTATTACTCCAAAGCTTTTCTGGAATGATCTAACTAGGCCAGCCGCAATAACTTGAAAAAAGTGAGCTATTCCGGCAGAACTGGATGCATAAAATATTTGGTGGACTAACTCATTGAAATTCATTGGAAAATTTGTGTTTAACAAGTATTATATTTCACTGGATGTTCTTGCAACTTGTAAGTCAAATGTTTCTCTAGCAGATGTTAATACTAATTTGTTTGAAACAATAGTTCTTTGAGTCTACTTAGCTTGTTGAATCTGCCTTCAAACATGCAATTGAAGGCCACAATGCGCTAACTATACATCCTTGAGTTGGAGGTAAGAGCTGGTTATTACAGCAGGTCACTATCTGGGAGACCGATAAAATATGTAGGATCCTAGCCTTAATTGCGCAACAGTCCTGGTCGCTTAGCATTAAATAGCTTCCATTTGAAATGATTGTAACGAGGGCAAGAAAGGAAGGGGCTGGCATTCCTGTTAAATAACAGGCTAAATTTGCTACAGACGCATTGCATCCACCATGAATGGTAACATGCTTACAAATGATTGAATGTCCAACAGAAGAGTTGTGTTCCTTTCCAATAAGGAAGGCCTCTTTGTTGGCTCGTTCACAATGATAAGAAAATATTATCATTATATTATCTAATGTGTAAATTCGGGAAGAAAGTGTGTTAATACTATTATCTACAACTGCAAGCCCTTTTTCTAAATTAGCTTGATCAATAGCTCGTAACTTAGAAGCAGCTTCAATTTGGGACAGTTTCCAAACTTCGTTGTAAACCGCATAGATCCATGTTTTGGACCTGCCTGTTGCAGGATCTTTTACAAAGTCATTCAAGTCAACGGCGTCAGTCAATTTCGACAAATGGAGTTTAACTGACGCTAAGGTGGAGTGTTTGAGCCAGGACTGACATAGCTTGCCTACAGAATAGGTAGTGACAGAATGATCACTCTAAAAACGGGGATCCACCCGAAATTGTGTATAGCCAGGGGTTAAACCCAGAAAAATATGCTGACATGAATCTGCACTTTTGTGCCATAATAACCAGCCTTGGGGATCCAAACTGGAAATGTTAAAGGTCGAGTTCTGTAATAAAGTCTGTAAATCACTAAGGGACCTACTGGTGTGATTATTCCAGTTGGGGTATTCTCCCAAATCAGGAACAGAATGAGCAATTAATTTTTTAGACGTGGCCAATCCAAAGCAAGTGGTTTTTCAAATAGTCGAATTCAGAAACAACATATGGTTTGGGATGAGACATGCACGATGCAAAGCCTCAATGCCTTGCACTTGCCAGTTTTTAGAACCCAAACAGATTTAAGATCAATAGTATCTTTCCACAGTTCATAGCCCCCAGTAGCCAATTGGTTAATAAAGGACTTAGAATATAACAATTTAGTGTGGGTAAGTCTATCTTTGGAAGAGGACGTTTCAGCCATATTAAAATAAAATGCACCAGGGTTTGATTGATTAAAATCAGTAAAGTAAGAAAACGTTTTCAAAAGTGTCTTGGAGCTGCCTTCAACAGGAGTGGGACAATGTTCCTATTGTGTGTAGTTAACCACATTTCTAAATGTGTTTGCTTTGTGCAGAAAAGGATTGCCATAGTGTTGGTAACAAAACAAGACAGCATAATTTGCAGAATCTAAGTACCAATCTTCAGCATCAAAGGCAGCATAATATTTCACATCAGAAAATAGAGCCTCAAAGGCTTGGACGTCCCAATCATCAGAGCCTATATTTTGTTTAACCACATCCCCCATTGAAACACGAAGTACATTAGGGACATTAATAACTTCTGTGGGTCCGTGAATCTCCAGCATCCCATATAATCCCATCTAAGACAGGCCAAGCAGTGATATTCACAAAAGTCTGGTCCCTCTTCATTCTGTGTGATGAGGAGTGGGGTGCCAAAGTTCCATCAATTAGTCTAATTGCAGTTCTTTCTTTAACATATTGACCATTCACAAGACAGGAAAAGAACACCACAAACCCAATGGACATGAACAAAAAAATAGAAAAAAGCACCAGCCAAATGTAAATCCAAGGAGGAATCAAAAAATGTTTTTTAAACCAAACAGCAAAAATTGAAACTTTTGAGGGGGCTTTTGATGTGGTAGAGTAAGTTTCAAATGAAAACGTGATTGATTAGCCACATATGTCTCTAAACCGGACATAGATAAGTCTGTGGGATAAGTGTACTCAGTATCATCAAGAGGATCACCAGCCGGTGGATTCAATAAAGGATTCGTAAGTGTATTAATCTGAATGGCAACATCAGGCCTGGTGGTTGGTATCAGAGCCAAAACAGAGTTTTGCAGCATCGCTGGACAAGAGACCGCAGGTGTCATACTAAGAAGAATAGGTCACTCTGTGTATTTTGACACTGTCAATGGAGATGTACCGGTTTCATTACAACCAGGAAGTGGAGGTAAAATGACAGTTCTTGTACCCTGCACGCCAAGTACAGGAACTGGAGCACGATATGAGGGGCCGAATTCCTTCTGGTTCACGACCTTCTCTCGGACCAGTTCACCAACTCGGGGTAGCCAGCCAACTACCGGAATCTGCAACGCAGCATCAGATGTGGAGGGCAAGTGTTCCTTTGCAAGACTGTCACGGGTCGTTTGTAGATTCTGGAACACAGCACAATGTTCCTCTATGTCAAAGGGAGTGGCAGAGCCGCTTAGTCTAGACCCTCAAGGTCCGGAACAAACATTTTGATACCCAAGAGCATCTCATGAGGGGTCCGCCCACCCAGAGACCTTCTAGGGAGATTATTTAGTGCACGCTGAACGCTATTGAGGTGGGATGGCCAGTTCCGGCCTGCACCCAATACCTTAACTGTCAAGGACTGCTTTAAGTCACCGTTCATCTACTCCACACCACTATTGCCCTCAAGCCGACATGGAAATGAAAATTTGACTTGGACTCCCAATCAACCCATGTGATCCGTGTATGCCTTAGAGGCAAACGCTGGACCCTGGTCCAAATGAAAGGTACCACATGCAAAAATTCCCACAAAGACACGCATATTCCTTATTACAGTTTGAGAATCAGCACTCCTTTGGGGCCACACACAAAGCACGTGCAAGAAACAACTGCAACTAAGATGTACTTATACGCAGTATCAGAGGAGAAAGGACTACAGTGATCTAAGTAAACACAAACGAGTAGTTTATTAGATATATACAACTGAGTCTGGGGCGGGCGTGCAGCGGTAGAAGGTTTAATCTGATGGCAAGTGTCACAATGAAGGACATAATCACGCGTCTGTTTGTACACCAGTAACGCTGTTGAAGGAGAGATACATTAGCTGACATGCCGGTATGTGCAGAGGCCATACCCTCGTGAGCCGCTGTAATCAAAGCCTGCCTGCGGTCCGCATTGGGAATTAACCTGTCACCAACGTCGTTAATTCTCACATAAGGAACATTATCAGGAATTAAATGATAAGAGAATTGTGAAGGGAAACCTTTCGGGTAATTACCTCCCTTCTCTGTTGCGGCAATAGCTGCCAAGATGTCATCATCAATCTTACTTTTGGAATGTGTAACTGCTGCTACTAAGTATGTCGGAACTGCTGTCTTGGCCGCATTATCGGCAATACTGTTGCCAACAGCGTGAACTCCGACACGCTGGTGACCAAGAGTATGAATTACAAACACGAGTGGGAGCCGTTCTTTAAGCTCAGCCACTCGAACCCAGATCATTTTATGTTTTATTGTGCTACCCTTGAAATAACGATAGTCATTTTGAGTCCAAAAGTACAAATTGTCATTGTAAGACTGTACACAGTAGTAAGAGTCACTTATGATGAGAGTAGTCACACTAGGATCTGCATATTCCAATGCAAGCATAAGAGCGCAAAGCTCTGCCAATTGGGCAATACAGTCCCCTAATGTCTGTGTATGCACGACATCAGACTTGAATTCTCCATCCACCAAAGTACCAACCACTATATGCTTTGAATTTGTCGCCGGTTGCGCCGAACCGTCAGTGTATATGATACAATGGAATTCCTCCAGCAGGCGCATGGTCTGAGGAGCAGGGTGAATGAATTCATACTGCAAGTACTCTTGTGATGGGCAAAGAGGAATCAAAAATGAACGTGACTTCCGGAGATGTCAAGGACTTGGCCCATTGTATCCACTTGAGGTGCATAGCTTTTGAATTTGGTACACTGGCTTTCGTCACTGCCTCCAACGTAGGATACGGAGTAACAACGAAAATGCGTTTTCCCTGCGACAGTGCACGTTCTTTAAGAATCGCCATTTGCATTGCTGTCAAAACTTTTTCCACAGTGGAAAACCGCAACTCAGCCGAAGTGTACAAATGTGACTTGTAAGCGATAGGGACTGTGTCACCCTCATTAAAGGTCAGGTACGTGAAACCCACTGCCCCAGGTACGATTCTTATCACCAGGTTTGTGTGGTTATCACGAGTCAACAAGACTGTAGATTCTAGAAGATCAGCCTGCAAAGATTGCAAGATAGCTGAATGTGCAGGCAGCCAGCAAGATTTGGAGAAAGTAGGTTGTAACAAAGCGTAAAGAGGCATGATACGCTTTGCATAATCGGGAATGTAAGTATGCCCGAAATTCAAAAAGCTCAGTAACGACTGTAGTTTCTTCAGTGTTGTAGGAGCGCGCAACTGTGAGCATTTCTCCAGAAAGTGAGGTGCTAAACCTCGACCTTCATTGTTGAGTTCATAGCCCAGGAACAACACTGTGTACTCTGCAATGTGACCTTTTACAAAGTTGAATTTATAGACAAAGTCTGCAAAACGGCAAAGTATGCTGTCAACACGACACAGATGCGGCCATAATTCGTCGTCTGTGAGATAAATGTCATCCACATATGAACATGCATCTGCGTTGAGCCCCTCCAAAAGAGAGATTATGCGGCCGGCAAAGACTCCTGGACTGTTCTTATAGCCCATAGCCAAACGTCTGAACTGGCGCTGTTTGCCACCACTTGTAAAAGCTGTCCATTGACTACAAATAGAGGACAGGTTGTGGGCGAAAAACACATTGGATATGTCAAGTGTGGTCTTAAACCTTTTTCGCACAAGACTATCCACCAGAGCAAAACTGTGAGTATTTTATACTGCACACGTATGACAATGGGAGTTTAAGTGCTGGTAATCCAATACCAAACAGTACGAGACATCAGGCTTAGTCACAGTAAAAAGAGGGTTATTCATCGGAGACACACATGTTTAAATCACACCCTGATATTCCAATTGTTCAAGGATTTCTGCCACGGGAGCTTTCGCTTCACGTCGCATGGGGTATTGGGGTTGAGGCTGTTACATAGACCGCAATGGTATCTCATGTCTGGGGGAAAATTTGCCCCATCCACAGTGAGTATGGTACAAAGCCGGTGCAAGCACCTTAGCCCAATCTTCTGCAAAATGCAGAGCTTGTTCCTTTGGCACTGTGTGCGTGAAACTAGGGAGGATCACCTCCTCCCCTTGCGGAGTGGCTAAAACAAAAGGTGGGGGCCAGTCGACCTCCGCCAACAAAATTTCATAGGTAGTAGTTAGATTCTCCCAAAATACCCCTTTTATAGTACGTTATATGTCATCTTCAATTAAAAGTACAATTTCAAAAAGTCTTTCAGGGGGAGCCATTCTAGTGTCAGCTGTCTCAACAACAATGAACGTGTCAGTTCCTGTCACCTACAGATGTGGACGCAGCGCCTCCCTCACTATGATAATCTCAGCAGCGCTGTCTAACAGCGTCAGCGCCCATGTCAGGTTCCGAAGCTGTGTTCTCACTATCCGTGGCATATCTTGCTGTTAAAACAGCAACTTCTTTTTCTAAAACTAGGGTCTTTGACATGGAGAGTCGTCCTGCTTGCCTTTATCATCCGGGTTGCTCTTGTTTCGCACCCTGTCCTCTGCCACCGTCTCCTCCACCTGTGGGTGAGACAGATGAATCCTGCAAAGAGCGAGGAGAGTGTTGATCAGGAACTTGAAAACGATCAGGTGACTTAATAGTAGCGCAGTCGCGCAATACATAAGTCCGCTCAGTAGACGCAGGTATTGGTGAAGCGGGACGGGCACCCTGTTTCTGTTGCTGTTTCCCCTGTTTTTTATTCTTATTCCAATTCTGCTTTGGAACAATCATCTTTGTCAGACTTGGCTGCCTGGGTTTGCTTTTGCACTGCCTTGGCAAAAGGCTTATCACCTAAAGTATTACGGCAAATGGTCTTATAAGCCGCCGTAATAATTTTCGGTAACTGACGGGGCTTCTCTGCATCGGGACATCGCGAAAAGCATTAGACACTTGGAAGCTCACTGCATCTCCCTTAACATTAGCAAGGACGAGATCGGAAACTACGTCAAACACTCCAATGAGTTTCATCCCCAATTCAACAGACGCCTCTGGTACGTGCTCGTCTTGAACACGTTTAATGACGGAGGGTAGGACAGCCATGGACGGTGTGCCGAAGCACCTAGTATAGACTGCCGCAAATATCATACCCATGTGGTACAATCAGTTACTTCCTGCACTAAGTCTTTCTACAAACTAATTGTAAGTATCCTGGAGTATCCAGGAGTTGTATTACGAAAAAACGCCTCCAGTTGGTCAAGTTTTTGGGCAAGCCAGAAAGGCATTTCATCTTGGGGATGCTTGCCCATAACCGCATTAACCATAATGGGACTAAGCTTCATCCCGTTCGGCCCAACCTGATGTGCTGCAACACCAGGGGCCCGCCCTGCATGTTGCGTGATATGTAATGAACCAAGGCCCTTATAACCCTTACTGCAGAGGCATAAAAGGCCCTCAGTTCACCAACGGGAGCCGTAGCTGCACGGGGGTGTGGTGTAAATCGAGCCAAATCTGGCCAAGAAGCACCTGGGATGGACAAAGGACCTTAAACCAAGTGTACTCCATAGGCACGACAGTGTGAGTGTAAACATGAAACAAATTGGTATCCGCATTGATCGCAGGAAACGTAACCCATGAGTAGAAAAGCTCAAATGGGTAAGCCGCGTCAGCACTCACAACAAAAACTACTGCCATGCCCTCTAAGGGGACATTATAAGTCTGCAAATGATTGCGGACCGCCATCCTACTATGCTGCGGGATGTCAACATTAGCCATAACGACACAGTAGAGAAAAAACGGACAATATTCAGTAATGTAGCACAAGTTGGTAGTAATACAATAGAAACCATTTTAAATATCAAGCTTGAAAAGACCTATTTAACTATAGGTAGGTTTATCTGTCACCACTGTCAACCGAAACAATAGTGAGGGAGTTGTGGACTGATATAAGCACTACTCGAGAGTCTCAAAATAAGACCACAATGTTAGGTGCGTCATGTCGGAGGGATTCTGCTCCTACACAGAACTGTGCACAGAGACCCAGGACCTCAGTGAATTGTGATGTACCAAAAAACTCACCACAGTGCCTAGAAACCCCAACCAGCTAGCATCAGTGTCACATTAGCTCTTCGTCCTATAGCAAAGGAACCAATGATTAGACAACCCAGAACATGCGTCTTAGATTATACTCAGGAATCGTGGGAAGCAAGAACACTCTTTCGTTATACTCTCATACCAGTCCACAACAGGAGTAAAAAGAGACACAGGAAAGGTTTAAAATATTTATTTTAACGACGTGTTACAATTCCATAAAACACAAAAGGAGAAATCATATTACAATGATGGTGAAAACAGGTACTATAGTGCCTAATATATCACCCTCCGTAGGTAGGAACTATGTTTTATAAAATCTAGAAGGTCTCTTAGGCTTGTGTGGGGGACCCCATACCTCTAAGATCAGTAGGAGTGTATCACATCAGGATCTGCAAATGCTCTCTGTCTCTCTGGAAAAATGGGATTCTTCCAAGTGCCTGAAATCATGCTTACAGTGCAATATTAAAGGCGCCAGAATCACTTTGGCTGCACCTGCATGTATGTTATGGCTAAAAAGTGAGCTGATCAGCCCGAACAACAGCTACCTTGTTATGATAACCTTGGAAACTTTAGCACTCAGTGTGCAGACTAGAGTCGCGATGTAAGTCTAGGGATGCCGAAAACAAGCCATTCTGATGTGAAGCATTTCACACAGCCTAATTTACAACAACAGCTGTATGCAGTGTTGTGTGCAAAAGCAGCAAAAAGGTAAAATGGCATTTAAACTTCTAATAAGCCTATGCTAACATAGCAATGTGCGCAACAAGGCCCAGCCTCACTACATGACATAACTCATTAATAAAGCTGCCTCCTAGGATTTCATATCTACTAACAGGGAAATGTTTCATGCAAGCTGTGAACTGAAATGTTGAAATTGTCAAAGAAATTACACCATTTATTAACCAAGCAGCGGAGGGTGTTTCTGCTATTGTGACTGAGAGCTGTACTAGCCTCTCAAGATGTAACATGGTGTATGTGGAACTTTTTTTTGCCATTTTGCATGATATCTATAACAGATGACACAATTTTATTGAAATTTTAAATGCAAGAAGACAACGTATTAATTCAACAGCAACAAGCACTTTATTTAAATTCTCCTAAACAATTTGTCTTAAACATGCAGAAGCTTCCATTTGTAATACTTTCCAAATATCATTATATGTAGTATAAATAAATCGTTTAGAATGCTGAGACTTAGGACCAAATAGAAAATCAGTTAGGGCCATGTCTGCTGATAGGAGGAAAAGATTTTGTTTTACTGCACTTAGGTGCTGATTCCGATCTGGGTCGGAGAGCTCTCCGACCGAGCCGGATCCGAATCCGGAGTGTTTTCTGACTGTGCCGGACTCCTGCAGTCCGACCAACCGAGTACGTTGCGGCCACATGCTGCCAGACTCGGTTCAGTCGGACTCTCATTGAAGTCAATGGGAGCCGGTCGTACGATGCGTACATGGGCTCCCATTGACTGAATATGTACGTCTCGCACAAGGGCACCCCCTACAGTGAGTATGCGTTGGTGCCATCTGCACCGTACATGCCTGTGTTGGGGAGGGGGGAGACCCTTGGGTCCAAGTCGTAAGGCTGCGGGTGAGGGGGGTCCGACGCGGACACCCAAAGGCAGCACCCCGGATGTTTTGTGAGCCGGAAACTTCAGCTCGATTTGGCTGTCTGATGTGTGCATCGTACTGGCTCGGTCTGAATTCACCTCCATTGCATGGCACAGTTTGCTTACGGATGAGGCATACGGAGCGGTTCGGACACGGAAACAATTCGGTTGGTGATTTTGCGTTTCTGGCATCGTACTTGCTCGCTCGTACAGCTGTACAAGTTGTGCAAAGAACAAGCGTTTGGCTCGTACTTTTTACAGCCAGATTGCATTCAGGGACCTTTTGAGCGAGATTGAAATCGGCCCCTTAGTGTGGAATATTCCAACCATTGTTGACACAGTTTCGACATCGAATAGGTGGAAACAAAACCTGAATGCTGAGAGTGAGAGCAACAGGTGTCGGGTCTGCTCGCTTTAAACCCTGGTGTGGAATTCAGAAAAGCAGCATAACAACTATTTGTGTCCACTGGCCACAATAACCACCCATGAGGACCTTAAAGTGTGGAATTAAATTTACCATTCTTCTGTGCAATTTGTCAAAGGTTGTCAATTATCAAATTGGGCAATAGAAGGAATATTCTGGGTATTCATGTCTTTAATTTTTGCCAGTCCCAGACACGTAGTCTGCTGATCTGTATCATTCAGAAAAATCATTTGTGTTGGGCGTGGCCAACAACATAGCCGATTAGGTTGAATCTCCCGTCAGCTCCGGCGACCACCCAGGGCACGCATATGGCCCGTGACACTGGGGGCGATCAATAAATGTAGGCTGCAGCGCTGCAACGGCCGGCAACTACGAGAGCCAGCGCGCCACCCTGGACTGCTGCAGCCCGAACCCAAGATGGCAGCGGCCTGAGACCCAGCCCGAGAAGATCGGCCTAGCAAAGCACGAAGTCAGGGCCGGCCTGCGGAGGTGTGCCTGTGAGCTCTGGGGTGCTGGAATCGGCAGACACACACCCAAAGTGCCAGTGAGGACAGCCGGGGCCGAATCACTGATCGGCAGAGCGGCTGACCACCAATTGGCTCTGACGGCGGCAGGCCCACGCGACGGAGATGCGGAGAACTGGGTGAGTGAGAAGGCGCGGAGAGACGCCGTCCTCTGGAGCCCCGGTCCGCCCGACTCGCCGAGCCAGCGAGAGTGCCCCTGGGGCACATAGACACTGAGGGCTGCCATCCAGGGAGAGGGGCCAGGCAAGGAGACACTTTGGGTGCCATTGTGCGGTGGCCAGTGCCCCTGGAGCGTGGGGGTGACCCCGACGCCTGAGAGGCCCTTAAGCCCGGACCCAGGACCACGCTGGGAACGCCTGTGCCTGCCAGGTGGCTTCGCGGAGGAGACCCCAGGGAAGGGTCGGATATACGGAGACTGAGGAGAGCGGAGGGAAAGCTGCTGGATTATGGCCGCATCAGGCGTGCTCAGCTGGCATAGCGTGGACACAACAAGGGTGCCTTCTGCCCCCCCCCCCCCCCCCCCGGCCACACCATCGAACCTGGGGCTCCCTGGCGGCCTGCTAAAGTACCAGGAGTGGCTGATCGATTCCCCGCAGTGAGAGGCGATACAGGGTGGGACCCCTTCATCTGGTGGCGCTTGGCCAGTGGGACACATGACAGTCACTGGCCCGGGAGAGAGGCGTTGGGCCTACGACCACATCGTTTGCACTGGAGGCAGGGGTTCGGAGGTACTGCACCCTAGTACAGCTGGAGAGGCGCTTGCACCCTACGGCCACCCGGTGAGTGCGACATGGGGATGAAGGAGCCGACCGCCAGGGCCCCGTGGCAAGGGACCCTAGACCGCCATGCAACATCCCCCCCGCCAGAGAGACTGAGCCCCAGGGAACTCGCTCGGATACGGCACTCTTGATGGGGGCCATCCAGCGTCGCGAGAGGACATACAGGTGTCCCGGGCCGCCCTGGAGGTTAAGATTGGGGAGGTGGGATCAGAGGTTACCCTAGTACGGCAGGACTTCCGCAACTTAATGGAGAGGGTGACCACGGCGGAGACCAGGTTGGGCGCAGCGGAAGATACCATCCACACGCTTAAGAGAGACGTGGCGGAACTCCAGGCCTCCCACAAGTAACTCCAGTGGAAGGTGGACGATGCGGAAAATAGGGCCCGCTGCAATAACCTCCGCTTTGTGGGATTTTGTGAAGGAATTGAGGGGACCAATATGGCGGCCTTCCTACATACATGGCTGGGGAAGACCTTTCCAGCGGTGAACTTCTCCAACTGCTTTTTTATAGAGCGAGCGCACCGAGCATTGCTGGCGAGACCTAGACCGATTATTGCCCGCTTCCTGAACTTTGCAGATCGAGATCTAATCTTAAGGGAAGCTAGAAAGCTCAGAGAGATTCGAATGGAAAACGCGATAATTATGATCTTCCCGGACTATAGTCAGGAAGTACAGAAGCAGAGGCGCTCCTTTGATATTGTCGAAAGCAAAGCTGAGAGACTTACAGATTCAATATATGCTGCTTTTCCCTGCGAAACTAAAGGTGATCTACAAGGAGAAGATGCACTTCTTCACACACCCAGACGATGCTTGGCAGTGGTTGGAAGAGCGGCCCCCGTGGCGGGGAACGGAGGTCGAGAGGCGCGAGATGGCGACAAGGGCCCCTGCAGCGGAGGCGCAGTGGGGACAATCAAAAGCTCAGAGATCGAAAGGAGGAGGCTGAAGACGACCCCGTATCCTGCGCTGACCCCGACTCACCGACAGCGGCGGCGATCGGCGTCCACTGGGGCAGGGGGCCAAGCGGGATCCCGGTTTCGTTGCCTGAAGAGGAGCGACCGCTCAGAAGGGGAGGACGACACTGTCGGCAACTCATCCGGAGACGAGGACATTGATACGCTGTCCATGCACCCCCTGGTAGCGGTGATCAATGAGATGGAGCAGGAATTGGCCAAGGAGACTGGGGCCTTACAGGACGCTGTCCAGGACTCCCACTCTTGATTATGGGACGGTTTGGACATGAAGTTACTGGCTCAGCCGGAGTGCACGCAAGTTGACACACCCCCTACAACTTTTGGTTTCCTGTGTTTTGGGGAGAGTTGCCTCCCTGAATGTATCTACAGCTGAAGGGAGGATTGTTAGCTCTTTGGACTACTGTCCGGGAGCTGGGTTGCTAGCGGGTCCTTAGGGGTGGGCGATAGACCTTCTCTACCCGAAAGTCCCTAACAAAGCTAACTGCGGAGATGGGGCTGGCGGGAGGGGGAGGTAGGGTGGGGGGAGAAGGGGAAGGGTCATGTTGTTTCATGTTTGAGGGTTTGTGGGGGGGATTGTGAGGGTTTTTGAATGGCTGGATGGGTGGGGGGTGTTGGGGGGAGGGGGGATTGTTATAGCATGTCATGTTGCACATACACACACACGACCTGACGACCCAGCGCGCAGGACATATGGCACACTAACGCCTCAATACAGGATACGATGATAGGTAGCCCTGTAAGGGAGAGTCTGTCCCGTGAAGATCTTAAGGTGTTGACGTGAAATGTTAACGGCCTGGGCTGTAAGATCAAGCGGGGGCTAGTACACAACTATGTGAAGAGGTTAGGAGATGACGTCATACTGATACAGGAAAAACATCTGCAGGGTACCAAATGTGCCTTTCTTGCTAGAGGACAGTACAGAGTTCTTGCACATGCAAGTTTTACATCTAACCATAACTGGTTAATGGCGGTGAGCACTAGAAAAGACCCACATTCTTTTCTATCCCTCGATGCCGAAAAGGCGTTTGACACAGTCCACATGCCATTCCTAGAGGGTGTACTGGAACGCTTTGGCTTTGGACCCAAATACAGGAAGAAGATAGGTCTGCTCTATGCTGACCCCAGGGCGAGAGTTCAGGTCAATGGGACACTGTCGGGGGATTTCCCTATACGACGGGGTACCAGACAGGGATGCCCCCTGTCTCCCCTGTTGTTCACCCTCTCCATAGAGGTGATGGCCTGCGCAGTCCAGCAGAACGAGGGGATCAGGGGGTTCCGAATAGGACCGGCAGATAAGGCCAAAGAAAAACTATCCCTATATGCAGACGACGTCCTTCTGTATATTACACAACCGGATGTTACTATACCCGCGCTGTTCTCAGAACTGGATCGTTATGGGGCCAAAGCGGGCTACCAGATCAACTGGCATAAATCGATTCTTTACGATCCCCAGGGAGTTGAGGCATGGCCCACTCTGTCCGAGAGGTTACAAACGACAAGGGAGGGATTTGTCTACCTGGGGATATTTATAACAAACAACAGTACCCTTTCCTATGAAAGGAATATGAACCTCGTAGTACATAACTTCACTGAGGACACAGCACGATGGAAATTGCTCCCCCTGACGCTGCTAGGCCGGGCAGCGATGTTTAAAATGATCTCGCTCCCGAGATTCTTGTATGCCTTCCAAAATGAATATTTTCCCCTGCAGCGCCGGGTCTTCCAGGACATCCACGCGGAATTGAGGGCATTTTTATGGCTGGAGAAACAACCCAGGGTGGCGCTGACGACCCTGCAGAGACACCAATATAATGGAGGGATTTCGCTGCCCGAGGTAGAGGCCTACTATTGGGTGGAACATTTGGTCTCCATAAATGAATGGATACATGTCCCAGCCACTCACCCCACCTATGCGCTAGAAAGACACACCATGGACAAACACACATGTATACATTATCTATACGGGGGCAAGGGGAGACCAGACTGCTGCCTGCACACTGGGGGTATGGACGAGGGCGACAAAGGCGATAGGGTGGGAGCGCAAACCGACAAAACAAACACCACTATGGAAATGCGCCTGGTTGAAGGAGCTTAGTAAATTGAAGGGATTCCAGAGCTGGGACACCATAGGCATATCGACTCTGGGAGATGTGATGAAGAAAGGGGCGCTACAGTCCTTTCCCACGCTAGGACAGGAATATTATCTCCACCGCACACAATATTTTAAGTACATGCAATTACGACATGCCTGGAGGGAGGAGAGGGCTTTGACGGTGGCACTCCCGGAATATGCTCCATTGGAGGGCCGCCTTTTACAGGAACGGATCCCTGGCAAGACAGTGTCCCTAACATATAAAATCATAATGAATAATAGGCCGGATAGACTTGGGAACCTCAGGGCTACATGGGAGCGAGAGGTCGGGGACATGGATGAGGTAGACTGGGGTACGATCCTGATGCATCCGAGGGAGGTAGCGATTAAATCTCGCCTAAGGCTGATCCAATTTAATATCCTTCATAGGACCTACTTTGATAGAGTGCGCCTGCATAAGATTGAGAGAGTGTTTGCCCCGTGCTGCCTGCGATTTGGACATGACAAAGGGGACTTCTATCACACGGTTTGGTCATGCTCGAAAATTCAGATCTTTTGTGGGGAGGTCCTGAAAGAGTTGGGAGAGGTGCTAGAGATTACCCTACCTTTAGACCCCAAACTTGCCCTCCTGGGAATGACGAATGATGTGGATTTGGCTCGCCCCCTGCTGATTTTTCTGGTGTTGGACTTAGTGGTGGCCCAGAGAGACGTGGCCAGGAAATAGGGGGCACCTGACATACCGCAACTGGAGGAGTGGAGGAGGGGTATGGACCTATATATGGCGGCCGAAAGAGTCACGTATAAGGCGAGGGGGTGCCCAAAGAAGTTTGCTAGGGTGTGGGGCAAATGGCGCCGTCACCATGGACTGGATGGAGGGCTTTGAGTGGTAAGGGGGCTTGGGTCCCTGGTCTTCATTGAACGGAAATGGGTTAAGAAACTTGGGCTGGTATCAGTGTGGACTTGGGAGAAGGACTTGGCTGAATTATCGGAAAGAAGAGACTATGTCCTGGTCCTAGAGGTGGGGGGGAGGGCGGGAGAAGGGGGGTGGGTGTGTTGCTCGATACTGACATGCTTGTTGTATGATTTCGCACTGGAAAGGTCAATAAAAATGTTTTTTGTTTTTTTTTAAACATTTGTGTTGGAATTTCGCAGGCTCTGTACAAGGTGTGTCCATCCCCTAAACTTGCCAAGGTTTGGTACCCCAAAATAATTTCATGTCAATGGCATCCTTTCAATAAGCTTAGCCTTCTATAACTAATTGTGTGACAAACAAATCAGTATATATTAGCTTAGTTTTTGTAAGTATATATTTCTTTGGTGGTGTAGGAACAAGTTTAAAATAACATGATTTCGGGTCTGATGTGTCATAGCCAGAATAATATGTGAATTTATCCCTGTATGCTTATGAGCTCCCTTGTGGGAGAGTTGGGAAATGTTTGCATTGTATGTAATTAAAATGTGTGCATTGAACACTAGCTCAATGTAAATCATGATGTCCATAATGATGGTAACAGCAGTAATTAGCAGAATTAAAATATAGATCCTCCGGTTCAAAAACAGTATAGTATTTCCACTCCAAAAGCATGGCATTTACAATTTGAACATCCCAATCATCAGAATATAACCCAGGTACAATTACATCACCCATAGAAATCTAAATACAATAGGAATCAACAGATTTCCCGTAGGACTGAATATATTGTAAGGTACCAAAACAATTCCATCAATTACTGGAACGGCTGAAATGTTCACAAGGAACATGTCTCTTTTTAATTTATGTGAAGATGAGTGAGACGTTAACACCTAATCGACCAGTTCTATAGCAGAGCATTCTGGAAGATAATGGCCATTTATCAGCGGGAAGAAAACAGTCACAAATCCAATCCATAGGAATAGAAAAACCAAGGAAAGTGTTATCCCAACATATATCCAAGGTGGGACCAGATAAGTGTGTTTCAGCTATGAAAAGTAAACACAGGCCTGTGAGGGCAGAGTGCCCACGATGGCAGAAGTGTCAAAAGAGTCAGGAGAAAAATCATCTTGACCCACATAATAACCAGAAGTAGTGTGTTGAAAAATTGGAACCACAGGTATTGTTACAGGACCGGAAAAATACAAAAGAGGTGGATTGATAAAAACAACATCAGACACAGTAGTAAGTGCAGTTTTCACTTCAGTTGTGTGGCTGGACGTTGTAGCAGTATTGGGAATCAACTGAAATTCATTCTCCGTCTCACCCCCCTACCAGCTGGGAAGAAACAGCTTCAGTGGTGCTCACTAGAAGTAAAGAAATTTCCTGCAAGGTATAGAAAGGAGTTAAAGAACTACCAAGGACTCCTTGTGGCTTACTGTTTAGAATTGGCACATGATTTAACTTGAGGTGATCAGTGAAGACACAATGATTATCTTTAGAAGCACCAAGCGGTAGCAGGATTACAGGTCCTGTACCTTTAATGCCAAGACCTTGCGTTGATGATCAGTATGATTGGCCATACTCCATATTTACCACCACTTTCTCCCATAAGAGATCCCCACCTTATGGAATCCAGCCGAAAGGTTGTGGTTTCTCCTTAATTCCAGCAAGGGCAGTCGCCTTCAACTGTTCAT
This sequence comes from Lissotriton vulgaris, assembly GCF_964263255.1. NCBI lineage: Eukaryota > Metazoa > Chordata > Amphibia > Caudata > Salamandridae > Lissotriton > Lissotriton vulgaris. The sequence goes on along the minus strand of NC_141691.1, from coordinate 734,963,269 downwards.
TAGATTGGATGTCCCTGAAGTTTTGTAGAGCTTGTAAAATAGCACAATGGTCATTTACATCAACGGGTGTGGCTCCCGTCACAATGTCTGGACCGTCAATGCCTGGAAAGTATATCTTAATCCCAAAGACTTCGTATGGGGTACTGCCATCCAGAGATTTTTTAGGGAGATTGTCAAGTGCCAATATAGGTGAAGGATCCAACTAAGTCCTGTGCCTAATACTCTAGATGTTAAGGATTGCTTTAAGTTACAGTTCATCCTCTCCACCACAGAATTGCCCTCGGGCCGATATGAAGAAGAATAATGCACCTATACACCCAGGGGAGCCTTAGTGTCCTGATATGCTTTTGAAGCAAAAGCCGGGTCCTGGTCCAAGTGAAATGTAGTGCATGCATATGTTCCGATAAAGACGTGTATATCTTTAATAACTGTGCAATTGTCAGCCGAACGCTGTGGCCAAACCGGGAGGAACCTGAAGCAAAAATCAACCACAACTAAGACGAATGTAAATGCAGTATCCGAAATAGAAGGACCACAGTGGTCCAAATAAATGCAACCAAAAGGTTTGTTGGAAATCAACAGATGTGTCTGCTGTGGATGAGCCACGGTGAAAGCTTTAATTTGTTGGCAAATGTAACATAAAAGGACATATTTTTTGGCCTGTTGATATAAGCCTCACCACTAGTAACTTTCCTGCAGAAATGAAATTGTGGCCATCACACCTGCATGTGCAAAAGCAACACCTTCATGCTCAGCTATCACTAAGGCTGGACTGCAGTCTTGGTTGGGAATGAAACGATCAACAACCCCTGGAATCATTACAAAGGGAACGTTTTGTTCACTTAAATGGTATGTATATTTAGTTGGAAAGCCTTTTGGTAAATTGGTGCCGATTTTGTTAGCATCAACGGCAGTCAATTTGTCATTATCTATCTTTGTTTTTGAACAAGTAATGTTAGTAACAGTAGAAGTCACAACTGCTAATTTGGCTGCTTTATCAGCCAGGAATCACTACAACATTTGTTCCTACACACTGATGACTCAACATATGAATAGCGTGAGTCAGTGGCAACCTATCTTTCAGGTCTGCCACTTTCCCCAAAAGCATTTTAAGCTTCATTGTTTTACCTTTAGAATCTTTGAATTCATTTTGGTGTCAATAATGTATATGATTATCAAAGGACTGGATACAATATTACGATTCACATACAGTAAGTGTGGGGAATTCAGGATCCATATGTTCCAGTGCAAGAAGCAAAGCTTTTAATTCAGCCAAATGTGCAGTGTAGACCCCTAAGGACTGGGTGCAAGTTTCCTGTGGTTGGACTTTTCTGTCCATCATCACACCAAAATCAGTGGCACACGACACCAAATATTGGTGCTTAGTGCCCATAGCCCTCATAGCAAGCTGGGCTGAACCATCAGTGTAAACAATATATTTATATTTTTCAAGAGATAAAAGAGTACTGGGCATGGGATAGACATACTAATATTGTAGAAATTCTTGTCTTTGTTAAGTCAGACCAAAGACAAAGTCCACATTAACAGCTGTCAATGATGTTGCCCACTGGATCCAGCTAGGATGGAGCGCTTTAGCGTTACGAACACTAGCTTTTTTGTGACAGCCTCGAAGGCTGGCAGGAAAGAAACATCAATAATGTGTTTCCCTTGTGCAAGTGACCGCTCCTTAAGAATAGCCAACTACACTGCAGCCAGTTTTTTCCAGTGGGTTCAAAACGCATTTCCGCACTGGAATGTAAATGCAATTTATATGCAATCAGCACTGTCTCATCTTCGTTAAAGGTGATATAGGTGAATCCAGTTGCACCCGCTATGACACAGATTACCAAATTAGTGGTAGTCACACATGTATGTAAGTGACGTGTTGCAAGTAAGTCAGATTGTAATGTTCTGAGTGGATCTATATGTTCTGATGTCCAACAGGTATTTGAAAAACCAGGGTTTATTAATTCATAAAATGATTTGGTGCATTGTGCATAATCAGTTGTACGTTCTGCCAAAATGAAGAAATCCTAATAAGGATCGTAGTTTCTTTAAAGTGTTTGGAGGTTGAGGTTGTGCATATTTCTCCACAAAAGGAGGGGCAATACTTTTTCCCTCATGTATCCAAAGAAAAGGACAGCTACAAATGCTATATTAGGTTTCTTAAAGTTGAACTTATAGCCAATCTCAGCAAGTCCCAATATTATGTTATCTACTCTGGCTAAATGTGGGTTTTATTAATCGTCCATTAGGTAGATATCATACACATAGGGCAATGCATCTAGGTCAATATTGTGTAGAATTGACACTACAAGGGCAGCAAACAGTCCTGGACTGTTTTTTATATCCCATGGCTAGTTGTGCAAAATGACGTTTAAAGACGAGCACCGAGAAGGCAGGCCAACCCCTGCTTTCCAGTGCTAAATTTGGCTGAAAAAACCATTGGAAATATCCAAAGTTGCTTTGTATTTTATATACACTATATTATTTATAAGCTCCTTACTGTGTGTGTTTTGTATTGAAGAAGTGTGTTAAATATCTGTATTCTAATACTATACGATATGAATGATCCGGTTTTAAAACAGGAAAAAGAAGATTATTCATCTGAGAGGCAAAGAATTTATTTACTCCCTGTTACTCTAATTGGGAGAGTATTTCTCTAACAGGTGCTTTATTATCCCGTTTAATGGGGTATTGTGCTTGCACATGTGGGTTGGACCTTATGGGTATTACATGACAAGTAGAGTCCTTATCCCAGCCAACATGATTGCGATATAAAGCAGGGGCTTGTACAATAGCCAATCCTGCTGCTTTGGTTTGGATGACCCTCATTAGGGATCAGTGCAGAAAATTAAGTAATTATTACATCCTCACCTTGTGGGGACATTTGGATAAACTATGGGGGCCAATCGACCTCCATTAAAAGAATGTCATAAGAAAATGTTCAATTTTCATATAATTTTACTCAAATGGTGCACTATATGTCACTCTCAATTTGAATATCTAATTTGTATAATCTATCTAGAGGGCCTACCCGCCTGTCAGGGGTTTCAACTGTTTCAAAGTTAGCAGTTTCTCTCGCTGCCAGAAACTCAAGGAGATTGAGGCACACTATAGTGACTTCTGTTGTGCTACTGAGGAGAGATAATGCTTATAGTTAAGTTTTTTCTCCTTCTATATCTTTACGTCACAGGAGTGAAGTGAGTCCTTCTTCAGTTTCATGTACTCTTCCTGTCTGTGATCAGAACGCCCTCCTCTCTCATATTGCTTATCAATTAAGTCCAGAAAGGCATGAGGAGAATAAGTATCAGTAACCTGATATGTTTCTGGTGCCTTGATTTGTGTGTGAATTGCAAAAAACACAGTTGATGGACAGAATGTAGAACAATGTCATACATTCACCCCAGTACAAGGATCTGGGCCTAAATCCATTGTTTTTTTGCACTCCACACCACCCTGGGTTAGACACTGGCTATATGCAAATCAGCTCTGACCCTGTGCCTCATGGGAACAGTCCAGTCCGAACTACCAAGCCATGTCTTTCCCAGACCGGAATCAAGCATCCAAGGACCGGTTTCTGGCTATCAGCATTCATCAGCCTGGATAGCTTGACTCCAGTGGTGTGGAGAGCCTGGGACTCACGTCTGAGTATACCCAGCACACTCGGGGTGAAAATTGCAAAAAACACAGTTGATGGACAGAATGTAGAACAATGTCATACATTCATGCCAGTACAAGGATCTGGGCCTAAATCCATCGTTTTTTGCACTCCACACCACCCTGGGTTAGACACTGGCTATATGCAAATCAGCTCTGACCCTGTGCCTCATGGGAACAGTCCAGTCCGAACTACCAAGCCATGTCTTTCCCAGACCGGAATCAAGCATCCAAGGACCGGTTTCTGGCTATCAGCCTTCATCAGCCAGGATAGCTTGACTCCAGTGGTGTGGAGAGCCTGGGACTCACGTCTGAGTATGCCCAGCACACTCGGGGTGAAAATTGCAAAAAACACAGTTGATGGACAGAATGTACAACAATGTCATACATTCACCCCAGTACAAGGATCTGGGCCTAAATCCATCGTTTTTTTGCACTCCACACCACCCTGGGTTAGACACTGGCTATATGCAAATCAGCTCTGACCCTGTGCCTCATGGGAACAGTCCAGTCCGAACTACCAAGCCATGTCTTTCCCAGACCGGAATCAAGCATCCAAGGACCGGTTTCTGGCTATCAGCCTTCATCAGCCTGGATAGCTTGACTCCAGTGGTGTGGAGAGCCTGGGACTCACGTCTGAGTATACCCAGCACACTCGGGGTGAAAATTGCAAAAAACACAGTTGATGGACAGAATGTAGAACAATGTCATACATTCACCCCAGTACAAGGATCTGGGCTTAAATCCATTGTTTGTTTGCACTCCACACCACCCTGGGTAATACACTGGCTATATGCAAATCAGCTCTGACCCTGTGCCTCATGGGAACAGTCCAGTCCGAACTACCAAGCCATGTCTTTCCCAGACCGGAATCAAGCATCCAAGGACCGGTTTCTGGCTATCAGCCTTCATCAGCCAGGATAGCTTGATGGTGTGGAGAGCCTGGGACTCACGTCTGAGTATACCCAGCACACTCGGGGTGAAAATTGCAAGAAAACACAGTTGATGGACAGAATCTAGAACAATGTCATACATTCACCCCAGTACAAGCATCTGGGCCTAAATCCATTGTTTTTTTGCACTCCACACCACCCTGGGTTAGACACTGGCTATATGCAAATCAGCTCTGACCCTGTGCCTCATGGGAACAGTCCACTCCGAACTACTAAACCATGTCTTTCCTAGACCGGAATCAAGCATCCAAGGACCGGTTTCTGGCTATCAGCCTTCATCAGCCTGGATAGCTTGACTACAGTGGTGTGGAGAGCCTGGGACTCACGTCTGAGTATACCCAGCACACTCGGGGTGAAAATTGCAAAAAACACAGTTGATGGACAGAATGTAGAACAATGTCATACATTCACCCCAGTACAAGGATGTGGGCCTAAATCCATCGTTTTTTTGCACTCCACACCACCCTGGGTTAGACACTGGCTATATGCAAATCAGCTCTGACCCTGTGCCTCATGGGAACAGTCCAGTCCGAACTACCAAGCCATGTCTTTCCCAGACCGGAATCAAGCATCCAAGGACCGGTTTCTGGCTATCAGCCTTCATCAGCCTGGATAGCTTGACTCCAGTGGTGTGGAGAGCCTGGGACTCACGTCTGAGTATACCCAGCACACTCAGGGTGAAAATTGCAAAAAACACAGTTGATGGACAGAATGTAGAACAATGTCATACTTTCACCCCAGTACAAGGATCTGGGCCTAAATTCAACGTCAAGCTATTCAGGCTGATGAAGGCTGATAGCCAGAAACCGGTCCTTGGATGCTTGATTCCGGTCTGGGAAAGACATGGCTTGGTAGTTCGGACTGGACTGTTCCCATGAGGCACAGGGTCAGAGCTGATTTGCAAATAGCCAATGTCTATCCCAGGGTGGTGTGGAGTGCAAAAAACGATGGATTTAGGCCCAGATCCTTGTACTGGGGTGAATGTATGACATTGTTCTACATTCTGTCCATCAACTGTGATTTTTGCAATTTTCACCCCGAGTGTGCTGGGTATACTCAGACATGAGTCCCAGGCTCTCCATACCACTGGAGTCAAGCTATCCAGGCTGATGAAGGCTGATAGCCAGAAACCGGTCCTTGGATGCTTGATTCCGGTCTGGGAAAGACATGGCTTGGTAGTTCGGACAGGACTGTTCCCATGAGGCACAGGGTCAGAGCTGATTTGCATATAGCCAGTGTCTAACCCAGGGTGGCGTGGAGTGCAAAAAACAATGGATTTTGGCCCAGATCCTTGTACGGGGTGAATGTATGACATTGTTCTACATTCTGTCCACCAACTGTGTTTTTTGCAATTTTCACCCCGAGTGTGCTGGGTATACTCAGACGTGAGTCCCAGGCTCTCCACACCACTGGAGTCAAGCTATCCAGGCTGATGAAGGCTGATAGCCAGAAACCGGTCCTTGGATGCTTGATTCCGGTCTGGGAAAGACATGGCTTGGTAGTTCGGACTGGACTGTTCCCATGAGGCACAGGGTCAGAGCTGATTTGCCTATAGCCAGTGTCTAACCCAGGGTGGTGTGGAGTGCAAAAAACAATGGATTTAGGCCCAGATCCTTGTACTGGGGTGAATGTATGACATTGTTCTACATTCTGTCCATCAACTGTGTTTTTTGATTTGTGTGTGATCATGCAATTTATAGCGCCTCTCAGAGGTTTCCAGTGGCGGAGAACCTCCTTGAGGTTTACCTTCCTGTTTTTGTTTAGATTTGTCCCATGGGTTTTTAACAAACTCAGGGTTCTGCTTGCCATCCTTGTCTGAACTAGGTTTGCCAAGTGGTGGTACCCCAAGTATTACAGTCACCTATTCCAGGAACCATTCCATTGGGTGAGCACATACTCAATATTCTGTGCTTATCTTGTGGTCATGTAAGGCAAAACCCAGCTTCAATTTGGTCTATATTTTGGGGGCGATCCAAAATGGAATATGCTCACGATTTGTGGGAATTTTGCCTATAATTGAATGCAAAATTACAGGGCTTATTGTAGGCATTGCATGCAATGGGGCTTGCCCTAGCAGGCCAACCCTTCCTGTGGCAAACAACAAGGTGCATGAAACATACTTAGTTAGGCGTCTATATAATCTAACAAGACTATTTTATAGTTGTTGAAGCCCTTGAGCAGTGAGATTCACTAAATTAAGGAATGGCGTATAACCAGCTAATGCTGGCCAGATGGCCTATTCATTACTGGGGGAACCCGTGAGTACTGGTGCAAGTACATGTGGAAGGGTGCCTCGGAACCAAATTTGATGTTTCCAATGTGTAAGTGGTATTTCTAAGAGCACATACGTGTTGTATGCTAGTGGTGGTGCAACAACTGTGTATTCATAAAATGTATTGCTATTAGCATCCACAGCCGGAAAGTTGTTCCAAGAACAAAAGACTTCAAAGCAATATCCATTGTGGGCTTCAACCACAAAAATAAAGTCACTGCCTACTTTAGTAAGGCCATGTACAGTTACATGCACATGAAAGCAGGTCTGCAATTGACTGCTATTAGAATAGGCTGCGTCTCCCCCATGGTCAGTACAGCAATGGAAACACAGAGCAAACACAAACATGGGTTATCCTTTTAAAATCTCAAGTTTGAAAAACCAACAGTTAAAAATAAGAGTTTCTAAAATACTGTGGAGGATTAATCCCCAACACCAAAGACGTTTTCGCCATTGGTAGCACCATGTTACAGGGATTCTGTTTGGAAACAGATCTGTGCCTGGAATCACAGTCCATCCCACAAGAGGTTCTGTGTCTCACGAAGTATAAACGTAGCTGTGTCTATGTCAAAGGGATTCCGATATGTTCCACAAGACTCCAGCAGGATTCGATGTGCTGGAACGTAATTCTCTGATGTACTCCGAGTACGGGACATAGCTACGATTATATGTTGTGAGACACAAAACCCTTGTGGGTCGGAATTATCACCACAAATAAAATATTTTTTGACACAGAAGACTTAGCCTTGATAAAGTCATAGGACGATTTCCCATGTATGCGACGAAACACGTGTTGGCTGTTTGAAGACCCTGAGATTAAAAGAACTAGAAAGGGATTTACACACTTGTACTTTATTATTTGTGCTTATGTTGTGCATCTGTGAAATATTTGAGACACCCTCAACGTGTGCTGGGGATTGCTGTGTTTATGTATCTAGTGGTCTTTGGTCACTAGCTTTTGGGAGGTCAGTTGTTCCCCTCGCCCTGCAGCACCGTTACTTTTGATTAGCAGGTTCTGAGAAAAAATATATGTGTTACTCTCCGATGTGGCGCCATTCTGCCGAAAAATATATCACAGACCTTATATTTTTCTGGTCTGCATCTCTGGTTGAACAAGGCTGGTGAGCCCATTCCAAAAGTTTTCCCCTCTTTTAGAATTCTACTTTCTATTTTCCAAAAGTGCAAGTTCTGGTTTATATGATAAGAAGTGCTGTGTTGGAAAACAGCAGCTGTGCCTCTGTGTTGTGTCTAAACGTTAGTCGATGTTGCTAAACATGCACAGAAAAACAGGGCTCCGTGTTGTTCGATAATGTACAAAATGTTTAGGCTACATCCCCAGAAGAAGAGCTGAGTAATAATAAATATCATAGCACAAAATAAAACATGTTATGTGTGGTGGTGCAAAGCAAAAAAGGCCTAAAACATGTAGGGGCAGATTTACAAGGCCCCTGCACCACTTTTGCATCATTTTTAACATGGGAAAAATGACGCAAAAGTGGCGCAGGGGCCTTGTAAATAAGCCATGTAGGTAGTCTAAAAGAAGGAAGAAACAAAGGGGGCCCTAAAGGGAGCTCACTACACAGGAATGGAGAGGAATAGGAAGAAAGAGAAAGGATGTGGAACTAGAGGAGAGTCAGTATAGATATTATAATGAGATAAAACACTTGGAAAACTCTGGACGAAAAATGTTGAAAACATCAAGGTTTTGACCTGATCTCATCTGATAAAATTCATGTGTTAATTGTGATGGCTTACATCGCCATCAGAGGGGGTATTGGAGCAGCACAATTTAGGCTGCACCCTTATACCTCACAATTTTATAAATATATACTCGTATCTAACATTATATTCACTGTGTTTCTGGGTCAGAGCAAAGGTTTTTTCTCTAGAAGAAGGCGCACAGCTAAGAAATAACGCTAATAAATCAAACTAAAAGATTCTTTGTGTGTTGAGGTGCAAAAGGGTGAGGGGATGAGACCTGTAACCCCCCAGCAAAAGTACCAGCGGATGCTGGCACTAGAAAGTTTACAAAAACGTAATACCCATGCACACTCTGAAATAAATATACAATAGTATCGTTATCGTCACGTAAAGTGTTTGTAGAGACAAAGGCTTATAAAACACAGGTAACAGTTATGTAACTAGACCAATCAGCGTAATGTACATATGAATCAAAAAATTATTGTTGAAAGGATATCAGGAAATGCACGGCGAGTTGTGTGCACATCAATCGTAGTATTCCAGTAGGAGGTGCGAGAATTAGGACGGGTGCGTCCGAAAGTGGAATCCCTCGTGCGTAACGGATAAGCTCACCATGTGAGCTTATCCAGCACACATGAGGGATTCATATGTACATTACGCTTAGTGATGACAAATTGAATACCATTCTTAATACCTGCTTGATGGTCTCCACACATTGACGAGACGTTCCTTACCCGGTCCAGGGCCCTGTCGTGTTGGAATTATCACCGACAGAGCGACCTTTTGTTCTTATACTCGCCTAGTACAGCCCTGAAGAGTCGTAGGCAAACTGTGCCACAAGCGACGAAACACGTGTAGACTGGTTCTCCGGTGTCCGGACAATAAAGGACACAACACATCATCGCCTGATTTGTCTAGTTACGTAACTGTTACAGTGTGTTTTATAAGCCTTTGTCTCCACAAACACTTTACGTGACGATAACAATACTATTGTATATTTATTTCAGAGTGTGCATGGGTATTACATTTTTATATTCACTGTGTGCCTTAACTTTATTAACATGTGTGAAACATTTAAACGTACTAATGGAGGGAAACCCTTGTTGGAATAGAGATTATACACAGGTACATTAATGCTCAGTTGAAACATGTACTGTTTTATTCATGTTTAACATTTATTTTTCATGTTAGACATTTGAGTGTATAACCATGTATTCAAAGTTGATATTAAATGCACAGTTAAACCGAACCTGACTACAGGCCTCAATTGAAATGCATTTTGCCTTGCCAGCATGTTCAATCTTTCTTTGCAGGTATATTATCATGATTCTCACTAGTTAGAGAAAGGCTTATTGTTTGTATTAAACTGCTGATAGTGAGGCCTAGTAGAAAGAACTTGGCAGTGAACGTTGAGAATTAATGGTCGCAAGAGGCCTTCTGTTCATCCTGTACCAGGACAGAGAGATGTTCAAGGTTGAAGATTACAGTCCAGGTTTCAGTGCCATGGGAAACCAAAGGGATGTTGCAGATGCTCTTTCAAGTAACTAGTTGATTGGTTCCTGTTGGTGTGAAAGGATATAAGAACTTTTTCTGAATCTCCTGTTACTTTTAATTGGTGTTCTCACAGTTAGAACAGCAGATTGTCCGTAGACTTTCAGATGTACTGGTATGGTATCCTGCTGGGGTCAGCAGACCACCATGTCTGTGATTCTTTTTAATAAAGCAATCTTAAAAAAAATCTATGCAGCCTATTTTCCTTAAAGGAAACAGGATACGTTTAAAAAGAAAAAAATGTACTTTGAAGTTTCATTTTTTAAGAGTAGGCAGTGGCCCATGGGACCACTACCTGCTCTTTCTAAATATTTGTTTAACATTCTCAAAGGGGAAGAGTCCTCAGGGGGACCCCTTTGTCTTAGCAAATGGGTTACCACCACTTTTAAACTGTTGTAAAGTATTACTGATTTGCGACCGGAAAGGGACACCGAAAAAATGCCCCTTCCCAATACTGAATCGCAAACTAAAGGATACCACAGGACCACTAAATATGGCATGGTTTTGGCTCAAGCATGGTCTTATTTTTTTTATCAATCAGTGGTGCACAAATGTATGGCACAGCTAGTCCTTCAAAATATCAAAGTCTTGTTTGTGAAACAGGGACCTGCAGAGCTTAGCCAGTCAGACACAATGACACTTCTTTAGTGAGAAGTGGCAAAAAGCATTGCGGTGATATCGATGCTATGATAAAATTATACAGCGCCATGTGAGTGTCCAGGCAATTAGTAAATCTAGGCCTACATGTCCACCTGTGGTGCAAAGACAAGACAAAATGACTGCATTCTTTTACTGACAGCCTTCATCAATGGCATGACCTTTTGACAAGCAGTCAGAGATATGTACAACTGAAGCCAACTACAGGGGGCCTAATCCAAAGAGACAAACTGCCTCCAGCCATTTTGCCATCAAATAGCGGATTCAATGACGCCCATCTATAATAGACCTAAACATGTGCCCTAACCCCTAGCTTATGAATGTAGTTCGGTTCATGCAATACTTTTGAACTTGTTAGATTCCATCAGATTCAGCCGTAATAGGCTTCCAATGGCTGAGAAACATAGGGCCCTATTTACGAGAAATTAACGCAGCGCGGTGCCAAAAGTCATGGGGAGATTGTTTTTGTGCATGAAAGTGCCCCATACTGCACAAAAACAATCAATTGAGGTGATTTCCTCTTCCAATGCGTGCTGTAGAATGCAGCACGCATTGAAAGGGGAAAAAAAGAAGGAGAAATGAAATCAAATCTCCTCGCTACCCCACTCCTGGGGTTGCGTAGCATTCTGGTGCATTTCCTAGTCTACGATTGGTCGTAAATCTGGAAATGCCTTTGTGGACATGGGTGTTGCGTGGTAACACCCACAGTAACACCCACGTCATGCCCCTGACACGCAAAGTGTTGCATGCAAAGGGTGGAACTGGCTCAAATCATTTCTAGCTAGCCGTCGACAAACGATCTGGGCGCCACCTCACTCCGCAGCTATGGCAACTCTGGAAGTGGGGGTCCCTCAGGGGTCTATTCTTAGCCCCCTGCTCTTTAACATCTTTCTGGCCACCCTTGCAGAGGTTGCGGAGTCGTTCGGCGCTCAGATCGTGTCTTACGCTGACGACACCCAGCTCTTGTTCACATACGACAAGAATGAGGTGTTCGATGGGATCCGCATCAGAGGCTGCCTAGAAGCAGTCTTTGATTGGTTCAAAAGACACGGCTTAAAATGCAACTCCGATAAATCGGAGCTGCTTTTTTTTGGATGTGTCTCTGAACCAAACTGGAAAAGATGGTGACCACAAGACCTGTTTCCACCGGTTAATGCAAGTACCAAGGCTAAAAATCTAGGTATCATTGTTGACAATGAGTTAATCTTTGGGCCTCAAATATCCTGTCTTTCGGGGAAATGTTTCGGGATCCTGCGGATGCTCAGGAAATTCCTCCCCTTGATTTCTATGAACCATCGAAGGGTCATTGTCCAAGCACTTGTCGGGTCGCGTTTGGACTATGCAAATGCCCTCTATCTAGGACTCCCTAAATATCTCGTGAGGAGACTTCAAATAGTCCAAAATTCAGCTGCCAGGGCTATTTATGGACTCCCTAGACGAGCTAGTGCTTCTGACTTGTTGAAGGAACTGCACTGGCTTCCTATAGCCAAGAGGGCTCTCTTTAAAAGCCTGACGCTGACCTACAAGGCCCTTCATGACTCAGGCCCTAGGTACATTAGGAAGCGCCTTGCTCTTTACAAGCCGAGCAGAACTTTGCGATCTGCCTCCTTGTCTAAAATGGTTGTTCCGTCCATCAAGCGAACCAGACAAGGGGGGCGCTCTTTTCATTACCTGGCCCCGCGCGCCTGGAATGAGCTTCCCATTTCTCTCAGACAGGCCCCTAGTCTGATGTCGTTCAGAAAGGCATTAAAAACCTGGCTGTTTACCAGTTAACTTCGCTGTTCCTTTTATTCTGCAGTTATGTTTCCTCTTCTTAAAGGACCTCTTCGCTAAAGCGCCGGGACACTCCTACTGGAGTAGCCGTTGCGCTATAGAAGAACCCAAATAACATAACATAACATAACATGCAAAGGGGCGATATTTACAAGCGCACGTAAAGCCACGCAGGGTGGCTTTACGTGTGCTTGTAAATATCACGCAGCAGATTGCGCAACCGTTACGTCACGCAACGTGACGCACCGGCGACACAAGGGGCTTGTAAATAAGCCCCATGGTTTGCACAAATTGTGTTTGGCCGTACTGAGCAATAATTTCCTGGTATGCGTGTTATATACAGGCGAAAGAATATTATGGAGTAACCAATGATGTAGAATTCTGTAATTAATTTACAAGCAAATTACAGGCATTAGCGTAAAAAAACCAGTTTGCATTCCTCAGCACAGAAAAGGATTAAAATGTATGACCTTTGTTCGAACCTCTGTGTAATTTTTGGTCAGACATTAAAGCACTTTGTAGCCTGGCGTAGGTGACGGCAACCTCAAAAGAAGCAGAGTGGCTGACACAGAGAAAGCTAATTGTCTTTTTACTGCAGATTCATCGGATTTCCTTGGAGGGCCATAATGGTGTCAAGTATTGATTTGGAGCTTGGCAAATTAATCTGAATCGTCTGGATGGCCCTCTCACGTGCAGGTGTGAAAACTTTTTTTAACATGACTTTTATTTCTGTTCCAGAAGATGATAAATGGCTTCTAGGGGAGAGGGAAAATAAGTGACAGTCATAACACCCCTCTGAGAACAGATTCCTTACCACAGCCTGCATCTCTGTCAGAAAATGAATGGACGAAATTGCAAGCGCTACAGTTTTTGTGATTTAAATCACTTGGGATGAAAGTAGTAGATCTTTTTAACTACGTATTTTTGCTTGCTGCAGAGCGTTCAGACTTAGCTTTAACAAAGATATACGCGCGCAAACACTTTTCAAGAGGGCCTGAAACATTAGTGCTTTTAAAGCACGCATCACACAAAAAAGAAAATAATTTTTGCACGTAGTGGCAAAGCCAATAGACCTAGAACGGTGTCTTTCAGGTTTTTTTTTTTTTATTATTACTCTGATTTATATTGTTAGCAAAGAAGTGTAAGGGATTGTATTCTAGTCTTGCTGTTGTTTTACGGCACTGAAACCCCAAGGAGAAGCCATTTGAATCCTGAGGAAACAGTTAATTAGAACGCTGGTTTTGTTGCCGTTTTTGTTCACTGACTAAAAACGTTTCCAGTCCAAAGTTGACTAGGCAAGGATGATTGGAGATGTATGGGGAATGGGGAACCGGGTAGGAGCACGTGCCATCGGATTGGCGTAGGAGCTGCGGGGGGCACAAGAGAATTATCCTTCCCAGATTTTGCAGTGGGGGTGACACAGTGGGGTGGTATGACTTTGCAAGCCATGCCTTCACTACACATGCCTTTACCACACATGGTAAGTATATTCAAGGTAAATAAAACCTGTGTGTGTAAGAAATTGGGTTGTTGGTTGACCGGGTTGTGAACCCAATGCGTTGGTTCCGAGGTGTGGCAAAGCTGCAATGTGAGGTCCTGCGTCGTCGAGGATCCCGTCAATGAGGGCTGGCAATGCAAAGTCCAGCGGGAAGGATGCTTTGTGCAGTCAGGGTGATGCACCAGTTCCAAGGAGCTGTGAGGTCATGATTCGGAGTCCATTGTCAACGTCGGTGTCCCCTTTGTTGACAAGCGCAAGGGCCTGCGCTGAATATGCATCTGCACTGGCAGTGCTTCTGTTCTGCTCAGGGCTGCACCGCGCAGCGGAGGAAATGCGTCGATTCCACTGTATCCACAGATGCTGGTAGATCACCCTAAGCCTACTTCCAAGAGTCCAGGACTGTGGGTGGCCCCACTTGGCTGGGTAGGCTCACAGATGGCAAAGTCCTGGTGCAGGTGCAAGGTTGTTGGAAGCTTGTTGTGTCCCTAAGGCTTCAGATCAGGCTGCCAGCCAACTAGCCCTTGGACTTACTCTGTGTTCTGGGTTCAAGAGATGCAGGTGGAGTCCTTCTCACCCAGGCAAGAGGGCAGCAGGGAGAAGGTCAGCATAGCAGGGCAGCTCCTTCAGATCAGCAGTCCTGCTGAGTGGCAGGCCGATTCCAGCAGCACACCAGTCTGTCTTCCTAGAGTACTGCAGGTTCAGAAGTGTACTGTAGAGTTTATGTCTGAAATCCAATATGTATACCCAGTTGTGCTCCTGGAGTGGAGCATAGCTTCTAGAGACAGACCTTTAAAGTGCTCAGGTACCTTGCCTTCCTAGCTCTGGCTCCAGACTAACTACATAGCTGGTGCAGCCCTTTGTGTGGAGGCAGGACACATCCTATTCAAGTGTAAGTGTGGCTGCGCCCAGGTCCTTCCTCCCATCTGCCAGTGATGGCCCATCCAGGCATACCTAAGCTCCCTATTGTTTGTGGCAGTTCAGGAGTAATACTCAAAGCCCAACTGTCAACTACACCCAGTCATGTGATCCAGAGACTGGCTGCAGGCACCAAATGGCTAAGGCAGGAAAATTGCAACTTTCTAAATGTGGCAGGTTCAAAATTGGTATTTAAAATCTGACTTATCCATAAGTTAGGATTTTAACCGCAACGCGCTAGCGGGTTTTCCCGCTGTGCGCTGAAATTTGAAAATCGCAGCTTTTGTGACAAAGCCAGCTCGTCATGCGCGCAGTGCAGGTAACGCCCATGACGAGCTGGCTTTGTCATCCGCAGCGAAGGGGTTAAGTACAATTCCAAAGACACCACACATGAACTGATTACCTACTCCCATTTAGATATAACAGCTTATTGAAGGTAGTAAGGTGACTCCAACGTCATCCTATGGGAGAGGTATGCCTTGTAGTAATGGAAATACACATGTAAGAGTTTTTCACTACCAGAATATGTATAACTGAAAACTGTCACAGGCCACCCACCTGAAACTCCAGGTAGTTCCAATGGGGTGATGACTGAATCCAAGTCCCTCTGAGGATAACCTCGGTAGCAGTGAATGTGAGACAACACTGCACTGCTGGAAGTTCTCAAGGGGAAGGGGGGATTGGGATGAGAGAAATCGAACAGTCTCTTCACTGGGGAACTGTGTTGGGATGTTGCAGGGGAGTAACAAGGATGCACTAGAGTATGTGAAGCTCAGGTATGCGGATCAGGCTTGCAACACTCTGTAAGTGGGTGCTGTCACAAGGCAGCGTGCAATCTGCAGGGACAGGTACAGTTAGTGCACAAAAATCCCTTAAACAAGCACAGGCATTTTAAGTACCATTAGCACATACCAATTGTTTTTCTGGACTTGGGTACGAGATTCCTCCAATGGTTCAATAAACACTTTGCATTCAATGGGTAATCAAAGTGTTAATTCCAACATAGGTCCGCACCTGTTAAGTTGCGATGCACAGATTTACTAAAAAAACGTTCTATATGTGACCAGAATGTAGCAATGTCAATGAGAACTCTGTTCAATCAGGAAACAGTGTCAGCAACAATGGAATACAATGCCATCAAATCAAGAGATAAGAATGAGCATGAGGCCAACTATAACTATGGATCACACTGAAATTGAAATGCTAGCAGCATTAAGGATATCAAGTCTTGTAGCATAGCAATGCAGTCTGGCAGCAATATGGTTGTCCATCAAATGCTCTACATTAGGAGTGCAGTAGCGCGATAGAATTGTTTCTACCTTGTGCTTGCTGCCCAAAAGCGGTAACCGAAAGACACAGTGCCAATCAATACCTTACTTATCCTCTGCTTACTTTTCTAGGGCCTGAAGGCGGCGAGACACATTGCTGTAAAGACCCTGAGCCAATGGAGCGAAAGACGTGAAGTGGACGAGACGCAATGCCTTGGAGATGGAGATCACCTCTTGCTGAGCCTGAAGTGTTGCCGAAAGAGATGACAAACTGGAGATTCGGGTCTATAGCATAGGTGAGCAAGAGCAGACGAGGCCAAGCGAATAGTGCTGGGTGTTGTGGTTTAAACAACTGCATCCCCAGCAGAAGCACGTGGAGGGCGTGGCAGAACTTCCTGCTAGCCGTTTGCATTGCTGCACGTGACGCATGTGTTTTCAGCGTGCAGCAGTTCCACGTGCAGCAGGTTTCCGTCAAGTGCGGTCTACGTCATTATCAGCGATTGGGCTTTTTGGCATTTTGCTGTGTGTTCCTGCCACTGCCAACAGGAATAAGCCATTGCACGTACATTTCTGAGCTGAATGGCTCCTACCACTGCCACCAGGGAAGCATGTCATCAAGTTATAAGAGTGAAACGCATAAACATTAACAAGCACAAGTTGAAACAGCACATTTATTCGTACATGAAAACAATCTCTAGGCAACTGCTTGGGCTCAAAAGATCATACGACCATAACTCTAAGGCGATAGCAATAGACTCAATGTACCACAGTAGGTTATAAAAATTCATTTTATTAATACAAATAAATTTGTTTTAGATGAAATAACTACAAAGCAAATTGTTACTAAGATTCTATATAAATAGACATATGAAATACAATAGCAACACAAGACACTAAATAAATTAATTTTGGGCCTGGTATGTATAATTACAATGTCACATACAGCCGGCACAACTGTATGTGCCTTGGGATTATTTAACATGGAGAGATCTGGATGATCATGTAAAAAAGGAATAACATAACAAGATATGCAAACAAAACACAATGACAGAAAAATACAAACGAGGTTGGACAATGCAGTGGAGTGGCTTATATAATCAATTGATGATGGTTCTTCATGTATCAATGAGAAAAGCCACTGCACATACATTTTTCACATGAATGGCTCCTACCACTGCCACCAGGGCACCAAGACATCAAGTTATAAGAATGAAACGCATAAACATTAACAAGCACAACTTGAAACAGCACATGTAAGCAGAAGTATATTAATCATTGGGGATGATGGCCACCATTTTGATGTCAGAATATATAAGCATGCTGTTGAACTTGAGAGCAGCGCCATGACAGTCGCCCCTCCCAAAGGCTTCCCTACAGTGCGGGGGTGGTCGGAGTGCAAGGAAGTGAATTGTCTATTTAAATGGGGAGCGTGCACAAATGATGCAGTTTACCAGGAAAGCTCAGAGATGTCATACCCTTTCCAAGATATCGAATAATACAATCGTCCACAAAGGCACTTGGAATCCAGAATATGCTGGACTTAAGATTCAAGATGACCTTGCACTAGTATTGGGGGTGGTGGTGTAGCTTCTCGTGAAGTGGAATTATGAGGTTTCGGGAGGGGGATGTGGAAAGACCAGGTGGATCGTATTCTAAGGAGACAATAATAACCTGATGGAAACGGGGTTTATGATTTCAGCAATCGGGAAGGGGCCAATGAACAGTGGTTGTAGTTTTCATGGGCCGTCCAGTTTAAGGCTTCATGTGGACAACCATACATAATCCCTCATGTTATAAGAGGGAATTGTATTATCAAAAAAGAGGGTTGACCCAATAAAGTCACTGGGACCTGGGTATCTAGCGTTAAGGGAAAGGGGTCCCAGTACAAAAGAGAAACGTTTATTGAAAAAACAGTTTAAATAAAGTAGTTGAAACAATAAATGCATCTATAATGTTTTATTCACATTATAGGAGAAAGGTAAACATACCCACATTCACAAATTACAATTGTGTTAGTGCCCCTGGGGGGAAAAAAGGACGTGCAGTCGTGAGGGTAGTGTAGGAAGGGATAGTGATGATAAAAACACGTATTCATCAAACATTAGTATAGATTCAATGTTGAATAGACAGGAAAATGATCATAAATCAACATAAAAGTTCATAATGCGCATGCCTCAATGTCCATACTGAGCATAAATTATGGGTAGGAGGAGGCTGTGCTTTAGGGTAGGGAAGTCGACGTTTCGACCCAAGGGAGCAGGTGTCAGTGAAATCCTTGCAAGTGGGTCTTCATCAGGACGAGAGAGGGATAGCGGGGCAGACAACCTGAGAGAATCAGAGTTGAGTAATATTCAATATAATAAATCGACAATGAGCATTTCAATCTTGGAAAATTATCCACGAGGGGATAAGGTAAAAGATCCGGTCACTGGGCAGGGAGGAGCCACTCTACGCACCGATTAAGGTAGAGTTAAAGACGTGTCCCCAGTTGTGGGGACACGTCTTTAACTCTACCTTAATCGGTGCGTAGAGTGGCTCCTCCCTGCCCAGTGACCGGATCTTTTACCTTATCCCCTCGTGGATAATTTTCCAAGATTGAAATGCTCATTGTCGATTTATTATATTGAATATTACTCAACTCTGATTCTCTCAGGTTGTCTGCCCCGCTATCCCTCTCTCGTCCTGATGAAGACCCACTTGCAAGGATTTCACTGACACCTGCTCCCTTGGGTCGAAACGTCGACTTCCCTACCCTAAAGCACAGCCTCCTCCTACCCATAATTTATGCTCAGTATGGACATTGAGGCATGCGCATTATGAACTTTTATGGTGATTTATGATCATTTTCCTGTCTTTTCAACATTGAATCTATACTAATGTTTGATGAATACGTGTTTTTATCATCACTATCCCTTCCTACACTACCCTCACGACTGCACGTCCTTTTTTCCCCCCAGGGGCACTAACACAATTGTAATTTGTGAATGTGGGTATGTTTACCTTTCTCCTATAATGTGAATAAAACATTATAGATGCATTTATTGTTTCAACTACTTTATTTAAACTGTTTTTTCAATAAACGTTTCTCTTGTGTACTGGGACCCCTTTCCCTTAACATAAGAGGGAATTGGGCGTGCGAGATCTGTCAGCCTGCTACTTCTTTATGTTTTGGGGCTTTCATTAGACATTGTTTAGCATGGTCATAAATATCTTGTAGCTGTTGAAGGCGTTCCGTAACTGAAGGGACCAGAGACATACTAGTGACGATAGGTAATGCTCTGGGATCGTAGCCTGTCATTAAGTAAAACTGTGTGCAATGCATGGCAGAATCAAAGCTGTCGTTGAACACAAATTCAGTGAGCGGGCGTGCTAAATCCCATTGGCTAGTGACAGAGGAGAGGAAACAGCAAAGAGTCTGTTCTAAGGATTGGTTCACCCTCTCCATTTGCCCGTCTGTTTGGGGCTGGTAGAAGAGAAGGCTACCTCAACTCCTAGGGTGGTACACAATGTCTTCCACATGCATGAAGTAAATTGTACCCCACAGTTGGAGGCGATAGTAGATGGAAGTTCATGTAACCTAACCATGTGTTGGAAGAAGATGTTACTGAATTTGCTTGATGTTGGTAACTTTGCTAGTAGGCTCAAATGTGCCATCTTCGAAAGTAAATCAATGACTACACGATCAGTATTGTAGTTGCATGTGGGTGGCAAGTCTGTGTCTAAGTCTAAACTTACTGTGTGCCATGGTTTAGATGGAATTGGAAGTGGCTGTAAGAGCCCAAATGGGGCCTGGTATGTGGTCTTGTTTCTAACCCATATTGTACATGCAGAATCGTATTCCAGCACATCTTTATGCATACTATCCCACCAATTGTCTAATGTTTTCTACACCCCTAGATGACCTGCTATGGTGGAGTCATGGGTCCATTGAAATGCTTGTTGTCTCAGAGTTTCAGTGGGTAAGTATAATACGTCTTTATGATCTAGTAAATCTTCCTTTATACTTTTTGGGGTTTCCTCAGCCACTCTTGAGCGTCCTGTTTCTGAGATAGGGTTTGTATTTCTGTTAGAAAATCACCTGCAGTCTTTACTGCTCCGATTTTACCTGATGGAATAATTCTTGCAGGATCAGAGTTGCTTGCAATGGTGCGGGCGTGTCCAAACCTAGACAGGACATCCAATTGTAACATGTTTTGAGCTGGGGAAATATGTGATAACAAAATCAAACCCACTGAAATAATGCAACCAACGCATTTGGCAAGGGGTAAGAGCTTTGACAGAGTCAAAATGTTTTACATTTTTATAGTCCGTGAATATAGTGACTGTGTGTTTTGCCACCATTAGATGGTGTCTCTCTTCTCCAAAAATAAGATTGAGGGCCAATAATAATTCCCTCTCAGCTACTGTATAGGTTTGTTTGGCCTGGAGTAATTTTTGGGAGTAAAAACTGCGGGGTGCAAATGTCCCATTTTTTGATCTTTTTATGACAGCGCTCCACCTAATTTCACCTGGGAGGCATCCCCCTCTACAAAGAATGGTTAGTAGGTATCCGGATGTTGCAGAACTGGTGCAGAGGTGAATTTCTATTTCTATTTTAGTTTTTCAAAAGTTTGGGCAGCTTCCTGGGACTGAACAAAGGGTTGACCTTTTCGTAGGAGTTGTGTAATGGGGGCCAGTGTCTAAAAAATTGGGGATACTTGTTGCTCTTTCTTGACATTGGTTGGTTCAGGCCAAGTAAGGATGGCCTCATCCTTCTTGGGGTCCATACTTATGCCAGTGGGTGAGAGGAGATACCCAAGGAATTCCACTGTTTGGGCGGGAAAGGTGCACTCTTCAAGCTTGGCGAACAGTGTGTTTTCCTGTAGCCACTGGAGGACAGTGTGAACATGCTGGACATGTTTTGTCTCACTATTGGAGTAGATAAGGATGTCGTCTACAAAGATAACCATGCATACATCCAGTAAGTCTCGCAGTATTTCATTAATGAAATACTGAAAGGCCACTGGGGTATTGCACAAGCCAAAGAGCACAATGGTGTATTTGAACAAACCAAATTTAGTACAGAATGCTTTCTTCCACTCGTTGCCCTCCTTGACCCTTACAAGAGAATAAGCCCTCCGGAATTCCAGTTTTGTATACATTGTGGAATATCTTACTTGATCCAGAAGGACTGGAACCAATGGTAGTTCTTAATCTTGTCTTTACTATGACCATGCAAGCCCCTAATTCCCCATTCTTCTTTGGGAAGGCAATGTAGAGTGTCATATGCAACTTATTCAACTATTGTTTGAGGTTCCACTGGTTTAGTGAGCGCATACCTCCACTACAAGTTAATCTGGCCCTGGGGAATAAATCAATGCGGCAATCAAAAGACCTATGCAGTGGTAACTGGGTAGCTCTTACTGGATCAAAAACATCTTGAAAAGTCCTGATAAACCTCGGGTAGTGTGGGTGTAGTGGCAGGGCCTACAGTCACCGCACAATGTGAAAATGTGAAGGGGGTACCCACTCGAATGCTGCCTCTGGATAACATGAGTGTCTGGAATGTGGAGAACCTAATGAGACCTTTTGGAGTACCCAATCAATCTTTGGGTTATGACAAGATAACCACAGAACTCCAAAAATGACTTTGAAGATAGGTTTGTCCATGAAATCAAACATCAGTTGTTCAGTGTGACCATTATCACATACGAGAGTTAAGGGTTCTGTCCGTAAGTAATGAGGCCTGATTATAGTCCAGAACCACCACCCACAACAGGTTCCCCGCAGGAGCTGGAACAAGATCACCTCCGACCAGCTCTCCACATCCCTGAACCTGAATCCTCCCGCCAGCTCAACAGACCCCAACCAGGCAGCCAACACCCTCATACAGTGGATCACCAACTGCGCTGACAACCTCGCACCCCTGAAAAACCATCTCAGCAGACCCGGCAGCAAGAAGGCTTCCTGGTTCAACGACGATCTCATGAACTGCAAGAAGAACTGCCAAAACCCTCGAGAAAGCCTGGCGCAAAGACCCGACTACAGACAACATGACTCCCCTCAAGCACGCCACCCGCGAACACCACCAGCTGATCCACGCCACCAAGAAGACAGCATTCAAGGAACGACTAGACTACAACGCATACAACAGCAAAGAACTCTTCAGCATCGTCAAAGAGCTCTCGAACCCCAGCGCCGGAACCAACAACATCACCCCCTCACAAGAACTCTGCGACTCACTCACCTCGTTCTTCCACAGCAAGATCGCCGACATACACAACAGCTTCGGCACACAGCCCACGCACCCAACTACCGAAACCACGCCCCCCACCACCACCCTCCACGCATGGACCCCGGTCAGCACCGAAGACACCATCCACACAATGAGCACTATCCATGCCGGATCACCAACAGACCCATGCCCCCACCACGTCTTCAACAAGGCCGCCCCCGTTATCGCACCCCAACTCCGAGACATCATCAACTGCTCCTTCAACACCGCCACCTTCCCGGAGAGCTGGAAGCATGCCGAACTCAGCGCCCTCCGGAAGAAACCATCAGCAGACCCCACCGACCTCACGAACTACCGCCCCATCTCGCTCCTCCCGTTTCCTGCTAAAGTCATCGAGAAGACCGTCAACCGACAGCTTGCCGCCTTCCTCGAGACGAACGGATCCCTCGACCCCTCACAGTCCGGCTTCCGAGCCAACCACAGCACTGAGACCACCCTCATCGCAGCCACTGACGATATCCGAGCCCTGCTCGACAACGGGGAAACAGCGGCCCTCATCCTCCTGGACCTCTCCGCAGCGTTCGACACTGTCTGCCACCGCACCCTAGTACAACGCCTCAGCAACATCGGAATCCAAGTGAAGGCACTGGAGTGGATCATCTCGTTCCTCGCCGGAAGAACCCAGAGAGTCCACCTGCCCCCGTTCAGATCCGAGGCCACCGAAGTCATCTGTGGCGTACCACAAGGATCATCACTCAGCCTCACCCTCTTCAACATCTACATGAGCCCCCTTGCAGCCATCGCACGCCAACACAACCTCAACATCATCTCCTACGCCGACGACACTCAGCTGATCCTCTCCCTCACCAACGACCCAGCCACCGCCAGAACCAACCTTCACAAAGGGATGAAAGAAGTAGCCGAGTGGATGAAGAACAGCCGTTTGAAACTCAACTCAGACAAGATGGAAATCCTCATCCTGGGACCATCTTCCTCCGCCTGGGACGACTCCTGGTGGCCCCCTGCCCTGGGCAGCGCACCCAAACCAACGGACCACGCACGCAACCTGGGCTTCATCCTGGACTCCTCCCTCACGATGACCAGACAAGTCAACGCTGTCTTGTCCTCATGCTTCAACATCCTACACATGCTCCGGAAGATCTTCCGATGGATCCCCACCTAAACCAGGAAGACGGTCACACAGGCACTCGTCACCAGCCGACTGGACTACGGAAACACCCTCTACACCGGAACCACAGCCAAACTACAGAAGAGACTCCAACGCATCCAGAACGCCTCCGCACGACTCATCCTGGACATCCCCCGTCACAGCCACTTCTCCGGACACCTGAGAGACCTGCACTGGCTCCCCGTCAACAAGAGAATCATGTTCCGACTCCTCACCCACGCACACAAGGCCCTCCACGACCTGGGCCCCAGGTACCTCAACAACCGCCTGACCTTCTACACTCCCACCCGCCAGCTTCATTCAACCAGCCACGCCCTCGCCGCCGTTCCACGCATCCGAAGAGCCACCATGGAAGGAAGATCCTTCTCCTACCTGGCAGCCAAGACATTGAACTCCCTCCCCATCCACCTCCGTCAGACTCAAGAAGACCACCTCTCCTTCAGGAAGAAACTCAAGACCCGGCTGGTCGAGCAGTAGCGGACCCCCCCTCCCCCAAGCGCCTTGAGACCCTCCGGGTGAGTAGCGCGCTATATAAATTTCTTGATTGATTGATTGATAGTCCAGAACCATCCTCAGCACCTTGGCAATTCCTAATTTACAGGTCAATGTTAATTTAAAGAAATTCCCTGTGGCACCGAAGTCTATTAACATGGGCAGGACCTGTCTTTTTTGCAGTGATAAGACGATGTGGTACTCATTTGGGGCACAGTAGTGCAAAGGAAGTCATTTTACCTTGTCCTTGCTTCCCGAAAGTGGCAACCATAACCATGCTGATAAATACTTGACTTCTTCTCTGTTTACTCTTGCAGGGCCTGGAGGTGGCAAGATGATGGATTGCAGGGCATGAAGTGGACAACACACTTTGCCTTGGAGAAGAAGAATGCCTTTTGAGGAGCGCAGAGTCTTGCTGTATGAGGCAACTAACTGGAGCAATCTAATCTGGAGCACAGGTGAGCAGGAGCAGACGAGGCCAAGCTCAGAGTGCTGGGCAGCACCGTTTGAATAGCCCCGTCTTCAGCAGAAGCCTCCTTCTGGGCTTTTGCAGTGCTGCAGGCGAAATGTGTTGTCAACATTCGGTAGTTCCACGTGCAGTCACTTTCAGTGAAGTGCGATCCATGTGTTTATCTAGTGCATTGGCATTGTTCTTTTCAGTTCCTACCATTGCCACCAGAGAAAAGACTCTGCACATACATTTCTCACATGAGTGTCTTTTACCACTGCCACCAGGGAAGCATGCCATCAAGTTATAAGTGTGAAATAAATAAACAGTGTGGCGTATTTCTATGGTATTATTTTTTTAAATTGCCTTACTATTTGATGTTATGCTTTCTATCGGTCCTGGATATTGCACAAACTGACATTCCTGATCTCTATCTGAAACGCAAAAGTCCCATAGTGTCTGTATATTTCACATTTGTATTTTTATATTTTTAATTCTACTTTTTATTTCATTTTTATCCTTATTTATTTGAATGTATAATTTTTCTTTGTGATTTTGTTATGGTTAATGTGCAAGCTTTTCGTGGACCCTCTACTTTGCATACTGGTACTCTCTAGTCTGTGTAAATGTCTTAATCCCTAGAGTGCTCTCCTCCACCCTACCTTCGTGGCTCCGCAAGAGTACGGCGAGCCTACTATTTGATTGCTAACTGCGTCTCAACATTCTAATCATTCAATCATGCACCCATCTAACCCCACCCGGGACTCTAATCTTGTGCGTTACGGTCCCAACTCCCGGTACATTAATTACCCTAACTGAATGTCCAGTAATGCAAAAAAGAACTTCAAGCACAGCGTTCTTAAACAACACCCGGAAACACTCATTGTAGATAACTATCACTCAGGGACCAACGGCAGCACCAAAACAAACTTCATTTTCTACACTAATCGCCCGGCTCAATGGAAAATCAGCTTCTCTCTTCACCTACAAGTCTCAAAGTCAGTAATCATTCCCTATGGTGAAAAATCTCAACTACCATCTCCCCGACCTTCAAAGGGGATCTCACCATTTTCATTTACAGAACTGGAACCATCCTCATACAAGCCACCGACTCTCACCTCACCACTTTTGCCCCCCACTTCCCCACACTTCTCTCCTCGCTAAACCAACAGAGCTGTCAAACCTTCTCTCCCCTATCCCCCACTTCCCTCACTAATATCGGGGAACCAATCCTATCTCCCTGCCCTGACGTTCCTCTCCTCAACTCATGGACTTCCACCATCTCTCGTTACAATCACTCTACCCCTATTCTCACTCTCCGTCGCCTTACACCCACCTCTCTCACATCTACTGATCCCTCCAGGAGTAACAAACTCACTTCTAACAATGCCCCCAAATCCAATCTTAACAGCTTGGTCTCTAACCTCAACCTGCCTGCGACTGTTATCCCCACAGACGCTCCCCTCTCCATCCCTGAGAATATGCCCCCTCCCCCACACCCTTCCCCTACAACCTACACAGAACCTGTTACCAGGACCCTTACCTCCCACTGGTCTAACGTCATTTCCAATCCAGTGGTCTCTATCCTCCCTTCTACAACTGCTCCATCCCCCCCCACTGTCACTCCCCCCATACACATCCCACCTCTATCCTCTCGGACACGCCCCGGAACTCCGACAGCCTTTCTTTAATTTCTCCTCCTCCTCACGCTGACTTTAGTCCCTCTTCTCCTCCTTCTCTGAATGCCTCGTTTGGGAACATTACTAATCCGGCACCCTGCGTCCAACCTCTCCCCTCTCCTAATCCTAAGGACCTCACTGACTCTCCCTTTTCTACCCCTGACAATCGGAACCCCCCTAAATCTTTCCCCACCACCTACACTTTCCCTATTCCCCCCAACCCTTATTTCTCCCCTATCAAACGTCTTTTCCAATCGTGTAGTCTCTCTCCCCTCTCTTACCACTGCTTTCTCCCCCTCCAATGTCGCACTCCCACATTCACAACCTGCCTCCACCGCCAATCTCGCTGACAATTCCCAGAACCCTGTCATCCGTACCGATAACGCATTTCGTTTATCACATTCCTTGGTAAAGCCTTACGATATCATGCAAATGAGTGCTTTCTCATAACCATCCCTATATCAGTATGTAACATCTTATGACCATCTTTTTCAGATAACTGGGAGTACGAACCTGTTTTTAAATTCACAGTCACGCCTTAAAGACAAACTTAAGTTACACGCGGGACGTTTTTCTTGTTCGTTTCAACTCAGGTAAATCCTGCGGTATCATGCAAATGTTTGTGTATCCATTATCATTTTCCCGCGTGAACTACTCACGGTAGTCCTTTACTCTCATTTCAGAATACTCGAACGGAAAGCTAAACGAGTTTGAAGGTGTTCCATGCAGCAATTTTTGTCCCCAGCGTGAGATCAAATTATCGCCTAATACTAAGGTAATCTCGGTAACGAAAAACAATGAGGTCCAATCTTATAATTCTATACATTGACGAGGGAAGGCCTGTACTATATGCTAATGTTAACATCAGATGACCACCATAAAACATAGTAATTTGCATATACACTTAAGCGTATTAACAACTATGAATTTTTTTTTTTATTATGTTTATATGCAGTGATAGAAGTCTCTTTTAAACCCTCTGTCTGGATCCACAACATTAAATTTCCTTCTCAAGTCAAAATTAAACCACAGCATTATAGATAAAGGCTTAACTAATTAAAATAGGACGTCTTCCGTTCTTGTACTATAATATTTCTCAGAGACTCAACAGAATTCACGAACAATACTCTATCCTATGCACCAAAGTGCAAGATAGGAATCTTAAGATTTATAGTATCTAAATAGGCCATAACAGAAACATTGGTTATAGAGAAGGGATAACTTTAACTTAGGACTAGATATAAAAACAGCACCAGCACCACCTGAACCTATTGCTCTCTCTTTGATCTTATTGTGTCACCTTTTCGCTTTCATGTGTTCATCGATATCTGCATTTTAAAATGTACAATTTTAACATTATGTCTTGAAGAATTGTTTGTTAACTAGATAATATGTTAAACTATAGCTGTGTATCATGTTATTTTTATCAGATATCTAGCGAGAGATCCTAATACAACTATGATGTATTAAACACATTGTGCTATGTAACTCAAGGTTGGCATTTTTATAAAAAATATTATCTGTTTATTTTTAGAAAAATGTTGGTATTGTCCTGATGAAGACACAAAGCACGTGTTGAAACGCGTAGACGAAAACCATCTCCTCTGTTACAACTTTGAGAATAATTGATGTCTAAATATTCCTTGAATTCTATGTATCAACTAGAAGGAAAAATCATTTTTAAACATTTCTTTTAATAATTTTAAAAAATGTGTCAATGAATATGTTCATGCCAATTTTTAAACAATTCAAATTAAATCAGTTATGCTATCGTAGTACTTTGTTGTTCTCTTTTTAATGTATTTTTGCTAGATACCATATTTTGCCTGGGTTTATACTCTTGTTTCAAACACTCCCTGAGTATGCACCTCTGGAGGGCCGTCTCCTACAGGAACAGATTCCGGAAAGGGCGGTATTGCTAACATACAGAACACTGATGAATAACATATCTGATGACCTGATTACCCTTAGAAGGAAGTGGGAGTGCGATGTGGGGGAAATGGACACAGTGGATTGGGATACGGTGCTAATGCATCCAAGAGAGGTAGCTATTAAATCCAGGTTGAGGCTTATCCAATACAATATCCTTCATAGGACCTACTTTGACAGGGTGCGTCTACACAAAATGGGCAGGGTTGGAGACATGAGCTGCCTGAGATGTGGCCGTGATTGGGGAGATTTCTACCACACCATCTGGTCCTGCCCGACAATTCAGACCTATTGGGCGAAGGTCTTGAAAGAATTGGGGGAGGCGCTGGAGACCTCCCTGCCGTTGGACCCTAAACTGGTCCTGTTGGGCATGACCAACGATGTGTATCTCACACGCCCACTATTGATTTTCTTGGTCCTGGCTCTGGTGGTAACTAGGAGGGATGTGGCTAGGAAATGGGGGGTGGCTGTGCCGCCGCAGCTGGAGGAGTGGAGAAGAGGTCTGGACTTATATATGGCTGCTGAAATGGTCACCTATAAGGCAAGAGGATGCCCTAAGAAATTCTACCCTAACCGAGATCCAAACTTTGTTGTACATTACAACCACTTAAAGCTCAACCCTGACAAAACAGAACTAATCCTATTCTCTCCAAAAAGTAACCATCGCCCAATCCAAGAGTGGCTCAAGAATCTGGTTGCCCTAAACTGCCCCGTTACCCTATCCGACTCAGTCAAGTCTCTAGGCATCACCCTTGACAAGAACTTATCAATGGAGGCCAACATCAAAAACTCTACAAAAAGTGCTCTTTTCGCTCTAAAACACCTCAAGAAACTGAAACCTTTTCTACCTCATGATGACCTCAAGACAGTGTTCCAATCCCTAGTTCTCTCCAAAATGGACTACGGAAACGTCATCCTTACAGGGATTGCTAAAGCACACCTAGCCCCTCTAAGAGCAGTGCTGAACATGTCAGCTCGACTAGTTTCTGGAGTTAAAAGATTTGAACACATCACTCCATCTCTCAACTGCCTCAATTGGCTTCCCATGGAAGGGAGATGTATCTACAAATTGGCCTGTATCACACACAAAACCCTTCACTCTCCTACCCCCAACTACTTAAACAACAAACTGATTAGAGCAGGTCAATCCAGAACACTAAGAAGCACCAACTCACTCCTCCTTATTCCTTCAAAAGTGAAAAAGAAAAGTACCCAATACCGATTGTTCTCTGGCAACGCTCCCAGGATATGGAACACTCTCCCTGGAGTCCTCAGATGCAACCCCTCCTTCTCCTGTTTCAAAAGGGACCTGAAACTCCTTCTCCTAAAAAAATACTTTCATGACCAAAGTCAACTAACCCAGTCTTCCTTATCCAAGTTGTCTCCCCTCTCCCTGGACTCTCATGGATAGTGGGTGACCGGACTATGTCATTCTCGCCCTTTCTTTTGCTCTCTTCCCCTCCTCTGTACTGCATATTCATTAATTCCCTTGTTTTATTTGGATCTATGGTTTGCTTCCTTACTGTAGGCCTACTATGTAATTGTAATGTCCTCCTGCTGTGTACTAGGTGTATATAAAGCGCTCTGATACCTATGGGTCGAGCCAGCGCTATATAAAACTTTAAATAAATATAAATTAATAAATAAGTATAAGTTAAAACAGCACACTTCAACAGCAGTATACTGATCATCGGGGAGGCGGGGCCCACAATTTTGATGTCAGAATATAAGCGTGCTGCTGCACGTGGGAGCAGGGCCATGACAAAAATGACATGTACCACTTTTTAAGTACGTTGCACCCTGCCCTCTGGGTTGTCCAGGGCCTACACTAGAGGAAACTTATATATATTAAAAAGGAAGATGTTGGCCAAGCAAAAGGCTTAAATTGCCATTTCAAAATGGCAGTTTAAAACTGCACACACAGGCTGTAAGGGCAGGCCTGAGGCATGTTTAAAAAGGCCCACCAGTAACATTCAATTTATTGACCCTGGGTAAATGCAGTACTGCTTTACTAGGGACTTATAAGTAAAGAAATATTCGAATTGGGAAAAAAGGCTCAGATTCCCTTGTCAAAAACCATAGAAATTCAGCAGTTCTAGTTGCTTGAGCTAGCTATATCTTACGCCTCGCAATGCTGTGCTTATGGCTCAAATATTACATCACTCATGACATGGTCAGTGACATCACTGATGACAACTCAAATGATATCACTGATGATATCATCCAGTGACTGTGAGTGTTTCGTAAATGTTTTTAAGTGTTAAAATATATACTAAGGTACTACAAAAGTTAAATTAGTATGCCTGGTGTACTACTAATGAGTGATACTATTTTAAACCTATATTATGTGAGTTGCTGTGTGACTGTGTATTTCCATGAGTGAATGGATGTATTAGTGGCTGTATGAGTGTGTGAGTGGCTGTATGGGTGAATAAGTGGGTGTGTGAGTAGCTACATGGGTAAATAAGTGGCTATGGGAGTTGCTGTATTGGTCAGTGAGTGGGCGTGTGAGTGGCGGCATGGGTGAATGAGTAGTTGTGTGAGTGGCTGAATGGGTAGGTGAGTGGCTATGTGGGTGACAGGCTGTATGGGTCAGTAACTGGTTGTGTAAGTGGTTCTATGGGTGAGTGAGTGGCTGTTTGAGTGGGTGTTTGGTTAACTGAGTGGGTGTGGGGGTGACTGTATTGGAATGTGGCTGTTGAGTGGCTGAATGGGCGAGTAGACGTGTGAGTGCCTGTACGGATGTGTGAATGGGTATGTTAGTGGTTGTGTGGGTACAGGGGAGTGGCTCTGTTCAGAGGCTGCATGGGTCAGTGACTGGGGTGTGAGTAGCTGTATTGGTGAGTGTTTGGGTGTGTGAGGGGCTGTATGGGTGAGTGAGTGGCTGTGTGTTTGACTGCATAGGTGAGTGAATAGCTGTGTGAGTAGGTGTATGGCTTTGTGAGTGGCTGTATGTGTGAGTGAGTTAGTGGATGTGTGAGTGGTTCTGTGGATGAGTAAGTGGGTATGGCAATGTTTTTATGGGTGTGTGGATGAGTGTATGAGAACTTGTGTGGGTGTGTGAATCTTTCTGTGGATTATGTCATCAGTGATGTCATTTGAGTTGTCATCAGCAATGTCACTGGCCATGTCATGAGTGATGTAATATGTGAGGTCATAAGAAGTGAAACTGCAGGGTGTAAGTTACAGTTAGCTCATGTAAGTATAACTGCTGAATTTCTATGGTCTTGTACAAGTGAAATCTAAACCTAACTATAACTACCCTGTAATCTGTTTTTTGCAGTGAATTTCTAAGCTCTTTATTATTTTATTTCCTAACTATAACGTCCCAGTAAACTTTGGGAATTTTCAG
The DNA here is from genome assembly GCF_964263255.1 of Lissotriton vulgaris. Lineage (NCBI taxonomy): Eukaryota > Metazoa > Chordata > Amphibia > Caudata > Salamandridae > Lissotriton > Lissotriton vulgaris. Next base: position 734,931,718 of record NC_141691.1, on the reverse strand, counting down.
TGAATTTCTACAGTTTTATTCTATTTCCTAACTATAACTTCCCTGTAACCTTTGTTTTTTGTGTGTGTATGTATACATAAATATATATATGTATATATGAGAATATATATTACCTACTGGCAGTTATAGTTAGGACCTTGTATCTATTCAAAAAGCATTTTTTCTTTTCCCAATACCTTTGGCGCCGTATGACAAATCTTCGCAAAATTTTCAAAACTAGTGGACTGCTCCGGTCAGCTCCTATTTTGTAAGTTTTGGGGTGTTTCAGCAAGCGAGGGGCAAGAAAAAAGGGGGGTCCCAAAACGTGTTTTCTCCATGTTAATTCCCATAGGAAACTTTAGACATGGCTACAGCTTGATATCAAAAAAAGGAGAGAAGAGGATTGAAAGTCCATTCATTTCCCCTAGACAAGTTACCATTAATCAAAGAAGGAGAATGGACACTAGTTTCTACAAAACCATTAGTTTTTTTATCGAAAACCCTCATAGACTTCCTGGTATTATCGTTGCGGTATATCTTTTCTCCGCCCCATCAGGAGTCCTGGCATAGTCATTGGGTCAACGGTTAACGTGCTGGATGCCTGCCTCACCCGAGGCTACCTCTGGTGTATGTAGAAGTGTCCAGAGATCAAAAAAAGGAAGAAAGGATAAACTCAGCTAAAAAATAGTGTCTAGTCAAAAAAGAAATTTTAATGTGAAAAGCTAGTCACTATTGGTAAAAAGCATTCTGATATATTGGTAGTTGAGTTATTGAACTACCATAAATTTTAGGAAATGTGTCGACATGTTTCAGCTCACAGGGCCCAACCGGGTCTGGGGAGCTTTCGTCAGGACAGTGAACAAAAAACAAACATACATAAAAAATGATAAAATATCACTCACACCATTTGTGTGTGGTTCAAAGTAGCAATCGGAATTCCCGTGCTGTGGAAGAAACCAACATACATTGTTATATTGGTTGGTGTAATTGCCAGGTGAGTAGGCAAACATGTGCAAATATGAGAGCATTATTATATGCTAAATGATAGACCATATTTGTGGACTTAATCAAAAGGTGAGAGGAGATAGGGGGAACATTTCAGGTCTGAGATAGGAAGTGGTATCTACCCAGGGACTACTCAATATTGAATGGTCCACGGTGTACACAAAAATCGATCACGGGGTACTACCCCTTACACGATGATCATTCCGGTATTTCGTATGTGGGCAAGTCTATTACTAAGCTAGGGCGGAGAATAATGCGAGAGTGCGATGTTGTCACTGGTGCATGCACTAATCATCTGAAGATAATTGTCCTATGTTTATCCAAAACTATATAGCCCAAGGTTCTGTCCCATACATAATGGCTAGTCAAGTATATCGTTACTGTGCCAGGACGGGGGTTACTGGGAAAGTGCGTTACATCGATATTTTCAGAAGGCATGCAGTAGAACTGTAATGCTGGTATTATCGCAAGGTGTATTAGTTCTCTATAGTAACCCATACCGTGCCCAAAGTTTACCTTCTATGTTCAGAATTAGTACTTCAACAAGGACAAAGATTCGCTTCTGGTATTATGCTGTTTGGATAGAAATGGAGGGCAGTTGGTTAGTTTTGGAGCATTCTTACCCGTTCTGCTGGCGAAATAGGAAGCCGCCATTCTTACCCATGCGGTCCGGTTTTCGTGCCTTGTGCTGACTCTGCCCCCGGCTAAGGGCGGGTCTTGGTTTCCCCGGCCCAAGTAAGGGGCCTGAACACTAAAAAAGGACAATTCTTCCAGAAAGGCTATCCATGTAAGATGAAGGAAAAGTCGGGTAGATAACCTTGACCAAAGGGAACGATAAATTTTATTAACCACTACCCAGGGTCTATGTGATTATTGCGTAGATCTTTTAAAGAGAAAGACAAATCACCAAGCCCTGATATTTCATTATTATCTTAATAAAACGGAGAATTGGTGAAAAGTCAGATTGTGATTGGCTGTGGGCTAAAGTAGTTCCACAATTTCTCAAAATGATAAATAACATTGCGGTCAATAAAATTAATCCATTGGTACTGTTTTGCACTTATACTCTGCCAGGTCTTATTTCAGGTTGAGTATCATATGTGTCTATCTCGGCACAATGGCTTAGTTCACTCAGGATTCAATTCTACATTCCACATCTGGTCAATTAAAGTCAGTAAAATTGGTGCCATGGGATGTGGTCGTTCATCCCTACTATATCTGTCTTTAACCGATCGACCCATCTTTGTTCTTTATTGAACAAAATTTGTTCTGCATTCTGATCTTTGAATTCTAACATTTCAAGGACTGTCCATTTTAGATCGTCACAGGTATGGCCTGCCTCTACAAAGTGAGTACACAGTTTAGTTGTATTTTTCTTCAGCCTGACATTACTCCGATGTTCTCCTATGCGGAGTTTGATTTTGCGGCAGGTCATGCCAATATATTGTTTTTGGCATGGACACGTGATTAAGTAAATTACGTGTGTAGAGTTGCAATTTGTATGGCTTCTTTGGGTCCATAATATGTTGTCATTCAGTTGTAGGGTCTTGGTACTAGATGTGAATTTGCAGACTCCGCATGTGCCGCAAGGATAATGTCCAGTGACTGGCATCATGTGTATATCTCTGATAGTTGATTTAGATGGTTTTTTCTTAGGTCTGGTGTGAACGAGGACGTCTTTTATGTTCTTCGTTCTTCTATTCGCAAATCTTGGCTTCGGCCAATTTAAATTTCCTGAAGTTAGTATCTGCCAGTTTTGGCTACAGCTTGAACTGCTGAACAGACTTACACCTAATTTGGCAAAAAGGTAGTCCTTGTTTCAGAAAGAGCCCTTTTCATAAAATGGTGTAAATCCATTCAGTAGTTGCTGAGAAAATAAAAAAATAAAAGTTTCGGTATTTAGAGGCACGGAGGGTCCACGGGCCCTCCCGACCATGAGCTTTATTCTAATTGGCTGTCAACACTCCAAATCAGGAAGTGTTGGCAGCCATCTTGTGCCTCGGTAACCGAGGCACAAGAAAACAGGGAAACAATGGCGTAAAACAAGAAAAGGGGGCAGGGTAGAAACACTCTGACCTCCTCGGCCTGCTCAGGGGGTCCCGCAAGGACCCCCAGGGCCAAAAAATGCATTAAAAAAAAGAATTGCCAAAATCTGTAGAGGATCCATGGATCCTGCTACGAAAATAAAAAAATGAAGGGCAGGGTTCCGCGCTTTGTTAATATTTAGCCTCCAGGTGGGCCAGGTCCCGGGGGCAGTTAACAAAAAGTGAGGGGCTCCAATCCCCCCACACCTTTCCGGGGCAAGATAATTGAGTTGTGGGGGCATGCAGCCCCCCCCGCAGCCCCAGGGACTGCCACCCCCACAGCTTTTTTTTAATCTATGGGGGGACCTCTCTGCAACGCAGCTCTGTGGTGCTTACTGGACGTACCTGGTGGGCTAGTTGGACCTCAGGGACCCTCAGGATTCAAGGGGACTCAATACCCCAACTTAACACGTGCCACGGGGCGTGTTTGCACAGTGGTGAAGGGAGGTGGCGGGGCCTTTCTTCACCTCTAACTTAGAGGTAGTTTTAATCCCCTGACCTATTATGTACTAGAGCCTTACAGAGGAGGTCATGCTAATCACAGGGGTACCCCAACGCATAATGTTCCCTAGTGTATGTAGGTGTTTTCACTGTATTCTAAGTGTCTTTTAGCATAGCACTGGCTCCAAGCCTAGTTAGTCAGAGTCAGTTACCACCAGTACCCGTCTGAAAAAGTTGAGGGCACAGGATGATTTTGCAACAAGGCCTCTTTCTACTCCTCTGTTTGTTCTTTCTGCAAGTCTTGCTTCTTCCTACACTTTCCTTTGCCTTTGTGGACTTCTGTTGCTTCTTTCTGTGCGTTTTTTCTTCTTTCTTCACATGTCCTACCTCCAGCCGCGGCCCGTGGAGGGAGTTCGGTGGGGCAGGGAGGCGGTGCGGGGGAGGGGGAGGGTGGGGGTGGTAAACAACGGAATATGGATAGTTGCAGGTAAGTAAACAATTTAATAAAGAAAATGAATTTTGTAGCGTGCGCTGCATAGCATTTTGCGATGCAGGGTGCGCTACGAAATTTGCTTTATTTATTAAATTGTTTACTTACCTGCAATTATCCATATTCCATTATTTACCAGCCCCCACCCTGCCCCTCCCCCGCACCGCCTCCCTACCCCACCGAACTCCCTCCACGGGCCGCGGCTGCCTACCTCTGTAGGCATAGTTAGAAACTAGCACTTAAAAAACCTTAGAAATTCACTTAAAAAACATAGGTTTCAGGCACGTTATAGTTCAAAATTAGCATTTAAAAAACCTTTGAAATTCACTAAAAAAATGTAGGTTTCAGGCACATTCTAGTTAGAAATTAGCATTTTAAAAAAACAAGAAATTCACTGAAAAAACCATAGGTTTCAGGGGCGTTATAGTTAGTAGGACATTTCACTCGTACAAAACCATAGAAAGCCCCCCGTTATAGTTAGTTCAACTAACTATAACTCATACGCTTGCAATGCATTGCTGATGACGTCACATATTTCATCACTCATGACATGGTCAGTGACATCACTCATGACATCACTCATGACATCTCAAATGACATCACTGCAGTTGGTGGGTTGACAACTGCAGGCTAACCCACCCCTACCTCGGACAAGACAGCGCTCCTCACACAGTCCTTCCTCTCTTCTTGGCAGGGTCCTCTTGTTCCTGGAAGTAATCTAAAGTCAAGGGGTTTTAGGTCTAGTACTTATACCCTATTTTGTAATTGTTCTCTTTGTGGCAAGGGTCTCTGAACCGAGTTTAAACCAGTTCTGTCCTCCATGGTGCAGCTTGACCCCAGAGGGCAGAGACAGAATTGTGAATAGGAGACAAAGCATATTCAGGTGCAAGCGCAACTCCTCCCACCACTCCAAATGCAGCCAAAGTCTATTCAGCCTAGCGATGAATCACCCAGGCAAGGCAGGGCACATCTCAACCGCCTCTGTGACTGTCTAGAGTAAATGCACATCCCCAGCTCCTGTCACTCCAGGACCAGAATACACAAACAGTCAGAGGCACACAGGATGGTAGAGTAAGAAAATGCCCGCTTTCTAAAAGTGGCATTTTCTAAAACAGAATTTCAAAACCACCTTTACCAAAAGGTGCATTAATACCTTCTGAGTTTAGAGTCCTATGGAAAGTTATAATTGTAAGATGTTACAAAGCATATCCCATGTTAGCCAGTGGGATGGATAGCCTTTCAACAGTGAAAAACGAAATACATAGTATTTCACTATCAGGAAATGTCATACACACCAGTACAGGTCCTACCTTTCACATACACTGCACATTGCCCATGGGGTTGCATTGGGCCTACCTTTAGGGTGCCATAAATGTAAGGAAATGGAAGGTTTGGGCCTGGCAAGGGGGTGCACTTGCTAGGACAACATAGCAGTTTACAACTGTGCACGCAGACACTACAGTGGTAGGCCTGAGGCACATTTACAGGCCAATTCATGTGGGTGGCACAACCAATGCTGCAAGCCCATTAGTAGCTTTTAATTTACAGACCCTGGCACACACTGTGCACTTTACTAGGGAGTTACCAGTAAATAAAATATGCCAATCATGGCTAATCAATCATGTCACAATTTATACAGAGAGCATATGCATTTTAGCGTTGGTTAGCTGTGGTAAAGCGCCCAGAATCCTATAGCCAACGAAAACAAGGTCAGAAAAATAGGAGCCAAAAGGCAAAAAGTTTGGGGGTAAACATGTCAAAAGTGCCTGGTCCAACAAATATAATTACCATGCATGGTAAAAGCAGCATAGTAAAGTCATTGTGTGGTAAATGTATCATTGAAAAGGCTGTTTCCTACGCAGTAGGCAATATCCCCCCTCCCCCCAGATTTTGAAGCCGAAACAAGAGTGGCAACAGGGAACATGTCTTGCTGCCAGGCTGCACACATCGGCTCTTCATGAAACTCGGTGACCTGAGGAGCAAACTCTGTGTAGGTCTCTGAGACCACATTGTTTTTTGTTAGCTATTTAATTGCGACATTGAGGTGTTGACCTTCTCCTAAAATCATAACAGACAAGCCGGCAGAGTAAAGAAAGGAAGGAGATGCTATTTCATGCTACTGTTACTGCTGGCTAAGCTGACTTGAGAAAAAGAAATGTTTTAGGAGTGGCGCTACACCTTAGTGACTGCAATTCAATTAGTAGTAAAAACCAAATAAGTCTTGTAGTGCTCACAGAGTTTGCTCTAACATAGTTTGCTTTGACATGTATTGGGTAACTCGCTGCAGTGTTGTCAAGGCATGGGGATATTCCTGAAGGTTCAATGTTTCAAAAAATCAACGAATGGCTCCCAATTGGGGAGAGGAGTTGGCCTAATTGTGTGGTCAACCTCAAACCTAGGGAATTGGGTTCGAGTCTCGGCAATACCGCTGAATATCCTGGGCAAATCACTTAATATCCCTGTGCCTAACAAAAAAAATGAATGTGTCCTCATGTAATGAAGCTGGTGCTATGTAAAGCGCTCTGTTACCCGATTCGGGTCAAATTTACGCTATATAAAACTCTGTAAACATTTTTTTTTAAAACATTGAGTGATATCATCGTATGTACTCAATATTGAGACACTGCCAAGTGTTGAAAAATCTTTTTTTCATGACATACGATGTGTAGTTTACACTTTTCAATGACTCGTCTCGTGCTTAGACTCTGAGCCAAGGCAGACCACAGGCTAGGCTCCCACCATTGATGGATCCACCTGGCCTTAACAATTAGTTCATCCAGGATAAGCATTGATGGAAAACAGATCATTTATGTTTTACGCATGTACACCTTTTGTCCCTAATTTACCCAATAGTTATTCATATTATGTGCACACAGCCTCGGGTGATTTATTCTTCTTCAAAAATGTGTTTCAGATGTCAGTTTGCATCCTCAGGTGTGATATGGGAGGATATCTATTCATAGCTTGATCACTACCCAGTGTTGCAGGTGGAACCTCTTGCGTCCCTCTTCTGTCAGTGAGAGCTATCTACATAAACATTTCATTCTATTTTAACTATGGCTGACATTTAGGGGTTGCCAGGGGCCGCAGCTGCGACCCCTGGATTGTCACTTACGACCCCTGGCACTGCATTTGTGATCCCCGGCCTCAGAGATAGCAAAATCAGTGTCAGGAACAGCACTGGTGGCGCCCTGTGCGACAATGTTTGTTGGCGCCAACCCCTCAATGACCACCTCCACCACAGATTCCTTCACTACCATTATATGACAGTGCCCCTCAAGACCCCATAACACCTGTCTCTTAGATTCATTTCGTTTTATAGCACCACTCATGCCAGTTTAAGATGTCACCCACGCATTGCACAGAGACAATCAATCATCGCTGTGAAAATCAGTATATAGGAAATGTTACATAAGATAGAGGCCTACAGGGGTTAGGAGTCACATGTCAGCCATACTGGTGGGCAGTATTGTTTAAGAGTCCTTGGACTGGAAGAGCACAAATTCAGAATGTAAAAATGTAACACCTTTGTTAGGGGTTTTCTTTAATAATAAGAATAGATGTCCACTCAAAAGAGTCCCTTTTGCAACATTAGGGCAACAAAGGTCTGGGCAAAAAATATGTAGCTCTAATATTTTCCTTGAAGTTTGCATGCAGCTCTTTGATGGCAGCTATTCGCTCACTGCTCTATATTAAGATTCTACCTTGTAAACTGCAAGTAAGAAAAGGATCTCTTTTTTTTGTATTTTATTGATTTTTTTGCAAACAAATCATGGTATTTCATTATACATCATGACATTCGACAAAAAGTATGGAAACGTGAAATCAAATTCTCCAATAAAAAAAAGTTGTCAGTACAAAGAAAGATAAGACAATCATAAAACGGGAAAAAAGAATGATCTTTGACAAAATTATTAAATAGAAAAAGAATCATTATCACTTTAATCCCCCTTGAGTCCATTGTTGTATCGGAGCCCAAATTTTCATCCCTAATTGTTTCCTTTTTCACCCTTTTGTTGAATAAATTGCAAGTTCAAGATTAAATTTGGCTAGTAGGCGAGCCCTCCACATCGAGAAGGTAGATGGTTCGGGACTGATCCATTCTTGGGTGATACATGCACGAAATTCAGCCATCATTATAAAGCTCAAAGAGATATATTATTTTTCTATGGAGTCTGTTGATAATCCAAATAAGATCAGATCAGGAGTGAGATTTATTGTTCTCCCTACTATAGTCTGGATAAATTTCTGGATTTCTGATAATATAATAGATAGCTTAGTACATGAACAAAACATGTGTATTGCATCTGCTCCTATCAGAGTACAGCGATTACAACAAATACCTACAGTAACCCCCCATTTCTTAACTTTAGTAGGTGTATAATAGAGATCGAACATAACCATATAGTGTTGAGTTCGAGATCGTCCGGAAAATAAAATACCTTTGGCTAGTCCGATCGATTCTTTCATCAAAACCTCATTCAATCCTAATTTAACAGCCCATTTCTGTTGAAAAACAGTTAAATCATCTGGAAGGTAAGTCATGAGTACATTGTAAAAATAACCTATTTTTCTTTTAGAGTAAAGACTATCTATCAATAGGATCTTTTGAAAACCCTGATAATCATTAGAAGATAGCGAATTTAGAAAACTATAAATCTGTAAATACTTGAAATAATCATGTGTCGTGAGTTTATATTTGTGTTGAAGTTCAGAAAAAGTAATTATTCGATTCTCAAACCATAGGTCATGTTGAAATCTAGTTTGCGACATCAACATTATCGGCGCCATCTTGTCCCTTTTCAGGCTCATATGTGCACGTAAGTAGCAGCCATTTTGAATGCCATGGCCTCTCTGCCCACTGCCGATAGCCAGCGCGTCTCTCTCTCTCTCCCTCTAACCTCGCAAGCATCCCCCGCACGCTGACAGCCCCCGCTCTCACATGCTTGGGCCATAAACCTCCCTTTCAGCGCAACCCTGCCTCGGAACCACATCTCGTACCAGCCAACACCCCCCTCCATCCCTTTCATGATCATACATCCTTTGATGAACCCCCTTTTCCTCTGTGCCCGATTGTCCTGCTTGTTTCCAGGCCGCCACCTGGCCCTGCGGATGCAGTTTTTTGCCCCCATACAGTAGGAAATCTCTCTCTCTTCAAAGGATCTACAACTGATCAAAGCCCCCACCCCGTGAGATCCGATCAACCGCACACATTCTGGGAACCAGCGGAATGTCCAGCTGCGCGAAAGTCATCACCTATTGTGACCGGGTGGGGACTTCTACTGTAAATGTATGTGGGAACGGGCTTGAAGTGGGGATTCCGAGGATGTCTTTCCATACTTCAAAGTGTTTGCAGGAATGTGCCACATGTAATAAACTGTAATAAAGACCATAAACCTGTGTATAAGAGGCCAGGCCTCAGAGATGCGTTTAGAGCACCTCGAGAAGATACCCTGTTGTCTGATTTGACGTGTTCTGCTCCGTCGGAATAAACTCCTGTTTCCTGCCTTCCAGTCTCCAGCGCCTGCCTCTTTGTTTGATAATCTTGAATGGTATGAGAGGCGACTAACGCCGGGCAATACTTAAAGGTTCTTGGTCGACATCGGCCCTACCTTTCCACAGTCACTTAAGTAGTGAATACCATTATTTCTCCATCTGTTCATCACAGAATCTCTAAATATAGGGGGGAAACAATGTGGTGAATTTAGACGAGTATATCGCAATAATTTTGGAATCCCAACTAGTCTCTTTATAATTTTCCAAGTTTTATATGCTGCTGTTATAACCTTAAATTTCGTTTTTTTGTAATAGCTTGGTTCTATTATTTTTAAAAAATAGCCTCGAGCTTCTGTGCCTAATGCGAATTCAAATATCAATGGAGTATGTGCCAATGATAACGGGGCTTTGTGCCCTACAATTAATGGGGAGATAAATTGTAGTACAGCTGCTAGATAGTAGAATAGAAAATGTGGGATAGCCCAACCTCCTCTAGACTTTGGTAAGATCATTTTTTTGTAAGCTCTGCGAGTACCTTTGAATCCCAATAAGAATCTCACTGACATTTTTTCTAATTGTTTAAAGAAATCCAATGGAAATTCAAGTGGCACTGTTCTAAATAAGTATAGAAATTTTGGTAGGATTACCATTTTTAAAACGTTATTTCTACTGTGTAGTGATAGGTGTAAGTGATCAATTCGTTCCAGAGTAGTATTAGCTTTCTTCAATATTGGAGTATAATTAAGCTTAGGAATATTAGAAATTGGAGTAGTTAATTTGATTCCCAAATAAGTTGCTTCAGGAACTATCTTGATTCTGGGGGGAGGATTTTGACCAACAAAAAGTATTTGTGTTTTAGATAAATTTAATTTGTATCCTGAAAAGGAGCCAAAAATTGCTGCCAGTTCTTCGATCTTGGAAAAAGCTTTTTCTATGTTTTTAGTTACCACTACAACATCATCTGCGTATGCAAGAGCCCTGTAACTAACTCCTGCCACTTCCACCGGGATTATGTCCTCTTCCTGGTTTAATTGATTAAGAAAAATAGCAATGTAAATAGCAAAAAGAAGTGGAGAGGATGGGCATCCTTGATGCGTTCCTCGTTGAATAGGAAAAGGAGCAGATTTATTAGCGCCCACTTTAACGCAAGATACCGGATTTTGATATAAACTTTTTAAAGCTGTTATTATGCCTGGACCAAATCCTTTCATATAAAGCAAGTCCCAAAGATAAGGCCAGGCCACCCTATCGAATACCTTTTCGGCATCCAATAGGGTGATGCCGATTGATGTATTCATGCCTTTGGCCCAATCCATCAAAGCAATAATTCAACGAACGTGATCTGGTGTATCTCTATTTGGAATGAATCCATGCTGCCAACGGGAAACAATTGTGGATATTATTTTTGATAGTCGAGAGGCAAGTATTTTAGAGTATATCTTACTGTCAGTATTTATTAATGATATTGGTCTGTATGATGCAGGATTGAGAGGATCTTTATCCTTTTTAAGAAAAGTCATAATCACAGAATATGCCCAGGTGGCTGGTGGCTGGTGGTATACCCTTTTGTGCCTCGTGAAAGGTAGTGAGCATGTCTTGTTTTATACAATTCCTGAATGTCCTGAATGTCCTGTAAAATTCTAATGGAATACCATCAGGTCCCATAGCCTTCCCTATTGCTAATGACATTATTGCTTTTTCAATTTCCTCCTGCTTCTAAAGCTAACTTTTGACCACTAGAAAGTAATGGTAGAAAATTAGATCTTCCATAGTTCAAAAGGAGGTCTGAGGAGTACGATACATTGTTATATTGATAAACTTTGAGATAGAATTGACGAAAAACTTCCAAAATTAATTCAGGTTTATTATGTATTTGCCCAGTATTATCCTGTATTGAATTTATGGTATTAAAAACTTCTTTCTGTCTAATTTTCTTAGCAAGAATTTTTCCTGAGTTTTCACCTATCTCATAGATCTGAGATCGAAATGTTGCCATCTGTTCCGCCACTTTAATTGCAAAGGTTTCATATAGCTTTGATTTATGGATGGCTAGATTATTTTCTATGTCATTTGTTGGCTGTGTTAAAGCGATTGCTGTTGCCAGTTTCTTCTCCCAATCCAGAACATTTTTATAGCGAGATCCACTTTTTGTCGAATAATTTTTTGCTTCTTAATAACATATGATAGTGATTCTCCACGTATTCTTGCTTTAAATGCGTCACAGACGTTCTGTACAGAAACCGTTCCCCTGTTAATATCAAAAAATTATTTTATCCATTCTGCCATTAATTTTAAATAGTCAGGATCAACTAATAATTTACGATCAAATGTCCAGCTTCTGACTTGGGGTGTGGAAAGCATATTAGTTTTAATTTCAATCAATATTGGATTATGATCCGAAATTATACGTGGGTATGACTCAAATTTAATATCATCGAGTAATGTCCTTTTGATAAAAAAGTAGTCTAAGCGCACAAACTTCCTGTGTGGCGAAGAATAGAATGTAAACCCAGGTGCCTGAGGATTTTTTTCATAGGCTACATCGAATAAACCATAATCCAATATCATAGAGCGGAGAGCTTTGAACGATTTTTTTTTCCCACCTTGATAAATAACATCATCGCGTATATTCATATTGGGTTCTATATTCAGATTTAGATCTCCGCATAGTATTAAAGACGGAGACCAGTCAGCTAATTCTAAATTTAGGAAGTTCAGGATATTTGGATCATCTACGTTTGGGGCATATACTGAGCATATAGTCCATATTTTATTTTTAATTCTGATTTCAGTAACTGCCCATCTACCATAATGATCCGCTTTACTCCGAATAGAATTTCCTAAACCTCTCCTAATTAAGATTGCCACTCCTTTTGTAGTTGTTCCTTGGCGTGTGCATACCATTAAATTCAATCCCAGATCCTTATACATCTGTCTATCATTCCACGTAATATGTGATTCTTGAATACATAAAATATCAATTTTTATTGTCAGGATAATTTGTGCAGCAATCCCCCTTTTTTTTATTATTTAACCCGCAAATATTCCAAGAGCATATTCGTAATTTCTCCATCTAGACAATTATTATTGTTATAGCATGCATATCCTTCAGAAAATGTTTTAACATTATATGAGCGATCCAGTTGAGAGTCGGATAAGTCTCTATCCTCAAACATTGATTCATGTATAACAAGTAATGCTGTATAACGAGAGAACATAGAGAAAGACAAAAAATAGTCGAAATCAAGATAATACTTTTTCTGATTTTGTTTGCACCCCCCCCTTCTAAACCCACCCCACCCCAGGCTCAACCCGAGCCAGCCCACCCCTCCCAGTAACCCCACCCAACCAGGGCAAAGGGACCTACCAGTCCCTAACATTGATGGTATGAAAGCACTGGGTGGCACGTGTCATGTGGCTCTATTCTACAATCTTCAATTATCTATTCTATACCAATGACCAGTGTACAATACAGAAAAATTCCATCTCATCAGTAAGTAAGTATACAAATTAAGAAGAAAAAAAAAAAAGAAAATCAGCTTATCAGTTACACGAACATACTGGTTGAGCTGATATGAATAGTGCACAATAAAAAAAACAGAGAAAAACTTTATCAAGCAATACAAGAGCTCCACTCTCTAGGGATAAATCATAGAACATACTTTTTTCTTTTTTTCCCCTCAAGTAGAAGAACCGAGCTAGTGAACATCTTGCAAAGAGGCATATCAGATCGAATCTAACAACTCTTTAACTGCCGCCTCTGAAGTTAGAGAATAAGAACGTTCTTTATGTATTATTTTGAGTTTGGCAGGGTTCAAAAGAAAAGCTTGTGCACCCTTCACTTGAAGTAAGGGTATAAACTGACGTAGCTGCCAACGTAGCTGAACGGTAGCATGACAATAGTCAGGACGCACAAAAAATTCTAAGCCTTTTTCCTTGCGTTTCCTGTTAGGCCTAGCTAGATCATAAAGGGCCTCCCTAGCCAGAAAATTGTTTAAAGAGATCAAAATCGCATGAGGTTTTAGGGCCGAATCTTGTCTAGCATTTGTTTGAAATGGGAATTTATGGGCTCTCTGTACTTCAGTCTCCCATTTCCAGTGGATTAGATCTGGGAAGGCCTCTGTAAATAATTCAATTATAAATTGTCGAGGATTTGACCCCTCGTTCCCTTCTGGTATTTCCAAAACTCGAAGATTGCTCCGGCGTGATCTGTTTTCCAAATCCACGAGCTTCCAATTAAGTTCTTCCTTTAGCCCTTCCATTGCTAATATTTGATTCTTTTGCTGAGCCATAGTATCTTCGATTGTTGAGATCCTACTTTCTGTCTCTGTTACTCTTGAAATAGTTTCATTAGATGCCTTCACCACTTTTCTTAAATTATTTTGTAGCTTTCGAACTGCTCCCTGTGTACGAAGATTTTCTGCTCTTGTTTCTTCTCTGTGATGGAGCATAACCTGACATAATACATCTAGTGTAATCTCAGGAGTCTCTGATCCCTCTGAGGCTGGTTTAGATGTTTCAGGTAACATTGGTGTACAAGATGCAGGGTACACATTGCTACCTTGCACAGTAATATTTGAAGTTTCCTCATCTCCCCAGTCCGGTCTATTTGGGGATTCTTCAGGATCTGAGTCCTCCGCATTGCTCAGATAATCCTGCCCAGGATTAGAGTGTGATTTTTCAGAGTCATTCAAATCTTTATCTGGCTCAGCACCATCAGAGTCTAAAGCTTGAGACAAGTCTGTCATTGAGTAAAAATTACCAGCGGAGTCAATAGATTCTGTATCTTTCGCTAAAGTCGATATCGATGGGAGCTCAGGAATCCTCTGCAATTTATTCAAGACTGGATTTATTTCAGTAATTGGATCCATTATCACAGTGGTTTGACCGTCCACAGGAGAGTTAAGCGATTGTGGTTGCTTATCTTGCATAATACTTTGGTCATTTACATTTTTCGAGATTACTGGAGGTGCTGAAGTCTTTTTAGTAAACATCCCTGGAATTTTAGGAATAGCACCAAGCCTACATCCCCCAGAATTCAGCATGTTCGTAATTTCTGAAGGTAAAGCATTAGACACAGCAGGAGATGTAGCAGGGGGTATAGGGGAGGTTGGAGGGATATTTTCAACCACAACAGCAGGAGTACTTGCCAAATTTACTGTTTTTGTAGTACTCACATTTTCACTCTCAGCTGATACTCCCCTGGTCTGAACTAGGTCTTGAGCAGCGGCGGTGACTGCCCTCGTCTTCGGTTTTGTTTGTCGAGGTGCTGCCCCAGTAGTCGGGTTTTTTGGCCCATGACGGATATTGCAGCTGTCAAACAACTCGTCTTCTGAACTCGGAGCAAATCTAATTCCAGTTGCGTATGCTGTATACCCCGCTGTGGCTTCTCCGGGCGTTTCTAGAGCTCTCGGGAATCCAAACGCGAGCTTGGTTGATCCGTGTCAGGTGCGCTCAGCGAAGGTGAGAGTGGAGGCAGAGTCGGCTGTAACCACGCCGAGCGGAGCGACCGTTGATAACTCTTCCAGAGATCAAGCCGCATACCAGCCGTATATCAGACGTATATCAGCCGGTCTTCAACACCTCGTAAGTTTCTCAGCAATCGTTTATTTTTCTGCTCCTACTTGCATCTGTTCAGCGTCTGTCGTGCTTCTGTCGTGATGAAGAGAATAGAGCCGGACATGAGCCCCGTCTCAGTGCTGCTCACACGGACGCCGATGCGTCCGCCATCTTGCCCCCTCCGAAAGTCCTTGAAGTTTGCATTCAGCTCTTTGATGGCAGCTATTCGCTCACTGCTCTATATTAAGATTCTAACTTGTGAACTGCAAGTAAGAAAAGGATCTCTGACAAAACCGGTAACCCATTGACCTATTTATATTATATGCACTTTGTTGATGGGACACAGTTCTTTGCAGCAGGCATGTTAACCCTCCGCCCTATGATCCGTCAAAACTTTCACTAGACAAAGCTTCGTACTCTCTCCAGGAAGATGATTAAACACTGGAGATGTTATTTTTATTGCGGGGACAAAGTACACGGCATCAGGTGCTTTTAAAGCAATTAACATGGCGCCCCTACCCCAAGTCAGCGCCCGGTGCGGTGGCACCGATCGCACCGCCCTAGAGCCGGCCCTGGCCAGGAATACCGTAGCAGCTCGTCCTTAAGGGCATCGGTTGGGATCCCAGTCTCCTTGTTTTGCCATGTATTTTTTTTTATTACAGTAATAGTGAATAACAAATTATAATTTCCTAACAATGTAATAAAAATGGAGTACAATTAGCTGGAATAGTGACCTTCCCTGTCAGCAGAGGTTAATAAAAAAGGCTTTTAAATGCATGTTGTGTGCATGCAGGTGAGTGTATTTATGTATGGATAATTGTGTGTGTATGTGTAAGCATGTATTTGGGAGTGATGTAAAGGTCAAATAGCTTGTGATGTCACCCCCGCTACCCCCTGCTCTTTTGGTGAATTGATGCTCATGATTGTAATAGTTCTGCAGCCAGGGTCTTAAATGGAGCTGGTCCTGTCTGGTCTCAGACTTGGCAGTAATTGAAAACTAACTTTGAACCGCGTCCTTATTGGGCATTGTTTTCATGTCCTTTACAGACAAAAAGACTTATCAGCTTCTCAACAAAGGCTGTAAAAACAGTTCACCATTTATCTAATCTTGCATTCCCTAAGAGTATTTACCTTTTTCAGGATGATGTTTGTATAGTTTATGTTCATGCAACATCTTTATGATTCTTGTAGAGTGCATACTTTGAATTGAGCCACGTCCAGGTGTCTGAGTGAGTTGAGGTTGCATGTGTGTGTTTATCATGATGCAGCATCGAGAGTATTGGAGCTGAGGCTGAAGGTTGTGTGAGTTTATCACAGTGCTTGTCACTCGCTCATAAGGTTTGTTTCATCTACATGCATATCCAATCCTTGGCCTCGCCGCAGAGCTCATAAAGTGACAGTCCCACATGTGCCAGTTGTAACTGGGGAAAGTTGTTGTGAACTATGCCGATGAAGGATTTCAGTAAAATGTGGGACGAAAAAGGGTGTAAGGGCTAGATGTAGGTAATCCAAAAATACCGATTCTAAATTACCGAATTTTACCGAATCAGTATTTTAGAATCGGTATTCTGGATGTAGGTAAAAATTAGGTAATTTTTACCGATTCGGTAAAATTCGGTATCTGTCAATCGGAATTTACCAAATCGGTATTTCCCGATTCGGTATTTACCGAATCGGAATGGGAAAAAAGTGAAACCAGTAGTCAGCTAATCAGCTGCTACCACCCACACCCTCTCAACCAGGAACTGCCCAAATCCACACAGGTGGAAGTAATCAGAAGCTGCTGGAGAGGAGAGCAAGCAGAGCAGAGTTACTGAGCCACAGGAAAACTTTATTTGTGCTTTTAAAGTGTGAAAATGGCAAGCAGCAGTGAAAAAGAAGCTACAGAGAGGATAAGAAAACTTAAATTTAGCACCATGGAGCTGCAAGTCCTTGTGGAGTAGGTGTTAAACGAACACCAGAAATTGTTTGGCAAGCTGTCCCTGACTATGGCGAAATCTGCAAAAAGAAAGATTTGGCTGGAAATACAGACTAAGGTGAATGCTGTAGGAGTGACTCCAAGGGATATAGATGACCTGAAAAAGAGGTGATATGACCTCAGTAGCAGTACCAAGTAGAAAATTGCAGAGCTCCACAAAGAGGCAAACAAAACTGGAGGAAGGAAGAACCGTGTACCACCCCTGACTGAGCTGGAGGAGTTGGTGGGGTCCACCATTGAACCAGAGAGCGTCTGTGGACTGGGAGATGCAGGCAGCTGAGCCAGAGCTGCCGCAAGAAAAGGTAAGATGCATGCACAGCAATCACCCCCACACCATCAACTTCCCTTTTCCCTAAGTGGCAAACTTAACCCCACTGCAGTAGAGGCAGTATTAGACAGGAGCAATGCATCATGGGACATGTAGTATTTTAAAACCCTACCATGTCATACAGCACAGCAATGAAGAAGTTAGGCAACACATATCTGTCATAAAGAGGCTGAGGAAGGTATACACCTGTTACAACGCAACTTTTACAACTACCTACCATTACAACGCAACTTTTACAACGCATACCATTACAACGCATTGCGCTGGGGGGCGCTCTAGGATAGGGAATAAGTTTAATTTACTATCCAACACCTTCCCTAGTGTCCACGGGGACTGGAGTTGGAATAGTAAATTATACTTACCACTATCCTGCACCTCTAAGCGCTATGCGTTGTAATGGTATGCATTGTAATGGTCGCGTTGTAATGGTAGGTAGTTGTAATGGTATGCGTTATAACGTCATACATCCGCTGAGGAAATATGTACAGTGTTTGAGTGAAAAAAATTTAATTGTAGAAGTAGTGACACAGGAGCACACAGCTAATGTACGCTTTTATGTCTACAGGCGAGACATCTCGCAGGCGTACCAGGGAGGAGGAAGGCACAGCATCACAGCGGGATGACAGACAGGAAGCAGGCCCAAGTGCAGATAATGTCACAAAGGACAGTGGTGCACAAACACCACTGCCACCATCCCAAGACCTTGAAATGTCTCCACATCTGCAGGGGTCCCCAGAACGTGCAGGATCCCCTCTGCTACTGTCCTCACCTGAACTGCCTGCGTCACTGCCGCAAACAACAGCTGCACCTTAAAAGAGCAGTTGCTCCACTGGTACAAATGGAAACTTCAGCTGGTGAAATGGAGGGTGAAGACACTCAAACCTTTGCTGGGGCAGGAAGCACTGCCACACAGCAGTCCAGTGCAGAGGCTGGCCGTATAGGTATCAGACGCCGCAGGGACAGAGATAGCTGTGATGCACAACATGTGAAGCGTCCCAGTGTCTTTCTTGGACTGGAGGGTACCATGGTAAAGATCCAAAGAATGCAGGGGAAGGCCATCCAGTTTGTGCAACGCCAGATGAGGACCCTGAATACACATATGGGAAACATAGGGAAGGGCATCAGTGCACTGGTAGATGAGAATAAAACCATGGCATCAGGTATGAGGGAGATGGCCAGAGGTGTGCGGGACATGGCACAATCAGTGCAACTCCTGTGCAGGAAACTGGACCAGGACAAGTTAGCAAGGCGGAAGGACAGACAACATGCGCAGCAACAAAGTAAGGCTATGAACCGCCTGGCCACAGCCACATCCCTTCTCTGCAGACGCTGCATCAACATGCAAGCGAGACTATCACACAGCAGAAGTGAGGTGTCTACGGGCCTTGCAAGTGTGACCGGAAAGTGAGGAAAGCACCAGTAGGAGCAGCATGACAAGCCCCCCTGTAGTTGAAACACGGAGGAGCAGCAGGCGCCATGGTGAGACAACACCCCAAACACCCAGTGAGGACAGCCAGCCACTTTCATCTGGCACTGGTAGGCGTGCCCGGAAATGACTTGTACAGACCACTCTCTATGAACTTAAATGGGGAAGTGAGACAGGACTACCATTATTACATGGCTGACATTGTTGTAGGAAATCTTTGAATTTGAGTACCTGCGTAGTGGCAAATATTAAACTATGTTGGGTGCAAACTCCACCTGTCTGTGTGTGTTTACTTACTCAAAAGTAGTTCCGTATGATCTCTGCTCTTCTCTGTCTGCCGTCTGTTGGTGGGGCAACTCCTGCTGTGTTTGGGTCAGGCAGTGCATGTTCATCATCGTGGTCCTCATAGTCACTCAAATCCACCTCTGTGCCTTTCTTAATTGCACGGTTGTGTAGCATTGAGCAGGTTGAAATTATCTTACAGCAGATTATAGGTGAAAATTGCCGTACACCTCCACTTTTGTGGAGGCAGCGGAACCTGCTTTTCAATAGCCCAAAGGTGCGCTCCACGACGTTCCTTGTGGATGTGTGTGCCTGGTTGTAACGTCTCTGGCTGCGGGTTGAAGGGTTGAGGTAGGGTGTCAGGATGAATGAGCGGACGGCATATGCACTATCACCTGTTTGAGAAGAAGAAAGCCATTACTCACATGCACACATACACATGAATTGCCAATATCTATCAGGGTGTGTCACAGTGTTTTACCTAGCAAGTATCCTTCCCCAAAATCCCCCCTGTCAGCCGTGTGTAGATCCCACTTTTCTGAAAGATGTAGGAGTTGTGGGTACTTCTTGGGAACTTGGCCACAATGGCTGTGATGATGTTGTTGGCATCACAGATTATCTGTACATTGATGGAGTGGGTTGACTTCCTGTTCCTGTAAATGTACTCTGTGGCAACAGGTGGGCATATGGGGATGTGGGTGCCATCAATACAGCCAATCACGTGTGGGAAATGTGCTATTTGATAAAAGTCAGTCTTGGTTTTGAGTAGTTCCAAGTGTGTGTCTGGGAAGCTGATGTAGTAATGCATCCTCTGCATCATGGCGTCAAGGAACTTCCTGAAAAAGCGGGACAGGCAGCTTTGAGACACCCCACCTGCCACAGCAATCACCCCCTGGTAACTCCCAGACGCAAGCAGGTGTAGGCTACACAGCACCTGCACATGAGGTGGGATGGCATGGGCCCTTGGGGTAGGGTGCTCCAAAAGTGGGTGCAGGTCCCTGATCAAGTCCAGGATGGTTTGGGGTGTAGCCTGTACCTCTGCAAGATCTCTGGTTCTGTGAGCTGAAATAGTGTTATCCTCTGCCTGTACACTTGCTCCTCCCTTAGCCAGACCCTCTCTTCTGCTTCCTGTAGCCATAGCCGCCTTGCTATCACGTAGAATGCCCCCATTCTGGTCAAACTGTTGCATTTTGGGTCCATATTTATAGCCTGCACCTGGTTGCCACCTGCTTTCAATCCATGGTAAAAACAGACTCTTAAATACCGAATTTCATGAAATTCGGTATTTTAGAAGTCTCCTACACCTCAAAATCCATTTTTTTCCATTTCTTATTTACAGATTCGGTAAACACCGATTCGGTTAATTCCGATTCTGTAAATTCCGAATCGGTATATTCCGAATCTGTAAATTCCGAATCGGTATATTCCGAATCGGTAAATTCCGAATCGGTAAATTCTAATTCGGTAAATTCCGACTCATATGTACCGATTCGGATTTTTTTTAACACCTACATCTCATTATCCAAATACCGGTTGGTAACAGCCGAAAATCGGTATTTCCGGCCATAACCGACCGGTATTTGGATACCTACATCTGGCCCTTAGTCTTTAACAAAGGGAAAGGCTATGTAGAAAGTGGTGTGGCGGAGTGTCTCGAACACCGTCAAGATCACTATCCTTACCATAGATGTTAGTAATATTTACTTCAGTTTCTCATTTTCGGAATTTAAATACTTTTAGTTCTAATTATTCACAAAAATATGTATTGTTCATTTATCTGATACAGCTAACAAGCATCGGCTAAGTCAATAGAGCTGGACGGGAAGCACATGATTTTAGTTTACATATACAAAATATATTGGCCACGCCTCTTGATAGGATTTTTAGGTATGCTTCTTTGGCTACTCTGAACCCCACATTTTTCAGCTCCGTTAAAGCACTATGTACAGCATCATAGAGTTAGCATTCAATTATTATGCACAGGTTTGGGGCATGCTGAGTTGTGCCAAATTCATGAAGGGCTTGAAGAGCAGCCTCATCACAGAAAACTCTGCCATTCAAAAAAAATTCTGCTCCCAGCATTTATTAGTGCAGTTTTTGCTTGTGAATTATTTTACTGAGTAAACAATCAAAGAAAAAAAGCCTGCATACATTTCAGCGACTCTTTTGATATGCTCCGGTGCAGTTCTAGCGTTAATTGGCTAAACCTTTTTATTGTCAGGTGGCCAGTGTCCAATCTCAGTGTACGAACATGTCTTTGTTAGTGAGCCTATCAGTGTTAGGTATTGGTATTTCCTTCTCTGTGTCTCAGTCATAGCGAAAACATTTTGTATCAAACTTTGTGAACGAATGCACCCTGCTCTTCTCAACAAATCCCACATTTTGGCTGGAGTGGTCAGTTTGTGGCAGGGCAATGAACAGCTAATTATTTTCTCATCATAAATGTGAATTCTTGCAATCATTACATGTCAGGGCAAAGCAAAAACACAATTACTGATTAGCAATACTGCTGCAATAGTGCAAATCAATTATTTTATGGAGAATGGAGTGTCAAAAATCTTTTGGACTAGATTGGTTTATTGACAAATATGATTCTACTCTCATTTACAGCTCTCTCTGCTGTACTTGCTTCAGGTTTCCTTTCCCACGTTGGAGTGTGAATATTGATTACCTGTTAGAAGGTTCCTGTAATCGTTAGAATTTAAATAATGATTAACACAAAAACATGCATGGAGTTCAAAACCAAGTCCAATGATCCTGAGCCACATCATGTTTTGGCAGATGTGAATACCGTACACGAGAAAATTGCATTGCCGTGCATAGGAACAACTTTTCACCACCAACCAATACCAAATAGAGATCCTCTTTTAAAGGGGGATGAATTAAAGTCACTTCAAGAATGTAGGAAACCCGCTAAAATGTCATGCAGGCAAGACCAAGGATATGATTAGGAAATCTAGACAATTTATATATTTTTTGTATCGGACTTAGAGCATTTGTTTATGTACAAATTGCCATACGTGGAAGGTAATGGATGACTCTGTCCTCAACACGATGATGCAGGTTGAATCTGTGACTAAAACAGTTTTCTGCCAAATCAGAAGGTGAAAAAAGATGGGGCTTGTGGTACAGCAGAATACCCTGAAAGTAAGTCTGTGTGGATGACATCTATACTCCACCACCACCAATCTTGGTACTCAACTAGAATATCAAAAATGTGGAATCCTGTGACACCCAGCACAGGCATCAAGCAACAACCCGTGATGGATGTATGGGGCATTTGGGTGTTCTTCTTTTGCTCCTTAGATGTCTCTAGTGAGTGATGGGCATTTGAGAAGTCAAGGTGATATATAGCATCTCTGAAGACCTAAGTGTCTGTGTATGTGGGGAAGTCTGCAGTCTGAGAGGGGTCGATTGGCTTTCTTGATGTGAAGATTGTTTCAACTGGTCACTGAGATATTGTAACAGGCCTTCAACATATTATAGAGGTGGTGGAAGCCCGAGACAGATAGCTCTGATATGGTTGAGGGACAGGACCACAAGACACGGAGAATCATTGGGGCATAATTAATGTCTGAAGAGGGTCAGAATCAGGTATGCCATGGATGTGTGCCTTCTGTATTGTAAGTCTTATAAGTAATGAGATCTCAGTTCTGTAGGTGCTAAGCTCTGTTCGTGTAAGTAGCTATCCTGACTCAAAGCCATGCCTAATTTATGAAGTGAAGCAATTATATTTGCTTGCTGTGAATGAACCTCGACGCTTGACTTTGAAGTGGCAGCAATAGTACTTGAGAAGGAGCTAAAAGGTTGTGTGATGACATGGCAGTCAGGCCTTGGCAGAGTCAGCCCATTAGGAAGCTTTCTGTGGGAGTACAGGACCTGAATCTCAACTATAAAGTATTGTTTGACAAGAAATGTTGCACTGAAAATATTGTCAGAGCCACACTGTCATGGGACATATTATCAAAGGTAAGTATATCAGGTTTTAAAGTTTGGAAAAAATATTACTGTTAATAATATCAAAGTTAAAAATATCATTCAATAATATCAATAGGCACAGCAATATTGTAGCAAATAATAACAATGTGTATTGTTTTTTGTACGTTTTTGTTATCATTTTGAAAAAAGTAAATATTAACTTATTGTTTAAAATAGATTTAAATTATTTCGGTTTTTATGGGGTGGTGGGGTTTCATTGAAGATTGATGGCTAGTGTTTTAGTTCATGGTTCTATTAATTAATATCAAATCATTAATTGATTACGTTTCAATTGAAACATTTTTTTAAAATAAGATAAAATTGTTCCTATTTTTGCATACTGTATTATTATTTAAAGGATTATTATACAAAAGTATTGGTTTATTGCACTGTTTTAATTGATTTTTACAACAACACATTGTGGTACAATATACATTTATTATATGATTTAAAAAGAATTTTCCAGTTCCAAATTTAAAAAATATGTTGCGGGTAATTAGATTTTTTTTCTGTTGATACATATTTTTTTATTATTGAAATAAAATTATGTACTAAATGTTACTAAACAGTAAGTATAACTGCTTCAGACATCAGCACCGTCCCCCTTTGGAGTCTGAATAGTAAATCTGAACCATCCCAGTAGGTCCCCTATCCCCAATGTTTGTGGGATTGGAGTTAGAGTATTAACTAGTTCAAGTTCAAGTTTAACATTTGTATAGCGCACTACTCACCCAGAGGGTCTCAAGGCGCTTGAGGGAGAGGGGTATTTTACTTGTCGAATATATTTTTTTTAATTGTTTTCTGAAGGAGAGGTGGTTCTGTGTGAGGCGGAGGTGGGTGGGGAGAGAATTCCAGGTTTTGGCCGCTAAGTAGGAGAAGGATCTTCCCCCCATGGTGGATCTATGGATGCGTGGAATTGCGGCGAGGGCTTGATTGAACGATCAAAGTTGGCGGGTGGGGGTGTAAAAGGACAGGCGCGTGTTGAGGCATTCGGGTCCTAGGTCATAGAGGGCTTTGTGTGCGTGGGTGAGGAGACGGAACGTTATTCTCTTGTTGACCGGGAGCCAGTGGAGGTCTTTCAGGTGACCGGAAATGTGAGCTTGGCGGGGAATGTCTAGTATGAGTCTGGCTGAGGCGTTTTGGATGCGTTGGAGTTTTTCTGTAGTTTGGCTGTGGTTCCGGCGTAAAGGGTGTTTCCGTAGTCCTGTCGGTTTGTGACCAGTGCGTGGGTGACCGTCTTTCTTGTTTCAGTGGGGATTCAACAGAAGATTTTTTTGAGCATACGTAGGATGTTGAAGCATGATGATGAGACAGCGTTGACTTGTCTGGTCATCGAGAGAGAGGAGTCCAGGATGAAGCCCAGGTTACGTGCGTGGTCCGTAGGTATGGGTGCGTTTCCCAGGGCCGGTGGCCACCATGAGTCGTCCCAGTCGGAGGGGGATGAACCTAAGATGAGGACTTCCGTTTTGTCCGAGCTCAGTTTTAAACGGCTGTTCTTCATCCACTCGGCTACTTCTTTCATCCCTTCGTGTAGGTTGGTTTTGGTGGCGTTTGGGTCTTTGGTGAGGGAGAGGATCAGCTTGGGTGTCGTCTGCGTAGGAGATGATGTTGAGGTTGTGTTGGCGCGCGATGGATGGGAGGGGACTCATGTATATGTTGAAGAGGGTGGGACTGAGTGATTATCCTTGTAGTACGCCCCAGATGATTTCGGTGGCCTCAGATCTAAAAGGGGGGAGGCGGACTCTCTGGGTTCTACCTGCGAGGAACGAGATGATCCAGTCCAATGCTTTTCGTTGTATTCCGACGTTGTTGAGGCATTGTATAAGGGTGCTATGACAGACTGTGTCGAAGGCTGCGGAGAGGTCAAGTAGGATGAGGGCAGCTGTTTCTCCGTTGTCCAGTAGTGTTCGAATGTCGTCTGTTGCTGCGATGAGGGTGGTCTCGGTGCTGTGTTTGGCTCTGAAGCCAGACTGTGAAGGGCCGAGGGATTTGTTGGATTCGAGGAAGGCGGCGAGCTGACTTGACGGATTTCTCAATGACTTTGGCAGGGAATGGGAGGAGCAAGATGGGGCGGTAGTTCTTAAGTTCAGTGGGGTCTGCTGTGGGTTTCTTCAGAAGGGCGCTGAGTTCTGCATGTTTCCAGCTTTCCGGGAAGGTAGCAGAGTTGAGGGAGCAGTTGATGACGTCTCGGAGATGGGGTGCGATAATGGAGTCTGCTTTGTTGAAAATGTGGTGGGGACATGGGTCGGTTGGCGATCCTGAGTGGATGGAGTTCATCAGGCGGATGGTGTCTTCAGTGGTGATTGGGTTCCAGGCGCAAAGGTTGTTGGAGGGGGTTTTAGTTCAGAGGTGGGTGGGGTGGGCTGGTCTCCGGACTGGTTTTCAAAGCTGTTATGTATGTCAGCGATTTTGTTGTGGAAGAATAAGGCTAGGGAGTCGCAGAGGTCTTGGGAGGGAGTGATGTCGTTGGTGCCGGCGGTGGGGTTGGTAAATTCTTTGACGATGTTGAAAAGTTCCTTGCTGTTGTGGGCGTTGTTGTCGAGTCGATCCTTGAATCCTTGAATGCTCATTTCTTGGTGGATCGGATCAGTTGGTGGTGTTTGCGGGTGGCGTTCTTGAGGGTGGTTGTCAGTGGTTGGGTTTTTTCTCCAGGCTTTCTCGAGGGTGCGACAGAACTTCTTGGATTTCTTAAGGTCATCGTTGAACCAGGGGGCTTTTTCGCTACCTTGCTTAATTTGATGTTTTTTCAAGGGTGCTAGTTCGTTAGCGCTGTGGGTGATCCATTGTGTGAGGTTGGTGGCTGCAAGGATTGGGTCCGATGATTTTGCAGGAAGGTTTTGGTGGAGCGATGTGAAGAGTTGGTCAGTGGTAATTTTGTTCCAGTTTCTGCGGGGAATTGGTTGTGGGTGGTTGTGGGTCGTAGTGTTTTTGTGGTTTAAGTGAACGCAGCTGTGGTCTGTCCAATGGAGAGCTGGGGTGTGATTTGAAGGAGATGTGCTTGCTGGAGGTGAAGATTGGGTCGAGCGTGTGCCCGGCATAGTGGGTGGGGGTGTTAACAAGTTGTTTGAGTCCGAGATTGGCGAGGTTGTCAAGAAGGGTGGTGGTGTTGCTGTCGTTGTTCTTTTCCAGGTGGAAGTTGAGGTCTCCCAGTAGAATATAGTCCTCGGAGGGGAGGGCGTGTCGGCTAATGAAGTCAGCAATGTCTTCACTGAATTGTGTGCGGGGTCCTGGTGGCCTGTAAATGAGGGTGCCTCTGAGTGTGGTCTTGGGGTCGATGTGGATCTGGAAGTTAAGGTGTTCGGCGGCTGCGAGGTTATCGTCGGAACTGGTCGTGATGCGGACGGTGTTCTTATGGGCGATAGCGATGCCTCCTCCTGTTTGGTTGATGCGGTCCTTTCGGATGATCTTGTAGCCGTCCAGGATGGCTATGGCGATGTCTGGTGCTGATGAGGCGTTCATCTAGGTTTCTGTAAGAAAGGCGACGTCCGGCGATGTGGTGTTGAGTAGGTTCCAAAGGTCAATGGCGTGTCTGTGGACCGATCGGGTGTTGAGCAGGATGCACTTCAGGTGGTTAGTGTCGGAGCTCTGTTTGGAGTTTGTGGATTTGGTGTGGGTCTTGATGCAGTCGTACTTGCAGGAGTGGCAGGTGAAGGGTCCATGGGTGTGTCCTGGGGCGGCTTGGTGGCAGTTTGTTGTTCGGCCGGGGTTAAGTGCTGAGAGGGTTGCGGCATCATTTTATGCGGGTGGAGTGGATTTTGCGGGGGCCAGGGGGTTTGGCGCTGGCCGCGGTCCAGGCGCGGACGGGCGTAGACGGGTTTACCTTTGGCGCACCTCCGGCGCGCATAGGGCGCGTCCGCTGCGCGTGAACGCTGCACGCAAATGCATCTGACATAAGTGGATAGTGGAGGGGGGCAGAGCGAGGGAGGAGCAGCTGGGAGGCAGGAGCGGGGTGGAGAGCCGGGCTAGGAGGCACAGCAACAATCAACTAAAATGGCAGCAAGCCAGAGGCTAAACAGGACGAGATTGGGGCACAACTTAGTAAAAACGCTATGAATGGGCAGTGGCACCGGCACAATAATCAGAGCAGGCAAAACGAGCAAAACACAATGGGGCAAAAATTATCAAGCAACGGTATGGCAGTATAGCGCTACGATAATAGCAAATGGGTTATATATACACTTTCAAGCAGTGCGAGCAATGCGCAATCGGTGGAGATTAGCAGTCTGGCAGTAAGTGCTACGATACCAAATGGAAGATCAGGGAGCAGCGTGGGGAGCGACCGCTTCTGAGGGACTCAGGACGGTCACAGCGCAATAGGTGGAGGGTATAGCCTAATCTTTCTGTGGGAGGGAGGAGCAGCTGGGAGGCGGGAGCGGGGTGGAGAGCCGGGCTGGGAGGCACAACAACAAACAACTAAAATGTCAGCAAGCCAGAGGCTAAACAGGACGAGATTGGGGCACAACTTAGTAAAAACGCTATCAATATTGACTACGATAGTGATGGTGGTGAGCCATTGGTCTTTATTGCATAGCCACCCACCAATGGCTCACCACCATCACTATCGTAGTCAATATTGGCGTTCTTGATCGACACTGAACACAATGTAACCACTATCGAATAGCACGCTAAACACCCACTGCATGAGTATGGAGAGAAAAAGAGAGAGTTGACATTGCCATGATTGTTAACCGGTTTTAAAGTATTGCCATTTTTTAGTTGTTTATACATTCACGTATGAATAGACAGAAGCAGCAACGTTCTGCTCGGTGTGTATGTCCCCCCCTTCCCCTAAACCCTGTATGTATGCCGAAAACCATGTGCTTACTCTTTACAGGTACCATAAGACCTCCAGTTCGAAGAAACAGGTTAATACCTTTTTCGTTCACGTTTGAGCACCTATTTTTTGTTAAACCTCACGTTTCCCAATCACTGGTCCTGATGAATGCCCGTAAGTCCTACACCCAGGCAGACCAAGGCAGAAACATGTCGACCTTTTTTTAGATACCCTCACAATTTCCCCCCCCTCAAGTTTTTTATTACTCTGAGTGCATCCAGTACTCGTAACTCAGTCCAAGGTGATGCACTCTTATAGAGTTTACTAGACCAACAACCAAGTAAAATAAAGTAGCAGAACTTAGGTTGCTGTGTCTTTTTAACATAACTTTTTTATCACTGGCTCGCTACTGTGTCAACCATGGGTAAAAACCTCCTGGTGGAGGCTGCATAAATCGAAATCAGACCCAATGATTATGCACTGACGTCATCTCAAAGCGGAGAATCAACATATACCGCTTCAGATACGACCATACCCATCACGTGCATGAGGGCCTTTTTTCAACTGGGACATCCTCATTTCCTGTATACCCAATGATTGAGCAGGACAAGTGATCCATTCCCCTTTGATGATTTCATGCTTTCTTGGAAAGTGAATGGATCCAGAATCCACCTCCCTCACCCTTGATTAGAATAGTGTTGTTTGAAGCTTCAGTGCTATATCACTACTGAGCACCGAAGCTCTTTGAATGAGGTGCCCCAATGCTCACTCTCTTCCGCCTCATTAATATGCATGAGATGTCACTCCTGATATCACTTACATGACAGATGGGCCTGGGAAGAAATCTGTGGATCGAACTGGTATATAAGTATACAAGATGGGTTAAGGGCAGCTATTACTGCCCAGCTGCTCCTTACTCATGCTCACTAGCTCGATCCACTTTTTGGCGTTGGTGGGAGGAAGGTTTGAGAGAGGGTGGGAGGAGAAGCACAGCTCCACCTACACTACCTCCCACCATCCCTACAAACACACCAAAAGATTTTAACCAGGTGATCGGAAATGGAAGGAGATGGGCTAGATCCGTTTCTAGTCCACCACCTTACAATCCCTACTTGCTGTTTATATTTTACTCAGCTTCTTGATTTCACAGTGCTTCTCTATCCAAAGTGAAGCATTGTGAAACAAAAAGGCTATGAGTCTGTGCCCCAGCAAGACACTTGGGGGCATATTTCAAGAACGGCAATAAAATTCTAATAGAAGCCCATGTTCACGGGGGGTCTATTGGAATTCTCCAGGGCATATTATCAAGCCCATTATCGATGCTTTAGCGGCAGTTTTCTGCCACTAAACCGGCGATAATTTTAACGCCGTTCTTGATAATATGCCCCTGGATTTTTTTATTAACTTAAGAAAAGATCTTATCAATGTATTACTCCCTTCTAAGGCATAGGCACACAGTCTGAGCCCCAGAGAGGAGCTGAATGCTGTTTGGATTTTTTCTAAGCCGCGTTGGACAGATTAACTCCCCCCCCCCCCCCCAACAAACGTACCAATCCAAGACATTTCTAAACACAACTCACCTGGATGAGTCTTGGCGTGGCTTCCATTGATGCCATTGTTTTTTCTTACCAAGATTTCTCTGCACATGTTAGATATTAGTTAACAAAATCTGTGATGGAAAAATACATAATTTGTGGGAAGCAGCCAAATTCCCACAGACAAGTGTTACCACAACTCTCCCAATAAAAAAAGGACCTCACATGTGGGCTGCCCTGTTGTAACTGACCAGAAAAATGCAAAATCTTTGACCCTATGAGGTCAACACAGTGACAGGGTGGTCTTGGCCTCATCAAAATTGTATCCTAGACATGTCCAATGCAAAGATGCCCACCCACACAATTGAGGTATTGTTTTTATTGTAAAAAGTGTGTAAACATTGATTGGTAAGACTTTTACAACTTGCCTCAAGTTTAGAAATTGTTTGGCACAGAAACTTGAAACACGTTTTTTTTACCCAGTCTTTGACATTTACAGGGGATTCTGGGCCATACAACTTATTGGGATTCATGTAAGCCACATCACCCTGCATTCCTCTTTGTCTCTATTTTTCAGAAATGTCTGGGATTGGTATGATCCCTTTGGTGCGGCCCAAAGATGGGAACAAATACTGCTGACATCCTTCATGGAATCTACAACATCAATAACATTTCATGGTGACTAGGGTGTAGATTCCTGCTCAGACCCATGGAAAACCCATACATGTCAGATAACCCTAAACTGAGAAGACTTAGGGGAACATAGATGTGGGCCTAGCATAGGCATTGATATGTTCCAGTTTGAGGACGACTAAAGGAAACTACCATGTTTTGGGAAGAAAATCTGGCAAACTCCTTGTTCAGCACATTGTCTAGTCCAGCCAATCAGGGCGAGAGTGGTGTACCACCAAGCAATAGAAACTTTAGGATGTGTAAATGTTGAAAATATATGGTTATGAGGTCTTGACGGATTTCCATGCAGCCCAGGAGTGATACCTGCTACCAAAAGATAGATTGATTAAACTGGCATTACGCTTTCAGTTGCTTTTCAAATTTCCCAAATGTAAAACAGCAAATTTATATTCCGTACCCCCTCACACCGGGGATACCTAGAAAAACAAACTTGGGTGTTAAGCCTTTTTTGGGATATGTTCTTGCGTCTGGGAGATTGGAGGTAATTGCCATGTTTTGGAAAGAATTGCAAAAAATATGAAAAAGGCCAAATTCGGTGCAAACTTCTGGGCAACGAATCAGAGTGAGGTAGTGCTGGCACAACCGAAAGAAATCTTATGATGTGTAGTTGTAGAAATTATATGGTTGTTTTATGCCAGGAGTGACATCAGCAATCAAACGCCAGGTAACCTAAACTGACATTTTGCTTGCTGTTGTTGCTTTTCAAATTTCCAAAATGCACTGCACTCAGGTAATCTCGGGAGAGCACTGTCAACCCAAAGAAAATCCATACGTGTCTTATACACCCACTATCAGGAGACCAAGAGAAACACATTTGCTGGTCAAGCTTTGCAGGGATGCTTTTTTATGTTTTACAGTCATTGTTGTACAATGTATAGTAATTTGCTTTTTTATTTCCATTTGCTGCAACAACTGTATTGTGAAGTTTTTTTTAAAATGTTGTCCTTTAGTAAACGTCAAGAACAATAGCACCAGGGTCATGGTTCTTCAAATAAAGTAAGAATACTAGAAATATTTTCTTAAATCAAACTTTAAGGTTCAGATGGGGTACTTGTAGCATTTTTAAATGTTGGTAATTTGTTTTGTATAGGTTAAGTTTTTTTAAATAGTTTAAGTGTGTGTTCATTTACTATCAGGTGTTATGGGGTGGTTTTTACGTTTGGATTATGCATATTTTTCTATTGTAGCAGGGTTTGTGTCATATTTTTTTATGTATGTTTTTATTCCAGTTGTTCCCCTATTCCTGAAAAGAAGACTGTACCATATACAAACAATTATAGGATAAGTAGGTTACTAGATGCCACTTCAAAACATGTTGATACACTACTGCTAGTTGCATGTTTCGAATCTTTTCTCCAAATCAAAAATATGGGACCTGATTGATAAAGGTAACTACTCACATGTAGATTCGCTCTGGTACCTAAGTATGCCTCTCCACATGTTTGCTGTTTCTAAGGGAAGATTTACACTTAGGTTTAGACTTACATGTCCCCACCCCTCCCTGTTCGGGGTTAGAGCCTCCTACAAATTAGTTTACGAGTATAAAGTTACTACTAGTAACTTTAAGCTCTTAGTGGAGATGTGCGCCCGGGAGGAGGTTTCTCAGTGGGAAAGTATAGGGACATTTAATAAAAATGTATCTATTTAAGAAAAAGTAATGTTTAATATAATTTTAAATAAACAATTTTGACATTGAACTAATTAAGTAAAAAGTTATAATACATTACATTAAATGTGTATCAAATGATACAATAAAGCAGATAAATCAATTTAAATTATAAATGTTATTTGTCTAAACAATAATGTAATTGTTATATTTTCAAAATAAGTTACAAAGTTAAAATCACAATTTCTTTCTTAAATTAAGTGTATTATTAAGATAACAAATTAAATCAATCAACACATATAGAGACTATCTTACTGGTAACTGTGTAATATGTTCCATTATTGCCACTGAGGGGCACTGGTAACATCATAAAGCATGAGGCTAAAGGGCAAGTCGTTCGTAGATGTCGCCAAAACACAAATCCAGGCACCGACCAAGCCACTCCTACCCTTCAACAAGGCTCTCATGTGCATTACTGGGCACTTGGACAAATTATTTTCTAGCCCTCCAGTCAGTTGACAGGACGCCCATTGACATAAACCTGCTCTAGGCGACCCTGACTTTTTAACTCTGCATCCAACTCCTGAGAGTTTGGTGGAGCAGGCATCCACCAGCAGAGTCAACCCTAATGCATTTCCATTGACTCTTTCTGACAGAGAGTCCAAATGTATCTAAACATGTGTCAAGAGAATGTTCTCTGCCATTCTTGCCTATAATTGGTAAATATTTACAACAAGGGGTGGTGAGGGACAGAGTCTCTGAATTAAGCAGAAAGCTCTCACCCAGTCAAGAGATCAGGGCTAGATCCAACACCGTTTTTTAGCTCACTGCACCATCCCAGTTTCAGAACCTGGCTGTATGCAAATTAGTCTGTTCCTGTCCCAGTGCATGATGGGAACAGGGCAAACCAAACTACAAAAGCCAATTCTTACACTGGGAAGGAAACAAGCTCCCGGGGACCGGTTTCTGGCATTACAGCCGTCTTCGGCCCGGTTTGCTTGAATCCTGATGGTGCAATGAGCAAGGGTCTCACATCTGAGAATACCCTTCCACGCTTAGGGTGGACAAAAATATTTACAACAAGGGGTGGTGATGGATCAAGCCCTGATCTTTGGACTGGGTAAGAGTGGTCTGTTCAATTCAGACACTCTGTTCATCACCACCCCCTTTTGTGAATCGATTTTGGCCACTATAGGTGTGGCAGGGTATACTCAGACATGAGTCCCTTTCTCACTGCTCCATCAGGATTCAAGCAAGCTGGGCCGAAGACGGCTGAAATGCCAGAAACCGGTCCCCGGTAGCTTGTCTCCTTTCTGGTAAAGAATTGGCTTGGTAGTTTAGTCTGCCCTGTTTCCATGATGCACTGGGCCAGGGACAGACTGATTTGCATATAGCCAGGTTCTGAGCTGGGATGGGGCAGTGAGATAAATAACGGTGATGGATCAAACCCTGATCTTTGGACTGGGTAAGAGTGGTCCGCTCAATTCAGACACTCTGTTCATCACCACCCCCTTTTGTGAATCGATTTTGGCCACTATAGGTGTGGCAGGGTATACTCAGACATGAGTCCCTTTCTCACTGCTCCATCAGGA
Source organism: Lissotriton vulgaris (assembly GCF_964263255.1). NCBI lineage: Eukaryota > Metazoa > Chordata > Amphibia > Caudata > Salamandridae > Lissotriton > Lissotriton vulgaris. The sequence goes on along the minus strand of NC_141691.1, from coordinate 734,898,472 downwards.
TTCAAGCAAGCCGGGCCGAAGACGGCTGAAATGCCAGAAACCGGTCCCCGGTAGCTTGTCTCCTTTCTGGTAAAGAATTGGCTTGGTAGTTTAGTCTGCCCTGTTCCCATGATGCACTGGGCCAGGGACAGACTGATTTGCATATAGCCAGGTTCTGAGCTGGGATGGGGCAGTGAGATAAATAACGGTGATGGATCAAGCCCTGATCTTTGGACTGGGTAAGAGTGGTCTGCTCAATTCAGACACTCTGTTCATCACCACCCCCTTTTGTGAATCGATTTTGGCCACTATAGGTGTGGCAGGGTATACTCAGACATGAGTCCCTTTCTCACTGCTCCATCAGGATTCAAGCAAGCCGGGCCGAAGACGGCTGAAATGCCAGAAACCGGTCCCCGGTAGCTTGTCTCCTTTCTGGTAAAGAATTGGCTTGGTAGTTTAGTCTGCCCTGTTCCCATGATGCACTGGGCCAGGGACAGACTGATTTGCATATAGCCAGGTTCTGAGCTGGGATGGGGCAGTGAGATAAATAACGGTGATGGATCAAGCCCTGATCTTTGGACTGGGTAAGAGTGGTCTGCTCAATTCAGACACTCTGTTCATCACCACCCCCTTTTGTGAATCGATTTTGGCCACTATAGGTGTGGCAGGGTATACTCAGACATGAGTCCCTTTCTCACTGCTCCATCAGGATTCAAGCAAGCCGGGCCGAAGACGGCTGAAATGCCAGAAACCGGTCCCCGGTAGCTTGTCTCCTTTCTGGTAAAGAATTGGCTTGGTAGTTTAGTCTGCCCTGTTCCCATGATGCACTGGGCCAGGGACAGACTGATTTGCATATAGCCAGGTTCTGAGCTGGGATGGGGCAGTGAGATAAATAACGGTGATGGATCAAGCCCTGATCTTTGGACTGGGTAAGAGTAGTCTGCTCAATTCAGACACTCTGTTCATCACCACCCCCTTTTGTGAATATAATTGGTAAATGGCATCTACCTTCTTTGGTGTTATCCCATGCACTTTATGACATGGCTGGTGAGATTTTATCAGCAGCCCCGAAAGACTTACGAGATTCCTTGGTCCAAGTCTTTCAGCATGTACAGGATGCAGCCAAGTTCATAGTCTACTTGGGACTACACACCACTGACTGTCTGAAATGGGCTGTTGGGACAAGAGTTGGGCTCCATCGTCACACATTGTTGAGCTCCACAAGTTTCTCCATGGACATTCCACATTCCTAATGCACATGTCCTTTGACAGTACATGACTGTTTGTCAAAAAGGTGGACTCGGCCCTTTAACCTTCTAAGGAGAGCCAAGCCACAGCATGCTCTTTGGTCCGACCTGCAGCAGTTTGGTAATCCCCTGCCCAATGGTTTCTCTCTTTTCAGGGACATTATAGGGGCTTGGCGATCAACTGCATCAGGCCATAGCACTCACACAACAGACCTCCCAGCTCTCTGACGGTCAGGACGATAAGCCAAACAGACACCAACAAAGCGATCAGGGGCAGTGTACATTCCAATCCCTTGCCCCTCTGGCAATGTGGCTCACTGGTTAGAGGTGGCAGACCCGAGAGCAGAGGACGGCCCGGAACCAGGGTTCGATTCCCGGCGCGGCAGGTTTCTGGACCAGGGTCAGCGGACTCGATAATTCTCTCGCCTCGGTGCCCACTCTGATCAGCGTTCACACTCGGCAACTCTGGGCATTAGTTTGCCTCATCTTCACTAACGGCCCCACCAGACCGCCGGGGATGCCTGGTCTCACCCTGGAGATACCCATTAAGGGACCATCTCTCAGGGAAGCCAGGAAGGGTTTCGCAGCGGTCGAAGCGCCTTGGGACCCTCCGGGTAAGTAGTGATGCCTATACATTACATTACATTACAATGCTACCGCCATGTGGTACTGCAACAAGCAGCATGGGATGCGGTCCTCTGCCAGGAAGCTCTGGGTCTCTGGAACTGGCTAAATTGTCAGGGCTTTCCATGATCGTACACCATCTGGTAGGATCTTTGAACACCAGCAAAAACAAACGCAGCTGCAGACACCTATCAGATAATGAATTGCAGTTACACACAGAGGTGGTGCAGGGCGTCTTCCAGCAGTAGGCAGAACCCTGGCTTGATCCCGTCACCACCACAGAGAACATGCAGAGGCATATTTAAAAAAGAAGTGACAGAGCACGGCGTGAGCCTTGTTGGCTTAATGCCACGCTCTGCCACTTCTGAAATCCAGGGATGCACCGTATTTACAAGAATACGATGCACTCCTGCATTTCTCCCTGCTCTGGCGCAAAATGTAGCTGTCTAGCACCAACGCAGCCACCCTTGCACCATAGTGCAAGGCTGCTTGCATTCAATCAAAGACATTTATAGAGCGCACTACCTACCCGTAGGGTCTCAAGGCGCTTAGGGGGGGGGGTGCCGTTACTGCTCGAACAGCCAGGTCTTGAGCTTCTTCCTGAAGGAGAGGTGGTCTTGGGTCAGGCGCAGGTCGGCTGGGAGGGAGTTCCAGGTCTTGGCGGCCAGGTAGGAGAAGGACCTTCCTCCTGTCGTCGTTCTTCGGATGCGTGGGACGGCGGCGAGGGCGTGGCTGGCAGATCGGAGGTGGCGTTTGGGAGCGTAGAAGTTGATTCGGTTGTTGAGGTAGCTCGGGCCTTGATCGTGTAGGGCTTTGTGTGCGTGGGTGAGGAGCCGGAAGGTGATTCTTTTGTTGACGGGGAGCCAGTGCAGGTCTCTCAGGTGTCCGGAGATGTGGCTGTTCCGTGGGATGTCGAGGATGAGTCTTTTCTGGAGCTTGGCGGTGGTTCCGGCGTAGAGTGCGTTGCCGTAGTCCAGTCGGCTGGTGACGAGGGCCTGGGTGACGGTCTTCCTGGTCTCTGTGGGGATCCACCAGAAGATCTTCCGAAGCATGCGCAGGATGTTGAAGCACGACGAGGAGACGGCGTTGACTTGCCTGGTCATGGAGAGGGAGGAGTCCAGGATGAAGCCCAGGTTGCGTGCGTGGTCCGTCGGTTTGGGTGCGGTGCCCAGGGCGGGGGGCCACCAGGAGTCGTCCCAGGAGGAGGGCGAGGAGCCCAGGATGAGGACCTCCGTCTTGTCTGAGTTCAGTTTCAGGCGGCTGGTTGTCATCCACTCGGCTACCTCTTTCATCCCTTCGTGCAGGTTGTCTCTGGCAGCGGCGGGGTCGTTGGTCAGGGAGAGGATCAGCTGGGTGTCGTCGGCGTAGGAGATTATGTTGAGGTTGTGTTGGCGTGCGATGGCCGCGAGGGGGCTCATGTAGACGTTGAAGAGGGTAGGGCTCAGCGAGGATCCTTGAGGGACGCCGCAGATGACTTCGGTGGCCTCTGACTTGTACGGTGGTAGGCAGACTCTCTGTGTTCTTCCGTTGAGGAAGGAGACGATCCATTCCAGTGCCTTCTCCTGGATTCCGACGTTGCTGAGGCGCTGCACTAGGGTGCGGTGGCAGACCGTGTCGACCGCCGCGGAGAGGTCTAGGAGGATGAGGGCCGCTGTTTCTCCGTTGTCCATCAGGGCTCGGATGTCGTCGGTGGCGGCGATGAGGGCGGTCTCGGTGCTGTGGTTGGCACGGAAGCCGGACTGAGAGGGGTCGAGGGATCCGTTCGTCTCGAGGAAGGCGGCCAGCTGTTTGTTGACGGTCTTCTCGATGACTTTGGCTGGAAACGGGAGTAGTGAGATGGGGCGGTAATTCTTGAGTTCGGTGGGGTCTGCCGTAGGTTTCTTGAGTAGAGCGCTGAGTTCGGCGTGCTTCCAGCTCTCGGGGAAGGTGGCGGTGTCGAAGGAGGTGTTGATAATGTCCCGCAGGTGGGGTGCGATGACAGCGCCGGCTTTGTTGAAGACGTGGTGAGGGCAGGGGTCGGTCGGAGATCCGGAGTGGACGGAGTTCATCATGCGGACGGTGTCTTCGGTGCTGATCGGAGTCCAGGCTCGGAGGGTGGTGGTGGGCGGTGTTGCTGTGGTCGTGGCGTGGGTCGGTTGGGTGCTGAAGCTGTTGTGTATGTCCGCGATCTTGTTGTGGAAGTAGGAGGCGAGGGAGTTGCAGAGGTCTTGCGATGGGGTGATGTCGTTGTTTCCGGCGTTGGGGTTGGAGAGCTCTTTCACGATGTTGAAGAGTTCCTTGCAGTTGTGTGCGTTGTTGTCCAGTCGGTTCTTGAAAGCCGTTTTCTTGGCGGTGCGGATCAGTTGGTGGTGTTTCCGGGTGGCGAGCTTGAGGGTGGTCCTGTTGTCCGGTGTGGGTTCCTTTCTCCAGACATTCTCGAGGGCTCGGCAGTTCTTCTTGGAAGTCTTGAGTTTGTCGGTAAACCATGGGGCTTTCTTGCTGCCGGGTCTGCTGGGCGGGGTTCTCATAGGGGCGAGTTCGTCTGCGCAGTTGCTGATCCACTTCGTGAGGTTGTCGGCTGCCTGGCTGGGGTTCGCTGAGCTGGCAGGAGGGTGCTGGCTCAAGGAGGCGGCGAGCTGGTCGGCTGTGATCTTGTTCCAGTATCTGCGGGCAACCTGTTGCTGGTGGTGGTGGATCGTCGTTCTTTCGAAGGTGAAGTGGACACAGCTGTGGTCCGTCCAGTGGAGTTCTGTGGCGTGGCTGAAGGCGATGTCTTTGCTGGATGAGAAGATGGCGTCGAGTGTGTGTCCGGCGAGGTGGGTGGGGGTGCTCACCAGTTGCTTGAGTCCAAGGTTGGCGAGGTTGTCGAGCAGGGTGCTGGTGTTGCGGTCGTTGTTGTTCTCCAGGTGGAAGTTGAGGTCCCCCAGGAGGATGTAGTCAGCGGAGGGGAGGGCATGCGGGCTGACGAAGTCGGCGATGTCCTCGCTGAATTGAGTGCGTGGTCCCGGGGGTCGGTAGATCAGGGTGCCTCTGAGGGTGGTCTTCGGGTCGGTGTGGATCTGGAAATGCAGGTGTTCGGCGGTGGTTAGGGAGTTGTCGGTGCTGGTCGTGATACGGATGGTGTTCCTGTGGATGATGGCGATGCCTCCTCCCACCTGGTTGGCGGTGCGGTCCCTCCGGGTGATCTTGTAGCCCTCTGGGATGGCGATGGCGATGTCGGGCGCTGAAGAGGCGTTCATCCAGGTCTCCGTGAGGAAGGCAACGTCAGGGGCTGTGGTGTCTAGGAGGTTCCAGAGTTCGATGGCGTGTCTGTGGACGGAGCGGGTGTTGAGCAGGATGCACTTGAGGTGGTTGCTGCTGGTGTTCGGCTTGGCAGGTGCTGGTGGCGGGCAGGTCCGGATGCAGGTGAACTTGCAGGCGTGGCAGCTGAAGGGTCCGTGGGTGCGTCTCGGGGTGGCTTGGTAGCATCCTGGGATTCGGCCGGTGTTGAGTGCGATGAGGGTGGCGGCTGTGTACGTCAGGCGGGATGGTCGGGGTCCTCGTGGGCCAGGGGTCCTGGCACTGGGCGCGGTCCAGAAGCGGACGGGCGTAGACGGGCTTACCTTTGGCGCGCCTTCGGCGCACAATCGGCGCGCCCGCTGCGCGTTCGCACGGTCGCCATATATGGCGAAGTGCGCGGGGGGCGGAGTAGCTGGGAGGCGGGAGCGGGGAGGGTACAGAAAGAAAAGGGGCGGGGTTAGCGGTGGTGGCGGGAAGCGGGGAGGGATGAGACGGGGCGGCAGAGAGGAGGCAAACCAGGAAAAACAAAGGGGGGAAAAAATACAATTTCAACAGCAGCAAACAGCAAACTTTACAATTTAAATAGACAAAAACAAAGACAGGGACACAGGGCAGGAGGCGAAGGATTGTTTATGTGCAGGAAGGTGTCCCGTCCTGCACATAAACAAGCATTAAAAAAAATGACGAGTTGCAACTTCTATGTTTACTGCTTTGTGCAGCACACATACAGGTTGCAACTCTTCATTTTTTTTAATGATTGTTTATGTACAGGAAGGGACACCTTCCTGCACATAAACAATCAATGGTGTTTTGCTGTTTCTACGTGTGCATCGCACATAGAAAAAGCAAATACGAGGAGAAATAAAGCATTTCTCCTCGTTTTGCCAGGGTAACACCAGGTTTTCCATGTTTTTAATTTTGACTCTGCCCCACATTTATGCCACTTTTGTAAATATGGGGCAGTGTCAAAATAAATGGGTTTCGTGGTGGAACGCCCAACGCAATATCCACTGCCCGCCCCTTTCACGCTAAGTATAGCTTGAAAGGGTGCCTCACTTACAAGGCAGCGATAAACCACATTAAGTCTAAATATGGCAAAGCCCATTTCGCCACAGGAATGTCATTAAAAGTGATGTTACTGTGGTAATAGGGGTTTGTAAATATCCCCTTTTGTGAGCTGGAGTTTCCAAGAAGGCTCTCTCTCGTAGACACATTTGCATAGATTGGAGCATAGGACTCCTGTACACCTTTCCTCTGCTGCACATGGTTCTGAAGAAAATCAGTCATATTGGTGGCTGTAGATTGGGCCAGGACAGTGTGGTTGCTGGAAAGCTAACACTTCAGGTGAATCTTCTGTTGCAGCAGAAAGGCAGGGGCCTGCACAATCTGCCCCTCCATGCATGAAGATTCAGCAACAACAGTTACTCTTCTTTGATCTCCCTCCCAGAGTCGTTGATGTCATCCTGGCAACCTGGCATCCTTCCTTGAAATCTGTGTTTGATGGGCACAGGGATCAGTTTTGCTTGGTGCGAAATCTGCCAGACAGATCCGTTGCTGGTCAAACTGGCAGATGTATTGTTGTTTGTTCTGTTGTTGGCTCAGCAGGCACTTGTTAGGGACACTGTTAAAGGTCACACGTCAGTTCTTTCTGCCTTTTTTACTTTTGCCGGACCAACCGTTCTTGTTCAAATCACACATTTTTGTAGATCCTTCAAGGTTTGCAACATATGTTCATGGTCAAGCCTGTTATGATGCCACAGTGGGACTTGAATTTGGCTCTCACTTTCGTCCTGTGTACCCTGTTTGAGCAAATGCACTGTTGTCTGTTATGCCTTCTTACTTTGAAAATGGTATTGCTGGTTGCAAAAACATCAGCTCACTGTGTGAATGAGCTTCAGCACCCCCCCCCCCCCCCGATCCAAACCCTTCTTGGCATCTTTTTGCCAAAAGAGTAGTCATTACTATTCTAACCTTCTTAGCTCTCCTTCACCCCTCATAAAAGGAAGAGAGACTTCATCGTTTGGACCCCAAGAGAGTGCTCAGTTTCTACGTTTATTGCATCAAGGACTGTCGAGTAGACAGTCATCTCTTTGTGGGGTTTTCTACGGCAAAGCAGGGAAAGGAGGTGCACAAGTGGACCGTCTCACAACAGATCGTCCTCTGTAAGATCTGCTACATGTTGGCTAAGAAGTAGCCTCCTTAAGGTCTGAGTGCTTATTACACCATAGCTAAGGCTGCTCCCACTGCATTGGCATTCAAAGTGCCTATCTGGATATGTGTCAGGCAACTACGTGGGCATCAGTGTATACATTAACAAAGCACTACTGCCTTGACAATCTAGTCCATCACAATGGCCATTTTGCCTGTTTGGTCCTGCAAGAATTTTTGATGTGAACTTTTCCACAGACCCATCACATTGGAAGGTGCTGTTTTGGTATCTATTCACACGGTGAGGTATTTTCTGTTATAAGAATCTATCAAAAGAACAAGTTACTTACCATTTGTAACGCTCTTTCTGTCGAATATGTTTAAGAATGTGCACATTGATACTTCCAATTAACTGATTGGTTGATTATCTGAGAGCACAAATAAGCTTCTGGAAGAAGGTGACATTAGCGATCATGGATGGCGTTTATATAATGCTCTCATTGTCACTTCTGGATCTAAATGAGGTCAACACCGAGTCATACAGCACCATCTACCAGAGCACAGAGGCACTACTGTTGAGTTTACGGATCCAGGACTCCAGAGCGCTGTGGAGCGCTGAGTGAGGCCGATCCCTCCACTCAGGGCACTGCTCTCATGCGGGTAAGAGCAGTGCTCTGATTGTTCAAGGGAGTTTTCTGGTGGCCGAGCTGCAGCGGAACGAGCAGGAGGTCCTGTTCGCAGGTAAGTGTTTTGTTTTTATATATTTTAAGTTTATATTTGCGCACGTCCGTTTATTTTGATTTTTTTAATTTTGTTTGAGTGCATGCCTCCCCATTCCCATTGATGCCAGCCGCCATTGCCTTTTAGGAACTTGGCCAGTGCATTAGTCCAAGCTTGCTGTTGCCAAATAATTTGTAGGTTCTAAGGGGATTTTATGGTTAAATTACAAGATAATTGAGCTGGAATTCCTGCCAGAAATATTATGTCTCGGAGTTAGTAAAAAAAAAAAATGTTAAGAAATTTGTTTCTCTAGCTTCTCTATGGACATTGAAGAGGGCGGCAATGGGCTGAATGAAATGCGCTGCACCCACGCAACAGGTGATTGTGTGATTTGACTTTATGCAATGAGAAGGACAATACACATCGAGAAAATCTTTCCTTGTCTTTACCTTGGGGCAAATATATTTGAGCAGAATTCAGGATGAACTGGTTGAATTATGTTGAAAGCGCATATACTGAATGCAAAATCTTTGGAGGATGGAATGTGGTTTGCTGTATATCTGCATGTATGTTATTAACTAATTTCCCAATAATTAGCTTATATTGGTTCTGACAATTAACATTGCTTATGTTTTTAGTGGAACCGTGGAATGTACTCTAAAATACAAAAAAGAAACCATTAAAAACATTCATTTCTTGCAGAAATCTATAATTCTACGCATACAGATCTGCAGCCGCACATGGGCACAGATTTTCAATGTTCGTGAATTAGATTCTGGAAAAAACGTCATGAATTCCATTTTTAGGTCAAGCCTAGGCAACCCCACATGCGCTGTCTAGTAGATCTGCTGTAATCAGAATTGGGAGTGTAATCCCGCCTGCTGGTTGCCATTGGTTAAGTCTTCTGTTGGTCTTGGTTCCTGGCTCCAAATTGGTTCCTACAGCCAGGCGCGCAACACCCATTGAACTCACCGGACTTCAGCCCCCCCCCCTTCCGCTAGCCCCGTTGTGTGTGGCAGCCCGGGCTCAGACAGATCCCGGGCACACACAGAGCCGCACACAAACGTTTCACTGGTCTTTAAAAGACCATTTGAATGTTAATTAGGCCTTGCAGTTGTTTCGCCCTTTCTAAGAGCCCCTGCAGCTCCACTCTGCCTACTGATTAAAGGTTCAGCCCCCCCCCGAAATTTTTTCTTAGCCCCCCCGAAATTTGGCTCTAGTTGCGCCTCTGCCTTCAGCCCATACGTCAGTTCCGTTGAAGGCTGAGGAGCACAGTTTCCCTACGCTTTCAGGGTTTATCTGTTATTGGGTAGATCTCTTTTTCTTCTGCTGCTCTTCCCTACACTGCAAGCCCAGCTCCTGCCTCCGGTGCCCCTGCTAGGTAAACAGCCCATGCAGTGCCCTTCTCCGACACTCTTTATTTTTAACTATTGTGGCCCGTGCGGTGCCCTCCCCGACACCTCCTCCCAGCACACCACTCTTTATATTTAACTGTTGCAGCCCATACAGTGCACCCCCCCCACCACCACCACCACCACCACCTACTGCTACACACACCGAAAGTAGCAGGCATTTGTAGTCACTCAAATCAAGCATGTCTGTAAAAACTACCGCTAACCACAAGAACAGGCGACAAACTATCATAAATGGTCTGAAACTGGCAAGCAGCAATCAGCTTCAAATGACGTGTTTGATGAAAGATGAAAACGTGCAAAGTGGGTCCGTTGAACTTTATGGCTCTTTTTTCATTCATATTATGGGGTGACAGACAGGGCAAGTCCCGAGCAGTCCGAGGTCTGAGAGCTGCAGGATACAGGGTCCTGAAAGGGGAACATGGCCTCACCTGCACAAGAGCAGAGGCTTTCACCAGGTGAGCTGATTGATTCCCAGCCCAAACATGACCCCGTAGATAACGATTCTCACCCAAGAAAATCCCACTCCAGCCTCGCCGACCTGCTGCCCTCTGTCCGCCATGGTTTGTGCGGGTCCTGGCAGCGCCCTGTACCCAGGAAACCAACCCACTGGACTGTGCTGTTAGGGATTGGAGGAGGTTGAGTCCAAGTAATATTGTTAAAAATACTATACTTCTTTGAGGCAACAGTAAAACTTTTTTGGGGGGAAAATACATGTACATTTGTTGCGCTATAATTTCCTGGTTATAAATTATTGTTCTTTTGAACTCTTAGTCTTGTTGATTCTGTAACAGGAGATGGCGGGGCGCACAGGTGCCCTCTGGTTACGGTTGCTGGCACTCTGTGCTCAGCGCTGGGAACCCTGCAGTCAGGACTGGGGGATAGGATGATAAACGCTGACATCAGCTACACTCTCCCAGGCTCATCCTGCCGGCCCACTTCCCGCCTGCTATTGACACACAGACCGGCTTTACCATTGCTTTAAAGACTGGAGTCTCGGAGAGTGAAGTAAGTGCAGATACTCTACTAGCAGAAGGACTCCAGGCCCATGCTGCAAACGAGGAACTACTGCATGGCACTGAATCTTATGCGCGGCGTGAGTACTCACTGCCAGGTCTCCCTTAGAGAATGCGTAGCAGGGTGCTCTAGCACTCCTTCATTGGTGCTCCTCGCAAAATGGCTCTACTGGAGGTGTGGAAATGTAGGTTCAAATCCCAGCATCGACACTTACCAAAAAAACTGTGTGGTTTGCAGCAAATCATTCTCTTTCTCCACCTCTGACGTGAAAATAATGAAAAGGTAGTTATATTGCCTCAATTAAATGTTCCCATCCCATGACTTATGTAACCCGAAGGGCCAACTCTCCCTTTATCCGTTGCCAAGTACCCACCATCGTGAGCCATCAATGAGAGGCAACAGGTCACTAATGGGAACAGTAGTTTACATAGTAGCCCTATAGAGTAAAACAAGCACTTGCAATGCAATAGGTCTCGCATTTGCGAAAGTTTGTGCTATTGGCATTGTAAATAACATTGCCTTTATGCTTATGTGTTTTAAAAACCTGCAAGCGGGTCATAAACACACACTTTGTACTTACAGTTGTTGCTTATGAGAAGCAAGGCTGTCAGTAACTACGTCTCTTTTACTGCCTGCCTTGCTTTTCGTAAGTACAAAGTGTGTGTTTATGCACCGCTTGCAGCTTTTCAAAACACATAAATAAAAGCATTGTCATTTAGAATGCCAATAGCTCAAACTCTCGTAAATCCGAGACCTATTGGAGTGCAAATGTTTGTTTTTGAGCAAGCAAACATTTGAAAGTTTGCTTACTTGAAGATATGGCCAGCGAATGCATTTGCTACTTTTTATTTTACTTGGTGGGGTGGAGTGGAGGGAATACTCTCTGCTTGGAAAAACCCCTTTGGTAACACTGAATAGGTTTTTAAGTGTTCCGAGCCCTTACCCACCATGAAAAGGGATTTACACCTGCACACAACTTCTGACCAATCAAAACATGTACTCTTAGGCCCACTACATGTGAGCCAAGCCAACGCCCTTCTCCTGGTGATTCTCACATACTTTTCTGGCAGTCACTCTATCTATCTATCTATCGCACTCACTCACTCTATCTATCTATCTATTGATCGCCCTCACTCTATCTGTCTATCTATCGGCCTCACTCTATCTATCTATCTATCTATCTATCTATCTATCTATCTATCTATCTATCTATCTATCTATCTATCTATCTATCTATCTATCTATCTATCTATCGCCCTCCCTCTATCTATCGCCCTCTCTCTATCTATCTATCGCCCTCTATCTATCTATCTATCTATCTATCTATCTATCTATCTATCTATCTATCTATCTATCGCCCTCACTCTATCTATCTATCTATCTATCGCCGTCCCTCTAGCTATCTATCGCCCTCCCTCTATCTAGCTATCGCCCTCCCTCTATCTATCTATTGCACTCACTCTATCTATCTATCGCACTCACTCTATCTATCTATCGCATCACCACAGCATCAGTCAGAGGCACCACAACATCACTCAGGGGCACCACAACATCACTATGCACTACCACAGCATCGCCCGTCGCTACCACAACATCACTCAGCGCACCACAGCATTAATCTGTGCAACCATTCAACAACTGGTTCAAATATGCTCTCTCAATGTTTCAAGCTTTATTACAAATGTCACAATTGTCAGGAATATATTTTGCTCCTTTTCCAGGATGGAATTGAGCTTTATATTACCACAATTGGGTCTGGACATGCACAAACTCATAAGTAATTCCGGCGTTGCAAAATCCATTCGGCATCTCTGTAAATGGATTCACTCAAACAAAAATCTTTGTGTGAGTAAATCCTTCTATAGGTGCAAAGTCAACGTCTAAGAATTTTAAAGACTGACAATATTATCTTGTGAATGGGTGTCCATGGAGTCTAACTGTAGCTTTCACTTTAATAGCTTTAGCTGCCTGTTGTGGATAACCTATTAAGAATAATACAATATACAGAGTAGGCTTCGAGTCAGCACTTTACTCATGATTAGATGATTGGATGATTTTCTTGCTTCCCTGCTCCTGATTCATTGGCTTTCCTCCCTAGTCTATGTTTTTCCCACCTAGGAGTATTTTGATATTGGTTGGTTTTAATTGTATTCTTCCACTTCTGACATCAGTCCATTGCTATATGATTCTCCTCGATTTGTCGGCTGCCTTCGATGCTGTGCATTATGACACACTGCTCCAGCGTCTGGAAAAACTAGGAGTAATGAACCTAGCTCTATCTTTAATAGCATCATTCTTGAAAAATAGGAAACAGACTGTGACCCTAGATCAGTTTCAAGCTGCTCTCTACGTACCCCCATGCGGGGTTTCTCAGAGGTTATTGTTGAGCCCATCTCTGTTCAACATTCATGTGTCTGAATTGGCTCCCTTGGTTCAACAATTCAACTTTAATCTGACATCATATGTCTATGACTCTCAGATTGTAGAGGTGTATAAAAATCAAGCTCCACCTGCCTCACAATTTCAGAATTGTATGAGGGAAGTTAGCCATTGGATGGGAAGGCACTGCCTTAAATTGAACATGGACAAAACCGAGGTGGTTATCTTTGGCAATCTCCGATCCATATGGGATGACTTATGGTGGCCGGCGGAAATCGGAGAACTTCCAAAGCCGGTAGAAAAGGCTAAAAACCTCGGGGTGTTGATCGACAACAAACTTACCTATTCTCAGCAAACCAATACCACAGCTTCTGCTGCATTCTACTTGTTAAGAAAACTGAGAAAGATAAAACCTTACATTCCCCTAGACCTTAGGAGGATGGTGGTAACTATGTTAGTGTTATCGAAATTAGATAAGTGTAACGGCCTTTACCCTGGGTTACAGAAGCGACACTTGAAAGACTGCAAATGGTACAGAATGCCGCAGCTAGGCTCTTGCTGAATGTACCAAAATACCAATCTATCTCAGAGGCCATTCAGAAACTTCACTGGCTACCAGTGATTCAGCGCATCAAGTTCAAAGTACTTTGCCTTGCCTACAAGGCATTGAACAATACTGGACCAAAACCACTAAAAAGTTCTTTCTCATGGTACCACCCAGGTATATGTCTAAGGTCTACTAACGCCAGGTTGATGCTGAAACTAAGAATCCGTACGTCAAACTGGGGAGGTCGAAGTATAAGCTACTATACAGCTAAACTCTGGAATACTCTCCCAGCAGATATACAAGCGGCCAACTCCCTCATCTCCTTCAGAAAAAATCTGAAAACCTGGTTGTTTTACTAAGTTTACTAAATTAATCCTTTTCTTTTTCTTCTGTCAAGGCTACATTAAGGTCCAGCGCAAAGAGACCTTCCGGTATTCGTGCGCTTTGAAATCACACTAACATAACATACCATAACATATGAGGGACTACTTTCTATACCTCTCTCTCCCTACTCTGCTTCTTCATTACCCCCCCCCCCCCCCTTCCCCCTTGGAATCCCACCCACCAGTCGCCATCTTTAATAGAGTTTCTTAAACTATAACTAGACACATTTAAATATGGCCACCGTGGATGCATGTGCATCCTCAAGATCCCATCTAGTAGATAAGAAAATGGCAGTTTCAATAGGTTTATATTCCAAACCTGTTGGTTTTGCCAATGTTTGTTTTTTATGTTTATATTCGGTCTTTTGGAGGCATTATTCTCTATCTTCTTTCTTTATTTGGCAAAGAGATGCCAGTCTCTCGAAATTCCTTGTCTCCGTTCGTTCTTTACCAGGACTCTTTCTTGTTGCCGTTCCCTTTTCTTTTGTGGGGACTTTAATGCTTGTGGTTTCGTATTTATTTTTACGGAGCTGTTTTCCTTACCACCAAACATTTTGGCTCATGTAATGTGTGTAAAGGGCACAAAACAGACAGGTAGTATGCGAAATACATTTGCTGGTCATCTAAGTAAAAACTGCATGCAAGGGCATACCTAGTGTGAAAAAATCACACAATATACCTGGGGGAGGCTGGCTGAAGCAGATATCTTGCAGCCTGGGCAGAGATCAATTTCACAATTTCTACAAGACACTTTCTGCTCGAACCAGTCTCCCGCAGTTGAAAATGACAAGAAACAGAAAGGGAGGACAACAAAAATTGCGGAAAATACACAAAACAATAATCTAAATTTGCACAACATTTATTTTGTGAAAAGAGATTTCGCCTGGGCCTAATTTTCACCTGATGTCATGAAGCATCCAAATGCCCCCCTACTCTGTCTTACGTAATGTATGGCTCCGAGAGGTGTGCTGGGTCAGGAACAGCCCCTTCCCCTTTCTCAGTGGTACAAGTCAATATATTGTTTCCTACTTTCCTTACAATGGTTTTGTTCTGTTTCTTGCCTTCTCTTTTTGAGTTTTTGTCTTCATTGATTTGATCCAATGGATCCTATATTAGTGTGCCTCATGGTACTTGGGCCGACGTGAATTCGTCCAGATGGGTATGCATCTGAATGAAATGCAAAGTCCTGGTATTGTGGTCCGTGAACTCATACCATATTGAGTCGAATAGATTTAATAAATATTGATGTGGGAAAGATAATGGTATATTTCTATTGTTATGTCAAATAGCATCGTGCTAAACAGCCTCAATATTAATATAAACAGTTGCAGACTGGCGTGGAATATTTATTGGTGTAAAAATATTACAGGATTTGGGGCTTTCATGAAGCGAGTACTGTCACTTGCGCGCAAAAAAAATCCTGGAAAATGTTGCTCATGAACTAATGAAAGTACTGATAGAGTTACTGTTCTTTTACCAGTTTTTTTTACTAGTTTCATAAAAGTATTTAGTAAAATATTTTAAATACAAAATTACCTGAAATATCCTTCCTACAGTACGCAAATCTAGAAGCCACATTTTAGAATGAGTTTGCTGCTGTTCTGTGACTCGAAAGATATTGTATTTAGTAGTAAGGGGCTTACAGTCCACCTATTGCTCATCATTGGTTTGCACCTCTCATTTCCTTGCTTCACATCAGTCAGTTTGCGTGTGCTTAACTTCCTATTTGCATCTTTGTCTCTTGGCTTAGTCTTCATTGTTGCTTCCTTCCACCCCCGTTGGTGCTTGCCCGTCTCCCCAACTACCTGTCACATCACTACTTGCCTGCCCTCACCACCCCACCCAGGTCGCTGCTTGCCCACCTAAACTCTTCCCACATTGCTTCTTGCCCTTTCCCTTTTCCCCTGCCACTGCTTGTTTTTGATTTTTGTTAAATATGTTGCCTGCCAAGATGAAGCGGGAAATCTATGAGGCATTGAAACTTAGTTTCGATTCCCTGTGAATAAAAATAACTTTTTAAAATTCATTGTTGCATTTTCCTCCCCCGTCCAGGGCCCGACTGGGAACCACAACCGGCCCTGGCAAAGTGCTCGGCCGGCCCCCCTCCCCACTCGGGGGCTTGGGTTGGGGGTGCAGCCGAGCTCTTTGCCGGGGCTGGTTTTTGGCAGATTTTGTTACAGGGCCAATTTTGCAGCTATGCTACAAAAACGGCCCTGAAACAAAAACGGCCCCCAGCGGCCCCAAATCGGCCCTCACCTGTGCTGCGCACCGGGGAATTGCCCGGTGCCTGCTATGGCCAGTCCGGCCCTGCCCCCGTCAGTGCTTGTCCATCCCTCCCACCTCCCATGTTACTGCATGACCCCCCTGCACCACTGTTGGGCTTTTTTGGGTTTTATTTTTGAGTGCTGTTCATACAGGTTTCTGTGGGACAAGTGCACAAGCTTTTCAGACAGTACTATAATACAGCGCTCCACAGGCACTTTCCTTTTTGAAATCTTCTCCAGGCAAAAGCGCGAACATCTGGACAGAGGCACGAGAGGTGCTCCGAAACATTTTGCTGGTAACAGGCTGCACCGAAAACAAATGACCATGTTGCTTTAAGCTACGAAAGTATAGCGTAGTAACCCGCCGTTCCTTGTTACAGGGTGACTAAAACCTTTAAGAACAGAAAGAGACACAGACAGAGACTATTCTTGACAATGCAAAAACAGCTATTTACTGTGGCGACAGGTAGATAGACCCTCCTCACACAAATGCAGGCAGCCAGTCTCAAATCGCTGCTTTACAGGCAGCTCTTTTTATACAGAATTTGCGCCATGCTTTAATAAAAAACAGCAAATAATAATTTGCTTGTAGGTTACAGATTCAAAAATGGAAAAACCCTCAAAGACCTGTGACCCCGTAACCCCCCAAAATGACCTAGTCCTCTACACATTCTTTATTGTAATTCTAACAATGCTTAACAAACGAAGCATTCTTACACTTGTGAATGCATGTGTATTCGTGGTAAATGCCATTTTGGTGTTTTTTGTGTTTTATCAGTGTGCAGCTAAGACCTCTGAGTGCTCTAAGGTAATTGAATTCCCTCCACCCATTGTCTAATCAAGTTACAATCTCTTCGGAAACAAGAAATTTGTGCCAGTGATCTTGTGTGCTAAAGTCATAAATTCTTTCATGCTTGCTGAACCCAAGTTGGCCCTTAACTAAAACCCTTTCAATTTACTGATTCCATTAAATAATAATATTCCGCTTGTATAGCTCCTGGTTACACCAACTGGTGTGTCCCCACCCTGAAAAACCATCCTCCGGAAGGGGGCCAAGACAAGGAGCAGAAAGGTGCTAAGCAAGAAACGTTGTGCACAATACTCAGAGCTGGAAAAGCCAGGCTTTCAGTTTTTTCAGTGGGAGTTGTCATGATTACAGTATATGGACCCTCGAACTGTTTTTCCCTCCATTTTTTAACAAAGTTCCTGATATATAGCTGGCCGCTAATGCGCACAACTGGGAGGTCGACCTTGGTGGTCGCACACTTCTTTTTAGTTACCTGTTTAGAGATTAACTTAGCCACTTTCATTAGTTTACAAACATGCATATGTATCTCATTATTCTGGATCTCTGCAGAGCTTCCTCCCTGTATATTACTTCCAGTGATAGGAACTTGTATATTTTTAAATCTCCCTGTCACTGTCCGATGGGGTGGTAAGTGAGAAAAGAGTGCTAATGGTAGGTACCGATCTTACTCTTCAAGAGGCCATTCATGTGCTCAACAATTCCAGTACTTTGGGGATGGTACACAGAGGATAATTTATGTTTTATCCCTGACTGTGTCATGATATGTGTGAATATTGTGTTGACAAAATGGGTGCAATTGACCGTTCTTATCCCTTCTGGAATTCCCTATCATGGAATTACTTCACAAATTAGAAATACGAGTGCTGAGTTAGCATCACAATGGATTTAAGTACGACCATGCATCCATCGAGAAAAAGGGCTGACCACATCTATGAGGTACCTGTAGTTACTGTACCTATCAATCATATTCACACAGTAAATATAAAGGGATTTAACCCCTTCGAAGCTAATGACGAGCTGGGCTCGTCATGGCGCTTACCTGCCGTGCGCGGATGACAAGGCCAGCTCGTCATGGATTATTGTGATTTTCATTTTTCAGCGCAGGACGGGAAAACGCCTAGCAGCCATGTGGTTAAAGGGACCTTGTGGTCATGAAATGGTAGAATTGATCACTTTCAATGTGGGATTAAGGGAAAATTGGTGGCAGGCAATGCAGTTATGAAGATACATGGTAAGTATTTCGTGCAAATTAGAAACAAGCCACTCTTGTATTTGCATAGACAAATGATCTCTTGAAGTATGGGCTAGTAAATGCAACTGATCAAGACCTATCATAAGTAAAGCCTGTGGCATCACTGGTTTACCTGTAGATAGTTGTCTATACATAAGGTCATCCCTTGACTGGGTGCATTTTCTATACTCCCATAACTGTTTCCAATGTAGGGGAGCAGCTTCCTGCAATTCTTGCAGAAGTAACTGCACTGTCGCAGCAAAAGGAAGCGTCATGGTCTGTGGTAGGATTGGAGACAGACTAGGGGGCAGTGAGGCAGTCTGAGCCACAACAGGGACATACTGCAAACCTAATGGCACAGGTCGGGTGAGTGCCTAGCTGCATATTTGACTACTCAATCTGCTATTACATTACCCCAAGACTCAAAATCCTGTCCACTTGAATGTGTTGCACATTTAACAACTTCCACTGCCTGCTGTAATGCTGGTACCTCTATTAGATCCTCAGGTTCCTATGCATAACAGGACTTCCGTCTGACTTAAGGAAACCTCTCCTGCTCCATCTCATAATGCTGGAATGCACAGTAGTTGTTACATAAGCTGAATCATAATAGAGTGTAATGACTTTTCCTGCTCCTTGATTAAGAGCCACTATTAGTGCTATTAATTCTACTGCTTGAGCAGAATAAAGCACTGGTAATGTCAACTGCTCTACTATACGGAGTGTATCAGAAGAATCCTGCTGTTTTGATCTGGCTCCTGCTGCACCTGTGTGTCTAATTCCTGTATCCCGATCAGAAGTAGAAGAACCATCAACAAAATAGACAATGCTACTTGGTATAGGATCCTCTGTTGCTTGACTAGATTCATTGGGAATATAGATTGCACAGTCATGTTATGTTATGTTAAAATTAATTTATAGAGCGCACGGACACCTGGGAGGTTTCATGGCGCTAATTTTTGTTGAGATCCAGGTCATAAAAGAGGGTTTAGAAGGCCTGTCGGAAGAGCCAAGTTTTTAAAAGACTTCTGAAACTAAGGATATTGGAAAATGAAGCGAATTTCAGGGGGAAGAGAGTTCCAAAATATGGGGGCCAAGGTGGAAAACCTGGCACCACCAGTGCGCTTTAGTCTGAAATGTGGAATAAGTAATACATTTTTGTGAGCTGAGCGAAGATTTCGTGTAGGAACGTATTTGTTAATCATATTATCAACAATTTTCGGGCTCTTTCTGTAAAGTGACTTGAAAATAAGACATCCAATCTTGAAAGCACACCGCTGAACAACCGGAAGCCAGTATAATTGCTTCAAGAGAGGAGTCATACGCATCATCCCCAGAGACTAATGTTGGATGGACAAAGAATGTCACAGGATTCATCGTACGAAACTTCACAATGCTCAAACATGATAGTGACAGTATCACCTCATATCCTGACACTCTCTGTGTAGTTAGAGTAGTCTTAGCCTTCTAAATAACAGCAAATTATGCATGCTCTGTGTAGAGCATCAAAAGTGCCCCCATGACAATGGGAGTGTTTTTCTGCACTGCAAAGCTGCAGTGACAAGAGCTTGCTTACAGGGTTAATGTCCTTTCATCACTGAAGTCAGCAGTGCACTAAAATATGCAATGGGTTTATGTCCTAAGGGATATTTATGTGTAAGGACAGCTGTTATCACCTGACCATTGTAATGGCAGAATAAATAGAACTTCTTGGTGTAGTCAGGAGTTCCCAAAGGGCACATAAGGAGTATGCCCAAATGAGCATGGGGACTCAAAGGGGTTCCACTGGGAGTTAAAAAAAATTAGCAAAACAAATTAGGTTTATTTGTTTAATTTGCTGATCCCAGCAAGGTCCTCCTATGTGGACCAGTGGATCCTCCCCAGACCCAAGGATCCAAGAGTAAAAAATACATTAAAATAAAGAAGGGTCTGGCCATAGACCATACCCTGCATACAACCAAATGCAGTGCACAGTAGAGGTAACAGGCATGTGGCAGGTGGGTGCAGGGAGCTTAGCCTGCTGAGTCAGGGTTGGCCTCCAGTAGAGGATTCGGCAGAGCACCTAGCTGGAAGCCAGGCCCTGTGGCCAATCTCAGCAGTGCACAGCCAAAGGCCATGTGCAACAGTGGTTGCAAACCTGTGACAGAATGGACGGAGGGGGCCGGTCCAGCACTCAACTCCACTGCAAACAGCACAGGGCCTGTGCAGTGCCAGTTGGCAGTCTGCGGAGAGAAATGTAGCAAACCACACCTCTGCACTGTCAAAGAACATGCGCAGGGGGGGTTGCATTCCTGTGGCGAGTTAGGCGCAGGGTGTCAGACTTGGAAAGGCTAAGTGGGGGATGGCTATCTATGAATGGTTGGTTGCAAGACCTGGCTGGAGGCTAGGGCGTGAGGCTGAATCTCATGCCAAAGGTCATGCCTGGTGGAAGTTGGCCAACCACGGAAGATTGGGCTTCCACCTGAAGCCATGCATGGCAGGGTTTGCATGCCTATAAAACCCCGATTAGTGGGGGTTGTCTGCCTGGGGAGTGCGGGGCATCCAGGCCCTGCAGCCAACCCTCGCTGTGCATGAGCACAGTTTTAGCATGACTGTTGTGACCTTACTTTACAAATGTTTGTGGTATATGGTGGTATACGTTTGTAACCATTACTGGACTTTAAGTGTTTTTAGGTGACTTTCCGTTTTTTTTTTTTACACAAATATTTAACGTGCTACAACATAACCAACCATACTTAACTTTTGCCTTTTTTAGTACATTTTATTGGTGTGTGTCTATATTATGTTATAATATATCATTTTTTTAAAACATCAGGTCAGAAATCGTTCATGCATTCAAGAGGCAAGTGAAATTAACTAACAGCCAACAAACCTTCACTGCAGTTGAGGACATACCACACGATTGCTTCCTTGCTGAGCGCAATATCAGATACCTGCAACAATGCCCACAGCGTGCCTTCCTGAAATTCGGAAATGTGGCTCATTCATATCTGACCAGTGAGAATGTTTATGCCTATTTTATATGTGTGCTGCTTCTATTTTTATGAATAGGTCATTTGCCAAGTTCCCTTTCTTAGGAGACCCGCGGGCCCTCCTTGACTGCACTAAGTGCAGACATTGTATGCTGGTAAAACGAGGAAACTGTCTATCTCCCTGTCTGCATTCATTGATTTTGAAAGTCTTCCAATATGAAATTGCTTAAGGCCTGAACTACTTGATGGTGGCTGTGGGAGAGAGTGAGAGAGGCTGGAAATACATTCATTTTTCTGCCTCGCCACTGCAGGTTTCCTGTAATAATTGTGTGAGGTCCTCTGTGTATGTAAATTTTCTTTACCTCCTCAGCCCTACTGCTTTGATGCCCACTATCTCGCATATGTACCCCATGACTACCGCATTCTGCCCATACAAATGTACATGTAATACATCTGGAACTGTTCAAAAGCAGATTTTAAAATGCAACATAATATGCAGCTGCTTATTGTACTTCTGTCTCAAGCATATTATGATTTATTTATTAATCAATTGAGAGCAGGGTTCCTCTATTTTATTAAGGATGGAACCTCGTGTTTTGAAGTGTATTATGATGACATACTTATTTTAGCCATATGCTCTCACCCTTCTTCCTTTATGCCCACATTTATCATTTTTTCACACATATTTCACACGTATTATTACAGAATACAGCAGACCTAGAAACAGGAACTAACAAGGAGAAATAAATATATATCTCTGGTGTCCAATTCTGACGCATTCCCCCCAGGTCTATCACTGTTGGTAAATCTGAGATAGTGTCAGAATGCATGGCTGGATGGGTGGGAACACCAAAGCTCTACCCATGTAAAGCCTCCACCACTCAGTTTAACGCAAGGCAGCGGCTTGCACTGCCTTGCATTACACCAGATTTACAAAGCCATGATGGGTGGTCTTGCGTAGCTTGGTAAATCTGATTTTAAGTTTTGTGTCGCCCTACCGCGCCATGCCTGGACCTTCCTTCCCTCAATAGATTCCTTATTAATAAGCCATCAGCTCAAGTAGCTTAGGTAATGATAGCTGGAAATCACCTTTCTATTTGGTGTGTAATTGTGAATCCACCAGCAGGCAAGTGGGGAGATAAGTCACACTTTTGATAGGAGCTTTGACTGAGCCCCAACAATGCCCAAACAGAAGGGCACACAAACTCATAGTTTTTACTCAGCATTTAGTTAGCTCACCTTGGATGGTGCAGAAAGACAAACTTCCAGTGAAATGTGCATGATGTGTGACACGTAACCAATCAAACAAGCTTCAATACAGGAAAAAAACAAGTTGTCTGACTGCGTTTCGCCGCATCAATTGTTTGTAAATCTGCCCCTAATTGGTTTATATAAGTTAATTGCAAATTGGAAAAGATCCTCAAAAGATGTCAACATTCCCTCCTGGGGTGTTTCTGAGATTTCTGGAAAAAACATAGTTGATCAATGAGCTCGCATTCTTGGATGGATGTTGGAGCTTTGGATGATTGAGGACTTTGACTTGGGATATCAAAGCTACTTCGAAGTTTGAATCATTCCAATCAGTTGAACTAAGAGTTTTTAGTTGGTATAACAGTGTTGGAGTCAGAGTCTTATGATCTGAAAGCTTGGTGAACAGAATTTTCTGAGATAAAAATCCTCTGAACAGTACAAGGCATTTCTTATATTGGCAGAGGATGTAACTTTTCCTGGCTATATAATACTCGGTTGTCATGGTCTCTGAAATTCACACGGAAGTTAACCCCTCCCATGCTCATGACGAACTCAGCTCGTCATGAGCCACGGTGTCCATGTGCTCAGCTCGTCATAACGGTCAGAACGCTCGCACGTGGGGCTAATTCCCCTGCTGTGCTGAAAGTTCTGAAGACACGGGTGTGGCCGTGACGAGCTCAGCTCGTCGTGAGCACACGGCCACCGTGGCTCATGATGAGCTGAGCTCATCCTGAGCTCAGCCTACCCACCCCCCAGCACAATGGGGGAATTAGCCTCGCAGGCAAGGGAGGTATTTCCACAGAAGTCAACATTTTGTGTAAAAAGTGGAAACACATGTTAAGACTGTGTAGATAGTTTCACACAGCATTTTTTTTCTCTTTGGTACTTGGAGAATCATTTCAAGTAAATCCAGACCAATGAGATAACCTCAGTTAGGGTCAACAAGCTAGGCAATAAGGTTCAAAGTTCTTCTGCACTTCTCTAGTAAATTTTTGCTCCTTCCAGATGCAAAAGGCTTTCTTCACTCTAGGATGTTCCAGCTCGGGCGTATCAAGGCTTAAGAAGCATGCCAAAACAGCAGACGAGGACTTAAATACTCCTATGACCTTTTTCAGAAAAATCTCTGTAGATATCCCATAACAAGTTCTCTCAAAAAGGGATTCAGGTGGATGTTGGTGGTTTTTCCTTCATCAGGCATAGTTGGGTTTCTTCATTCTTCCTTCCCTTTTAAGTTTAAACTGAAGAGCAGTGAGTCCAATATGAATTACATAAGAGCAAAGGCTAGTAGGCTGTTGGTGTGTATCCCTAGCACACTCACAAGATGCTCCTCATATACAACACTCAGCCATTTTCCACAGTGTGAGGTCACCCCACCTCTGTGGCGCTAGCCGTGTGTGTGTCTGTCTGTCAACGGTCACAGATCATTTTCTGCAAAGTACTACTATACAAGAAGTCTTTAAAGGTGGGTAGGTACTTAGTATTTCCTGTGACCCACCTGTGTATCTTAATTAGCTTCACTTTCCCGCCTCAATATGTGATTAAGCCTTTAGTCACCCTTTAAAATGTGTAAAATATTAAGCCCCGCATACTTGAAGGAGACTGACAACTGCAAACAGGGCCTGTCAGTTACCCGTGCCTCTACGCCTCTTCATTAGTACCAGTCAGTATTTAATTTAACAGTTATAAATGGCAATCCCATTCCATCGCTGACAACCTGATATCAGAAGGCTAGTTCCATGCAATCAAGGACTACACTGAGAATGAACCTCAATGTTTTAGGAGAGCATTCCGTGACTTAGGCCTGATCAGTAGGACTTTGACCACAGCAGAGAGCAAACACCTGAGTGTCAAAAAATAAAAACATCTGGAGAAACGCCATGGGAAGATTGGTATCACTGTCATGACCTGCAAGGTAAGCCCACCATTATTTTATTCCCCCATGAAGGTTTCTTCCCTGGTGTCAATGGTGTGCCATGATAACAAGTTTAGTCATGTTGTGGAGACCAAATATATTTTAATCCAACAAATACAAAGACTTTGTTAAAGTTCTATTAAATGTACTTCTGACCAGTTATTGGGTATTTCTGACTGTTTCGTTGGTATGGCGGATGGTATCCAGCTCCCTATATGGGTGGGGAGTCATATGTAGAACAGAAGAAAGTGTTATGTACATTCGATTTTAAGAAATAAGAAGGAAGGCACACAATAATATAATTTCATATAGAGAGAGCTGACAGCTACATAGGGGTTTTTAGAGAATTGATAATGGAAAATGGCTATAATTAAATTATAGTGAGTTGCAAAATTCTGGGCTAAAATCCTGAGGTTTTTTTATGAACTTGTAGTTGGGAATTCCAAAGAATTTTGAAAATTGCAGCCTTGCAGATAATTTAGAATTTGGCGGGCTGGGTACTCCATTGCAGAAGTGATGGAGTACCTTGTCGGCCAAGCTGCCAGTTAGTCTACCCTATTTATGGTTGGGCTTGCCTTATTTAGGATGGATGGTGTGATGTCCCTTCCTGTTATGGTACAGAGAGCACTGCTGGGCCAGTGGTGAAGTCTATATTTGGCAGACAATAGTCCATCAGGGTTGCCGATGTGATATCCTCTGCCACCCTGACAGACTGAGTATCATCCGCCAAACTTTAGATCTTGCCTAAGACATGACAAAGTTGTATATCTTTTACTACAACATTTTACAATTTATGTCTACATTGACTATTTAGCGCCTCAGTTTGTAGAATGTTAAATTTTTCACTTTTCACAAATGCTTCTTTGTGCATATGACAGGGTGTGTTAAGCAATTTAATACAAAAAAGTTTGCGCTTTATTTACGTTTGATGGTTATATACATCCAACAGGTGAGTCTCCTGCAGGGGGATTTTAACATGTTTGTGATCACCTTTACTAGTAGTTCTTGAACTAAGCATTATTGATTATGGCATTCAAAAAGAAGTGAAAGGCTCAAGAATAATATGGGAAACTTTTCCTACATAGTTGAGGTGAAGTAGCTCCAACTAAAATGAAACCAAACATGTATTGACGAAGACAATAGCACTTGCCTTTGTATAGTACATACACACAGAGACATGCAACATACAAGCACATTATCACACCTAAAGCACACATATGCACACAGGGTGTAGGTTTCATCTGATCGACATTGTAATCTGCTTTTTGTCATTATACTTACCTAGGGCTTCACTTGGACTGGTTGTTGTTTTGTTGTTCTTTTTCTTTCTTGTGTTTGTACAAAACTGAGTGGCTCCTTCTCTGGTATCATGCATGAAAGAAGGTTGTAAAGTATTTGCAGTGTAATTGAATACTGTTATATGGTAGAACATGCAATAAAGAGCCACTGGGAAAAAGCACATATGCACACAGATCAACACATCTACAGACATTCATTCATCAGACAAGAGAATACATACAAACAACCATGGCACAGAGCAAAAAACACGTCTGACACCAATGCTCTCAAAGCAACAAATGTACAAACACTCCTGTTACCCATACAGACAGAACAATAGTCATACAGTAAGTTGTGCATGCTGGCCATTCAACTACATACATACACAAGCCAACAGATGTAGATGTGCATTAAGGGAACATATGGGGTGTAATGGAGCTAATCACAAATCACACATCAGTGGGCCCATAACACTGCAAATCATTCATACACACATTTAACCTGCTCCGAGGATTCGGTGAAGACCAAAGGAGAGCTGCTGGATTTAATTTTAAGGAAAAACATTTATAACACATCACCATTATTTGTCAATGGATCAGCTAGTAAAAGTTAACTAAAGGACAACAAGACCAGCTTAATTCTCCATTTATTTAATGTTTATTTAGAGACTAGATCTTCTAGCATGACCTCTACCTTTTATTTTCAAAGAAAAATTATTTTAAACATCAATAGCTTAAAAGAAAAGTTTAAAATTCAAAACATTCATTTATTAGCATGACAGTTTGAAATCTTATATTACCAAATTTTGAAAAAGCAGACATCAGCATAAGGACAGAATATTTCCCAATGAACATCTCTCTATCTCTCTCGATGTTCCCCTCTCATAGGACTCTGCACCCATTCAAAAGTTAAAGTTCAGAAAAATTCAAAGTCCCTGTGCCATAGGAAAAGTTGCGCAGACCGACAGCATGTCGGGGTGCAAAGATAAAATCGGAAAAGCAAGCATAAATCATCCTTCCAAATGTACTCTTTTATTCCCTTTTTCACTAACTTATCTATCTAAAATTTGTAACTTTAGGGTCTTAGACTAACCGTGATTGGTCACTTGAGGGGTGGATGAGCATCACCTCATCACATTATTGTTCAATTTCCACAGAGTCATTGTTATAATTGAATAAAATAGTAAACCCATTGTTCATGTCATGCTTCTTCCGCTTATGTCCTTTAATTTGTTATTTGATGCTCTATTCCCACGTGCAAGATGCTGACATTCAAAAAAATTGGCATCCATTCCAAGATGCAGGCCACACTGTCCTTGACCCATTCTGTACAGGCACAGGCTGCTCGCTCCTCTCCCCTTCCATGCTTGTACATGCGAACTTCCTCGCAAACTCGGAGTCGCTGTCAGCCTCCATTTTGTATTTGCCACATAGGCCACATTTTAGCAACTATTAAAGAAACAAACACAAATGAAATGTACATTATGAGAAATAAAGCCCTTCTGTTTACCTCCCCCCTACTAATAGTATCCCAGTTAGTAGTTTTCTAGCCTTAAGCAACACATATGCATTGTTTACTTACCAATCTTCATGATTTATGCCACAAATAATTCATGTAATTTTCAATTTGATTATGACAAATGCGTACCTTTTAGGACACAATACGTTGCAAATTAGTAGATTACAACTTGCAATTACATGCAATTTTAATATCCCACGTGTATTTATGTAGGTGCATTCTATTCTATGTTGGTTAAATTCAAAATCACACAATTAATACATATTACTGTTATGAAGAAGTAACTTCACAAGGGGTATACAAAAATGTTTTTTTCCACCTTGCTCCATCAACTCCCTCCTTTGGTGATTTATCACCAAATATCTCACAAAAATGGGTACATTTTTATCTCAACATGTTTCAAATTCTTTTAATTAGTATGAATTACACTTTAGTTTCTTCCATTTTCTTTCTGTCTTGATAAAACTTCTCTTTAAACTCTTCCATTTCAATATCACCTTTTTCTCGTTCCCTGTCTTGTTTTTCTTCAATTACTTTCTTTAAAGCTCTTTTGACATTTCTTCTCTGTCTATATTGGCAACTTAATCTCAAAACTAAGATCACTATTATTATTACAGTACCTGGAATTAGTATCTTCCCTATAATAGATCTACCTATTTCATAAAACCAATTTTTTTTGTGTTTAAGAGATTTTTATTAGCATTTTGAGTAAATACAATACATATGATAAAAAAAATTGTAACAATAAAATAAGTAAGAGAAGTAGAAGAAACATATGCATGAGCAATAAAAACAAAGAAAGAAATGATCATAGAGAGAAGAGAAAAGGGAAGAGGGAGAAACAAGAAGCATAGAAAAGAGGAAAGAAGAACGGAAAGAAAATAAGGGCAGAAGAAGAGAAGAAAAGAGAGAGAGAGGAGAAGGAGAAAATAAGTGGGAAAACTGAGAATCAGTCAAGGAAGAGATTTGGAGGAAAGATAAGTGGTAAAGGGGAGCCAAAGAAGATCAGAAAACCAATAAAACCAATTTTTGACTGCTGAAAAACTTCTACTAAGTTTCTCAAGAACACCATCAACCTCCAGTGGTTCAACTTCCTTATGCAATTCTTTAATATTTGTAATATATCTCTCAATGTTTTGACTTTTATCAGGATTGTAGGTACAACAGTGTTGCACCTTCAAAATTCCACAAACTCCTCCTTCCTTGGCCAAAATTATGTCTAAAGCAAGTCGATTTTGCATCACCATACTTCTCATAGCAACCATTTCAGTGTTTACAATTAAAAGTCCTCCAGCTGTATCTGTTGATAAGCGGTCTACTATTGTTGACAATTTTCTAATTCTGTTTGCATTAAAGGATATACCCACTGCTGGTATCAGTGCTCCAAAAACATCACCTATTATTTCAATCAAACTTTCTCTTCTTCTACGACTTAAAGGTTTACCTATCTCATGAATTCCATTAGTACCTCTATCTACATGAAAGATTTTAGGAAAGACCAAGCCAATATAACATGGACCGTACCAATGGTCTGGTAGTTTGTAATAAGCTTTGTTCCCACATAGAAAATAAATACCTGGAAAAACTGGGTTATTACCACCTATAAATCCCCAACCCCCTTTTATGATATAGGTATCTTCACATTGACTTGCTCCCATAAAATCATTTTCATACACAGTGTTCTCTTCTAATACATAATTTTCCCAATAATGGTGTATTTATGCTTATACACACATTTACATTATGTAAATGTAAATGTGGGTGTACTTGTAAAGCGCACTGCGACTCCATGGAGTATCCTGGGGCTGAGACCGCTGGGGAACCAGTCCTGGTTTTCCCTGTGAGATGGTCCCTTTCTGGGTATTTCCAAGGTGAAACCAGGCATCCCCGGCGTCTGTGGGGGGCCGTTGTAGAGATGAGGCAAGCTTAAGAAGGCCACCTTGGACCCGCTGTGCCCGGCCAACTATAGGCCCATTTCGCTCTTGCCTTTCTCGATAAAAATCTTAGAGAAATTGGTCACTAGCGTCCTGTCCAGCTTCCTTGAAACTAACGATCTTTTGGACGTGGCCCAGTCTTCACGTCTGCGGTTTTGAAAAGGATTGATTCCATCAATTGCACCGGCCATACGCAGCTGACTAATACCCGCCACATCCCCTGGATCCGTCCCGGGTTCAGCCGTCATCCTGCATTTTAAACGGCGTGCAGTTGTTCAAAGAATGTGAGCCAACCCACCACCTGACTACATACCGCTTTGCGGGCGCCCTGTTTTTTTACACCTCTGCAATCCATAACAGACAACTTCTCTTGATTCGCAGTCTACCTCCACTCCTACAGCGCTTGTGCTTGCTGTGCAGTGAAGCTCATACCCAGTCCCTGTCCTGAGGAAAACCTACAATATCTACGGTTCGAAACGCCTTGACCCCCAGCCTGTGACAAGAAAGAAGGGTGCAAATAGGGATCAACTAATTCCACTGCTGTGGGTCCTTGTTTGCAATCTTATAAAATATTCCATCACAGGTTTTGTGAGATAGGCAGGCAGTCTTATTCCATCTCCAGTTCCGCATGTCCACTGGTATTCTAGCTAAAGGACTGGTCCCTCCCTTTATGTTTTGTGTAAATGTGTTATGATCACAATTAATTTGGAATGTATTTATTGTGTATTAAGTCTCATTTTGGTGTCGTGAAATTTTGAGTATTCATTGTAAATATTTTTACACCTGTATATATCGTGCACACAATTGTATGTTTTTGACTTGATTCTTTTGACAGGATTTTCCTTTGAAGACATTTTGAATGAATTAATGAAACTTGATTATAAATGAAAATAAATGTTTTGTTAAACAAAAGTTTTGGGTCACGCAGCATACATAGGCTGTGAATGTCTAACATAATATCGACAGACAAAATATCTACATACAAAAATATCGACACATAAATATCGAAATCAAAAATATCGGAGTTATATCTTTATAAAGGTAAGTACAAAAATATCGGGGAAAAAATATCGTATTACAAAAATATCGAAATTAAAAATATTGTTTTTTTATTGTATTAATAATAATGTAAAAATAATTTAAAAATACATATAATTTTACAAATATTAAATAAAAATATTAAAACATATTTAAACAATAATAAGTAATACATATACATTTAAAATAAATTAAAAAGTCTACATATAAAGTAATATATATACTTACTCCACATATTAAAACAGTTGGAAAAGCGTTGGATAGCGTAGGGGTTTAAATTACTATTCCCACTCCAGAGGGTGCAACAGTAGGGAAAGCGTTGGATAGCGTAGGGGTAAAAATTACTATTCCCACTCCAGAGAATGCAACAGTAGGGAAAACGTTGGATAGCGTAGGGGTAAAAATTACTATTCCCACTCCAGAGGGTGCAACAGTAGGGAAAACGTTGGCTAGCGTAGGGGTTAAAATTACTATTCCCACTCCAGTGGGTGCAACAGTAGTGAAAGCGTTGGATAGCGTAGGGGTTTAAATTCCTATTCCCACTCCAGAGGGTGCAACAGTAGGGAAAGCGTTGGATAGCGTAGGGGTTAAAATTACTATTCCCACTCCAGAGGGTGCAACAGTAGGGAAAGCGTTGGATAGTGTAGGGGTTTAATTTACTATTCACACTCCAGTGGGTGCAACAGTAGGGAAAGCGTTGGATAGCGTAGGGGTTTAAATTACTATTCCCACTCCAGAGGGTGCAACAGTAGGGAAAGCGTTGGATAGCGTAGGGGTAAAAATTACTATTCCCACTCCAGAAGGTGCAACAGTAGGGAAAGCGTTGGATAGCGTAGGGGTTTAATTTACTATTCCCACGGAAAGCGTTGGATAGCGTAGGGGTTTAAATTACTATTCCCACTCCAGAGGGTGCAACAGTAGGGAAAGCGTTGGATAGCGTAGGGGTTAAAATTACTATTCCCACTCCAGAGGGTGCAACAGTAGGGAAAGCGTTGGATAGCGTAGGGGTTTAATTTACTATTCCTACTCCAGAGGGTGCAACAGTAGGGAAAGCGTTGGATAGCGTAGGGGTTAAAATTACTATTCCCACTCCAGAGGATGCAACAGTAGGTAAAGCATTGGATAGCATGGGGGTAAAAATTACTTCACACACTACTCCCGCTTTAACACACAACACAGTACACATACAAAAAACACAATTAATATAAATATCAATTAATCAATTAATAACAATTAATATTATTAAATTGATGTAATTTTAATTGAACTAATTAACACATATTAATTACCAATTAATTAACAATAAATACCAATAAAAAAATACAATCTCTTTAATTATTTACATTTAATTATATGACACCCTATTACCCTATAAACACACAACCCACTACACATAAAAAAATCATATCATTTAATCACTTAATAATTATTAATTACCAATTAATTATTAATTAACAATAAAAAAATATTAAATATATTAGCTCATCAACTCTAACTAATTTA
Organism: Lissotriton vulgaris; assembly: GCF_964263255.1. Classification (NCBI taxonomy): domain Eukaryota; kingdom Metazoa; phylum Chordata; class Amphibia; order Caudata; family Salamandridae; genus Lissotriton; species Lissotriton vulgaris. Next base: position 734,867,049 of record NC_141691.1, on the reverse strand, counting down.
ATTATTAAATAATTAATAATCTTTTATTACTAATTATTTATTAATTAACAATAACAAAAAATTACTTTTATAACCACATTAACTCTAATTATTGTAATTAACTAATTAATATTAATTAATTACCAAGTATTTACTAATCACCAATAACACAATATTCAATATATTTGCACAATAACTCTAATTAATGTAATTAACTAATTAATATTAATTAATTACCAATTAAATATTAATTAACAATAACAAATTAAATATATTACCACATTAACTCTAATTAATTTAATTAACTAATTATTATGAATTATTTACCAATTAATTATTATGTAAAAAATTATGTAAAAATATAAAAATTTATTAATTATTATTAAATTACTTCCCACCCTATTCCCCTATAAACCCACAACCCGCTCTGATACTAAAACGCAAAATGTAAAGTAAATTACTAAATTTCAAACATACATTTAATAACATATTTAACAAACATATAAACAACATAATAAAATACAAAACACTAAACATAATTTCGATATTAGTAAATTTCGATATTAGTAACATAAAAACGATATTCTGTCTGTCGATATTTTGGACATCGATATTCTATACCATCGAAATTTAAACTTCGATATTATTGTATATCGATATTTAAATTTCGATATTTTGTCTGCCTACCATGGGCTGTGTGGGTCCTAATTTCTCTTCAAACTATCCTGACTAGCCATTTTGTTCTGTTTTCCAGGTTGGATTCAGGCCGGCCAACGGAACGGAGTCTGCCTTGGTGGCCGTTCTGGACGACCTGCGTTCGCGTGTCGACATGGGAGGAGCAGCATTTCTGGTGCTGCTCGACATGTCGGCCGCATTCGATACGGTTGACCATGCGGTGTTACTGGGCAGGCTCCGGGAGTCCGGGGTGACCGGCCTGGCCCTAGACTGGCTGGCCTCATACCTCTGTAACAGGCAGCAATCTGTGGCCCTGCCGCCTTTCCGATCAGCCGTAAAAGATGTAAATCAGGGTGTGCCGCAGGGCTCTGCAATCAGCCCGATTCTTTTTAATTTATATCTTCGCCCTCTAATAAGTTTGATCAAGTCATTTGGCATCTCTGTTATCAATTATGCTGATGACACTCAACTTATTTTTTCCTTTGAGGGCAGGGAAGCGGTTTCCATGGAATCCTTTCATCGTTGCTTGACTGTAACGGCGGACTGGTTGCGTCAGAATTCACTCCAGTTCAACGGAGCAAAGACCGAAGTTCTCCATTGCTCACTGGACCGATTGCCCTGTCCTCTACCCGAGGGGTTCTGGCCTTTTTCTACTCTAGGCACCGTAGCGGCGGCAGAATCCGCCCGCAACCTAGGCGTCCTGTTCGGGCCTAGCCTCCAGCTGGATGCCTTCGTTAATAAAACCACGGCGACTTGCATGCTACTACTTCGCATGTTACGGAAAATTCTTCCATTATTTCCCCCCGCGGCAAGGACGGAAGCAGTGCGTAGTATCATCCTCAGTAGATTAGACTACTGTAACGCACTGCTTCTGGGGGCCCCCAATACCCTGGTCGCGAAGCTGCAACGGGTGCAGAATATGGCAGCCAAATTGGCCCTTTCACGACCGCGGTCTGCTTCTTCCTCTCTTGCGCTCTTGGATCTTCATTGGCTCCCCGTCCAAAAACGGATCTGCTATAAATCTTCTTGTCTGGTTTTCAGAGCTCTGCACGGGTTGGGTCCAGTAATGTTGCAAGATCTATTCTCCTGGTACTCTACCGCCAGACCTTTGAGATCTTCCTCGGCATTCCTGGTTACAGTCCCCAGGATAAAAAGGGTGAGGATGGGCGGCCGCTCTTTCAGCTTTGCGGCCGCCAAACTATGGAATTCCTTACCGATGTCCCTAAGGTGCAAACAGGATCTTTGGTCTTTTAAAAAGGATAAAAAACAAAACACACAAAAGAGCAGACCAGGTCTGTGAATGGTGTGTAACTGCAAAGGCGACCGTGAGGTACTGATGGTGAGTGCATAAGACAAAGGGTTGCAAAATTGTAAAGACTATAGGTCACAAAGGGCTGTAGAAATTCCCATCAGACCACCCGTGTGGTGGATTTCACGTCACGTGGGAATTACTGATCTTACCTTCCCAATTCCGACCATACAGTGTCGATGTGGGAAAGGTTGTCAGTGACATAGTCTCAATGTGACACCCTAAAGTAGTGTAAATGAAAACAGTGCAGTGCTCAAAAAAATGTAATAGGTAAAATTGACTACCTAGACTCCAAAGAGCATTAGAATAGAAGTCCAAGTGTCAAAGATTAAAAAACACGCCGAGTAGTATTACTACTCTTTGGCTCTGTGTAGTGTGGTCGACATGTTTCAGCTTTAGAGGCATCTAGCCAGCTTTCTTCAGGACCTATGGTAAAACCTAGGCTACTGCAACTACATATAATATGTTTCAATGTAGAATGACAAAGATGTACTGATACAAAGTTACATGTATATACCAGGAACTAGAATACTTAAATGTCCACTGGAGGGAAAGAAAATGTCTTCTTCCTATCAAGAGACAAAAACAGAAAAGCAATATGTCAAACAATACCACTGTCAAACACAACCACCTACGTACACACACAGAGACCGTGCAGACACACCTGCAAGAATAATTTACATTCTGCATTCTGAAAAGCATAATAGCTTGATCACATTGAGGCATTTCCTCTAAGTGATACTCACCCAGCTTTGTGTGGGTGATGGCCTCACCTCACCCGGCGACCGCTCGGGAGTATAAGGCCCCGCTCTATAGTGTAGAAATAAAAGGCACAGTGAGCACACAACTTCCCTGTGCCTGGCCCAATGGTTCTACACATTTAATCCAACAGACGTGTGGTAGCTAGCAAACCGTCACACCCAACACCGAACACCACAAAGATTCATACGAGGTACTTAGAAATCGCATGGCTTGCGATCCTAAACATGCCTTAGTTACTGACATTTCTGTGTGTCTCTCAATGACTTTATGAGAGATAATGTATATCCTAAATCTTTACCTAGAAGTTGTGTGCTCACTGTGCCTTTTATTTCTACACTATAGAGCGGGGCCTTATACTCCCGAGCGGTCGCCGGGTGAGGTGAGGCCATCACCCACACAAAGCTGGGTGAGTATCACTTAGAGGAAATGCCTCAATGTGATCAAGCTATTATGCTTTTCAGAATGCAGAATGTAAATTATTCTTGCAGGTGTGTCTGCACGGTCTCTGTGTGTGTACGTAGGTGGTTGTGTTTGACAGTGGTATTGTTTGACATATTGCTTTTCTGTTTTTGTCTCTTGATAGGAAGAAGACATTTTCTTTCCCTCCAGTGGACATTTAAGTATTCTAGTTCCTGGTATATACATGTAACTTTGTATCAGTACATCTTTGTCATTCTACATTGAAACATATTATATGTAGTTGCAGTAGCCTAGGTTTTACCATAGGTCCTGAAGAAAGCTGGCTAGATGCCTCTAAAGCTGAAACATGTCGACCACACTACACAGAGCCAAAGAGTAGTAATACTACTCGGCGTGTTTTTTAATCTTTGACACTTGGACTTCTATTCTAATGCTCTTTGGAGTCTAGGTAGTCAATTTTACCTATTACATTTTTTTGAGCATTGCACTGTTTTCATTTACACTACTTTAGGGTGTCACATTGAGACTATGTCACTGACAACCTTTCCCACATCGACACTATATGGTCGGAATTGGGAAGGTAAGATCAGTAATTCCCACGTGACGTGAAATCCACCACACGGGTGGTCTGATGGGAATTTCTACAGCCCTTTGTGACCTATAGTCTTTACAATTTTGCAACCCTTTGTCTTATGCACTCACCATCAGTACCTCACGGTCGCCTTTGCAGTTACACACCATTCACAGACCAGGTCTGCTCTTTTGTGTGTTTTGTACTTTGGTATAGGGGAGCGAGCAGAAAGGTCGTTAAATATTCCCCCCGACCCTCCACACACCTGTTGTTTTTCTAGTATTCAGTGCAGCTTTCGAGTTGCGGGTCGTTTTTTAGGATGTAAACGCAGTCAAGTTTCCTCCACATAGCTCATCCAACATAATTGTGTTTGTTGCTTCCGTCCACCCTCACTGACACTCAAAGATCATCAGACCCCCCTCCATTACTGTTGAATAATAATTACTCCCTTAATGAGGTCCTGTCACTTGGTGATCACACAGTACCTATGGAGGCGTTCATGCCCCCTAATTAAACTCATAGTCTTCTCTCTGCCTCAGACACCGTCCGTCTGCCTACCGATAATTGGAGAGCCGAGAAGTTATTCTTTAGGGTATGTTCCATCTTGTATCATGCACCTAAACCCCACCCCCCTCCCCCTTTATTTGATGTAGCCCTCCATCTAGGATAAATATTTTTAATGCGGAGGTCACTACTTTATACTGAAGAGATGGAGGATCACTCTTATCTCCATCTAACATCAGGTTCTCAATCACGAGAGCCCGGTGTTATAAGTTCCTCCGGTCCGTTATTAGGGAAACAGTGCCTTCCGTGAAGGTATGTGATCCGGATCCTGAGATGTCTGAGCCCTACCCCCGCATCAGCTGTTACTCTTGAATGTGGGAGTGTTGATCGGTGTCGTCTTCACTGTTTGGTGACGCCGGGTTATCGCGCGTGCGTCAGAAAGCAGCGCTCGGAACTCTGTAAGCATGCGCAGTAACAGAGGAGCGTTCTACATCCTACACGCATGCGCCAGAAAGTAGCACCTTTCCTCGCGCGTTTGTTCGCGACTATGTGGATTCAGCACTTCACGGCAGATTTATCTATTTAAAGAGAAGGGGCGGCATTAATTTCACCTCCACTTCCGCTCGTGTCAGAAGCATAGGCACCGACGGACAGGTGAGTCGCAGAGTACCTGTACTTTATTTTAGTAAGGGCCTGTTTAAGATACTGGATTATCTATCCCTCGTGGAGGTAGCCAGCTCAGAAGGAATTGGTATGATCCCGAGTTTCTACCTCTTTCCATTTTCACTCAGTGCCAGAATAGCCTTCCTTTTGCTATTTTCATACAGGGTGGGAGCCTTTGAACATGGGTGACTTGGGCAGCCACCCAGGGGCTTTCTTTACCAACTCCCCACCATTGCATAAGCGCTGCAGCCTATATTAGGTCTTTAGTGTACCCCCCCTAGAAATACATCTGGCTTTTAAAGAAAGCTTCTAGGTAAAGATTTAGGATATACATTATCTCTCATAAAGTCATTGAGAGACACACAGAAATGTCAGTAACTAAGGCATGTTTAGGATCGCAAGCCATGCGATTTCTAAGTACCTCGTATGAATCTTTGTGGTGTTCGGTGTTGGGTGTGACGGTTTGCTAGCTACCACACGTCTGTTGGATTAAATGTGTAGAACCATTGGGCCAGGCACAGGGAAGTTGTGTGCTCACTGTGCCTTTTATTTCTACACTATAGAGCGGGGCCTTATACTCCCGAGCGGTCGCCGGGTGAGGTGAGGCCATCACCCACACAAAGCTGGGTGAGTATCACTTAGAGGAAATGCCTCAATGTGATCAAGCTATTATGCTTTTCAGAATGCAGAATGTAAATTATTCTTGCAGGTGTGTCTGCACGGTCTCTGTGTGTGTACGTAGGTGGTTGTGTTTGACAGTGGTATTGTTTGACATATTGCTTTTCTGTTTTTGTCTCTTGATAGGAAGAAGACATTTTCTTTCCCTCCAGTGGACATTTAAGTATTCTAGTTCCTGGTATATACATGTAACTTTGTATCAGTACATCTTTGTCATTCTACATTGAAACATATTATATGTAGTTGCAGTAGCCTAGGTTTTACCATAGGTCCTGAAGAAAGCTGGCTAGATGCCTCTAAAGCTGAAACATGTCGACCACACTACACAGAGCCAAAGAGTAGTAATACTACTCGGCGTGTTTTTTAATCTTTGACACTTGGACTTCTATTCTAATGCTCTTTGGAGTCTAGGTAGTCAATTTTACCTATTAAATTTTTTTGAGCACTGCACTGTTTTCATTTACACTACTTTAGGGTGTCACATTGAGACTATGTCACTGACAACCTTTCCCACATCGACACTATATGGTCGGAATTGGGAAGGTAAGATCAGTAATTCCCACGTGACGTGAAATCCACCACACGGGTGGTCTGATGGGAATTTCTACAGCCCTTTGTGACCTATAGTCTTTACAATTTTGCAACCCTTTGTCTTATGCACTCACCATCAGTACCTCACGGTCGCCTTTGCAGTTACACACCATTCACAGACCTGGTCTGTTCTTTTGTGTGTTTTGTACTTTGGTATAGGGGAGCGAGCAGAAAGGTCGTTAAATATTCCCCCCGACCCTCCACACACCTGTTGTTTTTCTAACTTTTAAAAAGGATCTCAAAAGTCACCAAAGCAGCGTAGTGTTAACATCTTGTAGGTAATGTTTTTGGTCGAAGCGCCAGGATACTCTCTGGGTGACAGCTGCGCTCTAAAAGTATGCTTACAATTAAAATTACAATTAATGCCCAGAGTTGCCGAGTGTGTTGCCTGGTTAGAGTAGGCACCAAGGCAGGAATTATCGAGTCCGTTTTGACCCTGGTCCACGACCCTGCCGCGTCTGGAATTGAATCCTGGTCCCGGGCCGTTCTCTGCATACGGGTCTGCCACCTCTAACCAGTGAGACACACCACTCCACATGAATGTACCTCAATATTATTATCTGCAAACGTCCACATTGTAGATTTAGTTTGTTTCACCATTTCTTTCCTTTTATATTGCTGCCTTCTTTCCTCTACCATATTTAAAATGACTTTCTCTTCATTTCTCATTTTACAAGTCAAATTATGTTTAAAAGCATAATCATGTGTCAATTCATGTGTTTCTAAGAAATATTCTCCAAACACTTTAGTAGGCTTAATTTGATTTAGTTCAGCAACAATTTTCAATCTGGCAAATACATCATCAGAATCTGAATAATAATATTCTAATTTTCCTGTCCTATAAAATAAACTTGTTAATACACTACATGTAACTCCATATGTTAACAATAAATGGTGGTAAGTCACATCCTCGAACACAGATGCTGGCAATTTCACACAGACATACCAATCACTGGCATCCATCGTCCTCACATACTCAGATAATAATCTTGAAAAGGTATTATGCGATTAATCACTGATAGAGTTATCTTGATGAATTTCAGGCCTATACACATGTCATTTTTCATTTTCCAAACCATTATTCTTTTCTTTCATACTCTCATTTGCTCATTTGCTTTAAATTTTTCAAAATCCCATCTAAAAGGAATGATAATAGCAAGAATCAACCATACTAACATTATTAACCCAGTACATATTAGCCACATTCTACACCATTTTCTAAAAATAGAACACTTAGATTGGGGTACTTCATTAGTAGTCATTTTTTTTTTTTTACACAGCGATTTTTCACAATCTTTTCACCTTTGAATTGTCTCTCTTTTACCTTTGTTTTACACTTACACTTTTCTTTTCAATCAAAATTCAAAATTTTGTTCATATACGTTTTTCTTTTTCCACAGTTTTCCCAAAAACTTTTAAAATCTCTTTTCTTTCTTTGAGTCACAGTTCACTCGCTTTCTTTTTCTTCACCTTCACAACTCAAGTTTTCTTGGCTACTATTTACTTCACTTATTGAGGGCAATAACCCTATAACTCCACTCAGGTGACTTATATTTTTGATTCAGTCTCCTCACTCTTTTTGGCCTTTGTACAATCTCTATTTTCTTTCCCAATGATTCTTTTTGACTGGTTATTTCATTTACTTGATCTTCTGGTACTTTTGCTTTATTAACCAGTTTAAATTTCAGTCCATCAGATCCTTTAGGCCAATTATCTCCTTTTAGAACTCTTTTTATTTCAGGTTCAACAAGGTTTCGCTCCACTCTCCAAGCTTTTTTTCTTGAACTTCTCCTTAATTGAGTGTCATCATCACTGTCATCAGTCTCTGTTTCAGATATTTCTATAGTTTAATTTATAATGAACTTTATAGGATCTGATTCTTTTTCTGCGCTTATTTTCTCTGTGGTCAGTTATTTCACTCTGTTAGGAACTTCTCCATAGCTGGTACTTGGAAGCTCATCCTCAACGTGAGTTATTTCCCTTTCATCAGTTTCGAGATTTCAGTTCCTGCTTTCAGAGCTTTCAGACTGTCCTTCAGTATTTTCTTGATTACCAGTCTTATTTTCACTCTGCTCAGTGTCCTTACTGGTATCAGTCTCTACCAAATCTCGACTTACAGGTCGATCTTCAAAATTCGGTATTTCAACAATTTCACTTTCTCCTTCAGATGCAGAGCTAGTATCTGATATCTCCAGATGTCGACGAACAGGTCGAGCTTCAGTATCTGGATCTTTTTCTGGTTCATCCTCAGAATCTGAGTCAGTGGTGCTTTCACCCTCTTCCTGTGGATTTTCAGGCTCAGGCACACGGATGGTGTGACTAGCGTGCACCCATCTCTTGACTCCAGCACATTTAACTGCAGTTGCGCTAACCAGAATGACTTGTCTGGGCTTTTGCCAGCGAGGCACTAGACAGATTCTTCTCCTGTGAACCTTTAACCAAACCCAATCTCCAGGAACTAGATCACGAGCTGGATGTTTTTCTTTCATTTTTGCCTCAATTCCCACCTGATGGAACACAGAAGTTGCCATGTCAGACAGATTTTTGCAGTAGTCCAGTATGATATCATCATTTATAGTCAACAGTTTATCAACTGGTACAAATGCTTGTCTCATTACTCTTCCCATCAAAATCTCATGAGGACTTAATCCTGTCCCTTTATCAGGTATGCTCCTCAAGGTCATTAGAACAAGTAGCATTGTATCGGGCCATTTCAGTCCTGTGGCCAAACACATTTTTGCAATTCTATTTTTTATTGTTCCATTTACCTGTTCAACTACCCCAGAAGCCTCTAGTCTGTAAGCACAGTGTAATTTCTGACAAATGTTCAATGCTTCACAAATCATTTGCATTAATTCATTATGAAAATGTGTTCCACGGTCTGTCTCAATGGTTACTGGGAAACCGTAGCGTGGTATTATCTCACGCAACAGGAGTTTTGCAACAGTCACTCCATCATTTCTCCGGGTTGGAAATGCTTCAACCCACCGTGTAAAAAAAACAAATGATCACAAGTACATACCGAAGCCTGTTACAGGGTGGAAGCTCAATGAAATCCATTTTTTTTTTTTTTTAAATGTTTTTATTAAGGAAAAAAAGAAAAACAGGTGCGTAATAGACAATAATCACATTGGCAAATAGGTTGAGACAGCATAGTTTCAGGCAATCAAACGGTACATATGACAGTAGGTTCTATGATCATTCAGGTCCAGATAATTTGACAATACTCAAGACAGGCTGTACATCATGCATTGCAGTTTGAAATCAACAATTTTCTTTCAAAGCGCGCATCAATATTCCTCTATATCTTCCTCATCTGAACTACCCACATCGTTAATGAAATCCGTTTTTATTCTTGTAAATGGACCTCCCTCCCATTCTATGGTTCCCAAACTCACAACTGTTTTTCTTCTTGGATTTAATTGCTGGCATAAAAGACATCTCTGGCACAAGCTTTCGGCAATCATCCTAAACTTAGGATTGTACCATGTCTGTCTAAACATTCTAATCATAGCGTCCCTCCTAATATGGGCTTGACCATGATACATTCGGGCCATATTTGAAATCATATTATCAGGCATTACTGGTCTTTCATCTTTGTAAACCAAAATTTCGTCCTCTTCTCTCTGTCTACATCCTGCTTTTACAGACCACAAGAATGGGGGAGTAGGAGGGTTAAAGACTAGGTCACCCTCCAGGCATGTAGATCCAAAAGAAACTCAAAGTGTTGGGTATAGAGACCTAGTCCGCAGGTTTTAAGGATCTTGACTTGTTAAAGTTTAGAGAAGCTTTTTGTAGAAAGAAAAATATTTCTTTCTTGAGTCCCTTCACGGTTACATGCTTCATCACTGGGGCCATCCCAGTCCTCTACGGACTGGGCGTGCTGCGACTTGCGGAGTTACGTAGGAGCACTTGTTAGTAGACTATGTGTAGTGCAATTGTTGGGGAAGTGGATTAAGTGATTAAAATACCTTGCTAGTGGGCATCAACAAATTTTACTCCTGCTCCGAGGTTGGTATGTCTAAAATGGGGGATACACTATGAAACCTAACTATAATGAGTTGGGCCGCAGTGTAAGATCAACATGTTTTGAGCTACCCCTAGCTCTTCCTCAGGACCACACAGGGACCAGCCCTGTGTATGCCACTCCTAGTGTACCTAAATAGGAAATAAGCAATATGTACAGTGAAGAAAATTAATAAATAATGTGAACTCTGCTATTAATAAAGCATGCGCTATTGGTACATACGTTCCCTATGTCACGTAAATCTGAAATGGAAAAATTGAGAGATTGCGTTAGAAAACAAGCCCCCCTCATATTGAGATATTGAGTGGGGGTACAATTAATTGCTTCCAAAAATGCAGTGCTCCATAATGGTGAGTTGCTCCACATTGGTGCTTGCAGTCTCCTAGAAAAATGTGATAGTGCCTAGGAACAATAAAACAGACTTAGTAAACCTCTTGGTGCTAACGTGTGTGTGCCTAGAAGTGTTCACAGCATGCTTGTCTGGTGAGCAGTGTGTATTTTTATTTTGTATTTTGTATGGGGTATTTCTAAAGCGCAAACTGTCGCTCCGGAAGGAGCATCCTGGCGCTGATAGACTAGTAGGCAGGCCTGAGGTGAAAATCTAGATGGCTGCCATTACAAAGTCGTCCGACAAACTGAAGATCCAGGTTTTTAACTGTCTCCTGAAGGCATTTTCCTGTGTGAGTAATCTGAGATTTAGGGGCATGGAGTTCCAGGCCTTAGATGCCAACACTGTAAGAGTCGTTCCTCCTTTGGTTGTGAGCTTGAATCTTGGGATTTTGATTAGGTTACCTCCCGACGACCTCAAGCATCTCAGCGGGTCATATCGAGTAAAACGTTTCCTCAGGTATTTTGGGCCTGTTCCGTTAAGGGATCTGAAGGTGGTTAGCAGGATTTTAAAAAGAATCCTTTTTTGTAGAGGTAGCCAGTGGAGGGTTCGAAGCGCAGTGGAAGCAGAGGATCTTCTAGGTAGTTTCAATACTAATCTAGCTGCAGCGTGTTGCACGCTCTGTAGTTTTTTTAGTGTGGATTTTTTTATACCGGCCATAAGTCCGTTACAGTAGTCTAATCGGGATAGTATGAGGGCCACTGCGACCGATTTGCGAGACTCGGTGGGTAAGAAGTCAAAAAACGTTTTAAGGGATTTAATAATGCTGAAACAGCTTCCTGCTGAGCACCTTACATGCTGGTCAAAAGAAAGGGAGTAGTCGAAAAGGACCCCTAAGTTTCTGCAGTTTTTACTGAAGGAGGGGGAGCGGGATAGTCTTCCGGCCACCAATCCTTGGAACAAAAAGAGGCCTCCTTTCCCAGTGGTAGAATCTCTGTTTTGTTAGTGTTAAATTTTAGATGGTTGTTGTCCATCCAACGGAATACATCAGTCATGCAGGTCTTTAGGTTTTGTTCTGCTTTAGTAGAGTTTTTGTCTAGGGAGACCACGAGTTGGGTGTCATCGGCATAAGATGTTACCAATATGCCGAATGACTCTATTAATGCAATAAGTGGGATCATATAGATATTGAACAATAAGGGGCTGAAGATCGAGCCCTGGGGGACCCCTGTTGCGACCTTTTTGTCTTTGGAGAGGAAAGGGGGCAGAGAGACTGATTGCGATCTATCGGTCAGGAAGGATATTATCCAAGCTAGGGCAGTGTCAGTTATCCCTATACCCCTAAGTCGATTGATCAGAATCTCGTGGGAGATGGTATCAAATGCTGCCGTGAGGTCCAATAAAATCAGAACAACCTTATTACCTTCATCCTGTGAAAATTTAATGGAATCAATGAGCTCTATGAGTGCAGTTTCAGTTGAATGTCTTGGGCGGAATCCTGATTGTTGCGGATGGAAGATGTCATGGGTATCTACGAATTTATTTAACTCTTGATACACTATCTGCTCTGGTATTTTAGCTAAGACTGGAAGGAGTGATATTGGGCGGAGATTTGACAATTCGGTGGTAGGTTTAGTAGGCTTCTTCAACAGTGGCTTGACGATCGCTTTTTTCCAGTCAAGGGGTACGATTCCTGAGCTCAATGAGGCATTGACGATGGTATTAATAGCGGGGTTAACTATGTCGATTAGCTGATGTAGTATCTGAGGAGGGCAGAAGTCGGAAGTTGCTCCAGACTTACAGGCCATAATGACTTCTCTAGTTTGAAGGAGGGAGGCAGATCAAAAAGTGCTCAGAGCGTGGGGTACATTGTTGCCACTCTCCAGTTGAATAGTAGGAGCATCCAGGGGAAGGCTAGGGAAGTCCTTTTGGATGAGCGCAATCTTCTCCTCAAAGAAGTCTGCAATTTGGTTGCAGAAGACTTCTGAGACTGGGATTGTCGGCTGGAGAACTTTAGGGTGTGTAAAAGATTTAACTATAGAGAAGACCGTTTTTTGCTTTTGTTGGGCATCATTAATGGCCTTAATATAGTATTTTCTTTTGGCCAGCTTAATATTGGCCAAATAGAGTTTACGTTGTTGGACATAGGCTAATTTGGCAGATGGATCATAGAACTTCCTCCATTTGCGTTCCATTTTCCTACATAGTAGGTGACTTTCTGTTAGCTCCTGCGAGAACCAGGGGGCATTTGATTTTTGCTTTGTGCCCTTACGTTGGTGGGATGTAGGCGGAGAGCGTTCTGTGATGACTTGGTGCATCCAGGAATGGAAATTTCTTGAGTCATGAGAGGCGTCCCCTGACATACTAGGCTGTTGCAGCTGGCATGGGGTGGTTTGCTTTTAACGTCTTGGCAACCTTCTTCCAATTTATATTACAGGTTAACTGTTGATGAGTATTAGGTGTTTTGGTCGGGCCTGGGAGATTGATATTAAATGGAATGAAACTGTGGTCTGTCCAGATGTGTGAGACTGGGTTAAGAGAAGAAAGTGCCTGAAAGTTAGAACAGACTCCGTCCAGTGAGTGCCCCGCGTAGTGAGTGGGTGACTCCACCAATTGATGCAGGCCGAAGATATCCAGAGTCTGGTAGAAATTAATGGCTTGGGCGTCATCTCTAACTGTAGATTGAAATCCCCCATGAGTGTAAAATGTGGGTGGCGCACCAGGAGTTGTCCTAGACATTCTCCTATTGAGTCAAGAAATGGAGCGGCGTTACCTGGAGGGCGATAAACCAGACCCCCGGAAAAGGACGCAGAGGCATTAAGCGAGATGGAAAAGCCTATTCCTTCTGCCCCCTTCAGTGGGCCAAAGTTGAAGGTATGGCATTTAAGGGTATTTCTACTGATTAGAGCAGCCCCACCCCCTCTACCTAGTTGTCTGTCCTGTCTGAAGATGGTAAAGCCGGCAGGGATAGCAATGGCTAGGTCAGGGTTACTGTGTCGTTAAGCCAGGTCTTCGTCACAAAAAGGAAGTCCAAATCGTGATCGAGGATCAAATCCCTGATATCCTGACTGTGGCAGCACAAGGACCGGGCATTAATCAAGCCACCCTTGAAATTACTAGTGCAAAGTCTCGTGGGGGCTGCAGTAGGCATGGAATCTGGGAACCATGAGGTAGACCATTTACATGTGATGCATGAGAAGGGACCCCATATCGACTCCATAGGAGGACAGTGTGAACATTTATTGATGTCCTTGTACATTAGGAGATCTCGCCCTCTGTACACAAAAGTAGGGGAACTGTGAAACTTGGGAGGGGAGGTTGAAACGCCAAGAGTGGAGTGAGATCAATCAGAGCCTCCTGCGCCTGTCGCGGTCTTGGCGCGGACGGGCGCAGACGGGCTTTCCTTTGGCGCACTTTCGGCGCGCCACCGGCGCGCCCGCCCGCTGCGCCGACGGGGAAGGTTTAACATTTATGTCTGAGTAAGGCGGGAAAGAACAGGAGGCAGCCAGCAGCTAGAGCGCTACCCGGTTAGTACCCGCAAGATGGCGTCCGCCCCTCTCTCGCACCAGCCCTAAATCGGCTGTGCAGGGAGTAGGGGTCGGGAGCGAGGTGAATGAGGTAGGGATTGGGTAACGTGCAATTTTTAAGCAATCTAAAAATGCATCGGCAATTTCAGCACAGAAATGATTTAAAATATATTTAACAAAATCACTTCATTAAAAATGTGAGGCGCGGTAAGATGAATTCAAGACAATGCGCAAACTGTAATTTAAAGCTAAAAACAGCCCCCGGCTTCCGCCTCAGGGGTAGTGTGTGTGTTTATGCACTGCCACCCACTTTCATTCATTCATGCACTAACATCCATAGTAGTGACATACAAAATAACACACTTTCAGTAATCAAAAAGTAGTTTGTTACTTTTTGGTTTGAGTAATCTCGCTCCATGGACTCAGGGAGGAGGCGGTGTCACCCTGTGAAACAATCCTGCAGAGAATAAAAATGGTGAAAGTTAGTACTCGTATTTGGCGAGAAAAAGAGTACTTTGGGCATGGCAATGTTCTCGAATACTGAAAAAATGGCTCTCAGTGATTTGCGCATTGTTGTTGGCAGATATTTGCATGGGTCTTAGCCTTAACCAGTGGTTGTGGCGGGATCGAGGAGTGACAGCTACTCCTGTTAAAAAGAAGAGAAACAAGCACTTACTTCGATACGAGGGGCGCCGTGTGAAAACACCTAATCTTCTCCCCGCCAGACCGCATATTAACTCGTCTCCGACGGGCGACCGGTGATATAGTTTCCAGTTTGTTCTGGTTGGTCTATAGAGCTAGACCACGCAGGTGAATTGTAGACTCAGTTGGATGTGATGGCGGCCATGTTGCGGGCTACATCGTATTCTACAATTGTACTCTTTGGAAATTGAGTTTGTGGTCACATGAAGTAATTATATTCTACATAGATTACATATAGGTAATTATCAAGGCATTTAGAGAACTTTTTGGAAAACCAAAAATAAATTTTACAAAATTTTTAGAAACGGTGTGTGTATTGTCAATGTCATTTTGGACCACCTAAAAAAAAATTATTTGTTGTGTTTGAGTGTTGTCACACTGAACTGGGTGGTTTTAGGGCAGCTTGGTGCTGTATAATGTTGGGGACAGGAGTGTGGGGATCCCCCTGTTGCAAGATGAAGCAAAATGAAGTATGCACGCTTGGAAAGACATAAAAATATAAAAATATATATATATATATATATATCGTGCAGTTAGGCCCAAGATGGTTGGTGCATATTAATCAAAGCGTGAATGGCGGTCCATCTGGTCGCTATGAACTGATAGTGGCGTTTCCACCCATATTGACATTTATTTTTTCAAGTTCAGGTGAACAGACCCCACGGAAAATCGTCATTCATGGTATTATAACTGATCGATATGAAATAATCATAGACTCATCAGGACACAAGTTTCCGACATGAATCTTCGTAAACTCAGGTGTAACTGCCCCAGGGTATATTGTCATTCAGGCCCTCTGTGTCTGCACGAAGTCTGAATACCCATCGCTGTTCTCTTTCGTGTAGCCTAATCTCCAGGTTGTCTTTATAGTTCATATGCTCTAATACCACCCATCTCAAATCGTTGGGTGTGTGTTGATGATCAATAAAGTGTGAGGTCATTCTCGTGGTAGCCCGTATGCACCTTATGTTGTTCCTGTGTTCCTGTGGGTACTCACTTTTCTAGTGGTCATACCGACATAGTGGAGGTTGCACGGGCATGTAATGAGGTAAACAACTCCAATTGTATTGCAGTTTGAAAAATGGGATAGGTCCCAAGTGGTGTCGGTATTGAAAACAACTGTTTTTGTAGCCGTGGTCAAATGGCAGACGCTACAGTTGCTGCAGGGGTAGTTCCCTGTCGGTAGTGGGTGAAGTCTCCGTATGCTGTTTTCATTAGTTTTGGTGGTACTTGGTCGTGTGTACTAATGTGAGTTTTTTTAAGTTCATGCCAAGTCTGTGGCAGAACATAGGTTTCGGTATGTTAAGACCCCCGCTGTTAAGTGTGTCCCAGTGTTTTTTTCACTATTCTGGTGACTTGGTCTGATGCCACATTGAAGGTGGTAATACAAATTGGTCTCTGGGGTTCTGAGTCTTTGGTTACTTTGGGTTCAAGGAGGGCTTCTCTGTTGTTCATGGCCCTTTTACATGCCCTCGCTACAAGTTGTTTTGGATAATTCCGTTGTTGCAGTTTCTCACTCAGATCTTTTGCCTGTTTTTTGTAATCTTGTTTATCGGTTCAGTTCCTTCTTCATCCAAGGAATTGCTTGAAGGGTAGATTCTGTTTCAAATGTCGGGGATGGAAACTGTCAAACTTAAGAAGGCAGTTTCTTGCTGTTGGCTTAAAATGTGTGGTTGTCGCCAAAGTGCCTTGTTGTGCCAGTATATTCAGATCTAAAAAGACTAGATCCAATCTGCTCATGGTGTGAGTGAATTTTAGAAATGGGTCTTGAACATTGAGCTGTATTAGGAAAATAGTTGCATCATCTTCAGTGCCTTCCGAAAATAATAGAACATCGTCTATATATCTTTTCCACATTAGGATGTGGTGTAAATGGGGGTTGGTATTATGTAGAATCTTATGCCTCGCCAAATGATGCACGTAGAGACCAGCCACACTCGGCTCAAAGGTGCTCCCATGCTCGTGCCATGTTGTTGGCGGTATAGGTTGTCCTCAAATCTAAAGAAATTCTCTGTGAGTGCTAGTCTGCAGCACTCAACAACTACATGCCTCGGGGTGTGGTATGCCCATTCATTCTAAAAAAGCACCTCCTCTAGTATCTCCAGGGTCTCTTTGTGGGGGAGAGCGGTGTAGAGACTCTCCACATCCAAGCCAATGAGTATGTTGGATGTGGGGTCAAATGGTTGATCTTTCAAGAGGCATAGTACCGCTTTGGTACCAGGAGGTAGGTGTCGGTCTTTTGTATGTGGGGCATAATAATGCATCCGCAAACTTAGACAGTGGTTTTAGAATGGAACTTATCCCCGACACTATTGGTCTCCCTGGTGGTTTTTCTTGATGCTTATGATGCTTAGGAATTTTAGAGATGGTATCAAAATAAGGGGCAACTGGTTTGGTATTTGGCAGAAAACCAGCTTCCTTCTTGCTCAACCGGTCATTGGTTAGAGATTCTTCAATCAGGATCGCTATCTCAATTCGGAGTCTCTCTGTGGGGTCCTCCTTTATGAGTTTGTAGTTCCTCTCATCGGCTAGTAGGCGTAGGCACTCATTCCTGTAATCTGTGTTGTTCTGTAAAAAAATGGCCCCTCCTTTGTCCGCTGGCTTTACAGTAATTGACTCATTGGTCGATAGTTGCCATATAGCCTCTTTCTCCAAGTTACTCGTATTGTGGAATACTTTGATGATCCAGGTATTTCACTTCCTTCATTACAGCCTTTTCAAAGGCTAATAGTTCCACTGGTAGGTTGACAGATGGTGGTGTAAAGTTGGATTTTTTCTTTAATCCGGTGTCACTCCTTTGTTCATCCTTTGGTGGTTTATCGCTGAAGAAGATTTTGAGTTTTATTTTTCGGGTGAACTCCTTGAGTTCACAACAGAGTTTGAATTTGTTTGCAGAGGGGGTTGGAACAAAGCCTAACCCCTTTTCCAATATCGCCAGTTGTGTTGGAGTTGGTGTCGCATCTGACAGATTAACAGCTAGACTGGGTTGTTGCTTGTGGTTGGATATTCTGGGGGGCCCATGCTTCGGGTATGGCTCCTTGGTGTCTCTAGGGGTTGCGCCCACTGTAATTGTTGGCCTTTTCTGTTCCTTCCTCGTTGAATCTTCTTGCCACGGCCTAAAAAAGGCTGATTCTGTTGGTCTAGTCCTGGGTCCCATTGTTGGTATTGTTGTTGTTGGTAAGCCTGGGGGAATTGTGGGGGCCATAAAAAAATGGTGGTGGTGGACCGAAGGGTTGTGGCCCTGGATACATGGGCCAGTTGGTTGGTTGTCCTCTTTGGTATCTCCCATAGTTGCCTCGTGTTCTCCTGGTTCGTCTGCTGTTGTTGCGACTGTAACTACTCGAAGAATCTGAGTTATCAGAGACGGAGTCTGTTTCCTCGCTATCCGTGTTGTAGCCTGGGCTCCTTCCACTCGGTATGTAGTCATCCCTCACACAGGGGTATACCTTCTCATGTGAAAATGGTTTCTGGTCCTCTCCAAGTTTTACGTACTTAGTGTCCTTCAACCCAATCTCAAATTCACTCATGGTTTTTATTGAGTTCCTCTAGTCGCTTTTTTAATTCTGTGGTGCTCTGGTATGATTTTAGACAGATTTCCAGTGTATGGATATCCTCTTTGAGTGCTTCTGACAGGCGAGCTTCGGTTTTTATTATCAGCATTAACCAATCTCTGGTACAGAGCCAGGAGATGGTTCATTCCTTAAGATTAAGCCTCTTGGTGCGATGTTAGCCCTGAGATATTCCGCCATCATGATCCCATGTACTAGAGTCTGGATCTGATTGCGTTTCAATTCGGTTAATTCATTCCAACATTGGCTGGCTTCACTGTTTGTTCGGTGCTCCTGCTAGTGGTAACATAGAGGCGATGACCCTATCTACTTCTTCATCCGTAAAGGTCTCTATAGCCAACACTTTACATCCTGCGTTTAACCAGTTATCTTTTTCCTCTTCACTGGCTTCTTCCTGCATTTGTCTCACTTCCTGCCATATCTCAACTACTGTGGTAGCATCAAAGGACTTGAAACATGTTCAGTTTGTCTATCCCGATTTATAGATGCAAGATTTTTTCACAGTATTTTGCGATTGAATCAACATATCTGTTACCTCTGGTAATGTAATCATCTCCTTTTTTGTGAGCTGCACACTTCACAACAGCAATCTTGTCAGGTAATTGAATTGCAGCAATCAACATTCTCACAAATTCAGCATTTCAAATGGGGGATCCTGCCGAAGTCATATAACCTCTTTGGGACCACAGTTGACCATAATCATGGACAACCCTAAAACCATACTGACTGTCAGTCACTATGGTGACCCTTATCTCTTTTCCCAGTTCAAATGCTCGAATCAAAGTAACCAATTCTGCTATTTGAGCAGAACGAATTCCTTTCAGACAAGATGCTTCTAGGACATCTGCCACTGTACATACAGCATATGCAGCACTCAGAGCCCCTTCATCTGTTCTTAAACATGAGCCATCAACAAACATCACATAATAAGATTCAGTCAATGGATAATCTTTGATGTCAAGTCTTGGTTTGGTACAGTATTCAAGAACATCCAAGCATTTGTAATCAACTTCATTTCTTACTTCCACATCTATAACATCAGGTAACAGTGTAGATTGATTTACATTTACACATCTTGAAATTGTCACATTATCTGCACCTAAAATTGTTTTCTCGTATTTTGTCATTCTGTTATTGGTAAGGTACTGTGTTTTGGTTCTAGTGAGGAGAATCTCCACCGAATGACGTACATATACTCTCAAAGGAAATCACATCACTATACCTTCACTTTGTTCCAGACTCATACTTGTAGCAGCTACTGCTTTTAAACATCCCAGCAATGCCCTTGCAACGGGATCCAAAACAGCAGAAAAACATGCAATTGACTTTCTCAGTTTTCCATGTCTTTGTATTAAAACTGACAATGCACATCCTTCTCTCTCACTGCAATAGAGCTCAAATTCATTTTCATATTCTGGCATTCCTAATGCTGGTGCTTTACCTAGACTTGTTTTTAGCTGCTCAAAAGCTTCCATTTCTGCTTTGTTTAGCGTTATTGGATCTTTTACATCTGCCTTTGTCAATCTTTGTAAAGGTTTAGCTATTAGTGAAAATCCACTAATCCATTGTCAACAATATCCAACCATTCCAAGAAACAATCCCACCTGTCTCTGTGTTTTTGGAGGTTTCATTCCTTGTATAATTTTGATCCTTTCTACGGTAACTTGCCTTATGTCTTTAGCACTCTTATGGCCTAAATATTGCACTTCTTTCTGACAAAACTGTAGTTTTGACGGAGATAATTTATGTCCCTCTTCTGCTAAATGATTTAGCACTGCAACTGTGTCTGAAACACATTCATCTTTTGTTTTTGAAGCCACTAGCAAATCATCAGTGTATTGCACTATAACTGATTCTCCAGGCATACTTAAATGTTCTAATGATTTCTTTAGCAATTGATTAAAGATAGATGGACTTTCAGTATACCCCTGAGGAATTCGGCACCATGCCAAAATACGATCTCCGAACCGGAACACAAATATTGGCTGGCTTTCATGATGTAATGGAACAGTGAAGAACACATTACATAAATCAATGACTGTATACCATTCTGCATCATGTGGAATTTGGTATAGAATCGCTGCTGGGTTTGGCACAATTGAACAAAATGGAACAACAATTTTATAACCTTTCTCAAATCCTGTACTATTCTAAACGTGCCATTAGGCTTTTTCAATCCCATTATAGGCGAATTACAAGGACTACTTTCTATTTCTATCAAGATTCCTTGTTCAATCATTTTATTTATCACTGTGGTTATTCCTTCAATTATCTCAGCTGTCATTTTATATTGAGGGACGTTTGGGTAATTTACTCCTTCTTTCACAGAAACTTTCACAGTATCTACATGTTTCATCAAGCCAATATCTTCTCCTGTGAAGTCCCACACTTGTTCTCTGACTACCTTCTTCAATTCTTTAGGTACTTTCTTTTGATCAAACACAGGAAACATACTATTCTTCTCTAATTCTATCAGTGACATAGTCATTTTATACACGCTATCCTCATCCGGGGTGTGAAGATCAATGCCATCTGGTGAACAGTAAATGGCACAGTTCATTTTACACAGTATGTCCCTGCCAAGAAGGTTAACAGGACTACTGTCACACACCACAAATCGATGCATGTCTTTGAAATTTCCAATTTCTTCTTCAACTGGTTTTGTTGAGGATGTTTTGATTTGCCTATTAGCTACACCTACAACTTGTATATGTTCTCCCGAGAGAGGAAGATATTGAACTTCCACTGATCTAATAGTAGAACGGGTAGCACCTGTGTCCAGTAGGAAAGTCACATCTACATCATTCACCTTTCCATTCACATAAGGACCAGATTGATCTACCTCTAGAGTAGCGCCAAGAACCGCTCTTCTTCCTCTCTCAGGCACCGTCAGAAACTATCATCCGACTCACTCCCATCTTCCTTCATCCAATACTGCGGACTCACATTCACTCTTGGATTTCTTATTACCTGATCTCCTGCCCAGGATCCTGTCTCTGCACTGTATCTCTGTAGGTTTACACAGTGAGGAAGTGGAGGTTGTGGCACCTGACTCTGTTGATTAACTACCTGTTGCTGTGGCGATGGCTATTGTATTACCTCATTCTGCACCTGTGGATTCAATGATGTATTTTCTGGATTAACTTTCGGTGGATACTTACACTCTTTTCTCCAATGCCCTATCCTGCCGCAATTATGACATGGATATTTCTTCTTTAGTTCTTCTATATTTCCGGTTAATTTTGGTTTACTGAATTTTCCCTTTATTCTTTTCTGATTTCCTTCTGCATTTGTATTCTTTAATTGAGCTACTTGATGTTCTGCAACTTTCACTTGTGCCCAAATTGCTTTCTCTTTAAGCTTTCTTTGTTTTACTTCGATTTCATCAGTACAGTGTTTCGCATGCCTCAAAACCTCATCAACTGAACATGACTGCCACCCCATCAAACTATGCTTAATCATATCTCCTATATCTGGTCTTAATCCAAACACAAAACGATATACAAAATGACTCATATCTTTTTCATTCAATTCCTCATATCCAGTATATTGTTTAAATACTAATAACAGTCTCTCAAAAAATGCATGAACTGATTCTTTTGCTTCTTGCATTGTTCTGTCAATCTTTACCCAATCTTTCTATTTTGGTGGGATTTTATTTTCCAGAAACACTATTACTTGCTCATATTTTCGCATTACTTCAGGTCCAGGAGCACCTGTTACTTTATCTCGTGGATATTCAGTTTTAGGCCAATCTACGGTGATCTTACACTCTGACCATAGATCTGCTGGTACCACTATTTCAAACAGTCCATCTAAATCTTCCCATAAAACCTTTGAAACTTTTACAAATCGATCTACTTGTCTATACCATTCTACTGGTTTCTCTCTTAGTCTAGAAAAGTCATTCGTAAATGATAATATGTCCTGTCTACTCCAGGGTACATGTACATATCCTCCTCCTGGTATTTCTCTCATAGGAAATTCATTTACCACTTCTTCCTTTTCTCTTACTGGGAAAGCTAATGTTGATTTCTCATTATTTTCCTTTCTTTTCTTTTTCCATATTATTTTCCACTTATCAATGTCTCCCCATTTTCTCAACAACAGAATCAATTCTTTTATTTGAGTTATTCTTCCTGCCGTATTCATATTTTCTTTATCCTTTTCAGTAAAATCCACTCTATACGGTTTTTGCAACGCTCTATATTTTGTAAAATCTACATCCATTTCACTTGCTAACCCTTCAAATCGATCATGCATATTTTTGGTTTTCCATGTAATACTTTTACACGTAAACATCAATTCATCATCTTGATAACTTTTCGATCTATCTGTCCCAATAGTTCCAATTATTAGTTCCTCCATATCAATTTTTAGTCTAGCCACATCTAACGTTTTTGGTTCATTTTCTTTCAATTTCAAAGTTTTATTCCAATCACTTTTGCCCACATGCATTAAGGTATTTAGGAATCGCAAACGGTGCGATTCGGTAAAATCGGCCGTTTGCGATTCCTAAATACCTTTTTAGCATGCATCAATATTTTTTGGAAAAATCGCAATTTTTAGCGATTTCCAAAAATCCGATTGCTTCTAAGGAATCGCAAATTTGCCATTCCTTAAAAGCAATGCATGATTGTTTTTAAAATTGCGAATTTGCAATTAGGGGGGGCAAATTACCACGAGGGTGAACCTCGTGGTAATTTGCGAAAAAGGTTTAAAATGCTCAAATTAGCATTTTAAACACTGTCATGTTACAGACACACATGTCCTTAGGACATGTGTGTGTGAAACATCCATTTGAAAATACATTTCAGGGGTGCAGGGGGGGGTCCTTTGGACCCCCCCCGCCCTGCACCAATGGAATGCATTAACATTTTGCAAATTCCAATTTGCGAATTCGCAATTCCCATTGATTCCTATGGGCCTTTTGGCCCATAGGAATCAATGGGAATTGCGAAATTTCTTTAATTTCTGACAAGTCTGGGTAAACCTTTTCCTTTACTTTTTGTAGACTCTGATTCATAGGAATAGTTAAAGATGGTTCTTTTATTTTCTGATTCTCAAACACTGGAATTACAGGACCTATTGTTACTGGAACAGTTACAGCTTCTATATTTTTTGTAAGTTCTTTTATATTTTCAGTTAACTCATTTGTTGAACGTATATATTCAAAAGTACTTGGCTGTTCTTCAATTTGCCTCTCCATTCTGTTCTCTTTTTTCCTTGTTTCATCACTTCCTTTAGGTGTACCAGTAAGTCTAGTTCCCAATATTGGAACATCAGAATCGTATCCCACTTCTACTCTTTCCGGATGATCTCTAAAATTTGAAAATTGCCTTGGAGTCTTTGCAAACCTGTCCTCCATTGGTGGAGCATTTGGGGTTGTAGCTATAGAACTTGGTTGACATGGTGGTGGTCTTCTATTTAAGATCTCCTCCAGCACTGTATCCTCTGATTCACAATCCTCATAACCTTTCCTTCCTATCTCCACATTATTTCCATTTTCAATGCATTTTCGTCCTACCCCTTCATCAACCATTCTAACTGGATACATCCCATCCCACATATTAGCATTTCTATATCTCCGCATTCTATTTTCATGAGTATCTCTCTAAAATCCACAAAATCTATTCTTTGGTCCTATGTAGTCCTCAAATCTTTCCAGCTCCAAATCATGCATCTCATCTTCCCACTCAGCTAACGCTTCAAACTGAGTCGGTCTAGATCTTAGTTCAAGCTTCATCATCTTGTCTCTCAAATTTCTTAATACTGCAAGACTTAAAGATCCTACTTCTGGAAAAGCTAATGCACCATCATTTTTGGTATATCTTGCCCAATTCTCTAACCATACACATGTATGGTAACCATATTTTGGCATCAGGTATGATGCAGGCGTTTTAGGCGGAGGAAGCAATTTCCCCTCCCTTGTCTCAATTACTTTATCCTTTTTAAACACATTTTAAAATTTTTGGAACCATGAAGATTTTTTTCTCTCCGCTCCATAGTAAACCTCAATTTTTCTGTTAATTTCCTGTCTTTCAAAAGATTGCGCACTCTTCTAAAACTGCTTCGCTATACCAGCCTATCACAGCGCGGTTCACACTCTCGCACCAATTAGAACAAGATACATTTCATTAGTGCTCAACCAATTATTTTGTTGCTTTCACTGATGCACCAATCAGCCCTTACTCTGTTTTGTCTTAATACAATAGATTCAGAAAAGGAGGTGGTGATGAACAGAGTGTCTGAATTGAGCAGACCACACTTACCCAGTCCAAAGATCAGGGCTTGATCCATCACCGTTATTTATCTCACTGCCCCATCCCAGCTCAGAACCTGGCTATATGCAAATCAGTCTGTCCCTGGCCCAGTGCATCATGGGAACAGGGCAGACTAAACTACCAAGCCAATTCTTCACCCGAAAGGAGACAAGCTACCGGGGACCGGTTTCTGGCAATCCAGCCGTCTTCGGCCCGGCTTGCTTGAATCCTGATGGAGCAGTGAGAAAGGGACTCATGTCTGAGTATACCCTGCCACACCTATAGTGGCCAAAAACGATTCAGAAAAGGAGGTGGTGATGAACAGAGTGTCTGAATTGAGCAGACCACACTTACCCAGTCCAAAGATCAGGGCTTGATCCATCACCGTTATTTATCTCACTGCCCCATCCCAGCTCAGAACCTGGCTATATGCAAATCAGTCTGTCCCTGGCCCAGTGCATCATGGGAACAGGGCAGACTAAACTACCAAGCCAATTCTTCACCAGAAAGGAGACAAGCTACCGGGGACCGGTTTCTGGCATTTCAGCCGTCTTCGGCCCGGCTTGCTTGAATCCTGATGGAGCAGTGAGAAAGGGACTCATGTCTGAGTATACCCTGCCACACCTATAGTGGCCAAAAACGATTCAGAAAAGGAGGTGGTGATGAACAGAGTGTCTGAATTGAGCAGACCACACTTACCCAGTCCAAAGATCAGGGCTTGATCCATCACCGTTATTTATCTCACTGCCCCATCCCAGCTCAGAACCTGGCTATATGCAAATCAGTCTGTCCCTGGCTCAGTGCATCATGGGAACAGGGCAGACTAAACTACCAAGCCAATTCTTCACCAGAAAGGAGACAAGCTACCGGGGACCGGTTTCTGGCATTTCAGCCGTCTTCGGCCCGGCTTGCTTGAATCCTGATGGAGCAGTGAGAAAGGGACTCATGTCTGAGTATACCCTGCCACACCTATAGTGGCCAAAAACGATTCAGAAAAGGAGGTGGTGATGAACAGAGTGTCTGAATTGAGCAGACCACACTTACCCAGTCCAAAGATCAGGGCTTGATCCATCACCGTTATTTATCTCACTGCCCCATCCCAGCTCAGAACCTGGCTATATGCAAATCAGTCTGTCCCTGGCCCAGTGCATCATGGGAACAGGGCAGACTAAACTACCAAGCCAATTCTTCACCAGAAAGGAGACAAGCTACCGGGGACCGGTTTCTGGCATTTCCGCCGTCTTCGGCCCGGCTTGCTTGAATCCTGATGGAGCAGTGAGAAAGGGACTCATGTCTGAGTATACCCTGCCACACCTATAGTGGCCAAAAACGATTCAGAAAAGGAGGTGGTGATGAACAGAGTGTCTGAATTGAGCAGACCACACTTACCCAGTCCAAAGATCAGGGCTTGATCCATCACCGTTATTTATCTCACTGCCCCATCCCAGCTCAGAACCTGGCTATATGCAAATCAGTCTGTCCCTGGCCCAGTGCATCATGGGAACAGGGCAGACTAAACTACCAAGCCAATTCTTCACCAGAAAGGAGACAAGCTACCGGGGACCGGTTTCTGGCATTTCAGCCGTCTTCGGCCCGGCTTGCTTGAATCCTGATGGAGCAGTGAGAAAGGGACTCATGTCTGAGTATACCCTGCCACACCTATAGTGGCCAAAAACGATTCAGAAAAGGAGGTGGTGATGAACAGAGTGTCTGAATTGAGCAGACCACACTTACCCAGTCCAAAGATCAGGGCTTGATCCATCACCGTTATTTATCTCACTGCCCCATCCCAGCTCAGAACCTGGCTATATGCAAATCAGTCTGTCCCTGGCCCAGTGCATCATGGGAACAGGGCAGACTAAACTACCAAGCCAATTCTTCACCAGAAAGGAGACAAGCTACCGGGGACCGGTTTCTGGCATTTCAGCCGTCTTCGGCCCGGCTTGCTTGAATCCTGATGGAGCAGTGAGAAAGGGACTCATGTCTGAGTATACCCTGCCACACCTATAGTGGCCAAAAACGATTCAGAAAAGGAGGTGGTGATGAACAGAGTGTCTGAATTGAGCAGACCACACTTACCCAGTCCAAAGATCAGGGCTTGATCCATCACCGTTATTTATCTCACTGCCCCATCCCAGCTCAGAACCTGGCTATATGCAAATCAGTCTGTCCCTGGCCCAGTGCATCATGGGAACAGGGCAGACTAAACTACCAAGCCAATTCTTCACCAGAAAGGAGACAAGCTACCGGGGACCGGTTTCTGGCATTTCAGCCGTCTTCGGCCCGGCTTGCTTGAATCCTGATGGAGCAGTGAGAAAGGGACTCATGTCTGAGTATACCCTGCCACACCTATAGTGGCCAAAAACGATTCAGAAAAGGAGGTGGTGATGAACAGAGTGTCTGAATTGAGCAGACCACACTTACCCAGTCCAAAGATCAGGGCTTGATCCATCTCCGTTATTTATCTCACTGCCCCATCCCAGCTCAGAACCTGGCTATATGCAAATCAGTCTGTCCCTGGCCCAGTGCATCATGGGAACAGGGCAGACTAAACTACCAAGCCAATTCTTCACCAGAAAGGAGACAAGCTACCGGGGACCGGTTTCTGGCATTTCAGCCGTCTTCGGCCCGGCTTGCTTGAATCCTGATGGAGCAGTGAGAAAGGGACTCATGTCTGAGTATACCCTGCCACACCTATAGTGGCCAAAAACGATTCAGAAAAGGAGGTGGTGATGAACAGAGTGTCTGAATTGAGCAGACCACACTTACCCAGTCCAAAGATCAGGGCTTGATCCATCACCGTTATTTATCTCACTGCCCCATCCCAGCTCAGAACCTGGCTATATGCAAATCAGTCTGTCCCTGGCCCAGTGCATCATGGGAACAGGGCAGACTAAACTACCAAGCCAATTCTTCACCAGAAAGGAGACAAGCTACCGGGGACCGGTTTCTGGCATTTCAGCCGTCTTCGGCCCGGCTTGCTTGAATCCTGATGGAGCAGTGAGAAAGGGACTCATGTCTGAGTATACCCTGCCACACCTATAGTGGCCAAAAACGATTCAGAAAAGGAGGTGGTGATGAACAGAGTGTCTGAATTGAGCAGACCACACTTACCCAGTCCAAAGATCAGGGCTTGATCCATCACCGTTATTTATCTCACTGCCCCATCCCAGCTCAGAACCTGGCTATATGCAAATCAGTCTGTCCCTGGCCCAGTGCATCATGGGAACAGGGCAGACTAAACTACCAAGCCAATTCTTCACCAGAAAGGAGACAAGCTACCGGGGACCGGTTTCTGGCATTTCAGCCGTCTTCGGCCCGGCTTGCTTGAATCTTGATGGAGCAGTGAGAAAGGGACTCATGTCTGAGTATACCCTGCCACACCTATAGTGGCCAAAAACGATTCAGAAAAGGAGGTGGTGACCCTTGCTCATTGCACCATCAGGATTCAAGCAAACCGGGCCGAAGACGGCTGTAATGCCAGAAACCGGTCCCTGGGAGCTTGTTTCCTTCCCAGTGTAAGAATTGGCTTTTGTAGTTTGGTTTGCCCTGTTCCCATCATGCACTGGGACAGGAACAGACTAATTTGCATACAGCCAGGTTCTGAAACTGGGATGGTGCAGTGAGCTAAAAAACGGTGTTGGATCTAGCCCTGATCTCATGACTGGGTGAGAGCTTTCTGCTTAATTCAGAGACTCTGTCCCTCACCACCCCTTGTTGTAAATATTTTTGTCCACCCTAAGCGTGGAAGGGTATTCTCAGATGTGAGACCCTTGCTCATTGCACCATCAGGATTCAAGCAAACCGGGCCGAAGACGGCTGTAATGCCAGAAACCGGTCCCTGTGAGCTTGTTTCCTTCCCAGTGTAAGAATTGGCTTTTGTAGTTTGGTTTGCCCTGTTCCCATCATGCACTGGGACAGGAACAGACTAATTTGCATACAGCCAGGTTCTGAAACTGGGATGGTGCAGTGAGCTAAAAAACGGTGTTGGATCTAGCCCTGATCTCTTGACTGGGTGAGAGCTTTCTGCTTAATTCAGAGACTCTGTCCCTCACCACCCCTTGTTGTAAATATTTTTGTCCACCCTAAGCGTGGAAGGGTATTCTCAGATGTGAGACCCTTGCTCATTGCACCATCAGGATTCAAGCAAATCGGGCCGAAGACGGCTGTAATGCCAGAAACCGGTCCCTGGGAGCTTGTTTCCTTCCCAGTGTAAGAATTGGCTTTTGTAGTTTGGTTTGCCCTGTTCCCATCATGCACTGGGACAGGAACAGACTAATTTGCATACAGCCAGGTTCTGAAACTGGGATGGTGCAGTGAGCTAAAAAACGGTGTTGGATCTAGCCCTGATCTCTTGACTGGGTGAGAGCTTTCTGCTTAATTCAGAGACTCTGTCCCTCACCACCCCTTGTTGTAAATATTTTTGTCCACCCTAAGCGTGGAAGGGTATTCTCAGATGTGAGACCCTTGCTCATTGCACCATCAGGATTCAAGCAAACCGGGCCGAAGACGGCTGTAATGCCAGAAACCGGTCCCTGGGACCTTGTTTCCTTCCCAGTGTAAGAATTGGCTTTTGTAGTTTGGTTTGCCCTGTTCCCATCATGCACTGGGACAGGAACAGACTAATTTGCATACAGCCAGGTTCTGAAACTGGGATGGTGCAGTGAGCTAAAAAACGGTGTTGGATCTAGCCCTGATCTCTTGACTGGGTGAGAGCTTTCTGCTTAATTCAGAGACTCTGTCCCTCACCACCCCTTGTTGTAAATATTTTTGTCCACCCTAAGCGTGGAAGGGTATTCTCAGATGTGAGACCCTTGCTCATTGCACCATCAGGATTCAAGCAAACCGGGCCGAAGATGGCTGTAATGCCAGAAACCGGTCCCTGGGAGCTTGTTTCCTTCCCAGTGTAAGAATTGGCTTTTGTAGTTTGGTTTGCCCTGTTCCCATCATGCACTGGGACAGGAACAGACTAATTTGCATGCAGCCAGGTTCTGAAACTGGGATGGTGCAGTGAGCTAAAAAACGGTGTTGGATCTAGCCCTGATCTCTTGACTGGGTGAGAGCTTTCTGCTTAATTCAGAGACTCTGTCCCTCACCACCCCTTGTTGTAAATATTTTTGTCCACCCTAAGCGTGGAAGGGTATTCTCAGATGTGAGACCCTTGCTCATTGCACCATCAGGATTCAAGCAAACCGGGCCGAAGACGGCTGTAATGCCAGAAACCGGTCCCTGGGAGCTTGTTTCCTTCCCAGTGTAAGAATTGGCTTTTGTAGTTTGGTTTGCCCTGTTCCCATCATGCACTGGGACAGGAACAGACTAATTTGCATACAGCCAGGTTCTGAAACTGGGATGGTGCAGTGAGCTAAAAAACGGTGTTGGATCTAGCCCTGATCTCTTGACTGGGTGAGAGCTTTCTGCTTAATTCAGAGACTCTGTCCCTCACCACCCCTTGTTGTAAATATTTTTGTCCACCCTAAGCGTGGAAGGGTATTCTCAGATGTGAGACCCTTGCTCATTGCACCATCAGGATTCAAGCAAACCGGGCCGAAGACGGCTGTAATGCCAGAAACCGGTCCCTGGGAGCTTGTTTCCTTCCCAGTGTAAGAATTGGCTTTTGTAGTTTGGTTTGCCCTGTTCCCATCATGCACTGGGACAGGAACAGACTAATTTGCATACAGCCAGGTTCTGAAACTGGGATGGTGCAGTGAGCTAAAAAACGGTGTTGGATCTAGCCCTGATCTCTTGACTGGGTGAGAGCTTTCTGCTTAATTCAGAGACTCTGTCCCTCACCACCCCTTGTTGTAAATATTTTTGTCCACCCTAAGCGTGGAAGGGTATTCTCAGATGTGAGACCCTTGCTCATTGCACCATCAGGATTCAAGCAAACCGGGCCGAAGACGGCTGTAATGCCGGAAACCGGTCCCTGGGAGCTTGTTTCCTTCCCAGTGTAAGAATTGGCTTTTGTAGTTTGGTTTGCCCTGTTCCCATCATGCACTGGGACAGGAACAGACTAATTTGCATACAGCCAGGTTCTGAAACTGGGATGGTGCAGTGAGCTAAAAAACGGTGTTGGATCTAGCCCTGATCTCTTGACTGGGGGAGAGCTTTCTGCTTAATTCAGAGACTCTGTCCCTCACCACCCCTTGTTGTAAATATTTTTGTCCACCCTAAGCGTGGAAGGGTATTCTCAGATGTGAGACCCTTGCTCATTGCACCATCAGGATTCAAGCAAACCGGGCCGAAGACGGCTGTAATGCCAGAAACCGGTCCCTGGGAGCTTGTTTCCTTCCCAGTGTAAGAATTGGCTTTTGTAGTTTGGTTTGCCCTGTTCCCATCATGCACTGGGACAGGAACAGACTAATTTGCATACAGCCAGGTTCTGAAACTGGGATGGTGCAGTGAGCTAAAAAACGGTGTTGGATCTAGCCCTGATCTCTTGACTGGGTGAGAGCTTTCTGCTTAATTCAGAGACTCTGTCCCTCACCACCCCTTGTTGTAAATATTTTTGTCCACCCTAAGCGTGGAAGGGTATTCTCAGATGTGAGACCCTTGCTCATTGCACCATCAGGATTCAAGCAAACCGGGCCGAAGACGGCTGTAATGCCAGAAACCGGTCCCTGGGAGCTTGTTTCCTTCCCAGTGTAAGAATTGGCTTTTGTAGTTTGGTTTGCCCTGTTCCCATCATGCACTGGGACAGGAACAGACTAATTTGCATACAGCCAGGTTCTGAAACTGGGATGGTGCAGTGAGCTAAAAAACGGTGTTGGATCTAGCCCTGATCTCTTGACTGGGTGAGAGCTTTCTGCTTAATTCAGAGACTCTGTCCCTCACCACCCCTTGTTGTAAATATTTTTGTCCACCCTAAGCGTGGAAGGGTATTCTCAGATGTGAGACCCTTGCTCATTGCACCATCAGGATTCAAGCAAACCGGGCCGAAGACGGCTGTAATGCCAGAAACCGGTCCCTGGGAGCTTGTTTCCTTCCCAGTGTAAGAATTGGCTTTTGTAGTTTGGTTTGCCCTGTTCCCATCATGCACTGGGACAGGAACAGACTAATTTGCATACAGCCAGGTTCTGAAACTGGGATGGTGCAGTGAGCTAAAAAACGGTGTTGGATCTAGCCCTGATCTCTTGACTGGGTGAGAGCTTTCTGCTTAATTCAGAGACTCTGTCCCTCACCACCCCTTGTTGTAAATATTTTTGTCCACCCTAAGCGTGGAAGGGTATTCTCAGATGTGAGACCCTTGCTCATTGCACCATCAGGATTCAAGCAAACCGGGCCGAAGACGGCTGTAATGCCAGAAACCGGTCCCTGGGAGCTTGTTTCCTTCCCAGTGTAAGAATTGGCTTTTGTAGTTTGGTTTGCCCTGTTCCCATCATGCACTGGGACAGGAACAGACTAATTTGCATACAGCCAGGTTCTGAAACTGGGATGGTGCAGTGAGCTAAAAAACGGTGTTGGATCTAGCCCTGATCTCTTGACTGGGTGAGAGCTTTCTGCTTAATTCAGAGACTCTGTCCCTCACCACCCCTTGTTGTAAATATTTTTGTCCACCCTAAGCGTGGAAGGGTATTCTCAGATGTGAGACCCTTGCTCATTGCACCATCAGGATTCAAGCAAACCGGGCCGAAGACGGCTGTAATGCCAGAAACCGGTCCCTGGGAGCTTGTTTCCTTCCCAGTGTAAGAATTGGCTTTTGTAGTTTGGTTTGCCCTGTTCCCATCATGCACTGGGACAGGAACAGACTAATTTGCATACAGCCAGGTTCTGAAACTGGTATGGTGCAGTGAGCTAAAAAACGGTGTTGGATCTAGCCCTGATCTCTTGACTGGGTGAGAGCTTTCTGCTTAATTCAGAGACTCTGTCCCTCACCACCCCTTGTTGTAAATATTAATACAATAGAGCCACCCAATAATCCCCTGGGGGATAACAAAGTATAATTGTTCCTCGAGGAACCATTTCAATTACAATCATTACAATTTATATTCAATGTCACATTCATGATCATTAATTCAGTTTATCCAGGGAAATACATGTACATATACCCGAGTGTATCAAAAATTATATGTTTTTTATTCAACTGTACTTATTTGCATATCAATTAATGCCTGGCAACGGACACACTACTGCAATTCTCAAAACGGTTAAGAGTTGTGTAAAGAACACCTTTTGCTGAGGTTATGGACAAACAAAATACCATATCAAATGAAGATTAAACATAACATTCCATCCAATTATACAGTCAAAATAATAGACATATAGGCAAAACAATGTTAGGCGTGGATGTTTTGGTCCCCCATTGGTCTAATAGTTCCTCAGGACCAACATCAGGACGATGTTGTTGCACATATAAATGTAATCATAATACTTCCAAAGGAAGTGAAAAAGGAGATATTTCCTCTTTGGAATGTTAATCCGGGTTGCTGGGCAAGATGGCGGCGACTGGCTAGATCGCCGTTAGCAGCTCCTGACCGGCTCCTGATGAACATGCTGAATATTGGGAGAAAATAGATGAAAAAGCTATAACGCAACTGCCGGTTGAACTCATAAAACAAACTAACAGAATAACTTCGCGTTGTGCCCCGTGAAAAATCAGCAAGAATGGTCGACGTGAATTGGGAATGAGAGAATGTCGGTGGTGCGGTGCTGACAGAGTACCAAGCAGGCAGGCTCACCTCGCGCATGCGAAAACCCGGCTTGGAGAACACAGCTTTCACTGCTAGCCTCTTTGATCGGCTTCACAGTGATACGACTGTTGAGCGGTAACCGCCCATTCCCAGGTGCTCAGTTCTCACGGCAGCAGCAAGCGGGAAGTACGGAGAACGCCGCTCTCGCCAGCAGTATGGCCCCGTAGAACCCAGCCGCAAACGCAGCCGCGGCAAAAACCAGAGCGGCTAAGCAAGCTCTCCGCGATCAAGAAACAATGAACAGACGCGGAGCGGCTGCTTTTTGTGACATGGAAAGCAGCGCTGTGAGGGGACCAGCGGAGGGAACACCGACCCGGAAAATCATGGTAAAATTCACTCCTACCCCGTCTGTGATCTCAATGATGCAGCGCGCCACAAGTCAGAAAGCTCCAAATACGCATCTACATGCACAGCTAGACCCGACAACTGCGCCTCTAGAGTCTTTGAATGTGGACTCCTGGGTTGAAACTCCTGCGGCGGTAGAGGACTGTACACCGAGTGGCGTACCTGATGTTCGTTCTGTGTCTGTCTCTGTGGCGGAGTGTGTGGGGATGTCTGGATGCGTGGCCCCCCCTGGAACAGTTGGAGAGACAAGAGACTTTTGCGATAGCAGCTCCCGGGGCGCCGAACCTTACTGCAACAGCAACGGACCTCCAGGAGCCACAAGCAGAGAAAGGTATGTCCCCCGGGAGTAATGGCAGCGCAGTGTCTAGTGTAACTTCAAACTTAACATCAAGTACACCAGGGTCGCCTGTAATACTTACTCTCCCTGCTATTGTTGTTTCTACTGGTGACGTTGGGGATAACAACATTCAGCTGAATACGGAAATACCCATAACCATACCCATATCCGCCTCATTAACAGAAAACACCAGTGGGGCGAACAGAGCGTGTCTTAATACAATTGAACAGCCTGGTATTAAACTCCATCAAGCACTCGCCGAAGAGAATGTAACTGATAGAGTAAACGGAAAGGGTAGTACACCTGACAATGCAACAGAAACTATAGAGACCGAGTTGGCTGAGACAACAAAGACAGATAAAGATCTCACAGACCCCACAGACTTTTATTCATTTTCAGAGGACATCAGCTGGTCGGGGGATACAGAGGGGGAGATTGATGAAGTAGAAGAAGATGCCGAATCAGTCATAAGTACAGAAAGTGATTCGGATCCACGCACCAAGGGGTCGCGGGACAGGCGGAGGACTGTATTAAAAAAGAAAAAGGGAGGGCACCACGGGGCAAACGACTTGGTATGGGACTATACCCCAACAAACCATGGTCCGAACCAAAGCCATACTTCTCAAATACCTAAACCTCCACCCCTAACTCAGGCAACCACAGCGGATCAATCTGATCAGTCAGGGGCTACATTAACCCAAGTCATGGATACAGTACTGCATGCCATTGCATCTCACCGCGAAGAAACATCTAAGGATGGACGAAAGGCACGGGCTGCATTACAAAAAGTTCAAGGTGTTGTACGCAAGCTTTCTAAAACCGTAGGGGCTTTCACTGAACGAATAAACGAGATGGAAGACCGAATAGTTTTGAATGAGACAGAGGCAGCAACGACTAATGAGCGAGTAGAAGCTCATGAAGCTGAACTCCAGGACGTAACATGGAAACTCGAGGATTGAGAAAATCGGCTGCGTCGAAATAATATACGCGTCCTTGGCATACCCGAAAAAGTTGAAGGGGAGGACTGTCGATTGTTTATTATATAGCTTTTGCGCGACACCCTCCCTGAACTCTCTAGCTTGGATTCGAACTACAGCGAGCCCACAGGGTTCCACTAACATTAAAAACCACAGCAACAACAGGGAAATATCCATGAGCGGTCCTAGTTTATTTCGGGAACTTCACGCTCCGGCAGGCCATCTCGGATAAAGTTACACCTGACAAGCACCACAGTAGAGATACTATCTCATACTTTGTGCGCCCGGACTTCTGCCACTTTACAGTGGAAAGGAGATGGCGCCTCAGACAGTTAATCAAGCCCTTTCAAGAGAAAAAAGCGGTGGTGTACCTGAATAATCCAGCCAAATTGAAAGTCATATATGGTGGACAAACAAAGTACTTTACCTCAGAGATCAAGGCAAAAGAGTACCTTGAGAGTATAAAATAAATATAATTGCAATCCTCAGATTCTAGACCCTTCAAGAATTCTGTATATAGTCAGATAATTTTTGTAGCACCGTAGGGGTAGGGGAGCTCTGAATGCACTCAAAATCACAGGGTTGAGCAGTGCTGTACTCAATGTATAAGATAAGATATAAGATAACATATGAATAAGGTTTAATTGATAATTCCATCAATAAGATATGTTTGTATTATGAAATTAGTGATATAATAGCTTCTGCTATTACTCTCTTTTTCACTTTCCCTCCTCCTCTTATTTTTTCTTTTTCTTCTCCTTTTCTCTTCAATATTCACTTTTCTTCTCCCTTTTTTTCCTTTTTCTTCCTCATTTTTAACAATGCATGTTTTTCTGGTACTGGTCAGGCAGCGCTAATCCATCACTACAGACTCTCATAGAGTCTAGCTGCCTTTTTGTGGGATGTAAGGGGGGAGGGTCCTGTTGGGGAGCTGGGTGGGGGCGTGGAGGGGGGGAAGCAATATAAAATGAGCAGGTTAAAGGATACAACCAATTCAGTAAACAGCATAATTATCGTGGTTCAATGCATGAAATCAAACAATATTACATATAGTCTAATTTATGGAAGGATACTATGGGGAAGTTAAATCTGGGGTGTTGGAATGTAGCAGGACTTAACGATAGGGGGAAGAGGGCACAACTGTATCAAATAATATATCAAAGTTTGTGGGACATCATATGTTTACAGGAGACCCACATTCCAATAGGCGAAATAGATCAGCTAAAAATCCCTGGATTTAACATTTTGGTTTCAACCACACAGACCTCTAAGATCAGGGGCGTGACCATCTTAGCAAGGGCGAATTTGGGTAGACCAACGCATAAAAAGGCAGACCCCCATGGCAGGTGGACTATTATTCAACTTGATATAGGTATTACCATCTGTTCGATTTACGGGTCAAACCTTGATGAGCCCACTTTATTTAATGAGTTAGAACTTGAGTTGGCATCGTGGGCTGGCACGCTCATAATATGCGGGGACTTTAACATAACAATGGGCCACCCACAGAATAGACAATCCCAGCATGCATATGCAGGGCGTAAGCCCAAAGTATTTAGTGCAGTACAGCAACTGATGGCCAGCCACAATCTAAGAGACATTTGGACTCTGAAGAATAAAGGCGACCCTGGATATACGTATTTTTCATATCCTCATAATAAATACGTACGTATTGATTATATATTGTCGACTGCTGATATTACCCTAAATGCCATCATAACTAAAGCCCCTAAGACAATATCAGACCATAATGCACTTTCTTTAGTATTTGAAGTTGCCAGGTATAAGAAAGTATATTCCCAATGGTCATTCGATCGTAAGCTTCTTGCCAACCAGGAATATATAACACACATAAGGCAATGGACTAAAGAGTTTTTTGATTTTAATCAATATAGTGCATCTAGGGTGATCGTTTGGGATTGTTACAAAGCAGCTCTAAGGGGGGAAACTGTCACTTTTGTAGCTACGCGGAAAAAAGAGCGTGATAGGCTAGCTGCGCAGCTAGAAAACGAATTAATAAACTTAGAACACCTACATGCCACCCAGATCCATCTTAGGGGACATGCGGAAGATACTCTCTGCAAGATTCTAGTTCTAAAAGCCGAGATTAATAGCGACCTCTCACAAAAAGCCGCAGAATTTCTCCAAGTAAATCGGAATAAAACATATGAAACTGGAGAAAATGTGGGGAAACATCTGGCTCTTAAAACTCGCCAGAAGCAATCACATAATTCCATTCAAACTATCGAAGATGGGGGACAGAAACACACCTCCCCTGAAGGTATAGCAGCATCATTTCAAGACTACTATCGGAAGCTATATCAAAATGAAGACCGACAGTCAACATCTGATACTAAAGAGTTTCTGAATAACTGGCTTATAGAGACAAATCTTGGTAAAACCAAAGACGAAACAACAAGAGAAGACCTCGAAAAAGAAGTATCAAGAACGGATGTAGAACTAGCTCTAACAGAATTAGCTACAGGAAAAGCAGCCGGGCCAGACAGAATACCTTTAGATCTATATAAAATATTCGGTAATCTAATCATCCCATTTCTTTATGATCTTTTTCTCGGGGTACAATGGCATGGCAAACCCCCTGAATCATGGAAATATACCAACATAGCCATTTTCCCAAAAAAAGATAAACCACCGGAACAAACCTCTTCATACCGTCCAATATCACTCATCAACTCAGACTCAAAGATTTACGCCAAGATTTTTGCCAATCTCCTCAGTAGGATCGTCGAACATCTGGTCTCCCCCTGGCAGCATGGCTTCATACCTGGCAAGAGTACGACAGATCATACCCGTAGAGCCATCCCCCTCTTTGACATCATGGGAGTAGAGGGAGGCCAGATGTCGATGATCCTATTGGACGCGGAGAAGGCCTTCGACCGGGTCTCATGGCAGTTCCTTTGGGAGGTATTAGCAGTAAACAATCTTGGCCCGGTCTTTATAAAATCTATCAAGGCCCTCTATGTCGACCCCAAGGCAAAAATTATGGTAGGCGGTAGTGAATCTGAGTTCATCAATATCCAGAGAGGCACGCAGCAAGGTTGCCCGTGCTCCTCGCTACTCTTCGCCCTCTATATTAATCCACTTATCCTTAAACTCATAACTTCACCAACAATTGAACCAATTAAAGTAGGCTCGTATAGCACTAAAGTACTGGCCTACGCCGATGACGTGGCGGTATTAACACCAAACCCCACAGAGGCAATTGTTGAGATTGAGGAAATAACACGATCCTTTGGTTCATATTCAGGATACTCCCTGAATAGGGATAAAACGATGGTCATTTGTACCGAGAATACGTCTTTTGTCAGCCAATACAGAGTTAACAACGCAAAATATCTGGGGGTGAATATCTCGCCAAAAATTCGTGAAATCAACCAACTAAACTATGACCCGCTTATTAAAAAAGTCAAAAAAGACCTACTTAGAGTTAATAATCTCCATCTCTCTATAATAGGTAGAGGGAATTACATTAAAATGAGCGTATTCCCAAAGATATTATATCTATTCCGGGCAATTCCCCTCTTAGTTAATAACAACACAATCAAAACATTAGACTCAGCTATCTCGAGATTTGTCTGGAATTATGGCAAAGTTAGGAGAGCGCTCCCTAAGCTAACATTACCATACTCTAGAGGCGGTTTAGCAATCCCAAATTCAACATATTATCTATGGGCGACCCTCCTACAACAAATGACCATCCTATTTACAGCTCGAGTTTCTATAGATACCAGTCGGGATCAGGCTATACCCTCAATTTATGAATTAACATTAGGAAGCAAGGCCAGGGGCCTGCTATTAAAACAAGTCGAGCCATCCTACTTTAAAAAGATTAAATTTAAGATCCTTATAGACGCTTTAAAAATCTGGAAAAGAACCACCAAATTACTGACAATACCAAGGTATACCAAATATACACCCTTATGGCAGAGTTCAATAATCCCACTCCATCTTAACAATAGTACATCTGGGAGGTGGAAGAGATTAGGCCTAGTAACAGTTGGAAATTTCCTAGGCAGAGAACGTAAACCTACTTTCGAAGAGCTCTGTGTAAAGTATCAAATCCCCCGCACGGATTACTTGAAATTTATACAAATCTCTACCTCTCTCATACAGTCGGTATCAACTATAGACTTAAAAACCATACCGCTACTAAATCTCATAGGTAAACAGACAACTAGGATAGGCAACATTTATGACTTATTTATAAGGAATCATTCTGATGATCTCGAATATACCGAAACAAATTGGGCCAACAAGTTGAATAATGTAAACATCGATATAGATATGTCCTTACTCTTATCATCTAAAGTATTGCTGGCCTCTAACCTAAAGGCTCAAACCCATAAAACAATATACGATCTATACTTTATCCCCGCTAAATTATTCACCTGGAGTAAAACCGCACACGATCAATGCCCAAGGTGCTCGCTAGGGCCAGCTAATCTTATTCACATGCTTGCTGAATGCCCAAAACTAGATGAGATTAAAAAAGGCATTGCTAAGTACTGGGTCGAAATCTTCGGCCACGAATTAAGAACGTCAACAACTCTTTTTGTCCTAGGCTACGACGACTCCCTAGGGCATAGCAATAAAGAAGCCATGGCTATTTTTGTAGGCACGGCTGTCTATAGAATTATTCTGGCAGCACGGTGGAAGGACCCAGACGCCCCCACTTTTCAGGGGTGCTTGAGTAGATTATTAGGTATATACAAGCAAGAGGCAGCAATCTATAGAACTAGAGGCAAAAAGTCGAGAACACTAGGTGAACAGATATGGCCCCAGTTGCCACCTGGTTTGAGAGTCACAGAAACACATAACTCTTTTAACTAGAAAACACTGTATAAAAGCATTTTCGGTAGGCATCCCCTCCCTAAAATCCATTGTACTGCTACTTTTTTCCAATATTTGGAATATATTGGAGAATCCACATGAAATGACTGTGAAATGAACCACGTATTTTAGCACTACCTATCCAGCTTAATATGTCTGCTTCGAACGAATAATGTATTGTATGTTCTTTTTTCTTTTTCTGCTATTTGATAATATTTTGGTAAAACTTTTGTATATTTCATGTTATATGTATGATACGTTACTTAGTTTTCTATTTTTCCTTTCTGTATGTACCCTTTGAACTTGCTCAAATAAACAAAACAAAAAAAAAAGGAATGTTAATCCGATGGATATGTCTTCAACACTTATGACATATCCTCACAACGTTACTTGTACACAAGCCTCTATTAGCATGGGTTGGGAACCTGTTGCCCTAAGTCTGTACGTGCCCGAGTCAATTGATATGCAAATAAGTGCAGTTGAATAAAAAACATATCATTTTTGATACACTCAGGTATATGTACATGTATTTCCCTGGATAAACTGAATTAATGATTATGATTGTGACATTGAATATAAATTGTAATTAATTTGAAATGGTTCCTTGAGGGACAATTATACTTTGTTATTTCTTACTATGTTTTGTTCACACGGACCAATCCCAGCGCAACACTTTTGCCCTGCTCTGGCTTCTGCAGCTTGTACTGACCCCTCCTTTAAAAAATGTATTGGTACTCTGTATTTACACTTTTATACAGCAAAATCAGTTAGTAACTACATAAAATAACTCCATTCGTCTGTTTCACTAAAACCAAAGTGATAGTTTTCTAAACTATACAAGTATTCTGTATTTCCAGTAGACAGCGCTTACCTTTTCTCTACCACAGAATTTAACTTTCGCCGGTAAAGTAGCACTTCCCTCTACCTTACCCTTCTCTCAAGCTTAGGTTAAACTTTATTACTCTCTCCGGGTAGAGTTTTAGACAAACTATGCAATGATCCCTATGCTCAGACCCAAGATTTCAATCAATCAATCAATCAAAGACATTTCTAGAGCGCACTACCTACCCGTAGGGTCTCGAGGCGCTTTGGGGGGGGGGGGGGGGGCGCTACTGCTCGAACAGCCAGGTCTTGAGCTTCTTCCTGAAGGAGAGGTGGTCTTGGGTCAGGCGCAGGTCGGCCGGGAGGGAGTTCCAGGTCTTGGCGGCCAGGTAGGAGAAGGACCTTCCTCCTGTAGTGGCTCTGCGGATGCGTGGGACGGCGGCGAGGGCGTGGCTGGCGGATCGGAGGTGGCGTTTGGGAGCGTAGAAGTTGATTCGGTTGTTGAGGTAGCTCGGGCCTTGGTCGTGGAGAGCTTTGTGTGCGTGGGTAAGGAGGCGGAAGGTGATTCTCTTGTTGACCGGGAGCCAGTGCAGGTCTCTTAGGTGTCCGGAGATGTGGCTGTGTCGTGGGATGTCGAGGATGAGTCTGGCTGAGGCGTTCTGGATGCGCTGGAGTCTCTTCTGGATCTTGGCGGTGGTTCCGGCGTAGAGTGCGTTGCCATAGTCCAGTCGGCTGGTGACGAGGGCCTGGGTGACGGTCTTCCTGGTCTCTGTGGGGATCCACCAGAAGATCTTCTGAAGCTTGCGCAGGATGTTGAAGCATGACGAGGAGACGGCGTTGACTTGCCTGGTCATGGAGAGGGAGGAGTCCAAGATGAAACCCAGGTTGCGTGCGTGGTCCGTCGGTCTGGGTGCGGTGCCCAGGGCGGGGGGCCACCAGGAGTCGTCCCAGGCGGAGGGCGAGGAGCCCAGGATGAGGACCTCCGTCTTATCTGTGTTCAGCTTCAGGCGGCTCGTCGTCATCCACTCGGCTACCTCTCTCATCCCTTCGTGCAGGTTGGCTCTGGCGGCGGCGGGGTCGTTGGTCAGGGAGAGGATCAGCTGGGTGTCGTCGGCGTAGGAGATTATGTTGAGGTTGTGTTGGCGTGCGATGGCCGTGAGGGGGCTCATGTAGACGTTGAAGAGAGTCGGGCTCAGTGAGGATCCTTGAGGGACGCCGCAGATGACTTTGGTGGCCTCTGACTTGTACGGTGGTAGGCGGACTCTTTGTGTTCTTCCGTCGAGAAAGGAGACGATCCATTCCAGCGCCTTCTCCTGGATTCCGACGTTGCTGAGGCGCTGCACTAGGGTGCGGTGGCAGACCGCGTCGAAGGGCGCGGAGAGGTCTAGGAGGATGAGGGCCGCTGTTTCCCCGTTGTCCATCAGGGCTCGGATGTCGTCGGTGGCGGCGATGAGGGCGGTCTCGGTGCTGTGGTTGGCACGGAATCCGGACTGCGATGAGTCGAGGGATCCATTCGTCTCGAGGAAGGTGGCCAGCTGTTTGTTGACGGTCTTCTCGATGACTTTGGCTGGAAACGGGAGTAGCGAGATGGGGCGGTAATTCTTGAGTTCGGTGGGGTCTGCTGCAGGTTTCATCAGTAGAGCGCTGAGTTCGGCGTGCTTCCAGCTCTCGGGGAAGGTGGCGGTGTCGAATGAGGTGTTGATGATGTCCCGCAGGTGGGGTGCGATGACAGCGTCGGCTTTGTTGAAGACGTGGTGAGGGCAGGGGTCGGTTGGAGATCCGGAGTGGACGGAGTTCATCGTGTGGACGGTGTCTTCGGTGTTGACCGGGGTCCAGGCGCGGAGGGTGGTGGTGGGTGGAGGTCCTGCGGTCGTGGCGTGCGTCGGTTGAGTGCTGAAGCTGTCGTGTATGTCCGCGATCTTGTTGTGGAAGTAGGAAGCGAGGGAGTTGCAGAGGTCTTGCGAAGGGGTGATGTCGTTGTTTCCGGCGTTCACAGGTTGCCCTCGCTATACATTCTCCACTTTTACACGTAAAAGTCCCTAAACTTGTAACATACAACGATGTCACCACTTTGAACAGACTTTTGATGTACGACTTCACTTGCCACATTTCCTCTGCCTGCAGACAGAGTGACCAGCTTCCTACACTTTCTGGAAGCCTTTTCCAGACTAAATATAAAACAATACGAACTCCACAGATGTTAGTCACAAATTCTGTACATCAAAATTCTATATACTCTACTCTATCATATATCCTAATTAACCTATAGCAACCAATGCTCTGCTACCAAGTCAATAACTGATGCAGAGCGGCTCCAGAAATTCGCTGTAAAACCATCACCCTAATCCAAGGAGCTAATCACAAATTACACATCAGTGGGCCCATAACACTGCAAATCATTCATACACACATTTACCCTGCTCCGAGGATTCGGTGAAGACCAAAGGAGAGCTGCTGGATTATAGCGGTGTGTCTAAAACTAAATTTTATACATTATTTACATCTGCAGTTTAACTTTTAGTACCATGGATTTAATTTTAAGGAAAAACATTTAAAACACCCCACCATTATTTGTCAATGGATCAACTAGTGAAAGTTAACTAAAGAACAACAAGACCAGCTTAATTCTCCATTTATTACATTTTTATTTAGAGACTAGATCTCCTAGCATGACCTCTACCTTTTATTTTCAAAGAAAATGTATTTTAAACATCAATAACCTGGAAGAAAAGTTTAAAATTCAAAACTTTATTTATTAGCATGACAGTTTGAAAATAAGTAAAATATTATATTACCAAATTTTTAAAACGCAGATATCAGCATAAGGACAGAATAGTTCCCAATGAACACCTCTCTATCTCTCTCGATATTCCCCTCTCATAGGACTCCGCACCCATTCAAAAGTTAAAGTTCAGAAAAATTCAAAGTCCCTGCGCCATAGGAAAAGTTGTGCAGACCGACAGCATGTCGGGGTGCAAAGATAAAATCGGAAAAGCAAGCATAAATCATCCTTCCAAATGTCCTCTTTTATACCCTTTTTCACTAACTTATCTATCTAAAATTCGTAACTTTGGGGTCTTAGACTATCTGTGATTGGTCACTTGAGGGGTGGATGACCATCACCTCATCACATTGTTGTGCAAATTCCTCAGAGTCATCTTTATTATTGAAAAAAACATTAAGCCCATTGTTCATGTCATGCTTATTTAGCTTATGTCCTTTAATTTGTTATTTGATGCTCTATTCCCATGTGCAAGATGCTGACATTCGAAAAAATTGGCATCCATTCCAAGATTCCTGCCACACTGTCCTTGTCCCATTCTGTACAGGCACAGGCTGCTCGCTCCTCTCCCCCCTTCCAAACTCGCACATGCGTACATCCTCGC
The DNA here is from genome assembly GCF_964263255.1 of Lissotriton vulgaris. NCBI lineage: Eukaryota > Metazoa > Chordata > Amphibia > Caudata > Salamandridae > Lissotriton > Lissotriton vulgaris. Next base: position 734,823,076 of record NC_141691.1, on the reverse strand, counting down.
AAACTCGGAGTCGTAGTCAGCCTCCATTTTGTATTTGCCACATAGGCCACATTTTAGGAACTATTATAGAAACAAACACAAATTAAACGTACATTTTAAGAAGTAAAGCCCTTCTGTTTACCTCCCCCCTACTAATAGTATCCCAGTTAGTAGTTACCTATCCTTAAGCAACACATATGCACTGTTTACTTACCAATCTTCATGATTTATGCCACAAATAAACAGACAGAAAGCACATTCATGCAATTTTCAATTAGATTATGACAAATGAGTACCTTTTAAGACACAATATGTTACAAATTAGTAGATTACAACTTGCAATTACATGCAATTTTAATATCCCACGTGTATTTATGTAGGTGCATTCTATTCTATTTTGGTTAATTTCAAAACCACACAATTAATACATATTACTGTTATGGAGAAGTAACTTCACAAGGGGTATACAACATTTTTTCCACCTTGCTCCATCTGGTGTGGATCAGGCGACCAGACTGATATGCTCTAGAAGAAAACAGGAGTATGTGCCAGGGGCTTCAATTTGTTGTGCATTTGGAGTGAGCAGGTGATGTGCAATAGGGGACCAAAGAGCCACGTGCACATGGGAAACTCAGGGTGATGTGCACCAAATTAACACAGGGTGCTATGCGCAAACAAAGCACATGGTGGAGTGTGATATAGAAATAGGACGATTGTCACGTACACAGTAGCGACTGCCACCAAAAACGTATGTTTGCTGCAGGGAATGGGGGTTTAGAAAAATCAATAAAATTACTTACCTGGCTGCAGGCCACTGCCTATATCAAGCTCCGTAACCTCCTGTTCCTGCCGGAAGCAGGAAACACACACAGGCTCCCCTAAACCAATCACAACGCTGCTGTTACCATGACAGCCTATTGTGATTCTTCTGAGCGCTGTGGTTTGGTGCTCAGACGGGGAGTATGAGCCTATGCATGTTCTCCACCCAGGCTGTACAAAACAGCCAGAGGAGAACATGAAAAGTGCGCATGACTCTTTGGCCAGCCCAAGACAGATGGCCAAATGGTCATGCGCACTTAGGTGCCTCATCCACGACTCCCCTGCTGGCTGTGACTACAGCCCAGCCCGGCAAACCTCCCTCATTATGGAAAATTAAAATGATAATAACATTGCGTTATCAATTTATTTTTCCTTATTCCACGGCTCAAAGAGCCTTGGCGGCACTCCTCTGCCTTAGCGGAGTAGCCGCTGCTCCACAAACAGAGCGCAGGCTAATGTTCTCTGTGTTGGAGTACAGATTGATGTGCACCAGGTGCATTGATGATCTGCCTAAGGCAGCACAGGGTTATGTACTTCAAGAGAGCTGGGGGTTATGTTTATCTCGGAGAAGCACTGGGTCTATTGCATCAGTGGAGCACAGCATGACATGCGTCAGAGAAGCACTGGATACAGTAACATTACAAAATGATGGAACCTCCTGCAACATGAAGTGAGAGTCTCTCAGGATCCATATCTCAGAGATATTCATAAACCTTGGACTAAATGGATGGCTTCCAGAAGGATGGAGCCCTTGAGCTGAGATGTTCAGGTCAGCCGGAGAAGCACAGGAAGCTGTGCAGCATCTGGCACTGGGTAATGTGCAGGAGCAAGCAGAGGGCGATGCACAATGGGGGGCACAGAGTAACATATATTTTTTTTAATCTGCAGAGTGACCTACATTACAGGGGAACTTCTTCTTTTGTAACTCTTTGCTTTACCAGTTTTAATATTCTACACAAAATATGCACCTGGTATTCATATTTCCGCTAATTTAACTTAGTTTCGTTGTCATGCTTTCAAATGAGGTGTATATTTTCGCTACTTATATTTTGCAATAATGAGAAAAAAGACAAAGTTGCTTCTAAATCATTTAACTTTTACCATTCTCCACTGTCACACATTTTTTATTACACTGCATTTACATTTCCACGTAGGTATGAAGAGCCCAAGCAATAAAATATGTTATTATAACATCCAGGAAGAAAAGAAACACCTTCTGAACCACAATCAAATAGATTAAATATTACATTCTGGCAATGTAGGTGTAGTGGTGTAGAGCCAGGATAGTACAACAAATGTCTGTTTCGAAATGGTTCCTTTTAGGAGACACTATTAGTGTATAACAAAACCAGATAGCGGATGCCATGTTGGCATGGAGCATCAGAGGTGGTCCATTCGGAGGTATGAGGCCTAGTTACCTCTCCTGCTCGGCTAATTTTAATGAAGGCAATTTCACGCAACTCCCTCTAATCAGTATTATTATATCTCTAAAAGCCCGTCTTGGGTGAATGCTGAAAAGCACATTCACTCAGCCAGGCCTAGAAAGTCCGGCATCTTATGCCGAAGGAAATTGCACGAGTGCGCAAGTGTAGACCTCGAGGTTTGGTTCAGCCTATGGTGTTTGCAGTAGGCAGGTAAGTGCAGTCTTTTCCTCTTTTAGTTACTGTAAACGGTACGTTTATGTAAGAATCTTTGATGTGTTGGGCAGCTTTACATGCCATAGTAAAAGGCATAAAATCATAAGTACACAAAAAAAAAGATCTGGTAGAATTTAAAGAAAATAGCAACACCTTGATATGAGCAAACAGTTAGAGAGGGTGTCATTCGGGATCCGCATGGAATGCAATAAACAAACACAACTAGGAAAACTCAGCGTGTTGTGAATTAATTAAATAGCCTTTTTGCAGGATATTAAAATAAAGAATCCAGGAACACGGGCTTAGGAGAACAATTACAGAGATGAAAAAAAGAAAAAAGATAGAAAAGTTATGTATCATTTATTTGATAGTACCAATTATGATTTCCTTTCAACAGTGGTTTTTCACTTCAATGCTATCAACAGACTCCAGGTGCAGGGTTATAAAGGCTGCATCCACCGTGATTGGCCCTCTAACAGGCGTAAATGATTCCCATTAGTGACTCTGACTCCTCAGCGTGATGTCAGCAGTGGGGCCCAGGAACAGGAGCACTGGCAATAGGGAAGGGAATGGAGGGCTGACACAACTGAATGAGAGGCCCAAATCGAGCACTACTGGATCCTGTATCCCGAGGTACACGCCACAAATGTTTCCACATTTAGACCCAGATTTATAGATAACAAGTCACCCCCTTTTTGCCCATATTTTTGATTGGGTTAGATTGTAAATGCTGTCTTCCGATTGGTTTTCCATTTGTGGACTTCCGAGGCTATGAGCCCCTTTACTCCAACGCACTTTTTTTCCTTGTGTTTCCCCCTCCCACAGACCGTGACTTTTCACCCCCCCCCCCTTCGTGCCTTCTTCGACGGCCGCACTTACTTTTCAAATGCAATAGGTGTTGAGAGAGCGCAAACTGAACAAAATGTATGAGTACACCAAACTTACAAGTAGTACGCACAAATCATAAGAGAAATGCTATGAGTGCTGAAAATATATTCACCTATACTTAGAAGTGTGAAGTTAAGCTAGAGATATCATATAGAAGTGGAACTAATTCAGAAATGTGTGGAAAATGTATAACCTTATTAGACGTGATTAATCCTGAATCCACGTTATGTAGCTGCTAATGGAAGAATGACATGCTGCAAGGCACAGAACGGAATAGGCCCATGGCCAGAGCTGAAAGGGTTTGGGAAAGGTATTCACTTGCATATACGTGGATTGCACTAAATATTATAATGATCTTGTTTATTAGTTAGACTTATATTCCATAGATGTGTTTTCTCATTAAAAAGAATAAGATGCTAACATAGTATTTTAGTTTAAGCCCTGCGCGAAATGTTGTAGGCCTGAAATGTTCAAAGTCTTTTGATTTACATGTATTGGTATGAGCCAAGCTGTGCCGAGAAATAAGTTGCAAACTTCTGTTAGAAGTTTATGAGAATTGGGATCCTAGCTGCAGATGTCTGTCTGCGGGTGAAAGGGGGGATCCAATTAGGCATCGAATGAATAGAGTTCTGTTCAGGAGACTGGTACAGACATGGAGGAGGGTTCAGGAATGTTTGAGGGGTATCGGCGGGCCGGAGAAGAGTCTGAGAAGCAAGGTCATCTCTAACGCACGAGGCCCAAAGGAAGATCATCATGGAAAAAGCCAGAAGCAACATCACGTGAGGGGCGTCTCACGAGGGGCGTCTCAAATGTTATTGTGTTTTTGTATTAGGGTCAGCACCCCTGGGTGGAGTTAGAGCAGATGCCTGAGGACCCTTTAGAGAGCGGATGGGTAGGCAGAGAGGGGTCATGACTGGAGATCATAGGTTTTCACCAAGAAACTAAGAGTGGGTGATCTTCCTAGGAAGTCATTCACCGCTGACACCTTTTGATAGGTTGGGATTCTGTTAAGTAGGGATACCATCCAGAGCAGGGTAGGGACAGCCTAACCTGAACCTTTCACTCCTGCTGTAAATGACGGAGAGATCACAATATGTGTCTATGCTTGCAGCCCTTTTGATTTTAGAATTAGTTCTTGTTGTATTCTTTGCTCGCCTGAGGGCTTTCAGGGAGCACATGTATGTAGTGGGGCCCGTATATCTTTTGAATCTCATTTTGAGATGCCTGTATCTGCAGTTAACCTTGACTTTATAATAAATCTTTAAACTTAGAAGTAGTCTGTGGTTTTTCCGAGTCGAATCCATTATTGATTGAACTAACCTGGTAAGAGATGCACTTTCTTCCCTCAATGACAGGCAACAAAGGTTCAGTCGACCAGAACGGGGTTTAGATCTAGAGTGATAAGATAGTGATCAAAATCACGCCCCCGCAGTTGGTAGCTATAGAGGATGGTTGCCTTCTTGAGGAAGGTGATCTAGGCCAGGTTAGATTACCCCAAGGTCCCTAGAGATCGATGATCGGAAGAACCGCCCGCCGAAGAGGGCCCGGATGACGTGAGACAGAAAAGCAGCAGTATCGGTCGAGAGTGAGTATAAAGGGTCATGCGTGTTAGATTGCGGTGTTTTTGTGTTGTATCTATGTTGTAATGTCTGGCGGAGCTGAATGCCTGTAGAGTGACTGTGGAACAGGTTGTGAGCGCGCGCAACCGGTGCAAATCTTAAGTTCAAGGAGAGCTTAAGTGGTTCGGGTGTATCGAACATCCAGAGTAATTGTCAACCAGAGTGAAGGGGGTCATGAGGTACCATTGATCGCCCGAAGGACCGAGATAGGGGGAACGTAAGAGTGAGTGCGTGAGTAACGGACGCTGGTCGGAAGTTACGGTGTGTGTAAGCAACCTATCAGGGAGACGATAGACATTTCATCAGTTGTGGTGACAATTACAGATAGACTGTGGACGTACAGTCGAGAGAAGTGACCGCTTGGTCGGAAGTAGTCATTTTTCGGTGTATGAATGGGACGCATGCGTGACCGGGAGACGAGCTGAGAAAGGAGGGGAGCTGCTGCGAAGGGGAGACGAGTGACGTCAGGAAGTGCCGCGCTGGGATTGGCCGGCCGGAGTGAGACCGCGCTGTGATAGGCCAGCTAGTAAAGCCGCGCTAGGATTGGTGGATTGTCATCAGGAAGTAAACAGAATAGCGAGGCTGGAAATTGTACGATTAATCATGAAATGTTTTAAATGGCTAAGAGCGGCGTTTAAAAGAGAGAGGCGGAGATCTTATGATGGGGAAGAAGCCCTGCCGGAGGGTACGCCGGCTTATTATATGGCGGCAAATGTTGGGCTACACACTATATTGTGGATTTCAGAGTGGAGTAAGATTACAGAAGGAAATGAGGAACTCACGTTTCCGAAGTACGGGACGTTCAGGTTAGAGGTGCTACACCGACTAAAAGCAGTTATGACCTCAATGAGACCCCTGCCTAGACCAACCCAGTTTGAAGCTCTCAATGCATGGATTAGGGCAGCGCACGAGAGGAACCTGAATAGACGACAAGAAAGGGTGAAGCGATCGGTAAGAGCAGTGCAGGATGCCAAATGGGATGCGGATGCAAAAAGATGGAGAGTGCATAACATTGAAGTTAACAAACTGTACCCAGTAATAGAGGTAGCAGCAAACAAAAACCCATTTGAAGAAGATGAAGAGAGCGAGACAGAGGACAGCTTGATAAATAGGTTACTGACAGATAGGCCACCCCTGTACAACAAGGAGACAGGAAACGTTGAGCCCAGCAAGGAAGGGGGACCTAGCGTAGGGGAGTATGGACCGCTTCCCATTACAGATTGGGATCCCACTGCAAAGAAGGAACTGTCCCAACCTAGTCCGGTGCAGCAGGTAGTCGGAAGGTTTGTGGTACAAAGGGCGCCAGAAACGGAGCGTGCCACATCCTACGCACTACCGGATGCCCTGCAAGTACCGGTTACTATAGGCCCTATAGTATCGATTTATGACCCGGAGAGAGCTCGTGGGGAGGAACAGGTACGGATAGACAGGGAGAGAGCAGAAATGGCAAGGAGGAATGATACAATCAATTCCCCAAGTCAGTTGCCAAGACCAAGAGATTGGAGCACCCCAGTACATACAGCAGCAGATCCAACAGGAGATCCGGGAGGCCCTAGATGGCCGATGGATCTGAGGGGATCAGGACGGAAATCCTTCCAGGAGTTAAACGAGTACATGAAGAAGTGGGATGAGGCAGTGGAGGCTCACAAGAGCATTATAGCAGCAGAAGCTGGAAGGGAAAGCCAGGATAGCAGGACCCGGACTCACTGCGGGGCTGAAGAAAGCAGTCCGGAGTGGGGCGGGAAGGGTCCGGACGGCAGCGGAGACACTCGCCATACCAGGAGTGGAGGTAGAACAGACCCGGGAAACAGGAGCCCTGAGTGTGGGGGGGTGTCCCGCCCAATTCACAGTGAAGGGGATAGGAGAACGCAAGAGTACAGAAACAGTTTTAAGTGCACCCACTATGCATCTGGCAATAGTGGACAGAACGAGAGTTGCGAGAGGTCTCGCCATAACCCCTGTGACAATGGACAAGAACGCAGTTCTGGGGAGATGGAGAGCCGAGAGGGAACTTACAGAATACTGAGTGACACTAGGCAACGAGAGAGTAGCGACAGGAGGGAGAACAGTAGGGAATCCTACCCTGGGGCGAGGGAGGACAGAGGGAATGGACAAAATGGGATTGGGGGAAACAGGCCCGTGTTTCATCATCTTCCAAGACAGGATGGTCGAGCATGGGACTTAGAGAGATGGGAGTAAGGGAGGACTCTCCTTAACTCCCCTGAGCCCAAGCGTAGGACTCAGAGCTGGGACGGAAGAGAGACCAGTGAACGCCCTAATAAAGACATACTGAGAGCCGAGATAAAAGCCAAGAGACTCGATGTCGCAAGCTTAAAGTCAGATCTGGATGACATGGTAGATGGTACTTTACCTCTAGAAAGAATGGAAATGTACGAGCAGGATGAAATACTCTTCATGGCAAAGGACATCACTCGAAAGGCGAGAGCAGTACATGAGAAATTAGTCGAACTGGCGGGAAAATATATGGTAGACCTGTCAAAGACCAAAGCATTACAGGGTAACCATAGGCTACATTATTCAGACCAGGACCTAGATGAGAGAAGAACCATAGGATTGAAAACACACATAAGGGAACTGATCACTGGAATAAGGACGTGGAGGGCGCTGGATAAATGGGAAGAAAGGTGGTCCAAGAAGGGGACCGTTAGGAGAAGCATGCTTGGGATGTCCCAGGAGGGAGGTCTGCAGAGAGTAGAGGCATACCCTTTGCGTGAGGTTGCAAATGGGAACTATGTACATGTGCCATGGAGTAGGGGGGATTTAGCGGCCTTTACCAACTCCTTCCCTAAATTGAGGGAGAATCCAGTTGAGTGGTATAAGCAGGTGGAGAGGTTTATAAAAAAATCCAAGGTACTATGGATAGACCTGAACACTCTGTTTGACATCGTGGTACCAGGAGACTTGTGGACAGCATGTAAGGTTAGTGCTGAGTGGCCCACAGCAGAACCAGAGAGAGATGCACGGACTAATGGACCGTCCGAGATAGTAATGGCAAAATTCGAGAGAGTGATGACTTGGCTAAAAGATAAGGTGCCAATGCAGGACATAGATTGGGTCAAAATAGATCGAACTAGACAAGAACCCAAAGAGACAGTTCATGAATATTATGAGAGGTTGCTGAAGGCGTTTAAACAGTATAGCGGGTTGGATGTAATGGATCCTAAAGACATAGGGCAATTTGTGTCTAAATTCGTTTTGGGCTTGAGACCGGATATTAGTCTAATGATTCAGAAACACTTGATTTGTTGGCAAAATAAACCTTTGGATGAAATTCTGAGATATGCTAGGTACTGCTGTGATGAGATAGACTCAAAAGCAAAGAAGCTAAAAGAAAAGCTGATGGTGGTGCAGATGCAGTCAGCCGGTAAGGGTGGACAGCAGCAACAGCAACAGGGAACAGGAACTGGGGGTAAGAAACAGTATAGTCAGAACAAGGGCAATGAGGAGAACTCCACCTTTAGACCTAGGGTAGACATAGCCGCATTGAAGAAGACGACCCGGTGCCACCAGTGTAACGAGGTGGGGCATTGGAAACGCGAGTGTCCCTACAACGTTGAAATCGGAGAACAGGAGGTAGAGGAAGAAGAGGTTCAAAGTACTCCAGGGAGAGGGGTAACGCCGTACCAAGGAAAGGTGGTCAAAGGGGGGACCCCAGCTCCACGAGCCCAGTCTCCTCAACCACCCAGAATAGGGACAACGGGAAAAACCTATAGACAGATGCCTCTGTTCGTAGGAGGAGAGGAGTGCTATTACGTTGATCCCTTAACAGGACAGAGAGTAGAGAGAGAAGACTGTACCCTCGGGGCAGTCTTAGATGTGGATCAGAGGGGACCCTATGTTGAGGCCGAAGTGGCAGGGTGTCCCACGACCTTCCTAGTAGACACAGGAGCCACTAGATCTACGATAAGATCAGCTGCAGTCCCAGGCCTGCCAATGTCAGGGGAGACTATTCAAGTGGTGGGGGTCGCAAACAGGAGAATAACCAGCCCATTGACAGAGCCAGTGCAAGTGAAAATAGGGAAATACAGCGATGAACATCAGTTTGTGGTTTGCGATTCTAGTCCTGTATGTCTGTTGGGAAGGGACCTTTTGTGCAAATTAAATTGTACCATATACTGCACACCGCAGGGAGTGGAGGTATTGACTAATGATGATGACGCTGACTTTAAAGTCGCCAACTCAAGAATATGTGTGGAGCTGTATCCCACTTTGACAGTGGATGAGCTCCCATGGGATCTAAGAGAGACAGTGGCCCCGGAAGTGTGGGATTTCAATGGGGAAGAGATTGGACTAGTCAAGGGAGGAGACCCAGTGAAAATCGTAGTGAAACCACATACTGAGTTTCCAAGAACACCCCAATATAAATTGACTCCAGAAACGATTGCAGGTATCAAACCCGTGATAGAGTCCATGATTAAGCAGGGAATACTGAAAGAAATCGTGGGTAGTCCATGTAACTCCCCGATTATGGGTTTGCAGAAACCGAATGGGAAATTCAGAATAGTGCAGGACCTTCGGAAAATTAATAACATAGTTGTTTCATGTTGTCCAGTGGTACCGAATCCATCAGTAATATTGTTTCAGATACCGTTCCAAGCTGAATGGTTCACTGTGATAGACTTGTGCCAGGCTTTCTTTTCGATCCCATTGGACGAGGATAGCCATTTCCTTTTCGCTTTTAAGCTGGAAGGTCGCGTATTAACATGGTGTCGTATCCCACAGGGGTATACAGAGAGCCCATCGATCTTTAACCAGCTTTTGAAGAAAAATCTTGAAAGTCTAGTGCTGCCCCAGAAGTCGGTTCTGGTCCAGTACATAGACGACCTACTTGTGGCGTCAGAAACTGAGGAAGCTTGCAGGGAGGACTCCATTGCTTTGCTAAATCACCTAGCTGCAAATGGGCACAAGGTGTCCCCGGGAAAATTGCAGTACTGCCTGACAGAAGTGCAGTACTTGGGGCACAGAATTGAGAAAGGCAAACGAAAGGTGTCACCAGACAGAATAGAGGCGATCATGAAGATGAATGCGCCTAAAACACAGAGAGAAGTCAGGATGTTCCTAGGGATGGTGGGTTATTGCCGACAGTGGATCGCGAATGTTTCACTGAAAGCAAAACCCTTGCAAAAACTGACGCACAAGGAGGTGAGTGATCCGGTACCATGGGACAAGGACTGTATGATGGCGTTCCTGCAGCTGAGAGAGGACTTGTGTCGTGCTCCTGCTCTGGGAATGCCAGATTACGATAAAATATTCTTGCTCTACTGTTGTGAAAGAGAGGGTTGTGCTTTGTCTGTTTTGGTCCAAATCCATGGGAACGCCCGTAGACCAGTTGCCTATTTTTCGGCTACTTTAGACCCAGTAGCCGCAGCGTTGCCCGGATGTCTCAAATCCGTTGCTGCAACAGGTGTCAGTATTGAGCGTTGTGAGAACATCGTCATGGGGCACCCGTTAGAGGTGTATGTGCCGCATTCTGTCGAACTGTTAATGACTAGGACCAAAACACAGCATCTGACCAATAGCAGGCTCACGCGCTATGAGCAAGTCATTCTTGCTGCAGAGAACGTGACCCTCAAGAGATGCTCTGTTTTGAACCCTGCTACCTTGATGCCACTCCCAAGTGACATAGATGATGATGTATGTACAGACCATGATTGCCTCGATGTGACTGAACTATGCACCAAACCGAGACCCGACATCGTGGATGAGCCACTGACTGACCCCGATGAAGTTTTCTTTGTCGATGGCTCATGCGTAAGAGACGAAGTTGGGCAGTTGAGAGCAGCTTACGCTGTTTGTACAATTACTGGAGTTGTGGAAGCTGGATGCCTGGAAGGAGTACACTCCGCTCAGGTAGCTGAGATTATTGCATTGACGCGTGCCTGTCTGGCAAGCAACCAAATTCGAGTCACCATATACACCGACAGCCAATACGGTTACGGGGTAGTTCATGATTACGGGCAGTTATGGTCTCAAAGAGGTTACATGACTTCTTCAGGCTCTCCCATTCGCAATGGAGAGTTTGTACGTCTATTGTTAGAAGCCTTGCAATGTCCGGCAGGTATTGCAGTTGTAAAATGTACAGCTCATAGCAGGAATATGGACTTCGTGTCACAAGGCAATAGATATGCCGACGAAGTCGCCAGGTATTGTGCAGAACAAGGGTACTCTTTCACAGAGGTGGAAGTGGGTGGAATAAATGTCAGGACTGAATTAGCTATGATATTGGAGACTGTAGACACTTGGGACGAGTTAAAATGCATGCAAGAAAATGCACCAGATTTTGAAAAACAATCATGGGAAACTGCAGGATGTGTGATAGGTGAGGCTCATTTCTGGGTTTCAGCTGATGGAAGGGCAGTGTTACCAAATGAGATGGTGAGCCCAATGGCCAGACAAATACATGGTCCAGTACACCTAGGGAGAGACGCTATGCTGAGAGTATTCAGACAAACCTGGTACAACCCTAAGTTCAGAGTAGCAGCAGAAGCAGTGTGCCAGCGTTGCGTGACCTGTCAGCAGCTGAACGTAGGAAAAAGAACACCCGTTGCATTGAGTCACATAGGGAGGTCAGGAGGTCCATTCAATAGGATGCAAATTGACTTTATTGAAATGCCGAGGTGCAACTGCCTTCGTTATGTCCTGGTGGTTGTTTGCATATTTTCCAGATGGGTTGAGGCATACCCTACACGCAGGTGTGACACCCTCACAGTAGCCAAGTTATTGCTTAGGGAACTCATACCACGATTCGGGGTACCGGCCTCTTTGGAATCAGATAGGGGAACGCATTTCAACAGCGAGCTTGTGAAGATGATTTGTGCGGCCCTGAACATAGACCAGAAATGACATTGTAGTTACCGACCAGAAGCCTCGGGAATTGTAGAGCAAATAAACAGCACCATCAAATGCCGAATTGCCAAAATGTGTTCATCAACGGCTCCAAGTTGGCCTGACGCTCTGCCATTGGTCCTTATGAGCATCCGTAGTACCCCAGACAGAAGAATGGGACTGTCACCGCACGAGGTGTTAATGGGGAGGGCAATGAGATTGCCATCAGTACCAACTGCTGCATTATTGAATATCACAGATGATATGATCCTGGACTATTGTAAGGGTCTGTCTGATGCCATTCATTCTGTGTCTCTTCAGGTGCAGGCTGCCGAGGTCCCGTCGTGCCAGGACTTGTGTCACGACCTGTGCCCTGGAGACTGGGTGCTTGTGAGGAAGCACGTAAGAAGAAGCTGCCTAGATGTCCGTTGGCGTGGGCCCTACCAGATCATCCTGATCACGAACACTGCTGTGAAAGTGGGAGGCCTGCCCAATTGGATCCACGCATCTCATACGCGGAGAGTTCCAGCACCTCTAGAAGAAACAGCTCCTCTCTCGAATGTAAGTCCAGCTGCGGACAGGGAAGCCATAGAGGGGGCCAGCCAAGCTGTAGAGGTGCCAGAAGAAGAAGCTGGGAACGTGTCTGACCAGGCTGAGGACGGTCAGTACAACAGCGAAACAGAGGACGCAACGGAAGGAGAAAGTAGCTGGGAGTACGAATCAGATCCTGACCAAGCTGAAAGAGAGCGAGAGTAAAGCAGAAGGTCAAGGAGCAGAAGGGCAAGGCGTGGAGAAGCCAGCTGGCCGCAAAGAAGGAGTTCAAGCCTGAGGTCAACTCCAGAGAGAATCCTTGCTCCGATATCTGAAGACTCAGACCCGGAAGAAGGTGCTCAGGGCTCGGAAGCACCAGATCTAAGAAGGTCAAGAAGAGTACGTGTGCCTAACAGAAGATACGCCACTCCTGAGTGGACATATCTGGCGACAAATGTCTTGGGAACGAGCGACAGGGAGGATCAGAGCGGTGCTGGTGACCAGCTCTGAACCCATCGTCACAGTAGAAGTACAGCTGTTAGTGCCCGGAGTGGAAGCAGAAGGGTCGCTAACATTCAAACTCCCGGACCCTCCCCGCCTAAGCAGGTTAAAGCACATGTTTTTCACCGAATTGCAATTCCCCGACTTTGGAACAAAGATAACAAGCCATGAGGAGCACATTCTTCGTCTGGAAATATTGAATTATGCTGTTCAAGCCGCAGGCCCAAGCCTCATCGTAGATGCTTAAAGACTTTGTAAATAAACGAGAAAAAGAAGATTACCTAGCGCCTAGGAAGCAGAGAATCTTAGGGACCTTCCTATAAGTTGAAGGAGAAGGGCTAGGGTTGTCTGTGTCAAAACTTAAAGAGACTTTGCAAAAGGAGATTGCCAGCTTCCAATTGTGTGGCTCTAAAGACTGGAGGAGCAAAAGAGATTGTAAAGGAACGAGAAGAAAAAAACTTTGTGTTGGAAGAAAGGGAGAGAATTATACTGTCTGACGAAATGGAAGCCGGTAGTCCGAATCGTAGAGCCAAATGTATAATAGGCACATTAATAGTAGGAGTGATACTTCTTATAGCTTTAGTTGTTACTGTATCATATGTAATGGGACATGAGAGTGAGGCGAGGGTACCAGACGCAAAATCTGTAGTGACACCAAAACCCACTGTTGCTAGTAAGAAAGGAGAAAACATACAGGAGAAAGCGTTATTAGCAGCAGAAGCCCGTAGGTTACACATGGATGAGTCCCAAGGCGACTTTAGGTCAAATGCTTATGCCAAACTCTTGTATGAATACGTGGATGCCATGGAGGTTAAGGACTGTTATGTCTGCATGCAACTACCTGCATCTGTAGATGAAGGCATTAGATATCATCACCTCCCGCTGACTTATGGCATTACATGTAGCTTATTGCTTAGCATATTTTATGGGAGAGATAGTTTTGAATACTATTTCTCTAATTACGACTCAGTGTTACCAGAAGTCCCAAATTACAAGCAAATGAACAAATGGGACTACTGGAAGAGTGAAGACAGATTGGCAAAGTTCTTCATTCCTTGGGATACTTTAGATACGTCACATGCCCGCAGAAATAACTTGACATGCAAGGTGTCAGAAGTCGAGAAGAAGTTTATAGGGCAAGTGGATGATCGATACAGAAGGCAAAAGATTTTGAAAAAATCAGGACAATGGAAAACAGATTGGACAGAGGAAGAGAAGGCACACAAGAGGAAGGGTAGTAGTGGTCCAATAGCTTTGGATCGCCCACAGAGAGGGAAGTTATGCCTTCACAGAAGCAAAACGTACTACGAAAATGTATTCGTAGGGGAAGTCAGTTGTGAACATGCTTTTAGATTAGAATATTACACTAAGGATTTCTTGAAAGGAATGCAAGTGATTCCAAATGTATATTTTGTATGTGGAAGAAATGCCTACGTGAGACTACCTGACAACTGGTATGGATCATGTTACCTGGCAATTGTCTTCCCCAAAATATATCATGCTCAAGACTTAGAGATCATAGAGGGCAAGGCCTCAGCGAGAGGGAGAAGAGACCTAGGAGATGCAGAAATAGTTGGAGATGTATTTGGAGCTGCATTTCCTCTTTTAGGACTGATCCTCAATGATGTCAAAATAAGGAGACTGGCAACAGTCGTAGATAGGTTGTCTGCCAGCACTGCTAGATCCTTAATGCTGGTGGAAGGTGAGATGCAATCGATAAGGGCCATGGTGCTTCAAAACAGTCTTGCATTAGACGTCCTGCTAGCAAAAGAGGGCGGAGTCTGTAAGGCTTTGAAGGTCCAGGAATGTTGCACTTACATTCCAGACAATTCAAAACCTCTTGAGAAAGTTATTATGAATATAACTAACATTCACAAAGAGATCGAAAAACTGACGCACAAGGAGGTGAGTGATCCGGTACCATGGGACAATGACTGTATGATGGCGTTCCTGCAGCTGAGAGAGGACTTGTGTCGTGCTCCTGCTCTGGGAATGCCAGATTACAATAAAATATTCTTGCTCTACTGTTGTGAAAGAGAGGGTTGTGCTTTGTCTGTTTTGGTCCAAATCCATGGGAACGCCCGTAGACCAGTTGCCTATTTTTCGGCTACTTTAGACCCAGTAGCCGCAGCGTTGCCCGGATGTCTCAAATCCGTTGCTGCAACAGGTGTCAGTATTGAGCGTTGTGAGAACATCGTCATGGGGCACCCGTTAGAGGTGTATGTGCCGCATTCTGTCGAACTGTTAATGACTAGGACCAAAACACAGCATCTGACCAATAGCAGGCTCACGCGCTATGAGCAAGTCATTCTTGCTGCAGAGAACGTGACCCTCAAGAGATGCTCTGTTTTGAACCCTGCTACCTTGATGCCACTCCCAAGTGACATAGATGATGATGTATGTACAGACCATGATTGCCTCGATGTGACTGAACTATGCACCAAACCGAGACCCGACATCGTGGATGAGCCACTGACTGACCCCGATGAAGTTTTCTTTGTCGATGGCTCATGCGTAAGAGACGAAGTTGGGCAGTTGAGAGCAGCTTACGCTGTTTGTACAATTACTGGAGTTGTGGAAGCTGGATGCCTGGAAGGAGTACACTCCGCTCAGGTAGCTGAGATTATTGCATTGACGCGTGCCTGTCTGGCAAGCAACCAAATTCGAGTCACCATATACACCGACAGCCAATACGGTTACGGGGTAGTTCATGATTACGGGCAGTTATGGTCTCAAAGAGGTTACATGACTTCTTCAGGCTCTCCCATTCGCAATGGAGAGTTTGTACGTCTATTGTTAGAAGCCTTGCAATGTCCGGCAGGTATTGCAGTTGTAAAATGTACAGCTCATACCAGGAATATGGACTTCGTGTCACAAGGCAATAGATATGCCGACGAAGTCGCCAGGTATTGTGCAGAACAAGGGTACTCTTTCACAGAGGTGGAAGTGGGTGGAATAAATGTCAGGACTGAATTAGCTATGATATTGGAGACTGTAGACACTTGGGACGAGGTAAAATGCATGCAAGAAAATGCACCAGATTTTGAAAAACAATCATGGGAAACTGCAGGATGTGTGATAGGTGAGGCTCATTTCTGGGTTTCAGCTGATGGAAGGGCAGTGTTACCAAATGAGATGGTGAGCCCAATGGCCAGACAAATACATGGTCCAGTACACCTAGGGAGAGACGCTATGCTGAGAGTATTCAGACAAACCTGGTACAACCCTAAGTTCAGAGTAGCAGCAGAAGCAGTGTGCCAGCGTTGCGTGACCTGTCAGCAGCTGAACGTAGGAAAAAGAACACCCGTTGCATTGAGTCACATAGGGAGGTCAGGAGGTCCATTCAATAGGATGCAAATTGACTTTATTGAAATGCCGAGGTGCAACCGCCTTCGTTATGTCCTGGTGGTTGTTTGCATATTTTCCAGATGGGTTGAGGCATACCCTACACGCAGGTGTGACACCCTCACAGTAGCCAAGTTATTGCTTAGGGAACTCATACCACGATTCGGGGTACCAGCCTCTTTGGAATCAGATAGGGGAACGCATTTCAACAGCGAGCTTGTGAAGATGATTTGTGCGGCCCTGAACATAGACCAGAAATTACATTGTAGTTACCGACCAGAAGCCTCGGAATTGTAGAGCAAATAAACAGCACCATCAAATGCCGAATTGCCAAAATGTGTTCATCGACGGCTCTAAGTTGGCCTGACGCTCTGCCATTGGTCCTTATGAGCATCCGTAGTACCCCAGACAGAAGAACGGGACTGTCACCACACGAGGTGTTAATGGGGAGGGCAATGAGATTGCCATCAGTACCAACTGCTGCATTATTGAATATCACAGATGATATGATCCTGGACTATTGTAAGGGTCTGTCTGATCCCATTCATTCTGTGTCTCTTCAGGTGCAGGCTGCCGAGGTCCCGTCGTGCCAGGACTTGTGTCACGACCTGTGCCCTGGAGACTGGGTGCTTGTGAGGAAGCACGTAAGAAGAAGCTGCCTAGATGTCCGTTGGCGTGGGCCCTACCAGATCATCCTGATCACGAACACTGCTGTGAAAGTGGGAGGCCTGCCCAATTGGATCCACGCGTCTCATACGCGGAGAGTTCCAGCACCTCTAGAAGAAACAGCTCCTCTCTCGGATGTAAGTCCAGCTGCGGACAGGGAAGCCATAGAGGGGGCCAGCCAAGCTGTAGAGGTGCCAGAAGAAGAAGCTGGGAACGTGTCTGACCAGGCTGAGGACGGTCAGTACAACAGCGAAACAGAGGACGCAACGGAAGGAGAAAGTAGCTGGGAGTACGAATCAGATCCTGACCAAGCTGAAAGAGAGCGAGAGCAAAGCAGAAGGTCAAGGAGCAGAAGGGCAAGGCGTGGAGAAGCCAGCTGGCCGCAAAGAAGGAGTTCAAGCCTGAGGTCAACTCCAGAGAGAACCCTTGCTCCGATATCTGAAGACTCAGACCCGGAAGAAGGTGCTCAGGGCTCGGAAGCACCAGATCTAAGAAGGTCAAGAAGAGTACGTGTGCCTAACAGAAGATACGCCACTCCTGAGTGGACATCTCTGGCGACAAATGTTTTGGGAACGAGCGACAGGGAGGATCAGAGCGGTGCTGGTGACCAGCTCTGAACCCATCGTCACAGTAGAAGTACAGCTGTTAGTGCCCGGAGTGGAAGCAGAAGGGTCGCTAACATTCAAACTCCCGGACCCTCCCCGCCTAAGCAGGTTAAAGCACATGTTTTTCACCGAATTGCAATTCCCCGACTTTGGAACAAAGATAACAAGCCATGAGGAGCACATTCTTCGTCTGGAAATATTGAATTATGCTGTTCAAGCCGCAGGCTCAAGCCTCATCGTAGATGCTTAAAGACTTTGTAAATAAACGAGAAAAAGAAGATTACCTAGCGCCTAGGAAGCAGAGAATCTTAGGGACCTTCCTATAAGTTGACGGAGAAGGGCTAGGGTTGTCTGTGTCAAAACTTAAAGAGACTTTGCAAAAGGAGATTGCCAGCTTCCAATTGTGTGGCTCTAAAGACTGGAGGAGCAAAAGAGACTGTAAAGGAACGAGAAGAAAAAAACTTTGTGTTGGAAGAAAGGGAGAGAATTATACTGTCTGACGAAATGGAAGCCGGTAGTCCGAATCGTAGAGCCAAATGTATAATAGGCACATTAATAGTAGGAGTGATACTTCTTATAGCTTTAGTTGTTACTGTATCATATGTAATGGGACATGAGAGTGAGGCGAGGGTACCAGACGCAAAATCTGTAGCGACACCAAAACCCACTGTTGCTAGTAAGAAAGGAGAAAACATACAGGAGAAAGCGTTATTAGCAGCAGAAGCCCGTAGGTTACACATGGATGAGTCCCAAGGCGACTTTAGGTCAAATGCTTATGCCAAACTCTTGTATGAATACGGGGATGCCATGGAGGTTAAGGACTGTTATGTCTGCATGCAACTACCTGCATCTGTAGATGAAGGCATTAGATATCATCACCTCCCGCTGACTTATGGCATTACATGTAGCTTATTGCTTAGCATATTTTATGGGAGAGATAGTTTTGAATACTATTTCTCTAATTACGACTCAGTGTTACCAGAAGTCCCAAATTACAAGCAAATGAACAAATGGGACTACTGGAAGAGTGAAGACAGATTGGCAAAGTTCTTCATTCCTTGGGATACTTTAGATACGTCACATGCCCGCAGAAATAACTTGACATGCAAGGTGTCAGAAGTCGAGAAGAAGTTTATAGGGCAAGTGGATGATCGATACAGAAGGCAAAAGATTTTGAAAAAATCAGGACAATGGAAAACAGATTGGACCGAGGAAGAGAAGGCACACAAGAGGAAGGGTAGTAGTGGTCCAATAGCTTTGGATCGCCCACAGAGAGGGAAGTTATGCCTTCACAGAAGCAAAACGTACTACGAAAATGTATTCGTAGGGGAAGTCAGTTGTGAACATGCTTTTAGATTAGAATATTACACTAAGGATTTCTTGAAAGGAATGCAAGTGATTCCAAATGTATATTTTGTATGTGGAAGAAATGCCTACGTGAGACTACCTGACAACTGGTATGGATCATGTTACCTGGCAATTGTCTTCCCCAAAATATATCATGCTCAAGACTTAGAGATCATAGAGGGCAAGGCCTCAGTGAGAGGGAGAAGAGACCTAGGAGATGCAGAAATAGTTGGAGATGTATTTGGAGCTGCATTTCCTCTTTTAGGACTGATCCTCAATGATGTCAAAATAAGGAGACTGGCAACAGTCGTAGATAGGTTGTCTGCCAGCACTGCTAGATCCTTAATGCTGGTGGAAGGTGAGATGCAATCGATAAGGGCCATGGTGCTTCAAAACAGTCTTGCATTAGACGTCCTGCTAGCAAAAGAGGGCGGAGTCTGTAAGGCTTTGAAGGTCCAGGAATGTTGCACTTACATTCCAGACAATTCAAAACCTCTTGAGAAAGTTATTATGAATATAACTAACATTCACAAAGAGATCGAAAAACTGACGCACAAGGAGGTGAGTGATCCGGTACCATGGGACAAGGACTGTATGATGGCGTTCCTGCAACATGGAACATGTCAGAGGAGGAAACTCTCTCCTTTTCTGAGGCACACATCAAGAATTTAATTGCAGGACCTTCTCCTTTTTCCGCAATAAAACTTAGCACAAATGCTCAACAGCAAAATGAAAGTGACAAGCTATTAAGACTACATAAAAAACACACACGTACAGAATTGCACGGGCATTTTTTGTTTGAACACCTCAAGGCAGGTACCATTCCTTGGGGCCTTCAAGTAAAAAACGTGCCGGTGGTGTTCACGGAGGACCCTTTATATAAAAAAGGTTTTAGTTACATAGCAACAAAATGCAGTAGAGACCTCATGGTCCACACTGTCGAAACAGCGAAAAGGATTTGTGATAAAGAAAAGGAAGAGATAGAGGCCTTAACAAAAGCCATAGAGGACAATCATACTGTAGACGAAGCCAAAGCTCTCCTTGAAAAGATCAACAAGGAAATTGCCACATTCAGAGATAATACCATCAACTTCAGGTCCAACAAATTTGAAAAAGACGTTAAATCCTTCAAAATAGAATCAGTTTACCCATACCTCAAGGAGGATTATTACACCCAAACTGAATCTAGACGAGCACTGTCTCAGTTCCAAGGGAGGTCTAAAAACAGATTTTTAACCTTTTCTTAAAGCTCATCTTCTGAATCGGCCAATGATTCAGACCCCAGGGAGGGATCTTCAAAAAGAAATCCTTTTTTAGAAAAGGGCGAAGGCAGGGGACGAGTGAGATTCAAACCACAGCCCCAACCATGGGAAATGCGAACGCGACGAACCCAGTATAAATCGTAGATCAGACCTCCATAGTAAACATCTCAAACAGGGAACTAACTGTACATGAAAAATCAGTACTAGAACTAGGACTGAAGTTTGTACCAACATCCTACACTGACCTGACGCATCTAAAAATTGAAGCATTGGAATTTTGTCGAAAATTGAGATTAAAAGCATTTTTTCACAACAGAGATGACACTAGAGTTAATGAACCCTCTAATCTCTCCAATAAATCCACGTTTGTACCCCCCACATATACCATTCCAAAGGAAATAATAGCCTTTGAACAGATCGTTCTATCCTCCATCACTCAATTAAGCAAACAAAAAGTGTTCCTCAAGAGGAACATCACTAGGGATCAAGAAACAGCCTTGAATACTTTACGCAACGACGAATCGATAGTGTTAAAACCCGCAGACAAAGGGGGCGCCCTTGTAGTCTGGGACAGAGAGAAATACATTACTGAAGCAAATAGTCAAATCAAAAATACCGAGTGGTATAGAGAAGTCAAAGAGGACCCAACTCCACAAATAACAGCTGAGATTCGGACTATAATCACAGAAGGTCGGGACAAGGGGATACTAGGAATGAAGGAATTTCAATATTTAGACAAAAAAAGCCCGCGAATTCCGGTAATCTATTTTTTACCAAAAATTCATAAAAACTTATCTGAACCACCCGGAAGACCCATTGTCTCCGGGTGTGATTCGGTACTGGAACCACTCGCGAAATACGTGGATGTGTTCCTTAAACCTTTCTTGTCTGAAGTAAGATCATACCTTAAAGACACCAGGGACTTCATCAACAAGGTCGAAGGCTCTCCATTCGATGGAAACCAAGAGGTGATGGTATCCTTTGATGTCACCTCCCTTTATACCCAAATCCCCCAACAAGAAGGATTAGAAGCAATGGAGTATTTTCTAGACACACGACCCAGACCACATAGAGTCCCCACAGATTTCATTATCAACTTAGCGAGAATAGCCCTCAAAAAGAACTATTTTCGGTTCATGGACACGTTCTACGTGCAGGTGAAGGGCACTGCCATGGGGTGTCCTTATGCCCCAGAAATGGCGGTGCTCTTCATGGCCCTGTATGAGGAGCGCTTCATCTACCGTAACAATCCATTCCTTCAAAACATAACTAAATGGTATCGTTTCATTGATGATATCTGGTGCCAATGGAATGGGTCAGAAGAAACGCTCACCCAGTTCCATCAGTGGCTCAATACCAGACACCCAGATATAAAATTCACAATGACATTCAGCAGAACATCGCTTACCTTCTTAGATGTTGTGGTTTTTCCTTACGAAAATGAATTGACTACCACCTTACATCGCAAAGACACTGATAAGAATACAATTTTACACTATGCCAGTTACCACCCTAAAAGTTTAAAATCTAACTTGCCGTACGGACAAATGCTGAGAATCCGACGGAATTGCTCCAGAAAAGAAGACTTCCTGATCCATTCACAAATACTGAGTGATCAATTACAGCGGAGGGGTTATCCCCACAAATTACTGAAACATTCAACCACTAGGGCATGGCACACTCCACGAGATGAGTTATTGAGAACCAACAAAGAAATCAAACCATTGGAGAGGCCGGTATGTGTTACAACTTTCGGACCATACACAAACAAGTTGAAATCGATCATTCTAAAGAATTGGCATCTGATTAAAAACTCAGAAGTCCCGATGGAGCAACCTCTGTTTGCCCTAAAGAAAAACAGAAGCATAGCCCAGCGGATTGTAAGGGCCAATCTGGGAGTAAGCAAAGCCAAAACTGACTTACGCACATTGTGGAAACTACCACCTGTAACAGGCCACCACAAATGTGGGTCGTGTGCTTCCTGCCCCAATACAATTGAAGGTGAAGAATTTTCATTCAAGACAATAAAATGGACACACAAAGAATTCTCAAACTGCAAAACATCAAATGTAATATATGCAGTCATGTGCCCGTGTCCCAAATTGTATATAGGAAAAACCACCCAAAAAGCCAACCAACGAATATCCCAACATAGATCTAGGATCAAGAACAAAGTACTGTCCGCACCCATGGTGCAGCACTTTGTCGAACAGAAACACAATGAAAACGATTTTAAATGGACAATACTACAAGCCATGAAGGTTCCTCCGAGAGGAGGAAACATTGATGCCATGTTAATAAAAAAAGAGGCTTATCTAATATTAAAATTTAATTGCGTGATGGATGGCTTGAACGAGATGTCGGAATTACAAAGAACTAACTATTGAGTCCAATGTGAACCCCACCACCACTAAAGAATGATCCATTAAAAGGTACTGAGTCAATGCGCTGCGCTCAACTTAATACATAATCACATCAAAACCCCGTTTTCCTTAAAAACTAAAAATCCCACAATCCCTAGCAGCATACTTAAACAGGAAACCGTGTTCCTTTTGGTGTTCAATCGAAATCAGAATAGCAGCACTCGGAGCGAGAAGCGGCCGCATAGAACCCCCAGCGCAGCGAGAGACCCATAAACGGAGGTAAGAAAGCATCGCGAATGTCTTTCTAAAAGCGCAGCAGTGAAATAGAATCAATGCCAAGTAAACTCCAATATCGGCTTTATTCCTTCTACAGAACCTGATTAAGAAACGCAAACGCTCATTCAAACCATGTGAAGAGCTTGGGTCGCCAGCCGCGCTACACGCAGGTAGGCGAAAATCACAAACAAAAACAGAACTCGACCTAATGTTTCATTTTTATCTTTGAAACTGATTCCGAATTTCTAAACACACAGATCGGAGTCACCGAGATCGAAAAACTGACGCACAAGGAGGTGAGTGATCCGGTACCATGGGACAAGGACTGTATGATGGCGTTCCTGCAACATGGAACATGTCAGAGGAGGAAACTCTCTCCTTTTCTGAGGCACACATCAAGAATTTAATTGCAGGACCTTCTCCTTTTTCCGCAATAAAACTTAGCACAAATGCTCAACAGCAAAATGAAAGTGACAAGCTATTAAGACTACATAAAAAACACACACGTACAGAATTGCACGGGCATTTTTTGTTTGAACACCTCAAGGCAGGTACCATTCCTTGGGGCCTTCAAGTAAAAAACGTGCCGGTGGTGTTCACGGAGGACCCTTTATATAAAAAAGGTTTTAGTTACATAGCAACAAAATGCAGTAGAGACCTCATGGTCCACACTGTCGAAACAGCGAAAAGGATTTGTGATAAAGAAAAGGAAGAGATAGAGGCCTTAACAAAAGCCATAGAGGACAATCATACTGTAGACAAAGCCAAAGCTCTCCTTGAAAAGATCAACAAGGAAATTGCCACATTCAGAGATAATACCATCAACTTCAGGTCCAACAAATTTGAAAAAGACGTTAAATCCTTCAAAATAGAATCAGTTTACCCATACCTCAAGGAGGATTATTACACCCAAACTGAATCTAGACGAGCACTGTCTCAGTTCCAAGGGAGGTCTAAAAACAGATTTTTAACCTTTTCTGAAAGCTCATCTTCTGAATCGGCCAATGATTCAGACCCCAGGGAGGGATCTTCAAAAAGAAATCCTTTTTTAGAAAAGGGCGAAGGCAGGGGACGAGTGAGATTCAAACCACAGCCCCAACCATGGGAAATGCGAACGCGACGAACCCAGTATAAATCGTAGATCAGACCTCCATAGTAAACATCTCAAACAGGGAACTAACTGTACATGAAAAATCAGTACTAGAACTAGGACTGAAGTTTGTACCAACATCCTACACTGACCTGACGCATCTAAAAATTGAAGCATTGGAATTTTGTCGAAAATTGAGATTAAAAGCATTTTTTCACAACAGAGATGACACTAGAGTTAATGAACCCTCTAATCTCTCCAATAAATCCACGTTTGTACCCCCCACATATACCATTCCAAAGGAAATAATAGCCTTTGAACAGATCGTTCTATCCTCCATCACTCAATTAAGCAAACAAAAAGTGTTCCTCAAGAGGAACATCACTAGGGATCAAGAAACAGCCTTGAATACTTTACGCAACGACGAATCGATAGTGTTAAAACCCGCAGACAAAGGGGGCGCCCTTGTAGTCTGGGACAGAGAGAAATACATTACTGAAGCAAATAGTCAAATCAAAAATACCGAGTGGTATAGAGAAGTCAAAGAGGACCCAACTCCACAAATAACAGCTGAGATTCGGACTATAATCACAGAAGGTCGGGACAAGGGGATACTAGGAATGAAGGAATTTCAATATTTAGACAAAAAAAGCCCGCGAATTCCGGTAATCTATTTTTTACCAAAAATTCATAAAAACTTATCTGAACCACCCGGAAGACCCATTGTCTCCGGGTGTGATTCGGTACTGGAACCACTCGCGAAATACGTGGATGTGTTCCTTAAACCTTTCTTGTCTGAAGTAAGATCATACCTTAAAGACACCAGGGACTTCATCAACAAGGTCGAAGGCTCTCCATTCGATGGAAACCAAGAGGTGATGGTATCCTTTGATGTCACCTCCCTTTATACCCAAATCCCCCAACAAGAAGGATTAGAAGCAATGGAGTATTTTCTAGACACACGACCCAGACCACATAGAGTCCCCACAGATTTCATTATCAACTTAGCGAGAATAGCCCTCAAAAAGAACTATTTTCGGTTCATGGACACGTTCTACGTGCAGGTGAAGGGCACTGCCATGGGGTGTCCTTATGCCCCAGAAATGGCGGTGCTCTTCATGGCCCTGTATGAGGAGCGCTTCATCTACCGTAACAATCCATTCCTTCAAAACATAACTAAATGGTATCGTTTCATTGATGATATCTGGTGCCAATGGAATGGGTCAGAAGAAACGCTCACCCAGTTCCATCAGTGGCTCAATACCAGACACCCAGATATAAAATTCACAATGACATTCAGCAGAACATCGCTTACCTTCTTAGATGTTGTGGTTTTTCCTTACGAAAATGAATTGACTACCACCTTACATCGCAAAGACACTGATAAGAATACAATTTTACACTATGCCAGTTACCACCCTAAAAGTTTAAAATCTAACTTGCCGTACGGACAAATGCTGAGAATCCGACGGAATTGCTCCAGAAAAGAAGACTTCCTGATCCATTCACAAATACTGAGTGATCAATTACAGCGGAGGGGTTATCCCCACAAATTACTGAAACATTCAACCACTAGGGCATGGCACACTCCACGAGATGAGTTATTGAGAACCAACAAAGAAATCAAACCATTGGAGAGGCCGGTATGTGTTACAACTTTCGGACCATACACAAACAAGTTGAAATCGATCATTCTAAAGAATTGGCATCTGATTAAAAACTCAGAAGTCCCGATGGAGCAACCTCTGTTTGCCCTAAAGAAAAACAGAAGCATAGCCCAGCGGATTGTAAGGGCCAATCTGGGAGTAAGCAAAGCCAAAACTGACTTACGCACATTGTGGAAACTACCACCTGTAACAGGCCACCACAAATGTGGGTCGTGTGCTTCCTGCCCCAATACAATTGAAGGTGAAGAATTTTCATTCAAGACAATAAAATGGACACACAAAGAATTCTCGAACTGCAAAACATCAAATGTAATATATGCAGTCATGTGCCCGTGTCCCAAATTGTATATAGGAAAAACCACCCAAAAAGCCAACCAACGAATATCCCAACATAGATCTAGGATCAAGAACAAAGTACTGTCCGCACCCATGGTGCAGCACTTTGTCGAACAGAAACACAATGAAAACGATTTTAAATGGACAATACTACAAGCCATGAAGGTTCCTCCGAGAGGAGGAAACATTGATGCCATGTTAATAAAAAAAGAGGCTTATCTAATATTAAAATTTAATTGCGTGATGGATGGCTTGAACGAGATGTCGGAATTACAAAGAACTAACTATTGAGTCCAATGTGAACCCCACCACCACTAAAGAATGATCCATTAAAAGGTACTGAGTCAATGCGCTGCGCTCAACTTAATACATAATCACATCAAAACCCCGTTTTCCTTAAAAACTAAAAATCCCACAATCCCTAGCAGCATACTTAAACAGGAAACCGTGTTCCTTTTGGTGTTCAATCGAAATCAGAATAGCAGCACTCGGAGCGAGAAGCGGCCGCATAGAACCCCCAGCGCAGCGAGAGACCCATAAACGGAGGTAAGAAAGCATCGCGAATGTCTTTCTAAAAGCGCAGCAGTGAAATAGAATCAATGCCAAGTAAACTCCAATATCGGCTTTATTCCTTCTACAGAACCTGATTAAGAAACGCAAACGCTCATTCAAACCATGTGAAGAGCTTGGGTCGCCAGCCGCGCTACACGCAGGTAGGCGAAAATCACAAACAAAAACAGAACTCGACCTAATGTTTCATTTTTATCTTTGAAACTGATTCCGAATTTCTAAACACACAGATCGGAGTCACCGAGATCGAAAAACTGACGCACAAGGAGGTGAGTGATCCGGTACCATGGGACAAGGACTGTATGATGGCGTTCCTGCAACATGGAACATGTCAGAGGAGGAAACTCTCTCCTTTTCTGAGGCACACATCAAGAATTTAATTGCAGGACCTTCTCCTTTTTCCGCAATAAAACTTAGCACAAATGCTCAACAGCAAAATGAAAGTGACAAGCTATTAAGACTACATAAAAAACACACACGTACAGAATTGCACGGGCATTTTTTGTTTGAACACCTCAAGGCAGGTACCATTCCTTGGGGCCTTCAAGTAAAAAACGTGCCGGTGGTGTTCACGGAGGACCCTTTATATAAAAAAGGTTTTAGTTACATAGCAACAAAATGCAGTAGAGACCTCATGGTCCACACTGTCGAAACAGCGAAAAGGATTTGTGATAAAGAAAAGGAAGAGATAGAGGCCTTAACAAAAGCCATAGAGGACAATCATACTGTAGACAAAGCCAAAGCTCTCCTTGAAAAGATCAACAAGGAAATTGCCACATTCAGAGATAATACCATCAACTTCAGGTCCAACAAATTTGAAAAAGACGTTAAATCCTTCAAAATAGAATCAGTTTACCCATACCTCAAGGAGGATTATTACACCCAAACTGAATCTAGACGAGCACTGTCTCAGTTCCAAGGGAGGTCTAAAAACAGATTTTTAACCTTTTCTGAAAGCTCATCTTCTGAATCGGCCAATGATTCAGACCCCAGGGAGGGATCTTCAAAAAGAAATCCTTTTTTAGAAAAGGGCGAAGGCAGGGGACGAGTGAGATTCAAACCACAGCCCCAACCATGGGAAATGCGAACGCGACGAACCCAGTATAAATCGTAGATCAGACCTCCATAGTAAACATCTCAAACAGGGAACTAACTGTACATGAAAAATCAGTACTAGAACTAGGACTGAAGTTTGTACCAACATCCTACACTGACCTGACGCATCTAAAAATTGAAGCATTGGAATTTTGTCGAAAATTGAGATTAAAAGCATTTTTTCACAACAGAGATGACACTAGAGTTAATGAACCCTCTAATCTCTCCAATAAATCCACGTTTGTACCCCCCACATATACCATTCCAAAGGAAATAATAGCCTTTGAACAGATCGTTCTATCCTCCATCACTCAATTAAGCAAACAAAAAGTGTTCCTCAAGAGGAACATCACTAGGGATCAAGAAACAGCCTTGAATACTTTACGCAACGACGAATCGATAGTGTTAAAACCCGCAGACAAAGGGGGCGCCCTTGTAGTCTGGGACAGAGAGAAATACATTACTGAAGCAAATAGTCAAATCAAAAATACCGAGTGGTATAGAGAAGTCAAAGAGGACCCAACTCCACAAATAACAGCTGAGATTCGGACTATAATCACAGAAGGTCGGGACAAGGGGATACTAGGAATGAAGGAATTTCAATATTTAGACAAAAAAAGCCCGCGAATTCCGGTAATCTATTTTTTACCAAAAATTCATAAAAACTTATCTGAACCACCCGGAAGACCCATTGTCTCCGGGTGTGATTCGGTACTGGAACCACTCGCGAAATACGTGGATGTGTTCCTTAAACCTTTCTTGTCTGAAGTAAGATCATACCTTAAAGACACCAGGGACTTCATCAACAAGGTCGAAGGCTCTCCATTCGATGGAAACCAAGAGGTGATGGTATCCTTTGATGTCACCTCCCTTTATACCCAAATCCCCCAACAAGAAGGATTAGAAGCAATGGAGTATTTTCTAGACACACGACCCAGACCACATAGAGTCCCCACAGATTTCATTATCAACTTAGCGAGAATAGCCCTCAAAAAGAACTATTTTCGGTTCATGGACACGTTCTACGTGCAGGTGAAGGGCACTGCCATGGGGTGTCCTTATGCCCCAGAAATGGCGGTGCTCTTCATGGCCCTGTATGAGGAGCGCTTCATCTACCGTAACAATCCATTCCTTCAAAACATAACTAAATGGTATCGTTTCATTGATGATATCTGGTGCCAATGGAATGGGTCAGAAGAAACGCTCACCCAGTTCCATCAGTGGCTCAATACCAGACACCCAGATATAAAATTCACAATGACATTCAGCAGAACATCGCTTACCTTCTTAGATGTTGTGGTTTTTCCTTACGAAAATGAATTGACTACCACCTTACATCGCAAAGACACTGATAAGAATACAATTTTACACTATGCCAGTTACCACCCTAAAAGTTTAAAATCTAACTTGCCGTACGGACAAATGCTGAGAATCCGACGGAATTGCTCCAGAAAAGAAGACTTCCTGATCCATTCACAAATACTGAGTGATCAATTACAGCGGAGGGGTTATCCCCACAAATTACTGAAACATTCAACCACTAGGGCATGGCACACTCCACGAGATGAGTTATTGAGAACCAACAAAGAAATCAAACCATTGGAGAGGCCGGTATGTGTTACAACTTTCGGACCATACACAAACAAGTTGAAATCGATCATTCTAAAGAATTGGCATCTGATTAAAAACTCAGAAGTCCCGATGGAGCAACCTCTGTTTGCCCTAAAGAAAAACAGAAGCATAGCCCAGCGGATTGTAAGGGCCAATCTGGGAGTAAGCAAAGCCAAAACTGACTTACGCACATTGTGGAAACTACCACCTGTAACAGGCCACCACAAATGTGGGTCGTGTGCTTCCTGCCCCAATACAATTGAAGGTGAAGAATTTTCATTCAAGACAATAAAATGGACACACAAAGAATTCTCGAACTGCAAAACATCAAATGTAATATATGCAGTCATGTGCCCGTGTCCCAAATTGTATATAGGAAAAACCACCCAAAAAGCCAACCAACGAATATCCCAACATAGATCTAGGATCAAGAACAAAGTACTGTCCGCACCCATGGTGCAGCACTTTGTCGAACAGAAACACAATGAAAACGATTTTAAATGGACAATACTACAAGCCATGAAGGTTCCTCCGAGAGGAGGAAACATTGATGCCATGTTAATAAAAAAAGAGGCTTATCTAATATTAAAATTTAATTGCGTGATGGATGGCTTGAACGAGATGTCGGAATTACAAAGAACTAACTATTGAGTCCAATGTGAACCCCACCACCACTAAAGAATGATCCATTAAAAGGTACTGAGTCAATGCGCTGCGCTCAACTTAATACATAATCACATCAAAACCCCGTTTTCCTTAAAAACTAAAAATCCCACAATCCCTAGCAGCATACTTAAACAGGAAACCGTGTTCCTTTTGGTGTTCAATCGAAATCAGAATAGCAGCACTCGGAGCGAGAAGCGGCCGCATAGAACCCCCAGCGCAGCGAGAGACCCATAAACGGAGGTAAGAAAGCATCGCGAATGTCTTTCTAAAAGCGCAGCAGTGAAATAGAATCAATGCCAAGTAAACTCCAATATCGGCTTTATTCCTTCTACAGAACCTGATTAAGAAACGCAAACGCTCATTCAAACCATGTGAAGAGCTTGGGTCGCCAGCCGCGCTACACGCAGGTAGGCGAAAATCACAAACAAAAACAGAACTCGACCTAATGTTTCATTTTTATCTTTGAAACTGATTCCGAATTTCTAAACACACAGATCGGAGTCACCGAGATCGAAAAACTGACGCACAAGGAGGTGAGTGATCCGGTACCATGGGACAAGGACTGTATGATGGCGTTCCTGCAACATGGAACATGTCAGAGGAGGAAACTCTCTCCTTTTCTGAGGCACACATCAAGAATTTAATTGCAGGACCTTCTCCTTTTTCCGCAATAAAACTTAGCACAAATGCTCAACAGCAAAATGAAAGTGACAAGCTATTAAGACTACATAAAAAACACACACGTACAGAATTGCACGGGCATTTTTTGTTTGAACACCTCAAGGCAGGTACCATTCCTTGGGGCCTTCAAGTAAAAAACGTGCCGGTGGTGTTCACGGAGGACCCTTTATATAAAAAAGGTTTTAGTTACATAGCAACAAAATGCAGTAGAGACCTCATGGTCCACACTGTCGAAACAGCGAAAAGGATTTGTGATAAAGAAAAGGAAGAGATAGAGGCCTTAACAAAAGCCATAGAGGACAATCATACTGTAGACGAAGCCAAAGCTCTCCTTGAAAAGATCAACAAGGAAATTGCCACATTCAGAGATAATACCATCAACTTCAGGTCCAACAAATTTGAAAAAGACGTTAAATCCTTCAAAATAGAATCAGTTTACCCATACCTCAAGGAGGATTATTACACCCAAACTGAATCTAGACGAGCACTGTCTCAGTTCCAAGGGAGGTCTAAAAACAGATTTTTAACCTTTTCTGAAAGCTCATCTTCTGAATCGGCCAATGATTCAGACCCCAGGGAGGGATCTTCAAAAAGAAATCCTTTTTTAGAAAAGGGCGAAGGCAGGGGACGAGTGAGATTCAAACCACAGCCCCAACCATGGGAAATGCGAACGCGACGAACCCAGTATAAATCGTAGATCAGACCTCCATAGTAAACATCTCAAACAGGGAACTAACTGTACATGAAAAATCAGTACTAGAACTAGGACTGAAGTTTGTACCAACATCCTACACTGACCTGACGCATCTAAAAATTGAAGCATTGGAATTTTGTCGAAAATTGAGATTAAAAGCATTTTTTCACAACAGAGATGACACTAGAGTTAATGAACCCTCTAATCTCTCCAATAAATCCACGTTTGTACCCCCCACATATACCATTCCAAAGGAAATAATAGCCTTTGAACAGATCGTTCTATCCTCCATCACTCAATTAAGCAAACAAAAAGTGTTCCTCAAGAGGAACATCACTAGGGATCAAGAAACAGCCTTGAATACTTTACGCAACGACGAATCGATAGTGTTAAAACCCGCAGACAAAGGGGGCGCCCTTGTAGTCTGGGACAGAGAGAAATACATTACTGAAGCAAATAGTCAAATCAAAAATACCGAGTGGTATAGAGAAGTCAAAGAGGACCCAACTCCACAAATAACAGCTGAGATTCGGACTATAATCACAGAAGGTCGGGACAAGGGGATACTAGGAATGAAGGAATTTCAATATTTAGACAAAAAAAGCCCGCGAATTCCGGTAATCTATTTTTTACCAAAAATTCATAAAAACTTATCTGAACCACCCGGAAGACCCATTGTCTCCGGGTGTGATTCGGTACTGGAACCACTCGCGAAATACGTGGATGTGTTCCTTAAACCTTTCTTGTCTGAAGTAAGATCATACCTTAAAGACACCAGGGACTTCATCAACAAGGTCGAAGGCTCTCCATTCGATGGAAACCAAGAGGTGATGGTATCCTTTGATGTCACCTCCCTTTATACCCAAATCCCCCAACAAGAAGGATTAGAAGCAATGGAGTATTTTCTAGACACACGACCCAGACCACATAGAGTCCCCACAGATTTCATTATCAACTTAGCGAGAATAGCCCTCAAAAAGAACTATTTTCGGTTCATGGACACGTTCTACGTGCAGGTGAAGGGCACTGCCATGGGGTGTCCTTATGCCCCAGAAATGGCGGTGCTCTTCATGGCCCTGTATGAGGAGCGCTTCATCTACCGTAACAATCCATTCCTTCAAAACATAACTAAATGGTATCGTTTCATTGATGATATCTGGTGCCAATGGAATGGGTCAGAAGAAACGCTCACCCAGTTCCATCAGTGGCTCAATACCAGACACCCAGATATAAAATTCACAATGACATTCAGCAGAACATCGCTTACCTTCTTAGATGTTGTGGTTTTTCCTTACGAAAATGAATTGACTACCACCTTACATCGCAAAGACACTGATAAGAATACAATTTTACACTATGCCAGTTACCACCCTAAAAGTTTAAAATCTAACTTGCCGTACGGACAAATGCTGAGAATCCGACGGAATTGCTCCAGAAAAGAAGACTTCCTGATCCATTCACAAATACTGAGTGATCAATTACAGCGGAGGGGTTATCCCCACAAATTACTGAAACATTCAACCACTAGGGCATGGCACACTCCACGAGATGAGTTATTGAGAACCAACAAAGAAATCAAACCATTGGAGAGGCCGGTATGTGTTACAACTTTCGGACCATACACAAACAAGTTGAAATCGATCATTCTAAAGAATTGGCATCTGATTAAAAACTCAGAAGTCCCGATGGAGCAACCTCTGTTTGCCCTAAAGAAAAACAGAAGCATAGCCCAGCGGATTGTAAGGGCCAATCTGGGAGTAAGCAAAGCCAAAACTGACTTACGCACATTGTGGAAACTACCACCTGTAACAGGCCACCACAAATGTGGGTCGTGTGCTTCCTGCCCCAATACAAATGAAGGTGAAGAATTTTCATTCAAGACAATAAAATGGACACACAAAGAATTCTCGAACTGCAAAACATAAATGTAATATATGCAGTCATGTGCCCGTGTCCCAAATTGTATATAGGAAAAACCACCCAAAAAGCCAACCAACGAATATCCCAACATAGATCTAGGATCAAGAACAAAGTACTGTCCGCACCCATGGTGCAGCACTTTGTCGAACAGAAACACAATGAAAACGATTTTAAATGGACAATACTACAAGCCATGAAGGTTCCTCCGAGAGGAGGAAACATTGATGCCATGTTAATAAAAAAAGAGGCTTATCTAATATTAAAATTTAATTGCGTGATGGATGGCTTGAACGAGATGTCGGAATTACAAAGAACTAACTATTGAGTCCAATGTGAACCCCACCACCACTAAAGAATGATCCATTAAAAGGTACTGAGTCAATGCGCTGCGCTCAACTTAATACATAATCACATCAAAACCCCGTTTTCCTTAAAAACTAAAAATCCCACAATCCCTAGCAGCATACTTAAACAGGAAACCGTGTTCCTTTTGGTGTTCAATCGAAATCAGAATAGCAGCACTCGGAGCGAGAAGCGGCCGCATAGAACCCCCAGCGCAGCGAGAGACCCATAAACGGAGGTAAGAAAGCATCGCGAATGTCTTTCTAAAAGCGCAGCAGTGAAATAGAATCAATGCCAAGTAAACTCCAATATCGGCTTTATTCCTTCTACAGAACCTGATTAAGAAACGCAAACGCTCATTCAAACCATGTGAAGAGCTTGGGTCGCCAGCCGCGCTACACGCAGGTAGGCGAAAATCACAAACAAAAACAGAACTCGACCTAATGTTTCATTTTTATCTTTGAAACTGATTCCGAATTTCTAAACACACAGATCGGAGTCACCGAGATCGAAAAACTGACGCACAAGGAGGTGAGTGATCCGGTACCATGGGACAAGGACTGTATGATGGCGTTCCTGCAACATGGAACATGTCAGAGGAGGAAACTCTCTCCTTTTCTGAGGCACACATCAAGAATTTAATTGCAGGACCTTCTCCTTTTTCCGCAATAAAACTTAGCACAAATGCTCAACAGCAAAATGAAAGTGACAAGCTATTAAGACTACATAAAAAACACACACGTACAGAATTGCACGGGCATTTTTTGTTTGAACACCTCAAGGCAGGTACCATTCCTTGGGGCCTTCAAGTAAAAAACGTGCCGGTGGTGTTCACGGAGGACCCTTTATATAAAAAAGGTTTTAGTTACATAGCAACAAAATGCAGTAGAGACCTCATGGTCCACACTGTCGAAACAGCGAAAAGGATTTGTGATAAAGAAAAGGAAGAGATAGAGGCCTTAACAAAAGCCATAGAGGACAATCATACTGTAGACGAAGCCAAAGCTCTCCTTGAAAAGATCAACAAGGAAATTGCCACATTCAGAGATAATACCATCAACTTCAGGTCCAACAAATTTGAAAAAGACGTTAAATCCTTCAAAATAGAATCAGTTTACCCATACCTCAAGGAGGATTATTACACCCAAACTGAATCTAGACGAGCACTGTCTCAGTTCCAAGGGAGGTCTAAAAACAGATTTTTAACCTTTTCTGAAAGCTCATCTTCTGAATCGGCCAATGATTCAGACCCCAGGGAGGGATCTTCAAAAAGAAATCCTTTTTTAGAAAAGGGCGAAGGCAGGGGACGAGTGAGATTCAAACCACAGCCCCAACCATGGGAAATGCGAACGCGACGAACCCAGTATAAATCGTAGATCAGACCTCCATAGTAAACATCTCAAACAGGGAACTAACTGTACATGAAAAATCAGTACTAGAACTAGGACTGAAGTTTGTACCAACATCCTACACTGACCTGACGCATCTAAAAATTGAAGCATTGGAATTTTGTCGAAAATTGAGATTAAAAGCATTTTTTCACAACAGAGATGACACTAGAGTTAATGAACCCTCTAATCTCTCCAATAAATCCACGTTTGTACCCCCCACATATACCATTCCAAAGGAAATAATAGCCTTTGAACAGATCGTTCTATCCTCCATCACTCAATTAAGCAAACAAAAAGTGTTCCTCAAGAGGAACATCACTAGGGATCAAGAAACAGCCTTGAATACTTTACGCAACGACGAATCGATAGTGTTAAAACCCGCAGACAAAGGGGGCGCCCTTGTAGTCTGGGACAGAGAGAAATACATTACTGAAGCAAATAGTCAAATCAAAAATACCGAGTGGTATAGAGAAGTCAAAGAGGACCCAACTCCACAAATAACAGCTGAGATTCGGACTATAATCACAGAAGGTCGGGACAAGGGGATACTAGGAATGAAGGAATTTCAATATTTAGACAAAAAAAGCCCGCGAATTCCGGTAATCTATTTTTTACCAAAAATTCATAAAAACTTATCTGAACCACCCGGAAGACCCATTGTCTCCGGGTGTGATTCGGTACTGGAACCACTCGCGAAATACGTGGATGTGTTCCTTAAACCTTTCTTGTCTGAAGTAAGATCATACCTTAAAGACACCAGGGACTTCATCAACAAGGTCGAAGGCTCTCCATTCGATGGAAACCAAGAGGTGATGGTATCCTTTGATGTCACCTCCCTTTATACCCAAATCCCCCAACAAGAAGGATTAGAAGCAATGGAGTATTTTCTAGACACACGACCCAGACCACATAGAGTCCCCACAGATTTCATTATCAACTTAGTGAGAATAGCCCTCAAAAAGAACTATTTTCGGTTCATGGACACGTTCTACGTGCAGGTGAAGGGCACTGCCATGGGGTGTCCTTATGCCCCAGAAATGGCGGTGCTCTTCATGGCCCTGTATGAGGAGCGCTTCATCTACCGTAACAATCCATTCCTTCAAAACATAACTAAATGGTATCGTTTCATTGATGATATCTGGTGCCAATGGAATGGGTCAGAAGAAACGCTCACCCAGTTCCATCAGTGGCTCAATACCAGACACCCAGATATAAAATTCACAATGACATTCAGCAGAACATCGCTTACCTTCTTAGATGTTGTGGTTTTTCCTTACGAAAATGAATTGACTACCACCTTACATCGCAAAGACACTGATAAGAATACAATTTTACACTATGCCAGTTACCACCCTAAAAGTTTAAAATCTAACTTGCCGTACGGACAAATGCTGAGAATCCGACGGAATTGCTCCAGAAAAGAAGACTTCCTGATCCATTCACAAATACTGAGTGATCAATTACAGCGGAGGGGTTATCCCCACAAATTACTGAAACATTCAACCACTAGGGCATGGCACACTCCACGAGATGAGTTATTGAGAACCAACAAAGAAATCAAACCATTGGAGAGGCCGGTATGTGTTACAACTTTCGGACCATACACAAACAAGTTGAAATCGATCATTCTAAAGAATTGGCATCTGATTAAAAACTCAGAAGTCCCGATGGAGCAACCTCTGTTTGCCCTAAAGAAAAACAGAAGCATAGCCCAGCGGATTGTAAGGGCCAATCTGGGAGTAAGCAAAGCCAAAACTGACTTACGCACATTGTGGAAACTACCACCTGTAACAGGCCACCACAAATGTGGGTCGTGTGCTTCCTGCCCCAATACAATTGAAGGTGAAGAATTTTCATTCAAGACAATAAAATGGACACACAAAGAATTCTCGAACTGCAAAACATCAAATGTAATATATGCAGTCATGTGCCCGTGTCCCAAATTGTATATAGGAAAAACCACCCAAAAAGCCAACCAACGAATATCCCAACATAGATCTAGGATCAAGAACAAAGTACTGTCCGCACCCATGGTGCAGCACTTTGTCGAACAGAAACACAATGAAAACGATTTTAAATGGACAATACTACAAGCCATGAAGGTTCCTCCGAGAGGAGGAAACATTGATGCCATGTTAATAAAAAAAGAGGCTTATCTAATATTAAAATTTAATTGCGTGATGGATGGCTTGAACGAGATGTCGGAATTACAAAGAACTAACTATTGAGTCCAATGTGAACCCCACCACCACTATAGAATGATCCATTAAAAGGTACTGAGTCAATGCGCTGCGCTCAACTTAATACATAATCACATCAAAACCCCGTTTTCCTTAAAAACTAAAAATCCCACAATCCCTAGCAGCATACTTAAACAGGAAACCGTGTTCCTTTTGGTGTTCAATCGAAATCAGAATAGCAGCACTCGGAGCGAGAAGCGGCCGCATAGAACCCCCAGCGCAGCGAGAGACCCATAAACGGAGGTAAGAAAGCATCGCGAATGTCTTTCTAAAAGCGCAGCAGTGAAATAGAATCAATGCCAAGTAAACTCCAATATCGGCTTTATTCCTTCTACAGAACCTGATTAAGAAACGCAAACGCTCATTCAAACCATGTGAAGAGCTTGGGTCGCCAGCCGCGCTACACGCAGGTAGGCGAAAATCACAAACAAAAACAGAACTCGACCTAATGTTTCATTTTTATCTTTGAAACTGATTCCGAATTTCTAAACACACAGATCGGAGTCACCGCGGAACACGAAACACATTTTAAACAACAACATCACTTTGAGAGAGTAACCGAAAGAAAACAAGTAAGTGTTAGCGCAGCCCTTACATAGATACCTTTTAGCATAAAGAAATGTGAAAATTAATATATTTACTAAATTCACCCATCCTTAACCACATCTAGGTAATGGTGAAAAGTCAAGGTCACCCGATACCCCGTGCTTGAAAGCAGCAGTCAATAAACCTGTCACACAAGGTAAAATTCCATAGGCTCAGCCTATATATGAAGCTAAGTAAAGAACTTAGGAAAATAGGAGATTTTAAATGTCCCCAATTTCACACCATAGGTACACAGCCCGGCCCTGAGGAAGAACCCATTAGAATAACAGAAGGGTTTGGAAACGCGTCGGCCATCTGGCTGTAGGCATACAACACAGCGACACAATAATGAATGTACCTGAATGAGTTTTGGTGTACAGGATTTAATGCCTGTTTTATGAAAAAAATTATGAAAGCGTAATTGTTCATGAATTATTTTTCATTTATTCTTGTTTGTACACATTGTTTTGAAACGTATTGAAATGTATGAAATATTGCGTTTATTCGTATCCCCAGTAAAAGGGATATTTTCAGCCTCTGTATATTGTTGAAATTTGAAAATTGTTTTGAAATGCATGATTTATGACAAATGCATACCTTCTCTAAATAAATAATAGAAGGCACACACCAGCTGAATAAACCAGTTCTGGTCTGTTAAAATCGAGTCCTGGCACTCTCTTCTTTATCAAAAATAAGGAGACTGGCAACAGTCGTAGATAGGTTGTCTGCCAGCACTGCTAGATCCTTAATGCTGGTGGAAGGTGAGATGCAATCGATAAGGGCCATGGTGCTTCAAAACAGTCTTGCATTAGACGTCCTGCTAGCAAAAGAGGGCGGAGTCTGTAAGGCTTTGAAGGTCCAGGAATGTTGCACTTACATTCCAGACAATTCAAAACCTCTTGAGAAAGTTATTATGAATATAACTAACATTCATTCACAAAGAGATCGAAGACCTGACTAAAGTAAATGTTTGGGAAAAAGTGGGCCATGGAATGGGCGAAGTTGGAGGTTGGTTCGCCAACCTAGGAAAGAGCATTGTATGGTATGTACTGAAGCCTATCATCATAATAGCGATCTGTGTGATCATGTTGTGGGGATTGGTGAGGTCATACCAATGGTATAGATCAAGGAGATTGGAGAGATCCAGGAGTGAACAGCTACAGAGATTAGCTGCAATACAAGACAATCAGTACAGGAGTCTGAGGGCTCTAGAAACACAGAAGCGAGGGGCGCTTGCAATTAGTTCAGTTTAAATGTTGGTGATGACCCCGAGAGGTCATCAAAGGGGGGAACTGAGAGAGCGCAAACTGAACAAAATGTATGAGTACACCAAACTTACAAGTAGTACGCACAAATCATAAGAGAAATGCTATGAGTGCTGAAAATATATTCACCTATACTTAGAAGTGTGAAGTTAAGCTAGAGATATCATATAGAAGTGGAACTAATGCAGAAATGTGTGGAAAATGTATAACCTTATTAGACGTGATTAATCCTGAATCCACGTTATGTAGCTGCTAATGGAAGAATGACATGCTGCAAGGCACAGAACGGAATAGGCCCATGGCCAGAGCTGAAAGGGTTTGGGAAAGGTATTCACTTGCATATACGTGGATTGCACTAAATATTATAATGATCTTGTTTATTAGTTAGACTTATATTCCATAGATGTGTTTTCTCATTAAAAAGAATAAGATGCTAACATAGTATTTTAGTTTAAGCCCTGCGAGAAATGTTGTAGGCCTGAAATGTTCAAAGTCTTTTGATTTACACGTATTGGTATGAGCCAAGCTGTGCCGAGAAATAAGTTGCAAACTTCTGTTAGAAGTTTATGAGAATTGGGATCCTAGCTGCAGATGTCTGTCTGCGGGTGAAAGGGGGGATCCAATTAGGCATCGAATGAATAGAGTTCTGTTCAGGAGACTGGTACAGACATGGAGGAGGGTTCAGGAATGTTTGAGGGGTATCGGCGGGCCGGAGAAGAGTCTGAGAAGCAAGGTCATCTCTAACGCACGAGGCCCAAAGGAAGATCATCATGGAAAAAGCCAGAAGCAACATCACGTGAGGGGCGTCTCACGAGGGGCGTCTCAAATGTTATTGTGTTTTTGTATTAGGGTCAGCACCACTGGGTGGAGTTAGAGCAGATGCCTGAGGACCCTTTAGAGAGCGGATGGGTAGGCAGAGAGGGGTCATGACTGGAGATCATAGGTTTTCACCAAGAAACTAAGAGTGGGTGATCTTATTAGGAAGTCATTCACCGCTGACACCTTTTGATAGGTTGGGATTCTGTTAAGTAGGGATACCATCCAGAGCAGGG
Organism: Lissotriton vulgaris; assembly: GCF_964263255.1. Classification (NCBI taxonomy): domain Eukaryota; kingdom Metazoa; phylum Chordata; class Amphibia; order Caudata; family Salamandridae; genus Lissotriton; species Lissotriton vulgaris. Next base: position 734,783,187 of record NC_141691.1, on the reverse strand, counting down.
TAGGGACAGCCTAACCTGAACCTTTCACTCCTGCTGTAAATGACGGAGAGATCACAATATGTGTCTATGCTTGCAGCCCTTTTGATTTTAGAATTAGTTATTGTTGTATTCTTTGCTCGCCTGAGGGCTTTCAGGGAGCACATGTATGTAGTGGGGCCCGTATATCTTTTGAATCTCATTTTGAGATGCCTGTATCTGCAGTTAACCTTGACTTTATCATAAATCTTTAAACTTAGAAGTAGTCTGTGGTTTTTCCGAGTCGAATCCATTATTGATTGAACTAACCTGGTAAGAGATGCACTTTCTTCCCTCAATGAAAGGCAACAAAGGTTCAGTCGACCAGAACGGGGTTTAGATCTAGAGTGATAAGATAGTGATCAAAATCACGCCCCCGCAGTGTCGTGTAAATACGAGTCATATTGCATTTGTAAATGCTTGTTTTGTCGTTGGATTGGCTTGGTGAATTCGCACACTATTGTGCCTGACCTGTCCAGACACATGCACAATACAGACGGCTAATTGTGGTTTTACTTACACATGCGCAATACAGACGGCTAATTGTGGTTTTACTTATACTTGCGCAATACAGACAGCTAATTGTGGATTTCCGAACACTCTTACGCACCCCTCAGTAGCAGCCGCCGCTATTAATGGCCTTTTTAATATTAATCACTAGTCCTATTCTGAATGCCGGGGCTCACATGAAAACATTTTTTTTTAAATCACATTACGAGCGCGAAAGCGACGAGGAGTCTGTGACAACTAAGCGCAAGGGCCCAACTGAAAGGAGGAGGGTTCCTGGTCCATAGAGCGGGCGGTTGGGCGACATTTAGAGCTCTCCATACTACACCCTGCTCCGCGTCCAACGCTAGTCGGGCATCAGTGGGTTGAGCTGAGCTAAAAGTACTGGTGAAGCACAGTTCAAGTACCTATGGCACAACAAGCTAAGGGGCCAAGGGGAGATACACGGGCGGGGTATTAGTATGAGCCAAACTACAACTCCCATAATGCAGAAGATGGTGGAATCAATGTGGTACTCATCCGCTCGCATGCAAGGAAACTTCCTGTTCGCTTGTACAGCTCTTGATCCCATTAAAGTTGCGTGATTAGAGTGTTTTAAAATCCTGAAGCCCCGCCCGTATATGCCCTTTAGCCTTCCTTCCTGGCTTCACTCAATAATGAGCAATGCGCCTGTGCACTAGGACCAGCACGCAGCTTCTATTGGCTGCCTTCTCGTCTTCCAACAATGTGGCTTCCCAGGTATTTAGTGCTGTGAAGTGTCGCGAGGCAGTGCGTTGGTATTGTGAAGTAAAGTGTACGGACGGAAAGAGGCTCTGCGCAGAGTCACTGGTTGTGGATTGTGAGCCAGAAATAAATGGCTCAGTACAGAGGGGTCACAGGCTGTGGAACCTGAGCTCACAGTCAAGTGGGGTTACAGGCTATGGAACAAGCCCACAGACACTGTATGACTACAGACAGTCAAATGACATCTACAGGCTGGAAAGACTCCTCATGCCGTGGAATGTGCCCTGGACCATTGTAGCGGTTCTATAAACATGTAGCACAGTGCAAGTCACATTTTTAGGTCTCGCGACCTATCAATGCGCGCAAGCGCATTGAGCGGAGCGAGAATTCAAGTGCTCAAAATACTCGTGAAACCAAGGGTTTCGTTCGTGCGGTTTTCTTCGCGTTCACGTGGCCACAGGCACGCGCTTTTGGGCCATAAACTCTGTTCCCCAGCTCCAGCACCTCCCCTCTCTCTCCCCGCAAACACAGCCTTACTTGCATTTCTCCTCCCCCTCCCCAGCCAGCTTCCCCCAGGCCGTAGCAGCACTCCTCCCACACCTTTGAAGTGAAGCTTAGCTTCACTTCAAAGGCCCCTGCTGCTTCACACGTGTCACATTTCTCCTCCCCCTCCCCTTCTCTGCCTTCCCTCCGTCTTGTTTCCCTTCTCCGCATATCAGGAGACCATTTTAATTCACTCACCTAGTAAATTCTCGGAGGGACTGGCAAGTGTGAGGTAACATGGGAAGCAATATCGCAGCTTTCAGTTTTCATACAGCCTGGCCGGACCTTTGGTTTACTGCTGCCCCACATTTATTGCTCCTTCATTGCATCTGTCAGCATTTCCTGACAGCGCATTATGGAGCACGTGGTGCACAGTCTGTATCAATCAGCCCGCGCTCGTGCAGATAGATATAAACAACAGACTATTGATAACAGGCCTGAAATCGGCTCACTGCAAGGACTGCATGTTCAAAGGGCGGTGGCACCCCCGGGGGCTGCCATGACCGGGCACTTCTTTAAAACTGCACACACAGGAGTGTGCAAGGCAACGTCTACCTCCGACAGAAGGTGCACTTTCAAAAATAACGGGTGCTCGTATGTTCATTCGATGGAAGCAAGCGCAGGCCCATGGTAACGCTTTCCATTGCACCCTTGCATTTATTATATAAATGCAGACATATTTACAATGCTCGTCCCGCCTTCCCAGTCACTGGCACTCCCTAGCACGCTCCCTGGCACCCCACTCCGATATTCCATGCTTACAATTACTGGAGCGTTTTACTCTTCTATACAGACGTCTAATTCTACATGTAATTACACCGCGCGTCGCTATTAATTGGGGGAAAACTCGAGAATATGTATAATTTACGGACTTCTAGGCCACCCACAAAGCACCATATTTGAAAGATAAAAAGGACGTACTTTACTCCGCCATACTTAAATATTAAAAACAAAAAAATACAAGGGATGTGCTGCAAACGTCGTTACATAAAAAAAATTAGCTGATAAACAGACCAGAGCCTGGCTTCTTGCTTAGTATTCCTTGATTATCACCATAATTGCTGCATGTCTGTCATCACTAGTAAAAGGGAAAAAAGCGCTTTTCTCAGCTGCTCCCCTTGCTTGTTTTGTTCGCTGTATTCTTGCAAAGTGGGAGAAAATAAGTGTCATTTAATGAATAGTGCTATTCTTTGTCTGACAGCTTCATATCTGCTAGGTGTGGGAGGCCTGGTACTTCTCCTCTGATAATGTTTTTGACAGTGCGCTAAATCGCCCACCCCCACCCGACTACCGGCGCACACATTCAGCTAAAAGGGGCTCCGTCTACCATGAATGGGTGCCCTCTGTTAACCCCCTTCAGCTTCTGTTCTCATATTAATTGAGCTGATCAGATTGAGCATATCAATTTGCCTTTGATGTATTCGTATGTTTAGTTGACGCCGCTGTCTCTCTCATTGGCAGCGGACAGAGCTCTCAGACAAATAGGACTGTTGCCATGGCGACCGCTGATAGCTAGGGATCACGCAAACAATATTTTTATTTCAAAATTCAAACTGGGGGGAAATCTCGCTGGGTCTGGTTCTCAGTTCTGAGCGTGTCATAGCGAATGATAAATGCAATTAGGAGCCTCACCAGCGTTTTAAATAATAAATTAGGCTAATTTCCGAGGCCGGGTATGATGACATACAAATACTAAAAAGAAGTCTTCTCTATTTAAATATGACAAAGGGGTTATTAACCCTTTCGCTGCTGATGACGAGCTCAGCTCGTCATCACCCACGGGTGTCGTGTGCTGATGACGAGCTGAGCTCGTCATGAAGAAGGGGAATCTGAATATTTCAGCACAGCGCAAAAATCCCCGCAGCAGCCATGTGGTTAATTACTTTTGTTCCACGGATTTAAAACGACGTCAGCCCAGGGAAGCAGGCAAGAAAGTCCGCCTTGAAAACCACAAGCCTGGAGGTGAACTTTTATTTTTTTTCTAACACTTCAAGCGGCTCTGATACTTGGCTGCTCCTTGTAACAAGCACTGGCGTTGCCAATAGGTCTTGCAGTAGGAAAGTTGGAGCTATTGGTTTTGTAAATGACAAAGCCCTTTATGTTTTTGAAATGAAAACAAAAATAAAAGGCATTGTTATTTGCAATTGTAATAGCTCCAACTTTCCTACTGCGAGACCTATTGGCAACGCCAGTGCTTGTTTTGAGAGAGCAAGTGGGCGGCGTTTGCTCTGGCCCCCAAATCAATTGAGACCGTTGCTAACGTACGTAGCCTCGGATGGCCTTGGACCAGTCTGGGCGAAGATCCAAGAGGCAGGCCAGATCACTAGCAGAGAACCCGAGACAAGATATTGGTGCACACCTGGTTCGTGCCTGTTTGTGCACAAATCCCTGGTAAAAGCTGAAAGCAGTTATAGCAAGGTGTTTGCCGCACTGACATACCATCATCTCAGTCTCCGTTCCTGCTAATGCGATGGCAAACTGAAAGAGGATACACTTCAATTGCAACTGCATCAACAGATAAACCTACGGTGGATGAAGAGCTTTCTCTCCTCTTGGACCCAGACCGTTAATCTTGGCCCTTATTGGTCAGCGTCTATGAAGCTGACCAAGGGAGTCCTCCAGGGCTCGTGTCTGAGCCCGACCCTGTTCAATATTTATGTAGCTCCCTTGGCAAATGTCCTCAGAACCTGTGGCTTCATCCGTATCTCTTACACCGACGATTCACAGTTATTATTCCCCTTCAGTAAATTTACACGAGCTGTACAGTTAGCCTTCTCGTCTGGAATGCAGGCTAAATCCAACTGGATGAGATGTAACTTCCGTCAATTTAATGTGGAGAAGTCCGAGATCATGCTCTTTGGTGATGCCCCATTATTATGGACCCCGGACTGGTGGCCGGTGGACCTAGGCACCACCCCCCACCCCCAAGCCCATTGTCAAGAACCAAGGCCTTTGCCTGGACCAGACTCTCACTCTGAAGGAGCACGCAGCTCAGACCGCTGGTTCCTGTTTCCATATGTTAGGCCTACTACGCCGAGTTTTCCCCTTGCTTCCCGACTTCACTCAGAAGACCCTGAAGCAGGCACTAATACTGAGCCGTCTGGACTACTGCAATGGCCTCCTGGTCTCGGCCAATGAATCCTCGCTATGCAGATTGTAGGTAGTTCAGAACACTGTGGCGCGACTGGTCCTAAATATCCCCTCCCGGACAGCCTCTCGTACTCTCCTCCATCAACTACACTGCTCCCAGTGGGCGAGCGGGTCAAGTTTAAGGTTTGCTGCACAAACCATAAAGCCTTAAACAATCTCGGCCCGCAAATCTTGCAGAGAAAGTTACGCCGTACACACCTTCCAGATCCCTCTGCTCTGGAACCGAATCCCTTCTTGTGGTCCCCCGTGTTGAGAGGGCTAGATTGGGAGGAAAGGCCTTCTCCCATCTTGGTACCCTCTTTTGGAACCAGCTTCCCTTGTACTTAAGACAATGCCCAATCCACCTCCAATTCAGAAAGCACCTAAAGACTTTCCTCTTCCGGCTCTGATCTTGTTCCAGGTCCTCAGCTCCCCTGATGCATATCTGCAGCGCAGAGATACCCCTTTCGGGGGTCGATTCAGGCGCTATATAAATAAATTAAATTATATGTCTGGCATGTGTAAAGAGCATTCACAGTTGGAGGTGCATGTCTGTCACTTGTGTTTGGTGCTAGACGTGCCATACGCCTCTGCGTGTACAATCTGATTGTATTAGTAGCGCAAGGCACCTGCAGTTCCCACTGCCAGACTTTCATTGTAAAAGATAAGTGCAGAAAGGGAGGCATAGATTTCACCGGAAAGAAGGAAGTCTTCGCAAATATTCTTGGAATCAGACTCGCTCCCACCTGGGAAATACTGGACATATTTTAATCAAAAACTCAGAGTGAACACTGCCCCATTTCATCATTTAACAGGAGGACATACAGCTGCACTACCGGACAGGTGTCCCTGTACTTTCATCATACTGTCCTGCTAATATTAACACAGAATTGCACCAAACATGTCAAAAACATATCGCTTCACTGTGGGATTAGAAAGTGATGATGATGATAGGGAGAATTTATGAAGTTACAACGTGATCAAAATGATCGCGGTACATCACAACGCAACTTTTACAACGCAAGTCGTTATCACGACTTGCGCTGTAGGGTGCCGGACTTAGGAATAGTATGATTTACTATTCCAACTCCAGCCTACGTACAGTAGGGAAGGTGTTGGAATAGTAATTCACATTATTCCTTCGTCTAGAGCGCCCTCCAGTGCAAATCGTGGTAACGACTTGCATTGTATAAGCTGCGTTGTGAATGTATTGCGGTGTTTTGACCGCGTAGTAAAGGTTGTTTCCCGGTAGGGAAGTGACTTCAGCAGGAGAGACAGTTGGCCTAATGTTTTGTGGGCGATGCAGTGGTGAGGTTGACAATAGTAGCAAAAGTGGGCAATAGGTTGGCCTGACGGCCAGAGTTAGTGCTTAACAAGATGGGGTGTTTGATAGCAATGGGCTTTAACTAAAAAGTGAGTGCAGGTGAGGTGGTCCCATGGATAATACGGTGCATAGCTAAATACTTATATGGTCCCAGAGGCGAGACCGTTGCATTGTAAATGCTTGTTCTACCTTTCTCTCTCTTGCTCTGATTCAAAGTCTGATGATGAAAATGAGCCCCGGTCCCTAAAAATGAGTGCCAGCGCCCACCGCCTGTAACCAACCACTGGCACAAATTAAACACTAGTTGCAGCTAATATCTTCCAGTGCACCTTATTTCGTAGCAGCTGATCTCTTCCCGTACACCTTATTTCATCACTGGGTTTGTTTCCTTCCCTTTTTCTGACCTACCGTCTTATTGACTGTGACTTTGTCCTGTTTTTAGGGCTCGGCCTACATCCCACGAAGTGGGTGTGGCTTCAGAGTCCTTTTGAGAGGACTTCGAAAATCTAACCTACGAATTCCAGAGAAGCGCGCGAATTTTGTTCGTTATTTATGGCAGCTGCATGGCAATTGGCCCTCGCATGGCTGTGTTTTTACAAGGCAGCATGCAATAGGCCATAGTCTGTAGAGTTGCTCCACTTCCTGCATATTCCTTGCGGACACGCGCAGCAGAAGGCTATAATTCATCAATTACCAGCTGTCAGGGGCCGCGGTAATTGAAGCCAGATGCTGGGCGCGCATTCAGCACTCTCCAGTTACTTGCATTTTATTTTATTTTTTTACAATACGATCGCTTTCGCGATCGGTTGAAGTGCTGCCTGCTTTTAACTTCTGGTTAGCAGATGACCGGGCTTCACAAGCATTGTTGTGAAGGTGTGGCGAAGCCGTGTGACAGACTCTAGACCCTGCGCTTTCACTGAATGCATGACTGTGAAAGTCCATTTCTCACTATCATCTTTGTGGACTCAGCTGTGAGGGTTTAACTCGCGTGTGTTCTCTGCGTGCATGAGTAGGAAGATGCATCTCATACTACCTCTGAGTGCACCACTGCGAAGGCACACCACGTGTTTGACCCTTGGGGTCGTGGGGTCACAGCAGTGGGGGCGCATGTGATGTGTGTGACCCTTGGGGTTGTGGGGTCCGGGCAGTGAGGGCGCATCTCACGTGTGTGACTCTTGTGCGCACGACGGCGGCGGCTGCGGAGGCGTTAGTGCACATCCTCGTGAGCTCGGTCTGAGGCACCGGCCGTGCTTGTATTATCTCGTCCCAGCCAGTGTGTGTGTGTTTTGGGGGGCAGCACTGGAGGGTGGGGGAGCTGCGGGACACGAGGCGGTTCTGTGGAAAGCAGCCAAGAAACCTGTCAGGTGGACAAACATGGAACCTCTTTGGGGCAGTCTGACGTCACTGTTTTCTTAACTCCAAGTCTTGAATTAATCATGAAGCTGCGATGGTTCCTGCGCTCAGGGGTGTGCGCGCTCCCGCTGCACTGGAGGGGAGCTATTGATCTTTATACGGATTGCCGGAGCATATTGAAATAAATTGAGATTCACTTAAGGAGGCGCGTGCACGCTGTTAGGACGAATCAACATGTATGAAGTAAGAATCATTGCGCCAGGCTCTAATACACGAATTAAAACACAAATTCCAAAATAATAATTACATAACGCATATCTGCTGTTAAGCGCTCTATGTCACACCTGCTAATATTTCTCAATTTATATTACGCAGCTTTTCTGCTTTGGCAGGATTGGAACTCATGACTCAGAGAACGCTCTATTTTGTTAGCGGCGAAAGATAACAGGAAGCATCAGAACTTAAGCTGAGATACTACCGATACAAACAGCCCTGCACGATGCGTCTTCTTTTGAGACAGAACACTCCAGCGCGCCACCTGTTATTTCTGAAAGCAAAGTCAGGTTTGCTAGCCAGCGCCAAATGTCAAACAAGGCTTCGTAGGAAACACAAGGGCATATTATCTGTCTTTGTAGGCCCTGCTATGTGCTAATTTATCTGGCGTGCTCTCTCCGGCGAACACAAGCAGAGACACATGAAATAACCAATCTAATTATGTAGCTGTTTTGAGAAATAGAAACAAAGGAAGATGTTTTTTTGTGTGAGCCACTACAAAGGATTTCACGATAACCTAACACAGCTGATGAAAATAAACGAAGTGCTTGTAAGCTGTTACAATATCAGAGCAAATCAACTTTTACAGGTTTCATATGCACCCTAGGCGCAGGTGCTTTTCTCACTGCCCTCCACCTCTCTAAACTACTTGCCTCAAACCTGATACTTCACCTGTCTCCACCCATCCCCATCCTGCCCCCTCGTGTCCATTCGGGCTCCCTGTATCCCGTGCCTCGCCGCTCGCTGTGCCTCAATCCACCCTTCCCTCCCATATCGCTCTCCCAGTCTCTAGCTCTTATCTCATCTGTGCTATATCTTCCAGGGCTGCAGCCCTCCTTCCCTCTCGCCCCCTTGTACCCCTCTGCTTCCCTTGCCTCAATCCTACACCTCCCTAACCGCCTGTCCCACCCCAGCCCCGCACTGGTCATCACCACCCTTCTCCCTCTATCTCTTTTCAGCACCTTCTCTGCAACCCGTTCCCTCGCCACTGATTTCGCTTATCCTCCCTCCCCCCGCCTTCTGTGCTATCTACACTGCCCCTTTCCTCGCACCAGTTCCACGTCCCTGTCTCCCGCCTGCCCTGCTCTTCACCACAAGCTGTATCTTATTCCTCTTTTTCTACCCCTATCTTCTCCAGGATACAAGAGACCATCTACCCTATTGCACATTTTCCGCCTTGCACCACCTTTTCTTTCGTATTCTGCCTGTCTGCTCCTCCCCCGCCTGTTTATATCTCTGCGCGTGTTTTTCTCTCTATTATAGGCCTGCTATGCCCATTCCTGTCCTGTTCTTCCCTGCACCCTCCCCTCACTTCACTATTTGGCCTTCTCTGCTCTCCTGAATGCACAATTTCAGCTCTATTGGGTTCTTTCCCAGTGTGCCGCTCTCCCTTCTAGTTTCCTTGCCCTCTACCGCTCTGCAAAAGGCACCCATCTTTCTGAGTCACTCCCTCTCCACCTGCCAATGCTTTTCTTTTCCTTTTTCAGTTTCCGTGTTCTTCCTTCCCTTTCCACGCCTCAAGCACCCCCTCTCATTCCGATAGCACACCTTTATCTTTCTCGTATGTTTCCTCTCTCCACCTTTTCTCTAATTTCACTTCATTTTTTTATTCTACCTTCTTAATTCCCTTTTTTGTTGCTAATGTCCCCATTAGCCCCCGCCCCATTTCAAAACCACTCGTGTCCCTGCCCTTTCCCCTAGTTAACTCTCCCCTCCAGATGCCTCTCCTCTCTGCCCCTGCGTTGTCACCTGCCTCTCCTCTCAGTCCCTGCGTTGTGTCCTGCCTCACCTCCCCCCTTGCGTTGTGTCTTGCCTCTTCTCTCCACCCCTGCCTTGTGTCTTGCCTCTCCTCTCTGCCCCTGTATTGTCTTGCCTCTCCTCTCTGCCTCTGCGTTGTCTTGCCTCTCCTCTCTGCCCCAGCGTTGTCTTGCCTCTCCTCTCTGCCCCTGCGTTGTCCTGCCTCTCCTCTCTGCCTCTGCGTTGTCCTGCCTCACCTCTTCCCCCTTGCGTTGTGTCCTGCCTCACCTGTCCCCCCTTGCGTTGTGTCCTGCCTCTCCTCTCGGCCCCTGCGTTGTCTTGCCTCTCCTCTCTGCCCCTGCGTTGTGTCTTGCCTCTCCTCTCTGCCCCTGTATTATCCTGCCTCTCCTCTCTGGCCCTGCGTTGTCCAGACTCTCCTCTCTGCCCCTGCATTGTGTCCTGCCTCTCCTCTCTGCCCCTGCGTTGTCACCTGCCTCAACTCTCTGCCCCAGCGTTGTATCCTGCCTCTCCGCCCCTGCGTTGTATCCTGCCTCTCCGGCCCTGCGTTGTATCCTGCCTTTCCGCCCCTGCGTTGTGTCCTGCCTCTCCGCCCCTGCGTTGTGTCCTGCCTCTCTTCCCTGCCCCTGCGTTGTCACCTGCCTCTCCTCTGTGCCCCTGCGTTGTGTCCTGCCTCTCCTCTCTGCCGCTGTATTGTGTCCTGCCTCTCCTCTCTGCCCCAGCGTTGTCACCTGCCTCTCCTCTCTGCCCCTGCGTTGTGTCCTGCCTCTCCTGTCTGCCCCTGCGTTGTCCTGCCTCTTCTCTCTGCCCCTGCGTTGTCCTGCATCTCCTCTCCTCTCTGCCCCTGCGTTGTAGAAGACCGGGCACATGTTACTTGAGGCACACTGGTGTGGTGGTGTTAAAGACAGGGGCACTGCTTCAGAGTCTTTGGCTCCTAAGGGGGACCCCAATCACCTGCCAGCTCTTTCACAGGAGCACAACATTTCTGTACTCCCCCATCTGACCAAAGCTTCTATTCCAGACAACAGACCCCAGTGTCTCACAGAGGATCACACAACACCACACAGACACACACCACACAGACACAAACCACACACATCCCACACACACACCACACACACCCCACACACACACCACACACACACATAACACTACATACATAAGACCACACACACCAAATGCACACACACAACACCACACACACTCAACACCACACACACACCACACACACACACACACACAACACCACACACACACACCACACACACACTCACCACCACACACTCACCACACACTCACCACCACACACTCACCAGGCACACAGACACATCACCAGCCATCAGTGCACACTTTCAACAGGCACACACAACACCAGCCGTCACTGCACGCTTTCACCAGGAACACACACACCACCAGCCGTCACTGCACGCTTTCACCAAGCACATACAACACCAGCCGTCATTGCACGCTTTCACCAGGCACACACACCACCAGCCGTCTGTGAGTGAGAGTGACTGCAGAGTGAGAGTGACAGCAGAGTGAGAGTGACTGCAATCAATCAATCAAGCATTTGTATAGCGCGCTATTCACCCGGAGGGTCTCAAGGTGCTTGGGGGGGGGGGGTCCTCTACTTCTCGAACAGCCAGGTCTTGAGTTGCTTCCTGAAGGAGAGGTGGTCTTGGGTCAGGCGGAGGTGGATGGGGAGGGAGTTCCACGTCTTGGCAGCCAGGTAGGAGAAGGATCTTCCTCCTGTTATGGCTCTTCGGATGCGGGAACGGCGGCGAGGGCGTGGCTGGTCGATTGTAGCTGGCGGGTGGGAGTGTAGAAGGTCAGGCGGTCGTTGAGGTATCTGGGGCCTTGGTTGTGGAGAGCTTTGTGTGCGTGGGTGAGGAGTCGTAACATGATTCTCTTGCTTACGGGGAGCCAGTGCAGGTCTCTCAGGTGTCCGGCGATGTGGCTGTGTCGGGGGATATCCATGATGAGTTGTGCTGAGGCGTTCTGAATGCGCTGGAGTCTTTTCTGGATTTTGGCTGTGGTTCCGGCGTAGAGGGAGTTGCCGTAGTCCAGTCAGATGGTGACGAGGGCCTGGGTGACCGTCTTCCTGGTTTGATGGGGATCCACCGGAAGATCTTGCGTAGCATGCGTAGGATGTTGAAGCATGACGAGGAGACGTGTTGACTTGTCTGGTCATCGAGAGGGAGGAGTCCAGGATGAATCCCAGGTTGCGTGCATGGTCCGTTGGTTTGGGTGCGCTGCCCAGGGCAGGGGGCCACCAAAAGTCGTCCCAGGCGGAGGGTGATTATCCCAGGATGAGGACTTCCGTCTTATCTGAGTTCAGTTTCAGGCGGCTGCTCATTATCCACTCGGCTACGTCTTTCATCCCTTCGTGTAGGTTGGTTCTGGCGGTTGCGGGGTCGTTGGTGTGGGAGAGGATCAGCTGGGTGTCGTCGGTGTAGGAGAGGATGTTGAGGTTGTGCTGGTGTGCAATGGCCGCGAGGGGGCTCATGTAGATGTTGAACAGCGTGGGGCTGAGTGATAAACCTTGTGGTACGCCTCAGATGACTTCGGTGGCCTCGGATCTGAACGGGGGGAGGCAGACTCTCTGTGTTCTTCCAGCGAGAAAGGAGATGATCCATTCCAGTGCCTTCTCCTGGATTCCGATGTTGTTCAGGCGCTGCACTAGGGTGCGTTGGCAGACAGTGTTGAATGCTGCGGAGAGGTCCAGGAGGATGAGGGTTGCTGTTTCCCCATTGTCGAGCAGGGCTCGGATGTCGTCGGTGGCTGCGATGAGGGCGGTCTCGGTGCTGTGGTTGTCCAGGAAGCCGGACTGTGAGTGGTCGAGGGATCCATTCGTCTCGAGGAAGGTGGCCAGCTGTCTGTTGACGGTCTTCTCAATGACTTTGGCAGGAAAAGGAAGGAGCGAGATGGGGCAGTAGTTTTTGAGGTCGGTGGGGTCCGCTGATGGTTTCTTCAGTAGGGCGCTGAGTTCGGCGTGCTTCCAGCTCTCTGGGAAGGTGGCGGTGTCGAAGGAGGTGTTGATGATGTCCCGGAGATGGGGTGCGATGACGGAGTCGGCCTTGTTGAAGACGTGGTGAGGGCAGGGGTCAGTTGGTGATCCGGAGTGGATGGAATTCATCGTGCGGATGGTGTCTTCGGTGTTGACCGGGGTCCAGGCGCGGAGGGTGGTGGTGGGGGGCGTTGGTACGGTCGTAGGGTGCGTCGGCTGTGTGCTGAAACTGTTGTGTATGTCTGCGATCTTGCTGTGGAAGAACGAGGCGAGTGAGTTGCAGAGGTCTTGCGAGGGAGTGATGTTGTTGTTTCCGGCGCTGGGGTTCGAGAGCTCTGTGACGATGTTGATGAGTTCCTTGCTGTTGTGGGCGTTGTTGTCCAGTCGTTCCTTGAATGCGGTTTTCTTGGTGGTGTGGATCAGCTGGTGGTGTTTTCGGGTGGCGTGCTTGAGGGTGGTCATGTTGTCTGTAGTCGGGTCTCTGCGCCAGGCTTTCTCAAGAGCTCGGCAGTTCTTCTTGGAGCTCTTGAGTTCGTCGGTGAACCAGGATGCTTTCTTGCTGCCGGGTCTGACGGGGGGGGGGTCTTCAGTGGAGCGAGGTCGTCCGCGCAGTTGGTGATCCATCTTGTGAGGTTGTCGGCGGCTTGGTTGGGGTTCGTTGAGCTGGCGGGAGGGTTCTGGTTCAGGGATGTGGTGAGTTGGTCGGTGGTGATCTTGCTCCAGCTTCTGCGGGGAACCTGTTGCGGGTGGTGGTGAGTGGTGGTCCTACTGAAGCTGAAATGGACGCAGCTGTGGTCTGTCCAGTGGAGTCCGGTGGTGTGGCTGAAGGAGATGTCCTTGCTGGAGAAGATGGAGTCAAGCGTGTGGCCGGCGTAGAGTGAAAGTGACTGCAGAGTGAGTGTGACTCTGGAGAGTGAGTGTTCCAGAGAGAGCAGGGTATGCGTGTGCGCTTACACGGTGCACTGACACACAGGAGCTAACACAAAGAACAGGTGAACACGTGTCTTGGGAGCTTCATGGAGGCAGCCGGCCTTCTGTGAGGGGAGCAACAAGGAGGGGCGCCCCAACCAATGAAGCCCAATGACTCACAACCTACTGTACGATTACAACGCAGGACAAAGGGCAGAGCTAGGTCTTTTTGTATTACATAGGGTGAGCAGTGTGAGAGTGTGTAGGGTGAGTAGTGTGTGAGTATGCAGGGTGAGCAGTGTGTGGGTATGCAGGGTTAACAGTGTGTGAGCGTGCAAGGTGAACATTGTGTGAGTGTGTAGGGTGAGCAGTGTGTGAGTGTGCAGGGTGAACATTGTGTGTTTGTAGGGTGAGCAGTGTGTGAGTGTGTAGGGGGAGCAGTGTGTGAGTCTAGTGTGTGAGTGTGCAGGGTGAGCAGTGTGTGAGTGTGCAGGGTGAACATTGTGTGAGTGTGTAGGGTGGGCAGTGTGTGAGTGTGTAGGGGCAGTGTGTGAGTGTGCAGGGTACAAAAACTCGAACTAAGTCCACCACACACACACATAAGACCACACACACACAAACACACCACACACACACACACCACCACACACACTCTCACACCACACTCTCATCCACCACACGCTCACCACCACATACTCACCAACACACACTCACTACCACACACTCACCACCACACACGCAACCACACACACAACCACACACACAACCACACACACACCACCACCAGCCGTCGGTGCACGCTTTCACCGGGCACAAACACCACCAGCCGTCAGTGCACGCTTTCACCGGGCACAAACACCACCAGCCGTCAGTGCAGGCTTCCACCAGGCACACACCACCAGCCGTCAGTGCACACTTTCACCATGCACACACAACACCAGCTGTCAGTGCACACTTTCACCAGGCACACACACCACCAGCCGGCAGTGCACGCTTCCACCAGGCATACACACCACCAGCCATCAGTACACAATTTCTACAGGCACACACACCACCAGCCATCAGTGCACACATCAATTGTTAACGCATCCACAATTACCTATTTTAGCAATCGCAATATGGTGCACTTTACTTTTACACATATCCATCTAAAGCGTAGCATGCCACCATTGCCACAATTCCAATCCAACCCACATAATTCCACTACACACCACATGCATACACTCCATAACACATGGCTAAAAGACATTGCCATTTCCAATGCCATTAGCTCTAACTCAAATAAATCCGAGACCTATGCATTTCCAATGCTTGTCTTGTATGTTTCCACTCGTTAAATGTTCTGTAACCTAAACCCTAGATTTTCTGCTTAAATTCTGAACAATTTTTCTTTCCCCCTCTATACTTATATTTTTAAAAATATCTAGCCCCACGAATAACGGCATCTAAAAAGTAAAGTGACCTATTTTACTGCTTCGTGCCAACGATTTATTTATCCCATGCTTCGATATTCAACGAGGGCACTCAGACCTTGGGATATTGTGAGCTGTAAAAGACATGAATTAAAGCTGGTATTCAATCATTTATTCATTCGCTGTTTATTCACAAAATGAAATAAATGCATCAGCAAAATATGTTACCTGACCTTTTTCAGCAGGCCTAAGAATTAAATTTGCCTTTTCACTCGAGGGCACGGCCACGTGTACAGGGCTGATCTCAATGAAAGTGAGGCCTGCAGAAACGTGTTAGGTGACGTGCGTCTACTAATAAACAGCCCTACGCAAGATGGAACAAAATGGAGGCACAGAGACGTTCAAGATCAGCATGTTATTATACACAGTTGTTTTTCTTTTGAGAACTAAAGCGAGCAAGGCATTCCGCCCTGCTTTCATTACAAGTGGGAACCGAAGAAATTAGTGCTTTGTTACAAAAACTGCATCTCACCTGTGGGGAAAAATAGGTAATCATCTGACATGTGAAAGGATTGCTTTTTGTCCCATCGTCTGAGTGGGATCTTAAAGAAAACATCTAAGGAAGCCATCTAATATTGTTACAAGGCAGCTACTGAAACAGATCTGTAACCTACTTTTGGCTTCTGAGAATTTCAGATGAGAAGTACACTTTCCAGGAACAGGGAGAGATCACGTAAGTACGCCTTGTAGTTTCCTTATAAAAGAATATGTGGATTGACCTAAAAAACGCATAGAAATAATTGTTTGCTGTTATTATACCTTTTTTATTCAAGTCATGGGATTTTCAGTAACCGGAAATGAACGGTATGAGGCTGCATTTCAGTGGGAAAAAGAAAATAGGATCGAACACAGACTGAAGAATCCCACAAATACCTCCCGATATACAGAGAAAAAGTTTCCTGTGTACAGATGACATTATTTACTTTTTCCGAAGGCAGGCCCTCACTTTATAGGTTTGTTTTTGGAAAGACATCAAGAGCTCTTGGGGCAGGAAGTTTTCTGCAAGGCGCTGGAGTTCCACACAGTCTGTTTTTCAGCATGACCCTGTTGTTTTACTATTGTGAGTTGGAGAGTCATGTGAGTCCACTTGCACTTTACTGGTAAGAGACCCCAGAGCTTGAGGTTGTGGGGTCATGAAAAGTGCAACCCTCTTTTAGATATGGCTGTTGCCCTCTCTACCCAGTATAAAAGAGTGGCAATGGTGACAACATAATTCTAGTGAGGAGACAGACCATTTTAGATGTCGCCCTCACATTGCTTGCGCTGTGCTTGTGAAATCTCTTGTATTTAATATATCTTAAAAGGGGGTTCTTATCAGTACCCGTGGCCGAATTATTGTGTTCATTCACTTTTGTGTGTGTTTGACCTGGCATCTTTGGCGTGGTTTCCTCTGTCTTTTTGCCTCTACCTCCTATATTTTTGATGCTGTGCTGGATTTCGTTTTTGCTGGTTTAGATGCTTTGGGCACTTTGCCACTGTTGATCAGTGTCAAACTGCAAGTCCTTCCTGATTAAATTGTACGTATAATTGGTCATCCATGATTGGCATATTTGTATTACCAGGAAGGAAGTTCCTAGTAAAGTGCACTGAGTGTGCCAGGGCTGGTGATTCAAATGCTACAAGTGGGCCTGCAGCACTGATTGTGCCACCCACACGAGTAGCCCTAAAATGGTGTCTCAGGCCTGCCACTGCAGTGCCTTTGTTCAGTCTGTGTACTGCCATGTCAATCTGGCCAGTGTCCCCACTGGCCAGGCCTAACCCTTCCCTTTCTATACACATTAGACACCCCTATGGAAGACCCAAGGTACCCCACTGGGAAGGGTGCAGTGTATGTGAAAGGTATAGCATGTACTAGTGCAGGTGACATGCTATGGTAGTGAATTACAGCCATTTTCGTTTTTCACTATTGTAAGGCTATCTTGCCCATAGGCTATCATTTGGAATGTTGTGTACAGTGGTTACCTGCATATCTTTGCATATGAGCAAGATAGGACATAAAAGTCTGGTATCCCTGAACTCAGCCTTTAATAACACATCTTTTAGGAAGGGTGGTTTTTAAATCCTGTGTTTGAGAACAGCACTTTTAGAAAGTGGCTGTTCTCTTGTCTGACCTTTCTGTGTGCCTTGGCCTGTTTGTGAATTGACTGTCTGGTTTATGAGTGACAGGGTCTGGGTTGGTCCCAGAGGTTGAGTGGGCCATCCCTGAGCTGAATAGCTCCATCTGCATCTAGAGTGGTGGGAGGGGGTAGCACCTGGGCCTGAATAGGGCTGTTCCTGCCTTCCACAATGCTGGCTCCACCTCCTGCTGGGCGGCTGACGACCCTGCCCCTCGCTCTGAAAGGAAAGGGGAAGCCAGGAAAACAAAGTGCTCAAGGAACACCCAGAACTGGTTCAGACCGGGCTCAGAGCCCTCCTGCACAAAGGGAACAAAGACTTTTAGGCGTATAAGTATAGGACCCCAGACTACAGAAAATTAGATCATCCTGGAATCAAGAAGGAACCTCTGCCAAGCTGGAAGACTGAAGAGGAAGGACTGTCCTGCTGTGTGTTTGTGGGCTGACCTGCAGTTGCTTTGCTGCCAAGGAGAGGGGAAGGACTTTGCTTTGTGCTGTGTCCCCTTGCTTGAAGAGATCTTCAGGGGCCTGAGTAGAGCTGGCTCCCTGTTAAGAAGTCCCAGGAACAAAAGGACTTCACCCCCAGCTTCCCCCTGAACTCTACTGAGAGATTTCTGTCCTTCTAGAGTGCTTGGGCCAGTTGTGGTGCCTCTGGAAGTTGTACCTGTTATTGGGAAGCTGGATAAGAATAAACTAAAGACAATCTGCTAAATTGCGGAGCGCATCCCCGTCAGTGTGAGGAAATTCCCGCCGCAGCGAAGATCGAGATCGTCGCAGTGCCTGTTGCCGCTGCAAGAATCGACACATCCTTCGCTTGTGAACGCACCACTCGTGTGCAGGAAGAGTACCATTGCTGCGAGTATCGTCGCAGAGCCTATCGCCACTTGGTGAGATTGTCGCACCGCTTGCTTGCAGACCGCATCACATCGTGGCAAGAGCCGTCACAGAGCCATCACATCAGGAGGCCACGAGAGGAGAAGATCGACGCTGCGCTGCGCATCGCCGTCGCACCTGAGATCATCGCCGTCCCGAAGATGACGCATAGTACCTTTGCGAGACGCTACCTACGTCTCTGCGCACCGGAATCCATACAAGGTATCCTATCCCTCCCCATACAGACTGGAGTGACCGCAACACGCCCACTGCGTCCAGCGGGGTTGTCGCATCGCCTCCATAGGGTCTCAGGAGTGACGCATCGCTTGTTTTTCAACGCTGCAGTTTTCAGTTGGAACTTTTGTCGCATCTAAAGGTACTTTTGGCTAAAACGTGACGCAACTGTGGATTATTTTAACGCAACCTTAAGAACTCTTTTGAAATCATATCCTTGAACTGTGTATGTTGGATTTTTGTTGTTTTGGTCTTGTTTAGCTTAGATTAAATACTTCTATTTTTCTAAACTGGTGTGGAGTCCATTTGTGGTGTTTTCTCTGTGTTACTGTGAGTGTTGGTACAAATACTTTACACATTGCCTTTAATAAGCCTGTCTGCTCGTGCCAAGCTACCAAAGGGGTGAGCAGGGGTTATCTAAAGAGTGTATCCCCCTTACCCTGACTAGAGGCCAGGGTCCCTATTTGTCACAAGTACCTACCTGTGCCAACTAAAGACCCTGAATTCTAACTGTGTGGAACTTTTTTTTGTTAACTTCCCCTGGCTGCAGGAATTTACGATACTTCGACTAAAGTTGTTCACACTGTTTAAGCCCCATTCACTGTCAAAATAACATCTCTTCCAACAGAAAACACAGACAGCTTCTAACAGCATGCAGGAATTCTTTTTAAAAATTACTTAGGGCCTCATTACGATGTCGGTCGGAAAGGATTCCCACCGATTCTGTGTCGGAATTGTTTCTGACCGACTCTGATTCAGGAAGTCCGACCGACCGATTACAATGTCTCCAAACACTGTTCAGTTGGACTCCCATTGACTTCAATGGGAGCCTGTATTCCGACCGACAACACAGGTTCTTATGGGGAAAAGGGGAGTCTGCGGAAAACCTTGCACCCTGTGGCAGCATCCCATGGTGCCTGCCATACCCATAGATGGTTGGAAAGAGGGGAGCCACAGGCCCCAACCTGAGGCCTCTGGATTAAGAGGGGCCTTCTATGGGCCCCCGAAGTCAGTTTCCGACAGCCCATCCGTGTCTGAAACACTGAGTCGGAAAAGCTGTCCGAATCTGACATCGTAATGAGTCAGCCGAAAAGCGTTCTGTAGAGCTGTAAGTTTTGGTTTTGACCGACTCAGTTTCTCCGAATGCCGATTGGAACGAATCGGAAAGACCGAATGGTTACTTATCATTGTAATCAGCGGTCGGAAATGTTGCCCAGTCAGTCGGAAACATAGGTTCCGACAGGGATTCGAACAAACCAAATGCCGTTTGGAGCCTTTCTGACCGACATCGTAATGAGGCCCTAAGATGTGTAAAGCAGATGCCTTAGCCTTTGAATGTTTGTGACATTTCCTATTTATGCCTCAGTACCTTCCTTTGCATTTTGTAGGCATTATCAGATTGATTTTTGCAACTTAATCTATTTGCTCATCATGCTAAAATTATAAATGTTGTTATAAACATTGCACATAAAAAAAATAAGTTAATATACAAGAGCTATGCTATATTTTACTACTAAACAGGCAGCCACAAGTGCAGGTTACCTTGAGGAAGACAGGGTCATGAATTAAATGGTGCAGTAGCACAGGGCCCAAAAGTTGTCAGAACTCCTCTAAACACATAATATTGCTATATTTGACTACTAAACAGGCAGTCACAATTGCAGTTACCTTGCAGTTAAAACGGACTTGATTTGAATAGAGGGATACCAAAGGGGATGATGGACGGAGAGTTTGAGCATATCAAACACTCACCCCCAGTAAACTGAGGCACAGGGTCAGACTGATTTGCATATGGCCATGTCTGAACTGGGGTGGCAGCGTGGGCTAAAGAACGGTGATGGATTAAACCCAGATCTGTTGACTGGGTGTGAGTGTTTGATTGGTTCAGATGCTCCGTCCATCACCACCCCCTTTTGTACTGCTTTGATTTGAATAGGGCAGCAGGAACAGTGGTACCAGGGCCAAAGGCTCTGGGGACCCCACTAAACTCAGATTATTGCTAACATGTAAAATAAACAGGCAGTCACAAGTGCAGTTACCTTGCAGACAACAGTATCATGATTTCAATGGTGCAGCAGGTGCAGTGACACCAGGACCAAAAGCTCTTGGCACCCTCACTAAACACAAACAGTTGCTATATTTTACTACTAAACAGGCAGTCACAACTGCAGTTACCTTGCAGATGACAAGGTCATGATTTGATTGCTGTAGTTGGTGCAGTGGCACCGGGCCCAAAAGTGTCAGAACTCCTCTAAACACCTAATACTGCTATATTTTACGACCTTAGAGGCAGTCACAATTGCAGTTACCTTGTAGTTAAAAGGGGCTTGGTTTAAATGGTGCAACAGGTGCAGTGGCACCAGGGCCAAAAGTTGTCATAACTCCAATAAACACCAAATTTTGCTATATTTTACTACTAAAAAGTTGGTCACAAGTGCAGTTATCTTGCAGGCAACAGAGTCATTATTTCATTACTTGAATTGTGTGGAACTCCTCTAAACAACTAATACTGCTGTATTTTACAACTAAACAGGCAGTCACAGTGCAGTTATCTAGTAATCAATAGGGTCATGATTTCAGAAGTACAGCGGGTGCAGTGGCACCAGGACCAAAAGCTTAAGGCACCCCATTAAATACAGATTATTGCTAAATCTTTCTTACTACGAAACAAGACTGTCACAAGTGCAGTTATCTAGCAGGCAATAGGGTCATGATTTGAATGGTGTAGCAGGTGCAGTAGCACCAGGCCCAACCGCTCTAGGGACCCTACTAAAGACAGAATATTGCTAAAACTTACTACTATAGAGGCAGTCACAAATGCAGTTATCTAGCAGGCACTAGCTCCATGATTTCAATGGTCCTGCAGGTGCAGTGGCACCGGAGCCAAAAGTTGTCAGAATTCCTCTAAACACCAAATATTTCTATATTTAACTGCAAAATAGGCAGTCACAGGTGCAGTTACCTTGCAGGCACTACGACCATGATTTAAATGGTGCAGCAGGTGCAGTGGCACTGGGGCAAAACGTTGTCATAACTCCTCTAAACCCCAAATATTGCTATGTTTTAGTGCTACATGGGAAGTCACAAATGCAGTTATCTTGCAGGCACTAGGGGCACAAGTTGAATGGTACAGCAGGTTCAGTGGCACCAGGCCTAAAAGTTGTCAGGACTCAGCTAAACACATAATATTGCTATTACGTCAATTAATTCTATAATTTCCCTCTTTACATTCATTTTTCAAAATTTTGCTATTACATACCCGCACTATACCATTAGTAACAGCACAATATATTGCCTTTTTGTACACAAACAAGTCATAACACTTTATAAGACTTTCTGTAACTTATGTTGTACAACTACTCAGCAAGTCACAACTTACAACAAAAAACTGCTTATTATTAATCACATAGGCAAACCCTAATGCATTTACCAATGCTTGTTACCTGTGCTCTTATTGGGTATTTACCTACTGTCTTACTATGTGGTGAAGGTCAGTTTAGTCTGCCCTAAGCAGTGCCCTTTACCTCGATCATTGGAGTCCACCTGTGGCTGGCATTTTGTAATGGCCAACCACCTCCATCCTGGACCTTGGCGCCCAAACTTTGTATTCCTTTTCCTTGAATATAACTGTTATTTTGAGTGGGGGCGGCAGCCACTTAACACCTTAGCTGCGTGTAAACATTTCTCCCCAGTGCTGCGCTGTCCATTAGAACTAGTGCTGAATGGACGTTCAATGGTCGTGCGCAGCACTGGGGAGGTAGCGCTGCTGACGACCATTGGCCGTCAGCAGCACTTAAGGGGTTAAGCTTTGAAGTATATACATTGACTCGTCCAGAGTATTACCAGTCTGCCCCACTCTTCCTGCCCTTATATGTATCCCTTAAGAATTTCACCTGCTGTCTGAATAAACATTCTTTCTGTAGGAGGCCTAACCAGCCCATGAGAGGGACAGTGTGCCATAACCGAAGGATGCACTGATCACACAGTGCCCATGCACTTTTGGAATTTGAGGAGATCCCCAAATTCAAAAGCAGCGAACACTTTCATTGGTCAATACTGGCAGCAAGGACTGAATCTTTCGATCATGAAATGGTTCCTCAATCTTGAGTCTCAGGTAGCAGGAGCTAAACACTGGTGCAGCTGAGAATCGTGAGCCTGGAATAAAACCATTCTGGTTGCTCTCTCCTATGCAAAGCTAAGATTAAGCCTGGGCCATGATCCTGCAAAAACACTCCCATGATGGACCTGCAAGGAGAGAGCCCTTCTAGCCTGTGGAAAAGATGCTGGATTCAATCTTACAAAGGTGAGCCTTCCTGTCCTCAAAGAAGAGTCTAGCTGTCTGGGAGGACCTGTGGGAGCCATATTTGGACTACACCTACAAAAGGATACAAGTTTTCTCTAGGGAGCTAGTCAGAACATCTCCATTGGAGCTCAGCGTAGGAATCATCAACTATCACCATTGTGAGGGTGAGTCGCTTTGAACATGACTCCCCTCCCCCTTGCAGAAAGGAGTCTGCGTGTACACATTGGTTGCTTCCAGAGATCTTGTGGATTAACTCAATTTTAGCCCCCGGGAATGCAAATTTGGAGAGGTAGCTAGAGGAAGCCTCACCAAGTCTGGAAGGATTGACCACATCTTTCTACAACAAGCGGTTCTGGGGTTATTCACATTTGAACCAACTGCCCCTGCCCAAAAAGTACATTGTCTCCAGCTTTGGTCTTGTGGGTTCGATTACTGTAGTCAGTGCCCCTAGACCTATGGGCACCCTCTCTTTTGTGACCACAACCAGTGGTTTTAGACTTACAGGCCCTTGAACTTTCATGTAATCTGAAGTTGGTATTTTGTGTACTGGCATTGCAACCAGCTATTACCTTTTTAAACTTCCTGATGACTAGTAGATCTCCAGGGGATTCTGGCCCCTTCCTCTGGATAACAAACACTCTTCTGTATTCCCTTTGAGAGAGCTGCTAATGGTCACTACAGGCTGGTTGTCCCTTCGTTGTTTGGACAGGAGTACAAAGGTGATCCAAAGGCTGAGGCTGATATCAAATCCCATTAACATTTCAGCACCAGCACCCGAAACTAAAGTCTCAACAGTGTAAACAGACAAGTACATTTCCCCTTCAAAGTGTATTAACAGTGAAATTTGGACTTGAAGTGTTGTACCAAGAAACTGAGATTTGTTGCTACTATTTCTCAATCCTTAAAACTCTTGCCTGCTCTGTTTTTCCTAAATCACAAGCTTGTGTGCTTGGGTTTTAAATAAAAAATAATTTAATAACATTGGCATTATGCCATCATGTTAAATCTTTTATAGTGCTTAAGCACTGTAATAGTGTGTGCGGTAGTATCTCTGGCCTGGAAAAGAGCTAAGTGCCTCTGGTTTTCTTTGCTGATCATTCATTTATGTACACTTTATTATTCTTATTGTTGCTCGAATATGAATTAACCTTGAAAAAACTAGACAAGGTGTTTGGCAAAACAAGAACAGTTGGTTTAATTAACACTGGGAGCACAGTTACAGAAACGAGTCTGAAGACTGTCTCAAAGTATAATCAGTGTGAGCAAGTTTTTATACAGTTTGTGGGTATCACAAACGTACTTCAGATGATCTATTTTTGGTAAAAGAATGCAGGCCTTGTCTATGAAATTATAAATAGGGCCCCTGATAACAAATGTAGGTTGGCCTCAACCTTGCATGGACACAATGGGTGTCAGTGAGTAACGTGTCCAGATGTTCAGCATGAGGGGTGTGTGATCACTGCATGTAATCTGTGTGCTGTGTCCTGATTGGCTCTATATTCCTAACTTCATGAGGCATTTAACTTTATGATGTTTTGGAAATGTGTGCACACCTCAGTCCATGTGTGCTTTATTTTGGCCAATCTCCCTGGACTACTGTGCTGTGCCTATTTGGGGGATGGATCTAAGTTTCCTGTTCGGACGTTTGTCTGCCAGCTATGTGCCACCCCATATGTGATGCCTCAATCAGTAACCTCAGGCCTATGTCTCAGAGCCTGCCTGACCATGTAGTTCTGAGTCTAGATTGACGCAGAGTTCATGATGGGCAAGTCTGTTAATAGTGATGCGATTTTGCTCGTATATGCGAGCGCATCATTATAAACATTGGCATCGCAGTTATCAATATTTACATTATGTATATTACAGTACTCTACCTTTAAAAAGTAAAGCACTGGCTGGACAATCAGTTATTGAGTACTATCTAAGTGTCATCCTGTATTCAAAGTGTCAATGCCATACTACACTGATGGAGTCAAGTACTAAAATGGAGTCCTTAGTCATCCAGCCATGATTTGAAAGAATTGCTGTCACTTTGTTTCTCATCAAAGTGGCTCTAGCCATGAACAAGGGATCCTGCACAGCTGGTAACTCTAAATATAGATTGGGTGTGAAAGGAAATGCCTCTGCCACACCAGCCATACATTGGCCAGCCTGCAAAAGGCTAAAGAAGGCCCATAGTTTGGCCTCTAGACAATGGCAGGCCCATTAGCCACAATCCATTTGGTTAATAGTTTTATCAGTCTTCTTTACAGAATCAAGAAGCCTTGGGTTATTTTCCAAAGATTTCTCCTCCAGCCTCTTAAAAGCCAAGCACGGTGTTTCATGGCGGCTAAACCAGTGTGCCAAAATTTGCCTATGCAACCCAATGTTACTGGAACAATTTTCAGAGTGGGGGTGCTGGCCAGCAGTACCATTTCAGTAAAGTCCTAAAGATTTTAAACAATTATTGTTTAATTGAGCAAGCAAGTGTAGAAAGTTACAAGTCCTTTTTGGAGGAAAGTGGCAAACTCTTTGTTATCTTCCGTTCGACCTTTTTATAAAAAGAGGGCGCTTTTATGGACTGCATGCTTTCTATCTAAATAGCTGTTGGTGCTCTGAAAACAACACAAACAACACAAACAATTAGTGAAAAGCAAACTCACTGGCATATTCTCAAGAACGTGTGATAACGATCGCAAAAGTAATTTAACGCAACCTCCGATATCACACTCTATTGCGGGAAAATTACGCTGTGTTAACGAAGTATTCTCAACACTGCGGTACCATGCGATAGTCACCAGATAACGCGTCCACTGACTGCATTAAAATCAATGCCACACTGCAAAAATGCAAAACTCGAACGCGATAAATCTTGTGATGAGCCCAATTGCGGTTAGAAAAGCACCGAAAACCAGTAACCGACCTGCAAATGCCACACGTCTGGCGGGAAAATGCACCATAAAAGCAGAGTAAATAAACAGTGAGATGACAACGTGCGAGCACAACCCCACAGCTGTGACACAGAACAAATGACCATTGTCCAAATCAGATAGGCATTTCCCCACAAACAGCCACAATGCACATTGACATGCATTCTGCATGTAACCTGCGCCAATGCGGAAACAAACATGGTACACACTGCCTGGCTGAACTCGACATGCAGCCGAGGGTACATCGTTAGATCATGCAGCGCTAATAGCGACACACACAACAGTTGGCATGTGTGATCGCTTACCCTGAGCGGGCATGCCCTCCATCATGTACCCTTCGGCCGACTATACACACTGGAGGCATGCCTCATAGCTACATTGACGATTGCATGACGGGTGGCGCAGATACTACAACAGAGACACACGCATCAGCCACATCCTTGGAAAGGCCCACACTGAACCACACCCAGATCCATGTGTGGAGGAGCCACAACTCTACGCAGTACTGTTGTATGCCTGTCCACCCCACTTACGCTTACATGAAGATACGACACAGTGACATGTCCTAGGCCTACACCACCGCCTGCGGTGACATGGTTGCGCACGCTGGACACAGCACAATGTAATGCGGAATGGCCCTGGTCCCACATGCATACATAATGACCACACGGACAGACTGAGTGAGTTTGTGGAACTGGCTACAGGCACCTGGGCCCGCCCCCTTTTATTGCCAGGGTCACATGTCCAGTGACTCCTGTGCTAGATTGGTGTTGGGTAGTGTAAGCCACCCCTCGGGTTGGTTGGTGCTGGCAACAACCACAACAGTGATCAGCCAATCAGCATTACAAGGTACGAACAGCAAGGGTCCCTGACTTGAGCGGCACAGAGTTAGTGGCCCCGGGTGCACAGCAGCTGCAACAGGCACCCCGCCACGGGATGGTGACTTGTGGTGCACTGAGGTAGTGCCACGTGAGCTGCGCATGCTCTCGTTAATGTCCAAGGGGAATGTTGCGGTGGGTTGTGGGTGACAGTGGAAAGTGTCCTTCCAGGGCATGACGTAGAGGGCTGAAGCAAGCAGGAACAGGCAAATTGCGGAGTTGACTGCTACAGACTCCACTTTTCCACCTTGTCAGTATCAGCTACATGTAGAGGAAGACAACCTCCAGCCCATGGGCTCAAACGCCACCGACGTACAAACAGAGATCGACCATGAATTTCAGGGTACACACTCAGGGGCAATAGAGCTGGAAGGGGATGCAGTCTGTGATGAGGCCTGTACAATGACATGGACTCTGCCATGTAGAGGACAAGACTCAGTTCAAATTGTGTGACCTACTCCACCGCAGTGTGTGCTGGAGCCAGCAGTCATCAGGGGCCCACAGCCATGCGTAGTAGACATGCTCTGCACAGAGTCAGTAGCACCAGTGTAGCTGTTGGTAGTGTCCCATCACCTCCTTAATGGTGAGCCTTTTCTCCTGCGAACTGAAGCGTGTCTTCCTCTTACTCCTCTACTTGCATACTGTGACATGTACACTGCCGTGAAGAAATCAAGACTCAGTTCCAAAAGTGCGACCTAGTTGGCCGCAGTGTCGGACGGAGGCTGCGGTCAGCGCTGGTTAGCCGCTGTCCAGTCATCTCGTCCTGGATCTCAAACACACGACGTTGGAATGGCATTTGTATTAGATTTGTGGGTGACATAGGTAGTGGCACCAGAGCTGAGCGGGTGTTTAGCCAGCGATGATGCTGTGTCCTGCCTGTGACAGACTGCATTGGAATGGTGTGAGGCCTGCAGGACAGCAGTGTAGGCCGAAGTCCGCAGTGAGCAAGTGCCCACAGGCACGTTTCGTGCGAGTCCTATGCACAGCCTTGGTGGCACCACATTGAAGTAGTATAGTGACATAACCTCAGCCTTAAATAATGTACTCTGTCATGGTGCAATCAAGACTCATTTCCAAAGGTGTGTCCTACTTGTCGGCTGTGTATGCCTGTGGAGTATATCAACATGAATGGAGTTCAGCTGGCCTGTGTGGCGGAGGCCGTGATGGTCCGAGGAGGCTGCCAAGGTCGTGGCCCTCGGGCCTAGAGCTTGCACCGGCATGTCGTGGGCCCTCATCGACACACACCGGTGTCAGCAGTTGGTCATTGAGGCCTGGGTACGCAGGGGAGGGTTAGACTGTTTCGGGGACCAGCGTCCCAGGGTGCAGCAGGCCCACAGGATCGCAGGCAACTCCGCTCACGGCGACGGCCTCGTGGCGGGGCGAGAGGCACCGCCACGGCAGAGAGGTTGGGCACTCCGGAAGAGAGCCACAACCAGAGGTACGTGCATTTTATTCACACCCCTGCGCTGGTCTGGCGTACTGCAGGCCGGCCCACTCCACTCACGCTTACGGGGGGGGTGACTTAACAAGCTACATTTCCGCAATCATCCCCAGTGGCTAGGGTGACAAGGTTGCGTCCCTGTTGACTACACTCCATACACCGGCGGTGTGTGTCGACATGGATATGTGTGTGGTCTGCATACTGCAGTCTGGCCAGCACATTATCGCCACACTTGGCATTGTGTACATGCTTATTCATGGTTCACTAGCCTCCTTCGCACATGCCTGGTTCCCACCTCTCCCCACAATCTGCTATTGTGGGGCTGAGGTGCCAAGCCGTTGATGGCTTGTGTACATGGCTAGCCCAGATTCCCACAGTAAGTTGTGCTGTCATGTCTGGTAGGTAAAGAAGATAAACTTATAAAGATGGGTGGTCGGTCCTTTTCCCACCTAGGTCCAAAATTTTGGAATGCCTTACCCACGGTTTTAAAATCTGAAACAAATTTGTTTTGTTTCCGCAAAGGACTCAAAACTCTGTTTTTCAATCAATGAGATGTGGTTATCAGCTAGCTTCAGTATGCCTATCCTTTTTCCTTCTTGAGTCTGTCCCTCGCGCCGGGAAACCCACTGCGGGTAGCTGTTGGGCATTACAAATTTAAATAAATAAAAATAAATAGGTGGGAATGTTGTTTGGCATGTTGTATGTGAGCTTGTGACTTGTGCATTCCCAGTGTTGTGAGTTGCATGATTATGGCGTTGAGGTGTGTGGTGTGTTCTTTTGGTACTTACCAACGAGCAGTGCATTTCCTTAGGTGCCATCCTGGAAGCGCCGGTTGATGATGGACTGTCGGAAGATGAAGGAATCATGCACACTGCCTGGGCAGTTGGTGACGACATTGGTGAAGAGTCCCCGGTGGTCCACTATTGCCTGCACATTGATGGAATGCATGTGCTTTCTGTTGCGGTAATTGTGTGCAGTGTCGGCAGGGGGCACAAGTAGGACATGTGTGCAGTCAATTGCCCCCAATACGTGCGGGAAGCCAGCTATGGCGTAGAAGCCTTGCTTGGTCTCCAGCTGTTCCTGCGCAGTGTGGGGGAAGTATAGGTACTGGGGTACCAAGCTGATGATGGCATCCGGGACAGGTTTGCGGAACTTTGATAGGGCTGGCTGTGAGACTCCTTCGACTCTGGCGGGTGTTGGTTGGAAGGTACCAGAGGCCAACAGGTGCAGCACAGCCAGCAGCTTTGTCTCCGGAGGGATGTTGGTTGTCCGCTGTGTTGGTACCATCAGCCTGTGGGCAATGATGTTTAGGATGCAGAGGATGGTTGTCCTTTTGAGCCTGTAGGGGGCAATGACTTTCTCTGGTAAGTCTGTGAGGCTGGTGTATTTTATGAAGGTCCGCGGTCTGTGTCTGCCTGCCTATGTGGTGGTCCGGGTGGTGGTTGTGGGCCTGGGGGTGGTGGGTGTTGTGGGCCTGTCTGGGCTCCGAGCTGCATCATCAGTAGCTCCATGGCATCTGTTGTTCTTCAGGTGTGGCTGTGGGCTGGGCTCCCTTTTCTGGTGCCGGTTGCCGTCCGACTTTACACCAGGTCAGAGCAGGTATTACTTCCCTGCCGCTAACGTGCCTTATTGCATGTTTTGTGGTCGTATCGCCGATCTGGTTGGTCGTTGAGAAAGCTGCGTAGTGTTGTTGCAGCTTTTTGAACGGGAATGCCTACTCTGCATCTCATTAGTGATAGTTGCGGGGGTCATCTGTGGCGATGTTTTTTGTGGCTGCTATCGCAGGTAAACTGGTGCTATGGTCTATTAGCACCAGCTTGTGAATGTGGTGATACATTTATCGCAACTTTGGCTGCGATAAAGTGCTGTTAACTCGGCGATACCTTCTTCAGAATATGCCCTTCAAAGTCTTACAGAACTTAGAACTGGAGATCTTAATTATTATAGTTTACAGTATCTTTTAAAGATAGATTGAAAGTGGCTCATCAAAACCTTTTGTGTCCAACTGAAGGTCACTCAGTGCTATGCTCTTCACACCCATACAGTTTGTTTTCAATAGGAAGAGCCAGCCAGTACTGTAGTACTGAAAATAGCAAGCTCCACGACCTTCACAAAACCGGAAGGTACCTAATACCATAGGATCCAAACCAAACCACACCACCAGATCAGAGCCACCAAGAGGAACTTCACCCACAGCAAAATCCTGGCCAACTCCACCAACTCCAAAGAACTTTTCAGTGTCATTCAAGAATTCACCAACCCACACAGCGAAGCCACAGACATCACCCGATCCCAAGACCTCTGCGACAAGCTTGGAACCTATTTCCACCTCAAGATCAAAAACCTCTACGACAACATCGACCATCCACCAGGCACCACAGATGGCCCCCCAGAAACACCAGCCAGCCCACCCTCTCCATCTGGACACAGATCACGGCCAAAGACACCACCTCAACCATGAAAAGCATCTACTCAGGGGCCCCCACTGACCCCTGCCCCCCTCACATCTACCACAGAGCCGTGGTCGCCATCGCACCCGAATTACAACGCACCATCAACACCACCTTCAAAACAGTCACTTGCCCAGATGACTGGAGTGCACAGAAGTCAGACCTCTGCTCAAGAAGCCCACAGCTGACCCCACCGACCTCAAGTTACAGAGAAAACAGTCAACAGGAAACTGATACAATTCATTGAAGAGAACGCCGTCCTCGACCCTTCCCAATCCAGAGTTCGAAGCAACCACAGCACAGAGATCGCCCTACTCGCTGCCACAGACGACATCCACACCCTCCGGGACCAAGGCCACTCCACAGCCCTCATCCTACTTAACCTATCAGTGGCCTTCAACACCGTCTCCCACCGCACACTAGTCACCAGACTACACGATGCAGGCATACAAGGAACAGCCCTGGACTGGATCCAATCATTCCTCACCGGAAGAAGCCAAAGGATCAGACTCCCACCCTTCCGCTCCAACCCCATGAAAATCACCTGCAGAGTCCCACAGGGTTCATCCATGAGCCCCACCCTCTTCAGCATCTACATGGCCCCCCACGCAGCCATCGTCCGACAACACGGCCTCAACATCATATCCTATGCCGACAACACCCAGCTCATCCTCTCCCTCACCAAAGACCTCACCACTGCCAAACTTAACTTTCAGAAAAGAATGCAAGACGTCACAGTCCGGCTGATCAACAGCTGCCTGAAACTCAACGCCGAGAAGACAGAAGTCCTCCTCCTCTATACCACCCCTTCTGCATGAGACAGCGCCTGGTGGCCAACCGCTCTCAGAAGCCCACCTACCCCCTCAGACCACGCCAAGAACCTCTGCATCGTACTCGACTCATCACTCCACATCCTACGCAAGACATTCAAGTGGATCCCCCCTGAGTCAAGGAAGACAGTCACCCAAGCACTCATCAAAAGCAGACTGGACTATGGAAATGCACTCTACGCCGGCATCAACAAGTCCCTACTCCGCAAACTCCAGACAATACAGAACACTGCCACAAAGTCTCCACTGGCTCCACATGGAGAAAAGAGTCACTTTCAAAATCCTCACTCACGCCTACAAATGCCAAAACAACAACTGACCCAAATACCCCAACAACAGAATCAACTTCCATGTACCCAAAAGAAACCTCCAATCTTCCAACCTCGCACTAGGCAAAACCCCACGCATCCACAGAGCCAGAGCAGGTGGAAGATTCTTCTTTCACATTGCAGCCAAGACCTGGAACGAGCTACCGACAGACATCAGACGTGCCCCTCCCTG
Organism: Lissotriton vulgaris; assembly: GCF_964263255.1. Taxonomy (NCBI): domain Eukaryota; kingdom Metazoa; phylum Chordata; class Amphibia; order Caudata; family Salamandridae; genus Lissotriton; species Lissotriton vulgaris. The sequence goes on along the minus strand of NC_141691.1, from coordinate 734,751,644 downwards.
AACACCTTCAGGAAGACCCTCAATACCTGGCTCTTCGGCTAAACAGATCTGCAGACTCCCCCTCAGCACCTTGAGACCCCCATGGGTGAGTAGCGAGCTTACAATTCCCTGATTAGTTGATTGATTGATTGAGGATCTATGCTTTCTAGAACACCACTACGCTTCATCAATCTTTATAGATTTCTGATTACAATCATGCTTGCGCTCTTCAATAATAATCTGGCTATTTACAAGGGAAGCACAACTAGATGGTGCCACACAATATTTTTTCTCTTTTCCTGGAGTACATTATATTTGAACACTTGGAAATAGGTGCTCATGGCACCTCACAAAAACAGAAGAAGCATACAGAGGACCCCACATTTAGTTTAAATCCTAGGCCTCTCAAAGATCTTCAAACAAGCCTACTCAAGCTAGCTGAGCACAAGCTTCCTGATACTACTAAGGACTCTTCAGTGTTATGATCTTGATAATTCACAGACTTTCTCTAAATTCTCTCCTCTTAATACTCAAAAGTCTGAGTGCTGTGTTATTCATCATCCATGCTCCTGTTCTTGATAGCATGTAGACTATTTTCGTGTTTTATTCTGTATAACACCCAATTTTGAATCTAATATTTCCCCATTCAACACAATACAGCAAATGTAGCCCCAAAAAGTTTACCAAGTCCATTAGAAACACTGTGCGACCGTTTGGAACCCCAAACAATGAACATGTGAATATTCTTGTTACAACTGAAAAGTTGTAGAAGTGAGCATTTAGCAACAGCAAAAATAAACAGTGTAAGAAAAAACATTCCTGAAGGAACACTGTGTAACATATAAAAACAATTCCCCATAAGAATGCTTAACATTATTATAGTGTCCATCTAATCATTGTGAAATACAAAAAAGCGTTTCTCAGAAATGGCTTTTCTTTTTTTTTTTTTTTTGTGTGCAGCAGAAGCGTGTGTATAATGCACTCCACCTGGGTTCCTAAGTCTCCACCCGACAACGAGACCGGTGGTTTCTACAAAATCCGACAACCACCCCTGGGACGGCATCATCGTTCGGGCCGGATATCTGTCCATTTCACCATTCATCACTGCATTAAAGTCCCCACCCACTACCAGCAGCCCCACAGGCAAGGATAAAAAAAAATGGCACAAGTCCCAAAATGTGTCGGACTGCAGACCCGGCGGAACATATACCGACAGAAACGTCACAGTTTTACCTTCCCACAATCCTGAAATGCTAATGTATCTGCCTCTCTTGTCTGCCCATGTGGCCCGAACAATCAGCGGGAAGGAGTTCCTAACCAGGATGCGCACCCCCCCCCCGAGATCCTGTCATGAATCCGGCATGCGCCACCGACTTATAACCTCCCCTGTGTAGGGCCATACAACGGTTGCCAATCAAGTGCGTTTCCTATAACAGCACCACATCCGGGGAATGCCTCCTGATCATCTGACTAACCATCCCCATTTTGATCTTGTCACCTAGACCATTCACGTTCCAACTAAGCGCCGTAATCCCCAGACCCTGTCTACCAATAGACATAATGATGGAAAAGCATGTTGGGGTTACCTGATGCTAGAATAAAACCAGAATAAGTCGCAAATACTTGTGCGCATACTGAAAACAAGAACACAAAACACCCCAAAACACTCAACCCCCCTCCCCCCACCCTGCACCCCTGCATGTAGCTTACGCTCATCCCCAACTAGCAGTGTGCCTGTCGCCCCCAATCTAATCTACAGCTAACTAAAAGTAGAAAATGGAGGAGGGCCCTCATACAGGCTCCTCACCCTCTGCCACCCCATTGTAACCCCTGTACATATAAATACACTAAAATATCTGCTGAACTCTTCAGGTCAGGGGATCCATTGTTTGCCCGCTCCCACTCCTCCAACAAATAGAGTATAATTGAGGCCCGTACAGCCACTATTTTCACCAAAGTCATTGTTCATCCGCCTCTCCTTGGTCTTGGCTCTCCGGATCAGGCATGTGGATGCTTTCCAACCAATCTGTCTCCACCTCGGTATTGTAAAAAAAACAGGCTTTCCTGTTGAGTTCCACACGGAGGCGGGCCGGAAACATCATGGCATATTTTATCCCTTTGTCTCTCAGTTTCTTTTTCACCAACAAGAAGCCCTGGCGTTGTTTTTGAACCATCTGGGTAAAATCCGGGAAGAAAGAGAGAGTCGCGTTTTCAAACCTCAATGGAGCCCCAGCTCGAGCCGCCTGGAGAATCACATCTCGGTCTCGATAGTTTAGAACCTCACGATCATCGGACGGGGCCCGGGGGGCACCCCAGGTCTGGGTCTACCCCCCGGAACTCTGTGAGCACGCTCAATCGTGAAGAAGTTGCTAAGCCCTTTAAGTTTCAGGTGGTTAAAGATGAGATTTTCCACAAACAGGTCTGGTGTTTGGCCTTTTGACTTTTCTGGCACCCCCAGTATTCGAACGTTGTTTTGCCGTGCCCGTCCTTCATAATCATCCAACTTGCGATCCCCTAGAACTCTTGAGGCCTTAAGATCACGTACCTCCTGCTGCAATGAGTTCACGTCATCTATTAGGCTTTCTGTTTTGATTTCCAGTGTCTTGACCTTTTCATTTGCCTTTGCGAGGTCCGCTCTTATCAGCCCCATCTCAATTGTGACAGTGTCGAGTTTATTGTCTAGGGCCTCCATCTTTTGGCCCAGGGATGACTGAACTCCAGTGATAGCCGCCATGAGATCCTTCAGTGTTGGCTCATCCCTGGTGAGAGCCATCTCTTCCCCCCCAGTGATGGCCCTTCTCGCTTCTACTGGAGACCCCTTGGGCAGGGTGTAGCGATCCAGTTTATTGGATTGGACATTTCTAGCACCTTTGGAATACCGGGGCAGGGTCTTATCCAGGTCTGTTTTAGTTGCCATCGCTTCCAAAGGTGCCCTCCAGTCCCGGCACACAGCCAACGCCGAGGCAGTGAGTTCCCCCCTTTTGCTGAGTCTTCCGCACTAGTTAGCAAGTGTCTCGGCCGGCTTTAATGGCGTCACAGACACTCCGATGGCGTCTCCTTGCCACTCCCGACAAGAGAACCATCAGTATTTCACTTCTCTATAAGGCCGCAACCGCAGTATCCCGAGGGTCTCTCCCACAGTTCGCACTCCGAGAAGAACCCCGGCAACCAATCCCGGATCCTGTCCAGACGGGGCGAATCGCAGGGTCCTCCCCCAATGCAGCAATGTCAGGGTTCCCCCTGCAAGGTCCAAGTACTGCCCCCGTCACCTGTATGCCCCTTCCAGGCAATGCAGCCGGTTCCTCACTCTGGGGCAACACCACTCTCAAGATCTACCGGGCAGGCCCTTGCGATAATCATGCCCGCTCCTCGGGGCTCACCAAGGCTCTCCCCATGCTCCTGCCCGCACCAACCGGGCTGAGTGTGCCCCGGGCATGCCCCGACCAGCACTCCAGATAGATCTGTGCGGCCGGTGTGCAGCTTCCTCCAGGCAAATACTGAGGCAGCCAATTTCTCCGGGGCTGCCACATTCCAGGGCACTCCAGCTGCAACCTCGATGCCCGTGCCCCTCCCTTATGCCTCTATCGCTGTGGTCAGGCTGTGGGGTCCGCCGGTAACATCGGGCCAATCCCGACTTTCACCCGGGCTGACCGGCCCTTCCCGGCCCGCTGTGGCCGATGTTGTCTAATTGCCTGCCGGCCGCGCTGTCACTCGAGGCCCCGGCTCCTCGGCCGGAGCAGGTCGCAATCTTTGCGACAGCGTTTCTCCACCATCGGAGCTCGGGGGCCACTCGGGACCACACATGCAGGCGTTGCTTCAACTCCCCTATGCGGGAGCGGGACATAGGCGCAGGATGGGTGCCAGGATCATGTGGCATAAGGAGGTCGGCGGAGCCGAGACCCTAGGCGGCCATCTTGGTCGCCAGCTTGGCTCCTCCCTTAAGGCCCATTCTTAACTTCCATTTCACTCCTGTGATACTTGGCAATAAGGGTGTAGTTAGGAAACAACATAACTTTTCAATCGTCTACTTCAAAATATTTGCCCTTCTTAACCGGTTTTACTATGATGTCCTGGTTTTAGAAGGGAAGTATCTTCACCCTTATGAACCTTAGGAGTGCACCTGTTGGCGGACTGCGCACTGGGATGCAGTGTGCCTTCTCCACCGAAAAGGAGGGTATTAAACCCTGCTTTGCCACTTTAGTCCTGGATCTGGCTTTGGAACTGGGTAGTTTGTGGTTGAAGTGTCTACAGTGAGGTTTCAGTGTGGGTCACTCTGATAGCTTTCAATGGTCTTCCCATAGGAAATTTAAATCAAATGCTACTCCATCTATTGTGTTTTCAAGTATATCTTTTGTGGTGCTGATTGCTTTAAGGATAATGTCGAATTTATTATTATTATGGGTTTGTATGGTGTCCTTTGCGGGCCATGCTCCAGCGGTTGAATTTTGTATTCTTTCTGCATCGTGTTTTTGTTTTGCGAGTCTGGATCGTGAGAAGCACGGTTCTTTTGCTGAGTTTGTTGCCTATGATACAACTCTCGACTTACTATTGGCATTAACACCTACTATAATGGTGGTACCTGCATTACGGTGACAATATTCTGGCTATGCATAATGTTATCCTTGGCTTAATGGTGGTAATTCCTGGCGCATTTTTGATAGCCACGATATGATGGTGTCATTACATGATTGTAAATTCAATACATTAAAGTTTAAGCAGGCTCAGAGCAGAGAGGAACCATTACAAGTAAGCAATGGGAGGGCGCTCTTTCAGCTGCAAAGCTCCACAGCTGTGGAACTCGCTTCCTCTTTTGCTGCGCAGCACTGCCAATTTGTTCCAGTTCAGGAAGAGCCTGAAGACCTGGCTTTTTAATCTTTAGGCTGTTCTTATTGTTTCAGTTTCAGATCTTTTTCTCATTCTTGTTGCTGTGTTGTGTTATTTTTATTCTGAGCTGCAGGTGGAAAGCGCTGGGACACTCTTTTCGAGTAGCCGTGCGCTATACAAGAACGCTGTAACATAACATAACAACCTTAGCCAACCCTCAAAACGTTTGCACACTTAAACACTGCTGGTTCTTCCTCATTCCAATTTCCATTATTTATTTCAGGTGCTTGCATTCTCCCTGTCCTATCTGCTTCTGTTTCAGATTTTTGCCTACGGCCCTTATGTGGCTGTAATTGGCTCGAGCCATGCCATCTCTCCCCCACACTGTTACACACTTTATCTCATGTCTCTGTTCATCTATGCCCCATCCACTTCTGTTTTGATCTCAGGGTGCCTTCTTCCAGCCTAGCTGGCACAAGCGTTGCAGTGTCTCCTCTTCCATCCTGATCTCCATCCTTTCAATCATGCGTCTGATATCTTTCCACCTCTGCTTCCACTTGTCCCACATGTGCTTTCTCCCTGCAAATGTGGGGCCTGCCATTATGATCTACTGTTCTCCGCATTACTGGAAAACCATAAGATGCTTACCATGGAGATGGCACCACTACCACTACTGCATCCATGGATTGTGAACAGATGCCAGTACCAAAAACCTTGTCCATCCCCCCTTTTCTCTATGTGGACAGTCTAGTGATATATTAAATGATCTTCTTTCAATGACCGGTGTAACTGTAAGAAAGGAATGTTATTTAAGCAATGTAAAGTATATATTGTCTGCATTGTTCCCCCATGACACTCCAGCATCCAACAGAGCGTACTAGTCATAACATTACATACAACCCCACCGTGACACTTCACTTCTGTTTCCAAGTGCTAAAACTAACAGGTGTTTCTTTTACCTAATGTAATGATACTCACTCTACGGGCCCAAGACAGTTATATCCCTAGTAGGTTATTTACCTCCTATCAACATGAACCATTAGGAAACAACACATACAATCACACAAGAGAACACAGTTGATAGAACATGTTTCATACACCCAGCAAATGACAGGTATGTCATATATGTGGCTATAATGTGGCTTGCAGCACAACTTTTTGTAATTTGTGGCACAAACAAACATTCAACGTAGCTTATTAGACAGAACGTCTTGCATACCTCAAACACAAATATGTCATATAGTTTGTGCCTAGAACTGGGTTATTAACACTTTCCGTGCTCATGACGAGCTCAGCTCGTTATGAGGCACGGTTGAGCTGTGCTCATGACGAGCTGAGCTCGTCATGACCGTTGGAACGTTCGCACGCGGGGATAATTTCCCCGCTGTGCTGAACGTTCGAAAACGGGTGTGGTCATGATGAGCTCCGCTCGTCATGAGCACAGCGCCGCCGTGCAGCGTGCCGAGCCAAGCTCGTCACAAGCATTGCGGCAACGCATGCGGCCCCCCTCCCCGCACAGCAGGTGAAAAAGCCCCGCAGCAAAGGGGTTAACCTGAGAAGGGGGGGAGTTGTGGCACAAGCGCAAGGCAACTCCTCACAGAAATGTGTGTTAAGCATAACTATGGCAGGTGTTAATTGTATGGGGACTCCCATAGATATAATTTGTCATCTCTCCCAGTTGTATTCAACCTTAACAATTTGCGTACGATTTGGGAAAAATGGGGAATGCACTCAGAAATGCAGACTCACACATGGCATTAGCCAAAGTTGTGTCATTGAGACGCTTTTGTTCTCACTATATATAAATGGGATGGGGAGTTTTCTGCAAAGTATCAATGCCAACGCTCCTAGAGTGGGTTCTCCCGCCTCCCCGATTTTATTATACGCAGATGATGCAGAGCTTTTATCAAGGACAGCAAATGGTCTGCAGCAAATATTAAACCACTTTGTAGCTTTCATGGATGGTAAAACTAAGCCTAACCAAAACTTATAATGTGGCATGTGGCAAAACATTTAAAAAAGGGAAGAACCATTATGTTCAGGATTAAAGACTAGAAGAAGTAAAGACTTTTAATTACCTTGGCATATTGTTTTCTCAGAACGCAGATTGGACACCACACTTGAAAACTGCTAAACTAAAATGTATAAGAGCCAATAGAGCGGTGCATAGTTTTGCTAAAATGATACGTAGCAAACCCCTTAGAGAAATCATGAAACTGTATAAAAGTAAATGCCTCCCAATTGCACCATATGGTTCCTCAGTCTGGGGTTCGCTAAAATGTAATGTGTTACAGACACAGGAAAATACCTTCTTACGCAGGCTTTTGTCTGTCCCAAGTTCGACCCCAGCCTACAAAGCACATAAAGAGCTTGACATTGGTCATATGGAAGATGCTGTTAAGGTTAACAAATTAACCAAGTGGCATAGTATCTGAGGGAAGCAGGGACTAAGTACACTAGGGACATTATAAGGGATTGACTGGGACTTCAACACCACAGAAAGATACCTTTGTTTCAGTATGTAAGAGCATTATTACAAGAATTGGGAGATAATCTATCCACTTTACAACCTCATATTATTTTGCAGTTTATCAATAGGAAATAAGATACATTTTCATGGGGAGAACAGAAACCAATAAGGAGTTGGAGGAAAGAACAGACCACTGTGGAAAGATACTGTATGAGTGTATCCTCATAGTCCACTTGTGGAAAGGACCTGCCAACCTCACTTCCTGAATCTCCTTTGTTAATTTGTCCCATACAATTTTCCTGTGCTCAGCAGCTGACTTCAAATTAGCCACCAATTGGCGCAGTCTCGGGCCATTGTAGCCCAGTTTGAAAGCCCATTTGAACGCATGCTATAGCAGCTCTGCATCAACAGCTTGATCGTAGTGTGACAGCAAGAACTCTAATCTATGACGTTTAATAGGAGGTGTACAAGCCTTTTTCGTCAGGTCCCTGCCCCCCTCTCATGGCCTTGTAGTTGTTACTCTTCACATGCTGCTGTCCACCTGTAGCCCAGTGTTGCTGTCCTACTGCTATCCCTTGCTGATGCCCATACCCCCTGAACAGGATGCCCCACCCTGAAGCAAGTGACCGGGGGATGCCTGCCTGCACATTTTGAACATTCATGGCGGAACTTACAACATTATCTAATTAAAAATTACATTTGTTGTAGTCTCATTAGGCTCCAAAGTGGTTAGCTTGTCCTTTACTGGAAACCCCCACCCCTCCCCGGGTTGGGTGGCCTTGAAGGGCCAGTATACCATTGGCAACCCACTCGCTGTAAGAATTGTCTTGCCAAACTTGTCTAGGCCCATGGTATGCTGCCATAAGTCCGTGTCTAGCTCCCTCCATTGTGCTTCTGGGTCGACCGCCATGCGGGCCCAAACTTCCTCCTCATAGTGCACCCAAGCAAACCACCCTGAGTTTAACTGTGGCTTCTTAATGACATCCATGTATTTAAAAAGTGCAATGGACCTCTCTGGGTACTTTTCGCAATATACACTCGCATAAACGAGGAAAGCTGCCGTCCAATTCTCAATGGTTGCCAGCACTTTTGGTTACTTAGAAAGCTCCAGCTCCTCCTCTTTCGATCCCTCTTTATAAATAGATTCCCTATGCAGCAGCTTTAACATTTCAATATACCACCATTTCCAAATGCTCTCTTTCAATGCTATCGCGAGGTGTGTCCCCAGTGATCTAGAAGTGCCCATGTAAGGCAACTTTTTTAATTGAATCTCTTTACTCTCCATTTTGCCCGTCTTAGCATCTTCTTTAGCCCCAACCTCCTGTGTGTCCCCCCCAGTGCCCAAACTTGTATCCTTGTTCCCCACACTGGCTGACGTGGGCTGCTCTCAACCTGTGTCACATGTGGTTGTTACCACCTACCTCCTGCTTGCTCCCTTTTGTCCTTAGTGCTGAGGATATGGTGTTTGCTATGCCTTCATCAGTGTCCGCACCGGTGTCTTTAATGTATGGACCTTTCTGGAGGCAGGCCTCCCTCTTCTCCTGACATTCCTTCACCTCCACCCCCATCGATTCCATGCCAGTAGGGTATGAACTGTCCTGCGAAATCTTACCTGGTGCCAAGGCCGGTACCTGCTCGGGGGCATGCCGCTTCGCCACTCTGTCCTGTCGCCAGGTTCCCCTCCATTCCCCATGTTGCTGCTGCACACCTGTGTCCTGCAAAACACTAGCGGCATATTGGTAACAAGAGCCCCCTCCAATTTTGCCACCAGACATACTCTGCTGTTTGAACCTCTTTGTCATCCCTCAACTCCCCTGCTTCTAAGTTTTCAACATCATAGAAAGTAGACTGCTCTCCAATAATGCTCCACTCTCGATATGGGCCTCATCGCCTGTCCAGCTTTGCAAGTTTTAACCCGACTGCTCAAAGATATCCGAATCCAACTTACGTTGGGGGTAGTACCTTGCCCTCCCACCATTCCACAGATTCAGGATGAACTGTTCTGTGTGTTCCGGTGCTGCAGGATGCTCCCAAACCTTCTGCATGGTGCACTGCTGAGGCTACACTAGAACTTCTGGGGCAGTGTTGCCACTGTCACTCGCTGATGTCCACCTAGCCACTCGATCCGTGCCTTCTCTTTTTCTCAGGGTCAATACCGCACAAAGCTCTCCCTAATCAGCCCCCCCTCTCTAGCCTCACCTGCAAAAAAGAGGAAAAGAGGCCTGGTGTGCTGATGTAATTACTATTTCTCTGAACCCCCAGCCCTATCCCCTCAATGGCGCTACCAACCAACTCACTCCCTGTCCTTGGAATGAAAAGGCCTTGTGTCACATATTCCCTGGCTACCTCTCCCTACTGCTATCTCCAAACTTTCATGGTGCCCCCTTTGCCGTAGACTTTAATGGGGGGTTTTACGGAAAAGACACTGGATGTGCTCCCACCCCTGGGCTTAAAGGCTTCTGATGGATCAAACTCTAGCCCCTCACCCTCATCCTCACTCCATATCAGTCGGGCTGCCACTAGTGCTGAGGATACCCTTGCTCTGGACCTGTCCCCCACCTCCTGATTTGCCTCAACCGGCTACTGAGCACCACTTGTTGGCAAATCTTCAGATGTAGTGGGGCACCCACTGCTAGCTCCTTCAGCCCACTGCTCTTGAACTCCCAATGGCGGTCCCTCAAACCATGTGGAACTACTCCAGTTTATTGAATTCCACCTACCCTCTTGATTCAAAGAAAAGCCCAGCTCTTGCTCATATCATATTTGGTGCTGCTCCTCCTCAATGAGCTCCTCATATATCTCTCTAAAATATATGGCTTTATCTGAGGCAATGAGATCCCGCTCCCGGAACCAAAATCAGCCGTTTCACTGTCCCTCCATGCCCATCCCACTGCATCCGCATCTCTCGATTCACTAGCGGCTTTTCCCGGCCCCTGCCTACATTCCCCAGCTTCCCTCTTCCTTTTTGATAGCCGCGTGGACATTTGCAGTGACCAGACCATTTTTACCAAGCGCAAAGCCTCCTCTGACTCACTAGAGGCCTCAGGACCATCTTCCCTCATGTTTGCCAAGACGCGAATTGCCGAGAGGCCTAATGCGCCCTTGGCCTGCTTCACAATGTGCGATGGGGTCACAAACTCTTTCACGCATGCCCACTCCCTTCCTGGTGTCGCTGTTCTCGTGCGAGAGCAGCCCGTCTGCTCCCTTGGCCACGAGCTTGGATGACGGGGGTCCAGCACAGCAGTGAAGAGGCAAACTCTGCTGCCGCTACCCCCACCTCACTTTCTTCCTAACCGGGCGAACGCTGGGATGGGGTGCCTCTTCCACAGTAAGTCGTGGCACCCCGCTGCAGTGAGGAGCGTTACAGCTTTCACCACCAGCGTCGCCATTGCAGCAAGTACTGTGTGGATGGAACAACACTACACTAAACTGCTAAACCAGGACAATCCTAACGCTAACTCTGGGAAAAACCACTACAGCTACCAGCCACCATGTTTCCTGACAAAATGGTGGCTGGAGCACAGAATATCTGGCTATACACCCTTGGGCAACTAAAGTGGCCCAAACCCTCGAACAGTTGTCTGACTGCACCACTTCACCTAAATACCCAGGGGGGCAGACCTCCTGCTGATCGGCTGCCCCTCGAATTCCCCTTCTAGCTTTCTTTACAAAGATAAGAGCAGTTTAACTCCCTTTAAAGGTAATCCGATAGAAAGGGCTGGTGAGAGAGAACAACCCATAAAGTAATTATTATATTGCCACACTTGAAAAATTGCAGTTTGTCCGGATCTCAGAGAGAGCCCTGCCTACAACACAGACAAGCTGCTAAACACAGGATCCAGCTCGTGATATATTCACCTTCGTGCTGTAATTATTTCAGACACAGAACAAACCCGGACCTGCCCCCAGCCGCCCCAGAAGGTCTTCAAAGGCTAAGAAATATATCACGCTTGTCGAACCTTTGCTCCTTCTTGACTGAGCACAATTGAACACACTTGTGGGCCTTGATACCACCATGTGGTAACCTCCATGGTGATCCCCTTAATATTTGAATGAGTCTGACCATGTTCCAGTCCTGAGGAGAACCCCAAAGAGATTAAGGGTTCAGAAACGCGTCGGCCTTTACCAGATAGCTACAATACCCATTGATCACACAGAGAATGAATGAATGAATGAAATTAGGTCTTATAAAGCGCGAACTTAACCCAAGGGCATCAAGGCGCTAAAGCGGACTATACATAGGAGCCAAGCTTTGGAACGCTCTGCGATTGAACATCCGTTCTTTAGAAAACTTGTCTACCTTCCGAAAGGCCATCAAGACCCACCTGTTCCCCTCTCTTTAGGCCACCTCTATTCCCACTCTTCCCATCCTCAGTATAGTGTCTGTGGTTCCTTAGCGCCGGGACGCCTCTTTGCTGGGGCAGTTGTTTGCGCTTTACCAAAACTATAACATAACATAACATAACATAAGGAGGGCAGAAGGAATTAAGCTGCAAACTGAGTTAAGAGCCACGTCTTCAAAGCCTTACGAAAAAGTAGATGAGTGGAAAGGCCTGTAAGATCCTGAGGAAGGGAGTTCCAAAGTTTGGAAGCAACTGAAGAAAAAGATCGACCTCCCCATCTGACCTTACGAAACCTTGGCACTATAAGCAGATTTTTCTCCGCCGACCTAAGGTTCCTCAGAGGAGTATAGCGCTGTAAAAGAGTTTTAATACCCGCTGGGCCAGACCCAAAAAGAGCCTTATGAACTAAACATAAGTTTTTAAAACGAATCCTATGGTCAATAGGAAGCCAATGAAGCCTCACAAGAAAAGGGGGAACGAGTGAAACTTAGGTAGGTTCATCACAAACCTGGCTCCTGCGTTCTGAACCAGTTGCAGCCGTTGGATCAGACCTCTATTAATGCCCAAATAAAGGGCATTGCAGTAATCCAATCTGGATGTCACCAGTGCAGCCATAGCCTGTTTACGGGAATCAAGTGAAAGATAAGGTGACATTTTCTTTAACATTCTGATGATCCCGAAACAGGTGGAGACTGTCCTGCTCACCTGCCGGCTCATGGTGAGAGAGTTATCCACAAAAATGCCAGGGTTTTTCCAAGTGAGACAGGGCAGGGACATGCGCCAAGCGAATCGGGCCACCAATCCCTGGACCAAATATCAGCACTGCTACCAAAAACCAAGACCTCAGTCTTCTTCCCATTTAGTTTAAGGAAGTTGGAGCTCATCCATAATGCAACTGCTTCCATACAGAGCCTAAAGTTGGAAGACGCATCTATGGAGTTATTAGTAATTGATACCATATTTTGCGTACCGTCTGCATAAGATAGAACCTCCAAGCCAAATGATCGTACGACTTTGGCGAGCGGGGCCACATAGATAATAAAAAGCGTAGGGCTTAAAGAAGAGCCCTGAGGCACACCACACACCACAGTCTTGGGAGCAGAAAAAAAAGGCCCAAGATTCACCATCTGAGTCCGATCATTCAAAAAGGAGGCAAGAAGTCCCAATGCAGAGCCCCCGATCCCTAAGTCCCTGAGGCGCTCTACTAGCCTCACAGGGAAAAGGGTATTAAAGGCTGCTGTAAGGTCCAAAAGGATAAGCAGCGTAGTGTGGCCTGCATCTACCTGCCTACAAATAATATTGAAAACAACTGTAAGGGCTGATTCAGTACTATGCAGGGCTCTAAAACCATGTTGAGAATCATCAAGCAATCGGTGGTCATTCAAATAGGAAGAGAGACAAGAATTAAGATGCCTTTCAAGAATCTTCACCGGCACCGGGAGCAATGGAATTGGGCGATAATTCTAAAGCTCTATCGGATCGAGGTAGGGCTTCTTTAGCAACGGCTTTACCACTTCCGTCTTCCAGGACAAAGGGAACTGTCCCTCAGAAACAGCTTGGTTCAGAACCGCCGAAAGGTGTGGTATAATAACATCCCAACACCGTTTTAGTATCTTAAGAGGGCAGGCGTCTAAAGGAGAGCCCGATTTAACATCCTCCAACAATCTATCCGTGTCTTCAGGCCCTAATAGTGGAAAAATCAGAAGCCCTGGAGGGGACTCAGAAAGCTCTGGTTCCTTCAATACTGTAAGTGCGGAGGTGGTATTTGCTGTATTCGTAGCTTGAAGGGCAGATACGTCCCCGGTGTGAGAAGTTGTCGGAACAGAGAGGGAGTTAATAACCTTAAACAGTTCCCTCGAGGATTTAGACAAACTCATACTTTTGGAATAGAAGACCTTGTTTTCCTCAATAATAGTTTCTTTATAATGCTTCAAAGAAATCTTATGGAGTTCCTTATCAGCAAAATCTAAATTGGAGCGCCATCGCCTTTCAAGTCGAGGACAGATTAGTCTCAATGTTTTTAGTTTCTCCGAAATCCAAGGAGCGGAGGGTTTGAGTCTAGCAGAATAGTGCTTCCTAACTGGAGCCAGGATGTCAAGAGCCTCAGACATTTTTAGCGACAGCTCCGTAGCAGCTTGATTAACATTATGATGCTCCAGGGGAAAATGGTTCTCTAACAAACTGGTGAGGGACTCATTTGTTTTGCGGCTAAAATCTCTTCTGTCTACCCAATGCTTATGTTCTGAGACAGTAATTTTGGTATGGGAACCAGTACCAAGATAAAAAGGTACCGCAAAATGGTCCGACCAAGTCAGAGGGCCAGGGTCTCCCACAGTAATTAGAGGGTCATTAGAAAAGATCCCATCCAGAATATGAGTCGCCGTATGCGTGGGACTTCTGACTAGTTGATAACAGCCCCAACCATTAAAAATTTCAATAAGGGATTGGGTGTCCCTACAAAGAGTATTATCTAAATGAAAATTAAAATCACCAAGAAAAGTAAAATTCGATCTATCAAGAAAAGGTTCCACAAGGTTACTACATTTCTGACCAAAGGATGTTCTGGATCCTGGAGGCCTATAGCAAAGAACACCTGAGAAACTTTCAGTGGGAAGAAAGTTAATGGAGAAATACAAAGCTTCAAAGGGATCTGAGGGAGCAGAAAGCTGGTGTATACGACAGACCAGGCCGTCCTTATAAAGGACAGCAAGGCCTCCGCCCCGTCGGCCAGTCCTGTCGAATCTGGCAAGCTGATAGCCAGTCAGAATGGCCCCAACAAGATCAGGCCCTGAGGAATCCGAGGCCCAGGTTTCAGTAATAAAAACCCTATCTGGGTTTCTAAGAGACACAAAGTCTTCAAATGCAAATCTGTTTCTAATTAAAGATCTAGTGTTAATAAGATAACCCCTTAACATGCAGTCATAACTATGGGCGTGCGTAGCCGGCGCCAGCACAACGTTATCGACCAGCATACTGCAGTTAGTACAGATTAAACATTTCCTATCTATTAAGAGTTCCGGGTCGATAGTATGGAGGCAGAGGGGCCTTACCAGCCGTAGTTTCAAAAGCGCCTCCCTGGAATAGCTTAAAGGTTCCTGATGAGGTGTAAAGGGGCAGCATCTCTGGCCCCTGGCGCGAACTTGGCGCCAGGGGCCAGAGTGTGCATACTCTGTGTGCATACAAGGCTATCAGCCTGTTGCACTGTTTCCACCTTATGCTAGCTCGTTGTGGCAGGCTGCATTTTTGAAATGTTGTAAATCATTTTTTGCCGCCACCTGTTTGCAAACTTGGACTGGTCATTGTTTGTTATACATGTATGGTCATTTTATTGGTTCTGTACTTGATAATTGTCGAATGTTTTTCTGTTTCTCATGTTTTTTTTAAATTTTCTAATTGAGTGTATTTTCATGTTTGACATGACATAAATGGTGATCGTGTTTTTGTCAAAAATGATCTAATTAAAATTGGTGGAATAAATACGCCAAAATCACTTTATTTGCTAAAGTGTATTTTCGAAATTATTTTTTGAATTCACAAACCCTGGCATTCCCCTGTTTAAAACTACAGCACAGACAAAGCAATTTTTTAATGAAGCAATTTGCAATGCAGCAACCCTCTACCATTCATGAAGACTCAACTAAGATGAAACTGAGGAGCACTACTGGATGGTGAGCCCCTCATTCGAATATGAGCAACATTCTTGAGTCACCCTCTCACCTTTAATTAAAAGGTTTGTTGATTAGCTACAGATTTACTTCTGATCGCACTCAAACATTTTCTATCCGGAACTTCAAAGGGCTAAATAAACATCAATGAAATGCCGCCTGAGCCACTAAGCAGAAGAGACCTCTCCTCATATTTTATGCATCTGTAAATAATTATTAATAGCGACTGCGACGCGGCGAGCGCAAGGTAAGTGGTTTAATTTATTTATTTATTTATTTATTTATTTATTTGTTTTCACTACCCGTCATTTGTCAGTTCCACCTCACCCCCCCCCGCCCGCCTCACCGCGCTTACCTGCACGGGCCGCCACTGGATCTGTGACTGAAATTCAGAACCATTGCAGAAAGTTATCCGGACAGGCGATGCGGCTACGAGGCAGAAAACATTTTATCCAAATGTCTCTAGATTAATATAACATGGTGTATTTCAGCGCTGCCAGGGGGCGAACCAACGGCCGTGATGCAAGAGTTTCAAATATGGGGTTTAATAAAAAGTATTAACCACCCAGCCTTACTGACTTGCAGTGAGTTGTCTGTTCTCTTGCTGACCATTCCAATTATATGACAAACTCTAAAGTACAATGTTCATAACCTGAAATAAAAGAGAAAACAATAAAAGTGCCCTTTAAAAACCCAAACCGAGATTTATCCGCGATCAGCCCCGACTATTGCAGGCATTTTTCGTGGCTTTGCAGGAAACATTTGCCGAGCTTTTAATAAAGGGGTTGTGACAAAAGCGATGGATATACCAGGAGCGAGGCTGTAATACTCCTTTTCACATTCGAATTGTTTTTATGGTTGTGGTTTAGCAATCCCAGGTTTCCAATGATGCTCATGTCTGGTTTTTTTCCTACCCTCTGCTCCTCCCCCCATTAGGGCCTGCTGTGTTAGCTGCCGGGCCATGCTGGAAAATCATGATTTGTTATGTGTTACATCTTTGTGAAAATATAAATATATTCTCGTGTCTACGTGGAACACATTAGCAAGTAAGGTACAAAATAAAGCTGTAAATTATAATGTGGTCTTCTGTAACATGTGCCTTATAATAACAGCCTTATGATGCACTCTACAAAAGATGCACTGGACTTGGGATGCTGAAATATGCACGGTTGAGAGCAGTGTGCTGATTGAATGTATATCCCAGAGACTCTTATTGCATTGCTGATGGATCAAAATGAGTAACTGGGGCCACTTCCGCCAGGCACTTGAGGCTTCTGAGATGAGAATAGTTCAAGCTCTTCTTTTTACATAGTAATGTGCCTAGAGGCCCTTGGCGATAGAGCGTATTTAAAATATAAGTAAATTGATACACTTCAGGGCATATTTACAAGGGCATTGCGCAACAGGATCGTCAATTTTACCGATGTACCTGTGGCGCAATGCCATTCTTCATATTTAGAAAGATGTGTTAAGCCACTTTTTGTAGCTTAACGCCGCTTTGAAAATATGGACCCTTTCACCCAGGTATCTGCGTGAAAGGGACGTGCAGGGGTGTTGCTGTGGGTGTTCTACTGCAACACACAGTGCTTTTTGGAGCTGCCGCAGATTTACAAGGTGTTGTAAATCTGAGGTAGTGCCAAAAACCAACGCTATGCAAAAGCAGGCGTTAGAATGACGAAACGAGGAGAAATGCTTTTAGTTCTCCTATTTTTTTATTTTTCTATGTTGCAGCACACACAGAAGTAACACATAGCCATTATTCTTTGTTAATGTGCACCATTATTCTTTGTTAATGTGCACACTGGCACACTGGTGTAAGGGTGCCTGCGTTGGCGCTAGGCAACTCATTTTAGCGCTAGGGAAACCATAGGGGTGCGCTGTATTGTAGTAAATATGGCGCATCCCTGTGTTTTGTAAATGTCGGAGCGCAGCACTGCCAAATGTGGCGCAGCTCCATGCTCTGACCGTTTGTTGTAAATATTCCCCTTACATTTTTAATAGCAAAAATTCAACATTTAGAACTGCTCTTTCGGTTTTTGAAAAAGTCGAAGAACCATGAACACTTTTCTTGATTCATCCTTGAAAACGCACATGCCCATTAAAGGAAACTGTAATGACCTCAAATTTCTCTGTGCAGACTGAGCTAATGCACACACCACTGCAACACTAAATATAGTTATACAGATTTTTTCTCCTTATTGGCTATTCAGCTTGAGCTAATGTCAAAGGCTTTCTAGAGGAACCAATTTGCGGCAAATTGAGTAAGAGGATTACCAATTAAGTGATATTTACCAGAAGAACCAAATTGGAAGGAGCGGCAATCAAACTGGAAAGAGCGACAACACATAGGGACAGGACCCCTACTTGCAGGCAGCAGCCTAGAGGCCAAAGCCCTCAACAAGCAAAAGGCTGCTCAAAACAAGCCAAACACAGAGCATGGGGTCTGGATCAGCCCACCAACAACCTACAAATCAAAGAAAAGGAGGTGCAGAGGCAAAGTTAAATTCCAAATTCATGCCTGTCAGGGCATAAGGGATAGATCTATGTCAAACCTTAACCCTATGAACATAAAAAAAGGTGGAGTGAGTGAGCCTGGTGGGCCCAGGAATGACAGAGTTAGGGCACACATCTCCCAAGCTCCAAGCCCAGTGGGTGCACAGAGCAAATGCCAAGACCAATATGCATGCCATTCAAGGAATGTGAATTCAGTGCTACACCAAAGCCCATCAGGTAGACAATGAAAAGCAGGCTAAACATTAGAACCAGTATAAAAGGGGGTGGTAATGGACGGAGCATCTGGACCAATCAAACACTCAAACCCAGTCAAAAGATCTGGGTTTAATCCATCACCGTTCTTTAGCCCACTCTGCCACCCCAGTTCAGACATGGCTATATGCAAATCAGTCTGACCCTGTGCCTCATGGGAACAGTCTAGCCCGAACTGCCAAGCCATGCCTTCCCTGGACCGGAAACAAGCTTCCGAGGACCGGTTTCTGGCATTCCTACTGTCTTCAGCCCGGCTTGCTTGAATCCAGTGGCAAAGTGAGCAAGGGACTCACGTCTGAGCATACCCTGCCACACTTATGGCGGCCAAAAGCGGTACAAAAGGGGGTGGTAATGGACGGAGCATCTGAACCAATCAAAAACTCACACCCAGTCAAAAGATCTGGGTTTAATCCATCACCGTTCTTTAGCCCACTCTGCCACCCCAGTTCAGACATGCCTATATGCAAATCAGTCTGACCCTGTGCCTCATGGGAACAGTCCAGCCCGAACTGCCAAGCCATGCCTTCCCTGGACCGGAAACAAGCTACCCAGGACCGGTTTCTGGCATTCCAGCCATCTTCAGCCCGGCTTGCTTGAATCCAGTGGCAAAGTGAGCAAGGGACTCATGTCTGAGCATACCCTGCCACACTTATGGCGGCCAAAAGCGGTACAAAAGGGGGTGGTAATGGACGGAGCATCTGAACCAATCAAACACTCACACCCTGTCAAAAGATCTGGGTTTAATTCATCACCGTTCTTTAGCCCACTCGGCCACCCCAGTTAAGACATGGCTATATGCAAATCAGTCAGACCCTGTGCCTCATGGGAACCGTCCAGCATGAACTGCCAAGCCATGCCTTGTCTGGACCGGAAACAAGCTTCCGAGGACCGGTTTCTGGCATTCCAGCCGTCTTCAGCCCGGCTTGCTTGAATCCAGTGGCAAAGTGAGCATGGGACTCACGTCTGAGCATACCCTGCCACACTTATGGCGGCCAAAAGCGGTACAAAAGGGGGTGGTGATGGACGGAGCATCTGAACCAATCAAACACTCACACCCAGTCAAAAGATCTGGGTTTAATCCATCACCGTTCTTTAGCCCACTCTGCCACCCCAGTTCAGACATGGCTATATGCAAATCAGTCTGACCCTGTGCCTCATGGGAACAGTCCAGCCCGAACTGCCAAGCCATGCCTTCCCTGGACCGGAAACAAGCTTCCGAGGACCGGTTTCTGGCATTCCAGCCGTCTTCAGCCCGGCTTGCTTGAATTCAGTGGCAAAGTGAGCAAGGGACTCACGTCTGAGCATACCCTGCCACACTTATGGTGGCCAAAAGCGGTACAAAATGGGGTGGTAATGGACGGAATCAAGCTATCCAGGCTGATGAAGGCTGAAACCCCGAAACCGGTCCTTGGATGCTTGTTTCCAGTCCAGGGAGGACCTGGCTTGGCATTTCGGGCTGGACTGTTACCATGGGGCACAGGGTCAAGATTGATTTGCATATGGCTGGGTTCAAACTGGAATGGCATGGTGAGCAAAAAAACAATGGATTCAGGCCCAGATCTCTGTACTGGGGTGAATGTATGACATTGTTCTTCATTCTGTCCATCACCTGTTGTTTTAAACATTAGAACCAGCACTACAAATTCCCCAACAAACCCTGCATAGAGACAGGGGCACAGATTGAGACATGAGACACACATGAGACAAGGAGGGAGTAGAGGACACTCACCTGTTCTCCAGTGTAGGAAAACCCCAGCACTACTAAGCAAAAACGCACACCCATTGCCCAAGCCAAACAGGGACCACACACTGGAGAAAGCCCCTGTCGCAGGCCTGGGTGCGAGTGAATCGATTTACAACAAACAAGACTGATAGTAATATTAAGGAGCAGGACGAAACCACAAAACAGCACAACACAAGGCTGGCCAAGCTTAGCAGGAAGGCTGGTTTGCACCATAGGTGAGACAGAAAGCCAAGGATCACCCCACAAGCTCCAACCCAATCAGAGAGCATAGTGAGCAGCCTGCACACGCAAGGAAAGGCCCACTCCAGCACTAAGCCCTGCTGACCTGGAATGGAGGAGGTCTGGGGCGGGGGGACCACACCCATCAGCAGAGGCTGACAACACGGAACTGCAACCCCATCCCTAAACCCAGCAGGGAGCTAGCGAAGAGCAGACCAAACATAGGAACCAGCTCCACAGAACCCCAAACAATCCTGGCAGTCCAATGTGGGTGCACACAAAACCAACAGATATTGTGCCATAAGCCCAGGAAGTAAGCATACATTTGGAAAAAAATAATCCAGAGCAAGCAGAACAAGCCCAACCCGGCTTCATACAGTAATCTGGAACCCCCATTCACAGACCAGAAGCACAAGATGAACATTTCCCCAAAGAGACAAATACAACAGGTTGTTTCTGGGTGGAGGTGACCCTTTATTGGCACACCTGGAGGGAGAGGAGTTTACATTTTGTTTGCTTTAGATAGGCAGTGGGGTGTCTTTTCAGTGTGTGACCACATCTCACGATGGAATGTATGAACTGGAATGAGGCAGTGATAGGCAGGGCATCTTTGGTTCCTTCTGATTTCCCTGCGTTTGATTGATGAGTGGTTGTAGTAACACTGTAGCTATAAATCTGGTAATAAAAAAGCAGGGAATGTTTGTTTTCCCGGGCAATGAAGAGCTCGCCACAAGGGCCTATTTTTTTTTTTTAGCCAAGATCATTCATAGTACAAAGGTGAGCATAACCGTCCTCATGAAGTGCCATCCCTCTGATCTCTCAAATTGACCCAAGAGCGTATGCGCACTTACCCTCTTGAAACCAGGAAGCTCTGATAGTCAGAATATCTAACTTATATTCAGACAAAGTTGCTAAAACAGAAACTCCATTCAAACTCTTGGGCACATTGGAATATCACTGGACTTTGAACTCAGTAAAGTTTTCACTTAACAAGGAACAAGGCTATAGCCAGCGTAAAGCTTCAACACAGTCAGGAAGGCTATCTGCTTTTAAATTATTTACAATGTCATTTTCTTTACCGTGTCTGATCAGCTGCTT
Organism: Lissotriton vulgaris; assembly: GCF_964263255.1. Lineage (NCBI taxonomy): Eukaryota > Metazoa > Chordata > Amphibia > Caudata > Salamandridae > Lissotriton > Lissotriton vulgaris. The sequence continues at coordinate 734,730,536 of NC_141691.1, read as the reverse complement.
GCAAGATCTTATCTGTCTCCATGTCTGCCAGATCACCAAAAGTTTTTCTGGGTTTAATGTTCACAAATACCTTGCCATAAAAGAAGGGCAAGACTGTCAGGTTCTGAGGGGCTTATTTACAAGCCCCTTGCACTACCGATACGTCACTTTTTCCCATGTCAAAGGGACACACCAGCGGCGATATGGGCTTTTAAAGATGTCCCTACGGGGCTTATTTACAAGCCCGTTGCGCCACTGTCACGTCACTTTTCCCCATATTAAAAGAGACACACCGGCGGCGCAAGGGGCTTGTAAATAAGCCCCTGAATGTTTAAGTCACAGAAAATATAGAAAGAGCAGTCATTAGCCAGCTCTCCTGAAGCTGTTGAAACTCCGTCCTCATATCCAAAACGCTCCCCATTTCATCACAATTTGTGTTAATTAGTTGTTTTCCAAAAGTACTGTTGTAGACTATGGGGCTTATTTACAAGCCCCTTGCGCCGCCCGTACGTCACTTTTTACCGTGTAAAAACTGATGCACCTGTGGCGCAAGGAGCTTGTAAATAAGCCATTATATCCGCACAGAGCAAGATTGGAGTAAGTTAGAATGTGGATGTATATGTTATTTGTACAACGCAAACCTAGCCCAAAGACAGTGAGGCGTTGAAAAGTGTCAAAGGAAGGAACAGTCAACAAGTGATTGTGGAGGTGGTGTCTGGTTTATACAAAAGATCCGCATATACTCAGGTCAGAAACAACGTTTCAGAATTATAGAATTATACAACTTAAGGTTTGAAGAATACATTATCGGCCCTCTGTGATCTGGTTGCAGGTCGCTCAAAAGCAAACATCCATTTAGCACTACTATTCCTATTGCCCAGGTTTCCTGCAAACAAGCAAAATTGAGCTGGTGAAGGAAAGAAACTATAAATATATTACTGTGGTATATCGAGATCACAGTTATGTTCCATGATAGGACCGTCCACTTAAAACATGAGTCTAATGGATCCATATCATGACTTACTTACTGGTTCTGTGTGCAGAATAGATTGAATCCTACTGTAATGAGATGCACTGGTCATGCCTTACAATATTACTATTGAATGGCATTTATTTTGGGATAAAAACCCATAAAATCGACTTAATAAAGAAACAAAACAATCCTATAAATATAAACTATCCCCAGCATATGATAAGTTTGACCAAGATATCACAGGCTGCTTATGTAACAGGCAAGGTGCTTTTATTGGGACCTATTCTTATGACTGATATGTTATCAAACATATAAAAGGATCGCAAGCTGAAACATGTTCTGCTTTTTAAAAAAAAAGGATCACTGTGTAAATAATCACCCTTAACATACACACTTACTTAAATCAATAACATTAACAAAGAGTATACTTTAAACTTAAAGAAGTGCCTATAGTACTATAATCGCTTGGCCACGCCAGATGCCCCAAACCCCTCCCTTACTGTAGGATATAGGACTCTTGAGCTTTCTGTTTTCTGAATAAAGTCATTTATTTAAATAAAAAGGATGATTACGCACTTATATAGCGCACGACTACCCGTAGGCATCTCGGCGCTTGTACGAATACCGCAGAGGAACCCTTCCTGGCCTTTCCCTGTGAGGAGCCCACTCCTGGTCACCCCCAAGGTGAAGTCAGGCATCCTCAGCGTTGTTGGGGCCATTGTAGAGATTAAGCAAGCTATTGCCCAGAGGTGCAGAGTGGGACTCATGATCAGAATAGGCATCTAGGCGAGAATTATCAGGTCCGAGGAAATTGAGCCCGAGACCCGCCATGGTGGGAATTGAACCTCTCTCTAGTCTTTTGAGCTCCCAATACTCCTTGGCAGATACTTTTGCATTCGATGGATTTGGTTATACAGTCCTTAATGCAGTCTATACTGCGAGTTGAAAGTGCAAGGATTGTCTTGAACTCAAAACAAACAAACAAAATTAAAAGGCAGAAAAATAGCAGAGAAAGCGGTCGTCAGCCTTTGTCCTTCGCCGTGTCTCTGGGTTCCTCTTCTGCTTTGGGGTTGTCTCCTCGATAGGGAAAAGGAAAGAAACAAAAAATAGGGTCAGGCTGCTGTCCTAACAGTATCCATTGAAGAATAGTGCTCTCCTCACCAGTCCCCTATCTCCATGAGGTATCTAAGTGCAGGGGATAATGGTGAGTCAGGGTGAGGTGGCCCGTAAACCCGCCCACCAGCCCTTAAAAGAAAATAATTGAGTGCTATGCACTTGCCTGAACCCACGACCCTCGAGGGCTGTGGGTAGGGGAGTCTAGCTTCCGATTCCCTCATTGGAGCACTGGACTCTGATGCGTTGCTCCCTAAGCAGTCTCCTGCAGCGGAGAACCCAGTAATCTCAAGGGTTTTTCCTATTCTGGGAACTAAATCTCTAAATGCCCAGAATTGGGGGGGGGGGGTGTAATGGCCACAGTTGGTAATTCTCGCCTCAGTATATCTCCCTTTCATAATCTAAATACCTTAGAATGAAGCCCATGGTGTTAGCTCGCACTCTGATACCAAATTATGTTTGTCAGCAATTTTTCGCCCAGACTACTCTTCCCAATTAATTGTATGTCAGAACTGCGAGCACAAATACCACTTGCGGCACAAATATTGTAGCCAGAATATTGAATGTCAAATTATTGTGAAGATAAGTATATATTGGTAAGTATAAATGTACTGCTCGTAACTCCACCTATATGTAACTTGAAGCTATATAGATTGTAAAAGTACATATATGTGCAATTAAGCATAATAACTGTACACTTACCTATGTATACTTACCTTTACAATATTTATGCAGGCGATATTCTGGATACAATATCTTCTGCAGTACAATACCATTTGAGGACACGTTCCGGTGTCCACCTGCTCAGAGTGTCTCTAGTGGAGCAGGCACAGGGAAATCTGCCCTGTCTGTTTCAGAGGGGGAAGTTAGAAAGGGCATAGTAGGTTTGTCCCGTAACAAGGCCCCGGGACCAGATGGGATTCTTCCTGACCTTGACATCTCCAATCTGGAGCTGTGGGCCCCTGCCCTCACGTCAATCATTAATGCAGCTGTTAGAGTTGGCTCCCCAAGTTCTGGGTCACCTCCAACATCATTCCTGTTTTAAAAAAAGGGATTACAGACAGTACGCACTGTTATAGGCCAATCTCTCTGTTGGATTCAGTGGTCAAAGTAGTCGGACATATTTCACTGGACAGATTAGCTAGCTGGGCGGACAACAATAACATCTTATCAGAAAATCACTATGGTTTTCGTCATGGCTGATTGACCGTGGACCAATGTCTGAACCTGTTCATGACGCTTAATAAGTATACTGTTGCCTGCCCTGGTACTATTTACCTGGCCTTCATGGACCTAACCTCTGCATTCGATCTTGTTAATAGAAGTAAGCTATGGCAGACTCTGTAATCTATCGGCGTGGATAGGTATATTGTTCTTTTTTTACAGGATCTCCATGGAGACACTAAGGTGGAATCAGATACACCAAAGACTTTAAGGCAACTTAAAAGTTCTCTATACAGCGGGGGGTCCGCCAGGGCTGCATCCTGGCCCCTTTTGTGTTTAACCTATGTATAAACTACTTAGAGAAGGTATTACTGGAGTCTAAAGTGGATTATCCTCAGGTGGGATGGCGCGGCCTCCCTGTCCTTTGGCTAGAAATGAGAGGGGGCTGCAAACGTTTCTAACTCGTCTGTCCACTTTATGGAAGAGCAGGACTTGATGCTCAATAATTTTAAATCCTACATGATGCAAGTGGAATCTCGCTCAAGTAAGCCCTACACTTTTAAGGTTGGGTCTACCCCGGTTCCTAGGACCTGTGTCTTTTCCTATGTGGGGGTTTTGCTGGATTCCAAGATGAACTGGGGTCCTTTAACCCCTTGTGTGCTTGTGACGGAACCGCTCCGTCACAAGCCACGGGTGAGCTGTGCTTATGACCGAACGGTTCCGTCACGGCCCGCTCGGCGCGTCTGCGCGGTGCTGATTTCGCGCCTGCGCGGCACGTTCCATTGAGCGGGCGCGTTCGTGACGGAACCGTTCTGTCACAAGCACAGCTCACCCGCGTGCCGTGACGGAGCGGTTCCTTCACAAGCACGTGACCGCCGCGCGGCCGCCCTACCCCCTTGGCGCTGCGGCAGAATAGCCGCCGCAGCAAAGGGGTTAAAAGCTCGTAAGAAAAGTGACTTTAGTTGGGAAAATGCAGCTATTTTTAATTTTGCCTCTAGATTAGGTAATAGACTGGTTGGGGCAATATTGCAGATCTATAGGGCTAAGTGTATCTCTAAAGTTTTGTATGGTAGTGAAATCAGGGGCCATATTGCCCTTGATGATCTTCAAATCTCAGTAAACACTTTTTTGAGATGGCTCCTAGCTGTTCCTCAGGGTGCCCAAAGCTTTATCATCCATGAGGAGCTAGGTATGATCTATCTTACTGATTTCTGGGCTTTTCGACCCTTTTTATTATGGCAAACAATTTGGTTTGGCAAGGGGACCTCATTAAATGACTGATCTTAAAGGATTGTATGGCCCTTGACCATGCCTCTCATATCCCATGGCTCAAATATACTAAGGATTGGTTTGTTAGCCTGGGGAGAGCAGACCTTTATTCTAATTCAGAATCGAGTGACAAGAAGTATTTGGCCTGGATCAAGGAAGCTGTTCTTAGACAGCAGTCTCTAGCTAGAGAAGATAGGAAGTTTACGAAGTCCAGTGATCATGCTTAGAACCACGCAGCTGATTGAACCTTATCTATTAGGGTTTGCAGTTTAACCTTTTCCATATCCTTCTTGCCCACCCTAAGGGGTAGAGTAAGTGCCAGAGGTTGTTGTCCTGTGGCTGCAACAGTCAGTCTCCAAAGGACAGGCTTCACTTCTTGATGTTTTGTAGTTTTTATGACCTTACTAGGAAGTCCTTTATCATTCCGATTTTGAAAAAGGCTGAATTTAGGCACGTGTGGCCCACTTACATAATTTTATTAATGCTTAAGGGTAGAACAGTTTTTTATGTACTTCGTTTTTTGAAATCTGCAGTTAGGCTTAGATCTAGTTGTGATTATCTTTAGCGTTTGTAACATATCAGCTATTAACAATCTTTTAGTGGATCTTTCTTGGTTTTATGTATTGCCAATGTAGTTGCAATATCCAGTTAGTCGAGGTGACTACGTACTTTATTATGTTTTGCACACTCTACTAATAAAAAAGAAGGTCCTTTATTATTTTGTAGTTCATAGTGGTGCCTCTTGTGTAAACCATGTTTGGGATTTGTCCACCATTTGTTTATATCTGATGTGATACGTTGTTATTACCCTTGTCATTTTACCTATCTGGTGTTGCCAGTGTTAGATTTGTGCTTTCTGTATTTTGTCTTTTATACACAGTTTTGGACACTATCTCAACTGGTACGTATTTTATCTGAGGATGTTTTTTATCTGCATCTCGCGTGCACTTTCATGGTATTTGTGAAAGAAACCAAATAAAGATTGTTGATTGGTTGATTAAACTCATTAGAGCTACTTTAATGATAAGAAAAATATAAAGTATTCTGTAAGCACACCGGTGTGAGAGAAATCGAAAATGTGTCATCCACCATCAACAAAAGTGTCGGTATCTTTTCCCCTCAAAAATGTATAAACACTTATACTTAAGTATAGGCAAGACCATAGACTCCTAAAGTGCTGAGGACTTTCCCCCAGTGCTTAGTCCTTTTTTTATATATATTTGGGGCAGTTTGTGTGTAAACCATTGTAACTTTTTTCCCAAAAGATACTCAGGCCAGATTTTCATCCTTTTCACCACATGTTGGAGATTGCAAAATTACCTAGATTTAATAATTTCCCCAGACGCACCGAGGAAAATAGCAAAAAAGGAGCAATTTAAAAAAAATAAAAATGTGAAAACAATCCTGTGCAAAAAAGTGTTTTTCCCCTAAAAATGGCATCAACAAAATAGCTGTTCTAGATCACTTTCTTCCCATCTTTCAGAAACAGGTGCAGTAGAAAAAAACACTTTTCACTGCAAATTTTGAAATTTTATTAGGAATGGCTAATATTTCCTATTTTTGCAATATCCAACTATTCCATATTTTGGGGGCAAGAAGTGCAACATCCATGAATGAATATGGAAAGTGTACATTTGAGAAACCAGATGCAATTTTGAATGCAGCAAGGGGTTATTTGTGTAGTTTGCTCGTGGTTTTCCCAAACAAACTAATAATTGAATTTAAAGAAAGAGAGAAGGAAAGAGACATAGGTGACATTGTTTTCATCTGTAAGTTTTTGTACAGAAATCCGATCTACAATAACAATATACTAATACATCTGTCAAACTCTTCCAGTCGCAGATATATATATATATATATATATATATATATATATATATATATATATATATATATATATATATATATTCACTGAAAAAACCATAGGTTATAGACCATATATAGTTAGGGATTAGCATTTACAAAACCTTATTTTACTCGCACAAAACCATTGAAATTCGCATATATAGTTAGTTCCACTAACTATATATCGCACACCCGCAATCCACTGCTGATGATGTCACATATTACATCACTCATGACATGGTCAGTGACATCACTGATGGCATCACTGATGACATCATCCAGTGACTGTATGTTTCTGTAAAGTTAAAATATGTCTTACATATTGAAGAATGAGTGGATGTATAAGTGTCTGGATGAAGGATTTAGTAGGTGCATGACTGACTGTATGAGAGAGTGATTAAATGTGTCTCACTGAGTGCATGGGTTAGTGACTAAACTGTCTTAATTTGTGCATCATTATGTCTGTTGTTTTGTAAACTGCTGCATGTGTTAATCAGTAGCTATATGAGTAACTATATGGGTTATTGATTGGTTGCCCAAGTATTTGTATGGGAGACTGAGTATGTGTGTGGGTGGCTGGGAGGTGTATAACTCTGTGCATAGATGTGTGAGCAGTTGATTCACTAGATGTATGGGTTCAAAAGTACATGTGGAAACAGCTGTATGGGCGGTTGACTGTGTGCATGAGTGTATTGGTGAGTGAATGGATATCTCAGTGCTACATGTCAAAGTAAGTACATATGTAAAACACAGTACATGTGAGAGTTGACATATATAAATAACTGTGCATAAGAGCCAGTGAATGTGTGAGTGGCTGTATGGATCATTGTGAACTTGTATCAGGGATTGTATAAGAGAGTAAATATGTGTTAGTATATGTTTGAATAAGTAAGGTGTGTATAACTGTATAGTTGAGGAAATGGAGGTGTGATTGATTCTTTGCATGACTGACTAGGTGTGTGAGTAACTCCATGGATGAGTGACAGTCTGTGAGTGTCTGTTTACACTGAGTGTATCTAAGGTTATATTAGAGTCTGAAGAGGTTCATCGTATTATCACATGAATGATGTCATCAGTGATGTTGTCAGTGATGTCATTTGAGTTGTCAACAGTGATGTCATCAGTGATGTCACTGACCATGTCATGAATGATGTAATATGTGACATCATCAGCAGTGGATTGCGGGTGCGCGATATATAGTTAGTGGAACTAACTATATATGCGAATTTCAATGGTTTTGTGCGAGTAAAATAAGGTTTTGTAAATGCTAATCCCTAACTATATATGGTCTATAACCTATGGTTTTTTCAGTGAATTTTCAAGGTTTTGTAAATGCTAATTCCTAACTATATATGGTCTATAACCTATGGTTTTTTCAGTGAATTTCAATGGTTTTTTAATAGCAAATATCAAAAACTGTAAAATGTATTCTTCTTTTAAATGAAAAATATATTTTATATGTTTTAATTATAATTGTTTTATGCATCTGCCAAACCCTGACCTCTTAATAGTGCACTGTGGTGGAAATGATTTGGGCACTATGACTGGAGTTGGTCTGGAAATGCTTTTAAAGGACACCTTTCATCAATTGATGACACTTTTTCCCCAAACTGCCTTGGTATATTCCAATATATGCCAAAGAAAGAAATGGAACTGGTCCAACCAATTTTGTCCACAATTTGAGAAAGCACGGAAACATGTGAACAAATCCTTTTCTGCTTACATGAGAGACTTTAGAATGGGTTCAATATACAACAATAACTTGCATTACAACATGCAAGACATCTACAGAGGAGATGGTGTGCACTTCTCAGATGAGGGGAATAGAATATTCCTCCTGAATTTAAAACTGTGCATTGGAACCTACTTGTAGGTACCTAAATCAGCCACAGAACCCAATAGCTCTTTTCAGAGCTACCCTACCTCTGATCATTCTAAATGTTAATCTTTTTCTAACTTTTTTCACTATTTTTCATCAAAGTACGCTCCCCGGTTCGCTTACCGGTGCGCGTACCGGGCGCTCCCCAGCGAAATTTGTCTTTTTTTTTTGCCTATATGAGCGTCCTAAGCCCCCCTCAGAAAACCAAGAGGGTCACAAAGTGTCTACCGTGCCCCCTTCTACCCATTTCGAACATTGTTTCCCCTCCATCTTGTGTCTCAATTCTACCGATACACAAAATGGTGGACTGCCGTAACGCTGCCGGTTCGCGTACCGGTGCGCGCACCGGTGAGCGCTCGCTAAAAAAAGGTGGAAAGTAATTTACAGAAAAACCACTGGAGACACTTTCATCAAATATAGAATAGGCCCTACTACATAGCATTCCCTACCATTTACCCAAATTTGATGGAATTCCATTGAGAAAATTATGCTGTAGGACTGACTAAATATCCTGAGGTAAATTACATGACAGAAACAAATATGAAGTGTTAGAATTGACAACCAATTAAAATGTTACTTTCATTTTCTACTATTATTTAATGACATTTGATTGGTTATGTACCTGAATATATATAAAGAAAGAGAGAGAAACACAGCCATTTTGACTACTACTTCCTGAAGTACATTTCAAGAGCATTTTGACTGTGAACTTTAACTTCTTTTTCAAAAGTAAGATATAATTTTAAAAATTTGAAAGGAGAACAATGTTATGCACTTTAAATTAAATAAGGAAAACGTTTTCAGATAGTTACATACTGTCCCTCTATAAGAGTGGTCATTGAGAAAGACTTAATTATTTAAATTATTGATTGAGTTAGGCTTCTGTGGTATAATTATGAATTTACTTAGGCTTCATCACAGGCACTTTTTAATAGTTTTACTTCCTGCCTGAAACCATGCACTGCCCAAAGATTACTTCACTGTTAAAAACTCACAAGCACCTGTGTGAACTTAAACCCAACAGTGCCCTATCTCCACTGATATATTTTTTTTATGCAATTTACAGCAAGAAAATGGAAGCACAACAGAAAGAAAATAATATTTCCTTTCAAATTAAGATTGAAAACAATCCAAAGGAAGAAAATGAAGAAATTGACTTTTTGGATGACACATTAGACGAAGAATTAATTAAATGTGCTGAAGAATGTGAATGTGATTCTTGGAATGAAAAGGAGGACATTCCTGATGATTTAATGCTACAAATTCTCTTAGATTATGAAAAATCAGAACAATAAATTTAAATTTTAAAAGTTAAAATTGTTTGAGACATTATTCTTTTTAATAAGAAAATTATGAAATAGTACCCAAAAAGATAAAATATAAATTGAGACTTAAAATATACTGTGCAACTTTTTTTGTGTTACATAGTAAGTTTGCTCATAGTTACTTCCTTTCTCCCACTATATTATCTCCAATGTGTATTTAACATCTCTTTATCATCTCCTGCCTCCATGTTCTTTCTGCTTTCCTGACAGACTATGGTATGAATTCCATATACCACAATAACTTCTGAAACAACATGCAAGATATCTCCAAAGAAAACGGTGTATATTTATTTTTAGACTCTGCATTGGTACCTACATGTTGGTACTTAAATAAAAAAAGAAAAAAAAATACAACAAAAAGAACAATCAATAAACATACAATATTTGAACATTTTTTCATTTTTTTTCCCGTATATTACGCTCCCCGGACAGCTTCCCGGTGTGCGTACCAGGCGCTCCCCCCGCAAAATAAACAATATATTTTATTTTTTTTGCCCCTCGGGGCTCTTTTAAAGCCCCCTCATCAAACCTAGGGGGTCAGGGAGGATGTACTCTGCCCCCTTATGCTCATTTACCACTTTGTTTTTTCCACCTCTTGTGTCTCGATCCTACCGAGACACAAGATGGCGGCCGCTCCGGACTGTTTAGAATAATGACAGTCACCGGGGAGCCAATCCGCTTCTCCTCGCGATATTCCGTTACGCGTCAGGTACGCGAACCAGGGCGCTAACCGGGACGCTTTCACAGATATATCTGTTTTTTCAAATGTTAAGTTCTCAAAATCCACTGGAGCACATATATTGAGACATAGCAAAGGCACGTCGGGCAAACCAAATCTACAATTTTGCCAAGTTTCGTGTAAATCCATTCAGCCGTTCGAGCTAAAAGTGATTCCAACCGCACTATGGAAAAATGAATGAGAAAAACGCGTTTTGGGACCCCCCTTTTTTCTCGCCCCCCCTTGATGAAACCCCCCCAAATTTTCAGGGGCTGCTCAGAAACAAAATGTGCCATTTTCCTGAAAATTTCAGCCAATTCCGTCCACAAACGCCAAAATTATTTGACATAGAATTTTCAGTAATCCCATAGGAAAAAAATCCTAACTATATATACCTACTGGCGAGCGCCAGTAGGATATATATATATATACATATATATATATTATATATATATATATATTTTTTTTTTTTTGGAGAAGGGGTGCATAAGCCCATTTAGGGCTCAATTCTGGGGACATAATTCTGCCAATATGTAATACCAACACTGCTTCAGTGAAATTGAGCACTTAAATACAACTGGCAGAATTTTTAATGTTTGCCAATAAATAAAACATGCATGCACTTTAGATAAATATATTCATTGATCACCTAAATGTTTTTTAAACTTGCACTAAGCACTTTATGTGATGTTTACGCCATGAAATGTTTATTTTTGCGTTATTTGCACATTACAAGATGGCTGCTATATACTGCATTCAAAAACAACATACCGTCATTTATGTCTATGACGAGTGAGCTTTAAATGGCGTTTGGTATTGTTATACGGGTGAACACTGACGAAGCCTCCGGGCGAAACGCGTCTGTTGTGGGGGTAGGGGCTCAAATTTAATAAACTTTTGTGAAGCTGAAGGTATGGCGTGCTGGTCTTCTGTCTAGCCCTACTGGAGTGGACTGTTCGTGAATTTGTAAGCGGCTCACCACGCTGACCGAGCACCCGGGACGAAGAGGAGCGACGGCGGTGAGGACTTTGTGATTTAAATTTTGATGGCCGTCTGCCCCGGAGCGAAGAATATGCATTCAGAACATTGAGCGGAACGAAGTGCTCAATTGTAAAAGCGAAAAACCGAAAGAAAATCGAACGTCGCGGAACCCTGGAAAAGCGGCGAAAGACTTGGACGTATCTGCTGGGACTACGGCAGACGGACCGAGACACCCGCCAGGATCTGGGTGAGTGAAGCGACGACGATAGTCACGTTTGAGATTTATTACGCTCCTGTCCCGACATTACATACCAGTATGAACCTTTGAACATTTAAATAGCCCCGTAAGTGTGTAGAGTATTGCAACACCGCCTCCAAGCATATAACTGTGTGCATTGCATGCTAAAAAACGGCAAACCCAGCAACATTAACACGATGTCAAATACTGGAGATTGGATGCGTGAAAGAGAGTCGGCAGCGGAAATAATGTTTAAAACTAATAAAGACAAACAAACAAAAGCTGGGAAAGAAACTACAACCCCAGCGCAAACGACCAATTTAAACATTTTATTTCAGCAGCTTGAAAAACTAATGGAAAGAGAAGTAAGAAAGTGGTGGGAAGCCACGTCCCTACAACGTTATGTGGACTGCAACCGTGTTCCAAGGGGCCTCCGCATATACACAGTACCATCATACGAAAAACCCATTCCAGCCCTACTAAGAGAATGGGCAGAGTATACAGCTGAAAGTGCTAAAGGAATGGTGAAAATGTTAATAAAGTATGCGTGGATAGACAGAGAGGATTGTCTAAAGGAGATAGCAGACCTGGAACAAACGATCACAAATGAAAAAGATACCAAAACTAGCGAAGAACTCAGAGCCACAATGATGAAGAGAGTCAAGGAGTATGAACTTGGCATAAGAAAAAGGAAACAAAACAAATTCTTAAGAGACGAACAAGACTATTTATCTGGGAGAATTTTGACGTTTGCTCGCAAGTTTGATGCGACCAGAAAACGGTTGGCACAAGGGGCTCCTGCAGCAAACACCGCAGAAACTTCGGAATCTGAACTCTCGGATGAAGAACGTGCAGGGGCACATGGTGACAGCAATGTTACGAGTGAAGATCAAGAAGACGATGCTTTTTTCGACGAGTTCCAAGTAATAAAAGAAACCAGACAGAGGCCACAACAACGCAACCACCCTCCAAATTTAAGAGGAAAAAGAGGAGGGGCAAGAGGGGGAAATGTGGCTACCGCCTCACCAAGAGTAACCAGGAGTGCTTCCAGACGCACGAAACGGTAGAAGATAAGACCATCATTAACCTCTCATCAAGAAAATTATCAAAAGATGAGGAACGGATACTCAAAAAGGGTTTGAGCTTCTGCCCCACCAATGATTTTGACCTGGTAGATACCAAAATTGACCTCTTTAAATTTATTAGGAAACTCAAATTCCAAAAGATCTTCGCTCTACATCCCATAAATGCAATCAATGGGAATGAACCAACACAGAATGAAGGCGATGAGACTGTCACACTAACCCAATTCGTGGAGACATTAAATGACACTGCCCAAAACAGAATGAACGACCAAGACACTGAAGCACAAACTTCATACAGTGCAAGCAAACAAATAAGGGACCCAAGCAACATGAAAAAGAAATCGAGGAAACTTCCTAAAACACAATATGATGCGATTTATGTTTTTAATGATGCAATACTCATGGACTTAGAAAAACTGGCAAAAGAGAAACTAGATGTGAAAAAATCTAACATAACCAGAAAAGAATGGGAAGCGATCAAATCTTTGAGCAGCGATGAAACAATTGAAATCAAACCCTCCGATAAAGGTGGAAACATCGTAACCTTTTCTAAAGAGAAATATCAGGAGGAGGCCCTGAGACAACTAAGGGATAAGGACTGCTATGAAACCATCAGCAGACAGGAATATAATAAGAGCATCCTGGAATTCAACAAATTATTGGCATTCTGGAGGGAAAGAGGGATGCTGAGTATTGATGAACTGCAGTATTTACAATGCGATTCACCGATCCTTCCAACATTTTATCACTTGCCAAAAGTCCACAAAGACCCCATTAGACCACCTGGGAGGCCAATAGTTTCCGCTATTGGCAGTTTGCTGGAGAATGCCTCCAGATTCATTGATGGATACATCACACCTATTGTCAAGGAACTCCCCTCCTATGTGAGGGATACACAGGACTTTCTTCAGTTGATAAATAACATTGCTTGGGAACCTGGTTTCCTACTAATAACTCTGGACGTTGTCAACCTCTATACCTGTATAGCACATGACAATGGCATTTCTGCAGCTAAATGGTTCCTTGATCAAAAACATGTCCAATATCGGGATCATAATGAAATGCTTGTACAATTAATAACTTTCTGTCTTAACAACAACATATTTTTGTTTGCAGGACAGCTGTACAGACAGGTTAGAGGAACATCTATGGGCTCGTGCTTCTCTCCCAGCTACGCAAATCTTTTCGTAGGCTGGTGGGAGAAGCACGAGGCCTGGGGGGTGGCAAACGACCGCTGGACAGACAATATTCTTCTATGGACAAGATACATAGATGATCTGTTTGTGGTGTGGCGCGTTAGTAGATCCTCGGCTGAGGAATACATCGCTGAATTGAATAATAACAACTGGAACCTCAAATTCACCCATGAAATAAGTGACACCAGGGTATACTACCTCGACCTGGAAGTTTATGTAGATAAAGGCAAAATACAGACCAGGCTGTATAGAAAACGAGACGGCCGGTAATGCTGTCCTACATGCAGCGAGTCAACATCCGAAATGTCTTGTAGGCAGCATACCTTTTGGCGAATTCCTTCGCCTGAAAAGAAACTGCTCGGCTGAGGAGGAGTACGTTCGGGCCAAGGAAGATGCCATAAAAAGGTTCCAGATCAGAGGATATTCTCGGAACGCATTAATTAATGCGGAAGAGAAATCAAATAAAATCCAAAGGGACGACCTATTGATACCCAAACAGGTGTTGAAGAATGAGGATAACCCTAGAATGATCACCACATTCAATTCCAAGTCAGGTAGGATTATGCACATTTTTCAAAAAAATTGGCATATCCTTAAAACAGATCAGGTAATGAATAAAATCCTTCCAGAGAGACCCATCTTAACATACAAAAGGAGCCAATCTCTGGGGGACCATCTTATCCATAGCCATTATGTACCACAAAAGAAAAAACCTGTCCAAATCACAAAATCTACGGGGTTCTTTCCATGCAGAGCATGCAAGGCTTGTAAAAATAGTAAGATAACTAAAACTTACCCAGGGAAAACTGATGAAAATGAACCCGAGAGATGTATCAAGAAACTACTCAATTGCAATTCTGAGTACACTATCTATTGCCTTACCTGTCCCTGTAAAAAGCGCTATATAGGCAGTACGATCAAGCCCGCTAAAATGCGAATCTTAGAACACCTTCGCGCAATAACTAACAGAGACAAGGCCTACCCCGTAGCGAGACACTTCGCTGAGTTCCACAAAAGCGACAGGGACCTGTTGAGCTTCTATTGCATGGACCAAGTGGAACGCAACCAAAGGGGTGGTGATAGAGAAAAAAGACTGCGGACTTTAGAGTCAAAATACATAATCGGGCTAAAAACCACAGTCCCCTGGGGTTTGAACAACAATGAGGAGCTGTGGATACATCTGGAATAAGACCTAAAGCATTGTATAACACCATACAATTCCCACACCCCTCAGGAACGCCCTTGCATCTGCACATTCTTTACACTCTCTATGACATCTCTGCATCCGATAACACAATAATCTCCCTCCCCTCCCCTCCCCTTCTGAACGTTAGCCCATCCAGGGCAATATGGATTGCGCAAATGGAGAAGGGGTGCATAAGCCCATTCAGGGCTCAATTCTGGGGACATAATTCTGCCAATATGTAATACCAACACTGCTTCAGTGAAATTGAGCACTTTAGTACAACTGGCAGAATTTTTATTGTTTGCCAATAAATAAAACATGCATGCACTTTAGATAAATATATTCATTGATCACCTAAATGTTTTTTAAACTTGCACTAAGCACTTTATGTGATGTTTATGCCATGAAATGTTTATTTTTGCGTTATTTGCACATTACAAGATGGCTGCTATATACTGCATTCGAAAACAACATACCGTCATTTATGTCTATGACGAGTGAGCTTTAAATGGCGTTTGGTATTGTTACACGGGTGAACACTGACGAAGCCTCCGGGCGAAACGCGTCTGTTGTGGGGGTAGGGGCTCAAATTTAATAAACTTTTGTGAAGCTGAAGGTATGGCGTGCTGGTCTTCTGTCTAGCCCTACTGGAGTGGACTGTGCGTGAATATATATATATATATATATATATATATATATATATATATATTCACTGAAAAAAACATTGGTTGTAGACCATATATAGTTTGGGATTAGCATTTACAAAACCTTAATTTACTCGCACAAAACCATAGAAATTTGCATATATAGTTAGTTGCAATAACTATATATCGCGCACCCGCAATCCACTGCTGATGATGTCACGTATTACATCATTCATGACATGGTCAGTGACATCACTGATGACATCACTGATGACATCTCAAATGACATCACTGATGACATCTCAAATGACATCACTGATGACATCACTGATGATAACATCCAGTGACTTTATGTTTCTGTAAAGTTAAAATATGTCTTACATATTGAAGAATGAGTGGATGTATAAGTGTTTGGATGAAGGATTTAGTAGGTGCATGACTGACTGTATGAGAGAATGATTAAATGTGTCTCACTGAGTGCATGGGTTAGTGACTAAACTGTCTTAATTTGTGCATCAATATTTCTGTAGTTCTGTAAACTGCTGCATGTGTTGATCAGTAGCTATATGAGTAACTATATGGGTTATTGATTGGTTGCCCAAATATTTGTATGGGAGAGTGAGTGTGTGTGTGGGGGTGGCTGGGAGGTATGTGACTCTGTGTACAGATGTGTGAGCAGTTGATTCAGTAGATGTATGGGTTCAAAAGAGCATGTGGAAACAGCTGTATGGGCGGTTGACTATCTGCATGAGTGTATTGGTGAGTGATTGGATTTCTCAGTGCTACATGTCAAAGTAAGTACATATGTAAAACACAGTACATGTAAGAGTTGACATATATAAATAACTGTGCATAAGAGCCAGTGAATGTGTGAGTGGCTGTATGGATCATTGTGAACTTGTATCAGTGATTGTATAAGAGAGTAAATATGTATTAGTATATGTTTGATTAAATAAGGTGTGTATAACTGTATAGTTGAGGAAATGGAAGTGTGATTGATTCTTTGCATGACTGACTAGGTGTGTGAGTAACTCCATGGATGAGTGACAGTCTGTGAGTGTCTGTTTACACTGATTGTATCTAAGGTTATATTAGAGTCTGAAGAGGTTCATCGTATTATCACATGAATGATATCATCAGTGATGTGATCAGTAATGTCAAATGAGATGTTATCAGTGAATTCATCAGTGATGTCATTTGAGATGTCATCAGTGATGTCATCAGTGATGTCATTTGAGATGTCATCAGTGATGTCATCAGTGATGTCACTGACCATGTCATGAATGATGTAATATGTGACATCATCAGCAGTGGATTGCGGGTGCGCGATATATAGTTATTGCAACTAACTATATATGCGAATTTCTATGGTTTTGTGCGAGTAAATTAAGGTTTTGTAAATGCTAATCCCTAACTATATATGGTTTATAACCAATAGTTTTTTCAGTGAATTTTCATGGTTTTGTAAATGCAAATTCCTAACTATATATGGTCTATAACCTATGGTTTTTTCAGTGAATTTCATGGGTTTTTTAAAAGCTAATATCTATAGCTGTAAAATATATTCTTTATTACGTGACGTATCACGTAGCCACGTGAGACGCCTCATGACGCGTCGCATAAACGTGACGAATCCTCTCTGCAGCGCAAACAAAACCCGTAACGTAAGCGCGCCAGAGCACGCTTACAGATATATATATATTTTTTTAACCTTAATTAGACAAAATCCACACGTGCACATATCTTGAGGCTTGCAAAGGCACAACAAACAAACAAACAGTCCCTACAATTTTGCCAAGTTTGGTGGAAATCTATTCCTTTAAATTTTATTTTACTGTTTCTCTTGGTTTTCCCCTTGTTACGCTTACCGGAACGCTACCCGGTACGCAAACCGGACGCTCCAAAAACACAAGATGTCGGACTCCCGTTACGCTGCCGGTTAGCTGCCCGGTTGGCGTACCGGGAAGCGCCTCTACCGCGAAAAATCGCAATTTTCTTTTTTTTTCCTTTTGACCCGCGGGGCACTTTAATAACCCCATCATCAATCCTAGGGGGTCAGGAGGGGTCTACCTTGCCCCCTTTCCTTCATTTCCCCCTTCGTTTTTCACCACTTCTTGTCTCTCGATCCTACCGAGAGACAAGATGGCGGCCGCTCCGGACTGTTTACAATGTTGACAGCCAATCAGCTTCTCCTCAGACTCCCATTACGCTGCCGGTTAGCTGCCCAGTTAGCTGCCCGGTTCGCGTACCGGGACGCGCCTCTACGACAAAAAATCGCAATTTTTTTATTTTTTTTTGGCCCCGCGGGGCACTTTAATATCCCCCTCATCAATCCTAGGGGGTCAGAAGAGGTCTACCTTGCCCCCTTTCCTTCATTTCTCCCTTCGTTTTGGCCTCCTCTTGTCTCTCGATCCTACCGAGTGACAAGATGGCGGCCGCTGCGGACTGTTTAGAATGTTGACAGATACCGGACAGCCAATCAGCTTCGCTTTGCAAAGCTCCGTTACGCGAATAGTACGCGAACTAGTGCGCTATCCAGGACGCTGTCACAGATATATCTGTTTTTTTAAACGTTAATTTCTCAAAATCCACTGGAGCACATATATTGAGACCCAGCAAAGGCACATCGGGCTAACAGTCCCTACAATTTTGCCAAGTTTCGTGCAAATCCATTCAGCCGTTCGAGTTAAAAGTGAGGCCAAACGCCCTATGGAAAAATGAATGGGAAAAACGTGTTTTGGGACCCCCCTTTTTTCTCGGCCCCCCCTTGACGGAACCCCCCCAAATTTTTAGGGGCTGCTCAGAAACAAAATGTGCCATTTTCCTGAAAATTTCTGCCGATTCCGTCCACAAACACCAAAGTTATTAGACATAGAATTTTCAAAAGTTCCATAGAGAAAAAATCCTAACTATATATACCTACTGGCTATCGCCAGTAGGATATATATATATATATATATATATATATATATATATATATATATATATATATATATATATATATATATATATATATATATATATATATATATATATATATTTTTTTTTTTTGTCAGTTATTCAAAAACATGCAGTCCCCAAAACCATTAACCCAGCTATGGCATATAATGATTTTTCATTTTTTTTTATCATGAATCAATTGTTATGGAATCATTTCATTAATAAAAAATGGGTATGATGGAAAGCAATGCCTTTTTTAAATGTGCTACAAAAATCGGAGTTTAGGAATCAGGATTATTTGTTTGGGATTGCCCATTGTATCAGGTGATTCTAAGGTTGTTTTTCAAACTGTGTTGGAAGCCATAGTATAGGGAAATTCAACAGATAAAAATAGATGCCCTAACATCTCATTTCCACAATTCACCTGTTAAAAACGGAACTCCACATGTGTGAGTGGGCTTATCGCATTTGACAGGAAAATCCAGATTGTGCGAAGGGAGGAAATGCTGTTTGGATAATAAAGACTATTGTGGGAGTGTCTATCCACCATATTTAGTCCCAAAGTAGCCTGGCATCCAGGGAATTCTATTCACCCTAGACATTTCTGAAAATTAGAGACCTAGGGATGATGTGGCATGGGGGTATTCCACTGCTTTTGCTCAACCTAGAAGGCCCTGCAAAGAAGAAGGTGTGAGTGAAATCACAGAATTTCCTCACATTTCTGTGAGGGAAAGGTCTGGAATTTGTGGAGAATGACAAACACCCTACCGTCTGGTGTTCTCTCACTTCTACTGATGAAAATAGTCTGTTGCCAGGAACAGGAATGGACTAAAAGCACAGCTTTGATTTACATTGACTCTTGGGATGAGTTACTGTGATCAGGACCTCGGCTCGGCCAGCACCCGCCGAACAACAGCAGTCATTTATGAAAACTAGACTCTGGAGATTTCAAGATAGTGTGGCTTGCATGGATCTCACTCTGTATTCTTACTCAGAATGCCCTGCAAATATTAAGCTTTGAGTGAAGTCACAGAATTCCCTCACGTTTCTGTGAGGAAAAAATTCATTTGTAATCTGCAGAGAATGAAAAAAGTCCCAACACTAAGTGTTCCCACACTTCCCCAAAAGAAAGCAGACAATACCCCACCTGTGTGGGTGGGTATGTTATCTGGAACAGAATGAGTCCAAAAATACAGAATGGACACATCAAGTTGTTGCTTTGTATTACATCGACTCTTGGCAAAAAGTAGCTGCTGCATTTGGGATTCTGGTCTGCCACCATACAGGGTAACTGTAAAAAACTTCACTGTCCTGTTTTCTGAACCCATTTTTATAGGGTTTTAGAACTCTGTACCCTTTACCACTGCTAACCAGTGCTAACAGGCTTGTGCTCTCTCATTTAAACATGGTAAAATTGGCTTACCCCCAATTGGCATATTTAATTTTCTTACAAGTCCCTAGTAAAGTGGTACTACATGTGCCCAGGGCCTGTAAACTAAATGGTACTAGTGGGCCTGTAGCACTTATTGTGCCACCCACTTAAGCAGCCCTTTAAACATGTCTCAGGCCTGTCATTTCAGCCTGTCTGTGCCGTTTTAAACTGCAATTTTCAAGCTGGCAAAATAAACCCTTTTGCCAGGCTTAACCCTTCCTTTTTATTAATACATATAAGTCATCCTTAGGCAAACCCATAAACAGTCCACAGGTCAGGGTGAAGTGTATTTTAAAATTTGGACATGTACTTTTAACTTTTACAGGTCCTGGTAGTGAAAAACTTTTACATTTGTTTTTCACTATTGCAAGGCCTACCTCTCACATTGGATAACATTGAGTTACCGTATTACCTTCAATAAGTGATAACTTTCAATTGGGAGAAGGTGGGGATGTTGACTTTGGGGTCTAAAGCATTGTAATTTAAAACGCTCTTTATTGGTAAAGTCGGATTTTAAGTTATAATACAGAAAATGCCACTTTTAGAAAGTTGGCATTTTCTTGTTCTAACCATTAGGACATGCAGCCTGGGTCGCATGGTGTAGCTGGCAGTTGGTGTTTGTGTATGGCTCCCAGACAGCAAGATCAAGGGGGAATAGATGGTGGCAGGATGTGCTACCTCTGACTTAATAGGGGGGAGATGTCACCTACCACGCTTGTTTATCACAAAGGCTCTGTATTAGCAAACTCACAAAGGGTTTGATACTAGTCTTTTGTGTTCCCTGACTGGGGCCAGGGCAGGGAGGCAGGAAATTCCAAGCACCTTTGGGGGTGAGAATGTCCAGAACCTTTTTCTACTTCAATGCTCGCACAAGTATAAATATTGGACCTTCAGATCCAACTCTTCAGTACACCCCAGGACCTGTGGAAGATTCAAAAGAACTGTTGTGCTATTCTGCAAGAATGACTGCTACACTGCTACCCTGCTGCCTGAGTGAAAAGGACTGGACCTGCATTCAGAACCTACAACCGCCAAAGTGACTCTAAAGGTTAGGTGGATGGTCTCCTGATCAGAGACTATTAGACAGAAAAGGCTCCAACCACCTTGAACCCAGCACCTGGTCTGTGCCTGCTATGAGTCTTGTCCCTCAAGTGGTGCCACTCCAGTCCTGGGCCCTTGGAAGTGGGCCTGAAGGAGCTCAGCCAGCCCAGTTGTGGTCCAAAGCGATACAAAAGGGGATGATGGACGGAGCGTTTGAGCAAATCAAACACTCATACCCAGTCAACTGATCTGGGTCTAACCCATCACCATTCTTTAGCTCACTCAGCCACCCCAGTTCAGATATGGCCATATGCAAATCAGTCTGACCCTGTGCCTCATGGGAACAGTTCAGCCTGAATTGCCAGGCCATGTCTTCCCTGGACCGGAAACAAGCATTCTGGGACTGGTTTTGGTTTCATAATCCTCAGCAGCCAGGCTATCTTGAATCCAGTGACCAAGTGAGCAAGGGACTCACGTCTGAGCATACCCTGCCAACTTAGGGCGAACAAAGCGATACAAAAGGGGATGATGAACGGAACGTTTGAGCAAATCAAACACTCACCCCCAGTCAACTGATCTGGGTTTAATCCATCACCATTCTTTAGCTCACTCAGCCACCCCAGTTCAGACATGGTCATATGCAAATCAGTCTGACCCTGTGCCTCATGGGAACAGTCCAGCCCGAACTGCCAAGCCATGTCTTCCCTGGACCGGAAACAAGCATCCTGGGACCGGTTTCGGATTCATAATCCTCATCAGCCAGGCTATCTTGAATCCAGTGGCCAAGTGAGCAAGGGACTCACGTCTGAGCATACCCTGCCAACTTAGGGTGAACAAAGCGATACAAAAGGGCAGTGCGGGCTGGACTGTTCCCATGAGGCACAGGGTCAAGACTTATTTGCATATGGCCATGTCTGAACTGGGATGGCTTGGTGAGCAAAATAACGATGGATTAAACCCAGATCTGTGACTGGGGGTGAATGTTTTGCCATTGTGCAACATTCCGTCCATCATGTTGTGTGTTTTGCAGTTGTGGTCGAAGCAGAACTGACACAGTGCAATGCATCAGTCCCCGGTTCTGCATCAGAAACGCTACTGATGTTCGACACATCCCCGATAGAGGACTCCACAGATCTTTGGACCCGTCGCTGCATTACATCTTCTCGAGGCAGGAACTCGTATCACAGCCCTGCAAATTATTCAGAACCACAACTGCATTACGCATTGTCAACACAGGATCTCGCATTGCAATCCTGCAGCTCCCCGTTTGTTGTAGCAAAGTTAAAGTAGTAACTATACCATTGTCAGATCATATTCCCTTAGACACATTTCTGTTGGACTGGAGCTTGAATAGTAAATCCAATCTCCTGAAATATATGCACTTTCCTCCATGTTAGTTAGACTGGAGTGAGAATATTACATTTCTCACCCTACACATAGGCTCTTTCTCCAGTGTTAGTTGGGTTTTAGTTAGAATAGTACATCTGACCCTCTCCCTCCCAAATAGGTGCATTTTCCCAGATTGGAATGGAGTTGGAATAGTAAATTTAACCCCCCGAATATAAGCATTTTCCCCAATGTCAGTTGGGCTGAAATAAGAATGATACACATATTTGCTGCAAGTAAGGTTTATTGTTGTAGGTTTAGGTTTATATGTACATGTTAAGTTATTAACATTTCTTATTTATTTAAGAAAGTTCTACTTTTTCATACATTTCTAAAAATATATGGTATAGTTTCAAAAATGTTAAAAGTATTTGTGAAGATATTTCATTTTATTTTCATTTTTATGTAAATAGAAATTACAAACATTATTTTAATTTTTTTGCAATGTATCTATTTTTAAATTAAATATTTTGTGATCTCAGAAGTTATATTGTTCATGATGCTTCGCAGTTTAAAATAAATAATTTGTAAAAATAATTAATAGTACAATTCATTTTAATTATGTGAAACATATTTTTGAAAATCATTTTAAAAATGTTATTACAAATTAAATACATTTAATATGTGTACATTCATATCCATATTTTCTACACAATATTTTAGTTTTTGATAATTTTGTTAACTTTGGTGTTAAGTTTAAAACTCAATATTTTTGTAATCTTTATTTTTGCAGTAGATTTTTTACAGGACACTTATTTTGGGATCAGTATTTGTGTTAATTAATTATAGAGGTCACAACATTTTGTTAGTCTATAGTTTTGCCACAATATTTTGGTAGTTCGATATTTTGGTAGTCAATATTTAGGATTTCTACTTTCCACCTTTGCCACTTATTCTCAAAGTATTGACCCTGCCAAGTGGAGGGGCCCAGTTCTCTTCTAAAGTAGAAGGCGGTGGAAAAAAGTTTCTAGAACTTCTGTATGATATCAGACTTTCTTTGACCTCAGACTACAACTATTGACCTGTAGTCTGAAAATCTATTACTTCTGCATTAGTGGTTGTCCAATGGTTTATAGGTTGTGGATCAGGTTTATTTGTAGGCCTTCACCCTAAATGGTTATGATTGCCATTGAGCTTTGTTCCAGGCTTGGTAAGATAGGCTTTCATGCTTGAGACTGTGTACTCGCTTTGTTCTTCAGTTCCATGAATAATGCTTTGAGACTGTACTTGCTATTCCTACTCTTCATGTGCAACCATCTATATCCAACAACACCCCCCATCCCTCCAATTGGGTGGTAGTACTTTGTTTATATGGATTACAACAGAGCTTTGTGCCCTTTTAATACTTTTACCTTGTATTTTTTTGAGCGGGTGCATGCAGTGTGACTAGGATCATGTGACCCAGTCTCACAAGGCAAATCTTGTGACATAACAAATAGAAAGATCATGTTGGTTTTATTAGCTCCTTCTGAAAGAACCAAAGGGAGTTGTAAGAGTGAACTGGGGGCAACAGAAACATCAGTCCCAGACCCAGTCCCAGACCCAGGCCTTCAGAATAGCTGTCATAGTACTACTAAGGCTCCTCTCAAGGTTACTGTGAGAGGAGTCTCTGGCTTCTGGAGACATCCTCAATCCAAGTTAGCCCCCCCAAGAAGGCAGTAAATAGCTGCTGGCTTTTTGAGAAACGCTTGGGGAATACATACTGTTGCTGCAGGTTAATCACAAAGAAGTTTATTTGCAATATAAATGACTATATTTACTGAAATTTCAGCGGGCGCGCTGATGAGAAGGTCATGCCCGCCATTTTGTTTTTTGATTGTCAAGGTGTTACTCTCATTTTCTGCTGCATCAGGATACTGCTGCCTCTCCTACAATATATTGAGAGATTTTTAATAACACTTTGTTTATATCCTTCACCATCTCCTTAATAATATTGTTAGAGAGTCTTGAATCTTTGGTTAGGGCCAGGTACCTTAAACCTACCACCATTAAACCTGCAGTCACCAAGAATTTTACTAAAGCTACTACCTGTAATTCCTTTTCTGTTTTGAAAGACATGAAAAATACCACGGTTGCTTATCAAGATTCTCCCTTGTCTTCCTCTAGTTTGGTGGGTTCTCAATCCATGTCTACTACCAAAATGTCCTTTAAACTACCTGCAACTTCTAATATTTCAACGAATAAAAGAATTAAAAAGGTTTGTCCATAAAGTCTACTACTGCAATGTCAATGGAGCTTCTCCTTGAGGAAATCTGAGAGCAATTGCCTGACATGGAGAACACCAATAAACAACTTAAAACTCTGGATGTTAAACGTGGAGGACAGAGCTAATAACATGGAATGGAGGGTTGAAGATCTCGAAGATACTGCACAGAATCTAAAAATGTTGGAATCTTACGTTTTTTCCTTAAAAAAGCATGCTGAAGACATAGAGAATCGAAACGGAAGAAATATTCTGCACATTTACGGTCTGGTTGAAGAAGTGGAGGGCTCAGATCCCATATTTTTCTTCCAATCATTTCTTCCCACAGTCTTAAACCTTCCTAAATCCCCAATGTTGAATATAAAAAGGTCACACAGCCTTGGACATTCCACTCACTCTGCATAATCTGCCCAGAAACCTAGAGGAGTGATCACTTATTTTTTAGTGTATTTGGATCTACTCAAAGTTATCAAAACAGCCAAGGCTAAAGGTCGTATTTCATGGTCCAGATCCAATCTGTTCTTTGTGCAAGACTTTGCCAAATCTACAGCATGCAGGAAGAACACATTTATTGATATGTGACCAGCTCTTCGCTCTCTAAATGCCAGATTTAATCTTTTCCAACCTTGTTTATTCAAAGTAACCTACAAAAACAAGCTACCACTTATGAAGTTCCTTCCCTTCTACAAAAATGTGTTGCTAACTGCAAAGGAGAGGGGGAGGAAACTTCCAAATCTAATGTTACCAGTTTTTATTAAATTCAAATATTTTTTTAATGGAATCTTTCTGATACCTGCCTGTTTGTCATCCATTTACCTGTGAGCTATACAGTATGGTCAATTCTCAAAGCATTCATAGTCCCAGTCAACTATTGCTTATCGGGCCTCAAAAAGGAGTCCTTTATCATCGTTATTTATTTATTTATAGGTTTTATATGGCACCTGAATCACCCATGAAGGTCTTAAGAAGCTTTCTGAATTGAAGATAATCAGAGCATTGTCTCAGATGAATGGGGAGCTGGGCCCAATAAAGAGGAGCGAGGTAGGAAAATGCTTTCCCACCCAACCATGATTTTCTGACCCAGGGGACCAAGAGAAGGCATTTGGTTCCTGAGCGAAGAGTCCTGGAGGGGACTTTGGGCCAGATGTAGGTAACTTCCATTTTGCTAAATGGAATGTAGGTAGGAATCGCTAAAATATCAGCGATTCCTTAACATTCCTTAATAACGAATCAGTAATTGAGATTTGTTATTAACGAATACCTAGCAATTCATTCCTACGGGCTCGAAGGCCCATAGGAATGAATGGGAAGAGATTCACTAGTTAGCGGTTCGGTATTACCGAATCGCTAAGCGCGGGAGCTATTTCCAGGGTGCCAGGGTGTCCAAAGGACACCCTGTTGCACCCCTGAATGGTGCATGTGTGCACATGTGGCACACATACATGCCCTAAGGACATGGACGTGTGCCACATGGCACATTTCAAAAAGAAAAAAAAATGCTTTTTGAAAGGAAATCGCTACGTACCACCAACTTGAAGTTGGTTGTACATATTGATACCTTAAGGCTGAAGTGCACTGTTTTTAGTGCTCTGTACATTGCATTCAAGGAATCGGTATTTACAATTCCTTAAATACAAGAGCAAAATAAGGAATTGCTATTTTGCGATTCCTTTTTTTGCATGTAGGTTTAAAGTCACCTACATTGCACTCAGCCAAATACTGGTTGAGGACACAGATATTTTACAAATTTCGGCGTTACCGACCGATATTTAACCTCCTACATCTAGCCCTTAATGATTACATTTTTCAGCGAATTAGGAGGGGCCATAGTTATACAAGGACTTATAAACGGTGCAGCAGATTTTGAACTTAACCCGCTTGCACACCAGGAACCAATGAAGCTGTGGAAGAGAGGAAAGGAGACAGTTTTTGGGGGGCATTCAAGACAAGGTGTGCTGCGGTGTTCCCACAGTCCTGAAGATGGTCTCACCCGATATACAATGGCTGAGACCGAAACATCGACGCACTCAGTTACTGTTAAACTTATTGCCTAGAGCTGAGTATATCTTGCTTGATTGATTAACTTGTATAAAGAGGGAGTGGATTTTGTATACATTACCATATAAAAATCTGAATGTAGCCAACCAATGACCGTGGTCAATGTATTATGATATTTATTTAGGTGAATCCCTGTTACTGTAAAGATGAAGATTGTTTGCTTTGAATACAAAAAGATTATGAATATATACACCTGCTCTTAACAATTTTTCTTCTCTCCAGTCTATATTATAGTAATCTTCAATGAAGTTGAAGTGTCAGTTAGACACATTGAATGATTTATGAACTTATGTATAAATATATATGTTTAAACAAATCCCTTGCGAGCACTCTTACCTGTTAGACATTACAAAAAAAGGCAAAAAAATGGCCATTTAATCGGATGTGGAGCGCTCCAGAAATAAAATGTTATTTTGCCTGGAGCAAAGAAAATCCATACACTCCTCCTAATGTTTTCCTTTAGGGATCAACACCTGTTTTAGCTAGGCCCCTTAAGCAAGCCATTTAAATGTGTTTATTTCACTATGTGAAACTTTATTTAATGTGATTTTTCATTCAACTAGGATTTTTATCATTTACTTATGCAGTTTATACAGCAAAACACACATATCCAGAGGGATTTTTCTCGCACCTGATATATAAGCTTTGGAATTTTTCGAATTGCTAGCATATGGTCACGAATGTGTTCTAGGATAATAATATACCGGCTGTGTTTAGTGATACAAAACAACAATAGGGGTCTAACTCAAGAAATGTGAACACGATATAGATGAAACGGGAAGGAGAAGCAAAATTTAAACACAACACACTGTCTTCTTGTTATTGCTTTCGCTGAATCATTGCTGTCTGCAGAATGCAGACCATTTCAAAGCACTGCAGCATCATTTTATTCTGTTTTAAGCTTTCTAGTTGCTCTGGCAACCTTGAAAGCAGAGTCAAGTGTGTGATTTTATGGCATGGCTTTCCGATCCCATAAAAGTAACTGCTTCATCTTAATCACAGACAGGAATGCAGAGAATATCCTTGGGTTGCCAATTATGCAGCCGAGAAAACTCTATTTATATATTATAACACCTGGAGAGCTGTTATATTCCTATAATTGACATCTGAATGAGTTGTTTTGCAATTAGAAAGGTGCAACTTCGTGTTTTTTCATGGATGGTACACATTGTGAAATGACAGGACATGGCGGACACAGAACATCTCCACTATTTCCAGTGGCATGCACTTTAACCTTGGCACCTTAGGCTGCATCTGTGCATCCATGGACCCTTTTTTCATTTGAAAAACAATATTTGTGGTGCGATGGTTATTTTTTACTTCATTTTTATATTGCATGATTGTGCCACAAAACTAATGAAATAAAAATAGAAAATATGCTGCTGCTTAAACGTAGTGGGATTAGGCTTTCGATAAAAATGTTAAATAAAAAAAAGCATTGAATACAGTTTTTAAAACCGTGCAGTGGCTTCCTAGCAGGAAGGTGTAATTAAAATAAGTGTAAATGCCTTGTTATGTCTCGCCTACGACAGCGCATGCACATCATGAGATCTCTCTTTCAAGAGATATTGTATACATCAATAGGCTTGCAGCCTGCCTATTGCTTAACATTTGTTGGCTTCATTGTCACTCATATTTTCTGCCCTCAAATTGGCCAGCACGTGCTGGCTTCACTTCCTCTTCTTTCAGCTGGAGCATGGACCAAGTACTGATTGTTTCAATTTGATTGCTGTCCTTCGGCTGGCTGTGATTGAGCTACTATTTTTATTTATTTTTCTTCTTCCTTTTCGTCCTTGTTGAACCTCTTGCCGTTTAAAGCGTTGTTTTACTATGCCACATTCACTGCGAAAAAGCCCTTTTCTCCTTTGAAATGTATGTTTATTTTGACAATAGATTTATCTGCTTGCATTGTGACTACACATGTTATCTGTTTCCAAATCTACTTACACTAAGACATGGACATGGGTGCAATTGCTTTCTTTATGTCATAGGATTGTTTGAGAAATGTCATATTTGTTTTTCCTTTTTTAGGAATGTGGAGATAACCTGATTTGCTCAGAATCACGAGTGTTGTGCCAAGACCTAACAAGCATTGACAAAGCCAACATGTCTTGCCTTTGAGACTATTGGCTCTGCCATTGCCTTGTGTTTATGCTGTACAGCACAGGCATTGCCAACTTTGGCAATGATTTGTAGCCATGCTGTATGTAATGATGTAAAATGGTAGTCATGAGGTAGATCCAAGTAGAGATTTATTAAGTAGTTACAGGATCATTGATGTTGGTACAGGATCAATACAAGATGGTACAAAGTCAATCCAAGCTAGTACATGGCCCTACCAGGAGCCGATCTTCATAGCTCAGCCCACTCATTCCAACTGTCACAACCCCAATCCACCAGGCATGCCAACATTCCACACTATCATCATGCACTCCAAGGTTCCATACACACAGACACATGTAAACTAGCTAAGCTGCTGTAAATGTAGTCACAACATATCCTCTTTCCTTAAGGAGACAAAGAGAACAAATAAAAAAATAGTTACAATGAATTATAAAGAAAAGAGCAGAAAGCCAAATATAAAGACAGGCAGAAAAAGTACATACAAGGAACAGGATGTAAGTGAATGGATGCTAACAGGATGCTACCAAGAAGACGTAGCGAGACACACCACCCCTTCCCTAGGGAACATCATAAAAATATAGAGAAAGTTAGAGAGTAATAATAAAATAATGTGTGCAGATCTAAACTAAACACACCATAAAACGGGTACAAAGTGAGTACAAAGTAATGTAGACACAAAGTTCTATAGGTAGGGTGAAAACAGTGATAAGGATGTTGTCGGGATTGAAAGCAGCGCAAGAATACGCAAGCGCCACTAACCTCACTCTGATGGCCAGCAGAGACGATAGACGATAGTCCTCCCAACTCCACACCGCACAAACCCCAACAATGGAATATACCCACTATTCGAGCCTGTACTGAAAGGGGCCGGGAGGTGGATTGGCATCGGGGGAATGGTACTTCGGGTATCGTCTGGTCGTTACACCACGAGGTTACTGGTACTGGGACACTGCAGGTAGAGGAGGGGACCGAGACCAAGAGATTAATGCCACAACTGTAACTGTATGAACTTTGGTTCCCCCCCTTTGATTCAACACTCACCAGTTTCTCAACCCCATGTATCCGAGAAGGAATCCAAGAATACGCACTGCGCACTAGCGAAAAGATTGCCAGAAGTACGGAGAAGTTAGCTTCACTCATCGACCTACATCAATTTACAGGTTACAAAGGTATATGAGGAGGGCTAATTGTACTAAGCGTTAAAAGCTGCGCTTTGTAAGAACCACAATACACCTTGTGGAACGGTGTAGCCCAAGTAGCAGGTAGTGTCAGTAGAACCCGGACAGAGAAAACGGGAATCCCCAGTATATAAACAATAATGGCAGATGCACTTGTACCAAACTAAACAATAGCAATAAACGAAAGAACAGGAGGCGAGCCCGCACTCCTCAGGTATACTTGCACGACAGGATAAGGCTTGCAACAAGAATTCTACTGGAGTCCTGACCACGCTGGCTCTTCGTCGGCGTTGATTGCTCCAACAAGGACTGACCACGCTGGCTCTTCATCGGCGTCGTGCTGATCAGATTTCTGACCACGCTGGCTCTTCGTCGGCGTCGTGTTGAACAAGATTCCTGACCACGCAGGCTTTTCATCAGCGTAGTTCACGGTAAATCAACTCCGAGAGAGAACACCCAATACTGCTACGAGAGAGTACGGAACAAGATTGACAAGCCCCGTTGTGTTCCGGAGGTGGAGTTTATATAAGGTCCTCCCATTGATTCAACCCCCAGCGCCGGATGGCCTTCTGGGATTTGTAGTATTTCCGTAAGGGGCGGTCAGTTCGGAATCTTTTGCATTTGGCTGTGTCGATGGTAGCGATCGCTACAGAACCCCCTCTCGTGAACCGCCGTCCCGGCGGACGTCCTGGCTTCCCGGGATACTGCTCATGGAATTGTTCAACCAAATCGGGACAATGTAGATGGTCCACAGGCTCCCAGGTTCTGTCTTCGGGGCCAAATCCCTACCAATCGACCAGGTACTGAATCCTGCCACGTACCATACGAGAGTCCAGAATGGACAGTACCTCGTATTCTTCATGTCCTTCAACATCCACAGGACGAGGACGTTCAGGCAACCGCACGCTTGGAAGACAAGGACGTAGGAGTGACACATGAAACACAGGATGAATAGTCCATGACACTGGCAACGAGAGTTTCATGGTTACAGCATTTATTACTTCACAAATACCATAGGGACCAACATATTTAGGTTTCAACTTCGTACGTCCCTTAATATGCAGGTTGCGCGTAGAAAGCCAGACTTTGTCTCCAACCTTATACTCAGGTTCCGGGGTCCGTCTCTTATCAGCAAAACGCTTCTGGGCTGTTTGGGCTTTTTCCAAATTGTTCTGAGCCTCGATCAGAATCGCTCGAAGATGAGCATGATGTTCATGAATGGCAGGAACCAAGGATTCCGCCGGCCATTCAAATGGAAGCATGTTCGGGTGGAATCCATAAAGGCAAAAGAACGGAGAACAACCCAGGGTGGTATGTACCGCGTTATTATAGGCGAATTCCGCTAACCACAAAAGGATGGTCCAATCCGTGGTGTTTTGTAATGTAAAACATCGCAGGTATTGTTCAAGCGTCTGATTCAGACGTTCCGTTTTACCATCCGTTTGCGGATGGTAACTGGACGAGAGACGAGCATCTATCAGCAGAATGGTACATAGAGCTTTCCAAAAACGAGAGGTGAATTGTGTTCCCCGATCCGTAATTAACACACTCGGCAATCCGTGTGGTCGTACGATGTGTTGCAGGAAGACTTTGGCTAATTCACTGGAGGAAGGCAGACCAGGTAAAGAGATAAAATGTCCCATTTTTGTAAGATGGTCAACTACCACCAGAACGACCATTTGTTTCTCACAAGGGGGCATTTCCACAATAAAATCCATGGACAAGGTATGCCATGGTTTGGGTGGAATCGATAATGGCTGCAACAGTCCTGGTGGTTTTATATGACTGACTTTTCCCTGTGCGCAGATCGCACAGTTTTTCACATATTCCTTAGAATCAGCTCTGACACCAGGCCACCAAAATGATCGTTCCACATTAGCGGTGGTCTTGTGAATGCCCATGTGTCCCCCTAAAGCAGAATCATGTGCCCATTCCAAAACTTTGCGTTGCAACACAGTTAGGGGTATATATAAGGCATGGAAATTATATGCTAACTGATCCTTTTCGCATCGATTGTCAGGCTCTTCTTGCACCCAAGCTGCTATGTCCTGGTCAGTTAAAGCGACTCTAACGTCTTCTAGAAAATCTTCGGAAGTGATTAAGGCAATGGACAGTTCCGAATGTTCGGTCCCCTTAAGAATGAAAGGGGGATCCATAGGAGCTACTACTTCTTCATCTTCCAACCTGGAGAGCGCATCTGCTTTTCCGTTACGGGTCCCAGGTCTATATTTGATCACAAAATCAAAGTCTGAGAAGAAGAGGGTCCACCTCAGTTGACGAGGAGTCAAAGCCTTTGCTGTTTTCAAGAACAACAAGTTACGATGATCTGTGATGATTTCAACAGTATGTAATGCCCCTAGGAGGTAGTGTCTCCATTCTTCGCACGCTCTTTTGATGGCTAAGAGCTCTTTGTCAGTGATGGTATAATTGACTTCACACGGGGTGTGCTTCTTAGAGTAATATGCCACAGGGTGAAGCTGACCTGTGGTAGGGTGGCGTTGGGACAGGACTCCCCCAAGAGCATACTGTGATGCGTCAGTTTCCAGCACAAATGGCATCTTAGGGTCTGGATGTCGAAGAATGGGTGCTTGCGTAAACTTCTCTTTCAGAAGTTGAAATGAGTTCTCGGCTTCCTCTCCCCATCTGAAAGGGACATTTTTCCTCAAGAGGGCAGTGATGGGATGGATGACCTTAGAAAAATCTTGAATGAAACGCTGATAATAGTTGGCAAAACCAAGAAAGCTCTGCACTGACTTGACGTTTCGTGGCGTTTTCCAAGTTAGGATGGCCTTAACCTTACTCATGTCCATTCGAAACCCTTGAGCATCGATAACATAACCTAAGAAGGCAACTTGTTGAACATGAAAAAGGCATTTTTCCAGCTTGGCATACAGTGAGTTTTGTTGTAGCCGTTCCAACACAGTTCTTACATGTGTGATGTGGTCTAACAGAGATGCAGAATAGATTAAAATATCGTCAATGTAAACCACACAAAATGACTCCAAACACCCCCTTAACACCTCGACCATAAAGAACTGGAAGGCGGCTGGGGCGTTGCATAGGCCAAAAGGCATCACCCGATATTCATAGAGACCAAACTTAGTTCTAAACGCAGTCTTCCACTCGTCCCCCTTCATTACGCGTACGAGATGGTAAGCCCCGCGGAGATCGAGTTTGGTGAAATAGCGAGCTCCCTTCAACTGATCCATCAAAACAGGAATTAGGGGCAGAGGATAACGGTTCTTGATTGTTACTTTGTTGATGGCTCGATAGTCAATACAAGGTCGCAACTCCTCGCAGTCCTTCTTGGGTATAAAGAACATGGGCGACGAAGCAGGAGAGGTGGAGTGTCTTATGAACCCAGATGCCAGATTGTCCTCTGTATAGATTTTTAGATATAGCGTCTCCTTTTCTGTCAGGGCATACACCCTGCTGCAAGGGATATCCGCACCCGGAATGAGGTCGATCCTACAATCGTGGGTGCGATGGGGAGGCAATTGGGTGGCTTTTTGTTTGTCGAACAAGGCGTGAAAATCACTGTACTCATTGGGTAATGCTGTGGCACAGCAAAAGGAATCAACTGAACATGCACTCGCTAAGTAAGTAGCGGGTGATGGATCAGGTGGGAAGTCATGGTTTATCCCGTCCTGACAATGTTCTTTACAATACTCGGAAGTCATACTGACTGTACGAGACGCCCAGCTTACCAAAGGATTATGCAGCGTCAGCCAGGGCATACCTAGAATGAGACGGAACTGTGGGGCATCAATAAGGTCGAACTGGATGTACTCACAATGATCTTCTCCGAATCTCATTAACAAGGCAAGCGTATGGTACGTGACAGGGCCTGAAGTCAGTACAGTACCATCCACTGTTTTAACGGTTTCAGGTATATGTTTCTTTTCACAGGGGATGCCCATGCGGAATGCATAGTCTTGATCGATATAGTTCCCTGTAGCCCCCGAGTCTAACAAGGCATTGAGTCTTAAAGGGTCCCGATTATCTACCCATAAAGAAACACTCACGTTCATATGGGCGACTGCAGGGTGTAGGGTATTTGCGACATACGGGGAGACCTTATCAGGTGGTCGTCTCAAATCAGAGGCCTCTATCTGATCCGAGACCTTCAGTTTTCCGCCGGCTCACTTGAGCTAAGAGCAGCCTGCACTCGAGGAAGGGGATTTTTCCCTGGAACGTAATTCCTGGCTCTACATTCATTGATGAAGTGCCCACCTTTGCCACAATATAGGCAAAGTTTGAGCCTCCGTCGCCTGTCCCTTTCTTCCCTGGTGAGAGGACCACGTATTCCCCCAATTTGCATGGGTTCCGGTCCTTCTGGTGTCTTTACTTTTTCTTCACCCCCCTGCCGGGGTTTAACCATGGGGTATGAGTATCTATTGTCTCCCCTGTTTCTATCCCCTTTTCGTTCCAGCAACCGGTGATCTAGTTGGACGGTCAAATCTATTAATTCCTCACAGGTAGAAGGCAATTGCACCACCTGTGCTAATACGTCCTTCAATTCTCCCCGGAGACCTTGATAAAACAAGGAAATCCGCTTCTGAGCCGGCCAATCCGTTTCTACGATAAGGCGATTAAATGTGGTTATGTAGGACAACAGATCCTGGGATCCTTGTCTTAAGGTCATTAATTTGTGATCTAGGGACAACATATGAGACTTTCTGTCAAATAATTTACGTAGTTCTAGGCAAAAATCGGAAAAATTATGCAAAACAGGGTCATTCCTTTCCAGTAAAGGAATGGTCCAACTGGACGCATTCCCTCCCATGTAGGACATCATGAAGGCTGTTTTGGAAGCCTCATCCTGAAAAACCATAGGCTTACATAGGAAATGTAGACGGCATTGATTCAAGAACGTCTCAAATTTTCGCGGGTCTCCATAAAACCTTTCGGGGGGAGCTAGAGGTATTCCATGATTTTGGATTATATGGACCGTGGGAGTGGTCTCGGTAGAAGTGGATGGGGCTGCAAACGAACCCCCTGTTTGGAAGGAAGAAGGCGGCTGCAAGGTAGCCGGTCTAATCAACGGTTTCACCACCGGCTCTTTATGTGCAAGGTCGGACATGTCTTTGCGTAAATCAGAGACCTCTTTATATAAAGCCTGGTTCTCTGCACGGGAGGTTTGAACCTCTTTTTGAAGTTCTGTAAAGCTCTCCAACAAGGAAGTGAGAATAGTATTGGTATCCATCGTCTAGGCTGGGCTGTACTCTTGGGCTTGTCAATCTGTCGGGATTGAAAGCAGCGCAAGAATACGCAAGCGCCACTAACCTCACTCTGATGGCCAGCAGAGACGATAGACGATAGTCTTCCCAACTCCACACCGCACAAACCCCAACAATGGAATATACCCACTATTCGAGCCTGTACTGAAAGGGGCCGGGAGGTGGATTGGCATCGGGGGAATGGTACTTCGGGTATCGTCTGGTCGTTACACCACGAGGATACTGGTACTGGGACACTGCAGGTAGAGGAGGGGACAGAGAGCAAGAGATTAATGCCACAACTGTAACTGTATGAACTTTGGTTCCCCCCCTTTGATTCAACACTCACCAGTTTCTCAACCCCATGTATCCGAGAAGGAATCCAAGAATACGCACTGCGCACTAGCGAAAAGATTGCCAGAAGTACGGAGAAGTTAGCTTCACTTCTCGACCTACATCAATTTACAGGTAACAAAGGTATATAAGGAGGGCTAATTGTACTAAGCGTTAAAAGCCACGCTTTGTAAGAACCACAATACACCTTGTGGAACGGTGTAGCCCAAGTAGCAGGTAGTGTCAGTAGAACCCGGACAGAGAAAACGGGAATCCCCAGTATATAAACAATAATGGCAGATGCACTTGTACCAAACTAAACAATAGCAATAAACAATAGCAAAAGAACAGGAGGCGAGCCCGCACTCCTCAGGTATACTTGCACGACAGGATAAGGCTTGCAACAAGAATTCTACTGGAGTCCTGACCACGCTGACTCTTCGTCGGCGTTGATTGCTCCAACACGGACTGACCACGCTGGCTCTTCGTCGGCGTCGTGCTGATCAGATTTCTGACCACGCTGGCTCTTCGTCGGCGTCGTGTTGAACAAGATTCCTGACCACGCAGGCTTTTCATCAGCGTAGTTCACGGTAAATCAACTCCGAGAGAGAACACCCAATACTGCTACGAGAGAGTACGGAATAAGATTGACAAGCCCCGTTGTGTTCCGGAGGTGGAGTTTATATAAGGTCCTCCCATTGATTCAACCCCCAGCGCCGGATGGCCTTCTGGGATTTGTAGTATTTCCGTAAGGGGCGGTCAGTTCGGAATCTTTTGCATTTGGCTGTGTCGATGGTAGCGATCGCTACAAATGTGCGCACAACCCACACTGCAGACTAGTTCAAGAGTATAGAGACCAGCTCTTAAATACAACCACCCTACAACAAAAAAAACCAACCATATAAACTTAGAGCGTCAGCAATACCAAGATGGTCTCAAAGAGGAAAATAAGCAACTCACACAAAATTTGTACAACGTAACACACAATTGAAGTGTGAATAACCAAAAATAAATGTTGCATAAATAATTATAAATACTACAAAAATTAAATTTAAAATAGGAGAAGAACGCCCATCTTGCCCCACCAGTGTCCAGTATCATCAGGACAGCCTGCCTAAGCGTTTCTTACTCCTTACATGCATTAACTTAAAGGAAGAGGTTAAGGATTTCAAAGTAGTTCATTAAAGGCAACTTGTTCTACAAGAATTAAGAAAGAGAGACAATGTGCAAATGGGACAACCTATATGATGTTAGACTGAAGCTTCCTGCTTTCTAATAAGCATAAGAGAAGATGGTCTGTGTACATTCAGTTTTTACAGTCTCCTTTCAAGTAAAGTTTTATGTGTCTGCCTTAAATACAGTGAAGCTTACTGCTGTTAGTGGATGAAATTAGTAGCATACTGAGCATATCTGAGGCGGCTGCTTTCCTTTATTCATAAACCATTGAGGATGAGACAGCTAACTGGACTAATTCAAAGTAAATTGCCGAGCTGTGGAACAAATGAGCGGTGGCTTAATGCAAAAGAAACTGTCATCAGCCAAAGGAAACTGTCATTGTGTTACATAGAGCTCGAGCAGTCCAGCGTTGTAATGAGCTGCTAAGTGGTGAAAAGGTTTACAGTGTACGTTTATGTTGATCACTGCCCGTTTTGCCTCATGTGTCTGTAGAAATATGTGGAGACATTCAGCATAACGAAAAGAGTTTTACACTGTTTGACATTGTTACCGTTATACGCCATTTAATGGAGTTTACCGGTACTTCATTGGTTTTATTCATAATTTGTTCGTCATTTCTTCGAACATTTTTGTGACCTGTATCTCTAGAGGTCTCATTCGCGTGGGTTCGAATCCATCCTTGTCGCCAATGTAATGATGTAAAATGGTAGTCATTAGGTAGATCCAAGTAGAGATTTATTAAGTAGTTACAGGATCATTGATGTTGGTTACAGGATCAATACAAGATGGTATAAAGTTAATCCAAGCTAGTACATGGCCCCACCAGGAGCTGATCTTCATAGCTCAGCCCACTCATTCCAACTGTCACTCCCCCAATCCACCAGGCATACCAACATTCCACACTGTCATCATGCACTCCAAGGTTCCATACACACAGACACATGTAAACTAGCTAAGCTGCTGTAAATGTAGTCACAACACTGTATAGCAGTGGAGCTGCTGTGAAGTGTGTCTAAAAATAATAATAAAAAAGGACTATAATGCATTCAGCGCTAATGCGCTTTAAAAAGAAAGTGCATTACCATTGCTGTATCATAGAGCTTTTTAAAATGTGTTTTAGCCACACCGTAAAACATTTGCGCTACTGTATAGCATGGCTACAAAATGGGAAACTGACTTTACAATGCAGCTTCAAGCATGCGTTTGTTTTATCGCAAGCTGAACACCGCTTGCCTTAACCACGCATATGGCTGATCCTTGCATATGCATGGTTAAGGCAGTTGGGGTTCTAACTGCTGGCTGGCAGGGAGAGGAACCGGAAAGTAGAACCTGCGCGAAGGGAGGGGACGCAACAATGTAAGTTGGGGTGGGACTGGTGGGGAAGGTTTTAGGGGAGAGGATCAGTTTTTGGGCTCAGGGCGTGGGGCAGGAGGTGGGTAGGTTTTAAGTGAGGTGGCCGGTTTTAGGGCTCAGGGCGGGGGGCTGGTTTCGGGGTAGGTTTTAAGGTAGAGGGCTGAATTTTAGGGCTTAGGGCAGGGTGGGCGGAAGGAGCAGTTTACAGGGCAGGAGGCAGTTTTTAGGGCTAGGGCAAAGGGTGGTTTGGGGTAGGTATTTAGGGGGCAGAGTTTTAGAGCTCGGTGCAGGGGGAAGGGGCAGTTTTTAGGGCAAGGGGGCAGGTTTTCGGGCAGGGGGAGTCAGGATAGTTTAAGGGGTGGGGTCCTTTTTAGGGCCCAGGATTTTAGGACTCAGGGTGGAGGGAAAGGGGCGTGCACTTTACACACAGTGGAGAAGTGTGGCTCAGGGGTTAGAGGCGGCAGACCCGGAAGCTGAGATCAGTCCTGGACCAGGGTTCAATTCCCCGCCTCGGCGGGTCTTGGGCTCAAAAATTCCACGGACTCGATAATTCTCGTTCCGGTCCCCACTCGACTCACAGGTTCACACTCTGCGACTCTGGGCAATAGCTTGCTTAATCTCCACTACGGCCCCTCGCGGCGGGATGCCTGGCTTTCACATTGTGGATACCCTGCTGGGGTTATCTCACAGGGGAATACCAGGACGGGTTCCCAAGGCAAGCGCCTTGATGCCTTCGGGTGATACGTGCGCTATATAAATCGCAATACATTACATTACATTACATTACACATCCCTTTATCAAACATGCCTTTACCACAAAATTGTGTGGTAAAAGCATGTGTGGTAAAGGCAAGCGTGGTAAAGGAATGCGTTGGTCAGACAAATTCTTGGTAGAGGCACGTTTGGTTCAACCATACACGCCTCTGTCATACAACCTTAAAAAACAATGCCAAAGACAATAGCTCTCATAGACCAGACTTACTGGTTTGCCAATGCTTTTTAGTTTTAGGGCTTGATTTTGATTTTGACGGATGGGTTATTCTATCACAAACATGATGGATATCCTGCGCGCCGTATTACAAGAGCAATATATACATAATACACTTGTGAAATGGCGGACGGATAATCAGTCACAAGTGCGAAGGAGTAACGTATCTGCCAAACTCTAAATTTGGCCCTTAATGTACATCTCAGGAGAACATGACTCTTATTGTGTGAAGAAAAATGCTATTGGCTTTGCATTTTTGTAATATGAACGTAATTTAAACACACGTGGATTCCTGAAAAAGTACAAACATTTAAAGAATGTACTAAAAGTAATTTGACAAAGCAAGATTTTGGCCTACCAGCCCTGGCACTGACGTGCCCTTCTTTGTAGGGGGATGTACACATGTGAACATACAAAGTGCTGTCAATCACAGTGTATAAGAACCGGTAGTAACATTGAACCATGTTGAAAAAAACTCAAACTTGTGTTGGATGAAGCATGTCTTTGGGAAGCTGTGCCCCTTCAACTTCGTACATTTTTCAAATGTGTTTTTCCAGTGAATTTGGCAACTATGATACCCTTTGGAAGGTGTGCCATGTGTTCGACCATTGTCAACATTAAAACAGTTTACCTGCACTCAATTGACTATTACTATCACAATTATGCTGTGATTGACTGTGCTGACAGCAAGATCAACATAGTCCATGGATGACTGCCTACTGGCCCTGCTTCTAAAAGGCTTTTCTGTCCCCAAAACGTGGACTATTTGTCTTCATCACATCCGGGCAATGGATGTAGGCTGTATGTTGTCTATTTTTTAGATCTATGTTCCTTGAGTGGACTAGTAAGTGTCAAGTTCCATTTGACCCCATGTGTGTGCTGTGCAAAATGATGATGTATTTTGTGTTTTGTTGGTGATGTCCTGCTCTGTCATAGTCTACACGGGCATTGTCTGTTTCCCGGTCCCCGAAACCTGAGTATCTGGTGAGGGACATATTCAGTCCATTCCCATTGTTTCAGTGTAGATTTTCCCTGCTTGGGTGGAAATCATCCTCCCCTATTTCCTGTGTTGTGGCAATCATCCTTGGATACGAGAGCATTGTAATCCCCCAATGGAGGCCTATATGCCTTACACTGAGGACGTCATCATTGGAATGTCTTTTTACTCTGGGTCTGTAAAATAGGGCAGCAACTGAGATTTCTCTGCCAGGTTTGGAGGAACCCAAAAACATTTGACAATGGTATTCTGATTTGACCACTGGAGGTGAGTAAGTGCTGCACCCTTAGGCCAGTACCTGGTTCACCTTCATTGACTTGATCCGAAAGGTGCCGGTAGATTTCAGAAGACCAAAGTACCAGGATTCCTATGATCCCTCCAGTCTGAGGGTCTGATTGAGATCTTTGCCGATGAGTTACTCCGTCAC
The DNA here is from genome assembly GCF_964263255.1 of Lissotriton vulgaris. NCBI lineage: Eukaryota > Metazoa > Chordata > Amphibia > Caudata > Salamandridae > Lissotriton > Lissotriton vulgaris. The sequence continues at coordinate 734,690,086 of NC_141691.1, read as the reverse complement.
CACTGTAAAGATATCCTGTCCGCCCAAATATAAATCCTATAGTATATAATGCGGTGGTTCTCAAACCTTTTAATGCTGCACCCCCGGTGTTAAAAAAAAGTCATCAGGGCCCCCCAGAACTTTTCACAATTATTCTACTAAATTTGCAATGTTTAAATATATCTTAACATATTTGAACATTGCAGGTACGCGCTATTACCCCTTTTGAAAATGCAATCAAGTACATGATTGCCAAACATACTATTCTGGTCAGCAAGCCTTGCTAAAGTGTAAATGTAACCACAGTATGAGTATCTGAAATGTGGTGGGGGGGGGGGGGGGGGGGTTTAGGGAATATTTGGAATCCCTTCCCCTTTGACAGCTACTCCCAGCCAGGATATAAATAACAAAAGATGCTAGTAATGGCCCATTACAAAGTGGCTTACTGCCGCTCTTTTTTTTGCACTTAAAAAAAGCACTGTTGTCAGCATGATGCTTCTCTTGGCCAGAGAGTGGTGACCCCTCCCCCAAGATCAATTAAGGCCCTCCTGGGGGGCCCTCCCGCAGTTTGAAAACCTCTGATATAATGGGATTTACATTTCAGTGAACAGGATATCCGTCATTGTTGTGACGGAGTAATTTATCCGCCAAGATTTATATCAGGACAGAAGTGAATGCCTGGAGGAGGTTCATGAATGCTTATAAACCATGAGCATATACCCTGCAGGGCCTCTTGGCACTAAAACATCTTAACAGCAGAGGGCTGAATTCTAGACAAAGATACCATTTGCATTAACAAAACAGAATGTTTTGAGAGCTTTCTCGCGTGGGGCAGAATGCCTTTCCAACTCAAAGGAAGACAGTTCCATAATTGAAGCCCCTAAACCCTCAACATTCTACCTTCGATCCTGGTCTGGAAATGTTGCAACTGAGAACATCAAAGTGCTTTTCTATCAGAATTTTGTTTTGAACTATAATATGAAAAACAAGCAGCCAGTGAAGAATCGTTGAGCCTGGTGGATTTAGAACCAGTTGCTTAGGGCCTGTGTGTAGGCCTTACGCTGCTGCGTATTCCCAGCCCACCAGCAAATAATGCACACAAGACACAGGCGTAGTGCTTGAGAGACCAGAAGGTCTGGACCTCGCCTCTTTTATCAACAGACAACTTGCACATGACTGCAAACACCACGACTGGGTCTGTGCTAGGGGTTTTACTCGAAAGACTGCTCCCATCCCTTTCATGTTGGAACCACCCAGATTCCAACATAACATTCCTCGCTAACCCCGACAGAACAAATTTAGTGAACATAACTATTGAACCTCCTGAAACAAAATGAACTAAAAAAAAGAATACACAACTCCCGTCCAAGACTGCAGGCCACAATCATCTGGTCCATACTCGGGTGCATGCCTGTCCGGATCAGTTCAGCAAAGAGTCTTTGAATCTGGTAGAACCAACTGTACGTGGTCTGAGATGGTACCTAACCATCCCCTTTTGACAAATCACTGGACTAACCTTAACCACCTCTTCGTGTTGCAGAGAGGTTCCTCCAGAGCCACCCTCACATAAATCTCCTCCAGTGTCATTCTCATGAGGGCTTAGAAGATCTGTTTCGGTGGAACCTCCTGTGGGACCCAGCAGAGTGTCTTCATCTCCCCAGTATCCTCCATATGAGAAGACCGATGAGCGGCATGTATTGTTTGAAGAAAACTACATTCCTGGTGATAGTGTCATCACCTCCTCTCGCTATGATATTTGCCCCTGAACCAAATTGACCTTCCATGGATTAGCCTCAAATGGTAGCCGAAATTTGCTTCCTATATGTGGATCCCAGACAAGTATCAGATCACTAACCTGTAGAGGCTCTAGCTGGGCCCTCCGCTTCACAGATGTTTTGTTGTTCTGTACGTTACACTGGCGCAATGCTACTGCCACCCCATCTCTGACTGCTGACGGCTGCACAAAGTGAGGAATGGTGTCACTCACCATCCTATTCATGCACAGAGTGCTGGGGCTAACTCCTGTTGTGTCATGCGGCATAAGTCTATACTCTCGTAGGAATTAATACAAGGCACATTTCAAATTCTGGTCATCAGCCAGCGTAATCCATATGACTTTATTCACCATTCACATGAAATGTTCAGCCTTACCATTATCCTGAAGCCATCTGGGTGGGATCCTCCAATAAAAAATACCTCTGGACATCAGATACTCAGTGAATTCTTGGCTGGAAAGCGGGGGTCCATTGCCTGTATGGAGTTCAGTGAGCAAGCCATGAGTAGCCATGACCTTCTCCAAACGGTGCACAGTCTGACTAGTGGTCATGGGATCAAGGATTTCAACTTCAGGATACTTTTAAAAGTCATCAGTTACAACCAACATGTGTCAACCATCAGGCAGGCTTCCAAAGTCTGCACTCGCTCTGTGCCATTTAAAAGGTATAATGTCATCCTTGAGAATAGGTGCAGTTGGATCTGCGGGGCCAGCAGCTTGATGTGGATGGCAGTGGTGCGCAGTTTGTTCTTCCCATTCATCAAGTCCAGAGAACCAGACCCTGCACCTAAGTCTAGATTTTGTGTTGGCCACCCCTTGGTGAGCTATATGGGCTAGATCCACCCCTTGCTTTTGGAAATGTTCAGGTATCACTAACTGGTATCCTCTCAACAAACAGGCTTCAGGAGATGCCTCAGCTCATGATGACATTGTGCAGCTACAAGAATTTCCCTCACACCTCAGCAGTTCGATGGGACAAATCCTGTTTCAGCGTCTTCCATTTCCCATTTGACACAGCCAATAGGGCCACCTAGAGACATTCATCCACAATCTCATCCAGTGAAACAGGTAAGGATGGGCCTGTTCTACTACAAACTGTACATGCTCCTCCGCTTCCTCAGCCTCAGACTCCACAAAGATAGTGGCCAGCCCCGTATGTCTAGAGAGATAGTCTGCAGGATTCTGGGTCCTCGGCAGGTATTCCTCAGAGAAATGGCACTCCTGCAATCAGAGAATCCATTTTAGGAGGCAGCTTGGAGGAGGAACCAGTGAAGAGAGGAATACGTGGCTTGTACTACAAATGGGTGTCCATAGACATATATGTGAAAATGTCTGCACACTCAATGAACAGCCATGGCCTCCTTCTCAATATGTGTGTCGCTGGTCTGTGCTATGGGGGCCCTTTTAACATTGTTCTGTTTTTGCTACAGTACTGCCTGTGCCACTGATGGGAGCAGGGGCTGCCTTAATGTCTTTGACTTTTGCAGGATCTGGCATAACTCCATCCTCAGAAAAACTATAATCACAAAAAACAGATCTCTCTCTGAAGGACTGCACATTTCTCCCAATGGAGAGTGACCCCATTCTCCAACAGTTGCCGAACGATCTCCCTGAGCCTGTCAACGTGTTTTTGGAGGGTGGGGGCGTGCACCAAGATGTCATCACTGACATTAGTGACACCTGAAGGTTCTGCCAGCACCCTTTTGATTGTATCCTGAAACATTTAGTCAGCACTGGATACCCCAAATCTGAGGCGTTTATACCTCCTCAAACCCACATGGATCGAAAATGTAAAGATCACTCTGAATTCGGGTGCCAACATCAGCTGATAATATCTGTCCCTTAGGTCCATTTTTGAGAACCAGCTTGATCCAGTGACTTTTGCTATAATATAAACTACCATGCGTGTCAAGTGACTTTCATGTCTAATTGCCATATTGAGCAGGCAAACATCCACACCAATTCTAACCTCTTTGAATTGCTTGTGTTTCCGGGTCACTATAATAGGGGACGCCCATGGAGTAGGGCCTTCAACTTTTTCATTAATGTTGACTTGTTCCAGTTTTTGCAGCTCTTCCTCAACCTTAGGACCTGGGTGAAATACCACCTGTCGATGTCGCACTGCAACTGGTTGGACTTAATCATCATTGTGAAGGTGCATTATGCAACCCTGGAGGTGTCTAAATAAAAGTCCAAACTCAGCCAGCAGGGCTCCAACATTCATCGAGTGCACACTTAATGCAAAACACACTAGCTGGAGACTCTGTCCCATCTAGCAACTAATCAGCTTACAAGTACCTCCTTTCATGACATACGCTTTGGCTCGTTTTGTCTGGGCCCCATGGATTACACTTGTTGTGAATACACCTGCCAGTGGGAGGAGCGATGTCAAGCCAAAAGCAGGTTCCTGTGTTGACATGGGGTGTAGGACGGGTTGCTGTGGGACAGTGTGTAGTACCATCCGCGCCAGTATATTGATGGAGCACCAATGTCACTCAGAGCTGGGATTTGGTGACCAGTGATTGTAACCATGAATCATGGTGTGCGTTGTCTGTGGCGATCCTCAGGTTGCATGGCATGGATGACATGCAGTGCGCCGTCCATTTCATCATCGTCTGTGTTCCCATCATCTTCCCGCATTGCCAGGATGTCTGTGGCATTCAATGATTTGGACTTCTGCACCTTCTAGGATGCGGTGGAGTGACATACCTCACCAAAATTATTGAGTTTGTTACATGCAGAGCACCTTTTACCTTGCGCTGGACATCCACCCTGATGCAAGTAAGGGCCTCCGCACCAGTGATACACCTTAAAATTCACAGCGGAATTTGGACAAGCCTTCCTCTTCTCAGCGCCAGCTTTTGTAACCAGAGTGACTGGTTCAAAATTGACTGTTCATTGGTGAGTCACCCTTAATGTGCGTTGCACGTGTTTTGGCGAGTTCTTTAGACACCATGGCCCTCTTGTGCCGCTCCCTAACTATGCTACAGACGGAGATCTGGGAGGTTGGTGGTTGTGGCACTGCGACAGGCCCTACTGTTCCTCTCAGCAGTTACGTGGGTGAGACTGGGCTAATAGGCAGCAAAAAACCCAAGGACACCTCTCAAGGGGAAGAACAGACAGTGCCTTGGGGACTGGAGTAAACAAGTCCGAATTACCACCAGATGTTATGGTATGTTAAGTTATATTTAATTTATAAAGCACACAGCTACTCAGGAGTGTACCGGCGCTTGCTTCAGAAAAAAGGGAAATGCACACTCATCGGGTTAAAAGACCAACGTTTCCAGTTTCTTCCTGAAATGATGAGCAAATTGTTCTAGGGCCCATACATAGGGCACAGTGAAAAGGCAAAGTACAGTCCTGACCAGGAGCAACCGTGGCACCGTTTCGGGTGTGGGCCTCACTACAGCCCTCCAGGCGAAGTAGAGTTTTCCTGAGTTCCCTAATCCACGTGACTTGGGCACAACTGAAGAACCCCCGGGCCCGGCTGAGGAGGGCGGGGTCACTGGCTGCATGGGACTGGGCTAGGGCACAAGTCAGTGGGTCTCTCTTCGGGCATGGTGTTCCCGTGCAGCCTGAGAGTCGGCGGGACCTGCCGCTGCTGGTACAAACTCAAAGCACAACCTCCAGCACTACAGCTCAAGCGCAGTACCTCCAAGGCTGGCTGGGATAGGGTAGGGCCACCGCCACTGAGGAACTGTGGGTCAGTGGCATAGTCATATCAGGGCAACAGGAACCCCCCGCCCCAACATACCCAACATCCCGCAAATAACACACAGACACAAGTGTTAAGATTGGGAAAAGTTGCTGCAGGTCTATTACATACAACATTATGTAATCACGGTGGGTTATCTTACGGGCGATCCAAGGGCAGGCCGCATTCTCCCCACCTGCCCGCCTGATGAGCCAATCAGCATAGTGGCGAACCACCCAACTGCTGCACCATTATGGTAATCACAGTACTCACGCCCCACGTTCCGGGGCGTATCCAGGCAAACCCCCGGTTGCACAGGCCCACAACGGCCCGAAGGACTACTGGGGCGCCGACACGGGTTCCTGGACCTCCCATGAGGTTCGAGGTTAGGCTCTGGCACCCCTATGTGCCCGCTGAAGTACAGTGTTGCACCTCTCTGCTTCCGGATCGCCCTGTAACTCCGCCAAAGCCCGGGCGGCAGTGCCCGCCGCAGCACGGGCCCCCCACCAATCGCTACCTCTGTTACCTGCAACCTTTGCTCAGAAGTGCCTCTTTTAAATCGAGGAGGAACAAGTCCAAGCCAACTGGCGTGAGATGAACCCCATCCGCCTCAAAGTAACCACTGATTTTGTCCTGAATCATTTCATGCTTGATGAAACCAAGACCCCTCTGTTGGGTGAATTTTTTCATGGCGCTGTTGATTCTCTTCCTGGACCTTTTTATTGCTTGACACGACTTTGCGCCCCGCCAAACTCTACGTGGCACAATTTCAGACCACCAGATTTCACACTCCCGCATAAGCCCGCAGATGACCCCTAGATCCACTTTCATTTTTTGCAATAAAGTGGTCCTTCCCAGGTTCGTGAGGTCATTACCACCCAGGTGAATTACCAAGTGTTGAGGTGGGGCCCCAGCTGCAGATAGCGCTTCCTGTAATTTATGCAAAAGACTATTCCAGCGCATGCCAGGAAAACCCAACCAAGCACATTCAGTGTTTGCGGAGCCCTGCGTCCAGTTCCTGATCGCTTCCCACCGACCCAACCTGGAGACGGTGGAATGCCCCAAGACCCACACTCTTGACCCTGTCAAAAGAAAAGACGCAATTCACTTTGACATGTTTATTGACCAAAACATTGCACAGCAAAATAGAGTAAAATAGAGCATTGAAGCCTAAAACTAGTAACACCGCACACATATAAACAATAGCATGGACAGACGGTGGCACACCACCGCTCATGGGCGAATGTATTGCTTATAGCAGGGAGACTCCCAGCGCCCCACTTTTTGTACATTTGCCGGCTGCAAGCCTGCTTTGAAGGCAGAAGTGGCCGCCCCAATTCTGAATGAATGGCTGGAAAATCTTTTTGCTCGCTTCAACAAACCGGCTCTATCAAGGCATGCTAACATGATTTTATCCATTTGGTACTTGGTCAGAGGGCTCAGGTCAGCATGGATCAAGAGGTAACCCTGCACCGCAAGATGCAGATCAAGGTAGGACTGGAGGGCCGACACTGGACAATAACGAAGATCCCCCAGGGGGGCCAGCAGAATAACTGCCCCTTGCCTGCCTGGTCTGTTTTAGACCGCCTGAGAGTGATGGACAGACCAGCATCAATACTAATGTTCGCCACCAATAGTGCGTCCCCAGACCTATCAGACCTGGAGCGTGCCACTAACTCACTGCTACGAAACGCTCCAAAAAATGCTAGGCAGAAAGCAGCCGAAAAGAGGGACGCTTCTAAATGCGAGTGCACCACAGCCTGCAGTACCTCTAGCATGGCCTGCAGAGTGGGAAAATAAATGGGGAACCTGTTATCGGGAACCCTTGGTTCATCCCTAGCCCACCCCTTCAAAGCTGCCTTAATCACAAAAGACTTGGCCGGGTCACCTGCCCCTCAGTCTAGAGTCATGGCTGATCGCAGCAATGTGGCCGCATTCCCAGGAGTGAGATTTACCCCGTTTCTTGGCCCAGACAACAAAGGCTTGTACTCTGTCCTCAAGAGGCAAGGCTGCCAGACCCAACTCATCATTGGCTTTGTGGAAGTAGGCCAGGTGACTGCCATAGCGCCTCCTCCTACCTGGAGCTAGAGACCTCTTCCCTAACGCTCTCAGCTCCTGCTCCACTCCAAGATGCGCCAAAGTCCTGGTGCGAAGGGGGTCATCTCCGTTCTCGCATGTGGGCATGCCGCCGGGAAACGGTCCCACTGAAAACGAGAAAGAGCATCAGCCGCGACATTTGTGACCCCAGCAATGTGCCTAGCCCTAAATTCAACGTTACAGCGCAGGCTCCTACTGGCTAATTCCCTCAGCAAGCAAAGAACCAACGGGCAACTCGCTGTTTGACCGTTGATGGCTTGCACGACCGCCATATTGTCTGACCAGAAAAGGACCTTCCTGTTGGACATGGGGCCCGGCCAGAGATGCAGCGATACCACGATGGGGAAGAGCTCCAGGACAGTAATGTGAGATGTGATCCCGTGCTTATGCCAGCTGTTAGGCCACTCCTGCGCGCATCATAGATCACCCAGGATTGCACCAAAACCCTCCCTGCCTGAGGCGTCGGTGAACATGCTGATTTCAGGGCTGTCCACCCACGGGGACCTCCAGATAACCGTCCCGTTAAAATCAGACAAGAATTCTGCCCACATTACCAGGTCTTTCTTCAAGCCCGCAGACAGCTTTACAAAATGATGACGTTTTAAGACATTTGCAGTGACCCTGGCTAACCTTCTAGCAAACAAGCTGCAAAATTAAGTTTGCCCAGGAGACTCTGAATGACCCCCAGAGGCGCCTTGTCCCTTCCTAGCAAAGCCTGAATGTCCCTTTTCAGGTCCTGTACCTTCCCGGCAGGGAGTCTCGACACGCCCATTACCGTATCCAACTCGATGCCGAGGAAAGTGAGAACCTGTGCTGGACCCTCGGTCTTGCCATGTGCAAAAGGCACACCCAGGTGTCCGGCCAGGTCCATGAAACAATTCAAACCTTCACTGCATTCCTGAGTGCCCTTCCTACCGATGAATAGGAAATCATCTAGGTAATGGGACACCGCTGTGACACCATATTTCTTGGAGAGTGCCCATTGCAGGAAGGAGCTAAATGCCTCAAAGAAGGCGCACGAGACAGCGCAACCCATAGGCATGCATTTGTCTAAATAGTACTCCCCTCTACATTTGAAGCCCAAGAGGTGCTGACTATCTGAGTGCACGGGCGAAAGTCTAAATGCCGCCTCAATATCTGCCTTCGCAAGCCAGGCCCCTTTCCCTGCTCTCCTAACCAGGTCAACTGCCTTGTCTAGAGAACTGTAGAAACGGAGCAAGCCCCCTCCGCTAGCCAGGAGTTCACTGAATTGCCTTCTGGGAAGGAGAGGTTGTGAATTAGCCTGAAAGCCCCCGGCTCCTTCTTGGGGACCACACCCAGGGGGGACACCACAAAATCAGGGAGGGGAGGTGATGGGAACGGGCCAGCCACCCTCCCCAAAGCCAATTTCTTACAGATTTTCTTATTTACCACCTCTGGGAGGTCCCTAACTGACTTCTGGTTCTCGGCGTCACTACTGACCATAGGACCCAGGTAAGGGATTTTGAAACCTTCAAGAAAGCCTTCCGCCAAGACAGGCCTGTCTTTCTCATGGGGATAGGACCTCAGTAAGGGCAAAAGGTTAGGGATGATGATAGGAGACGGGCCTTTGGACTGGCGGGGAACATCCCCAACTGAAGTAATTACATGCATTAGATCAACTTGGCCAACAGGGGGGGCAAGGGGGCGAGGGCAGCAGGATGGGCACAGAGGGGCAGGGCGGGGAAAAAGCCTTTACTTGTCTCTGCTGGTTGAGCCTGCTGCGGAATCGCGCTTGTCGCATGCCGACACCGGGTGGGAACCACTGCACTTACTGCAAGAGTGTGCAAACCTGCACGCCTTACCACAGGTGCAATTTCCTCTGTTGAACAACCTGCAAGTTGCTGCGAACCCCTTCCGGTTTGTCTGTCTATTGAATCCCCCACCGCCGCGCCCCCCACGAAGGGACTGCTTGAAATGCCCTTTTCTCTCTATGTACAGGCCCTTACCTGCCTCAGCTTTCTTCTCCTGTGTGCTAACTTTGCCCCCACCCTCTAATTTACCCTTACCCATATTCTGCATCCAGAGTCTCACCTCCATCTGATCCCAGTCTAATTCAGGGCAGACCGACATCTTTTTTCTAAATTCGCAGTCATATCTGTATCACCCCCATGCCTGCAGATGACTCCGCCTCCTCAGTTATAACACTCGCATACTGGAATAGGCCCTGCGCCTGCTCGGGGAAGCGCTCAGTGATGACTGTCGCTAAGATGGAAAAAGCTTGTCTCCAATTCTTGATTGTTTTCTCGGGCCAAGACTGAAAACGAACTTTCTTATCTTCATCCTTGCCCCCCATTTTTCTGATGTCAACACCCTTGGCCCCCAACATGAGGAGGGAGAAGATGTCAATAAACTCCCTACGCCAAATACCTTCTTTTGCTGCCTGAGGCACCTGCCATGCAAGAGAGCATTTGCCTGACAGCAGGGGGGCCATGGTCATCAGAAACGCCGGCGCGGGGGAGAGTGTGCTGAGCGCGGGCGCAGATGCAGCTGGTAGCGCAGGCAAAGTCGAGGGAGCTGAAGGGGAGGGGAACAGCACTGGAGCAGGGGGTGGTGATGAAACAGGGCTGGACTGTTCGTAGCCGGCCGACGAAGCCGAGTCGGCAAGGGAAAATTCGGACGCTGCCCTGCTGTCCCCACCTTGGGCCGGGAGCCCTCCCCACACCCGAGCTACCAATGCGTCAACTGAGGCCGCGGGGGTGGAACTGTTGCCACCGGCGCATCCGCCAGAGGCCCCACAGTTGCTGAAGCCGGCAAGGAGGCGGCACGGAAACCCGCTCTGACCTCTGACATGAAAACAGTGAGGGTATTAGTAAGCTTACCCAGGTCCTCCCGGGTGGCAAAGTCTGCTGGAGGAGCCCCAGACAGAGGGAGGGGGGGGGCAGGAGCCATGACCACCGCCGGGGGGGAGGCAGGGCGTGCACAATAACATTCCTGGTTGATTTGGGCGCCCTGCTTTTAGGGGGTGGCTCCGCGGGGAAGTCTTTCACTGTAGGCTTCCGAACACGCTTGGACCTAGTGTGACCAGTATCTTCTACAATGTCTTGTAAGGGGGCGGGGGGCAGGGCCGGCCCCGGGAGCTCTAGGGGGGTTGGCCGTCAACAGTTCACTAGCCCATGCAACCCCATTTGTCTTGACCAAGTCCAAAAGTGCCTTCAGCTGCGCAGCATCCTGAGAGGGTCCTATCCCTGAATCGTCGACTTGTGACGTCTGCGTAAAAAGCGGAGGCGACCCCTGGCTCTCCATTCCTATCTTTGTCTCTTCCCCTGCAAGAGAAAGTGACTGTGAGCCAAAGACAAAACGAGATGCAGTGGCAACAGGTGCCCACAAAGACCCAATCCCCGACCACCCCACATACAGAGCGGGAAGAGGAAGGGGGACACTGCATGAACAAAATTGGGCGACGCGCGGGAGACAGGAAATTCCCGGATAACCCGGATAAACAATACTAAAAATGCCCCGACCCTCGCCACTCGAAGCCGCAGCCTAAGTATAACCTGGTTCGTTTGACCTGAACGAAAAACACATCTGCTGCCAAGGGACGACGTGACCCCCTTTGTACATACCTCACACGAAACCGGTCCTCGCACAGGAGTGGGAGAGGGAAGGGGGGGCGGGAGGTGAAGATATCCCGGGCCCCGGACACGGAATGCCAGGACTTGGCACAGTTCTGTCTGAAAGAAAGGAATACATGAAATCGTGTACGTAGTCGCCCCGAGTTAGCAGAACCATGAATAGACCCGCTTCACACCGCGAGACTGGCATGTTGAGGTCGCTAGACTTAGTATCAAAGTTGTACAATAAAAGACATGAAAGCTCCACATGTGCCGACCCTCACACGTGCCCCCACTGGTGTTTAGTACATGCAACATTATATAATCACGGGGGCTAAATACCACCAAAGCAAGGTACACAGAATTGCCTAGTGGGAACGACTACAGGGTGCCGCCCAAATTTTAAACAGGCCACCTTAACACGCTTCACCCCTGCGACGCGGTCTGGCCACCCACAGCCCCAGATACATACCTCACAAACAATTGCTGTTGCAGGCAGGAGGGGTGGTGGACCACCGGGGCGAGCGCGCAAGTCGCAGGCCGAATCGTTCTGCAAGATAAGGAATGCAATAATTAAAATTGAAGCACACAACATCACACTAACCGTCTCACGTTGGTGCTGAGCTCATAAGAAAGCCGGTAAACGGATGGCCAACACACGCGTCAAAATTACTGACAATCAAGCAAATGATGCACTTCCATGCTTGATTGAACGCTACAATATTATTGTTGTAAAACCAGGCCCAAGGAATGCACACAACCTGAATCAGACGCAACGACAAGGCACACGGCCGACATGCGGGAGGGGCCCGGCAAGCAAGGAAATTAGGGAAATAAAACATACACCGCTGTAGGAAAAACATTGTGAAACAGAACCTGAATCATCATAACCCCATCGCACCACACCGATACTGCACAGGGTACGGGGGGGCCACTCAACGTGGCTGCCGCGGCATGGATGCCGGCACATGCACCCTAAAACATTCACCACACTGAGCAGGCTGAATTTAGCATACCCAATGCAGTCTTGAACTCACATGACAACTATCTTAATCTCACTCAACCGAGTGTCTTGTGCCACATTGTACACGAATACGAGACTCGGGCGCCACATGCCCAATGTTGTAGCATAGCTTGCTCCTACTAACGGCTCCGGGCGGAGGTGCCGCAGCCCGGCCCTCCGAGAGACAAGAGCACCGTTCACACCCTGAGACCGGACCCTGGCTGCCGCCCCATAAGCGTACACCGATGGGCCCTTGTCGGCCCACCCAAACGGTAGCCGAGACGGCCAATAGCCAGGGATGGGGGGGGCGGAAGCCACAGCATGGTGAGACCTCATGGGGGCTCCCACCGTGGGCCGCTAGCGACCGGGGCAAGTGAGGGAAGCCCCGCCAAGCCCGCTCACCCGGGCCCACGTTTCACCCCCAGGCGCCGCCCGGGGGCCACGCAGGCGCAGCACGGAGGAACTAGTGCAAGACAACGTTAGGCCTGGGTGAGGGAGCACCAGGGAAGCCAGCACACCCGGCACCGCGTTCTACCCCCAGGCGCCGCCCGGGGAGATGCAGGCACACACGGCCGTACCGGATAACAATAGCACCAACGATCGGCCAGTGCCTAGCCCAGCCTGTGAGCAGACAAATCACCACAATTCAGGCATCTGCACACAGGACCGGGGCTAGGACTTACCCGGCACTAACCACGCGGAGGCCCGCGGCCGACGACACAGCCCCATTGGTCCGCATACTTGATAAACGGAGCCCGCAGGGCATAACCGGATGTGGGGCAGGAGGGAGGAACCGCGTCGGCACCTCCCACCACCAAAACGGCAGAAACGCCCTGGGCACGCACTGGCGAGCACGCGGCCCAAGGCAGCAGCAGGCTGCGCCCTTCGCTGCATCCCTTTAGCAGAGAGCGCGGCTAGGAAAGCAGACCCTCAGGCCTGACCCCACATCAGCCCGCCCCGGCCGGTGCTTACGGCTGATATAAACCCGTTTTGCCATCTACCCCCACCTCCACAGCGGACCGTCGCTAAGCGGGCCGCCTAGCCCCGCTCAAACCTCCAAAGGGAGGGAGTAGGCGGAGGCGGGGGTACAGCCCGTAGGCCTCAGTGGATAGGCCTCACTCACCAAAAGAGTGTCCCGAAGTAGTACGCGCGATGACCGGAGCGGCAAAGAGGCCTAAACAATGGCAAGGGGGAAAGATATACCCCCTCTCCCTGCCTGCTGCCCCAGACGCGCGTCACCGTCCCACCCACCACCAGCCGGGCAACGCCTGCCCTGGGAGGAGTGGCTGACCACAGCAAGGGGCAGGGGCAGCCCTCTGAGACTAAGGGCCCGCCCTCCTGATGGCCACCGTGTGGCCTCGGGCAGCCACAGATCCACAGTGAGAGGAGCGCTAGTGAGGTGCCTGCAACAGAACGGGTGCAGCTGCTCCCTAGAGGGGCTGCCGGAGCACGAAGGAGAGCTGCTGAGACACAGCCCTGAGCCACAGAGCACGCCTGCCCCAAGCACAGCAGAAAAGGCAATGTGGCTACAACACCAGCAGAAAAGTGAGAGCCGCGAGCGAAGCGGCCACATAGGTTATAGGCACTCCCCTCATCGCCAGTTGTTGGATTTAGGCCCAGTTGTTTAGGGCCTATATGTGGGCCTTGCACTGATGCGTGTACCAGGCCCAACAGCAAATAATGTGCACAAGAAATAGGTTTTGTGATTGAGAGACCACGAGGTCAAGGTCTCGCCTCTTTAATTAACAGAACCCCTGCACGTGACCACCGAACTCCCAACCTTGTCCGTGCTAGTAGTTTTACTCAAAACAACCCTCCCATTCCTCACATGTTGGGAAACCCCAGATTCCAAAACAACAGAGCCCATTAATGCATTAGGCATAAGGTCCAGAAATCTATCCACTGTTTACTTGGAAGCCGATGCAGGCTCCCCAACTTCTAGAAATCGGCTTTCTATTTTTAATTCCAAACATGGCTCTCATTACATAATTTGAATCAGTTACAGTTGTTTTAAAGCAGAATCTGATAGCCATATGTACGGAATATTATAATGATCACATCTTGAATGAATGCAGGAAATAAGGTCCTGTTTTTGTAGATTCTTTTGAGAAGGAATCTTTGATTGATAAAAGCATAAATATAATATTGCTTTAATTTGAGGAAGCGTGGATAATTGAATATCCAAATAAATCCCGAAAGGTTTTGCGTTTTTTTCTTGATAAGGCGAGCTAGGGCCAGAAATGCAAAAAATGGATTCACAAAAAGCGGTCATAAATTGTACACCAACCTGTTGCGAATCAATTCTCATTGTTGCAAACTTACCTATGTACTAGTAGCTCAGTTCACAAAATCACCATTCCGAATGGGTCACAGCTTGACCTACAAATTATTATTCAAACTATGACTTACTCCTAATAGGTTCCATCAATGAGCCTACCAACAAAAGGTTACTTTTATTCTCATTCAGTTGAAAGGAATTTTGAGAAATACACGTTAGAGTTTCTAACACATAAGTAATTATTTGGACCCGCCCATGGATTTTCGAAAGTGGCAGATTATTCATTGCTTGTCATCAGCAATGACAACACACAGCGGAGCCATATTTAACAGGGGTTGAAGATAGATAATAACAAGCACTGATAAATGCAATAGGTTTCGTCTATGTCATAATTATTAACTTTAAGTTTTACCTTGGTGAGCAGTTGTGAAATATAAGTGAAAGAAACCCTTCTTCCTACTCCACTGCCCCCTGACTGTACGCTTCAAGTCCCAGTCCTAAGCCCTTCTTTGTCATTAAGCCATATACGCATTGAAATATCCATTGAGTTTTTTTATTTTGCAGAAATCCTCATACAAATTTATGTCGAAGTGTCAAATTTCAGAAAAAAACAATGATGTGGTTTACTGCCAATATGTTGGCAGTGCTTAATGTTAGCTGGTCGTTCCGGTGCCCGGCAATTGCACATGTGTGTGGAATAAAGCCTGTAAACCATGGTGCACAAAGTGACACACACAACAATTTCACAAATACATAATGTCATCGGGCATCCCCTCTTTTAGGGATAGTACTACCCCATGGAGGAGGTGCCAGAAGGTATCCTTGTAGTCACACACTGGGGAAAAGTATACATTGACAATTAGAAAAGTAGACAACCCAATGTCCAAGAAAGTCTCGTGTAGGGTGAAGTAGACCCCTAACTTACTTCTTCAATACGCGGTCTCTGCTGATTACCTAGATCATAGTGTATTATACGAAAGTCAAGTTGTAATGATCAACGCCCTGTTTAAAAAGACAGAAGTGTGCTCAATCATGTTTGAGTCACCAAAAATATTGTAGTTAGTTCAGCAAGAGAATGTCTATCGACAAGGGCATGCTTGTAAGGGAACACGTCTCTGGAAAGAGGCAGGAGCATGTGCATTGAGTCTCCGGGACCGTCAGAAAGATTGATCAGCAGTCCTTAGTCAAGTGGATTGCTAGAAGATCATGCGAGTACTAGTCTGGGGTGGCCCAGTAGAATGTTGCGGTCTCATTTTATAGGTTAACAAAGAAAAAATTAAGTGTATGCTGTAGTTGGTGTGGCAAAAGTCAGCGTTACAACTTCGCTGCATTAAAGGCATTGGGCACAAAATGTATAACAAGGGATAATCAAAGGGAGAGGAGACAAAGGGGTTAATGGGAGCTGTAGGCAGGAGTGGGCCAGGATAAGATAACGGTCCCTCTTTACAGACTAGAAAAGAAGATCTCAGCGTATGTAGTAGTGGGTGCGTTAAAAGTGAGCGATACAGATCTGCTGCACTAGAGGCACTGGCCAAAGTGAATAAGAACAGGGGCGAGCAAAACTCTCTAAACGCATGATGATGAATATAGAGTGACCCCTTAGGATGACCCAGACCTTTTTAGGAGGCTGTGCAGACAAAAAAAAAAATAAGGTTACACAAAAGCAGATGAAAATAGCACTTGGGTCACAGGACACTGATAAGAGAAACACAAGAGGAACAACACTAAATAGTATGCTACAACCAATAGAAATTAAGGAAAACGTAAGCGACAAGCACACAAACCAATGTATAGTAAGAGCGGTATGTAAGCCCCTTTTAAGATTTATATGAAGTACAATAGATTTCACAAGCACAGAGCAAGCTCTGTGCAGGTGAAGCCTACAAAGGATGTGTGACAGGGTTGAGCGCTGGGGATGCCCACATGTGATCGTTTGCGCCTGAAAACATTGAGTGGGTGGAACTACTACCTGAATATAACCTATAAAAAAACTTGAACCATGATAGAACCTAGAACCTGGTCTGCTATTTCCCAGCCATTGGTGAAAACCAAAAAGGACTCTGTGATCCACTGGGTCAAATGCTGATCTAACAACAGTGCTGCTGTGTCTACCTGGTCAGGGATGTGTGTAATTTACTCCATAGCATGGGCTGTCTCAGTGCCTCTGCCTGTGCTAAACTAGTAGCCAAGAGCTTAGAAAATTAGGAAGCTGCAGATATACTGATGGTTGCTTATACACAACCTTTACAGTTAGATTACCCAGATAAGGCAGCAGCGGGATAGGCATGTAACTGGCAACATTACTACAATCCAAATTGCTATTGTTTAATAACAACTTCACAATTCTTTTTTTCTATTCTCAAGAACAAAAGCAGATTCTAGAAACAGCTTTATTATATGTCTGATCGTATGAGTTGATGCTGCATGACAGGAATGCATTAGCCTTGGAGGGCATAGGGCCTCTTCTGTTCTGGTTTCGTTTAAGAAACACAGCCTCAACCGCCATCAGTTTTCAATCAATCAATCAATCAATCAATCAATCAATCAATCAATCAGGGGTATGTATAGCACACTACTCACCTGTGAGGGTTTCAAGGTGCTTGGGGGGGGGTAGATGGCTCTGGATTAGTCGAAGAGCCAGGTCTTGAGGTCTTGCCTGAACGTGTGCAGAGAATAGTAAAATTAGATTGTGGAATGTTTGTAGTTCTGTTAAATATCCTGAATGTTGGTAACAAAATAATTAGTTATTTTCTCGCAAAATTCTGAGGAATCTGAGTTTGAGTAAAAAGACAACTGGGTGAGATAAGAGAGTGAATAGTTCTAAACAGGTCTTTAGAAGGGTTTGTAGATGCCTTGATAAGGTCAGCGATATAATGCGAATTAGCTAAAAACAAATGATGTTTATATGATTTCAGCTGTTGTTTATACACTTTAAGAGGCATTCCTCATAAGAGGCTCGCCATTTGCGTTCACCCTGACAAACTCTTAGGGACAGATTTATCAATAGTTAATGCAACTCAGCAAGAAAACTTGCTGCTCCGCACTGCGTTTAAAGTGGGAAGGCACAAATGTGCCATATTCACCAATATATGGCGCATTCCTGGTTTTTGTCTGCACTGGTGCACAATCTGCTGCCAAACGCCAACGCAGGCACCCTTGTGCCAGTCCTTACAGGCATGTACCTCTTTTTAAGGGTGCTACAGGATGCAAGGCAGCGACTTTTCCTGCATTGCATTGCTCCAGATTTACCAAGCAGTGCAGGGCCATGCAAGGTTACCTTGCTCTGCTTCGTAAACGTGACTTAAGTATTGCGTTGCCCTTCGGACACCAAGCATGATGCAAGGAAAACACAATATTATGATTAATCTGGCCCTTAATCTTTGATTTTTCAAACCCTAAGCATCCCATACATTATAAGGTTTAAAATGAGATAGATATATGGGAAGCCATGAAAGCAACGAAGCAAAGAATCCGTGTACGGACAGCTCGACAGACAAAGCCTGCCCAGAAGTCATAAGGTTACCCCAGCCTAGCTGCTCCAAAATCAAGAAGACCATCTAGGAGGAGGATTTGTTCCATTGCCTTCATCAATGAGAAGGTGAACCTGCATTATCGCTAACATACACTATGCCTGTTGGATGCCCCTATTCACTAATTTACAGCCCCACGATTACTACGAGAGAGTTGATCTTCATGCTCAGCATGGGATTTTGTTCTGCCAGCTGAGAAGTTTTTCCTCATTGCAGAACCATTTGAACCATCATTCTAGCCCATATGTTCCCAGAGAAATTGCAGTCAAGATTAACCCTAAACTACATGGATGCTAGTGGCTACCAATGTCTTTTTTACTTGCCGTGGATGCCCCTTCAAAGAAGAATCTTGGACATGTTAGTGGATTTCAAGACAGAGAGACCTGAACAAAAGGTACCCTTAGAAACATAAAAAGGGAGTTGGCCCACTGTTTTCTACTCTCTCCAACATTCAACCATTGTGCAACTGACAGCTCACTAAACACTAGTTAATTGGCGTGTGTCCACAACTGGTCATGTAGTGTAGTTCCTAGTTTCCCACTAGGCCCTGCGCATTGGAATAACATAAACAGTAGTATCGACGTGGAACTGCTTATATTCCAGGCCTCCACTGACTATGCTAAACTTAATTGGGTTGTGTTACCAACTAGCTCAGAGGTCACTGGAAACTTTCTTCTCTGCATAGGAAGTGATCAGCTTCCTTGGCACAGACAAGAAGGGATTCAGTTTTCCAACAACCGTGCAACATGACAACTTTGCTCCTCAGATCAAGAGTCAATCTCTAGGGTCGTGTGAAACAATAGACATGTATTTCACTCAGTCAGTCTAGTGCAGTTTACTTTCACGAGATGTAGAGAATAGAGAGACGGGCGTTTGTCAATAAAGGGTTAACATTTATTGAACAGTCTTTCTTCTCGTACAAAAGAAATGTATTGCCACAATTGCAATAATTGTTATTATAAAAAGTACGTACAGTAAGATAAGTATTGCGAAATAGAACTGTAAAAGCATTGATATGGTTTCTTAGCCATACAATGGTTTAAAAGTAATAAAACATATATACAGTCATATATACATTAGGCTAACATACTCAACTGGTGCTTCTAACTAAACCTACCCCAGTGTGCCTGACCTAAGCCTAACACGTGAAAAGGGGAGTAAGTAAGTAGCTTTAAGTTAAGTTGGTTTTGCCAAGGTTTGTTTCAAGAATTCTCGTCTAAGGGTTTAGTCAACACCATACCTCTGAATAGAATGATGGAGGATTGGTATCTCCTTCAGGGGTCTCTCTCGATATCCCAGTCACCCGCGAGGGTAAACCGGAAGCGCCGGGACTGGATTTCTCTGCACGAGAAAGGCAGCGGCTTCTCTTCAGCGCGTCGAGGAAGGAGGGGGGACAGCGTCCGCGGGCAGCTGGAATCTGCTGGATGTCTTCGCAGAGGACGGCTGTTCAGCTCCTTAAGCGTACTGCACCATAGGTCGCGCTTTGGCGGCGATAATGGTAATCAGCAGCTTCACCACCACAGGATAGCAGGCTGCAGCGACAGAGTGCTAGATTTACCAACACAGGGTCATGCAGGCAGCTGGCATCAGCAACAGGCAACGAACATTGCTTAAGGCAACGTTGGTAATATTTATACCTGACAGGTGCCGGGTTTGACGCAAGTTTGCTGGACATAAGACGTCAATTAAAGATGTCACTAGGAAGTGATAGTTATCAGTTGCTCATTAGAGTTCCATTACTAATCAAAACATAGCAAGCGGGGATTTCCAGGTTTGCTAAGTTTTTATCTTGTTGAAGAACTCGGAGTGTTATCTAGGAATATCAGATAGTGACTGCTGCTCTGTCATTGCACTAATTGGTCGCAAAGGAAGTAGCAGAGAGTCATGCTGGAATGTGGCTCTGTTCGTGTGAGGCCAGAGATGACTTTTCAGAAAATCGCACTTGAACGGTTATGCCAATATAGGGAATAAAGGGATTTATAGCCGAATAGGGGCATAAGGTCACAGTATCGATCAGGAACCTAGATTAACACGCAACACCCACTCCACGGGTTAATGTCCATCAAAATTACTAAAACTAAGCAATTAGATGCATGTGTAACATTGCCCACCCCAAAATACATAAATGCATTCGAAATAGGCGTACTTGTAATACATGGAATTTAGGTACTGTACGTTTTTTAAAGCATAGTAATTATTCAAAAATTATTGCATATGAAATCAATGAACGATTATGCATAAAGAATTACACATGAAGTATCTCTGACAGAAGAAATGCGAGATAAATCATCACATAAAAATGCATTGTAATAGAATGTGTGCTAGAGGCTGGTGTAGTATTGTTATGTCTCTAGATGTGTTTAGAAATAGAAGTGTGAGGCTTCTGTTCTCTAAGAATAGTTTTTACGTTAAGCAAAGAATTGTTCGTGCCAAAAAAGGTCAATATTAGAAAAAATTGTCCAATTCAAAGAATTATTGCTTGAACGGGGAAAAATAGATTTCCAAAGCTTATTGCAGTTTTTGTTGAAAAAAAAACTGAAGGCCGAATTCAGAGTTCATGGAACGCTGTGTGTCGGAAGTCTTCTAAAAGTTATTGTTTCTCTATGGGTTAGAACATCATATCAGACAGGCTCTCAAAGAATTGGTCTACAAATTCAGATGATAGTTCAACCAAATTAGATAGCGCTGTAACTTGGCAGGTGTGAGAATGATTGCTGTCATCATATTCGGGAGCAGCAATGCTCACAGCTCGCTGTACCTGGGTGATGTTGCTTTTGTCACTCGCTCCACTGTTACCACTTGGCTGTAGTACAGGAGTCTCCACAAATGCCGTCATCAGGATTGGTAGCCGCTGGGGACAACACAATGCGTGAGCCGTTATTGGACTGAGCAAAGTATCGACGTCCATTGGTACTGCTGATGGAAGTGAAAGACAGATGTCCAACACGCATTCATCGCCGCAAAGCATACACCGTAGCACAGGTAAAATGCAATTTTGCCATATTGGTCTGAATGAAAGGAACCAGGTCATGTTTAGATCTCTCAGCCTGGCCAATCCGAGGACGTTAGTTATCCTGTCCCGGTAGCGCATTGCTAGGATTGTCTCTTCCATTCCCATGGGAGCTATGTCTGAGCCGAGGCTTGCCATAACGTAGCAGGAGGGTCAAAATTAGAATCCCTGCGATGAGTCCCAAAAATAATGGTATGCCGCCAAAAATGGAGTGCACAAAATTAGGAAAGATTCCCAAAATTGCCTGGAAGGGTGTTAGCAGTCCCGTAAAGACTGTCTTAAATATGCCTGGGATGCTTGTTGCACTAGACATGTTAAGGAGTTGGCTGAATATTTCTACGAAATGCACGGGGCAATTTGTTGATAAAAGGTCATGAACTTCAGTAGCCGTCCTTGCGACTAGAAGATCATACGTCTCTTTAGATGACGTTATAGGCACTGTTGTCTGTAAAAGTACAGATTTCACTTTGCTTAATGTATCAATTCGTATAGAATAGAGATTCAGACGAGGCCAGAGGGGAGTCACTATGTCTGGAGGCCCGCTCGGGAACAATGCTTGCATACAACATTTGACCATGGACGTTACTTCTATTAGATAACTTTTCCCTGGCGTCAGGCCACAACATCTGTGATCCGTTCTAAGAATGTAACTCCCGTTTGCGAGTTGCATAAAGAAGGGCTCTATCTGAGTTGCAGGTGTGACTAGCTGGTGGCATGAAAGGTTGTTTGAATTTCCATCACATGCTCCGTGTAAATTAATACCCTGACACAAAAGTATACCGCTTAGTGAGTGTTTACAGTTATCACCACTAAGAAATACATTTTTGTCGCTGTCACTATAGCAAGAATGAGTGTATTGTAATTTCCATTCGGATTTTACATATCCTTTACCCAATTGTTCATACTGGCCAGCAGGTATGTATTCAAGGCACTTTTTAAATCGGAAAGTTGTTATCGGAATTGTGATAATCCCGTGTATTATCCATTCAATGACAGGACTCTCTGACATTGTCAATGGTAATCTCTCGAGTTTTTCGATGCTCAGGATTGTATAGTCTGCTCCTTTCTGCGCCAAACTGATCTGTTTATCAGTAAGGTTAAAACTGGAAAATAATGACGTTGTGTTGATTAAACGCCAAGGCACATAGCCTGAACGAAGATTTTGCAGCGTCCAGCCTAATTCTATAATAGAGCGTAATTGAGACTGGCCATGTTGTAACATTAGCTAATCTCTGTCTATCACATCAAAGGCAGAGGATACAATATTGTCCAACGAATATATTCTGGAAGACAGAGTCGTTAACCCATTGTCTACCACAGAAAGTGATTTCTCCAAATTAATACGATCAATTTCTCGTATTTTCTCAGCAGTTTCAATTTGCTTTACTTTCCAAGCCTCGTTGTAAGCAGCATAGATGCTGGTCGCTATGAAACGCTTTTGACGCTGTTTGCATGGTCCAAGAATGAAATCGCGCAAATCAGCACCATCTTTTAATAAAGACAAGTGTTGCTTAATTTCAGCCAGTGTGGATGTAGTTAGCCATTCTAGGCAGAGTTTCCCTACACTGTATGTTGTTATAATCCCTGGATGTTGTCTCTGGGAGTATCTAGGGTCTAATCTGGTCATTTTTAAACCCTGTGTTTTATTCAGGAATCTATCTTGACAGCTATTTGTGTCTGTAGGCCAGATTAACCACTTTTTCCAATCAGGATGTGTTCTGTTGAAATGTAAAATTTGTGACACGTCTAACTCAATATCTGTGGTTGTATTCTCAGCTATTGGCTTTGGTATAGACGGTGTTTTAAGGTCTTTGATCTTAGCTAGGCCAAGACAAGATGTTTGGTGTATCGTGTCATTTAAAAACAACATTTGTTCTGGTATCATGCAGGTTCTAAACAGTGCTTCTATGCCTTGCACCTGCCAATCTTTTGTACCCCAGATTGTTTTCGTTTCAATATTATTTTTCCAATAATCAAAACCAAATGTCATCATTTTGTCATAAAATGCTTCTGAATATATCAATTTAGAATGTGTCAGCATTGTTTTCATTCCTGTTTTATCTAACAGTTTGTAATAAAACGTTTCTGCATCACTGGTGTTAAACCCAGAAAAATATTTGAATTTCTCAAAAAATGCTTTAGAACTGCTTTTAGGTGGTGTAGAACAATGTTCCCATTGATTATACATAAAAACATTTCTAGGCTGTGCAGATTTATGCAAGTAATGATCCCCATAGTGGGTGTAACAGAATAACTGCTCATAACTAGATGAACCTTGTAAATAATCATGATCTGTGAATCTAGCTGACATTACTAAATCAGACATCATGTCATTAATACTGTTAAAGTCCCAATCATCAGAGAATGTCCTCGGTTTTACAAAGTCACTTAAGGAAACCTTTAGTTGATGAGGATACTTCAGGATTTCGACCGGACCATAGATCTCATAGTCTGTTTTCTCCCATACAACCCCACCAGGTATTGGAATTGCTGTGACATTTACTGTTGACAGTTCTCTTTTCTTCACGTGGGATGATCTGTGTGGTTTCAGGACTAGGTTGATGTTCTGACTTGCTGTGTCCATTCAATTGTAATGAACTTTCCTAAAATTAAAACTAAAATTAGGCAGAGTAGGAGTATGAATACCCCTGAAATTATCCAATGCTCAATCAACGGTGAATCCAGATATAGTTCTTTGATTTGTTGGAGGAGTCCTGTTGAATTTTCTTTAGAATACTTTTTTGTTTCTGGCATCACTTCGGGGTCGTTTAAATCTTCAGAGAAGTTGTCGAAGTTGATGAAATAACCAGAGGCAGTTCTGTCAATTGATGGGATTGTTCTTTCAATCTGTCTCTCGGTAGCACTTTCTGATGCCACATCATTGTAGACTGGTGTTGTTTCTTGACGAACTGTTTCAATCTGTGTTTCAAGAGGCACGAGTTCCATGGCATTATTGCATAGTCCTTCATTGTGCACTGCAGGCTGATCGAATGTGATTAGTCTTTCAGTTTGAACCTCTTGGATTGTTGCAAGTTTGGGTATTCTGTTGTTTCTTGGGAGCCCACTGGGCCTACTGTTGATTATAGGCCACATGCTTGTGGTTTTACCAGATCGATAGACACGACTCTGTTCTCCTTTTTACCAGCAAGGGGCGGTAGCACAACTGATCTTGTTCCGGTGACTGCCAAGACAGGTACTGCTTTTCTGTAAGAAGGCCCAAATTCCTTCTTAACCGCGATCTTTTCTCTGACTAGATCCCCAATCTTTGGAATCCAGACAGGCCTTGCTGGGGCTGTTGCGGGTGGTGCCTCGTCAGTGGTACTTGGCTGTTGCTTTAACTTTATGTTGCTTAATGATTTTCTTGTTTCATTCAGTTCCTGTAAAACAGCCAAACGATCCTTTACATCAAAGTGCTTTGTTTCTTCTTGTACCACTGACATCTGACTATCGAGGCCCTGAACTCGCATTCTAATTCCGAACAATAGTTCGTATGGGTTGAAACCTTTTAGAGAATTTCTTGGCATATTGTTAAGACTAGTCTGGACACTTATTAAATGTTTGACCCACCCAGCGCCTGAACCTAATACCTTCGCTGTTATAGATTGCTTTATGTCCCGGTTTTTTCTTTCTACCACACTGTTCCCTTCCGGGGTATGACGGACAAGAATACCGCAACCCAATTCCCATGCTAGCCATGGCCTCCTTATAGGCTCGAGAGCTGAAAGCAGGACCCTGGTCAGAATGGAACGTGGTAATTGCGTATGTGCCGATAAAGACTCGCAAATCTTTTATAACCGTTCTAGCGTCAGCCGAGCGCTGGAGGCCTTATTTTTTAAGTGCTTTTCGTCTTAATGGTGTACACTGGGACGCGCTTCTCTTCTTTGATTGCGCAGATAGACCGCCTTATGCTGTCTAGAAGGGATCCTGAAACTACACTGGCCTGTTCATTTCTGCGATCTCGGTTGCAGTTTTCACAATTTTGAGCAAAACATTGAATATCTATACTCATTCCTGGCCACCAGTACTCTGATTGTAATTCTTTCAGAGAGGCTTTGATTGTTTGGTGTCTCAGACCCAACCCCATGTGTGCTTCCAGTAAGAGGAAGCCCCTCCTGCTCCTGTTTGGAATTACTCTGTCCCCCACTCCAGGGATTCGAGCAAAAGGAACGGAGTTTGCATCGATTATGTATGCATAATTGAGTGGATAGTTTACGGGTAGTGCTGCACAGTCGCCTTTTACGGTCGTTTTTACTGCCAGCATGGTTTCCCCGTCTATGTATTTATCTGTACGCTTTTTTGTGGCTACGGAAGCCGGTTTAGTTGCTTCCGCGGTGGCTGTATTAGCCAATGAATTCCCAGTAACGTGAACGCCATCACGTTGAAGACTCTGTGCGTGAATCACGTGAGTCTTTTGTAGTTCTTTACTTAAAAGAGCTACCTCGTTCCAGAGCAATTTATGCTTTATTGTGGCACCGGCATCATCTTTGTAGTCGTTTTCAATCTAACTCTGCAGTTTATTGTTGTAAGAGTTGACGCAAAAATGAGAATCGCACACTATAAGTGTCGGGAATTCACGTTCTGCATTTTCGAGCGCCATCTTTAAAGATCTGATTTCAGTTCTCTGAACCGAACAGTTTCTTACAGATTCAGTTTTTGTTACTTTCGGTCTGAATTTACCGCACAGCCAACGACCTTTAATGATCGCACATGCTGCATCGTAGGATTTTCTCTCTACGTTGAAATGCTGTACAGAGCTATCTGTATAGATTATACAGGCATATAGTGGGAGAGGCAGAATTTCGATTGGCAGAGGATATTCTTCTTCATACTCTAAATCATTCAGTTCTTCGTATTGCGGGGCGAAATAGTATTTCACGTCTTCCGCTCCTAGAGAATCTATGCACTGTATCCATTTTGGATCCAGTGACACTGTAGGCAGGTTTACTGGGCTGAATAGCGCCTCGAAGGCGGATTCCGCTGTGAGGATGTTAATCCTTTTGCCGTGTGCTAGTTCTCGTTCATTTGCTAATGCGATTTGCACTGCGTTCACAGTTCTTTCTGTGTGACTGAATGTTTTTTCTGCTTGTGTGTACAAGTGAGATTTAATTGAAATTGGTACCTTTTCTCCCTCATTAGAGGTTAGGTATGTGAATCCGCATCTTCCTTGGATGACTCGGATTACAAGATCACGTGTGTTGTCACGTGTGTCTAATTTTGTTTTTGCTAACATGTCTGTTTGCAGTGATCTCAAAATTTCTGTGTGTTTTTGAGTCCAATTGATTTGTTTAAAATCAGGTTTAATTAGTTCGTAGAGAGGTTTAACCCTCTCTGCGTAATTTAGAATGTAAGTTCTTCCGAAATTCAGAAAACCTAGAATGGATTGTAAATTCTTCAGCGTTTTTGGAGCTTGGAGTACAGCGCACTTCTCTAAAAAGTTGTCCGCTAGGCTTTTCCCTTCACTTGATAATTCGTACCCTAAAAATAGTACTGTCAGATGGGCAATTCGGGACTTTTTAAAGTTGAATTTGTAACCCTCTGCTGCGAACCCAAGTATGATGGTGTTCACTCTTTTCAAGTGAGTATCCAAGTCGTCATCTGTGAGATAAATATCATCTACGTAAGATAATGCTTCATCATCATAGATTTGTAGTAACTCTGTTACCCTAGCTGAGAATAGTCCTGGGCTGTTCTTGAACCCCTGTGGGAGTCGACAGAATTTTTTCTGCGACCCAAATGCGGAGAAAGCGGTCAAATATCTGCTTTCTGGTGCAATGTTTTGACAAAAGAAACCATTAGAAATGTCTAATGTTGTTTTGTATTTTTTCCTAACTATGTTATTCATTAGGGCTGCACTATGCGAGTTTTGTACTGCAAAGGTTTTGCAACATGTATTAAGGTGTCTGTAGTCCAAAACTAGACGATATGAATTGTCTGGCTTGGAGACAGGAAACAAAGGATTGTTCATTTGAGAGGTGCATGTTTCAATCACCCCCTGGTATTCAAGTTGATCTAAGATCTCCCTGACCTGTTTTTTAGCTTCTTGCTTTATGGGATACTGCCGTTGGGCAGTTGGTTCACTTTTTAATTGGATTTTGTGAGGAGGAGAATCCTCATCCCATCCTACATGATTTTTATACAAAGCCGGAGCCTGGGCTACAGCCCATTTCCTTGCATATGTATATTTTTTGTGAATCGGAATGTGATTCGAGAAGGCAGGCATAATCACTTCTTCGCCACGAGGGCACTCCCTGACAAACTCCGGGGGCCAATCTTTTTCAGCTAACAGAATATCATAGCCTTTTGAGAGCTTATCCCAAAATAGACCCTTAATTTTCCTAGTCTTATCACCCTCCATACGCAATGTTATTTCGTATATTTTATGGGGCTCGCTAAGTCTGGTGTCGGCAGTTTCAACCTGAATGTATTCATTCGTGTCCACTGTCTCCAGATGACTCATCAAGTTCTTGCGCGCTATACTGATTTCTGCTGCACTGTCCAACATTGTCAATGCCCACTCCCCGTTTTTCAACTGTGTCCTCAGTATTCTCGGCATGGTTGATTACTCTAATACTGGCTACCTTCTTTTTAGGAAATTGAGATTTCTTATTTTGAGCAGGTTCCTTGTCTTTGGACTTGGTGTGCTCTCCTGGGTCTGACCGTCCTCTTCTTTCCGAATTCTGTGGAAGAGATCGAGAGGGACGTGTATCAATACTTTGATATCTATCAGGTTTTTTTTATATTATCCCTATTTCTAAGGTTATATCTTTTCTCAGAGTGCTCCCTCTGGGGAGACTGGTGTTCTCGAGTCGGAGTTCTTTCCCTCCGTCGAGGAGACCTTCCTCTGGACTGGAAAACTTTTTCCTTGGGAGTGGATCATTTATTTCCATCCCAGCTCTTTTTAGGAGTGTTTAAATTATTTTTAATAAATAATTTTTCAGGACTTTCGAGCAGTTGGGGTTTTACTGGTTTCCCACCCAAGCTGTCTCGACCTAATTCTTCATAGCATTTTTCTATGATTTTTGCAAGCTCAACAGGATCTTTTATATCTGTTTCCTTCAACTTCTGGCGAATCGCCACAGATGCTGCTTCTCCTCTAATGTTGGCTAATAATATAGCCGAGACCTGCTTGAAGTCTTTCAGTAATTTCATACCTAGATTTAAAGCGGGCTCTGGACCGAATTCATTTTGAATCTGTTTTAGCACTTCTGGTATTACCGCCATAGACGGAACACCGTGTGTTTTTGTGTAAATGGAAGCAAAGACTGTACCCCAAGTGTCACAGTCCTCCACGTGTGGTGCGATTCCCATAGGAAGGCAGATGGTCAAGATTCTGTGTTTCTCAATAGGGGTAGTATCAGGAAATGCTGCCTCTATTTGAGTGATTTTCTGTGCTAACCAGAAAGGAATTTGTTCCCGTTTTACGGGTGTTTTACCAAGACATGACTGTATGTTCTGTGGTGTAATTTTATTTGTGTTCCCCTGATGAGGGGTCAGCTGGTGTGAATTAACAGCTGGCTGGACTGTTGCAGTCCGCATTACATATTGGACTAATTGCCTATGTATTTTTATTAATGTGTTTAGCTGTACTAACAGCTCTTCCTTAGACATTCTTGCAATGTCAGGATGTGGTGTGTAGCTGGCTAGAACCGGCCACGTGGGTCCTGGTCTACCTAGAGGACCGAGCCTAGTTATGTGATTATTGTGTTTTAGGGCGCCATTAAACCAGAGCAGGTGCTCTTGAAATTTAAGTGGGATTTCAATCTCCTCGAAAGGAGCGTACTCTCCCGGAGGTTCCTCTATTTTGTAATAGTGAAACTCTTGTGTTCTAGCGTTTGCCGCTGGAAAGTTTATCCATGAATAGAATACCTCTGTCTGCCGATACTCGTGAGCCTCTATCACGAAAATTACTGTACCACCTTGAGGTGTCAGTCCGTTTTCTATAAGTTTTAAAGTTATAGATTTTCTTAAGTGAACCGGGATGATAATAGCATCCGGGTCTGCTTGTTCGGGACCTTGCTGAGTCGCGTCTACTGTGGCCCCAGAGGTTCCGTTGTTTTCTACTGACATTTTAAAAATGCAGGTTTGCAGAGTAGGTCTCCAAGGAGACAAAGATTAGGTGCACAATATTTTGGAACACTGTATCCTTCAACGTTGAATAAACCAGAGCTTTACATAGGAATCTCTTCCTACTAAGGTCGGGCGGATTTTAACCTTTCACCCACTCCAGACGTCTATTGGAGTATTTACGGGAGAAAGGGGTCTGTGTGAAATATGCACGACTGAGTTACTCTACTGTCTTGCGTTAGTTTATCGCCTTGCCCCACGTTGGGCGCCATGTAGTGTAGTTCCTAGTTTCCCACTAGGCCCTGCGCATTGGAATAACATAAACAGTAGTATCGACGTGGAACTGCTTATATTCCAGGCCTCCACTGACTATGCTAAACTTAATTGGGTTGTGTTACCAACTAGCTCAGAGGTCACTGGACACTTTCTTCTCTGCATAGGAAGTGATCAGCTTCCTTGGCACAGACAAGAAGGGATTCAGTTTTCCAACAACCGTGCAACATGACAACTTTGCTCCTCAGATCAAGAGTCAATCTCTAGGGTCGTGTGAAACAATAGACATGTATTTCACTCAGTCAGTCTAGTGCAGTTTACTTTCACGAGATGTAGAGAATAGAGAGACGGGCATTTGTCAATAAAGGGTTAACATTTATTGAACAGTCTTTCTTCTCGTACAAAAGAAATGTATTGCCACAATTGCAATAATTGTTATTATAAAAAGTACGTACAGTAAGATAAGTATTGCGAAATAGAACTGTAAAAGCATTGATATGGTTTCTTAGCCATACAATGGTTTAAAAGTAATAAAACATATATACAGTCATATATACATTAGGCTAACATACTCAACTGGTGCTTCTAACTAAACCTACCCCAGTGTGCCTGACCTAAGCCTAACACGTGAAAAGGGGAGTAAGTAAGTAGCTTTAAGTTAAGTTGGTTTTGCCAAGGTTTGTTTCAAGAATTCTCGTCTAAGGGTTTAGTCAACACCATACCTCTGAATAGAATGATGGAGGATTGGTATCTCCTTCAGGGGTCTCTCTCGATATCCCAGTCACCCGCGAGGGTAAACCGGAAGCGCCGGGACTGGATTTCTCTGCACGAGAAAGGCAGCGGCTTCTCTTCAGCGCGTCGAGGAAGGAGGGGGGACAGCGTCCGCGGGCAGCTGGAATCTGCTGGATGTCTTCGCAGAGGACGGCTGTTCAGCTCCTTAAGCGTACTGCACCATAGGTCGCGCTTTGGCGGCGATAATGGTAATCAGCAGCTTCACCACCACAGGATAGCAGGCTGCAGCGACAGAGTGCTAGATTTACCAACACAGGGTCATGCAGGTAGCTGGCATCAGCAACAGGCAACGAACATTGCTTAAGGCAACGTTGGTAATATTTATACCTGACAGGTGCCGGGTTTGACGCAAGTTTGCTGGACATAAGACGTCAATTAAAGATGTCACTAGGAAGTGATAGTTATCAGTTGCTCATTAGAGTTCCATTACTAATCAAAACATAGCAAGCGGGGATTTCCAGGTTTGCTAAGTTTTTATCTTTTTGAAGAACTCGGAGTGTTATCTAGGAATATCAGATAGTGACTGCTGCTCTGTCATTGCACTAATTGGTCGCAAAGGAAGTAGCAGAGAGTCATGCTGGAATGTGGCTCTGTTCGTGTGAGGCCAGAGATGACTTTTCAGAAAATCGCACTTGAACGGTTATGCCAATATAGGGAATAAAGGGATTTATAGCCGAATAGGGGCATAAGGTCACAGTATCGATCAGGAACCTAGATTAACACGCAACAGTCACTGATGACTAGACCCAGGTCACAAGGACATCCACAGAGGGCACATAAGACTTGTTGTATTGGGAAATCTTGATGCTTGGGTGTTGGGTTGTAAGGTAATATTTACTTCTCCCATCTATTAGAGGGGCTATTTTTCTTTTACAAGAAGTTGGGGGGCTACTTAACACATCAAACAATTAAAGCTTGTTTAACAGTGGAGCACGTTTTAAAAGTCTCCAGCTTTTTCTAACTCTGCATGTGTGTTGCACTTTAAAGCACACAAACAATGTGGTAGAAGTATTAAAGCATACTGTTTGTTCTGGAAAAGCCCCTTTCCTGTGTTCGACAGAATGCACACACCCATGCGCATACCAGCCAGTGCTGAGGGAAACACTCTTTAATGCAGTGTGGAGCTGCAACTTTGCTTGCTGCACTGCATTACACCAACATGTAATTCATCTGAACTCCAGTGTACTTGTTTAAAACATTGTAATTATTTTATTTTACAGAGCATTCAAAAAAATAACTTTAACAATCTTACATTCTTTTCTTGGAATCAGAACTTTAATTTGCAGAGGGTATGGGTTGTGGCGTCCAGTCCTGTTCTCTGCTTGCGATGACATTTGATATATTCGGGTGGTTTCTACACTGAAACACCTTTCAAATTCAGTGTCGCTTGTTCATGGAGCAAAGATTGAAAATGAAAAATTGTTTGCTTGAGGGAACCAGTTTCTGTGACAGACTGGACTTCTCTCGCCTCAATTTCCTCTTTGCTTTTCTCTCCCTCACTTTCAGACGGGGATCCCTATACACTTTGCCACGAGTGAGCAATCAAAAGTATGTCACAGAAATACTCTATCTGTTTCAGAACTATTTTTTAAGGATTACAAACTTGTATTTCCTTGCACACCATGTTGACTTACATGAGGAAAGGTTCAGGATTATCATCACGTCAAAGACTTTGATATATTTTTCTCTTGATGCACATATTGTATAAAGGTAGCAATATAGATAGGTGGGTTAAATGATTGCTTGTTGTCTAGATCAACTTCAAAACTCCACTGAACGTTAGTTGCATTGCAGTTTTTAAAAAAAATACCTTAGAATGTATTTCTGGATCAGGGATGTGCTCTCAACTGAAGGTACTTACCTATAGCAAAAGAAGTACAATAGTTTTGTTTACCTTTGGCATCTGTTTAATTTAATATATTTGTTACAGTTCTCAGGAAATTCAGAGCTTTAGGAGAACTTAGAGAAGTAGAGACACAGACATTCTGTTGATATATCATGTGTAATAGACCCAGGAGCAAGATTAATAAGATTTGATAGATTTTTTTATATGTTTTTAGAAGTCAACAAGAAATAAAAATTGAAGGCAATGTGCAGCTGAATGGCAAGTCAGAGTGGAGATATCCTACCCGCTCTCTGATACTATTCCTCATTCTTCAAGTTTATTGCTAACAAACATATTTTCTGTATGGGTGAATCCGAATAGCTAGGCATGGAAATATTTATAACTCTCTTAGGACCAGGACTGCAAGGGTAGTGCTTTCTGACCCCCTCCTCCCTAATTGAGTGTGTCCAACACCCTCCCTTTGCTCTACGCAGTCAGTAACTAGACACTGATGGAAACTAGTGAACTTATCACCCTCTTTCTTGTCTTGTCAGGAGCTATCACTTTACTTCCACTACCTCAGGGACCATCCTCTATCGGGTCATCCTATTAACATGACTCTTCCTGGGACAGCTCCCACCCCCTGGAGGTGACTTTTGGAGCTCTAAGGAAATGCTGCTTTTTCATGCACCCATAAAGAAATAAAAATGTTCGGGCCTATACAACCTTTATGATGGGAACTTGTACCTGTTGGTACTCTACGGCTCTACTGAAGCAGCTGCCTCTGTGGTCCTTGCAAAATAGTCTCTACAAAACAACGGATAGGTGTAAGCCCTTTACCTGAAATGTGCACTGCCTTTGACATTTGAGAAAATGTGCCCGGTCTATCCCAATAAATCAAGAAGCCAGGTCCTTCTTCTCCACCAATCACTGTGGTACAGAAACTATTCATAGTGCCAAAACAAACAGAAATGGCTTCTTCTTACAAGTATAATGTGTCCTGTGTTGGGGATCAACGCCTGTGGTCTTGTAATAGAAGGGAACAATTCTAGGAGTACCCTCATTGATTCTGCATCAGTCACCCATACATTCCAGACACAGTCCCCCCTTTTTGAGCTCTCCCTCAGCCAAACTTGCCACTGCCAAAGCCTTGCACTCAGTATTTATGCTGTTATGTGTAGCATGTGTGTATAAAAAACTAGACTTCTTAAATGTTATTACAGCACTCTAGAATGAGAATCTAGGGAAGTGTTGGTGACCACTGTGAGAATTCAGGGTGAAGAGTTCCAGGCAGTCAAAATATACAATTCTAACACCTGATGCGGATCATCAAAAGCCATGGCATCAGTGTGACAAACTACGCAGATGATACCCAGCTGATAATCTCGCTGGACGGAGCCCGAGCAAGCTCAATGGAAACTTTCCACACCTGTATGCTGGACATGTCTCTCTGACTCAATCAGAACTCACTAAAATTCAACAGTGAGAAAACTGAAATACTGCATTGCACAGTAGGAAAAATCCCTAAAAGTTTACCGCCAGATTTCTGGCCTCAGTCGCTAGGGGACTCACCCACCCCAGTGAGCTCAGTAAAAAATCTTGGAGTCACTATAAATAACTAACTAAGCCTAGAGACCAACGTCAATAAGCAGGTTAGCTGCTGTTTCGCCTTATTAAGAGGACTCCGAAGACTGCTACCTCTCCTGCCCCCACAGACCAGAGCCGACATAGTCAGGAGCACTATCCTCAGCCGCCTGGATTACTGCAATGCTCTCTTGCTGGAATCCCCTGTCTATCTCATTTCCAGACTCCAAAGTGTCCAGGCAGCTGCAGCCAAATTGGCACTTTCCTGTGAGCGAAGATCTTCTACCACTCTTGCCCTGGCTGACCTACATTGGCTGCCCATACACCAAAGGATTTGCTTTAAATCCCTATGTATTGTTTTCAGGGCAGTTCACGGGCTAGGTCCCCGACCTCTCCAGAACAAATTCAAGTGGTACGAGCCCACCCGGTCTCTTCGATCCTCATCCTTAAACTTCATCAGCATTCCTAGGATCAAGAAAGCCACCTGTGGAGGACGAGCTTTCAGTATAGCTGCAGCCCACTTATGGAATAACCTCCCCATCGACATCAGAAAAACTAATGATCTTCTGACCTTTCGTAAAAAGGTGAAAACTTGGCTTTTTCCAAAAAACCCTCCTAAAACCCATCACAATAAATAAATCTACCCGGTTCACCATCTTGTCCATGCTCCTGTCCCCACAAAGCTTTTAGCTATGTACCTAAGCGCCAGGATGCCCGTAGGGTTACAGAGCGCTCTACAAATGCTATAAATAAAATAAATAAGGGTTTTTTCCTTCTGATTTCTAGGCTTCCCTCACTCCAGGCTCCCAACCCTAAAACCATATAGCACAACTCTATGTGAGGTAGCATGCAGGGCAGTCAAAGGAGTCCAGAGGAGGTTCTGTAGGCTGGAGACTCTGGGCCATATTTACGAAAATACGGATTTACGATTTCCAAATTGCAAATCCATAGAAATCTTTGGGAATCGCAAAATTATATGTATGTAACCACCAATTCTACTAATAGTGATTCCTACAGATTCGCATTCACATACAAGGAGATCACAATTTTGAATATTGCAAAATTGTGATTTCCTAATAGGAAATCGCAAAATGGTAAAAGATGCATTCTGCATGTAGAATGATGATGTCATGCCAGGAAGTTTACAAATACAGGGTATGGCCACATCCCACAAGCTTAGGAAGGTGCTGGAAGTAAGGAGTGTTACTGCATCACTACTGGTAGTGCATTACACCACTCCAGGAGACCACTGTGTCCAAAGAAGATGGGGACAAGGATTCAGGGAGCAGGAAGAGAAAGGTGAAATTTTTTGAAGAGAAGCAGGCACTCCAGATATATGGACCAACTGTTTGGAAAGGCCTCCTTCACAGTACCAGAGTGCCAAAAAACCCAAAGATCTGGACTAGCATCCTGGAGGAAGTGAACTCCCTAGGGGTCACCCTGAAGAACAGCCCAGAGATACACGAACGCTGGTATTACCTGAGGACTCGCACTAAGGAAAAGGTGGCCAACAGGATGGACGAGGATCATAGAACAGGTGGTGGACCCTCAAAACACTCCCTCCCACTCCCATTGAGACACTAATCGAGAGGACTCTGAACCAGAAAGTGTAGTGGGAGTGGCTGACATTGACACCTGAAATTCTGCAGGAGCCGGCCAAAGTAAGTCATCTTCCCTTTACTTTACTTACTTAACATAACCTAATGTTAGCAAATTCAAAAATCTTACATCACAGCATAAATAGCTCCATTGAGATGATTGCCCTACCCTGGCAATGCATCATGGGAGTTGTAGTACACATATGTTGCTTGCTGTACTGTGTGCTTATAACTACACCAAGCATATCTGTACATCATAAGCATGTCACAAACACATGGAGCACAGTCACAGCAATATAGTGAACAATCATTTATTTACACTAACTATATACATTTATTTCCACAGATCACACCCAGGACTTGTCAGAAACATTTAATGCTGTAGCGACTACTAATACACAAGTGGAAATTGAGGACAAAACATCACCATCTACACAGCTCATCACCCCAGCTCCAAATCCAGCTGCTAGGAGAACAACCATCTCACCGCTACCTGACTTTGTGGACAGTGATGAGGGACAATTCCAGAGCAAGGACACCACTACACCCTGTGGGCATGACACTCAGGCAGTGCAGAGGGCAACTATCAACAGTCCTCACTGATAATGTTTCAGACAAAATTTCAAAGATTTCTCATGTTTTTGGTTGCTTGGAGAAGTCCATCGTCTCTGTGCAGTGCCAGCAAACCAAACAAATAAGGACTGTCAATAGGAACCTGCTATGAAAGTCGAAGTCCATGCAGCAATTGGAAAAAGGGAAGGACCGTTGCATTGCTGCCATGGAAAAGGAGCACCGTGTGCAGAGACACAGGGAGTACCTGGCACTCTTTGATTCCTTCACTCATTCCATCAACCGATTGGCAGTTGCCACAACAACACTAGCAAGGTGAACTGTCAACATCCAGACTGACATGAGACCCCGCTGTCAGGATGTTGCATGTGGGTTAGTGCAAGTGACCACAACCCATGAGAATATTCAGACCCACAACTTCTGTATCCCCAACATCCTGTCCCACCTGGGAGTGAAGGGGGCTCTAGCCTCAGTGGCACATCTATTCAGGAGGCATGCAGTTTCAGGCAGACATGCCGAAACACTTCTGGGACTGACATGTCAACAGTTTCACAGCTGAGTGTTGCAGACAAAGCACCCAAACACAGAGGAAGAAATAAGTGAACCACTGAACACTCAGAGTTGTGAGTCTACCTTCTTTTGTTTGTCATTAGATACTTTGTTTAAATAATGTTACATCCACAATGAAAGATTGATAAGTGTATGCAAAAGCTTGCAGATACATCCCCTGTGTGAGGCACTCCTTAAATGTTCATGAACAATGACTCCAAAAGTTAACGATGCAGTTTGGGTTTATTCATCAATATTCAATCATTGGATAAATGTTTCAAAAGATATTAGCTTCATATGATCGTATTACATCCATGGTATACTCGTGTTCCCATGCTCCAATGCATTTCGGGCTACTCGCCCTTTATCAAGGAGAACTATGAAAAGAAGAAATGAGCCGGTGTTAGAGAAAGGATGGGGGTATAAATGAAACGCTAATGGCCAATACTGTTATAAAGTGCCGATCAATGAAGGTGAAGTGAATAATCAAGCCTAGCCTGAGGGGTTGAAATTGCGGCGTGCGAGGGCGACGAAAATAGAGTAATGTGCACGGGTGCTAAACACTAGTGGATAGGTCATCTGGGTGTGAGGGCAACTAAATAACGTGATGTGCACGGGTGCTAAGTCGTCTAGGGAATCTATAAAACTGACAACAGCTAGTCAAGGGGTTGCGGTTCCCGAGTGGGAAACTGCCGGCGTAGAATTACTTAGTGGCGGGAAGCCGTGGGGATCTCCGGTCAAAACGATCCAAATGTCAATGCGTGCGGTCGGCGTGAAGGAGTATAAGTAAAGGGGATAAAAAACGGACTACGTGAAAAGTGAACTACGGGGGCCATCTTGGAATGGGTAAAGTTACTAGGAGGATGGGGGCCATGTTGGAATGGATAAACGTGAGGGATAAAGCAATGGGTTATCAGCAATCAAGATAAGGTTTCAACAATAATGAATAAAGAATAAAGTATCAAGAATAAAGTATCAGCAATGAAGAGCAATGCAGTAACGTATAACAACAGGTTATTAGAGATAACAACTATATTCGATATGATCATTCAATCCTTGTGGTTTCAGTCTCTGTAAGCGATATATCCATTGCAGTTCTTTTTTGAGTAGGCATTTCCGATTGTCTGTACCTTCAGTGCGGTTAACAGTTTCCAATACTATAAATTGCAGTTGTGCTATGGTGTGGTGAAATTCCTGAAAGTGCATTGCGACATTGGATTTTTCTTGCTTGGTGCGAATGTTAGATTTGTGTTCGTTTATTCGAACTTTGATTTTTCTTTCTGTTTTACCAACGTACATTTTTCCACAGGGGCATTTCAGAGCGTAGATGAGATTTGTAGAATCGCATGTGGCGTTTACTTGTAATTTAATGGGATGGCCTTTCATGGGATGTTTGATGTGGTTGTCTTTAATGATACAGTTGCAGTTGCTGCAATTTAGGCATGGTTGGGTTCCTTTGTAGTGTTGACTGATAGGAGTTTGGGTAGAAAGTATTTCTTTGATATTTTTGCCACGGGTATGGGGAAACAGTGGAGGGGTGTGAAAAATGTCCCGAAAGTCTGGTTCTAGTTGTAGAATGGGCCAATGGGTAAGAATAATTTGTTTGAATTTGTGGCTGACTGTAGAAAATTTGGATACAAGTACTATGCGATCTTGAGGCTGTTTAGCGCTCTTGGAAAGACTTTGTTGCCGAGTGATGTTGGCTACTCGTGTTTGTGCTTCGCTCAATATTTTTTCAGGGTATCCTCTGTCTAGAAAACGTTGGTGCATTTCCTTTACTCGAATATTATAGGTTTGTTCGTCTGATACGATTTGTTTTATGCGTAGCATCTGTGAGAAAGGTAAATGTCTCTTCAGAGATCCTTGGTGGAAACTAGTGAAATGCAAAGTATTATTGCGGTCCGTGTTCTTACGATATAGGTCGGTGGTGATACCTTTTTCAGTGATCCTGACGAGGACATCAAGAAAAGAGATTTCTGTATTGCTGGTTTGCCATGAAAGCCTAATGCGCTCATCTTTGGTGTTGAGTTCTGTGAGTGTATTGTGAAGTGCTTCTTGTGAGTCGGTCCATATGATGAATAGATCGTCTATGTACCTTACGTACATCTTAATTTTGTCGGTGAAGGTTTTGTTGGCGTATATGTGAGATTTTTCAAAATTTTCCATATAGATGTTGGCATACGTGGGAGCCGCGCAGCTTCCCATCGCCATTCCTGACAGCTGAAGGTACCATTTGTCGTTCTACTGAAAGTAGCTATGATATAGCGTGTACATCATGAGTTCCATGATGAAGGTTTGCATAAGAGGATCAATGTTGCATCGTATTACATCCATGGTATACTCGTGTTCCCATGCTCCAATGCATTTCGGGCTACTCGCCCTTTATCAAGGAGAACTATGAAAAGAAGAAATGAGCCCGTGTTAGAGAAAGGATGGGGGTATAAATGAAACGCTAATGGCCAATACTGTTATAAAGTGCCGATCAATGAAGGTAAAGTGAATAATCAAGCCTAGCCTGAGGGGTTGAAATTGCGGCGTGCGAGGGCAACGAAAATAGAGTAATGTGCACGGGTGCTAAACACTAGTGGATAGGTCATCTGGGTGTGAGGGCAACTAAATAACGTGATGTGCACGGGTGTTAAGTCGTCTAGGGAATCTATAAAACTGACAACAGCTAGTCAAGGGGTTGCGGTTCCCGAGTGGGAAACTGCCGGCGTAGACTTACTTAGTGGCAGGAAGCCGTGGGGATCTCCGGTCAAAACGATCCAAATATCAATGCGTGCGGTCGGCGTGAAGGAGTATAAGTAAAGGGGATAAAAAACGGACTACGTGAAAAGTGAACTACGGGGGCCATCTTGGAATGGGAAAAGTTACTAGGAGGATGGGGGCCATGTTGGAATGGATAAACGTGAGGGATAAAGCAAAGTCTGTACCTTCAGTGCGGTTAACAGTTTCCAATACTATAAATTGCAGTTGTGCTATGGTGTGGTGAAATTCCTGAAAGTGCATTGCGACATTGGATTTTTCTTGCTTGGTGCGAATGTTAGATTTGTGTTCGTTTATTCGAACTTTGATTTTTCTTTCTGTTTTACCAACGTACATTTTTCCACAGGGGCATTTCAGAGCGTAGATGAGATTTGTAGAATCGCATGTGGCATTTACTTGTAATTTAATGGGATGGCCTTTCATGGGATGTTTGATGTGGTTTCCTTTAATGATACAGTTGCAGTTGCTGCAATTTAGGCATGGTTGAGTTCCTTTGTAGTGTTGACTGATGGGAGTTTGGGTAAAAAGTATTTCTTTGATATTTTTGCCACGGGTATGGGGAAACAGTGGAGGGGTGTGAAAAATGTCCCGAAAGTCTGGTTCTAGTTGTAGAATGGGCCAATGGGTAAGAATAATTTGTTTGAATTTGTGGCTGACTGTAGAAAATTTGGATACAAGTACTATGCGATCTTGAGGCTGTTTAGCGCTCTTGGAAAGACTTTGTTGTCGAGTGATGTTGGCTACTCTTGTTTGTGCTTCGCTCAATATTTTTTCAGGGTATCCTCTGTCTAGAAAACGTTGGTGCATTTCCTTTACTCGAATATTATAGGTTTGTTCGTCTGATACGATTTGTTTTATGCGTAGCATCTGTGAGAAAGGTAAATGTCTCTTCAGAGATCCCTGGTGGAAACTAGTGAAATGCAAAGTATTATTGCGGTCCGTGTTCTTACGATGTAGGTCGGTGGTGATACCTTTTTCAGTGATCCTGACGAGGACATTAAGAAAAGAGATTTCTGTATTGCTGGTTTGCCATGAAAGCCTAATGCGCTCATCTTTGGTGTTGAGTTCTGTGAGTGTATTGTGAAGTGCTTCTTGTGAGTCGGTCCATATGATGAATAGATCGTCTATGTACCTTACGTACATCTTAATTTTGTCGGTGAAGGTTTTGTTGGCGTATATGTGAGATTTTTCAAAATTTTCCATATAGATGTTGGCATACGTGGGAGCCGCGCAGTTTCCCATCGCCATTCCTGACAGCTGAAGGTACCATTTGTCGTTCTCATGAAAGTAGCTATGATATAGCGTGTACATCATGAGTTCCATGATGAAGGTTTGCATAAGAGGATCAATGTTGCATCGTATTACATCCATGGTATACTCGTGTTCCCATGCTCCAATGCATTTCGGGCTACTCGCCCTTTATCAAGGAGAACTATGAAAAGAAGAAATGAGCCCGTGTTAGAGAAAGGATGGGGGTATAAATGAAACGCTAATGGCCAATACTGTTATAAAGTGCGGATCAATGAAGGTAAAGTGAATAATCAAGCCTAGCCTGAGGGGTTGAAATTGCGGCGTGCGAGGGCAACGAAAATAGAGTAATGTGCACGGGTGCTAAACACTAGTGGATAGGTCATCTGGGTGTGAGGGCAACTAAATAACGTGATGTGCACGGGTGCTAAGTCGTCTAGGGAATCTATAAAACTGACAACAGCTAGTCAAGGGGTTGCGGTTCCCGAGTGGGAAACTGCCGGCGAAGACTTACTTAGTGGCGGGAAGCCGTGGGGATCTCCGGTCAAAACGATCCAAATATCAATGCGTGCGGTCGGCGTGAAGGAGTATAAGTAAAGGGGATAAAAAACGGACTACGTGAAAAGTGAACTACGGGGGCCATCTTGGAATGGGTAAAGTTATTAGGAGGATGGGGGCCATGTTGGAATGGATAAACGTGAGGGATAAAGCATAGTCTGTACCTTCAGTGCGGTTAACAGTTTCCAATACTATAAATTGCAGTTGTGCTATGGTGTGGTGAAATTCCTGAAAGTGCATTGCGACATTGGATTTTTCTTGCTTGGTGCGAATGTTAGATTTGTGTTCGTTTATTCGAACTTTGATTTTTCTTTCTGTTTTACCAACGTACATTTTTCCACAGGGGCATTTCAGAGCGTAGATGAGATTTGTAGAATCGCATGTGGCATTTACTTGTAATTTAATGGGATGGCCTTTCATGGGATGTTTGATGTGGTTTCCTTTAATGATACAGTTGCAGTTGCTGCAATTTAGGCATGGTTGAGTTCCTTTGTAGTGTTGACTGATGGGAGTTTGGGTAAAAAGTATTTCTTTGATATTTTTGCCACGGGTATGGGGAAACAGTGGAGGGGTGTGAAAAATGTCCCGAAAGTCTGGTTCTAGTTGTAGAATGGGCCAATGGGTAAGAATAATTTGTTTGAATTTGTGGCTGACTGTAGAAAATTTGGATACAAGTACTATGCGATCTTGAGGCTGTTTAGCGCTCTTGGAAAGACTTTGTTGTCGAGTGATGTTGGCTACTCTTGTTTGTGCTTCGCTCAATATTTTTTCAGGGTATCCTCTGTCTAGAAAACGTTGGTGCATTTCCTTTACTCGAATATTATAGGTTTGTTCGTCTGATACGATTTGTTTTATGCGTAGCATCTGTGAGAAAGGTAAATGTCTCTTCAGAGATCCCTGGTGGAAACTAGTGAAATGCAAAGTATTATTGCGGTCCGTGTTCTTACGATGTAGGTCGGTGGTGATACCTTTTTCAGTGATCCTGACGAGGACATTAAGAAAAGAGATTTCTGTATTGCTGGTTTGCCATGAAAGCCTAATGCGCTCATCTTTGGTGTTGAGTTCTGTGAGTGTATTGTGAAGTGCTTCTTGTGAGTCGGTCCATATGATGAATAGATCGTCTATGTACCTTACGTACATCTTAATTTTGTCGGTGAAGGTTTTGTTGGCGTATATGTGAGATTTTTCAAAATTTTCCATATAGATGTTGGCATACGTGGGAGCCGCGCAGTTTCCCATCGCCATTCCTGACAGCTGAAGGTACCATTTGTCGTTCTCATGAAAGTAGCTATGATATAGCGTGTACATCATGAGTTCCATGATGAAGGTTTGCATAAGAGGATCAATGTTGCATCGTATTACATCCATGGTATACTCGTGTTCCCATGCTCCAATGCATTTCGGGCTACTCGCCCTTTATCAAGGAGAACTATGAAAAGAAGAAATGAGCCCGTGTTAGAGAAAGGATGGGGGTATAAATGAAACGCTAATGGCCAATACTGTTATAAAGGGCGGATCAATGAAGGTAAAGTGAATAATCAAGCCTAGCCTGAGGGGTTGAAATTGCGGCGTGCGAGGGCAACGAAAATAGAGTAATGTGCACGGGTGCTAAACACTAGTGGATAGGTCATCTGGGTGTGAGGGCAACTAAATAACGTGATGTGCACGGGTGCTAAGTCGTCTAGGGAATCTATAAAACTGACAACAGCTAGTCAAGGGGTTGCGGTTCCCGAGTGGGAAACTGCCGGCGTAGACTTACTTAGTGGCGGGAAGCCGTGGGGATCTCCGGTCAAAACGATCCAAATATCAATGCGTGCGGTCGGCGTGAAGGAGTATAAGTAAAGGGGATAAAAAACGGACTACGTGAAAAGTGAACTACGGGGGCCATCTTGGAATGGGTAAAGTTACTAGGAGGATGGGGGCCATGTTGGAATGGATAAACGTGAGGGATAAAGCAAAGTCTGTACCTTCAGTGCGGTTAACAGTTTCCAATACTATAAATTGCAGTTGTGCTATGGTGTGGTGAAATTCCTGAAAGTGCATTGCGACATTGGATTTTTCTTGCTTGGTGCGAATGTTAGATTTGTGTTCGTTTATTCGAACTTTGATTTTTCTTTCTGTTTTACCAACGTACATTTTTCCACAGGGGCATTTCAGAGCGTAGATGAGATTTGTAGAATCGCATGTGGCATTTACTTGTAATTTAATGGGATGGCCTTTCATGGGATGTTTGATATGGTTTCCTTTAATGATACAGTTGCAGTTGCTGCAATTTAGGCATGGTTGAGTTCCTTTGTAGTGTTGACTGATGGGAGTTTGGGTAAAAAGTATTTCTTTGATATTTTTGCCACGGGTATGGGCAAACAGTGGAGGGGTGTGAAAAATGTCCCGAAAGTCTGGTTCTAGTTGTAGAATGGGCC
Source organism: Lissotriton vulgaris (assembly GCF_964263255.1). Lineage (NCBI taxonomy): Eukaryota > Metazoa > Chordata > Amphibia > Caudata > Salamandridae > Lissotriton > Lissotriton vulgaris. The sequence continues at coordinate 734,646,902 of NC_141691.1, read as the reverse complement.
AATGAGTAAGAATAATATGTTTGAATTTGTGGCTGACTGTAGAAAATTTGGATACAAGTACTATGCGATCTTGAGGCTGTTTAGCGCTCTTGGAAAGACTTTGTTGTCGAGTGATGTTGGCTACTCTTGTTTGTGCTTCGCTCAATATTTTTTCAGGGTATCCTCTGTCTAGAAAACGTTGGTGCATTTCCTTTACTCGAATATTATAGGTTTGTTCGTCTGATACGATTTGTTTTATGCGAAGCATCTGTGAGAAAGGTAAATGTCTCTTCAGAGATCCCTGGTGGAAACTAGTGAAATGCAAAGTATTATTGCGGTCCGTGTTCTTACGATGTAGGTCGGTGGTGATACCTTTTTCAGTGATCCTGACGAGGACATCAAGAAAAGAGATTTCTGTATTGCTGGTTTGCCATGAAAGCCTGATGCGCTCATCTTTGGTGTTGAGTTCTGTGAGTGCATTGTGAAGTGCTTCTTGTGAGTCGGTCCACATGATGATAGATCGTCTATGTACCTTACGTACATCTTAATTTTGTCGGTGAAGGTTTTGTTGGCGTATATGTGAGATTTTTCAAAATTTTCCATATAGATGTTGGCATACGTGGGAGCCGCGCAGTTTCCCATCGCCATTCCTGACAGCTGAAGGTACCATTTGTCGTTCTCCTGAAAGCAGCTATGATATAGCGTGTACATCATGAGTTCCATGATGAAGGTTTGCATAAGAGGATCAATGTTGCTTGAGAGTAGAGCTTGTTCGACCGCTTCGATGCCTCCCTGGTGGGGTATGGAAGTTTACAACGAGCTGACATCGGCTGTGCATAATATCAGTGTTTTGTTGGATTCAATTTCGATCTGAGCCAGCTTGGTGAGGAATGCAGTGGTGTCCTTAATGTAACTGGTAGATTGAGTTACCAAAGGTTGGAGATATTTGTCGATATATTTACCCGTGGGTTCATGTATTGATCCTCTGGTTGACACAATAGGTCGAAAGGGTGGATCGAAGAGATTTTTGTGTATCTTAGGACTCATTTGTATTCTGGGGCTTCTAGGATGTTCATTAAGAAGATAGTTTTTCGTACGGTCTTCAATGATTCCCGATTCGTGTGCTTTGGTGACTAAATTCAACAGGATGTTTTGGAACTCCTTAGTAGGATTGTTGTCCAATTCCATGTAGATGTTGGTATCTTGTATATGTTCACGTACACATGGGCAGATGTGTATGCCCAACGTCGACGCAACAGGCCTTATAACACACAAACTGACACCTCATCCTCTGGAAGCGACTCTTCTCACCGATCCTCACAAAAAACAGCTACGGCAACCCCTACTAGTCAAGTACCTACCCACGATCAAGCTACACAAAAATCTCTTCGATGCACCCTTTCGACCTATTGTGTCAACCAGAGGATCAATACATGAACCCACGGGTAAATATATCGACAAATATCTCCAACCTTTGGTAACTCAATCTACCAGTTACATTAAGGACACCACTGCATTCCTCACCAAGCAGGCTCAGATCGAAATCGAATCCAACAAAACACTGATATTATGCACAGCCGATGTCAGCTCGTTGTATACTTCCATACCCCACCAGGGAGGCATCGAAGCGGTCGAACAAGCTCTACTCTCAAGCAACATTGATCCTCTTATGCAAACCTTCATCATGGAACTCATGATGTACACGCTATATCATAGCTACTTTCAGGAGAACGACAAATGGTACCTTCAGCTGTCAGGAATGGCGATGGGAAACTGCGCGGCTCCCACGTATGCCAACATCTATATGGAAAATTTTGAAAAATCTCACATATACGCCAACAAAACCTTCACCGACAAAATTAAGATGTACGTAAGGTACATAGACGATCTATTCATCATATGGACCGACTCACAAGAAGCACTTCACAATACACTCACAGAACTCAACACCAAAGATGAGCGCATTAGGCTTTCATGGCAAACCAGCAATACAGAAATCTCTTTTCTTAATGTCCTCGTCAGGATCACTGAAAAAGGTATCACCACCGACCTACATCGTAAGAACACGGACCGCAATAATACTTTGCATTTCACTAGTTTCCACCAGGGATCTCTGAAGAGACATTTACCTTTCTCACAGATGCTACGCATAAAACAAATCGTATCAGACGAACAAACCTATAATATTCGAGTAAAGGAAATGCACCAACGTTTTCTAGACAGAGGATACCCTGAAAAAATATTGAGCGAAGCACAAACACGAGTAGCCAACATCACTCGGCAACAAAGTCTTTCCAAGAGCGCTAAACAGCCTCAAGATCGCATAGTACTTGTATCCAAATTTTCTACAGTCAGCCACAAATTCAAACAAATTATTCTTACCCATTGGCCCATTCTACAACTAGAACCAGACTTTCGGGACATTTTTCACACCCCTCCACTGTTTCCCCATACCCGTGGCAAAAATATCAAAGAAATACTTTCTACCCAAACTCCCATCAGTCAACACTACAAAGGAACCCAACCATGCCTAAATTGCAGCAACTGCAACTGTATCATTAAAGGCAACCACATCAAACATCCCATGAAAGGCCATCCCATTAAATTACAAGTAAACGCCACATGCGATTCTACAAATCTCATCTACGCTCTGAAATGCCCCTGTGGAAAAATGTACGTTGGTAAAACAGAAAGAAAAATCAAAGTTCGAATAAACGAACACAAATCTAACATTCGCACCAAGCAAGAAAAATCCAATGTCGCAATGCACTTTCAGGAATTTCACCACACCATAGCACAACTGCAATTTATAGTATTGGAAACTGTTAACCGCACTGAAGGTACAGACAATCGGAAATGCCTACTCAAAAAAGAACTGCAATGGATATATCGCTTACAGAGACTGAAACCACAAGGATTGAATGATCGCATCGAATATAGTTGTTATCTCTAATAACCTGTTGTTATACGTTACTGCATTGCTCTTCATTGCTGAAACTTTATTCTTGATACTTTATTCTTTATTCATTATTGTTGAAACCTTATCTTGATTGCTAATAACCCATTGCTTTATCCCTCACGTTTACCCATTCCAAGATGGCCCCCGTAGTTCACTTTTCACGTAGTCCGTTTTTTATCCCCTTTACTTATACTCCTTCACGCCGACCGCACGCATTGACATTTGGATCGTTTTGACCGGAGATCCCCACGGCTTCCCGCCACTAAGTAAGTCTACGCCGGCAGTTTCCCACTCGGGAACTGCAACCCCTTGACTAGCTGTTGTCAGTTTTATAGATTCCCTAGACGTCTTAGCACCCGTGCACATCACGTTATTTAGTTGCCCTCACACCCAGATGACCTATCCACTAGTGTTTAGCACCCGTGCACATTACTCTATTTTCGTTGCCCTCGCATGCCGCAATTTCAACCCCTCAGGCTAGGCTTGATTATTCACTTCACCTTCATTGATCGGCACTTTATAACAGTATTGGCCATTAGCGTTTCATTTATACCCCCATCCTTTCTCTAACACAGGCTCATTTCTTCTTTTCATAGTTCACCTTGATAAAGGGCGAGTAGCCCGAAATGCATTGGAGCATGGGAACACGAGTATACCATGGATGTAATACGATGATATGAAGCTAATATCGTTTGAAACATTTATCCAATGATTGAATATTGATGAATAAACCCAAACTGCATCGTTAACTTTTGGAGTCATTGTTCATGAACATTTAAGGAGTGCCTCACACAGGGGATGTATCTGCAAGCTTTTGCATACACTTATCAATCTTAGATTTTTGGCGCTGGACGGAACCGCCTCCCTGGAGAGCACCCAAGCCTGTTTTAAATACAAACTTAACCCAGTAATCAACACGCAGTGCACCTCCCATCTTCCTCTGCTTTGTCAATCATTACATCCACAATGAATACAATTGCTTCTTGAGAGAAACAATGTTGTCAAAACCTGAATAAAATTTGGTCTCTCACTTATGCACCATGCATTACCATCATGTGTGATGTATATTTTATTATATGTTTTAATTGCTCTTACCTCAGTAATAGTTGTTGGTGATCGCTGTGTATCATGCTTGTCCCTCTACTGCACATGTACCCTCCTGGTACATGTGTAATGGTGGTAATTCATCCTCAAATTCAGGCTCTATGGGATGTTGTGCAGCCCCTTCTTCATTGAGATATTGTGTAGTATGGCACAGGTGGTAATGATCTTGCCTCTGGTCTGTACAGAAGTGCTCTGTTGGTCTTGTGGGGGCAGCAAAACTGGGACTTTAGGATCCCAAATGTCATGAGCCATTTGTACTGTGTGCCCTGGCGGATGTAGTCCGTGGAGGCGAGGGCTTGTGTGCTGACGAAGTCGGCGATGGAGTCGATGAACTGTGATCGGGGTCCGGGGTGTCTGTATACGAGGGTTTCTCTGAGGGTGGTGTTGGGGTCGGTGTGGATCTGGTAGTGCAGTTGTTCGTCGGTGATGAGAGTGTCGTCCGTGTTGGTCGAGACTCATTGTGTTACTGTGGACAATGGTGATTCCTCCTCCTACTCCATTGGTGCGGTCCTGCGGGTGATCTTGTAGCCTTCCAAGATGGCTATGGCCATGTTGGGTGCCGAGGCCGGGTTCAGGCAGGTCTCTGTTAGGAAGGTGGCGTCTCGGGAGGTTGAGTCGAGTAGGTCCCAGAGTTCAATGGCGTGTTTGCGGGCGGAGCGGGTGTTGAGGAGGATGCATCTGAAGTAGTTGGGTTCTTTCCTGGTCTGCGGCTTGGCGGGGGGGATGCTGGTGAAGCTGCATTTCCGGCAGGTGAAAGGTCCGTGGGTGTGCTTCGGGCGGCCAGGAAGCAGGTGTGTGATCATCCGGTGTGTGCATGGAGGGTGCTGGCATCGTAGCGGTGACAGGCGTCATGTAGTGGGCGGGGCCAGAGGTACTGGTGCTGGGCGCGGAAGGGCGCAGAACGAATTGCCTTAGAGAGCGGCTGCGCAGTGGCCGCCTTATAAGGGGAGGTGGGAGGGAGGAGCAGCTGGGAGGCGGGAGTGTGCGGCGAATGGGCACTCAGGGGGCGGGACCGCAGGGGAGGCAGCGACGGGGAAAAAACAATGGGAAAATGAGCACAACGGGGCAACAATTAAAACAGCAAACAGTTAAAGAGAGAAAAAAAATTCAGGGGAGATAAACATTAAGGGCAGAATTTAACAGAGAGAAATAAGCAGTAACAGAAGCAGATACTAGTTCAATAAACACAGGAGTCAACAATGAGAACAATGGGAGCAACTGCAGCGGCGAACTTACAGCCGCAGCGGCGGGCTGGGACACGAACACCCAGGTGGTGCTGTGCGGCGTGGGGAGCGGCCTACCCTGTAAACAGGGTCAAGGGTCACTGCCTCACCATGCACACTGGCCAAAGGTGTATCACTAATACAAAGTGATCTGTGGGATACTACAAACCACCAAGATGAAATCCACTATTGGATATAAGAGGAGAATGTCATTTCAAAAGAAATAATTAAGGCATTTGATAAATCTGACTACTTGACATAGAAGAAATCTTAGTGAAAAAAGACGTGTGCATAGAAGACGTAAGTTGTGATTGTTTTGCAGGTCAGAACTGGCTTTTTCACAATAACCACTTGACAATTAACACTTGACTATCAGGGTAGTGAGTACAAGAAGCCATACTCAGATTCAATATAAAACACTAAAAAGACATAACGGTCCAGTCAATACCTTACTTTAAAGAAAGAAAAGTGCTTTTATTTGCAGGTTTGTAAACAAGCACTGATAAATGCATTAGGGTACGACTATGTCATTATTAATAAGCTGTTTTCTGTTGGAAGTTGTAGCTTGCTGATTAGTTCGACAGTATAAGTTACAGAAAGTCTGTTAAAGTTTTATGACTTGTTTATGTACAAAAAGGCAATATACTGTGCTCTTACTAGTGGTATAGTGCAGATAACTAATAGCAACATTTTTAAATATGAAATGAAAGAGGGAAATAATAGAATTAATTGATGTAATAGCAATATTATGTGTTTAGAGGAGTTCTGGCAACTTTTGTCTGTTAGATAAATGCACTTATGACTGTCTTGTTTAGTAGTAAAATTTTGCAATTATCTTGGTTTAGTGGGGTCCCTAGAGCTTTTGTCCCCAGTGCCACTGCATCTGCATTAAAATTTAAATCAAGCCCCTCTTAACTGCAAGGTAACTGCAATTGTGACTGCCTGTTTAGTAATAAAATATAGCAATATTAGGTATTTATTGGGGTGCCTGGAGCTTTTGGTCCCAGTGCTACTGCACCTGTTGTTCTATTGAAATCATGGCCTTAGTGCTTGCTAGATAACTGCACTTATGACTACCTGCTTAGTTGTAAAATATAGCAACATTAGGTGTTCACAGGAGTTCTGACAACATTTGGGCCCGGTGCACTGCAGCTACTGCACCATTCAAATAATTCCCCTGTTGCCTGCAAAGTAACTGCGTATTTACTAGTAAAATATAGCAATATCTTGTGTTTAATGTAGTTATGACAACTTTTGCTAATGCACCAGCTGCACCATATAAATGAAGCCCCTTTCAATTGCAAGGTAACCTTTTTAGTAGTAAAATATATCAATATTAGATGTTTAGAGCAGTTATGACAACTTTGGGCCCGGTGCTACTACACCATTCAAATCATGAGCCTGTTGTCTACAAGGTAACTGCACTTGTGGCTGCCTGTTTCACAGTAAAATATAGCATGGCTCTTGAATATTAACTTTATTTTTAGCATGCAATGTTTATTACAACATTTAGAATTTGCTCTTAATGAACAAATAGATTAAGTTGAAAAAATCAATCCGATAATGTCTACAAGGTGCAAAGAAAGGTACGGCGGCATGAATAGGAAATGCCACAAACGTTCTAAGGCTAAAGTATCTGCTTCACACAACTTAGTAATAAAAAGCAAGCATTCCAGCACCTGTTAGAAACTGCCTTTTTTGTGGGAAGAGAAATTATCTTGACAGTGAATATGGCTTAAACAGTGTGAACAACTTTAGTAGTATCACAAATGTGTGCAGCCAGGGGAAGTTAAGAAAAAAAATTCCACACAAAGGTGAATGAACACAGTAATTCATCACTGGGAATTGGCAGGAGTACCCTTTTAAGATATATTAAAAACAAGAGATTTCACAAGCAAAGCACAAGCACTGTGCCGGCGAAACCTAATAAAAGAGTAAAAATTAAGATAATTCCACAAGTGTTTTTATACCTCCTGATTGCCAAGGACTAGGCATTAGGGTCAATGGCTCGGAGATTTCCAGAAGTGTGTGTTAGGAATCGAGCTAGTCCTATCTCTGTGACCATGCCTTGCCATCACATGACCAGGGATAGGTGTATAAATAACCAGTCCTACCTTTAGCTCATTGCTCGATATTGCCAGTGTTGGATTCCCTTCCTGGTTGTTGGTTGCTGGAGGCTGCAGAGCTGATTTTTCCTCTCTGTGGTCCTTTCCCTTGTTGCTGATCTGTACCCTCTCACGGGCTCGTGAGGAGGGTTATTTCTGCTTTTTGCCTCGTTCTAGTCCCTTCCCCGTCTTTCTTTCCTTTTTTAGGTAATTAGCGGTATCCTGGTATCCCTCCCTTTTTTCCTCTTGCTTTTCTTCTTGTCACTGGGGGTTTATCTTTGTTTATCGTTTTTTTGAGTGAACCGGGGGCTCCCGGTCACTCCAGTGTGCTTGCCGGCATAACGCTGTAGTGCTCAGAACCGCCGCTACATTTAGCGCGCCCCGAACTCAGTACTATCCGCCTCATTGTTTGCGGAAGTGACGTTTCGGGTCACTCCACGGCGGTTTCGATTTTACATTAGCGCTGCTTGGAAAGCGCAACGGAGGGTTCCCTGCTCACTGCCCCTTCGGATTTATGATTTTCTCTAACGGGGTTTTTTGGTAGTGGCTGCTTGCCTCCCCTGACCTTTTTCCCCGCATTTACTTAATACAGTGCCAGCGTCATGACCTATGCTCCCTCATTGCTACTGCTATAGTTATTCAGCAGACATAAGCAAACAACGTTTGTTATTTCACGTTACCCAGCATCTTTACGAGGCCAAGCCTGCCAGAGACACAGGTGAGAGGGGCTATATGGTGGACAAGGCATGGTCATTGGGGGTTGATTGTAGTGGTGTCCAGTGTATGTACAACGTGTTGTTTTTCCCTACTTGTGCTGCAGGTGCAGAAGCGTAAAGAACGAGGGAGCAGTGTCCTGGTGCTTTCTAGGGTGGCAGACTTGGTGTCTCCTTCACATAACCACCCTCTTTTCTAGTCCATAGGTGCACCCACAGTGTTGTTCCTGTGGGTGTCCAGTGGGCAGGAGAAGGGGACTGGTGCATGCTACGTCCCTGCAGTGTTTAGGCCGGTTGGGGATCTAACAGTGTGTAGGTCCCTTAGTTTTTAGAGGGGAAGATTGGAGGGAGGATAGGATATGAACTTTACGTGTTTGATGTGCTTACTTACTAACCGATTTGCTGTAAAAACTCCTGTCTTAGGTGCTCTCTGTGGATGTCCTTGTGACCTGGGGGCCTAGTCATCAAGACTGATAATTGTACAAGTGATGTTTATTAATTAAATTGAAAGCCCAGACAAATAAATATGTATCATCATCATTAGACCTCTAAAGTAAATCTTAATTTTTCAGTACTTTACTTGAATTGAGCAGGTATTTTATGTATTCATGCATAATATAGGTTAGTTTACAGAGTGTATTAGATCAACTAATATTGTTTAGGAATCTAGGACCTGATGTATCAGAGTTTTAGCCATAATGAGTGTATAGGAAAATCTGGTATAATTATTTACGAAGGGTGAAGAAAAGAAATATTTAAATAGATATTTATTAAATCTTCTGCTGTAGACTGTCAGGCATTTCTTTTACTTTTATTTTTTCTGTTTAAAAATATTTTATTCATACAGTGTATCTTTGTAGAAGTGTGTTAATTATTACACATACAAGCTTTTACTTTCTACTTACATAAATGCATGTATTTGTTTGCCTTAAAGAGAGAGGCACACACTAGATTAAATAACTTAATATTATACTGTATATTACACACATTTGTGAAATGCATAAAAGTTTACCTTCAGCTTTGTTCTTCCTACCTTGAAAAGCCTCAGGCCAGATTACCGTCAGATTAGCTGCGACAGTGAGAACCTCAGCTCCTGTTGTAACACACACAGGAGCAAGAATGTGTTAAAGGGGGATGCATGGGTGGAGTTGTGAAGTGGGCTCTGTACCAATATTTGCAGGCTCTCTACTGACAGCAAACCCATACATATTTGTGCTATTATTATTATTATTATTATTATTATTGCATTTATTGAGCGCACAGCTACCCGGAGGTTTCCCGGCGCTTGCCTTGGGAACCCGTCCTGGCTTTTCCCTGTGAGATAGCCCCTACAGGGCATCCCCAAGGTGAAAGCCAGGCATCCCGTCGCAGGGGGGCCGTTGTGGAGATTAAGCAAGCTTAATGCCCAGAGTTGCAGAGTGAGAACCCATGATTAGAGCAGGCACCGCAGCGAGAATTATCGAGTCCGTGGACATTTGAGTTCAAGACCCTGCCACGTCGGGAATTGAACCCTGGTCCCGGGTCTGACTTCAGCTTCCGGGTCTGCCTGCTCTACACCATGAGCCACACTTCTTCTGCTAGAGCAAAAGATAGGCAGTGGTCAACTTCTTCCACACCTACAATCACCTTTCTAACTGAACAGGGCACTTTTTCCAGCCTGCCTGAAGTAGACCATAACATTTTGGTATTTTTCTTAACAATCAACCTAGCTGTCCTCTGAATCACATACCTATATAGGGAGGGGCATATCAATCTAAACGTCCCTTTTCCCTCATATATCATATAAAATAAAACTTGAGCCTTTTATGCAGAAATCCTGATGCAGTCCCCAGTGGTATCTTATTGAGGAGCAACAACGTGTGTGACCAATGTATATGAACATAAGATTGTCTAAAATCGTTTACAGTTATTTCTACCACGTTAAGTCCTGCAAAACAAAGCTATATCTTCCTTTCCAGAAGCCCAAATGCCTTTATCTAACAGCATGGGAACTAAACAACACTGTTAATGCTACCTGTTGAGAAGAATAACAAGAATAGAAACGTATGTCAGTCACCAGTTACAAGAAGGAGGGCCACATGGCAAGCAGTATTGGGGTTAGGCCTACTTCTCAGGTAGGTAGTGTGAGGGTGCATCAAGCTCAGAATTCAGCAATCACACAGCAACACAATAACTGATTTTCCACTCCATTGCTGATCTTTTTAGAAACAAAGTACTTTAAAACTCTAAAGAATTAGATACTATACACTATAATACACAGGCTCTTATCCATTGGCGAGGGGTTCAATGTACTCTTGATTCAAAGTCCAGCTGACCGTCTCTGCTCACAGTTTTCCAAAACTGTCTATAAGTTTGGTAGGTTTCATGCACAAGTACAGTGCTACCTCTCTGGAGTTTAGAGTTTGTGCTCTCAGTTTTTTACTTTTTAGCCCCAATGCCAATCTCAGCAACAGAAGTCTTTTAGTCTTTTCTCCTATGGTAGGGACAGCAGGCGCTTCTGGTATTTCCTTAATCTTACAAGGGAAGCATGCACTGGCTGCGAGTAAAGCAAGACTCTGGCTACATTCTTGGATATTGCAGCGGAGGAGCGACTACCCCGGCCTGGCTGCAGGCATTCTCTGGTGTTTCTGATGGTCCTCAATGGTTGCAGGCATGGAATGAGTCATGTGGGGTCAGAGGTCACAGGACCACCATCGGAATTTCTCATGCAACAGAGTGGCTCCTAATCCAATTTCTTTGGGTGACAAAGCAGCTTAGTCTCCTTTGGGGCATAGTGTTCACGTTCACAGATGATGCTCTAGTTCAAGAGTATACCAGCCACTCTCTCTCGAGTCTCGTCTTGGTGGACAGACCCACATCTCCAGGGTGATCTGGTTCTCGCTCTCCCTGGTATTCAGCAGCTGCTGTAGGATTGGCTCACTCTCTCCCTCTTTTTCTAAGGCAGGACAGCTTCCAAATTCTTCAAGCGGCAGACATAACTCGGGGTTGATGTTGTTCTACTCCTTCACTCTCTCAGTAGATAGTCTGGCTTCTAGGTGCTTCAGAAAAGGCAATCAACTCTTACAGCAAGAGATGGACTCAGGTGAAGACCTTTAGGAAACTGGCGGTCATACCAGCTCTGATTGCACCGCGGGCCTCTGGGTACTCAATGGAACACCTCCTTCCTTGTTCGGATAGTACTTGAAACTAGAAGAAGTGGGGAAAGAGCTCCCACCTTTATACAGATCACGCAGACAGGGAATGTGTATTTGTTGCACTTTCAGAACCAGTTAGGTCAGTTCTCTATTAGTGTGTGCTTTCCAGGCTGTCTTCGAGACTTGGCCTTTGTGAAGAGAGATGCTCCTCAAAGCAGGGTCATCTCAAGGTTGGAGTACCCCCAAGAAAAGGCACAAATAAGTGTCAACATCCTGCACATGGCTATTAACAGCCACTCTTAAACATAATCAGGAAGAGGGGCAAAAGGTAGCCCTTACTCTAAAAACTTTCAACTCTGCACAAGAGAAACTGTAGACCCACCCCTCAGTCCACCATCTATCAAATGATAATGCTCAGGACGACTCATATGCAGCTCCTACAGAAAAAAGGACCTAATTGAATTTGTAAAGTGAAGCCAGCCTCCTCTTTCACCACTTCAGTATCTAGGTCTCCTCCCACCAACTTCAGGAATGTCATCAACACACGCCTCCCTCGTGTGCACATGAACAGTCCATTTACTACCAAAGTGGAAGCCACAGACCTCCATTAGTCTGGTTCCCTCATGCACATTATGTATGCACCATGCCGTTCATGAGCAGACTAACGTGCAAACATGCACAATTTATGGCTAAGACCTTCCTTACCTTGTAGCAGTGGAACTTTACATGAGTGGGCCAGCAAGCCTCCATGTCTATGATCCAGATAAAAAGGTCTGATCCCAGCTACGGATTCACACAACCCGGTACTCTGTCATCACCATAATTCACACTAATCCCATGACTGGCACAGTAGTTCATGATCTAACCTACGAGGGCATGCTTTGTACAGCACTCCAGGTCCAGGACCTTTTGCATGTCAAAGGACAGGCCTAGGCTTTCATGCACACGCTAGATTATGGAGAGGCTGGGGCCAAAATTCAAAAACTAGGATACCAGATACTTGTAGTTGGGCACTCATGGCAGGGAAACACGACTGCACACGATGCAGCCCCATTTAGCCTGCGTGACTCCGTATCCATAGAAATAACTATCCAATACATGTCTAAACTATAAACCTAAAAAAGTCCAAGTTAAGTTACATCAAGCACATGAGCATTTTATGGAAAACAAGAGGAGGTGTCCATACCCCTGGATCACTTTTTCACCTGTAGTCCTTTGTATTGGTATTTTATCCAAGTTGTGCAGAGTTGAAAAACAAAGCAATATTTTGAAACGATGAGTGAGTGACAAAAGGGGTGTACGATTTAAATCAACGACATCAAGTTCAAAGTCCTTTTTTAGGCTACCTAGTGTGCTCATTCCTGAAAAATATTGTGACAATCATGTCCAAGACTGGGTTGCATATGAAGAACTAAAACAAGCAAAGTAATTAAAATTGCGTTGAAAGTATTTAGGGAACTTAATAGCCCCAACGTGAACTTTAATTGTTGCATCCTGTCATGCAATTGCTCATTGCAGGGTCAATATTGACATAAGGACAGTATACATTTTCTCTCCTGCATATATCTATTGCTATAATGCACAAAAACAAGATAGTCAAAGTGATTAAGCATTCCTAAATGCTTTTCACATCATTTTAATGTTTTAATATTCAAAGGTTCATCGCTCACTTTAGTAATTTCTTTGACATAGGAAAATTACTGTTATTGGTTTACCTTAACTCTCCACTAGACCTGGTAATGGAAGTTGTGATTAACAACTGCAAGGTATACAGTACATGTATTACCTCTAGATTGTCTGAATAGAAGTTTAAGATTACAAATTCATCCAAAAGCAAATTAATCTAAAACACTTTCAAAGAAGGAAAACATTTTTAACAAAATCGAATAATTGTATGGCATAAATATAAGAAGCCTCTTGGTAGGTGGTTTTTAGGTCTCGCCTAGGCAGCGCTCATGCGCTGTCTCTCCGAGACTTCAAGTAAACTGTATCAGGGGGTCCTACGAAGTGTGCAGTGCGGGCCTGGAGGGATGCAACTGTGGCTACGGGCTGGGGTGGCAAGCTGACACGTGTGACGCCATTGTATGATTCTGATCGATTGGGCAACCTTTGGAAGACGAAAGGGTTTGACAAGTGGGACATGATTGGGATCAGTAAGGTGGATGATCTTTGGGCAGGGGCGCTGTGAAGTCCTTTGACGTCCTGAAACTGGAATACCAGCTTGATGACAGGGAGCACTTTCGGTATATGCAGGTTCGACATGCCTTGTCCTCCGTCTTTCCCCCCGGTACTGATATTCCACAATCCTCCCCCCTGGAGGATCGTGTCCTAGACGGCCATGTCCCCGATAGTACGATTTCCTTAATATATAAGAAGCTCATTAACAACAGGGCTGACCAGCTGGGGAAACTTCGTGCTTCCTGGACAGCTGACGGGCTTGAACTAGACGATGAGGACTGGCAGTCAGCTGTTTCCTTCCCTAAGGAGGTGGCTATTCCGGCTCGGCTTCGTTTTGTCCAGCTAAAGATCCTCCACCGTGTGTATGTGACTGGTATGCGTCTGGTGCGAATGGGGTTTGTGACGGATGGACGGTGTAGGCGTGTGTGCGGTATGGATGGTACCTTTCTCCATGTTCTGTGGGAATGTCCGATTGTCTCGGCCTTCTGGTCTAGGGTGCAGGATGTGATGGGACGTGTCACTGGAGTCCCCCTCCTTCCTGAGGCAAGACGTTGCTTGCTTAATGTGTGGGAGCCTACGGATTGTACTGCTGCTCAGACATTCTGGGTCACTCTGGGCAACATGGTTGCGAAGAGGGATATAGCTCAGCTCTGGGGCTCCGCCAGACCACCGCTCCTAAGTGCCTGGAAGGATAACATGGACTGGTGCATGTTTCGAGAAAAGACGGTGTATGAGGCACGGGGGTGTCCCAAGAAATGGTCCAGGGTTTGGGCTCAGTGGAATTTGTACCGTGGTGATATTTGTTCCCCTCCACTTGACTACGAGGTTCCTCTCCCCTCCTCCCCATGATTGACGTTCCGTTTTCTGTTCTCCATATCATATGTGTCCTTTCTTCCTTCATGCTCGCTCCCCCTTGCCAGATGAGTTCCTTTATATATTTACTCCTTTTTCCCTTTCCCCCCCCCTCCTATGACCCTTGCCAGTATGATACCATGTGTTTGTGTGTTGTTGTTTTTCTTCGACAAAATCATAAAATTAAACCTTTAATATCCTTTTGCTACGGTTCTATGCTCCACACTATAATGTACGCCCAGAGATCATTTTAACAGTGTACTGTCCTTTTTTATTCTTTTACTATATGTCATAGCGGCCGGCCCCGAGGGGTTGTAGGCAGACGCTGTGTAATGTGCATTTCGCAAATAAAGGTTTAAAAAAAAAAAACTGTATCAGGGGTGAAACTCCTGGGTAATTTCTCCTGCCTTTTGCCATTTGTTAACAATGGCATTGCTCTTCTTAGCAGGCTTATGATTGGCTGTGGATGCAATAAGTCACTTCCATTTTTTCTGGAAGCAGCACTGCCTAACCACATTTTTCGTCCTCTTTCGTGTTTTAATTGTGCCCGAGGGGAACTTTTTTTTAGGATACTTTGATGTGTATAACGTGAGCACGGCGCCCGCTTTCATTTAAGTTTAATGGCTTTTGCTTTCACATCTGTGTGTGACTCTGTATAAACCGGAGCCACCCTCTGCATAGAGGTCAGTACTGCTCTGTCCCCTGGTTCGGAGTGACAAGCAGCCCTCACCCTGCCGCCACTGCAGAGCTTTACCCAGCCTGGCGCTGAGTGATAACTTCTAAGCACTTCACGTCCTGCGTTGCTCTGTGAAGCTGAGCTGTTTTGGGACCAGGGCCCAGTGCCTGGCTGTTCACAGCTCATGGTCAGGGGCTGGTGCACAGCGTTTAGCTCTGAACTGTTCCCCGCCCCTGGGTGCTCAGAAGCAAAGACGTACAGCTCTTCTCTTAAGGCTGAGAGCTGAACGTCACCCCTGGGCACTCTGAGCTCCGCAGTGCCCTGGTGAGGGCTGTCTCCTGACAGGTACTCAGTGGCAAGATGTTCCCGGCCAAGTGCTCTGAGGTGCCTAGCCCACCCCCCATTCTCCCCTCTCTTCCCCTCCCTCCTCGTCTTTAAACGTTCGCCCGGGTGTCCCGGACATGCAAGTTTTGTATATGTGTGGGACAGCGTCTGTTTGTCTGTTTTGCTGTTTGTGTGTAGGTGTCGGCGCACCCATGTGCACTTCTGTCTGCATGTCTCTGTGTATTTGTGTGTAAGTTGATATGTGTTTTTTATTCCGTTCCCTCGACTCACTCTTCCTCCTCTTCCAGTCATCAAACCCTCGATGTTTTACAGCTGATAACAAAACACATGGTTCGTTTTCGGTTTCAAAAGTGATTCCCTTGACAGGCTGACTAGCCGCAGACACAAGGTGGCGGTCAGAATGTGACAGTACACTACTTGTGGTAATATTGTAGTTTAACAGTCCAGACCCGCAGCACAACCCTCTTACCGTATTCTCTGCTCAAGCAATCTTTCCTTTTGTAATAGGAAGTGCACAACTTACAGAAAGCCCGAAACTGCTGTCTTTCTTCCCTAAAACTGCTGTCATTTATCCAAAATAACATTCACTGCTGCTTTCATGGAAGAAGTGCTGTTCGCTTGAGATCGATCAGATCTGAGAGCTGCATTTGTGTAATATTACCTGAGTCACCGAGCCATGATCCTAAAGGCTGAATATCTGTCCTAATTGTAGATTTGCTGTGTCTATAGAAGGTGTGCACATTTTATTCTGAGATTTCGCTTTGCATGGTAAAGTTTCTTATTTGATCAGGTCCGGTATATTTCCAGGGTTAAAACTTTGGTTGTCATTATAATGTGCACAAAACTTTAAGCGAAAAGATGTGCGTTTACTACCCATGTTTACCTAGTTTTACCATGTTGGTCTGAGTAAAGCTTGTAGTACCAGTGTCTGTAATATGGCAGACAATGTAAGGGCATAGAAATTACAAAGATAAGCATCCCTTTGATATGGTTCGGCCCCCCTTACTTGCCGCTCCCAACCCATGTTGCTTTTTACAGAGCTGCAACTAACTCAAATTCTGCCTTTTCTGACTCCCCAGATTGCCTACTGTTATGTTTTATTTCTGTTAAACTGTGTTTGTTTTACCTTTGCCTACACCTCTCAATGCCAATAATGTAATTTTTATCGGGTTGCATTGAAGCAGTTCACAACTCCATTCAATAGTACAAGGTTCCCCTTTAACTAAGCATGAATATCTAAAAAATCTCTGCCGGTTTATGGGCACTTCTTTATATTGCACTCCACTGCAAACAAAAAAACATAAGTACAAAACAATATCAATTACAAAGCTAATAGCTCCAAATTTCACCAATGCAAGACCTATTGCATTGCAAATGTTTGTTTTGATGCTGGTGGCTACAAAGTAGTGCTGAGCTACATTTGAATTGCTCTACCAAACTTTCTCAACATTTTGGGTTACACTGTTTTTTGACATTTTTGCCTAGAAGATGCAAGTCTCTTGCCAAGAGGCACTTTCTGTTCCAAACAGCCACCCACCAATATCTTTTGTTACTTTTGTAGAAGAAGTATGCCTTTGTGTGAAAAAAGGGATGTGAGATACCGGCAAACATCATTTTGCACTGAAAGTGTAATTTCACATAATTTTCAACAAATTTCAGAAAATAATATGCTATTTCACACTCCTATAATAAAGCTATTGAAGAAGATTACAAAAATATTACTTCCAACTTGTTACATTCGTACGATAATCACCTGAAACCGCCTGGATTTCAACGATAAACAAAGGGGCAGATTTAGAAGAAAGATACTCAGAGCGTAACGCAAGCCATTTGGCTACAACGCACTGAGTCAATCTCAAAGAACAGGGATGCGACATATTTACAACAATATGTTGCGTCTCTGTGCTTCCCCCTGCGCTGGCACACAAACTGCTGCCATGCACTGGTGCAGGCACCCTTGCACCATGGTGCAAGGATGCCTACATTGTGGGGAGATTGTTTTTCAAGAAGGGTTCCCTTCCTGCACAAAAACAATCTGAAATGCAGTTTTCATCTTTTATGTGTGCTGTATTAGCACACATAGAGGTTGAAAAACGTAATTGTTTCAATCATTGTTTATTTGCAGGAAGGGAACCCTTCCTGAACATAAACAATCATTAGAGGTGATTTCCTCTTTCAATGTGTGCTGCAGAATGCACCTGAAGGAAGTCTCCCAAATAGGGTTACCCGGGCCACTCTCAACCTCCACTAGCCATCCAAGAAATAAAGAGTTGATAATCCAGTAGAGAATGCAATCAAACTGATTTATTAACAAAATCCACTACAGCGGAGTCCAGTCTGACCAGGATGAGCCTTATAGGATGGCTGGCAAGGAGAAATTAATACATTTCTACTCGTTGCATCTCCCTATGCCTCCCCATCAAATATGGAAATGTGTCTGGTTCCATGGGTGTTGCATGGGAACACCCATAGCAACACCCATGGTAAACACCCCTTTCACGCAAAGTGCTGCGTGCAAAGGGGCATATTACAAGGACAGGAAAAGTCACACAGGGCGGCTTTTCCTATACTTGTAAATATGAAGCAGGAAAATGCGCCACTGGAACGACACAAAAAGTGACGCACTGGTGGCGTAAGGGACTTGTAAATCTGCCCCTAAGTTTTTTATGCACTTCCCATCAGCAAATTGCCGGACGCTGCACTTGGACCAATGCTTATTATAGTCACCATCTGGGTCGTCCAGGTATGTTCATTCACTTCGAGAGTTTTTCCACAAGATGTGTGAAGAGAGGGAAGCAAAGGGCGGCAACGGAATTCTGTGAGACTCGTAGGATGTCAATTTTGGGCTTCTTCATAGTCGAATGAATGCCATTGGCTCTTGAAAAGGGTGACAACTAAACTTTATGAATTGGTCTTTACCCTCCATGGGTTTTCCTCCTGTGAAACACCAAAAGAGACACTTCACACTTTCAGTACTTATTATTCTGTGCATGATGGCACCTCGGCTACTGGGCGAAGTGGCTCTTTTCTTGGGTGATCTAGAAGGGTCATCAACATACCTCGTCAGTGTACAGTTCTGGATACACCTTTAGTACAGTGTATGGTACAAACAAATAATATCGATTTGACACAAACAAATAAAATAAGCATGTTACCAAGTGAAAGACTGTGTACAACACAGGATGAGATTTACTAAGCCTTTGTACAAGCAGAGGTGCAAATCAAACCAGCAGCAGTGATACACTTTCCAGTGCAAAGAGTGCTTTGCACTGGAATAGTGCCCTTTTCACAGCACACAATTCATTTTGCATCACTTTTCAACAGTCAAGCATTACAGGGCTGAAGTAGTACACACAAAACTAGGTTTTGACATAAACCCTGATCAACAAAGGTAGTCTGATTGGATATTGCACCCAATAGTGAGCTTACTAGATGCTGACACAAACAATGGAGAATGTGTTGTTTTTCTCAGAAACTGGTGCAGTGCGTGTGTGCTGCTGTGTACAACACACATTCAATGTGTCAGAACCTTCTGCCGTTGTCTACACCTAAGAACTTACGGCAAACGAGAGAACACTGTCCTCGGTGCAGTGGCACAAGGCGTATGCACTGCGCAAGGTAGCCTGTTTGTCTGCCAGTGTAGGGGATAGCACCCAGTGCAGGTCAATAAATCTTGTATTTTTCCCTTCTCTCAGAGTAGCACTGCAAATTTGGATGCTGCCCTGCATTGCGTAAAATCTTGTTAAATCCGTACCAGCAGTTTTTCCCCATACAGGAAGGCATTTTTTCTGAGAGTTTTGAAGATTTTCCTGGTATTTAACAATGCTATGATGTCTTGTTTAGGACACCACTGCAATGAGTATTAGTACAATAAGGTAAACACCTTAACTGTGAAAGACTGTACAAACTGGTGTGTGCGAAGGCACTGTCTGGCTCTCACGTGTATGCCTCAGTGTTTTCCTAGAGATGGTAAAGTTTAAGCTTTTTAAGGTACTTGCACTAGAAGGCACTGTTTGAAAACATGAATGAAATTGTATTCATGAGCAAACATCTTTCTAAGGTCTACTGTCAGTTCTGTATGTAACATTCAACAACTTTGATTTTTGATTAAGTTTGAGGGGCAACTTGTAAAAGTAATGAAAAGTTCGATGAGGCATTATTAAAAAAAATTGTAGATAATTTCGAATTATATGACAAGGATGTCATTAAATTGACTGGTAATGTTAAGTAGACTTTACTTAAAATTGGGTTCACTATATTAAAAAAAAGGCATAAAAAAACAAAAAAAAATTGAAAACATGCAGGCAAATTTAAATCACTTTTTTTATTTACCACTCAAAGATTGACGTCGGCCATCTAGTAACAGTAAATAAAACACCACCTCGTGTGGTATGCCCATGCATGTATCATGATGAATGCACATGTACATGTGATTCCACTTTTTGGGTTTTTACTTATGCTGCACAATATCCACAAAAAACATTTTTGCTTTTTTTGCTGGTGCTGAACAGCATCAGCAAAAAGCATTGTCAAAGCCAATATGTCCGCAATTGGCAGCAAAACGTCAAGACTCTTTTGCTTTGCCATTTTATTTATTTACCACTGCGCCGGCTTGTGCTGTGTACAGTGCGAGGGTGGGGCGGGGATGATCCTGCAAATGCAGGTGACAGCACTGGTCTGCAGTGCCCATGTTGGATTGGACAGGCATCTTGCGACCGCCAGCCCGACATGGATGTGCAACAGCCTGGGTATTGTGGGCACAGGCCCCCAGCCTCAAAATGAGCTCTGGGTGAGCCTGCTTCCCCCAATTCTGGAGCTTCTTTCACAGCATGAAAGCAGCTCCAGGATTGGTTAGAGTTTCGTCCCACAAGCAGTAAGGAAGTCCTTCCTTTTACTGCTCGTGGGCAGCAAAGAGAAGTCGGTCAACAAAGGGAGAGACAGGGTTCAAGGGCACTCTTAGTCCCCAATCAATAGATACACAAACAAAGGAAGAGTGTCCGTCAGTAAGGCGTGAGTGTGATCGAGATAGCACGTATAGATATAAGGCCAGCTGTAGTTGGTCAGAAGGCTGGGCTAATTTTCAAGAAAAAACTCATTATTTTTTCAGGAAACCCTCACTCACCCTAGTGGTGACATGCTTCATCATCGGGTCCACTCGGGAGATCGAGTACCTCCCGAGTGTGCTACGACGCCAGGAGACTGCGGAGCAGGTTGTTGTGAGAGTGAGATGTGAAAAAAAGTGTAGTTAAAAATGTCAGCGGTTGTCCCAAAAAATCATTTATTCGCTGGTCAACTTGACATATTAAAATTAAGAGCTATGTGCAGGGAAACTATCCACAAGAAATACAGGTGTTTCCCTGTTAGGGGAAGGTCAACATGTTTCTGCCCTTTAAGTGTATGAGTTTACAGGGCTTTCGTCAGGACCAGTAAGTGGGTGTTACCTCAACAGGTATAGGCGCGCTAAGGCCTACCCTGCTGTAGGTTGTGAAAGTTAAAAACAGTGGCACTATGTGTAAAAAATTGGTGCGTGAAAATACAAACCAAAAGGCTTGGGGATTTGCCTCTATTGCGAGGAGCCCAGAAGTCTGCAGGTAGGTAAAAGACAGACAGACAAACAAAACAAAACACAAAACATAAAATGAGCAAATGGTCATTAATGATCATGGTTTGTTGCCATGCAACTTTAGGTGTGGCGTGATACGTGCTAGCAGACCTATCAATGGCCGTGGTCGGGAGGGATCACGTTGTAGAGTGGAAGTTGTGCCCATGGACCTAGGTGATGGGCCTCAACTGTACGTTTACGATTTTGAGACTAAACACATCCTGCCCCCTTCCAACCCTTTTGCCTCCTCCATAGGCTTATGGAGGAGGCAAAAGGCTGGCCTCCATAAGCCTATATGTGCTATCTCGATCACACTCACGCCTTACTGACGGACACTCTTCCTTTGTTTGTGCAGCAAAGAGAAGTGCCACACCAGTCGTGCTCCTGAAATCATGGTGAGTCATGCACTTTGCGCCCTGCCATTTTTTATTCCAGCTAGCAGCCACCGTTAACACTGCACCTAACCAGCTGCATTCGAATCTGGAATAACAAGCATGTGAGATATGGTTTTTATAAAATAAAAAAAATGGTGTTAACATTATGTGATTAACAAACAGTGCAATTAATATATTCTGTTGCGAAGTTGTATTTATTTTAACAGTGAAAAATCTAGGCCTTGATTTTAAATGGTTGTAGCTGTCTGCAGCCATCTTTCCCTGCATGCAGTACACTTTCTGTCATTTAATCTGCACACAAAAGATATTTTAGTTACAATGCTTTGAAACAAGGTGTCACTTTCTCGTGTATAACATGATGCTTCATTCTTAAGTTTTGCTTTCATGTTGTGTTAACATAGTGAATTGTTTCAAGGACTCACCTATTGGGACCCACCTGAATTCTCACAAGAACAATTTACGTGTCTGATGATCACCAGGGTGGGAACTGCATTATATGAATCTGTGGGATGGTGCTCAGAAATATGATTTCAAACTGTATCATTCTTAAATATGATTTCATTGTAATTGTGAGACCTCTGCACATTCACACGAAATGTGTGGTTCTTTTGTGCAATTTCCAATAAAAGAAGCCACACCCCTCGGGATGTGGCCTCACTCCTCTGATCTATAGCAGTTGACACTATGTTGATCTGACCTCTGATTTCTGACTTATTATACTTGATCTGAATTATCTCTTGTTTTACGATATCATCATTTTCATTTTTATTCAAAGCTGCATGCTTTTATAAGACAAATTACTAACTTCCTCACTGCTTGCCATTTAATTTGTTTTCTGTAATGCCTCTTAATTTTTCATTACACCTTCATGGTTTGATTATAATATTTCCCATTCTTCTTTGTGAAGCCTAATGTGCACCATGTTTAATTCTGAAATGTTTTTGTTTTTTAACATTTCTTTATTAAAGTTGTTACCGGATCACAACAAAAGGAGGCCATACTTATGACACCATCCCCCAGATGCATCAAGAACCCATTTTGCTATTCCTTAATAGCAAAAAATAACTATTCGGCATTAAGGAATAGCAAAATGCAATGCATGGAGAAATCACTAAAAACACAGCGATTTCTTTAAATTCCTTAATTGCGACTCGCAATTTGCAAGTCGCAATTAAGGAATTTAAAGAAATCGCTACCCATTCATTCCTATGGGCCTAGAGGTCCATAGGAATGAATGGGAAGACATTCTCAATTTGCAAATAGCAATTAGCGAATCGTAAATTGAGAATGCGATTTCAAGGGTGCAGGGGTGTCCAAAGGACACCCTGTTGCACCTCTGAAATTGATCTGTGCACATATGTTGCGCACACACATGCCCTTAGGGCATGTGTGTGCACAATATGAAACTTTGAAAAATGCACTTTAGTGCATTTTTCAAAGTTTTTGCAAATTACCATGAAGTTCAACTTCATGGTAATTTGCGAGCCCTATTAGCAAAATCGCTATTTTTAAACTTTAGTGCATTGCATTTAAGGAATCTCAATTTGAGATTCCTTAAATGCAAGTAATCACAATTTTGCGATTTCTTATTTTACGATTTTTGCATTTGGGATGATGCATCCCAAATGCAAAAATACCAGTCGCAAAGGGGCAGATTCTGAGAATCTGCCCCTTTGCAAGCGGATTTTACCTTGATGAATCTATGCCTATATGTCTACAAGTAAATTGTGTTATACATATCTGATAAGCGGATTTAGCCATACAGATCTGATTACATAGCCATTATTACAAAGCACAACTTCACAACTAATAAATTAACTTATGCATAGAAATAGCTCAGGAGTCTATGAGTATGGCAACTCTCTGGGACGGTGGTGGGGGGATGCACAGGCGGGGGAAAGAACTCTAAAAAACTAGGCATATTTGAAATGTTTGTCTAAGCGAAAAAGTTTGGGATATGCCAGGAAGTGTGGCGCCTTGCTCTGTTTGCGTTGTGTGTATTTGCTCTGCCGTATGGCACGGTGCAACCAGGATAGGGGAAATACCCCGAACCCCTAATTATGGTGTCGATTAGGATGGCGGACGGACCTGCGTCCGTCTGCCACCCCCGAGGTGGAGGGACCGTCCGCAGGGGCAGCAGCGTTCCCTCCATAGAAATTAGGATATGACCGACACCTTGGCGGTCACATCCTGTATATTTAACATTGCCGCGGGTGCTGCTTAAAGCAGCACCCGCCGCAAAGTTAAAAATGCATGATTTGCATGTGCATGTACAAAGCGGCAGGCACCACTCGGTGCCTGCCGCTTTGTGCATGCACATGCAGGGGGGTACCATAGGTACCCCCCATGTGTACCCCCCACCCCCCAGCAACCTGGGGGCCCAAGCAAAGGTCCACATGCTTTTCCACAGCGGAATATCCGTCGTGGAAAAGCATGTCTCCGCACCCATCATAATATGGCTGGCGGTGTCTTGCAGACACCACCACCATATTGTGGTCCACACCCCACGGATCAACGGCGGACGGACCTGCCGTCCGCCGCTGATCCCACCGCCATCATAATCTGGTGGTGGGTGTTTTCAAGGACCGCGGCGGTGAATCCGCATCCTCCGGGCCGGCGGTGGCTTCCACCAGCCCGGAGGATGCGGATTCACCGCCATCATAATCGACCCCTATGTGTGGATGAAGGCCCACACAATTTGCAGAAAAACAAAGTCCCGGGCACATGTTAACTCAGTAAATGCTCTGTTAGCCAAATTCTCTTGCATTCAACAGTGTTTAGCAAATATGATGGACACAATTGTTCTTCAAATTATTTAATCTTTATGAACACAGCCAGGCAACACTTGTTTTGTCACACTGGGAAGTATCCCGTGACTTCTTCAAGGCTGTCAGAAAAGCATCGATTTCAGAAGAGATCACTCCGCCGGTGATAATTCCAACCCGGCTGGTCTGGTGGGGATAGGATAACTGGATAAAACCTTTTGGTAGTGTGTACTCAAAAAAAGAATTTCCGGAGTGCCGGAGACCTCCGAACTGAGAAGCGGACCGTGCCAGAAATAAGGTCCGCTTGTAGAATAGGCTCACCGGGATATTGGCGATCCATAAACAAAAGCTCCTGTCAATTGTAGTGCGGCGGGTTCGCTGTAGGAGAGATTCTGTAGCGAGTGTGCTTCAGAAAACTGACAGGCACTGGTTCACCTCTGCTCAGGAAGTTGACCATATTTGAAATGTTGTGGGGCAACACTGGGAGGGGGGCAGAGAGTAGGTCTCAAGGGGGTGATCCCCATACAGGATCTCCCACTCCACAGGTCTTTGATCCAGGGCATGCACCAATCTACTCAATCACTCACTAACTACACCATCTTAATTCTGAAATGTTATTTGATATTGAATGGCTTTGAATGACCAGATCTAATTGCCATGTATAGAGTCTTGAAGTATTTCTGCCAACCATCCGGCTTGTACGTTCATGTATATTTCATTGTCAATGTTGAGGAGTGCTATTGGTCTGAAATCACCACATTGCATCAGTTTTTATCCACTTCTAGAATAGATACTGAAGCCCTCCCAATTTCTGCAGTAGATCTAAAGACTTTTGCATTTGTGGAAACAAGGAACTGCAGAGGTTTTGTAAAACACTCCAGTAAATCCGCCCTGATCCTGGAATGTGAAGTATGTCATTTGTTTTATTGCTAAAGAAACAGTTGATGGAAGGAATGCTGGACAATGCAAACGTTCACCCCTATTCACAAGGTTCTGGGTTTAATCCATCATTCTTTTGCTCACTGCATCACCCTAGTTTGGACCCAGCCATATGCAAATCAGTCTTGACCCTGTTCCTTGTGGGAACAGTTCAGCCCAAACTGCTAAGCCAGGTCCTCCCTGGACCATAAACAAGCATTCTGGGACCGGTTTCAGGGCATCACCCTTCATCACCCAGGCTAGCTTGAATCCAGTGGTGTAGTGAGCAGGAGACCCACATCTGGGCATACCCTTCCCACTTAGGGCGACTTATGCAAAAGAAACAGTTGATGGACGGAATGCTGGACAATGCAAACATTCACCCCCAGTGAGAAGGATCTGTGTTTAATCCATCATTCCATTGCTAACCACACCACCCCAGTTTGGACCCAGCCATATGGAAATCAGTCTTGACCCTGTTTCTTGTGGGAACAGTCCAGCCCGAACTGCCAAACCAGATTCTCCCTGGACCAGAGACAAGCATCCTGGGACCGGTTTCAGGGCATCACCCTTCATCAGCCAGGCTAGCTTGAATCCAGTGGAGTAGTGAGCATGGGACCCATGTCTGAGCATACTCTTCCCACTTAGGGCGACATATGCAAAAGAAAAAGTTGATGGATGGAATGCTGGACAATGCAAACATTCCCCCCCAGTTACAAGGATCTAAGTTTAATCCATCATTCTTTTGCTCACCACCCCAGTTTGGGCCAAGCCATATGCAAATCAGTCTTGAACCTGTTCCCTGTGGGAACAGTCCAGCTCGAACTGCCAAGCCAGGTCCTCCCTGGACCAGAAACAAGCATCCATTTGTTTTATTGCTACCAAGATTTAAGCCTCTGCTAAAGTACATTCAGTTCTTCTGTCTGTTTCTAAATTATCTTTAGGACATGCAATTTCTGAAGGAATCTTTTTAGAACCCAATGTGACTCTTCCTCCTCAGTTATAATTTTGCATAGAGGTCTCTGGACAGAACTGCCTTGGCTCTGTCCTTGTACCACATATTTCCTAAAGTTTATTTGTTTACCAAAGATGTCTGCCTGGCCCTTATTTGCTTTTAGGTCATTCACTAATACTGAGTGAGCTTTGTCACCTGTTTCATAGAAATGTTAGCTTCCCTGCTTTTTTAGTTCTTTTTGCCACTTGTTTCTCTATTCCTCTTAGCTGCTGCTGCCACCAGGGCTATCAGTTTTCCTCTCACGGCAAGCTCGAGGGTATAACACAGTTCTAGCTATGTTGAGTGATTCATTTAAATCAAGGTATTCCCCTATTGTGGCTCTGATCTCTGCCCTGTTAACTTCATACTGCATAAGGTATCTTCCCAGGTACCATTTCCCGTCCCTTAGGAATGTTTAACCATTAATTATTAAAAACACTGGTTAGTAAAGTAAACAATTAAATATAATACAATTAACACAACAAATAATCTATTAAATAATTTACATTATTATCAATTAAATAGTTAATTAACATTATATACAAATATGTTAACATATGCAGTAGTTAAGAAAATCTTATCCTGTTTTTTTAACTCCTCATAATGTCTATCTGCTCAGCTGTTGGGTTGGAAATCAGAAACAGCACTATGGACAGTCACTCATAAGAAGCACAATTTTCTGTATTGTTCTCGTTTTAAAAATAAATACAGCCAGGAAACCCATTGTTTTCTGTCTGTATTTACCTGAAAAAATCAGAAAGACAGAGCACTGGTAATTTTTGGTTTTCAAGCAGATCATTCTGGGATTAGAGCTACAGCTGAAGAAGCATTTCTGTTTATCTGTATGTCCGTTTTCCGTTTCTATATCACTTCTCGCTGGATTGATAATGAATCCCCAACCTTTCATCAATGGCAATGTAAGCTGCTCTCTATTTATCATTTAGAAATGGCTATGTATTGGCTTAAGGGGATAAGGAAAAAAAGGCAAGGATCAAAAATCTGGAATCCAGTTGCTAAATGGATTTAAGATACTCCCCCTATTTGTGTATTTTCCCTTTGTCTGTTTCTCATTTATATTATTTCTGCTCCTTTTTACATTGCTCAATGTATGACTGTTTGTTGAAGTAAAACAATAAATAAAATTAAAAAATTAAAAAAAGACAGAGCACTGGTAGCATTAGTCATAACATTTGATTGTAGGCTATAGGTCAAAGGTCATAGAGGCCTGGCAAAAAGCAAATAACACTGTACAAACAACACGCCTATTGTAGAACCACAAACTGAAAGACTTATTGTGACGATTGCTACAGATGAGATATAAAATGTGCTATGATAATGTACCTAACACTGGTCAGCAGCAGGATTTCTGTTTGAGACTCAAAACACTGTAAATGCCATTTTGGATGTGTTATTTTAACCCCTTAAGTGCTGCCTCGGTGCATTGGCCGACGGCAGCACTACCTCCCCAGTGCTGCGCACGACCATTGGACGTCCATTCAGCACTAGTTCCAATGGACAGCGCAGCACTGGGGAGGAATGTTTAATAGCATCTATGAGGTTTACACCTATGTTCTGTAAACATTGAGAATGAGTTTATCTTGTTTTTCAAGCAAAGGTATAAACAGCTGCCGCAAGTGGTGCTTTAAAATCTGCACTGCAGACTCCTTAGGATAAACAATACAAGTTCTAATTGGCAGCTGGAACAGTCAATAGCTAACAGGGATTGGAATGGGCATTTACTTGCAAATATGAGAGTCAGCAATAGCAAGGGACTATCCTCTTCCTCACAGCAGTGAGCAAGCACTCTGTTGACAATGTGCACAGAGGAGGGTTCTGTATGGCTGACAGAAAAGAGCTCTTACTGCTCTGATAGGTCAGAGAAGCACTCTACAGCCAATTGGGAACAGGCACCAGAGACCATCATTGTAAACCGGCTCCTGCCTCACAAGATTGTCCATTGAAACAGATTTGTAATAGCAAAATTACCCTGTGGGAAAAGGTGCTCCCAAGTAGATATTTATGGGAGTAATGCATGGCCCAGAACATTTCCTCAGAACGAAGTGAACCTGTGTTATTTAAATAAAACCCTATGATAGATCTTTCTTTCTTTCTTTCTGTATTTATTTATTCATTTATTTATTTTGAAGGTTTTATAGAGCCCGAACAAGATCCTTGTGGATATCAGAGCGCTTTACATTGAGCAATGCTAATTATACAAACAAATAAATGCAGGTAAATCGCGTATACATAACATCTCGTGCAAAAAAACAAAAAAAAAGAAGCTGCAGGGTACATAACAGGAACATCCCATTGCATTAAGTCAAGGGCCGATAAAGTGACTCGGATGTTTCATTGGACCCTTATCTTAGTAAGGATTACTAGTAAGGGTACAATTGATCGGAATTTATTTCGTCTATGAGCAGGTGAATTTTGCCATGAGAATCGCTTTTACTTCCTTTTTGAAAGATGCGGTAGAAGCATTCAGTCTGGTTTCTGCGGGAAGTGTGTTCCATATCCTGGGCGCCATCCCAGAGGAGGTTTGTTTGTATGTTTTGTTCTTGTTGAACCTTTGAGGTTTCAGTAGTAGGTTTTCCGCTCTCCTTGAGGATCTTAACCCACCAGAGAACGTCAGTTTCTGTGCGAGGTAGCTGGGTGCATTATGATGTAAGGCCTTATGCATCATGCATGCTATTTTAGGATGAATTCTGGCTTCAAGCGGTAGCCAATTCAAGGATTTTAAGTCTGGAGAAATGTGGTAACTTCTTTTCGAGCCGGTGATGAGTCTCGCTGCAGCATTTTTTGAAGCTCTTAGGGGAGCTGTTGTAGCTTTTGGAAGGCCACATAGAGAGACACTTCCGTACTCCACCCGAGGAATAAATAGAGCTTGTACTGCCAGCTTGAAGTCATTGGCTGGCAGGAAGGGTTTCGGCTTCCTCAGTGGGTTTATCTGGAAGTTTGCTCCCTTTGTGGCGTTGCTAATGTGTTTCTGCATCGTGAGGTTGCTGTCAAGAGTTATTCCCAGAGATTTCGCTGAGTCCACAATGGTTGGTTGAACGTTGAGGGCAGTAAGATGTTTGATCAAGTCTTGCATTATGGGGACTTTGGCGGGTGGAGCTATAAGTAGGAATTTGGTTTTTTGAGCGTTCAATTTGAGATGGTTCTCTGCCAGCCAGGTCTGGGTGTTTTTGAGCGTTGTGTTAAGCAATGTAATGTCTTCTAGGGTGTTGATCTTAAGATAAAGTTGTGTATCGTCAGCGTACATATGATATTGCACGTTAGACGCATGAAGAATTTCTGTGAGTGGTGCCATGAAAAGGTTAAACAATGTCATAGATAGTGAGGACCCTTGCAGGACTCCCAACATTACTGGTACGGGTTTGGAAAGAGTATTGTTGACCTTGAATTTTTGTGTTCGTTATGGAGAAAAGAGGTAAACCAATTTAACACTGACCCTGATAGACCCATTATATGTTTCAGAAGATCTAGCAGATTCACGTGCTTGACTGTATCAAAGGATGAGGATAGGTCTAGTACGATGAGTAGGCATGATCCGTTCTGGTCAACGATTTGTAGTGCATTGTCATTAATGTGTGTCATGGCTGATTCAGTGATGTGACCTACTATAAAGCCTGATTGGTGTTTGTTAAGAAGGTCAACATGATCAATATGTTTAGTCAGTTGGTGGTGAACACATTTTTCAAGTAGTTTGGCCAAGGTAGGAATATTGGATATAGGACGATAGTTGTTAAGGTCCGTAGGGTCAGCTGTTGGTTTCTTTAGGATGGGTGAAATCTGTCTGACTTTGAGGGAGTCTGGGATGCAGCCTTGTTGAAGTGAACTGTTAATGATTTTGGTCCAGAGAGGCAGAAGCCATGGGGTTAAGTCTTTAACAGCGTTTGCAGGGAGAGGATCGGTGAGGTGATTGGCAGGCTTCAGGGCATTAAGAAACTTGCCTTAAGCCTCTTCAGTGTAAGTAGCAAAGGATGACCAGGCTGCGTCGTTTTTTAGGTCAAACTTTGAGGGGATTTTGTGTGGCGCGGTTGGTAGTGAAGGGGAGGTTTCCGTATGAGGAACAGTGTGTAATAATCAGTCATTTAGGAGATCCTTCTTGATGTTGTCAGTCTTTTGATTAAAGAAGGCAGAAAATTCTTCACAAGTGGGTTGCTGTCGGGCTATGTCCTGTAACCATTGAAGTGCGTCCTTAGATTGAGTTTTGATTAACTTGAAAAGTTTTTGGGGACGGTTTCTTGTTTGGTCTAGTTGGTGGCTGAAGAAATATGCTTTAGTGCACTTGATCTTTTTGTAATAGGCACTTCTCTTTGTCCCTAATAACTTGGGGTGATTAGCAGATGGGACTGATCTCCAGTTACGTTAAAAAGTTTTGAGAGACCGTCTATCCTCATTAAGTAAACTGTTGTACCAGGGCTTAGAGTCTTTAGTGGAGACTCTCTTTAGTTGAAGGGGGGCTACCTCGTTAATTATCGAGGTCATGTAGTTGAGGTAGTGGTTGGTGAGATCATGGACATCGGTGGTGCCTGCAGGGGGCCGAAGAAGGATGTAGCTGAGGGAAGGTAATGTGTTGGGGTTGAGTTTTTTCAAGTCTCTTTTCCAGACCTTCTTTTTGTGGATTGAACCGAGTTGAGTTTTATTGTTTCCTTGATAAAGAAGGTGATAATATGATGATCCGACCAGTCACAAGGTTGGATCGACTCCAACTGAATAACGTCATTTTTGGAGATTATTAGATCCAGGATTGAGCCTTTATTATGTGTAGGGCTGTTGCAAGTTTGGGTGAGGGCTAGATCATCAAGGAAGTTTTTGAGACTGTTGACTACTGCGTCGTTGTTGTCATTCGAATGGAGATTGAAGTCGCCAAGGAATATTGGGTATTTTGCCGACCGGTGTTCGTTGAAATCATATCCATGAGGTGTTTGGTGAAGATGAGGTTGTCCCCTGGTGGATGATAGATGATGTGTAGCGAGCATACTGGTTTGCTGTTGCTGCTACTGTCTAGGCATATGTCTTCGCAAGAGGGTTTCTCGTTTTGTCTGTCAACTTGTCAGATACTAGTGCTTAATTTTTCACCTCTCCATTCTCATTCCAATCTCTGCTTTTGGGGACCAACGTTCCCCAGACCTGTCCTCTCTTGCTCTATAGGTAGCGTCGGACTGGCCTATAAGGCAATCGGGCAGAACCTCAAGGCTGGTCCTACAGGTCAGTGTGTGGGCCGTTTTCTTTGGCTATTTGTGCACCTGTCTCAAGATCAGCTGGGTGGGTTTTTACAGTTGATTTTCGTAATATTCAAATAAACACTGCCTGCAGCAAGCTCAAATCAAAGCATTCTTCCAAACCTTGCAAGCTACTTATACAGCATGTCTTTTTAAGTTCAAAATGCCACTGATTTGCAAATGTGTGCCAGTTTTTCCCAGCTAATTCACTAATTGGGGACACATTTATTTTGGTGCCCACCCCTATTTTCTGTCCCAGTTCTACCCTGTTAATAAGTCACTACTGCCTGAAAGTGCCAGTGGCAGAAGGCAATTTATCTACCACCTAACTAACATAACCCTATATTTTAGGGATATTTCTGTATTTATGCATTTAGGCTGTTTTGCTTGGGCACACCCTCCAGGGAGGTCTGCGACTGCAGCTAAAGACACTTCATGAATCTATTTGTATTCGTGATTGCAGAGGCAGCACTGTGCGGGGAAGAGAATAACAGCAGAGATATAACACCCTCTTGACAGCAGGTAAAAACTACAGCCATGCTCCACAAAACTTTGCAATTTATGACCGAGAATTTGGAAATGTTTAAATAACTGTTCGGAGGCTTCATGCCGCAAGACGAAGAAGCCTATTTGAATTCGCTCGACGGTTCCGAGGGGTATTAAAACCCTCCCGGATTGAGTAATAGGCGCTGTCAAACATTAAAATATTAGTGCTCGCAGTGGCTGAGGAGGCATGCAGTCATATTTTTAAATCTCTTTGTCTTGGTTGACATTCAGAGACGTAAAGTTCAATTGTTTCTCAGCCCCAAGATGAACATGTCTTAGAGTCATAAGAACTATTATAAGAAGAAGGTCTGAGGTAGAAGGAAAGAGCATTATGCAGATATTAGAAAGCAAGGCATGCCTCAGGAAGGAGAAATTGGAGTATAATGAGAAATGTGGGACTCCTCAAATCACTTGATTCCTTTTGACTAGAGGAAATGCATTCTGCAAAGTACTGCAAAGTACTTGAAAGGCAATGGTCTGCACCAAACAGAATGTTATGTAAAATGGAAGTATTTAATCCAACCATGGATTAGAAGTATGCAGTGCCCAGATTGCAGTGACGGCTGGCACAGGTAAGAGCAGTGAGGCCGGGTGGGGGTCGGGGTAGTCAACATACGATGGGATAAGTTAAATACATTTTTTTTTAATAAAACCATTTACCTTGCGCTCAGAGCGCATTGTAAGTGTTTTTTTTTTAAATGTAATTTAACTTATCCCGTCATATGTCGACTTCCACGACTCCCACACCGCCCTGCCACCCCCCTCCCCCCCCTCACCTCACCACTCTTACCTGGGCCGGCCGCGACTGCTGGTCTGAAAAGACCTCCAAAACAGTCAAAACAGGGCGCAACACTACAACTGCAGTGTAATACAACAAAATAAAATTGCAATAATTCAACACAAAAACAACATAACACATCACCACCACATCAAAATGCCACACAACATATGTATACTCATGTTTTTGTCACACATTATAACGCTACTTGCGTAACAAAAGTTGAGACCCCCCCCCCTGCAAAGTACATGGATGGGGGTCTGCCACCCGTGTACAGTGCCAGGTGGGACCCCCTGGAGCTTGGGGGCCCCCAGCACTCCGGGGGCTATTGTTACACCACTGATTACCGCCTTCAGAATCCTGTTTTCATATTACAGTGGTAAAAGATGTTAGGAGCAAGCACTGCCTTAATCTACCACCAAGGACATGAAATAACACCTGTCAAAAAGGTTGTGTGATCTGGCCCGTGGTCTCTGCTATAGGGCTGATTGGTGACTTTATATCGTTCACGAGCTAGAGCAGCAGTATTTTACCACCTCAGGTGATAGTAAGTGGTTGTTTTGCACGGGAAACTGCTTTTGCTTATGGCTGGAAATGTAGCAGCATGTGTTGGCATCTCTAAAGTACAACAGAACATAGTACAATAGCACAAAACAAAGCAAAATAACATATCAAGAGCATAACAGAGCAGACACAAGAAAGCAGTCAAAACAGAACGTAACTCAATAGCTGTGTTATGACACAACAATTTCACAATGCGGCAAAGGCAGCACAAAAAAAACAGCACAAAAAACACGTCAATATCATAACCAAAATGGAGCACAATCAACATGCACAAATGTTCTTATTATTCTTTACAACCTCCACAAATCTGCTTGCGAAACGATGAATGCAGCTTACAAGTCTTGGTATTCTTTACATTCCTTCTGTCTTTTTCACAAAGGTTTAAAGGCGTTTCCAGTAGTTGCTGTAAGCATGCTGAAAAGG
This sequence comes from Lissotriton vulgaris, assembly GCF_964263255.1. Taxonomy (NCBI): domain Eukaryota; kingdom Metazoa; phylum Chordata; class Amphibia; order Caudata; family Salamandridae; genus Lissotriton; species Lissotriton vulgaris. Next base: position 734,613,421 of record NC_141691.1, on the reverse strand, counting down.
AAAATCTTCTCCAGGATAAAGTGGCTGTAATACCTGGAAATAATCAATTTAAAGACAAATGCAGAATCCAAGAGCCAATCTGAAACTTCCGGGTGAGACATTGGAGCAGGGAGGCCGTAAAAGAGTTCGAAGTAACTGAGGTCTAAATGGACGAATAGACCCATATCAAACCAACGAACTAGACAGAGAGAATGTATTGACAATACCGAAACTGCACCCAACTTCCCTTTTGACCCTTTATAAACCACAATACGGTGGCCCCAACGTCAACCAACAAGGGAGTGCCTACAATAAGAGGCATATACTTCGAAAACTATCAGTGCAATGATACAGTGAAGCATACCAAGGACTATAAAATTGACAAAACATTGCCTGCTAGATTAAATAAGATTTTAATAACAAAACTGTAACGTCCTGATGAAGGTGGAAAAAACTACACACCGAAACGCCGCGTTTACTATTTGTTTATGTTTGTTTTAATTTCATGTATTGATGTCATTCAAGTGTTTTTAATCTTTTGAATTAGATTGTAACCATTAGGGAGGCCCAAGGCACATGATTCATTGTTCTGAATAAAAAGTATTTTAATCATAATTTCTAGATGTGTTTGCAATATATACAGTGACCCAAATAAGGATTTTCAAGTCTGCTTGTTTGTTACCTAAATGTTGGCTAGTATATTCCAATATTCAGCAGGTGTTTTTCCTGTTATACAAAATAAATTATTATATTAAAAAAAGTGTTACATATAATAGTACAAGACAGGGACCAGGTTTTTTTAAAGGAATCCAAGAGCCAAAGCACACTATTTGCATATTTGTTTATATGTTTCATTTTGTGCTATAAGTGCTTTGATTAAATGTTCATTCATTCAGGGTTGTTACAAATGTACACTCAAAGCCATGGGTATGTGTTTTGTTTTAAAGAAAGGTTCAGTCCGCCCTTCCTTTGTTCTGTGAAGTAGTGGGCGCTAGGCCCACATACTTGTAAATAAGGCACATTGACATACAGGTCTGGTACTGGTAACTGGCCTCAAGCATGTGCATTCCGGCCCTTTTATTGGCAGGGACACCTGACTTGTGATGCCTGTGTTGGATGGGTGCAAGGTGGGTGCAGAGACAGACCTCAAAGGAGTGGCTGGTTAACTGGTACGTGCTGAAAACTAGAACGTGTCCAGCAGGAGACTACATTCCTCCCAACATTTATTTTAAAACAGCACAAGTCCAACCTGTGGGAATGAAACAATAACAAAAATGAACACCACAGAGTCCATCAGCTTCTGAAGTCAAATAACACGGACAGCAGTGGAGATGGGGCTGATGACACAGACGGCAGCAGTACATCTTTGCCGGCATCCATAATTTAACCTAAGGGGTTCAGAGCACGAAGGCTGGCTTGAATACATCAGTGGCACTCTGGCAGCATACCTGTGGAAACGTGCCCAGGGTCTGAAGCTATTCCACTCCACTGACACAGGATAGTTTGTGGTAAGTCTCAAAAGATCAGAAAACAGGGTGCGTCAGGAGCGTGGTCGAAGTCCATTGTGAAGTTTAACAACGGTGTTGCTTGTCCCACTGAATGCGGTCTTGGTGTGATGTGCTTGTGGGCTGTGCTGGGGCTGCGTGTGTGCCTACGTCAAGGCAGCCGCAAGACCATTGAGGCAGCCACAACACCGCCATGGATCTGCTGCCTAGTTGCTCATACAACCTCAGCAGTAGATGGGTTCTGGTAAGGATGTGCTCTCGCTATTGGGATCCGGATGTAAACTAGGTAAGCATGCAGTCACTGGTGCTTCTTGTCTGGTTCGTGTGGCAACAGTGGAGGACTCTAGTCCGATCGCTCGATGCTCCAGGGGTGGAGGTGATTTGACGCACTTTACACACGAGCTGGCGTGATAGAGCTGCTAGCCGTGTGGTGAACCTGGATGACATTTGGTGACCATTTGTCGTGATGGTCGCAGGCCTTCGTTCTTGAGTCAATCACTGCGAGTGAGAGTGGCCAGGCATTTCCATTTCTTTTGGGGACGCATCTGAATCCTTGTGCCTGGATGTTTTTGGACCTCTAAGTCATCGGTGACTGTGTCTGAACAGACACGCTGTGGCATGTTAGGCAGAGACTCTGTTCACATATGCTTGGGGATTACGTTTGTGTCTCCCCCGTGCAGTCATCAGGTCGTTCTTGTGTTGTGTCACCTTGTTAGCTTGCTATCTGTGGGTCTGTATGCAGTGCCTCCATGGTGAATGAGAGAAGGGAGACCAAGGAGACCAGCAAGGCCCAGCACTGATACAGGAATGCACAGGGACATATAATAGAGAGGAGACCTAGCCTGCCCAAGGGAAGACTGGAAAAATACGACCAATGACCAGGTTATTGTTTCTTCCACTGTCCTAAATAAGCCCTGAATCTTAAAGGGCCAAAACGCGTCAACACCACCACCTGGAGGACTCCCATTGTTTAAATTTACCAATCCTGCAAAATATAATTCTGTGGACACACACTAGGAAACAGAGTGTGTGTTCCTGTTACAGACTACCTACTTTATGGACTGTGCATAAATTAAGAAGCATGGCCATACTATGTATAAACAACTGGAAGACTGAAGAATGTTTCTATTTGCTACGCAAGTCCAATATTGAGAATTTGTACAGCAGAGTAAAAGTTGTCTTTGCCTTTTGGCTGTTCATTGAGTGTAATATTTGTATGTTTGCATGCCATGAGTGTTATATTTTGCTCACTTCAGGTACCTGTACCCGGGGTGAAGATTACAATGCTTGTTAAAAAATAGGACTACATATTGTTTTGTATAATTACATATGTCACCAGTGACTAATTCATATATTCACATTGTAATGTAGTTTTCGCAAAAGTTCATTCCCATATCATACCATTGTTCCTTTTTTAGACCAATTTCTCACGCAGGTATTGTGGAATTATTTGGGAAACCCGTAGATATGTATACTAGATGCACGCCCTCTGCAGCTCAAGTCTTCTTTGGCTTCAGGACCAGCCTCTCATGACTTTCCTTCCTCAACTTGGTCGGTCAGCAGGTTACACCTCCAGCTCTTCATCTGGGTGCAGTGGCATGCACCATCTTCCTAACAGGCCAGCAGGGCCTCTTAGAGTTAAGTGCTGTTTGGAGTATGCAGGTGAGATTTCCAGTCGCTCTACTCCCTTCTTCGAGTGCAGCCACATGCACCTTCTGCGGGGTCAGCCAACATAACCATACAGTGGGGGATTGTTTGCATAGTCTGGCCACTGGCCTCAGGTGCTGGGCTCTGACTTAGTGAGGATCACAGCACTTGCTTATCTGGTTCTCCTCTTCCTCTTGAGTGCTGGGTGGCATCCGGCTACATGTCTCAGGTTCCCTCTTGAGGGACCTACTTGGAGCTTCTACTCTGGGCTGAATTACTTCCATGGGCATTAAGGGGCTGTGGTGACAAATTGCCACTTGGGGTGTGCAACTCTCCACTTCCCTGTGTTGGTCCACTGGCAACTCCGTCTAAAGGCAGTGTGCCGGAGGACACTCTCAGTACAGTCTTTGGCCCACTGCAGGGTGGTGCTGGTGAACTTAGTGAGAACAAGATCTCCTTTGAGCTTTATTGCCACACGGGGCCCCTCCTCTGGGATCTCCTTAGTGATTTGATCAGTAAATTGCTGGTAATCTCCATGCTGCCTCTTCTTCGCTCGAGGACACAGTGCTTGTGCCTCGATGCTGTGAAATCAAGGCACTGAGTGAGTCCTGTGTATTATTGTGCACGTTTGGCAGGGTTGGTCACTCTGTGTGACATTCTACTTGATGAGCCAACAGGACCAAGTGGTGCTGGTCAGCCAGCTGGTGTTGCTCTCTTTAGGCAGCAGTACTTTGTCCATATGCCGCCTTGGCATTGCCTCTGCTCTGGCAGTGGTGGCGCTAGTAGCTAGTCCTTGTGGGTGCCGTCTGCTGGTTCCTTGCATGTTTGCTCTCCATGCTTGTGTGGTGGCCGACAGTTGCTAAGGGGCACGCAGGGTTTTCCTTTTCTTCCTTGCTGTTTCTTGGTGTTGTGTTGGCTACCAGTCTTTTTGTGGGTGACGGCCAGTGCTGTGAGGGTGCTGGTTCCTTTCTTGTTTCTGGGGAGCTGGTTCCTATTCATACTGTCTGCAGGTTCAGTGGGTTGCAAGGACAGGGACCTTGCAGGAGATTATGGATCGTCTCCCTTGCAGTGGTTCCAGATTGCCACCAGGGGGCAGCGGTGTGAGCCAGGCCCCATTCACTGCGAGGTAGGAGCAGGTTTTAACTGTACAGGTACCACTGGGCTCCTTGTAGCTCTTTGCTATGTGGGGGGTTGGCAGTCCTTCTTCACTTTGCAGATGGAGCAGTAGTGGCCTGTTGCCACTAGGGGGCACCTGATGCTTTGTCCCTTCTTCACAGCGAGAGCAATATCTCTTCTTCTCAGGCTTTGCCTTGGCTTAGGCTTTATTGCTTTGGCTGTCCTGGGCTTCGCTATGTGGGCTGTGCTTGGCTTTACTGCAATGTGGTGCATTGCGGGAACGGCCACTAGGTGACACTGACATTGTTCTCCATTCTTCTCTGACCAGCCATGGTTTTCGACCCGCAGGGCTGCTGCTGAGAGTCCTTCTCTTCCGCGGCTGCAGTCACTTTTCCTGTAGGCCGCGTGAGGGCTGGAAGTGCAGATAGGGGCTCTCTGCTGAGGCAAAAGGTCTCCTTTCAGCTGTGTTTCACTTCCGGCTGCGGGTCCGCTATACTGTTCTTGATCCAAAGACGAGCAGGGGCTGCTTCTGTGGGTAAGTGTAATCATCACCCACACGGGCACTACAGGTGCTGGTGGGATTACAATTTCTATGCAGCACGGCATATACTTTCTCGCCACATTAGCCCCAGGTGCCACTTGCAGGGCACTTACTTGTCGGTTTGCTGGGCCGTCGCTAGGTGCTTCAGCCACCAACCCACTCAGGCTGTGGCAACTTTCCTGAGGCTGCGGGCCCTTTCGGCTCAATGAAACGATGTGGGCATTCAGATTTTGCACATTGACATCCAGGCAGGTATCATGAACCATTTTGCATGGGTGTGCAAGAGTGGAGGATGAGAATGAAGGTTCCCCAAATAAACATCCTTTTACTCCGGGGTGCACCATAACGTGCAACACAAGCACCAACCAAGATCATATTCTAAGGCCTCTACCGAGGATGGGTCAGATGAAGAGGAAGAAGAGATCTTCTTGATATTCTACACCAGAAAGGAGCAAGAACAAAGAGGCCCTAGCCCATGTGTGTAGTAGAAGTGCTGTCGACACGTATCACAGCTCTGATAGACACAGAGGTATCTGTTAATGCCATGGATTTTGACCACTTACAGTCTCTCAAGCACCACCCCAGCTGTCCCTCACCAGAGCAAAGACTTATTCATATGGTAGCAAAGCAGTGCTACTCATGCTGGGGACATTCAAAGGAAAGTTGCTCCATGAAAATGCTGAGATGGAAGCAAAGTTCTATCTCACCTCTGAAATTGGTAGAACCTTGTTAAGCTGCCCGGAGGCACAGCACCTTGTTTTGGTCTCTTTTGAACATCAATCAAAATTATCACCCTGCGGCTCTGGCGAGTGTCTTTTCATCAGTGCCTGTGAGTGGAGAAGGAACTGGATTTACTAGGGGAAATTAATGTAATTGAGAAAGTTGCTGGACCAACCCCATCAGTGTCTCCCATGGTGATGGCACCTAAACACAAGGAAACAGGGTCTGTACGTCTGTGCGTCGACATGCAGCTCCCCAATCAAGTATCAAATGAAAACAGCACATCATATCTACCATGGATGAGATTAGTGTGGACCTTTAAGGAGCCTAATAGTTCTCCAAATTTGACCTCAACGTTGGTGATTATCAGTTGCTCCTGGTTCCAACGAGCCGGTACATCACCACATTTTCAGCTCACATGAGGTCAAAAGGTGCAAGAGGTTGAAATTTTGAATATCTTCTGCAGCTGAAGTTTTCTTAAATGCGGGGGAAGGGACTTAGTCAGGAATTAATGGTATGCTTAATATAAGTGATGACATCCTAATCTACTTCAAGACAATAGAGCAGCCTCACTGGTATTTGAGAGCGATCCTGAAAAGACTCAGATCATTCCCTTGCATTACATCGGGAGAAATTAAAGACCAAGTTCAGTTCTTTGGCTACATCTTCTTGAAGGAAGGATGAGAGTGGATCCAAAAGGGTCTGACAACATCAGAAATTCCTCAGTCCCCCACCTTTACAACAGAAGTGAGAAGTCTTCAAGGCCTGGCAAATAATTGCAGTTGTTACATTACGAATCTGGCAAGGAACCTCCTCCAGGCCTCACAAAGATCCATGCCAGATGGGAATGGGGAACCTCCCCTTCTGTAAAACCAAAGACACTTTGCTGTATGACAGCGCTATAGTATGTTTTAACCCCCAAAACAAGACTAAATTGATTGTTGATGCAAGCCCAGCAGGACTGGGAGCAGTCTAAGTGCAAGAGCAGTAAAGAGACAAGTGTGTCCTGTAACTTTTGCAAGCTGGGCGCCAACTGACACTGAAACCCACTATGACCAGATTGAAAAGGAAGCTCTTGCAAACTCAATTCCACCTGTACCAATATGGCAGATGTTTCAAGGTAAGTTCAAACAATAATTCTCCAGTCAATCTCTTCCAGGAGACGTTACATCCTAGGCAAGAATCGAAATGTGGGTAGTACAGCTATAACAATAGGATTTCAATGTCGTCTACCATCCATCCGAGTTCTTGCTGAGACACCTGATGGTTCAAGCAAAAGATGGCCCAAAAACTTGATGTTGACCCAGAAGAGTATGTGAAGATAATTCTCCAGGCTGCATGTCCGAAGGTCCTAGGGACCTGTCACATCACCCATAGAGAATACCCACCAAGATGAGTGTCTGCAAAAATTGAGAGTAGCACTCGTGGAAAGTGTGCCTAACTCAGCTGAAAGTGCATGACAGGAGATCCAGAGAAACCCTTTTCACAACTGTGGACAGCCCAGAGTGAGTTGTGCACTTCTGTCAATGGACGTATCCTACGAGGTCTCGTACCTTGAGCTTACTTCTAGGCAAGACCGACTGGCATTGGCAATGCTTGCTCAGGGTTGAGAGCATTGCAACTGGTTACATCCTCCCACAGGCTTCTTAAGGTTGGGAGAGGTATTTGCTGATCTCATCCCTTCAGGTTGATGTTAGAAATTTGTCATTTTTCGATAAAGGTTGCTTCCCCCAATCCCATTATTGAAATGTGAATGTTCATATCATAATTTTCTGGGTAGAAAGAAGAGAAGAGGGAGTAGAGAAGAAGGAGGTTGCTTATTGGTACTAGACACTACACAATACCGAGGACAGGAAACTGAAGACACCATACTCGGTATGGGAAGGAGTTATTTAGGGGGACTAGGCTACAAACAATTTGGCAACTTTCTTTAAAACTGTTGTACTCAGTGGTTAAACCAGCCAATCTGAAACTGAATCACTTTTTTTACCATCAATAGGCTTTATTGGACGCCCCAGAAGATAGCAAAGTTTGTGTAAGAACCAATACCAAGATGCCGCAGATGTGGTCTTTTAAGAGCAGACGACCAACATATGTTTATTGGGTACCCAGAATTAAAGGCCTATTGACAGGAGGTGGAGAAGGATATTCTCTGGGCAAATATAATGCTGAGCTCAGCATTGGTGTTGATGGGGGTGGAAGTCTCCCCCAGTCAGCCTTTAACACCTTTGATGCTTGTGACAAGGTCAACTCGTCATGGGTGTTACCTGCGCTGTGCGTTTGACGAGTTGACCTTGTCACAAACAATGGGATTTTGAAAATTGCAGCACAGCACGGGAATATACAATAGCAATGATGCGGTTAACAAGAGTTAGGAGGGCATTGCTGTTTTATTTGATGCTCTTAGCTAGAAGAGAGATCTGTAAGTGTTGGACGGATCCCCCACCTCCCAAGGGACTTGATTGGCTCCTGGCAGTTAGGAGTGTATGCAAAATGGATATCGGATCTGGATCTGGGCAGGGTTTCCATAGCCGGATAAGGAACGATTTCCAAAGATGGTGTGGAATGGCAATGTCTTAAGGAAGTGTCCTTTGATTACACCTGTGTGAAGCCTGTGACCAGGAAACTGGTAGGACTGGATCGGCAGGGCCAGAGATCTAATGCAACTAGCCTGAGGTCGGGACAGGTTTTACAAAAAGGCCTGGTTTTGCAGATATTGGTGATATGAGGACAATTATTTTTTTTTAGTATTAAATAATTTTTATAAAAGGATTGTCAAACAAAGAACCATTGAGAGTCGAGACATTTTGTGCAGGTTCATACACTCCTCCCTTCAGCTAGAGTACTGGTAAAAAGGGAGAGATGGTAAGTTGGTGTTGTCCATATTATTTTTCTGTGCTGTTTTTGCAAATATTACCTTGATGGAAATTATCTGTTTTTTAACGACCATCTTAGGCTTCTACCCTATTAGAAGTTGACAGTGACAATTCACAGATAGCTGCTCCCATGCACAGGAATGCCATCGGTGAATTAAATGGCTACATTACCTTAATTTCAGGGTCTGCGATGTCGGCTGGTTGGACCTCCCTGATGAACTATTGGTTTTAAGGTCAAATTAGATTTTAGCCTTGCTATATTGCTATGACCACTTGAGTGGCATGAGGGTATTGGAGGCTTGTGATCTCATGATAGTTAAACATGTTTCCGCATGATCTGCTCTTCAATGGAAGATCTGACACTGCCAGCAGTGGTGAGAATAAAATATGGCCCATGTGCGCCTTGAGATCATATAAATCCTGGGCCATCCTCGGTCATTCAAAATACGTAATTTAGTTTGACACTTTTCCTTGCATCATTTTTTATAATTCTGTGCTATGTGGAACGGGTATGCCCAAAAGCGGGTCCCTTGCACCCGGTGCTACTGGAACTAAGCTATACCTGACTGATGAGCCCTAATAATTTGATTGTGTTCCGGTTCAGGGTGGACGTGGCGTGGCAGTTTGGGCTGGCCTGTTCCATTTTGGAGCAGAGTCGAGAATGATTTGCATATGGCTGGGTGCAAACTGAGGTGCCATGGTGTGGTATGTGATCCTGAGTAATCACAAGTGACTGAGAATAATTAAAACATTCCATCCACCACTTTTTTTTGTATACTTCAGTGTGACGCTCTAAGTTGTATGGAAATGCAACAGACGTGGGTCCTGTGCACACTGTGCTAGTGGAACCAAGCTATACCAAACTATTGGTTTGATTGTGTTTCTTTCATAGAGGACCTAGCCTGGCAATTTGAGCTGGATTGTTCTCTTTTAAGCAAAGTCGAGACTGATTTGCATATGTCTGGGTACAAACTGAGGTGGGAGGGTGAGCAAAATAATCGATTTGGCCACAATTAATTACAAGTGGCTGTAAATAATTCAAGTATTCCATCCATCACTTTTTTTGTATACTTCAGTGCAACACATTAAGTGGGACGGGTATGCCCAGATTTAATCCAGTGCACCCTGTGCTACCAGCACCAGGCTATACATGACTGATGAGCCCTAATAAGGGTGAAACCGGTCTTGGGTTGCTTGTGTTTTGGTTCAGGGTGGACCTGGTCTGGCAGTTCGGGCTGCTATGTTCCCATTGGCGGAGGGTCGAGGCGGATTTTCATTTATCTGGGTGTAAACTGAGGTGGCATGCTGTGCAAAATAATGAGGACTGGGATGCAGCCTGAGTAATCACCATTGGCAGAGATTACTTCAAGCATTCCATCATTCACATTTTGTATACATTTCTACTCAATAATACCGTCAGCAATAAGATAATGACCAGTCGGCTGTCGCCCGTGGCAGGTGCAGCATTTTGGATTTTCTTCTTGGTTTTTTATTGTTCCATATGAAATCTAAAATAAAACCTTCTAGTTTTCAAAAGAAGTTAGTTAGGATATAATGTCCTTACGTGCAGTATCAAGGGGACTAAGGCAAAATCAGACTATAACACTACAAGCCGGGGTAGAGCCAGTAGAGGTGGGTGGGGTGGGAGATCGAGTTTTAGAAGTTCAAGAGTTACGTTAATGCACTTGCAGCTATACCTTGTTATCGTCTTGTAGATGCTTACGGAATGTATATGCACTGTGTAATACACCAGAAAATACTCTCAGCTTGTCAACTAAAAAGCATTGACTAACATTTAATGTATATGTAATGCATTCTACTATAATGAATGCACCAAATGTACTTATTTCTGTACAAGACCCAAACATTTAAAAAACCGAATAAAGTGTGTTTAAAAAAAAAGAAGTTAGTTAGCATAACCATACGCAGTGTGTAATTTGGCCTGTAGGTTTCCAATGGGGCCACTGACAGTCATTTTTGGTGATCGCCAATTATTTTCCTGCATCAGTCATTCTCCAAGATCAAGAGAGGAAAGAATTCAAAAAGAAAGACGGAGGAAGTGAAAGAGGGAAAAATCTTCATAAAGGCAGAAAGAAGGAACCATTCAAGAGTGAGATAAACTGTCTGGGAGTGGAGAGGGAGAGAAACAGAGATATGCATCGATAAAAACTGTTTGGGAGCATAACCATCTTTATAAAGTTAATTCGACCTGTCAGTGAGGTCGGCAGACTACTTTTTTTCTTCAGTAGAGACACACACTCTGCATATATTCACTTGTAGTTCGTTATAAAGGTTGTCTTATAACCAACTGTTGATACCCCTAAAGATTTTGCCTGTCGGCAAGTCCTCAGCATGCATACATTCTCCGAAGAAAATCCAAGTCTTTTCTTGATTTAGTTTGCATCCAGCTATTTTTCCATACTTAAGAGCTAGAGTTTCTCTCTAATTTAGAAGTATAAATAACAATATCACCTCCATTGACAATAATGCTAATCCTACAACTTGAGTTATTAGCAGGCTAGATTTCAGCCTCAAGGATTCTTAGAAATGGTTCCATATTTAAAGCATATAGTTTAGGTGAGAAAGAGATCAGCTCTGCCTTGTGCCTCATTCAATACATACTTTAAATGTTAATCTGTTCATCGAGATATTGGCTAGGCAGGCTTAATAACTCTTGATCCTAGATTCACCCTCTGCATCACTCCCACAGAAATTGCCATGATACCCAACCGAACGGTTTTCAGTATCTGATAGAAAGAGCGGCTGCACTTGGATCAAGTAGGCCATGTTTGTATGTGAAGTTGTATTCCGCGCAACCACAAAATCATGTATGTAGAATAAGCTCTAAAAGTAATCCAGCCCCTGTTTTTTAAAAGAAACTTTATTTATAATTGTTGGCAGGCAATACACTTGTATACATAACAGTATAAATTGCACTACAAATATAGTAATGGCATCCGTAGATTCTACAGCAAATTAATGTCGGTCTTCAAAGTCAGTCTGTAGGAAGGTTCATGGGCTGGAAGAATGTGCCTGCTGGTGAATAAAGCTGGTGAAGGGCTCCCAAATGTCTTGGGGTCCAGAGCTTGTGGGCATTAGGTCCCAAAAAATAGACAACTGTTCATGGCAATAGGAAATATTTTTGATCCAGTAGGACGTCTTTGGCGCTAGTGTACTGCCCCAGCACATTGCGACCCTGCGTTTGGCGAGGAGTAGCATTAAAGCAGAGAGCTTACGAGAATTGCTGGCTATCTCCACTATCCCAATAGTCCGATTAGGGGAGATAGGGACAGCGGTGCATTTATAACTTTCTCTATCACCCCAAACACCTCCACCCAGTATGCTGCAATAACTTGGCATTGCCAGGCAAGATGAAGAAAATCTGCAGAAGTAGCGTGACAGCGTGTGCACTGAGGGTCTGGAGATATGCCCATTCGATGCAGAAGCACTGGAGTGCAGTAGTTGAGGTGGAGGAATTTAAAATGCATTAGATGTAGCCTGTTGTTAGGAGATAGTAGTTGAGGTTGACCGCAGCAAAATGCCCAGTGGGAGGTCAAGATCTTGCCCTCAGGTGTCCCAGGCAGGTGTGGGCATTGAGGATGAGGTGTGCTGTAGGTTGTTGTATAGATGCATAATAATTTTCCGGGGTGAATCAGTAGAGATATGTATTCTAAGGCTGTGAAGATCTCCGGGGGGGGGGGGGAGGGGGGGGGGGGCTGGAAATGTTGTGAATAACTCCTTACATGTTGCTCGTAGTTGATTGTAGAGGAGAGTGTCCAAAGGCGTGCTGGAGGTAGGTGGTGGGGTCGGGGGGACGGGGGATCGCAGAATTTGTTTCCTGGGAAGAGATTTGTAATTGTGTGAATATTAATGTTATTAGCTCTATTGCATGCGCTCCCATCATGTAATTGGGATAGTAGGGGGTGTCATGCTACTGGAATCAATAGAGTATAAAGGATAGGGGCGTTTGCGTGACGTGCCAACACAGTCCACGCCCACCTCATACATTGTGAAGTGTCTATTTCGGAAGTGGGCCGCTAATATGGAAGTTAGAGTGCAGTCGAAAGCGGCCATGGTGAGAGCGCATCTATCGCAACGTGCGGTTGAAAGAGTGTAGGGTGTGTCCAATAGTGAAGGAACTGTGCTTGGGCACACAGTGCATATAGCTGTAAATCTGGTGCCCCTAGGCCTCCCTGGAATTGTGGTAAGGTCAGCAGCTCATACCTGACTTGAGGCTGTCAGCCCATCCAAACCAGTGTGATGAGGTTGAAGCGGAGCTGTTTAAAAAAGATCTGTGTGATCGGGATTGAAATATTTATGAATATCTAATGACATTTTGGTAATATAACCATCTTTGCGATGGCAATTCGGCCCGCCAGTGATAATGGGAGTTTAGACCATAAGGGAATGCGGTCCTCAAGCCACGTCATCGCTTTGCCAAAGTTGGCTCTCTCACCTCACTTATGTCCCTGCTGACGTAAATCCCTAGGTACTTAATGGGCCCCATGGCCCACTGGAGCGGGTACTCGACGGTGAATGGGACTGCGGGGGCGAGATTTTGATCGATACCTTATCACTATTGATCTAAACCCCGATCTGGTCGACTGAACCTTTATTGCCTGTCATTGAGGGAAGAAAGTGCATCTCTTACCAAGTTAGTTCACCCAATAAAGGACTCCGCTCCGAAAGATCACAGACAACTTCTAGCTTTCAAAGATTTATTATATAGTCAGAATAAGCTGCAAGTACAGGCATCTCAGGATGAGATTCACAAGATACACGGGCCCAATTACATACATGTGCTCTCTGAAAACCCTCAGACGAGCAAAGAAGACTACTAATACAAGTTCTAAGAATAATAAAGCTATCAACATAGACACGTATTGAGATCTCTCCGACATTTAATTTGGAGGAAAAACACCGGTTAGGCTGTCCCTACCCTGCTCTAGATGGTATCCCTACTTAACCAAGTCCCAACCTATCAAAAGGTGTCAGCGGTGAATGACCCCCTAGGGAAGTCACCCACTCTTAGTCTCTTTGTGAAAACCTACAATTCTCCAGTCATGACCCCTCTCTGCCTACCCATCCGCTCTCTAGAGGGTCCTCAGGCATCTGCTCTAACTCCACCCAGGGGTGCTGTCCCTAATACAAAACAGTCAACTACATTTGGGACGCCCCTCGTGAGACGCCCCTCACGTGGTATATTTTCTGGCTTTTTCCATGCTGCTTTGTGTTGGGCCTCGTGCGTAAGAGTTGACCTTGCTTCTCAGACTCTTCTCCGGCCCACTGATACCCCTTAAAACATTCCGGAACCCTCCTCCATGTCTGGGCCTTTTCCTGAACAAACCTCTATTCATTTCTCTTATAATTGGATCCCCCCTTTCTCTTGCAGACAGACATCTGCGGCCAAGATCCCAATTCTCATAGGCTTCAAAAAGGTCTGCAACATTTCTCGGCCCAGACTAATACGTGTAAATCAAAGTCTATACATTTCAGGCCTACAGCATTTCTCATAATGATTATAACATTCAAATCCTACATTAATTAATAGCATGTTAATACTCTTGTTCTATTATCCAGTAAACACATCTATAAATCATGGCCCAACAATTCTTATTGCTAAAGCATTAGTGCAATCCATGTCGTGAAAGGAAACACCTTCCCCATCCCTTCCATCTCTGGCCCTGAGGCCTACCACGTTCTACGTTTACCCGCATGCCATCTTACATTTTAGCAGCTACACGACATGGATTCAGGAATTATCACGTCTAATAAAATCATATGATTTCACACATTTCTGCATTAGTTCCACTTCTACTTAAATTTCTAAGTTAACTACACATTTCAGAATATGGTTGCAGGTACTATTAGCACTCATGGCATTTCTCTTCATGACTTGTGCTTACTACGTGTAAGTGTGATGTACTTATACATTTAAGTCAGTTTGCGCTCTCTCAGTTCCCCCCTTTGATGACCTCTCGGGGTCATCACTAACATTCAAACTGCAGTGATTGCTAGCATACCTCGTTTCTGCGTTTCCAGAGCCCTCAGACTCCTGTACTGATTATCTTGTATGGCAGCCAATCTCTGCAGCTGTTCCTCCCGAGCCTTTTCAATTTTCCTGGCTCTGTACCATTTGAATACCCTCACCAATCCCCACAACACGATCCCACAGATCAATATTATGATGATAGGTTTCAGGATATACCACACAAAGCTTTTACCTAATGTGGTGAGCCAACCTCCAGCTTCACTCATTCCGTGGCCCACCTTTTCCCAGACATTTTCTCTACTCAGGTCTTCGATCTCCTTGTGAATATCAGTTATGTTCCTAATAACTTTCTCAAGGGGTTTGGAATTGTCTGGAATGTAGGTACAACATTCCTGGACCTTCAAAGCCTTACAGACTCCGCCCTCTTTTGCTAATAGGACGTCTAAGGCAAGACGGTTCTGAAGAACCATAGCCCTTATCGATTGCATCTCTCCTTCTACCAGCATTAAGGACTGAGCAGTGCTGGCAGACAACCTGTCTACGACTGTTGCCAGTCGTCTAATTTTGACATCATTAAGGATTAATCCCAACATAGGGAACACAGCTCCAAATACATCTCCGACCATTTCTGCGTCTCCTATATCTCTCCTTCCTCTCGCTGATGTCTTGCCCTCGATGATCTCTAAGTCTTGGGCATGATATATTTTGGGGAAGATAATTGCCAGGTAACATGATCCATACCAGTTATCGGGTAGTCTCACATAGGCATTCCTTCCACAAACAAAATATACATTTGGAATCACTTGCATTCCCTTCAGGAAATCTTTGGTGTAATACTCTAAGTTGAAAGCATGTTCACAGCTGACTTCTCCCACGTATACATTTTCATAATACGTTTTGGCTCGGTGAAGACATAACTTTCCTCTCTGCGTTCTATCTAAAGCTATTGGACCACTACTACCCTTTCTTTTATGTGCCTTCTCTTCCTCAGTCCAATCTGTTTTCCATTGTCCAGATTTTTTCAAAATCTTTTGTCTCCTGTATCGATCATCCACCTGCCCTATGAACCTTTTCTCGACTTCTGACACCTTGCATGTCAGGTTATTTCTACGGGCATGTGAAGTATCTAAAGTAATCCAAGGAATGAAGAACTTGGCCAATCTGTCTTCACTCTTCCAGTAGTCCCATTTGTTCATCTGCTTATAATTTGGGACTTCTGGCAACACTGAGTCATAATTGGAGAAATAGTATTCAAAACTATCTCTCCCATAAAATATACTAAGCAATAAGCTACATGTAATGCCATATGTCAGCGGGAGGTGATGATATCTAATGCCTTCATCTACAGACGCCGGCAACTGCATGCAGACGTAGCAGTCCTTTATCTCCATGGCATCCACGTATTCATATAAAAGTTTAGCGTAAGCATTTGACCTAAAGTCGCCTTGGGACTCATCTACGTGTAACCTGCGAGCTTCTGCAGCTAATAACGCTTTCTCTTGAGTGTTTTCCCCCTTTTCACCAGCAACAGTGGGTGTAGGCGTTTCTACAGATTTCACATCAGTTACCTTTGCCTCTTCCTCATGTCCCTTTACATAGGAAACTGTAACTACTAAAACTATTAATATTATCACTCCTACTATTAGTGTGCCTATTATACATTTAGCTCTGCGGTTCGGGGTGCCGGCTTCCATTTCGTCAGACAGTATGGCTCTCTCGTATCTCAGCACAAAGTTCTTTTCTTCTCGTTCCTTTACAGTCTCTTTTACTCCTTTTGTCCTTAAAACCACACAACTGGAAACTGACAACCTTCTTCGCAAAAGGTCCTTTAATAGTTCAATACAGACAACCCTAGCCCTTCTCCATCAACTCAAGGGAAGGTCCCTAAGATTCTCTGCTTCCTGGGCGCTAGGTAATCTTCTTTTTCTTCTTGCTTATTTACAAAGTCTCTAAGCATCCACAATCAGGTTTGTGCCTGCTGCTTCGACAGCATAGTTCAATATTTCCAAACGAAGATTGTGCTCTTCATGGGCTGTTATCTTGGTACCAAAATCGGGGAATTGCAATTCTGTGAAAAACATGTGCTTTATCTTACTGAGGCGGGGAGGTCTGGGGAGCATGAATGTCAGTGACCCTTCTTGTTCTATTCCGGGTACTAACAGTCGTATCTCCACTGTGATGATGGGCTCAGAGCTGGACACCACCACCGCTCGTATCCTCCCTGTTTTCTGTTCCAAAGACATTTGTCGCCAGATATGTCCACTCAGGGGTGGAGTATCTTCGGTTAGGCACACGCACTCTTCTTGACCTTCTCAAGTCCGGTGCTTCAGCGCCCTGAGCACCTTCTTCCGGGTCGGAATCCTCTGATATCGGAGGAAGGGTTCTCTCTGGAGTTGACCTCAGGCTAGAGCTCCTTCTTTGCGGCCAACTAGCTTCTCCACGTACCCTTCTACTCCTTCTTCTTCTGGTCTGTTCACTTTCCCTGTCAGACCGATCAGGGTCTGACTCGTACTCCCAGCTACTTTCTCCTTCAGTAGCGTCGTCCGTTTCGCTGTTGTGCTGACCGTATTCAGCTTGGTCAGACTCATACCCTTCTTCTGTTGGCACCTCTACAGCTTGGCTAGCCCCCTCTATGGCTTCTCGATCCTCAGCTGGACGTCTATCCGAGAGAGGAGCTGTTTCTTCCAGAGGTGCTGGAACCCTCCGCGTGTGTGACGCGTGGATCCAATTGGGCAGGCCTCCCACCTTCACAGCAGTGTTCGTGATCAGGATGATCTGGAAGGGCCCACGCCAACGAACATCCAGGCAGCTACTCCTCACGTGCTTGCGCACAAGCACCCAGTCTCCAGGGCACAGGTCGTGGCACAGGTCCTGGCACGATGGAACTTCGGCAGCCTGCACCTGAAGGGACACAGAATGAATGGCGTCAGACAGCCCCTTGCAATAATCCAGGATCATATCATCTGTGATGTTTAACAGTGCAGTAGTTGGTACAGACGGCAACCTCATTGCTCTCCCCATCAACACCTCATGAGGTGACAGCCCCGTTCTTCTATCTGGAGTACTACGGAGGCTCATAAGGACCAATGGCAAAGCGTCAGGCCAACTCAGAGACGTAGATGCACACACTTTTGCAAGTCTGGCCTTAATGGTGCTATTTATCTGTTCCACAATTCCTGAGGCTTCTGGTCGATAGCTGCAATGCAATTTCTGATCTATGTTCAGAGCCGCACAAATCATTTTCACAAGCGAGCTGTTGAAATGCGTTCCCCTATCTGATTCCAAAGAGGCCGGCACCCCGAAGCGCGGAATGAGCTCCCTAAGCAGTAACTTAGCCACTGTGAGGGTGTCGCACCTACGTGTAGGGTATGCCTCAACCCATCTGGAGAATACGCAAACAACCACCAGGACATAACTGAGGCGGTTGCACCTCGGTAATTCGATGAAATCCAATTGCATGCGATTGAATGGGCCCCCCG
Organism: Lissotriton vulgaris; assembly: GCF_964263255.1. Classification (NCBI taxonomy): domain Eukaryota; kingdom Metazoa; phylum Chordata; class Amphibia; order Caudata; family Salamandridae; genus Lissotriton; species Lissotriton vulgaris. The sequence goes on along the minus strand of NC_141691.1, from coordinate 734,595,566 downwards.
ACCTCCCTATGTGGCTCAGTGCAACTGGTGTCTTTTTCCCTACATTCAACTGCTGACAGGTCGCACAACGCTGGCACACTGCTTCTGCCGCTATTCTGAACTTAGGATTGTACCACGTCTGTCTAAAGACTATCAACATAGCGTCCCTCCCTAGGTGTACAGGACCATGGATTTGTCTAGCCATTGGGCTCACCATCTCATTTGGTAACACTGCTCTGCCGTCTGCTGAGACCCAGAAATGAGCCTCACCCACCACACATCCTGCCTTTTCCCATGTTTCTTTTTCAAAATCAGGAGCATTTTCTTGCATGCACTTCAATTCATCCCAAGAGTCGACAGTCTCCAGTATCATAGCTAATTCAGTTCTTACATTTATTCCACCCACTTCCACCTCTGTGAAAGAGTACCCTTGTTCTGCACAAAACCGTGCGACTTCGTCGGCATATCTATTGCCTTGTGACACGAAGTCCATGTTTCTGGTATGTGCGGTGCATTTCACAACTGCGATACCTGCTGGGCATTGCAACGCTTCTAACAACAAGCGCACAAACTCTCCATTGCGAATGGGAGAGCCTGAAGAGGTCATGAACCCTCTTTGAGACCACAACTGCCCGTAATCATGAACTACCCCGTAACCATATTGGCTGTCGGTGTATATGGTGACTCGAATTTGATTGCTTGCCAAGCAAGCACGCGTCAGGGCAATAATCTCGGCTACCTGAGCGGAGTGTACTCCTTCCAGGCATCCCGCTTCCACAACTCCAGTAATTGTACAAACAGCGTAAGCTGCTCTCAACTGCCCAACTTCGTCTCTTACACATGAGCCATCGACAAAGAAAATTTCGTCTGGATCAGTCAGTGGCTCATCTACGATGTCGGGTCTTGGTTTGGTGCATAGTTCAGTCACATCGAGGCAGTCATGGTCTGTACATTCATCATCGTCTATGTCATTTGGGAGTGGCATCAAGGTGGCAGGGTTCAAAACAGAGCATCTCCTGAGGGTCACGTTCTCTGCAGCAAGAATAACTTGCTCATAGCGCGTGAGCCTGCTATTGGTCAGATGCTGTGTTTTGGTCCTGGTCATCAACAGTTCAACAGAATGGGGCACGTATACCTCTAACGGGTGCCCCATAACAATATTTTCGCATCTCTCAATGCTGACACCCGTTGCAGCAACGGATTTAAGACATCCGGGCAACGCTGCGGCTACTGGGTCTAAAGTAGCCGAGAAGTAAGCAACTGGTCTACGGGCATTCCCATGGATTTGGACTAACACAGACAACGCGCAACCCTCTCTCCCACAACAGTAGAGCAAAAATGGTTTATCGTAATCAGGCATTCCCAATGCCGGAGCACGACACAGGTCCTCTCGCAGCTGTAAGAATGCCATCAAACAGTCTTTGTCCCATGGTACCGGATCACTCACCTCCTTGTGCGTCAGTTTTTGCAAGGGTTTTGCTTTCAGTGAAAAGTTCGCAATCCACTGTCGGCAATAACCCACCATCCCTAGGAACATCCTGACTTCTCTCTGTGTCTTAGGCGCATTCATTTTCATGATCGCCTCTATCCTGTCTGGTGATACTTTTCGTTTGCCTTTCTCAATTCTGTGTCCCAAGTACTGCACTTCTGTCAGGCAGTACTGTAACTTTCCCGGGGACACCTTGTGCCCATTTGCAGCTAGGTGATTTAACAAAGCAATGGAGTCCTCCCTGCAAGCTTCTTCTGTTTCTGACGCCACAAGGAGGTCGTCTATGTACTGGACCAGAACTGACTTCTGGGGCAGCACTAGACTCTCAAGATTTTTCTTCAAAAGCTGGTTAAAGATCGATGGGCTCTCTGTATACCCCTGAGGAATACGACACCATGTTAGAACGCGACCTTCCAGCTTAAATGCGAAAAGAAAGTGGCTTTCTTCGTCCAGAGGGATCGAAAAGAAAGCCTGACAAAGATCAATCACAGTGAACCACTCAGCTTGGAATGGTATCTGAAACAGTATCACTGATGGATTCGGTACCACTGGACAACATGAAACAACAATATTATTAATCTTTCGGAGGTCCTGCACTATCCGGAATTTCCCATTTGGTTTCTGCAAACCCATAATCGGGGAGTTACATGGACTACCCACGATTTCCTTCAGTATTCCCTGCTTAATCATGGACTCGATCACGGGTTTTATACCTGCAATCGTTTCTGGAGTTAATTTGTATTGGGGTGTTCTCGGGAACTCAGCATGTGGTTTCACTACAATTTTCACTGGGTCCACCCCTTTGACCAATCCAATCTCTTCCCCAGTGAAGTCCCATACTTCTGGTGCCACTGTCTCTCTCAAGTCCCAGGGGAGCTCGTCTACTGTCAAAGTGGGGTACAGCTCCACACAGATTCTTGAATTTGCGACTTTGAAGTCAGCATCGTCGTCATTGGTCAATACTTCCACTCCTTGCGGGGTGCAGTATATAGTGCAATTTAACTTGCACAAAAGATCTCTTCCTAGCAGACATACCGGACTAGAATCGCAAACCACAAATTGATGCTCATCGCTGTACTTCCCTATTTTCACCTGTACTGGTTCTGTCAATTGGCTGGTTATTCTCCTGTTTGCGACCCCCACCACTTGTATGGTCTCTCCAGACATAGGCAGGTCTGGAACTGCAGCTGATCTGATCGTGGATCGAGTGGCTCCTGTGTCCACTAGGAATGTCGTGGGGCACCCTGCTACTTCTGCCTCGGCGTAGGGTCCCCTCTGATCTACCTCCAAGGCTGCCCCGAGGGTGCAGTCCTCTCTCTCCACTCTCTGTCCAGTTAGTGGATCTACGTAATAGCATTCCTCTCCACCTACAAACAGAGGCATCTGTCTATATGTCTTGCCCATAGTCCCTACTCTGGGTGGCTGTGGGAACTGGGCTTGGGGAGGAGGACCCCCCCCTTTGAGCACCTTTCCCTGGTATGGTGTTACCCCTCTTGTAGGCGCACTCTGGACCTCTTCCTCCTTTAGCTCTTGTTCTCCTATTTCAACGTTATAGGGACACTCGCGTTTCCAATGCCCCACCTCGTTACACTGGTGGCACCTAGTCGTTTTCTTCAAGGCAGCTATGTCTATTCTAGGTTTAAAGGTGGAGTTCTCCTCACTACCCTTGTTCTGGCTATACTGTTTCTTGCCTCCAGTACCGGTTCCTTGTTGCTGTTGCTGAGGTCCCCCCTTCCCGGCTGCCTGCATCTGTACCACCATCAGTTTCTCCTTTAGTTTCTTTGCTTTGGAGTCTATCTCATCACAGCAGTACCTGGCATACCTCAGTATTTCATCTAGGGGTTTATTTTGCCAGCAAATCAAGTGTTGCTGAATCATTAAACTAATATCCGGTCTCAAACCCAGGACGAATTTGGACACAAATTGCCCTATGTCCTTTGGATCCATTACATCCAGACCGCTATACTGTTTAAACGCTTTCAACAATCTCTCATAATATTCGTGAACTGTCTCTTTGGGTTCCTGTCTGGTTCGGTCTATTTTGACCCAATCTATGTCTTGCATTGGCACTTTCTCTTTCAGCCAAGTCATCACTCTCTCGAATTTTGCCATCACAATCTCGGACGGCCCATTAGTCTTAGCATCTCTCTCCGGCTCCGTTGTGGGCCACTCAGCGCTAACCTTGCATGCCGTCCACAAATCTCCTGGCACTACAATGTCAAACAGCGTGTTCAGATCTATCCATAGGACCTTTGATATTTTTACAAATCTCTCAACTTGCTTGTACCACTCCACTGGGTTTTCCCGCAATTTGGGGAAGGAGGTGGTAAAAGCAGCTAAGTCTCCCCTACTCCAAGGGACGTGCACATAGTTCCCATTTGCGACTTCACGCAAAGGGTATGCCTCTATTCCCTGCAGTCTTCCTGGCGTCACACCAATCGTGCTTCTCCTGACGGTCCCCTTCTTGGACCACCTCTCTTCCCACTTATCTAGTGCCCTCCATGTCCTGATTCCAGTGATCAATTCCCTTATGTGTGTTTTCAATCCTATTGTTCTCCTCTCATCTAGGTCTCGATCTGAATAATGTAGCCTGTGGTTCCCCTGTAATGCTTTGGTTTTTGACAGGTCCACCATATATTTGCCTGCTAGTTCGACTAACTTCTCATGAATTGTTCTCGCTTTTCGAGTGATGTCCTTTGCCATGAACAGTATTTCATCTTGCTCATACATTTCCATTCTTTCCAAAGGCAGGGTACCATCTACCATGTCATCCAGGTCTGACCTTAAGCTGGCGACATCGAGTCTCTTGGCTTTCATCTCAGCTCGTAGTATCTCTTTCGAAGGGGGCTCACTGGTCTCTCTACCATCCCAACTCCGAGCCCTACGTTTGGGCTCGGGAGAGTTAATGAGTGCCCTCCCTTGCTCCCATCTTTCCAGGTCCCATGCTCGGCCATCCGATCTTGGAAGGTGATGGAACACGGGCCTGTTACCCCCAATCTTACTCTGCTCATTCTCTCTTTCTTCTCTCTTTTCACAGTAGGACTTTCTGCTATTCTCCCTCCGGTCGCCATTCTCTCTCCGTCTAGTATCACTCAGTATCTGATATGATCCTTCTTGGTTGCCCATATTCCCTGGACTACGCTCATGTCCATCATCACAGGGACTGTGGCGCGGCCTCTCACAACTCCCATTCTGTTCTCTGGTGCCGGGCACACAGTGGGTACACTTAAAGCTGTTTCTGTACTCTTGCGTTCTCCTCTCCCCTTCACTGAGTATCGGGCGGGACACCCCTCCACTCTCGTGGCCCCCGTTTTCCAGGTCTGATCTACCTCCACTCCGGGCCCAGTGGGTGCCTCCCCTACTGCCCTTCTCCCTCCCGTCCCACTCCGGGCTGCTCTCCCCAGCCCCGCAGTGAGTCCGGGCTCCGCTATCCTGGCTTTCCCTTTCAGCTTCCGCAGCTATGATGCTCTTGTGAGCCTCAACTGCCTCATCCCACTTCTTCATGTACTCGTTTAGCTCCTGAAAGGATTTTCGTTCAGATCCCCTCATATCCACTGGCCATCTATGGCCCCCAGGATCCCCTCCTGGATCCTCTGCTGTGTGTACCGGGGTGCTCCACTCTCTTGGTATCGGCATCTGACTTGGGGAATTGATCGTATCGTTCCTTCTTGCCATTTCTGCTCTTTCTCTGTCCCTCCGTACCCGTTCCTCCCCTCTAGCTCTCTCTGGGTCATATATCGATACTATAGGACCTATGGTAACAGGTACCTGTAGTGCATCTGGCAATGCGTAGGATGTGGCACACTCCGTTTCCGGCGCCCTTTGTACCACAAACCTCCCGACTACCTGCTGCACCTGACTAGGCTGGGACAGTTCTTTCTTTGCAGCGGGATCCCAATCTGAACTGGGAAGTGGCCCATGCTCTCCTGCATTGCCCCCCTCCTTTTCACTATGCTCGACATCTCCCCCTGCCCTGTTATACGGGGGTGGCCTGTCTGTCAATAATCTATTTATCAGGCTGTCCTCTGTTTCGCTCTCATCATCTTCTTCTAGGGGGCTCTTGTTCCCGGGCATCTCTAACACTGGATACAATTTATTTACTTCCATGTTATGCACCCTCCATCTTTTAGCGTCCGCATCCCACTTGGCATCCTGCACTGCCCTTACCGATCGTTTCACCCTTTCCTGTCGTCTGTTCAGGTTCTTTTCATGCGCTGCCCTAATCCATGCATTAAGGGCTTCAAACTGGGTTGGTCTAGGCAAGGGTCTCGTTGCGGTCATAACTGCTTTTAGTCGGTGTAGTACTTCTAATCTAAACGTCCCGTACTTCGGGAACGTCAGTTCCTCATTTCCTTCTGTAATCTTACTCCACTCTGATATCCATAAGATCGTATGCAGCCCAACATTTACCGCCATGTAACGAGCCGGCGTACCCTCCGGCGGGGCTTCTTCCCCTTCATACGATCCCCGCCTCTCTTTTTTAAACGCCGCTCTCAACCATTTAAAACACTTCATAATTATACGCACAATTTCCAGCCTCAATACTCTGTTTACTTCCTGATGACAATCCACCAATCCTAGCGCGGCTTTGCTAGCTTGGCCTATCGCAGCGCGGTCTTTCTCCGGCCGGCCAATCCCAGCGCGGTACTTTCTGACGTCTTTGCTAGCTGGCCTATCGCAGCGCGGTCTTTCTCCGGCCGGCCAATCCCAGCGCGGCACTTTCTGACGTCACTCGTCTCCGCTTCGCAGCAGCACCCCTCCTTTCTCAGCTCTTCTCCCGGTCATGCATGCGTCCCATTCATACACTGAAAAGAAATGACTACTTCCGACCAAGCGGTCACTTCCCTCGACTGTACGTCCACAGTCTATCTGTAATTGTCAATACAACTGACGAAATGTCTATCGTCTCTCTGATAGGTTCTTTACACACACAGTAACCTCCGACCAGCGCCCGTTACTCACGCACTCACTCTTACGTTCCCCCTATCTCGGTCTTTCGGGTGATCAATGGTACCTCATGACCCCCTTCACACTAATTGACAATTACTCTGGGTGTCCGATACACCCGAACCACTTAAGCTCTCCTTGAACTTAAGATTTCCACCGGTTGCGCGCGCTCACAACCTGTTCCACAGTCTCTCTACAGGCATTCAACTCCGCCAGACATTACAACATAGATACAACACAAAAACACCGCAATCTAGCACGCATGACCCTTTATACTCACTCTCGACCGATACTGCTGCTTTTCTGTCTCACGTCATCCGGACCTTCTTCGGCAGGCGGTTCTTCCGATCATCGGTCTCTAGGGGCCTTGGGGTAATCTAACCTGGCCTAGATCACCTTCCTCAAGAAGGCAACCATCCTCTATAGCTACCAACTGCGGGGGCGAGATTTTGATCGATACCTTATCACTATTGATCTAAACCCCGATCTGGTCGACTGAACCTTTATTGCCTGTCATTGAGGGAAGAAAGTGCATCTCTTACCAAGTTAGTTCACCCAATAAAGGACTCCGCTCCGAAAGATCACAGACAACTTCTAGCTTTCAAAGATTTATTATATAGTCAGAATAAGCTGCAAGTACAGGCATCTCAGGATGAGATTCACAAGATACACGGGCCCAATTACATACATGTGCTCTCTGAAAACCCTCAGACGAGCAAAGAAGACTACTAATACAAGTTCTAAGAATAATAAAGCTATCAACATAGACACGTATTGAGATCTCTCCGACATTTAATTTGGAGGAAAAACACCGGTTAGGCTGTCCCTACCCTGCTCTAGATGGTATCCCTACTTAACCAAGTCCCAACCTATCAAAAGGTGTCAGCGGTGAATGACCCCCTAGGGAAGTCACCCACTCTTAGTCTCTTTGTGAAAACCTACAATTCTCCAGTCATGACCCCTCTCTGCCTACCCATCCGCTCTCTAGAGGGTCCTCAGGCATCTGCTCTAACTCCACCCAGGGGTGCTGTCCCTAATACAAAACAGTCAACTACATTTGGGATGCCCCTCGTGAGACGCCCCTCACGTGGTATATTTTCTGGCTTTTTCCATGCTGCTTTGTGTTGGGCCTCGTGCGTAAGAGTTGACCTTGCTTCTCAGACTCTTCTCCGGCCCACTGATACCCCTTAAAACATTCCGGAACCCTCCTCCATGTCTGGGCCTTTTCCTGAACAAACCTCTATTCATTTCTCTTATAATTGGATCCCCCCTTTCTCTTGCAGACAGACATCTGCGGCCAAGATCCCAATTCTCATAGGCTTCAAAAAGGTCTGCAACATTTCTCGGCCCAGACTAATACGTGTAAATCAAAGTCTATACATTTCAGGCCTACAGCATTTCTCATAATGATTATAACATTCAAATCCTACATTAATTAATAGCATGTTAATACTCTTGTTCTATTATCCAGTAAACACATCTATAAATCATGGCCCAACAATTCTTATTGCTAAAGCATTAGTGCAATCCATGTCGTGAAAGGAAACACCTTCCCCATCCCTTCCATCTCTGGCCCTGAGGCCTACCACGTTCTACGTTTACCCGCATGCCATCTTACATTTTAGCAGCTACACGACATGGATTCAGGAATTATCACGTCTAATAAAATCATATGATTTCACACATTTCTGCATTAGTTCCACTTCTACTTAAATTTCTAAGTTAACTACACATTTCAGAATATGGTTGCAGGTACTATTAGCACTCATGGCATTTCTCTTCATGACTTGTGCTTACTACGTGTAAGTGTGATGTACTTATACATTTAAGTCAGTTTGCGCTCTCTCAGGACTGTGGCTCTGGTTAAGGGAAGGAGTATTGTCTTGGCCCATTTTTTATGAAGCCGGGAGAACCCCCCAAAGCGTATGATTTCTTGGATTAATGGGGAGAGGTTGTGTTCAGGCTAACTGACATAAAGAGTGATGTCGTCCGCAAACAAGGACACGGTGAGACCTCTGGTTGTGAAGCCCACTCCTCTGTTCACGTGATGCTGACGGATGTGTGTGGCTAGGGGCTCCATCGCAATGGCAAAGAGCAGCGGTGATAGAGGGCACCCCTGCCACGTACCCCTGTTGACTGGGAAGGGTTCTGAAATGTGCCCATTGAGTTGTATCCGGGCTGTGGATGAGGTATGGAGAAGGCGTATCTGTGCGAAGAAAATGGAACCAAGGCCCATTCTGCTCAGCAGCGGGAATAGAAATCCCCACTCCAGGGTGTCGAAGGCCTTGGTTTCATCGAGCAAGGCTGCCAGTGCAGAGGTATGAGGATGTAAGTAATGCATTACTGCAAACAGCGTCCGAAGATTGTGTGCTGTGGAGCTGTCCGGTATAAAACCAGATTGATCCGGACGGATCATCACAGGTAATAAGAGCTGCAACCTGTTTGCTAGTACCTTCGCAAGTATTTTATTGTCGATATTGATGAGTGAAAGAGACCTATAAGAATTGCATTGGTCTGCTGGCTTGTCTGGCTTGGGCAGCATAAAGATTACAGCTTCCCGCATTGAGGGGGGGAGCGAGCCCACTTCCAGTGCGCCATGGTATACCTCCTTTAGTTGGGGAATTAAGATGTCAGAGTATTCTTTATAGAAGGCTGCTGTCAGCCCATCTGTGCCGGGGGCTTTATCTGGAGAGAGGCTGGTGATTGCCAGTCGTACCTCCTCGGCAGTGATGGGGGAGTCCAGGAATTCCTGGTGTGAGTTCAAAAGCCACACCAGCTCAATGGTGTCGAAATAGGCCTATAGGTCGGGGGGAGGGGTTGTTTGGGAGGAAGAATATAGTTTGGTGAAGTAGTTGACCATGATATCTAACAGGTCTGGAGTGGAGGCGTGGTGTTGGCCCTCCGAGTCCATCAAGCTAGATATGTAGGAGGTGTTGCATGGTTTTTGGAGCATCCCGGCCAGAGTTCTCCTTCCCCATATCAGGCTGCCTGCGTTTCTTTGCAGAGGAAGTGGACTTCTCTAATTGCTTCCTCTTTGTATGTCGTCATTTTGGTGCACATGTGAGCTAGGATAGTGGGATCGTTAGTGCGGTAAAACTGGGCTTCGAGCGCGGAGATATCCCTCTCGATTGCCAAGATCGTGCCTCAGATGGCCCTGAGCACACCGTGTTGTTTAGCTATGCAGACACCACGGATAACTACTTTAAAGGCATCCCGGAATGTAGCAGGGAAACTGACCGAACCTGTGTTATGCTCAAAGTAATCCTGGATGGGTGTGCGTATTTCTTCCATGAATACTTAATTCCCTGAGTGTGTGTGGGGGTAATCACAAAGAAAATGCACTTGGAAGTGCGAGGGGGAGTCTAAGGACCAGTTGGAACGGTGCATGGTCTGAGAGGGTATGCTGCAAGTGGGAGGGTTCGGGTTGCCAGGGTAACATGGTTTCTGGATGTTAACCAGTAATCGATTCTGGACCATGCCCATGTTGCAGAGAGAAACATGTGCCTTCGCTTGCGCTGGGGTGTGTGTCGCGCCAGACGTCTAAGCGATTATTGTCTGTGATGATCGAGGTGAGTATGGAACCAGCTTGGGGGTGGGGTCATCTAGAGCTCCCGGTCCTATCTGTTGTGTCTATCAGGGGGACATTGAAGTTTCCGCACCAAAGTACGTTCTGTGGATTAGAGCTGGTGATCTGATGCCAAACTTGGGTGAAGAAGTTTGGAACGCCTGTGTTCAGGCCATATACAGTGGCTAGGGTTATGGGGTGGTTGTGAAGTTTGCCAGTCAGGATGATGTAGCGACCTTCGTCATTGCAAATGTGATTGTCAGTAGTCCAGGTCAGGCCCTTCCGTCTTCGTACACATACCCCCCTTGCATAGTTGGAATATGAAGCATAGTAGGTTAATCTCCACCCTCTAGCGAGTTGAGGTGGAAGGCTATTGTTTGTGAGATGGGTTTCTTGAAGTAGACATATGTCTATGGGTTGGCGGTTCAGATAGGCATGGACTAGACGTACCTTCCTGCCATCAATTAGCCCCAGTACGTTTCACATGACTAATTTAATTAAAGCCATTGCAGCCATCTGTATTAGGGGGGAATGTGATGCTGTCCTGGGGTGTGTGATGTATTTGCGTGTCTACATTAGCTGTAGTTGAGCATGTGCCTGTATGTGCTAATGTGCCATAGAAAAATACAGAAATTAACTTTGAACAATCCCTTCCCTCCCAAACATCCACTCCAACCCCCCAATTAGGTTGAGGCATCCTTCGCCATAACTGAATCTTCTGGGAATCATCCCAGGGGGCAGCAGGAACTCCGCAGGATCTACCTGCCGTGAGGCTAGGTGGTTGAGCATGGTTATGGGAAAGGGACCATATCTGCTCTGCCCGACACCACAGTGTTTTATTATCATAGGTGGCTGTATTTGACTTTAACAAGAGGTCTTTCTGAGAAGCCCTGTGCAAGGGAAAGCAGTTTTCTGTTCAGGTAGTCAGTACCTGAGATTCAGTTTTAGCTATAAGGAAAGGGAAAGACAAAATAAAATGGATAGCTACTAATCGTTGTCACTGGGTTGTGCTCCTGATGAGGGGGATCCTGCACGGTCTTCCCAGAGGCGATCCTTCTTCGCCTGTTGTTTGGCGAACTTGAGGACCAGTTTCGGGTTTGTAAAGTGAAGTGGTTTGCCTTCTAGAGTGATCTTAAGTTTGGTGGAGTATAACATGGCTCAGTTAATGTGGGCATGCTGTAGGAGTCGCTTAGCTGGTAGGAATTCATGGCGAGCTGTTTTCAAAGCCAGGTGAAGTCCAGGAAAAGGATAGAGCGTCTCCCTTGAATTGGATCAGCCCCCGCTCCCTGGCCCATCAGACAATGGTGTCGCAGTCTTTATAGTTCAGTAGGCGTGCCACGATTGGACGCTGGGTGCTCCTGGGGAAGGCCTCGGGCCCAGGGATCTGAGTGCTCTCTCCACTATGAAAACCGGTGATAGGTCAGGAAGAAAAGATCTTGTAGCATGTTTTCCATGAAGTCTTCAATCTTAGAGATGGCGGTGGATTCCGGTATGCCGGCCACACGGAGGTTGTTGCACCTCGAGCGGGTTTTGAGGTATTCGTTCTTTTGTTTGATTAGATCTAATTCTTTGTCTATCTGTAGGAGGCGTTCAGAAGTGGCGGCTTAAGTGTTGTCTGTTACAGACACTCTGGTTTCCCGGTGGTCGAGCCGGGAGTCATGGACGTTGACCCTGTACTTGACCTTGTCTAGCCGGCAGTAAGTAGGTCTAGCTTGGCGTCAATAGTTTTCAGGCTTGATTTCACTTCCAGTAGTATTGCTTTAAGGTATAGGTCTTGGTCCTCCGGAACTTCTTCTGGCCCGTGAATAGCAGCATCCTTGTCTACCTGGTCAGCTTGTCTGGTGTTGCGCTTTTTTTCAGAGGTGAGCTTGGCTTGTTTGCCATCTGGTTTCCCCATGGCTCGTGGGGGCAGAAGATCGGCAGCTGGCAGTTCAGCAAGAGCCCAGGTCTGTGTCGGCGGAGGCCGGCCTGGGGGTCGCGCTTCTTTGCCCTCGTGAGTGGTAACAAAGGAGGGGTAGGTGAGACCTACCCTTCGGGTGCCGATCTTCATCCGGGGTGATGGCAAGAGGGAAAGAAGTATAGCGTTCAGGTTCCTCCGTCCGCTCGCTTGTTAGATTGCACTCGCCAACCTACCCCTGCCTGCGGTCTCGTCCACTCAACCAGCAGCAGGAATTCAAAGCAGGCAGCGGCAATGGGCAGCGGGCTTCCGGTGCGATGGCTGCCTGTAAGGGGATGTTGCCTCTGGGCCTGCAGGCTCGGCCCCACCGTGGAGCGGCGGCGTCAATGTGCGTGTCTGCAGGGCCGTTGCCTACAGCCGGTGAGTCTGTGAGATTGGGGAGGGGGTTGGACGGGCCCCGTGTCTCCTGCTAGTCCATCATGCAATTGGCTATCTCAGTCCCTGGGCAGCTCCACGATCTGCTATACGGTTCGGGTCTGCATCTAGCACCAGAGAGGCAAGGCTGGCTGCAAATGCACGCACCAGGTCCTCAGCGTTAGGTACTGGCGACATCCCAGGCAGTGGCGGCAGTGAGGTATGTCCACTGGGCCCCCGGGTGTAGTCGGGCCATCTATAACCGGATTGGAGTTCGATGGGAGCGCCGGGAGGATAAGGTCACCCAAGACCCCCTTCACGCCCTCCGGGCAGCACCTTTCCCACTGGTGGCCCGAGTGGATCTAGGCCTCTCCTTCTGTTACCAGCCGGCCAGGCACCGGCCCACTCTACAGACGGGTCTCGATGTGTTGTGGTGTGAACGCCCACCATACAGCTCTCATCGGTCTGTCTCTTTCTTTTCTGCGCACGGGTGGTCAGCCCAGGCCTTCGCTATTTCTCAGCCATTCCGCCTCAACGCTCGTGCCTCATTGGGATTTTTAGCCAACCCAATGTTCGCCCGGTGGTTACGGGTTGTCTTGGCTCTGACTTTAGTAGCAGATGGTCCCTGTGTGCGTCGGATTGTGGGCTCAGCCGGCAGAGCTCGCTTATGATGCAGCCATCTTGCACCGTGGCGAAGCCACACCCCCCGATCCAGCCCCTGTTTAAAGTAGTCCTCAATGTCTGCCATCAAATCTTGAGCAAGGATTAGTACTGGTATACAAGCTGTTTTTCGGACAGACAGTTGGAGCTGTCTGTAAGAAGACCGCAAAAAGGAAGGATAAAAGGAGGCAACCAACCACATGCAGGTGGGCCTTGGATGACAAATGCTGCTTCATATCCTCTTCAAGGCTAGAATCCATGAGAGCACAGGCTGCCTTCAATCACCCTGCACAACCTCTATTGCTACCCTTAGCACAGTGGAGAAAGTATACATGGCTAAGAGAAAGGCAGACAAAAACAAGTACATGGGACGAACACTAGGGGAAGTCCTGTGTATCTGAAAACAAAAAAGCCAGGGACATCCCCATGGGTAATTCACCAATATAATACATGCATCTGTAAGGTTCTTGTGGTGAAAAGCTCCAGAACCTTAGCACTACCACACAATGACAATGGTTGTCTGTGATTGTGATGTCTTATACGTTCTTTGGCTCTGTTCATGCTGCTCCATCCATATAGGTGTGGCCAAATAATTCAAAGGTAATGTTTATGTTATGTTGTGTTGTGTTATCTGGACTTTTAAAGGGCTTGGCTACTTCGAAAGTGTCCCGGTGATGAACAAGGCCAAAACCAGCGTACTAAGAGTGGGAAAGGCTAGTAGAAACAAATAGATGGGCTTTAAGGACCCCTCTGATGCATACTCTTCTCTAATTGTTCAATGAGAAAATGGAATACAGTTCCATTCATTAGGTGCTAAAACGGAGAGAGAACTTCTCCCCATCTCACACAATGGAACGTAGGTGTCACGGCTAAAGGAGAGGATGCCAAGCATAGACTCCTACATGTAAGACAATTAACAACCTGTTGATAGTCAGGTCCACATTTATTGAAAGTCTTCTGCGATAACACCAGTGCTCTGAAAAGGATCCTTGGTCTTACAGGAAGTCCATGGAGATCTTTCAGATGGCACTTCATCTAAGAAAATCTAAAGTGAGGCAAGCAGCTGAGTTCTGAACTATTTGTAATTTGTTGGTCAACAAGTCAGAGATCCCAATATACAGAATTTTGGCATAGTCCAGCATAGATACTATAGAGTATAGCATGGTGTAGTGTAGTTCTTATATCCCTGATAGGCTCTGCGCATTGAAATAATGTACACTATAGATTTGACATAGGACTGGGGTCAGTATGTCTCTATCGAGTACATTAAACCTAATTACTTGTGTGTGCCAGCTAACTCAGAGTGAGGTTCCGTGAGAATCGTAACGACGTTTTGGGCTTGTTCGGATATGGACGAGTTTGGTATCTATGAACCGCAAATGACGAGTTTAGTAGGTGTACGCGTTTTTGCTACACTACATGGAAGGGTTCGTCTTATTTGTGGGTTTCTCCATCTGAACACTCGGGTTCCATTTTAGATACGGCATCCATTTTGTTTCTTGCCCTCACGTAGCCGGCGAACGGACAATGTCCGCTTCATGACCCTGGGTTTCCCAAGCTTTTGCGGAAAATGCATATTCCTTTGAGTGTGTCTTTACGACTAGGGGAATGACACGGCAAAGGCAGATGGCTCCGCTCGAGGCTCATCTTGCCGTGCCGGTCTATTGTTTCAGCCTTGCATGTGTTAGGCTCGAATCCTTTGATCCTGTGATCACGCTTCCGATATTGCCCCCATACTTTTTTCAATCTGTTGTCTGTCTTTGTCTTCCTTGCACCTGTTTCTGTCTCTTCTCTTAGCTTGTTTACAGCTAGAATGGAATGTGCCTAATGGTGGGATAACGTGCTTTTACAGTTGGGAGCCGGCAATGTTACTGTAATTATGTTCCGGGCTTCTGAAAACGTGAATGAAATCCTTTTGAAGTTTACTGTGGGAACTAAGTTGTAACCTTTTGTTCGTTATGTTGTGCAATGACGAAAATGTGTATAAAAGGAGCGATCCACTTTTGCAATTCGAAGCAGACTCTCAGAACCTACACTCTGTTGTACTTCTAGCGATCTCTGTATCCCTGCAGTAAATAAACGCTGATCTTTGACGCCGAAGGAAGTGTCCCGTGTCTCTGTGGTTTGTACGCCGGAACAGGTAACCCACGAAGGTTTCAGGTGTAGTCCCCTGGCACCGCTGGGCCTTAGCTTAGCCCAGTCCTTCAGTTGGCCCCCAACGTGGGGCGACATCAGCGGTACCGGTCCAAAGCCTGACGATCGTGAGGAACTTCGTGTGAAATCTCCGAGGGAAGGTGCACCCCGCTTCATCGATCCTGTTGTCGAAATAAGTGGTCCGAAGATTTTTCACGCGAAGATTCCCGCCTCCTGACGGCTGCGACGGACTGATGCCCTGACTGTCGACCTGTTTTGGCGCCTGGCGTAGTCCTTTGTACGGCGAGACGATAGACAGGCCTTCCTGGTGACGCCATTGTTCTTTCAGTTAAGTATTTGTGGGTCGCTCGCAGTAAACTTGGTTTTTGTTGTTGAAATTTGGTTGTTTGCATGGTTCCATTGCATTTGTGGTTCTTAGTTGTTGATTCTTAGTTGTTGGGTTTTTCTTTGACGATTGCAATTGCCAAAAACCGAGGGTCTCGTATTTTTGCGAGGATATCGTAATTCGATAATCCTTGAAGTTTGCACGATGCCTGGCCGTAGTATTTTGTTTGGTTTCCTTAAATGTTGCAGCACGGATTCCCGGTTGGAGGACTCGTGTCCGATACCTCCAGTTGGAACTCCGATTTATGAGCTCTATAGTCGACACGGAGTGGGCCCTATTGTATATAATGAATGTTGGATCCGTTATACGAAAAATTATGGTGTCCTTGGTTGGCCACCCCATGGTAGTTTCGAAACTGAGATTTTAGATAATCTCGAGGCCAAATTGTTTAAAAAGAAAGCTAGGCCAGCGATGTTTGATTCCTTTCGGTTATGGCGCAAAGAGGCCAAACAGAAAGAAATCAAGCAGATTAAGAAAAATAAGAGAGAGGGTATCATTACGATGATGCAAGGTGCAGAACAATATCAGCGAGATAAAGCAGAGAAGGAAAAGGAAGTTTTTACCAGATTGCATCGCATGGCGGTGGATAAATGTTATCCGGTTTTACCGTCAAGCTCTGATAAGAAGGGAGAAGAATCGACAGAGGATCCTTTGCTATCCTATGTATTAAAATCACCACCTCCTTATGTACAGGGTACTACAGCCCCTGTAGTTCCCCCTGTTCCTCCACCTATTGTTCCGGCGGCTGCTGGTCAGCCTGTCGTGGGTCCTGTTCCTCCGAATCCTCTTGTTCCTCAAGTGGTCACTGCTCCTTTACCTGCTCTTCTTCCTACTGCTCCTTTGCCTATACCTTCTCAGTCTATTGTTACTACTACTCCTGCTATCTTGGCTACTCCTACTGCTCCTCTGTTCAGTCCTCATGTTGTTGCCCCTGTACTTTTCTCCTCTTCTCCTTCTGTTCGTAGCCGTATACCTAATACTGTTGCTAATCTCTATTCTCCACTTCTCGGATCGTTACTTGAGTCCGATGCCTCTGACATTTCTCAGAGACGGAGTCAAATTCCTGGTGGAAGGGAGAGTGCGACGTTAGTAACTATGGCGCGCAGGTGGATTAGACACCCTGCTAAGTACACTTCGCGCATAGTTTTCGATACGTTTTCTCAGTTTAATGAGCCCACACAGAGATTCGTGTTCGAGGAGATGTGCAAATCCTTGAGAGAAGAGTGGGATAATGATGAGTTAGATAATGTACCGCCCGATATGACTGAACTTCAGAATCAGTTCTCGAACGGCACGATTGTCGGTGGTAATGTACGACGTGCCTTAGAGCGATTGTTAGCCTTTAGGACTATAGTGCCTTCTCGAGTGCCGTTTGACGACGACTCTGCTGATCCGAAAGCGGAATCTGGACAGTATCCTATGCGAGAAGTTCCGCCAGTGTGGATGCCAGGTAATGCTGCTGCCAATCCTCCAATTCTGCCACACTTCCAGAGAGTTTGGATACATCTCCCATGGAAGCGATCAGAAGTTTTGCAGGTGAAACAATCTTTGCCTGACCCGCGGAAGAATCCCGCAGGTTATTACAAGGAGTTATCCCAACTTGTGGATGCTTCTATTATGAACCTTGCTGACATCGACATGTTGTTTGGTAATGTCGTACCGCAACCGATTTGGGCGAAAATTCGTCAAGAGAATCATGCAGCTGAGTTAGGTGGTGATTGGGCTGCTCTTGTAGCGGCTGATGGACGGCAAGTTGGTGGGGCTAAGCCTGAACAGTTAATCACGGATCTACCCCAAAGAATCATTACGCTCATGAAAACACTTATGCCAGCAATGAGGGTGAACTGGAATAAATTGTCTGCTTGCAAACAAAAGAAAGACAAGAGTGTCTCCGATTTCTTTACTAGATTTGAGGAGGCATTTATCGATCATAGTGGTCAGGATATGAGCACTGAGGGAGGTCAGCGACTGTTTGTCGATAAGTTTGTGTTAAATCTGTTGCCTGAGCTATGCAACAAATTGAAAAATTCTGAAAGTGCATGGGCTGTTTCAACCACTGCTCAAATATTAGCAACGGCTCAATATTATGAAAATAGAGAAAAAGAAGAGAATGATCGTGCAGACAAGAAAACGAAGGAGCTTAAAACTAAGGTCTTGTTGCAGCAAGCGTATCCTCCGCGCTCGAATCAGAATGACTTGCAACAGCAGTATCGACCACAGGCGCAGTCTTCTAGGATGCAGTCACGCTCTGACTCTTCTGCATCCAGGTCTATGCTTGGGTATAATGAGTGTGCATATTGTAGGGGTGAGGGCCATTTGAAGTTTAATTGTCCTGTTTTACGTGACCGAAATAATGGTGTCTCGGCCCGAGGAGGTCGTAGTGGTCCTCAGCAGGCATCTCGAGGTAGAGGTCGTGGCACCTCTCAAAATCAGAATGAGCGTTCTACTCCTTCATCGGACGCAAACAATTATTTTGATCAGCACAATACATCGTCTGGTAGATCTGCACAGTATCATGTGGATGACTATTATGTCGAGCATGAGATTGGTGCAGACGGCAATTACTAGGACAGCCTTAGACAAAGAGAGGGAGTAGTATCAGTTCCGGTTGATCAGAGAGGGTCTTACGTCGCAGTTGCCACATCGGGCGTAGTTGAGCCTTTTCTGTTGGACACTGGTGCAGCGAAAAGTTCCATCATGCATTCGAAACTCCCTGGCGCACCTTTGTCTGGCTTAACGAATGTTTCCGTTGGATTCTCTGGCGCCCCGGTTAGCAATCCAGTTTCTAGCCCTTTGTCCCTTACGATCGGGCCATGTGAGCTGGAGGCTCCTTTGATTTTAACTACTGGTTGTGGTGAGAATCTCTTGGGTCTGGATTTGTTGAAGCGGTTATATGCAACTCGGTACTGCTCTCCTACGGGAATGGAGCTTACATTAGGTCAGAGAGTGATCTCTTCTATGTACTTGTCAACCGATAAGCTTCCACCGGAATTGAGTTCCCTTCCTGCGTCTTTATGGGCAACAGGTCCCAATGATGTGGGCCTATTGGACATACCACCTTATGTAGTCCAATTGAAATCAAATGCGCGATTGCCACGTATTCCCCAGTATCGTATCTCTCTTGATGGCGAGCGAGCGCTATTAGCGATCATTTATGACTTGATCGATAAGGATGTTATCGAAGAAACTCGGGGAAATGTGTGTAATAGTCCTGTGTTACCTATTCTGAAACGAACTGACCCGTCTAAGCCTCCTGTGTACCGTTTTGTAATTGATTTGAGAGAAGTGAATAAAATCGTGATCCCACAGTTTCCCGTGGTGCCTGACATTACAGCTTTGTTGACCCTGATTCCAGCCTCTGCCTTCTGGTTCTCGGTGATCGATCTAAAGAATGCTTTCTTTAGCATTCCGATTGCTGAGGAAAGCAGAGATCTATTCGGCTTCTCATTAGGTGGTCGCAGTTTTAGGTTTAAACGCGCACCACAGGGCTACTGTGAGAGTCCATCGATCTACAGTCAAGCCCTTAAGAGTCAATTAGATGCATTTGTGTTACCTGCTGGTGCGGCCCTGATTCAGTACGTTGATGACCTGTTAGTGGCTGCTGACACTGAGCAAATTTGCAAAACTGCTACAGTATCGTTGTTAAAGCATTTATGTGACTTACATCACAAGGTGTCACCTTCTAAGCTACAGTATTGTTGTCAAGAAGTAACCTATTTAGGTCACTTATTGTCAAAGGAGGGAAGAAGGTTGACCCCAGAAAGAATTGCAGCGATTGCTCGAATGACTGTGCCAACAACTCAGAGAGATGTACGTGCCTTTCTAGGTATCACGTCATACTGCAGACAATGGATTCCAAATTTTTCATTGTTAGCGAAGCCATTGTTAGCTCTCACGTGCAAGGATGTTCCGACTCCTTTGCCATGGACTGAAGAGTGTCAGAAGAGTTTTTCTGAACTACGTGATGCGTTGTGTTCGGCTCCTGTGTTAGGTACTCCTGATTACAGCAAGCCGTTTACACTATACGTTCACGAGAGAGAAGGTTGTGCGTTGAGTGTCTTGCCGAAACAATTTGGCGGCAAACAGCGTCCATGTGCATATTTTTCTTCGACCTTAGACCCAGTAGCTAGAGCATTGCCGAGTTGTCTAAGAGCGACAGCGGCAGCTGCGGTGTCCATTCGACAGTCCGCAGGTCTGGTCATGGATAATATGCTTACAGTGATGGTTCCGCATGCAGTTGACACTTTCTTGAATCGAACAAAGACTCAACACCTGACGAGCGCAAGGTTGTCTGGTTATGAGTTGACACTTTTGGCAAGTCATATACAGATAAAACGTTGTAATGTGTTGAATCCAGTGACATTGTTGCCGATTAATATGGAATCAGGTGATGTAGCACCACATGACTGTTACTTAAGAACTGAGGAAGAAACGAAGGGTCGTATTGACCTGAAAAACACTCCATTGGTAGATCCCGATGGTACTTTGTATGCTGATGGTTCATGCTTCAAGTTGCCGAATGGTGATGTGACGACTGCGTATGCTGTAGTGACGTTGAGTACGGTTGTGGAAACTGCGAGATTGAGTCAGAATTCAGCGCAAGCGGCAGAGTTGATTGCGTTAACGAGAGCGTGTGTTTTGTCTAAAGGGAAGCGAGTGAATGTGTTTACCGACAGTCAGTATGCATTTGGCGTAGCGCATAGCTTTGGTCGATTGTGGAGAGAAAGAGGATTTATGACGTCGCATGGCACGAAGATCCAACACGGACAGCTCGTGAACGATCTTTTGGATGCACTTACATTGCCTAGGCAAGTGGCAATCATTAAATGCAGCGCGCATCGAAAGGTTATGGATGATGTTTGTCGTGGTAACGCGTTTGCGGATGAGATTGCTAAGGAAACGGCCAAGAATCTGATGAGTCGAATGTACGTTACGAGTTCAGTGAGATGGCCGGCGGAGACTGGTATGTGTGAGGACACAGTTGAGAGTGTGAAAGCGATTCAGAATGAGGCTACCGAGATTGAAAAGACTAAGTGGAAAGAAAGCACGGGGAAGTTAGACGTGCATGGATGTTGGGTTGATTTGTCAGAATATCAGAGGTGGATGTTACCGGATGCATATGTGCTTGCCGTTGTTACTATGGCCCACGGCATGTCACATATTAGCGCGAAAGGTATATGTAAGTTGTTGTCTCCTGTATGGAAGAACGATGGGATTGCTAAGTGTGCTGAGAGAGTGGTTAAGAATTGTATGGTATGTTTGATGTATAATCCTGGCAAGGGCACCCCCACTCCACCTGATCATTTTGCTCCTCCTACATGTCCCTTTGAAGTTATCCAGTTGGACTTCATCCATATGGAGAGATGCAACAACCTGAAATATGTCTTGGTTGTGGTTTGCGCGTTCTCCAGATGGATTGAGGCCTACCCTCTTAAGGATAATACTGCCCTGTCCACAGCAAAAGTTCTACTCAAGGAATATTTTCCCAGGTACGGCATGCCACGGATCGTATGGTCGGATAATGGAAGTGAGTTTGTGGGAAGTGTGATGAAGAGTGTGTGTAAGGGCCTGGGAATCCGTCAAAAATTTCATAGTGCTAACCATCCTCAGTCGGCGGGTTTAGTGGAAGGGTAAAATGGTACTCTGAAACTGAAACTTGCCAAAATCCAAGCAACGACTGGTCTGTCATGGCCTGATGCATTGCCTTTAGCTCTCTTATCAACCAGGGCGACTGTGCACTCTCGAGTAGGGCTTAGCCCATATGAGATTGTGTTCGGCCGTCCTGCGAACATTTGGGGAGTTCCAAGGCCTAAAGAGTTCAACAGACTTGAATATCCAATGTTGATTGACTATCTTTATGATCTGACTGCTAAAATGAGTTTGATTCATCAACAGGTTTTTGAAGCTCTACCGGCACAAACAGAGGGTCCTGGTCATCGGCTCCAACCTGGCGACTGGGTTGTAACCCGTAACTTTGGGAGAAAACGTAATCTTGAGCCAAGGTTTGTGGGACCCTACCAAGTCTTGCTGGCAACGAGGACTGCAGTTCGGCTGGACGGCAGGAAGCATTGGGTGCATGCCACCCATACGAAGAAAGTTCCGCTTCCTTTGCCAGCAGATAACTGGGTAAAGACAGGATTTGCCCCGACGGAGACCGATGCCTTTCCACGCTATGTGCCATTCAGTGATGCCCAACCTGTAGAGAACGATTTAGTTCAGTCAGATACACCTGTTGAATTATCTGGAACTGTACCTTCGTCTTCAGCATTGGAGAATTCAAGTTCTGAACTGTCACCTGAACAATCGAACACTGTTTTGCCATCTGAACCATTGTTTGAAGAGCAAACTCGACCTGGAAAAAGTCGATATTTTCTTCGATCGCGTGACAAGGACTAATAAAAAAATTCCTTTTTTGTTTTTAGATTCACATTACCCCCTCACTGTTGCTATGAACATTGTGAACGTTTGCATTTTCCTGATTTTTTAATTCTTTTTATATATCATGTGTGTTCCTCTTCTGTGCAGCTAGGAGACTTATATTAAACTGAATGTCAAATTCATTAAAACCTGCCATCTGGGTTGGCCGTAGGGCCGTGCGGGTACCTACTTCTGTTTAGCAGGTTTCTGACATTAGGTCGGTTACTTTTGTCGGTTTCTGGGAACTCCTGGGAATCAATAATCGCTACTCAGAACGAGGTGCGTCAAGAACGATACGGACGGTCTTTAGAGGATGGAGTTCTCTAAGCTGTCGGAAATAGAGAGGATGTCGGCGCAAAGATCCAAATTGCATAAGGTTTTGCGAACAAAATGTTTTTTGTTTCAGGTTTTCATGTTATTCCTAACTGTTTCTATGCTACTGGTGGGTGGAGTGTATTTTGGGATTCAGTCGTTATTACCTTCCACTTCACCTACTTCTCCTTCTCATGATCTGAATTCTGTTCCCACTATTTCTCCACATTCCTTTCATCTTCTGCCCCAACATGAACAGGTCGGACGTGCGGAATTCATGAACAATTCCTTTGTCCAACTTCTGCATCAGCATCAGTTGGTGATGAATACTACCAACTGTTGGGTGTGTGGGTTAATGCCACATACCATGGATAAGGGTATTCCGTATTTGGTTCTTCCTTACAGCTCCCAGGAGTCAGCTCGAGCATTTCAAACCATGTTCCGTAGTGCACTAGATTCTTACCCCCGTCGAGAGCCACGCTCCACAGACCTTGGTTCCGGCCCGTACCACAAGTCTTTGGCGATAGCGATTGCTGATCTAGATAGAGATATTTTTGATGCATCGCTTATTCCAGAAGAAGAGGTGCGAGCATACAAGGATCTGAGTGAGGCTGAGTATAGTATGTCAGTGGGTGATAGACAGCTTAAGAGCTCGTCTCCGATCTGGATCGTACCCCACCTTGGTCATTTCTGCCTGCAAGGTCTTGGTCGAAATCCGAGAGCTCAGCTTGGGAAGAGTGCTTGTACTGAGACGTACGTTTTACCGATGCTCTCTTCCCCCGTCTTCCTGACTGCCAAGGGTACCTATTTTGTATGTTATGATCGCGCTTATACGTGGTTGCCCCGTGACTTTTCGGGCACATGCTATATCGCGAATCTTTTGCCACCGACTTTTACAGTCGCCTCAGACTATCACAAGACCAGAGTTGTGAGAGGCATTATTAGCAAAGAGGACACTGCTGGTCAAGAAGCAGGAGACTTCTTTAAGGGTTTCCTACCGTTTTGGGGACCTATGGTCAATAGTAGGAACCTGAGACAGTTGACTCGTGTGGTAGAATCGACTGCTAACATAACTGCAAGTGCTCTTGGTAATCTGACAGCAGAGCTTCAAGCGGATAGACTTATGACGTTGCAGAACCGTATGGTTCTAGACGTTGTACTCGCAGATAGAGGTGGTGTGTGCAAGGTGATCCATTCGAGCTGCTGTATTTTCATACCTGCTAACGCTCCAACTGTTTATCAAGCCATCTCGAAGTTGCATAAGATCTCCGAGTCCATACACGTGGACGAAGGTGATTGGACGCTTCTAGGATGGTTTTGGGGTTTGATGTCGGCTTGGGGTTGGAAGATTCTGATGATTGTAGTGACGTTTCTGCTCACGTGTTGTCTTTGTGTGCAGTGTGGTCCAGCCTTATGTGGCCTTTGTGCTACAACGTGTATAAGAAGGCCATCTGTTACCAAAGAGACATTGATGGATAGAATAATGTTCCAGCAACAACTGAACAATCTGATGAATATCGAAATTGATTCTGATATCGACTAGTGCTTGCCTACATGAGGGCAAAAGGAGCGTCTGAGGTTCAGTGAGAATCGTAACGACGTTTTGGGCTTGTTCGGATATGGACGAGTTTGGTATCTATGAACCGCAAATGACGAGTTTAGTAGGTGTACGCGTTTGCGCTACACTACATGGAAGGGTTCGTCTTATTTGTGGGTTTCTCCATCTGAACCCTCAGGTTCCATTTTAGAAACGGCATCCATTTTGTTTCTTGCCCTCACGTAGCCGGCGAACAGACAATGTCCACTTCATGACCCTGGGTTTCCCAAGCTTTTGCGGAAAATGCATATTCCTTTGAGTGTGTCTTTACGACTAGGGGAATGACACGGCAAAGGCAGATGGCTCAGCTCGAGGCTCATCTTGCCGTGCCGGTCTATTGTTTCAGCCTTGCATGTGTTAGGCTCGAATCCTTTGATCCTGTGATCACGCTTCCGATATTGCCCCATACTCTTTTCAATCTGTTGTCTGTCTTTGTCTTCCTTGCACCTGTTTCTGTCTCTTCTCTTAGCTTGTTTACAGCTAGAATGGAATGTGCCTAATGGTGGGATAATGTGCTTTTACAGTTGGGAGCCGGCAATGTTACTGTAATTATGTTCCGGGCTTCTGAAAACGTGAATGAAATCCTTTTGAAGTTTACTGTGGGAAATAAGTTGTAACCTTTTGTTCGTTATGTTGTGCTATGACGAAAATGTGTATAAAAGGAGCGATCCACTTTTGCAATTCGAAGCAGACTCTCAGAACCTACACTCTGTTGTACTTCTAGCGATCTCTGTATCCCTGCAGTAAATAAACGCTGATCTTTGACGCCGAAGGAAGTGTCCCGTGTCTCTGTGGTTTGTACGCCGGAACAGGTAACCCACGAAGGTTTCAGGTGTTGTCCCCTGGCACCGCTGGGCCTTAGAATAGCCCAGTCCTTCAAGAGGTCGCTAGAAACTTTCTCGAATGAACAAGAAGGGATTAGTTTCTGACAAATGCATAAACATAACAACTTTGTTTCCCTTAGAGTCGGAACAATATCTTCAGAGTCGTGGAAACAATAGATTACAGTTTCACTCAGTCAATCCTGCATGCTTCGTTTCTACAGAGTTGCACAGAAATAGAGAGACTGGCATTTCAATAAAAGGGTTTATTGAACAGTCTTCTTTCTATTGTAAGAGATATGAACTGCTACAATCATAAGACAGAATGCGAAGTATAATGCGTACAGCTTTAACAGTAATATAAAATAATACTGTAATAGCATGGTCTGTAGCTATGACACATGCTGTGGCGAGCCGCGCCGTGCAAGAAGGTAACCGAACTGCACTGTGCCTTGCCATAGCAAGTGAATGTATATTTATACCTTGAAGATGTTTAGGAAGGCCTGTATTGACGTACAAGTCGGACATAAGAACGTCATGAATGAGAGCCCCTAAGGAATAGATGTTCCTGCATAATAAATGAGTTCTTGGAGAAATCAATATCCGGGCAAGGGGAACTCCTAAAGGCTTAAGAGTCTGGTTTTCTAAGAACTCGTTGTGACGAAGAGGATCGGATGTAGTTGACCAGGCCTGCATTTGGTTAGCATGAGCAGTGCCTAAATAAGGGCTGGATTTCTATGCCTAAATAAGGGCAAAGTGAATTGTACCTACATAAGTGCATATATCGGGAAATCTATATACGGTATCTAAATCGACACACAACACCCACTCCACTTTCGTATGAACGACATTACTAGATCCTAAACATGATAACATATCTAAAATATATCTACACACAAAGTGCTAAAAGCATGTTTCAAATACACAATAAATAATGCATTAAAACTAGTTGTTAGCACGAAAATGCATTGTTGCTGTACACATCAAAGCAATGTTTCATTCTAAGCATATGTTTATATTTGAATGCTAACTGAATGAATCATGAAAATATACATTTATGAAATGGTTCATAAATACAGAAGAGAAAAAGGGCCAAAACCATTTCATTTTAAATTACATACAATTGTTTGTTCTGTGGACAAGGTCATATATTGTTTCTGGAAGTATTCAAAGAATTCTTGTTCTCTATGAATAGTTCTACTATAAGCAGATTACTTGTGCCAAAAATGAAAAATACAAACTTGGAGAAAAAAATTAATCATAGGAAAAAAGTTCCAAAGTTAGTACCTTGTTTTGAAAAACTTAAGGTCAAATTCAGAGTCTCTCAGTACACTGACAAAATCAAAAGTAAGTGTTGGGGCTTGGAGAAAATATGAAATCTTCTATTTCTGTACACAAAAAGCCATATACGGTTATAGGTGAAAGTTGGAGTACCTCGTGCAGAAGATTAACCGCGCATAGATGTGAACTATCGCCTTCAGCATTTGTCGCATCAGCAATGTTTGAATCGGATGTTACCTGCACCCCTGTTGATTACTCTCGTACCTCAGCAGTTGCAATTTACGTCTGTGAGATCTCAATGAATGCTGTCATTAGAATTGGTAGCTGCTGGGGACAACACAGAGCATGGGCCGTTACAGGGTCCAGCAGAATATCAACATCTGCTGGCATGATTGATGGGAGTGTTAGACAGATGTCTAGCATGCATTCTTCACCGCAACACAGACAGCGTAGAACAGGTAAGATGCATCTTGCCAGATTGGTCTGAATGACAGAAACCATGTGGTATTTAATTCTCGTAGACGAGGTAAACCTAAAATTTGGACAATGTGCTCACAACACTACATCTCCTGCAGAGCTCTCTCCACAGTGAATTGGTGTCGCTAGTGATTTGGCTTGCCATATTGTAGAAGAAGGAACACAATTAGTATGCCTGCTAACAGTCCAGAAAACACGGTCTTAAATACATGTACAATACCGCTCATATCAGACATGTTTAAGGTACTACCTAACATTTCTGAGAAATGTATAGGGCAGTTTTTATTCAAAATGTAATGTATCTCGGCAGAAGTCCTTGCGACTTGTAGATCATAGGTCTCTTTGGCCGAGGTCAGTGGCACAGTTTTTTGCAAAATAATTTATTTATTTAATTCATTTATAGAGCACATGGTTACACCACCGGTGTGTACCCGCGCTGAGAGCTAACTCTGATAGAATTAATTACAACATGCCAGGTCTGTAAAGGGGTGTGGCCATTTCAGGTCCTATCCTTGAATAGGTTGTGTAAACAGCCGAGTCTTTAGCTGCTTACCGAAACTGTTTTCACATGGTTAATTTCTTAAGTTCATCGGGAGGCTGTTCCGGTTTCTTGCTGCGCGGTGTCTAAATGAACACTCCCCCATTCTGGCTCTGAGGATTCTTGGTACAATCACCAGAGCCTTTTCTGATGATCTTAGGTTGCGTCCAGGTGAACATTTGGTGATTAGAGAATGCAGATATGTGGGTCATTTCTTTTGCAAAATACAGTGGCAGTGGCACATTGCCTTAAACACTATCCTCTTTTCCACAGGATGCCAGTGTAGGGCTTCCAAGGCTTTCTTTCTGCTTAGAGTATCAATACGTATAGAAGAGATGTTCAGTGAAGGCCATAGAGGTGACTCCCTGGCTGTCTTGGTTTGTGGAAACAATACTTGCATACAGCAAGTGACCCTGGATGAAGATATGGAATACCTGGCAACATGCCACAGCAGCTGTGATCATTCAACATGAGGTAACTTCCATTTGAAAGTTGTCCAAAAATTGTATCAATCTCTGCAGCTAGTGATCCTTGAAGGTGACAGTATAAGTTGTTAGAGGTCCCATCACATGCCGTGTAAATTAATACTCTGACAAAGGAGAGAACCGCTTAGTGCATTTTCACAGTTTGAACTGCTAAGAAACACTTCACGTCCCCCACTCCAACATCTGTGTGTGTATGGTAAATCCCAGGATGTCTTAATGTATTCTTTACCCAACCTTTCATATTTGCCTGCTGGTATGTGTTTTAGGCAATATTGAAAATGGAAAATTGTAACCGGCAGAGTGATTGTTCTATGTATTATCCATTCAGTAGCTGGTTTTTCTGCCACTGTGAATGGTAATCTTTCCAGTTTTTCAATGCTCAGCACTGTATAGTCTGCTCCCCTTTGTGCCAGTTTGATCTGTTTATCAGTGAGATTATATTCTGAAAACAGTGATGTGGTATAGATTAAACGCCAAGGCACATAGCCTGAACACAAGTTTTGGAGCGTCCAACCTAATAGCATGATAGAACATAGCTGAGACTGACTATGTTGCAACATGACCAAGTCTTGTTCCATGATGTCTATGGCAGAAGACACAATGCTGTCCAATTAATATATACTGGACGACAGAGTCGTTAACCCATAGTCTACTACAGAAAGAGATTCATCTAAATGAATATGATCAATTTCTCCTATTCGTTCTGCAGTCTCTACTTGCGTAATCTTTCATATTTCGCTATATGCAGCATATATACCGGCACATATGCAAATTTTTTTATGCCCTAACAAGAATTCCCTATAGTCTGCGCCATCTTTAAGTAAAGATAAGTGTTGTTTTACATCCTGTAGTGTAGCTTTCTGTTATCAATCAAGGCATAGCTTCCCTACACTGTATGTTGTTATTATCCCAGGATGCTGTCTTTGAACATATCTCGGGTCCGGCCTATTGACTTTGGAAACTTGAGTTTTGTTCAGGAATCGATCTTGATAGTTGTTTGTGTCTGTGGGCCAGAGCAACCATTTGTTCCAATCTAGATCTGATCTGCTGTGATGCAAAATATTATGTACGTCGACTTCCCCCTGTGTAGAGATATCACTCGCAGGTATAGGTACGGTCGGTGTGTTCATGTCCTTGATCTTGGCTAACCCAAGGCAAGACATTTGTTGGACAGTGTCATTCAAAAACATAATTTGCTCAGGGATGATACATGCTCTAAACAAAGCTTCTACCCCATGCACTTGCCAATCTTTTGAACCCCAGACGCTTTTTGTCTCAATGTTGTCTTTCCAAAAGTCGAAACCCTGTCTAGACAGTTGGGCATAAAAGGCTGCAGAATAAATCTGTTTTGTATTGATTAACATACTTTTCATTCCTATTCTGTTCACATTTTTAAAGTAAAATGTTTCTGCATTGGATACATTGAACCCTGGAAAATATGGAAACTTATTTGCAAAAGTTTTTGATGTACCCTTTGGAGGAGTAGGACAATGTTCCCATTGGTTATACATATATACATTTCTAAGCATTGCAGATTTGTGCAAGAAATGATGACCATAATAGTTATAACAATACATTTGTTCATAGTCTGATGAACCCTCTAAATATTTATGATTTGTGAATACCACAGACATCTCTAGTACAGACATCTTATTATTAACAGTCTCGAAGTCCCAATCATAAGAAAAGGTACAAGAGGTAATAAAGTCACTTAATGAAGTGCGGAATCTTCAACAGCTTCGACGGGCCAAAAATGTCATATTCTATTTTGTCCCAAGCTATACCATCAGGTATAGGAACGGCTGTGATGTTCACTGCTGACAAGTCTCTTTGTTCACGATGGGATGATTTGTGTGGCTTCAGAAGTAGGTTCACTTGTTTACCTGCTGTGTCCATTTTAACATACTTTCCATTTATCAGCATACCCAGAGTTATTACTAGAGCTAACCAAAGTAGAAGAAAAAAATATTCCCAACACAATCCAAAGTTCATTCCATGGTGAAACCAGATAAGTTTTTTCCAAGTGATGAAAAAAGTCTGTTGCTTGTTCTTTGAAAGTTCTTTTTGCTGGCGTTGTTTCAGGTTCGCTGGGATCCTCAGAAAACATATCAAAGTTAATGAAATAGCCAGAGGCAGTTCTGTCATCGGTTGGAATTGCATCCGGATTTGTTGAAATCACTGGAACCACTTGATCACTCATTACGTTTGTGTAGACAGGTGTTTCAGAACAAACTGTTATTTGGGTTTCAAGAAGAACGAGTTCCATAGCTTTGTTGCATAGTCCTTTGTTTCTTACTGCAGATTCTTCAATGGTGATGAGTCTCTCATCTTGAACCTCTTGGATTGTAGCTAGAGGAGTGTATCTGCTACATTGGCGGAGTCCACTTGGCCTACTGCTTAGTATCGGCCACATAGTGTGGTTTGATCAGGTCGATAGACACAAATCGGTTCTCCTTTTTACCAGCAAAGGGCGGCAGTATCACTATTCTTGTTCCGTGGATTGCTAGGACAGGCACTGGTTGTCTGTGAGAGGGCCCAAATTCCTTCTTGTCCACGATCTTTTCTCTGACTAGATCTCCGAGCTTTGAGATCCAGACAGGCCTTGCTGGGATGGTTGGTTTTTCGCCAGTGGTGGTTGGCTTCAGGAACACGTTGCTTTGTTTTGTTCTTAGTTAATTTTAGTCTTGTAAAATAGCCAAACGATCTTTGATATCAAATTTCTTCTTTTCCACCACTGTTGTATGACAAGCAAGGTCCGGAACCAACATTCTTGTCCCAAATAGGACCTCATATGGAGTGATACTCCCAAGAGAACTTCTTGGCAAGTTGTTAAGAGCACGTTGAACCCCAATGAGATGTTTGACCCACCCGTCACCCAAACCTAATACCCTAGCTGTTGTAGACTGCTTTATGTCCCGTTTTTTCTTTCCACAATCGAATTTCCCTCAGGATGGAATGGAGAAGAGTACCGCAATGCAACGCCCAAACTGGCCATAGCATCTTTGTAAGCCAGAGAGCTAAACGCAGGACCCTGGTCAAAATGTAGTGTGCCTATTGCGTATGTGCCGATAAAGACTCGCAAATCTTTTATAACAGTTTGAGCATCAGCCAAGCGCTCAGGCCACATCCAAGGAACCTAGAACACAAATCTACTGCGACCATGATATATTTATAGTTACCATCCCTTTGTAAGGGACTGCAGTGGTCCAGGTAAACACACGCTAATGGTTTATATGAGATGAAAAGGGGCATCTGCGCAGGACGTTTCACAGTAGAGACCTTTATCTTTTGACATATTTCACAGTCCAAAACATAGTTTCAGGTTTGTTTCCTAATGCCTGGCCACCAACATCTCTGTTTAATAACAATACTGTGGCAGAAACATCTGCATGAGCAGAGGGGAGCCCTTCATGTGCTGCTAGGATTAGTCCTAATCTATGTTCCATGTTTGGAATTACCCTATCCCCCACTCCAGCGATTCGAGCAAGCAGAACATTGTTTGTATCAGTTATATATGAGTATTTGAGTGGAAACCCTTTAGGTAACGTACTACCGCTGTCTTTGCTTGTAGCATTGACAGCTAGTATTATTTCACTGTCTATTTTAATTTTTGAACGAGTAATGCAGCTATGGAAGCCGATTGCACAGCCCCCTTCGTGGCTTCATCAGCCAATGAATTCCCTTCAACGTGAACGCCATCACGTTGATGACTCAGCATGTGCATCACGTGAGTGTCTTGTAGACCATTACGCAACTGAACTACTTGTTCCCAAAGCATTTTGTGCTTAATTGTGCCACCTTTTGCATCTTTGAAACCAATTCTGTAAATATTCATTATATGATTGTACACAGTAGAAAGAATCGCACACTATGAGTGTGGGGAATTTGCGATCCGTATTTTCAAGTGCCATGATGAATGCTTGTAGTTCAGTTCGCTGAGCTGTGCAATCTCCTAGAGATTGAGTTTTAGTGACCAAAGGTCTAAATTTGCCATCGCGCATAGACATTTAACCATCATGCATGCCGCACTATTAGCTTGTTAACCCCCGTAGCGGGTTGTGCAGATCCGTCAGTATAAATAATACATTCATACTGGTCTAGAGGCAGAAGTTCAGTAGGCAGAGGACATTCTTGTTTGTATTGCAGGAATGCTTGTGTTTTCAATAAGGATCAAAACGTATTGAACATAAGTTGCAGCAAGAGAATTAACCCATTGAATCCATCTCGGATGTAAAGCTTTAGCATTTAGAATGCTCGCTTTTGTCACTGCCTCTGAGGCAGGTACAGGAGTTACGACAATAATGCGTTTTCCCTGTGCTAGGGCTCTCTCTTTTGCTACAGCGGTCAGAATTTTTTCTGTAGAAGTGAATTTCATTTCTGCTTGTGTATACAAATGTGATTTGTATGTAATTGGTACTTTTTCACCTTCGTTATAAGTTAAGTAGATGAATCCGCATTGACCGGAAATTATTCGGATCACTAAGTTGCGTACGTTTACGCGTGTTTGTATGTGTTTTGTTGCTAACATGTCTGTTTGTAGCGAACACAAAATTTCTGTGTGTTTTTGTGTCCAATTTACTGTTTTAAAATCAGGTTTGATTAATTCGTAGAGAGGTTTAACCCTTTCTGCGTAATTTAGAATGTAAGTTCTTCCAAAATTCAGGAAACCTAGAATCATCTGTAAGTTCTTCAGCGTTTTTGGAGGTTAGCGCAGCACACACTTTTCTAAAAAGTTGGCTGCCAGGCTTTTGCCTTCACTTGATAGTTCATATCCTAGAAAAAGGACGTTGAGATGGGCAATTCTTGATTTTTTTAAATTGAATTTGAGCCCTTCAGAGGCGAAGCTCAGTATAATGGTGTTCACCCTGTTCAAGTGCCTGTCCAGGTCATTGTCTGTCAGATAGATATAATCGACATATGACAATGCCTCGTCATCATAAGTTTGTAGTAACTCTGTTACACTTGCTGAGAATTACCCAAGACTATTCTTGAAACCTTGAGGGAGACGACAAAAGTGAAACTGTATCCCCATTATTGAGAAGGCGGTCAAATACCTGCTTTCAGGTGCAATGTTTTGACAAAAGAAACCATTTGATATGGCTAATGTGGTTTTGTATTTTTCATGCACAATGTTATTCATTAATGCTGTACTGTGTGCATTTTGCACTGCAAATGTTTTGCAACAAGAGTTTAGATGTCTATAATCCAATACTAGACGATATGTATTGTCTGGTTTGGAGACAGGAAACAAAGGATTGTTCATTGATGAGGTGCATTTTTCAATCACCCCTTGATATTCAAGTTGATCAAAAATCTCCCTGACTTGTTTTTTAACTTCTTGCTTACCTGGGTACTGCCTTTGTGCAGTTGGTTGATTTTTCATCTGGATTTTATGGTGAGGTAAATCCTCATCCCATCCTACATGATTTTTGTATAATGCTGGGGCTAGGGCAACTGCCCATTTCCTGGCATAAGTATATTTTAAATGTACTGGAATATGATTAGAGAAGGCTGGCATAATGTTGTCTTCGCCTGGTGGTCACTCCCTGACAAATTCTGGTGGACAGTCTTGTTCAGCTAGAAGTATATCATAACCTTTAGAAAATTGCTCCCAAAAGAGTGCTTTCATTTTTGTTGGTATGTATCCCTCCATCGTGAATGTTACTTCATATAATCTATGTGAAGAACTAACCCTGGTAACTGCAGTTTCAACTTGACTGTCCTCATTCAAGTCCACTGTCTCCAGAAGTCCCTTCAGGTTCTTGCGAGCTATTGTTACTTCTGCTGTGCTGTCCAGCATTGTCTGAGCCCATTCTCCGTTCTTGAGTTGTGTCCTCAAGATCCTTGGCATGTCAGATTTTTAGACCTGCTACCTTCTTTTTAGTGTATTGAGGTTTTGGTTTACTATTCTGAACGTCTTGATCGCCTTTGGACTTCAAGCGTTCATCCTAGTTGTCTGACCGTACTCTTCTTTCGGATGTCTGTGACTATATCTGAAAGGTATGAGAGGAACGTGTATCAGTATCTTGATAACTGTCAAGTTTTCTAAAGTTATCCCTATTCCTGAGGTTATACCTCCTTTAAGAGGGCTTCTTTTGAGGAGACCTACCTCGGGAATGAGAAAGCTTCTCTTTGGAATGTAGTTTGCTATTTTCCCACTTCTTTTTAGAAGATGTAGGAGTGATTTTAGGAAAGACCTTTTCAGGACTCTCAGACAGTTGTGGTTTAACTGTATAATTCTATTAATCTTTGTATATTACTAAGTAATTCATCGTCCGACATTGCTTCAATGTCATGGTCCGGTGTGTAGCCGGCTAAGGCCGACCATGTTTCTCCTGGTCTACCTAGTGGACCGAGCCTGGTAATGTTATTTGAATGTTTTAGGGCGCCTTTAAACTAAAGATTATGCTCCTGGTATGTGAGTGGAATTCCAACATCCTCAAAGGGAATATATTCCTCTGGTGGATCATCTTCTTTGTAGAAGTGAAACATATGTGTTACTGGATTTGATTCAGGGAATACTTTCCATGAGTAGAATACCTCTGTCTGGTGATATTCATGTGCCTCTATCACAAAAACTGCTCTACCACCTCTTGATGTTAGGCCATGTTTTATATGTTTTAGAGTGATGGGTCTCCTTAAATTTGGAGGAATGATTATAGCATTTTCATCAGTTTATTGGAAACCTGTAAAGTTAAAAGCTGTTTCGACTGGATCAGCCGCAGCTCCACCGGTTTCGGTGCTATTGTCATTATTAGACATTGTTTAATGAAAATTGCAAAGCAAGTTTCAATGGAACAAAGATAAGGTGCACAATATTTTGGAACACTGTATTCTTCAACGTTGAACAAACCAAAAATCTAATAAATAGGATTTTTCGTCAGTTGGGGAGTTGACTTCCTTCAGGACTTGCTGTGGCGAGCCGTGTCGTGCAAGTAGGTAGCCGGACCGCACTGTGCCTTACCATAGCAAGTGAAGGTATATTTATACCTTGAAGGTGTTTAGGAATGCCTGTATTGACGTATAAGTCGGGCATAAGAACGTCATGAATGAACCCCTAAGGAATAGATGTTCATGAATAATAAATGAGTTCTTGGAGAAATCAATATCCAGGCAAGGGAAAGTCCTAAAGGCTTAAGAGTCTGGTTTTCCAAGAACTCGTTGTGATGAAGAGGATAAGATGTAGTTGACCATGCCTGTATTTGGTTAGCATGAGCAATGCCTAAATAAGGGCTGGATTTCTATGCCTAAATAAGGGCAATGTGAATTGTACCTATATAAGGGCATATATCGGGAAATCTATATACGGTATCTAAATCGACACACAACACTGGAGCCCTGAGGTACTGTGTTGTGCAGCTATTTACTTGTGAAAGTGAAAGAGATAAGCCAGACGGTCTGTTCTCTACCTATCGAGGAAAGATTTAATCCAACCCAAATCAGAGCCTCCTATACCAAACTTTGCCAGTGTTTGTAGAAATATATTGTGCAAGACCGTGTCAAACAAAACAGTTTCTGCACTGTGACAGGGGCAAAAGCCAGACTGGGTGGGTGCAACATATTGTTGTCTTCTAGATAGGCTAACAACCAATCGTTAATATGTTTCTCTAATATTATTTTAACAGCTGCTGGCAATGAACTGGGCCTACAATTTGACATCACTGAGGGATCTGTAATAGACTTTATTATTAATGGGACAATTGTCGCCTTTTTCCAAAGATGAGGCATCGACTGACGATTATAGAGAGTTGTTAATACGTTTAATCAGAATCGGAGCAATAAACTCTATTGCGCTTTCTATAAAAGGCAAAGGTGCAAGGATCGCTGGGTTAGCCAGACTTACAGCATTGAAGAGCCTGTCTGGTTTGCGCCAAAGAAATTAGAGTGAAAATAGATGAGGAGTAAGAGGGTGGAACAAGTGAATAACCCCAGTTTGGAGCTCGGAAAGCTGACTAGCAATTGGCTCAGTATCTTATCCTCAAAAAACAGTAGCAAGCTTTTCACAGAGTTCAACAGATGACTGAACCTCGGAATTGCAAGCTTTAGAAAGCCGGAAAGATTTAACTGTCTTGAATATTTCCCAGGAATGCATTTTTAGCTGATTCAATGTTCTCCGAAAAGTAGACCTATTGAGCTTTCTTGATTGCTTCATGATAATTTGCTTAAGTCAAGCTTGTAAGATAATTTGTCATCTGGCTGTTAGATCTGGCATTCTTGGCATAGTTTCCCTTGACTTTTTGCCTCTGACCTCCTGCTTTGCTGATACCCATTCAGTAGCCCTTTAAATATGGCTCATGCCTGCCACTGCAGAGTCTGTGTGTGCATTTTTAAACTGCTATTTCAACATAGCCAGTTAATCTGCTTGTCAGGCCCAAACCATCCAATTTTTTACATATAAGTCACCCCTAAGGTAGGCCCTAGGCAGCCCAATGGGCAGGATGAAGCGTATTTAAAAGGTAGGACATGTACTTTTGAGTTTTACATGTCCTGGTAGTTAAGAATTGCTCAATTAGTTTTTCACTACTGCTAGTCCTACCTCTTCCATAAGTTAACATTGGGATTGCCTTAAAAACATATTTAAAGTGTAATTTTTTTCAATTTGAAAAAAATAGAGGTTTGGAGTTTGGTGTCACTGGCCTCACCTTTTAAAATCACAATTAATGGTGAAGTCGGATTTTAAATTGTAAGTCTAAAAATGACACTTTTGGAAAGTTGGCATTTTCTTACTTTAACCATTCTGTGCCTCTGCCTGTTTCTCAATACATGTCTAGCTTGGATGACAGCTAAGCTTTTTGCATTCCCTCTAGAAAGTCACATAAAACGAGCTGCGGGTGACATTTGCATCCTGATGGCCCATCACCAGGCTGATGGGCCTTCCCGAGGTAGATTAGAAGAGTGGAGCTGACGCTTACACCTGAATAGGGCTGTGCCTGTCCCCACACAAAGAGCTGCATACCTCCTTGAAATGAGTCTGGAACCAGGGAAGGAAAGGCAGAAACCATGTGATCTTCAAAGTCCTCTTTGAAGTCTCACCCTACTTCGAAGGCACATTTGGGTATAAGTACTGGACCCCTGGCAACACCAAATCATATCTTTGCTGGAACCAAGGACATTCTGCCTGAAAGAAGGGTTGCTGTGCTGCAGAAGGGACTGACACTTTGCTACTTGCATTGCTGTGTTGGCCTGCTGATTGCTAGATGGTGGGAGGAGCTCAAGAAGTTGCACTACACGGAATTCCACAGAGTTGTATAAAAACTCTGTGAAATTCCATGGAATTCGGCAAATGAGTGGAGCTGCTCCACTCACCAATCCCTGGTTGTTTATTGGGCTTGGAAGGATACAGAACCACAAAAGAATACCTTTACAGACCTAATGGGGCATTAGCAACTCACCGCAGACAGGGTTTGATGCGCTCCTCCTGCGTCAAACTCCCTGCTGAAGAACCTCGCAATGACTGGAGCAACGCTCCACCTCTCTCCCCTGGAGCTGAGGGCTGTAATGGGAAAAAAAGGTCAATTGTTCACAGTCCTGTTTGAGGAAGGTCCGTCAGGTGGTGCACATAGCTCCTGTATATTGCTGGCTGATCAGTGCAGCCTACTACTCTGAGTATGCGCATTCCTGGGATATTAGTGTGTTATATTTGAGCATGTTCAGCAATAGGCAGGACTTCAATGAAATAAAGAAAGCATGGAGGAGAAGGCTGAAGGGTAATCTTGAAAGGGCAAGTGGTATTTATGGCTTTCTCCCTGGCAAGGTGGGTGCAAATGACAAAATGCTTTTACATGCGCAGCAAGAAAAATGGCCAAAACAGCCCTCTACCGAAGCTTTAATACAACTGTGGTTTGGTCAGTGAAATTTTAGTAAGTCCTCTTTTGCTTAACAGATTTGAACTGAGTGTCCTGACTGAAAAAAGCAGCATGGCTGACGTTGGATGTGGAACGGACATGGACAGATGCAAACGGGCTTGCCTTTGACACACCTGCTGTGTGCGTTCGCTCCAAGGACTGTTTTAAATAGTGCATGGAATAGAATGAACAACAGCTAGAGCATGCAAACCTCCAAAATGGCACATTCCTATGCCTAAAAGGGTAAAGATGGCTGCTGACAAGCTCCGTGTGTGAAATGAAGCATAAAGAGCCTGCGGGCTGGAGTGTGACTCTGAGGAAAGAATGAGCAATAACAAGAAGGTAAATGTGAAAATAGACCTCACTAAGCTTAAAACGCTGACTGCGTTTCCGATATAATGCAAGTACCAAGTACACATCAATCTGTGGCCCCAAAAAATGGATAAAAAAAAAACAGATAGCAGTTAAAGAAAACACCGTTAAAAAACAGTGTTGCACTTTGCAATTTAGCCATCCATATCATTGCTTATGTTTATTCTTAAGTTGTTGGCTTCTTTGACATCAGCTTGCGTTTCACTGATGGGGTTTTAGAATAGTTTGGTGTTCTATAAATTCCTAGGCGCAGATTTACTAAATTATCATGCAGCGCAGTGCAGCAGCCACAAATGCTGCCCTGTAATGCATGAGAAGGGAAGAGCCATTTTTATAGAAATATTGCACTTTTCTTCCCCTTCCCTAGCACCAGCGCAGATATGTGCTGTTGTGCACCATGCACACACCTTTGCACCATAGTGCAAGGGTGTCTGCGTAAGTAGAGCATAGGTTTAGTACAGACTACTATGCTTAGACTAACTTTAAAACATTTCCCAACTTGTATGTGTGCTGTACAGTGCAGCCCACTTGCAGAGGAAATAGAAAGAGAAATAAAAGTATTTCTCCCCGATAGTGCCTGGTTGAAGTGAGTGCTATTTCTTGACGCAAAACCCTGTCAACATTTTTTAGCATATAGGGTTTTGCATCAGAAACCTCAGGTGGTTGTGTTGTGTGGTGTTTTAAGCTCCGAGTGAATTTTCCCGATTCATGCCCTTATATAGGTACAATTCACATTGCCCTTATATAGGCATCGAAATCAAGCCCATATTTAGGAATAGCCCATGTTACCCAAATACAGGCATGGCTACTTCCACCCGTACCAAACGTCACAATGATTTCTTGGAAAACCAGCTTAAGCAGTTAGGGAACTTCCCCTTGCTTGACTATTGATTTGTCCAAGAACTCATTTACTTCACAAAGAACAACTATTCCCTAGGGGTTCTTTCCTGATGTTCATATGCCTGACTTTACGTCAAACTATGGCATTCCTAAACACCTTAAATATACCTTAACTTGCTATAGCAAGATACGGTGGTTCGGTGCAGTTCGAAGACCTACTTGCCCGACGCAGCTCGCTACAGCAAGTGCAGAAGGAAGCCGACTCTCCAGCTGATGCACTGATCAGGAAGCTGACCTTCTCCTGCCGAGGATCCAGCTCCAGTGTTTCCGGCTCCCCTTGCGGGGTGTTGGGAAATCGAGTCCCGAGACAGAGATACCAGACCTCCTTCATTCTAACCAAGGTATTGAGCTGATTAGAACCTAGAGAAACCTTTGGGAGATTCTTGGCAAAAACTAAACCTATGCTACACAATACTTACTTCTTCCCTCATACTAGACTTAGGTTAGGTACATTGGGGTAGGCATATTTTAGAAGCACCAATTGAGTATTTCAGTCAATGTTATTTATGTATGTATTTTTATATGGCTTAGAAACCATGCAATGCTCTTACAGTATTATTTCATATTACTGTTTATGCTGTACGCATTATACTTTGCAGTCTGCATAACGATTGTAGCAGTTCACCTCTCTTGTATGAGAAAGAAGACTGTTCAATAAACCCTTTTTATTGAAAACACCCTTCTCACTATTTCTCTGCAACTCTGTAGAAACTAAACATGCACGATTGACTGAGTAGAATACTTATCTATTGTTTCCCGACTCTGAGAGATATATTCTTATTCTTGGGAAACAAAGTTGTCATGTTTATGCGGTTGTCAGAAACAAATCCCTTCTTGTGTATTCTAGAAAGTTTCTAGTGACCTCTGAGTTGCATGGCACACACATAATTATTAAGTTTAGTATATTTGATAGAGACCTAGTTGACCTCAGTCCTACGTCTAATCTATAGGATATATTATTCCAATGCGCAGAGCCTATTGGGAATATAGGAACTACACTACAGTTGCATGGGAAATCCCATGCACCACCCATGGAACGCCCCCTCAGTGCTAAGAATGAAAAGCATCCAAATGCACTGCTTTGTGCTACTTTCACATGATTTTCAGCACAAAACAAGTTTTAGGCTGAAAAGTAAATTAGTAAAAAAAAGATTTTGTGTTGATTTACGTCACTTATGCGATGAAAACATGGAGCTAAATCTTAGTAAATGTACTCTTTAAGCTTTTATACTTTTTCAGGCACCTGTATGTGGAGAATGTTGTTACCCATCTGAATTCGCCATGGGTCAGCAATAAATTCTTGGCCAGATTTAACTTTCTTTCATCAAACACAACCCAGCAAGACAACTTGCATGAAAGGAAAAGAGAAAGAACGTGCCATATTTACCAGTATATGTTGCATCCTGCCCTCTGCCTACGCTGTTGCACAATCTCCTGCCTAGCACCAAATCAGGCACCCTTGTGCAAGGATGTTTGCGTTGTAGGCAGGATTGTTTTTGCACAGGAAAGGACACCTTCATGCACAAAAAATCCTTTGAGGCGTGTCCCTCTTTTTAAGTATACTACAGAATGCAGCCAGTGATAGCTGGTATTTGAAGGCGGCAGGTCGCAGGGGGTGGGAGGAGGAAATGAAATAAAAAAATACAGACCTACCTCTCTGCCGCACATTGTCGCTGCCTCCTCTCAGTCCTCTACCCTGCTCCCAGCCTCCTGATAGCCAATCACAATGCTGCAATGCAGCGTTATGACTGGTCTGTGAGCTGTGGATCCTCGCTCAGCCAGAGAATGGGAGGATGGGCATGTTCTCCATGCAGGATGTATTGCAGCTTGCATATGAATTTTTGCCCGGCCCAGAGATTCAGCCAAACATTCTTGCGTATTTTAGGGAGTGCAAACCACTCCTCCCCTGCCCTGTTATGTCAGTAGAGCAGCTCTGACCTGCCCGCAAAGCTGCTTTAACAAGGCAAGGAAAAAATAAAATGATAAAAACGTTTTTATCATTTTTTTTCTTTTAGTGACAGTGGGACGACACTCCTCTGCCTTAGTGGAGGAGCTGCCACTGAATGCAGCGCATTTAGAAAGAGGCAACAAAGAGGAGAAATAATGATATTTCGCCTTGTTGCACCTCCCCTAGGTAGGTGTCGCATTTTGGCACATTCCCAGGTTCACCAGTGTTGGTAAATCTGAGAATGCGCCAAAACAGTGGGTGGATTCGTGAGAACACTCACACCCCACCCATGGAATGCCTTTCCAGGGTAGAGTAACACAAGGTCGGAAAATGAAAAACTAATGGGCTAAATACAACTTATGTTGATGAGCAGCAAGTAGAATGCTTCTGGAATATAATTCAGTTCAGACGTCTCATACACAAATACTCTTTCCACTACTTCATGTTGCATATGCTGTATTTCAGATTCAACCAAGTCGAAGGACTCAAATGAACAGAAATCACACATCTATCTATCTATCTATCTATCTATCTATCTATCTATCTATCTATCTATCAATCTATCTATCTATCTATCTACCTACCTACCTATCGATCCTTTTAAACCAAATTGTTGTATTTAGGTCTATGTGGACATTCACTCAAAGGATCAAGTGTCTATACTGTTCGATGTCCTTGTTTGACATCAAAGGTTGAACCAATTAGATGTGGAAAACATTTCAAGTTATTGTTCTTGTGTTGTCATGTGTGCATAAGACCATTTTCATGAGGGTGTAACTTTTCTCAAAAATGGCTGACACCAATAAACATACATATGGTCAAGGAAAGACAACACACAGTGTGAAGAGGAATGTATCCAAGCTGAGAGATGCTCTAAATTCGCTGAAAAGTAGCTCAGCAAAGGATTGCAGCAACATCCAAAAGTACATGGAAGTCTCTCAGTCAGACTATAAGAAGCAGGTCAAGGGACAACATGACATCTAGACAAGCGGGTCAGAGAAAACTGACCCCGTAACCAAGTTTTGGATTAAAATCTCTAACCCTGTGTAGAAAGTAGACGATAGAATCCACAAAAGTCAGCTATGTTTTCCAAAGCTGAAGGGAATGAATGAAAATAGAAGGGTGTTAGTTACCATCTTAATCACAAATACTTTTTGCACTGATTTGTGTTGCTCATGCTGTATTTCAGATTCAAAAGAGGTTCATAACTCAACGGAACAAGTAGGGTGCCACCATATTTATAGACTCCCAGAAGTTGTTGAACTATGCAATGGACATCACCCACTAAAAAAGCTCCATCTTGGATTTTTTTTTAATGCCCATTTCCTCAAGAGGACTGCCACTAGAAGTACCCAAGCAAAAATGGGGCCCCTGTAGCAATGTCTTGGAAGCTGCCCTACCTCTCTCAAAAGTAAAAAAGCAAAAGGTGAGTTAAATATGTTACTTTGTTTTTAATCAGGCTAGTGCTGAGGCAAAATGGCATCACTCAAAGTGCCTGTTGCAAATGGATGACGTGGGCTGACCTATTGACCCATGCTATCTGTGTAGACAGGTGGAAACAAAATGTGAATGACACTTCTACAAACCAATAGATGAAGAGGACTGAAATCCTTCTATATTATAAAATATTTTTTTGAAAAACAAAAGTTATTGGCTAACACCGGACTTTAAAAGATATATATTTCATGTCTTTGTTTTTGGTTCACTGCTCTTTTGTCTTTGTCATGTTTTTGCATTTTCTGGCTCCTTACTGAGATATGTTCAATTAGTTTCATATATGTGTACAGCAGCACACAAGTACGCACGAGTTGCACACAAGTATTCACTCTTATCCTAGCCCAATATGTGCAAATTAATTTAAAATTAAAAACTGGGTGATGTGATAACGCTTTGGGCACAGGCTGAATATTTGCTGTGCCTGTACGCAGTACTTGCCTATTAGATGCAATTGTTAATGTCATGTCGCACTAAAAATAAAAGTTATA
This sequence comes from Lissotriton vulgaris, assembly GCF_964263255.1. Taxonomy (NCBI): domain Eukaryota; kingdom Metazoa; phylum Chordata; class Amphibia; order Caudata; family Salamandridae; genus Lissotriton; species Lissotriton vulgaris. The sequence goes on along the minus strand of NC_141691.1, from coordinate 734,553,098 downwards.
AGATAATGAATGCGGCTTTCTGGGTGCTCTTGCTCTTTTTCATTGTCCTTTTGTAGTTTTTTATTACACAGTATACAGCTGGAAGTTATTGTCATGAAAGGTTTGCCAATTAAAACTTAAAGGTATAGGCTAAATAAATTTATCAGGAAAAAACATGTGCTGCACTCTCTTCAAATATCAACTGACAATTATGACACACAGTTGTATTTTTGTCTTTACAGTTTATTACTGTGTGGAAAGCGTGACGCATCCACCTCCCTTTTAGTTCACAAAACTCTCTCTCTGGAGAACAATTATGTTCACATATTCTGTTACTTAATTTCACACTTGCTCCGGTTTTTAATTTGTTTGTCAAATTTCAGATCAGCCGCCAGCAAATTGCAGTTTTTTAAGTTTTCTTTTCTATAATAAAAATGTGGATTTTTTTAAAAGTTTCTTTCAAGTAGTAATTACATTTGATATGTTTTTAAGTCAACATAAGGGAGACTAAAATGTTCTGTGAAGAATTTTGACATAGGAGTACACATTGCAGGCCACAATACAACCTTAATCTAAAAAGATGCACAATCTTTGGGGGATATAATTTGTTTTGAGACCAAGGGCCAGATTTATCATCAAGACAACTTGCTGCACTGTGTCAAATGGAGAGAGCAGGAATGTGCCATGATTACTAACATGGCGCATTCCTGAAGTCTCTCTGTGCTAGGGTACTTGTAGCTGCCAAACCGCCAACTCAGGCGCCCTTGCAGGGTGCCTGCGTTACAGGCAGGATTGTTTTGTGCAAGAAGGGACACTTTCCTGCACAAAAAACTGTCCCCTGAGTTTCTCTTTCTACGTGTGCTGCAGAATGCAACACATGTAGAAAGAGGAACTAACGAGGAGATATAAATATATTTCTCCTCAATACGTCTCACCTGGGAAGGGGTAGCATTTTGATGCATTCCCAGGTATATTAATCTTAGTAAATCTGGGATTGCACCAAAAAGCATGGGTGGATGCGTGGGAACACCCACGCTCCACCCATGGAATGCCTTTCCAGCGCAGAGTAGCACAAGGCAGAAACTAGTGCTGCCTTGCGTTACTCCAGATTTACCAAGCCATGCAGGGCCATACATTGTGGCCTTGCGTTTCTTGGTAAATCTTTTTCTAGGCGTTGTGACACTCTGCATCTCCATGTAAGGTACAAGGGTAACACAAAAATCTTTAGTGAATATGCCCTCAAGAGACTGCCTGGAGGTAGTTCGTCACTGAATATGCTGAACTTCTTCTAGTTCAGTGCAAATAGAACCGAGCTGTTGGTCATAAGAAAGCCCTTTAATGTTCGAATGCTTTCCTCTGGCCTATGTGCTTCATAGCCCTGCCCCTGTCTGCAGTCCTCATTAATCTTTAGGGGTGATCTTTGGTCCGAGAGGTATTGCTGAACAAGCCGTGGAAAAGCGTATAATGTCCAGCGTTGGCTGTCAGCCTTTTGGTTTTGTCAATGCTTGGTTTGGTTTGTCATAGTGTTTGCAAAACGTTATTGTAGGGGAACTTGTCAGGCCCTTCTCAATGTAAAAAAAAAAACTGTGACTAAAACATTTTGGTCTCCAAATTCACACATTGCCATAGTAGTCAATTTCACTGAAGAGGACTACTTTGTTGGGGATGTGCTGCTTGTAAAATGGCAGCATGTCATCACTCATGGTGAAGTTAGCCAGGGGCTGAAGTGGGCGGATCCATCGCCCCATGCTCTATGCTGTGGTGTGTGGAAGATAAATGCGGATGACAGTATTATACAAATGGATGAAGAGGCTGAAAGCAACTATAATTAAATATACAATGCATATAATTTTAGAAAAATCTTAAGATCTAAGTAAAATCAAAAAGGTCTTATTTAACACCAGACCTAACAAGGATTGACAAAGTCAATAAGTCTGGAATGGCTGCAAACCTTCGGGTATTGTCAATGCTTTTTTGTTTTGCAATGCTTTTTGTAAAACTTTATTATAAAAAATATGTTGGTTTCATTGATCCACCTTGTCTAGTTTTGTTTCATTAAGAAGCATGTAAGTGCACATTGTGCTAGAGCAAAATGCCATCACTCACAGTGAAGTTGGCCATTGGTTAAGTGTGCTGACCAATTGCTCTATGCTGCAGTTGGCAGAAGAAAAATTTGATTGACATAACAGAGCAAGCAATCAAAATTCTATTATATATATAATTTTGTGAAAATCAAAAGGTCTTAGCTGGCGCCAAACCTAACAATCAAGTAGTTTGTTGGCAATTTATGTTTTGCCTTTTTAAGTTTACTGCACATATGTTTTCTCATATCCAAATATGACCACATATATTTGCTCCAGATTAGACTATAGTAACAGTCTACATCTTTATCTCCTGAGGAAATGGTCAGCATCTCTCAAATGAGTGTAACTAATTGTAGTAAGAGTGGCAACTAATCTGCAGAAATTTGACCTCATGTTTACTGCCCTCTGGATGCTTTACTGACTGGGCATTGCACAAAAAGTTTAAACTGCTCTCCTTATGACATATTGTTTTCATGGCCAGGAAGGCTGATCTGGTCATGTCTTTGTGCTGTTACATTCAAGGGTGCCACCTTCATTTCACTATGTTCCTGCTGCTTGCCAACCTGAAAGTAAACAGTTAGAGCAGGATGGCTGCCTTTCCACCATCTAGCTCGCAAACTGAGGAACAAACTTCTTAGAGAGAGTAGTGCTTTCTGGAAAGCCAAGAAACATTCCTTTATTCTAGCTGTCGTTTTTGATGTTTATCAGAAAATTAAGGGTAGGTTTACTAAGATTTTGTGTCGCATCACTTTTGTGGTGGAGTCTCAATGCAAAAATATTTTTGGTATTTACTAGGCCATGCAAAGCTACTTTGCATGGCTGTATGGTTTAGAAAATACAAAGTAATGCATTACCTTGCATTGGGAAGGCGTTCCATGGGTGAAGCATGGGTGTTTCCGTGCATCCACCCATGGATTGCGACGTATTCCCACATTTACGAAGACTTATAAACTCGGGAACGTGTTGAAATGCTAAGCCTTCCCCAGTGGCGTATAACATGGAGAAATATGCTTATTTCTTCTCTGTATTTCCTCTTTCCAAGTGTGCTGCATTTTGCAGCACACATGTGTTAATACTGAACTTGATGTACGCAATGATACACCTGTGCATAAACACGAAATCAAATCACTGTTGTCAATATCACTCAGGATGACCTCTCCATCAACCCCAAGTCAGAAAAAGTAGTCAGGCAGACCCTGCGACCTAGGCCTGAGGCAACTGATTGACAAATCACAGGTGGAGTAACACGTAACCAGCAGAACAAACGTGTGAACAGGAAAAACCCAGAATGGTTCCACAGATAGGCAGCAGTACCACAATGGTTTGGGGAGATTGGCCCCAAAAAAATGCACATGGATGAAGGGGCGTGCGTTCCCCAAAATTCATAAAGTTAGAAGCCACGTGAAGTTAGGAACACTCAGCCAATCAACAAACAGCACATGCATTGATTACACGGTCCCCATGCTGTACATCTTGTCACGTTACCCTCTGGCCCTCTTTGTGTCTATGCAAGGTCGAGACCCACCTACATTTGTCATCAGGTGAGAGGCATTTATCGCTCCATGACTAGGCCCATATTCCTCTCCCTAAACAAAATCTGCAAATTGTTTTATGATGCTCCAAGAAATGTATATAAAGGTGCTCAAACGATTGTACTTTAAAAAAGTTCTCAGACCCGTTTCTGTGTGCTGTACTCTGGGCCGCAGTGTTTAATTAAACCAACTGTTCCTGTTTTGCCAAATGTCTGAATCTTTGTTTTTTCAAGGTAAATTCATATTTGAGAAACATATAGAAAGAGGAAACACCAATAAGTTAATGTTTTTGTGAAGGAAGATGCATCTTCCTGTAAATAAAATATTCCTGCTTGTGACGCAAACACCCTTACACCTGCGTTGGCGCCAGGAGGCAGCAGAAATGTGCCATATCTTAGTTAATATGGTACATTTCTGCTGTCTCCCTTTCACGCATTGCAGTGCAGCGACTTTGTTTGCTTACTTGCCCTTTAGTTTTATGTCTTGGTGTTAAAGGGCAGTACACATCTTATCTTTCCATTTTATTCCTCTCACTTCTTCCCTAGCCACATTCAATCATGCATTTCTAGAGATCCAAAGATCCACAGGACAATTAGGTGTTCTCCCCCAAACCAAGGAGCTTCTCGAATAAGTGAGTTTTCATTAACTTCCAAACAGGAAGAGTTGGTTAATTTGATGTAGATCATCTGGGCTCCTGTGAGCAATACTTCATCAGGTCGAAACGTGGAACTCACTCTAGTCAAACGGGTACCAACAATATTAGCAAACCAAATAATAGCTTTTCCTATGGAATCATGGTCGTAACTATAACTATCCAGTAAAAACCAAAACAGTAAAAGTAATCTTCTATTTAGGTGCAAATTTCAGTTTAAAGTAATATTGTAAACTAAAGAAAAAAAGACTGAAATCCACCAGTTATAGTTAGGTAAAGTAACTATAACTCACACCCTCACCAAGCACAGAGTTGTTATCAATGATATAATTTCAGATGTCATCAGTGATTTTATCAATACCATAGAACATGTCACGAGTGATGTAATATGCGAGATCATTAGCAGTGTGTGACAAGCGTGTGAGTTATAATTACTTCAGTTAAATATAACTGATTAATTTGAGGGGTTCATAGAGTTTAAAATGTTATGTTTGCCCTAATTATAATAATTTCACTTTAACCTTTGTTTTTTTTGTGAATGTCTGTGTTTTTTTAGCGTAAAGCAACACTATAAAGAGATGTCATTTTAAGTAAGGCAGACCTACTGGCTTTGTCAAAGAGTCAAATAAACAAAATATAAAAAGCTTGCATATTGGCCTTAGCAAGTTCGCACATCAACTTATTTAAAGCAGACCTATAGACTTTGTCCAAAATACAGTCTCAGCCCTACCGGCTCAGGGAGGGGAGCCCCAAGCGCCCCTCCTCCTCCCCCCAAAAAAAAACGAATCTAGAAATATTGCATAAATCTGTTTTTGGAGTAGCATGGCTTGTTTTATACTACATTAAACGTATTATTGATGACTATTACATGTTGTGAGAGGTGGATCATTTTTTGTGAGTAGTCTCCCTATCTGCTTCTCATGTATTGTTGAACTATCATGTTACTATTTCCTACATAGAGTGCTATCTTTCAGGTTATTCAACCTGTTAAAGAGACTGTGTATAAATAAATCCTCACTCACCAAGAATCCAATGCTTACTGTAAGGACAGTGTTTTTAAACTTTCACCTTTCAATTGATCATGTATTGCATTATGAATCTGGCCCCTTAGCAATCTCGTGTAGACTTCCATACAACGTTCAGTACAATGTTTACAGAGTGCACTTTTATTATGTTGATGATATCTTAAACACTAGTTTCGGTGTAGAGAACAGGATGGTATGTGGGGTATTGGATTACAGAAAACAGGATCCGATGAGCTTTGACATAAATAATTGTGACAATACCCCAGGTCACCCATCTTATGTCAAGTACCGAGGCTAAGTTGAGACCCCAGTCTGAACTAATACAGACTCTCATTCAGAGGCTCCTGACGAATTGCATTTTTCAGAAAGCTCTGTGTTGAGTTATTCATATGAATTCCCAGCTACATCAACAGAGGCACGAGCCTTGCTTTTATTTTTATTATATATTGTTTAAAAAAAAAAACTTTTTTAACCATTGCCAGGATAGCAGATCGATGGACAGCTTGGATAAATAAACAGAAAAGCATACACTGATAACTATAAAGATATCTGAAAAGCAAACCTAAAAACACATGGTTGAAAAACAGAAGTGTGGTAAGATACTTTGTTGGAGAGGGCTATAAATAGGATAGGGACATGCAATAGATTACTAATAAGGCACAACCATAACATCAGTTGTCTACTTCAAGTAAAGAGTCTGCGCTGTAAGATAACAAGAGGTTGAAGCAAGAACCCAATTTGTTTTTTGGTGCAAGGTCAGAAGATGGCTCTACAGTGCACTCTTGAACTCATTCAGAGTGATAGCAAGTTGGATGCTGACTGACAGTAGGTTCCAAATTCTAGGACCATTCACTGAGGAAGAACTTCTCAGGGTTTTTCCTGCACTTTTAAAGTTCAAGACAAAGAAGCAAGTGCTTTGATGCTAGGAGTTCTGGTTCTTCCAGATGTGTTGATGTGTATTGTGAAGGCACCCAGAAGGGCCAAGGCGTAGATATCCAGTGGTGTCAAGGTGAAGGCTTTGTACGTGATTCAGGCATGTCTTTTTAGGTGAGTCAGTATTGGTGCAATACAGCAGTATGGCTTTAAAACTGGTTACACGAGGTAGTTTTGGTGATGCTTGTTTTCTTTTAAAGTTCTGTCAGTAAGGTATTTCTACATTCAATGTGTGAAATTACTATTTGTATAATGGTCTTCACTTAGCTTTCGGCCGTAAATGTGCAACATTTCGGATTATTCTCAGTTTTTGATTAGCACATTTAGCTAGTTTCCTTCTCCTAAAGAGACTGCATCAGCAATGTTTTATTTTAAAATAATGCCTTGTTAGGTGGCACCAACCATACATTGCAGCTGTCTGATTATAAAAGACCCATTTTCAGCTTACCAAGAACTTACAGTGGCCTTAAAGCATGCCCGATTCTTACCATTAGTTAACTTTGTCACTCTCATTTGCTTGCTTCTTATTTGATGGCTTGCCTTGTCCATCATGTCTTTGTATCCATCCAGGAGCACATCCTCTTTATTTTTGTTCTTCCACTGTTCAGTTTTAAGGAGCTAGTTTTCTCTTTTCGTTTAAGCACTCTGAGTGACGGTGTTTTCCAGTTGTCTCCGTCATGTGCTTCTCCCCCGCTTGAGTGTTGTGTGCTTCCCTTCCCCACATTTAATGTTGCTCTCTCACCTATGTGCTTCTGCCCATTCCCCATGCTCTGTGTTGCACTTGGTTGCTAGTATGCTTCTCTCTCACCTGCCCCATGCAGCTCTCTCTCTCATGTGATGCATTTCCCCTCGCTGCTTGTCGCCCCAACCGATCCTCCATTGTCTCCACCCACCAGTCCTATTTTGTTGTTTTTTTACTTCTATACGCTGAAAAGAAAGTGCTTTCACGTTACTAATTTTTTAATGTGTATTTACTGAACTGTTTAAGAACAGTAAATAAAAAAAAGACACATTATTTTGGAAGAAAGCATGCCTAATTAGATGCACATGAATGCGTCAACTAAATGAGGAGGCCGCCAGCGAGCATTACACCAATGTATTTTTTTCTCCTTTTTTTTTCCATGTTGCATGGAATACAACTTGAACAAAATGCATCATCAGAGCTAACAGATCAAGACTAGACCTGTAGGCTTTACCTCTGCTTGGTTCTCTATCTAATTTGGTGTTGTTTTTAATTCAAGTTGCTTTACTTTTTCTGTCTAAATTTTAGTCGTTTTTAAATGACCAATTTTGCTATTCTTACTCAAGCGTATAGTATGACTGACCAACCTAACAAGCAGGGTTCAGTCTTCTGTGGGAACTTGGCATCAGCTTTCATCATGTACGTTGGTTTATGCAAGAGCAGCTGATGGCAGTATATAAATTGCGTGAAAGGGAAGACAAAAAGAATAACAATAAAATGAAGATCAAGGCTGAGAAAAACACTGCTGGAAGAGCAATGTCTCATATGTGATGTTTGTGCATACCAAAATTAAACAGGTTCTGCACATAAAAAATAGATGCCTTTTTCGAAGGTGTTCTCAGAAGTTTGAGGCACTAGTATAAGTTAATAATGATGTATTATATGATCTGAGCAGAAACGAAATGTTTCGTTGGAAAATTAATCAATTTCATAGAAAGCACACCATTAAAGTGTTCTGCAGAGGAATCTCATTTGTTTAATACGCGCACAACGTGCAACTCGTCCCCACTCAGTCTCAACACTCTCTCGTTGCAATGCTCAAAAAAAGATATTAGAACAAATATGTGGTTTCCCCTGGCGTAGCCATTGTATTCATATCAACACTTAAAATTGCTCATAAGAAAAGTCTGTCGAGGGACAGGTGTTCTTTTGGAAAGCATTCATTTAGTAGATACCAAAAGCAAGCAAGAAGTTGAAATACACAAATCAAATATAATTGTTCACATTCCAAGAACACCCAGAACACATTGTTGGGAGATCTGTTGTGCACACTGAGCCAGAAGGCCCCAACTTGCAACAGACCTCTATTTCCACCCAGCACATCCATGCACAATTACCAAAAGGCATTGACAGGAAAGTCATTGGTACAACTTCACCACATCCCCTCCATCCCAAAATATACCACCAACTCAAATTCAGGACACGGCATAGCACACAAGCCCACCGGGGTACCTAAACACAGGCATTACGGGGTAGCGCAGGAGCACCTGCTGGTCAGTCTCCCTCCCCCTAGCCCAGTGTCAACACACATCACACCCTGCCAAGGGGTCAGTCCAGTCCCAGAATCAGAATTCTTTTATTCCCCTTTATTATCTGCCAGGGACACCGCCAGAGAGTGAGGTGCTTATTGGCATTCTTGCCTTTCCCCCAAACACGCTGGCTGAAGTCTGCAATAGTCCTCATAATAGCCTGGATGCAACACTCCTGACCCCTGGAGTACAAGTGAACCCCATTGTGGTGGAACAACTCCACCCTGGTTAACTGGAGTAAGTTGATCAGAACTATGCCCTTAGTGAAACCTACCAGAATTCTTTGTACAGAATGGATGACCGTGGAATGACCCCAGACCACAAGATCGCCGTTGCAGACAAACGATTCCTTACCCTTGACATTTTTGAAAATAAAGCTTCCTTCACTCCAGGCGAACCTAGCAGGACCATATCTTTGCCCCTGGCGTGAATGATAAGGATGTCTAGGGTGAGCCACCCCCGACAGGGCCTGCAGAAGGTCTTCGAAAAGGTCTTTCAACTTAAGTGATGCATAAACCCCAACTCCAAGCAAGGCCCTTTAGAGTCTGGAGCTGCGAAAATATGGAGCTGCTCTGAGAGGATAGTCATCCCATCACACCCAGCCAATGCCCATAGTACCCCACAGGGCAACATATGCCAGTGACTTATTAGTCTATGCTGCTGAGGAGCCACCTAGCCAAATCATCCCTCTCTTTGCTCACAATGTGCCAACATGGACCCTGCCATTCTAGCCAACAGTGTAGTCTAGGCCCAGATTAGACCTAACCCACTCGCCCTCAGCATGAGGGCCCCCAGCCTGTTGTTGTCCACTCCATTGTCCATCCTTTCTCCTAGCCAACTCCTGACAAGAAAGGCAACCTACAGATGGTACAGGAAGTGACCCTTGAGATAACAGACTTCTGGTAATATGACTATGGTAATCCAGCTCTCCCACCATTACTTATTGCCAAATCTATAAGGAATGCTATCCTGCTTCCGATAGTGTGGGCCTCGCACTGCCTGATACCTACCTCTGATTTGCAGAAATCAAGACATGGTTGGTTGAATGAGTTCATCCAACAGGTAATTGGAAGCTTGTCTTGCAAAAATGTCCCTTTATAAAATATAAATGTGAATTCACTGACACCTTCAAAACCAAATGACCGTCGCAGTTCCCTCCTGTGTCCATCCTTTTCCTAGTTAACTCCTGACAAGGAAGGCGACCCACAGATGGTACAGCAAGCGACTCTTGAGATAAAAGACTTCTGGTACTATGACTGTGGTAATTCAGCTCTCCCAGCCTTAGTTATCACCAAATATGTAAGGAACGCTATCCTGCTTCTGACCAATGGACCTCGCACTGCTCAATACCTATCTATGATTTTCCAAAAAAGAAAGGCATGGTTGCTCCAATGAGTTAACCCAACAGGTGATTGCATGTTCAACTTCAATGAAATACAATGTGAAGCCCATGACACCTTCAAAGTCTGTCCTGCCAGCTAATTTCCACAAGTCTCAGTCCGGGCCTTACAAGGCTGATCCTCTGAGCATGATTGTTGCAGTCTCCTCACTGCAGCATCCCTGGATGTGTGGATCCACCTGAGAAAGGTAAGCACTGACCACCCTTCCCCGACCGTACTATGTCTCAGACATGTGCCCTTCCAGAACACTGGAAACCCATGTCTTGCCTGTGGTGGCCACAGGGCCTTTGGTGGGATCGGTGAGGTACCTCACGGTTGCATGATCCCTCCAGACATCTTTGCTTGCGAGTATTGAGCCGAATTGAGGGTTGTGGAGCGATGCCTAACAGTCCTTAACTGTACTGTCATCCCCAGAGGGGATACATTTTTATTTAAGCCAACTAAGCCTTGCAAACGTTTTCTCTAGCCTTTCATCGAATTACTTGCGGCTGCTTTTTGCTATGGACACATAGAAATTATGAGGAGCAAAACCATGAATGATTTGCCTTGCCACTCCATCACCCCTTCCTTTAAGCAAACTCTTGCATCACAACCAAGAATTGTGCTAGAATAATGGATTTGCCAAGCAACTAAACGTAACCTAGTTGTTACTAAGAACACTGAACGTAGAGAACAAAAAGGATGTTGCGCTTCCTTCCTTAAATATAAATGACTAATATCCTCCCAACAAACCAGCCTGCTATCAGCTGTATTAAGTTGGACTTACGTGCATATTCATGTGTCAACATAATAGGGTGGCCGCCAGCGAGCGTCACACCAACTTATTCTTTTTTCTCCTTTTCTTCATGTTGTATGGTATACAATGTGAATAAAATGCCTCCTCAGAGCCAATAGATCAAGACTAGACCTAATGGCTTTATCACTGTTTGGTTGATTTATTTCTATATTTTAGTAGCTGTTAAATGACCAATTTCGCTATTCTTACTCAAGCGTATAGTATGACCCACAAACCTAAGAAGCATAGTTCACTTGATATGTTCCATATAGGTAAATGAATGCACTTTTCACCCACATTCCCTTGATATTACACTGCATACTGGTTTTTAGTACTGACCTTTTACCTAGCTATGGTAATGCCCAAAGATTTCATAAGGTTTTCTCCGAAAAACTTAAGCCTCATTCATTATGCATGAGGATTCTTGGAATCACAGCAGGACAGCAAGCTACCATCTCCTGCATAATAACTATGCTTAAGGGTCATTTCTTCCATCATCCTAGTCCGACATGACACAACAAGGTATATTCCCAAGGGGTACCACTTTAGGTATATATAAACCATATCTTGCTGAGGTAATCAGAGGAGAAAAGGACTTCCATGCTGACACACTGACGCGAGACGCTGAGGCTCCTGCACGCAGACACTCCAGCTCGCAGAGGTCTGACATCCCTGTTGGGGTGTCCATCTCGATACCAAGACGGGGTCCCACAGTCTCTCACTTTCGGTAATGGGGTTGACTTTATCCTAGAGGGATTCTTGGCTTTTACACCTACATACATGCTAGGTACATTTAGGTACATCTAGTTAGGGTAGCATCGTAGGAGTACGCACTTTATTGTCACACAGTTTACAAATTTGCCTGTATTCATGGTTATAGCAAAATAGTAGAAATCTACCATCCTTATACTTTCTTAGTGCTTCTAATCATTTATATCTGTTACTGTCCATTGGTTGTTGCAGCACACCTACTTTACACCGGAATGACTCTTGTTCCATAATTGCTTATTGAAAAACACCCCACTGTGTATTCTGTGTATCTCTCGGAGACAAAGTGAGCACGAGTGAATGAGCGAAAAGTATTGCACTGTTTTCATGGTCCCTGATGGGAAAGGGTTGTCATGTTCGATAGTTGCCAAGAACTATTCTCTCCTTGGTAAGAGGGGTTTCTAGTGGCACTGTGAGCTAGCTGGAAAACAGGCTAACATACCTGGCAGGGGTGTCTAGAATCAGTCCGGACACCAAACCTACAGTGTATGTTGTCTAAATGCGCAGATCCTATATAGGTTTAAAGGAACGACACGACATGGCGCCGCCAATGTTGGTTTGGTACTTATTTAACAGTCAAATCTGAGTAGTTCAGTCGTGCTATTCTCAGAGACCCCTACTCACATTTCTTCAGAGATATCTGGAGTGGGAAGGGAACTATCTGCCACGGCTGAGTAGGGAAAATTCCTATTTATTGGCCGTAGGTTTATCAAGCTTGAAGGACAAACAGTTCCTATTTTGTGCATAAAACCTTATCTCAGTTTCTTTGAAACTCTTCCTTGAGAGACGTTTTTCAACAATGACTGAAGAAGACGGCCCTGTGCGAGCACAATGTGCGATACTTGAGGAAGAGCTAGAAGGGGAATTTAACATTTCAGAAAATGTTAGAACTGCCCTTTCTTTAAGACTAGCAGACTATGGAGTCACAGCTTCACAAAGAAATAATAAAACTTTATAGAAACCTGACACAGTTTGTGATGAGAACACTCACACTTCAGCCAACAAGGGCTACACAAACAGGACAAGCTCAGGGATCTACAACTACAATTACAACACAAACGCTATAATTATATCTAACAAGTTTCATCATGAACATTGCATTCTTGCAGGAACAAAAGAATTTGAAAGAATCTCACACCCACATATCCCCCCCCCCCGCCCCCAGGCTCATGCATGTGGTTATGCCTCATGGGGACACAATGATACATATCTTCATATATAAAGCCCATGACATGAGCAATACAAATAAACTTATACTGTCCCACATCTTGCCCTTTCTTTACATTGTTGAGTGGTGTGGCTTACTGGTTAGAGGCAGCAGACACAGGAGCAGAAGTCGGCCGGGACCAGGGTTCAATTCCCGAAACGGCAGGGTCGTGGACTTGGGTCAGCGGACTCGATAATTCTCGCTTCGGTGCCTACTCTAATCAGGGATCCCACTCGGCAACTCTGGGCATTAGCTTGCCTAATCTCCACAACGGCCCCATCAACGCCGGGGATGCCTGGCTCCACCTTGGGGACTCCCAGCAGGGACCATCCCACAGGGAAAGCCAGGATGGGTTCCCCAGTGTTATACAGCGCCAGGAAACCTACGGGTAGCAGTGCGCTTTACAAGCTCAAAACATCATTCAACATCATCATCATCTGACAATACTTGCATACCCGGACTATACATTCTAATTCTATGTTTGTAATTCTTTGACCCCAAATTCCTCCATCATAGCATTCCAGTCTAGCAAGATAGGTACCTTTCGCATCCCTTTCTGTTCCTCTCTCTGAAGCTCTGCTCCCTCCACCCATCTCCATCTCACCACTTCATTATACCAGTCTAATAACAGGGGGGTCTAGTAGCTTTCCACTTCATGGTTATATTTCTTTTTGCCAAGATCAGTGCTAGGTTCATGAATTTGCAGGCATGACTTCCCTTCTTCTCCTTGGGACCTAGTCCTAAAATGAAACATTCCAATAACTGAATGTTCCTCGTCGGTGCCACACTATTCACTAGTTCCTGCACTGATGACCAGAAATGCAGGAGTCTAGGGCAATCCCATAACATGTGCAGTAAACCGGCATTTGGGGAGTTGCAGCGGGGGCAATCACCTGACAGCCCTGGGAACATTAGGTTGAGCTTGTGGGGGCGTTAAGTATGCACGGTCTACAATCATGAGCTGGATGAAATTTAACTTCAGGTTTCTAGAGACCTTACACAGGTATTGCAACAGCATCCTCCATTCCTTATCCGTGAGTGTACAGCCAACATCCATGTCCCACTATCTCGGGTCAACTGTAGTGACGTGGATGTGTGTGTGCGGATACCCCAGTACATCCACTTCATCAGGTGACTGCCAGCACTCATCAAGTTTTGCATGTATGTTAGTGCATGTGTCAGTGTCTCTTCCCCTCCCGGGGTCAAAACCATTTTGATATAGCGAGAAATATGTGGATGTAGCAGAAACAATCTATCTGTTACCCCCATCTCCTGAACAAATGTGTTGTGATTCATCAATGTACCGTTGGTGAAGAAAGCGCCTATCGTGGACACACCTGTCTCTACCCATACCTCTATATGTCTAAGAGTCACCATTCCCGATGGAAGTGGAAGGCCCATCAGGGGTATGTTTGGGGTGTAGGGCGCCGTAATTTTATTTTAGTTTAACGCATGGCCTTTTTCCAATACAGCAGAGCCGTCCGCAAAAGTGGTGACGCTGTCAATGGAATTTTGCTGCCTGGTAGCAGTAGTACATGCAGTTCCCCATGTTCCCACGCCTCGGGAGTCATGGATATTTCTCTCAGGTTGCGGCCTGCTATCCACTACGCCTTTGCAGCTGGCCTGCATAGCAATAAGCTCTCATTGCTTTGAGGCTAATTGTAGCTTAGAAAGCCCTATACGCCGACGTCCCGAACCCCATATCAATTCAACGAGCAGGGTGTCCATCAATTTAAACATCTGAAGCGGAATCATAATGGGCGGATTAACGTAATAATATAACAGTCTTGGTAGCATCACCGTTTTAGCTATGGCTACCCGCCCAGCTACCGATATCATTAAGGAAGTCCAGACCATATTTGCTTTCGAAGTGATGTTTTAGAGCGAGTCAAATTACCATCCAATATATCCTCCATGTCCCGGTATATTTGGATACCCAGATATTTAAAAGTACCCCTCGCTACCTGGTGTTGGTGTGAAATGCGGGTCCCCGTGAGAGCCCTTGCCGTTGGATTTGTATATAACAGTCTCACCCAGTTCATGAACTCCGGCGGAATCCCAAATCTAGGCTGTGCATTCAGCATATAATCCCAGTATAGGGAGTCAAACGCTTGATGCAGATCCAAAGAAATGCAGCCTTGCGGAACAGCGTACGCAGGCACCTGGGACTTTACCTGATGAAGCCTCCGAATATTGAGTGCTGTACTCCTGTTTGGTACAAATCCACACTGATCAGTGTGTATCAATCTGGGGGAATATTGCAATAGCCTAGTTGCCAATAGTTTACTCAAAATCTTGTAATCCGTTTTAAGAAGTGAGAGGGGTCTATACCTTGCCATGTCTCTGCTCTCCCTACCCAGTTTCGGAAGGGAGACCACTGTTGCCTGTAAAGTAGTGAGGGGGAGTGAGCCATCCTCTAGTGCCGCCTGGTACAATTCCTGTAGTCGGGGAACCAACAACTCAGAATAAACTGCATAGAATTCAATGGGCAATCCGTCATTACCCGGCAATTTGTTAAGGGGAAGGGCTTTAATCGCTGCTTTAATTTCCATGTTTGTGATTGGCAGTTTTAATTCTGCTGCTTGTTCATCACTTAACTTTGGGAGCTGCAATCCCTCAAAAAATGCCTCATATTCCCCCTCCCCAGCCTCGTCCGGGGATGCATACAGCTGCTCATAATACAGCCGGAAAGCGGCATTAATTTCCAACTGGGTGCACATCACATCTCCACTCGGGGTAGGTATTTCAAGAATGGGAGATACTGGTGGTGCATCTTTAATTATCCTAGCAAGCAAGGGGCCTGACCTATCCACATTCAGCTCTTCCAAAAGCTCAGCATGTGTTACGTGCAGTTTCTGCAACTCTGTTTTGCTTACGTCATTCGTTACCGCCTCCTGTTCCAGCGTGCCCAGCCTACTTTCTACTGCAGTGAGCTTGTCAAGGATGGCCACAAGCACAACTTCTTTTGTATTGATCGCCATCCCCGTATCACAGAATTGAAGGCATCCCATTCAATCTGTCGTGTGCTAGCTGTATCTGTGTCCTCAGTAAAGTAGTGGGTTATGGCCATAGAGAGAGCATTGTGGAACACCGAGTCCTCCAGTAATGAGGCTTGTAATCTCCATGCTGGGATGGGCGTCGGAACCTTCCCCTAAAGTAATATGGCCTCAATCAGATTATGATCCGAGTACGTTTTGCCCAAATGTGTGATGTCTATCACTGTGTCCAGTAACTTCTGCGAACAAAATATTCTATCTATTCAAGTGTGTAGACCATGTGCCGCAGAAAAAAAATGAGTATTCTCTGTCCATGGGGTGCTTCTCCCTCCATATGGCTCCCACTTCCCAGCCTCTGGCCCATGTGTGGAGAGCATCTGCCTGCTTCCTACATCCCGCACCCTGCAGAGGAGGGTGTGATCTATCCAACTCTAAGTCCAGCACTGCATTAAAATCACCTCCCAAAATCCATGGATATCCTTCCCAGCCCACCAAGGCAGTACTAAGTATTGCCAGAAATGTGTCCTGCTCAGTGTTTGGGGCATAAATACTCCCTACCACTATGTGTTCCCATCTAACAGGCCATGCAACAGTACATATCTCCCATTGGAATCTGCCCTTTTTTCTAGAAGCTTGAAGGGGGTGCCATTTCTGAACCATATGCGGAGTAAGAAGTAGAAAATAACTGGCCTCTCCATTTCTTTAGAAGCTTATCTGCTTCTGCCTGTATCAGATGGGTTTCCTGTAGAAAAACTCTATGTGCCTTCCTAAGGTTTAATTGTGCCAGAATTCTATGTCTTTTGTGAATCGATCCGATACCTCTCACGTTCCAGGAAGTATATTTATATCTAATAGGTTGCGCCATCAGATTTTAGTTCCCGGTACACTGAGAACCCCGCATAGCACACGTACGCCGAGCCCACTCCCCCACTCAACATAAGTGGACCAAACCATCAAAAGAAACTCAACAAGAACTCTGTAGTTTCCATACCTGCAGTTGCCTTAGGGGTAGTGGCCACCACCCGCCTCATAGCACATTGCACGCAATACTCAATATTCAGTTACATTAGGGCTCCAACCAACACCCTTTGATAGAACCAGTATAATAGACATCGCGACCAACCAACATGGCAACATTGCATAGGTAATCACATAATTGGCATATTCAGCATAACTTGTATACATATATACTCATCTGACAGTCCACTCCAACAGTAGGAGAAGAGCACCTCTATCACCCCAGATAGTCGTTGGCAGTTTGAGGGATGACCAGTGCCATGCTATTCTCAGAGTCAGATTGGGCATTGACATCTTCCGAAGAGTCCACAGTTTCCGCCACCGATTGTGCGTCGTGGGCTGCTAATGAGACCGCCGTCAGTATCGCTTCCTTTTGACTGGCCGATATCTGCTCTTGTGACAGGTATCCTCCTTTGCCGATACCAGTCTGTCTCGTCTCAGCCGCTGCGACTTTGGGTGCTGTCTTCGGCTGGATTGTGAGGAGTGCTGCTAACCCGGCGGCTACAGAGTGATTTCTAGCCAGTCCGTTCCTTCCACCAGGCTGTTGGAGAACAGGGCCTTTTGATCATAGAGAACCTTGAGGCGAGCTGGGAACAATAGGGCATACTTCAGGTGATGTAGCCGGAGTTTCTTTTTGACGTCTTGGAAGGTAGCCCTCTCTCTCTGCACTGCCAGAGTGAATCCGGATAAAGAGAAACTGTTTTGTTTTCAAATGTTATCGGAGCATTCTCTCTGGCTGCACGCAATATCGTATCCCTATCTTTATAGTTCAAGATCTGCGCTATGATCGGCCTAGGCAGTGCCCTAGGGAAGGGAGGCCTGGGCGGGACTCTGTGAGCACGTTCCACACTCAAATGTTCTGTGAGCACTACCGTAGCTATCCGTTATCGTAGCCATTGTTCGAAAAATTTAGTTGGGTGGGACCCTTCACTTCTCCCAAAATGCGCACATTGTGCCTAGGTCGCCCACTGCATCATCCACCTCTGCGTCATCCACCCTATCCTGTAGACCTTTCCATTGGTGCTGTAGTTGTTCTATTTGAAAGGAGTGTGTCATCTGTTGGGGTATGAGGTCATCCAGTGCTAGCCTGTTAGATTTGCCTATGTCCGCAAGTTTTGTGTGCTCTGCTTTCAATAGATTAAAACTGGTAGACAGCGTGCCAATTTGAGTTTCAATAACATATCGAGAGTCCCGTATTTCCCTCAATATTAAATCCATCTTGTCCTCAGTAGGAGTGGGCTTTGTGGGCGGGACCACATGTAGATAGGGACTGTGCATCTGTGTGTCTGGCACTGTTCTCGGTGGGTCGTTGGGGCGGGGGTTCAGATTGTTTGGCCTTGGGACGCCCCATATCATCAAAGGGGTTAGGGTGGTGTACGTCTCAATGAGGTCACACTTGTCATAATCAACCGAATCTGCCTTCCCCGGGCTACGGGGCCCACGTTTCTCTTCCATACCACTCCGTAGCTTCCACGGCAGTGCTGGCGCCGCCGCAGATGCCTCCCGACCTCCAAGGGTTAATCCAAACCTCAAACAGGCCGATATCAGGGCCGCCATGGTCCACAAACCCTCCGATGCCCAGAGTGCTGTTATTTTACCGCCGGTGGTACGATGTTGATATATAAATATATATATTTGCGTAGCTCGTCACTTTAAAGGCAGAAAAACAACTGCTGGTTCCACAGTGACAAAGAGTCGACCCAAGAAAATGCTGGTGCAAAGGTGGTTTATTGAAATAAAGCCAACGCTGCCGCCATGACGCGTTTCGCCTTCTGAGAGGCTTGATCACATGACAAACTGCTCGTCATTGAGCGGGGCATTTAAAGTGACAGTGCATCGAATTGATTCATAGACATGGTAAAAATACTTTACACACTAACGCTGTTGTTATGCAATCGATGAAGGGAAACATATATAATTCCTAAAAATACTTTACATTCAATAAAAACGGTTATTTAGTTAATGTATGTACAAGCAAGTCAAGTCAAGTCAAGTCAGAGAATTTATATAGCGCACTACATACCCAGAGGGTCTCAAGGCGCTTAGAAAGGGGAGGAGGATTACTTGTCAAATATCCACGTTTTAAGTTGGTTTCTGAATGCTAGGTGGTTCTGGGTAAGGCGAAGGTAAGCGGGGAGTGAGTTCCATGTTTTAGCAGCCAGGTATGAGAAGGATCTGCCTCCCATGGTGGTCTTGTTGATGCAAGGTACCGTGGCGAGGGCTTGTCTGGAAGAACGTAGTTGGCGGGAGGGGGTGTAGAAGGACAGTCGTGAGTTGAGGCATTCTGGTCCGATGTCGTAGAGTGATTTGTGTGCGTGGGTTAGCAGTCGGAAAGTGATCCTCTTATTGACGGGTAGCCAATGGAGGTCTTTAAGGTGACCAGAGATGTGTTCGTTGCGTGGGATGTCTAATATGATCCTGGCTGAGGCGTTTTGGATTCGTTGGAGTTTCTTCTGGAGTATAGCGGTAGTGCCTGCGTAGAGGGTGTTTCGTAGTCCAGTCGGCTCGTGACCAGAGCATGGGTGACTGTTTTCCTTGTTTCGGTGGGGATCCAGCGAAATGTTTTTCTGAGCATGCTGAAGCAGGAAGAGGATACGGCGCTGACTTGTCTGTTCATTGATAGTGAAGAATCCAGGATGACGCCTAGGTTCCGTGCGTGGTCTGTCGGGATGGGTGCTTTTCCGAGGGCTTCCGGCCACCAGGAGTCTTCCCATGCAGAGGGGGATGTACCTAAGATGAGGACTTCTGTTTTATCTGAGTTCAGTTTCAGACGGCTTTGTTTCATCCATTCGGCAACTTCTTTCATTCCTTCGTGTAGGTTAGTTTTGGCGGTGCTGGGGTCATTGGTGAGAGAAAGGATTAGTTGAGTGTCATCCGCGTAAGAGATGATGTTGAGGTTGTGTTGGCGGGCGATGGCCGCGAGGGGGCTCATGTATACGTTGAAGAGGGTGGGGCTGAGTGAGGATCCTTGTGGTACGCCACAGATGACTTCAGTGGCCTCGGACTTGAATGGTGGGAGGCGGACTCTCTGGGTTCTTCCGGAGAGGAACGAGGTGATCCATTCAAGTGCTTTTCCTTGGATTCCGATGTTATTGAGGCGTTGTAAAAGGGTGCTGTGGCAGACTGTATCGAATGCTGCAGAGAGGTCGAGGAGGATGAGGGCGACTGTGTCTCCATTGTCCAGTAGAGTTCGAATGTCGTCTGTTGCTGCGATGAGGGCGGTCTCAGTGCTGTGTTTTGCTCGGAAGCCGGATTGTGAGTAGTCGAGGGATTTGTTGGCTTCGAGGAAGGCGGCGAGCTGGTTGTTGACAGCTTTCTCGATGACTTTGGCCGGAAATGGAAGGAGCGAGATGGGGCGGTAATTTTTGAGTTCGGTGGGGTCCGCTGTGGGTTTTTTCAGAAGGGCGGTGAGTTCAGCGTGTTTCCAGTCTTCCGGGAAGGTGGCGGAGTTGAAGGAGCAGTTGATGACGTCTCGGAGGTGCGGTGCTATGACGGAGTCTGCTTTGTTGAAGATGTGGTGAGGACATGGGTCTGTGGGGGATCCTGAGTGGATGGAATTCATCAGGCGGATTGTGTCCTCAGTGGAGATTGGGTTCCAGTCGTTAAGGGTGTTCACGGGGGGAGAATGTTCAGCAAATGGTAGGGTGGGTTGGTTTCCGGGTTGGTTGTCGAAGCTGTTGTGGATGTCTGCAATCTTGTTGTGGAAGAATGAGGCTAGGGAGTCGCAGAGGGCTTGAGAGGGGGTGATGTCGTTGGAGTTGGCCGAGGGATTGGAAAATTCCTTGACGATGTTGAAAAGTTCCTTGCTGTTGTGGGCGTTGTTGTCAAGTCGATCCTTGAATGCTGTTTTCTTGGCCTTTCGGATTAGTTGGTGGTGAGTGCGGGTGGCGTTTTTGAAGGCGTCCTTGGTGCTAGTGGTTGGGTCTTTTTTCCAGGCCTTTTCGAGGGAGCGGCAGAGTTTCTTGGACTTCTTAAGATCATCGTTGAACCATGAGGCCTTTTTGCTGCCAGGTTTGCTTTGACGTTTTTTCAGTGGTGCTAAGGTGTCGGCGGTGTTGGATAACCATAGGGTGAGGTTGGCGGCGGCTTCGTTTGCGTTAGAAGAGTGGGCTGGGGCGTTTAGAAGGAGCGAGGCGGAAATCTGGTCCGTGGTGATTTTGTTCCAGTTTCTTTGCAGAGTTGGTTGGAGGTGGTTGGTGGGTTTCGGCTTGTTGTAGGTGAAGTGAACGCAGCTGTGGTCAGTCCAGAGGAGATCCGTAGTGTGGCTGAAGGAGACATGATTGCTGGAGGTGAAGATGGGGTCGAGTGTGTGACCTGCGATGTGGGTGGGGGAATTGACTAGTTGTTTAAGTCCGAGGTTAGCGAGGTTGTCTAAGAGGGTGGCGGTGTTGCAGTCGTTGATCTTTTCGAGGTGAAAGTTGAGGTCTCCCAGAAGGATGTAGTCTTTAGAGGGGAGCGCGTGTGGGGTGATGAAGTCCGTGATGTCTTCACTGAATTTTGCGCGGGGTCCTGGTGGTCTGTAGAGGAGGGTGCCTCTGAGTGTGGTCTTGGGGTCGATGTGGATCTGGAAGTGAAGGTGTTCGGAGTTAGCGAGGTTGGCGTCAGAGCTGGTTGAGATGCGGATTGATTTCTTATGGACAATAGCGATTCCTCCTCCTGTGCCGGTACGGTCCTTGCGAGTGATCTTATAGTCTTCAGGGATGGCAATGGTGATGTCTGGGGCGGAGGAAGCGTTCATCCAAGTTTCTGTTAGGAAGGCGACGTCTGGAGAGATGGTGTCTAGTAGATTCCATAGGTCAATGGCGTGTCTGTGGACCGATCGGGTGTTGAGAAGGATGCACTGTAGGTGGTTGGGGTCGAGAGTCTGTGGTGTGATCGTAGCGGAGATGTTGTCGGTGCCGCTGAATTTGCAGGAGTAGCAGGAGAAAGGTCCATGGGTGTGTCCAGGAGCGGCTTGGACGCAGTTGGGGGCGCGACCAGGGTCAAGGGCTAGGAGGGTGGCGGCATCGTAGGTAATGCGGGAGGGCTGGGGAGCGCGAGGGGCAGGGGGTCCGGCGCTGGGCGCGGTCCAGGCGCGGACGGGCGTAGACGGGCTTACCTTTGGCGCACCTTCGGCGCGAATGGGGCGCGAATGGGGCGCGATCGCTGCGCGTGGACGCTGCACGAATCTACAACTGTCATAAGTGGATGGAGAGGGGGGAGGGGCGAGGGAGGATCCGATGGGAGGCGGGTGCGTGGTGGAGGGGGCGGGCTCAGGGCAAGACAACAACAACAGCACAGCAAATGGCGGCTGCAACGCGAGGGCAGACCGGGTTGGGGGAAATGCGGAGGTAATTGGCAAAAGTATTTTTAAACAGAACACACAGTGAACAGATACAGGAACAATCGAGCGCGCAAGCAGGCAGGCACGTTAAAGCGCTAAGTGAGGCCAGCAGCGCTATGCAGGCTAACGTGCAGATACAGTGGAGCAAGCAACTTCAGGCGATAGGAAAGCTCACCAGCGCAAAGCACACGATACCAGGCAGCTTTGAGTAGGAGGCAGCGAGGGCAGAAGGGAGCGACCGTTCCCAACGTAGTCGAGGCGGTCACAGTGCTAGAGTGGACAGGGGTGAGCCTACACTCTAAGTGGGAGGGAGGATCCGATGGGAGGTGGGTGCGTGGTGGAGGGAGCGGGCTCAGGGCAAGACAACAACAACAGCACAGCAAATGGCGGCTGCAACGCGAGGGCAGACCGGGTTGGGGGAAATGCGGAGGTAATTGGCAAAAGTATTTTTAAACAGAACACACAGTGAACAGATACAGGAACAATCGAGCGCGCAAACAGGCAGGCACGTTAAAGCGCTAAGTGAGGCCAGCAGCGCTATGCAGGCTAACGTGCAGATACAGTGGAGCAAGCAACTTCAGGCAATAGGAAAGCTCACCAGCGCAAAGCACACGATACCAGGCAGCTTTGAGTAGGAGGCAGCGAGGGCAGAAGGGAGCGACCGTTCCCAACGTAGTCGAGGCGGTCACAGTGCTAGAGTGGACAGGGGTGAGCCTACACTCTAAGTGGGAGGGAGGATCCGATGGGAGGCGGGTGCGTGGTGGAGGGGGCGGGCTCAGGGCAAGACAACAACAACAGCACAGCAAATGGCGGCTGCAACGCGAGGGCAGACCGGGTTGGGGGTAATGCGGAGGTAATTGGCAAAAGTATTTTTAAACAGAACACACAGTGAACAGATACAGGAACAATCGAGCGCGCAAGCAGGCAGGCACGTTAAAGCGCTAAGTGAGGCCAGCAGCGCTATGCAGGCTAACGTGCAGATACAGTGGAGCAAGCAACTTCAGGCGATAGGAAAGCTCACCAGCGCAAAGCACACGATACCAGGCAGCTTTGAGTAGGAGGCAGCGAGGGCAGAAGGGAGCGACCGTTCCCAACGTAGTCGAGGCGGTCATATTTACACAGCACGCAAAAATAGAGATCGTACCATCTAATAAATATGACAATTAGTTATGTCTATGTAAAAGAGTATCGACCCAATATATGCATGTAAACAGTCTAACTATCAATGTTGTGCAGAAGCTGTATATATATATATTCCCAAACACTCCTCCCACAGAAGAAGAGACCACAACCGGGGAAGCTTGGAGGCATTTATTTCCGTGGTTCACAGCTTGGCAAATGCATTTCGGCTTCTTGTCACAGCCTTCTTCAGTGCCCGAGGTGTATTGCTGGAAGCCAGCGCATTATAGATTTAAATATCCCGCCACAACCTGCTTGATGATTACTCGCTCCGCCCCACAGGTGAGTCTGTATGCGGCTTGATGTTGCACGCCTGCATGTCCCAGAATGCAGTATTTGGGAAGAGTGTATTTGCTGGGGAGGATTTTCACCACGCATTTTAAAACCCTCAATGTCCGCAAAACCTCAGTGAAAGTCCATGCCTCCTTGGGTCCCCTAACCACATCACCCCCAATCAAGCGGGATCCTCACGGCGGAGGCAAGGTAGTGCTCCACCTCACCCAACGTGCAGCCCGATAGCAGCAACACCGCCCTAACTACTCCCAAAGACCGGGGGGATCCACGGTAAATCCAGTACCCTGGATACAAGGAAAATCCACCGAGACAGAAAAACCAGCAGCTCCGTGGCCTCCTTGAAGATGCGGGGGTCTCTTGTGCGTGATGCTGGCAATCACGCTTCACATTGTCCCAAACACTCCTCCCACAGAAGAAGAAGAGACCACAACCGGGAAAGCTTGGAGGCATTTATTTCCGTGGTTCACAGCTTGGCAAATGCATTTCGGCCTCTTGTCACAGCCTTCTTCAGTGCCCGAGGTGTATTGCAGGAAGCCGGCACATATTATGGATTTAAATATCCCGCCACAACCTGCTTGCTGATTACTCGCTCTGCCCCACAGGTGAGTCTGTATGCAGCTTGATGTTGCACACCTGCATGTCCCAGAATGCAGTATTTGGGAAGAGTGTATTTGCTGGGGAGGATTTTCACCACACATTTTAAAACCCTCAATGTCCGCAAAACCTCAGTGAAAGTCCATGCCTCCTTGGGTCCCCTAACCACATCACCCCCAATCAAGCGGGATCCTCACGGCGGAGGCAAGGTAGAGCTCCACCTCGCCCAACATGCAGCCCGATAGCAGCAACACCGCCCTAACTACTCCCAAAGACTGGGGGGGGCACGGTAAATCCAGTACCCTGGATACAAGGAAAATCCGCCGAGACAGAAAAACCAGCAGCTCCGTGGCCTCCTTGAAGATGGGGGGGGTCTCTTGTGCGTGATGCTGGCAATCACGCTTCACATTGTCCCAAACACTCCTCCCACAGGAGAAGAAGAGACCACAACCGGGGAAGCTTGGAGGCATTTATTTCCGTGGTTCACAGCTTGGCAAATGCATTTCGGCTTCTTGTCACAGCCTTCTTCAGTGCCCGAGGTGTATTGCAGGAAGCCGGCACATATTATGGATTTAAATATCCCGCCACAACCTGCTTGCTGATTACTCGCTCCGCCCCACAGGTGAGTCTGTATGCGGCTTGATGTTGAACGCCTGCATGTCCCAGAATGCAGTATTTGGAAAGAGTGTATTTGCTGGGGAGGATTTTCACCACGCATTTTAAAACCCTCAATGTCCACAAAACCTCAGTGAAAGTCCATGCCTCCTTGGGTCCCCTAACCACATCACCCCCAATCAAGCGGGATCCTCACGGCGGTGGCAAGGTAGTGCTCCACCTCGCCCAACGTGCAGCCCGATAGCAGCAACACTGCCCTAACTACTCCCAAAGACCGGGGGCACGGTAAATCCAGTACCCTGGATACAAGGGATACAAGGAAAATCCCCCGAGACAGAAAAACCAGCAGCTCCGTGGCCTCCTTGAAGATGCGGGGGTCTCTTGTGCGTGATGCTGGCAAAATATATATATATATCGCACCAAGCATTCTCTCCAACTTTCACCTCCAAGCGAAGAGAGAGAGACGGACCCAAACGGCTCTGGCAGGTAGATCTTTATTTCACCTCCTCTCTGCTACACGTTTCGAGCTCGATGTGCCCTTGATCACACAGAAAAAATACAGCGTCTGCCATTATTTTAAAGTTTTCAAGTTGCTTAGTGTCCAACCCCTTTTGTGAGTCACATGACTTCAAACACTAGACATACACTCCGCTTTTACACTCTCATACCAATGTATTGTGTCGAGTGTTTTTACCTTATTTTACGCTAGTTGAAATGGCCTATAGCATTGAGGTTTAGTAGGTGTTTTACATTTATTTAACAGCATAAATGCCTGAGAGTGCAAATGCAGCAAACAGAATAAATATATATATATATATATACATAAAAATATATAAATATATAAATGATGATAAAATCCTTACTCCATCTGCAAATTGACGAACCATACAATAGTATTAAAAACCCACATACATAAATATATCAATATATACATGTAAACAATTAACTGTGCAAAAATTCGCACTATGTGCAAAATCCGCAACTCTGGGTTAACATTTAGGAAATGAAAATCCTCATGTTGGTTCCTCAAAACACTTGATGAGCTACCTCATCGAACCTCTCTTTTTATCTGCATAAATGCATTTACCCAGATTTGTAAACATGGCCAACTCAATTCTGCGGGTTTAAAACTAATTAAAAAATATCTAGATGGAAGCCTCTAAATGCTAAAAAAAAGTGGTTAGTAAATACATAAAGTGCTGCAGTGCTCCTAAAAACATACTTAATGCACCCAAATTTTTACGTAACGTCATACTGTATATATACACACCTTACCAACAATTCTATATAAAAAAATAACTTATTGTGAAACTTCTAGCGGGTAAAATCTTGGAAATAATTCATTATCCCAAACAACAAATTACACTCAATTTCAAAAATTTGATCATAATTGTAACCGGCATTGAATTCATACCTTTCAGAATAAGAACCTCATCCATTTGATCCTAAATAATACAACATATACCTCACATCTAATTTATATAGTAGTATTGCCACCTGCTCATCTAAAATTAAAAAAATAAGCAAGTAAATACTCAAAACTGTATTCATGCTCATAAATAATTGTATAAATCTTCAGTAGTGTTCAACCCATTAGGACTTTTGCTATCCAGCTCTAAAATCATGCGTGTCTCTAGTTTTCTCAGGAGTTTTTCTCTATTCCCTCCCCTTCTCAGGGGGGCCACCGCATTGATAACAAAATATGGAAGGCATTTTAACTCGTTATTGGGCTCAGCCTTGACATTCCTGGCAACCAGATAGGAGGTGTCATAGTTCACTATGGCTCTGAGATGCTGCAAAATTCTGACGTGCACCTGTAGCTTGGTGCTGCCAACATAGCGAAAGCCACAGGTGCACGCCAGAACATACACAGCATACTCTGTTCTACAGCCAAAGCATCCTTTGATTGCCACACTTACATCAGAAAAAGGGGTGTTTTAATGGGTTTTATTGATGCCGAACTTACAAGCTCGACATGATGAGCATTTATGGAAGCCTGCTCTGGGTTTGAGCCATGTACTACTCATGCCGATTTCTGGGCTCATTTTAACCAATTGGCTCCTCATAGATCTAGATCTTCTATATGTGATGGTGGGCGTCTCCGGTAATGGACTACCCAAGACCCCATCAGTAAGTATGATTAACCAGTTCTTTTTAATAATTGATTTGATTTTTTCTTTCTTGCTTACTGAACGTTGGAATGAGTCTAGGGCTTTCAACCTCTCTTTCACTGGTGGTTTCTTTTGGGACTAACAAAGAATCTCTTGTCCTTTCATTAGCCTTGCTCGACGTTCGTGTAAGGACTGCCTTGTTATATCCTCTCTCCTGTAACTTCCCCACCATCTCTTTAGAGCATTTCTCAAATTCCTGTGGTGAGCTACATATACTTTTGAGTCTTAATAGCTCACTGAACGGAATGCTTTCAATGAGGTGTCTCTGGTGTCCACTGGTAGTGTGCAGTATGCTATTGCCCGCTGTCGCTTTCCTGAACAAAGTTGTTTCTACAGAGTTATTATGGACTGAGATTTGTACATCAAAAATTATACTTTGGTTTTACTGATGTTGGATGTAAAGTTAAGGTTGCTAGAATTAATATTCAGGGTATTGACAAATATATATAATCCTGCTCTGTGTCTCTGCCGTGGTCTCCGCACTTACAAACGGGTGCAGACGGTCCAGCGGTGAAAGCGCCGCTCAATATCCAGCTCCTCACTACGTTAAAAGGACCAGCATTCTTGTTAGGTAAATCCACCTTCTGGATTTATTACGAAAAAGTTATGTGTACAAACGCGTTTCAGCGCTGCACAAGCTGCAAGGAATTCTCCTGAGGTGGAAACAAATCAAGAACTTGGTCGGGGAAGGAGACGTCGGCTAAAAGTTGTTGTGTAGAGCAGAATGAGTTGGGCAGCAGCAGGTATAACATCTTGCTGTATAGCGAGGCGGCGCGCTGCGAAGCAGCAACTGATATATTCAAAATAGGCACGGGAGGAGTCACTTGAGGAGAAGGCTTAACTCCCAGCATAGAACAACAAAGCCTGAGGAGCAAATACCAACAGTTCGAGAGATTGCATGATCGCGAAATAAGGAAGTGGTGGGAGGCCACTTCCTTACAGAACTACATTGGAGTAAATAGAGTACCCAGGGGCCTGAGAATATTCACGGTCCCTGCGTATGAAAATCCAGACCCTGAACTCCTGAATGAATGGGCAGAGTACACTGCAGGATCTTCACAGGGTTTGCTGAAAATATTAGTAATATTTGCAAGGAAGGACCGTGAGAAAGCATTAAAAGAGATTGAAGATCTGGAAAAGAACATATTGGAAACTACGGATAGTAGTAAACATCAGGAGGAAAAAGAAATAATTAAAAAATGACTGATTGTCTATGAGAAAAAGATACAAGAGAGAAAACAACAAAAATTTGAAAGGAATACTTAGGACTACGAATTGGGCAGAATACTAACATTTGCCAGCAGATATGATGCCCGAGGCAGGTTTTGAAATACAAGAAACGACCGGTGGTGGAACAACGGGACACCTCAGAATCTGAAGTAACCAGTGCTGAACAATCTGAGGAAGAAGGTGGCAACATTAATCAAGGCACTTCACGCCAAAACGTTTTATACAAGGAATTCAATTTAATCCGACAAACGTGGTTTACTGGGGGGGGAGGGAGGTAGGCCAGAGAAACAAAAACCACAGAGTCAAGCGAAGCGGCAGCAGGAAGCACCAGCGAAACGGGAGCAAACACCAGGAACAGGAGGGGCAGGAATACCAAACGCTGAGAGATATTCTTACTATTGTAAATTTAACGGCAAGAACATTAACCACGACCGAAGAGTCAGTTTTGAAGTTAGGCTTATTATTTTGCCCGACAGAGGAGTTTCAATATACACAGACTCACATTGACCAATTCAAATACACAAGAAGAATAAAATTGCACAAACTCTTCAAGAAGAGGAATCCAGGGCTTATGCGCATAAGGAGCAACACTGACTCTGAGGATGCTGATCAACTAAAAGTGATTTGAATACCTTGGCGATTCTGGAGCAACTAGGAAAGGAAGGGGGCACACAGATTCCACGGGAGAGGGATAACCTGGTAGGAACTGAGGATCTGGGGGTAACATAGGTGTGTGCCCTCAGTCCGTTTAGACAGACATCGAAGTTTTATCCTCGAACACCTGTGGATGCCATAGATATCTTCTCTGACAATGTTAATAAAGATCTATTAGCACTGAGGTCCCAATGTAAGAAACAAAGAAATCGGAATCTTACATACAATCAAAAGAAAGCAATTCAAGCTTTGAAGGATGACAAGTCTATTATAGTGAAACCATCTGACAAGGGTGGGAATATAGTTCTGCAGACGAGAGAAAACTATTGCAGAGAGGCCCTTCGACAACTGGAAGACAAGGACAACTACATTCTAGCCAGTGAAATGGACTATGTGTCAAGTATACAGTCATTTGAAATAATGATCCAGAAATGGTTCTGCAAAGGCATTCTATCAAAAGATGAATTTAACTATCTACAGAATAAACACCCAAGGATCCCCACATTTTACCACCTTCCAAAGATCCACAAGGATGCTACTAGTCCACCAGGGAGGCCGATAGTCTCCTCAATAGGGGGCCTGACTGAGAATCTATCCAGATACGTGGACCATTTCCTATTTCCCCTAGTGTTGCAATTGTCATCATACACATGTGACGCAAAGGATTTTTTAAGACAGATCCAGGGGATCGAATGGGAACCAGATTTTCTAATAATTAATCTTGATGTATCAAGTCTCTATATGAGCATCAGGCACACAGATGGGTCGGAAGCAGTCAAATCTTATTTAAAATGACGTCCTCTGAAGTTCCTGGAACACAATAACATGCTAATTGAATTCATTGCATTTTGCTTGAATAACCTCTTTCTTTTCCAGGAGCAGCGATATAAGCAGATACAGGGAACGGCAATGGGCACCTGCTTCGCCCCCAGTTACGCAAACTTGTTTGTGGGCTGGTGGGAGAAGAAGGTGGCCTGGGCTGACACGATAGACGAATGGGTTGAAAAGATTGTTAGTTGGAGGAGATGCATTGACGACCTCTTCATCATCTGGAGAGGGTCAATGGATCCGGCCAGCCAATATATCTCCTGTCTCAACAATAACTAACAAAATTTGAAATTTACGGGGTAACTGAGCACCACACATGTGAATTTCCTGGACCTGAGAGTATTTGTCAACTCAAATAAAATCCATACAGCCCTGTAAAGGAAGAAAAACGCAGGAAATTCAGTTCTGCAGGGGAAAAGCAGTCACCCGATTAATTTGATCCAAAGTATCCCTTATGGGGAGCTTTGGCAGCTCAAGAGAAACAGCACTAGACAGGAGGATTACTCGCATGCAGCTCAAGAAAGTATATCACGCTTTAGAGCAAGGGGATACCCATGAAGAACACTGAGAGTGGTAGAGAAAAAGGTAGCAAGTAAAGACAGGAAAGAGCTTTTGCAGAGTGACAGTGTACAGAGGAAAGAGGGAACAACTGATAACAAGTTCAGAATGATTACGAGTTACTCAAACACAGCGCAGGAGATTAGATCTATCCTATGGAGGAACTGGAGATTAACAAAGGCTGACACCACAATAGGGAGTGACCTGCCTTCTGAACCAAGAATAACATTCAGAATATCTAGGTCCATAAGAGACCATCTAGTGGAAAGTCACTTATCGGCAACAAATCAGGCATACAATGCCTTTGTGCCTCTTTCCCGTGTGGCAAGTGTAGGGCATGTGCCAACAGCAAGAAGGTCACTACTTACAGAATAAGTGGGACTGGAAAAGAGAAAAAGATTACCAAATTCATGAGGTGCAGTACCTCGTATGTGGTATACTGCCTGGTTTACCCATGTGACTTACGTTACGTGGGCAGTACAATAAAGCCAGTCAAAATGAGGATTTTGGATCATCAAAGAGCCATTGTGAGTGTAGATATGAATTACCCAGTTGCACGCCACTTTGAAAGTCACCACAATAGCAACAGGGCACTTTTACAGTACTTTTGCCTCAACCATGTTCCTAAAAACATAAGAGAGGGCAACAGAGAGAAAAGTTTGAGGTGACTAGAATCGCACTTTATAATTGATCTGCAGTCTAAGTCTCCAGGAGGGCTTAACAGTGGAGAAGACTTAAAAGTCCACTTATGAACTTGAATGCTGGGAGGAGAAAGGATACACCGTAAGATTAGGTGAGGACAGCTCATTGTAAGCACACGGGTAAGAAGGAAACACACTGTTATCTATTCATAATTGCCCATCTGTGGGCTCACAACACCATGCTCGAGATAGCCTACATAAGGCAGAATCAGGTTGTAAATGGGTCAGCCCATACAGGGCAGAATTGGCAAACCTGCAATGACAGTATCGGTATGAAGAGAAGCGATGATTCAAGTTTGTGACTACCATTAAACTAAGAAATTGCCACGTTATATATGCGATGATTTGTAATATTAGATGCATGGGATCATGTATGACATTAATGTTTGACTGTGTAATCATAAGCATGTCTATGATGATTTCATAGGCAGCTTACATAATTGAAACGAGTCTAGACATGTTCCAATATGGCACCCGATCTTGTCTTACAATGTGAGTGTCCGTTTTCAATTACAATGAATGTATCATGTGATATATGTTGCCATGGTAGCGGCGCTCGTCGACATTGACGAAGCTGGATTTACCTAACGAGAGTGCTGGTCCTTTTTCTTTTTATATAGTAATGAGCTGGATATATATATATAGGTCCAAGTTATTAGACATATATATATATATATATATATATATATATATATATATATATATATATATATATATATGTATATATATATATATATATGTCTAATAACTTTGGCGTTTGTGGACGGAATCGGCTGAAATTTTCAGGAAAATGGCACATTTTGTTTCTGAGCAGCCCTTGAAAATTTGGGGGGGGTTTTGTCGAGGGGGGGCCGAGAAAAAAGGGGGGTCCCAAAACGCGTTTTTCCCATGTTAATTTCCATAGGGCGGTTGGACTCACTTTTAGCTCGAACGGCTGAATGGATTTGCACGAAACTTGGCAAAATTGTAGGGACTGTTAGCCCGATGTGCCTTTGCTAGGTCTCAATATATGTGCTCCAGTAGTTTTTGAGAAATTAACGTTCAAAACAAGATATATATCTGTAACAGCGCTCCGGGCTGCGCTCCGGTTCGCTTACTTTTCGCGAAACGGAACTTTGCGCGCAGAAAGCTGATTGGCTCTCCGGTGTCTGTCAACATTCTAAACAGTCCGGAGCGGCCGCCATCTTATCTCTCGGTAGGATCGAGAGAGAAGAAGAGGTGAAAAACGAAGGGGGAATTTAATGAAAGGGGGCAAGGTATACCCCTCTTGACCCCCTAGGAATGTTGTTGGGGTTATTAAAGGGTCCCGTGGGGAAAATAAAAAAAAAAAGATTTTTCACGGTAGAAGCGCTTCACGGGCCGCGAACTGGGCCGCAAACTGGTAGCGAAACGGGAATTCGCCATTTTGTGCTTCGTTTTAATTAAATTACTAGGTATAAGGGGGTGCGGGAGACGTATCCTAATCCCCTATGTTTCCTGAGGGTGGCTGAGGAGGCTCATATATGTTGATACATCTCTTCCAGCGGCTGTGCGTGAGCTTTTTTTTTTTTTTTGCTGCGTGACGTCTGTTAACGTTCGATTCGATGGAAATCAGGAAGTGTTGACCGCCAATTTGTCACTGCGATAAAATATTTTGTTATAAATGAATCCTTATTGATAAACATTGTCTGCGCCATCTTGCCTTTTTTCCAATGCCACAATTTTGTCGTGCACGGCAGCCATTTTAGATGCCAGGCTGGTCCCAGGCTATCACCTACCCCTGCGGATGTAGTTTATGGCCCCAGCTGTAGAGAATCCAGACATGCCAACCCTCCCGATTCAGGCGTGAGACTACTGATTTCAGTGCTAGTCTCCCGCCTCCCGATTTCTGCAAGCAAAAACCCGGGGGCATATTACCAACAACTAGCGATAATTTTTGTCTCTAACTTGTTTAGAGACAAAAATTATCGCCGCACATCGGCGATTTTTATCGCAGATAAACCTTGCTATTAGCAAGGTTTATCGCAAATGCGATAAAAAACGGCCGCAATGCATGAATATCGCAGAAAAGTCAGCGATATTCATGTATTATCGAGCAAATGCTCTTAGCCATGTTATCCACCTCCCATTGGATAACATGGCTAAGAACTGCTCAGGTCAGGTGTTAGCTTTTGGAGATATTCGCGCTTAGCGCGAATATCTCCAAAAGTTGGTAATAGGAGATAGCGATGTTAGGGACTGTTTCCAGTCGCTAACATCTTGGCACGCCCACTTTGCATGTCATTAGTGATAAATATCACTGACATGCAAAGCGGGGCCCAAGATGGTCGCTATCTCCTTTTAGCTGTCACTAACTGGTGTTAGCGACAGCTTGGTAATAGGGAGATAATTTTATCTCCGCTTTCTTGGCTTTTAAAGCCAAAAAAGCGGAGATAAACCCCCTTGATAATATGCCCCACGATTCCTCGGGGGTTTCAGTTGACAAGGCTTGGTATTGTGTTACGTGGTAATTTTTCCAGGAAACGTCAGAGGGTCGATGCAGGGGTTCTAGAAGGGGTGATAAACCATTTAAGCCTCATGAACAAGCGCATGGTCTTTTAAAGATCTGTGAAGTACTATGGGCGGCGGTGTGTGTGTGTCCTCTTTCAGGAGCGGGCGGGGGGGGGGGCACTGCCAGCAACTTCCAGGCCAGGCAGTGTTCAACACTTGCATCACCCTTTCTCTGCCTGCTATTGCGCTCCATGCTTCGGAAAGGTAAGAAAAAGAACGTGCATTTGAGTTTGAAATGTCAGATCCTGTAGCAGTACACTTGCAAAGCCCACACATGACAATAACCCGATTCAAGGCCCCATTCACCCGATTTTTTAAAAATATATAGCACTCCAACAAAGTGGGATTATAAAACTTTATTAACTTTTAAATATAACGAACGGAACAAAAACTGTAAAAACATTTAAACATTTTTCACAAAAAAAAGCAACAATGGTCAGAAGCTGTCTTTTGTGCGAATAGTCCCAAGGCAGCACAACGTGCTGAGTTCTGGACGGCACCCAGGTGATGTCATCTGGGTGCCGCACTGGTTTTTGGGATCCTACAATGCAGCAAAGAAAAACAGCGTTGGGAGTCCAGGGTGTTGCGGAGGGAGGCCTCGTCAGTAGCGGTCTGTTGTGCGAATAGTTCCAAGGCAGCAGAACGCGCTGAGATGTTGATGGCACCCAGGTGATGTCCAGTAAACTGCTGCACTGGTTTTGGTATCCTACAATGCTGCTCCGAAAATTGGCGTGGGGCGGCCCGGGGGGGGGCGTGGGGGAGGCGGTGTGAACGGGCCTCCCCAGGTGGCGGCCATCCAGCTGAGTTGCGCCCGCTCTTGCGGCTACAGCGTCTCGCTCACCATGTTGTTGAGTTGTTCCCACTCTTGCGGTGCAGCGATAGGCGGCTGCCACATGACTCTTAAAATGGCGGACGGCTCTTCGGTTTTGGGCCTGGTCCACTAAAATGGCCCTGGGACACCTTGGAACTCGGACGCTTGCCTGCTAGGGCTTGGGCTCCATTCTCGAAAGCGTCCCCTCAGCCGTGAAGATTCTACAAAAGTCTTGGGGGCCCTCGACTCCTGCAGGCTTCCGGTGGGGAGCGGCTGCCATGATTGCTCGCGGAATGACCACGACGGAGCCACGAGATGGTGGTGCTCTCATGCTGACGCCAGCTTCAGTCTGAATCATCCAGAAACAAGGTGGGGCTTTCATCGTTTGGGAAAAAAAAAAATTCTAAACCAATGAAAAGTGTTATTTTTAGGTCATATGACCAAGCCTTCCATCTTTAGGAAACCAAAAGTAAAATGAACCAATGAAAAGTTTTATAAACAAGTCACATGACCTGTTATGCGGCATAGGGCTACAAAAAGCGTAGAAAATCCGTTGGCACGTGAGGCGGCGTCAGTAGCGGACCGATGTGCGAATAGGCCGAAGGCAGCACAACGCGCCGAGATCCAGATGGCACCGAGTTAGTGTCCAGCAAGTTGCTGCACTGGTGTGGCTATCCTACAATGCTGCGCCGAAAGTCGGCGTGGGGCGCCCCGTTGGCCTGTGAGGTCGCGTCAGTCATTGGGGGCTGTGCGTCTCCCCCAAGATGGAGGCTCCTCGGCTGCAGTGCGGCGCCCCTTAGCGTTTCACTCGCCGTCCAGCTGAGTTCCGGTCACTCTTGCGGTACAGTGACTCGAACGCGCCGAGATCCGGATGGCACCGAGGTGGTGTCCAGCAAGTTGCCGCACTGGTGTGGCCATCCTACAATGCTGCGCCGAAAGTCAAATGAATTCAAGTGAGAGGCCTAATTTCACTTGTGTGTGTTGTCGACGCACTTATTATAAGAATCAGACTAAGTTGAAGACTGTCTGAAGCTTATTTGCACCTGCTGCAGCTTCACTATTGCCCTGGTGTGGCCAAAGGTCGCACATGACATAGGCGGCCGGCTCCCGAGGTCCGACGGAACTTTTTTCCTTTTCCTTTTTGCTTCTTGTCCCACAATCCGTTTCATCTGAAGACATGACCAGGTCCCTGAATGTGTGCAGGGGGACGTTATTGATTGAATCAAAATGGCGGCTTGACACAAAGCTGACTCAAGCGTTGCTGTTGATGCTATACAGACAAAAATTGGTTTTCAGTTTGTACATTCTTCAGGATTTTTTTTTCCATCCAAGGCTGATTGAGAGTTTGTAGAAAAATGGCTTCAGATTTTCCACATACTACTCTTCAACATTCTTCCTAAATGTAACAATGTGAGACTCACTAGGAGAACGGCTGTTTATGTTTCCTTTCAAATTGCTGCCAACAATATTTTCTGAATGGAAGACACCATCTTGTAGCATAAAGGGCCGAAAGGGGTTCTGGTCTGGCCGATTGTTGGTGGAGACATTTTGACTATATCTTGGACCTGCCCGGCCTCGCCCAAAATGGCGCCGGTATAAATGGGACTCCTAACTCATTGTTGTGTACTGGTTGAACAACCTTGATATCACGAGATATGAATGCAGTTTTGATGCTCTTGGCGGGCGGGGACGAGAATTGATTGAATATTTCGACATCCCTATTGATATTAAGTTCTGATGTGTTATTGATTACTGTACTATTGAAAGTTCGAATTTCAGTTTGCTCCGTGGCCGGCCCACGTGGTTATAGGCCCGTATTTGTATGCTGACATTTTCACAATAAAGGTTTTTAAAGCAAAACATGGTAGTAGTATTTACATTGGTAAAGTTTTTACTTTTAGTCACTGTTTTCGAATCAGTAAAAGGCAAGTGAAATAAAGCAGTCCAATTACATGACGGATAAAAGGTATAATATGTAGGAACGCAGTAAAGATAAATGGTCAAGGGCAGTTGTGTTTTCCTCTCCTGCAACATAAAGTGATCGATAAGAATCTGATAATCAGGCGTATCGGCGACTAAGACAGCAGGCCGAGACTCTTTTACTCAACGGCTCCGTCATGGAACGAAGAAACGCCCTTTTTCTCGAAAAAGGAATATATTTTACTTGCAGGACAGTTGTAAATTTTCGGGGAAAGTACATTAGCCTGGAATATTATAACATATATGTTTTTAAAAAAAAAGTTTGAAATCAATAAAAAGCGTATTTTTTAGGTCATATGACCAAGCTTTTCATTATTAAAATAACAAAAGTAAAATGAACCAATAAAAAGTTTTATTAACAAGTCACATGACCTGTTATGCTTACGTTACGCGCTGCGCGCCGCGCCCCGGATTACTTCCGGGTGCGCTAACGCGGCGTGTCATATAACGCATTACGCGACAACGTAGGTCAAGTATATAGTCAAAATGTCTCCACCAACCAGCGTTCGGAACACAACCCCTTTCAGCAGTCCAAAAAGTTCTGTAAAATGACAACAGAGGGGACAGGCAACAAGAACCATCAGTCAAAGAGGGGAGGGCAAGTTCTTCTCTACCGGATCATGTTGGGGCGCTACCGGAACTGATCGAATTGGTAGTCTACAGTGTTTCTGGATGTTTCAGACTAAAGCTGGCGTCAGCATGAGAGCACTACCATCTCGTAGGTCCGTCGTGGCCATTCCACGAGCAAACATGGCAGCCGCTCCCCACCAGAAGCCTGCGGGAGTCAGGGGCCCCCAAGACTTTTGTAGAATCTTCACGGCTGAGGGGACGCTTTCGAGAATGGGACCCAAGCCCTATCAGGGAAGCGTCCGAGTTCCAAGGTGTCCCAGGGCCATTTTAGTGGACCACGCCCAAATCTGAAGAGCCGGCAGCCATTTTG
This sequence comes from Lissotriton vulgaris, assembly GCF_964263255.1. NCBI lineage: Eukaryota > Metazoa > Chordata > Amphibia > Caudata > Salamandridae > Lissotriton > Lissotriton vulgaris. Next base: position 734,516,052 of record NC_141691.1, on the reverse strand, counting down.
AGAGTCCTGTGGCAGTCGCTTATCGTTGCATCGCAAGAGCGGGAGCAACTCAACTACATGGTGAGCGAGACGCTGTAGTTGCAAGAGCGGGCGGTAAACAGCTGAATGGCGGAAGAGGCACAGTGTAGCAAAAGCGGGCGGAATGGCAACTAAAACGGTAAAGGGGCGCCCCACTACAGCATGTCTTCAGGTCAAACGGATTGTGGGACAAGGTCCAGAATAGAAGAGTCATCAAAAGGCAAAAAGTTCCGCCGGACCCCGGGAGCCGGCCGCCTATGTCGGGGGCAATCTCAGGCTACACCGGTGCTATAAGACTTGGGGAGGGGGTCGGAGCCAAGCGTCTTCTCCGAGTCCATGGCCATCACACCGCCCCTCGGGGGCCTCCGTCAAGCGGTTTAGGAAGGTAACATATCACATTGTTTTCAAATGCAGTCAGGTCCACAAACGACACTCACTTACTTTGAGAATAGTGAAGCTGCAGTAGGTGGAAATAAACTTCAGACAGTGTTAAAAGCGCTGCTCAGAACTCTGAACTATGGCACCCAACATCCAGAACTTATGCCATTTGAGAATGGCAGTGACATTGAAGCAACTCAGGGACCAAAACCATTAACGTACTTTCACGTATGAAAATCTTACTTGGGGAGGGGGCAGGAGCGAAGCGCCCCCTCCCAGTCCGCGCCACCACACCGTATGTTGAAAATCTGAAGCCATCGTTCTACAAAGTCAACCAACCTTGGATGGAAAAATCTAGAAAAATGTACAAACTGAAAACCAGTTTTGGTCTGCATAGCATCAGTAGCAACGCTTGCTATCAGAGTGCATGAGTTTCATGCTCGATCGATTGAGCTAGCCGGATCGGGCAATAAAAAGTATAAAATAGTTATGTAAATAGTTATTTAATAAAATGTTTTACCCTGTTTCTTTGCTGGTGTGTTGTCTATATTTTTAATATTTGCATAGGGTTTGTCGTTATTTTGGGCGGGGTGGGTGGCGGAGCCGAGCTGTCTTGCAGCCCTCATGGTGTGGAGCTCAGTTCATCTCACTATTTTCGTATTTCTCATGAAGGGTTGTTCCTAATATTTCTATTTTAGCGAGGTCAAAAAGAGATCCAATTAGTGGCCTACTGATTTTGCTCGATTACTTTTATTTTTTTACACAATTTTTCACGATTTTTCACTATCTGCAAAGACTAAACAGAGTATTGCGACTTTGTGCTTGTTTGTAAATAGAGAATGAACCAAAGAGAATCAATTGTAAAACAGTAAATGCTTGGATAACAATCAATCAAATGGAGAGACAAGCAGGCACGACGGATTACAACGGGGGTAAAGGCCTGCGTTAACTACTCTTCACTATCTGCAAAGAGAGAGTACTACTAAGAGAAAAGAGGGGAGGGGGGCAGCGTTCAAAGCACATCAGCGTGCATAAACACGAAAACGTTTTTACCTATCACGTACTTGACATTTTACAGCTTTTGATATTTGCTATTAAAAAACCAATGAAATTCACTGAAAAAACCATAGGTTATAGGCCATATATAGTTAGGAATTTGCATTTACAAAACCTTGAAAATTCAATGAAAAAACCATTGGTTATAGAACATATATAGTTAGGAATTTGCATTTACAAAACCTTATTTTACTCGCATAAAACCATTGAAATTCCATATATAGTTAGATGCGCTAACTATATATCGCGCACCCGCAATCCACTGCTGATGATGTCACATATTACATCATTCATGACATGGTCAGTGACATCACTGATGACATCACTGATGACATCTCAAATGACATCACTGATGACAACATCCAGTGACTGTATGTTTCTGTAAAGTTAAAATATGTCTTACATATTGAAGAATGAGTGGATGTTTAAATGTCTGAATGAAGGATTTAGTAGGTGCATGACTGATTGTATGAGGGAGTGATTAAATGTGTCTCACTGAGTGCATGGGTTAGTGATTAAACTGTATTAATTTGTGCATCATTATATCTGTTGTTCTGTAAACTGCTGCATGTGTTGATCAGTAGCTATATGAGTAACTATATGGGTTATTGATTGGTTGCCCAGGTATTTGTATGGGAGACTGAGTATGTGTGTGAGTGGCTGGGAGGTGTGTGACTCTGTGCATAGATGTGTGAACAGCTGATTCACTAGATGTATGGGTTCAAAATTGCATGTGGAAACAGCTGTATGGGTTGTTGACTGTGTGCATGAGTGTATTGGTGAGTGAATGGATATCTCAGTGCTACATGTCAAAGTAAGTACATATGTAAAACACAGTACATGTGAGAGTTGACATATATAAATAACTGTATAAGAGCTAGTGAATGTGTCAGTGGTTGCATGGATCATTGACAACTTGTATCAGTGATTGTATAAGAGAGAAAATATGTGTTAGTATATGTTTGAATAAGTAAAGTTTGTATAACTGTATAGTTGAGGAAATGGAGGTGTGATTGATTGTTTGCATGACTGACTAGTTGTGTGAGTAACTCCATAAATGAGTGACAGTCTGTGAGTGTCTGTTTACACTGATTGTATCTAAGGTTATAGTAGAGTCTGAAGAGGTTCATCGTATTATCACATGAATGATATCATCAGTGATGTCATTTGATATGTCATCAGTGATGTCATCAGTGATGTCATTTGAGATGTCATCAGTGATGTCATCAGTGATGTCACTGACCATGTCATGAATGATGTAATATGTGACATCATCAGCAGTGGATTGCGGTTGCGCGATATATAGTTATTGCATCTAACTATATATGCGAATTTCTATGGTTTTGTGCGAGTAAATTAAGGTTTTGTAAATGCTAATCCCTAACTATATATGGGCTAAAACCTATGGTTTTTTCAGTAAATTTCAATGGTTTTTTAATAGCAAATATCAAAAGCTGTCAAATGTCAAGTACGTGATAGGTAAAAACTTTTTCGTGTTTATGCACGCTGATGTGCTTTGAACGCTGCCCCCCCCCTCTTTTCTCTTAGTAGTACTCTCTCTTTGCAGATAGTGAAGGGTAGTTAACGCAGGCCTTTGCCCCCGTTGTAATCCGTCGTGCCTGCTTGTTTCTCCATTTGATTGATTGTTATCCAAGCATTTACTGTTTTAGAATTGATTCTCTTTGGTTCATTCTCTATTTACAAAGAAGCACAAAGTCGCAATACTCTGTTTAGTCTTTGCAGATAGTGAAAAATCGTGTAAAAAAACAAAAGTAATCGAGCAAAATCAGTAGGCCACTATTGAGATCTCTTTTTGACCTCGCTAAAATAGAAACATTAGGAACAACCCTTCATGAGAAATACGAAAATAGTGAGATGAACTGAGCTCCACACTATGATGGCTGCAAGACAGCTCGGCTCCGCCACCCACCCCGCCCAAAATAACGATAAACTCTATGCAAATATTATAAATATATACAACACACCAGCAAAGTAACAGGGTAAAACATTTTATTAAATAACTATTTACATAACTATTTTATACTTTTTGTTGCCTGATCCGGCTAGCTCAATCGATCGAGCATGAAACTCATGCACTCTGATAGCAAGCGTAGCTGCTGATGCTATGCAGACAAAAACTGGTTTTCAGTTTGTACATTCTTCAAGATTTTTCCATCCAAAGCTGGTTGAGAGTTTGTAGAACGATGGCTTCAGATTTTCAACATACGGTGTGGTGGCGCGGACTGGGAGGGGGCGCTTGGCTCCTGCCCCTTCCCCAAGTCGTGTTGCCCTGGTGTGGCCTAAGATCGCCCCCGACATAGGCGGCCGGCTCCCGGGGTCCGGCGGAACTTTTTGCCTTTTGATGACTCTTCCATTCTGGACCTTGTCCCACAATCCGTTTGACCTGAAGACACGCTGTAGTGGGGCGCCCCTATACCGTTTCAGTTGCCATTCCGCCCGCTTTTGCTACACTGTGCCTCTTCCGCCATTCAGCTGTTTACCGCCCGCTCTTGCGACTACAGCGTCTCGCTCACCATGTAGTTGAGTTGCTCCCACTCTTGCGATGCAGCGATAGGCGGCTGCCACAAGACTCTCCAAACGGCGGCCGGCTCTTCAGATTTGGGTGTGATCCACTAAAATGGCCCTGGGACACCTTGGAACTCGGACGCTTGTCTGCTAGGGCTTGGGCCCCATTCTCGAAAGCGTCCCCTGAGCCTTGAAGATTCTACAAAAGTCTTGGGGGCCCCCGACTCCCGCAGGCTTCTGGTGGGGAGCGGCTGCCATGATTGCTCGTGGAATGGCCACGACTGAGCTACGAGATGGTGGTGCTCTCATGCTGACGCCAGCTTCAGTCTGAAACATCCAGAAACACTGTAGACTACCAATTCGATCAGTTCCGGTAGCGCCCCCAACGTGACCCGGTAGGGAAGAACTTGCCCTCCCCTCTTTGACTGATGGTTCTTGTTGCCTGTCCCTTCTGTTGTCATTTAACAGAACTTTTTAGACTGCTGAAAGGGGTTGTGTTCCGACCGCTGGTTAGTGGAGACATTTTGACTATATCCTGGACCTGCCCGGCCTCGCCCAAAATGGCGCCGGTATAAATGGGACTCGTAACTCCTTGTTGTGTACTGGTTGTACAACCTTGATATCACAAGATACGTATGCAGTTTTGAAGCACATGGCGGGCGGGGATGAGAATTGATTGAATATTTCGACATCCTTATTGATATTAAGTTCTGATGTGTTATTGATTACTGTACTATTGAAAGTTCGAATTAACGTCACCCATGGTACTTGCCCGCAAATGTATATCTAGAAAATTTTATTGTATCTTATTGAAATCCTGAAGAATGTACAAACTGAAAACCAGTTTTTGTCTGTATAGCATCACCAGCAACGCTTGAGTCAGCTTTGTGTGAAGCCGCCATTTTGATTCAATCAATAGCGTCCCCCTGCACACATTCAGGGACCTGGTCGTGTCTTCAGGTCAAACGGATTGTGGGACAAGATGCAGAAAGGAAAAGGAAAAAAGTTCCGCCAGACCTCGGAAGCCGGCCACCTATGTCATGGGCGATCTTTGGCCACACCAGGGCAATAGTGAAGCTGCAGCAGGTGCAAATAAGCTTCCGACAGTGTTACAAGCACTGCTCAGAACTCTCAACTATGGCACCCAACATCCAGGACTTGCCATCCGGATCTTGGCGCCTTGTGCTGGTTCCGACCTATTCACACATCAGTCCGCTACTGACACCACCTCATAAGCCAACGGGGCACCACACGCCGACTTTCGGCGCAGCATTGTAGGATGGCCACACCAGTGCGGCAACTTGCTAGACACCACCTCGGTGCCATCCAGATCTCGGCGCGTTGTGCTGCCTTCGGCCTACTGTAGCCGCAAGTGCGGACGCAACTCAGCTGGATAGCGAGTGAAACACCAAGGGGCGCCCCACTGCAGCCGAGGAGCCTCCATCTTGGGGGCGACGCACAGCATCACATTGCTTTCCAATTCAGTCAGATCCTCAAACAGCCCCCACTGACTGACGCGACCTCACAGGCCAACGGGGCGCCCCACGCCGACTTTCGGCGCAGCATTGTAGGATGACCACACCAGTGCGACAACTTGCTGAACACCACCTCGGTGCCATCCGGATCTTGGCGCGTTGTGCTGCCTTCGGCCTATTCGCACATCGGTCCGCTACTGACGCCGCCTCACGAGCCAACGGATTTTCTACGCTTTTTATAGCAGCGCGTAATGTAAGCATAACAGGTCATGTGACTTGTTTATAAAACTTTTCATTGGTTCATTTTACTTTTGGTTTCCTAACGATAGAAGGCTTGATCATATGACCTAAAAATAACACTTTTCATTGGATTAAAACATTTTTTTTTTCCCAAACGATGAATGCCCCACCTTGTTTCTGGATGTTTCAGACTGAAGCTGGCGTCAGCATGAGAGCACCACCATCTCGTGGCTCCGTCGTGGTCATTCCGTGAGCAATCACGGCAGCCGCTCCCCACCGGAAGCCTGCAGGAGTCGGGGGCCCCCAAGACTTTTGTAAAGGCTCAGGGGACATCCGAGTTCCAAGGTATCCCAGGGCCATTTTAGTGGACCAGGCCCAAATCCGAAGAGCCGTCCGCCATTTTAAGAGTCCTGTGGCAGCCGCCTATCGCTGCACCGCAAGAGTGGGCGCAACCCAACTACATGGTGAGCGAGACGCTGTAGCCGCAAGAGCGGGCGATAAACAGCTGAATGGAGGATGAGGCACAGTGTAGCAGAATGGCAACTGAAACGGTAAAGGGGCGCCCCAGTACAGCAGACGAGCCTCCACCTGGGGAGGCCCGTTCACGCCGCCTCCTCCGACCCCCCCCCCCCCTCCCCCAGGGCGCCCCACGCCGTTTTTCAAGGCAGCATTGTAGGATGCCAAAACCAGTGCGGCAACTTACTGGACATCACCTGGTTGCCATCCACATCTCAGCGCGTTCTGCTGCCTTGGGACTATTCGCACAACAGACCGCTACTGACGAGGCATCCCCCCGCACCACCCGGGACGCCCCACGCCATTTTTCGGAGCTGCATTGTAGGATACCAAAAACCAGTGCGGCACCCAGGTAACATCACCTGGGTGCCGTCCAGAACTCAGCACATTGTGCTGCCTTGGGACTATTCGCACAAAACACAGCTACTGACCATTGTTGCTTCTTTTTTAAAAAAATTTTTAAATGTATTTACTGTTTTTGTTGCGTTGTATATATTTATAAGTTATTAAAATGTTATAATCCTACAACTTAGTTGGAGTGCTATATATTTATAATGTGACACATAATTGTAAAAACTTTGATGTACAAAGAGGCATCCCTGGAATCTTCCGCTTCAGGCTCGGACCCACACACCCTCACAGTGAGAATCCCCTCTCCAAGCACAATACAGGATGGTTATCAGATAGTAGGAACGCGTGTGGTGTGACGGATCTCATCGGGTGGGGGCCTTGATCTACTGTAACTCCTTTGAAGAGGGGTGATTCTCTACAGCTGGGGCCATAAACTACATCTGCAGGGCTAGGTGATAGCCTGGGACCGGCCTGGACAATCGGACACAGAGGAAAAGGAGTGTCAGAGGGTGCGGTAGTGAATAGGGTGAAAGGGAGGTGTCGGGCGGGCACAGGGTGTGATTCTCAGAGAAGAACAGCGCAGATGGGAGGAGGTTTCTGGCCCATGCATGAGAGAGAGAGCGGGGGTGACCAGTGCGTGGGGGAGATGCTTGCGAGGGTGGGGAGCCATGCTGAGGATCAGCGGCGTGCAGAGAGTGGGTCTGGTCAAGGCATCTAAAATGGCTGCCGTGCTCGACAAAAGTGTGGCATTGCAAAAAAGGATTAATTTATAACAATTATTTTTAACAAAATATTTACTCGCAGTGACAAAATGGCGGTCAACAGTTCCTGATTTCCATCGAATCGAACGTCAACAGACGTCACGCAGCAAAAAAAAAAAACGCTCACGCACAGCCGCTGGAAGACATGTATCAACATATATGAGCCTCCTCAGCCACCCTCAGAAAACATAAGGGGTCAGGATACGTCTCCCGTACCCCCTTATACCTAGTAATTTAATTAAATCGAAACACAAAATGGCGAATTCACGTTTCGCTACCAGTTTGCGACCCGGTTCGCGAACCGAGAAGCGCTTCTACCGCGAAAAATCAAATTTTTATTATTTGCCCCACGGGACCCTTTAATAACCCCAACATCATTCCTAGGGGGTCAAGAAGGATCTACCTTGCCCCCTTTCATTAAATTCCCCCTTAGTTTTTCTCCTCCTCTTGTCTCTCGATCCTACCGAGAGACAAGATGGCGGCCGCACCGGACTGTTTAGAATGTTGACAGACACCGGAGAGCCAATCAGCTTCGCTACGCAAAGCTCCGTTACGCGAAAAGTATGCGATCTGGTGCGCTATCTGGGACGCTGTCACAGATACATCTGTTTTTTTAAACGTTAATTTCTCAAAATCCACTGGAGCACATATATTGAGACCCAGCAAAGGCACATCGGGCAAACAGTCCCTACAATTTTGCCAATTTTCGTGTAAATCCATTCAGCCGTTCGAGCTAAAAGTGAGGCCAAAGGCCCTATGGAAAAATGAATGGGAAAAACGCGTTTTGGGACCCCCCTTTTTTCTCAGCCCCCCCTTGACGGAACCCCCCCAAATTTTCAGGGGCTGCTCAGAAACAAAATGCGCCATTTTCCTGAAAATTTCAGCCGATTCCGTCCAAAGTTATTAGACATAGAATTTTCAAAAGTTCCATAGAGAAAAAATCCTAACTATATATACCTACTGGCGACCGCCAGTAGGTAATAAATATATATATATATATATATATATATATATATATATATATATATATATATATATATATATGTATATATATGCAAAAAAGAAGGAGAGAACTCTGGGTAGTTCTCAAGTTTAGGTGGAAGGCAGCTCCTGTTAGAGCACTCTCAACACCAGCGACACTCTAAATCTGCTCACCTCATATGTCTGTTTTTCTATCAAAGTCTTTAAGCATAGGATTAGCACAGTGCTATCCATGCCGAGATAGAAAAGGACAAAGTCTTTTGCCATTTCTACAGCAAAGTCTTTAAGCATAGGACTAGCATATAAATATAGTTGAGTGTATACCAGGCCTTATTTCTATTTAATTTCTATGCAACCAAACGTGTAAGGGCATCTAGGCACTGACTGCGCTCCCTTTGAGTTGCATACGTTGTACAATGGATCAATAGGCATAAGTATAGACTGGTTGTTATTTTGACGCTTGTGTAGTACAAGCAACAGACGCCCTCCTCTCCTTGGGTAAGATAGGTCAGAAGAGATGACTCCTGCAGCAGACAAGTGTCACAGATTCAACTCAACCGGTTATCCTCACTGCGACGATAAAAGGGTGCCACAGAGCTCAATAGTTATAACCTGTGCTGTTTTCTGTGCTACCCATATTTATTCTTTCTTCCCCTCAAGTGCCTAGAAGGAGCGCTAAAATAGAAAGTGCCACCTTTAGTAGACGAATTGTAAGAAAGGCCACTGAGTGACAGCGCAGAGGAGACTGTGAACCTGCCTGCAGCGTTTTATTTCAAGCTGGTGTAAAGCGCAACAAAGGTGAGACACAAAGCGCTGAACAGGCTGATCCGTGGTTTCTTACTACCTGTCAGATGTAGAGCCCTAAATTTACTGAGAGCCAGGCACTGTCAACATGTTAATATAACATGTGTATTTTAAAGCGCACGTTCACCGTAGGCCACGTGGCGCTGAATAACAGATGTTTATAGTTACTCAACTCAATGGTACTCATTTCACTCTAAGCACTCCACAGAGCGGCTTGTGTGAACGGCTGAAGCGCTTTAAACCGAAGCACTAGTTTGGGGAGGTGAAATCACCGGGGAGGCTCAAAGCACGCTCCGCAGACCTGCTGCTTTAAGGAAAGGGTGTTATTTTTTGGAGCACTTTCCCAAATTCTGCCGGCACCACTAACTGGATGTTTGTAAACTTTTTTTACTGCTAGTGGGGAGTGTTTTTTCCATGTTAATTTTATTTCTGTGATGTACTTCATTTTAATAAGCTGTTTTTTTTTTAAATAAAAAAATTGCATAATACGAACATGACTGTTATGTTTATCATATCTCTGGTTGCTGTCAGAGCTCGAGAGTCACACTGGGCTCGTGGTGGCATGTTCTCGTGCCTCTGAGCCCAGGGTTCTCTCACAGAGCCGTTGGAAGCAGGTTGAAGCCAGGCGCTGCTGGTCGGGTTTTCCACGTTGTTACTTGGAATAAATCGAGCTATAACTCATCCAGTCTGTTCCAGCTTGTTTAATATACAACATTTTCTGGCGACGATCAGCATGACATTTTTCGAACTGATCATTGTAACAAGTGTGACCACTAGAGCTGGGTGAAACAAGCAGATAGATGACCCATTCCAGTTGAGCAAATCTGGCCTACAAGAGGAGCAATGGAGTAGCTAATGAGTCATAGGCTCTGAGGCAAGGAAGGAAATTGGCCCCTATGCTGCTGTTTGAACTTTAAAATACATCAAATAATCAGGGTTCAGTGGGCCTCTAGGCCCTTAAGGCCTCTTGGTCCCGGCTGTACGCCATCAGCCACACCAATGGAAGCTGTGCCCCTGAAGATGGAGGAACAGAATTTAGGAGGAAGGTCTGAGCCGATTTTGAACGATTTGCATCGCAGACAACTAAATGAATTTTGTTTTGCAATGGATGTGCGAAGTTGCATAGTTATTTCTCAAACCACACGTAATGCAAATACCAGGCAGACTACCCATAGGTGGTAAAGTTATCTGCACGTTTGTTATCACAAACAAATCTGGGCTTTCGAACCTCTAAAGTTATTTCAAGAAACATCGATCACCAATAATCACAAGTAACTTTGTGAGAACGCTGTGGCAAGTAAACAATAGCACTCCATCTCACTGACACTGAAATCATTATACTAGCACCTGGCCTGCACCCAAACCAATGTTAGGACGCCCTTTCTCCCCCACCAAATGCATGTGCTGGAGGCCCAAAACTCTTAAGCACAATACACTCCACTTGTGTTCTGTGCTAATTTGGCAGAACCTCGTTTCGGACCACTTTGCATCTCCACAAAAATGTAACAAATGCGTTGCTGTTCTAGAACCCTGGCTGTGCAAAGTACTAGGCCATCTACAAGGACAAAAACCTAACTTGCTTCAGAAAAATCTAGAACATGCTCATTTCCAAACCCTTCTCACATTCACCAGCAAGAACCTCGCGGTGATTGATATTGGAGGGCTGCACCTTATAAGTCACTAAAACTGCTTTGCAATGGATGAGCAAATTATAGGGCACGGTTGACAAAAATATGCAGGAATTACAAGGCGAAACATGCAGAATATGCAGCACATTCAGTGCTTTTTTCATTTTGTAATGCATTAATTCTCCCCTGTGAAAAGATTCCACCAAGCTACAAGCATCAGTATAACACCTAAAAACAGCATTCCCCAACTGAAAAGTGAATCGATAACCTTTGCAAATGATTTGCCACTGCACTCAACCATGTGTGGCATCCTTTTAGTCATTTTGATTCGTCTGAGTAAGAAAGCATTATTGGTCGTTCTTGAAATCTGCGATGTTTGCAGCAGACATTGGATTATGTGGCAAGTGTGGTAAATCCATCACTAAGCAGAAAATGCTGCAGCTTCAGAAAAACACAATTCCCCTCTCCCCACTTATAAATTCATTCATTTTCAAACTGGAATCCTGCCATATGATGTTCAGTATTTTTCTGTGCTATGATGACAGAATGCGTGTTCTTGGGTAACATTAGTACAATCCAAGTAATACTTCAGTTTGTGGAGTGTGCAACATGAACAGCTAACATTGATGTGGTTGCCCTTAGCAGGCAGGATAGAGGGTAGTTTACAGCCCACCCGCTCCGTTGTGTGCCTTTGTGGCACCATGCGAGAAACAAGAAATACACATTGTATAACTGACAGTTATAGCTTAGAAACAGGCCCCTCCCTGCCTCCCTCCCCACTTCATGCTCGTTGTTGATACCTTCTATGTTGCTCTCGTGTTGGCAGAGGAAAGAGGCAACAGAGTCCTTCCTCCTCGGGGAACCTGTTCCCCACATCACTGAGCTGAAAACGACCCCAGTTAAAAAGTGAGGATACGCACTTTTTAAAAACACTATTCTTTTGCTGGGAGGTGCTGGTACTAAAGTAATGAACTTTTGTTGAAGTGCCTTACTCCCCTAATAAAATGATTACAGCCCTGCGGAGGAAGGCAGTAGCATTCCACTCGGAGATGTGCAGACACCTTCCCTTTAAAAGTGCTGTTCTTCTGCTTATAACTCCTGCTACGTTCCGTCTAAACCTTTGTACTTCCGTTATTTAAGAGTCTAATCTGTCTTTCTCACCTAAAGTGACCCCTTAGGTAAGAAGAACTTTATTGCATGATTAAAAGAAAAATCATTGCAAATACAGAATCTTAAAATTTGTAAAAGATACATTAAAAATACATATAAAAAGTAGCGGCTGATTGGGATCCAATGTGGATAGGGACAGCCGATGGAGCCTGCCAGAACTTTAAGCCAACGACGAATCACTGGCTTTTGGCCCCTCGCAGAGTTTTTTTTCTGCGAGGTCTATAAACCTTACCAAGGCACAGTTTAATTTGATGTTCCTGGGGTCAAAGCAGGCCAGAACTGCTGCTCTGCACGATCTAATCTTGTTTGTGTTCCAAAGGTGCTTCAGCAGTTTTGGACAAAGACATAAGATGTGCGTGATGTCTTCTTTGTGATTCCCACAAAGTCGACAAAGTTCTCGTCCATGATCTCTTTTCCATTTTGGGAAATGGGCCAACAGATTAATAACTCCCAGTCTCAATTTTAGGAATTTTGATTTAGTTCGTGCAGTAAAAGATACGGTTAAATACTGCTGTGGAATCAACAGGGCATAGGAATGCAGAGTCAACCACCCATGACTTATTTTTGCCAGCCGTGCCTTATCTTCCACAATTGACAACTTTTTTGTGCTTAGTTTCGCTAGCCGTTTAAATTCCATTTCGCTTACATGCATGCTCCAAAGTTTATTTGATTTACAAAAGGGGGTGGTGATGAACAGAGTGTCTGAATTGAGCAGACCACTCTTACCCAGTCCAAAGATCAGGGCTTGATCCATCACCATTATTTATCTCACTGCCCCATCCCAGCTCAGAACCTGGCTATATGCAAATCAGTCTGTCCCTGGCCCAGTGCATCATGGGAACAGGGCAGACTAAACTACCAAGCCAATTCTTTACCAGAAAGGAGACAAGCTACCGGGGACCGGTTTCTGGCATTTCAGCCTCTTCGGCCCGGCTTGCTTGAATCCTGATGGAGCAGTGAGAAAGGGACTCATGTCTGAGTATACCCTGCCACACCTATAGTGGCCAAAATCGATTTACAAAAGGGGGTGGTGATGAACAGAGTGTCTGAATTGAGCAGACCACTCTTACCCAGTCCAAAGATCAGGGCTTGATCCATCACCGTTATTTATCTCACTGCCCCATCCCAGCTCAGAACCTGGCTATATGCAAATCAGTCTGTCCCTGGCCCAGTGCATCATGGGAACAGGGCAGACTAAACTACCAAGCCAATTCTTTACCAGAAAGGAGACAAGCTACCGGGGACCGGTTTCTGGCATTTCAGCCTCTTCGGCCCGGCTTGCTTGAATCCTGATGGAGCAGTGAGAAAGGGACTCATGTCTGAGTATACCCTGCCACACCTATAGTGGCCAAAATCGATTTACAAAAGGGGGTGGTGATGAACAGAGTGTCTGAATTGAGCAGACCACTCTTACCCAGTCCAAAGATCAGGGCTTGATCCATCACCGTTATTTATCTCACTGCCCCATCCCAGCTCAGAACCTGGCTATATGCAAATCAGTCTGTCCCTGGCCCAGTGCATCATGGGAACAGGGCAGACTAAACTACCAAGCCAATTCTTTACCAGAAAGGAGACAAGCTACCGGGGACCGGTTTCTGGCATTTCAGCCTCTTCGGCCCGGCTTGCTTGAATCCTGATGGAGCAGTGAGAAAGGGACTCATGTCTGAGTATACCCTGCCACACCTATAGTGGCCAAAATCGATTTAAAAAAGGGGGTGGTGATGAACAGAGTGTCTGAATTGAGCAGACCACTCTTACCCAGTCCAAAGATCAGGGCTTGATCCATCACCGTTATTTATCTCACTGCCCCATCCCAGCTCAGAACCTGGCTATATGCAAATCAGTCTGTCCCTGGCCCAGTGCATCATGGGAACAGGGCAGACTAAACTACCAAGCCAATTCTTTACCAGAAAGGAGACAAGCTACCGGGGACCGGTTTCTGGCATTTCAGCCTCTTCGGCCCGGCTTGCTTGAATCCTGATGGAGCAGTGAGAAAGGGACTCATGTCTGAGTATACCCTGCCACACCTATAGTGGCCAAAATCGATTTACAAAAGGGGACTTTGTCCCTCACCACCCCTTGGTGTAAATATTTTTGTCCACCCTAAGCGTGGAAGGGTATTCTCAGATGTGAGACCCTTGCTCATTGCACCATCAGGATTCAAGCAAACCGGGCCGAAGACGGCTGTAATGCCAGAAACCGGTCCCCGGGAGCTTGTTTCCTTCCCAGTGTAAGAATTGGCTTTTGTAGTTTGGTTTGCCCTGTTCCCATCATGCACTGGGACAGGAACAGACTAATTTGCATACAGCCAGGTTCTGAAACTGGGATGGTGCAGTGAGCTAAAAAACGGTGTTGGATCTAGCCCTGATCTCTTGACTGGGTGAGAGCTTTCTGTTTATTCAGAGACTCTGTCCCTCACCACCCCTTGGTGTAAATATTTTTGTCCACCCTAAGCGTGGAAGGGTATTCTCAGATGTGAGACCCTTGCTCATTGCACCATCAGGATTCAAGCAAACCGGGCCGAAGACGGCTGTAATGCCAGAAACCGGTCCCCGGGAGCTTGTTTCCTTCCCAGTGTAAGAATTGGCTTTTGTAGTTTGGTTTGCCCTGTTCCCATCATGCACTGGGACAGGAACAGACTAATTTGCATACAGCCAGGTTCTGAAACTGGGATGGTGCAGTGAGCTAAAAAACGGTGTTGGATCTAGCCCTGATCTCTTGACTGGGTGAGAGCTTTCTGTTTAATTCAGAGACTCTGTCCCTCACCACCCCTTGGTGTAAATATTTTTGTCCACCCTAAGCGTGGAAGGGTATTCTCAGATGTGAGACCCTTGCTCATTGCACCATCAGGATTCAAGCAAACCGGGCCGAAGACGGCTGTAATGCCAGAAACCGGTCCCCGGGAGCTTGTTTCCTTCCCAGTGTAAGAATTGGCTTTTGTAGTTTGGTTTGCCCTGTTCCCATCATGCACTGGGACAGGAACAGACTAATTTGCATACAGCCAGGTTCTGAAACTGGGATGGTGCAGTGAGCTAAAAAACGGTGTTGGATCTAGCCCTGATCTCTTGACTGGGTGAGAGCTTTCTGTTTAATTCAGAGACTCTGTCCCTCACCACCCCTTGGTGTAAATATTTTTGTCCACCCTAAGCGTGGAAGGGTATTCTCAGATGTGAGACCCTTGCTCATTGCACCATCAGGATTCAAGCAAACCGGGCCGAAGACGGCTGTAATGCCAGAAACCGGTCCCCGGGAGCTTGTTTCCTTCCCAGTGTAAGAATTGGCTTTTGTAGTTTGGTTTGCCCTGTTCCCATCATGCACTGGGACAGGAACAGACTAATTTGCATACAGCCAGGTTCTGAAACTGGGATGGTGCAGTGAGCTAAAAAACGGTGTTGGATCTAGCCCTGATCTCTTGACTGGGTGAGAGCTTTCTGTTTAATTCAGAGACTCTGTCCCTCACCACCCCTTGGTGTAAATATTTTTGTCCACCCTAAGCGTGGAAGGGTATTCTCAGATGTGAGACCCTTGCTCATTGCACCATCAGGATTCAAGCAAACCGGGCCGAAGACGGCTGTAATGCCAGAAACCGGTCCCCGGGAGCTTGTTTCCTTCCCAGTGTAAGAATTGGCTTTTGTAGTTTGGTTTGCCCTGTTCCCATCATGCACTGGGACAGGAACAGACTAATTTGCATACAGCCAGGTTCTGAAACTGGGATGGTGCAGTGAGCTAAAAAACGGTGTTGGATCTAGCCCTGATCTCTTGACTGGGTGAGAGCTTTCTGTTTAATTCAGAGACTCTGTCCCTCACCACCCCTTGGTGTAAATATTTTTGTCCACCCTAAGCGTGGAAGGGTATTCTCAGATGTGAGACCCTTGCTCATTGCACCATCAGGATTCAAGCAAACCGGGCCGAAGACGGCTGTAATGCCAGAAACCGGTCCCCGGGAGCTTGTTTCCTTCCCAGTGTAAGAATTGGCTTTTGTAGTTTGGTTTGCCCTGTTCCCATCATGCACTGGGACAGGAACAGACTAATTTGCATACAGCCAGGTTCTGAAACTGGGATGGTGCAGTGAGCTAAAAAACGGTGTTGGATCTAGCCCTGATCTCTTGACTGGGTGAGAGCTTTCTGTTTAATTCAGAGACTCTGTCCCTCACCACCCCTTGGTGTAAATATTTTTGTCCACCCTAAGCGTGGAAGGGTATTCTCAGATGTGAGACCCTTGCTCATTGCACCATCAGGATTCAAGCAAACCGGGCCGAAGACGGCTGTAATGCCAGAAACCGGTCCCCGGGAGCTTGTTTCCTTCCCAGTGTAAGAATTGGCTTTTGTAGTTTGGTTTGCCCTGTTCCCATCATGCACTGGGACAGGAACAGACTAATTTGCATACAGCCAGGTTCTGAAACTGGGATGGTGCAGTGAGCTAAAAAACGGTGTTGGATCTAGCCCTGATCTCTTGACTGGGTGAGAGCTTTCTGTTTAATTCAGAGACTCTGTCCCTCACCACCCCTTGGTGTAAATATTTTTGTCCACCCTAAGCGTGGAAGGGTATTCTCAGATGTGAGACCCTTGCTCATTGCACCATCAGGATTCAAGCAAACCGGGCCGAAGACGGCTGTAATGCCAGAAACCGGTCCCCGGGAGCTTGTTTCCTTCCCAGTGTAAGAATTGGCTTTTGTAGTTTGGTTTGCCCTGTTCCCATCATGCACTGGGACAGGAACAGACTAATTTGCATACAGCCAGGTTCTGAAACTGGGATGGTGCAGTGAGCTAAAAAACGGTGTTGGATCTAGCCCTGAACTCTTGACTGGGTGAGAGCTTTCTGTTTAATTCAGAGACTCTGTCCCTCACCACCCCTTGGTGTAAATACCAAAGTTTATTTAAGCATAAGGTTGTTAGGCCTTTTTTCCAATAGTCGTTCCCTGCTCGCCATGAGTTTGTATCGAGACTAACCCAGAGGTGGTGTGCTAGACTGCCTTCCTTAGATGATCTCAGTTTGTGACAGCACACAAGAAAGGTCATGGCTCTGGCGTATGGTTGATGGCAGATTCCCAGTTCCAACCTGATTTGGCCCGGAGATGTTTGAATTGGTAGTTTGAACACTGTTCTATAAATCTTTGTAATTATTTTGTCCAATTGGCCACTGTCCAGTCCTTTTAGGACTTCGCTACCGTAGGTTAGCGTGGGAATGATTTTTGCCTGAGCGGCCTGTAAAGTAGGTGCAAAAGTTGGGCCTTGTAGTTTCTTGTGAACGGATCCAATGGCGAAGGCAAGTGCTGCACCCTTCCTTTTTTGTTCTTCTAACTGAGATTTATATCTGTTGTTGTTGTTAAAGATGACTCCAAGGTACTTATGGCACTTAGATTCGACAATGCTTTCCTTATTAAGGGTCCAAGACAGTTTCTTAGCTTTCCCTGAACGGACCGCCAATATTTTTGTCTTCTTCTTATTGATCTGAAGGTTATTCTTATTAGAATAATCAGAGGTGGCGTCCAGGAGCCTTTGCATGCCGATCTTAGTTTTACTAAGAAGAACAACATCGTCGGCGTATAGTATGTTTGACAGCAAGAGACCACTTACATTGGGAGCATGTGAATTGACCTTGTTAAGAGCATCAGGAAGGTCGGATAGAAATAAGTTAAAAAGTGTCGGGGCCAGGACGCAGCACTGTTTTAGACCTTCTGTCGTTGGAATTGGGCATGACAAACGTGAGCCGTCCCCGATCTTGATCCTGACCCATGTATCCTGATGTAGAAGTTGTATGGCTCTTAGGAGGTCAATTGGAATGTTGAAACTAGACAGCTTCTGCTAGAGCTTAGCTCTATTCACGTTGTCGAAGGCTGCTTGGAAGTCAATGAATCCCATGTAGAGTGGGCAGGAGCTGAATTCAGCCTGATCAATCAGGCAGGAGAGGGTCATGAGGTTGACCGAGGTTCCGGTGTTGCTTGTAAAGCCAGTTTGATTTGGAGGAATGATAGCGTTGTCCTCCGCCCATGCCCTAAGTGAGTTGAGCAAAACTCCTGCAAAGTACTTTGCTTCATTGTCGATTAGGGCAATGAGACGGTAGTTCCCAGGGGATTTTTTGTCCCCACCATTAAAGATTGGAGCGAGGACTGATCCACACCAGGAGGGCGGTATGATGTTTTTCTGCAGAATGGAATTGAATAAAGTGCATAGTTTCCCAGCCCAGAAGGGTACATCCTCCTTAAACAAAGCTTGAGGGACTCCACCTGGACCTGGAGCCCCGTCCTTCCGACCCTTTTTAATCAATTTTCCAATATCTTGCTCCTGCACTGTTATGAGATCTTTGCTGCTCCCAGTCGAAGAGCACTCATTTGGTGATAATATTTTTTGACCGTCGTTGAGGGATACCTTCATAGAAGGATTGATAATGTTCAGGTCTTCATAGTCTTCAAGGGTGGAATTCTGATGTAAGATTTTTGTTTTATGATCATTAAAGTGAAGATTAAGGAAGTCAACCCACTCTGACTCCAATATGCAAGAAGAAGCTACTTTTGGTACTTGCCCTGATATGCTGTTGATAGTTCGCCAAAACCTGGCAGAATTATTTGATTTAATATCATGCTGAAGTCTAGCCCAGAACGAATTCCATTGTGTTCTACGTTGCTCTCTTTTAGCTTTTCTAAGGTAGCTGCGGGCCTCTCTCAATTTTGTTATTTTTGTAGAGTCCATTCGATCTATTTTTAGTGCCCGCCATGCACGATTCATAGATCTTGTTGCAGATTGTATCGCTAGATTTGAGTGGGGCTTCTGCTTTTGCCCAGTCAAAATTGCATACTTTATCGGTTTTGCATATCTGTCGATGAGTTCGATTGCAAATGATGCCCAGTTGACTATTTTATCATCCGTGCACTTGCTGTAACGCTCGATGATTCGTTTGGCCTCTATTGCTACTTGGTGAAAATTACTGAGAGAGTATTTGATTCGTTTTAGGCTGATTGTATAGCTCTCAGATGGCAATCCCCTTTCTTCTTCATGTTGAATTAGACTGGTCCTCAGTGATATTTCTTGGGGGCAATGGTCACTTTCTGTTCTGCTCCCAAGACGATAGCCTGTTATTAGATGAAAGAGTGGGAGGCTAGCGAAGGTGTAGTCAATTAATGAGGCACCATTTTTCGATAAATAAGAGAAGCAAGGAGGCTTGTCTAAGGCGCCCATTAAGAGCTCTTAGTCCCAGATTTTCTAGGTTGCCTTGCGAGGAACGACCCTTCGAGTCGTCCTTATGCCATCCTGGCCGTACCTGCGGTGGTATCTCCCAGATACTGTCATGTGATTCAGTGACCTCGTTTTTTGTAGATCTGACATTAGCCACATATTGAAATCGCCAGATAAGAGTATTTCTTGATTTAGAGGACCTGTTTTCATTCTTAGTACTGTCGCAGTCACTTCTTCTGCAAATGATTGTCTTGATGCTGAGTTTGGGCGAACGTAGGCATTCATTAGGATCAGAGACCAATGCTGGCCTTTTCTAGAAGTAAAAGAAATTCCCACACACTGAAGGCAGTGTGACGAACCTGCAAGATCCCAGGAGGCGTTTACATTTTTTGTTGATATGTAGATAGCTAGGCCCCCGCTCCCTCTTCCTGAGCGGTTCAGTTTTTGTGCAGGAATGTGGTGAGTTTTAAAGCCTTCTATTTGCTGCGGTTCAGAGAGCCATGTCTCCTGTAATAACAATATATCAAATTCCCTAAAGTAGGAGATTATAGATTTATCCTCCAGTTTGTTTGTCAAACCGTTAATGTTCCATGAACAAATCTTTAGAGGAGGCGTTTCTTGACCATGTTCCGTGTGGGGTTGTCATCGTAAAATTCGAGTTGAGTTCAGAGTGCCTGCCAACCATGACCATGTGCTGACCTCTTCCCGATCCCTAGGTGGTGAGGTCCCGTCGTCTCTTGTTATCCTTGGTTTTAGGTTGATGGTGGGGGTTTTGTTGCATGCACCCCTAAGTACTGAGTACACTGCTCCGCTCCCCACACGTCTGTTATCCTAACTATTGTTTGCCTGTAGAACGTGGGGGTAGCCTACCTCCCTGCCGGGTTATATCAGTATACCCCATTGCTTAAAGGTGTCAGCTTGCCCTAAAATGATGTTCGTTACCTCAACTGAACTCCAGGTGACCTTTGTAGTTTCATTTGTGTGTCCTTGACACGGTGCAACAAATTCTATCGAAATAATGTCTCGAGAAGTGATAATATTTGACAGTCCTGTTGCACGAATCAACTTTAGGATGTTCCCGCGATTGAGGACATCATGTCGACCTTTGGACTTGTATTCTGGGTAAAGAAAAGTGGAAAGTGGATCGCCACTCGTTGATGTTCTGAGCGGCCTTAAGGTTGCCTCTGGTGTTTGCGCGCAAGGCGTGTGAACTGGTTTTGCCTCCGATGTTTGCGCACAAGGCATATGAGCTGCTTTTGTCAAAAGACCAGTGAAATGTACCTCATTCTGCTCAATTTTGGACCTTTCATATTTTCCGTGGTCCTTGGCGCCTTTATCACTCGCTGGAATTACGCCCTGTTGGTTGTTGCCAGGGCTTACAGTGGTTACCTGATCTACGGTCATGATGCCATTTTGTTGATTTTTCGGGTGGCTGAAGGTTTGACACTGTACATTTTCCTTCTGCGTGATGGGTGTTTTTGAAGGAGCCGTGTGAGTAGTTGTAATTTGCACTTTTGTCCCACTGTGCGTCTTTTTTCCAGGAGGTGCCATTGCTGAATTCTTTTCGGTTTTGGGAGTACCGCTCTTCCTTTTATTGCTTTCCTGCATGATTTGATTTTCTTCCGTTATGGATCTTGACTCAAGGGGATTTGTTGACTCGTCACCTTCTGTAATTGCAGGACCTCTAGCGATGTTGAACAACGGATAGAGTCTTAGAACTTGTTGGCTCCATCTCATTTTATTACGTCCTTTCCGCTTCCTTTGTCTTTTCCCCTTTCCCACAGAATCACCCAGCTCTTGCTCAATTGAGGAAGGGAGGGTAGTGTTGGCTCTACTGGTGGTCGGTGATGTTTGCTGTTCACTCATTTGGCTAGCATACACAGACGGATCGTGGGATTCTTGGATGTTGGACCCTTCAGCCGCTGTTGAACTTGATTTAGTGGCTGTTTTTACTTGGGAGTCTCCACTTGGGTCTCCTAGTTCGACATCCCTGCTGTTCCCAAGGGAGGACTTTACATTTGCAACTCCTTTTAGGTCTGCATCAAGCTTTTCCATTATCCCTGGAAGTGTGCTAAGTTTCTCCACTATTGGTATACAGTCACATGCTTGTTGCGGGCGGTCAACTGCTTCTTGAGCCCGTTTAATTAAGCTGTTTAAATTTGAGATCTTGTCGTCAATTTTGACTACGTACACAGCAAGTGTGTTCAGGAGACTAATTTGGATGTCCATTTTATTTGATTGATAGGACATTGCATCAGCTGACCTCTGAAGAATATAAAGGGCGATGGCCCATGCCTTCTCTTGTGGGGGGTCCTCGCTTTTCTCCTGCCTTTGTGGAGATGATAACTGTGGGTGTCCAGGGATAGTGTTCCCGTATGAGTGCAGCATTTTTTCCATTCCTCTGAGTCGAGATACGAGAGTTCTTTCTCGGCATGCTCTGAAACCTCTATGTTTTCAGCGGAGGCGGGAACACTCACTCTGTGTTGTTTGTGTTGGACCGAGACTATTTCACAGTCCCCAAAAGAGGTGACCACTCCTTCCATGTTCGAGTCCCTGGGGTTATCCTTTATGATGCGGTTCGGAGGTTTACCATTTTGACTGCACGGAGTGCTGCTGCTGGCTTCATGTAGAATTTGGTTGGAGTCATCTAAAAAACCGATTTCAGCTCCATTTGATTCAATATGGAGATCCAATTTGTTGTATTCAGCGTTGGAGCAGGCGACAGAGTTTGGAGCAGAGTTATGCCTACGCACTCGCTGAATTGAGATGGATTTAGTTGACGGATTTCCTGTGGCTTCAATTGAGTCTGTCCCTACAGACACGGTAAGTTCAGCTGAATTAGTAGATGTCGTATGGCTGCTTTGGGGAATGCGAATCACCCCATTTGTGCCATGAGCACCAGAACTCCCCTTGATGATGGTCACCATGGGGCTCAGGGGAGTTGGGAGGCCCGTAATATTCATGTTACTTGAGAAGACTGCTGACCCGGCGTCTTTCAGGAAGGCAAATTTTGATGTTATCTTAGGTTGGTTACTTAGAAGTTTACAGGCCAGCCTGTCGGGACCTTTCAAGGAGTGTTGGGTACTGCTGTCTGTTGTATTTTCGGAGTCACTCAGCAGCAGGTTTGATGTCTGGATGGAGTCCGAGGTTGTTTTTGCAGTTTTCCCTCTACTTTTCTTTTTCTTTTGTGGGCCTAATAACCTCACCCTACCAGATCTCATCTCAGGTGGACTGGATAGGGCTCGAAGGCGACAGAAAAGGATCTAATGTCCGCTGGCAAATGTTGAGAGCTGAGAAGATGATATACTAAGATTTACCAGTTGCTGTGCCGTGGATATTCCCTTCTTTGCTCTTCCAACCGCCCTTTGCCCTTGCGGGCGTGCCTGTAGACTCCTTGACTTCGCTGGTTTCTCTTCGGTGTGTCGTGCGGTGTTGAGGGATTTTGACAGCCCCGCAGATTGTGTAAACCCCTCACCTTGCTTTGCTTTGCTTCGCTT
Source organism: Lissotriton vulgaris (assembly GCF_964263255.1). NCBI lineage: Eukaryota > Metazoa > Chordata > Amphibia > Caudata > Salamandridae > Lissotriton > Lissotriton vulgaris. The sequence continues at coordinate 734,493,478 of NC_141691.1, read as the reverse complement.
CACCTCCTGTAGCCAGGGAAGCACTGAAGAGCAGAAACTACGGCGGCGACCGTATCAGGGGCTATGGCTACCGCTTGATTGGCTCTGTCGTCCAGTGTCCAGTGTGCGAGAAATGCACGGAAATGCACGGAAGCCACTCTGCGTCGCAATAGTTTTAGTGATTATATTGTTTTGCAGTTGACCGAAATGGATGCCGCGGTAAAAGGCTGAACTCCGCTGTAGGCTGTTGGCTCCTCTCTGACAACGACTCAGCTACTAGACTGCTCCACAAACGGCGGCACAGATACTGCTCAACAGCGCCTCCAGCTCCACAAACGGCGGCACAGATCTGAATAATCAGAGACCAGTGCTAGGCTCTAGGCTCTAGGCTAGGTTCACTTATGCTCCCATGATGCTACAATGATGTTTGAAAATTCGAAAGTTCGTGGCACTCTGATAGCAGCACTCTAATGACAGCGCCAGAAACTAGTGCACCACACTACACTTCACTGATCCTCCTTGGCACTCTGCAGCACTGCGGCTCGGAGGAAGCAGGGGAAAAAAGACTGCAAAAGCTGCAAGAGGAGAGGGAAGCCGTAGGGACAAGAACCGGCCCGGCCTGGCAACTGGCAGCAAAAAGGCGTAAAGCGTAGTCTGCCACACGCTTAGCTCTCTCTCAGCTCTCTCTCAGCTCACCGCACGCAGCCGGCTTACCGGGGCTCGCCTTCCCTGCCTTCTCACTCAGGATTCAGCACAAGCCGGCACTGTGGTGCAGCGGAGCGCAGCTGGGTCTGCTCCGAGACCGCCCCGCCCCGTGGTTTGCACGACTGCCCTCCGCTCACCTCCGCTCTCCAGCAGCACGCCGCAGCACGTTAATCTCTCCCTCTCACAGTCCTGCAGGTGAAACACAGGCCCGCTGCCGTCGCTGCCACGGAGCCCCCACAGGGCCCCCTGGAATCGCAGAGTGCCCCGAAGCCGCCGCCTCTCTCCACTCCGCAGCTCGCAGCACGCCGACCTGCTGGCCCAGGGTAACTCGATAGTCTCGTCCGCCGGTCTCTGCTGCTCTCTAGCGGCATAGAATCACACCCTGCGTGTTATTTAAGAGTCACTACTCGCATTACAATGATTATTCATGCATTGCTAGCAGTGCCCAGTGAAAGTACTGGCAAGTTAGTTTTTGTTAAAATTGCAGGTACTGTGGGCCTGACAACGCTTGCAATTATCTAAGGTGCATTCTGATATAAAACAGAACAGGGTATTAATTTTGATACATAAGTATCCTGCGTGACAACGTATTTAATGGGAGCTAAGGATTCATTATATGTCAGGGGCGGGAATGGGATAGGAATGAGGCCGCCACTAGCTGCTATTAAAGAGACTTTAAGTGTAGCACACCGCATTCCGTGCTTTAACTTTAATGGCAGCTGTGCCACTTTCTTTAGACACAACTCGTCTAAAGAAAGGGGCGGGGGCGGAGCTAGCCAGCGTCGATGGCGGACGTGTGAGCTTTCGGCTCCTCGCCTAAGCCCCTAAAATATCCTGATAAACTATCCAGCCGAGTGCCAGTATAGCTGTGTGCTGGACCCTGTGACCCCCTGCACCCCCGGAACCGATCGAGTAAGCCGGAGAAGTCGCTAGTTGCAGAGGAAACACGGTGAAGATCCGCGAGGGAGAGCGGTGGCGGACCAGGCCTGAAGCCGCGGCCTGCCCTGCGGAGCAGGCCGAACGACGTCACCCGACGTGCGGCCCCGGACACTGGAGGAGACGGGACGATCAGCGCTAAGTTCGGTGAGCTGCCACCTAGACACACGGGAGCCCCCCCCCCAGCCTCTACACACCACCCCAGGGCTAATGCAACGGCACCCCCTCACAGCGACATCGCGACGGAGCACGGCGGGCACAGCGGCGAGCCAGCACGGAGGGCGGAGGCTTGGGAATCACTCCGGCCGCGTGTACGCCTTGAGCTACCTGGGAGCCCACACGTTGCGGCACTACTGCTGAAAAGGTACTGTCGGCTGCGAACCCGGAGGGGCTAGCACAAATCTGCGGAGCGAGGTGGCCAGAACAAGACGTCCAGCAGCGGCGGCACCCACAACGTGACCGCCATTTTGGCTCGCTGCCCCACTACCACCAGCGCGGCTGCCGGGGGTGGTGAAGGGACGATCGGAGCACTACTCCCACGGCCCTGCCTAGACTGTGACGAGGTGGTCTCTGAAGGACAGAGCCCCGCTACACTGGGAGGACAACATGGGGAAAAACGATGCAGCGCAGGCCAAGCTATCATTTGAACGCCGGAGGCCTAAGGGGTCTGAGCTACCGGCGCCGGAGGCCTCCCCTAAAGGGGCAGCGGCAACAGCGGCCCCTGCAGAACTTCGGGACCTGCTGGCAGCGATGGAGAAGGGCATCCAGAACAGTATTGAGGCGGTGGGCTCCAAGATAGACGCTTTGTCATACCGCATGGACCGCATGGCGGAAAGAGTAGACAAGCATGCGGAGCACCTAGATATGGCGGAGAGATGCCTCACGGAGGCCGAGGAGGCGCAGTCCGAATGGGACAAGGACCGACAGCAATTCGGCAGGCTGCTACAAGTGATCCGTGACAAAGCTGAAGATTTAGAAGCGCGCTCACGCAGATCGAACATTCGTATAACAGGAGTGGCAGAATCGACTCGGACTGGCAAAATGGAGCTCTACGTCGAGAACTTGCTGAAGGTGCTGCTTGGGGAGGAGGCCTTCTCCCCAATGTTCATCGTGGAACGAGCGCACCGCACGTTAGGCCCTCAACCACAGCCTGGCGCGCCTCCCCGTCCCATCATAGCAAAACTCCTGAATTACAGGGACAGAGACACGGCCTTGCGGTTGGCTAGGGAAAAAGGAAAGCTACAGATGGAAGGCATGGACATATCGCTGTACCCCGACTTCACGGCCAAAGTGCAAGAGGAGCGCCGTCAATTTATACCACATAAGAAGCAGCTGCGCGAGTTGGGACTCGACTATGCGATGCTTTACCCGGCCAAACTGAGAATTAACACTGGTGGGAAATCGTACTTCTTCACGGACCCCAAGGAGCTGCAGAAGTCTCTGAAGACATGGGCTAGAGAGCGCAAGGAACAACGACAGCACCACAGAGAAGATTCGGGGGCGGCTTCGAACTTGGAGGAACAGGACTGAGGAGTCGCACCCAGTATATATTGCTCCCCTTTGCGGGTGGTGAGGCTAGACTCGCTGCCACACAGACAATACGCATCCCCATAAGGTGAGCTGTAAATCAGATACATTTGGGGACACTTGCTGTTGGATGGGAGAAGAAATTGAACTGCAGTGCGCACTAACCCGGAGATGCAGGGGATGTCTACAAGTGATGAAGAGGCGTATCGAGATTTAACTGCGGGGACGGGTTTGGGGGGAACGGGGGAATGGGTGAACTTCGAGTAAGGCACTGGAACACTTTGGGGCTAAGCTGAGGTGCGGAACTGGTGATAAACTTTGAAACCGTTGGTGGTTCTGTGCAGCCTCGGCACGCTTTGCCCCTGTGCTTTTGGTTGTGACACTCCCCAGGGAGTTGGGACTCGTATTGCCTAACGGACTGAGGTTTTTGAGTTGATGGGGATTCGTGGGGGGCTCTGTCTGGCCGGGTTGGGGGTGGTCAGCTGTGGGTGGAGAGGGAACAGGGGGGAGGGGTCTGGGTTTTGGTTTGGGAGGATTGTTGTTGTTGAGATGTTGAAGGGCCCGTGGTTAGCTATGAGAAACTGGATTGGAGTAAATGCATATGAATGGAGTGGCTGGCTGGCCACCATAGGTACTGGTGCCCTGGGTGGTTGTATTCTCCCTGCCCCTGGAGTCACTATGGGAGGTAGTGTATTGCGATGTCTGCTGCTGTAATGTCTGAGCGCACACATGCCCGACACACGCTAAACCTGATGACCTGGAATGTGAGAGGGCTAAATGACCACCGCAAGCTGAGGAAGGTTTTGAGCTTTCTCCACAGACATCATGTAGATGTGGCCCTGTTGCAAGAGTCACACCTTCCCGTCCGCAGTAAGCTGTTGCAGACTAGAGGGTTGGCGGGCAATATAGTGGCAGCGGGCTTCACCACTCACGCCCGTGGCGTGATTATCTGGGCTAACCCCTCCTCGAGATTGAAACTGACCCCGATACATGTGGACGCAGAGGGTAGATATGTAATTGCTAGGTGTGCGGGGAGAGGACTGGATCTGTTATTAGTGAATGTTTATGGTCCCAATCATGATAATCCGGAATTTTATGCCGCCCTGTCGGCCACATGTAGGACACACACACACTCCAAAATGTTGTGGGGGGGGGGACTTCAACTTTGTATTCGACCCTGCCAAAGATCGTTCCACGGGCCCTGCTCGAAGGCCGGTAGCATCTGCTGTCTATATGAGAGCAGAGATGACAAAACTGGACCTAGTGGATGTGTGGCGGGACAAACACCCTATGCAGGGCGGATTCACTCACTACTCGGCCTATCACAACATACATACTAGGATAGACTACTGGCTGGCCTCCTCTTCGGTCCTGGGCGGTATCAGCTCGTGTGAGATACTCCCACGCACACTTTCGGATCACTCCCCAGTCCTGATCCGTCTTTCCACTGCCAGGAAGGGGATCCCGCCCTACACTTGGCGTTTCCCACCCTATGCTCTGCTAGACGACGCCTTCCGTGGAGAAATGGCGGAAGACATAGAACGATACTTCGCAACGAATATTAATTCGGTTGATGATTTCTTCACGATATGGGAAGCCTTCAAAGTGTATATCAGGGGAATGGCCATGTCCAAACACTCTAGCGTCCTACGCTCCATTAGGCGGGAACTCTCCGACTTAGAAACTAAGCTTGCGGACTTAGAGAAACGACAGCTAGCAGCTTCCGGTAGTGGTATAGGGCAGGCGCTGCAGCCCTTGCTGACGGAATACAACGCGCTTGCGGACAGAGAGGTCCTTTTCATGGGCAAGTACGCCACTGCTCGAGCATACGGGGAGGGGGAGAGACCGGGGGCGTTGTTGGCCCGCATGGTCAAGGGCTCCCGGAGACCTTTGGTGATAGAAGAACTGCAGACTCCGGAGGGTGATAGGGTGGCTGAGGAAGACCAGATACTGGAGACGTTTAGGCGCTATTACACGGAACTCTATCGTTCCAAGGCGGGGGGTGCGGAAACGGAAATCGACGAATACCTGGAATACATCTCGATGCCGTTCCTCAAGAACTCAGACCGGGAATTCCTGATGGCCCCATTTCACGAAGACGAGATATTAGATGCCCTAGGCAGCATGCGATCGGGGAGCGCCCCGGGCTCAGACGGTCTCACGGTAGGCTTTTACAAAGCATTCAAAGACCTCCTGCTCCCGCACCTGATAACCCTCTTTGACTCCATTTGCGAAGATGGCGAGATGCCACCCTCCATGCGGGAAGCTTTGCTGGTTACGATCCCGAAACCGGGGAAGCCTCCTGATCTCTGTGGATCGTACAGACCGCTCAGCCTACTGAACGTAGACGCGAAATTGTACGCAAAGGTGCTAGCCAACCGGCTAGCTCTTACTGGTCCCGGACCTCGTGGCGCCGGAGCAATCTGGTTTCGTGCCTAGCCGGAATCTAACTTATAACATTCGCACGGTACTGGGTACGATACAGCATGTTAAACAGGAGAATCGTGCGCTGGCGATTTTCCTAGATATGGAGAAGGCGTTCGACTCCGTCGAATGGCCGTTCATGATCAGAGTGTTGCGAAAATTGGGACTGGGAGAACCGTTCTTGCAGAGGATAGGGGCACTTTACCACCACCCCTCGGCCCGTCTACGAATCGGTGACAGAGTTTCAGACCCAATACACATCAGTAGGGGAACCCGACAGGGATGCCCCTTGTCGCCACTGCTGTATGCGCTGGTAGTGGAACCACTAGCATGTGCCATGCGGGAATACCATAGCCTGGAGGGTGTCAGTTTCCCTACCTACAAAATTGGTATCTCAACATACGCCGACGACACTCTACTGTACGTCCGTGACCCAGAAGCCAACTTGACCTCGATACTCAGAGAAGTGGTCCGATTTGGAGCGCTTTCCGGACTAAGAGTGAACTGGGACAAGTCCATCGCCTTCCCCCTGACCCCAGTCACGAGGCCATTCGATATGGAATACCCCCTGCAATGAACAGACGACTCGGTCAGATACCTGGGCATCCGCCTACACACGGACCCCGAGATCCTGATACGGGACAACTACGGGGTCGCGTTTAACAAACTAGTGGACGATGTGGATGTCTGGATCAGACTCCCGCTTTCACTATTAGGCAGGATTGCCATCATAAAAATGATAGTGCTTCCCCAGTTCCTCTTCCTCTTCGTTAACATCCCGGTAGTACTGTCGAAGGTCTTCTTTAAACGATTAACACAGGTCCTAGTCAGGCTTGCCTGGGGAGGGAAACAACCGCGAGTCAAATGGGCGACACTGACACTCCCATGCGAAATGGGGGGACTGGGGGCGCCAGACCTGGAGCGCTACTATCGAGTGGCGCAGGCGATTCACTTACACTCATGGATCCACGGAGATGCGCGCACGCCGCATCTCATTCTAGAGCGGCTGTTTGCTGACCCGCTCCCCCTGCCTGCCACGATCTGCCTCCCAGCGGACCGAGCGGTCGGACAGATGGACTCGCTCAAGGCGACCAACCACGCGTGGCATGCACTGATGAGGGAGCGTGGTTGCGAATTGATGTACTCCCCACAAATGCCCGTGGCCTGGGCCCTATGGCTAGACCCGCTTAACGAGAAGGGAGTATTGGAGGCCCTAAGAGCCCTAGGCATACTGAATATGGAGGACTTGTTCTTGGAGGGTACTCTAAAGACCTGGGAACAACTCCCCCCTATCACCCCGGCTCCCTCGCTGCTACAAAGGTTCCAGTACCACAGGCTCCGATCAGCCTGCCGGGAAATACTAGGCCCCTCACTGGAGGAACCTGAGGAGATCCCTGAATTGACATATGTTATTAAGACTAAAACCCCTACAAAACTGGTCTCCGTAGTCAACAAGCTAGGAATCTCGCACCAAACATTGCCAAACTCTGCTCCTAGAGCAGCGTGGGAGACAGATCTCCAAGCCCCCATAGATGATGCTATGTGGCGCTATTGCTGTGCCAACACTCGTAAAGTTTCTCTTAATGGCAGGCATCGGCTAGTGCATTTTAAATTCCTGCAGAGGGTGTACTACACCCCCGAGCGGCTACATCGCTATGACCTACGTGCATCCTCGGAGTGTGAGCGCTGTCGAGCACAGGTCGCTGATTTTTTTCATTTGGCCTGGCTATGCCCAGGGGTAAGCTCCTTCTGGGGGGAGGTTTTTGCGGAGCTAGACAGGATACTGGGGGAGCCGCTGCAGAGATCCCCGTCGCTCGCACTGCTAGGCTTCTCCAAACCACTGGCCCCCGCGTTGCGCAGGATAGTGGATGTGGCGATGCTATTGGCCAGAAGAGTCGTGGCAACGTGCTGGATGCGCGGACCACTCCCTACCAAAACGAGATGGCTCAGGGACCTCCAATACTGCTGCACCCAAACGGAACTGTACAGCGAACTGCTGCCGCCCAAAAGCAGGCCGAAATCCTTCTGGGACCTCTACAAGGAATACCTACACAAGGGGGAGGGGGACAGCTCTGACACGTCAGACGTCGACGAGCTCCAGGCTCAGGAGTTGGGCAGTGATTCAGAATTGGGACATCTACCACATGAGGGGAACTGAAGATTTGAGTTTAGGAGGTGGGAGAAGGGAGGGTGCGTATGGTACACTGGGGAGGAGGGATGGGTGTGACGCGGACTAGAAGGTAGCATGGGTGGTGGGTGGTTATGACACACACGGAGGGCGCAACCAACATTATTAGCATAGGAAGGATGACAGAGACTCCATTAATGCAATCGATAGCAAAAGGGGAGGGCCTGGGGGTTGTTTAGGGGTAGTTTCCTTTCTGGTTTTTTTCTTTTGTGTTGTTGCAAGGCCGCAATGTTATATTTGCACTGTATGAATGCCGACTGTCTAATTGCTGAGATGAGGTCTTTCAGGGGGAGATATGGCTGGCGTATACTGATTTGTTCCATCACTTTGCGCCGCCGGGCCTCCGGGATGCCGGCACGCTGGCTGTGTATAGTGTCCTCAAGTATTGCCCATTGGGCCCTCACGATGTTTTGTGTACTGTTACGTAGAAATGCAATGTCTATTTACGTTGACGGTCGGCGATGTCACAAAATAAAGGTCTTTATAAAAATACAAATAAAAAGAAAGGGGCGTGACACCAAATAAAGTGAAAGCGCGAAATGGGGGGCTTTTGCAAAAAAAATTGTTTCTCTAGTTGACAAACAATATTTTGCTGCCTTCACTTTATAGCGGTCGTACCCCTTTCTTTAGACGAGCTGTACCTAAAGAAAGTGGCACGGCTGCCATTAAAGGTAAAGTGCGGAATGCTGTGCATGTAAAAAATAAATAAAAGAAGTAGTTCCTAAACAAAAAGATGAAACCTTACACGGTAAGGGAAATTGAGTTGACCGGTGCTCCTCGTTTACAAACGAAAGTAAGGTATGAGGAGCACCGGCCAATAAGGAGCCAGGAAGCAAGAGCAATAGAATGTTCAACCAATGGAAAGCATCAGCTGTAATTACCCTCGGTAAAGTGATTACAGCAGGTCTTGTAGACAGCGCCTTCGCGCTGATGCTCGACCTAAAACCCTGAAAGGTATTGGGGTACTGATACACGTTGCTCTCATTACTTTCAAGGTTGACCAAGAAACTCCGAGAGAGAAGGACGGTCAGAACACAGACAAGAAGAGCATACAAAGTCCAGAGACACGTAATGCGCTTCAAGCTATACTTAGAAGACAATCCAAAATCTAAACCTCAATTTAAAAAGAAGAAAGTATCAGGTCTCAAAGTTAGACATGCCCAGAATTCTGAGGACTCAACTTCTGAATGGGGAATGGGCTCTGACGATGCTAGACAGCACAGCAGAAGTAACAATAGCTCACCAGAACCTGAACGAATTTCGGGGGACAGCGGAGTTGAATGAGCATACCACGGTGGAGACACCTGATACGAGGGTAAGTGTCCCACATAGGTAACATGAGATAACACTCCAAATGGAGGAGGACAAAGCCAGAAAAGTTAAAGGTCTCTTTTGGGAGAACTTGACTTACGGCTATGACATCCTTTTAGCTGAACAAGATTAGCTGCCTGAAATTATGGATTGCCCAAAGGTAGAAACTGTAATTTTACCATTTTTTTTCTAAACTTGTTCAAATATACTTAAAACAGACTGACGAGCAGGAGTGGGCAGTAGCACTTGCTCCAGCACTATATCGCAACCAATTTGGGTGGGATACCGAGTCACTTCACCATATAATCCCAGTAAAAACTACTCCAACTCCAGAGACAGTACCCAATAAAACAGGAAGCGAAAAAACAGGTCAGGGAGATCTTCGATCAACTTGAATACCAAGGTGTAATAGAAACTTGCATCTCCTCAATGAATAATCCTTTGTTTCCTGTAACAAAACCCGATAATTCATATCGTCTAGTTTTAGACTACAGACATCTGAACACGTGCACTAAAACATTTGCAGTACAGAATGCACATAGTGCTGCAGTGATGAATGATATTGTGCTGGAAAAATATGAAACAACACTAGATATCTCAAATTAATTTTCTGCCAAAATATAGCACCTGAAAGCAGGTATTTGACAACATTCTCAGCGCTAGGTTCACAACGTCGATTTTGTTGATTCCCCCAAGGGTATAAGAATAGCCCTTAGTTGTTTTCCGCTAGGGTAACAGAGTTACTTCAGATCTTGGATGAAGAGGCATTGTCCTATGTAAATGATATTTGTCTGACGGATAATGATTTAAAGGATCACTTGACCAGGGTGAGCAACATAATTTTGGGTTCGCCTCTGAGGGCTACAAATTCAACTTTAAAAAAATCAAAAATAGCCCACGTCAATGTCCTATTTTTGGGATACAAGCTATCAAGTGAAGGAAAAAGCCTGGCAACCAACTTTTTAGAAAAGTGTGCGCTGCTCCAACCTCCTAAATCTTTGATTGGGATTTTTAAATTTTGGCAGGACATACATTTTGGATTACGCAGAAAAAGCCAAAGCTTTCTACGATTCAATCAGTCCTGATTTTTCAGTTAGGCATTGAACACAGGAACACACAGATATCCTTTGTTCCCTACAAGCTGACATGATCGCATCAAAACACTTGCAGACACTCGTAAATGTCCGCAACCTGGTGATCCGTGTTATAGCAACTTAGCCCCAGTAAATGGTGGCCAGAGGGCACCACTGCGCCTCCTAGTTCGATTGAAGTGGCCAGAAATCTGGGTGTACTTTTTGATTCATCATTGTCCTTTGACCATCATGTAAGGAATGTCACGGGAAGTTGTTTCAATATTATAAAATCTTTAAAGAAATTCTTTGATTTTCTCCCCACAGAATCGAGAAAGGCGGTGGCAGTGGCTCTCATACTTTCCCGTCTTGATTATTGCAATGGTCTTATGGCAGGGGTAAAAAAGCTCACGTTAAAAAAACTACAAAGCGTGCAACACGCGGCAGCAAGACTGGTACTTAAACTGCCTCGAAAATCCTCTTTATCTACAGCCCTTGCACTGGCTGCCTCTCCACAAAAGGATTTTGTTCAAAATCCTTCTGACTACCTTCCGAGTGCTAAATAATATCGGCCCAAGGTATCTTTCAAGAAGATATACCCGTTATAACCCTACCAGAGTTTTAAGATCAGTAGGCTCTAATTTAATCAGTATTCCCAAATTTCATCACAAAACCAAGGGTGGAAAAACCCTAAGTGTCCTGGCTTCTAAGGCATGGAATTCCATGCCTAAAGTTAGAGAGTCCATTCAGGAAACAGCTTAAAACCTGGATTTTCAATCTGACAGATGCCTACGTACTGGCCGCCATTTTGATCTCACCTCTGTTTCTCCCACTTTCCTCAGCGCCAGGATGCTCCTTCCGGAGCGACAGTTCGCGCTTTATAAATACCAAATACAAATACAAATACAAATAGCGGTTCAATCTGGGTACACTTACCTAACCTTCAATGAAGGGGTAATTGTACCCATAGCATACAAATCACACTTGTAAACACACGCTGAAATGTGCTTTGCTTCTACAGAAAAAATACTGACTGCAGTACAGACCGCTGTAATAAGAGAAAGAGAACCGACTCCGGGGAAACAAATAACTGTCGTAACTCTGGTACCAGCCTTTGAGGCTGCTACAAAGGAAAGCGTTCCTAATGCTAAAACCTTACATCTAAGATGGATACAATGGGCTAATTCTCTCAATGCAACAAATGTAGAATACAGGTATGACCCTAGTCTAAAATTACAAGCATTCCTGGAATATGAACAAGAATATAATCTCCCAAATTAAATAATGCCTCTAGATCAGTATGAATATATTATTTGCACCGATGGTTCTGCTCAGTGCCATAGGAAGTAAACAGCAATACAGCGCCACAGGTGTGATTGTGAAAGGCCGTATGCAGGATGGTAAGTTTTATCCGAGCAGTACAAAGACACAGTCTCTAGGAGACTGCATGGCTCAGCTGACAGAACTAAAAACCCTGTTACTGGCGCTAATAAACACGGATCGAGAATTCCCCACACTGATCTTGTGCAATTCTTTTTGTGTCCAGTCATACTACGAATACCTTCCCTACTGGGGTCAGAATGGGTTTAAGGACACAAAAGGTGGCACAATGAAGCATATAATTCTTTGGGAACAGGTAGCTTAGTTAAAAAACGAATTACCAAGAGCTCACGTGATACAGACATTGAGTCATCAACGTGATGGCGTTTACTTTGAAGGGAATTCATTGGCTGATGAAGCTGCGAAGGGGGCAGTACGAACTGCTGCCGTAGCTGCAATCACATGTTCGAAAACGAGAATACACGGACAGATAACGGTAGCTGTCATTGCTTCACACAAAAACAGCACAGCCTTACCAAAAGGTTTTCCACTCAAGTACTCCTACAAGCTGGATGCAAAAACATTCTGTATACTCAAATTGCAGGAGAGAGATAGAGTAATACCAAACATGGATCGCAGATTAGGTTTAATTCTAACTGCATAGAGGGTCTAGGTTCTGCAAAAGCAGGGATTACCGCAACCGTTTCTTTATTGAAACAGCGCTATTGGTGGCCAGGTTAACTTAACAGACAAAGAATTTTGTCCAAAACTGCGACATCTGTCAGCAGATGAAGGGTTTCACCGTAGCACATCCAGCGCAGACACCATTACTAATATCAGAGAGACCTCTTGCATGTGTCTATTTGGACAACTGCAGCCCCTTACATTCAGATGGGTTTACAAGTATATCTTGGTGGCAGTGGATTCATCCTCAAGATTCCTATGGGTATGGACTCAGCGCTCGGCTAACGCCTGAAATGTTATAAAAGATTGGAGAGTCTTCATAGCGACATACCCAGTTGGCACATACATTCTGACCGTGGCCCCGCATTTAGCTCTAGGGCTTACAAGGAAGCCATGGAAGGCTTGGGTGTAGCATTGCGGTACTCCTCTCCGTACCATCCCGAGGGAAATTCTGTTGTGGAGAGGATAAACCAAGACTTAAAGAAGTCTTTAACAGCTAGGTTATGTCAGAGTCCACTTGCTTACCAACTCTTTCCTCTCGAAGACTTGCACAGGAACAGAAGATCCTAGCTTTCCGACTCCCACTTCCAACCAATCAGAATCAGAAGTATATCTTGACTCTAACTGATTAGATAGAGGGAAGGGGAAAATTGGATAAAATAACGAAAGAAATAAAACAGAGAAGAGACTGGTCCTGATCCTCTGGAGTTCCATAGGAATCTTCAATCAGCTTGCAAATCAGCTTCTCAAAGAACCCTAGGAATACTAAACACATACAAGATAATAAATCACTGTACCTGAGCTACTCTGGTCTTCCTATTACTGCTTCTAAGAACACCTACCCAGGAATCAGTAACGACCTGCCGCTCTTCTATACTGAAGTGTAGTTTTGTGAATGATCTGCCTATTCTGTATTTTCAGATGACAGCTCTCCCTCTTACTTCTGCAAATAATAATAAGGTTATTACTTTCTGCTCAATGCTCTGTGGTTGCACTATTTTATACTGCTTGTTTTCTCCACCTACCAGTGTTGTCTAAAACGTTATCCTTATATTGTTTTCTTCTTGTACAGGGACTTCCTCCTGAATAGATGAATTAACCTCATTCAACCCTCCAGGTAAGTTTCCTATTCTTCTGCTTGTAATTTATTTTACAGTACTGAAAACCTCTCTAACACTGTCCCTATCTTTTTCTAGATTTAACTTGAAGTCTTCTGTCTAGCACTGGTTCTGCAGACGAAATTCAGCATTGGTGAGTCGGATTTACTCAATTAACAGTTCATTGACCTTTCCTTGCATAGATAACGGTGTGATAACAATATTTACACAGTCTCATGAACTTGCACAGATACAGGAAACATTCCACTTAGCTCTGTATTTCTCCGCTACTTCGAATGAGTCTCTCTCTCTCTGCTTCAGTGGATAAATGACTGGAAATCACAGCTCTGGAATGATTCTTCGCTGACACGCTGTTTAAAAGGCTCTGGTTTCTTCTTTGAAACGAACTCTGCTTGAACACTCTTTAAACTCTCGACTTCGTGAACCCCAAGGTCAAGGCAGCGAAAGTTAAAATAACTCTTCGCTGACTGGAAACGTTTCTTTTCTTAATTCCCTAAGACACTCTCTGACGCGACCTCTGTGACCGGATTCCTCGGTGAAGTGCGCAGTTCCAAAGGAATGCGCGCTGCACCTGGACTCTCAATCACGCGCTGGAAAGGCTAGACTGCTAACCTAGCATTCCGCGCATTCCACAACCGGGACCAAGTGAAGTCTCGGCTGGCCCGCCATTTTCTTGTCTTTAAACACATTGAGTCTGCATTAAACTTACTAAAATGAGGGATCCTGACAGTACCCCCCACCAAAGAGGGTCCTCCCGGTCTAGGTTGGTAGGATTTCTTTGGTGAAAGAGACACGCCAACCTAGGAGCATGAGCATCCGACTCCAACTCCCAAGACCTTTCCTCTGGCCCATAGCCTTTCCAGTCCACTAGATAGTACAGTCTTCCTCTTACTCGTTTTGAATCCACAATTTCCTTGACCTCAAATTCTAATCCAGTTTCCAACTGAATTGGAGGTGGAATTCCTTCTTTCCGCAACCCCTCAACTGATTTCTTTAATAAGGAGACATGGAAAACTGGATGAATTTTTAGTTTCGTGGGCAAAGTCAGTTTAAAGGTTACTGGATTGATCTGTTCTGCAATAGGATATGGTCCTATGAATCTAGGCTGAAACTTTCGACTGCCCTTTAGTCGAAGATTCTTAGTATTTAACCAAACCTCATCACCTACTTCTAAATCTGGGGTATCTCTTCTCTTTTTGTCAGCATACTTCTTGTACTTGCTTTTAGCCTGCTCTAAATTCTTGGATGCCTCTTCATGTATCTGCTGTAAGTGAGTTACTAAATCCTGAACTGCCAGGACAGAGATGTGAACATCTTGCACTGTGGAATTCGGGTGTTTGCCATAATTCAAATAGAATGGTGAATAACCCGTGGACACATTCTTTGCGTTATTATAAGCAAATTCTGCAGTCCATAAATAGTCCATCCATTCCCCACCCTGCTTCAACGTGAATAACCTTAAATACTGCTCCACTTCCTGGTTCACTAGTTCAGTTTGTCCATCAGTCTCTGGGTGAAAACTGGTGGAAAAACGTGTCTCAACCCCAAGTCTCTTCATAAAGGCCTTCCAGAAATGAGACACAAATTGAGTTCCTCGGTCCGATATCATGACCTCAGGAATTCCATGTAATCTCACCACCTGAGCACTAAAATGAGCTGCTAACTGCCTAGCAGTTGGAGTTCCTTTCAAGGCTACAAAATGCGCCATTTTGGTGTATGCATCCACTACCACTAAGATGGTGTTAAACCCTTGACAAGTGGGAAGGTCAGTTATCAAATCTAGAGTGACTGTGTGCCAGGGGGAAGGAGGATTAGGCAAAGGTTGTAATAAACCCTTAGGTGCTTGCCGTTCTGATTTTCCCTGCGCACAAATCTCACATGTCTTTACATATTGCTCAATGTCCTTATTCATGTGTGGCCACCAATACTTTCTTTTAACTAAGTCCACAGTCTTCAATTCTCCCTTGTGACCTGCCAACAGATGATCATGGCATTCATTCATCGCTTGTCTCTGTAGTGTAGAAGTGGGTAAGTACAAGGCTTCAGTCTGATAAGGTAAACCATCAATGACTTCTCTTCCATCTCCTTGCTGCACCCACTCCAGCATTTTCTCAGGCGACATGACTTGGAGAATTTGTTCCTTAACACTCAAAGAATATACTGCGCCGATGATTTTAGAATTGGGAATGATTGCTTGTGTCTTAATTTCCTCTTTTCCCTCTCCTGTACCCATTCGGGACAAGGCGTCCGCTTTTCCGTTTTGAGCTCCAGGTCTGTAGGTAATGACAAAGTCGTAGTCGGCGAAATACAATGACCAACGAAGTTGCCGAGGCATTATGGTCCTGGCTGATTTTAAAAATTTCAAATTACGATGGTCAGTGTAAACTGTGACTACATGATGGGCTCCCATTAAGTAGTGTCTCCATTCCTTGAAGGCGTCTTTTATTGGTAATAGTTCCTTTTCGGTTATTGTATAGTTGATTTCTGCTGGAGTCAATTTCCGTGAACGATAGGCCACGGGGTGTAGTTGACCAGTTTCCTTGTTCCTTTGAGAAAGTACACCTCCTACAGCCAAATCTGAAGCATTCGTTTCTACATAGAAGGGCTCAGATGGGTCTGCATGAAGAAGGATCGGAGCTGAAGTAAATTCATCCTTTAAGGCCTTGAATGCTAATTCTGCTCCCTCAGACCATTCAAATTGTAATCCTTTCCTCAGCAGCCTAGTGAGAGGAAGGATTCGGCGGGAGAACTCACTAATGAACCGGCAATAGAAGTTTGCAAAACCAATGAATGCTTGTACTTCTTTTACACTGGTTGGGGACTTCCATTCCAACACTGCCTGAATTTTCTGCTTGTCCATGTGAATACCCGACTGCGAGATTACAAAGCCCAGGAACTCAACTTCTGTGACATTGAAAGCACATTTTTCCAGCTTGACAAATAACCTGTTTTCTCTCAGCTTTTGTAGAATCTTTTGTACTTGGTTCCGATGTTCTTGTACATCGACAGAGTAAATCAAGATATCGTCAATATAAACTATTGCACATTGATCTATGTATTCACTGAGAACATCGTTTATGAAATGCTGAAAGGCAGCAGGGGCATTGCACAACCCATAGGGCATCACCTGATACTCGAACAATCCAAAACGGGTTCTAAACGCAGTTTTCCATTCATCCCCAGCTCTTACTCGGATGAGATGGTATGCCCCTCTTAGATCCAACTTCGTGAATATCCGTGCCCCCTTCACCTGGTCTAACAAGACGGAAATGAGTGGAAGTGGATATCTATTCTTCTTGGTTATTCGGTTGATTGCGCGATAGTCAATGCAAGTCCTCAACTCGCCTTCTTCGGCACGAAGAATAGAGGCGAGGAGACTGGGGATTGAGAAGGGCGAATGAATCCATTTGCTAAATACTTGTTGAGGTACTCTTTTAAATGATCATGCTCCTTTTCGGTCAGAGCATAAACCCGACTGCACAGCATATTTGCCCCTGGTTCAAGGTCTATTTTACAATCATAGACACGATGCGGTGGTAACTGTTCCGCTTCCTGCTCATCAAACACATCTTTAAAATCTTGATATTCCGGGGGTATCGTCTGGGTATTGATTACGCACACCGTTGCATCGGCTGAACATAAGGCTTGAGCCGGATTTTCCCGATGGTTTTCCATTTGGTTTCCGAAACAGTTGTTCCTACAGTAATCTGAAGTCATTTCTATGGTTCTGGCAGCCCAATCTATCGTTGGATTGTGCTCAGTGAGCCAAGGAAGCCCAAGAATCAACTGAAACTGAGGTGCGTCGATCAAATTAAAATGAATGTCTTCTCGATGGCCATCCTCTCGAATTAACTGCACCAATTCCGTGTGACTTACTATAGGGCCAGAAGATAAATTTGTCCCATCAATGGCTCTGACCGATTCACTCTTGTCTTTAGCTATGGCTCTCAATCCAATCTTACTTGCGAATTTCAGATCACAAAAGTTTCCTGTTGCCCCTGAATCAACCATAACTGTTATGCCTTCTCGCACTTCTTGACGGAACTTGATGGTCGTTGATAATATGAGATGTGGAGAAGACGACTGTAGGGTGTTAGCCAATTGGTGTTCTTGTGGAGTTGGTTCTTGACTCGCATCCACCTGTACAACTCCTTCTACAGGTGGTGCAGCTAGTTTTCCTTCGGCTTATAAGATCCTTTGGGTTTCTTTGGACAATTCCTCACAAAATGTCCGCTTGAACCACAATACATGCATAGATTGCTGGCTCGTCTTTTCTCTTTTTCTTCCTTAGTAAGCGGTCCCCTTATCGTTCTGATTTGCATGGGTTCTGAGCTGTTACCTCCTTCTGCACCTTTTTCTGGTTCAAACCTTGCTCTATCAAAACGGGGTACTGTGCTTCGAAACTCACGTCGTCTTTCACCCTTCCGTTCCCCTTGACGGAAATCCAATTCCAATACTAGATCTATTAGGGCAGATATCTCAGTGGGTCGATTAGGTATTTGTGCCAGTCCATCTTTTAATTCATCTCGTAGGCCACGATAGAATATTGCAGTTCTTTTACTTTCGGGCCAATCAGTCTCCATAATTAACTTGTTAAATTGGGCCAAATACGCTACTAAGTCTCTATTGCCCTGTTTCAGATCCAACAACTCATTGTCCACTGCCTGCGAGATTCTTCTCCGGTCGAATATTCGCAAAAATTCTTTTTTAAACTCATCATAATTCTGCAGAAGAGGGTCATCTCTTGATACCAAAGGCATAGACCATGCGGCCGCATCTCCACTCAAATATGATAAGATGAATGCCACTTTAGATTGTGAGTCAGGGAAGATAGAAGGGCGACACATAAAGTGCAAGGAACATTGTGCGATGAACACCTGTGCTTTCTGGGGATCCCCATGAAATCTCTCTGGTGCCGCTAGGGGTATGACCGGGGACAAGGAATGTATTACCTGTGTGGTTGATTTGCTAGTTTCCCCCGTAGATGTTATGGGAGTCTCCCTATTTCTTAAAAGTGATGGCCCAACTTGCTGCGCTAACTCTGCGGTTTCTTTTCTGGAATTTATCACCTCTTGCCTCAACCTTTGGTTTTCTTCTTTTACTGCTACTAACTCCTTTTGTATTGTATCTAAAACCACCCCCAGTGTCTGCAAATTAATTCCCTCAACCATTCTGTTCGGGTGCAAGTTTACAACGTGGGCACTTCACTCTGTCAGAGTCCACTTGCTTACCAACTCTTTCCTCTCGAAGACTTGCACAGGAACAGAAGATGCTAGCTTTCCGACTCCCACTTCCAACCAATCAGAATCAGAAGTATATCTTGACTCTAACTGATTAGATAGAGGGAAGGGGAAAATTGGATAAAATAACGAAAGAAATAAAACAGAGAAGAGACTGGTCCTGATCCTCTGGAGTTCCGTAGGAATCTTCAATCAGCTTGCAAATCAGCTTCTCAAAGAACCCTAGGAATACTAAACACATACAAGATAATAAATCACTGTACCTGAGCTACTCTGGTCTTCCTATTACTGCTTCTAAGAACACCTACCCAGGAATCAGTAACGACCTGCCGCTCTTCTATACTGAAGTGTAGTTTTGTGAATGATCTGCCTATTCTGTATTTTCAGATGACAGCTCTCCCTCTTACTTCTGCAAATAATAATAAGGTTATTACTTTCTGCTCAATGCTCTGTGGTTGCACTATTTTATACTGCTTGTTTTCTCCACCTACCAGTGTTGTCTAAAACGTTATCCTTATATTGTTTTCTTCTTGTACAGGGACTTCCTCCTGAATAGATGAATTAACCTCATTCAACCCTCCAGGTAAGTTTCCTATTCTTCTGATTGTAATTTCTTTTACAGTACTGAAAACCTCTCTAACACTGTCCCTATCTTTTTCTAGATTTAACTTGAAGTCTTCTGTCTAGCACTGGTTCTGCAGACGAAATTCAGCATTGGTGAGTCGGATTTACTCAATTAACAGTTCATTGACTTTTCCTTGCATAGATAACGTTGTGATAACAATATTTACACAGTCTCATGAACTTGCACAGATACAGGAAACATTCCACTTAGCTCTGTATTTCTCCGCTACTTCGAATGAGTCTCTCTCTCTCTCTGCTTCAGTGGATAAATGACTGGAAATCACAGCTCTGGAATGATTCTTCGCTGGCACGCTGTTTAAAAGGCTCTGGTTTCTTCTTTGAAACGAACTCTGCTTGAACACTCTTTAAACTCTCGACTTCGTGAACCCCAAGGTCAAGACAGCGAAAGTTAAAATAACTCTTCGCTGACTGGAAACGTTTCTTTTCTTAATTCCCTAAGACACTCTCTGACGCGACCTCCGTGACCGGATTCCTCGGTGAAGTGCGCAGTTCCAAAGGAACGCGCGCTGCACCTGGACTCTCAGTCACGCGCTGGAAAGGCTAGACTGCTAACCTAGCATTCCGCGCATTCCACAACCGGGACCAAGTGAAGTCTCGGCTGGCGCGCCATTTTCTTGTCTTTAAACACATTGAGTCTGCATTAAGCTTACTAAAAGGAGGGATCCTGACAGGTTATTAGGTTTGGGTGGTGGTTGGGTCAATCAATGAAATGGGGTACAACGAGCCTTTAACAATATGCCAAGAAGTTCTCCAGGGGTCTCACTCCTTACGAGGTCCTATTTGGGACGATAATGTGGGTACCTAATTTTGACTGTAAAAGCACAGTGGCGGATGAAAAACTATTTGGCATCAATAAACGTTTGGCTGTTTTACAGGATCTGAACGAATCCAGAGCACTACTAAGCAAAGTGCAAGTAAAACTCCGCGCCACTGGGGAAGTCAAGTCAGTCACAGCAAGAACTGTCCAGATCCCAAACGTCGGGGATCTAGTCAGAGAAAGACCGAGGACAAGAAAGAATTTGGGCTGTCATACAGAAGCCAATACCTGTCCTGGCAGTCGAAGGAACAAGAACAGTACTTCTTCCGCCTTCTGACGGCAAAAAAGAAAAGAGATTTGTCTCCATTGATCTGATCAAACCACACTATGTGGCCAATACTGAATGGTAGGCCTCGTTGGCTCTTGGGTAGCCAATGCTCTCCTCTCGCTACCATACAGGAAGTATTTCCAACAATGAAATGGAACTTGTTCCTCTGGAAACAGAACTTCAAAACATAAAGGAAATACAAATTTAAATTCGGCCAAACACCGGAGTGTACATCAATGTTATGTTATGTTATGTTACAAGGCTCTTATAGAGCTCAAGTACACCCAGGGGTTTCATGGCACTACTGGAAACATACCAAAATCAGAGGGGATCTAGACGTGCGCATTTGTGAAAAACTGTTTTTTTTTTTTTGTTTTTTGTTTGATGCAAGACTTTATTGACAGTGTCAGTAAAATACAGTAGGGTGCCTACAACCCTGGGGCCGGTCGAACCATTCATTCCCTCTGATGAATAGAAAGATACACAGCTATTCAGCCGACAACCAGCGGTCCGGCAGCGTCATCAATAATATATACAAACAATAGACAATCCGCAATAGCTTCAAAATTGCATGTCATCTTGCTTTTCTGTTTTTTGTTAACTTAACTTAAACTAGTGACTCATTAGTTAAAAAAAACAGCGTCTCTTGTCGTTTGTAATCCGCTTTCCATTGCTGTACATACACAGTCTTGGACCGTTGATCCAACCACCCCCACCCCCTGCCAGACCCACACCATGAATCTGCTCTGTGTCTCGGACTTGCTCATTCTATCGTCCCCATAGTAGCCAGTGGCTCTGAGTCAATTAACTATCATCCATCTCGTCCTCTGAGCTATCAGTCATCTTCCTCTAGGGGTTCACACGGGTCCCCCCAATAAGTGTTCCATGGCTGCCATACCACATTCTATTTACGAGGGTTCGCCCTCAGCTTATAAACCTCCCGTTCTGTTACCATAAGTGTGTCCATGTTCCTGCACCATTGTGACAAAGTTGGTACCTCTGCTGCCCCCCACTTCTGCGCTATATCTCGTTTTGCTGTCACAATACCCACTGTGGCCCATAATCTACCATAAAGCGCTAGATCATTAGCTCCCCACACATTTAGCAGGCACACACGAGGGTCAGGTGTCAGAGAGGTTTCTAGTGTTTGCGAGATGGTACGCATCACCTGCTGCCAGTAGCTTACAAGGGATGGGCACTCCCAGATGGTATGTATGAAAGTGCCCTCTGCCCCGCAGCCCCTGAGACAGTGTGGGTGAGGTGCCCCATGCAATCTGTGTAGTGTAGTCCTTGTATAGTATATCCTATGCAAAATGTTTAGTTGCACCAGACGGAACCTAGCTGATATGCCCGCCTCGCGTGGGGACGCCAAGGCTGCATTCCATTCCGTTTCATCCATGTCTCCTATCTCCGCAACCCATTTTTCTCTCAACCTTTCTAACGTGTCCTGCAGGTTATTTAGCAGTTTACGATAAGTCAGGGAGGTGGCTCCCTCTTGCATAAAATCAGTGAGCAGGTGGTCTTCAAGCGGCGAGGATTCCGGGACTGTTGTGTCTGCAGGGATTGCTGCCATAAGGGCGTGTCTGATATGGACATATCTGTACGTTTCAGTGGGACCAAGGTCATAGTGTTGCTGAAGATATGAAAACGGGACTACCCCCTCTCTCGACCACATGTCCCCCACCGTGGAGATCCCTATATTGTCCCACTGGGTGAACCCTTTAGTCTGTCGTAGCTGTCCCAGGGCCTTTGTGTCCCACAACGGAGTTAACTTCGTGATTACACCCCTCACTTCAGTTTCGTTTGTGCCCTATGCCATAACAATACCGTGTGTTTGGTGGGTCCCGTTAATTTCGCCGCTGCTCCCTTGTGATACAGCGGTGCCAACAGGCTATGCGTCCCAGTTGCGCCCTGTCCGCGAGGTAGGCTGTCTCAGTCTGTGGGGTGTGCAGCCACTGATTAATAATTTTGAGCTGTGCTGCCCAATAATACAACTGCATATTTGGCAGGGCGATCCCTCCATCGTACCAGCTTCTGTTAAGTTTTAAATGCGCGATGCGAGCTGGGCCGTCTCCCCATAGTAAGCCCATCATTGCAGCTGTCACTTTTTGGAAATAGCTTTGAGGTATCAAGGTCGGTGTGTTTTCGAGCACATACAGGAAACGCGGCAGCGCCATCATTTTAAATAATGCCGCTCTGCCCAGCATTGTCAGCGGAAGGGCCTTCCAATGCCTAACATCGCTTCTCAACCGAGTGAGAGGAGGTTGCAGATTTTTTTCAAAGAATTCATGAACGTCCTGGGTGACGTAGATTCCTAGGTACTTGAAGGAGGTTGTCGCCACTGTCAAGGGGCAATTGCCGGGGAGAGCCAGAGCTGGGCCCTTTAATTCGTAGATGACCGATTTCGCCCAATTTATAGTGTATCCGGATGTTCATCCGTGGGTATCGCATATCCCTAATAGGCTAGGGACACCTCTCTCTGGGTCTGTCAGGTAAATCAACATGTCGTCTGCATAGCGGGAGACTCTGTCTTCCCAGTTGTCGTTCCAGGTGATCCCCTTCAGCAGCGGGGTCTTCCTAATGGTAACAGCCAACGGCTCCAGAACCAGTGCGAACAATAGAGGTGAGAGTGGGCATCCCTGCCTAGTCCCCCTTGCCAGTGGTATTTCACGTGAGGTATGGCCGTTCGCCACCACACGTGCCACGGTGCTAGTGTATAGCAGCCGCACCCAGGAGATGAATTTGGGGCCGAACCCCATGTGCGCCAGGACCGCGAATAAGTACTGCCACTCCACCAAGTCGAATGCCATTTTGCCATCGAGGGATAGTATAACCGCCGGTTCTGTCAGCGAGGGCGCTCTAGCCAGTGCTCCCTGCACTCTAAGGAGGTTTAGTGCCGTACTCCTATGTGGCATAAAGCCGGACTGATCTAGGTGGATCAACTACTCCAGAAAGGGCAACAGTCTGGTCGCTAACACTTTCGCTAGTATTTTAGCCTCTACGTTAAGAAGCGAGATCGGCCGATAAGACGTGCATTCACTAGGTGATTTACCTGGCTTCGGGATTACCACTATAGTCGCAGTTCGCTGATCGAGGGGTAGGATTCCCTCTTCCCGACTCTCCTCATACATCGCCCGCAGGGGCTGACTCAATGATTCTGACCGTGTTTTATACCATTCGATTGGTATCCCGTTCGGCCCAAGAGCCTTGCCCGATCTTATAGCTCCAATGGCCAACTGAATCTCCTCAGTTGTCAAATCAGAGTCGAGTTCTGCTATTGCGTCCGTCGATAGGGTCGGTGTTAAAACTCCGCGGAGTGCCTCTTTTGCCATTTCCTCCGTAACTTTGACCGCTGGGGAGTACACCCCTTGGAAATGATCTGCCAGTATGTCTACAATTTCTTCCGGGCGCGTGTGCAGTATTCCGGTTGCGTCAGCTATTTGCAGTATAGTTCTGTTACCCCCCTTTTTCCTGTCCAGCCAGGCCAAGAGTTTACTTGCTTTATCTCCGATATCATATACTCTAAGTGCGGTCGCTGCAATGTCTGCCACTGTTTGGCGTCTCAGGTGGTCATCATAGAGTCTTTGGCTCAGCTGAAGGGCATGCAACGTATCCTCCGATGGGGCAGCCATATGGGTCGCGTTTGCTCTGCTAAGTTCCAGCTCGAGCTCTACTAATTCTCTCTTTTGCGCGCGTTTGTGGCCTGATATGGACGAGACAGCCTGCCCCCTCAGGACTGTTTTATAGGCTTCCCACAGGATAGATGGGGAGTCAACTGAGTTCAGGTTTTCTGTAAAGTAGTTTCGGGTCGCCTTTTTCAACTCTTTACTAACCGACGGGACCTTGTACCCTGGATAAATTGGGTATACTCTTCTACGAGTCTTTTCCTGACTGGACAGGGTCAGCGTTAATGGCGAGTGATCTGAAATACCTCTTGGTTTAATCTGCACCTCGTCGATCGTGAGGAGGCCAGTGCCCAGGGTGAAAAAATAATCAATTCTGGACAAACTATTATGGGTGGCGGAATAGTAGGTATATTGCCGCTCCTCTGGGTGCATGTGCCGTCAGATATCAATCAAACCCTGTGCTTCTAGGAAGTCACCGAATCGGGAAGGACCAGGAGTCTGTGCTCGAGTCGGGAATCTATCTTGAGCAGTATGTATCACTGCATTAAAATCCCCTCTCACGATCAAATCGCCCTCCGGGAGCTCCAGTAGGAACTTCCCTAGGTCGGGCAAAGCCACCGCATGCAGCGCCCGCGGAACATACACTGAAACTACATTCAGCGGCCTACCCTCCCACTGTCCATGCACTGCCGCGAAGCGTCCCTGCCCATCTATTTTAGTGGTCTGAGTTATGAACTGGGACGATCTTCGCAACAGTATGCCCGTCCCACGTGATCCGGAGGTAAACTCCGAATAAGCTATCATCTGGTAACCCCGCCTATCCAGTGCTTGTGTAACAGTGCCCGTTAGGTGTGTCTCTTGGAGAAGAACCAGCGACGGGCTCACCCTCTTGATACCCCGCATAACCAGTCCCCGCTTAACCTTGTCCCCTGACATTCCAGGACAGGATTTGCAGTGGAGTTACTGAAGTTACTTGACGCTCCACTCCTGAGGCGTCAACCTGCTGTCGTGTCGCCATTTAGAACTCTACGTATCCTAACTTTCCGGGACGGGGATGGGTCTACCCGGGGCAATAGCACCCCTTTACAGTATGGTGTGTTGCGTCCAGTGTGAAGTGTACGGTTCTTAGCAATGGTAAAAGCATGTCGTGCCATGTTTTCTTGAGTAAAAAAACTAAACAACCCCAGATAAACTCTCCCCTGAACTCCCCCCCTCCCTGCTCCCCTGCTATATGGACTCAGAACTGCCCGCCACCCCAACTTAGCAGAGTGCCTACCCCATCCCACACTTACACACAATATACTTGCTCGTTGGAGGCGAAGGACATCCCAGAGTCAGCGACCCCTCTTACCCTCTTTGGAGGCCCCCAGCCCCGTGTCCATGGCAGCCCAGGCGGCAAGGTCCACCCTCAAGAGGTGTTCTTTGTCCATCAGACAATTACTCCTCTGTCAGTAAGTCACCAGTAACGCTGTCTCTCGTTGGGGAGCGCCTTTCTTCTTCAAGTTCTGACTGCTGGGAGTTTGTGCGTTCACCTGTGTGTCGATCCCCTGGTTTCCTACTCGAGCGGCGGGGCTGTGATGCCGGCCTCCAACCCTCCAGCCAGTCCCGGGCCACATCCGGATTATCAAAAAACCATGTCTTGTTGTCCGCCACTACTCGTAGTTTGGCCGGGAATAGCATAGAGTATGGAATCTCTCTCGCCCGCAATTCCTTTTTTATCTCCAAAAACGTCCTCCGAAGGCGGGCCACTTCCGCCGTATAGTCCGGAAGAAAAACTGGGTTTTAAGTAATTTCCTGAACCTAGTTAAATCTGCACAGGAGCGAATCTCCAGGGGAAGTGCATTCCAGAATTTAGGGGCCAAATACGCAAACCGTCGTCCACCTTGTTGCTTCTGCTTGCAGGCAGGAGTGCTCAATAACTGAAGATGCATTGAGAGAAGGGCACGGGAAGGAATATACCTATTTAAAAGAGTTTTAATGAAAATGGGACTCTTGCCGTGCAGTGACTTGAGGATTAGACATCCAGTTTTGAATTCTGTCCTTTGAGGTATCGGAAGCCAATGGAGTTTTTCCAGTAATGGTCTGGCTGATTGCCATCTAAGCTGATGATAAATTAGCCTTGCCGCCTGATTCTGGACCATCTGAAGCCTCTTGATAAGAAATAGGGGCAGCCCTAAATAGTAGAATTTGGATAGTCCAGGTGCGATATTATCAGTGCCAATGTCACCTGAACTAGCGCTGCATGGGTAAGCATGCGGCTGATTTTCCTTATCTTTCGGAGTTGAAGGAAGCACTTGGACACCACTGAGCCTACTTGATTTTTTAGTGATAAGTCATTATCTATGATGACCCCTAGGCTTTTTACTGGTGTAGAAGGTACTGGTGAGGGACTTAAGTCCGTCGGCCAGTACTGTGGGCACCAAAAGATCTTGCTTTTACCTGTTAGAAGTAACTCTGTTTTGCTAGGGTTGAGCTTAAAATGATTTTTATCCATCCATTGGCGGATGAATAACATGGTGGTCTGGAATGCAGCCACTGACCTGGGTGAGCTGTCAATTGTGAAGGTAAGCTGAAGATCGTCAGCATTTACAATTTACAGCATAATTGAAGGTTGTTACATTCATTTCCTTCCATTTACAAATCAAAGGGAGGAGGTATAGATTATATAAATGAGGAGAAAGTGACGAGCCTTGTGGGACTCCACATGATATAGATAACCTAGGGGCTGTAAATGGGGCCAGGCGTACAGATTGAGTACGGTCTTTGAGGAAAGAGCAAATCCATTTTAGAGCCAGTCCCTGGAAGCCCGCCTGTCTGACACGGTCGACCAAGATAGTATGGTCGACCGTGTCAAACGCGGCTGATAGATCTAGTAGTACCAGGGCCTGGGGTATATCTTCATCCGCCTTCTTACGTAAGTTATCCAATACTGCCAGTATCACGGATTCTGTTGAAAGTGCAGGGCGAAAGCCCACCTGGTGAGAGTCTAAGTAACCAGACTGTTCCAAAAAATTAGACAGGCATTTTGCCACATGTGCTTCCAGCACTTTCGCCAGATAAGGAAGCAAAGAGATTGGGCGATAGTTCGTTAAGTTGAGAGGATCAGCTCCAGGCTTTTTTAGAAGAGGAACCACAATCGCATTTTTGAAAACATTAGGTACATATCCCTGAAGTAAATACTCATTAAGAAGGGTTAAAGCAGCAGTTGGTAAAGCAGAGAATATGTCCTTGAGTACATCAGGCGGACAGCAATCCAAAGGAGAGCCAGATTTCACTTTAGACAGTAAGTCCAAAAAATCTGGATTACTAATGGCCGGGAAGGAGTCTAAAGTAAGATGATTGATGGGTAGATTAGCAGAGATCCCCTTAGTATTGGAAATAGAGATAAGAATACCTGCTTTAATAACAGTGATTTTATCCAAGAAAAAGTTATTTAGGGAGTTGCAAAGGTCTTGGGTGGGCATGGGGGAGGGTAAAATTCTATCTGCATTGGCTAGTTCATTAACAATTGCAAAAATGTCCCTGGACTTGTTGGATGAATTAAGGATTCTGGATGAAAAATGCGAAGCCTTAGCTGTACTGATAGCTTTTTTATGTTCCTTCTGTGCTAAGGAGTATATCTGTCTGGATTCGCTAGAATAATTTTATCACCACTTGCATTCTTTTTGGCGGAGGGCAAGTTTCTTCTCTTTTAGGTCCATAGAGGACCATTTATGTGCCTCCGACCGGTGGGCCTGTTTCAGTTTTTTTTGTGGGACATGCAAGTTACTAGCTGCCGATATCCAGCTCGAGATATTGGCATCTAGAAGGTCTAGATCTGAATTAAGGAGACTGGAAGATCGGTCAAGCAGTTCAAAAATTCTAATTTATTTAAGGATCCCCATGCCCTAATCATGCCTCCTTCAGCCAAGGGGGTTTTGATATCTGTAGTCATAGTGACTAGAAACTGAAAGAGATGATGGTCCAACCATAGACAGGGTAAAATCGTAAGAGAGGATACAGTAA
Organism: Lissotriton vulgaris; assembly: GCF_964263255.1. Lineage (NCBI taxonomy): Eukaryota > Metazoa > Chordata > Amphibia > Caudata > Salamandridae > Lissotriton > Lissotriton vulgaris. Next base: position 734,465,615 of record NC_141691.1, on the reverse strand, counting down.
TGTTATTTGACCAGACCTGTTGTGGCTGAGGTCACATGCTGAAAAAAATTCAGATTAGTGAAAAGTTCGGTGAGTTCTATGGAGTGAGGCCCTTCTCGCAAATCATTTGACCAGTAGTTTAAGTCACCCACTAGCAGAATTTTAGTATAATTGGTAGTGATATTGGCCATTTGCTCACTCAACTGTGCAGGAAAAAGTGGCATATGCTGTGGAGGCCTGTAAATCAAGATGCAGATTAGTGGTCCTAATTTAGAGTCTAGCTTAATAACCAAATTATCTACCTCCGGGACATCAAGAGGAGTCATGGTCGTGAATTTGTAGTCGTGCTGAATAATTGCAGCAACATCTCCTCCTGTCTTGCCGGAGCAATATGCTTCAACAAGAGACACCTACCAGTTGAGCTACCAAAGATAGATCGAACTGGCATCTGGCTACTTCATCGATTTTGATACCTTCTCTCTTGATCCCAGCAAACCTGAGACAACGCCAGCTCCAGTTTCCCATATGCAACAAATTTGTGATTTTTACATTTTTCTGAAAAAGACTTACTAGTATCACCTTGGCACCAGCTCAGGATCATTACTGGCATATAGTTTTTTTCTGTTCTGGATTGGCCTAGTAACTGTATTTTGCTTCCTCATAAATGGAAAGTATCTCACAGAATGCTCTGCAGTATCCAAAGTGAACTTGGTCCTGAAACCTCATACATCAGCTCATCGTGAACAAAGAGACTTGCTTTCCTCTGTGAACATTACAGCTGTTCCAATTCCTGATGGTATAGTTTGGGACAAGGTTGATTATGATGTATTTGGCCCTACTGAACTTTTGAAAATACCACATTTATTTAAAATTTCTCTCAATGTTTTTATTACCTCCAGTACATTTTCTGAAGATTGGGATTTTGAAACAGTAAATAATATGTTGTCTGATCGGGAACAACCCGCGGCATTTTCAAGCAAAGAAATATTAGAGGACACATCTGACTTTGATAGCACGTACTGTTACCAACATTATGGTCATCACTTTTTACACAAATATAGTACCCCACGTAATGTTTTTCCTTACCACCAATGGGAACATTGCCCAACACCACCAAAAGTTAGTTCAAAAACATTTGCACAGACGTTTTCCTATTTTTTAGGGTTTAACACTTCAGACCCGACCTCATATTACTATAAGGTATCACCTACAACTGCACAGAAAAATATGCTGACTAATACCAAACAGATTTACTCTGCATCCTTTATTGCCCAACTGTCTGAACAGGGTTTCGACTTATGGAAGGACACTATAGACACAAAATCGGTCTGGGGTTCTAAGGAATGGCAAGTTCAGGGAACAGAAGCACTATTTAGAACGTGCCTCATCCCACAGCAGATCATCTTTTTGAATAACAGAGTGCAACAGACTTCCTGTCTTGGACCAGCCAAGAACAAGGATTTGAACACACCACGGATTCCTACTCCTGGTCACTTTGAGGGGTGGCAGAATTTTACATCACATGGAGGGGATACATTAGATGACATCATTCAGTACAATACTTCAGAACCCAATTGGAAGGGATAGTTAGTTTGGCCCACAGACACAAATAGATCTCAATCAAGATTCAGGGGTACAACAGAAGGGTTTAGTATCCATAGGCCAGACCCACAATATGTACAAAGAAAACATCCCAGGGTAGTGACATCATACAGTGTTGGGAAGTTATGCCCCTGTTGGCTAACAACCTCAACACTGTCCCTGATGAAATATCACTTATTCTTACTCTCAGATGAGGTGGATCTAAGGGTTTTTTTATTAGGTCCCCGAATGCCACATAAGAAACGTTTCGATTATGTTGTCTATAATGAAATCTGGAAAAACGCTCAACAAGAAGCAGCGGAGAGACTCCGTGAAATAGATAGAATTAACCTAGAAAAGGCGTTACCTGTAGTTGACAATGGTATTACTACATTAACATCCAGGATTTATTCACTGGACACCATTGTACCTTCTGCTATTGATATACTAGAACATGACTTGTCCATACTACATCACGGACAATCTTAACTACGTTTTAGTATGTTATGAAGCAGGATGTTGCAATCATTGCATGCTGGTTATGTGCCTTGGCGATTTATCAACAGTACATCCCGATTTTCTGCATACAACCTAACTGAAAGGCAGATAACAATGGCACATAGGAGAGCAAAATATACAATGCTGCGTATTGAAAAACTTGACAAGTTACCTTTTACTGTGGCAGAGTCACCATCCACAGAATGGTTAAATCGTGGCCATATAACACTACCGGTCTAAACTTTCCAGTTTCAGTATTGCCTAGAACAACAACAAGCGGGCAGATATGAAGCGGTGGGTAGGGAATGCATCAAGGAATCTTGGGAATTGCTGTACAGATTTCCATGCAGGAATGGGGACATGGAAATGTTCCTTAGCGGTACCAACTGCGAGAATTATTCAAGTGGATCTCTCATATGCCAGGATATCATGCTTCATGGGCCTGTAATGGTTCAGTTGCAAACTTATCCTGTCACTTTAAAGGGATCCCAGCTGACGTGATTAATCCGGTATTCAAGTTGCTTCCCAATGGGAATTACTTGATGCTGAATGATCAAGGTTGTTGTGGGATGCTCCTGGGTATCGCATATCTTGCTACTGTAAGCTCCAGGGTTACTTGCTGTACGCAAGTATAGTTTCCACCGACCCACACAATCAGGGCGGCGCCATTATGGCATTCGTTGAATGTTTCCTCTATACGGTTTGATACACTGAGCCTAATGAAAGCCATGCTATACAGATAACCGTGCCCTTAACCTCCACCCGGTAAACTTAGGAGCTCCAGGTTGCAAGGTCCTCGGCTGAGATACACGCACTAGTATGAACAAACTGCCCTTTCCATTTCACAAAAATGGTAAAACGTATCTTTAACATGTCCGATACAACATGCATTGTCCATTTATTTAAGACCATAGGTTCAGGACTGTTAAGCACCTTTCAGGCAATCCTCTGAGTTATTCCCAACTTCATACACTCTGTATTCGGAAGCATTTTTGGAGGGTTTCCACTGATCCTGTTCCTAACAGCAGGTATCTTGATTGTCATTTTTCAGCTACGCAATGGACGTCCCAGTCACCAAGGAGATAGAAAGAATGCTCTTGGAGTGCCTATACCGTGATCGCATGGTAATCCATCTTGGCACACCTCGTCTACGAGAACTGAGCGAGTCTTGGTTCTTGTCATTTAGACCAGTCTAGTTCTACTGCATTCTGCCAGTCCTCCGATGCCTGTTGTGCAGACAAGAATACGTGTTGGATCTCTGTCTGACACTTCCAACAATTGCACCACCGGACGTTGATGCTTTACTGGACCCGATAACGGACCATCTTCTGCAGTGTCCTCAGCGTATTCCAATGTTGATGTCTGCATTCTTAGAGCCACCACAGGATGCTTTAACTCCTGTCGTAAAGGATACTGGGCCCTGAACAAATACTCAGGCCTTTGATGATACACATACATCACCAGCACTGGCTGTGGTGAATACGGAGGAACATCTGTGCTTGATTGACCCGATCTGCGAGGTGTTGCAGGAACTGTCATCTGCAATTGCAGGCAACAGTGATGCTGCATCTCCCAGCCAGGACACAAACATTTGGCTCATCCTGTGCTGGAAAAATTCAGCTTTTTCAAAAACAACCAAATTTGGAATTTTAACAAGACACTTTGTATAAACTGCGTGGCTTTCAGTCACTCTTTGTTCTAACTATATATATGGACATAGTTTAGTACAGAATTCTATTACTTGCAATGTATGTTTTTTTTGCATTTCTCAGACTTTTACATTTTTTAAGTACTATTTTTATGAACTTATTGCCGTACTACATTTAGCCGTACATTAGAATTTTTTTGTATGTCGTCCAGTCGGATGAGGAGTGGGTGTTATGTTCCATATACGTACCTCAATATCGGCTCAGGTAATTAATGAACCTTTCACCCACATTCCCCTGATATTACACTGCATAACAGTTCTTAGTACTGACCTTTTACCTAGTTACGGTAATGTCTAAAGATGACATTGGGTTTTCTCTGAAAAGCTTAAGCCTCATTCGTTATGCATGAGGATTCTTGGAATCACAGCAGGACAACAGGCCTACCATCTCCTGCGTAATAACTATGTATAAGGGTCATACCTTCCGTCATCCTTGTCCGACATGACACAGCAAGGTATATCCCCGGGGGTACCACTTTGGGTGTATATATACACCATATCTTGCTGAGGTAGTCAGAGGAGAAAAGGACTTCCATGCTGACACACTGACGCGAGACGCTGAGGCTCCTGCACGCAGACACTTCAGCTCGCAGTGGTCTGACATCCCTTACGGAGTGTCTATCTCAAGACCAAGACGGGGTCCCACAGTCTCTCACTTCAGGTAACGGGATTGACTTTATCCTAGAGGGATTCTTGACTTTTAACCTACATACATGCAAGGTACATCTAGTTAGGGTTGCATCGTAGGAGTGCGCATTTTTTACGGTCATGTATTTATATACTTGCCTGTATTCATTGTTTTAACACGATGGTAGAATGCTACCATCCTTTTACACTTTTAGTGCTTATAATCATATATATCTGTTACTGTCTAATGGTTGTTTCAGCACACCTATTATACACTAGAATGACACTGGTTCAATAAATGCTTATTGAAAAACTTCCCCACTGTTTATTATGTGTATCTCTCTGAGACAAAGTGAGCACGAGTGACTGAGCGAAAAGTATCGCACTGTTTCCACGATCCCTGATGGGAAAGGGTTGTCATGTTCGATAGTTGAACTATTCTCTCCTTGGTAAGAAGGGTTTCTATTGGCACTGTGAGCTAGCTGGTATACAGGCTAACATCCCCGGTGGGGGTGTCTCGAATCACGAATCAGTCCAGACACCAATCCTACAGTGTATTTTGTCTAAATGCACAGATCCTATATAGGTTTATAGGAACTATACAGCTCAGTCTTCTGTGGGAACTTGACATCAGCTTTCATCATGTCAGGGTACATTGGTTTATCCAAGAGCCGTTGATGGCAGTATATAAAGTATGTGAAAGGGAAGACAACAAGAATAACAATAAAATGAATATCAAGAACTGAGAAAACCGTGCTGGAATGAGCGATGACTCATATGTGATGATTGTGCATACCAAAATTAGACAGGTTTTGAACGTAAAAAATAGATGTTTTTTTAATGGCATTCTCGGGATTCTAAGGAACTATTATAAGTTAATAATGATGCATGTTAAAATCTGAGCAGAAAAGAAATGTCTCATTGGAAAATCAATCAATTTCATAGAATGCACACCATCAAAATATTCTGCAGAGGAATTTCATTTGTTGGAGCAGGAACATTTTATGGAAGACGCAGAATCTCTTGCTCTGTCCTAAAAAGAAACCTTTCCGTAAAACACAACTATTGGTCGTAGAGATCTGAAATCCCTAAACAAATAATGGGAAATCAATATTGGTTTAAAAGTTTTAAATGACCTTACAATACAATTACGCCAGACAATGAAAAAAGACACAATTTGAAAACAATATTGATTGTATTCTGCTGCTTTCCATCTTACTAGTGTGAGGAGCGCCAGCCTATCAATTCAACACCAAAGTGCAAGAAAATGTATAGGCAAACTAAAGAATAATGATTTGGTGTCTCAAGTGGTCAGTATCCCTAATAAAGAACGCTGAAAACACGTAGACGGGAATATAACCAAATTCTACTAAACAGAAAATGTCCACTTTTGCGTCTCATTAGTATTTGCCCTATAATTTCGATGGGGTGTTGAATTACAAGATCTGAAGGAACACCTGTTTGTTTCCCCCCAAACATTTCAAGTTCTAAAAATATCAAAAATCTCTTGAAGAAACTCTGGGTGGGGGGATGAGAAATTAGTAGGGCAACCACACCTGGAATTTCCAATCCCTCCTCATTTTTTAGTGGCACCTCGGGGTCCAACTCGTAATCTCCTCTTTAATTTGCCCCGTCTTAAGGTACCTGGGAAGTGGGGGCGAGTTTAACAAGAGGGTTACAAGGGCACTCCTAACAAGCTACTTAGATGTGTCCATTGTACTTCCAATTCATATATACCAGACATTTTTGTGTGGAGGCTGAACAAGGCCCGTGACTAGGATGATGGATGGGCAGAACCTAAAGAACTGCATCTCTATCTCCACCGCGGCTCCACGGTTCTTCAGGATTATGAATTTACTGATAACTTGGAATATGAGATCAACACAACAACCAATAATGCATTGTCTGGAAGAAAACTGGATACAAGTTTTGTTCCGCTTTGTTCTTATTTATTTAGAGAATTGTTTGAAATGAAAAATTTGGAAATAAAATTAAGGGAGTCATTTACAAGGCCCCTGCTTCGCCAGAACGTCACTTTTTGCGACGGTTCGGCGGAGCACACTGCAGGACCATATCCACAAGACCATGTAAAGCCACCCGGCATAGATATGTACTGAGGGAACGCATCGCAAGTCGCTGCTTTGCCTCAGCCTATGATAGGGAGACGTGCCATGGGCGTTGCAGTTGGTGTTCCTACGCAACACCCATGGCATTTGACACATTCCCAGATTTACGAGACTTTGTAAACCTGGAAACGTGTCAACAGTTTATGCCTCCCCAGGGGTTGTGTAGTGGAGGTGCATCGAGGAGAAATAACATTATTTCTCCTAGTCTTTTCCACTTCCTATGTGTGCTGCATTCTGCGGCACACATAGAAAAAAGAAATCACCTCCATTTGATTGTTTATATGCAGGAAGGGGTACCTTCCTGCACAAAAACAATCACCCCTAAAACACAGACACTTTTGCACCATGGCACAAAGGTGTCTGCGTTGGCGCATGGCAGCCAGTTGTGCGCCAGTGCAGGGGAAAGGACAGGAATGCACTGAATATGATAGATACAGCACATTCCTGCCCTTGGTTTTTGTCATAGGGCAGCGCAGCAGGAAGGCCCTACTCAAAAGATTGTAAATGCAGCCCTAGGTATCTACATTGAACACAGCACTCAATTAGGAGGTGAACACTACCCTAATTGGTGGTAAAACCCCGACCCTGAGTGCACATGAAAAAGATGCTTAGTGTGCAATACCAACAGTATGCACGTGAGAACCTTGCATTCACACACAATTTCCGTCAGTTTTTGTTGACGATAACAGAGCGCAGATATACCAGGTTATCATGTTGTTTAACTTAATCTCTGATAGGATGAAGCTTTGTCACACATAATATATGTATTGCTGATATATGCATGTATTTTAATTGTAATAGGTGCTACCATCTGTTTAGAGCACATATTTGAAGCTGTATTCCAAATCTGGCACAATTTGAAATGAGCCTCTAAAAACTTCACGAACCTTTTTCAGCCTGACTAGCCTAAGCACATTTAAAGAAAATCCTTCTTTTGTCTGGTATACATTTTAAATGTGTTAAATAATTTATGTAAACTACTTTATGTAGAGGATATGCCATCTGATCAGTAGACAAGTACTACATTCATGAAATACAGACGAGGCAGCAAGGGATTCAAATAATTAATATCTGAAGCCACCCACGATACAAAGAACGTGGTGTGGTGGGAATCCAGGACTTTAAGCATGGTGTGGGTGTGTAATCAGTAATATGAAAAGGTGAAAGGGGCAAATCTACAAGGTTCTACAAAAATCATGATTTGCCAAATTTTCACAGTTTTCCTAGTCAAAGTAATTTTTTTGCATTACCGTTTTAGGGAGTTCATTTTAACACAGATAGACTAGCAGAATATGATTTACACTGACTCCGTGTATCCGGCTTTTGTTCATAATTTTTCCTGGTACATTTACATTTTGCTGAGTTTTCTTCTGACAAAGTCAGTGCAGAGAGAAGCATTTTGTGCAAAGCATATCTGCACATGAGCCATCTTTTAGTGTTAGATAAGGCTAAATGCTCCATAAATGTTCACAAAAGTCACGATTTTCACATTGATATGGCAAAGCGAAAAATTTCATAAATTAGGTGGAATTTTAACATCTGCAACAGAGTTTCGTGAAAGTTTTGCCTTTGAACGGTGTTAACTGATCTTAAGACTTTGCCATTATTTGTTGCAAAAGAAAAACAAAAGATTATGGTTGATTCTGAAGAGTTTTGGCAAAAATATCGAAAAATAATTTTAAAAAATAGCCAGTCTCAGAAAGATAACGTATCTATGTGTGCACGTCACCAAGCAGATATTCGTCATGATGCTGTGGCGGATACTTTATTTACTTTATGAACAGCCCCAGCTTGCATACTGATGCTGCAGTGGCCATTCTTTTAACTTTTAATGTACCATTACAAGATGCCAGACTCCTATCATGAAGTAGTAAATTTTAAAAAAATGCATTATTGAGAAAGGAGGGTAGTAAATTTAAGCTACTGGGAGTACACAAAAATGTTTTTGATTAGGAGGGGTAAGGAAGCAACAGAGAGCAGGTAGGGGCAGGGAAGCAGCAGATGGTCCTAAAGATGGGGAGAAAAACAGAAATATATCTGACAAGAAGTGAGAAGAAATAGATCAGCTGATGGAGCAGCACGGAAAGCGTGGAGGGGCAGGGATGTTGGGGGGGGGGGGGGGAAGCAGTGCTTGGAAAGAGAACAAGAGAGCACATGCACGCCCATGGAATGTCCAAAGAAACTGAAAATCAAATTATTAGGTTCCTCAAAGTAAGCTTTGCAAGGATATAAGTCATACCATCAAGAAGAATGGTAAAGAGCAATGCTCTAGGGGATGGGCAAACACAACTAGAGGAAAGAATACCTACATGTAAGAAGTGAACAAGAAAACTAACCAATCATAAGCAATGGTTTGAACCAAAGCCCACTGCAAATATTGGTATTATACATAATGAGTTTTTCAACAACAGACAACTAACCTAAAAATTGCCAACACTCTTAGAACCACAGCAGCAGATTAGGCAAGCTAATAACTTCTACCAACACATTGGATCCACTAAAAGAAACTTCATCCAGGACAAGATCCTCGCCATCTCCAGCAACTCCAAAGAGCTCTTCAGCATCATACTGGAATTTACCAAACCCCCCAGCAGAGCCTCAGAGCTGACGCCCTTCCAGGACCTCTGCAACAAACTCGGCTCCTACTCCCATCTCAAGATCAAGTCCCTCTATGACACTTTCAACTAACAGATACTAGACACCAAAGCCACACCTACCTCCAGCAACGCCAGCTAGCCTACCATCTTCGCCTGGACCCCGTCACTACAGAAGACACCGCCACAACCATGAAGAGCATTCACTCAGGAGCCCCCACGGACCCCTGCCCGCTGCACATCTTCCACAGAGCCGCCGCCACCATAGCACCTGAACTACGATGCACCATCAACTCCACCTTCGAAACCGGCACATTCCCGGGCAACTGGAAACATGCCCCTCCTCAAGAGCCCTCTGCAGACCCAACGGTCCTCAAAAACTACAGACCCATCTCTCTCCTCCCCTTTGAAGTCAAAGGGAGAAGGTCATCAACATCCAGGTCACAAACTTCATCAAAGCTAACTCCATCCTCGACTCCTCCCAATCTGGATTCAGCAGCAAGCACAGCACCGAGACCGCCCTCCTAGCTGCCACATACGACTTCCACACTCTCCGTGACCAGGGCCACACAGCGGCTCTCATCCTGCTAGACCTCTGTGCAGCCTTCGACACTGTCTCCCACCGCGCACTCACCTCCAGACTCCACAACACCGACATACAGGGGACCGCTCTCTACTGGATCTGCTCTTTCCTCACTGGCTGAACCCAAAGAATCAGACTGCCGCCTTTCCTCACCGAACCCACAGAGATCAGCTGCGGAGTACCCCAAAGATCATTGCTCAGCCCCACACTCTTCAACATCTATATGGCCCCCCTCGCCGCCATCATCAGACAGCATGGACTCTGCATAGTATCCTACGGCGACGACACCCAGCTCATCCTCTTTCTCACAAAGGAACCAAACACCACCAGACTCAGCTTACAGGAAGGAATGAAAGACGTTGCATCCTGGATGAGCAGCAACTGCCTGAAGCTCAACTCAGAGAAGGCATTAGTCCACATACTGGGACCCACCCCCTCTGCATGGGACAACACTTGGTGGCCCACCGCCCTCAGAAACCCCCCCCCATGCCCGCAACCTCAGCATCATACTCGGCTCCTCCCTCACCATGACCCTACAGATCAATCACATCTCCTCCACATGCTTTAACACCCTCTGCAAGACCTTCAAATGGCTCACCCCTCGAATCAAGAAAGATCATCACCCACGCACTCATAACCAGCAGATTGGACTATGGAAATGCCCCCTACGTCGGAATCAACAAAACCATGCTCCAAAAATCCTAGACCATCCAGAACACCGCTACCAGACTCATCCTCAGCATCCCACGACAGGACCTTCAAGCTACTCACTCGCACCCACAAATCCCCCCACAACACCGGACCCCAATACCTCAACATAAGAATTTCCTTCTACGCACCCAAGAGAAACCTCCACTCCGCCAACCTCACCTTTGCCGAAACCGCCCGCATCCGCAGAGTCAGAACGAGTGGAAGAGCCTAATCCTACATCGCGCCAAAGACCTGGAACAAACTCCTGCTCAGCATCAGACGTTCATCTACTCTGTCAGCCTTCAGGAACAACCTCCCGACCTGGCTCTTTGGGTGAGACTGAGCTGCACGATCCCCCCAGCACCTTGAGACCCTCGCGGGTGAGTATCGCGCTTCACAGATACCTGTTTGATTGATTGAAGGCTACACCACAGTGGCAATCCTCCAAGACAGCAAACACCACCTGCCATTCATGGATACCCACATTAATCAACACTCCAAGCTTACCACTGTGGAGCTTTCCAGTACAACTTATCATATTGTCTGAAGAATCAGTGCATCAATGTGTTTTTCTCACTGTTATCACATATGGTGTGGCACCTCTCTGAACGTTCTGCTGTCAATTCCCTAATCGTCAAAAAAACACAGTACCCTCCATTGAGTAAATTATCCTCATTCACCTGAGTTTCACAGCCTGCAGTATAACAGGAATCTTTAACATCTTGAATGTGTTTACCCATCTTCCACCAGGTAACTTGACAGAATTCTTTACAAACTGCGCCTCTATTATGAGAGGAACAAATATGACAACCCATTGTAAATCAAACCCACGTAGTATAACCTCAACATGTCACCAACAAAAACATAAATTACGTATGCTCTTTTTGTTGCATATTGATGCCACTCACTAACTTTCTGCTTCACCCCCACCCCTCTTTGTTTCAACCTGGTAAACCTAACCTATTTAGTACAGCGGTGTACTTCCTGCCAAATACCGCTGCATACACTCATTGAGCTTGAAGACTATTAGCCTCTGGATGGTAAAAGGTTATGTTATGATGACTAATGCCAGGTTTCCAACCAAAATATTCCTACATCCTCTGAAATTAAGTTTGTCATAATATTGCTCTCCCAGGACAAACCTTCCAAAGCAAATACATCACAGACTATAATCTATTAAAAGTTACCATTGGCGGAACTTTCATGAATGGTGAGAACAGATTCTGGCTAGAATTCCACCAATGTCACAACAAACTGTTCTCATGAAAAGCAGTTAAGGGGCTCAAGGAAATCCTTTAAAGTATTGCATATCCACATCCGAGTTCTGTCCTGGGGCATTCTTTGAGAGTAACATGGTAATATCTCTTAGAACGTCATCATCACTTCAGGCATCACATTTTACCTCTCCCACAGCCCTCGTTCTCCTTAAGCAAATCCACTCTTATGTTGTTCTCCCAACAGACATACACTCCACATGGACAAGATACCTATGAAATCTGGAAGGTAATCTGGGTGACCAAGTAGTGCTCTTGATAAAACAACTATAAAGTACAAAAAATCCGTGGTTTGAGCCCTCAAACAAAATGGTGTAAGGTTGGTCGAAAAGGATTAATTGTCATTGTTCTACGGAGAAAGTAAGTCAGCATTTCATGTTAAATGGCAAAATCATTCCATTGTTAAGGGAAAAGTGTGGACTTGCATGTATTTAATTATTTTCCAAGGTGCCCTCTGTGCCATATCTTCCGATTTCAGATAAATATCTGCTTTGCTATATATGTTGATGTGATTTTATGCTTGTGTTTTATTATTAGCAGCTAAGACAGCTAAACTTTTTCTATCTACAGCACGTATTTTAGTAGTGTTCAACATTTCTTGTAAGGCCTTGTACACAAGTGTAATATTATACATTTTCTCAGTATGGTTCACTCTAAACATCATGGACACAAGACCCTCTTCTGCACACCTCCTTGTGTGAACAGTTACAAATAGGACATTATGTCCTGCCTTGGGAAGAGAGGACATTTCATCCAAGGGATACGGATCTCCAGGGGCATTGGCGCCCTCTCCAGACACAGTCCAGTCTGCTATAGAAGACCTTGGCTGAGCACAATACTGGTTCAGGGAAGAAGGTTCTGCAGTTCATCTGTGAATTTGGCAGAATATTTACTATTGCTAATTAGCACTAGACTAAAAAGGAAGAAATAAATACTAAACAAAATAATACTAACTTTCTTCATTTTGTAAACATTTGTTTGTGTTCGCCAATATACTCGTGATATTCCTAACCTAGATGTTTTGTATACCAGGACCCTCATTACGAATTGCCTAGTTACAGGCTCTGGTATCACCCCACCCAGAAAATGATATTTCGCGTCTAAAATCCAGACCCTAGACACAGGTTAAGTATATTGTGGGGGTGCAATGAAATCAGAATCACTAGATTTGGGCCTGCACCCATTAAAACTGCATGCGAAAAATGTGCACCCGGCATTACCAGGTGCAGAACCCACACTTGGAGATAATTCACATGCACAAGATGCTTATACACATAACACAGAAAATGCGTAATGACTGTGTGCCTACAACAGGAAGTAGAGAGTGAAAACAGCATCCAGTGTATGCTAGGCTGTACCATTACTTCTACAGCAGCAGATACCTATGAAATGAGCAGGCTGCAGATGTATGGTCAGCAAAGCAATCCATTCAGTAAACCTCTGGCCAGTCTCACACATGGGCTCTGACTGACTGAATAAACAAACATTGTTAACAACCACTGCAAGTCCTGGCTGAAGAGGTGTTGAAAGAAGCCAGTCTCATTTGACTTTTAATGGTCTGTACCCCTTCAAAGGTATGAAGAGGACTGTGGAAGGCCTTCACTAACAAGATTAATACTCTCTCCACCAAACTATGGGCGGTGGAAGAATGCAAAAAACGTTTTAGCAACCTAAAAATGAAGGGCAAAGATCTCTTAGGGCAAAATCGCAGGAGGGGAACCACCTCCATTGCTGAATATGGAACAGTGGGAGGATGCTGTACTTGGAACCATGTTCATAGCCGGTGTAGAATACTATAGAAGGTGTCGCGTTTGGAGAGGATGATTCAGGTATAGAAAATGCACCATTACTACCAAGATTCCATCACTGCTGGTTGGTAGAAATATGGTTTAGCGTTAATAAACTATCTCACATGTACATCCCAAAAACCGGTGTCATAGTATTGTAGGATATGGAAGTTAAATGATATTATGAACCTGAATAGGCAGGTTCATTGCCACACATCGCATAACATTTTGTGCCCCTATATAATAACAATAAGGCAGTGGTACAAATTAAATGTTAGAGTTATGAAAAAGCAGGATCACGTATTACCTTGCCCTTAATTATTTATTAACATACCAATGCTCTTGTATGTCCTAACATGTATATTTCATGACTTTGTTGCAGTTTCATTTTAATACTAACCTGAAATGCACATTAACTTTAATCTGTCTACAAAGTTTCATGTGATTCTGAGGATTAGAAGCCATTTTATAAAGTAATATACTAATACACATTTTCTGGATTGTGTAGTACACATAGCCTCTATTTGAGGGTTCAGAAAAGGGGGTGGTGATGAACAGAGTGTCTGAATTAAGCAGACCACTCTTACCCAGTCCAAAGATCAGGGCTTGATCCATCACCGTTATTTATCTCACTGCACCATCCCAGCTCAGAACCTGGCTATATGCAAATCAGTCTGTCCCTGGCCCAGTGCATCATGGGAACAGGGCAGACTAAACTACCAAGCCAATTCTTCACCAGAAAGGAGACAAGCTACCGGGGACCGGTTTCTGGCATTTCAGCCGTCTTCGGCCCGGCTTGCTTGAATCCTGATGGTGCAGTGAGAAAGGGACTCATGTCTGAGTATACCCTGCCACACCTATAGTGGCCAAAAACGATTCAGAAAAGGGGGTGGTGATGAACAGAGTGTCTGAATTAATCAGACCACTCTTACCCAGTCCAAAGATCAGGGCTTGATCCATCACCGTTATTTATCTCACTGCACCATCCCAGCTCAGAACCTGGCTATATGCAAATCAGTCTGTCCCTGGCCCAGTGCATCATGGGAACAGGGCAGACTAAACTACCAAGCCAATTCTTCACCAGAAAGGAGACAAGCTACCGGGGACCGGTTTCTGGCATTTCAGCCGTCTTCGGCCCGGCTTGCTTGAATCCTGATGGTGCAGTGAGAAAGGGACTCATGTCTGAGTATACCCTGCCACACCTCTATTTGAGGGTTAGCACAACAAAGCATACATTTTAGAAAGTACTGGCTTATATTTCGTCCATATATATCTAGGCCCAAAGATTTTACATCAGAGTGGCACCACTTGTTTGACACAGTCAAGATGCAAAATCCTTTTTGGTATTTACAAAGACATGCAAATGTCAATTTGTGTGGCTTTGTAGGAAAAAGTAATGCAACGGAGCACATTGGGCTGCCTTATGTTACTTTACGCCAGGTCGGCTTTCCAGGAGTGTGAATGGGCATTCTTGTACATCAACTGATAGATTTTTATGTATACCCCTATTTGGATGTTGACATGGGTCTGCACCAAGTTAGTGCGCCTTCCTGTGGCTGGCGCAACGAGGATAAATATCTTAATGTCTCCTAGTTATTTCCTGTTTGCATGTGTGTTGCATAACGCAGTACACATGCAAAGAGGAAATAGCCTTACAGAACAATTGTTGTACACAACTGTACCCCTTCCTGCACAAAAATGATCTGGCCCAAAATGCAAACACCCTTTCACTATGGCGTACGGTTGCCAGCACTGGTGCTAAACACCTTAAAGTGTGCCAGGCCATAGAGAGAATGGAACTGTGGCATTTGTTTGGAGATAGGGCACAGTTCTGTTCTCTTTAGGTAACACAGCAGTAAAACTTTGCTTACTGCACTGCATTGTGCCACTTCTTTCTAAACCTGCTCCTTAGTATGCAAGGACGTTTCACGTTGTTCTCGTGAGAAGATTATGACGTCTACTCCTTAGTTAGTTTCGTCCGCAATACCAGTTTCAATCACACATTCTCTTTTCCATTAACTTGTATTGAGAAACAACACTATAAATAAAGTGTGTAAAATGTATGGATTTTACCTTTTTACAATCTAACTCAATTTAGACCAGAAGCTCTGATCCGTTGAAAAGACAATTTCATATATTACTTTGCTTGCTCAGTTGCTATTTTTTCATTAAACACATTAAGACTTTTAGGCTTCTAGAAGTGTTGTATTTAATTTAACCCAGTTGTCCCCGACAAGGAGAGTACTATCTGGACCCAATGAGTCTATCTGGAGACCTCCGGTTATCAAGGTCATTCTACTGCCTCTAATCCAGCCCAGCTGATTCCTGTCCTGGACTTGTCACTGCGGTCCTGTCATTTTTCCGGGTACTATTTTTGCTTGAACGCATGGTTAACTTCTGCATATTGCCACGCTTGGTTTTGCCCTCTCGGCGAACCCGCGCTTTAAGTGAATTCCTGATTCGACCAAACGGGTACTCCGAAGACCGCTTGCCCATGTGCACACCGCACAGCTTTCATCACCGTGTTCCTTATAGTTCAGCCCTTCATGGCAATTCTTTCTCAGGCATGTAATACTATGTCCTGATGATGATCCCAGTACTGTTCTTAAGGGATCGAAACGTCGTTGACTCATTGTACGCCACAAACACAACCCAATTTGTTATCTATGTTTAACGGTGTCTTTGATTATTTTTTGCTTGTATTCTCTCCTGTACAGCATACAAGTCTTTGTCCTACCTGAGCCTTTGTTTTGTTTCTGTGTTATATGTATTGCGTTGGATGCAGGATTGTATCCCACTTTATTTGTGCTTGAATTGAAATATTATTCAAAATTACCCAGTCCGGCTGGACAGCCTTAATATAGTACTGATTCAGAGTCTATGTTCATTCCCTCTCCCATGTACTCTCCTTGTCTAGGACAACTGTGTTTGTAATTTACCAATACCCAAGGTCCCTGAGCACAACAATTGGGTTCCCTTGTTCCTATAAATATGTGTTTTATTTAACAGTAAACAATTAGGGCCTGATTAAGAGAATGGCAGACAGGTTACTCCATCACAAACGTGACTGTTATCCTGTCCGCCATATTACAAGTTTCATTATGTTCCATTGGACATAATGGAACTCTTAATACGGCAGACGCAATATTGATTGCGTTTGTGATGGAATAACCGTTATCAGGCCCTTAATGTACACTCTAGTACTACAACACACCATTTTAGCTGATATGTGTTTGCAGGTGAAGCGACTATGCCCTCCATAGCAGGCCAGAATTGCAGGATTCCCGATGGGGTATGAGTTGGGCATGGTTAGATCGGAGTTTTGTGTCTGCTTGGAAGGTATATAGCCCATAACCAATGTAGATACACTACATAATTCAACAATGCTGGGTATAGAGGACTTGATTTGCGTGTAAGCCTCAAGACTATTGCTGCCTCTAACCAGGCATAACACGCAGTAGTCAACTCATACTGAGAGCAAAATCACAGTTCCAAAGCTCAATTGCCATGTTGTTTCCCTATGCCTGATATAAAAAGGACGATACCTTCTGATTGTGCATAATGCGTGGTAATACATGTAATTTGATAAGCAGGTGAACTGCATAACTATGACGGGGAAAAAGAGGAAGTGCTATCCACTAAGCGTGCTCCAACACCCACTCATGCAGGTAGAAAAAGAAAGGTAATGGACCGACTCAGCTGTAGCTTCAACCACCATGTCTGCTACTGTACCAACATGTTGAGTCCAACGCCACATCCAACAAATCGATAATAACTATAGCCATCAGAACATCCACAACTATGGTAAAAATTATTATATTCACCTTCAATACCGGTACTATCAAACCAAATGCATTAATTAAAATGAGCTTTGTAACACCACCTCAACCACAACAACCACTTCTCACACCACGGGCGTACAGTTGGCACCTGGAACAAGCTAAATGGCGTCTGAGAGTGTGATATGGTCCCTTTTCTTCAAGGGCTCATCAGAGCCGGAGCTTTGGGGAAGAGGAGGACCTGGAGACGTGATCAGACAGCGTCACCCTTCAGACCAGAGGCAAAGATGAGAGAAGAAGCAGCAGCTGAACAGTCTCCCAACATCACTGATACATATTACATAAAGACTGGTCCAATGGAAGCCCCTGGTGTGGCAGTTGTGTGTCAGACTACAGCACATTATGCTACCCTGAATGAGATACATGATACACTGAAGAATCTTGTAATGTCACAGCGACAGGAGGCTCATTCAGATATTATTCGTCACATTCACCGCTTGACTTGATTGCCATGCACTTCAGTGTGCCAGAGCCATAGCTAGGAAATCAGACGAGGCACACCACAGGAACCCTCACAGAATGGCTACATCCATGCACATCTAAACTTGCAGAAGGACAAAGGTCCCTGCTCCAGGGAGTGAATAGGATCCTAAATATGCCAGTATGGCAGAAGATGCCTGCTGATCTCCCATATGCCACCTCCTAGGGCTAGAGCTCTGCCAGGTATTCCCTACCACCCTCCACAAGCCCCTCAGCAGTTTCCAGAGCCACCCCACACCCCTGATAAGAAAAAGTAACCTAAACCTCATTTTACGTTGTTATAACGTAGAATCGGAACTAGATGAATAGTTCAATAGAGGCTAGACGTCAGTGTTTTGGAGAGGATAGGGATTTCATGGCAAAGTTACATTTGGTGTTAGGTTTGAATTTAGAATCGGGCAGCCAGGTGCAGGGTTATGGTAGTACATGTGTGTTCGAAGGATTAGTTGGTGACAAGGTGGGTACAAAATAGGCCATCAGGGAATTGTATTAGTTGGGGTTATTTGGTTAGTTTGAGAGGTGGTAATAGAATATTATCGTTTTTACTTAATATTTTGCATATTGAAGTTTGTGTGGAGTGTGATTTCTTTTGTAAATGACGTGTCTATACAATGAAAGTAGTGTGGTGATATATTTTAGTACTTAAAAATAATTTTGAATAACTTAATCCTTTTTTTTTTTTGGTGGTCAACCGTTTATTACAAGCTTTCACAATGCACACAGCTATATCGCCTACAACCCTGGGGCCGGCAGCATCAAGGAATGGCAACAAGTGGGAGTGAGATGTGCGGACACAGCCACAATACCGACAACCTGGGGGTCCGGTGGCGTTCAGCAGCGGAACAGCAAGCATATAGTGCGCACATCGGAAGGCAGAATGAGGCAATCTGGACGGTTGGACCTTTTTTTTGTCAGGAATGAATGCAGGACACATGACTATTGGATGTATACTTTTCTCCCAAAAGAAAAACCAAATAAACAATAAGGGACTAATTGCAATATGACATAACGAATCAGAAGGTTCACATTCAGTCATCGTCAGTAAAGGTATCATTTATCAATCCTATATTCGAGACATGGCCAGTATAGAAATGAGGACCATCGTCAATGGTTGATGCCAACCGTGGCCACTCAGGGCCGCACATCTATTCAGCAGTGCAAACACACAAGCATTCGGGGTATTCCAGTTGTAACAAGATGCCCACCCAGAGAGAGGAAGGGCAGTAAGAAGAATGGGGAGGGGGGAGAGGGGTGGACAACTCTTGTGCACTTCAACCAGAGTTCAGTGGAGGCCAAGCCCCCCCACCTCAGCCTGATGCCCTCAGGGACCCTCGCAGGTGCTGGTGAAGCCTGGGAACCCTCAATGGTGGTCGCTATGTATGCGCGGTAGGGGCCCCAGATGTCAACCGGTCGTGACGCAGAGGGGACCATCTCAGAGTATTCAGTGCTGTTTAGGTTGCAGTGTGCCATGCTCCGGAGCCAGGCGCTATGTAGGGGGGGGGGGGCGTCGGTCACACCAACGTAGTGCAATCTCCCGTTTGCCAGCAAGAAGCCCAGCGCCGCCAGTTTGCGCACTGTTTTTGGAAAGTCCGCAACATAACCCAGAAGGGCTATTTCCGGTACATGGGCCAGTGGTAAACGGAGCATGGTGCCAAGTGTCTCGTGCACTCGGGACCAATAGTCATGTAGTTTGGGACATGTCCAGGAGAGGTGTGCGAAGTCAGCGAATTGGCCGCCGCATTTGGGACAGTGGTGTGAGCGCGACGGGTCTATTCTGTGGAGTCTCGCGGGTGTAAATTACAGCCTGCGCAGAAATTTAAAGTGCAAAAGCTTGTGCTTGCTGTTAAGCGAAACAGTTTTGGTCGCTCTGCAGCACCATTGCCACTGATCGTCCGAGATGGGGTATCCAAGGTCAGCCTCCCAGGCAGCCTTCACCGCCTGGTCGCGAGAGGGAAGGAGATCACAGCACATCCGGTACAACTTGGAGACCAGGTGTGCACTCGAGGGGTGTTGGATAATGAGAGTGAGAGGTGTCATCTCCTCGGGGGGGAGGGGAAACAACGGGAAGGACGCGCGCAGTAAAGAGCGTAGTCTAGTGAGGACAAACGAGTCCATGAATGTCTTTTCAGTGAACCTGGGGTCCTCAGTCAGGGTGAACGGGTGCCCCTCCGGGAATAGATCCCCGATCGAGGCAATGTGAAATTTGGCAATTGTGTTACGCACCACTACCTCCCCAGTTATCGGAAGCCAAGTGGCGTTCGGAAGTGGAAGGGCCGGAGAGTACAGATGTGGGAGGTCGACCAAACGCCTTAGCCTCCCCCATGCCCAGCACGTGGTGGACACCGTTTGGATGTCCTTCGGGTCTCTAGGGAAGCCCGATGGTAGCGTCGTAGACAGGGAGCCAGGCAACACCAAGTTGGCTTCAGGTTTCAGATAAGGTATCCTGGCATCAGGGTGGAACCATGGGTAAGCGTATGAGCACTGCGCCACAAGGAAGTAGAGGTAAAAGTCAGGGACGCCCAGCCCACCTCTCTCATATGGGAAAGTCAGTACCCGTCAGGACACTCGGGGGGTCTTGTTTCCCCACACCAGCGAAAGGAGCAAAGAGCGAAGCTGCGTGAAGAAAACCTTGGTGAGGGGTATAGGTATATTGTTGAACAAATACAGAAACCGGTGTAAAACTATCATTTTGATGATGGCGACACGGCCAGCCATGATAACGGGAGCCTGGTCCATCGCTCAATCTGTCCCTCCAAGGCCGCCACAGCAGTGCCGTAGTTCAATCTGAGGATGGCCTCCGTCTCCATGTGAATATGGATGCCAAGGTACTTTACAGAGTCATGGCACCACGTAAGAGGGAAGGGGCAGGGCCTTTCGACGGTGCTGGGCGTTAGCGGAAAAATAACCGATTTGTGCCAGTTAATGCGAAGGCCAGAGAATTTCCCAAAGCGGGTGATTTCCAGAAGGAGCGGCTCCAGGTTGGATTGTGGTTGCCCAACGTAGAGGATGGTATCATCCGCATATAGCGAGACCAATAGTGGACCCGTGCGGAACTGGAGGCCGCGGTGTAGATGCAGCTCCTGGAAGTTTCGGACCAAAGGGTCCATTGCGAGAATGTATAATAGGGGGGATAATGGGCAGCCCTGCCTCGTGCCGCGGGCCAGTCGGAACTGGGCAGTGAGGGTGCCGTTAAGGCGGAGCCGGGCGACTGGTAGAGTATACAGTAATTCCACTGTATTGACCAGGCACTCAGGAATACCCATGCGGCGCATCACCGACATCAGAAAAGGCCACTCTAAGGAGTCAAAAGCCTTCTCGGCGTCTAATAATATCGCAGCTGCTGGTGTATCGGGATCCACCCGGTGTAGAACCGAGAACAGTGTGCGGAGGTTGAGGGCCGGCGAGATTATGGTGTCCATCAGAAGTGAAAGTCGCATGGCCAGAACTTTTGCGAGGACTTTATAGTCAAGGTTAAGGAGGGACAGTGGGCGGTAAGAGGAACAGAGTGTAGGGTCTTTTCCCGGCTTTGGTAACAATACAATAACTGCCTCTCTCAAGGTGGGGGGGAGGCAGCCAGTTTCCAGCGCTTCGGCATACATTTCCACCAGGTGGGTGACCAGCAGTTCCTTGTAAACCTTATAGAAATCTGCGATAAACCCATCCAGCCCCGGCGCCGATGAGCTTTTCATAGAGTCTATGGCCTCCTCAACACTGTCCGCTGTTATGGGGTCTGCCAGAAAGTCAATCATCCACCTGTCTAAGAACACCATGGCAATCTCATTCAAATAATCCCCCCTCTCCGCGTCGTCGTCCATCAGGGTGGAAGTGTAGAGTTCGGCGTAGTAGGATAGGAAGGTGTTGCAAATTTCAGATGTGGTGTGTACCATGTCTCCCGCCTGCCCCCTAAGTTCAGTGATGTAGGAATTTGAGCGGGGGGGGCAGAGAAGGTGGGCAAGCAGTTTGCCAGGCCTATACCCCTCCCCATATTGCCTGGCAGCCTACGATATCGTCATGAAACGAAGTTCCCTGTCGGCCTCCTCCCTGAACTCCACCATAAGTTGTAAGCGCCTGGCTTCCCTATCTTCCGTGTGCTGGTGAAGCTGCTCCAAGTCTAGTGTCGTAATGTCGCGCTCTAAGCGTGAAAGGGTGTCCCGCACCTTCCGAAGGAGTCCAGTGTGTCTAGCGATGCATACCCCCCTGATGGTCGCCTTGAACCCCTCCCAAAGTACAGCATGCATGTCCACCGAGCCCTCGTTTAGCTCAAAGTAGTCTACCATAGCCTCCCTGATTCCTTCAGTGAAAACTGGATCTTGTAAGGCCTTTCCCGGAAAGCGCCATATCCTCTCGTAACCCCCTTCCCGCGGGACCTGGAGTTTAAGTACGACTGGAGAGTGGTCGGACAATGTGCGTGGAAGTGTTAACAGGTCAGTTACCCACCCTAACAGTTCTGGGGATACTAGGCAGTAGTCAATCCGGGTCCAGGTGTCATGAAATGCTGAATAGTGGGAATAGGTCGGAGTGGTAGTGTGCAGTAGCGCTTCAATATCGACCAAGGAGAAGTGGGTGCAGATATCCCGCAGTACGGGGCGGGAGTGTGGTCGGGAGTCTGGGGTAGTCGCTGTGCTTTCTCTCGGGGGGTCCAATAGGAGGTTAAAATCCCCGCCCATTAGAATCAGGCCCGGGTCAGAAGCCAATAAGTGCACCAGGACATCTCTGAAAAAGGCGGGGGTGTCAGTGTTAGGACCATATATCCCAATGAGAGTGACCTTGTGTCCCAGTAGGGTGCCAGTGATGATGACATATCTGCCGTCCGTATCGAGGACCGTGTGGTGCGGCCGAAATGGGAGCCGTTTGTGGATGCAGATCGCCACCCCTCTAGAGTATCTGTTGTAATTGGCAAAAAAGCGGTGAGTGCCCCAACCCCTCGCCACCCCGGACGCCGAACCTGATGACAAATGAGTCTCTTGTAGGAAGACAATATCGATCTTGTTTCTGGATATGTAATTAAAGACCTGCTTGCATTTTCTGACGTTGTTCAAACCTCTAACATTCCAGGACATGAGGGACAAGTCCGATGGGCCTTGCTGCAGTCCTAAGGCAGGCATGGTGACAACATAGAGTTAAATGGATCGCAGCATGACTCGATAAGGATCAAAACAGAAACTGTAAGGACTTTCGGACACCTTCGTTCAGAAAAACAACAGAAAAAAACCCATTCCCACCCTCCGCCCAGCCTCCAACAACACCCCGAGAGGACCACTCCACCCCGCACAAAGGAAGGACATAACAGCATGAAAAGCGAAAAAGTGAACGGAGGAAGAACCCCCGAAATGCAGAAAAAATCAAACCAAACTCAGGTAAATCGGCGATCGCCAGGGGGGGCAGCGACGCCTCGACATCCGGGCAGTCTGGACACTGTTGTGGAGTGAATAGATCAAGAAGGCACCGGCAGTGATGCCAGTGGATCACCAGGGCCGGACTGGGAAACGAAACCGGCCCTGGCAAAGTGCTCGGCCGGCCTCCCCCTCCCCCCAGGGGGGGGATTGGGGTGCGACCGTGCTCTTTGCCAGGGCCGGTTTCCCGCCGATTTTGTTACAGGGCCGTTTTTGCAGCTATGCTGCTAAAAACGGCCCTGTAGCAAAAACGGCCCCCTGGGGCCCAAAACCGGCCCCCACCCATGCGGCCGACCGGGGGATTGCCCGTTGCCCGCAACGGCCAGTCCGGGCCTGTGGATCACAATGGAAGTGAGTTAGCCAAAATAAGCAAAACAGGCGTTAGCCCTGCCCAGCGTCTGTGAACAGGTCTATGCTTTGTTGAGTGTCACCCTGCGCCGGTGATTGCGCCCTTGAGGTGTCCGAGTGCTGTGAGCCTCCAGCTTTGTAGGTGCGACAAAACTCCTGTACTTCCGTCGGTGAGTCAAAGATGCGAGCCCTGCCGGCCACTTCCACCCTGAGGCGAGCAGGGTAAAGCATGCCGTATTTCAGGCCCAGATTGCGCAGTGTAGCCTTCACCCCTGTGTATTTCCTCCTCGCTTCCTGGACCATGGCGGTGAAGTCAGGGTAGAACGACAGAGAGTCACCTTGCCATCGGACCTCGCCCTTCTCACGGGCGGCCCGCAGGACCGCATCTCGATCCCTAAAGTTCATTAGCCTGGCAATGATTGGGCGAGGTGGTCTCGGGCCCATTGAACGGTGCGCCCTCTCCACCACAAATCCCTGAGTAAACCGGTCTCTCCCTAACAGTTCAATGAGGAGTTTTTCCACAAATATGTCCATACGGCCGGTCTGAGTCGATTCCGCCACGCCCAGAATGCGATGGTTGTTGCGTCGTCCGCGCGCCTCTAAGTCCTCGTTTTTAATGGCAACTTCTTTCAGGATTTTCTCGACTCTTTCAAGGCGTTTCAGCGTCTTCGAGCCAGAAGCCTCTATGTCGGAAATGCGAGCCTCTGCGACGTCAAGGTGGCGGTCATGTGCCTGCACTTTAGAGCCCATATCTGCAAGTTTTTCCTCCAGCGCGTCAAAGCGATTATCCAGTGCTTTGAATCCGGCCCTCATTTCGGACATCATGGTTGCGACCATCGTGGCAGCACTTTCCAGTTGGGTAGGGGGGATCGGTTCCGACGTGGCGCCAGAGGCACCGTCACCGCCCAGTAGTGGAGTCCTGTCAAACCTAAGCTTACGTTGGTTGGGGTCTCTTTTCCGCATGGCGGCCGCAGTGGAGCACGCCGCGTGGGCCCGGTGGGGAGACAGGCGGGATACAAACGTGAAGACCCGGTTTGGTAATGAGCAGTCCAACGCATCGCTCTCGAGGATTCTGGTCGGGTGGATCGTTGGCCACACTCGTTTCGCGGAGGCAGCGTGGAGTCGATTGGTCAGGGCAGGTAGTATGGCAGCCAAGTACCCGGGGTCAGCAGGGTGGCACTCGGCCTGGTATCGATCCCCCAGGCCTGCGTGGATGTCTATGAAGGCGTCTGGCAGCAAGTCCTCAGAGCGCCCACCGGGCTATGGGGAGGATCACTGGGCAAGAGGGAGGCCCAGGGCGATAACATCGCCTATAAGAGACTTTCTGCACCTCTCTGCGCAAGTATCGGGTGAGGGAAGAGCTCAGCAGGGGGGACCAGGCGAGGCCGCTCAGGCCCGAGGCAGACCCGCACCCAGATCACCCACCCCCGTCCAGGAGACCCCTCCAGGCGCCGGCGCCCGTCCCGCCCCACAGTCCCCGCCCCGGGCAGCCGATACGCGAGCCCCCGGCTCCCGCACACGCACTAGGCCGCAGGCCGTGCACCGAACAGAACCCGGAGCCCGCGCAGGTGAACCCCCAGGCCGGCGACCGCGGGAGGCAGCAACAGGCCCTCGGCCCCCAAAGCGTACCCCAGATAGCGGGCGCAGTGTCCAAGCGCGGCACCTACCCGAGCTCCGGGCGCAGTGAGAGCGGCCGCCGGTGGGGTGGCGGCCCGCTCCTCCGTCCAGTAAGGGTCCCTCCGAGCACCTCCGGACTCGACCCCTGTGCCGATCGGCAGCAAATCGCCGCCGCAGAAGGATGGGTGGTGAGAGAGGCGCTAGCAGCATCTCAGGCTCCCAGGATGTTGTGCTTCATCCGCCCGGACAGCGGAGCTTCAGTCAGAGGCGGCCATCTTGGTCGCCTCCGTGGCCACGCCCCAATAACTTAATCCTTAATAGTTGCAACATTGCTAACTTGTTGCAGTAGGGTCTATCATCACTGTAGATTTTCATCTTCATCTCTTAAGCCACCCCTGGTTTTCTTCATCAGGCATGGGCACACAAAACCTTATTGCAGTGGCGAAGCATGCAGCACGGAAGTGCCATTTTACACACCTTGGCCCACATTTACTAAAATGTCATGTAACGCAGCAAGACAATCTGCTGCGCTGCATGATGGGGGGATCTGGATTGCGTCATATCTACCAAGATATGACACATTCCTGCGCTCTCCCTGCGCTGGTGCACTGTTTGCTGCCTACCACCAAAGCCGTCACCCTTGCACCATGGTGCAAGGATACTTGTGTTACAGGCAGTATTGTTTTTGTGCAGGATGGGACGCTAAAGCTCCATCCATGGAACGTCTTCCCAGATCAGAGTAAATCACGGCAGTGAATTGTGCTGCTTTACGTTTCTCCAGACAATGCCTCGCAAGATAGCTCTGCGTAGCATAGTAAATCTCACTTAAGGGCTTGCGTTGCCCATGAGTCACCTTGTGGGACACAATGGCAATGCAAGCCCTTAGTACATCTGGGCCATAGTCTGGTGGTTGTGCTACGGCCCCACCCTTCCAAAGCAACCATCTAAAGCAACTCTTATGGAGTTAAAATGCACTCTCAGTACTATTGTGTCTCCTACGGTGAGCTCAGCCCTGGATGAGGGGTACAAGCACCAATCTTCTTACCGGTCAGCTGGCAGTGTATGGGCCGGTTTTTATTTTATTTATTTATTTCCAGTATTTATAAAGCGCGACACTCATCCCATGGGATATCACGGCGCTATAAAAAGAGGGAGACTACTGATGGCTATGCTGGGGGATTTAGTTTTTTGGGAAGAGGTGAGTTTTTAATTTTTGGCGGAATTGAAGGTAGTTAATGGTATGTCTGAGATCTACAGGTAACTCATTCCACCCTTTGGCTGCCAGGTATGAGAAGGCGCGTCCACCCGTTCTTGTCTTATGGATGCGTTTAGGTTTAGCCAGGGCTAAGTGATTCGATCTTAGGTTTCTGTTGGGGACGTAGAAATCAATTTTCCCTTGGAGGATGGTGGGGCCAGTTTTATAAAGAGCTCTGTGCGCATGACAGAGTATTTTGAAAGTGGCCCTCTGGCGCATCGGTAGCCAGTGAAGTTTCCGGAGACAAGCGGATGCTGAGTCTCGCTTGCCTTTATTGCAGACCAGCTTGGCCGCCTGATTTTGTAAAACCTGTAGGCGGGAGAAAAGTTGTTCGTTCATTCCTTCGAAAAGTGCGTTGCCGTAATCAAGGCGGCTGACCAAGAGGGCTTGAGTGACTGTACGTCGACAATCCAGGGGTATCCAGGGAAAGATTTTTGCCAGAAGTTTGAGTATTGCAAAGCCCTTGCCCCAGAGTGATCGTATGTGGTCCTTCATGGACAATGCGTCGTCCATGATGATACCTAGATTTCTGGCGTGCTGTTTTGGAGTAGGGGCTGATCCCAGTGTGGGTGGCCACCATGTGGCGTTCCATGTCAGTTTTGCTCCTCCAAACAGTAGTATCTCCGATTTGCCGGCATTTAATTTTAAGCAATGGTTATGCATCCATGATGCCATTTCGGTGAGACAGCTGTGTAGCTTTTTCTTTGTTGTCTCCGTCCTTTCATCCATTGTCACCATCAGCTGTGTGTCGTCGGCATAGGAACATATGCCGATGCCCCACTTTCTACCAATGTCAGCCAGAGATGAAACATAGACATTGAAGAGAGTGGGGCTCAGCGAGGCTCCTTGTGGGACCCCACGGCCGATGGGACAGGGTTTCGAGTGAAAGTGGCCCATGTGCACTGCCTGGGTACAATTGCTAAGAAACGATCTAATCCAGTTTAGTGCTGTGGATTGCACTCCTTTACTCAATAGAGTGTTTAGTAGACAGTCGTGTGATACGGTGTCAAACGCCGCTGACAGGTCAAGCAGTATCAGAGCCACCGATCCACCTTGATCTGTGGTGCATCTGATACTGTCCGATACTGCCAGCAGCGTTGCCTCGGTGCTATTATTGGCTCTGAAGCCGGTCTGTGAGGGATCCAGGAGTGAATTGTTTTCCAGATATCGGGATAGTTGTATATTGACCAGTTTCTCCAAAGCTTTGGAGAGATACGGGAGCTGAGAAATTGGCCTGTAGTTCTCCGGGTTGGAGATGTCAGATCCGGCTTTTTTCAGAAGGGGAGTCACGGATGCGTGTTTCCAGGCTTCTGGAAAAGACGCGGTGGTGAGTGATTTATTGAAGAGTTTGGTGATAAGAGGGCAGAGTGTCGGTAAAATTTTGGAGAAGACGAAATGGGGACAGGGGTCTGCGGGAGAACCGGATTTAATTGTTTTCAGAACTGCTGATACCTCCTCTTCAGAGAATGGTTGGAAGCAGGTTAGGCAAGGTGTGTTGCCTGAGTCTGGTTGGTTGTTGCATTTGTCTATTATTGGGGTGAGCTCTTCAGGATTGTCAGGCAGGGTGGGAGTATTTAGAGGGGTGAAGGTAGTGTAAATTTTGTTAATTCTATCGACAAGGAAGGTGCTGATGCGTTCACAGGCCTCTGTTGATGGGGTAAGGGTTTGTGAGGTGCTGGACGGGTTGCTGAACTCCTTCACTATTTTGAACAATTCTTTAGCGGAATTGTGGTTCTCATGAATTCGTTGAGTGAAGTATGCTTTTTTTGCATTTCTAATGGCCAAAAAGTATTGTTTTCGTTTGGTGACATAGGCTGCTCTAGTTTCCGAGTCTTTTGTTTGTCTCCATCGGTGTTCGTCTTTTTGGCATTCCTTTTTGAGGCTCTTTAGGAGAGGGGTATACCATTTCTCTGTGGTAGTCGTTTTTTTCCTTGATTCCCGCATAGGGGCTACTTTGTCTAGCGCTTGGCGAATTCCAGAATCTAAGAGAGTGACGTTGTTACTGATAGAGGGGTCTTCCAGTAATGTGACTTCTGACTCAAGGAAGTGGGTTTGAAAGTTAGAGTCATTAATTAGTCTCCAGGCTCTATTGGTGACGAGAGGGGTAGATCTAAGCTTCAGGGGTTTACCAGGAAGTTTAAATGAAAAGAATAGTATGGACTGGTCGGACCAGGACAGAGGGAGGATTTCTTTTATGGTAGTTGATTTAATATTGGTAAAAAGAAGATCCAGGGTGTGCCCGGCTAAGTGCGTGGGGCCCTCGACCCACTGTTTGAGTTGTAGGATTTCCATATCGTATTTCAACTGGGCGGATCCGGGGGTGTCTGTTTTTTCGTAATGGACATTGAAGTCGCCGACGACCATGTAGTTTTCCTGTTTTAAACATAATGGTAGCAGTTGGTTCAGTAGTTTGGCGCTTACACTGGCTTGTTGCCCTGGAGGGTTGTAAACAACTGCGCCAGCAAGAATGATGAGGCCCTGGGATAAAATTTTGAATGGTAATATCTCATGTTCAGGGTACACAATTGTGTTTTCCGCAAGGCATGTCAGATGATCTCTAAAGATCACGGCAACTCCGCCTCCTTTTTTCATGCCTTGTCTGTTTTGTGTAATTATTTTGTATTCGGGGGGAAGGGCATTAGCGAGGTCTGGGGTATTAGAGTCCGATAGCCATGTTTCGGTAATAAAAACTAGGTCCGGGGTCCTGGATGTCAACATGTCCCAAATATCTAGGGCATGTTTAGGTAAGGATCTGGCATTAAGGTATAGGCATTTCAGTTCTAGCTGATTTTTGGTAGAGTTTGTGCGGAGGTCAGTTGGGGTTGCTGCTGGATGCCAGGCTTGCCTGAAGAGCTTCTGCACTTTATAGAAAAGGCATAAAAAATTGTATCAAAGCTTTCCCAGTCAACTCATGTTCACTTCAAAACCATTTGTTTTTGCATTTAGTTGGTTAGAGTCTCCTGCAGGGCCAGTACGAGCAGAACAAAACTTCCTGGTATTAAGAGAGCAGGAAGTTCGAGTACATATGCAGACACTGTCCAAAACGTAACACAGTGCATTTCTGTGAAATGTGAACCTGGGAACGAATTTCAGTATAGTATATTAAACAATACCGTTTCATTGAATGACAATTGTTAGAAGCGATTCTAATCATGAATTTAGAAACATGTATGCCCCCGGACACTGCCCTGACGACGATGCTATTAGTGTACCAAGAGGGAAGCCAGTTGTCTTTTGCCCCAGTTTGTGTTCTAGGCTGTTACTATGGAGGGATAGTAACAATAAAGTCATTTCTGTGCAGTGCACACCTCGAATTGATACATATAAAGGTGCTCTAATGTGATGATGAAGGATAAGAGGCACTTTGGAAAACATAATTGCATAGGATCACAAAATGTGCTCAAATGGAAGTAGTGACTGATTAAAGGTCCCCTGCTTCACTCTGTGCAATTCAGCGACTACATAGTGATCTCCTTCTTTAGATCAAAACGTAATGCTCTGGCCCAGATATATGTACAATTCATGCAGTGCGACAAGTTAAGTCACTGCATTGCATGAACGGTAGAGCCGAACAGAGCCTCAGCTACACAGGTGTGGCACAGTCTGCTCTTTACCTGTTCTGATGCAATTTTGGTTGTAACACAGACACCTCTCGTCATAGTGTTGTGTGAAGCATAGTTTGTGTCATGGAAGCAGTCTCTTCCAGTATAAACATTTTTTTAAGGAGTTTCCCAATTGTATGTGAGCTGCAAATACGAGAAAGTAAAACATTTCTCTTCATTAACGCCTGCCTTGAGGCAGAGGATTTTGGTGCAAATCCCTGTCTACTATTCTTTGTAGATAGGGATTTCCATCAAAATCCATGATTTGCACTGGACGCAGGCGCGCAACACCCATTGGGCTCACGGGGCTTCAGCCCCCCCCCCCCCCCCCCCCCGGTCGTGTGTGTCAGCCCGGGCTGACACAGCTTCGCGGGCTGGGGCTGGCGAGCATCTAATTGCCGCCGCACCCGAGTAGTTAACAGGTCTTTAGAAGACCATTTACTTGTAAATTAGGCTTTTGGGAAGAAAAAAAACGACGCAGACCTGCTTACATATTGCAGCTCTCTTACAATTAGGAAATGACGTTGGTTAGAAAAGTGCACTTGTACATTTGGTGAGCTAAACGCACAGTGAAGATTTCCTCCTTAATTAATCAGCACATCTTGGTAAACATTTGATGGCGCTTTGGTTGCACTATAGTAGAAGGGCTGACATAGTTTCGTTCGGTAACTGTTTTGTCTTTGGGGCATTTTAATTGGAAGACGCGGGGGATAAGGGGGATAAGGTGTAAATAAAAGACAGTATATTTGTACTGTGCCTGGCAAAACATCACATGAGCGCAGGAATATAAAACTTGAAATCTTAGTGGCTGTACTAGATGAGGCAAAGCCTTTGCATTCATATTATATGTGAAGTGTTTGAAGTGTTAACCGTGACATAATATTGGGAGTTAGAATAGCTCTTGTTTGCAGTCAGAGTGCTGCCACATGGGAATTATGGAACGTATTTCTGTATTTATATTTCAATTTACTGAAGCATGACCCAGCCCCTGTTAGGCATCAGAGCTCTACTACCATTTACACAAGATGACATCATTGTGCCTTGGGGGCCTGTTTCTTGCTGTTGTTGTGCCCAGGCAGTTAAGTGTTCGAAAATAAAACTGCAACATCAAGGCCACTATTAGATGTCTGGGTCTAGATAGAACGTCACAGGCAGGAGCCGGTGAATTGCCATCAGCGTCACCATAAGTGACGCAACATATCTGAGGAGTGTCTGTAGCTGTGAGACATTTACTGAGATGATGGGGGTCCATGTCCTGTACCTCAGTCGTGCACATCCAAGTTCACGAGGAGTGGACACGGTAGCAGTGTAATAGTAACATTTCTAAGTCTTCCACGCAGTGCTCAAACATTTCCCGCTCTGACAACACAGAGGGAATTCTCTTCTATAGCACACCCTGCATATTAAGTCACATCTCAGCCATTCTTATTTGTATAATAAAAATACTTAAGAAAACATTGGCTGAGAGAAGCGACGTATTGATCTGTTAAAGGTTTTCTAGGGCGTCCTGATGGGTTCGGCCTGGTTCGCTGACTGGTCGGTGTGATGTATTCACAAGGCCCCGTGGCAGCAGAAGGAGCCTCGTATGCCACCTGAACATAATGTAAGGACATTGGCATTGAAAGAGATCTCTCCCTGTAGGAGAAATTGACAAGTTAGCAGGGCTCATACTTTGCCCTGCTTCTTCTCCCTATTGCTACGACTATCTACAGCACTCCAATGCCTTACTAAATAAATGCACAAAACAGAAGAGCTTTAAAATGAACTAAACAAGGATTTCATGATATGATGTTCTCCTTTCTCATAAGGGGTCAGGTCATTCCATATTGTGATTGAATGTGGTATCTTTCGCTGCTTGAATCCTGCCTACCTTTCAGGCCACTTCTCACACATGCACTTCTACAAAGGGGACTCTTTGTGCGGGTCTTATGTGGGTCTGTAACACCAAAATATGTGTTTTTAGTGCCTTCTTAAAGCAAGTCAAGTTGGACGGATATCTCAGCAATTCTCGCAGAGAGTCCAGATCTTACTGACCAAGTTGATTGGCACTGTCACTCTCCTCAGAGCATCGCAACACTTCTTACTGAAGTAGCTGTGAGCGCTTTATATATGGTCTCAATCAATCAATCAGATAGATGGGCCTGGGGCAGAGAAAGCTCTGAAGCCTTAATTTTAAAGTTGACTTGTGGGACTTTCAAAAACAATTTATCTTGAGTTCTTAGGTTTTTTATGTTACAGTAGAGTGAGATTCTGCTGGATAGATAGAGGAGGACCAAGTACATATATTCATCCTACAGCAGTGTATACATGTATAGATCCAGCAGTCAAGTTTGAATAGGATTCCATCTCATAACTGGTAACCAGTGAAGGGATTTAAAGCTGCTACTGTACCATGATCGCTTCTACTCAACGCTGAGACAGGTGAGACATTCTGGGCCATCTGCAACCGATTGAGCCGTGAAGCTGGAGGGCCATTGTAGATGCAGTTATATCTCAAGTTAATAACAGCCCCCACAACATCAAGGCAGAAGAGAGTGAGTGCGTGACGTGTCTCACCTTTGCTTGTTGGTGGCAGCAACTCTTAATTACAAGCCCTTGCTTACCTAGAGGCATGATCTGCGTCACATTTTGGCCTTAGATACTGTCTCTGTCTTTTGCACACTGACTGTTTGGGGAAGTTGCGAGGAGGGTGGCTCTCTCCTTGGTTGCAATTAGGATTATAAAAGTCTGGGGATAGATGGAGTTCACAAAGAATTCACAGCTTTAATGTTCCTTAGTACTAATATACTACATATTTAGGTGATTTTATTACATGGAATGCAGTAGTATACGAACCCATATTTCACAGGGATTGCCATTGAATATAGATTTCATCATCAAAATGATATCCTCCAAACCACTCTGCGGAGCTTTACATTGTGAAGAATATTGAAAGTATGTGGCTTGGAGGACCCATTATGCAGCAAGGCAATCTAATTTGTGCCTAAAAAATTCCAATTTAGGTGGCACATTATATATATATTTTTTAATTTTTAGAGTTTTATATAGTACAAACTAGACCCGAGACATCGAGTCGCAGAGCGCTTTAAATGAGCACCAGTTTTGTTACAGATGTACACATTCATTTTTCTTAGGCACTGGGAGATTAAGTGATTTGCCCCGAATCACAGGATGTTGAGCATCGTTGCTGAGACTTGAACCCGGTTCCCCAGGTCCAAGGTCCACCACTCTAGGCTTAAGGCTAAATCATCATTAGCTAGAAGCAACATTCTTTGTTAATTCTAAAGAATAGGTAGTAAAATGATGACAACTGTG
Organism: Lissotriton vulgaris; assembly: GCF_964263255.1. Lineage (NCBI taxonomy): Eukaryota > Metazoa > Chordata > Amphibia > Caudata > Salamandridae > Lissotriton > Lissotriton vulgaris. Next base: position 734,432,319 of record NC_141691.1, on the reverse strand, counting down.
GTAAATCTATAATTACGTGGTAAACCCTGCAGCCATTGTATCACATAAATCCGAAGTCCCTCACCATTGCCCACTGTTATATCAACAATTTATTCATGCAAGTATATAAAACCTAAACATTTTAAACAGGGTTTTCAAGCTAACTACCCAACACAAAGATGTAATATAAAACTACATAACACTAATGTGTAATATGTAGCCATCTCTGGGCTCTCTCCAGGCGTGCAACACCCATTGGTCTCAAAGGGCTTCAGCCCCTCCCCCCTGTCGTGTGTGTCAGCCCGGCTGAGACAGCGTCCCGGGCACAAACACAGCCACACCTGAGTACTTCACAGGTCTTTAAAAGACCATTTGCTTGGTAATGAGGCTTGGTTGTTTTTTCACCCCTTTTTAGAGAGCCCCTGCATCTCCACTCTGCATACGGCTGGAAGAATTAGACCCACCCGAAATTTTTTCTTAGCCCCCCCCCCGAAATTTGTCTCTAGTTGCGCCTCTGACTGGACGGTAAATCCCGCCACCAACATCTTCATTGGGATTAAGCAAAAAAAAAATAGTGACACAAACCCAATGCAAAGTCTTTGAAAAGCTATGCCTTTGAATCCGTAGGCATCAAATCAGTGCAATGTGCTAAACAGATCTTGGCTATGCATGTTTCAGAAGGATTGGTTGTGGTAGTGTTTGGGGAGGGTGATGTTTAAAGGTAGAAGCTAAAATAAAAACCAGAGTACCCACCCTTGGTCAGTTCATTGAGACCATTTGATCCACATAGCTAATGGTCTTTATTCATCCATTCTTCAATTAATTCATCCACCCACTCCTCAGACTTCGCAACTACACAATTCACTGAGCCATGCAGTTATGTCTTCAATCTCCATCTATTCATTCAATGACTAACAAGATTCCATAATGAAAAATGTGTTGTAAAATGCACCATATTTGCCAATCTTGTTCTTTAAAAAGTTCTTAGGAGGAGAACCCCCAAAACCTCATGTGCAATGACCAGCATGCGGGCTGGTCAGACAAAATGTGCCAGGGCTTCTTATGGTTCCCAGTCTGGACTTGAATGAGCCTTGTAGCACATTCAAATGTAACTGTTGCATCATGGAAAGGTAGCAGTAGCCAATCCTGCAAATAGCTATAGAAATCTATAGTTGAAAAAAGGTTAGATGTTTGATTTCAATTAACCGGAGAATAAACATGCAGATGCGGTTTTGCAAGGGTCTAACGCGAAGGATTTAGCCACTGATACAATGTGTTAAGGACACATAACTTTTTGGTTTTTCATAGCCAGGGGATTTCATAATGTGATACACATGACTTGTCAGTTTATTACATTTCAGAGATGGATGGACAACATGTACAAAATGCTACACAGCTCCAGTAATAGGAGTCTTAATACATCCATTTTAGACCAGGCATCCGTAGCGTAGTTTTCCCCTAACTTTGTGCCATCACACCTCCTGTTGTCCTGATTTTGTTTTTGCTGGCCTTAGGACTCTGTACACTTTACTACTGCTAACCAGAGCTAAAGTGCTTGTGCTCTCTCCTTAAATCATGGTAGAATGGGTTTACACCCAATTGAAATATTTAATTTACTTGTATGTCCCTAGTAAAGTGGTACTACCCATGCCCAGGGCCTCGAATTAAATGCTGCTAGTGGGCCTACAGCCCTGAGTGTGCCACCCGCTTAAGTTGCCCTTTAAACATATCTCAGGGCTACCATTGCAGCCTGTGCATGCTGTTTTTAAATTGCCAATTGGCAATAGAAACCTTTTGCCAGTCCCAAACCTTTCTTTTTAATACATATAGGTAATTCCTAGGGTAGGCCCTGAACAGCCCAGAGGGCAGGGTTCAGTGTATTTAAAAAGTTGGACATGCGGAGGAGCTTCGCGGGCAACCAAGATGGCCGCGTGAGCTCGGAGCTCCGAAGACCCTCCGATCCTCCAAATTGATCCTGTCGTCTATCCTGCCCCACGGAAGTGGGAAAGTGTTTGGGAACTCCTGCTGATACAGGACTCGTTGTCCGATTGAAAATCCGAGGTCCCTGGGTGAAGTTAAGGCCAGGGGTTTTCCCAATCGTGGTGGCCTCTCGCTTATCATGGCGGGCAAAGGTGAACCCGACAGAGGGAAGCCCCGGGTCAGTAGAAAATCAACCTACTCCCAGTCCACCAACATAGAACGATATGCCCACCCAAAAGGCTCACCCGGTGCCGCTGCGAGGCCCAAGGACATGCATCGAGATGTGTCTCCGGATGATTCGGCCCCAACCCTCCGGGACGTCATGGGCGCCATTGCGGGCATAAAAGCCGAGATGCACAAGCAACATGAGGTCCTGACGCATAAGGTCGACACGCTGGCCATTGAGGTCAACTTGATCAGGGCCGATTTGGGCAAGACCAATGATCGGGTCAAGTCACTTGACATAAAAACATCGAGCCTGACCTCAGACGTCTCGGACCTGCAATCAGAGGTCCGGGACCTGAAAGCTGCGAACTCGCTATTTGCCCGTAGGCTTGATGACTTTGAAGGACGTGCCAGGCGCCAGAACGTCCGAATTGTAGGTGTTCCGGAGGGGGCCGAGGAGGATGCCACCGACCTCTTTGTTGAGAACTTGGTCCAGAACCATCTGGCCCCTGGGGACCTCAGCAAGTTTTTCTCGGTTGAGCGAGCTCATCGACTGCCCGGAGGCCGCCCGAAGCTGGGGGCCCTTCCACGCCCTATCATCGCCCGCGTGTTCAACTTTTGGGGGGGCTTTTTAGTCTAATGCAGGGGTGCAGGGTGGGGGGTGGATGGGCTGTTTGTTTTTTACGTATTCTCTTTTCTTTTTCTTCTATTTCACGGCAAGGTAACTGTTATGCTGCTAGTTGTGTTGTAGCGACGCCACCCTGCAGGGCTGGCAGGGGCCTTTACATCGACGATGGGGGGTAAGAAGTTGAATGTCCTGTGTTGGAATGTTAATGGGCTGGGGGACCGTATTAAGAGAAGTATAGTGCTACAAATGTTTAAGAGATGCATGCCTGATGTCATTCTGCTGCAAGAAACTCATTTGATAGGGAACACGTGCCACGCGCTTAATAGAAAAGGTTTCAAGATGGTGGCACATTCGGGGTCCCGTGGGGCGGGGATCATGGTGCGCATGTCCCTCCCTTTTGAGATAGAATCCAGCGTGACTGATGAGAGGGGGCGCTACATCGCCGTAACGGGTAGATGGGAGGGGCGTACCTTAGTCTTGGTTTCTGTTTACGTCCCCCCTGGTCTGCAAGCGACTACGTTTCAGGATCTTGGGGGCGCCATTTTGGGTCTGCCCGAGGGGTTGCTTATTGTTGGTGGTGACTTTAATGCGGTTGGCTCTGGGACCTTAGACAGACATCCATCCAGAGATCTTAGGAGTGCGCAGTCCTGGCTTCCTGATTTTTTGGACACTATGGGGCTTATTGACTGCTGGAGGCTTCTTCATCCTACCCAGCGTCAGTACTACTTTCACTCCGGAGCACATGGTAGCCTCTCCAGAATTGATTACGTTCTGGCTTTGGCGGCCCATGCGTCGGCTGTCTCTGAGGCCCGCCTGATGGCCAGGGGTATCTCTGACCATTCTCCTGTCTGGGTGTCTTTCGACTTTGACGTCGTGGTGGCCAAGAGGGTGGCGCCTGTTAACCCGGGGTACTTTAGTAGCCCTAAGACTCGTGGACTCTTGGCTAAAGCCATTGAGCTCTACTTTTCTGAAAACACGGGCTCGGTTGCGTCAGCGGTGTCCCTATGGGAGGCCTTTAAGACTTTCTTGAGAGGCGAGGCCTTCTCCTTAATAGCCGAGGCGCGCAGACGCAGGGACGAGGATGTGGTGCGGCTAGAGTCAGAGATCGGGGATCTTGACTCCCAATTGGAGACTGACCCGACACCTGCCCTGCTCCACACTCTTTCGCTTAAGCAGTCGGAGTACCGGGCCACTGTTACTGACGCTGCCAAGGCAATGGGCAGGGAACAGCAAAGGAGGATCTATGATGTTGGGGACAAGGCAGGTAAGCTTATTGCGTGGCTTGACAAAAAGGAGATGGCCTCCCGGGTGGTACCTGAGGTACTGGGGGAGGACGGCTTGGCTGTTACCGATCCCAGCGATATAGTCACGGTTTTCGCCGATTACTTCGAGTCTGTTTATACCTCGGTCTCTGAGATGTCTGAGGCGGACTCCGACGCCCTCTTGAGAGAGGTGGACCTTCCGTGTTTGTCGGATACTGAACGCGACGATATGGATAGGGGTATAACTGCAGACGAGGTCGCACTTGCGATACGCTCTCTGAGGTCCGGCAAGGCACCCGGCCCTAATGGCCTCCCGGTGGAGCTTTATAAAATAAAACCTGACACCATCGCCTCGCCCTTACGGGATATGTTCCTGGAGGCATGAGAGATGGGCGCGCTCCCCCCGGACCAGAGCTTGGCCACCATTGTGGTTATACATAAGGAAGGGAAGCCCAGACCTGTGCCGATCGTATCGCCCTATTTCTTTGCTGAATGCCGAGCCTAAAATCCTGGCAAAATTGTTGGCCAATCGGCTGGTGGGCGCGATATGCGATTTGGTTCACCCGGACCAGTCGGGCTTTATTCCTCACCGCAACACCGCCCTTAACCTTAGGAGACTCCACGCGGCCAAAGCGAGGATCCGTACGCTCCGGGAGCCGGCCGTTTTGGCGTCTCTGGATGCCACGATGGCCTTTGACTCCCTCGAGTGGAACTACCTGTGGGCGGTGTTGACGAAGTTCGGGTTTGGCCCTGAATTTATAGGATGGGTCAAGCTTCTGTATGCTAATCCACTTGCCAACTTTACGGTCAATGGCCGAGTGTCTGCATCCTTTGCTCTCCGCAGGGGCACCAGGCAGGGTTGCCCCCTGTCGCCCTTGTTATTTGCGTTGGCGCTGGAGCCTCTGGCTGCCTGGCTACGGGTGCACCCGGATATTAACGGGATACGGTGGTCTTCCGGCTTTGAGGACCGCGTGTCTTTATACGCGGACGACATCTTGCTTTACTTCACATCTCCCTGCAAGTTCCTTATCGTAGTATGTGACGTACTGCATACCTTTGGTAGGTATTCGGGCCTGGTCATTAACTGGTCAAAATCACACCTATACGTTTTGAGAGGTGAGGCTCCGCGGCTCCCGAGGGGTTGCACCATACAGATCACGAGGCAGGAGTTTAAATACTTGAGCATTTATATTTCAACCAATGCCAAGACACGTTATGTGAACAACTTGCTTCCCCCTCTTGCACGCCTACAACGTGACGTAGAGGGGTGGCGGAAGCTACCGCTTTCCCTGCTTGGACGTGCGGCGTTGTTCAAAATGATGTCCCTGCCCAGATTCTTGTATGCGCTCCAGAATACCCAGAACCCAGTCCCCTCTGGATACTTCAGAGAGGTCGAGGGCTTACAGCGGGCATTTCTCTGGGATGGCAGACCGCGCATTGCTATAGCTAAACTCACGCTCCCGTGGTATGACGGAGGTATCGCTTTGCCTGACATCCGGAGGTACTATTGGGCCTCCCAATTAGCCACCCTCAACCATGGTTTCTACGGTCCAGCCGACAGTCCGGGGTACGCCATGGACCGGTGGCTTCTTGACGATGGGAAATATTACAGGGCGTTGTATTCGAGATCTCTGGATGGCAGAATGTCGTGCCCAACCAGGACAGCTGTACACATATGGAGGGCTGTCACAAAGGCACAGGGATGGAAGGGGAGACTCACGTTGGCCACCCCACTTTACGACTCGGACCTACTGGGTAAATTGTGGCATACCAAGGGTTTTGACCGATGGGATCTCATTGGTATCTCCAAGGTCGAAGACATGATGGCCAAAGGTGTGATAAAATCTTTCGCCGCTCTGCAAACAGAGTTTCAACTGGGAGCGTCGGAATTTTTTAGATACGCCCAATTGCGTCACGCCCTTTTGGCAGTGTTGCTGGAGGGGGAGAAGGTCCCCGAGTCGTCCCCGTTGGAAGATAGGGTGCTGGATGGCCATATGCCGGACAGTGCCATCTCATTGATTTATAAAAAACTGATTAATGTCCGAGCGGACCTCCTCCTGAGTGTGAGAGACCAATGGGTGCGTGATGGTGTTGAGCTGGATGATGAAGATTGGCAGTGTGCGGTGTCATCCCCCAAGGAGGTAGCAATCCCGGCCAGATTACGCTTGGTCCAGCTGAAAATTTTGCATAGAGTGTACGTGACCGGCCCCCGGTTGATCCACATGGGCCACTCGGTGGGACTCTGTAGACGTGGTTGTGGTGCACTGGCCACTTTCATGCACATTATTTGGGAGTGTCATGCGGTCGCTTCCTACTGGAGGCGTGTCCACACTGTGATGTGTGAGGTGACTGGAGTCGACCTGCCGGCCGAGGCCCGGCGCTGTTTACTGAATGTGTGGGGCCCCACGGACTACAATAATGCGCAAACCCAATGGGTCACATTGGGAAACATGGTGGCAAAGCGTGACATCGCTCAGAAGTGGGGCGCTGCGTCGCCTCCCTCTGTGGAATTGTGGAAGACCAATATGGACTGGTGCTTGGTTCGTGAGAAGACAGTGTACGTGGCCCGGGGTAGACCCAAGATGTGGCATAAGATCTGGGGGGCCTGGAACGAATACAGGGGTGATATCTGTCTCCCACCCGACATTGCCCCATTGGAAGTACGATTTTCCCCTTAGCCTGTAATTCCAACTCAAATGCTACTATATTGCACATCCTGTACTCTTTCCCTCCCGATATCGTCCACTTTGCACCGTTCATGTTTGTACTCTTTGGGCTCAGGCCCAGCCTTCCCCTGCGCTGGGTATTGTCACATTTAGATACTTTTGCCTTGCCATTTTCGCACTGGTTCTGGTGCCTTTTTTCTGTGTCATATATACATTTTTTTCTTTCATCATTTATAACATAAAACTAAACCTTGTACGATTTTATAATATGCACTGTGTGCACTGATCATCCTCCCTTTATTATGCTGCCTAGCCTCCGGGATGTAAGGCTGAATAGCTGTGTACTTTGACTCTTTAATAAAGGTTTTCCCAAAAAAATAAATAATAAATAAATAAATAAATAAAAAAGTTGGACATGTACTTTCAAGTTTTACATGTCCTGGTAGTGAAAAGCTCTTAAATTCGTTTTTTCCACTACTACAAGGCCTACCTCTCCCGTTGGATAACATTAGAGTTACCTTATTACATTTAATAAGCTGTAACTTCCAATTGGGAGTAGGTAGGCAGGTCTAGTTTAGTGCCTAAAGACATTTACTTAAAAGCCCTATTTAATGGTAGTCAGATTTTTAATCACAATTCTGAAAATGCCACTTTTAGAAAGTTGGAATTTTCTGGTCATACCCATTTGGTGATTGCAGTCTGATTCTGGGTCTCATGGCTAGGTGTAGCTGGCAGTTGGCCTTTGTATACAGATAGTGAGACGAAGGGAAAGATCGGTGTTGGCAGGATGGGCCATTCTTAGTTTATAAGGGGGAGGAGCTGTCATCTACTGCACTTGCACCACACATAGGCTCTGCTTCAGCACTGCCACAAAAGGTTTGTCACTAGTCTATTGTGACCCTAGAAAACTTCGGAACCAGCCAGTACGTGATTTATCCTCGATGCAGGACTTTGCATCGCATATCCCTCCTTAACGGCCTCCTTGACGACAACACAGGATCTCACATCTCAGTCTCACTACTCTTCTAAACTAACTCTGTATGACGCATCCCCAACCTGGACCTCACATCTCTTCGGCTGCATGACGCATCCTTAATGCGGGCTATGTAACTCGCAGCAACAGGACTTAAGGCATTCTTGTTCAGTGGGCCTAACTGAGTCTCCTTAGCCGGTCAGAGCTCCGTCACAGTCGGCCTGAACTTGCGACTCTGTCCCAGTCTAGTTGGAGCTTTGGGCATTTTGGTGCTTATTTCACTTAAATCTTTTAAATTGCAAATCTTCGGGTCTACTGATTGGATTTGTCATCTTTTAAATTGCATATCTTCGGGTCTACTGGCTGGATTTGTCATTTTAGTCTTTATTTATTTATTTTCTTATTTGTTGTAGAATTTTTCTTGTTTTCGTGCTTTCACTTGATTACTGTTTGAAGTGCTGCATACATACTTTACACATTGCTTCAAAGTTAAGCCTGACTGCTCTGTGGCAAGTTACGGGAGGGTTGAGTACAGGTTATTTAGGGTTTGCTTGTGACCTCACCTTGACAAGGATTGAGGTTGCTGATTGAGTCGGGTTTCACTCCCCTCAACCAATAGCCCAATTTCTTACAACCCACATATCATGAAAGACGAGGAATGGGTGATTGTACTCATGCAACTATGTCTGTGGTGTGTTGTCACTCTATGTAGAATCCTGCTGTTTTGGGGGATCATTGAATCGTGTTGATCCTGGAAAAGAGGCAGAGAAATGAGTATTTAATATTTGCACATTTATGGTGTGCTACCTTTTCTAATTACTGAAACTCTGTTCAGTAGCTCTAGGTAGTACAAGTGACCTACGCTTTCGGTCCAAGGTGACTATTATGTTGGGGAATGCACTAATGACACAAAATGTGGCCTTCAAACCATTCATTGTTTTGGCATCTATCAGAAACCTGGTGTACTAAGGTGTCAGGCGTAGTAGGGCACTTGTTACCTGGTTTAACAACATGGAATTAGGTTGCTGTGCCATAGTAAGCAGACTACCCTCCAGGAAGTACCCACCTTGTCCAAAATAATGTGCTGCCAACATTGTAATGAGTAGAGATGACTGGCTGTATCTTAAAATTAGGCTGTAGTGCATTCCCTATTGAATCCAGTAGGCTGTGAATGGCATCCATGCCAAACAATAGGTCAGAATATATTCTCCTAACATTCAGTGGCTTCAGACATTTCCTGATAAACCTAGGCCCTCGTCTGAATCTACTGGGTGCCTAGGCCCTCGGTTGTTGGACCTGATGTTGCAACTGTACCTGTAGTTCTAGTTGCATGACAGCAGTTAAACTTCTTGGAGTTGGAAGTGACGCAGAACCTGTGCCTCATTCATGATGATGTATGGGAGTGGATGTTGTGGTCGGCATATATATTAGAATGAAAAATTGGTTTCACCTGCTCTGTTGAAGAGGTCTCATATTTGCGAATGTGAAGAGCAAGTTACTTATTTTCAGTATTCTCTTTCTAGAGAATACTCCATGCAACACAGATTTCTCACCTTTAGTATATCCCTAGGTGTCAGAGCAGATCTGATAGCTTTAAATAGCATTGCTCCGGTGTGCCAGTAGGTGGTAACTTACGGTTCCGCATGGACTTTGTTCCACCTCGGAAGTGGCACTCGAAGCTGCATATATGCGCCCCCATGCACAACTCTGTCCACACCGTTGGATGTGGACCTGCAACAGTAGTTAGAAATACCAGTGTACAGATCTCTAGTTGTGGACCTTTTTAGGTGGTAAAAGAGCCATTCCAGGCAGCGGGGTGGTGGAAGGGTAGTGTGGAAACAGCGGTTAGATCGTTTATCCACCAGAAAGAGTGTTACTGAAGGTAATTGACTAGTTAATTACCTGATGCATACTTCTAAGATTCCTTATCTTTAGAATATATACCATCACTACCTTATCGTTGGACCTGGCTGTCAAGGCAATAGTGCTTTGTGAATGTGTGCATTTATGCCCATGTCATTGCCTGTAGATATCCAGAACTCCATGTGCCAATGCAGTGGTTCTAGCCTAGGCACTGGTGGAATGCACCCATAATCCTCCCAAAGTCTGCTTATAGGCCACTGAGTAAGAGATCTTAGTGCAGAGGACGATCCACTTTGACAAAGTCCTATTGTGCACTGCCTTTCCTTTCTTCGTCCCAAAGAACCCCACAAAAATGTGATCGTCCACCGAGGGTCTTTGGTGCATTCGATGTAAAAGGTCAAGGCTCTTTGGGGTCCAGCTGATGGTATCTCTTCTCCTCTTTTGAGTGGTGACGCAGGGCAAAGAACATTTGTAGGGTGATGGATTGGTGCCAGGTGAAAAATAGTCATGACTTGGGCAACAAGGTGCTCTGATCCTCGACACCAGCTTGTCTTGAAAAAATGTGATGTAGGGCAGTTGGGCATTAGGCTCACTCATGCAAGGCGTTTAAGTAATCAAGAGGAGGAAAACAGTCTACAGAGTCAGAAGACGCAATGAGCAGCTGTGAATAGGCTCAAAGGGAGGACACATGAGGTGAGACAGGGCCAAAATTAGATTCCACTGAGGCACGACACAGCATTTAGGTTGAAACATGTATCAAACACAACAGGTGAATTAAATTGGATTGGCTGGCCTGGTAAACGTGAAAAGGTTGAAAGGTCTGACAACCCTTAAAGGCACCCACTACAGATCTCTCCGTCAGAGAACACAAATAATAAGACATGCAACAGTTTGACTAGTAATGGGTCCATAGTATAGACACCACACCAGGTCACAAATTTCTCCTAGCGTAGATGCACTTTGCAGATGGACACCAGGCAGCAAGGAAGACATCCACAACTTTGAATGGTAGATGGAACACAGTGAACTGCCACCGCTCAATCACCACACATGGAGCTGTAGATTGCACAGGTTCGGGTGCAGAACTAAGCTCTGTTACTGCTTAAAGAAGCGTCAGCCTGATTGGAGGACAGATATTCAAGCCCAGAAGTTTGAGTACAACACTATCCTAGCACAATCCACAGTCACTTGACTGTGGCAAAAAGGTCCAGCCAGTGTTCTTTCCATCATTGGAAGGTGCTCTGTGCCACCGCTGTGTTTAACTGTCATCCATGGTCTGCAAGATATTTATGGCTGAGCTTGTCGTCCACAGAATTCAAAGAACAAGGGAACAAGGGAAATGCCCTGATGCACCAGCCAACTCAAGAAACAAAGAGCCTCCTTGCCAGGACTCCACAGGGGCCTGCTTATTCCAGTTCCTCATGGCGGTCGTATGATGGCATGTACCAGCCTCTCCTTGATGGACATTAGGAAGACCTTTACCACTAGGTAAAATGGTCTGCAACTCCAGCATACTGATGTGAAGATGGCTTTCCGCCAGAGACTAGAGTCCTTTGAACTCAACCTCTCCCAAATGAACTCCCCAACCCAGCAGAAATGCTTCCATGGCACCTGTCAACTCAAGGTGGAGAAGGAAGAGGGGTCTGCAGCTGGTTCAACTGTAGTCAAGCAACCACCACTGCAGACATACGCAGTTTCCTCTGAAGCCTGAACGGAATCAGTCAGGTTTCCTTAGTGCTGGGCCTACTGAGACTTCAGAACCCACTGAAGAGACTGTATATGCCACTTGGCAGAGTTGACAAACAGGAGATCAGTTGGCCAAGAAGCCTCAGAGCCACTCTTACTGAGACCCAGAACGAAGGCTGAAACATCAGGGTCATAGCTCCAAATTCCCAGACGTGTTGTTCAATAGGCAAGTCCCTGAATTCCACTGTATCCGCTCCAATGAAATGGAGACTCTGCTAAGGAACCAGGTGTGGCTTCAGCACGTTGATAGTGAACCTAAGTGATGTTAAGAGGCTTGCCTTAATCTGGAGGTGGTCTATGACTGTGGGGAGACAGTCTTCAACAGCCAGTTGTCCAGGTAGGTAGAAAGTGCATGGGGCGCTTTTACAAAGAAAAGCATTTGTTTGTCAACTTGCCAAACAAATACTTTTTTTTCGTAAAAGACCCAATGCGCGCTTTCACGTTAATGGAAGCTGCGTCCCTTTCTTTTGATGAGCTCTGCGTCTAAATAAAGGGGAACGGGTGTCATTAAAGTGAAAGCCCGATATGTGGTGCTTTTTTCAGAAAAATCATTTGTTTGCCAACTTAACAAAAAAAAAGCTTTTTTTGTAAAAGCTACCCATGCTGTGGTTTCACTTTAATAGCGGCCGTGGACCTTTCTTTATACAAAACTTGTCAAAAGAAAGGGGTGCACCTGCCATTAACATGAAAGCACAGCATGGGGCGCTTGTAAACAAAAATCTAAATAAGTGAATAAATATATATAAAAATACTGCAGCCGCCACTGTAGCATGCTGTGCTATAAAATAAATAAAGCGTAAAGAGAGAGCGTGTCTTGCCTGTAACAGCAGGCAGGTGAAAACAATACAAAAAAATTGTGTTCAGAGGTTGTAAGTAAAGCCTACAGAGTAACAACACACGTAAGAGGGCCAGTCCTTTAATGAGGCCATGTGCCTATGTACTGATTAACAAGTTACACATGATGATGAACTTCTGTATGAAATGCCTGCTACTTTTGAGTGTAAGCTTAAAACAATACAAACAGATTGGTTAAAAAAAGAGTGCCAGTCCTTATGGGAGGTTCAAAGATGATGTAAAGGTAAAGGGTTGCACTCTCAACACTGAGAAATGTCCTCCAGGATCCAATAGTGTCCTTGTATCAAGGTTTCATGAATGATTGAGACTCTGCTCGAAAAATGGTTGTCAGAATATTTATTCACATATATTTCTGGCTTGTTAGGTTCACAAGCATTTATTATTCATAATCCTTCATCATTTCGCACTCATACGATCCCAATGCATTTCGGCATTTCCATTATGCCTTCATCTGGGGATATATTTTCGCGAAAGTACGTCCGTGACGGCCAAAGCAGTCGCTGAAATCAGCGACTGCTTTGGCCGTCACGGACGTACTTTCGCGAAAATATATCCCCAGATGAAGGCATAATGGAAATGCCGAAATGCATTGGGATCGTATGAGTGCGAAATGATGAAGGATTATGAATAATAAATGCTTGTGAACCTAACAAGCCAGAAATATATGTGAATAAATATTCTGACAACCATTTTTCGAGCAGAGTCTCAATCATTCATGAAACCTTGATACAAGGACACTATTGGATCCTGGAGGACATTTCTCAGTGTTGAGAGTGCAACCCTTTACCTTAACGTATTACGCCTCCGAACAGAAGGCGATACTCTGGTGATCCATACAGACTTTGGAATTTACTAAACTCGCTGTGCGCCCAGCAAATAATCCCCAGGTTCAAAGATGAGACACGGCATTACTAAGGAAGGGACTACTAAGCCTATCGACCAATGAAAAGCCATAGTTTGCAAAGGACAATGACACAAGCCAATGAAAAATATGGGTGGAGCTTCAAGTTCATACCTGAATACAGCATGCCTCACAGAGCTGTGCATGCACTGCCCAGGCTAGACCTAAAAATGCTAAAAATAAAAAGGTATGAAAAGAGAAGTGCCTGCAGGTTCCTGAGGGGGTGGGGGGAGGGGGAGCGAAAAAAATGCTTTATGTAGGGTGATTAAATAAAGCATGTTTGGATGTGAGGGTGATCTGGCTGGGGTTAATTAAGAGGGGGGGAAGGTGATGGGGGGGATCCTCTATCTAAGAGTGCATGTGAAAACAAATCCACGAGCACTATGTGGAATGCTCAAAGCAAGAAAATTAACAGTGACTTTCCAGTGTAAATAAATAAATACCAAGATATGCAGGATGGCTTTGGCAAAAACACATTTTGAAGTGCTTGGCTCCGTGCACCCTGCTGCTACATACTGATTAATGGGGAGCTGCCATAAAAGAGCAACAAAGGCTTTTTAAGGATGCATCCCACAACTCAAGGCGGGTGACGACAGAAACAAAGCTGCTTGTCAATATAAGTAATTCTAGACGGTGGGGGTGGGGTGCTGAAGAAGGGGAGGTTTGTGGATTAAACCCGGTTGTACAAGTCTTTTGTTGTTTGTGAAGTAAATGGCAGTTTCTGATACCAGATACCGTCAAGTCAAGTTTGCGCTATATAAAACTCCATATGAAAAAATCTGACGAGTTATAGATGAGGATATTGTGGTAGAATGATGCTTATTTTACAGCATTTTCATTCACACAGAGCAGGAAGGGGAGGCCCACTATTGTTAACCAGGACAGAGTGCCTTTCTCACTTTCGAAAGCTTCCATTCCAGCCTCAGACTTTAGGGACTACAGTATGCTTTTGCACCTGCATCTAAACTAGGCTCCAAAGTTACTAAAGAAAACCCAATAAAACAACACCATAGAATGATATCGTATATCATACGCCCTAGTAAGCACACGTTCACCCAGGAGGTTCTTGGTACTATGTAACAGATGTTTAATGTTACCCAACTATATGGAACTCATTTCACCCATCTCAGGAGTGTGGAAGGCTGCATGGACTGGCAAGATGTGATGGGGCCGAGGAGGTGTCACACATTATCACGCTTTAGTCAACGGAACTATCAGTCCCAGCCAAGTAATGAGTGACACCAGATTTCAGTCCCAGGCTTTGAATTTAGAAATGGTACACTTGAGGTGCATTATTACTTAAACAAGTGCAGCGGCAATCAACCAATCCTACAAAACCCATAATGCACTAGGTCATTCACTAAAAGCACAGGATTGGAGCATAATGTACTGGATGATGCAATGTCACCTGGAAAACATATATGTGCAAAGCAGTGTGTGGAGACTCTTTTCACACATTAGAACTTTTACAATGTTGCCAAGTGGTTGTGTTGTATTATACTTTTTCCTAGACCAGTGTAACATTGATTAAGACAATTCACATATATGCAGTTTCTTTTGTCATGCAGGAGAGACGTGACACGATGCATGTGATTCGTGCAGCCTCTCCCATCCCCACTGCATGTTCAGAGAGCCTGGGGCAAGCAGAGTGTACAGTCACCCACGCCATGAGTGTAGTGTGAAATAGAGACCTTACCAGCCTGCGTGCAGGTGAAGCGCTGCTGTGTCCCGGTCCAGTGAGTCCATGTGTCCTGCACCTCTACTGAAAAGCGGAAAGCAAAATGTTTCACCAACTAAAGACACATAAAAACTGAAAACACACAGCAAGTGAACCCGGGGAACGAGCTGCCATGTTAGAAGATGAAGTGCGTTGGGCGCCGTGTTGATGAAAGAAAACACGCTGCAGGCCTCCTAAAGTGGCCAGCATACTGCCGCCATGCCAATAATAAACAAGGTTTATACAGTAATGGGGAGGCCATGAAGCAGGGAGGCGGAGAAGAACATGAAAAGGTGGATGGGCAAGAGTCAGACACAGTATTGAGTGTGGCCGCCATTGCTCAAGGGCAGCGTCCCACGAGTGGAGTGTGCGGCGGTGACTGCCATTGTGAAACAAATAAAAATTAATCTGAAAGCACGCACCGCACGCAGAAAATAAAAACGAGAAGCGGCTGCCATTGCTCAAGGACAGCAGCCCGCAAGTTATGTGTGGGGCGGCTGCTGCCATACTGAAACAAATAAAAATGAAACTGAAAGCGTGCATGACCTGCTGAAAATAACAAGCATTTACAATGCAATGGTTTTGCCCTTGTTAAAGTTAGAGCGATTGGCATTGCTCTTGACATTATTTTTATTTATGTTTTTTTTTAACATAAATAAATGGCATTGTCATTTACAATGCCACTAGCTTTATCTCTCGCAAATGACACACACCAACACCCACAGAGAGCCCCCCCAACACACACAAACCCCCCCCACACACACACCCACACAGAGCCCCCCCACACACAGCCACACAAAGCCCCCCACACACACCCACACAGAGCCCCCCCACACACACACCTTCTGGCCCATTATCTTTTCTCCTCATCAAAATAACTGCCACACCCCTTTCTTTGTTCTGAAAATGGTAGGTAGCAAGCCATTTCAAATCTAGGGGGCTGTGGCCTAAAGAGAACTTTCTGAGGGCATGGAAAGAACAGCAGTCTCCTTTTTCATGGATGAGCATCCCCTAGCTCGGTTCTTATGCTCCACCTGTCTTTTTTTGATACTTCCTCCATTCTTTCCATAGTGTCAACAGTGGGTCAATATGCTTTGTCCTTTCTTTCCATAGCATCATGGCCGCTGTTGGATTCGATACCAAGTACAATGCAACGGTTTTGCCTTTGACAAAGTTAGAGCTATTGGCTCTTTAAATGACAAATTGTTTATTTATGTGTTAGTTTTGAAAACAGATAAATAAATGGCATGGTCATTTACAATGCCAATAGCTTAATCTTTTGCAAATGCGAGACCTATTGCATTTGCACCCACACCCCCACACACACACACACAGCCACACGCACACAGAGCCACACACAGAGCCCACACACACACAGCCCTACACACAAACAGCATCACACACACACACACACACACACACAGCATCACACACACACACACACAGCATCACACACACACACAGCAACACACACACACACCGCAACACACACACAGCAACACACACACACAGCATCACACACACACAGCATCACACACACACACACAGCATCACACACACACACACACAGCAACACACACACAACACAAACACAGCATCACACACACACACAGCATCACACACACACACAGCATCACACACACACACAGCATCACACACACACAGCATCACACACACACACAGCATCACACACACACACAGCATCACACACACACACACAGCATCACACACACACACACACACAGCATCACACACACACACACACAGCATCACACACACACACACACAGCATCACACACACAGCATCACACACACACACAGCATCACACACACACACAGCATCACAGGGGAGCAAAGAATTATGTGACAGTGGAGCAACGAATTATGTGACAGGGGATCACATACAACAACGTGAACCAGGTTAAGGAAGATGTCAGGAGCTAAGGCACATAACCCCAACTAGCCCTTCGGTTCTCAAAAACAGTATTCAGAGGCTCGGCACCTCTTCTCACAGAGTAAGCACTATCTGCACTCCCTGTATCAGCTTCCTGGGTTTAGGGCATGACTCAAAGGCAACGGTGAGTTGTCAAACTCATGAAGGAGAGTCACATGGGGACAAATTCTGTAAGAGGGACAGATAAAAACAAACATGTGCCTCGAATCAGAACCGCACATTCGTCAAAGCCAGGATGGCAAACCCAGGACCCTAAAGGGGTAATCATTATTTCATTTTCCCCGGGTATCCCTCAAGTCCTGAGCGCTACTTACCAAACAGTTCACCCAAACTCGCTGGTAATAGCTGGTTTCACCGTTCCACAATCACTAGTTATCAACTGGGAAATCTCAGAACTCAGCCCGCTGAGATCCGTGTACTTGTGTCGCATTCAGGAATCAAAATCTAAAACAACAAGCTTCAACTAATACAGAGACAGACTCGCATGCATACCACAGTCCACAACAGAGTCAGTTACACTCAGACAGAAAGACAACCTCACAAACACCTGGAAGCATGGTTTGTGCACACAGCATAAGGAACAATGCAGCCCAACATGCTCGCAAGAATATATGAAGAAATTAAATGACACATGTAGCCAGACAAGAAGCGACAAACAAGATCAGTAGACCCGAGTACACCACAACTCGTTCACACGATAGACCCAAAATTGCCGCACACAATATATACATAAATTCTTGCGCACATTATAAGATAGGTAAAATAAGTATCCTGGTAAACGGACAACAGGCCAACCCGCACATCGCCAAGCACAACCTTGGGCTCAGGGAAATACTTCATGTCAGGTACCGACAGAAAACGGCACAGAGACACGCGATCGGACAGGCACACAAAAACACGAAGAGGCAGACACACACTGGGGAAAGGCACAAAGTCAAGGAAAGACAGGCACAGAGAAACGCCAACAAACGGACACAGAAATATAAAATCAAGCAGGCACAATCCACAAACTGGCACATAGAGACACATTCCGACAGTCATACAAATAAAAGGACAGGCACATAGAGACACTGCAACAGAATACACATACAGCAGCAAATACACAAAGATGGACAAAGAACTGCTCGTATAGTTAGTTAACTCCTGGGAAGCCCATGATACTAATATAAGAACGGAGTGCCCTGCCTTCCCTTAGATTGTGGAGAACAGCAAGTGAATTTTTCGTTCAGTGATCTCAAAGACAGGAAGACCAAAAGAGAGAGGACATTGACCTACATCACACGAGGAGAATGAGCGTATTTTATCGAACGTGTTCATGCAGTATAAAAAAACATTTCCAAAACAGACCTCCACTGGTGGCAATCCCGGGCTCTGGTCTACTCTCCCAAGTGAGGAACAGCAGATACCGATCCATAACCTTGGCAAAAATTGCTCCACCTGCCAATGCTCAGGGAGAGAACAGCCGCTGCTCTATCCGAGCAGAGCTACAAAGCGCTGCAGCATCCGAAAAACCCGCTGCAACCCGACGCACTTCCGCCCAGCTGCGAGCAGCAACAGCGAGGTCGGACAACGCGGCCAGGACAACTTTTGTTTGGAAAAAAGTCCGTATTGCAAGGAGCTTTTATCTTGTAACTTCTTATTTTACATTAAAAAAAATAACTATAAAATGTCAGGTGTGCTTATAAACACAAATCACTAAACGCAGGTAATACAAAAAAATTGCAGTAAAAGTGTGCAGCCGCATCTACATAAAATATGTATTTATAAAAATTAATTGCATCGAAATAAACGTTCATCCTAGAGAAAAATCGGTAAAGCATGAAACCATACGGGTACATTTACAAAACAAGACACACACACAGGAGAAACGGCACTGCGGGAACAGGGCGGCCCAGGCAG
This sequence comes from Lissotriton vulgaris, assembly GCF_964263255.1. Classification (NCBI taxonomy): domain Eukaryota; kingdom Metazoa; phylum Chordata; class Amphibia; order Caudata; family Salamandridae; genus Lissotriton; species Lissotriton vulgaris. Next base: position 734,413,731 of record NC_141691.1, on the reverse strand, counting down.
CGGTAGGGGGGCGGGAACGGGAGCCGAGGCAGCGGTAGGGGGCGGGAACGGGGCCGGGGAGACACGGAGAGCGGGAGAGGGGGTGGGAACCGGCAAACAAGCATTAAAAAAAGCAAGCACTCACCTGGACTTCTTCCGGGTGCCTTCAATGGCGGACCAGATTCGGGGGCGTTCCCGGCTTTCGCCTGACGTCGCGTGACGTCGGCAAAAGCCAAAGAATCTCGGGAACGCCCCCGTGTCTGGTCCGGCATTGACGGACAGGCCCCTCGTCCAATGGCTAGGCTCCATTTATGGAGCCAGCCAATGAATGACGAGGGCCGACCCAAACCCACACACACAACTCAAGAGGTTTTTTGGCACATGCGCAAAGCGCATGGCCAGTCAAAACCTAAAAACAAGAAAAGCCAGCCATTATTGCGTGGGGTGCTGGGCTGCTTGGAAAAAACACATGATTATTTAAAATACACAGACCGGACCCTGCCACGCGCTCACGCCCGATGTTGGTCAACTGGAACCCGGCTGGGCCAGTACTCGAGACCCCAGATTCCAAGCTGGGTTAGGCCGCAAACTTTAACACAATATAACTCGTCTACCAAACCGGTAGAAATCTTGGGATCGCACCATCGAGCTGTAGTCCGGTTCATACACACAGAGGCAGGGCGAAAAGACAGGATAAATAACAGGATCATCTGGCAGGAGACGGAGGTCTGCGGAGCCGGGAGCCTAAGCAGCCATCTTGTTCGCTAGCGTAGCTTCTCCCCCTGCTAAACCAATTTCAATCTGGTTTCACAGTACTGAATTGGCGCTGACGCACATAGTGGATGATGCGCTAAAAATCCTAGACAAAAACAAAGCTTGCCTTTTAATCCTGCTCGACCTATCTTTGACATTAGACACCGTCAAACACAAACATTTAGACCTCCTGAGACATAGAATGGGCCTATCGGGATCCATTCTAAATTGGTTCACCTCAAAATGTCAAGGTCAATCAATCTCTAAGTCTGTCCCAGTCTCGTTAGGAGTCCCACAGGGCTCCTCCCATTCACCCACTCTTTTTAACCTATTCATGGAACCTCTTACCAAAATTCTTAGCTCCTCCAACATTCATTATCACATGTAAGCGTGGGATACACAACTGTACCTAAAGGTCTCTTCTCCGGAGGACATGAGATTTCTTAATTTAACTAAACACCCTCAAGGCTGAATTCCTCCCAATCGTTCCTACCAATCAAACATCCATCATAGAGGAATGGCTTAAACAACTTACAGTTCTCAACTGCCAGCCGCAAGTTATCGACTCAGCAAGATCGTCTGGAATAACGCTCAACAGGAATCTGAACATGCATAAACATATCAGTGCAGCAAAAAAAGGAGCAAATATACAGCTGAGCATTCTGAGAAAATTAAAACCCTTCCTTCTCTCTAATGACTTCAAATTGGCAGTACAAGCTCTAGTAATCCCCAGACTAGATTATGGGAGTGCAACTCTTTGCAGACTTCCCAGGTCTATAACGGCCCCTATAAGAGCCTCCCTAGATTCGGCTGCCAGGCTCATCATGGGTTCTAAAAGAAACTGCCACATTTCCCCTGACCTTAGAGCTCTCAATTGGATCCCATTTGAAGCAAAAATTCCACTAAAAATCGCTTGCATGACTCACAAAGCCCTTCACTACAAGACCCCAATATATCTGGCCCAGAAATTGGTGCTCTCGTGTGGTGATAGATCCTCCAGGAGTTCCAGCACTTCTCTTCTGAAACCACAAAGATTTGCCAAAAATAAACATACAACCGAGGCTTCTCTGGAATTGCCCCAAGGATCTGGAACGCATTGCCACCAGAAACCAGACTGGTTCCCTCTACTGACTCTTTCAAGAAATAAGTAAAGTCTCTAATCATGTGTAAACTTACATGGAAAACAAATTGACCCACATAATGGATGTTGGCCTCCACTGTTTTTGATGTTTTTGAATTTTATGTTTTGTAACTATCTATATCAGGAGACAATGATGGCATATATCGCACTTTGCCCTGTCTCCCCCTGTATAGCAGCAACCCGGCTAAATGCAGCTTCTCTTTACTCACGGATCTTAAATCTTCAGGGCAACCTATAACATCCACTGTCTCTTCCAATAAGAAATGTGAGACACTGGCCGCTTTTTTTTATCAAAAAGGTTGAGGACATATATAAAACCTTCCCCAAAACTGCGATCACAGCAGGCCATCCATCTCAGCCTACCACTGCCCAGTCGCTCTAAACCTTTCCTGCGTTCTCTAAGGAAGCTATGCGCACGATTTGCAATAAACAAATCTGGATCTCCAGAGGACCCCCCTCAAACCTGATCAGTTTCAGAAATTCCTCCCTCAGCTCCTCCACCTGTTTTGGGATCTTATACATCTGTCTTTGTCATGTGCTGCAGTCCCTGTCGTTTGGAAACACGCTAAGGTGATTCCATTGCTCAAAAAAACCAACTCTGGTTGATTCCAAGCCGGAGAACTTTCGTCACACCTCCCTACTCCCTCTGATATACAAGGTCACCAGCGCTTACATCAACTCTATCCATACCAACTTAATTGAAGCCAATAATCTGCTAGACCCTTCTCAAAACGGCTTCCGCCCACGACATAGCACTGAAACCGCCCTTCTAGCCATCACAGGACATCTGCAAAACTCATTGGATGCAGGACGAGCCTCTGCCTTGATCTTGCTGGACCGAAGCGCTGCAATTGATAGTGTCCCATCACATCCTCCTGCAGCACCTAGAGAATATTGGCATTGGTGGCTCGGCCTTGGGCTGGCTCTCCTCCTTTCTTTCGGGGAGATCCTTCCAAAAGATTTCCCTCCCTTCTGCTCTCAGATGCACTCTTTGCGCCAAGGGGTGCCTCAAGGCTCCGCTCTGAGCCTGACTTTGTTTAATATTTGCATCCAACCCCTGGCAGCTGTTGCTAAGGACAGGGGCCTGACTGTGGTCTCTTATGTGGATGATACACAGCTAATTGTCGCGCTATCCGACAACTCCGCACAAGACACACTCAAATTTAAAGAGGACCTAACAGCTATGGTTGACATCTAACTGTCTTCAACTGAATGCCAGCAAATCTGAGATCGTGTGGGTGGGAAAAAACACTCATTTGTGGAGCGACCTCTGGTGGCCATCCACGCTAGGCCACTGTACTATCCCGGCTGGATTATGCAAGCTCTTTGTATCTAGGGGCCAATAGAGCAGAGATACAGCGCCTACAAAGGACACAGAACGTGGGTCTGACTATATCTCGGTCTACCCAGAACCTGTTCCACCTCTGACTTCATCAGCAGACTTCATTGGCTCCCGGTGGAGAAACTAATCCATTTTAAAACCCTGTGCATCTCCCATTTAATCCTGAATGCCCAATCCCCGGATATCCTAGCGGATCTTCTCATACCTATTCTCCAACCCACCACCTTCGCTTGCTTGGTCAGCACCTGGCGTTTGTCCCTCGAGTCAAGAGAGCTAGGGCTGGAGGACGCTCCTTCCGAGCTCTCGCCCCAAAACTTTGGAACTCCTTCCCTAAGTAATATCCTTCCCAGTCTGCCTCTGTTCTGCCCCTCTATCTGTCGGAGATAAGCGCTGGGATTCCCCTTTGCTAGGGCAGCTATACAAAAATCATAACAGAATATAAAGCGTTCTGATACCCGCAAAGGTTATGTTTGCGCTATATAAAACCTTAAAATTAAATAAAAAAATATATAGGGCAGTCTTTCTTCCCCTTTTTGCATTTATGTTTGGATTTCCACTTACCGGATGACTTTGAATGCAAAGTTTAACTTCCAAGGAAGCGACTTCAGGATTGAGAGTTGGTCCATGGCCTTGACTGGGAGCAGAACTTTCACAAGGCCTACAACTTCTTCTTGTGTTTGGTGATTTACAACTGCACCTCTTAGTCGCTAATCTCATTTGGATACACAAGGGCGCACTTGTTGTATGATGTAGCTGCTATCCCAAGCGCAAGCACCAAAGATGTGTCAACCACAGACACGCATATCTGTTTCCTACAGTCCCACATGGTTTGAAACTAGCAGATTTAGGAGATAGATTGTTCCATAGAACACCGGATTTTCTTGTTTACAATGCGTTGGAAGTCTTTCAAAATTTGAAGTGTAGCTCTAGATCTGAGCTGGAACTAGCAGAAAGAAAGGAACTGGTGTCAGTGTGCAAGAGTGGCACATATATGCAACTCGACTTAGTTATTTCCGTAGTGGAATCGAGCCAGCACAGAGCTGCCCGGCACCACCTAGTGGCAAGCAGGAGCACTGGGTGAACAGTTTCCAGAGCCAGTCACCTAGAGAATATTCTAAATGTGAGAAATCTGCAGTTAGAAGTATCCATCAGACAGTCTGCATCATACACAAAACACTGCATCTTAGCATCCTGAAATACCTGGCTCAAAAACTAACCCCGAGTTGCAGATCTTTAGACAGTACAGAAGCCTTACTTCTTTAAGCAATAAGGTTCACGAAACAAAAAACCAGCTCATGAACCTTCTCTGGAAGAGCTCCCAGAATATGGAACTCAATCCACCAGGAGATTCGCATGAACCCATTTTTTAATCCGTATAAGAAAAACGTAAAACACCTACTAATTCAGAAATACCTACCCAACCAATTTTATTTTTCATTAAATTTCATTCTCCATTGCACTGTAAACACTCTGAACCTATGCTCTTTATATTAATTGCATATTTATGGTATTCCAGCTCCTATAACCTCATATGGTATTATTAATTGAAAACTAATAAATGTAGGCTAAGGGCCTGAGGATGCTTTTTTCTGTTGATAGCCACATTAGGGTTTGGGTTCCAGCCAGACAAGAGGGCACAACTATGAGATGGTTTTTTCAGGACGTTCAAAAAATTAGCAAAACAAGACCCTGCAGGGGTCAGGCAGTTTCTGGGTCTAGGTCGAATCCAGGAGGGGCGTGCTATAGGGATGAAAGTCCAAGACCAACAGCGGCCGTGCCGTGCCACAACTTTTACTTTGTCCCTAGATGCTTCCCTGGAGAGTATGTGCAACTTCAAATACAGAGAGACACTCAAATTGAAGAACCCTTGATTCTCAGAGATCTCCTTGGTGTGCCCTGAGAACTGGAAGAACCCCCACTAGTTCGCCCCAAAAGCCCCCTTAACCATCTCTGTACAACCCTTGGCAGATGGTAGTGGATCCTAGTTTTCAGGTGCTTATGTTAACCCAGGTGAGTTGCCTTTTGGGCTCCTTCTGTAACTGATGTCCAGAGCCTTGGAGCACCTTGATGTTTATGTTTTTTCAATAAATGTAACAGTTGCAATCACTATTCGCAACCGTTCCCAAATATTAAAATTAGTGCATTATGGTAAAAGGCTTCATGAACCTTACGAGTAGTGACCGGAACAGTTTTGTTTTATTCCACAGCGCACAAAAGTGAATTCCAATGTCAAATTTGCTTCCACCTACACGAAAAATTGCCAATTTCCCGGGTTTACGTACAGAGGGATTTGCATGGTTTTAATTTCTAAGTTTGCTCCACGTGTAATTTTTTTTTTTTAAAGGTAGATTGTGCCTTCTGAGAAAGATTCAAACCCAGCCAGTTACAAGTGCAGCTGTCATTTGGCATGCCCATAACTGTATAGGAATATTAACTTTAATAGAAGAAGAGCATTTGAAAAATGAAGTCTGAGTTGTGCTCACAAAGGGCATCATTACCACCAATATTTCTTCTGTGTTCTTGTTTAGGTCCTGCGGTGCATTGTGAGAAGGAGATGTATACAAGAGTAGGTAAAGACTGATCCTGTCTGATTGGCTGACCCAATACAGTCAGAATATCCAAAGCATAGAGATAATGCCAGCCAAATTACTCATGATAAGGCCAGGCCAAAGCTCTTCCGAAAAGCCTCCTGCAAGCTTGACGTGTGGGGAAGCCTCAGCAAACTATGGGGATCTGGGAACCAAATCGGATCCACCTTCTATTACAGACTAATGGGCACACTGATGAACATTTAATAGACTACAGCAAAGCAACAAAAGTTGCTGTTGCTGCGTTACATGAAAGGGAGATAGCAGAACAGCGCCATATCTATTAACAAAGGAGCACATTTGCAAAGTTGGAAAAATGGGCCATGTTTTGCAGGTTGCTCCAAAGTCACGCTTGTCTTGAGGAAGCGTATGTTTTTGACATAATCTAAATAGAGAGAGATTTGCCTCGAAATCCATGTTTGGTTGTTGGGGAAGGGTCTTGTACAACCCAGGGAATGCCCCCTTGACGCAAATTAGCGCATAGCGCTTCTTGTGTTACTTTAGCCAAAATCGACACTGAAAAGTAAATACCACCACAACACTTTGTGCTGAGTGTGCGTTACAAAATATAATGCAAATCCGATGCAAAGTGTAGCAAACCCGATGCAAAGTGTAACAAACACAATAAAAAGTGTTGGTAAATCTGGGGTGAAGTCCCTTGAACACTCGCTAACAGTCATGCTCCGCTTTCTCCATTTAGAGGAATTAAGTGCCCGACTACAACTACATGCCCCGGCGAAACCAGGCTGACAACTACCCTTCAAGCTGCCTGAATAAAACGTTAATTTTTAGTGTGACAGCTGCGATGTTGAAAAACATCTAAGTAAAGTTTGAACCTCTGAGCTCTGGGGTATGGTTCTACCATTTGCCCCTGGACCTCAGACTCCATGGCCTACATCAACCTCCAAGTGCCCTTTCCATGAGTGATACTGCTTAATTATCAAACACTGATGTAAGGGAGATAAATTCCAACATAATTATCTTCTAACTGTATACATGAAAAAAACTAAAGAAATAGAAACCGGGGAGGAGCTTCGCGGGCGACCAAGATGGCCGCGTAAGCTCGGAGCTCCGTGGACCGTCCGATCCACCGCAACTATCCTGCATGAAATCCTGTCCCACGTTTGTGGAACTGTAATGCTGACGGCCTACTGAGGCGGGGACTGCAATCGGCTTCCAAATCGGTGACTCCTGAGCAAAGTTACGTCGAGCTGAACTCCGCTCCGTGACGGTGCCATTGTCCATCCGGACTTCGCCACTTCGTCACTCCGCCTGATCGGACTACGCGGGGCCCGCCTGCCATCTCCTTGGTGAAGGCACTGCGCACTTGCCTGGCCCTCGCCGACCTGATCGAGACTTTTTGATCCGTCTGCCTCTCGGCTGTGGATCCTGACCTGCTGCCGCCTTTCCTTTGTTCTCAAGAACCCATCATGGCGGGCAGAGGCGATCCGGACAGGGCATCGAATAAAGGTGGTCGGGGCAAATCGCAAACACAGAACAACCGCATGGAGCGGTATGTGAATCTCAAGTCGCCACCTACATCGGGGGCCATCTCCAAAGGGACCCCAGCGACAAGCCCGCCGGACGGCTCGGATCCTACCCTCATGGACATCATGGGTGCCATCACCAGCCTCCGTGCCGATGTACAGCAGTAGCACGAGACTCTGTCCCACAAAGTGGACTCCATGGCTATTGACATTTCCCTCATCAGGACCGACTTGGGCAAGACAAACGAGCGAGTGAAAATGCTTGACATCAAGACCACCAGTCTGACCTCGGATGTCTCCGAATTACAAACTGAGGTCCGAAACCTGCGATCGACTGCCGATCTTTTCTCAAAGCGACTGGAGGACTTTGAGGGGCGAGCCAGGCGGCAGAACGTCCGTATAGTAGGGGTGCCGGAAGGATCCGAGAATGGCGCAGCGGACCTGTTTGTGGAGGAATTGGTCAAGACTCATCTGGCGCCCTCTGGACTGAGCAATTTTTTCTCAGTGGAACGTGCCCACCGTGTGCCAGGGGGACCACCTAAAACGGGGGCGACGCCGCGACCGATTGTGGCGCGCCTCCTCAATTTCAGAGACCGAGATGCGATCCTCCAGGCATCCAGATCGCACGGGCCACTACACTACCAAAATGCAGAGGTGCATTTCTACCCGGATTTCACCAGGCTGGTGCAACGTCAACGGCTGAGCTACGCGGGAGTGAAGAGACGCCTCAGAGACATGGGTCTCAAGTACTCTATGCAGTTCCCAGCGAAGCTCCGTGTGGAACTCAAGGGACGTGCCTACTTTTTTGACTATCCTGAGAATGTTAGCGAGTGGCTGGACACTGTATCGCCAGAGCGTGATGAGCATGAAGATGATGTTGGAGGTGCCTCGGGCGGAGCGGAGCGGCAAGAATGAACTGAGAGCCGGGGCTACCCCTGCCTCGAATGACCGCCGGACTGGTGTTTTTGGTGCTATTACTTTCTCCTTTATTTTCATGGTGGGTGGCGGGACGATTTCACGGGGATTCCTCACTCCTCTGGGTCTTCTGTAGAGTAGTTAATGGGGCGACAGGCACACTGCTGGTTGGGGGGGCTTTTTAGTCTAATGCAGGGGTGCAGGGTGGGGGGTTTGTTGGGTACTGTTATGTTCTGTGTTGTTTTTGCTTTTCTTTTTCTTCGGTGGCAATTGGACAATGGCGATCCTGGACTTTCTTTGATGCGAGTGTCTTTGGGTGGTGGGTGGGGCGGGCAGTGGAGGGATGAGGGGTAGGGTGTTAAAAATTCTTAGTTGGAATGTTAACGGGTTGGGTGACCGAATCAAGAGAGGGGTGGTGATACAACTGATTAAACGGCATATGCCAGATATCGTACTTCTTCAGGAGACACACTTGGTGGGCAACACTTGTAAAGCCCTGAATCGCAAAGGTTATAAAATGGTGGCGCATTCGGGGTTCTCTTCCGGCTCCAGGGGGGCGGGAATTCTTGTGCGCGCGTCCCTTCCCCTAGAGATAGAGACCACTTTGATTGATGATAGGGGGCGGTACGCCGCCGTGGCTGGGAGATGGGAAGGGCGTTCCCTTACGTTGTTGTCTGTGTACGTCCCCCCAGGGCTCCAGTCTAGTACTTTTCAAGACCTTGGTGGTGCCATTTTGTCTATGCCGGCTGGTCGTTTGATAGTGGGGGGTGACTTTAATTCCGTTTGTTCTGGTCTGCTTGATCGTCAACCGCCCCGCGACCTACGTGGACCACAGATGTGGCTGCCGTCCTTCCTCGAGACTACTGGGCTGGTGGACGGGTGGCGGCTTTTGCACCCCACGCTCCGCCAATTTTCTTTCCTATCGGGCGCGCATGGGAGTCTTTCGCGTATCGACTATGTCCTTACGTTGGCTTCGGACGCACTTGCCGTTTCCGAGGCCCGCTTTCTTGCGCGGGGCATTTCCGACCACTCCCCGCTATGGGTCTCTTTTGACTTTGGAGTGACTCCGTCGGAACGCCCGGCAGCGGTCAATCCATGGTATTTCCGCGATTTCAAGACCCGCTCCCTCCTGGCCAAGTCTATTGATCTTTACTTCTCCGAGAATGTGGGCTCGGTGGAGTCGGCCGTTACACTGTGGGAAGCCTTTAAGACGGTCCTCCGTGGCGAGGCCCAGGCAATTATCGCTGATACCCGTCGTACCAGAGACTCAGACATGCTGACTATTGAGCAGGAAGTGTTACGCCTCGAGGCCCAATTGAGATCCGACCCGGACCCCTCGGTCATCCACACTCTCTCGCTGAAACAAGCGGAGTACCACGCCCTGGCCACTAATGCCGCTCTTGTCCTGGCCAAGGAACAGCAAGGTCGCATCTATGATGTGGGCGATAAGGCCGGGAAGTTGTTGGCTTGGCTTGACAGAAGGGAGATGGCCAGCCGAGTGGTGCCTGAGCTTATTGGTGACGACGGTGCGATCCTTACGGATCCTAGCGCCATTGTTGATTCTTTCGCAGACTACTTTCGGGGGGTCTATGAGTCTGCCTCTGACTTTTCGGAGGAGGACTCGTCGGCCTTCCTCTCTGACATTGACTTGCCCAGCCTTTCCGAGGAGGAAAGAGAGGACCTGGATAGGGACATCACGGCGGACGAGGTCGACCTTGCGCTCCGCTCACTTAATACCGGAAAGGCCTCCGGGCCTAATGGTATACCGGTGGAACTGTATAAAATCCGCTCGGACGCGGTCTCCCCGCATCTCCGTAGGATGTTCTTGGAGTCCTTTGAGAGAGGTTCTCTCCCCCTAGACCAACGACTGGCCACCATCGTGGTCATCCACAAAGAGGGTAAACCACGAGATGCTTGTCGTTCTTACCGTCCTATTTCCCTCCTTAACGTGGAGCCCAAGGTCCTTGCCAAACTTCTGGCTAGTCGGTTGATTGGAGTTATTGGCGATCTTGTGCACCCCGATCAATCTGGATTCATTCCCCACCGTAACACTGCCCTTAACTTGCGCCGCCTCCATGGGGTCATGGCCCGGGCCCACACTCTTGAAGAGCCGGCTGTGTTGGCGTCCTTGGATGCCACTATGGCCTTCGACTCGCTCGAATGGCCTTACCTGTGGGCAGTTCTGACCAAACTCGGGTTTGGCCCTGTCTTTGTGAGCTGGGTGAAGCTCCTGTATGCGGACCCGATGGCCAATGTCACAGTCAATGGCCGCCTTTCGGCGCCATTCCCCCTACGCCGTGGTACCAGACAGGGTTGTCCCCTGTCCCCTCTATTGTTTGCCTTGGCCCTTGAACCCCTGGCAGCATTGTTGCGTTCACATCCTGACTTTAGAGGCATTACATGGGCCCCTGGTTTTGAGGACAGGGTCTCTTTGTACGCTGACGATATACTGCTGTACCTGTCCTCACCTGGCAGATCCCTTATCGTGGCCTGTGATGTCATCAAACTTTTTGGGCGGTACTCTGGCCTGGTTATTAACTGGGCCAAGTCCTCTCTATATGTCCTCAAGGGGGATACTCCGCGTCTCCCTAGAGGCTGCGGTATTCAGATTGCTTCACGCGGTTTTAAATACCTGGGCGTTTACATCTCTGGTAATGCCAAGCTCAGGTATGACAACAACTTGCTCCCTCCTCTTCAGAGGCTGCGACGTGACGTCGACAGCTGGCGCCACTTGCCAATCTCCCCTCTTGGCCGGGCCGCTCTTTTCAAGATGATGGCCCTGCCCAGATTCCTGTACGCACTTCAAAACGCACAAGACCCTGTCCCAGCTCGCTACTTTCGTGAGCTTGAAGGCCTTCTTCGTAGCCTCCTCTGGGAGGGTCGCCCTCGCGTCGCCCTCCATAAACTCACGCTCCCCTGGTACGATGGGGGCATCGCCCTCCCCGACGTGCGCCGTTATTACTGGTCTTCGCAGCTAGCTGCCCTAAACCATGGGTTTTACGGCCCAGTGATGAGCCCCGGTTATGCCATGGATAGGTGGCTGATGGGCGACGGTAATTACTACCGGGCCCTATACTCCAAGTCTTTTGACCGTAAATTAACGGGCCCCACCCGTACGGCAGTCCGCACTTGGAAAGCGGTTACTAAGGCACAAGGATGGCAGGGCAGACTCACGAGATTCACTCCCCTCTTTGATTCCGACATCCTGGGTAGACTCTGGCACACCAAGGGTTTTGATAGGTGGGACCTCATCGGCATCAGTAGGGTTGATGACATGCTCTCCAAGGGTTTGATTAAGACCTTCCCCCAGTTACAAGCTGAGTACCAGCTGGGCGCGACGGAGTTCTTCCGCTATGCGCAACTGCGACATGCGCTGCTTTCGGCCTCTCCGCCGGAGGGCGTCATTCCCGAAAGTTCCCCACTGGAAGATAGGATCCTGGATGGGCATATGCCTGACAGTGCAATTTCACTCTCGTATACGAAGTTGATCAATACACGCACGGACCTCCTCCTTAGATTGAGAGACCAGTGGGTAGCAGATGGCCTTGAATTGGACGACGAGGATTGGCAGGGGGCGGTTTCCTCTCCTAAGGAGGTTGCCATTTCTTCCCGTCTTCGCCTCGTACAGTTTAAGATCTTGCACCGGGTGTATGTGACAGGGCCCCGATTGATGCGTATGGGTTTCTCACCTGACGGTCTCTGCCGCAGGGGCTGTGGAGCTCCTGCCACTTTCCTACATATCCTCTGGGAATGCCCGGTGATCGCCTCCTACTGGAGAAGGGTCCACCGCGTTATGGAGGAGGTTACTGGCGTGGCTTCCCAGGCGGAGGCCCGTCGATGCCTCTTGAATGTATGGGAGCCGTCCGACCATAACGTTGCACAGACTAGGTGGGTCACCCTTGGGAACATGGTGGCGAAGAGGGACATAGCCCAGAGATGGGGTGCGGCCGAGGCCCCCCTATTGATACAGTGGAAGGCCAACATGGACTGGTGCATGTTTAGGGAAAAGACAGTCTATGTGGCCAGGGGGAAACCTCGAACTTGGACGAAAATTTGGGGAGCATGGAACGAATATAGGGGGGATGTGTGTTTACCGCCTGAGCCAATTGATCAACATGATACCGCTTTTCCCTAACCTGTGACGCCAACTGAGCTCTAATGTAACTTATTCTCCTGATACCTTCCCCCTCCTGCCTCCTTCCCAGTCTGCAATTTGTCTTTACTGAGTGTTTTCCCGCCCTATTCCCTACCCATCCCTGACACCCAGCGTCACGTTTTCTACACTGCCACCTTCGCGCCCGAGGGCGCCTGTTGTTGTTTTTTATATTATAAAATTAACCTTTGATGAATATGTCTCGACTGTTTGACACTATCTTTCTCCTTTATTCCTGCTGCCTTGCCTCCGGGATGTCAGGCTGAATAGCTGTGTGTTCTGGTATCAATAAAGGTTTTCAAAAATTTAAAAAAAAAAAAAAGAAATAGAAACCCTGCACAGATGATTTTACTATACAGGATTGTAGTCATCAGAAAGGGTAACCAGAACCAGTTCAACAGACCCCCTTCAAATTCGGTGTGCATGTGTGAGAAATAAAAAATAAAGCGATTCAGAATGCAGCAGAAAAACATTTATTGCAAGGCACACAATGAAGCAAAGTCTCCAGGTTCATTTTTTAATGCCGAACAAAACACCCTGAAGAGCACTGAAATAAAATATATTCAAACTACACCATTCCACGCCTGACCCATTCGCCATAGACTGGCTTTAAATAAAGACACACCGATATATGTTAAACATATCCAAAACGTACAGACATTTAAAACATGGTCAAACAGGCATAATACATAGGAATGTTGAGCGCTCTCCTTGCAGTGACCATTGAAGAGCTGCCCGTAGTGGAGTCCTCTGCCAGGCACTCGGTACTATGGCATTAGGAGACCTTCCTTTCTTGATTCTCAATAACAAGCTTCTCAGCAGTATACAGATGGCCAACAGCGACCTGGAATGAAATGAAAAAAAAATTACATTTCACTAAAGGCGGAATAAACTTGCTATTACACATATAGATTTGTAACAAATAAAAATATAATTTGCCCCAAAAAAAGAGAGATACTGTTTCACTAAAATTATTTTCCCAAACTATGACAAATATGTACTTAGTAGACTCGTGTGGCACTGAAAGGGGAGATTTTTTATGTGTTATCTTGTAGATTCGCAGAACAAATATGGGAAAAATCGACTGCAGAAAGATTGTGTCAGAAACGTTGTCCACTGAAAACCAAACTAAATAAAAAAAGTTTAAAGTTATGACTACAAAATGAAAATCGTTGGGACTTATAGGGCAAAGGTAAGTGTTGGAAGCAGCAGGTGTAATGGGGCGTCCTCCTGCTAAAGAAGAAAGGAGCATTCATAGTGAAGTGAGAAGATGGCAGTTTTTCCGATTCAAGGAAGGGTAGTAATAGGAGTCGTAAAGGGTCAGTACGGTTCAGGGATTGGTAGCTTTAATGGGTAGTTCGGGTTTTTAGGGTTCAGAGAAGGGTAGTATGTGAGAAATTGGCTCTATATGTACTGGACCAAAGTAAGGTGCAGTGAGTATAGAGGCCATCAACCACAGTGGTATAACAGAGGTTAAAGTCAGGGCTGACCTTACTCTCAAAAGTGGTAGCTTGATCGAGCAGTAAGGCAGTACCAGAGGACAGTATAAAGCATTTGTTGTACACACTCAGTCAGCAAAAGGTTTCAAAACCTCAAGGGCTGAACTCCAGGCCAATTGTATTTATATCAAACATAGTTTTTTTATTTTGTGATGAATAATCTCAGGTTATTGCTTTGCAGTAAGGCAATGACTTTGTAAACACAATAGGTACAGGGGTTGCAATAGGCAACACAGTTCTACACACATATTAACATTGAGCTCAAATAGTTTTTCTACACAATTACAGTTGATTACTTTGTAGATTACTTTTGTAAGTCCAAGACTGGATCCTAGATTCAGTCCTGGGGTCTAAGCTGGGAACAGTTCAGTAAAAAAACGTTTTGGTTATTGCAATGATTTTTAAGGAATAAAAAGGTATTTTAAAAGTTCACACTTAGAAACTTCTCAGTGAAAATCTGACAATGTTATCAAATGAGTGAAAATTCAGGTTGCATGTAAAGTATGTTCTCGTTAATTTTGTAATCCAGTACTGGGCTCCTGGGTCCAGCACTGGGGTCTCGACTTACGACAGGTGAGTAATTACGTTTCAGTAGGATGTGCGAATTTTAAAGACTATTTCAAGTTTTCAAAAGTAGACACTTAGAAGAAATTTCATAGAAAAGCAGACAATGGAGAAATTGAGAAAATACAGGTTAATGGTAAACCCGGTTCGGATTACTTTTGTGGTTCAATACTGGGCTACAAGGTACAGTACTGGCTTATCTGCTGATCACAGGTGAGTACTTCGGAATTCGTTACTCGGCTGATTTTATAGGAGTATTTTAAGTTTTAAATTTAGAAGATTTTTCGAGTCAAACCAGTCAATGTTATCCAACGGAAGGTGAGTGAGTTACAGGTTTCCAGATGAGTACTCGGCTGGTGAAGTTAAGGTTCTGGGCATAGACTCAGGGGTCCCCCAGGGTCAGGTAGGTACAGTTGGTTCACCCTCAGCGGCACAAGGGCAGCCGGGTGCAGAGGTAGTTAGGCCCAATGTTAGCCAATGAGGGGCAGGGTCCTTCGGTTGGTGGCTGCTTGCTAGCAGGCCAAGCGGCTGTGGGAGCTGGGCTCCGGTTCACTTGCTCAGGGCAAATGGGGAAGTAGGATCGTGCAAAGGTTGCACTGCCAGAGGCACTCGGGCGGCAGGGTGCAGGGTGCTTTTGAGCCGTTGGGCACTCAATGTTATTCAATGGGAAAGGTAAAAAGGGAACAAAGGCTGCAGACTCTGGGACGGTGATTCTTCAGGTGCGACCACCACTTCGAGAGGTAAGTTGGGATCCAGGAGAAGAGGTAAGTACCCCAAAGGGAGACACAGGGAGCCGCAGGGCGCCAGGTACAGTGGTGTCTTTGGGTGTTGGGATATCTAACCCTCGGCTGGTCGCGGTTGGAGGGGTCCCTGGTTGTGACGCTGCAGGCTTCGTCTGGTTCGTCGAGGAGGGTCTTTGGGTACTGGACCTCTGGTCCCAGCCGCCGGAGGGACGTCCTCGTGGTCTTGGATCACTCGGGCACGGGCCGGGCTCGGCGGGTGCAGAGTGGGCAAGTTTTGAGCTTCCCGATTGGCACCAGGGGTTGGTTGTTGAAGCAGAGCCTCTGCTTATGGAAGTCCCAGTCTTTAAGAGGGTCAAGGCAGGCAGGCCCTCCGGGTGTCCCAAGGTTGCTGTCCCTAGGAGTCACCGGAATTAAGCAGGAGCAGGTTCCAGGATCGACAGGCCGGTAGGGTTAGGGCAAAGTCAGTGGGTGTCGTCCTGTTGTGAGCAGCTGCACGGCGGGTCTTCTTCTTCCTGATCTTCTTTCTTATCGGGATCTGAGGAAGGAAGGTTCAGGGAGCCCCTAAATACTGACTTTTGGGGCGTTACAGGTAGGGCAAGGGCAGGGACCAATAGGTCCCTGTCCTGGGGTGGGTACACCCCCTATCCTTCTCCTCTCGGGTGGGAGGGGGGCAGGAACCTAGCTGTGATTGGGCAGAGCTACCCTTCTTGAAGATGGCCTGAGCCCGGGGTCGTGCTTCACCTCGCCTTCCCCACCTGAGGGGTGGGGTTGGCACAGGCTGGCACACCCCCCTTCCTGATGTAGGGGTTCCTCCAGCCTTCCCACCAGAGAGGAGGTCAGAACTGGTGGGGGCCAGTTGCTGGGTACATCAAATGGTCTGGAGAAGCTCACAGAGGTGGCATGCCTTTGAAGCTTCCTCCTGCCCATCCTGGGGGAGGAGACCTAGCACCTCGCCCAGGATGTGCAATGTTGCAGGCCCAGGAGAGCGGGAGCTCTCCGCCCAGGGGTCCAGCAACCGGTCTGCTGTGTGGCAGCCTAGGCAGCCCCTCAGTCCAGACGTGGGTTGTAGGTTAGGTTTCAGGGGGCATCCCAAAGATGCCCTCTGGTGCATTTTACATTAAACCTCAAACTGCCATCAGTGTGGGTTTAATGTGCTGATCAGTTTGATACCAAACCTCGAAGTCTTCAGTGAAGCCATCATGGTGCTGTGGAGTTCGTAATGATGACCTCCCAGCACCATATACTCTTAAATGGCAGCACTGCATTTACAGTGCCCAGGAATGGCCCTGGGTACTGTAGGGGCACAGGGCTCATGCACCTGTGCCCACACCACTGGCATAGGGCACCCAGCTAGAGGGGGGACTGATGTATGTCAGGGCAGTGATGTTTGTGGGAATGGCACACAGGGATGTGTGCCATATAGACTCTCTGTTTAGTTCTGTACTTAGACACTCAGCCTACAAAGGCAGTATGTGGGGGTCAGGGTACAGGGCCCCTACGGGTGGCACAATAAGTGCTGCATCCCTTAGGGGCCTTCTCTGGTCACCATATCCTGAGTACCAAGGGTACCATTTACTAGGGGCTGATCGGTGGCCAGAGATGCCAATTGGGTTTTGTTTCAACACAGCTTTAGGGAAGGAACACAGGTCCTGGGTACCTGGTTGGCAGGAGCACAGGGCACACTCAGTCAAAGCACATCAGCAGTACAGCAAAAAGTGGGGGCATACCAATGCAAGAAAGATGGCACTTTCTCACATAGTATTAGGAGGCAGTAAGTGTTTTTAGGGTTTAGCAATGATCGCATTAAGGTGTGGTTTAGGGTTGGACAGTGTAAAAAGGTAGTAAGGGGATTTTTGGGGTTCAAGGGAGGGTAGCAGTCAGGGTTTCTATGGTGTTTTTAGGGTTAGGCTTAGTCTTTAAGGTTAGTAAGGGGTCGCAAGGGTAGCAATAGGGGTAGATTGTGGTTTAAGGGTTCAGGTATACGAAGTGTTAAGAGTTGCTAACGGGATATTACCGTACATTTAGAAAAAAATAAAGAATGCATTACTAATGACTTTTAAAATGTATTTTTAGAATGGTCATAGGTAATAATGAAGGACACAACATTACCTCGACAATTTCAACTCGCCTTTAATGTAGTCAATTTATTTTTTAATGAACTGCATTACATGCAAACATCTTGTACAAGAAATACTACCAGAATAGTCTTAAATAGCCTGTTACAAAAACATCATAGCCTTATTAACCACTACAAACATATAACAATACTTAACTCCACATAATATACATTTTGACGTTCTATGTGTCTTCAAGGTAAGCAGATAAAGCGTTAAGAAATTCTATACCTATCCACACGCTTTTTGAGAGTCAATATTCTGTCTATGATATTAATATAGCATAATATTTTTTAGCTTGATATTCTGACACAAATATTGTATGAACAAGCCCCTTTCGGAACTAGGGCAATGCAATGATGATGCACTAGACAAATATTGATTAGTTATCTTAGAATAATTTCTCATTAGAACAGTGTCTATTACTTGATCCGCTGTGTGTGCGTTAGTTAGGCATTGGATGGAAAATTACATCTCATAGCCTCATTTCAGCATGGCTGATAAGCCCCATTTTGGAGAAAACAGGAGTTTGCACCAGAATCAGGCTTGCAACGTAAGCAGTAAAATCTGGCAGAACTTACGGGGACGAAAATACCATACATGCTGAATATTAAGCTTGGAAATATGGAAAACAAACATTATCATTGAGGTATTCGCCATTCCAAGGTATGAAAATCTGATTAGGGAGGTAGTACTGCATGCTGTAAATGCCACACACACAGATATCGCTACTTAACAGATGCTCTACTATCATCCAAAATAATAGGCAACTGTGAATGACACACTCATGGTCTTGGTCTTAGGTCTATGTGGGCTCTTACTTTTAACATTAAAGGCACTGTATCCTGTTAGGAGGCCATTTGGTAATAGGTAAACAGTTTATTATGCAATAACTGACTAGAGCTTCTCAGTAATTGCATTCCAAATTGTTCTGATGGAGTAATTTCTGTCCTGTAACTCCAGTTCTGTAGTAGGGGTATCTCTGTTATAGTCATAATCTAGTAAATAGTCCCGCCCATGTGCGTGGACCCCAGGGCAATCAAAAATAATCTCTTAAGTCGTCAAAAAATGCAGACCTGCACAGATACTTAAAAGAGAATTTAAAGACAGATAATGCAGCCTATATCCACAGGCTACACTGTCCAGTACTTCAACTAGAAATTCCACTAAAAACCCACAAACAGCACAGCCTGTCCAGTGTTCTCCACAGAGAAAAACCTTCCCCTACCAGACAGGCCCCATAGGCTGCCATTATGTGGCTCAGAACAGGATACTGTGCCTTTAAGAGAACCTTCCAGAACTCTCTCAGTATCCCAGAATGCACAGCAGGTCCCTTTCACTTTCAGTTCTTTTTCAAGGTGTAACACGCCAGACCTGTAGCATTCCTTACATGAATATCTTTCTCCACCGGGGAGGAGGGTGGGCGCTTATGACTATAACAGAGATACCCCTACTACAGAACTGGAGTTACAGGACAGAAACTACTCCTTCTGTAGTAGGGGATCTCTGTGTATAGTCATAATCTAGTGAATAGAATGGCAAGCCCATCCCCACACCAAAGCGGCGGTGGAAAGAAGAGAAATAACACCACAACTGTGCGAACAGATTTTGCAGCGAAGCCTGCCCAACCTGAGCGTCTGTCCTGGCATCAGTGTCCAGACAGTAATGCTTAGCAAAGGTATGGACCGACTTCCAAGTGCCCGCCCTGCAGATTTCTGCAATTGGAACATTACGTAGCAAAGCTGTTGTGGCAGCTTTGCTCCTGGTGGAATGAGCCTTAGGTTTACCCCCTAAGGTCTTATTAACCTTCTGGTAACACAATTGTATACAGGACACAATCCACCTCGAGAGGGACTGTTTTGAGGTAGCAAGATCGGTCCTGACTGATCCATAGTTGATAAATAATTGGTCTGACCTACGAATATCTTTGGTTTCATCCAGATAAAATTTCAACACCCTCCTAACATCCAGGGAATGCAGAGACCTTTCCGCTGGAGACGAAGGATTTTGAGAAAACGTAGGTAAAGTTATGGTCTGGTTACCATGGAAATCAGAGATAACCTTTGGAAGAAATTTAGGGTGAGTACGCATAACAACCTTAGCAGCATGAAATACAGTATAAGGTTCTTGGCAACACAACGCCTGAATTTCACTCACCCTGCGGGCTGATGTGATGGCCACGAGGAACGCCACCTTCCAGGACAGGTGCTGCAACGAAGCCTTATGAATAGGTTCAAAAGGCTCCTTCATCAATCTGGACAGCACCACATTCAATTCCCATGAAGGTGAAGGAAGCGGACAGGAGGGAACACTTTCTTCAAGACCTCCAAAGAGTCCTTGATCACAGAGATCTGGAAGAAGGAAGTCTGTGAAGGGCATTTCCTGAAGCCACTCAGCGCAGCAAGATGAACCTTAATGGAATGGAAATTAAGGCCAGACTGCGCCAAATGTAGAAGATACGGAAGGATGACATCTTCCTTACATGTCGTTGGATCATAGTTCTTGGACTTGCACCAGATGCAGAATCTCTTCCACTTGTAAGCATAGGAAGCCCTAGTGGAAGGTCGCTTAGCCTCCTTCAATATGTCCATACAATCTTCGTAGATTCAAATGGCCATATTGCACTATCTCAGGAGCCATGCCACCAAACTCAAAGACGAGAGGTTGGGGTGCACCATTTGCCCCCCGAACTTGGTGAGAAGGTCTGGCCGGCACGGCAGCCGTATGTGAGGAAGGAGAGACCGGTGAAGCAGGTCCGTGAACCACCACTGCCTGGGCCATTCCGGTGCAATCAAGATCATCCGCGCCTTGGACTGGGACAGCTTGATGATCACCGCTGGAATCAGGGGTATGGGTGGAAAAGCGTACAGAAAGCTGTTCGACCAGTTGATCCATAGCGCATTCCCCAGCGTCCCCTGCTGGTAGTACCTGGAGGCGAAGTCTCGGCATTTGCTGTTTTCGGCGGTGGCAAACAGATCTACATCTGGAGTCCCCCACCTTGCGAAGACTTCTCCTAGTACTTCATCGTTTATGACCCATTCGTGGTTTTCCTGAATCAGTCTGCTTAGTGCTTCCGCCTGAACATTCTGTACACCTGGTAGATGGGTAGCCGTTATCATCAGTCCTCGGCTAGAAGCCAGCGCCAGATCGCCTGCGCCTCCTGCGACAGAGCGCGTGATCTCGAGCCCCCCTGCTTGTTGAGGTAATACATCGTGGTCGTATTGTCCGTCTGTACATGCAGAGAGTTGGTCTGGAAGGACGGATGAAAGGCCTTCAGTGCCAAGTGAAGAGCTCTGAGTTCCAAGAAATTGATGTGATACGTGGATTCCGTCGGGGACCACGTTCCTTGTATCTGTAAGTCTCCGGAGTGCGCCCCCCAGCCATGGAAAGATGCATCCGTCACGGTAGTCTGTGTGGGAATGTCCTTGTGGAAGGGAACCCCTCTGAGGAGATTCTCCGCTGAACACCACCACTTCAGAGACTGAAGAGCATGCAGAGACAGTTGTATCTTGTCATCCTAAGACCCTTTCCTCTGATCCCACTGATCCTCCAAGCACTCCTGCAATGGTCTCATGTGCAGCCGAGCGTGTGGCGTGAGGAAGATACACGAGGCCATCGACCCCAGTAGAGAAGACACCGTCCTCACTGTTGTAGATGGAGCAGTCATAAGAGCCTGAGCCTTATGAAGGAGTGATAACCGTCTCTCCTCCGAAGGAGACACGCTTGCTGACAGCGTATTGATGGAGGCTCCCAAGTACTGTATGCACTGGACCGGAGTCGGGACAGACTTGGACATGTTGATGTGCAACCCCAGCTTATTCAAGAGAACGCATGCCTTCTGGAAGTGCGCTTGAGCTTCCGAGAAGGAGGAGGCCTTGATCAACCAATCGTCCAGGTACGGGTAGACAAACATCTTGTTTCTCCTCAGGTGTGCCGCTACCACTGCCATGCACTTCGAGAATGTTCTGGCCACAGACTTCAGCCCGAATGGCAGTACTGTGTACTGATAATGATTGGCGTCGACTTGGAATCGCAGGAACTTCCTGTATTTGTGTGCAATGGGCACATGGAAGTAAGCATCCTGTAGGTCTATAGCACATAGCCAGTCTCCCTGTTGCAGCTGAGGATAAATCTGATGCAACAGAAGCATGCAAAATTTCTCTCTGCGAATCCACTTGTTTGCTTGTCGCAAATCCAGAATGTGCCGGAACTCGTTCTTGTCCTTCTTGCGAACCAGAAAGAACCGTGAGTACAGACCTCTTCCCCTTTGAGACAGAGGTACGTCTTCTATCGCCCTTTTCCTTAACAGGGTATCGGCCTCCGCCTGGAGCTCGCACAGCTGAAACTGCGAGCTGACCGG
This sequence comes from Lissotriton vulgaris, assembly GCF_964263255.1. Lineage (NCBI taxonomy): Eukaryota > Metazoa > Chordata > Amphibia > Caudata > Salamandridae > Lissotriton > Lissotriton vulgaris. The sequence continues at coordinate 734,392,093 of NC_141691.1, read as the reverse complement.
TGGACTTGCTGGAGGCGGGCTGGTGAACCGAAGACTGTATCCATTGCAAACAATATTCAGCACCCACTTGTCCTGAGTAATTTTTCTCCACTCTGCCAGAAAAAATTGAACGCTTCCCCCCACCGGAGTGGGTAACGGCTGCAGGGGAAGTAACCGCTCAGGGACGAAACCCAGCCGAGCCTTTGTTCGCCGCTGCGGACTGCTGGCCGCCTCTGCCCTTCTGGCGCATCTGGAAGGGCCTCTGGAACTGCTGCTGCTGTTGTTGCTGCTGTCCCGAAGTCTGCCCTTGCCCCCTGCATTGCGCCCCGAACAGTCTCTGGAACGGGCGGTAGGTCTTCTTCTCCTTGGGCTTCTCCAATCCGACAGCCGTCAGGGTCTCGGCCTCCGCTTTCATGCGGGCCATCTCGTTGTCCGCATGCTTGCCAAACAGGGTTTCCCCCGAGAAAGGTAGGTTGGTCACCCGCTGTTGAGCCTCTGGCTTGAGAGATGTAAGGCGAAGCCAAGCGTGGCGCCGTTGGTTGATACCATGGCAGTACCCATGCGCCGCCAGAAGAGACACCAGCTGCCCCGCTGATGAGTTGGTTAGACACCAACATCCCCTCATTTAGAATCTCCTGAAAGTCCTCTTTCTTCTCTCGAGGAAGGAGCTCAGCGAATTGCTGGAGGGACTCCTATAGGGCTGGATCGTATCGCCCTAGCAAAGCTGCGGCACTTGCAGCCTTCATTGCAGTAGAAGCCGTCCCACAGACCTTCCTGCCTGCCGAGTCTAACCAGCGGCTCTCCTTATCAGGAGGCACTGTCGACGACGGGGTGGTGGCATGTTGCTTCCTAGCCGCCGTCACTATGACAAGTCCGGTGTCGGATCCATCCTGAGAAAAGCCGGGTCAGAATCCGGCGCCCGGTACTTCTTGAGGAGCCTGGAGGGGGCCGCCTTCGTCACCGCCGGTTGAGAAACAACTCCTCGGCGGGCTCCACCAATCCTGGTACTAGAGGCAGCAACGGTCGAGACAGGTGCTTTTTATGTAGCGTCTCGAAAATCACAGACGTCGTGGGCACCGTCCCCTTGATGCCCAACTTAGCCGCCCCCCTCAGCAGAACATCTTGGAATGAGACAATGTCGTCTACCGGCGACACCCTCGTCCCAGGGGATTCCGACAAAGTCGGCGAGTTGTCCCTGGTCCCAGAAGAGTGCATGCGGGATCTTGATCTGCGCCTACTGTGGCGTCGCATTGATCTCGTCGACGACCGATGACGACTCCGCGATCTCTCCCTCCGGCCGGAGCGAGAGCGCGATCTCCTCGGCTTCGGACGCTCCACAAGTCTCAAAGGAGTAGGCGACGGCGGCCTGACCGGGAGCCTCGGCTGAGGAGTCCCCTTAGGCAGCGTCGGGAACCGTGGAAGTGAAACCAACCTTAGCGGAACCGCAGGCAGTCCAGAAGGCGGAAGCAGAGGATGAGAATGAGGAGGAGGCGGTGGTGGAAGCGGAGGTGGAGTGGGAGTCCGTGGCGGAGGATCCTTGGGCAAGGGAGGGGGGGGGGAGTCAACCTCAGCTTAGGAGGTGTATATACCTCCGAGTACACAGAGCCCTGTGACTCGTTCTTCTTCTTAGGCAGAGGCGATGGAGAGACAGAGCCTCCAGAATGACTCCTGGCGCCAGAACTCCTTCTGCGCTTCTTTGGCGTCGAAGAACATCGCCTCGACGGAGACAGTCATTCTCTCGACGGCGACCGCCTCCTTCTCGACGGCGAACGCCTCCTTCTCGGCGGCGAATGCCTCCTTCTCGATGGTGAACGCCTTTTCGACGGCGAACGCCTCCTGGACGACGAGCGTCTCCACGACGCCGAACGCCTGCGAGACCTCGACGTCCTCCATGACGTCAAGGATCCCCTCTACGCCGACCTCCTCTTCTTCGCCGACCCGCCTCTCGACGTCGATGACTCGACGAAGACGCAGACGATGATGATACCGTCAATGGCGACCTCGACGGCGGCCTAGTCAGTTCCCTCGACACCGAACGTTGACGCCGCCTCGACCCAGAGCCCTGGGGAGACGGGGAACAGACTGCTGTCATCCCTCTCGACGCCATCGTCGGTGCTATCGACGCCGGCGGAGAACAGGGATGTTTGCTGGTCTTCCTGCCCCTGGGGAGCCCCCCAGAGGCCTCAGCATGGGCAGATAAAGTATGCCCAGACCCACCTTGTGCCTTCAGTCTTCTATCTTCCAGGCCTTGGAGCCTGATCTTCATCCTCTCTCTCAGGGTCCTGCTGGAGAAGGACTGGCAAATGTCACACTCCTCCAGGACATGAGATGAGGGAAGGCAGATGATGCACACATCGTGTGGGTCCGACTTGGCCTTCTTCCTCAAACACTCTGGGCATTTGTCAAAGCAGGCATTGTGACAAATAAAAGAGTGCTCAAAGACAGACAAGGAAAAAAGCACCAAAGTACTTCAAATGAAAGCACTCAAACACTTGAAAGGTGAAAAAATCTATAAAGAAACCCTAGAAAGGGAGAGTTCAATGCTCCAGGGTCCTGCTTGCAGGAGCCGGAAAAAGAACTGAAAGTAAAAGGGTCCTGCTGGGCATTCTGGGATACTGAGAGAGTTCTGGAAGGTTCTCTTAAAGGCACAGTATCCTGTTCTGAGCCACATAATGGCAGCCTATGGGGCTTGTCTGTCCACTACTTTCTCTATCATTGCAGAGGCTTTTGCTGGTAGGGGAAGGTTTTTCTCTTTGGAGAACACAGGACAGGCTGTGCTTTTTGTTGGTTTTTGGTGAATTTCTAGTTGACGTACTGAACAGTGTAGCCTGTGGATATAGGCTGCATTATCTGTCTTTAAATTCTCTCTTAAGTGTCTGTGCAGGTCTGCATTTTTTGACGACTTAAGAGATTATTTTTGAATGCTCCGGGGTCCACGCACATGGGCGGGACTATTCACTCCACACAGAGATCCCCTACTACAGAAGTTGTATTCACACTTACAAAAATAGTTTATTAGAATGATTTAATCCTCAATATACAACAATGATAAATGATGAGCTAGGCTGAACTTAGTTTATCATTCCTTTGTTTGAATTTCCTATCAGTAATTTATAGCCATTTCAAGTGGTTTTTGCCTAGAAACTTTACCTTACCTCAAGCCCCCATTTTATTTCATTTATGCCATATTTTGAGAGGTCGTGGAACTTCCATTTATCTCAGTATACGATACGATATGTTTTGTGGCCCGTTATGGTGTCAGCTTTTTGAGGATTTAATGTCTGGCCTTTCTGGGTATCCTTATATGCTGGATTTTTCTCTTGCCTTTTCCCCTTTAATTTCTTTTCCAGGTGTAGACCTTTTCTCTTTTTTTTATGACTCTTTTTCTATCCTGTCCTAATTGGTACCATGTAAAATGGACCCTTCTCTGATTACATTTAGGGTGAACCCATGTAAACAGTCTAACCTAAATACTTAATTTAATAGTTCTACTACAGTCTGTATGTTACCAAAGAACGCCGTGGTGCCTCCAGAGCTTCTGTTCAATGTGGAGAGAGCAGATTTAAGATACTTCCAGAGTTACATACCTAAATACGTTTTGTAACTAAACTTTCAGTCCGAAAAAAGTAGTTTTACAGCAAAATACATAATTGCATTAGTGAAGATGACTTGTTATTATTCAAATGAAATTGTGAGAAGAATGGTGGAGGTGGAGATGCAATACCCACACCAGTGTAAACATGTCAAGCCAACTCTTTTCGGATCGTGCTTTACAGTGAAACTGTCATAAGATCTAGTAACATACAATGTACAGAGTGGGCTTTGGGTGAGACCTTCCTAACCCCAGGAATATACGAATCCATCTCTTTCAGCAATGGGCTTTGTCAATTACATCTTAGATCACCCCAGAGACCATATATCACATATAACCACAACGTACTAACACTGGACAATAATCGAAAGCATATTCATGGATGCTCAACTTCATTTATGGCAGAGGCATAGATGTTCAAAGACAGATTGATTTGTCTTAAAGAAAATTTTTCATTTCTTTTGTGGTTACGTGTAGTATATGTTCTCTTATTTCATGTATGTGATATAATAAATTATATATAGTATGTATACATTTATCTAATTAAAATTGTGTATGTTTTGTAGATATTTAGTATTTGGATTAGCTTTCTTCTGGCTCGATGTTTTGTGTCTGTGGATTGCAAGACAGAGTTGTGTGGTAGTATAGTTGATTATATTTCTGTGATATATATTGAGGGGAGTGTTACTAGATTTAACAACCAATGCCACACCACCACCAATACTACAAGCTACCACCACCACCATTAATACCACAACATAGTGTGTGTATTTGTAAAGCACACGTTCATCCCTGAAATTACATTGCCACTGAATACCAGGGGCCCTGTTACAGACGAGGCACACTTTTCCTGTATGTGCCATGGCACACCTTAAAGTAGGTGCGCTTGGTGCACACAGGGAAAGTACACCCTATAAGAAAGAATGCGCTGCCCTCAGGACAGCCGCAAACTCAAGCTGCCCCTCAAGAGAAATACGAAGCAGCTGTTTAAAAACTGCTCTGTGTTTCTCTGTGCAGATTGCAACCTGCCTGCACATTCAAAAGCGATTAGAGATCCCTTGCAGGCGGGTGCTGCGAGTGACTGCACCCACCTGCAGGAGGATGTTTGGGGGTCCATGGGACCCCTTTCATCCCTTGAGAGGCTGCCCAAAGGGGGCGCACGGGCAGTGCACCTCCTTTCGTGGCAAATTTTCAGTGCACCTGCTAAGGGCATGTTTTCCTCTGCGCACACGTCGGTAGTACGGTGCGGGTGCAGAGGTAAAGGGAATCCCTCATTTGCATGGGGCCATGCCATACTGCAAATGAAAGAATTCCCTCTCTCAATATTGCTAGCGCTACATGTGCGCTAGTGCTATCTGCATTACAGAAGGCGCCGCACAAGCATCTGCAGCCCGTTCTGTAATACCAAAGTGCCCAGTGGGTGCGCAAAGTGGACGCAAACACCCATTGAGCCCTTGTAATACAGCCCCAGATGTTTCTTGTTATTCAACTCATCCATGAGGACAAACACAGGTCCCTGAAGCCGATGTATGACTTCACAAAGCCACCATATCAGGCACAATCAGTAACACCAATATGGCCAGCATCAATACTACACAACCAACAATACCATAACAACAATACCAATAACACAACACTAGCATTATTACCATTATCAGACTACTGCCGCCTTTACTACCAAGCACTGGCAAAGCCAACAGGTTTGGCTTTAATGTGTTACTGCATGGAAACATAATTTCTGCATGCCTATGTCTGAATGCGTAATCACAATAAGGTGAGGTCTAATGGCTTTGCCAATGCTTGTTCTATTTTTTACTTTATTCAAGCAGAGCCACACCTGTGCAGCCTTAGGCGGTTACAAATGCAAATTATACTACAGCAAATTAGTAATTCTACCTCCGCACTGAAATGGGCAGGGTGGGGCGAGATAACTTAGCTTTACACGGGTGGGTCTTAGATAGAGCTGAAAATCAAATTCTTGATACTGAATGTATGTAGTGCCTAAAACATTCCCCTATTTTTCAGTTCTCCTCTTTTCTCTCTGACTTTCCGATTTGTCTTCGAACATATCTACACCACTCTTCGACAATTCCTATACCTACCTTATTTAAAAGTGCGTTTATTTACGCAGCGCGCATCCTGGACTAAATTGCTTCTCGTGTTCTAAATTTGGATGATTTTGGTACAGGTACAGGTCCGCTCAATTTGATTAAGTGAGGAGTTTCAGACCCTTGTTTCTTTGCTCAATAATCTGCATGTTAGGTGCTTCGATCTACCCTCTCGTCTTCTGTCACCGTTATTCATCTATTGCCTCATTTCCCTTTTTTCCTTTTCCTGCATCTTCTTAGTTTCTGCCCGTCGCCACTCTTATTCCATTTGCCCCTCTCTTAAACCATGTTCTCAACTGTGCAGTAAAATGCCTACTGTGGGCAAATCATCTTTGTTGAAGAGAAGGACCAGCCTTTTTATCATCAAATTTGTATAGATCTATCAGAACATACATTCTTTGATATTTACATAACTTAGTGCATCCTCGTATCAAATCATAATGTTCACCGCTGCTTTCAACGTAGCACAATAACACAAGTTATCAGCTCTTTTCCATCACAAATCCTCCGGTAAAGGTTAATGATAATATTACTGTGATTTACAAAGCGCACGCATACCCAGAGGTGTCTGGCATTGAGGAGAGAAGAAAATCTGTTCTGGCAGCTAGTTCTGGAACAGCCAGGTTTTCAGACCTTTTCTGAAGGAGGCGAGAGAGCTTGCGCTTCTGAGCTCAGTCAGAAGGGAGTTCCAAAGTTTAGAGGCGCCAAAGTGAAAACTGCGGCCACCCCAACGTAAAGTTCGAATTTTTGGCACTTTCAGGAGTTTGGCTCCTGAAGAGCGAAGATGTCTAGTCGGTTCATGCCAGACAAAGTGGTTTTGCAGGAAGATAGGACCTGTATGGTTTAGTGCTTTGTAGGCCAGGGACAGCGCCTTGAATTTAATCCGTTGTGCAACCGGGACCTAATGCAATCTATGAATTTCTTTGGAAAGAAATGTATGCCTAGGGATATTAGATAGTAACCTCGCAGCTGAATTCTGTACACTCTGAAGCTTTTGCAGGCACTGCTTGTGCACGTTTACCAATAGTCCATTACAATAATCCAATTTAGATTGAATTAAGGATGTGACTACGGTTTTCCTGGTATCTGCAGGAATATAGCTAAGAATCTTCCTCACTTTCCTAATCAGGAAGTGGGCAGAAGAGACGATTGAGTTTGTGTGTTGAGTGAGTGAGAGTTTATTGTCGAGCCACACTCCCAGGTTCTTGGCCTTTACCGCAGGTTTTGGTGGCTCTCCCATCTCTACTGTCCACCACAGACTACCCCAGCTTGGTTGCATATTGCCAAAGATCAGAATCTCTGTTTTATCAGAGTTAAGACAATGTGTGTTCATTCATTGATTAATGGCACACATACAATTTTGAAATTGCTGGGTAGGGGAGTCTGATTTTTATATCCCGCCACCACAATATGGGTGTCGTAAGCGTAAGATGTCAGATTGAAACCGAAATACCGGATAAGGGGGGTCAGTTCGGATACGTAAACATTAAATAACAACAGGCTCAGGGAAGAGCCCTGTGGCACGCCGCATGGAAGGTTATAAGGCTCAGAGTGATAGTTGTCGACCGAAACTGTTAGCCTCCTATCCTAGAGAAAGGAGGACAAAAGAGCCAGTACAGTGCCCCTGACCCCTAAACTCTCGAGCCACTGATGCAAGAGAGAGTGGTCGACGGTATCAAAGGCGGCTGACAGATCAAGGAGTATAAGGGAAGTCATAGCTCCCTGATCCATTACCACCCTGATCTCCTCTGTGGCTTTAATGAGTGCCGTTTCAGTGCTATGTTCCCGGCGGAAGCCAAATTGTGAGTGATCCAGCAGGTTGTTATCGCAAATAAATTGGGTACGTTGGACAGTCATGAGTTTGTCAATTATTTTAGCAGGCAACAGTAATCGCGGTATGGGACGATAGTTATTAGGCCACATTATTTGCGAAATAATAATTGCAGGAACCCAGACAATGTAAAAGCTCCACTGAGTGGATTGGGGGCTCAATCAATCAATCAATCAGGGAATTTGTAAAGCGCACTGCTTACTCGCTAGGGTCTCAAGGCGCTGGGGCGGGGGGAGCTGCAGATAGTGGTCGAAGAGCCATGTCTTGAGCAGTCTTCTGAATTGTGGGAGGTCTGCTGTCTGTCGTAGGGGGAGGGTGTTCCAGGACTTGGCGGCGCGGTGGGAGAAGGATCTGCCCCCGGCGGTGGTTTTGTGGATGCGCGGGTCGGCGGCCAGGGACAGGTCGGCGGAGCGGAGTTTCCTGTTGGGTACGTAGAAGGAGAGTCGGTCGTTGAGGTAGGGGCTGTATTCTAATGATGAAATCCGCTTTTCACAGGCAACAATGTATTATTTTCCATATTTCACTGCTTTTGCAACACTGCAATTTGAGCAATAAAAGCAGCAAAACAAATAATTAATACATACATATACACACACATTTTGATGCTTCAAACTTCGGTATTTGACTCCATTGTCATGCCTCAGCTGATAAATATTTCTTCACCCCTTGGAGACTTTGGCTGTTCATGGCTTAGTGACAAGCTTATCTTCATTCACGGAGCTCCCTTAATCTTTACCTAGATATTGTCTTTCTGATGCAACTCAGATTTTTCATCCTCCATTTCATTTCCCATGCAGCTGGTATGTCAAAACGTATTGGCCATTTGAATGGTCTGCGTAAATTTCCCATACAAGAATGAGTTGAATGACCTGTTAATAGAGCTGCCAGCCCAGAACAGGACAGGACACCTCTTTCAAACCCCCATGAGTGTGACCTAATGTCCGCTCAAACTCAGATTTACTTGCGGTCGTATGTGATTTTTTTCACCTCAATTCTGCACTTACTCCATTATTACTGACATACCCAGGTTACCCGAAAGGAGATGGCCTATTCAGAGAGCGGTAGGAGCTGCCAAGTAATGTCCAGATAAAAAAAAAACTAAACTCACACATTATGTTTTAAATCTGCATTTACAGACGTTTACAAATGTATGCCATCAAAAGGGTGTTGATAGATATAAGAACAACATTAACAAAATAAGGCACTTAAGTTTTACATAGCACAGGCAGGCCAGTAAGAAAATAACGCATATCCTCTTGCCAAAAAACAGCAGCACATTTGGCAACTGCCAGGTAAAGGGCGATCATGTTTTCCAATATTTGTGGTGCAAGGGAGATTGTGGCTGGTAGTTGCTAGAGCAATCTGCCTCTACATAGCCAAGGCCCCTGTTCCAGTAAACACATCTACCAGTTAAAGTCACAGCAGGTAAAGCAAGCTCAGATTACAAGTAAAAATACAAAAGATGTGAATAGAAAGCTGTGCGGTACACAAACTGCACTAATATCTTTGGACAATATAATGCTTTCACATTCAGGCTGCCTAATCAGTGAGGGCCGTTTTTCCACCTTAATTTTAAAATGAGTTATCGAGTAAAGCTTTCAAACTCTTTACATGTATATTGCTCCTTGGCATTGTGTTGCAAGATCCGCAACCGTCTAATGAAGTAAATCTCGCAGCAGCTTTAGCATTTCATGTTTTCGTGATTTGTTCAATAATGTCGAGGCTAATAATGGTCACACGGTGTTGTGTGCAGCGCCTGGCCGCCCCTGACCCGTGAATGTGTTGGCCTTTCAAAGGCAGACGAGGATGCATAGATACTTCAGCAACAAAATCATTAGGCCTTATTAGCACTGGTTTGACTCCCGACACGCACTTCGGTGGAGGCGAAGCTCGGCGTGCCTTCAATCAGGCCCACATTTAGCTGCACGACTATAGAATCCGTTTATTAAAATATCTGGAACATGCGACTAAACCTACATAACCAAAGGGTGAAGAATTATGCAAAAACGTGGATAGTCAGGGGTCATGGCATGCTGCAAATAAATAAAAAAAGAATCACAAATGAAGCCGTTACTCCACCAATCCTATGAGACCAGAGGAATTATGAACCAGTGAGATTTTTTTTAAAATACGGTGGACCTTCCCCTCTCGCACTTCAATTCGGAAATACAATGGCTGACTGCCTCAGACATCCCTGATCTCATGCAGTTGCTGTGGACATCTAAAGGCGTAATGTATAAGAGAAAGGTGTTCCAAGTTTCTAAAACTCCAACACTTCCAAGGCATATAAATGCACTTCAATTAAGAGAGCAAACCTAAATGCCATCGCTAGTTTAGGCGTTTGCATTAAAGGTTACCATATTTATAGTTGAAATATATTGATAAAAAGTATACATAGGTTACTGGAGGTTAACTTTTAGGATCACAGTAATTTTGTAAACCTACAGTGTCGCTATTAGATTCGTCCAATATTTAAAAGCAATCCTTACTGATGGCACATTCTGTAAAATAATTTCAGAACCAGCAATACTCAGGAAATTCATAAATAAAAGTCAGAGTTGGAGACTACAGCAAACCTTTTGTAAGTGCCCACATTAATAAACCTTTGTACATCCAGTAATCCGGAATAGCTAGAAATCCAGTTCAGATTTTTAACCTCTAATATTACAGACCCGGGACGACTATTTTTTTCAATCAAAGATTGTGGTCGAAAAAACACAACTGGAACTTTAAAATACACTCAGCTTTGAAAATATAGCAGTGTGCAATTATTTTCCCTATCATCTGTCTGCTACTACTACTATAGTTTTCTTTGCTTTACTGTCCTCAGTTACATCTCTATGGGCTTGATGTACGAAACCATTTGGGAGTCACAAACGCTGCAGTTTGGAAAAATCACAGGGGTTGTGGCTTCTGAAGGCCTTTTTACAATATAAACAAAATAATTTAAAAGTCGAAAAAGTTCTTCCAATCGGTAAAAAGACTTTGCAACCCATTTCAAATTTCAAACGGGAGACGGTGTGAAAGTGGTGTCACTCTTTTATTTATGAGACACAACTACATTTGGAAGTCATTGTTATGTTACGATTTGCACATTTGTAAAGTGCACTATCACCCAGAAGGCAGTGGTTAAGTTGTAAAAAAAAAAAAACACAAGTGGCAGTGCACTCGTCAGCAGACAGCTTGCACCAGCCCATTTCTCCTGTTAGCACTGCCTAAAACAGAACCAACTACCATTAACCATGAAGTGGGGAGAGGATGTGGCATAATGGCCAGAGCTGCTGACTTCGATGCTGGGGAACCAGGTTCGAGCCTTGGCTCAACATGCTGTGATTCTGGGCAAATCACTTAGGGCCAGATGTACGACCATAGTTTGCGGGAAACCCGCCTGTTTGCGACCACAAAATTGGTATGCCCCATGTACAAACCTTATTTTGCAAGTCGGTAACCTATTACTGACTTGCAAAATAGGGTTTGCGACTTGCTATTATGAAGGGGCGTGCCAAGGGCATTCCGTCCTAATAGCGAGTCGCACTTCAATGTACAATTATTTTGCGACGCAATTTGCGACTCTCAAATTGTAAGGGTCGGACATCTGGCCCTTAATCTCCCCATGCCTACCAAAAATGAGTGTATCCTTAATTAGTTCTCATAAAACTACAGTGCTAGTGCTGATGATTAAGTGCTGTGCTGAGCACCGGTAACCACCGGCTCAAATTAGGCTCACCCGCTCAAATTAGGCTCTGCCAGGAGGGAATCCTGGTGATGAGCAGGAGTGAGCCTAGGCACACCCCAGGTGGGATTGCTCGAAAAACCAGGTCTTCACTTTTTGCGGAATTCAACAAGTGAGGAGAAGGCTCTTATGTGTAGCCACTGGTCGTTCCACGGTTTAGGAGCAATGTAGGAGAAGGCTCAACTGCCGTATCGGTTATCTTAAGCATGAGATTTGTGCAAGTAGTAGTCCGAAGGAGCGGAGGTGTTTGTAGAAGATCTGTGAAAGCAGCAGCAATGGTTGAGGCATGCCAGATCAGTGTCATATAGTGCCTCGAAAATATGGTTAAGGAGTTTGAATTGTGCTTATTATTGAATGAGGAGCTAGTGGAGCTCCTTTAGGTGTGGTGTGATGTTAAGTGCGCCGTGTGAGGATGAGAGTGATTCTGGCTGCCAAGTTCTGAATGGTCTGCAGCCTTTTGGTAAGTTTGTTCCCGCAGAGGGTGTTCCAGTAGTCCAGCTTGCTTGTAAGCACGGTTTGTTTCGGGTGCTGATTGGGACCCATTTGAAAATCTTACTCAGCATCTTCAGGGTATGGAATTATTGAGGCAGTGATGGCATTGACTTGGGCGGTCATTTAAAGTTTGTGGTCGATGATGATCCAGAGGTTCTAGGTGTGGGTGGGTGTCTGTGCAAAACTGGTTTGTTGGTTGTGCCCTGGTCAAGCAGCAACTACAATCCTTGTTAGGGGGAGGCACAAGCCAACCCAAAATTAACCTGTGCTCAACCCTCTGGTAGCTTGGCAAAGAGCAGTCAGGCTCAACTTAGAGGCAATGTGTAAAGTATTTGTGCGACACTTCAAACAGTAATAAAGTTTAAAACATCACACAAAAAACATCCCACACGAAGTTAGACAAATAGAGAAAATGTAATAAACTAAACAAGACCACAACAAAGAAAATCCAATCAGTAGAACAGGAGAAAATTAACTTCTAAAGATTTTAGTGACAGTATCGCCAAAAAACACAAAGAGGCAACTAGGGATATCTGGTCGCGCTGGATCAGGTCAAAGTCACACTTTTAGGCCGACCGCAATAGAGAGCAGGTCAGATGCAGTCACCTGGTTGGGTCCGCTGAAGTTAACCTTCTCAAATCTGTGCCAAGAGTCCTGTTCGTGATAGAGGGTGCCCGCGAGAAGCAGGGAGAGCAGCTCAGGAGGCTCTCGGCATTGCGCGAAAAATAGGCCGGTGTCGTTGGCGGCGTTGCTTGAGCTTTGTGATGGTGTTGCCTGCAAGCGGACAATGCTGAAGATGACTTGCTTCAATTGAGCAGGTGGTTTCCGGTACAGACCACTGACACTTAATTGTTAACTATAGCACTTATGATAATCTGCCACATGGTGGCCCTGGTTATTTGATTAGAAACAAGCACAACAACAGTTGTTTGTCAATTCTAAATGTTTTTAAAACGACTAATACCTGCCCCCAAGTCATTCTTATAACTTTGGGGGCTGGAATAGTCTGGATTGCCACACTTGAAGGAGCGTACTAGTTATAAGTCGTGTTGGTACTGTTATTGGCAGTGCTGACAGGGGCTCCTGACAAGGGCCCGGCACATCTTTTTCCACAAATTAAGCACTGGACTGCTGGAGCTTCATGCTGAATCATGGTGCGAGCAGCGAGGTCTTAATGGGAACGGGCCCTTTCACAAACAGTCCAAAAGCATGAATTAAGCTCCCTAGAGCCACACCAAGGGTCCAGGACCTGAGGGGCACCATTTGGGAGTCAGAAACACACTGCTGCTCTAACCAGTGACTGGTGCAGGATGTTGGGAGCCTTTTATGTCCCCGAGGTTCAGATCAGGAGGCAAGCAGATAAGCCCTTGGAGTCACTCTGAGGTCCTAGGTTCAAAGGTGAAGTTGCAGGTCCAGTTCTCTTTTCACCCACGCAAGAGGGCAGCAGACCAGCAGAGCTAGGCACAAGTTCTTTCAGAGCTGCAGTCCAGCAAAGTAGCAGTCCGTTCAGCAGCACCGCAGCCCTCCTTCCTTGCAGAGTATCCACAGGTCCAGAAGTGTGCTGAAGACTTGATGGTTGTGGTCCAGAATTTACACCCAGTTGTGGCTCTGAAGTGGGTAGAAGCTTTGAGGAGAGTCATATCTTTGAAGTGCGCACGTGCTCCAGACTAAGTACAAGAGGTATGCAGCTCTTTATGTGTAGAACAGGTACAGCCTATTAAAGTGTATGTGGGGTTGGGCCCAGATCCTCCGTTTCATCCTGCCAGTGACCGTCCAACCAGTCACATCTACGCTCTCCACTGTGTGTGGCTGCCTACGAGGAATACACAAAATCCAACTGTCAACTTGACCCAGTCATGTGACCCAGAGACAGGCTGCAGGCACCAAAGCGCTAAGCCAAGAAAATACCAAATTTCTAAAAGTGGCATTTTAAAAATTGTAATTTAAAATCTGACTGCACCATGAGTTAGGATTTTAAATTCCAATTCCAGAGACAATGAACATGAAATGGAATTATCTGCTCCAATTTGGAAATTACACTTATAACATGTAATAAGGAAACTCCAATGTTATCCTATAGGGCAGATAGGCTTCGCCGTTGTGAAAAACAAATTTAAGAGGTTTTCACTACCAGGACATGTAAACCTCAAAAGTACATGTCAAACTTTTTAAATACACTTTGGGCTGTCCAGGGTCTACCTTTGGCATACGTTTTAAAAAGGAAGGTTTGAGTCTGGCAAATGGTTTACTTTGACAGGTCGAAATGGCAGGTTAAAACTGCACATACACAGGCTGCAATGGCAAGCCTGAAACATGTTTAAAGTGCTACTTGAGTAGGTGGCACAATCAGTGCTGCATGTCGACTATTAACATTTACTTTAGAGGCCCTGGGCACATGTAGTGCCACTTTACTATGGACTTACGTGTAAATTAAATATGCCAGTTGGGTATAAGCCAGTCTTACCATGTTATAAGGATAGAGCACAAGCACTTTACAACTAGTTAGCAGTGGTAAAGTGCGCAGAGTCCTATGGCCAGCAAACACGTAGTCAGCAAAACAGGTGGAAACCCAGGCCAAGGATGCCAGGTCTGACAGTGTTGGTCCTAGCTCTGTCAGCTACCAGGTGGAGTCCCACGGTGATGTGCTCTTACCGAAGATCACTAATTTGGTCTTGTTGGTGTTCAGCTTTAGACGTTGGTCTTCACCTATTGGGGATATTTCAGTCATGCAGACATTGAACTGATCTGGGTATTGGGTGTCCTGTCCATTAGAGAGAGGATGAGAGGCATGTCATCGGCGTAGGAGAGGCCACTGATACAGAGAGAGCAGATGATGCTGGTTAGACAATTCATGTATGCCTAGAAGAGTGTCGGACTCAGCGAGTATCCCTGCAGAACTCCGCAGATGAGGTCGCAGGCATCCAAGGTGTATGGTGCCAGGCTGACTGTGTTCTTTTAGTCAGGAAGGAGCAGATCCATCAGAGTGCATGCCCTTGGATTCCAATATCATGTAGGAATTGGATGAAGACAGGGTGGGAGACTGCTTCAAATGGTAAAGAAAGGTCTAGAACTTCCCTGTCTGCTTTATTATTTTGTGGCCGTCCCATCACACTTCCCTTGGTTTTTTTCCGTGACCTCCATGGGTTACTATTGGAATTGATTTGGAACAAGGGCCATCTTCGGGTGGCGCTGCCAGCTCTGCAACGCCTGCTTATGGAGGGCGGACTGGGAGCACCCGACTTTGAGCTGTATTATGGTGCAGCACACTTACAATGGCCTCTGGCCTGGATGAGCACAGAAACCCACCCTGAATTGTCGCTCATACATGCGACCCTATGGGGGTTGACTATTTACACCTGGCTCTCTGGCTCTCTGACTCGACCCCCCTGCCGAGCTACAATTTAGTCAAATGACAGTGGCCAGCTACTGTTGGCGGAAGTACCTACAGTCCAAGGGTCCACTTCTGCCGTATTCCCCCCTCGATCCCTAATTGGGGCTTACCACTCTTGCACTGGTTGGCAAGGCGCTTTGACCCATCTCCATGAACTGAGGTTACAATCACAAAGGCGAGTGATCTCTATAACAAGGGGAAACGTATGTCTTTCGAAGAGCTGATCGAGTTATATGGGCTAAGCACCAGTCAATTCTTAACATATTGTATAACACAGCGGGTACTCCGTGAGACATGGGGCACTGGTACGGCTGAACCACCTAGGACACAGGCCTTCCACACATTGTTGATGGCCGAGACCATGCCATCCTTTTTTATATACCACCCTCAACATTGCTTCACCGATCACAAGAGCACGAGCCAAATGGTACGCAGTGCTACAACACCCAGTGACGGATAAAACATGGACTCATGCCCTACAGATGACCAAGAATATATCCCGTAACCTAATAGGTACCACTTCACACAGTTTAACTACATTCACCAAACTTATCTTTCCCCGGCCTGCATACAGCACATGTTCCCAGTGCCCCCCCACATGCCCCTGTTGTAAATTGCGAAATGCGGACTTTATGAACTTGGTATGGGCTTGTATGCCACACCAATGGCAGACGCATGGACAGAAGTTTCATGCTCGGTGGGGGAACTGTCCACACACCCTCTCACCCCAACTCCTAAAACCTGCTCTTCAGAATGAAGTGCAACAAACACTTACACCAATTTACTGACTTAGCCTCCGTTTTATTTAGAGAAAACATAGCCATGGCCTGGAAATCCCCGGCTCCTCCAGCCATTCAGAGCTGGCTTCGTGTTTTGTGCACGTGGACCAGAGCGCAAACACACACACTCAGAACGCTACGCATGAAGGGCGACTCTCACACAGAGGGGTGAGGAATGGGAGGCATATTTAATCGCAGTTGAAGCCAAAACTGATAAACGTCCACACTGAACAAATTGAACATCCAATATACAGACGCCAACTGCAGTAATAGACAGTACTATAGTGATTATCACTATACCTAGCTTATTAAACTTACATCCTTCCATGTACCTCCCTCCCCACAAACACTCCCACCGGTTTCCCATATGGCCTGATATTTTTCTCTTCATGGCACATCCGCATCCCCATAAGGCTGCATGCCTGACCCCCACTGGTAAGGACACACACTCGAATTGTCTTGTGGCACTGTTTAACGATGCACAGATGCTTTGTAACGGCTTTAGCATGATAGAATTTGTACAAAATGGACTGAAGAGCTCTCACCTTGTTGGATTGTTGTCCTTTTTACCCATTTTTCCCCCCTCTTAATTTTTCCTCATCCCCTTCTCCCTCTCTTTGTTCCCTGCACAGCAGGAGCCCACTTGCTTTATCCTACAGTGATTTTTACAATTTGCAAAAGGTGCTCACTATCATTGTAATGCTTATAATGTATCCCGACGACTGTATATGTATACACTGTGGCCTACAACGCCAAACATGTATATGTTAGATTAATCTATGTACTGAACCCGTGTTACTTGATTGACTTTGCACTATATAAAATTAATAAAAACATAGTAAGAAAACAAAAGGTAAAGAAGGTCCAGGAGGATTGTGTCCGCTTTGTCCAGAGTCATGTGGATGTCATATGTGGAAGCGGTTTGGGCAATTTCCGTGCTGTGGTTGGATCTGAAACCAGACTGAGTGGCATAGAGAAGTTGATGGTACATGAGGTATTTCGTGAGGTGTCTGTTGATGATTTTTTTAAAGACCTTGGCCAGAGAACTAAAAGGTCCACAGGGGGTTTCTTAAGCAAAGGGAGGACAGTTGTGCGTTTCTAAGCATCTGGAGCAGGGTCCAATGGGGTCCCTGAGTGGATGGACTTCATGGTGGCGGCAGCTTCTTTTGGGGTGATGACAGGCCATGTGATTAGCACTGATTCTTTGGATAAGATCTAGAGGGTTTGGCAAGGTCTTTTAGTCCAGTTGCGGGCGGAAGTTGCAGTAAATGGTGGCAATTTTGTTGCTGGAGAACTGAGTGAGATTCTTGCAGAGAAATTGGGAGGGCATGATCAGAGTTGGAGCTGGCTGATGGTGAAGTGAAATCGTTTGCGATGGTGAAGATTTCTTTGCTTCTGTTGGTGTTGACATCGATGTGGTCAACCAGAGAGATACATTTGATGATCCGGTTCATTTGGTGGTAGCGTCTCAGGGTGCATTTCAATGTGCTCCTGTCTGCATTGTCCTCACTCATATTCATTTCCACTCCAGTTGTTTGCAGTGGCTTTTCATCAGTCTGATTTTCTCCATGTACCAACTGGCCTGGAGTCTGGATCCTGCTGTGTTTGAGGGGAGCCACAAAGCTGGAGCCAGTAGTGATCCAATTGTTGAAGTTCTTAATGGCTTTAAAGGGGTTTGCTGTGGGTGCTGAGTGCGGTGTTCCAGTCCTTTTCCATGTTGCTGTTCCAGTTTCAGTGGGCAGGTATGGAGGTGGTGGGTGTGCAGTGGACTGGGACAGGGATGCTGAACTTGATGAGGGGGTGGTCTGTCCAGGGAACTGGTGAGGGCTCGTTGACTTGGTTGTTGCCAAACATCATGAAAATGGGTTCCAGGAACGTGGGTAGGTCCCTTCACTTTTTGGGCAAGTCACAGGCTTCTAAGATTTTCAATGAGCACTCTCGAATTGGATTGGTGTGGTCTTTCAGGTGGAAATTCAGGTCTCCGAGTAGGATGCAATTGCTAGCATCAAGGGTTAGTGGTGCAACAAAGTCCATGATGGTGTTGGTGAAGTTGGTGCTCGGTCCCAGTGGTCTGTAGCGCCACTAAGGATGAAGTTGGCAGTGACATGGAGTTTGAACGACAAGGGTTTCATGTTGAAGTAGGAGGTGTCCGTAGATATGGTGCAGCTGATGGCGTTCTTGTAAATGATGGTGATTCCGCCTCTGGGCTTGTTAAGTCTTTCTTGCTTGGCAATCTTGTAGCCAGCTGGATGGCTGTGATGAGGTCAGGTGCTTACGCAGAGTTCAGCCGAGTTTCTGTGAGAAAAAGTAGGTCTGGGGCATTGCCGTGCAGCAGATTCCAGATCTTTGTGGCATGAGCGGGTATTGAGGAGCATGCATACAAGTGCGGAGTGTTGTGTGGGTGGTTGCGGACTGTGTGAGTGTCAGAGAATGGGGTGTTGGGTGCTGTCGGTGCAGTGAATATCAGGTGTGGGTAAGTGCATGAAAACTTGCAGGAAGCACAGGAGAATGCACCCTCGGTGTTGTGGTGAGCAATTGATCAGCTTACCAAACCAAAAGTTAGAGTGACCCTAGTGGGACAGCTTCCTCTTTTGGAATTGTGTCACATGGCCTAGGGTGGACTAGGCAGTGGTCTGTCAGTTGGACCATTGCCTGCCCACTGGATGTCTTTGTACATGTGAAATATTTTTGAAAGCACCATTTGTTCCTTTGATGAATACGGGTTGCTTTTAAGAAAAACAAATTGCTTGTTTGTGAATGTGAATGTAGGGATAGAGTTCTACTGTCCCTTGAAGGCTGCCATTATGCATATGTAGCCAACCGTAGGGAGTTGTAAATAGAGGCGTGTCTAATTAATATTCAGGAGGCAGTTTGTTCTGTCACCATCTGCAAATGGGCATTTTTTTCAATATCAGTTTTTATTACATAGGTCGCTTGCAAAAGGACATGTCGCAAAATGTTGGTGCACAATTTACATTTACCTCACCTGCCTGTTCTTGCATCGGGCCATTTGTTCTATGTCAGAACTTAGCACTCACTATGCAGAAAAAAATACAAGTTGCAGCAATGCCAAACTACTAGCAAATTGTGTGATGTACAAGTGCTAATTAGCAATCGCAATAAACACATTAGTTAAAAAGTATGTTCATACAATGAAAACGTGTTTACCAAGCTTCTTAGCTTTCTAAAACCTAGGAGCATCATTTTTTCAAATGCTTGCTTCCCTGAAACTCGAAAGCAATATTTACTAGTATCATTTCTAGCCGCTTGCACAGCTTACTAAAAGCTATCCACTTCTTTACATTTTCTGAATGGAATGCATTATGCATCAGTCTTGCATTGTAAACATCCACCCCCTTAGTGCCTTCACATTAAATATTTATAAAGAGAGACTGAGAGAAATACCACACACATGTTGGGAACTGAAGAACCATTCAGCATTTCGCAGAAATGTTCTCCTGTGACGGAGACTGCTCTCTTGTTGCATTATTAAAGTGATATTTTGCACAGACACGCCTCATGGATGTATATTTATTTTGCTGATGTGAGGCTAATGCCCCACCATACAACTATTTATCATTCTGATGTAATATCAGGCTAGGGCTGTGAGCCTAAAAAGCATTAGGACTCAGACATACCATGCACACGGCTTCATGAAGCTCAGTTTCATTCAGTGAACTTGCCATGCCCCTCAGGAGCCAGGGTCCATGAGATTCCAAGTCAATGACAACAGCAAATACAAAGTGGCTGTAAGGCCTGGGGTTTCCTCTTTTTAAATTGTGTGCAAGCTTAGTGCACCTGCAGAAACCGACACCTCATCACGTCCCAACCAGAGACCTCTGCTAAGTGTCAGAATAGGGGGCATGATTGAATGATATCAGACTTAGTTTCCTATTCTCTATGACTGTACTTCTCATCATTAATCCGTATTCTTTCTTTGGCGAGTGCTCCGAAGTTACAGAAAGGCGACAGGCATCGCCTTACTAAAATCCTAATGTATATGTACACAAATAACTAAATATGAGTACTGAAATTTCATCTATAAGAACATATTTCCCAACTAAGAGCACCAATCACCCTGGACGAGATCTGAAAGGCCACTGGCATTGGGAAAGACCTCTGGACCCTATGGGCTACCTGCCGAATATTACAAGGCCTAGGCTGCGTCCTTGGAGAAAACCATTGTGGCCTTTCTCAGGGGCAGCTCCCGCTGCAACTATTAGATGTGATGACCATCTTGGAAGTACACAAACTAAAGTTCTAAGCTAATGGCTTTGGCAATGCTAGTAGAATTACATCACTGGCATTGACTAAGCCAGTGGTGGCCATCTTCGGAAAGTTATTTTCTATACTACCAAGATGGCGATCATGTTGCATCTAGACACACAAAGTTTATCTAGGAGCAGTGTAACAATATTCGTTGGTATACCTCTGGTTTAAAACGGCATCCACCCGGCAGCTACACACAAAGAGACGGCCTTCTTGGAAGTATGCTAAATATCAATCCTCGAAGGAATAGTAGAATACAACTTAACTACTCTGAAAATAAACACTTTATACATCTAATGACAATACTTTTTAAAAATGTGTAGAGACTTTATTGTATAAAATTAAAGGGAGAAAGGGAGAACAGAAGAGGATACAGTTAAAACAAGTAGGCCCTTATCTGTCCTTTTTTTTTTTATAGCAATCGTGGTTCAGATCTTTGGAGTAGTAGGCCTGGGATACCGCCTCCAATTTTGTTGCAAGTTGGAGATTGCCAGGAAACTGCTTTGCCAAATTTTATGCAACCCAAAGCTAGCAATTGTGAGTGCTTAGCCCAATTTGGTGAAAGCGTCAACTTTCACGTGTGATTAATAGGGTGGATTGTTATAATAGGGCCTATGTTGATAATCTTGTTGATGTGCGAGGGCATGAGTTACACTTTGTTGCTACACAATGCGATTTGACGGTGTGTTATGTGCACCTGTCATCAAGAGGTATGAGAATAAAAGGGACTCAGAGGAATATTTTAAGAGCTTAAATACATATGCATACATACTGTGCACACTAACATGGTCATGATATGGGTGGACTGTGTAAGGAGAAAATAGCACCACTCACTAATATTTATGAAAACTGTGGATGCTGATTAGGAGTGCCCTTTTAGACCGGAGGTTCCACTGGCTAGTAGGTTAGTTTGTGATGAAGCAATAAGACACAGCATCCCTGGTTGTCAATTGTTCGATGCACAGTGCCTTGTAGGTAATTAGTTTGGTTACAGCAAGGCAAAGTAGTGCTTGCACTACCAGTGTAAAATGGTCTGAGGTTTAAGAGGAAAACAGATGCTGAGCTCCATTTATCACAACATATAACTGCTTTCTTATAAACTATTCCAACAATGTGGTCTTAGTAACTGTTTCACAAGCTTTAAAATATCACAGACAGATGATGCCCCTACCATAACCTATTTCCTCTCAGCTGTGGCTTTCAGTGGTTTATTTCTCTTTCATAACTTCATTCAAATATATATAGTACTTTCTGGCAGAGGCAAGCACCACATAGCAAGTCGTGATCTGTGCCACAGAGTGACATATGCAGTTGTAATGCAACCAACATAATCAGAGTCACTTCGATAGATTATTACATTAACAAATAAGTCTATGGTATAAATGAGATGAAGTGCTTTTTCATCAGATTAAAAAATGCTCATGCTTGAAAATTGAAGCCAAAAGTGTCCTTTCAGGGGTAATGTATCAGTCACCCTGTAGCACATTTGTTTTAGGTCTGATGGTAGCTAACAACTTTTTATTCTATATAGTTATGGTTCAGATGCGCTTCCATTCAAAATGTATTTTCAGATTTACCTACAACTTTGGGTCCCATGGACTGATCTGCATGAAGTTTGGCAAACAAAATGTTTCATGGCAAATTTCATGCACTTCATGCAGAGGGTGAAATAAATGTGTTTTTCCATTTTGCTTCCTACTGAAAACGTGCGCATACTTAAAGCAAACACTGATAAACAGAAATTGACTAAGAACGTGTGTTTTGTTGGTTTTGTGTAAATCTGTTCAGTAGTTTTTGAGACATAAGTATTTTAAAAAAGTTGCCAGGTGGGCTTGAAAGAATAAGCACATTTGTATATCATGGCTGTTTAAAGTCGCCTGTTACACCATCTGCTCTCATTGATGACAGACAACAAAATCCAAGTAGAGTAACCTGCTACCTCATAGGAAATCCCCATCATTCGACATTTGTGTACTTTAACGCAGAATAATCCGTTTGTGTACCTCCTTCTACTGGATTCAAGGGAGCAGACGACTGGGAGATGATGCATCACAGAGAAAATACTGCAATACATAACCCAAACAAATTACAATTTTCTTTGAATACGTTTTATTGAGCTTTAAATATCATAAGAAAGTGCCTTTTACTTTACAATGATCCATTTTTTTAAAATCAAAGTAAAAAGGAATATACTTCATGTTAAAGCAATGGCATCAAATGTCGGCAACGAGCCACATCAAATGCAGGAAAGTGGGAACTAAAACCAAGCATTGGCATAGCCAATAGGTCTCGCTTTTGGGATCTTGAACCAAGACTAATTCAAGGTTAGTGTCCTAGCCTGCTTTTCTTGATACCCCAAAATTGTGTGTGGTTAGGGCGTTTAAGGCCTACGAGGTGGCTACAATCTACATAAGTCCATAGCCCTTACTAAACCACACAGGGCGGTTTCTTCCCCCATGATTGCTAGATGGGTTCGATGGGCTATGCAGGAGGCAG
Source organism: Lissotriton vulgaris (assembly GCF_964263255.1). Lineage (NCBI taxonomy): Eukaryota > Metazoa > Chordata > Amphibia > Caudata > Salamandridae > Lissotriton > Lissotriton vulgaris. The sequence goes on along the minus strand of NC_141691.1, from coordinate 734,369,423 downwards.
GTATAGATACTTCACGCTTTGGAGCTCACTCTGCGCGGGGTGCAATAGCATCTAAAGATTTTTCACTAGGGGCGCGACTGGAGGACATTCTTAATGCCGCAGACTGGTCTTCTGACTTCACTTTTAAGAAATGTTATTTTAAGCCTGTGATTTCCCTGGCCTCCTTGGTGGAGGATAAGTTTTAAACTAGCCTAATCCGAAGCCTCCGGTCCTGCCATAGAATACAACATTTCCTAGCTATCGTAAAGGAAAGTTTTGATTCTATTAAGGACGCGGAGGCGAGGATTTGCCCACCCGGGTGTAACGCCCGCCCAGAACTTCTCTGTATCTGCGGTGAGTATTGAGTTTCATTTTGATTGACGTGCTGTCTTTTCTGGAATCTGAATGACATTGTCTTTCTTTGAGATAGTGTTGGAAGTACCTTTTTTCCCCAATTTTACAACTACCCTTCTTTTACTTAGGATCGGACGCTGGCAAACAAGATTAACCGGAATAAGACCCGATTTGGTCGCAGGAAGAAAGAGGAGTACGGAGCGTCCCTCGCAGGAACTTGTTGGTGTCCCTAGCACAGAATTGGCGGAGGACTGTGAGACATTTTTTCTTTCACATTGTCCCCTGGCATCATGGGAAATGTAGTTTTCCTGTTATGACATATCTTTTTTTATTTTTTTTATTTCAAAAGATCTTTATTGACAGCAAAGCCATTGACATCACCAGCATTATCACATGTGCATGAATTAACTCCGGGATCGGCGCCAATTTCTCAGAAACTGCTAGATGTAAGTCGTACACAGCCTTAGTGCCAGCATCCCGGAGGCCTGGCGGCGTGGTAGTAAAGTAGCAGCACAACCATGCCAATCGAGGGCTCCCAACCCAGGTAGCGTATTGTAGTGGTGTGACAACTGGCAATCAACCTGTCCACATGATAGTCAGCGATCCAACGTCATATCTACTATAAGAAATTAAAAAATGCCCAACAAACTGCCCCCCCACCCACCTGTGTGTGTCTGTGTGTCTGCCTAACCCGTCCCGACTGTACAATCACTCGAGAGTTCCTACCCCGTGTCCCCACCCCGTCCCCCCCTATAAACCTGCCCTTACCCTACTATCCTTCAGCAGCCCATCTCCGAGTTCTCACAGCCACCCTCAGTCAACCAGGGGCCTCCCCATTCCCGCCTCCCCCGTGTCACCGTGTGCAGTGCTGGCTTCGATCTCTTCTACTCTATCTTGCAGTTCCACCTCCTCAGCGGTGTCAGAGCCGTCCTCCTCACTCCTCTGTTTGTACTCTTTGTAAAGGTCCCAAAAATTCTTGGGCCTGCTTCTGGGCGGAAGAAGGTCGCTATACAGTTCTGTCTGGGTACAGCAGTACTGCAGGTCCCTCAGCCATTTAGCTTTTGTGGGGAGGGGCCCCCTCATCCAGCAGGTAGCTACCACCCGCCTTGCAAGGAGCAACGCCATGTCCACCAGACAACGCAGTCCCGGGGCTAGTGGTTTCGAATAACCGAGTAGCGCCAAAGCAGGGGCACGAGACAAAGGCTCCCCCAGTATTTGATCGAGTTCCGCAAAGACCTCCCCCCAGAATGCCTGCACTCCTGGGCACTGCCATGCCAAATGGTAGAAATCAGCTGTCGGAGTCCGGCAGCGTTCGCATTCGGCCGAGGCGCGGAAGCCATAGCGATGGAGGCGAGCCGGGGTGTAATACACTTGTTGTAAATATTTAAAATGCACCAACCGGTGCCGTCCGTTTAAAGATATCTTGCGCGTGCTTGTGCAGCAGTAGCGCCACATTCCATCATCTATGGGGGATTGCAGGTCTGCCTGCCAGGCCTCTCTGGCCTTCGACTGTTGCAGACGCTGGTGCGTCACACCCAGCTTGTTAAGCTGTGTAATGAGTTTCGCCGCAGAGGTGGATTTCAGAATATATGTTAGTTCCGGGATCTCCTCAGGTTCCTCCAAATCCGGGCCCAGTAGCTCACGGAAGGCCGAGCGGAGCCTGTGGTATTGGAATTTTTGTAATAGAGTGTGGCCTGCCCCGGCAACTAGTAGCTGATCCCAGGTTTTGAGTACACCTCCCTCAAACAGGTCCTCCATTTTCGTTACACCAAGAGAACTCAGCGCCTTGACCACTCCCTTCTCACCGAGCGGGTCGAGCCATAGGGCCCACTCCACCGGTAACAGTGGGGAGTAAAGCAGAGTGCAGCCCCGAGAGCGCACCAGGCAATTCCAGGCGTGGTTGGTCGCCTTCAGCGAGACCATCCGGCCAATGGCGCGGTCTGTGGGTAGGCAGACAGTAGCAGGCAGAGGGAGCGGGTCTGCGAACAACCGCTCCAGTATAAGGTGCGGGGTCCGAGGGTCACCGTGCACCCATGAGTATAAGTGCGATGCCTGGGCGACTCTATAATACCGTTCTAGGTCCGGCGCTCCCAGCCCCCCCATTTCGCAAGGTAGAATCAAAGTCTTCCAACTAACCCTGGGCTGTTTCCCCCCCCAAGCTAGTTTCACCATCACCGAGGTGAGCTGCCGGAAAAAGGTCTTGGATAAAACCACAGGTAGATTCAGGAAGAGGAACAGAAATCGGGGGAGTACCACCATTTTCATTAGTGCAATCCTACCCGAGAGAGAGAGCGGGAGACGGATCCACTTATCTACGTCATCCACTAGGTTGTTATAGGCCACTCCGTAGTTGTCTCGAACAAGGACCTCCGGGTCCGAGTGGAGTTGAATGCCCAGGTAGCGAACTGAGTCGGCGGACCAGTGCAGTGGGTAGTCCATGTCGAACTGTCGTGTCACTGGAGTGAGCGGGAACGCGATCGATTTGTCCCAGTTCACTTTCAGGCCCGATAGCGAGCCGAAGCGGACCACTTTGCGGAGCACCGCTGGCAAATTAACTTCAGGTTCTCTGACGTACAACAGCGTGTCGTCAGCGTATGTTGATATCCCGATCTTATATGTAGGGAAGCTAACCCCCTCTAGGCTGTGGTACTCCCGCATGGCGCACGCCAGGGGTTCCGCCACCAGTGCGTAAAGCAACGGCGACAATGGGCAGCCCTGTCGAGTGCCTCTGCTTATGTCAATCGGATCCGTTACCCTGTCACCCAGGCGGAGCCTCGCGAAGGGTCGATGGTACAGCGCGCCAACCTGCTGAAGGAACTGTTCGCCCAGTCCCATCTTGCGCAACACCCGAACCATAAAGGGCCATTCAACCGAATCGAACGCCTTTTCCATATCAAGGAATATAGCCAATGCGCTATTCTCCTGCTTGATATGCTGCATCGCGCCTAACACTGTTCTGATATTGTAGGTTAAATTCCTGCACGGGACAAACCCGGACTGTTCTGGGGCAACCAACCCAGGTACTAGCAGGGCCAGGCGAGTGGCCAGGACCTTGGCATAGATTTTGGCGTCCACATTAAGGAGACTAAGGGGTCTATACGAGCCGCAGAGATCGGGGGGTTTACCCGGCTTGGGTATGGTGATGAGTAGCGCCTCCCGCATGGTGGTCGGCATTTCACCGTTCTCGCAGATGGCGTCAAACAGGGTGATTAGGTGTGGCAGCAGCAGATCCTTAAATGCCTTATAAAACCCCACCGTGAGGCCATCTGAGCCCGGTGCACTACCCGAGCGCATGCCCGCCAGTGCCTCTAATATTTCGTCCTGGTGGAAGGGGGCCATTAAGAATTCCCTGTCCGAGTTCTTGAGGAACGGCATGGCTATATGGTCTAAGTAGTCCTCCATCTCACCCTCCACTCCCTGTGTTTTAGCTCGGTATAGCTCCGCATAATAACTCCTGAACGTCTGAAGTACCTGCTCCTCGTCCGTCACTGTGTCTCCCTCCGGAGTTCTCAGTTCCTCTATGACCAGCGGTCGCCTGGTGCTGCGAACCATGCGTGCTAGAAGCGCCCCTGGCCTCTCACCCTCCCCGTATTGTCTCGCCGTGGCGTATTTGCCCATGTAGAGGACCTCTCTGTCCGCCAGTGCCTGAAACTCGGACAGGAGTTGGGACAGCGCCCCGTCTCCCGCCTCGCCGCCCAGCCGCTGCTGCTCTGCCTCAAGATCCGCCATCTTCGTTTCCAGAGTAGTTAGGTCTCGCCGTATGGATCGTAACACACTGGAATGTTTCGACATCGCTACCCCCCTGATGTAAACCTTAAATGCCTCCCACACCGTAAAGAAGTCATCCACTGTGCCTATATTTGTAGTAAAGAACTGCTCTATTTCCTCTGCTAGTTCCCCCCTGAAGGCCTCGTCAAGCAGTGCAAAAGGCGGGAACCGCCAGGTGAAGGCTGGGATCCCCCTCCTGGGCGTCGCGAGGCGGAGGAGAATAGGGGAGTGATCTGAAAGCGTGCGTGGGAGGACTGTGCATGTGCTAATGTTGTTAAGTACCAGGGGGGGTGCCAACCAGTAGTCTATCCTGGTGTGTACATCGTGAAATGCAGAATAGTGTGTAAACCCACCCGCCCTCGGATGCCTTTCCCTCCATACATCCAGCAAGTCAGATTTGATCATTTCAGCCGCCATGTACGTGGCCGAGGCCACAGGTCTCCGGGCAGGGCCCGCAGAGCGGTCAATGGATGGGTCAAACACAAAATTAAAGTCCCCGCCCCACAACATCCAGGGCTGAGCATGCGTTCTTGCCATAGCTGACAGGGTCTTATAGAATTCAGGGTGGTCATAGTTAGGGCCATAGACGTTCACTATTAGTATGTCCATCCCCTTACCCACACATCTCGCCAGGACATGTCTACCGTCTGGGTCTGAATGCACCGGAATAAGCCGCAACTGCGACTTTGGATTGGCCCAAATTAACACCCCTCGGGCATGTGTAGTGTAACCGGCCGCCACTGTGTTCCCCGACAAACCCCTGGATTTGAGCATTCTGCTGGAGAGTGGCAGGTGTGTCTCCTGCAGCAGTGCTATGTCAACGTGGTGTCTGCTAAGATAGTTAAGGACTTTCCTCACTTTGCGGAAGTCGTTCAGGCCCCGCACATTCCAAGTCAGTAATTTCAGCTCATTCCGGGCATGTGCATGCAAAGTCGGTGTGGCATCAGCCATTGCTAAGTGGATTCAGAGCATGGGCCGTAAGGATGGATCGTGCTGGACACAGTAGGACACCCCAACTCATAATCGCCCTCCGGCGCTCGCGAACAGGGACAGCAGAACACTTCAATTCACACACTTCACAGTCAAACCCCGTCAACAACCCCAACCAAACACCCCCCCTTTCCTCCCCGAGTCTAGCTCCCACCCCAAGTACAGCAACCCACCCACAGCCGACCTCCCCCAACCTGGTCAGACAGACCCCACTCTCCCCCCCCATGTACCCCCTACAGGTGTAGTGTCAGATAGTCCGACACCAACCCCTCAGTGAGTAAAAACAACCAAAAGCTCAAGGGCAGAGCGCACCAATGCAGTACACCCCGAACTGTTCCAAGAGAGTGCAAGTACCGCTCCCCTCTCAGCTCCATTCAAGAGTCAATGCTCAAGGCATGGTAGAAAGTGTTACTCAGACCCATTCTGACTGGCTCCCCCGGCACAGTGTATTTTGCCACACAACCCCTTACCAGCGCCACAGGGTAACCAAGTTGTCCATCCCCAACTCTTGGAGCAGGTGCCAGTGCCAGGCCGGGGCGCCCATATCATCCGGGTCCGTGATCCGACGAGTGTGTAGAGGATCAACCCCCTCTTCAGCCGCTTTTTAGACCTGTTCCTCCATAGATACCTCCTCCTCGTCCTCCCGGCCATTCCGGTTCTCCTTCCTTTCCCGAGTCCAGGTCTTAAGGGACTTATGTAGTTCTTTCGGGTCCGTGAAGTAGTACGATTTCCCACCTGTATTGATCCGAAGTTTGGCTGGATACATCATTGCATAGTCCAGGCCTAGTGCAATCCAGGGTCCGTTCCAATCGCGCCTCGGTGTGCACGGTGTGCGACAGCCGCCGGAATCGTGGCCGCACGCACAGTGACGTCTCCCGGCCTCTTTCCCAGGATAGCCCGCTGCTGTCGGCCTAGTCCGCCACAGGCGCGCCACCAGGCACAATGCCCCGGGATGTTCAGGAATTCACGCCCTGCAGCCGTCCAAAAAGATCATCGATCACTGCCCGGGGTGCCAGCCGATGGTTCCAGACAAGCTATAGCCAATTCGAGCACATCAAGGATAGTTAAGCAGGATAATTCTGGAGCTTTGCGAGGAGCCGAGGGCTCACGCGTCCGCCATCGACGCCGGCTAGCTCCGCCCCCTGTTATGACATATCTTTGGTAAATCTGCTGGAGCATAATAAATGGAGAAAGAAAAGCCTAATCCTCGCCTCCATTTCCTTAATAGAATTAAAATGTTCTTTTACGATAGCTAGGAAATTTTGTATTCTGAACTAGAAATTATACCTTCTGGTTTCAAAGTAGACACGCCTCTAGAGAAAATGATCTTTTCTTTTTCTCCGCAGTCCTGTTGACTGAATGAATTTAGCACATTTTACGGTTGTAGCTTTGTTTCTAAGCTCACCAAAATTTAGCATCGAAGCAAACTGGAGCTAATTAAGACAACATTATTTGGCCAAAAGAGTTTAGTCAAAGGAGACAGCTAGGATTAGAACCCATTTTTACTCATGTACTCTTTAATCTGGTGCTTAACAATCACATTCAACCTGTTTGTAAGCAATCTCAAGTAATGCATACAAACGAACTTAAGCACAGTGAGATGAAGTGATAGCCTCAACCTATAACATTAATATTTAGGAGTCAAATGCCAAACCTGTCATTCAAACCAAGATCTCATCTTCTGACTCCTACCTTTTTTAGGTCGAGGACCGTAGGCTGCGCTTGCGAAGTCTCGGTCGGAGATTTAATGATTCTTAGTATGGGGGCTTGAACCTGCACCTCTTCTCCATTGGCTGGCCTCGTAAATGCTGGACAGCCATTGGAGGAGAGGGGCGTCACTCCCTTTAAGCCCCGTCTTTTCCAGATTCGGGGGCGTTTTTTTTCGCTTCTTTCTTGTTTTCTTTCTCTCCTCTTCCCATTGGCTGGAATTTTACCGTCCAGCCAATGGGAAGAGGAGAGAAAGAAAACCACGCCCCGAATCCGAAAATGACATGGTCCGCTTTCCTGCGGTATATACACTAAAGTAAAAGTAGAGAACATTTTTGAACTACTTCCCTGTAAAAAGGAGAAAGAACAAATTGCAGACACTAAGGAAACAGCCCTGAGCGAGAGCTGCTTACATGTCCAGTCCGTGAACCAAATAATGGTTATTTAGGTGCACTTAAAACTATTGTCAGAATGTATTAATGGAGCCAACAGGATGCTTTAAATGCCAATTCAAAAAACAACCTCACACTGATTTAAACAGAGACTGTCAACCGAACCCACATTAAGCTGCGATCTTCGATTAATTTACTATGCAGATGCTGCACGTGGATTTCGTGTGTTTTTATTTTGTAAACGAATGCATCGTGTAGCCCTTCGTTTTGTTTTGTGGGCTGGGTTTGTTTCAGTCTGCGTTCTAGGCGCTCTGGAGTTTGCTTCCCCGGCCAGCCCTGCCCACGCCGCCTGCCTGCAGTGTGCACAGTGGTAGTTGGTGCGTGAGGTGGGCGGGAGCTGGGATCGCTTCATTCACAGCCCAGACGAGTAACTGGCACGCACCGAGACTGGATGCCCGCTGCAGCCGCTGGGACTTATGCATCCTTTTTCGGACGCCCTGCCACTGACTCTCCGCAGTGACATTCACAGAAGAACCCCTGGGGCTTGGCATGGTCTTTGGAGCGTGGTTTAAAGGCAAGAGCGCATGTTTTTCTTTGGATCCTGGGAAACGGGAGCCTTGTGATTGCAACAGTTGCTGCGGGAGCTTAAAACAAAGTGAAGACCCACAACCTCCGGGTGAATGATCTGTGCTGGTGGGGTCGGGTCGGATGCTTTGCACCCCTCCAGCGATCAGGGGCCAGGGGACCGTTCCCCTCTCCACTGGAAAGTGTCATGTTGGTATGTTGGACCGGGCATCCGAGTCAGGGGTGCTTAGCATCAATGTCAACCCACCCATGAGCAGTGGCTGGGAGGGGGGTGGCCTTGTCGCTCCTAAGATTGCTGCACTTTTTTTTTGTATTTTACTTTCTCTGTCTTAAACAAACTCTCGATTACCCGGCAAGTAGACGGGTACATTAAACACCCTCATACTTTTATTGCAAGCTCTCCCCTTCGGGTGTTCCCAAGTTGGCATGTGTGTGCATGCCCGAGGGAGCCTGGCCCACTGGCACCGGCACTGTCACTCCACATCGCGGAGGGGAATGTGCTCCCTCCCCGCGGGGGAGCGCTGGCCCCGAGGAATATGCGAACTATGCGGAAGCGACACGGGCACAGCGTGCAGATTCGCAAGCAGGGCACGGCCACGCCGGCCAGTTGTCACCGAAAAGGAATGGCGCCCCTACTCGCAGCTCGGGACTATCTATGAATCCGTAGGCAGGGAAATAGCCCGCTCTCTCCGGCCACCCCCTTCCTTAGCTGAGGAGTGCTACAGCCCCATATACCTTTCGATTTCATTTGAATATTTTTTTTCTTCTGGAGCAGGATGTGACTAACTGCCTAGCAGAGCCTCAGTGTAGCATATTTAACGCCCTTCTGCTCCTGCAGGGCAGTGCATGAATGTGGGACCCCGGTCTGTCGCTAGTTTATGTGCATTTTTGTTACTTTTGTTTAAAAGAAAACAATCTTTGTCTGCATTTTAATTGGGGTGAAAGTATTTCCATCTTCCTGGCCAAAACGCTTCTCGTTTAACTTTTTGGCTTAAGAGGTAGAAGAAGGGGATGAGATTTAACAGCATAGATCCATAGCTGCTGTGGCAAGGTTCCAGTTGCAAATGGTTTACATTGAACCTTGCAGAATAGGGGTGTTTCGATTTTTGGCTACTTAAGGTCACCCGAAAATCGACTGCTTTTCTACTGTGTTAAAAATACACGTAACTAATTGACAACAAAAACTCCAAGGTATAGAGTCCAGTAGATGTTTCTTCATATCAGATTATTAGTTGTAAAAACGTGTATAGGTGAAATTTTGGATCGAATGACACTTTCTTTTGTAAACGAATAGCAGTGTTGTATTTGTTGTGAAAACACACACATATACAAAAGATACAATTTATGACTGGTCTGTTCGGATTTTCTCCTGAGGCCACATTACCCAGCTGTGTTCATCCATCAACAATTGTGTTTATTTGATGGGGTTTTTTCCTCTTCTTATTGGCACTTAACGATTATAGCGGCACGAGGCTGCGGGACTGACTGTGAGTGCTGTATAAAACACACTGTAAATGTGATTGATCTGTTCGTCAGGCCATGGGTCGCTCAGCAGCAATCACACTGTTGTCTAGCCAGTCCCCTCATTACTAATCAGGGCAACAGCTAACCAGAGTGCAGCAGATGCAGTGGCACCGGGGACCAGGGGTTTTAGGGACCCACTGAAACCCAATTATGGCTATTTTACTAGCCACCCAGAAGAGGGGCCCATTTCCATTACGTGCACAAGGTCTGTAATTTTTTTACGTCACTTTACTACTGTGTTATTTATCTGCTTGTCCACGTGCTGACGGAGACTGTCAACGCTGTGGTCTGGAAGTTATCGCGTTGCACCTTGTATAGTTGGGCTACCCCCACCCTACCCCCCTTACTTCCTGATACCGAGGTTGGCTGGGGTGGGGGCTCGGTCTGCAGGCCGTAGGCTCTGACAGGTGTGGCCGGCTTGTCATGCACCGATTCTGAATGCTGCTGCGACTGTAGCGCTCGGCGAAGCGGGACTGGAACCGGGCGCCCTGCGAGCTGAGGGGGAGCCCGGCTTCTCCGCGCTCCAGTGAGAGCGATGCCCCAGGAAGGCGGGAGGAAACTCCTAGTATCTGGGCTGAGGAGTGTATTAGGCCCTGTGTGTGCCCCATGGCACAGAGGCCTGGCCTGCGTGTCTTCTTGAAGGGTTTGAGTAGTAATGGACTGACCTGTGCCCCAGACAGGCAGATAGCCGTAGAGACACATCTGGAGACCTGGCAGGCCTCTGCCCTCTGAAGGGCAAGCGTTCCAGCAGAGTATCCAGAGACAGCATAAGGGCTCCACCTCTAAGGACCGGAAATACGGAAAGGGAAATATGGAGCCACGTTACTGGCTTTTCAAGGCACCTCGAGCGTGACACCATACTTGGTACTGTCCAACAGTCAAGTTCTTTTTCATCATTTGGGCTTTGCCTTCTCCTTAAAAGCACGAATGCTGTCCGTATTCCTCTGCACGCTGCACATTAGTTACATCTTTGACGTGGCAGTTGACCAGAGCCTGTCGGAAACATAATCTAATAAACCCGCCTTAGCCTCCGAGAGGCGCAGCCCCGCCGGTGCGCAGAGTACTCCCGGGTAATTTGATGTAATAGTATGTTATAGAATGTTATTGTTGTTGATATTCTAGAGTTGCCTTTCTGTATCCTTTTGAATGGTTCTAGAGTTCCTGGCTCGAGGTTCACTTGGGGCTCTCAGTTACTGAGTGAACTCCGAGAGACAGGACGCTTGTGTAATGTGGGTGAATTGACTTGGAATAAACTTCTTTCTATTCAAGAAATTACAGCGTTCCTACTTATTACATTAGTGTAAACTGCTGCCAGCCAGGAGCTCCGCCGGTGCAGCATAAACATAGCACTCTCGCAGCGCCTAATTGAGCGGATCCACGTGCTGCAAACGCAATTCGGGGCACTACCCGGTGATTGGACTGGTGTGGTGTCTTTGGTAAACCGCTTCTGTACGAGCGATTGAGTTTGCCAATGCTTATTCTTCATTGCTGTCATTTCCATGAAGTTTTCAGTCCTGCTCTCTCTTCCAGTCGCATTGTGTCGCATCAAAACATCGTGTGGGCTGCGCAGTTTATTTCAATGCCTTAATCGAAGTACTTTTACCTGAGAAAGCATATTTTTCCAACCCCAAGCCCCCAGATGATGTAATCTTTCAAGGATTTTAAGAGTGGAGCATTCGCCTTCATAAAGAAGCTAGAGGGCTATTTTGTTTCATACATTGCATACTGAGTGTTGTTTGTACGACATCAGTTCACAGTGTCCCTATGAGAGCTGTCCATGAACTTTATGAAGTATACATTGTACCCAAATAATACTGTGTCTCTATTTATCTTAGATTATCTCGAATGTTCGTACTTTTTCACTTATATATCCTTTCAGAGGATACCACAGGTGGTGTTCCCCGTGTAACCCGTAAGAAGGAGTCCTCAAACGCCCTCTACATAATTCAGAGACAAAGAATAGCTTAAATGCTAAATATACAAGTTCTAAAGGGAGAAAATCAGTGTTTGCAGGGCCGGACTGGAAACCACATTCATCCCTGGCAAAAATGTTTAAGCCAGCACCGCTCTCCACGAGAGCACGGTTAGATTTGGCTCTCTGTGTGTGTGTGTGGGGGGGGGGGGGGTGGGGGCTCTCTGTGTGTGTGGGGCTCTGTGTGTGTGTGTGGGGCTCTGTGTGTGTGTTGGGCTCTCTGTGTGTGTGTGTGTGTGTGGGGGGGGGCTCTGTGTGTGGGGGGCTCTGTGTGTGTGAGGGGGGCTCTGTGTGTGTGTGGGGGGTGGGGCTCTCTGTGTGTGTGGGGGGGCTCTCTGTGTGTGTGGGGGGGCTCTCGTGTGCGGGGCTCTGTATGTGTGGGGGGGATCTGTGTGTGTGGGGGGGACTCTGTGTGTATGGGGGGGCTTTGTGTGTGTGGGGGGGCTCTGTGTATGTGTGGGGGGGCTCTGTGTGTGTGTGGGGCCCTGTGTGTGTGTGTGTGGCTCTGTGTGTGTGGGGGGGGCTCTGTGTGTGTCTGTTGGGCTCTCTGTGTGTGTGTGTGTGAGGCTCTGTGTGTGTGTTTGGGGCTCTGTGTGTGTGGGGTTCTCTGTGTACGGGGGGCTCTGTGTGTGTGTGTGTGTGTGTGTGTGGTTGTGTGTGTGTGTGTGTGTGGAGCTCTGTGTGTGTGTGTGTGTGGGGCTCTGTGTGTGTGTGGGGCTCTGTGTGTGTGGGGGGGCTCTCTGTGTGTGTGGGGGGGCTCTCGGTGTGGGGGGCTCTCGTGTGCGGGGCTCTGCATGTGTGGGGGTGGATCTGTGTGTGTGGGGGGGACTCTGTGTGTATGGGGGGGCTTTGTGTGTGTGGGGGGCTCTGTGTGTGCGTGGGGCCCTGTGTGTGTGTGTGGCTCTGTGTGTGTGGGGGGGGGGGGCTCTGTGTGTGTGGGGGGGGCTCTGTGTGTGTCTGTTGGGCTCTCTGTGTGTGTGTGTATGTGAGGCTCTGTGTGTATGTTTGGGGCTCTCTGTGTGTGGGGGGTTCTCTGTGTGTGGGGGGCTCTGTGTGTGTGTGTGTGTGTGGGGGGCTCTGTGTGTGTGTGTGTGTGGAGCTGTGTGTGTGTGTGTGGAGCTCTGTGTGTGTGTGTGGGGCTCTCTGTGTGTGTGGGGCTCTCTGTGTGTGTGGGGTTCTCTGTGTGTGGGGGGCTCTGTGTGTGTGTGTGTGGGGGGGGCTCTGTGTGTGGGGGGCTCTGTGTGTGTGAGGGGGGCTCTGTGTGTGTGTGTGGGGGGTGGGGCTCTCTGTGTGTGTGGGGGGGCTCTCTGTGTGTGTGGGGGGGCTCTCAGTGTGGGGGGCTCTCGTGTGCGGGGCTCTGCATGTGTGGGGGTGGATCTGTGTGTGTGGGGGGGACTCTGTGTGTATGGGGGGGCTTTGTGTGTGTGGGGGGCTCTGTGTGTGCGTGGGGCCCTGTGTGTGTGTGTGGCTCTGTGTGTGTGGGGGGGGGGGCTCTGTGTGTGTCTGTTGGGCTCTCTGTGTGTGTGTGTGTGTGAGGCTCTGTGTGTGTGTTTGGGGCTCTCTGTGTGTGGGGGGTTCTCTGTGTGTGGGGGGCTCTGTGTGTGTGTGTGGGGGGGGGGCTCTGTGTGTGTGTGTGTGTGGAGCTGTGTGTGTGTTTGTGGAGCTCTGTGTGTGTGTGTGGGGCTCTCTGTGTGTGTGGGGCTCTCTGTGTGTGTGGGGTTCTCTGTGTGTGGGGGGCTCTCTGTGTGTGTGTGTGTGGGGCTCTGTGTGTGTGGGGCTCTGTGTGTGTGGGGGGGCTCTGTGTGTGTGTGGGGGGTGGGGCTCTCTGTGTGTGTGGGGGGGGGGTCTCTGTGTGTGTGTGGGGGGCTCTCGGTGTGGGGGGCTCTCGCGTGTGGGGCTCTGTATGTGTGGGGGGGGATCTGTGTGTATGGGGGGGCTTTGTGTGTGTGTGTGTGGGGTGGCTCTGTGTATGTGTGGGGGGGCTCTGTGTGTGTGGGGGGCCCTGTGTGTGTGTGTGTGTGTGTGTGGCTCTGTGTGTGTGTGGGGCTGTGTGTGTGGGGGGCTGTGTGTAGGGGGCTGTGTGTGTGGGGCTATGTGTGTGTGTGGGGTTGTGTGTGGGGGGGCTCTGTGTGTGTGTGTGTGTGTGTGGCTCTGTGTGTATGTGGCTCTGTGTCCGCTAATACTCTCTACTACTCTCAAATGCTCACCTATAGCCACTGTAAATGACAATACCATTTAAAAAAAATGAAAAATGAAAAAAATGCCATTTGCAATGCCAATAGCTCTAACTTTATTAAAGCAGAGACCATCGCATTGTAAATGCTTGTTTATTCTTGTTCCAAGGCTGCTGTATTATCTCGCCTCTCTTTCCATCCCTCTTTTCACTTTCCTAAGCTTTCCTCTGTTTCCATTCCTCCGAGTTCCTAGACAGGAATGTGCCTGTAGAAATGGAAGTGCAGTGCTTCACTACTTGGTACCTAAATTATACAGCCCGCTGGAAGTAAAACTAGGATTCAAAGAGGAGCTAGAGATGGAATGTGGGTATTTGTAATGGAGGTAAGCCTCCCTACTAAAGCCCCAGAGTTAAGGGTTGGCGGGGCAATAATGTCTGCATTGTGTACCATGGAATTGTTGGAGCTTACTTACACAGTACTGGTCAGTCACCTTTCCTTAGTCTTAGCTCTGGTACCTTTCCAATATCAACATATGTAATACGATTATCAAGCAGTTGCCATTTCACCTCAGAAACTAGCTAACAGTGAGTAATACATAAAAGACTCAATCCACAAAGCTATGTGTTCACCTGTGTTCAAGTTAGTTGCACAAATAAAAGCACTTGTTAAGGCAAAATATAAATTCATAAAATCAGAATAGGTGGAATTGTAGTTTTATATATGGGATTTTCAAACATAGAAATTCTGCCAGCACAGTGGAATTACTTAGTTCACAATCTGTGGGTTTTATGCAGGTTTGTAGGCGTTCAAGGGAGGTTACACATACAAATGTGGGTAAGCAGCAGCAAACTTGTAGGCCTGGGAATTTACAAAACCCTGTGGCTACCACTCTGGATAGGCTAACATAGTTATTCTGGTCAAGTAAAGTGTGTATACAAAGTGTTATTTGGAAGGAGACACGCAAAAGCAATATGGGTGCACCACAATGGGTTTCACTGTAGGAAAAGGTTTACCTCTCTGAAAAACCTAAAACAATTGTTAAATGTGCCAATAACCATTTGCGTCACATTTCCTTCTGCAGAAAGTTTCACATTTGTAAACAGAAATAACACAATGCATAGTAAACGTTCTTAAAAAAATATGGAACCACATGTATTACTATCATTGGCTTCACAATATAGCTATGGGAAAAATAAAAGCAAACGCAGTTCAAAATTGTGAACAAGTTCATATTAGGGATACAATAATGTTTGATTCTTAAAATAACAAGCGCCATCTTAAAAACTGATATTACTATGGAATAACTATGAAACTGGGTGGGGAAAACTGCACTTTTTTTTACAGTGAAATATGCTTACTTTTTGCACAATTATGCTTATTGGGTGAAATGTATGTTGCCAGTATTGCACCTTACCGTCACTGTTGGACAGGCCACATGAAGGGCCACTCTCCCCCAGCCCAACCAGGCCCGAGAGCCGCCACGACAGTACCACGCATCATCATTGTACATCTGCTGCCCTCTCAGGGCCCCTGCCTGCGAGGCAAGCTAACCTCGTGGGCCCGATCCCCTGCCGGCCCACGCGGCCAACCTGAACCGCCATCTTGGACCCTTCACCACGAGGTCGCCTGGCCCCCGATCAACCCCGACCCTGGGCCTGGCCCGGCCTCAGACATCTCGGCACCACCATCCACCCAGGAGGTGAGCGGGCTACTTGGCGAGTCAATGGGAGAAAGAGGTGTCGATGGCTCCCCCCGCCAAGTGCCGCTCGCCCATCGCGCCCCCGGGCGCTGGCTCCACCCCCCTGCTGGGTGTCTGGAACCCCGCATCCCGGACCCCCGACCTCCAAGTGCGAGGGTCCGGACATCAAAGCACGACAGCCCTATAACTGGGGCAGCTCCAGAGCAGGAAGGCAGTTGTATCTTGGAGTCGAGAGACGTAAAGAGGAACTCATCCTGAACGGACTACTGGCGCTGCCGTAGCTCTGTCCTGTGTACCATCATCCTGCCTGTTGGCGCTGCCACAGCCGTCGTAACCTTCATCCTTCATCGTCGTCCGGATCTGCTGGCGTGGCCGCGGACCGTTGTAACCGTCATCTTCATCGGGACCTGCAGGCTCCGCCGCGGACCGTCATCTTTCATCCGACCATCTCGGGACCTGCTTGGCTCCTCCACGGCCCGATCATCAAGAACGCCGAGCTCAAGGATTGAGAGCTATTTTTAGACTCACCGGTAACTAAAGACTGTCCCGCTACCCTTTTCTCCAAACCAAAGACTAAGCTAGAGGGGACCCCTGAGTCCAGACCTCCTTGTACCATATCATCGTAACCTAAGAATTGCATATAAAGTCTCGTAACCTTCAGTCTTGTGTGGTGTCCGTCTGTGGGGGGGAAGTTATTCATCTGTACAGTCGTTGGAGACGGCTCTCCCTGGAGACCTCTCCCCGTACCTCGGCCGACCCTCCCGGTCCGTCTAACATTGGTGGCCAGCGGCGCGATTCGAATCACCGCATAACGTACAGAAAATAGCTCACCCCACAACGAACCATAATGACAACTAAAGAAAGCGGATCAACCGAGAAGTTC
The DNA here is from genome assembly GCF_964263255.1 of Lissotriton vulgaris. NCBI lineage: Eukaryota > Metazoa > Chordata > Amphibia > Caudata > Salamandridae > Lissotriton > Lissotriton vulgaris. Next base: position 734,353,396 of record NC_141691.1, on the reverse strand, counting down.
CAAATGGAAAAACTAGAGGAGTACAGCCACCGTGAACTAAAGCAGTTCTGCATCGAACTAGGTATCGCTACCACCGGACTAAGCACCAAGGACGATTTTAAACATGCCCTACAGTCTTGGGCAGAGACCGGGGATACCGAAGCCCCTGAGCAAAGCACCGCAGAAAAAACCACCACAGTCCCTGAAGGGCAAAGAACCGGTCTCCCGCAAGACGAGATCCAAGAAAGAGAAAAAGTCCGACTACACGAGCTAGAAATGGCCCGACTCAAGATGGAAATAGAACTCAAGTTGGCCGAACAAAAAATCAACTTAGAGCACCTACGTCTCCGAGAAGAAAGAGAGGAGAAACAGAGACAAAGGGAGCTCGAGGAAAAGAAACTGGCGTACGAGCACGAACGGAACATAGCCGAGATCAACCTGCGCAAACAGAATAAAGAGTTAGGGGTGCCCGAGAGACCACACACCCCGGGGACCGCGGAGAAAAAAGTACACATCCCCAAGGATGTGGTCCGAGAATATTTCCGAGAGGACGACATCCAACAATGGTTTAAGGCCTATGAAATCGCTATGACTGCGCACCGGATCGATAGAACCGACTGGGGTGCCGGTCTATGGGGCAGATTCCTCAATGAAGGCCGCGATACCCTGTTACAGCTCCCAGACCACCAGATGACCTCCTACGACCATATGAAAGCGGCCCTCCTCACCCGCTATGGTCTCACGCCCGAGATGTACCGCCAGAGGTTCCGAGACTGCACACGTATCCCGGGTACAACTTGGGTGGACTATGTAACGTACTTTAGCAGAGCTTTCGAAGGCTGGATCAAAGGAAACAACGTCACGACATACGAGCAGCTGTTCAATCTGATGGTATGGGAGCATCTGTCCAACAATTGCTTCATCGAACTACGCCAACACCTCCTCGACAGCAAGTTGACCGATCCCCGGCAGCTCGCAGCCGAAGCTGACCGGTGGGAGATAACCAGAGTGGGCCGGAATGGGTCCTACGAGCAAAACAGGAACAACAATGGACACCACCGACCGAGAGGAGGGGGAGGGGGCCAAGGACGAGGAAGAGACAACACTCCGGCCGCCCCCGTTGCCAGCACCACCCCCCCGGCCAACCGGGGCAGCACCCCGGCGCGACCGGGGTACAGAGCCAATGTCACATGTCACCGATGCCAGCGAGTCGGCCACTATGCAAATGACCCAAGCTGCCCGCAGTATCAGAGTCCAAAACCCCGCCAAATGGCCGCCGCGGCACTAGGGGAAGAACAGATCCCCGAGGAACAAGAAACAGACCAGCAAGAGTATCAAGAGTGGGAACCAGCCGCCATGACTCTCGCGTGCTTAGGGGGAAGAGACATGGTCCCGCGGGTCCCCCTACCCGCTAACACCCAGAAGTACAGCCAATGGGTAAGCATCAATGGACGACGGGCCGAAGCCCTTCGGGACACCGGGGCCAGTGTGACAGCCGTCCGCTGTCACCTGGTGACCCCAGAACAATATCTACCGAACATCCTCTGCCCTGTGCGATCAGCCGACAACTCGGAAAGTCTGTGTCGGATGGCCTGCGTCCCCTTTGAGTGGGGAGGGGTCTCCGGCATGCTGAAAGTGACGGTCCGAGACGACTCCCCCGTGGACTGCCTACTCGGAAATGACCTGGAGAGCTCCCCGTGGGCAGCCGTGGAGCGAAAAGAACACTTGGGGATGTTAGGCGTCCCGGACTGGGCGTGCGTCACCACCCGGTCCATGGCCGCCCGGGCCAACCCTCACCCAGAAGAACCAGAATGGCCGGCGCCGCCGCCTCCGGTCGCCCCAGCCGAGACCACCGACCATGACACCCCCCTCGAACCGTCCGACATCGCTAACCTTGACCAGTGGGCCCAAGAGGGGGGACCCACGCAAGAACAATTTCGCCGGGAGCAGAAGACCTGTCCCTCCCTAGAGGGACTCCGTCAACAAGCGCTCGCCCAAGGCGCAGGGGACACTTCCGGAACTCATTGGGTCTACTGGGACAATGATCTACTGTACAGCGAGCAAAGAATCGCCGAGCTGGGGGCCAACAGAGTACTAGCGGTACCCCTCCGTTTCAGAGACTTCCTGTTAAACTTGGCCCACGATGTCCCCCTGGCAGGGCACCTCGGACAAGATAAAACTTACAGCCGCCTAGTGACCCACTTCTTCTGGCCCAAAATGAGAAACGATGTACACCAGCATTGCCGATCTTGCCCCACGTGCCAAGCCAGTGGGAAGAGCGGCCGCAAACTAAAGGCCCCCTTGCAACCCTTTCCAGTAGTCACGACCCCATTTGAGAGGGTCGGAATAGACATTGTGGGACCTCTAGACCCGCGTACAAAACAAGGCCATCGCTTTATTCTGGTGCTGGTGGACCACGCCACCCGCTACCCTGAGGCTATACCTCTCCGGACCGTGACAGCCCCAGTGGTCGGCCGGGCCCTGATGGGGATCTTCTCCCGTGTGGGGTTCCCCCGAGAAGTCGTCAGCGACAGAGGCACGAACTTTATTTCTAAATACATGAAATCACTCTGGCAACAGTGTGGGGTCACCTACCGATTCACGACCCCCTATCACCCCCAAGGGAACGGACTGGTTGAGCGGTTCAACCGCACACTAAAAGGGATGATCGGGGGATTGGAAGAGCCCCTTCGTCGCCAGTGGGATGTACTGCTGCCGTGCCTCCTCTTCGCCTACCGGGAGGTCCCACAAAAATCACTAGGCTTCAGCCCATTTGAACTGCTATACGGGCACCCAGTGCGGGGGCCGCTCAGCCTGATCAAAGAAGGCTGGGAGATGCCTCCGGCCAAGAACCCTCCAGACGTCTTCCGGTACCTCCTCACCCTCCGCAACCAGTCCCAGCGGTTCAGAGACCTAGCAAAAGCCAACCTAGAGGCCAGTCAAGAGGATATGAAAAAATGGTATGACCAGAACGCCTCATCCATTGAATTCGAGCCGGGACAACAAGTATGGGTAATGTCCCCCACAGAACCTTGCGCTCTCCAAGACAAATGGACGGGGCCCTTCAAGGTAATCGAGCGCAAGGGTCCTGCCACCTATCTGATCGATATGGGGTCCTCCCGGAACCCACTCCGGGTCCTCCACACCAACAGACTGAAACCTCACTTTGCACGAACCGAACTCAGCCTACTGATGGCCACAGACAACGGGGCTGAAGACGACTCCGAGCCTCTCCCTGACCTCCTGCGGACCCAGGAGCAAGACGGCTCCGTAGATGGGGTCCGCCTCTCGGAGACCCTCACCAGAGAACAACGCCAAGAGTGCCAAGCCCTCCTGTCACAGTTCGCCAGCCTGTTCTCCCTCACACCAGGTGTCACGTCCTGGTGTGTGCACGATGTGGACACCGGAGATAGCCCTCCTATCCGTCACCGGGCCTACCGCGTACCTGATCGGGTACGGGCCTGCATCCAGGCGGAAGTAGCCAAGATGCTCACGCTCGGGGTCATCGAGCCCTCAGACAGTCCATGGGCCAGCCCGGTCGTGCTGGTCCCCAAAGCAGCCGCCCCCGGAACCACCCCAGAACTCCGGTTCTGTGTCGACTACCGGGGCCTGAATGAGGTCACCCGGACGGACGCACATCCCATCCCCCGGGCAGATGAACTGGTCGACCGAATGGGAGCTGCCCGCTACCTCAGCATCTTCGACCTGACAGCAGGTTATTGGCAGATCGGCCTCACACCCCGAGCACAGGAACGTTCTGCCTTCTCCACCCCCGATGGCCACTATCATTTTACGGTCATGCCTTTCGGCATGAAAAATGCACCAGCGACTTTCCAACGGCTCGTCAATAAGGTCCTGGCGGGGCTCGAAGGGTTCAGCGCCGCCTACCTAGACGACATCGCTGTGTACAGCCACCACTGGACCGAACACCTCCACCACCTCCGAGCAGTGCTGCAAGCCCTTCAACGAGCTGGCCTCACGATCAAGGCCAGCAAATGTCAAATTGGACAAGGGTCTGTGACCTACCTCGGGCACCAGGTGGGAAGCGGCCTAGTGGCCCCTCTACAGCTAAAAATTGCTGCCATCCAGGACTGGCAGCCCCCTATCACCCAAACCGAGGTACGAGCATTCCTGGGCCTCACAGGCTATTACCGAAGGTTTGTAAAAGACTATGGAACCATAGTGGGGCCTCTCACGGAACTCACGTCAAAGAATCAACCAAAGAGAGTGAACTGGACCCCAGAGTGTCAAACGGCATTCGAACAATTGAAGGCCGCCATGTGTTCCGCTCCTGTGCTCCAGGCCCCCGACTACAGCCGGGAGTTCCTCGTCCAGACGGACGCCTCCGACCAGGGCATTGGGGCGGTCCTGTCCCAAGTGAACACCGAAGGCCTTGATCAACCCGTGGCCTTCATCAGCCGTAGACTCCTACCCCGGGAACAACGCTGGAGCACCATAGAGAGAGAAGCATTCGCAGTGGTATGGGCCCTCAAAAAGCTCCGGCCCTACCTTTTTGGCACCCACTTCCGGGTGCAGACCGACCACCGACCCCTGCAGTGGCTGATGCATATGCGGGGGGAAAACCCAAAATTGCTGCGCTGGTCCATCTCCTTGCAAGGTATGGACTTCACAGTCGAACACCGGCCAGGACCAGATCACGCCAACGCAGACGGCCTGTCCCGGTTTTTCCGCCTCGACGACGAGAGTCCCCAAGAAGATGGGTAACTCTCCCCGCCTTCAGCTGGGGGGGACGCATGTTGGACAGGCCACATGAAGGGCCACTCTCCCCCAGCCCAACCAGGCCCGAGAGCCGCCACGACAGTACCACGCATCATCATTGTACATCTGCTGCCCTCTCAGGGCCCCTGCCTGCGAGGCAAGCTAACCTCGTGGGCCCGATCCCCTGCCGGCCCACGCGGCCAACCTGAACCGCCATCTTGGACCCTTCACCACGAGGTCGCCTGGCCCCCGATCAACCCCGACCCTGGGCCTGGCCCGGCCTCAGACATCTCGGCACCACCATCCACCCAGGAGGTGAGCGGGCTACTTGGCGAGTCAATGGGAGAAAGAGGTGTCGATGGCTCCCCCCGCCAAGTGCCGCTCGCCCATCGCGCCCCCGGGCGCTGGCTCCACCCCCCTGCTGGGTGTCTGGAACCCCGCATCCCGGACCCCCGACCTCCAAGTGCGAGGGTCCGGACATCAAAGCACGACAGCCCTATAACTGGGGCAGCTCCAGAGCAGGAAGGCAGTTGTATCTTGGAGTCGAGAGACGTAAAGAGGAACTCATCCTGAACGGACTACTGGCGCTGCCGTAGCTCTGTCCTGTGTACCATCATCCTGCCTGTTGGCGCTGCCACAGCCGTCGTAACCTTCATCCTTCATCGTCGTCCGGATCTGCTGGCGTGGCCGCGGACCGTTGTAACCGTCATCTTCATCGGGACCTGCAGGCTCCGCCGCGGACCGTCATCTTTCATCCGACCATCTCGGGACCTGCTTGGCTCCTCCACGGCCCGATCATCAAGAACGCCGAGCTCAAGGATTGAGAGCTATTTTTAGACTCACCGGTAACTAAAGACTGTCCCGCTACCCTTTTCTCCAAACCAAAGACTAAGCTAGAGGGGACCCCTGAGTCCAGACCTCCTTGTACCATATCATCGTAACCTAAGAATTGCATATAAAGTCTCGTAACCTTCAGTCTTGTGTGGTGTCCGTCTGTGGGGGGGAAGTTATTCATCTGTACAGTCGTTGGAGACGGCTCTCCCTGGAGACCTCTCCCCGTACCTCGGCCGACCCTCCCGGTCCGTCTAACAGTCACATAATATAATAGGCCTAACCAGCATAAAAAAAGCATGCAAGATACTAAAAAAAAGCTACTTCAAGCGAAAAATGTCTCTCAACTGGGGTTTTACTGTTTCCACAAGACATTTTGGGCCAGATGTAGGTCAATTCAAATTAGCGAGTCCTTAATAGCGATTTTTACCGAATCGCTATTAACCCCTTCGATGCTTGTGACGGAACCATTCCGTCATCAGTCACGGTTGGGCTGTGCTGATGACGGAATGGTTCCGTCACAACCACACCCATTTAAATCGGGGCCAGCACAGGAGGAGAATTCCTTTAGCAGCGATGAGGTTAAGGACTCGCTAAATTGAATGTAGGTAGAAATCGCAAAAAAAATTGTGATTCCTTAATATTCCTTAATTGCGAATCGCAAATTGAGATTTGCAATCAAGGAATACCATCCCATTGATTCCTATGGGCCAAGAGGCTCATAGGAATGAATAGGATTTTCACCCCCAAATTGATAGTAACCAAGAGGCACTCGCAAATTCCGGGCGTAATTTCAAGGGTGCAGGGGTTCCAAAAGGACACTCTGTTGTACCCCTGAAATGTGCATGTGTGCACATGTAGCGCACATACATGCACTAAGGGCATGAATGTGTGCCACATGGCACTTTTAATAAAGCAAAAAAGGGCTTTTTTAGAGGAAATCGCTAATTACCACCAACTTGAAGTTGATGGTAATTAGCGATTCCTTAAGGCTAAAGTGCACTTTCTTTTGTGCTGCTTATATTGCATTTAAGGAATCACAATTTGCGATTCTTTAAATGCAATTGCAAAATAAGGAATCGCAATTTTTGCGATTCCTTATTTTGCGAGTAGGTTCAATCTTACCTACATTGCTCAGAGCCAAATTGCGATCGCAAAGGCTGAAATTCTGCAAATTAAAATCTGATAAGTAGGGCCTCAACTAGGTTCCACAATGTTATTTCATATCTAATTATTTTTTTATTTTTCATGAATTAGTCCCTAGGGTAATGCTACGACCAAAAAGCAAAATGTAATAATCTTCTAGGAGGCAGGTATCCAGGTTGCTAAAGATGTCACACCAAACAAACGCGATTACAACCCTATTACATCAAAACATGCATATGATAGAAGCATATTAAAGCGTTTACACTAATGATGATCCAGCTCGAAAAAACAACAGTCATTGGTCTTAAGACCAGGGCGTGAAAGTGCCTGAACCCAGCAGCACCATGAGGGCCGTACTAATGGCAATATGACACTTAAACAAACCTTTGTAACAACATTACATTAGCGGGTTGCAATGAACCTGCCCAATCTTAAATTAGGTTTGGTGGTGGTTGCAAATTTAATCTGAGCATAAATACAATATAGAGCCTAGGACGGCGAGACACTAATAATACTTTTATTGGAAGCCGTGCAGGAGATGACAGCGTTAATTTATGATAAGGGGAACTAGCAATCCTGATGCTACGTTTCCATGCTTTCCGGCATCGTGATGTGGTAGTGGGTCACTTTGAGCTGGTGTTGCCTGGAGCCTAGCCAGTGCACTATTTCCCACACTTGATCTTGGCAGGCTTTGCAGCCAGGCATTAAAGCATTTATTGTCACATACATCATATTTTCCATTAATAAATATGCAGGTTAGGAATGCACATCGAGCTACAGGAGGAGAGCTAAAGGTCAACAGGTCACCTGGTCCCTGACCTACAATATTGGATGCTGCAGAGTCAGACTGCAGTGGCGTTTCCATTTGAGCCTAAACTGCCAGATACATCCTCGTGTGCATCTTTAGAATTCTCCCTTCGCCAGTGAGCACTGAGAGAGAAGTCAAGCAGAGCACGCCAATAAACACAACATTAAAGGACGGAGGGGGTGCTGCTAAGTGCAGCGGATCTTTTTGACGGAGGGATATTGGCAGAACGGAGCCCCCATGGGTGGCTCAGGTACTGACGTGCGATTCCATCTCGTCTCGCTCGCTTTACTACCCTCTCTCATCACCCTACAGCCGGCCCTTTAAAAGAGCCTGCGTCCTATGGTCTTGCGTTTTACCAGTTGTCGCGTCTGCAGCTGTACCGTGGCCATTTGTTATCGTTTGCAAGAGACCCCCGCCTGCTGTGCTGCGGCTGCCAGCCTGATGCATGCCTGCCTGGTATGTAGGTTAGCCGGAGCCGCAAACTCGCCGGGTTCCTGCGATTTGAGGAATGCTCGGGTCTGCCGGCGGAGTCCGCACCACTGTTAACAAGTCGGAGCGCATTATCGTTGTTTTTGCTGCTTCACATTGCACGCTTGGTGGTAAGCAGGCTATTATTTATTTGAATTATTAGCAGCTTAGTCTGCCTCTGCTCCCGAAGCTGTTTCAACCATCTCATTTGCTGCTTCTGCTGGGGCCTGTAAATATCCCTGCGAGTTTACGCGTCGTTTCTTAAGCCACTCTGACCTACATTCCATGTATGGCTTGTGGAAGAAGGCCTCAGAAAAAAGGTTTCATATTCTGAATAAATAATAATGGAAATCATGAAAACATCTCTGAGCAGCAGTTCTCTAGCACCAGCAGACAAGAAGAAGTACGCCACAGAGATGGCTGGAGCGAAGCGCTCATTCAAGTTGCACCAGAGGTGTGCCTCTAAAAAACTTGTGTTAGGATTTTCATCGGGCAATTAACTATTTGTTGTGAATCATTTTCAGCGGGTAAACAAACCTCAGTGATTTATTGAACTTGTAAACCTACTCCATTCTTATCAAAGACTATTTCTTAAAGTTTTAAAATTCTTTTAGGGTCTTCACCCATCGACCACAAACTAACTACTCCCTGTAAAATGACCTTTTTATTTTCCGGAGTCCAGGCCAGCCTGGTATATCAACAGGAGAACAGTTTAGCTTATTTTAGTTTTATAATGTTCAGAGGACAGCGAGAAATAGTCAATGTAACATTAACGTACATTAACGTTTTTCTTTCATTAGTAACAGCCTGCTGTCCATGATTTGCTGAAGAAAGCTGCAGTTTCTGCTGCCCACTACCGAGATGGCCTCAAACTAGGCACCACTGTGGTCATTCCTGCTTGTCTTACTTACTGGTAATGCTCGAACTCTCCTCGGCCTCTTATATAGTTGCTACTGGGACACTGCCATTCTGACCACACAGCTGGGTTTGAGTGCACATAGTCTGAGAAGGTTTAACACAGAGAGGACAGTTTGAAACCATTTTGTACAAATCATGTCCTAGAATAGTGCTTCCTTACATTTTGACATTTACGGAACCCCACTGAGTTACTATTGGAAGCCAGGGACCCAAGTCTGAGCAATTTTAGGATTTGAACATCAAAAAATGCAAACAACTACAAAAACAAGAATGTATCAAACTAATGCACAAATTATATAATAATTGCTTTAATTCCACAAACAAAAATAGAAATTTTATTGGGAAAGCTGGTGTTTTCCAAAATGTGGATTTAATTCCAAATGACAAAACGATATGCAGGATTATAGTATATCAGTCAGTCTTCTTGCTCCTAGTGCATGCCCTCTTTTTGGCAGCGCAAACCAGTGCTTCAACTGAGGCCACCCGTTATCCACAGTAATGTTTGCTGTACTTGTTTGTGCTGCTCCTACAAATCAAGCTAAGCCTACCAACTTGATTTTAAGCCTTCAATTTCTAAGTCCTTCACATTTACAAAGTGTTTAAAATGTTCTTTTGCTTTTTTATGGATAAATAATTCATTAATCTGCTAATATTTAATTTTCTAAACAGTCACAGACCCCTGAGTAGAACTACTACCTGTTAGAGCCTGGTATCAGCATCAATACTCCTAATACGTTTAACATATATGGAGGTACCACTCAAGTATTAATTTCCAGAAAAGGATGCAACTGTTCACCAAAGTGCGGATGGGCACATAGTTGCACCCAGGAAGGTCATTGCCTGTTAACACTACTTCCATGATAATTTAGAACGTTTGCAGGACCTGCTGTCAATCAATGAAACTGACTTTATAATGCTATACTGAAAGAATCCATTAAGGATTCACAAATATTTCCAAATTGGGACCCGTCCTGCACTAAAGTGAACATCAAATTTGATGCCAGAAGCTAAAACATTAGGTTTCACTCTTAAAACCCTTTTGGATCTATGTAACCGATTTTTTTAAAGTTTAAAATATTTTATAAAAAAGTATATAAGCACATACATTAGCATTTCTGTTACAAGGATAGCCAAAAGTAGTTTATAGGGCAGTGTTTGTAGGTACTTTGAGATATATGTTTAGCCAATCCCTTCTGACATGATATTTGCTGGAAAGGTGGGCAAAGGATGATAAGAAGAAAGAAGCAGAGAGAAAGAGGTGAGAGAGAGGATACAAGAAAGTTCTGTAGCAATGAGACCAATTGTGATTATAGCAGAGCGCCTGAGCCGATACTCCCCTGGTTAGCTTGTGGCAAGATTGGTAGCCATGTCAGTCCCCCAGTCGCCCCTTAAGCCAATGTGGTGGCGTTCTTTCTCTCTATCCCCACCGCCCACATGGGTGGGTGTGGGGGAAACCAGAGTGGTGTCATGTGGGTTCATAGGTGTCTAGGTAAGTGTCAAGTGGCTTCCACATTCCCCTTGTTGCTGGCCTCCAGGGCGAGTTCTGTAATGCGATGTTATCTGCGCCTCTGAGGTGCGTCACCCAGTGTACCCAGCCTTTGTATGAGGTCTTAGTTGTGTCCTTCTAATTGGTCAGAACCATTTTAACTGCAGCAGTCAGCAGCAGGTCTAGTAGGTCTTTATCATGATCTGATCTTAGTTCTGTGGTCATGAATTGACTGGCGAGGGAGGAAAATTCAGTCGTTAGCGCGCAGCCCAGTGCATTATTTATGAAAACAAACATTTTCTCCCTGAACGTTTTGAGTGTTGGGCAATAGTAGATGAGATGTGATAGGTCCCCCTTTTCCTTGCCGCAGTTCAAGAAAAGTTCATCTTTCCTGAGGTCTAGTGAGAATAAGCGTGCAAGGGTCCAGAAAGCTTAGTGGAGTAACCAGAATTGTGTTTGTGATAGTACCAGGGAGATTTTGTTACTTGTAAAATTCAATAAAATCTATGTGGTTTCACTTGCACGGCTACATGTGATAAGGAAATTGAAGTCAATAATTTCTTGCAAACACCTTAAAAATGTCCAAATAGTGCGCCCGTGTCATTTAAACACTGGGGAAACCCAAAACACACCCAGATGAAGAAACAATCATATTACCATTCCAATCCGTGGTTATGTAGGACTATCCAAGAGATTAGAAGACTGATGCCTAGTGTGGCTCTGCTTCATTATAGCACTAAACTCATATATGTTCAAGATGTTCCCACTCCTAACATTTAACTGCAGCTGTTCAAGCGGCTGTCGTCTCGCTACATTAAACTTTGTTTTGTAACCTGGGCAAATCTAGCTGAAAGGCCAGCAACACCACCCATCTATGCAACCTGCACAGCTTTTACCACCCCCAGGCGTGAACGGACCCTTCACGGAACACCTCATGGAAATGATCACAGCTAAGAGCTCCCTCAACACCAAAGACATTTTCCTTGGAGATTTCAACCTGCACTGGAGCGATCTCAAGGACCCTCATGTCAACGCCATTAAAGACCTCCTGGCCTATCAAGCCCCGACCCAAGCTTGCTCACTTCCAACACATTCAAAAGGGGCCACTCTTGACTGGATCATCTCTAAGGAGGCAACAGTCAAGCTTATCTCTATAGACCTTTGTGTCTGGTCAGACCACCACGCCATCACCTTCCTTCTACCTGGCACCCACAAGATAAGAGCACCACAACCGGTGCTTCCTAAACGCTGGATCAGAGACACCAAGAACCTGGACCACAAGGAGCTTGAGATCCGCTGCAAATCTGACCTCCCCCCACACATCACATCGGTCAGTGACCACAATGATCACTACTCCACAACAATGTCGTACATTCTGGATGACCTAGCCCCTCTTAAACTAAAAAGAACTCAGGTCAAAGATAGAAACCCCTGGTACACGGGTTCCCTTAACAATGAGAGGAGATCCCTCTGACAAGCTGAAAGAACCTGGAGACAACACCCCTCGGCCGCTCACCTAAAACTTCTCCGCCAGGCCAGAAATACATACAACAAGAATATCCTCAAGTCTAAAAAAGAGTTCTTCAGAGCCGAACTAGAAAATGCCCAGAACAGACCACGCAAACTCTTTGAGCTGGTCAAACATCAATCGAACAAACTGACCAAAACAGTGAAAGAAAACCCCAAGTCTCTCATCTCATCTGAGGAATTCTCTTCGTTTTTTGCAAACAAAATAAAAACCCTAGGTAACGAACTTAGTGCGGCCTCAATATCTCTACCAACCCCTGACCTTCCCCCCCAGCCGCCCTGCCTCCACAATCCTCACCTAAGAATCTAGCACATTGGACCAACTTCTCACTCTACGACGAAGACTCTGTCGCCAAATTCCTTTCCACCTTAAACCTGAACAACCATTTCAACGACCCACTCCCTTCTAACTGCCTTGCGACCGCTGCCCAATCCATTATTCCCAGCTGGACTACGATAATCAATGCCTCTCTGGAGCAAGGTTCAATCCCGGACTCTCTAAAAGCGGGCCAAGTCCTCCCCATTCTGAAAAAGCCGTCGCTGGACCCAGCCTCCCCAGACAATTTCAGACCAATCTCCAATATTCCTCTCTTGGCTAAAGTGCTGGAGAAGTGTGTGCAACTGCAGTTAAGCCACCACATCAACAACTTCCATCTACTCGATGACTGCCAATCTGGTTTCCGACCCGGACACAGCACTAAAACCACCATGCTCCACATTGTCGATGACGACCTGCAAGCCCTTGACCAAGACAAAACCAGTCTCTTAATCCTCCTAGATCTAACCTCGGCCTTCGACACGGTCAACCATGAGATGTTACTCGAACGCCTCAAACTTAGGATGGGATTAGATGGCACTGTCCTTGACTGGTTTAGTTCCTACCTCCAAAACCGATCTCAGAGATTCCTTATCAACGGCAACCTGTCCGCTCCCTCCTTGGTCACGGTGGGAGTCCCTCAAGGATCAACGCTGTCCCCCACCCTTTTCAACCTCTATTTAGAACCCCTTGCCGAGGTCCTTCGCACTGCAAATATCTCCTACCATATGTACGCAGATGACATTCAGATCTACATAAAAATCTCTTCTCTTGAAGAAATCCTCAACCTGAACGAGGCCCTGAAGCTGACCGTCCAATGGCTCTCCTCCAACCAACTTAAACTCAATGCAAAGAAAACTGAGTTCCTCCTAATTTCCCCTCCTAAAAGCAACTCGGAGATCCAGACATGGATCAAAGCGATCACAGCATTAAATTGCCCCGACCATTGTGGGCTCGGCCAAATCTCTGGGTATCACCTTGGACTATAACCTAAACATGCAAGACCACATCAACTCAATGGCCAATTCCGCCAGATTCCACTTGAGCTACCGTTGGAAATTGAAACCATTCCTTGATGCTCCCAACCTAAAACTTGCAGTCCAATCCCTAGTTATTTCCAGGCTGGAATATGGCTGCTCCACCCTTTCTGGTTTACCCAAGATCTCCCTTGCACCTTTAAAAGCCTGCCTCAGCGCAGCTGCCAGACTACTTACCGGCACAAGGAAATTTGATCACATCCCCCTCATCTGAAATCATTGAACTGGCTCCCACTCGAGGCTAGGATCCATCTCAAGTTGGCATGCATCACGCACAAGACACTACACTCAAACTCCCCTGCGTATCTTACACAGAAACTTGTGATATCCGGAGGAAGCAGAAACTCACGATCGGCCAGTGCCCTCCTACTCCAGCCAGCTCGCTTTTGGAAAAAAAAAAAAACCTACAATCGAGCTTTCGCTGGGGCTGCACCAAGAATACTGAACTCCTTCCCACCCGCCATCAAAAGAATCCCCTCTCTGGCACGCTTCAAAAAGGAGGCCAAATCCTTCCTCATGGGTATATTCCTTGACTAATCCCGTTCCACTACCACCCCAAAGACTACTGCCTCCATCCTGGGACATCGCCCCAACAAGTAATCGGAATCCGTCCTTGACAATTGTAATATTGACTATCCTGTATAATGCTTTTCCCTCTTTCTCCCAGCACCCCCTCCCCCCCTATTTTACAGTACTCTTGTGTTATCCTTCCTATTGTTTACTTTGTGACTCTGTAAAGCGCTTTGATACCCTAACGGGTCAAGTTTGCGCTCTATAAAACTCTAAAATAAAATAAAATAAAATAGTAACAAGTGATTAGAGGAGCAGTTGGGTTACGGAAGCAGAAGTAGACTTTACACCATTGTGATGTCTGGATATGGCATTCTAACTTTTGTTGCAATATAAAGCACACCGGCGCTCCTGGAGAACCTCATATGTTATGTTATGTTATGTTATGTTATTTATTCTTTTGTATAGCGCGCGGCTACTCAAAAAGAGTGTCCCGGCGCTTTATGGAGAAGGAGGGCTGCAACATAATAACATAACACCATTAAAAAGAAAAGGACAGAAGGCCAAACAAATACATACAGGAAAAAAACAGACTACTGGGTAAACAGCCAGGTTTTAAGGCCCTTTCTGAAAGCCAGTAGGCTGGTAGCTCCCCGCAGAGTGAGCGGCAGAGAGTTCCACAACTGTGGCGCCAGTAGTCCAAAAGAGCGGCCTCCCAGGCGAGCTCTCTTCACACGCGGAACAACCGCCAAAAACAAGGATTCCGACCTCAAAGACCGGGTCGGTTGGTAGAAGACCAGTCTCTTTTGAAGATACTTTGTTCCCACCGCGTGGAGAGCTTTATAGGCCAGAGTCAAAGCCTTAAAGGCGATCCGTTTCCGGATAGGAAGCCAATGCAAGGTTTTCAACAGGCCCGATGCACTGGCCCGTCTATTTAATCCAAAGATTGCTCTCGCGGCAGCGTTCTGCACCACTTGGAGCCGCTGCAGCAAATACTCTGGCAGGCCCAGGTAAAGCATGTTAGAATAATCCAACCTGGACTCGATCAGAGCCTGCACTGTCAGTTTCCTATGCTCCTCAGACAGCAGGGGGAGGAATCTCCGCAACATCCTAAGGATGCCGAAGCAAGTGCCCGACACCCCGAGGATCTGGGATTTCAGAGTTAGCCCCGTATCCATCTTGACCCCCAAATTTTTGGCGACTTGGGAAGAACAAGACGGAGGAAACATATTAATCGGCCACCAGGCCTGCCAGTCTGGCTCTGTGTCGCACCCAAAGAAGAGTACCTCGGACTTATCGGAATTGCACTTGAGGCTGTTCAGTTGGAACCATTGGAAAACAGCCCCAAGGCAATCCCGGATACTCTCCCCGTCAAAGTCTCCTCCTCTCTTACACGAGAAGAGGAGCTGGGTGTCGTCTGCGTAGGATACGATCTGGGCCCCATACGACTCCGCCGACGCCGCCAACGGGGTCATAAAGATGTTGAATAGGGTCGGGCTCAAAATAGAGCCCTGTGGGACCCCGACTCCCAGAGGCGGCATCACAGCGGAGTCTGGCGAAGCCCAGACCGTTTGCCGGCGGCCGGCTAGAAAGGAGGAAAACCAGCCGAGCACCGTCCCCCGCAGACCTATCTCATAGAGTCTTGCGAGAAGGCCATCATGGGGGACGGTGTCGAACGCCGCCGACAAGTCCAACATCACCAGCATGGCTTTGCCCCCAGAGTCCAGAACCCCTTTAATGGTTTCTGAGACCTCAAGGAGCGCAGTCTCTGTGCTGAGATGGGGACGAAAACCCGACTGGGTGGCGTGCAGGATCTCGTTGGTCTCAAGAAAATTGGAGAGCACCACCTGAACGTGCTTTTCCACAATCTTCGTTTGAGCCGGCAACAGAGAGATAGGCCTATAGTTGACCGGGGCCTTCGGATCTAGGCCTGGCTTCTTAAGCAGTGGAATCACCATCGCCTGCTTCCAGGCGTGCGGGACCACTCCCTGACTCAACGAGAGATTCAGCAGCGGGTTTGCCAACGGATTGATCACCTCCGCAACTTTCGCCAAAAATTTAGCAGGGCATGAGTCGAGGGGCGAGCCCGATTTGAGATTGCCCATTAGCGCTAAAGAGTCAGGGGCAGAGATCGAAGGAAACACACTCAGCGTCACACCTGGCCAAGCCAGTGGGGATAAGATGGCCTCAGGGTTAGTCTGGCCCGTAGGCCCAGGCGATGGAAAAGAATCCTGTATGCGTTGGATCTTACTCGTAAAAAAATCAGCAAGGTTCGAAGCCCAGGTACCAGATGGTTTTTCGTCCGAGGTGTTAGACCATGGGGAAATAAATTCTCTCACAATGGAGAAAATCTCCTTGCAGGAGTTAGAAGCAGCTTCTATTCTCCTAGCTAGATATGCTTTTTTTTCCAGGCGAATGTCCCGGTGATAGGCCTTGACCACAGTCTTATAGGTCAGCTTGGCTGCAGTATCATATTGTGCCCGCCAAGCTCTTTCGGCCACCTTACACTGCTGCCGCGTAGCCGACAGTGCTGCAGTAAACCAAGGAGCAGAGACCCGTTTCGGTGTCAGGCGAGATGTCAATTCCGGGGCAAGATCATTTAGCCTAACAGCCAAGCTTGCAGAGTCTCCAGGTCCCTATCCAAATCGCCAGAGAGGGAACATGGGTGATCCACAGCAGCCTGGGCCAGCATCTCTGGGGTCACTCGATGATATGCCCTATGGACTCGACCCTGCTGCTGTGCCAAGGAAACCACCGGTTTAACTGTGCCTTTGATCGTAAATTTGGCAAGCAAGTGGTCTGACCATAGTACTGGTATAATCTCAATCACCTCGAGAGGGGAAGACGAGAATACCTGGTCAAGAGTATGCCCATTCTCGTGCGTAGGCTCCTGCAAATGAGGGATCAGTCCCAGCGGGGCCATAGCCTCAGAAAGTTTAATGGCAGCAGGGTCAGACGGATCATCCATCCGAAAGTTAAAATCCCCTGCCACGATGCAATGTTCCGCTTTCAGGGCCAGCCCCAACAACACGGAGTCCAGATCTTCAAAGAACGTACCGGGTGGACCAGGTGGTCTATACACGAGTAGTCCCTTCACAGATTGATGTGGAGACAAAGTGATAGAAAAAGCGAGGGTCTCCGAGCCTCGGATGTCCTTCACTGGCAGGATCGCACAAGGCGTGCCTTTCTTAACCACCAATGCCACTCCACCACCCCTTCCCTTAGCTCTATCCTTCCTGAAGATGTTGTAATCAGGCGGGATTGCCGTAGCGACATCAGGGTTGGAAAATTCACCCCACCACGTCTCAGTGAGCATAAGACATAGTGGCTTCGCTGTATCTAGAAGCTCAAATATGTCTTGCGCATGTTTACATGCCGACCTGGTGTTTAATAGCATGCAAAGATAACCCACACTGAGGGTGTTATTGTTGGGACATGATAACTGAGAGCGGTTAGGGCGCCAGCCACAACCAGGGCAGCAGGACTTCCCGCGATGGCGTCCGGGAAAGACAGTGCGACAGCCTGTGACCGGGGTGTCAAAAGAGCGAAGTACCCCAGGGGAGTATTGCAGCACTGGTGTCCCAGGAGGACACATCCCTGGTGTTGGAGCCCCACCCGCCGCTCCGATCGCCTCCGGGACGCGGATGGGCAGGACTCTGGCTTGACTCCGGCGCGAGTCCGGCGCTACCGCTGCGCGTCACCGCTGCGCGCAGCAAGCGAGCATTAAGTAGGGCTCACCTGTGGTCCTAGTGAGCGCTAGAGCGCTCAAACAAGTGGCACACTCGCTACTCGCCACCCCCAAGATGGCGACCAGGCGCCAAACACGAAGGCAGGAGGAAAGATGAAACAAATCCGCGAAAAGCGCGGTGGGGGGCCCAATTTAAGGTGCAAGTATGTGGGCACAACAAGATTGAGTTAAAAGCAGGGGATAATGCAATTTAGAGCAAACAAAATACAAAAGCGGTATTTTTAAAAAAATAAGCAGCGCTGTAGATTATAATTCCTGCAGCATATCATAAATTGATAGATGTAGGTTGTGCCAGTCTACTTGCCTCTTCAATAGCAGGATCAAAATATTAAGTGGGTGAGCCTGTTTAGGGATCATTCGCTTATCGCTATTGTGGTAGGCACATTACAATAAAGAGCTTCTGCTGTGATAGTATTTTTATTTTCAGCTCGACACCTGCTTGAGGGATATAAGCAACAAGAGAGAGAAAATGGGCCATCTGCAACGTCCCTAATGTAATAATTTTAGAGAATGGCACATCCACCGAAATCTGACCACTGTCAGAGCACGTGGACATAAACGGCAATGTTCAAACTGAGGGCAATGCCAAATACGCAAAACAGGACATACTAGTCCAATGGTCCGGAAGTGCCATGACAAATACATGTTTCTACAAAGTGGCATCCATGACTGGGTTGCGAAAGCAGATCTGGGAGATAGCTGGATGGTTGCTTGAAAAATGCCATTACAGGTATGGGGTGACCCAAAATAGTCTGTGGACCTGGGTGACGTACAGTATAGATAATAATGGTCCTCAAACCAATAAATTAAACAAATTATATTATTTCAGTGTTTTTCTAAGTAGGGAGCTAAAATAAAGTTAGGGCTCCTTTTAGACCAAAAATGTCCAATCATATACCATTTCTAGTTTTGTACATACATCTGTATATAAATGAAACCTACATTTTCAAAACATGAGAGAGTGGATGTGCGGAGACTTCAATTAGTAAGTCAGCGGCATGAATGTATTTTCATTCCAAAATATTTGCATTTATCAACGATAATGACAGTGGTTGCTCCAAGGGGAACGTGCAAAGAAAGAGTGCCCAAAGGTGGGGAAGTATTCCCAAAGTGGAATTGGAAGAAAAATAATAAAATATTTCAAGGTGGGATTGATCAAGTGTATCAATCAAGGTGTCCTGGCCCAGTTATCTATTTTACATGGTCCATTTACAATTGTTTGTACAATCACAGATTGTAATCATCTGTGGCACGTGTTCAATAGGGGCTCGGTGGGTCCAGGCACAGGGAGATGTATTCGTCGACGTTTCGACTCGACTTGTGGAATATGGGAGATTAGAACCTTAGCCTGCGAGTCTTCCTCAGGACAGCATGGGGGTGGGAAAGGGGGCAACCAACTAGTGGTTAAGAACACTCATCCTCAATGGCCATAGTGGGAAGGGTAGCCGTATCGAAGGACTAAATCAATCTCATTTGGATGCCTGAAAAGGTCAGTCCTGAAGTCAGTTCAATTGACGAAATCTGTAATAAGATGCCATCCGCAGCGGACAGCAAACTTATTACAGATTTCGTATACAGATGTATGTACAAAACTAGAAATGGTATATGGTTGGACATTTTTGGTCTAAAAGGAGCCCTAACTTTATTTTAGCTCCCTACTTAGAAAAACACTGAACTAATATCATGTGTTTAATTTATTGGTTTGAGGACCATTATGATCTATACCCTGCTTGAAAAATGCAGTCTATTCACTGCTGTTAACAAACTTGTGCACATATTGCTGAAATCATCCCTAACAGGAGAGACTCTCTTTGGCAAGTGGCCATGGATATGAAGAACAAGTTATTTACTTTCGGTAATGCCTTATCTGGTAGAGATTCTCTCTAGCCGCAGATTCTTTGCCTTAGAATTATCCCCAGGCATCAGACTGGATCCAGACAGTTTTCAAGCAGTACCCCTGTGCCCTGGTAGGTGTGTCGTTTGACTCTGCATGGCACTGTTGCGCCGGAAGTGACATGCAAGATGCCTATATAGGTGCCACTTCAGCATGCTGTCATCAGTTTCTTTTTGCAACTTTCCACGCCAGGAGTGCGGAGCCACAAAAAACACTGACCACTGGTGTGTAAAACTAGGACCCTAAAAGAGAAAAGCCGTGCCCCTAGAAATCAGTTCGCAGAGAGGGGAGGATGGGTGGGTTGGCAACAAATCTGGGGCTTGATAGAGTCTCTCTACCAGATAAGGCATTACCGAAGGTAAATAACTTTTTCATCTGATAGAGACTTCTAGTCCCAGATTTCTTACTTTAGAATAGATATCCAAGCAATACCTTTCTGAAGGTGGGTCTGCGAAACAATTTCGTAACAAAAAGTCGCGCAGGCCAGAACAGGCGAAGGGCACACCTGACGGTCCAGGCAGTAGTGCCTGATGAACGTGTGCAGTGAGGCCCACGTTGTTGCCTGGAAGATGTCCAGGACCGGAATCCCACGTGCTAAAGTAGTGGTTGCAGCATTTGCTCTGGTGGAATGACCACACAAACCTTCTGGGTGTTTCTTCTTAGCCAATGTGTAGCAGATTTTAATGCAGAGCATGATCCATGAGAAGATGGTATGTTTCTGCACGGCCTTCCCTTTCTTGGCCCGACGTACCCCACAAAGAGTGGATTGTTGACCCGGAACGGTTTTGTGTGGTCAAGGTAGAACGACAACGCTCTTTTTTGGTTAAGCCAGTGGAGTCTCTTCTCTTCCTTAGAGAGATGAGGTGAGGCATAAAAGATTAACAAAGTGACAGACTGGCCTATGCGAAATGAAGGATACTCTAGTCTGTAGTACCAGTTTTTCAGGGAAAAGTTAAATGTAGGGAGGCTGAGAGGTAGTGCCTGTAACTGACCCATCCTTTGGGAAGATGAAATTGACACCAGAAAGGCTGTTTTGATGGTGAAGAGCCGAAGAGGACAAGAATAAAGCGGCTCAAAGGGACCACACATAAAAAAAAGTAAGAACCAGGTTAAGGTCCCATTGAGGAATAACAAAGGGAGCTGGTGGAAACATATGTTGCAGGACTTTTAGGAACCTACTTACAATAGGGGATTTGAAGGGAGCGGGCTGATCTGGCAGTAGCAGAAAAGCGGAAAGGACAGATAGATAACCCTTCAAGTAGCTCAAAGAAGAGCTCTGCTGGGCTACGGATAACACAAACAGTAGAACCTGAGAAAGGGGAGCAGACAAAGGATCAACCTGTTTCTCAGCACACCATGTCACAAATGTATTCCAATAGACGGCGTATACCACTTTGGTGCTGTGACGCTGAGATGCCAAAATAACATTACAGACTTCTGGTGGAAGGTCGAAAGCTGTCAACTGCTGCCGCTCAACCTCCACTCATGAAGGCGTGGGGTTAACCGGTTCAAGTGGCAAACCCTCCCCTATTGTTACAATGGAAGATCCTCATTAAGGGGAGCCTGATCTAAGGACCAAAGGTCATGCTCAACAGCTCAGAATACAAAACTCTCAGAGTCCACTCTGGAGTCACAAAGTTAACTTGGGCCCGGTCATTCCTGATCTTCTTGAGAACTCTGGGCAGGAGTGATATGGGCGGAAAGGTGTACAAGAGGCCAGAGCTTCACAGGAGACGAAAAGTGTCTCTAAGCGAGAGCTGCCTTGGAAACAACTGCAAGCAAAACTGCTAAAATTGCTCATTCTCAGCAATGGCAAACAAATCGAACAAAGGACCTCCCAACTGCTGAAGAGACCTTTCACCACCTCTGGTTGGAGGCGCTACTCATGATCACAAGCGAGAGCTGCCTTGGAAACAACTGCAAGCAAAACTGCTAAAATTGCTCATTCTCAGCAATGGCAAACAAATCGAACAAAGGACCTCCCAACTGCTGAAGAGACCTTTCACCACCTCTGGTTGGAGGCGCTACTCATGATCCACTACGCATCTTTGGCTGAGCTTGTCCATACTGGCGTTCAGAGAACCCGCCAGGTGTTGAACCACCAGTCAAATGCCCTGACATTCCAGCCATATCCAGAGATGCGGGACCTCTTGACAGAGGGTCCACAACCCCACCGCACCCTCTTTTGTTGCAGTACCACCTGACCGTGGTGTTGTCCATGAATACCTGCACTAACCCTCCCTTGATGGAGGATAGAAAAGTTTTCAATGCCAGTCGGATTGCTCGAAGGTCCAACACACAGATGTGGAGTGTAGATGAAACTGGAGACAAGAGTCCTCTGATCTACACCTCTCCCAGATGGCTGCCCCATCCTAGGAGTGACGCATTTGTCACTACGGTCATATTTAGTTGGGGGAGGGAGAGGGGTCTGCTGCTGATCCAAAGGCGGTTTGTTAGCCATAACTGCAGAGCTTGTGCAGTTCCCTTCGAGATCTGGACCATGTTTGAGAGATTCCCCTGATGATGGGCCTATTGGAATTTCAGGTAACACTGCAGAGCCCACATGTGCCAGAGGACAGGTGTGTCACAAGCAGGATGCAGGTGGCCATGGGCCCAGCAGCTCAGGGGCAGTCACACAGAAACCAAGGTTAGGCTAAACATCGGTATCACGGCCTGAATATTCTCGACTCACTGTTCAGGCAGATAGGCCTGAAACTGCACTGTGTCCAGAACAGCTCTGAGCATCGGAGAAGGGGTCAGGTGTGACTTTGGCACGTTTATAGTGAACCCCAGCAAGTTCAGGATTCGTTATAGTCTGGAGGTGGGAGACGACTGCTTGGGGCGAGCCACCCTTTAACAGTAAGTCATCGAGTTAAGGGAAGACTGGCAACCCTGATCTCTGCAGATGAACTGCAACAACTGCCATCACCTTGGTGAACACTCGAGTGGCACTGGAAAGGCCAAAAGGGAACAGAGTGAACTGAAAATGCTCCTGACCTACTGTGAACTGCACGTAACGTCTGTGGGCAGGCAGGACGGGAATGTGGAAATATTAATCCTGCAAGTCCAACACTACCATGCAGTCTCCTAGGTCAAGGGCAGACAGGAGCATGAGTAGTTTAAAAATCTCATTTTTCAGGAAGAAAGGGAGAGGGAGCAGGTCTAGGATAAGATGAAGTCTGCCGTCCTTCCTGGGCACTAGAAAATAGCGGGAATAGCAACAACCTATATCTGCTGCCGGCTCCCTCTCTAAGGCTCCTTTGGCCAAGAGACCCGCCACTTCCTGGTGAAATAAAGAAAGATGGTACTCCTTCATCTGTCACAAGTGTGTGACATAGGTGGAGGGTTGGTCATGAAGGGGAAGGAGTACCCCTTTCGAATAACCTGGAGAACCCAGCGGTCAGATTATCACCATTTAGTGGTGCAGGTGATGACATATCCTGCCACACCATGGTTGTCCATGATGAATGGAAGGCAGACTAAAGAGGTTTGGAGATTGAGGTTGCCGGAGGAGTGGTAGACTGGCCCAAAGTCTGATTGCCTGACCAATAGGGTCTGGCGGTACTGGGTCCTCAGCAACGCAGGAGCTGTGAAGCTTTTGTGCTGTGGTGGCTGGGAGGGTAGGGACGTGGTGAGAAACTCCTTTTGTGGCAGCGAAAGGTGGGAAAGGTGGCCATGGAAAGGCCCAAGTACTTGGCTGTATCTCTGCGATCTTTGAAGTGCTCCAGCACTGAGGCTGCCTTGTCTCCAAACAGATGGGAGCCATCAAAAGGCATGTCCATTAGCGAAGCCTGGGCATCCCCTGAAAATCCAGTAGTCCTCACCCAGACGCCGTAAGGCCAGAGACGAAGAAATCGCTCTGCCTAGCGATTCGGCCGTGTCCAGCTCACCTCAGATTGTAAACGTAGCCGAGTCTCTCCCATCAGCTATAGCTTGGGAGAGTATGGCCTGGGCCTCCTCCGGGACCTTATGCAGTACCTGTGCAACCGAGTCACAGAGTGATTGGGATTAATGGCCCAACAGGTACTTGGTGTCACAGACCTAAGTGCCAGGCTGATGGAAGAAAACATTTTCTTACCCCAGGTGTCCAACCCTTTTGAAGTCCCTATCTGGTAGGGTGGTAGGGAATGAGCCAGGGTTTGTGAGGGAGGTGGATGTCTGGTTCACCAAGCTCTTCAGGGTAGTGTGTTGGGTAAGGTGATGGCAGTGGGCAATTGTCCTGTTCACAGGAGGCACCTGTGTGGGGCTTGGACCAGGCCCCAGCAGGACATCCATGAGGACTTCATTAAATAGGAGAAGCAGATCTGAGGCGGTGACTCCCGGCTGAAGCACCTCCATCGAGACTGCTACCGAGGGCAGGTTAAGGTCCAGGACCTCAGCTGCCCTCCTCACCACCATAACAAATGAGGTTCCCTCCTCAGTAGCCACAGTAAGATGAGAGACCATACCAGTATCTCAGGAAGTGCTGTGTCCACTCCCAATCTTTTCCAAGTCCCAACTCATATGAATGGGGCTGGGGCTATGGCCTGGTGGGATTGGCTCTAGTCGGCATTGGAAATCAGCGTTAGATGATGCCCACCCGGCTCCGTGTTGGAGTTGCGAATGAGAACAGGGGCGGAACTGGGAGCGTTGACAGTGGGCCAGCACCAAGGAAGGTTAAGCTGTCTTAACCTATGACAGTCCGGATCTATGAGAACCTCCCTGCAGATGACTAGTAGGGCCCCCTCCGAACCCTTGGCACCAAATGGCGCGCCAGCGGGGATGGGCCACCCAAATATAAGGTGCATGGCCTCATAAAATTCGCAAAGTTGGGCGAGTAGTTGCTCCGCTCCCAGAAACTCAAGAGACGGTCCAGATGCATGCTCAACCATGGAGCAAAGTCTCAGGCGTTGACGCTTCCTCGTCTCGTCGGATGACTTCGACACAGTGAGCGGCAAGGAGCTAGAGTTATTGCTCTGTCAAGGCCTTGGGGTGCATGGTGTGGCAATCGACGCAGGTCTTGGCATCCAAGCCACGCTCAAGACACCAGAGACAGATAAAGAGTGGGTCCGTCAATGACATTTGACAGTGACAGGCGCCGTAGGGCTTGAATCCAGCCTTCCTAGTATTCATCTCAGCCACACCAGGAATAATATCTCAAAAATCGAAGACAAAAGTGTTGAAAAAAGGTCGGTCGAAAATTGACTGGGGTTAGCTCTTCTCTAGACCTGCGCTGACTGGCATGGAAAGAAAAGAATTGACGTCAGCACACTAAGATGATGCCTAAATAGGAACTAAGCATGTCACTTCTGGCATGGACAATGCCACAAGGAGCCAAACAATGGCATTTACTGGCACGTTGGGGTACTGCTCGAAAAAAATTCCGGATCCATTCTGATGCCCAGGAATAATTCTAAAGTAAGGAATCTGCGGCTAGAAGTCTTAATCAGATCTTCTTTTTCTGTGTGAGCACTGAAGCGAAAATAAGCGAAAATAAGGTACAACAAGGTCTACTGATTGATATGAGCCACTGTAGAGCAAACATTTGGCATTGTAAGGTCACATTTCTGGGGTCTGCACATACCTTTCGGTGTCATGATGCGCAATATTGAATTACATTGCTAGATCATTGCTACCTTTGTTATGCTCCACAATAAAGCTGTGTGCAGGGGACTGACTGCCTGTGGAGGAGGGCATCCACAACTCACTTCTCCCGTAAGCAACATAAATGGTGAGTATTCTGGCATCACACAATTGTTTCTTCTGCTGAGAAAGTAAAACCCAGACATATGACCATTAGCTGAAAGGTAACATTGTGCAATGTTGCTGAAAGCTTGAAAAAGCTTCAATGTGCACATCTTTTCGTTCAAATTGAATGATGTCTGAATTTTGCATTTAAACTTATCACCTGCTGCCTTTAACATTTTGAGTTACTGAAAGGATAGTGAAACAAGAATTGGCATAGCCAATAGGTCTCGCTTTTGGGACCTTATAAGTATTTAGTTATGCGGCACAATATCCTTGGTGCAACAACATCAACTGTTGCATGGCTAAACACTTATAAGGTCCCAAAGGCGAGACCTATTGGATATGCCAATGCTTGTTATAATTTTATGGGATGGAACACCCATCCAACTTTCTAACACATCAATGATAGCAGCATGAAGTTGGAGGAGACTAAGGGAATAACACAACTTGGTTTACCATAGATAAGTATTCAGAGGCCAAATATAAAGGTTGTCCAATGACCAATACATAATGTTCACATGAATAACCCATACCACCTATATAAATAAAAACCCAATACAAGAAACAATGATAACCAAAGATGCTTTCCACAGGATTGACAAAATATAAACCATTTGCTTCTATACTGTTTTCTTCTTTGAAACCATGACCTTCGTTTTGGAAATAGATCCGCCATCTCTGAGGTCTCACCCCTCTGAGCCATCTCACTAGATTCTTGAAATGGTTACACATGCAAGTGAGACAAATACCACACTCCATGGAATAGGCATCAACGTTCTTCAAAGACTGGACCAGCTCGTCATCAACAATCATGTTTTAGTTGGGATTGCTTGAAAGGCGGGACTAGCGCTGGAACTTTCTAGCTCACTGGAGAAAATCACATGTCTTGTAGAAAGAATGCAGAGTTCAAAGCGCACAACTACAGCACAGAGACACATGCACGGTCTCAAAGTTGTGACCCACAAAGATGAGGGAAAAGAGGCCAAAATAACTAGCTGCCTGCCTCACACATAAACTGAGCTCACCCTACTCTGAAAACAGTAGCTTGTTCTGAGAGCCACCAAACATCTTCAACGATTGAATAAATAGCAATGAAGAAAAGAAAACTGAGTTACCCGCACAGCGGACTTCATTTTGCACCAATTCTAGGTTACCAAACGCAATCCCTGCCCTCATTGTTAAAAAGAAATTAAATACCCTTGTATAACATACTGAACAGTCCCTTGGCCACCGCGTGATGAATTCGATGAATAATGAAGTTACACCCAGCACCCAAAATCAGAGGTATTTGTCACATAGCATCGAAGCCTGGCGGGATTAGCACTTGGATGAAGGCCATAGATCTGCGCTAAACCCCTGTGTACAGCAGGCTATTTTCCTCAATCTGCTGCACATTGACCACATCGCTTTGCTTGGGCTATTACATAATTCCAGGCAAAGGAGGGCAATCATGAAAAAAGACCCAATGACAGCTACAACTGCCTGTGATGTGAGAGTTGAGGGGTGGTTAGACACGGCTAATGTACAGTGACAAAAACATCAACTATGTAGTTCAAATAATTTCTAGTGATTTCGATTAATTCAAGCACTCCGTCCAACTACATTTTGTCTTGCCTAACCATGAGTGGCAGCAAATGAAATACTGATAGAATCCACAACTACTGGAGTTTACAGCCTGAAGAAAAAAAAATCCCCCCAAAAAAGAGCAGGCGCCATTTAATCTCATTGATGGCAAATGTTGCTAACTCAGGAGTTAATGTCTCAATAGCAGCATGTACAGCTATTTATTTGGTGGGAACGGAGCTAAGAATCAATGGGGCCTGTACAAATATCACGATGCAGGAATATCTTTGACATCTGTGAGTTACACAAAAATAACATTACAGTACAAATATGTGTTTAATGCCTAGGAATACACAAATGTCAACAGGGTTGACTCGAACCCAGATCACTGGGTTCAGTGTCAGCAGCTTAGCGGCTAGACCACATCGCAAGGATGACACCATACCAAGAGAAACCCTTATCTGACCAACCCATGCCACCAACCAAACGAGATTGGCTAATAAAGGTCCAAGAGGGGTGCCAAGTAAATAGCTATCCCTGCTCCAACTGGCAAGCAAAGGAGGGGTAAGGCATCCAACTAGACAACATCTGAGAGCAATGGAGCCACCCTAGCTGAGTTGGTTTACTCAGGTGAAAGAAGACATGACAATCCCATCCAGCACATGAAAGGACAAACTAAATACTATAATACACATCTAAAACAAACAGAAAGTGCCACCCTCCAAAGAATTTATAAATGGAACACTATGACGAAACAAAACCATTTTTAAATGACGTGAGGGGAAATGTCCCACCTAATGATTTAGTGATTTGCAGAGACCAAAGTAATAGCATGTGTTTAGAAGACGGTGATACCCAAATACTTAAGCCACTAATGTTGTTAAACACAATTGAAACGTGTTGAGGAGAACCCACCGTTGACCACCAACAACTGATGTAAGAGAAACGTACTGACACTCCCTGTATAATCTACCAAGGACAGCGTGAGCCATACCCAATGTGCCTGATCTACGTAAGGGAAAAGAGGGCAATGACGCCGCTGCCTGATCTACTGGGAGCAGACACTCTACCATCTGGTAAGGTGATGGAACAATCCCAACGCTTCTCCAGGAAGTGGGACGAGCACAGCCAGAGGATCCATCCAGGAAAGCAGAGGCCAACCATATCACCTGCATCGTCGCAAGAGATTGGCGGGGTATTTGCAACAATTAAAGGTAGGAGCAGTTAAGTTTAACCCTCGCCGAATTCACGATTTACAGTTGAAATCATAGCTCCTGTTATACTGACATTGGGGCGGTTGGACGTTACATTTCAATATAACCACTAAACCTCAATGACATGTCAATCACCTTATCTGTAGATTGCATGCAGTCATATCATGGATGAATGTACATACAGAATTCCAAACCTATCTTTAGGTGGGAGGGGTGAGATAATCACTTCAGTTTTGCGAGACCACAAAACATCACATCTAAAGAAAGAGTACGATGGCACATTGTATTTAGGACTGAAGGGGTAACTCCCCAATACACCTGGTCTACGCCTTTATTTGCCCTTCACTCTACAATGCAACAATTAAAAGGAACGCAAAAGAAAAGGGGCATTAGCAAACAACTGCCTCCAAACTGCTTAATAGCAACAAAATCAAATGTTCGCTAATAGCAACACCCCTGTTCTCCAGGTGAGCCAGCCCTGACTCGCACAGCACACAAAGGGAGGTGATACCATTCTAGAAGCGGAGGGTATTCACAGCAGGCAACTAGTGTACTCCTCCCACCCGCCGACCAAAGTGGGGCACTCCCGGTCTGTTCCTGCCTGTGCAAAGTATTCGGTGCACCAAATCCGAACCAGACAAGTTGTGATCTTGGGCTGATGATTGTTTCCCAGGGTACTACAATAGGGAATTTGGTCGGGGTGACGCAGGCATGTAAGAGGGAACGGAACGGTGAGGGGGGAGGGTCATGAGGGCTCTCGTTTCGGTGGTTGGTGAAGATAGGCGGTGTCTAGTTACAAGATTGAGGTGGGGAACCCAGCTGCACGGGAGGGGGTGCTGATGGGAATGGAGGAGGTCGGTGGAGAGCGCATGGGGTGCGCCTCCCACGTTTGGGGGGTGTTGGCGCCGCCAGGCACTGAGGGGCGCATCAGCAAGAAATGATTTGGGCGCCATTTCCAAGAGTGAATTGCACACTGGGGGGCATGGTGGCTACCATACATTGGGTGGTTCCTCACATCTAGTCCATGCGGTGAGTGAAAGCATATGCATAGCGTCGCGTGCGCAGCGCCAAAAGTGAAAGCATATGCAGCGTCGCGCGCGCAGCGCCAAAAGTTAAAGCAAATGCAGCGTTGCCCGTGCGGTGCCAAAAGTGAAAGCAGATGCAGCATCTGCTTGTAAGCGTGCATCCACGCTCGTAACAGCAAGCTCATTGCCACACTGGTAGCATTTTTGGAAGCCATTACTAAAGTCTCGCCAAAGCAGCGCATGAGCTGGATCAGGCGAGACCTAACAATAAAGGCCAACTTTCTGTATTTCACACACAGTATTACATGATTGATACTCTGAAGCCACTTCTTTATAATGTAACATTAAAATGTGTGTGCCCATAGGGAACATTTTGTGATGCACCAGGAACGAGGCACACTAGCTGTAGATCCACCACCCAGGCCATGTCTGCTTCAGTGGTATGTTGTACTGTCATGCTTGCTTTTGATGTAGCAGGATACCTGCTGAGATGCCCCTATCAGGAAATGGTGGTGGTTGTGTCTGTCTGTTCACATTGGCAATCTTCCACCTGGCAGAAGTGCAGCAGGTACAACTTCTCCCTATATTGGCAGTACCTACGCAGGATGTGATATTCAGAGCAAAAGTCTGTCTATGAATGAGGCCTTGAGTAAACATTTTACAACACTGCAATGTACATCACCAACATATTAAAAGCCCTCATCCTTATTTTATGCTCAAGGGAGGAAGACTGGCAGCTGCACTGTGTGCATAACAATGGCTATATGCCTGATTTGTTAATGAAATGTTATGATAAAGGCACAAGCCCGCACACATCTCTTGTGAAATGCATACGTTAAAATCAATAGGCATTTCAGTGTTGTTTTTACTCTATATTAAAGCCAAATAGGAGATTACCGTAGTTGGCAATGGTTTTGGTGTGGATTACCCAGTGTGAGAAATTATGGATATAGAAAGTTTGCTCCGTAAGAATCCTCATGGGAGAGATATTATTTTGCTTAGCCAACTGTAATTTTGTATTCTTTTCTAATTTTATGACTGTATGTTCAATAGTTCCCATGTTAAAAAGGTTACACTCAACACAGTAGGCCTGAGTTGATTGTAAAGTATATATTTATTATCTCATTTGCTTACCTAGAATAATTTTAGTCCCATTTCAGAATGACAGTCTGGATTGGCCACTGGGACGGTGGGATTGCCCAAGTCATAAATAAAAACCTCTGCCAATACAATATGAAGGCCTCTGACTTTGATATGTGGTAGCAGGCTGATTGCACGAAGAGAGAGCTGCAGTAAACACTGATGCCTTCTTAATGTGAACTGAAGAGTCCTTTTATGAGATAATGTTCATCACGTGGACCATAAAAGGGCTCATCTATGAATGGATTGAGGTTTGTAACATCATCTTCGCAATCCACAAGGGTCATTAAAGCTGAACGACCCTACGAGAAGAGGGAAAATGGCACCAGCGGAAGCTCCTTGCAGCGGATGCACTCCCAGCGGCATCAATCATAATTCTGTAAGAGCAGTGCTGCGCAACAGCATAAACACTCCACAGGGGCAGGGGTTTGGGGGGGGGGAGTTAACAGCAGAGGGATCTGCAGCAAGAGCAGAGCAACCAAGGCTTAGCTCACTGTCACATTGGGAGAGCTAACTGGCTGGGGCACCACAATAAAAATGGACCGCATTTATCAATCGGATAGCTATATATGTGGCCCACAATAGCAAATTAGTTCCGGTTTGAACGTGTAAAGACAAGCTCTTTATGTGTTTTGCAAAATTACAAGTAAATGCATGCATTTGTGCTTGCAGCAGGAAATGTTTCTGATATCATCAGACAAATCAACAGTACAAACTGCCCCAGCAGACCATAAAACAAGCCCATTAATAGTCTCCGACCCCCACACTGATCTGTCAGATGAGCCATTGGGATATGCATGATTGCCCTATATGCCAGTCTGACCGTGGCATGCATAGGTCCCTCCTTCAAAAGAGTCTGCATCTGTGATATCAAAGCTCACTACTGTTCTCATACACACACTATTTTATTCCCACTTCCTGCACTGCATTTCTGCACGTCAAAGCTATAACCCTAAATAGCATTACCAAAGCTAACAGGCTTGGCCCTTGTAAAGGACATGCGCTCAAAGACATAGCATGCAGGGAACCCACACTCACACTATTGCCCTTACATAAGTACATCTCATGATGCACTCACACAGGCCTATGCCTCACTCTGCACTCGTATAGGCACAACTTTCAACCTGTAGACCATTTACCCTGCACTCACAAAAGACAATGCTAATCCTGCATTAACAGAAGCACCTCCCTCACAATACACTCAAAATCACTGTGGCTATCCTGCACTCACACAAGCATATTGCTTACACACAGGAACACTGCTCACTAGTAAGGAGCAGTTTGGCCAGCTGGTGGCATATAAAGCACAGGTTAAATAATTGGTGCATTCCTTGATTCTTGCAAATCAGAGCTCATGAAGTAAGCTACACTGAAACCTGATTGTTTACTGAATGTATCTAGATCCCCTCAGCCACACTTGGACCAGCACTGTAGACTATATGAGTCTGATCTTTGTGGACGTTTGCAGGAAAAGTCTTGGCATCAACAAAGGTCACACTGGCCTTTTAAAAACAGAGTGGTGGGTTTCTTTGCAGTGCAAGCATACACTAACAAATAAAAGAAAGAAATAGTGAAAAGCAAAAGAAAAAAGTTAACTAACTCTGGAGGGCAATTTGCTTTAAAAAAAAATCAAACAGTAAAGCTTCATACTAGTTTACTATCTTGGACTAGCAAAAAATGATGGTGTGTGCAGAATACAGTTTCAAGATGGTGGCACTGTTTGAAGCTTGCAGCAGTGATCCCTGGTGCTCTGCAAAAGAAAGTTGTGATCCAGTAGGAATCACAGCAGAGCTGCTGATACTCTCATTACTCAATTTGCACTAGGCTGCGTTTGCAGGTGAGCTCCTGGGGGTGAGCAAAAGGAAATATCTCCGGAGGTCGTCCTGCTCTGGATGCAGAGTAACACAGAATAAGTGCTCAAAATATTGTCACTCAGACTACCTGACATCCTAAAGACTAGCGTTGCCTACTAGGCAGAGCCAAACAATGACAACAAAGGCAATGGCTGAAGAAGGTTGAGCGTTGCTCAATTCTTTGTATGTTGTTCTGAAGAGCTGAACTAATATGCGAATGACACACTGTCTAATGAATAACTGAAGTGGCTTACCTAAAGCCCACTTTCTCGAAGCAAGATTATGTGTAATGTTGGAGAAAACACATGGCTGATGAAACAGCTAAAACAGTCTTTTGGTCTGACCTGAAACACACAGAAATAGATAGAAAAGAGGGAGCAGAAAGTACTTGA
Source organism: Lissotriton vulgaris (assembly GCF_964263255.1). NCBI lineage: Eukaryota > Metazoa > Chordata > Amphibia > Caudata > Salamandridae > Lissotriton > Lissotriton vulgaris. Next base: position 734,321,095 of record NC_141691.1, on the reverse strand, counting down.
CTCACATGCATAGGACATACAGCACTGGTCAAGGGCCTCACAATCTTCCCTGAACGACATGGAACATGACAGGCACAACAGGACCACTACAAGTTTTGTTCAAAGACATTGCACAAGTGTGGTACTGCAGGGCTAGCCAGTGCAAGCATTCTTCAAAGACATGGGGCAAGTGTGGTACTCCGGGCCAATGGAAGCTTGCATCAAAGACCTGGGACAAGTGTGGTACTGCAGGGCTAGCTGGCACGAGCTTTCTTCAAATAAATGGAACAAGTGTGGCATTGGGCAACACCATTTAACGCTTCCCATAGATACAATGAATAAGCAGCATTTCCATTTTGGTACAAGTGTAAGAAACAGCGCTGGGTTGTATGAGTGCAAGCTTGACTCACTCACAAAGCAAGATTTACATACATAACAGGTACAGCACCAGACAGGAGTGCACGCTACTCTCACACCCATAGAAAACATACTGATCTGGTCAGAAACAATGTCTTTTTCCCTTGCATGCACAGAATATGGACAGTATCTTCAGTTGCAGTCCAAGCCTGTGTGTAACCACACACACAATCAGCAGCATTCAGCAACAGTATTAGTTCTCCTCACACGCAGCACAGGTAGAAGATGGTCATCAGCAGTGCAAGCTAAGATACCCTCACATTCAAAACATGCATCACACTGACAACAGCGTATACTTTTGTTTCATGTACAGAGTAGCCAGAGCAAAGTATAGAGGTAGATGAACCACTGAAATCTTGAAACAGACGCTAAACTCTGGTCCAGCTCAAGGTTCTCTTGAGCTCTTGATCTCAAAACGAGCTAAGCTTTCTTGTGGCTTCTTCCTGCTACCCACGCTCTAACATCGTACAACAAGATTGAATGACAAAGCAGTACATTTTGATGTCAAACAGAAGCAAGAAAGGGATACCAATCAAGTGGCTGAACTATACATTTGTCAAACCAGAAAACCTGGGCTCAATCCTGGGTTGGCCACTTGATCAAACTGTGTGATACTGTGGCTTTATACTCTGTAATTTTGTAAGCACTGGTTCTTTACATCACACAGCTTCTTTGGGGGCTACCTCTGCAAGCGCCTAGACGCCCTCGGGTAGTAGTGCGCTATATAAATATATATATAAATATTTTATTGTGCCTCCTATTTTTTTCATTATTGCACATGAGAAAACTTTGAAATATGTGAAAATGTATACTGCACAAAAATCTATCTTGTGTTTGACCTGGACTATAATATTCTTATGCGTAAAATAAGAATATAGCTCACATATAAGGTACTGTACTAATGGTACTGTCGTTAGTGAGGGATGTCGGGGCATAAATGTGTCTAAGTTCATGCTTAAAAACACTTTAACAAACCCCTACCAATGCAGTGATATAATCTGATGGTCCAAGGTGAAACATTTGTCAAAGAAATGTACATTTAAAAACATTTTTGAAGACACTATCATACTTTTAAAAATATGTGTTACACATTTCCTGACCAGATGTTCCCATGGCTCAGATCGTCAGCCAAGATGGACGCGTTAATTTTTTGGCTCCCCTCCTCTACTGCAGTAGTGTGAAACAGTTCTTTGACTGAATCTCCATGTCCAGACAGTTCAGCAGCCACCCCTACCCCCTCAGCGCTTTGAGACCTCATGGGTGAGTAGCCGCGATTTACAAATCCTGATTGATTGCCCACCCACCCTCAATATCTGCTTTTGGGAGAAACATTTTGATTTCCAGTTTCTCGCCAGTTTTCATGGGTCTCAGAAGGATAACTATTTGTATTTCTGATTTCAACGGGAAGAATTGAGCACTAGTGACCCCACATTTTTAAGTTACCTGTGCATTTTTTTTGTATAAAATGAAACATTCTTTTTTAAAGTTTCAGGACTCTGCCCTAAGTAAGTCTATGTTATTTTACTAACTGCTTGTGCCTGCCCTCCACCCATCATGCTGAACACAGTGATTATTGAGACTGTCTTGTCTTAAGAAGCCACGAGCAGCATGGGCATAACTTATTCTTTGACCTCTGCTGGCGTCAGGCAGCCAGGGCTGAATGGCGCACTCTACATTTACAAATGCGAGCATGCGCACTGCTCGGCGATTCAGCGCGCACTGATTTACGATTCAGTGCGCACGCAATGAGGCCTTCAGAGTGCCACCACAAGTGCATCAGTAGGTCCTTCTGCTCAGAGACGGACTCCTGCAACTGAGAGTATTGGAGGGAGCTACAGCAAACTCCCAGTGCTATAAGAGCTTCTGTCGCCCTAGCAGGCAGTATTGTTGGAAATTTTTCAGACAGGTGGTGTTGCTATCATAGTCACAACATTGCATTCAAAAGGATTCTGAAACCAAGCATCACACAAAAAACAAGTTTCACGCCCATGCCCATTCGCAGGAGAATGGCGAGTGTCGTACGTAGCTGGAGTTGCACTTAGGAGCACACTGTCAAAAATATACTACTAAGCATACTAATAAATGACCACTAAATTTGCACATACAATTTTACTGATAAAACGACAAAGCGCACAAACGATAATGTGTGGAAATTGGTTTTCAGTGATCATTTGTCACTAAGTAAAGTGTCTTGATTTGTTTTTATCCTATTAATACTTTTGTTTCCATCAAAGTCTAAAATCTGAAAAAAAGCAAACCTCTCTTTCAGACCAGCAGGATTTTCACATAGTTCACTTTAGAAACTCCTCACACTTTGTAGTAAGGAAAGAAAAGTAACGCAAGTCTCCATATTAAAGGAATACGCGAGAATGTATCAAAAGACTGGACTGACATTTGACCTCTGTCTTTCAACACAGCAAATGTAAGGAGATAAAAACAAATATTAAGTTATCTTTAATGCTGGTTAATATATGGAACACCAGCATTTTTTTATTTATTTTATTTGAAGAGTTTTGTATAGCGCGAACAAGACCCATGGGTATCAGAGCGCTTTACATAGCATGAGGTTGTATGAAGACACAAATTATCAGGAAAGGTCAAACAAAGATATGACATAAATTACATGTGATCAACCTCAAGATAGAAATACAGTAAACACAATATATAAAAAGGCTGAGAATAGCTTATTGAATAAAAACTATCTCTGTAGTGGGGTTTCCTGATTGCAGAAAGGTTATGAATGATCTTTCCGAGGTGTTCAATATTCTTTACAATCTAATACCATGATTAGTAAAGTACTACTTTAGTTTAACAAAGTATGGAGAGTTACCTGCGGTATATATTGTTTTTAGGATATGAGTTCACTTGTCCAGTATCTTGTCCAGTGATATCCAACTTCACCATCCATGGATTGTATTCCTCTAGTAAGACCAACTCCGCTGTTGTGATTATTATCGCTTCTTGTGAGTAAGTGTCTTGGGCTTAATTATGTCTCTATGTTAAAGAAGATTGATCTGGAGCTATGGGAGAAATTTGCTCATTAGAAATATTTTTGTTTCCCTCTTAAATGTTGCTGTGTTTGTTATTTTTCTGATGTTTGGTGGAAGAGATTTCCAGATTCTAGGGGCTGCTCCCGAGAACGCTCTATCATAAGTTCTCTTCTTCCGGAAAATGGGCGGTCTCAGTACCAGCTCCTTAGCACTCCTAGCAGGTCTATTTCCACCAGATAATACTATTTTCTGGGCCAGATATCTTGGAGTGTTGTAATGAAGCACTTTGTGGCCGATACATGCCATTTTTAGCTGAATTCTGGCTTCGTATGGTAGCCAGTTTAATGCTTTTAGGTGTGGAGAGATATGGTCGAACTTCCTTGACCCAGAGATAAGTCTTGCCGCTGCGTTGAGGCAGGCTTTTAGCGGTGTTGTGGAGATTTGTGATAAGCCTGCTAACGTAGTTGTGGCGGGATCGAGGAAAACACGAACGCCTTGGGTTTTGGTAAGGCTGGCTTTATTGATTTTAACAAGCGCCTTCGCCGCGTTACACTTCTATAGTATGGTAGTGGAGGTTGGGTGTCTCAACACGCTGGGGAACTCCTCTCTTTCCTCTGGTCCACGCCTGATTTTCCTCCCTCCCGTGGACTTCTGGGAGACGTAGTCGCGTCCGTCTTGAGTACCGGGCTCAGGTCGCATGAAATAAAAGAAAATAAGGGTGCTCAGTAAAGTGCTCTGATTCACTGAGAGCGGTAGGGTAAGGGAGTGAGGAGTTTCACACGTGCACTAAGGTTATACGGCGTGCCGGTGGTGAATTGAGGGGATGGGTAACAGTGCAGGGTTGACGGCGACGGTGCTCTACGGAGGTTTAAAACCTCTTCTACCTGCCCAGCCCACGATACGGTCCCGTACCTGGCTGAGCCACACTTCCCTTGAAGTGCGGCTGGGCGAAGCGCCTTGTCTTTGGCCTCCTGGCTCTGCAGTCGCAGGCCTCGCCTCTTCGGTTGGTTCTCTTTCCGCCTCTCTCTCGTCACCGTTTCTGCTTCCTCTGTTCGGTACGTCTCCGTCTCTGCTCCTCGGCTCCTCGATTTCTCCGGGTGATGAACACACCTCCGGCTCTGAAGTCTCGGCTTTTAGTTCCGGCATCCCAGCTGACCAGGGGGTGTGGTCGGGCTCGAACTCCGTCCAGTTAAAGAAACAGCGCCCTTCCTCATCACGAGTGCTGGATGACTCCCAAGGAGACGCTCCGTTCCACACCTCGGGCTGCTGTAGTTGAAGAGAAAGAGGGGAACAGACATTGAGGGGGTGTTGGAGAAGGGGGAACCCCCTCCGCCCCCTGGTCACAGTAGTGCACCCATATTCTATCCTCGAAATGACCAATGCTTGGACTGCCAGCTTAAGATCAGCTTTTGAAATGAAGGGTTTCACCTTCCTGATGTAGTTCAAGTGAAAACAGGCACTTTTTGCCATTGCCTTGATATGCTCTTTCATATCCAGATTCTCATCAAGTGTTATTCCTAGTAATTTAGCGGAGTCTACTAAGGTAGGGGTGCAGTTAAGCGCCGTGATCATTTTAGCCCATTCCTTAACTTCTGTGTGCTTCTTTGAGGGTGATATTAGAAGGAATTCTGTTTTTTGAGTGTTTAATTTTAGATGATTGATTGTTAACCATTGCAAAGTCATTTCTAAGGGTTCATTCATTGACCTGATGTCTTCCAACGACGAGATCTTGAGGTATAACTGTGTGTCGTCCGCGTACATGTGAAAGGAAATTTTGGAGTTTCAAAGAATTTCTGTGAGCGGTTCGATAAATAAGTTGAACAGTGAAGGAGATAATGTGGATCCATGGGCTACTCCAATTGTGTTCGGACATGAAGATGAAAGAGATTGATTGACTAGGAATCTTTGTTTTCTATCCTGAAGGAAGGATTCAAACCATTTCAGCACCGTACCTGATATTCCCATCCTGTCCTGGAGCCTGTTCAGTAATTTTGCATGATTCATTATGTCGAATGCAGCTGATAGGTCCAGCAGGATGAGTAGACACGATCTATTTTGGTCTAAGGCTTGAAGAGCGTCATCGACTATATGTAAAATCGCCGTTTCCGTGCTGTGTCCTGTTCTGAAGCCTGACGGACTATCATCCAATAGAGAGAAATTGTCTATGTGTTGGCTAAGTTGATTCTGCACACATTTCTCTATTAGTTTGGCGAGTACCGGAATGTTGGTTACCGGGCAAAAATTATTCGGGTCTGCCGGGTCCGCCGTCGGTTTTTTGATAATGGGGACTACTGGACTAGTTTTTAGGCATCCTGGAAGTATCCCTTCTGAAAGAGAGGCATTAATAATTTTTGTCCATAAGGGAATCACGGCCTGGCTGATTTCTTTAATGCATTTCGACGGTAGTGGATCACTATAGTGGTTATTAGGTCTGATTTCTCGTAGCGATTTGGTAATGTTGTTCTGGTCTAATAACTTGAAAGAATCCCAATGGGCCTTGTTTTTTGCCCCACTCTCCTTAATTAAGGCGTTGGTAACGTACGTTGTAGGTTTTTGGATTTCTAGGTTATCCGCTGCATTCTTGAGCTCACTTTCCAATGTGTTGGCTTTGTCTGTGAAAAAGGAAGAGAATACTTTGCAATTTACTTGTGATTTTGTGATTTCTTGCGTCGTTTTGGCTGCCTTGTTGGATTGTTGTTTTAAAATTTCGAATAATTTACGGGGTCGGTTTTTGGCGGAATCCAATTGCGACCTGATTAATTCCTTTTTAGAGTTGAGGATCTTTTTGTTATACTCTTTCCTGGTTTCTCTCTGAGATTTCAATACGGGAGAAGAAGGGTGTTGTCTCCATTTTCTTTCCGCCATTCTCAGTTTTCGTCTTTCTTCATTTAGTGTCTCATTGAACCAAGGATTTTTAATCTTCTCTGTAACTCTTTTCTGTTTAAGAGGCATTGTGGAGTTAACTATATCCGTTATTGAAGTGTAGTAGTGGGCCGTTAGATTATTTACGTCTTGTAAGTTCTTTGGTGGTTGTAGGTCCTTTACACAGCTTTCTACTAAGCGTTCAATGTTCGAATCATTCATGTCCCTCATCCATTTTTTAATTCGATTCGGTTGTGAGTGTTTGTTCATTTTCCAAGTGGGAATCATGAAGGTTATGACATGGTGGTCTGACCAGTCGCAAGGCTCTATTGTTAGATTTGAAATGTTCTCGTTCTTTGCAATTATCCAGTCCAAAGTAGCTCCTTTCGTGTGAGCTGGCTGTGTACATTCGAGCGAAAGATTGAGCTCCGTTAGGAAATATTTGAAAGCATTTATTTGTTTGTCTTTGTTGTTGTTCCAGTGTAGATTAAAGTCCCCTAGGAATATGTTGTTTATGTCTGCGTTCTGATTTGCTGTGATGATCTCCATTAGTTGTTCTATGAACGGCATGTTATTACCCGGTGGATGATAAAGTGCATGTAGGTTGCATAATTGGTTGTTGTCCGCTCTTAGATTGAGACCTAGGTATTCGCACTCTTTGATCGGATCCGAATGTATTTCTGAGATTTCTATATCTGAGCGATGTATGCAAGCTATGCCACCTCCTTTCTTTTCTCGTCTATCCAGCCTCACGATGTTGTATAGAGGGGGCACTAGTAGGTCCAGAACTGGAAATGAGGAATCTGATAGCCATGTTTCAGTGAGGATTGTCACGTCAATTTCTTGGTTAATGATGAGGTCGGCTATGTTTGATGCATGTTTAGCTGCGGACCTGCAGTTGATCAGAAGGCATTTCAACGATATTTCCGTGCAGTTTGTAGTCAAAGTTTGTGGTTCTGAGATTATCTGAACTTGTTGTAAGTTATTAAGGTTGGATTTCCTATCGTTCAGTCTAGACGTTCTATTGACATTGATCTGGAATGTTCTGATTTCCTCTCCTCTGCTGCGTTCCGATATCTCATAATCCCGGAGTACGGATAAAGTTTCTTCTTCCGTTAATTCTATAGGTTTCCTACCAGGTCTATTATGCCTGTTTGATAATGGCATCGCCGCCTCATTCCTTTTTCTTTGGGAGTGATGTAGTAGCTCTATGATGTGCTCTATCTTTTTGTGGGTGTTTTCAGTACTTTCATGGATTTTTTCTATCTCTTGAAGATCTTAGTATGGCTTGTGACATGTTGGTCATTTTGTTCGAAGATCTTCAACTTCACTCATAGTTTGAGGAGATGTCTTTGTTATGTTCCCTCGTTTGTTGCGTGATTCACCAATTGTATTCCCTTTAATTAGATCTGATCTTTTCATCGAGCTTCTTGTCTTTTTGAGATTATTTTGGTTGTCTGTTCCACTCATATTAGTCTTGTTGGATGTTTTGTTCTCATTTTTTGTATTTACTATCCTGTTTGGGTGAGATAGCTTTTTTGTAGTACGATATGTTCTTTGCGAAGTTCTTTGCGTTGTGGTAGTTTGAGGTATAGCTGTGTTGAGGTTTTCTAAATCTGGACTTATTCGAGTTTCAGAGAGGGGCCTAATCGACGGGGATGCTCCTTGGATAAGTAGGGATGTTGCAACTTCCTTCTGATCTTCTATGTTGTTATTCCGATGTTGCATGGCTATTCCCGTTATCTCTGCTTCAATTCTTGGCGATGTGCTTCCTAAACGGCTTATGTCTGTTACTTGTATAGACTGTTGTGTAATCTGCGATTCTCTGGTTATTATATTATCTGCGGATGTAGCGTTTCTAGTGTTCGGGTTACCTTCATGTTGATGTATGTGTTGTTCCGATCTTGTGTTCTCCGTGTAACATTTTAAAGTAGGGAATATGTTGACAAATTTTTGTAATTCGTTATTAGAAGCCTTTTTAAGTACTATGCCGTTCTTGTATATAGTTATGCTGAGGTCCGCTGAGGAGGATGTCCGCATGTCTATTTAAAGGCCCTCTCTGGGTTCAATGAGCTGCTGTAGTTGATCCACCTTCTACCTTTGGGCCCAGGTGCATGCACCAGCTGCCCCACTGGTAGCTACGCCTCTGCACAGAAAAACAGTGAGTGGAGCCTCATACTCCTGAAAGACGAACATAATTCTGTTTTTAGTATTAAATCGATTTTATTGGCAAAGCACAAGGCATGGCAACACAGGACAGCGCCGCATAGAACCCAGCGGGCCAGCAAACGCCTAGTCAGTTCAAGATAGCAAGACAATGAAAGAGATGCACACTCAGACTGATAATTAACACAGCATGTCACCTACAACTCAGACCAGGCAGGCCACGTACATGAAAAGGGGGGATTCGGCAAGCCACCCCCACTACGGATGGGTAACTACAAATACTGGTGTGCTGCAAAGCTTGTGAGCAGTAGTAATTCAAAAGCCTGTAACAGATAATGATGGATTGGTGATTCTGCTTTTGACAAGAAACAAAGAACAACCAAAAAAAGAGTCCACCCAAAACCCACCCCCACCCATTCTACCCAGTGAGCAAGAAACAAAGACAGTGATCCAGCATGTAAGCACTATTAGATGCACAATTCCACAGAGTCTGGAGGGTTGAGGAAGACCAGTGGGGAACAACCACATTAGGCGGCCGCACCATCTTTGGGAATCAATTTCAGAATCCAGAGACAACTAGGACAGGACAGTTCCCGGAATTCAGTGGAAAGGATGGATATAAAGGGAGCCCAAATCTTGGCGAAGTCTGCCCAGTTCCCCAAAGTAGCCATTGAAAGTCACTCCATGCCTAAGAGGTACCATAGTTGATGAAGCCTTTGTGCGTGCTCCGGAATCCTGTCCGATTTCCACCCAGCCAGTACCACCCGATGTGCAGCATTCAGCGCTAGCTGTCTCCCTCTTGTAGAGCGCAGGGGAAAAGTCAGCGCGTTGGGCAAGCCTAAGAGAGTGTAAGCTGGAAACCTGGGAATAGTGGTGTTGAAGGCATTATCAATATCATCAAGTATTCACTCCCAGTATCTCGTGAGCTTTGGGCATTTCCATAACAGAAGCAATTGTTTTGAGACTGCCACTTGGCTAGTCGGGCTGGGTTATAGTACCAATAAGATGCCATTTTAAAAGCAGTTTCAGCGTGACCCATGGAATGTGCAGTGAGGTGGGACCTATAAAAGAGATCCTCCCATTCCATATCTGACAGTGTGCATCCTAGCTCCGCCTCCCAGAGCCTCTGTCCAGCCGAGTGTACTTTCCAAATGCCTAGGGTGAGGAAGAAGTATATTTAAGAAATAAGTCTGCGATCGTCCTTTTTACTGATGAGCCATTTCTCGAATGGCCACATCGGCCTAATAGCCAAGGGGCACGCTGTGGCACCCGAGATCCAGTGCGAAGAGATAGGAACCGGAGAAGCATTAGTCCTCCTGCAGCTCCTTGAAGGGAATGAGACCCAGAACGTCAAACAAAATGCCCTAAGCGCTTGCAACCACCCTCCAACCAGCGCGTAGCTACTCTCTTGTCCATCCCAGATGGGAAGGCCGTGTTTGAGAAGGTCGGGGTCATTGGCAAAGGAAATGTGGTCCAGTTAGCCCTCACAGAAACCCTATCCCAGACAAGCAGTGTGGGACGGGTAACTGGCGAGGAGTAGAGCCCCCATGCGCGAGCGGATCTCGGGAACCAGGCCTCACGCAAGATGTGGTGGCCCGCCACTGTCTGGTCCATGAAGACCCAGTATTTCTCTGTCATAGGACAGTTCCATTCAACAAGGTACCGGAGTAAACCTTTGAAGTAGCGTGTAATGTTAAGCAAGGCGAGGCCACCCTCTTTCTTAGGGCGTAGCAGCAAAGTCCTTTGCAGCCGAGTAGCGATTGAGCCCCCCACAAAGCACTCAATTGCAGTCTGGATGTGGTGGAGCGAGTGCGGCAGGGGCTCCAGGGGGAGCGTTTGAAAGATACAGAGCCCGGTTCATTTTAACAGCAGCCAACCTCCAAAACCATGTCAAAGGCAGGCGCCGCCAGCAGGCCAAGTCATCACGCATGCGGGAGAGGAGCGCTGAATAGTACACGTCCGCCGTCTTAGCGAGACTTTTGTGGAGGACCAACCCAAGATATGTAGCGGGCCTGTAAGGAGTCGGACTGTTGGTTGTGCTGCAGTAAGAATAAGTACTTGAGACTCCTGCATATTAATTTTAAAGCCAGAGACTTGGCTGAAGGCCCATAGATCATCCACAATAGCCGGCAGTGAGATCAAGGGGTTAGCTATCGAGAAGATGACGTCATCGGCATAAAGGCTAATGAGTTGGTGATCTAGCCCAAACGGGATAGCTTGCGCCATGGGGTTATCCCAAAGCCGTTTGGCGAAGGGCTCCATATGAAGGGCAAAAAGCAGGGGGGTTTAGAGCATGTCAAAGAACAGAATTAATCAAGTAATGAACACAGTCTCCTTCCTATTTGTGACAGAATATATCTTCAAGCAAGGGGAGATTAAGGGGAGGGACAAAGATCCTTTTCATGGGTGCTGGAATTTTTTATAGTCCCCCAACAGGAATTGGGAGGACATTCAACATGAAGTGATACGGCAGCTAGAAATCTTTGACGTAACAGCAGGGCACAAGTCCTAAAGGAATTAGTGGGAAAACTAAAAAGCACATCCAAAGATACCACACGTAGAACTGCGGAATAGACGCTGCAACCCAAGAGATCCCTAATGTGAACGGGAACAGCATAATATATTTTGAAAGCTGAGATACTTTATTTATATATAGAAATGTATGTGTATTGTAAAAAATGTGTATACAATCAGGGCCGGACTGGTTCATGGGGCAAGCTGGCAATATCAGATGGGCTGGTTTGATAGTTCAGTAAGTGGGCCTGTTGTAAGGTCTGGTGGGACGGTTTTTACTGTTGATTTCCCTGATATTGTCACAAACATTGCCTGCAGCAAACACAAACCCATGCAGTCTCCCATATCTGTTGCAAAACACCCATACGATGTGTGTTTACAAGTTCGATTAGCAAATGTGGGCCATTTTATAGCTATTTCCACTTTTATTTTGTCCAATTTTCTCTCCTAGTCAGACCCTGAATACATTGTACATATGTGTATCAAAATTAAACATACATGTACACCAACTTATCTAATGAAAAGTGGTACATTTTCAGACACTAGATTAGTACATTTAAAGCATGCATAAACCATCCATTTATAAACATTTAATCAATTACATAGTATGAAACAATGACCAAATGTATTGCAAATAAAAAATGCAATAACGTTGATGAGTACAGACACTGATTGAGGTTTCTTGCTTTAAACTCTTAAGGATCGTGTAAATGTGCCCTTTTGTGTCAAGCCTTATACCAGTTCTTTGCACAATAATGTCCTGACAGATTCATGCCAGATTTTCAGTATAGACACTGGCCATATATATATATTTTTAACATCACTGTTTGTAAATGGATGCCGTGTGGGCATCATTAAAATCTGGAAAGCCTCAGACACTTATAGACCAAAACTGCACACTTCTGTGTTACCTCATGCCACACTGCTTCCTCTTTCGCAAGATGAGGATAATGATGATGCACATTGATGATGTGATTTGTTCAGGGTCACATAATGTGCTTTGCAGAGTAACCAAGATTGAAAAGTTGGTCTACACAGTCGACAGTTTAGGAGGTCATATCCCCTTAACTGTGGCAGCAATATCGTTCTCAGTGTTTTCAAGTCAATTGAGAAATGACGAAGCTAGCATTAGAGATGATATATAAAGTTAAAGCTAATTTGTGATTCATTTAAAATGTGATTTGGTGCACGAGGTGCAGGCATAGGGGCTTTGTAACCTGTTCACAAATAACTTTTCCATGTGGGAGTCCTCCGGCAGGTCAGACATGCCAATGATTGAAGGGAGATGAGCCAGGTGAAGAACTTGAAAATGTCTCTATATAGAGGGATGTGCACAGATCTTCACCTGCCAGAGTCCTGGCATCTTACATTTTGAGACTGAGCAAGAGGAGTGAGAGCATGTGCATTTTGCGGGCACTAGGCCCATTACTCAGTATACCCAATCCACTAGGAGAGATTGGGTAAAAAGGCAAAGCTTCCACTATCGCAGGGTACTTAAGAGTGTACGGCTGCATTTAAACGTGGTGGTACCAAGTATTTATGGGTCTATGGGTCCACAAGATAGTTAAAAACCTATTCTAAACGGTAAAGGCGCAATCAACATGAAAATAATATTTCCAGAAACCACAAGCTATTTAAAGATCTGTGGGTTCGAAAAATAATTAATATTTTACAAAATCCATCTAGAAGCGGCGTAGATGTAACTCACCGGAAGACCTAGCTCGCAAACCGTACAGGCACTTAAGAGACCGTGGGGATCATCCATAAATCGGGAATCAAAACCCACATGTACATGCAACTCCCAAAAATAACAGGTACTCAACAGTCTATTGAGTCCACCAATAAGTGGCGTAGGCATAAGCAACGCGTATGCACAAACACTGGAGACCTTCCCTCCAGTGGGACACAGGGTTAAGGGTCCCGGTTCCCTACACTGCTGCAGGCATGCGTGAACTGCCTTTCTGTATTCTGGGGCGTGACAGCATAAAAGAATGAATTACACTTCACAGTTGGTAAATTCATATCGGGAAACACAAAAAGTACAGATGGGTGAAAATAACACTAAAATATTCCGCCCGGTGTGTTTGAAAAGACATCATTAGACGACATTGAGATAGGCACCGACTAAACACAGCAGATGCATTCTGGAAGCCGTGTTTTGTTAATGACTTTGAACACAAGCACTCCTGCAAGATATTGGGCGGCATCCGCCTCTTGAAATAGGATCACTTAACAAGGGCTCCCAGATAAACGCTCGGCGCGGGTTTTACACGTGGGATTTCTGCATTATCGCAATGTAGGTTTCCAAACACCAAACTGCACTACCTGTCTCAGCAGCAAAACTTGCCAAAAGGTTTTCACTCTGAGCAGACGCCATCTGAGAGCCAGCGAACCAAATTGTTGAAAGCTGACCTACATTCGAGCAGCGAGAAGCCAAGTGAATCCCTTCTGCATGGGAAGAGAATCCGATTCAGTTCTGCTATCGTCACGGATATTGCTTGCTTGGTGCTCTGATTTAATCAGGGCTTTGATGTGTTCTTTCCATTCGTTTTTTTCTCTGAGCTTTCTTTTTCCCAACTCTTCACTGATATAAGAGTAGCAAAACGTGGTGACATATAGATAGGAAATTCGTAAAAAAATGTCCTTTCATTTGAAACATTCTATCAAAACGAGCCTGGTGGGAATTTACCCGTTTTCATTTAGAATTAATTTCTTCTCTTCATTCAAGAACACCGGTAACATAAGATTTCCATTAACCCCTTGCGTGCTCGTAACGGAACCGTTCCATCACGAGCCTCGGGTGGGCTGTGCTGGTGACGGAATGGTTCAGTCACGGCCCGCTCGCTGTGCCTGCGCAGCGCGAATTCCGCGCCTGCGCTGAGCGTTCTATTGAGCGGGCGGGGCCGTAACGGAACCGTTCCATCACAAGCACAGCCCACTCGAGGCTTGTGACGGAGCGGTTCCATCACGAGCATGGGAGCGCTGTGCGGCCCCCCTCCCCCTTAGCATTGTGGCAGAATAGCCGCCGCAGCTAAGGGGTTAAAGTACTTGAATATTAACCGCGTCATTAAATCTTTCTTTTAGAAAAACGATAAAAGTAGCCCTAGGAAAATGCCTTCAGTGCAAAGAAGAGAAAAGCGTTGTTGATATCAATCACCAAACACATGTTACTTTAGTAGTCAGAAATGTGCTGTGCAGGGCTTAATCTGTAAAAAAAAAAAAAAAAAAAAAATGCCAGCACTCATCTCAGGAAGTCACTGCAGCTTGCACCACACAGTGCCTCTGCCATGCTGCCAGTGATAATAATAGCACAACTACAATCTATCTCTTGCCTACATTTGTGACAATTCAGAATATTTCAGGCCCCAACGCTATAAGAATGGCTTGGGCGGCAGGTAATTGTCATTTTTAATGTACACGGAATTAATATTTAATTGTTGTTGAGATAATCTCTAAATAGTCAGACATCGCCACCTTGTGGCAGAATGCCACAAGTGCCGGCGTTGACAATTAACTGCCGGTGGGGAGCACCGGAAACCACTGGCTCAAAATAAGCACTGGATCTTCAGTTGCACTTTTCATATTGTTTGCCTTTTTTGAGTTCAGTTTCTAAACTATATTTCTTTCATGCTAACTTCATTACATTATCACTAGCAGGTATTCCTCTGCCTAGCGGCACAACCAGAATCTTACCCAAAAGCTGGTATACTGATATTTAACGAAGCCACGCTCACCTGGTACCGTGTTCAACGGCATGTGTCTCCCATTCATCTCTGTAGTTTCCTTCACCTAGGAGAAGGAGCCAATCAGTGTTATGTTTAGGCCCAGAGGTTAACAGGAGGATATCTTTAATGTCATTTGGAGTAACAGAGTCACCATGGAGTAACTTTATCCTGCTCCTTGTATCCTGCCTATCTCTCACTTACAGCCGTTAATTAGGTTTCACCGCACAGAAAATAGAGCGAAAGGAGGAGAAAGAAGCATCAGGTAATGGAGGCCGAAACAGCTTGTGCTGAATCTCCAGACTCAATTGTGCTTTCTTCAGGAAGAAGCCTCGAGAGAGGATCCTGCAGAATGCCTTCGGGTTGGACCACAGTCTACGTTCATTTATTTCTAAAAGGTACATATCTGCACAATATCAATAGAGATGCACTGCTGCCTTCAATGCTCATGAAGAATTGGACAGTGGGGTGCATTGCGCAGGTCCTATCCAAACAGGAAATGTCAGGAATGTCGAACATGAAGACTGCACAGTACTGCCTCTGTCAAAGGACGATGGAGGCATGGTCAACTATAGGGAGAACAATCTCTTTGTTCTGCTGAAACTCGTTCAAAACCCTGTACACAAAAATGGGATGAGTGAGCAACAACACTTATACCCGAATGGAGTACAGTGCACAACTCAAAACATGCACAGGGTACAATGGTCACCAAGTATCTAGCAAAAGTTATGGCAAAAAGAGGGGGGAAAGTCTTCCAAAGGAAGAGCATCAAGTTACAGGACGCTATGGATTGAAAGGTCAGTTCATCAATCTAGTAAGAGCCAAATTCAAACCCCAAAATACCACGGAGCAGCAGACAAATTGGCAGGGAAACAGATCCAACCGCCAAATCAGATGTGTTTGACAAGCTTGTTGCCAGTAAAGAATGATTCTCCTGGAATGTTCCTGTAGGCTGGAGGGTCGGCTTCCTTCGGCACTTGCTGTAGCGAGCTGCGTAGGGCAATTAGATAGTCGAGCTGCTCTGAACCACTGTGTGTTTGCTAGGGCAAGTGTAGGCATATTTATAACTTGAAGGTGCCTAGTTTGACGTAAAGTCGGACATAATAACATCATCAAAGAACCCAAAGGGAATGGTATTTCTTTGAAAACTCCATGATTTCTAGGACAAATCAATATTCAAGTAAGGAGATGTACCTGACTGCTGAAGCCGAGTTTTCCAAGAAATGGTTGTGGCTTTTTGGAACTAGTGGAAGTAGCCATGCCTGTATTTGGATTGGATGGGTTATGTCTAAATATGGGTATGATTTCTATGCCTATATAAGGGCAATGTGAATTATAGCTCTATAATGTCATGACTCGGTAAATTACGCTTGGATTCTAAAATGCTACACAACATCAGTTTCTATTAAAATGAATGCACAACCTCTTTAACGGTTATGCATGTCTGGGTAATGCACAATAGTCTGGAATCGTTCTTTTCCCTTCCAATATAGAATAGTTTAAAAAAGGAACCATCTCGTGAAACCAGCTATGTAGGAAGAATACAAATCCTGACAAAAAAGATCACAAAGGCATATGCCTGGGCCCAGACGGATTTGCTCCCAGGTATTGCAAGAAAGTAAGGCAAACTCTACCATTGCACCTGGTCATACTATACAACAAGATGTTGCAAGGTGGATCACCTTCACAGACAATTGCAAAAGCCATGATTAGAGGGAAAACAAAAACAGGTAGCATATAAGAAAAGACCCAGGTTACAGGCCAAACAGAACAAGAACCTTGAAAGAGTGACAAAATCCGAGCTGTTAGAGTGAAGCTATTCATTAAAGAGAGACTAGACTAGACTTGCCCAACCATATGAGTAGCCGGTGCATATAGTGTGGGCTTCCTGAGAAAAGACACCGAAGGAATGCCTTCTCTTGTTGAATGGAGAGAAGGCATAGAACATAGGGAAGGATCCTATTTCTTGATACGCACAGGTCGTTTCGGGTAGCAGGTTTTTTTAAGCAGTTAAGATATTTTGAATAAGTCCCCTAAAAAGTTGTCTCCGCTAATTGGTTGAATGCAAAGCAATTTACATTTGTCTTAAACATTGTATACCAGTTCAGAGTGGAGCAGATAGAGGGAATCACCCTGGCTAAATTACTATTACACCCAAAATGATGTTTATAGTAAGCCTCCCAGACAGACCCCCCCCCCCCCCCCCCAAATAAAT
Organism: Lissotriton vulgaris; assembly: GCF_964263255.1. NCBI lineage: Eukaryota > Metazoa > Chordata > Amphibia > Caudata > Salamandridae > Lissotriton > Lissotriton vulgaris. The sequence goes on along the minus strand of NC_141691.1, from coordinate 734,304,230 downwards.
ATCCTTTTATTCAAATAACTCTTTGTACATAAAGTCAATTTTTTTTAAATAACACTTTGGTTATTGTCACTTCACTTGGTTCACATCTGTCACAAATATATGAAAAATGTTCTACACTGTATATATAAATGGTGTGCAGACTTTTCTCTTTTTTTTAATAAAAAAAACCTCAAAAATAACTTCTTTTTGCAAACAATCCTGTTTATAAATGAATAAATATGTTACCCATTTTGGATGAAGTGAGTGAAAACAGTTAAACCTTATGGCCGACTACTGTTCTGATTTTGTGAATATTGAATTACACTACGTGATCAGAATAGATTTTGTTATCCTATACTTATCTCTTCATTTTAGGATTGAATCCTTGCGAGAACACACTTGTTCATGTTAAATTTCTTAAGAATGAGTTCCTTGTGAACAATTATTGAAATCTATATAGCCAATACCCAGTTCACAGGGACAAATGGGTCGCTCTTGTGTTTTGAAATACTGTTTTGGACGGTGGTAGCTGCTACTTAAAAAAAGACAGTTACCTGAAGGCCGGCTGCCACCTTTCGGTCTTTTTCGGTCGACTCCAGAAGCAGGAAGCACACTGGCTTCCAGACTCCGCTAGCCAATTACGATGCTGCTGTTTTCAGCAGGACTGCAGCCTGATGATTGGTCTGAGCACCGTGGTTCAGCGCTCAGACAGATACTGGGAGCCAAGGTATGTTCTCCACCCAGGCTGTGCAATACAGCCGAGTGGAGAACATGCTAAGTACTCATGATTGTTTGGCCGGCCCATGGCGGCCGGCCAATCCATCATGCGCACTTAAGAGAGTGCCCACTAGTCCTCCCCCTGCTCCTGTGACAGCCCAGCATGCCCTGCCCCTAAAATGTAAACCAACTGAGCCAGGACGGATAAATAAAATGATAATAACGACGTTATTATTATTTTATTTTTCCTTTTTGGAAATGCTCACAGAGCAGTGGGGTGGCATTCCTATGCCTTAGCGAAGGAGTCACCCCTGATTTTGTTCACAATAAATATTGTAGGATCACAGTTTATTGATATCAGTAATAATAATTTTGAACAGAGACCTATGCACTATAGTTTCAGTTGGATATGAAGTAGAGACTATGCTGTCTGACCAAACTTTTGTGTTTTAGCTTCTTTTGTTTTATTCCGGATCAAACTGACTACTTTGTTTTGTTTTTTAGGTCTCGCCTGGCGATGCAGCGCGAAAGCTCTATCGCCAACGAGATCTATTGATATCGACTTGCCTCCCAAGTGGTACAGACCGGGGCACGCGCCGATTGTGGTCTGTGGACGTGCTTCTGAGACGCACTTGACACAACGTGTGTACAGCTGGTGTGCGTTAATTAGGGTTGAGTCAACAGTGTGAACGCGCTCCGGAAGACATGCTAGCATCCAGGAGCATGTGGGGCACCTGTCGGCATGCCGAGATAATTACTTTGTTATTCCGGCTTTGTTGTGAGGGCATGAGCGGCCGTGAGCGGCAGTCTCACTGGCGCCATGTGGTAGAAGCTCCATTTGACATTCATTTGTACGTGATATTACAAATCGTGCTTACTCTGATGCTGCTGGTACGCTATACATTTTTTGGTTTTCAACAAATCACTCATTTCAGTATGCGCATACCACCATACCTCATTGTTTTTTTCCCATAAACAACTACCAATAACACCGTATGTCATTGTCTTTTACCCACAAACAACTTCCAATACCACCGATCTGTATTATGCTCCTATATGCCTTTTGCACACAAACAACTTCCAATCCCACCGGACCTAATTGCTATTTCTTTTGCTCCTAGACATCCTCTGCTCACAGCTAACCTTCAGTACTATGTTGCTTAACCATTATGGTGCTCAAGGACATTAACTCATGCAGAAACAGTGTGGAACAAATATATACTTTTTCGGATTGCGTAGCAATAGTGTATACTATTTAAAAAGCATACGCATGCTTTAGTGAAATTATGTTAGCTGGCACCAGGCGTAGCTGCAGTGTGTTGTGCTAAAAAAGCAAAAGGCACTAAAAATGTTTTAACAGCGTTATTCGTGCTTGCTTCTAAAGTGTGTTCGTCTGGTGTTTCGCGGCACGGCGTGGCACCACGCGTTAATTAGACCTGAGGCTCGAGGCTGCAGTGTGAACTCGCCCTGGAAGATGCGCTAGCATTTAACATGTGTTTAGATAGCGCCTGGCAGTGGCCGCCCCACTCATCCGGTCTGCGGGGGGATCCTCCTGAATGGCGGCTGGCTGCGGTGCGCTTCCGGAGCACTCCTGCTCCTCTATACTTCTGGCAGCACAACACGGGCTCTCTCCTCAGTCACAGGAGCCCCACACTGCCATCTGCTGCTCTTTACCTGGGCCCCCTCCTGGGACCCGGGACTTTAGCTCCCACACTTCCTTTCTGGTGCCCTCTTCACCACGGTAGCCCCAGAAGGGGACAGGCGCTGCTGGCACCGGCCACACGCGCCGCCACTGGGCACGAGCCGCAGAGCACGCGAAAGCTGTACTGCGCATGCGCGAGCCGCTCTTTTTTGGGGGGAAGTCTGCAATATTGTTTTTCTATAGGAAACCCCGCTTTCTCTTCTTCCTTCCTGCGCCAGTCAATGCTAGGCAACACGCTGCATTTCAAGAGGCCACAGCCCGCCCTCGAGAAGTCTGTTTGGCTTCGTGCTCCTCCCGTGGCGGTCCACGCACTGCCTGTTGCTCCCTCGCACTCTGCTGAATGGGGATATTGTGATACTGCGTGCCGGGTGTTTGGCTTGTTTTTCTTAGCCAATGGCAGGATTTGCTGGGAAGCAGAGCCGCAGTGACCCTCCTGGTGACACCCCTCGCCCTGTCAATCACAATGAAACTAGTGTCCCCATTATCTCCCGTTGCCTCCGTGCATTGAAGTTGGTGACAGTCGGGAGTGGAGCAGAGGCCGGTGGCTTTGGAAAATCTTTTGCCGGGAGGAGGGAGGTAAGGGTCGCGCTCGGGAGCCTCTTGCAAGCACTGGGATATGTCTATTCGCCCACTCCGGTCTCTCCCGTCCGCCCCCTCTCCTCCCGTGGCGTCCGGTCTCTCCTGCTCCAATCCGCGTTTGTGTTGGTCGCCTGTTATTCTGTCATTTTCTGCCTCCTCGGGATACCCGCCCCAGTCTCTTTTCCTCCAGCTCCCTTTTACCTCTCGCCCCTCTGTCCTGCCCTTACTTCACTATCCCTTCTAACGTCATCATCCACTCGCCACCCCAGTATGTGCTCTTTGGGCCCGCTGTGATCAGTTTTTATATTGCCTTTTTCCGTGCAGCCCATTTTGTGTGTGCATTTTTTTATGACAGAGCAAGCAATCGTCGGCACAGAAACATGTCCGCATTTTATACAGCACTGACGCATGACTTTATGTCACTTACTAATCACAGGCGCGTCGGTTCGAAGCGCTATAAATAGTCTGTATTGCTGCAGTACCGTTCTGCCCACAGCACACGATGTCTAGAATTTCTGACACAATTGCAATATACTTTGTAAAGCGCTCTGCAGTTTCTAGGAGCTAAGTCTGTGCTTCATTAAATGTCTACAATGCACGCATGACATGCAGCTTATTTGAGGACACTCGTACAGGACCAGCTGCTCGTCATTTCCTGCAGTCTTGATGGCAAGGTTGCTCAGTGGGTGTAGCTCACTCCTTACTTCTATTTTTGACCTACAGATCTCAAGTTACTTTAATATTTGACTCATTTTCTAATGGAGCTGCAGGCCTCTTTGTGTCTTTCTTAGGGAAGTTTCTGCTCTTAGTAATTGAATCAGCAGGAGGCCGTTTGTCTCTCCTTACGCCTTCTGAATTAGGCATGAAGTCTGAAAGGCAGTGATGTGTGAATACCCACACCTTGCTCAGCTAGACATCACTTTGCATATTTTTAAAAATAATAATTGTTCTGACCCTCTATTGACCCACAGGGAATGTACATATTACCATAAGCGCCTGGACGCAGTTTACTCAACTGTTTGGTTCTATAAAAGAATATTCACATACTCTTGAAAACCTGGATAATCAGGTGTAACATCCAGGACAGGAATAAGACACAACTGCTCATCCGAAAATCTTTGTGAACCAGACCTTTAGTTCTCATGCAGAGGTACGGAGGAAGAGTTGTGGAACAGAGGCCAGCGTGGCTGTCTCTGGAGTACGAGGCTGTCATGGTTCGATCTCCGGCGCCAGCGGTCACCATGTGACCTGCGCTTAAACTCTCCGATGGCCGCCAGCGCCTTGAGAACCTTATGGGTGATTAGTTTGCGCTTTACAAATACCGGGTTTATATTATGGCTTTGTTTGACCTCTTAGAATGGAAAACTGTCAGCTCTCCCCCACACACCGCTCCATCTATATGCCTCAACTGTTCTCTTACCCCAAACACACTCCCTTTCTTCCTGTGTTTGAATTTTTTGGGATTGAAGCACAAATGTTTCTAATTCTGAAGCTGCATGCAAAACGGACAGGTGAATCACAACCACTGGAGTCACGCAGGTAGGAGAAGCGCTTAGAAGACTTGTTGTAAGCATTCTAGTAAACGTCAACAGCTGAAAGGGTGACACAAAACACCTACAGGATAGGGAACCCCCATGTGGCTTTATATTCATCGGATTCACTCACAAACAGTACGAATCCTTTTTCACACTGGTCCTTGGTTGTTAACTTACACCTCCATGGTACAAGCATTAGGGCTGCAGCATTATTCTCTCTTTTTGCCAGCAGTGTGAGTAATGAAACTATGTTTCTTGGAAAAACATTCTCGGTCCCTATGCATGCAGATACTCGGCATGTTGTCGATGCACCCATGTAAGGTTAGGAAATACGGGAATATGCTAGAAAAGTTGCTGAAAAGCATGCATTTAGGTATGTAAGCTACAAACCTGATTAAGGGGCAGACACATACGCCTAAGGGTTCTATTTCTCGGGTACGCAGTTGTAAGTATCGTCAATGAAGAGTCACATTGAGAGTAGGGCCTATATGCCCTCCCTCACCACTTTAACACCACTCCCGGTATCAGGAGCAAAGTGCCTGATTTACTAGTATTCCAAATTTTAAGATTATTTTAGCCAGAGAAGCAATTTAGTGGGCAGGTGCACTTATAGTCTGCCTTTCCTTGCCTGCTCTTTATAATGCTCACAGAAGCCAACAATGCACACATCAATTGTTAACACATCCACAATTAACTATTGAGGCAATCGCAGTATAGCACACTTTAGTTTTAAAAAATTTCACCTAAAGCGCAGCATGCCGCCATTGCTAAAAAAATAAATACACTTTTTTTGTCCTCAATTTATAGACTTTTGTTGCAATTGGTGTTGTAATATTTAGCAATGCCAATAGCTCAAACTTAATTAATGCGAGACCTATTGCACTCCAAATGCTTGTTATCATTCCGATACACCATGTCGAGCATTATGCACTCCCATTTTTACCCATATCATGAGTGTCACATATGGATGCAGAACTTAAGAGATTTGACTGCTCACCTCAAAATAAATTGCATGTTGTTTCCCTGGAACATATTCAAGGGAAAATGGAGATTCCTTAAACTGGGAAGCTGATCTTGTCAACCTTGCTGTAAGCGATCTACAACCCCCTCCCGAGACAAACATTTTCACAAGGGACTTATGGTCCATGTAAATCGTAAACTCTGTCCCCTACAAAAATATTTTATACTGTTTGACTGCCCATGTGAATGCAAGTAGTTCTTTGTATATCACTAAATAGTGAAGTCCACCTTCTTGCAGTGCTCTCAGATGTTAAGTGCCACACACATATCCGTTTATAAAACCACTACAACAAAAGTACTCTACCAATCCCACAACAGCAATCCCACAACATCTGTGACAACGCACCAATTACCCACAATGAACGACTTTAAGCATGGCACTTGTACAATCTCCTGTCTAAGGATGTCACGCCCTCTAAGCTCCCTTCCTTAAAACCTTCTCAGGAGTTCAACTGTGCTAGCATCACCTGTAATAAACTTAGAGTAAAATTTAGTGAGACCCAAAAAGGACAGTAACTGGTCCTCTGAAACGGATTGTGAAGCGTTTAAAATCGGACACTTGGACAACCTAATTTATGCTTGCGGAGTTTTAGAGTCAAACAACAAGCTGGTAACATACAGGACAAGGTATTTCCATAACAACAACCTACATTGATAACAATAGCTCTGGCTGTCTGGAAAACAGGATAACATAAAAAAAATCTATTGTTGTATATAAGAGAAGTTTGCTAGATTCTGTTGGATAGTAGAAAATGCTTCAGTAACAGCTACATGTTTGGCAGAGTCCTTGAAAGATAAGTTCCATGTGGAAATGTCTTCGGTATTTTAATATAAAAAATAATGCTCAATTTAGGTGTATTTAAGTTAGCCTAACTAGGCCTCAAACAGCTGACAATTTCACATTTACAGGAAGTGCACTTATTTATGTGAACGAGCATTCTTCATGCGCTTGTGTTGCTCTGTGTGCTTTTCCATTTTGAGAATATCACCAAAATCGAAGCCCAATTCATGGTGTTGTTTATTGTATTAATAAATTCCTTTGAATTAAGCAGTGCTGTCCCACCATTCATTAGCTGAACTGTCTATTGCATTTCTGTAACTAGGCCTCAAACAGCTGACAATTTCACATTTACAGGAAGTGCACTTATTTATGTGAACGAGCATTCTTCATGCGCTTGTGTTGCTCTGTGTGCTTTTCCATTTTGAGAATATCACCAAAATCGAAGCCCAATTCATGGTGTTGTTTATTGTATTAATAAATTCCTTTGAATTAAGCAGTGCTGTCCCACCATTCATTAGCTGAACTGTCTATTGCATTTCTGTATTACATATATCATGCCATCTCCTTCATTTCCTATACAGACCGCTTATTAAGACATTGTAAAAAAGGCTCAACATTTCCCAAGATGTCAGAGTAGTATCACAGTGTCTTGACAAGACATTGCATGTGTCCAGGGATGAAGACATGGCAAATTCAAAGGTCAAAGGCTCTTGCTTCTTCTGCCGGATCTTAAATACATCTCACTGACCGCTTTAGTTCTGAAATCCACTAATAAAAGTAATACTTTTATTCCCAGTGGACTAGGACCCTGTAGAGAGAGATTTTTGGGGTAACTCTTTACTGTCCATACATGTGGACCTTCTGCTCCCTGCTGCTGTATTTAAGGCGGTACCCACTATTTTAGACCGCTTCTCTCAGCAACAGACATCTGATCATAATAATAAAAGGAAGAAAAATAACTTGTTTTCAGGTCTAGCTTGACAGTGCAGGTGTCATCAAACCTTTTGTTATAAATTCTTTAAAGTAAATAGAGAATGGGTTCGGCTCCACCCTCCTCCCCCTAACCAATCTGGCTGTTTGGTTCATCATTCGGCATGTATTCCAATATCCCAAAATATTCTGAATCATCACACATTACATTCTGTGTCTCTTGGATGCACTGTCTACAAAAACAACCAACCGTTTTCTGTTTTGGATATGCTCAGAGGCAGGGTTTAAAAAATCTTTTACCCACGACTCAAAATGCAAACCAGATATATTGGCTTTCTCAATACTTGTAAATCTAGCACGTCGTGCACAGAAGTTTTGCTGCCATTTACGGCCGTGAGTACCTTTTTGAAAGATAACAAATTAACTGGCATTTGAAGGATTGAAGGATGGGGTGGCACTGGAACTCATGCCCCTCAGATCCCAGAAGATGTTAACGGCTAGTGCTTAGCTCACTGAGCTACCTTGGCCCTTTGCGCCAGTCTACATTCCTCTTATGTTGGCCCTCGCCATACCGAAAGCTGCAAAATTAACACTCGTCTCAAGCAGAGGCCTTTATCTCCAGCAATGTTGTTATTTTTAAAAGCTTTCAAGGACACAAAGAGCAGGATTGGTTACAAAATTAGAGCAGGAAATTGGCCAGTGATTGAAAAATTATAGACTTTCATCAAGCTCTTATCGCCAATGTTAAAAAGATCCAGGAAAGCATTAGCGTAAAAAGCACTTAAAAGCCTCCCACTCACTCCACTTCTGACTGCGGGGAGCGAGAAGTGGAAACGGGAGGCACAAAGAAGAGGGAGGGGGGAGGCTGAGGGATGAAATAAAAGCACAGCGGCTGGCAACTTCTGGGCACCAATAATGCCAGCCTGCTGAGAGCAATTACTGTGGCACAGGCAGCGCTGACTGAAGTGTAACCTTATTGAACTAACTTTTCTAAGAGAAAGGCTATCCAGCGGGAAATTTATTAGAACATTTTAAGGGTTGGATACATTTGATTTTTAATGGTTCAAACGTAAAAGGTCAGACCCATTACTATTCTGCTGAAAACAATGGTTTGCATCTGGCTTTTTGATATAGGCCACTATGTTTCTTCCTGGCACCCTCATGCCAAAGAACTGGACCAATGAATGGATTCCTGCAAAATTATAAACATACATTTCTGCATTCCTGTATGAACTATAACCCGGTCTCATGCAGGACAACACATATGACACAAGAGGCCTACTTTGCAAAATCATGCCGTAAACAAGGATTGGCAATGCAAATAGGTATGCCTTAAAGGGATGCTGTATGGTACTGTGAAGTAGTACAAGTAAATTGTACGGGAATTAATATGTATTTGTGTGGAAGCGAAGAATAATTTTGATGTTTGTTAAAAGCCAAAGACAATGACACTGTAAAGTCAGACCTAAAAATCCTTGTAGGCTAATAACTTCCTCCTGTGCTGCTGCCAGAGAAAGACAAACAAACACCATAACGTTTCTAGTTATCTAAGACACTTTTACAGCCTTACAATTCCATGCGTGTGCCCCTGAAAGTTGAAGCTAAGCTATCTGGATAAGAAAAATTAGGATGCACACAACTTCTGTCTAATCAAAACATCTACTCCTGGAGGCTTTAGCGAGCCCGCGGGGGCGGCAATAGCCACGCGCCTGCGGTTGGTACAATTCAAATACCTACACAGAGTGTATTTCACTAGAGTGCGTTTGTGGAGGGCAGGAATGATCGCATCCCCCGGGTGTCTCCGCTGTCGGCGGGAGGAGGGCTCGCTCTTGCACACAGTCGGGAGTTGCCTTTCACTACATCGCTTCTGGAGGGGGGGTGTTCTCCTGTCTGTCAGAGGTATTGGGTTGGGAGCTTCCCATTACACCACACCTGGCCCTGCTACAAGTTATGGAGGGAGTGGGTGGCAATAGATATAAGCGTCCCCTCATGTTATTAAGGTTTCACATTGACAAAGAGGGATATTGCAAGGGCCTGGAAGGTGCCCCGGGCTCCGTCAGTGACTGCATGGAGAAATGGGATGGATTGTTGTATGGGGCTCGAACAGCCAGTCTTCATTGCCAGGGGGTGCCCACGCAGACATTATAGGATTTGGAAAAGGTGGGCAGATTACCGGGGACTGGATCTAGATCCGCCTTCGGAGGGAGATGTTCGCTTGCCGGACTGACGGGTATGTGGACTACAGGATTTGCTGATGGGTATGGTGTTTCGCTCAAGATCTATTGTACTTTTCCTTTGTGACATGGGCGCAATCGGGGGGGGGGGATGTTTAAATGTGGTTTATTCACACTTATAAAAGTCAACGTCATTCTAATTGTATAATTAATGTGTGCAGAAACCTCTGGATTGCAGAGCTATCCAGCTTATGTGAACCGTGACAAATAAAAAAATGTTTAAAAAAAATCTACTCCTGGCTTTTAACATGTGGGCGGAGTCAAAGTCCCTCTCTAGAATTGCTCACATAATTTCTCACATAATTGTCTGCCACAGCTGTGCTGTCAAGCAAGACCATAAAAATGGTACTAAGATCACAAATGTTAGTAACTATAAACAGAACAAAGTTCTTGTTTGATGTTATTTGCAAACCAAATATGCACCATGCACGATTCAAATGTAAAAAATCTTAAAGGGCTATGGAAAAAACTATAACCAATTCTCAAATGCTGCAGTAAGTTAACCAAGCAAGCTGTAGTTGGTAACCTGGAAAGCCTAAAACAGATCAAACAACTTCCTCTGGTGACAATTATTCAAATGCTCATGTTGTCTTGCACAGTGTGCAATTCCAATGGTGTTTTCATTCGTTGGTATGGTTCAAAATGTTTTCCTACTTGACGGTATCTTAACGTACTTTCTCAGTAACAGCAAAAATCTAAGAAAAGAACTTGCTTAGAATTTACAGTACAATTAGTAGAATGTTCTAGGAACAAAATCTCATTCCTTTAAAAAATAAGACAAGTTTTATGGGCAAAAACACAGACCAGTAATAAAACACAAATCATGTTATGAGCGCATGGAATTCTTATCACCCAGGACATATTGTTTGTGGTCAATAACAACATTGTTTACCTTGGTATCCATGTCAAATGTGCATTGATTTTTCCAACATCCTGGGGACTCAAAAGGCAACTGCAACAGCAACAAGGTGATGGATGGAACGCTTGAATTAATCACAGCCACTGTCAATCACTCTTGGCCACATCCCAACCCATTGTTTTTCACTCAACATGGCATCCCAGTTTGGACCCAGCCATATGCAAATCAGCCTAAATCAGAACAGCCCAGCCCGAACTGCCAGGCCAGGTCCTCCCTGAACCAAACAAGCATTTGCAATGCAATAGGTTTCGCAGCATTAAAGTTTGAGTTATTGGCATTGTATATGACAAAGTGTTGCATTACATTTTGAGCGAAGTCTGTATTGGTGTATAAAGATGATTTGCAAGATGATAGCTGTTGCAAAATATTAAGCAATGTTGGCAATAATATTATATTATAATAATATTGTAAGTTACTGTTGTACTTATAAGCATTTTGGTAGAGCATAGTGATGTTGTGGTGCCCCTGAGTGAAGCTGTGGTGATAGGATAGATAGTGAGGGCGTTCGATAGATAGAGGTAGGGTGAAAGATAGAGGGAGGAGAGCAAACGATAGATAGAGGGAGGGCAAAAGATAGATAGAGGGAGGGCAAAAGATAGATAGAGGGAGGGCAAAATATAGATAGAGGGAGGGCGAGAGAGAGAGATAGAGGGAGGGCGAGAGAGAGATAGAGGGAGGGCAGCAAACGATAGATAGAGGGAGGGCAAGAGAGAGATAGAGGGAGGGCAAGAGAGAGATAGAGGGAGGGCGAGATAGAGGGAGGGCGAGATAGAGGGAGGGCGAGAGAGAGATAGAGGGAGGGCGAGAGAGATAGAGGGAGGGCGAGAGAGATAGAGGGAGGGCGAGAGAGAGATAGAAGGAGGGCGAGAGAGAGATAGAGGGAGGGCAGCAAACGATAGATAGAGGGAGGGCAAAAGATAGATAGAGGGAAGGCAAGAGAGAGATAGAGGGAGGGCGAGATAGAGGGAGGGCGAGATAGAGGGAGGGCGAGAGAGAGATAGAGGGAGGGCGAGAGAGAGATAGAGGGAGGGCGAGAGAGAGAGAGATAGAGGGAGGACGAGAGAGAGAGATAGAGGGAGGGCGAGAGATAGAGGGAGGGGGGAGCGAGAGATAGAGGGAGGGCGAGAGAGATAGAGGGCGGGCGAGAGAGATATAGAAGGAGGGCGAGAGAGAGATAGAGGGAGGGCGAGAGAGAGATAGAGGGTGTGCGAGGGATGGAGTGTGGGCGATGGATGGAGTGTGGGGCAACAGCCATCTCCTGGTCCTGGGGACTCGAGGTCCCTTCTTAACCCTAGAACCTCCGGGCCTCTAAAGATGAAGCCAGGGAGGCCTCGGCAGGAACCAGCTGAGCTCTACATGCCCATCAACTCTAAGAGGCCATTTGCACTGCCACATTCCTGGCTGAGCCCAGAACAATTTTGGAAGGAGAACCGTTCTCTTCAGCGCAGAAGAGGTTTAAAAAATCCAAGCCAACATTCTTGTGTTCTTATTTTTTTGTATATGTGTATATATATATATATATATATATTTTTGCAGCCAAAAGACAGTAAAGCTAAATTAGCCGTTGCGTAGCGAACACAGATTCATGGGTTGGCTGAAGGGGAGGTGGGCGCAGTGTGCAGGATGCTGCGGAGGCAGACACTACTTTGATTATATCTGGGGCTCCCGTTGAGGGGGGGGGAGGGCAGTGGGACCCGTTCTCAGTCGCACAGGGCTTTGGCCACCTGCAAATCTCAGGTGCAGATGGGGCGGGACAGAGTCCACCAGGCTGACCTCTGACCCCAAAGAGGAGACCTGGGCAGAGGGTAGAAAGGAGGGAGGGCAGCTGGTTCTGCACCCCCAGTGATGCGCCAGCTGTCTGCGCCCCTGTGCCCCAAGTTATCATTGAGTGGGAAGGCCCAGCCAGCGCACAGGATCCGGGGGAGCGAGCGTAGCACGTGAATCGAGAGGCTTCCCGCACGTGCAGGAGGCTCTTGGGGTGTTCAACGCCCCCCAAGAGATCTCAATGGTCCCAAGAAGATGCTCATCACCGAGCTCGCGCAGCAGGGGCCACCGACGTCATCGGCCATGCCACTTGTGTGGCCTCAAACATGCACACGTTACAGTGTTCTATTGGACAGACTGAAAAATATACTTTTAATCTGCAATTGGAATGATCGTCTTTCTGTACTTGAATTGATAAATAGTGCTTGAGCGCACTGTCCTACCATAGAAAGAACGGCGGATGCATTGCCTAAAAACATCACCTTGAAATAACTTTTCAAAAAACGGTACCAATGGGCTTTGTACCGCAATCTGTAGCAGCTCCATTTTAGCTGTGTTTGCACTCAGCCCCCTTTCAAAAGATCACTGTTAGTACCTGTAAATGATCAAACCCACAGAAATATGACTGTTCTAAGCCTACTGGTTTCGTCCAATATTTTTAAAATGCAGTTTGCTGTGACATTCCCTCATACCGTCTGTATTGATAGCTTCGGCCTTATTGCTTGAAGTATTATACCTGCCACCCATCATCCTTAAAGTGTTAGTACCAACCCCCTCCCCCCAGGTTCAAGCCTAGTTGCGCCCCTATGTTCCCACGCACATTGGACCTGCCATTTCTGAGTCTCTTTATGATTTCCCCGACTTCGGGCTAAAGAATTCACGACGCTCTGCAGAAGAGCGTGGATGCTGCTTGAATAGCTAGCCCCGGCCCCAGTATCAAATTGTCTAATTTCCTGACATCTGGTAAAGGGGACATACATATAAATGCATGGCGCGGTGAGTGAATGAAGTGTTAAATTATAAGATAGCAAAATAAAAGGCCTGGCGCTGCGGTAACCAGTTCACTGATGCGGGGTGGGGGGTGTGCCTAGTGAGCGAGGCCCTTGCTCCAGCTGCGAGAGGCGCGTGCCTTGGCTATAGCGATAGAAACGTATAACGCACCTCGTGGGGAGCAGCACCGCTGGCTCCGGGGCTGGCTCGCCTCTGGAGGCAAGGCGCGGCTTTGTTAAGATTTGCAAGCTGTGCCTGCGGCTACTTGCCCCAGAGGGACCGGGCGGATGGAGCATGACGAAGCAAAACAGCTCTGCCCCACTGTAGATCAGAACCCGTCGATACAACAAATTTTATGTGAAAGCAAATTTATACAGTCAAACCAAGTGAGTTAAAAACAACGGAAACATGTATGAAAGAACTACATAAATACAATGTATTTTTATTGCAATAACAAAGCGTTGTAATACAACTAAATATAAAAAGAGCAAGCAGCACCAGGCGCGCGCTGTATGAAAGAACTACATAAATACAATGTATTATTATGGCAATAACAAAGCGTTGTAATAAAACTACATATAAAAAGAGCAAGCAGCACCAGGTGCGCGGATTAACTGAGCTAGCGCCGCGCGCCCCTCTGTAGACTCCCCCTGCATTCCACTAGGCGCGCGTCGCGATCAGATTCTTTCTACCACGCTGTCGGCAGAAGGTCACGCGCCCAACGTAATCCTATGCAAAAACGCTGCGCGCGGCCAGGTCCTGTCTCCACTTTCCACTCGTTGTCGGCTGAGCCGACAGCTATAGTTCTCTCTGCGAGAGCGCGCTTATCGCAGCGAGCCCTAAAAACAAGCAACCCAGGACCGTTTCGCCCTTATTATGGGCTCTTCAGGTAAGTAGAGCTTGATAACAGTGAACACGAGACAGACGTCTGGGAATACCTGTTGCACTTAGGGCGGTAACTGCAACAACAAGGTGATGGATGGAATGCTTGAATTCGTCCCAGCCACTGGCAATCGCTTAGGCCACATCCTAATCTATAGTTTTTCAAAAGGTACCCAGGGTTTGAGGATTCTCCTGGAAGGCATTGAGAAAATAGCCAAAATATATTGACATTAGTTCATTTTTATTAGGGAAAAGAGAAGCAAGTGCTGTACAAGAAAGCATATTGCTTTTTCCTAAAAATTGCATCAACAAAAGTTTTTCTGCAGTAGGATCACCAACGTCCCAATTTTCAGGAACAAGTAGTTGTTTCTAAACCTTTTTTAGCCATAGTTTTTTTATTTTTCTAAGCGAGTCAATTTTTCCTAATTTTTGTGGTTTCATCCGACTTTCAGTTTGTGGTGGAAACAGATATGAAACCCATGGGTGATCCAGGGATGCTATACATTTCTGAAAAATAGAAACAATTCTTAAATCAGCATGGTGTCCTTTGTCTAGATCCCTGAGAATTTTTCTAAAGAAACCAATTGTTGAAAAAATAGCAATTGGTAACAACGTGATCTTTTGCAATGTTTTGTCACGATGGGCAATTTACAAAACAATACGCTGGTACATCCCAAAGACCCTTGTGGTCGCAAGGATATGTAGGGTTTGTACTTTTTCCAAAAACACATCATACCCAGAGTCAACAACTCAGCTGCAGCTTATAATGATTTTTCCACTCATAGAACAATTTGTTTAGCAAAATATAATGAACAACAAGCACTTTCAATGCAATAGGTCTCGCATTTGCGAGCGTTTAGGCTATTGGCATTGTAAATGACAATGCCTTTTAATTATGTGTTTTTAAAAGCAACACATATATAAAAGGTATTGTTCTTTCTATTGCCAATAGCTCTATGTCTTGCAAATGCAGGACCACTTTAATGGTGGCTACGCCCCTTTCTTTAGATGCTGCTCCCCTTACTCAGGTTACACTGAACAGCGTCTAAAGGATGGGGCATGGCCAACATTAAAGTGAAAGCGCCTATGGGGCCCTTTCACCCAAAGAGAAAAAAAATTATTAACTAAGAAAGCTTCTGTAGCGCGGCCGCTAAAGTGAAAGCGGCCTTTACTGTTAATTAAATAAATAAATAAGCATGGCCACAAAAGTGAAAGCCGCCTATGCTGTCATATAAATATACATTGCCTATATGCTGTGTTAAGTTAGCATGAGCTTAATAGGAGTTTAAAAGCCATTTTACCTTTCTGCTGCTTCTGCACATGACACATAGCTGTTGCTTTAGCTTTGAGCCTAGTAGAATGTTTTGATTCATGCGAGAATAATATGTTGTTACTCTGATATCAGCCTTGCTTGGTGAGCTGTGTCTGTACAGTGAGTGCAGAAACCTTCAAGGATATCTCAACACAGTGGTTGTTGTGAGGTCTGATCTTGGCACGTTCCTAGACATAACATACATGCAGCTGCGGCAAAGTTCTGGCTTTAGGCGCGTTTTATATTGCTTTGCACAAGAGCATAGAAACACACTTGATGGTGCTTCGCATGCAGAGAGCTAGTGGAAGATGATGTGATCCCTTACCACTAGGATCTTGAGGTGTGGGGCCGCCCTGCTAAAACCCAAAGAGACCTTCTTAGATATAATACAATATACTAGCTAGGGAGGGTGAGAATTAGGTGTTACTGAACCCTATTCGTTTTAGCATAATACCATGCTTTCACCTTTTGTGTTCTACGGACTAGTGACTATGCTGATTACTTTGTTTCTTATAATAGGTTTGCTTGTATTAGCTAAGATACTGCGTTTAAGAACACTGCATTAGTGAATAAATATTTCAAATATGCACGTGTCCTCTTTTACTCCTTGTTCTGGATTGGAATGATTGTATATAATGCTGTAAATTGAATGATTAAATTAGCGGGCCAGCTAAAATGAAAGCGGACCGTGCCGTAAATTAAATAAGTAAATAAGCGGGACCGCTATAGTTAAAGCGGATCACGCTGTAATTTAAATAAATACATTGCTAATAATAAAAAAGCTTGCGACGTGCTGCTATGTCGTGGGTGGAATAGGGGAAGATGATTAAAGAAAACAGTGCTCACCGACTACATAAAGCAGACTGCGTAACAACACAAGTAAAAAGTCCAGTTGTTAAGGGAGGTTACAAATGCAGACAAGGTGGGACCAAGGAGGGACTACTAAGTCTATTCACAAATGAAAAGCAACGATTTTGCAAAGAAAGTAACAGGAGCCAATTGAAAAGACGGTGGGAATAGGCAGAGCTTTCTATGCCATACCTCAATACAGCATACCTCGCAGCGCATGCGCTGATCAGACTCAACCTAAAAAATGGTTATGAAGGATACATATGTATTTCTGAACTGTTCACAAGATACTGTGCTCATGAATAGTGGTTATTTGTACACAATGTATTCTTTTATGCACAACGGCTTACATTTGGAAGCCAATTGGTGATAATTGTTCTACTAGTCTGTATTCTTATAGGTCTACTGATAAAAATTGTAGCCCCAAATTGCCTGGCTGGTCCTAGAGCCCACAACACACAATACCTCAAGAAGGGACGTGGAGACATCACATTTCAGCCAGCAAAGTCAATGTTATTTGTTAATAATGTGAGTAGATGCAGAATTTGGACACTAGCTCAGCCACCACTGAGTCAAACCAACGAAAACCCGACATTTCTGAAAAGTAGACACTGGGTAGTCTAGAACGATGTGACTCATCTGAATACCAATAAGATTTCTTACTCATAATGTTTTGCTAAACTCAAACCTTGGCTAATACATGTGTTTTCCTCACATTTTTGTGAGAGAAAGTTACAGAAGCTACAGGGATCCACAATATTCCTACCACCAAGCTTTCCACTTGTGTGGGTGGGTCTAGTGCTTGCAACATGAAAGGTCCCAAAACACAACATGGACAAGGCAGACTTTCCACTCAAACCCACCCATATGTGGTTTGGAAATGTCAAGAAGAAATAGATTAGAAAGCTATTACGTTTATGTGACCCAAAAATACAACATTATGGAACTCAATTATGGGATAATCATCCTGATTGAAACAATATGTATAAAAATGAGAAATACATTTTCTTTAATGATGTTTCCAATACTTAAATACATACTCTTTTTGAAGTTGTGGATACAGAAAGCTAATATGACAGCGAATAAAATGCTACTTCACTGTTGAGAAAATACTGACTCTGCAACCAACAGGCAGATTTGCTATCTAAACTAGCCACACTTAATAGAGTACATTTTAAAGACAGAAAAGGTTTTGTTTTCTTCGCAAGGATATAGGAGGACTTTGGGGGTTCCTATGACTAACAGAATGGTTACTTCACTTTGTGTATAACAAAGCATTGCTTATGATATCTGATATTTTCATGAATTCCAGCACGATTGCCAGGTTGCATAATAAAAAGTAAAATGTATTAATGTAGGTGTTTTAATGTGGTTGAATATGTTTTGTATGATGTGAGACTCTTCAGAAAGCTAGGGCCGTTTTCAGAACCCTGGAAGGGCAAAAGCATTAAGAAGATTAGGCTTTGCCTTGAAATGACAGTAATAAGCCCAAATCAAGCCATGTGTTGAAGTACCTTTCCTTGAAGTAGAACAATTCACCGTGCGGATTCTAAACAGGGATTTTTACAAAGGACTTTTTAAGTTTTCTAAAAAAAGGGGAAGAAGTCAGACCGAAAGTAAGAAACCAGTTAGAAATATAAAGCTGGTTGAATTATTTAAAAAGCAGAGTGATCAAGGATCAAACAAGAAAACAGACTTATAAGCAGAAATAAACCCCAGAAGCTGATCTAAAACAATATGTGAGAACAATCATAAACCATAGACAAA
Source organism: Lissotriton vulgaris (assembly GCF_964263255.1). Classification (NCBI taxonomy): domain Eukaryota; kingdom Metazoa; phylum Chordata; class Amphibia; order Caudata; family Salamandridae; genus Lissotriton; species Lissotriton vulgaris. The sequence goes on along the minus strand of NC_141691.1, from coordinate 734,286,270 downwards.
GGGCAACACTTGAAGGTAAGGAAGCACCCCTCATGATGATATCATCAGGGTATGTTTGGCAGAAAGTATGAGTAAATCAACAAGCAGGTGAACAGTTTCTTAGATTTGCTAATGTAAACGAATCTCCAAAATAAAGGTTATATATCATTCATATCTACAGCTAGGACTTTCGTAAACTTATTAATTTATTGATTCATAAAACTATTTGATCTATTGATAGAAACCTACAGAAATCATTTTATCCACAGACAGGCAGTTTCTGTCAACAGAAAATCTACTTATTTTAGCGCTTATATTAAGATGGAGAACACATCTTAGAGGCCAAAGCCCTTCTTGTACACCATCAAATAAGGCGTGGTTGTTTCTCACATGATTTTGTGTACTTATTCCAGTCTTTCATGGCAGTAGGAGAGCATGTGAAAAATGGGTGTGAAAAAATGGTTTGTCAATACCCATAGAATTATGGATTCGAAGGTGTCCACTACTTTCCAAAGCTTCACACCCCACCCCTGGAATGGAAAATCCCATGCCCCTCCCTAGTCCTAACCTTTGTTGAAAATTAATTATATGAGTGGATTATCTGCAGTCAAAAGTGTAGTTATCAGATTTAAAAAAAGAATACAAATATTAATTCTTTCAATCAGGATTTGCAATTTAATCCTGCAAATTCCACCTTTTCAACAGGTGCATGTAGGCAAATTCAACTTAGTTGAATCAATGGTTTAGTTAATGAGACCATTGATCCGTTTTCTAGATTATACTCTAGAATACAGAGTTTGGCTTTCTAGACGCCCTAACACCAAAGACTCCGACAAAGTGCCAACCTGAGACAAAACTAATTGGACCGCAACCGCCTCACATCTCAGTGAGCAATATTTGAGTAAGATGTGTATCGGGGGGTGTCCAAGATGGCGGAGTAAGGCGTCCAAGATGGCGGAGTGAGGACGCTGTGGAGTGCAGCCAAGCTAGAGGCTCCTACTCACCCTACTGACGGCTATTCTGTAATCAAGATGTTCTCTTTAGCGTTTTTCGAGTGTATAACGCTATCAGATACAGGATATAAGATGCATGGCTGAAAGATATTAAAAAGGACCCGATCGTTCAAACAAAAGAAAAGTTACTCACCCGCAATCCAGCAAGAATCTATACCGGTCATCGGTTACTGGATACCTCTGTCTCCACTAAGTCGTGGCGGCAAATGCTGTGGCTGTTTCAGAATCCCTTGCGGATCGCTCGGCACACGATCCCGTGGCTGGTTAGTGGGTCGGTGCTTGGTTGGTCTGGGCTGCAACCGCAGCGGGGGCTGGTGCGGAGGCCGCCGCTGCTGCCTGTTTTGCCTGACACGGCTCCTCTTGCAGAAATTTTGGTGTGAGGATTCCGAGGGAGGATGGCGCCGAAGAATGTCCCTAGAGCGACTCGCGCCAACAAGAATGCAGTTGTGGAATCAGCGGCTGCCTCTCCAACGCCCATAGCGGCTATCTCGACCAAGACTTCCACTGACTCTACTACGACCGCCTCAAGTATGCTGATTAGACTGCCTGGAAGAGTCGACCCACTGCCTGCATGTAAGCAAGTGCTACGGCCGCCTGTACTTATAATCTCGGATGCTTCTGTTAACAAGGGCACTACAAAGAATGGGCTTTCATAGTCTTCCAAAGGCGACATTGGGAGCTGTGAAAATAACATCGCTGATACATTTGCAACTCATGGAAATAACAATGTTGCCGCTTTCGCCAAGCCAACAGGGTCCTCGGTGGTTGATACTGTTGATATTGTTGTTACTGCTGACCAGGTACAGGGTCCGGATAGTAATTTCAAAGGTTCTCAATCACCGTATAAAGAGACCAATACTTGTGAGACGGAGGGGGACCTAGATAAAACCAACGATATAGTCCCTGTAGAGGAGGGGTCAGTGTTGGAAACAACTCTTCCGGAGCTCATAAATTCAGAGGCCACTCATACCCTTGCTCATACTCATACTCACAACGCGGTCAATTTAGAGTCAGGTAATCCCTCTATGAGGGTGTGTGATAAACTAATAACACCTACACTGGTTGGTACCGACTTGCTTGCTGTTCGCCTATCTGCTGCGGGGGATGAAGAGGCAGGGGAAGATGGCTCTACCGAGGAATACGAGTAGGTTGATGATGAAGAGCTCATCAATCCCTCCTCAGACACAGTCAAATTTCTGGAGGACCGAAGGGATAAGGCTAAATTAAAGGCAAAAACTAAAAATAAGAGAGGGAAAGCACTCACCACTGCAAACATGCCAGCTATAATTACTGCTTCTGCCCCCAGGAAGATTCTCCTTATCGAAAAGAGCCCACTCAGCAGGGCCGGACTGGCCATAGCGGGCACCCGGTGTTTCCCCGGTAGGCCTCTAGGGTGGGGCCGGTTTTGGGCCTCTGGGGGGCCGTTTTTGTTACCGGGGGTCTGAAATGTTGGCCCCCGGTAACAAAATTGGCCGAAATTGGCCGTCGCACACTGCTCACCTGCACTCCCCCTGACCCCAGGGGGGGCAGCTGAGCAGTTCGCCATGGCCTGTTTATGTTCTCAGTCCGGCCCTGCCCCTCAGGAAATGGATACAGGCAAAGGGACTTGTGAAAAATATGTCTTTGCGACTGTCAGGCACTAGCCCAACGGACCATGATTCCATTAAAGTCTGTCCTGCTCTACTGGAGGGTGCTTCTCTTAACGATAGTGATAATACTCTTCCAACGCCTTATATAAATATTACTTTGCCAACACTATCGCCCGAGCCACTCCTAGCACCTGCTGGTTTTGATCTGACTCCCTCCATTGCATCGGTATCGTCAAGAGAGTCAATATCTAACATTAGCAACTCTACTTCTACTTCAATGACCTCTATTCCCCTAGTCTCACTTGTACCTGTGAACTCTGATATATCAAACGCAGCTTTAGCTTCAGTGCCAGCTACTATCGGAGAGCAAGAGGCTATTATCTCTCCCTTTGATATTATTCTACAAACTCTAACCAGTCATCGCCTGGAGGCACAAGAACATTTTTTGCAATTAGGGGGGAGATCACAGGATCTTCAACACAGGGTTGTAAATATAGAAGAAGGGTCAGCTCGCACCTAATCTTTCTTGAACCAACATGATACTCAGATTATATATATATATATATTTTTTTTTTTGGTGTAAGAACTTTATTGCACTTTTTTATCACACACAAGACAAATCGATAAACACCCATGGTGCGATCGCCTACAACCGCAACGGGCCGGCACCCTGCAACCATGGTCACGAGCAACTGTTCCAGTGCTACACAGCCCATCAGCTGACATCCAGCGGACCGGCGGCACATTATTAGATAGAAATCCGTCGCGCGTCAGTGCTATGTTCGCTGCCGTATACATCAATAATCTTACTTTTTCTCAGTTTTTGTACATTGAACTGAAACGTAACTGAACTTAACAGTCCCCAACTTGTAGTTTAACCTCTGTAATCCTCCCTCTGCATCACAGCATCCTCCCTCCCAAGAGCTAGCACAGTATACATGTATGTCTTATGTCATCGTCTACATGCGTTCATTCATACAACGTCCGCTTCCGTTTCTGCCGTGCCATGCACAAGTAAGTATTCACATAAGTATCCCCAGTAATCTTTGGGCCTAGAGCCGATTGGCAGTTCCTCCTCATATGTGTTAAGCGTGTCACGGCAGTATACCATGTCTTCTATCCAGCGTTTCACCTCCGGCTTTCTCTTACTATTCCAGTGGATAGACACCCGTCTTTTAGCCAACAGGAGTGCAACCGCACAGAACTTGCGCTTCAACGCTCTCAGGTGCGGAGTGATACCCAATAGGCAGATCTTTGCATCACAGGACATGGTAACCCCCAACATCTCGTTCAGAACCTGTACGACCTGCTCCCAATAGCCCGCCACCTGTCTACAGTGCCACGCTAGGTGCATGAAATCGGCCCCTTCCTGGTTACACCTGCAGCAGTTGGAATCCTCCCGTAGTCCGTGTTTGTGTAGCCTCTGTGGGGTGTGATAGACCTGATGCAGATACTTGTAATGTATTATTTTCAAGTTCCCGTTAGGGGTCAGCATACCCGTGAGCATGCACGCGGAGTCCCATTCTACCTCCGTCAGGGGCTCCGCCAGCCCACCGCTCCACCTGTCCCTGGCCTTGAGTGCGGAGCGTCCCACCGCCCCCTGCATACTTGCATAAAGTTTGGATACCATGTGAGATGCCTTGGGTGTTGTCAGGAGTAGTTGCAAGGGTGCAAGGGTGGGTGGTTCTACCGGATACGACGGGTAGTGTTCACGTATTGCTCGGCTCAGCCTGTAGTAATTGAAAGTAAACAGTGGAGATGGGTTTGCGATGTATTGTAGTTTATCGAGTGTTTGAAATTCCCCATCCTTGTACAGATCCCCCAGTGTGTCTATACCTGCACGCCGGAACAGATCCATTCCCACCTTTTCCTGCGTCACCGATAAGGCTGGGTGGTGTGCTAGTGGGAGTGTGGGTGCGTATAGCGGAAGACAATTTGCCTCTTTACCCATTAGTCTCCATGCCTCAATGGTCGCGTCGACTGTGTTAATGTCCCGTTCATGCAGTTTGGTGCGTTTGTGTGTGAGCATGTGAGCCAGAGGGATTGGGTCAGTATCGCCCGCCTCTACCGCCACGTGTGTCAGAAAGGGCACTTCATGATACCAGAAGTGTGCGTATTGTGCCTGCGCGCATAAGTAATAGAGGTAAAAGTCTGGCACCCTGAACCCACCCCTAGCGTAAGGCAATGTCATAGTGCGCAGGTCCATCCGCGCTTGTTTACCTGCCCATAGTAAATTTAGCACAAGTGTCTTGATGTTCCGGAAGACAGCAGCGGGGGGTTTTATAGGGATGTTGTTGAATAGATAAAGAAATTTCGGCAATAGCACCATTTTTACTATCGCTGCCCTGTCTGCCAATGAGAGTGGAAGTCTGTTCCATTTTTTAATTTTATCTTCCAGGGTAGCAATCGTCCACCCATAGTTGGTCCTGACGACTATTTCAGGGTCTCTGTGAAACCACACACCCAGATATTTTGTGGGTTCCTCCTGCCATTCCAACGGATAATCTAGTTTAGTTGGTTTCGTGCTATCTGTTAGCGCCAGCACCAGGGATTTATCCCAGTTTATTTGTAAGCCGGCTTGGTGGCCAAATTTGATATATTCCCTCAGGAGAGGATTTAGGTGTTGTTCCGGGTTTTTGACATATAGCACCATGTCGTCCGCGTACAGTGATATGTGTATGGGACGGGAGGGCATTTGAATTGCTGAGTGATGGTAGTGCTGACGGATTTTGCAGGCCAGTGGTTCCAGCACCAGAGCAAAAAGCATTGGAGAAAGCGGACATCCCTGTCTAGTGCCTCTGTTGATAGTTATGGGTTCCGATATGTATCTGTTTACTCTGATTCGTGCCGTCAAATTCGTGTATAGCATCGCTATCCATCCCTGAAATATCCATGGGAATCCCATGCGCACTAATACCGCTCGGATAAACTGCCAACCAATAGTATCAAACGCCTTGGCAGCGTCTAACAGTACTGCCACTGCCTTCGTTTCCGGCGCTAGGTAGTGTGCTAGCGCGAACAGTGTCCGGGTGTTGTGTGTGGTGGCCCTGTCCGGGATAAATCCCGACTGATCAGGCCGGATTAACATTGGCATGAGAGGTTTTAATCTGTCTGCCAGCAGACTGGCTATAATTTTGGTGTCTACATTTAACAAGGACAGTGGACGGTAGGAGTCGCACTTGTCTGCGTCCTTTCCGGGCTTCAGCAATGTGATGAGTAGGGCTTCCCTCAGTGACGCCGGCAGAGTCTGGGCCTCATGTGCCGCCCCGTACATCTGCACTAAGTGCGGTGCAAGTGTGTCAGCGTACGCCTTGTAAAATTCAGCCACAAAGCCGTCCGGCCCTGGGGCTTTGTTGTTAGGTAGGCGTCTAATGGTGTCGGTGACCTCCTCTACAGTGATGGGGCGTTCTAGGTACTTTCTATGACCATCCGCCAACCATGCCATCTCGATGTCCTCCATATATTTCAGTAATTCCGCCTGTGATGGCGAGGGGTGTGCCTCATATAACGTGCCATATGTGTGCATAAATTCTTTTAGTATGCCCTTAGTGTCGGTGATCTCTACCCCGGCGCTGTTGGTTATGGTTGTGACATTTTGCGGTGTTCTGCCTGTGCAAATTTTTGCCGCCAGTTCCCTGCCCGGCCTACCCCCTTCTCCATACCTCCTCGCAGTTGCTCGTTTAGCCACATAATTTAGTTCATCAGCTGCAAATGTAGCATGTTCCGTTAATAGCAATTGGATATCCCCCAACAGTTTAGTGTCACCAGTCTGTGTGTAGGTCTGTTCTAGGTTTTGAATGGCTTGCTCGCGCGTGCGTATCTGATGCCTGATATCTTTGAGGATGCCCGACGCTGTACTGAGGCAGACTCCCCGGATGGTGGCCTTGAAGGCTTCCCATAACAAGCCAGGGTCTTCTGTTGTCGGGCCGTTAATGGCGAAGTATTCCTGTATTGCCTTATGTATGGTGTCAACGTACACTGGGTCTCTCAGTGCGGTCGCCTGAAAACGCCAGGTGAAGGGGGGTGGGTCGTAGTGAGGGATGTCTACTTCTAATAGTACCGGATTGTGGTCTGACAGCGTGCGCGGTAAGTGCTGAACATCCCACACCCACGTGAGTATATTTTGTGTGCCCAGCCAATAATCTATCCTGGACCAACTGTTATTCGCTGCGTTTATGTGTGTCGCCGCTGTCATCCCGGGGTTACGAACCCTCCAGAGTTCCACCAAATTCAGGTCCTCCATAGCCTCCCTCAGCATTTTCCGCGCATTCCCATGTTGTTCTGAGGTGTGTGTAGCTCTATCCAGTGAGTCCTGTAGTGTGACATTGAAATCTCCTCCCCACAGTACCTGGGGTGTTGTCATATTTGCGATGTAGTGCCATACTTTGCTAAAGAACCCCGGGTCATCTATGTTAGGACCATAAGTGTTTACCAGTAGGATCTGCTGCCGCCTAAGCCTGCCAGCCAGCAGCACGCATCGCCCAGCAGTGTCTCTTTGTATGTCAGTAACTTCAAGGCCCGTACCCTTCCTGATCAATATGCACACGCCTCTGGAGTATGTCGAGTAGCTAGAGTGAACCACTGTTTCAGCCCAACGTGCCCCCAGTGTCGAGGTGCCATCCCGGTCTAAGTGCGTTTCCTGTAAAAAAACAATGTTAATGTGCAGTCTATCAAAATAGGCAAATAGCCGCCTGATCTTCTTCGGGTTGCCTAGACCCCTCACATTCCAAGTTATCAACCTTAGCGTGTCCCTACGTGACATGTATATGTGTTAGATGATATGTGAACCACAGCAGGTACCCAGTCCGCTTGTTGTAACGTGTGCATAAGTTGCCATACCTTACAGCTTTTTAGAATAGACAATAACATGCGGTTTAAATGAACAGTATTCACATTACTGTGCGTCTCCAAGGAGTTCGCCATGCTTCTCAGACACAGAGGTTTCAAACGGTTACTTTCTGGTAGTCTCATGTTCCCCCCACCCACTTTAGCGCCCAAACTGTGCCAAAGCCATCCCTGATGTAACTTCAACTTTAACAGTAACTTCTTCGTCCAACATAGTTCGGGGTACACCCTCCTGGGGGTGTCACCAGGGTCACACATCTCCATCCACATAGCGGATGTGGACGGTCACATACGCGCATTACTAGTAATAGAACCCGTGTTTGATTCCTTCCAACCCCCTATCCCCCATCCAGCACAATCGGCATCTCTGAAATGTCAATTCTCCAGTATGCTGGCCTACCCTTTGTCTCTAGTCCCTGTTCGAAACCTGGGGTGATGCTAAGCAATGTATGCAGTGTCTCTCGCTTAGCCAGTAGTCAAACAATAAGGCTGGTCATGGTCGCGGCCACCCTCCCATCGCCACTTGGGCAAGTAGCCGGCGTACCCAGTCTGCAACTGCACTGCGTATACTCACATCTGGATCATCACCGCCGTGGCATCACTTACTTGCAGACAGCATTCGCGGCAAGTTTGTAAGCGCTTGTTCGGTCTCGTTAATGCCGCTCGTGTTGCCAGCATGATCCGTGTGATTGTTCGCGGGTGACAGTGCATGTAGATGGCCGTGTCTTGTAGTTGTAGTACAAACATGTCGTCAGCTTGATACCAGTTCAAAATATTCATTCCACATCACTCGTCTGGTCATTGCGGTCTTGCTGTTTCCTCCGCTTTCCCTGCTGCTTTACGAATTCTTGAGCCGCCTGCACCGTTGGTAGTATGATTGGTTTCCCGCCAGTGAGGACTTTGAGCTTCGCTGGATAAAGCATGGCGTATTCCATGCCCAGGTCTCTCAGCTTTTGTTTGACTGGGGCGAATTCTTTACGAGCCTGTTGCACCGCCATGGTGTGGTCCGGGTAGAACTCCAGAGTGTTCCCTTGATGTGTAATTTTCCCCCGCTCTCTCGCTTTTCTCAGGACCGTGTCTCTGTCCCTGTAATTAAGCAGTCGCGCGATGATCATTCGCGGGGTGGCTCCAGGTTTTGGTACAGGGGCCAGTGAACGGTGTGCACGCTCCACCAGGAACACTTGAGATAGATTTTCAGCTCCGAAGAGTTCTTTCAGCAGGGTTTCTATATAGGTCTCCATTTTCCCCGTGTTCGTGGACTCCGGCAGGCCCGAAATCCGAACGTTGTTCTGCCTGGACCTGGCTTCCTGGTCCTCTACCTTGGCTCGCAGGACCTCCACCGTTTTCTCCAGAGCACCGCAAGTCTTGGTTGTGGTGTTTTGGGCATCCTCAAGCTTCGAAATCCGCTGTTCTGTTTCCGTGAGGCGCCCTTCGTGCTGTTCAATTTTCGCCGCCATGTTGTCGACCCTCTGCACCACGTTATCAAGCTTACCGTTCATCTCTTGCAAACTTTGTTGTATCGCCCTTAGTACTGATTCCATGCCCGTGCCCTCCGGTGTCTCCCGGCCCCCTTCCGCCTCCGTTTCTGCCGTATTATTTCTGCCTTGATTCCGCTTCTCAAATTGGAGCTTGGGTTGGTTCCGGTCAGGCTTCCCCATTGCAGTGCACCGTTTCAACAGGCGTCGACCCGCTGTGTGATGGCCGCTGCCCGGCGATGCCCTCGTCGTGGAACTGGCACAGGTCGCTGTTGTCTCCGCTCCAACTCTCTCAGTGCGGGTGGTTAAGCGTGGGTGCTCTCAATCGCAATCCGGCCCCCAGTGAGGCCCCAGCCGTCGGGTGCGGCAGGTATCGTTACGTGCTGGTCGTAGGTGGGGCACTGCGAGGGCAGAGGTCCACACCTCAACTCCCCGTTGCTCGGAGGGGCCGCTCTCGTGCAGTCTCTAAGGTCAGCTTTGGTGCATGGCAGTGCATGTACTTATGAGGCGTCTCCGCTCGCTATATCACCCTCCTGCATGCCCTCAGCCGTGGTGGGCTCGTTTTCCGCTTCGTTTTCTCGTGGGGGGGTCCGAGCGCTCTGCATTCGCCGTTGCTGTGGATGCATGGACTACGGCAGGAATCACGCGCCCTTGCCGTTCCCTTGCGGAAGGATCGCCGCCGGTCTATGGAGGGGTCCGACCGGTGTGAGCGTCCGCTGTAGCCGCCAGACTCGTGCGTTCCACGGGCGCCGCCATCTTGCCCTCAGTGGAACGCACGCCGATATGAAGCGGCTCCGAGTCCTGGGGTCTCGCGGGGGCCCGCCGAGTCCTCGTCGGAGGTAAACAGTCACTCACCGGCCCTCGCCGGGTGTCGGCAGAGGTCCTGACATGCTGGTCGTTGTTGCAAGCTCCGGGTCACCAAGTCACCAGGGCGGCCATTTTGCGCGGCGCCTTCGTGGGCTCCGAATCTGCGGCTGAAACTCCAGATCTCTGCGCAGCTGACCGTGGCTTCGTGCAGGGAGAGGTCGGCCTTATGTTCCGACGTCCATATCTGCGGACTCCGCTGATTTTGGTGGGGTTTTAGGGGTTCAAAGGCCGTTAAGTGCGCGACCGTCCGGCGGAGCTGACTCGCTAGCCAGCCATACCGCAGTGCGCCCTCTAGCGCCCCCCTGATACTCAGATTATATCCTTACAGTTGAAGGTGGAAGACTTAGAAAACCGCCAAAGACGATCAAATTTGAGACTCTTTGGCATACCGGAAGGAGCAGAAGGGTCAGACCCAAGGGCCTATCTTGTAAAGTTATTTCAGAAGGCATTCCCAGATCTATCTGACTGGGATTGGGATTCTCAACTCCAGAGAGTCCATCGCTTACCCTTAGTTTAGAGGAATAAGGAGAGCAAATTTCCCCGTCCCATTCTTTTTCATTTCGGTAATTTTGTACTAAGGCAGGCAGTTTCATTGAAAACACGCCTTAACTCTCCTGTTATAATGGAGAATCGGTCTTTTTTTGTCCGCTCTGATCTCAGCAAAGCTACAATGGATAGTCGGTGGAAGCTACGTAAATTCATCGACCCAATCAAATCTATGGGGGGGGGCAAGTGTTCCTGCAGGAGCCTGCCCGCCTTAAGGTTATTAAGGGTGGCCACACATATTTTTTCACTGACGAGAGGGAAGCGGAGACCGCACTCTCAAAATGTGCTTAATCAAAAGGGAAGAGAGGCTTAGATCTGTAGTCTAAGTGGTAAGATTTGCCATTTTCTCTCTCTTTTTCTTTTTCCTCTTTCTTCCCTCTTTTCCCATCTCTTTACCTTAGTCTGTCTTCTTTTGTGAATTCTTACTCTTTCTGGTACCAATTTGTCCATACTTTTCAATCTCATTTTATTATTTTTATTCTCCACTTTACACAACTAGCATTGTTTTTTTCTTTGCCAGTAGGGTAAGCCTCAGGCTGCTTCTCTCTGTAGCTGCCTTTCCAGCGGCAGCAGAGTACAGAGGGGTGTCCCCTCCCGAGGAGGGAGAGGGAGTGGGGGAGGGGGGTGGGTTTTTTAGGTTCTCCAAGGGGTGGTTTTGTGTGGGGGATAATTTTTTGGAAAAAAGAAACACGAGAAGGAGATTTATTGAAAATGATAGGAGGGAGACATCCATGTTTTTTTTAGCAGAAGGATAAAAACTGTATATTCTGTTTTTTTTAATGTTTAGGCTAAGATGTTTAGCTTGGAACGTTGCGGGTCTTAATAGCAAGAATAAAAGAAGACTTCTTTCTGAAGAGTTAAGACTGTATGACCCACACTTTGTTTTTTTTATCAGAGACTCATATCACCAATAAAGACAGGAAATTATTGGGCCAACTTGGCTATGATGTCACAGTATGCTCTGCATTACATGCTTCAATCAGAGGGGTTGCTATTCTTAAAGATAGACAACTCAGAGCAGAAACTTTTAAAACTGCCCTAGATAAAGATGGACGATGGGCTATTGTGCAACTGTCTATTGAAAAGTGTAAATACGTACTTTGTGTGGTCTATGTGCCAAATTCTGATGATTCCATTGCCTTTGATCGACTAAATATGGAGCTGCTGGATTGGGAAGGGTAACTTATCATCATGGGTGGGAGATTTCAATTGTATAATGGATTATCAGCGAGATACTATAAGACAGGGTGCTTTTCAACTTATGCGCAAATCACGTGCCTCGATTTTAGAAATTAGTCGCATTCACAATATCAGGGACATCTGGCGTAGTATTCACCCCAACATTTCAGGTTACACTTACTATTCTGCGCCTCATAAACTAGGCTCCCACATCGACATGGCCTGGGCTACAGATAACGTATTGAACACTAGCTCCATCAAGATCTGCCCAAGGGTCACTTCAGACCACAATCCCATCTTGCTTACGTTTAATACCCCACAAATCCATCCGGGCCCGAGGATGTTTTCCTTCCCCAGGCACTTACTAACAGATATAGGGTATATTTCACAGCTCAAATCACATCTTATAGAATTTATCAGAATTAATCTCAATTCTACCTCATGCCTTATAGTCTGGGATGCCTATAAGGCCAGTATAAGGGAGTTCAGCCAACAATTTGTCTTCAGGCAGAACTCTGAGCGTCATAACACAAATAAAATGTTGACTTCTAATATTATGAGTAAAAACAACAGCGGTCCTATGCAAAGAGGAATGTAGTCAACAGATAAATATAGACACAATGGAAACTATATTGTAAATTGACTTGCCCAGCCGGGCAGAGGTCTAATATTTAATTTAGAAACACATTTTTAGAAGATACCTTCAACAATTTCTTGGAGGTGGGCACAAGCCTGTGCCCAGACGTTTACAAATTGTCATGGTTAGCGGAGGGGATAGAAAGTAGGGAAAGGTTTTTAGGCAAAAGCTATTGTATTCTGTGCATATAGCATTAACAGAATTCACATTCACACCATTACTTGAGATATAGTAACAAATACACAACAAAGTATATGGTGTAGAAGTTGTCGACGGCGTTTCGATCCCATTACAAGGTTACAGGGATCATCATCAGGACTGAGTAAAGCCTAATCATTCCTAGCCATGATAGCCTAAAGGAAAAGAGGGAGAAAAATACGGAAGTTTGTCCAAGAGAGGACACATTTTAATGATCGCTACAAACTTACATTTGTAAATAAACATAAGTGACATTCAGTGTCGCCTTAAGGGCCTATGTCAAGGAATTGGTCACGAGGAGTGAAGTAAAAATTGCGGGTTTTCAAGACTTTAAAAACTGCCATAGTGACAAAGAACTTTACTATATAGCAGAAGCATTCATTCAATATCCATGTTTTTTCACGTGCCTGATATAGACAAAAGTGACATTCATATTGCTGTGTGCCTTGTGAGCGTACAGGCCGTGCGATAAACACATGAGATTTTCAGCGAAATTGAAGTGCCACGTTCACGATACTACAGTGGTGGACATGCTGTGTGCGAGTCTAGGTCGGCGGTGAAAAAACCTCTTTGGCTGGGAAAAACCTTTACTCATGCAATAACCGCTTTTTACATGCATGTAGAGTCATCAATGTCAGCCAGGTCACTCACCCATTTATCCCTCAGTGTTCCCATTGGATCAGGGAGGTTTTTTACAAGTTTCCGATAAGTGTGAGAGATGGCCCTCCTCGGCATATAGTCTGTCAATAGCCTATCCTCCATTGGCGATGCCTCCCGGACATCAGAGCCAGCCTTCAAGACCCGCACCAGGGAGTGTCGTATCTGCATGTACCTAAACAATTCGGAAGGGGCCAGTGCGTATTGTCGTTGTAAGCTGTCAAAGGACACCACCTCTTCCTTTTGCCACATATCACCGACCGTTGATATCCCAATGTCATCCCAACGGTCAAATCCTTTACTGCGTCTGAGGGTTCCCAACCGTCTCAAGTCCCACACTGGAGTAAGCCGGGTTATCACTCCCTGCCATCCTAATCTTGGCTGTGCTGCATGCCACAATTCTAGGGTGTGTCGCAGTGGGCCAAATTTAGTCTGCGCTAATTTTTTGTCGTAAAGGGGCGCCAACATGCCCCTCACTCCCAATTGCGCCCTGTCTGCCTGCAGCGCCGGGTCTGTCTGTGGGAGGTGTATCCATTGATTCACCACTTTTAATTGGGCGGCCCAGTAATAAAGTTCGACACCTGGAAGCGCTATCCCACCGTCATACCAACAACATACCAGTTTGGTTTGTGCAATACGCGCCGGCTTATTGCTCCATAATAGACTGGATACCTGAGCAGCAATGGCTTTGAAATAGGAGGGTGTCACTATATATGGGGTATGTTCCAAGATGTATAGGAACCGCGGTAGGGCCATCATTTTAACAAGCATTTACAATGCAACGGTTTCGCCTTTGCAAAAGTTAGAGCTATTGGCATTGTAAATGACAACATTTTTATTTATGTGTTGGTTTTGAAAACAGATAAATAAATGACATTGTCATTTACATTGCCAATAGCTTAATCTCTCGCAAATGTGAGACCTATTGTCCCCTACTGGACGAGCTCAGCAGACAGCAATTACTACCACACACACACACCCAGAGCCACACATACACAGCCAGCCACACACACACGTTGACCCTTTCACCTACCATGCTTATAACCACCTCCTCTCCCCTGTCTACAACAATCGGCCCCTCTCCACTGTCCTGCTTCCAACCACATCCTCTCACCTGTTCTGCTTACAACAATCGATCCCTCTCGCCAGCCCTGCTTCTAACCACCTTATCTCGCCTGCTCTGCTTATAATCTGCCCCTCTCCCCTGCCCTGCTTACATCCACCTCCCCTCCCCTGTGTACAACAATCGGCCTCTTTCCTCTGCCCTGCTTCCAACCACCTCATCTCCCCTGCTTCCAACCACCTCCTCTCCCCTGCCTTCAACAATGGAACTCTGTCCGCTACCCTGCTTACAACCACCATCTCTCACTTGCCCTGCTTACAAACGGCCCCTCTGCACTACCCTGCTTACAGCCACCATCTCTCACCTGCCCTGCTTACAAACGGCCCCTCACCTCTGTTGACCTGACACCCACCCCCCTCGGGATGGCGCAGCCCTGCTTCTCAGCCAACGGCTCTTGCGCCTCATCCTCTCTGCATCACTCAGAGGTGCAGCGACCACCGGTGCAGTGGCACCGGGTCCCAAGCTTCCCAAGCTTCTGTGTGTTTGTGTGTGTGGTTCTTAAGCCTGTTATGAGTTTGTGTAGTGAAAGAAATACATTTAAAGAAGCGGCTGGGGTGGGAGGGATATCTCGATGTTCGAGTGGGCAGTTCTCCTTCCAAAGAGAGCTTAAACGAAAAACACTTTAAAAGAAACAATGTTTAATCTAAACTAAATCGTCGGTATGTCCCATAAATGGTCTTAAATATCCATCTGTCTTTTACTGTAGGTACAGCACCAGCAACCACTACATAACGATGGGTTCAGACCACAACCTCATAATGATGGGGTTACAAGCCTGGTTATTATTTAATCTTTATCGGAACGTCCTTTTACGCAAACTCCCTCACCCTAATCTCATCCAAATGTGTTCAATGCTCAAAATATTTACTCCCAAGTCATTCAGTAGGTGCCCTTCATGACAGATACAAAACGTTCCTTTACCAAAACATAAAAATGCATTACTTTTATTACATACTAAACTAGATATGGAAAACGACACCATCCAAAAAATGTTACTATTCAAAACAGCGACACTAAAAGAAGTTAGGCTCAGGACAACACGGGGGAGCCTCGCAGGGCTCCGGACATCGAGGGAGCCTTGCAGGCTCAGAGGAGTGACACCCTGCCACACGGAGCCTTCCCTAGCCCATTTGACTTACCGGGCACTCTGGCGGGGGCTCCTTGCGGGGGTCGCATTGCTCCTTCTCTCCGGACTTGCTTTGAGGGACGACCGGACTCCAGATACCTCCGGGCGCGCGCTGGGACGCCTCTCAGGTCGGGCCAATCCCTGCGCGGCACAGGAATGACGCGGGGGAGTCCCGGCGGCCGAGGACCAATCGCCGGGCTGAGAAGGTTTCTCCGGGGCAGCCAATGGCAGCGCGGCCCCGGGCAGGGAGGCGGGTGCAGCGCCTCTACAGCGATCAGCAGAGTCGTAATATATAATTAAATGAAATCTGTGAACTTTCCTTCAACACAAAGTCTCTATGTTTTCAGAAAGGCGGGGCACCGCAGCAATTGGTCCTTCTTTTGTGTTAATAGCTGATGCAACCAGGCACGCCAGACAGCTCCTGCAGACACCGGTAAGTATAAGATTTCCCCGTTTATCGTGGTATGTAGGCTACGGTGGTGAGGTAGAAAATACAGTTTGCTATATCAGTGCAAGTAGCTCCAACTGAAATGGCAGCGCGCTGAGCTTTTCACCTGGACATCTCGGCCCCGAGCAGGAAGGCGGGTGCCGTCAATGCCGGACCAGATTCGGGGGCGTTCCCGAGAATTGGCTTTTGGCTGACGTAGCCTGGCTCAGAGGAGCCGCAGCTGCAGACTGCCTTCGCGCCTGCTAGATTTGTTCGGTTGTAAGCACTTGCATGAAAACAGAAAGAAACAAGGAGATGTGATTACGGGCAGACTCTGGGCTTTGGAACTGGGGAAGGAGAGCTGCGGGCGGGGAACGGACAGCGGGAGGGGGGCGGGAACACGAGCAGCAGAAAGAAACAAGGAGATGTGATTACGGGCAGAGCTCTGGGCTTTGAAACTTGGGAAGGAGAGCTGCGGGCGGGGAACGGACAGTGGGAGGGGGGCGGGAACACGAGCAGCTGGAGGGGGGGGCGGGAATGGCACACGGACAGCGGGGTGAGGGGGGGGGGGCAGATCGGGCACTCACCTGGACTTCCTCCGGCGGCCGTGGTCGGCATAGAGTGACAACAACAAACCCAGAAGAAAAAAAAAACGAAACTCCGCCCACCGCCCAATGACGATGCAAAAAGGGTGGAGAGGGAAAAAAATGCAGGAACGCCCACGAATCTGGTCCGTGAATGACGGACAGATCTCTGTTCCAATGGCTAGCCTCCATTTATGGAGCTAGCCAATGGAACAGAGGGCGTATTCAAGTCCCCCAAACTGAAAACTAAAGATTTCTCCTGGGGGCGGAGCTAAAGCTCCGTGCCCCAGGCGAAACCTAAAAAGGGCTGCTCTCCCCAACAGGGTCAGCGGCAATGTTTCCCAGTGGTGTATGTCCCTTTTGAGATGGTCTAATGGGGGTTGCAAATTCATATTATAGAACTCCCGTGGGTCTGCCGTAGTATGGACTCCTAAATATTTGAACATGTTGTCGCCTATTTTAAGCGGGCAATTTTCTGGCATCCGCGGTGGCAGGCCGTGTAATGTGTATAAAAGAGACTTGGACCAGTTAAGGGTGTAACCCGATGCCCGACCATACGCTGTACATATGTCCAACAGGCTAATTAGGGAACGTCTGGGTTGGGTAAAATATAATAAAATATTGTCCTCGTAAAGGGAAATACGGTCCTCCCATGTATCTGTCCATCTAAGACCCTTTATCATCGGGTCCCACCGTATCCATACTGCCAGAGGTTCCAGTACCAGCGTAAATAGGAGTGGTGACAAAGGGCAGCCTTGACGCGTACCTCTTGCCAGGGGGAAATCTTGAGAGATGTGACCATTTGCAGCGACATGTGCTATCGGTTTAGTATAGAGAAATTGAACCCAGGAACAGAATTTCTGTCCAAATCCCAGGTGACGAAGCAACGCAAAAAGCAAAGGTAATGTATGTCGAATGCCATATGTGCATCCAGAGATAGCACCACTGCTGGCTCCTGCACATATACAGAAAGGGCAATTACCCCGTGTAACCTTCGTAGGTTGAGCGCCGTACTTCTGCCGGGCATAAAGCCTGACTGGTCCGGGTGTATTAGCTTTGTGAGATGTGGTCTGAGTCTGAGCGCTAGCACCTTAGCAAGCATTTTAGCCTCTGCATTTAGGAGGGAGATTGGCCTATATGAGGCGCAGACATCCGCAGGCTTTCCCGGCTTTCTAATTGCCACTATGGTGGCAGTGCGTTGCTCCAGTGGAAGTTCTCCCTTCTGCATACTTTCAGTGTACATCTGTAGCAGATGTGGTGTCACAGAGTCAGACATTTTTTTATAAAGTTCAATTGGGATACCATTTGGACCCATCGCCTTGCCCGGCTGAAGGGCCCCAATGACTGCCTTCACTTCCTCTTCCGAGAGGTCAGCCTCTAATCCCTTCGTGTCTTCAGGTGTCAATGTGGGCATGTCTAGGTCTGTGATATAGGTTAGCGCTTCATCAACATCCATGTCTGAATTCGACGAGTATACGGCCTGGAAGTGGTGTGCCAGCTCTTACACTATACCGCGGGGGTCAGTTAAGTATTGTGCCTCCCTCATGATAATCTTTGCTATCCATCTATCCTTTCTTTCCCATTTGTCTAGCCATGCCAATAATTTTCCTGCCTTATCGCCGACATCATATATTTTTTGTCGCGTGTGCAACAACTGCTGTTTAGTGAGTTCTTCCAAGTGTGCTCTGTGTTGCTGTTGTGCATCATGCAATTGGCGTGTAGTGTCAGGGGTTGGGTCTGCGGTGTGTCTTGAATCCGCAGCTGCTAGTGCTGTTTCTAATGTCTGTAATTCCAGCTGCCCTGCATGCTTATGAGCTATGATGGAGGCTATGGCTTGTCCCCTGAGGACAGTCTTAAATGCTTCACAGAGAGTGACCAGTGAATCAATCGAGTGTAGGTTATCCTAAAAATATTGTTTTGTGGTGTTCTTGTCCGAACTTTCGGATTTGAAGATAACCGGGGCATATTGGTTATATTCGTCACTCACTCCCCAGTTTCTCCCTGGCGATGCTCGTTTTCTGCTCCTTCCTGCAGTTCACTTTATGGCTCTTCGGTGCGCATCTGACCTTTTCTTTCCCTTGGTGCTCCCCCAGGTTTCCCCGTTGTTCGCCATCCTTCCAGCCAGTCCGTAGCCTCCTCAGGCGTCTCAAAAAAACAGGTTTTCCCATCCGCGATGACCCGAAGCCGTGCCGGGAAGAGCATGGAGTACGGCAATTCTCGGGCTCTTAGCGTCTTTTTGACCTCCAGGAAGGTTCTGCGTCATGCTGAGACTGCTGCTGTATAGTCAGGAAAGAAGGAAACTGTGGAGTTCTGTATGCGGACGGGCGGTGCTACTCTGGCCGTTTGTAAGATGGCGTCCCGATCCAGAAAGTTGAAAATACGGGCCAACACTGAACGTGGCGGGGTCCCGGGTATTGGTCTACCTCCTGGGACTCTATGAGCTTGTTCCACCGAAAAGAAGGTGGAAAGTCCCTTCGGCTGTAGGTGTATTTTTATGAGCTCTTCTATGTAGAGGTCCATGGCGGGGCCTCTTCTGATTCCGGAATTCCCGTGATTCGAACATTGTTTCGCCGGGAGCGCCCTTCTTGCTCGTCCAGCTTCTCATGTTTTCGGCCTCCAGCTGAGACACCTTTTTATTCAGGATGGTAGTGTCTTTGGAGAGGTTAGCCGTCACCTGTTCCACCTCCTTTACTCTGGCCGACATGGTTTGAAAATCCGCTCTCAGGAATGTAACATCCGTGGATATGGTACCCACCGTCATTTGTACGTTATAAAGCGCTTCCATACTATCTTCTAGCGTTACTTTGGGTTTACCCTCATGTTCTTTGGGTCTGGTCTGAGCGTTTTACAATATGATGGGTGGAAGAACATAAATGCAATATCAACATCTGGTAGAGAGAAAAAAAAAAAAAAGACTGGAATGGCCGCAGAATGCTGGACAATTGCGCCCAGGAGGGAAATACAATAAGCAGGTGTACATGGACAAGGGGGGTCCCATTGTGCATTAAAGAAGAGCCGTTACAAATGGAGGTATCATGATAGTGGGAACAATGACAACGGCAAGTGAGCCTATCTTCTTACGGTAAGAATTTGTTCATAAGGAATCATTTAGCTTCCAATTTGAAAGCCTTTGTTGAAGAGATTCTGCGTACTTCTGGTATAAGAGAATTCCATATCTCTGGTGCAGCACTCGAGAAAGCTCGGTGACAAGTTCTTTTTTTTGTTAAGGATGAGTGGTTTCAAGAGGAATGTAGTGGCGCTTCTTGAAGCTCTGAAACCACAGGGTAGTTAAAGATTTTGCGCAAGGTACCTGGGAGTATTGAAGTGAAAGGCTTTGTGCACCAGAACGGCTACCTTTAACTGAATTTGTGCTTCGTAGGGCAGCCAATTGAGAGACTTTAGGACTGGGGATATATGTTTGTATCGTTTGGTGCCTGTGACCACTCTAGCTGCCGCGTTCAGTGATGACCTTAGTGGAGCCAGGGCGTATTTGGGAAGGTCACAGAGGGTGGCACTGCCGTAGTCTAGTCTCGGCAAGAGAAGTGCTTGGACCACCTGCTTGAAATCATTTAGTGGAAGGAAAGGTTTGATATTTCTGAGTGACCTCAACAAATGGTTTGCTCCCTCACATACATTGTCGATATGATTTTTCATATTCAGGTGCTTCTCCATGGTGACTCCAAGAGATTTGGCTGAGTCTATGATGAGAGGAGTGCAATTGAAAGCAGAGAGGTGACTCAGTCATAGGTCTAGCTTGGGGATGTGGTTTAGAGGGTAGATGAGCAAGAATTCTGTTTTGGAAGTGTTAAGCAGGAGATGATTCTCCGTTAACCAGTTCTGAGTAGACGTTAGGGTAGTGTTGAGGGAGATGATGTTTTCCAGGGATGATATTTTCAAATAGAGTTGCGTGTCGTCCGCATACATGTGGAAGAGAATGTTCATGGAGTTTAATGAGTTAGCGAGAGGTTCCAGGAAAAGGTTGAAGAGGATAGGAGCTAGAGAGGACCCTTTCGGGACCCCATGAGTACAGGAGAGGGCTGGGAGAGAGAGTGGTTTGCCTTGACTCTGTGATCTGTGATGTAGGAAAGATGAGAACCATTGTAGCAAACCCATTCTGTTTTGCAGGATGAATAGGAGGTTGTCACCATTAACAGTGTAGAATGCGGAGGAAAGGTCAAGGAGAATAAGGAGGCAGGATTCATTTTTGTCAAGCGTTTTTAAAATGTCCTTCATAACGTGAGTGAGAGCCAATTCGGTGCTGTGCCCCTTCCTTAAACCAGATTGATGCTGGTCTAGGAGTTGATAATTCTCTACGTGAGCACAAAGTTGAAATTGAACACATTTTCCGAGAAGTTTCGCTAGGGTGGGGATGTTGGAAATGGGGCGGAAATTATTGAAATCCGATTTGTCAGAGTTCGTTTTTTTCAGAATAGGTGATACCTGGGCTGTTTTTATGCAATGGGGATCGTGCTTTGTGAAAGAGAAGCGTTTACTATCCTTGTCCAGGCGGGGATCAGTGCATTCTTGATTTCTTTGAAGATGGCCGGGGGCAACAGGTCACTGAAGTGGTTGGAAGGGTTGATATTCTGAAGAATCTTGTGGATGTCATTTTCACTAAATGGGGTAAAGGTGCCCCATGACACATTGTTCTTGGTGTTTGATTAGCCCTTTTCAAAGGGGTCATGGTTGGAGGCGGCACTTGAGCAAGGCAAAAGAGCCTTCTTAGAGGCGAGGTCAACAGAGATGAGTCTTGATTTCTCTGAGAAAAGAGTGGCAAGTTCGTCGCAAGGTTGGGCTGCCAACAGGTTCAGAGTGATTTGGACCAACGACTGATTGCTGTTTGACCAATTCGAACAGTTTCTTGAGGCGGTTTGCCGCTTGATCCAGTTGGTGTCTGAAGTAGTTAGCCTTGGCACTTTTTGATTTGTTTGTTGTAGATGCTCCTGACATCTCTAAGGAGTTTTAGTTGGTCCGAGGAGGGATTGGATCGCCAGGAACGTTCAACTATCCTAAGGTTGCGTCGTTCTAGTTTTGCATTATACCATGGTTTGGATATTTTTGTTGAGGTATTTTTATGTTAGAGTGGACAACGTCATCCATGATGTTGGTGATTGTCGAATTGTAGGCGTCGGTGAGTGATTGCACCTCGACCAAGTCAGCTTAAGCGGAGAGGGCAGATTTACATTGGGCAGCTAGATCGTCAGAGTTTATTGATCTGAGGTCTCTTTTCCATATCTTTGCTTTCAATGGTTGAGCCTTCCTCATCAACACCTCCCTTTAATGTAAAAGAGGATGCTATGGTGGTCGGACCAATCACAAGGGGGATGAGGTCTAGAGTTTCTCCTTTAATATGAGTTGGTTGGAAACTATCTTCTGTTTACTGAATCAGGGAGGAAACCGTTTCGGTTATCATACTGGTTCAGCAGAGCCTGGTTATCAAATTCCTGATACGTATTTCACCTGAAAGTTGAGCTACTCCTGTCATAAAAGCAATTTAGTTGAAGCTCTCTGTCTAGTTACATCTACTTGCAAACTATCTTCTATTTACTGAATCAGGGAGAAACCCGTTCCTGTTATCCTATTGGTTTAGCAGAGCCTGGTTATCAAATTCCTGATATGTATAGGTAGACTAACGTGGTGAAGGCCACGGGCGTGCACCAGCGCTGCCGAGGATTCCGTTTTTTAATCTCAGCTGACTTAGAGCTTCTGCCCATTTTAAATCTCTATCGGCTCTTCGCGTGCAACCCAGCTGATTACGAGCTGCTTGCACGAGCCGCCTGCACCTACTTTTAAAACCTCACTGCTTCGCGTGTTATGCCCACAGTGCCCCGCATTACTTGCCAATTGCGACGCCTGCTCTACTTACCTCGCTCTTGATCCCGGTCCGCCCCGGCAGTGTGCCGTTTGTGCGGAGGGTCCCTGCACGAGCGCCACTTCCTGGTTCTGCACCACTTCCGCCCTGCCTCTCCACCGTGCAGGTGAGCGGTCTAGTGGTTGCAGAACCAGAGCCTATATCTTACATTCAACCTGGCCCCGCGGGTAGACTAACGCGGTGAAGGCCACGGGCGTGCACCAGCGCTGCCGAGGATTCCGTTTTTTAATCTCAGCGGACTTAGAGCTGCTGCCCATTTTAAATCTCTATCGGCTCTTCGCGTGCAACCCAGCTGATTACGAGCTGCTTGCACGAGCCGCCTGCACTTACTTTTAAAACCTCACTGCTTCGCGTGTTATGCCCACAGTGCCCCGCATTACTTGCCAATTGCGACGCCTGCTCTACTTACCTCGCTCTTGACCCCGGTCCGCCCCGGCAGTGTGCCGTTTGTGCGGAGGGTCCCTGCACGAGCGCCACTTCCTGGTTCTGCACCACTTCCGCTCTGCCTCTCCACCGTGCAGGTGAGCGGTCTACTGGTTCACGTTGCCCAGCATAAATGACGGGTTGGAGGAGGCGCAACGGACGAGCGCAGCGGGAGCGCCGACTTCGCGCCGAAGTCGCGCATAAGTCAAGCCCGTCTGCGCCCGTCCGTGGCCGACTGAGGCCAGGGGCCACTCATGCTGCTCAACGCATTACTTATACCTCCCTGGAACTCCGTTCATATTTCTCTTGTGCTCCTCCTTCCCCTCACACGATTGCCATTGCTCGGACCCATGATATCTTTTCCCCTCTCTCCTCTAGCGTCCCCCCGGCTCCTTCCTCTACTACCCTGCCCCCCGACTCTGCCACTCTCATATCCTCCAGGCCTAGCTCCTCTGGTATGCGCTCCCTCTCTGTAGTATATCTGAACACCCGCTCTCTTCCCAAACACCAGCTTGAGGTCTTCCAACTGCTCGAGGCCGGCACCATTGACATCCTGCTCCTCGTTGAAACTTGGCTACATGCGGACTCCTATCCTGACATCTTGGCCGCTATACCCTCGGGCTACTATATCCTTCATTCCAACAGGACCTCTGGTAGACCGGGTGGGGGAGTTGCTGCCATCATTCGCTCCAATCTACAACTCACTTCTTTAACTACCACCCCTATTTTGAACTCCGATATTCTTATGTTGAAATTCTCCTCTCCCAAACACTCCTTCATTTGTGTCTTAGTGTACCGTCCCCCTGTTAACATGCCCTCTTTCCCATCCTTGTTCAGTGATTTTATTTCACAACTAACCATTAATTCTGCTAGGATCCTGATCATCGGCGACTTTAATTACTGGCCATCCGACCCTCTTGAATCCTCCCTGTCACTTGAATTTTCTGGTTTTCTATCTGCCCTCAATCTCTCGCAACATATCTCTGTTCCGACTCACTCTAAGGGCCATATCCTGGATCAGGTTTGGACCGCCAATTTGGACATTTCCTCTCCTTTGGTGTATCCCTGTACCTGGTCCGACCATTTTTTCATTTCCTTTGCCCTACAAATCTCTGCGCCTACCCGCCCCCCTCCAGCCTCCAATTTTTTGGCACGTAATTGGAAGCACGCCGATACCTCTCTGTTTCACTCGACCCTTGCTTCCACTCTACCCCCCAGCCACTCTGACTTGAACTCTCAAGCAGTTGCAGTGGACCAATGGCTGTCTCTAGCCAGTGACGTAGTCGCTCCAGCCAAATCCATCAAATCGAAGCGACCCCACGACGCCCAGCGCTGGTTTACTGACCAACTTAAGGCCAGCAAACTCCTTCTTCGTCAGGCTGAGCGCCGATGGAGGCGTAATTATGATCCTTCACTGAAAACTACCTACACTGACTTACTCAAATCCTACAAACAATCCATCACTTTGGCTAAATCTGCTTATTTTTCTCAAAAAGTAATCAATTCTGCATCTAAAACCAAAGAAATTTTTTCAATTGTAGCTGAACTCTCCCTACCCGACCGCGTAACACCTCAGCCTCAGCCATCACAAGCTTTGTGCGACTCCCTCAATTCTTTTTTTATTGATAAAATTGCCACGATTAAAAATAATATTCCCCCCACCACTATGTCTCACCTGAGTGCCCTTCCTCCCTCGAATCCCCACTCCCTGAATGTTTTTCCCCCGATCTCTTTAGACACCTTCCGCTCACTACTCTCGGCTGTGGACTCAGGCTGCCCCAAGGATTGCTGTCCTCCCAAAATTCTTAGAGACGCCTTTATGGCATGCCCTGACCCTCCTCTGGACCTTCTAAACCGCTCACTCTCCTTAGGCTCTGTCCCCATTGCTTTCAAAAGCGCTGTGGTGGTACCTATTTTGAAAAAACCCGGTTCCGACCCCGCGGTTCTGGGCAACTACCGACCTATCTCCCTTCTCCCATATCTGGGGAAAGTCTTGGAAACCTATGTCACCCGCTGTCTGAGCACTTTCATCGAGGAAACTCATTTCCTCGATGACCAACAGGCCGGATTCAGACCCTCCAATTCAACGGAGGCAGTGGTGATAGCGGTTATGGACACGCTGAGACAGGGGGCCGATAAGAACTTGGCCCAGGCCCTGGTGTTACTTGATCTCTCGGCCGCTTTCGACACGGTCGACCACGACATCTTGGTCGACCGTGTCAGAAATGCTGGGATCTCGGGCCTGGCCCTGTCCTGGATTGTGTCCTTTCTCCAACTCCGGACCCAATCTGTACACTTATCTTCCTTTTCTGCTCCTTGCACTTCACTTTCCTGCGGTGTCCCCCAAGGTTCTGCTTTATCTCCCCTTCTGTTCAATCTTTATATGCAGCCTCTGTTGGTCTCCCTCCGCCACTCTTCTGTTACCACTTTTAATTATGCAGATGATCTGCAACTTATTTTCCCTATCGACTCCTCTCCTCTCTCCTGCTCTAAATTCCAAACCACATGCTCTCCATCTACGAGTGGATGAACTTCAGCCAGCTGAAGCTCAATCCTAGCAAGACAGAGCTGGTCCTGATCGGTGGGCCTTCTCATCCTTGGACTTCCAAATTCTGGCCCCCTGCCCTCGGCCCCCCCCCTGCCCAGTTGACTCCGTGAAGAGCCTAGGTGTCGTCATCTCCAGCGACCTCTCGATGCGGCCGCATATTAATGCTGTTACCTCGGCCTGCTTTTTCCACCTCCGCAGGATCGGTAAGATCCGAAGGTACCTCTCTCCAGAGGCTCTTATTCTTGTCATCTTGGCCCTGGTTTAGACTATGCCAACTGTCTATACGTGGGGATCCCAGCTTACCATCTTCAACGGCTTCAACTGGTGCAAAACCAGGCAGCCAGATTAATCTTCCAGCAACCCAAACATCAACATGTCTCCCCGCTGTTAAAAACTTTGCACTGGCTCCCGGTTGCGCAACGCTGCATTTTCAAACTTGCTTGCACTGTTTTTAAATCTCTTTTTGTTTCTGCTCCAGCTTTTATTTCTTTCTGCCTTCACCCTTATGTTCCCCCTCGACACCTCAGATCCTCTGCCCACAACCTGTTGGTCACTCCCAGGTTTAGACGCAAGAAGCACGGCGGTGCTGCCTTTTCCTTTCTTGCCCCATCCACTTGGAACTCCCTTCCCCTCCCTATTCGACTCATCTCGGACTACCCCACCTTCCGTAAATCTTTAAAAACTCACTTGTTTCGTCTTGCCCACGGCTAGCTGCCTACACCCCCCACGCCATAGCCCACTGTCTTTGAGCTCCAAGAAACCAATTGGTGTATGTGCGCGGTATTAAATTTTTATTAACATAACATAACATAACATAACATGTATTTCACCTGAAAGTTGAGCTACTCCTGTCGCAAATGCAATTTAGTTGAAGCCCTCTGTCTAGTTTTGTCAGTATTGAGGCCTTAGCTTATCCCACTTTACATACCGAGTGTTGCTAATGTATTAGCAGTAAGAATAAAAAAACTATCAGCTGCTGGTTAATCTCCTGATAGCATAAGAGTGTAGTAAAAAAGGCAAACGATTAATATAAAGATAGACGTTTTGTAGACTAAAACATACAGACGGTGTAGTTCCTGCCTTTGCTAAATGTCCTCGATTGTTTGCCCTTGGCTTGGTCATTATGTCCAGACTGAAATTAATATGGAAGGTCTGCTCCATGCATGTGGCTTACTTCTTGGTATCTGGCAGCTGATGGGATGCATAGATAAAATTTACTTTAGGTAACCCATTTTTTCAAAACAATATCAGTAGCAATACTTTTCAATTGACCACCTATATGTATCCTCGACAGTACCACTGTTTGACAAAAAAGAGTAACAGGATTTTCCTTGATGTTACTAATACTTCTTGGCAGGGCTTATTATATCTTTAATGGGACAGCACCCGCACTTTCTCAGCAGTTGCCGTGCTGCTATGGCTTTAATGGACAGGACCAACAATTTGTAGCAGGGCTCATATACTTTGAGATATTGTATTAACTTCACGTTCCTCTTTTTTTTTAGGGGCGGGTGGAACTCACAACTTTTTATTCCGCAGAATTTCGCGGAGTTACCCAATTACTCTGTGAGATTCCACAGAGTTTCAGTCTGTCGCGCAGATTTTTAGAGCTAGGAGCTTGTCCCCTGCTGTAACATCAGTGCGAACTGCACCACGCAATGCGTCAGAGGGTGTTGCTTCTTTCTGCCGCTCGAGTAGATTTTCTACTGGAGCGGCAGCTTTCACAATGCAAGCAGCAGGTTTCTTAATGCGAGCAGTAGCGACCTACTGTGACCGCCTGCATTGGGAAATCTCCCTGGGTGGCGGTCTAGCGTTCATTTTGTCTCACTACACACTCAGCAACCTAACATTAGCAAGCTGCATACAAAAACCAACCCGCCATATGGCAGGTGGAGGAGTTTATGCCGAACTCCATTCCCCAAGCGGAGCAGGTAAAACTCTCCGAACTCTGCCGGCCGAGCGAAGTTTATCACGTGTCCCTACTGTTTTTCTGGTTTCAGGGACTCCACAGAGGTCTCCACTTCAAGCTACATCTCCAAATACCAAAGTATGAGGACTCAGTTTATTGGGCTTTAATTCTGCATTCTCCTTAAGAAAAAAACCATATCTGTTTTCTTTGCTCATCGGTTACCTATAGACTAATGAGCTGCCCATGAACCAGATTTTTCTGCTCCTTTCCAAGTAGCTTCAGCACTCTTTCTCCAAATCCTTGATTTTCGTACACCATGGTTACTACATACATTTCCAAAGAAGCCCCCTTCTCTTCCAATAAATAGTATTTACACTATAAAAACTCTTTCACTCGTCCATTATGGCATTATCTACCTCACCTCCTTATGTAAGCATCTAATGACCTCCATCATGTGATTGGCTGTGACAAATGTATATACTTGCATATTCAAACGCAATGTCTTTGCCTGAGCTGGTCAAATTTTGCAACCCGAACTACTTATATCAAGGTCATGGACGACTTTTAAAATCAAACCTTCCACGATCCTCCATAGTCCAATTCTGGCCATCTTGACGCTCTCTGTGTTATAATGTATACTGTATCTTGGGTTCCACTCTATTTCAGGAGGGAGAGCAGGGGGTTGCACAGAAGACCGATGATCAGCTCCTCTCTACCAAGTTGCAACTGTGTGCACTCACATTAATGCTGGAGGCTCAGTTGGGCTTGCATTCTTTCACAGTTGGACTGTTAAGCGTGGTAAGCTCCTCAATTGGTGTCCACAGTGCCTCTACATTTTCATGTGTTTACCCTGGGGGTGTGCACTTGCAGCTCCCAGCCCCTAGACCATGAGTGCCATTGGAACGGGCCCTTGACTCAGCTACACTATGCTTACTCTCTGTCGAAATATAGAATACTATATTTTTGACCCTCGAATGCTCCTATTTGTTACTGAAAATGGTGGTCTTTTGGTTGTTATATGTTATCAGTGGTTTTGAGATTAACCTATTGACTGGGGCAGTATATCCTAAACACAGCATACATTTCGACACAGGAGTGAAAGGAGGTTTATGAGGTAGTTAGACTTGTGATGACCCGAATCATTTATTTAAACTGTGCATCACTCAGGAAGTGGGGGAATTATGACTTTAAAGAATGCCCGTAATAAAAACAGTAAAACGGGCTTGTTTTCATACATGTATCTTTTACCTGTTTCCCATCCTCTTAATACGAGTACCATCCCACCGGGTGGTGGGCCCTGAAACTGATTCTAAAGCGGTCAATTCAGAGCTTTGCACTGATATTGCTGATGCATGTGTGCATCATAAACAGTATTCTTCCCCTTCCTTGCCTGACTATGCGCCAGGGGGCCAACTTTCTACTATCACTTCAGAGCACTGCATGTGTAGACACTTTGCACGTGTAAAGGAATGTTTGCATGCAGAGACACTTTGTGTGCATGCACACCACGGAAGACATTTGTTGGGGAACACGAGAGATTATAAATCGCAAAGTGCATTTTGGGGATTAAATTCCATGATCCGGATCTAAATCGGGCCTTTAAAAAGTATCACCAGATATTGAGCTAATTGACTCCGATTATTGTGTCGCATTGTATTTGAGGTCCAATTCCTTCACCACCTCCTGAAGTAAGCCTAGACTGGCACTTTGAGAGAAAATGAATAACTGCTTCGTTCAGATAGAATAGTCTTAAAACCTGAAACACAACTGGATCATGGAAAATAACCACTTACTTCCCCAGGATTGAAAGAAAATATCTCACAGTCTACTTCTGCCTTTTTCCCATTACATGAATGTGTAACGAAGTGCACAGACACAAGCACAATACTTAACGAGTGCTATTAAAACAAGCATTTGCAATGCAATAGGTCTCGCATTAGGAAAGTTTGAGCTATTGGTATTGTAAATGACACATTTTTTATTTATGTGTTGGTTTTGAAAATAGCAAAATTAATAGCTTTGTCATTTACAATGCCAATAGTTATATCTTTTGCAAATGTGACACCTATAGCATTTGTAATGCAACATGTTTTGTATTTACGTGACTTAGATGTATTGATATTACAAATAACAATGGCTTTTATTTATTTTTTTATAATCAATACTTAAATAAAAGTTATTGTAATTTTTAATGGCAATACTTTAAACTTTTGTAAATAACTTTTGTGAAGATTATGTTCAGTGTATGGGTTTGCGGTTGTTGATCTCTGTAGCTGGACTGAGACAGGAACACCCACAAACCCTCTCCTAGTTCTGAATGCATCATTACAGAGAGTCCTCCACACTGGCAGAATGTCCACACGTGCACTTTGAGTGTAAGGATGTCCGTCAAGCCTGATGCAGGTCAGGGTTGGGATTTTCATGCACAAAGTTCTTATTTAGCTGCACCCACACTGTGCTTCTCTGCAGAATCTGCCCCTGACCCTCTACCTTCCCTTCAGGTCCCAATCTGCTCCTGGCTGCCTCACATCCTCCAACACCCCAGAATACAAGCTACGGACCAGTCTCATGTTCTCCAACATGTACCAGCCCTTCTTGCGACCATACACGTGTAATTCAGACATAGATGTGGTCTTGCAAGGACATGGAGTGGTTGGTTGTGGGACCAAAAGACCTGTGAACTCATCTGTGCTTTGATGCTTTGACACTTTGCCATGTGTGTGTTTCCATGCAAACGTGTGTTATCTTTCGTCCGAACTTTCTATATTTACCACAATTTGTAGCGCTTAGAACCAGATTAAATGTGGGGTGTAAATGCTATGTGTGCTGTTATTTTATAATCATTTGTATAGTTAATGGCTGAGGTATGCATGACTTCACTGCAGACGTCCGCACGGGTCTGGGATTTCTCTGCGGCTGGAGTCGTGGGGGGCAGGTGGCATTGTGTCGGGTCAGTGTAAGGAGGGGCCTGGGCATGTAGTGCTTAGCGTCAATCCCTGTTGCTTCAATGAGACCACCCTGCCCCCCACTGAGGTAGCTCACACTGTGCTCGCGTGTGCAGGTCTTTGTGTCTGGGTGAGCCAGACGTAAGGCTTAGCAGATGACCGCGTCAGAGAGGGATTGCTTAACTGTGTGCAGGCTCTTTGTGGCTACTTTTCTGCATCAAAAAAAATGTGATGTGTTGTTGATCTTAGGAAATCGTCATCGGTTGGGTGGAGAGCAGAGATCAGTGCAAACATGGTTACTGTACTTTTGAGCTCAGCTGAACTCGCTTGGGAGCACACCTGAGGACTGACGTGGGGGCTAAGCTGAGGACTGACGTGGGGCTGGGCTGGTCCTTACCCTGCAGCGGGGAGGTCAAACACAGGAGCAGGCTCGTCTTTCGATAACTCCGAGCACCTTTGTGGAGCCGGGTTATAAAGTCAGGAGGAGATGAGAGCCAGTGGCAAAATTCGGGTCCCGGCTTCCGAGCTCGACTAAACATTGTGATCTTGCACAGTTCATTTCGGCTCCTTGTGACCCGAGGTGCCTCATCCAACAAATATTCGAGTGCCAAGAGGTTACGGGGTTCAGAGCATGCGCTATAAGAGCAGATGCGTTCAATCAGACGTGTTGTAAAATCTCGGCTATTGCCAAATGAACAGTGTGCTCCTGGCAACTCTAGAACAAGTCCCGCGGCGACCCGGAAGCTCTTGGCCGGCCGGCCAATCCGGTCGCGGCCGACCGGAAGTCCCGCCTCCCGAGCTGCCGGCGCATGGAGCGCCCTGCCTGTCCGAATCAGCCCGGGTCCCCAGGAGGGGGCCGGGGAGAAGGAGGAGTGTGGCGCCTGTTGCGGGGCTCCTCGGACCTGAGGGAGCCCCGATTGTGAAGAGGAGACGAGACGCGCCGTGAGGCGCGGAGCGCGAGAGGAGCCCGCCGTCAGAGCGCAGTCGGTGAGTGGGGCCCAGGGCTGAAGTGAAGTGCGTGTGTGCCTGTGTGTATGCCTGGGAGGGGTGGGGGAGGGGGAGTGTGTGCGCGCGTGTGTGCGTGTGGGAATGTGTGTGCGCATGCGTGACTGTGATTGAGAGAGAATGCGAGGTAGGGGATAGTGTGCCTGTATGTGTGTCTGTATGTGTGTCGTATGCCTGCGTGTGCATGCGCGCGCCTATGTGTGTGTGTGTGTGCGTGCATGCAGAGGGGTGGGGGCTGCCTGTGTGTGTGTGAGAGCAAGGGATTTGATTCGCGCATGCGCAGCTACCAGACGCTCGCTCCCGAGGTGAAATCTGACCTCGTCAAAGCGCGCGTCTGGTAGCTGACCTCATTCCTAAATACGGGCCACAAAAGGTCTGAAGCAGACACTCTCAATGCTCACGCATTGAGAGTAGGTCTGCTCGACCTAAAAACCAGATTAACAGACTACAGAAGATAGGGAATTCTGTGGGGGAAGACACTAAACGTTTAATCCAGGCTTTACCAATGTACCTAAATATACAGGAAATAAACGGTGAATTACAAATATTGGCAGTTGAAAGAATCTAAAAGCAGTTAGTAAATTGTGGTTAAAAAAAAGTGGACTAGATAATACCTCAGAGGAGGGTGGGTAGACAGTGTAGACTTGTATTGTTTATTCACCAAAACGTAATATGGTGGTAAAGGATAAACCTTTGGAACAAACAGTGCTGCATTATAATCTTGGGTCTCAAACTTTAGCAAATAATTTGATCCTGGGAAAATCATACTCTCCCTGTGCCTCTCTCCAGTAATCTAATAATATGTGACTCCTTGAAAGGGACTTATTTGAATAATGAAACCCCAAGAAATTACCCCCAACATTTGCCTGCAGTATGATTTTCATTCACACATGCAGGGTTAATTAACAGCAAGTCAGCACAATCCCCTTTAACATCTCAAAAGACGACCATGTCTTTGAAGCTCCATTGTACAGGACGCCTCCTCCTGCAGCCACACAAAGTCACTTATTTCAGTAGCTCATAAATGGCTGAAATAGTAAGATGTGCTGTTCCGGAAATGAGGGAATTCAGGCGGATCCTGATCCAGCATCCATTATTGAGCTGGATCCAGCAGCTATAATTAACCCAAATCCGGGATCCAGGCCAGCCCCAGTGAAACATGCTGACTTTAGACCAGTGTGCGAACATTGGAATGCATTCAGATGCATTGCCAGGTTCGCCACCTTGTCTTCTTTGAGTTTAAGGCAGCATTCAGCAGGGGGTGAGGAACGTTCATTATTTTCACTTCCAGCTGGGCCCAACATAAATGCCTCACTTGAAGAGATATCACCACCCATGTTATGGAGTCTCATCCTGGCTGGAGGGCTAGCTGGAGCTTAACACCTTGACACCATTTACAGGAGGGAAACAAAGGCCCTCAAGCTAGTTGTCACTTCACATGGCTTTAAGAGACAAACTAAGATCTGGTAGCAGGTTTTTGACTTTCCAGTCCTGTAGGAGATATGCATGCACTGGGGGGAGTGTCAGATATGAGCAAATTCGCAAATAGTTACATAGCACAAGAAAACATTTTTTAAATGTAATTTCTTTTATAGCCCTACTCATTTCGAAGTGTGGGATGGCAGAGTACTTTACATCAAGTAGATATTATACATAGGTAATGAATCATAAGCCAATATAAAGGAACTGTTACCAAAATAATGATGGTTGCAAGGTGTAGGAGTCACGTCGCATCCACACTGGCAGCCAATACATGTGAAGTGCTAGGTCTGAAGAAATACCAAGTCAGGATTTAAAAGGTGCGTGTGATCTACAGCAGGGCAGAGGTTGGGGATGTCAGTACTAATTAGTCTTTATTCCTTCCTAAAGAAACCCTTCCTGGAAACCTTAGAATAATGAAAGATTGATTAAAAACATTAAGTCGACATAATACCCAAATGGGGACAAACCTGAAAACAACAGGGCCATTGCCACCATAATATGAACCCTTGCTTGGTCTCTTTTTATTCCATCACACGCACATCTCAGCTTAATGTTTATGTACATCCGGAAAAGAAACAGAAAAAGGAAAAACTGATAACACTGATAACCTTGATCAGGGCACTGCAAAGCACTCACGAATCATATTCCATGATCATTGCAGGAGATTTTAATAGCAACCTAACAACAGACGATAAAATAACTCATGATCTCGAAGATCTGGCTCTCTCCATTCTGAACAAAAAAGAAAACGGGGGAAGGGTCATACCCATAACATTCATATGCGGAAATCGGAGGTCATCAATAGATTTCGCAATAGTAAGCAACAACTTGACACCGATGGTAAGCTCATTCTTGGTGGAGCAACGCATAGAAAGCGATCATCTCCCTTTAATTACAAAAATAAAGATTTTGGCCAACAAGACCGAAAAACTAAAGACCATTTTTCAGGATACGGAAAAATTCAATCTACGGAAACTGAAATGGGGCGGAAAGGAGATAAAACCAACTATGGACCATTTTAAAAAAGAATTACTCACACTAACACCGGCGGAAAAAGAAAATCCGATAAAAACATGGGAACATCTATGTGAGGCCTTAACCAGAAACCCCCCAACCACTAAACAGAATATGAGAAGGTATGATACTGGGAAGAAGCCTTGGTATAATATTACCTTGCGAGAGGAAAAAAGGAAAATTACACGTGAAGTCCGGAAGCAGGTAGCAGCAATAAAAAGTGGAAAAATACCAGAGAGGGTGAAATTAAAAGCCATGCAGAAAAAATATAAGATTCTGCTGAGTAACGCAAAAAAATCATACCAAGCCGAAATGTGGACTAAATTACTAATTGCCGGAAAACAAAAAAATGCCCGATCATTTTGGGGTATCATTAATAAACTGACAAAGGCCAATTATTTAAAGCAGGAGGCAGGGATTGGAGAAAGTAAGTGGATCCAGCACATCAAAAACATGTTTATTGATAGGGAGGATGGTCAAAAGTGGCACTGTAAAACAGAGTGCGAAATATGCGCTAGAAACTCTGAACATGCGGAAAAAATTCTGGGAACACGAAACATGCCAGCGGAAGAAACAAAGAAGCCATCTTTGGACGGCAAAAATAGGAATATAGGGAAACCTTTCAACAACCCCACCATGATATCAGACAAACCAGAAGAAACACTATCAGACACACTAGTAACAGCTGGCGAGCTAAAACTAATAATAAAACGCCTGAAAAAAGAGGGTGCAGCAGGTCCCAATGGGCTTCCAAACGCCATCTTCAAACATTCCCCTGAGTTCTGGGCAGAATACTTAACACCACTCTTTAATTCAATCTATAGACAGAACAAGCCGCCTAAGTCCTGGAACGGGAGTATAATCCATCCCATTTTCAAACAAGGTGATCATAACGAGCCGGGGAACTATAGGCTGATATCGCTGATGGACGTTGAGGCAAAACTATATGGGTCGTGCCTATTGTCACACCTGCAAGACTGGATGGAAGACACAAATATCATACCTATGTTCCAAACGGGTTTCCGGCCAAGGACCGGTACATTAACAAACCTGACAACTCTGGCTCTCTTGAAGGACAAAGCAGTAACAAAGAAGACGAGATTGTATGCTTGTTTTATAGATCTGCGAGCAGCTTTTGATAGGGTGAACCGAACCCGACTATGGGACAAATTAAGATCATGGGGCCTTCCGAAGAACTTGTTGGAAGCAATAATAAGCATGTATAGTGACACTTGGGCACGAGTCAAACTGGGAGACGGTAGCAGTATCACGGCGAGAATTGATACACAACAGGGCCTAAAACAAGGCTGTGTATTAGCCCCAAGCCTATTTAATCTGTATATGGCAGATATCGTCAGTCACATGCAGGTCGGGGAAGGACACCCACCGTACTTGTCAAAAAACCCAATTCCCTTCCTGCAGTATGCTGACGATATTGTTGTTTTGAGCCAAACCCCAATAGGCCTGCAAAGGATGATCAACAATCTGGTCACCTACTTGGAACACGAAGGCATGGAACTGAATAAAGATAAAACCAAAGTGGTTCGCATCGTAGACCAGAAAAAACCAACATTCGTATGGTACGCAAACAGCACCCCAATAAAGGAGGAAGTTTCATATAAGTACCTAGGTCTGAAACTGGGGCGAGGCCCAACGAACAAGGAGCATAAACTTGACTTGAAGGCAAAAGCACATTCCCTGATCTATGCATACCGGCAATTACAAAATAAATTGAGATGCCCAAATTACACACACCTGCTGGAAGTGATAAAAGCGCAAACCTTACCTACCTTGTCTTACGCATTGGCGACCTGGTGTGGCAAAGAGGCGGGGCTGTTAAATAGCCTACAAACAAAGATATATAAGGCAGCTTTAAACCTCCCAAAATCTACATCACCAGCACAGGTTCGCTTAGAATTTGGCCTGCTGAACCAGAAGTTTCGCAGCATGGGTACGTTTGTAAAACTCTGTCATAAAGTACGCATGTCAGAAGAAGGCTCACTAGACAACCTGTGTTGGAAAGAAATCGACATCCAGCAGAAACAGCACGTGCCTCACAGTTGGGGAGATTTCCTGTCTCAATCCTTGACCTGCATAGGAATCGACTCAACATGGGATTTGATGCCAGATAGAACTAACTTTGATAAAATTACTAACAATGCGGTCAAATGGAAATCCTACCTGGAAGACAAGTCAAGCACCGCAAAACGACGACACGCGTGGACAGTGATAAACTCTTATTCCGGGATAAAGCCACAGCCGTATTTAGAAAGTCATTTTAATATGCAAATAAAACAAAGATACATAGAACATCGGCTGGGCCTACAGTTTTCAAAGGACTTGTTACCATCCTGGAAAGGTAGTTACACCAACCTTAATTGTCGCCTATGCGGATATCAAAATGAAACATTAACTCATCTGCTATGTGCTTGCCCAGCTCTTATAGACCTAAGGAGACGGCTTTTAAAGAACATTTTTAATAACCTGAATATTCGAACATGCAGGCAAGCAGTAATTCGATGGCTAGATGGATCATCTCCTATGTTAGCTTGTAGGGGGGTTAAATATATGAGGGAAGTACAATCTCTTTTACAACAAGTGGACCCAGGAAAACACGGTGAATAGGAAGTGCACACTTGAAAACTATAGCCAAAAAAGAAATGTGCAATCAAAATGAAAATTTTATATTGTATTCATTGTACGGACTATTGATTTTACCTTGTGAACAACTGAGTACATTATTTTTTAACTTTTATTGTTCACTTCAGATGTATGTTGTAATAATTTTTAATAATTTTAAACAATAAAAATTGACTTGACCATCACACGCACATCTCACAGATTTCCACTGCCTAGTTCCTAACACAACACTTTTTTGCATCTCATGACTGTCTTTTGTTAGTTTCTCATTCTTTCTCCCCTTCTTTACTGCAATACGGTTGCTTTTCTTACAGTGACCCAGCTCCAAGCTTTGTGTGTATTGCCACTAACTACATGGAGAAGCTGATCTTCATATGCTCTGTGTCCCTTCCCTGGGAAACAGTCGTCTAGAACACACGTGAGCTCTATATGCTACCACCAGCACATGGTCTCTCCAGAACCACCTGGTTTGCATGTAAGGTGTACCAATTGTGTAGAAGAGGTTGGATTTCATCAACAAGTTGAAGAGTCATGGGATGAGTACAGGGCCTCAGCGCACGAGTTCTACATGAGCCAACGAAATAGCAAGGCACTCTACGAAGGTACCGTCCACCATCCCTATTATAATAGGGAGGCCACCTCCGGAGTCTTTTGCATACCCTGGCTTCCAAACAGTGTTTGATTTGTGAAAGATAGAGTGCCAGTGCACAAAGTTCTGCTTAAATGCTAGAGCCCAGTGCAATTAAATGTTGGTGCGCTAGTGGAGGTTCAGGCACCCCCGGGAGCGTGGCTATACCTTTTATTCAGGGGTACACAATAGTCTTTCCCGTATTGACCATTTCTTTGTATCTACTGACATTTTGCCACACATACTAAATGTAAGGATAGGCCCAAGGGGTATATCAGATCATTCCCCGCTTTTCATGGTATACACCTCTCATGTAAAAACCCAGAGGCGTATTTTCCCGATCTGGCCCCATTATTTACAGATTTACAAAATCAGACGGGACTTAGTCGCGACTACAAAATGTTACTTCCAAGAAAATGTCACTTCCGTGGACTCCCCAGGGGTCCTATGGGAAGCATGCAAAACGGTGCTAAGAGGCCAGGCGATAGCCTCCATAACAGGCCACAAGCGGACTGTGCAACAAGACCTGACAACACTAGAGCGAGACCTATACACTTTGCAGGCCAAACACGATCAAGATCCCACTGAGGGGGCTAAGCGTCAACTATGCCTTAAACAGGCGGAATTCACTGAGTATCAGCGAGTGCAGGTCCGACAAAGGCTTATGCGCACTCAACATATTGTGTACGAGGTGGGCGATAAGGCAGAAAGACTTCTAGCATGGCTCGAAAAGAAAGACAAGGCCCAGAGGACGATAGCACAGCTTCGCTCCACCGATGGTGTGGTGTACACTTCCCCCACAAATATAGTAAACACTTTGGCTGATTACTTTGAGGCGGTTTACACATCCTCTTCAGATATGTCTTCTGAGGAGGCACAGACTTACATTAAAGATTTCCAAATGCCCTCCATTTCGGAAGCAGACGCTGACCTCTTGGAGTCGGATTTCACTATGGATGAGGTCGTGGGAGCTATCCACTCCTTGCAGTCGGGCAAGGCTGCGGGCCCAAATGGAATCTCAATTGAGCTATATAAGCGCGTCTCAGATCAAGTAGCCCCGCATCGATTGCAAATGTTTAACAACAGCTTGGCCATGGGGGAATTACCTAGATTTCTAGGGATTTCCGGCTGGGTCGTGGTACGCGTCAGGGATGCCCCCTGTCGCCTCTGCTTTTCGCATTAATTCTGGCAGCAAGGATACAGTGGGATCCCATGATAAAAGTTCTCAACTGGACTGAATCATGGGAGGACCGCATATCGTTGTATGCTGATGATATTCTTCTCTATTTGACTCGCCCTAGGCGTTCTCTCATGGTTCTCCTTGACATCTGTAAGATTGGGATACACCATCAATTGGGCCAAGTCGGTACTATTTGTCCTCAAAGGGCCCCCGCCAATCCTCCCGAACGACTGCCCCCTGAGGGTTACTGACGGACCCTTCCAGTACTTGGGGATATGGGTGACGCCAAATCAAGAGATTTTCTATCACCATCATTTGCTGCCACCACTTGAGCGACTCTGCACGGATGTGAGGCACTGCCACACCCTACCACTGACCCTGTTAGGAAAAGCAGCCCTATTTAAAATGATGACCTTACCGCGCTTTCTTTATATCCTAGAAAATACCCCGTTTCTGGTGCCTCCGAAATACTTTCAGTCCATAAACACATTAGTCGCAGGCCTACTCTGGGGGGACAAACCTCCATGCATTTCCCAACTAAAGTTGGTAAGAGGTTGGTTTGATGGAGGCATCGCGCTTCCGGATGTTCAGTTGTACTATTGGGCATCACAACTAAAGATCATAAATCACTGGCTCCGCGCCCCGCAGACAGAGTTCGCGTTCAAGGCGGACAGATATGACCTAGGGTTGGAGGAGTGATGACTGCGCTTTATGATCCCGGGGTGTAGCAACCCTGATAGACCCTACGGCCCACACGGTGAAGCTCTGGCATGTGGCATCAGCACGTCTCAAATGTCAGAACACGATCACGCTGATGATATCACTTTGGGCGTCGCGCCGCCTCGGCCATCTTTGTAATAGTAAGGAATTTGAGGCCTGGGACCGCATAGGAATTTCAACGATTGGAGATATTTATAGACGGGGAAAATCCTCACTTTTGATCAGCTAGCGGCCCAATTCACCTTGGTGGAGGCGGAACGTTTCCGTTATTTGCAAATCACCCATGCCTTGCGGTCGGTGCTCCCGGCAGAGGGAAAGCTACCTGAATCCACTCCCCTAGAGGATAGACTGCTTACCGAACACATGCTTAGCAAGGCGACTTCACTGGTTTATCGTAAGCTAACTAATAATATGCCTGACCCTATGGAAAGACTTCAAACCGCCTGGGCTATAGAACTAGGTGATTTTGACGAATCGGACTGGCAAACCACGCTTTCCTCGCCTCAGGAGGTTGCAGTATCATCGCGGCTCAGACTGGTACAATTGAAAGTCCTGCACAGAGTGTATTACACTAGGGTCACATTACATAAGATAGGAAGAGCCACACACCAATATTGCTTGAGAGGCTGCAGAGATGAGGGGACGTTCTATCATACTATCTGGGAGTGCCCTGTGATTGCTAGTTATTGGACCGAGGTAATGAGAACTATATCCCAAGAGGTTCATGTTTCGATGCTCCCTGAGCCGCAACGGTGCCTACTGAACATTTGGGAACCGAATGTCCTAAGTATCCCCTAAGTAACCCCCTACAGGCTTGAGCAACGTTAGGTATTATGTACGCTAAACGAAATGTGGCCAGGGCCTGGGGATCTCCTGTGTCGCCGGCGCTCAGAGACTGGAGCACGGATTTAGACTCCTCAATGGTTGCCGAAAAGACAGTATATTTAAATAGAAAATGTCTGCAAAAGTGGGGGGCAATTTGGGGAGCCTGGAATGAGTATAGAGGGCATATTTGTGAACGATCCCCAGTTAGACAGTGATACTGATTCGGATGGTTAGGGATGGGAGACGGGAATATTCAGGATTGAGGGGCTGTTGATGATGGAATACGCTGATTATGTTACTTGTTTTCTCTTGCAAGCATATAGTGTGCCCACCACATGTCTTCATATTAATCATGAACGATTGATAAGTACAATGTAAACCTTGAAAATGTCCAATGTTCACTTTTATTATCAATAAAATTGTTTTAAAAAAAAAAAAAAAAAAAATGTTGGTGCGCTGAATACTAAGGCTGGTATTCTTAAATCCACCTCATGCGACCTCATGAAACCTCGGAGCAAGGTAGCAAGAGGCGCCACTGATATTTTTAAAATCGCAGATCTTTTTAAATTGGTGTAAGAGAAACACTGAATTGCACGAAGTGACATTCCTAAGTAATTTTACCTGATTTCCTGCTGTCTAACCCGCCCTGGTCTATCCCAGCTGTATGCCGTTGTGTGGAGGGCGTGGCCGAGGCAGGCATAGGGCAGGGCTTCAGCGCAACACTTCCAGGTTGGGAGGCAGAGGAGGAGCCTCACACACGCCCCCCTACAAAACACCGGGGTGTTGGGCGAACGCACAGAGACCTCGGAGCAAGGTAGTGAGAGGCGCGCATTGATATTTTTAAAATCGGCGTTCTTTTTAAATTGGTGTATGAGAAATACTGAATTGCACAAAGTGACATTTCTAAGTAATTTTACCTGATTTCCTGCTGTCTAACCCGCCCCGGTCCATCCCGGCTGTGTGCCGTTGTGTAATGGGCATGGTCGAGGCAGCGTTTGGCAGGGCTTCATCGCAACACTTCCGGGGTGGGAGGCAGACAAAACATCAATACACATGCGAACGCGCAGAGGACGCGCGCAGAGGACGCGCGCAGCGGACGCACCAAAGGCAAGCCCGTCTGCACCTGTCCGCGCCCGAACGAGTCCAGGGGCCAGGACCCCTCATCTCTTAGAGTTACAAGACAGGATTAAGTATTCAGGAGATTAGTTACTCAGACGACCAAGGCCTGTGGAGGAAGCATGTAAACATAGGCTAAATGTTGTGAGTAAAATACTAATATGTGAACATTGCAAAGTCATATTAACAGTTAAAACCCAATACACTAATAAAAGCAAACTGCAACTTGCACTTCTAAATTGCAGATCACTGGCGAGACACAAACATGAGATCCACAATCTACTAAGAGAGAGATCGCTGGATGTTCTATTCCTGACCGAAACCTGGCTCAACGAGACCTCCACTCTGGATGTATTGGATGTCATTCCAAATGAGTACAGGCTAGTAAGGCAGGATAGAGAAGGCCAACTAGGGGGCGCCATTGCTATAATTCATAAACCCACAATAAAATGTGAGATAAAACAAGCCGACATAGAACATTGTAGGCATTCTTATTCATGCTGTTAGCAACAGAAGACACCACGATAGCTGTTTTTTTAAATATATGGACCACCAGGCACAGCAACACAACTCATGGCGAGTCTTGAAGAGAAGGTAGTGCACCCAGCTCTCAGACATAACAATGTCCTGGTGCTGGGAGACCTGAATACACATTTTGACAACAGGTTGAATCAAGATATTGAAGCATTTTGTAAGGACCCACTGACACTAAATTTGGTACAAAAAGTAGAGACCCAAACACATCAAAAGGGCCACATCCTAGACCCTATCTTTTCTATTTTCACAGAAATAGAGGTGGAAATACCTTGGCCAATTTCCTGGCCAGACCACCACCTAGTTCCCTTTAAAATACCTTTTCCTAGGAAACAACTACATCAACCTACAAAGGAAATTACACTAGGAAATGGAATAAATTCAACTCCACCTCCTTTCAGTAGGCTCTGGCGAAGAAAGAAATCCACATTAGATGAAGATGTCAATAGAGCAAACAACAAATTGGAGTCATGAATCACAGAGGCACTAGATGAGATAGCCCCATGGAGCACTAGGATGCCTAAGAGACAGCGTTCAACTGGACCTTGGTTTAGTGAAGAACTAAAAAAAGCAAAAACAAAGTGCAAAAAGCTTGAACAATTATGGAGGAAGGAATACTGTAGCAAGGACAAAGGTAACTATAAAAATGAATAAAAAATATACCACTCACTAATTAAACAGTCCAGATGCATTTTCTACACAGAAAGCATAAATAAAACTAGCAACGCCACTAGAAAAATGTTCACTATTCTGAAAACCCTCAAAACACTGAGAGAAAATGATGAGACTACGGCCTGCATTGAGAGCTGTAATAAGATAGCAGATTTTTTCTCAGAGAAGTAAAAAAAATATATGATACCTTTCGGATGGAAGTCAGGCAAGGGACTTGCCTAACATATAACAACTGAACAAACTCTATAGGCGTAACCCTGGATGAATGTAATATCCAAGAACTAGCAGAACTTAAAGCCACAGCCAATGGTATAAAATCGGGCTCACCTTGGGACCCAGCATGCCCAGAAATAATAATGGAGGGAGCTAACTTGATCATGCCATATATTTCAGAGCTAACCTCTCACTCCTTCCAGAAGGGGTGGTCCCCACCAAATGGAAACAGGCCATTGTCAGGCCACTGAAAAAAACATCAATAGAGAGCACTGTGTTAGAAAACCTACGGCCAATCTCATTACTCCCCTTCGTAGCTAAAATCGCTGAAAAAATAGTGAATAAACAACTGACAGATCCCATGAACACGAACAACCTGCTACACCCCTCCCAGTCAGGATTTAGAAGGGCCCAGTCAACATTGTCAGCTCTGCTTCTGGCCACAGAAGCACTGAGAAAGCATGCTGACGAGGGACAAACAGCCGCACTGATCCTGTTGGACCTCAGTGCGGCATTTGACACCGTATCACACAAGCTACTCCTCTAAAGACTCGAAGCTTGTGGCATCAAACAAGGTGCACTGCAATGGCTGACATTGTTCCTCTCCGGAATGAGCTTTCAAGTATCACAACAAACACACTTATCAAAGAGTTTTCCCTTGTCTCAGGGAGTCCCACAGGGCTCAATTTTGAGCCCCACTTTATTCAATCTTTATGTGGGGCCACTGGCAGAACAAGTGGAGCAACATAATGTGTTGATTGTGTCCTATGCAGACGACACGCGGGGAACAACCATCGCAACAAATGCGTCACAACACATGCGTTTATGTTGCGTGCCGTCACAACGCATGCGACGTTACAACGCATGCGTTCACTATGCACCCCATTACATCGGAGGCGCCATTACATCGCGGGCGCTTAAAACGGACACGGGAGACAACGCTGGAACCACGGACACGTGAGACAACGCTGGAACCACGAGAGACAGGTAAGGACGACAGATGTACCCGAGGTGTTTTAGGCTTTTAGGTATTTGATGGGGACTGTATTGGAGGGGGCGGGTTTTAGGCTTTAGGGATTAGGGTTAATAGTAGTATATGGTTGTGTTTTAGGGGGTTGGGCATTTAGGGCTTTGGGTCGGATATGGTCGTGTTTTAGCTTTTAGGGTTAAGGCTTTTAGGGTGTAGGGTTAAGGGTCGGATATGGTACGGTTTTAGACATTTGGGATAGGGCTTTTAGGGCCGGATATGGTTGTTTTTTAGACATTCGGGCTAGGGCTTTTAGGGCTTAGGGTTAAGTGTAGAATCTGGGTTAAGGGGCGCATGTGGTAGTGTTTTAAAGAATGCGCACTGGGGTAAAAAATGCGATTTAGAACCATGCGGGGTGTTTGTATGCAGTGTGATGGTGTTTTACATGCTTTGCAATTGGGATGCGTTGCTAGTACTTGCGATGTGAAGGGACATGCGATCTAAAAAATGCAATGTGAAGGCATGCAGTGTTACCGTTTGCGATGTGCCATCATACATCCACGACAAGCAGCTGATTGTGCTGTTGTCTCAAAATAAGGATCAAGCTGCAATCCGTTTCTCCAAATGTTTAGTAGAGGTGGCAGAATGGATGTCTAACCACTGCCTCAAACTAAATGGGAGTTAAGTGGAGGTACTGATTGTGGGCAAGTCACCAACCATCAGGTCATCAGCATGGTGGACGGAATCTTTAGGCCAATTACCAACCCCAAAAGCAGAAGTAAAAAAAATTGGAATATGGGTTGATGACAAGCTGACCTTCGACAACCAGATCCGGAAAGTTGCCAGTAAATGCTATGGGGCCATGAAAATACTTAGCAAGATCTGCTTCCTGCTACAGCAAGGAACACAATAGTACACGCATTAATAACCTCCCAATTGGACTATGGGAATGTGTTATACCTTGGAGCTACAAGGAAAGGATTGTCCAAACTACAAAGAGTACAAAACGCGGTGGCTCGGTTGGTACTTAATCTACCAAAAAGAACAAACATGAAGAAAGCATTGGTAGGACTACACTGGCTGCCAATAGAAAAAAAGGTTATGTTTAAGGCAAAGTGCCACTGCCATAGCATTCTTACACGGAACTGCCCAAGGTACCGTCAACCACTGAATACCCAATATACCCCAGGACCAAATTCAAGATCCATGGGGAAAGCTCTAGTGGCGGTACCAAGGATACACAGAGCAAGAATGGGTGCCCACTCCTT
Organism: Lissotriton vulgaris; assembly: GCF_964263255.1. Classification (NCBI taxonomy): domain Eukaryota; kingdom Metazoa; phylum Chordata; class Amphibia; order Caudata; family Salamandridae; genus Lissotriton; species Lissotriton vulgaris. The sequence goes on along the minus strand of NC_141691.1, from coordinate 734,242,064 downwards.
AAGATACCTGGCAGCAAAGACATGGAATACTGTACAGATGGCCCTAAGAATAGAGCCACGTGAAAGCAGATTCCGCAAGCAATGAAAAACCTGGCTAATTGCCAAAACAGACTAACTGCAATTACCAAGTAGAACAATTTCTCCTGCTAGGTAAGCAAGTGACAACATAACTTCTAATAAACATTATCCGATTTCTCAGTGCGGGGACACACCGTTGGTGTAACCAAGCGCTTTATAAATGGAATAAATAAATAAATGCTGTTTTAATCCACTAAAAACACTCCCTGCCCCTATATCTCCCTCTTGCAGGTTTCTCTTTACTACGTCACGGTTTTTCGGTCTTTCTCTTCCTCAATCTTTTTGATCTGTGTGTTTTCCCTCTCTTGCGCTCAAGTAAATATCTACTGCTGAAAAATTTGTGCTGGTTTCCGAAAACACACACACACTACGCTCGCTGATGGGCGGCTGCTCCAAAACCGCCAACATGTTGCTGCACCTGTTCAGAGTATCTACTCATACCTCGCATATTCTCAATTAAGCTATCGTACACCATCTTGAGGTCTGCAGTTACAAAGTCTTCCGCTGCCAAGAGCGTGATTGACACTTCACCAGGAAATTGCGGCTTCTGATAAGCACTCCTTAAGACTTAAAGGCAGCAGCAAGGGATTCTGTCACATGCCCAATTATTAGTTTGCTAATCATACTCTAGTCTCTCTCCTCTCCTTGATAGCTTCATATTTCCTCTAGTCTTGACAAGAAATTGTTGTGGAGTCATTCATAAAGTTGAAAATCAGCACAAATATACTATCAAAGTAAACAATCCAACACTTGCCGTCTAGCTTTGTGGAACAAATCACCAAAAAGCACATACCTTCTCAGACAGCTGTACCTCTTAACAGCAACATTAGTCATATAACACAGCAAACAAGCTTACCCGCATACTTGTGTGCGCTTTTCTGACTAAGAGATTATTTTTTTCCTGCTGATAGCGATACTTTAATGAAGGAGGTCACATTCACAGCATGTCTCACAATTTGCTAGCAACTGTCGTCATAAGTAAGCCTCAGTAGGTGCCAACCGTCTTACTGGCAGATCAGATCAAGGGTACTGTGTCAGACTCTCACATTCACTTAACTCACTGGCAGCATGTTATCACTAACCAGTTCTTCACTTGCAGGCCAAGTGGAAAAGTGTTGATCAGAAAAACCACCTACATGGGTACTTACTAACTCATCATTTATAATCAAACACATTACCCGTCATTACTAAGTGATCCTACTAAGGAAATCCTTAACCACATCAATTATATCACCAGAGAGGGACTTAATCTAGGCTTCAATAGCCAGAAGGAATCGGACTTTGTGAATAAAAAAAAAAAGACCGCATACATACACCATATACACACCGCCCACGATTCACAAAATACGTAATAATCCACCTGTTAGGCTAATTATATCAGGGTATGCATCCTTCTTGGAGTCCTTATGCAAATAGATTTTGTTTCGGAAACCTTTTGTGATCAGCACCCAGGCTTATGTATGAGATACTGTGCGTATTGTACAATCGCTGGAAGATTAATTTTTGGAGCCCTTACACCAACTTCTAGAGACTATGAACATTCAATCCCACTACACTAATATTCCACAGCAAGAGACACTATGGGTAGCTATCAATATGCTCAATAGTAGGTCAGGTCCTATGCAGGCACCCGCAGAATTCAACCTTCTACAAATTGCTCTTAAAAAAACCTTTTTCAAATATCAGGGGTTCTTTTACTATCAGACCAAAGGAATAGCCATAGGTTCGATTTGCTTCAGATTGGCAAATTTGTAAGTGGATGATCATGAAAATCAACACATTTTCCCTAACAGCAATCCTTTTATGTCCAACATTGTAAGTTGGCATAGATATATTGAGGATATGATCCTGATTGTGTCTGAACTGCTTCCAGCCCTACATCCTTTCTTATGTGACTAAACAGTCGACATCCTGACCTTCTGATTACTTTGTATCACAGCTATTGACTTCTTAGACATATTTATTAAAGCAGGAAATGCCCAAGGGTATACCACTCTTTTTAGAAAACCTACGGAAATAAACACTCACCTCAGGTATTCTAGCCACCATCCTGCAGTTTGTGAGAGAATTTACCTTTTGGACAATTCCAAAGCACCAGGAGGAATGGTTTAATGAAACAGGATTGTTTTCAGGAATCTGGTGCCCTGATTGTGAAGCTGGGAGACAGAGGCTAGCTACCCTCTTCGTTTACTCAAGCAGTTCCAAAGAGAGACTGGTTTTGCCCTAGCAGTGACTTGTTACCTCCACAAAATTGGAACAGGGATGAGGACAGACTTGCCTGCATTATGACATTCAACGCAAAACGCAACAAGAATAAATTAATCATATAAGTGCTGGGGTATTCTCCTTTAGAAATTAGTGCCCTCACACACTCTTGCAAGTGTCATGCTTCATCATTGGACGTTGCTCCTCGTGGGGGTGGCGCTGCTGTCCCCCACGGGCCCCCTGAGAGGGCTCTTTGTCGGAGATCTTTTTAGAAGACGCCGTAGTTGTGCATGTGGGTGTGTGGGCTTTAAAGGGTTGGTGCAAGTGGGTTAAAATTACCCCACCGGTACCCTGAGGTCAATGTTTAATCATAGGTCCGGGCGGATATGATAAAAGAATTATAGAGGCGAGATGGAGCACCTCTATTAACACATACCATAGAGGTCAGGGTATTACTCTGCTGCTCTCAGTGACTGTGTGTGATTGTGAATGTGTATGTTGGTCAACATGTTTGCACTGGAAATGGGTCACTAATGGATCCCTGTGAGCTTCATTAGGACCGTGTAGAGTGTAATAATTAAACAAAAATAGGAGTAGGGAAAAGACACCATATCTTCTTATGATACCTCTTTTCAGGTGTAATTGATGTTCCTGTTTTTACCCTTTAAAGAAAATGAAGTGCCTTATTGGCAAATCCCCGCGGTCTCGTGGGGGAATATATTAAAGCCCATTCATTCTGGCTGTTACTGCCCTGTCGCTGGATGGCGTCCATTTGGTAATGCCCGATGATGAAGCATGACACTCGCAAGAGTGTGTAAGGGCACTCATTTCTAAAGGAGAAATTCCCCCATCTTCATCAACTGGGAACCACATATAGAGACTACCTTCCCTTCCATTCTCTACTTTCTATTACACGTAACCAAGTTGGTTATGGGTTTTTGTTTTAGGAACAGTTACCACACCGTGATTACATGTTAGTTCTTGGGATCAACGGTACTGGACATAGTTTTTCTAAGACGCTCCCTGTCCACCATTCTTTAGTGTTGTGTGTTTAACTTTACGAACACTTACATGGTAACATATCATGAGCAGCTACATTATTTTTAGTGATGCTGCAGTGCTTTCTATATTTCTATGCTATGATCAGTTGTAGCACATGTTGTGCTTCTCTCACCAGTCTGGCACATTCTTTGTCGTAGTTTCTCCTTCTAGTAATTTGATTGCTCCTGTAGTACATAGTATATTTCTGTTCTCAGCATACCACAGTTAATTTCTTCTGACTGAGTTGTTTCTATTGCCCTTAGAAGTTGTAGCCTAATAGATTTACTGGACATTTGGACAGACTTTCCCATTACTGGATTAGAAGAGGTCATGGACCTTTGTCTTAACAGATTTGATGTAGGCAACTTGTCTCACTTGGCGCTAATTGGTTCAAACTGAGGTTCAACTTTACGTTCATCCTGAGGAAGACCCCCACAAACTCAGCTCACCCGTAGGGGATGAAACGTCGACTATATTTTATCATTGGACTGTTTTTTTAATTTATTTTCAACATACAGTGGAAAGGAATACATAATCTATAGCTTCTTGGAAGAACAATCAGCAGCCTTCATATTGCTTTGCACAGGATCCAAGATTAATTTTCTGTTATTCTTAATTTCACTCACAATTAGCACCACACTTTCTTTCATGAGTACCTTGTCATCCGAAGCTATTATTTATGTACATATAATTTTATTTGTTGGATTATATGCATATATTATAAAAGTATATTTATTGTCCTTTTCAAAACATTGGTCTGATTCATTTGTCAATTTCCAAAAAGCATAACTGACACAAGAGGGAGGATTTTTTTCACTCCTTTAGTAGTCTTCAATTATTGAAAGTATTTTTTTTAATGTGTCCGTAAGAACCACTGTTTTCTATAACAAACCATGGTTCTGAAAAATACAGGGTTACCCATTTTTTGTTTATGTGATTAGTTCTTCCTGAGAACTGCCATTTGGTGGGGTCCAGGGGTGAAGGTTGGGACTGCAGTTTCTGTTGTTAAAAGTGAGGACATTTCTAGGCCAGGCCTGCACTTTTTTCAGTCCCGGAGTACTTGTTCAGAAAAAGTTGATGACAGACAGCTGAAGAACACCTGCACTTCATTGTGCCTATACTGTGCCCATACTGTGGGTGTTCCAGCTTGGTGACAGCCACAGTGTTACCTTCTGTAAGCAGCATGACTTTACACAAAGGCCATGTCTGGCAAACAGCCTGAAGAGAACCACCTCCAACTGGATCCTAAGTTTCAGACAGTGGATCCACATCCACTGCCTGGAACACCTGTACAAAAACAGGATCCAAACCACCTCGGTCCAGTCTCAAGGATTCCTTGAACAAGTTAGGGGATTCTCCGTAGAGTACTCGAAGAGCTGTAACCATGTCTGGTGTCAGCCTGCCAGAGGTGAGGGGACATCACCAGAAATCAAACCTTTTTTGCTGGAAGAGCTGAGGGCCTGCGTTAAGTGCCTAGAAGCCTGCTTGTCTACTGATAGAGGGGATGAGGATGATCATGACGTGCTGGAGGAAAGAATGTCCAGGAAGAGCAGCCATTGTTCCCTTTGCTGAATATACTCCAGCGGATGATGAAAACAGAATGCAAGAGAGATCTGTGATTTGTATTAAGGAAAGACCCTATTAAAACTGTGCAATTATTTAAGTGAACAGAAATCGGTTGTGCCTTAAATGGGTCACCCAGCAGTCAGCTGTGGGTACAATCATTGGGAAGGCTGCTGACGAGGATCAAGAAGTCTGCATCACTGCCGAGTGGATAGCCCAATTGATCTGCCCAGTGGCTGCCACTGCCTGAAATCATCTCCATTAGAAGATCTGACCTGGAAGTCGCAACAACCTTTGGCTGTATAATGGCCCGGGGTTGCGAGAGAAGGCTGAAGCGGTTGAAGTGATGGCTGGCCTCCTCTAAACGTTTGGGCTATGTGGTCTAGAAGAACCTACAGTTTTAAAGCAAGGAGTCCACGTTGTGAAGGAGGAGGGTGTGACTGCATAGACCACCCAACCAGGAGTACTGAAAGCAATATGCATATAAACTGCAGCACTTAACCTTCTCCCAGGACCTTGAGACACAAAGCTGTAAGCCGTTGTGATGCCCCTGCTGAGATTGCTGATTAAGGAACAATTAAATATTGACCTGGGCTGCATATTAAAAATAGTATGAATGGTTGAGGGGGTTGCACCTGAGCACAAACCTGTCTCATCCCATGGATAGGTGGGGAGGGTAACAACAGTAAAAAGAAAGTTATTTTTCCTAAACATAGGCATTGGGCATTGATATTACTTTATTGCATCGGGTGGCTGATTGTTGAGTTTGGAGAACTGGCCTCCCAACACTACCTCCATGAGAAGCCTGTGGCTGCTCGTCCTTGCTATCCTGAATATCAAATGTGGAAAGGGTTTTTAATTGGCCCAATTCGACAAAGACACCAATTGAAAATTTCCTCAACCATCAAGGTTGTAGCCCAGCAATCTCTGTCAACCTTTATCTCCTTGCTATACTCAAACCACCAGCTCAAGATTAGCATGACTTGCACTACTTAGTCCTCTTCTCTGGAATGGCTTCTCTTACCATCTCAGTGATACTCTTTTTTTTCATTGAGTTTAAAAATTCAATCTCGAATCCCACCTACCGAACAGGGGAAGTCCAGGTCAGTGAAAAGGATACAGCTCTTTTTTCACCTCCCCCATTAACATACATTTGTTTACACAGATATTGTATCTCTATAATGAGTCTTTAAATTAAGTCTATAAACATATCACTAGCATATATCCATTATGTTTATATGGTGTCTCACTTTTCATTTCGTTGTTTATTGACAATCCACCTAACCCTCCCAATATCACTCCTGTTAGAAGAGCCAACAAGCTTTCAATAGATACAAATTACATAGGTAATGCTGCAGAGCCTCAACATCCCAGATCAATGTGCTGTCCTATCCTTTTTTCCACTCTTCAAGCACTATGAATAAAATGAGAAATGACTGGGAGAAAGGCCAGTGCCTAGTATTTCCCATTTTCCATTTCTTAATGAGCCAAGATGCACAATAGCAAGCAGTAAGCACAATCAAAGCCATTACTTAGGATCCCCATTATGAGGGAATACTGCCAATCTGATTTGAAGATCACCAAATTGTAAGTGGCATGCACCACAGGTGACTGTGATTACAAATCGACACCTCAAGGTAGAAAGGGATCTGCAAGCGTTCTAGTGATGTTAAAGCATTGGAGGCTCAGAAATGTAGAAGACTGGAACAGTTGCCTTAATGTCAGGAAGTGCAAAAAAGGGGTGTAAGATAGTTTTCCCATCAATAGTGCCCCACTTAGGTGAATCTGTTATAGTTTTCACAAACTGATTCCTTGCATGTCGTCAAGAGAAAACCAAGTACCTTGTTGCTATGATCCTATGATCCTATGATCCTGGAAGAAACCTAACTTCGTAGCAAAAAAGTTTTTAAGTGATCTCTTTTCTAGCAAGGTGAACCCCCCTTCCCCTCCTCTCAAAAACCAAACACCCCTTGCCAGAGAGGAAAGCAGCCGCTGAGCTGAAGCTTCTCACATGGGTGGAAACTAGGCTGCTTTTCTCCAAGAGCTATCACAATCACAACCTTCACCCCCAAGCTCCAATCATCCAAGCACACCCAATGTCACTCCAACAAGTGAAGCAATCTTGCTTGCCTCGGTAACCGAGGCACAAGAAAAGATAAAAAGAAATGTGAAAAACATGAAAAAGGAGCAGGGTAGAAACACCCTGACCCCCTAGGCCTGCTCAGGGGGTTCCACAAGGACCCCCAGGGCCCAAAAAAGCATTCAATTTTCTTTAAAAATTGGCCGAATTCGCGCTGGGTGTTCGAATCCGGTCGAGAGAATAAAAACAAAACGAAGCGTGGGCTCCCTCACTTTGTTGGATTGAAGCCCCTGGGTGGGCCAGGTGCCGGGGCAGTGAAAAAAAAGTGTGGGGGGGCCCCAATCTCCCCCACACTGCCCCGGGGACGCCAACCCCCGGTGCTTGGTTAATTAATTGCGGGGGCACCCAGCCCCCCAGCAGCCCCCCAAGCCCTGAGGACTGCCACCCCCGGGGCTTTCATTTAGTATTTGCAGGGGCACACGGACCCTGCAGCCCCAGGAACCGCCACCCCCCGGGCGTTTTTTTTATAAACATTATACCTGTGTGGGGGGCTCTAGCCCCCCCACATGCCGTGGGGACCACCACCTCCCCGGGACTTTGCAATTGAAGGGAGCGGGTCCTCGTGGCCCCGTCCTGGAGCCCATGATGGCTCTAGGGACCACCACCCCGAAGGGCCAGCTCCTGCAGTGTCCCGGAGTGCCCACCCCCCGGGACACTGCTATTTGCAATGACAGGGCGGGAGCCCCGCGGTTTCTGCCCTGTCATTGCAAACTGCTTTGCTTCATTGAAGTGAGGGCAGGGAAACCTGCTCTAGCTTCAATGAAGCAAAGCAGATTGCTATTCCACACGGGAGCTGCATGTCATCAGCTCCCCATGTGGAAAAGCAATGCAGGCTCCCGAGGACGAGGGGAGCAGTCGGGACCATGGGGTAATTGGGGCTCACTCCACCCCGGCGGGATGGGGTCCTCGGGGCTAGAAGTGGCCCTGGAAGGAGGGGTCATGTGGCCCCCCTCCCCATAATTAAAACATTTTAAAAATAAATAAATAAATAAATAAAGGCCGGCACCGGAGGACAGGGTCCCCGGGGCCAATAGAGGCCTCTGGAGGGAGGCCACGCAGCCCTTCTCCATACAATTTTCTTTTTAATGTGACCATGCCCAAGGGAATGTGGTCCCCAGGGCCGGAACTGCCGTGCAGCCCCCTTCCTGTTCATTTTTTTTTAAAGGGGTCAGGCCCAGGGCCCAAAAAAGGAAAAAGAAGAGGGGCCAAACAGCCCCACTCTAAACAAAAAAGAAATAAAAAAAGACGCGATTGTTGGCACAGGCTCCGTCCCCTACCAGTAACACTCTGCAAACGCGCCCTGTGGCACATTTTAAATTGGGGAATTAATTCCCCTTCAATACTGGGGGGGCCCTGGGGGCCAACTACCCCACCAGGCACCTCCAGTAAGCTCCACAGGGCTGTGTTGCAGAGAGGTGGTCCAGGCCACGCCCCTTTTTACACCTCTCTGTAATGCAGCTCTGTGGTGCTTACTGAAGGTACCTAGTGGGCTAGTTGGACCCCAGAGACCCTCAGGACTCAAGGGGGCTTAATCCCCCAACTTACAACGCATCAGGGGGTGTGTTTGTCGAGTGCAGGAGTAAGGGGCCATGGCCTTTGTCTACCTCTCACCAATCCCACTGCGTGGGGCTTACTGGAGGTAAAAGGTAGGCTAGTTGGCCCCTAAAGGACCCTCAACAGTGAAGGGGACCTCATTCCCCATCCAAGAGCGTGCCAGGGAGCGCGTTTGTAGAGTGGTGGGTGGGCAAAGTGGGCGGACCTGGTACGAGTACTTACCAATGCTGCTGTGTTGGACTGACTGGAGCTAATAGCTTGGGAAGTTGACCCCCAAGGATGTCCTTGGGGGGCCAAATACCACTCTCGTTACCTCGCGTAAGTCCCACACAGTGGGATTGCTAAGATGTCTTCGGAGGCCATTGCCCCCTTTCTCTACCACTCTGCAAATGTGCCTCGTGGCAGACTACGGGATGGGGGATGAAGTCCAATTTAGTCCTGAGGGAGTTTGGGGGCCAAGAATCCCTGCAGGTACCTCCTGTAAGTCCGACGCAGCGGAATTCCTGAGCGTTGGTTGGACGCCCAGCACCCTTTCTTCACCACTCTGCAAACGCGACTATTAGTTAAAGTAGCATATTTCTGCACCCCTGACTTAGAGGTAGTTTTAATCCCCCTGCCCTATTATGTACTAGGGCCTTACAGAGAAGGTCATGCTAATCAGAGGGGTACCGTAACGTATAGTGTTCCCTAGTGTATGTAGGTGTGTTCACTGTATTTTAAGTGTCTTTTAGCATAGCACTGGCTCTAGGCCTAGTCAGGGTCAGTTACCACCAGTGCCCGTCTGAAAAAGTTGTGTCTACAGGATGACTTTGCAACAAGGCCTTTCTGCTCCTCTGTTGATTATTTCTGCACATGTCTTGCTTCTTCCTGCACTTTTCTTTGTCTTTGTGAACTTCTTTTGCTTCTTTCTATGTGTTTTTTCTTCTTTCTTCACATGTCCTACCTCTGTAGGCATAGTTCGAAACTAGCATTTAAAAAACCTTTGAGATTCACGAAAAAAACATAGGTTACAGGAACGTTATAGTTAGAAATTAGCATTTAAAAAACCATTGAAATTCACTGAAAAAAGATAGGTTTTAGGTAAAGTTATAGTTAGTTGGACATTTCCCTCGTAATAAACCAGAGAAATTCCCTAGTTATAGTTAGTTCAGCTAACTATAACTCACGCCCCCGCAAAGCACTGCTGATGACGTCACATATTACATCACTCATGACAAAGTCAGTGACATCACTGATGACATCTCAAACGACATCACTGATGACGTCATCCATGTGATAAATTGATGCATCTTCTCACACCCTAAAATAACATTTGTTACACCCACTCAAAATTACAGACTGCCATTCTCAAAACCATAGACACTCCAACACCAATAACTACATACACACTCACTGATTCTTAGGTTTACACACACATCCACTCACTCACCTGTACAGTCACTCATACTTATGGTCACTCAGTACAGGAGTATCATATGCACTCATTCACCTATATAGAAACTCATACACCACCACTCATCCATAGAGGTACTCACACACCTAGTCAGTCATGTAAATAATTAATCACACTGCCATTTACTCATCTATACAGTTATACACACACCAGCTCAATCAAATACTAGAACATTCTTACGCTCTTATAAAATCCCTGATACAAGAACATACTCATCCATACCGCCACTCTCACAATCAGACACTCTCAAATATAGCCATTTATGTACTCCAACACACATATATACTGCTTTTCACATATGTAGTTACTCACACATGTACCACTGAGATATATACATTCCCTCACTAACACACCCATATACACACTCATCCACCCATACAGTGCATCACAGATGCACTCTTGAAACCATACACCCGGCGAATCACCCACTCACACATCTATGCACAGTCACACACACCCCACCCACACAAACACTCAGGCACCCATACAGATACTCAGACAACCAATCAATAACCCATATAGACACTCATGCAGCTATTCGCAAACCCATGCAGCCGCTTACACACCAACAGACAGACGAATACAGAAATTCCCACAGTTTAGTCACTAACCCATGCATTCAGTAAGATACCTTTAATCACTCACTTATAGTCAGTCCCGCACCTACTAAAATCATCCATTTAGAAACTTATACATCCACTCATTCTTCAAAACACCTTTCCCTATATATATTAAACATTTTTAAACTTTACAGAAACACACAGTCACTGGATGATGTCATCAGTGATGTCACTGACCATGTCATGAGTGATGTAATATGTGATGTCATCAGCAGTGCATTGCGGGGGCGAGAGTTATAGTTAGCTGAACTAACTATAACAGGGAAATTTCTCTGGTTTTGTATTGTATGGGTGAAATGTCCAACTAACTATAACTTTCCCTACAACCTATGGTTTTTTTCAGTGAATATATATATATATATATACACACACTGCTGTTTATTAGGTGTTTCTCCCACTTAATCATACACTGTTTTTGAAGCCTCATAAAGTAATCCATGCTCATTTCCTAACAAATTTCTTTGTTTATTTTTTGTGTCTTTCTTAAAATCTAATATGTCTTGCATCTTATGGTAAGCGACCTGATTATACTATGTTCTTCGATCATGTAAAGCGCTCGGACACCCTCGGTTCTAGATAGCGCTATATAAAACCTATAAAATAAATAAATAAAAATAAAAAAACTCACACAGCTGACAGATTGTGCAACTCGGAAAGGAGAGAACCTTTATTTGTGAATATTCAGAATAGTTTGGTAATACTGCACCCACTAAACCCCTGATCTTAAATAATTTCAGCTGCGGTATTACCACAACAAAATTTGCAAAGCGGCTTTTAGTTAAGCCCCTTTTCAACCACACTATTGCCTCAACCTTTTGACAGGATTTCAACCAACTGACCATATTTAAGACTGGCAGATTTAACCAAGGCGCCAAATACTAGAGGAGGTTTTAGTTCTCACTTAAGACAGCGGTCTGTTGCAAACATATTGTTCTCTTACAGTAAGCACTTTGGCATTACATTAAAGTTCGCAAGAGCTTGCGCTGGCCCTTCTGTAACACTGACCGCGCTGGTGCACATGTAGTGCCAGCGCTTTTTAAAGAAAGCGATACTTTATTTGCATAGGGGGTGACCTCATGCAAATGAGACTCACCTTGCCTCAGCACCCACCCTCTACTACAGACACAGGTGCAGAGGTAAACATGCGCTTAGGAGGCACACACATTGTGCCACAAAAAAATGGCACACTGTCAGCGCGCCACTAGAGGGGAGCCGTCTGAAGGAGTGAAAGGGGTGCCCATAGAGCCCCCAGCCATCTCACTGCACTAGCCTGCAAGGGGACCTCTAATCGTCTTTAAAGTGCAGGAGGGTTGCAGCCTGTACAGAAAAAAAGAGCGTCTTTGAAGCAACACTGCATTTCAGTTAAAGGAGCAGTCCCCTGGGCAGCGAGAAATCATAACTTGCCTAAGGGCATCACATTCATCATAATAGCGTGCACTTTCCTCTTTTGCGCCCTCCATATCTGTTTAAAGGTAAGTCATGGCGCAAATAGAGCAAGTGCTGGGGCCTAAGTGCTCCTATGGACCTCTCCCTCCTCACAAATGCGTTGATAAGGGTGCAGCAGCAGGGCCTTTAGCACCAATAGGAGTCAGAAAGGCAGCTCAGAAGCGGATGGTCATTGAAAAATAATGTGATGCTGCGTTTGTGCACATGTCTGAGTATACTCCTGAGAAGAGTGTTTGTGGACACTCTCCAGCCTGGTGAAATGCGGGTGTTCACAAAACTGTGGGAATTCTTGGCAAATTGTAGGCATCCATGGGATGATGACTGTTGCCACACAGATAAAATGCTGACCAAAGCATAATGGTGGAGTTTGTCAGCAACATGCAGTCATGGATGGCATGATGCCCACCATTCGTAAAATGATGGCTGTGGCATAATGGTGGTAGTTCCAAGCATATTGTAAGCATCTATGGTATGAAGGTGCCTATCTCTGGCATAATTGTGGTCTGACACAACGGTGGACAGTCGTAGCACAGTAGTGTTGAACCGTGGTAGAAGGGTGGTTCTAGTAGTGTTGTTGGAATTACCAGCATATGGTGGCAACTTTCCACAGTGGTGCAGACCCTGATATAATGTTTACCTAGGTACAATTGTGGTAATTTCTGGCATACTGTCAGCAGCCACGGCACAGTGAGGGTTTCGGCAGTATGAGTGTAATTCTTGCCATACTGCAGGCATCCAAATGCTCGATGATGGTACTTCTTGATATATCATAGGCATCCGTGGCACTCACACATGTTCTATAATGCAGGTCCCTGCATTATTAAGCTGCACAAGAGCTTAATGCTCGATCTGGCTTAATGATGATACTTCCTGGCATATTGTTGGTAGAAATTGACTGATGACACAAAAGTAAATATTTTTGTAATTGATTTGAGTTCAAGCACGCTTAGTAAAAGCAAGAACTAGCACAAGTGAACATATGTAACGTGAGAGCTTTGCAACCTTTTCTCTTCAACACCCTTGCAGAGTCCGCGTTACTAATGGCTGGGATTTGGAGACAGGGTCTGCCAATGCGAAACCTACTGCATTTCTAAATTCTTGTTATCATAGGGGGCTGACATTTTTCTACAAGTACAGAAAACTGTACAAAAGAAAAATACCCGGGTGTGTGACACCAGCATTAGATTCTGGCTTCCCCTAAGTGTCCAGATGAAAGATCTGCAGAAAAATTAGGTGCAACCAGTGGCGGCTGGCACGGATCAGGTGGGAGGCAAAGGGGTTTAGGGGGTAGTAAAAAAAAAAAAAAAAAGGAATCTTACCTTCTTGCCGCCACATCTCTTATCGTTGTCCCTCCTTTTCTCCCTCTGCTCCAGCCGGAAACAGGAACCACCCAGGCTCCCCTGAGCCAATCACAGCACTGTGATTGGTCCAAACGCCGTGGTTTGGCTCTCCACCAGGCACTGAGAGCCTGGGTATGTTCTCCACGCAGGCTGTAAAGCAGCTTGCATGGAGAACATGCAAAGTGTGCATGATGGTTTGGCCGGCCTGAGACAGCCCGCCAAACTGTCATGTGCACTGATAACAGTGCATACCACTCCCGTGGGTGCTGGTTATTCCCTTGACCTTGCCCCCAAGAGTCATGGACGGTGACACAAAATAAAATGATAATAAACTATGGTTTATAATCGTTGTATTATCTTTTGTTTGGGCTGCTGGAAGGGTGGGCGATGCTCCTCCGCCATAGCGGAGGAGCCGTTGCTGAGTGCAACAACATGCCAAAGCCCCCGTAACCGACACACAGCTTCAAACGCTAATGCACCATCCCTAGCAGCTCCTGAATTATCAACATTAAACACGTTCTGCTCTACAGCCCCTCTACCACCTCACCACTTCTGCTTGACTCAGCCATGACATGTCTGCTATTGCACATCGAGTGAGAGTGCAGCCACCCCCGTGCTGTTGAAATGAAATAGTTGGGCTGTTCCGCAGAGCCTCAGTACGTAGGATGGGTCTACAGAAGTGTTTCAGGATCCTTCAAATGTCAGCTCTTTAACTTTGTGAGTCACATATTTGATGAAAGCTGGATTCAATTCCCAGCTTTAAACGAGCTTTGACAAAGTAATCGCTGCAGTTTTAGCTTCTCTGATGTAAGGGCCTGCCTGACCTGTGATGACTCATATGATTAACCATACAGAGCACATCAGTACTGGATCAAACAAACCACCGACATGTTTTCAACAAGCACCTGTAAGCAACGGGGGCTTATCCTTGGCAAGCTGGTGAAATGGTTATTTCTTTTTAGTTTTTATTGCATGTATATGCCACAAAAGAAAAAATAAGAAAGAAACCGTCACGTACACGTGTAAACCATAAGCTTGTAATAACAAGTTACATTTTAAAACATTCCCTGGTGTGCCTGTTTTATTAGGGGTGTTTTGAAACTAATACATTATGACCTACTCAAATCACAGAAACCTCCAGTGTTACATTGTCACTTAAACACTCTTGAAGACCAATATTAACAAGCATTTGCAATTTAATGGGTCTTGCATTTGTGAGAGTTTGGGCTATTGGCATTGAAAATGACAATGCCTTTTATTTATGTGTTTTGAAAACCTGCAAGCAGTGCATAAACAAGCACTTTGTACTTATAGTCGTTGCTTACGGTATGTTATGTTACATGGGAATTTGTATAGTGCACGTACACCAACAGGTTTCTTGGCACTGTGAAAGTGATAGATGAATGCAGCTTTAAGCCCAAGACAGCTACTTGTAGGCCACGGTGAAGAGCCAGGTCTATAGCTGTTTTCTGAACCGCAGATGGTCTCCCTCAAGCCTGAGGGAAGCAGGGAAAGCATTCCAGATCATGGGACCCAAGAAATAAAATCTAGTCCCATCGACACGTTTGCGATGGATTCTGGGCACCGTCAGAAGGTTCTGGTGCGAGGATCTCAAAGTCCGCCTGGCTAGATGTTTATTGATCAGAGAGACAATGAATCTTGGGCTGGTGTCTTGGATAGCTTTGAAGAGTATACAGCCAGCTTTGACAAGGCTCGTTGCTCCACTGGGAGCCAGTGTAGGTCTCTAAGCAGAGGGGTGATATGGCATCGCCTGTCCTTGAGATAGATGATCCTTGCTGCTTGATTTTGAATCATCTGTAAACAAGTCTCTGGAATTATGGGAGTCCAATGTAGAAGACATTCCCATAATCGATTTTGGAAAGGATTTGAGCTATAGCGATTAGGGTGATGGCCTCCTTGCTAAAAAACGTCTGATCTTGCGCAGTTTGCGCAATTGGACAAAGCATGCCTTTGTCACTGAACCAATCTGGGTGCTCATGGAGAGGTCAGCATCAATATGAAGACCTAGACTTTTTATAGCAGATTCAGGGGTGGGTGCCATACGTAGATCAGGGGTCCAATAGGAGGGAGTCCAGTATTCAGGTTTGCTGTGGGGAACAATGATCTTGTTTTTTTCTGAATTCAACTTTAGTTGATATTCATTCATCCACGTTTTGACATACAGAATATACCTCTGACGAAGTCCTTAGATTCTGTAGAGA
Source organism: Lissotriton vulgaris (assembly GCF_964263255.1). Taxonomy (NCBI): domain Eukaryota; kingdom Metazoa; phylum Chordata; class Amphibia; order Caudata; family Salamandridae; genus Lissotriton; species Lissotriton vulgaris. The sequence goes on along the minus strand of NC_141691.1, from coordinate 734,226,402 downwards.
TGTCAAGGGTGAAAATAAGCTGCATGTCGTCTGCCTAGTTGAAGATTTTTATACCCATCTAACGTAGACCTGAGATCAAGGGGCGTATATAGATATTAAACAGAATTGGTGAAAGGGAGGAGCCCTGAGGAACGCCACAGTTCAGGTCTACCATTCTAGATTTGAAGGGTGATAGCCACACTGACTGTTTACGGGCCTCCAAAAATGAGCCGAACCAGGCTGATGCAGAACCCCCCCCCCCCCCGAGACCCGCTGTGTCGATGCGCTCCAACAAAATGTTGTGGTTCACGTTGTCAAATGACGAAGACAGGTCAAGCAGGATCAGGGCCTGAGTGTGATCCATGTCAGCCTGTCCCTTGAGGTTGTCTAGTACTGATAGAATCACTGCTTCGGTTGAACGTGCGGGAGGGAAATGGTTATCCAGAAATTTAGTAGTTTCCAGAAAAGAGCTGAGGCAAGTGGCCACATGGGTCTCCAACACTTTCGCTGGGAATGGGAGAAGAGAAATGGGTCTGTAGTTCTCCAATTTATTGGGATCCATGCCTTGCTTTTTTTGAAGTGGAACGACCACTGCTTCTTTAAAAGCAAGTGGTACAATGCCAAGGGACAGAGAGTGGTTCAGAAATTTGAGAAAGATATCAGGGAAGGACCGATAGATTACTTTTGAGACGTGAATGGGACAGTCCTCCTTAGGTGAGCCTGATTTGATCTTAACTACGAGGTCCAAGAAACATTTCTTATCCATCAAGGGAGGGAGTTGAGAACACAAGGATTGGGAATATCCCTGCTGTTTCGGGAGCCACAGTTGGTAGGGGCAATGGAATTTTGAATGTTCTTTATTTTATCTAAGAAAAAGGAATTCAGGTCATTGCAAAGTACCTGACTAGGCACAAAGGATGCGGTCACATGGCTTGGGTTAGAGAGTTCTTTTGCTATCTTGAAGATTTCTTTCGAACCATTATCAGAATCGAGTACCCTGTTCGTAAAGAAGGCTCTCTTAGCCTCCATTATAGCCACCTTATACTGATGAAGATTGGTGGTGTATTCAGGTTTATCTTGCGCTTTGTAGGTTTTCCTCCACTTCCGCTCGGCTTGGCGTACTTGGAGTTTAATGGTTTTAAGATTTTTATTAAACCATTTGGCGGCCTCATGCTGCCTAGGGCGGTAGGTTTTGGTCTGTAAAGGAGCATGGAGATTAAAGGCCTTCCTTTGCCAGTCGGCGATCTCGCTCTCCCAGTTATCTGGATTACCTTCTGATACCGGCTGCTCCCTAGACAGAGTTTCTACTAGTTTATCCAGCTCAAACCGATTCCAGGTTCTAAAAGTGCTTTTTGAGTGAGAGGGGTTAGAACTCAGCGGAGGAGCAAGCAGATTAAAACTGATGATCTAGTGGTCAGACCAAGCGCAGGGTTGTACTGCCAGGTTAGTCAGGTTGACATTATTTGACCACACTTGATCAAAGGTATGGCCCTTAATGTGAGCGGGGGTGCCAATGTGTTGAGTGAGGTTTAAACATGCAAGGGACTCAGAAAGCTCCATGGAAGATTTTCCCTCGTCAATCTAATTGGCCATGTAGTTCAAGTCACCTATAATCATTACTTTGTCATAGTCAGTGAGCAGAGACGCAATGAAGTTAACAAACGTTTTGGGAAAGTCAGGCATTGTTGCGGGAGGTCTGTATCACATAGATCAGCGTGCTACTATGTAGATTGAGTTTAATTACAAGAGAGTCTACTGACGGAAGTCCCAGGTGAGGCAGGGCAGAGGCGGAAAGTTCTTTTTTTATAATTGCAGCCACTCCTCCGCCTCTCTTCTCTAAAGGCCTGTCTGTACGTAGGATATAATAGTTATCGGGGAGGGCTGCCAGGATGTCAGGTGACGACTCCTCTGTGAGCCAGGTCTCAGTAAGTAGCAGGCAATCCGGTGCGTCCGTATCTAAGGTATTAAAAATTTCTAACTGGTGTTTAACCATGGAGCCAGTATTAAGGTACATGATATCAATGTCTTTGACCGGACCTCTGACTGTGACTGATGAGGGTGACATCAGTCGACTCTTAAAACGTACACCCGGGGGTTGGATATCGACAGCGGTCAGTGGCTTGGAGTTTAAAAGCCCTAAGGATTGCAGTTTTTGCGATAATTGACTTTCAATTGGATATAGTTTCTTAGGTGCCATATGTAGGAGACTAATCGCAGAGTAGGTGTATTTTTGGGCAAGATGACATGCCCGTGTCCCGTACTGGCGCGGACGGGCTTGCCTTTGGCGCGCCTGGGCTGTGCCGCCGGCGGGCCCGCTGAGCGCGTCCGCCCCAGCATTGACTTAAAAGGCTGGCCGGCACGGGAAGAATCACCGAGCTCCGCCCACCAGGAAGGGAAGGCCATCAGGGGGGTGTACAGAAATGAATCTCAGCCACTTTCGAACAGTAAATTGAACTTAAAAATAATTTCAAAATGACCACCATGGTGACACATACACATTTATCAGTGGCCTGCCTTTTCTCCAATAAAACACTTTGTGATAGTCGCCATGTAGGAATATACAATGTGATATCACTGTGCAGGTAGATGAGACAGCGCTCACCTTTTAAATACTTTTTTGACAATTTTGAATTAAAAAAAAAGCAAATAACCCTGCTCCAAATTTGCAAAGGCAAGACCAATCGGCCTTGCCAATGCTGGTCTATTTTATTGGTATTCTCACTACATATGAGCTGTAGAAAGTACAAGCAGTGAGTGTATTTATATAGTTACCGACCCTTTTCTTATTTTTTGGTCTTATTGAAGTTCACAAACATTTCCAGAAACAAATGCATTGACATTCTATGAACCGATTTTAAAGTTTCGCTTCAACATTTTTAAAGGTGCAAATAATGGCTAACATATTATAGAACAATCTATTGGATTGTTATATTTAATCTTTACAATTGTATCTGTTAAATTATTCTGCTTGTTTAAATGTTCCCTAACTTTATCAGAGGACCTAGGTTGATGCAATTAAACAATAGATACCAGGTCTGTTATTGTGCATTAACCTATCATTGATGTCACTAATCAAGACTGAAATTATCCAATAAAAACGAATGTACTTGGTAACAATGACATGGTCTGTAATTTGACAGCTAACGTTTAACTTATCAGTGCTCTACGTTTTTGCTAGTGGATATTTTTGTCTTGTAGGTGGCCATGTTTTCGGATTTGTTTTTCCTTGATCAACTGAGAGGATGGTTTGCCACTGTTCTCTTGAAGTCTGGATTTAAGAGAATCCTGGATCCACTGGGCAGAGCAGAATGCTCAAAGTTAAACTTACAAATGTCCCATGTTAGCTAACTAATGGAAAGGGTGCCCTTTTAGTCTATAAATCATTGCTGGTTTGGCATACCAATGACTAGGTACGTGGTGGCTTTGTACTGGTGCGTTCCGCTGTGCCTTGCACTCTGAAGGCATCCAACATAAAGTTGGCTGCTCAACCAAGAGTGGGATCCAAGAGAGACTCCATACTGAAGAGAGGTGTGCTGAACCAGCTGTTTTGGCATTATCCCTGTTGGAAGACAAAGACCCAGCCATGCTGCGACAAATGCAATGAAAGCGCTTGGGAGTGTACTCCATATAGTAAGGGCCAACATTTGCCCCCTTATGTCAGAAACGTAAATACGTGTAGGTTGGTGTTGATCGCCCACACCCACTTCTGAGCGAATGAAAATTATCGAACTACTCTGGTGCTAAAGAGGACAATGAATAAAAATATATCTTCCACTACTTTTTCTTGCCTGCCGAAAGTGACTGATTGAAGGAAACATAATGAAACCTCCCTTTGCAGTACAGCTTCTGCATGAACCCCAAGGTGCTTCTAGAGTTTATAGACTATCTTATTACTTTAAAAAAAAGAATGTTTTCATTTTCTAGTATTTCTTGTCTCGTTCTTCACTAACATTTAGGTCTTTCGATGTTAATGTTCATGGCTCTTGTTAAAAAAAACGAAAAGTGGGGACGTGTGCCTGTGTTTTTACGATGATCGGGTGCAGGGGGAATTAGAAACTGGATACGTTCCAATCGGTTATGTGTCTTCATAACTCAGGATTTAGTGGCCTTTGGCCATGCAACTACTGCCTGGGACTTCTTTTTTTGGTGGTTTGCTACAAACAAGTGATGCTGACTGTTCCCGTAAACAAACAATGGAGCAGGTATGTAAATGAAAAAGGCATATCCATGTTAACGTGTACCAATTTAAATTCCAAATGTTGTCCCTTTCTTTTGTGTGTTTGTGAGGATACTTGTATACATTCCCTTGTAGCAATGGTGGTGTTAGTGTTGTGCAAGTGTAATTCCGTGCATTCCAGTCATTTTGTATGTGCAATGACAGCTGTACTGCTAGAGAGGAATGTCCTGTATGTACTTTTATCCTACGAGTCTGTTGTAAAACGCACGCAAACATTCACAATGCAGCAAACATTACATTTGATATGTTTCACTATAGTGGTGGTGTGAGACTTATTTTTATTACGTGGTAAATGTATGTGTGGCTTTGCTGAAGTGTTTGCAAACAAATAAGGCACTTTTTTGGAAATCTAATGTGCAAGTTTCAGCTTTTTGTTTGGGTGTTCCTTTTAAGTACACTGTCATTTTTGTGGGTTTTTTCCCCATTCAAATACTAACGTGAGACCCTAGGTGTCAATTACTGCTTTCAATTGCCTGAGGTGAAAAAAATGTACTCTGTGTTGGAAAAAGCACTGAAAAAATAATTCCCCCATAACCGCCCTGCGCATGCTTAATGCTACTCTGAAATTGGTTCTCTCCAGACCGAATATAGCTCACAGGATGCCCAGCACACAGGTGCATCCAATTCACTCTGTTTTGAAACGGCAGAAACAACAGGAATTGACGGCACTAGCTGTTACCATTAGAACAGTGGGCCACCACGTCGACCCTCGCCGGATAAATACTAGTGTTAAGCAATTTCTTGAACCGATTAATAAATGGCACGCTGTGAGGAAGTGGCCGATCTAGAGGACGATCGTACCTTGCCATGGACTAAAAGTGGACTGCAACACCCACGATCCTTTACTGTCTCTCCTCAGGAAGACGGAAGCGATGAGTACCGTAACCCGGAAGAGGAGGAGGAACTACCCGGATGTGGTACGGCAGGACCAATGACAGAACGCTACAAAGAGGCAAGGGCGGAGACAACCGTCGTCCACGCCGAAGACGGAGAAAGGAGTGCAGAGAAGGAGACCGAAGACGCGGGACCCGAGGAGACCCAGTTCAGCCCCGAACAGGACGTCGAAGACGACAGCTGGTGCGAGGACTGGTGGTGTCCGGTGGATGCTGAAGAGCGGCCGTGACTCTAGAAAGAGTTACGGCAGGGTTGGTGAGTAATACCGACTCGAGGGAATTGTATCGGGAAGCGGGAGGAAGAAGACACTGGGAGGGAGATTGAGCGTTCATGACCGTTGTTTGTTAAGGGCATTGTGCAATTGAGTAAAAAGCCAAACCACGAGTATCCACCCGGGGTATTTAAGTGCATGGCGTTACGTTTATTCTTGACGGCATTTACTTCTATAAGCACTGTGCACTCTTGTCGAACCCTGCCCAGACCCTGTGAATGATCTTACGTATGAGCACTCACTACCTTCCTAGGCACTATAAAACTTCTGCAAGTATCCTGAACTTCCCCTATCCTGACTTATCCCACTTTTCCCCTTCCCCACACGTTACCCCATTCATTTTTCAGACCCTAGACACAAAAGGTGTGGTGAAGGTATTACTCCTGTTCCAGGAACTTTATTTAGAGTTCTCACGATACCCTCCTTTATTTCCCTTCTCTTATGAGCCACCGGGGCCAGCCGCCACGTCCTGAAGATCTGAGGAAAACCACCCGAGCCCATTCATCGCCTGACACCTCCCCGGAGACCTCGGAAGAAGAAGAAGAAGACAAGTTTGAAGATTCCCTACCAAATCCCGTCACCTCATCCTTTGTATTCAATAAACCCGTTTCCTTTAAACCTCCACTACCGCCTCCACGCCTGTTTATCAGACCCGCCCTCTTACACACGCCTGGAAGTACATTACTCGGAATATAAAGAAACTGGACCGGCCCTTCAAACAGGTGATGAAGAACCTGCCAAAATGAACCTACAGAAAAGAATGAAGGTAACAAAAAAGGCTAGGAGGATGATACGTGTTTAATAATCTGTGGGCTATCAGTGAATGCCTCAGAATATACATTTATGAACGCTTTCCAAAGGTCCAAATTAGTCAACGACCACCTGCTTTAAAAAAGAAAGCGCTGTGAGAGAGCGTGTCCTCTGCAGGAGAAAGACATTTAATAAAATAGTGCTCCAAGGGTGAAATTAAACCTACATGCTAACAACACATGTAACGGGGGTGTGCTAATGGGAAGTTACAAGGTGAAAAAAGGCGATACTAAGGAAGGACTACTAATCCTATTGACCAATAAAAAGCCAGTGTATACAAAGGACAGTGACAGGAGCCAATTAAAAAGATGGGCGGAAAGTGGGAAGAGCTTAAAGTCATACATAAATACAGCATGTCTCGAAGAGACAGCGTAAGCGCTGCCTAGGCGAGACCAAAACAGGAGACATAAAATGAATCACCTGGGGGCGCTAGAGGGCGCACTGCTGAATGGCCGCACTTGCGTGAGGCTCCAGCGACCTGGCATTGTGATCCGACATTTATCCTCTTATCCCTGCACGCACCCGCCTGAAAATCCCCACGGAGGGGCAGCCTGCCACCCTTCACACTCGGTGAAACTTTGGTGGCTCTACTCTAAAAATCCCCGGAGTTGTGGCCCGCGGAACCCTCCCCGGCTGACGTGACCTTGCGGAGACGGAGCTCGCGGTCGGCCCCATGACTTAGGTGAGCCCGGGGATTACCACGAGGCGGACAGGCCTCGAGCACTTCGGATGCGGCGCAGCTGGGACTGGCGCTGAAGCGGGCCTCGAGCAGGGGCTACGAGGTACGAGCGCCGCGCACTACCTTGGACACGGGGGATGTGAAGGTGGGATGCCCCCGCCGCTCTCCCACTACAGACATACCCCATAATCGCCGAGCTAGGCGCGACATCTTGGCGCCATAAGAGACTGGCTGAGAAATACCGGAGGGAGTCCTGAAATGCCCGGTAACCTGCCTCACTATCACCTTACACGGCCTCGGAGCCTGCCTGTTGCCGGTGTCCCGACAAGCGGACAGCCCAGATTGCCTGGCACCCTTGCTCCTACCCTTTGGGTGCTACGTCTTTTGCTACAGTTCCTACGCTTTCTCCTGCGGGGCCTGTCTACACCTGCACTGCACTATTTCTCGCTGTGAGCCACCCCGCAGACACTTGCTGAGCTTCCCCCACTACCTGGCTTATTAGCTGCGAAAACGGCGTTGCTGCACCGCGCTGTATAGTGTGTGGCCACTATATCCTCCACCAGCCCTTCTCCGACGGCGGTGAAAGCAGCGCAACGGCACAGAAAGTCCATACATATCTTTGCCGACATGGGGAAGCCAGACAGTCGCCAACCCAAACTGCAGTTTGAAACTGCGTCGCAGAAAAAGGGGACACGGCACACAGGAGACGCGGTGCCACCCCGAAGCCCGGTCACGGAGGCCTCAACATCGACTCTGCTGACCCCGGATATGGCCGCTATCCTGCAAGAAATGCGTCAAGGCTTTGCGACAGTGGTCGACAAAGTAGACAGGCTTACCTCTAGGATGGACAGCATTGCCCAAAAGATGGATGTCCATGAAGAACGCATATCTGAGGCGGAACGCAGAATATCGGCAAATGATGACACGACCGCGGCACATGACACTCGCCTTGTCAGAATGGACAAGGTCCTGAGGGTAATCGCTGCCAAGAACGAAGAGTTGGAAGCCAGGAGCCGGCGGAATAACATTCGCGTCACGGGCATTCCGGAATCGACCAACACGGGGAGGATGGACCTGTATATCGAGAAACTTCTTACGGCAACGGTTGGGGCAGAAGCTCTTTCGGCTCACTTTATTGTGGAACGCGCACATCGCTCCCTTGGCCCTCAACCCCAACCGGGGACCCCACCGCGACCCATAATTGCCCGCCTGCTCAACTACCGAGATCGCGATGCGGCGCTAAAAGCAGCCAGAGCGAACCAGAACCTGACATATGATGGCGTGCCCTTCTCGATATACCCTGACTTTACCCCGGTGGTTCAAGAACAGCGACGGAAATTTCTGGCTGTTAAAAGGAAGCTTCGTGATCTGAACATTGACTATGCTCTCCTGTACCCGGCCAAGTTACGAGTCACTCACCAGGGTACACAGCACTTTTTTCTTAACCCACAACAGGTCGAGGATTACCTTAAGACCCTGCCCAAAAGACCCAAGCGGACTGCGAACGCTGAAGACTTAAATACATCTGGTCCCGAATAAGTGGCGGCTGGCTCTCTTCAGTTCATCCTCCTGCAACTGGTTGGTTAATCTTCACTCCCCTCGATGGTAGGGGGAATCCATACTGCTCGGAGATGGCTGCGGCTGCCCCTGGGGGTGCCATGGACGGGTGTTGGACTGCAGGTGGTAATGTATGCCAGGCCCCACCCCCTTCATCCCTCTCTGCTCCGAGGGTGACCCCGAGGGTGGACAAGCACGGAGTGGGATGGCTGGGGGTGATGGACCGTGCACCTCTGATGACCCCAACAGGGTGTTCCCCAATGACATTCACGTGGTTGCTTGTTTGTTGGTTGCTATTTAGCACTGTTTTGGTTTTTGGGTGGGGGGTGGGAATGGGATGCTGGCGAGTTGGGGTGGCTTCAGTGGGTGGGGGGTGGTAGACTGACGTTTGGGCAGAACGGGCTAGTACTGGGAGATGTGGACCTTCCTTTGGATGTTCTGGGATGCTTTGCTATGTATGGTTACATATTGGGAACTGTCTGTCCTCTTTCCAGCTAGGTCCGGTTACTGGAGTAGTTCGGGGGGGGATGGGGGGAGGGGTCTGCTGGGACTTCTGTTGGGATTCAAGTTTGGACATGTGCATGTTTGTGTTCTGTACTCACATATTTGCCCTCTGGAGGGCTCCTTGATTATGACATGGGGATGCGGGGGCGGGATGGGTATGCTGCACGTTACTTATGGCGGGGGTGTGGCGGAGGGGTTAGGGGCGATTCTTTTCTGTTCCATTTTTTGTTCTCGCTTGAGGACGATGGGCTAGTCCGACTGGATGTTGATCTGATTGGTGCTAGGGATGGTTTGGTTGCCTTCCATGCTTTCATCCTGCAGTTATTGTATTACACGATTACATGAATGACACACGCCTAACTGTGATTACTTGGAATGTGAGAGGGCTGGGAGATCACAGGAAGAGGAGACAAATATTGAGCTACCTTGATCGTCATAATGTTCACATTACTTTCCTACAGGAAACGCATTTTGCGCCCCACAAATCGCAAGCCTTTGGGAGTAGGTGGGCTTCTCACTCGATATTTGCTAACTACTCCTCATATGCACGAGGCACGGCCATTCTAGTTAAGAAATCCACACCCTTTCGGCGGGCTGGCTCCAGGGTGGATCCCCAGGGGAGGTATTGTTTGCTATGGGGTAGACTAGGGCACATGTCAGTAACACTTGTCTGTTGTTATGGGCCCAACACGGATGACCCACAATTCTTTACCTCTCTATGGGTGGCAGTGGTTGAGACGGGCCCACAACACATCATATGGGGAGGAGATTTCAACGTGACCCTGCACCCCCCCCTGGATAGATCACACCCCGCCCCACACCACTATACTAATGGGCGCGAAGTCCTTAGAGCGACTATTGCTGGTAACAATCTCATTGACGCCTGGCGGTCGCACTGCGGGACTAGGGAGGAGGGTACACACTTTACAGCGCAGGCTCAGTCGTGGGCGAGACTTGACTATTTCCTCTTAACCTCACAACTATTTACAGCGCTGATACATGCGTCACATCTCCCTAGGACGTACTCCGATCACTCCCCCGTTTTGATCACGTTGACTGGTTCTGAGCTTGACCCCCCGGTGACGGCGTGGCGCATGCAGCCCACTATGTTATTGGACGCGGTGTTCCAGGAGGAACTCCGTGATGAATGCCTAGATTTCTTCAAGCGCAATAAAGACTCTGTCCAAGACGTTGAGACCATATGGGATGCCTTTAAGGCCACACTCCGAGGCTTATGTATATCAAAGGGCTCGGGAGTGCTCAAGAGCATAATGACACGATTACGCAGTTTAGAGGCTGACTTACGCAGTGCAGAATGCCGCCTTAGGGCGAACCCTGACACTATAACCCTCGCCACCATTCGCGACAAATTGTCGGAATTCTCTGAAGAAGCTGCTCGCGAGGTGAAGTTTAGGAACAAGTACTGGGTGGCCAGGCGATATGGTGAAGGTGGGAGGCCTGGGAAGGCTCTAGCAGCGACGGTCAAACTGATGCGCTCGCCGACGATAATATTGGAACTTGAGACGGCGGAGGGGCTGATGCTTAGAGACACCACCCACATCCTTAACGAATTTGTGCGGCATTATGGGGTACTTTACTCCACTAGCAGACATGGTGAACTCACATTGGATGACTACCTGGCAGATGTCTCCTTAGGTTGGTTGAGCGATGCGCAGAGGTCCTTCTTGAACGCCCCTTTCGAATTGGATGAGGTCAGGGACGCTATCATGGGCATGAAATCGGGTAAGGCCACTGGTTTAGATGGCATACCTATAGAATTCTACAAAACGTTTATTGACTTCATAGCACCAGTGTTGCAGGAAGTTTTTGAGGACGCACTGGAGGTGGGCCATCTCCCTGCCTCCATGAGAGTTGCCCTCATTACATCGCTGCTTAAACCAGGAAAACCCGCCTCGAGCTGCGACTCTTACAGACCGTTGTCCCTATTAAACTGCGACGTTAAAATCCTCGCGAAACTGATTGCGACACGCATCAGCCTCCTCCTGCCTGCTCTTATCCTTCCGGATTTGTCCCTGGCAGGGCAACATCACCTAATCTCCGTACCTTTTTCTCGGTATACGACTCCGTCCATGAGGACCTCCCGATGGCAGCCATTTTTTTAGACGCCACCAAGGCGTTTGACTCGCTCGAATGGGACTATGTGTTTAAAGTTCTGGAGCGAATGGGTTTCCCGCCTCTCTTTATTTCCTGGATTAAATTACTGTATATGCATCCAACTGCCAGAGTACTCATCAATGGGAAATTGTCGTCGGAATTCCTGATCACCAGGGGGACAAGACAGGGATGCCCCCTGTCCCCCCTTCTGTTTGCCATAGCCACTGAACCCCTGGTGGCTAAATTGCGACAGCATCATCAGGATAGGGCACTGCGCTGCTTTCAGAGACAGTTACTTGTCTCTATGTATGCTGATGATATCACCCTCTACGTCCGCCACCCAAGCGATAACTTACATCCCATACTCCGTGAATTAATTCGGTTTGGTGCTCTCTCGGGGGTTCAAATCAACTGGAAGAAATCATGTATCTTCCCCCTTACTGCCTCGACAGTTCAATTCCCGCTGGAATTCCCACTTGCCTGGAGCACAGGGGATTTTAAGTACCTAGGTATACATGTGGAAAAGAGTAGAGAAGAACTGATGCGTGCGAACTATGGCACTGTGATGGACAAGATGAGCGACAATATATCTAGGTGGATCACGCTCCCTCTTTCCATGGCGGGACGTGCCCCATTAGTCAAAATGGTCATACTCCCTCAACTTTTGTATTTATTCTTGAATATTCCGTACCACCCCGAATCCTATTTTTTTCGTCTGCTACGTTCGGAATTGCTCCGACTAGTGTGGGGTGGTAAAACGCCCAGACTCAAATGGGAGATCCTTGTCCGGCCATTCTCACAAGGGGGATTTGGCATCCCTGACTTTGAGCTCTATTACCGGGCTGCTCAGGCCCACTATGCGTACTTTTGGGTGCGCCAGCAAAGATATATGCCTCAACTGGCGGCTGAGCACTGGTTGGCACACCCGATCCCTATTGAAGGCGTGCTCTACTCCCAGGTTGAAGGTAGGGACAAGACCCCTTCCACTGTGTCGAGCACGGTGACGGCGTGGCACTCTATTGTGTGTAAGCTGGACTTGCACTTCCTATACGCACCGAACCTGCCGCTGGCCTATCACCCACAGATGCCGCTCCTACAAGAGGCTGGCTTTCAAAAACTATTGAAAAAGATTAGTGTCACTAAGTGGGGAGACTTATACCTAGATGGCGTCTTCCGAACTAGGGAACATTTATATGAGGGCATCCACCCAACACCTCTGGACTTGTTTTATTATGTCAGGCTCAGACACGGACTACAAGCTATCATGCCTGATTTCCCCTGCGAGCCCCCGGTGCTACCTCCCTTACAAAACATGCTGCTTCACGACCATCCTATTAAACTAGTGTCTGCACTCTATAAATCTATACGAGCCAACATGACATACACTGCTCTGCCCGCTAGGCAGAAATGGGAACAGGATCTAACCTTGACTTTCACGGACACACAATGGGAATTTTGCCTACAGCAAACTGAGCGCATATCATCTAACAGCCGTTATAGGATAATCCACTATAAATTTCTGCACAGGCTGTACCACACTCCAGCGCGTCTACACAGATTCCAGCTTAGACCTACAGATGCTTGCGACAGGTGTGGGGCCCCAGGGGCTGATTTCCTTCACCTTGCATGGGGATGTCCTGAAGTGAATAGATACTGGACTCAGGTATTTCAAGCCCTCTCCAAAATGATACACATGACGGTGGATCCATCCCCCTTGGTGGCCCTTCTGGGGTATGTTGCACCTCTCCAAGCAGCTCACCGCAAATATATGGCACTGGCTATGCTTCTGGCTAAACGCAGGGTGGCCTGTAGATGGGGGCGGGGAAGAGCGCCCAAGTTCAAGGATTGGTTGAGTGATATGGTGTACTGCCAGGAACAATTGCATACCTATTCTGAACTATTGCCGCCTGCTTCTAGGCCTACTGATATATGGGCCCCGTTACAATGTTATTTGATAACTGATCCGCCCGAGGATGACAGCACTTGACGGTGGGCGGTAGAGTTCCGTCGATGATGTGTCTTGGCCTTGCAGTGTAGCACCTGGACTGCTAGATATGGCATGATGTGTTTGCTGCCTCCTCCCTATCCCCCCCCCCTTACCCGACCGCGACTGACAGCAATTGCAGTTGGAAAGTGATGATCCTTAGATGATGCTATTTTGGACTTGCGATACAGCCCCTGGGCTACTGTATATGGCATGTTGTGTCTGCTGCTTCCTCCCTTCCCCCCACCCCCTCCCCCCTTTCCCCCCCCCATTCCCCCCCCCATTCCCCCCCACTCTCCCCCCCCCCCTCTCTGTCCCCCTCCCGGCCCCCTCCCCGTTCAGGACCCTATGTGGGGAACCCCATCCTCAGAGACGTCCCCGGATGCCTGTCAGCCCGCTGCTTCCGATACTGTGGCTCAGCCTTCCCTCTTTTGTCGTCTCATGACTCTGCCACTCTGACAGCCCCGCGCCTACCGAGATTAGATATGCCCGCCTGGATGCCCGTGTGCCCCCCCCATCATTCCTGAGTTTGTATAGACACTGCACATGTTAGTGGTTATATAAAAATTTAAAAAACTCGAGACTCATTTATTTGGCTGTGAAGACGCGGCACTTGTCACTTCGATGGAACTGTTGGCAGAATTGTTTTTAGCGCACATACATGTCGAAAATAATTTGTATTTATGTATGCACTGATAGCGGCCGGCCTCCGGGTTGTTGGCGAGACGCTGTGTAATCCTGACAATGCTCAATAAATGTCTTGAACCAAAAAAAAATAAATAATAAAAAAAAATAAAATGAATCACCATGTAACTGAGATCCCGAAGTGAAGGAAAAATACATGGCCAGTGTTTAAAGTTTACATAAAAAATAAATAAAATAAAGAAAGCACACTGTATCAGATTTGTAAGTTAACAGAAAGGTACTATTTTAGGCGGATGTGAGCAATGTGAACACTGTGAAATCAGCCAATGGGTAAAGTGGGCAAACCATTTACCCCAAGCTGTAAACTGTGGTGGGCGAAAGGAAAATGTGAATGACATTTTTTAAAAGTTCCTTTATGTTACAAAATAAAAAAAAAATACAATAGTTTGGCAAAATAGCTAAAGCAGTCACAAAGACAGTACCTAGAACAAATACATTGAGAGACTGCACCACACAGCACTGACGTTACATCTATAAAATTACTTCATACTCTGCATTCCTACCTATTCCAGAGTCTACGAAATAAATGCTCACGGTTCACATATCGTCACAAATTGACACAGAAATGAAGGCAAGAATGTACAATAATCCCCAAAAATAAAGCATTCTCGCATCAAAATTCATCAAATAAAAACAATGGTAAATACTGGATGAAATAAATATTTAGCTTTGCTCAATTTCCATTATAGTTTCGAGCAGGCTGGTAAATGTTATCAAAAACAGTAAAATACTTCTTTATATAGCAGCAAATGTGGAGTAAGGGAGTATTTTTTTTTTTAACACAGTTTTATCAGAAGATTAAGCTACAGTACTTCGTTGGGTGAATCATTCTCCCTGTTCATGTCTCATTGTATCAAACCAGATCATTGCATTTGTTATTAGTGTAGCGCTCTAGTGCTCCGAGGGTCTCCACGGAGCCCCGGAAGCACTATCACACATTGTAGCACCTTTTGGCCAGGCGTGGCCAGAAGGCTATAAATAAACGGACGGGAGTAGCACGGTACTTCCGGTCCACTCCAGCAATGTGAGAGTCTGTGTCTCATTGTAGCGTAATCCTGCGCATGCTAATATGTGCCCACATACTTATTGATCCCTTGCTGCCGTTAGGTATCATCCTCACCAGCCCACTTACAATTAACACAGCATTTATCCCGATTTAACGGCTGTTGGCCTGAGAACATACCCAGTATCTCTTTTGCTTTCATTTTGTTACGTTTTGAAGGAAAAACATTCCCCTGTATTCATATCTAATTTGCATACAACTCCGACAGTAACCCTCCTCTTACCCATAATTTACTGCGTCTAAATTTTACGTTATATGAAAATCTTATAATAAAACAACCAAATCTCCACAACTTCCCCTCCCTCCTCCCCTCCTCCCGCAGGCTCAACTAATGAGAGATGGCATAGTCGTATATACAGTCCATATCAATAGTGTCACTTTGTTACATACAGACGTTATCGTGCCGATCTTCAGCAACCCTCCTGTGTATGTTCCAGGGTGCTAACTCCACCGCTTTGCTGCCCTACTCAAATCTCCACACAATATACACTAGGTACAGTATTCTAGTATGTCCAAAGTGCGTAGTTCCTCCACCAGCAAGTTCCACTCCATTGATACAGGCGTCCTACGTAATCCGCGCTGTTCTTCCCTTTTCAGTTCCACCCCCTCTGCCCTACCCCATTTCAACAGCTCTTCATACCAGGTTTTCAATGCCGGAGGCCTAGTAGCTTTCCACTGCATTGTAATATTATGTTTGGCTAAAATGAGCGCCAAGTTGTTAAATTTAGTTACCGGACTGCCTTTCTTTCCTTTAGGGCCCAGCCCCAGTAGACAGTATTCCAGGCTGTCAATATTCCTCACTGGAGCTCTATTTGTCAGTATCTCACAGACTGTCCGCCAGTAACGTCGTAGTCGTGGATAGTTCCACAGCATGGGTATCAAATCCGCTGCCTGTAGTTGGCAGCGCGGATACTCATCCGATGAGTCTGGGTACATGGTTTTCAACCTGCTCGGTGCCAAATAGGCTCTGTGCAGTAGCATGAGTTGTGTGAATTTGAATTTCGGTTTTCTCGACACCTTTCTGGGGTATTCCACCAACACACTCCATTCTTTGTCACTAAATGCCCTGCCTACGTCTGCTTACCATTTGTCAGGTAAAGTCCGGAGGGACACCGCTACCACCGTACGAATGCCTCAGTATAGCCACCTTGTAAGGTGCCCGCCATTACCCATCAAAGGCTGCATTATGATCAGCGTATGTGTGGCTGGTTGCACCCCCTCAGGTGCCCATGTAGTGCGAATGTAGTGAGATAGACTAGCGTGTACAAGAAGCAGCGTGTCCGGCATTCCGTGCTCCCGCATAAATCCATCATGTGTCATCATGGTACCTTCCCTAAAGAAATCGCCCACTGTGGTCACGTCCACTTCTTCCCATGCTCCTATCCTTCTCATAGTAAGAAATGCGTTACTTACCTGTAACAGCAGTTATCCAGTATTGGTGTCTTTCATAGATTCACATGCCTGAATCATTCCCCGTCGTCGAGACGGGAGCCTCCGGTACATAAAAAAGTAATGTCCCATAGACATACATAGAGAAAATAGGCCTAAGGGCCTCACCTTAGTAGCCTTTCCTTGTCCTTATGTAAAAAGGACCAAACTCTTAGAGTCAGCCAATCAGCTATGACCTCCCTCTAGAACCTTCCTGGGAGGAGCCTCAGTCCCTCAGATTTTCGTACGCACCCAGCTAGGTAGGCGTAATACCGTTAGAGAGGGATGTGAGTCCTTCCAGGGGAGGCGGGAGGGTTGCATGTGAATCTATGAAAGACACCAATACTGGATAACTGCTGTTACAGGTAAGTAACGCATTTCTTATCCAGTATTAGGGGTGTCTTTCATAGATTCACATGCCTGAATCAGAGTAGTTAGCAATAAGATATGCACATTTCTGATGCAATGTTGCTCTGTAGTCATGTTAGACAATACACATATTATCATATAACATGGGAATGACAGCACAAGCAGAATATCACAAAAACAAAGAATGTGCATACCTGGATGGCGGGATGTAGGAAGGCTCACCTCACTGAAAGAGATGGCGAAGCACCGCCTGGCCTACTGCTGCATCCTTCTGAAGCTCGATATCCAGGCAGTAGTGTCTGGAGAAAGTGTGCGGTGACTTCCAGGTCGCCGCTCTGCATATGTCCAAGATCGGCACTCCAGCGAACAGTGCTGCTGATGTGGACATCGCCCTGGTGGAATGTGCAGTAACATGATCACTCAAAGGCCGTCCGGCCTTGTCATGGCAGAATGCAATCGCTGAGGAGATCCACCTCGAGATGCTTTGTTTCGTGAGAGGCAGACCCATTCTCGGTCTGCTGTAGGCCACAAACAGTTGTGAAGATTTTCTGAAAGCCTTAGTTTTGTCTAGATAGAACTTGAGACACCTCTTGAGATCCAAAGAATGTAGTGTTCTTTCTGCTGCGGTGGAAGGGTTCGCAAAGAAAGACCGAAGGACTATCGGTTCATTGAGATGAAAGTCCGAAGGCACTTTCGGTATGAATTTAGGGTTCGGTCTCAGCACCACCCTGTCCTGTTTGAACTGCATAAATGGTTTCTGAATGGACAGGGCCTGTAGCTCGCTTACTCTCCTGGCAGATGTTATAGCGAGTAAGAGCGCCGTTTTCCATGAGATGTACTTGATGGATGCTCGATGAATGGGCTCAAAAGGATGCCTCATGAGTTGGTTGAGGACTAGATTGAGCTGCCACGTAGGAGGGACCTTCCGAGGTCTTGGGAAGGATCTATAAAGTCCCTTTAGGAACTGTTTTACCAGTCTACTGGACCACAGAGAAGGCCCTGTGAAGGTTCTGGTGAACCGTGAGATAGCCGCCAGGTGAACTTTTATGGATGCATGCGCCAGACCTGACTGTGCCAGATGTAGGAGATATGGCAGTACCTGCTCAGGTGTGACGTGCAGCGGTCGCAGGTCATGCTCTGAACACCAAATGCAGAATCTTTTCCATTTGAGAGAGTAGGTTTTGTTGGTACTGTCTGCTCTCGCTTTTGCCAACACATCTCTGCATTCCTGCGGAATATTTAGGCTACAGAACTCTCTGTGCTCAGGAGCCAGGCCGATAACTTGAGCGATTGCAGGTTCGGGTGTTGTACCTGCCCGTTGCACATCGTTAGTAGGTTCGGGTGCTGCCGCAGACGAATCGGTGTCCTGAAGGAGAGTCGAAGCAGATCCGAGAACCAGTGTTGTCTCGGCCAGAACGGGGCAATCAGGATCAGGGTACAGGGCTCCGCCTTCATCTTCCTGAGGAGTCTTGGGATCATCGGAAACGGAGGAAAAGCGTACGCAAACACGCTGAACCAACCGATGGAAAAAGCATTTCCCAGTGACCCTCGTTGGGGATGCCAGCTTGCGTAGTTTGGGCATTTGGCGTTCCTCTTGGTGGCAAACAGGTCGATTGTTGGGACTCCCCATTGAGAGAATATGTGAGTCAGTGCGCTGTCGCTTAGTTCCCACTCGTGGGAGAGGGATCTTTGCCTGCTCAGGGCGTCCGCGATGGTATTGTCCTTGCCTGGTGCATAGTCCGTTTTGAGCGAGATTCCATGTAGTACCAGCCAGTTCCAGATCTTCTGCGATTCGCGTGATAGAGTGAGCGAACGCGTTCCTCCCTGTTTGTTGAGATAGTGCATCGTCGTGGTGTTGTCCGTTTTGACAGGAGGTGTCCGTGGTGATCACCAGAGGTGTCGCCGGAAGGAGAAATGGCAGCCCTACGGTTAGATTTTTGCGGCGCCTCCACCAGTCCAGACTTTTGGATATTTTTGGCGTTATCCGTATAATGTCCTCGAAAGAACCAGTACTCTGAGTCCAGTGGCTCGTGAGAGCCTCCTGCAATGGGCGCATCCTGAGTCTGCAGTGAGGGATGAGGAGTATACAGGAAGACATCATGCCCAGGAGAGACTTGTAGGTCCGGACTTTTAGGTTCGCTTTTGACGCCACAGCCGTGGCCAGAGATAGTATTTTGTCTGTCCTTTCCTTCGAGGGGAAGGCTTTCACGCACTCCGTGTACAAGGTCGCCCCGAGGAAGTTAATTTTTGTCGTAGGGATAATGCAGGATTTCTCAAGATTGAGAGTTAATCCTAGCCTCTGAAAAAGATTGGTGCAGGCGTTGGAGGATTCGGTTGAGTCTATTGCTGAGGGTGCCTTCACCAGCCAGTCGTCTAGGTAGGGGAAGACCTGGTGGCCCATTTGACGCAGGAAAGCTGCCACCGGTGCAAGGCACTTTGTGAAAATCTGTGGTGCGGACTTGAGGCCGAACGGCAGGACCTTGAACTGATAATGTTGTCCTGCGACTTCGAACCTCAGGTATTTTCTGTGACACTTGAGGATGGGGATGTGGTAGTAGGCATCTCGGAGATCTAAAGATGTCATGAAGTCTCCTTTTTCCAGAATGCCTAGTATTTCTTGAATCGTCACCATCCTGAACGATTGGCTCCGTAGGAAAGCGTTGAGCGTTCGGAGGTCCAGAACGGGCCTCCATTTTGTCTCTTTCTGGCGTACAAGAAAGAAGTGGGAATAGAAGCCTTTTCCTTTCTGAGGTGTTGGAACTCGCTCGATTGCTCCCTTCTTCAGCATCACAGAAATTTCTTGGAGAGGCAGGCGTAGGTGTTTGTGTGTCCGTCTGCGGGGAGGTGTGGTAGGAGGGATGGAGGTGAATTCCAGGGAATGGCCGAATCTTATAATTTGGAGAACCCACCGGTCCGTGGTGATGCGTTGCCAATTGGTGAGGAAATGGGTCAACTTTCCTCCAATTTGTAATGAGGGATAGGGTGGCTGGACTGGCTGGAGTAATAGGTCACTGGCGGCCATCAGTGCCCCTCTTCTGATTTTTGCCCCTGTAGTTTGATCTTCCATAAGAAGACTGACGATTTTGTGGTTGTTTGTGTTGGTATTGATTTTTGGTATTGTAGGAATACGAGGACCTATTCTGATAGGAACCTCGATAAGAGGATTGACCTCTGGATCTGTTGCCTCGAAAGGACTGGTTCTGCGTCTGCAAGGTACCCAGTGCTCTGGCAGTATCGGTGTCCTTCTTTATGGTTTGCAGTGCCTCATCGATCTTGTCCCCAAAAAGGTGCTGGCCGTCAAAGGGCATGTCTAGCACTTTCGATTGCACCTCCTGTCGGAACGACGTCGCTTTAAGCCATCCTTGACGGCGTAGGACTGCAGCTCCGGCAAGTTGACGAAAGCCGGTCATGGCTGCATCAATAGCACAGTCAATTATTTCCGCTGCTGAGGTTTGACCCTCCATAAGCAGTGCCTTGACTTCACCTTGGACTGTGTCAGGCAGTTCCGCCAAATAGGGGGCTATGTCCTCCCAGAGTTGGCGATTGTAACGCCCCAACAGAGCTATGGAGTTGGCCACCTTGATGGTCATGGCCGAAGTTGTCGTGAATCGTTTTCCGATCGTGTCCAACTTCCTGCCTTCTTTGTCCGGAGGAGCCGATAGAGGGGAGGAAGGGTTGCGGGAGTTCTTCTGGGCCGCCTGTGTAACCACTGAATCTGGTTTCGGGTGTCCATTGAGGCAAGCTGCCGCTGTAAGTGGGGCCTTATATTTTTTGTCCAGGCGTGGAACAACCGCAGGTACAGAAGCGGGTGTCAGCATTAGTTTCTTGCCTTGCTCCCAAAGGAATTCTATTATCGGAATAGATTTCGTTGACTTCTGCGTCTGCTCCTTAAAATCGTGCAAGAAGCATTCAGTTTCCGTCGATTCCATAACCATATGGAAGCGTTTTGCTGCCCTTTCCACAATTTTATGAAAGCCGCCAATGTCCACAGGTGGCGAATCTGCTTGGCGTGGTTGGGGTGAAGCTGGGGAAGATGCCACATACTCATCCTCCTCATCATTGGCAGAGTGTATTTCCTGTACCTCTCCTTCTTCCAATTCATCATCGTCGTCATCTTCGTCTGATGATACTACCACCTGAGGTTGGATCCTTTCACGGTGGGTTCGAGGGAGAGGTTGAGACTGTTTTGGGACTGACGCTGACGCCGGGTTATTTACTGCAGGCGTCTGATTCCCACTTTCCGTCGATGGTGTTTCCGGGAAGCGTTGCTTGTAATCTTGTATAAGGTATCTGAGGTCATTGACAATAGAGACCGGCAGGCATACCATTGGGGTGACTTCTGTGCGAACACTAGTGTGGACGGAGTGTTCTTGGTAGGTGAACTCTTCCTGTTCCTCGTCCGTGCTCTGGCATTTGACATGAAGGTCCGAAATGGAAGTAGCAGGTTCCAGGGGGTCCTCCTCCTCAGATTCTTCACTCTGGAAGATTTCTGAAGGTAGCTGTGTTTGCACTTTGCTCGGAGTCGTGGTTTCCGGCGTAATTTGCTGTTTGTGAATCTTGCCAGACGCAGAACCTGATGTGGAAGTTGCTGTCGTTGTTGCTGGCGTCGTCGACGGCGGCAGCGTGAGAGAGGACACTTCTACGAGCTTGGACTTCTTCCATGGCTCAGAAAGGGCCATCGTCGACGACGAGTCATCCGTCGACGGTGTCTTTGTCGACGGTAAGGTCTTCGTCGACGGTATCTCCGTAGACGGCATTTTGGTCGTCGACGATGATTTCGACGTCGATGTTGTCGTCGTCGGTGCACTCGTCGACGACGAGCCCGTCGTCGACGTCTTTGTAGTCGACGTCTTTGCCGTCGATGCCCTCGTCGACGCCTTCGTCGTCGGGATCGTCGACGGTGGGCTCATCATCGACGTCGTCGTCGACAGTGGGCTTTTCAACGACGACGTCGTCGTCGACGGTGTAATCTTCGTCGTCGATGAGGTTTTTGACGTCGACGACGATTTCAGCAGTATAACAGATGAAATAGGTCTACCTGCTGACGACGATGGAGTTGTCGTCGTCGACGGTGAAGGTGACGACGCTGTCGTCGTCGACACAGTGGTGGTCACTGAGGTAGTCCTTTGGGAATGTCTGCTAGATGATTGAGCAGGCTTCTTAAACGTTTGGGAATCTTTGGCAGACACTGAAGATGTCGTAGATCTTGCCTCTGAAGACTTATTTTCTGCCTTCCTAGGAGGAGTGTCTGAGGGGCCAGGGGAAGCTACCCTTGGCCGCTTGTGAGAGGCTTCTGAGGTCTTAGAAACACTACCCTCCGAAGATTCCAGGTGGTCTCTGTCTTTCAGCCTGTCAAGCCAGATGAGAAGACGACCTTCCCTGTCCCTTACGGTCTTTTTAGGGAAAGACCTACATATTTTGCAGTTTGCAGGGACGTGGTCTGGATAAAGGCAATATAAGCACAAGGCATGCTTATCTTCCACATGGAGCCTTTTCTTCCCACATGAAGAGCAGGCCCTGAAAAGGGCTTTCTTCTGGGATTCAGACATTGTAGAAAGTAGTGGAAAGAAAACACTTACTGCAGGAAAAAGTGGACAGAAGTAATTCCTGACGAGATGTAGAGTGAAGAAATCACTTCCAAAAGTTAAGTAGATGGTTTTGAAGGAATCCTGAGGAGAGCTCAGGCTGGAGACTCCCTAGCACAACGTGCAGTAGAAAATCTGAGGGACTGAGGCTCCTCCCAGGAAGGTTCTAGAGGGAGGTCATAGCTGATTGGCTGACTCTAAGAGTGTGGTCCTTTTTACATAAGGACAAGGAAAGGCTACTAAGGTGAGGCCCTTAGGCCTATTTTCTCTATGTATGTCTATGGGACATTACTTTTTTATGTGCCGGAGGCTCCCGTCTCGACGACGGGGAATGATTCAGGCATGTAAATCTATGAAAGACACCCCTAATACTGGATAATTCAGCCCATCTGTGTGGGAATCCTTAACAGATATATAGTGGTGGCATATAGGGTCACCACCTTGGTGTATCTAAGGGAATGCCTCCAGTAGAGTAACGCAATTTTCAAAAGGTGTGGTGCCGACGGTGGGATTTTGCTGTTGGGCAACAAGAGTGTATGTACTGCGCCCCTTTGCCAGTCTAAATGTGTCCTGTCTATTTCCTGCAAGTTTCACCTGCCAGCCAATATGCCAGCCATTGCAATTGACTCGCGTAGCAGTAGGATTTCAGATCAGAGACCCCCATTCCCCCATTTTTAGTGTCTAGGTACAGCTTTGTAAGCCCTATGCACCGCCTACCCTTGCCCCATATCAGTTCAATCAACATAGAGGAGAGCAATGGAAACGTCTTCAATGGTATAATTACAGGCAAATTGGTGAAGAAATACAACAATCTAGGGAGCACCACCATTTTGGCAATTGTCACTCTTCCTGCCACAGATAGAGGTAAAGTGCCCCAGAACTTTATTTGAGATCAAAGCGAGGTGATAGCCCTGTCCAGATTGCCCTCCAGTAGATCCTCCTTATCCCTGTATATGTTCATTCTTAGGTACCTGAAATGCCAGGTGCGATTTGGAACGACCAGTCCCCAAAACTCAGCGTACCAGTACGCGTTGCATCCGCAAAATAATAGACATAGGATTTGTTTTCATTAATCGACAGTCCAGACAACTTTTGGAATGCGGCAAAAATCGACGGCACAGGTTCGCAATCAGTATCCAAGTCCCTAAAATATAGTATTATGTTGTCTGCATACGCAGATACAATATGTGTGGTGGGGCCCAATACTAATCCCCTATGGCTCGCAGTAGTGAGCAGCTTCAGTAGCAAGGGCTCTAACGCCAGAATAAACCGCAGAGGCAACAGCGGGCATCCCTGCCTGGTACCTCTTGCAACCGTATATTGCCTCGAGATATGCCTACCCATTCTTGCCCGGGCCATAGGATTCGTATACAGCAGTATCACCCACTTTATGAATTCTCCAGGGATACCGTACCTGGCTAGGGCATAAAACATATATTCCCATTGTATGGAATCAAAGGCTTGGCGCAAGTCTAATGAAATACAACCTACTGCATCAGCTTGCTGGAGAGTATGGGTCATTACCCTGATGTAACCGTGTAATATTAAGGGCAGTACTTCTGCCCAGGACAAACCCACTTTGGTCGTTGTGTATTAACTGCGGTACGTGTCGACAAATCAAAGTTGCTAGTATTTTGCTCAGTATCTTATAATCTACATTTAGTAAGGAGAGGGGCCTGTACCCTGCCATGTCCGTCGTATCCCACCCAGGTTTCAACAGTGAAACCACCGTGGCCTGCAGTGGTGTAAGCAGATGAGTGCCTACCTCTAAGGACAAGTGGTATAGCCTTTGCAGGTGGGGTACCAATAGATCAGAAAACGCTGCATAAAATTCCACAGGCAGCCCATCCCCGCCAGGTGATTTATTCCAAGGAAAGCTATGTATTGCTTTTTTGATTTCCAACACAGTCACCGGGAGTCGAAGCTCCTCTTTGTGTACCTGCAGCAATTGGGAGAGGTGTAGCCGTCGAAGAAAGCGTCCAAATCCGCTTCCCCTGCATCCTCCGGTCTAGCATATAAAGTTGCATAATATCCCCTAAAGGCCTCATTTTTTTTTTTTTTTTTTTTTTTTTTAAAACCTTTATTTGTTAAATGCACAATACACAGCGTCTGCCTACAACCCCTCGGGGCCGGCCGCTATGACATATTGGACAAGGATATAAGAAAAAACCAATAGGGCAGAACGCCGTTAAAGCAGTCTCTGAGCGAACAGTATCGTGTAGAACATAAAACCGTAATGTCAGGATAGGAAAAGGTTTAATTTTATGGTTTTGTCGAGTACAATTTAGAGAACTACGCAGAAAGTCGAGCTAATCACCGACCAGGATAGTCATCATCGTTCAAGGAGCACCCAGAAGGAGGCGTGATAGAGGAAGGTATTTGTCAGGAAACAGGTGGCCACCGTCAAGGAACTAAGACTAAACACTATGCCACAGACTGAAACAACACAATAAGCTCCCTACTAACACTGAATCCCGACCCCAAAGATAACAAAGAAATAGGAAGAGAAAGAAAGAGGAAAAGAAGAGAAAAAGAAAGAGAAAGAGGGCCATAGAGACAAAGAGAAAACACAAAACACATCCCATCCCCCCACCCTGCATACCAGCGGAAGGCCACGGCCCGCCCCCCCCCAATAGGCATGCCTGTCGCCCCAAAAGAACCCCAAGTGGGAAAGAGAGTATTGAGAGTGGGAAAGACCATCCCAATCTCCGACTCTCTGAACAGAAACTAGAGAAGCAGGATAAGAAGACACATAAGACCGGAGGAGGGCCAAATAGACGTTCAAAACAATCAGCGTTGTCACCCTCGGCCACCCGTCCCCGGACCCCGACCCAGTACCTGACCAACATTTAACTCCCAAAATGTCCATTACAGCCCCAGCAAAGCACACATCCGGATACAGCCAAAAGAGAGAAGCATCCTTATCCTTGTCCCCTGCGGTCCAGCGAGTCGGCGGAGTCCAGATCTAAAACAGCCACCGTTGACGAAGAAAGCAAAGGTGAGGTCCACTGCAGCACACGATGCCAGCCACCAAAGTCACACCGCCACAGAACCAGACGGTGAATGTCCATCCAAAAAGTGTCAACGCACAATCGCAGTGCGTGAAGGGCAGCCAGCAAAAACAGCAGTTGCAACTCCAGGATGGACCAGTGGGACCCGCGAGGAAGCCCCAAAACAGTCGTGAGGCAAGGCGCCCAGACACAAGTCTCCAGTGTCCGCAAAGGACCGAGATCTCCACACACCCCCGCAACAATACTGGATAGCTCGGCAGCAGCGACATCACTCTCATCCAGCACCATCAAGTCCGTCTGAGCAGGTTGGCAGTCACAGAAAAGCACCGGGTGTGGCGAGGTGCACAGCACAGAGGGCGCGATATGTCCATCCAAGGGTTCTGCATTAACGGAGATATTCGGTTGGCATTGCAGGTTTAGGACCATGGCACGCATAGTTCCACGGAGGTCTGTCAGGGCAAGCATAACATCCGCGAGGCTGAGGGATACCGCAGGAGGAGAGGGAGCTGCCGTCCCACGCACCCCGGGCTCGGGATCACGTCGCAACCCTCGAGACTGGATGTCTTCGGCCATCACTTCAGCCGCCCACCAGTAACCGGTCTCCAAATGTTGTCGCCTCGGGAGCACAGCAGCAAGACGATACCCTTCGCTCAGTCCCCGGCGTCAGTGCAGCACTGTCCACTAGGTGCACGCCAAATGACCGCCGAGCGCCCAGAACAAAATGGCTCCCGGCGCAGTCCCGAAAGACAAGAAGATGTCCGGAGCCGTCCACTGGCCGTGAGGAGGGTGAAGCCTGTCGGTCACGGTGATAAACCGAGTCCGGCGCCAGGGGATGCAGGACAGGGCGGCACGCTGCAGCCGGGAAAGCAATGCGGCAAAAGATTTCAGTCAGCCGGCCCCGTCCCGATAAAGTGTCAGCTGTGGCTGCAACGAGGAACGGCAGCCTCCGGAGAACAAAGACCCGGCCGCAGCGCTGCAACACTGTAGCAGGGATCGGGACTCCTCGCCGTCTCTGCCACCAGGATCGCGATGAAAAGAACACCGCTGGACACAGGAGCGCTTCGCGAATCCAGGACTCCGACAAGCGGGCAGGATAATGAGCAGGATCTTCGGCGTTTCGGGAGATGAACGGAAGGGTCGGCGGAGCCGAAGGATCAGGCGGCCATCATGGTCGCGGGCTAGGCTCCTCCCCCCCCTAAAGGCCTCATTGATGTCAAATTGTGTACATACCATGTCACCCTCCACGTTTTTAACCTCCAGTATGGGAACAACCGGTGGGGCTTCTTTGATAATCCTAGCCAGTAACGGTCCCACTCTGTCAGCTACCGTATGCTGTTTCTGTGTATAGAGCCTACTGTCCACCAGCCGTAAATATTCTAATAGTTCAGCATTACATATATGAGCTTCTTGTAGCTGCACCCCATGTTTTCGTCCAACGTAGCCCGCTGTTCAAATTCCCCCAGCGTATCTTCTATGTCAGTGATCTGAGTGACTAGAGTGTGTCTCAGTCCCACCCATGTACTGATCGGCACTCCCCTTAATACAGTCTTGAACGCTTCCCATTCAAATCTGCCTGGAGGAAGCTGTATTTGCATTTTCGGATTAATAATTGTCAATAGCAGTAGCCAATGCTATCTTGGAGTAAGGGAGTCATTACGAGGCTTTGTGACTCAGGGAGCAGAGCTAACAGGGATAACAAATAGGACCCAGATGGCTCTCAGCTAAATGAGGAATAACAAGGAGAAACTTGTAATTCCGGTCACGAATCCAGAGGTTATTACACATTGTTTCTCACCCAGGGACTGCGGTTGATATCAGCTGAGGTGCACTTTTCTAGCATCTCAAAAGGCTGACGTCTGTCCATGGTCCCACAGTGATAGTGTTAGAAAGCGACAATTCACTTTATTGGATTTTAACCTTATGATGATATCAAAGATTATTAGAAAATACTCTAGTTCATCAGGGAGATCGGCGTGCATGGGTCTTGCAGGGACAGAGCTGGTGCACAAAGATACTGGTCTACAGCTCTATGCCACGATCTCATTTAGACATATGCTGCTAATGGACACGACAGTACTTTGATCAGAATAAGACTCGGCAATGGATTCCATGCAAACTTGCCAGTTTCTGGACGGCAGCCACATGCCACTCTGAATATCACCAATATCCTATCACAAGACACAAGATTCAGCAGTTTATGCTTTGACTTCTGCGTTGCCCCATTCCTCGATCACTCTCAGTGCCTTGTTAGCGGTTTGTGAAAAAGCACTTGTGGGCGATTTAGGTTAATCTGTTTGCCCTTGCATCAGTGCTTCATTCTTTCACTGTTTTCCCCACGTCTTGAACTCTATTAACTATGTACATGGTAAGATAACATCAATGACTGCTCCATTTTTCACACTGTAGTAAATTACACAGCTATTAAAACGCAACACTTTTTCACTTCATAAAACTGTTTTCTTTATTTCAGGGTCCAATAATGGCGACATCACAACTCTTAAGTTGAGCCACGCAACCAAAGATGCCCATATTGCCCTTTCATTGAAATCACCCGTGTGCTACACTGCAGAACAAACTTGCACACTGAAAAGCAGTTCTAACTGCATGTTACTGTCCCACAACCAGTGCTTAATTTGTGCCAGTGGTTGAAGGTGGTCGGCATGGCACTCATTTTTTGGGGCATGAGTCTAATTTTTCATCATCAGATTTGGCCTAGAGCTCAAGAAAGATGGGCGGGCAAGGGGGAAAGCATAAGTTGGGTAAACACTTACAGAGGCAGAAAGCAGGGATTAAAAACAACATACAAAGGAGGTGTAGAGTGGTGGAAGAAAGAAGTATGAAGTAGAATTAAAACCAGGCAGCCCATGCATTCAGCAATGCTGGTGGAGTGCCTCGAGTTCTACACGTTTTTAGGTCTTGCCTTAGAGAGCACATGCACTGTTGCTTTTAGTAATGTTTTGTTCACTTACAGAGGGCTTAGAGCCTGCTCATTGCTTTCCATTGGTTGGCTTTATCATCACTTTCATTTGTTGGCTTCTCTTTGGTCAGTGTGCGCTAGCATCACTTCCTCTTCATGTGTTTGTCCCTCCGTTGGACCATGTCCCAAGTACTGCTTCCTTGCCCAGTTTCCTTCCATTGCCCGTGTTTTCTGAGGTACTTTTTTTCTTTTACTTGTACTATTTCATAAGAATGATTGTATCTGCTTGTTCTGTCCCTCCTGCCCCCCTCTCGCAATGATGCTTTCCCTGTCCCTCCTGCCCAGTCCGACGTTGTTCGACCATATTTGCTTGCCCCATCCCTCCCACATTGTTGATTCCTTCCCCTTCCTGAGTTGCTGTTAGTCCCGTCCCTCATGCCCCCTCCTGAATTGTTTCTTGCCCTGTCCCTCATGCTCCTCAAGTATTACCTTACTTGCCCCTCCCCTCTTTCATTGGTCCTTGCCTGCCATATTTCTCACGCCCCCAGCCATGCTGCGTTCTTGCTTGTGCCATCACTCCTGATCCCCTCCCACATTGCTGCTTGCCCTGTCACTCCTGTGTTCTTGAATATTTGCCCGTCCCCCCCCCCCTTGTTGTTTCCTGCCCCCTTCCGCATTGTTGCTTGTTTGCCCCCTCCATCTGCATTGATGCTTGATATTTGATATTTGATATTTTTGGGCATTTGTATAGCGCAAGCGTTCGCTCCCAAGGGAGCATCATGGCGCTGGGCAAGCTGCAGAAAAATAGCTGGGAGAGTGGAATGAATGCAAGAGAGAACTAAATGGCAGCCAGGACAGAGGAGTCTGATAATTTGTAGACCCATGTCTTGAGAAGTTTTCTGAAATTGTTCTCATTGTCTATGGCTCTAAGGTCGGCGGGTAGAGTGTTCCAGGCTTTGGCCGCTAGAACATTGAAAGATTTTCCTCCTCTGGTCTTATATTTAAATCTGGGAATCTGAACCAGGTTAGTCCCAGAGGATCTCAAGCAACGCGAAGGGTTATAGCGCTGGAAACGGTTTACAAAGTAACGGGGTCCTGTGTTTTGCATGGTTTTATGGACTGTAAGAAGCAGTTTAAAAAAGATTCTTTTGTGCAGTGGCATCCAGTGAAGTGAATTCAGGGCTGCAGACGCAGATGACCTTCTGGGGAGTTGTAGAACCAGTCGGGCTGCAGCATGTTGTAAGCTCTGCAACTTTCTGAGGGTAGATTTTTTCACTCCGGCCATAAGGCCGTTACAGTAGTCAAGTCGGGAAAGTAAAAGGGCTACCGCGACTGACTTTCTGGCTGCTATTGGGAGGAAGTCAAAAAATTTCCTCAGAGATTTTATTAATCCAAAGCATCTACCAGCAGTGATCTTGACATGGTCATCAAAAGTAAGGGAAGAATCGAATTGCACACCCAGGTTTCTAGCTGATGTAACTGCGCTAGGAGGGGCTTCGGATCCTGTGGGCCACCAATCTTTCGGGCAAAAAGAAGGATTCTTACCTATTGGGATGATTTCTGTCTTTGTGCTGTTGCATCTAAGATGATTAGTATTTAGCCACTCAAAGACGTCAAAGAGGCAGTTTTTGATCCGGGACTCTGCGTCGGTACGCTGTTTGTCAATGGTGACGACCAATTGAGTGTCGTCGGCGTAGGACGTGACCAGGATCCCATGTGACTCTATCACGGCTAAGAGAGGTGTCATATAGATATTAAAAAATAGAGGGCTTAATATGGACCCCTGGGGCACTCCAGATGCAATTGGCTTTTCGCAGGATAAGTGTGGTCCTAGCGCCACAGTCTGAGACCTATTTGAGAGAAATGATGAGATCCAGGCCAGGGCTGAGTCTGTCACGCCAATCTCTCGCATTCGATTGATTAGGATAACATGCGAGATGGTGTCGAATGCTGCTGTGAGATCCAGCAGGATGAGGACAACTTGCTTGCCCTCATCCTGTAGGAATTTGATGGAATCAGCAAGTTCGATCAGGGCTGTTTCGGTGGAGTGACCGGAGCGGAAGCCCGATTGCTGGGGGTGCAGGATGTTATGGGCTTCTATGAAGGCTTTAAGCTCTTCATGCACTAAGTGCTCCGTGACTTTGCCCAGAATAGGAAGTAGGGAGATGGGGCGCATGTTAGTCAAATCTGTAGATGATTTATTCTGTTTTTTCAACAGGGGTTTGACAGTGGCCTTCTTCCATTCGGCAGGTACAATTCCGGATTGAAGGGATTCATTAATGATTCCATTAATGTAAGGGTTGACTGTGTCAATCAGATGGTGAAGAATGATGGGGGGACAGGAATCCGTGGGAGCTCCTGATTTACAGGCCCGGATTGCCTTGCTTGTCTGTTGCAAGGATACTGGTTTGAAACTGGAGAGAGGAGGATAGTTAATTGTTACCTCTACGGCGGTTGTCAAGGGTGGGGGAAAATCTTTCTGAATGTTGACAATTTTGTCAATGAAGTAATCAGCAATTTGGTTACAAAGGCTCTCTGAGGGAGGTACATCAGTGATTAGAGCTTTCGGATGTGTGAAGGACTTGACTATGTTGAAGATGGTTTTTTGATTTTGGTGCGCTTCCATTATAAGGTTGGTGAAATATTCTTTTTTTGCTGCTTTAATGTCGGAGAGATATACTTTCCTCTGTTGGACATAACGTTTTTTGGAGGTTGTGTCATATGCTTGTCTCCAATGTCTTTCTAGTCTCCGACAAAGGAGGTGGCTATCTGCCAAGGTCTGGGTGTACCATGGGGCATTAGGTTTTTTCTTCTTGGGGCCCTTTCCTTGATTATTTTTGGGTTCAGTGTTAACCGCAACTATTTGGTGCATCCAGATGCTTGATCCCTACCCACGCTTTGCTAGCCCCGCCAGTTCCACCTCCCCCAAATCTTTTCTTCTAACTTTCAGTCTTGACTACACAGCAGCCACTCGGCTATACCAAATGACTTAAAGACATTGACAAAGCCAATAGCTTTCTCATTTTATGTGCGATGTACTGGCTGTGCCAATGCTTTATGAATTAAGCATTGCCCACAACCTTATATTTGTGGTTCCTCACGAGGAGGATAAAGCCACTGACCTGCACTGCATAAAAATACTTTAAAATTCCAGCTTTCCAAGTTATCTCCAGCCACGAGGTACTATTGTATTTCCAGAGTTATAACTTGCCAATTACAAACTATTGATAAATGTAAACACATTATTGATGCCAATTAGAAAAAGCACAAGATTGATTAGCCTCCCAGAGGTACTCTGGCATAAGCAGTTAGAAAGTAATGACCATCAATAACTATTCACTTCTGACAAATGCACAGGGAAATCAGGCTGCCAGCGGACAAAGGGTGCCTTCAATTAAAATTAAGATCACTTAAGCAGACAAGTTAAGTACTGGGTCAACATTAAAAGTAATGGGAGTATGGGAGCAACTCTTGCAGTGATGAGAGAGACTAACTGATCATGTCACGCCAAAGAGCCGAAGAATGAAAACTGGCATATGATAGGAATAAGGCCTCAAATGCATGCAAATCAGGTTACAGATGTCTACATCAAGGTACTTCGGCTGCTTTATTCTAAACAATGTCTCGAATCTTTTTGTGAATAATGCGCTGGCACCGTATCTGGCAGAGATAGCGGAGGCTGGAATGTGCTTAGAAAGAAAAGTCTGCAACAGCAGCACTAAGGAATGAACCGATACATTATCGAGGCTTCTCTATAGACAAGTCCGCGCAAAGAAAATCCCAACAGTTATTTTGCATCAATACACACACACACAATTCTATTTTCGGGATATGCTCAAGGACTATTTTAATTAATCAACTTTGGAAATGTAATATTCTTTTAACCTCAGTCTGGCAATTATTCAATCTCAGTTCTAATTGCGTGAGAAATTTTCATAAATTTACCTTCCAACTGCTTTCAAAGTTTAAAGCAGCTTAAGCTTACATTTTACACTTTTCCTTTTTGAAATCTTGCTTTCATCAAGATCTCAATTCGGTATTGGCCTCTAAAGAGATCGAGATATTTTTTCAAACGAAGATGGCCATCATGAAATAATTGAGAAATTGTTTCTTTAAGTGGACATGAACAAGCGCCACTGTAATTTAGATCGAAAAGGACCTAACTGGCTCCATGCCTGTTCTTGCATTTAATGCTGGTAGGCTAGAAAGTTTGGAAATCAATGTCTGATACTCCGGATTCGATGCTATTTGGGAAAACTCATATGCAATCACTTTTCAGTACTGTATTGTATTATGACATACTATAGTGTTTCATACTCCAATGGTAGGCGCCAAAGAGCATTACTGGACTAGCAGTACACTACACAATGGAGGCATGCCTGAATTGAACAGTGTAGCATTTGCTGTAGTGAACCTATGTGGGAAACGTTTTGGTGTCATGCGTGAGTGATCAAAGCGGTTCTCTTATCTTGTCTTGGAACACAGCGACTGTAAATGTCATGGAGAAAAGAAATGTGAAAGATGCGCAAGTGGATTGTAATTAGCTAACTGTTATGGTTTAACTTGCAGGTCTTGAGTTGCGATTATGGTTTTAATTTTAATTTTTGAATTTATGGCCCATGCTCACTACAGATGATTAGGTTTCTAATTAAGGGTCTTCTGAACCTGAAAAAGGAGGAAACAGGCACATATGGAAATGGGGGGGAAAGAGAGAGATCTGTCAGGATGGACTGTTTAAGTAATTCCTTATATAATTACGATATGTGTAGGACTGATAGAAGACAGGATGGACTACCTTAAATTAATCCTTTTTGTGATTCTAAAATGTCTAGGATTCCCATAGGGCAATGTTGCGGGTGAGACCTGCAAGAGGTACAAGCTATGTGCAAAAGTTCTCTTCAGTCATAGGCTGTTTATCCCTATCCTGTTATGCTGTGGCTAAATATGCTGGTTCGATATAAGATTTTGCATGTGGTAGTGGGCCTGATAGCAAATCTGAACTGGTGTGGGTTAATTTATCAAGGCCGCCAGGTCGCAAGGGTGATTTTTTAGCCTGCAATTTGAACAGTAGGCTGTGTATCCTCCAGCAGAAATGCTATTTGGCTTTGGTCATGGCAATCCCTTCTGTCCTGGGTCTATTTTGCCAGAATAGCCACGTTTTTATGTTCTTTGTGAACGTAAGCATATCTTGCATGTTTTGTAGTTTGGTTGCCAAAAAAATCCAAAGTTTTGCAGCTTGTTCAAAAAACGGAGTTCCTCCGATTGACTTTTTATGATGGGTAGTTACCACCAGGCGAAGTACTAACCTTGAATGCACTGTCCTTTTCTGGGAGTATCGTTGAAACATTAATTGTAGGAACTGTAGACCATTTTAAAGGAGTGCTTTGGGTATAATGTGAAGTAGTACCTTAAAAGCGGAGTGTCTTGCTATAGGAAGTCTGCCTATTACCTGAAGCGCTAGGTTAGCGTGCTCACTTTGATGGAGGTGAAGTACTAATCTTGCTGCAGTGATTTGGACCCTATGTAATTTTTGAACTATGGAGCACAGAGGACTGAATGAAGTACAGACTGTTGGTATAATTAACTCCAGATATTATGTGGGTAGATATCTGGAGTTGATACCAACAGTGCATCCTCCAAGTAAGGGGGGATGCACTTCAGTCTTCTGTAATGTCATTGCCAAGTCAGGAAAGTGTCTGCGTGCATCATCACTCAAAGATTTGTAAGTTCACACAATATTGCTGCTGGAATTTCTAATTCTTTTGGCCACATCAGGTTGGGCTGTTTCACTGTCCACAAGGTATGATCTCAGTTTTTGCATAATTCAGTTTAAGGTAGTTGGTCATCGTTCATTAGTCAATGGCAAGGAGGCACTTGTCAAGTCTAGATGTATTTATATCCATGGTGTTTTCCAGATTTAGGGTGACGGTTTTCCAGATTTAGGATGATCTGTGTATCATGTGCATAATTGTGGCAGATAAGGCGAATTATCAAATCAGCTCCTACATGGAGGAAAGGTAAAAATTGAACATAAGTGGAGACATAATTGAACCATGTGGTACACTGCAGTGCGAGTAATGGGAAGCAGAGGTGAAGGGATGTATTATCAATCTTTGGCACAGGAAGACATGCATTTATTATATTACGTCATTTGACAAGCTCTTCTAGTACCTATAGCAGTGTCTGATGGTGTATGGTTTGAAGGCTGCAGACTGGTCCACAAGTAGTAGAGCAGTAACTTTGTCCATGCCAGCTACCCATTTCTGGTGATTCCGGTCAACCAGTGCCCTTTCTGTGCCTCTTCATAGGTGGAACTCAAAAACTGCTGGTCACAGAGTAGAGAATTCGATTCAATAAAGGTGCAGAACTGAGCGAAGACCAACTTTTCCATTAAATTACGAAAAAGTCTTTAAGAGAAGTCCCCTTCACGATCAAATGAAGGAGGTTTCCACACCAGTTGGAAATTAACCTATATTTAACGTATTGTTCAAAAAAGTAATGCCATGGATCTTGCACATCTATTAAGAAGAATGCTTTTGATGGTTTTTGCTTGGGCTGGGTTGGCTAGTGATCCCATTTAGGTTTCCTGTCTTCATTAGTCCACTAAAATCTGTGATGAAGAGCTGCTTCAAGGACATAGGAAGGTGCTGATTATTTTGTCACTTTTTTGGTAGGTTATATATCATTTGAATGCTCTTGGTTTGGTCTTCTAGTTTCTTTTTTTTGCTTAGAGATAAACTCATTGAAGATAACATTGTAGAAGGACTGTGGGTGGGGTATGATGGTAGTGGTGCATTCTGAGTTACGGAATTAAGTTACCGATCCTGTGTTAATTCTTTGAGGAACATTGTTAGGTGGCTAGGCATATCAGGTAATGTTGTTTCTTTGCAATTCCAATAACTTTTTTGTATGTATTGCATTTTCCCTTCATTTCTGTGGTAGTCTACCCATTGCAGTTTTCAATGTATTTATCTTTGCATCAATCCATGGTATTCTTTTGTTGTATTTGTTTACTGTGGAAGAATTTAGTAATATATACCCATCCAGTACGCTGGTGAACCAGTAGTAGAATCCAGTCACTTCTATTAGGTGGTGCTTAGACGATGGTTTGGAATGGGTTGAATCCACCATTGTAGGGTTTTGTTTCTTCCACTGCCTGATGGAGTTCGTGTTGTTCTGGATCTTCTCTTTTCATTTTTTTGTTTTGGAAGCTGATGAGGAAGGAGATAACATGGTAGTCACTTGATATTATGGGTGAGTTTACAGTTACTTTAGCGTCACCTTGGAGGATGAATATCATGACCAAAGCATAGCCTACTGCATGTGTACTCCCTTGAAGATTTGGCTGATATCAAGTTTCTCCAGACTTAATTGTTTGTGTAAGGTCTAGAAAATAAACAAAATATTCATGTCTTCTAGTACATAACCGTGGTTGAGAATAAGGGTGTTTCTCCATAGCGTCAATTAATGATTAATTTAACTTCCTGGTTGCTCGGCCTGTGATCTATATCGCTTAAGAAATGAAAAGCACCAGACAAGGATATGGGAAAATTTTATGAGGAAGAATTCACATTCAGTCATGTTAATTAAAGTCTTCTACATTTATTGTTGATTGCTTTTTTTTTTAAACCACAGCAAGATCATCTACTGGTTTTCTGGGGTGGTTGCAGCAAATGATACAATATTCTTGACAGGATGGCATCATGCCGTTGTTGGTGAGCGTCGTCACCCAGCCATTATGAAAATGAGCTCAGGTGATGTATCAGAAATGAGATCTTTGTATAAAGAACATAATGCAGATTAAAGACATTTCAATAATTAAAAGTAGTGTAATCAATTAGCTAAGAAAGTAATCAAAATATCTGGGAGGAATCGGACCATAACCCTATGGACCAGGTCAGGATGACGCTGGGTCTGCAAATAGTCGAGCGCAACCTAGCCCACTGCTGGGGGGCACAGACAGCACCAAGTCTGAGGGACTGGAAGAGAGATATGGATATGAGCAAAACAGCTGAAAAACTGGTTTACATGAACAGAGGCTGTCCCAAAAAATTGGAGAAAATGTGGGGAAAGTGGAACGAATATCGTAGAGGACTATGTGTTTCCTCCTTGCATGATACTACATCCCAACCCCGCCACCGAGTGTGTCCATTTACCCTTTAAGGTTGGAGGTGGGTGGGTAGGGATGGATACTAGTTAGATATAAAATACTTTTTATGCAATGTAAGGACAAGCCGCTATGTGGAAATGTTGTGTCATTCTTTACTTTTTGGTTTAAATATAAAGAATTTGAAAAAAGAAAGTAATCAAAATATTGCAAATGTTACACCACAAAATCTGTTCATCAAGAAATTAATCACGCTATTGAATATGTTGCGCTGCATAAGACTTTTGGAAACAGAAACCAAATCTATCTGCGAGGCAGTACATTTCCAAAGTCTTGGCACACACGTCACCTATGATCTAAGACATATTAAGAGATACAAGACTGAAACTAGGGAAAATAGAATAAATACTGTTTAGATGTTTCACTTATTTACATCTATCAGGTTGGCAACAAAACTGGCAAAGACGTTTTCAAATGGAAACACCGCATATTATGGGGAGTCATATAACTTAACAGGTACCCTCACCTTACAGCTGAATAAAAAAAAACACTAACTGGAAACGGTACGAACTCTTATCCATACATCAATTCTGCTCCACAATTTATTTGATAACACGTGATGACACCAATGATATCAATCAGAAAAAGTTATAAACTGGCATTAGTTCCGTCTTGGATGATTTACAGAGGGCCATTAGGCATCTTGCTAACGAGATCTTGTTTTAAATACATGCAAAATAATCCACTAGTCAGAGAGGTCCTTGTGAGGAGACACGACTTGCAGGCACAGTTAAAGGGCAGATGTTTGTGCTAGAATTTGATGCTTTTAGTGGTCTGCCCTTCGGAAGAGATAGTCCTGTTGTGGCCCTAAAGGAGTGGGTTCAGCACGTAGTGGCCCATTCACATGACATTTTTCACACCTCGTGGCACACTCTGACAATAGCTGTACTTGACGCAGGTATACTCCAAAATTGAGCATGCACATGTCAATAAGATGTGTGAGTGTTAAGCTGAGAGCAGCAGCAGGGATACACTAAGAACTACAAGTGCAGTCAGTGGTAGTGTTGTGCTCCGGATTAGAAGCAGCAGCCCTGAAAGTAAGCTAGAGATTTGCTGCACTGAAATACTGCAAAGCTAAAGACATTCCACAGGCATACATACAGCACGATTAATAGAACGGTGTGGTAAAGACTGACCATAACCTCTGGGTACAATGAGTGTTTTATGATTGATAAATAAAGACCTTTTTTTTGCATATTGCTCTTATTTGTGGTCACTCGTTTTTTGGCCAAGGTCAGTGTTTATGAAATGTATCTATCCACCAATCACAGATTGCATCGGTAGGACACAATGTATGATCTTTGATTTTCTAACCTGTCTGGTTAAGATGACACATGGACTTCAGTTTCCATCCATGTTCACCTCGCAAATCCAACTGACACAGATGTGGGCTGATGGCACAGTCAATGATAGGTATGCTGAGTGTTAACTGGACAATGGTTTCTGTAAAATGTGCAATGAACCTATCTGGTAAATTCTAATCTGAAGTCAATCCATATTTGTGTTAAACGTGGCCTGTATCCAGAGCAATAATCTAGTAGCCTTACATAGTTAGTGTGGCTTCACATCCATCAGCTATGCGTACTGCCAAGACAGCCTTACATAATTACCATGCCCAAAAACCACATTCTTAAATACAACTCTAGCAAAACAAAATATACCTAGGATTTACTTGGCATGCTCAGGCAAAACCTGGCCTACTTATTGGAAAACTCAGGCCCACATTTACTAAGATTTGGCCAAACGCAGCAAGACAACTTGCTGCGCTGTGTCAAATGGAGTGAGCAGGAAGGAATGTGCCATATTTACTAAGATATGGTGCATTCCTGCTCTATCTCTGCACTGGTGCACTTAGTGCAGCCTAATACTAACGTAGTCTTGCGCCATGTTGCAAGGGTGCCTGCATTACCGACAGAATTGTTGTGTGTGATGAAAGGGACACCTTCCTACACAAACAAACATCCTTTGGGCATTTCACTTTTTCTACGTGTGCTGCAGAGTTGCAGAATGCAGCACACATAGAAAGAGTAAATAACAATGAGAAATAAAGATATTTCTCCTCATTATGCCTATGTTGGGATGGCGTACCATTTTGACGGATTCTCAGGTTTACTAGTCTAAGTAAAGTGGAACTGCGCCAACATTTGTGAATGAATGCGTGGGAACACTCACACTCCACCCATGGAACACCTTCCCAATGCAGAGTAATGCAAGGCTGCGACTTGCGCTTTGTATTATTTCAGATTTACTAAGCAAGGGAGGGCCAAGCAAGGCGGCTTTGAGGTTGGTAAATTTGACTTAAGCCTCTATGTCGCAACGAAAGGGCTTAATAAAGCTGTGCCCCAGTGTTTCAGCTCTTTTCTTTTTAAGTGAAATGTAGACCTGTTTCCATGAACACAACATGTAAATGTTTGGAAGCCTTCAAGCAATCTAATGCAGAGTTTGGAATCTGAATAATAAGAACAATGCATACTGATCCATTTCTTAAAATGAAGGACAGTATTATACCATCAAGGAATTACAGCACAGAGAAATAAATTACCTTGTTAGGTACTCTTACAATGACTACTCGTTTTTTGCTCATGCACAAACTTGGAAAAAGATTTCAGAGTGGTCCAAAAACTTTTTGGGAAAGTTTGATGCAGACTGGTTAACCGTGGTCAAAGGGATTGGTTATCTAAGATTGCCTTGAAAAATGAGTATCGTTGTAAAGGGTTCTTGGTTATAGCCTTATGTAGAGAACTTCTATTGCACGCTCCATAACAAACTATTTCACGAGATTGCTTCAAACATTATTCACAATTGGTGTTTACTGGCATACCCACTGCAATCCCTTAATAGCCACCGATTTCAGGGGCTTCTGCATATGCATCCTCGGTTAAACCTAATGCAAATGTATTGTTTGTAGTGAATTCAAGCTTCTCACTGAGTACAATCTTATTTGGTACTATTTTCTTACAGGCTGATGTCAATGCCCATCAGTGGATATGAATAACTCCCTTAATTTTTACAAAGATACGACGTATTGACAGAAAAGGGACTACAGTTTACATTGATCCATGAGTTTTTAGATTTAATGTTTCATAAAATAAAATAAATTGATCATTTTAGTGAGAAAAATCACCAATTTAAATGTGGTCTAGTAATCCAATATCCTCCTACAAATTCACCAAGCGGCATCGCTAATACATCTCAAGCCTAGCGCGCCTGGCATTGCTCACTAACAAATTGAGGCAGAATGCTGTTTATAAACTGGGAGACTGTCAATAAGTGCAGTGCTGGTGGCCTTTTGAGGGCTACACTTGAGTTCTTTGACAAATACTCTGGTGATTTTGCCACGGAATAATGATTGACATTTGTCACAAAGTAAGCTCATCACAACAATTTGTAAATATCAGGAAACTATCAGATTAGGAGGACTTTATCACTGAAGCATAACTGGTAGATTGTGTGCCTTTGCAGCGTATTCAAAGCGTTGCATGGCCACAATGCCTGGAATTCATAAGGTACTTACACTCCTGGTATTAACCAGGAAGAGCATTACGATCTGTGGCAGTTACTTATTACAAAGAAACTGAACTAGAAAAGGAGGGAGATCTTTCGTAAACCAGCCAACCCTTATGGAATTCCCTCCCTCTGAATTTAAGGGAAGGCAATCAGTTCACGTTTATGAAAAAGCGTATTTCATTAATATTGTGCTTTGTATCTGATCCAGTGGCGGGACAACTTTGGGCAATTATGAGCTCAATAAAAACAAGTAAATAAGATATAACAATTGGTTGACTTGGTGGTGTACGTATCATTAAGCCCCTGGTGAAGAGCAATGGCAGTTGTAAACCCAATCAAAATAGTTTTTTTACAGGCAATAACTACTGTTCTAGGCCACCCAGGAACCCTTCCATGGCTGTCTCATCCCTGTTCCTCCGGGGTCTGGTGTGTCTTTATCAGTGGCTAGGCCCTACCTCTTTATCCCCGCATAAATGTCACCTTTTTTTAGGCTCTCAGTGAGGGTCAGCGCAGATTAAAACACTGTGTTTAGGGATAAATTATCTGGTCATGAAATCACTTTTTCTTTCCTGCTACAATTTGCTGGCTTCACTCGTTGCTTTACTGAGTAGTAAGGCAAGCCCGAAGAACCACAGTTTTCTCTACTTCTTTGGCTGACTGGGCTTACTCCCCTCACTTCCTGCAACCCATTTTTCAAAGCAAGCAGGAAAGCCACCAAACTGCAGCAGGAAAGAGAGAGAGAGCAGTTTTATATCAGCTACAACCCCAGTGGGGAAATCAGTAGCTGCGCTGCACAAAAGAAAACCTGCTTTTGGTGAGCAAAATGTTCAGGATTACACTGCTCCCACTTCTGGATGCATTTTGTATTTTTTTAAGGGTTGTTAATAACCTTACTGTCCTCATCCGCCGACAGCAGCACATGTTAATTACAATCACTATGGCCTTTGCCTGCTGCTGGGGTCCATAGCTGAAGGGATGAGTACCCAAGGGCTGCTAGTCTCTGCTGGCAATACAAACGATTAATGCCACGTTCTGCATATTGTGGTATTAAGATATCCACTGCAGACAACTACCACAGGAAATTATTTACTTACTTGTGCGTCCAAAGATTAAGTAGGCATGCCACTGTCTTTTTTTAATAATCTTATGCTCTGAGATCGAGCAACAAGCGATTGTCTGTCTCAGGTACCTAAAACAATTACCTCTGGAAACTAGTTCTTGTTACATAAAATTACCTAAAATGATTCAAAATTTCACATCTATGCTGGATTAACCCCTTCGCTGCGGGGGTAATTCCCCCACTGTGCTGGGGGGGAGGGGGCGCGCACAGCGCCCGCATGCTCATGACGAGCTGAGCTCGACATGAGATACAGTGCTCCTGTGCTCATGACGAGCTCAGCTCGTCACAGGTTCATTGGCTCCCGTGGAACGCTCAGCACAGCAGGGGAATTCTCCCCGCACCTGAGCGTTCCACGGCCCATGACGAGCTGAGCTCGTCATGAGCACTGGAGCACCGTGCCTCATGACGAGCTCAGCTCGTCATGAGCATGCAAGGTGTTATAGGGGGACATACAGTCAGAATTAATCAACCCAGAGAGCGATACTGTGCCTATTCACTAAGCCTGTGAGAAAAAACTGTCTGACATTCATCCTGGTGGGTTTTTCTTACGTTAGCAGAAATTTCCTGACTTTTTGGGAAATAACAAAAAATGCTTGATTACTGCTGGGAATCTTTGACTCCCGCGGTTTTGTAGGAATATTTACCTGCCTCACCATCTGCGTACACAAAAAATGTACAAAGAGTACATATGAACCCGTAGAAATGTGACACTGCAGTACATTTGACTTGTAAACTATGTTGTTTCTTACAGGGAAAATTTATAGAAACCCTTGTGCTGCACACATCCCCATCAGCTTTGTGACACTTTCTTCCCTATGGTGTATTGAAATTCATTTGTCCCTCCACCCCACTTGTAGTAAATTTGAGAGCCGTTTTAGGGTGGCAAACTATCAGCAAATATATAGGCACCGATATATAGGTGATGACCAAGTTTTGATTCTGGATCCAAACAGGAATGCTCATAAACATTCTCCTCCGGTCATAGCTTCGTTGATACGCAAATTCCACCATGCTGGTACGTCTGAATCAGCAAATCTAATTTACAAATGCAAAATTCCCCACTCCTGTTTTTTAGGTCGAGCCTGCACAGCGCATGCGCTGCTCTGCGGCATGCTGTATTGAGATTTGGCATACAAGCTCCGCCCTTCTTTTTAATTGGCTCCTGTTACTGCTCTTGCAAAATGGTTGCTTTTCATTTGTGAATAGGCTTGCTAGTCCCTCCTTGGTACCACCTTGTCTGCATTTGTTACCTACATTACAACTGGACGTTTTACATGTCTTTTTACACGGTCTGCTTTATAAGTCAGTGAGCACTATTTTGTTTAATGAATAATGGGGACAATGGCGGCTGCTTCTTGTATTTGCAGCGCACAAACAGCACTCGTGGGACATACATGTTAACTTTAAAAGTGGCTTTTAAGCTGAGCGTGGCGCCCGCTTCAGGGACACCGTGCTCTCTTTCAGCTTTTTTTTTTCAAACTTTAATGCTGAGCGCCGCGCCCACTTCAGGGACACCGTGCTCTCTGTAATGCAATAGGTCTCGCATTTTCCAAACTTTGACTTATTGGTATTGTAAATGACAATGCCTTTTAATATTGCAGGTTTAACACACAAATAAAAGGCATTGTCATTTATAATGCCAATAGCTCAAAATCTCGCAAATACCAGACCTATTGCATTGCAAATGCTTGTTATAATTAGGAATGCAGTTTTATCTTCATAAATGGTACATGTTGTGCAGCCAAGCTATTCTTAGCTGTGCAAAAACGTGTGTGACTCATCCAAGATACCAGATTCTTGTGTGTGACCACTATTCCTGCCACAGGCACTAAAGGTCTATTGTTTGGGTGACTGAGACGGGAGTCGGGCTGGAACACAATAGGCTAATTCGATGTATAATGGGATCCATATTTGGGTAAAAAAACAAAATGGCACTTGACCAGATGTGCACCCAGTTAGTTATGGCTTTTGCACGCTGGATTATTGTCTACTAAACTGGCAGTACAGTTTTGCCTGAGTTTTTCCTTATTTGCATAGGCTCACGATGCGGCTGCTTCTGAGAGCCAACTGGACTTAATTGGGTTTTGGCTTTGTGGTAAACCTGGGCTAGGGTTTAGGATCCTGCTCTTAGGTGTTTATCTAACTTTAAAAAAGGAGTTGATGCATACGTTCTATTAGTTAGCTGAATGGGCAGAACCTGTGTTTGCAAGACATGTGAGGGTACAGGCCTGTGTTCTGTGCAGAGCTTATTGCCACTGTGTCGCTGGCATTAAGCACTCTGCCCATTTCAACTATGTGCTCAAGTTTTCACCATGGGACTGGATTACTGTAGGTAAACCGAGGAAACTACAGATCCTGGCATCTTCCTGCAATTCTTCAATGCAGTGACACACTGGTGGTTTATCAATGGCATCTGCAAAAGCAGAGGAAGGTACATAATCAATTCAAAGGGGAGCTCTCCGCATGCTATCTAAGCATATGTTCTTCCTTGTGATATGTGTAAATAAAAAACTCAAGCAAACGATAACCATGGAAACTCCATGTACTAGACCTACTGCTCCATGACGTGTCTTCAGCGTGCGAAGAGGTAAAGCCTCCACAGGATTTAGATGTTTTTCATTATTTCAGATTAATTGAAAAAACAAGAAAAGCAGAGAGCGGTCAAAAGCATATCTGCTAAAGGATACTTTACTGATGTCACACGCATACGACGCGCTAGGAGAGCTTGTAGTTTCTGATCGATAGGAATATCCAGGATAATCCCATTTTAAACAGACAGATGCACACCAGTGTCCCACAGCTACACAAAGAAGAAAAATAAATTGCTTTGTGACCCATGGCTAAGGTATGATCATTTCTGTATAAAGAATGATTCAGAAATGTATTTCCTATTTGTATTAGCACACAGACTTATAAATAAAGATGAGCTTCGAATAACACTATCCCATCCTTTGACTGGATGCCTGAAAAACACGAAACAACAGATACTAGAAAGCTTCTTTGGCCTGAATGGCAGCGATTCTATTAATGGCAGAGCCCTCACCACCCGCACCCAATTCCATTTTATACTCCCCTATTACCACTTGCCAGGTACCAACCCTAGAAACCAAAGTCTACAACCACTGGTTAATGTTAGGCTCCGCCTTATCTTTTCAACCACTGGTGGATAATCTCATTGGCAGACAGGTAACTTTAGCATTTTTTCTCAGGAAAAAGCCTTTACCGCGACGGTCGAACAACACACTACAGTTACAACACAGCTGTTACAAAGAATGTGTCTTTACCACTCATGTTGTTACAACGACATGCCTTGGGGAAAGAGACTTTGGACTTTAAAGTCCAACGCTTTCTCTACTGTTGTGCAGACTGGAGTTGGAATAGTAAATTATACCTCTCCAAAGTCCAGCGCTTTCTCTAAGGCATGTTGTTGTAAAGATATATGTGTGGTAAAGACGCATTAATTGTAAAGTCTGCGA
Organism: Lissotriton vulgaris; assembly: GCF_964263255.1. Classification (NCBI taxonomy): domain Eukaryota; kingdom Metazoa; phylum Chordata; class Amphibia; order Caudata; family Salamandridae; genus Lissotriton; species Lissotriton vulgaris. Next base: position 734,182,024 of record NC_141691.1, on the reverse strand, counting down.
GATAACGGCATGCGTGGTAAAGGCATACGCTGTTCGACATACCAGTTGTCTCACATAAAAACAACAGTGCAAACCCTTCCACGTCACTCTCCATGACAAAGCAACAGTTAAGCCATGCCTCCAACATGAAGAGGACAATCATTGACAAATCGCCTTAGGATAGCTTCAATATCCCTAGAAGAGCAGAGAACAACCTTCAGACTCCTCTAGTATGTTCACAAAGACACCTGGGGCATAGAAACCACTTTCCCGTCTAAATTCATATCACTATACCCAAAACCATAACTGTATATCCACTGCAGCAAAGGAAATCTCAATCACAAAATGCTAATTTTCTTGTACGGAAGGAAGCCACTCTCAATATCAAGTCTGCAGCACCATTTAGCGACTTAAGCATGCCATTACCACCCAAGCCTTTACAACGTGTCCATAACCATGCATTTGCCTTTACAATGAAGATCTAAGTATTTCACTGGCGCAGACCAACTCTGTACTTCAGCATTATTTTATTGTTTTCTCACATCCAATCAAGACGCGTTTCGGCTGCCCAAGCGGCCTTGATCATATATATATATATATATATATATATATATATATATATATATATATATATATATATATTCACTGAAAAAACAAATGTTACAAGGACATTATAATTAGGAATAGAATTTTTTTAAAAACCCTTAGAAATTCACTAAAAAACACAAAGGTTACAGAGATGTTATAGTTAGGTTCAAATGTCACTCATACAAAACCAGTGAAATTCAGCAGGTATAGTTACCTGAGGTAACTATAACGAAAGCCCCTGCAATGCACTGCTTAGGACCTCACATATTACATCACTCACGACATGGTCAGTGACAATACTACACCCAAATACCCCTATCTCCTCTAAACCCTAAAAACACTGTTGCCACTCACATATCCTTACCCACCCTAAAAATATCCTTGCCACCCAAATGTCCGTACCCACCCTAAACCCTAAAAATACCCTTGCCACCCAAATACCTTTACAAACACTAAAAATACCCTTGTCCACGGTGCTCTTGAAAGAAACTATTACCCAGAGACTGGCGTCAGGTCGAGATTGTCTGCTTTTTAAAGCCCGTCCGACTACCAGATGACCCATCCTCATACCGCCCTATTTCCCTAATCAACTTTGAATCCAAACTACTTGGAAAAGTACTTGCCGATCGCCTGCTGACCTGCATTCAAGATCTGATCCATCTAGATCAATCTGGCTTTATGCCACACCGAGCAACCCGCCATAAGATTCGCTGGGTCCATAATGCCATGGCATTGGCCCCAGAGCTGGGTCGTCCTGCGGCCATACTCCTTGCCGATACTGACAAAGCCTTTGACTCTCTGACCTGGGAGTACCTCTTCCAGCTTTTGTAGGCGATCAATTTTGGTCTGCGCTTTTTGGCATATGTGCGCCTACTATATACGGAACCTACGGCCTCAGTGCGTATTGCTGGTCATCGTTCCACCTTCTTTCCCATCAGCCGTGGCACGGCTGTCACTTGTCTCCACTCTTATTTGCTTGGCGGTGGAACCCCTGGCGGTATGGGTTCGCCGGGAACCAGTACTTCGAGGCTTCGACTGGCTGAGGTCACAACCTGACTGTATTGTATTATATGCTAACGATGTCTTATTCTTCATGATTGATCCATGGATGTTGGGCCACATGGGCACGTAATATTAATCCACTTCTTGCCAGCTGCCGAGATGAGACCTCCATATGGTCATCCTCACCTTTCTCGTTGTATGGGCGATCGACGATTTTTAAAATGGTCTCTCTCCCTAGAGTGGTATATCGGCTTCAAAGCTTTCCATACAATATACCGCGATCATGGTTTGCACAAATAAAAGCCATACATAATAAATTCTTATGGGGTGGGGGAGGAGTTAGAGTGGTGCTACAGACCTGTGTGCAATCTACCTACTGCGGCGGTATTGCTGCGGCAGACGTGTACTCGTACTATGCAGCTTCTCACCTTTTGGTCATTAATGAATGGTGGTATAATACTCCTACAGACCAGGCGTTTGCTCTAGAACACACAGCAATGGAGGGGACTTCCCTTCTCCGGTTATTATACAGTGCGCAGAATCTTGACACACTACCCCATGCCAGCAGAACAACGATTCGGCTGTGGCGATACCCAGTCTAGCGGATGGGGTGGCATGGGCGTTTGACTCAGACAACACCCCTGTGGCATGATACATACCTACAATACAAAAACCGGGGTAGAGGGTCCAAGGGAAGTTTTAAGACCAGCGTGGATAATTTCCCCAACACAACTATTGCAAAACACCTAGTTACCCACGGGTCTGGCAGGCTTAAAAGAGCACTACAGACATAGCACACAAGCAAAATAATCTCCATCTGATTGAGAGTCTTTTGCTTGTGTTCTATATCTTTAGTGCTTTTTTAAGCCTGCGAGACCCGCGGATAACTAGGTGTTTTGCAATGGTACATACCTACGCCAGGAGGAAACATTACGGGGGTTACGCCAGATCGGCATCTCCATACTGGGGGATGTCATGCGGGGCACTACCATAAAGTCCATCCAGCAGTTACAGGAGGAGCTCCATCTCCATAAAAACCCACTTCTATAAGTGCCTCTAACTGGGCCATGTTCTTACCTCATTGCTTTCAAATTTGGACGGCCTTCCAGAGTTCCACCCCCTAGAGGGTCGCCTCTTATGGGCGATTTGGGTGCCCACAAAATCTGGCAGATACATCAAATATTGAAAACACATTCTACCACGACTCTCCATAAGACCAGGAAGGCATGGCAAGACAATATCCCAAACCTGACTGATGATGATTGGGCAGAGGCAATAGCTAGCCCCCGGGGTGCTGCAGTGCCTTCTAGATACTGTATTAGAAAATTTAAATATGTCCATTGCATTTATCATGCGCGTCTCTGTCTCTGGAAGATGGGGGTTATTGCATCCTCTCAGTGCCGACGCTGTGAAAGGGAGGAGGGGACATTTTTCCACACAGTATGGAGCTGTACCACAATACAGCCCTTCTGGCCCAGAGTCTCGACCTGTCTAAAAGAGGTGCTGTCCTGGGATCTTCCACACGACCCTAGACTGTTCCTGCTCCACAGCACTGACGATATAGGGGGGAATCAATACAAACAACACTTACTCATCCTTGCCCTCACGATCACCAAGCGTGATATTGCCCAGTTACGGAAGGGAACTTCCCCCCCGACAATAGGGAAATGGCGATAGGAACTAGACAAATGCATGGGTGCGCAGATAGCAGTCTTCCAGGCACGGGGTTGCCCTCAGAAGCACAGGAAAATCTGATCGAGATGGGCTACATACCGGGCCATAGACCTTCCCCCTCTTCCTTCGCAACCCCCCTCCTTTTTTTTAACAGAGTTTTATATAGCACAAACTTGACCCGGCATTGGGTATCAGAGCGCTTTACATAGCACCAGTTGTGTTACATGAGGACACACATTCATTTTTGTTAGGCACAGGGAGATTAAGTGATTTGCCCAGAATCACAGGATGTTCAGGGTTATTGCAGACTCTAACCAGGTTCCCCAGATTTGAGGTCGACCGCCATATCCATTAGGCCAACTCCTCTCCCCTTGATAACATCCTTCATCGGATGTTATGGGCTATAATATACTGTATATTGTTTTCTCTATTTGGGCATACATTGATATCTAAACATGCCCTCCAATGTGGATTGGGTGGGAATGTCTGCGTGCGCAAAGTTTAGATTTTTGTTATTGTTATATATGCAAACTGTACCCAATGATCTTTCCATGCTTGGTACTTTGTCATTATCCTGTCTCAAAATAGTTTACGTCGTACAACTGCCCAAGTGGTATTATAAAAACTCAATAAAATATGTTTTAAAAAAATACCCTTGTCACCCAATATCTTTATCCACCCTAAAATGACCCTTTCCACCCAAATACCCTTACCCGTCCTAAACGCTAAAATTACCCTTGCTATCCAAATACCATCACCCACCTAAACCGTAAAAAAAAAAATTCTGAGTAAATCATGTACTTCCAACAGGAGCAGCCTGCCCGTTGATTCCCTTGTGTTCAACTGCAGCACCCCAAAGTGGTCTAAAGAACAACTAGCGCAAACATTGTTATTTATGACAAAAGTATGGCACACCTTAAGCCATTTTGATTGAATCAAACTGGTACAACTTAAAACATTTAATTTCAAAAGAAAGAAACTGAGGGGGCTCTGTTTGTCGTAGACATTATGGTTAGTGCTGTAGAAAGAAAAATTCGGACACATTTTATGTGAGTTCTCAAATATCTTCTTCTTTTATTTCATCAAAACATTCTGATATGCAGACTAAAAAACATGCACTTTTAAAACCAGCAGCATACTGCCAGTTAACTCCCTGGTGATCAGCATCTTTACTAAAGGGTCCTAATGAGCAACTATAGTGCTAACATTCTGAATTTATGCCAAAAGTGTGGCACATCTTGTGCTATTTTGATGGAATCGAAGTAGAAAATGGATAGCATTTTCTACTGAGGATACTGCAAAAAATAAGGAAATTAGGGAGCTTCATGATAAATAAGTCTCCCAAGACAGCCAACAGAGAAAAAAGAGCCCAAATATAGCACACATATCACCCAAATGTAGCCCAATTATAGCCCAATGACAGAAATGTGCAAAACACTTCATTATTTTGTTTCTTTGCAGTTTAGTATAATACAGATTTGACCTGAAGGTATAGGACTGCTTTATATGAGCATCAGTTACATTACACAAGGATAAATTCATTTTGGTTTTAGGCATGGGGAGATTAAGGGTTTTGCCCACAATCACAGGATGTCAAGCTCACGCCGAAACTCAAACCTGGTTTTCCAGTTGCAAAGTCTGCAACTCTGGCCGTAACACCACATCCTCTCCCTTAAGTATAACATATAATCAAGTGATCAACTGGATAAAAAAAACATAAATATAGCAAATTATATAAAAGTGCTTTGTTGCTATTTGAGAACTCAGAAATTATGTTGCCGTTTTTAGTAGTTTAGAGCACTAACCATAATGTATATGGGAATAAGATCCTCTCATGGAGGAGGTTGCAGACGTGACAAGTTGACCACACTGTGCAGGCAGGAAGGGCAGTGGCAGCACAATGGAACATGGAAGGCAGGTGAGGGGGCAGGGGAAACAAACCAACCATGCTGTACAGGAAAAAGAGGCTGCAGCAATATAGAAGACCATTGAGGGCAGAGGGGACATGCAGTGGCAGTACAACCATGCCAACAGACCAGATTCAGGCAGAAGACTCCAGATGCTTTTAAGCCCAAAAAGGCTTTATGTTATCAATTTCCTGCCTAAAATCCTCTTACAATGTAAGTTAATATGGTAAATCCATTTTATTTGTGTTTTGTTTCAAAATCTCACTCTAACCAAGTTCAAAATGTTGACAAGTAAATTACATTGGATCCTGGCGGGCAGGAAAGGGACATGGAAACGGATCAGGCAGGGCAGGGGAGAGATGGGCAAGGGCACCAAACACCTCACAGGGCAGGAGTCAGGGGTTGCAGCAGCACAATATACCACAGAGGACAAGACAGACGGCAGTGCAGTACAACAGACCATGGAAAGCAATAGGAGGGGACAAGGCATGCACATGGACAACAGAGAGCTGAGGGGAAAGAGGCAAGATCAGCAAGCGGACCACACTAGGCAGACAGGAGGGACAGTTGCAGCATAACAGAGCATGAAGGGCAGGAGGAAGGGGGAAGGGGCACGCCAGCAGATCAGACCAAGTAGGAGAGAGGGAACAGGAGTCTGGATATGGAAAGCAGGGAGCAGGAGGCTAGAGGGCAGTACAGGGGCAGCAGGCTGACCATGGAGGGCAGTCAGGATGGGAACTGGAAACACAACACACCATGGAGGCCAACAGAGAGACTATAATGACATACACAAAGACAACAGAGGGATGGTGTGAGGGACAGCAAGCGGACCACACAGGGCAGGTGGGAGGGGCTGTGGAAGCACAGAAGACCATGCATGGCAAGTGGGAGGGTTAGTGGCAGCACAACGGCCATGGTGGGCAAGAGGGAGGAGGCAGGGGCATGCACAAAGGACCATGGAGGACAGAAGGGAGTGGTAGACGCTGGACATAGACCAAAGAGGGCAGGGGTAGGGGTTTCACAACAGACCACGCTGGGTAGCACAACAGAGAATGGAGGGCAGAAAGGAGTGGCAACAAAATGGACCATGGAGGTCAGGAGGGAGGGGATAGGGCCATGGAATTTGGACAGGCAGGGTAGAGGTGGCAGAGACAGGCGGAAGTCATCTGACCTTGGTAGGCAGATGGGACATCCAGTGGCAGCTAAACAGAACATTCAGATTAGATAGGAGGGTGGCAGGTCCGTTGAATATGGTGGGAAGAAAGGAGGGGGCAGGGGCATGCACACAGACATTCAAAGGCAGGGGGAAGAAGAGTAGGGGCAGCAAGCTAAGCACAGAGGCTAAGCAGGAGGGCAATGATGGGGCATACAATTAGGGGGAGGTAAAAGGAGTGGGCTAAATGGAAGGCAGTGGCAGCACATTGGACTATGCAGGGCAGGAGGGAGGGGGCTCGTGCATAGACATGGACAACAGAGGGTAGGGAGAAGGTGGGTGGGGCAGCAAGCTAACTATTTACGGCAGACAAGAAGGGCAGTGGCAGAAGAATGGCCACACACAGCTGTAATGAGGGAGCAGGGTCATGGACTTGGACAATGGATGGCAAGTGCGGCAGGAGCAGCAAGCTTGGGTGGGTGTAGCACAATACCAGGCCAGAGCCTTCACTCAATCCCTCTCCACTGTGCCTTGAGAGGGGCATTTTACTTAACGTTAACAAAATCTTAAAAATTCAATGAAAAAACCAAGGTTACAGGGACGTTCTAGTTAGGAAATAGAATTTAGAAACCATAGGAATTCACACAAAAAAATCAAATGTTACAAGGGACATTATAGTTCGGCTCAGATTTCCCTCGTACAAGGTCAGTGAAATTCAGCAGTTATAGTTACCTGAGCTAACTATAACTTACGCCCCTGGAATGCACAGCTTATATCCTCACATATTACATCACTCATGACATGGTCAGTGGCAAACATATATACTAGTGTAAAACATATATACTATGGTACTACAAAAGTACTACATACGCCCAGATGTACTAATTTGGTTTTTCTCTAATATCTCCAAACATACCGAACGGATTTACACCAAATAAGAAAAAACAAGATTTCCAGAACAAAATCTAGCTTTCTGCCATATTTGGTGTAATTCCATCCAGCGGGCAGGCTGCAGATGTATCTAACGACTATATCGGAATTAACATGGGAAACACACTTTTTGGCGGATCACCCTGAAACTTTCCATGCACAACTAGTATTACTTGTGAACTTCTATTGGGGGAAATTTCGTGAAGATTCGTCAACTGGCACCTAAGATATAGGCACACAAAAAAAACCCGGCCATACAAAAAGCCATACCCACCTTAAACCATAAAAAATACCTTACAACCTAAAAACCTATACGCGCCCTAAGCCATAACAATTCCTTTGGCACCCAAACACCCATACCCACCCTAAACCCTAAATAATCCCTTACCACTCAAAATCCCACACCCACCCAAAACCCTAACAAATCCCTTTGCCAGCCAAAAACCTATGCCGAGCCAAAAACCCATACCCACCCTAAACATTTCCTTGCCACCCAAAACCCCATACCCACCCTGAACCCTAAAAATTCCCTTGCCACCAAAAAACCCATACCCACCTTAAACCCTAAAAAATACCGTACCACCGACTCACAGACCTACAGAGACACTCATGAACTCACTCACACACACTCTCTCTCAAAGGTTACAGGTTACAATAAGGACATTTTTTTTTCAAAACCTTAGAAATTCATCTAAGGTTACCAGATTATATAGTTAGGAAATAACATTTCAAAAAACATACAAAGCCCTTGAAATTCAGCAGTTATAGTTAACTAAGGTAACTATAACTTACGCCACCGAAATGCACTCCTTATGACCTCGCATATTACAACAGTCTTGACATGATCAGTGACATCACTGCATTGCAGCGCTGTGATTTGCTATGGAGAGCTTTGGAGCATGAGTGCTTCCTGTTTGCAGTGAAAAAGCCAGGTAGGTAGGAACAGAGGAGAGGCGCGGCAGGTAAGTGATGTTTTTTTAAACCCCCCTCCCACCGTCTCCCGCTCTTTCCGCCCCACTGCGGATTCTCAGGAGAAGCCGCCATTGAAGGCATATGCGTGGTAATGGAAGCGGGGTAAAGTTATTGCGTGGTAATGACCTTATTGTAAAGGCAGTTTCCCGTCCATCGCAGGTCAGAGAACAGGTCTTGTTGACCACCTGGGTGCCACAACCAAATGAACAGGTCTAGCAATTCTCACATGGAGGCAGCCAGCTGGCCAATGCGTCTACTACTGGTGAACCCGGGAAGGGAATTTCAAATCCCTGCACACCTTTAACATTGTCTATCCTCATTCATGTATGTGAATGTATTCCACTATGCAATGTTTTGTAGATAGCTTCTGTTTTCTGATGTGACATTCAAGAAATATGTGATGTCCTACATAAAAAGATAGCAAACAAATGCAGAACAAAAGCACTATTTAGTAGGTATGAAACACTATTTTCCATATGTTTACACCTATATTAAATATCATACAATTGAAAGTATGCTTCAGTAGCAATGTAAATGGTGTGCACTTCATTTTCTTGTTACTAGCTGAGTCATGTCTTCTCTGACTAACTCAAAGTAAGAAGACAAGCAGCCTGCCAGCTCTGTCGTAACTTTCATTTTCTACCTACTGACAAATGCCCCAGCACACGTGCAAATCAAGCAAGAGCAAGATGACAACAATGAAACACGGTTTTAAATTACCACTATGTCATGCATGAGCAGAACTTTTTTGTAAAAACGAAAAACGCACAGATGAGCTATAAATATTGTATTGTGTATTGCTTATGCTGCTTTTTAAATTGTCAGACCCTCCAGGATTTCGCGATTTGCCGCAAAATCAGCACTTTTGTAAAAATGCCGCAATTTTTACAAAAGTGCACGCGAAATCCCTTCTGTGAATGCAGTTCGGGTTACTGCTACAGGACACTGCCACCGCAATTTAACGTGATGTACTCAAGGCATGGGCAGGAGCCCACTGCCTACAATGAGAACATGTTTGGTGCAGAAATAACACGCAAATATTAAGGCAGTAATTTTTGACTTAATCATGCCCACCTGCAAGCACCTGGAGGGAAGGGCTGAGTGGAGGTCAGAATGCAGAAATGAGATGCGCTAATGACGTCCACTTTTGACCTGCTTGGCTCCCACTTGCTTCTGAACTAACTTTACGTTGGCAGTCTCCAGCCCAAGCCAGGTGCTTTCTTTGACGACAGCCATGCCGCTTCTGCCTCCCATGCGCTATCCCTCCCGCTACAGTGGCCTTTGGCCGGATGCCACCGAGTGACTGAACCCGTTCCAGGCCTTGGCCTGGAGGGCACTCTGGGCAGGAAGCGTATCTAAAGAGACATCCAGGGAGAAGGGGTGCTTAACGACACATTGAGCTCTACAGACTGCCAGAAGAGCAAGGAGTGAGTCGGTGACCTTCTGAGCTCTGCTGGGGCAAACATTTGTCCAGGCACCAAAAACAACGTAACAAATATCTAAAAGAAAATGGCCCACAATTGCAAATCAGGCCCGTCTTGAACCTGTAAAACACTCTCTATGGGAATTTGCAAGGGATGGGAGACAGCATGCATTTGTTTGCAGCAGGGACTGTGTTTGGCAATATCAGGGAGATCAACAATAAAAAACAGGCCACCTAGCCATAAAACAGGCCCACAAACGGCTCCATAAACCTGCCCATACACTGCACGATTGACCTATCATTGGCCAGTCCGACCCTGGGAGCAGGAGGAAAGACTCGGAAATCGTCTGTGCTCCGCATGAGACCCCAAGCAAAGGTAATGTTGCAATCATAATGTGAAGAAAACTGAAAGAGGTAGAACAGAGTAGTTAGTGGCAGGGAGAAAAGAATGGAGATGTTTCGAGAAAGGAGTGGGGGGTTGCACACAAAGAACAGAGTGAGGAAAAAAGTTTAAACGAGAAGAGATGCGAAATACATTTACAGGTGAAACAAAAAGAATTGATATCGAAAAGTATAGGGAGGTGCTACAAAGAAAATAGAATAGTTCAAAGCGGATGGAGAGGTGAGAGACAGAGGAAAATGGCGTACAGGGTGGAGGAAATAGAGAGGAGAGGTGGGACAGTACTGTGGAAAATCGTTTCACAAATGTGAAAAGAGAGAATATGTACTTAGGAGAAGGTGAGAGAGATACTAAAGAGCAGGAGAGAAAATTAGGACCAGATATAGGCAGAAAGTGGAAAGAGATATGGAGAAGAGGCGAGAGAGAAGACCACCTTCTCGTTTAGAATGCTGTGGTTGTGCTAAAACAGTCGTTTATTCATATTTCTACACATTTTAGTATGACACATGCCCAGTTAATACCACCTTCATTCATGGAATTACCACACATGGTTTGAGGGAGCAAAAAGGTGATGAAAACCAAAAAGCAAGAAATGTGGTGCAGTGTCCTATTATATTGTACGGCATGCTATTTCCTATTTATTTGTGCAAAACACTTAGGCCATCGAAGGTCAGAAATTGGAAACTCTCCCAAACTAGGTGGGTTTCCTGCTGCCCGACTCAAGTTTCCCGCACCTCATTCACCCCCTGGTTTCTGATAGCAGAGCCTCAATTAACTGCACCATCGCAAACCTCTACTGGCAACCGGTCCGCCATAAGACAACTGGTTAAAATGTTTCAGGAAATCTGACTTTCATTTTAACTGCTCAACACCGTCCGGAATAAGAATATAGCGGCAATATTACTCATAACCTAAAAGCGTGTCAGGGACATTCCTTTTTTTATTTTTCAGAAAGAGATTCCCGATTTGGCTTCCTCTGTTCCATATCCCAGGTTGCCTATTCAAAGTGAAATACTCTTCTAAAACAGTTTCAATTGATTTAGGTCCGAAAATGAATGATTATGAGTAAAATAAAGGGCCGCAAAAATGCAGCTAAATTTCCATATTTGCGACGCTAAATTTCTATATTTGTGCCGCTAAATTTGCTAATCCATGCCGCTATATCCCGGGGGTCTGAATTGTGCATAAAGATTATAATAGGTAGTCAAACACATTTGCCAATCATTATAATTAGGCTTTCCTGTTTTCAGTATCTATTTTGGGTAAAATCTGGTGTTTTTTTTCATTGCTTTCAGTGATTTAAATACCTAAAAAAATAGCAGTTATCAAGGGTTACGCATTTTTGCTCCATTAAAAACAACAGAAACATTGTTTTCCCAGTGTTTATGGAACATTGTGCTTTTATTATTGCTTTCTGCACTACGTGCATGGTATATAGGCAGTGTACGTACAGTGTATATGTGGTTCAAATAAATGTTTACAAATCAAAGTTATTTTAGTACACCATACAATACTTCTTCAGTGAGTTTTTGGTAATGAGCGTTCGCCCTTACCTTCCTATGTAAACTTTTATCTGTGAAAAGGCCCTCTCAACATTGACCCTTGAGGGAGGCAAGGCCAAAACAGCCAGTACACAATTTGTTAACTATGGCCACTGACATAACTTTCCATGCCAATACTGGTGAACCTGAAGATTGTGATTCTCTGGGACAGGTTCTGCAACAAATGCGCGGAATTGGGTGCAAATGCCCTCACAGTTATTTAAGCTGTCAAAAATGAACCCACACTTTTGAAAGTCAGGAGAAAATTCCCCTTTACTGAAGGAATCTTGAACTTGTGCAGAGTACCAGAGTAAGGCTTCATTGACTTCAAATGCCATGGTTGGGGAAAGGACATTTCGATGCATCATTGTAAGCCATTTCTCAGACATTGTAAAATAAAATTTCCTGATTTGCTTCCCAAAAGTTCTTTGCTTACCAAGCGGCAACCACTCTAACATAAAATATGTTTAAGTGCCAAAATCACTAAAAGTGTTGCCATTCCTACTCTCAAGGAGATGTTTCACATCTACACCAATTATGCTGAACACTTGGTAGACAAGGGTGTTTTCAGACTCTAGTTTTATTATTATGTCTACTAAAGCAGTCATGTTTTCCTGTAAAAATCTAAGAATGCAGTAGAGTGTTGTTTTTTTTCCATATCACTATTAATATGCGACCAAAGATCCTCACATTTCCTGCCTTTGGCATCATCAATCAGTATCAATTCTGTAAACGTTTGCCACATTGATAATATAACATTCACGGCCTCTGGCGCTGGGAACCACTAGCTAAATGACACGGTTGGGATGACTCTTCCTTTGATGCTACACAAAGCTAGAAATGAGAAATATTTGCGTTTTAGTTTCCACACATTACAAAACAGTGTACCAGAATGGATTAAAAAGTCAATAGCATCCTACTGGGAAGAGCGGCACTTTTTAAAATGATGGCATTACCTAGATTTCTATATACCCTACACAACACGCCCTGCTAGGTGGTCCCTGACTCATATTTTAGAGCAATAAATTCAGTGGTTACTAATCTCCTTTGGGATAGCAAGCAGGCAAGAGTGGCCGCGTGTAAACTGAATAGAAGCTGGTATGACGGGGGTATTGCCCTACCTGATGTCCGGATATACTACTGGGCCTCACAATTGACAGTAATCAATCAGTGGAGTCATGCACCCGACACTGACCCTGCATATCGCTTAGACAGGGTGGCTCTAGGAGCGGGGGGAGTCAATAGGGTACTCTACAACAAACACAAAAAGCTGCACCTCCTGGGACCGACAGCGCATGCGGTCCATGTCTGGCACACAGTGACACGGCACCTGGGTTGAGCTGACAAACTTTCACAATATATCCCATTATGGGACACCAACAGGTTGGGTACCCTGGGAAAGAGCAAGGGGTTTCAACAGTGGGACTTGCTAGGGATCTCCCGGCTGGGGGATCTCTGGAAAGAAGGCAAGGTAGTCACCTTTGCTCACCTGCAAGAACACTACGAAATGGCTCCCGGTGAAAAGTTCCAATATATACAGATTAAACATGAACTAGACGCAGCTATTCCAGCAGCAGAGGTACTCCCTGAATTGTCCCACTTAGAGGACCGACTGTTAATAGACCACTTAGACAAGAAAGCAATTTCTCGTACTTATCGAAAAATTGTCAATAATCAAACAGACCCCCTGATACGACTCCGGACAGTCTGGCGGGCGGAGTTTGGGGACCTAGATGATACAGACTGGCAGGACGCGATTGCATCGCCTAGGGAGGTAGCGATTTTCTCGAGGCTGCCTCTGGTGCAGCTAAAAATACTGCATGGACCTACTATACAAGGGTGATGATGCATAAGATAGGTAGAGCCACCGACCCGCACTGTATGCGCCAATGTGGCGAATTAGGAACATTTTATCACACTTTGTGGGCGTGTCCGCTGATTACACTATACTGGAAGGCAGTGATGGATACTATCACAGAGGTTAGCGAGAATTTAGTCCTGCTTGATCCCAAGTGTTGCCTGTTGAACATATGGGAGCCGACGGACCTCAACCATGCGGATTGACAGTGGGCAACAACGGGAATGATGATCGCTACGCGGAATATAGCTCAGAAATGGGGGGCGGCGGAAGCCCTAAGCCGGACAGAGTGGTGCATAGATATGGACATGATAATGGTGGCTGAGAAGGCTACGTATGTTCACAGAGGATGCCCCAAGAAATGGGGGAGAGTGTGGAGCAAATGGAATGCCTATAGATGCCATATATGTACCCCTCCTGTTTTAGATCGAGACTCTGATGATGAGGTATAATAATCAACACTGTGGAACTGCTGTATTGTTATGTATGATGTTCACTGATGAGACTTTGTCAATGTATTATTCTTTATATAAGAAAGGTGATTGCAGACCTTGTTTGATGCACAATAAAAGATTATTAAAAACAAGTCAATAGCATTCTTCATTAACTCTGAAAATTGTAAAGATGCTTTTAGCATGCCATTTAGCAAGTGGCAAGGATCTCTTACAGGGAAGCACTTCAGCTCAGGTATCGATTTTGACAGGTTATCACACAACTTTTTCATATACATAGCTGAATTACAGCAAATACAAACAATATCACTCCAATCTTTGTTGAACTTGATAAGAACTGTTTGCAGCAGCATTCCATGTTTTCCAAATGTCTGGTGACATGTTTTCACCACTTTTCCAGAAGCTTGGTGACAACCCTCTTTTTCAAATATACCTGCCACTACACCTTGCATTGAATGTTTAAAGCCTGGGGTGTTTGGTATTTTACCTACTATCAATACTGACTCGCTAGAAAAAGGGGCTGATGTATCAAGGTGGTTTACCCATTCTCTGTGGGTAAATGAGATGGTACATATTGGGAACGATTCTCATGAAACCAGCCATTTTACCTATCAGTGAAAGACTCAAACATAGCCAAAAATATAAAATATGATTTTGATATTTCCTTATTCTCTACAGTTTATAAAATAAATAAATAAGACCTAAAACATGCTTTTAACTCGTGCATCTTTAGACCAAAGACGACAAAACTGAAAAAAGCAAAAGGAAGAAGAAACAATATTTTGGAGACATTCCTAAACAACAAAGCTCAAGCAGAATAATGTTAGCACAGTCTTTCTTGCAGGTACATTATATAACAAAGTTACATTGTATTGGCCCCTTCAGGAAGAAATAAAAATGACTCTTTTACTCTCTTTTTCCTTTCTTTGAATGGCATTTAATTTGTGGTTGTGCAGGTGTTTTTTCAGAGTTTATATGTTTACACTGGTTAGGGCTATTTCACTTTCGGTGGGGTTTTACCAGTTATTATAGGTTTAAACCTAAAACAGGATAGCCTAGTTATAATTATTTTACCCAAACATTTGCTGAAAAAGAAATGCTTCTGACTATTATCTTCTGTTATATTTAATGATGTCACCCAACCAAACACAAGTGTGAGGGGTTTGCCACTGAAAGGTGTCTACATATTAAACCTTTGCTTTTTCTGTCAAGCCATTTGTAACTGTTTGAGGAATAAAATCACCCTCACTGCACGTGTGGATTATTATTGCAAGTCACTTAGGAGTTCCATGAATGAATGAATGACTATTTTATATAGCGCAAACAAATACCCAAAGGCGTCAAGGCGCTGCAAACAATTCTACTATCTAATAGGAGCAAAGTCTTCATGGGTCAACTTTTACAAGGCAAAGAGCCAGGTTTCAAGGCCTTTAGAAAAGGAAGATGTAATTCTACACTGGAGATAGATGGAGGAAGAGTATTCCAAAGCTTAGCCGCTGCGTCTGAAAAAGCCCTTCCTCCCCATCGTGACCTCCTGTACCTGGGAACAACAAGCCGGTGTTTGTTAGCTAACCGCAGTTTTCTAGTGGGGACATATCGTTGAAAGATATGCCGGATTCCCTCTGGTTCTGAATTATGTAATGCCTTGTACACAATGCACAGGGCTTTAAACAGAATTCTCTTCTCTGCTGGGAGCCAGTGTACTTTCTTGATGGCAGCAGATATTGAAATATATTTAGCAATATCTAAGACCAGTCTTGCCGTCGCACTCTGCACCAGTTGTAGTTTGTTGATGGAGGCCTTATTTATATTTAAATAAAGGGCATTACAATAGTCCATCTTAGATAGGATCAATGCTACTACAGCTTGCTTCGTGTGGCCAATGAAAGACACAGAAATATCTTTCTAAGGGTTCTTATGACCCAAAAGAAAGATGACACAATCTTATTAACCAGGTGATTAAAAGATAAGTTGATATCAACTATGACACCAAGATTACTTGCTGAATGGACTGGGCAGGAACATGATCCCAGCATTTCAGGCCACCAAGAATGCGTCCAAGAGGGATGCTGATTTTCAGACATTAGAACCTCAGTTTTGTCCCCGTTTAATTGAACATAGTTGTTTTCCATCCATCATGCCACTGGTTTCATGCAGTTGTTAAAATTGGCAGCTAAAGCCTCTATGTCTTTGGTAATAGACACGATTAATTGTGAGTCATCTGCATAGGATATTACCTCCAACCCAACAGATCTGACCAGTTTTGCCAATGGGGGGACATATATATTAAAGAGGGTGGGGCTCAAACAAGACAGCTGTGGAACTCCACAACAGTTAAGAATGGGATCCGAATAGAATTGGGCCATCTTGACTTTTTGTGTTCTGTCAGTTAGGAAAGAAGCTAGCAACTTCAAGGCAGAGTTGGTTACCCCAAATTCCTGAAGCCAGCCAATAAGCTTTTTTGGAGAGATGGTATCAAATGCTAAAGACAAATCCAATAAAATCATCAGCACTATTGTCCAGTATCTATCAAGGTGCGAATAGTCAGTCAGTCAAAAGCTTTTATTTCGGTTAAAAACCATAAAAAGACATATTTACATACAGCAATACAGTTTTAGCAGCATTATACATGATAAAATAATAGAAAAAGCTCAAGGGATCCAGTTTTATAAATTGGATTAAAATGATGTAAATACATAGATAAATATATCACATTAGTGCTTCGAGGAATCCCACCAGGTTGCCCAGTTCGCTTAGATAGAAGAAACCTAGAAACCTTTCCATTTTCTTCACAGCAGGTTACCCTGAGGGGAGTAATTGGTTGCAATACCTTTTTTTTTAAAGTTGCACACCTTATAAACCACACGGACAGAAGGAATTTAGATGTTACATAGACTGTCAAAAAGGCAGTATCCGTTTTAAGGATTCTATAGGTCTCCCTGTAGTCCCTAATACTCCTGGACTTACAAAAATGAATTATCCATTTCGCTCTGGGCCGAGAGTACGAGGGGCAGAAGAGCAGAACGTGCAGATCTGTCTCTCTGCTTCCCTGGCAGCCTGGGCAAGTGCTATCTGAAGGAGAGACTATTGACCACTTAGCTGTTAGGTCACTAAGAGGGAGTGAGCCATGCCTAAACTGGGTATAAAGTTTCCTGGCCAGGGGGGGCTGGATGTCAACCAGAAATCTCTCCAAGTTAGGGTGGGCCTTGGCCGCTAGGAAAGTGTCAGTCAGCCTACCCAAGGAAGAACTTGAAGCTACAAGAGCCCAACAATGCTCTCTCAGTGCCGTACTTAGAGTTTTCTTAGGGAGCACGGGGCAAGTCTCCTCGGGGGAAGACCACAAATCCCCCTGCCAATGGCCCTGGAGAGGTACTGGATGTACTTTAGCCATGGAATTTTCCCCGCACCCCTGGTTGCTAACAGGTCCCGTAGAGCCTCCCTGTAGCTCTCAAGTTCCGGGGTGGCCCATAGTCGTCTCCAATATAACAAGGGACGATTCGAAATAACGTCTTAGATTGAGTACAAGCCCAGATCTAGCCTTAGTGGGATAAGGGGTGTGCTTTGTAGTAGCCTCAAAAGGCGCCTCATGAAGCTGTTCTCAGTGAGGGAGAGAGGGGACACATTTACGTGTCCCCAGAGGTCCGCGCCATATAGTGCGCCACCTCTCGCCTGAGTTTTGTAAATTTCAACAGGCGGTCCCACCAGTTTGAGGGAGGATTCATTAAAAACTTTTAAAATACCGCCCGAGGATTGGGCAAGCTTCAGATTAGCTTTGGTAATTTGCGACCCCCAATCCATTCTGTCATTTAAATTGACCCCCAGGTATTCAAAGGTGGACACTCGGTCCAGGGCCACTCCATCCAGGTGTGGGTGGGGACAATTGGGGCGTTTCAGGTTGAACACCATGTACTTAATTTTAGTAAAGTTAATTTCTAGGTTCCTCACCTTACAAAACCTAGAAAAGGCCTCCAGTGTGCGCTGGATACCCCCCAATGATTTAGACAATAGGAGGGTATCATCGGCGAACATTAGTGCCGGTACCTTCCGTCCCGCTAGACTAGGGGAATCCAGATCTTTTGCTCCCAGTAGAAAGGCGATCAGGCCGTTAAGAAATAGAGAAAATAGTGTGGGGGCAAGAACGCACCCCTGCCTTACGCCCCTTTCCACTGGGAACGGGGATGACAGCTCACCACTTCTCCCGTGCCTCACCCTGGCATACGTGCCCTGGTGCAGACGTTTGAAAAGATCACACAGGTAGGCCGGGGCTCCCATCTCCTTTAAGATAGTCCAGAGCTTGTCCCTCTGGACCAGGTCAAAAGCAGACCTGAGATCCACAAATATCAGGTACAGGCTGCCCTCGCCCAAGATGACCGTTCTCCAGTATACCAACTGAAGCCTGAACAGCTGATCGATCGTAGAAACCCCCGCCCGAAAACCTGCCTGCAGGAAGGTTAGGATGTGGTGGTCGTCCATCCAACACTGCAACCTGGTTAGGAGGACTCGGGCAAAAAGTTTCTGAAGGGCATCGATCAGGCTTATGGAGCGATAATTGGCCGGGTCCAGGGGAGAGGCCTTCTTGTGGATGGGTATTATTTCAGCCCCCAACCAAGTCGGGGGGATGTCCATGCCCTGCATGATTCCGTTAAAGAAGGTACAAATATATGGTGCCCAGACCCCTTGCTTGGTCTGGTATAAGTCCCCAGGGATCCTATCTAGGCCGGGGGCCTTCCCCGGTATCAGACCCCTAATTGCTGCCTTGACTTCCAGGATCGTGCATGGATGGCTGTCATGGGCGATACCAAACACAGCGGCTAGGTCAGGGGAGTTTGAGAATTCAGCTGCCACTGCTGGGGGGGGGCACACAGACAAGTGAGTAGAGTGGCTTGAAATGGGCAAGCCACACCTCTTCACAGAGGTTGGGGACAATCGCGGACGGCCCTGTGGCCGGGTCTCCTCGGACCAAGTTCCAGAAGGCCCTTAGGTCCCGGGCATCAAGTGCTACTCTAATTTTCTCCCATCTGTCGGCTTCCCACTCTGCCTTAGCCGCTTGGGTTAGACTTTTATATATTTGCTGCGCATTCCTAATAGAAACCTGGGAGTCCGTTTTCACCTCCTTTAGGAGGGATGATTTTGCCTCCCTACAACTTTTATTAAACCAGTGGTCTCTCTTGGAGGTTTTCCCCCTACCAGTTTCGTGTGCTGCGAACAGACCAGCCAGTGTCGTGAATAGTGTGTTGTGAGTGGTCTGAAGGGCCAGGAGGTAGGAGGACTCAGGGTTACTACCACTCAACTTGCTAACCTCAACTAGGGCCCCTGCAACCCGATTATATAGCTCAGCCAATTTATCAAGTGCCTGGGCGACCCTCTCCCACCTGACTAGCCTACCACCCACTGTTAGTAGTAGGTTCTGGTTAATGGGGGGCCTGACAAACGCTTGGGGGGCATTTCCGTACCTGCCTGGACTACACGCACCTTCGCCTCTCACCTTGCTCTCCCCCGACGCCGCCTCTGCCACCGCAGCCGCCGAGTGGGGGGAGCATCCAGAGAAGCCAAGCCTGCCTGCCTACATCTCCCAGGGTCCTTTGCTGGGACTCGGGGCGCCGCTGCAGCGTCACTCAACCGCGCCCGGAGGCGCATAAAGACACCAAGCTCCTGCTGAGGAGCGGGGGCCTGACAAACGCTTGGGGGGCATTTTCATACCTGCCTGGACTCCACGCACCTTCGCCTCTCACCTTGCTCTCCCCCGCCGCCGCCTCTGCCACCACAGCCGCCGAGTGGGGGGAGCATCCAGAGAAGCCGAGCCTGCCTGCCTACATCTCCCAGGGTCCTTTGCTGGGACTCGGGGACGCCGCAACCGCGCCCGGAGGCGCATAAAGACTCCACGCTCCTCCCGCGTCGCGGGACGCGCGCGGAGCCCGGGCAGAGGGCGGGCCGTCTGTGGCCGTCCGGGGACGACGAGGGACAGGACAGGCCATCCCTCTAACACACAGGATCCTGCATCATGGGTAAGCGCAAACTGCACTCTCCTACTGCCGGTGGGACATTAAAGGCTAAGGTCCCTCGTAACTCTGAGAACATCATATCGTACCTGACCAATGCGGTGGGAGTGCTCAGCACAGAAATTGCTAACACTGAACGAGAACTTGGGATAGAGGCCTCTAAAGATATCATTGAGGGTGAGGGGGAAGCTACATCTAGGCAATCTGCAGCCCATATACCCCTGGAACCTAGGATTATAATTGAGCAACCTAAGGCTCCCACTACAGTTAACCCTACAAGACAACCCGTCCCAGGCCTGGAAACCTTAGAGCCCATAACTCCAGTGATCATCTCCCAAGGGGTTGGGCCAAACCACAATACAAAACAAGGAAAGAGACAATACAAAAGAGGGAAGATCCAAAAAACTGACCAGGTGACTAAAGGTTCATTGAGCCCATTGGAGTCTACGTTTAGGGATATGGTGGAGAATATCCTTACAGAAAAAGTGGAAGCCACATTGACATCAATTGCTAAGGACATAATCGATGTATTAAATGAATGTGTTGCTGGGATTTTAAAAAATTGTGAACGATTGAACACTTACTTAGCCACTAAAGAGCTATCCTCTCCCGAGTCTAGAGCCGACATCCCGATAGCCCAGGGTCTTGAGGAAAAACAGTTTATAGGCGGGAGGCAAGGGAAGCCTAAGCATTTGGCAAGTAAGGTAACGGAATGGACTGTACCTCCAAGTTGTCCTGGCCAACACCAGCATGATTCTAACACACAAGATCGAGGGATGATGTCTCCTCCCTTTGACCTAGATCCAGACAATAGGAAGGACCTTACAAAAGTTTAATTCCTTAACCAGCCAAATAGTAACCTTCCCCCGTAGGCTGCCCCTTTTGTTGCTATTATAGCTAATGTCCCTCAGTTAAGGGTAGGAGAGAGGGAATCACCACAGTCACTATTAACCAACATTAAAACCTGGTGCAACGAAAATTGTACAGGGGACAAATATATAGCTTCCAGAATCCTAACAGGTAGACTGGTGGGGTGGCTGGGTCGAACAAAAAAATCTATGAAAGGGGACTGTGTGATTGTAAATTTTGACAACCCGAAGGAGGCTTCTTGACTCTTCTGGGATGCCTCATGCCTGGATAGGACAGACCAAGGAATCCGTGCACTCCCACTAGGATTCTTTTATCCTCCCTTTTATCCTCCTCCTCTAGAAGATAGGAGTACACTTTCTAGAAAAGACTCTAGCTGGAAGGATTCTCTACATAGTTCATTACCCAACACAAAGCAGGAGCTGGTTCACAGTTGGTCCACGATTAATACAGCTTTACGCACTTAACCAAGCATAGTCCCCGTAACTAAAAAAAGGGAGGCTCTGTCTTTACAAAATAGATTTTCACCATTGTTACAACTGGGTGAGACGGATTGACTTATAGATTCCCCAGGGGAACCCCAAATACCTCTTCAAACAGAAGAACCCAATCCTGATACTCTCAATAGAAAGGTGAAATTGATGAGCTGGAATATTGCGGGGTTACGCTCCAAAAGAGATGATAACATCTGGCTAAGTTATATAAAGCAATACGATATTATAGTGCTCCAAGAGACATGGGACAGTGCGTGTGATTTTTGGGTTACAGGTTCCTCATCATTCTTCACCTCAGCAAGTGGTACAGTAGCAGGAAGAGACAAAGGGGGCCTTATGCTCTTGGTAACTGTTAACATAGCGGGCTTAGCCAAGCAGATCGCTTCTCCCTCCTTAAACCTACTAATAGTGGAAATTAGTTTGATGAACGATACTAAATTATTAATTATTAATTTTTATAATTCCATGTTAGACGGCTCACATAATGAGCACCTTTGTATTCTTGAAAATGTTCTCCTGAAATACAAGGAACAGCAATCCACTTTTGTACACTTCATTTTGATGGGGGATTTTAAAACTCACTTATGTAACTTAAATTGTCAAATCAAAGATGGGGACGGACCAGCAAATGCAGTCCATCAACACTTTGAACATAGTCCCAAAGGATAAGCTCTAGAGGCCCTTCTTTCAAATGCTGATCTTTATGAACCAGGGTTTCAGGATAGGAATGACCGAGTTGTGACCTACAGTGCCAGGAACTCGGAATCAATAATTGATTACATATTCATGGCGCTTGGTCTGCTTGGTTTTGTGATCATTTATAATGCAGTGGTATCTGCCTTTAGTGATCACAACCCGGTAATCCTTGAACTGGATAATACCATTACATTTGTAAATTGTCAGGCTAACCCAGTGGCAGAAACTGCTATTTTAGTGAAAGACCAAGGGAGGAGGTTAAAGTGGAGTAAAGTAACCCCACCGGATTTTTTTAATACTCTAAACACGATAGCTAGCCACGAACTAGACATCTGTATGGATCCCTCCAAGTTGGGGGTAGAAATGATTACTTCATTTGAAAAAATCTGTACACTTGTGGCAAAAGAATTAACTGTTAAGTTTCAGAAAAAAAACTCCCTAGCTAGGGGATGGTTTGATAACAAGTGCTCCAGAGCCCAAAATAACCTTCTGAGGGCCCTTAAAAAGTCCCCCAGGGAAAAATTTGAAGTTATCACCCTTAGGAAGGAATATAAAGTAACGTTGCAGGCGCGCAAAAGTGTTTTAAAAAAGGATGCTTGGTCAGCCCTAATGGACAAGGCGACATTGAGGGATAGCTCTAGTTTCTGGGCTATCGTCAACAACCCCCTGTTCACAGGTATTGAGAATGATACCCTAGAAGTCAACATAAGTGAGGAAGATTGGTTGACCCATTTTAAAGATATTTACGGTAGCAACATGGAACTAGAACCCTTTGTACCACTAGAACTAGATACTGACTGCCCGGCACTTCATTTTTAGCTAGAAGAAGTTAGGAAGGCAATTGAAAATACTGCAGGGAAAAAAGCTCCAGGGCCCGACGGTGTCCCAGGGGACATGAATAAGGCTGATGTTAGTTTCTGGGCTAAATTATTAACAACTGTTTTTAATGCCTCTATAACATCAGGGCTCCCAGAATCATGGTCCCGTTCTACTATTATACCTATATTTAAGAAGGGTCAAAGAGGAAACCCAAGGTCCTACAGGCCCATATCGCTCCTAGATTCATCTGTCAAAATACTAGGGAAGGTGATTTTAGCTAGAATAGATGACTGGGCTGGGAAAAATAACATCCATTCAAACGCACAATATGGGTTCAGAGCAGGCAGAGGAACGGAAGACCAGTGTCTTAACCTGCACCTTATTTTGAATAAATATACGGTGGCATCAAGGGGGGTCTACCTTGGGTTCATGGACCTGTCCACAGCCTTTGATCTTGTAAATCGGACCAGGCTGTTGACTATGCTCCTGGACCAAGGGCTGGACCGACCTCTGGTACACTTTTTGGCTGAGGTACACCGGGATTTACATGCCTCAATAAGAATGACACAAGAGGGTGTTTGCACTGCAAAGTTCAAGTCTGGTAGAGGGGTACGCCAAGGGTGTATTTTAGCCCCAATGCTATTCACGCTGTATATAAATAACCTGGAAGAGTCATTGGGTAAGGCTACTCTAGACGTACCGCGTTTTGGAGGAATCTCAACACCAGTTTTCCTCTACGCGGACGATGCCGTTTTACTGGCACGAACTCCCTTAGGCCTACAAAGACTATTGACCTCTTTTGGGTGCTTTTATGTCTTCACTTGATCTTTTGATAAATACTGGAAAGTCGCATGTTATGGTAGTGGGTGGAAGGAAAAATAATGGTAACACCTTTTACTGTAATGAGTCAGTAATCTCGAGAGTTAAGGTCTTCACCTACTTAGGGGTGGTATTTGATGATAGTGGTACTTGGGCCCCCCCAACTTTTGGCAAAGGCTAATGCGATGAAAAGATCTTCAGCAGCTATATTGGGCTTTGCTAAACGTCTAGGGGGGAAACCAACTGAAGCCATCTTATCTATATATAGAGCCAAAACAGTCTCAATTGCAAGATATGGGGCCACCATATGGGGATATAAACACCCTGAAGCTATTCAAAGAGAGGAGAACAAATTCCTATGTGCACTCTTAGGCTTACCCCAATCGGCAGCTACTTTTGCCACCCATCAGGAGCTTGGGATGGGCTACATCAAAGATATTATAAATATGGCCCCTATCTTACTGTGGATAAAAACTTGGCTGAATCCCCACCTCTCTCTTAATCATGCAATTTTAAAGGACTGTATGAATTTGGAGAATATGAAAAGTATCCAGTGGATGTCTTATATTAAAAATACCTCTAGGGAACTGGGGCGCCCAGAAATCTTTACTAACCCAGAGGGACTGCTAAAAGCAGATCTGGCTTGGGTCAAAACTAACTTTATTAAGAACAGAGAATAGGAGCGGGAGGTGATTCAACTAAGGAAGCCTTCGGTAAGGGAACACTACCTATTCATTTCATCCCTTTTTATCCTACCGTACCTCACTGTTGTGACGGTCCCGTTTCATTGTTGGGTTTTGACCAAATTCAGATTCAACCAAATCCATTTGCTGCTAACCGACTCGAAAGTCTGGTGTAGGCCGGTGGACGCATCCCCATGTAACTGTGACGGCTATTCCCTGCAGGACACAATGCACTTTACTTTTTTCTGCTCTTATTACAGTTTGCCCAGGAAAAAGTTTATCATTCCTTTACTAAAGGGTAAGGGGTTTGTGCAAGCTAAACCTGCGTTGCAATTTCTAAAACTAATGGAGTCCCCGTTCACTATGTTCGGAATGGCAAATTTCTTTGTAGCTTCCATTCGCCGCAGGAAATGTATAATGATGGGTCGGGACTAAACTGCTGGTGTAAATACATGATTTTATATTGACAACATAATGTTTTTTAACCTGTAATGTAATTATTTCAAAAAATGTGTCTTAAAATTGTGCTCTTTTTAATGTGTTTAATGTATTTTTTTTTTTACCCTCAAATCGATTTGTATATTGTACTTTTTGTGATTTTAATTAATCGAAATAAAGTGGTATTGAATCTGAATCTGGTTAATAGCGGGCCCTACTCCAGCCTGTGTAGTTTTGTTCCCCAGGGGATGGGCTAATTCGAGTGATAGCAGATTATGATCGCTGTCAACTCTTGAGATTTCACAGAACGTTTTTAGGTGAGCCCAGAATGCCACGTTGGTCAGAATATAGTCAATTGTCGTGCTTTTCCCTGGTCTATTATAAGTACGAGCGCCCGGTATGTCAGATGGGAGCCTGCAATTGCAGGCCCTTAGGAAAAATGCTGCGATTAACTTATTAATCGCGAGAGCCAACGGCAGCAGGCGATTTTCAGGGTACATGGAACATTCCGGAGTTAGCCATGACTCATCCTCCTCAGTAGTGACGGATGGGATCCCCGTGAGTGGCTCAAAATGGCAATTGAGATCGGCCCCGATAATTATATGATACAGGGGAGGGGGGGAGAGAGGTTGAATGTGCCTCCAGGGCTTCAAGGGTGGATAGGCCTTTTTGACAGAGGTAGGGGCGTAGGTAGATATTAATTACTGCCAACTGCATCAACTAGGTCCAGCGCTGAAGACTCCTTAGCCCAAGTTTCTGTACTAAATACCCAATCTGGGTTTTTGGGTAACAAAGTCTGGAAATTCGATTATATTTTTGATTAAAGATCTAGAATTAATCAGAAACCCTGTAACGGTGATCCTACATTGACCATGAGGAGGGGATGAGGTCAGAGATAAGATACAATCTGATTTAGATCAGGTAAATTGATGACGGCATCCAGGGTAAATAAACATACCCTTCTTAATAGGTGCTTCCAAATTTAAAGGGAGCTTACACTTATTTTCTCATCCTCCTGCAAGGCAAGAAGTTGTTCTCTTGACTTCCTACATGACTGTTGGTTTCCTCAAAGAGAAGAACCAGGGGTTCTGTCTGTCACTAGGAGTAATCCAGACGCAAACGGGCACAGACCGGCTTGCCTTTGATGCACCTTTGGCACGCCTTCTGCGTGTCTGGCCCATAGAGTGGAATTTATGGGTGGTACTTTGTTGCTCACTAGGTTGGTAACCCAGCCCGAAGTACACTAAGTGGAACAATGAGGTACGCTTTCCTCCGCTCAAACAGCAAACTACGGCGGACCAAAGAGACGTAGACTCCAAATAAATACAAGCTCCAACGAAGCAACAAATACCCAAGGAGCTATCAACACGGCGCAGAAGTAGGCTAAAACAAAAATAGGTGAAAGCTGAAAATTAAGGAAGGGATGAGCAGCAGTGTTAGTCTAAAATTATTTGCAAAGAATTGTTATAACAGCTTTAAGAAGATCAGAGCATCCTACCAGCAGCCTTAACCACTGTGTGAACAGCCCATAGAGTGGAATTTATGGGCGGTAGCTTGTTGTGCACCAAGCTGCTAACCCAGCCGGAAGTGCACTAAGTGGAACAATGAGGTACGCTTCCCTCTGCTCAGACAGCAAGCCACGGCGGATCAAGGAGGCGTAGACTCCAAATAACTCCTCCAACGAGGCAAAAAATACCCAAGGAGATACCCACACGGCGCTGAAGTAGGCTAAAACAAAAATAACTGAAAGCTAAAAATTAAGGACAGGATGAGTTGCAGTGTGAGTTTCAAACTACTTGCAAAGTATTGTTAAAACTGCGTAAAAAAGATCAGAGCATCCTACCAGCAGCCTTGACCACCATCCATGATGTTTTGAAGACTCCTGGCCAGGCCCTCTATTTCTATGTGGTGCTAGTACTCTCTGACTTGCAATATACACATTTTGAGCAGGAGGCAAGACTTTAACCTACATCTCCTGAACACCTAATACCGCAAGTACGTTAATGAGCAAATGGGAGAGAAACCATGGTGGCTATGTAGGATGAGATGATAGTTTAAATGTGAAGTTCCTAGTGGGCAGAGAGGTTCAGCTTGTGCAAGGTAGTGAAATACTTTACATCCGCCATTGCCAATGGACATCTAGTTGTGAAGATCGGTGACCACTGACCCACTGCAGTCAAAACGATATGAGGTGTCCCACAGGGTTCAAACCTAGCTCTAACTTTAGTTGGTCTTTACATGGAGCCTTATGTTTGTTTCCTAAGACCTCAGGTATCACTCTACACCAACATGCCATCAACACTCAACTGTGCATAAAATCTCAACAATTGAAGTCGTACTCAGCATGAGAAATTGTTTATCTCAACGACAAACTTAGATGCAGAAGAAGGATTTTCTTCTAAACCCTCAAAAAAGTGAATTTCTCCTACTCACCATCTTTCTGAAGAGCAAACATGATTCTGCTTTCTTAGAATGCCTAAATCTAGAAAGTTTCCTTCCCCACACCATTAAATCCCTATGGTTTACCCTGGGCTCAGCTCTTATAATTGTCCAATACATCAACAAGGTGGCCAAAGTAGTGAACATCCATATCCACGCTCTCTGAAGAAAATTCTGCATGTTGTCTCTCCTGATGATCTCAAATCTGCCACTTATTCACTAATTACAGTATCAACAGCATACACTGACCCACTCAAAGCTTTTCTACACTAAGAAGCAAGAACTGTCCACACGCAGTTGATCATAACACCCATAGAGCGATGACCTACATGTTCTCCACTTTGTGAACAGAATATAATTCCGAATTTGCTGCCTAGAGTTATTCATGACAACAATCTTCCATAGCTAGCAGACCTCCTTGCCAGCCTTCACATATCATGAGGAATCAGAAGCCATGATAAAATTATCGTTGTAGTACCCACATTTATAATCTCCACAGCACAAACACATTTCTTCTCCAAAGTGGCACCTCATTCTGGAATGCTTCGCCCCTCAGTTTCCAAACAATTACCCGTTCACCAAGTTTAGTAAAACAGCTCAAGGACAAGATTTTAGAATATTTCGAAAACTAAAATTAACTTAATAGCATCTTGTGTCTCCGAATGAACCCCATCACTGTCCTCGGACTGTTTTTTCCACCATGTTAATCCACTTCCCCATCTCGATGTAATCTTATTTGCTGCTTATTGTGGTCTGTAAAGCATCTTAACATGATGAAGGATGTAGCTCTGAGTACTAACTGGCTCCTTACATGGATAAAAAGTTATCGAAGATCAGAAATGTGTTAAGAGCTATGCAACTCCATAACAGTTAAATCTAGACAGTAAAAGAAGCATGACTTGGTGGTAATATCGCTATTGCACGAGGGTGGGGTTTTAAATCATCATACATTGCACAGTAGGGTTTTTGCACTTTTAAATAAAACAGGATTTTTTAAAACCGTTCTATTAGTTGTGCAGCAACAACGATACTGAATTACCTTAGATCACCTGCAGCCTAAAGGAGGAAAATCAAAATGAATATTCAGACTGGTTGTTAGAGTAGCCAGATCACTTCTCCATATATGCTGGAAAATGGCTTTAGGCAGTTACCGGAGGGGTTGAGCAGTCTGAGGAGGAGCATGCTTTGCAGGCTGAGAGGCCTTCTGTTAATATGCACTTTTCTCTCTACCAGCGTTCAAGAAGCAAGGAAGCTGCTGGATGAATACGTGACAACTGCATGCATATTTTTCAATACAGGCTTGGTAATAGGTGACTGACAATCAATCATGTTTGCAGCCATGGCATTTGGGAGATATGATGTCATGGTAGCGAGATAACTAAAGAAAACATACTCATGCAAGTCCTGTTTTTGAAGGTATGCAGGCTAAAATCTTGACAGGGATGGAATGGCAATGTATAGTACCTATTCTATTGTGTGGGGGAAGGCATATAATGAATGCACGCGTAGGCCTGCTACTGTAGGCTTAGATAGAGTTCAGATTCACCCAATCTTTTGAAGATGTACACACATGGATAACATACTGCTCTGAAGACTAACCAATATTTCAGTCAAACATTTGCAACAGTTCTGCCTCTTTCAGGCCGGAACCCACTAATGCGCCTGGACTTTACACCTGCTCACTCAAAGGAAGTCAAAAGAGAGTCCTAAGATGAAAAAGTCTGATCAAGGAAAGTTGTTTTATAAAATATGCTTGGCAAATCTCAGTAACGCAAAGACACCGCTACATCTCTAGCATATGTGTCATGTGCCTTGAAATGTGCCAATTTCTATTATAGAGATAACATTTTTGATGTAAAATCGGGGTATTATGAACGCAAAACTAGTCAAATGGCCAATAATTGAGTTTGCCCAGATGATTCATAGCTCGAATACAACGTAGTCAGAATTTGTCTGTTAGTAGGTAACAGAAGGTGGATGGCTAAAATGTCACACCTGTTCTGATTGGACGGTATATGTTGCCACAGTCCTCTATGAGCTAGGCCCATGCTTTATCTGAATTCTTCAAGACATAAAATTATACTTGCACTGTATTGTTTACTTGAGTCATTGTTACAAAACTTGCAAACAATTTAACCCCTTCACTGCGGCGGCTATTCCGCCGCAGTGCTAAGGGGGCGGGGCGGAAGAGCGGCGGGCGCATGCTGGAACCGCTCTGTCACCAGCGTCGGCTGCGCTGTGCTTATGACGGAGCGGTTCCGTCATGGCCCCGCCCGCTCAATAGAACGCTCAGCGCAGGCGCGGAATTCGCGCCGCGCATGAGCGGTCCATGACGGAACCGCTCCGTCATCAGCACAGCGCCACCGCAGCTGATGACGGAGCGGTTCCGTCATCAGCACGGAAGAGGTTAAGACCCAGTTATTTCACTAATTCTGTGTTATTTAAGGTGTTCTGCTAAATTCGCTCTGGTATTAGTGTAAGTTAGCACGAAACGCCAATAGTGGTGACTGAGTGCTCGATTCAAATATATGAGGTAACTGTGTACATTTTATGATGCTGCGGGGGAAAGCTGCAGAACAGAAATCTAAAGTCATAAGACTGTTTTAATTTTAGCTAAATAACGCAAAACACTGACAGCAAAAGAAAACAGCTAATATTTTTGGAGATGCATTTGGAATATGCACATTAAAATTATTTTCTTAGGAATAAACTTTAGGAGGGATGAGGCAAAAAGGGCAGGCAGTCGAACGAGGTGGAAAGGCAGGTACAAACGTTGTGAAATAAGTAAAAAAAAAAAGCACATCTGAACAGAATTCAATGACGTTTGTGGAAGGGGATGCAAGAAAGGAGAAACGTGGAGAGAAAAATGTTTTTGTGTGCAGGACTGTTGAATCTGGAATTAGGTTGTGTATAAATTATAGTTGGAATGGAGCGTTTTCAGTCTTGTGGAGGAAAGCTTCTGTGCTGAACATTGTGCAGCTGTTACTATTCCCTCTGTTCCACGAGCTGCCAATGACAGCTGGTGTTAGGGAAAACAACGCAACTGCTTTGAAGAGGGCACCAGAAGAATCCCCTCGCCACCACCACAGTACAAACCAGAGGCAACAGAGCTGTTGTTGATGAAGTGACTCGTGGTAGCCAAATCAGCAAACGGAGGAGCTTCCAAGGACACGCAGTCTAGCCAATATCGTATGCAAGCAACACATTTATGCAAAACCTCCCTACGCACCTCAATCCACTGGAGTAAAACTTATTACACAAAAGTTCTCTCACCAAGACAGCAAAATTAATTTGAGAAGCTGCAGGGACAGCATCATGGGTATTCTTTAAAATCATTTAATAACTATTACATTTCACTATTATCACTGTGCATCCTAAAGTCGTTCATGATAGTAGTCTTTCTTGGTCCTTTGGTCCACAGATTGATCAGTTTAAGTCATTTTAGTCACTGTCACTCAAAGATTGATCCCAACAGGCCTCTAACAACAAAAAATTGAGACGCAATTAACGAAAAAGTGTAAAACTGAAAAACTATGTGCAGTGATTTACACTTCCTTTTGAATCTATGTTCTCATTTTTTTAATGAAATTCACAAACTTTGTTTCCCTAGAAAGCTGCACTGATTACACGTTTCAGAGCTAGTACTCGGGGCACTAATGCAAGTGTCTATAAACACTGTTAATTTCTGCCACCAGGGAATAGGAAGGGGCACTAGCTTTTCCTGTTTCAGAGCGAGGTCACTGCAGAAATTGTCTTACGTGCCTCAGGAAGCTACTGAGACCACAGAGGATTAGAAAGGATATCCACGAGATGAGAGTGATACAAGCGGGTCAACTGCCCCCTGGTACGAGAGTGACAGACGAGGCTATGTGGGATACCTGGGGTGCAGTTTGGGAAATTGGACTTAAGTTGCTGCTCTGCACCTCCAGCACACCCTATGGAGATTGGGCACTTGCTCTGTGCCACCCACCCTTCCTAGACCTTTCTCCACTATCAATCTGCTATGGCCACTCAGTGCCTTTAGCAAAGTAATTATAATATGTTCATAGGTGTGTAGTCCTGTGCTCAAGGGGTGTTTTGTACTTTGTCTCTGTTCACCTTGCCATCATGTCACAGAAAGGGAAGAGGAAGGGTGTGAATGTGTTCTTTAAACCTTGATCCACTGGTTTGCATGCTCAATTAGGTGATGGCTCAGATATCTCTGGGATAACTGTTACCTTTCAAAGGGGGAGAAAGTGTTAATAATAAAATCCATAACCTTCATAATACAGGTGCTAAATGTGAAGAACTAATCTGAATTAAACCACTAAATTTGAGGAGTGAGGCCTGGCCAAGGACGAAAATGCTTAGGAGATGTGTTGATAACATCTAGGCCTAAAACCTACCTAACTAGAGTTAAGCCGAACTCTAAGGCATGCAGAACAGTAAGTGACTTGTCCGCTACCCGAGGACCTGCTCCATAAAGCCCGAACGCAAGCTTGAGCGAAGATTTGCTGTATGACTATTACAGCCTGGCGGGGCCCTCAGAGGCTCCGCGACGATAGGGATCGGGGTGACCCTCAGGCCAGGGCTGTGACTGCTCCCAACTGCACTCCTAAAACCGAGACACATGCAACTGTGAGATCCCCATACCCTTCAAAGCGGATTCCCTGCATGAAGGCAAATCGACTGATTGCACCGGTCGGGCTGAAACCACTAACTGTGATGAGTCAGTTCATGCATGCGCACCCTGCGTTCCAAGACCAGGGGCGCCAGCCCAGGTGCACATTGGTAATGGTCGCCTTGCCAGATTGAGCAATGTGGCGTGACGTTGAGTTACTGATTGCCCAAATCCCTGCTCAACTGAACTTGCGGTAAGCACTTGCCTGATCTGCAGTGGTGGTCTGTTGAAAACGTGTAGTTCTCTACGCTCTGAAGGAGTGCTCTATACTGCTCTGCATTGAGAGCGACACACATCTTAGCAAACTGCACATTACATGGTGGCGTACCGGTCCCATATTCCTGATGCTTGTAAAATCCTGAAGTAGCAGTGTCGGATATTCACTTACCAAACGGGCGTCATATGTGCTCTTTCAGCAGCGAGTCTCAGAGCATCCCCAGCACTTACAATTGAATCCGGTCGTCAACTCCCTCATTATCAACTGCTAGCCACTTGCACCTCCTGGTGCAAAAACATTCAAACCCCACCCGCCAAAAAGGGAACTTTGAAACTGTAGAACTTGCAAGTGAAGCCAGCTTGAGTAGTAGCGGGTATAGTTACTGGGACCCACTATCCACCCCAAAGAATTAGCTGGTCGATCCCCGCCAGCGCCCGCTCTCTTTTGAAACAGCCAAGACCCCTCGGCAAGGTAAGGACGTGGGCTCCATTGGGACAGCCTTGAATACAGTTAAACCGGATCCTCAGATTTCTAAGGGCACAGCGATGATCTTAGTCGAGTTACGCGCCAGATTTAAATCAGTAGACACCTGACAAGCCGCATTCGCTGCCCAGCTTGAGAACAGGAATGAAAAAGCAGAGCAACACGAGGCGCACATTTCGATCGGAGAACAGCATGTATCTGACCTCGATGATACCAGCGCCACAACTTCAAAGCGAATCAACAGGCTTGAAAAAATGCTGAAGCTCAGTGCCACGAAAGCAGGGGATATGGAGGCGAGATCATGAAGGAACAATATCTGCGTAGCAGGTATCACTGCATCCACCAACACTGGGCGCATATGTGCATATGTAGAAGCACTCCTCGTGGGTTTATTCGGAAGAGACGCACTTTCATCTGCATTCACAATACGAGATAGCTGATAGGAGTCTTGTCCCACGCCCGGCGCGGGGTGCACCCGCCTAATTGATTATAGCCAAGCTCCTTTACTACCAGGACCGCAGCACAGTTCTGTGTCTCAATCAATCAATCAATCAATCAGTCAGTGACACTTATATAGCGCGCTACCTACCCGTAGGGTCTCAAGGCGCTGGGGGGGGGGGGGGGTGCCGCTACTGCTCGAACAGCCAGGTCTTCAGCTTCTTCCTGAAGGAGAGGTGGTCTTGGGTCAGGCGCAGGTCGGTTGGGAGGGAGTTCCAGGTCTTGGCGGCCAGGTAGGAGAAGGACCTTCCTCCCGTAGTCGCTCTTCGGATGCGGGGGACGGCGGCGAGGGCGTGGTTGGCTGATCGGAGGTGGCGTTTGGGAGCGTAGAAGTTGATTCGGCTGTTGAGGTAGCTCGGGCCCTGGTCGTGTAGGGCTTTGTGTGCGTGGGTGAGGAGGCGGAAGGTGATTCTTTTGTTGACGGGGAGCCAGTGAAGGTCTCTCAGATGTCCGGTGATGTGGCTGGTTCGTGGGATGTCGAGGATGAGTCTGGCTGAGGCGTTCTGGATCCGCTGGAGTCTCTTCTGGAGCTTGGCGGTGGTACCGGCGTAGAGGGCGTTGCCGTAGTCCAGTCGGCTGGTGACGAGGGCCTGGGTGACGGTCTTCCTGGTCTCGGTGGGGATCCACCAGAAGATCTTCCGTAGCATGCGTAGGATGTTGAAGCACGCCGAGGAGACGTTGTTGACTTGCCTGGTCATGGAGAGGGAGGAGTCCAGGATGAAGCCCAGGTTGCGTGCATGGTCTGTCGGTTTGGGTGCGGTGCCCAGGGCGGGGGGCCACCAGGAGTCGTCCCAGGCGGAGGGTGAAGAGCCCAGGATGAGGACCTCCGTCTTGTCAGAGTTCAGTTTCAGGCGGCTGGTCGTCATCCACTCGGCTACCTCTTTCATCCCTTCGTGCAGGTTGGCTCTGGCGGAGGCGGGGTCGTTGGTCAGGGAGAGGATCAGCTGGGTGTCGTCGGCGTAGGAGATTATGCTGAGGTTGTGTTTGCGTACGATGGCCGCGAGGGGGCTCATGTAGACGTTGAAGAGGGTGGGGCTCAGAGATGACCATTGAGGGACGCCGCAGATGACTTGGGAGGCCTCTGACTTGTACGGGGGTAGGCGGACTCTCTGTGTTCTTCCGTCGAGGAAGGAGATGATCCATTCCAGCGCCTTGTCCTGGATTCCAACGTTGCTGAGGCGCTGTACTAGGGTGCGGTGGCAGACAGTGTCGAATGCCGCGGAGAGGTCTAGGAGGATGAGGGCCGCTGTTTCTCCATTGTCCATCAGGGCTCGGATGTCATCGGTGGCGGCGATGAGGGCGGTCTCGGTGCTGTGATTGGCTCGGAAGCCGGACTGTGAGGGGTCGAGGGATCCGTTCGTCTCGAGGAAGGCGGCCATCTGCTTGTTGACGGTCTTCTCGATGACTTTGGCTGGAAACGGGAGGAGCGAGATGGGGCGGTAGTTCTTGAGTTCGGTGGGGTCCGCTGTTGGTTTCTTGAGGAGAGCGCTGAGTTCGGCGTGTTTCCAGCTCTCAGGGAAGGTGGCGGTGTCGAAGGAGGTGTTGATGATGTCCCGCAGGTGGGGTGCGATGACAGCGTCGGCCTTGTTGAAGACGTGGTGAGGGCAGGGGTCGGTCGGTGATCCGGAGTGGATGGAGTTCATTGTGCGGATGGTGTCTTCGGTGCTGATCGGGGTCCAGGCGTGGAGGGTGGTGGTGGGGGGTGGTTGTTCGGTCATGGTGTGCGTTGGTTGGTTGTTGAAGCTGTTGTGTATGTCCGCGATCTTGTTGTGGAAGTATGACGCGAGGGAGTTGCAGAGGTCTTGCGATGGGGTGATGTCGTTGTTTCCTGCGCTGGGGTTGGAGAGCTCTTTCACGATGTTGAAGAGCTCTTTGCAGTTGTGTGCGTTGTTGTCCAGCCGGTCCTTGAATGCTGTTTTCTTGGCGGCGCGGATCAGCTGGTGGTGCTTCCGGGTGGCAAGCTTGAGGGAGGTCCTGTTGTCCGGTGTAGGTTCCCTTCTCCAGACTTTCTCGAGGGCTCGGCAGTTCTTCTTGGAGCTCTTGAGTTCGTCGGTGAACCACGGGGCTTTCTTGCTGCCGGGTCTGCTGGGCGGGGTCCTCAGCGGGGCGAGCTCGTCCGCGCAGTTGCTGATCCACTTCGTGAGGTTGTCGGCGGCCTGGCTGGGGTTCGCTGAGCTGGCAGGAGGGTGCTGGCTCAGGGAGGTGGCGAGCTGGTCTGCTGTGATCTTGTTCCAGCTTCTGCGGGCGGCCTGTTGTTGGTGGTGGTGGGTCGTCGTTTTCTTGAAGGTGAAGTGGACGCAGCTATGGTCCGTCCATTGAAGCTCTGTGGCGTGGCTGAAGTCGATGTCTGGGCTGGAGGAGAAGACTGCGTCCAGTGTGTGTCCGGCGAGGTGGGTGGGGGTGGACACCAGTTGCTTGAGTCCAAGATTGGCGAGGTTGTCGAGCAGGGTGCTGGTGTTGCGGTCGTTGTTGTTCTCCAGATGGAAGTTGAGGTCCCCCAGGAGGATGTAGTCAGCGGAGGGGAGGGCATGCGGGCTGACGAAGTCGGCGATGTCCTCGCTGAATTGTGTGCGTGGCCCAGGGGGTCGGTAGATCAGGGTGCCTCTGAGGGTGGTGTTTGGGCTGGTGTGGATCTGAAAATGCAGGTGTTCGGCGGTGGTCAGGGTGTTGTCGGTGCTGGTCGTGAGACGGATGGTGTTCCTGTGGATGATGGCGATGCCTCCTCCCATCTGGTTGGCGTTGCGGTCCCTCCGGACGATCTTGTAGCCCTCTGGGATAGCGATGGCGATGTCGGGAGCTGAAGAGGCGTTCATCCAGGTCTCCGTGAGGAAGGCAACGTCAGGGGCTGTGGCGTCTAGAAGGTTCCAGAGTTCGATGGCGTGTCTGTGGACGGAGCGGGTGTTGAGCAGGATGCACTTGAGGTGGGTGCTGCTGGTGTTCGACTTGGCGGGTGCTGGTGCGAGGCAGGTCCGGATGCAGGTGAATTTGCAGGCGTGGCAGCTGAAAGGTCCGTGGGTGCGTCGTGGAGTGGCTTGATGGCATTCTGGGAGTCGGCCGGTGTTGAGTGCGATGAGGGTGGCGGCGGAATACGTCAGGCGGGTCGGTCGGGGTCTTCGTTGGCCAGGGGTCCTGGCGCTGGGCGCGATCCGGTCGCGGACGGGCGCAGACGGGCTTACCTTTGGCGCGCCTTCGGCGCACAATCGGCGCGCCCGCTGCGCGTGACTGCTGCGCGTTCGCACGGTCGCCATTTAAGGCGAAGTGCGCGGGTGGGTGGAGCAGCTGGGAGGCGGGAGCGGGGAGGGAACAGAAGAGAAAAGGGGCGGGGCCACAGGCGTTGGCGGGAAGCGGGGAGGGAGAGCGGAGGGCGGCGAGGTAGGCGGGCAAACAGGAAGGAAACTGGACATGGCACAGAGGATACAATTACATTAACAGGCACAAATGGAGGGCAAAATAAAGGAAAAACAGAAAGGAAAACGATGTTACGGCACAAGGAAATACAGGCACAAATGACGGGCAAAACAAAGGAAAACAGCTAAAAAAGCGATCAGACGGCACAAAGAAAACAAGCACAATTTTTGGGCAAAAACAACTGGCGAAAAACCAGAGGGGAGCGGCCAAGGCGTCAGCGAGGCCGGCGGCGAGGCAGAAGGCAGGCAGAGGGAGACACACGCAGCAGCTGGTGGCCGTGCGGCGCGGGGGTGTCCCACAAGTGGGTCACACTCACCTGCGTCGCACGGTCGCCATTTAAGGCCAAGTGCGCGGGTGGGCGGAGCAGCTGGGAGGCGGGAGCGGGGAGGGAACAGAAGAGAAAAGGGGCGGGGCCACAGGCGTTGGCGGGAAGCGGGAAGCGGGGAGGGAGAGCGGAGGGCGGCGAGGTAGGCGGGCAAACAGGAAGGAAGGGGGAAGTCCACATTGCAGTACCAGGGTATGGCGTTATCCTATCCTTCTTTCCTGTCTTTACGTCTGTTGTTCAAGAGGCACACCGAAAGTTTAATGATGTGAAGAGCCCCCTGCAAAAAGCTCACATAAAATACTCCATGCTATATCTGGCGCGACTGTGTGCAGCTCAATGATAACACTCATACATTCGACACCCCTGCTGAAGTCATTACTTTCTGCAAGCAAAACCACATCAGGTCAAACCAGTCAGCTAACAATGGATCTAACAAATCTTCAACTCGTCACTCAATGTCCTGAGTGAGACAAACTCAACTAACTGATCAACATCTCCAAAAACTGCACCTATATACCATTACAAAGGAGACAATGAACTGACTACTGGTACAAATTTAATCCATGCCCTGCCATCAGCGGATTAGCACTATTGAGAGCTCAAATTAACACTGTGTTCTAATGTAGGCCCTACTGCTTGCGACATGGAAACTATTGCATATTGGCACTCTCCCCAAGTGTTGCAATCTAAAGTCTGACATACCTACACATATGGGGCACAGATAGGGTTTTTACAGGAACCCCTCCCCCTTCCAGCTCGATCAGTTGCTTCATCACTAACTGGGGCACAAACCGTTATTCCGCTAATTATAGCTCGTATTCTAGAGGGGTAGCATACTGATACACAGGGCTGTCCCCTTTATCGCACAACATGTTTTCGCTGATTCGGAGGGTCAATAGCTGTTAGTCTCTTGCACATTAATCAAAATAACAGACTAACATGTCCACTTCTCAAATTTTATATTTCACTATACTAATTCACCACTAATCCTTTATGATACGACAATAAGATATTGACTAAGAAACTTGCCACTGGTCTCTCTTTGCTAATGAGCCAAATAGTATCCCCGATGCATTCAAGATTTTGCCAAATTGCTCCACATCCATAAATTTTCAGACTATATTTGCTGTTCTCGACCAGATAAACCTAGAGCTCTCTGCTGTGTAAGTCCTACTCGACGCAGAAAAACCATTTGACTCACTTGAATGGCCTATTCTATTCGCCGGGCTGACCAAGTTGGGAATTCCTAACAGTTTCCTTGCATTGATCCACCTACTCAACACTACCCCATTGGGTCGACTGAAAATGAATGGTACTCTGACAGACCAACTTACACTGTCCTGTGGCACCTGACTGGGATGCTCCTTAAAGACCCTTCTTTTTATAATCGCCACAGACCCCCTCGTCAGTCACATTCAAGAACGTCACTTAATATGGGGTCTGCAATTTCAGTGTGGGTCCCTCTAGGCCTCCTGATATGCTGACGACATAATGCTATTCATCAGGAACATAGACACCAATCTACCACCCTTAATCTGCGATGCGGTAAGCTTCAGGGCACTCTCTGGGCTGGTGATCAATTGGAGCTAGTCTGAAATTTTTCCTTTTAACAACAAAACAAAGTTTACCTTTGAATTCCCCCTAAAATGATGGTTGGAGCCGCCCAAATACCTTGGCATCTATCTTCACCATCAAGAGCCCTGAGGTCATACAACCGAACAATGGCCCAGCAGTCAAAAAAATAGCTACTTTGGTGGAGAGGTGGATTGCACTTCCATTATCCATTGCAGGCGGAATTGCGATTGTAAAGATGGTGGCACTGCCCCGTTTCTTATCCTATCCCTCAACATCCCCATAGCTCTAACCATGGCATTTTTCGATACGCTACGTAGAGTGCTGACACAATTGGTATGGGCTGTTAAACAGCCCAGAATCAACTAGCAGACTCTGACCCTGCTGTATGTGCAGGGAGGATTTGGCGTTCCTGACTTATCTTTACTACTTGGTAGCGCAGGTACACTTTGCATGTCATTGCTATCATTATGATGCACAACTACAATTTCTAACACCGGAGTGGTCACAGATACACCCCTCTCCACTCCCCACAATTTTTCTATTAGGCCTGCCCAACCACTTCCTGGGCCTGGACCAAACTTCAAAGATATCTGGGTGATGACTGCTCATATGCTCTCAGAGCATCCCTCTTGCCGACAGCCCTCGGCTACCAATAACTGCTGAAAATCACACAAAGCGCACCTTGACCGATTGACGGCTGCACAAACCGAGATCTCTTCACAGATGCTCTTCTATTCTCCCACTTCACGAGTGCAATGTTTCACACATGGACCAATTCATAATAAACCAACCACATGCTACTACTCGTGCCACAGTCCCAACTGCCTCGGCCGAACCTCCAGAGTTCCCTTTATTATCACTAGTCATTACAACTCCAGATAGTGCACATTTGGTATTGCGACTGTATCATGCGGCCGCATTACTAAAGCCGGTACCAGAGAGGGAAGCGCATGAGGCATGGGGTGTGGATCTGGGAGATCCCATACCTGACAAGACATGGCATTTCTGTTACGAGCAAAGCAAGTTGGTCTCAAACAACCACCGACATAAACTCAGGTATTTCAAATATATTAATTGTGCATACACCACCCCTCAACTGCTAGCCAAGTTTGACCCCACCAAGTCCTATATCTGCACCAGATGTAACATTAACCATGCAGGCTTCCTCCATATAGTATGGAGCTGAACACAGATAACAGTTTTTTTGGACAGGTTTTCAAGATCTTATAGAAAATGTCTGAATGGAGCTAGTTCCAGCCCCGCTTATGGTGCTACTTGGCTATGTTAAGCCGCTCCTTGTAGCAATTAGATGACATGCCACTATCGTGTTATTGTTGGCAAAGAAGCAGGTATCCTTGGACTGGGGTGCTGTGTCGATTCCCACAGTGCAGGGATGGATGAGGGGTTTAATTAATTGTGACACCCTGAGAATTATTTACTCCTCTTTGTAACCCCCACCTCTAGACCTAAGAATATATGGCATCCACTACGCCAGCATCTGCTGCTGCATGCACCTGATGAGGAGGTGCCGGACAGGGCCGTGGATGCTCCCCGGGCCGGAGGCAGTTCCGATATACCATAATATCAGCAGCAGCGGCCGAGGCATTTGAAGTGTTGGACGTGGGCCCCTGAGGATTGCCCCCTACAACGGCACTGCATGATTGGCACACTCTAGATACTAGCCCTCTCAGTGTTATTATTATATATCCCACTTGTGATGATGCACAACTCTGATTCGCTCTACTTCCCCCAGTGGCATTAATAACCATTACACGCAGCTACTATTGTATTGCCTTCTTTGTTCGCTTATTTTAGGGACTACACAAGCAATTGTAATACTGCATTTCTTTGTTATTTCTTCCCTTGATATAAGTTACTTTAATGAAACGCTTGATGCCTATTTGTGTTTTATCTATTGTTATGTTGCACTAATTTCCGAAAAAAATCAATAAAATCAATAAAGATATTTATTTATTTTAAAATAAGCTAAATTTGAGACTGACAGGTAGGGTTTTTGAGAGTCGGGGTAATCAAACAAGTCGAGACAAAAGACAATGAAAGAGAGGAGAGACTGAAGTGCTTTGAGTTTAAGTGGAGTTATTTCTGAGTGACAGTACCCATTTTATAAAGTGTGCTTTTGACAGCATCTTCACTATGGAAACTATATTGGCAGTTTTGGAGAATCAACAAAGGGGCGCATACAATTGAGTGCTAGGTGATGTCCAGGGCAGAAAGAGGAACTTATGATATGCTTGGAAGGCTTGGTGACTTAACTGGTAATTCAACAACAAGTCCTATGAATGGGGATTACCACGGAGGTACTGTCAACTAGAATGGTGGTGGAATCCCCAGATTGTAAAGAGCAACTGCTGAGGGCAGTGATAAGTAGAAAGGCTATCCTAATGGAGGTGTATGCATGTTCATGTACCCTGATACGAGCCGAGATGCTGAGCAAGGAAATGGCTACTTCATTGGTCAAAAAGGGCCCAGAGGTTTTGGGTTATCCAATGAAATTCAGAGATAAATACCAGGGAGAAGGTCTTTGTTTTCACTGAGGTTGATGCGGCCACAAGGGTCTGGCAGGGGTAAAATTCACCAAGACATACGCAGGAAGAATGGCACGTTGAAAGCTTAGTACCTGGGTGGTTGTTAGGTGAACTGGAAGTGTCTTCTACTGATGTTTACATTTGTTAGATACCTCCCAAATTGCTTCCACCAAAAGTCTCCAGAAAAGCAGCCTTCACTTTAGTGCAGAGCTACTGTAAACGTGTTGCTTTGTGGCCCTGATTATGCTCCTATCCTCCCACATGTTCTTCATCAGAAGGAAATGGAGGGAGGTGGTTGGAGTTTACCTTTTATGTGTGATGTGGGGAATGTAACAGAAAGTGACTTTTAGCTTACTCATGGAGGGTTTTCACAGTGAGTTGTGCAATTCTGGACGTTTTCCACCAATGTCTCCAAATTGGAAGTGGGTGTAGTATGTATGTTGTGTCTTCATTTTTTTTCAAAAAAGGAAAAGTGAAAATAAGAATTAAAAGGCATCTCAAATGTGCATTTCTCTTAGCTTACTATGCCTCTCCAAATCATACAATTAACATACTATTTCATGGTGAAGTTATTTTAGTTTATTTTAAGGCAAGACACATACAGCTGTTTTGAGGTTTCATCTAGTAAGTTCAGGACGAATATGCAGTCAATGGTTACGTTGCAATGCGGCTCTTAGCTTCTCTGAACTCCTTTGCATCGTACAAACAAAGCGAGTTCTGAGTGACAGAGACAGAAATGACAGCAATCTGTCACTTTTTCAAAGGTGCCAGAACACAGATTTATTTATAGACCTCATTCTTCAGTGGTCACTTTGATGACTACAACATAAATTAGCATGGAGAGCGAATTTAAAATTGATTTCGCTTTAGCAATTTGCTGGCAACAAGCTGAGGCTTAATTTAATTTCCATCGACATGGAACAAGAGAAAGCAAACAGGATGTGCTGCCTGGTACAAATGCAATACTTTTAAGGTGCAGGCCACTCTACAGATTTTCTCGATTGGGATTATGATCTGACCCCCTCTATATTGCTTGAACTGAATTAGATTCCTGAAGAGAATGGAACTCTGTACTTAATGTACACAGCCGTGTATACTACTGACTGTTTTCCGCCAAATAAGACACACCCCATTTTAGTTAAATTGCATGCCTTACCATAAGACCGTGCAGTGGCGGCTCCTCCACTATGGAGGAGGAGCGTCGCCCCAATGCTTTCAAGCAGTGCGAGAAGTGGAAACATAACATGATAATAACCGAGTTATTATCATGTTATGTTTCATAAACTGGGGTGGCATGGTGAGCAAAATAATGATGGATTTAACCCAGATCTGTTGACTGGGGGTGAATGTTTTGATTTGTTCTGCATTCCGTCCATCAATTGCGTGTCTTTTGCTTTCTCACCAAAGTGCACCAGGTATGCCCAGACGTGGGTCCTGTGCTCACTGTGCCACTGGAATCAAGCTATTCTGGCTGATTTGCATATGGCCAGGTCTAAACTGGGGTGGCATTGTGAGCAAAAGACTGGGGGTGAATGTTTTGATTTGTTCTGCATTCCGTCCATAAATTGTGTGTCTTTTTAATGTTTCCTTTGCGGGCAGGAGGGTGGGCGGGGCTGAGCTGCTCATGGAGGAAGGAGGGGTGGAGTGGTTTGTCCACTCAAGTGCGCAAAGATTGTTTGGTTGGCCCTCATGGGCCGCCCAAAGCAGTCATGCGCACTTCCCTGTTCTCCATGCAAGCTGCATTACAGCCTGCATGGAGAACATGTCCATCCATAC
Source organism: Lissotriton vulgaris (assembly GCF_964263255.1). NCBI lineage: Eukaryota > Metazoa > Chordata > Amphibia > Caudata > Salamandridae > Lissotriton > Lissotriton vulgaris. Next base: position 734,139,403 of record NC_141691.1, on the reverse strand, counting down.
AGCCCCTGGCTGAGTGCTGTGATCTAGGTAATCAGACCATTCACAGCGATGCACTGCAGCGTTGTGAATGGCTTAGGATAGGTAGCCTGGATGCCTGCTTCCTGTTCCTGGAAGCGAACTCAGGAGAGCAGGAGCACAAAAGATGGGGACCTGGCCTCAAGGTAAGTTTAAAAAAAATATATTTCTAAACCCCGCTCCCTTCCCGAGCGACACCCCCACCAGATATTGTGAGAATTCGTAAATGGGTGGATGTTGAGATTAGGACTGAAAGTCAAATGACCTAATACAAACTAACAGAGTTTTTTGAGAACATATTTTGTTTTGAAGGTTTTCTGGAACCACTTGAGTCAGATAATGGTGGAGCATTATGCATATTTTTTGGGTGAAATGAGTACTGAAAACCAGCGGATACTGAAGTGTAATACTAGAGGCGCTAGCCTTGTAGGAAAAATGAACAGAGTGAGTAAACAGTTTACAATTGGGCAATGCCAAATACCTGCCCCTAGATGGAAGCAGTGGAAATAAATATGTTATGGGCAAAATGTATTACTAAACATGCAGATGTTCCACTACTTTCTCATGTAATATGGGGAGGGACATCTAATAACAGTTATAGATCTGTGACCACCATCAGCAATGGGTGAGGTAAGGAGAGGGGCTGCCACTTACCCAATTGTAGTCAGGTAGCCACCACTTTTATGATTTATATCTCCCCCCTTGCATAAATCGCCTATCTGTATCACCAATGCAATACAAGGAAACCAGTAAGAAGTAAGCTAAACGCCCTAGACATGTGGTAACATATCCTACAAAAAGTAATTCAGCACAATGGAAGCACAGAGACAATAATTACCGTTTTTTTTAACTAGATAAAACTCCCACCCCAACACTACCCCCACACTCCCCCATCCACTCCTGGTCGATCTGTTGTCAGTACTTCAATTGTCCCTTGGGGAGGCACTAGAAGCTATCGGTCTATAGAGTATGGAAACAGATACTTCTGCAACTATGTTGTACTGGAGAGGTCCTACGTTAGAAAGGGCCCGCTAGGTTGTGCATGTTATTGGGACTCCGCCACCGGAGATGGAGCTAAATCGAGCCTTTCTAGTTCTATCAACATGGCTTCCCACTCTAATGCTATGGGTTGTTTCCGTTGACCTTTTTCCTCCTCCCTCCTGAGGGCCGCTCCCTCCGCCCGCCCCACCGCACCACATCGGCCTGCCATGTGGACACAACAGGGGGCCTAGGGGATTTCCATCTCATCGTTATGGCCCTGATCGCTAAGATGAGAGCAAGGTCCAAAAATGTTAACCTAACTTTCTGTTTCCCTGACCGTTTACGTAGTCCCACCAGGCAAGGTAAGGCTGCGACCGGGACTGGCAGCTGCATCACAGTAGAGAGCACCTGGCAAACTGCGGGCCATTAGTAGCCCCGCAGTCGAGGACAATACCACATCATGTGTATAAAGTCCGCTTCATCCCCCCTACAGCGAGGGCAGCAATGAGGGGAATCTGGGAACATATGATGAATCTTCTTAGGGGTGAGGTAAGATCTATGGAGCACCATAGCCTGGATACATTTGAACCTGGCATTGCGTGACACTCTTTTGGGATGCTTCAATATAAGCTGCCATGCCCTGTCTGTCAGTTCAGTGTCCGAGTCCTCTGCCCAACGTGTTCTAAGGGTCATGAGTGGGATTGCAGCGTGTGCCCTAATCTCGGTATACAGCCAGCGCACAAGGTGCGAGCTAATGCTGTGTAGGTTTAAGCCTCTGTGGTGCCCAAGTAGTTCTAATATAATGCATTACGGTGGCATGCAGTAGATACAGTCGTGGGGGAGCACTGGAAGCCTGCATGAAGGATTCATGATCCAACAAGGCATCATCCCCGAAAAAGGCTCCAACCTCCTCTATCCCGCTATCCACCCAGTGGCGAAGTTTATGTCGTGTGAGCGGCCCATGTGGTGTAGGAATGCCTAGTTAAGGAATATTCGCAGCATAAGGTGCCACTGCATACGTATAAGAGAGGGCTTTCCTCCAACAAAGCAAGGCAGCACATAGCAAGGGGGGACCGTCCGGGGGTATCCGGGCCTTGGGCAGCAGCAAACAGTGGAGCTCTCAGCGGTCATATCGCTCCATAGTGAAGCCAATCTTGTGAAAGTTCCTGCCCGCAGTCCAATAAGAAAGCCACTGGAGTTGGCTAGCATAGTAATAGCCTCAGAAATCAGGAACCCCAAAGCCACTAGACGTAGTCCCCAATTGGAGTTTACAGAGGCTAATCCGTCTCGGCCAGATCCCCAAGTAAGGTTGGTTGAAATGGTGTTCAGTGTATTGAAAATAGTTTGAGGGAGGATCACAGGTATATTCATAAAATAATATAAAAGGTGCTGGAGCATAATCATTTTGGAAATGGCATTTCGGCCCATCACTGACCGGGGTAGGGAGGTCCAGAACCCTACACTGCTGCGGAGGTGTGTTATAGCACGTTGAATAATACCATCTATCTGGTCTTCTGGTGACCTATATACCTGTATACCCAGGTATTTAAAAGTGGTATGGGCCACCGGGATCGGGTGTGTACCAAATTGTATGTGGGTAAGATGCAGAACCTCCCGGAAGAAGAAACCAACTGACTTTGCGGGGTTAATCGCTAGGCCCGACAGGAGCTCGAACCTCTCAAAAATGGGGGAAATCGAAGTGTGATCTGCCGCCAAGTCGCGCAGATACAGTAAGATGTCGTCCGCATAAACAGATATCAGATGTTGCGTCCCATCTATAGGGATTCCCATGTGGTCCGCCGTGCTCCGGAGGGCCAGGGGTTCAAGAGCCAACACGAATATGAGAGGGGACAGGGGGCAACCCTGTCGCGTACCTCTGTGCACCTTGTAACTATCCGAGATGTGCCGGCCGTGTGCGCCCTAGCTGTAGGATTAGTGTATAATAAGCAAACCCATTTCAGAAAGGCATCCGGGAAGCCAAATCGCTTCAGGGATTCGAACATAAAAACCCAGGATATAGAATCAAATGCCTGTTTAAGGTCAAGTTCTATACAACCTGCTTGGGGGAGCTCCCGTGGAGTAGCCATCATTAGAGAGTGCAATCTACAAGTATTTAACGACGTGCTACGACCAGGAAGGAAACCACATTGGTCCTGGTGTATGAGTGCGGGGAGGTGAGATTATATACGATTGGCCAGAGATTTACTAAGAATCTTATATTCTGTTGAGAGCAAGGAGAGAGGCCTATAGTTGGCCATGTCTAGCATGTCTCGGCCAGGCTTAGGTATAGATGTAACTAGCGCCTGCATAGTGGATTCCGGTAAGTGGCCCTTATTAAATGCCACTCTGTAGACAGTCTCCAGTACTGGCACTAGGAAGTCTGAGTAGGTCAAGTAAAACTCTACAGGAAGTCTATCTATTCCAGGCATTTTATGACGGTTTAGGCTTTTGATCAATGCACGTATCTCATGTTAGGTGATAAGGCCCTCAATAGCTTTTATCGTATCATCCGTCAGGACCGGGAAGGAGAGTCCTTGCAAAAACTCATCAATCTGTTCAGTGTCGTCTGGCGCGGAGGACGCATTGAGTGCCTGAAGATGATCGTGGAACGCTACATTAATTTCCGTTTGTGTGTGGACCAAGGTGCCTGTCAGATTGTGGATCTGAGTTATGTAAGGTGGATCCGGCTGGTCTTGAACTAGTCGAGCTAGTAATGTGCTCGATTTGTCAGCCTCAATGTGTTGTCAGCGTAGGTATTCCCTATAATCTATCACCTGTAGTGTCTCTAACATTTCCGCACGGTCTACATGAGCCGTTTGCAGCTCTCCGCTCTTCTCAGGGTCAATGGCCGCCTCCCTCTTAAGGACCTTCAGTCGGTTCTCTACATCGCAAAGTTTCCGATGCACCTCCTGTCTGGCCCCCACTAACTGTCCCATAGCCGCCCCTCTGACCACTACCTTCAGGGCATCCCATTCAATCAGGTTCAAGGAGGTGGAGTTCCAGTTTTCTCTCAAATAGTCAGTGATGGTAGTAGACAGTGACGTGCGGAAGGGAGCGTCCTCTAATAGAAGTGGGCTGAGTCTCCAGGTGGGCACCGGGGTTGGTACTCTACCCCAGTTGAGCGTAAGTGTCAGTGGCTGTGGTCAGAGAAGGTCTTGGCTAAATATTTCGACCTGCCTATTTTAGTGACTACAGATCTGGAACACAGAAACCGATCTATCCTAGTGTGAAGGTTGTGCAAGGAGGAATAAAAGGAATATTCCTTATGGGTAGGATATAGTCCATGCCACGTGTCCGACAAAGTCCAGCAGTCCACCCAGGAAGCAAAGAGGTCAGTCAATTTAGTCGCCCCAGATGCCTGAAGAGGAGGATGTGATCTATCCAACCCTAGATCTAAAACTGCAATCCAATCACCTTCCAGCACCCAGGGAATCCCAACCCACTCCGTCAGTACCATACCCAACCTGTGTAAGAACCGGTCTTGTTCATAAATTGGAGCATATATGCTTCCCAGGACTATTAGGGACCCATCCAAAGTGCCCTTCACTAAAATGTATCGTCCCTGGTCATCCACCCGTCGCTCAACCTCAACAAATGGCGTCCAATGACGGACCCAGATAGAAGCCCCCCTAGCAAAGGCCGAGTAGGTTGTAGAATAAATGTGGCCTCTCCATTCCTTCTGCATCTTCTGCGATTCCAAATCCGTAAGATGGGACTCTTGGAGAAATACAATAAAGGTAGTAGGGTGCGAAACCTGTGTTGATAAAGCTCTATCTGTAAGTTTGTTGCGTGTTCCTGGGGTATCACCCCCTGACTGGGGTGTCACGAAAAGTAATAAATGGGCAGCAACACTTAATGAAGTGCCGACCCCCGGGGCACAGCTGTGACACACAACGTGTGTGTTGATTAGTTGATTAAAACAAATGCGTACTCGTTCTTTGCTGATGGATGATTCATCAATATCATTCGAAAATCTTTATTTTGATCATGTTAAATCACTTGATTCCTTTTGTTAATCAAATGTAATTTTCCAAGTAAATGATGATGTTTTAACAGCACATCTTATTCAATCAAAAAACCTAATGCATTTCGGGCTGGGCGCCCTTCATCAGGGGCATGATCTGAAAATAAATGAAAACGAAAAAGATGCCTGAAGGCGGACTCACAAGGATCATGAAGTAATATGTTGCTGAATAACATGCAATGTGGGTTGGTGAAACTGAAAAAGTGTAATCAACGTATAGAAAGGGGTAACATTATTTCCAGGTTGTCCCCATGCGGTGTAACAACGAGAAAGTGAAAAGTTGCAAACCAAATCATTGAAAAATAATAAGACGCCGTGTAAAAGCACCTTAACGAAAGTGAGCGTGTAGTTGAAGACACCAAAGTAGATCGATGTATAAAGGAATATAGAAAAACCATAATGCCAGCGAGTCATGCAGCTCGTCAATGTGACTCATCGCGAGTAAATAAAAGGATTTACAAGACGCTTACTTGAATGAGCAGTGGTGTTTAATTTTTTGTTGATCAACAACCCAGTTGTTGACTTTTTTTACCTTTTTCTTTCCCATTTTTTGTTGATTTCATCGTGCATATCATCCGCTGCACGAGGTGTGATGGTGGGAAACAAAATTGCGCTCTGATCAAAATCTGAATATAACATACTATCATCTGAGTCTGTCACAATTTTTTGTGAGTCCTCACGAAAGACACCAGCCGCCACTAGCGCCCCCCTCTGGTCCTCCCTCTGCTGCTCTCGCGATGGGCCGGATCGTCTCCCGCCCCTGCCGGACGTCGGGGATCGGCGATCATCCCGTCCTGAGTCAGCACCCGTCCCTGATTGGAGGCCTGGCTCGACCCTATATACATCACCTCCAGCCACTCTTCAACATTGGAAGGACTTTCAAAGAAGTGCGTTTTTCTCTCGTGTATAACCTTCAATCGGGCGAGGAATAGGAGCGCATACTTAAGCTGTGCCTTCTGTAGCTTTCTCTTTACCGCTTGAAATGAAGAGCCTTACCTCTGGACCATCGTTGTATAATCTGGATATAAGGACACCCGGTGATTCTCATATGGGATTGGGATTTCTCACGTGCCTTCTGCAACAGAGTGTCCCTGTCCCGATAATTAAGGATCTTTTACGATCAGCGGACGGGGTGGCAGTCCGGGCCTGGGCTGGCCAGTCGGGATCCTGTGTGCCCGTTCTACGCAGAAGTATGAGGAGAGCCACGTTGTCCCGAAACCAATGTTCCATTAAGTCTGCTGCGCGAGTCCCCTCGCAGCGTTCCGGCAGGCCTATGGTGCGTATATTGGTGCGTCGGTTTCTTCCTTCCACGTCTTCCACTCGATCTAACAATGTGGTGACTTGTTGGAGCTGTTGCAATGAGGAGGAGTGTTCCGCCACTGTCGGTGTGAGGTCTGCTAGGGTGAGGCTCTGTTCTTTAACTTTGTCTGCCAACTTGCTGTGATCAGCCTTCAGGAGAGTTAAACTAGTAGTGAGGGCCCCCAATTGTAGCTCCAACGCTGACCTAGAGTCCCTTATTTCCTTAAGGATCAGGTCCAGTTTGTCTGGGGGTTGTTCCTCTGTGAGGGCAGTCGAGGCCGTTCCCGAGGAAGTGTGCGCACCCGCCGTGCCTGGCGTAGCACGGGGGTCTCACAGCCACACTGGCTCTCTGATCCCTTTGCCCCTTTGCGGCCCATAATGCCGAGATCCCCCGACACTCACCAAACGGACTCCGCAACTATCCCTCAAGGGGCCCGGTCCTCGATCGCCTTTGTGACTGGGTGTGGGCGATCAGACGCCTCCGGAAGCAGCTCACAGGGGGATACCAGGGGAAGAAAGGCAGCAGCAGTCCAGGCGAGATGTAGGAGCGGGGTGGGGCTGGGGGTAGGACCCTCCTCTCAGCACGCACCACCCAACGCCATGGTCAAACCACAAGGGTGTCCCACACAGATCTAGGCCCTCCGGTAGTAGTCACCTCCTAATTGTCCAGCAGTCCAGGAGGTGCGGAGCAGGGTGTCAGTGAGTGCGGGGGGGCGGAACCTGTTCCAACAGGCAGCACAGACGGGCAGGTCTCACGCCACACGGCAGGTTAACCGGTTGTTGGGGCAAACCGCCTTCCATGTCTCGGGCCACCTATCCTCAATCTCTCAGCCCAATATTATGGTCATGCAGGGCCAGGCTCATCAGGTCCCAATGAAGGTTAAAGGCTACAAAACAGCTGCAGTGCTGCTCCGAGCCCCCGCGTCTGTACAGCAGGTGTCACGAGTCCACGCGGCCTCCCGGCCGCACAAGCTAGCCTCTCGCACGTTCTCGGGCCACACAGTACAGGGCACTCACCAGCACACAGTTCGTGGCGGGCCCCCTCGGGCCCAGCCCGGCAGTGTTCCCACCGAGATGCAGGCCCCGGGCCCAGAAAAGGCGCCACTCTCCAGTCGCCTGTAACTCGGAGTCTCAGTCCGCCCTCTCGCTGGCTCCCGGAATGGCCGACCCAGGCCTATCAAGGACGGGCCCACCTGAGTCGGCGGCCGCCGGCGCAGTCCAGGTCCAGCCTCTCGCCCGGATCAGGCGGCGCGTGGGTCCCCTTTCCACTGCACAGGCTCCTTCTTCGGCAGGCAGGCCGCCCAGATCAGCAGGCAGCTCCGGCCCGTTCGCACCCGTTCTCCCGGGGTACTGTACAGGGGCAGCCCCGCGCCTGAGGCACCGCATGTCGCTCCCCAGGCACGGCCTCGCGTGTCCCAGCTTCCGTATGTACTCAAGCTCCTGGATGCAGCCCGCAGAGCTCCGCAACAGGCCCCATGTCGTCTCGGCTGCCCGGGACCAGTTGTGGGCTCGATAAAGTTATCCAGAGGGGGCACAGGGCATCAGCACAACTTCCCACACTCCCGACCAGGGTCAGGTGCTGTTAAGCACCCATTAGCAGGATAAATTCCCAGAGGGGATCCGGAGCTCTACCGGGAGTCGACCGCCATCATGGCCAGCTAGCCATGCCCCCCCACCCCAAGAGCCTCATAGTCATCCGTACTGAGCTCTAGGTCTGAGGCTGGCTGAAACTGGGATCACAGCATGAATGTCCTGGACTCAGCGCTTTGGGGAAAGGCACAAAATCATACTCTGTCTAGAACAGCCCCAATCACCAATAACATCTACGAAGGAGCAGACAGTGAACCCAAAAAGAAGGAGGGTCGTTGTCGCCTGGAGGTGGCTGACGACTGCCTGGGGTTGAGCCCACCTTGAACATCCAGTCAGTCCTCGAGGTACAGGAAGACTGGTACCCCCGACCTCCTACGGTGTGCTGCGACCAAAGTCATCAATTTTAAGAACACCCGAGGACTGTTGGTGAGGCCTAAGGGGAGCACCACACTCCTTGTCCATAGTGAACCACAGTTAGGGCCTTTGGGCCTGCAGGATGGAGATAAGAAAATAAGTGCCCTATAGGCTTAATATCACCATCCTGTCTGCAGGGGAGACAGGAATTGGTCCTTCTGCAGGAAGGCGTATAAAGTGTGAAGATCTTAAATAGGATGAAGGCCTCCGTCATTCGGCACAAAGAAGTAGTGGGAGTAATACCCAGTCTCTACTTCCGATGCTGGAAGCCTCTCTATGGCCCCTTTGGTCAAAAGATGGACAGATGGTCATCCATCAACCGCCCTGAATGTTATGGAAGATGTTGCAGATGGAAAGGAATGGATGGGAGCAGCTCCGCCAGACAATTTGGTGAACCTGGAAAACCCTGGTGCAAATATCAAATCCTGCCTCTGATAGTGTGGCTGTGTGCTGAAAAGAACACACTTAAGCAGTTTTGTGGCTGCCATAGTGGCAGGAGACCGAGCTGCACATTGTCCCTACTTCCCACTTTGTCTCTGAAAATAGCAGCCTCTGCCACAAAAACGCAGAAATGCCTGCTGGGCTGGAGGATGAGTCTCGCGAAAAGAAAACCTCTACCATATCTGTGGAGTGGGGTGAAATTGCTAGTGAATTTGTCATATGGGAGCAGAGAGGCCAAAGAACCCGCTGTGGCTCTGTTTTCAGAGGTCACGTTCACTTTGTCATCCCGGAAAAGCCCATAGACCTCATCCATGCATGGCTCAGAAAGACCACAATGGAATCCACTGCGCACCCTAAACAATCAGTTGTGACCTGTCCAGAGCAAATGATACATTTCACTGCATTGCAACCAGGGTAAAGGACAGTCCAAAATTAATCCTGAATAGTCTGTACAATTTGTGGCACATAGTTGCAAAGGGCATGAGAACAACAGCCTTGGAGATATCTGGCATTCACAGAAATGTTTCAATTCTTTTCGATTCACAATCAGGCGGAGTAGTAGGAAAAGCATTTTTAGCAGTTTGCTGGTGGACAGTCTCTGGTGTTGGGTTTTGAGTAATTAAGGCAGAGTCACATGGTGCAGAGTCACAAGGTGCAAAGCAATGGCGACGAATAACCTGGCTGTTAACAGGCAGCCCGGAACAAGGCTTTGACAAAATGCCCAAAAGAGGTCTGTAAGGGCCTCATTAAATGGCAACAGTGGGTCTGTGGGAGCATGGCTTCGGTCAGTAAACTAGTCTCAACTTCTATGGTTGGCAGTTGTGAGTCCAAAACTTCTGCAGCCATCTGGAGAATGACATCAAGGAGGCTCATACCTTTGTGACACGACATGGGGATAGAGGGTCAGTATCTTGGGAATTTTGCAGCCTACTGACAAAAAATTCCCTTGCACACTCATATAATTGTTTCAAAAAAAATCTGGGCAAAATGCCAAGGGGATGCTCCAGATCTGCATCTGAAGGCACGGAAAGAAAGGAACCAACATCAGCATGCATGGGTGGCGCTTATAGGCACAGGAGTACTGCTTTTTAACTTTCCGGGTCCAGTCTGACATCTGGGGTATGTGCACCAGGTGAGGAATTCAAGTATCCATCAGAAACTATAATTACCAAAACTAGCTTGACATTCGTAAAAAATAAAAAATATATTTGCACATGTAAGCTGAACTAACAAAAACAAATTACTTCATGGTTCTGGTTAATAACTCGAGGATTACATTATTTAAGTACGCTGCTTATGTTTGAAAACAATATCAGACTTAAATCTTTAACCAACTAGGTCACAATCGAGCCTGGTCCAGTATACAATCTGACCCTAAATGGAACTACAAAATTGCATGATGGCAAGTAAACAACTCCTCAGCATAATAACAGAGTTGAGTGTTTTCATGCTGAGCCCGGTATCACCTCATGCCCCAAGCAGATCTATGCTGTAAAAGGGCACTGGGAAGTTTTGTAGTAAAGGAGTCAGAAAGAGCGACATGGCTTCATTTGAGATCATAAGATTGAATGTGATAGGCATTCCTAGTTAAACAAAAGATTCATATGACTAAACATCAGAATACATGTCTAAACTTGTCTGAGCGAATAAAGCTCCAACCGATCATTCTCTTCCTCACCAAGGGAAGTGATAATTTGGAAGAGTCCAAATTTGCTATGTTACTTAAATATTGCTTTTCCAGATAATTCTGGGGATTTCTGTGGTGGTAAAAGGCATTTTATATCGAAAATCTGCATCCTGCACTGCAAGATGCACCCAGTATTAATAACTCTAGAAACATTCATATCACCTAAAGCTCTTTAATTTGGAACAGGGATTTCAATTGTGTCCTGGTGAGAAAATTAAATAAATCTTTATTTGGGATAGGCAAGTAGCATTGTATCCAAAACACTCCTTCAATTTCCGATAAAAGCGATCAATTATCTTCAAGTTTAAATTAAGTTACATTGTATTTAAGTTGGTGCTGCATACATACAGAGGATTTTAGGTAGTTGAATCCAGGATGCGCATAATGGCAGTGATAGGCTAATTTTATTTAAGACTGCACTGGGCATACTCGTCGATTTTGTTCACAAAATGGGTAAAATTCAGCTTCTTAGGGTAGCTCTTTATACCTGGAAAAATCTCTGCTCATGCTACCTTACTCTCGGTAGTTGGCTGGGGAGAGCAGCTATCTCTGATCCTGCCTTGGTAGTAATGACCACAGAGGTTTACAGATTTTGAATTCATAGGCACATTCCAGGATTTGGAAAAATTGTGGTTTTAGTGGACCAGAAAGCCACGAAATTGAAATCAATTAAAGTTATATTCAACTGTTGCTACATTTCTACCACATGCAGGGATAGAAAGCATAGATATTACAAATGGCCATATACAAAAAGAGGGGTGCATGGTGGTGGCACGGGATTAGGGCTCAAAGCCTAAACACTCTACAGGGGTCCGACTGAAACCTAAAAGAGAGAACAACCATTTGAGATGGGATAAGTAGAGAAAGGAAATCTCTACCTATTTAGAGATAATTTTCTCCTAATCGGATTGAAAAAAAACCTTCTTTGATGGTTAATTCAGGGAGCTTTGAATTAGTAGGTTAGGTGAGCAAACAGATGGCGATGGATCTGCTGGAGCAAGTCAGTATGCCTAAGGTCTCACATGCAGAAATAGTAATGTTGAATGAGAGGATTAATGAGACATAAATTAGATACACTGCTAAAAACCTCAGAAGGCAAAGTTCTCATTGTGGTCTGAGGCATTATAATGAATTTTATGTGGATTATATTGATGCATTCTAACCTGGCTGAGGTGTATGCTCAATGATTCCTGAGGAAAGTGTATTTACAAGATCCATGAAAGAAGCCTAACCCAATGGCGTAACCTGGCAAGATAAAAATTGAATAGTTTATATACGTTGTTCTTCACAATGAAAACCCATAGGAATCTGCTGTGTAGACTGGGCAAAGCTGGTATTGTCCTCAAGGATAGTTGCCAGCCTTGATGCTCAAAAAGCATGTGAGACTGACCATGCACTGGCAGACAGTAATGCCTACCCTGGATAAATTCTTATTAAAATCCTTCTTCATCTACTCTGTTTATTCTAGATTCTCTAGAAAGTGTCTGTACAAATGGGGACAGTTTATATGAAATTAAACGCCAGAGAGGCATGAGGCTGAAGTGCCTGCTTTTCCACTGATTTGCCGAGTTGGCCTTGAAGCCACTAGCATGACTGTTGTACAATAATTTACTGAGAAGGTGCCATATTTATAAATGGAGATGTGTGCTATGTGACGAATCCAATTTTCAATCATTCCAGCCAATGATCGAAATTATGTAGGGTTTCAGGAAGGTCAAGTCCTAAAAAATATATCTTCAAAATCAGTACTATAAAGCTTTACCAGGTTGTGAAATTAAATCAGTTATCTCTCATGACAGAGGTGGAAGACGTCAAGTGCATGGGGTTTTGGGTGTGCAGTAGTTTGAGCAACAATTATTCCCATAGTACTGAACACCATGTGAAACAGTGATTGAACTTTGTCTGACAATCTCCTCTGTGGTAAGACGTGTTGACAGCACTGTTCAGCTTCAAATATTTTTAGGTAATGCCAATGCTCATGACAGACTTTTCCCCAGGCTGTACAAGCTGGTGACAAAAATTGCACTATGATGGGGATACCTCTGGATTTGCTCCCTCAACTGAATTAGTTAATGAAAAAGTGGACAAACTTTTACTGTTATTTGCTGGACTGGCAGTCACTGCTTATCATCGCCAGGATACCTGCAAGGTGACAGCTGCGCTATATAAGTTTTATAAATAATAAAATAAATTATCGTGACTGCCAGTCCAGCAGTCGTTGTCTCTTGCCACGGAATTAACCTCAATGGATTCTCTGCCATGCTCATGCCCACCAACAGTACTAGGCTAGCCTTGCTGCCTGGCTGATTGGTAGCTGCTGGCTCTTCTTTACAGCCTTTGGCTCATTCTGCCATGCTCTCTACAACAGTTTTTCAACTTACTGCCATGATACACCTGTGAGGTGCTGGAAATGAGACACTCTTTATTCAATATCACTTGGAACGATCAGACTTCCAAAGCACTGCCATTCTGAAAGCAGACAGTGTGCACTGGCCACTGCCATAGTAAGCCGTAGGGTCTATAAATTGCCTGGATTTTAAACAAGATTGACTGTCCCTCTTTAAATAGCTTTGATTTACTTAAACTTCATGTTTTCAATACTGTACGGATGGTGGCCGAACATTTCTGGAGACTCTTACATTTCCAACAGCTGTTTACAATATATGTTCATGATGACCCGGGCCAGACCTAAGAGGTCTACGAAGTTCATTCATTGCACAAAGATTCTAACCAGAAGACAGACTACATCTAAGGCTTAGATAGCCACAAACATCACCGAAGGCACTCGCCCCGCTTCTCAAAATAAGGAAGTCTTTGTAACAACTTTTTTTCCAACCACAGACATAAATAATATAATTTCTGATTTTATTTGTCAATAGTTTTATATCAGGTTCCATAGAAAGTCATGCATCTCCTCCTACAAATAATGGTGCACTTTTGATGAAAGAAATTAATGCTTCTACAACAAAGGGCCATGACCAAATGGGACAATTGCAGGTAACTGAAGTAATGGATGAATTTCTTAACAAAACCTTAGTAGTCCAGGCAGTAATACAAGCCTCAGCAGAAGGCATGGCCCTAGCGCCTTCGCCATCTGCGACACCTGACCAGCTGTTACATTTCCCTCCACACAGTATATGCTCTGAGCTACCACCACTTGTATCCTTGCAGGACTCACAGCAAGACTCAATGCCTACCACTCCAAACCTTTTAAAGTTCCATCAACTAATATATGTGAAGCATGTCCTGGTGTGACATTTTCTGCTTATCAGCCAAGGTCTTTACCATGGAACCAAAAATGACCACTTTATAACGTTTACAGACTTTTATGGGTAAATGGAAACACACAGATTAATTGAAATAAAACATTGTCCACTCTTTGGTGGCAACAACTTCTGCATTAAACTGGCAATTGGACAAACTGGAGGTCAAGGAAGAACTGCCCCTTTGTAGCCTCAATTGACATTTGGATCCCCAATCTAAGAGTGCTTATCCCTTCTATTATTGCAGAATCTAGAGTCTGGTATCCACTTTGTTATTATTGTTCGATAATTGATAACCTGGTGAACCTACCCTCACTATTTTTCTCACTGGTAAAGTCGGTAAAAAGTGCCAGTTCCAGCTGAGGTCCCTAAGGAACTCAGAAGAGTTGAGTCTGAAATAGAAACTCTTATATTAAATGGATCCTTGGAAACCAATCTACTATCTGCTCAAATAAAACATACAGTCCCCCTCCAAGATGTCTCAACAATTGGAGGGGACCTTCATAAATCAACCACCCATAGCTCCGTCTGAAATCTTTGTGGAATCAAACCTCTGAATCCAAAAGAAAAGGCTCTGTACAACAACAAAAATTTGTAAACCATAAGCGTTTGTGAATCTCTGAAGGCTGAAGCCATAACATAGCCACGTTTCTTTAACTTCCAATAAGTCACAGCACAGGAGATAAATCCAGACATGCTGAAAACGGTGCCTAGCATTGTGGCTCCATCAGCAGATGCAAAGATAATAGTAAAAGACAAAGATTATCACTTGTGTCAATAAGCTGAGAAGGCTCGGAACCACTGGACAGCCTTACTTTCTTTATGCAATCTTCTCTACCAATTGTGGCTCAGGCAAGTACGGAGCAATCAGCAATGGCACAATTGTCAAACCCAAGGCCTTTTCTTCAAACTATTTATTTGGTGTTAGACCATACTATACAATCAAACTTACTCAAGCCCAAAGACACTGTACTCTTAATCAAGTCCTAAATGTCAGCAATAGAGGGTTGCACGCATCGGTTGTCAGCGACTCTCTAAGGCAAATCTCTCTCTACATATTATGAATGAGTCAGTGAGCCTTCTAAGCATACCCGCTAAGCCTCCAAATCTCCCTTGTATTTATTCCGGACTAGAATAATATCTGCTCATCTCACCTACTTGCTAAATGTATCCTTGCAAACAATAATAACCAATATGAAATAGACACCCATTTCAAGAGCTCAAAAGAGGCTCTTGTAAAAACAGATGAGAGCTTGAGCTCTCTGTTTATTAACTCCTGAATATATTTCAATGGGCCAAAAGAACATTTTAAACAGAGGGAACACCCTGAAGCTGCTTAATTCCCTTCTTGACCTACAATGGCTGAACACAAATGCAACTGAAGAAACTGAATTTGTAGCAGGGGTTGTTATACCTGAGAAAGAGTCCACAGAGGTAATCCGGTCAGATCAGGATGTAACTAACCTAGTCTGACCACTGTTAACTCAATTTTAAAGGGCCATCAAGCTGCAACATCTCCTAGGTAATCGGCAAAGGATTTAACAATCAACATGCTGCCTGGAATTAGGGAGACAGGTGCACACATTGCAAACCATAAATCAGAATTTTAATAAGGAGGGACAACTGGAGTTGGCTTGCCGCAACACAGACAAGAGTGCCACGCATTTAAGGCAGCCCAGAATCAGTGCATACGCTTAGTCCTTTCTAGTTTGCTGAATTACAATCCTCAGCATGCTACTTGTAACGAAATTCTTTCCTTACTTTCCTGGAATGTTGCAGGTCTCTCCAATCTCCTCACGGATGCGGATTCGAGCTCTTATTTAGCTTACTATGATATAATTTGTGTCCAGGTAACTTGGTGCTGTCAGCCTATATAACGATATAGCGAACACGTTCTTGTAGCTATAAGCCTTCAAAGACGGATGCGGCAGAACAAAGGGTGGATTATGCATTTTCATTTCAAACATAATCAACTGAACAATGTATTACATTAACACAGGGTGTGATAACAAACAGACATTTCAATTTAAATAGTACCAAACGAGTAACACCATATCTTGGATTTGTTTGCTAAATATTTACCCTCACCCAGCTAAAAAACGTAATTAAAATAAACATAGAATCTGATTTTCCTTCTTAATTCAGATAATTCTGGGCTGAAAAATTACTGTACTGTTTAACGGGGGATTATAATTTAAACCTGGCACTTAATGGAAGAACCATTTTCTTTAATTCAGACTGCAAATGGGGTACTCCCCCACTACAATGGTGGGATCTGCATGGCTATAATTTTTTTTAAAGTTTTACATTCTGTTAATGAACAATCCCTAAATGGCAGGCTCCGCCTAAAGACAAACCAATGAAACACACATACTTTTCAAAATAAGGCAATTAGGTTTTACATTACACCTTTGTCTCAGCTGAGCACTTTCATTATGTTATATCCTTTTATGTAATCCAAGATTTGAGAGGGACCATGCTGCTCAACAAGTCTGTGCTGCACATTAGCCGACCACACATTAACCTTATTTGGCAATGTCACCAGCTAACGCACCCTTCTTGGTCCAGCGTATTAATTGATAAATTCAACAACTAGGTTACCACAGCCAGTAGTACTCATCTAATCTAGACTGTATAATCCAGAGACACTTCAGTCAGACTGGTGTTTCACATGGGACTAAATCATAAAAAACAATAATCAATTTGGAATCAGTGTGAATCAAAAACCTATCCTCCACTTTTGCCTGAGGTGCAACCCAGAAGTATTGCAGAATTATGAGTTAAGAACCTAAAAGCGGATTTTAAACAAGGCCTTGAGAAAAATTAAAAGCCTGCCGTTTAACCTGGCACGCATGTTAGCAGTCAAAGGTCCAGGAAGCGATCCAAACAGCATATTTGGGAGACCTTTACAGAGGATCAATGGGGGAAACAAAATCATACAAATTAGTAGGTTGGGATTGTCTGGAAAATGTGGACAATTTATAAACACCCTTGATACGCAATACTCATTTCCACTACCAGAACTAACCTAGACTGCACACAGAGTTGCTATATGTTAACTAGCATATATGTTTCGACTGCCCTTCTTCCTCAGCCTGCGCTATTGCCGTAGTTGATTCTAGTTTAATAGGGGATCAAATTAAATCTTAAAAATCTAACCAAGCACGAGGTCCTAATGACCTTTCAAGTCTTTTCAAGCATAACAATGATTTCTGTGTTCCTCTTCTATTTTGTTATACTTTTGAAACACAGACAGTACCATCATCCTTGCAAGGGTCTATTCTACATCCCATATATAAGAAAGGTGACCCTAAAATACCGAAAAACTACAGACTGATTGTCTTACTTTATATGGAAGCTACATATTATGCAAAATCTCTGCTGAGAGTCATTCAGTCTCTATATAGGAAGACATGGGTACGGGTCAAATTAGCACATAATGGTCATTTTTCCAGAATGATAAAGACTGATATAGGATTAAAACATGTCTGCATGTTGGCCCTTCTGCTCTTTAAGTTATATATAGTAGCCCTGCCTGAAGCCATCATTTGGATCATACAGGTACCGTTATGCAGAAAACATTGAGTGCCTTGTACAGATTGAATGTTGATGATTAACAAAATTGCAACTAAAACTGCAGTACTCGTTTTTAGCAACAAACACTGAACGTTGAATAGATGTCATGTGGGGAAAACTGGTGTGGAGAGGGATAGGAAAAATTAACTTGGGTCTGGATTGACAATCGCAGCTCACCAAAAGAACACATTTAAGGATAAAATCGGCTTCAGTGGCATACGCCGTCCTCTGCCTACACAATAATCTGGAAACCCCTTCAATCACTCCTTTACAATTGGTCATCCAAACACAATTACTCCCTTTTAATGACCATGGCTTGTCTTTTCCAAGAAAGCGGTCCTTTTGGCTAGGTAGAATAGAATATAATTTATTCAGGCAAATCTTCTTCCTTTTACCTAATTCTACTAGCCATCTGCACATTAGTCTAGCATTAACCTGCAGCAACCATCTTTCAAAACTTGTCTTACTACTTAGTGAGTTCCTACACAAT
Source organism: Lissotriton vulgaris (assembly GCF_964263255.1). Classification (NCBI taxonomy): domain Eukaryota; kingdom Metazoa; phylum Chordata; class Amphibia; order Caudata; family Salamandridae; genus Lissotriton; species Lissotriton vulgaris. Next base: position 734,121,623 of record NC_141691.1, on the reverse strand, counting down.
GCTGTATGTCAGAGGTAACTCTTTTAAAGTTATCCTTCGGCATGTTCTCTCCTGAGACAATCAAGATATGCGCCTTGGTCAAACTACTTTAACAATGCATGAGCATGTTACAATTGCAGACCATTTGGAACTCATTTATGACTTGGGGAATGTTAAATTGGTGGCAAAAAAGCAAGTAAGAGCATCATCCTTTATAGACACATTGAGGCTCTTAGAAACAAGAAGCACTCAGATTATATTGTGGGGAATCATTTCAAAAACTCTTTAAAATTACCCTTTAGTCCCTCTGACTAAAATAACAAGACATCTATTTACTCGTATATGCTTTTTATGCATCCAATTAATAGTATTCTGACACGTGTGGCCAGTTTACAAACACTTTTCTATTTGCTACTGCTTGTGACACTACAAACAAGAACCACTAATCCCTATATTGTGCATCTGTCCAACTCTTATCAGAAAGACAAAAATGTCCGAGGCCTTTGTTTATTAAAAAGGGATGCCGCCAAGTGAAAGAGACACCTAGTTAAATGTATGTATTTAGCAATGGATCAACTGGATAACATTAAGGTTAGGCATATTTAGCACTTTGTTGTAATAGGATTGTCGCCTGATTATGTTGAACATTTTTTAAAGTATCTGGAAACTGCTTTTGAAAATGTAATCAACCAGTTGGTTGTACTGCTTCTAGAAAACACGGCATTGTTGTAATTAATCAACAATAACCATTAAATGAACTGACTGGTTATTGGAGTACGTACAACATGGTGGAGATTTGCCAACCTGTATGAGGAGCACCACATTAATAGGATAATTAAGGCCATGGGTAGACACATTTCTGTGATGTGCATGGTGTGGTGTCAATATCTATAGTGAACAAGTGAACAGTATGAGGAAGGTGTGAAACGGACTTCGAAACACAGCTCAGCAACACAGAATTAAGTAGAGCGTACACACAACAGCTGTTTTAAATAAACATATCTAATGAGCGTACACGTATTACCCTGTTGCGGACACATCATCTCTGACAGATCTCCTGTCTGTCCAAGCTGTGGGATCCACTGGCTAAATGTTTTCTCAAGTAGGGGTGTATAATGCAATGTGCCTTTATGGGTAAGAGTTGATAAACATCTGACTGGGTGTTAATCGTTTCAAGTGCAATAGGTGCTCACCATAGTGTGCCTTTTTTTCCTTAACTGAATACACTCCTCAGATAGCTGTTCTGCTTTAGTCAATTACTCATGCTTATTCTGGATTTATCCAATAACAAATGTACCCACTTGGGTTATTGTTATGCAACACTGTAGAAGTCATCTCATGACATCTCCAGTGACGTGAATGGGATTGAGCTTAGCGGCCATTTCAAGTGTATAAAGAAATGCCTTTATAGAATACAAACGCATTCTGTTTGTTCTGGTTTGCTCTTGGTCTCGTTTTCGAACCTCAAGAAGTTAATCTATTTTAGGGTTTGTTGTTGTTCGCAATTGTACCACCTGATGGACTGCTTAGGCAGTATATTAAAGTAAGTAATACTGAACTTTGTACTCAAGGATTAGAGTATTTAGGTGTTGTTTGCCTGCTTTACACTATGAAGTTGTATCTGGTAGCAAATCCTCTTTCTCCTTTTCTGGATTGAATTATAGGATATTTTGGTAGTAAAAGTTTCCAATAAAATTTTCCTAGACAGAGTTTCCATGCTCAGAACACCTAAAGATCCAATTATGGTAGGCACAATTCTACACAGAGGAAACTAGTTTAACAGTTTATGCAAAATTATAAATGTGATTATTCAATGTTGCAAATAATTCCTCAAGTATCAGCTATAATTCTAAATTTCCTAAGGTGAAATCCTTGACTGGAAGACTATAACATCAACTGGTATTTCTCCTCCCAATTCCCCTTCCCTCCTAAAGCTCCTAGATGTTCCCCATATTGAAGGCCTTCATTACAAGGAGGGTGTGATTGAGAAGCTTCTGATTCCTGACATTTCTGCAGGCCTGGTGAGTCATGACAAGGAGCAATACCTAAGTTGCATTTTAGGGTCAATTAGGGTACTGGTAGTGAGGCCGGCCTTTGTTAAACTACATAAGACAAGTATCTGAATGGCCTGGACTCCTGTGCGATGATGCAACTTTGGAAGAGTTTGTGTCATATTGAGTTTCTGGAAAGTGAGTGGAAGAACTATTTATATCATTGATACTGTATTGATTGGATATTAGGATTCAGAAAGTAGTAGTGTACACTCTCTGCTACATATACTAAACCCCAATGCTCTGTTTCAGATGGTTCAATACCTAATGTGGGTTTTTGTTCTCAGAACGAGCTTGTGGTACCCATTTTACTCTGGCACCTGAACAGAGGATTACTTGTGACAGTTATTATAGTACACTGTAAATCAACTACATATTGGCTATAAAGGATGAATATTGAATTATACAAAACATTTGCAACCTCCATGAGACTTACTGGTGTTTTGAATAGGTTGACAGAAATTATATTACATGTTTTATGTCCGCACTTGCTTACAGTTTTGTAGTAGGAGAAGAGCTAGTCTTACTGTAATAATGATACAGCTTTTAATATGGTTAGCCTATAAGGACGCAATAAGAGCCCATCAGTCAGTAAGAATTGGAGGGACTGAATCTGTGAAGATCTTTACGGTGTCCTTCTTGACTGCCCAGACAAAGGGCTCCTATTAGTCACTGTGCCACCCTGAACTTAACATACGCATGAAAGATGTCAAGTGACTCCTTACTCCCGGTTCCCAGAAACAAGTCACAAAGAGCAGAAAATAAACATCCTTGACAATATTGTAGCTCTTGAGCGTAATTAATGAATGCTGCAGGAATTGATAAGCAATGACATCACAGGAAAAAAAACTTGGTAACATATTGGACTGTCACATTCTGACAACAAACACTGGAAAGATCCCCATCTCTCGTTTTAGGCTACCAACAACTACTTCTTCAGGAGAATGGTTTTTCCCCGAAATAGTAGGCATAAGAAAAAAGAGTATTATTGTTGCATATTAATGTAAATGCACGAATGGGACATTGATCACAGGTTGCACTCGTGCCTCTTACAAATAAGGCAGGTTATGTGGGAAGTGCGTGAGTATAGTGTTGGGATATGCTGCGCTCGTGTTGTTATCAAACAATGGATGCTTGCAAACTGTAATATCAAGTGATGCTTCCTTGTAAAACGGTATGATGAACTTATCATTGCCATGTTGTTGAGAGAGTGTGAGCATGGGATGGAATGCAGGGAGGAGATAAAAGAGTGCAGGAAGGATCATTGAGATTCATTGACTGTATTGGAATTGAGCAGGAAGGACTATGTTGGGGATTAACCTCCTTTGCTCCAGAATTTCTTTGGCTCTGTGGAATCATTTATTTAAGCGACATTATCAGCATACCTTATACTTTTGTTTAACATTCTTTTCCCCTTGAAGTTCGTCATCCGATTCTTCCAGTCTAGCAAGGCCCCAGGAACGATTACTGAGCAGTGGAGGAGCAACATCCTAACAACGCACTGAGAGCAACTGTGAAAGACATACTCCCTTCCCCCCGAAGACGTGTGGCAAAACTACTGAGCTTCCATAGTCTATGGTTTAATGTGAAATCCTGGACAAACGGTCTCCAGGGTGTACTACTTAAGTGTAAGCAAAAATCTGACAAGGAGATATATATATATACATACATATATATACATATATGCAGAAACTGCAGTCTTCCACAACGCCGCCACCCAACAAGTAGGGACAGGAAAGACCACGCAAGTCCAAACGTATTTTCGGCAGAATGTATTCAAAGAGAGTTACCAAATCTGACGCGTTTCGGGCATCCGCCCTTGCTCACAGATCCTGTATATATATATATATATACAGGATCTGTTACGAAGGCAAGTGCTGAAACGTGTCTGTTTTACTTGATTTGTGCGCAATAAACCGAACCTGGTTTACACTACTGCGAGTGCTGATTTTTGCTGGTTTGGAACCTGCGGAGCTCGAAAATATATATATATATATATATATATATATATATATATATATATATATATATATATATATATATATATATATATATATATATATATATATCTATATATATATATATATATATATATATATATCATTAGAATGTTACATGGTGCGAATTTGACCCGAAGGTATCAGAGCGCTTTACATGAGCACCATTTGCGTTACAGTGTTCCATCGGAGGTGTTGTATGCAAGCAAAGGTTTCAGTGAAGGATAATTATATTTTCATATTGTTTCTCTTAAATAGCATGCCATCTGTTGAAATCACATTTTGCTAAAATAAGACAATTAAACGTTTCAGAGAAACTGATGCAGTTTGATTGATTTCTATTATTTCCAGTAGACCGCACGTCTTCAGACTTTGCCTTGGAAATAAATACACCATTCACAGAAGAATGTTCTGTAACCTATCCCTTCAAACACGGCAACAGAAATGGCCGAGAGTGAGACTGACATGTGAGGCAACAGTGGAAAGCAGAAAGTCTGATCATTGCAAGTTCTGAGACGAGCTGGCCCTGCTGCAGAGCTAAGTGTATTCAGGCTAGGAGCCAGAACTCTGTAGCGAAGACGCTAGGTTTGTAGGGACACAGGGGGGAGAGCCATGCCTGCTCACATGCTGGAAACTTCATGCCAGCTTTGGCAAGATGTTAGGCACAGCCTGCAGTCTGCTTTGCCAGCAACAGCGGCTGTTTATGTTGCCACAGAGTTGAAGCAAAGGAGGTATGGCGACGACAGGCAGAAGCTGGGGGCTGCCAGCTGGCAACAAAATATACGAAACAAAGCACTCCTAAGAAGGACTCAGGGTTCACTTTACTGATGTGTCCTAAAATATTACCTTTGCTGGCTGTAAGAAATTGAACTACTAGTTGAGGGGAGTAATTGCCCACCTCGCACAATAGTCAGAATCCTTGTTAGGGTGAATCACTTACTAAAATCACTAAATTAACCTGAGCTGAAACCAGGTAGCTATGACACAGAGCCGACAGATTTAACTTGGAGGCAATGTGAATAATATTTATGCACTGCCAAAAAAGTAATAAAGTAACAAAACAACCCAAGAAAAATACCAAACCAATTTAGGAAAATAGAGTACACTGTGGTAGATAAAATTATACCAAAATGAGAAAAATCCAATAAGAGGAACCAAAGATGTGAAGAATTAAAGCTTCAAACTGAAATAGTGGAAAAAACGTTAAGTGGCAAATGCAGTCATGGTACACCGGGACCTAGGTGTGATTTGAGGCTGACTGCGATGAAGTGTGGGTCGGCTACAGAAACAAAGTTTGATCAGGTCAGAAGTTTTACCTTAAGACTCAGTGTTTGAAATTGAAGACTGGTGTCACAAAGGATGCTCGCAGCCCTCCCTCCCCCACTGTATATTCTGTCAAGTTCAGAGGGATATCTCTGTCCATTCCGGTCGGCCTATTTGCTTCTGGGAGGCATTTCACATCCATTTACGTTTTCAAATGTTAATTACTGGCTGATAGAAATGGAAATTACCTGTCCCATAATATTTATTTAAAACTATCTAATTACACAACTAAACTGGATATTTAATACCTATTAAAAATAGTTGTTGCTTTATTTTTCTAACATAAAACCCACAAAAGGGGATGGTAGACTGCATGCAATAAGTTTAACCACTGGCAAAAGTCTAGCCCAAACTGCCAAGCCAGGTCCTATGTGAGCCAGAACATAAGCAACCCAGGACCGGGTTTTCCCTAGTTATGGGCTCATCAACCAGGTACAGCTTAGTTCCAGTGAGCATGGGACCCATGTGTGGGCATAACCTTTTCACTTAGGGTGGTACATGAAACACAAAAAAGGTGATGGAAGGCTGCTTGCAGTAAGTCTAACCACTGCTACCTAGAGCTGAAGCAACAATGGGGCCTGGTGGGTGCCAAACAACACACCCCTGAGCAAGGAAGAGTGGGGAAGCAATGGAGATGGGGTTGTGGGTGCAGAAAAGATAACAACAATACTGATGGGACAGGAAGAGTTTGGAGTATCAACACATGAGCTGGGAAGAAAGCAAGATGGAGAGCAGGACCCATGAATATCAGGGGAGTGCAGCACGTGGAGGAAAAATCAAAAAAGGACAAAAGTAGCTCCCTCTATGTAAACAGTGGAATGATAAAACCCATCCATTCAGAACACCAAGACCAAAATGGTCCTGAGCAGAATAACGACAACAATGGGGAGGAGAGCTATCAAATTATCAGAAGGGAAGTGAGTTAGAAAATAATTCCATTACGAGCAAGGGACTGACCCAAAGCCCACTCTGTGTACTGTATTGTTCAGAAAGGTCTTTGACAACACACATATAAAGCGGTCTGTACGAGAGACCTAAATACAGCAACATGTCTAACTTCATTAAAGGAAACAAAATAGAAGGCTAATGGTGATGTGTCCTAATTAGTACGTATTGTTTTCTGTATGCAGTGGAAAATCAGTGTGACAATTTTTAATATAAAGGAAAATACCGTTTCAAACTGTAGCCTGGATGCATAAACCTTCTGTCCCGGAGAATCCCATGCCATGTATTATCTTGCTCACAAAATCAATCAAATCAGAAAAGTAGCCAATACAATTAATGCACTGGACCAGACAATTACAGCATTATAGTAACATTACGTCACATTCCTGTTTCATTACAATAGAAGTGCTGATTTGCTCTTTAGTGACTGCACAACCATGTTACTAAGTCTGACAATACAAAAAAAAGGCATTCTACGCTACAGAAGAAACAACAGATTTATAAAATTAGTAAACTACTGTGCTAGAACAATCACTCAGCGGCATTGGTATTCTCTTAACATTTGATTTCAGTGTAACAGATCCGACAAGCCATACCCATTCTTCAATTTATACATTCAGAAAACAAGTCTTTCAAATTCGAAAACTTCGTTAGATTGATGAAAATGTCTATGTAGTCCTACAGGAAATCATCACTTGAAAGAACAGAAATTTACCTGAGCCACAAGTATTGAAACCAATTTCAATGGGGGCTCCAAAGAAAAAATAGAATTTCTTACAAAGTTGTACTCCTAACATAAGAGAAACATATATTCCCCAAACACAATATTACCTTGACAGATCCAAATCATCCCTCTCCCAATCTCCAGGCCCCAAGAAAAAGTAAAGAGGATGTCTGGGACTTTTGCAAGACACCCACTTAGGCAGACACAGGGAAGAGTTCAAACTGGGCACCTTTCAGGCAATTTAACAAATCTCAGTTGGAGATGTATTCATTATCAATTCAACACATTTAGAAAGACCCACTCTACAAGTGGGATCTTCCCTGTTTTCATTGCTTCTCAGTGTAGGCACATGCTAACAAGACAATTTGCACATAAACCTTCTCACCTGTCGCTTAATCATTGCCAGGTTTTCTTTGGCTTGATTGACCAGTTTTTGCACTTCCTGAACATCTGTAACAGTTCTTTTTTCTCTGAAGGCATCTCTAATTCTTCTGATAGCATAAGTCCTGGACAAAAAACACAGAAAACAAAACAATATGTACGGTTAAACGTCAATACTACCTTTTATCAATCTTTACAATAAAACAGTTCTGTGAAGACATTCTGTAATGTTAAATGTTCGTTGTGATCTGATTACTAGCTAATAAAAACCTCTTACAAGTTAAGTATGTAAAACGTTCTTCAGCTGTGTAGTGACTTTTATCCTCTTATGCCAAGATTCACAAAGGGTGGGTAGAAGTCAAGAATCTGCTCTGTAGGTGGAAATTCGGGCATGCCAGTGATTTTTCTCCATCATAATTCAATTTATAATCTTAAAATTGCAACAAAGGTGGATTTTTTAAATCCTTATTGCATTTCTTGCTCGAAGTTCTACATTGAAGCCTAAATCCTTTAGCTCTCTCTCAATTTCAATGAATGGGGTAAACTGTTCCCTTGGGGGCTGTGATGAAAGAGTTGCTTTCGTCATCGTGCTTCAACACCCTGCGCATGCTCCGTAAGATCTTCCGATGGATCCCCACCGAAAACAGGAAGACAGTCACCCAGGCACTTGTCACCAGCCGACTGGACTACGGGAACACCCTCTACGCGGGAACCAAGGCCAAATTACAGAAAATATTCCAGTGCATACAGAAAACCTCCGCAAGACTCATCCTGGACATCCGTTGCCATAGCCACATCTCGACCCACCTGAGAGACCTGCACTGGCTCCCAGTCAACAAGAGGATCACGTTCAGACTCCTCACCCACGCACACAAGGCTCTCCACGACATGGGCCCGAAGTACCTCAACAGCTGCCTCACCTTCTACACACCCACCCGCCAGCTCCGATCGGCCAGCCTCGCCCTCGCCGCCGTACCACGCATTTGCAGAGCCACCGCGGGAGAAAGATCCTTCTCCTACCTGGCGGCCAAGACATGGAACTCCCTCTCCATCCACCTACGGCTGACCCAGGACCACCTCTCCTTCAGGAAACATCTCAAGACCTGGCTTTTCGAGCAGTAGCGTTCCCCCCCCCGCCCCAGCGCCTTGAGACCCTACTGGGTGAGTAGCACGCTATACAAATTGCTAATTGATTGATTGATTGTTGCAATGGAGCAAAAATTAAGTGTCCAAGCCTCCCACCTAATGGTTAGATTCACATAAGCCACTTTTCGAAAATTCAAAAATGTGTTCATGTAGGATAACGCCTACAATATACAGAAATATCAAAATTTCAGAAGATGTCAAAGGCTTCTGGTAATATTGCTTGGAAAGTGATGCAAAGTCCAAGGAGTTTTCATATTCATGTCCCTATGCACAAGGAAACGCACAGGCTGCCATTTCTACAAACAGCAATTGAAATTAAATAGCATTTGCTCTTTGTTTTGTTTTCTATGGAGCAAAAATATTTTTTCTTCTCCACAAACACCTTTTCCTAGAACCCCAATGGATTTCTTTGCCCCTGAATGAAGTAAATTTAAAGTGTTTTCAAAGTGAGAAAATAGGTTTTAAAAGTGTGTGAATATATCAACAACCATGCACATTTATGGGTGCTCAACAATGTTCACAGGTAGACCCACCGTACAACACCCACAAAAACCCGTGTTTAAAGGAAGATTTGCTCATGTGGAAATTTTTAAATACTGGCACATGTTTTGTTTCAGTGAATCCCTTAGAGAGCGAAATACCAAATTCCTCATTGGGTCATTCTGTAAAGAAGGAGATTTTTCCCTCAAACATCTGTAAAAGGAACTTCTTGAAACACGAGAAAATGCACAACAAAAGTGTATCATATAAAAAAATGGGGCACAAGCAAGTTGTATTGGTACAGTCGCACTGGGTTCTTAACATTCAAAGTCTTGTACGAAAGTGACAGAAAGAATTTCATATGCAAAGAAAACAAAACAGATATGGAGTATAATAACTCAGCTGTGTGTCCAAATAATTTAGCAATACATAAAATATTTAAATCAATATAAAGTAAGTTAAAATTTGGGCCCTGCTCTCCCTCCTGCTTAGGTATATGCATAGAGACTGTGGTGACTGAAGATTCACTCAGTTGAGGGAAGAGCCTCCTGCTGGTTGCATGCACTGCGGCCAGGCAGTAGTGCCTTTTGCAATCAAGCCACAGATGAGGACAAGCAGCTATTTATAGGAATCACAACTTTGCATGACAATGGCAAAAGGAGTTGTGGCATGTAGATACTATCAAGAGGCACAATTAAGGGAGCACGTCCCAAACCTATATTCCAAGAGGATTAATGATGGTGTGAAATATCCTTATTTGAAGCCACTTCCTGTAGAGTTCATTTAGGTTCTTAATTAATTTTGAAACATGATTGTATCATTTTTAACTGTATAATTCTGTGTCACACTTTGATAAACATGGAACTAAAACTCCAACTTTACTGTTCATGCTTTGCGTTAGGTCCAATTCACTATCCATGCCAACTTCTTTTAAGGTAATTTCAGAAAAATCAACTAACAGTATAGATGACACAGTGACTTTTAACCTAAAAAAGATAAATTCAGATGGTGGACAAGTGAGCCACAGGAGTGAAGGCTAAGATTCTGGAGAATGAAATACCCAGTGACAGAGAGAATGCAAGTCCTGTCCTACTCAACTGGAATCTAAGAGACAATATTACAGAGTATCAACGAAGAGACACGTTTGCTCAGAATGGAGGCCTCCCTGTGATAGGTGACTGAAGTCTGAGTAGTTTATTAGAGTAAGACTAGCGGTATAACAGAAGTGGTTAGATACGACTCTGAATCTGGAAACAGAAAGAGAAAATGTATAAGAGACCCAGTTTGAAGATGTTTCTCAATGTTAGTTGAAGTACACATACACTTGTCTTGTCGCCTACTTGAAGGCTTGCAACATTTTCATAGATGCCTCAGGGGATGGAAAGTCTTGTTCATACTCCTTTAAAATGTGGTACTTTGTGACTCATTCACACACTACCCTTCTGATTTCTGAGATGTAACATAAGGTAACAGTTCAACTTTTTGTATGTTTTTTAATATGCTTTACATAGAGTTTTGGCTCATTGTATTTCACTTCACTAGATGGTATCCAAATTGTTTGAAATCTTCAGCATATCTTTAAAAATACAAGTTATAAACAGCTTACATGGACTTAAATGTCAATAATGCTGTAGAACAAAATCAGTACTAAGGTATGAATGCATATAATGGAACATGGATTGGGACCTGGCAGATAAATTAGCAGAAATATATGTTACAGCTGAGCAAATGTAGAAGACTGCTTGCTTGTGATTTAATACTAACTACTAATATCTACATTTATATAGGGTCAAATGAGCTAGGTCCCTAAACCCCACTTACCAACGCAAGAAATGAAGGAAGCGAATTACAAACAACACACAGTTTATATCCTCAAGAGTTCGGAGGAAAAGAATTCAACAGAGGGTGTGTAAACAGATATTTGTAGTGTGTGTTCAACTTTTACCCCATAAAGCCGACAAATAACTTCATGGAGAGTGGCTATGCCTATTTAAGGCATAATGAGAGGTTTGTAGACTGGGCTGTGGTCTCTATCTGGGTTAAAGGCTTTCGAAATGTGTTCTGTGGCATAATCCATTGCTCAGGGGCAGGAGATTGTCTCATGAAAAGATGTAAAAAAAATGTCAGACTCAAAAACAGGACGACTGACATGGCTGATCGTAATTTGTCATGCACCCACAGTCCAGATTTAAGTCAGTATTCTAGACATGAGAGAGTTTCAGTCCAGTTCAGTTCAGTTCAACTGTATTCGGGTACCATAGTACCCATAAAAGCACAACAAAACACATACATCACAGCAGATAATCAAACATAGTTGAAAATATTTAAGAATTTCCAATATACAAATATTAAAGTGACTGGTGCAAACATATAAACAATTCATTATACATTATACAGCGCGCCCATACATATAAAAAGGGGGAATGTTTTGATATAGCAGCGTCATGGGTCCATCATAGATCTTCGAGCCCTAACTGCCAATTTTAAACAAGCATTTACAATGCAATGGTCTCTGCAATATTATAGGTAGAGCTATTGGCATTGCTTATTATTTTTTTTATCCCTAAGTAAATGTTATTGTCATTTCTATTGTCAATAGCTATTACCTCGACCTAAAAAGTGGGGGTAACAATGAAAGCAGATCCTACTTTCGTAAACTTACTAAATGTGTTTTCCCATACCCCAGAAGATATATATCTATATACACAATGTGACAGTTATTCCAGAACAGTGAGAACTAGGAGGAATTTGAGGTCGAAAACATTTTCAAGAAACTGAAAGTGTACTCATTTTAAAAACTGTTAACAGGGCAGTTTAAAGTCATTTTGCTAGTAAGGGAGTCCGCGCTCTTTGGAGAAAAGTGGAGAAGCATAAAATAGTGTTCAGACCTTAAAAAAAAACCAGCATTTATTTATGGCTGACAGGTCGGTGAGGATGAATACCGGTGGGCAACATGAATAGGCTAATGCTACACAGATTTTGCTATTATAAAGAGGGTAACTTCTCATGAGGCGGGGCAGGGGAAACTGAGCATGTGCTATGATGAATGCTCAATTGAAGAAAACAAAAAACTTACTAGCTGCCCTTTATTATAATCACCCAGCCACTTTCCCATTCATACAATCACAAAGATGAACTGTCAATCACTGAAAAAGAACAGCGATGTTAACAGGTACACTAAGTTTACTTTGACAAGACACGATAACGTGGTATTACAAATGACCCAGCAGAAAACGACTCTATAATTACAGTACCTGCACATAAGCTGCCATTCCGAAGAAGAGGGACATGCAGAAGTTGCAACACCTCCAGAGTCCCTGTGCTCGAGAGGCTGCACGGCTCCCCTTTAATATCTGCACATCCATGGCCATCAGATTCCCCTTACAGCCCCGCACTGCGCTCTCACAACAGAAGCAGCGGTTGTTTATTACCCACGAACAAGGGTAAAAGCGATTCATGCTAAAGGTTACGTTGCAACAGCACAACTGCTTCAATATGACAAAACTCGCAGTGCAGTGTTATAGACACAAAAAGCAGACTACAAGTCCGCCCTGAAAAACAAATAGAAAAAAGACTGCCAAAGATTAAGAAACTTTCTAAGGGTTCTAGATTAGCAGCCGTGTCCCGAAAAGGACCGCTCTTTTGTCGAGGCTCTCTAGGGGACGTCCATTCATTGGCATCACCAACGCCACAGAGGTGGACCCCACCCACACACCAGTGCAGTGTGGGACGTGATAGCGACTGAGGCATTTGACTTGGTCGGGTGGTTAATGCAGCTAACCGAATCTTAGCAGACCTCGGAAGCCTTGGGATGTGTTGGTAAAGCCGCCAGGTTGCCATGCAGCACTACGTTTCAATGTTTACATTTGTATACTAGTGTTTGTATATATTACGTCGCCAGATTTTGAAAACCAAAGCTGTCAGGCATTCACAAAACATAGAAGTATGCTTACAATTTTGCATCGTCCGAGGAACACAAAATTACTTCTTTGATTATGCCCAGGACTGGTAACCTGATTGAGGCAAGAGCTCCCCTGAAACTAAGCCCGACTACCCGCACGCGATCTGTGGCGGCTGCCGGAGAGTGGTGCTGGGCCAGGGGCCGCCCAGGTGATTGACTGGAGACCGGACACTCGTGGACCCTCCCAGCGGATGGCCCTCGACCCTAGAAGCTGTGGAGAGTGACTGGCGCTACACGCAGCACCTGAGGCGTAACACCGGCAGAAGACAGTGCATGACGGTCGAGAGGCCTAGAACGTGGTCCGCATGGGCCAGTTATCCTGACCGTGGTTCCGAAGCGCAATTCCACAGGTGAGAGCGTTCAGTGTGGGGGACACGGCAACTATTAACCTCTGACACGTATTGCCGAAACCCTCTCCCCTCACGTTCCTGGGAGCACCACGGCCCATAGGCCTAAGGACAAAGACAGCACGGCTGACGGCCAGAGTGAGCGAGAGCGCAGCTGCATCAGGTCCACGGCCCTATAAAGAAGCATATCTCTGGGAACCCAAATTAAGAGAAAATGGAATAGCATGCCGTACTGCACAGAGCTATAGTGTGGAAGAGTGAACAAGGCACCTTCTGAAACGCAAACAAACTGAGCTAGAGCAAAACTTACCTAAAGTGGCAGCGGGCTGCCTCATGTCCTCTCACGGCCAGACGAGACAAACAATGGCGGACACAAGCTTCCTTTTTTTCCGGATTTGGGGGCGTGTTCGTGTTCAAAAGTAGGCGTGGCTAAAAAGTGGAAAGAAAAACACCGAACACACCTCCAAATCCGAAAAGGACGGAGCCTATTTGGAGGGACGGCTCTCTCCTCCAATGGCTGGCCTCCATTTAGGAAGCCAGCCAATAGGAGAGAGCCAAAATGAGAGGCGGGACGAAGAGCCCCTCTAAGGAACATAATTTCTCAGTACTTCCGGTTCTGCCTTCGGCAGACTGGATATTACCTCGACCTAAAAAGTGCTAGTACGAAAGGTAAGGTGCACATCATCCAATTCAATCATTAGGCGAAATGCTACCTCCCGACTGATTGGTCTGTTTTTATAAAAATAGGGACAAAAATACTGTTTAAAATATTTTGTATAGTATTTGCAGGAAAATATAAAGTGCATAATGGTTTGCTGACTCCTCCCGTCACATGGGCACAAGTTAGGGATAAAATTAGGGCTATAGCCGAATGGGAAGCAGAGTAAAAAGCGTATAGTACCAGCTCTCAGCCGACACAGCAAACTGATCTCCCAACGGCTCATGGATAGCAATAAATATTTGTGGAGTGGGTAGCTGTGCCGTTCAATGGCCATATAGTTGCGCACAGTTGTCTTTCTGATCTCAACCTCCTCCCGCTCGATCTTATATAGGGAGTACAGGGTATTCTGCATTTCTTTTTTCGCCACAGAGGACACAATTGTTGGATCCCAAAAAAGGCTTTCCATATTTATACTACGCAAACTATCCAGCACACCACTCAGCTTTGGGATATCTAGACATTTATCACAACTTAAGCAGTCTTTAATAATCGACTGTGACAAGGAGGTTGCTTCATTTTTCCAAACGGCAATCCACATAAGCGACGGGCGGGCCCTAATAAAATCGGTTAAAGAATTAATGTTAAGCTCCTAGTGAGATATGTAATGGGAGGTTGAAATTGGGACACTCAATATCTTCCTGCAAAACCTATTCTCTTCTAACTGTAAAAGTGAACAGTCGGCCATTCCCCATATCTCCGTGCCATAAGTAGCCACCGGGGTACACTGAAGTTTGTAAATTTTCTGTATAGCTAGTAGTGCCCCTGTAGTCTTAGGGCAGGGTATACTTAAAATGGAGTTGATGGCCTTTGAGAACTTGCTCCTGGCGTGAGCTATATGCTCACTCCAGGAGCTGTTTGCAGCAAAGGCCAGACCCAAATAAACAAAGGATTTAACCGAAGTCATCCTATGCCCATCAATAATAATTGGACGTAAGGCAAGCTTACCCGGTCCACTGCTCATTAAAAATGATTTTTTTAAATTTACCCGTAGGTCTAGATTTTTCATATAGCTATTAAAATTTTGAACAAGGAGGGACAATGCATTAGCTGTGCGACCTATAAGGACCGCATTGTCTGCATAAAGCAGCACAGGGATGGGTTCATTGTTTATGTATGGGACATCTCGGGCGGGCCAATTTCAGAGATGCATTCAGGCCATTGATATATAAAAAAAAAAAAAGCAGGGGGGCCAAGACACATCCTTGTCTGACACCTCTGCCAATGTCAATATAACCCGAAACCTCTCCGCCCACCACGATTCTAACTTGAGCCTTAAGGTCTCTATGTAGAAAAGCTAAAAAATTCACCAGAGTTTCATCAAGACCCCCTGCCAAAAGAATTGCCCACAGCTTTGACCTTTTGACTAGGTCAAATGCAGTGGACAAATCCATAAAAGCCATATAGACCGGGGATTTTTTGGCGATAGTATATTTGCCAATGATTAGGTTCAGATTCAGGCATTGTTCCTTTGTTCCTACCTTTCCTCTAAAACCCAACTGACAGGGGTCTACAATATTAGCTGCAGTCCAATCCATGATTTTATTGTAGAGCACTCTACCCAGAATTTTGATGGTATTATCTATTAGGGAGATGGGGCGATAGTTGCACGGGAGAGACCTATCTCCCTTCTTAAAAATCGGGACTATTGTACTTGTGGTCCATGTGTCTGGTATCTTAGCCAACGTCAGGTTATTAAAAATGTTCAGAAGTAGAGGTGCCCAAAAAAACGTGTTTCACTTAATTAGGTCTATAGGCAGTCCATCAGGGCCTGGTGCTTTGTTGCCTAGACTTTGGTTGATTGCTTCAATTACTTCTAAAACGCTGATATCTATAGGTGTTGGATTACCTAAAATAGGAATTATGTTACTTGGGGATGGGGCAGAATAAATAGCTGAAAAATGCTCCACCCAAGCGTCACCAACTATAGTACAGCTAATTGGCGTCAGTGACTGACCCATGGAAAGTACTTCTCTCACTGCTGCCCAAAAAAGTTGCTGTTTGTTTGATTGGCGGCATCAGACAGTTTGGCCAACGTTCATTCAGAACTTCGCTCTTCCTGTTTTTTATAGCCACCTTATATTCTTCCCTAGCCCTTTTCACTATCAAGGGACATCTTGGGGTAATATTTAGGGCCCTGCGCAGATTCCTGTTCGCCTCCGAACAGTTGTGATTAAACCATCTGGGGTTAATGCCACCTTTTTGGGGGTCTAGACAATAGGCCTTTGACCAGCCTACAAATCTTTCCAAAGTCCCCAATTATCCGCAGCGGTGGGGATTCAAGAGAAAGACACGAGTCAAGGAGTGGTATATTTTTCTTAACCAAAGACCTAAAGATTTCCGAGTTGTCAGCCCCCTTTCAACACAGTCTTAAGTTGTCAGTCGAGACTGATAAATTAGAAGCCCCGCATTCTGACTGAAGAGTAGGCCCTCTGGTTGTATGTACCGTTATTTTAATGGGGTTATGATCCCCAAAGTCTGAAAGGACGACCTCAGCAGAGGCCAGCTGTTTTTCAATTATGGGGCATACAAAGATATAGTCGATTGTGGAACTACACCCCGTACCCCTATATGTTGGGTGATTTATCATGACCGGGCCTGCTACCAGGTTCAAGAACATTAGAAAAATTACAGGATTTCGTCAGCCTTTTAAGTTCTATGCCTCTGCTTGTCGATGGTTGAACAAAAGAAGCTATGCCGTTTGCTATTCCTTCTTCGCTAATCTTAGCATTAAAATCTCCTCCTACTAAAATTCCCAAAGGGACTCCCTTATCAGATTGGTTATCTAAATCGGAGATGAAATCAAAAAGTTTCTTAAAGTTTTTATTTGGAACTGAGTGAAAATCATTGTTATAAAAATGTACCAAATAAAATTGAAATCCTCTTTTAAACACTACAGCCTGGTAATTTAGGCTGTGAGTTTGAATTATTTTAAAACTTCCCCCGGCTGTCACCTTAAATCCCATCAGTAGACCCCCCGAGGGCCTTCTCATCCTTGGTATTTCTGAGGGTACACTGAGACAGTGATATCCCTCAATGTATAAGTCTTCAGTAGCCCACGTTTCCTGGAACACGAGGATATCATGTTCCCTGATCATTTTTACCAATTCGATATTTTCAAGTTTAGACCGTAGAGAGAGTTTCAATTAGCAGACATGGCATTCCGTGTGCTTTTACAAAAGCTATGCAAACTTAAAGCTGGTAAATCCATAAAATTGTGCTTCACTATTAGAGAAATGTATACTCAATGGAGTTGGTACATGTATTACAAAAAGGTGTATATTCACTCCTACTTGCAAAGAGGATTTGATCTTAAGAAATATTCACAGACTGAAATTTCTTGCATTACACAATATCGACACTACTTTTGATTTAGCAACTGAAGTGTCTATTGGTTTGGACAGTAACACTGTTAGATGCTGTGATTTATATTTAGCCACAAGCATGTTTGTGAGGTTTACACATCATCTACACTTGTTGGTTCATTAAGGTTTGTGGTAGGGTGGATGGTAAAACGCCATTGCCAAAGGGTTCCAACGGTTGAGTTATGGGTAGCAGAGGAAACATTTTATGCAGCTGCTCGTCCCGCGGAGCACGGGTTGCATGTTCTTGCTAAATATCAGTGGAGCTCCTGACTCATAATCTATAAATATAATAAAAACGAAAGTATGTCCGTTTGTCCTTTATGCATTATTACACCATTCATCCGATCAACATGAAACTTTGGGAAGTTGTTGAGTACACTCCCGCGATAGGTTTCTGGCGAAAAAAATATATATTGTTAAATATCGGCCATCCGGCCCCCCGGCCCCCCAGGGCCCTCATAATCTTTGCAATACTGAACGATTACAGTTTACGGTACAACTCGCTTTTGCAATGACCATCAACAAAGCACAAGGACAATCGCTGCAAGTGTGTGGACTACATTTGGAGAATCCGTGCTTCTCACATGGACAACTGTATGTGGCCAGCTCACGCGTGGGAAAACCTTCTGATTTATTTGTGTACGCACCAGACGGAAAAACAAAAAATACTGTGTATCCACAAGCACTCAAATAAATAAACAGAATTAAAACAACACTTTAAAATGTTTTCCTTATTTAAATGAATACGTTTCAATAAAAATGACACAATGTAAATTGAATGTTATCATAACAAGTTTCCTTAAATTTCCTTTCTTCTGAGATTGCAGCAACGCGCGACGGGTAAGCTAGTTTCGAATAAAGCATCCCCATTATTTCGACTGACCATTACTTCGAGCTTGGACATTACATCAACCTCAACATGGCTACAGCACACAAACTGCTAAGACTAGAGTTTGAATTGTAAATCCACTGTGCCCACAATCTCTGTAGTAGCCGTAGTTGAAGTAATGAGCCGTAAGGGTCAGTCTCAGTATTGGCGATCCTTTGTATAGGGGAGAGGTAGAAAAATATATGGTCTTACAATAATTAGTCTCTCTTTTTTTTATTTGCAAGGTGCAGTGACCTTGTTGGGAATATTCTTTGCCAGAGAGAAAAGTTGTGGATCTCTAATGTTTGAACCAATAAATATTCTGTGTAATCCAAATGACTGCCTGAAAATCACAGACTTCTTTTTGCACAGGGGAAAAAATGTGTTGATTTGAAAAAATATACAGCATTCTATGGGTTTTATGTAAGCGGAAGTTCTTGTGTGTTTATCCTCTTTCCCCGAATATAGTTGTGTCAAGTGAGCTGATTGCAGTAAAGAAATATTCAACAGTGGTTTTATGAAGCTGTGGTTAAAATCTACTTGAAACGTTCTCGAAAACCAGGTGTGCACGTACGGATGATGAATACATGCTCTAAGTAACAAAAGTAGGCCAGCGGGTTATTTTTTTTAATGTTGTCAGTAACTCGTCCGGATAATAAAAAGGCTGCAAACTGAGAAGCCATTCTGGTTTCCATAGCATCCCCTAAAGGACGTGCATAAAGTCTGTCATTTAAAATGAAGTTGTTGAGTGTGAACATTATTTCAACGAGTTTTGTGATTATAGGATATGTAAAGCTAGTGATTCTCTGTGTGAGCGTTTGGTACCAATATCAACAACATGGGCATGTTGAGGTCTACCACACTGGCCTAGCTTTTGCATATTGTAGAGGGAGTCTGTTATTTCTTGCCTGACGTTTCTTATGGTTTTAACCAGAGGTCTCAAGAGTTATTTTCTTTGGGTATTAATTTAGTGACCAGGAAACAAGATTTGTATTTCTTGGACAACATGCATCCCTTTGAAATACTTGTGCACTAACACACTCTTGGCCATGCACCTGCATATTAATTTTACAAATGATTCATCTGCGCAGCATAGGGTGTACATAAACCATACTTTACACAAATGCAGCTACTGAATTATGCCATTTACAAAATGCTATATTTGTGATTGTCTGGTACAAATCTTACCATTACCCAGTGATCAGGGTGAGGGTCATGCATTCGTACAACGGATGATTAGAATGCTAGTAAATGTTCAGAGAACGGAGAAGAGAAATATCTGCAATATTCTGTAATTTCACCTAAGGAATATCGACCACGTATCTTTGAGAGAAATACCTTTAAGCACATGAAGTGAGGGGTCCTTAAAAGGGGAGCCACAGTTGACCTACGGATAGAATATGGCAATGAGTTTAGATCAAGCCAGGAAGAATGTTAATGCAACAAGGAAAGCTAATCCACACTTGGCTATAGATCAATGCCAGAGATTAATGAAATAATCTTAGTTACATAGAAAGTAACCAACAGTACATATACAGACAAATAGGTATGGAAAAAAGGGAAGGAAACGCCTGCGCTCACATAGACCAGCTTATCACAGCGGAGTACACGTTGGGTTTGAGGTAAATGTACTCACAAAATGAGCAAGGTGATAGGTATAAAAATATTCATGCATAATCTCTTACATCACTTTCTGTTACTCTTTCCCATATTGACAGTCAGGCCAGTTCTCCAGCAGCTCTGCAACTCATAGGCACTTAGGCAAACCTTGAATCTATTATTTCTATTGTCCCTACAAATGGAGAAACCAGATACTTCGGCAGGTTCACTAAAATGTCAATGGTCTCTTTAATAGCTGAATAATCAAGGTTTATTCTTAGAGGTGTATGTGGGTAGAACAGGGGGCTCCAATGGGTTAAATGGCAGTTACCAACAGCTTGCCAGTACCCTGGAAATAGCTCCCTGAAGTTAAGTCCAGCACATTTCTTAATTTAGAAAGTCTACTATAGCAAAATAGAAGAAGGTCACTTTGCAAGTAAAGGAAAATATTTTCTTAAGAGTGTGTTAACCCAAAATGGAAAGAACACATTTGATAGAAAACCATGTATTATGTTTTCTAAACTAACCTGCAGATGTTTGAAAATCAAATTGATCGAAAATCTATGACATAGTTAAGATTCTATTTGAATGACAGGTCATACCGAGTTGCGGAGATTTATACCCTGTATTATTTATTTTGCGCAGGTGGGCACTTACTGCTTTGGCTGTTATTTCATTAGTCATAAGGATGCATTTTATTAAGCTAAAGATTTTCCTGACATTGCTGTTTAGAAACTCTGTCTTATGCATCACAGTGGTTAATGCTCTACTACTCATTCAAATTTTAAATATCATCAAGCCAATATATTGTATCAAGAATATAGCCTACAATAATATCATGAAGATATTTATATAAAGGCAAGTATAGTTTTATTTACGTTCTTAACTCCACACCTATTTATCTTGAGGATATGCATACCTTAAAGGTATGAAGATGTGGAGTTCGGAATGGTAAATATATACTTACCTATATACGTACCTTCAAGATATTGTACTAATGAATATTCTGGATATGATATTTTAGGATTAGTCAATATTGCAACATAAATCTGGGTGGCCACTACCACTCAATGTGTACAGTCTCTGATTTGGTCACTACTGCAACAATTGTCAAAGTCAGTAGCTTTGAATTATTATCATCAATCAGAAGTACCTCTAATTACAGAAGAGGTTGTAGACTTCTAGGGTAAAACATCTAGTTTAGATACCACATATATCTTGCAATAAATAGTTTGTTCAAGCTGTTTTTTTAATAAAAAGGAATAAGGGTTTTACAATAGCAAATACAAATGCAATATTTTTAAGGAGATACACGCAATTGAGATATTTAGGGAAGACACAGTAAACATGATCTTACCATCTCATCTGCTAGCAGCTTAGTTATCACTCTTAAGATGCTGATTCACAGGTAAAGCTTCGGTAGAGGTGCTGAAGGTTCACTGGTGTGACAAGGCTACTTAAGGATACAGTGGCGTAATGAACGTTGAGGGGGGGCCCCTGCAGGGTACATGAAGGGGCCCCCTCCGGACTCAATCTAGAGCTCCCCAGCAGAAGTGCGGTGCTGACGGCGGCCCCAGGAGGGTGAGGGCCCCCCGCACCGCGGGGGCTGCAGTGGCCTGTGTTACGCCCCTGTAAGGATATCTTTCACAGTGTAATATACTGGCCTTGAGTAAACGGAGTGTCAGTCTCACACTGGTAATAGGCCACCTCACGTGGTGCCTCTCATCAGGTCAGATGTCGAACTTAAGACGCAGAGTGCAGCAGTTTACAGATGTGATGGGCCACTTCATGGGGCACCACATGCAGGGCGACAAAACGGCCTCTGGTCAGCAGTAATTCAACTAGTTAGCAGGAGGAAGGTCGGACTAAGCCAAGGAGCATTGCCTGGAGTATCAGTCACACATAGCACCTTATGGCAGCATAGATATACGGGATTTAAGCTCTAGCAATGCAAGACAAACTCTAAATGTGCAAGGCAATCTACTTTATCAGCAGAGCTCAGTACTATTAATCTTCTCTACAGTCCGTTGGATTTTGTAATATTCCTTTAAGGAAAGGCAGCCATGAATTTGATCTCCAGTCTGGCCCTTTCTCTACTGGATTGTTCAATGCAAGTCAAAACAGTGGATACAGGATAAGTGAGAGAGGTGTGCTTATATCCAATCTTAGGGACAGTTGGTGTCCCCAATTGTTTAGTCAATTCCAAATTTACTTCAAACTTTTGAGAGGAGCCAGTCCTTGCTGAATTCACTTCTCTTTTAGGTAGCAGCATTTACAAGGAAACCATTTGGTGTTGAAACCAACGTCTTGTCATTTTACCAATTTACGGAAAAAGGAAAAGAAATAGTACTCCTAGAGTGTTTGCAAGTTCACTTTCCGACCAACCACTTTTTTCCTCAACTCTGGAAGAAGGTTCACGTCTGCCATTGTCAGGAGTACATTTCCAACATTTCTCAGTGTGAGAAAAGATTAGTTGTGGAAAACCCTTAAACCATGCAAGTTAGTAGGTTTGCAAAGACTCACAAGGTCATTCTAACCCTGGAACTATTGCTTACGACTACCTCCAGCCCCAGTATGTAGATCTGTGGAAACGTGGTAACATAAGGGATTGCAAGTATTCAAACACTACTATGGTATGAGTCCTGCATAATCAGAGAGGCTATATCAGAGCTTCTATATAATGAGATTGCTGCCATAATTTGTGGCTGCACTACATGGCACCAAGGGGACACGTGGATCTTGTTACAGGACAAGTAGATTTATGACGCAACCTGCCCAATGGACAAGTAGATATTTTATTAAATTCCACACCCCTGTAAATACTAAGTTACCAACCATGTGGACTATTTGAAGGTTACTAATGCAGATGTGTTTGTTGGTTCTATGCAGACGTCAATATGACAGAGACCTCTTTCTCGAAATTACGGTTTCCCTAACTTTTGAACTATGAGAAAACATGGAAATAATTGATTATTTTGGTAGCCTCAATTCTGCCCACCATACAGCAATGTAACATTCCAGTTGTTTAAATAAGTTTTCATAGACAGCAGATTCTTGATAGACTCCTACAGAAGGTGTATGATATCGGAAGTACTCTTAACCTCAATAATGCATAGCAGAACTTTATAACTATTTTCTGATTCAGTTACCATAAACTATAAGTGTGACCTACCCCTTAGAGAAGGGATGTATTTTGCATATATGTAGAGAAAGAATTGTGTATGTTGAGAGTTTGCTACAAGAGTGGCGCATAGACATCATTACATGGGAATTTAAATATAGCAATCCCAGCAGTATACTACAATCAGAATTGCCAGAGGTTCATGATAACTTATGGGGCTAAAGAGACTTTGACTTAGAGAGTGAACTGAAACACTACTGGGACCAGTCAGAGAATTCGGGGACAATGGAAAAAGCAAGGGCAGAGTAAGGTAAGAGTTGCAAGTCATCAGGATTCGAAGAGCTGCCAAGCCAGTTTTACAAAGTATACAACAGAGGCCACATTATGAACAGTTGACTGTTCGGTTTCGACAAAACAGATCCGTTGATCAAAAACTTTAAAGTGGAAAAGCACGAGGACTAATAACATAAAGGCAGGATACTGTCACAGCAGATGGGGTAATGGCTGTCACTAAGACTGAAACAAGGCAGAGTAAAAACATGGCACCATGTGGTGTGTGTCTTCCACTGTAAGTATAACCCGGAAAATGGAACTGAGCAGTGGCAAAATCCAGAAATGTCACTGCCTGCACCTTCTTGCTGTGGGGAGCCACACAGAAACCCAAGATGTTCTGTCAGTAATTAGCCAAATTGAAGAGGGGCCTAGAAGAGTGAGAGCAAAATACCTTCAGTATCATTGTATCGATTTGTATACACTTTTTTACCAAGCATTCTCCTGGACATCTCAGACTACATTTATGGAACAGAACAAAAACTATATTATGTTTGCATGTGCATTTAAAATCAATAAAAAAAAATGCCCAGCTACAGATTACAATAACATTTTTTATCAACCTTGTTTAATCAGGAATTTATGTGCTAATCTGATAATTCCAATCCAACTATCATGGACATTTTTGTATCAATTATTTTTACATCAATATTTACTTCCGAGAATAAATACGTCAGTGTATCTATTCGTAGACTTAAATAGGTTTCCATGAGAGACAGGAATCCTAGTTAACTGGGCCATATTTTCTAACAAATAAGGCCTAAAACAAGAGATCCTGCACCTTGGGGAGATTAGAATCTGTGCTCGGATAAATCACACAGTAATACATTTGAGCACTGTACACGTGCATAGTGATTGTGACTTAGTTCATCCACTAAAATATTATTTTAATACTGAAAATCTGAAGCAAATTTGCTGAAAATAGATAACCATTTCATATTTATCTAGCAAGTGCACCTAAAGCAGTCTTGTAAACTGTAATACTACTGAAAGCCAAAGCTAAGGAAAACAGAATTATAAAATATTGTTAACGATATTGTCAATGGTGGGTGTCAACAGTCACCAACATGAGCGATTCTATATTGGTTAATGTACGGAAATAATGTATCACATCTTCCCAAAAGAAAAGCTGTTTTGATTGCAAAAGTATACTTGGTTACAAACATTCACTTTAGATGTCAACATAGAATAATTAAATAGCAGGCATGTGAATCGAAGTATCAGAATGTTAGTCACTTACTATTTCCCATAGTACTGTTTTGTCTCCCTGTTCCTTTTACAGGGCTAATAGAACTGCTGCACTTCCGAACTTACACATGACATATCGAATACAAGACTAGCTTTGGTACTTATAGAACTAATTAATTTTAGGCAAAAATGATCTAGGTTAAGCAATTTTTTTGTGGAAGCCAAAAAGGAGACAAGGGCTGTAGGGGCAAATCAAAGTCACATAATAGCTAGTGGCAGAAAAAGGAGCCTTGCACGAAAAAGCAGCCTTCTTCCAAAGTTTTTAGAGTCTAAGCTTGTATAGGTAAGTAAACAGATGTGTTTTATCACTCTCCAAACCTCCATCATGTCAACTATATTGCTCCTTCTGGATGGCTGCCGTGGCACAATTTTTGCTAGCATGGATCTGCATCTAGTTTGGTAAAAATATTTATTTTACAATATGCTAACAGTTTCATTTGTCCATGGAGAGAGATGTTCACTTGTTAAAAAAATACAAATAAAAACTAGCTCATAAAACTATGTAGTTGTTCGGTTTATTTCCAAACTCATAAGATACGATTCCCACTTTTAGTTCTTAAAAAATGCCACGTAGTAACTGTTCTGTCATTTAAGCTACACTATTAAAACACCAAGCAATGGCAAAAACCAAAGTCTTGTCTTTAAAAAGCAATGCAGATCTACTGAATTTGATAATGCTTGTTGCAGATACTACTCCGCAACGGCAAAAAGAAGAAAAACATGGTTGTTTACAAATACTGAAGAGCATTAACAAAATTAAAAACTAAAATAGCGCTATTATGTGTATGCATGAATGCGTCATTATGCTATGGCAGCCCAGAGTGATGACATATACATGAGCATACATCACCAAGTACGCGCAAACATAGGATAATCATACAGCATCACCATTTATTTTAATTTACCATTCCGTGATATAGGAAGCCTACCTTGTAGAAGTAAATAAAACCACCCTGCATTATGTAAGGGAAAATAGAATGCGTCTAGAGCCGAGACCTAAAAAGGAAGTGAATTCCTCAACCCGGTTAAAAAAGGCACCAAGCATAGAAACGCAAAACAGGGCCAGCACACACCATGTTCTAGAACATCAGAAGCACAAAAGGTGGATGAGTGAACTCAGCAGCCAGGGATCCCTGGATGTGTAAATGTAAATGTATTGGCATTTATATAGCGCACTACTTACCCGTAGGGTCCCAAGGCGCTTCGACAGCTGCGAAACCCTTCCTGGCTTCCCTGAGAGATGGTCCCTTAATGGGTATCTCCAGGGTGAGACCAGGCATACCCGGCGGTCTGGTGGGGCCGTTAGTGAAGATGAGGCAAGCTAATGCCCAGAGTTGCCGAGTGTGATCGCTGATCAGAGTGGGCACCGAGGCGAGAGAATTATCGAGTCCGCTGACCCTGGTCCAGAAACCTGCCGCGCCGGGAATCGAACCCTGGTCCCGGGCCGTCCTCTGCTCTTGCTCTCGGGTCTGCCGCCTCTAACCAGTGAGCCACACTAGGAGGAAGGGATGTTCATATGTGACACCGGCGTCAGAGTGTTGGATACAAATAAGTCTGTGATAATGACGCCAAAGGGGCAGGTGCAAAATTGTTGCGAATATTAAATATCTTGTTATATAAGTACAAATATTTAGAGGAGCAAAAGGGAACTGTTAAAATATGTCAGGCGAAAATCAATAGTCCTCCCTTACACTTCGTGCATGAAACGGAAATATATGAAGCATAGAAAAAGGTCTGGTGGCAGACTGGAGGTCCAGCACGAAAAAGGCCTGTCACCAGCCAGGGACGGGCTGTGCTATTGACGGAGTGGTTCCGTCACGGCCCGGCCGGCACGCCTGTGCGGCAGCGATTTCGCGCCTGCGCTGAGCGTTCTATTGATCGGGCTGGGCCGTGCCGGAACCACTCCGTCACAAGCACAGCGCGCCCGAGGCTCGTGATGGAGCGGTTCTGTCATGAGCATGGGAGCGCCGCGCGGCACCCTCCCCCCACCCCATCCTAGCGCTGCGGCGGAATTACCGCCGCAGCCAGGGGTTAAAGCACAGAAAAGGCTCTAGTGGCAAGATTGGAGGTCCATATCTGTGCCGAACTATTTCTGATCACAGCCCCGAATTAGTGTCTCAGAATTAGGGGCATGAGCGGCCTTGCATTCTGATTTGACGTTTAAAAGGTAGAGGCCATAGATGATTCCATTTTTACAAATAATTATGGAGAGGCTATAAATGCTTACTTTATTGAAAATGCTGGAACAGCTACAGCCTCTTTGATTGAATGGGATGTATTTAATACCGTGATCAGGGGTAGATATATAGCAGAGGTGGTTGGAGTGCTTAGAATTCTGGTTGGTGAGGTGGAAACTCAGGAAAGGGTACTTAGAAACCTTCAGCAACGTAGGCCAGGTAATCCTACTCTTAAATATCCCCTGCTTGAGGAAAAGGAAGTGGCAGCCCAAGTTGGAAAATTACCTTGTTTTGATTATAAGGAATATTTGACACATGCTCATGCTGTGCATGATCCGGTTTGAAATGGCTTATTAATGTTCTCTTTCTTGAATATCACACATATCTATATCCTCCAGGCCTAGAGCCCTACCTCGAGATATTGAGGATTTTTTATCACTAAGCCAACTGCAGCTCCTATCGCATAAGGATGTAGATGATTTGGGGGAGATATAACTATATAAGAAATTAGAGCTGCCATAACAAATATGGTGCATGGTAAGGTTCCTGGAGCAGATGGCTTACCTGTAGAGGTCTTTGCTGCATAGAAGAATGAACTGATTGCTAGATTGGAAGAAATGTATTCTACTTCTTGGAAGACAGGACACATACCGGTATCTACATGCGAAGCGCTGGTCACTCTTCTTTTGAAACCTGGTTGCCCTTCAATGGATATTTGATCCTATAGGCCATTGTCTATGCTCAATGTACATTATAAAATTCTAAATCGTTTTCTGGTAAGCAGACTCTTAAAACATATGCCCTTTTTATTTCGTACTGATCAAGTGGGCTTTATTCCAGGGTGTAATAAAGCATATAATATGCGGAGGCTTATCTCTCTCTTAAATTATGATTTTCTGGTTAAGGGCAAATGTCATACCAATGGGCATTGAGAAGGCCTTTGACAGATTAAGCTGGGAGTTCTTATATTCTGTAATGGATCGAATGGGTTTGGGTGCAAGAATTATTCGCTGATACAAACTTCTCTATACAGGTCTTAAGGCGCGGAAATGTACTTGAAAAGTGGTATCTGAATCCTATGATGTGGAATGCGGGACTAGATAGGGTTGTCCATTGTCCTCCGTATTATTTGCTATTGCACTGGAGCATCTGACCAGTGGTGCCTGCACCATGTACTTTTTACAATGGGAGGGCAAACCCATTTTGCGGCATTAAATGCTGACAACATGTTGCTCTTTCTCTGAGATGTTGGGATGGATTTCTCTGGGTGTACAGACTTATTAAACCGTTTTCGTTTAGTATCTGGGCTACATATTATTTGACAAAAATCTCACTTGTTTCCACTCTGCCAAGATGACGTGCAGCCCCTGATTTTACATGGGCATAATTGGAGCCCTACATGTATTAACTATTTAGGAATTTAAAATATATCACAGCCAGAAAGATTTATTAGATTGGAATATTGGAGTAGCTGTTAGAACATTTAGAACCAGTATTAATCTTTCGACAAGCTTACCATTATCCGTGGCTGGCAGAATAGCAGTAGCTAATAAGGTGGTGCTACCAAGATTGCTCTATTTCTTTAACATTTTGCCGTAGGTGGTGCCTCAATTTAGGGAATTGAAATTGCTACTTCTGTAATTGTTTTGGGAAACAGGTAGGCATAGAGTAGCACTAACTAAACTACAGTGCCCTGTAACGGAGGGTGGGTTAGCTGCTGCTGATCTTGAATCTTATTATCTGGTAGATCAACTGCAATGGTTAAATAAGTGGGTATGCTGTCAAATGAACCTTGGGCAGGGGGCTATTGGCTTACTGCCTGATTTTCAGGACTAATTGAAAGTTTTCTTGCTTCCTATGCAGAGAATGCCTGCAATTTCTCAGGAGCTGCTAATGATATAGCAATGCTGGCATGCAGCAAACGTGGGTCCAGGTACCTTATTCACCTGATATGCCAATAAAATGGATGAAAATAGTGGCCCAGGTACGAGCGTTACCAGGGATTGAAAGATGGACTACCTTCGGGGTGAACAGTGTTGAGGGCCTATATCGGGATAGAGTATTGCTTAGATAGGACGATTTCACTGAAGAATTCAATACACCTAGAGTGCAATTGTTCGTAAACAGGGCAATGGTTGCAACAATAAGGAATTATTCGAGAAATTGAGATGCTGAACCTGCCACACATCAGGTGTGTCAAAAGCTCTGTACACCAGGGTATGTAACAGTGGTCTTCTCTATATCATGCGATTCGTGCAAATATTCTTTCTTTTGTTGCTGATTTGAAAATAAAATGGGAGAGAGACTTAGAGTTACAAGTGAATGATTTGGACTGGGATAGGATTGTAGTGTACATACCAGCTGTTTCTAGAAATGCTACATTCAAATTAATTAATTTCGATATCCTGGGTAGAGCATATTTTACACCTGGCAGGATTAACATGTGACTGCTGCTGCAAAATGCCCTAGATGTTGGGAGTCGGGGCAGAAAAACTTCACATGGTATGGTCCTGCCATTCATTAGCGAGGTTTTGGAAAGAATTAATAAAATATATTAATGGAAAAAACTTGCGAGATATACCTTGTACACCTTTAGTCTGCCTCCTAGGGGGTTACCGTTGCCCTAAGAATAAGAAAACTACTACTAGACTTACTGGCTGAAGTATGATTTTGGCAAAACGAGAATTGACTATGCACTGGGAATTGGCACAAGGTCCTCAAATTACTAGATGACGTAAAGAGAAAATTAAATGAGCAAGTTTGGAGAGTGATGTGTTGTTTTGTGAGATAAAAAGAGGGTGTAGGGAAATTGAAAGGGTTAAAGCGTGGAAACACCTGGGGGATAGCTTGTTGGCATCCGTGATGTCATTTAAAATGTCATCAGTGATGTCACTGACCATGTCATGAGTGATGTAATATGTGAGGTCATATTCAGTGCATTGCGAGGACGCGAGTTATAGATAGCTCAGCTAACTATAACTGCTGAATTTCACTGGTTTTGTACGAGTAAAATCTGACCCTAACTTTAACGTCCCTGTAACCTTTGGTTGTTTCACTGTATTAATATACTTGAGGAAGAAGAAGAGTCTGAAACTGGGAAGTACCAACAATCCCTTGAATCAGACAAAGAACTGTGTCACAGCCTAGGAATAGCCACAAACAGAGGGGAGCGACAGTGGATTAAAAAAACAATCTACGTTCTGTCCACAACTACCACCTGGGAATACAAATGATTTATTTCATGAGATCATGGTGGAAGAAGTTAATAAAATCTCTACAAATTCCATCAAAAATAAATCCAAGAATAAACAGAAAAATTGGAATTTAATAGCAGGAGAGCATAAAGCACTTAAAGAACTGAGAGAAGACCCCACAATAATTATCAAGGCCTCGGATCAAGGTGGAAACATTGTGGTCCAGAACATGAGTGATTACATAGAAGAAGCAAATAGACAGCTGGGGAATGTAGATCGCTATGAAAAACTTGTGGATGACCCAACAAAGACCTGGACCAAGGAATAACATTGGATGTTACTAAAATGGAAAGAGGATGGCCTAATTAACTTTGAAGAATATTTATATCTGAAAACAGACCACCCTATAACAGCAACAATCTACTCTCTACCAAAAGTACATAAAGCAACCCACAATCCACCAGGTCGACCAATAGTTAGCTCCATTGGATCGCTACTAGAATCTACATCCAGATTTGTGGGCATTTTCTTAATGAATTATGTGACCTCCCTACCCTCATATCTAGGGGACACTATGGATTTGTTAAACAAAATTCAAAAGATCAAATGGAAGGCTGGTTTTTATTGATGGCAACAATAGATCATCGCTCTACACATCAATCCGTCCCGCTGATGGAATACAAGCTGTCAAACAATTCCTGCAAACTAGATCAATAAGCCATCTGGAACACTCTGCGGTGTTGATAGAAATGCTGACCCTACTGCTTACATCACAACATCTTCCTCTTTAAAGGCGAGCGGTACAGGCAGCGACAAGGTACAGCGATGGGGACCTATTGCATGCCAACAGTGGGCACCCACAAAATCCTAAATGGAGCATACCAAACGGTGAAATGCTTCTAGCAAAGACGAACTGCTCTGAAACCTTTGATTTGGATTGTGAAATCATTGAGATGAGATATCGATACATTGAGAGGGGTTATCCATTGGAAGTTATTGAGAATGCCAAGTCCAGAGTCAAATCAAAAGTAAGAACTGACCTCCTAACACCATCTAAAATAAAACAAAAAGAGGAGGGGGGTCAGGAAGAAACAGCCTTACGATTGATTATGGATTTCAACAATCAAAGCAGAGAAATGAAACATATCATTAGCAGGAATTGGGAGATTTTAATCTTGGATGAGTCACACAGAAAAACATTGACACCATATCAGAGTATCACTTACCTCAAAACCGCTTCCCTAGCATATATCTTGACTCAGAGCCATCTGGAGATACGAGAGCCAAAAACAAACTCATGGCTAAACACACCAGGATTCTGGAAGTGTGTGAAATGTCGAGCCTGTTATCATGGTATAAATGTAACAACCTACCAACTTCAGAATGGAAAGATTGAAAGCATCTTTGACCACATTACGTCTGAATCAAAATATGTGGTCTATAGATTGACCTGTCCCTGCAGAAAACACTACATAGGTAGCACGATCAACCAATTAAAATTACGAATCCTACAGCACTTATGTGCAATAAAGAACAAGTATTTTTGTTATCCCATAGTAATGCACTTTTATGAATACCATTCTAGTGATTGAAAACAACTGAAATATTCTGGGATAAAAATTGTGAAACATACAGAAAGAGGCGGGATAGAACCCTGAAGTTGCGCAGATTGGAATCTTGACTAATCTTGGCGATTGACACTGAATATCCATATGAACACAATCAAGATGCAGGATTACACGTTCACTTGTAAATATTGAAGAATACATAGGATTAAATGCTGAACTGAATTTTAATGTCACTCTTTACCTCCAGTATAGATTTTTTTTGATTTTGTCACCTTTGTTATGAACTCCCTGTCATTGTACATAGAACTTTGCACAATTTTGAGTACTATACTCTTGCCGGGAAAAACAGTGTGCTGTAAACCCCCCAGGCGGGGGAGGAACGTGAAGTTCTTTTTGCTGCCAGAGCCCGTGGTAGGACAGGGGGCTCAACGCTGACCGCAGCGCACGGGACTCCAGGTACCAGGAGTCCGTGCACCTGAGCACCCGAGCACCTGAGTGGAGCCCGCCCCAAACCACCACCGACGCTTCTTAACTGCTCGCAGGTCCCACTGTTGCGGGTCCCGGTTCAACACTCTTGCCTGGAAAAACAGTGTGCTGTAAACTCCCCAGTCGGGGGAGCAACGTGAAGTTCTTTTTGCTGCCAGAGCCCGTGGTAGGACAGGGGGCTCAACGCTGACCGCAGCGCACGGGACTCCAGGTACCAGGAGTCCGTGCACCAGAGCACCTAAGCACCCGAGCACCTGAGTGGAGCCCCGGCCCAAACCACCACCGACGCTTCTTAACTGCTCGCAGGTCCCACTGTTGCGGGTCCCGCTTCAACACTCTTGCCGGGAAAAACAGTGTGCTGTAAACTCCCCAGACGGGGGAGCAACGTGAAGTTCTTTTTGCTGCCAGAGCCGGTGATAGGACAGGGGGCTCAACGCTGACCGCAGCGCACGGGACTCCAGGTACCAGGAGTCCGTGCACCTGAGCGGAGCTCCGCCCCTTCATCATCTCGGTATTTAGTGTTGCGCAAGGTCACGCAGCGCGGGACCAACGCCGGACTAAGCCCGGGACAGGAGCAGGACAGTCTGCGACAGTCCGCGACTGGTCAAGGCTGGGCTGGGCCACGACCCCTGCACGACTGTACCCAGATTCAACAGACTTAATTACCGTAGAGAACTGTGGACCATATATGGTAATTCTAATTTTTATAAGTGAATTAGCTGCTAGCGCTAATCATTGCAGTTGTACCCCGGACTATCATTTATTAATGTTTACCGGGTTTCTGCTTAATTTCATTTCAGTGCTTTCCGGACTTTTAAAATTTGATCTATTTTCTTAACATAAGGCTTCCTATCATCGTATTGGTGTTAAGTGTTTTTTCCCTTGTAAAATGTCTAAAAATCTGGGAGGAAACGTCCGACCCACTGTAGCTAAACTCGACAACTATCTGGTGAAAGTTGTTGACAAAATTAACAAAGAACGGAGATTATCTTTGGGACGGGGGATTGACTTAGATCCACCGATCATCGCAACTGAGATACCAATTCCCCTGTCTACCTCTCAGTCCATCCCAGCTATAGATGATAGCGATGCGATAGGTTCTCCTGACAATTCAATTATCCAGGGCAGCATTGCCTCGGCGATACCACAGGATAACCAAGATACTAATGTTTCCACTAACGACTCTGAAGTTCCCAGCACCCCAACCCCTAAAGTGCAAAGACTATTGAGGTCAGGGAGACATTTAAGTAGACCCATGCTGCCAAAAAGGGGGGTAACCCGTAAGTATAAAAGAAACACTGACTCTATATCAAAAGGAGTAGCTAACGACCTACATAGATCCCAGGATGATATAAGCCCCACCAATTTTACACTAGCTCCTGATCAGTTAGACGCTTTGATTGGTATCATTGATGCCAAGCTAGAAAAAATCGTACTACCCCTATTGGATAAACTCGAGACAGTTTCTAGGGAATTGACACGCTTGGGGGGATTGGTGCAATCTAGTTTGAGTCCAAACATTAGTCCCCCACCGGCCCCTATGGCGAGTGGTGGTACCAGTATGCCCATGCAGCTCAACAATAGCCCCTTAGGAGCTGCTGCGGTTCGGCCTGACTCTTGTCCGCCCTCACAGCAAAGTAATATCCCAAACACAGCTGCCATGGTTCAGGGTCAAACTAATAAGCCTCCGCTGCCGACCACCAAAGGTTTAGCTAAAGTAACAGCGGCGATACCAGTATGCTCCAATACCGTCCCCTCGTCTCTGCCATTTACTGTGATTTCAGGTAATCGGACCACCAACGCAGATAGGGGGGGAAGTCCAAAACCCACGGCTATTCACACCCGAATCTTCCACCTGACTGTGCACCCTATGTGGCGGTACTGACCAACGTCCCGCCAGTCAGGGAAGATGGGCCCCATTGTGTAAACGAATCGCAGGAATCGCTTGAACACAAAACCGTGGCATGGCTCAACCGTGAATGTGGCTTCCCAGTTGCCCTGGCGGACCAGATTTTGGTCACCACCAGAACCAACTGGCTCGGTATCATTATAAACTTTAGTAATCCCCACCTTGCAACTACTACTCTGATTAGAGCCACCTCCTGCCCCTGTAATGAGAATGGTATTTCTCTTCGCCCCCTGGGTTATTTTTATAGACAGTTCATAGGCCAACCCCACAGGGACGATGGGCGGATAAATAGGAGGGGTGCAGGTTTTTATAGTGAGCAAAGTGGATTCCAGGTGGACATTTCCAACTGTTTCCAATGTCTAAGTGGGCTAGATCTTAACGATTGACTGGAGCCTGGTTTGACTACTATTATTAACTCACCCTAGACCCCACAAAACCGGAGAACTACAGGCCCGTCTCACTGCTCCCCTGGGTATCTAAACTAGCAGAGACCCACGCTAATACCGTACTCAAGGACCATTTGGCAGAAAATAACATCTTGGACCCCTCCAAACACGGGTTTAGGCCTGGGCACAGTACGGAGTCCGCCCTTCTTTCCACCACTGAACACCTCCGGAGGATTATGGACTCCGGTCAGAGTGCTGCGCTGATACTGCTTGATCTCAGCGCAGCCTTTGACACGGTTTCCCATAATATCCTACTGGGTCGTTTGGAAAGCAATGGGATCCAGGAACTGGCACTTGAATGGTTCCGATCGTTCCTTGCGAACAGGTCCTTTCGTGTGTCAGCCCCCCCATTTATCTCCCAATCCCAAGCTATCGGCCAGGGAGTCCTGCAGGGCTCTTCCCTCAGTCCATCCCTTTTTAATTTGTATATGCAGCCCCTTGCGGCAGTGGCCAAAGAATGGGATCTCACGCTGGTGTCGTACGCCGACGACACACAGCTGGTAATCACCCTCACTGAGGTGCCCTCCACCTCCGCCACAAGATTTAGGGATGGACTGGCCGCAGTCACCAACTGGATGACTGCAAATTGCCTACAACTGAATGCAGGGAAAACCGAGGTGCTACTCCTAGGCAAGAGCCCCAGTTGCTGGAACGACCACTGGTGGCCCCAATTGCTGGGCCCTACCCCCCCTCCCAAATCTCTGGTTAAAAACTTAGGTGTATGGCTCGATTCCGCACTGAACTATCAGACTCACACCAAAAAAGTAGCTGCTACCTGTATTGGGTTGCTGAGAAGCCTTAACCCCATTCTAGGCTTCTTTGACCACAAAACACGGCAGCTGATTGTCCAATCCACCATCCTGGCCAGGTTGGACTACGCAAGCGTCCTACTACTGGGCGCTAACAAAGCCGAGACAACTAGGTTTCAGCGAATACAGAACGCTGCGGCCAGGGCAATAGTAGGCCTCCCCAGAAGGTGTTCTGCTAGAGCCACCATACACAGACTCCACTGGCTTCCCGTGGAAGCCCGCATCCAATTTAAGGCCCTTACCACTGCTTTCAAAATCCTGAAAACTGATGGCCCCGAACTCCTCCGCTCGCTTTTAACACCTTACACCCCCAACGCAATCTACGTTCTACGGGGCAACACTTAGTAGTGGTTCCCCGCACGAAGTTCTGCCGCATAGGGGGTCGCTCTTTCAGACTATTGGGAGGAAAACTTTGGAACTCCCTTCCCCTCCACATCCGTTGCCTTGATAACCTGTCCGCTTTTCGCAAAGCAATAAAAACTCACCTCTTCCCACCTCTATAAGCCTCTTCTCTCCCCCCCTGCAGGTTGTGCTATGGTTCTTAGCGCCGGGACGCCCCGTTGCTGGGGCAGCTGTCGCGCTCAACAAACCTATAACATAACATAACATTGTTAACAGGGAGGAGCAGGGTCCATGTGGTGGTGGACAGAGTTTTTATCCACTGGGGTGTACAACCATTGCCAGTGAAGTATGTACCCCTGTAGATTGTATGCCTGTGGCTATGGTGGGTGATACTGGTGGAGGTATGGAGAGTTCACCCAAGATTACTACCTCCGAGGTTAGCCCACAGCTTGCACCTATTCAGCATGGTAGTGGTCAACCACCCTCTGGAGAAGGTTTTTGTAGCTGCCATATTGCTAGTTGGAATATTGCAGGTATTAGGTCTAAATCGGATTGTCTGGGTTGGACAGAATTTTTAGCCTTATTTGAAATTATATGTTTCCAGGAAACTTGGTGCCTGGACTTTAAGGGCTATGACGGATTCGTCTCATATCAGCTACCCGCTATTGGATCTTCGTCGGGGAGAGCGAAAGGGGGCCTCCTGGTTTGGATTTCTGTTGAAACTCCTTTGTTGGTTAAAAAATATGTAAAAGTGGGGGTGCATTCTCAGATCCTGTGGTTGTACAATGCGGATGGTTGGAACATCCTTTTAATCAACTTTTATAATAACACTTTTGACAACACTAGGGACCAGGCGGTAAAAGCACTATCAAGTGCCCTTGACGATATTATTAAAGCTTCTAATGTCATCCTTGATCTGTTTATGGCAGGGGATTTTAATGCTGCCACTTGCCCTTTTTCTGATCTAAACCTATGCGGGGTGGTAAATTGTGAAGGAGAGGGAGTATTACATTTTCAACATAATCATTATGGGGAATCATTAAATCTCTTCCTCCATGGACACGATATGAATATTATGGATAATGAGAAAAACGATTGTGAGGAACCCACCCCCACCTTCACAGGCCGTGGAGCTTCCTCAGTGGTTGATTACATCTGTAGCTCCTCGAGCCTAGAACCCTCGATTGTGGCACCTAAGGTTGTAGATATGCAGCTTAGTGACCATAATTGCTTGTCTGTAGAGGCCCTGCTATGGGAAAACAAAGGGACTCCAAATACGGGGAGTATTAATAACAACGAACCCCACCGCCCCAATGGCATGAGAATCAGATGGAAAGGGGAAAAGGCAGAGATTACGTTTGGTTCCATTATTTAAAGTTGTTTGTCAGAAATAGTAGGGATTTTAGACGACGATGATGCCACTGCAAACTCTATAAAACAATTTATTTATATTAACTCTGTAATTGATTTTAAACTCACCATTACCTCTAAACATAAGGAAGGTTGCTTGCGGGGATGGTTTAACCAAGCCTGTACATCAGCTCTTAAAGAATTAAAACTGGCACTAGCAGCCAAACCCAGAGACAAGAGCTTGGTTTTAAACCTCAGAGGTAGTTATAAGGAAACTTTAAAACGCAGGAAAGCGGAGCTCCAGCAGGATGCGTGGGACAATTTGGCACAGGCCGCTGAACTGAACGACTGTACCCTGTTTTGGAAAACAATTAATTCCCCTTTTCTTAAAGATGAAAAAATCTCTGAATTAACGACCACCGTTCTTAGGGAAGAGTGGATTTCTCACTTCTCTAAAACCTTTGACTCAGGCAGTGTAAGGGAGGATACGGCGGTTAGATGG
Organism: Lissotriton vulgaris; assembly: GCF_964263255.1. Lineage (NCBI taxonomy): Eukaryota > Metazoa > Chordata > Amphibia > Caudata > Salamandridae > Lissotriton > Lissotriton vulgaris. The sequence continues at coordinate 734,084,257 of NC_141691.1, read as the reverse complement.
CCTCATCTGCCACTTAACATCTCCGTTCCAGAGGTCTTAGATAGTATCAGGGCTAGTAAAGGGGGGAAAGCACAGGGTCCGGACGGGGTCCCAATCGATGTTTATAAACTAGTACCCGAGGTATGGGGTATACTTTAAACTAATATTTTTAATGCCGCAGTCTGCAATGAGGTACCCCCCACATGGGAAGAATCGATTATTATTCCAATATTGAAGAAAGGCAATCGTGGGGATGTTAAGAACTATCGACCGATTTCCTTGCTGGATTCTTCCGTAAAAATCATGAGCAGAGTTCTCATGGTAAGATTAGAAGAATGGGTGGAGGAGAATGGTATACTGGCTGACAGTCAAAGTCAGCAAAAACAGGCTCTATTTATCTCTGCCTTGCGGATTTAAGTAGTGCCTTCGATCTAGTGGATCACGCCATCCTGTGGGCCAAGCTTATTGAAATGGGGGCTCCTGAGGGTATCGTATTTTTCCTGGCACGACTGTACACCAAATGATGTGCTTGTGTACGTTACGGTACCAAAGGGGAATGCACCACCAAGTTTAAAATCGGGCATGGAATTAGACAGGGATGTGTGTTGGCCCCACTGCTTTTTATTAGGTCTCGCCTGTCGATGCGCATGCGCATCGAGCAAGGCGAGAGTATTGGCACTTATCCGCTCTTTATCCACACTGCAAGGAATCGTGGCGATTCCTTGCAGTGCACGATAAATTTAAGCTCAATGCGCATGCGCATTGAGCTTAAATGCGCGTGCACATGCACCCAGCCGCCTACTCTCTCTCTCAGCCTTCCCACAACTCCGCCCCCTCACTACTTGATTGCACGGCCGCTAGGCCGTGCCTCCCCTACTCTCCTCCCCCCTCCTCCTCTCCTCCCATGCCTGCCTCTCATATTGCCTTGCTATAACACTCTTTCTTCGTTTTACAACTTCTCGTTATTCACAATGCCCTTTCTTTTCCGCTTTCTTTGTGTTACATGGGGACCTTTGTGTGCTACTAATGGTGGCCTTTTATGTACATGAGCATTTTTGTCAGGATAGCCGTAATACGGCCTTAAGATTTAGTTGGAGCCGCTTCATTATACTTTTGACTTGTCGGTTTTCACTTTTACTAACGAGACTCCGAACCTCCCTAATTATATTTTCGGGACTTTTAACCTCCGCAGCGGTAATTCAGCCCGTTGTTTATCTCGCCATCCACAACGGAGGTTCGCATTCTAGGCTTTCTCTACCTGTGGAGGCTATAACCTTGCCTTCCGGGTCGGGTGGTAGTCACTTCCGGGTCGAGGACGCGAGTCTCATCGAGGGTGATTCTACACAGGTACGGTTGGTTGGTGTTATATTGCGGACTTTATCTTATATCTTTTGGACACTGCTTGAATTAGATAAGTAGCTTTCAGTACTGGGATCGATCTACTAATAGATCGTTTTTTTTTCTGACTTTTTAGAATTCGAACACCACACGAACCCATGTGGTGTATTTTGAAGAATTTCTTAAACTCCACGATTGGAACCATAGATTTGTTGTTCGCATAGATATGCGTGAAGTTGGCGTCTCCTCTACACAGTGTGTTGAACCGTTTTAAGGGGTAAGAGACCACCTTTGTGTGGTGGGGGTAGGATTCATGACAGCTCAGTGCATGTACCCAATTATAGGCTACTTCAGTTTAATACAGGGGGCTGTGTCAATACATGTACCCGGGACACCAGGAACACTAGAACAAAATGTCATGGGTGCAATTTTGAAGACATGCGTCTCGTAACTGGAGCCCCGTTTCTGTCTTATCTGTCTATACAGCGCTAAGAGGGGTGTTATGATAATAAAATGGCTTCCAGCTCCGGCCCCCAGGTTGAGTTTGCTTTCTTTCCTCTGTTGACATTTCACCCCCGGCCTTCTCCAGATTCCGTTACAAGTGGACAAAGCACTACAGCAAGTGGTTGTGTGTATGGAACACCCTCTGCGGAGGCCACAGCGTTGTGTCGTTCTCATGCGGCCAGGGGGCATTTGCTAGCTTTTCCGAGAGGAACCCCTCACCCTCACCCTCAACCCCTCAAACTCACCCTCACTCACCCTCACTCACCCTGACCATCACTCACCCTCAACCCCTCACTCACACTCAACCCCTCACTCACCCTCACTCTCACTCATCCTCACTCACCCTCAACCCCTCACCCTCACTCACCCTCAACCCCTCACCCTCACTCACCCTCACTCACCCTCAACCCCTCACCCTCAACCCCTCACCCTCAACCCCTCACCCTCACTCACTCACCCTCAACCCCTCACCCTCACCCTCAACCCCTCAAACTCACCCTCACTCACCCTCACTCACCCTCAACCCCTCACCCACACTCACCCTGACCATCACTCACCCTCAACCCCTCACTCACCCTCAACCCCTCACTCACCCTCACCCTGACCATCACTCACCCTCAACCCCTCACTCTCACTCATCCTCACTCACCCTCAACCCCTCACCCTCACTCACCCTCACTCACCCTCACTCACCCTCAACACCTCACCCTCACTCACCCTCAACACCTCACCCTCACTCACCCTCACCCTCACTCACCCTCAACCCCTCACCCTCAACCCCTCACTCACCCTCAACCCCTCACTCACCCTCACCCTCACTCCCCCTCACCCTCACTCACCCTCACCCTTACTCACCCTCAACCCCTCACCCTCACTCACCCTCAACCCCTCACTCACCCTCACTCTCACTCATCCTCACTCACCCTCAACCCCTCACCCTCACTCACCCTCACTCACCCTCACTCTCAACCCCTCACCCTCACTCACTCACCCTCAACCCCTCACTCACCCTCAACCCCTCACTCACCCTCACTCTCACTCATCCTCACTCAACCACCCTCAACCTCACTCACCCTCAACCCCTCACCCTCACTCACCCTCAACCCCTCACCCTCACTCACTCACCCTCAACCCCTCACCCTCACCCACCCTCACCCTCAACCCCTCAAACTCACCCTCACTCACCCTCAACCCCTCACCCACACTCACCCTGACCATCACTCACCCTCAACCCCTCACTCACCCTCAACCCCTCACTCACCCTCACCCTGACCATCACTCACCCTCAACCCCTCACTCTCACTCATCCTCACTCACCCTCAACCCCTCACCCTCACTCACCCTCAACCCCTCACCCTCACTCACTCACCCTCAACCCCTCACTCACCCTCAACCCCTCACTCACCCTCACTCACCCTCACCCTCACTCACCCTCACCCTCACTCACCCTCAACCACTCACCCTCACTCACCCTCACCCTCACTCACCCTCACCCTCACTCACCCTCACCCTCACTCACCCTCAACCCCTCACCCTCACTCACTCACCCTCACTCACCCTCAACCCCTCCCCCTCGACCCCTCCCCCTCAACCCCTCACCCTAACCCTCACTCACCCTCCCTCACCCTCAACCCCTCACCCTCAACCCCTCACCCTCAATCCCTCACCCACACTCACCCACACTCACCCACACTCACCCACACTCACCCACACTCACCCACACTCACCCTCACTCACCTTCACCCTCACTCACCTTCAACCCCTCACCCTCACTCACCCCCACTCACCCTCAACCCCTCAACCCCTCACCCTCCCTCACCCTCATTCACCCTCAACCCCTCACCCTCACTCACCCTCAACCCCTCACCCTCACTCACCCTCAACCCCTCACCCTCAATCCCTCACCCTCACCCACACTCACCCACACTCACCCACACTCACCCACACTCACCCTCACTCACCCACACTCACCCTCACTCACCCTCACTCACCCACACTCACCCTCACTCACACTCACACTCACCCACCCTCACTCACCCTCACCCTCACTCACCCACCCTCACCCTCATGCTAAAGATTTACAAAAAAAACCATTAACAATTCTAAAAGCACTAACTCTAATGCTGCAAGACCTATTGCATTTCTAATGCTTGTTCTTTTTATCAACGAGATAGACTCCACCTTAAAATCTATGTCAGTGGATGCTCCCACAATACACGGAGACCGCGTCCCAGTTTTATTATACGCGGACGGCGCGGTTCTAATTTCACGCAGCCCCATAGGCCTTTAACGGTTGATGGATGGTTTTTCCCTATTTATTAAAGGAAGAAAGCTAGTGATTAACAAATCCAAAACCTTTGTAATGGAATGTGGGCGGAGGAACGGAAAGAAGCCCTTTTCATATTTCATTGACGGGCAGAAGGTTCAACTTGTTGATAATTTTTCTTATCTAGGGGTTAAATTTTCAAACAACAAATATAACAAATGGTCTAGCGAGCACAATAATGTAAGGTCTAAGATGGCCAGGAGTTCAAATGGCATATTTACGTTGGCCACGAAGTTGGGTGACAGGCGTGTCTATGACATGCTTAAAATATTTCAGTCCCGATGCCTATCTACGGCCTTGTACGGCGTGGATATCTGGGGCTACGCCCCGGTGGGACCGCTTCAAGTAGAGGAGAATACTTTTCTAAAGAGAATTTTGTGTCTACCCAGCTCAGTTTCCAACGTTTTAGTGCACAAAGAATTGGGTATTTTCCGTCTTTCCGATTTGATTCTCCTGAGACCACTTATGCTTTGGCGCTCGATATGGATGAAAGAAGAGACGTCATTGTGTAGATCAATTATATCCGATTGCTTGTCCCTGGATAACTATCAAAGGATCCCATGGCTAAAATATAACGTGGACAGTTTTCGGGAGGGTTTTGGCCTGGATGTTTTTACTGACCATTGTGGTGCCTCTGATCTAGCCAAACATGAAATCAAGAACTCTTTTTTAAATCACCAAGCTAACAGGCGGCACCAACACAGTGTTAAACTTTCCTCTTGCATTCTATACCATGATTTAAATGATTTTTTGGGCTATCAACCGTACTTATCGCAGGTGACTTGGAAGGCCCACCGGTATGTGTTGACTAGATTGAGAACTGGGATAGTCCACAATTTAGTGGCCTTCCCACAACAGTGTTCATCCCCTGTTGGCCCCTGCCCATGTGATAACATTTGTTTACAAAGCACTATGCACTTTCTTTTGTTTTGTCTACTGTATAAATACTTGCGGATTGCTTATCTTAAACCTGTGTTTGTAAAGTTAGGACTGTAAAAGACTCCATGAGACTGCTTTTTAACCTTCATCACCCTGATGTCTGTTTTTACACAGCTACCTTCCTTTTAAAATCAATTAATGCTAGGAAAAGTATGCAGTTTTAACTATTAATAATTTATCTGTATAGTTTGCGTTAGAACGGTCACCGCTTTTTCAACTGTATTTTGTATGTTGTGCTTTTATGGACTTGTTTCTTGTTCCGAATAAAGCTTTATGAAATGAAATGAGTACTATATTTTTTCACTCAAATCATGATAAATTAATGTACAATACGCATAGACCAAAGAAAACTTCACCACCTTTGGGAACAATTTGGGAGGATGGATGAATCTTAATCAAGGTTTCTTATCCGTTTTTCCCCTCCAAACCTTTTTTACTCCCTATGTGATTAATTGAAGGACATATGAAGATTAGGACACTCTGTTCAAGGGATACTTGTATGATGTTTTACATTTATCTTGGTCTTAGGATTGTACTTTACACCCGAAATTGGATTGATTGTCATTACATGATATAACTATGAAATCTAGGAGAATGCTGATTTTAATTTGTACTTTACATTTTATAGACCACAGTCAGGCAAAAACTCCCAATTTTTAAATGTACTAATGTAAACTATCTTATAATGGACCTCTGATATCCAGAATGTATTTAATATATATTGGGTAAATTGATCAAAAAAAGTGAGGAACAAAGATTTAACCGTCCGCTCAGGTGTTCTTCCCCCTCCCATATCCTTTCAATCCTTCCCTGTTTTCTATTTTACGATCAAATGGAATTATTGCTCTGTGTTATAAAAACATAACATTTGAATAAGACAATTTTATCCTGCATTCGCACTTTCTTCATCACATAAAAATGTACTTTACAAGTGATGTCAAAATGGTGACTGATTTGATCCATGTTTGTTATAGAAGGCTAGCAGTCTAGCTGTTACGAAAAGTAGACACAAACAAGGGGTTAAGCACTGAGCACTTTCTTAAAAAACTGTCTAGACGCAAGGGACTCTATGGTCCAGTCGAAGGCTAGGGGTAGTCCAAAACATGTAGGGCATCCTATATTTGCTCACTTTGCACAATGGTGTGAATTAAATTACACTTTTAAAATCAATACCTTGCTCGGCCACCGCTGCCCTGGCCGAGTTACACTGGCTGCCTTTGAAGCAACGCATCGCCTTCAAAGCCCTTTGCCTGGTCTTTAAGGCACTACACGGCACAGGACCCAGACCTCTTCAACGTCTGTTCTCGTGGTACTCCCCCACCAGAACACTTAGGTCTACAACCGCCTTCCTTGTGAAAGTGCCTAGATATAAGAAGGCCAGGACTGGGGGAAGATCGTTCAGAGTAGCTGCAGCCAAGCTATGGAACAGTCTGCCTGCCGACATTCGCCAAATCCCTCATCTCCTACCCTTCAGGAAACGAATCAAAACATGGCTCTTTCCTCCACCCCTCTAAGCTCGCCTGCCATAGTTCTACCCCCCCGTCTAAAAACCCAGGAATTAGCAACCAGCGTCAGGATACCTGCCAGGTGACAGCCGCGCCCTATAAATATTTTAAATAAATAAAATAAACTGTGGTGCCGTAACTTTCGCCGAGAGGATTGATACAGAGGCGAAGGAATTTCAGGAATATATATATATATATCGCAAATCAATTGGGAAGATGACATGCTCATGATAGTAATGGACATTACTAGTTTATATACTAGTATTGATCATGAATAAGGATTGAAAGCGGTCAAGTACTTTTTAAAGGGCAGATCATTAGAACTGGCAGACATAGCCAAATGCTCCTTGAACTTTTGAGATTTTGTCACAGTAACAACATTTTTCTCTTTCAGCAGCAGCTGTATTTACAACTTAAAGGGCCGGCAATGGGAACCTGCTTCGCCCCAGCTACGCAAATCTATTTGTGGGATGTTGGGAGAAGCAGGTGGCCTGGCCTGGCAATAACCAAGAATGGGTCTCTAGTATAGTAGGGTGGCACCTTTATATAGATGACCTTTTCATTTTATGGAAAGGTCCAAGAACAGAGGCAGGGAAATACATTGAAGTCCTTAATGACAATGAGGTTAACTAACACTTTAGTGGAGAAATAAGCCCCAAAGAGGTTAACTTTTTGGACTTAAAAGTATTTGTTGTTGATAATAAAATCTGCACTTCTCTGTTCGGTAAATCAAAGGCTGTGAATTCAATCTTAGAAGTCAGTAGCTGCCACCTAGTTCCCTTAAAAAGAAGTATACCCTATGGAAAACTTCTAAGATTTAAAGGCAATTGCACAAGAGAAACAGATTTTAATAAAGCTGCCACAGAAGCCATCGAAAGGTTTGAAAGAAGAGGTTATTCAAGAAACCTGTTAGACTCAACACTCAAACGTGTTGCGAAAAGTCCAAGAACAGGCCTTCCAAAAGAGAAAGATAAGACACCTAAGGATTCTGGCATAACCGATACAAGATTAATCATGACTTATATTAGTGAGGTACACAACATTGCAAAAATTGTAAGACACAACTGGCATATTTTGCAAACTGACCCAGTAATAGGACAAAATGTGTCTAACTATCCTAAAATAACTTACAGGAGGTGTAGATTGCTAAAAGACAGTCTGACCCATAGCCACTTGGAACAAGTGAAAAAGAATCCACGGATCAGTGATTTAATGGGATTTGTCCATGTACTAAAGCGTGTAAACACAGCAGTAAGAGAATAACATACCCATTACCAGGTTCCAAAAAAGAAAGGAAAATCACTAAATTTCTTACCTGTAACACACCATTCTGTTTTTACGTACTAATATGTCCATGTAATTTATGGTACATAGGTAGCACGATCAATCCCACTAAAAAGAGAATTCTCGAACATGCCAGAGCAATTGAAAAGAGAGATCCAACATATCCTATTGCTAGGCATTTTGCTGAACATCATTCTAGCAATAGGAATTTGTTAAAATTGTTTTGCATTGATCATATACCATACACTGAAAGAGGAGGGAATCGCGAACTTCGGCTAAGAAAATTAGAATCAATGTACATAATAGATCTCCAAACAAAAAATCCAGGAGTTCTGAACACGGAAGAGGAGTTAGCAATACATCTAGTTCGAACAATAGAGTTAATTTATTAACTTGTGGTTCTAATATCATTCCAATTACTTTCTTAATTAATTTTTAGGATGAAGGATTAGACAAAGTAAAAATGATTAACTACATATTTAAGGGATCAATGATTCAAGCATGCCCATCCAGGGCTTAATAATTTTCCTTCATCCAATCATGTAAGATATCGTTTTGATTATTTAATTGCTTTTCAATGTTCGCCATGAAATTCAATGTGAATATGAAAGTAAAGGAGTTAAGAAAGCACTTATAATTGATATGCCCATCCAGGGCGTAATATTAGATACTTCACAAAGCATCTCAAAATTGTAAATAATGTAAATAGCTTGAATTCGAATACTGCACATTATGTAATGGCGCTGGCGCTTGATTTACGAAAATGCATTTGTCCTTTGTTTATGTTGATGAATTACGCCATGACGCGCAGCGCAACTAAAGAGAAAATGACGACGATTCATTTTGCTTTCATAGCGGTCGAGGAAGGCTTACGTCGAAACGCATCCCGCTTTTGGCCAAATAAATATTTGAATCTTCACCCGTGGGTGCGGCGCATTTCTTGGTCTACGAGGGAGTACAAGCATATATATATATATATATATATATATATATATATATATATATATATCCAACAACAAAGCGCTGTCTCAATGTATCAAAAGACAACACGCCGTGGCCCAAACTTTCTTTAAGCGTAATATTTATTACAGCAACGTCACCCTACGCGTTTCGGAGCCTCCGCTCTTTGCTCACGAGTAGTGTGAATGCAAAAAACAATAACATTTTATAGCCAGATCATGTGACATTCATAATTCATAGCAAGTGAAAACAGACTTCATGACACATTTCTCTTATTAAACATGGATTATAGGAAAGCATAAGGGCTCTTCTGCCATAATCAAAGCAACATTATGTTTTTAGCAACATTACAGTTTTAGTATTCGTAATTGTAATACATTGCATTATTTACATTTATTTACATGTTGGTGATTGCAAGTGTGTTTGTGGTTTTGAGACGGACTCCCAATTACAAGCCTCTCATCTATTTGTGAATTGCATTGTCCACAATTTACTCTGGCATAAAGAGGGACCCGTGGTCAACACTGCCTTTCTATGTTGCTCTAGTTACCAAACCGCCGCTAACATCATGCCGTGACATGCACTTGTTTACACAGTCAGGCCCCAGTGGGCATGTTATTGACCCCATGTCTTGTGAGGGGCTAAAATAACAAATCATATACATACACATACACACACACACACACACACATATACATATATATCTATTTTAAAGTTACCAAGAGATGCTGCAGGGTGCTTAGATAAACCAGTCTCCATTAAACAGTTTAATGTTCCTCATTACATTGAGTCACCAAGAACCAATATGGGATGTTCTCATTTCAAGGACAGCAGCAGAGGCTGTGAGTAAGATGTCTGGCACACATGGCTGTCGTGAATAGTTACCACCTTTAGAGACATTCTCAAAGACAGAAGGACTCGGGTTTAGAGTGAAAAGCATGTGTGTCCTAAGCCAAAGATGATGACAGAATATTATTTTTCAAGCTTGTGTGAGACCAGAGCACTGGCTCTAGTTGACAGTAAAAAACTGAATAGCTCTGATCTCCCCCTGTGTGCGCCACATAAACATCAGAGGGCTACTCTTACATCAGCATCTTTTTCACTCTTCCTGGGGACACAACCTCTTAAAGTTATCCCTTGGTTAGAGAGATATCCAAATACTTCGAATGAATGGGTCCTTCCAGAATCTGTCAGGGCTGGGACAACGTTAGTCATATGAGGGCTGCATATGCCACTACGGGACCTGTTCAGGAAGCAGAGAAAAGAACGGTGCAACCAGTGAGACCACTCCCTGGCAGCTACACCAGTGTGTAAAGTCTTGTGCTGGAGGGACATACACTGATGGGTCCCCCCTTCCACAAGACATGTAATGACATTAAAAAGGGTCACATTAATTTGAACTTTTTTCTTTTAATCCACACAAAGTTATGTTGACACTAAATGCAAAAAGGGTAACAGTTATTGATAATTAAACAAGGTATGTTTCTGCAAAAATATGCATTGATCGGTTCACCTCAATTCCATCATATAACAAGTGGGGAAAACCATCTGCTCTTTCGGGGAAGATTCTGGCCACCCGACTGACTGGATACAAGTTCTACACCTGCGCCCTTGTCCTCTGTACACAAGCCAGTGGGAAGAGGCCGGTTCCACTGCAGATGCGTCACAGACTAAAGCTTCTAGCCCTGCCCTTGAGTGATCCAGGGGATCATTTGTGTAAAAATAAGTGCAGGGGCTCGGCAGGAGGCAGCTTGCATCAGCCCATTGGTACTATTAGCGCCGCCTATAACATAACTAACTACTAACCATGAAACTCTACAAGTGGTGAGAGGATGCGGTGTAATGGCCAGAGCTGCCGGATTTGGAGCTGAGGAACCAGGTTGGAGTCTTGTCATAGGCTCAACATCCTTTGATTCTGGGTAAACCACTTAATCTCCCAGTGCCTACAAAAAACATATGTGCCCTTTACTGGTGCTCATGAAAAGCGCTCCAATACAATTGAGTCGAGTTTTGCCATAAGTGCTGGTGTTGACGATGAAGTGCTGGTGCCGAGCACCGGACGCCACAGGCTCAAATTAAGCACTTGTGTGATCCTGTCGAATACTGGCCTTGTTCATAACTCCCTCAGTGTGGTGTTTAATTTGTAAAAGAATGAGTGCCGGTGTCCAACTGTGCTAACAACAATGTCTCCAAGTATACAGAAATCCAAAGGTGAAGTCGTGGTTTCAGTTGTCTTTTATTCAATCATATTAGAAACGCCCCTTTGCCTAAGCTAAGAAGCCCGCAGGAGGAGCAATTAAACATAACACGCCGAATGCAGAGGATGAGTAACTAAGAATCCACCTCATGCCTCTTTAATCCACACCCAGACACTCTCTGCCGCTGTTATCTCCCTCCTGCAGTTTCCTACTTCATACATGTCACTGTTATTCCGTATTTCTCTTCTTCTGCATTTCCTCTTTGTGTGTTTGTCCCTCTATTGCTCTTGGTTAATAATCAATGGAGACAAATAAGTGCTTCTCCCCAAAAATGTGCGCCGGTGCCAGCCCTTCAACCACCAGCACAAATTAAGCACTGCCTCTGTGTTTCCAAGAAGTGATTATCAGGAAAAACAGTGCCATTAATTAGGATATGATCATACCTGCAACACGAGAGACCAGGACAACCAGGTCCTTTACTTCCCCTACACCAGGAGAGAAAACAATAAATGCCCTCAAAAGAGGTCTGTGGGCCGCTCAGACAAAAGCAATCTATCATGATAAAACACCCCTGATAAACTCACAAAGGATGCGATTCAGTCTCCCTTGTCCACAGCACAGCTTTGCCAACTCCACGGAAAGCTGCCTAATCTTAACCTTCACTAGACTGCATTCCTACATTTCAATTCATTATAGGGATCATGTGGGACCAAGCACGGATTAACTTTGGGAAAAGTTGACCTAACCACATAAACTCCCCAAGAATGCTCTCTCGCACTTTATTTTCGCCAGGTCATTGCCAACCACACAAGGATGAACAAATTCGGACACTAGTACCCCTCATGGCTCTGCATTGGCCGTGGTCTCTCGCAAGTATGGCCTAATGGCTAGAACAGTCGACCTCGAAGCTGGTGAACCAGGTTCGAGTCTCGGCAGGGATGCTCAACATCCTGTGATTCGGGGTAAGTCACTTAATCTCCACGCGCCTAACAAAATAAATGTGTCTGGAAAACAAATGGTGCGCATGTAAAGCACTCTGTTATCTTCGGGACATGTTCGCGCTACATCAAACTAGCAACAAGGAACAAAAAAACCCAATGCCAAAGCCCAGCCATCGCCGCAGCCCATGCTGTCACTGCTGGATGCAAGAGCATGTCTGAGTGGCCTATGACCCAAACATGCATGCTAATCAGGACTCACACAAACAAATCAGACAGACCATGAGAAAACTAAACGGTATGAGGTTGGATTAGAAATACAAAAATAGTATTGCATCAATGTCCTAAGATGGCCCCTGCGGATGTTTAACAGTAGTTGGCCGGTGCTCTAAGGGAGGGCTAAACACAAGCAGAGGCATGACGTGTGCATGCCGTTGGCAAATGGTGTTAAGGCAAAATGGAGCAACGATGGTGCCAGTAAAAGGGAAGCCGATAGGTGGGCTGAAGCCCACAAAGCAGATACAGCATGACTCGGTTCAAGACAGCGCATGTGTGCCGTCTAGAGCCTAGACCTAAAAATGTATATTATCTATGTAATAGCACACATTAAACAAGAGGGGAGGGAAGAGGTAGACACAGAGAGATTGTAGATAGAATCAAAGACAGATAGAGATTAGAGAAGGTTAGACAGAAGATATATACGATGTTGCAAAGAAAGAGAGAAATTAGAGAAGGTTAGAACGAAAAAGCACGCAGGAGACAAAGTGAACAAAACAACACGTACCTGATATATATACGATGTTGCAAAGAAAGAGAGAAATTAGAGAAGGTTAGAACAAAAAAGCACGCACGGAGACAAATTGAAAAAAACAACACGTACCTGATAATGCCGGCAAACTGAAAGTACGGCCGGCCTGCGGCCGGCCATGAATATTTAGGGGACGAGAAGCCCTTTGATGTGCTGTGCGGTTGGGAATGCGCGTGCTTGTTTGGTCAAGTGATTCACGTGAACTCAAACAAAACCGCAGCGCAAGAAGCCCTTGGTTTCACGAGGATTTTCGAGACATGAATTCTCGCTCCGCTCAATGCGCTTGCGCGCATTGATAGGTCGCGAGACCTAAAAAACATTGGCAAAGCCAATAGATCATACCTTCGAGACCTATGGGCTTTGCTATTGCCTTTTGCTGATGTTCTACAGCGTTAAGCTTTTGCAAAAAGCTTAACACCGTAGCATTATTAAAACTTTTGTTTTTTAAATAGATATGCTGCTGGCGGTTGCCTCGTTCCCCTGGAATACACACACTTGGAATGATGTATGTGCTCACCAGGGGAATGACGAAGGCATAATTCCCTTTAATTTTGTATTTACTAATCTATGCTAGTGGACACTACTTGAATGTTCAAGTAAAAAAAATAAAGAATTTCAATGTGAAAGTGCAAATTAAAAGAAAATACATAAATAGGACCAAAGGTGTGGTGTGTTGTTAACAAAGGAACGAACAGGGGAGAGCAAGTGGCAGCGTTGCGGGAAAAAGCATCCCATTAGGCAGTGGGCAAAACAGTTGGTGGAGGGAAAAGCAGCCATAGAGAGAAAACCACAAAGCATGGGAGGTGGGGAAGGGAAGAACATAGTAGGAAAAGGGGGAGAAGAACAAGGACCCTTGGAAGCAGCAGGAGAAAAAACACCAAGTGGAAGGCAGGGGGGAAGAACAGAACAAAAACAACAAGGAGCATGGTGTGAGTGAAGAAGTACAAGAGTGAAATACACAGAGCGGAGCTGGGCATTTGAGGGGAGCACAAAGGGGGACAGAAGGAGAGAGCTAGAGAGCACATGCAACTCCCTTGGTTTGCTTAATCAGAAAGAAAATATGGTTTGTAAAAGTAAGCTGTGGAAGGATAGAAGCCAGCCAGTCCGAGAGATGGTAAAGAAGCTATGTGCTCCCGGGGAGGGACAAACAAAAGATTGACAAACTGGAACAAGCAAATTCATTGAATAAGAAGTAAGCAATCAAAATGACAAAGCCAAACAATGGTGAGGAATAAACTGTAAGCTCCTGTAGGTTAATAACAGGTATTCTGAAACGAAACAGCTTTCGCCCTAATAAGGGCAAAACCAGTCTTGGTTTGCTTTCATTCCGGTTCAGGGAGGACCTGGTATGAAAGTTCGGACTGGTACGTTCCCATTGGAGCAGGGTCAAGACTGATTTGCATATGGATGGGTCCACAATAACAATGGACTGGGATGCTGCCAGAGTAATTACAAGTGGCTGAGATTAATTCAAGCATTCTATTCATCACTTTTTGTACACTTCAAAGTGATGCCCTAAGTGGGACGGGATGATCAGATGCTGCTCTCATGCACACTGGGCTGCTAGAACCAAGGTATACCTAACTGATGGAAATCAGTCTTGGGTTGCTGGTGTGCTGGTTCAGGGAGGACATGGACTGGCAGTTCAGGCCGGACTATTCCCATTGGAACAGAGTCAAGACTGATTTGCATATGGCTGAGCATAAACTGAGGTGGTATGGTGTGCAAGTTAACAATGGACTGGATGTAGCCCGAGCAATTACCAGTGACCAAGATTAATTTAAGCATTCCATTCATTACTTTTAAGTATACTTCGACCTAAAAAGGAGCAGCCAACAGTAAAGGGCAGCTGTTGGGCCATCAACATTATATAAGACAGAACATATACATATATATTCACGCACCTGATTAGGATTGCCCTAAATGACTCGCAAGAATGCAATCCTGCTCCTGTAATTGACACGCCAAATCCTGCTGAAGCAAGCAGGCTGGTCCCCGATAGGCACCCTGGAGCCCCGCCCTTTAAATCAGCATTATTAAGTTCTAGTATTTTTAAAATTTTCAAACAATGTGCTTTTAATCAAAAATGAATTTCGAATAACACTGTGGACTGCACAACAGGTCTAAGGGCATACGACTGACCACAAAGCCAGGACATGGATGGGAGGGGACGTTGCTGGGAGTGGGAGGGAGGAACTGTCTATCTCAATAATGATCCTTTTAATTATGCTCTATTTTTACTGTAATGACTTTAATTAATCGAACAGTTAATAAAAATTCAAATCTCTCTCGCTCTATAGATAGATAGATAGATAGATAGATAGATAGATAGATAGATAGATAGATAGATAGATAGACAATGCAACAGAAAGAGACAGGGGCAACGGATAAGATGGTGGGAGATGTGGGGAGCAAGTCAACACTGCTGCAGAAGAAGCCACAAGGGTCGAGGAGTATTGCAGGGGTTAAAAAAGGAGCAGGAAGGGCAAAGGAATATCTGATAGAGAGGGAGAAAGCATCATATAGAGAGAGCATGGGAAGGTATTAAGGGGGCAGCAGTACATGAGGGAGTGCTATAACAAAAGTAAAACTTTGCTCCCTGAATGCAAGCAGAGAAAGGGCACAAGTCATACAAATGGCAGGATAGACAAGAATAGTAAGCTGTACTCTTGTCCCTCGCCTATGCCACTCATTGAAAATACTTTTCTGGATGAAACGGATGGGGGCGAGCAAGAGCAGTTTGCATGCCGGTTTGCAAGAAGAAACACTACTGACCAAACCAGAAAAAAAACTGGTAAGAGTTTGTAGGTAAGCAAGCAGTGGCGCACAGTGGTCAATTGTTGCTGGTGTTTAACACAGCACTCATTCTTGGGACCAGGTCTTATTTTTCATCATCAGACTTGACACAGAGCAAGACAAAGAAAGAAAGAACAACAACAAAAGGAGAAAGCAGAAATGGAAAAGAATCTGAAAGAGTTGAGAAGTATAGGGTGGTGGAAGAAGAAGCAATGAGGTAGTATCAAGGATAGACAGTCTTGAGATTCAGCAACCCTGGCATGAGGCAGTGCTGATCGTAGGCTTTTAAGAAAATCTCAGCCCCCCCCCCCCCCTTTTTTGTAACAAATTGATCGCTGATGTGCATCAAGCATAAAGTAATAAAGTCTCAAAAAACTATTATTCATTCAAGAAAGGGGCTTCAATAACTACAGGAAGAATAATTAATGATAAAAGACAACCGACTATTTACAAGGCGGAAACAGCCACCCATGTGCTGTTCCACTATGAAATTAGGCCGAGCAGCTCTCAGGATTTCAGGACTTCCTTCATCTTACTGACATATTTCAGCGCAGGCTCATAAATAATACATTTCAATCAGAGGGGCTGCGGTGGCCATGGTGTGCCACCCTGCTGCCATGCACTGCCAGATGGCGCCTGCTTTTAATTAGGGCCTGCTCACCTATAATGTGACATGGGGGTGCTCTGTTAATAGAATGTATTAAATATGGAAGCACATTCTCATCTGCCGCTGCCTTGTAGCAGATTACACGCAGAGATGTGCGGGGAAGCAATGAGGACGTAAAGGGGGGACAGAAGGGAGGGCATCTTTCAACCTTATAGGAGACAGAACACAAATTTGAACCTTGTGGAGAGTGCACATGTAGGATATGGCCTTGAGCGCGCGTACACATGCACAGGACAGACTGACACACAGATAAAGGCACAAAACACAGGTAATCTCGAATATAGGGGTCGATTAGGATTGCGGTGAATCCGCATCCTCCGGGCCGGCGGAAGCCACCGCAGGCCCGGAGGATGTGGATTCACCGCTGTGGTAAATGAAAGACCCCCGGCCACATTAGGATGGCTGGGGGGTCATCGGCGGACGGGAAGACCGTCCGCCACTTTTCCGCTGCGTTCGCCTTCCGACCGTGGCGGAAAAGCTCTAATATGGTGGCAGTGTCTATCAGACACCGCCAGCCATTTTAGAATGAGCTTCAGGACATGCCTTTCCGTGGCGGCAATGCCACCACGTAAAGGCATACAGTCTTTTCTTTGGGGGCCCGTTGCGGGCCCCCAGGGTGAAGGGAGGGTGGGGGTGCACATGGGGGGTACCTATGGTACCCCCCTGCATTTGCATGAACAATGCGTCAGGCACCGCGCGGTGCCTGCCACTTTGTGCATGCAAATGCACAGCATGCATATTTAACTTTGCAGCGGGTGCTGCTTAAAGCAGCACCCGCCGCAATGTTAAATATGCAGGATGTGACCTCCAGGGTGGCGGTCACATCCTAATTCCACCGGAGGGACCGCCGCTACCCCTGCGGACGGTCTCTCCACCTCTGGGGTGGCGGAGGAACGCAGGTTCGCCCGCCATCCTAATAGGCGCCATAGGGTGGAAAGCAGGTCAAAAAGTGAGGTGTTTACTGTGTTGGTGCTTTTGGTCTGTGTTGCGGATCTGTAAAGATTTAAACTGGTTTTTTTCTGCCTTCAGCTAATATAATGAAGAGGAGGGAAAGACTGAGGACATGAAGGATGGTTTTCGGCTATCAGTTGATAGCAGAAGAAAACACGCAATTAGATTTAAAGACTCTACTTATCATTTTATATTTAAAGATCATCTTGCATGAATCAACATTACAAGGCACGTTATAATCAAAATTACCTCTCTAGGCTGTTTAATTTTTCATTATATTTTCCCCTGTTGCAATAACTCGCCTTTTTCGCAAAGGAAAACAGCTGTGCACGTCTGCAACTGACAGCGCAAGCAACAGGGTGCCAGTGTATGAATGGCAGAAAGGCCTACTTTGGCTCCAGTGCATATGCACTACCCCACAATGCACCCCGAGCTCGAGGAGGCATGCAAATTCCGACCCCCCTCGAATCCTAACCTCATGGGCCCAGTTCAGACACAGGAGGAAAGATGGAGCAATGCAAGCCTCTAGTGGAGCGGGGATTTTAGTTGAGGTGGTAGGCGAATGTTGTGGTTTGACCTCACTTAACTCATCTATATTTTGAGGTAAGTTCGGGTAGTTGAACCAATATGCTTCACAAACCAGAACTGCTTCTCAAGCGCTATTTTCCTTCCTTCCTTTTCTTATTTTCTTTGCGCTTCAGGAGCATGACTTTACCTTAGGCAGACACCGTTCTCACTATGCTACCGCTACCACCAAGGAGGTTACCTTTACTTTGCCCGCCCCGTTTTCTACCTGCTTTACTCACCACTACTTAACCTCCTTATCGTTAGTGGCTCATCATTTACATATTTGCATTTTGCCCCTGTCCATCACTGTGCTTTATTAGTTCGGTTCTCTGTCGGTCTGCTTCTTCACATTACCTCTATAATTGTTTAATTTAAGAGTGTGTATAATGTATTTTACTTATGGGCTTGGTCTCTATCAGTCAGCTCCTCCTCTTGACTTTATGTCTTGCATCACGTAGACATAAATTATTAATTCTGACCCTGGCATGGCAATCCATGAACAGGCCCATTCTCAGCGACCAGACTTTACCTGCATCTCAGAAAGGAGAGTAGAATTGATGCCAGGGGGAGACAGGCAGTAGTCTTATTAACCAGAAGTCTCAACTGGACGTTGATCTGGGAAATGAGGGACACAGGACCCAGACTTTAGCAAAAACCAAGGAAAAAACTAGCAAAAGATCCAGTTGTTTTCTTATTGTTACAGATGATGTATCTGTAATTCATTTAATACCCTCGTCATACCCAAAACATAATACGTACAATTATTCTTTTAACACCTTACCCGTAAACAACTGATGTTAGTGCTTAATTCTTGTGCAGACTAGAGTAATAGCAATGCAAGAACCCGCTAGGACAATTAAGCGTGCTACCAGTACCCAGTTAACACGGCATGGCTCACATAGTGAATTTTTGAAGAAAAAAATCTAAACAAAAGAGTGCATGGACAGGTGGAGACCAATTAGGGGAAGAAGCACGTTTGCACAGAGTTTTGTTTAAATGACCAACTAAGAAACAACTGAAAATGTGAAGTGGAAACAAGGCTAGTTCCCAAGCAACCAAGATAGAGCAATCATACATTTCTGCTATATATCATCGAGGTATACCAGAAGATGGCACTTCATTGTCTGTTGGAAACTAACCAGAGTCTAACAATTCTGAAAGAATGCAGGGAGTGCAGCGAGCTGCGAGTATCATGAAAGTGCATTCACAACAAAATGCACACTATGCCTTGGGGCATGTGCCACATAGATCTTCCCTTAAAAAGTCCTTTATTTCTAAACCGTATGAAAACTACTGCATATCTTAGGTGTATCAACGTTATGGAGACCCCCTATACCACACCACAAAAGGAAAGCACGTGTAATGGGGCACAGCACTAAAGCCCAGTAAGTAACCTTTTCTTATACCCTACAAAAACAGATGCATTCTCAGTGTCTACCTGTGGCCTGCCCTTCAGTTACAAGTCATTGTTGAGGGATTTGACTCCAGAATTGAGGCATGGACATTGTCACTGGAAAATGCCCACTTTCAGTCTCTTTATATTAGACCCGGATGACGGTTGTTGGGTCCGCCTGCTCCACTCCACCCCGGAATTGCCGTACCAGGGGTATGGTAACTCCAGGAGGCTGGGTCAACAGAATTTCAGGTCAAGCTCCAAGTTTTGACTTGTAACTGACCCCTTTTAATTGCGAAATTAGCAATAGCCAGGGAAATATGTCATTCCGGGTCCAATTCCCCCTTCTTTTTTTTACCCATGACATACATCCAGAGATTTTGACTGTTCACAGAGGGCAAAATCTCAGGGTGAAAGTAAACAGACCTGTGGTGTTACCAGGGATCCCATTATTCTGATTAGGTCAGTAACTGCTGTTACCGAGCCCTTCAGAATTCCATGGTCTCTCATAACAGTTGCCTTCCTAGCTGTTTAAAAAATCCACATTTCTTAACATGAATTTGCATATCCCTAGCGTGAGGAATCGATCTAAGATCAATCCCCCTCAATAACAAGTGTAAATGTGATATATCGTTTTTCATGAGGAAAAACATCTTTACTTAATCTATTGCACTTTAGATTGAGAAGGTTACTCCCCTTATTTTACTTATATCTTCATAGCGCACCTATCGAAGTAACTCCTTGAATGAAAGAAACAGAATTAGAGAATGGAAATCAAAAGCTGCTAACTGCACAACTGAGTTTTAAATCGGCAAAATGTTTTGCTAAAAGATGTAATGAGAAAAAGGGAATATGAGGTTACACTGAAAACAGCTTTCTCGGTAAACTTGACATCTTTGTTAATTTTAGAATACAAAAGTGTGGAACAAAATGGTCGCATGTCCAGGACATTTAATATACAAAGTGGCCCGCGGCAGGATGTCCACTCTCACCGATGCTGTTCGCAATGGCCATAGGAGTCTTGGCAGCCTGGGTGCGCATGGACGCACAGGTGTGGGGATGGCCTAGTGTATGGGGTGAAGGGGACTATACCTCGCTATACGCCGATTTATTTTATTATATGTGTCTAAACCTTCACAGGCCTTGAGCAGATTGGAAGAGATCTTTTGGAAATTTGGGGATCATTCTGGCTTTTCCATAAATTGGGACAAGTAGTTGCTGTTCCCGATAGGGAGACAAACATGACAATGCATGTTTGCCCTGCCTAGGAGGGTGGAACTGTTGCAATTTAAACACCTTGGGCTTTTGATAGCTCGGGCCCAGAGCAGGGCCGGACTGGGAACCGAAACCGGCCCTGGCAAACTGTTCAGCCGGATCCCCCCTGGGGTGAGGGTGGGTGCTGCCGAGCAGTTTGCAAGGGCCGGTTTCGGCCGATTTTGTTGCAGGGGGCCGATATTGCCGACCCCCGTAACAAAACCGGCCCCCACCCTAGCGGCCCACCGGGGAAATGCCCAGTGCCCGCTGCGGCCAGTCCGGCCCTGGCCCAGAGGAGTTCTACAAGGCAAACCTTGAACCCTAATTTAAAAGATTAGAACAGGATTTAAAACACTGTCAGGCACTTCCACTTTCACTGCGTTTAAAATGGCGATGCTACAGAGATTCTTGTACATACCCCGAAATAGTCCTTATAAAATCCCAGACTTTTTTTTTTTTTTTTACAAGAGTGGACTCCCTGGGGAGAACTCTGCTAAGGGCAAGGGGGCCAACCCAGAATTAGCGTGAGGATAGTCCCCCAGAATTCGTGTAAGGGTATTACAAAGATCAAAATATGAGGCTGGTATTGCCCTGCCAAACGTAAGGAAGAATTATGAGGCAGTGCATGTCAGCGTAGGGATTGGCTGGGCATGTGTAGACTGGAGTGACCCGGAGTTCAAACAAGACAAGGTGGCGCTAGAGGAGTATAGCTATTTGCATGTATTTATATGGGGGCAGAATGCCGTCACCTCTGTGCCGGCGACAAGGACAGTAGTTGAGACGTGGAGGAAATTTTCAGCAGAAATGGGCTGGACATACAGATTGACTAAAAAAAACACATTTTGGGAAGGCTCCCGGATTAGGCCAGTAGCGACACTGCAGGGATTCATGGGATAAAATGCCATGAGGTTGTCCAATTTGGCGCCTGAATGAGAAGCAAATTTGGTGGTCCCGTTCTCCTAACTATGACAAGAAAATTAGATGGCAGTAACACAGTGGCTACAATCCGCCAGACTACTCCATGCATTTAGAGTGTTTGTATCATCAGACACCAAAACGCAGGAATAATCCTCGTTAAATGTTAGACTCATAGAAAGGAGGGTGAATAAAAAACAAATCTCTTTTACTTACAGGTTCATCAAGAGGAACACACAAACCTCACTTTTGTACTTGCAGGCTAGATGGGAAAAAGATTTGGAGGATCTATATAAGGAGGAATGGCAGAGGCATTGGGGTTCCTTGCAGGGGTGGCCATCAAGGCAAGTTTCAGGCTGATTCAGCTCATGATCCTTCATAGAGTGTACTGCACAAGTGCTTTATTTACTTTGTAGGATAAGCAGAGCGGCTATCCCGCATTGTCTTAGAGGATATTTGCTCAGACGTGAGTCCCTTGCTCTCCACACCACTGGATTCAAGCAAGCCGGCCTGAAGACGGCTGGAATGCCAGAAACCGGTCCTCGGAAGCTTGTTTCCGGTCCAGGGAAGGCATGGCTTGGCAGATAGGGCTGGACTGTTCCCATGAGGCACAGGGTCAGACTGATTTGCATATGGCCATGTCTGAACTGGAGTGGTGTGGAGTGCAACAAAACAATGGATTTGGGCCCAGATCTCTGTACTAGGATGAATGTATGAAATTGTTCTGCATTCTGTCCATCAATTGTGGTTTTTGCATTTGTCACCCCGAGTGGGATGGGTTTGCTCAGATGTGAGTCCCATGCTCTCCACACCACTGGATTCAAGCAAGCCGAGTTGAAGACGGCTGGAATGCCAGAAACCGGTCCACGGAAGCTTGTTTCCGGTCCAGGGAAGGCATGGCTTGGCAGTTCGGGCTGGACTGTTCCCATGAGGCACAGTGTCAGACTGATTTGCATTTGGCCATGTCTGAACTGGGGTGGTGTGGAGTGCAAAATAAACGATGGATTTGGGCCCATATCTCTGTACTGGGGTGATGTATGACATTGTTCTGCATTCTGTGCATCAATTGTGGTTTTTGCATTAGAGGATATTGCCTACAGGGAACCTTCCTACACACACTGTGGATCTGCCCACGCATTTTGGGAGGAAGTGGAGGACTCATTGATCGACGCAACAGAGTTCCCATTGGAGTTAACACCTAAGTTGGCATTTCTGGGAGTGTGGCAAGCTACAGACCGTACACAGTACCATAAATATTTGATTAACCTGGGCTGCATGGTTGTGAAATGGGACATTTCACAGAGATGGGCCTCGGGATCCACCTTACCACCGAGATTGGGAAATAGTAATGGATTTTTGTAAACAGATGGAAAAAGAGATATATCAAGAGTGGGTTGCATGAACAAGTTTGAGAAAGTATGGCGAGGATGGGAAGAAAGAGTGGGTAAGTGAAGAGGCCCAATAATAGCTGGATAGACTCGAGAATTGGCTCACTCGCCTCAGAAATAATTGGACTGGACAAAGACAGAGAACAATGGGGGAGTAATTAACAAATCTGAATATAAAGGTGGATGTGAATGGGATGGAGCCTTGTTTCGAGGTCAGAGTGGAGGGTGGCTGTCATGTTGAAATTTTCTATTTATATTTGTTGTAGTAAAAAGATAAATAAACAAATTTGAAAAAGTGTGGAAAAAAACTAAGTAAACACTCAGTAAATTGAACTAACCCTCTTACACAAAATGTGACCTTTAGGATCTTAAGTCACGTTAACTGCTGATATAAACCCAATACGGTCTTGTTATTTGCAAAGTACAGCAAACAGCCAACTGAGCAACAAATCAATGACAACGTAGGTCACCAATGGCAACTGCTTGCCGGATACTGCCTTAGTGTTTCAAACAAAGGAAAATGTTAAACTAACCGTGAGATGTTTTTAAAGGATATAACCGTGAGATGTTTTTAAAGGATATCTATTCAAATTTACAAGTATGAGGTTCCCCCCTATGGCCGTTCATGAGAACATTATTTAGGTAGATTGGGAAGAAGTGGCAATTCTTTCATCTCTAACTGTTTCTTCGTTACCTTCGAAAAATAAATCGATTGTTAATACTTAGGCCCACCTTCCTTTTACAGTAGATCACTGTAATTTTGAAAAAGCGAAAAAAGGAGATTACACATGTTTCGGGGGAAAACAGGCAGAAATCAGATTTTCTGTGCCGATTCCTGCATCTTTTTCCCTAGTATTTAACTGGGGGCCTTGCCTTCTTACAGCAGGTGAAATGTCCAGGTGAAACCCCAAAGTGGTGTAGTGCTCCCAAAAAACGTATAACTCCAATGCGGCCAATAACTGTGGTTATGAGAATGTACACTTGTAATGAGGGGCTACAGCTCTCAACTTGGTACAAACACTGGCAAAAACAACCATGTATTTCTTCATTCACATATTGTTCATGGGTTTTTCTTTGTGCAGTAATGTCTTTATCCCTTCATCAAAATTCAGAAAGAGAAGTATTATAAATGTATCTTTAAAAATTCCCAAAAAGTGCCTTAGACCTTTACTGACCAGAACAAGTTGGATGTTTCGGCTTCCAATGTTTGGCACTTTGCACAGATAGAGGCAGCCTTGCCTGTCGCTCTTCTCCCTTTTGTACTCCATACTAATTAGTAGTACGTTTTTTGCAGGCACTTTCTAGGGTGCCTCTCAAACATCATCTGTCTGACTTGCTCTTCTCTCATTGGATAAGGACTTTGACCAGGAGAGATGATGTGGTATGGCCCAGATTACTCAGAGTCCTACTGGTCATCACAATCCATATCAAATAATGGTGACCTACGTATAGAGGCAGGCATGGAAATAATTGTATTCTCCATAAGATAGTCTAGTAAAACCAAGCAGTCTCCTTTCACATATGCTCGACCACACCACTGAGGAGAGTGAGGGGCCTGTAGGCCTGTGAAGAGGAAGAGTCGAGCATGGTATAATGAAGCTTTCCAGTGAGTAATCCAGGCATTCCCTCTTTGTCGTCAAATTCCTTATCCAATGAAATCATACCAAGTCAAACAGGTTACTTGAGAGATGTCCTAGAAAGTGACTGCACAACCCTTAATTTCTGAAGTACAAAACAGAGGAGAGAAACATGCCCACAGAGCACAAACAGGCAAGGCTGCTGCTAGCAGTGCACATCCCCATACATTGGATGCAGAAACATTCAACAGACTCCTACATTTCCATAACCAGAAGAAGGAAATCCTAAGGTAGAAGGATAGCATGTTAGCCAAACAAACTGAGAAAATCTTCAAGTAGAAGTGAGAAGAAGACCGCATGACCAAGGCTTAAGGAATGAAGTGCTGTTTTGGTTGCCCTTTGCAGACAGCCAAACATGTGCTTGCTTCCCATCTTATGATAATAACATCTAATAACAGTACTGTGGGAGACAATCATTTCAATGGAATCTCTTTCTAAGGCTCACACAGAGAGAGTTTGTAGTTTTTGAAAGATAAAGTGGGTAGCCACCAAGTATGAAACATTGACTAGCCTCATGTTCTGGAGATATCAAAAGTCTTCAATAGAAAAGAAGTTATACTTTCAATTACAAGGCTCCTTGATCAGTCTAATGGTAGTCATAGTCCCCCGCAAAAAGAGGAACCAAGGTCCAATGCAAACCAATTCTCCAGGATATCTTAAATTCTAAGGGAATCTGCAGAAAATGGAAAGGGGGTCCTATTTAAGCACAGGAACTAAAAACCTCCAAGAAAATATCATATCATTTGAAAGTGTAGGCCTATAGGATTGCTCAAGGAATAATGCCACGGTCAGTGTGATATCTTGCTATTGATGCTATTGCCATGCCATGAATCACTAGCACCTCAATTGAAGGGATAACATGACTGACCATTCTGACTTGAGACTCAGCAGGGATGATCATAAACTACGGGGCTAGAGAGCAATAAAGGTGACCGAATAAACTTACACTCTGAATGTTTACCGAATGCATAGAAAGCCCTGCTGTCAAGGAAAGGACATGACTTCTTTTCCCATGCTCCCTTGTCCCTGTAGAGTATGGTAGCGGAATATCATAACTAATATAATGACTAACTTAATTATCATGCCCTAAATATAGTTCACAAAAATATTGCTCCATAGGCGTAGCTAACAGAAAATCCACACCTTACCCGGATGATATGCTTGTAAATGCTATTTATAACATGAGTTTTTCTTAGTATATACTGACATGCAACCACCTAGTAGGCCATGTACACTGTGATGTGAAGGGTAGCAAATAGGTCTAACCAGTGTTTTTTTCAGACTCAAAGATACTGGATGTAAGAGCTCCTGATGGAAAGACTAATGTCTGGAGAATATTAAAATTTTACTCAAGGGGTTGGCCTGCACATTCCTTGATTATGTCAGGTGCAAAGCTGTGATCACATGGAGTTGCAGTTCTCCCAAACAAAGCAGAGACTGACTAAGTATGCAAGGGATCTGGGCTTGATCCCCCCTGCCTGCTGTCGTAGGTCTTAATGCCTAGATTGTCTGTCCAAACCAATATGGCCGCACAGTGGACCAGAGAAGAAAAGTATCACTTTAAGACAGCTTAAATTCCCTCTAGTTGCACAACATATTCCACTCCTGGATGGACCATGTGCTCCCGAGTTGACGAGATTCACAGGATAGCCCCCCTCAAATAAGGGATAATTCAGCTTGATTTCCTTTATCAAACTGTTATCCAACAATCACAACTGGAAGAAAACATCGACTAGTGATAGAGATAAGCTGACCATAATCATTGTTCTGGTTCCCCTGAAGGCTTGCTTACTCTGAAAAGTTCCCAATGTGGATGCGATTCAAACTCCTGTCAGGCTGACCTTCAACTACTCACTAATATTGTCCTTCACTGTGCCCCCTATGGCCAACTACCTCTAACTAGTGTGCCAGGCACTACATTCCTCCTGTGCCCTCTCCAAGTGGTGCCAGGCACTCTACTTACTTTCCTGCCACAATGTCTTCTGTATTCCTTCTGTGAACACATTTCTCATCCCTCATTACCTCTCGGAGAACCCCTGTCTACACTCCATCCTAAATGCTTTCTCCAAGGACACAGACTACTTCGGCATATGTGCTACATATGCCATCTTTCCTGGCTTCAACCACAAACTGTGCACACTCAGCATGGCCTACCGCTAACATTTTACCTCTCTCAGTACCTGTTCTTTTCAGCTTCAGGTATCCACACCTCAGTCCACTTAACGCCTTAGCTGCGGCCGGTATTTCGGCGCAGTGCTGGGCGTTCCAAAGAGTGGGCGGGGCCGCGTCGGCCGTTAAATGTTCGCAGCACCAGCCAGGTAGTGCTCCGAATGTTCAGCGGCTGACGGCAGCAGCTATGAGGTTAAAGAGTAGTATGTGAATATAATAGGTCTGCTATAAGTGTATTAGGCACCTTGCCCATCAATGTCCGATGTAACATCTTTGTGTCCATCATCTTCAGTTACCCGAGTTCAAGGTGTCCCTTCAATTTTGGTCACAGTGGCCACCTCTTCATGACAGATTGAGTTAGCCCTAAATCCAGATATGTGCTTACTTGGTGCTCCACAAACCAGTCTGCCCCTCACCTATTACCCGTGGCATCCACAGTGCAGTCTAACTTTGCCAACACCAATTTCTCACTTATTCACTGCACTAAAAGAGATTTGTGTATTTCTTTTCCTCTCATTAGGTGGCCTAGATGCCCACATCAAGTTAAGTTTCGGCCAGGCTCCTCTCTCTATTTGTTGATTACATGCCACCCTTTAGCTGATAAGCTCCCTACAGCCCACTCTAAATTAATGGACCAGTCACTCTTTCTTTCTGTCACATATAACCTTGTTTCAGGCCATGTGCCCTCACCCCCTTTACATCAGATTTTTCTTCCACCTCCCAACAACAATTGTACACACTACGTGCAGTCAGTTGACCCCTCTCCAAATGCCCAGAGGTTCTCACTCCAGCGGTCCCCAGTCTCTGATCTCTGTGTGCTTTGTTTTCATTGACACCACCTTAATTTACCTCTTTATTTGTCAAAGTCTCCAATTCATTCTGTTTTCCAGATACCACCTCACCATTTTCCATGACTTAATGGTGCTTTCAAGTACCATTCAGGCTCCCTTACCTTTGTGCCCCAGATACACTATGCCTTTCCTCCATTATCTTTCTGCACAGTCACAAGGGCACCTTCACATCATTGAACGAGATGCTTACTCACCATATCTCCAAATGCATAAATAACAGACACACACACTGGTTAAGCCATTTTGGTCCCTCCAGGTGCTGCCTCCCACAATGCTCTAGATGGTCTCTACTATCAATAGCCCCATGAAGTGCTTCCAGATTACCCGATTGCGCAGATGCTCATTGATATCAGCCCCAACCTACCGGGCCTCATTGAATACTGCCAAATTGATACTTGCTCTATTTTGTAGGTGCAAAAGAATTTGGCCCCATACTCAATTATACTCAAACAGCTTTACACATGCTTTCTTCATCTTTTCTAGAGATGCCTACGCTACCTATGTACTACAGATGCTAAGTATATGTGCCCTAAACCCGCAATCGGCACTTGACATGCTGCATGCACACTCTCCTTGGAAATCCCAAGTGCCAAAACTACCTGTCCCCATCCCAGATTGTCCTTTACACACGGTCAACAAATGCACCCCCTTTGTCTTTTCTATGTGTCCCCACAAAGTGGCCCCTAAAATCCCTGTGGTTCAAGTTTCCCCTTTTCTGCATGCAGTGACATTTCTAATTACACTCTATTAGTGACCCCAGGTGCCCACACTCTGATGCCCAGTTGTACTCTCCATCATCTAACACTTTGCTAAAGGTGTCTGATGACTTTCTTCTCCATACTGCGTCTCTCTCTCTGCAACCCACCAAATGGCATGTCCAAGGTTGGTAGAAGTGAATGAGGCTGTTCAGGTAGGCAGGACCAGTGTTTGTGGAGAGTTTTGTAAGTGTGGGTTAGGAGTTCAAAGTGTGTGCGCTTGTAAATTGGGAGCGATTTGGGCCCGGCATGGGAGGTTGGGCCCGGCATGGGAGGTTAGTCTGGCTGGTGTGTTTTGGACGATCTGAAGTGCTCTCATGAGCCGTTGGTGCTTCCGCAGTCTAGTCTACTGGTGGTGAGGATGCGGGAGATAGTTTTCCTGGTGTTGTCTGGTAGCAATTTAAAGATTTCCTTCAGCATCCTTAGTGTGTTGAAGCAGGCAGAGACCACTGCGTTGACTCAGACAGTCACGTCCAGTTTGTTGTCTGATGATTCCCTGGTTTCTCGCTTGCCAACAGGCCATGAGTGAAACAATTGTGGACTACCAGGTGGAGTCCGATGACAAGGCGTTCTTTCCAAAGGCTATCACCTCAGTCTTGTCCAAGTTCAATTTGAGGCAATTTGATTTCATTCAGGTGGCTACATCTGTCATGCATGTGGTAAACTTGTTCCTAGTGATGGGTGTTTAGTCTGAGAGGGACAGTATCAGTTGTGGGTCATCAGAAGGAGGATGTTTATGTTTTGAGCTCATATGACATCGGCCAGTGAGGTCAAATAGATATTGAAGAGCATTGGGCTGAGCGAGGAGGCCTGTGGATTCGTACATGGGATCTCGTGCTGGGGCAGATCTCATGTAGGCAGTGAGGGGCATGTTGACGGTTTGGATTCTTCTAGTGAGGAAGGAGCAGATCCATTGACGGGTGGGTCCTGTATGCCGGCTTTGTAGAGTTGTTGGATTAGGATGGGGTCGGGGACTGTACTGAAGGCTTCTAACAGGACTAGAAGGATGGGGGCTGCAAAGAGCCCCCTGCAGAGGATCATCCGGATGTCATCTGTTGCTGCTATAATGGCAATTTCCATACTATGGTTGAGTATGAATCCTGAATGTGTGGTGCCAAGAAGCTGGTGTTTGGTGAGGTGGACGGAAAGACGCTTGTTGATGGCTTTTTCCAGGGAATTGCCTGGGTAGGGAAGGAGGGGAATTGGTCAGTATTTGGCGAGTTTGCTTAGGTCAGCCAGGTTTTCTTTAGGAGGGTGTTGATAGCTGCGTATTTCCATGGCTCAAGGGAAGATATCTGTACTGATGGAAGTGTTGAGGATAGGAGTGAGGGCCTCACTGATAGGGATTGCTCCTTTGTCAAAGGCATGGTGGAGGCAGGGGATCCACTGGGGCCCCGGAGTGAGTTGTCTTTATTATTGCTGTGATTTATTCTGTGCTAATGGTGTCCCATATGGTGACTGTGTTGACTACCTTTGTCACTGGGAGACTTCTGTTAAGGGCAAGGGGGTCATGCAGTGGGAGGAAGTTGCTGTATATGGTTGCAATTTTGCTGCAGAAGTTCCAGAGGTCGTTGTACAGATCTTGTAATAGGCTTATGTTTCCGGTGACAGCTGTGTGTGTGGTGAAATCTTTGATGATTGCGAAGATTTCTTTGCTGCAGTGGAGCTGGTGTTTATTTGTTTGAAAAGGGCCTTCCTATTGGTTTTTCAGATGAGATGGTTTTACATCCTCTCGGCAGCCTTTGAAGCATGTTTTCCACATCCCTTTTTGCTGGTACTCCATTGCAGTTTCAGTTGTTTGCAGTTTTGCTTTGGTCATTTTGCGGTCTTCTGGGTACCAGCTAGCTTGTGCTCTGGTTGTTCCGGAGTTGCTTCATTTCAGGGGGGCCCAGAGTGTCAGTCAATGCAGCTGTTGATCCACTTGTTGAAGTTCTCAATGTCGCATGCCAGGATGCCTGTTGGTTCTTGTTTCTTCTCAAGTAGGGCGTCTGTCCAGTCCATCTCTGTTAGGTTATTTCAGTGGAAGCCTGCTGGGTATGCTTCTGGGTTGATGGATGTTGAATGCAACACTGACTAATGCCAAGTCTGACCAGGTGACTGGTTGCGGGGTGTTGATTATCATGTTATCAAAAAATGTGACAAGGGGGGGTCTAGGATGTGTCCAGTGCATGGGTGGGTTCTGTGATGTGTTGTAGGACGGGGAACTAGGCAAGGATGCCAACTTTCCTCAGTACTATTTGCCACTGCAGTTGAACCACTGGCTAGCAGTGCATGCTCCGAAGAGTCGTATCAGGGATTTGATGTACAGGGTATTTCACATCACACCCCCCTTTATGCGGATGACATGCTCTTGTTCCTGTGTAAAGCGGATGGAGATCTGCTGGGAGCAATAGCCCTTTTGGAGCGTTTCGGAAGCGCTCAGGCCTATGTAATAATTGGCAGAAGTCCACTCTGTTTCTGGTCTGTAGTGCAGCACGGCCAGCCTCGGGATCTGAGTGGACTTGTCTAGGAATAGACCTACCTGAAATACTTAAGGGTTAAGATTTCTATGACTCTCTTGATCTCCTTGAGGGTAATATTGGTGCAACCATCAAAGGACTACGCACCTGAAACGTGATAGCTTCTCCTACAGCCTCAGCTTCCTCCCGTGTAATCATCAGGAGTACCACCGGGTCCAAGATTTCACCCATTAGCTGGGAGGGCAACATCAGTGGGCTGGCGGCATATAGTGTTGTATGTCCTTACTCCCATCCTCTCAGCTATGCATCACCCCCCTTAATGACTGTTTTAAACGCATCCCACTCGATCAGGGGCAAGGTGGTTGCGGACTAATTGTCTATAAAATAGTCCTGTAGGGCTTTAACAATAGCATGTAGGAACACAGGGTCCTCTAGGGTCTCGACTCGTAGGCATCAGTCTGGTATCCATGGACACTCTCTGTGCCAGTCAAGGGACAGTAACACTGAGCTGTGGTGTGAGACTCTCCGTCACAGGTACTCTAGGTTCCAGACCGCCCCACCTACTCCCCTGGAGCAAAGGAATGCATTGAGATGCACATGTAATACATGCATTCCTGAGTAGAATGTATGGTAGGGTGTATGCGTCTCCAGGAGATCAACACCCATGCTGGCAGCTCGAAAATACTCAAGCCAACCGGTAGACAGGAGAATCCCTCATCAGCCAGTGAGCTCTGCCAAGAGCCGGATCTGCAACATAATTATAGTTCCCCCCAGACTATGTTCTGCGTCATTTATGGTGCCAGGATTTTAGACGGCTTGGCAAGGAAACCCACTCCTCCACCGGTCCATGTTAGGGGCATAGATCCCCACAATGGTCAAATCTTGACCTGCTAGGCAACCTGTCACTGTAATGTATCTTCTGTCGGGATCGATCAATTTGGTCGTTTTTTGGAACTGCACCCCAGGTCAAATCCACAGCAGGACCCCACTGCTTAATGCCGAGTGTGAAGTGGCATACAGCTGTCCCCGCCACCTCTTACGTATTGTCTCCCTACAGGTGGCAGTGAGGTGGGTCTCCTGTACCACTGTAACCACTTTGGCTGACACCTAGTTAGTGGCCAGTGGCATTCCAACATATAAACCCTATCATCCATACATCCATAACTCACTGACCCAACTCCCAAACCCCAGATCAAGAAGAATACGACTCCCGATCCAAACTATGAAACAATCATGCAACCCTTGTTCAGTCATCACACACACAATGTTTATAAGGGGGGGCAGGGGGGGGGGGGGGGGGGGGGGGGACCGAGGGTGCACCAGCAAGGATGCCTTCCGGTTTCACATCACACCATCCAGCAGGCAGGTAAGATGAGTAAGCCCACAACTGACCCAGTGATTAGGTAACAATAGACCAGATACAGCTTACAGGCACAAATGTGACTGATATATGGTACTGTTCCTTAGTAACCATATTGGTATAGTTAATTGACTTTGTCTGAGTGCCATGGGTAATCAGGGGTAAGGAGTCTCTGGAGCTATGTGTGGAGGTCGAAGCATGGTCAGAATCAGAGTCTTCTCCAATCACAAAAGGGGGATTAGAGTTGGCTACACTGATAGTCGCTACCACCTCCATAGCCCTCCGTCATTCGAGCAGTGCCTGGGAGCGAGAAGGATCCACCCCAGTTCTCCTCTTCAGTTTATTCCTGGGAGGTTTCCCAGTTGTCCCCTGATTGTCTGCCGCAGAACATTCCCCTGGCTGAGGGATGAGGTCAATCCAATTCCAAAGCAGTGGAGGAGGTGTAAAAAAATGCACCTCATCCCCATGAGTCACTCGCACTCAGGCAGGAAATAACATAGCATCACCAGAGTTCTGAGGCGCTTTTTGGTGTCCATGAATGACGCCCGCTATTTTTGGATATCCCTGATGAAGTCCTGAAAAATCATCACCCTTTGGTTTTCAACCATGATGTCACCCTTCAGTCGGGCCTGGCCTGAAATGTGGTTGGAGTCAGTTGTGGATGCGCCTGAACATGGTGGGCACATTAAATTGCGTAGAAATGGGATAGTCCTTTCTGGGCAATATCATCGAGGAGTCCATTCTCCAGAAAGCGAACTATATTCCCACTGGGGTCCCCAATGTGCTTTGGAAGGCCTACAATCCTCGAATTCTAAGGGAGGGCAATGAAAGGCGCAAATCATATGCATTTGCAGGAGTAAGTAACCAAAGCTTCAGAGTCCACAAAGTAGTGGGGGCCAGCCCCTGCGCCTGAAGTTAGTCAGCAGAAGGCAGGGAGTCCCAGGTCTGTCCATTGGCTCAGAGATGGGCCAGGCACTCACAGCTGTCCAATACATGGTCGTAAAGTTGTTCGGCAAGTCATGGGCTTCAAGGGACTAACTCGGTAAGGAGACCAGGCTGCCCCCATGGTCTCCAGTTTATGGCGCAGCATAGTGGCATGTAGTTGGTGAACAACTTAGTTAGAATCACTTGCTCTTGTCCACACTTTTGTACATGCACTTACCTTCAAATATTTTCCCGCACCCTCACTCTAAGACAGGGGTACTCATAGTACGGCCCGCAGGCTGCTGGCTGCCGGCAAGCCTTTCCTGGCGGCCCGCGGACCTTCCAGACATCGTACCAGAGTTTAAAAAAAAAAATTCAAGAGTGTCTGCAACCAGGGCGCGACTCAGAGGTTCTGCTGCTCTGTGGGGGCCGGGCGATTCCCGCCATAGTCAGAGTGGGGCCGCAGGGGCGCTAAGAGGTGAACAAAGCCTCATTAACATGCCAATGGTCTTTTAAAGACCTGTGAAGTGCTCGGGTGCAGCTGTGTGTGTGTGTGCCCCTAGAAGCTGTCTCAGCCCCGGCACACAGAGGGAGGGAGACAGAGGGAGGGAAAGCGAGGGAGAGCGAGGGAGGAAGGGAAAGCGAGGAAGGGAGGGAAAGGGAGGGAGGGAAAGGGAGGGAGAGCGAGAAGGAGTGAGGGAGAGCGAGGGAGGGAGGAAAAGGGAGAGAGAACGAGGGAGGGAGGGAAAGGGAGGGTGACAGAGGGAGAGGGAGGGAGGGAAAGGGAGGGAAAGGGAGGGAGAGGGAGGGAGAGGGAGGGAAAGGTAGGGAGAGGGAGGGAGAGCGAGAGAGGGAGGGAGAGCGAGAGAGGGAGGGAGAGCGAGGGAGGAAGGGAAAGGGAGGGAGAGCGAGGGAGGGAAAGGGAGGGTGAGGGAGGGAAAGGGAGGCAGACAGAGGAAGAACGAGGGAGGGAACGGAAGGGAGAGGGGGGAGGGAGAGCGAGGGAGGGAGGGAGGGAGAGCGAGGGTGGTAGGGAGGGAAAGGGAGGGAGAGGGAGGGAGGGAAAGGGAGGCAGACAGAAGGAGGGAGACAGAGGGAGGGAGAGCGAGAAGGAGGGAGGGAAAGGGAGGGAGAGCAAGGGAGGGAGGGAAGAGAGGGAGGGAGAGGGAGACTGAGTGAGGGAGACCTCAGAGAGAGAGAGAGGGAGAGGGAAGGAGAGAGAGGGAAGGAGAAAGAGGGAGACGTCATAGAGAGGGAGACCTCAGAAGAGAGGGAGACCTGAGAAGAGAGGGAGACCTCAGAGTGAGGGGAAGGGAAGGAGAGAGAGGGAGACCTCAGTGAGGGAGAGGGAAGGAGAGTGAGGGAGATCTCAGTGTGAGGCAGACAGAGGGAGACCTTAGAGTGAGGGAGACCTCAGAGTGAGGGAGAGGGAAGGAGAGAGAGGGTGACAGAGGGAAGGAGAGAGAGGGTGACAGAGGGAAGGAGGGAGAGGGAAGGAGTGAGAGGGAAATAGAGTGAGAGGGAGAGGGAACCGAGTGAGGGAGAGGGAAACCGAGTGAGGGAGAGGGAAGCCGAGTGAGGGAGAGGGAAGCCGAGTGAGGGAGAGGGAAGCCGAGTGAGGGAGAGGGAAGCCGAGTGAGGGAGAGGGAAACAGAGTGAGGGAGAGGGAAACAGAGTGAGGGAGAGGGAAACAGAGTGAGGGAGAGGAAACAGAGTGAGGGAGAGGGAAACAGAGTGAGGGAGAGGGAAACAGTGAGGGAGAGGGAAACAGTGAGGGAGAGGGAAACAGAGTGAGGGAGAAGGAAACAGAGTGAGGGAGAAGGAAACAGAGTGAGGGAGAAGGAAACAGAGAGAGAGGGAGAAAGAGAGGGAGAGAAACAGTCCGAGTGAGTGAGACAGAGGGAGAGAGAGAGGGAGAGACAGGGAGGTGGAGGGAGGGAGAGGGAGAAAGAGAGGGAGGGAGACAGAGAGAGAGAGGTGTGTGTATGCCGGATCTGGTGGCTCAGTGGACGAAGGCGTCTGCTGCAGGGGGAAACATCCGTTACAACGCGGATGTTTCAACGCGGTGCTGTTACGACGCGTCCGTAACAACGCAAGTCGTTACCAGGACTTGCGCTGGAGGGCGCTAGAAGATTAAAAATAGTAAATTTACTATTCCAACACCTTCCCTAGTGTCCACGGGGACTGGTGTTAGAATAGTAAATTATACTATTCGATATCCGCGCCCCCAACGCAAGTCATGGTAACGACTTGCGTTGTAAGGGACGCGTTGTAACAGCACGCGTTGTGACGGTACGCGTTGTACCGTCACCAATCCGCTGCAGGGACCGGTGATCAACCTCATGGTCACAGTTTTTTTGTTGCTCTAGCCCCCCCCCCCCCCTCCTACTGACCCTGCCCCGACCGGTGCGGCCCTCGTACACAAACCACACTGTAAATTTGGCCCCGAGAGAAAGTTTGTGAGTACCCATGTTCTAAGATATTCAACTCCTTGCCACTGGCGTTAGACCCCTTTCTGTTTTGGAGATATCAATGGCCAAATCCATTCCAGGTAAGTGAAGACCTTCTTCACACTATTTATCAGGCCGGCGGTCAATTAGTACAGAGAGCTTTTTAGTCAGCAGCCGCGTAAACAGTTAACTAAGTAGCAAATATTGTGTATTATTTGGCCGGAAGTTGGATAATTAGCCACCGGAAGGCGGAGTTGAGAAAATGTGATGATTTCGACTAACCTGCTGCCACAGCCTAGGCATGCAGAAAAACATTTCACCTCACGGAGATCTCTGGAGAAATACCAAGGAGTAGTAATGCAATAAGAATCTTCCATCTCACAATGAAAAACAGAAAACGTTTTCCTGTGCGCTAGGCATCCATTTTTTTCTTTGACCCAATTCTGAATCTCGTCTGCCTTCCAGAAAAGAAAATAATAAAATGAAATGCGTCAAGTTGTTTTCTCTTGCTGCGGTGGGAACAAATATTACGCCCTTTGGATGTCATAAGAAATACTCTGACATGCTAAAGGCTTGATGTATGTTACCACCGCCACAAGCTGTAGAAATGATTGCAGTCTCTGTGCTTTGAACATTTCACTTGGTTGGACGGTTCATTTCGTAAGCTTTTAAAGAAATAAGACAGAAAAACAATAGAATGCGGGATATTCTAGAAATCCTTACCGTGTTGCTTACTTTTTTTTTTTTAGAAGCACACACCTCTGGACAGTAGAGGCACATCTTTAAAAGACCTCCCATTTAGAGAGGATAACCGTACCCAGTGATGTGCAGTAAACTGACCGAGAGGCAGAGTGTCAATTAGGGCAATTAGGAGAACACTTTATTCGTTATGAAAAAACACAAGATTTACATAGTTGGTCATTTT
Source organism: Lissotriton vulgaris (assembly GCF_964263255.1). Lineage (NCBI taxonomy): Eukaryota > Metazoa > Chordata > Amphibia > Caudata > Salamandridae > Lissotriton > Lissotriton vulgaris. Next base: position 734,048,017 of record NC_141691.1, on the reverse strand, counting down.
AAGAAATAGCATGGCATTGTGGAATAAATTCATTTTTTCTTGGGTTATTATAACGCATTTTTTCCAAAATCAGTTCTAGTAGGTCATGTTTTTCCTTAAGGAAAATATCTTTAGATTGCATATTACTCCACTTTCATTGGAGGTAATTTCCTCTTCTCTGACAAAGTACCTTCAGAATGGTTTAGGTCCCTTTTCTTAGTTAATTACAGCTTTGTCACCGTAAGGATCAAACTGTATTATTACAAATGTAGTTTCGATTCCTAATATGGTCAGTTTTATTGTGATATTTCTACATGTCTTCTCCAGCATATCAAAAACGTGTTCCCAGCTATATTACAGTCATCTGACAAGGATCGTGAACAATTGTGCTGGGAAACAAGTTGCAGTTTTGCTGCAGGTAGACCTAACTGTAGTATGCCATTTTATAGCAACACAGTTGCCATAATAGCAGCCTTGTGAAACAACTTGTTTTATGGAGCCAAGAAAATGAATGAATGAATGGATGGATAATTAGTTCAACAGTTATATAAAACGTAGCTTAAGTTTGTACATGTAATTAGACTGTCCATATTCTTCTACATATAATAATAGCTCGAAATTAAGCTACTTTTAAAAATCAATTTTCATTACTCCTTTTACACAGTTTAGCAGCAAACGACCCTATTAAGTGGTGCACAATGCTAAATATTTAGCCCTGGCATTTGATGCTGCCAATGGAGTCTTCGCTACTGTACCCTACAGGTTGAAACATAACACAGATTAACAAATATGTTGCTTAGAATCCACATACCAGACTGATCTTCAACTGTCCTAGTCAAGCACATCTAAACACTGACCTAACATCAACTCCATACCCAGGACTTCAATGGAACCTTTACAATCTGCTTATAAAGAACACTACACCTTCGATGATAAACTTACCAGAATAACAACAGAAATAATTACTAACAATGCCACATCAATCATAGTTCCCCCAGCAATAAAAAAAATATTTTAATCCTAAGGGATGGTGGTTTAAAAAAGCAATTAATTTGGTAACCGGACGTGCTGCGCAAAACAACTTGCACAGCAAACACATTTTAGATATGTATATTGTTTATAGAAGCTTCTAGACATGCTACAGTAGATAGTGGAATGGCAGTTTGTGTGCATCAGCTTTATCCTTATATGTAGATCGTGCGTTGAACAAGACTTGGGGTACAATGTATTAAGAACACAATCGACGCTTTAACACCAGTCGTGGTCATCCATTGCGCACATGAGCCAAAATGTCACAGGCGATCTTGGAAGCATAGGCCTCAGTTTGCGAGGCAGACAGCCAAGAAGGCCCCAAAGACCAGAGAATACAGCTACACTTTTGCCACATTTTCTTCACAAAATGAGGGATAATCCCATCTTTGTGGAAGTGGGTGGGCTTGATTTAAAGACATGCATTCCAAACTTTGCTGTCTTGAGGATGACCTATATGTGCATCAGCTAGGATGATAGTGTACAGCCCCAGTCCTATTAAGGTCCTTGGGTTTGTGCAGGAATATATCTATGTCTGGATAATGAAATGAAAATTGGATTTGTATAGCGCCCTTCTACCCTGAGGCCTCGTAGCGCTCGGACCGGGTGGGCGGAGAACCTAGCCAGACCATGAATGATTAGTGGAAGAGAAAGGTTTACAGGAGTCTGCTTAAGATCTGTAGGTTAGGTTCACTGCGTAGAGTAGGAGGCAAGAAGTTCCAGAGAATGGAGGCATTCCAAGAGAATGAACGTCCACCCCATCTGGCTCTGCGTACTTTCCTTGTAGCAGCCAGGAAGGCTGTACTAGAACGTAGACTTCTAGAAGGTTTATAAGGGATGACAAGAGAGCGGATCATTGCGGGTCCTGATTTCCACCTGGCTCTGTGAGCTAAGCACAAAGCCTTGAATCGGATTCTGGACTGGATCGGCAGCTAGTGGAGCTTCTTCAAAGCAGATGACGCTGACTGCCTTCGGGGAAGCTCCAGGAGTAGGCGGGCGGCCATGCTCTGAGTTACCTGCAGTTTTTTAATAGTTGACAGTGGCGCGCCCAGATACAGAGCATTCCTGTAATCTAGGCGGGATAGGATGAGGGCCTGAACCATGATCCTTCGGGTTTGAAAGGGAAGTAAAGGCAACATTTTCCTTAACAGTCTCATCAAGCCGAAGCAGGTAGCGGAGAGTTTGGTGGCTTGGTAGTTGAAACAGAGAGCACTATCCAGCCACACACCAAGACTCTTTATCTGATCTTTATGGGCCGGCATGGTGCTGAGGCAGGTAGGCCACACCAGAGCCAAGCTAGGTGAAGGACACTTACCCAGGAACATCAGTTCTGTCTTGTCCCCGTTAAGCTTAAGGTGGGATAGTGCCATTCAACCGGTTACCGCTTCTAGGCAAATGCCCAAGGTGCTAGATGACCCCTCAGGGTGGTTTAGTGCCACTACCCGTTGGGTGTCATCTGCGTAAGTGATAATTTTGATACCGAAAGGAAGCACTATCCCGGCCAATGGCTCCATATAGGCGTTAAAAAGCGTGGAGCTCAGGGAAGAACCCTGTGGAACCCCACAGCTAAGAGGCCGTCTGTTTGATGAGGTGACACCCTCCGAGACCTGAAAAAAAAAGGTCTTTCAAAACGGATTGGAACCAGGTGATAGCCAACTCCGTCACACCAAGATACTTCAGTCGGGTAAGCAAGATGTTATGATCCACAGTGTCAAAAGCGGCACTGAGATTCAGCAATAGAATTGCTGCTGTGCCGCCCTGATCCAGGAGCCTCTGAGCCTCCTCTGTCACTGCCAGGAGAGCTGTTTCCGTCCAACGCTTGGGACGAAAACCTGCCTGGGAGTCATGGAGAAGGTTGTTGGACTACAAGTAGTGAACCAAAATGGTATTGACATGTCTCTCAAGCAGCTTACCCAGCCAGGGAAGAAGAGAGATGGGGCTCTAGTTGGCCATGTTGGAGGTATCCAAGTTGGGTTTCTTCAATAATGCTCTAACTTGGGCACATTTCCACACCAGTGGCACCTTTCCTGAGATGATGGAAGTGTTAAGAACATTCAGGATTACTGGCCAGATAACCTCCTTAACTAGCGTGAGGTAGAGCGGAGGGGCTGGATCGATCGGATAGCCAGATGTTACTCTTGAAGTTAGAGTGTTCAGTAATACTTCATCAAGATGGGGAAATTCTGTTAAAGAGCACTGTGGAATAGAGGAATAGAATGGGTGCTCTCAGTGCACATAGTAACAGACTTGTCCTGAGAAGGAGCGAAAGAGTGGGATATGAGCTGGATTTTTTGGTGTAAATAATCAGCCTGATTGTCACAGCGAGCTTGGGCATCTATTGGGTTGAGGGTTTTTTGTGGAATACTGAAAAGGGATTTAGCGATCCGAAAAATCTCCTTAGGTGAATTGGCGGCCGCTCTAATCCTGCATTCGTAGAATGCAGATTGCGCGGTTTTAATTTCTGCCTTATAGTTCCTGATAGTATCTCTATAGGCATGTCTCCTGCCAACTTCTGGGCGCTGTCTCCAGCTCCTTTCTAATTTCCTACATGTTCGTTTGAGTTCCCTTAGTTTAGGTGTGAACCAAGGTGCCACTCTTTGTTTGTATAAAGAGTGACCTTCTAGTTAAAGATTGTAATGTGAGAGGATAGATCGTACTATCATCTCTTTCTGATGGCACTGGACAAACCCATTGATAAGAAAAAGTAATGCTCGATGTTTCTACATGACAGCGATTTCCTTCTCAAATTGAAATTATCAGCTTCTTTCAGAGATATCATGGTAGCAGGAGATGTAAGCATTTGTTACCAATACAGAACGTCTTGAATAGGATTCCCCCTTTAAATGGAAGACGTTGCCGGTCGATCATTAATGGTGTCATACAGCTGGTCTTTTTGGTTCTACTGCATGTGGAATAAATTCCTGCAGATGCAGGATAAGCCAGGCCTCCTACCATGGAGTCACCAACTTCTAGACCACACAATCATTGCTTTAACAACTTGTTTAGTAACATGGGTGTGATTTACCTCTCCCAAGTTTACTTAATTCCAACCATGTTTGTTCAAATTTGGAGATTTGTTAATGTCAATAATAATCCCTAAAATTCTGGGGGGGTGTACCATCAAAGGGCTCTTCAGCTTTCACAAAATACTTTTTTACTGGATTTTGAATGAGTGAAACAGTATTAGCAATATTTGTAGCTAATTTCTTTGTCGAGAAAAGGGTTTAAATTAACAGTCAGAAGGTGGAAACACAACTGGTATAGATGGATGTCATAAGCATACTAGTGAATGGCTATATGTTTTTTGCATTATACATTCTATGGATTCTATTTAGGCGTTAATAAATCCATGAGGAGACCCAAATATCACAGGAAGGACAAGGATCTCAAAGATGCTATTTGTTAAAGTTGGGTTTTTACAATCAAGATGTATACTATTTGAGAACATTTCTACTCATCCTCATTTTTTATTTATTCATTTTTTAAATCACAGTTATACCCAAAGACGCAATCTGTGTAGCCCGGTGGCAAGCTGAACTGCCATGTTTGGGATATGTTGCCGCTTCATGATTTGGTATTACAGCAATACGATTCTCAATTTTTAGAGCAATTACAGCAATAAGAGGTAGGTAGGGGAGAACAAAGCTGACCTGTGCCTTGGGTGGAGACGCCGGGAAGCCATCGGGCAGAGCCGTGAGGTGAACGGCAGTGATATTTGGCAGAAGGGAGCGCCGGGAGACTCCCTGCGACTACAGCCCCCAGCAGCCTCTGGGGCGGCGCGCCCGTGACGCGTGGAGAGCGCCCGGAGGCGCTTGAAAGGCTGACACCGCCCAGGAGCCCCGGGGGAGAACAAAGCTGACCTGTGCCTTGGGTGGAGACACCGGGAAGCCATCGGGCAGAGCCGTGAGGTGAACAGCAGTGATATTTGGCAGAAGGGAGCGCCGGGAGACTCCCTGCGACTACAGCCCCCAGCAGCCTCTGGGGCGGCGCGCCCGTGGCGAGCGCTCGGAGGCGCTTGAAAGGCTGACACCGCCCAGGAGCCCCAGGGGAGAACAAAGCTGACCTGTGCCTTGGGTGGAGACGCCGGGAAGCCATCGGGCAGAGCCGTGAGGTGAACGGCAGTGATATTTGGCAGAAGGGAGCGCCGGGAGACTCCCTGCGACTACAGCCCCCAGCAGCCTCTGGGGCGGTGCGTCCGTGACGGGTGGAGAGCGCCCGGAGGCGCTTGAAAGGCTGACACCGCCCAGGAGCCCCGGGGGAGAACAAAGCTGACCTGTGCCTTGGGTGGAGACGCCGGGAAGCCATCGGGCAGAGCCGTGAGGTGAACGGCAGTGATATTTGGCAGAAGGGAGCGCCGGGAGACTCTCTGCGGCTACAGCCCCCAGCAGCCTCTGGGGCGGCGCGCCCATGACGCGTGGAGAGCGCCCGGAGGCGCTTGAAAGGCTGACACCGCCCAGGAGCCCCGGGGGAGAACAAAGCTGACCTGTGCCTTGGGTGGAAACGCCGGGAAGCCATCGGGCAGAGCCGTGAGGTGAACTGCAGTGATATTTGGCAGAAGGGAGCGCCGGGAGACTCCCTGCAACTACAGCCCCCAGCAGCCTCTGGGGCGGCCCGCCCGTGACGTGTGGAGAGCGCCCGGAGGCGCTTGAAAGGCTGACACCGCCCTCTCGCCCCGCGAGTTGCGAGCGGGAGGCGCCAGGGAAAAGCCCGGGACAAGGGCGGGCCGTCTGTGGCCATCCGGGGCAGGGAGAGGCAGGGCAGGGCCACGTTTCCTATCCGTGATATTTTGCAGTCTAGACATTGGACCTATTCATCTCCTAGTGAGTACCTAACACCCTGTTTACTCTGCGTATTCATTGTTTCTATTGACACCTTAACTGCGCTAATGGCTAAACTGCGTTCCGCTAAAACACCAGTCCTACCCGGGCCCTTGGATAATTACATGGTTAAAATGGTCACTAAAATTAACTCTGCCCGTTGTCTGTCACTCGGCAGGGCTAGCCCCCCTGCTTCGCCACCAACTGACCTTCTTGTCCTAGAGGATATCGACAATGTGAGTGAGACTGTTCCATCTGTTCCATCTGTTTCTCCCTCAGAGGAGTCAACTCTAGACACTGCTTCTACTTCAGCAGATATTCACGTTAGCACAGATTTACTGCCACCTTCTCCCACGACAGCTCCATCCTTGGTCCGCTGCCCAGTTAGGGCATGCAGAAGACTGATAAATAAGCGTGGGGGGCAACGTAAAACGAAGAAAATCGCGACCTCCCAGCCCACGCGGGCGGAGAGGACAAATGATAACAGTAATGAGGGGGGTACTGAATCTGTTAACAGTGATCACCTTCAGCTACTTGCAGATATGCTGACCATCAAACTGGAGTTAATAATTAAACCTCTAATGGTAAAAGTTGACAAAGTGACAAAAGAGGTAGCTAGATTAAGTACACTCCTGTCTCCACCTGCACAAGCAATCGCAGAAAATAGTATAAATGTAAATCTAAGTGATACTTCTGAGGGTGCTGTAGTTAACGGCAAGGGGTTGAGGACAAATTAAATCAAGTCTCAAAGAAAGTCTCTAAACTTGGGTGCCTTTTATCCACACATCTGTCTCGGAGTAAACCCCCCGAGATTATTGGACCGGGAACAGCTGCCATGGTAGCGGCTTCTGGCTCCAACAGCAGCAGGGTGGTTAACGGAACACCTATGGGGCCATCTGTAAGCATTGCCCAACCCCTGTCAAAGCCTGACACTATAGCTCCCATTTTAAAGAAGAAAACTGTAGCTAATAAGTCAGGTGAAAAAATCCCGGAGGGGGCACTGGGGAGGAAAAAACCCGTAGTCAACTTACCCCCTGATTGTGCACCATACACGGTAGTCCTGACCAATGTCCCGAAGGTTGACCCAAACTCATTTGAAGCCCGGGAAGAGATGAGTAGCTCTCTAGGCAACAAAGTCATTGCATGGCTAAATAAATACTGTGGGTTCCCCATTGCTTTCTGGAATGACATAGTGTCAGTGCGCAGGGTTGATTGGATTGGCACCTCAAGAAAATCATGCAGAGGCGACTGTGTTATCGTAAATCTAAGACATCCGCAGCACGTCGCACCGTATTGTTAAGGGCAGCCTCCTTACCGGTCACCGAGGATAACACATGTGTTCGCCCACTGGGGTATTTTTACAATCATCTTAGTGTGACCCCTAGTCCAAGCTCTCATCCTGGCCACCTGACTCCTACCTATCCCACACAAAGGCAGGCTTTCTTTCCTAGGATGCCACAAGAACATCAACTGCCTGTGAACATGGATTCATATTGTTATAATTTGTGTAGGCCTAATCCACAATCTGTTCCAATTTTACCCTTGTTTAATCGGTTTTCACCGCTATCATCTTTAAGCGACAATGATTGACTTTCTACTAACGAGGGCTCATCAAACCAACACTGTCGAATAATGGCTTGGAACATTGCTGGTATTAGGGCCAAAGCCGGGAATGATGAATGGATTAAACTTCTGAAGTCCTTTGATATTCTTGCGTTCCAGGAAACTTGGGACTTAACTAACAGTTTTTCCATGGATGGTTACACACATTTTTTCGTTCCTGCTACCAGTGGCGGGGCTGGTAGACCAAAGGGGGGTTTGTTAACCTTGTTTAAAACATCCTTGAAAGGCGTGTTAACTCAACATAATTCAGGCTCTCAAAATTGCATGATAGTTGAACTTAGTCCCCCTTCTTTCTCAAATATTTTGTTCATTAACTTTCTAGTCCTAATGATGACACTAGGCAGAATTTGGATATTATCGAATCTTTTTTGTCAGTCTATAGAACCAAGGTAAAAGAGTTTGAAATCATCCTTTTAGGCGATTTTAACATACATCCCTGCAACCAGCCATGCACAAGTCTTTCAGAAGAGGGGCCACCCCACTCATTATTTACACACTTTGAGCATTCCAACAGGGGTGAGGCACTTGAATCTTACTTGGATGCATGGAATTTGTATGAATCTAGTTGTGGGAAAGTTGATAGTAGAATTCCTACCTTTAAGGGCAATGGCGATGGTACCTTAATTGATTATATATTTATGTCTTGTCAGATTTTAGAGAGGGTGGTTCACTATGGTACTATGGTCTCAGTATTTAGCGACCACAACCCTGTAGTAGTAGAGGTTTTGCCAACTGTCTTTTTAAATCAGGGCGGGTCAGGAGGGAATAGAAGTCAAGATGTGGTGTTAAAGGATCAGGGTCGCAGACTGAAGTGGTCTAGCGCTGTGCCAGAGAACGTTCTTCGCGCCGTCCTTGATAGCACTGAAAATGATGTGTTAACTTGCTTGGACACAAGGGCATCAAACCTCGAAAATGTCTGCCTTTGACAATATTTGTAAATCTATCGACATCACCTTAACAAATAACAAAAAATTGTCCAGGCCCAGGGAGAAAAAATGGTTTGACCATGCATGTTCAAGAGCTCACGCTGATTTGCTCAAGGCCCTTAAAGCGATCCCTAAAGACCGCGTATTAATAACCTCATTAAGATCTTTATATAAAAAAGCCATACAAAATAGGAAAAAGGAGATCAGGGAAACTGCCTGGTTACAACTGTCTGATCCTGAGGTCGTTAAAAACAGTGCTGACTTCTGGAGGGTAGTTAACCAGCCTTTCTTTTCAGATAAGGATCAAGCCTCCCTTGAATTAAATATCCCGGATGGTGATTGGATCAATCACTTTGAGGCAATATACTTGAGCAGTTTAGATGATGATCTGTCACATAGTTTCCCTTTTTCTCAGGAAGAGCAGGGTGTTGTTTTTGAGGCTTGGGAAGTTGAAAAGGCCATCAATCAGACCTCAAAAAACAAGGCCCCTGGGCCGGATGGAGTCCCTGCTGACTTCTTCAAAACTGACCCAAAGCTCTGGTCGAGGGTGTTGTGTGGGGTTTTCAATGCATTAACCAGGAACAGTATTCCTGTATCCCGGAAGGTGTCTGTAATTATCCCCGTCTTTAAGAAGGGCAGTAGGGTTGACCCAGCATGTTATCGCCCTATATCCCTTATTGATTCATCAGTAAAAATCATGGGCAGGGTCATCCTACATAGACTCCAGGCATGGCTTGACGATAGGGGGGTCCTATCTAATCTACAGTACGGCTTCAGAACTAAACGAGGTACTATGGACCAGTGCCTTAATCTGCAGTTGTTAATAGATAAATATACCAGTGCAAAAGACGGGTCGTTATATTTAGGGTTCATGGACCTATTTTCGGCCTTTGACTTTGTAAATCGAACTAAATTATGGCATATCCTAGCCGATTTGGGTCTTGACCGGGCACTGGTAAATCTCCTTGCTGATCTCCACTCAGACCTCCAGGTCTCTGTTAGGGTTGATGCGGGGGGGCGACAAACTAGTCGTTTTAAGTCCAAGAGAGGGGTGAGACAGGGGTGCATTTTGGCACCCCTGCTCTTCACAGTTTACATCAATGCCCTCGAATCTGAACTAAAGACAGCAACACCGGACATACCGCGTATCGGGGAGACTTGTGTTCCTGTCCTCCTATACGCGGATGACGCTGTGCTTCTGTCTCGTACAGGGCTAGGGCTTCAGCGGTTATTAGACGCGTTTGGCCTCTTTATGACCTCACTAGATCTTAAAATAAATGCCAAAAAGTCACAAGTGATGATAGTGGGTAAAGGCGCACGCTGTAAGAAAGCTAAAACTTTCTACTGCAGTAAAGCAGAAGTGCAAAGAGTATCGACATTCCCATATTTGGGGGTCACTTTTGAAGACAAGGGAAGTTGGGGCCCTCAAATAAGAAACCAAAATAGTGCCCTAATAAGATCATCCTCTGCCATTTTAAGTTTCAGCAGAAGGCTGGGGGATAGGCCAATCTCAGCCCTTTTGGCAATTTACAATGCTAAGTGCCTGTCTGTTGCCACCTATGGCTGCTCCCTATGGGGCTACGGACCGATAGATTGTCTTCAAGTTTCTGAAAACAAATTTTTCAGATCAATCCTGTCTGTGCCCCAGTCTACCCCTTCTTACTCCGTCCATTCTGAGCTTGGGGACGATTTTATAACGGACAAAATTCGAGTGGCCCCTTTAATCATGTGGCTTAAAATTTGGCTAAATAATGAACTATCTTTAAATCAGGCCATCCTGAAAGACTGTCTCTCACTTGATAATGCCTACAAAATCAAGTGGTTAAATTATATAAAAAATGGCTTCAGCGCCCTGGGTAGACTTAACCTCTTTTCCTCACCGGAGTCAATATCCCGGAACGATATTGTTAAAATTAAAAATGACATGCATATGAGGTTGTCCCTAATAAGAGAGGAAAAGGAACTCACAAAACCATCTGTTAGAGCGCTCCTTTTGGTTGCAAATCCGCCTGGCCCAGAATTTTACCTTACTCTGGTTAACCGCCCTTTTCATAGGTTTTTATTAACTCGTTTTCGCCTAAACATGATACAACTGATATTAGGTCAGTATACAACGTGGTGTAAACCAGATGAATTTTCACCTTGTTCTTGTGATAGTTTTTCTATTCAAGATACTATGCACTTCACCATGTTTTGTGGGCACTTTATAGTTAAAAGGAGGAAGTACCTTGTGCCAATTCTTAAAAAGGCAGGGTTTCTGCAAGTTAGACCAGCACTTTTCGATCTGCAGTTATTAAATAACCCCAGCATAGTCTCTCATGTAGCCAATTATTTAGTGTGTGCGGTGCGCACAAAGAAAAGACTCATGGGGAATGGGTAATTGGTCACATGGTTCTGATGCTTTACACCTTGCACTTTACTGGTTAAAACGGCACTTTATATCAGGAATTAGGCTGTTGGAGGAATGATAATTTTTAAATATTTTTTATGATAACATTTTTATGAACTTAGTGATGATTTTAATTTTTTTTTTAACTTCTTGTTGACTTTGTCTTTATGTAAACATGCCTTGGGCTTTTTAATATTTTTTTAATATTGTATAATGTGTGTTTTTACTGTCATTGCATATTTCTTTTTGTACCTGCCTTTTTTTTATATTCATTTATCGAAATAAAGATTTTTGACTGACTGACTGACTGGCAATACGAGGTAGAGATCATATCCATAATCCAGGATAGTCGCACTGAGAAATGACAACCAGTACTTCAAACACTAGATGCTATTCTGGAACGAGCAACAGCGCCAATACAGCAGTAACTTTCTGTACCAACCAGATCAACAGGACAAGCTGAAGCCCTGCCAGGCTTATAACCTTTCAAAGACTATGTCAGAACGGTTATCGTTTAAGGCAGTGCAGTGTTACACCGTTAGCTCAGGGCTTGTCAAGGGTTCAGAGAGATAAGAGCTTCAGCACTCAAAGAAATTTCACTTGCATGCACTGGCAATTAGGAAGAGGAAGGCTCAACGTGGTAATAGTCAGTTACACTCTGAACCAGAGTCTTGTGGGGCATCTCTACTTAATACTGATCCCTCCTCCGACCATATTAACATCATTAAGCCACCTACATCTATCACTCAAGGGACAGAGTTGCTAGAAAAACTGAAAGCTACACAGAAAACACCCGCAAAAAGGGAACGAAAGCGGCTTTGGAAAGCTAGACAAAACCACAGTATTTGTAGCAACTCGGTTCATCGAGCAAGGCTTTATCAGCCTCCCTCTTCTCCTACCAAAGAACCTTTGGCTAAAATAGACTTGTCTTTAGAAATGAATAAACAGAGCAGTAACTGCATCGCTGAAAAAAAGACCTGCCTTACTTTTTCAATGCAATACAGTACCCAAGTCAAAACAAATCACAGACCATGAATGTAGGTGTAAAACTGGGTTACGGAACAAAGAGACTTCTGCTAGTGACCTTATATTAATGCCTGTTATAGACTCACTGACCTCAACGAGGCACTCTGACAACATACAGTATGAGCAATCTATTATTGCACCGCCAAGGCCTAATGAGCATAACACTTAGCGTAGTGCCTACACCTACGTACACTTTTTTCCACGCAGCCATCATCGGCTCAGGTAGAAACAACATATACAGGCTGCCTGCCAGTTCATTTTTCTGTTGATCTTGTGTATTCTAACCTACACATTGACCACCAGCTTCCTAGCTCACCATTGGTCCAACCTCCAGTTACAATATCGCAAATCCAGCCAGAAACCAAGAAAATAAGCTCATTAGAGTCACCCTGATAAAGCCAGAACCCTTTCTTAGCACTAGTTTTCCAACTAAGAAGTTAGAATGTATTCTTCACTTTGCCTTGTAAGGCCAGCGCTATAGCTTAACCCCTTCACTGCGGCGGCAATTCCACCGCAGTGCTAGGGGGTGGGTGGGGATCGCACGGCTCACCTGCGCTTGTGACGGAACCGCTCCGTCACGCGCCTCGGGTGAGCTGTGCTAGTGACGGAACGGTTCCGTCACGAATGCGCCCGTTCAATAGAACGCGCCGCGCAGGCGCGAAATCAGCGCCGCGCAGGCGCGTCGAGCGGGCCGTGACGGAACCGTTCCGTCACTAGCACAGCTCACCCGAGGCGCGTGACGGAACCGTTCCGTCACAAGCGCCGAAGGGGTTAAATAGAAGAACAATGTTAAAATTACTTGGCTCACTGCAAGGCTCTAGACTAGACACATAAATACAACACACCTGGAGGCAATACAATGTAAGGCTAACCTAAATCTGCTAGGAAGAAACAATGCAATAACCACCTGGTCATCCCCGGAGATAGCCATTCTTGTTTGGCAATATAAGGAGAAATTCTTTTCATGGGGCATTGAGTTCCTGCAAGTACTTCCACCTCGTTACCCCAGCACACTGTCATCATGCGTTTGGAACTCTAATGTGCCAAGCTTAGGGATTTTAAGACGGGCTATAGACTCGGACTTTCAAAGAAACCAATATGACCTCTCGGAAGTCATCAGTATTCAAACAAAGGGCCATCATTGTGAAGTAAGCTCCCAATCACAGCAGATCTACAGAGAAGGATCCCGGGCTAGGACCATTCAGCCGACTGTATAAATTTCTGGCGGGAAACAGAAAACAGGCAATTCAGTGTATGTCATCGGTCCTCGTCATAATCCTGGTGCAAGTTGAAATGTAGCATCTGGATCTACTAGATTTGTGCATGAAAATCTTGAACCAGTGCAAGGAATTGAGGGAGTCATTCTTGCACTGAATGCCCCACAGCAAGTGCAGCACACTTTCAACACTCAGAGGAATCAGGAACCAGACATATGACCAGCCTATATAAAGGGCAGTTTTGCATCCAACCAACTAGCTTAATGCCCTGATCTATTATCTGCCTCTTAAGGCCACGTCAACAACGGCAGTGCTACTTTAGTTCCTTTTATGGGACATGGCAGACATAAGGGGGAAACTGCAAACCAGGCATGATCCGGTTCTGTGGGTATTTTTTTTTGCTGTAATCAGTATGCAGGAGACGTGGGCTGTTTCGCCCTTGCATATTAATCAAAACATTTCAACTGGCAGCTACACCATCGCCCTCTGGCCCCCCTAGGAGAAGCTTTGCGATACACAAATACGCTATGGTTAATGCCAAACCTTTCCTGTATAAGGCCGACGTCTCATTCTTTCAGGTACTTGGCCTTGAACTTGTGGATTGCTCATAGTTTGGTATCGTGAACCTTCATAATAACATTCCTAAACCTGAAAGATGATTTGTTTTGAACAATTTGGATTTCGATTTCAGTTCCCTCAAACCAAAAGGAGGCAAAGAGTTGGGTTTGTTATGGGGGGAGGATATTAATGTTCATCTTTGTCCCATTATACACCGGGATGCCTGTGGTTTCATGGAAGTAGATGGGAATCCTATGGTTCACCTCTTCCATGACATCCTTGGCAACAATTTAAATAATTTCAGGATGAAGTTCAATATGGGGTTTGCAAACGAGTATAGGAATATGAATGGTACTTTCCCCCAACACATCTGTGGGAAAAGGTTAGGGCTCTAGTCTAGATGATTAAATATTGCTTTCCGTCAATTTAGCCAGCATGGTAAGGGATCATTCAATACACAATCTGGCAAAGGGTTACCATCTTCCCCAAAGTTTAACCCTAGATATTCCTTACTGGCAAGTGGCGCATTACCCAGTCAGGTGAGTAATTGACACCTCTGTGCAAGCGAAAAAGGGTACTCGTATCAAATGGGAGTACCTTAATGCTGAGACATGTTTGTCTCAGCTGGTTAAAACGAATCCAACATTCAGGAGCGGAGAGACCAGATCAGGGGCTACAAACTGCACACCAAGAGGGCAGGCTACTCGTCTCTCCCACCACTCAATGCAGAACGTTAAGTGATTTAAAAAGCTGAGAGCAAATGCAATCTCGCTTGCCAGAATAAATACGACTGGCCGCATAACCATGCCCAGGGGATAGTGTCCCACCTGATGTGAGTAATATATAAAAAACAAGGGGGGAATATCATTTTCCCTTAAAGTTGGTCCTGACGAAAGCAATTGAGGGCGCATGTCTGCTTAAACATGTAGAATTTTTTTTTACTTTTGTAAGTGATGTGAAGGACACATTACAGGTCCTATTTTTCACATCCACCTTTGTTTTTAACCATACCCTTATCATTGTTTTGAATAAATCGAGTTCTATGCTAAAGAGGTAATTTTAATTCACTTTTTTACATAGTAGATCCCAACTATTTCCTCTGGATCACCTCCTGGTGGGAGCCAACGAGACCCAATGATGATGCTATCAACCATGACTACGCCAATGGCCAAGGACATACCAAAGGCAGAAAATGGCTGTTGCGGGTCCTACATATTTCTTATCAAGATGCCTCGAAGCCTCAGGGCTACACTCCTTTTTGATTCTTTGTAACCTATTTGGAAGCTGACTGGGACCCCAGACTGCTTCTACTTCCCTCTCTTTATAGATTGTGTTAGAAATAGGGGTCTCTAGTTGGCAGCCGTAGGTACCTTTGTACAAGTAGGGACTCTTCGTTCTAGTCAGGGTAAGCGAGTTACACTCCTAAAATAAACCCTGCTCACCCCCTTGGTAGCTTGGCACAAGTAGTCAGGCTTATCTCAGAGAGTGTGTAAAGCATTTGCACATAACTAACAGTAATAGAGTGAAAACATCACAAAAGGACACACCACCAGTTTAGAAAAGATCCAATACTTTTATATATACAAAAAAACCAGACCAAAACGACAAAAATCCAATATACAGTACTTTAAAAAATGCACTTTGCAAGAATAACTTTAAAAATGCAGTTGTTTGAAGTCGGTAGCTCTGTCTGGTGCTACCGCAATACTGAAAACGACAGAATCCAATAGTTTCTGCTAACGGCGTTGAAGCGGGTCAGCGGTAGTGTCAACAGACTCATAAACAGTACCTTTTTTGTTGCAGTCGATGCGGCAACCATTGCGGTTGCGAAGTGTAGCGGTGTCCTCAGGTCGTGGTGCAGGCAGTGGCTCTGTGACGGTCGTCCAGCGGCATCGGTGAGACCAGGGCTGTGGTGCGAAGCAGGGCGGTCCTTGATGAGGGACTGAGCGATCGCGGTGCAGGCAACAGAGCAGGCGGAAGAGCAGCAACGGATTCGGTGAGACTAGGGCGGCGAGGTGAAGCGAGGCAGAGTGAGGCCCCCACAGGTCATGGTGCAAGCAGCAGCTCGGTGGCGACGGCATCGGTTGTCGTCAGTGAGACCAGGGTTGCAGTGCGAGATGTGGTGGTGCCTTCAGGACACAGAGCCAGCGACTGAGCCGGTGACGGAGTCAGTTGCTTTTCCCTTCTCTAAAGCAACTGAAACAGAAGTTCTAGGAGTGGTACAAAATAGTTGGTGAAGTCTTTCCAGTCCCTGAGACTTCAGAACAGGAGGCAAGCTCTACTTCAAGCCCTTGAAGATACTTAGCACAATAAAGAAAGTTCAGTCCAGTCGTTTCACTGCCCAATGCACTGGACAAATGAGAGGGTTCACTTAACGCAATACATTTCTCTGTGCATGGATGCGGACTCATCCTGAGGGGACCGACAAAATCGACCCCTAATACCCCCAGCGAACAGCACAACAGGTCTCGTTGCTCGTGGAGGAGCTCCCAGTGGGATGAGGGGACCTCGGTTGGTTGTGGTGACCCCCCAGAACCTCAGATGTCAACCAATTGCCTCCTCAATAAGATTGGTAGGGGACATAGCTCCCTGTAGTGCTTCCAAAGAACTTTGATGTGCTCCATAATATTCGCGATCACAAGACTTTGAGAGTGGTATATTTGACTTCCCCAGATGATTGTTCATGGTGGGTACAGGGATCCATTGGGATGGGGATGGCAGGATTCTCTGGGGGAGCCTAGCGATGACCTGCCTCGTGACAGATACTTGCTGTTCTCGAAGTATGGAGGGGGTTGCGAGGTTTTGTTTACATTGTTACTATTATCATTGTTCTTTTTGTTTTGCATGCTTGCCGCACACCTCTGTCATTGCCCACCCAACCTGATAAGAGTAAAGAGTACTGCCCTGATACAATATATGGGACTCAACAATGGACAGCCCTACAGACCAGCTTCACGTGGTGTTATGGAACATGAAAGGCTTACTTGATAGGATTAAACGGGGAAGTTCTAAAACACCCTCAGAGGGTGGGGGCAGATGTTTTGCTACTTCTGAAGACCCACTCCCCTGTTAACAAGTCCAATGCTTGGTCCAGTTCGATTTCACTCAGGTATTTCACTCTGGTTTCACGAGGGGATCCAGGGGTACAAGAAGTCTGATAAAAAGTACTGTTTCTTTCCAGCATATTAAGACGTAGGAGGACCAGCAGGGTAGATACACAACTGTGACAGGAAAGTTAAATGGGGAGTCTCATATTTCTCTGTGTCTATGCCCACCCCCCACCAGCCAGTCTTTTGTGGACCTGATGGCAAAATTATGGGGTGAACTCCCCAGGGTGGCTGACGGTGGTGGGGGGGATACTGGAATGGCATCATTGATCACTCCGTGTACTGGTGGCACCACCTTCAGCGTCTGGGACAATCCACCCGTATTCTTTTGCAACTGCTTTGGGTTTGGCCAATGTTTGGAGAATGCACGATCCATCTAGTTATGTTTTTTTCTCCCATACATGGTTCCTTTTCCAGCCTCAACTATATTTTTGGCCCACAATCTTATCGGCATAGAGTCCTTGATGCTAACATTTTGGCGTAAGTACTTTTTGATCACTCCCCAGTGACCATTCGACTTCATTTAGGCTGTCAACGTCCAGCTTTACGTTGACGCCTTTCACCTTGGAATCTACAAGACCCAGGCTATTGGTTACATATAGAGCGCTCCATTGAAGAATATTTACACATAAAGTAGGCTGAGTAACTCCCCAGCGATGCAGAGTCGTCGGGAGGGTGGACAGCCGGTGCGTAGACAATTGGGTCTCCTACAGCATCAATATCAACATACTCTGCTCAGAGATGTCAAACTGTCCAATAGGCAGTCCAAAGGTGCATAAATCAATGGGGAGACAAGTCGAGTAAAATGTTGCATAGACTATGCCAGGATACTTATTATTCTTCCTATATTCCTCTTATCTGGGACCCATCTGATGCGTTGCTCACCAATCCCAAGGCGATAGCTTGTAGTTCTGCTGCCCATTTCAGAACGGTGTACGCTCGAAAGGAGGTTTTGTCACAGGAACAGATAGTGAACTTTGTACATGCCATTCCCCTTAAAGCCCTCTCACTTGTAGACCGTGACTTACTGGAGGGTGCACTCACTTGGGAAAACTCCGGGGCCTAATGGGTTCCTTTGTTAATTCTTAAAAGATACATGCCTAAACTCAAGGAACACATGTTGGGCGTGATCCTTTCAGCAGCGAATAGTGTTGTCCTACCACCTGATTGGTGATACGCAGAGACTGTCGTTTTCCTTAAGCCTGGCAGGCCAGTAGATGAACACTCCTCCTACCACCCAATCTCCCTCTTAAATTTAGAAGTGAAAATACTACGAAAGTACTGGTGAATAAGTTGGTGCACTTGATCCCTGCCCTGGTGCAACCCGGCTAGTCAGGATGTATGCCCCGTCGTGCTACCCGATATAAGTGAGCTGGTGCTAACTGACAGATTGGAGGGACCAGCGACAGTTCTTCTGGCTGGTATTGATAAAGAATTTGACTCCTTGAGCTAGGAGCATTTGTTCATCCTCCTTTGGCGCATGAACTTCGGCCCTTTCTTTCATATCTTAGACTGCTATACACCAATTTGATGGTTTCTGTGTGGGGGGCTCGGGGCAGGTCTGACTCATTTCAAATAAAGCAGGGGACGCTGAAGGCTTTCTTTTTGCCCTAGCCATGGTGCCCCTGGCGGTGTGGGAGCAGATGGATGCTCAGGTACATGGTTTTGAATGGGGGAAGGGACTCAAGGATAGAATAGCATTATATGCTGATGATGTCTTCTTCCTTACCGCACCTGATGACTCGTGCCTGTATCCTACAAATTATCCGTATTTTGGGCGAAACGTCCGGCCAGTGCATTAACACGTCTAAATCTACAGTGTTCTCAGCTGGCAATTGACAGCAGAATTTTGGTTGGCCTTCGAGACTGTGGATTGCCTCAGATGGGTTCAAATATCTGCGTGTCTTTGTGTCCCCTGATGAGACATTGCCTTGGCCACGTAATTTGGAGCCTGTGTTGGCTCGTCTGCAGGAGGATATTTGGGTCTGGTCGGTCCTACCTTTGTCCCCGACTGGTTGTCTACCATCTTTAAAATGGTGCTGTTGACCCGGTTTCTGTACCAACTGCAAAATTGCCCATACACTATTTCACTGCACAGGTTCCACAAATTAAACTCTAACCTCACAACTTTTCTTTGGGAGAACGGAACCCCTTGTATTGTCCTCTGCAAGTGCTATCAATCCACTGATTGTGGGGGTATCACTGTGATGAATTTTGAATCATATTATCGTGCATCACATTTGCTGATCATCAATGACTGATGGTACAACATCCAGGGAGACCCCGATAATGCCTGAGAAGTGGCAATGGGGGATACCCCTCTTATCTCATTTCTGTATAATGGAGGTGGGTTGGTGATCTTTCTATGTGAATTAAACAGTCCTGAATCAATTACGATATTCTCTCCGACAGATGGGATGGTGGAGGAGGTTGACGGAGTAGGCAACACTTTGGCAGGGCCACCTACTACAGCAGGTGGCTGCGTTGGAGGGCTTTTTGAAATGGTACTGAATAGGGATCACTACTCTGGATGCTGTTATGAGCCTGAAGTCTTTTAATGCCCTACAGGTATAATACCAGCTCTATCATAGTCAGCTCCATTGTTACCTTTAGCTCTGCCATGCGCTAACCCCTGATATTACAGCCCTATCTGACCTCCCGGAATTTAATCCAGTAGAAGATAAACTTCTTATGGATGACCACAAGGATATACCATACACTTATTTCCAACCATCCTGACACATTTCGCGCTCTCCGGGGGGCATGGAAGGATGATGTCAGGGTTTTATGAGAAAATGAGGATTGAACTGAAGCATTGGGGGAGCCTTGAATGTCAGCGATTGCACCAGACTTGGGTTGCTTCAGCCTAAATATCTTTACAGTGTGTATTTCACACGCCACTGCCTGTGGCAGATGGGGGTGATTGCCTCCCCGACTGGTTTTAAATGTGACACAGAACACAGAATATTTCTCAATACAGTTTGGAGCTGTTCTGCATTGCTCCGGTTTTGTCGCAGAGTGACGGTATGTCTTAGTGGGGTCCTGCCCAGGTCAGTTTCGATGGGCCCGAATCTTACTCTTCTCCATATCACCAACACACTGGGTGGTAACAGATACAAACTATTTTTATTATTTCTATGTATGACTCCGGCAAAACAAGATATAGCATGGGAGAGGAAGGCCACCTCCCCCTGTCCATGGTGAAGTAGAAGCAAGGGATGGATCACTGTATGTGCTTGGAGGTGACGGTATACAAGGCTTGTGGCTGTCCACAGAAACACCCCAAGGTGTGGCAGTTTTGGGCAGATTATTGGGACATTGAATTGGAACCGGTCAGTTCCATGCGTCAAATGGTTCAGGATGAAGGTCAAACTTTCCTAGGATGAGACTAAGTTGGGAGAGTGCAGTACTAGTGAGCTAATAGCTGGACCTGTTATGTGTCATATTGCTAGAACGTGGGTAGATGGGTGGGGGGGTGGATTAGTACAGGACCGGATGGAACTGAACATGCAGGTATTTCATTTTGTTTCTGCCTTTTTTCCTTATGTATTATTTGTGTTTATGTCGTCTTTGCAGGCCATGTTTGCAATTTCAATTTCTAGTCAATAAAATGTGTTTAAAAAAACTTTCTATCAGTCATCTCCCTCCATAAAAATCCCAGGTAATCCTTTGACGTTATACAGCGTAGGAAAGCTTATAAGAAATTAATCGCAGATATGAAAAATACATTCAAATATATTAAAATCTAAGGCTTGGGAAGATTTACAAGAAGCTAGCCTTAAAAAAAAAACTGGGGGGTGGGGAGGGGGCTGTAAGTCGACCATTTCTTAAAGAGTCTGAAGAACCTTTAATTAAAATAACTGGTCACAAATGGCCCTCCTGTTTTTGGGAGAGTCTACTCCGCTGGGTAAGGGGAGGGAGGAGATAGGGTTCTCTCCTTTTTAGTAAAGGAACACTCCATCACTCCCCTAATTACTGTCCTTCTTTGGAAGAGTGTATGGTGGACATTAGGTGTAGCTCTAGAGGGAAAGCCTCTGGCTCTGAAGGGATCACTTTACATCTGTTCAAGAGCAATCTTGAACTGTGGACCCCTGTGTTATCCAAAGTCTTTCAGGCGGTAAGTTCCTCTACCAAAATTCCATCATGGTCTAACTCGCTAATTATCCTAAACTTTAAGAAAGGGAATCGCGAGGACCCTAGTTATTATTGCCCAATCTCTGTCCTGGACTCCATGGTGAAGGTCATGGGCTGTGTCTTTCTCTTCTTCCTTGAAGAGTGGGCTGAGGAGACCACACCTTTTCCGATAATCAGTATAGGTTCAAGAAAGGGCTTGGAACAGAGTACCAATGTCTCAATCTACCTCTCTTGCTGGGGAAGTACACATTTGCCAAGTGAGGTTCCCTCTTTTTAGATTTCATGGATCTGCCCAGCGCCTTTGTGTTCACTGCAGTAAATTGTGGGGTATCACTGAAAATGTGGGCGTGGACAGATTCAATATCAACCCCATTAGGGAAATTTATACTAATTCCAAAGCTGCAGTAAAGTTGGGGTTGGGGGAGTGCTTGGAGGCATTTTTGCAGTGAACAGGGGTGTTAGGCAAGGATGTGTACTTGCACCTTTTCTCTTCTCTCTTTTCACTACCCATCTGGAGAGGGAGTTTGGTGCTAACGTGCAAGGATATGCCCAGGTTGGACAGCATCCTTTACCAGCTTTGTTATAAGCAGATGGCGATGTCCTTATAGGCCACACCCCTGTAGCTCTTTAGTATCACCTGGATGCCTTTTGCTCCTTTATGGAGATGTTTGATCTGAGGATGAACACAAGCAAGTCCTTTCTAATGTCCTGCAGTCACAAAAGTAATTTGAAACTAACTCTCCGGCTTCAAGCTATCCCACTAAAACACACAGGCAAATGTAGCTATCTAGGGGTAACCTTCAACTGCAGAGGCTCATGGCTCCCTCAATTGGAAGTTAGAAATAACCAGCTGGCAGGGAGAATTAATGTCCTCTTTTCTTTTGCAGCCAAACTGAGCCCTGTGCAGGCGGGACCTGTTTGTAGACCCAGCTTCACCTCTAACCCTGGTTGGCAGGAAAGCACTTGGGGATATGTGTTACATTCTCTGGAAAGATATAAGATGAGGCAGGATAAAAGACTCCGCCCCCCCCCCCCCCCAATTATTTTACTAATGCCGCTATAAAAAAGCTAGGGGTAGCCAGCCATTTCTGTTATTAGATGCACAGCACCATCAGCACTTTATCTTTTATAGGTTTCAGCTTAAACTATTCCGTAGGTTAGTAACTTTCCCCTGGTGCAATGGATGGACAGACACCTCCTATCCTGACCTTGCGACCAGAAGTCAGCACAAAGCAATTTGCATATAATGTTCTTTTGCACTTTCTATTCCAAGCCTAGATCCTGCACTGTTAAGCCCCTTTTCATTAAACATTCCCTTTGTCATTTCGCAGAGGCACTACACTTTTTGCAATCTTGGGCCTCAGATGCAATTATCTTGACTGCTTATACCTTCCGGAGGCTTGTGATTAAGGTTAGAAGTGCTTGGGTATGTTTCTGTAGACTATTATTATTTTTGGCTGTGTACTCTGTGACGTGTGTGTCCAATGAATTGTTAAATATGTTGAGGGGGGGGTAATTTCTCTATTTTCTTTTTTTTATTATGTTCTTAACATTGTCATGGGTTTTATTTAGTTTTTGCCTATTTGAAATGTTATTTGTTTTATTACCAATTTGTTATTTATAGTATATATAATATACCTTTATGGTCTATATTTACTATGACTGAATACAGTTTATGAACTGACAATCAGCTGTCTTATGGAAGAAATAGAAGCATTTCCTTCAAGTATTCGGGCATGTAGTGCAGATTTTATTTATTTGGGTGTTCATTAACAGATCCTCATTGAGCCAAAAGCCTACACTTTTCATCAAACTAGAAGAGACCGTTTTACCTAATGCAGGAGATCAGGGTCTCCATCTTGTCTTAAAGAAATCACTGCTATCCAACTCTGAACAGTAAATACTGGGCATCTCAGAACTAGCTCTTCTAAGACCGCATTTACAACAAAACAGTCATCTGCGTAAGGCAACACCTGAAAGACGTAGCTACATAGCAGTTGTCCCTAAAGTTGCACAACGATGTTAAAGAGAAGAGGAGAGAGGGTAGACCCTGGAGGACTCCACACTTCAAAATCCATGCTTGGGTTCGAAATAGGGCAGGGAAACAGAAAGATTGTGATCTGAGACTAACAAAATAAAGAGTCAAGTCAATACCCTTTGAGACTATCTTCAAGTCAGTTGATGAGAATGACATGGTAGGATCTACCATGTCGAAGGCCGCACACAAATCAAGTAACAAACAACAGTTGATATCTCCTCAATCCTGGTTGCATAGAAAATCCAGCGCAACAACCTGGACGTATTCAGTATTTTGACCTGCATATAATCCTGTCTGAGGCGGATGTAGGTAAGTTGTATTACAGTCTGCTCTGTAGCCCTTTGGCCACAAATTGTTTCATGGTTTTAGTAAAAGTAGGGAGGCTAGTGATAGGTCTGAAATTCTTGATGTCCTTGGGTCAACACCGGTCTTCTTGCGCAATGGATTAACTATGCCCTTTGCCGAAGTCAGTGACAGTTTCTGTGAATAAGGAGGAGTTAATTGTTTTACAAAGAATTGGAGCACATTCAAAGGCCGGAGATTTCAGAATGACTGGAGTGAACAGGCCCATACACAACCAGATTCGCATCTGCAAGCACCTCTTCTTTTGACATTAAAAGGGCTGTAAGCATCTCTTCTTCTGATATAAGGAGATGGGCAGGTGGAAGAGTACCTGTTTTTCCCCCAAATATTTGTATTGATTTTTTTATTTGACAAAGCTCACAGTACAATAAATAGTATAGAGTTCAACAGCAGCATATCACTTGAGAGTCCCCTTTTACAGCCGAAACATTCCACTGAACTGAACCCACGCCAATAAATCCTCTCAAGTATGCAGGTGCCTATTGGGGGAGGGGGGGGGGGGGGGGTTCAGTGGGTGCTAGGAGACCTATGACACAGTGCTGAAGCGAGAGGGAGGAAAGGAGGGGCCCCGGCTGTCCCATTCCGTGGCTATACCCATCCCAGATCTCTTGTCAACTCCCAGTGCACGCCCCCGTCCCTGGAGTCCTCTGCATTCATGTAATCTCCTCCCCCCACCTCCTCCTGCCAAATATTGGCCAACTGCTTCTTTCAAATTCACCTATAATCCTTTAGGCACAGTGCTGCCTCCTCTGCTATCGCCCAATTCAAGACCTCACCTTCCACCGGCTATGAGGAGGTTCACCAGGAGACCACCAGTGTCTGACTAGATTTAGGGTAACTAGCTTGAAGGAAGATGTAGAATTCTTAGTTAGAGTCCAGCTGATTTTATCACAGATCAGTGTGATTTTATTACAAAATTACTACTGCATGTTGTAGGTTATCAATTGTCGTATGATTACCAGTAACAAAACGTCACACACAGGTCAAATCACATTAGAAAACAGACCTTGCCTTTGTTCATGGTCTGCCTTACCTCAACCAGCACCATCATGCTGACCATTAAGGTTAGGGGTGCTAGCTCACTCCACATCGTTAGGGCACAGTGTTTTCTGACCAGTGCATTTATGGGATGGCATAATGCAATCTTGAAGTTGTAGTCGTGGTTTGCTACCACTGAACCAACTGGGTAAATGCAACCTGATGGCTATAGTAAGGAAACACTGTGTTGTGGGGGCAAAGACCAAAGTGCTGCATTTTCTAACAAGGAGGTAAAATTGCTGATCTTTTTTTATTGGGAGGATGCCATCCACACATTATGTCAGTTGGTAATTTTCTGTTGTAATCTATTCCTCTTGGTACATTCCGCTCCCCCCACCCTTCACCTCCCAATGGTATATCCCCTCCAGTGTTTGCCAACATTCCACAGAGCCTTCTAGCTGACTGGAACCTGTGGTGGTGAGAAGACTGATTAAAGAAGTGTTCCACGCTTACCTGCAAGTTGTCTTCTTTTTAACACTGGCGATGATTCACCGTGTGGGGGCGGTTCACCACCACCCGCACCCCCAATGCTTGCTCCAGGTCAGCTGTCCAGAGTACATCTACTGTGAGTGAGTTCTTTGTTGTCTTCTGCAACCGTCGCTGCCTTTTCTGCTTGCTGTACTTTTAAGCTATCTTATGTATATCTTATGTAACAGTGGTCTGGCCTGTCTTCAAGGCTCTCCGCCGGTGGCAAGCAGGGTCCGCTGTGTGTGGAGTCCTTTTGGTGGAACCCTGTATGTACAGCTTTGTAGTCTGCTGCTGTCATTATCTCTGCCAGTTTCTCAACGGTTTCACCCACTCTTGTTCCACACGTCCCTGTGCGCTATCTGCGGTGTTCATTTAGCGTGCCGTTTTGACTGAATAGAGGGTGCTTCTGCCGGTCTTCCTTTGAGGCACATTTGCTGCACTGGCTTTGTGGCGAAGTGGGTAACAAACCGCTGTGAACAAGGAAGCGTCCGCCGCCTGCAGCGTTAAGGTTCTCAAGGATCGGTTGCCCCTCGACTGCCGCTGTGTCGGTTTCCGGAGGAGAGTCAGCGCAAAAGCGCCCCCAGCGGGTGTTTCTGTGAGGTGGGCATCAATCACCACTGCCTCACGCCTGCTCCAGCCTTACTTTCACTGACGGGCACAGCCGATATTTCCAGACGGAACTCGCCTTCCTCGCGCATTCCGTGTTTCTCCCCTTCGGAGGCAGCCGAAGGAGACATTGTCGGCGGCAGCCTCTCCTTCCTCAGAGCTGCGCCAGAGTTAACCCTTCTTGCGTTAACGCTCGTTTGCTCTCTACCATCGCAGACGAGTTTTTCTTCAGGGTCACGACTAAGGAGCCTGACATGGGGCGGAGCAGTTTCCACACGTCTGGAAGAGGATTCCCCCTCATCCCCTCATTGCTTTCTCGGCTCTCTGATAGACACAGCTGATTTCGGTCCTCTGGTCTGCCTGTCAATTTCATGCTGACGGGCACAGCTCTTCGTACGTCATAGCCTGCCTGTCAATTTCACGCTGACGGGCACAGGCCCATCTACATCATTGTCTGCCTGTCTTTTTCATGCTGAGGGGCACAGCTCTACCTACAACATAGTTTGCATGCCATTTTCACGCTGACCGGCAAAGCTCTACCTTATTCCTTAACTTTTCAGTACTTTTCTGCACGGTTTTAGAATTTCTACTCCTGGTGAGGTATTCCACTTTTAGACAGTATATTGTTGGACTCCAAGGTGTGCTCAGTTGTGGTTTTTTCAAGTGGGAGTTTCTGTGCTCTTAACAGGTATTTTTCTTCTGTTATCTATCCTTTAGGAGCATAGTTTGGTAAGGTATTTACTTCAGTCCAGAATCTCTTTACTGTTGCTGATTATTGTACATTTTAACCCACCTATCCAAAATGGTACAATTGAAGTTATCAATTCTCTTTTTATTTGCTCACACTACTATTGTTACACAGTGCAAACATGGCCGCTGCTAACATGTCGCAACCTCCACCCTTCCTTAATGAGGGGGGAGAACCTTTACTGCCATGGAAGCAATGGTTTGGATTATTAGATTATTACCTTATTGATATGGGGGGGGGGGGAGAAATTTTCGCATTTACGCAAACTACACACCCTTTTGCACAACTTGGGCATTGAGGGCAAAAGTGATAGTGATGATGATGAGAATGTATATCTTGTGGCAGTTAAATTAGAAAAACGTTTCAGCAAGAAAATAAATGTGGTGTTAGAGAGGCATAAGTTCTTTACAAGAACACAAGGTAAAAGTGAAAAAGTTAAACCATTCATTGCTGCGTTAAAGGGCCTAGCGAGCACATGCGAGTTTGAATCTCTTCAAGAGTCCCTTATTAAGGACTAGTTGGTTAGATGCACCAACAATCCCAAGATACAAGAGAGGCTTCTAGTGGCCAGCCCCAATCTCAAGGAAGCCAAAGACATAGTGGTGGGGACTGAACACACAGCAGATTGTATGGTGGCAATGAAAAGAGAAGGGTGCAAATCCTCGGATGTCAATGCCATAAGTAAACATGATACAGGTAAAGATAACAAAAACAAAACGGCCAACACGTTCTCACCCGGAAGTAAACTCAAGTGTTATAGGTGTGGAAGCCCAGGCCATCTTGCCAACAACCCTATATGCCAAGCCTGTTCTGTTATCTGCCACAAATGTGGAACAAGCATTTGCAATGCAATGGTCTCGGCATCATTAAAGGTAGAGCTATTGGCATTGCTCATGACATTTTTTTTTCTTTAAATCAAAAATAAATGGCATTGTCATTAACATTGCCAATACACAGCACTCTGCACTCAACAGCACACAATGCTCTGCACACTCATTCTGCACTCACTGCTCTGCACACTCACTCTGCACTCACTGCTCTGCACACTCACTCTGCACTCACTGCTCTGCACACTCACTCTGCACTCACTGCTCTGCACACTCACTACTCACTACTCTGCACTCACTACTCACTACTCTGCACTCACTACTCACTACTCTGCACTCACTACTCACTACTCACTACTCTGCACTCACTACTCTGCACACTCTCTCTGCACTCACTACTCTGCACACTCACTACTCACTACTCTGCACACTCACTCTGTACACTCACTCTGCACACTCTCTCTGCACTCACTACTCTGCACACTCTCTCTGCACTCACTACTCTGCACACTCTCTTTGCACTCACTACTCTGCACTCACTACTCTGCACTCACTACTCTGCACTCACTACTCTGCACTCACTACTCTGCACTCACTACTCTGCACTCACTACTCTGCACTCACTACTCTGCACTCACTACTCTGCACTCACTACTCTGCACTCACTACTCTGCACTCAGCACTCACTACTCTGCACTCACTACTCTGCACTCACTACTCTGCACTCACTACTCTGCACTCACTACTCTGCACTCACTACTCTGCACTCACTACTCAGCACTCACTACTCTGCACTCAGCACTCACTACTCTGCACTCACTACTCAGCACTCACTACTCTGCACTCACTACTCTGCACTCACTACTCTGCACTCACTACTCTGCACTCACTACTCTGCACTCACTACTCTGCACTCACTACTCTGCACTCAGCACTCTGCACTCACTACTCTGCACTCACTACTCTGCACTCACTACTCTGCACTCACTACTCTGCACTCACTACTCTGCACTCACTACTCTGCACTCACTACTCTGCACTCACTACTCTGCACTCACTACTCTGCACTCACTACTCTGCATTACCACTCTGCACTCACTACTCTGCACTCACTACTCTGCATTACCACTCTGCACTCACTACTCACTACTCTGCATTACCACTCGGCACTCACTCTGCACTCACTACTCTGCACTCACTACTCTGCACTCACTACTCTGCACTCACTACTCTGCACTCACTACTCTGCACTCACTACTCTGCATTACCACTCTGCACTCACTACTCTGCACTCACTACTCTGCATTACCACTCTGCACTCACTACTCACTACTCTGCACTCACTACTCTGCACTCACTACTCTGCACTCACTACTCTGCACTCACTACTCTGCACTCACTACTCTGCACTCACTACTCTGCACTCACTACTCTGCACTCTGCACTCTGCACTCACTACTCTGCACTCACTACTCTGCACTCACTACACCTGTCCCTTTAGTCTAACTAAATATAATCTCTGATACCAATATGCCCGTGGTTATTATATATGTTTAAAGCCGCATTGCGTGTTGCTTGTCGGTCCATTAAACCAGCACGGCACTCCACTCTCTGCAATGGCCATGGCTGCGCTCGACAAACTTTTAAAATCAACTGTTTTACCATTAAGAAAAAAAGTAATATTACTGCCAGTTTGGTCGTGATTGGGAAAACAAAAGCCGGTGCGCCCCCGACCCGCAGCAAGCGGCGTGACGTGAGTCTGATAAATGCCCTGCAAAACACATTCTCCTTTTCAGCAAGTAAAAATGTGATAAAATATGTGTTTAGCTCCATAATGCTGACGGGTGCACTATTAACAAACAAGCTTTCCCTTTTGCAGCAAGTAAAACATTTATGATAAAAAATGTGTTTAGTACGAGGATACAAACCGAGCCGACACCGGCCCAGCAGACAGACGAGCTGCATGCGAAACCTATCGTGGGGCGGGACTGAGAAAACGAAACCTATCGTGGGGCGGGACTTCCGTTTTGTGAAGCCCGCGCCCACGGAGTGCCTGGAGGAGCACCGAGGGAGAGCCCCGCGGTCGGAGGCTGCACAAGTCCGGAGGGCCTTTGACCGGTGAGCGGAGCGGGGCGGGGGGGGAGAGAATGCCTGTATGTCTGCGTGTCCGGAGGGCCTTTGACCGGTGAGCGGGGCGGGGGGGGAGAGAATGCCTGTATGTCTGCGTGTGTGTGTGCGACGGCGGAGGGGAGGGGTGGGGGGGGGCGGGGTGCGACGGCGGAGGGGAGGGGTGGGGGGGGTGCGACAACGGAGGGGTGGGGGGGATGCTCGGTGCACGTGTGTGTGTGTGTATGCATGCGACGGCGGGGGTGGGTTCGCTGTATGTGTGGGTGCGTGCGTGCATGAGCGCTCGTGTGTGTGTCTGTGGGGGGGGAGGGGGGCCTCGGTGCACTTGTGTGTGTGCGCGCGTGTGTGTATGTGTCAGGGGTGGTGTCTCTGTATGTATGTGCGTGCGTGCATGGGCGCTTGTGTGTGTGTGTATGCGCATGCGTGTGTGGTGCTTGCGCTTCCCAGGAGACAGCGCCTGGCCACAGCGCGCGTTCCAGTTACAAATCGCCTCGAAGGATGCGCGTGGCCGGGACTGTCTCCTGGGAAGCATAGTCGCTGACAAAAGATCTCGGCGGAGACGCGCTTCCGCGCGTTGACGCCGAGACCTAAAAGGGGACATTTGTCCAGAGTCTGTCATGATCAGCGCTCTAAATCTGTGTTGTCCATTGAACCTGAATCATAAACTTCCAACTTACTGATAGTAACAATACTTCCAAATTTCCATGGTGCAACATCACCTCAGACAACAAACCTGTAATAGTTTTTGCTGATTCTTGTTCCCCCTACACCATAGTTGATACCAAGGTATTCTCTCAACTTTATCCCTCATGGCAAGAAAGCATACAGCCTCCAGACATCCAACCTGGTGGTTACAATGGGGATCCCATACCCTTATTGGGCATGACCACCAAGAAGATAGGGTTTAAAGGAAGGAATACCGTAGGCAAAATTTACATCACCCAGAAGGGATCCAATTTGTTGGGGTGGAAACACCAAAGGGAACTAGGGATCAAGTTAGATCCCAGCAGTCCTAATCAGGTCCTTTTGATAGATCCTTCAGTAGGGGAATGGAGGTGTGCAATGATTTCCCTAAAGTCTTTTCGGGGGAATCAGGCTTACTTAAGGGTTACCAACACTCCATCAAGTTCAAATCCAACGCTAAGCCGGTAGCACACAAAGCTAGACCCATATACCATTTGATGCATGCTCCAGGTTGGCCCCCATTGTTCTCACAACAAAAGCATCTAGTAAAGATATCAGGCTATGTGTGGACCTCAGGGACCTCAATGAGAACATCTGGTTGGACAGGCACCCTCTTCCACACATTCATGAGGTTCTTACTCGTATCAAATGTGCAAGTTGCTTCAGTGTTCTTGACCTATCCTCAGACTACCACCAGGTGGAGCTTCACCCTGACTCACGCCACCTCACCACATTTGTGACACTTCTAGGAGAATTCCAATTCCTTCATATGCCATTTGGGTCGGCATCTGCAGCGGCTGCTTTCCAGAGAATCATGCAGCATGTTCTGAAGTACCTTCTCAGAACACTCGGTTTTCAAGATGACATACTCATCTACGGGAAGGATCTGGAGGAACATAATATCACCCTCAGAATGGTGTTGACCAACTTAAGAAATGCTGTTCTCACTCTCAAAAAGGAGAAATGTCGTATTGGAGTGGGATCGGTTGAGTACCTGGGGCACACCATCTCACAAGATGGTATCAAACCCAAACTGGATCTAGTGGAGGCGATTCGCAACAATGTGGCCCCCAAGTGTGTTCAAGACCTCAAATCCTTTTTAGGGTTTCTGAATATTATTCAAAGTTAATCAGAACTTATGCCTCAAAAGTTGAACCCCTAAGGAATTTGCTCAAAACCAGAACTCCCTCTGTGTGGTCTGATGACTGTCAAGATGCCTTTCATACCGTTAAAGAAAGTATCATTGCAGCAAAACCGCAATCCTTTGCACTGATGCCAGCAATAAAGGACTGGGGGCCAGTCTCACCCAAATCGTAGATGGAGTGTAACAGATTGTTGCATTTGCCTCACGATCTCTAAAGGGTGCGGAATTCAACTATTCGGTGGTAGAGAAAGAGGCACTTGCTTGCTTTTGGGCAATCAACAACTTTTGGTTTTTTTTGTGGGGCATTCCATTTACGGTAAAGACCGACCACAAACCATTAATGTTTGCATTCACCACTAAAGGGGCAAATAAAACAACACCCAGGATAGCCAGATGGATCCTGGGACTTGAAGGGTACAATTTCAATGTAAAGTATGTGCCAGGTGCTCAAAACACAGTTGCTGACTTTCTATCACGATCTCCTTCCGTGGGGGAAAGCAGTTCTGTTTCTTGTGGTTGTGATGATGTGATTCTGCAACTCACTTGCTTGAACAAAGAGGAATGGCACAATTGTATGCAAGCAGATGCAGAAATGAATTCCATCAAAGAACTTATCATAAGTGGTTGGCCTGACAACAAAAGTAACGTTCCTACAACTTTGGGCAAGTTTGGGGACATAAGACTGGAATTAAACATACAAGAAGGTTTGGTTTGCGGGGGAGTGATTCCACCAGAGAACTTAAGGAAAAAAATAGTGGAGTTAGCACACATAGGACCCTTAGGGCGCAGTCTAATAAGAACAAAATCTGTTTGGAATACTGGTGGCCAGGGATGGATGCCATGACGGAGAATGTAGTGAAAAATTGTTTGGACTGTAGCCGCAGTGACAAAATTCACCAAACCTGGAAGCCACCACTCTCTCCTGTTGAAGTTCCGCATCGGCCATGGTCAAAGTTAGCCTTGGACATAATAGGTCCCCTCAACCTTAAAACACTGAATGAACGGTTTATTCTAGTAGTAGTGGACTATCACACACGATGGGGGGTGTATAAATGTGTCCATCAAATCGACACAGGAATTCTCACATAGTTCTTAGAAAGCGTATTCTTTGAGGGGGGAATACCTGACACCCTCATAACAGACAGTGGAGTGCAGTTCACTTCGGACAGCATTAAAGAATTTCTCTCACACAGGGGCATCACTCATCACAAATCTGCATTGTATTGTCCCCGTGCAAACGGATTAGTGGAGTGGATCAACTGTTTGTTCAAAGAGTGTCTGCAGAAGTAATGGGGACACCAACAGTTCAGCCTTAATGGAGACTATTTGGGCCTATTGCACCTCGCCCAATAGTGTAACTGGTTATTCACTGTTCACCTCTATCAAAGGGAGGATCCCCAAAACTAAACTTACCCCACCTGTATTGCTAAGGAATGACACATGTGTGGTAAATCGTAGCGAAATCTCCAGAAGAGTAGGTGAACATCAAGTTAAATATAAGGTCAGATATGACAGGACCAAACATGTCAAAAACCAAATGTTCAAAGAAGGAGAATGGGTTCGGGTGGATTTGGCCAAAGCGCGCAGGAAAGAAGCGTCCAGATTTTCTAATCCTTGCAGAATATCAAGGGTAGGGAAAAATGTAGTCCATCTTGACAGCGGACAAACATAGAGCATGGTCAGATTCATCCCTCATTTATTTATTTATTTAATGTGATTTTCTATAGGGCAAACATTACCCGAAGGTGTCAGAGCGCTTTACAAAAGAACCAGGTGCGATACATAAGGAGTTAGGATTACATGAGTTACATAAAAGATACAAACAGGAAAAAAAAATGCAAATGTACAAGTTGTAAAGTCACTCAAGGAAGAGATACAAATGGATAAACTCTAAGAATCACATAAGAATGGTAGTGAGTACAAAGGTCTACTACATATGCTAGTGGTTAGAGTTATCTCTATATACATATATATACAAATAGCAGATTTTCTCAGGATTCCATTTTACCAGCGATTCGGCTTGGACAAGTATATACCACATATTTACAAAGTGAAAAGAGAAATAAAAAAATAAATAAATAAATTAATAAATAAAAAGGGGTAGAGAGCGGTATGTGGGGAGAAGAGTTGGAGGCTGAGATTGGTGAGAGGAGATAGGGGAACCTGAGGGGAGAAAGAGATAAGGCAGTCCAGCGTAAGAGAAATGTCTGAAGGTCAGCAGGATGGAAACCAAGGGACCAAAGGAAAGGACAAGAATCAACAAAATGGCGGACCTGGGTCGTGGGCATTGATGGAAACCATCTCAACATGGCAAGATGCACCCAGGACAAGAGCGACAACAGGATTGGGTCCCAAAATGGCGGGCGCACATGAGTTCCAGTCCAAAAGTTACGAGGACCAAGTCCAAAGAAAACCAGAGAGCCGACCCAACGGAGAAAGAACAAGAGGGGAAAAGGAGCCAGACAGTCAAAAGGAGGAGCATCTTCAGTATTTGCACCTCCTTTCACCACTGCTGCACACACAAAATCCCTGGTCCAAATGCTCCCACGCTCCTGTACTGGGCACCTAGCAGCGAGTGCATTGCGCCCCGTGGGGGTGGGAGATCAGAGCGGAGTTGCAGGCTGGCGATGTGCTTCTTGAGGGGTGAGCGCAGCGCTGGATGCATGGGGTCTCTCTCCACTGTCTGCAGTCATGCACCGAGAGACATGACGGTGAGTGGGGGCACTGGCAGTGGCACGCACATTACTTGCAGCTGTGGGGAAATAATGCTCCATGTTCTAAGAGTTTCTTTCCAGAACTGCCTGTGAAGCCTACTGTGGAGTCTGAGCAGGCAACAGTAGGAATCTAGAGAGAGACAGAGGTTCTCAATCCCAGGAGATCTCTGAGAACAAGAAGCACACCTGCTTGGACCAGAGACTATTGTGTTAAGTGAGAGATGCTGCTCATTGTTCCTAAGCCTTGCAGGCCTAGTTATTGTGTTGGTATGGTTATTGCACTTGCATGTAATTACTTCTTCCATGTTCTCCTGTTCCCGCTATGCACCTCTCTGCTTTCCCCTTTCCTCTTTCCTCCTTTCGCCTCCCTCCCTGCCACCCTATCTCTTTTCACCCTATGCAGGGAGGTGTGTTGTAATCTATTCCTCTTAGTACGTTCCGCTCCCCCTACCCTTCACCTCCCAATGGTATATCCCCTCCAGTGTTTGCCAACATTCCACAGTGACCTCCAGCTGACTGGAACCTGTGGTGGTGAGAAAACTGAATAAAGAAGTGTTTCACGCTTACCTGCAAGTTGTCTTCTTTTTAACATATTCCTTGCATGTTCATCAGGTTTATGAATGTAGTAGGATTTATGGGGATACGGTAACAAAAGATCTTCCAGAAACTGGCAGGTCCCCTGTCTAGTAAGCTGTCAAACAGGTAAACGGAGGGGAATTCAAAGTGCTATAATATACAGGTTTGAGTTCTAAAAAAAATTGAATAGAAATACACTAAGTCGAAAGTAATTTGGCTTTTAAGAGAAACACTAGAAAGTCCACAAAAGTACCATGCGGACACAGCCTGACTGAACCTCAAATCATCTTGTCTGCGCCTTAACTGTGTAGGACAGGTTTCTTTGGCAAGGTAAGTCACCCCATTGAAGCTAAAAGATAACGCGACTGGAGCACAGTTCTAATTCCAGATGATAATGGAAGTAAAGATATTATAGAGTTTAGATCAAGTTTCTTATTTTAGCAACTTTTTCAGTCTGTCTCAGTCTAGGAAATATGCTGTTATTCTGCTACGTAGATTATCAATCCTCGCTTATTCAGAGTGAGTCCTGACCTTAAGTAGCTCAGTTCCACTGAATGAAGCAGACACAGAGCCTAATCTACATTAACCTTGAGAATTCTAAAATAGAGAGGGAAAGGCTATGTCTAATTTTAGAACAGATAGGTCTTCAGACTTTACCCTAACAGTTTAAAGATAGCCTGTCTGCAGATTTTTTATTTGAGAGATGCAGCACCTCACGGATGTAAAATATCAAAAGTCAAAAGATAACGAGCAAGTTATTTGCTAATCGGAATTAATTTGAAACATGCATAAAGACATGCGATTTTCATTACATACTGGATTTGTGCTCTGGTGCTCTTTAACAAAATTGCTGAAGCTTCTCCAAAATCCATAGAAACAAAGAAAGACTTTACTTTTCCAATAATTAATATGTTCAAGTAAGTTTATAAAATTTTGAACATTCTGAGGTTCCCGCTGAGGCCTTTAATTCATCATAAGAATGTGTTCCAAATTAAAGGGCAAAGGGACACTCCTCTCCAGAGGATATGATTTTCAGTCATATCACATATAAACACAGCCAACCTCTGTAACATCATCACACATCATACCTTTCGAAGAGACTTAGATCCGTTCCAATCTTGAAGACAAAAAATGCGGAGTACAAAAGGACAGCTGCAGAGATTAAACATAGACTCATTATGAAACGTCTATCTGTAGGTAATCTTCAGAAAGAAAATAATAAGCTCGGCGGAATCCTTTACTCAGGTGCAATAAGGAAGGATGGAACCTTCATATATATATTTTTTATGTAATGTTTTTCAAGACCCTACAAACATTTGTCGAGTTGCCATTAAGCACTAGTAATGGACATACAAATTAGAGTGAACTAAGACAAGGGACGTGCATATACGTCTGTAACCAGAGAGGGCATGTTGGAAATCCACAATAATCTTTTTGGTACGAAAATCATGGAAAAGCCTTAATACGCACAGCAATGTGCAGAATATATTATAAATCCATAGACATCAATCATTCACAAAGGGAGTCAATTATTGTCTTAGGTTTATGATATCTATTGTAAAAATCAATGTGTACCTTCATGCTAAAATGTAATGCTTAGCAACAAGCTCAGGCACTGTCAATATTCCAACACAACACCTAAGCACTCCAACCAGAGTCTCTTGAAAGTACTTGACTATGACCTTTAGGAACGTACGGGGTAAATCAGAAACCACATAATCATGAGTGAGGCAGTGTATATGAGAAATAGAACTGCAAAAGATTTCAAAACCTGCAAAAGCTTTCAAAACCTACAATAGTTGATCAATCACATAACAGTAAAACACTCCCCCTTCAAGTAGAAACCCTAGGTGCCTATATCCTCATGACTAGGAGATTGAACCGCCATGATGTTGACCTTTCCTACTGAAATGAAAAGCAGGACCTAAACTGCTAGCAAATCTAAAGTCTCTGTAAAGACCTAGAAAAAGATATGAAAAATATCACAAATCAAGACCACAAAAAAGTAGGATTGGATTTGTCACTGCAACAAACATGACCTTGTCAGGCAGTTGAAGAGGGTGCTTGCCTATTATTGTGCAGTGCTAGCTGATGCTGATCTGCAAGAGGTAGTGAGGGAAGAAGATAAAGGTTAGTACGAGGGTCGGTGACACCATGGAATTAGGTGGTTAGGCACTGATCTCTACCTGAGTACCCTGCCATTTCATGAAAATGCTGCAGTACTCCATGCACATAGCACTACCCCGTCTTCCACACATCCAAGAGCTCACACCTTAATGCTGCTGATGAAAACAAAAAGCATCAAGTTGGAAAGTTGAGCACAAAGATGACGTCAACGCTACTAGCTCCAACATCCCAAGAACGCTGCATCAAAATATAACCACCACTGAACAGTTTGCTGTTTGCCATGAGTGAAATGATGACAAATATTCTCCGAATGTAAAGAAAAGTATTTTGAATAGCATAGGGAGATGTTAATGACAACAACCAGTTTAGTAACGAATCCATAAAAACAAACAATTGTGTGTCCATTTATAAAATTGTTGGCCACACATACAAAAATGATCATCAGCAAATGCAAATAACAAATCAGGAGTAAAAGAACCAGAATATACAGATATTTACGCCCAGAGATGAAGCTTACTTCTGTGGAAAATTCGCAATGGAAGATTTTCCATAGCTATAAGAAGAAAAAAAGTGATTTCCACCACAGCTACTTCGGTGAACGGTGTGCAAAAGAAAATGCTCAGGAGAAAATAGGGCAGTAGACTATAGATGTCAACATGGTGACTGGATAGAGGGAGACTATAAAAAAACATTTTTAAACCAATGGTCACCCCCCAACTCCCTCCCCGTTCCCATGCAGACTTACACTGAAGCGGAGGCAATTTTAGGCAGGATACTGCTTAAATAAAGCCATTATAGGATTACTAAATTGGGAGTCGCCCGCCTCAATAGATCTGTTGGCATGTATGGTGACATATGGAGGAACAGCTAGAATTTTCCTACCTCTCCAGTGCTGTAGCCTGGGGAATTATTGTAAATCTCCAAAATGTGTAAATCTGCTCAAGAGCATATGTCTCTAATGTGAATGAGGCTCTCAATGTAGGAAATACAGATATCTTCTCACACAATCTTCCTGCACTAGGAACAGGTTTCAGAGGTTTTCCATTCTAAACATGAGAACTACCTCTGGTCGTTAATCATCAAAGAATCAACATAATACCAGATATCTGTTATAATCACAGCATCCCAACTGTGGAGGGATTTTATTGTCTTCAGTTTCGTCATTACCAATGCAGCGGAAAATCCAAGACTTGAAAGGGAAGAAACCCCTCTTTAAGTAAAATAGTGTGACGGTGAGGTATTTGTCACATCAATGGCAAAAACTCTCAAAATTCAGAAGCACTTGAGTGACCACCCATTTGGTGGAATAGCGCAATTGCCTTTATTGCATTGGTACAATGTCTAACTTAAGAAAACAGCATGTCCTCTATAGATCGACCTGACTGCCAAAATACTTTGGGAAAAACATTTGCTAAGAATTTTGAAAAACAACTTGACAGATCTGGAGATGAAGGAAATTAAACCACACTGCTACCTGGTTTTCACAGAGGCCATACAATAGTTGCCTTATGTATATTCTTATCTTACGGCTATTGAACATTGATACACAAGGCAGTAATAATATATTAAGGGTACAATTTTGGTCCTACAGGTACTGTGAGAAATCCAATATGAAAGTAAATGTACCCAGAATGTAAATTAAATAAAGAGCTAGTATAGAGAGAGCTAGGTTAGTTGTTGTTTATGTTTAAGATTTTAGCTTACTTCACTAATGCAAACTGAACAGGTATTACTATATAATCTTTCCGAACAAACAATCAGGCAAAAAGAGATTGCAGTTCTGAACCAACATCTTTCCCTTGTACTCACCTCACCCTAAAATCAGTAGGCCTGCAAACAGGTGTGATGCAAATACATCTCAAAACTCTCTTTAGAGAGACTGAATATGAACCCATGCCTGACACAATGATCTCCATAATAAGATGACATTTTACCACCACCAATTGCTATGCCACCAGTTCGAGCAGACTGAGCCAATATGTGACTCAGACTGATTATCTGGCTCGCACTTTCTCATACCATAGCCCACTGCTAATGGGCTGTCGGCTGGGGGATGAACGCCCAGATACACCCACATGGCAGCTTTGCCCGGCAGCCCTAACTTACAACCTCTATAGAGATTCCCTACAGGAGGATAACATGAGATATTTTGAAGTTAACCACGGTACGGCAGTTTGATTGCTTAGTTGAGTGGGAGACTTTTAAGGTGGTAATCTGAGGGCAGTGTCTGTTATGTTATGTTAAAAAAAATGTGGTACCGCGCACATACACCAATTGGTTTCTTGGCGCTCAAAGACCAGTGGATAAGGACACAAGGGGGTGGGTGCAGCTAGCCATGGGCAAGGCGGAACAGATGTGTTTTCAGGGATTTGCGAAAGGAAGAATAATCGGAGCTGAGCCGGATGGAGAGAGGGAGGGAATTCTAAGTGGACGGGGCAAGAAAGGAGAAACAGGCACCACCGTGCTTCTTGCGTTTAAACCTAGGAGTGATCAAAAGATTGTAAGCAGAGGATCTGAGGTGTCGAGAAGGAACATAGGGGTGCAGGCAGAGGGAGATGAAGACAGGAGCAGAGGCAAAAAGAGATTTGAAAATAGTGCATCCCAGTTTAAAGATGCAGCGTTGCGCAACAGGGAGCCAGTGTAGGGTTTTTAGCAACGGGGTGACATGTTGGTGTCTGGCCTGCTGAAAAATTAATCTGGCTGCCTGGTTTTGCACCAGTTGGAGGCGTTGGAGATGGTATGCCGGGATCCCCACGTATAGACAGTTGGCTATCTGAGCCGGTTTGTGGGTGTGTGGAGGAAGTTAGACAACAAATCACGAGCCCTGGACAATGTCCGGCACACATTAGACAATACTCTAAGCATTGACCCAGATGCGCTGGCACAGTTATTGACTGCGAGGGAACAGTACAGCTTAGCACTGAATTGCCTTAGGGGGCACAAGCATAAGGACAGCAAAACAAACAAGATGATGGATGGAATGTTGCACAATGGCAAAACATTCACCCCCAGTCACAGATCTGGGTTTAATCCATTGTTATTTTGCTCACCAAGCCACCCCAGTTCAGACATGGCCTTATGCAAATCAGTCTTTGCCCTGTGCCTCATGGGAACAGTCCAGCCAGAACTGCAAGCCATGTCTTTCCTGGACCTGAATCAAGCATCCTAGGACCGGTTTCTGGCTATCAGCCGTCTTCAACCAGAATAGCTTGACTCCAGTGGCGTAGTGAGCAAGGGACCCACGTCTGGGCATACCCTTCCCACACAGGGTGAACAGCAAAACAAACAAGATGATGGATGGAATGTTGCACAATGTCAAAACATTCACCCCCAGACACTGGCGTCCATGCCACTGGAATCAAGCTATCCAGGCTGATGAGAGCTGAAAGCCCGAAACCGGTCCTTGGATGCTTGTTTCCAGTCCAGGGAGGACCTGGCTTGGCAGTTCGGGCTGGACTGTTCCCATGGGGACAGGTTCAAGACTGATTTGCATATGGCTGGGTACAAACTGGAATGGCATGGTGAGCAAAAAAACGATGGATTTAGGCCTAGATCTCTGTACTGGGGTGAATGTAGGACATTGTTCTGCATTCTGTCCATCACCTGTTATTTTTGCATTTGTCACCCCGAGTGTAACGGGTATGCTCAGACGTGAGTCCAGTGCTCTCCATGCCACTGGAATCAAGCTATCCAGGCTGATGAGGGCTGAAAGTCCGAAACCGGTCCTTGGATACTTGTTTCCAGTCCAGGGAGTACCTGGCTTGGCAGTTCGGGCTGGACTGTTCCCATGGGGCACAGGGTCAGGACTGATTTGCATATGGCTGGGTACAAACTGGAATGGCATGGTGAGCCAAAAAACGATGGATTTAGGCCTAGATCTCTGTACTGGGGTGAATGTAGGACATTGTTCTGCATTCTGTCCATCACCTGTTGTTTTTACAATTATAAGGACTACATCAACAGGACGCACAAGAAGAGGGGAGGGCTGGGAGGCTGATGGCCTCCTTTATTAAACCGGAGACCCGGGTCACGCCCATTACCCACTTGCTTGCGACTTATGGTGCAGCACTGTATTCCCCCATAACCATCAATACAGCCTTCAGAGGCTATTATGTAGAACTATATCGGCACCCAGAGATGGTCCTAGCTGGGGCGGTGTGTGAATTTCTATATCGACTCTTGCTCTGAACTCGGCCTCATGAGGTGAGGGACGGTTTTGGAGGTCCAGTGACACCCCAGGAAATTAGAAGAGTCATTAAGGACATGGCCACAGCAAAACCCCAGGGTCTGATGGGCTACCCACAGCGTTTTGCATCACATATGTGGGAATGCTGGCCCCTAAATTGGCAG
The DNA here is from genome assembly GCF_964263255.1 of Lissotriton vulgaris. Lineage (NCBI taxonomy): Eukaryota > Metazoa > Chordata > Amphibia > Caudata > Salamandridae > Lissotriton > Lissotriton vulgaris. The sequence goes on along the minus strand of NC_141691.1, from coordinate 734,007,402 downwards.
TGGTGTATGCTGAATCGTATAAATCAGGGGGGCTTGTCGACCAAGAATCTGGGGCTACAACTGAAGCCTTCTGTCTCCTTTCCATTAACCTGTGGCGGCTGTACCACATTCTATACCACTCTGGTGCCGTAATCTTCTTGGTAGGCCTTGAGAAGGCATTTGACATGGTCCGGTGTGATTTCCTTGAGGAGGTCATGCTTCGAAATGGTCTGGGGTGGTGCCTGGATTAAATAGGTGTAGCTGTTTTATTCTCATCCACTGCCAGATTGCGAACGGGCACCACAATCTTGAGGCAATATGATATCAACCAAGAAACACACCAAGGATGCCCTTTATCCAACCTCTTGATGCCATAGCAATCGACCCAATGGCGGAAAGGCTCAGGCTGGATGGCTGAGGTAGGGGCATCCCAGTAAGGGAATGGGAACATGAAATATCACTCTATACTGATAAACTTTTGCTATACATGGCGAACGGAACCTTGGATGCCGGCCAAATGGTACTGGTCCCGGTCACATGGTACGGCTCCTTGAGGAGTTTGGTGCCCTATCAGGCCTGTGGGTCAACCGGGCCAAGATCTGCTTCTTCCAGGTAGTACATAATCTCACACAGTCGCCAGGTATCCAGCCTGGGTTGGTGTGGGCCCCCAACCTCTTTAATCCAAATGTACCACACGTTGGAGGATCTACGGGAGAGCAACCTAGGGGTTGGGGGCAGGCTGCACTCTCTCCAGTCATGCGTTCCCTTCTTGAGATTTTTCAAACTGCCGCTCATGGCACGTATTGAGATTTCAAAGATGGTGATGCTCCTGAGATTGCATTATTACTTCAGCAATCTACCTGAGTGCTAGGATCCTGGTTCCAACCGCTAGATTCTTTCATTAGGGAATTGATTTTGGGGGCGGCCACAGATTCTCCCTGGCCACCCTTAGGCGATCACCTTGGAAGGGCGGGCTGGGAGCCCCAGACTTCGAGCTCAATTTCATGACAGCTCAGTTCCAGTGGGTCACCTGATGATTGGATGGCTCCCATCAAGAGGAGCTTGGCTCCATCGGCCGGGAGCCTAACTAGGGGTCCTTACTAGACAAGCTGCTACTGCCAGCTGTGAAGTTTCCACACCCTGGGCCACTGCTGCCTACCACACTGATGCAGATGTGTCCGGTAAACAGGGGGGACACCACTCTATGTCCCTGCCCTGCCGCACGTGGGCCTCCCACATCACGATCCTTTGTCCTTCTTGACAGCTGCGCAGATGAGTGAATGGACTGAAGTAGGATTTGTGACAGTGTGAGACTGTTTCCACATGGGAGTCCTGCTACCCCTAGAGGAGAGGACATATGAGGCCCTGATGAGGGCAATCAGACTTATGGGATAGCGGATAGGGAAGAACCCCAGGCCAAAGCGGCGCTCCAGTTGCTGGTGATGTTGAGATCGGCTCGACATCTGGTCACAGTGCACTGCAGGAGGGCTATGTACCCCTCCTTTTCCTCCCTGCAGGAGCTGTCTGCACCCCTTACAGCACTCATTACAGGAGTTCCCTACAGCACTTACTCTCCTCCGTGCAATAATTCAATGTAATCTCACAACACTCCCTTGAGGAGCACGATTCACCCACCATTCACTTGCTCGCACTCTTAGCACCCCTTGCATCGCTCCCTACATGAGCTCATTGCATTTTCCACAATGGCTCATTCATGAGCAGAAGTAAAGGCGCTCTGACACACTCCCTGCATCCCTCTCTCTCCTCCACACACCTCTCATAGCCCTCCCTGCAGGGGGAATGGGTGTGGATGCAGTACCCCTTGTCTAGGTTATTTATTCCCTACGTTGGCTATACATTCGCTCCCACAACAGACTGATACCTACGTGAAGAGATGGGCAAACCACTGACAGTTCGAGTCAGGCTCGAGCCTGTAGACTGGCTCTGGCTCAGCTCGAGGTCCCATTGAAACCATGAGCCCATCACAAGCTGTACTTTCATATGGTTTCTGCATACCACCCTCACTCTACCCCCATAAACCAAGTTGTAAAAACAGAACATTAACACTTGAGATAAAAAGAGAGCTATTTAGTAGATGATTTGAACAAACTGAAACCAAAAAAACCTGGATTAATCAGTGTTTCCCCGCAAAACCAAACTGTGTAACCGTAGGCAAATATTTTATTTTACCAATCCTTATTTTACTTTTCTTCACCTTCAAATACATGAGTACAAAAACGAACTGTGTTTGATTTAATAGACAATAATGTTGCTCTATTTATAAGAATCTGGGCCACAGACGGGGTTCACATGACAACTGCCTTGCCTCTTAGTTCACTAATGGCACCGTCACCATGGTTCGGGCGGGGGAGGCAATAGTTCTAAATTCATGTTTAAAAATTATTACTATTAATAAATACTTTTCAGTGCAGTGTTATAATACAAAGTATTAATGTCAAGCATCCACATGTTAACCTTATGTGCTGTTTCCTCCTCCGCACTGTGCTGACCCACTCGACCTCAAGACCTTCATGTTTCTGTCCTGAGGACAGCCTCCCAAATCCTCTGCCCATTATTAGGCCTTGTCATGCTCCCGGCTTTCTGCTGCAGTTAGCTGCAAAAGGAAGCAGCTACTATGCAGTACTGGGGCAGGTAATTCTGGGAGAGCCATTAACAACTTAAGTAAACAAATCTCCCTGGGAGCATATAACATCTTACCTTCATTGCTGAGAGACTGGATTTTCTTATTTTTTAGACCATTATATTCAATAGCACCTCCTTTGCACTCCTGCGATTATTTCATTGGATTGTGAAATGCTGGGGGCTCCACTTTCTTCCATCCTTGGTGAGTAATGCCCATGGCTGACGAGACATGGTTCTTTCTTTTGTCGTGAGCCCTGCAATCTGCAGGACATCCCAGGTCACATCGAACGGCACTTTAAGTACCCATCTATTGGCTGTTATCATGCAAATGCTGCGATTAGATTTTAGAAGGCCTTACAGCCCACGGCTGGGAAGGGCCCCTCTCTCCCTCCCTTGGGCCTTGAAGTGCTGCACCTCTATCCTCCCTGGGCCTCCTAACACCGAAGTCTTTGAAAGGCGTGTTCTGGTGCTGGGGCCCCTTAGTTGTAAGTAGCTGTGAGGCCCTGAGCAGCTGCCCACACTGGCGATGCCTGTCAACAATATAAATACTTTGAAATGTAGCGCTTCATGTCTAGCTCACCTTTAAACTTCCAGTCGAAAACGTACAAAAAAAGGCGAGACTTTATGAGTTTAGTTTTACAGCCAATTTCACACTTCAAAGCGGAGAAAAGTTCAAGCAGTTCGCTGTGGTCAACCTTCGGGGTGGCAGGCGAATGGACATTTCAGTTTCTCTTACCCATGGCATTAAAAGGCAAAGCACGGGTGATCGTTTGATGGGTTCTCTAAACATGCTCATGTCGTAAAACACCTCGGAAGGCCAGAATGTACTGGAACGTTCTGGTGCGTACGCCCCGGGAGCCTAGCATGCTGTTAGCTGGCCTCCACAGCCCATCTGTAGGGTGATATTTTTTAATTGGCAGCTTCGAGTAGACAGACAATAGAAAGCGCTCAGTTCCATTCACCTCTGGCATTTTCCCAGCTATCAGCTGCTCGCTCGGCTCCGTTCTGCCTGACTTTGTTCTTTTAATAGAAAAAGAGTGGCATATACACATCATAAAATCAAATGGTATGTGCAAGTCGAGAAAAAGCGCCTATTCACTGTACTGGATCAAAAGAGGGAAGCGCGCAACGTGCCAACACAAACCAGCACATAGGTTGGTCCTTTCTCGGATACGCAGCGAGGCAGAAAAGCTGTGCTTTATGTGCGCTGTTGAAGTCTGCCATAGGGAAGACAGTGACTTCAAATGCGGTCTTCTTCCCTTCGTTGGTGGAAGATGTAGTTGAGGTAATGATATATCTTTGGGCATTACCGATCACTCAACACCTTCCTCCTTATTATACCTGATCAATCCTTGCCTACGTGCGCCAAGCGAGGAATTCCAGTGTTAGCACCAAGGCAGTCTTAACAGCATTATAGGCCCATGGGCATATCAGTGCACTGGGCCCTGCCAACACAACCACTCACAGGAACACAAATGTTAAATTCTGGTCTGCCTGGGGCCCCTATGCTCGTGGGGCCCCTGGGCAACTGCCCAGCATGCCCATGCGTTAATATGCACTGGTTAGCACTCTTTCTTGGGACTGGCTGGATGTTCACCCATTGCCCTGCACTGGTAAAATGAGATATTAATAAAGCACCAGTAGGTTGCAAGTTCAGATTACAGAATATGGGAGGAGGTATGTTGAGAAAGGGAGCCCAGCGGCCCTCAAGGAGTAGAGTCCAAAGGATCAGACAGACCCTTGACTGACAGTATGGGACACATCTGGTGCCCGTGCTTTCCAACAAGGATAAAGGCTAGTTTCTCCTCTTTGGGACATCATAATGTTAAAACAAGCATTGGCAAAGCCATTAGGTCTCCGCAATGCCCGAGCTAATGGCCTTGTCAATGTGAATGTTTTTTTAGCCATGTTGTCTAGCAGCACATCTGCAGTTGAGCATGACTAAAAGTTACTGGAAGCCCAGAATCACAGGATGTTGAGCCGATCATGAGTCTCATTGCCCCACCATGCAGCTTTTCACACTTATCATTTGTAAGTGCAGTAAACAACCTGTGTTACTGTTATTTCATGGCTCGCAATTCACTAACCTCTGAAGGGTGAGCTGCATTGCCCGTGTTCATGACCAGAAAGTCACGAAATGTCTACAGTGAGCATTAACTTAATTGACCATCTTGTCAGTTTGAAGGAGTAGTGTTTGGTTAGAATTGGCCGTTATTTTTCAATATTACTAAATGCAAAGAAATTAAGAATTCTTTTCCCTGGAGAATTCACCTCAAGGTATGCATTGTGTGAGATCAGAAAACAGAAGAATTGCAAAACGTAGCACTGCTCTTCAAAAAGTGCCATCCCATGGTATCACAAGCACATATTCTGCACTTGAGACCTGAGGGGGGCTGATGAAAAGAGGTACCTGGAGGAAAGATAGTGTTACAGAGTAGGGTCAGAAAGATATTGCATTGTAATTACATTTATATAGCGCTTACCATCCTTGATGGAGTGTTTAAGTTATTTTTCGGCGAGTAGCATGCTACTTCGGAACCCATACAGTGTTAGTGGTGAATTAATATGGTGAAAATATGAAAGTAATTTGAGTGGTGGATATGTTAGTCAGTTATTTGAATTGAGAAGGATAGCGAAGTAGAAGCGGTAAAAAGGTTTGCATTTATATAGCGCTTGCTACCCCTGATGGGGTGTTTAAGTGCTTTTTCAGCGAGTAGCACACTATTCCGGAACCCATTAAGGATTAGTGGTGAATTGGTATAGTGAAATATGAAATGACTTTGAGTGGTGGACATGTTAGTCTATTATTTGGATTGAAAAGGTTAGTGGAGGGATAGAAGGGAAGGATCTACAATTTATTTTTATTTGTTTATAACAGTAACAGGTAGGGAGTGAAAGGAAGAAACTGTATAGGGATTTGTAAAATATAAAGCCAGAGTGACTTAGAGAACGTTAAAACTAAGCGATAGTGACAGAAAAGTCAGAAATGCACAGAGAGAAAAAGGGTGCATAGATAAAATCAACAGAATATGGTTAAAGACCGAGTGAAAGAGAAAATCGCCCATGCTAGAAGAGATACAGTAAATGAAGGAGAACAATACCTCTATTAAAAATAAACATCAAATGACAAGAGTGAAAGGAAGATGGTAAAATGTGGCATTGCCAAACCCCATTCGTTCAAAAGAAAATGATGAGCAAAAGCAATGCAATTTGCTTTTTGGTGGGACTATCCTTGTGTGTAGCGTTTGGTATAACGAGGGAACCCACAAACATCTGTTTGAAATGGCTGCCTTCTTATCTCCAGCCAGTGCAGATTTAAGGTGCAAGAAAGATCAGAGGCTAACCGAGCTATTTTCTAGCTTTTTTTTAGAAAGAACATACCTCTAACTCGTTTCAGCTGTATTCTTCTACAAGAAAAACGCTTCCTGGTGAAAAAGCAGCAAGAAACGACTAACCCCTGGCCGCGCCTATCTCCCATTTACAAACGGACAAAAAAGTAAATACAAAATCTCATTTACCAGCCTTTGTATTGCATGTAAAAGTAACAAGCTGGGGCCCAGACTTAGATTTTTTTTTGTCGTTTGAAAAGCATATGCTTCAAAGAAGCTTTGCTTATTTCTCAATCATTTTGAACGGGACAAGTATGGAGGCTTGCCGCTAAATTAAAATATGCCCAAATACACTAGCAGATGATTTCGTAACAATGTCGTCACTATAGGCCAACTAATTGGTAAGCGAAGCATCAAACTTAGAGAATATAACAACTCGTCAACAAACCAGAGTTTAAATATGTGACTTTGACCCTGTGAAATATTTCTAACAGTTGATACATCTCAAAGATGAAATGCCACTCTTTTTAAAAGTAGAGGAACAGTTTAATTCTGATAAAAAATTTATTTTTTCAAAACGTGTCCTCAGCGCCCACTCCTAGAAATTCTATTTCTTTCATTTCCATGAACGCACCGCTGGCTGTCCACAGCTGACAGGATCTCATCAAACCACCACTGTCTTTAGGACCACTGGCGAGGGAAATGTATGGCTCTGCTCATCTTGCAGGAAAGACCTGTCAGAGATGTGGCCGCGGTGCAGCTGTTAATCTGATCAGGGGATAAAAGGTGAAAAAAGAACAAGGCTGGAGAATTTGCAGCATGTCAGTGGATAACAGCTGAGCACGAAAACAAGGCACACTTTGGAAGTGGAGAAATTGAAGGTTAATGAGATAAAAGGTCTTTTTCGATTTTGCTGCAAATATTCAGAGCACTGCTCATAAAGCATTCAGTTAGAAATAAGCCGCAAGCTTTCCAAAAACAGGTTCTGTGGTACAAATTAGAAACCACGTTAGTAGACAGAAATGGTCAGAGAGCTGAAAGACTAATTTGTAGGGTGCTCCAGTCCATGTTAGGTACATACCCAAATAAGTAATGGAATTAAGATTCTGCCTTAAGCTCCATAATGAAGCACAGTGGCAATATTAACTAATAATAATACATTATATATTGGGTGATAACAACTATAGCTATAGTTAGTTCAGTTTCAATGAGAAGCCATATTCTGTTTTGCTAATAACTTTGCCAAAAAATATGCAAAAAACTTGAAAAAAATGTTTAGCCACTTTAGGCTTAGAATGGCAAGTGTTTTTGCAGATTGGTCTGTGTGTGGGGGGAGTAGGGGGATTAAAAGGAGGTAAAAAAATGATTTTTTCCCATTTTAACTTCAATAAGAATCCTTGCTACCCGCTAGAGTAAAAAAAAAAAAGAAAAACAACGCTAAAAAGACTTACAACAAAATTGTCACTTCTACACCCACTTTTCTGAGAGATACAACAGATTTCCTTAATAAACTCAAAACCGTGGAAATAGAAGATTTCAGCAACTTAATTCTTTGCACAGTTGATGTCACATCTCTATATACATCCATTCCCCACTCCATGGGAATAGAGGCAACAGAATACAGTTTACTAAGGACAGAATTGAACCAAGATCTGAAACTTTTTCTAATGGAGTTATTAGAATTCACCCTACTCCACAGCTATTTCACATGGAAAGATGAGTGGTTTCAACAACTGACCGGAACTTCAATGGGCAATTCGGCAGCTCCTGCCTATGCGAACATGTTCACGCACAGATTCGAACAGGATCACATTCTCTGCAAAACAACATGGAAAGTTCATTTGAAAATGTTCGTCAGATTCATTGACGACATTTTCCTTATGTGGCAAGGTCCAGAAGATATTCTGCTAAAGGAACTAATCCAGCTCAATTCCATTGATCCACGGCTACAATTCACCTATGAAATTCAATCACACTCCATAACGTACCTCGATGTTAAGATCACCAACACCAATACAGGATTTGAAACAAGCTTGTTCCGCAAAAAAAACGATAGGAACACCACTGTACACTATTCGAGCTTCCACCCTCAACCACTCAAAAATCATTTACCATACAGTCAACTCATTCGAGCCAAAAGAATAAATTCCGATCCTAATAGATTTAACGAAGAAGCCAACATAACATCACGCTTCAAAGCCCGAGGGTATCCTAACCAGATCCTTGAGCAGGCCAAACAACGATGTGCTACCAAATCTAGAGACGATTTACTGAACATCTCTACTACACCTAAAACCGATGTCATCACCATGGTTTCTAAATACTCCACAGCCAGCCGTAAATTCAAACAAATCATCAAAAAACATTGGGATATACTCAGAGTTGAACCTGACTTCAAAAAAATCTTCGAGACAGAACCTATCTTTGCTTATTCCCGAGCTAAAAATTTGGGGGAACTCATTAAACATCCCAGAGTCACAAGCCAAACATTCAAAGGTACTAATCCTTGTTGGAATTGTAACCACTGTAACAGTGTCATAAAAGGCACAACTGTTAGCCATCCCATGAAAGGGCATCAAATCAAGATCAGAGCCACAGCTACGTGTGACACATCCAACTTAATCTATATGTTGAAGTGCCCATGCGGCAAAATTTATGTTGGACAAACCGAGAGAAAACTCAAAATAAGACTAACGGAACACAAGTCCAACATAAGAACTAAACAAACTACATCTACAATAGCTCAACACTTTCTTGAAGTGGGTCATGGCATAAGCCAATTGCGATTTTGCGCATTGGAAACGGTTACTAAAGAATCAGGCATAGATAATCACAATGAACTTCTAAAACGTGAAAATTATTGGATTTTTACACTGTCCAGCATGAAACCATATGGACTCAATGATCAAGTGGAATATTCATGTTACTTGTAAACCCTTATTGGGTTTTTCCTGAGTGCGACTAATGGGTAGCCCTGTACATTTGATCTCCATTTATGTTTCACCCATTCACCGCAGCAACTATTACATCCACACACACTTGGTTATGTTCCTTTATTATTTATTTATTTTTCTGTCTATAATCATCAAATTTTAATAATTCACTTGCAGCGATGGTCTTTTTTCTGATATTCGTGATTGTCATTGTTTACTGCTCACATAGTTTTGGTATCTTTCCCCATTTCCAACATGTCCGTTTTTTGTCACACTTTCAACCCAGATTACGTTTCGAAGTCCCTTTTTTCTGTTTGATTAGCTTTCACTGCGTCACATTAACGTCACGTGTAACCTAGCAACCACTAATCTCTAAATACTTCCGGGATTTGACTACTCGTCCTGACCCGGCATATGAATGCGGTATCTTTATTCAACTTCCCCGTGCACGCCACGGTAAGCTTTTTACTAACTCGCACCCGTTCACTTTACCTTCGGTAACATCGGCACGTTATCAATCTTTATTTTTCACCCGCATGTTTTACTCGCGTGCACTCGTGCTCACGCTATCTTTGGGTTAACATTCCACCGCTGTTTTTTTAAACCGAGCCAGTCACGTTCTCATGTATAATGTATCCGGCACCCTGGTTCTTAATCTGTATCATGCACCGCTTTCTTCACTACTACTTTTTCACTAGCACACTCTTTTTCTGAAAATAGCTCTGTGACGTATTTAATACGAAGGTCATTTTCTCAAACACACCTCGTTTTTTCTTCTTCATTGACAGATATTTATCCCCTGGAAGAAGGCATCTATGTAATGCCGAAATGCATTGGGATTTATATGAGTGCATTTTCGAACAATGAAAGATTTCTTTGAACTAATGTTTTCCTTGTGAATACAACAAGATGAATGAATAAATAAAAACAAGCATTGTTAAAACATTCGATTTTCATCGTGGATATTGGTGAAACCTTTATATAAGGACTAGCGAGGAGCCTGGGGGACACTTCTCACTTTATGAGCAGTGCTACCTTTAGCATTTTCTACGCCCCCTGTTGGAGGGTGATACTCCGGAGCACTTCACAAACTTTGAAATTATCAACAACAGCGCTGTGCGTCCATCTATACCCCATTTTTAAGAAGGAGAAGAACTCATCACAGGTTATTAGGGACTTTGTTGCTTCATTAGCGGAATTGGCCAGTTTGTTTGATTGTTGATTTACCATTTCAAAGAGCTTTCGAGGTCTGTTCTTAGTGTTCTCCAGTTCCAATCTAAAGAATTCTTTTTTAAATTGGAGAATGCTTTTGTTGTACACATTCCTGGTCTTTTCTAAGAAGATTTAGCTGGGGGAGGGGTGGTGTTGTATCCATTTTCGTTAGCTGTAGATTTCTACTTTCATTGTTTAGGGACCCATTAAACCAGGGATTTTTGTCTTTAACCTGGATTCTTTCTCGATTTTAACGGGGCTAGAGAGTCGATTATATCAGACATTGTTGCGTTGTAATGCTCAGTAAGTTCGCTGATGTTAGAGAGCTGGGGGAGATCCTTTAAGCAACGTGCTGCCTGTATCTCAACTTCTACATTTTTTGTGTCCCTACTCCATTGTTTCGGTTTCACTGGTTGCACTGGTCTTTTTTTAAGTGCGCCCGTTATTAGGAAGGTAATAGCTTGGTGGTGGTGACCAGACGCAAGGAGCAATCGAGGTTAGCCTGACTGCTTTTTCCTTTGAGATAATCCAAACGAGTGTAGAGCCTTTCGTGTGCCTTTCGTGTGAGTTGGCAAGGTGTAGGCTTGAGTAAGTGTTTGGTCAGCTATGAGATCTTTAGAGATGTTGACCTGATTTTCATTAAGGTCGTTCCAATGAAGTGTTAAAGTCCCCTAGGAATATATCTCAGAGGAGTGTGTGTGTGTGTGTGTGTGTGTGTGTGTGTGTGTGTGGGGGGGGGGGTGGGGGGGGACATTTGGAGTGATGATTTCCATGAGGTGGCGGATGATTGGGTCATTCTTGACCGGGGGGTGGTAGAAGGTTTGCAGCTTGCATAGTAGGTTAGAGTTGTTGCTTATGGAGAGTGCGAGGTATTCGCAGGAGTCAAGGGAATCAGAGTGAAGTTAGGTAATGATGAGGTCGGAGCAGTGGATGCAGGCGATACCACCCCCCTTTTTAAAATTTTCTGTATAGCCTAACAATGTTGTAGTTTGCAGGTACCAACTAATCCAGGCAGGGTGATGATGCTTCGTTGAGCCAAGATTTCCTCTCCAAAACTTTCCTCTCCAGGGACACCTCCATTTGAGCTGGGGCACATCCCGTTTGTCTATTTAGTACCACGCAGAACATCGTTTAGATATACGTTTTTTACAAATCAATAATCGAAAAAGGAATGTGATGCACTTAAAAGTGTAAACCCAAGCAGAAATGAACGGCGCATACACGCACATAATGCTTCAAACAGATCTAACCAAATCCAACTGGCCCCTGACCAAGAAACAAAGCAGTCGATCAATTGCAGCCTTGCTAAAATTATCCAATATAACTAGAATCTACACAAAAAGGAAATCCAAACAAATACAATATCGATGGACCACTTTCTCAGCCAATGCGAAGCCCCGAACCCTAAAGTGTGCTCAGGTTTCTAAAGTGTCTCCGAACGATGGCGGAATGCTCCATACAGATAGATGTAACAAAGTATGAATCTATTTTAGAAAATATTTTAGTAATGGCGTTTACCGATCTTGAATTGTATGCAAGGGGGGCAGATTGGCAAGTTCTTTAATAAAAGCAGATCCTCGCGCTCTGTAGTAACATGTTTTAATCTACCCTAGAAGATACCAAATCCTTCAGAGCCTAGGTAAATTTCCTTTATTTACCTCTCTACCCTACTGCGCACGGGTTTCCAGTGTATGATTCTCAAAAAAAAAAAAAACAAGCACGCGCGCCTCACACGCAGAAGGGGGAGGGGGCCTGCCGATTCCCTTGCGGGAGCCAGCGGCGCTAATTAATACCATATGGCACTGCCGCTCGCTCCCGAAAGGCAAACGCCACACATGCACGTGTGGTCATTGAAGGCAATGGAACGCGTGCACGGTTTTGCCTCAAAAAGGGAATCGATGGCTTTAGGTCTCTTTCCTATGCAGCGCATGCGCATTGTGTAGGCAAGACCTAAAAAAATACGTCATTCACCCAAAACGGACATTGTTAAAAAATTGCTTGAATGCGAAAGATTTCAGTTGCAACCTAGACACCAGTCTAGGCCTATAGTTTTCACCAATTCATGAAATCAACATTCTGCTTACAACAAGGACATGTTTTGACCCTAGATCACCTCACCAATTTCCCAGGATAGATCTCTTATTGGTATCAAACTATATTTTATGCAAGCTTCTTGATCTGTTACAGACCTGATTCAGAGAAATCCATCCTTGCACTTAAAAGACGAAATAAGATTACTTTCCTCTGTAGGTAGACACCGGACACACTGTAAAGCCATCTAAAAGTTGGGTATTTCTATCATCACTAAAAAACTGAGCTACAGCAGTTCGATGAATCAAGCTTTAGGACAGCACCACTAATTAAAGTATTGGAAACTCTGGCAAACTATTTTTCCTGGCAGTTATCAGGAAAGCGAGCAAAATCAAGGAACTCTATTTTTACGAACAGCTTGATGATATTTAAAGAGCTAACACACAGGTAGGTCAGAATAACGTAACGCTAAAAATGCTTAGAAAGCTAAATCCAAAATAAGGCCAGATTAAAGTTATACCTAACCCAGAAACTAAAAATGTGTCCAACCCCAAAAAAGGTAAGATTTGTGAGATGCGAGAAATCAGAAAATATCTTGGTTCTCATAACTAAACAAAAGCCACTAACACCATAAAACGGCAGGTGGAGATTAGGAACAATTAAGGGTCCATAAGCATTAATGCCACAGATATCAGTAAATAATTTTTTTCTTATTCTACAGTAAATTATATTTGAATGAAGATCAGTGCAACACACCAAAGACACCAGAAAAGACTAGTCAATACTTACAATCAGCCAATCTAAGTTGGAGGAAGAACCAAACACTGCTCTGGATCATCACATCACATCAGAAGAAATGAAAGAAAGGATTATGGCCCCATGGGGTGGGAAATCTCTAGCCCCATTGCAATCCCCATTAAGATCTATAAGATTTTAAATGCAGAAATCACCCTGCCATTTCTTCAAAGTTATTAGGCAAACTGGACTAACAAAAGCAGTCTTTCCAACAAAGTCCCAGGCCCAGTTTGCTATATTCCAAATAAAATCCATTATAATGAGGCTCTTATTCGCCAATTTACATACTAAACACTGACTAGGAGTTATACTTTAAAACCCACGCAATCTGCTTTGCCAAAATCGTGGAACACTGATTTATTCTGGACAACATTTACAATGCGAGACTAGTAAATATAATTCAACTCCCAGTTTATATTTCTGTGAGAGATATAAACAATCAGCCACAAGCTACAATCTTTGCTACTAGCTACATCTCTCAGTTGATCATTATACAATACAGTATAACACCCAGGTGACTGCTTTCAGCCAGCTTGTTCGCCAGCTACATGGAATCTATACTGAGTAAATTTCTCAGTAATGACCATGTCATACTAGTTCCATGTTTTTAATTATCCATATGGTTAGCAGATTAAGCTGATACTACTGTCCTTTTTAGGTTTCGCCTAGCGAAGGCTGCGCTTGCGCAGTCGCTGGGAGAAAACCGATGTTTTAGAGTGGGGCTTGAACCCGCCCCTCTTCTCCATTGGCTGGCTACCTAAACGGAGGCCAGCCATTGGCGGAGAGGGGCATCACTCCGTTCAAGCCCCGTCTTTTTCAGATTCGGGGGCGTGTTTTTTCGCTTCTTTCTTGTTTTCTTTCTCTCCTCTTCCCATTGGCTGGAATTTTACCTTCCAGCCAATGGGAAGAGGAGAGAAAGAAAAACACGCCCCCGAATCCCAAAATGACGCTGCGTTTCTCCGAGGCATTCTTGCTTTGCCTCATAGAAACTTGGTGGTATTCGTCTGCCCTCCTGACGGCTTGCAGCATCCTCCCGCCTCCCTCGCCGCCTCTCGCACTTCCTGGGCGCTGTGGAGCTCCCCCGGGCTCCTCAGTGATACACAGGCCTTGTTTAAGAGGACATGCGCGGGGTGTCGGTAAAACTGTACTAAGTTTGTATTTAGCCTCAAACAGCATTTAACAGTTTCTGGGTGCTCGCTGCTTCTTGGATCCATTTCTCGGGGAAGCAAGTACATGAAAGAACGGCTGACGTCTTGCTGTGGCCCTGGGGGTCATCCCACTTCCGTTCATTTTTGGGGGCTTGCCATCTCATGTTTTAGGCACAGGCCTGTTTCCGCCCCTCCCCCTCTCCCTCCCCCCACTCCCCAGAACATCAGTAAAACTGTACTAAGTTCGTATTTAGCCTCAGACAGCATTTAACAGTTTCTGGGCGCTCACGGCTTCTTGGATCCATTTCTCGGGGAAGCAAGTACATGAAAGAACGGCTGACGTCTTGCTGTGGCACTGGGGGTCATCCCACTTCCGTTCATTTTTGAGGGGCTTGCCATCTCATGTTTTAGGCACAGGCCCGTTTCTGCCCCTCCCCCTCTCCCTCCCCCCACTCCCTCCCCCCACTCCCCAGGACACTTGCTCTGCATTCCCCTGGCCTTATATTTTGGGAATGGATTTTCAGTCTCATTAAAAATGACCCTTAGAACACTCAATCAGCTAAAACACTGCAGGCAGCTGTGAGTGCCTAGAAGCAGGCACTGTCAAGCTACCTTTTTCTGGCATGGAACTTGAAAGCTCCGCTTCGTGTGCATGAACCCACTGGGCAGTTCTCAGTGTGAAACATAGTACTTTCGAACACATTTACATCAAAACAATGTCACTCAGGTTACAGAGCTTTCCTCCATCCCCAGGTCACGGTTCTTAGCCAGGGTGCGGCGTGTGCACGTGGACTCATGGCAGCACTGCAAGTGACGTAAAAAGAGGGGGGGGTGCATTACAGACGGAGCTGCAGACTGTCACAACATTGCACTCGCCTGGACGGACCAAACAGTACGCATGGCCATCTAGGCGCTGTGTGGCTACGTTCTATGGACTGCAGGAGCTGGATATAGCGCTTCGGTGTCCACATCTGGCTTATGAGGGCTGTGTGCATGAGACAGAAATGTAAAAGCAGAGCCATGTGAACAAAGTTGTGTAATTCGCACGTATTACGAACATGGTGTATCTTTTCATTTGATTCATTATTCCTGCACCCAAATTTGTTCTATGGATGCACAATTATGACGTTTTCAGCACTTAGGAATGGTCCAATAGTTAGCGTGCTCTTTTGCCTTTTTCTCAGGATTTCTTTTATGTTTGATGTTCACTCCACTGCACTGGAGTCTCGGCTCACGTGAAGTGTCTTCTGATTTTGTGCCCTCATGTTTAACTTTTGGGTGCATCATTATCAAACGCTGAAGAAATCTACGCGAGCTTGATCCCACCTTCTAAGGTCTTAGTTTAGGGTTTTTTGCTGTGCGTCCTTAACTATTTCAACGCAATTATTGAGTAAAATGTTCTTTTCACATCAAGAGCCTAGCCATTGTCATCAGTTAAAAGCAGGACTTTAAGTGAGAAGTAAAGGGTGGGTGGTCTTTAAAATGGGCGTGGCCTGTGTCACTATAGGCGTGGCGTAAAACAAACTACATTTCTGTGGTTTATAGTGTGCCATTCGACAGGTATTTTGGTTTCTCTCTGATCTGTTATTGCATCCAGATATAGAACATAACAACTGACATACACCTAAAACACCTCGAGGTGTCTAATTTCAGAGTGAGTGTACATGTAGTATGGTTCTCCTGAGGAAACTGCCAGACAAAGTGTAGATTTCCACAAAGAAGTTTATTCAGTAACAGGACCCACGACAGCCGTTCTTAATTTGTTGGCATTGGGAGTTTTTATAGCGCCAACTACACCAAAACACTAAAACTCTGTGCTCTCAGTGTAGGTATACGTATGTGATCACCTCTTGTTTAACTCGTTTGTCTCTCCTGCACCCCCTCTTTTCTTCCCCGGGTGCATGCATGTGTAGCTCCTTGCAGCCCATTACTGTGCGGTCAGAGGACGCTGCTCACTCTCTATTACTCTCTACTCTGTACTACTCTCACTCTCTACTACTCTCTCTACTACTCACTCTTTACTACTCTCTACTTCTCACTCACTACTCTCTACTGCTCACTCTACTACTTACTCTCTACTACTCACACTCTACTCACTACTACTCTCTCTTTACTACTCTCTCCTATGTACTACTCACGCTCTACTTCTCTCTACTACTCTATTACTTACTCTCTACTACTCTCTATTTACTACTCTCTCTTTACTACTCCCTAATCTGTACTGCTCACGCTCTACTTCTCTCTACTACTCACTCTCCAGTGCTGGTTATAGTTAGCAGTTCAAGCTGCAATGCACCTTTTGGGTAACACAAGTAATAATAACTTTCTTTAGAGTTTTGTCATTTAAAGGTGCTGGCACCACACCTCCTCACTGCCCCCCTCAGTGCACAATACCTCCCTACTGCCCCCCTCAATGCACAATACCTCCTCACTGCCCCCCTCAGTACACAATACCTCCTCACTGCCCCTCTCAACGCACAATACTTCCTCACTGTCCCTCTCAGAGCAAATGCCTCCTTACTGTCCCTTTCAGTGCACAATACATTCTCGCATTTGCAAGATTAAGCTATTGGCATTGTAAATAACAATGCCATTTATTTATCTGTTTTCAAAACCAACACATAAATAAAAATGTTGTCATTTACAATGCCAATAGCTCAAACTTTTGCAAAGGCGAGACCGTTGCATTGTAAATGCTTGTTACAACTGATCCCAAGAGAACAAGAATTACAATTGAAGAGATAGTCTTAAAAACTTAAATCATTGTTTTAGAAGGATTACTATTCCAGCAGCTCAGTACACTTTCCACTGAAAACTATTTGGGCATTTACGATAGTGGGTGAAGTTTCCAATGGCTTTAAGAATGATCTGGGATTAAGCTAATCCACCAAAATGACAGAAGTAAATTAGTGAAGCTCCTCCATGCCCTGCTCAACCTGGCAAACATTAGTGATCCAGAGAAAGGGAGGGGTGGCACATGGCTGGAAGCTCCTGGTCCTCTGAATGTGGGGCTGGAGGAACCGGAATGGCAAAGGGGCCTAAAGGAGCTGCCCTGGTGCCTAGAGAGGTGTAGGCTCAAGCACTGTGATAGGCCCCAGGAGGAACATGTGAGTCTGGAGGCAGGGATGGGCAAGAAGAGAGCCAGGAGCTGACTGCTCTGGCAATGGAATCACCAAAGATTGGACGTGTGGCACGTGTGAGTCGCAATGAGGAGCCCCAGCTGCACCTTAACCACATGCCAAAACATAGGAAAACACTACAGAGATGGAGGCAAGGGTTAAGTGAAGAAGTGAGTCAGCACTAATTGGGGGTTCGTTAGGATGAAGGCCCCCCTATCAACCAAACTAGCAAACATGCAAGCGTTAGAGGTAGCATTGATCTACCCCCGGGACAGGCACTTGGGGCTGGAGGCTAGACGAGGGAGAGAGAGAGCTGGGAACTGCTCTGGAGAGAAAATCAAGAATGGAGGAGCTCAAAGCAAAGTTACGCAACTGCTGGCAGACTCATAAATGCTTGAAGACATGGTGGAGAGGAGAGCCAGAAAAAGTAACCTTCAAATAGTGGGACTTCCAAAAGGAACAGAG
The DNA here is from genome assembly GCF_964263255.1 of Lissotriton vulgaris. Classification (NCBI taxonomy): domain Eukaryota; kingdom Metazoa; phylum Chordata; class Amphibia; order Caudata; family Salamandridae; genus Lissotriton; species Lissotriton vulgaris. The sequence goes on along the minus strand of NC_141691.1, from coordinate 733,989,748 downwards.
GGCCGATGCCTGGAGCAACTCTTAGAAAAGTGACATTGAACAATCGTCCAACTGGAAAATCTGTTGCACTATTTAATTTACAGTAAGTAGAGTGAGCCAATGGAGCCTTGATCCAGCGATCTTGCATGGAAGTTGCCACCCGTGAGATCGTCCTCAAAATGTTGAACTGCAGAGATCAAGATGAGATCCAAAACGTGGCTGGGAAACAAGAAAAGGTGATCTACAAATCTGCCCATATAATGTTCTCTTCCAAGACTACACACATTAGATCATAAAGAAGCAGAATACATTTGATGAGGTTGAGACCAAATTAGGAGCAATGAAAATACAGTACATGCTACTCTACCCAGTAAAAGTAAAGGTGATGCATGGTTCTAGAGCTTATATTTTTTTAAACAACAGATGGCGCTTCGGAGTGGGCAATGGAATTAGGAGATTGGATAGGAATTTGACATCAGCATGAAGCCTAAAGAAAGATGGCACGTTGTGAGAGCCAGCAATCCGCCAACTGGAAGGATATGGGTGGGAAGTGGGGAGAGGGTTTTTCAGAGTTGAGGTGAAGTTAACAGAACTAAGACAAGGAATACTCTAATGTGTACTAAAGAAGGAGGAATACTATAAACACCTTCCCCTACGACTGACAAATATACAAGCGTTGAGAAAAAACATGGAGAATGAGCCATACACAAGATTGACATGGCAAGTCAATGGGCCGGATGACAGTATAAACAGTGGAGTGGTGAGGCGAATACCTGAGGTGACACCAGCTTGACCTAGTTCTACTTCAAAAAGAATTGGTGGTCACAGGGTGTAGTTACATATATCAGGGTTGAAACACTCTCATAGCAGCAGCAGGAATCAGGAATGGATCGAGACAGGTAGCAAAACTCCTGAAAAAGGGACTCTCATTCAAACAGCGAAGACACAAATGGAAACATGGGAAAGGCAGACAATAACACTGGTTAGCAATCAGGCCTCTAGAGACTCCCAAAAAAAGTATTGACAAAAGTTAGTCAGTTCCTACTGGAGACCCCCAGTCTCACACAACACAATGGATGAAGAGAAAGATAGGTCCAAAACAGCCCACCGTAAAGGTAAAAATAAGACAAAACTGGAAAAGTTTATCAAGGCCTGGAATTAGAAGATATCTGGAGATGAAGGCATTCTGACGTAGTGCAATACTAATTTTTCTTGGGGGAGCACCAGTCTAGTTTCCAAATAGATTATGTATTTATCCTCGGGATTAAACTGCAGAAGACTGACAGCGTAGAGTTCAAGGTAAGAGGAGTCTCACACCCCTCCACACTGATGTGTAATATATAGAAAGAGAAAAACAACGTTAGAGGGATGTGGAGGCTGAGTACCTGAGACCTACAACGTAGGCAATGGCAGACTCATTAACCGCTTCCGTGCGGCGCGAATTCCCCGCCCATGCTGACTCCGCCTTGGCGGGCAGAGTCATGACGGAACGGTTCCGTCATCCGCACAGCTCACCCGACGTGCATGACGGAACCGTTCCGTCAACAGCATCAAAGGGGTTAAGGGAAGCTATAAGCAAATATTTAGAACAAAACAAAGGGACAGTTGAAAGAGTAGAGATGCTCTGGGAAGGCTACAAAGCCAGGAAAAGAGACCAGGTGATAGCACAAATAAAGCATAAGCCAAAAGTGAAATGGGAAAAGGAGGTGGAAATACAAGTATGAGAGAGAATGAGCAGACCTCTATAGCAGGTCTGAAAAGTTAAAGAATTGTAGACTGTATGCAATCAGAGTATAAGGAACTAGTAAACAATGAGGTCAAAGCTCAATGCATAGCAACACAGCAAAGGAAATAGAAGGTAGGCACTAAAGCTGAGAAGCTTTTACTTTGGTTGAGAGAAGAGAAGAGGGCAAAAGATAAAGATGTAAAACAGAGACTTAGATCAAGAGATCAAAGAGGATGAGGATGATGAGGGTATAATGCTGGAATTCGCAAAGGTGCAGAAATGTATAGCGATGAAGGGTAAGAAATGGATGACATAACAGAGGTCTTCCTCCAAAGCGCAAACATACTAAAACTGCCCCATGAGTGCAAAGTTGAACTGGGCAGCCCCATAGCTCTGATGAAAATCGAAGACGTCATCAAGCTCTTGAGAACAGACAAGGTACCGGACAAAAATGGGTTACCAAGGGAAATATTATTCTATCCTGAGCTCCCCACCTGCTAGACATGTGCATCAAAGCAAAAGAGATTGGAAGGCTTTTGGAAGACCTCTGGAAAGCAACAATTGTAGTGATCATAAAAAGGATAATTCAAGGGATGGTTGCTCCACCTACCATTCAATCACCATTCTTAATTCAGAGCTTAGAATACTAGCAAAGGTGCTTATAAACAGACTCATCAAGATATTTCCGGACTTAGTGCATTTAGACCAAACAGGATTAATTCCGAACCAGCCTACCAAACTAAAACAGAGAAAGTGTGCAAAACTGGCTAGACAGATGAGACGTGGGAGCAGACTTTAAGATTTATTTAGTCCCATGCTGCTAAAAAGGCATTTGATTCCATCAAATGGAACTACCTTTTGCGAGTGTTGGAGTGCTCTGCAGAGCGTCTGAGATTCCAAACATCAGTCAGATTGTTGTACGCAGATCCAGTGGCACAGGTGAAGACGAAATCAGGAAATCACACTCCAATCAGCTGAGACGAGGTTCCAGAGAGGTTTGTCCCCGGTCACCCCTCCTCTTTGGCCTTGCTTTGAAGCCCCTTACTTGATAGATCACGGGCTGCACCGAGTAGAAAGCATTCAATCTACAATATGGAAAGGAAGACAAAATATCCCTATACATGGATGATATGCAATAGAGCCAAATGCAATTATGCCTATTCTAATGAAGAGATTCGACTCGTTCAGAGAAGTCTCGGGCTAGAAAATTAATTGACAGAAATCCATCATATTGAGGACCAACCATGAGGGGCGTGGCTACGGCTGAGATGGCGGAGGACGTGTTTAGGTAGAGCTTAACGGGCAGATATCTCTGGAGGAAGCTGCCCATGGGGATACTAACCAGGCAGAAAGCATGCAGGATATCGCCCTGGCGCGGCAGCGCTGATTGCAAGTCACCCGAGCCCCGGAGTGCAATCTCCGACTGGGGGCGGCGCCCGCTGCATGGACACGATGGAGGTGGCTGCTGCTACTCGAGCCCGGGGTCTCGCTCCACCAACTGGGCCGCGGGATGTGGCGCAGTTGCGCTAAAGTGACGAGACCCGGTCGCGACTGCGCCCCCCACCCTGTCGCCTGCTGATCCGTGGCGGGTGAGGCCCCCACAGAGCTGCCCCGCTGCCCTTGCCTCTTTGTATCTGGGCTGCCTGCCGCTCGCCGCGACGCGGGAGGAGGGAGCGGTGGACGGCTGTGCGGCCCGTATCTCCAGTGTGGCCGTTACCGCTGCTGCAGAGTTGCGTTGGACGATCTAAAGGCACTGATGCGGCTTTATGAAAATTTGCCCCCTTACCGTGTGGCTCTCCTTCCCGCACTGCTGTCGGCGGGCGGGGAGTGACTGGGGCCCTAGCAACGCTGCCCATGACGCTCTGGGTTCTCATCTGGCCCCATATGGTGATCGGCAGAGGGGGTGACTGGTCCGGCAGGCCGGGAGTAGACCCTGTTTGGCCTCACTGCGGCTGAGCGGCCGCTGCCCGTGCGGCACGCTCGGAGGAAGCGCCCCCCTCTCTACCGGCTGGAAACAGATGTCGCCTGAGCGTGTCTTGCCACCACCACTGCTAAGGTGTGTTTGCGCTAGTTGGGTCCCCTCCTGGCGGACCAGGTGTTGTGACAAGCTGCTCCCTATCATCCCTGCACGGTTCAGGGGGTGAGGTATGGCATAGTTGATAGCCTGTTGAGACATGCGACACCGGAGGCTGCCTAGCGCCCCCTGTGGTGAACGTGGAGGGGCGCTGCAGGGAGGTGCCACCCAGGCCGGCACAATTACCTCTGCATTTGAGGTGTGGCCCTGCGATGGGGGCCCCACTCCCGCACCATTACATGCTATACAACATTGTACTTCGCTCGCACGGATGGGCATTTACGTGTTGTGAGTGATACTGAAGGGTGGGCTGATGCAATGACCCCGGCTGTGGCCGCAGCTGGTGAGGCGCCCAGCTTATGCCCCCTGGGGTTGGCGAGAAGACACATGCTGCAGCCCTGATGGTCAGTGGACTGTCGACACAGCCACTTCTCTGTATAGCTAAGCTGTGCCCACACGTCTCCGCGAGAAGCACCCGGATGGGAGAAAAGAGAGGAACCTAGCTGGCATGAACGGATAATCTTGCGGTGACCACACCTTACCTGCCCCTCCCTGGGAAGTCCACTGACGCCGCCACTGGTGGTGGGCCTGAGGATTGGGACTCGCGGTTGGCGACTGGTCTGCGGTGCGCACATCTGGGAGAGGTAGTGGTACCCTGCTGCTGCGGTCGCGGACTGCGGGACAGACGTTGTCGGCGCCTGTAGCCTCCTGCCATTGGAGTGAGCCCTACCGTGAAGCACACGCCTAGGGGATATTGCTTTCTAATCCTGCCGTGGGCGGAGTGGCGCAGGAGTGCGATACGGTTGATTCATGTCGGGTGGCACTCGGGCGCGGACTGGAACGGGAGGAACACAAATCCTGCAACCACTGCCTAAGCTTAAAACTAACAGGATGGCGAAGCACGGAAATGCATGATCAAACGGCGAATAAATTAGATGCAGTGCTTGCCGCGAGGGAGCGGCTGGAATAAAATTTAATTCAGACCCGCACTTTCCTGGAATCCAAGATTGACAAAGTGGCAATAGACCTTACTCATCTGCATGCGGATCACCAGAAGTTAGCAGGCTGCACCACTGCTCTGGAATCTGCGCTTACGGACATCAAACCACAAGTGGTCCAGACAGACAAGCATGTAATCGTGTGGAGTTCCTGGAGGACAGGGCTGAGGACGCTGAAGGGCGGGCACGAAGAAACAACATACGCATAGTGGGAGTGTCGGAATGCTGGGAAGGGAAGGAGCCCACGCTACACATGGAAAATTGGCTCAAAGACCTCCTACCGGAGGGAACCCTCTCGCCTCATTTTGTCATAGAATGCGCACACAGAGTCCCTGCAAGGCCCCCCACCCAAAAGTTCGAACCCACGGCCCATGGTCCTCCGGCTTCTCAACTACCAAGATCGTGACTCCATCCTGCAGGAAACCAAGAAACTGCAAGATGTCCAGATAGACAACAATAAATTAATGTTCTTCCCGGACTATACCATCCAGGTGCAGAGGCAAAGACACTCCTTTATGGCGGTGAAAAAGCGTCTTCGACAACACAGCCTGAAATATTCACTGCTCTTCCCGGCGCGCTTGCGGGTGGTGGCGAGCGACAAAACACATTTATTGCCACGCCGGAGGAAGCAGAGGAACTGCTGGATGCCCACACCACTGCAGGACCCCGTGATGCTTCCGTTTCGGCCACCTTGCCAAAATTGAAAGGCCCCTTATGCCGCCGCAGGAGAGAGAGAAAGCTGACGGGAACCCGGACGCCGTCCTCGCCGCCGATGGGACCGCACACGGACTTGATTCTCAGTGACCAACGAGATGCACTACAGGCAGTGGCGGAGATTAGTGGTTCTTTGGAAGCTGAGGTCGCATCAAACTCGAGCCCACGTGACATGTACAGCAATGATGAACAGGTGTATGGTCTGCAAAACTCGCAGGACTCGATTGAGCAGCCGGACGTTACTCCACAGACAGCTGATACCATCATATGAACGTTGAGAGACTGTATACTTAATTGGACTGCAAACTAAGGTTTTATGATGTATATGCAGAAGTATCCAGTGGTTAATGATGTGTCTATATAAGGAGGCCGTACTTCGGCCGCCGTGTCGCATATGGAGTGAGGAGTGCCAACATGTTATTGGAAGGGATAGAAGGGTTTGATTTAATGCTCTGCTGCGGTGGGGTCAGCGCCGAAGCCTACTGTTGGACCAGAGGGGGTCACCGAAGTGGGACACATAGTTTGCTTACATTATATTGTACTATGCCTGTAAACGGGGAGCCTCTAGAACATGGGACACATATATTGTTGGTCGCCTGTACGTCATAAGTAGTGTACCCCCCCCAGGTCGTTTTGACTGTTACCTCTATTGAGGGTTTGGACGATTGCTTGTTGCACCATCGCCCTTTTGGAATTGTTTTCATGTTTGTGCTATTGTATTGGTTTATTATGAGATATCATTTATTGTACGCCCATCTCGCTCGACAAAAAATGCCACGAGTTGTCATGTGGGGGAAGTTGTACACTACGGTGTCATGTATACTGTGTGAGTCTGTTGGGTTGCTAGAGGCACATAGAAGGGTCATGCACTTTAGAAAATATGTCTGCAGTTAAAATTGGCACATGGAATGTGCGAGGCATGCACACACCATCACGCAGGTATCAGATTTACTCTTATCTCAAGCGACACCCCATACAAATAGCTCTGTTGCAGGAAACGCATTTGGCCAAATAAAAAATCCAACGCTTACACCGCCACTGGCGAGGCCAGCTATACGCTACGGGGTATTCAGCATCCGCATGAGGCGTGCTAATTTGGGTACAACCAGGGGTCCCACTTAAAATTACACAATCATTGACATACGCAGAAGGCAGATACGTGGTGGTGAGGGGCACGCTGGATGGCAGACCGGTTGTGATTGCATCGCTGTATGCTCCCAATACCGACCAGGCAGCCTTTTTCAATTAAATGTCGCACGTCCTAGCGCCATGGCATGACATACCTATGTTTCTGGGGGGAGACTACAACAGTGTACTTGACGCCACCCTGGACCGCTCCTTCCCACCCCTCCCGGGCACGACCACGCATACTGCCATGAAGGCGCTGACTAACTGGGCAGGGCAGTGGCATCTCAAGGACATGTGGAGACATTGCAACCCCCATGACAGGGTGTATTCTTATTACTCTGGCGCACACGGTTTACATGTACGATTAGACCGGTACATGCTTTCGGAGGGGCTGCTTCCGCATGTGTCCGCGGTCTATTACTTAGGAAGGACACATTCGGATCATAACCCGCACATACTGGAAGTGTTATGGGAACGCCCCCGGCCGCCGATTCCAACCTGGCGGATGCAGCCAGATGTATTACTGGATGCACACATCCGGACTCTGCTGGCCACGCACATATTACATTACTTTGAGGAGAATGCTGGCACAGCCACAATGCCCCAAGTAGAATGGGTTGTGTTTAAAGTAGTGGTTAGAGGCGAATGCCTTGGTATGCAGGCGGGTATGCGCAGGCAATTAGAGACTGAACTCACACATCTTGAAAATGACCTGCTCCGAAGGGAAGAGGAGGTTGGTTGGAGTGACGATGGGTCGTTGACACGAATCAGGGGAGAACATTCCAGATTACTAGACCGACTCCGCAATTTAAACTACGCTGCACACTCGGCGTGCACCCATCATATGGGAGACTAGCCTGGCAAGTTGTTATCGTGGTTAATTCGACCGGGCACAGTTACCACACCAGTAATGTCTATACAAAACATACATGGCAACAAGGTCCATACCCAGAGAGACATACATGACACCTTTGTGGAGCACTACACCAGGATGTATCAGTCGTGCTTGCGAGCTACAGACACGGACATAAAAGAGTTTCCCACTGCCCTGACACTACCGTGTCTGGCAGAGCATCAGCAGGACGAACTGGGTGTTCCTTTACTGCCAGACGAACTACGAGATAGCATTTTCTCCCTATCAAATGGCAAGTCACCGGGCCCAGATGGGCTACCGGCTGAATTCTTTAAAGCCTACTCCGATATATTAATACCGGAGCTGCGGCGGGTGTACACTGCGGCTCTGGATGACTCGGCCCTTACACTTACGCAAAATAAGGCGACGCTGAACTCCCTCCTGAAACCAGGTAGGGACCCTGAAAATCGTGGTTCCTATTGCCCACTGGCTTTGTTAAACATGGACTATAAAATCCTTGCCTCCGCCCTAGCCAAGCGTATATCCCCGTTTGTGCCAACTCTGGCCCATAGTGATCAAAATGGATTTGTCCCGAATAGAAGCACCTCTCTGAACATCCGTAGGTTATTCAGAGTTCAGAAATATGCAGTGGAGACTTGGCCACGAGCTGGATGCTTAGTACTAGACCTGGAGAAGGCCTTTGACTCAGTGGAGAGGCCCTATCTTGCAGCGGTGCTGCGTAAATACGAGCTAGGAGACGGATACTTACAAATGGTACAGTTATTGTACCAGCGACCCATGGTACGGGCCCGCACAGGCAAGCTCGTGTCGAATGCAATCAGGGTCAGACGTGGTACTAGGCAGGGATGCCCTTTGTCCACATTGCTTTTTTCTCTTGCCATGGAACCCCTGGCGGCCCTGCTGCGAGACAGTGGAGTAGACTGGGGCATACCCCTGGAGGATGGTCTTCACACAGTGTCCCTATATGCCGATGATCTGTTGCTGTACATGAGAGACTTACATGATATACCGCCAGCTATATCCAACATATTCCGTCGGTTTGAAGAAATCTCAGAATTACGGTAAATTGGTCTAAATCGGGCACGTATTCTTTTGGCGAGACTGTGGCCGCAACTGATATAACAATAAATGGTACGGCGCTCGCCTGGTACCCGACAATGTTTAGATATCTGGGCATATACATCTACAGAGCCCCTGCGGACATACTGGAAGGCAACTTAGTGCGCGCCATCTCCTCCATACGGGCGCAGATACAATTTTGGATGACTCTGCCACTAAACGTTATGAGTCGCGTCACCCTCACTAAAATGATAGTGTTGCCCAGGCTACTGTACTATTTTGCAAATCTGCCGGTATAAGTCCCGGTGCGGCTGTTTCGGGAGCTGGAGGTGTTAATCAGAGGTTTAATATGGAATACGGGACAGCCTAGAATAGCGCTGCAAAAACTATATGAACCGCCGGAATGTGGGGGCTTGGCAGTTCCTCATCAAGAATTGTATTACCTAGCTGCGCTGCTACAGTGGGTTGCACGGTGGCTAAGCGGCAAAAACCTGGCAGACACCGCCACTGCGTCGTGTTCATGGAAACAGACACAAATCTACAGCTTATTTCACCCACTGGCAAAATTTCCCCGTCCGACACAGTTGCACATGGGATTGGCCCACAGATGCTATCGAAGAAGCCTTCAACTTACAAAGGACACTATTCCTTATGCCCCAATACTACCACTGGTTGGTACGCCCCGAGGCAGAGACTTTGCAACGGACGTAGCGTTGATGTCCGGGACTGAGGTGGGAGTGGAGACACTAGGGGATCTATACGCAGATGGTGCCTTGTTGTCTTTTCCGACACTGACAATGGATACTGGCTTGCCGGTGGGTCAGTTCCTCCTACACACAGCCATCATGCAGACATTGACACTGACATGGGGAGATCTGACAACTGAGCCGCAAACACATCAGTTGTTGCAGTATCTGCATGTGATGGGGAAGGGTCACATGTGATCCATTGGCTAGTGCAGGCCCTACTTACACACGTGTTAAAACCACCACAGAGACTCCGGGCGCAATGGGCTGAAGACAGGGGTCAGCCCTGGACTGATCGAGACTGGGGATGTGTTCTGGCCAGTGCCACACACATACCACGTAATTCACATTTCAAACTCATACAAACGTATATACTACACAGAGCGTATCTTTCGCCAGACAAGATTAATACATATCTTAACATAGCCACCTCTGCTTGCCCGAGATGGCAACTACTAGATGCTGACCTACTACACATGCTGGGGTCCTGACCGTTACTTCACTCCTATTGGCACTCAATAACGGAAACTCTTGCCAGCTGTATGAACACTGAAGTGCCACACACATGGGAGGTTTGCATCCTGGGGTTTTACAAACGTACAAAAGCTAACAAAGTAAGCTCTAGATTCTGTGACTTAGGCCTGATCACTGCAAAACGTTTGATAACCAAGAGATGGAAACATAAAGACCCTCCGGAGGCTCTCCACTGGCTAAAATCTCTAGAAAATTGGGCACAGGCCGAGAGCACCATTCTTCATAGAGAAGAAACGGCGGGGCTGCGTAAGTTCCCCATTGCACAGGCCTGGGACGACATCCTGAAACTTCTTACACAAACTAGTGCGGCGCTGTGCGCTCCCCCCACGCAGCGAGTGGGTGACGATATCGGAGCTGTTGCCTGGGTAGAGCGGATAAGCTGTGTACACAAGGCACCCTAAAGCATGACTGTCAAGCTGGGCAACCGCCCCACATTCCTACATGTCGCTACGTGGACACAGCCCTAGCAACATGACACCTTGACCACCACACAATCATATACTGATTAGATATAGCAACCTAAATCTGCTACACTGCGCGTGACCCTTGGTATGACTTCTCTTGAAAGGCACATGACACACTAGATAAATATATTTTATTGTGTACTTGATATCTCCTTTTTTTTAACATTTATTTTGAGTTTATAAGTTGTGATTCAAAAGTTAAAAAATGAAGATATCTTACAATCAGTGGCATCATTCACTTCCTAGCGCCCACGCCTCATTGTCTACTATAATTCAACAATGGCATTGTACACAAGTTGTAAGTTACTGTGCTGGCATCGAAACGCGCGTTGGGGTTGGCGTGACCTACTTGGATGGCCTCTAATGTAGCTGTTATTAATTCACCCTGTCCATCTTGTTTGGCCTCCATGTTGTTAATGTAATCCTAGCAGTTCTAAAATTTATCATCTGCAGGCTATAATGTACCTCCATCATTTTATGTGTGTGATTGTATTATTATAGTGAGTGAGCTTGTGAGTGAGTGTATGCTTTAGTGAATGACTGCGGTAGTGTGTGGGACACAAATAAATGTTTTCTATGGTAAATCACTGTTGCTTATTTGTTTCTTATTCCATACATGTATTTAAATATGAATCAGTTTCTTATTAAGAAATCAACTCTATTTTTCCTAATAAGGTGTATTCGATTTGTGTGATGTATTGTTGACTCTGATACGATTTACTCCCCATATCATTAGGATCCCTCCTTTGGGACGTACTAATTAATATTGGCAGGGTTCTTTTGTTCTATTCAGCCATAGTCCCGGGGTGGACACAGCTATGTCCAGACTGACTGTTAGGAAAGATGGCCTCCGATTCGGACATCTGGATATTGAATTTACCACAAATAGAGAAATATTTCTGGTTAAGAACTTGGAACCAGCTATGCAGAAATTCAGGTAAGAGACAAGACACGGACAGCGGCAGAGTCCTCCAATTTTGGGGAGTGTGGTACTATTCAAAGTGATATCAGTACTGCAAAAGACCCCCCTTAACCTCACAGACTACTTCTTTCAGGAACTGGAAGGAAAGCTCAGAACACTCCTATGGGATAGCCTTATCAACCCTATGCAGGACAGTCTACACAGGAGGAATAGCACTGCCTTAAAATTCAATACTATTATGGGCCTCTTAGATGATGATGACAAATGACTGGTCCTTCAAAAACCAGGACCAGTTAGTTAGCCTAGAAAGACAAACAATGGGAAATAAAACATTCCTACATTACCTGTAGGATCGAGAGGAGAAGGGGAACTTTCCAGGAAATGTCATTGTAAAAGGTATGGAAAATAGCCATTGCGGACATGGATAGAGAACAAATTAACTGACAATGTGGCTGTTGGACGTGCTTTAAAATAAATCCCCTGCCACAGAAGAAAATTCCCAACGTAGATAAGTATGGATCGAGAATGAGGATGCCTATAGTTTACTGCTTGATTAAAACTCAATGGTAGCCTATGTGCTTGCTGAGTTTGAGAATTCAAATCCCAATCTGCCAAGTCCGGGAGAGTAATAGACTAATCACAAAGGCTCGAGTGTCATTGCCTACTTTTCCTTTCGGTATTCCGAAAAACCTAAGGTTATTCCAACGTTGCCTGTTTTCCAGATCCTCGACTTTATGTTGGACATACACTAGTTGGTGTTCCTGGTCTGTGATTACTTAAGTAGTAGCTGTGCCAGCTTCCTCGACACCTGCAACTCGTTGCTGGAGCTCAGTAACTTCTGCGGCTAAACTGCCCATCTTACTGGCAGCCTCCATGAGAGCATGCTGCATGTTTTTATTGTCTTCTTTAACATGAGCGTAATGTTTGAGAGCCTCGGTTCTTTGCATCTGTAAAAGCTGCAGAATAGCTGACAAAGAGGACTCCGTTGTCTCCATAAGCCCACCACCCTGTAGGTTCAGAATTGACAGGTGAGATACCTTGGTATAATGAACAGCTTGAAGATTCTAAAGGGCCATCAGTCACATGCCAGAGTCTAATTGCTGGGATCACAGTCTCGCTGATGATAGAACTAGTACCTGATACTGACTGTACTGCGCCCCCTACTGATGATGGGAGGGGAGGAGGGGCAAATTCACCTTTAGACAGCCTTGAGATCAAAGACTTTACCTCTCCTTTAGAAGTGACCCACTTCCACAAGGGTCTCTCCCTGGCCCCTCACTCAGATCTTGCAGAGCTGGTATCAGGGCAGTCATTCACCTGGGATTACCCGACACCCTGGCGAACGTTCCTAATTTTAGTCTGCCTTTTAACAGGGGTCACTCTCTTTTTTCCCCGAACAGTCTCGTCCTCTCGTAAGGGATATCTAGGGGGCTCTACTTCGGGGGGACTCTGTAACATTTCAGAACAAGCCGCCTCATCCATTGCAGACACCGCTCCTCCCTAAGCTCTTGCTGTCAGGCTCTGCCCCCTCTATCACACCTGGCCCCATGCCATCCGCTGCTGAACCTGGGTCCATTGCGACCATCGCAACTTCAGTACATTGCTGTAAATTCCCTGGGGTCAGACCCATTGCTACCTCTCCACTTAACTTTGGTGACCCACTCAGCCCCATCCCCTATGTCTGCTTCAGCCGAAATGAACAACCGTTTTTCTCAGACAGAGGGACCCCAGCAGAGGGAGTCAATTCCTTCTCTGAATCTCCCAACACTATGCTAGAATCAGGACAAGCATCAGTGCAAGATGACAAGCTTTTACCTTGCTGGAGGTCAGATCCCAGATGCTGGGGACCACAATGTTAGTCAGAGCCTGCTACTGCCTTACCCTCTGCCACTGCATTCATCAGTACATCCACCAGCAAGGGCTGCCAATGTGCAATAGATCACTTGCGGTGCTTGACTGAAGCACCCTTAGAATTGGTCGACCAACCTTTGGAGTAGTTGTCTTTTGCTTTGAACAGATCCTTAATTCTCCTTCGTCCATGTCGTCTGCATTGACCTGAAAATTATGGCTTATGCTGACGATATTGCAGTTTGCTCTGGCAACCCCGGGGACGCTGTTGATTTAATAGCTAAGGAAACTGGGCAGTTTGGCTTCTTTTCTGGCTATTAGCTGAACCTTTCCAAGACGCAGATTATTTTACGTTTCAAGCCACATGCCCCTTTGACAGGAATGGCAGATGTCGCTACATATCTCAGTATACATTTGTGCAGTCGCATTGAGAGGATTATTCCTCTAAACTATGAAACTCTTTTGTAAAGAGTCATAGTGCAATTTCGCCAATGGCATAAACTCCCACTGAGTATCTTGGGTAGGTATAACATTGTGAAAATGAGTATACTACTAACATTCTTGTATTTGGTTTAGTTCAATACCACACTTCAAGTTCCAGACTCTTTTTTTTAAATGATTGGACGGGGCAATTAGCAGCTTCATATGGGGATATAGGAGACTCGGGCATGCTATTCGCTTGTTGAAGCTACCCTATGCGCAGGGTGGCTTTAGACGACCAGATTTTAAGCAGTTTTTTGGGGCATCATTCACTGGCTGTATTCGAAGTCTATTGGTTAGATGCAAGGCTGGACCAACTGAATATGGGTATCAACTAGCAATTGGTATTGATTTCTGATTCGCTTCACACAAATTGATGGACTAACTATTTCAAACCGGTGAGGTTCACAATAGTAAGGGATATATTCAGAATTTGGCAAGAAATGTGTACAAGATTCTCATTACCAACTGTCCACTCGTTGTTCCCGCTCTGGGACAATCCTCCTTTTCCCAATATATTTAATGACAATGTCGGGTGACTCGAGGGACAGGCGGGTATAGCTAACTTAAGGCAGTTGTTTGATAGGGATGGCTTTTGGACATTCACTTAATTGCAGGTTGCATCTGGGCTCCCACAGCAACACCTTTTAAAATACCTACAGGTTAGGGACTATATTCTTAATTACCTTAAGTATTGCAGTGATAAAGCAACAACTTACCTTGACAAGATGGTCAGTATAAGTGCTATCTATCAGAAGTACATGCTTTGTGTCCCCGATGGTAGCCCCCAACTTGTTTTAAAGTGGAACCAATGCCTGATGACTACAGTTACGATGGCTGAGTTAAAGTATTCATTAGCCTTAGATCAGTCCATTAGTTCGACTAGTCTAAAATTACAGCAATTTAAGACAATCTGTATGCTATATTACACACCTGAGCGTATTTCGAAATGGGGCACGTCTAGGGTTACAGAATGCTCATATTGTCCCAAATGTAAGCTATATGCAGCAGATGTAGTACACATGTTTATCAACTGCCCTTAGCTTAAAGGTTATTGGGATCGTTTATCTGAATTAATCACAGTGCATACTGTGATTCAAACCCATTTGAGTGATAAGGAAATTATGTTGGGTGATAAAGATGGATTGGCTCCCAGTTTGAGAGCATTCATCATGATTATAATTGTTAGCACTCGTCTCTGTGTCCCTAGGGCATGGATAGAGCCTACACATCCTTGGGTGTCTGAATTTTGGACTATTCTCTGTCAAATCTATGAATGTGAAACCGCTATTGCTAAAGTTCGGGACCTCGATCAATTAAAATAAAGGGGATATTTGGTCTCACTGGCATTGGTCATAGCAGGATATAGGTTTATTTTGTTCATCCTGGCCTAATGTAGTAATTAATTTTTAATTCTCTTGTATATTATCTCATCTCGCCTATTTTAAATCTGACTGGAGCTATTTTGTATGTGTAAACGATTTTATGGATTATTCTGACTCTTGGTAAAAATCTAATAAAAATGATTTTAAAAAAATAAAAAGGAAAATAGCCATTGCTTTTCTAGGATGGGATAAGGTGTGAACAAGGAAAGCCCAACTATAGATGGGGAAGATAATGGAATAAGTAGCACTTTTTTTAATGGTTTGCAGCAATGGCATGCTGTAGGCAAATCACAACTGGGAAATATACTAGTAATAAAAGAATTACAATGATTCACACAACTCCAAGAACAGTATGACTTACACCCCTTGCAATTCTACAGATATGTATAGTTGAAAAATGCCTTTGTTAAACTAGATAAAGATTGAACAGTTATCGTGGGTGAAACGCCGCTTGACAGAACATTTTTAGGCGACAATTAGGGTAAATTGTCATATTTCAAGTCTACAGAACCATCTTTAGCAACATCCCAAATCATTTAACACCTGCGCGAAAGATGACATAAGGTAATTAGAACATGACGACTTGTACGCTGCACTTCGACATCCAACAAAGTCGCGATCTGATCCAATTTCATACTAATTCGATAAATTATTGCACAGGGCATACTATAAAAGGAGTTGTTTTACGTAAGATGGGTCTATCCCCCTCGAGCATGTCTCAACTGCAATTCTGAAGAAGCCACCCTCCAACACGACCTGTGGTAATGTACACAAATAAAGTTATTCCGGGAAGTTATATAAGAAGAAATATCAAGAGTGGCTGGGGAAGACCTACAATTAACACATTACAGGGCTAAACATGTGATTTGAGGAGATATCAGCTAACAAAGTATAACATAATCTTCCGTCTCTTGGGGTTCATGATGGCAAAAAAGAGATAAAGAGGAACTGAACAGCCAATTTTACACCAACAATAGTACAATGGCAAAATGACATTGGCATTTGCATGAAAGCCAAAGGTGATCTATGAGGGTCAGAAATGTCCAGGAAAACTTCAGAAATTATGGGATCCTTGGAGAGAACATTTTGGCAGGGCGAGAGAGGTTAGAAGGAAATAAAGATATGAGAGTGGAGTAAACAGCCGAATACTGGAAGAATTGCTTAGTGATACCCTAGCCAAAAGGACTGATAAATGGTGAGAGGGGAATTAGAGAATTTAATATTTGTACCATGCCATCAAGATTGAAATGTAAAGGGATATTTGATGTTGAAATATACAATCAATAAAACAACGAGGTTACAAAAAAGAATAACTATTGGTTCTTGTTTGTTTAATCATGTAGTAGCACATGACAAGTTGAAAATGCTGCCTGTCTCACTTATGGGTCGAGTTAATATCACCAAGGTGATTATTCTGCAAGGCTTCTATCCCTCTTCCGTTCCTTTCCACATTCCAAATATGTTCTTTTAAAAAAACTAGACTCTACAATGTCTAAGTTCATTTGAGGAAATACAAAGAGAGTCTCCCAGTTAACATTCCTCTTTCTACATTTTCTCTTACCCGCCTCTCAATAACCCCATTTTCAAGTGTCCTCTGTTTCACAACCTTTGCCTTCCTCCTCACCTGTCTTCATCTCCACTTTTCGTATACACTTCTCAGTTAAGCTCTGATTCATCTTTTACTACTCAGGGCTAGTACAATTATGTTAGAAAGACCATGGAAGTATCTCAGAAACAGATAGAAAGGCAGAATTCTGGAAAGCAAGAATAACAGAAAAAAGTCTCCACTTAGCTTTCAGAAACAAGCAGTGCTCCCTACATATTTATGTTATAGGCCTATACTGTTAGCAAATTGGGAATTAA
Source organism: Lissotriton vulgaris (assembly GCF_964263255.1). Taxonomy (NCBI): domain Eukaryota; kingdom Metazoa; phylum Chordata; class Amphibia; order Caudata; family Salamandridae; genus Lissotriton; species Lissotriton vulgaris. Next base: position 733,972,954 of record NC_141691.1, on the reverse strand, counting down.
TGAGGAACTGTTGCATCTTCAGTGATTTTTTTGTGTGGAGGAGGAGATAAATGGGTGTGTGCTCGTCTTCATTGTGTGGGCCAGGGACAGACTGATTTGCATATAGCCAGGTTCTGAGCTGGGATGGGGCAGTGAGATAAATAACGGTGATGGATCAAGCCCTGATCTTTGGACTGGGTAAGAGTGGTCTGTTTAACTCAGACACTCTGTTCATCACCACCCCCTTTTTTAAATCGTTTTTGGCCACTATAGGTGTGGCAGGGTATACTCAGACATGAGTCCCTTTCTCACTGCTCCATCAGGATTCAAGCAAGCCGGGCCGAAGAAGGCTGAAATGCCAGAAACCGGTCCCCGGTAGCTTGTCTCCTTTCTGGTGAAGAATTGGCTTGGTAGTTTAGTCTGCCCTGTTCCCATGATGCACTGGGCCAGGGACAGACTGATTTGCATATAGCCAGGTTCTGAGCTGGGATGGGGCAGTGAGATAAATAACGGTGATGGATCAAGCCCTGATCTTTGGACTGGGTAAGAGTGGTCTGTTTAACTCAGACACTCTGTTCATCACCACCCCCTTTTTTAAATCGTCTTCATTGTGTGGCACCAAAGTTGTACGAGTTAGTATGCATAAAGGAACATTGTTCTGGAAGTATATATGCAGGCATTTAATGTAAGTGAGGTGTGCAGCTGCATGAAGTTCTACATTTTAGGGCATTAGTGTTGATATGAAACATAGCTGACTGTTGGCCTCAGGAGCTAAATAGCTGCATTGTGGGGTGCAATTAGATGTGTGAACATAAGAGGTATAGCTACAGAACTATCTATTTGGTGGCTTGATCTTTCTCCTTTTAATGCCTAAAAGATAAGTCAATCAGATTTGAGATTATTCTAAACAATACTGACTGTCGGTCACTTCAATGAATATATGTTGGTGTGTTTGGTGTATGCCCCCTCTGTCAATATAAAAGCTGCATTTCTAAAAGTGGCCTGTACAGAGTTAAAACATTCAGGGTAGAGTAAACTGGATTACTTTAAAGTAGGTTTGGGGAAGTGTTCCCCCAAAGAAATCTTCCAGATTCCGTGATGCCTGACTTTTGGGCAGTTTGTTTACCTGGGAATGTAGTGTATTTACAGTGCACTGCCCCTGTCTGCCTCACGCTGCACCTTTAACGAGGTGCACTAGGTGCAAACAGGGAAAATGTTGTGTTGCGGCATTTGCCATTCCCTTGGGGGCCGCTAAGCACATACAGGAGACCGGGATACTCACTTCCAGCGGAAGTCAAGTCCCCGTCCAGTCTTTTGCTGTGCTGACAATGGCGAAGCACTTCTGGGGGAAAACGCATATCACCGCGTTTCCCCGCCGGGTCCGCGCTTCGGATTCGAGTTGAATCCCCGGACGCCAGACTCAGCTTGCAGTGCCCGGAGTCAGCATCAAAGTGCAGGAGCGCTAGACTTGTTGCTTTCCTTTTTCTTCAGCCGCGCAGGAGCGCTGTTGGTTTCGTCTAAGTCTTCCGCGCTGAGAGCGCTGTTTGCCTTACGGACCCTCGCCAGGCTGGAGCGCTATTTGTTACCCTCACATCAGCCGCGCTGGAACGCTGTTGTTTTCATCCACGTTTACCGTGTTGAGAGCGCTGTAGGTTTCCTTTCCGTTTTCCGCGCTGGTGCGCAGTCAAGTACATTAACCATTTGCTCACTGAACATTAATCGCGCAGGAGCGTTGTTTTGTTTTCCTTTTGCCTGATAGGAACGCCACTTACCTTGTGTTCTCCAATTGACTTTGTATTAACGCGCAGGAGCGCTATATTTTGAGACTTTGTACATAACGCACAGGAGCGCTATACCATGAGACTTTGTATATAACGCGCGGAGCGCTATTCTTTGGTTACCTAACCTTGGAGCATCCACGAATTCCTGGGTACGGCGGTCTGCACTACGCTGGTGAGTCCGTGGGTGAACAGGCTTTCTGTATGTGTTTAGATGTCTGCAATGGAAGTGGGAGGTGTGGTCTTTCCCTGATGTAGTCTTCTTTGTCTTCCAGTTGGCGCCAAGACCCTACCCAAGCTCCACACAGGCCAGGCCGGTTTGTTCCTTTCTGGCTTCCTTCCCTGATCCCACCTCATCCATACTGGGTGTTACCGTCCGTGCGGGTCAGGTGGGTACAGGGACGGTGGCTACTGTCGTGTCTGCGGAATCGCTTCACAAGCAGAGGTAAGACTTGTGGGGCTACGACAGAAAATGTGCCACATTAAAGAAACTAATCAATTACTGGCCTTAATTGCCCACCAGCTTTGTGGGAGCACAATTGCAATTTATGAAGCAATCTTAAATTAAAGCATGAGCTGGGTTAAAGTGTACTGAAGAGGTTGAACTGCTGAGCTTTGCCTGAATGCGTGTTGGTTTTTCTACTTTGAACCATGTGCTGCTTTCCTGTAACCGTCAATAAGGTTTGAGTACTACTGTACGTGATGGGGCGCTCTAAAATGCATAACAATATGTATATAGTACATTATTTCTACTGGATTTAAAGCATGACTACTCTAGCACTGCTGAGAGTTTCATGGTTGCATTTGCTGACTTAAAGGTGCCATAAAGGAAACCTCTTTTACCCGAGTACAGGTAAAACTTATTTCGCCTTCCGAGATTGGTTCCTGACTATTCTCTTCCCATTAACGTTGGACTTTTAATGGTCAATTTTTCCTATCTTATTTCAGAGCCTGGTATAAAAGTCATCAATATCTGGAGTTAGCACTATCCTGCATTGTGTCTAAGCCAAACTCTGAAATTCACTTCCCCCACACATGAAGTGCACTGACAACCATCCTGGGCAATTTGTATTTCTTTTTGACCGAGCTTTTTCCTATTTGGGAGTGGGAGATGGAAGTCACAACGCACATAGTTGATGCTCACACCTTGCTACCAGCTGGGAGCACATAGTGAGAAAGCAAAATACACTCAGCGTATTATTGTGCTAACTTCCAATCATAAACATGTATATAGTACACAATATAGACAACTGTGTATAGCATTTAATAACAAATGTTTATTTCAACCCAATGGAACATATTTCATTAAACTCAGAATGAAACTGTTGTAGTTTCTCCTTTAATAATGTACATTCCTTGCCTAGAATGTACCTATGTCATTTGCTGTGGAATGTGAGGTGGGGAGTGAAGTTCAGTTATTACTTGGTCTCTGTTTGATCAACTTGCCTCCCTGTTGGGTGTCAATAAACCATGAGTGGCATCAATGAGGTGAGACTACGACCAAAATGAGGGGCATCTTGGTCGTAGTCTCACCAAGGCCAGAGTCAGGGAAACCTATTGGTGGCCTGAGTTAGACCGAGAGGTTGAAACTGTTGTGAAGGACTGCAGTATTTATGCCGGTAATGATAAGTCTAGGAAAGTGAGCGCTGCTCCTCTTTCCCCTGTTGCTATACCTGAACGTCCTTGGTCCAAAGTGGCTGTGGACATCATTGGACCCTTTGAGAATTTGGCTCCTTCAGAAAGGTTTGTGGTTGTCCTGGTTGACTACACATCAAAATGGTTATCTGCTTCTTGCATGAGTTCTGTTTTGAGTAGGAATGTTATCGAATTTTTAAAAGATGCTTTTACCTGTGAAGGTGTTCCCGACATTTTAGTTTCGGATAACGGTGTTCAGTTCACCTCTCAGGAAATGTCCGATTTTTTAGGAGATTTGTCTATCACTCATCATAAGACTGCTCTTTATTCTCCGCAGACAAATGGTCTTGTAGAGAGCATGAATAGGCTAATTAGAGCATGTGCTCAGACTGCTTTGGAGAGGAGGCTTCCACTGAAACCTATTCTCAGGGAAAAACTGTGGGCACACAGGAACACTCCTAATAGTGTGACTGGTGTATCGCCTTTCAAGAAACTGAAAGGTAGAATTGCTGGTTCTAAACTTAATCCTTTGTGGCTTTCGGTTAAGGACAGAGGTTGTGTGCTCAAGGATGAGAGGGTGGAGAACTACCAGGAGAAATACAAACAAAGATTTGATTCTTTAAAAGGTGCAAAGAGTGTTTCTTGGAAGGTGGGTGATTTTGTTTACATCAAAAAAGCGGTTTGGTCACCCAAGGGTGAGACAAAGTATTTTGGGCCTAGACGCATTGTTAAGGTCATGAAAAATGTTGTTATGCTTGCTGGTGGAGATGTTTGGAGTATGTCTCGTTTATCAAGGTGTGCGGAGGGGGATGGTATTGTGAAATCTGGTTCTGGCGTATCCTCTGGTTCTGGCGGATCTGTTAGTTCCAAAAGTTCCTGTCACTCACCTCAGAATGTTTCCTCCAATCACTTACCTTAGAATGTTTCCCTTCGCAGTACAAGCACTAGAGTTAGAAGATCTCCTTTGTATCTTCAAGATTACTGCTCTAGGTGAATTGTTCTGTTGTACTATTTTTCTTGATTTGTTCTTTTTGTTTTCTTGTTTTCATTTCTTTTGCTTTTGTTATTATAATAAGGGAGATGTGTTGTAGTTTCTCCATTAATAATGTACATTCCTTGCCTACAATGTACCTATGTCATTTGCTGTGGAATGTGAGGTGGGGAGTGAAGTTCAGTTATTACTTGGTCTCGGTTTGATCAACTTGCCTCCCTGTTGGGTGTCAATAAACCTCTTACTCTCTATATGCTGTGCCTTCATCTTTACATTAGAAACATTCAGAACAAACCTGCAAGAATTATAGTTTAAACCTTGATCTTTAAGTACTGCTAGCCCGTAACATACTGTTATTTAAATTTATGATCTGTAAATTCATTAGAGATCTCTGAAACAAACGCATTGACTGAACTATCATATCAGGGCACCAAAAGTGCAATTTTTCAGGCGGAAAACTATGCATATTGACAGGTCAGGAAGTTTAAAACAAGGTAAGAGGTTTCCGAATGAAGAATAAAAAGTCACAAAGGTACCTCTTAAAAAATGCTAATGTTTTTTCTAAGCACATTGTTGTACATATGGCCGTTTATACTGCCAAAACATGCCAGATATCCAAGGGTGAGTGTGCAATTATCAATTACATAAATATGAACATATACGAATAGTCGGTTTACTAAATCCAAAATACATGTGGATAAATACGGATAAAAGCAAAACTTGAACCCCATACATTGTACGCTCTACACACAATATAAATCCATGACTTATCAGGTACACGAGGTGCTCAGCAAAGTAGCAGGAATATACAATCCCTAAACTACTTCACAGTGTGCCAAGCCTTTGCCCAGAGTTTACAGAGTTCTCTTCAGCAAACCCATTAAACCAATATTTTACTTGTATTGTAGACCAAACTTTCTCTGGAGTGGATGCTTTACCCCTAAACTGTTATTACATTAATTCAGCTAGTAACTCATTTAGTAAAATCATAACAGCTGTACTTTTTTCCGTTGTTAATTATTTCAGGGGTAGTTTGTAAAAAAAAAAAAAGAACGCATGGGTAATGGCAGATAATAGCCCGCAGCTAATGAATCTCCTAAACTCAATGCCTAAAATGAAAGAGTTTCTTTAGCAGAAGTAATAGCGCTACGATACAGGTGTTCATATAAAGCATAAAACAGCTTTGCTCAACACTAAAAGTATGTGAAAAAGAGGGGGCGTGTCTTAAGGAGGAGTGACGTTTGTAAACACTGCTCTGTTCCGAAGAGAGCGAAATGTCGCATACAGTAAGCGGAATATTCTGGAACGTCCCAAACTAGCACACGAAGCACTGCGGCTGCCTATAACGCAGGTAAGCGCTACCTGTAATTGTAGGCACTGAAGCCAGAGCTCTCCCGCAGCAATGCCCTGTACAGGGACAGCACCTGTGCTCTGCTGGACGCCGCCATCTTGGAGGACATACTCTGAAGGACCCCGAATGCCTCGAAGGACCTTTAAAAAAAGGTGTCATATGCTGCCTATCCTCAAAGGAAGTGCTACCTGCTTAGTTCCTCTAGTGGAGAGTAATAAGTTTAAAACCACTGATTTTTTTCCCCACACACAGATTCACCTTTCACTTCCCCATGTGTGTGCGTGCTTTGTGATTTGATATTTCTAGAAGCAGGCGCGTTTCGGGCAGCTCTATTGGATCGGGACGTATGTCAAAGGGCTGAACGCCGGAACAGTGTGCGCTCAGGTAGGCAAGAAGAGTGGTGTGTTGAGGCTTTTAGTTCCTGTAAACTTTGACAGTGCATTTGAGCTGCATCTGCACAGTGGGTCGTTTAGGGTTGGTGGGTACACGCAAGTTGCCTGGGCACGAAACCAGGTGTCCAGGTATGATATGTTCAGCAATGGAGCGTGCAGTATCACTGCCCACAAGGCTGCAGAAAGATACACCGAATTTAAACGTGTCAGACGTTCCCTAGAACCACACGTATAAATGCCAAACCTCCTTTATTTACATTGAGTCTATAGCATAAGGAGATGAAACCCCTTTCTTTTTTCTTTGCAATTGTGTGTTGCACGTCCAGGTATGATATTTTCTGTTCCTTTGGGCGCTCTGCAATTCAGGAATGAAAAATATGCACTTACATTAAACTTTGGTTAGATATAGTCTGACAGCTGCTGTCTGAACGGAACACTTCTAGGTGTTTCTCAATTTTGCAGTGAAGCAAAAGGGGGTTGAGTTAGACACCGGGCGTTATCACCTCTTTTACCTAGTTTTACACCACAGAACCAGGCTTTGTGATTAGTGGTCTTGAAAGCAATAAATGAGCTTACAGTGTTGAGTAATGCTGACATGTACAAGTCCCATGATGAATCGGTAGAAGAGTAAGTGTGTTTTCTTGGAACAAGTTAGTTTGAACAGGACTAAATATCTAATGATGAAACAACACACAAAATCATTTTTGGGATATTAAGTGTAGGTCAGTTTAACAAAAATAATGTGTAGAAATTCCATGTGTGTTCTGTGCTGTACTACAGAGTTGGATGATTCCAACCTGGACGAGGACCATTGACGGAAGAGGGTCCTGACTGTATTTGAAAAGGAGTGGGCGGGATGGGAAGGGCACGGCGTGCCCATACTTTAATTTATTCGATTCCGTACCCCTACTTTTTAGGTCGAGCCTGTAACAGCGCGCATGCGCGGTTCTGGCAAATACTTCATGTAGGGGCTTTCGAAAACTAACCTAAGAATCGCACACACTCGTGCGTGTGCTTTTTGTTTTGGCCCTCACTATTGGCCTTTGCGTGCGTCTTTTTAACAAAGACAGCACGCAAATGGCCAAAGCCGGGCGATTGCTCCACCCATGGCCTATTGGTGTCGGTTACTCGCACAGCCGCCATGTGGTTTCAATTATCGTGCCCAGACACGGGTGCGATAATAGAAACCAGATGTCTCGCTGTGGCACGCGCGCACCACTTGTGGTCTTGTTTGCTTACTGTTGTGCCGCAATGCTGTTCCCCGTCGCCCCAAGCATGGATAGCAGGTAATGGGCACCATATATTCTCTACTAGTTTTCCTTTGCTGTTGTAGAAGTGAGCATCAGCAAAAAGCATGAGCAAATCCAGCAAGTTTCAGTTGCTTTAAAAGTAAAAGTATCTTTTTTGTTCGTCCGTCTTGCTAAGAACTATTGCCTTTGGTAATACTTGTTAACAGTCAGATGTCACTTGTTCCGAGCGTGATACCATTGTAATTGAGGGGCATTTTGATTTATCTAGTGTATGACTTAAGTTGCATTAGGCAAGGCAACCTGTCACTGCAGGGCAAGTAGGTAGGTTGTGTTTGATTTTGGGGTGCATTTAGATGGTGTTGGAACAGTTTCCTAATTGAAACCCCCAGTTACAGACATAATTTTATTGTGTAAAGCTTTGCGTTGAAATTGATCCCAAATATGGCAAGTGCTCGCCTGGGCATATTACAGGCCAGAAACATAGTTATCTCTGTGTATTGCATTCTATGCGGGGTATTCCGGACACTATTACCTGGCCCTCAGCTTAGCTTACAGAAAGCGTAGGAGGTCGGCTGTTCAGTGTGGCATCTGTGTGACAGCATTGTCATGGTGCGCATGCTTGGGTTACTTTGTGTGGTACCTCAGTTTCTCCGAATATATAGGACCATTCTGGAACTTGAACAGTTAGTGGGCTCTGTTTATGTTCGTGCCGCGGATGGTGCAGGTTCAATTGCTTATAGATTGCATTTGACCCCCGGACTTCGCATGCGAAGTCAGGTGGGACAAAGTTTGCGTCCGTTTACAATACTCGTGTAACAGGAGTCCATAAACAGCGCTGACATGGAGGGCGAGTTGCACAACAATGCGTGCCGTGCACTGCCCTCACGCTAGGGCTTTCTGTACAGATTGGCAGGAGCTGAGAGCAGGAAACCAGCCAGCTCCCAGGAGGCTTTGATGGCGGCTCGGCCTCATTGAGGGGAAGGATTGTTTACCTTTTCAAGGGGAGGCTTCTCCCCGTATCTGATGGCCGGCTGCCAAGTTGTTTGGCCAAGTTTCGTTCTGCTTAATAAGCTAAACACACTCAATCGGCAGCCTTGGGGTGTGGAGTCGAGATTTTGCGATAACCCATATGATGTTGTTGCTGAAGGTTTTTTTTTGCAGTCTGAAGTCAGTTTTTTGTTTGTGGCTTTCAAAACCCTTTTACATGATTTATTTCCTGGTGAGCATTATTTAATGCATCTTATTTATGTTAGTCTCCGTCTTGTCCATCTTATATTTGACCTTTATTTTCCTTGTTAATAAATATTGTTTTAATGTTGCATTTCTTTCTTTTCTCGTCTTTCCATCTAGTATCATTAGCGCTTTCACAACTTTGGGGCACTCTTCCATGGTTATTGCAGCAACTGTGTGCTAGTGTCCTGGTTTGTTCAGTCATCCAGGATCAGGACTAACCCACCTCAATACTTGCGGTCTGTTTTGGCCATTTTCGAGCACAGTGCCAGCAGGGCGAGTCAGCAGTCTCTCCCAGCTGGCATTGGCCCACGTTCACTTTCAATTAAAGAGAAGCACCCTCTGTCCTAGCCTGTCTGTACACGGTAGATCATTGTATTGGCCAACGCCTGGGGCTAAAACGATGCGTCCCATGGCCAGAAAAGGGCCGATATACCACCATTGAGAATTAACACCATGTTCTAGCACGTTAGGGGTTTTCATGCCTTATCCTTCTGCCACCCTTTGCAGTGCATACACAAAAACACTGTGCCACTCTGCCCATATTGGCTTTGCTGCCCTTGTTTTGTAGCATGTTTTCAACAAGAACTTGGCTCACAGAGTTGAAGCTGGGCCAGTTTCAGCTTAGGCGACCAGTGATGACAAAGAGGAAAGCTAAAATGTGGCTTCTTTTGGGAGGTTGAGCAAGATTGTTTTTGGAGCCAGGTGTGGGAAACTTAAGATCATCCTTAATAAGGAGATCTGAGCTTAAATGGAAGGACTCACACATTGAAATTCTTATTAAGAGTCTGAGCAAATTTTTAGCCTTCTTAAATTGCCCCTCTTCTCCAGTCACACAGTAACTCTAATGTGGTTTTCATTTTCATGGCAGGAGGCAAGTCACTCCCTTTCTAAACAAGCATTGGCATAGCCAATAGGTCTTGCCTTTGGGACCTTATAAGTGTTTAGCCATACAACACTTGATGTTCTTGCACCAAGGATATTGTGCTTGATAACTAAACACTTATAAGGTCTCAAAGGCGAGACCTATTGGCTATGCCAATGCTTTTTTTTAAACTGCCTCCCAGGGAGCCAGAAATAGCCAAGGCCTACAGATAAGGCTCGGCGTTCGGGGACGGTCACAGCGGGCAGAGAAGGAAAAGGACTCTGTCTTTTCCTTCTTGGCCAGAGAAGACAAGGACAGCGTCCACTTAAGCTTTGACGCTGACAGTTGCCCCCTCTTTTTCTTCCTCTTATTCCCTCTCTTTCTGTCTAGCAGCTCCTCCTCACTTACTGAAAACCGTGACTTGAAGAAACGGTTCTCACCCTCTCTTTCCACCATTTGTTTATTTGTTCCACGGTGAAATGGATCGAAAACAGAAAACACTTTTGCTGGAAATGTCGTCTTTTCTGCAAATTTTTCTATTCCAAAGTGCAGACTCTGGAATAAAAGGTTAGACATATGAAGAAAAAAACTTAAATAAAGCAAGACCGAGTGGTCGCAAAGTGTTCAGATTAATTTTATTCACACCCAAACGCATCATTGTCACTTTACAGAGTTTGCCAGTGAAGCGCTACATTTGCTTGCTTGTCTTTCTTTGAACAGCATTGTTTTCCCCGGGTGGGGAAGTGCACAAATCCGGGGGGTTCTGCAATGCCTGATTAATGAATGGATTGGGAAGCAAAATGTGTACTACGGGTCTGTATTCACGGATGTGGTCTTTTTAAACTATACTGCTTACGTTTTGTAAGAATATAAGCAATGGACATTGAAATGGGTACCTTCAGCTCTGTAGTCATTTCCTTAACTTTTCAGGCAAAAGCACTCACGTATTTCTGAATAGTGAGTGTAAAAGCATTGTTCCTGCTTACATTTCTCATGCTTACTTAATCTTGCATTCCCTATGAGTGTTTGCTTTTTCTGGAATGTTGTTAATTTTTCTTAGGCATCATATTGCTGTGGTCTAGTGCGTAATTTGAATTGAGTCACATTCAGGTGTTTATAGCGGGGCACAACTGGGTTGTAGTTGAAGGTACTGCAAGTTTTTTTCAGTGGGGCAGTATGGTGTTCAGTGGGGGAGAGGATGTGGCACTATGGTCAGAGCTGTAAAATTTGGAACTGGGAACCAGGTTCAGCCTTCATGACCAGTCCTCAGACCACTCTCCTGAGGGATCACATTCCCATGCTAGACCTTAGAAGGCCCCACAAAACCTTAGAAGCCCTGGTGTCTTAGCCAGCAGGTGGACCCTAGCAGTGTCAAGTGTGGGTTAACCTTGAAGGCCTGTCCTCCACAATCCATGCTTTAGTTCACCTCCAGTCCTGCGGGCAGGACTGTGATGCATTACACCCTAGAGCAACAGTGACTCTGTCACTGAGGTCACAGGACCCTTGAGAAGGGCCAGCTGTCGGGCGGTGTGACCGATGTGGCAGCACCAGGTGCTGACTTTGGGTGGGGGCGTCAGCAACAATAAAACTGTCATGATAACTCCGGTGTTTAATGTTCTTAGTAGAGAGAGATCAGAGTTTTGTATAGTGGAAGTTTTGGCTCATAGAAAGCTAGCGCAAAAGGGTTAATGTGCTTGCTGCAAAGAATATGTACCATGCAGATCATAAAGTGCACATAATGTAAAAAGGTCAGTGGGTTACTGCTTTTGTCGGAGAGATCCATTTGTTACTTTCAGTTTATAAGTTAGAATCCTAAAATAGAACAGTAAGCTATTTACTGTCATCTAAGAGCTGCATGAAAACTGCAAGGTATAAATTAGAGCGTTATGGCCCCCCCCCAATCTATGATTATCCTAATGTTGCAAACAGTGTTAATTTGTATAGAAATAAATTCTGATTATTAAAGATAACCCCCAACCATGGTAGTAAGGTGGTCAATTGACTACTGCACCTTGTAGTCCTATGTCCTATGTCTTTTTTTACATTTCCTATACAGTGATTTACACACGTATAATTGGTTGTCTCAGTGTAATGTGTGTGATATAAAGTGCTCTAACAGACCACTCTGGTATGAGTGGCTCTGTAAATCAAATTAAATGCATCTGAGAGAGTTTGGTTATGGAGACTTAAGGGGCACTGTTAAAGGGAGGTAGTGAGGGATTTTGTTGTGGAGGTGGTCATTGGGGGATCCAACAAACATTGCTGCACAGGGTGCCACCAGCGCTAAAGCCAGCCCTGCTTTTGAGGCCAGTCCAACCCATAGGTACCTCCATTGACCTTGTTTCAGCAGTAATCGCTGCAACTCACCAGGGATCAGCGATGCAGGATTTGCATGCACACCAAACTAAGTTTGTAAGCTTCACAATCTCTCTGCTTCATGCAAAGCACTTTTAACATGTGTTCCCTGGTTTAGGGCCACTGGAATTATACAGCAAAGGAGGACATAATGATGACACAGTGTAGACTAGATTATGCAGCAAAAAAAGGTTGCAGCGTAATCCTGTATATTGTCTGATACTTTATTATTTTTACATTTTTACACATGCTAACAGTGTCTGGAAAGATTTTGCCCAATTAGTACCAGTGTAACACAAATGCAGCAGTGAGAAAGGTGATCAATCAACCTTTGCAAAGGGCCGTCCACTTCGCAGCAACAGAAGTCACATTCTTTTGTAACTTGATCCTTTTGAGCTACAAACAATTTATTGGGTAATATTCTCAGATTATACAGCAAATGTTTTGTAAACTAGGATATTTTGCCATTCATGTTTGAACTGCTCTTGTGGAAAAAAGGAGGAGCAGTGTTGATGACAGAGACGCCATGGCTTGGAGACAAATGGCTTGTGCTTCCACTTTTAAGAGTATTTGGGACATTCTGTGATTGGAAACATTTCCCACTTTGTGAATGTATTTTAATGTCAATAACTCATATTAAACCTTAAATAATCATATGTATCAATTGGTTGCATTAAATAACATAATAAGCTGTAACTGGTCAGTGTAATGCCAACTAAATACAAAACATTTGAATGTTTTGCACATTCTGGCCACACCGCTGACTCCGCCCACTAATCCCATCCTCGGGTTATTCCCGCCAACAGTACCCCACTTCGACCACTGTTGAAAAGACCGGTTGATTACAAGAAAGTTGACTCTCTGGTTTCTGTCGTCACTGAGACAGCTGTGAAGCGGTCGCACACATGAAGTGTTTATTTTCACTGTTCATCTTCGACCAAACAAGTTGTTCTTTTTGCCCTGATGATGACCTCCCAAAAGATTTTATATACCACTATATTTCATGAGGTCGAAACGCGTTGGCATTTTTTCATGGGGATTCATTGGAAGTACCACCATAAGGATTAAATCGAGATTTGGATTCGAATGAGAAGCAATCTTACCTAAAAAGGAAGTACTAATATTATATGGACATTACTGAGTATGGGAACCTAATATTGGTTATACAACCCCATTTTATATGTAAGGGTTAGGAAAACTATTGGAGTGAGTTATTTTGTATTCATTGGTTATAACTCCGGTTTGTTCAGCAGATAATGTACTTTTGAATCACTTTCATGTTTTGTACTATATTGTGTTGTGATTTGTTCTGTCTATTGTTGGTGCAGTTTGTCTTGGTTAATGTTTTGATTGTACCAGATGGATATGATTTTCAGAAAAACGTCAAATACGAAAAAAACATGTAAAATGAGACAAATAGGGATTTGCACAGCGCGCATCCAAGATGGTCGCGTGAGCACAGGGCTCCCGAGACCCTCGCCGCCTCCCGCATATATCCTGTCACTAATCCTGATGAAGACGACAGGTTGTTAAGGACACGACCCTGCTGACATAAAAGCTCTTTTCAGGAATCGATTTGGGTGCCGGGAACCAGACTTATTTCACTCCGAAAGTTGACGGCCTACACCGAGGAGCAGCCAGGGACTCGAGTCCCCGAGATACACAGGTGGTAGTTGAATAACAACGACCAGTGGAAGTTGACTGGTGCCCTTGAGGTACTTTCGGTTTCGTTTCTGGATTTTGTCTACCGAAACCAGCCACCATCCGACTTCGGTGGCCCATGGTCTGAACTTCGGATTGTACGGTCGCCCGCTGCGTCTCATATCTAGACTCTTCCAAGACTGACTTGTGAGGAGCCATTCATACCAGGTCTCAGAGTCCCCTCCGGGGCACATCGCTGAACATGGCGAGCAAGCCAGAAAGCGAGAAACGGACGACCAAAGTCACGCACCGAGGGGGCGCCATTCAATCCAATGTCATGGATCGATACACTCGGCCTAAAGGATCCCCCAGTGGTGTCAGTAAAACCTTTGAAGAGACCGGAGATGGCTCCTCAGCGACGGATGAGTTGACTTTGCGAGACGTCATGGGCGCCATTGCGAGCATGAAGACGTCCATGGGCCAGCAATATGAGACATTGGTTCTAAAGCTTGATACGGTGGCTATCGATGTTAACCTGATCAGGACTGACCTGGCGAAGACCAACAAACGGGTCAAGTCTCTAGATATCAAGACCGCCAGCCTCACGACCGACATGTCCGATCTCCAAACAGAGGTTCGCAATCTACGATCCTCCAACGATCTATTTGCCCGCCGGCTGGAAGACTTCGAAAGTCGAGCAAGGCGCAATAACGTTCGTATCATCGGGGTTCCGGAGAAGTCCACCGAGTTGACTACGGATCTCCTCGTGGAGGACCTAATGTTGAATCATCTGGCCCCCAAGGGCCTCAGTAACTTTTTTGCTGTTGAACGTGCCCACAGAGTTCCGGGCGGGAAGCATAAACCAGGCGCTCCACCACGGCCCATAATAGCTAGAATGTTCAATTTTAGGGATAGAGACGCTATCCTGCAGGCGTCGCGGGCCAATGGACTCACGAAATTTGAGAATGCGACGGTTGGCTTCTACCCAGACTTCACTCAATCTGTGCAGAAGCAGAGGATGGGATTCTTGGGGGTGAAACGGAGATTGAGAGACATGGGATTGAAATATGCAATGCTCTTTCCTGCTCGACTACGTGTCGAATACAACAAACGGACGTTCTTCTTTGATCAGCCTGAGGTCGTTAGTGACTGGCTTGACACTCTGCCGACACATCGAGACCGCCCGGAGCACTCGGGGGGCGCAGAAGGTGGCCCGTTGGAACAGGAGTAAGGAGTGGTGACCAGCACGAGCAGTATACGGACTTTGCAGCAGTGGTTTGATGACTTTCTGTGTTTGTACATACAATTGTATATACCCAGAGGCGGTAGGGGAGACAGGACTCTCCCTCCTTCCGGGGTTCTTCTTCTTCTTGTAGATTAGTTTTATGCCAGGGCGACAGGCACACTGCAAGTTGGGGTGGCTATTTAGTCTAACGCAGGGGTGCAGGGTGGGGGGATGTGTTCAAGGGATTTCCTTGGGGGTGGAGTGGGGACTTTGTTTTATTTCTTTTTGTTTAGAGGCAATGTATCACTGCATATTTTGATCTTGGTGTCCGGTTCGCTGTGGGATGGGGGGTAGGGGATTGAGGGTACTAAGTTGGATTGTTAACGGTTTGGGGGACAGGATAAAGAGAGGGGTAGTACTGCAGTTTTTGAAACTTCTTTCCCCTGATGTAGTGTTGCTGCAGGAAACGCACTTGATAGGGAACACATGCCATGCAATGAACCGGCGAGGTTATCGTTTAGTCGCACATTCGGGATTCACTACTGGATCTAGGGGGCGGGTATTCTAATCAGGAGTTCCTTCCCCTTGGAGTTAGATACTATTATCCTAGACGACAGGGGACGATATGCTGCTATCACAGGCAGATGGGAGGGGAAGACGATTTCCATACTCTCTGTGTATATTCCGCCAGGCTTGCAAACAATGACATTTGCTGATTTGGGGAGAGTAGTATTGGGACTCCCCGAGGGTATTTTAGTTGTGGGTGGAGACTTCAACTCTGTTGTCTGTGGTAGGGAGGATCGCAGCCCCCCTAGAGATCTTGCGAGATCGCAGTCTTGGCTGGGTAACTTCCTGGAGACACTGGGTCTGGTGGATTGTTGGAGACTTATGCACCCTGGACAGGCACAATACACTTTTCACTCTGGTGCACACGGGAACCTTGCTAGGCTTGATTATGTCCTTATGCCGGCAGTGCAGGCCGTCTCGGTGAGGGAGGTCAGGCACCTAGCCAGGGGTATTTCGGACCACTCCCCACTGTGGCTCTCTATTGATATACAGCTGGGAGCGGAGGGTCGAGTGGCTCTGATTAATCCCTGGCATCTTCGTAATCCTAAGACCCGGGCGGGCGTGGTTAAGTCTATTGAGCATTATTTCACCGAAAAAGTGGGGTCGGTATCCTCCTCCATTTCACTATGGGAAGCCTTCAAGACGGTAATCCGTGGTCAAGCTTTGTCGTTGATTGCTTGTGCAAAGAAAAGAAAGAATGAGGAGGTAGTACAGCTAGAGGCTGAAATCACTGAATTGGAGGGAGAGTTGGAGTCTGGTGCCACACAGGATACGCTGCACGCTCTAAACCTCAAACAGTTTGATTATAGAGCCTTGGTGACTGATGCAGCTAAAGCTATGAGTCGTGAGCAGCAGGGGCGGCTGTATGATGTTGGAGATAAAGCGGGGAAGCTGATTGCCTGGTTGGATAAAAAGGAAAGATTGAATCGTGTTGTGCCTGTGATTGAGAGAGCTGATGGAGTGCGAGTTGTGGACCCTTTGGAGATAGTGGAAAGTTTTGCACACCATTTTCAAAATGTGTATGCACCAGTCTCAGACAGACCGGAGGAGGACTCGCATTTGTTGTTAGAGATATCGCGCTGCCTTGTTTGTCTGATTCCGACAGAGAGCTTATGGAGGCGGACTTTTCCGACGATAAAATAGCGCTCGCTATCTGCTCCATCCGCTCTGGAAAGGCTACGGGCCCAAATGGTATCCCCATTGAGTTGTACAAGTTGCGTCCTGATAAAATGGCGCCGTATCTCCGTGAGATGTTTCTGGAGTCGCGAGATGTCGGGTCCCTTCCCCGAGATCAGAGACTTGCATCGATTGTTGTGATCCATAAAGAAGGGAAACCCCGGGACCTATGTGCGTCTTACAGACCGATATCACTTTTAAATGCTGAACCTAAAATTTTTGCAAAACTGCTGGCAAATTGGCTAATAAAGGAGATCGGCGACGTGATACACCCGGATCAGCCTGGGTTTATTCCTCACCGCAATACCGCGCTGAACCTGCGTCGTCTTCATGGCGTCCTGGCGAGAGCAGAGTCGCTGCGTGAGCCGGCCATCTTGGTCTCCTTGGATGCCACGATGGCCTTTGACACTGTGGAATGGCCATATTTGTGGGCTGCTCTCGCGAAGTTCGGTTTTGGCCCAGGGTTTATTGGTTGGGTTAAACTCCTTTATGAGCAACCGCTGGCCCAGGTTGTGGTTAACGGCAGGGTCTCGGAGCCCTTTGTTCTCGGGAGGGGCACGCGACAGGGGTGCCCATTGTCTCCTTTGCTCTTCGCACTCGCTTTGGAACCCCTAGCTGCTTGGTTGCGGTGGGAACCATCGCTTAAGGGTATTAGGTGGACCCCCGACTTTGAAGACCGCATATCGCTATACGCAGATGATATTCTGTTATACCTCACTTCCCCCCAGAAGTCACTAGTAGTACTGTTTGATGTGCTTAGTTCATTCGGAAAGAACTCCGGTCTAGTGATCAATTGGGCTAAATCCAGTGTTTATGTTCTCAATGGAGATAAACCCCCCCTTGCCGCGTGTCTGTCCGATACAGATATCACAGATTGGTTTTAAATATTTGAGGATTTTCATATCACTATACCCTGCTGTTCGATTTGAACGGAACCTGCTTCCTCCGCTTCTTCGGCTTAAATCCGACGTAGCGGCCTGGTGTGGCCTGCCGTTGTCCCCTGTCGGGAGGGCAGCTCTTTTTAAGATGATGTCCCTACCTCGATTTCTATTTGCCCTTCAAAACACACTTGATCTCGTACCTGCAAGTTATTTTTGTGAGATAGAGAGCCTACAGAGGCAGTTGGTATGGGGCGGGCGTCCTCGTATTGCCCTAGCGAAATTGACACTGCCCTGGTACGATGGGGGGATCGCGTTACCGGACATTTAACGCTATTACTGGGTGTCTCAATTGAGTGCAATCAATCATGCCATGTACAGCCCTATGCCAAATCCCGCCTTTGAAATGGATAAATGGCAGTTACCGGGAGGAAACTACAACAGGGCGTTATACTCTAAATCGACTGGCAGGAAGCTACTGGGACCCACTGGGGTTGCGGTGCGGGTGTGGCATAGCACGAACTCCGCAATGGGGTGGTCGGATATATTGACCCGAGCGACCCCGCTTTACGTAGCTGAAAGATTGGGTAGCTTGTGGACAACGAAGGGCTTTGAGAAGTGGGACCTCATCGGTATCAGTAGGGTCGGGGATCTTTGGGTCAAGGACAGGATTAGGACTTTTGAGGAGCTGCAGTCGGAGTATGCGCTTAGGGATAGGGAGCATTTCCGCTATATGCAGATCCGCCACGCGTTTGGTTCGGTTTTCCCGGCCGGGACCGTGATCCCGGAATCTTCTCCCCTCGAAGATAGAGTCCTTGACGGACATGTTCCGGATAGCACTATTTCTTTAATATACAAAAAATTAATTAACGACCGAACGGATATACTTCTGCAGCTTCGGGAAGCTTGGACCAGTGATGGACTGGAATTGGATGATGAGGATTGGCAGGCTGCGATATCTTCTCCTAAAGAAGTCTCGATCCCGGCCCGTCTCCGGCTGGTGCAATTAAAGATCCTACATCGTATCTATATAACGGGTCCCCGTCTGCTGCGTATTGGTTATTCCGTGGATGGGTTGTGTAAGCGTGGGTGTGGTTTGATGGGTACTTTCCTCCATATCATATGGGAATGCCCGGAGGTGGTTGTGTTCTGGAATCGTGTGCATACTATCATGGAAGAGGTTACGGGAGTCTCGTTGTTGCCTGAAGCCCGACGCTGCCTACTGAACGTATGGGAACCGAATGATTATAATGAGGCACAGACTCAATGGGCTTCCCTCGGGAACATGGTAGCTAAAAGAGACATAGCACAACTGTGGGGGTCCCAAAGAGCACCTACGATTTCAGCGTGGAAAGAAAACATGGACTGGTCCATGTTCAGGGAAAAAACAGTGTATGTTGCACGTGGCAGACCTAAGAAGTGGGGGGGAATATGGGATCAATGGAACTCATACCGAGGGGAGATGTGTACTCCTCCTTTTGTAGACACTCCGGAAATGTCACAGTCCCCATAGCCGAGCATTCCTTGTACTGTATAGATCCTTGTTGACACTGTGATTACTTGCTCCCTGCCCCCCTCTTCCCACTTTTTCATCTATTATTGTTGCGTACATTGTTTCTTGGCACGGCTCTCCCCCCTGGAAAAGACACCTACCGCATAACTTTTTTTGCCTCGTCAGTTTTGGTTTATTTATTGTTTATTCATGTATATTTAATATGTAAAACCTTAACCTCATCCTGTGCAATATCCTATGATTCACACGAACTGTTTGCTGAATCGCTGCTGGGCCCCCGGGCTGTCAGCTGAAGAGCTGTGTATTTGTGCAATACCAAGTTTCTGTTTCGTTTTAGTGACGGCTGGCCCCTGTGGTTGTAGGCCCACAAATGTATTGCTGCAAAAATGAAAATAAAGGTTTAAAATTTTTTTTTTTTTTTAAATGAGACAAATATTCAAGCACACGAGATTAATGCGGACGTAGTGTTTTTTTAATTGATGATTAATTATCGGCCACGTGGGGTTCATTTAGATTTCTTGTGTCATACAGAGTTAAAGCATAAAGAAACACTTTTGTATGCTCAGAAAATAGATAAACAGAACCTAGATTAGAGTAATAACATAAATTAGCAATACAAAGATTTAATCATCAGATTGCAGGCTTTTGTTGGCATAGATCTGTGAAAATACAGCATTGCTGCAATTGGCAGATAACCTTTCCCATGCCTGTAGTTAAAATTTTACTTCAGGGTGAAGAAGTCCTCTCCTAATCATATTTTCATAGTGAAATTATGACTGTTGATTGCACATGATCGATCTGTCCTTTGCATATTGCTAGTATTTCTCTCATTCGGGAGAATACTTGTAGGATTACCCTATATGGACACTTGCCAATAATATTCCAAATAAACTGAATGTAAAGCCCTGATGAAGTCTGCTGTGACTGAAACAGCCAGAGACTAAACCCGTGTTGGCAAAGGGATGTGTATATTAGAAATGAAATAAAAGAACAGTTGAAACCACAACCTCAATTTTGGATTTCTGTGTGCTCGGAGACTATATTTTTGATTTCTGGACTTGTCCAATTGAGAAAGAACAGATGCCTCTTTCTCCCCCTGAAGCACCAGAAGATATATGAACATTAAACAAATAAGTTATATACTTCCTATTGAACTAGTGTGGTTGAGTGCGCCTCCTAACCCAGCTATCGCTTCTATTGTTGTATTATGCAATTACCATTTCGAGACAGCACCTGTGCTGCTGCCCTCACTTTGCCAATGATCGTCGCCTTTTGGTTCCATTTTGCCGGGGCAACTCCTACAGACGCTGCAAGTAAGCATCAGATCTGTGTTTTTTCCTAACAACACTGCAACACCCCTCGCAAGGTTAGGGAAACTCACTAACATCATCCAAGCTGCACTGCACATAGCCCAGCTCTGCAAACACTGATAAAGGTCAGAGGAGTGCCACCCTAGGGAGGACAATCCAAGTACTTATCTGTACCAGACGAGATGCATATCCTGATGTACCTCCTACTAAACCCAATGAGCCTTATTATCCTATATGGACTGCCCAAATTGTGCTTATACATTTTGCCTTATTCGTATAGAAGAAAAAAAAGCCTTTCCATTTTAATGATTGTTTGTAATACTTTTTAGAGGTTTTAACGATTGACTGGCAATTGGTATTTATGGGTAATGGTGTCATCCCGTTTGGCAGCATGTAATGATTTTTATTAATGGAACATGAATAAACGACTGAAATGAAATGATTGTAGAGTAAATATGTTTACAGATTACCTACCAGAAATCCGCAATTCCAATCCAAGGCTTCCTTTGTGTGTTAGTCGATCTGGTTCAAGTTAAGTGAACCAAGACTAAAATACCAAGAATGCACTAGGTTGTCAAACAAAGGTCCAGGATTTAATTATGTGACCCTCAGTTACATAAAGTAAATGGTGATGTGGGCCCTGGGGCAAATGGCTTTTTATGCATCATGATGCCAGAAAACTCTCCCCTAGGTAGACCCTAAACTTACAGGCACCTGCTCATTACTTACCCCATATTTTCTCACAAAATATAAACATACAACAGAACCAAATACCACACGAGTTAGGTAAAATACATATAGCTTTAATAAATATTTAAAATTACTTGTACTTAGAGATACATATACATGCAAAACATCACATAACCATAATCTAGGGGAGTATTTTTTCAAATTTGTATACTTAGTCTTTTAACTATTTATAATAACCGCCTCCTTCAGGACATATGTAAATAACTTCTCCTCAATATACTTTCATGTAATATGTCTTTCAGAGTTGCTCTAGAACCCATCTCTTCAATGTGTCAACTCGTGGTAGTCCAGGCTTCCTTCATATGCCTAAAAGAGTGACATAACTCAAAGTAATACAAGTTTCCTCGATGTGCTTGGAATATCAGTCACCAAGTGCTAATCATAATTATTTAAATAAGTTATTGTTGGTCAGGGTGTCACTCCAAAGAAAGGGCCCCTGTAATTGTACAGCCCCAACACTTTAAGCTATAACTTGCTTATTATAAAATTAGAAAGGTTACTTGCTTGCTGCATTACCCCCACCGGTGTCAGGGAACTATATCTTCACATGCCTTTTGTAAAACGACAAACAGCCAACAAACGATCCATATCCTTTTCTTCCCTAAAAAGGATACTGATCTGTATCATTTTAGGTTGAACCTAAGCAGCTCATGCGCTTTCCCGTCGAGACATGCAGTATCCACTCTGTGGGCTTACAGCCCGCCAATTGCCTTTTTCTTAGTCCCTTTGATTGTCCTTCAAAAATGTTTGCTTGCTGTTGGTTAATCCTTCCTCTTTGTCCCTCCTTTTTAGGTTTCGCTGGGGGACGGAGCCGTTAGGCTCCTCCTCCAGAGAAATCTATTGAGTACAGTAAGCACTCTGGAACACGCCCCCCCCGTCCCATTGGCTAGCTCCATAAATGGAGCCTAGCCATTGGACGAGGGGCCTGTCCATCAATGCCGGACCAGACACGGGGGCGTTCCCGAGATTCTTTGGCTTTTGCCGACGTCACGCGACGCCGGGAACGCCCCCGAGTCTCCTCCGGCCGGGCCGTGCTTGCTGCTGTCCTGCCTTGTGTCTCTCCTCCCGCCGTCCCCACGTTTCCCGCCTCCCTCCCGACGTCCGTGTCCTTTCCCGCCCCCCTCGTCCTCTCCCGCCCGCCCCCCTCGTCCTCTCCCGCCCCCCCCCCCGTGTCCTCACAAATTGTGGTATCCCGTCCCGCCCGGGGGTCAACCGGCAGCTGCTCGGCACCTTGGCCGAGGCACGAAGGGGCTGCGACCGCATTGGTGGCTTTTCGGAGGCTCGTCGGCAGAGGCGCGCTCTGATTGGCCGCTGCAGTGGGCCTGTCCCCGTGAGCTGCGCCGCCGTTGGTTGGAGCCTCGCCGCGTCATCAGGATCTGCCCCGGGAGCCGCGCTGTGAGTGGCTGACTCCGGGGGAACCCTCGACGTCAGCGGAGGCCAGTGGGAGCTGCGACGGGGGCCGTGCCTGCGAGGGTGAGTCTTCGGCCCAGAAGCTGGGGGAGATCGCCTTCCACCCCGCACCCGGTATTGACACCGGCTGAAGAGAGGAAGCGCTGGGGGGCTGTGCGCTCGCTCGCCAAAGCGTCACGGACGTGCGCCTCGCCTCCCGAGCGCGAAACTGACTAAAGTCACAGGGGTTGCAGAAGTGACAAACTTCGCCCAGTAGAGGCATCAGATCAAGACCTTCCGTGTGATTTTTACCGCATTAACCAGAATCGCAAATAATTGTGCGTTTGTTTGTAATGGTGCCATTGTTTGTAATTGAGCCATTGTTTGTAATCAGTACGTGTGACACATTTGAGGCTGCAATAAATGCTAACATGATACTAAAACTAGCAAAGACTCATTTGTAACTTTAAAATGATCATTGGCTACATTAGTTAAATCACAGCGATAGTAAGTTTTAATTAGGCACACGAGGATTAGCGGTTGCTACCCCTTGCCCCTTCTAAATGGTATACGTCTGATTTTTGACGTTTTCTTCGTTCTTCTTGCTCATGTACGTAGGGCCTTGTATCTTGCTGTTTCTATCGTGAGCGTGTGTAGCATCTCGCTGCCTCTCCTCTCCTACCTCTCTCGTGACAGCATAGTGCCGCCCTATCTCTGTCACTGCCATGGCGCTATATGGCCCCTCCTGTTTTCCCACCCTCTATTTGCACGAGTGATAATCTCTTATCTCCAAGTCCTAACTCTTTGATATGCATATACAGCCTCTTTATTTCTCCCGCCTGTCTCGTGCGGGCGCAGGCTCCTTGCACTTGCTGGTGCGCCCCCTCCCCCTTCCAGAGCCCCCTCCTCCCGCTGGCCCTGGGCAGTGAGGCTCGCAGGCGCCTCCTCTCCTCCAGCTCACTTCGCTGGCTGTTGCCTCAGCGGTGCGGGCACCTTTGGACTGTGGCTGTGTTTCCCGAGCTCCTGCGCAGGCTGTGGGCGGCTCCAGCCTCCTGTGTGATTGTGGGCGGCTCCAGGACCCGGCTCTGAGTTACGGTCGCCTCTCGTCGGCCGTCCCGGGGATGTGATGTGGATTCGCCGCTGCGGGCGGGGGCATAGCCGCTCCCAGGGTGAAGAACTGCCCGGCCTGCCTACGCTCTGACCCCCCTGTCCCCGGAATGGGACCGCCCGCGGCACCGGCGGAGGACACGGTAGGGTCCAAGGACGTAGATGAGGGGCGGGGGTGTGCACCTGTGCCTAGAATATGCGGTGGGTATTGTGGCTGAAATGTTTTACAACGTAAAACGGCGAGGTTGGGTTTTTACGTTGACTTGAGTGAGAGAGGTTTAAAGAGGGAGAAAGTTTTAAACAGTTTGTCAGCATGGCTAACTCAAAGAAGGGGGTATTCCTTCAAAATAGTGAGAATCGATAGATTAGTCCGCCTGGCTGCTACCCTTGTGGAATTTGTAAAGAGCCTTCAGTCACAAGCGTGGGAATCGCCCCCACCCTCCTATCTTTTTTAAACATAGCGGGTACTTATGTTTAAAACTGTTACCACAAGACATGCATTTTCTCTTAGAACGACCTTCCGAGAACAGGTGGTTTTTCCGCGCAGATGGAAGCATCTTGCTATATCCTGGCCTAGTTTTCGGACACTTATGTTTTTTAATTAGCCCGAAAAGTTCCCACATGAACTAGGCTGGACAGGGACTAAACCGCGTAAAAATGTCTTGCTCCCTTGTCCGGTGTAGTTTTCAACGTTGGATTTGGATATTATATGTAGCATCGCGTTTTCAGTCTTTAAATGTAGTAATAATTCAGATTTCACGTACCCATCAAAATGTAAACATCCTTTACTGTGCAAACGGAATGCTGCTTCCTGCTCGTCATTTTTGTAGTGTTTGACAAGGGCCTCCAAGGGGTTCTTGCACAATAACTGGGGTCATCACCTCCGTAAATTCGTTTAGCACAGGCATTCTAACCCCCTGGTCTGTGATGGCAAACATCTGCTTTGGCGGTGTTGGATACCACATTGAAGTGTACAAACAAACCTTTATTTTTTGCACCGTGCCCAAAGGATAACAATCGTCAAGATGAGGCGTGATAGAATAACGAAGTTTATAAAAAAGTAAAAAACCCAAGTCGGAAACATTCACTACTGCACTTTGTTGTTAACTTCATGTATGTGCACGCACATGCGATGTGTGCACCTTCAGAGTGGCTGTGTGCACAACATATGCTTATTCTTTAACAAGAGCAGGTGGCACAGATAACTTATCAGCAGTAATAATAAAAACAGCTATTCCCCTTGGAACAACTTGCTTCACCTGCTTTTTCAAACAAATTCTCCTGAAAAGAGCTTCCTAGATTGCTGGAAGGGGCAGTCCCTCGAATCTGGGGTACACCTCCTCCACCTCTGGCCAAGTTCGACCCCCCGCCCCACGTATGGAGCTCTCCCTTCATTGTTTACCTCCTCTCTTTCATCACTTCTCCCTTACCCTCCCTCTATTTCATGCTAGAGGCTTCATGCGAGCCTCAGCTGGTGAAACTCTGCTTCTGTGCCACCCCTGACCTCTGCGTGGGGCTCTTTGCATGTGTGTGGGGCTCTTTGCGTGTGTGTGGGGCTCTTTGCGTGTGTGTGGGGCTCTTTGCGTGTGTGTGTGTGGGGGGGGGCTCTTGCGTGTGTGTGGGGGCTCTTGCGTATGTGTGTGGGGGGCTCTTGCGTGTGTGTGTTTGTGTGGGGGGCTCTTGCGTGTGTGTGTTTGTGTGGGGGGCTCTTGCGTGTGTGTGTGGGGGGCTCTGGTGTGTGAGGGGGGCTCTTGTGTGGTGTGTGTGGGGGGCTCTTGTGTGTGTGTGTGTGTGGGGGGCTCTTGTGTGGGTGTGTGTGTGCAAATGCAATACGTCTTGCATTTGCGACAGAGTAAGCTATTGGCATTGTAAATGAGAGTGCCATTTATTTATCTGTTTTCAAAACCAACACATAAATAAAAAGTTTGTCATTTACAATGCCAATAGCTCAAACTTTTCCGAAGGCGAAACCGTTGCATTGTAAATGCTTGTTAGGTCTTGCTCCTAGCGATGCACTGCGCAGCAGTGCTCGCGCAGCGAGAGTCCTTTAGTTTAGTTTGTTCTTCTGTTATTGGGCTTTCAGTGCGTGAATTTTTTAAACAGAGCACGCAATAGGCCAAATGAGGGCGCATAGCTCCGCCCACGGCTTATTGGTGTCTGTTACGCGCAACAAAGCGCATATGTTTTCAATTATCACTTTCAGTGCTGCTTGTTTTGCAGAGTAACCGTCTTCCATAGCTTTAATGTGTAACCCTCTCATTACTATCAGACTCTGTAATCTGCATGCCTGTTACCTGACCTTGAACATAGAATATGAGCAGCCTTTTGGGGGAAGCTCTTTTGTTGAACTTTGAGACATTATTTTAGTTTACGAACAGGCTGCAACTGAAGCACAGAGTTCTAAAAAAAACTCGAATTGTACCAGAAATGTTTGTGAAGCCAGAATGGATTTTCAAATCTTATTGAATCTCTGATAAATGTCTGTGCTGAAAAAACTGTTAGACAACTATTTCACCGCCCCTTTTGGATCATTGCAGTTGTATGTGGGATGTGACGTGTCTTTCATCCTTTTTTCCCCCACAGCATCCTATTTGCAGACATTGAAGGATTCACTAGCTTGGCCTCGCAGTACACTGCCCAGGAACTTGTCATGACACTCAACGAGCTCTTTGCACGCTTCGATAAGCTGGCGTCGGTAGGTGGGATAGGTAGCAACCACCCTATGTGTGTGTGGGAAAGCACAGTTCATTCAGGCAAGAGAGCGCAAGTGTGTGACTGTGTACGTGCGCACACGTCCGACACCTGGGCAGACTCGAGGCCTGTCAGGCAGTTTTGAATCTGTTCCTTAAAGTGCACATTGCTCACAAAGTAAAAGGTGTGGTGCCTATTTATAGGACGCTCAGAGAGAGGGTGCACAGCGGCTGTCAGAGGCACAGATGCTGGCTGAGTTGCCCCACTATCAATCCAGAGGGATTGACCTGATGTGTGGGTAACCTTGACATGATGCTAACTGAACTCACTTTCTACCACCCCTCCCCTTCCGAGATGCCGTAGAGAGGGGAAGGAGGTGCCCCGGGAGCCCAGCGCAGCCCTCCTTGCCCCTGCAACGCTTCCTTTTCAGACGTCCCGGGCCGTGGAGGAAGCAGAAAGGACACTCGCCTTCGGTGTCACGGTGAGTACCTCACTTAACCCCTTCCATGCTCATGACGAGCTCAGCTCGTCATGCAGTACACTGGTCGTGTGCTTATGACGAGCTGAGCTCGTCATGAACAATGGTATTCATAGGAGGTCAGCACCCAGCGGGAATTGCCTTAGCAGTTAAGGTGTTAAGTACACACTGACTGGGGCCCTCTTTTCGGCCAGTACAGGCCGGGCAAGATTTGGCGATAAGTAGCTGGAGAGGTTTCCTTCCAGGTGTGATCCCTGTGAGGGGCGTGGACTAAGCAGCTCCTTGTGGTGGCCATTTCCTGTAGAGTTTGTGTCAAATGCTTGCTGCCCGTTGCCTTCTCCTGTGCCAAGGGTGCTCTCTTGGTGCGCCCGTTTCTAAACTAGGCCGCGTCTGTCTCCCAGTGGGGAGTTAAAAGGGCATTGGCAACAGACAACACGAGATAGGGCGCACTTCATGTTTTAAGCAGGCCCGGGAAGAGTCATTTTGTTGTCTGCCCCAGAGGATGCGCTATAGTAATACAGACCCCACAACATAATGGAAAATCAAGACATGAATTTTGAAGTCCTTTGCGCATGAATGGCAGGGTGGTGTAGCAAGTGCGGACGCAAGTTTTTAACTTTCAATCCTTTTTAGGGCTCGCCTGCTGTGCGCATGCGCATAGCTGGCGAAGCTCTATAGGGGCTTAAATAAGCTTTACCTAGACTGGCGATTGACTGGCGATTTGATGCTGTGCCCGTGCGCTTTTAGGTCAATGCGCAAGCGCATTGACCTAAAATGCGCGTGCACATCATCAAATCGCCAGTCAATCGCCAGCAGCACTCCTCCCCTGCTGCTTCACACCCTCATGCCGCTCTCCCCACTCCGCCCCCTCCCCTGCCCGCCGTATCGCATTTCTCATCCCCCCTTCCCACAGCAATGCCCTCAGCCGGCCGTACTTTCACTTTGACGGCCGTGTTTCTCCTTGTCTCTCGTTTCACCAGGCTGTGTGTGCTGCCTCCAGGCTGATTACAATTGTTTTCGAGATTGTTTGCCTGCTGTGTTTGCATGCCTTTGTAGCTGCTCGTTTGTGTCTGGACTGTAGTGAGGTGTTTTTTTCCAATTAAACATGTTGCTCTTCTTCGAACCTGAAATAAAGATTGTTTATAAAAATAGATCTGCCATGGTTTTTGATTTGGGTTACATTTTGTGGGTCAAACGTCAGGCGGGATAATTTCCTGTGAGGTCATCTGCCCCGAAGAGCATTGGAGCTCCCTCGAGCTGCCTGTCTGATCTTGGTCCAGTGACGTCAGTGGGCACTCTTCCATGTATTTCCTGTTGTGTTTATGAAGCTTGCTTGTTTCTATACTGGTTGCCAGAAAGAGTTCCGCTTTCGGCTACAATGTTTGTTGTTAACATAGCGGTTGCTGTCCGGTCTATCGGCTTTTAGCCGCTGTCAATAATAGGTGTTTCTGTTATTCGAGCCCTGGCTTCTCATTTTATTCACCTGGGACGGATGAAAGGTATTCTGAACGTGTAAATCTTCTGGGAGACGTGCATAATGCATGCATGAACAAACCAGGACACCTGCGCCTTTAGGCGCTTTCTTACTGAAGAAAGAGCAGGCAGGCTTGTTGAAGGAATTGTGTTTTCATTCGTGAAATCGTATTCTAAATATGAAAAAAATATATTTTTTAATTTCTGTTTATTTTTTCGGGTATACAAACTCAACATCAGCATTATTGCAATCAGTTCAAAACACAGTTTGGGTCCATTTACAACATAAAATATGCATTGCTAACTCCGAAGCAAGTCTCGGTAAAGGAACAACATGGTAATGGTTAAAATAAATATGAAACTTGCTGGTTGCATACGACAACTGCGGTGACATAAAAACCACCAGAACCGTGACCTTTTTATGTGCGCCTTCATTTCTGTATCCGGTGCATTAACGCACTCCGCTGCCTCGTTGGCTTCTCGAGATATACACACAGTTTCGTCCACGGCGCTTTTTGCCGGGACTCAGCCAGTAGTCCATGTCCTCAGGAGCCTGTGTCATTGGCCTGCCTTTTTAGGGCTCGCCTGCTGTGCGCATCAAATCGCCAGTCAATCGCCAGCAGCACTCCTCCCCTGCTGCTTTTCATCCACCACCACCGCATCCACCACCACCACATCCACCACCACCACTACATCCACCACCACCACTACATCCACCACCACATCCACTACAACCACCACCCCATCCACCACATCCACCACCACCGCATCCACCACCACATCCACCATCAACACCACATCCACCATCACATCCACCACCACCACCACCACATCCACCAACACATCCTCCATCACCTCCACATCCACCATGACATCCACCGCCACAGCCACCACCACATCCACCACCACCGCATCCACCACCACCGCATCCACCACCACCACCACACCCACCACCACCACACTCACCACCACACCCACCACCACATCCACTACAACCACCGCCCCATCCACCACCACCACCGCATCCACCACCACCGCCGCATCCACCACATCCACCACCACCACATCCACCATCACATCCACCATCAAATCCACCACCACCACCACATCCACCATCACATCCACCATCACATCCACCATGACATCCACCGCCACATCCACCACCACATCCACCACCACCACATCCACCACCACATCCACCACCACTTCACCACCGCATCCACCACCGCATCCACCACCACATCCACCACCACATCCACCACCACCACCACCACATCCACCGCATCCACCACCACATCCACCGCATCTACCACCACATCCACCACCACATCCACCACTTCCACCACCACCACCACATCCACCACCACATCCACCACCACATCCACCATCTCATCCACCACCGCATCCACCACCACCACCACACCCACCACCACTACATCCACCACCACATCCACTACAACCACCACCCCATCCACCACTACCACCACCACCGCATCCACCACCACATCCACCATCAACACCACATCCACCATCACATCCACCACCACATCCACCACCACCACCACGTCCACCACCACCACCACATCCACCATCACATCCACCACCACCACCACATCCACCAACACATCCACCATCACCTCCACATCCACCATGACATCCACCGCCACCGCATCCACCACCACCGCATCCACCACCACACCCACCACCACTACATCCACCACCACATCCACTACAACCACCAGCCCATCCACCACTACCACCACCACCGCATCCACATCCACCATCAACACCACATCCACCACCACCACCACATCCACCACCACCACCACATCCACCAACACATCCACCATCACCTCCACATCCACCATCACCTCCACATCCACCATGACATCCACCGCCACCGCATCCACCACCACCGCATCCACCACCACCACTACATCCACCACCACATCCACTACAACCACCACATCCACCACCACCGCATCCACCACCACATCCACCATCAACACCACATCCACCATCACATCCACCACCACCACCACATCCACCAACACATCCACCAACACATCCACCATCACCTCCACATCCACCATGACATCCACCGCCACATCCACCACCAACACATCCACCACCAACACATCCACCACCACCGCATCCACCACCACCACCACCACACCCACCACCACGACACCCACCACCATATCCACTACAACCACCACCCCATCCACCACTACCAAATCCACCACCACCACATCCCCCACCACCACATCCACCACCACCACCTCATCCACCACCTCATCCACCAACGCATCCACCACCACCGCATCCACCACCACCGCATCCACCACCACCACCACACCCACCACCACTACATCCACCATTACATCCACATCCACTACAACCACCACCCCATCCACCACTACCACCACCACCGCATCCATCAACACCACATCCACCATCACATCCACCACCACCACCACATCCACCAACACATCCACCATCACCTCCACATCCACCATGACATCCACCGCATCCACCACCACCGCATCCACCACCACCGCATCCACCACCACCGCATTCACCACCACCACATCCACCACCACCACTACATCCACTACAACCACATCCACCACCACCGCATCCACCACCACATCCACCATCAACACCACATCCACCATCACATCCACCACCACCACCACCACATCCACCAACACATCCACCATCACCTCCACATCCACCATGACATCCACAGCCACCACCACATCCACCACCAACACATCCACCACCACCGCATCCACCACCACCACCACCACACCCACCACCACGACACCCACCACCACATCCACTACAACCACCACCCCATCCACCACTACCACCACCACCGCATCCACCACCACCGCCGCATCCACCACATCCACCACCACCACCACCACATCCACCATCACCACCACATCCACCATGACATCCACCATCAAATCCACCACCACATCCACCATGACATCCACCATGACATCCACCGCCACATCCACCACCACCACATCCACCACCACTTCACCACCGCATCCACCACCACCACCACATCCACCGCACCCACCACCACATCCACCACCACATCCACCACTTCCACTGCATCCACCACCACTGCATCCACCACCACCGCATCCACCACCACCACATCCACCACCACCACATCCACCACCGCATCCACCACCACTGCATCCACCACCACCGCATCCACCACCACCGCATCCACCACCACCGCATCCACCACCACCGCATCCACCACCACCGCATCCACCACCACCGCATCCACCACCTCATCCACCAACGCATCCACCACATCCACCACATCCACAACCACCACATCCACCACCACCACATCCACCACAACACCACCACATCCACCATCACCACCACATCCACCACCACCACCACATCCACCACCACCACATCCACCACCACCACCACATCCACCACCACCACCACATCCATCACCGCATCCACCACCACCTCATCCACCACCTCATCCACCACCACATCCACCACCACCACATCCACCACCACATCCACCACATCCACCATCACATCCACCACCACATCCACCACTTCCACCGCATCCACCACCACCGCATCCACCACCACCACCACATCCACCACCACCACCACATCCACCACCACCACATCCACCACCACCACCACATCCACCACCACCACCACATCCATCACCGCATCCACCACCACCTCATCCACCACCACATCCACCACCACCACATCCACCACCGCATCCATCACCGCATCCACCACACCCACCACCATCACTTCCACCACCACATCCACCACCACATCCACCACCACTCCACCACTACCACATCCACCACCACCACATCCACCACCACCACATCCACCACTGCATCCACCACCACCACATCCACCACCACATCCACCACCACATCCACCACCTCATCCACCACCTCATCCACCAACGCATCCACCAACGCATCCACCACCACCGCATCCACCACCACCGCATCCACCACCACACCCACCACCACTACATCCACAACCACATCCACTACAACCACCACCCCATCCACCACTACCACCACCACCGCATCTACCACCACATCCACCATCAACACCACATCCACCATCACATCCACCACCACCACCACATCCACCACCACATCCACCAACACATCCACCATCACCTCCACATCCACCATGACATCCACCGCCACCGCATCCACCGCATCCACCACCACCGCATCCACCACCACCGCATCCACCACCACCACTACATCCACCACCACATCCACTACAACCACCACCCCATCCACCACATCCTCCACCACCGCATCCACCACCACATCCACCATCAACACCACATCCACCATCACATCCACCACCACCACATCCACCAACACATCCACCAACACATCCACCATCACATCCACCATCACCTCCACATCCACCATGACATCCACCGCCACAGCCACCACCACATCCACCACCAACACATCCACCACCACTGCATCCACCACCACCACACCCACCACCACGACACCCACCACCACGTCCACTACAACCACCACCCCATCCACCACTACCACCACCACCGCATCCACCACCACTGCCGCATCCACCACATCCACCACCACCACCACATCCACCACCACATCCACCATCACCACCACATCCACCATCACATCCACCATCAAATCCACCACCAGCACCACCACATCCACCATGACATCCACCATGACATCCACCGCCACATCCACCACCACATCCACCACCACTACATCCACCACCACTTCACCACCACATCCACCACCACCACCACATCCACCGTTATCCACCACCACATCCACCACCACTGCATCCACCACCACCACATCCACCACCACCACATCCACCACCACCACATCCACCACCGCATCCACCACCACCGCATCCACCACCACCGCATCCACCACCACCGCTTCCACCACCACCGAATCCACTACCTCATCCACCACCTCATCCACCACTTCATCCACCAACGCATCCACCACAACCACCACATCCACAACCACCACATCCACCACCACCACATCCACCACAACACCACCACATCCACCATCACCACCACATCCACCATCACATCCACCACCACATCCACCACATCCACCATCACATCCACCACCACATCCACCACTTCCACCGCATCCACCACCACCACCACCACCACCACCACATCCACCACCACCACCACATCCACCACCACCACCCCATCCACCACCACCACATCCACCACCACCACCACCACATCCATCACCACCTCATCCACCACCGCATCCACCACCACCACATCCACCACACCCACCACCATCACTTCCACCACCACATCCACCACCACTTTCACCACATCCACCACCACCACATCCATCACATCAACACCACATCGACCACCTCCACCACCACCACCACATCCACCACCACCTCCTCCACCACCACCACCACCTCCACCACCACCACCACCGCATCCACCATCACCGCATCCACCACCACCTCATCCACCACCTCATCCACCACCACATCCACCACCACCACATCCACCACCGCATCCACCACACCCACCACCACCACTCCACCACTACCACATCCACCACCACCACATCCACCACCACCACATCCACATCCACCACTGCATCCACCACCACCACATCCACCACCACATCCACCACCTCATCCACCACCTCATCCACCACCGCATCCACCACCACCGCATCCACCACCACCGCATCCACCACCGCATCCACCACCACCGCATCCACCACCACCACACCCACCACCACTACATCCACAACCACATCCACTACAACCACCACCCCATCCACCACTACCACCACCACCGCATCCACCACCACATCCACCATCAACACCACATCCACCATCACATCCACCACCACATCCACCACCACCACCACATCCACCACCACATCCACCAACACATCCACCATCACCTCCACATCCACCATGACATCCACCGCCACCGCATCCACCACCACCGCATCCACCACCACCGCATCCACCACCACCGCATCCACCACCACCGCATCCACCACCACCACATCCACCACCACCACTACATCCACCACCACATCCACTACAACCACCACCCCATCCACAACATCCACCACCACCGCATCCACCACCACATCCACCATCAACACCACATCCACCATCACATCCACCACCACCACCACCACCACATCCACCAACACATCCACCATCACCTCCACATCCACCATGACATCCACCACCACATCCACCACCAACACATCCACCACGACCGCATCCACCACCACCACCACCACCACACCCACCACCACGACACCCACCACCACATCCACTACAACCACCACCCCATCCACCACTACCACCACCACCGCATCCACCACCACCGCCGCATCCACCACATCCACCACCACCACCACATCCACCACCACATCCACCATCACCACCACATCCACCATCACATCCACCATCAAATCCACCACCAGCACCACCACATCCACCATGACATCCACAATGACATCCACCGCCACATCCACCACCACATCCACCACCACTACATCCACCACCACTTCACCACCACATCCACCACCACCACCACATCCACCGCATCCACCACCACATCCACCACCACTGCATCCACCACCACCACATCCACCACCACCACATCCACTACCACCACATCCACCACCGCATCCACCACCACTGCATCCACCACCACCGCATCCACCACCACCGCTTCCACCACCACCGAATCCACTACCTCTTCCACCACCTCATCCACCACCTCATCCACCACCTCATCCACCAACGCATCCACCAACGGATCCACCACAACCACCACATCCACAACCACCACATCCACCACCACCACATCCACCACAACACCACCACATCCACCATCACCACCACATCCACCATCACATCCACCACATCCACCATCACATCCACCACCACATCCACCACTTCCACCGCATCCACCACCACCACCACCACATCCACCACCCCATCCACCACCACCACCACCACATCCATCACCACCACCACCACATCCATCACCACCTCATCCACCACCGCATCCACCACCACCACATCCACCACCGCATCCACCACACCCACCACCATCACTTCCACCACCACATCCACCACCACTTTCACCACATCCACCACATCCACCACCACCACATCCACCACCACTTTCACCACATCCACCACATCCACCACCACCACATCCACCACATCAACACCACATCGACCACCTCCACCACCACCACCACATCCACCACCACCACCACCACCTCCTCCACCACCACCACCACCTCCACCACCACCACCGCATCCACCATCACCGCATCCACCATCACCTCATCCACCACCTCATCCACCACCACATCCACCACCACCACATCCACCACCGCATCCACCACACCCACCACCATCACTTCCACCACCACATCCACCACCACTCCACCACTACCACATCCACCACCACCACATCCACCACCACCACATCCACCACCACCACATCCATCACTGCATCCACCACCACCACATCCACCACCACATCCACCACCACATCCACCACCACATCCACCACCACATCCACCACCTCATCCACCACCTCATCCACCACCACCGCATCCACCACCACCGCATCCACCACCACCGCATCCACCACCACCGCATCCACCACCACCGCATCCACCACCACTACATCCACAACCACATCCACTATAACCACCACCCCATCCACCACTACCACCACCACCGCATCCACCACCACATCCACCATCAACACCACATCCACCATCACATCCACCACCACATCCACCACCACCACCACATCCACCACCACATCCACCACCACATCCACCATCACCTCCACATCCACCATGACATCCACCGCCACCGCATCCACCACCACCGCATCCACCACCACCGCATCCACCACCACCACATCCACCACCACCACTACATCCACTACAACATCCACTACAACCACCACCCCATCCACCACATCCACCACCACCGCATCCACCACCACATCCACCATCAACACCACATCCACCATCACATCCACCACCACCACCACCACATCCACCAACACATCCACCATCACCTCCACATCCACCATGACATCCACCACCACAGCCACCACCACATCCACCACCAACACATCCACCACCACCGCATCCACCACCACCACCACCACACCCACCACCACGACACCCACCACCACATCCACTACAACCACCACCCCATCCACCACTACCACCACCACCGCATCCACCACCACTGCCGCATCCACCACATCCACCACCACCACCACATCCACCACCACATCCACCATCACCACCACATCCACCATCACATCCACCATCAAATCCACCACCACCACCACATCCACCACCACATCCACCATGACATCCACCGTGACATCCACCGCCACACCCACCACCACATCCAC
Source organism: Lissotriton vulgaris (assembly GCF_964263255.1). NCBI lineage: Eukaryota > Metazoa > Chordata > Amphibia > Caudata > Salamandridae > Lissotriton > Lissotriton vulgaris. Next base: position 733,936,406 of record NC_141691.1, on the reverse strand, counting down.
CACCACCACATCCACCACCACTTCACCACCACATCCACCGCATCCACCACCACATCCACCACTTCCACTGCATCCACCACTTCCACTGCATCCACCACCACTGCATCCACCACCACCACCACCACATCCACCACCACCACATCCACCACCGCATCCACCACCACCGCATCCACCACCACCGCATCCACCACCACCGCATCCACCACCACCGAATCCACTACCTCATCCACCACCTCATCCACCACCTCATCCACCAACGCATCCACCACTACCACCACATCCACAACCACCACATCCACCACCACCACATCCACCACAACACCACCACATCCACCATCACCACCACATCCACCATCACCACCACATCCACCATCACATCCACCACCACATCCACCACATCCACCATCACATCCACCACTTCCACCGCATCCACCACCACCGCATCCACCACCACCACCACATCCACCACCACCACCACAACCACCCCATCCACCACCACCACATCCACCACCACCACCACATCCATCACCACCTCATCCACCACCGCATCCACCACCACCACATCCACCACCGCATCCACCACCGCATCCACCACACCCACCACCATCACTTCCACCACCACATCCACCACCACTTTCACCACATCCACCACCACCACATCCACCACCACCACATCCACCACATCAACACCACATCGACCACCTCCACCACCACCACCACATCCACCACCACCACCACCACCTCCACCAACACCTCCACCACCACCACCACCACCACATCCACCACCACCCCCACATCCACCCCCACATCCACCACCATCACCACCACATCCACCACCACCACATCCACCACCACATCCACCACCACCATATCCCCCAGATCCACCACCACCACATCTACATGTGTGTGGCTCTGTGTGTGTAGGTGCAAATGCAATGTTCTTGGATTGTCGTCACAATAAAATACACTGAACATAATCTTCACAAAAGTTATTTACAAACGTTTAAGCTATTGCCATTATAAATTACAATAACTTTTATTTAAGTATTAATTATTTACAAAATTAAAAGCCATTGTTATTTGTAATATCAATACATCTAAGTCACGTAAATACAACACACATTGCATTACAAATGCTATAGGTGTCACATTTGCAAAAGTTAAAACTATTGACATTGTAACTGACAAAGCTTTTAATTTTGCTACTTTCAAAACCAACACATAAATAAAAAAAGTGTCATTTACAATACCAATAGCTCAAACTTTCCTAATGCGAGACCTATTGCATTTCCAATGCTTGTTTAACAAAGCTACTAAGCTGGTTGCTCTCTCCTTGCCCCATGTAAGAGCCATGGCATCCCAGAAATGTCAGCCCCTGCTTTGTGTGAGCAGCGGTGACACGAGGGCCCGCTTGCCAGTATTGGTTGAGATTTTTTTCAGACCGCTGACGGGTACCATAAGAACCGGACCAGCCTTATGTGTTCGAGATCTGTTTGTGTTTCCAGAGCAGCATGTACGGGGCAAAACTGTCCAAACACACCTGGCTCAGGGCAGTCCTGCATTGTGGTTATTGCTTATGTAAATACAAGGGGAGCGCACTCAGAATCCAGGTCATGTGGATCTTTTATTCGTTTACTTCTCTTTAAATACATATAACATACTTCTTGCTAGGTGAAATCCGGGAGAAGAGTGCATTTAAAGAGTGATGAAGAAAAAAGTTGCATCCTCAGGAAAGTTGCTGCTCCGTCCATGGATACCATTCATCACTGTTGAGGTGCAGTTTCAAACACAATATATGCTGCTGCCAACTCTTCTTAATGAGGGACATTTTTAAAACCCTGAACTCTCTTCCACACTGTCTCCGCGTTTGTCTGCGCTGCCCGTTGCATTGTTATATTTTCTCACTGTATCTTTCCTTATTCGGTTCATCACCTGGGTGTGAAACCAAAATTCTACATGTACAGTCACAGTGGTGCTGTAGGTGGCAACTGATGTAAAAAAAATATGACGCCCGAGAAATATTTTCAGGAGTGATACTAAGTGCTCGCGTAGCAGCTTCTCTAGTAATATTTCCTCCTCATACCCTCTTTCCGTGGGGAAAATTAGCCAAGACTGTCTCTCCTTCCAAGCAAGGAGTTTGAAAGGTTCTCTCGGTGTGAAGGGCCAGCATTGCTCCCGCCCTGAGGAACGAATGTCCTGTCTCTCGTGTTAGTTTGTGGGGAGAAGAGAGTGCAGAGTCAGAAGACAAGGCATGAGTGCAGCCTTTCAAACTAAGCTGCTAGCTTTCAGTGGTATTTTGGGAAATGCTCTTGAAGCGTGCAGAACTAGTTTTTTGGGTAAATAAGGAGCGTGAGTTGTTTTTGTTAACTGCTAGGAGTTATATGACTGATGACATAGCAGTGTGACAAGTTTGGATGATGATCTTTTTATGTTTGCATTTCTGCACCTGTAATCTACAGCATGCCAATTTATGTTATGTCATGTTATTTTATCAGCGTTTGTGTAGTGCTTTCCTGTCGTGTGCAAGGCCTCACACCACACTACTCAAGAAAAAGACCAGTGACGAGTTGCTTGTTTCTGATGAGCTACCTGCTTGAATGCTAACTGGAAACAAATCCCTTCTTTTTTTCTTTTTGCAGTTTTACATATTACAAACTTATTTGCAATGCAATAGGCCTCGCATTATTAAAGTTTGAGCTATTGGTGTTGCATTATTATTAGCAAAGCCAATAGCTCAAACTTTAATAATACGAGACCTATTGCATTGCAAATGCTTGTTGTGTTTTGTTTCCTCCCACGGAGCACCGCCCAATTACTGGTATGTTTACGCTTTTGTGTTGTGTTCATTTTGGGGGACTATTTTTTCTTTGTTTACTGCTCGTGTTTGTCTGTGTCTGCACCTATCTCTGCATCACCACAAGTCAGACCTTGTTTGTTAATCCCTCGTAGCCAAATGGAAGGACAAAGCTTGGAAGCGTTATTTTTGACTCCATAAAGAGCGAGTATAAACTTGCACCTCTGTTATAATCGCAAGTGTTTCTCCCGTGGGCTTTGTGTGACATGATTAAACACCATACCACATTAATTCTGCCACCAAAAGCTTTAAAATGACACTAAATGCCTGATAAAAGACAGTATTGCAGTAGACAAATGCTCCCTGGAAAGAAAATATTTAGCAACCTATGGCGTCACAGGGATTGTTCTGGAAGCACGGCCTGTATGCTTTGAGGAGGGGGGTGTACCAAATCTGAAACAGGTCAGTGGACTGATGCATGCGCAGCCAGAGCTGCCAACATTGGAACTGGAACCTGGTTCGAGCCTCCGCATTGGCTCAACATCATATGATTCTGGGTAAATCACTTAATTTCCCAGTGCATAAAAAAACATGAATGTATATTGTAACTGGTGCTCATATAAAGTTCTCCAATACTTTTGGATCAAGTTCACCCTACATAAAACTGTTAAAAAAAATGCAGATATGGGGCCTGTCCCCACTAGTTTCACCACACGCCAGCACTGAATAACATCCCTGGCTCCTTCCAGACCTGCTGTAGGCGCTTAATCCTCGGTGTAGTGAAAGTTACTGCCGCAGTATAATCCAAAGAAAAAGAGGCAAGGAAACTCTAAATGTTGCAGAGCGTCTTCTAATCCAGCAGTTCAAGTGACAGGTACAGTTAAGAATAAATAAGCGCTCATTTTTTAAAACAACACATTGCCACGCGGTAACATTTGAAGTAGACAAGAGCGCGGCAGCACTCGTGCCAACTTCAAATGACAACAACATAACACACCTCCCCCTTTTATTCAACAAGAAAATAGAAAAAAAAATAAGAAAGAACAAAATCTTTGAATTTAGTAGGTAATCTGTGAATTCTAGAATTCCTAGAAGAAAATGCTGGAGCAGATACACATTGTTCCTCAACAGGTAAATCTGTACACGAGTTGCTCACCAGATTTTCATTCACATCCAAAAATACATTGGAAGCGATGTTGTCACAAAGATCCTTTTGACCTTTATAAGTTGAAACTCTGTTAAAATTCCAAACACTACCATCCTCCGCTCGTACAGTACTCCTGAATACTCCCACTACTCGCACTAGATCCGACCAATTAGACAATCCCTTACGTGCAGATCCACCTTTCTTCAACCGTACTAAATCTCCAACTTGGACAAAAACATCCCTGGCAATTCTAGTTTTCAACATGTTATCTTTCATTTTGCTTTTGTAAACCTCCATTTTACGACGAATTTCCTTGAAGTCGGTTTCGGCGATTTCTGCTTTTGCTTTGTTCTTGTTTTTTAACCACCAAGGAACAATTTTTGTACTAGGTTTGCGACCTCTCAATAATTTAAAAGGACTGGGGGTGTGGCCTGCAGCCAAGGAAGATGGCCGCACACTAGGGGAGCAGTGCGGCATATCCTGTTTCTACACCCCTAATCCGTTATAATCCGAAGGTATTGGTGGCACCTACCACCTTAGGAAGATGCAGTGAAGCGGCGGACAGCGTCCGACTCCCGCCTGGTCCCAGTTTTGACATCCTTTGACTGCCGTGGAGGAGCGCGGCTGGGGAGCCCGACGGTGACAAAATGGCGCCCTCCTGGGGCCTTGCTAAGAGGGCCTTGGACAGGCCGGAGAGTGGGGCCCAGCTGACAGCAGTACGTGACAAGGCGGTCGCTTGGATCATGGGCCGCAACCGACCATTAACTCAGAGCCAAACGAATTCCATAGATAAGTATACGGTCAACATGGACAGGGAGGAGGACCCGCAACGCGGGACGCCTGAGGCGACAGTAGACGGGCCGGATCCTTCGCTTTGGGACATAAGGCTGGCTATTCAGAAGATGCGCGGAGCCCTAAAAGACATGCGGGGTACCTTGGAGCCTAAGCTTGATTCAGTTACCGAGGAGGTCAATCTGCTGCACGCGGACTTCAGCAAAATGTCAGGCAAGGTATCGGAGGCTGAGAGCGATATCGGCAGTTTACAATCCAAGATGAAGAGGCTCGAGGAGCAAGTTGCTGCACTCACGAAAAACAAAGCCAACATCACTACCCGCCTTGAGGATCAGGAGGGCCGGGCGGGGCGCAACAATAACTGAATCGTGGGGGTTTTGGAGGGAATGGAGTGCCCCTCTACGGACTGGTTTGTGGAGCATCTAATACTCAAGCATCTCAAACCGAAGCGTCTCTCCAACTTCTTCTCTGTCGAACGAGCCCACCGCGCACTAGGGAAGAGGCCTAAGCCGGGGGCCCCCCACTCACCGGATCCTGAATTATCGTGACCGCGATGCCATCCTGCAGGCGTCGAGGGTGTCCGGAGACCTACAGATAGAAAACACCACCATCTGTTTTTTCCCGGATTTCACGCTAAAGTTACAGCGTCAACGTAGGCCATTTGAAGGTGTGAAACGAGCCCTCAGGGACCAAGGAGTAAAATACATGATGTTGTTTCCCGCACGTCTGAAGGTCCTTGATGGGGAAAAGGCGTATTTCTTCGACTCACCGGAAGAAGCTAGCGACTGGATGGAGGGATGGCGGACCGTGGGCCGCTGGGGTGGATCGCGACATCCGACTCAGAACCGCATGGGCCAGGGGGTCCAGAACAGCACCGCCTCATCGCAAGAACTTCCTCAGGCCGGTCAATCTTCAATTAAGTGACGATGTGAGCTGTGTTGACTGAGGGGGACCTGGTCATTGGAGGTAAGGGGGGCCGGCATGCTCCTGGGGTCCTGGCCTTTCAGTATTCGGAGGGCGTGGGGCCAAGGAACTGTGGACTACTGCGAACCTGGGAGTTCCGGGCTGCGGTCGAGCCTTATGATGGACTTTCATAGACTTCGGCACTAGTTTGATTAATGAAGGGAGTGGGAGAGTTGGGGAGGGGGTGGGACGGGGTCCGTTCTTTAGGATCCCTTCATGGGGTGTGTTCTCCGTTCTGTCAGTATGACTTCTTTTGCGGCTGCAGCCTTACGTTCCCTAATTTTGTTGTTGGTGGGGTTTATGGGGCGACAGGCACTCTGTGTGTTACACTGGTGGGTGGTTGGGGGCCCACTTGGCAGGGAGGGGGGTGTGGGCCAGGGAGCTTTGGGGAAGTTCGATGTTTGGCTCATACAGTCTACAATGTTCAAGCTCAAGGGTTACACAGTGAATCAAAGCGGTGACCAGGACAAGATTCAAGATATTTCAGGACTCTATGCTGGAATGGGTGACCAGACGCTCTTAAGGATATGGGCGTGGAATGTCAATGGTTTGGGCAATAAAATTAAGCGCACCTTGGTCCTGCAATACTTGAAACGCCCTTCCCCTGACATAGTGCTCCTTCAGGAGACCCACCTACGAGGTAATAAATGCAAGGCCTTGGATCGGTTTGGGTATAGGATGGTGGCCCACTCTGGGTTTACGTCTGGCTCTAGGGGGGTGGGTATAATTGTCCGTAGTGCACTACCTCTTGTTGTCACAAGTACGTGGACAGAAGACTGTGGGTGCATTGCAGCGGTGGCGATCAGGTGGGACGGGCGCACAATAGTACTCAGCTCATGTTACATTCCACCCAGCCTCCATGTTCAAACGTACGTGAAGATGGGCTCACACCTGACCGACCTCCCTCGGGGTATCCTGGTGCTTGGGGGTGACACTAATGCAGTCATGGAGGCGGATTTAGATCGCTCTGGGGAAAGGCTGTGTAACAGAGGGGAACTGGGCCTGCGGGGGTTTGTAGCAGCGATGGGACTCTGGGACGTTTGGCGTACACACAACCCCTCCAAAAGACAATACACTTTCTACTCTGCTAGGCATGGGACTTTGTCCAGAATAGACCACCTTTTTGTGCTGGGGGATCAACTAGGTGACTTTTTGGACTCCTGCATTATGGCCAGAGGTATCTTGGACCAACCACCGGTGGGGGTCACTCTCAAGGGACCGTTGACAGATAGGGCGGCCTTTCCTAGGATCGACCCCTGGCGTCTCAGAGACAACTCCATCTCTGACAAACTGAGGGAGAGTTCCCAATTATACTTTGCAGAGAACAAGGGCTCGGTCGATTTCCACTTGACCCTGTGGGAAGCATACAAAGCAGTACTACAGGGCCAGGCTCAAGCACTGATTGTGCCCAAAAAAGATAGGAAGTCCTTCAAATAAGATAATTGGAGAGTGAAATTGAAACACTGGAGAAAGTCATTGGTGAGTCCCCATCGGTGGAGAGAGGCCATGAGCTGGCTCTTAAGTAGAAGGAGCTCCGTGCGCTGGCAGAAGGTGAGGCGCGTGCCTACTCCCTTGCCACGCAACATAGGATTTATGACGCACGGGACAAGAGTATGAAGCTACTGGCTTGGCTTGAACGTCCTGACCGGGAGCGGTCCTGGGTGGCCGAAGTGAAAGACACGTCCGGTACCCTGCCTACCACCAGCATTGCCATAGCAGAGGCCTTCGCGTCTTACTATGAAGTGGTTTACACCCCGGTGTGCAAGAGGACGGAGACGGACTACGAGGAGTTTCTTTGTGATTTTGCCTTCCCCACCCTGTCCAGCGAACAGGCCGACAGCTTGGAGGCTAAGCTCACGGGGTTGGAGCTGGGTGAAGCCCTCAATTCCCTGCAGGCCGGTAAAGCTCAGGAACCTAATGGCCTGCCGGTCGAAATCTATAAGAGGCAAGCCAATATCGTAATGGACCCCATGAGACAGATGTTCCTCGAGGTGAGGAGTGTAGGTAGGCTCCCGCCTGATCAGTGGGAAGCCACCATAGTGGTCATCCATAAAGCCGGGAAGCCGCCCGAGCAATGTTCGTCATATCGGCCTATCTCGCTCCTCAACGTTGAGGCCAAGGTTTTGGCCAAAGCCCTGGCGACGAGATTACTAGCGGTGTTGCCTGATTTGTCGCATGTTGATCAATCGGGATTCATGCCGCACAGGAGCACTAGGCTAAACCTGCGTCGACTATATGGGGTTTTATACATGACCGAGGGGGAGGACAATACTCAAACAGCATTGATGGCGCTGACCGCCTAAATGGTATTTGAAAGCATAGAATGGCCCTACTTGTTCAAGGTCTTGGAGCGTCTTGGGTTCGGGCAGGTGTTCTGCAGCTGGGTCCGCCTATTGTACCAACAGCCAGTGGCAAGAGTGAGGGTGAACGGAGCGACGTCCCGGGCTTTCCCCTTGCGCAGAGGCACTAGGCAAGGATGTCCGTTGTCCACGCTCCTTTTTGCCTTGGCACCTTTGGCTCATTGGATTCGACGGGACAGGTCGTTTTCGGGGTCTGTCGCTTTAGTACGAGTGGGAGGAGCGTATACCATTATACGCCGATGATATTGTCCTATATATGGCTAGGCCCTACCACTCAATGGCACAGGCGCTCCATCTTTTTGAGCTCTTCGGTAGCTACTCAGGGTGCACGATCAATTGGACCAAATCACTGATCTATCCCCTCTCTGGCCCTACCCCGAGGATCCCGTCGCGATGCCCGGCCTCGATTGTTACTGACGGGTTTACATACCTGGGGGTTTATGTGACCAGGGACAGAGCAGACTTTTTTAACAGGAATCTTGAGCCCCACCTGGCGCGTGTGGCCTCAGATGTCGCCCTCTGGTGCTCCTTGCCTCTCTCCTTGATGGGGCGTGCTGCGCTCTTCAAGATGCTCGCATTGCCACCACTGCTCTATATACTGCAATACTCGCCCTATCCGATCCCTGGTGGGGTGTTTAAACGCATCTTCATGTCAGTGCGGACGTTGCTCTGCCCGAGAATAGCGTTGCGTAAGCTAACTAGGGGGGTATACAACGGGGGGCTGGCCCTCCCGGATGTTCAACTGTACTACTGGGCCTCACAGTTGTTGGTGGTTAATGACTGGATCTATGCTGCGAGGTCGGAGCCGGCCTAAAGGGGTGGATAGGCCTGTTATGCCCGGGGGCAGTTGCAAGCCTCTCTTGTACACAAGTAAGCGACGTAAGGATCTTCCGAAATATACAAGGGTGGTGATTCAGTGTTGGAGGGAGGATAATAAATTCCTTGGTTGGGCGGGCAGCCTTACTGGTCGTCGCCGCTTTGGTTTGGAGACCAGCTGGTCGGGGTGTCCAGACTGACTGGCTTCAAGGGCTGGAGGCTCATCGGGATTGACTACTTGGGCGATGTGTGGAAGGGGAATGCACCTAGGTCCTTTGCCTACCTTCAAAAGGAGTACCGACTGCACGACGCCCAACACTACCACTATCTGCGCCTCACCCATGCCTTACCAACATGCTTACACATGGACGTAGCGCTCCCAGAATATTCTCCACTGGAGGACAGACTCCTTCTTGACCCTATCCCGGAAAATCCTACCTCTGCCATTTACAGCAAGCTCGTTAATAACATGCCTGACCCCCTGGCATCCCTGCAGGAGAGATGGGAGGGTGACATCGGCAGCCTCGAATATGACGACTGGCAGGATGCATTGCAAAGTCCTCGTGAAATTGCAATTAGGATCAGGTTCCGCCTGGTGCAGTTGAAGGTACTGCACCGGGTGTGCTACGCACGCACTCAATTGTTCTCCTGGTGAGGTGCTTGTCGCCCTTGTGTGTGAGGGGCTGTCAGGGGGAGGGGCCCTTTTTCCACATACTCTGGGACTGTCCGTACATAGTGCCCCACTGGTCCAAAGTTGCACAAACAATAGCGTTGATGGTGAGATCAGCGGTGCCGGTGGATCCGAGGTGGTTGCTGTTAATGATTAGAGGGGCTACAGACTGGTCCAGATATAACAAGATATGGCTAGCAACAGCTGCGGGAGTGGCGAAACGCAACATAGCCTGCAACTGGGGGGCACGGGCGCCCCCTCAATGGGAGAAATGGATTAGGGACCTTGGTTGGTGCCAGAGGGCGGAGGAGACTGTCTATAAATCCAGAGGGTGTGCCAAGAAATGGAAAAAGGTGTGGGGCCCCTGGCGTAGATACTGAGCGGGCGGGAATGGGTAAATGCCGTGTGTATCAACTGTCCATTCCGCTACCACAGTGTCCATTCAAGATATATGTACTGATGTTTTTCTATATTTCTTTGCTCACTGCTGTGCATTGAATGAGACCTTGAGCATTTTCAATAAAAAGAGTTTAAAAAAAATATAATAATAATAATTCAAAAGGACTTATTAAAGTCACAGCATTTGGTGATGTTCTATAAGACAACAACATGGATTGTAAATCTGTGTTCCAGCACAGTCCAGCTTTGACTGCTAACTGAATTGCCTCCTTGACAACCCTATTAAATCTCTCAATTTGACCATTAGCTTCTGGATGGAAAACTGCAATCTCTTTGTGAGTAATGCCACATCTAGCCAAATAATTTTCCATCTGTTTACTAACAAACTGTGGCCCATTGTCGGTACCAAGCTCCTGAGGAATACCTTCCCTATAGAAAATGTCATCTAAAAATGGTATGATAGCTTCTGAGGTAACTTCTCTAAGCATCTTAATCTCAGGCCATTTGAGAAGTAATCCATTAGCGCAATCCCAAAAGAATGTTGATGCGGTAAAATACTAAACAGACCTATTATGTCAATACTCAATTTGAATCAGGGTGTAGCATGTAAATCCACAGGTTGTGGGATAGCAGTTAAAACTTTAGCTGACTTATCACTGTTGGCTCACAAATCACAAAATCTCACATGATGCTCAACATATGAATCAATGCCTGGCCACCAAAAGTTATCCTTCAATTGTCTCCTGGTGATAGAGATACCAAAATGCCCTTCATGAGCAATGTCAACAAACATTTTCCTGAGACCAAAAGGTGGAATAAATGAATCCCCCCTCAGAATTACATCATTCTCTATAGCCAATTCATCACAAACCTTGAAATAACTAACCAAACTCCCTATAAGCTCTCTTTCTTCTGGCCAACCTTCTAATATAAACTTTTTCACTTCTTTAGGTTCTTGATCTTTCCCCATTTCTTCATTCCACAATTGCTCTTGAATAATGGGATAGTCATTAGACAACAGATTCACGTCACACACAACATGTGCAACCTCACAATCATCAGTATCAACACAATCCAAATCCATACATGGAAGAGGCAATCTTGACATGCAGTCAGCATGAACATTAGCTTTACCAGGAACATACTCCAGGGAATATTGGACATTTTGTAGTCTAGAGGAAAGTCTGGCCAACCTTGTTGACAATGTACGCCCACCACCAGGTGATAATATATGAACCAATGGCTTATTGTCAGACTTAATGGTGAATTTTGTCCCCCACAGGAATGGTCTAAAATGTTCTGCCCCTCACACACATGCTAGTAGTTCTCTTTCTATTACAGAGTAATGTTGTTCAGCTTTTTGTAATGTTCTTGAAGCATATGCTACAATCCATTCTGTACCCCATTTCTCTTGAATCAATACGGCACCTGATCCACAATTGCTTGCGTCAACCATTACAACACAATGTTTACCAATTACAAAAGGTTTGCGACATGGAGCCTCAACAATCATCTTCTTAACAGTATTAAACGTTGCAGTCATAACATCAGTCCAAGTAAACGTCACATTTTTTATTCAACAGATTCCTAAATGGTTCAATCACAGTTGCATAATTGGGAATTAATTTAGCATAGAACTCCAGTAGTCCCAAAAAGGCAACTAACTGTTCTTTGTTTTCAGGAATAGGAGCATTACTGATGTTTTCCAAATGGCAGATGTTAGGTTTAATTCCATCTCCGCTGATACTGTGACCTAAGTATTCCACTTCATGTCTTTTGAATCTGCACTTGTCTGCACGGAGCGTTAATTCCTTGTTTGCTAATGCATTTAGTACTTTGATTACATTATGGTCATGTTCCGCCTTATTTTTGCCAAAGACTAAGATATCCTCTTGAAATGCTATGGCCCAAGTGAGACCATCCAGAGTTTCTTTCATCAATCTTTGGAGGACAGAAGCTGCACTAGCTAAGCCAAAAGGCATCCTGCAGAATCTGTAAAGTCCCTCAGGTGTTATAAAGACAGTCAAATCTTTAGATTCTTAATGGAGAAGAACTTGATGGTAAGCACTAGCTAGATCAAGACAAGAAAATATACGTGCATCAGCTAACGTGGAAACCATTTCATGTACGTTGGGAAGAGGCAGACAGATGGCATTGTTGAGACTGCGTAAGTCTATGCACAAACGAAGATCTCCACCAGATTTAATTGACATAACAACTGGAGAAACCCATGGAGATGACTCTATAGGTTCAATTATTTTCTTCATACACATGTCATGGAGCATTGCTTTCAATTTGTTCCTATAGGACAAAGGAACATTCATTACCTCATGACGTATAGGAATTGCATTGGCATGTACCTTTATGCGATGTCTAAAACCTTTGTATTCGCCTAGTTTGTCACTAAATAATGTAGGAAAATCATTTTTTGATTTTTGCAACTAGTACAGAATCATTAGGTTTCTTGATAGAATCACATTTTGCGGTATTAGTATCAATAGAATAAACAGGAGGATCGGCATTAGGATCCAATCTGATTGCTAGTTTTACTTGATGTGGCCAGCCTACTTTTGTAACATAAATTTTACCACATGTGCTGCGTTCATGAAAGACTAAATCAGCAATTAAATACCCTAGGAGTTGTAATTTGTATACCCACTTGGAGAAATATCAGGATGTGTAAGTTCTATGTCAGGCCAATTAGAACAGAGAAGAACATGAGGCAGGATAGTATACCAGGAGCATGAATCTACTAGTACTTGGGTAGAGATTCCATTAATAGTGACTTCACATGAAGGACATTTTGTAGTGCTTATCTCTTTAGTTACACAAAGTATAGTATTTACACCGTAATCATTTTCATACAACTCCTCATGTTCTTGTATAACATTGAGTCTTCTGGGAGCTGATCTACATACTCTGGGGAAATGTCCCTTTGTGTTACACCTGGCACACACTTTATCTAAGGCAGGACATGACTTTGAATTCCCTAGGTGATAACTACTACCACATCCAAAGCAGTAAACATTGTTCCACCTGGTATCAGTTTTTTGCCATCTGCTTCTAATTTCAAGTTTATGAAAATGTTCATTCCTTTGGTTTGGACATTTTTTCTGTTTGTCATTTTCCTTGTTGACAACATGTATATCCCCCTTATCACTGGATTTGATTTCATCAACAAACTTTTCTGAGTGCTCAATTGCCTTTGCTATTTTAATTGCAGCATTAAGAGACATGTCTGAGCTGGTCCATAACCTTTCTTGTATTTTTTTGTTGTTAGTACGCATGAGAATTTGATCTTTCAAAACTTGTTCATAGTTAATATGTTCAAAGTCGCATGTAACTGCTAAAGATCTCAAAGCTGATACATAAGTTTCAATAGACTCATCTGGTTTTTGCTTCATTGAATAGAATTTAAATCTCTCCATAACCACATTGATTTTTTTTCTCCATAGTGAATAGAGTTGTTTTGAAGCAATTTGGCACACATTTAAATCAGTCGTGTTAGACAAAGGAGGTACGTTTTTATTAGGTCTCGCCTGTCGATGCGCATGCGCATCGAGCAAGCGAGACTATGGGGGCTTATCCACTCTTTATCCAACTTGCAAGGAATCGTGGCGATTCCTTGCAGTGCACGAGAAATTTAAGCTCAATGCGCATGCGCATTGAGCTTAAAAGCGCGTGCACATGCCCCCAGCCGCCTGCCTTGACGACTCTCCTGCCCCCTCACTTCTTGATTGCACGGCCGCTAGGCCGTGCCTCCCCTACTCTCCTCCCCCCTCCCGCCTGCCTTGCCTACTCTCCCGCCCCCTCACTTCTTGATAGCACGGCCGCTAGGCCGTGCCTCCCCTACTCTCCTCCCCCCTCCTCCTCCTACTCTCCCCTGCCTGCCGTGTCGCACCTCTCCCCGCTCCGCCCCCTCCCCTGCCCGCCGTGTCGCTCCAAAGCAGCCTACGGCCAGTATAGATAAATCTGTAGCTCTGAATTCGCAATGTATAAGCACACCGATGATTGGGGAATACTCCACAGTCTGAGCAGAACTTTGAAGTATCTATATTGTTACTTTTCATTGAAAAAAGCGTGAGTTTTGCTTTTTTTCTTCAGAAACAACATTACAATAATTTGCAGTTCACGGAGTTCACAGCAAAGCGTCCAACTCTAAAAGGGAGTTATTAATGTCACAACTGCACGCAAGTGTGCTTCGGCCGATTACTGTGCATTTTGGGAGTTGCACAGATGACTGCTCAAGAGCGTGAACATTTATTGCTTCATCAACGCTGAAAGCAGTTGCTTTAGGTGCACAATGTTCAAACGCACACATCCCATATACCCCCCCCCCCCCACCCCCCGTCAGCCACCACGTGCTTCCCACATTGAGCAACGCGGTCAGTATGCCGGCTCTCACGTGGGTACCGTTTCCTGTAACTGAAATGCGACCATGCTTGACAAACATCCCGCGCACAGGAAAAAGCCCCACCCGGGCTGCTGCTCTCTCCCTCCGTCCCTCGAGCCACAATAAGCCGCTTCTCACAGGGTGATTCCAACGCCCTCCAGAAGTAAGCACCAGGTTCAGACCTCCAGGGGGCATTTCTCCTCCCCCCTCCCCTTATCTGCCGTTCCTTCGTCTGTTCCCTCTCCCCGCTCCGCCCCCTCCCCTGCCCGCCGTGTCGCATTTCTCCTCCCCCCTCCCCTTATCTGCCGTTCCTTCGTCTGTTCCCTCTCCCCGCTCCGCCCCCTCCCCTGCCCGCCGTGTCGCATTTCTCCTCCCCCCTCCCCTTATCTTCCTTCCCTGCGTCTTGTTTATATCTGTAATCTATTGACTTTCGTAAAAAGCCGTGGGAAACGGTTTATGGGGTGATGGATGTTCGCCTCGACTCTGGGAGTAGGGCATGCTGCTGGACTTTGGGAAACCATGCATTCCTTCCTCGAGGACCAGACGTCTCTGCAGAGGTAAAACATTTTGTATATTAAAAACAAAACTCTGCCTTTCCCGCGACAAGTTCAAAGGTGCAACATTCAGCTTACAGGACGGACACATTCTAAACAAACTGTGCACCTAACCGTGCTCGAGAGAGTCCTCGTGGGCGCAGGCTGCCTCATTTCCTGTTGCACGTGCATACCACAGCCTGTCCTGCTTTGCAGCACCCCGCCCCAAGGGCTTGGCTCCCTTCCAGGAAGCAAGGACCGCGAGAGAGGGGGGGGGGAATTGAATTACTATTTGAATCACATTTTAACCTCTCCAATTATATATTTTTTATAAACCGTTGCTTTTTGTTGTGCGTCTAGAAAACCTGGTTTGGATCACGCCTCCAGGATATAAGTTTAAGAGCGTTTTTCACCCACAACAATCCTCGCGGTACAGAGTGGAATGTATATGCACATGGACATCAGCTCATTAATTCGCTGAGGATAGCGAAAGTGACATCACTGATTATTTGACTCCTCGCCAATGACAGCACACATTTGACTGCCAGGCCCACCTTTATCCCCTCAAGAGACTCCTGTTTCATGGTGCTGGGACCAAAGTTAAGAGCAACGAGAGGCATCACTGATTATTTGACTCCTCGCCAATGACAGCACACATTTGACTGCCAGGCCCACCTTTATCCCCTCAAGAGACTCCTGTTTCATGGTGCTGGGACCAAAGTTAAGACACAACCCCTCACTCACCCTCACCCTCACTCACCCTCAACCACTCACCCTCAACACCTCACCCTCACTCACCCTCACTCACCCTCACCCTCACCACCCTCAACCCCTCACCCTCACCCTCCCTCACTCACCCTCAACCCCTCACCCTCACTCACCCTCATCCTCACTCACCCTCAACCCCTCACCCTCACTCACCCTCAACCCCTCACCCCCTCACTCACCCTCACTCTCACTCATCCTCACTCACCCTCAACCCCTCACCCTCACTCACCCTCAACCCCTCACCCTAACTCACCCTAACTCACCCTCACTCACCCTCACTCACCCTCACTCACCCTCAACCCCTCACCCTCACTCACCCTCAAAGCCTCACCATCAACCCCTCACTCACCCTCACTCTCACTCATCCTCACTATCACTCATCCTCACTCACCCTCACCCTCACTCACCCTCAACCCCTCACCCTCAACCCTCACTCACCCTCACCCTCACTCAACCTCAACCCCTCACTCACCCTCAACCCCTCACTCACCCTCACCCTCACTCACCCTCAACACCTCACCCTCAACCCCTCACTCACCCTCACTCTCACTCATCCTCACTCTCACTCATCCTCACTCACCCTCAACCCCTCACCCTCACTCACCCTCAACCCCTCACCCTCACTCACCCTCAACCCCTCACTCACCCTCACCCTCACTCACCCTCAACACCTCACCCTCAACCTCAACCCCTCACCCTCACTCACCCTCACCCTCACTCACCCTCACTCTCACTCACCCTCAACCCCTCACCCACCCTCACTCACCCTCACCCACCCTCACCCTCACCCTCACCCTCACTCACCCTCAACCCCTCACCCTCACACAGTGCAATAGGTCTCAGACCATTTCAGTTAGAGCTTTTAGAAATGTTTATGGCTTTTTTTATTTGTAATTCTTTAGCATTGGCTACAGGAAACAAAAATGTTAAACATCTACAAAAAAAACCCATAAACAATTCTAAAAACACTAACTCTAATGGTGCGAGACCTATTGCATTTCCAATGCTTGTATTCCTTGAGACCTATCCCTCCAAGACAATGTTTTAGTAAAGCTAGTTTCCTGTCAGCTTCACATTCCTCCCCCCCCCCCCCCCCCCCCCCCCCCCCAGAACATCAACATAGGCTAAAAACATTGCTTTCCATGTGTCCCATTCAATTTGGGGTTCGCCAGGTAGTGAAAGAAATGAGGGTGGAGGTTGAATACCAGACATTGCTGCATACAAAAAATATAATTTTGGGTGCGCAAAATTTTGAGCACTAAACTGTTAATATAGCTACCAAAGCAAGAGGAAAATGTGTGCATGTCAATGAAGAGCAGATTAAATATACCAATTACTGTTGGACACGCTTGTTGATATGTGTGCGTGTCACAGAAGAAAGAAAAACAAACCTGATGTAGTACTGTTCCTGCAATCACACAGTAGGGAATACAATCTTCCAATAGTGAGCAGCAGAGAAGAGATGTGACTTTGTAAATCCGCCTGTTTGCACCGGTGCGTTTGGAAGACAATACACAGAGGAAAAGATCTTCCAATTAAGGGCAGCTGACGTTGTTGAAATGGGCTACGCCTCAATTGCCAATTGCCAATGACCAATGTCAGCAGTGCGAGTGAGGGAATGAAGCAAGAGAGATTCGCCAGAAAACCGAAAGAAATTGTAAATGTCCTGACGTTAAGCGTGGAAAACGTTTCTGGATCGTCACCAGTGTAGTGAAAGTTACTGCTGCAGTATAATCCAAAGAAAAAGAGGCAAGGAAACTTCAAATGTTTCAGAGCGTCTTTTAATCCAGCAGTTCAAGTGACAGGTACAGTTAAAAATAAATCAACTGCTACCCACCTTGTCTATATACAAGCGCTCATTTTTAATAACAACACATTGCCACTCGGTAACATTTGAAGTAGACACGAGCTCAGCAGCACTCGTGCCAACTTCAAATGACAACAACATAACACTCTGCCCTGGTTTTAATCCTACATTATAATTACTCCTGAAATTTGCTTCAAGAATTTATGAATTTCGGTTTTTGAATGCAGCCAGTCAGACGTCCCGGGTCTTCCCTAACTTGAAGGAGTCTCCATTGTTACACAGAGTTTGCTTCGAACAGTCAACCGGACAACATGTTTTACTCATTGACAAAAGCTGCCTCAAAAGCACTCAGTACAGAATGCACAGCAGTAGCATGATTAAATTGTATGCAAATTATCAGCTCCTCGGAGGGGCAGAGACATTCCATGGCATGAGTGTGTCTTTGTTTAAAACATAAGTGTGTGATATAAAGTAGGTCTGGCATGCAGGCAGCCACAAGTGCTGCAGCCATGTCCTTAAATCTTAGTGGGCGATTCACAATGAACCCTCATCCTTACTGCAGACTAACTAACTTTAGAAAATGAAAAAACATAGTTTTGCATTTGAGTAAATCCTGCATGGCCCAAAGCGGCTCACTAGCTTCCCTGCTTCAGGAGCTTCTCATTCACTCCATTGCATAGTGCTTCATACTAATGTCGACCCACTAAGCGCTCTAAGTGCAAAAAACCCATCAAATACTGTTTTTGTATTTAAATGCATATTGGAAGTATACAGTACATGAATGAAAAGAAAAACCCAAACCTCGACACACAGCATGGGACAAATAGAAATAATTTCAGCAGCTGTATGAAATAACGTGGCATTGTTCGAGAAATGCAGCTTGCACTCAGCATTGCAGAGTCAGAGTTAAGTTATCACCTAGGTTGTTATAGCTGGGGCATGACATTTTAAAGAAGGTATTACACATAATTATCTATCAGCTCCCTGTCACCTTTGCACAGCTGTCATTTTATTCAGCTCCACTGTGGCTTTAAATCTGCATTTAAACGACTTAGAAAAATATAGGTTGCAATTTTCCGAGGTGCAAAGTAAAGTGCTGCTTTTCCAGATACTTTACACATAAATGTTGACGTACGTTGTAATACTGCAGTGTACATACTTGGAGATGATACTACCCTCTAACTACTTCACAATTGAAGTTAGTTTGAAGCCTTGCCCCTAGTGCTTCATACCTCACTACTGCAATTTCTAAGCATTGTGAATAACCGGTGTTACTGTTGCCCATATTTATGAAGCACACTTTACCTACCTACAAGTAGAATGGAAAGCTGAATTGAATTTCCTGCAGTTTAAGCTCGTGATTTGCAAATATCTGCATATTTCAGTGCTGCACACTAATTCACATAGCTAGTCTGTCAGCATTAACGAGTAGCTTATAGGCAGGCACTTAATTATATGGCAAGAGTGGGCCAAATTATGCAGTGGGGTTTACTAAATTATGCAGCAATAAAATGCACATTATGTTGCATAATTATGATTGAATCAGTTCAATGTTGTCATTTGTAGGTCTCCCCTAGGCAGCACTAGCGCTGTCTCTTCAAGACATGCTTTATTCAGGAAATGGCATGAAACTCCGCCCACTTTCAGCCTAGCTTTTTTATTGGCTCCTGTCATTGTCCTTTGTAAATGGTGGCTTTTCATTGGTCAATAAGCTTAGTAGTCCCTCCTTAGTACCAGCTTTTCTCTTGTAACTTTGCATGAGGACATCCCCTCTTACATGTGTTAATACTCAACCTTTTAATTACACCCTGGAGAACTATTTTTTCACAGGGCTTTCTCCTACCTGCTGATGGACATGCTTCTCCCCGCACGGCACTCCAAGCTTGATATTAATGGCGGCGCTCCTTTCTCCCCTATGCCCCGTTTGAACTTTAATAATGGCCGCCGCGTAACTTATATAGCACGTCTTGCCCAAATCCTTTTTGATTTTTTTTAATGAATTTTTTTTGTAAAACGCATATGGCTACTGTGCAACTTTATGATAGCGCTCAACGCCAAAATCCTTCATTTTAAAAATTCATATTTTTTTGGGATAAATTGCAGCATGCTAAGCTGCATAATCATGGCGGCCGCATGCCTTTCTCCCAGATGCTGCTTTTCAGTTTCAGTAATGGCAGCCGCGCAGCTATACTTCTGCCGGCTGTTGCAGGCAGAACACACTCTCCTGCACGGCACGCCAAGCTTGATGTTCATGCTGAGTTCGTGGCAGCTGTGGGGTCTTAGCCACAGCTCTTTCCTCCCTTCTACCCCGGCTCGGCTGCCCAAACTGTGGCTTCTTCACTCCTGCCCGACCTCGGCAGAGATAGAGGCGGTGACTGCGAGAGAGTAAAGCCGCAGAGAGTTACAAAATTTCCCAGCTCGGCCTGGGCCGCTGCCTGTTCATACAGAAAAAGCAGTAGCAACGGCCCCCCTAGCAATCCCATGATTAGCGACTGGTAACCATGTGATAATTGTTTACGATGTCGCAGGTAGCGATGCCGCTGACACTCTGCATCCGGTGAAATCATGGAGGGTAGCAGCTAGCATGAGCAGCGGCAGAGCGGGCTGTAAGGGGGAGCCACGTGGCATGGACAGCACCTGTGCACAGAGCGGTGGCTTTACCTGACTTCTAGACTCTTCTGAGCCTGGCACAATGTGCCTCGAGGGCTGCTTCCCTCTTGTTGCCCCACTTATGATACTGGGCAGCTCCCCAGTGGCGACATTATCTCTCTGGTCCCCGACAAAATGGCAGCATCTACTGAGCTGATGGGAGCTTCAAAATTTATGAAAGGCGAGGCGTTTCAACCCATGGGATCTCATTTGGATTTCTCCTGCACATTCAGTCCCATGAGTTTGAGCCACTGCTTCTCACATACAGCCTTTGTCCCTTGTTGCCTGCCCCTCATCACCACAGTCTATTCCAGGCTTTGGGTTTATTCTTGCCTCTTCTGTTGCCCCAAGCCGCTGCTCTCCACTGACCCTGCTTTCCCAGGGGTTGTGCTGTTCATCACCAGGTACTATCCTACAGCATCACATTTCTACTACTATTTGACCCCAAACTGTTTAAATTCCTTGTCTTTAATTCAGTTCTCAAATCGCATATTTGACGTTTGACACACTGTTCAGAATTCTTTGTCAGTGAGCTAAAAAAAATATAATTAGTGGCTTAAATGGACTATTTTCAATAGTGAAACTTCTCTTGTGAGTGCTTCACATGGGAAAGTATACTATCTTTTGCTGCATTCATTTTCTGAGAAGTGTATGACATTGTCATCACTGAACGACATGTAACGTATGTGAAACCACTGACATGGGTAAACAATAAAGAAACTCCACGTTCTGTTGAACTACACAAGACTATAGTACCTACTTTCGAGACTGAGAACACCCATTGCAATCCACTTGATAGTCTCTAAACAGTCCCATTTTTGAAAATAAATCCACGTTGTTTGACCATGGTCAATTTTCTCAACCTCAAGCAGAAACATGTTGTGTCACAAGCTTGTTGCAGCAATAAGGTATTATCAAAACATACACCATATGCTGCTTGGGTTGTGATGGTTGGCTGTGAGCCCAGTGCCACCAAGGGCATGGGGTTAGCAGCCGGATTCTGGCTTATTAAAAAAACAGAAATGGGACATAAAACGGTCTGATTCTTCAACTAGAGCGAGAATGGGATATAAAAAGGCTTTATATATCAGATTTTTGGCATTCTAGGAAAACTGAAGACTTCCTCACTCCCCAAGTCATGAGGCAATATGTAAAAATTGTAAGTGTAATTTAACTGATAGCTCCATCTACGGTGTCTAAGACTACCTGTTGTGACAACAACACTGTTTGGTTTGAATACATTTTTACCGAAAGGATAAATAATAAGAAATGTATTGGTTTCATGGAATAAAAGGAAGGCGAATGAAATTACTTGGAAGGCCCATTTCGTTGTCCTTGTGTCACAATAAAAGCACCACAGGACGACGTACACTTTTTTTCTTTAAATAACTCCACTGCAAAAATAAATAAATACACAAGTAAAAAAAATTGTCATTTGCAATGCCAATAGATCTATCTTTCACAATAGTGAGACTTATTGCATTGCACATGCTTTTTGCACATGGTAACACTGTCTGGGCAAAGGTTTCTCGTTATTAGCACTAGTTTAACACCCAAATACACCAATATGCACTTAAATCTGAACAGTCTATGTTTTACTCCTATTCAATTTGTCAATCGTTCTTTACACAAGTAGCCACCAGAAACACTGTAAGGTGTTTTTAGGTCTCCGCTACTAGACTGTGACTAAAAAGTTTTGACGAACCAATACGTCTCAAAGGCGAGACCTATTGGCTTTAACAATGCTTGTTATAAAGACTGGAAGCACTACATACGTCCAAGAGGAGCCATTTTGACTTTCTTGGTTTGTTTGTAGAAGACCACTTTTACCACTGAGAAGAGGAGAAAAAGGGGGAAAGAAAACGCTACTTCACCCGACACAGTGGGAGGAAAAGGCGGGTTCCCCGGTGCCAATCAAAGAGCACAATACCAGCTCGGCCGGAGTGCCAAGAGAACTAGAAAACACAACAGGAACCACACCAGAGGGAGTGAACCCAGTAGGGTCAATGTCCGAAAACAGAGAACTGCGGCCCAAAGTGAGGGCTGAAGCCACAGCTACAGTCACAGTCACAGCCACAGCTACTGTCGCAGCAACAGCTACAGCAACAACGCCCACCACAGGAGCGGAAAGTAATAAGGCAGCAGCAAGCAAAAAGGTCACAGAATCCTCCTCATGGGTTACCAAAAAAAGGTGGAAAGATAGTCACTCAATCAGCACCCACCAGGCCCCATTCATGTCCAAACAGCAGTAAACGGGCACTGATTACTGATTTTCTAAAAGCAGCCATGAAATCTACTGAGCAAAGCAGGAGCCGCGATTACAGTAATGACCCACTTATTTTCAACCTTCCCAAGGCCAGTAACCTGCAAGTAGTCGAGGCACAAGTATATGGTCACCCGTCCACCTTAAAAACACAATTACAGCAACAACAACAAATCATATTTGGAAGTCTAGTGGCAATCCCATCCCCCCAGTGTGAGAAGTTGGCCTGGTATATGATGTCCACTTTTCTAGTGGGCACCCTGTATCAGTCCAAACAACCTTTATGGTGATGGTTGTAAAGTCAACCTTATAGACCAGCTATCCTAGTGGTAGCATGGACCAAGCTGCACAATAGTCATCCAGACCTGAGAGGACTTGGTTCACCCTTTGGAAAGTGGCAGGTGCCCTCTCCATTCCCATGTAGGCTTAGGTTGACCTGATTAAGTTCTGCTACTTGGACCTGATCAGTGTCATCATCATCATCTTCATCATCATCCTCCCCTAGATTTTCATCAGGGAAATCTTCTGTTGATGGATGACCCTCCCCTGTACTGTCTGAAGGACCTGGGTTAGCTGCTTTCTTAGCATCACACTCCTCTAGAATCTCTATCAGGTGCTTGAGGGTAGGGTCTGACCCTTGTCTCAACTTTCTAGTTGTACATAAGCTTCTCAGCTCATAAAAGATAAAGGTGTCATATCTAGAAGGTGCCCTGGGAGGTCAACTAATGCTGGGAGGGGTCCACTAGGTTCTCCTCTCAGAGACATCTTCTAGTGAGGTGTGCGCACCTACCTACACTAAGTGTTACCTACTAAACCTCTCTAGGAGTTGTAGTCAGGGTGTGCTAGGCCCTTTGCTCTACAGCAACTAAGTTCAGTAGAACTTAAGTATTTAAGACTTGACTTATATGTACCTCTAGGTACCTTAATGTGATCTTTCAAATGATATCTTAAGATTATATGGTAAAACAAACAGCAAGCTCTTATCCCAACCGCTGCACACCAATGTGAGAAGTTGGCCTGGTATATGATGTCCACTATTCTAGTGGGCACCCTGTGGGACTCCTACTTGCATCTTGACATCTCCTGTTTCCTTCCTGGTCACTGGCTAGTGACCCAGACTCTGTCCCCTCTGCTTTCAGGTTCTTCTGGACTCCGATCCACCCTTGGATCCACCCGGACACTTTTCTCCTGGTCGCCTGCAGCACTTTCTTGCAGCTCTCCATAGGATTCAGCGACGAAACCCGACACGAAAGAACACCTATGCACCCGGCTTCCCTGAGTGAGGTAACTCGAGTACTCCAGTGCTCCCGTGGGTATTAACTATCCAAGTGTCCTAGTTTAATAGGGTTTTCCCGTAGTCTATCTGGAAGTGTCCGAAATCTACTACTTTGTAACTCCTACTTCCTAACCTTTAGTTGTCCAGTGTAGCTCCAGCGATTCTCTAGGCCCTAGGCCTATTCACCTTTCCTGTAGTGGTTCTTATACCACTTACTTAGTATATGGTTCGTGAGGCCCCTAGGGCAGAATTGTATGTGTGCAACTTATAGTGGAGAAGTGTGGCTCAATGATTAGAGCGGCAGACCCTGATGCAGAGGTCTAGCCCGGGACCAGGGTTCAATTCCCCGCCCGGCGGGTCTTGGGCTCAAAAATTCCACGGACCTGATAATTCTTGCCTCGGTGCCTATTCCAATCATGGAGTCCCACTCTGCAATAGCTTGCTTAATCTCCACAACGGCCCCAACAATGCTAAAGATGCCTGGCCTCCACCTTGGGGGTGCCCAGGAGTGGACGCCTCACAGGGAAAGCCAGGATGGGTTCCACAGCGGTATTCATACAAGCGCCTTGAGACCCATGCAGGTGAGTAGTGCGCTATACAAGTATCAATTTACAATTTATAGTATGCTTAATGAGTAACTTGTAACGTATCTCGAACTCTGACCTCATAAAGAGTGCAGAGAGGTTGTATTAGTAATAAATACATATGTATTTGATATATACCTTGTGTGGTGTCCTTTCATTTCATATTCAAGGGATTATAATTGGTAAAACAGCTGGCTTCACATGCTCTCTGAAGTTTTAGCCTAAGACTGCTTTGTCCATGATACCACTAGGATAGCTGGTCTATAAGGTTGACTTTACAACCATCACCATAAGGGTTGTTTGGACTGATGCAGGGTGCCCACTAGAATAGTGGACATATTATACCAGGCCAACTTCTCACACCCAGAAACTTACAAATGCCGCAAATTCCTTAATAAATATAAACACGGAAGAGCTATTGGTATCCCAATCTCTAGATGACTCTGGTTCGACAAAAATAACTTTCGACAATTGCAACAAACAAGATAAATCCAGGCTCCGAATCACTTCTCTGTAAAAGGAATATCAAACTGGGCAGAAAATCCCGAACCTCATCCAATACAATGACTTTTCAGTCACGTTCAACCACCTGGAAATGTCTCCTTTGCTGTCACTGCTGCAAAACAAGGTTCAACCCATGAATAGATCCTTGGCACTCCGGACATTCCAGACCCTCCATTCCCGGATTGGCCCTTTTATGAAGAACAACGTGTTAGTTCACCTTTAGAAGGATTACACAGTCAACCTCCACCATCAGTTTGGCAACACCTGCTAAACAACCTGCACACTATCGGCAAAGCGATGAACTACCACGCTGATAAGTTAGACACACAGGTAGACCTTCTAAACATTTTAGCAAACTACGTCCTGGGGGATTGCAAAACAACATACCTACCATGCCATTACCACTGCACCCAAATAATAGACCAACTGGCAACAGGTCCAACCCTAATGACGGAAATACTGGGGGTCGTCCAGGAATGCCTCAATACTCAGAGGGCCCATAACAATACAGCAACAGAGTCTATCACAATACAAACTCAAGCAATCACAGATATATCTCAACAACTGAACTGACAGGGACACGTGAGCACCCCAGCCATCTCGACAAAGGTTAACACCAAACAGTTGTCAGCAAATCAATCAAAAGCATTAACCCCATTATCCAAGCGGGAGAGAAAACGTCTGAGGAAGGCCAGAAACCGCAAACAACTCAGGCATTCAACAAAGGCAATTGGCACAATGACTGAGCTAGAAATGACCGAAAGTGAAGACATCACCTCTTCAATCTTAGGGGAGGCGGGAACTACTGAGGACCACTTCACTCCCCCGACAGAATTGTTTGCTGCTCGAAGCACTCAAAAATCGCGCACAGCGAAAAAAATTCCACCTGAAAAGGTATGTGGAATATTCAATTCAGCTGAGCGGAAGGGAAAACAACATCTTACAACTCAGGCTACACAAATCAAGGAGCTCAAGCTAAGTAACAACACAAAAGAACCTACAATAAACAGCCTGAAGGAGGTCATCGGGCCAAAAACAACAGAAAGTGAAGAGATGCCAAAAACAGAAACAACAAATACTCCAGGACAGGGAGGTAGCGTATCGAACTCCATCATGAGCAATGACAACTCATCACAAAATCGTATAAGTTATCGCCAAATTTTGTTCCCATCAGACCCATGGCGAATCACTGTTGATCTGCAATCCAATCAGAGCTCGTTTATCGAAAGAGGACCCGCCCACTTCAATCGCAATCAGAAGTTGGATTTTATTCCCCATTACGTTTCAAGGGACCTCATGACATCCTCAACAGAAGCGCACTAATGAAAGTATTTAAAGCCCTTCCATCTCTGTGTCACATTAACACCAGCAACATAGAAAGCATAGAGTTTAGACCAAACTTCAATCCAGTTGGCCAAGAGATCACCACAGTCACCTTCCTTGACAGTTCCATCATTGAGCAGATCTGGCAGCAACAGCACTTAATCGCCAAATGGGGCATTGAGGATAAAAAGCCCGCTTTCAACTGCTACCCAAGCCCACTTCACCTCCCAACCAGACAGGAGGTTTGCTCAGAGGAGCCAAAGGCCCAGAGCAGGACAACCCAACTAAGGTAATAGCCCAGTCTAGGAAAAATCACCATCACCTTTTCCCATCCAGAAGCAGTTAGGCCTTTAGGCACTAGGCAGATAAACAGAGCTGAGAATAGCAACACTAGGGCATGAACACTATCTTTCAAAGCCCCAATTTTGAACCAAGGTTGCAACATCTGTTCCTGGAATGTGAACGGCCTAAATGCAAAACTGGAAGACCCTGATGTTATGGAATTCATCAACCAATATGATCTACTTCTCCTCTAAGAAACATGGTAGGTTTCAAAGACTATCTAAATCCGGCTAAAAGAGTCTCCAAACACGGAAGAGCAAAAGGAGGACTCTCCACCTTTGTTTCGACTAACATCCCATGGCATGTTGTCGCCATAGATCTTGATTCACCCTGGATGTTATGCATTAAAATAGTTGCGTCGCCCTCTTATAGCTTGTTAATATTGAATGTTTATATCCATCCCGCATCCAAACTAAAGAGGTCAAGAGTGGAGAAAATACGTGCCGAATTAGCCACCCTCAACTCGCTCACCCGCATTCCAACATCATACTGTCGGGAAACATCAATATGAACCTACTTCATGGAGGGGAAAAAAGTAAAATTGGCGGCCCATATACCAGCAAACGACAAGATTTTCACGGTAATAGATGTGCTGCTCTTTTGGAAGAACTCTCAATGCACATGCTGAACACAAGTGGTCTGATCAACCACCCTCCAGCCTGTACAAGGGTTACACAAAAAACAAGCTCAATCATTGACTACACTTTTACGGACTACGATATTTTACCATACATTTCGAATTTTCGAATACAAGATAGAGCAGAAAGTGATCATTTACCACAAACCTTTAAACTACTCACAAAATCTGAAGCCCTGAACATCTCCCTAAGCCCAGACGTGGTGGCCGAGATTAAATCGGAATTCAAGATACAATGGTCGGACGCAACCGTCCCGTACCTAGGCGTTCGCCTGGCTCCTACTGTCAGGGGCACTGCGCAAGTCAATTACGAGGCCCTCACACTCAAACTCCGGGAGCAGCTCCGGCGTTGGAAGCCACTTACGCTGTCATGGTTAGGCAGAATTGCCGCAGTCAAAATGACACTGCTGCCGCAGATCCTGTATCTGTTTCAGACGCTCCCCTTGAACCCCCCGAAGGGTTGGCTTCAACAAACCCAATCGGAACTGTCACGGTTCATTTGGAATGGCCGGCGTCCTAGGTTTAAGCACACTCTCGCCACGCTGCCCCCGGCGAACGGGGGGGTCGGCGTACCAGACCTTACCCTGTACTTCCAGGCAGCACAGCTGCGCACCTTCGTGGAATGGTTCCAGCTGGAGTCCGGCAAACACTGGCTCTTCCTGGACCAGGCAGTGGCCGGCCGTACCCTCCAGGGCGTGCCCTTCCTACCACGCCGACACCGTCCCCCTAACCTGTACGCCTCTGAAATCACCAGCACCGCGCTGCGAGTGTGGGACAGAGTGGCTGTGGCCAAGGGGCTGACCACCTTCCCCTCACCTATGACTCCCATCTTTGAGTATCCAGACTTCTCGCCGGGCTTGGACGCCGGAGCATTCACGACGTGGCGGACGACGCCCTGTAGAGCGGCGGGACACATGTTCGATATCAAGGGGATCCTCCCGTTCCAGCAGGTCAAGGCGGATTACGGTGTGGCCGAATCGGAACGCTTGCAATACCTGCAGGTGCGCCACTGGGTGCTCCACCCCTCGATCCAGCCCGGAGCCCAACGGCACCTCACACCCTACGAACGGTGGCTGCTAACGCGCACCTCGGATAAGAAACTGATTTCAGATCTCTATCAGCAGCTACTTCTCACTCAGGCACACACGTACAACGCGGGCCAAGTCCGGTGGGAAAGGGACCTGGGTAGGCAGCTCACTAGGAAAGAATGGGAGGGGGTGCACCATAGAGCCAGACACTCGGCACACCACACCGGGCTTCCCGAGACATTGACTAAGGTAGCCACATACTGGTACCACACCCCTGAGAGACTACATCAATGGGATGCCCGAATCAGTGATAGATGCTGGAGGGGGTGCGGGGAACTAGGGACACTGGAACACCTGCTGTGGAGCTGTGAGGCGCTGCGCCCCTATTGGGACCCTATCCTGGACCTTATAGACACGCATCTAGACACACAACTGCCGCGCTTCCCAGCATACATTATACTAGGCCTCCCAAACGCACTCATGTACCCTCTGAAATCCTGGCGGGGCCGCTTGATCGCACTTGCGCTTGGGGCTGCGGTCCAAAACATTGTGGCCCACTGGAGGGCAATTCAGGCTCCGCAGCAACTGGGGTGGCTTCACCGGCTCTGGGCGATCCTGGGCATGGAGAAACTATCACTGGCGGCAGCTGGGAGGGGGGCGGACTTTGCGGAACTCTGGCGGCCATTCCTCGCCTTGCTTACCGGGGAATTTCGGGAGGTGAGCTGCCCACGCTACCTGCGCCTGCTACGCCTGGCAGAAACTCCTCTCCCGGACCCCAAGACCCACGCCCGTAAGCGCACGGGCCCTGCGAGCGCAGCACCAACTGACTGTTAGTAGTAGACCGCAACCGATAGTTTAATCCCGGAAATGGACAAGGAGAGGGGAGGGCTGGGGTGGGAAGGGTGGGGGGTTGTTTACAGTTCTTTGTTTCTCGAGTTGCACTAGCACTGATTAGCCCGCACCATTGTAGCACCTCTTATGACGCGGCCGGCCCGGTTGGGTTGTAGGCGGCTTGCTGTGTTAACAAGATGATGTACCCGCTGGCCTCGCGAAGGGTGGCAGCGGGGTCGCTGACCTAGGCCTCCCTGGAGTGGTGACGGCCCCTACAGATGTCTTTGAGGTGCATTTCTTTGCCTATGCTCAATAAAATATTTAATACATAAACTACTCACAAATACACCAAGACCAATAACAAATAAGGTGATGTCCTCACAATCTCAATGTTTTAACCTAAAGCGCCTTACCTGGAAAAAGGAAACTATTGGCGATATAATGGGCGTATGTATCACCCTCTTGGAGAGCATCAAAAATGAATCATTGCGCATAGATGCATGGGAATCCTTTGTTCTCAAACTTGACAAAGAACTCCCAAGACAGGGCAAAGCGAGCAAAGTAGGAGGTTCACCTGGGGCAGCATGGTTCACAAACAGCCTACGGAAACAAAAAAATTAACTGAATATATATCTAAGACGTATAAGAACCTTCAGTCAAGAATCCACCCACGAGACCCTAATAGGAAAAACCAGAAAGGAATTCAAAATGAACATCAAGGTAGCCAAGTGAGATCATAGAGAACTCACATGGCCGAAACTCCTCCATGCCAGCAAGAAAGGAGACGCCAGACTCTTCTGGGGTATAATCAACCAGCTGTCAAATGGCCAGAACCGACACTTCAACTCGGATATAATGGAGGACACTTGGCAAGCCCATATTGATCAAACACATAATGCAACCTCCACCCCAGTTCTAACAACTCACGGGAGGCAACCTGAGAATGGGGGACTCCAAGCGGGAATAGTCGCTGAATCACCTAAGCCACTCCCACAGGAATTTGCTAGCCAGTTCACGCAAGACCAGGTCTATAAGATCATAAAAAATCTAAGCCCAGAGGGAGCCCCGGGACCAAATGGTCTGCCAAACGCTCTATTTCGGCAGGACCCATCATTCTGGAGTGGTATACTGACCCCGCTTTTTACACAGGCTCTAGTAACTGGCTCAATCCCGGATTCATGGCGAGGAAGCATTATAAATCCTATATACAAATCAGGCCCTCGCGCTGACCCCTCCAATTATAGAATGATTGCACTAATCGACATTGAGGCCAAGATATACGCATCAAACTTGTTGCTAGATCTAGAGGATTGGGTGGATCGTACAAACTTGATGACAAACATGCAAACGGTATTTTGGGCAGGAATGGGCACCCTCACAAACATCTCGGCGGTAACTCTTTTAGCCAATCAAGCCTACGCAAAATCCTGCACCTTGTATGCATGCTTCATCGATCTCAAAGCAGCATTTGATAACTTTCCGAGGGCAAAATAATGGGCCAAAATGCAAAGTTGGGGGGTTCCCAGAAATCGCACCCTAACAAAAAAGATTAATACATCAAATGGACTAAAACAGGGGTGCGTTCTGGCTCCCTGCCTATTTAACATCTATACTGCAGACCTTGAGAAATACCTCCAACTTACACAACTGGGCAAAACACCGATACCTAGTCTCCATACGCAGATGACATAGTCCTCCTAGCCCAAAAACCTATAGGCCTACAGAGATTGATATCTCAATTAGGTGCCTACATTACTCCCGCCCAACTTTCAATTAATCATCAAAAAACAAAGGTGCATAATGTACTATTGCCTTGAATTGTTTTTTCTTTTTCTTTTGTAAAAAACAATAATAAGTTACGACATTATCCTGCGTTGCTACGAATTTCATCCTGAATCGCTGCCGGGCCTCAGGGATGTCGGCGGAAGAGCTGTGGTATATAATGATACACTTGCTTCTATTTCGGCTAGCGGCCGGCCCCTGTGGTTGTAGGCCCTTGTGTGTAACTTTATTTGAATGCACAATAAAGTAAAAAAAAAAAAAGGTGCTATGCTTTTCAAAACACTGTAAAAATAGGAAAAAAGGTAAATTTACCTGGAATTTAGATGCAAACCCAATATCCCAGGTGGATTCGTATAAATACCTGGGGTTTTATCTTGATCACAATCTAACTTTTAACCCACAACTGGAACAAGGCAAAACAAAAGCGAAACAACACCTCTTTGCCTTTAAAACTGTTCAGAAGAAGCTAACAGGCTGCTCAACAGGCCATCTCCTTAAAGTAATCGCTGCTAAATTCCTCCCCTCCATATCCTATGGGTCAGTAAGATGCCACTGTCCTAAATCTAGCACAGTCCAGTCTCTTCAAGAGACTGTTTTCAATTCCCCAATATATCTCTCAGGCTCAAATTCGATTGGAG
This sequence comes from Lissotriton vulgaris, assembly GCF_964263255.1. NCBI lineage: Eukaryota > Metazoa > Chordata > Amphibia > Caudata > Salamandridae > Lissotriton > Lissotriton vulgaris. Next base: position 733,905,107 of record NC_141691.1, on the reverse strand, counting down.
TATGGGCTAAAAAACCAGATACCTGCTAGACAAGGGGCAATGGCTAAATATTATTGGCGGATGAGGGAAGCCGATGATAACACCCTGGCCCATTTCTGTTGGGAAGAGATAGAAAAACAAGCCAAGCTAAAGAATTCAATCATTACCATCCTAAAAGAGTCACTTTTGGCCCTTCAACTCGAGGAAGCATGACTCACAATTCCCACATACTCCGCATTCAAAACAGCAGCGAATAACGCAATTAAACAGGTCTCTCTGCTAATGGACAAAACTACTCTTGCCATGAAAAGTCACGCATGGGGCGTGATACAATCATATCAGTTGCTGAAGCCCCAAGCATACCTATCTGAACCCTTTTTGACGTTACTGCGACTGGGCTCTTTTCCCACGAAAGACTTAACTCTGAAGTGGATATGCAGCTGGCTGACCAAAGAATGCCGCCTCTGTGGACAAGGAGAAGAGTCACTGCTACACCTTATATGTATTTGCCCCTCATTTCTAGAAATCAGAAAAACATTGCTCCAGGAGTTGCTGAGGAAGGCACAAACAAGGACATGTAGAGGGGCAGTCATACTATATCTCAGAGGCTCGTCAATTCAACTATCTTGCAGAGCCATAACCTTCTGGCAAATGGCGGCAAAGGAACCGGATAAAAAAGCAAATTAAATAACTGGCGCAGTCCAGAACTGAACGGCCTGCTCAATTTTTAAATAGCATCGCCATCTTGCATTTTACTGTTTGTAAAATGTTTTAGAATAATATTTTATTTCACAATCAGATACTTTTAAAGCTATCGCTCACCGATTCTCACCTGATTGCGTTACGCACGTACTTTGAGCATTGTCAAACATTCCTCAAGTTGTATTTACAATGTATTATAGTGGTTTGTATACCATTTTATGATTTTAATGAAATCAACTAAAAGTATTATGACTGACTGACACTTTTACCACTGTTCATTTTGGCCTCCTTCTGGACGTCTGCAGTGCTCCCAGGCCTATGTAATTCAGAGCAAGACTAAATACTCAACTTGTGATTCCGACCATCTCCGTAGCCTCCATGAAATCTATTATCAACTGTATCCTTCTCAGTGACTGCGCATGAAAATTCCACTGAAATTCAAATCATACCCTGACTATCGTGCCCATGCTGTAACTATTATCGCTAGTCATCTTGATCTCCTGTGCTCATGATGCATATTTCCAAAGCTTCAAGTTGAAATGGTGTGATCACTGTAAACCTGTTTGCCTATCTCGAAGGCAGCTAGCTACATAGCCTCTGCTATCTCTCAATATTTAACAACATGCCTTTCCTAGGAGCGAATAGAGTCAATTGTACACACGGCGAAAACAAGTTAAAATGAGGTGCAGAAATTAGCATGTTCTGGAGCAAATCGCAAGAGGTCTAATCAAATAATAAAGATCTGCAGGCATTTTTGTACCACAAATTGAGTTTAGCACATTGAGAAATCAGTTAGGATGGTTTCTATTCTACAGTGTTAAGTTAAGGTATAGGAGCTGGGAATTCTCAGAATTTCCCAGCGAAGAAGGTGGTGGCCATTGTATAGGCAGTAAACTCCCACACATTTTGTAACTATGGGGTTTCACTAACATTCCCAATGGTTTTCACATCCCATTTTTTCTTCACAGTTGTAAAACCACCACTTTAGGGTTAGATGGACATTGGGAAATCTCTGACTTACGTGGATTTCCATGCTTTGTCTAGAGGCTTTTTAAAAACAAATTCAAGCTGCTTTTAGAAACCACAGTTTAGGAGCAAATCTATGTTATGTTATGTTATAGTAAGTCTTTTATAGCGCTCGGCTACTCAAAAGAGTGTCCCGGCGCTTTATTGACAACCTAAGAAGACAGACACAACACAACAGACGGGGAAAGTAAGATCAAAGAACAGAAGAGACTAGGAAGCAAAGAGCCAGGTTTTCAGGCCCTTCCTGAAAGCCAGCAGATTTGAAGTGCTGCGTATGGTAAGGAATTATTTGTTAATATCTCAATCATTTTCTATTAAGTCTTATATAAGTACTTTACTTAAGAAGAAAACATAAGAAGCATGGTATCTTTCAAAATTTTTATACTGTTTAGAAAATGATCCCTTTGTTTTTTACACAAGATTCTAGAGGTACAAGTAATAGGCAACATAAACAACACTACAATTTCCTATATATTTCCTGTAGTGTGGTACACCGTTGGTACAGTATGTAATATACAAATATATACATAGAGTGCTCCTGTACATGTAGTCAGCTAATCCATCGATATACTATATACAAATCCTTGTTTGGACAGGTATGAATCAAACGGTGTATATGCGTCGACGTTTCGGTCTCTATTGTATGTATTTCACCGAGACCATCCTCAGGACTAAGCGTTGCACATGGAATTAGACAGGATGTCTTCCAAAGCCTCAATCCACTACTACTTCTTAGGGTAATTGAAACCACTCCTCCACCGTGATTCCACTTGACACTCGATAGTAACTTTCTAATAATCACGTGCACCGGGACACACCTCGGCTTTTCAAACGTCTGCCAACCATATAAATTGGTGAGCTTCACGGACGCGACCGTATCATTCCAGTCTCCGTCGGCGTCTGGAATGATACGGTCGCGTCCGTGAAGCTCACCAATTTATATGGTTGGCAGACGTTTGAAAAGCCGAGGTGTGTCCCGGTGCACGTGATTATTAGAAAGTTACTATCGAGTGTCAAGTGGAATCACGGTGGAGGAGTGGTTTCAATTACCCTAAGAAGTAGTAGTGGATTGAGGCTTTGGAAGACATCCTGTCTAATTCCATGTGCAACGCTTAGTCCTGAGGATGGTCTCGGTGAAATACATACAATAGAGACCGAAACGTCGACGCATATACACCGTTTGGTTCATACCTGTCCAAACAAGGATTTGTATATAGTATATCGATGGATTAGCTGACTACATGTACAGGAGCACTCTATGTATATATTTGTATATTACATACTGTACCAACGGTGTACCACACTACAGGAAATATATAGGAAATTGTAGTGTTGTTTATGTTGCCTATTACTTGTACCTCTAGAATCTTGTGTAAAAAACAAAGGGATCATTTTCTAAACAGTATAAAAATTTTGAAAGATACCATGCTTCTTATGTTTTCTTCTTAAGTAAAGTACTTATATAAGACTTAATAGAAAATTATTGAGATATTAACAAATAATTCCTCAAGGAGCCTTTTTCTATTTAATTTAAGTTACCCAGTTCCTTGGGGACTATTGGGTTGTCCTGTTTCTATTCAGCGTATGGTAAGGGGCAGACTGTTCCAGAGCTGAGGTGCCCGGAGCATGAATGAACGGCCTCCAATGCGGGACTTCCTTACACGTGGAACAATAGCAAGGAATTTCGCCTCTGACCTTAAAGATCGGGCAGGGCGATTAACGGCGAGCCTCTTCTGAAGGTATTTCACCCCCGTGGCATAAAAGGCCTTGTGGGCAAGGGTAAGGGCTTTAAAAACTATCCGCTGTCGGATAGGCAGCCAATGAAGTGATTGCAACAGTCCCGAGACTTTAACTCGCCTATGCAGGCCAAAGATGGCCCGTGCTGCCGAGTTTTGGACTACCTGCATCCGTTGCAGGAGATATTCGGGCAGACCGAGATATAGGACATTGGAGTAATCCAATCTTGACCCTATCAGGGCCTGTACCGTAGTCCTCCTGTGATCCACGGAAAGCAACGGAAAAAACTTCCGTAGCATGCGGAGAAGCCCAAAACAAGTACCAGTGAGGGTAAGGATCTGAGAGTCAGACTGTTGTCTATTTTAACCCCCAAATTCTTAGCTGACTGCGACGGGCATCCCGGAGACATGTCGGCCGGCCACCATACCTGCCAGTCCGGGTCGGATTGACAGCCGAAGAAGAGCACCTCCGATTTGTCTGAGTTGCACTTGAGGCTGTTCAGTTGGAGCCATTTGAACACAGCCCCAAGGCACTCACGGACACTCTCTACGTCAAAATCCTCTCTTTTCCGACAGGTAAAGAGCAGCTGGGTGTCATCAGCGTAGGACACAATCTGGGCCCCGAAGGACTCGGCCAGAGCCGCCAAAGGGGTCATGAAGATATTAAAGAGAGTCGGGCTCAATACAGAGCCCTGTGGGACTCCGACTCCCAATGGCGGCATCTCGGCAGTGCTAGAGGAGGCCCAGACCGTCTGTCGGCCAGAAAGGATGTAAACCAGCTGAGCACCGTCCCCCTCAGACCGATGTCATGTAGTCTGACGAGGAGATCCTCGTGGGGGACGGTGTCAAAGGCCGCCGACAGGTCTAGCATGATCAGCATTGCTCTACCACCCAGGTCTAACGTCTCCTTGATGGCCTCCGACACCTCCAGCAGCGCCGTCTCCGTGCTAAGATTAGGACGGAAACCCGATTGAGTGGGATGGAGCAAATCGTGTGTTTCGAGAAAGTTGGAAAGCACGTTGTGCACGTGTTTCTCCACGGTCTTGGCCAGCGCGGGGAGAAGGGAGATAGGCCTATAGTTGGCCAAAACCTCAGGGGCCAAGCTGGGCTTCTTAATAAGGGGGATGACCATCGCTTGCTTCCAAGCCACAGGGACCACACCCTGGCTAAGCGAAAGATTCAGAATGGGATTGACCATTGGGTTTACGACTGCCGCCATCTTCGCTAGAACTTTGGCCGGACATGGATCGCATGGCGATCCAGATTTAAGGTTGGCCAGAAGGGTCAGAGACAAAGCCATAGAGATAGGCGGAAAGTCAGATAAGACTGGCCCTAAAGAAACCGATGGAATTAAACCACCCTTAGAGCAAGGGGGAGCACCAATCGGCCTTGATGGAAAAGAGTCTTGTATCAGCCTGATCTTTGTCGTAAAGAAGTCTATGACTTGTATATTACAACATGCCAGCATGATGTTTGGGGAATTGGCTCATGGTTGCTTTTTTAGCAGTAATAAAAGACTGCTGGCCATATGCTATGATTGCACAGTGTTAGTTTGTTTGGATCTGAGGAATCCATTAGGGGTGTGAGCGGCCCAGTTTTAGTAACTATTTTAGTAACTAGTGATACCAGAAATTTAGAGTATTGCCTGATGAGCAAGTGTCTGGCTGGCACTAACTCACTAGTGATGAAGTTGTGAATAGTTTTTTAAAAGCCTACAGCTTACGTTAGCTGAAGTATTGCAGATGTGGCAAATGTGTTGGCCTTTAATGAATTCCTCTTTTGTGTACTACAAGAACCTAATGTCCATGACTTTACTAGCGATAGTGTTAGACTCAAGTCTTTTTCTTCTCTAGCCCTTTTGGACATTCAGAAACGTGAGATTGTGAGTGATCCTAATAGACAGTCAGCCTCTGCATTGGACTATGGCTGTCTGAATAGGGCACTTAGTAGTGATTGAAAGTGAGCAGATCGAGAACTTTGGGGTCTTGTTAATTTGAAAATTAATTCAGAGCAACAGAAACACTCCAGCCCTTCCTCTGGTGTATTTATCTTTTATGTTGCCTTTCTTATCTTTGAGTGATTGATTGTTTATTTTGTATAGCGCCTGCAAAATTGTACTGCAGGTACTCCTACTTTCGGCAAGAAAGGGAACTAAAGCTGATGGAGACAACTGTTATGTCTAGGATCACACAATGTGGTCAAGTGAACAAGCTGCGTTCAGAATCGTGATATCTTGGATCTGTTGTTCAAAACCCTGCTTCTTTACTTATTCTTTATCTTCCTCCTCTCCTCTCTCCCTAATTGAGGGAAAACCACTAATTAAGGGTAATGAGTACTTAGATAGGCCATTAAGGAAACAGGGTAAACAGCATTTACATTGGAATGAATTTAAAAAATGCAATAATAATGCCCTATTTTTATATAGCCCTTTATATCACACTCCTGCCATTTACACGTGCTGTAATTAACAGGTATTACTATTACGCAGTTTAATGGTGCTCAATTTAATGACCTCTGAAGGATGGAAGACTAAGTTGACGTTGCAGGGATTCAGAATTTTAATCCACAGATGTCACAGGCAAGCATTAACACACCTTAGAATCAAAGATCAGATTGCAGAATTTAGCATTCAGCTTTTATCCTAAAACCTCACATTTTAAAATTCTTAATACTTCCAAGTAATAGCTAAGACTTGAGGACCTGTTTAGGGTATACCACACTATAATAAGTGCTCAAGATCAGGAATAGAAGTGGTTTGGAAAGATGTTAAATGGAGTTAGTCGGCATGCCCCCCTTTACCTCTGCGCCTCACCACACAAGTTCCTTTCTGCAATTTTTCCTTTGATTTCTTAAAGGGCCCGTTCATAAATCCCTTGGGGGAAAATTGGATTCTGCTCTTTCCAATTGTTGGTTGTTTACACAGACTCCCATAAGCACTCCGGAAAAATCTACACAATATAACATTTCAAGCTTTGCATCCATCTTCCCCATTCTTCGGCTAAACACAGCATTTGTAGCTTGCTGTGAAATCTTAATTTCCAAAAGTACAATTCAGAATAGATTGCAAAGGTATTTCTTCATCCTTGTTCTTGTCACCTGTCCTGCTGATATCCAAAGCTAGGGTAGAGGGCATGGTAGATTGAGAGGCTGATACTAAAGATGGTGTCTCTTGAGTAGGGGTGGGCAGAACTCGTGGTATTTGACTCTGCCAAATTCCAAAAAGTTACTCAAAACCTCTGTGAGATTCAGCGGAGTTCTGCCAACAGGCGGTAATAGGCAAGTTGCTCTGCTTCCACTTTGATTTAGCGCTGGGAGCGCATTCTGCACTGACAAATCAGTGGTACCATGGGGAGCATCAGAGGGCGCAGCTACTTGAGTTGATTTTGCTGCCGCTCTAGTAGATTTTCTACTCAAATAGCAGCCTGCATTGCAAATGTCTTGCCGGGTGGCCTCCTAATACAGAAAATCATGCTAGTAGACGCCAAATCTCGCTAGCACTCTCCAACTTAATGTTTTGGCATTCACTCAAGAAAAAATTCAGCCACACAGCGATTGGGGAAATTTGGTCGGATCCCGCGTTACAAGAGTAACGTGGAGTTGCCATAATTCAGTCAATTCCGCAAGTGAAATACAATATTTCGGCCACCCCTAGTCTTGAGAAGTGATCAGAGCAGGGTGCTCTGAGATTTCTGCTGAGAAGAAACTATCTCTTGGTAAGTTGGTGGGGTTGTTACATAAACCACAGCCAGAAACGTTATTAGTAGAAAAGAAGAACTTGAGCATAGGGTGTCACCTTTGAGAGATTGTAGTAATCAAATTGGAATTAAGATCTTTTATATGTCAAAGCAACTGTTGGAGATACAGTTACAGCATTTTCATTTTGTTGCGTTGCTGTTCCAAAGTACTATCAGGACATATACACAGTTTGAACCTGGACAGAAGTCATGTGCATCATGTGCCTTTTCAAGAGCCAATAGAGAATTTAACACAACACCGTGTATTAGTTAATTTTCCAGGACTACTGGGTAAAGAGACTATTTTCCTAAATCTATCCATTTTGAAAAGCTTTGAATTAACATGGAGTACAAATTCAGTATATTTTGTGCCAAGAAGAATGTATATTGTTTCCATTCAGAAAGCTGGAGTACAAGCCATGATAATTCAGCAGAACAAATGTAAAGTCCTAGCAGTAGGAAAAATTCAGATTTTTACCACAGTGGCCGATGCTCTTGATTTTTTGAAGTCAGTAAATGAGACAGCAAAATCATCTTTTCCCGGGTGAAATTTTACAAAAACTAATTCTTGGCCAGAGAATTTTGATTCTCTTTGTTTGTGGTTCGGGATGCTCGCTGTTTGATGTTTTCTTCTTTTCTTCTTCTCTTAGTTTTCTGTTCCTCTGCAGCAACTGTGCTTTTTAGGTCGAAGCCTGCATTGCAGGGCATGGCCCTGCTGCAGGCAAAGACCTATTGTGAACAGGGGGATTTCAGTACTGCGTGAAACCACGCCCCCTTTTTCCATTGTCAGGCCTCGCGAAACGGAGGCCTGCCATTGGAAAAAGCTCATGTTTAGCAGATTTGTCTGCTCTGGATTCCGCCTCTCGAGGACTCCATGACCTGCCTTACGGTAGCACGACAATATTTTCAGAAATATTGCCTTGGCAACCATGAAGCAGGTCAGGGAGTCTTGGAGGGGCGGGATTCAGTATCCTGTTTCCTCAGCGGTGGAGCAGGTAGGGGAGAGGCGGTGCTTGTTTTTTTCTTGCCCGCATGTGAAATCCGAGCAGCAGTTCCTGGAGTCAATGCGGCCTAGTAGCACACTTACATGCAAGACTCACAGAAGCAGGTCAGTTGTGTTGCCAGCAGTGTGTCCGGGTTGCTGGGGGCCTGTGTGGGTGGTTCGGGGGCAGAGGGAAAGGGAGATTACACGCAGACAACCGACGAGCCGGTAGGGTGGGGGCGAGCGAGGCCGAGAGAATCTCTGGGCCTTGAAAAGCAACAGCGAGGCCTTCCTGCTCGAGTGAGGAGTCACTGGTAGGAAGAGGCCTCGCTGCTCGAGGGAGGCCTTGTTCGGTGATTTCTTCCACGCTGGTGCCTTGCCGTGGGCAGGACGTTCTATTATAGGGCACGGTGCGATTAAGAGCAGCTCAAGTTATATTTGTCCATCCTTTTATTTAGGAAAACTAAGATTTAGAAGTGTTGCCATCCACGAGAAAACGTAAATCCCCCGAAAGTGAGTGCTGTCACAGGAGTAATCATACGATTTTATAAACACCCAGTGAGGGATATTTGTGTGTTTCTTCTCTCTCTCCCGATAACGATAATAAGGCCCAATACGTGGCATTAACATAGGTTATTTTTGTTTGCATGTATCAATCCCGATAAAAATATTATTTTGTAATACCTCTTCGAAAATTGAAAAGGCACGCACTTTCACGTCTGTTTTTGTTGTGCATTGTTCACATAGCCAGGGTTGTCTGATGGGCATTAGTAAACACCCCAAAACATACACCTCCCCGTTGTCACGAGTGCAATCGGGGGTCTTGCTCTATTCGAAGTGCAATAAAGGTACGTCCATCCCCACAGCTGACAAACCTCCCCTGGAGGGATCTGTTGTCCGTTTCACTGCCGATGGCTAGATGTGCCAGCCCTCTCATGAGACAGTCAGTTGACAAACGACAGCTGAATGAGTTCTCTCATGCTATGTTGGTGCAGCGCCCAGAAGTAGACAAATACTCGCTAAATACACAAGTGCCTTGAGGTGCACCGTATTCACAGGCGGCGCTGTGGGTCATTTAAAAACCAATGTTGTATACCTGGGCCAGCGCTGTGTGTTAAGAAATATATCGCTATAAATAGACAACTAAGTCGGGGCGGTGGCTCTTCCTGTGTCGTATTGGTTGAACCAGACTGCTTAGTTATTTATCATTTGGCCTTTTTTAAAACTCGTTTCTTTCAGCATTTGTCCTCGGGTTTATTGTAGAGGTAAGATCATGGACAATGCTGCAGTTAGTTATAAGGGCATTTTAAGAAAGATATGTGCTGTCTTGTGGCGACTGGCGTGGGGCCCACATTTGAATGAGGCTTTTGTGAAATATTTTCATCTTGTTTTTGACACCGTAATTAACGCGGGGGGTGCTCTGGGTGTCACCGGGGAGAAAGGCCTCGGTTCCTCAAGTCTCCTCCTTGTGTGCAAGGGTGGATAGGCTCTGGTGTGTGTGTGTGTGTGTGTAACTGGGGCCTAGCTGATGCCGTGCAGCACAGTGAGTGGGGAGAGGCTAGGCCTGTGTTAGTCAGTGCTGGCTCCTGTCTGGTTTTCTTGTTGATTTTAATCGGCCTCTGGGCATACGTACCGCTTAGGCACTGTGCGTGCATACGTGCGTCACTGGCCCTGATTTGCACAGCAGTAGGAGCTCTTTGCGGCGCAGCCTAACTTGTTGTTCTTACCTATCCTTCTTTTGCCTCATCCTTTCTTTTTTAACTATCTCCCTCACTTACTTTTATGTATTTGTTCACCCCCTCTGTGTTTTCCCGTTGTTTTCTTGTAATTTAAAAAAAATTGTTATTTATGTTTCCTTCCCTGTACATGCCAGCGCACCTCCCATGCTTCTCTGTCATGGCATCCCCTAACAGTGTTATTTATAAGCTTTTTTTCTGCAGAGCTGCAGACTTAAAACGCCCATAAACAACTAGCTAATGTTGTAATGGTACCCAAATCTCCTGCCACTGGGGCAGAGGGCCAGTCCTCGACATTTTAGCTGCTTAAGTGGGGAGTTTGCTGCTCCTCAGGCACATACACATATTCGTTCTAATACATCAAGTTAGTTCTGTGGTGCCTTTGCTGTAATTAGGAGTACTGTGCTGCTCTTTCAAGATAAACAAGCATTTGCAATGCAATAGGTCTTGCATTTGCAAGAGTTTAACCTATTGGCATTTGGCATTGTAATTGACAATGCCGTTTATTTACGTTTTAAAAACCAACACATAAATAAAAGGCAGTGCCATTTACAATGCCAATGGCTCCAACTCTAACAACTGCGAGACCTATTGCATTGCAAATGCTTGTTTAAACAGATACCGGTTGTTTGGACAAGGGGGCTTCATCTACCATGGTTAATGGACTAAGCATCACATGCAAGAATGCTGTTTTGTGGCACCAGAAGGGATGGGAGGATTTGGACTAAGGGCAGTGGGGAGCTCAATTGCTAAGAGGTAGTCACTTCATGGGGTGTATGAGGGTCAAAGGAAGGGAGTTTGGTTGGGACAGGGGTTCAGGAAGAGGAGGTGGGAAGGCTTTAAAAACCAGTTCATTGTGTTATTTGTATCTCAGAACAAAGTTCGTTAGGGAATATGGGAAACTGTTCTCAATGTGTTGGAAATATAATATCTCCATAGTCAGTAATGATGGACAGATGCGTATCATACGAAGCAAGGAAAGTTTATGGCTAGCTGAAGGATCAGAAACCTTCAGTTACCTTTTTTAAAGAAACTCACTTTATAGCTCAATAATTTCACTTAAAATGGTTAGACTAAGGCTTTATATCCTTGAATTCGGGGCAGACAGAGGTATTAGTATTTTGCTTAGGCAAGACTGCTATAAGTAATCTGGAGCTTGGCAGCTGGGTCTGGGTTCTTTATTTCTGGGAGGGAAAGGGATATGTAGTGGCATATTTTTATGGGGCAAATAAGAATAAACCCACTTCTATTTAAGACTTCCTACTAGGAGCTTGCCCCAACAAGAGCTACAATCATCATGGAAGGACTTTGATTGGGTGCAATCTCCCACATTAGATTCCTACAATGTGAAAAGGGAACACACCAGGCCAAACACTGGAATGGAAATGTCTGACCTTAATCAGGAATTTTGGTCTGATAGGCTCATGGCACATAAGCCATCTGGTAGATAATGAATGTAAGCTTAATCTATGTTTTTGGTGTTACTCCCACTATACGATTCAATAGTGTCTAAATATCCTGTGTGATTTTCAGATCATTCCTTTGCAGCCCTTCAGCTCCTCTCTCCTAGCTCGAGAAGTGAACAGGAAATGAGGCATTTTGATTGAACATTAATTGAAAATGTAGAATTCTCGGCCACCATATAGTAATTTAGCCCCAGTTTTTCGGGAGCCCACAGAACTGCTGCCATCTGTACGAGAAGGGGTGCATTGAAGGCCACAGTCAGAACATAAGGTTCCCAAATTCACAAGCAGCAAGAACAGTGTCTATTTTTTAAGAACTTTGGCTGTTAGGTAACAATTAATTATCCGATCTGGCAAATCAGTCGACAGGCTAGGTAAAGGGCCCGAAGGAATTCCAACGATCTTTATACACAACAGAACATTGTTAATTTCCCACTATTGGCCTGTATAAAGAGGGAGAATATAATCAAGGGTATTAGCTTGGTCAATAAAAGAAAGGAAGACTGGAAATGACTTCCAAGAAATAATTGATCCTGTACCTGGCTCAACAATGCTGAAGATCGAAGAAATGTTAAAAAAAACTTCTTGAATCATTATAAAAACTTAAATGAACCTGACCTGGTTAACGCAGCATTACAGTCAATACTTTTCTGTCTGGTTTAATTATTCTGAGTCAAAGACCTTTATCAAACAGTTTTTAACAGAAAAAGAAATTGCAAAAGTTATAGCTACCCTTCCGAGTGGAATGGCCTGTGAAGATGATCATTTTCCATCTTAACTCTGTAAGACTTTTTCTCAACAGCTGGTGGGCCCTTTAGCTCTTCTATTTAACTGTTAGCAGGTAGAGATGACCTCGTCGTTTACATCTGAAGTTTTGATTGACTTCTTAAGTCTGGGCAGCCCAGAGGCGATCTACGTTCCTGCTGGTTACTTATGTTGCTAAACAGTGATTATAACTTGTTGATCAAATTTGTAATCCATAGATTTGCAGCACACGTCCATACAGTAGTTCATCCGGACCAGACAGGGGTTATACCCAGCTGAAACATTCCCACCAATACACATTATCTCTTGAAAGCCATACCATATCCAATGAAATACCAACTGTCTAATTTTGGAGAGAATAGTTTTCTCCCCCATCTCACAAGGGTAAGTTCATCTGTTACAATTTTAGCTAAAGTCGGAAAGGCAGATTTATTAACATCGCTAGAGGGACTTGCCAGGATTACCTGCTATCTCCTGTTTTTAGGTCGAGCCTGCAGGGGCATGCACTACCAGATGCACTCTCACTTACAAGACTCTTGTGTTCAGTAGTGGGCTTGGAACCCGCCCATAGCTTATCATTCGTTCACATCATTGTCGTTCTCCTTGGCAGTTCTGAAATTTCCTCTTTTTGTATGTGTTGTAGACAGATTTCTGTCGAGATCTACAACACCTCACTTCGAAAGACTCACAAAATTTGAACATATGATCCTTTCTCCTTGATGTCTTCTATCTATGCAGACATGAATTCCGAAGTGGTCGCATGAGCAATGTCATCTACAATAGAGTCCTTAAATGACATTATCAAAATCTTACCTCTACACAATTTGTAATTGGAAGGCATATATATTTTTTATTTTTTTATTGATGTGTGCTTACAACATTGCTGATAACATATGACAGTTGCAAATCTCGTGATAGACATGTTACAAGGTAGCTCGTCAGGTGATACATGGTACATACCTCAGATTGGTGGCCACATGATCTGGGACCAGTCCCCGAACCCAAACAGATCGTAAAGAACTTAGGAGTCCGCATAGATCAGGAGCTCTCATTGGAACAACATAACAACTACATTTTGGGCTCATGCTTCCACGTAATTAGCCGGTTACGTAAGATCTTCCCTATACTCCCAGACTCCGTCAGGAGAACGTTGGTACAGGCCTTGGTTCTTAGCCGCATTGATTATTGTAACGGCCTGTTACTGTCTGTAAACGAGGAAGTATTAGCCTGCGGCCCACCTGGTCCTAAACGCCCCCCCCCCCCCGTACGGCGTCCAAACCTCTTTTGGACAAATTACATTGGTTTTCGGTCCGGCAGAGGACTAAGTTTAAGACATGCTGCCTAATCCATAAAAGTTTAAACGGACTAGGTCCTGCATACCTGAAGAACAAATTCATACCCTACACCCCTGCACTTTCCCTTAGGTCAAGCAACCAATTCCTATTATGTGTGCCCCGCGCAAAGAAGGCCAGGCACGGAGGCAGAGCTCTTTCTGTGGTCGGTCCTTCACTATGGAACAAGCTCCCTCTTGCTCTCAGACATTGCTCAGAACATCTGCTGTTCAGAAAGAAACTCAAAACCTTTCTGTTCCAAAACTAATTTGCCATCTGGTTTCCCCTCTGATTGTGCTTTGCTGTGTGTCCTTGGGCGCAGAGATACTCGGGAGTCGATTCAAGCGCGATACAAACCCGCAAATAAATAAATAAATAAAGACAGATGTACTTTACACCTCAAGTTAGCAAAAAGAGTGGCTGGGTTAGCCAATCAAACTGTAAATCCAACAGTAAATTGCTCCTGGGAACATGGGGAGAATGGCCACTAGCCGGAATGATACTTGTTGCATAGTGCTCGGGGACAGCTATTTCTTTACACCTCAATTTGCCAGACACAAGTTTCTCAATCCCGGATCCCCGGCTGCTCGAGTGGCTCTGTGATGGTTCGTGCGAGTTAGTCACTTAGATCTGGGTTGGATTCTTCCGGCGGGGGGCGCAAATATTACCTCGGAATGAATTCCACTTGCCCCATACTCGCACCCATTTTTGGGGACAACTTCTGTGTATGAATACTGCCTTTTCTGCCACCATTGCTTTGTCTAGGTCGTTATACCAGTGTTGATGCAGGGGGGCAGTTGGCCCTCCGCAGCGCTGTGCAATACTACGCTTAGCCAGTGTAATCCATAGGGTCGCCCAGACCTGTGCTGCATGGTTGAGGTCAGTTGGCTCCCAAATATTAAGAAGATACCTCCGTAGCTCCGGGGGGACCTAAAAGCCACTGACCCGGGTGATTGTAGCCATGACTGTCTCCCAGTATTGTGCTATGTTGGGACAGTCCCACAATGTGTGAAATAATGTGCCCATCTGCCCACACCCCCTCAAGCACAAAGGTGTATTAATCCGTCCGATCTTGTGAAGTGTCGTCCTAGTGTAGTATGTTCTGTGCAGTATTTTCAGTTGCACGAGTTGTAGTCAGGACGGAATTGCCAACACTGGCGGGGTCGCCAGTGCCTCCTGCCAGTCCTGGTCGTCCATGTCTCCCAATTCAGCCTGCCACTTCTCTCTCAGGGTGTGAGTGTGATCTTTCTGATTATTTATCAGTTTGCGGTATGTAAGAGAGATTGCTTTTTTTGGTGAGGTGGTCTGTCAGGAGGCGGTCCTTGAGTGGTGATGACTCGGGGGAGGTGGGCACCTCGGGGTTCGGCTTTGGTAAGTGCGTGCCTAATTTGCAGGTACCAGAATTGCTCCGAGTCAGCCCTTTGGTAAGTTGTGCGTAACTGGGAAAATGTCACAATCTCTTCTTTCCTCCACAGGTCCCCACCCTAGAAATGCCAATAAGGTCCCATTGACTAAAACCTTTACTATTGCGAAGCATACAGAGTTTTGTGGTGTCCCAAAGTGGTGTGTGTTTGCTGAGTACTCCCTCCCAGCCGAGAGTTTGCTGCACCGTGAACCAAGTGTGTACTGTATGTGCACTGAGGCTGATCAGCTTGTTTTTTTACTTTTTTGTAAAGTGAGCCCAAAAGTCCTTCTGTACCAAGGGTGTGTCTGTCGAGTCGTAGGGCCGGTTCCTCCTGCGGGCGTGAAACCATTGGTTCACTACTATAAGTTGAGAGGCCCAATAGTATAGTTGCACATTGGGCAGAGCGATTCCGCCATCGTACCAGCTCCTAGTGAGTTTGGACATTGCTATGCAAGGGGGCTTTCCGTCGCAGAGGAGGAGGCCCACCTCTGGCTCGATGGATTTAAAGTAGGAGTTGGGGACATGGGTTGGCGTGTTTTGTAGGGTGTATAGAAACCTGGGGAGGGCCTTCATTTTTAATAGGGTCGCTTGGCCAAAAAGGGTCAGGAAGGCATATATTTAATAATGAAAGAAAAACGTTTGATGCTTGTTCTGTCTGAACAGAAGCATAGCCTAGGGTTAAGCCCATCGGTACATCAAGGCTTTTGCTTTTTGTATGCAACCATGATGTATCATTTTATACGGACTCTTGGCATTTGGACCATATGATCCCGTAAAAAGAAGAACATGAGAGTTCTACATTCCTTTTTGTAAGCTTCAATCCAACCTACGGCAATGTTACAAAATGGCATGAACCCTACAAACCACTTCTGCACCGCACAAACCGTGACGATGTTTAGAGTGGCATGTTGTAAAGCTGAGATTAACATAACATGCTCTGTTATTTGCCACCTACCTGCTCCGTCTGTGTTTCCTATTCAGTCCCCAGCCACCCAAATTAAACAAGCATTTACAATGCAATGGTTTCGCCTTTGGAAAAATTAGAGCTATTGGCATTGTAAATGACAAAATTTGTATTTATGTGTTGGTTTTGAAAACAGATAAATAAATGGCATTGTCATTGACATTGCCATTAGCTTAATCTCTGCAGTCACTCTGCAGTCCCTAGCACTCCATAGCACTCCCTCATCACTCTGCACTCCCTAGCACTCCCTAGTCAGTCTGCACTCCCTAGCCCTCCCTAGTCACTCTGCACTCCCTAGTCACTCTGCACTCCCTAGCACTCCCTAGTTACTCTGCACTCCCTAGTCACTCTGCACTCCCTCGCACTCCCTAGCACTCTGAACTCCCTTGCACTCTGAACTCCCTTGCAGTCCCTAGTCACTCTGCACTCCCTAGCACTCCCTAGTCACTCTGCACTCCCTAGCACTCCCTAGTCACTCTGCACCCCCTAGCACTCCCTAGCATTCTGCAGTCACTCTGCACTCCGTAGCACTCCGTAGCACTCTGCAGTCACTCTGCACTCCCTAGCACTCTGCAGTCACTCTGCAGTCACTCTGCACTCCCTAGCACACCCTAGCACTCTGCAGTCACTCTGCAGTCACTCTGCAGTCCCTAGCACTCTCTAGTCACTAAGCACTCCCTAGCACTCCCTAGCACTCTGCACTCCCTAGTCACTCTGCAGTCCCTAGCACTCCCTAGTCACTCTGCACTCCCTGCACATAGGAGACCTGCTCACAGGTGGCACGAGGGCGACCAGCAGCTCCCGATCTCCTCTTTGGAGAAGACTGGTCTGCAAGAAAATCAGTGGAGACGGAAAATACAGGTATAGCTTCAGTTACCGTGTGAATGCATATAATGAGCATGCACAACTAGCCCCTATAATTAATGGGCTGTAAAGCACTTCAACGCCTCGTCAGGGAAAGTAAGCGCTGTATAAGTACAATTTAAACCCTCCTTGTGGCCGTTCAGAATCCATAGTCGTGCATAATTGCGGGTCAGATGTGCTTGTGATAGAGGTCACAGGCAGGCCGGGTCACCCATGTTGCAATACTGCCCGTACATTGCCCTAACCAGAGCACTTTCTTGAGTTATAGACTTTTATCAGAAAGTGCTTTCTAGTTTGGGTGATTGTATGGGACAGACCGTCTTCAGCCAACATACCTACAACTTAAAAGGCATGTTTCTGCCAGAAATGAAGTGTTTGCTTTCAGTGGCCTGTATTTGACATGAAATGAAAATGACATGTTTTGTGACTATGTAAGTCTGTCTCTCATAGGCAGGGCCACTGAAATTATGCTGCAGGAGAGGCCTAAATTATGCGACAGTTCAGTAAATTATGCGGCATAGTGCTTGCTTTTGTGCTTTATTTCTGAAATTTCTAACTTTTGTAACACTGCTTTGGGCATGGCTTGCACCTCATTAGTACCAGTTTCACACCCAAATATAGAAATAAGCAACAGAAATGCAACCAGGTCTGCTTTGCGGAGGGCCTTCCACT
The DNA here is from genome assembly GCF_964263255.1 of Lissotriton vulgaris. Taxonomy (NCBI): domain Eukaryota; kingdom Metazoa; phylum Chordata; class Amphibia; order Caudata; family Salamandridae; genus Lissotriton; species Lissotriton vulgaris. Next base: position 733,887,748 of record NC_141691.1, on the reverse strand, counting down.
GTGCGGCAACACATACCGCTGGTTTTAGTAACTTGTGAACCGTTAGAGAATCATTTCTTTTAAATCTGCAGATTATGCAGCAGATGGTGCATTATGTGGCAAATCAATAAATACGAGAACATCTTCATGGCCGCCCATTCGCATACTTTCAGCGGCCCTGCTCTTATAGTGGTTGGTTTGGTTGATAAAGCATCTCTGTGTTACAGGGCTTGGGTGACGTGTTGATCTCGTACATGATTGGGCCATAGGAGTCCTATGACCTTCCTCTGTGGCTCAATCACCGCTGCTGGTGAAAGCCATTGGTTGATGGGCGGACCCCTCTGACACTTTCATCATTTGATAGATACCTGAGTTACAACATTTGGTTGACGGGCTGCTCTCTGGCAGTCATGTGTGAGTTTCTATAATCTACAATCATGGGGTTAGTGTGTGCCACAATCATAGGTCAATGAGTCCCGTAGTCGGTGGGTTCCTGTATGGTACTGATAATGAGGGTGGGGTAGGTGAGGCAGAGAGGGCGGGCTCGGATCGTGATGGCTCCCACCGCGTACTTTGTGTGTGTTGGGGGGGGGGGCTTGAACTCTAGTTTCATTACACCACTGCCAACTGGTGCCATGGGCATCGCATGCACCGCCTCCAGTAGGCTTCTCTTATGTCCAATGTGTTGTCCGTCATTTGTTTCTACGTCTAGAGCCTCGCCGGTTGCCCGGTGCCCAAACACCAGTACTTCCTTTGTTGTCTCCGGTAAGAAAGTGCTGTTCTGTTGGGGCATCGGTTGGCTCAGACCTCTCCCACGCGGTGTTGTATGGCTGTCCTGTGCAGGCACTGTTGGTTAATGGGGTCGCTGTTCCATGCTTGACTTATGTGCACGCGCTCGGGGTTTGCCAATCGTACTGTGCCCCCTGATTACGCTGCTCCCCGTGCCTCACTGGAAAGGGTGGTGCACCGCACCGTGCTCTACAATGTTTGCTTAGTACACCACGCTTGCATATGGGTGCTGTGTGATCCGTGCTTTGCTGGAATATGTTGTTGTACATGTAAACACATACTGGAAATAACGTTTGAAAATGCCAGGGCCTGCCAGGGCCTGCTTTCAGATGGTTGCGCACATGGATGCCGCGACCAACTTGTTCAATGTACACTGATCCTCGTCATGTGGACAGGGTTGTGGTCCACGCCGCACCCTAGTCGCTGAGTACGTCAGGCTTGCACGAGGCGCTGTGTTAATTATCCTTGGGTGGTGTACTTGGACCGAGAGTGGTGTGTCACTTGATGCTTTACATTGAGGTCGATGTCACAAGCAAGATTCCGGCATAAACAGCGGGAGGGGGGGCGGGTTAACGGGCACACGGGCGGGCGGGCACACGGACAGCGGGAGGGGGGGCGGGCAGGCACACGGACAGCGGGAGGGTGGTCAGGAAACAGCCAGCGGGACAGGGAACAAGACGAACAATGAATACACACATCAAGTAAAAAAAAAAAAAAAAGTACCCGCCCACAGTGGCCACGTCTTCATGACGTTGCGGAGAGGGAAAGAATCGGCGGAACGCCCACCAATCGCCTCGGGAAATGACGTACAGTTCTCTCTTCCAATGGCTAGCCTCCATTTATGGAGCTAGCCAATGGAAGAGAGAGGCGGAACGAAGGCCACACTGTTCTAACATTAGATTTCGCCTGCGCCGAAAAGCTGCGCAGTGCGCAGCTTTCGACGTGGCGAAACCTAAAAAAGGTTAAAAAAAAACCCTATGACGGGGATGGGGCCAGCGCTGGCTGATTCATAGCGAATATTTTTACTGTCTTGTTAACTGACGCCCACCCCCCTCATTATCTTCCCTCCCTATTGGAAAAGCTAATAGCTCAACACTTAGGAGAGACCTATTGGCTTTACCATTGCTTGTTTTCATATGTTACTGAGCTGCTTGCAAAAGCTATTCGTTCAGTGACAGAAATTCTTTCCCCATTTCAAGGTACAGTGAACTAAAACAGTTGTTTTCCTGAAGGCGTATCCTAAGAACATCAATTTGGTACTACATCTCTTCCAGGTTGTCTCCAATATAGGTAGCTGTTGGATTAAAACACATAAAACTGAGGGTTAATTACTTAATTCTCCATAGCATTCCATCTAGGATCGGTGGGTGGGCTATTGAACACGCCGTAAGATGTATTTAACAAAATAGTTTTTATAGAATATTAGCGGTCCATACATCCACAATTACATCTTTTCATATAAGGAGACTGGTGCTTTACTTAAAAGGTGGGCGATGTTTGAGTTTCTATTGTGGGGAGATCCTTTAAATGAATATTCTCCCCCTTTTCGTTTTCTTATTCTCAAATACATCGTGCTACCTGCAGTCTAAATATTTGTTAAACTAGAGTGTACTTTCCAGGTTTTTGTGGTCATGGATTACATGCATTCGTTAAATTTAAACGGTTATATACGCCCACCTGTTCAAGAGTGTCAGCTTTATCCAATTTGCGATGTTACTACAATACTTCTTTAGCATTTTACTGTGCTAGATTTAGTCTTTCAGATATGAAACATTGATATGTTAATAAAGATGATAGGAGAGCTTACTACCAAATTACCCTGTTTCCTTAGACGACCTCGCAATTCTAAGCAATTAAGATACAAGATCTTAGATATTGTATTGAAATGAAGAGACACTTTGTCTTCAATATGTACCATAAGTAAAAGGAATAAACAGACACTCAGTCTAAAATAAAGATGGTTACACACAGATGGTGCATAGCTGCCAAGGTTTTAGATTGCTATGTGTGACATTTTCATAAACTCACTGTAATTGTGTGTGACATTTGAACAACTAGGGGTGACACTTTTTCGCAAGCAAAATCAAGCAGTGAAGACGAAGGAAACATACATATCAGAAATTATACCAATTTGAGGAACGATAAACTTTAAGAAGATCTTAAAACTGCTGCAATTGACGTATGGCTTTGCTGTTACTCAATATTTGTGACTGCTGTAATTTCTACTTTAATGTTCTTTGTCTATCGTAAATGGTTGAACAACATTATGTAGTATCATTTATATGCCTTATATCATTTATTTCATTTTCTAAAGCACTCTAACATCTTTCAGTCCCTCTCTCACAAACAGTTTGTGTGTTCTACAGTTCTGCTCATACCAGTGCAGGGTGTCAGAGAACTTTACATCACACAAACACACATTCTACAGACAGAGCGATTCAATAATCGAAAATCCAGTCTTGCGAATGTAAACCGAAGCATATTTCCCCGGACAACAGCTAAAGTGTTTTCATAAAAGGTAGTGTGTGCATCTATCCAGCAATAGTGTAGGTTGAAACTGAAGCGCTTAGAAGTGTTCAGAACCATTCTGCCTGGTGTACTGTAAGAACTCCAGCAGGAATGTGAAATAAGCAACTGGGGGCCCAGGCAGCAGGATAATTGAAATTAAAAACATTCGGGGGGGGGGGGGGGGGAGTTGGAGGGCAACATTTTAACTTCATCACTCGCCTTCTAGGGGGGGGCAATCTTTTAACTTCATCACTCGCCTTCAAGGCACGTTAAAGGCAGACGGCCCATTGTCATTCTTTATGTGATGATCAGCAGCAGACAGAATGACAATGGGCCTGTCCACAGTCTGCTCGAGGTCATGGAGGGGCTGCTGCAGCCTCTAGAGTTCAAAGAGAAGTGCGAGAGGCCCCAAGTGAGAGAACATTTGAATTCCTGGGGCTTCTCGCAAGGGAACAGCCTGCTGTAATCGTGAAAATTACAGACCAAAGGCGTCCGTAAATGGAATGGGACCGGCGATCCAGGGAGGGGCAAGAGCCCCTCCTTGCCCTCCCCTACGGACGCCCATGGGTACTAACAAACAGCAGCAGGCTGCAGATCCCTGATCGCGCGCTGTTCTTCATTATGTCGTAAGCTCACAGAGGTTGGTACTTACTTGGGCCGGGGCCGGCCGCAGAGTCCCAAGAAGTGTGGTGATGACGGCTCCAATAATTACTGAGGCAGCGTCTCTCTGCAAGGCAGTGGCTGTAGGCTCAATTAGACATCGATCCACCGCAGGCCACCGTAATTCGGGTTTGCCGGCCGCTTCAGTGATAGCAGCCCTCCAGGTTGGCTGTGTAGTGAGTCCCAGGCGCGGCCGTCCAGTGACACGCAGAACCTATCCTGACGGCTGCTGGAACCCGGGTCACTCACTCCACTCCAAATCCCTCGGCTCCGGGACTATTTCCTTGTGGTGGTTGGGTAAATTCTGGAGTCGGCTGCTCTGTCCCTGCAACAGGCTGCCAGGCTCAGGACACCAACCCCCATTTGGTTTCCAATGGCACCTGCCTAGTACAGACGTACAGACTGCCTGTGAGTCCTGTGTTTGTCCTGACTCCTGGCAGGCGGACGCGCTGCAACCAGTCTGTGACACTTCATGACTCTGACGACGTCTGCCACACTCCTAGGGCCAGAGTGGCTCCGCTCTTGTGTTATTGCTGACATCATTCTCAATATTTATCACCACGCGCTGGAGGCCCAGCCAACCCCCCCCCCCCCCCCCCGCCGATGCAAGCACTAGAATCAGCAGAGCTTAGAACCGGGCCGGGCTGCATGATTTCAAAACTTCACCACCACCCGCAAAACCGTCAGCCACAGGGCTTCCTCATAAACTCCCTGCGGGGCCACCTGTCACACTTTGAGTTAATGTTTCAAATCACGTGAGAGGGGCCCCGGCTGTCTCTGGCAGTGATTTCAGCCTCTCGCACTCAGAGCCGTTTGGCGCAGCAGGAATTGTTAATACAGATACATTGTAAAACTCTGAACCTGCCAGCCAGTGCTTTAGGTCAGCTGGAGGGCAGGCCGGAACTTAGCCTCCAGCAGGAGCAGGGCAGGCAGCCACAAGGTAGTGCTTTGCCATCTACCGTGCCCCAAACTCAGTGCCAATGCTACATTGATAGCTGACACCATTGAAGATATGCGAGACAACGCATTTCAGTGTGGTGATGCGGAGCACCACACAGAAATGCGTTAACGTCAAGCCTGATGCGTGATACTTGACTGGAGTGATGGTGTGCTCCAAAATTGATACAGGTTGTACTACAAAGGAAACCCTGGAAAAGTACACAAGTACAAAATGGGAGCATACACAAATTAAAGGCCTCCATGCTTGGTCCGCCTGAAAACATAAACCACTTATTTGAGTAGGCGCAGAACCAGGGTTTTTCTTAAAATGGAGACTGCAGAAAGACAGTAGTAATAATCTGACAGTGAACACAACAAGAATTCTGCTGATACAACCAAAGAGATTACATATAGACATGTCGTGACAATTTATTATTTTCCATAATGCCATATAAACCTAGCTCTTTGAAGCTGTGGATCTCTGCTCTGTATTAGTTTAGTCCAGTTTCTCCTATTAAGCACCAGAATACCTTGGTGAAGTGCTTGTTTTGTATTTTACAGGTCAACTTTCATTCATTGATTAATTTTATATTGCCAGATGATATACTGTTGTTTAATGAAATCTAACTACCAAGGAGCACCTCTAGAGTAGAGAGTAAGCCTTCTGTTTTCATAGATTGTCTTAGCAGAAGAGTGTTTAGGTAAGCCTTTAAAACCATAGCAGGAGCAGGTGGAAATAGAGAGTTGTGGCTACAATAAAAATAGAATCTGTCTTTTTCTGCATAATTGACCAAATGCTGAATGTCAAGATAATCTTCAATGTACTCCACTTTATCTCTGTACGTACCACTTTTTAATGCTAAAAGTATTTGATGAAGGTGATTTTGCATATACAATTTATTCTTCAAATGTTTAATGCACAAGTTTTTTACCTGATTTTTGTTTTATGCTCTGATCACTTTTTACCTTTTGTTCAAGCAGGCATTTTAGTTGTTTTGAACATGCTTTTTAGACCTGTAGATATTAGTTACTCGCAATGCCCTGCAGCTGAATGCGTCTAATAAAGCAGCGTGGTGAAAAAAAACAACTTGACAATTTAGGGTGATATACAAGGATAAATACTATGTCCTGTGCTTCATTTGATGAAGGAGGATGGAGATGATTTCAGTATGAGAAGGAGCACTTGATTACCAAAATAAATAATACATAAGATGCTTCTGGATTTATGTCACAAAATGTGGGTGAAAATGTTAAACGTGGGATAGAATGGCAGATGGACCATTATCTCAGCAAAGTGTTGAAGAGAAAGTTTGTATGAGTGGAGCCTTTTACTCTGTGTAATTTTGAAAGAGGAAATGTCGCCTTGGAAAATGTGTAGCAATAGAACACAGTGGACTGGTGAAATTGGATAGTGTTTCTCCTCCAGAGAGTGGGGCTGCATCTGTTGGAAGAATTGTTTTGAGTCGTATCTATTCGTGTCACTCTTGTACGTTCTGTATATAGTGTCCCACTATTTCACTGATCACCATGTGTCACTTATTTTCACTGTTGTCACAAATCTTGCGTTTACAATTATTTGTATTCGTTACACCCTTTTTCTTGTTAAAACTGAAAAGTAAATAATACTTCGCCTTTGAAAATTCCTTGCTTTGGTGTGTTCTCTTCATAAAGCCTTATTACTTGTTGGTTGAAAATATACATTTATTGTTTATTCTATGAAGCTATTGATTTCTTTTTGCATTAATGGTGAATGATCACAGCAATTGCATCACCCGACAGGACCAATTGTTTGTTATATTGCATCTGTTTGGCAGTCAGTTGCTGCAGGATTGCAAACAAGAGTTGAGCTGTAAGAGATAAATGCTTGCCCAGTTGTCGCAATGTCACTTCAGTGAGTGCAAACATTTTGTTAAAGTTTGATGCCATCCATGATTTCCTGGGGTTAACATTTGTTTGTAAAGTTGATCGCTTATCGCAAGAAGATACATTGTGAAGTTCTAATTATCTGCAATCACACCCATTCACAGTAGTAAAGTGCGCTCTATCCTGGAATGTGGGGCAGAAAAAGGGTCGCTTGGTGGATGGAGTTGGATTCTGCTTGTTAGAGTTTTGAAGGAGTATGTTTTCAAAATCAAATCCCACTTGATTCCTGTGCTTCATGTTGGAGAAGAGGCATGTAATGCCCACTCCTTGTGCATTGAAATCTATAGTCTTATCTTTTTGCGTTTGTTTCTGTATTATAGCACTTGGTGAATACATATCCCCGGATGCAGCGAGTACGAGGCCCAGCAGGAGGAACTTCCTACCCAGTTTTTTTTCTTTATTGGAATCAGTACTAACAGACATTGCCCTTCATCTCTGGGTATGGACCAACCAGTAGTTGCGTTCAGGGACTTCAATATCGCCTCAATATATCATCTATTTTAGGGCATCCCCAGATCATAAGAATAAAATTAGCATCTAGTCCAATGCAGTGGGGCAGGAGGTGGGTCCGGAGGGTAAACCTAATATATCACATTGAATTGAATTATCCTTAAATGGAATATGCAGAACATTTGACTATTTTACTAAGGAACACATATTCGCAACTACATTTCCCATACTGCCATTGAAGAACCCCAAACCTGCCCCTACAAAGTACTCTTTATAATACTTTACCAATGTCACCAACTTACAAATGCATCATTTTCACTAGTCTTACCCCATCTCTTCGTTGCCCTACCAATCTCCATCCTGAATTGTACTAGGATTTCTTAATGTAGTATTACCCTCCTGCCCTTGGTAAGCTGGTTCTGTCTGCATTTGATTTTAAATAAATCGTAAGATCTTGAACTCTCGATGCCCTATTTGAATGTGTGTTGTCCACTGCTGGTTTCACTGGTTATTTCTAAGAGTATGGTGCATCCCCAGGAGAGACAAATGGATTCTTAAACTATACAGAAAGTCATAATGCAGGTGAGCATTCATTGATTGAAAGGGGGCGGTTACTACCCAAGAGGGCAGTGACAAATGCATAGCTCGGATTTAAGAATAATACTCGATTCTGGTTGGCTTAGACTCCCAAACAGTTGTCTTCAAGAAGCTTTAGGGTTGAGGCTCGTGTTAATATTTAGGTCACAGCTGTGCCTTACATTTTCTTCCTCCCCCAATTATATTACTATTAGTAGTAGCAGTACTAGAATGAGTATTATTACTGTTGTTTTTGCTATTATTATTATTGCATCAAATGCCATTATTTCCCCATGACATGAAGTCTAGTGCATTTTCTGTGTATAGTATTCATTTTGTGGTAATTTAACTGTGTTGTATTTTCTAATGTGTTCACGAGTTATGGAAAGCGCGTCAGTTTTCAGATTTATAAAAATGCCGAGCCTAAAATACATTTTTCCTGACTTTCTTGTTTGGTGTGCTCAGGCCTCTAGTTTGTTCAGCTGATCTAAGCTATTATCTCTGTTGAATAAACCTGTATCTCAAGTTTGATTTGATTGTTGTTATTGAGCCTTCAAAATGTGCACCTTTTTATGCAACACACAGCGATAAGCTGCATTACAATTCACGGTTCTGTTGACGATGAACGTCACTTAGTTACTGATGTAAAATTTAAAATAACTCTGGCTTTAACATCACAAGGCTATTCTAGATCGATTTCAATGCGTTACCTCTCTTCAAGAAAGCAAATTCAGTCTTTGCTCTTTTCCTTTGTGGTGAGAGGGCCGAACTGCAGAACCCTGTGCACTGCACATCCTATCTTCGAGTGTTTGCGGGTGTAATTTCATTTCATATATTTATAGTGCCCTTCTTTCCAGATGTGCTTCTTTAGTTGGACGATCCCGTCCTCTGCGTGTGCGAATCAGGTACAAACGGCGCCACTATAAATTGAGTACATTATGCAAAGGAGCATCAACAGAGGGCATGAAGGCCTTGCCTGGGAGTTTATTCTTTAGTATGTGACATTTCAGTACGCTCAAGGCATTTTGTGGAGGCAACTTCTTTGTTTATTCCAAGTTGGGTCACTCATGAAAAAACATAATACACTGATTCTGGATTACCCTTTATGAGTGTTCATCTTCTGCCTGAGAACAATTTGGTGTGTGATGTGCACAGGCTCTGCATGTACCGAGAGACATTACATAAGCATGTATCACACAATTATAATATTTTAGATAGATGCTTGCCTTGGTGTCCATTTAAGACTATTGCAGCAGTAGTACTCCCTAATTTCCTGCGTTTAAACCAGAGATGGGGGACGCTGCACGTGATGTGTCCTTTATGGTGTGATGGTCACCCTCTTGCGTTTCTCGGAATATGGGACCCAAGTGATAATGAAAGTGAGGGTGTGGAAGAATAGTGGATTGTAAGTCATTAGTCTGTACTTTTTCATCGACTTTTCAATCTCGTGGTGGTCATCCAGAGGCAAACAACAATGGGGTTCTGTTAGCACCGTGTACATCTTTTCCACAACTTCTTGGACAGTTTGGCCTCAGAGAAATGCATGTTTATAGTTTGTACAGGTGAAGAGTGCATCACTGGGTGGGTCTAGTCTTCGGACCTTTCACCAAACACTGTCTCTGTGTTCTTACCTTTAGTATCAAAACACTGGCGAACTTTGGGAGCTTGTTATTACGGTTTCTTTGTGCTCCATGTCCTTCTGGTTTTTTTTATGCTGCTTTTATCTCCATTCATGTCTTTTTACCAACACTGGAGAGTTTTATGAGCCATGGTAGTCCTGCTGGTATCCTGGGATCTATGTATATATTGTGGAAGACAGAAGAAGACAAACATGAACGTTCATAAAGCCAATTTATTCAGGCAGTTAATTAAACTTTCTTGATGAGGTTTATACAAATCTGCAGCTAGATTCCTTTTTAGGTCTCGCCTGCGAGGGCTGCTCATGCGCATTCTCACTGGCGAGATTTTATGTTTTTTGGTCAGCTTCAGTATCGGGCTTTAAGCCCCGCCCCTCTTTCCCATTGGCCGGCGTCACCATTTATGCTAAACGGTGGCCAGCCATTGGGAAAAAGCTTTTGTTGACGTATACTTTTCTCTTTTTGAGACTGCCATGTTGGCCCCATAAAGATAAGAAACCTTTTACGCCAAAAGGAAGTCAGACGAGCTCATCCAAGTGGGCCGTCTCAAAATGAGAAAAGTCTGTGTCATAACTGCGGCTGCCTGTGGAGCGCTTGTTTTCTTTTGAGCATAATAAACACTTACACTGTTAAACTGCTTGTCAAATATCTTTTATTTTGAATATTATGAGCAATTTATGAACAACACACTATGCGTAGTCATTGTTAGTTGGCTCCCGCTGTCTAATTTTGTAGCTCCATTTACTTATCTTGGCAATAAATGTCAGACTTGCCAACCACTAAGCTAATTTGTATTGTACTGCTGGAGCGAGCAAACTGCTGGCAAACCATACATGTTCTCTGAACGCCCTGAAGTTGAGCGTGATAGTACCTGTGGACGAATCCTGAGCACAAGAGTGTTCACGGTAGGTGCAGTCCTTCATGTCAATGGTCAATTTAGGGCGACTGATTAGGAATTGAAGTAGTTATATACACCTAACATATCCGCTCATTCGCTATACTGAAACTTCTTCATGCACGGTCTAGTTGTTGCAGCAGTGTGTCCCTGGATGTAAAGAACAACTGTAGTGGCGAGTTCAAGTCTTTGGACTTCGTGTGCTCTTGTAGCATGAATTTCCTGCGAGCTGCCCTGCTTGCCTCCCCCTTGCTTCAGCACCTGACCCAAGCAACAGGGTCTTCTGCAAACCCCTGGGCTGACCGCCATTTCTTTGTCCTGCAAATACAGTGTCTGTATAGAGGACAATCTGCACCAAGCAGTCCAAGCAGCAGCAAAGGAGGCCTGAACACAAACTGCCAGTGCCTGTGCAGAGGCATCCAGGAGGGGTGCCTGAGCAGACGGTGGCCAGAAAAGGTGCGGGCCGGTAATATGAGAAAGCGCAGAAAGGGGTGCAGAGCAATAGATTTCAGACGCAGAGGAGGGATGGGCGGGGGCCCCAGGCTTAAAGATACGAGGGTGTGTCATCACAGAGAGAAGGGGGCCCGACAAGCAAAGGAGGCTTGTAGTGAGTTATTTTATTTATTTATCTTTTTTGGAAGTATCCGAGCTTCTCACATTTGCCACAGTTCATAATAAAGTATGCCCATAAGATAAATTAGTAAATATTTCTAAGTTATGACAGAGTAATATACATGAGCCTCAATGATAACTAGAACACCAATAAAAAAAAAAGAGCAGTAAGGCAACAGCTACCTGTTCAGAGAATAAAATTTCATTGCACGTTGTTATGTTTTTTCAATCACAGTGTCTTTCTTGAGGTTGGTGCAGCAGTCCAAAGATCAGGGCTTGATCCATCACCGTTTTTTAGCTCACTGCACCATCCCAGCTCAGAACTTGGCTATATGCAAATTAGTCTGTCCCTGGCCCAGTGCATCATGGGAACAGGGCAGACCAAACTACCAAGCCAATTCTTCACCAGAAAGGAGACAAGCTTCCGGGGACCGGTTTCTGGCATTTCAGCCGTCGTCGGCCCGGCTTGCTTGAATCCTGATGGTGCAGTGAGCAAGGGACTCATGTCTGAGTATACCCTGCCACACCTATATTGGCCAAAAACGATTCAGAAAAGGGTGGTGGTGATGAACAGAGTGTCTGAATTAAGCAGACCACTCTTACCCAGTCCAAAGATCAGGGCTTGATCCATCACCGTTTTTTAGCTCACTGCACCATCCCAGCTCAGAACTTGGCTATATGCAAATTAGTCTGTCCCTGGCCCAGTGCATCATGGGAACAGGGCAGACCAAACTACCAAGCCAATTCTTCACCAGAAAGGAGACAAGCTTCCGGGGACTGGTTTCTGGCATTTCAGCCGTCGTCGGCCCGGCTTGCTTGAATCCTGATGGTGCAGTGAGCAAGGGACTCATGTCTGAGTATACCCTGCCACACCTATAGTGGCCAAAAACGATTCAGAAAAGGGTGGTGGTGATGAACAGAGTGTCTGAATTAAGCAGACCACTCTTACCCAGTCCAAAGATCAGGGCTTGATCCATCACCGTTATTTAGCTCACTGCACCATCCCAGCTCAGAACCTGGCTATATGCAAATTAGTCTGTCCCTGGCCCAGTGCATCATGGGAACAGGGCAGACCAAACTACCAAGCCAATTCTTCACCAGAAAGGAGACAAGCTTCCGGGGACCGGTTTCTGGCATTTCAGCCGTCGTCGGCCCGGCTTGCTTGAATCCTGATGGTGCAGTGAGCAAGGGACTCATGTCTGAGTATACCCTGCCACACCTATAGTGGCCAAAAACGATTCAGAAAAGGGTGGTGGTGATGAACAGAGTGTCTGAATTAAGCAGACCACTCTTACCCAGTCCAAAGATCAGGGCTTGATCCATCACCGTTATTTAGCTCACTGCACCATCCCAGCTCAGAACCTGGCTATATGCAAATTAGTCTGTCCCTGGCCCAGTGCATCATGGGAACAGGGCAGACCAAACTACCAAGCCAATTCTTCACCAGAAAGGAGACAAGCTTCCGGGGACCGGTTTCTGGCATTTCAGCCGTTGTCGGCCCGGCTTGCTTGAATCCTGATGGTGCAGTGAGCAAGGGACTCATGTCTGAGTATACCCTGCCACACCTATAGTGGCCAAAAACGATTCAGAAAAGGGGGTTGTGATGAACAGAGTGTCTGAATTAAGCAGACCACTCTTACCCAGTCCAAAGATCAGGGCTTGAGCCATCACCGTTATAAAGTCCAAAGGCAGCTTCTCCTTGCCTGGTATAATAGACATGCTTATCATAAACGTTTCATCGTATTTCATAAGTGACGTCACCTAGGTGGTTGTAAACCAAGGTTGATGTGACAGTTTAGATTAACTTTGCCTTGGTATGATCTCACCATATGTTTAGGTCAGAGCTCACTTAAAGTTCTAATCGATCGGTAGTTAGTTGAATGTGTGTGAACTTACTATCTTCTTCATTAAACATGAGTAGTTTTGCCCCTAAAGAATCCTGCCTGTGCTTTATGATACCTCAGAAATCACTCGGATTTTGTGCCAGAAGTGGTTGGAACATCAGGCCGCTGTCAGATATAATCTACACTCAGACCTGTTTGTTTGCACAGTGTAAACATGCTAATTCTTAGATGTAGCCCGACATAAGAAATCTAGTATTCTATAAATCACGCCTTGGGGACCATTGAAGCATTGTGTACTCTATACCGAACTTAAAATGTGACTAATTCAAACTCCCAGAGCGTCATCAATTTCTGCGCACAATCATCCATGTTATAATGGTAAACTTCACAGCTGAAACTGTTTGCACAAATCATGAAATAATTTTGAATGTTGTGGACAAGTAGCACACAGGTTTCCTCAGCCACCCAGAGTTCTAGACATATGTGACACAAAAGTCTTAAACTTAATTGATGGATGGAAAAATAGTTGCCTTCTGTGACGTCAGTAACTAGTACGTTTGTGCGACCAAGACCGACCACCTCCATCCAAGTGCTGGACCGTGTCACAGCTGTGGAGTTGTAGCCCTTTAGATTTATCATATGCATTACACCTTACTCTTCACTATCTCGTAGCGGTCAACACACAGTAAACCGCATAGGATTTATTCTAGTGCGACTCTAGTGATGGCATACAGACCTACTCCAACAGTTTTTATACAGAGGGCCAATCGGAACTTTGAGTTTAAATTTATTTTATTGGGTCTCAGAAGAAGAAAGACATGTACAGAATTATATTCTTTCAGTGGTGGCCGGTAAGTTTTGGAGGGAGGGGGGGCTGACGGGACACACACTCACGCACACATACACATAACACACAAAGCAATGTATTCACACACAAGCACACATGCAAACAAACACATCCATTCATAACACTCTTCACCAAACATTCATACATACATGCACGCGTGCACACAAATGCATCCATTCACAACACAGTTCACCAACCATCATACATACACGCACGCACGCACCAAACAGTTTAAAAGAAAAACAAACCCTTGCCTGTAGCCAGTTCTGCCTCGAAGTTTCCAGGAGGCTTGGGACTGCTGCCTTCCCTCATTGGATGACCTAAGGTCAGCCAATGAGGGTAGACAGCAGTCCCAATGTCATCACAGAGTGGCATGGGGTCTGTGAGACTGCTGACCCATCCCCACTCTGATGAAGTATCACTTGTTGACCCTCGACCCTGGGCACTTCAGGGCTTAAAACTGAAGCCCCAGATGCGAGGCAATCAGTGACACTACCCCTCATCACTGAGGAGAGGGCCTCAGGGAACTCTGCTAAGCTGAGGATATTACGCCCACAAGAGCTGTGACTTCCTCAGCCCAGCAAAGTTCAGCTCAGGCAGCCAGGAGCCCGCGCTAAATGCACATGTCTGGCTCCTGGCTGTTTGAACTGAAAGTGAACAGTGTCTGTCAGGCCGACCTTTCTGCAGCCTGACAGACACTGTTCATGAGGGGCGAAAGGTGGAGGGACGTGGCCCCTCAGCCCCAATGGATTAGCCGCTCCTGGTTTCTTTCCCAGATGTTCTACGCGCCACACTATTTCACAACTAACAAGTCCAATCCAAACCACATAATTCCACTACAAACAACACACATCCACTCTGCTCCAAACAAAAAATATAAGTAAAAAACAATATAATTTACAATGCCAATAGCTCAAACTCTTGCAAATGCGAGACCTACTGCATTGCAAATGCTTGTTTGTCAGGGAAGTCTGGTGCAATCCAGGATCTTTCCCAACTTTGGATGCAAAACCGGTACACTGCTTCTACAGTGGTCCCTCTAGGGCAGAGGTCTTCAAACTTTTGGATGCCGAGACCCCCCTGTCAATATTTTCAAGCGTAAGGACCCCCTCCTGACAAACATTTCTAAACCTCTAGGTTATGAGGAAGGTGAGGACCAAATTATGCAACAGGCTTGACTAAATTGTGTGAGTAGAAAATGTAAATAATGTTCTGTGATGCTGCGTATTTTGGGGTAGCATTGCTTTATTATTTAGAATTTTTTTAAACACAGTAATACTGAGGAAAGATTTCACCCCATCAGTACCAGTTTATAACCAAAATACAGCAATTAACATCAGAAAGATGTCTAGTCAATCTCTGCCACATTAGAAAGAAGCTCACCTGGCCATGGCCGGGAGCAGCAAGGGTGAGTGCATGGTGATCAGTGTAAGTGCAGGGTGAGCGGGTGAATTGTGTGAGTACATGGTGATTGGTGTGAGTGCATGGTGATCAGTGTGAGTGCATGGTGATCAGTGTGAGTGCATGGTGATCAGTGTGAGTGCATGGTGATCAGTGTGAGTGCATGGTGATCAGTGTGAGTGCAGGGGGAGCAGGTGAATAGTGCGAGTGCAGGGTGAGCGGGCGAATAGTGTGAGTGCAGCGTGAGCGGGTGAATAGTGTGAGTGCATGGTGATCAGTGTGAGTGCATTGTGATCAGTGTGAGTGCATGGTGATAGCTATGAGTTCATGGTGATCGCTATGAGTGCATGGTGATCAGTGTGAGTGCATTGTGATCGTTGGGAGTGCAAGATGAACGTGAAAGTTAAGGCGAGAATGAGAAGTGAGTAGGCTGAAAGCAGGGTGCATTCCCAGAAACTTAAAGGGTAGGGTTTCAGATATAAGTTAAATTATTGTTATAATGGCATTAATCAGGGTTCGAGGGTGGAGGAAATAAATAATGTGCTGATCCTGCAACAAACTTCCAGTCTAATGATTAGGGTTACCAGCTCATTATTTTGATGGCCCAGAAATAAGCAGTCACCTACAGCTGTATTTTTTGCACTTATCTGTGAATACTTAGAACAGCAAATATAAATAGAAAGCACTTTCAATTGTGTTCTAGGAATGCCTTAATGATCCATGACTAATAATTAAAGAGAATAAAGACAGAACAGTCACATACCTACTTAATACATACTTTTTTATTTATAACTCAAATTAGTGTCAAGAGTAGGCCTCTGCAGGATCTTTAAACAACACATAGCAGGCATGTTTCTTTTGGCAAACCAACTTTACATTTCTTTTCATTAAATGCATTCTCACACTACAGCAGTAAGTGTAACAATACAAATGTAAGAAATAGGCAGAGTGGGGGCCCAGGGGGTACTGGAACCATAAAAAACTAATCTTTAGTAATCAGTTAACAAAGGCATGTAAATATGTTAATGGTCTTTAAAGACCTGTGAAAACTCAAGCCGGAGATAAGACTCCAGACACTGCCCAACCGAGGCCCCAGGAGCTCGAGCTGCACTGCAGCAGCCCGGGCTGAGAGACAGGATGGGGAAGGAGGGGGGCTGAAGCCCTGGAGGCAGAAGTGACACTGTGAAGGCGCGACCCCCTTTGCATCGTTCCACGGCCCCCCTGGGGGTCGCGCCCCACAGTTTGAAGACCCCTGCTCTAGGGTAATCCGGATATTAAAACATTTAGAACCCGGGCTCTTCGTGGAAGTATCAATGAATGATCCAACAGGGAAGAAAAACATAACCTTTGCTCAGGTTTATGACTTTTATAGCCATTCATTTTTCACAATGTATCCTCTCACTGTTTTAGACCACTGGTGAATGTTAATTAATTTCTACCTTTCTGTAACCAGAATTTTCCTTCTGAGGCACATATTGACTATGTTTTCCTTTACTTCCTTATGATACTCTAGGCGCTTTTCTCCAATGTGTAGGTTTCATAGGTTCATTCCTCTAAAGCTTTGCTTTTTAGGTCTCACCTGCCAACAGTCCGCGCTCTGTTGCTGGGAGGGGGTTCGTTTACTATAATGGGCTTGAAGCCCACCCTTTGCTTACAATTTGTTGGCATCACTGCCACTCTTCTTTGCTTCCTCCTAATTACCAGCACATGGCAGGCATCAATTCCATTTCCCTATGTTTTGAACATGGATCAAGCACGAATTGATTCATCTTAATCAGTGTCTGTCTGCTGCTTGCGCAGTGTTGCTTCATCCCCTCCCGCCCACCACTCTTCTGTATTGTGTCTTCCCCCTCCCACCCACCCATCTCTGTGTTGCTTCTTCCCCGTTTCAACCCACCTCTTCTCTGTTACTTTTTCCTCCTCCCAACCAACCCTTTTCCGTGTTGCTTCTTCCACTTCCCACCCACCCTTTCTCTATGTTGCTTCTTCACCCTCCCACCCGCCCTTCTCTTTGTTGCTTCTTCAACCTCCCACCCACCCCTTATCTGTGTTGCTGCTTATCCCTCCCAACCACCCCTTCTTTGTATTGCTTCTTCCCCTCCTACCCACCCCTTCTCTTTGTTGCTTCGTCCCCCTCCCACCCACCCCTTTTGTGTTGCTTCTTCCCCCTCCCACTAACCCCTTCTCTGTGTTGCTTCTTCCCCTCCCACCCACCCCTTCTCTGTGTTGCTTCTTCCCCTCCCACCCACCCCTTCTCTGTGTTGCTTCTTCCCCTCCCACCCACCCCTTCTCTGTGTTGCTTCTTCCCCTCCCACCCACCCCTTCTCTGTGTTGCTTCTTCCCCCTCCCACCCACCCCTTCTCTATGTTGCTTCTTCCCCCTCCCACCCACCCCTTCCCTATGTTGCTTCTTCCCCCTCCCATGCACCCCTTCTCTGTGTTGCTTCTTCCCCTTTCCCACCCACCCCTTCTTTTTGTTGCTTCTTCCAGCTCCCACACACCCATTCTCTGTTAGTTCTTTTCCCTCCCACCCATCCCTTCTCTGTGTTTCTGTGTTGCTTCTTCTCACTCCCAACCACCCCTTCTCTGTGTTGTTCCTTCCCACTCCCACCCACCCATTTTTTGTATTGCTTCTCTGCCCTCTCAACCATGCCTCCTCTGTGTTGTTTCTCCCCCACCCACCCCTTCTCCTTTTTGCTTCTTCCCCTTAATCCCACCCCTTCTCCGTGTTGCTTCTCCCCCCTCCTGCCCACCCCTTCTACATGTTACTTCTTCCTCCTCACCACCTACCCCTTCTCCATGTTGCTTCTTCCTCCTCTCATCCACATCTTCTCTGTGTCACTTCTTCCCCCTGGCACCCTCCCACCCCTCCTCCGTGTCACTTCTTTTCCCTGAGTTCCCTGTCTAGCGTCTTCCCCCTCCCTCAACCTTTCCCCATGTTGCTTCTTCCTCCTTCCATCTACCCCTTCTCTGTGTTGCTCCTTCATCCTCCCACACACCCTTCTCAGTGTTAGTTCTTCCCCGTTCCAACCCACCTCTTCTCCCTGTTGCTTTTTCCACCCCCACCCACCCTTTTCCTTGTTACTTCTTCCACCTACCTCCCACCCTTTCTCTGTGTTGCTTCTTTCCCCTTTTTCCCCCATCTTCCCACCCCTTCTCTGTGTTGCTTCTTCCCCCTCCCACCCCTTCTCTGTGTTGCTTCTTCCCCCTCCCACCCCTTCTCTGTGTTGCTTCTTCCCCCTCCCACCCCTTCTCTGTGTTGCTTCTTCCCCCTCCTACTCACCCCTTCCCTGTGTTGCTTCTTCCCCTCCCACCCACTCCCTCTCTGTGTTGCTTCTTCCCCCTCCCACTCCCCCTCTGCGTTGCTTCTTCCCCCTCCCACTCACCCCCTCTCTGTGTTGCTTCTTCCTTCTCCCACCTACCCCTTCTCCATGTTATTCCTCCTTCCAACCAACCTTTTCCATGTTGCTTCTTCCACTTCCCACCCACCCTTTCTCTGTTTCTTCTTTTCCTCCCATCCGCCCCTCTGTGTTGCTTCTTCTTCCTCCTATTCACCCCTTCTCCATGCAATTTTTTTCTCCTCCCAACCAACACTTTTCGGTTTTGCTTCTTCCCCCTCCCACCCACCCCTTCTCTGACTTGCTTCTTCCCCCCACCCACCCCTTCTCTTTGTTGCCTCTTCGCTCTCCCACCCACCCATCTCTGTGTTGCTTCTTCCCCGTTTCAACCCACCTCTTCTCTGTTACTTTTTCCTCCTCCCAACCAACCCTTTTCCGTGTTGCTTCTTCCACTTCCCACCCACCCTTTCTCTATGTTGCTTCTTCACCCTCCCACCCGCCCTTCTCTTTGTTGCTTCTTTAACCTCCCACCCACCCCTTATCTGTGTTGCTGCTTATCCCTCCCAACCACCCCTTCTTTGTATTGCTTCTTCCCCTCCTACCCACCCCTTCTCTTTGTTGCTTCGTCCCCCTCCCACCCACCCCTTTTGTGTTGCTTCTTCCCCCTCCCACTAACCCCTTCTCTGTGTTGCTTCTTCCCCTCCCACCCACCCCTTCTCTGTGTTGCTTCTTCCCCTCCCACCCACCCCTTCTCTGTGTTGCTTCTTCCCCTCCCACCCACCCCTTCTCTGTGTTGCTTCTTCCCCTCCCACCCACCCCTTCTCTGTGTTGCTTCTTCCCCCTCCCACCCACCCCTTCCCTATGTTGCTTCTTCCCCCTCCCACCCACCCCTTCCCTATGTTGCTTCTTCCCCCTCCCACGCACCCCTTCTCTGTGTTGCTTCTTCCCCTTTCCCACCCACCCCTTCTTTTTGTTGCTTCTTCTAGCTCCCACTCACCCATTCTCTGTTAGTTCTTTTCCCTCCCACCCACCCCTTCTCTGTGTTTCTGTGTTGCTTCTTCTCACTCCCAACCACCCCTTCTCTGTGTTGTTCCTTCCCACTCCCACCCACCCATTTTTTGTATTGCTTCTGTGCCCTCTCAACCATGCCTCCTCTGTGTTGTTTCTCCCCCACCCACCCCTTCTCCATTTTGCTTCTTCCCCTTAATCCCACCCCTTCTCCGTGTTGCTTCTCCCCCCTCCTGCCCACCCCTTCTACATGTTACTTCTTCCTCCTCACCACCTACCCCTTCTCCATGTTGCTTCTTCCTCCTCTCATCCACATCTTCTCTGTGTCACTTCTTCCCCCTGGCACCCTCCCACCCCTCCTCCGTGTCGCTTCTTTTCCCTGAGTTCCCTGTCTAGCGTCTTCCCCCTCCCTCAACCTTTCCCCATGTTGCTTCTTCCTCCTTCCATCTACCCCTTCTCTGTGTTGCTCCTTCATCCTCCCACACACCCTTCTCAGTGTTAGTTCTTCCCCGTTCCAACCCACCTCTTCTCCCTGTTGCTTTTTCCACCCCCACCCACCCTTTTCCTTGTTACTTCTTCCACCTACCTCCCACCCTTTCTCTGTGTTGCTTCTTTCCCCTTTTTCCCCCATCTTCCCACCCCTTCTCTGTGTTGCTTCTTCCCCCTCGCACCCCTTCTCTGTGTTGCTTCTTCCCCCTCCCACCCCTTCTCTGTGTTGCTTCTTCCCCCTCCTACTCATCCCTTCCCTGTGTTGCTTCTTCCCCTCCCACCCACTCCCTCTCTGTGTTGCTTCTTCCCCCTCCCACTCACCCCTCTGCGTTGCTTCTTCCCCCTCCCACTCACCCCCTCTCTGTGTTGCTTCTTCCTTCTCCCACCTACCCCTTCTCCATGTTATTCCTCCTTCCAACCAACCTTTTCCATGTTGCTTCTTCCACTTCCCACCCACCCTTTCTCTGTTTCTTCTTTTCCTCCCATCCGCCCCTCTGTGTTGCTTCTTCTTCCTCCTATTCACCCCTTCTCCATGCAATTTTTTTCTCCTCCCAACCAACACTTTTCGGTTTTGCTTCTTCCCCCTCCCACCCACCCCTTCTCTGACTTGCTTCTTCCCCCCACCCACCCCTTCTCTTTGTTGCCTCTTCGCTCTCCCACCCACCCATCTCTGTGTTGCTTCTTCCCCGTTTCAACCCACCTCTTCTCTGTTACTTTTTCCTCCTCCCAACCAACCCTTTTCCGTGTTGCTTCTTCCACTTCCCACCCACCCTTTCTCTATGTTGCTTCTTCACCCTCCCACCCGCCCTTCTCTTTGTTGCTTCTTCAACCTCCCACCCACCCCTTATCTGTGTTGCTGCTTATCCCTCCCAACCACCCCTTCTTTGTATTGCTTCTTCCCCTCCTACCCACCCCTTCTCTTTGTTGCTTCGTCCCCCTCCCACCCACCCCTTTTGTGTTGCTTCTTCCCCCTCCCACCCACCCCTTCTCTGTGTTGCTTCTTCCCCTCCCACCCACCCCTTCTCTGTGTTGCTTCTTCCCCTCCCACCCACCCCTTCTCTGTGTTGCTTCTTCCCCCTCCCACCCACCCCTTCTCTGTGTTGCTTCTTCCCCCTCCCACCCACCCCTTCTCTGTGTTGCTTCTTCCCCCTCCCACCCACCCCTTCCCTATGTTGCTTCTTCCCCCTCCCATGCACCCCTTCTCTGTGTTGCTTCTTCCCCTTTCCCACCCACCCCTTCTTTTTGTTGCTTCTTCCAGCTCCCACTCACCCATTCTCTGTTAGTTCTTTTCCCTCCCACCCATCCCTTCTCTGTGTTTCTGTGTTGCTTCTTCTCACTCCCAATCAACTCCGAAATATCTTTGGTTTAAACCTCCGACAGTCTATTTTGTTGTCTCTTCTCACAGCAGGGTAATTGTCACTTCCTATCTTGATTAAATACTGAGCATGTCTGCCTCTCGTTTTTGGAAAAGGCATTTAGCATGTGTAGCTCCACAACACTGTACATCTCCTTTATCCCCTTTATCCCCATCTGGTACAAGATATGTTGCTCCCTAATATATCCCTCTTGGTCTAAAAAACATTTATTTGCAAACAACCCAGTTCTTTTAGAAGCGTTCTACATACTAACAAACTCCTACATGGAATCAAAGGCGTGAGATGTTATCATATATTGTAGGTCGAGCTAATTGGTAACAAATTGAATAATATTAGCACAAGATTTTAAAGCGCTATAGGGCAATTCTGTGGCAACTCTGACCAGTTTTCTTACCACACAATGCCACTCCATACCATGCCACATCATTCCACTCCACCAACACAATTCTACTCCATGCCACACAATTCCACATCACAGTTCCACTCTAAACCACTCAATTCCACACCACTCCATACCACATAAATATGTTCCACTCCACTTAATCAGGGTTAAAAGCAACCTTGATGCACTCAGTGTAAACGAATAAACAGAGAAAATAGTACTCAGAATCAAAATTTAGGCAAAATGTTCAGTTGCGTCCAAAAGGAGAAGGCCCTGCAAGCCTGTGGTCATGAAATGAAAAGGTTCACCAGACTTGTGTTTGGACAGCCTAATGCACTGTGCTAATCACTCATAAGAATGTAGATCAAAAGTCTTTTGTAGTTATAAATAAAGTTTAACAGTTCAAATAATGATTAAGCACAATGTTCAGACATCAATGAAATACACGACATCTAGTTCTTGCTTGTAGTAGTGGTATTTCTTTACATGAAATCAAAAAGTTTGTCCGAGGGAAATGTTCAAAGTCACAAAATCCCAACGTGAGGTGAACAGTTCTTCAAAATCAATTCAATTTAAAAGTCCCAATGCATTTCGGGCTGTAACAGTAGCCCTTCGTCAGGGGGATCTAGAGAAACAATATCATGTTTTAGTATGAGGGGTCTTAGCTGCAGGCTTTTATTCAACGCAAGAGGAAGCGAGGAAGGTAAGTAGGGGGAATGAATGGGCATAGAAAAGCAAAAGATCAACAAAAAAAATGAGCTAAAGTAATACAATAGCGAGAGAAGGACCAAAGAAAATTAGTGGATGGCCTGTGAACAACTTAATGGCACACAATTCTACTCCATGCCACACAATTTCCACTCCATGGCCCACAATTCCACACCACACAATTCCACTCCATGCCACACAATTCTACGGCACATAATTCCTCTGCATGCCACACAATTCCGCATCACAGAGTTCCACTCTAAGCTACACAATTTCACACCACACAATTCCACTCTACTCGCCACACAAATCCATTCCACTCCACTTCATGCCAACACAGTTCCACTCCACGTCACACAATCCCACTCCATGCCACACAATTCCACGCCACAGAGTTCCACTCCACGCAACACAATTCGACTCCACACAATAAAGTTCCACAACACGCCACACAATTCCTCTCCTCTCACGCAATTTCATTCCACTTCGTGCAGTTACACTCTACGTCACACAATTCCACTCCACATAATTCCACTCAATGCCACTCCACCTCACATAATTTCATGCCAAACTATTCCACTCCACTCCACGCCACACAATTCCACTCCACCCTGCACAATTCAGTTCCACTCCAAACCACTGAATCCCACACCACTCCACGCAATTCCATGCCACGCAATTCCACTCCACACCACACAATTGCACACCACAGAATTCCAATCCATGCCACACAAATTCCGGTCTATTGCCCACATTTCCATGCTACACAATTCCACTGCATGCCACACAATTCTGGATCACACAGTTCCACTCTAAGCCACACAATTCCACTCTACTTGCCACACAAATCCATTCCACTCCACGTCATGCCACACAGTCCCACTCTGCTCCATACCACACAATCCCACTGCATGCCACACAATTCCACGCCACACAGTTCCATTCCACACAACACAATTCGACTCCAAACAACAATGTTCTACTACACAACACTCCACACAATTCCTCTCCACTCACGCAATCCCATTCTACACCGCACAGTTACACTCAACGTAACACAATTCTACTCCACCTCACATTATGCCACTCCACACAATTTCATGCCATGCAGTTACACTCCACTCCGCACAATTCATTTCCATTCCACACCATTCCATGCCACACAGTTCCACTCCACTTCATGCCACAAAATTACACACTACATAGTTCCACTATGCGCCACATAGTACTTCTCTTTGTCACACAATTCCACTCCTCTCAATTTCAGTCAACTTCAATCCACACCATTCCACTCCACAAAATTCCACTCCACACAATTTCACTCCATGCCACACAATTTCACTACATGCCACACAATTTCACTCCACTCCATGCCGCACAATTCCACTCCATACAATTCCATTTCACTCCACACAATTTCACTCCATTCAATTCCACTTCATGCCATCCAATTCCACTTCAATCCATGCCACACCACACAATGCCACTCCACTCTACTCCTCTCCACACAATGCCATGCCACTCCACTCCAGGCCACACAGTGCCACTTCCCTCCGATTCTCTCCTCTCCACTCAATGCCTCTCCACTCCATACCACAAAATGATAATCCACTCCATGCAGTGCCATCCATGCAACACAATGCCAGTCTGCTCCACTCAATCCCACTGCTCTCCACATAGTTTCACTCCACTCCTAGCCACACATTGCTACTCCATTCCACACAATGCCACTATGCCACACAGTGCCACTCCACTCCACATATTGCCACTCCACTCCATGCCACACAGTGCCACTCCACTCTACACAATGTCCCTTCATGCTACACAGTGCCACTCCATTTCATGCTACACAATGCCACTCCACTTCACTCTACTCAACACAATGCCACTCCATTTCACGAAATGTCACTCCACTCCATGCCTTACAATACCATTCCACGCCTCACAATACCACTCCACTCTGCACAATATCACTCCTCACCGCACAGTGTCACTCCACTCCACACCGCAGCGTCACTGCACTCTATAACAGTTCCACTCAATGGCACTCAGTTCCGCTCCATGCCACACAGTTCTATTGCAATAGATTTCACATAGGGAGGCCTATTGACTTTGCCACTGCTTGCTCCCTGTCATTGTCTTTCACAGAGAATACTTGGCTATGCCTCGCTCTCCCTCTCTTTTAAGGAATACGTATGCACCACTGCAGACACCAATGTAAAATAGCCCATTCCCGCCACACAGAGCGCATTCTAGGTATCACAACACACGGAATTGCCCACCATGCTAGGAGAGACAACATGTCCTTCAAATCCCCCATCTTCAGGGAGCATGACTGCCTCCTTGCTGGTATATCATGCAAGGCCATTGTTACCGTGTCACAAACCACTCGGCCTTTGACGCACCAGGGTGGAGCACAAACATGCCTATTCTAAAATAGCTGGTTCATAAACCACCGGTTTGCTTTTCGCTAACCACAGGCCTGGGGTTGAAAAACAAGGCTGTTCATCAGCTTTGAAAAGACAAAAATAATGTTTGTAAAACCAATTAGTTTACATGCTCTTGAAGGAAGCCAAACATTCTGTGGTGATATGTCCGTCTCCCTCTTGTGCAGATGCATGTATGGAAGAGTGCAGCTGACGGGGAGATGGCAGTGTGAGTGACGTGTTCAATACGCCCTCAACCACCCAATTCCAAGAGTGAAACAGAAGTCATTGTAGGTAATGTAGACACAGATACTCAGCAAGCCTCTGAAATCGACAGGCTGATTTCAGAGGCGTGCTGAGTATATTTTTCTAAATGGGCTTGTAGAGTGACAACTCTACAAGCCCATGAAGTGAAAAGAAAGCAAAAGTGAAGCACGCAGGTTGATGGTCATCTCTTCACATACCCTCCAGCGTTGAGAAAATGTATTTTGAAAAAAACAATTGATCTTATCTACGTAATGAATTAGGCTGGATTTAGAAGTGGACTTTTTCCATGAAGGTTGTTTTGACGCTCTATAGACAGAAGAATTCTAATTCACTATGGAGATGTCCAGAAGTTCAGCATTAGGTCATATTCCCTGCATTCAAACATCTTTCTCAACCGTGTCTAACGAAGAAGTCAGGTCTGTGGCTGTTGCAAGTCACATGTTCTCTCAATGATGGGTATGTTCTTCATCAGCATCGAACCCCATGTTTGAGAGCTGAGCAGATGGTAGACATTTTCTGCTTACAATCCCCCGTGTGCATTCCTTTGGATTCCTACATTGTCAAAGCAAAGGATATAGTGTCACAATCTTGACCGGCCCTCTAATGAATGTTTCATGGTATATCATTGCACGCAAGTGCAGGAGATCATTGATTGAGTGTTAGGTACAACGGAGGTGATCACCTTTTGAAAAACCAAAGCCACGTCCTTTGCAAGGAAAGGCCCCAAATAAAAAAAAACTAAATCTATGGTTTAATGGACAATGGGTAGAGTTTGTAACAGAATATAACTATCTGGTCTTGAGGTTTAGCCGGAATCTGAATTTAAAAAAACATCTCAGTATGCTCAAACAGTGGAGTGAAGCAGTGGCGGGTGCTCTGGTCCGATTGGATATGGAATTGGGTCATAGCTCTGTGGAGCTGATAAGAGAGACAAATATTTAGAAAATGATCATTCTGCTGCTCTATGGCGCTGAGATTTCGCAGAGAAGGACATCCAGCGTTTGGAAATAATTGATCAAATGGAAGTGCTGGCTGGGTCTACCAGAGGGGGTCAGCTAATCCGCACTGGGACTAGACCTAGCTCTTGTAAACATTAAATTAAAAAAATCTTTTGAATTATTGGGAGAGGATTGCGAAAGCAGCAAATGGCACATTAGGTACGTTCCTAAATCCTATCCTCAGTCTATGCCCGCATTGTCATGTATGGTGAATCCGGGCAAAATCAAAGGTTTTGTGGACCAGATGGGGGCCTTAAACTAAGAGCTGTGTCAAAGAGCAGCCAGGGAGCAAATCATGAAACCTTTGAGCAAGGACCCACATCCTGGCCCCTGCAGGAAGGGGTTCAATGGAGTAATACATAAAAGATATATAGGCTAGAGGTTGCCTTCCTACAGCCTTTCTGTGTCGGAAAGGCCGGTACAGAAAGGCTACAAGAATCTGACATTGTAATCCCTCGGGTGGAAAGAGCTGCCCTTGGGATTACTGAAGTCATTCCGACTGCGGACAAGCTCTGAGCCCGTTGGAAGCCAGTCGTAATGACCGGTCGGATTCCTTTCTGACCAACACCATCCTAATGGGTTGGTCGGAAAGGAATCCGATCAGCTGATTACGATGCAGTAGGAATGGCTCCGACCGACGTAAACTACTGCATCGTAATCAGCCCTTTAGTGTTTTTCTTAAAATAAGAGGAGTCCTTTTAATTCTGTTTTTGGCGCTTTTTGGTTTCAGGAAAATTGTAACATTGTTGCATATTGTCATTAAATAATGAAAATATAACTGTGTTTTAGATAAGACCAATTCTTTGACAGGAATAACTTAAGGTTAAAATAACTTGTAAATTCAAAATGCACGTTACATAAACGTCGATTGCTGCTAGGGAAAGCACTTTTGTTCTTTAAGTTTTGTAAGTACGATTATGCTTGCATTTTAAATAATGTTTTGTCCTTAGGGGTTTGGAATAATTGAGAATGGAATAATGTGTTTTGTATTTTTAAGCAGGGTAACTTCTCGATATAATTAAGTTGTGGGTGATTATAAAGTCTGAGTTAGGATGCAAGTTAAGCCTCTGACATGTATGTCAATTATTTTAGATGCTGTTAGGCAATATGTATGCCTTGTGGCAGTCCTAACATGATTTTTATCTGCACATGCAAAAACTGTCTTTTGCTGCTAAGTTTTAAATGCACTTTACTATCTTGCTGCTTCTGGTTTAATTAGTCGATATGCTTTGTGATATTCCGAGGGGCAAGATTTAATTTAGAAATGTAGGCCCAAGTGAAAAATAAACGTATCTACGACAGTAGCCCGCGTGGGTTGGATGGAGTTATCAAAGTTTTACTATTGTTTGTGTATTGCAATTTTCTTTTTCTGGATGGCAATTGGAGAGGGGCGTATAGGCCTTTTAAAATTCTTTGTATAAATATCTCTTGTTCGCTTGTGTTAAAATGTAATGATTTATTTAAAAATTGTATAGATAGGATAGTTGTTATTTTAAAGTTTTATTTGCAATGTCGGCATAATATCAAACTTAATAAACTAATCTACAACGGAGTAGGAGGATTTGAAATGCAGTAGAAGATGTAGTTGATCTAGACCATGGCACTAACCACCTGCAGCATAAACAAAACATTCTAGCCACAACTTATAATAGAACAACATACAAGTCTCAATCCATTCTATAAAATATGTTCTTTAATTACTTGAAGGAGTCCGTCACAGAAGAAAAGATAGAAGTACATAATGAGACAGCCCAACTACTGCACAGGATGGCAGCTTTAGAACCCTTTCTCGTGCAATACCAAACCTCCATACAGGTACCTTCATTAAATGGATGGAGTGACTGCAACCATGTAAGAGAGGTGTAGGCTCACTGGGCGAACAAAAATAAATATTTTCAGGGCAATGCAAATTCTGTACTCAATTTATACTGCCATTTTCCTGATGTCAATAACGTTTAAATTTATGTCAAAGAACCCTCACTTCATTCAAATGGCATATGCATTAAAATGGCAACGAGTCAGTAAAAGAGGTTTTGTTTTCCTGCAGGGTGCTTGCAGATCAAAGAAACAAAATTGCCTTTTGATATGTAGGGCTAGAAGTAAGAATCATTTTTCAGAGCTCTACGTTTTAAAGGTTTGACATTTCAGAAAATGTCAAACCAATACTCTATAGTGTCATAGTAGACCTGGTGTCCTTATTGAGTTATGTTATTTATTTAATTTCATATACATGGCATTTTTTCAAGGTACTTTACAGAGTAGCACAACAAACGCAAACATAAAATCCGATGTTAAAATTCTCAGTAGTATCATTTGTGAAATTGGGCACTCACCAAGGAAACCGAGCCAGCAAAGGAGCTTTGGGAAGAGTTCCAAAATAGTATTTGATGGTGTGTTTGCTGTCAGTGAGTTCTGTATTATGGTGCTGGGGGCTTGACTTTAGAGAACTGGGCCTCGATAAGGGTACTTGTGTCTACTATGACCTGGTGCAGAGCAGCATGCACACCAAGGGTATTATGCTGATGCATGGGAGTTGATTTTTAATTGGAGATTGTGCATATGGAAGCAGCTCAGTGAATGGAACTGTTGTTTTCTTGACTTGCTGACTTCTGTGAGTGGATCATGACTGCAGCTGGTAGAAGGTGGTGGGTTCATCTTTGTACTGTGGAAAGTAGTAGGTGGGATTGATCATGGATGAGCAGATGGAATCCAAGATTGCGTGGTTGGCAGCTTGTTATGACTGAAATGCGGGCAGGGTGACAAGTTACCGGAACAAATACAAACCTCCTTTAATTCATATGTTGAAGCTATTGGTATCCTTCTTGTCAGAAATTGGAGTATTAGTGGAGGGGAATGAGAACCCATCTCAAATAATAATTGCAATTCTTGTCAAAGTGAACCACTAAAGTTACTAAATAAATCTGTGCTTATCCCTCTGGTAGCTAGGTACAAAGCAGTGAGGCCTCACCTAGAGGCAATGTGTAAAGTATTCCTGCGGTACTTCAACAGCAATAAAGTGAAAACACAACACATGAAAAATCGTAAAACCAATTTAGAAAACTAGAGAATGTTTTAATAAATAAAATGACACCAACATTTTCATTGTACTATGTCAGTGTTGGTGCTCTTCATGGTAATGCAGTTGGTGCTTGTATTTTGTAAAACAACGTTGTTTATAAAAAAAAATTACATCAAAATAACAAAATTCAATAAGTAGAACCAGAGATATGAGTTTGAATTAAAAATGGCGCCAAAAATAAAAGCACCAACTGTGGGTATCTGGTCAAAGTCAAAAGTTAAGGCTGACCGCGATGGAGCGCAGGTCGGATACAGGGAACAGGTTCATCCCAGTAGACAGTTTATCTTCTGACATAAAAATATGAATGGAAAAAAAGTGTTATTTGACGAGTCATCGGTGGGGCAAGCTAGATCTGGAGCTCAGCTTAACAATGGCAAGCTGTTGAAGGGCACGGTCCCAGTGGGATCATTGATGAAGGTGGAAATGCTCTGAGCTGGTGAAGGCCCTGGGATGCCTCATCATTGATGGGATGCTGCTCGCTGTTTGTTCAGATGAAGCAAGCTCACCGCCATGAAAACTGTGGTGGTGAGGAAACGTGTAATATGCTTAGCGCTGCTGCAACGGCACCACCAGCATATTGTGGGCTGTTGGTATCCTCCTTATCAGAAATTTGAGTATTAGTGGAGGAGAATGAGAAACCATCTCAAATAATAATCGCAATCCTTGTCAAAGTGAACCACTAAAGTTACTAAAAAAATCTGTGCTTAACCCTCTGTTAGTTAGGCACAAAGCAGTGAGGCTTAACTTAGAGGCAATGTGTACAGTATTTATGCGGTACTTTAACAGCAATAAAGTGAAAAAGCAACACATGAAAAAACGTAAAACCAAATTTAGAAAACTAGAGAATGTTTTAATAAATACAATGGCACCAACATTTTCATTGTACTATGTCAGTGTTGGTGCTATTCATGTTAATGCAGTTGGTGCTTGTACTTTGTACTATATCAGTGTTGGTGCTATTCATGGTTATGCAGTTGGTGCTTGTACTTTGTAAAACAATAAAGTTGTTTATCAAAAATAAATGACACCAAAATAACAAAAACCCAATAAGTAGAACCAGAGATATGAGTTTGAATTAACAAATGGTGCCAAAAATAAAAGCACCAACTGTGGGTATCTGGTCAAAGTCAAAAGTTAAGGCTGGCTGCGGCGGAGCGCTGGTCGGATACAGGGAACAGGTTGATCCCAGTAGAAAGTTTACCTTCTGACAAAAATATTAATGAAAAAAAGTGGTATTTGACGAGTCATCGGTGGGGCAAGCTGCAAGCTAGATCTGAAGCTCAGCTTAACAATGGCAAGCTGTTGAAGGGCAGGGTCCCAGTGGGATCATTGATGAAGGTGGAAAATCTCTGAGCTGGTGAAGGCCCTGGGATGCCTCATCATTGATGGGATGCTGCTCGCTGTTGGTTCCGATGAAGCAAGCTCACCTCCATGAAAAATGTGGTGGTGAGGAAACTTGTAATATGCTTAGCGCTGCCACATTGGCACCGTCAGCATATTGTGGGCCTCAGACCTCTGCAAGACCGCCAGGGATCACGGATCCCTGGCAGTAGCAGTGGTCCCATGGCGGTCCGACTACCCAACTCACAATAGGGTGGTCGGACCGCCGGTGCGGTGGTGCCCGCACTGCCACCGTGGCTACTGCGGTCCATTTGGTCACTGTAGTCATAATCAGGCCCTAAGTTTCCTTTGTGAATTTGGCGTCTTGGCTTCATCCACTCTAAGCATGTGAGGATTCTCTCCAAGGTAGCTGAGGAAATGGATACTTAGAGCTGTCTGGTAGGATGCCGCTTTTGGTTCCTGGTTGGTGGGTGGCAGGGGGAGAAGGAAAGTCATTGGGTCATGTGACCTTCATCATGTAGTTTGCAGGATGAGGGGCTTCTTATCCAGTGTTAGGCTGCTATGAGCCTCATTTGTGCTCTTTTTGGGAAGAGGAGCATCTGATGGAAAACGGCAGAAAACGGTTCATTGGAAGGAAGCATATGATTGTTCATAGTTGGTGGAAGGTAGAGGGTTACGGGGGTTGAGGCTATGGGAGGAGGAAAATGGTCAGGTCATGGACAAGCTTCCTATAGTTTTTGGTGTTGAATGGTGCAGACAGACCTGATAGTATCAAGGCACCAACACTGTCTTTGTTCATCTTCCATGAGCAGGACAAATATCGACTTGGCTAGAACCTGACCTGGCAAGTATCCAGTTGTCTGTTCCTATTAGTGCTTATGCTACTTCTTTCCATATATTTTTCTTAATAGGGCAAATTGGAGGTCTGGTGTTTCTCATAGAAAGAAATTCTAATTTTTGAATGGTGTAATCACCATTGTTTCTTTTAGCTACTGGAGGATCATTGTTTGTGTTCAGGAAGCATTCTACATAGTTGTCACCAGTACTGCTAGATCCAGAAACTGTAGCAGAGATCTATAATTATTAGCAGGAGTCTGTTTGTGAACTGTAACCTTAACTTAACTGTCCAAAAACAGTTTATACCTGAGTTGTTGTCATCAGCTAAACACAGAGCGGAATGGAATGATAGTCAAATAACAGGCACTGTTGCCCGAGTATTCACTGCGACATTAGACTGTTTGTTAAAATCCATCTTAGCATAGTTATTTTACATTTATTCAGGAGTGGTAAGCATTACATTGTTAATAGTAGCGGTTTAAGCCTGTTACCATTCATTGTGGTATCTTCAGTAAGGAGCTATAGTGGTTCTATAGCAGTCAGGTCAAACCCCCACTCAATGATTCAACACAACTATATGACCTGATGCTTTTTCTTGAATAGATCTATTTGGATTTCGATGTATCTTGTAGCTCCCACAGTTTTGTGTGCTAACTGGGCAGTTAATACATATACTGTCCCCTGCCATGAATCCCTGTTCAATTTAATATTCTGTTCCCTCCTTGTGCACCCTAATGTGTAGTGCAACATATAAAAGAAAACACCAGAACAATGTGTCGAAAGATATGGAGTGCCTCACAGAAGTAACACCATGGGAGTCCACTGGTAGGTTCTCACCAGTGGGCTCAGGTTCTCATCATTAGCACTACCATATCAAAAACAAGAAAAGGAAGATAATGTGCAATTATAGTGAAAGAAAAAGTGCACCACTGTTAAAGATGCTGGTGCTGCAATTATTAAGCGGCATCTCCCTAGTGCATATAAAAACGGACCCAAAATAAGGTGGACCTTGTGACTTCAGAGTTCAGACCACGTTATTTGGAATTAAAAACGAGCTATACCTCCACTGGCTTTTCCTCTTTATTCCATGCCTTGAGGTTGCTCACTTTTAAAGACACTCTGTTGCCTTCTAACTCCTTAGAGGGCCAACACGTTTCATTGCCTTAAAAGATTTGGGCAATTTCATCAGGGCGAGGGTCAGTATTCACCACACTGCATGCATTTCATATACAGGTAACCTGGGGAACAGAGTTAAAAAAAGACGACACATAGTGAGTACAACCTCCAGTGATATACAATCCCATACCATTACTCATTCACCACAAATACAGTCCTGAATATTTATTTACCGCTCAAATGCCCGACTGTGGCATACCGGTGACCCCCTTCTTTGTCACTAAAGTGGTGCAATCCATACGCTGCTTGCTGTCAGCCTGCCAACAAAGTGTGTGCATGTTATCCTTGTAATCAGGTATGTTACCATGCTAATACGGTCCACCCGATAGGTGTTTTCCCCTTATTTTAAAAGCAATGTTTCTGTTGTGCCAAGGTTTACATAGTTGATTGCACAACACTGATCCCAGGAAAAGTATCGCGGAGATCGCGTGAGCAGTTACCGCGAGAGCCTGATCCCGGTATGGAGACGAGGGACTCTAAAAGGCAGGAGATCCTCCAAGTAGTTGAGCGGACGAGTCTAAGCAGAGTGCGCTTGCAGATCCGGTAAGGGCGGGGACCCGCAGACGGGAAGTTCCATTTTAAAAGGGTCCCGTTCTCGATGCCGGCTTTTTAAACAAAACCGGGTGAAAGCAGAACGCTAGCGGGCGCATACTTTTCCCGGGATCAGTGTTGTGCAATCAACCTTGTAAACCTTGCACAAGAGGGACACTGCTTTTAAAATAAGGGGAAACACCTATTGGGTGTCAAGTTCACAAAGTTACTTCATCAGCTGTCTACTGGCGGTGTGATTTGTAGAGATGATTTGGGTTATACGCAAATAAAAGTGCACCACCCCATCAATTTACAGACCCTGTAGGAGGCAGGTCCAAAACTCCTGTTCCTACTGAAAAGCTACTCTTTTTAGGAACCCTGATCCTGTACATTTCTGGAGTTCCATTACTGAACCTGACACCATTTTCCACTTTTGTGCATGTCCCTGGAATTAGACTACTGTACACAGAACCTTCTGACACCCCATATTCACTTTGGCTTCTGCATACTCTTAGATCTGTGTGTCTCCAGTCAGTCACCTCCCATGTACTGACCCCTGTAAATTCGATTGCATGTCCTGCCAGTTCTCCAGCAGCTGACTTAGCTCTGGATTGTGAAAAACATTGTACTTCCACACACTTTCCTACGGCCCACATCATACTTCAAGTAATTAACATCCGTTCCCATGCATACAGGTATTTCTTCAAGTGATGAGATATGTTGCCTGTTTGTTTTGATGAAGGAGATAATTTATGGCATAATTTTCGAAAAGGAATCCGCACTGATTGCAAATCTACCCTGGTTAGAATTCAAGATTGCTGAAAATTTCATCTGGGGCTCTGTAAATGCTGTTGCTCCTCGTCTAAGTAATTCTTGGCTTCTTCTTGCACCTCTGCACGGTCTTTTCAGTTTTTTTTCTGGATCTTGTGGTCTTCATTTCAAACTGTTTCAACCTTCGATATGCCACCTTATCACCTTACAACTTCTTGTCTTCCTTAGAGTTATATTTACTTTTTTTCGGGCCTTGTTCCTTTTTCTATTGTAGGGTGTCTGCATTTTTCTTCCACCCAAATTACATTTGTTGTTAGACCTTAAAGATTCCATCATAGGGGGAAGTCTGGCTTAATTTTATGGCACGACACGGAGGCCATATTATGCAAATCTCCTTTATTACTACAGCTCAGCAGCAACAATTGAAGAACATGGAACTTCAATGAACATTCTAAAGTAGTATAAAGTCCCATGTAGACTATCTCTCATCCTTCTTTGTTGCTGCTGCTCAGAAAGATAAGTATCTCTCTTTGACATTCATTATCTAACTTTATATATCTTGTTTTTTATTAACATCTATTTATGATTGATGTATTATATATACACTTTATGGATGTAAACTGTATTTCATTGTTTTCATACGCTTATTGTAATGCTTTTATGTACTTCTATATAATCGTTTATTAAAAAAACGCGTTGCCTTCACCCCAATCGACTGATTAATCAAGTCGCTCTCCATAAATAACTTTCACCCCCTCCGGTCTTATTTCGGACCGGATTAGATAGTTTAACTCCGTTGTAACGCGAGACTGACCCTCCCCGTCCGTTTATCCTTGAAACTCCCAACGCGCGAGGCACAACACCGCGCTGAACTCTCTTGTGCGCTCGCTCATAGCGGGGGCTCATACCTTCAAGCTCCGTGTCGTGCGTACAACCTCGCTCCGTCTCCATGTTTACACTCATCCGCCCCCTTCGATAATAACAACGAAGGGGCGGATTAGAGGAATGCACCCTAGCGCCGACCGACGCACGTCATAACGTGCGCGCCGGCCATTTTATAACATTGGGAATACCCAAATCACTAATACTAGACGGACATTTTATCTGATTGGGATAAAGACGTACCATAATGACAGTTGTAACTGACATTCATAAGCCTACTGTTTACAATCCATCGGCGAAAATTCAGCGCTTCAACTCAATTCTCGATAGTAATCTTAGATTTAATACTCTAATTGATATATTAATATAACCAATTAATTACTTAAAATTATTCATACAAGATGTCTGAACCCCTCCCAAACATCGAGGGACATCTAGAAAAACTCATCAGTAAAGCCTTTGAGAAGGTAATTGAATCAATTGATGAAACCATAGATAAAAAACTTGAATCTTTAATACCCCAACGCCCTTCCACTAGTAGCCATCAAGAAGGAGCATCTAAGGCTCCACAAAAGCGGAGATTTGGAGGAGGTAAGGGTAAAGACCCCAAAAGACCTAAAGTATCCTCCCTCCCCTCACACCCTCGGGGTGGTGACACTAATGGTGCCTTGGGCACCCCATTTGGGCAAAGTGAAGGCCCGGAGCTCCCCACTATTATTGATACTAGCGACAACTCAGAAGCTGAGATAGATCTCTCTTGTTCTTCTGAATTTAATTCTGACGAGGAAGAGGCGCAAGAAAGGGGAACAAGGAGCTCACAATCGGCACTAAAGGCCCAAGATAATAACATGGGTCTCTTGGACCCCCTGGGTAATCCGATGTTTGATCCCCTCCTAATCAAACACCTGTTATCACCAGACTGGACCCCCTCCCAACATGTGGTAGATTACCTTACATTCTGGCTTAAAAAAAGAAATCCCACAAGACGTAAGAGCCCGATTGCGCTCCGAATGCCCTAGACCTTCATTACCAAACAAAATTATGGCTACTCCAGAACTTGACCCAAAGGTTATTGCCTTTATTTCAAAAATCTCTAGGGATCCAAGAAAAGGCATCGACAAAGGCTTGAGATCTTGCCAAGATCGCCTACTCGATACAGTGGGTCCTATTACCAAAATTTTTGAGATGGCGGAATCTGCCTATCTGGAAGAACGCCAAGTAGACCCTAAAGAACTCAGAGAATGGGTTCAACGGGCCATTTGTTTAATTGGTAATGCCAACACTGCATTGTCTATTGAGAGGAAAAAAGGGATCCTCTTTAAAATTGATCCAAAATTAATTGAATTAGCGAAAAGCAATACAGGAGAAAATACACAGGGTTTCCTTTTTGGAGACTAATTCATTAAAGACATGGTCAGATATGTCGGAGCCTTCAGCTCTATTCAGAAGTCACAAAAAGACATCAAAAAAGTATTTCAAGATCGTGTTTTTACTCGGGCCGGGAGGATGCGGGGTCGTTTCCCCGGCTGTGGAAATTCCAACACAAGACCCTTCATTTCCCGTGGAGGAGGAAGATACACTAACAATTCAAACTTCAGTCAATTCTACCCGCAAAGACAAAGAAACCGCGGACGCAACTTTAGAGGAGAACGAAGACAACGTTCATTTTCTTCAGGTAAGAACCTTACCAGACCCTTTAGATACCCTTCCAAAAGTAGGGGGGAGACTACGCCAATTTGCTGGGAATTGTAGAGACTACTCAAACCGGCTTCTTGAGCAATATATTCCTTGTAGAAAAGAAAAACAAGGAACAAAGACCTGTCATAAATCTGAAAGAATTAAACAAATGGGTAGTTTATCAACATTTCAAAATGGAGGGAATTCACCTCCTACGAGATATCCTAAGAAAAGGAGACTGGCTGACAAGGCTAGACCTGAAAGACGCCTATTTAACAATACCAATTTGGATACACCACCAAAAGTTTCTCCAATTCACATGGCAAGGCCATCTATATCAATTTTCAAGCCTTCCCTTCGGTCTGTCTTCCTCCCCATGGTGCTTCACCAAGGTCCTCCGCCCCGTCGCCTCGTGGCTCAGACAAAAGGGAGTGAGACTGATAATATATCTGGACGACATACTCATAATGGGACAGTCATCCAACACAGTTACCCTTCACACAGACCTTACCATCAATCTGTTACAACATCTAGGCTTTGTGATAAACTTAAAAAAGTCATGCACACTTCCCTCCCAACAAACTCAATTCTTGGGTTTTCTAGTAGACACTGTAAAGGCAGAACTCCGCCTACCAAGCGACAAAGTAAGAAAAGTAAGGAAGGAAATCAGGAAAGTCCTGAAACTAAAAGAATTTCCCCTGAGATTTCTAGCCAAATTGTTAGGACTTCTTTCCTCAACAATACAAGCCATATTCCCAGGCCCACTTCATTATCGAGCTCTGCAAAGACTCAAAACACATTACTTGAGATTGAACCAATCCTATTCTCAACTAATCTTTCTAGATCAGGAATCCAAAACAGAACTCATCTGGTGGCTAAAGAATCTGGAGGCATGGAATGGGAAAGCCATTTTTGGGGAAGAACCAGATCTTATAATAGAGTCAGATGCGAGTTTGGAAGGATGGGGGGCCAGATGTGGAAACTTAACTACCGGAGGTCGTTGGACTCCTCAGGAGAAATTGTTACACATCAATTGCTTGGAACTACTAGCAGGTTCCTTTGCAATTCGTTCTTTTACTCAGAACTCAATGAAATGTTGTGTAACCCTCCGCATGGACAATGTGTCAGCAGTTCGATACGTCTCGAAATTGGGGGGCCCTCACTCGAGAGACTTAACAAACCTAGCCAAGAGTCTGTGGGACTTTTGCTTGAACAAAGGTATTTCTGTTGTGACAGAACACATTCCTGGACTAAACAACGAAGTAGCAAACTGGTACTCCAGAAATTTCCGAGACTCCAGCAATTGGAGACTGAACAGACAAATATTCCTGACAATTCAATCCAAGTGGGGTCCCTTCAGAACAGACCTGTTTGCGGACCGTATGAATACCCATCTGAAAAACTTCTTCAGTTGGAGACCAGATCCTCAAGCCCTGAGTGTAGATGCATTCCTACAAGATTGGAGGGGACTAGCACCTTATGCCTTCCCTCCTTTTGCAATGCTTCCTCGAGTTCTTCTCCATGCTCGACGTTACAAACAGAGTATGGTAATAATAACCCCTCTCTGGAGATCTCAAGCTTGGTTTCCCATTATCCTGGAAATGAGCATAGACTTTCCCATCCTAATTCCCTCTTTCAAAGAAATCCTACTGGATCCAGAGGGTCATATCCATCCACTAGTAGAACAGGGACTTCTTCCTCTGACGGCATGGAAGATTTCCGGCGACAATGGCGAATCCCTAGCCTTTCGTCTAATGCTTTCAAACTCATTTCTGAATCCTGGGCATCAGGAAAAAGGAAAGCATATAGATTGGCATGGAATAAATGGGTACGCTGGTGCATTCAACGATGTTACAATCCCATTTCAACTGATTTAGTTAATGTTATTAATTATCTTTCAGACCTTTTTACCTCCGGTCTATCTTATAGAACAGTGAACGTCTACAGATCTGCAATCTCTGCTGGTCACTCCTTAATTAATGGAATTTCGGTAGGACAGAATCTTTTAACTAAGAAAATAATGAGAAGTATGAGGGTTATTAAACCACCCGGTCCTAGGTACTCTACTCTGTGGGACGTTAACCTTGCTCTTCGAACCTTATCTTCATGGGGAGATAATTCTTCTCTTTCCCTTAAACGTATCTCTTTTAAACTTACCGTTCTTCTGTGCTTAGTTTCCTTTAGAAGAACCTCAGATGTTAAAGCCTTAGACATCTCAACCAGAGCCTTTCAACCTGAAGGAGTTTGTTTTTTCTTGAAAAAGAGAACTAAAACTCTTTCCTCTTCTATTTTCTATCCCTATTTTCATGGAAATAATAGACTTTGTGTAGTTAAGTGTTTAAAAGAATACGAAAAAAGAACCAAAGTTTTAAGATCAAACGAATCTCAGTTACTAATCTCTTTTAGATCTCCTCATAAGGGAGTCTCTGCTCCAACTTTAGCCAGATGG
This sequence comes from Lissotriton vulgaris, assembly GCF_964263255.1. NCBI lineage: Eukaryota > Metazoa > Chordata > Amphibia > Caudata > Salamandridae > Lissotriton > Lissotriton vulgaris. The sequence continues at coordinate 733,848,954 of NC_141691.1, read as the reverse complement.
GTTAAAAATGTTATGTATGAAAGTGGTGTGGATGTCTCAATTTTTGGGGCTCATTCTATTAGAGGTGCCTCTGCATCTAAAGCTTACTGTCTTGGTGGTGGATTACAAGATATCCTTAGAGCTGCAGATTGGTCTAATGATGCTATGTTTAAAGCTTGTTATTTCAGACCAATCAACAATGTGATTGACAATGTTCTTAATGCACTTTAAACTTGCATAATATGGCCTCCGTGTCATGCCATAAAATTTAGATTTTTCACAGCCTGCTGGGCAGAAAATCTGGATTTTATTAAGGACACGGAGGCTAATATTATCCCTCCTCTTGCTTTGATATCCCACCCTATTCTTTATACAATTGTTATAATATTATTCTTTTCTTTCAGAGTAAATTATTTCTTCTCTTCTGGAAGTTGATATTGGATTTCTTGGTTCTCCAGTTATTTTGAATTCTACGCATATGTTCTCCATGATGATCTTTCTTCGCAGTTTTTGGACAAAGAAGGATGAGAGATAGTCTACATGGCACTTTATACCACTTTAGAATGTTCATTGAAGTTCCATGTTCTTCAATTGTTGCTGCTGAGCTGTAGTAATAAAGGAGATTTGCATAATATTAGCCTCCGTGTCCTTAATAAAATCCAGATTTTCTGCCCAGCAGGCTGTGAAAAATCAAAATTTTCTTCATTGGATTTTCATGTGCATAATACTTCAGTCATGCACACATATATACAGAAATACAACATTCTCCCAACCTCACAAGTATATTGTATTATAATGGAGACACCAGCCCTTTCAAGAAAGTCCACAACACAGGCCCTGATTATGGGCGTGCTGGTTTTTATTAATACACAGGTATCAGTAGTCAGAAATTCCCAATTATGCCCATATTCTCACACCATAAACCAATGATTATGAGTTTTCTCCTCAGAAGGTAAAATAACCACATGGATACAGATACAGAGATAATACCGGGTCAAGGGGCCAGCCGTATGACCGTTTTTAGCGATCGCAAATGGAACATCAGGCCGTTTGCGACCACTAAAAAGGGTTGCAACATGTACAAACCCTATTTTGCGAGTCTGTAACCTATTACCGACTCGCAAAATATGGTTTGCGAATTGCTATTCGGAAGGAGCGTGCCAGGTGCCTCCATTCCTAATAGCCAGTCGCAGGGGGATATATGATTGTTTTGCAACTGCAAATGCGTTCGCAAAACTATCACAGTTACCACCAATTTCAAATTGGTAGTAAATCAATCGCAAACAGGATAAGGTCCCCTTTGTGTTTGGCTACGAAAATATTTTTTAGAGCAGGCTGTGGTCCCAAGGACCCTGCCCTTTTAAAAGAAAAAGAAAACTTTCAGTCTTTTTCCCCGCAGGGAATTACAACACGGTTGTTACAATGACCGCGTTGTAATTCCACATCCCCTTACCCCGCAAGTCATAACAACGACTTGCGGAGGGGGGCGCTGGATGTTGGAATAGTCTAATTTACTATTCCAACTCCTGTCTATGCGGACATTAGGGAAGGTGTTGGATTTTAAATCCAACACCTTCTCCCCCCTCCCCAAGTCGTTGTTCCGACTTGCGGAGTAATGTATGAGGAATTATAACGCGGTTGTTGTAACAACCGCGTTATAATTCCGTGCGGGGAAAAAAGTTTTTGTGGTAAAGTTGTTTACCGTATAAGACACATTAGTACATTCCGGTTTGCGAGTCACAAATTGCAAGTTGCAACAGATCACAATTTGCAAAGTACAAAATGGAATGTTCGTATATCTGGCCGCTAGTTTCTTTGGGAGTGCCAGTGGAGGCTAGTGGGTGGGGCATTAGGATAGGGTGTCAGGGCAGGCTTTTGGCCTGTCTAGGGCTGAAGATCATACTGTGCTCTCCACTCCATGTCCCAAACTCACCCCCTGCACTCTTCTGTACTGCTGCAGAGTTCAGGCAGGGGCCAGGTTATGTGCCTGCCAGCAGCCCCTGAAAATAGCAACAATCATCTTCGTATTAAATCTCGGATGGCAGTAGTAACGGAGCACATGCCCTGTCTTTATGCTTTTCTACTTCCCAAAAAGATGTCTTCAGAGATCAATAAACCAAATAAATGTTGACAATCTTTGTGAACATATCTAAATAGAAAACGGCAGACACGTTGTAAAGCTACACAGTCCAACTCCACGTTAACAAGGCACAGCAATTCATTCCGCTTGAACAATACTGTGGCTATTTCGACTGTAAAACAAGCTTGTTATTTGGAGAAAATGCTGCGAAAAAAGCAGATGAGATTCCTACACGTCTAGGCTTACCTGGTCCAAAACCTCTTGAGTAGTGCACCATAAAGAAACATTTTATTTGTACTCTACATCTAGTATTAGTGTTTTTCAGCGTCTTGTGATCATATCTATAAATCGTCCCGGGGGCGGGGGGGCTCTGTAGCCATAGCAACATGTTTCAAACAATAATCCCACAAAACCAGAGTTAGTATGATACTTTACAGATCTAACTCTGTTAAGATGACAGATAGTCCACCCTATGCACATATTCTTAGCTTCCTTTATTCACCATGTTCAGTTACAGGACAATCGTATTTTCTTATACAATGCCTCATTATGGGCTCCTTATCTCTTTAGATTGCCCGCCCAGGAACTGTCTGCAGCAGAAGCCTCTCAGACATGGAATTCTGCCAGCCCAACATTGCTTGCACACCACGGAATGAGAGGAGTATCCCCACTCAGCTCAAAGTGCAGTCACATAAAGACCTCGATACAGCTATTCTTCCTACTTTAACAAAGGACCAACACATTGAAGCTTCTGTGTATTGTGACAAGCTACCTTGACTCGAGACAGTGTTTACACGTCAAAGGACAGCCCATCAGAAAAATCTACCAGTCCCCCACTTTCAGTTACATAAAGGAAAAAAACTGTGGCATGCAGAGGGATCTTATTTTCTAGTTCCACAGTAGTAAGCACGTTGATTTTCCCATTGTAGTTATTGGGAAAGGACTAGAATTCGAACGCACCACTGGTTGCTTTGCAATGCCACCCCCATGCTACAATAAACAAGTAAGCCAGACCATCTGTTGATGTGTATAGACAGTGAAGTACCTCGCGCAAGAATTGTTTGAAAAACATAGGCCATTATCCTGCTCCCTACTACCATTGTCAAAAGCCAATCCCTGAATTTCCAATCTAAGTTAATTATAAATACATATATAGTACGCCTGTGATGGTTGTGCCATCTGAGCCAGTGATGTATGTAGTGAGGGTGTGTAACGTAATGGATTGGCACAGTCAGAGCAGCGTTGCACTCCCCTTGTCTCCCCATTGTTAAATGCAGTTTTGTGATGCCATCCACGTCTTTCTCACCTCCTCATTCACGATTTGGCTGAGCAATTTTTGAGAGTATGTCATATCTCTCAGTATGTCCTGTGTACAGGTCTCAATGTATTGCGCCTCTAATACCCGGATCCTGGATTACAGCTCAGTTTCTTCTTGGTGCTGTTTACACTTGTGAGCTGATTGATATCTAATGATATCTCCCCATATGGTGTCCTTTATGGCTTCCCGTGGTATCCCCGGGGACTGTTTGCAGTTAAAGTATATGTAGCCTTTCCTATGTGGGGCTTTCAGCCTTTCTCCCTAGGCGACCAGGCGCTTATCTCCATCTCAGCTCAGGGTGGCCACGTCCCACGTAAGGCACAGTTCTACTAGGGAATGGTCTGAGAGGCCCCAGTCCAAATTTCCACACTGATTACCTCTGTGTCTCTGTTTTAGGTATCAGGAAGTAGTCCAGGCGCAAAAATGATCTGTGAGCACCTGAGTAAAAAGTAAATCCCTGCTCTCACGGATATCTGACAGGCCCAAAGCCTCCCAAAAACCAATGGTCCCACCAGAAGTACTCTTAATACCTGCGTAAGGGTCTCCAGAAAGGCGCTCATCAGAGCTGGTGGGCATAGACATTGACCAACGTCAGAGAGTTATCGCCCAGAAGGCCTGTAACAGGCACACATCTCCAATATTTGTCTACCCATTCTTGTCCGACTTTAGAATACACATGATGCATAATAAGCATTGACATAGCTCTGGTGCCCTACAACAAACTGGAATGATAAACCTGAGTAAAGCCCATTCTAGCCTGGAAATGGACCCTATATCCAGCGAGGTAGGTCTCTTGTACGAACAGTACATCACATTGAAGCCTCATTGCTGATTTCAGCACCGCCCTACTCTCTACTTTATCTAAAAGGCTGTTTACATTCCACTTAAAGAGTTGTAACTGGTCCCTCTTTATTACCTGTGAGTTACTAGCCATTGGAGCCTGAGGCAAATGCACTGAGATCTCGAGGAACCATGGGTACAGCAAGAGGATCACCCCTTTGGAGTAACCGAGTGGGGTGAGGAGCCTGAAAACCATGAAACCAATCTCCCCCATACTTTGTGAACTTTAAGAATCTGTTGCGGGATAGAAAAAGGGGTGGTGCCAACTCGGCATCCAGGCTACGTCACTTCGGCAGTTCATATCTCGACTGCCGTCCTCAAAGAAAGGGGAAAAAAGATATAAATGCCTTCCTTCACCGTGCAAGAGGGAGTGTTCAGGATGGGCTATCTTGGGCTCTCAGATCACCTCCATACAAGCCCATCAAAGATATGATCCCCTCCGACCATAGTGGAATACAGTTGGTAAACTACTTTAAGGTTTAAATATCTGATCACATATATGTTCTTGTTTTTTATTTATGACATCAATGCTAATAACATTTCTCATATATACTAAATATGTTGAAAATGTCATATTAACATCAAATATATTACATGCATTTTACTAATAGCAATACGATTATTAAAGACTAACGACACAATCAACATTTTTATCACAGACAACAAGAGAACACTCTATGTGGAATCAAAGAATGCCAAAATCCGTATATATATTTCCTAGTAACAGTTATAGCTAGGTCAGCATTTCCATAGGAAACACCATTTTTGTTTTGCAAATTACTTTGGTGCCGTTTGATGAATTTTCACAAACTTTTCCAAAAGAGTGCTACTTTTTTAGTTTAACATTTTTTAGTTTGCATGGAAAATGTTGGAGTTATCTGTCAAGTGGGCCAGAGAAAAGAGGGTGGAGGTCCTCGGCCGGACTGAGAACGCAAACCAGCACTGGGGGGGGAGGGTGTAAATACAGCTGCTGCTTTTGTTATTTAGTTACTGTGGCCCTGCTTGTTACCGGTTTTGCAACACTGGCCCCAGTAACTAAAAAACAGCCCACCACTCCAAAATTGACCCCCACCCATCCGGCCCTGTGGAGGTCCCAAAAAGCAAAATCCCCATGCCTTTTCCAAAGAATTTTGTCAGAAGCGTTTTTGCAAAAACTGGTGAATGGAATTTGTCAGGAAGCTAGATCTTGGTCCAGAAAGCATGCTTTTTGTGATACGGTATAAATCCATTCCGTAGTTTTGAGAAATTAAGGTACAAAAATATTTGTGAATCTGAACGGTTGGGTTCGAGGCACTTTCCCCGAGAGTCCATCGAACCCAGTATTAAAAAATAGATCGTCCTGATTGGCCCCATGGGGCTATTTTCAGTTGGACAATTCGCTCTCATGGGAGACACTCTCCTGCAGCAGTGAGAGCTCTGAATGTCTACCAGCAACATGTAAAAACATTTTTCTGGCAGCCATTACAAAACTCTGGAACCTAATCCCCTGTCCTGAAAATGTTTTAAGAAAAATATATAAGGGGCAGGGTAGGGATATCCTGCTCCCGGGTAGGGATACCCTGCTCCCCCAACCCTTGTGGGTGGAGGGGTGGGGGGGTCTCAGAGGGATCTCCCACGGTCCCAAAGAAGTAAAAGGTAAAAGACTCAACTGTGTTTAGCCGCAATCCTGCAGGACTCCCGACGGGATCGCGGCTGCAAACAAAGCTCATTAGAAGCCGATATTTCAATTACATGCATGCACTTTCACCATGGACTAAACAAAAGACTGGCTAAAATAGACAGGTCATTCCCCACTGAACAGGATACAATTGATCTAAAGCATTGTTTAGTGGGATTATTAGTGATAACTTCACTGCAGTGCTTTCATGACTACATGCATAAGCATGCACATGTACATGAGTTTTTTGTCGATAGACTGGGCCGATTTAAACTTGTTCAAAAACCAGGACTATAAGTTAATAAAACATTATCAAACTTTCGACAGCTTCATACTCTTGTTTTCCGTGTTCTGTTCAGAAATATTAGCACTTCTTGGCCCTCATCGGGATCTTTTCTAATCCTCTTGCACTTGCGTACCTCACACATTCATAACACATCTTGGCATTCCCAACAGTCAGGCCCCCTTCCTTCTCATGGGTTGTGTATGTTTAAGAAATGCAACAGATCATTTTAGTTTTCAATCCTGTGACCTGGAAATGTTTCATACAACTATATATCTATTTCATTATCTATAAAACAATGCGTGCAGTCAACGTAGTAATGCCAGTTAGAAAAACAATGGATATAAAGTGAAATGACATCTTAGCTTGCCTGGGATCGGAGTAACAGTTATCCTGTGCTTCTGCCAATGGCCTTCTGGACTACAGGAATTCTTTTAGCCAACAAAGCACACCTATCAGTGAATTGGGTTTGATTATTCTGTATGTTTGCTTTTAATAATGTTAAGAGAAAATCTGAAAAGTAGAGAATCTACAGCATTCAACTGGAAGGAAAATACACTCAATTGTAATTTCTGTTCATCAATTTGCTCTACATATTTTTATTTTGCCAATACTTTTCAGGTTGAAAATGACTCTGTGTGATAGAACATATTGGATCATTAATGTGGCCCAGACTAATTTGCATGGTAATGCCATCAGTAAAAGATCACCAGGCAAAGTAATTGTTGGGCACAAGACGTTTCGGCACTGCAGACTGACCAGGCTGGTGCACATTTAGCCACATGTTAGTCCAGTGACGCAAGGCTTGTAGGACTAGAGTACAGTTCAATGTTAGACTTACTTTAGAAAATATGGCAGAGCAGCAGAAGTCAGTCATTAGACACTAAACTCTGTCCCAGCGTTCCTGCATTAACTGCATGTAATTAAGCATGCAATCGTTTTGATGAACATAGCCTTATTTTGACAGAAACAATTTTAGTTTTATTGTTTATATTATTTAAATATCAATAGACAGAAACAGGAGATCCTCTCTGTTCACCAAAAACATGTGATCCCTCCACTGAAGGAATTAATACCCGAACAAGACATATTTGTATGAGTCTCTTGTTCACCTATTGCAACAGCGCTATGTGCCTTTATAATTTAAGTATAATGGTATAGCTACAGATATAGAAAGTAAGCTGTATTCACAACCAGTGACTATCCTTCGCAGCATAATACACCTGAGATTGAGTAAAAAAGGTTGTAAATAATGCATCAATAACAATTGAATGCACAATTAAGGTGAGTTAATATGCAATCCTTATCCAGTTATCTGGACCCTGGCTGTGACCCAATGAGGTGGATCTCCCTCATCGGTGCAAAGCTGAAACTGGGATCATCTCTACATCAGAGGATCCCTAGATTCCTGCCACAATATCCTAATACCTCTGTCTTGAAGGTACAAATATGCCACTTAAGGAGACTCCCGTCTCCAAGTGAAATTAAACTGCAGCACAGTAAAGGCAGTACTCTTTACAGAGATAGATAATATCTAATGTGGAGAAAATGTAAACTAAATTCAGACTCTTTTAGGATATAAACGACATTAAGCGATCATATCAACTTATCTCTAGTTGGCCTCAAGCGTACTTAAAAGGAATGTAATAGGCAAGATACCAGGGTCATGACAACAATTAAATTTCACAGAAGTAGAAATGTAATTTATGTAAATAATGCAGGGATCATGTGATGTCACCTAGGATGGATTTAGAAAAGGATGATTTGTAAGAACCCATTGACAATTGGTGTATCTCTGATGTGTGTGTGTGTGCGTGTGGCTTTGTATTTCTGATGCAAAAAAAACGGGGAAAAGTAGGTGAAATCTTAAGAGGATTGTACACAAGGAAACATTAGGTAAGACTTCTGCACATTTTTTAAGCAAAGAATGAAGCTACATGAAAACTTAGGGTGTAGCTCTAACCTGTGAATGCCTGGAATCTCGAAAAGAGTTCAATCAGGAGTTCCTCTGAATGTGGAGCTAGATGATCTAATTTTAACTTCTAAATGGGGAAAAGTAAGCTTGTGCCAATCAGACTTTGAGGTCAATGACTGTAGGTGCAGGGCATGGTCAAAGTTCAAGGGCCATACCCTGTGTCTAGTAGGTTCTGGGATCAGAGTGGTGGGTACAACCATAGGTCTGCTGAGCACTCAGTCAAATCCCAAAATTACTTTTGTTCAAGGCTGCACTAGGATTGCCACAGGACCAGTAGTAATGTAATGTAATGTAATGTAACATTTTATTTATATCGCGCAGCAATCGCTCCAATGGAGCATCTAGGCGCTACCTCCGACAAATTACTAGATGACAAGGTGACTCAGAGTTGGACCAAAAACAAAGGCATGCATCAAACTAGAGTTCTGGCCATGCTATCTTGCAGTTTGAATATCCAGGTTTTTAATTCTTTGCGGAACTCTGTTTCTTTATCCAGAGTTCTCAGGGCAGGAGGCAGAGTATTCCAAGCCTTTGCACCCAGTACTGCCAGGGACTTTCCTCCACGGGTTTTTAAACAAAACCTAGGAACCACCAAAGTATTGGAGTTTGATGATCGTAGGCTTCTGGTTGGGCAGTATCTCTTGAATTTTTTCTGTAGATATAGTGGTCCTATTTTGTGCATTGCTCGAAATGTTATAATCAGAACTTTGAACAGGATCCTTTTTACAATGGGAAGCCAATGAAGAGCTTTTAATGCCCCTGAGGCTGACGATCTTTTTGGCCATTTTAGCACCAATCTGGCAGCGGCGCTTTGCACTAGCTGAAGCCTGTAAGTTACTTCTTTATTTGTGCCAGCATACAGACTGTTACAATAATCTAAGCGCGACGTTACCAGCGCTACTGCAACAGTTTTCCTCGCCTCTAATGGGAGTATATCAAAGAATTTCCTCAGGCTTTTAATTAAGCCAAAGCACATTCCTGCCACTTTTATTGCCTGCTGCTTGAAGGCAAGATTGGAATCAAACGGGACCCCCAGGTTCCGAGCAACTATGGTGGTATGAGGCGGTATTTCTGCCCTTTCTGGCCACCATTGCCTGGGAATAAAGTCATTATTAGGGCCTAGCGGAATGATCTCTGTTTTTCCTGTATTACATTTTAGGTGATTCTTCCGCATCCAATCGAAGGTGGCAGTTAAACATTCCTTGAATGTTTCTTCCCATGCCTGGTTGTCCCTATCCGTAACCAGTATTAAGTGAGTATCATCGGCATATGCTACTACATCTATGCCAAAGGATGATATTAGTTTAATCAGGGGCGCAGTGTAGACATTGAATAATGTCGGACTAAGGCAGGACCCCTGGGGTACTCCCATCGTCAGATGTTTTTCCGTGGAGGTAAATTACCCCAGGGTTACCACCTGTCTCCTGTCCCTTAGGTAATTTTCCAACCACTCTAGTACCGTCCCCTTCACGCCAGATGTTTTTAGCCGATCTAATAGGATGGCATGGGAGACCGTGTCGAAGGCCGCCGACAGATCTAATAAGATCAGTACGGCCTTCTTTCCTTGGTCTAGGGCAGTACGAATGGTATCTGTCGTGTACAGTAGAGCCGATTCTGTTGAATGCTGGGCTCTAAACCCCGCCTGATTGGGATGCCATATCTCGTTGACTTCTAAGAACCTGGTCAGCTGTTTGTTAACCAGTGATTCAGCGATCTTACATAATGCTGGGAGAAGTGAGATGGGTCGCAGATTGGAAAGAGTCGCAGGGTCAGGAAGGGGTTTTTTCTGTAAGGGTTTCACTGCCGCAAGTTTCCATTCCAGTGGCACATTGGCCGTGGAAAGTGAATGATTACGATAGTAGCATTCCAGGCAAAAAATAAGGGTCTGGATTAAAAGAATGTGCCTCCAAATGTGGTGACAACAACTATAATGCCTTTTTGTGAATTCTTGAAAAATGGCTAGCATTACGTTTTCACAGAATTTCAGTGCCCTTTGTAGCTATTATTAAACCACACCACAGCAGCAAGCCAGTGCAAGGGGTTACCTGGAGGAATGTGGACCTACAGGATTTCTTCAATTCACATGCTTGACAGAAGAACGCAAGAGGAGAAAGAGCAAGTAGAAAAGTGCAGCAGACTTAAGTATAAGATGTTTCCTACTTGTAAAATAAAATCATTGTTTACCTGATGAATGTATTGGGCATTTGTATTGGGCATTACAGTACAATGCATACTATAATCCTATCCACTTGAGTACCCCAAGTTTTCTATAAAACTTTTTCTGAACATTTTTTGTAAAATGGTCAGAATTAAGAATGAAAAGCGGAACTGTAATGTGAATTTTGGGGAAGTAAATATTAAAAAATAACACGTGCCCAAAAAAATTTACATTGCATATTTGAATGAACTTTTCATATGTTCCTCATTGAGAAATGATGGTTTGATACCATGCTTTTTCCAATGCTGGTAGGTGTTTTGCATACAACATGTAGGATATAAGTAATGTTTTTGCAATAGGAGCCATTGACTCTTAAGTAGAAAGCTGGAAACATCAATCCACAGCCTCTCACTTCCTGTTTACCATTCTGTCACGCTTACACACAAACAATTTCGACTTGCTGTACTCATTTTAAACCCCATATACTTACCTCATTATCACTCACATCCATTTTCACAGGGCCTACGCTCTCCTATCTTCACGCAAATTCTTCTGTGTCCCAGTCCTCATTTCTAAAGCAAAGCCATGAGTTGACATTTCTCACGAATTAAGCAGACCATAGGCTGCAAAAACGAATGGGTTTCAGAATCGGGAAGTTTATGCACATTTTTCTTGTCCGCCTTTTATTCAATATGAATCACACAATGAAAAATTATAATCCGTTCTGCGCTGTGCAATGTAAACTCAACAGTACAGGCCTAGTCTGTCCTGGAGGAAAATCCAGAAAGTTCTCAAAAGACACAGCAACCCGTTTGCCTTAAACTGCCTTTCACATGGCTATCTCTGCCTCACGTGCCACTGATTGAATCTGCCCCCAGCCTTGCCTGTTTTTCAGTTGTGTCTCAAAAGTTTCATTGTTGAAGTTAAATGTGCTGTTTTTGTTACTGTTACTTTTCTGGGGAAAGAGGCACCATCTGACTTGCCCTGATACAGACCTTAATTTACAGAACTAATAAATAATATACAGTGATGTAATATGTCTTGCTAGTTACAGAACACAGACATCAGGACAAAGGTGTGCATGATGTTCTTTGTTATTTCAGGAATGTTACAGTTTTAGTTCACAAAGAATCTTCAATACTCCATTTACTTACTGAAGAAATAATCACTTACCTCTCAAATTTTATTGGCCAAGTCTAGGTGCATAAGTACTTTTAGAAGCATTGTAGACACTACAGTACAGTCGTAAAAATCATTATACGACAAGGCGTCATGCTGCTTTCATTGGCAGGCACAATTTTGCAGTTTCATTGCCTTTACAGCTTGTTTTTGATTGCCAGATAAACAAACACAAAGTATTCATGCCAGGAAAGTGGGGGGACATTCAGAAGGCACTCGCAATTGGTTTATGGCCAAACAAAAGTAGGAGCCAAAGGTTTTCTTTAGGAACACTGGCTTTCAAATCTGGTTCAGGGTTGAGCCCATAATATTCTATGTTGAACAGCAAACTAAATTAAATAGCGAGCATCTCCTAATGCTATAACATAAAGTTGTGGTGAAAATATAAATGCTGGAAACTGCTGTGACACTGAACAGCAACTTTGAATGTGGGCGGTCGTGATTAAGCATGGCAAATGTTCTGATAAAACTGCAAAACAAAAGGGAGGTGAAAAGGTGAGGGAGTCTATTCTTAGTAATACATATAAGGATGTGATGTTTGCTACTTTTAGAGTACTGTAAAAGAAAGTGTGATGAGTCATTTAAAAGGTTATCATGAAAAGACAGGTCTCAGTTGTGCTGCTGCAATGTGAGGAGGTGAAGTTATTTTCATGTGAATATGGAGCGCAATGGTATGATGTAACAGAAGTGTGAGATGTGTAGGAATGAGGCGTTACTATTAAATTAGTTGGTTATCAACTGCTGATGTGTGGGAGAGGTGATGATAAAGGGTGAGGCATGTGGCAGGTGCTAATGCTACAAAGTGAGGTTATGAGAAGTGGTGGTGGGCTGTCGAATAGTCAGTTTGTGGCATTGTGAGGTGAATCTGTCCACACAAAAGGGTCGTGAGCTGTTGAAAGTGAGTGTATTTGGGATATGGTTAATAAGGGTACCTGCACGCAAAGGTCCTGATTATGATGTCAGTCGGCGTCGCCTCTGACCAACATCATTGTTTGTTTATTCTGAACCGACCGACCACTGGTTGGCGATCCACACCTAAGTATTACAATGCGACCCCACATTGTGCTGTCGCATACTCCCATTTCTCTATGGGATCTTGTGCTGAGGCCGTAGCACAAGCTCCCATTGAGAAACTGGGAGATTCTGCTAATCTCTGCACCGCACGACAGGCACCTCAAGGTGCCTGCCACGTGGTGCTCGGATTAACAAGGGGCACCATAGGTGTCCCCTCGGCCCCCAACTCTAGGTCATGGAGGAATGCGGGCCCTGCTAAGGACCCAAAGTCACTTTCCGACATGCTTTCCATGTGAGAAAGCCCAACATGGATTGCCTGTTGGAAACCGACATCGTAATCCCGATGGCAGAAACGGTGTCCTCTGGGATTACAGTAGGGCCTTTGACTGGCCGATGGGCTCCTTGACCCCATCGCATCCAGCCGGAATGACCGTCCATTTTCATTTTTCGACCTTCGGCATTAGAATGCGGCATTTGAAAGTGAAACCGAATAGGCTTTCTGACCGACATCAAAATGAGTCCCAAATTATGTGCTATGCCTGGAGCATGTAATAGAGGATTAATGTACACTTTACATCAAGTGAATAATCTAAAACGAGTATGTGGTGGAAGATGATGTATGCGATAGAAGTGTTATGTGCAGTTCCTGTGTATATGGTTCAGAAGAATGTGTAAATGTTTTATTAGCTGCATTTTACAGAAAATAAAGAATAATATAATTAATAAACAGTCAAATATTTCCCAAAATGTGTGCAAAAATCAGATCTCTGCCTAATGTAACTTAGTTCTGCTACAAAGCCACCTTCACTTCTTATTGTGTTTTATTCAATATAAGGACAGTTTGCTTTTCATGTTCATTATCAAAGCCTATTATCATCCTCTGACAAATGATGGGTGAGTTCTCATTTGTATGGTCTTTTCATGGAAAAAAGCAAAGGTGTGAGAAGTATCTATTTTACCAAATCACGCTGCAGTTAGCACCTGGATTGCTTTCTCTCCCTGCATCAAATATTTTCTCAACTGGTCGTCAAAATATAAATATGAATTATTTTAGAAACTGAATTAAGATTTTTGAATATACTCTTTTAAAATGAAGTATTGGCTGAACCTTCTTTTAATGTGCTTTAGTTTTTAGGTCTCGCCTTAGCCAGCGCATGCGCTGCTCTGGCAAGACTTTTAGTAAGGGCTTCAGAAAATGCTACCACTGTGGCCTAGAGCATGCGGTTACGCGCGCGGGCACGTGCTTACGAGCAGAGGTGCCATCTGGCTTTCCTCTCTTGTCATGGGTCCTCAGCTTTCAAGATACGAGAGCTTTCATTCGCATTCCTGAAGTCGATAGCTTCCTTGTCATACTAAGCAATCCTGGGCAGGGCCAACTGTTTACAAGCATCTTCTGAGAAACGCGTCAAAACTTTCAAACGACTCCATGATGTGAATGTTTCTCTGCATTTCTCCAGAGATGCTTGTAATTAGCTTTCAAGATAGGAGAGCTTTCTTTCACATTCTTGAAGTCGATAGCTTCCTTTTCATTTGCCTATATATCCCTACCTCTCTTCTACCCCTCTACCTCTCTTCTACCCCTCTACCTCTACTCTACCCCTCTACCTCTACTCTACCCCTCTACCTCTACTCTACCTCTCTTCTATCCCTCTACCTCTCTTCTACTCTTCTACCCCTCTACCTGTCTTCTACCCCTCTACCTCTCTTCTACCCCTCTAACTCTTTTCTACTCTTCTACCCCTCTTGCACCCCTCTACCCCTCTTCTACCCTTCTACCCATCTACTACCCCTCTACCGCTCTTACACCCCTCATCTACCCCTCTACCCCTCTACTACCCCTTTACCCCTCTTCTACCCCTCTACCCTTCTACTACCCCTCTACCCCTCTTCTACCCCTCTACACCGCTACACCTCTAACCCTCTACACCTCTACCCCTCTTCTACCCCTCTATCCTACTGCCCCTCTACTACCCCTCTACTACTCATCTATACCCTCTACCTCCCTCTACCTCTCTTCTACCCCTTTACTCTACCTCCCGTCTACCCCTCTACCTCTCTTCTACCCCTCTGCCTCTTCTTTACCTCTCTTCTATCCCTCTACCTCACTTCTACCCCTCTACCTCTCTTCTACTCTTCTACACATCTACCTCTCTTCTACTATCCTACCCCTCTACCTCTCTTCTACCCCTCTCCCCCTCTCCCCCTCTACTACCCCTCTTATAACCCTCTACCCTTCTTATACCCCTCTACCCTTCTACTTGCCCTCTACCCCTCTTATACCCCCTCTACCCCTCTTCTACCCCTCTACCCCACTACTACCCCTCTACCCCACTACTACCCCTCTACCCCTCTTTTACCATTATACCCCTCTACCCCTCTACACCTCTACCCCTCTTCTACCCCTCTACTACCCCTCTACCCTACTACCACTCTACTACCCCTCTACCACCCCTTTATTACCCCTCTACATCTCCTCTACCTCTCTACTACCCCTCTACCCCTCTTCTACCCCTTTACCCCTCTTCTACCCCTTTACCCCTCTACCCCTCTATTACCCCTTTACCCCTCTACCCCTCTTCTACCCCCTTCTGCCCATCGACCACTCTTCTATCCCTCTTCTAAACTTTTAATCCTCTACTACCCCTCTAATCCTCTTCCACCCCTCTACCCCTCTACTACCCCTCTACCCCTCTACTACCCCTCTACTACCCTTCTATCCCTCTACCCCTTCTACCACTCTTCTACCCCTCTTCTACCCCTCTACCCCTCTTCTACCCCTCTACCCCTCTTCTACCCCTCTACTACCCCTCTACCTCTCTTCTACCCCTCTACCTCTCTTCTACCCCTCTACCTCTCTTTTACCCCTCTACCTTTCTTCTACCCCTCTACCCCTCTACTACCCCTCTACCTCTACTCTACCTCTTTTCTACCCCTCTACCCCTCTTCTACCCCTCTACCTCTCTTCTACCCCTTCTACCCCTCTTCTACCACTCTTCTACACCTCTAACCCTCTTCCCCTCTTCTACCCCTCTACAACCCCTCAACCCCCTCTTCTACCCCTCTAACCCTCTCTTCTACCCCTCTACCCCTCTTCTACCCCTCTTCTACCCACTGTAACTAGCAAAGACACTGTGTCACGACAGCATCACTCAGCACCACTGCAGCATCACTCAGCACCACCACAGCATCACTCAGCGCCACCACGGCATCACTCAGCGCCACCACAGCATCACCCAGCGCCACCACAGCATTCCTCAGTACCACCACAGCATTACTCAGCACCACCACAGCATCACTTTGCACCACCACAGCATCACTCAGCGCCACCACAGCAACACTCAACACCACCACAGCACCACCACAGCATCATTCAGGGCCACAACAATATCACTCAGCGCCACTACAGCATCACTCAGCACCACCAAAGCATCATTCAGGGTCACCACAGCATCACTCAGTGTCACCACAGCATCACTCGGCGCCACCACAGCATCACTGAGCACCACCAGAGCATCACTCAGCGCCACCACATCATTCAGCCTCACCACAACATCATTCAGCATCACCACAGCCTCACTCTGCACCACCACAGCATCACTCAGCACCACCACAGCAACACTCAGCTCCAGCATTACCACAGCATCACTCAGTGCCACCATGGCAACACCACAGCATCACTCAGCACCACCACAGCATCAGTCAGCATCACCACAGCATCAGTCAGCATCAGCACAGCATCACTCAGCACCACTACAGCATCAGTCAGGGCTACCACAGCATCACTCAGCAACACCACAGCATCAGTCAGGGCCACCACAGCATCAGTCAGGGCCAGCACAGCATTACTTAGGGCAGCACAGCATTACTCAGGGCCAGCACAGCATCACTCAACGTCACCACAGCATCACTCAGCGCCACCAGTGCTTCACTCAGGGCCACCACAGCAACACTCAGCGCCACCACAGCATCAGTTGTCAGCACCACCACAGCATCACTCAGGGCCACCACAGCTTCACTCAGGGCCACCACAGCATCACTCAGGGCCACCACAGCAACACTCAGTACCACCACAGCATCACTCAGCAGCATCACTCAAGGCCAGCACAGCATCACTCAGGGCCAGCACAGCATCACTCAGGGCCAGCACAGCATCACTCAGTGCCACCACAGCATCACTCAGTGTCACCACAGCATCACTCGGGGCCACCACAGGAACATTCAGCACCACTACAGCCTCACTCAGCGCCACCACAGCATCACTCAGCGTCACCACAGCATCACTCAGCACCACCAAAGCGTCACTCATGGCCAACACAGCATCACTCAATACCAACACAGCATCCCTCAGCACCACCACAGCATCACTCAGCACCACCACAGCATCACTCAGGGCCACAACAATATCACTCAGCGCCACCACAGCATCACTCAGCACCACCACAGCATCACTCAGCACCACCACAGCATCACTCAGCACCACCAAAACATCACTCAACATCACATCAGTATCACTCAGCAAAGCCTTTGCAATAGTACACCACCACATCCTCATCACTCTGCAAGACCTAAGTATCATTCAGCTTCACCTCAGCATCGTCTCAGCACCAGGCACCACCACCACCACTACCACCTCAACATCAGTCAACCACCTCAACATCACTCAACACCACCTCAGCCTGCTCTCGGAATCTGCCATCTGTTGATTCTCCCCTAGCGTCAGGCCGCTGCTAGTGTTATAATACAGGTACTAGTTCACATCCTCCAATTGTTTATGCCCCCTTAAAAAAAACTTTAACAAACAACCATTGGAATAGGCAAAAACAAGTTGCCAGCATGCAAGAACAAAAGAAAAATGAGGATTTTTTTTTATTGTACATACATTTTTTAATATGGTCGTTCTGTTGGACATAAGGCCTTCTTTGTCATATATAAAAATGCTTCTGCCACTTTTTTATTACAACTTTTCAGTATGCTGCACTTCTCTACAGCACAGCTTAAACACATTGGCAAAGTCAATAGCTCTGCCTAAACATGTATAAGGCCCCAAATGCGAGACCTATTGGCTATGCCAATGCTTTGTTTACTTATGTTGCGCATTTCATTAAAATTAAGTTTTTTAGTTCAGCACAAAGTTAGATTTTCTTTCAGTTCGGTAATTTAATCAATCATTTTCTGTTAATCTATGACTGATACTGCAGAAAGTAATGAACTTGTGAGGGTACAATGTAAAAAAGTGAAGGGAATGGGGTATTAATGTAGTTATGTCGTCTGAATTAACTCTAGCTGAGCCAAACTTTGACTCATAGGTAAGTCACGTTAATAAGCTTAACAACAACCTTGAAATAGGATCTTCCTTTTTCAAAAGGGTGGATGGCTTTATTATATTTGTAGTGAAATAAAGCAAGTAAGCATCACAAACGTGTTCTTTCACACCAAAAGCGGTCCTCGCATGCAGCTAATTGCTACCTAAGTACACACATTCTAACACATGCACTGTATTTAATACTGTGTATTACTTCTGGTGTTTTGTGATATGATACTTCAGGCTTCTATTTTTTTGGGAATGCTAAACACTGTTTACAGTGTTCAATCCAATGCCATGTAAGAGGATATGCAACATTTATTGTGAGTTTGTTTCACTTGAGAAGGATTCCATGGGAGTCCAAATGCATAGGCAGCCACCGCAACAAAGAATCAGTATTTTTCTACATCACTGCCATACTTGTTTCCTTCCTTCTGTAAGTAAGCTTCTAGATTACTACATGTACTATCACTGCACGAACTTACAAGTACATTGAAGACCACTATATCATATATTATTATGTATTTTGCCTTACCTCAACCCACAACATAGACGTTAGAGCTATTTCAACTCTCTTTCTAATTTATATATTTTTAATTATTTTAACATTGCCCATTAGCTGAACTGTCATCCTTGGGCCTGGGATATTGGCACTGTCTACCTCCTGCAAACTCTGCAGACCTTATGAAATTTGAGCAACTTCCCAACCCAATTGTAGGGCAGTAAGCCATAGCATGTTGCAGTGTTATAATGCTCTGTTTTACTTGCTCCTTATTAAATTGCGCAGCTGAGCTGTGTGCTTAGCGTGGTACACACTGTGCATCCACAAAGCCACAAGTAGCCTCTCAAACGAATTTACTCCTGTTAGTTGAAAATGTTGAAGTTACTTAAATGTTCATTTTTTTAAATAGGCGCAGTCGAAGGAGCCTAACATTAACGTCATCTGGCCCGCTGTAGGCAGTACTCTGAAACTGTTGCCTGACAGATATGTGCTGGACAGCTAAACCTCATCAAGCCAGGGCATTGATGGGATAATCTTGTTCTCTCCTGGACCACAGTTTTTATATATTCTCTCTTTCATCCCCCCTCCCCCAGAGTGGAATCTGATCATGCAAGTCCCCCTTTTGAAAACAACCCCTTTACCAATTTTCCATCTCATATTTCTTCTTCCTTTTCTGGATACAACCCTGGAAAAAGAAATAGATCGCCAACTATTTTGTTTTATGAAGAACAATTAAGTTACTTGACCTTGTTCGGTCTAGATTTCATTTCCTCCACCAAACCGAAATCTCCCTACTTACAGTATCTGACAATTTCCTCAGCATTTTATATCCTAGAGGTAAAGCTGCTTGTTGTAAGTACAGCGTTTGATACGATTTTCCATAATACCCTCTGTTCTCGTATTAATCATTTGGGCATAAAAGCCTCCACCCTCAGCTGGCCTAAATCCTTTCTTTCTGATAGGCGCCAAGGTGTGCATCCTCCTATTTCTCACTCCTCTTGGAGTTCCTCAGGGCTCATCCTTGTGTCAGACCCTTTTCAAACTCTTTCATTTTGTCTTTTGCCTATGATACTCAAACTGCAGTATCCATCACAGAAGATGCAGAGGAAGTTCAAACTATGTTTCAGACCTGTATGCCCACAATAGCTTGGATGAGTCCTTACTTGTTCACACTGAAGGGAGGCAAGACGTTGGTGATGTATTCTCTTTGGTGCCTACCTCCCATGCCCCCTGTCTATCTGTACTTCTATTTATCTTAGTTTTGCGCCATTTATTTAGTGACAAACAAGCTTTAGCTGTGCAGGCAATATTCAGAACTCATCACAGTATGGTTGAGGGATTATGTGTTACTTATATTCATGATTATAAACAGTTCTCAGTTGAAAATTAACTCGTACGCCGATTTATTTTTATGGGCAGAAATTCAAATATGTATAAGAAGTGGGTGAGAATGTTGAAAAAATAAAGGAAGAGGGAAACAGTAAAGGGATAAAGCAACCAGGAAGAAACATATGTTGAGACAATTAGGATGATTAAACAACCACCCTTCACAGCAAAATCTCATCATTAATGTAGAAAGGATAGTATGGTAGGTGAGTATCACAATCCTGCTTTCAGTATGAACAAGTGGTGAATGGTATTGTGCGGTGTTTTTTTATTTTTATTTTTATAAACGTTTTTATTTGCATTTTTTCATATTGCAACAAAACAGACATGTCATCATTGGTCAACATTCCCCGGCCCTCCACCCCTCCAGCCATACCAAGAAAAACCATACATCATTAAATTTTCCAAAGCCTGTTTTCCCATCTGCCACGCCTCCTCTAAGTGTGCGGTGGGTTTATTATTCATGTCACGATAGTTCAGGTCATGACTAACCACAACCACATTTGATAACATCACCTTTTGAAGTACTTCAGAGGAAAGGGAAGGGATTTTCTATAAGTCTATCCTCACAAGCATAGTTAGGTTCTGTCTAAGTTGTATGTGTCATAGTGGTATTAAATATATTTTATGTAACAATAGTAGGACAATGGCTATTTATTAATGTTAGAGAAAGGCACTATTAATAAGTCTTGGCAGACATATCAATAGTCTTTCTTTTGGGTCTATATCAATGGCAGGTCAGCGTAGTCTTGATAGATTTTCTAGGAGAGTCAGCAGCAACCATGCTTTCAAGATGAAAGGAAGGAACCCCATATCTGGTCAGAATAGTCCCAAAAGTCATTCATTTTTTTATATGAGACTTTCTTGCATATTGCACATTGATGAAGCTCAGTCAACCATTCATCATATTTAGGGGCGACATTCTTATGTCAATGTAGTTATTTGCATAAATTGGCTACTGCAAAGACTGTGGTCAGTCCTCTATGACTGTGTACATTCAGGGCTACAACATCTGGCTCATCATAAAAGGTGTGCAGATGAGTGTATTACAATCATACGAACTAATTGCAGCTTAGTCCAAACTGTACTCCAGTTAGTGGAGAAGTGTGGCTCACTGGTTAGAGGAGGCAGACCTGGAAGCAGAGGTCAGCCCGGGACCAGGGTTCAATTCCCGGCTCGGCGGGGTCTTGAGTCCTAAAAAAAAAAATGTCCATGGACTCGACAATTCTCGCTCCGGTGCCTACTCGATTCACGGGTTCACACTCTGCGACTCTGGGCAATAGCTTGCTTAATCTACACAACGGCCCCTCGCGGCAGGATGCCTGGCTTTCACCTTGCGGATACCCTGCCGGGGTTATCTCACCGGGGAATACCAGGACGGGTTCCCTAAGCAAGCGCTTAGAAACCGCTCGGTGATTTGCGCTATATAAATTCCTGTACATTTACATTAGTTCTCAATGCCAGAAAACCCCACAGTATGTAATATATATTACATGTAGCAGAGGCACCTTTCCAGCATCTGGCATTGTTAAGTAGCCCAATTCTCTCTAAGTTTATAAGGGGTCCCTTTTCAAACATCACAAATTTACCTTAAAATATAAAAAAAATGGTTTTGATTCTCTAAGCCCCCTACTGTGGATCTGCCTGTTATTAATGCCCATTGGAACAAAGGTTATAGTTAAAATAGAAGTTATTAACATTGGCTCCATATAACCTAGAGAGCACCTTCACGAAATTCCCTATCTCCTAAAATATTGCCCAGTAGGGGATTATGGGAAATTCAGCAGCGATGCTTCCAGACAATTACAGAGACAATGATGTAGTTGATTTTTCCGATGATCTAAATTCATTAGACCATTGTCCACTTATATCTCAGAAAACGGGAAGAGGGGGGCCCATCAGGCAAAAGTTGGCCGGTGTTCCACAATTCACCTGTAAGTCAACATGACCAATAAATTGTCCTCCTTTCATTATGAAAGCTGGTATTGTGCCACGTGGTGCCTTCCCTTGAAGTAGTGGATGAATCCTCTATCTGGGCTTTTGCATGGTGGCCCACTGCTTCCATTATTGGCAACTTCTTTGATGCCACATTTTCCTTCAGCATTTGGGTCTCCAAACTCTACTCAATGTGCTTTATGCTACACAAGGTAGTTCCTCTGCTTCCAGAATTCTCTCTCCAAGCAGTCGTACATTTGGGTATTCTCTCCCACTTAGACTTCTGCAGCACCACCTACCTTGGGCTTCCAGCTTACATTATTAACCTATTCTGTTTCCAGTCATCTTAAGTTATTTTGTTGGCTCCCTATAGCTAAACGTTCTATAGCTCAAAGCAATATGTCTTTGCCATGCTTTGTTCACCTTCAAGGATCTGTATACTTGAGACATTGGCTCCCTCTTTAATGCCCTACTCACACTCTTCATTGTGCCTGTGATAATCAGTTGGAGATTCTGAACATCCCTCTCACCCATGTGGATGGTCCCTCCTTTATTTCCTTGAAGCCAAACACTAAAACTCTAATCTTAAGGAAGTTTGCCCTATTACCAATCACCTACCTTTTCAGGAAAGACATAATCTGGCTGTTCCCCATCTTCTAATTAGCTTCCTATTTCTGAATCCCCCAGTGCCAGGCCACTGTTTTTCTGGGTGTCCGCTTCACTTTATAAATCCCATAAGATAACATAATAACTTTTCATATTCGTAATGCAGGGCATTGTGATGTGTCTGTGTCCCCGTTTTTTTATTCATGCGGAGAAGGGGCTATTTAATGTGGATAGTTTTACTGGTGTTCTCTGAATTCCAGGAGGTGTATTTAAAATCGATTGAAAATGCTTATTTGTGTGAAGTATTGGGTAGCATGGGTTTGGGTGGTTTTTCTTTGTTGCTGGTTGTGATGTTTTCCATCAGTGTCAACTGTTTGCTATATACTTTGGCAAATCCATAGATTTGGGGATTACACAATGCATATTTGAGCATGGCTGATGACACTCATGTCATACATTCCCATACCACAATAATCTTAACTTGGAATGTGAACGGTCCCCGAGCTAAGATTAAGAGAGAGACTATCTAAATGTAACTTCATGCAGAAGTAAGGTTTCTCTCCCATTGTCCATGCAGGTTTTACTAGAGGGTCCTGTGGAGTTATCTTGCTTAAGTGCCACTTTCCCTTTCAAATCAATAAGACATGCAAATATGTTGATATCTTGTAATCTCAGGCCTTTTAAATGTTAAAACCCTGACATTAATGAATGTATGTGCACCACCTCCCTTTTCTGCAGCTCTTCTTGAAACTCTTGACTCTTATCTGTCTTTAATCGACATTCATTGGAATTCTTCAAACACTTGGCACAAATGAGAATACCTCACCTTCAGACCAAGTGTGCAATGTCACTGACAGAAGGCTTGCACCCACCTGATTTACGTGCTCTCAACCTACAGACATATCTCCCTTAACAAAACGAAGATACTAACACAAGCACTTGTGAAAAAGGGCAAAAGTTAACTTGACTCCTTTGTTGATGGTCTAAATAATCATCTCACATATCTAACCCCACTATTGCTGATCGGAAGGATTGCACAACTACCCGTATAAGTGTAACGGGGTCGGGTTGGGCTACCGTGAGGAATGGTGGAATCCTGATTGTACCCCTTCTGCTTCACAGACTACAACTACGAGGGGGGACTGGGACGCGGAACCACCCGACGAGTCGTCCACAGTCCCCTTTAAGTGGGCGTACGAGTACTACCCGGAAGACCAGCCTACCTCTGACGTCAGCGATCCTGGATGGCTGAAAACAGGGAAGGCCCTGTACGCGGCGTGTGACGTCACCAGCGCACCGAGAGACGGAGGACGCGAGGAGAACCGAGCGGAGGACGAAGACGAAGGAGAAGACGGAAGGCGAAAAGAAGTAGGAGAGCCAGGAGGCCAACGACCCCGTGTTCCGCCGTGCCACGCTCCCGAGGGAGGAGTGTGGCTTAGCCAGGTACGGCGGCGTTGGGCGGCTTGGGTGGGGAAGAAGAGTGCCCCGTGTGAATAGTGTTAAAACCCCTGTATGTAACTTCCCTCTGTGTTTCCCGTTCCCTTGAAATACCTAGTTTCCTAAAGCTCACCTTCCCCGCTCTCCTCACTCATTCCCTCCCCCGTTACAGCACAGAGTCACTAGCATATTTGTACGATACACCGGTGTCCTTCACTATCACGGGTTCCCTTAGGTGCAAACCTTGTCAGATAAAAAGACTAACGGCGTCCCTCTGTCCATTTCCTTTTCTTTACATGTGGATATAACGGGAGACCAACGCCTCTGTCTGGAACCCTACGGGAGTGACGACAACCGGCTTATACAGACGACAACATTCTCCCCGACGTCCATCTCTGAACAGCGGGACTTTCTCTAACAACTGCCCTGCGTGCCCCGAAGACCACCACCACGGATAAAATAGAGTTTGCAAGGGAAAGACTAACATTCCGAACAAGACGCACATTGAAAATAAAACCTAGCTTAAAAAGATATACGGGTCTAGTGTCTGTTGAGCCAGAGCTTGTTAGCACTGCTAGTGTTTCTACTCCCCCTGCCCAGCCTACAATAGGATTCCCTGAGACTTTGTCAACCAAATTACTTTAATAATGTATTATTTATTATAGGAGAACACCATAACTGGAATTACGATGGTTCAATATTATGAATCTCCATTGATGATAGATGTGGGTATAGTGGTTATTGAAATGTATTACTGTGCCTCACAACTAATGGACATAAAACATATGGCTGCATGGCTAGAGGGTGACTCTAGTGTTCTTGTCTGTGTTCTTGCCCACAGTGAATCTTATTCTCTTTTAATTACCTTTTTGGAGGGAAGCCCTCCATGGTGCTTCCTCAGCCACCATTGTTGTGTCTACATTTTCATGTGGGAACCTGAAAGATCTTGAATGGCAGGGTATTCTCACTAACTAAAGCCCACTATGGTCTGACCCTAGACTTGCCCAGGTGGCTGCACTTAAGGGTTTTCAAAGGTTAGGATAAATGGGTGATATTGTGACACACAATGTCCCTCGCTCCTTCTTTGATCTTCAGTCGGAACATAGTATTCATAAAATAAAATGTTTCCAATATTTTCAGCTCTGTTATGCTCTGCATATTACGATTTTACAAGCCTATGGATTCCTAGTAATTATTCCACCGTACTCCTTTCCCACCCTTTGAAAATCCTGGTAATCTGACCGGGTGCCCTATCGAATAAAGACTGGCAGGGCAGTTTAATTGCTCCTCAGTAAACCACTATATCCTCTTGATTTAGTCTAATTCGGTTTAATTATGTATGCTACATCAATTTGACATGAAAAAGGCTGTTGCATATGTGATACAACAGTTCACTCTTAAGTCAGCCTAAGGCAGAGGTCTTCAATCTGTGGGGTGCCACCCCCATGGGCACCCTGGAGTCACGGAAAGGGGGGCGCACATTTTCATGCCTCACTTCTGCCTGGAATCCAAAACGTGCTTTTCCTTTGGGAAAAATGAACCGTTCGGGACCCTTCATTCTGATTGGTCAAATGCTTCTGATGAAGTTAATTGCTGAAGTTAATTGAGCCTCCTGTGCTGTGAAAAAAGAGGCCGAGCAGACAGGTAAAACAATACTTCACACCAGGATGCCTGCTTGACTGCTTGGCTGAATGAAATGAAAATGCAGCTATGAGTTAATCTGCAAATGTAAAGGGTGCTTGGGAGCGGTAATCACTCAAAGCATTGTTATTGCAAAGATTTAGGGGTTTTTCTGTGGCAGTAGGAAGAGTTAATACCTGGGCTGTGAGGTGCGTACTTTTAATTGTAACTGTATCAACACAGCCCTTAGTACCCTTGAGGAGGGTGAAAGTGATAGGCAAAACAGAATGTAAATGCATTACTTATGTACTGGTGTTACTAAAATCTACATTTTGGAAGCTCCATTTTATCCTAAACCTATTTGCACAGTTAGTAGCAACCTATCTTATAATGTGTGTAATGCATGTATAAAATAATGATTTACGCATTCACAGTGCTTTCTGTCACAGGCTGTGACCTCGTAGCACAAAAAATTACACAAGTCACTATTCTCCACTGCACCAACCAAATGTAATTTTGTGGCTCTGTAGTTACACACAGACCTATACAGTGCATTAACTAATAGAGGTTTCATAATGTACTACAGTTCATTTCCCACTGAGTAACAACTTTAGAAAATTTAATTTTCATTTAAGCTACCCATTATTTTATATGTAGCTATCTAACTGTGAAAGTTCTAAAAAAATATATATATATATTTTGTGGCTTATTCATGAGAAGCTTGTGCCGCTGGAGCGTCACTGTTTTTGAAGCTCCGGCAGCGCACTGTTTTTGCAACTCCGGCAGCGCAAGCACATCAATCATAGCTATGTGGTGATGCAAAGTCACCAAGCGAGGCTTTGCATGGCCACATAGATATGGAGTAAGACAAAGCAGTGCAAGTCGCTGCGTTGCCTTACTCTGTGTCAAGTAGGCATTCCATGGGCATTGCGGTGGGTGTTCCCATGCAACGCCCATGGATCTTGACGCTGCCCCCGATTTACAAAACCATATAAACCTGGGGCAGCACCAAAACCTTATGCTTCCATTCAGCAGGCAGAAGAGGGAGAAATGTTTTCATTTCTCCTCATTATTTCCACTTTTCATATATATACATAGAAAGAGCAAAACCTCTCTCGGGATGATTGTTATCTGCTGGTTTAGGGATTTTGACTAGCTGTCAAAAGGCGCAGAAAAAGGCGTTAACTCCTGTAAGGTGTGTTATTCTCGTGCCAGTTTTCCAGCCGTATGTTCGGTTCAGCTTGGTACTGCTGCCCCTGTGCCATAAATATGTATTTGTTGCGCATCCATTGTTTATATAGTGCACCTAGTTGTATTATGACCAAACATATACATGTCAGATGCAGAGAAATACTGGTGCAGAGTACTGGGTCACATCCTGAAATATTGCAATATTTTTTCAGTTCCTTTTTACTACTGTCTGCAAAACCCATTACCCTTTATCCAGGATATTTATTATAAAAGTGTGATATAGAATACATAGTCTGACCCATTGTTTTTAGATTTTTTGTTTTGAGTGAAGCAACCTAAACCATGTTGAATATGTGGGCACCAGCCCTACTTTCCCCAGCTTGCAAGCTGGGAATGCTCATGTGCAGTTGTATGGGACAAGTATTCAATTTTCTTCAGGACTTCTTTCGACTCTATGAATTTTTCAGAACTACTGTACTAGTGCAAGTTGGAAGGAAAGAGAGGTATTCTAGGAGCCTTGTGAATGTCTCACCACTTGCAAACCAGGGTAGAGAGTTACTGTGAAATCTTTGCAGACATCCTAACAGTTGTATACACACGTGAATAGGGTGCATTGTAAGAGCTCTGTGAATGCCTCGTTGCTGAGATACACATATATACTGAAGACCAAGACCGAGGTGTTGTTTAAGAACTCTTCGCCAGCCACAATATTGGTACAGCTCCATAAATGTCTCTGCAATAAAGCCTAACATCTAATGAAAGTTAGCATTGTGAGCACTTCATTGATGACCTTCAGTTGCATAAATGCGCCTGCGGCCGGCCCAATAGATTTACATGATGAAATCTATAGCTAAGAATGCACTACTGGTATATCCATGCCTGGTGTAAGACATGGAAGGGGTGCATTGTGGTCTCATCGTATATCTTGTTTATAAACATTTAATCGTTTTTTTATGAAACTAATGTGTTGTCCATTTGTGGTGTCATCATGGGGTTGCTGAGAGCATGGTTGCCAATACTTTACACATTTGCCTTGGAGATAAGCCTGGCTGCTCGTGCCAACCTACAGAGGGGTTGAGGAGGGGCTATCTGAGAAGGTGTCCTTCCTTTCCCTGACTTAGAAGCAAGGGTCCCTATTTGGCCTTAGGTACCTACCTCCGCCAACTAGAGACACCCAGTTCTAACATTGGTGGCAGCAGTGGGAGTTGAACGTATATTTGCAAATCAACTCACCGTGATTGGTGTACATCCCTAGTTTAGCACAGACCACGACGTAACCACATATTGTGTTTTGATTTTTGGTTCTATTTTTGAGCGACCTTTAAGCCACACATCGTGTCTCAGAGGAGTCAGGAAGCCATTGAGGCATTGCTTACCTACAAAGTTGATCAATTGAGACAATTCTGCAGAGCTTTGGGATGTCCCATGAAAAGTAGCGCCAAGAAGGAGGAGCTGCAGATGGCCTTGAGGGCCTGGTGGGACGCCAAAAAGGCTCAGGAGATAAGGGATGTTGAGGTGGATGAGGATGACCCAGGGAATGGATTTGAGCCACAGGATTTGCCAGTGGAAGAATCAGCCTCAGGGGCTGGTAGTAACCTTTCAGGGAGGAGTTTTTCCCCAGAGGAGCTGGTGGAAAACCAAAGGGTCAGAGAGCATGAGTTGGAGGTTTTAAAACTTAAAGCTCAAGCAGAAGAGAAGAAGCTGCTCATTGAAAGTGCAAAGCGAGCAGAGGAGAGCAGGAATGCTCTCGCCTTGGAAGAGAAGAAGATTCTCTTAGCTCATGAGTTAAGCATGAGGGAACTGGACATTAAGGCTAAACAGGTGGGGTCCAGTTCGAATGGTGGCAGTGCACAGCCAGTGCCAAGTGTGAATGAGTACAAGCGTGAGCTGGATGATTGGGTGATAGTTAGCATGGCAAATTATTTGAAGGGCTTGCTCAATTTGGACTCCGGAGAGGCTAAGCTCAGTAATTGTTTTCCAGGATTGCGCCAACCCTTGTTAGGTTGCGAGCACTTTGATTCCTGGGAGCTTGCACAAGTGCCCGACCCCTGGTCATGGGTCCAAAGGTCTGCAGAGGCATTAGGGAGGGAAGAGAAGCGAAGTAAAGCAGTTAGGTCCCAGAGTAGTGGGAGGCGAGGGTGCATGCGGGCTAGTGCCCTGTCTCAAAGGAGAGGGAAGGAGTGTGAGCAGCGTCCCCATGCGTTTACCACCCCACCCCTGAGACTGGAGGGTTCCTTAGAGAAGGACCCGGTGGGAGGCCTAGCGCCTACTTGCCAGCTGTGTAAGGAAGAACACCTAGCGTCAGGAGGGCGTGGGGCGTCTGTAACCAGAGCTCCCGCAGTCCTCCCGCAGTCCTGAAGTTTGTGGGTGCCATTCCTAAATGGCTGGCA
This sequence comes from Lissotriton vulgaris, assembly GCF_964263255.1. Taxonomy (NCBI): domain Eukaryota; kingdom Metazoa; phylum Chordata; class Amphibia; order Caudata; family Salamandridae; genus Lissotriton; species Lissotriton vulgaris. The sequence goes on along the minus strand of NC_141691.1, from coordinate 733,820,102 downwards.
CAGAAATCTAAATGGAAGGTTAAGGGAAGAAGGTGTCCCCCATGGGAAAACCCGCAGAACAGTGCCTAGCCAGTAGGGCTAGGTCCCCTAGAAGTGACCGGGGTAAACCCACCTCTAACCTGGAGGGCAGGATAACTAGGGACTGTATCCTGACCGATGCGTCTGCCAGGGGTACCGCTCTAGGTGGGAGTTGGCAAGGGACCAACACCCCTGGAGGACCCCGACTGCCAGGAAGTACCCAAGGAGCAGCATAGTTGGCCCGGTGAGTAGTGACCAAGAGACCCCCCTGGGGTCAGGAAGGCATAGAACAGGAGGGTGTCCCTAAGTAGTGGGCCTGCGTCCGTGTTCTATTGCCCCAAGCTGGGAAGTCCATCAAGGTAGTTGATAGATCTACCCTGGCTTTAGGCTGGGATGGGGTTGTGTTGGACTTGGCCCTTTTTGGCCAAACTCCCTAAACTTTTTGCCTTTCCCCTAGACCTTTTTTCTGACATGGTGTTACCAACTTAGATGCTTTGGGCACTTTGCCACTGCTGATCAGTGTCAAAGTGCAAGTGCTCCCTGTGTAAAGTGTAATAGTAAGTGGTTGTCCATGATTTGCCTTACTAGTAAAGTCCCTAGTAAAGTGCACTATGTGTGCCAGGGCTAGTAATGCAAATGCTACTACTGGGCCTGCAGCACTAATTGTGCCACCCACACAAGTAGCCCTAAAGAGAGAAGTCATGCCTGCCACTGCAGTGCCTGTGAGCAGTTTGTTAAACTGCCATGTTGTCCTGACAAGTGCACCCACTTGCCAGGCCTTCCCATTCCCTTTTTATGCACATCATCAAACACCCCTATGGTAGGTCCAAGGTACCCCCCTGGGCAGGGTACAGTGTATGTGAAAGGTAAGACATGTACTGAGGTATGTACCATGTCCTGACAGTGAAATCCTCCCCATTTCGTTTTTCACTGTTGAAAAGCCATCTTGCCCGTAAGATAGAATGGGGAAGGCTGTGTAATATGTTTCCAGCCTATCTTCCCAAAGGTTTAAGATGGAGAGGTGAAGTTTAGCGTGCCTGAACTCACAATTTAATAACACATCTTTGCGTGAAGGTGGTTTTTGCATTGTGTGTTTGGAAACCACTCTTTTAGAAGAACCTGGTTTTTTGTGTTCTAACATTACTCGGTGTCTCTGCCTGGTTGTGGATTGACTGTCTGGATTTGAATATGATAGGATCTGGGGAATGTCTTGACCCAGGGGAGGAGGTGAGACAGCAACAGACTGACCTACATCTGGATTGTAGCAGGGAGGAGTAGCCTCTGGAGGTGAAGAGGCCTGGGCTACCACCATAAAACAATGGCTCCATCTCCTGCTGAGTGATTGAGGTTCCAGACCCCCACTATCAAAGAAATGTGGTGTCACTGGCAGAGAGACACCCAGAACTGGTTTGGACAGGGCTCACTGCCCCCCTGAACACAAAGACTTCAAAGACATTTAGGGGTATAACTATGAGATCTGAAACCCCTGAACGTTGGAATGGAACTATTCAAGACTGTAAAGGATTGAAACTACTTTGTGGTCAAGAGGAACGTCTGTCAAGGAAGAAACAGCTGAGGAGACTGAAGGAAAGGACTGACCCTTGCTGTTTGTTCTGGGGCTGGCAGTTTGCTGATTTAACCAAGGAGAGGCTAATGGGACTTTGCTGTGTGCTGTGTGCTGTATCCCCCTGCTTGAAAAGACTTTGCTGTGTTTTGAAGTAACTTGTCCCTTAAGAGAGAAGGTTCAATTTACAAAATATATTGTGTATGGTTGTGTTACAGAGTTAGTTGAAATACATTTGTTAGAGTGCTTTACTCCATGCACTTTCTGGTGCAAATCCAGGTTCAAATTGTGCTCTCCGATTAATCTTTGATTCGGACTGAGGTTGACATCAAAATTGAATACATGTCAATAACGTGAAACACATTTGGCTCCACAAGGAAAACACAGAGTGGTTACATTTCAAAATCATAAAGGCTTATTAAAGGATTAGCAAATTTACAAACTCAAATCATTAAATTAGAAGTAAATCAATAACCAATATATGAATACGCCAGTCAGTGTATTCGAAGCAACTCAAAGATAATAAACAGATAGAAATTATTATAAAGTTGTCTCTAAAGGAAAGTCAAGCAAGATCAGTTCTCCTATAAAGAGAGCCCTTATTCTTCTAAATCAGGGAAAAATTCTGCTAGGAACACAGGAATAACAGTAGTCTGCAATATTGTAAGATAGATTTGGTCCAAGCAGTACTCTGCAGGTGCTTGTTAGCATATTCAACAAGGATTGTGTATAGAAAACATTTCACATGGGAACAGAATACAAAATATGCATTATTTGAGGTTGCTGGTTCAGTTCTTCCTGAAATAAAAAAAGATACATGACATAGAACATGATCTCAACCACACGTTAACCATTTTAACATGTGGCCTACCTTAGCTCTGGTAATTCTAAAGGTGAAAAATACTCACTAAATACATTTGCGTGTTACATGTTAATGTCGTTATTAGTACAAAATATTTAATTATGAAAAACTCATCATCAAATCAGTCCAGAAGATATCAACTACCAGCACAAAAGGTGGCATATTGTAAGTTGACTAATTTTATGGTTCATTCCTATGGACCTTTATCTAGTTTTCCCTTACCACACATGGCATTAAGACCCTCCTTAGTAACACTAGACTCAAAGACCTTTGGAGATTCCGCACTGGCAGCTTTCTACCGCTTATTCAAGTTTTGTTTTCTTTTTTTTCTTTTTTATTGTATTTATTGATTTTTTAAAGAAAGAAAGTACAGTAACAAAATAATCCATCTTTTTACGGACACAGATACACCAGTTTACAGATCGTATACATGCCAGGCAGAAGCATTCTATAGCACAAAATATAGTCCACAGTGTCCATACTGTTACCCTTGATCCTTAGAACATAGGCACAACAATTCGGCGGAAAGTGCATCGTATTATGGTGCTATTCAATATTAATTTTAGATTTTACAATATATCACATTATTAACTACCTACAGCAAAGTACCGGAGCACCGACAATGCCCAACACAGTGCAGCAGTATGGGGAAGATTAATTAGTGGCCTAGGGTACACAGCACAGTTATTCTGTCATCACCTTAGATTAATGCACCCATAGCTGCTACATTTCTTCATTTGTGGCAGGAACATCTAATGGATGTGCCTTAAGGTAGTTTTTAAAAGGGTCCCTAATATCTTTAGGCCGTGAGGTCGGAGGGAGCAACTCTGCATAGTATACTAAATCAGTGAGCCAATCCTTGAATTTCGATGCCCTCCCTCTGCCCCATCTACACGCAATGCGGCGTTTGGCCATTAAGAAAGCTATTGCAAGGTAGCGTCGATATGGCTTGTCTATTAATTCAGTGTAACCCAATAAAGACTCTGATAGGGGTGCGGTCCAAGGTTATTGATTTCATCTTCTCAAGACTGTCAAAGACCTGACTCCAATAGGCATGTATACTAGGACATCCCCAAGCTAAGCGGAGAAAGACAGATCCCTCCATGCCACATCTATTGCATCTGTCGGAGTCTTTCAGGAGTCTTTCAGCTTATAATTGTACATTTTGTCTGGGGTATAGTATAAGCGATGAAAAAATTCGAAGTGTGTAATGCGGAGTCTGCTACTCTCTGAAATTTGTTCTTTCTGTAGACAGCAATATGTCGACTGTTTGTCAGAGAGCTCATGGCCTAGCTCTAGTTCCCAGAGTGCACAGGAGGGACAAGGGGTTGTTTCCTTAGTGTGTTCAATGTGATAAAGTAGGGAGACCGCATGCCAGGTAGAGGTAGCTTGTAGTATCAAATCCAGGGGGGCTAATGGAGGTGGCTACACTGGGAATGCTGGGGAATTGTGTTGTAGTCCCTGTCGAAGCCTAACATAGAGGAATACGTCTAGTGGAGATAACAGAACTTCGCGGAATAGTTGCTATAGAGAACGGAACGTCCCACTTTAATATAAGTTTCCCCAGGATGTGATTTTCCTCCGTTCCATGAGCCTACGAAACCCTGTCAAGTTTCATTTTCTATTCAACGTGGGAGAATGGGTTTGGATGGGTGTAAGGAAGTTCTGGCGCTCTGCGTGTTCCTTTAGTTTGGATTGTTGCTACAAATGTAAAGTCCGGTGCATTCAGGTCAGGGGAACAAACCCAACGGAAAACCAGCCCCTGCACAAACAAGAAAAGTCCTGTGCACACAAAAAACTGAGTGGTTTCCTGGAGGAGACCTTGATTAGGCAATAGTATCAAATAAGATTCGGAAAAGATTTGTCTGGTTCGATATAAAGGATTTTAATGGTGTAATGAATGGTCAGTACATCCAAGTAGAGTTTGTTCGTGATAAATAATAAAGCCGACACGTGTTATGTCACAGCGTGTAGCGGCTGTGACTCATCAGGGCTAAGGGAAGGACAAAGAAGTGAAATGTGTTAGAAGACTACGTATACACAAAATAAATTAAAATACAATGGTGTAGGGGTGGGATAAACGTGGAGACCCTAAAGGAAGACAGTGACAAGGGAATGCATATCTAGTGGAAAACACCTGTACCAAATGTGATAAATGTGATAATTGTGTGAAAACAACACTGGTATATGCAAGCATAAAACATATAAGAACGTAACGGCGGGTTGTTGCGAGGAGACAAAGAATAATCAGTCATGAAAAACGACAATGTGAGTGAAAATAGCATGTTAACTAAGTCTGCATACTTTTCTTGTTCAAGTTTCATTTTCTTCTTGTTTCTCAAATTGAGCACCAAAATTTCACAGTCTGAAAAAAAAAAAAAAAAAAAATATATATATATATATATATATATATATATATATATATATATATATATATATATATATATATATATATATATATATTTATTTCATACCCATCTTAGCTCCTGCAGCAATATTTGTGTATGTTAAAAGTGGGGTAGCCATTGAGCAGTGCAAGATGTGACGAATGATCAATTAGTATGCTAACACAGAGACAATATCCATTTACTCATCTCTGATTATAGCAGCATCATTATTGCCAAGGACATAGGTTATTTTGTGAACACTGCTTCATAGAAGCTGTTGTATATTGATAATGGCATCATAAACATACAAAGAAATCAAATATCAGTGTGGTAGAAAAGGAAGTTTCCAAAGTGGAGACATTATTTATATTTTTTTCAAATTCCTAAGGAGTAAACCTTACAGCAGAAAGGGCATTTTAATATAACTCTTTTAAATAACATCACAGCTTCATTTATTTTAATTGAAAATAGATAACCTCCAAGTTCCGCTTTTAGAATTTTGAGAATTGATGGTTATAATGTGATGAAAGTTAAATTGCACAATGACCTATACACTAGCATTCCCTTTTTCTCTGAAAACAGGAACCTGTCTAAACTTTGAGTAAAATATGCCAAGTCGCACAAAGTGCCTACTCCATTTTGAAATTGTGTTTATGATATTGTTGGCCGCACATGCAATCACAATTCTATCACCTTGTGGCTAGTGGAAAACTAGATGTCTTTTATTGTTCTTACAACCATCTCATGGCATTATGAGTGAGTCTTCCATTGGACTCATACAGAGTTCTTGAAAGGATGACTATTATCTGATAATCCCAGGCTTTTAAAAAAAGCTATTGTCCTGACTGAATGCTCAAAAGTTATTTGCAAAAGAGCTGCGGCCAGAGTGCTTCAAAATGGACGTGCACAAAAAACCCAAACTCTGGAGGTTTAGCAGCTAGAAGCTGGCTGCCCCACAAATAGTTCCCTAGCAGGGTATCGTTCTTAGATTCACAAGCAACCCTCCCAATCTCCCTTCATTTCTGAAGCTTTGCATACATATCGATTGCAAAATTAAATAAGATCACTCGGTTCTGCGATTTATTTAGCAATGCTCAGGGGAAAATCCTGATTTATTATGAGGGCTCCTGAATGAGACTTTTAGTGATTGGGTTTATTGTGTTTTTATAAAGAAATGTAAAGGATACAACTTAGAAAAGTGTGCTATGATACACCAAGAATGGATAGAATTATCCTAAGCTTATGAATTTGTAAGAGACACCCACTGTTTTGATGGTTTTCTCTCATTCAAAGTGCTTCCCAGATTTCTTTACAATTTATAATGTTGGCTTTGAGCACGAGAGAACCTAAGGAAAGATTACTGATTACTTACCTGTGATCATCATTACACTAGCACCACTTTGCAAGCCATTATTTTAAATGGAAAAATACAGGTCTTCCAATTGCCCTTTGGATGAAAATACTTAACCTTTCACGTTGGAAGTTTGCACACGAGTGAGGGAGGCAGAAATCTAGGATTTGGATGGGAAACTAAAAATACAAATGAGACACTGGCATAGAATAACAATATTTTAAAAAAAAATCTTTTTATTGAACTTGACAATAATCATATACATTGTACCATTTTTATCAATATAGTTGTCGCCCACAGTATGCATAGGTAGGGGATAGTGAATTACAGTTACAATTGCAGCAAATCTCACAGTTCATTTCATCGCATTTCCAGTTCTACCACTGGCGATATACATATATTTCCCCAATGTACATTCCATGCCTTCCATTTCTTATCCCACTTTTTGGGGGAGCCAGGTGTTGTGAATACTTCCTTTTCCGCCACCATACACCTATTAAGCTCCCTCACCCATACCCGGACGGATGGTGCTTCTGCACCCCCCCCTAATTTTGTGATATCTCTCGCTTAACTAAGTTATATCCTAGTGTTGTCATCTTTTGCTCAATTTCTGTGAGGTCTGTGGCTACCCATATATTAAGTAAGCCCAGCTGAGGTGTAAATTCTGGTTGTGGCTCCCTCCCATATTGGTTTCACAGCAGGGCAGTCCCAGATCAAGTGATTAAAGGTGGCCACCTATTTGCACCCCCTAAGACAGCGCGCATCCGCCCTAGCGCCTTTTTTGGCCATGACGACCCTGTCATATAGGACCGATGTAGGATCCTGAGTTGAATCAGTCGGAAGCGGAGGGTGATAGCCGCCTCTCTAGGGGACATCAGGGCCTCCCGCCAGTCCTCCTCCTTAATGGGTCCTTTGTCGCTTTGCCACTGCTCTCTAAGTTTCTCGAAAGTGTCGGGCAGGTTATTGCATAATTTTTGATAGGTTAGGGATATGGCCTTCGAATGCAGTGGCCCGTCTAACAGCCGGTCCTCTAATGGTGATGACTCTGGTATGTCTTTGAGGTCTGTGAAAACCGCCAGAAGGGCGTGTCTGATTTGCAAATAGCGGAACTGTTCCTCTTGTGCCATGTGGTAACTCCCCTTAAGTTCCTCGAAGCTAAGAATGGAACCCTTTTTGATCAAATCCCCCACTACTGAGATTCTGATCATGTCCCACTTGTTGAACCCTGGTTGGTGACATAGGGTACCCAGTCTCTGGGCTTGCCACAATGGTGTCGCTTTTGTAAGTGTGTTTGCCCAACCCAAACGGGAGTTTGCTTGGTGCCAGATACCTATTGTGTGAGAAGTGGGCCCAATAAATCTCTGTTTCTTGACTTTGGAATATAGTGCACCCAAGTAGCCGGTTCATCTAGTTTGGTAGCTGTCCAGCACATATGCCGGATCATTAGGAGGGTGATATATCCAGTGATTCACCACTACCAGCTGCGAAGCCCAGTAGTATAGTTTAAGGTCCGGAAGGGCTATGCCACCATCCTACTAACCCTTGGTTAACTTTTTCAGTGACACACGAGGGGTCCTGCCGTCCCACAGCAGTGTACGGACCTCACTCTCCACCGCTGCGAAATATGTATCTGGAACACGGTTCGACAGTTCTGAAGAATATATAAAATCCGCGGGAGAGCCAGCATCTTAAAGAGGGCTGCACGTCCCACAAGGGACAGCGGCCGGGACCTCCAGTGCTTTACATCAGCTCGCAACCGGGCCAGTGAAGGGGCCAGATTATGACTATGAAATAGGGCCGGATCTGACGTGACATAGATCCCTAAATATCGGAAACCATCCCTAGCTACCTCCATCATGCAGTTCGTCGGGAGACAAGGAACCTTCTCCCGAAGCACAAACAGTACAGATTTCCTCCGGTTGATTGCATAGCTGGAATACTTCCCAAAGTTCGAGAAAATGTTCAGGACAGAATGGATGGATTTATAGGCGGAGTCATGATAGACCAGTATATCATCACGTGTAATGATATTCTATTCTCCTGGTCCATTGTCCATTTCAACCCTCTTACCATTACATCCCGTTGTATCCACGCTGCGAGGGGCTCCATCACGAGGGAAAATATCAGTGGCGATAGTGGACAGCCCTGTCGAGTACCCCTTTGCAGCGTAAAGGCATGAGACGTGTAGTTGTTGACTCTTATTTGACCCTGTATATCTGTATAAAGCAGTTGCACCCACCCTAGAAACTTCGGACTAAATCCCAACCTCGTTAGGACTGCGAATAGGTATGACCATGCAATAGAATCGAATCGAATTCCATAGATGCATCCAATGAAAGGACCACTGCATGCTCCTCGAAATAATCTCTACGTGCAAGTAAGTTCTGGAGACTACGGATGTTAAGTGCTGTATTTCTACCGGGCATAAAGCCCAATTGGTCTAGGTGAACTAAGGACGGAGACAACTGCAACTAGCCTAGTGGCAAGCACCTTCGCCAATATCTTAACCTCCACGTTAATCAATACGATCGGTCTTTATGAACCGCATTAATCCCCGGGCTTCCCCTGTTTACGGATAACTACTATGGTAGCAAGACGTTGGTATTTTGGCTGTTGTCCGGTCTCATAACTCTTATTATACATAGCTTGTAGATGTGGGGCTACCTGGGAGGCCGTCACTTTCAAAAACTCGATGGGGGTGCCGTTAGGCCCCATCGCTTTGCCCGATCGAATTTGAGTAATAACTTTCTGAATGTCATCACCTGATAAGGCACTATCAAGAGTGTCTCTCTCTGATTCGGAGAGTGTAGGTAGGACACTGTCAGAGAGGAGTTGCCGGGAATCTTCTGCAGTATAGGTGGTAGAGGGAGCATACATTTCCTCTAAGTGATCTGCGAATGCCTCCTCTATATCCCTGGGATGTGTAATTGTCGCGCCATCAGGTAGTGTTAGCTTCGGCACCCATCGGTCCCCTTGTTCTCTTTTCTCTAGCCACACCAATGTTTTCCATGCCCTATCACCCAATTAATTTAGTCTGTGCTGTGCGTTGAGATGGTTGACCATCTTATGCTCCCTAGCTTTGAGTTTGTATTCTTCTTGTTTGAGTGTGAGACGGTGTTGCCTGTCTTCCGTAGGCCCATTTGTGTGATCTAATTCAAGTTGTTTGAGCTCATCTTCCAGCTGGAGTAGTATGCAACGTTTGTTATGTATGTAGCCAGTTTTTAGAGACAGAGCCTGCCCCTTCAAAACCACTTTAAATGCTTCCCAGATAGTGAGTGCCAAACTAACCGTCCCCAAATTGTCTTCGAAGTAGTACCCGGTTTGTGTGTAGAATTCCTCTTTAATATCAGGTATTTTCAGCAACCATGGGTTTAGTACAATAGTAGTACGTGGCTTCCACTCCCAATAAGTGAATTCGATCTGAACTGGGGAGTGATCTGAAATCCCTCTCGGCAGAACCTGGGGGTGCTTAAAATTACCTACCGAAGCTGTATGTGTCAGGAAATATTCAATGCGGGATGAACTCTTATGTGCGTTGGAGAAGTAGGTGAATTGCGGTGCGTTTAGGTGAAGTGCGCGTCCTAGGCCCATAGCCAGTATAAATTCCGCCATAAGTACGTTTGGCCTTGCCCCCGGCCGTTGTCGGTGTCTATCAATTGTGTCATCTATGGTTAGGTTATAGTCACCCCCCATGATTAATGTGCCCATGGGAAGGTCAGTTAGTATTTTGCCAAGGTCTGCTAGGGCTTCTTTACCAAGTGCTGGTGGCAAGTATAGTGAGATTATGTTGAGCGTTCTTGCGTGCCATTGGGCCTCCAAAATAGAAAATCGTCCCCCAGGGTCTGCCCAAGTACGGTGATCAGTAAGGGCCAGGTTTTTCTTAACTAAAATGCTGGTTCCCCGTGAGCATGCACTAGGAGGTTATATCCCCATTGTGTGAGGGCTTTACTTTTGTTTCAAACAAGATGCGTCTCCTGTACCAGCACCACGTCTGGAACTGGCATTTCAAGTACTGCTGAACAATTCCACGCTTGATTTTATCGTCCATCTCGTTCACATTCCAGGTAAGGATAGAGAGCGACACATCCCTTTCATCCCCCAGCATCCAACACGTGGAGAGGCAAAGCCTGACAGGTCAATAGTGGTGTGTGAGATACAATTGGTACGAGCTGTCCTAACTCAGTTCTGCTCTTCACATCCCCCACATATCCTAACTCAGCAACGAAATCAGTACAGAACAATACTCTATCAAGACTGCGTAAATCAACCAAACTTTGCAGAAACAAACCCCCATCCCTCCCCCCCACATCCGCCCCCTCCCTGCCCTCCTGTCCGTGGATTTAAACCTACCCACTCCCCAACTAGGCAGAGTGCCTCTCTCCCTCCCACAAATGCTGAAAGGCGCAGGTTTAGCATGCCCCCATCCCCGCTGACTGCATTGTACGTCTTGTCTATCACAGTCATTTTGCCATTCCTAGAAAAAAATTGGCTAGGAAGGTGGCTAGGGTGTACACCTCACAGTTATGTTTGGTCATGGCTGACAATGATATAAGTAAGACGTGGGCAACCGACAGTTTAAAGCAGTTCATAGGAACAGTCTCACCATCGCTGCGGTGCTTGCATTTTCTTCACACAGCATGCCTTTTTGATCTCTGGTTTATGCACTACTTGTGCGATGACTCTTTCACAATGGGGATAGCATGATTCTCGGCGCCCCAGTGTCTTCTCTGCGTGGCAGGGGTCCACCGTTGTTGTTGCGACGCTGGCTCCCCACTCTACGCCATCCCTCCAGCCAGTTCCACGCCTCCTCTGGCGAAACAAAGAACCACGTCTTGCCCTCTGATTCCACTCTAAGCCTCGCCGGAAAGAGCATGGCATATTTTACTTTGCGGTCTTGGCCTACCCTCTGGTACCCGATGCGCTTGTTCTATCGAAAAATATTGTGGCAAACTCTTGGGCTGCAGGTAGTTTGTTATTAAATCTTCAATATAGAGATCAGCCGCTGGCCCCTCAGCCCGCCCTGGACTTCCCAAAATTTGTATATTATTGCTCCGGGCCCGCCCCTCGTACTCGTCCAGCTGTTGCACCATCCTCTCCTGTCTGTTCTGCAACTCAGTCACCTGTATTTGAAGTTGGGACGTTTCAGTTTGCAGTGACGTAGTATCAATTTTAAGTCCCTTCACCCTTTTATCCATTTTGTTAAAATCCGCCCTAATGAGGGACACTTCCACAGTGACTGAATCAAGAGAGGTGCGTACGCCTCTTATGGCTTCCATGACGTCATGAAGTGTGGGCTCCGGCCCCTAATTGGGTTCTCCCTGTGTTCCTGGCATCTCTGAGTGCTGTGTTTCACGGTCTTCCCCGTACTTGCCCCATGCATATTTAGCTAGCTTGTTCTGTGCATTTGCCTTTGGACCCCTGCCCGTTGCCATATTTGCGCCTTAGTGTGCAAACCAGCAATGGAACAGCAGCAGCCCACCCAGCAAGCAACTCACTCTCGCTGTCGGCCTGTCAGGTTTCCCTAGATCTCCCCTCCCACCACCAGCCGTGTTCAGGTGAGTTCTCCAACAGTAGGCCCTGATATGATCCGGGCGTCTCTTGTTTTCCGGGGTCACACTCACTGCGCACCGGTGTCCTTGTGTTCCCATATGCTCCCAGCTGGTCTGAGCTGTGTTCTGTATAAGGACCCAGTCTGTCTGTGGGGGCTTTCCACTTCCTTTCAGGGGATCTGCCGGCTCTTTTGGTAAGTGGGGAGGTCTGTTTGCGCCGTCTTTACCACACATCTCCCGGGACAGGTGCGTCCTCCAGCCACAACCCTCAAGTAATGTCGCCGCAGGGAGTTCCACTCTCCTACTTCAGGTGCAAGCCTGCACCCAAGTGGTTACTGATAGCTCTTTGATGCACAGGTGGGCGGGGCACACACCACTGGTCTTCCTCAGTTGTATGTACTTCCGCCTAGAATGTAGACAGCTACGAGAATCGGATTTCCACTCCTTGCAGCAGGAGGGCGGAGGAGTGGGGGGGCGCAACGGGTCTGTGCGGTCGTCTTACTCCTGTGCCCAATCTTCCCCCAGGATGTGTTATTTGGCTGGACATAGTGTCTTTGGTGGCAGGGTACACGCTTGAAATCAGGCCCAGGCCCAGCAGGCCGCAAAAGCCAGGGCCTCAATTTGTGGAGTCTGCCCCACTGCACTCGCCACGTTACCTCCTCTGGTCCGGCGCTCTCGACTCCTTGATGCCCCTCAAATCTTGCACCGGAACTACGGAGGTCCTCACCCAGCACTATCGCTGTGCCGCCTGCACTGCCTCTGGTGTTCCGGTATTATGTCGATCGTTGTCCTGCGATCGAGCGTCTCCACACCGCCATGTTGATACCCGCACCGCAGTTTGGCCGAGTTTCGCTGTCTGCATGCCGCAGAGGAGTCCAGCTGTTCCTTTCTCAGCAGCAGTGAATTGCCGGGCTGTTGGTCGCTCTCAAGGTGTGTTTACTGCATTGAATGACTCAGGATATTGTAGGATTTATGGTGGGTATGCGGGAGCCTCACTAACTAGCTGCCATTCTCCTCGGCTGCTAGTCACGTCCCCCAGAATAACATTTGATTCAAAATAAGCACAAGGCATCAAAACCTGGTTGAGACACCACCTTGCAGTATATGTCAGTTGAGTTGAATGACTTGGGTCAACTCTACAATCAAGTGTGAATAAAATCCCTTAGCTGAAACACAAGGGAGAAGACGAGACAGAGAAGACCATCTATCCCTGTGTGCAATGACGAACGTGAATCCCCAAAAGAGCTTAAAAGAAAACCTTTCTCCTCCTGTTTACCAAATCACCGAATAGTGGGAATTTCACTGAGTAGCCAAAACATGAATCAAGTAAAGGAAATAAAACACAACCTTCTTGGAACGCTGGCTACAAAGAAATGAGAAATGTGCTGATAGAAAGTGGGGCATCCGATACACTGGGCCCAACAGAAATGAACGTGGAGGGAAGCAATACCTAAACAGTAAACTACCAGTTTTCAACAACACCACTCCCATCAGCGAAAGCGTGTTGCCAGTGAATCTAAGCCAAACAACCTTACACCAGAATTATAAGGTAATGCACATGAATATACCCAAAGGAGGAAATAATACAGGTAGACGTTATGGACGACACACATCCAGTTGTCAACTGCTAACACTAAAAGGAATACAAGTGAAGGAATACAAAAAAAACAAAATATATTTGTAACCAATCCGTGGAATGCCAGTGTTGTAATTAAGGAAAGTCCTTGAGCCAGGTATATATAACAAGCTGGTTTTAATTAAGCTTAGTTTCAAGTTCAGTTTCAAGTAAATAAGTTAAGATGACAAAAGCCCCACCAGGAGCGGCCTCCCTGCCACTCAGCCTGCCTGCCATCAACTGCCACTGCACACAAGCCAGGCACCCAGGATTCTATTATGTCATCAGGCATTCAAAGAGCCACACCAGCAGAGTAGCAGGGAAGTCACCAAAGCTAAGTATAACATATCCCCCTTCCTTAGGGAAACAACAATTCACAAGTGAAGGAAGGAAATGTGAACAACCATCAGAATATACAATGAAGATCTACAATGCATTGTGAAAAGAAAGAATTTACATTGCATTCTAAAGAGAATAACATTATCTCCCAAAATAAGCAATGCATTTTCAAACTTAACATTTACATTGTCCATCCCCCTCCCTCAGGAAAAAAATGAAAACAAGCATAAATGACACTAGTTAGCTTAACAATAAATGCATGAAAATCTAGTAAACTTCCAGAAATAAAATAAGCTGCACGGGGCACTCACCACCCCACAAACCCACCACCATAGGGCACTCACCACCCTAAAACAACACGACGAACACCGTGTGGCAATTGACTCCCGGTCCGCACATCCAGAGTTTTCTCCTTGCCAGGAACAGAGTACGACTGTCACTCTATAAATCTGCTCCCTTTACATCAGGTTTCACACGCAGGGTCAGACTATAAATCTGCTTCGTTTCACGCAGGGTTGGCTACTCATAGAAAAAAACAGGTCAAACTGTCCCAAGTCTGCAGCAATAACTCAAACACCCTGGGGTTTCAGGCTGTCCAGATAGCAAAGGACACTGGTGGGGCTAACCAGGGTGCTTTCTTTTCTATAATGGTTCTGTAGTTTCATAATAATTCAGTAGGTTCTATCAATACACAGTCTCTTCTCTTATGTTGGTTTCTTAATTCATTCAAACCCAAACTCTTTTCTTCACGCATAGGTCCTTTTCAAAAGAGCCTTTTCTTTTGTACATTCCTTTATTTCTTTTCCTTTCTTGCACGCTGTAGGTTCTTTTGTAAATATTTCGCCAAACGTTGCCAAAAATGTTGTAATTAAAGAAAGTCCTTGAGCCAGGTATATATAACACGCTGGTTTTAATTAAGCTTAGTTTCAAGTTCAGTTTCAAGTAAATAAGTTAAGATGACAAAAGCCCCACCAGGAGCAGCCTCCCTGCCACTCAGCCTGCCTGCCATCAACTGCCACTCCACACAAGCCAGGCACCCAGGATTCTATTATGCCATCAGGCATTCCAAGAGCCACACCAGCTGAGTAGCAGGGAAGTCACCAAAGCTAAGTATAACTGCCAGTAGTGTATAAACATTTCTCATAGCGGGACTCTTGGCCACAACTGTCCTTGTGCTAAAATCACAAGGGTTATAAACCATCCTGGTATTACTAAAGTAAGCAAGTGTTACCAATGAGTTATATTATGTCAGAAAAGCAATGAGGGGGGATCACCTCTTCAGTTCCCCAAGGGCATTTTGTAAAAGAAAATATCCAGCTGTGTTTGTAAACTCATAATTTCACAAATAAATACTTAAAATGTGGTCAAGTAGGGCATTTTCAGTTACAAAAGGCACATTGAAAGTCCATGAAATACCCTTTTTGCAATTCTCAATGTTCTTGTAAAGGCAGAGAAAGTAGTGACAAGAAGAATTCATGTATCACTTCAATTCACAGTACACCCAAATGTAGTAGCCCTCCAAACTATAAAATCATGTTCATACTTATTAGAAATGTTTTGTACCCAGTTGGACATGAACCCCTAGATGCAAAACAGGAAAATGTGTGCAACAAAAACATTTTCTTCATTGAAAAACTGAAGCAGGAGTAATCCGATCATAAACACTGAGAAAGGAATGATAAATACCATTAGGAACACTGCATAAAGTTGGAGGTTATCAGAAGGAATAATATGAACAGGAAATTCTCCAAATAAATAATACCAAACATAATAGAACTTTTGCCCCATAGTACCTTACTGCAGTGTAACAACCTCCTACACCATATGAGGCCATAGACATATGTGACCCCGAGCGCACTACACATCATGCTACATAACATGATATCTAAGCTTTACATACTTATTGCTGAAATAAAAATCGTTGTTCACAGTACACCTTAAAACTTTTTCTTTGCAACCAACAGCATGGCCTTTAGAGTAATTCTTAAAACTGGTCTGTCCTGCAAAGGCTTTCAATAGAGGCTTTTGTTTACATTGTTCTGTTTCTTTCAGTTTTATTGGCTGCTCTTTTCAGCATTGTTCTACATTATCAGCATGTGATGTGATCTTGCTAGTTGCTTTAATACCACAATTGATTAAGTGCTTGATATAAAGCTGAATGGAAATGAAAGATTTCCCAATTTCTGGAGAAAGTACTACATCTACCGACAGCATTTCCTCCACAATAGGGATAGTGTGGTGGAGGAAATCTCACCAGTGGGTGCTCGTCTGGATTAAATAAAACAGAAATCAGAGGATTATTTTACAACATTCAACTCTTTCATCGTCATAAGTCTGCAGGTACACGCAGCTCTGTTCTCGAGAATATGTTCCTAAGATTCCTTGCAAGCTACTTGGTGGATAATACACAGAAACACTGAGCCTTCAAACCAAGACATACTCTTGGGCCTGCTTGTAATATATTGATTGAACCAGGTCTCAGTTCTAAAAACCAGGAGTCACTATACTCGAGATGATAGCAAATGTCCCTAACGACTCACTTCTGGATGATGCCTAGAGTCAAAGCTCTGTTCTTGATAAAAATTAATTCTTCATCAACCATTGTTCTTAGAACCACTTTTAAGTCTATGTCTGGTACTATCTAGATCAAACCTCTCTTTATATTGTCCACATAGCTAGAACCGTGTTCTTTCTTGATAATAGGTGAATATATTACTACTGTTCTCCTGATATTATATATTACTTCAGAGACTTATTATTATTGTTAGACAGTGGATCCCAGGGCCCGGCTCATGATAACATCCAGGTTCACTTGAAACTATGTTTCTGAAAATGCCCAGAGTAACAATTTTCCTCACTGTACATTGTAATACACAGAACTCTGTACTTGATTGTATAGGCACTTACAGGTATTGTTCACAAATGTTCAACCAGGGCTTATGATAATTGCACACTCAAGATTTGATTTTGATTGCATTTGAAGAATGAAGCGTAGCAGTGCCCAAGAAAATTGGCTTCTAGGTGCCAAGTACTGGTATAGAAAAATTATGCTGGCTGACAATTTAAGAGACAAGCCTCCAGCTCTTTAAGTTATCTTGTACAAGATTGTATGGGTCTTAACTTGGTTGGACGTTGAGTCTTCTAGGTCTCTCCTAACAGAACAAAAGACAGCCCCCCTCCTCTTTAGATGATATCTGGGAGGGAGAAGGCACCCAGGGTTTGATGACCTCAATGTGTTTCAAGTAGAGAAGTGTGTGAAGAAACTTTGAAGACAGAATGAGCCTGTTTTCTAAACAGCTAGATGGGTAAACGAAATGATATAAATGTTGATCCTTTTTTCTATGGATAGTCAATGTAGGCTCACCAATTTAGAAGCTAATTAACAATTTTTAGGGAAGATTATGATGAAGACACACTGCCGTACTTTGAACTACTTGGAGTTTCAGGGTATGATAAAGAAGAATGCTCGGGAGATTGAGTTTGCATAATCTAACCTGGACGTAATGAGCACATCAACCACCGTTTTTTGACTGAGTCATGAAGATATTTCGTAAGAATTTTCATGATACATTTTGTGATACCAAAAGGGGTGGCTGCAGCTGAGGTGATATGCTGGTAAACTTGTTGTCACACTTGACTCCGAGGTTTTTAACAGCCTCGGGTGGGGTAGGTGTTGAGCCTAACTCCATAGGCTACCAGCTTTGGGTCTATAATTACCGATGTTTACCCAGGATCAGAATTTGTTTTTTCTGAGTTAAGCTTAAGGCAGTTATCATCATCCAACTTGAGATTACACATAGACACTGTTTAATATTAAACTTAACCTGATCCAGCTCATGATTGTTAGAAACGTTTATGATCAGCTGGGAATCATCCGCATAGGGAAGTTATTTGTATTGATTGTTTTGGATCAAAGCAGCTACTGTGGAAATAGATGTGAGGGAACAAGGGGCTGAATGAGGATCCCTGAGGTATTCCATGCTGGAGGTGGGTAGGATTAGGAAAAGAGAGAGAAATGCAGATAGTTTGGTTTCTGTTGGCTAGGTAGTCCTTTTTCAATCGTTGAGCTCCTAATCCCTATGTGTGACAATCTCTGTAACTGGATTGAATGAAATATTGTGTTGAACGCTGATGACAAATCAAGCAAAATTAGGCCTGCTTTACTTACAGAGTCAAGGATTGTTTTTTGATGTTCTGAGACAGTGAGTGAAATGGTCTCCACACTATGATTGGCCCAGAAACCCAATTGGTAGACATTCAGAATGTTGTTTGATTCCAGGTAGTAGGAGAGATTTGGTTGATATATTTTCTAGCATTTTGGATAGGGCAACTAATAAAGACATTGATCGATAGTTGTCCATATTAGTGGGATCTGCATTGATTTTCTTTAGGAGGGTGTGACCTATGCTTGTTTTCAGCACTTAAGAATGGAGGCCATGGCTTTAGAACATTTGAGGATCTCGCAGAGAACATGTACAAGCACATTAAACAATCCGGTATCACCCACTATGTGGATTCAGCAAAATCTGTGACAGAATGATAAATTTTGACTTTGTCTGTGCCTTTGATTTATTCCTACTTTTACTTGATTGCTCTGTAGCTTTTTATAGTATCGAGCACCAAATTGTCCTAGAATCCTACTGATCACACTCAGCAAAGATAAATTGTTAAAAGTGTCCCTAATTTTATTCCTATGCCATTTGGTGTACTTAGGGTTCCATACCAGCAGTCATACTCTACAGCCTCTACACTGAACCATCTGGAGAGACCCTAAAACAATTTGGGTATCTTTCTTTGATAATTATGTGGGTGATAGTTATGTAAATCTTGAACTACACTCCCCGAATTTTGGGCCCTATTATGATGGCGGACGGACTTGCGTCCGTCCGCCACCCCTGAGTAAGAGGGACCGTCCGCATGGACAGCGGCGGTCCCTCCATGGCAATTTGGATTTGACCGCCACACTGGCGGTCACATCCTGTATTTTTTACATTGCGGCGGGTGCTGCTTGAAGCAGCACCCGCCGCAATTTAAAAAATGAAAGCAGTGCATTTGCTTGCACAAAGTGGCAGGCACCGCGCGGTGCCTGCCACTTCGTGCACGCAAAGGCAGGGGGGTACCATAGGTACCCCCCATGTGCACCCCCCACCCCCTCTTCACCCAGGGGGCCCGCAACGGGCCCCCGAAGTGAATGTCCGTATGCTTTTCCACGGCGGAAAAGCCGCTGTGGAAAAGCATGTGATTCCCTCCATCCTAATATGGCTGGCGGTGTCTGATAGACACCACCAGCCATGTTAGTGCTTTTCCGCCGCAGTCGGAAGGCGACTGCGGCGGAAAAGCTGTGGACGGAATTCAAGACTCACCAGCCATCCTAATTTGGCGGTGGGTCTTTGGAGGCTCCGCAGCGGTTTTCCCGCATCCTCCGGGCCGGCGGTGGCTTCCGCCGGCCCGGAGGATGCGGAAAAACCACGATCATAATCGGCCCCATAATGTCACTCCCAAAGCATCACTGTAATAAATATTAAAATTTAATTCTTTTACTCTTGAAGGTAATTCAGACAACAACCTTACATGGCCTGAAGCCATTAGGACTACAGGCATTAGTCCTCAAAATGACCGTCTTCTTAATCTTGTTTTATTCTTCTTAATGAAAAGCTTAATCTCAGACACCAGTCAATCAGTGGCTAAATATGCAGAATATCAACTTCAAAGGCCTAAAAGATATACTCTGTCCAAGATCTGCAATTAACAACGGATACCCCTGTCATATTTCGCATAGGCTATGGCTCGGCCCCTCACCTACTAAGATAAAAAAGTGATTGTGTCATTCTTTCTTTAGCATCTCTCAAATGGCAACCTATTAGTGTGCCATGTACTATGAAAACTGCCCGACTCACTTACAAAACGTTAAAACTCAACACTCCGAGATATCTCAAGCAAAACCGGTAAAGCTGACAGCAGTGTAGGAAACAATTTTACATCACCCTTCTTTTTAAGAAAAAGAACACAATGCAAACACTTCTGGAATGACCATCCGGTGAATATCAGAAATTCTCCCTCCTTTTCCATTTCTAAAAAGCAAATCTGTAGAACATCCTCCTTGAGAAATATTTTTACATTTCCAGCTGATTTTCTCCTTCTTCTATGTTCTCCTTATGCTTAATTACCTCACTTCCTATACCTTGCTCTGATTATCTGCCTGGAAAGGAAAGGCACTGCTGAGACTGCTGTGCCGGCGCAATAATAACAGAATTTGCCAGTACGTGGTGCAAGGTGTGCGGTGCGGTTTGTAGTGTCCTCCTATTTGCTTAAATCATCAAGTGTAGGGGAAGTCTCCACATTATAATTGTGGTGGAAGTCCTTCATGTGAACTCTCTCATCCCTTGACTCCATGTTCAGGATCTGGCACAGGGCGCATAGTTAAGCAATGACAGAGCACTTTAAATTCTGCCAAGGCGTGAGCAGGATATTTTAGAGCCCTGACAAATGCACATGATTGCGTTCTTCAGGGGCTGATTGGATAAAGAGTGTATCAGTGTAGTGGTTTTATTGTAACCTGTTAACTCAGTTAATCCTGGTGAATAGGAAGTCACCATGTTTTGCCACCTCTTTGCACGCTGTAGGTCTGATTGTCTGGCACTTGGCCCTCTGCTCCTTTTTCATTGCCTGCGTCCCTTTGTGCTCCTTGTGTCCGTGCACTTTTGGGACATCTTGTTTTATCCTTTGCCCTGCTATATTTGTCTCATCTTCCCTTATGTGAACCTCTGCGGAAAGTCTTTGTTTTGATCTTTGCTGAGTCTTGGGCATTGCCTCAGTGTTATCTGCTGTACACATTGATCTACGCGAGGACACACACGATTTGGATCATCAGCATCTTTCAAAACTGCCCATTTGAGAACACAAATCAATGAGTAGCATAATCTTGGAAACCACTCGACTGTGCATAATGAATGAATGAAACAAGACGAACACACACATCAACTGATACAATAGGCTGCTTCAAGTCAGTCCATTCATGGTAGGAGAACGAGAAGAAGACCAGAGGTGGAAGGAAAATAGGAGACCGAGAAGAGGAAGCCTGAAGGTGGAACGAAAATAGGAGATTGAGAGGACTAAAGGCGTTTAACCTTCTGGTAGCATGGAAAATCAGAAGGTGTAAACAGGTCGCTTCCAGCCGCTGAGATGAGGCTTTAGTTCTGAAAGATCTTATGCTCGATGGGAGAGTGCTGTGTGATTCCTTCCCAGTCGGGATTGACTTCTTTACATCTCTTTTGAAAAGAGTGAATTAATCTGAAATCTGCTTGAAGAGAGTAGAAAAGAAAGGACAGTCTCTTCCTATGCGTCCCCAGGAGGTTTGTGCCTTCGTCATCCGTTTTGGGGTGCATGGTTATGGAACAGGGCAGAGGCCATCCTTTAAATCTTTATCCCTTTGACATTCTGGAAATGATTATTTTGAGAACTTCGAGAAAGGGAGGAGAGAGCTGTAGTGCTGACTTCATTCAAGCGAGACTGGGCACAATTGTCAAAGGGAGAGTTTGGAAAAGGGAAAAGGAAAATCTTCTATAGAGTTGTTTAAGGGTACTCTGGGTCTACATTTAGGCATGATGTTGGTCTGCAAGGGACCAGGGTAGGTAGGAAAAGTGTATGGTGTATGGTTCTGTTATCCCAGACTGGAGTTATGCTCTCATCAGGGCCGGACTGGGGACCGAAACTGGCCCTGGCAATTGACTCTGACTGGACCGGCCACGGGGGGAGGGAGATACACTGCAACTGCTTTTGTTACAGCGAGCCAATATTGCAGCTATGCTGCAACACTGGCCCCCGGTAACCAAAAACGGCCCTCCAGGGGTCCAAACCGGCCCGCACCCTGGTGTAAATGCCCAGTGCTGGCTACGGTCAGTCCAACCCTGGCTCTCATTGAATAGAAGTGCGAATGTTTAAGATAAAATTATGAGCACTCGTCGAAAAACTGATTGGAGACCCCTATAGGGAGGCAATGTCACACTTTTACACAAAATCTGAAATAAGGACATCCAGACAGACCCAAAGTAAGATTGAGCGGCAGTTAATAGAAATAGAACCAGGCCAGTTGTCAATTTCAGATGTAAGAGGAGAGAGAAAATGCAGCAAGATGAATCCCCTAGGGACAAATGACAAAAACTGAGTGATTTCCATTATTTCAAGGATCACAGATAGTGCATCTAAAGAGCCACTGAATAACAAAGTATTAGCTCTCTAACGGAAAAGTTAGGTTTAGACAAATGAGCTAAAAGTCCCTAACCGATTCTAAATGCATAATTGTAGGAGCAAGGAAGGGAAGTTCGATTCAGTTGCTCCATCCTAACAAAACCTTGCAACAAAATCCACACATCAAAAGACCATTATTACGGCCTTGGAATGTAATTCGGGACAGTCACTGTATCATAAACACTCGCCAAAGTCCCTGTTAGGAGATAAGACCGGTGGTTGGTAGAAATGATTAACACTCATTGGTAAAGTCAATGGGTATTGCTTATGCACACATCTTAACCAAAAAACCTAGAAGAATGCATTTTCCCCAGAACATGAGATATTGTTTCTACAGGTTAATTGAGTGCAAGTGCCATTTTTGAGCATGTGGTATTTGGAGGGGTTTCCGAGGGCGGCAAGATAACACAAGCTATGTACTACATGCAGGGAAACTACAGGGTATTCATTTTCATACGACTTTGTGTGGAGCTGTAGGACCAGGTAAATTGCTATATTTTTAGAGACTTTGTGTGCAGGTATAGGAATAAGTACATTGATACACTTTTAAAGACATTTTAAATCGAAACCCAACGAACTAATGGGGTTACCCAACTCTAAAGGATGACATAGGGATGATTAGTTGGTTCTGCTTTTTTTCTATGAACCAAATCAACAGTTTCTTGCATGGAACATTTCATACAAAGTAGAACTTACTTTAAAAAAAATGAGGGGTAACAAGAAAGGAGCAAAATAAGCAAGACAGTCATGGAAAAATAATGAACTTGTTATAGTTCCCCAAATATTATCAAAAACTCTAATGTAAACCTAATATTTCATTTCACATCCGCATGCTGGTACAGAGCTTTTGGGAACAGAAGACTTACTGGTGCTTCTAGAATGGTGTAATATAAACCCAGCGCAGTTCAAAACTTGCAACAGGAAAAGAACGATTTTGCCATCTACTATTTGTATATATATGTATATAGAGATAACTCTAATCACTAGTATATGCAGTAGACCTTTGTACTCTCTACCATTCCTATGTGACTCTTAGAGTATATCCATTTGTATCCCTTCCTTATGTATATAGAGATATCTCTAATCACTAGTATATGCAGTAGACATTTGTACTCTCTACCATTCCTGTGCGACTCTTAGAGTATATCCATTCGTATCCCTTCCTTGAATGACTTTACTACCTTTACATTTGCAATGCCTTTTTTGTATCTCTTCCTTTTGTGACTTTATAACTTGTACATTTGCATTTTTTTTCTGTTTGTATCTTTTATGTAACGTATGTAATCCTAAATCCTTATGTATCGCAACTGGTTCGTATGTAAAGCGCTCTGACACCTTCGGGTAATGTTCGCGCTATATAAAATCGCATTAAATAAATAAATAAAAATAAATAAATAAATCTGAAGATCAATCAACGTGCATTAGATTACGTAAGCCAGCGATGAAGGTCTGAGAGCCCCTGCTGATGTGCTGGACCCTGTCCTGTGTAATTCAGTGAGCATGCGTAAGCTAAACCGACCGGAACTTCCCAGGCATGTTAGAATGAAGCAGGGGCGTACCAACCATCACGCTGGCTTATAATGTTAAAATACATTATACGACAAGCAGGGTGAATGAGATTGCTAATGGGGCAGTGGAAAGGGAGACAAATGCGGATTGATAGGGGGTATAAAGTGAGAAAAAAATGAATATTTTGTAAATTTCCCAACATTTTTGAAGACTTTCCAAAAAGAGAGGATTGAGTGCATGTTTGCATTTTTGTTTGTGTGTATGGAAAAATTCCAGGTGAATTCCGACTGACAACTCACCAAGTACTGCTGAAAGCACCTAAACCCAACCATTCATCAGAACATATATTTATTAGGGGGTTAACTCCACAAATACCCCCCTGAAGCTATGCCCCTAGAATGAAGTGCAATAAAAACAAACCATTCCCTGGAGGGAGAGGCTCTGCAGTACAGAGCCTGCAGCTGGAATTCCAGATCCTATGCTTCCTGTGTTCTTTTCTGGGAGGTTGCAGCATGAGCATCAATATATGGACCTTGGCTATGCGTTTCCTGGGCTGGTAGCACCAGACAAATGTGCAAGGAAGGTCAGGTACAAGGGGTGCATTAATGAAACTGTTCCCCAAAATGAGAGGCTGATCAAAGATCATGCCCTAAAGCCTGTACTGCAGCTGTGAGAGATGCATGTGCATAGTGCATCACAGCTACTGCACACAGGCAGGGCAGAAACTAGGACAACCACAGGCCACAGAAAGACAATACATAGGAGGGGCTACCCGGCCACAGGGACCTAGGGTTAGAAGGAAGGCTGTTGGGTAGTGTGCTCGGGAAGTAGATTGCTGGGGAACGTAAGATATACAGGGATCGGGTATGAATGGGTTCACTCACACTAAAGATCGCAGCACTTGATCGCCACATATATCACATATATCACGATCTGCCTCTTCCCAAATATGGTGGTCGTCATCCTGCCGCATGGGGGCTCCTTGGGTGGCTGATGGCCTCAGGCCTCTCCATCGTGGGCAAAAGATCTCTTCAAACACAACAAGGCTAGGGAGCTGCAGTAATTCGGTGAAGAGCAGGGCTCTTTTGGGAGCGGAAGATGAGAGCTGGCACCCA
Source organism: Lissotriton vulgaris (assembly GCF_964263255.1). Lineage (NCBI taxonomy): Eukaryota > Metazoa > Chordata > Amphibia > Caudata > Salamandridae > Lissotriton > Lissotriton vulgaris. The sequence continues at coordinate 733,795,546 of NC_141691.1, read as the reverse complement.
ACACAGGAGGAGGAGACTTGGGAGAAAATATGACAAATAAGCTACTGGGCAGCAATGGGGAACTGGGGCAACAATCGATGGGGGCAACAAGCAACAGGGCGTGATGGATGACAGCAACAAGCATCGAAGCAGAAGCAAGAAAAAAAGTTCTTCAATCTCAGTGCAACCACTGGAAAGACACCTATAGACAAAACAATCCACACTTGGTCCATGCTCGATTTAAGGGACAAGCACAGGAAGAGAAGAAAGTGAAACTGACACTCGTTGACTAAGGAGAAGCAAGGAAATGAGAGTGACAATGAAGTCAACCAGTGGTAAATAATAGGGGGACTGTAAGCCCCATTTCAGTTTGTTATTTTGCTCACAACAGATCTCACAAGTGACAACACATGTGAATGTCTCAGATGAGACCTAAAAAGTAACAAAGCAGAGACCAACGATTTGCGAGTGTTGAGTCAGAAGGACGGAGAAACAATAAACTTCCAGGAAAATTTTCCATGCTGAAGATGTCAGTGAACTGATATAAAAACTCTTCATATTAGAAACTCAGTGAGTGGTTGCAATGATGGTGGGCATCCAGTGCACAAGGGAGCCATGAAGAAAAAACTGTTGGTTCCCTTTTAATCCAGAGCCGGATGTTTCTCATATTCTATGCGAAAATGTGAACATCGCAGCAATCGAATTGGGACCTAAAACTAGTGGGAACATTTGTGACTATGCAATTGTTTAATGTTCTAGCCCAAATTGTGCCTTTTCTTGCGGGCAATGCAAATTTATTTCTTTGCATTTCTTTTTCTATTTGAATGGTGCCAGATGTTCTGCTCATAGAATGGCCTTTAGTCGACATTGATTAAATAAACTCTCCAGATTGACTTTCCCAGGCTGTGCCCTAAATTGAAAAAAGTAATATGGTACCATCCTATGACCATTAAACCCAATTGTTAATGTTAAAACATATATAATCACGTGATCCGCTATTCTTTTTTTGCATGTTCTCTTTTTTTAGGTCTCGCCTGTCGATGCGCATGCGCATCGAGCAAGCGAGAGTATTGGCACATATCCACTCTTTATCCACACTGCAAGGAATCGTGGCGATTCCTTGCAGTGCCCGTGACTTTTAAGCTCAATGCGCATCTAGCCCTATCTGTGTAGGGCCAGGGACATCCTCCTGTGCAGTTCAATATCCCACCCCCAGCCTTAATATGCACCTCCTACAGACTGACTGTCTGTAGAACGTTGTTCCTGTTTTTTTATGTATGTGTATATTGAGCAGTGGTCCCAAGTCAACAGTTAGAGAAATGCAAACTTACCACGTTTTTAAGCCTGTCTTGGAGAACATGGTAAATCCTTCATTTTCCCAAAAATATTCTGGGATTGGAGATGGAACAAAAAATATGCCCCCTAGAGACTATTTTGGGGAAAGTTGCATTTGCCCAAATCTTCTAGTACTGGAGTTAGATTCGTAAATCGACCTCCTGTATGCCTGTATCGCCCGTTGCTGCTCTGAGGGCGCTACTGTAGGGCCCACGCGTTGCCCCAGCGCCTGCATTTTTGGGGCAGGGATGTCTTGATATAGCCATCCAGTGGTGCCCATCGCCTGCCTATCCCGCTTCAACTGAATACGGGCAGCGCCTGCTAAGCCCCCTTGGTGCTTGGGCACGTCCTCCCAGGACAGCGTCCCCGCGGGGCGTATTTAAGTTCGGGTTCACACTGCTCTGTTTACTCTTGCTTTGGCAGCTCACCGCGGCGCCCTGCTGCCAGCCTTTCTCTGCGCTCTGAAAACAGGCACGTTGCTGACATGGCGGTCATCGATCGTCCTCCGTGGGGCAGGCTCCGCCCACAGCACTGCTCACAGACAGGAGGCGCTGGGGTCTGCGCCGACTGTGATAAAACACCCATGCCCATAAAACTCGGCTCTTTCTTCAAGGCCTAGTTGCAGAAAACAAAGGAACATGCAAAAAGAAACTTTTATCGTTAACTTCTTCAAATTATAGTAAGATTTCAATAACCCCATCTTGTATTCCTCGCTGTGTGCCTCACATTTAGGACAAATACATGCATATATATTTCAAGGGGCCGCAATCGCAACCCCTCAACCCCTCACCCTCAACCCCTCACCCACCCTCAACCCCTCCCCCTCAACCCCTCACCCTCACTCACCCTCAACCCCTCACCCTCACTCACCCTCAACCCCTCACCCTCAACCCCTCACCCTCAACCCCTCACCCTCAACCCCTCACCCTCACTCACTCACCCTCAACCCCTCACCCTCAACCCCTCACTCACCCTCACTCACTCACCCTCCCTCACTCACCCTCCCTCACTCATCCTCCCTCACTCACCCTCCCTCACTCACCCTCACTCACCCTCACTCACCCTCACTCACCCTCAACCCCTCACTCACCCTCACTCATCCTCACTCACCCTCAACCCCTCACCCTCACCCTCACCCTCACCCACCCTCAACCCTTCACCCTAACTCACACTCACCCTCACTCACCCTCACCCTCACTCACCCTCACTCTCACTCACCCTCAACCCCTCACTCACCCTCAACCCCTCACTCACCCTCACTCACCCTCACTCACCCTCACCCACCCTCACCCTCACTCACCCTCAACCCCTCACCCTCACACAGTGCAATAGGTCTCGGAGCATTTGAGTTAGAGCTTTTAGAATTGTTTATGGCTTTTTTTATTTGTAATTCTTTAGCATTGGCTACAGGAAACAAAAATGCTAAAGATTTACAAAAAAACCCCATAAACAATTCTAAAAGCACTAACTCTAATGCTGCGAGACCTATTGCATTTCCTCACTCACCCTCAACCCCTCACCCTCACTTACCCTCAACCCTTCACCCTCAACCCCTCACTCACCCTCACTCTCACTCACCCTCACTCACCCTCAACCCCTCAGCATCACCCTCACTCACCCTCACTCACCCTCAACCCCTCACCTACCCTCACCCTCAACCCCTCACCCTCACCCTCACCCACCCTCAACCCCTCACCCTAACTCACACTCACCCTCACTCACCCTCACTCACCCTCACTCTCACTCACCCTCAACCCCTCACTCACCCTCACTCACTCACCCTCACTCACCCTCACCCACCCTCACCCTCACTCACCCTCACTCACCCTCACTCTCACTCACCCTCACTCACCCTCACCCTCACTCACACAGTGCAATAGGTCTCGGAGCATTTGAGTTAGAGCTTTTAGATTTGTTTATGGCTTTTTTTATTTGTAATTCTTTAGCATTGGCTACAGGAAACAAAAATGCTAAAGATTTACAAAAAAACCCATAAACAATTCTAAAAGCACTAACTCTAATGCTGCGAGACCTATTGCATTTCCAATGCTTGTTTCTGAGATGTGCCCATTTAGCCTCTGACTGATTGCTGCTGAATATATTAGTACTGAGGTTGGAGGAAACCCAACCACAACTGATTCCCCTTGGCCCAACCAGCTTAATCATTGGACCTGAGGGGTCTCCATCTGGTATAACAATCCCATATACTTGCTGGGCCCATATTATTACTACCACAGTCCAAGTCCAACCTGCACATTTGATCTGCCTTCAGTCATCTATATTGGGTAGGAGGGTTCTCCAAAAGCTAGTTTACACAGATCTACTTCCTAGCGATCAACATTAAATAAAAGTACAATCTCCGGACACTTGATGCAATGACTGAGCTCAGTTGTGCATCCATCCCAAACAAGATCAATAGAGGAGTAACCTCCATTTGAAGATCAACTAACTCCAAGAGAAGAGAGTCTTAGATATCCAACCAAAAAGTGTTCAACATGGCAAAGGTGACTAACCTATGGATATCATCAGCTTTCTTCTCCCTGCGTCTGTTACAACGTCCTACAGGACCTTTCACAGATTTAGCTATCTTCTTTTAAGGCAGATACATTCTGTGCAATGTTTTTTCCTGAGGGCTGCTGGTTTAACTATGGCATATAGAAGGAGCAAAGACTCTTTCCGCTGAGTTTAAACTGGAATGGCATGGATAGCAAAAAAAAGATGGATTTAGGCCCATATCTCTGTACTAGGGTGAATGTATGACATTGTTCAACATTCTGTCCATCAATTGTTCTTTTTGCTGGTTTAACTATGGCATATAGATGGTGCAAAGACTCTTTCCGTACATTTGGCTGCCCTTCTGCTGGCGCATTTTTTACCTGATCGACTTATTTCAAATACCTTTTTCCTGTTTGAGCTACTGGCCTCGTGTCCACGCATTTCCCAGGATGCTTAACTTTTAACCAGTCCACTCGTGATCATTACTTTGTTGTTGTTTATGGCATTTGTAATCTCTTTCACTGTCTAAATTGTTTTAACTCCTATCATTCTCTTCAGATCTACGTAACTCCTTGCTTCAGCTTTTATCTTCATGTCCTTCTCTTTAGATTCACGATCATAACCTATTCTAATTCACGCTTAGCCAAGGCTGAAAGAAGGCTACGAGAAGACTACTTTATGTAGCTATGTTTGTCATTTACTACTTCATTACTTTTTGGTTTTCTTGATATGAATCAAACCACAGCATGTCAGTTTGTTGTTGAATGACTGTTTCATGATGCTCTCTCTCTTCAGCGCCCTAAAATCCAGCTCGGTAGAGGTTGCGCCTCTCACACGCATTCGTAGTTCACTAATACTAATAGCTTGAAATTACTTAACACATAACCAGTGTAGCAAAGAAGCTAAGCCGATAAACCGCGATCAGAATTGTTCCTGATTATTCTTAGCACATGTTTTTACTTACTTTGGTACGAATAAGTTTGCTAATATTCTAACGTCAATATTTCCCAGTGATTCTCACAGTACTAGTTGGTGTCAGTTATGCTCACAGTGCTGTCATTGCCCAGATTCAGTGGCATAGCGTTGGGAGGTGGGTTGGTGAGAGGGGGGAGGGGGCAGAGGGGTGGTTGCCCTAGTCCCAAACTTCTTAGGGACATTCTTCGGGTGTAAAATTTGAAAAAGGGGCACACAAAAGTGAAAGGTTACTTGCCTTGCCCCTGGTGCTGGCAAACCACGCTGCTGCCCAGATTAGCCTGGTACCCAGGAGTTCCACTGAATTGAAGGGTGCTCTCAATGCTCCACTGGCATCAACGCCCCACTGTCTTTAGTGTTCTCAGGATGGCCTAATACTAATACTTATGAAACAGTGTTTTTTTTTAAAATCTTTTTATTGTGAAAACATGCTCCATAGAATCGCACATTAGTCAGCTCGGTAATACATAGGTCCAATGAAGACACTGTAATATACATGTTTCAACTTAACAATGCGGCAAAATTTCGGATTCACATAGCCTATCCGATATTGTGTCGTGCGACAGTGGTTTCTTTGACCGTGATCTTCACCGTACTTCCATTGTTGGTGCTATCCACAATACTGTTTGTTTGCAATAATTTCCACTGCAGTGTAGGAAGTTTCTCAGTATCTCTTTTCTAAGGTTAACTGCGGAAAAACAACCAGATTCTTAAAGTCATTTGTGCACGTAAGTTGTGGTCAGGCGCTTATTAACTTTAGTGTAAATAGGTGGAGGAGCTACGCTAGTGAACAAGATGGCTGCTTAGGCTCCCGGCTCCGCCGACCTCCGTCTCCTGCAAGATGATCCTGTCATTTATCCTGTCTTTACGCCCTGCCTCCGTGTATATGAACCGAACTACAGCTCGATGGTGCGATCCCGAGATTTCTACCGGTTTGGTAGACAGAGTTATATCGTGTTAAATTTGCGGCCTAGCCCAGCTTGGAAGCCGGGGTCTCGAGTACTGGCCCAGCCGGGTTCCAGTTGAACAACATTGGCCGTGAGCGTGTGGCAGGATCCGGTCTATTGCTGTGGAGGTTTTCTTAGCCCGATTTTGATGGCGGTCTCCTGAATTGGTAAACATCGAAGGAGGGGTGACGATGCACGACTGAGGCTGTGGGCGGAGGTCCCTGACCCGGTGGCCCGGTTAGCCACCCGCCGGCGTTCGCTGGGTGGGGATCTTCGCTTGCAGTGGCGAAGCGCAGATCGATGCCGCTCTTAACATTGAGTCCCCCTCGGCTGTTGTCCGTTCTACTTTTGACTGTTCCCCCGGGGAGACCAGGCTCTAAGGGGGACGTGAAAATGGTTGATATCGAGCGAGGAGCAGTGGAGAGGACTGAGAATGAACAGTTGTTGCGCACTGTGCTGGCGGCCATTGGGGCTCTGCATATTAACGTGGAAGCCCTTATTCATAAAATGATAGTGCGTTCGTTTGAAATTGGGCGGATTGGACCGGACTCTGCTCCACTACAAGGACTGAAGCAGCTCGAGATACCCACGATGGCCATTTTGATAGAGGAAGCGGGCCCCGTGCAATGAGAGGTGTCGGAGCCTCCGGCCGGTGTGATGGCCGATAGGAGCGAGATCGGTGCTTCGAATGGGTCGTCAAGCCTACTATCAACGCTGACTGTGGAAGTACTAATCAGTGCTCCCTTTCCGGAGACTTTTGATGAAAACTGTTTTGGGATTGAAACCGCGTCTCTCCCGTATCCGCCAGTTCCATTACGATGGCGGAGGAAACAAAGTTGGGAGTTCATGATGGTGAGGAGAGTCTTTGAACCTGATGGAGTTCTCAGTGACGTGACATCTTTGCTTGATCTCAGTTTTAACTTTGCTGCGCTTTTCTCGTATTTTGACTATCCTGTGGAGGCGGCAGTTCGTCCGGAAGGGGTTCGCACGTCCGATCGGAAGGGTCAAGGATGAGACTGATTGACTGGGTTTGACATTGTTGTTTTGAAGGATGTGGGATTTGCTACCATGATGTTTGCGGGAGGTTGGGCGGTGTTTACAGTTTCCCCTGTTGCATACTGCATTAGCTTCTTAATAGATTTGTGGATTTACTCTGGGGGATTCTTGGTTCTGGCGGGAGGGAGGGGGGACCGGGGGCATGTACGAAGGTGCCCTCCTCCATTTTCTATTTTTAGTATTTAGTTAGATGGGGCGACAGGCACACTGCTAGTTGGGGTTCGGGGAAAGCCATATGCAGAGGTGCAGGGTGGGGGGATGGGTGTTAGTGTAGTTAGTTTAGGCTGGGGCGTGAATATTTTTGTCATTTATCCTGATTTAGTTTTTTCGTATCTGGGGGCACTACGCCTTTCTTTATCCTGTTCTGTTGGGTGGCGGGGACTGAGTACTGTAGCGCTTCAAATGTAACTTAATTGTGTGAGTCAACCATTATGGAACGATCTACGCGTCGATGTTTCAATGACCCCGCCCACTGTTTTTCACAGAAATCCTGATGTCTGAAAACGTTTGCTTATTATCGTAACTGAATGTGATGTCCCAGATACGTCTTTGTTTCATTTTGTTTTATATTTGAAAATAAAAAGAAATAAACATTTAAAAAAAAAAAAACTTTAGTGTAAATATATTTTTTTGTATTTCTGGCGTGTACAATTACGCCAGTTTGGTGTCGTTTTATGTGTCAGAAAATCTACCAAGAGGGATGGGTAAGGGGTTGTGAAAATCTACAAAGAAGGATGGGTAAGGAAGGAGTTGTATGTGTCTACCACCACTAAGCTGCTCCCCGACCTCCCAGTTTACTCCCAGTTTGTTTGATTTATTGTATTAGATTTGACAGTTTGTGACTTGTTTCTTTGCGAACGTTTTTGTGATGCATTTCTCTGAAGCTCTGTTCAGCTCATACTGAGTCAGAGAGGTTGGTACAGGAGCCACACCGCAGAGTAGTCGTGAGCGGTACTCGAGGACACCATGAAATGTATGCAGATTGGCCAAGTGCCCGATCTGTCAAGTGTGACGCCAGGTTTCCCTGCAAAAAAACGAGTTAGTGCCTAAAATGTCCCTCATCAATCTGCCGCTTTCTTACATCTCCAATGCAAACCCCAGAGAGCCTGAGTGGATCATTAATGGTATTTATTTTTATTTTTTAACAGGCAGTGAAGGAAGAGGAAGAGGAGCTCAAGGTAAGTTTGTATTTTTATTGCAAATTGTTTGTACAGTAGGGCAATAATTTCAGATCGGGTGTCTCTTATACTAAACATATTCATACGTTCACGTACATGTAGAATATATGTAGATCCTTCTGATCCACTTGATTTCTTCTCTGTGGATCCAGTGCATACAGCTTCAGCTACAAGTTGCCTTCGCCATTTATTTATTTTAGCCTCTGTCACCTTAACAAGAATGTATTTTTGTTTGGCGATTCCCAAAGTGCTACCAAAGAAGGTTGTCTTGAACTCATGTATTTTGTTTTGAGCCTTGTACACCTGAGTCAGAGTGCTTGTCATTTTTCTTTCCAGAATATAATCAGTTAATCGAACATACTTCAAATAGTATTAAAGGATTGAGATGATTGACAGGTAAAATGCATTGACATCACTCAACATAGCAGGGCAGGAGAGTGGAAAACATAGAAAACATTGAACAGCTAGGGGGCTGACTGTCTGACTGTCAGTCACATATGGCTCGTCCATGACCGGAATAAGAATGATCAATTCACACCTCCTTATTGTAGTTCAAGATAGATGTCCAGAACTCCCTACATTTCACTAAGCTACCTTCCTGGAAGGTCACAAATCCATTGCTGGTTAACATAAACTCAACGGCATTGATGCCTCGCAGTGCTGAGTGTTGCCCTGTATGATCTGACATGTTGGCAGACAAACTGTTCATCTTATCTAAGGGTATATATAAGTAGACATCTTATTAAGAGAATATTATAGGTGGACTTCAGTGTTTCTTTCTTCCGATGGGCTTAGTGAATTCTGAAGCAAGGCAGCCTGCTTCTTCTGAGTGATGGGTTATGTGACTAAGTTTGGTCCCAGCTTGCGCCCTGTAGACTGATTAGCAATCAGACCTCTAGGTAGCTCTGTGAGCCAAAGGTTTCCTCACATCAAGGCTTTAATACTCTGTCCTCTTCTCCTTGATCCCTGTGTCCTCTGTCTGAGCTTCTCAAAAGTGCTCACCAGTCGAAGTAAGGGACGTGTGAGGGCACCTAGGTGCTAAGTTGTGCAGCTGTGCATAGTTAAGAAAATCACATTTATTCTGACTAATGTCGGTGGCATTCCTTGTGACAAGGCGAAGATCCTGGATGGGGTAATAGAGATCCGTAATTGCATGAAAAGGATCCTCGATCCCATCACTGATGTAAGCTTTGGTGTGACCGTGAGTCCAGCTGCCAGGTATGAGGATCCAGTTGGGGTGACAGATCAGGGCTCATATAATCGGGTTAAGGACTAGCGTGACCGAGATACTAGAAAGCATGACAAAGATCTCTGCTAGTGTGAAAACAGGATTAGTAGAGCACTAGTCATGGCTTACGTATCTCAGTCTGTGTTTATTCTTTATATAACATAGATTTAAGATAAAATAAAGATTGTTTTTTTAAAATATATATTTTTATTTTATTTTCGAAAAAGTGTAGCAAGAGCAAATATAAGTACCATGCAGCAAGTCTGGAGTCCAGCCCCATTGGCCGCATAATAGTAGCAACAATGGTGATAAAATAAAGATTATTGATATTGAGATCATCCCCTGTTCTTTTGTTCATTGGTAAACCAAGCCTTTTATGGTGTATACAGGGTAAACTATAAACAATGATGTACCCGATGCTTGGTCTTGGACAACAAAGTCTCGTGTCTGTGGTTCAGTGCATCCGCGACCTATTCTGTATACAATTTCCAACTGCCCCTTATATCAAGATTTGATTTGCTGGGAGACCATATTCTTCGATCATAGTTTCTAAGGACATCAGTTCCTCTCTATGATTAAAAGCCCCCTACCATGTGTATCCCTACATTAGCCCAAATGTCTGATCTATTTGCTCTGAAAATTCGAGTTCATCTAAGTGGCATATAGGGCCCAGAAGTGGTGCTGATGGGGTGTACAGTGGCACTTACAAAGATGTTTTCTCATACATTTCTTCCTACTACACATTGCTATTATTAATAGTCTGAGTTCTCGTGTTCCTCCTTGTTTATTTAAAACCTTTGTAGTTGCAGAATACGTTTCATCACTACCAGCCAGTCCGCCATCTCAGACCTACAGATGCGTGTTTGGAAGTAGTCCCCAAGTTCCACTGGGCTCGCTCAGGGGGTTGAGCCTTCTCCATTGTTGCAGCTAACATTTTGAAACAATTCCCTTCTCATTTTTGGATGATTAATCTATGCTACCATTTCACAAAGCCCTAAAAACTTGTTTTTCCCCATTTAGCATATGTCTCCCCTCACTTTCGGTTTAATAGTGCCAGTACACGATCCCAGGTAGCAGAGTGGTGTACAAGTATTAAATACTTTACATAAAAAGAAACTTTGCAAGTGCATCTTGGGGGTTTACCGTCATGATTTCCCTGACATCAGCCAAATACCCTCCCGCTCTTTCGAAAAAAACGAAAGACCTGGCTCTTCCACATATAGGTTTACCTCTTAAGCTTTCTCATGTTACTGAAACAGACAGGGCAACTGGTTGCAGAGCGGGGACACACTAGTGAGTGCAACCATGCGCTTTATAAGCTTACTTATTATTATTATTATATAATATAGTTTGAAATCGGAGGCCCCCATTACTTCCTCATAAACTGGCCGGTGTAACTCCCAAAGCAAACCCTGGATTTCCACCACCCCACAGTAAGTCTCTCCCAAGAGATTCTAACTTCTGACACCATTTCATGGGTATCCATACTGGTAAGTTAATAAATATAAGAACCTTTGGCAGCATGAATGTCTTTCTTGTTATTAACTACATGTTACGCTAGGATCTGTATCAGTATACATTTGGTCATTTACATTTAAAACTATTCATCTTATGGTTTATACCTTGTGTGTCCAACATGAGATGCTGAGTGACATGTTTGAAGGCCTAGTTGATAGAGCTGATGTATTAGAGGTCCTCAGATTTGGCCGCAATATGCAACCTGAGTGAGAGCTCTGGGCTCGTATTACTAATCTGAGCTCAAGCAGCAGATGTTGACTGGTATATCTGAGAAGAGCTGGCATGCCTGTCAGGGTGCTTGACAAAATAAGATAATTAGTTTGGCTGATATTTTTGAATTTGCAAATCATATTTCTCCTAGTCCTTCTGGCTTGTGTGATTGAAGATCCTGATTCTATCAGATTTTATCTTTACTAATGACAATGTTTTCAGATTAAAACATATCCTTATCCATGCTGCTAATATTAAAACTCTGTTATACTTTTCAGTTATCATTCAGACTGTATTCTACCATGACCAGTACTCACAATAGGTGGCCGTGTGCAGCTCAACAAATATAAGATGCTAAAATTTTATGAAAAGTGAAACGTAATCAACGATTTGATTCGTTGTAGTAATGTATTGTATTAAAAAATCATTAATTTACTCAATCAGTGTTTATTTTAGTGACGGACTAGGGCTCTCTGAAGCAAAGTAGTGTTATCTGTGTATTTTTGCCTTGTTGACAAATTTAGAACAAGCACTGAAAATGCAATTAGGTCTCGCCTTTTATTAAGTTAAAGCCATTTGCTTTCCTAATGGTATTGTATAGCATAGCAAATGGCTTTAACTTGATGAAAGGCGAGACCCATTGCATTTTTAATGCTTGTTTTGATATTTCTTCAGTGTTACAGGCTTCTGGTACTGCTCCTCCATCCCCTTGAGCCAGAAAATCCTCTTAAAAAAGGTGTTGAGATGGCGAGGACAATCGTTCTTTATGCCCATAAAATAAGCAAATTGCAGCAAGTAGTCTGCACTTTAAATTTATCATTTTGTCTAAGAAATCACAACTGTACGGTACATGTTTTCGACCCCAGAAGGATGAAGGGATGAGTTGGCCATGGAGTCAATTGAAGCTGTTGTGCAAGGGTGGGGAGCCACCTTCTTAACTGTATATCTTGCCCCCCGCAGGTCCTCAGTAGGGTACAAGGGCAAGCGGCTGGCACGCTAGCAGCGAAGAGGGGTTTCTCTAACTGCTCAGACGGTGGGTGTGTGATGTGAGGGCGGTGGAGATAGGGTGGGGGAGTTAGGAGTCAGCGGCTCTCTGTGATGCATCTCTGACTTGCTGTGTGTGAGGGGAGGAGAGAAGGAGGAGACAGAGAGAAGAAGGAAAGAGAACAAGAAAGAGGTGGGGACCACGAGAGGAGAGAGGGTGATGGGAGAAAAGGATGAGATGTACACAAGAGTGAGCGAGGGGTGGAAGGGAGAGAGAGAATCGGACAACACAAGATTGAAAACAATGAAGTGGAAATAGAGAAACATGGTTTCCAAAAGGCAAATGGATTGTGTGAAAGGGAGATATGTGTGTATGCGTGAGTGTTTAAAAGAAATTATGTGTAAGGATCATGTGTGCAGTTGTGTATGTGTAAGGGAGGTGAGTGTCTTTAAACGGGATAAAGAGATAGGGAGAACTGTGTTTGTGTTTAAGAGCGGTGTATACCTAAGGGATCTGCACATGTAAGGGAAATGTTTGCTATTGAAACAATGTGTGCTTGTGAGTGTGATGTGCGTGCATGTGTGTGTAGTCTGTATCGGTTGTGTAAGGATGTTATGTGGTAAGGAGATGCGTGTTTACTAGCGATCTGAGTGCAACAGGGGTCTGTGCAAGTGAGATATGTGTTTAAGTGTAATGTGAGCCCCTAAGGGCTATAAGTCTTCATGGAGACTACTATGTAAGAGAACGTTGTGTTGAAAGCAGATGTATGTGTGTATGTTGTGTGGTTATACAATGCATGGTAGAAATGTGTAAAGAGACATGTGGCCGGGTAAGCTGTTTGTAGATGAAGTGTGCGAGTGAGGGAGAGGTGCCTACAACGGAGTGACCCATAAGTGCATTTTAGGGGATGTGTTTCTTAGGGCACGACTTGACATGCACTTGTAAGGGAGATCTGTATGTGTGTTTCAAGGGAGATAGAGTGCGATTTAAGGGCGTGTTGGAGTAGCTGTGATAGGTGGGTGTTTAAAGAGATGTAAGAGCTTTAATGAATGACATAGGATAGAAGTTAAGAGGGCCGCCAGATGGGAGGGGCGTGTTTGTGAGATAGAGAGAGGAAAGTGGCCAGAAGAGGAGGTTGGGAAGAATAAGAGAGACGAGGAGCACATGAATTAATATGGAAAGGAAGAGGATCAGAAAAAGAGAGACAATAGAGGAAAGGGTAAATGTGGGGAAGAAGTCAGCAAAAGGATAAAAATTGTATGATAAAGACATGAGGAAAAAAGAGAGTGTAAATCAAGAGTGTGTGTTCTTGCGAGTGGACGAGAGAAAAAAGGGATGGGGCAGAGAGATGGATTAGGACACAGAACAAGGGAAGGAGTTTAAACAATGAGGAAGGAGTAGTGGAAGACAATGGAGGAGAATAGTGGGCAAGAGAAGGCACAGAAGAAAGAGTGACAAAGTGAGCAACCGGAACAAGGAAGGAAGGCGGGACGAGAAAAGAAGAAAGAAGGACTAATCGGAAAAAGAAAGAAAGAACGAGACAGAAAAAATGAAGGAGGGAGAGGTGTGAAATCAGGAAAAAGAAAGGGAAACAAAGAGGGATAATGTAAGGAAGAATGAGAAGGATGGATACGCAAACAAAGAAAATGGAAGTGAAAGAGAAAAGGAAGAGGCTAAGCGAGAGGTACGGAGAATGAGGCAAGAAAATGCTTATGATAAAGAGGACAGGCAATGACAGGAGGGGGATGAGAGAAGTGGGATGAAAGAGGGGAATGGTGAAGAGGAGGGAAATCGAGGTAGAGGAAGCAAAGGCTAAAAGAAATCGAACAAGAGGAATTAAAGGAAAGAGTGGACAAAAAGAAAACAAGCACGCAAGTGGTGCGTGCGTGCTCGCGCAGCCTGCTCTTTTTAGGAGCACATACTCGTGCTTGTGGCGCTCTCCTGCTCGCTCCGGCAAGCTGGATGCCGCAACAAGCACGAGTATGTGCTTCTAAGAAGAGCAGAGCGACGGCTAAAGGTCTCCTAAGTAGTGCATGCGCGCTGCATAGACGAGACCTAGAAAGGGTACAGATGTCTAATTTTATCAGGCAGTGTACCTCAGATAGATGGCTATCTTTATATCTGGAACAGAGCAGACAACATCTTGCATTGCATTGTAAGGAGATCTCAGATCAACTAAATCAAATATGTTTCCATCTTGGGAGCATAATGTTTTCTTTCCATGAATAGAGTGACCTTGCTTTTTTATTTTGAGGTGCGGAGTTTGAGCTGTGTAGCATATATTATATCCAAAACACCTTTACACAAAAAAGTTTAGAAAAAAACACTGGTTGTTAATGAGTGGGCACAGATCCCATTTGTTGGTGCCTTTTTGACCTAAAGTCCTTTCATTGTGCGAGGTGGGTGTCTATTTGCAATCTGACTGGCCTCTTGGGTATCAAGGCACCTGTGAAAATGAAAGGTGTGAAGAGCGAGAACATTCAATACCTGAAGCAGTACCTTAAACATCTATATCCCGGTGAGTAATCTGGCAATTGATAGAATCCAATAAAGTTTGAAATGTAAATCTCCACACAGTATCCAGTGCTTTGTGTGCCCCCTCACTAAGGTATCATTAGAACTAATTTGGAAATTTCCGATGGTTTGCTGTTTTTTTAAATAAATATTTTTATTATCATTTTCAAAAACAAGCAAAACATAATTAACAACAGCTACAGTCATACAGCCTCTAATGCTATTAGTCAGTATACAAAATATTTCTCTTCATACATTTTACAGGTTTGAGAGTTTTAAAGGAGTTCCAATATCCTCTACCAATATCTTGATCTCTTCTGTGCGAATTACCTGCCAGCTATGAGATCCATTATGAGGTCATTTAAGCCCTCCTGAAATAGTCTAGTTTCTAGTGATGGAGTTGCAGGTGTCACTAGGTATGTGATAAACACTCTAAACAAAGGGTGTATAATATTATCCAGTTAAACATCCATGACCAGGACAGTTCTGTCTTCAACAAAAAGTAATCCTACCACTTGTCTAGCCGTTCGATTTTAAATGTAACTGAAACCTTTTTTGGTTGCACACTGTCATTTACAGACAGCACATTTTCCATTGAAATGGGCACTACATTCGCACAGACATACCGTTTTACTGATAAAACTATATTGTTCACAGATGATAATATGTAAAATCGGGTTTCAGTAATTATTTATCAATTGTGCATCATCAAGTAAAGTGTCTTGATTTGTTTTGATCCTATTCAAATATTTGTTGCCATCACACTTCAGAACTATAAAAAGTGCTTCATTTGTGTTTTCCTGACTACTAAATGTGTACTGTTAAATTACAGGTATTTATAGTTTGTTGTGTTCTGCAAAAAATCCATCCTACAGCCTTTCCTTTCAAACTTCGTGTGCTACAGCAAGATCGTCACATACTTTACTTTTCTCTACTTCCTTACCCTCAGAACATCAGCTGTTTAGCAATGCTACCACATAATGCCCTAGAACCCTGAAACGCTTTTGTAAACTGATTAACTTTCTTGCTGGCCCTCTAAATGCAAGGTATAGACATTTGTGGTTAGATTTTTAATTGTGTTTTCTCTTGTAAATAAAAATTCCTGATAAACCTGAACCCCTGTTAAGTAACATGGCTCAATCTGTGCAGGAGTCGCTGGAATATAAAGTAATTGGTACAGTGACTAGAGACAGATGCTCAGAGAGTAGTGTGAAAAGGACAGCTATCCTGTTTGTAAACAGTGCCTATAGAATGATTACATCATTATTTTTTGTTCCAGTGCCACCCTACCATAGATAACAGATTGCTGAGGTGCTTGTGATCTTGTGGTCATCTGGTCGTTGTGACTGGTTGTGGTCATGAAAGGATACAGTGCCTTCAAATATTACAATTGCCTCTTGACAGCCTCTCTAAGTCTCGTTTTTGGCTCTGGCATACATTTTAGAGGGATAGCCTGAACTGGGCAGTGTCCTGGATGTATCATGCACTTTCCAGTTCTTAATAATCTTATTAACCACGATTGAAAAGCTATGCAACACTTTTGAATTATGCACTTCGTCTCTCATCTGTGTCCTTTCACACATTTGTCCAGGAGTTCCTTTGAAAGGTATATGGTGCATATTGTTGAAGTCTTTGCCTTGAATTGAACTATCCATCAGAAGAACCCCCATGAACTGCTGCACTGATCTTGAAATCATGCAACAGACTAAATTCTAATTGAGTTGGACGCGCTTAACTTGGTTTGTGATTTTGGAGGCTACAAGTTAAATGCAAGCAATTTTAGAATTTCTCTTTCAGAGGAGCGGACACCTATCCACCCAAAGTTATTTGGGGGTTGTGGGATAGGGCTGGAAAAAAAACTGGATAAAACTTAATGAGGTCTAGTCCAGGCTGTAAGGCAATAAATGAGAAACTTTGATAGGTGGTATCTTGAATAAGTCTGTTCACATTCCTGAATCTCCATTTTTATTGTGGGTTATTTTCTCCTTGTGATATTAAATGGCTTGGTAAGTGTCAGATCATTTTTTGGCCTTTTCCAATTTGTTACTGTTCATCAACGAAATGGGCCACATGTTAGACTTTTTGATTTCTTCACCTGTTCAGCTGGTGTTTAGCAGGTCCGTATCACTTCTTTGGACAGATCAATAAAATGTCTAGTATTCCATCAGGCTTCCCACCTAACTTGCATACCCTAATAAGCTTTTCTGTACACTCAGAAATACCTAACTGAGGTTAGTGGCAAAACAATTATCAGCCTATCTAGAAGAGACTGACATGCTGGTTTCCACCACAACAGTTACAGATATTGGGTTGGACATTGCCAGCAATGATCTGTGGACTATCTTGGATGAAGGGAACATAGTGGTTCTGGTCCTGTGCGACTGATCCACTGCATTTGATACTGTTAACTGTAATATCCTGTTAGCCAGACATGGAGAAATGAGGATCACTGGGGAAGTGAAAGCATGGATTACATCCCTTTTCATAAGCTGTTCTTAGTCCCTTGCGCTCCGTTCTGTTCGCGTAACAACTTTGGCCCGCAGCGTGGAGTCCCCCAGGGATCTTCCATATCCCACACGCGGAATAACATTTATGTCACACCTTTGGCACAACATGTCAGGTCATGTAGCCCACACTTTTCTCAGTGGTCACCCCAGTTTTTCCCCTTTTTCTGGGTCCTCTTGTGTTTTTTTACTAGTACTATGACTTTGCCCTGTGACACCCATTTAGTGGCTGAATTGCACAGTGTGAAGCTGGAAAATCTGTTGGCTTTCCCATCTCTAACCATCATATCCCGATGTATGTGGTCATTAGTGAAGGAGGGGAGAGACAGAAGAGTGCTTCATTCCCATTGGATTTCGAGCTCAAGATTAGTGCATCATGAGACATTGTAGATGGCACAGAAATTGCAACAGTAGTTTGTTAAATGTCACACGTGGGCTACAGTGTGTAGCTACACTACTTGCATAAAAAACAAAAATATGTGGCTGCCAGGAGCGCCACCGGTCTGTGGCTGGGCTGCAGTGTAAAAGCACTGCACTGACACATGTAAAGGAAGAGTGCCCTTTCCATGTAGCAAAACCATTTTTTGTCTGTTAAAAATCAGCAATGAAATGTGTCTTGTAAACCCACTGGTCTGGGTGCTTAATCTACAACAGGAAGTGGCAGACTGCATATTGGAATATGTGACCTCACAGTAATTAAATACCCCAAATCTATTTTCAATGTGTAGCTTTAAGCTGTATTCTCCGGGAACAGGCCTAGATATAGGTAAAATTATGAGTTTCTATCTTTACCTGAGAAACATTTAGCAAAATGAGCCAAAGCTAATTTCACGTGATAACTTTGGTGGAAATTTTTATTAAAATGTACTTAGTGCTGTCTAAGCCAAAATTAGATTTGAACCAGTTTTGTCACTCATCTCACCTCCAGATGCCAATACATATTCCTTTCTGGATTTAACAATCCTGCTCTCCAGAGGTCAGTAGCCTGGCTTCTGTACTCAGGAATGTAAAAGTGAGGTCAACAACTGGCCATTTACTGTTGTTTAACCATGTGGGCAGGGTACCAGATCAATAGGCAGAACAAAGAGCAGTCTTCTCACTACCTATATGGATTGACAGGATTAACACACATTTATTCCCAGGGCCCGTCTTGACTCTTTAGCTCCAGTTCTATCAGGCGAAAAAATAGTCCTTGACCTTGACAGAAGGAAGATGCTTCTTATGAATAAGGGTGTGGTTTAGAGGGAGCCAGAGACTCTTCTGAAGGAGTGAGCCATTTTGGACGTAGGGGTTCTATAATTTTTTTACAGTGAAGCGAAGAGAAGTGCTGCAAAATGTGGCATGCATAGGGTGAGAAGGTGGGCAGGCTTTGAAAAAAACCTTCAATCTCTGGCTAGTCCACAGACAAAACGGGCATCTCACCACATCGTCCTCAAACCATTCCTGGGCTTGCAAAAACGACATGCTTCAAGACTCAAGGACTATTCACGCCAGTTGGCTCTCGGTGACTGAACTGCTCTTGAAAGGTCAGATGCCTGACATCTTGTTTGCAAGCTACAGAGACACAAAAAGCAGACAGACTTCTGCCTCCAGCTGACCATAGAAAACTGGACTTTGCAGGAGCTCTGAACAGAAAGAAATCTGGTGCCTAGAAGTTTGCACAGAGGAACTGAAGACTGCATGAGTGACCAGGCGGATCTCTTCCAGCAGTTGGGGAAAATTGGAGCTTATCCACAATGTGTGTAGCGTCTTCCTAGCCATGCACAGAGCTTGATATCACATGATTCGTTCTGCATGTAACTGCAAACGCAACATTCTAAAGCAGCCATCAATGCAATACATTCTATTCATTACATCATAGTTCAATGGTGTTCATCAGGAGCCAAAAGGATTACATCATTGTTAACTCAGAAGACACTACATCTCCCCCCTCTCTTAAACAAAACCTTACCAATTTTACAAAAGATATACACATATATTAATTGAAAGCTCTTCCATTAATCTCCTTGGTGTTGTAATTGTTTGACATAAACGTGTTGTGCGAAGTTGAGACTTCTTACCATTGTGCCCGAAGATCTGCTGGTATGGTGAAAAGGCAGCAGCAGTCACTGATGCCTCAGAATCACTTTCGCCTTCACCATGGCGATCTGGTGAACTGGGAATTTAATGCTGAAAGAGAGAAGAGTCTCTTGTAATAGACTTCCCAGGGTGCTGGGAAGTCACCATGTGTCCTTTGGTCGAAATCACTTTGGAAAGGTTCTGCATCATAGGGATAATCAGATTTTCTTTTCCACATCTGACGTGCATACACTCTATCTCCTCTCTGGAAGACAGCATTTTCTGTATGTTGTCTTCAGTCAGAATATGCTTTTATCTTTTGTTTCTGAACCAAGTCCCTCGTATGAGTTGCATTCTCATCGATTTCCCTCTGACTGGTCCCCTGGGTTATCTTGGTTGTCATTGCTCTCCTGAACATCAATGTTGCCGGACTTTCACCAGTGGTCGAGTGAGGTGTTGAACAGTAAGCTCGCAATGTAGAGTTTAACACAGTCTGTAAATTTAGCTTTTCAAGTGTAGCACACTGCAAGGCTTTCTTTAGTGTTCTCATCAATCGTGCAACAATCCATTGGCCTGAAACCACAGAGGAGAGCTTTGTTGATGCTTTATACTCAGAAGCTCTAAGAAGTCTTTGAACTCCCTACTATTAAAAAGCAGACCATTGTCAGATTTTACCATGGATGAAATACCTCATATCGTAAGATGCCATCCAGTTTCTCAATGACTCATTCTTGAGTGGTGGATGAGAGATCTTCAGTTAAAGGAAATTGCGAGTATTCGTCCGCAATCACCATCAAGTGATGTCCATTGTTTTTTTTACAATTTTTTTTTATTGAACAAAAGAGAGGCAGGAATTATTAAACACAGTTAGAAGGGATAATTGCAAATGTCAATAGATGTACATAGATAATTCGACACATCGTATAGACAGTGGCTGGTAAATTTTCAATCATTATGGTGTCGCTGGGTCTTCAAGAGAGGGGGCACTTGGTGGAGTACAAATATTGCCACGATAGACAAAGTGATGTCCATTGTTGAATGGACTGAAAAAGTCAATGGCTATTTTCTCCCAGGCATACTTTGGGAGTTCTGACATGTTAGGATGTGTTGAGTAACTTTTATAGATAGGCAGTTCTATAGATGACAGGCCTTTAAGTCCTTCTCAATTTGCTCTTTGAGCTATGGAAACCTGACTCACGGAGGGGTCGTTTTATGGCAACACTTCCCCTATGTCCTTTGTGGGCCACTTCAATCATTTTTTGCTTAAGACTGTCAGGAATCAAGATTCTTGACCCTCACAATTTAACTCCCTCTTGAGTTACGGACAGCTCATGACTGATGTGTAGTTATAGCTTTCAACTTTAGCCTGTCTCCATGGTGGCTCACAGCAGTGATAATCTGGACCAACGAAATGGCAGCTGGTGTGTTTGATTTTGCAATGAAGTTGATGTAAGCTTAGGCTGACTTGGATGGAGTGGCTTGACCTTCAATGGGCACTCTGGAAAAGTAGTTAGCAGGATTCTGATCCTTTGCTGTACGATGCACATTTTTATAATTGTACTGTAGTAGCCGTACTCCCCAGCGTTCAATGCTAAGAGGCATCCTGGCCTTTGGATTGCCAAATATTGTTAGTAAAGCTTGAGTTACCAGCGTAAAAGGCTTTCTGGGCAGGAATACATGGAAGTGTTTGCACGCCCATACTACAGCTAAACTCTCTTTTTCAGGTTGTGAGTAAGCACATTGTGGTTGGGACAAACTCCTACTGGCATATGCCACAATTTACCGTCGAGCATTCGGGTATTTGCTGTGCTTTGCAAAGATTGCACCTAACCCCACTTAGCTAGCGTTAACAACAACCTCTGGACAAAGTTTCAGATTGAAATAAGCCACTTCAGTAGCATTCTCGACTACTTGTTTCATTTTCTTAAAACTGTTTTCACATTCATAGGACTACTGAAATGAAACATTCTTTTTCGTCAACTATCTCAATGGAGCACTTACAGTGGCAAAGTCTTGTCTTTATCTAGAACAGTAGCTGATCTTGCCTAGAAATTAACGCACTATAGAAACTGCTTGTGGGGGATCAGTATTTGTCAGCGCTTGTTCTTTAGCAGGATTCGGTATCATACCCCCCCATCAGAAAAGAGATTGGCAAATCATTTTAGCTTTTTCTTATGGAACTCACATTTGTCTGCATTCAAAGGCAAACCTGTTTCGGCAAGTAAACGACAAACTTGTGTAAGAGCTTTATCATGTTGTTTTTGTGTAGCTCCAAAAACCAATGTCATCGCTGTAATTGAAATCATTCATAATAGGCTGTATGATACGTTGTATGACTTATTGAAACAGTTATGCAGCGGATGACACGCCAAAACTGAATCTTGTGTTTCGAAACCGACTAACACGTGTAGAAAAGGTTCTAATGTGCTTGCAATCCTTTTCAAGTTCCAACTGATTATAAGCTTTATTTAAATCAAGGTAAGAGAAGACCTTTGCACCATTCAATTGCATTATCATGTCATCAATGTGTGGACGTAGAGCTCATTGCCGTTCAAGTGCCTTGTTTGGCTGACGCATGTAAACGCATATTCGTACATCTCCTTAACTATCCTTTTTGGGCACTACCATGATGGGAAGTCCATGGCGCTGGACCAGAAGAACGCTCAATGATATAATGCTTAAGTAACTATTCAAGTTCTTTTCCAACAGCATCTTGTAAATGAAATGCAATTCGCCTATGTCTTGTTAATGCAACAGTCAGCATTCCGTTTAGGAAAGACAGTACAGGGCATCACTTGTGGTTCTCTGTTGGGGTATTTTGGTAATGTTCAAACCGCTTTCTTCTTTTTTACCTCTGGCTCTGTGTTGAGTCCTTTATTTCACGCCGACCTCCCAGTAGGGTTAATCGGTGATTGCTAGTGGGAGGGGCCATGACACAATGTAAAAACTGCAGCCACACTCAACGCTGTTCTTGGCTTTGAGTCTTCGGTCTCCTGTGGCCACGACCCTTGCTACTTGCTGAGTCTACTCCTTGGAGGGAGATGGTCTAGTTGTTTTTTCTGGTTTGCGTCCCTATTTCTGGACATCCTGTGGTTCCAACTGCGGTATTGTTTTGGCTCGGAGCAGGAACCTTATGGGGCTTTTTTGTTCCTTTCTGTCGCCCACCCTGAGTGCCTTGCTACAGTGAACTTCCTCAGATTTACTTTGATTTTTTCAGGGTATTTTGCATCATGTTTTATGGCCACACTGCCTACCGCACTTCGCGCACGAGGGTGAATCGCAGGTCGCTGTGGAATTCTCCCCTCTCACTCTGAATATATTTTATTTCTTTGGACCCCTGGATTTCTATGACAGAGTTCTTTGTTTGTGTAGTCATGTTATACTTCTTGGAGGAGCCTTATTGTTTTTGATTCCTTTATTCCCTGGCTATTGGCAGCTCGCTTTTTACAGAGAGGACAAGTGTGGTTAACTCTCTTCCCAATGATACCTGTTGGTGACTTTTGAGAGGGATCTAACTCCGAGATATAGTCTGTGTGAGTGGGTCTAAGGAGGCTTACTTGTATGCACTAATTAGCATTTCTTTTCATTGTCTCTTTATAGATAGTATCTTCCAAACGGGATTCCCTGAACAACTTTATGCTAGGTATGACAGAGTCCTCGTCCAGTGTGGTCCTCCAATTTCCTCATCCTTTCTCCCTAAGGGCAGTTACCAGCCACACATGTTTTTCCTATAACAGGAGGTGGAGCCTATTCTGGGGAAGATTGATTGGGCCTTCTTCACTCCCGCAATTGTGGATACTCAGGTTAGTGGCTCCTTAACATGTCTCTGACCAACAGGACGGACTTCCTCATTAATATTCAATTTTACTTTCATAGCCTTAAGCTTTCCCAAAGCATTTTGTAGTGAGCATTCATGTTGTATTTCACGGAAATCAATCCCATATCAGTCGCTGTGCTGAAGCTGAGTAGGCAGGCACTGAGCGCTGTGCCTTGAAGCACATGGATAGGTGTTTGATCTTTCGTTTTCTTGTGATTCAATGTCTTTACTAATGAACTTTGACTTTTTAAGTGTGTCGTTACAGCTCAGGTATGCACATTGGTTTTCAACGGCATAGGTTGTGGTAAAGGATGCAAGTCGTTACGTTTGTCCTAAGGCATAATGTGTATCGATGCCCCACTGTCGATGATGAAAAGTATTGAACAACCATTTACTTTCAGTGTAATTTTCGGACAATATTTGAATGACTTTGGTGCTTTGGCATATTGACTTCTCTTCGACTGACCTTTTTCTTCACAGGCATCCAGCCCAACATGCATGTGCACACATTTCTGAAGTAAACATCGACATGGCACAACCATCTTCTTCATTATTACTTGATACTGATAAGGAAGAACTATTTGACAATGATTTAGATGACAATCCACTTCATTCAGTGTCAATTTGACATCTCCTCTGAGCCTTGTGGGTGTGCATTGAACATTGTGTCTGGAACTTTACAGCGGTCATTTGTCTTCGTGCAGTGTCACACTTGTTTTTCCCTTTGCTTTGCACACCTTCACAAAATGGTTCTTCTTCCTAGAGCCCTTACATATCTGGCCAATGATAGGACATTTGTCATTGTAGTGGAAACGAAAATCTACATCTGAAACATAACTTCTTTTTACTTTAAAACATCTCCTTATGTTCTTCAGTCTTTTGTTTTGACTTGCTTGTCACCCTCATGACTGATTCATTCTGGGCATCTCTGGCTTCTATGTCAGCAGCTTGTTGATCGGCATGCCCCTCAGCTCTAGCAGCTATTAACACTTGTTCAAGACCCAGAGTTTCTCTCTGCATACTCCGTCGGAATGAATCGGAGAAGCATTCATCAATGACCCCGAGATGTGTGGCCTCTTCGCCATTAAATTAAATTAATTGTACTTACAGTGTTTGAGTGTGTAAAGTCTCTCTACAAATTCATCAATGGTTTCACCAACTTTCTGTTCTTGACTGTTAATATATCTGTCATAGTCAACATTTAGCATTGGATTGAATTTCAGATTAAAAGTTTCTTTAATCTGATGGCATTTGATTTCTTCATAAGGTCATGACATTTTCTTTATAACTTCCTTTGAGCCATCACCAACAAGGTTTTTGAGGTACTTGATAATCTTCTTGTTAGTAGTCTCATCCATTAAATCTTCAAATGACTATCCACGTAGTCCATCAGTCACCAAAGTTATGCTTTTTGGTAGTATCGAGTGATGATGGTAGTTTCAAGAAAGCAGCAGCCTTGTAAACATTTGTGGGAGTGGCTAACGCTGGGGATAGAGTTCTTTCTGACACTATCTGCCATCTGCCAAGCCCTGGATTATGCATGCCATCTCTGAGGCCCTGTGATGTGTTGGCCTCTTGGTCGTCATAGACAGTCTGTGGAACGATGACCTTTCTCTTGGTCTCCATTGGAGGCCTTCTCTTTCTTGGAAACCTTTGACATAGTTCTGAGCCGCCACCCGGCAACTTTTATGGCGTGATGCTAGAGGTATTGGACAGCTCAGTTAGCACAACCCTTGCTTCTTCTGGGGTCTCTTTGCCTGCCGCCGAGGTTGTAGAGCCCTTCCTTTTCCAGACTCTGGTAAGTACATTAACAGTATGTGAATATCTGCATCCAAACCCAATGTTCTCATGCTCTTGGCTGTTGCTTTGTACTTTTCTTGACACTTGGCAAATCTCTACCTGGTAGCACTTGTAATCACAATTTTATCACTTCGTGTTAGGTATGGCTCTATTTTGCATAGGAGCACAATACCTTAATGTATGGCCTGACCAACCGGTTCTTGACCAATGACGTGCAGATTGTCTGTAAATGCTTTCATTTTCAACGGCTTCACAGCGGCAGGAACTGCGCTTTGACTCCACATGCATTCAGCGTTGATTCCGAACTTTGACACCTGCACACTAGGTTCGCAAGAGCAGTTTGCCTGGACCACAGCAAGCTCTCTGAGCGAGCACTGTCAAATCTTCGGGTTACTTATCCCCTATCTCATTCCATTTTGTTGAGTCTTCCCAGCCTGAGTACCCCTAAATGATTACGCCTCACACAGAGCTTGGTATCATACGTCTTTATTCATCTGTGTGTAACTGCGAACTCAACATTCTAAAGCAGCCTTCACTACTTTACACTCTATTCATTACGCCATAGCTCTACAGAGTTTATCAGGAGCCAAAAGGGTTCAATCTCTGTTAACTCACAAGACACTACAATGTGTATATAACTCCAAAAGTTCTGTTAAATAATGAGATTTCATTTAAAGCAAATATCAGCTCATTTGATTCTGCTTGTTTCACTGCCCTGAGGGTGATGTGCCTGTACTCTTACTTTTTTTTTTCTTCTAAAGCTAGAGCTCCATGCATCTTTTCCTTTCCATAAAGTAGCCCATTTGAAGATATGTGATCATGTGACAGCAGCACATATACAGCTTCACTGGTTAAGTATGAACTTGGGAATTCAGTTGAAGGTTCTTTGTGGGAAGCAAGAAGTTTTTAAACCCATGGACTGCTCGTCCTTGAGTGTCAATTTTCCTGTTCGTTGACCGGCTCACTCCTTGCAGTCATAGGTTTCACTGCTTTATACTTTATTGTGTTCCTCTATTCAAGGGTTCTCACTCAGGGTATGCTGTCTCCTCTCTAGAGCCCAATTTGTGGAATGATCTACCATTTCACATCGGTTACTTCCAAAAGCATTTTAGGAATTCCTTGGAGACCCTTACGCTTTGGAAAAGTTTAGGGTTTGGTTTTTAAGGGGTCATGTGCATTCTCTAGTGTTGCGTAAGTGTCAAGATGCCCCTGTGGGTGTATGCTACATGTCCAAAAATAATATAACAAATTAAGTTATGTCCCTCGAGTGCCCCTTCACTTCTCTTGCTAGATCGCTGTTGTAAGCAACCAAACAAATGTATCCTTTATTATTTGCCTATACAACAAGAAATACATTTTTAATTTCTAAAGGACGATTTGCGGATTTACATGACTTAGTACATGGACCACTCGGTATCCTGTATTGTATGGAGTGCTTCAGACTTTAGCAACTCTGCAGATGACTCGGTCCTCCACTCTACACAGTACCTTTAGCAGCCAATTTGTCTGGGTTTTGGACATTCTTAGAAACTTTTGGTTTGATACATTTAATGGTTTAGTACCCACTTCACTTCTCTACAATTATCTTGTCCAATTGTTAATACTTCAAGAAAGGCATCTAGTGATGAAGAATACAAATGCTGTTTAGGATTTCCATCTAAAGTGGAGGAACGGACATTAATAACTGCGATTTGGTTGGCAAAAAACAACCTGGGAGTGCCGATCTGTAAGTTGCTCATACTACTGGAATGAGAGGTGATTTTTTGCTACTGCCCAAAATCTGTAAACCTTGTCCTAAGTCCTAATCAGCAAAATATGAAAGGCCAGTTGCTCTCATTCTCCCTGTACCTTATGAAGATGGTAGTTATTTTTGCAATTACCAACTAACGTTATATTATATTTCATGTTTATAATCAATCAATCAATCATTGACACTTATAAAGCGCGCTACATACCCGTAGGGTCTCAAGGCGCTGGGGGGGGGGGGGGTGCCGCTACTGCTCGAACAGCCAGGTCTTCAGCTTCTTCCTGAATGAGAGGTGGTCTTGGGTCAGGCGCAGGTCGGTCGGGAGGGAGTTCCAGGTCTTGGCGGCCAGGTAGGAGAAGGACCTTCCTCCTGTAGTCGCTCTTCGGATGCGGGGGACGGCGGCGAGGGCGTGGTTGGCTGATCGGAGGTGGCGTTTGGGAGCGTAGAAGTTGACTCGGCTGTTGAGGTAGCTCGGGCCTTGGTCGTGTAGGGCTTTGTGTGCGTGGGTGAGGAGGCGGAAGGTGATTCTTTTGTTGACGGGGAGCCAGTGAAGGTCTCTCAGATGTTCGGAGATGTGACTGGTTCGTGGGATGTCGAGGATGAGTCTGGCTGAGGCGTTCTGGATCCGCTGGAGTCTCTTCTGGAGCTTGGCGGTGGTACCGGCGTAGAGGGCGTTGCCGTAGTCCAGTCGGCTGGTGACGAGGGCCTGGGTGACGGTCTTTCTGGTCTCGGTGGGGATCCACCAGAAGATCTTCCTTAGCATGCGTAGGATGTTGAAGCACGCCGAGGAGATGTTGTTGACCTGCCTGGTCATGGAGAGGGAGGAGTCCAGGATGACGCCCAGGTTTCGTGCATGGTCTGTCGGTTTGGGTGCGGTGCCCAGGGCGGGAGGCCACCAGGAGTCGTCCCAGGCGGAGGGTGAGGAGCCCAGGATGAGGACCTCCGTCTTGTCCGAGTTCAGTTTCAGGCGGCTGGTAGTCATCCACTCGGCTACCTCTTTCATCCCTTCGTGTAGGTTGGCTCTGGCGGCGGCGGGGTCGTTGGTCAGGGAGAGGATCAGCTGGGTGTCGTCGGCGTAGGAGATTATGCTGAGGTTGTGTTTGCGTACGATGGCCGCGAGGGGGCTCATGTAGACGTTGAAGAGGGTGGGGCTCAGAGATGAACCTTGGGGGACGCCGCAGATGACTTCGGAGGCCTCTGACTTGTACGGTGGTAGGCGGACTCTCTGTGTTCTTCCGTCGAGGAAGGAGACGATCCATTCCAGCGCCTTGTCCTGGATGCCGATGTTGCTGAGGCGCCGTACTAGGGTGCGGTGGCAGACCGTGTCGAATGCCGCGGAGAGGTCTAGGAGGATGAGGGCCGCTGTTTCTCCATTGTCCATCAGGGCTCGGATGTCATCGGTGGCGGCGATGAGGGCGGTCTCGGTGCTGTGGTTGGCTCGGAAGCCGGACTGTGAGGGGTCGAGGGATCCGTTCGTCTCGAGGAAGGCGGCCATCTGCTTGTTGACGGTCTTCTCGATGACTTTGGCTGGAAACGGGAGGAGCGAGATGGGGCGGTAATTCTTGAGTTCGGTGGGGTCCGCTGTGGGTTTTTTGAGGAGAGCGCTGAGTTCGGCGTGCTTCCAGCTCTCGGGGAAGGTGGCGGTGTCGAAGGATGTGTTGATGATGTCTCGCAGGTGGGGTGCGATGACAGCGTCAGCCTTGTTGAAGACGTGGTGAGGGCAGGGGTCGGTCGGTGATCCGGAGTGGATGGAGTTCATCGTGCGGATGGTGTCTTCGGTGCTGATCGGGGTCCAGGCGTGGAGGGTGGTGGTGGGGGGTGGTTGTTCGGTCATGGTGTGCGTTGGTTGGTTGTTGAAGCTGTTGTGTATGTCCGCGATCTTGTTGTGGAAGTATGAAGCGAGGGAGTTGCAGAGGTCTTGCGATGGGGTGATGTCGTTGTTTCCTGCGCTGGGGTTGGAAAGCTCTTTCACGATGTTGAAGAGTTCCTTGCAGTTGTGTGCGTTGTTGTCCAACCGGTCCTTGAAAGCTGTTTTCTTGGCGGCGCGGATCAGCTGGTGGTGTTTCCGGGTGGCAAGTTTGAAGGAGGTCCTGTTGTCCGGTGTCGGTTCCCTTTTCCAGACTTTCTCGAGGGCTCGGCAGTTCTTCTTGGAGCTCTTGAGTTCGTCGGTGAACCATGGGGCCTTCTTGCTGCCGGGTCTGCTAGGCGGGGTCCTCAGTGGGGCGAGTTCGTCCGCGCAGTTGTTGATCCACTTCGTGAGGTTGTCTGCGGCCTGGCTGGGGTTCGCTGAGCTGGCAGGAGGGTGCTGGCTCAGGGAGGTGGCGAGCTGGTCTGCTGTGATCTTGTTCCAGCTTCTGCGGGCGGCCTGTTTCTGGTGGTGGTGGGTCGTCGTTCTCTTGAAGGTGAAGTGGACGCAGCTGTGGTCCGTCCATTGAAGCTCTGTGGCGTGGCTGAAGTCGATGTCTGTGCTGGAAGAGAAGACTGCGTCGAGTGTGTGTCCGGCGAGGTGGGTGGGGGTGGACACCAGTTGCTTGAGTCCCAGGTTGGCGAGGTTGTCGAGCAGGGTGCTGGTGTTGCGGTCGTTGTTGTTCTCCAGGTGAAAGTTGAGGTCTCCTAGGAGGATGTAGTCAGCAGAGGGGAGGGCGTGCGGGCTGACAAAGTCGGCGATGTCCTCGCTGAATTGCGTGCGTGGTCCGGGGGGTCGGTAGATCAGGGTGCCTCTGAGGGTGGTGTTCGGGTTGGTGTGGATCTGGAAATGCAGGTGTTCGGCGCTGGTCAGGGTGTTGTCGGTGCTGGTCGTGAGACGGATGGTGCTCCTGTGGACGATGGCGATGCCTCCTCCCATCTGGTTGGCGTTTCGGTCCCTCCGAACGATCTTGTAGCCCTCTGGGATGGCGATGGCGATGTCGGGAGCTGAAGAGGCGTTCATCCAGGTCTCCGTGAGGAAGGCAACGTCAGGGGCTGTGGCGTCTAGGAGGTTCCAGAGTTCGATGGCGTGTCTGTGGACGGAGCGGGTGTTGAGCAGGATGCACTTGAGGTGGGTGCTGCTGGTGTTCGACTTGGCGGGTGCTGGTGCGATGCTGGTCCGGGTGCAGGAGAACTTGCAGGTGTGGCAGCTGAAAGGTCCGTGGGTACCTCGTGGAGCGGCTAGGTGGCATTCTGGGAGTCGGCCGGTGTTGAGTGCGTTGAGGGTGGCGGCGGAGTACGTCAGGCGGGTAGGTCGGGCTCCTCGGGGGCCAGGGGTCCTGGCGCTGGTCGCGATCCGGTCGCGGACGGGCGCAGACGGGCTTACCTTTGGCGCGCCTTCGGCGCACAATCGGCGCGCCCGCTGCGCGTGACCGCTGCGCGTTCGCACGGTCGCCATTTAAGGCCAAGTGCGCGGGTGGGCGGAGCAGCTGGGAGGCGGGAGCGGGGAGGGTACAGCGCGGGTTCTGCTCTACAGATACAAATCCTGCATTACAGCACACCTTTTAGGCTTTATAAATTCCTACATGTCAAACTTTTTTTGTCCCATTTTTACGTCTTGCCTGCAGAAAGCTTTTAGCTAATGTTTGTGGATAACCCCTTGCTTACAGTACATTTACTTAGAATGGGGCTGTGGCTCAGCTCACTCCTTAACGTTGGCTAGCTTTCTTGTCAACCTACTACTTTTATCTTATACTTGCAGTCCTCCTGTGTTTTCTTGCTTTATCCCAGTGCGCGGTTTCCCCCTCACATTTGTGTTCCTCATGTATCCTCCCCAAGCTCATCCGTTTGTTCTCCCCATTCTCCAGTTGCTTTATTTTTTTTAAACTCTTCCCCCACCCAGTCCCATCACCCCACTCTGTACTCGTTGCTCCTGCCGCTCAGTGTTTACTTGCATTCCAGCACCTCCCCATTCAACTATAGTTCGCCTACCCCTCCTCATTCTGTTCCTACTTTAATTTTGTCTTTATTTCTTTGTTTGGAGGGCTCAGCAGGTGCAATTTGCTAACTAGTTGCTTTTTTTCTAAATAAGGTGCTTTTGCTGGTTATATTTTTTAATTAACCTATCAAAGATGCTACCTGCTATCTTAGAAAGGTAAAGAAAAAAAAAAGAAAAAATGACAGCCACAGTGTTATGACTCATAATTGAGCATGCTTGGTAAGGTATGTTTCCCTGTAAAGGATTATGCTGTTTAAAAAAAATAAAATTGCCGATGCTATTAAGTATTGGCAATGATCATTTTCGTTTTCATTTCCCCATTGCTCAATAGATTCGGCAAAATGCATTGGAAAAGGGCGAGACCTATTGGGTTCACCAATTCCTGTTAACATTTTCTTGTTGTGACTGCATACAATACATGTGGCGGCCCAGGCACAAGAAGTATCATTTTATTCTGCTGGACATTGCTTCCTGTTCCTGGTCCTGCTGTTCACTGGCTGCTGGTCAGTGACAACCGATGTAATGTGACCAAAAGACTTGCGAAGAGCAGTTGAAGCCTTGCACTGTACCTTTACACTCTTCTTTCTTTCATCTGGTGCTGTGTTTGTGGGTGTGGAGGGCCAAGTACTGATGAGACAGTTATGATCTATATTTTTTACTTGATTTCGAAGCTTGAACCCATCTCCTTCTGCTCAATGGGCTTTGAATCATGACATCACCTTATGTTGCATATGCAAATTCCAAACAGGGTGTCCATTAAAAGGCATCATTTTAAGGGAAATGCGTGTTTGAACCTCTTAGGTCCTCGAAGGACCTGGACTTGTGGCCCTTTCTTATTCAAGTTGTATGTATTATTTTGTTAAAATGTGCAATTGTATGCAGATTTTATAATGCATTAGAATTTCGGTTTATGATCTGTTGCTTCTCTCCAGTTTAGGAGGCCCGACTTACAGGGCCGGCCACCAGGTGAGCTAATCAATTAAACATCCTTCCTGTTGCCATATTTAACTTCCGTTGTGCCTCAATTCGAGCCTAAGCCCTGACGCATTTCATCGCAGGCCTAGGACATTCTTCTGTTGACAGAAAAGTGGTTTTTCCTGAAGGTTTATTGCATTCATCATTCAGAAAATGTATCCCTCTTTTGAAAGTGTTTTGCTAGTTTGTATCCGATAGTCTGCAGAGCTCTTTTCCTCCTCTCCCTGTTCTTATTTTATCTATGCATCAACTCGTTTGGTTATCATGTCATTTATAATCATTGTGGGACTGCGTCAGTTTTCTTGATGAATTTGGTGATTTGGTTGCCTACTGGTGTAGGAGAATTTGGTGGGTTTATATTTATGTGCATCATTAACAATGTGTACTAAGCATTTTCACACAATTCTACCTATATGAGCTGAATTAACATATTGCGCTTGAAACAAGCATATTAGGATGTATGGAAGTGTGTTTACTGATGTGTTTTAGTTAGGCCACATTTCTGTGTAAAACGTCATTTTAACCAAGATGGAAGTTATCTCGATCACTCACTTGTGCTCCCCCCCCCCTACTACTCGCACATTCTCTCCACACAGGCTTCGCAGTAGCAGTGAACTCATAATGGTTTATTTCCATTTTTCCATTGTTGTTATTGTGCTCACTGCGAATCTTTCACGGTTTGGATATCAAATTGTTACATGTAGCTATGTTTATTGTTCTCCTACCTAGACTTTTTCATTCCAAGACAGTCTTATTGTTAAACGTTTCATATTTGTTCCAACATCTCTGGATGACATGAGCATAGAGGGTGTAGAATAATTATTCACGAAAATGGGATAGTGCTTATGTGTTAATGTAATGATGCTATTTCTCCTTCTGTCCTGATTTGCTAAGGAATTAATTTAGGTGCTCGTATCATGAGGAATCTGCAGAACTGTTCATTTGCTATGTAAGAGCTGTGTATAAAAAATACTTGATTTTGAGGGTGAGCAAAATAATGTTGAAGCGTTGCTTAATACTGCTAGGGATGCTGTGCGTTTTTCTAATGATTTTACTAACTATTTGGACTTTAGAATAATCTCTCATTTTTGCCTACTCTGTATAACTTTGCATTTGAGAGTCTTCATAGCATTTGTTTTGTAACGCTTAGTTTTGAATTTTGTAATAACATCCTTTAATTTATATAGAACTTATTTATTGAGTGGAGTCCATTCAATCTTTTTAACTCTTTATTTAATGATGTTTTTACTCTACTAATTTGATACTTTGGGGGATGCCTTAACGCGGGAACATATTGTAACATCTTCTCTGAAACAGTATACTGTAGGAGAACTGATTGAGGTAAAATTTGGGGTATCTAAATTGTGGGCTAATTTATTGATCTCACGCTATACCTATTGTATATCTATTGTTCTTGTACTGATATTTTGACATCCCTCCCTCTTGTCTGCTTCATTGTAAATTATTTAAACAGTCCTCCTTTTGTGTATTATTCATATCTGTTTATCTCAGATTGGTCTGCTGAAGCAGTCATTTTTGGTCCAGTACAAATATTCAAAGTAGGCATGACAAAACTGTTTCTTTGCTACATAATCATTTGGCCTCTCATAACTCTGCCCAGTCTCTGACTGTCCCTACCAGTGATTTTCTCTGACTGATGACCTCCAATTCATTCTTAGTTTTCCATAGACAGCAACGTTCTCATTGTTTGATTGATTTATGCCAGTTGATCAAAAGTCCCCCCCCCCAAAACGCTCAAATGAGCCTTTAGGTACTCTTAATGATTCGCTATTAAGAAACCGCGTTGTTTATGAAGTTGAGAAATGCTAGAGGGCTAAGCCTATTTCTGGTTCCCATGTTGTCCTTACTGAAGCGCCTGAGCCCCCAATACATGTTTTATTTTGGAAAGCAAAATTAAACCACTATGGCTGATAGTGGTGCTGGAACAATTTTCTGAGTTGGGGTGCTGCCATCAGTGTTAAATCACTGAAGTTATGGGGACTGTGAAAAATCCAATATTACACAAAAAAGCAAGCGTAGCAAATGAGCCATGTCAATTCAGCATGAGTATGGCACAGGTGCAGC
The DNA here is from genome assembly GCF_964263255.1 of Lissotriton vulgaris. Taxonomy (NCBI): domain Eukaryota; kingdom Metazoa; phylum Chordata; class Amphibia; order Caudata; family Salamandridae; genus Lissotriton; species Lissotriton vulgaris. Next base: position 733,762,238 of record NC_141691.1, on the reverse strand, counting down.
ATGTAGCCGGTGTTGCATTTTGGAGCACACTCTTCCAAATATGTTACTAAAACATGGTGTAGAAGCACACAGTCATTTACATACAGCACATTTTCAATTGAAATGGCCACAAAATTTGGAGAGGCCTGCAGTCTTACTGAAAAAACGTAAAACTTTATAAATAAATATATAGGGCACGAATTATAGATAGTGTGTGGGGTTCCAGCAATTATTTATCATTTGCGCATCACACAGTAAAGTGTCTTGATTTGTTTTGATCATATTAAAACCTTTGTTTCCATCACACTAAGTACAAAACAAATGCTTCATGTGTGTTTTCGTAAAGGGTGATATATGTTGAAATATTTGTACAGTTCATTTACAGGAGTTTACATTTTATTGTAAACAAAAAGGCATCCAATAGCCTTTCCTTTCACAACACATGTGTACCAGGCAAGATTATCACATAGTTCAATTTACAAACAACAAAAAAATTGCAGTCAGATTGAGAAAAGTAAACTGCAATCTCCATGTGAAAAAATAGGCAGTGATTTGTCAGAAGACAGAGCCTGATACTTGACCTGTCTCTTTGAAAGCACAACAAATGTTACAAGATAAAAACTAGAGTTTAAAAATCTTTATTGCTCATTCCTCTTCTGAACTCCAGCATAGTTATTTTGGAGGTGCCGCAGCAGCCCCCGCAACCCTACATCACCTTTTATTATGTGGCTATTGATTTTGTATGAATAATTGTTTTACTGAAAAGTGGACCTGATCTGTGAAGAAATATCTAAACTAGATCAGTTTCTCAGTAGATCAAAAGGGTAACAGGTTGAGCTTGAAACACTGTCTTTTGATGTTTAAGGAGCTTTCACGCCTTTTGAAGCCTACAGCTTAGCTAGATGATCTAATCCCTACAAGAGGTTATAAAGATTTACCCTCACCTGCTCCACAATTATTGAGTAATTGTTAGTCATTCCTTAGCAAATACTTTTTTTAAAAGCTCACGTTTGATCCACTGTTTAAAAAAAGTTTTGTTCCATTACTAATCTGTTTTTAACTAGGAAAAGATATAACTAGGCAGTGGTGTTACATTCACAGTCCAAATTATTTAGTATAATCTGTTGGACGTCTATCATGATTTTTGGTTGTTTCACCAGGAGAGACATTTACTTTCTCTGAATCCTTGTAGTATCTGCTTGCCAAGGATTTCCCCTACCATAATAAATTCAGTTAAATATCTTAGATTCTCGCTTGACTCCAAAATCTTTGCTCTCTAACAGGTTGTATACAGGGGAAATTATTGCTTGATTTTACATTACTTTTACTGGACATTTCTTCGTCAACCACCTTTTGGCAAATATATATCACCCGTAATAAGAGAAAACACTGACAATGAAAAAAGAGCCAATCTTGAGGCATTTTAGCTTTTGATCTGGTTGACATAGGAAAGCAGGTTGTGATTTCATCGTAGCAGGTAAAGGTTAAGGGGCTGTGCAGCCTGGCCAATGCGTTTGATTATATTTACATATTCTAGTTAAAACTGTGAGGGCTATAATGTTTCCTAATTCCAGTGAAGGGAGCTTTACATTCTGATAAAGACATTGAAGTGATGATTAAGCACATAACTTTCTTGATTTAGTCTCAGCTACCAGAACTTCATAAAACATGTCAACACATTCCTGGGACTACAACTTCTATGAATACAGGCACAAATAAAACAGTATCAGAATGTAATGACAGTTTATCCAGCTATGAATACGTTTTTTAGCGAATCAGCACTTGCTCTTTGTTCATCTGAATCACATTTTCCATGTCGCCTCCATCAACCAGTAAACTATTCATGCTTCTGCTCTGCACCCTACAAAAGATAAAAACACCACATTTATAATACATGAGATCTCCCTGGGTATCCTCAATCTATACAATAATTAAAACTACATTTCCAAATATCATCTATATCAATCGACATATTTATCATGCAACCTTTAAAACATTTCAATGAAATATTTGAACTCATACCAATTAAAAGAACAAATGAAATAATACTTGTACCTTACCTGACTAACATACCTGTGCTGGGAGTACAAGGCAGAACAATTATTTGCCAACTGGTATAATGCGTGCCTCTATCAGTAAAATATTTTTTAATTTCCTTTGTGTGAATTTGAAAAGTTTATATTCTAAATCAGGACCGGAATCGAGGATTATGCATGTTCAACGCTTTCTGACCACCAGTGAAGTCACCCCTACTGCTAACTTAATGCAGAACTTTTAAATAGTTGAATCAACAGACCTGTTTGCTTCACTTATTATGTCTTCCAGTTTGCTGCCTAAAAATAAGTACATGGATGCCACAGGCCTGTCATTGAGTGAGCTCCAAACTTTTCTAGTACTCAAAATCAAACCTGTTTACATCTGCAAGACCTATTTACTGCTACCCCTAGACTCAACCAGCTCCAGCAAAATGTTTTGCTCTGATGATCCTCTCAAATGATGTCCGAACTTTGTCAAATGAGGAGAAACTGGTAAAAAAACAGCTGCTTAAGGAAGTGTTCCCCAAAAAGCCCCCCTTCCACCACTGGCCCTACCTCTGATATACCCACCTAGCTTCCGGTCACCCTAATTCATTAAGGCTCTTCTGTGTTCTGTTGAGAGTGCAGAATTTGTAGCCAGGCAGATAGAATCTTCAGCAAGATTACATCACTCTATTTTCTTTCGCCTCTTAGTCCATATTGCTGATTTTGGTCAGTGGACTGAATATATCCAAGTGTTTGTTGTGGCAAGCCCACCAGAACAGATTCATCCCTTTCTAGAGGTACTTTAACAAAAATTGGCAAGAACGTGGCCATTTTGCAGTCAATGTTGGACGTGCCAGGTACTTTATCCTTTAAAGATGGGTGTGGTCACCCAGTCCGTCACCTGTCTGTTTTCTTTGTCCTGTTGTTTCCTCGACTTATTGTGTACATATTGCTTAACCTTGTCTACCTGGGCCTACTCAGAGGACCTCAGGTGGTATCCTATGGTCTAAGCATGTCTGCTCTTGTAACTTTGGCTGTGGCCTCCAGTTCTTGCTCTTGTTATGTTATGTTATGTTATGTTAAGGTAGGCTTATAAAGCGCACTGTCACCGTGGGTTTCCTGGCGCTGATCTGATGCTGAGGGGGCAAAGGAAATTAGCTGGATTGTGGGAAAAGCCATGTTTTTAAAGATTTACGAAGTAGAATGAGAGAATTAGAAGTTTTGAGCAGGGGAGGGAGAGAGTTCCAGAATTTAGGGGCCAAATGTGCGAATCTCCGACCTCCGGATCTACAAAGTTTGATTGAGGGGACAGCCAGGAGGTGGAGGTGGGAAGATCTGACGTTACGTGAAGGGCAGTAAGGGTTAATGAGGGCTTTCAGGAAGGCAGGGCAGGGACCGGTTAAAGATTTGAAGGTGAGGCAGCCGATCTTGAAGGCCACCCTCGAAATGACAGGAAGCCAATGCAATTTGGTGAGGAGGGGTTTGGCGGATTGCCATTTTGGGATCCCGAAGGCCAGTCTTGTAATTGAAGTTGTTCATGCAGAGCCAGTGATCGTGGGCTATTAGGTCCAGGTTCCTCCTCCAAATTAGCCTTTTGGTACCCTCATCACATTTTTTCTCGGTCGGGTCTTTGCCCCCAGGTAACTTAGTATCAGGGGTGAAGGGGAGGGGCAATGAATCTGGAGTAATTGAGGTTCCCACCACCTCACGAGGTGGGGCGTCATCAAACTCACAACTTTATTTCTCAGGAAAGCCTCCCTCAGCCATTTAAAGTGTTTAAAGTGTTTACCAGTGCTGCATGATTATGGTTCCTCTTAGCCTTCAGTTGCTTAGGAAGTATAGGGCCACCAAGGTCTCGGGTGCTTCCTTGGATTGAGGGTAAGCTCTTGCTTGCTTGCAGCCAAGAGCAACACATGCCTTTCATGCCTTGAAATCAGTATTATTGGTTTTCATAAAGAATCAAACATGTCTGATAGTCCTTGACTAGGGGAAAAATCAATTCCTCCTCTACCATCTCTTCCAAAAAGTCCTGATTCAAGTCCTCTGCAGTGGAAATAGTGGGTTCTTGGCAAATTAATGTCTGTTCAGAGACATAAACTAGGGAGGATTTCTTTTGAACAATCTGCTGCCCTACCAAAATAGACAAAACTAACACCTGAAGCTGCTGTGGATACCTGGTCATCAGCACAAAGGACAGACCCAGGGCTGTCTGGAGTGGGTGGCGATGATGGTAAAAAACCACAACAGATGTCTCTTTAACAACTGACTCATGAGAGGTGGCATGAGTGGAACAAGTGAAGCCAACAATGGCCCAGGGGAACACCATAGGAAGGGCAAAGCAGGGAACTATATCCACCATGGTACTCCTACAAAACACCAGTAAATCATACTCTTTAACACCATGGAAACTAATTGTATTAACTAACCTTAATAATTAACACCCCTGTGTACCTCCAGTAAAGCAATCCGAGACAAACCCGCCCATTAGAGAACACTTCATTGGCTGCTGAGCAGCGAAGAAAGAGGATGCGTTTGTCCTCTTGAGGGCTTTTGTTGTTGGGTGGATGGACTGTCATTGGATCCTGATATTGTTTTTTACCCTTCAACTTATGTGAGTTGTAGTCCTGGAAATTTGTTGAAATCGTGATGTAGTAAGTGTTGCAAATAAAGCAAGAAAAGTGCCTAAACCTTGCTTCTGGCTCTGACGTACTGTCTTTTACTGCGGCTTTTCATTTATATCTGTTGTGAAAAGGGTCTCCTTTAGCATGCTGTTCATTTCTTTTCAGAAAACAAAACCTGTTGATGACTTTACAGTTTAGAGTCAACTAAAACTTTTTAATAAGCATAGACATTCCCTAAAACTTAATTCACAAACCCAAAATCCAATTAACCAACAAGGGACCATCTAAATTCCGCTCTAGTGTGTACTTTTTATTCTGCAATTCTCACAAGTATGTACTAACAGAGCGATGTGCGCTCAGCTTTCCCTATGGATTCTTCTCTGAATGGGGTTTTGCTTTAACTTGTCTTGGAACCTCTTCTGACTTTGCTTCCTTTTTGCCTTTTTGTATTGTAATTTTGTGCTGTAACGATTACATCACAATTAGTCCATGAGGTTAAAATTGCTCTAGCTGAAATTAGCATGCCTAATGATGTCCCCCTAGGTTACTCTATCTCAACATGGATGTGTAGCATTGATTGTGGAAGTCTCAAGTGAAGTGTCTCTTATTACCCCCTGGAATGACAAAAGCAGTAAGGCTGGCAGTTTAGAAACTTCGTAATTGAACTTTTCTGAACTAAAAATTCAGATGTGTACAGAAAGCTCTACCACAGTGATTTATGTGACAGAAAGAGAGGTACCAGAGCAACACATTGACTCTGATGGTTTGCATCTTGCAGCAGAACGTCATTAGAGAATGCATGAACCTAACTGATTATGTCTGTAGGTGGGCAATGTTCTTGAATGCTGCTGGCATGGGGATACCCAAATGTATTGTTTAGTTTCCCAACTAATGTACAGTAATGTGCCCATTCATCGTAGGTCAGACACTTTCTAAGCGTTGTAGTGTTGCGACAATAGTTTGGGAAGCCTCTGATAAGCCTGTGAAAATGCTTCAGATGTAAAGTCCTGGCAGGCTTGTACACACATCTGACTACTCTCTCTTTGACCTGTAAATGTTGCTACTACATCATTTCTTGTTATATCCAACTCTCTCAATCATGGACCTACTTTCTCATTTTTGCTTGCCTGAACTTCACCCGATAAACAGCAACAAAAAACTACCCTGAGTTAATGATCTTGCATGAGGATCTGTTTTTTTGTGGTAGTTTATTGTTTATGTAGCCTGAAGTTTCAGTATTAATATATCTATTTTGAACAACTTTAGTGATAACGGGCACATGCATCAAAGGAAATTGCATTCGCAAATGGTGCGAATCGCAAAATTCGGCCGTTTGCGAATGCAATTACCATTTTTGGGATGCATTAACATTTTTGTAATTTTCGCAATTTAGGAAATCGCAAAATTGCAATTTCTTAAATTGCGATTGCATTTAAGGAATCTCAAATTGAGATTCCTTAAATGCAATGCATCAAACTCTAAAAATTTGCGAATTCGTAAATAAGGGGAGCAAATTACCATGAAGTTGACCTTCATGGTAATTTGCGAAAACTTTGAAAATTGCACTAAAGTGCATTTTTCAAAGTTCCATTTTACACACACACATGCCCTTGGGGCATGTGAGTGTGCAAAATGTACTTCTAAGCAGATTTCAGGGGTGCAACAGGGTGTCCTTTGGACACCCCTGCACCCTTGAAATTGCATTCTTAATTTGCGAATTTCTAATAGTGAATTGCAAATTAAGAATGTCTTTCCATTCATTCCTAAGGGCCTCTAGGCCTATAGGAATGGACGGGGAGGTATTCCTTAATTGCGATTCTCAATTAGAGAATCGCAATTAAGGAATTTTAAGAAATCGCTATTTTTATAGCGATTTCTTGATGCATTGCAGTTTGCAATTCCTTAGTTGCGATTCCTTATTTTTCGCAATTAAGGAATCGCAAAATGCAATATTGATGCATGTGCCAGAACAAGTGCAACTTTTCAGCTAGCATTCATTAATGGAGTGAATATGCTCTCTGTAGCCTACATTTGCAGCCTTTAAAATCTCTTTGCAGTGAAATATTGATGGCTAATTACCCACTAGGATTTTTCTATCTGAGGATTCGTGTGGATCTCTTTGCACTCATGATGGCTACCACACTTGCATTGAAAATGCAGTACTTTTGGATGTTAGGCAATGGGATGCTCCGTTTACAATACCATTTATGTTCTTGACTAGGTTGCTTTAACTAGTGTACAATATAGAAGCCTGGATTTAGAGACTGGTCTTTTGTTGCCAGAGGAGAGGTTATCCCTTATTCCCTCCTCACATAGTTACAATGATTCCTTGTGGTTAGGTTCAACCTGGTCGTAATGACCTTTGTATCCCCACTGGGTCTCACGCAAATTATTTGTTGACCTAATTGGTATTGAAAAGGATCTGGAACTTCAGTCTTTGGTCCTTAGGTAATAGGTAAACTAGCTTTGGAGTTTGGAATTCGTACTCCTAGGATATCTAGTGCACAGCAAGTCCTAAGATGCTACAAGACCAACTTCTTGCAACATGGAATTTCCTGTCTGAACAAAGCTCTTACCTGTGAAAAATAAGGATTTCTGTGGGCCATGTAGAAGCGCTTTAGTATGGGTTTTATCTTAAAAATAAATGAGCCAGGTCTGGTGGCTCAGTGGACTAATGCTTCCACTCAGCCTTTCATCCATCTGAGGTCGATAAAATGAGTTCCATTAATTTGAGTAACAATAAACATCTGTTATTCAACGCCAAGATACCTACGGGTGAATGTGCGCTTTACAGATACACATGTTATGTTATGTTATGTTGAATGTTGAGGAAGGTGTGTAAGTATTCTTCAGCCATTGGAGTAATTCCCTTGTAAGGCCATAAAGCTTATTGAAAGGACAGATACCATCATTATTTCCATGGCAGTTTTAAAGGATGCTCTTTCTGGCTCTTTTGCAGTTTCTCAGCAAACTGTGAAAAGTTGACCATTTGAGTCTAAAGGCACTTAAATAGTCCCTCGAAGAGTCCAGCTTGTATTGGAGACAATTATTAAGCATTTGCTTGATAAATTTTCCAACTAAGGCCCTAATTACGATGTCGAATGGACCAGAGTCTGTCCGACATTGTTCTGGAAGTGGGACCGACCGGCTTCCTGTCGGCGGTACCAAACCAGCAATTAGGACATGACTGAACATTGTTTACTCGCAATCCTATTCTTTGCACTGGGAGCATCCATTCCGACTGGAATGCATGCTCTCATTGCAAAGAGCAGAGGTGCAGTTCATCCCTGCACCCGCGGAAGGCACCTCAAGGTGAATGCTACCATCTATGGATTACCAGGGGGTCACCATAGGTGACCCCTAGGCTGCCATCCGGAGGCCTTGCACCCATGGGGGCCATGATGGGGGCCATGATGGGGGCCATGATGGGGGCCCCCAAAGTGGGATTCCCACAACCTTTCTGTGTCAGAAAGGTCGGCAAAGGAAGGCTGTGGGCATCAGACATCGTAATCCCTCGAGCGGAAAGAGCCGCCCGAGGGATTACTGGAGGCTTTCCGAATGGCAGGCGGGCTCTCCAAGCCGATCGTAAGCCATTCAGAAATCCTGTTTAGATTCCTTTCCGACCGACCACATCATAATCGGTCGATCGAAAAGGAATCCAAACCGGACATTTCAATTTGGCAGCTTCTAAATGTTCACAAGACTTGAGGAAGCAACCTTCTAGTTTCATGTATGTTGATTGAAATGCAGTAAGACCACCAACTGTTCCCCAGCTGGGACACGTATGCTCCTTTCTAAGAAATGCATAATTATCTCCAAACTTTTCATCAGCCAGCAGAAAATGAACAGTGTATTTCACTAGTTCACTAGAAGTGTGTATTTTGTTTTTTATTGTGTATTGTAATCAGCTACTTGACTTTTTAAAATATCTTTCTTTTTTCCTATCAATCATTCAGTCAATCAGAGTCCGCTAGAGCGTGCTACTTACCCGTGAGGGTCTCAAGGCGCTGAGGGGAGGGGGTCCCGCTACTGCTCGAAGAGCCAGGTCTTGAGGAGTCTTCTGAAGGCAAGCAGGTCTTGGGTCTGCCGTAGGTGGGTAGGGAGGGTGTTCCAGGTCTTGGCGGTGAGGTAGGAGAAGGATCTGCCGCCGAAGGTTGTTCGTTGGATGCCGGGGACATCGGCGAGGGCGAGGCTGGAGGAGCGGAGCTGGCGGGTCGGAGTGTAGAGGTTGAGTCTGCTGTTCAGGTAGGCTGGTCCGGCGTTGTGGAGTGCTTTGTGTATGTGGGTGAAGAGCTTGAAGGTGATCCTCTTGTCGATGGGGAGCCAGTGTAGGTCCCTCAGGTGGGGGGTGATGTGGCTGTGGAGGGGGACGTTGACCATCAGTCGGGCGGAGGCGTTTTGGATGCGTTGTAGTCGTCGTAGGTGTTTGGCTGGGATTCCTGGGTAGAGTGTGTTGCCATAGTCCAGGCTGCTCCTGACGAAGGCCTGTGTCACCGTTCTTCTTGTTTCGGTCGGGTTCCACTTGTACATCCTGCGGAGCATGCAGAGGGTGTTGTAGCAGGAGGAGGAGACGGTGTTGACCTGTTTAGACATGGAGAGGGAGGAGTCGAGAATGAATCCTAGGTTGCGTGCATGGTCGGTGGGTGTTGGTGCTGTTCCCAGTGTGGTCGGCCACCAGGAGTCGTCCCCGGCTGAGGGGGTGGGTCAGAGGATGAGTACCTCTGTCTTGTCCGAGTTCAGCTTCAGATGGCTGTTCTGCATCCAGTCGGTGACGGCCTTCATTCCCTCTTGGAGGTTGGTTTCGGCGGTGTGCGGGTGTCGTGGGCTTAGAGGTGATGTTGAGGTCGTGTTGGCGGGCCACTTGTGTGAGGGGGACCATGTAGATGTAGAACAGCGTTGGGCTGAGGGATGAGCCCTGGGGGACGCCGCAGATGATGTCAGTGGCCTCGTATCGGGAGGGCGGGAGGTGGACGCTCTGGGTTCTGCCGGAGAGGAAGGACGTGGTCCAGTCAAGGTCCTTCTCTTGGATTCCGGCTTCTAGGAGGCGTGTCTTTAGAGTGCGATGGCAGACTGTGTTGAAGGCGGCTAACCGGTCCAGGAGGATGAGGGCTGATGTTTCGCCGTTGTCTAGTTGGCGCCTGATGTCATCTGTGGCCGCGATGAGGGCGGTCTCTGTGCTGTGGTTTCGTCTGAACCCGGACTGGGACGGGTCCAAGATGTTGTTGTCTTCCAGGTGGCGGGCCAGTTGCATGTTGACAATTTTCTCGATGACCTTCACCGGGAACGGGAGCAGGGAGATGGGCTGGAAGTTCTTGAGGTCCTTGGGGTCCGCCTTGGGCTTCTTGAGGAGGGCGTTGATTTCGGCATGTTTCCAGCTTTCCGGGAATGTCGCTGTTTTGAAGAAGATGTTGATGACCTTCCATAGTTGGGGTGAGATGGCAGCGTCAGCTTTGTTGAATACGTGGTGGGGCACGGGTCTGACGGAGATCCTGAGTGAATGGAGTTCATGACCTTGCGTGTCTCGTCGTCGTTGACGTTGGTCCAGGAGGTCAGGCGGTTGGCGCTGGTGGTGTTCACAGGAGGAGGGTGGGGTCTGGCGTAGTCGGGCGGTCATGGTTTTGAAGCTGTCATGGATGTCCGCGATCTTGCGGTGGAAGAAGTTGGCTAGTGAGTTGCACAGTTCTTGTGAGGGCGGAATGTCGTTGGCATTGGCGCTGGGGTTGGAGAGTTCCTTAACGATGCTGAAGAGCTCTTTGCTGTTGTGTGTGTTGTTATCTAGGTGGTCTTTGAAGGAGGATCTCTTGGCTATTCGGATGAGGTGGTGATGTCTGCAAGTGGCGTCCTTGTGGGCTGCGTGGTTGTCTGGAGTGCGTTAGTGGAGCCATATCTTCTCCAGTTTCCGGCAGGTGCATTTGGAGGTCTGCAGCTCGTTGGTGAACCGGGTGGCTCTCTTGCTACCGTGGTTGTTGGAGGGCTTCTTGAGTGGGACGAGGGTGTTGGCGCAGTCGTCGATCCACTGTCTGAGGTTGCGAGCTGCGGCGTCTGAGTTGGTGGGGTCGGTGGGTGGGTTCTGGGCAAGGGTGGTGATCAGCTGGTCTCCGATGACTTTGCTCCAGCAGCGGCGAGGCAGCTGTTGGGTGCGGTGGTGCGTGGTTGGTTTGTTGAAGGTGTAATGGATGCAACGGTGGTCGGTGCAGTGGAGTTCGGTGGTGTGGTAGAAGGCCACTTGGGTGCCTGTGGAGAAGATGGGGTCCAGTGTGTGGCCAGTGGCATGGGTGGATGCAGTGACGAGTTGTCTGAGGCCGAGGGTGGCAGAGTTGGCATTGTTGTTGTTCTCAAGGTGGTAATTCAGGTCACCGAGGAGGTTGTAGTCCGTGGAGGCGAGTGCGTGGGTACTGGCAAGGTGGGCAATTGAGTTGCTGAATTGTGCTCGGGGTCCGGGTGGTCTGTAGATGAGTGTTCCTCTGAGGGTGGTGGTAGGATCGGTATGGATCCGGAAGTGCAGGTGTTTGGCGGTGTTGAGGGTGTCGTCTGCGCGAGTGGCGACCTTGAGGGTGGACTTGTGGACAATGGCTATTCCTCCTCCCATTCCGTTGGCGCGATCCCTGTGGGTGATCTTGTAGCCGTCCGGGAGTCGTTCCACCAGGTCTCGGTCAGGAAGGCCACGTCTGGGGTGGAGGTGTTGAGCAGATCCCAGAGCTCGACGGCGTGTTTGCGTGCGGAGCGGGTGTTGAGGAGTATGCAGCGGAGGTGGTTGGGTCCGGTCTTTGGAGGTTTGGTGGTTCTGTCGCAGGTGAAGCTGCATGTGTGGCAGGTGAAAGGTCCGTGAGTCAGTTTCGGTGTGGCTTGGAAGCAAGTGTGGTTTCGGCCAGCGTTGAGAGCGTAGAGGGTGCTGGCGTCGTAGCTAAGTCTGGTGTTGTGGCGTTTGTGGGATCCACGGGTTCTGGCGCTGGGCGCAGTTCTGGCGCTGGGCGCAGTCCAGGCGCAGACGGGCTTGCCTTTGGCACGCCAGCGACGCAGCCTCCATAAGAGGGGGAGATGGAGGGAGGAGCAGCCGGGAGGTGGGAGCAGGGTGGTCAATGGGTATCACGGGGGCGGGCCGCAGGGACGCAGTGGCGGGAACGAAGGAGCGGGAGACGGCAGCGGCAGCAGGGAGACGGCGGCAGCAGGAGTAACGAGGCAGCTGGCGGCTGTGTGGTGGCGTGGGGAGCGACCTGCCTGCGAGCAGGGTCAAAGGTCGCTCCTATGCCACTGCGAAGCCCCCTTAAGAGCTGAAAAGGGAGGGAGGAGCAGCTGGGAGGCAGGAGCAGGGTGGCCAATAGGTATCAGGGGGGCGGGCCGCAGGGACGCATCGGCGGGAACGAAGGAGCGGGAGACGGCGGCGTAGGCAGGGAGACGGCAGCAGCAGGAGCAAGGAGGCAGCTGGCGGCTGTGTGGTGGCGTGGGGAGCGACCTGCCTGCGAGCAGGGTCAAAGGTCGATGTATGCTGTTTTCTTGTTTCTGTTCTCTTTTTCTTCTCAAATTCCCTTTGTTTTACTATGCCAAATATCACCCTATAGTAAATAGTGAAAAATGACAAGCATTAATCCGCATTTAAATGCTTTAGTCAAGCATCTCAAGTGAGTCAATTACAAAAGTAGTGTAAAACTAACCAATAAACAGATTGTAAGGGGTAAAGGTTTCTAAGTCCTTAGCCAGGGCCGGATTGGGAACCAAAACAGGCCCTGGCAAAGTGCTTGGCCGGCCATCGGGGGATGGGGGGGGGGGATAGGAGATTGGGGGTGCAGACTGAGCTCTTTGCCAGGGCCGGTTTTCGGCCAATTTTGTTTCAGGGCCGATTTTGCAGATATGCTGCAAAAACGGCCCTGTAACAAAAACTGCTCCCAGGGGCCCAAAACCGGCTCCCACCCTTGCGGCCCACAGGGGGATTGCCCGGTGCCCGAAAACGGCCAGTCCGGCCCTGTCCATAGGACAGCTCGTAGAAAGGGTCTGATAAGAATGGGCTCAAGGGAAAGCTCAGCAGGGCTTTGCCAAGCCATGATTCAGCCAAGGGGTCCCATGAATGTCCGGCTCTGCCAATGATGAGGGCAAAAGCAATGGTGATGCTGACCAATGGAAATAGGAAAAGAGTCAGATGGACATCTGCAGCCTTCTGCCAACAGTCAACTGATGCTGACCATGGGGAGTAGTGCGAGAATGAGAGTAGCATCAACGCCAATCCACCTCCCCAAGTGAAAATCGGTTTTATAGTTCACCAGTTTGGAGGTGACACCCACTGTGTCACACCATCATCACACCATAGTTCGACATCCATGGGGTATTCCTTTCTGCTCATATGGTGCACTTTGGATACATAAAGGAATTTTCCCACATATAGTTTTGGACTCATTGTCAGTCTCAAGTCCACAAGTTACATCCACAAAAGGCTAATCATCGTTAAAACTTCCTGTGTGCTAGTTACTAAAATCCTTTCCCCAGAGAGGTATCAATAATGTATCAACTGTGCAAAGAATCCCATGGGAAAGAACAAGAATGCTACATAGACTAGAACTTGACATTGCATACCTTCTCAAGGACATGGCGTTGGGCCTAGAAAATATTCTCAAGTTAAATGGATTTTAAAGTAATATAGCATAATCAATAAATGAGTATACATACACATAAGGCAGTCAATATCATAGATTGTTGCATGGAAATGTTCAGTAGCAGATACAGCCTATTACTATATTTTAGAAACAAATATATGTGTAAGATAGATGCATACATGATATTAATCTTGTTCTTTTAGGAACTTTAAAACTCTTTACAAATAAATCAGGAAAGTTTCAGCTTTCTAATTGCTAGGATAACAGTTTTGCACCAAGTTTTCATAGTTCAATGGTGCATTACAAAGAGATTAATAAGACGGGTTTTGAGACCCTAGCACATTTATATTAATCATACTAGTGTAGTCTATGATTTGTTTTAGTGACAAATAAACTTAGTACGTATCACAATTACACTTTCACTTATTAATTACTATTTTTCATAGTATAATCGAATGCAATTTAGTTATGACTCTTTATTCATTAATATAGTTTCAGAAAACAGTTTAGAACTATACATAATTGAAATGTTAGAAGATTATGCACACAATAATTCTACAGTTTTAAGCACTCTTTTACGGTGCATTTACTACATTTTTCTCATGATCATTGTAAGTTTCTAAAACGTGTGCAAGGTGCACATCATTTCATGTCAGTTAATACTCTCATGATATGTTTATGTGTCGTGTAGAGAATGAGCATTTTCTGAACTGCAACACTAAATATCACCCTCCCACTTTATTCACATTGTTTTTCAAGAAGCAAACACATTTTATAACTTTGTTGTACTTTACAAACCTAAAATGGTTATTCGTTATGCCCCTCCCTTTGGCACCCAAAGTAATGCTTACAACAAGGTTCTAAAAGTGATTACAATATTCTCATGCTCATTGGCGGTAGAAGATCAAGACAGTCAATCACATTTCACAGAGTGTAGTCCAAAACTACTGGTATTGACTCATTTGGAATCTCTATCTAAATGAAGTCATTCAAAGTACTGGCAAATAAGCTGAATAGGAACTGTTTAAAATCGTATGAGGTTGTAAGAAAGGTATGACAGTGCAGTGCCCTTAACTATCTTAATTTAAAAATCTAATCAATGCTACATTATCCTTATTGAGTTTATTTTGTGGTGGGGTGCAGCTTAGGGGAAGGAACAGAAGAAGGAGGGAGGGAGGTTAGAGAGAGGTGGCAGTAGGAACTTCTTAGGAGTGTCTGACATCTTGGGCATTAACCTCTGACAATGTGTTTGTAAAGGTTATATCACCTTGCAAAAAGAGTAAATTGATGGAGCCTGGCATATCTGGAATTTCAAGTATTGCAGATCTTAGAAGCCATGCAGGAGAAAGCCTGCAATCTCTTCTTTGCTTCCAGTGCTTCCTGATTTCAAATCTGGCACTGCTGCTAAAGAATACAGCAAAGCCAGTATCGTCCCTTTGAGATTACAAGTTAAAGGAGTTGTTTTTTTTCTAGCTGATTAAAGTTTTACTATTAATTAAGTCACATTACCTATCAGTCATTCACTTTATGGAATTAAGCAATTCAAATGGTGGACATTTTGTGATATTGCCCGCCAATCAGATGTTCACAAATATCCAGGTTATTGTTGTGCTATAACAGGGGTGTGATTAATTTCCTATACGATATTTGTGCTATGTGATTCACCATACAAATCAGATAAAGAGGTACAATTCCTGTCATGTTCATGAAAGGTTTTTCTGTAGAATCAAAGGCTTTGTTGAAATCTCAAGTAAACAGACAATGAAAGGTTTTTACTGGTTCATAAAGGATTGTGTGGTATTGAAGTTCTTGGCCAGATTACTGTGTAAACACGTAAATTAAGATAAAGAGCAGATAGGTGAATTTGTTTACTCATTCCTGGGGTAAGGGTCTGAAAGAGGGACACCATCAGAGGGGAGAATCAAAGGGATGCAAAATCGTTGAAGTTGATCTAATATTGTGTAGATGTTTTATCCATTATAGGCAGCAACGTTTAGTGATGTAGTAAGTGTTATGAAGGGAAAAGAGTCACTGATTGAAGACGTTCACCTTGGGTAGTAGTTAGACAATTGCTGGTGTTAAACTTGTATAAATATTAAATAATTTATTGTTGGCTACAAGAGAGATGGGATACTGGAAAGAGAAGAAGATTGAGTAATCCAGAATCCATTCAAGCAGTTGGGAAAGTGGTTCACGAAGGTGTACTATGAGGGGAAGGAACATTACGAAGTAGCCAATGTGTTTTATGGACTTTTTGTGGGATGGATGCCATCTTTAAGTGAGGCTTGAGGGACAAGAGTTACTTGTGGAGAGAATGTAGCATTGGTGATTGTGAGGGGTTTGAGCAGTACTACCTTTCATTTTCTTAATGGAGGTGATATATTTCATTATGTATTTCCGAAAGGTGGTTTGAAGATTGTGTGGAATGTTGGTTTGAAATGTAAGACTGAAGAAGTGATGAAAAATGCTAGCTAACAGTCCAGTTAATTCACCAAAATGTCAGTTGTAGCAGAAGAAACACCCCCCTCCCCTTTTCTAAAGTCATTGCAAGATATGGTATCACATGACCTTTGGAACACCATTATCATCAAAAGAAGCTGTTCTATATGACTCTTAAACATGAATGCACAAAGAGCAAATGATAGACGGAGTGCTGAACAATGTCAAACACTAACCCCCTGTACAGAGATTTGGGCCTAAATCCATTGTTTGTTTGCTCACCATGCCATTCTAGTGTGGACCCATCCAATTGCAAATCAGTCTTGACCCCCATGAGAACAGTCCAGCCCAAACTGCCAAGTCAGGTCCTCCCTGGACTGGAAACAAACATCCTGCAAGAATACCTTGACTCCAGTTCTATGGGTATCACGGAACCCATGCCTGGGCATAGCTTTCACTTAGGTCAACAAATGCAAAAAGAACAAATGATGGACGGAATGCTGATATTGTCAAACACTCACCCGAGTACAGATATCTGGGTCTAAATCTATAGTTTGTGGCATGCCACACCATTGCAGTTTGGACCCATCCTTATATAAATCAGTCTTGACCCTGCTCCCCATGAGAACAGTGCAGCCCAAACTGCCTCTCCCTGGACAGTAAGAAAGCATCCCATGACCGGTTTCGCCCCTCATCAGCTAGGATGCATTTGTCGCCTTAACCATGAGAGCATCACATCAAGGGATGTTGAAGTGCAAAGAATGGCTTTTCACTGCTTCTAGTTAAATGCTCTGGTTAGATTTTTTAGTTGATGGTTGAAGAGGTTGTTGATGGATAGTATATGTTTTAACATTACTGTTTTTTGCACAAGTGTTTGGACAGGCTTAAAAAGTGTTGTTTGGAGGCATTACATTTTCAGGTCTATCCCGAAACAGCTTTAACTGTGTTGCTAACTTTATGTTTTACAAGAAATTCATAATAAAAGTACATACATTTGGATGTCACTGCATCTTTGATCCAGCATGCAAATTGTCATGCAGTTCCATGCAGGGAGGAAAAAATTAAGGTGGGGCTAAAAATGATCCTTTTTCCTATTTTAGCTGCTATAGGAATCTTTGCTCACTGCTACAAAACGCAACACTGCTCATCAGTGGCGGCTCCTCCGCTATGGCGGAGGAGCGTCCCCCCCACTGCTCTCTTGCAGTGTGAGAAGTAGAAACATAACATGGCAATAACTTTTAGTTATTGCCATTTGTTTTGAACTCAAATCATTTTTATTGAATTTCCAAGAAAAGAACAAATACATAATAAACACAGTAATCAAATAATAATGATCACAAGAATATTATCAAATGATTGCGACCAGGAAGACATACAAAGAAACGAAAACGAAGAACAACAAATTATACAAGAGCATTACCGTAGAAACTGCAGTGGATCTACAGAGAGTACAGGTGGTCTGTTAAAATCACAGTCATTACAGGTGCTATAAGAGAGGTACAATGCAGCCGTTGGACAAAGGGCTAAGGGATTAAGAGGTATACCTCAATCTATACAGATAAGTAATTACAAGATAATAACTCGAGTTCTTCCCTACATGTAGCATAATAACTCATACTGTGAGAACGTTTTGTTCTTCATTGTAAGGGGAAAGTACATTGCAGCTGCATACAAATGCAAAATCAACAGCCAAATATGTTTTTTTCTGAGAAGTAGTTGCAAAGGTTGTTCCCAGTTTAATACACTGAATAAAAACCCAATAGTCACAGGCAATATCTCAGTTTTCAGATTACTTGATATCTCTCTCGTAAAATCTTATGAAATGCAGAGGGAAATGTTGATTAATACTCAGAGGTATAGAGTCATGCCTTGGTGCAAGAAGGAACACGGATGTTGCAACTGCTGCCCTCTCACTGACATCCATGAAGGGAAGGCAAGAATTATTGGAACATGATAGAACAAGCATTGGGAAAACCAATTGATCTTGCCTTGGCAAGCGTGCCATTGTTTGAAAGCATATGCAATAAAAGCCTCAAATGTCATGTGGGGTGATTGTAATCACAGTCTACTACTTCTATGTAACTCTACTCGAAGAGGTCATTGCTTGCAATCACAAAGTAACTAAGGTCTACATTCACACTTTGTGTAAGAAGTGGCTTGAGCTACACAAAATTCACTGGCTTCGTTTTACGTCCGATACATTTCTGTGAAATAGATACAATAAATACAAAGAGGAAAATGAAGTGTTTGCAAGATGCAAAAAATGCTCAAAAACGGAACAAAACAAAAGCTCATATATGAATACAATGCATAAATGTGTTTGTTATGAAATGTACTTTAATGTTTATGCATTACACCTGGCAATACGTAACTGCAACACGTTTTCACTGTTGAGCTTACTACGATAAGGCAGGATCACAAACAACCATCATTTATGGCAGTGCAAGATGTCAACTCCGATGGTAGAGAGCACCAATCAAAACACAAATCCTTGGTGGATGAAAGATACCTTTCCTATTCTGATTAAGAAAGGCCATGGTAATGATTGTACAAATACCTTCGAAAACATCTGGAAAAAAATGTGGTGTTGATTAGTCTAAGAAAGATTGGTCTTCAAATAGTCCTAAATGAAAAGTCAGACTAGATCACAGAGAACAAACTAGAAATTAACACATTAGAAACTAAAACTATTGTGATTGGAAGTCGACAGAAATGCAAACAGACCATCTGGCTTAAAGGCAGTCCATTAGAGGAAGTAAAGATCTACAAATACCTGGGATTTTACATAGATAATCTTCAAAATCATACTGAGCAAAAAAAGTATATGTCCCAGATAACAAGTGCACTCATATTCGCCTTCAGTCAGCTGGCAAAAAAGTTGAAAGGTCCAACGCACAAACCCCTACTAACTGTGATAATGGCAACAATTCTGCTCACGATAACATATGCAAGTGCCACTTTTCATGGCAAGGATGCAGAGCTTCTAAACCAACTAATAGTTTCCACAGACAGAAAAGCTTTTCAGGTAGAACGGTCAGCCTCTCCGGCGCAGGTTCGCCTTGAATTAGGCCTAATAAATTAAAAAAGAGGGAGAATGTATGCCACAGTAAAGCTTTGGTACCGACTGAAAATGAATGCAACCACATCACCAATTAATAAAGCCCTCTGGACAGAACTAGAAGATAACAGAAAATCACCTTATAATCAATATCTAAATAAATCCTTGTCGTTAACCTGTAAAAATGCTTTATGAAATAAAAACCTGCCATACCAGTCCTTTAAACGAACCATAAATAAAGTAGCAAAAACTCACTCACTACTAATAGACAAAAACATTTTCAGGATAAGGTCGCATACCTGGATGGTAATCAAAAACTAGAAGTCACTTGCACCAGCCCATTATATGAACACGGCATTTTCTATTCACCTGAAAAAACAACTATTGGCTATACGCTTCGGAAAATTACCAATGATAGCGAATCAGCCTATATGGGTATATAAAGGGCCAAAATCATGCCGACTCTGCGGTTACCATAAAGTAGACTTCATTAATGTAATCTGTATATGCAATCAACTCCACCCTTCTCAGACAAACTTTTAAAGATAGAGACATCAGGTCCTGTAGAGCTGTAATAACAGCATGTTTAAATCCTTCAGACACACAATTAAACTGTAAATTGATCAAATTTCTCAGTCTTTGCACAGGCTCATAAAAATGTGTAATTAGGACTGACCTCAGATCGATAATGTGGTAGAAAAATTGTTGAATAATGAAATCTTACAATGTTTTTAGTTTTTACTCTTTCATTGATGTAATGTGACTGTTTTCTTTTTAATGTTTTTATCTCTATTTTACATAAGTGCCTATATTGTTAAGGTTTTAATTGACTAAACAAAAAAAAATTTACTTACTTCCTTACAAAAAAAAACAAATCTGGAAAACATAAGCTCTAAGGATTAATCAGAGGTCATTGAGGAAAGGAAAAAAACTGGCTCACAGAGTAAAAATACAGCCAAAGAGGATGAATTCCATGTGGCAGCCATTATGATGTCTTAGTGTGCTTCTGAAAGGTGTAACTGTACTAACATTAATATTTTATACTGATCAAAGGTGTATTTTCACGTTCAGCAATTCACAAATGGTTTCCGAAAAAGTATGGAACAAAAATGGAAAAGTGAAGCTAGTGAGACCTGAAAAAGTGAATTCATGAACGGAGAACATGCAAGTGAAGAGATCAGCATAAAGGGAATTAAGGCCCAGATGCATCAAGGTCAAATCCGGGAATTAAGGCCCAGATGCATCAAGGTCAAATCCGCTCGCAAAGGGGCAGATTCTCAGAATCTGCCCCTTTGTGACCAGTATTTTTGCATTTGGGATGCATCATCCCAAATGCAAAAATCGCAAATTAAGAATTCGCTAAATTGCGATTACTTGCATTTAAGGAATCTCAAATTGAGATTCCTTAAATGCAATGCATCAAAGTTAAAAAATTAGCGATTTCACTAATAGGAGTGGCAAATTACCATGAAGTTCAACTTCATGGTAATTTGCAAAAACTTTAAAAATGCACTTTTGTGCATTTTTCAAAGTTTCATGTTGTGCACACACATGCCCTAAGGGCATGTGTGTGCGCAACAAATGTGCACAGATCAATTTCAGGGGTGCAACAGGGTGTCCTTTGGACACCCCTGCACCCTTGAAATCACATTCTCAATTTGCGGTTCGCTAATTGTGATTCGCAAATTGAGAATGTCTTCCCATTCATTCCTATGGGCCTCTAGGCCCATAGGAATGAATGGGGAGGTATTCCTTAATTGCGACTCTCAATTTGCAAGTCGCAATTAAGGAATTTTAAGAATTCGCTATTTTTTGAGTGAGTTCTTCTTGCATAGTATTTTGCTATTCCTTATTAGCGATTCCTTATTTTTCGCTAATAAGGAATCGCAAAGTGGATGCTTGATGCATCTGGGGGTTAATCCTTTGGGCTTTCTGATGGCTGTGGTATGGTCTTTTTACTCTGCGGAAAAAGGAAATTAGTGTGTGTGAAAAAAACAGGTGTAGAAAGATCATTACAATCAAATGCCCAGAATCAAACCAGAGGCATTAAGGATATAAGTTGGTTGCCAGGAAACTACATAACAAGGCTGCTGCTTTGTAGAAAAATAAGTGTAGAGAGAATAATTTCCATTAGGTTTTGCACTCTTTCATTGCCCTTTTGTACTGCTGAAAAAAAAGAAAACCAGTGACCTGGCCTCGTCACTGATAACACTGCAAAAAACATCCTGCGCTGTGCCCTGCTATTTTTCAGTGGAGCACAGACTGTCTTTGCTCCGACAACTGTGACTGAGGTATGCTGTTCGTATTCAATACTATGTTTTGGATAAGTAAATCATACACTTAACATAGTGGCATGTTGCATGGCACTCAGAGGTTGAATTTGAATTTGAATTACTTTGATTTTATTTGTTTCCTCTGGGTCCACTATCAGAATGTTGTTGTAATTGACACATGGGTGCTGTAAAATGTGGGGACTCTCAATTCAGTTTATTCTGTCTCTTGTTTGCATTGCACACCACGGTGCTTTGTGCTAGGGTTTATCTGATACTCAGGTACGATTACCAATAAAAAGACTAAAGGTGTTTTGGGCTATTAGCCATGGATTACAAAGATTCTTTTTGGGGGTGTCTGCTTTCTCACTCATTTTGCTTATTTAGTTTTGGACACCAGTGATGGCCTATTTATTATAATGCAGAGTTCGGAACTCTGGTTTTCGTGATTACTGTTTCAGATCCTCCTGTCTCTATTCCTTGGGGCTCTGGAGGCCATCATTTGGTTAATCTTGTAATTCTCCTTAGTATGAACCGTCTGTTTTACATTGAACTTAGTTCCGTTTATCAATGTGCAATGATCCTTTTTCGTTTAATCTCTCTCTATTGTGTATCTGGTTATATTTGATCCACATGTTTACATTCTGGATCAAAAGGTTGCTTGTGAATGCTGACTTTTTTCTTTTGCTCTTTCCTCTTTTTGTCTCTCTTCTTTATTCCATAGTCACTGTTATCATTTGATTTACATTTGGGAATCTTTCATTTTTGATCACAATTTATGATTTTTTTTTAAACAAGTGCAAGTGTTTCTTGCTTCTCCAATATATTCTCTTACTATCTATGAATATATCTTAACTTGCTAGGGTGTATTACCTATACTTCTATGGACATCTGTTTCCTTATTCCTAGAGATAACATCTAATATGCACTTTGAAAGGCAATGTTGCGTCTTACTATTGTGACGTGATAGTTAGGAATTGTAATATATGTATGTTTTATTTCACTCTCACAGCCTTGAAAAAGATACCTAGTGCGACAAAACGTGTGTCGGCTGTCTGTGTTTGTGACACACAAATGGAATCATCAGCTTTTCTGTGTCTGCCTTTGCACATCGAGGTTGATTCTACGTGAACAGACCCGTGAAATGGACGGACCTTTTACTCTTGATTGTGGTGGTGCTCTGGACACTTTTCAGATAATATATGTATTTGGGGTTTTCCCTTGTACTTGATGCTAGTTGGATGACATAGGGTTTCCGTCTTTATTGATCACACCTGTCTCCATATGTGTTACCAATACTTTCCAGAAATTGTGTATGTGCCAGCATTGTTCTAGACCAGTCATCCTACTACATATTAACCTTTGTTTTTTAAATGAATTTCTATTGTTTCCTAACTATAACGCCCCTATAACCTTTGTTTTCTTCAGTGAATTGCTAAGGTTTTTTAACACAGCAGGGGTTGGCTACGGGGCCTGCCCTGCCTCCCACCCCCTGCATGCAGCCAAGCCCACGCCGTGCACAGTGGGTGTTGGCTGCAGGGCCTGCAGCCAACCCCCCATGCAGCCAACCACCTGCATGCTGTAAACCATATGTAAATGGAGAGTTAGGCACGCAGCCCCCTCCACAGGCCGATTTCTGGCCCAGGAGACCCCATCTCCCAGGGCTCGCCATATTAAGAAGGTGGTTATGCAGCTCCCGTCCCATACCGATATTGACCCCATGACCCCATCCCGGGGCCCGGCCACTACATTGTGGGTGCCTTAGAGAACACTCAGGGCACCCATTGCATCTACAAAGTAGAGCGGCTGGGCATGCAGCACACTCCCCGGGACAATTTTCACCCTGGGGACCCCATCTCCAGGGTCCGGCGTTATTATGAAAGGGGAAAGGGGCATTCAGCTCCCCTCCCTGGGCCAAAATTGGCCCTGGAAACCCCATCCACCGGGGCCTATCAACTTTATAATTGGTGAGTGGGGCTGCACGGCCCCCATCCAAAGGCTGATTTCGGCCCTGGAACCCCATCTCCCCGGGCCTGGCCACATAATGAATGGGGACGGGGCAGTAGTCCTCCTCCATGGGCCAGTTTAGGCCCCTGGGATCCCATATCACGGGGCACAGCCACATTAATAATGGGAAAGGGGCAGGCAGCCCCCCTCCCTAGGAAGTCTTTGGACCCGGGTACCCCATCCCCTGTGGTCCAGATAATTATTGAAGGCGGAAGGGGACTGTGTGGCCCCCTAGGGCACAGCCAGTAACGGGTGGGTGCCCTGTGTCGCACCTAGGGCACCTATTTCATCATTGTTGAAGGCCGCTGGGGAGCCCAAATACCCCCACGGCTCCAGCAGGCGTCTCGCCTCCTGCAGGAGCCGGTATTGCTCCCATTCACTCCCTGCATGTGTGAGTAATTCTTTCATCTGTTTCCCTGCCAATTCAATGCAGGCAGGAACACAGATGAAAAGTCCGCTCCCAGCGGGCAGAGCTTTTTTTACATGCTCCCGCCCACTGGTAGCAGACTTAGTTTTGCTCTTTCTTGGCAGGAACTTTAGAATTGCTCCCTCCAAGCAAGAGTAAACACGCTGTGTCCCGGGGGGTGGAATCCCCAAGGCCTTTGATGGCTCTGGGGCAGAAGCTGCATAGCCCCCCTTACTTTCCTATGCACGGCCGGACCCCGGGTGATGGGGACCCTGGGGCCGAAATCAGCCTGGGGGGACGTGCCGCCTCCCTCCCCATCTAAGGAATCGGCCAGGCCCTGGGAATGGGGTCTCCGGGACCAAAATCTGCCTGGGGATGCGCCCCCTTCCTCATAAATTAACAGTTATTTCCCCCCTGGGACCTGGCCCACCCAGAGGGCTTTAGAAAAAGAAGCTCAGGAGACCGCTCTTGTTTAAAAAAAATAAAGAAAATAGCCGGGGAATCCACTGTGATTTCACAGCAATTAAAAAAAATGTTTTTGGGCCCTGGTGGGGATCATCAGATATTTTCACATTTTTTGGGGACTCGAGCCTGAGTCCCAAGATGGCTGCCAACACTTCCTGGTTGAAGTGTTGGCAGCCAATCAGATCTCACCAAGAGATCTGTTGGATCCGCGGGTGATTCGCATCTCTGGATACCTATAATATGTTTTTCTTTAATACCTCCAAAACTACTGAACAGATTAGAACAAGCATTGGCATAGCCAATAGGTCTCGCCTTTGGGACCTTATGAGTTTTTAGCCATGTAACACATTATCCTGGGTGCTACAACATCTAGGAACATCAGAACACTAGGCAAAAGTTTACAAAGGTGACCCCCTGTGAAGCACACACATGACTTTAGTCATGCTATTCGCAGCCCATGTCAGATATGGCTCAAAGGTATTTGGCAGTCACAGGCGGCTGTGAATAATAGTGTTAATAAGTGAGATAGGTTTACACGTGCGTGATTCAGAGCGGCAAGTGGGCTTGAGTAAACGACGAATGAGGGTGGAAGACATAACCTGTCAACAACCTAAGCAGACTGGCGCGATTTGATGCAATATGCCATGTTAAGTATCAAAGTAGGGAAAACATATCACAAGACTCACTTTAGAGGCAATAAAGCGTATAAGTGCCATAGTGACGTGGAGAAAGTGCAATATTCGTGCAATGTATCTCAAAATACATGAAAATGTGCTGCCCAAAACACGGAATGAAATGAAGACATGTATGAAGAAAGACAAGCCCATGTGCGCGAGGGCACCGCCCGGTAAAGAGCAAGAATCACAGGCTCCGGTGCAGGGGCAGTGAGGCACTGCTGAGAGCAGAACACACAGTGCAAGGGGCTCTGTCGGAGCAGCAAGTGGGCGTGAGTAACCGACGAGTGAGGGTGGGAGACAAAACCTGTCAACAACCTAAGCAGACTGGCGCGATTTGACGCTATATGCCGTGTTAAGTGTCAAAGTATTGAAAACATATCACAAGACTCACTTTGGAGGCAGTAAAGCATATCAGTGTCATCATGACTTGGAAAAAGTGCAACTTTCGTGCAATGTATCTGAAAATACGTGCAAAGGTTGTGCTGCACAAAACACGGAATGAAATGAAGACATGTATGAAGAAAAAACAAGCCCATGTGCGCGAGGGCAGCGCCCGGGAACGAGCGAGAATCACAGGCTCTGAGCAGGGGCAGTGAGACACTGCTGAGGTGGGGAGGCACAGACAGAGCAGAACAGACCGTACAAGGGGCTCTGTCGGTGTCCATGTACTATCAAGGCAGCGGCATGTAGTGAAGAAAAGTACTAAGAGAAATCAAACTGTATTAACTGTGAGACACAAGTAGTGTCATGTTATACTATACTATTAGCAGTACCGTTGTTATTATTATTAAGACTAATATTGGTAATAGTTGGCAATAATAGTTAAAAATAATAGTTAAATATTTCTCTTATTACAACAAGCCAGAAACATTGAAATAGCACTTACCGCTTCACAGTGGACTATGACTTTGTGTGGACATACTGCTTACTAAGGCGGTATGCATGGGCTCTATGGGATTTTCAGCGGTGGGGTGAGGCACACGGAGAGCTGTCACATCGCCCATTCAAAAGAACAAAGGTCAACGCTGGGGAGAATTGAGCAGACCACGCCCACTTGGGTTCGTACTAACTTCAAGTGTCTGCTCCACGCGAATCCAGGTTCTGGTGTTTGTGGCTACCCAGCACATTGTGACCAGCAGTGTTCTGACCAATCGTAGCGGGACAATTTGCTTTTAAATGTGGGCGGGAGATGCACTTGCAAGATTCCGGGCGGCATCTGAGGAAGTTTTTAAATAAAACGAAACGCGTCATGCACAACGCCTGAATTAAAGGAATTTGACATCTCACCTGTGTTGCCGTGGTGCTCTTTTCCCTCTGCAGTGGTGAGGGATGTGAGTGTCCAGTGTGTGTGTGTATATATATATATATATATATATATATATATATATATATACACTATATACATATGTATATATATATATATATATATATATATATATATATATATATATATATATACACTGGACACTGTAACTAATATTTTGATATTGAGGCTATCTATACCCCAGTAGCTCCCAACCTTTTAGCAATAGACTTGTAACTTTAGATTCATTTCTTTGTTCAAACATCCCTACTGATTTTGACCCATTTGCATATTGTTAAACAAACCCCAGCACAAGCGCATTGTGTGTATATACATAATACGCAAATGTTGCCCCAGGTAACAGTAACGAGAGAGCTTCCAAGTTACAGTTAATTAGACACCTTACAGAGGTGTTCTGTATCTTCTGTTTTGAAAACAAATTGGCTTTGGTTTTCATATATTGATTTTCAAATAAGTTCACTGAACAAATTAAATTTATTCAGCACCTGCTGCAGGTCTGTCGGGGTTCGGTCAAAGTTTAGAGTATTGTCTGCATAGAAATGTTGTATCTTCTCCTGACTCAATAGAGCTGAAAAAGTTCCAACTTGAACAAACTCTACTGGTGCATCAGCTGTACAAACTGAAAACAAAAGAGGAACGAGATGCACCCTTGCTTCAGCCTATCAGGGGCACATTTTCCTTGAAAGGGCTCTATTGTCACCTAACTTCAGTCGAGCCCACGGATCCCTGCATAGCTCAATAATGTGGGCAACACATTTGGGGCCCACTAAATCAAAGGATAGGGCAAGATCCGCCTTTGCCTTAAGGGGAGGGACACTTTTAGTGCAAATTTTCCTGCTAATATATGTTACAGATCTTTACTGAAACCTATTGATTTATGTTTTTTCAGGCGTTTAATTTCTACTGACAAGGCTTCCAAAACAATTATATAATAACAAATGTCCAATCTGAGTGGCTTTCCCTAATAAACCCTTACTAACACAGATACCCCATTTCTATGACTTTATATTTACCTTCCTTAGAATTTAACTTTTAAAGTTTCAGGATTTTGACCTTTTTAATGTAAGTAGTAATACAAAAAGTGGCAAGTGGCATTTGTGACAGCTCGACGTGGTGACTATAACACTTTTGTCTTTTCAATTCCTTTTTGATGTATTAAGTGAGAAGAAACAGTAATGTATTTGAACGCTTTTTAAAAGAAATTAAACACAACATAAACTTCACAAAGAATGAAAACATGAACATCAAGAAATACAAATAATTCATGACAAGACAATAACTTTGGTTCATACACTTAAATAGCGTTTTACTTCGTATTGTGAGAATGTTTTTGACTTCACTATAAGGTGTAAAATACATTACAACTGCTCATGTTTACACAATCAACTATTATCCTTTCCCTTGCTGCTAAGCAGTGCTTAATTTGTAAGAATGTAAGTGCCAGGGCCCTTATCAGAAGGCCACTTCAACCTGCACCACCCATTGGCCCTGCCAGCGTTGCCCATGGCAGCACCAACACAACTGCTTATATAATTCAGACTATTTCAGGCTCCCAAAGATATAAGAATTGGCAGACTGTCATGAGTGACGGAGTTGACAATTAAATGCCAGCACTGGAAACCACTGGCTTAAGTTAAGTTAAGCACTGCTCCTAAGGGTTTTCTAATCCGTTACCAGAGTTGTTTTGGATTTTTCTTCCAAGAGACAGTCATTTCCGCTGTCCAAAACCTTCCTTTGGTCTTCATTTTAAAATAGATTGTGATACCCTTTAATTCTGGAAATATTTTCCTCTCTGTTAATATAAATAAATTCCTTATTTACTTATTTTGATTTTTCAGCATACAATTCATATTCCTGGACTGTCGCCATATGCCTTTTCTGTTTCTGTATTCTGTATTTTGATAGCTCTAGCTCTGGAGAGATGATTTGTTATTTTCCAGTATGAATGTTTTATGACATCAGAATGTTCCTATCCAATCTTTATACTTGCTCTATGACATTCATCTTTTCATTAGTGTTGTTTAATATCACTGTAAAGCCTATGCTGACCTCTTAATACTTTGCTCCCGCTGTGATGACATTTCAAGTTAGGATTAATGTAGGATCACCCTAGAATACAACCTGTTTAAACTTCTTCACAGTCTCTCGCTGTCTTTTTCATTTTACCCACTTTTTCCTTTTGAAATATTTTAATTAATATAATTTGCTTAAAATTGTCAAATGCTCGCCAAATGCTAAACCACTTTTTAATTTCTATCTCTTGTTCAGGGACCCTACACATTTTAATTTTTATAGTGATTTTGATCTTTATGAAGAGTGCTTGGTTCAAAACCCTATCTGCTCCCTGCCTTCTTCTGCAAGGGTTGCTGGCTCTAAGACATTTTCCTTTTACCCCTATTGTTCCTTCTTGTTGAAGTGGGTAGTCGTGCTTGTGCCCTCTCCTTGTGTGCATACGTTGCCGGCTATTGATATCAGTACTGGTACTACCATTCTTATCTCACTTTGCCTAGAAGTGAATAAGTGATGTTTGTGAATTAATGGAAAAGGAAAACTGAAAAACGACATTATAGGTAATCAAACCATGCAAAGCCAATTTTAAAGGAAGACTATTTTAAGGAAATGAAGAAAAATGATAATTAAAGGAAACATTTTAAAGGAAAGATAATTTTAAGGAAACATCCTAAATTATATTTAACATGGGTGGAGTTTAGGACTACTGTGGGGTTTATTGTCTCAGGGATGGGCAATGTTTACGGTGATGGGGGGGGTTTTAGGGGTAAGGAAAAATTTGAGTCAAAGCATAGAATGGTTTTTTAGGGTTCGGGAATGGGTGGAGTGTTGGTGTGGTGAGAGGTTTTTACCTTTCACCGATTAGTGGTGTTAGTGTGTGTGAGGTGTGTTTAAGTTTCAGAGATTAGTGTAGTGTAAGGGTGTTGACGGGGTTTTAAGGTTCATGGATGAGTTCTGGGCTGGTGAGGTTTTTTTTTAATTTCAGGAGGATTTTATTGTGCATTTTTCGTAAACAAATGAATAGGGAAAAGAACAATAATATAAAGCAAGGGTCCATTTTAAGAAGCAAACATCAGATACCTAGAACCCTGGAGGGTTGATTGAGACTGAAGGTCTAGTATACAGAGCAAAATCCAGGTAACAGGTGACAAATGAGAGCAAAATAACATATGGTATCTTAACAGACCCTTAAGAAATACGACATGAGGTTTAATGAAGTGTAGGAGTAAAATAAAGAAAGAAGAAAGGAACGCCAGTAGGTATAGATTCAGAAAACATGTATAGGTGAACGCAACCCAAGGAGATCTTGGAGCACGTAGATGCAGGTGTGTTTTGGGATGTATATTCCACATTAGCTAAGAGTTAGGCACAAGGTTTTAGGAAGCGGTGTTATCAATTCTAGCTACTTCTAGTGTTTGTACATAGACAAGAGCTGGTGAGGGTTGTCAAGGGTCAATTATGGGCATGCGACTGGAGTTGTGGAGAGTTTTTAGGGTTCGGGATGGAGTGGAGTTTAGGTTGGTGAGCAGTTTTAAGGATTCAGAGATGGGTGGAGTTTAGTTGTAGAAAGGGGTTTTTAGGGTTCAGGGATGAGTAGTTTAGTGGTATGAGGAGAACTTATGGGTTATGGCTGACTGGTGTTGAAGGGTGGTGAGGATTTGTTTAGGGTTCAGGGATGGATGGAGTTTGGGTGTATGGAGGGGTTTTATGGGGTTTGGGATGGGTGGGATTCAGGGGTGGTGGATTTCTAGGGTGGAAAGGGCTTTTAGGCTTCAGGAATGAGTTTGGTGTAGGTGTGGTGAGGGATATTAGGGGCAGGGATTAATGGTGTTTAGGGGTTATGAGGGTCAGAGATGGATGATTACCGCGGGTGCTAATGGGCCAGTGAATTTAAAGCATCTGAAGTAATCGATGTAGTATAATAATATAAATATGAAATAATGCCCCCTGCAGTTAAGTACTGAAATAAATATCTCTGACAAAACTGTTACAGAAAGTAAAGACTGCAACCATTGTATTTGCGCTTAAAAAAAAGAAGCATTTTAAAGCCAATTTCAACCAAAAAGGAATTCTATAAATTGGTTTCTACGAAAACTGCCATTCATTCTGAAAATTTCCATGAAACAATTTAGATGAAATCCTTCTCAGTGATGTTATTCCATAAAATTGTATTACTATAAAATCACATACAACTGTGAGTTAGTGGTGTTGTGTCAGAGCTATACTGGCAGATTGCTATAGCCTTCTATCTTCTCTGTTTACCATTTATAGTCAAGGGTTAAGATTTTCTCATGCCTGTAGGAGTATTTTCTTTCCCCCTGCATGTTAATCGACTTAGCAGAGCTCATTGCCCAGATTTGGCCACCCACTATCTGAAAACTGTTATTTGGCTTGTATAATTAGATAGTTGTACAACGGCTTGGTGCTTGACTGTATTAAAAAAGTACAGCAATATTGGATATTTAAAAATTATAACAAATAGACGGCAAATATACAAAGGTTGGTTTCAGCGTTTTGACTCAGTGGCTAAGAAAAACACTGATATAGGTGTTTTAGCTGAATCGTCTTGACAGCTGAGTTTTGTTAGTCACAGACCTACTCAGTAAAATGAAGCGTGGCTATATGGCTGTTGAGCTAAATCGTGCAAAGTTGTGTGTTGGAGAAAGAGGCACTTGCCTGCTTTTGGGCGATCAAACACTACCAGTTCTTTCTGTGAGGCTTCCATTTACAGTAAAGACCGACCACAAACCTCTCATGTTTGCATTTACCACAAAAGGGGCAACTAGAACCACCCCACCCCCCACCCCCCCGGGATCTCCAGATGGATCCTAGGACTTGAATCAATCAATGTACTTGTAAAGCGCGCTACTTACCCGTGAGGGTCTCAAGGCGCAGAGGGGAGGGGGTGCCGCTACTGCTAGAAGAGCCAGGACTTGAGGAGTCTTCTGAAGGCGAGCAGGTCCTGGATCTGCCGTAGGTGGGTTGGGGGGGTGTTCCAGGTCTTGGCGGCGAT
Organism: Lissotriton vulgaris; assembly: GCF_964263255.1. NCBI lineage: Eukaryota > Metazoa > Chordata > Amphibia > Caudata > Salamandridae > Lissotriton > Lissotriton vulgaris. The sequence goes on along the minus strand of NC_141691.1, from coordinate 733,731,363 downwards.
GTAGGAGAAAGATCTGCTGCCGGAGGTTGTACGTTGGATGCGGGGGACAGCGGCGAGGGCGAGGCTGGCGGAGCGGAGCTGGCGGGTGGGGGTGTAGAAGCTGAGTCTGCTGTTAAGGTAGGCTGGTCCGGCGTTGTTGAGTGCTTTGTGTGCGTGGGTGAGTAACTTGAAGGTGATCCTCTTGTCGATGGAGAGCCAGTGTAGGTCTCTCAGGTGGGGGGTGATGTGGCTGCAGCGGGGGACATTGACGATCAGTCGGGTGGAGGCGTTTTGGATGTGTTGTAGTCGTCATAGATGTTTGGCTGGGATTCCTGCTTAGAGTGTGTTGCCGTAGTCCAGTCCGCTGCTGACAAGGGCCTGTGTTACCGTTCTTCTTGTTTCGGTCGGGATCCACTTGTAGATCCTGCGGAGCATGCGGAGGGTGTTGTAGCAGGAGGAGGAGACGGCGCCGACCTGTTTAGACATGGAGAGGGAGGAGTCGAGGATGAATCCCAGGTTGCGTGCATGGTCTGTGGGTGTCGGTGCTGTTCCTAGTGTGGTCGGCCACTAGGAGTCGTCCCAGGCTGAGGGGGTGGGTCCGAGGATGAGTACCTCCATCTTGTCCGAGTTCAGCTTCAGACGGCTGTTCCTCAATCAGTCGGCGACGGCCTTCATTCCCTCGTGGAAGTTGGTTTTGGCGGTGTGCAGGTCCTTGGTGAGGGAGAGGATGAGCTGGGTGTCGTCGGCGTAGGAGATGATGTTGAGGTCATGCTGGCGGGCCACTTGTGCGAGGGGGGCCATGTTGACGTTGAACAGCGTCGGGCTGAGGGATGAGCCCTGAGGGACGCCGCAGATGATGTCGGTGGCCTCGGATCGGAAGGGCGGGAGGCGGACGCTCTGGGTTCTGCCAGAGAGGATGGACGTGGTCCAGTCAAGGGCATTCTCTTGGATTTTGGCTTATAGGAGGCGTGTTTTTAAAGTGCAATGGCAGACCGTGTCGAAGGCGGCTGACAGGTCCAGCAGGATGAGGGCTGATGTTTCGCCGTTGTCTAGTTGGCGCCTGATGTTTTATGTGGCGGCGATGAGGGCTGTCTCGGTGCTGTGGTTGCGTCTGAATCCGGACTGGGACGGGTCTAAGATGTTGTTGTCTTCCAGGTGGCGGGCCAGTTGCATGTTCACAATTTTCTTGATGACCTTCGCCGGGATAGGGAGCAGGGAGATGGGCCCGAGGTTTTTGAGGTCTTTGGGGTCCGCCTTGGGCTTCTTGAGGAGGGCGTTGATTTTGGCGTGTTTCCAGCTTCACGGGAATGTCGCTGTTTCGAAGGAGATGTTGATGACCTTCCGTAGTTGGGGTGCGATGGCAGCGTCTGCTGTTAAGTGTGTGCCAGGTTCTCAAAACACTGTTGCGGATTTCTTATCCCGTTCCCCACCTGTGCTGGAAAGCAAAACTGTCTCTTGTGATTGAGATGATGTCATACTTCAACTTACCTGCTTGAACAAAGAGGAATAGGACAATTGTGTGCAAGCTGATTCTGAAATGTGTTCTATCAAAGAATTAATCAAAAATGGTTGGCCTGCTGTTAAAGGTGACGTTCCAGCAACTCTGTGTAAGTACCGGGATGTAAGACTAGAATTAAATATACAAAAGGTATTGTTTGCTGCAGGGAGGAAGTAATCCCACCGGAGAATCTAAGAGAGAAAATCATTGAACCGGCTCACATGGGACATTTAGGGCGCAGTCTGACCAAGAACAAAATACGCTTGGACTACTCGCGGCCAGGCATGGATGCAGTGACTGAGAATGTAGTGAAAAATTATTTGGATTGTAGCCGCAGTGACAAGATTCACCAAAGCCGCAAACCTCCACTTTCTCCAGTAGAGGTTCCTGACCGGCCATGGTCCAAGTTGGCTCTTGACATAATAGGTCCCCTCTACCTAAAAAGATTGAACAAATGCTTCATCTTCGTACTAGTGGACTATCACACTCGTTGGGTGGTTTATAAATGTGTTCATCAAATCGACACAAGAGTTCTCACACAGTTCTTGGAAGGTGTTTTTTGTGATGAGGGTATACCTGACACCCTGGTTACGGACAATGGTGTGCAGGTCACTTCGGAAAATATGAAAGAGGTTCTGTCTTACAGGGGCATCACTCATCAAAAGTCAGCTTTATATTGTCCCCGTGCAAATGGATTGATGGAGCGGATCAACCGCATGTTCAAAGCAGGCCTTCAGAGGGCAGAAGTTATGGGGACACTGGCCAAGTCTGCCTTAATGAAGACAATTTGGGCTTATTGCTCCACTCCCAATAGCGTGACATGAATTTCCCCGTTCACCTCTCTCAAAGGAAGGGTTCCTAAAACAAAACTTTCTCTTCCAGGATTGGTAAGGAATGATACTTGTGTTGTCAACCGCAGTGAAATTTCCAGAAGGGTGGACAAACACCAAGTCAAATACTAGGACAGTGACCAAACCAAGCACGTCAAATCCCAAGTGTTCATGAGGGTGAATGGGTCTGCATGGGCCTACCCAAACCACGCAGAAGAGAAGCGTCCAGGTTTTCTGAGCCTTGCAGAATATCTAGGGTGGGGAAAAATGTGGTCCAACTAGAAAATGGACAGGCCTGGAGCATGGACAGAATCATTCCTCACAAACAAGGAGGTGAAGTTGATTACAGTTTAAATCTAGAGAGCTAGTCAGAGATACTCAGTCCCAGAAGATCTCTGAGAACCAGAACCACACTGGTGTGTTAAGTGATTGTTTCATGCATTTGAATTGTTCATGCAAATAATCTTCATTTTCCGCTTTATTCCCCTTAGCTCTTCTTCACTGTTTTCCGCTCTTTCCTCCTGCTTTCTTCCTTTCTTGTACCCCTTTCTTTCCCAAACTCTCTGTTCCTTCTCTTTCCTATGCTAGGAGGTGTGTTGTAATCTCTATTTTACGTGGTACTTTCCTCCCCCCCCACCCTGTCCCAGTTGGTACTTTCCTATTCATGGTTTGCCAACATTCCAAGGTACCCTCCAGCTATCTGGAACCTGTGGTGGTGTGAAGACGAATAAAGAAGATGTTTTATTTCACTCACGCTTCGTCTTCTTTATAACATTGTGCAAATCTGTTTAGCGCTCAAAGTTAACGCTCAAAGCTTTCTCAGGGACCACCAGTTATAATATAAAGGAGACTGAGTATTGTTCATATTGTTACATTTGTATTTAATATTTTAATGCCTATTTACTGGAATAATACTTCTTAATTATTAGCCACAAATAACTAGAACTTTAGCCTAGCACTAGCGCCATGGCAAAGACTAGAGGAGCTGTGAAGATGATCAGATGCATAAAACTGTTAGAGGATTTTGAAATGTTTGGGGGCAATATTAAGAAACAGGACACTATATCAAATGATTACACAGCAGCTACTGCAGCTTGTGCTGGTAGCACAAACCCACTGGAAGAAGATTAATTTGAAACAGAGTAGACCACAAAGGTGTAACATTTCAAAACCGTCAAATACAAAGTAGCAAAGCATTCTGTGCTGAACCATCTGAAAAAATTAAACAAATATAATGGTGGAAGCCACCTTGAGTAACAGATAAATGTATCAACTTTGTAAAACTGGTTTTGGAACAATACCTGCAAAAGCTACACCAGAAGTCAATTATGCCCCCCACCCACCAATCGCAATGTGGCACAGATACTCATAGACCTTGGGCTGAATGGGGTGAGGGGGCTGGGGGCGCTGGTGCTATTGGGCCTACATTCGCTCCTGCATGAAGTAATACAGGTAGAAAATTCAGCAGAGAATCAAGAGAAATACATTTGTCCAACGGATTTCAACAATATTACAGCGTGTAAGAACCTATTCTGTTAAAAACTTAAGATAAGCTGCCTTGAAAGGAGGCTGAAATAATTGGAGAAAAAGTTCTAGAGTGTTTATGCAGACACATTTGTGATGTAGCAAATGGGGTGAGTTTTTTTGAAATTACGAAATTGCACTTGCTGCGATAGCCTTCATTTTTAAGTAGTATGTTAAATATTTCACTGCAGAAATCACCAGGTAAAATGTACACAGTGAATTAGCTGACGTTTAAAAGGTACGGATTGGCATAAAATATCCATGTTATGTGCCTAGGGCCTGAATGGAGCACGACCCTATGTTATTTTTTGTGGCTAGTTGTCAGTGCCACATAGCCCAACAACACAGCATGGAAAATCATTATTGTGTTCACAACGCTTGAAAACACTAACGGCTTTTAAGCAACATCAATTATTAAAATATAGAAAAGCAATTGAAATATTAGTGGCTGTGGTATTGGGGAAGACATTTCCTAAAGTCCTTCTCTTGTCTTCAGCGATGAATCAACATGAGACATCAGTTTGACAAAAAAAATGCACGGCTTACACATCCAGGCACAATTTGTTATGTGGTCTGTTGCAAATATTGAAACTTTACTATTTCTCTGCATGGTTCTTTAACATCCGTAGTAGTAGAAGGCTTCCTTTCACAGACTCGAAGATGCATGCACACTCATAAACCTACAGGCTGGACAAATATTTAAACTGACATTTAGCAATTTTAGAAGAGTGCCTGTTTTATGCGATGTCTATAAGTATGTATTTCCCTAAAAGAATGGTGTTATCCGCTTGCAGTGTTTCAGATGCAATTATTTCAGTATCTGTTTACATACAGTATTCTTCAAACCCCCTAATTGTACTAACTGATTCATTTTGAGTCTCTCAGTTAAAGATTTGAGCTCCGATTCCAGTTTTCATTGCCCAGTCCCTAAAGGAATTCCAATGGTAAAATACCAGTTAGAAATGGCGCGGCCGGTGTCAGAAGAGAGGGGCTGAGGATGGGGTGAAAAAGAGACAACGAAGAAAAGGGGGGAAAAAAAGAACTCACCTGCTGCCCGCCACATTGCCGGTCTTCTGTTCCTCTCGTGGCTCCTCTGCAGGCACTAGCGCCCATACTCCCCTACAGCCAATCCTGAAGCTGCTCTCATGCATGCTTTATAAGCATGCATGAGAGAAGATAAGTGGAGAAGTGTGGCTCACTGGTTAGAGCAGGCAGACCCTGAGGCAGAGGTCAGACCCGGGACCAGGGTTCAATTCCCGACGCGGCAGGGTCTTGAGCTCAAATGTCCATGGACTCGATAATTCTCGCTTTGGTGCCTGACCTAATCATGGGTTCACACTCTGCAACTCTGGGCATTAAGCTTGCTTAATCTCCACAACGGCCCCCGCGGCGGGATGCCTGGCTTTCACCTTGGGGATGCCCTGTAGGGGCTATCTAACAGGGAAAAGCCAGGACGGGTTCCCAAGGCAAGCGCGGAGATACCTCTTCGGGGGTCGATTCAGGCGCTATATAAGAAACATAATAATAATAATAATAATAATAAGATAAGGCCCTTCTGCTCTGCTCTAGCAGCTCTGAAGGCAATTTCGGGTTACCTGTTACCTTCAGAGATTCACTTTTTTTTTAGGTTGAGCATTCAAGACATAATTTAGTATATACTTATATTTGTATGTACTTTGTGGGCTCTGGAGATCAGCCCTATGACTTGTCTGCTTCCACTTAGGGACTTTTTTCTGTTCAACTGTCTATATTTAAATGTCTTGATAGAAAACGACTAGCAAAGGTCAGTAAAATACCAAAACTGCTTTGTGCTGAGGGACTTACTTTTTAAAAAAATTCTGGCAACTGCCACTATTTAACTTTCTTGATGGAAAACGACCAGCAGAGGTCAGTAAAATACCAGAATCACTTTAGCATTCTCTAGATTCCCGTCGATATAATTTGTCTCCCACAAGAAGCCGTAGGTAATAATATTTTTTTTTCAAATCTTGTATTTTCAGTGATATGACCACGAAGGCCCTGATTTTATATTAAAATTTATATTTGGACTATACTATTTCCCCTGAAAGGCAATGTTTCTCTCCATGGGTTCCCATACATTGCATGTCACACAGTTTGGTGCTTACTTTCACATCATGTTAAAGAACAGTAGATGTTTCATCACCTAGGCTAATGTGCTGCCTATTTAAATACATATAAGGTCCCAGAGGCGAGACCGATTGCATTGCAAATGCTTATTTTATTAGGTCTACAATACCAGTCCCGAGGGGACCGAGTGGTTACATGAAATTGTTTGGGAGTTGCCGAAACAGCTCTGGTGGCGTTTTGAAAAAGTCCAGAGCCCTCAACGATTTCTGTGTGGTATCTCCAGTCACGGAATGTCCTATACATGAAACGGCTTCCCTCAGCCTTCTCAGACTCCCACATTTATTTTGCATCTACCTGGGGCCCACTTTTATCTTTCTTTCCGCAGGGTATGCTTTGGACTTCTTTCCCAACATGGTTAAGAGGTGTAAATCTGTTCCATCATTAATACTCACCATATGTTTTTTGTGGAATGTGCGAGATCTGTAAGATTTATTTTTATCGCAGTTATAGGGTACTGATCTCTTGTGTTTGGTTGATAATTGTTTTATTCTTCCTCTTCAGGCTTAGGTGGTGGGTGGTTGGGAGGGAGCTTGGGGAGTTCCTCTTTTTTCCTTTTTTTTTTATAGCCTATAACGTGAAATTCTATATTATAACTGCATTTACTGAGCAATGGGTGCTTGTGTTGAAAATCTTTGGAACCCAATAAACAGAGCTGTTTACAAAAAGCAAAACAGCACATCATCCTCTGTTCGGACCTGTGTAACCCTGAATCTATAGATAAATCTGTGCAGCTAATGTAACCATGTCGTAACTGTTTTACCACCCAATCATTTTGGACGTTTTTTCTACCAAATCATGAGTCCCAAAACTGTACAGGTCATATCACATGATGCAACTAGCCTCTAATGTATGAAAGCCCCCCAATCCTTTGAAGAATTTCCCATAACTTTGTTTATCAACCTCATTAAACCTGCCTAGAGTACTTGCCTCTGGCTTCAATGGGAGTTCACATTATTGTCCCTCTCCTTGTTTATTCAGATTAACATTACATGAACTCTCCTAACTACATCAATAGTTATTGGTTATTGAGATGTATTCATTTAGCACACATGTTGTGCCACAATGTTGAGTTTTTGCTCTATAGTAACCCAAAAATGTAATTTTTGGGAGAACGGGTTTCATATCATCTTTCTATTTACATAAAGTTACAAAAAATGTTATATCCGAATCAGCAATCATGACATGCAAATCTATTGTATACATCTTACATGGAAATTACCTGAAATTCGCAAATGCACTGAACCTAGGAAAGCTGGAACATATAGTATGAGATCCCTCCTATCTAGGGATGTGTCTAGGAGAACTGAGCTAATCTGAGCAGTTTATCTTTCATCCGTGGTCGGACTAGGACAGAAAATAGGTCTGGCCACGAAAAATAAAAGTGGCCACCATTAGTGAATTAGCAAGCTAAAAAAGTGGCCCAAGTTTACATATGGTGGAAGCTTTGAGCTTGTAAATACACATTGTGTAAGTGGTTTGCAAGCTATGAAAGACTGCATGGATTTGAAGTTGCTGCAGGCAAAGTTTGTTTTCATAGCAGAGAAATTACCACTAAAAAACAGCCTAGCGGGCCATAAAACAGGCCAACAACAAGTCAAAAAACACAGTCTGTCAGATCAGTCCATCTGGGCACTGCCTGATTGCCCTATAGGCCAGTCAAACCCTGGTTCCGTCCGCTGAGAAGTCTGTTTCTGGTTGAGTCCAGGGGGTCTTCTTTAATAAGAAATATTTGCAAACACTGCCAGAAGCCCACATACCTGTTTCATTTGATTATTAGCTTTGAGTGCAGATCTTTCAAGTAAATTCACTGTATGGTCTTTGAGGTTTGCAAACATACCTAATCTGATGCGTTGCTGCTGAAATTGTTGGTAACACTAAAGTTACAGCATGTAACTTAATGTCCTGACTGGTCTTCACATTTCATGACAACAGCAAATGAAATAACCAAGTGCCCAATCACAGAGTAATCTGGTGAAAAGTTTCTTTCCATAGTCCAGTAGTGGGCATATGGGTCTTTTGTGCAGTTACATGTCCTTGTGTCCCTAATATTCATAGTGTCCTCCCCAGCCCAGGCAACAGACCATGCCATGGAGATCTCTGTTTTGCAAGTCTTTATACGTCAGCATGCAACTGTTAACTGAACGCACTGCGTCACAAACTTTATTAAACCACACCCTGTCATACCCATCAGATTGCGTAATACTTGTAAGGAGTCTGCCGAGGACTACTAGAGTCCTCATGTACATAAACACAGGACACAACTTCTCCCCTTTTGCTAAATAAAAAATATGACCAAATATATACATTTATACACATTATAACTCCTTGAATAGTCCTCCAAGGGCTTCCAGATTTAATTGTACAAAATAGAGGCGGGCGCCTTCATCTGTCATCTCTGAAGACGAGTCAGATGATTGCCTTGGGCACTCAGGTGGATTTGCCTCACTTGTGAGGCCTGGAGCTGAGGAACATCGAGACAGTATTAAAGTGTGACTAGCCTCTGGTTATGGATTTTTCAGGTTGCCAGGGAGCTACCATATGTCCTTTGCTCACCACAACTCTTAGCGATTCAGCATTAAACAGAGTGTCCATCTTGCATGCCCACTTTTGCTTAATAAGAACTCTGTCTCCTTTCTAGAAAACAGTGTCTCAAGCGTGTTACGCTTGCCGGCTCGATCTTCGTTTTTCATTTGCGAGAAATGTCACTAATAACAGTTCTCGTCAGGGTATATTGACTGGTCGTCCATTGTGGTATCTTTGTTCAAAAAGCTCTCATAAATAGCAAGGTGGTAGGACATTCTCCGATCGTGGAATGAGGAGAGGAACGTTAGGTATGAAGGGCTGAGCGCAGAGTGGATTTGAGGTTGATGCCCTCCGGTGCTGAACATTGAACTACCCTTTTCAAAGTACTCCAAAATCGTTCCACAACGCCATTTGCCTATAGTCAAAGAGGTGTACTTATCTGATGTTCAAATGATTACGAAAGTCTCTGAACTCTTTGCTATTGAAGGCGGGCCTCAAGGCCAAATTGACCAACCCTGCCGGGCTGAAATGTATTCACAAATTTGATACCATATGTATTCAAGAAACCTGGGTAGACAATATACAACACATTAATGGGTACAAAACTTTCTTTACCCCGGCAGTTCCCTCTAGTCAGGGGAGGAAAAAAGGTGGCCCATGTACCTATATCTCCTATAGGTTGAATGCATGTAAAATAGATCTTGTGGAGTCCAAATAGTATTACCAGGTGCTTAAAATGTGTATAGATAACTCCCACTGTACAGTATTAATACATTTTTATAACAATATACCTGGATAACATCCAAAAGAGCACTAATGAACATCTTTTCATAATCTGGGGAGGGGGTTTTAATTCTGGACCTTGTTTACACGCAGGAGATGTCTGTGGTATATCATTAGATGATGATAATGACTTGTCCCATTTCTTGCATTCTGCTCTTGGTGAGCACCTTAACCTGCTTAAACATACTTTGGACTTGGGTTTTGTAAATGACCTATGTTTACCCCAATCCCGTTCGGCACTACTTTTAATGGTCTTCGGTTATAGATCACATATTAGTATCAAATAGATACGCAGACAGAATACATTATTTTAAAATACATCCTGTTCTTTCAGTGACCATTACCCTATTAGCATTTTTATAGATCTTCCTGCCAAGGTGATAACTAGTACAAGACTGACTACTCAACCTGCTGAAGATATCGTTATTAATAGATCAAATGGCTACACAGTCAAAGATCCTGACTGCATATGTGGAGAAGCGATGTTGTCCTGTTTTTTATTTTTTTCATATCTTTGTACTTTTTTCTCTCCAGTCTGTGTCCTGGCTGTGGGTAGCAATCAACTTATGTTTGCTTCGCTAATACAAATATTGTTCTATCACTATTGATTGTGATACACAGGTACTTAGCTGACTTTCTTATTTCTTTTTTTCTATTAGAAATTTTAGTAGGAATGGTTTAACTTCACTAATTATGAATTGACCTTTCTTTAGTAACCTTCAGTATAAATGGCTCTTGCGGATATATGACATCCTTCAGATCGTGAAATTTACTATTGGACTTACTTTATTGTCATCCTTTTTGGGTAATTTTTTTGGAGCTAACGCCATAAATGAAGAAAGAGAATCACACTCTATCAAAAAAGTGTAGGTGATGTTGCAGACTAAACAGTGTTTAAGAGTATACAATTCTGGTTGATGGAAATCGAAATCACTCTAAGCTGTGACTTTAAGTTATTTTTAAGGGCAAACTATATGATCTCAGGTTCCCCTCATTGAAATTGCAACCGCCCATCAGACAAGCCACTTATTTGAAGAAAAAAAACAATTAACCCCCATGGAGTCGGGTCTTTATTGCCTTCCTCCATCCAAAATACTAGTACCTTATTTCGTTTTATGCTTTTTCGTAAATCCTTATTATGGTCAACAATTGAGTTTATCCAATCTGTTGTTCCACTGCTGTTGAGTCATCTATATATTTCTCTCAGCTTCCACCCAGGAGCCCTTAAACACCTTTGGGAGACCAGTGACTGATCTCAGATTAGAATTAATGTTTAACAAAAATGACAGTAATTTATCATTGGATTCTTCTGGAAACGTAATGCTGTCACAGCTTTCTCTCTGCATATCAATGACCAATGTGAACAACCGAGAACATGGATGATTTTTGCTTTGTGACGCTCTTCTGCATTGCCATCAGCTTTTTTTGGTTAGGCTTAACTTGGAATGGCAGACATAGGTCAATCAGATGGGAAGTGGCACAAGAATCTGAATGAAAGCGTAATTCCCCCAGAATTATTGAAAAGTACTTCAAGTTAAATCGATGGGGAAAGCAGATGGATCTAAGGCATTTTTCTTTTTTCTTTTGTGACTGAGATAGGTGATTCCCACAATTTCCCACGCCAACTTTATATTTCTTTTACACTTTGGTTCTCCGTAATTATTTAGTCATTGAGTTACACCATAGTTATGCAAGACTGTCCTTATGTGGGACAAAAGGGCCTCAGTTTGGAACACCCACAAATTTTCAGATGTTTGGGTCATGGCTGCCACATCCAGATTTCTGCTTCCCTCAGTCTGGCAACTGCGCCATTTGTGTTTCTCTCAGGTCTGGTGTTACTCTTGGACTGTTTGACTCATCTTCAGCTTCAGCCTTGCATTCTTTTCCTTCTGTTTGCCAGGCATCCCCAAAGCTCCCTGTCATCTTCTCTAGGCTTCTTAGTTCTCCCTCTAGTTTGAGATCTCACTCCATAGTTGCAAAGCAATTCCTAGTCGCTTGGTCTGCTTTCAAAGTCTGGGCTCAGTCGTCATTCTAAGGTATTTTAAATGGGTGAAGTTTTCTGCACTACCCGTTAGATATAGAGCTCTTACAACTGTTCAATCAAGTTCTTGTTGGCTCATGAGAGATTTACATTTGATTCTGCTAGAAAGGTGGTGTGGAAGTGCATTGTGTCAGGAGCTGCCTTGGAAATGGAGGCCTTTAACCGTCTGTTGTCCACCCCAGCACCCTTTGAAGAGCACACTTTATAGAAATAGGATGAACTCCATACTTACTCACTGCCTTTGGAAGGGGTTGTCGTGTTTAACATCATCTTCCATTTGTAAAGGATATAAGTTAACAACATTAATATAAAGGAAGGTAAAACATAAGGATCCTACAGAACCAGATATGTGCAAGACGTGGTGAACAGCTGCTCTCCTTTTGAGAATCTCAGACTATATAGGTATCCAAACTTATATAAACTACTCAAAACTGGAAATAGTCACTCAGAAAACACCCTGATGAAGGTTGAACCTCAATTTTAGAATATTGTGTGGATGAGTAATCTGTAGACATCAGAGTTGTAAAAATCAAAGTTTGGACCAAGTAGTGTCCTAATATTTTTGGGACAATGCAGGTTTGTTGCTTTTGGGACACAGAGGAAAGCAAACCAGCATTTTAGGTTGTACTGGGGAAGAAGAGATGAGAAATGTTTCCTCTTTGCCGTGGGCTTTTTGAGGTGTGATGCAATCCCAATAACGATGTTTTAAGGAACTAGATAAGATTGCTTTTCAGTGAGTCGTAATGTCACCCCATGTGTTAATATTGTTTGTTACTCATACCTTGGAATCCTAGGGTCTAGTATACTGCTATGATTACTTTGAGGAAACCTGTGTGTTTGCTGGTAGAACAGACTATGACTGACACGGCATGACATTTGCCAATATTTTATATTTTTTCAATGTTGTCCGGTTCGAAAGTGGTGAAAGCTGTTTGCATGAAGGGTCTGGTACATAGTGTGTTAGTTTGTGATTGGATGGTTGGTGATTGATGAGCACATTTACATGTTTAAAGCCATTAATATTTTTCAAATTGATCAAATGGCAGAAGATTAATCAACAGATGTACAGATTGTGGGATCACTTCCAGGAAACCATCTCTTTCAGTTTGACATCACTCAATTATTTTGTCAGAAGCCTACATCTGCATGTATACACAACAAGCTCTCTTGTTTGCAATTTTCTGTTTTCTGAAGTTTTTTTGAGTTTCACCAGTTAATACATTAATTATCTAGTAAACATGAGGTGAAAGTTCCCCATCTCTTCTCTCTCTAACACTCTTGCACCTGTGCCAGCTGTGAGCAAACAGTGAAAGAAAGAAGGACAGACAGTGCGTTTGTGTGTTTCAATAGAACCCTGGATGTGGGTTCCTCATTCCTTTCCATCGTCCTTGAACACTGTCGCCAAGGAGCTCCATGTGATTATCAGACCTTTCAGGTATTATCAATTAGACTTCAATACTTGTGTCAAACCTCTGGCCTGTACTCCTCTTGTCTTCCATATGACAGCTCTGGAGTGATCAATTCACCTCCCCTTATGCAAACCATAGCCACTGGAATGGGATGATACCACCATGACGTGCACAGGGCTTGGTCCTTTCTTTTTACCCTTTCTCTTTACTTTTTGTCTTTACTGCCACCTATTTGAACAAGGGAGTGCTGCTTTGCCATTACAAAGGGTTTACTAAGCACACTTGTACAAGAGAGGCTGCTGTTAGGCTTCCTTGTGTACAAGTTATGTGATATAGTGTAATTGTATTTATATAATACTTACTATCCCTAATGAGGCATTGAAGCGCTTTTCGGCGAGTAGCATGCTACTCTGGAATCCAATAGGATTCATGGTGGACTAGTATGGGGATTATAAATTGTTAATTGGAGCCTTGGACATGTGAGTCTGTTAGTGTGGCTGATTATGATAAAAGAGGGATAGAAGAGGGAAGACTCTAGTAGGTTTTATTTGGGAGTTCATGATAATAAAAGAGGTTTGGGATGAGTCAAAGAAGGGATAGTGGGGGGAAGAGTGTAGAAAGGGTTATTTGATAGATCATAGTAGTAGAATGATATTTGGCACGAGTCAAAGAGTGGAGGTAGACGATATTTTGTAAGAGGTATAAGATGAGACATAGAGTAGTGTGTTGGGGAGAGTTTAAGTTTTTTTTCTAAAATGGATGTAAAGTGATAAATATATAGATACATAAGTACATAAAAAGGTAGATATGTATGTATGTGGAAAATAGTAAAGAGATATAAAGTTGTGTTATATAAAGTCCCATATGTACATCTATGGTTAAATATTTAGAAACTCAGTCTTTCAAGAGTTGCTCTAAATAAAGCTAATGTGTTTATTTTCATTTTATATATGTATTGTTATTATTAGTGGTATCTCTGATTTTTTTTATTTATGGATACTTATTTTAATTTATATTTTCCCAATATTTCAATAGTGAAGCACATATAGATACAATTGTTATGTGATCATATTTACACGTTGTGAAAGCTATGATACAATAAAAGATAGGCACATACGAATATAATCAAGTAACTTCTATGCAAACTGTGCAGTGACCTTTATCCATTTGAAGCATAAAATTATATATATGTGTACATATATTTATATATATGTGTGTGTGTGTGTGTGTGTGTGTACAAAGGAATGCACATATCTAAATACATACATATAATCAAATAATACATGTTTACATACACAAGTATATGCTGTACATTTGCAGTGGTAATGTAAGAAATAGCCAACTCTTGATTAGTCTTCAGAAGATAAGATAGTTATTCATGGATCTTATGTCTGTGGTAATGAATTGCATAGTTTGGCTGCTTGAACTGAGAAAGATGTAATACCTATGTTTTTTTCCTTTTATGTTGGGCTTTTGAGGTGGTGTGCCAATTTGGAGTAGAGGTTCCTTTGTTTTATGTATTTGGTGATTGTATTCCTCATAAAAAGTGGTCCTGCTCCATGTATTGCTTTATGGGTGATACATAGCAGCTTGATGGTGGACTTCTGGGAACCAGAAACCAATGCGGGACCTTCAAGGCAGGGGAAATGTGGACTTGTGGCTTTAGATGGAGGAGTAGTCTGGCAGCAGCGTTCTGAATTTGTTGTAGTGTTTTCAGAGTTGATAAAGATGATTCCTGGTAGAGGCCATTGGCATAATCAAGTTCAGACAGTCCAACAGAGATAGTAATTTAGATCTTGTGTGGAAATCCTAGGTGGAGGAAGATGCGTTGTAGAGTTTTCATAGTAATGAAGCTTGATCTTGCTAACTCTTCTACTTGGGCATTCATTGATAGCTTCAAATCTATGATAATTCCAAGTATTTTTTAGTTCCTTGAATACTTTAGGAGGTGGTCCCAGATCATCAGGCCAGGCGTGAAGTGGGTCATAATTTTTCCATTTGCCACATGAACATTTCAGTTCTGGAAGCATTCAATTTGAGATGACTCCATGTCATCCACTGATCAATGGCTTGGATGCAATTGAAGATTTTTAGTTTCCAATGTCTTTGGGGCTTTTCAGTTTAAGCTGTACGGCACCAATATCACCCTTTTACTGCTGCCAAGCAGTGTTCACAAGCAGTGTTTCCTGAACTTGGATGGACCTCTCAACTTCTTAGGCTTATATTGGATTTTGTTGTATTTTGTATTGTGACTAGGGTTGTCATTTAACTTTGCTTGGATGAATACAGAGCTGGACCCCGAAGGTCTATCTTTCCCTGTTTAGTTTTCTGCTTCTTCCATCACCTGGCAGGCCACCCTGCATCCCTGGCACTCCCACATCAGATTGCCCGACACACTACAGTGGCTCAGCAACTATTTAGGAGCATTTCCATATCTCCTTCACTCACACTCTCTCTGTCTTCTCTTCCCTTACACTCTCTTGCCCACATGCATTTTTACTGTGCTTTATCATAGTTTGTTTTACAGAAAATGGGCACCACTTGTGATGTGTTTTGCTGAATTGCTAGTGTTTGTATAGACAAACAATATAGGGTTTTACAGTTTTACATAATGCGAACTTGCGCCAAGGGCATTAGAGTTCTTCACGAAAGTACCGGATTACCTTAAACATTTTGTCCCATTTTTGGGCTCTGGGAGTTAGATGTTTAGCCCAGAATCACAGGATGTTAAGTCTAGGCTCGAACTAAACTTGGTTCCCCAGTTTCAAAGTCGGCATTTATGGCAGTTAGGCCACATCGCCCCAATAGGAACTACCTTCCGACCTACTCTCCTTCTGGAACCTCATGACATCCAAATGTATTCAAGTACTGAGAGGCGATTCACGTCACAAGGTGTACTGAACAATGTTTCAAGTTCACTCTTTCTTCAGCAGTATTGCATTATCCAACAACAGAACAAGGCCCAACTGCAAACACTTTTTCTCAAGTAGTAATGTCCCTGGATGAAAGCAGGAGCGACAAATGGATATCCAACTGCTTCAATAGAATTAAGGACCTTAATGTCATATGATGCTGCTACCAGTAAACATCTAAAACATAGCAGCAGAGTGATAGAAAAAGCAAGGTTGCAGTCTTAACAAGTGTTTGGAAATGGCCGTAAGAACTCCAAAAATGCCTACAAGAAACACAGAAAGACGTGTTTTTTGGCTCCACAGACGGATAAATGGCCAACTTATAACTAAAGTCACTAAATGAATTGTTCCACAACAATTCAAGCATGGGTACACTAAGTTAGAGATGGGCGAAATTGGCAGAATTTTATTCCGCTGAAGTACATTAAAATTCTGAGCGGAATTAATAATTCTGCCCAGGCCCACACCAAATTTGCGATGGCATTGCTATTTTTGGGGTCTTGCTGCCACGTTACCTAGGGAGCAACAGAGCACTTAACGTAAATGAAGCAGTTGATTCTGTGTTGGAGCTGGGAATTGCATACTTATCCCAGACGGGTGAGGTGTATAGAAAAGAGATGAACAACCATCAAACAACCATCTTCTCACAAAACTGCAGGGTCATTAGGGAAATTTGACCTGGTGAAGGAATACTGTACCAGACTCTGGACACATAGCTGGAGAGTGCTTACCTCCAGGTCTGTTTAGTGTAATTTAAGATTTAATGATTTTCTGTTACACAAGTTGTATCTTAATTCTTACGCTTTTAAAAGAGTATTTGGTTAAATAGAATTTAAACTCCCCTCAAAGTAGCAGATCTATTTTTAACATTGTAAATCTGTTCATAGTTTATACAAAAATACAAATGAATAATTAAGAAATAGCAGTCCTAACATTTGCACTTACCTCATTAATGACTTTTGATCGCATATTTCACATGTGACACAGTCAAGTCAGTCACTTTGCGGTTACATTTGTGTTCAGGATTTGCATTTGTTGTCTTAATTTCCAGTCTAGTAATATATTGTCTGTTATTGTTGCATTGGCTCCTGATATCTTTGTGTTCCGCCTCAAAATCTGAGGCATGGATTGTTACTGCATTGTAGGCGATGCGCAGGTCTTGAAGATGATGTAAGACTACAGGGGTAGCCATGGTAGCCCCTAATTATCATATTTTTGTTCACTTATGTTCATATGTGTAATAATGTGTGAAATGCTCTTCAATGTCAACATGGCATCGAAAACCAAGGTTAAGAGGGCTTGTTTGGGTCCCAGTAGCATTGGACGTGTGCTTGAACAGTGGCTCTGACATCAACCTCATGGAGGTAACGATTGAGTCTGCATAGGTGTGAATGTTATACCAAACTTTATATGTTTTTGTGTTTTAAAGGAGTGGTCCTTAATGAATTTGTATGGTTTCTAATTCACAGTGAGTTGTGGTATGAATCTATCAGTTTTATGTAGTAGTGACATTGCTTGATCAAGGCTTGTGTTTCGGTGTTAGTAATGAGTTCTAGATGAGTTGTGCTGGAGGCAGACACTCAACATATATTCTTGGATGATGGGTGGATAATGTTTGATGTGGTTAATATCTCCAAGCACTTTTTTGTAAAGCTTGAAGGTCACCGAAGAGACCGTGGACAACTGTGAGACGCTGCAGGTCGCTGCAGCTACTTGGATTTGAAAGTACCCTTCTGGAGTGTTGGTTTCGATTGGATAGATAGGTAGGAATAGGATCCAATGAAATGTGTAAACCCCAAGATACTGAACTGGCTGGCAGACCTCCTAGCGCCACTGGTGAGCGTTGTCGTAACCTGGGCTGATGCTTTTAATAGTTGACCAACAGAATCTGGTCCCTGCAGGTGTTGTGAGTGGAATGAGTTCCCCAAGAGGCAGGGCACTTGTCAAAGTGCCTAGCGCTAATTCCCTCTAGCAAGGGCCAGTGTTGAAGAGTGCTTTTTAGTACATCATGTTGGAGCAAAATTTGGAGAAGCAAGTTTTTTTCCAGCTTCTCGATGCAAGAAGAAGGGAATGTTGTAGGAGTGTAATGACAGTTCAGGTGTTTTAAATTTAGTGGGTCGACAAAGAGAGAAAATTACAGCTGTGAGACAATCCGAAAAAACAAGATAAAACAAAAAAATAATTTTAAGTAGCAGTGGAATCCCAACTGGAGCATATGAAGAAGTGAGTAAACCTTATGGAAGCAAAGACTTCGGCGATGGATTCAAAGACTCCAAAGTCTTGGAGATTGGTAGACAAGCTAGACAAAGAGATTTATGATGAAGTGCCTTTCTGGGGCAAAGAGTCCAATGGTTTCTGGCTCATATGAAACATTTGAAAATCTAAAGCATGCAGAAAATATGAGAGTTCTGACTGTTGCTGATGTATTCCCTTGATGGCACTGTACTGGAATTGATGCAGTCACTATTTGTGAAGCAAATGGCTCTTCCTGGCTGTGCCAAGACTGATTTGAGTCAAGTCAAGTCAAAAGAAGTCTTTATTTGATTGTTCATCTTAAAAGACATGCTACACATCCAACATAATATCTCATTTTCTAAAGTGCAAGCATAGTTATTAAAAAAATAATTTAATATAAAGTTAAAAACATAACTAAGACAGAATGAAATCACTATACACGACTTCATTTACAAATTTAAAAAGTTAAACTTAGTAAAAAACAGTTATTACAGGATATCACTGTCTAACTTGGACCTTTTCGATTATTTAACTGGAACTTTGATGCGAATTAATCAACCTTGAGCGTAGTATCCAAGCCCAACCAAGGTATTTAGCAACCCCTATTACTATCAGGGCGATAAATCAGATTTTAAAAGACTACAGTCTGTAGGTGCTGAACGAGTGCCCAAACTTCTACCTAATGGCCGTAGCCACTTTTTTCTAGGGGCAACATACAGGGGGCATACAAAGAGAAAATGACACACACTTTCACCCTGCCTGATACACAGTGGGCAGTGCTCTGTCCCTCCCTTACCCCATGATGTAGTTAGGCACCTCAGTGGTAGCGAGCCAACTCTCAGTTGATGGAATAGTTTGCGATCCAGGGGCTTGGTGATGACATCCCAGTACTTTTCAAGGGAAGAGACATCCTTCAGAAGAACGAATGTCGTTGTAAGGGAACTTCCTGTCAATTCCGAATGTCTTTTGCCAACAACCCATTCCCAGTAAAGATTTCTCAGCTCTTTTTTGGGAGGGAAGGTGGCAGAGTCAGGGTTATGCCATAGTTCACCAAGCCCCATGGCGCAGAGAGTAGATCTTACCCCTTTGAACCATCCTATATTGTCAGAGCCCAGGGAATCCCTTACCTCTAGGCATGCTTTGGCATAAAGCAAAAGCTCTGGTGTGGTCCACAGACGCCGCCAAAATGCTAGGGGTCTGAATCTCGCTAGGTCTTCCACTGGTTGACACCCTAAATCGTACAGGAGCGGGATATGTGGGGTGGATTTTGGTAAACCAATCGCCGCCCTGAGGAATTTATTTTGGGCTACCTTTAGGGGATCCAGATTACTATACCCCCAAAGCTCTGCTCCATACAACACAGAGGGTAACATTTTTATGCCATAAATTTTCATGAGCGGGGACATTGGCCGGGTGTAAGACCTTATATGTTCTTTGAGGAGGGCTCCTCCTATTTGCGCATGTTTAAGTGCCAGGAGCTCGACTTGCGGTTTCCAACTAAGGTTTTCACTAAAAGTGACACCTAAGTATGTGAATAACTTAGTCTGCTCGAGGGTGGTACCACCCATTGTAACCCTGGCAGCAATTGGAGTTGGTCCTCTCAGCACCATAAACTTTGTTTTGGACACGTTAACCTCCAGCTCATGTTCTCGGCAAAACAGCTCAAATCTTGACAGGGCCTGCTGGAGACCCTGCCTCGTCTTAGATATTAACAGGGTGTTGTCCGCGAACATGAGCAGAGGTACTTTCATCCACGCCAGTGTAGGAGCATCCGTGGGGTGGTTCACAAAATAATTGGTGACCCCATTAATAAATAGGGAAAACAAAGTATGGGCCAGGACACACCCTTGTCTAACACCTTTGGCAACTGGAAATCTATCCGTAACCTCCCCGGGCTTACCCCAACGTACTTGTGCGAAGGTGTGGGCATGTAAATTCACTAAGAGTCGCACAAGAACAGCAGGCATTCCCATTTTCAATAGACATTCCCATAGCTTGGCCCTAGGAACGAGGTCAAATGCGGACCTTAGGTCCACAAAGGCTGCGTATAGCTTGCCCTTGCCAAAAGCAACTGTCTTCCAATATAGGAGCACAAAACGGAATGCTTGGTCAAGAGTGCTCACATGGGACCGGAAGCCTGCCTGCAGAGGTGTGAGAATGTCAAAATCATTAATCCATTCCTGGATCCTACCTAATACGAGGCGGGCTGTTATTTTTTGCACCGCATCGATGAGGCTGATCGGTCGGTAGTTTGAAGGAACCGAGCGATCGCCTTTCTTGTAGATTGGTAGAATTTCAGCCCCGTACCAGGAATCTGGGGCCTTCGCTCCAGAAGAAAGTGCATTTACCAGATGTGAAATATATGGGGCCCAGAGATCCTGATCCTGCAGAAATACATCTGCAGGAATGCAATCGGGGCCAGGTGCAAATGGATCTTCCTGGCTGTGCCAAGACTGATTTGGTTACGAAATGCTACACGTTTCTCTTCTCCGTCCTTTGCGGCACCTCAGGTGCAAAAGATGACTGTACTATTATTGTGACTCTTAGGGACCCAGATTTACTGAAGGAAGCAGCGAGGCTTATCTGTAGTTATGTGTGGCTATATAGGAGGCCCAGGTAAACCTGGGTGTTAGGAGTTGCTCTGGTATCCAGCTTGTTTGAGAGTGGGGCAGAAAGTGAAACCCCCATGTGTTTTCTCTCACTGAATCATCACACTCTTTCCTGAACGGCAACCAACTTGATGGCAATGCTGCAGACATGAAGTAGAGGTGAGAGTCTCTTAGTGTGATAACATTGCTCGACCCTCTTGCTCGATTGAAAAATTGAGAGTATGGAGGGATCACTGTGCTTTGTGACTACACAAGTGCTCAACAGATATGCCCTTCTACAACCTGCCCATGTCACTTCTGATGCACCCCCAACTTACCGTTACCAATATGGTGAAGGAGCGTCACCAACCTTACCAGTCGCCTGAAAATTTAAAAAACAAAACATGTTTTATTATCATTTTATTTTTCCTTTCCTGCTGCGTCTTGTGGCCGAGACCATTGCGGGGTGGACAGTCACAGGAGGGGTGGTGGCACTGCACTCAGTTTACATGACGGTTTGGCAAATCGTCATGCACACTGACATCTCCCCAACCCAAGCGGCATTGCCGGGAGGAGAGAATAGCAGGCGTAGGCTCCCAGTCCCCTTAGGAGCAGAAAACAAATCCACTCAGACCAATCCCAGCGCTTTTCTCATGCGTGAGAGAAGCGTTGGGATTGGCCACCAGGGAGTCTGGGAGCCTCAGCAGAAAAGAGAAGATTGGCGAGGAGAATGAAACATTTTTTTTCTTTCTTTTTGTCATCCATCCTTCCCCTTTACCTCACATCCCTCCCCCGCCTCACCACTCTGTTGTGAGATCAGCCATTACTGATCAGCACTACACAAGTCTGCTATTCGGTGGTGTTAATTCAAAATAAAAATGTGACACAAAAGCTGAAAGTACAAAGGCGTTTTGTAATATTTTACTTTTGTGGGCAGCCACTAGAACTGTTTTTTCAGAGGTCATGCATTTTTGTGTAAATGCTTGCAAAGGGAATCTTGCAGGACCAAAGTCTGTTTACTGCTTTGGAAACATTTGTGAGTGTTTTCTAATCTTTGCAGGCGTCCACATCTGGAAATGTCCGAAACCATCCTGTGAGGAAAATTATTCACATGAAAAATTACACCATGGCTGTTGGATGTTATGTGGTTGTAAATCCTTGCTTGAGCGCGAATTCACATTTTGTGACTATCGTAGGTGAATTTGCTTTTGTAAATGCTTGTATTTGTGCTCTTAAGTGCTACGTGGGTATGAAAGTAGCTTGGTGTATCAGGCCTGATAAGTGGTGGAGTACAATAAGGGCAGTGTTTCCATAGACTGGCTTAGGTAATGATTAGTAGTTGTTGTGAGTAGTACAGTTAGGCACTAAGAGTTGTAAAATTTGGTGTTGGGGTTGGCAGATCACAAGGGTTTGCAGCTATGAATTGGTGCCCCTTGATACCTCAGAATGCAAGACTGCTATAACTTTAACTTGGGACCGTGGAACCCTGCAATTGAGTGAGAGATAACCCTGCACCTGGCCCAGCTCTGTCTTCTCATCCACGACCTCCAGACTTAGCGGTAGAACGGTTGAGGTGGAACTAAGTCCGTCTTTGGGATTCTGGAACAACTACCCCTATTGGGTGTATTAGTGATTGCTTAGTGGTCTTTTGATCATCTACGGGGCAGTTTACATCCAATGTGTTGACTTGTGCTTTTTGAACACTTGTTGTAGGTGTGCTTTTTGGCACTTCAGTCCATTCGGTAACTCTATATTGATGCCATTACAGCTACCAAAAGTAAATGCACTTGAACCTCTACCCTGCTGTACTTTGGTAGCACTCAAAACCAGATGTTTTTGGCCGAAGGATGCTGTCACCAGACTCAGTGGTACCTTATTGTTAATGAAGGAACATGATTCATCAAGTTTCATTACGAAGGTGGTACCAATGAGACTGTATGGTAAATTAATATAATGTTGTCTCCGTGCATTGAAAATCCTTCCTGTGCCTTGTGTAATGATGGCCCTGTATAATATCTGTTGCACTATTGTTACTCAATCCTGGACCTCAAATGTCCTTAGTTTAATTAGCTCTTCGTCACTAGCCAATTAACAATTTCAATTTCAATTTCAAAAGTGCTTTATTCGAGTGTTTACTCATAAAAGCAGACAAACAAACACATAATAAAATACAATTAAATTACTAAGTCAGCATGACTTTAAGCACAATACACATTAAAAAAGAGGTTTAAAATAACATTACATCCAGTTATTTACCATCAAGGTGCAAAGTTCATATTATAAAGTCATATTAAAAAACAATCCAATTACATAGTTAAAAATTAATATAAAATGTTTCGTCAGATAGACACCTGGCATGGGAACAGAGAATAGATAAACTAGCAGTCTCTGATCAGCTAGGCAGAGAGTAGTCACCCTACTAGCAATCTCTGCCTAGTTACCCACGCCCACCCCAAGTACTTTGCGGTCGCTATGATAATCCAATTTAAGGAGGTAGTTTTAACAATGCGTAGAGCAACCATGCTGCTTTTAGTACCCAAATTTCTACACATGGGGGCCAACCACACACGTCTGGGAACAGAATATGCATGACAGACAAACAAGAAGTGACCCAGGGTCTCATTGCCTTCCCCACAAACTGGGCAAGTTGCTGGACCTCCATTTCTCCATTTAGATGTTAAATTACCAAGAGGTAGAGAGCCAGCCCTCATTTGGAAAAACAGTTTCCTGTCCATGGGTTTAGTTATAATATCCCAGTACATTTCAAACATTGGAAACAGTTTAGCTTCAAGGAAGGCAGTCGTCATAGACCCATTATTATTGTTAAGGAGACTCTTATTTTCAACCTGTTCCCAATAAAGGTTTTTTATAAACAACTTTGATGGAAAGGATGACCCGGTTGGATCAGACCACAATTCACTTAACCCTAGTTCACTTAATGCTGTTCTCAATGATCTAAACCATTTAATTACATGAAATCGATCTGCTTTGATCACATCAGCAAATCCTTCTGCATATTGTGACAACTCGGGGGTGGTCCAAATTCTACGCCAATATAGTATCGGTCGAAGTTTACACATAGCCGAGATTTCCTTCCTGCCAAGATCATATCTGAGTGGCAAGAGGGGACTGCTCTGTGGGGTGCCAGTTAGTTTTTGGAGGAAGCTATTCTCTGACCTCTGTAGCTCCTGGAGGTTTTCTTGCCCCCACAGCTCTGCCCCATATAGTGCAGACCCTATTGCTTTAGCCTCATATATGATTAGTGGCGGTTTGATTGGCTTAGTTAAAGATTTCGTGTGCTCCTTAATGATGGTACCAGCCAGTTGTTTGTGTCTTAATACTGCCAGATTCAAGTGGTGGTTCCATCTGTTGTCATTTGAGATATGTATCCCGAGATAAGTAAAAGAATTCACAACTTCAAGGCAGCGCCCACTCATGGTTATTTTGGATTTAAAATTCCTACAAGGATTAAAAACCATGAGTTTTGTTTTGGCTGCGTTTACCTCCAAACCATGATCACAACAAAATTTGTCAAAAATTACCAATGCCTTTTGCAGACCACTTGGGGATTTTGATAAAATTAAGGTGTCGTCTGCGAACATTAAAACAGGAACTTTTGCACCAGCGAGTGAGGGAGCATCTACGGGCTCAGCTTGCATAAGGGGAACAATTCCGTTTATAAAAAGAGTAAACAATGTTGGTGCCATTGAACAACCCTGCCGAACCCCACGCTCGACAGGGAAGTCAATAGTATCGTTACCGTAGCCACCCCATTGGATCTTAGCATAAGTGCCCTCATGAAGTCTCATGATCAAGGTTAAAATAATCATAGGGACCCCCAGGGCTGCCAACACCTCCCACAATTTTGCCCTCGGCACCAGGTCGAATGCAGCCCGTAGGTCAACAAAAGCTGCGTAGAGACTGCATCCGCCCAGGACCACTGTCCGCCATTGTATCAGTTGGAAGCGGAAGACCTGGTCTACAGTGCTAGTTGCTCTGCGAAAACCAGCCTGAAAAGGGCATAGGACGTTCTGCTCCTCAGCCCAATCAAGCAGATTATTAATGATTACACGTCCTACCACTTTTTGGACCGTGTCTATTAAGCTGATTGGGCGATAATTACAGGGTTGGGCACGATCCCCCTTTTTGTATACTGGTATAATGACAGCACCCCGCCAGGATACCGGGATTTCAGCCCCCCTGGCTATATGGTTTAATAAAAGGCAGATGTACTTACTCCACCTGTCGGTGTCATCTAAGAAGACATCCGCCGGGACTCCGTCATTACCCGGGGCTCTGCCCCTATGAACAGATTTCAGGGCAATCAGGATTTCGCTTAGCATAAAAATATCTTCATCTGCGAACTGATATATAAGGTTGGAATTGCTAACAGGCTGATCTCTGGAAGAGTACTGCTCGCTGAAGAACTTAACCCAGGCATCATGAGGGACATTATTGTTGGGAGGCTCTGGAGATCTATCATGGCCCCATTTGACAATATGCCAAAATTGTCTAGAATTTTTACTTTCACTAGCACATCTCAGTTTCTGCCAGTGGTCTTCGTCCCAGTCTCTTTTTGCCCTGGCGATACAGTTTTTATAGTGCTTCCTGGCAGACCGAATCTCACTCAGATTATTGTTTTTGATTGCGGCTCCTAGTTTAAATCTTGCTGCCCTGCAATCTTGGTTATACCACTTTGCTGATTTAAATGGACAAGCCCTGTTGTTTCGTGCGGGTTTTAAGAAAAAGTTTTTGACTTCATCAAAGAGAGTCGTATGAACTTTATTGACATCTTCTTGTCCTTGTACAAAAGCAGTAATATTTTCCAATGCCAGAATGGAATTGTCTGCCGCTGCTCCTATCTTTTCCAGGGCCTGCTGGTCCGTCTTAACACCAGACCATCTTAACCTACGCATATTATTGGATTGCGTGATCGTTGGCGGCACAAGTAAGTCACAAGGGTTTGGAGTGATTACATTAGATGTCCACCAATTATGCGAGACGCATAGCGGGTCGTGGTCACTTTCTATCCTGGCTGTAACTACCATGTCACTGAGAGATGACCATATCGATGTACTACAGATGACGTAGTCAATACGACTTTTGCTTCGCCCGTTATTAAACGTCATGGCGGGAACACGGCCTGATTGGGTTCGGCCGTTCAGGGCTCGTAACCCATGCTCCAAGCACATGGCGTTTAGACCTAGGATGTCAGCCGTCCACCGAGTTATCGGGGGGGACTCTAGTGTGGGAATGTCCCAAAGCTTATCTTCCTCCGATCCCAGAGGAGAATCACCAGTGATGAGAGGTTCGAATGTCCGATTCAAATCACCTGCAATTAAAATGTTTTTTCCTGCAGATTGGGTCTCAAGAAGTGTAAAAAGGCACATAAGAACCTCGGATCTACCTTTGCTACCACCTCTAGCATAGATATTATATATATCCATGGAGAGGGGTAAATCACTGGTCAATCTGATAAGCTGGATATCTTTTTGGTCAAGTTCCACACATTTTACAGCAATTTTTAAAGACTGCCTAACCCATATAGTAAGGCCCCCCATCGGCCGCCCTTTAGGGCCCTGGAACATGAAAGTTTAGGAACATGAAAGTTTAGGGAACAGGAACATGAAAGTTTACGTACCCCAATGCAAAAGTAGGCTCACACGCCCAAGTCTCTTGAAAAATACAGAGGTCATACTTATTAATAAATTCAAACCAATCAGCGCTGTCCATTTTGGAAGATATTCCAGCCACATTCCATGACAAAAGATTCCCTGAGATAGGTGTCATAAGAATACCGGGGTTTGTAGTATGCGTGTTTAACACCTTACCCCCAGTAGCCTGGTCTATGGTTGTAACATTAGATAACCCAGGTAAATCGACAGTCAGAAGCCCCAGAGGGCTAGTTGTTGTGAAATTACAGGCTAAATCAGGTGTACTTTTGGCACAAAGAGGCACGGTAACAGTATTACAGGTAGATGGTTGTCAATCGCAATCGCTTAAGTTAGACAATGCAGAAAAACGATTTTCCAACCCCAGACCCCAGTCCACTGAAGCAACATCCTTCCTCCCCCTCTTAGTCACAATGTTCCATTTGGTTCTTAAAATACTTGAGTTTGGTCCGCTTCCCTTTCTAGGATAAAAGAAGTCCAAAGTCAATGGAACAATTGAAGTTGTTCGCCTTTGTGGTGGTAAGATGTTTGGTAGGATGTTAGGCAAGACCCCAGGGTCAGAGAAGTGGAGGACGACACACTCCCCTTTGAACTTTTTCACCCTGTCCCCGATCCACTGTACCCTTCTCGCTTTGACGAGCTCTTCAGAAAGTTGCTGCTTTCCCCAAGGAGTAATTACCATGTTGGTGGTTAACCATGATAAAGATTTGTTTCTTAGAGAAGATGTTGTTTCCCGCTCGCCTTGAGCCAAGGGAGGAACATTGGCAAGGACAAGTACCAGTGGGGAAGCTTCAACCACAAGCTCGAAAGTCCCCTTTTAAATAAATGGGTCTTCAACAGCAGGAGCAGGGATCGAGGTAATATGGGAATCACCTGGTAGAGTGTTATTACTTGCCATTAGGGGGTTTGATACAGGGACAGGGATGAGACCACTAACAGCTGTAGTTACTGATTTGTTTACAAATTCCTCTATCTTTGCAGAGACATTTTCCGGAAGTTTCCCTATCTCACCCATGGATTTTTGTAATAGACCTTCCAGTCGGTTAACCTCAGAAGTTAACTTATCTATTTTGCTAACCAGGGGTTTGACCACACCTTTAATTTTTGTGTCCATCAGAGCCAGTAATTTATTAAATTGGGAATTCGAAAGTGTAACGTACGCTTCATTAGTCAGGTCATGCTCCTCTTCCTCAGAGTGTTTCCTCGGGGGGTTAGCTACTTTATTCTTAGCTGACCTGAGACATTCCCGTTTACCCGGGACGGGTGCTGGAGGGGAGGTAGAATGATCATGACTAATAATTGTATCAGCCAATACCTCGTTGACGCTAAGGTCTTCAGCTCCAGCAACGGTACCACTGGGCTGTATAGTGATAGTATCTGGAAACAAGTCAGGTGTAGCACTATTAGTGCTATTGTTGATTAGAAGGCCAAAGGGATCATCAGCCTCGATGTCAATAAAGGGAGATTGAGCAGATGAGTCTATTCCCAGTGAGGCTCTTCTGTCGATGTTAATTTTTTCAACTACTTGCACCAGATAGTTCTCAATAGAGTTACTAGGAGTGGTTAACTTTTTTGGAGGCATCATACACTTTATAAACAACCAAAGTCAATGTAACTTACGTAGCAGTCTGCACGGCAGATGTCGATGCGCAAAAAGCGTCAGCTCCAGAGCAGCGAGCCAAGAGACCAGGCCCAACCCAACCTTGGCCAACCTCGGACGGCCTCAGACGGCCCGCCCTTTGCCCGGGCTTCGCCCGGCGTCCCGCGAGACGGGGGTGATGCGCTATTTGAGCGCCTCCAGGCGCGCTGGTGACGCTGGTGACGCGGCGTGCGCCACTTGGCCTTCTGGGAAATGTAGTTCCCTCGACCGCGCTCCTCTCGGCCACCTCGTACTCCCAGATGGCAGTGGAGTCGGGCAACGCGAGGCGGGAGGCGGGAGGGCAAAGCAGCAGTAGATGAAGGTTTTCTGCAGGTCTCCTACTTGTCTGGGCAGCAACAGCGTTTCGCCAGTAAAGGTTAACATTATATCACCCAAAGTGGGGACTAGGTGGGTGGCTAGTATAGAGTATAGCGAGCGCCATCTGTCCTAAATCTAGAAAATCCTATTGAATACAAAATTCAACGCTCCATACCTCTTTCAATTTGAATCTATGTTATCTTTTATTGTAATATGTATCCCTATTTGGTATTTATGAATAACTGCATAAGAGTTATAAAATAGCTGTTCTATACAGCTGAGAGGTCAAAGAGGTGAGAGTGCAAGAAACTGGGTTGTCATGGTGAAGGTTATGAACTTGAACTGATGCGCTTGGGCTCTGTCAATGGAGTGGATTTGATGAAAGGAGGCTAGGTGTCTGTTAAAACGTAGAAGTTCCTGATGAAAAATAGTGAGGTGTGATGCAGGATGGTAATTGGGTTAGTGTACATTTGAGTGTGTTTGTAAGTGAGTGATAGGATGTAGTTGGGCTAAAAAGGGTGGCACTGGTTATATTTAAGTTGATATTAAAGTTACAGAAGGCCATGAGGGGAGTAGCAGAGATAGTTCATTTCAGGGGTATATTCGTTTTCTTCAGAGAAACCATCTGCAGTGCTGCAGGGGTCTTATAAGATGACATGAAATCTAAGCAAAAAGAACAGATGGACGGAATGCTCATCAAATGAAATATTCACATCTAGTCCCAGATTTGGGTTTAATCCATCATTCTTTTGCTCACCACGCCACCCCACTTTGCACCCAGCCATATACAAATCAGTCTTGATCCTGCTCCTAATGAGAACAGTCCAGCCCGAATTGCCAGGCCAGGTCACCATGCCACTGGAGTCAAGCTATCCTTGCTGATGAGGGGTGATGCCCTGAAACCGGTCCCAGGATGCTTGTTTTTGGTCCAGGGAGGACCTGGCTTGGCAGTTCAGGCTGGACTGTTCCCATGAGGAGCAGGGTCAAGACTGATTTGCATATGCTGGATCGAAACTGGGGTGGCGTGGTAAATAAAAGAACAATGGATTTAACCCAGGACTCTTGACTGGGGATGAATGTTTGGTTTGTTCCCTATTCCCTTCAACATTTGTGTGTCTTTTGATGAAATTTAAACAGAGCACGCAAGATGATGGAGTTGTTTTCAGTAGAGGTGGGCAGGCTTCATAGATGAGGAAGATGGAAACGCTACACTGAGGGAGTGGATGTATATGGTGGCATTATTGGTGTAATATGAACACTATAACAAGTATTTATTTGGCCTTTAATTTTACTAGCTAACCTTTTACAGTTTTTATTCAGTAAAATAAGGGCAATCTGATCTAAACGTTCTCTCCAAATCTATACAGAGATCTGCATTTGTTATACACAAAAGATTGGTAGGTTTTGATGGTTAAAATCATAGCTTTTGGGTTCAGTGCTCGCACTGCTGTATTATTAATATGTGCAGTCCGTACCAACACTTGGAGGCATGGCCGCTTAGAAGTGTCTGGCGTAGTGAGAGAAATGACAGTATCACACTTCCCCCGCACACTGAGCAATTTACAGTCTGATCACATTTCATAGCAGCAGACTGCAATCAAACCTCTGCAGAGAGGAAGTACCTGTGATCAAGGCGGTCCTTTGCAATTCAATGCATACTTCTGGAAAAACTGCATCTCCTGATGAAATGCAATGGGCAGCGTCTAGACATACCGCAGTGTGCATGCCCAAGACCGTGAGACCGAGAGAAATAACCCTTTCATGGAGAGAAATGATGACTCAGGGAGAGGGGAAACCAAACATATCGTTTGCTTTCACTTCACATCGTTTGAAGTGTGTACACATTTTTTTGCAAAATAAAATCTGCTTTATAGAAAAGCTCACTGGGAATTTTGTTCAAGTCAAGAATTATAATTGCAGGAAAACAGAATGGTCATTCATTCTTGCCACCTGGCGGTCCTTATTTAGTTCTGGTTAGAAGCTTCAAATGATCTGTGCACAAGGAGCGGTAAAGGTTCCACCTGGGACATACATTGGGTGCCAGAAGCAATACGCACATATGTGTATTAGGCCACATCATTCATCATGTAGGAAGACATTGGCTGATTACAGTCATTCATTTGTGGACTATTTCCTGTGCTACAGAATACTAACATTTTTTGTTGTTGAAGAAGTGAGAAGTACCCCACCATTAAAGATGATCTATTTTCCTTATGCTGTCATTAGTTTGGTAACAGGGTATTTGTTTGTCCACAATTTCCCCATACGGTCTATTACTTCATGGACCGTCTGCTGGAATCCATTTAACAGCGTGATTTGTGCCATATCTACAGTGAGCAGAGCCGGAGCATGGGACAGTCGGGGATCTTGGCTTGGTTGGGTGGATGCATGCTAAGGCATTGGCTTCTGGTGTTCTCATAATGAACAGGTTGTTGGGCTTTGGAGACTTTACACTTGCCTGGGATTAGCTGGGGAAATGCTCGCCAGTTTGTTATTGGCTGTCGTGCCCCTGAAAATGTATATGTCCTCCTCTGAGCAGCACTTTCTTGAAGCCTGTCTTTCAGCAGCACTGACTCTGTATTGCACGCTGAACATAGATTTGGAGTAGACATTAAAGGGGGGGGGGTTGTTTTGGGAAGGTGCTGGAGGAAAGAAGCATGAAACAATTAATGCTATATATGTTCCAGGACATTCTTTGCGTCTTTCTCTCTTTGAAACGCCAAACGCACAGGGTGTGCACTGTAACAGAAGAATACCTAACACAAGTTTATATATTAAAACTGGCTATATGGTAGGCCATTGACTAGTCTCATCAATATACCTTTCTGAGGGTTACAATACTTAAGTCATTAGATGAGCACAGTTTCAAGTTCTTCTGTTTAGCCTTTGTCTAAAACTAAAAATGGAATCTACATTTAGTGATGAAATAGGTGAAATATAAGGGACACAGGTTCTGTTGTCATTGTACAGCTTTCAATATCAGGCTTTGTAGTCTGGGGGTACAACAAATGCACTAGAGTACATAGTACGAATGTACATAGCAGATTTGATGTTCTCCATTACCTGCCAAGCTTCAGAGCTGCAAGAAGGCCAGGGCTTTGCGAATGCAGACCAAGGCCCACACATTTGCCCACATGCTACTGAGACCCACCACAGCGGTCCAGTTGCCTCAAGGGGACTGTGAAGCTCCTTTGATTAAAAAAAAATCTGCTGATGAATAGGAGTCCACCTTAGTCCTTTCCTGATTTCTGGAGTTCTGAGTGTAGAGCTGCGGCCATCAGAAATAACAAGTTCACAGAAGGGCATGAAGGCCAGGACAGGGTGTCTATTTTGCATGCCAATTTCATGATGGGCGTGGCACATAGCATTTTGGGAGCCAACTTTGTGTCACACATCTTCTGTAGATTTTGTGTAGATCTCTGCTTTCAAAGGTCCTAGGGCCATATGTATGAACACATTTCCCCATAGACACAGAATGGATAAAACCCGTTGATACATCTGGCCCTTAATCATTTCAGAGTCTCAAACATAAGTAGGTTGCAGGTGACTTGTTGATGCTCACAATGTGTAGAACAGATTTGTTTGAATTGTTAGGACATGTTCGGGTACGATTCCGTAAAAAGCCCTGGGTCTGGGAGGAATTTAGGTCTTGTGAATACTCTACCTTTAGAAAGTTGACATAGATGTTAGAATTCTTTACTGGCATTTTGTCCTGCAACACTGGTCCTGACACATGTATGAGACATACAATAGAGACCCCCAAGCTAATGCTTAGTTCTTGTGTTTAAAATAGGTGTGGAATTTCAATTCAAGGCATTATTACAATGACAGACATACCGAAAGACCATATCAATGAGCTGAGGAGCTTTTTGAAACTAATAGTACAATTGCCTCAAATGCTTGATGTACGTCCCTGTTTTCCAGAGCCTGATTGTTCCAGAGTCTTGAGCACAGTTGCAGGTTGGGGCAATGTAGAATGGGTATAGTGAAGACCAAACAACAGGCACGCTACACATATACACACTACAATGGGCTACTGCGTTGACAGTGTATAGTACAGCCCTCATTTTGATTGTCACAGAATCTAAGTCTCTAATGTGTTTCTTTTTAAGCTGAAAGATGCACTGCCAGTGGTCAGGGTGACCTGGATCTTAAGCAGGGAAGGTGGGTGGTAGTAGGAGATATTGTATCACTTATTGCCCATAGGAGCGTAGTAATGCTAGCCTGCTGGGAACACTTTGTTAAAAGTGCAAGTATGAACATTCAGTGTGGGCTCAATACAAGTCAGGATCTTGAGTCCAGTTCAAAGGCACTGCTCAAGGATGGGTAGTATTTATTTATATTTACAGTGTTTCTTTATTCAGTTTTCAAAGTGAACTTGTATCATAAAGAAAATAAAAAGGAACGGGCGTGAACAACATGTCTCAGTAGTAATATGTCATGTTTCATGAAATCATATAAGAGCATGGAATAGGCACAGTAACTAAATGGTGTTGGGGCCTTTTCACAACATACATTACACATGGTAGCTATCATTACAGCTATGTATTGTGAAAACATTTTCAATCCACATGAACAAATCAAATCAAAGCCTCACCTGTCACAACTAAGGATCCCAAACACGGCAGGAGACGGGAGTTGCTATATTGCGCTGTACCCTGAAGCGTAGATTTAGTAAATGCACAAAACATACAAACATCTGCTGTCGTCTGTGTGAATAAGGGGTTCAAAATTTCAAAACGTACATTTAGGTGTTACAATGTGAGACCTTTCCTTACACCTCCTGTACATTTAAATGGGGAGAGAGCCCTTCACTATTGGTTTCATGGTCTCTGAGCACAATTATTAAAACAGTGACGTTTTTAAAAGGCTGCTATGTATTGTTTCAGAGTCATATTTTGTAGAACAACTTGGTGCTCCTTTCAGAACCATTGTATCAAGGCGACTACTAAGCAGCTTGTAGGTGTAGCTAAACGTCTCATGTTGTGTTATAGACACGATGACTGCAGGTCTTGATCCTCCAAGGGCAATGGACTCCATTTCCGGGCCCAATGAATGGACAGGAAGTGTGTGAAGGATCAAAGCATTTAACAATTAAAATGGGAGGGGCAGGGACTGCACGGGTGGAGGTAAGCTCCCCCAGTATTAGAGAACATTGTAGTAGCAAGGACAAGTAAAATAAAGTATATAAAAAGAGTACCTAACTCTGCGTTCTTTATTTCCAGTGCCTCCCAAAACATAACAAGTCCTAAGTGCTTATTAGCAACCATATCTGGTGGCGATGAAAACCCACAGTCAAAATATGCTCTTCTATGTGAAACACCTCACCTCAGGAAAAACTCTACCATCTATTTCTCTTCCTATAGCAAACATTGCCCCCGCCCCCTTCTGAAAGATTAGCCAAATCCCTCCCTAAAACATGAAACCACCCTCCTGAAAGATTAGCCAAATCCTTCCCTTTCTTCAAAGCTACGCCTGATAGCGAAATGGACAGTGCCCAGTTTTTTCACAACATTTTCTAATTCCCACAAACTCTCCTTCGATTTCTCCTCCCTGCGATCTAACGCCCTCTTTCCACAACCCCATCCAACTCCATTGACACACTCAGACGCAACTACAAATATATACATAGTCTTAGCATAAAAGCTTAAACCTTATAACGATGCGAATATCTGAATATGGGTATGTGTCAACAAGTAGTTCTGTATACCATATACGTTTGCTTTTTCTTGCTGCTCTGCGTCTCCTCGATGGTAGAACGTCCCTTACTGGCGCATGCACTGTAATTGGCTGTAAACTGTCTCTTGTAAATACATACACCTGTGCCTCTCACCTGTAGCGTGTCCCACCAGATAGAACCCGCGCTTTATGAAACTGTACAACTAAGTCAATAAATAATTCTAAAATAATATTTTCCACCTGACTACAAATCTGATTGCCAGTTTTTAAACAGGGCGGGCCTGTATTATTTATTAATAATAATATAATAATAGTAATAATAGAATAGAACATTAGACCAAATGATATCACGTTCCCATCTAAGCCAACATTGTAAGCCTCTTCGCACGTATGCATTGCAGGTGCACTGAATTTTATCCGCTGAAAGCTTGAGTCTAAATCCTGTTCAGTCTTCAGTGAGTGCCGTGGCCGTGCATGTGGTTGGAAGAGATGAGAAATCTGCATGCGCTGACAGATGGACTCTCCTCTGTTTTTGGCATCACATGACAAGCCGGGAGCCCCTCCGGGCCCCCCTTGGAACCTGCTAACCCCGTGGCACCGCTCCCACTCCCATGATTCGACTCGACCAGCTAATCACCTCTCCCTTGGCTTTCCCGCCAGTGCCATCTGTTGGCTTTCCCTCACACTTCTTCAGCTTCTTTTGATACCCGCAATTTGAAGCGCGTTTGGTACGCTGGCCGCGAGCCTAGGACGTGTGCTATGCAAATGAGGTAGGCTCGCTCCAGAAATCAGGCTTGTGGCCTCGAATAAACCCGCGCTGACTCCCGGCGTATGCGTAATCACGAAGCTGGCACGTGACCAGCAGCGAGAGATGTGTTACTGAAGCCGCGCGTGGCTGGCATGTCATCGTCCAGCAACGAACGCACTGAATTGTTCCTTCTACTAACAGTTCTTTACGGAAAATATGTTTTAAAAAAAGTCAGTGTTAGGTGCTAGGTAGATTAAATGACATGGCACCGAGAGTATTTGGTGACAGAGAAACCATTAACTGTTTCATTCCTTCCTTCTTTTTCTTATTTTTTTAAATATAAGCTTCTTAAGAGGGCCTTGGAGCGTTGTAGTGCATTTTTAACCGGACATGGTGCATAACACATCTTTCGCCTGCGAAATGGAACACATATTGCCACATTGTATGGGGTTAAACCTGTTTCTTTAGTTAGCAACTTGAAAGGAACTGCCGTGGCTCACCTTTTAGCATCTATTCGCCGCGTGCCACTGCCTTGCCTTCTTTGGCTTTTTGTCACACTCACAAGCAGGTTACTAACTTACTGTGAATGCATCACTGTGCTTTCCACGTCTGGTCGAGCAGTGCAGAGTGGTTCCATTGCCTTAGATGATGCTCACTTTTTCAGCACGTGCCAGAGACCATTTGAGGAATGCAGAAGTCATCATGAAAAGAAGGCTTCCCCTCTAATGTTCTGCATTATACAAATACTTATTCAAAGTAAGCTCGAAAACATAATTATGTAAATGCTGTATAGTATTTGCTTGGTTTTTTTTTATGAAATACTTTTTGGTGCGAACAAAGCTACATAAAAATAAAAAGAAACTATTTTCTTCTCAGCTAAAGTAAGAGTGGTGCCAATTATAATATTCCTCGCAAGGGGCTCTAAACTATTAGCTTATGTTCCGCCATTAAGAGACCTAATGGTAGTTTAAGGACAGAATCGAAATGCATGACGGGAGCTCTCAACAATCCATTCTCCAGAGCTCTGTCTAGTGACTCAATGTGCTTGACATGCAGAAGGCCTGGAATACAAGTTCCACTTTAATCTCCTTTTAATTTCCTCTCAATAATGTCTTAAAGGCAAGTCCATTTGAGACTGATTTGGAAAATGTAGCCTCTAGGAAACAGTTTTACAATCCTGCGCATGTGACAAACTATAGCCTACCTACCTGCTTCTATGCCTAAAATAACCGAATTAAATGTTTTAAGGTTGCATTTCTGTGCTTTTTACTCAGACGTGTTCAGCAGAGTTGGAAATATCCTGTATCAGACAGCAGCTGTAGATTTTTCACCAGAAATCTGGGAACCATCTGCCCCTAATTTGTTGATTCTACAAGGTTTAAAGAGAAGGCAGGAGCTTACTGTTAACTCACTTCTGCAGACGAAACATTTTTTGGTGCCAAGTGGCACTTGATAAGTGGTTTCATATGGAAGATGTGCAACTGACAAGCAGCTTGGTTACATGTGTGTGCTTTCTAACAGAGAATTAAGAAATACTGCATTAGCGATCAACACAGGTTTCACTGTTGCCACCAAGGCTTATTAATAAAGGGGCATTACACTAGTATCATTACTAACATTGGGAAGAAGTGAAGTTTTTGTCAGTCTTTTGTGACAGCCATTGTTTCAAATATTAGATCACTGGGAAGTTTCACAGTCAGTCTCCAGATTAATGGCCAAACACTGCCCAGTTTGCGGAAGTTGTGGCTGGATTCTCAACATAGTTCTGCCTTTCATTTTAGAGCATGTTTTGCTCCCGTTGTTTTAATATACTTATTAAAATAGTTTTTAATGTATATATTTATTGATTCTGTTACAAAGCATATGCTATTTTATAGTGCAATGATTTGAGCTAATTGCTCAATACATATTTAATTAATAATTCATATTTTCTTTAAAAATAACAATTGACAAATATTGTCAAGCATTCACCTGATTTTCTTGTTGTTATGTGTCTTCTCTTTATTTCAATGGGGAAAGACGCCTTTCCAAGATGGAATACGTGACAAGGCATGCTTTTGTATGTCTTGCTCCCCAGATGATTAGGATCTGTGAACACAGCGGAAACATGTTCATGCTTGTTCATCCACCAAGACGCCTCCCATCTATTCCCCTTCCTGGCTCCTTTCTCATCCCTGCAGCAAAGATTTCTCCTGGAGCATCTTTCTCCCTGCAGTTACTGCTTGCAGCCACATGGTGGCAGTTTGAGCTTCACCCATGTCGCCTCTGCTCTCCAGTTACTGCTTCCAGCTCTTTCAGTTTCTCAATCCATTGCTTTCATTGCCTTTCCACCCTCCTGATCCTGCTTGTGGCTGTTTCTTGGTCCATGGCTCGTATTTCTCCTCAATACCTTCCAGTTTCTGCTTGTGGTCGCTAATGGACACATGGCTTACATTTAAGGCTTCCGGTTTTCAGTTTTTACTGATTTTTACAGACAAATACAGACAGAAAACAATATGTTTCCTGTCTGTATTTTTCTTTAAAAGCTTAAAATATTGAAAATGGTACTTCTTGTGAGAAACTTTCCATGCTGTCTTTCATAAGTTCCAGGCAACAGCTGAGCAGATAGATTGCACAGGGAGTTAAAAAAAATATTTAAAATGTAGGATGAGATTACCTTAAATGCATTTGTTAATATATATTACAGTTAATATGTACCTGTGAGTGTAGTGGTTTGTTATATGTGCTGCTTAATTGGCTAAAACGTGACAGGCATCCATGTATTAGTGCACATCCAAGAGTTAAATAAATATGAGAAATATATCATACTAGAAGGGGGCTGGGGGCAGCATTTTAGGCTTCTGTGCACTCCTGCCCGGGCCCCCGCCCGCCCGACATTGCTCAGACCGCCTCCCGCCCGCCTCCCTCCCGCCTCGCCTTTGCCTTACCTGAGCTGCCACCGCTCCTCCCCGCGCTCCGGACTTCACCGCCACTCCTCGCCGCTCCTTCACCGCCAGTCCTCGCCGCTCGTCACCGCTCCTCCCCGCCTGTCGTCATCAAGCACGTCTAGGTCACGGTCAGCGCTACGTCGCGGCCGGTGCTAGTTTTAGGGGACTACTTTGTTTTTAAATTTAAATTTTTTAATTTACGTTTTATTTTTATTTTATGTTGCCTATGTCCATCTACACACCCTGAGGATTCCAACAATGTATTGGGTGTGTGGATTGGCGCTGTGGTTCCCGAGTTTACCTTGCCAAAATGTTTCTGTTCTCTCTTTATAATAGTAGTTTAGATTATGGCTCCATTTATTTTCAAAACACAAAATAAATATGGATGAATACCAATAAGATGGCCAAAACATAAATATGGATAAATACAGACGTAAAAGTAAAAAAAAAAATACCATAAAACCGGGAGCCCTACTTACATATCTCACCCATCTCTCCTCTGGCCTCCCCCAGTTCCCTCTTGTTGCAACTACCAAGTCTGCTGAAAATAGAACCCAATTTACTCTTCAGTTGGGAACCTGGAAAACAATGGTTCCTTGGGATTCATCCAGTTATTAGTTGTCTTTTTGTAATGACATGTATAATTAGTATCCTGATATATCTAATGTTCTAAACAGGCCATCATTCTCTCTTTTAATATAGTCTGTCCGTTTAGGAAAATAGCAATGTAATACAGAATTCCAAATACATGGGAAAGCATTCAAGAGGATAAAACAAATGAAACTTCATTTATGTATTAAACATGGATAATCATGTACCTTAAATCGGTCGCCCTTGCCTCATATGGTTCTCCACTCTGGGGCTATGTAAATGTGGAACCGATCCAGAGAGCGGAGAATAGATTTATATGGACACTCATTTCTGTGCCGCAGTCAACACTAACCTATTCTATACACATGGAGGTGGGCCTAGATTTTCTAACTGATGGGCTGAACATGGCTCCCCTAATCTTTTGGTTAAAGACGTGGCTCAATGAAGACCTTCCGCTGAATCATAAGATCATGTCCGACGTCTTGTCCCTAGATCATTTCAAAAAGATCCCCTGGCTGGCCTATCTTTTGAAGGCATTCTCTGATTTGGGGCGACCAGAGCTTTTTACCTCTCCCCAAGACATTAAGGCTCAAGATATCGATCAGGTTAAAAAGCACTTTATGGGGAGGGCACGAGCATCCCGTGAGGAAAGGGAGTTAGTGAAACCATCAGTTAGGGGTCATTATCTACTTGTCAATTCATTTTCTTTAGCTCCTTATCTTGGTTTTGTTACAATCCCATTCCATAGGTTTCTTTTAATTAAGTTTAGGTTCAATTTGTTACATTTTTTTTTAGGCACTTTTAAAACATGGGAAAAACCGGATCTAGCTCCACCCTGCAGCTGTGATCATTTCTCACTCCAAGATACTATGCATTTTGTTATGTTTTGTGGGTTTTATTTAGAGCCAAGGAAAAAATATCTGGTACCAGTTTTGAAGGAGGCGGGCTTCACACAAGTGAGACCGGCCTTGCTCTTTTTACAATCATTGGCTAACCCACGCATTACCTTTTGTATAGCTAACTTCTTGGTAGCTGCAGCTAGGATGAAAAAACATACCCATTAGAACCATTGATATTCCCCTTTTTTAACTATCGTACGCCTACATCTGCTTTAATGTAATTGATTTTATTGTTATATCTTAATATGTATGAAATGTAACTGTTTTTATTGTCATATCCTAATATGTATGAAATGTTCCTAAAAATTCCCGCATGAAATGTTTTTTAATCTCTTTGTATGACTTTTAATGAAGTTGAATAAAGATAATTTGACTGACTGACTGACTGACTGACTGACTGATGTACCTTAAACAAACAAATTTTACTTGGAACTGTTCCATGAGTGTATTGTGATGCTGATGCTGCAGTGTACAGATAGTGTGAGGGCGGGTGACTCTACAAAGAGTGCCCAAGCTGAATCCAGTTCAAAATACGGGGCTACCATTACTCGTCTAATATGGCTCTACCATGAATAATTCTTGTAGATTCAGTTTTGTGAGTTTAAAGATGTGAACGCTTTGACGCTTGTGGCAATTAGACCATTAGACAAGATAAGTGGAGGGGTTGTCAAGTTACACCATCCAGTGTTGTAACCCCGGCACGGTCTCCGACTAGACTCAATATGTCCTGTGACATAATGCAGAAAAATAAGTTTGTACAGGCAGGTCTGCCCCTACTTCTCTCACAGGTGAGATGTACTTGCATAGGCAATTCGTTGTGAAATGACTGCAGAGAGCCGGACCAGCAGCAGAACTATACATGTCTACTTGGTCTGAAGCCTACATTTCATCTGCCACCCTTTACCCCCCCCCCCCCCCCGCCCCCCCATTCACCAGTTCCTTTTCACAGCTGCCTCTGTGTCTTTAGCATATCTTTCTCCTGCCACCCCTCCCATCCTCCATTTGGATCTTTATGTCTATGATTTTAAGTGCCAGACTTTAGCTAATAAGTGTAAAAAGCACGCAACAAATTTCAGTAATGTTTCTACCGCCTAACATTTTCCTTGATTGTAGAGAGGGCCTGTTTCCATTTGGCCGGGACTGAGTGAGGGCCAGCTCTAGTGCCTAATTTGTGAAAAAAGAGTACCAGGACCCTCGTCAGGAAGCCACTGCAGCTTGCAACAGCCATTGCCCCTGCCGGCGAGCCATCACACTCTTGCAGGTGGGACAATTAATACTATTCCAAGCCTCCAAAGCAATAAGAATGACTTGGGTGGCAGGTATTAGTCAATGTTAATGTATGTTGAATTAATAAACAGCTGCTGTTATGCTCATACCTAAAATAGGCAGACAGGGCCACCATATGGCAAACTGTCATAAGCGCCGGTGCTGACAATTAAGTGCCGGTGCCAAGCACCGGAAACCACAGGCTTAAAGTAAGTACTGGCCAGCTCATAGTAATGATGGCATGGCTTGTACTCTCGTTTGGCTCTTTTGTACACATTTACAGTCACTCTGAGCTCAAGATGAACATTTATTTCTTCCACTTGGGTTCATACTGTGGGGCTCCTCTTTGCATTACTGTACTCTCTTGAACAATGTTGCATGGAAGCTCTGACCCAGAGGCACTAAAATGCAGGAAGTGGCTCAATGTTTTTATTCGTCAAGCTGGTGGTGTTACATGGCACCAGGACTGTAAGCTTAGTGTTGGACTTGGCCCTTTTTGCAGGGTCATACCTAAAGTTTTTGCCTTTCTCCTAGCCTTTTTTTCTGTTAGGTGTTTGGGGTTTTAGGACTCTGGGCACTTTAGCACTGCTGTCCAGTGTAAAGTGTGTGTGATCTCTGTGATAAATATGGTAAGATTGATCTACACCTGTTTGGCCTATTTAGTTTACCTGTCAATCCCTTGTAAAGTGGTATCTTATATACCCAGAGCTGGTAAATTCAATGCTACTTGTGGGCTTGCAGTACTGATTGCGCCACTCACCAAAGTAGCCTTGCAAACCTATCTGAGGTCTCTCCCATTGCAGGGCCTGTGTGTGTGCAGTGTTACTGCTGCTGTGACGCTGCACCTAAAGTTTGTGCCATGTCTGTGCCCCCCTCTTTACTGCATGTCAGTCAC
Source organism: Lissotriton vulgaris (assembly GCF_964263255.1). Classification (NCBI taxonomy): domain Eukaryota; kingdom Metazoa; phylum Chordata; class Amphibia; order Caudata; family Salamandridae; genus Lissotriton; species Lissotriton vulgaris. The sequence goes on along the minus strand of NC_141691.1, from coordinate 733,690,259 downwards.
CCCTAAGGTAGGCTCTAGTTAGCCCTATGGGCAGGGTGCATTGTAGGTAAAAGATAGGGCATGTACCTTAAGTGTGTGACATGTCCTGGTAGTGAGAAACAGCCATTTTGGTGTCTGACTACTATGGGGCTACCCCCCCCCCCCTTAGGAATGCATTGAAGATTCCCTGATAAGTGTTTCAGTGGTAATTCCTGTTATGAGAGGAGTAACGTGGTCAAGTTTAGTATATTTGGAATGGTAATAATAAATGCTGCGCAAGGGTGTTCACAGATTTATTTTAACTATTTTAGAAATGCCACTTTTAAAAGTTGGCATTTCTGTGTGCTATATGTCTGCCTGCCTGATGTGAATTGCATGTCTGGCTTTTGAGTAGCAGGGGATTGTGAGGTGTGTGTGGTTCCAGGAAGTGCAGGGTGAGTCAGCACTAGGCTGAATGGGACATCTACATTTGGAGTAGTTGGAGAAGTAGTCCCCTGACCCTGAATAGGATTGTGCCTAGCCAGTACAATGCTGGGTCCGCCCCTGTGGTGTGTCTGATCACCGAGCCCCCACCTGATAAAGGTGAAGAGGAGCATTGCAAACAGAGTACTCCAATTCCCCCCTGAACCAGTTTTTGCAGGTTCCCTCGAGCCCTGTGCGAGGGCAGACAAAGCAAATATGCCATATAAATATAGGTGCTGTGACCATATGAAAGTGGTCCTGTTCCTGTGCTGAGGGGACCTGCTGCTGCTGGGCTCCAGGAGGAATGCCTCCCTGCTGGAGGGCCCTGTGAGCTGGCCTGCCTGGGCCCAACCTTATGCCCCTAAAACTTTACTGACTGGAGCTGTGGCACCTAGCGCCTCGTGAGTGCTATATTTTAATTGCCTGAGGATGAGGGGCGTGTGAGCCCCACAGCACTGAGCTGCACATCCTGGAGAGGGAATTTCTGGCCTAGGGATTCCCCCGAGTTGCTGCAAGGAGCAGGTGCCCACCCCACTTGGGGTGCTGTGGCAGGAGCCTACCCCGCGTTTCAAGGGAAGAGCGGGTGCCCACCCAGCATTGCCGTCGAGAAAGTGAGCCGCCGCCACTGCGAGCGGCGAAACCAGAAGTCAGGTGCGTCCGCCTGACTGTGGGCGGAGTCACAGCAGAGAGGAGTAGAGCCGGAAGGAGGGCAGGAGCCTACCCCGCCTCCTTGTCCGCAAGTTGCAGTCGAGTTGTTCGCGGGTTCGGAGGAGTCCTGGAGTCAGCACATGCCTGCGAGGGGCTCCAATGGGTGAGAGAGAGCCCCGCGGGCGCCAGAGGTGTCGTAGCTGTGCAAACTCCCTTTCGGCCTCCCCGGTCTCGGAGCGCGAGAAGCGAGCCCGCACAGGAAGACCGGAGGAGACCCTGGAGGGCCCGGTAAGTGGGGCTGGCTGGGGTGCGAGACCAAGGCACAATGCAAGTGCCTGTTTTGCTGAGTGGACCCACGGGAGAGCGGCCGCTCCAACGTTGGGTGGCAATTGTTGTTAAGAGTCCCAGAGTGGGTCTCAGGCGGCACCGTGGTACCAGGTCTTTGCCACAGCTGCCCTGCCTGTCAGTGGGCAGCTGCAACGTTGGCCTCATTTTTTCCAGGAGTCCCCGAGTTGGGGTACATTTGTTTAAGAGTCCCAGTGGGGGGCCCAGAGGGCACAGGGAGTGCCAGTGCCCATAGTTCTCTTCCAGGGGATCCTCATCAATAGTCATAAGCATTAGAATATTCCCGCCTACGTGCGGGACCCCGGAAACACTATATTATATGTGCCCCACATATAAATACACATATATATATAAACCATATATATATAAAAACAAGCAATAGCAGCCAAATCACATTAGAGCTGAAATATGCTGTGAAGAATTTCCACCATACATGATTAATAAGCATTAGAAACAGGAGAAAACAACACCAAAGTTTGTTTAGGAATTGTTTTAATGCTCAAAAAACAGCAGAAATTCTCAGAACTCACTGGAAGCATAGGAAGCTCCCAGGCTGCATTGCAAACACACAGTCTAACCAGACTGAAAAGCTAACCTGTAGCTAAATAACAAAAAACTGACACTGTGCCTTTAAGGCACTCATGACCCCCTGAATCCCATCATGCCTCAGGAGTGGCAGTTAGGCAGTTGTTCTTTCCGGCTCCTTCAGTGAAGGACCCTGGTTTACACAGCTCCACTAATTTTCTGATTTTCTACAGAAAAATTGCTTCTTTTTCAAGCTTTTTGCTCTTACTTCGACGTCTACCACCTAGTCAAGTAAGATACTGCCTTTTTTGAGCAGTTTGGAGGGCATTTTACTTCGAAAATGCCATCTCTTTTTGATAAATGTCCCTCTTGCAACAGCAAGAAGGCCAAGACAGACAGCCACGAGGTGTGTATTGTTTGCCTGCCTGATGACCATGATCCTGAAACCTGTCCACATTGTGAGAACCTATCAGGCAGGACTCTCAAGGACAGGGAAAGAATTCGGATTTATGGCCTGGCCCACAGAGCTTCGAGAGGGAGATCTCCAGTGAAGAAGGGCTCCAAGAAGGCCCATTCGTCTTCAAAAAAGAAGTCTTCACGTCCTTCTACCTCAGCGTCGGGCTCGGCGCTGAGAACAGATCCACAGGAAGGATTTTCCTCTGGGAAGCTGCCGTCGACGGCGGGCTCGCCGTCGAGAGGGAGGCCAGGTACGTCATCGAAGGCGGCATCTTCGAAATCGCCTCCGCCGTCGTCAACCGGGCGGCGATCGGCGTCGAGGAAGGCTACTCCGCCGCCGTCAACCGGGCGACAGTCGGCGTCGAGATCCATTACCCCTCCGCCGTCGTCAACCAGGCGACGATCGGCGTCGAGGGACGTCACCTCGCCGTCGTCAACCAGGCGACGATCGGCGTCGAGGAAGGTGACTCCTCCGCCGTCGATGGGTGCTCGTCGATCGGCGTCGAGGACGCGGTCCCCGTCGGTGCGGCAGCAGCGTTCGGCGTCGAGGGTGCCCAATACCCCTCCGCCGTCGTCGCACAAGCATCCGACGTCGAGGCATGGCTCTACGTCGGCGACTGACCATCGCCGTTCGACGTCGAGGCAGATAGCTCCGTCGACGACAGGCCATTCAGCGTCAAGAGAGAAGCCTCCGTCGGCGACAGGTCATCGACGTTCGACGTCGAGGCTGAGGTCCCCGTCGACGACCAGACACCATCGCTCGACGTCAAGGCAGAAGGCTCCGTCGGCGGTTGCTCGTCGCCGCTCGACGTCGAGAGACTATGAACGTTCGCATGGCCATTCGGGGTCGAGGTTGTTTGATCCCCCGACCCCTCAGAAGCGGTCGGCTGCGAGAAGTGAGCGCTCGACGTCGAGGCGCTCGGACACGATCATGGTGACAGAATCTGCTTCTCACCATTCTTCTCATCGGTCCTCGGGCTCCTCTACTGCACATTCCAGATCTAGAAGCCCGGTGCACAGGACTCCTGAACGTCGGCCAGACCCTTCTGCGGGACGCGTCAGGCTGTCGCCAAGATGGTACCAGTCCCTGGACCATTGGAGAGACGATGGGGCTACCAGGCGTATGCAGGAATATGCCAGCCCGCGCCACAGGTCAGCTCTCCAGGACCTGGTGGAGGAGATGGACAAACGTAGCCCACCCAGGCGCTCAACGCCTGTGGATCTACCCACCAGGGCGCCAAGGAGGTCCCGCTCGCCTACAAGGGAAGCCAGGCGGGACGGTCGGGGAAGATCTAGATCGCCTGCAAAAGACCCTAGACTGGATGGCCGAAAGGCCTATGTCCCTCGGGGCAGATCTCCTGTGCGGTCTCCAGCCGGATCGCCCAGGGCGTCCCGATCTCCTAGAAGAGACCATCGCCCAAGGGATCGGGTCAGGTCGCGCTCTCCTAGACGGGAGGAGCGTCCCCGGAAGTCGAGGGAGTGGGGACGCAGTTCTCACCATCGGCATAGACGTACCCCGTCTACCTCTTCCACTTCATCTACCAGGTCGTCGAAGAGGGACTACTCTCCGACTTTAACAGACAGTCCAACGTCCAGGTCCTCCCCTGTGGATGATATTGGCACGTACCTGGACGTTCTGCAGAGAGGTGCGCTTAAACTGAACATTGAAATGTCTGTTCCTCAAGTCACGACGACGGTCATTTTCGAAACATTGCACAAAAAGGCCATCTCCAGACCTCTACTGCCGTTGGTCCCAGGGATTTTGGATCCGGTCAAGGACGTTTTCTTGACCCCGGCTTCAATCAGAGCAGTGCCAGCACGCATTACGAAGAAGTACAAACCTGCGGCTTCTGACCCGGTGTTTGTGAGGTCTGACCCTCTAGCGGACTCGGTCATCGTGGCAGCGGCAAGAAAGACACATGCGGTTGCCGGTTTGTCTTCAGTCCCGCCAGATAAGGACAGCAAGACCCAAGACTCCTGGGGTAGGAAGGTCTGCAACTCTGCGGCTTCCACTCTTAAGGTCTCCAGTGCAGCTGCGCTCCTGGGTCGGTATGACAGGGCCTTATGGGACTCGATGGAGAGATTCAAAGCGAAGCTGCCGAAAGGGGATCAGCAGGACTTTGAGGAAACTGTTACGGAGGGGTGTCTGGTGGCTAACCAGATGATCAGCACGGCCGCGGATGGGGCGGTGCTGTCGGCTCATTCCTATGCCCATGGAGTTTGTGCCAGAAGATCGGCCTGGTTGCGCCTTACAGGGCTGAAGCCGGATGCCCAGCATCAGATTCTGAATCTCCCTTTTTCGGGTTCTGCCCTCTTCGTGGAACATGCAGACGAGGAAATGACCCGAATGAAGACTGAGCTGGACACGGTGAAGGCGGTGGGCTTGGAGAAGAAGAAGGAGTTCAAGCGCCGCTTCAAGTCCAACAGGGGGAGAGGGGCCCAGCAGAGGGTTCAAACCCCTCAGTGGTCGCAGAACAAAGCTCAGGGAAAACCCCAGTTTCACGGTAAACCCAGCAGGGGCAGGGGGGGCCGCCAGCAGTCCTCCAACGCCCCGAGAGGAGGAAAGGCCTGAACAGTGGCTTCCTCTGACACCGTTGCCCACTCCGGTGGGAGGAAGTGCATCTCAACACCTGGAGGAGTGGGTCAGCATCACAAGAGATCAGTGGGTGCTGAATATACTGCAAAATGGTTACAGGATACGTTTCCGTGCTCTTCCAAAGAGCATTCCTCCCAAGAGCTCTTGTCCTCACCAACTGAGCTTGCTCCGTCGAGAGGTGGCGATCCTGCTGCAAAAAAGAACGATAGAAGAAGTTCCTCGCGCTCTAAGAGGCAAAGGAGTTTACTCCAGATATTTCCTTGTCCCCAAAAAAGATCAGGAGGACAAGTTCAGACCCATACTCGACCTACGACTCCTAAACAAGGTCATCGTCAAGGAAAAGTTCCGCATGTTGGCGCTTCACCAAATATGTCCTCATCTACAAGCCGGAGATTGGATGTGTTCGGTGGATCTTCAAGATGCGTACTTTCACATCCCGATTGCGCAGCAACATCGAAAGTACCTGAGGTTTGTCGTGGGGCACAAACACTACCAGTACAAGGTGTTACCCTTCGGTCTCAAGTCCGCACCACGAGTCTTCACCAAATGCATGGCGGTGGTGGCGGCTTTTCTTCACAAGAAGGGTCTCTTCGTTTACCCATATCTGGACGACTGGCTCCTGAAAGGTCCATCCCCGGTACGGGTAACACAAGATCTGCATCTGTGCCTGCAACAGCTTCACAGGCTCGGCCTCCATGTGAACCTGGAGAAGTCAGTCCTGCGGCCTACGCAATCCATCCACTACCTAGGCTCCGTTCTGGACACAAGTGTGGGAAGAGCGTTTCCTTCGGAGGAGAGACTTTCTTCCATGACCCTGAAGTGCGGGATTCTGCTGGAGTCTCATCCTCCAACAGCACGACAGGTGGCGTCTCTGCTGGGTTCCATGGCGTCCTGCATTTTTCTCATCCCACACGCCAGGCTGAGAATGCGTCCTCTGCAACAGGCCCTGGAGGATCAGTGGGACCAGGCAACAGGTCGCTGGGAGGAACATATCCATCTTTCCAAAGCGACAAAAGAGTCCGTCAGATGGTGGACTCGGAGACACAATGTGATGGTGGGAGTGCCGTTTCATCAACCCATCCCATCCCTATCTATCGTGACAGATGCCTCCCTGCACGGCTGGGGAGCACACATGGGTCCGCTTCAGATTCAGGGCCGGTGGTCTGCGCAGGAGCAGACATACCACATCAACATGCTGGAACTCAGAGCGGTATTCCTGGCTCTCAAAGCTTTCCTGCCAGCGATCACAGCCAACTCAGTCCTGGTTCAGACGGACAATACGACAACCATGTTCTATCTGAACAAGCAAGGAGGCACAAGATCTCGCCCACTGTCTCGAGAGGCTCAAACAATATGGCATTGGCTCCTCGCTCGAGGTCTCACAGTGGTGGCGGTGCATCTTCCGGGCGAGTTGAACGTCAAAGCAGACGCACTCAGCAGGCACTTCGAAGATCAGCCAGACTGGGTGCTACACGACGAAGTAGTAGAAGAACTTTTTCGTTGCTGGGGGCGTCCGTCCATAGACTTGTTCGCAGACGACGAAAACTCCAAGTGCCACGCCTTCGCGTCCAGGTTCCACAGACCAGGGACGCTGGGGAATGCTCTCCTGTTGGATTGGGCAGGGATGTTCGCGTACGCGTTTCCTCCCCTGGCTCTGATCCCGAGAGTGGTGTCCAAGCTCCTCAGGACGAACATGGAGATGATCCTAATTGCTCCAGACTGGCCTCGGCAGTGGTGGTATCCGGACCTTCTACATCTGTCTGTGTGTCCACACAAACGACTCCCTTGCAGACCAGACCTGTTGAGCAAAATGAACGGGAGGATAATGCAGCCCAACCTCCCATCATTGAACCTAACAGCATGGCTCCTGAGGTCCTGCAATACGGACATTTGAACCTGCCTCCTGAATGTATGAGGATTTTAAAGGAGGCTAAGAGACCGTCCACGAGAGCATCCTATGCCTTCAAGTGGAAACGGTTTTACTTGTGGTGTAGGGATCAGCATTTGGATCCGATTAAGGGGCAGGAGGACGTCATATTACCATACCTCCTTTCACTCGCAACAGCTGGTTTAAAGTATGCTTCCATTAGAGTGCATTTGTCAGCTATTGTGGCTTACAGGAAGTCGCCTGACCAGGTGTCTTTCTTTCAGGTTCCAGTGGTCAAGGATTTCCTCCAGGGATTGAAGAAGGTGTATCCCCCTGTACGAAATCCTTCTCCTCCGTGGGAATTAAACCTGGCTCTATCAAGGTTGATGTCTCCACCTTTCGAGCCAATCCACAAAGCTTCCTTACAACATCTCTCTTGGAAGGCAGCTTTTTTGGTGGCAATTACCTCTGCACGCAGGGTCAGTGAGATACAGGCGCTCTGTGCAAAGGAACCTTATACGGTATTCCACCATAACAGAGTGGTTCTGAGGGCTCACCCTTCCTTCTTGCCTAAAGTCATATCTGATTTTCATATCAATCAGTCTATCTCCCTCCCTTCCTTTTTTCCAAATCCGGCGACCCCGGCTGAGCGGTCACTTCACTCATTAGATCTTAAAAGAGTGCTGAAGTTTTATTTGGAAATGACTAAAGGGATTAGGAAAACAGACCAACTGTTTGTGAACTATGGTGCTATGAGAACTGGTTTTCCAGCGGCAAAGAGGTCCATCTCCAGGTGGATTGTTTCTTGCATTAAGCTGGCCTATCAACTGGCAGGAAAACCTTTGTTGATGTCTCCAAAAGCGCATTCCACTAGAGGGAAGGCGGCTACAGTGGCTTTCTTGCATGACGTTCCCATGTCAGAGATATGCAAGGCCGCGACCTGGAAATCAGTGCATACCTTTACGAGGCATTACTGCCTCGACTCTGATTCCAGGACTGACACTCAAGTAGGGCAAGCCTCCTTGAGGAATCTGTTTGGGTAGTCGGTTCTGTCTACTCAAGCTTGTTGATGAGATTTCTGTCTTATCTTTCCTTTGCCCGCGGAGATGTGGAGAGGCTCGCTATTCTATTCTAATGCTTATGACTATTGATGAGGATCCCCTGGAAGAGAAGGATTAGTTACTTACCTGTAATCCTAGTTCTCTTCCAGGGGTATCCTCATCAAAGTCATAAGCAACCCTCCCGCCTCCCCGGGCAAAGAATACTTGTTCATAAGGAGATATTGTTGACCTAAGTGTTATTGGGTTTGGTTTTCAGTCTCCGAAAAGAACAACTGCCTAACTGCCACTCCTGAGGCATGATGGGATTCAGGGGGTCATGAGTGCCTTAAAGGCACAGTGTCAGTTTTTTGTTATTTAGCTACAGGTTAGCTTTTCAGTCTGGTTAGACTGTGTGTTTGCAATGCAGCCTGGGAGCTTCCTATGCTTCCAGTGAGTTCTGAGAATTTCTGCTGTTTTTTGAGCATTAAAACAATTCCTAAAGAAATTTTGGTGTTGTTTTCTCCTGTTTCTAATGCTTATTATTCATGTATGGTGGAAATTCTTCACAGCATATTTCAGCTCTAATGTGATTTGGCTGCTATTGCTTGTTTTTATATATATATGGTTTATATATATATATATGTGTATTTATATGTGGGGCACATATAATATAGTGTTTCCGGGGTCCCGCACGTAGGCGGGAATATTCTAATGCTTATGACTTTGATGAGGATACCCCTGGAAGAGAACTAGGATTACAGGTAAGTAACTAATCCTTACCTGCACAGCTGCACCACAATTATCGGCAGCTGCAACGTTTAGGCCAGAGCATTTTGAGGAGTCCCAGAGAGGACCCAGGAGGCACAGTGGTGCCAGCGCAATTGCACATTTTGATTCTGCTGCATTGGCAGCCCGCCCTGACGTTTGAGACATAGGGAATTTGAGCCCTCTGAGAAGGCCAGTTGGCCAGGGGGTCAGTGTTAGGTTGGTAGGGTGCCAGGTCCTAATGTGATTTATGTGGTGCCTATTATAAATGTGATTCATGCACCCTGATTTATGCCTCTAATGTGATTTATGCTTATGAGGTTATTGCATACTGTGCTTATGCTGGTGAGGTTTATTGCCCAATGTGTTTATGCTTAGGAGGTTGGTGCATAATGTGTTTTACGCCTAATGTGATGCGGATTGCATAATATGATTCATGTTGCAGGATTTAATGCTGAGTACAGTGTTTTGCCAGTAGTTACTGGGTGTGTTCTACATTTACTATTTGTGCTTTGTGATGGTTCTGACAGGTGCCCAATTAGCCCTGTCATGTGTATACAATCCCCTGTAAATATTACCTAGTGCCAGTTGGCACAGTGTAGATTGTGTGATTACTATTCTAATGTGTTTTGGATAGTACAAAGGCTATTTTTATATATAACCATGTGTGGAGTTTCTTTTGTGGTGTGCCTATTGTGTTGCTGATGTGTGTGTGTTGCGCAAACTCTTTACACATTGCCTCTGGGATAAGCCTGACTGCTCGTGCCAAGCTACCAAGGGGGCGAGCAGGGGTTATCTTCAGCGTGTAATTCCCTTTCCCTGACTAGAGTGGTGGTTTCTGCCTGGCTTAGGCGCAAGCCCTAGCCAACCAGAAATCCCTTACTAACACTTAGGTAATGCAAAACATCATCAACACAACTTGGGTGAATAAAAACAGGGCACAGAAAGACAGGTTGCACATAGACATATCACAAATAGACTGCACATTACCCTGTTAGCATCAGTTGGCTCAGTAAAGACAGACTTTAAGAAGTTGGTTCACTGGTTGAGGCGGGTGAAACCCTACTCATGCAGCAACCACAATCTTTGCATGGTGAAGTCCAAGCAAAATCCAAATTAATCTATGCTCAACCCTCTGGTTTCTTCGGACAGAGCAGTCAGGCTTAACTTGAGAGTCAATGTGTAAACTATTTATGCAGTACTTGAAACAGTAGTAAAGTGAAAACAACACAAGAAAAATCCTACACCCATCCAGGAAATCAGATACATTTAAATAAAATAATCAAGACCCAAATTACAAAAATCCAATCAGTAGAACCGAATTATGCAATTTGAAAGATTTCAGTGAAAATAGTGCCAAAAAGCATGAAGCGCCAACTATGGTTATCTGGTTGCTCCAGACCGGGACAAAGTCACAAGTTCAGGCCTACCTCAATGGAGCGTGGATTGGTTACAGGGACCCACTTATGCCCACTGAACACAGTACCTTAATCATGGTTGCTAGGATATGCGTTTCACAACAGAGGTGATGCGAGGTCCGGGCGAGGAGATGCGTTGCGCAGTGCGATGCAAAGTCCTTGTTAGGAGTGCAGCGGTGGTGCTGATGGCCTGCGTTGAGCAAGACAATCTCTTTGTTCGGAGAGGCCTCAGATCTGATAAGCTGTAATTGGCGATATGAAGTCCTTGCTTCGGGGATGTCTGCACAGCAGAGGAGATACGTCGGTTCTGGGGACGATGCATCTAGTAGCTGAGGCGAGGCGCTGGTTCTGCAGGAGGTGCGCTGCGGAGGAGATGCGTTGGTTTTGATGGATTCAGAGATGGGCTAGCAGAGCACCTTCAGGCCAACTTCCAAGGGTCCAGAACTTGGTTTGCACCACTTGGGATAGCAGAGCTCACCGATGACTAAGTCCAGATGCTATGTTCAAGGTTATTGGAAACCTGTTATATCCCTGAGACGTCTAATCAGGAGGCCAGCCAACGACCCCATGGAGTCACTTTGAGGTCCTGGGTTCAGAGACGCAGGTCCAATCCTTCTCACCCAGCAAAATGGCAGAAGGGCAGCAGGTCACCACAGCCGAGCAGCAGTCCTTGAGAGCAGTATCCTACAGAGTGGCAGTCCTTTTTGAGCAATACAACAGTCCTTCGCCCTGGCAGAGTCCACAGGTCTAGAAGTGTACTGAAGAGTTGGTGTCTGAGATCCAATATTTATATCTGGTGTCCACTTTGAAGTAGGAGAAACTTTTAGAGGTTTCCACCCCTCAGAGGTGCTTGGAATTTCCTGTCTCCCTCCCTGGCCCCAGCTTGTCTGGGGTCACAAAAACCGTTGACAAACCCTTTGTGAGAGTGCCTAGGGAGAGCCTGTGAGATGTGCAAGTGTGATAGATGAAAGCTCCTCCCCCTTGTTAATTCAGAGTGGCCCATCCTGCCAACACCTATTTTCCTTTTGTGTCACTGTCTGGAAGCATACACAAAGATCAACTGCCAGCTACACCGTCATGTGACTGAGGAACAGGCTGCAGTCAATAAATGGTTGGGACAAGAAATTGGCAACTTTCTAAAAGTAATAGGAACAAATGATGGATAGAATGCTGAACAATGCAAACATTCACCACCAGTCAAAAGGATCTGGGTTTAATCCATAGTTCTTTTGCTCACCACGCCACCCCAGTATGGACCCAGCTGTATGCAATTCAGTCTTGACCCTGTTCCTTATGTGAAAAGTCCAACCTGAACTGCCAAGCCAGGCTCTCCTTGGACCAGTAGCAAGCATCCTGGGACCGGCTCCGGGGCATCACTCTTCATCAGCCAGGCTAGCTTGAATCCTGTGGCGCATTGAGCACAGCACCCACGCCTGGGCATACCCTTCCCACTTAGGGCGTGAATGGTTTACATTGATCAGCATTCTGTCCAATAGTTGTTCTTTTTGCAACTTTCTAATAGTGGCATTTTGAGAATTGCGACTAAAACACCAAACTCAAACTGTCTACCAGCCCAATGGGCTGTTCAGGGCCAATCCTAGGGGTGACTTATATGCATTAAAAGGAAGGTTGGGTCTGGCAAAAGGGGTATTTTGCCCTTGTTGAAATGGCAGTTTAAACCACACGCACAAGCTGCAGTGCCAAGAATGAGACATGTTTAAAGGGCTACTTGAGTGGATGGCACAGGCTCACTAGTAGCATGTAATGGACAGGCCCTGGGCACATTTAGTACCACTTTACTAGGAACTTACAAGTACGTTAAATGTTCCAGTTGGGTGTAAACCAATTTGACCATGTTTAAAGGAGCAAGCACAAGTTCTTAAGCTCTGGTTAGCAGTTGTAAAGTGTGCAGCGTCCTAAGAGCCAACAAAAACAGTTTCAGAACACAGAAAAGGGAATGCAAAATGTTTGAGGATGACCCTGCAGAAAGGGCCAATTCCAACACGGACCTGTTGAATTTTCCAGTGTTTGTTTTGGAGAGACAGTGAACGTATTAGAATAACTTCCTGTTGATCACTACCAGAGTAACAAAGGTGTGTTGTAAGAAACAGTTAGTATAATTCCGCAACTGCTGATTCACAGAGTAAGAATCTGTATCAGTATAAATTTAGGCAAGTATAGATGATACCTTGAAGTCAGAAGTATAAAACCGGAAGTAGAAGGCGAGAGTTGTTGTATTGTGTTGGCCAAGCAAAATGTAAGGGACTTAAACATCAGAACAACTTGTAAATTTTTGGACAATCACAAACATTTGGTGTGACGTTACCAATTAGTAGATGTATAAATGTACTAAAAAAAAGTTCCATTAAATGTTTTTCTAAAATGAGAAAGAATAGAGAGCAACCTCATATTTCGTAGGTTCTATTACATGGGATTTATCCAACAGAATATCCATTTGCCTTGGGCAAAAAAATTAAAATTGTGCCAATGTTAATTTCGCATAACTTACTTTTTTGGACTTTAGGAGCAATACGTGTTGAAATGTACAATTTTCATAGATTTTCATGCATCATACTTGGGATTTATGTTAGTATCTAACAAGTTATACATCTATTCAAATCATAGGAATAAACCTGTTGTCTAAAACCAAAAATATTTTTGGGTCTCTAAAACACTTGTTGCCATAGTAGGCCCTGGCACTTAAGGGAACTCCTTTTTGTGTGAATGTATTCCTAATGAAAGGGCAGAATTATGTCATTCACAGTGATTTTAGCCTATTGCTATACTATTACACCATGCTGCATTCTGTATTTGGCAGAAGAAAAATATGAGTGACACAATAACAAACCAATGGATTAGAGGTATGGCTGAATGCCCGATACAAAGTATATTAAACATATAACTTTGGTAAAACCAAAAGTTCTTGGCTAATGGCAGACCTAAATAGTATAGTGGAATGGCCAATTAATCTCTGCCACTTGTAATTACAGGGGTCGCATTTCAATCCATTGTTTTTTTTCTTTCTGCATCCTTACAGACGGGGGCAACCATGTCCGTTTTTTCAGTGACTTTAGTGAGCCCTGTGTGCCATGATGTGGGTCCCATAGGTCAATGTGTGCTTTTCTGATGATTTGAAAGCAAGATTAGGGCAAGGCCTGGAAAGGCAGTTAGGTGTATGGCATGCACAATGTGACGGTAGTAGAGGGACCCTCTTCCACCTTAAATCATGTGTGGAAATTTTCCACGAGTCAAAAGTTAATCAAGTTCCTTATTATGAGGTTTCAGCATATTTATAGAATTCTGTAAGACCTTTTAATGAGGCATAGTTTGTTTCATACAATATATTATTATGATTAGAATTTGTTACATGACATTTATCTAGTTAACTTAATGTGGATTTCAATTTGCAACACATTAAAACACAGTTTGTGATATTCACACTCCTTTACCACTGTGAATCAAAAATAATTAGCATATATTGGAATAATAAAACATAATTTAAAGTATTCAGCATTAAAGCATGCACAGGAAGTTACAAATAGATCTAAGAAGTGAATCCAATAAAATTTGCAGAGTACTCCATTACGAGTAGTTATTGGAGCAGTGTAGGGGGCTTTTAGTGTTAAGTAAGTCCAATCAAGAAATAGATGAGAGCAAGGGGGTTTAATGCATACAGCAATTTCTGATTACTAATGACGCTGAACAAGGATAGAACCAACCTCGGGTTGCTTGTGTTTTTTCATTTGCAGGTGACATGACTTAGTAGTTTGGGGTGGACTATTCCTATTTTAGTAACTATACAAGGCTGATTTCCATATAGTTGGTCCCTTTCTGTATGGAGTCATTGGTGTAGCTTGGTTCATGGGCGCTAGTGCAAGCTAAGTAACTGGGCCCCCTCACAAGGGTAACATCTCAATCTGTCAGCTGCCCCACACACTTCTCAACCTTTTTGGGCATAGCCTGTATCTGCCATATCAAAACTCACTACCTTTCTCCTGTACACACTATTGTATTTCCACTCCCAGCTCTACATCCCTGCACATCAAAACCATAAACCTAAAAAGCATTACCAAAGCCAAAAGGTTTGTCTCTTCTAAAGTACATGCACACAAAGACATATTATGCAAGTGCTTCATTCTCACACTATTCCTCACACACAGGCGTACCTGTCATGCTGTTCATACAGGCATAAGCCTCACTCTGCACTTACACAGGCACTCATTTGATCCATTAGACCACTCACAAAAGACAATGTTAATCCTGCATTCACACAAGCACACCCCTCACAACCCACTCTCAAAACCTGTTGGTTATCCTGCACTCACACAAGCAATGCTCAAATAAAGGTACACAGCTCACTAGGAAAGAGCAGAGTTTGGTCAGATGGTGGGCATAAGAGGCAGTGGTTGAGTATCTGGTGCATCAGGCAATGAGTATAATTCAAAGCTGTTGAGGTAAGTTACACTGAAGCCTGAATGTCTACTGAGGTTATCTAATCTTCCTTCAACCACACTTGGACCAGCACTGCATACTTTGTGAGACTGATCTATGCAAAAGTTTGCAAGGAATAAAAAAGTTCAACTTGCCCTCTAAAAAACCAAGGTGGTGTCTTTTTTGTAGTGCAAGCATATCCTAAATGAAAAAACAAACAAAGAGGAAAAAAATATGCCAACTATTTGTGGAGGGCATGTGCTTCAATAAAAAAACAAAAGATGTATGTGCTTCAATAAAAAAACAAAAGAAGTAAAGCTTTGCACTTGCCTGCCATCTTGGAGCAGTAAAAGGTAAGAAGAATACAGTTTCAAGATGGTGCCATGGTTTTGAAGCGTGTATCAGTGATGCCTGGCCCTCTGCTACTGTGGTGCAATAGCAATGGCAGCAGAGCACCTAGTACTTTCATTACTCAGCACTAGTCTACAGATGTAGGTGAGCTGCTGAGAGATAAACTAAAGGAAATATCTCTTGAGGGTCGGACTCCTCTGGTTACAGAGTAATACAGAGCAAGCAGGCTAAATACTGTTACTCAGGCTACCTGACATCCTGAAGGCCAGTTATTTGCTAGGCAGAGCCAAACATTGGAAAAAAAGCCAGTGGCTGAAGATGGCCGATCCACTGTGCAACTGTATGTATGCTGTTCTCAGGGGTCGAACCAATACGCGAATGACACTCTGATGAATAACTAAAGTGGGATTACCCAAATCCCATTTTCTGTAAACAAGATTATGTATTATCTTTGAGAAAACATAAGGCTAGTGAGATAGATAAAACAGTCTTTTGGTCAGACCAAACACAAACAGAATAGTGTACTGGGAGCAGGAGTGCAAGGGTTCTTGGCAGACAGGCATAAAACATACAGCACTGGTCAAGAGCATCACAAACTTCCCTGAAAGACATGAAACAAGTGTGGTACTGGAAGACCAGAGCTGGTTTCCTTACAAGATATGGAACAAGTGTGGTACTACAGTTCCAGTCAGTGCCAGATTCGTTCTAAGGCATGTAACAAGTGTGCTAATGCCGGGCCAAGCAGTGCAAGCTTCCTTCAAAAACATGGAACATGTGTAGCACTGCAGGGCCAGTATAAACTTGTTTCAGAGTCTTGGAACCTGTGTGGTAATGCAGAACTAGCCACTGCAAGCGCCCTTCATAGACATGGGAAAAGTGCCGTACTGTGCAGCACCATTTAACAACTCTCTTGGATACAACGAATAAGCAGCATTTCAGATTTGGTACATGTGTAAGGAACAGCACTGGGGTGTTTGAGTCTGAGCTTGACTCACATCCATAGCAAGATTTTCACACATAATACAGGTATAGCACCGGGCAAGAGTACATGCTTCCTTCACACCCATGGAACACTGACCAATCTGACCAGAAACAATGCAAGCTGTCCTCGCTTGCACAGAGCATGGACAGCATTTCCAGCAGCAGTCCAAGCCTGTGTTTAAACACATACACACACAATGTACAGCATTTGTAGTGGTGTATGTTTCCCTCACATATAGTACAGGCTGAAGATGGTCACAGCAGTACAAGCTCAGATATCCTTACAGATACCACACTGGCAGCAACATCTAAGCTTCTGGCACAGAATACCCAGAGTAAAGTATAGAGGTGGGTGACAGACTAAAGACTTGTGATCCTCTTCAGCCCTTGAGCCCAAAATGAGCTGAACTTTCATGTGGCTTATGCCTGCCACCCATGCTCTAACCTCATGCTTCAAGAATGAAAGATAAAGCTTTAAACTTTAATGTCAAACGGGAGCTAGAAAGGTATACAAGTCCAGTGGCTGAATTTCACAATGTGAAACTAGAAAATTTGGGATGAATCCCAGCTTGGCCACTTGTATAAACAGAGTGATTCTAGGCAATTTTTCTTTTTTTGTGTGGCTTCAATTGTTTCATTATTACATATGAGAAAACCTTGAAATACGCAAGGGTGTGTGCTGTACAAAAATCTCTCTTGTGTTTGACTTAATGGGCTATAATGTTGCTCAGTGTAAAAATGAATATTTCTAAGTTCATATTTAAAAACTATAAATGTTAATAGATGCCTCTCAGTGCAGTGATAATCTGGTGTACTAAGGTGAAAGAATTATATATATTTTTAACTTTGAAGACATTTTATCATTTTTTTACTTAATATTTTTTGTATGATTTCCTTGGCAAATATTTCCATTGATCACCTTATGGCAAGACGGGCTCACGGAGCCAAGACAGACCTTTGGCTTGACTCTCCTTGCTAATTTGTTGTCTCATCCACCTCTAATGCAGTACAATGTGTGACAGTTACTCGAGTCCTCTCTCAGTATATCACTTTGTGGAGAAATATATTGTTCCCTGAGAATATGGTCTGATTCCATGGGTTTCAGAAGAATAACTATTCATCCTTCAGATTTTTATAAGTAAGAATTGTGCATTAGAGACCCCAAGAAGTTGTATTAAAAGTACTTGTGCATTTTTTTCAGCATTAAATTAAACACTCTATTAATTTTTACCAGTCCAGCACTATGTCTATGCTATTTTACTGACCACCATCATCTGCTGTGATCACTGTGACTGTCTTGTCTTCAGAAGCCACGCAGCAGCATGGGCATAACTTCTTCTTTGACCTCTGCTGGCAGCAGGCAGCCAAGGCCGAATGGTGCACTGTATATTTACAAAAGTGTGAATGAGCACTGCCCGGCCATTCACTGCTTGCGCAATGAGGTCATCACAGTGCCCCTGCAGGTGCTTCAGTTGATTCTGCTGCTCGGAGCCTGACTCGTAAAACTAGGGGAAATCAGACGGAGCTAACAGCAAACTCCCATTGGTGTAACAACTCATGTGACCCTAGTAGACAGTAGTAGTGGAGCAATTTTCAGATTGGGGGTTACAGCTATCAATTTCGCATCACTGAACACACAGGGATTCTGAAAAAAGTTAAGCATTACACAAAGAACAAATTATGCAAATAAGCCACGCCGATTCAGCAGGAGTGTGGTAATGGTGTTGCATTTTGGAGAACACTCTCACAAAGATATTACTAAAGCATGGTGTAGTAGCACACTGTCATTTACGGACAACACATTTTCCATTGAAATGACTGCTATGTTTACACAGACATACAGTTTTACTGATAAACCTACATGGAACACAAACAATAATGTGTGGGAATTGGATTTCAGCAAATATTTGTCATTCGTGCATCAACAAGTTAAGTGCCTTCATTTATTTTGACCCTATTGAAACCTTGGTTTCTTTTGCACTTCACAATTAGAAATAAGGCGTTTCATTTTTGCTTTCATACCCGTTTATTTATTTTTAAATATTTCTACAGCTAATTTATAGCTATTTAAATTTTGTTGGTTAAAAGAAAACGACAACCTTTCCTTTCATACTAGCTAGATTGTCACATATTTTACTTTATAAAATCCTCACATAGTGCAGGGAGCGGAGTTTTATATATCTCAGTCTTTGGGTATAATTATTAAATTATTATTATTATTTCTTTTTACACAGAGTTTTATACAGCGCAAACTTGACCCGAAGGTATCGTGTATCAGAGCGCTTTACATGAGCACCAGTTGCGTTACAGGAGGACCCATTCATTTTTGTTAGGCACGGGGAGATTAAGTGATTTTCTCAGGATCACAGGATGTTGCGGGTCCTTGGCGAGACTCGAACCTGACTCCCCCGTTTTGAGGTTGAACGCCCTAGCCGTTAGGCACATTAAATAACCAGCCACTGATCCTTTGTTCATCAACAAAGAGAAGTTAAAGGGAGCAAACATCTATATCAAATCCATGTAAGCAATAAAATTGTGAAATACTTTTAGTACAGTCAATAAAGAGAATTTGCGTGAGTTAATGATTTCTCTTGATCAATCTTTTTAGTTTTCTAGTATTTATTCAACAAGTGTTAACCCCTCATAAATCAGCATTAGAAATTAATATAATCCAATAATTGATATTTCAACAGAAGGAAAAATACAATATTAGTCAAAATAACAGTTAATATTGTAATAATTCAGAAAGCGTGTAGCATAAAGACAGTTCCCTAATCTAAATTAAACTTGGAATGAAATAGGAACAAGGACTCAGTTCAGATACCCAATGAAGAGTTTCGGATGAGAGAATAGGGACATAGGCATATTGGCTTTGCACTATCAACAAAATAAAGGCAAGCAGGAAAATATTCTCAGTTAGCAATCAGAAAATAGGATAAACATTCTCTCACAAAGATAGAAACTCCTGCAAAAGTTATGAGTGAGCGAAAGCCCTCATAAGGAAAAAGAAGACTCCCCCCCCCCCTCTACTTGAGGAACACACACTAATATAAGCATAGTACATTCTTCTTGTCGCTTGTTCCTATAGTTCACTTCCATGTCAGGGTGTAGCCTTCAGGAGGGATGCAGAAACCTAAAAGAATCAAAAGAAAACAAAAATAGAGGTTCAGGCTGCTGCCTTTCTGAATGTTGATGATGGTTTAGGGATTGAGACTGACTGAGTGACTGATTGAGAGACTGAGAGAGACTGACTGACCGACTGAGACTGACTGACTAAGAGAGAGACTTACTGACTGAGAGAGAGAGACTTACTGACAGAGAGACTTACTTATAGAGAGAGAGACTGACTGACTGGCCGACTGAGTGAGAGAGGGAAAGAGAGAGAGAGAGAGAGAGAGAGAGAGAGAGAGACTGACTGACTGAGAGAGAGACTGATTGACTGACAGAGAGACTGATTGACTGGCAGAGAGAGAAAGACTGACTGACTGAGAGAGAGAGACTTACTGACAGAGAGACTTACTTATAGAGAGAGAGACTGACTGACTGGCCGACTGAGTGAGAGAGGGAAAGAGAGAGAGAGAGAGAGAGAGACTGACTGACTGAGAGAGAGACTGATTGACTGACAGAGAGACTGATTGACTGGCAGAGAGAGAAAGACTGACTGACTGAGAGAGAGACTGGCTTACTGAGAGAGACTGACTGAAGGAGAGACTGACTTAGAGAGAGACTAACAAAGAGAGGGACTGGCTGACTGAGAGAAAAACTGACTGACAGAGAGACTTACTGAATGAGTGAGTCTGACTGACCGAGAGACTGACTGACAGAGAGACCTACTGACTGGCTGAGAGAAAGACTGACGGAGACAGACTGACTGACTGAGAGAGAGACTAACAGAGAGAGTGACTGAGAGGCTGACTAAGAGACTGACTGACAGAGAGACTTACTGACTGACTAAGAGAAAGACTGACAGAGACAGACTGACTGAGAGAGTGACTGACTGACAGAGAGACTGGCTGACTGACAGAGAGACTGACTGAGAGAGGCTGACTGACTAAGAGAGACTGACAGACTGACTGACAGAGAGAGGCTAACTGACATAGAGAGATTGACTGACTGACCGACTGAGAGAGAGAGAGAGAGAGAGAGAGAGAGAGAGAGACTAACTGAGTTACTGAAAGAGAGACTGAGAGAGACTGACTAAGAGAAAGAGGGAGACTGACTGAAAGAGACACTGACTGACTGAGTGACTGACTGATTGAGAGAGAGACTGACTGAGAAAGACTGACTGACTGAGACTGACTGACTGAGAGAGAGACCTACTGATAGAGAGAGAGACTGACTGATAGAGAGAGAGAGACTGACTGACTGACTGACTGAGAGAGAGAGACTGACTGAGAGAGCTGAAGACGGCTGGAATGCCAGAAACCGGTCCTGGTTAGCTTGTTTCCGGTCCAGGGAAGGCATGGCTTGGCAGTTCGGGCTGGACTGTTCCCATGAGGCACAGGGTCAGACTGATTTGCATATGGCCATGTCTGAACTGGGGTGGTGTCGAGTGCAAAAAAACAATTGATTTAGGCCCAGATCTCTGTACTGGGGCGAATGTATGACATTGTTCTGCATTCAGTCCATCACCTGTAGTTTTTGCCATATTGGAGTTGCCGCGTTACTCGTGGGTGTCCTGACTGAGCCCCTCATATTTACCTCTAGAAATGTGAATACAAAATGGTAATTTTATTGTACGTGTGTGCAAAGACGTTTACAAAATCCTCTTATACTTTAAAGACGTGTTCCTTAGGTCTTCTTTATTAATGCGAGAATGGGCGCTTCGTGGTTTTAGCTCTGGGTTTTGATACCTGAACTACTAAATAGATTTGTTGCTGACAGTATAGCTAGAGGGGGCTTTAGGTAAGTCCATTTTCAACTGAGGCTGTATTTGAATAGCCCCTTTTAGCTGTTGGCTTATGACTTTGTCCATCAAGTCTTGGCAGAGGAGTTGGGGGGCGTGGCTTGGACGCCGATCGGGATGGCGGCGTGAGCTCGCAGCTCCGCGCGGAATCCCGCTAATTCTCCTGTTTTCGGGACCCTAGGCGACCCGAAGACGACGTTCCTGCCCTCTGAAGTGTAAGGGGACAGCTGGGCGCAATCGGAGGGTCGTTGGGGGACTGCTGGCCCCGAGAAGATCGTGAGAAGAGGGGACCGAGGTGTTGCCGAGGGTGAGAAGAAAATGGCGGCGAGGAGGTCGGACGGTCCCGAACTTCAGCCCTGAGCCAAGTTGTCGCCAAGTGGCAAGAGATCCTGCACTCGGCTGCCCGAGGCACTAGGATCGGCGGTGCTGTGTCCTGAGACCAGGGGCGCTGACCTGATTCACCCAGAAGCTCGGGGACCTTCGTTGGCCACCGCCCTAAGACTCATCCTTCCCCCCTCAGGCTTCGGAGGGGGGTGACGGAACGGAGCCCGTCCACCTGGCCACTGCTCCTGAGAGCGTCGGAGGGGACATTGCACTGCCCGGTGCCCGGAGACTGGCACGGAACCACGGGCGTAATCGCAAAACGGGCGACTGGACTTGTGACGCAGCACCCTGACATGGCGGCGATCGGAGGGCCGATGCCCGGGAGTCGCGAGGGGGACTCGGCGACATCGACTCGGCTGAGTGAGAGTCCCTCCCCGGAGCTTGATCAGGAACAGCGGCTGAACCGGCGTTTGGATGCCATCCTTGATGCGATCACCTCCACTAAGGAAGCGTTGCACCATGACATTGCCCAAGTGGCCACGGGCCTGGGGCTGCTACGCGCGGATCACGCGAAGCTGGCGGACAGGGTCAAGGACCATGACCAACTGTTGCTGGACCTGAAGCCATCGGTGGTGACCGCGGAGCACAGGATCACGGACATTTTGGCCCGACTGGACTCACTGGAGCGGAGGGCGGAGGATGCCGAAGGCCGCAATAGACGGAACAACGTGTGGGTCGTAGGCCTGCCGGAACGGATTGAGGGGGAGGATGCGGTGGCCTACATGGAGAACTGGTTCCGCACTGTGGTGGCACCGGAGGGGCTTACTCCTTTTTTCACTCTGGAGCGAGCTCACCGGGTGCCTGCTCGCCCGCCGGGGCTTGGCCGCCCCCCCCGACCGATGGTGGTGCGGCTCCTCCACTACAAGGACCGGGATCTCCTCATCCAGCGGGCCAGGATGTCGGGCCCGTATGAGGTGGAGAACAGTAAGGTAACGATCTTCCCGGATTACACTCAAGCGGTCCAGAAGAACAGGGCGTCGTTCCTCGCGGTGAAGAAGGAGCTCAGGGAGGAAGGCATCCAGTACTCCTTGCTCTACCCGGCCAAGCTGCGGATCATTATGGATGGCACTACGCACTTTTTTCAGACTCCGGATGAAGTTTGGCAATGGCTCGAGTCATATAGAGCGGGGACGGACAGATCGCATAAAAGTAGGAGAGACCAACCCAAGCAGCCCCGGGTGAGGCAGTCACAACGCATCAGATCCCGCAACAGGCGCCAGCGGGAGAAACGGGAAGCTCAAATGGCGGCGGAGAAGAGGGATGCGCTCGCAGCGACGGCGGCCATTACAGGGTCGCAACAGAACAGTGAACGGGCAGAAACGGACTCGGGAGGGGAAGGCAGCAGGACGGGAGAGGAACTTTCAGAGGCGGAAAGCTCGAAGGGGCCGATAGTAACCCCACAGACATCGGATGGTATTTTCTGCGGCTGAGATAGAATTGGGACTTCATGGTAGGGTGATATCCTGTTGATGGAGGGCGGGTTGCCGGGAGGGGGAGCTGTGTGCTTTGGAGGGGATGAAGGTGCGGGGCGCGGGCTCCGCTAGCTGGGGTCGGCGGCGACTCACCCCCCTTGGGCCCTTAAGGCCGACTGTGGTGGAGACCACAGGGTAAGAGTGCGAGAAGTTGGTTCAAGGTTTGGATGGGGGCGGCCATTGGGTTCGTGTGCTCTGTCCTGGGGAGTGGGGTTTGGGAAGTGTTTCAGTTTTGGGAATGTTCGGGGGGGGCAACTGCATCGGGGGGGCCATGGACCTTCGTTATTTGAACCGGACTGTACGAGGTTGGAATGGGGACATTACCTAATTTGAAATGCCTAACGTGGAATGTCCGGGGGCTGCGGACTATGGTGAAACGTCACAAAGTACATGCATATCTGGTACGCAGGGGGGTTCAGATTGCTATGCTCCAGGAGACTCATCTCACTAAAAAAGAGTGCGCTGCCTTGCAGAAAAGATGGCGGGGCCAGGTGTTTGGCACCACTTACTCAGCGTATGCCAGGGGGGTGTTGATCTGGGTGAGGGCGGGGATACCCTTTCAAGTGCTGAATCAAGTAGTAGATCCGGATGGCAGGTTTGTGGCGGTGGAGGGGAGGTTATATGGACGGGATGTGGTTTTCTGCTGTCTATGCACCGAACACTGACCAAGGCCGATACTTTGATAGTCTCTCGGGGTCCTTGGCCTCTTTCCTGGCGGGTCCGATAGTGTTAGGGGGGGACTTCAACTCGATCACGGATGTTGCTCTGGATAGGTCCCAACCCCCCCTAGTAGACTCTCCGGTGCGCAGGCTGGCCGCGCACAGGAAGGACTGGCAGGAACGATGGGGGTTGTTGGATGTCTGGAGGGAGCGGCACAGGGGAGCCAGGGATTATTCCTTTTATTCCGCTCTCCATGATCTGCATGTCAGGATAGATTTGGTGCTCTGCGGGGGATCCCTAGCCCCATTGATTTCCCATGCGGAGTACCTGGCTAGAACTATATCCGATCATAACCCACTATTGGTGCACATTCAGTGGCAGAGAGAGCGCTCAGTGATACCAACATGGCGGCTTCGGCCGGAGACGCTTGAGGATTCTGTGTTCAGCGACGCGGTCCGGCAAGGCATTGATAGTTATTTCGGAGTGAATGAGGGCACGGCTACGAGTAGGTCCACTGAATGGGATGCAATGAAAGTGGTGGTGAGAGGGGTGTGTTTGGGTAGGTTCTCGAATGCTCGCACGACTGTGCTGAATGACCTAATGAAAGCGGAAGAAACTTTGAGGGACCTGGAGCGCCGCAGGCCGGCTAGGCCAGATCTACAGGCCCAGTTGTTGGAAGCGAAAGAAGTGGTTGCCACCGAGACGGAACGTTTAAGGTGTTATGACTATAGGCAGTACATCATCAGAGCACATGCAGAAAGGGACAAGGTGGGTACCCTCTTGGCCAGACTAGCTAACCCGGAACTTAGGGGCTGCCCGATCCTCAGCATTAATAATGCGCAGGGAGAGATGGTGTACTCCCAGGCGGCGGTATTGGAACGATTTAGGGGGTATTATGAGGAATTATACCAGAGTCAGCTGGGAGTGGGGGTTCAGGACATCGCAGAATACTTGGGGGAGAGGCAGCTTCCGGTCCTGGACGAGGAAGACGCGAGGGAGCTGGGTAGCCCGATCACGCTCACGGAAATACGGGTGGCCGTCAAACATATGGCCCGCAACAAGACGCCCGGGGTGGACAGACTGCCGATAGAATTCTATCAACAATATGTGGACAGCTTGGCGCCCAGGCTGCTGGTGGTGTATGCGGAAGCTTTCGAGACGGGGGCATTGCCTGGGTCCATGCGGGAGGCCTTGATTGTACCGCTCCTCAAGCCTGGCCGGGATCCCGCGGATGTGAGGTCTTATCGCCCGCTGTCCATGCTGACGGTGGATTATAAGATCCTGAGCCGAATCCTGGCCACCAGGCTGGCCCCGCATATGATGGGCCTGGTACACAGGGACCAGGCCGGGTTTATACCCACGAGGAGCACGGCACTGAACGTCCGCCGCCTGGTGGGAATAATGGACGCCATCTTGGACGGGGAGGGAGCCCCGGCGGTTCTGTCTGTGGACATCGAGAAGGCCTTTGATAGTTTGGAATGGTCTTTCCTGGATGGAGTGTTAGAGAGGTTTGGCATGGGCGAGGGGTTTCGAAGGTGGATGAGGGTCTTATATACCTCGGCGACGGCGAGAGTACGATTGGGCGGCCTGGTGTCTGCGGCGTACCCGGTGGGCAGGGGAACACGACAGGGATGTTCTCTCTCCCCCCTATTGTTTGCCCTGACGATGGAACCCTTGGCGGTCCATGCGAGGTCAGGTGACCGATACGCGGGGATAGTCAGCGGCGGGCAGTGGCATTATATATCGCTATATGCGGATGACTTGCTCCTGTACCTAGCTGCCACCTCGGGGGCGCTGGTCGGAGCGATGGATCTGTTGTCTGAGTTCGGCCGGCTGTCGGGCCTTAAGGTTAATTGGGCGAAGACTTGTGTGTTCCCGCTGCGAGCGGGATCGCCAGTCCCTAGCAGCGATTTGGGTGTGGTATGGGAACCCTCTTTCATCACCTATTTGGGTGTCCGCATTTACCACGCGACTGCGGACCTATTGGAGGGCAACGTTGGCCGCTGTGTCCGGGCGCTGCGGGGCAGCTTGTCTTTCTGGTCGACCCTCCCGCTGACAGTCCTGGGCAGGATTGCACTGCTGAAAATGGTGGCGCTCCCCCGCTTCCTCTATTATTTCCGAACGCTGCCTGTCTGGATTCCCCAGGGGGTGTTTAGAGAACTGCGGTCAATGATAATTGGCTTTCTATGGGGGCCTGGCCGCCGTAGAGTGGCCCTGAGCACGCTACTTCGCCCCAAGATAGAAGGGGGCATGGCTGTGCCCGACCTCGAGCTGTACTATCTTGCGGCGCAGTTGCAGGTCCTTACACAGAACGTAGCCAGGGTGTTCCGGGGCCCGGAGGAGGACCGGGATCGGGGAATACAACGCCACGTGCTGTCCTACATCATCATGCAGCAGAGGCTCGAGCTACGGGCCCTTTCCATGGAAGAGCGGACGCTCCGGCTGTGCTGGCAGAGGAGCCTTCGGAGAGCGAGGGCACCGCGGCCTTATGCCCCGGAGATCCCGCTCGGGATGTTGACGGCTTTGCCGCACGGAGGAGATTGGTCCCCGTTGCTGGACTGGGAAGAGGCGGGACTGCAGATACATAGACGGGGCTTTGGCGCCGTTCGAAGTGCTCCGGGACCAGTTCGGGCTGCCTGATGGGGGCTTCCTCCTACACGCGGCAGTAGTGGCTGCCATACAAAAGCACTGGAAAGGGGGGCTCATGGAACCCACGACGACTATGGCGTGCCAATATGTGGTGATGGCGGCTGGTACGTTCAAAGCTGTGACGTGCCTCCATAATAGGATGCTGAACGAGGGGCTGGAACCACTCCAAGGGCTTAAGGCTAAATGGGAGGTGAGCGTAGGCCGGCCCATACCGGATACGGCATGGGGCCACATCCTGCGGCGCACGTGGAAGGGCACTAGAAATGCGCGCTTTTAGCAGGTTCATTTCTATGTGCTTCATAGGGCTTACTTGACACCAGAGAAATTACAGCGGTACTTTCAGGTGCCGGATGCCTGTTGCCCACGGTGTTCGTCCCCGGGAGCGGATATGGACCACTTGTTTTGGGGGTGCCCACAGCTGGGGACCTATTGGGCGGAGGTAGGGGAACTTCTGAATGAAGTGACTGACAGGGAGGTGGAATTCGATATGGCGGCGTGCCTACTGCTCTGGTTCCCGCATACTAAACGCACCAAGGTGACGAGCAAATTCATAGACCTGGGCCTGATATTGGCACAGAGGGAAATATCGTGGCATTGGAAGTCCAGGGGGGGACCCTCACTGCGTAGATGGAAGAATGAGCTGCTGCGGTGGTCTGACTGCGAGAGTGTGCTCCGGATGAAGCAAGCTGTAAAATTGGGGAATGAGAGGGCATTGGATGCGGCGCGTGCATGGGAGTTAGTGGTACAGGCTTTGCGTGATTCTTTGGTAGAGGATGAGGATGGCGAGAACTAAGCCGCTGGACACCGCGGGGCGAACACAGAAGTATGGTACCACGCACTGTAGTGGACCCATCCAATTCGACAGGACGAGGCACACACCTTAGCAGTTGCCAGGGGAGGGGGGGTTTTGGGGGGGCTGGTTGAAGGGTGTTTGGGGAGGGCCGGAAGCCATTAGATGGTCGCTTGTTAGGGCCTTGGATCTACTGGGACGGTGGGTATTATGTGGAGTGTGGAAGGGCTGGGTAGTGCGGCCAGGTGTGACGACCCAGAGCGCCTAGGGCAGGTCCCGACAAGGGCGATATCACTGATTATATCTGCGATGGCTGACGGGAGTGTTGTTGCGGGTGGGGGGGTAAAAGCAGATACGCAAAACGATCTTTCAACCAGGGTCCCTATGGGACGAGCACTGTGATGTGTTCCTCTTGAACGAAGTAATATGCCACCCGGCCTCCGGGATGCGGGCTGAATGGCTGTGTACGACTGGGAATTCTTATTGGATGGGGGATCTCACAAGTGTACTGGCTGATTAATTGTATCCTGTGGTTTATAATTCTGCAATAAAAATATATTTTAAAAAAAAAGTCTTGGCAGAGGAGTTTTCATCTTTCGCTTTTTGCTATTGGCTGTTTGGTTGTATCCTTAAGTTTCCATTTGAGTGCTTGTACTGAACCACATTAAGGCTCACTTTTCAACTATACCTCTCACTTTATGCTTTTGCTTGCCCCCTCCCATAGTCTTTGTCAAATGTGCTAAACTGCAAGTATTAGCACATTAAACTCAGACCTATTGGCTTTTCCAAAACGTGTTTTCTTTTTGAGACAATAACACAAAGCAAGCATTTTCCTAGCCAAAAATGTTGACTCTTGTGTAATGCATGCACGCAGCCTGATATAATGTATCCATCCATACGTTGACATAGATGATGAATACATGCCTATAGAGCAACATACCTACAGATGTTCGTGCATGCAGAGATCTGCACACCCACAGCTATCCATGCACTAGATGACAGGCACCTATGCAGATAAACCTATATGCACCCATACTCATAGACCACATGAGAGGCAGACACCCATACACACAAACTGAAAGGCGACTTATGTTGGTTATGTTATGTTGATTTCATTTCTATGTGCACGAATCACCCGCGGAGGGGTATCTCGGCGCAGAGCAGATCATATGCAAAGAAGAAACTGCTAAGCTAAAACAGCACTGTCTTGGAAAATGTTCTGAATTTAGCATGATCAGTGCATATTCGAATATAGAGAGGTAGCTCTTTCCGGTAAAGAGGGGCTAGGTAAGAGGAAGACCTGCCCGGTGAACGGGACCTTCTGACCCGTGGGGCAATGAGCAGAGCTTTGTCACTCGTTCTTAGAAGTCTGACTGGGCAATAATAGGTGAGCTTCAAAGAAAAGGAGCTAGGACATGTGCCCACAAAGTGAAAACTAGGACATTTCCCTATCAGAGAATTGTGTGTCAAGCAGCAAATTTTGAAGATAAATCTTTTCTGGACTGGCAACCAATGAAGTGAGCATAGAAGGGGTGTGGATGCAGCGCCAGCAGGAAGATTGCGAATGACACGAGCTGCATTATTGTATTGGCAAGGGGGGTAACATTTATGTTAAAGAGTGTGGGCTAAGACAGGAGCGCTGGAGCATCGCCTTGTCCAGCATCATGGTACGCGATATGTATGAACCTAGAGGGACAGTTTGAGTTCTGGTTAGGAAATCACTGAACAATTGTCACACTGTGCCATGGATTCTGAACTCCTGCAGCCTTTGAAGCAGCCTAAGATGAGACACTATATCAAATGCTGCGTACAAGTCCAGCAGCACGAGCAAGGATGAAGTATTGGCATCAAGGGAGCATCTTATTTGGTCAGTGACCACTACTAAGACTGTCTCAGCGCTGTGAAAAGGTCTGAACCCAGATTGTGATGGGCCCAGAAGCTTAGTGACCTCTAGATAATCCACAAGTTCTTTATTTATTTGTCCTTCCAGCAGGTTGCTCAATAAAGGAAGCAGTGAGATAGAAGGTGAGATTAGTGGGTTCCATATTGGCCTATGTTTGAATGGGTATGACCTGAGCTGCTTTCCAAGCCGAGGGAATTTTTCCGGTATTAACTGATTGAGTAAATAAAGGGCATATAGCAGAGGCAAGCTGATTAGATAGGACAGCAGAGATCCAGGGGGACAGAGATCTAGATGAGATCCTGATTTAAGTGATGCAAGCCCTTTCTGAATTAATTCAGGCAAGAAGACACTGAACTTCCCTAAGCTCAGGGCACCATTAGAGGAGAAAGACTTGGAATTAGATTTCTCATGTGCCAGATCCGCTGCGGTGGGAAAATTCTGATAGACTTTTTTTATTTTATCTTCAAAGTGATTAGCAAGAGAATGACATAGTGCTTGCGATGTGTGTGTTTCTTGAGAACAAGCAAAGGGGTATATAAAAGCGTTAAGCACTTTAAATTACTCTTTAGAAGAGTTATTGGTCTGGTTGATTTTATTGGAAATGTGGGACTTCTGGACTTTTTTGACATTACGATAGTACATTGTTAAGGATGCTCTATAGCCCTCCTTATCGAGTAAATTGTTGGTTAGACGCCACCATCCCCAATTTTTGCAGGAGGCTTTCTCTGCTTTCAGTTCTGATGTAAACCAAGGCACATGGGAACCATGTTTAGATATGGGACAAGGTTTTAAAGGATCTACCTTATCAAGCGCTGAATTTAAGGCTCTATGATAAGCTAATAGTGCTTGCTCCACGTCTAAATCTACAGACGTAACAGTAAACTCAAACTCCTCAACAAAAGAGTCAGGGTTGACTTTTCGCCAATGTCTTGCCACGTTTTTATTGGCTTTTTTTGTATTTTCTGTCGCATTTTCTTACGGATATGGAAACAGATTAATGTGTGGCCCATCCAGAATAGAGGTAGGGGAGCTTCACAGTCAAGGTTACGGAATTCGTAAAGATTAGATCTAGAGTATGCTGCGCAACATGAGTGGGTCCATTGCTTTATAGTGCAGGCCAAGTATGGCTAAATCAGAGGTAAGCTGTGCGACCTCCACATTCGGGAATTCTCCCCGTAAAAGTTAAAATCTCCCTATAGAGGAAACTGTTGAGATGCCAAAACATGGGTTGCAGTATATGGCTGCTTGTATAGTGCTTTATGATGCTCTAATGTAGCCAATCTAGAAGCACTAAATGTGACAAAACAGTGGAAAGAAGAGAGTAGGAGCCAGGGAATCAGGACAGAGACTTCTGATGGATGATCTCTACAGGGGCGGTCTTAGGCATGTGCAAGCTGTGCACCTGCACAGGGCCGCCAAACCCCAGGGGCCGCCACGC
Source organism: Lissotriton vulgaris (assembly GCF_964263255.1). Taxonomy (NCBI): domain Eukaryota; kingdom Metazoa; phylum Chordata; class Amphibia; order Caudata; family Salamandridae; genus Lissotriton; species Lissotriton vulgaris. The sequence continues at coordinate 733,660,193 of NC_141691.1, read as the reverse complement.
CAATATATATCCTTAATATAATAATCCTCCGAGGATGGATACATATGTGCATGGCGACCCCTGGTAGGGATTTGGCGGCCTCCGGCTCTGTTCCACTTCCAAAAACCCTGCCCCCCCCCTCTTCACTAGCCTCTGGGCCTGCGTTCCTCCGGGGGCCCCCTACCTACGCTCCCTGCCCAGGGCCGCCATGCGCCTAGAGCCGCCCCTGATCTCTATCAAAATTGAGCGTTCGACTTTAAGTGTCTGGTTAGCAAGAAGAAAACAGGACGGGAAATCAGACTGCAGGAGAGGGAATACGTTAGTAATGTTGACTTTTAGAGATATGGTTGGAGAAGCCAGGAAGAGTGAGGTTAGCGTTCTATACAAACCAACACTTAAACAACACACATGTGGTCATACAAACAGTCCCACGCAACACAGATAAAAGCAGAGAGCACAGAAGAACAAGGGGTCGAACTTGCAGAAAGAAGGAAGATGGGATACATGGATGCAGGTTTCACGTCTGCTTAATATGTTGACCCTTTCCTGACAAAATCAAATGTGAGGTAGAAGAAAGATTGGTTTCAATGCATTATCAATCTTTGACCTCTTCTTACAGAAATCACTAGTACTGGGTGATGGAATACCTTGGTCTCCATGCCCATTCAATTATTTCCCTCTTTGAAATGATCACCTGCTGTTAACTTTGAAGTGCTCTTTCCGTGTTCATTCCATCTTTGGCCTCTTCGCTGTGTTCATAAATATGTATTCATTTGTTTACTACTAATATATAACACAGGTTGGTTTGCCGGATCATACAGTCTACAATAAGCATTTGTGTATCCAGTTCTGGATTTTCCCTTTACAAATCATTGCTCTCAAATGTGCTGGTACACTGAAGCAAATGAAGTCTGCCTTTTCTAGAATGTGCATATTGGTTCAATGAAAACAAGATTTCCAGCATTCTTGAAGCACACCAGCTAACTATTTGCTGATTTTCTTATTGCTGCTTTTGAGCTAATTAAATGCATCTTGCTGTTTCACAACATGAAAAATACATGACAATGTGACACATGTTAATTTCCATTCTGTTACAATGCAATACACCAATAAGATGTTTATAAGGCCCTTTTTTGTGTGTTCCACACACATATGTAACCGCTAGAGGAGGTTCATTTATTTCTTTGACCATGCGCAGATATTTGTATCTGTTTATTCTTTTACTGACAACGGCTTTCATGCAGTTAATTAATGTAATGGCGCAAGGGGTGTAACACACAAAGTTTTTTTTGAAAATGAGAACGTTCCTTTTAGCCAGCCATGCACTGATGTGGCTCTGATAGACACTGCAAGAAATGCCCACCTGAAACCGCTTTCTGTACAAATGTACATCATTTTTCACAGCACTAGTCTGCCACCAGTGAAAACAACCGATAGTGTAATGAAAACTCCATTCCAGTGCATACCTCTTCCTTTTTACCCAATCACAAAGCAGTCTTACAGAACACTCCCCCAGCATCATTCTTAGCTTCTTGCACCATTCCTCACAGCATCTTGTCAGGAATAATCTTGGGAATCTTTATTAAGGAAGTGACTAAAGAGCTTTAAATATTGTGGGTGATATTGTGCGACAAGACTGGGTGGTCGAAATAGGGCCCAAACAGAGCGGTAGAGAGAGTGCTTTTCAAATGGAAAAAATCAAGCAGCAATCTAAAAATTGTTTGATACGAAACACTCTTTTCTTTAAAAAACAAAAAACTCCTTTTCCTGCACGTATAGAACAGTTTCAGCAGCTGGTACCTCGCCCATTTGCAACACCCAACATATAAGAACATTTGGGAATGCTTTAATTTCATTTAGAAACCAGTATGTATGCGATGCGCAATGATGCGTTTGTTTTATGGATTTTCTCAGATTCTAAGCAGTGAAGCTTCACCTCTGTAGTTTAAAAGTGCCGTAAATGCATACATTTAAGTTATAAATAGTAGGAAAATGTTCAGTTATTCATCCCACCTTAATATAATTTAGCGGTTTTAAGCACTTTCAGGGGCATAGCCATCATAAGTGCTGCAGGTGCAGTGGTTCCCGGGCTTAGGGGTCCAAAGCACCCTGATTTCTCCTTTCTTTTACTGCTCAACCATCAGAGAGGTGGACTCGTTTCCCTTGTTTGCTTTAAGGCCTAAAGCACCCTTTGCTATGCCTACGAGTCCCTTTCTTGTCTTTGTTGACAATGACAAATGATGCTTTAAGGACTGAGGGCAAAGTGTGTTTTTACCACTTTCTCTTGAGCAGTAGTATTCAATCTGTGTGAGCTTTCATTGATCAAAATGCCATACCCTTATCTGGGGGGAGGGAGGTTGGCCGCGCGAAGGTCCCCAACACGTCCTATCGTAGTTTTCAGCAAAGAACACGAGGAAGTGAAATGGGAAAATCCTAGTGTTGTGAAAAATGTCCTTCCCTAGCCACAAATGTTGACTCGCATCCAGTTCATAGACACATGCAATTCATTTACATGGATTGAAACACTGAAGCAGACGGGATATGAGCACAGTCTGTTGGCCCTGCCAGGGATAGCGCCTGAAGAAACAGTGGAGCAGATGAAGGGTGATTTGGAATAAATATTCGACAGTTTCTTTTGATACAGCGTTTGTCTACCAAGGGATTTCCCCGAGCATTGCATCACTGCCTTTCCCTCCATTAGCTATGTCTGCAGGCCACATGCAACTGATGGAAAGCTGGCAACCTGTCAGCAGTTATAGCTGTAAGGTAACCAAGAACAGAGCTTATGGTAATTTGCATTGTAGAGCTTTACAAATTTTTTTATTTTTTTATTTTGCAGCTTGTTAGCCCCAGGTTTTGTCTTCTCCAAAGCTCCTAACAGACCTTTATCAAGTAAGTAACTCACTGTAAGGTTGCAGTGTTTTTCTTCAACACAAATGTATTCATAAGGTAGAATGTATTTTTCTTTGATACAGCAAGTCTAATTGTGTGGTTTAAAAAAATCATTATTTTTGTATTTATTTGCACTTAACCACAATTTTATTTTTGACCTGAAAGTAGGAGGTTTTGTGACGTCCAAGGCACTGAGTAAACTGGCCTTTGCACAGGGGCAGCTTAAATGTTACTGCATTGCTGATTACTCAGTGAGGCCACTATGTCAACCGCATGCTTCGAATGGTGTGTGTAGTAGCTTGGGTTTGTTTTAGAATTTTGTGACTCTTGTGAATAATGGAGATCATCCTGGGAGTTCTAAGTCTTGTATAGATAGTGACAATGTTGCAAACCTAGACTGTAACAGGAGTGATACTTTGAGGCGTAGCATGCGTGTTCAACATATTCCTCTTAGATACAGGAAGTGATAAATACTCTTTGTATATTTTTATCTCATTATTAGTGTTTAATTCTTTCCTTTAGGACAACATGCAATCTTTGTTATTTTTATTGTTGTTTTTACCTTTTTTTAATTTTGCTTATGTCAATTTTCCATTTTGTCTTTTTGATAAAGGAAGATCCTTGTAGTAACTTTGGTTTATTTTAGAGTTTTGTTTATTATTAGGGAAGACCCATGTAGTAGCTTGGGTTTGTTTTAGAATCTTATTCATATAGAATGTCTTTGTGAATGTGTTCTTTACTGAATGTTCTATATGTGTCAGTTGCCAGCCTTTCTCTGTAGCTACAGCCGCCCTGCTCTTATGGTCCAGCGTATCATTAATAAATCTACAAACTGGCTGTAATCAAGAGTCTTCATTGCCTGATTAGAACATCGTGTCATACTTTGTTTGGTACATGTATCAAGGAAACTGGAACTATTGTTAGTAGAGAACTTTTAGTAGTTATTCAGGGGGAATAACACATCCTTATCTGACAAAATTAAGAATAATGGTCGGCTTTGTTCTGTATGCACATTAAGGATGATACAGACACAGTTCTTCTTACTAACTTGTACTTTGCCATATTTAGCCTTTCTGTTTTACTTTTCCTCTACTTCAAGGGCTGCTTATCTTTCACCGTGCTTTCCCTGTACTACCCTGCACTAGAATCCTCTTTGCCCGTCTCATTTCCTGTCCACCTATTGAAACCGGAAGTGACGTTTGATTTGCTTGACAGAACTAATCTCAAGCACCAGGCTCCCTAAATCCCCTCCCTACACAACATATGCTTGTAACTTGGCTTTAGTGGGTGCCCCCATGTAGAGCTGAAGAGTTATTACACCAGACCGTAGTGCTTTTTTAAGTATCTGCAGGCAGGTGTATGGTGAAAGTGTTGCATATTTTATTTGAGTTTTTGCAAGTCACAGCTGTAATCCTTTTAATTGTTATTTTGGCAAGAAGTGTTGTTGTGGGGAAGAAGAATAGGAAAGTATTTTATATGAAAGATTTGAAGGAGATGGTGATTTGAAGTCCTTAAGGAGCACATTTAGAGTTCAAGGAGAAAGAGTTGACAAGCCAATGATATCTCACTTAGTGAATGAAAAATTGAAAATACCCATTTTGTGAGGAAACGGAGATGGTGGAAACGTGCCTCCATCTCAGGTATTATTATTATTTTTCTGGACATTTTTAAAACACAGCGCCCACTTTAAAAGAATCTCTTGGCACTGAAGATAAAACATAGGGGCGAGAGCGTGGTATTACTAGCAAATGCAACTGATTACAGACTACTCAATAAAGTCTTTCAATTTGTCCAGGATTGTAGAGAGACCTGTTCTTCCCTGATATCACTAATGATTGGATTAGACATTATTGTGCCTCACACTCAAAAACTGCGTTCAGCATATCTGTTTTGCTTAAATGTGGGCAACACAAGCAGGAGTTGTGCTTGGGACATATATACTGAATTTAGACAAACAAAGTGTAGAACCTAGCCTGTATAAAATGCTGCAACAGTGCTTTAGTCAGGCAGATTTTACAAAAAGATTCTGTTATCCACCGGTAGCCAGTGCAGGAGTCGAGATGTCCCGAAACTTGGTGGTTTTTTTTTAGACTCAACACAATCCTAAGAGAAACATTTTGGATGTCTTCAAGATACACAATAGCTTTTGATTTAAGGTCTAGATAGGGCGAGTTACCAAACTCGATCTGAGATTCCACCAAAGAGTTTGGGGCCATCTTCCTAGGGGGGAATAGTCAAAAAGATAAAGCTCTGTGGATTATCCCCACATGGTAAAAACAAACTCTCTCTTTTTTCTCTCGCAGCACTCGCTGTTTGACCAGTATAGTCTGAAATGGGACATGGGCAAGATAATAAATACATAGGGATTTATTGTAATGTCGGGCGGATCGCCACCGCCTGCATAGTGGTGGCGATCCGCCCGACATTATCTCCCGCCCGCCTCCCATTTCCCCCGCCATATTATGATGGCGGGTGTACCGGGACGGACGGGAAGTCCGTCCACCGCTTTTCCGTCCGGTTGATGAGTCGACCAGGCGGAAAAGGGTTGAATATGGTGGCAGTGTCTGCAAGAGTCCGCCATCCATATTACCTTGCAGGCGGGAAGCAACCTTTCGCTGCCACGGTAAGTCATTCGGGGGGCCGTTGCGGGCCCCCAGGATGTTGGGGGTGTGGGGGGTGCACATGGGGGGTACCTATGGTACCCCCCTGCATTGGCATAGACAAGGTGGCAGGCACCGCACGGTGCCTGTCACCTTGTGCATGCCAATGCACAACGTGCATTCCCAGCATTGTGGCGGGCGGTGCTGTGTGCACCGCCCACCACAATGCTGGGAATGGGGGATGCCGCTGCCACCGTGGCATTGGCATCCAAATTGCCGGTGCAGAACTGCCATACCACTGACGGCCAGTGGCGTGCAGACAAAAGTCCACCCGCCATCCTAATAGGCCCCATAGTGTCAGCTGTGGAATAGCAATGTAAACTATTGGGAGGACACTACTGATGCCTTTAACTTCAGTGACCCCCCATCTGAGTAAGTAATCCTGGACTTTGCAGCATGGCACTTCTAGTGGAATAAAAAGACATCCACAATGCTGTGTGGGAGAGCCCGCTACTTATTTCACTATACAAGATCGCAGGGCTAGTTACCTTGGTTGGGAAGAGAGGAGCTGGAGATAGTGCCAGGCTGCACATCTGTTGGTGGTACACGGTCCGGTGGATGCAACCTCATCGAATTGTAGCTGTTCGCTCTTGGTGGAGAAAGAGGCCCAGTCAGAATTGTAACTTCTATTCTATGTACTGGAGGCAATTGACATATCCCACAAAAGAAGCCCCACAGGGGACACATCTTTGCCTGCAAAAAAGCCAAAGTCACAGCACCATTAGAGGGCTACAACTGCCCAACATCCTTCAGTGAGGAAGCAGAAGGATGAGAGTGATGGATGGATTCATCTCCTGTCCAGGCCTGCCAATGGCACCATTGTACAGCTTACATAAAAAGTCGGGAATGTGCAGACTATAATCACTGTTTTCAGAAGTACAGTGCATGCCATGTTGGCCATAGACTGCGGGCAAAAATTGCAATAAAGTATTTGGAGAAGAGAACTGCTATGGGGGGGCTTTCACGACCCAGTAGCATGAGTATCATGTGTCTTTAACCAACATCAGTGAGTTTTATTACAACTTAGATTCTAGAGGGTGAATTAAAGATATTTGAAAATTGCAGGAGAGTGGGAATAATAATAATAATAATAATGTTTGAGCTTGTAAAGCGCACTGCTACCCGTAGGTTTCTTGGCGCTGTATAACGCTGGGGAACCCGTCCTGGCTTTCCCTGTGGGATGGTCCCTGCTGGGAGTCCCCAAGGTGGAGCCAGGCATCCCCGGCGTTGATAGGGCCGTTGTGGAGATTAGGCAAGCTAATGCCCAGAGTTGCTGAGTGGGACCCCTGATTAGAGTAGGCACCGAAGCGAGAATTATCGAGTCCGCTGACCCAAGTCCACGACCCTGCCGCGTCGGGAATTGAACCCTGGTCCCGGCCGACTTCTGCTCCCGGGTCTGCCGCCTCTAACCAGTGAGCCACACCATTCCACAGCATCAGTCTGTTAGGCTCGATGGGATCTGCTGAAGTTGCCAAAAAATTGAAGACTCAAATAAGGCTTCCTTAAGAATGGAGATGAATCCAGACAGGAGCTTTCAGCCCATGATTCTGAGAAGGGCAGGAGGGGACACCGGTGACAAAGATGGGATTCGGACACTGTAAATGAGGGACATTCAGGATTTGAGGAACAACTTTGTTGACCAGTACGTCTACGCCAGTATGTTATATCCTGTAAAACGTATGTTTTGATTTTGAGTTTTTGTCCGATGCACAACGTCTGTCAGAAATTGGCAGTTGTTGTGTATGCCCTCTTTTGAGTGTATTCCCAGATATATGATCTAAATGGGACCCGTGGGACATATGCTAATGTTTGGCACATGTTGCATCTAGTAAACTCTGAATAATCCCCGTTGTGTGGTTGTGAGTAAGAAGGCACACCATTTGCACATGTGAACTCAGCCCCTGGCAATCTAGAATCACACAATTTGTGTCATCTATTGTATGGATGTGCTACTAGGATGAGGAGTTCTTTTTTCTGCTGTGCACTTCCTCTGTTATTGCCCTCCATGAAGCTGTCACATATTGATGAGCATCTAAATATGCTGAATTTTTGGCCCTTACCTGCAGCTCTGAACTTATGATTGTTTTTTTGGGGTGATGTTGTAGCAATATTTAGGAGGCTACTGCTCCACTGTTCCACTCGTTGTTGTTTGATGTTTTGTAGTGTTCTCATACATGTTTATGGTTGTAAGTGTAATAACATCATAGACTGCTGGATCCAAGGCATTCAGTTTGCAATTACTACAGTGCATTGTCATGAGTCTATTTGATTACTGCATATTTCAGTTACAACGCAACCTAATAAAATGCTAAAAATATATTACCCGTTCAAAACAGCAAACGAGTTACTTACACTCAGACTTCCCTATGGAGAAAATAGCACCTCGTAATTAAAGTCACAACTTTCCACCTAGGATTCATTCTTTAATTGACCTTGAGACTGATGCTAAGTGTTCCCCTTTTTACACTTCACTCTACTGGCACTCCGTAGACCGCTTTCGAGGCGGTTTTTGCATGGTCAAGTTTTCGAAGATTGTGGCCAAATTTGGCCAGATCATTTTGTTTCTTTGCAGTCCATCCATACGCTTTTTTAGGGATGCTTATATGTACTATTTTACAGTAGTCCATCTGTCCCATCACTATAGATACCCATGTCTCAACTCTATGGTTGTTTTGCATTAGTGAGAAGTCTTCCTGAGCGTTGCAAGGTAAATGTTTACAAATCTGACAACAAAAATGTTGGTGGTAATGAAAGAAACAGCTGAGAAACTGGCTGGGCTCTGCCCCTCCTGATATCAAGATATCTGTTCTTCTCATTTTAGACTGGAAGACACCTCCAGACCGATTGGCTTTGCCAATGCTTGTCCACTTAATGTAACTGGGTCTCGTCCATGCATAGCTGATGAATGGTGCTTGCGAACAAGACTGTGTGGTGTACTGTACCTCTGATGGGCAAGGCAAGGATTTGGGAGTTCATTGATTTGTTAGTAGGAGCTGATATGGTTTTGGGTGAGAGTAGAAGTATTTAGGAGGATAAGCTTATGCATTGCAAGTGATCCATCCAAGGCAACATTTCCTTTTCGAAAAGCAGCCCATTCACGAGGGAACACTGGCTCCTTAAAAAAAAAAATATTAATTTGTAAGAAACTTTTTTTAATTAAAAAAAATATTCATTTGGAAGAAAGAGCATGGGGGACGACGGCCGTGGTGGTCTCCTTGACCACTGTATGCTTCCCCCCGAGGCCACACTCCATGATTTCTACTTTTGGGAGAGTCAGTTACCACCTCAACTCGGACGTCTGTATATATTAGTGGTTTGCATCTGCTATTGCAGTCTTGACACTGATACGTTTCAGTGCAATTCGATGACCTAATATGGACGCCCCATTCACACCCCTCTCCTATTTGCATTCGGAAAGTGTCACAAAACGTAATTTGTAAATCGGAAATACTTTTGCGAGGCAGCAAAAATGTTGTACATTGTAGCACATATTTTTGCAATTGCAAACTTTGTGATTTTGCGAAATGCAAACTTTGTGATTTTGCGAAATACAAATAGTTTTCCTACATTGAGCCCTGTGTTCTCGGATTAAGATTTTGTTACGGTACTTTAGCGAGCAACAAACACGTGTTTTTTGGCGTAGAGTATTCTGGGCCTGAAATACAAGTCTCTGGGCTCCCAGCGAACGCTTCCATCCTGATATTTAGACTTCAAGCGCGCAGCCTATTTTGCTCTGCTGTCTGCAGAGACATCCTAGGTTCCCTGCTGCTAGCAAAAAGCTGTCCCTTGAGCATAGAGTCATTTGGCGCTCCTGCTGTTGCCATCTTTGCAGGAGATAGAGCTGGCCTGCCATTCAATCTGGATCCCCTCCCAGCTAGCCGCGCTCCAATCATTTTGTCCTGGAACTATAAACATGAAGAAGGGCAGGGAGTCGGAAATCTATTTCATTGACCTGTAGCCTCAGGGACCTTGCATGTGTTTGTTGCCCTGTGCCCAGGTGAGCTGGAGGCTTTGCAAGTTTCCACTGCCTCCGTCCTAAGTCAATAACTGAGAAAAAATGCTGACACACAGACCAAAGCACTCAAGGTGAATCTTTTTTCCAGCATAAACTGCAGAGGCTGAAGCACTGCACCATTGCCTGTTTGTCAACGGTGTAGAGAACCGAATGCGCGCGCACTCCGCTGCGACTCCTGCTGCACAGCGGCAGTATGGGGCGGTGACTGAGTGCTTGCACTTTACCCATCTCCGCTTCCATTATTTAACAGAATGGCTGTATACTGGAGCCTCATCTATCTTTAATACCCCTAGAGGCTCTGAAGTGATTCTTCGAGATCTATTAACCGCTTGAATGCAGGAGTGCCTGCGGTGTGACAAACACAGGATAAGAGGCCTGCTACTTAGATGAATTGGAGACCTCTGAATGAGCAATAATCAGTTGGAAGTTGGCAGGAGTAGCGTATGGGTGCAACGGTTAAAATCAGCAGTTAAACATTTGCAAACTACAGCTTGCAAGGTTTAGAATCAAGGCAGGCCTGTTCCTTTCAACAACAAACCGAAGAGATGAATGTGTTAGACCGCCTAGAGAGCCATATGAGAGCAGGATGGGGCTGTGGCAAATTGCAACGAAAAGCTGCAAGGATTGCCCTATTGATGAGTTGTTCATAGTGCAAAAGATGTAATTTCATCAAGGGAAATGCAGAAGTGGGCTCCACTCTAAAACCTTGAAATGGCGCAGTTCCTTTTTAAGAAACAGAACTCGGACTTTGCAGCTGGGCCCTTATAAGACCTGCCCAAAAAACAGTCATACGCGGAGTCACACAGGCTTCATCGCTGAGCCCAACAGTTTTTTATGTCCATGTTCCCCTCCCCCCGGCTAGGATTGTGAAGAAATGAGGATTCGACATCTGTTCTTACTCAGATGATACACAGCCGATGATAGCTACAGGAGAAAGACATGAGGACACCAGAGATAAACTGGTCAATTGTTAACAGAGACCGCAAACTGGATGATAAGCACTGCCTCAAACTGGACGCCGAGAAGTCAGAGATCCTACTTTCTGGGGGAGGGCAAATCTGATCTGGGACTCCTCATGGTGCCACACCCCATTAGGAATCGCACCAGAGCCCAAGAAGGTAGTGAAACATCTCACAGTTCTTGTAGATGATTCACTTTCCATGCAAGAGCAAGTCAAGGCCACCTGCGGCAAATGTTTTCCCATTTTAAAATTGTTAAGGAGACTTTTTAAGAGGTTTCCAGACAACCGGAGAAAAACCATAGTTCAGGTTCTCATAGCTAGTAGAATGGACTTTGCGAATGCACTGTTCTTAGGCATGGCAGACTATCTGTTTTCACGATTGCAGGTAACTCAGAATGCAGCTGCTAGACAAATCTGCAAAAAGGACAGATATAGCTCGGCATCTGCCTGCCTGGAGAGTAGATTTTACATTGGTTGCCAAAGTGCCAAAGAGCGAAGTTTAAGTTACTTTGCCACGCGCACTAAGTACTATAGAACCGGCCCAATAATTTTGACAATGTAAATTCTATTTGCTCACACCTGATCACAGAATCTTGCAATAGCAAAAACAAGGTGAATAAAGAAAGTCTGAGCAGGAGGATGCTCATTAACTGAATGTAAATAATAGTTAAAGGCGGCAGAAGTCTTGTATTTGACATGATAGTTGACGAGAGTTGGCCATACCATAAACAATGAACAGTTTTACTACTATGGTTGGTGGTTCGAAAGTGTTTTTTTGAGCTAAATAAATAAAGACGAAGTATCAGGGTATAGTTATTAAAAAAAACTTTATTTACAGTAGATAAAACCACAAAAACACAGAAAATCATGAGAAAGACAAGTTAATAACAGGAATAGGTGATTGAAGATTATTATCAAATCATCAGTAGATGTAGCGGTCAAACTGATGGAAAGTTCTTCAACAGATGTATATGAAACTTGATAGAACAAACCGGATCATGTGACTTAAATTTAACATGTATCCGCGTAATTACAGATTTAGCAGCTTTGTTCCAAGGACAGCCTATAGGAGATGTGGGGTGCCCCTATTGAACATGTGGTCTACCAGGCAGAATGTGATCATTGTTTAGTTTTGTTTGATGTCTCTGATCCTGACTCATAGAAAGTGGACCCCTGTCTTATTTGTGTCTTAGGCATCTACCTCATAATTTCCCTCTTTCCTCCGTTTTCCAGGGTGGAAATGATAGTGAGGAGGGAAGCAGCAGGAGCAATGCTGATGATTCTCTTTTGGTGTCAGGCAGAACGCATTCCTACCTGACAGCCATTTGAATCACTATTGGAAAACGATATGTGCCTGTTTGAGACTTAAGGTTTCGAAAAATCAGGCAGGACCCCGAAGGTTTCTTTCACAATAGAGCAGCCTGGGCGACAGTCGTCTATAGGCTTTGTTTTAAAAAATAAGTATTATATAGGAAATTGCCCATTGACTGGTGGCCTTACTCTAATCTTAACATTTTTGTGGGATAATTTCTAGGAGGGGCTGTCAGTGATTATCCTTAATGTGGAATAGACTGTGATCAACTTATTCTATCAGCCTTGGAAAAATCTATGACAGTGGATCTTAACCTGTGCGCCGGGGTAGCCTGGCAGTCTGTGAAGCCTACTTGTGGGGTCTGCAACTGCTTAGATAATTTAATATTATTAGCTGAATAATAAAGTGTATATAAATAAAGAAGCAAAATGTAAAATAGGATGGTAAAAATGAAGGTAGTACCCTAAAATTGATTCGTGGGAGTAGTGCAATGGCATCAAACAAGATGTAGGATGTATGATGAGTGGCCTCAAGTAAATTTAGGAAAGCTGCAGCCTTCCCATTAAAGTTAAAATTTCGATCTATGAAAATATTTATTTGGTAATTAAATGAAGAGATTTCATCACTTGCGTATTTGTTGGATGCATTGGCGTAGCTTGGTCAGTAAGACTTGGAAGGGGGGGTGAGCTTCAGACTTTCCGACAATCACACCAGCATATCATGTTAATCATTAAATGGGAAGCACAGCAGAGGGGGGCTTAAGAACCAGGGGAACGGTAAAGGAGTGCGAATGTGAGGGATACTTAAAACAAGTGTTTGGTAAAATAACCATGTTTTAAGATCTTCCAAACAGTGATGAGAGTGTAGGTGTATGCTTTTTTATCCAAGTGAGTATGTAAAAATTCCAAGTGAAATCCAACAGACACCTTATCATACCCGACTGAAAGCTCCTGTACCCAACTATCTAATAAAGAATACATTTATTAGGAGGGTGTAACACCCCAAACACCCCCCCTGAAGCTACGCCCCTGGTTGGATGAATGCTTGTTTCTGTTTTTTTGTGTATTGTTTTGTGGTTCATGTCATAAAAAATGCTTAGGCTAGGGTCCCCGCTTCCATTTATGACTCAGTGAGCATCTCCTGATTCCAATAATGATTCATTGGGGGTCCCTGGGTTCCAGTTGTGATTATGTGGGGGGTCCATAGAAGTCAAAAGGTTAAGACCCCTTAATATCTGGTTTGTGATCTCTTGGAGGAAATTCCATTATTGTATTTTCTTGCAGGAATATGTTTTTGGTCTCAGTGAGGTGTTTACTTTAATTGGGGGAATTATTATGCCAAGATCCTTATTTGAGATTGTGTCTGCAGTCTTTCGTCTTAAAAATCAATCCCTCATTTATGCCTAGTGGGTTGTCATGCATCTGATTCTGGCTTTAATTTAGAAAACCTTATGTGAGCTTGCATGACCTTTCTTTTCAATATGTAATTTCCTTGCTATTCTTTTCATAGGAAAACTGCAATCTTTTTCTGTTTTTTATATATTAGGTTCCCAACAGATGCATCTAGCTTAGTTTGTCCTGACGATGACCTAAGTATTTGTCCACATGAGTCAACACGCCATTGACTAGTATCAAATAGAAATGGAGTCCCATAAATTTTCAAAGATGTGTCAAAAATACTGTACTCCCCACAGTATATATTTTGTTTATCACCTGTTTGTAGTCTAATGTATTGTTGTATTTGGTGTACTGCCCAGGACGATCGAGCACTGTGTTATGTCTACCTCTCAGTTGCACTTACTTTGTTTATTATTAAACTTGTGATTAATAATGTATACATTATCTTGCATTCATCTGTCTATGTTCTGTTCAATCATTGTATTTATAGTCCATGCCTGTCTTTAAACATTCATTGCCTAAGGGTACAGATGTATTGCACAGTATCCACTTGTAGTTTACTCAAATAAATTATTTACTTACTTACAATCTATAGATGAACCACTGTTACTAGTTATCTCCCCGTTTAGGAAGGAAGATGATTTGTTTTTTTGCATTTGTAATGGCTCAGAAGGGTCTCAAGCCATCCATTTCAGCCCAGAGGGGGGGGGGGGGGTGGAGGGGGGGGTGGATCTGTAGAAATATTCCAAACAGCTCATGAGTTATGTGGAGTTATTTCACCATCGATTGTTCATGGCTCATCCATTTCGCTGGATGGTGGCAAGCCAGGTGTTGGAAGTGGGGATGATCATGGTTGATAAATTTAAGCCGCAACTTGGAATTCCTCTCATAATTGTTTCGTTCACTGTAGGGTTCATATTGGAGAACTCAACGTCATAGCTGTGTTATCTTGCATTCTTTCTTCTTATATATCGCAATTAACTTCTTGGTAACAAACTCAGAGATTATGCATCCTAGTTTTGCTGTGTTTTTCTTCCAGTTTTTTCTTTTGTGGCAGTTTGTTTGAATTCAGTATTTTCTCCTAGGAGTAAGTACTATGACGAGGAAGAGGGACAAATAGGTAACGTTTTGATGACTTGCTGGTAATCCACATTATACTGAGTCATCTCTTTCTTATCACAGTACTTAATCTTGACCATCCCACCTGTGGGGTTTAGCAACACTACAAACGTGTTACATCAAACATAAAGGGGAGCTATTTATTCCAAACCCCTAAGAAGGGGAGATTAAAAAATGAGTTAGGCTAAGGACAGTGGTATCTGTCTGAGGAGTGATAAGGATGCTCTGCAAATTACCAAAAATGACTATCCACCATGCATTTTCAATAAAGAATCTCTCTCTATCCCCTTCCCTAATTCTCCCTTTCTTTCTTTTCCCATATTTTTGTGGCTTTTCCTCTCCCCTCATTTTCCATCTTTCTCTCATTGTTTATATCTGCCTTGCCTTCTAGTAGGTGCCCTCTCTTTCTGTCACATCCCAGTCATGATTCTTCTTTTTGTCATTCCTCTTTTTCCACCCCTTTTCTTCTTCTTTTAATGACTACATTTTAGTTTTGCCTCTCTCCCTTCTTCCAATGGTGGCTGCCACATACAAAAAGTGATGTGGCAGGAGCGGGGGCACGCGGCGGGGGCAGCAGGGGAGGGGTGAAGGGACTGTCTATAACAATGTTAAAAAATAAAAATAAAGTTAAACTTAACTGCTGCCGCCGCCTGCTGTGTCCCGCCTTGGTGCTGGGGCTTCCTTGTCCCACCAGACACTATGACTACGTCACAGACTACCTGTCGAATCTCCGCGTTGCTTTGGGCGGCCTGAGACAGCTGGCCAAACACACATAAGCACCTAGGGAGTGCACATAGCAGTCCTCCTCCCCTTCCCATGCCTTGGCCCGTCCCGTCCTGCACACGCTGGCTGTGCCAGCGGCTTAAAAATAAAACGATAATGAAATATTGTTTTATATTTTTTGCTGCTGGCTGTGAGACAGTGGGGCGATGCACCTCCGCCAAGGAGTCGCCCCTTCCTTCTTCACCTCTCTCCAGCTTTGTGACTTTGCCACTTTGTTCCTCCTTTCTTCAGCTTTCCATGTTACATTCTTTACTTTTCCCTGCCCACTGTTTGCCTTTTTCTTACCATATGTATATTACACTTGATTTTAATTTGACTCTCCGTCTGCTCTCTCTTTTACTCCTCCCCGCTATTCCCTCTCTTCCCTCTTCCCACCTCTCATGTACTTAATTTCTCCCTTTTGTACCTCCTCTACAAAATTACTTTAGGAGAATGATGATTTTTTTTTCCTGTGGATTTCGGCTGCATGAAAAGCCCAACTTCCCCATTGTCCTGTTCCAAACAGGTGTTTGCACCCACATTGAATTGGTTGTTCCATTTAAAGAGCTTCAATTTTATTTTATTTAACATTCTATTCTATCCTTAATTGAATTGCACAAGTTTTGGTTTCCCATGTGGACTAAGCTACCCATTCAAAGAAGTTATTCAAAGAGATTGGATTTGAGGATGAGAATGTGGCCAAGTGAACTCAAAGATGACTGAATTTGTTTAAGTGTCATGTTGTACCTGCATTATTCGCAATGGACTCTTGCTTGGCGAAGTGGGTAAAGGCTGATTTTTTGCTGACTCCTTAGAGGTTGGGAATCTCTATATGCTGACCACTCTTTGGGTTGGGGAGATGTTGACAGTTTAATAATATCTTATTTTGAGCAGGACCACCTTTCTCTTATAGTGGATACAAAGATGGGGGCTGCATGGTCCTGTCCTTTGTCAGGTTCTGACCCCCTGTTGAGACTGGGGCTTGATGTGCGAATTTTCAGGAATATCCATTAGAATATTGGGACTTGTGGTGGCATCAGATGGGCAACTCCTCATTGACCTGAACCAGCAGGGAAGTTCTCCATGGATGTATTCTTGCCGCTTATCTTTTTACCCTTTACATTATTAGTTTGGAATAAGCCTTTCTCTCAGTGAAGGCTGACTGTCCAATGGTTGGGGCGAGATCGCTGCCGGTTTTACTACACTCTGATGACACAATCTTCATGGCCTGGACCACAGTGGTACTGCAGTAATTACTGGATACATTTGTCACCTTTATGGCTAGCTTGGACCTCACAGTAAACTTTACTAAGTCGTATGTGATGGTAGATGACCCGAGGTCCACCAGTTCAAAAACTTTCAAGGTAGGAAATTATACGCTGGCTAAAGTCCCAGATTTCTCTTACCATGGGGTACTGTTCAGTGCGGACAAAACTTGGAAATCCTTGACCGACATGAGAAATGGGGAGCTTTTTAAGGTTGCGGGTGTGGTGGCTAGCTTAGCCCAGAGGTTGGGCTGTAGGCCCCCAGGATCTTAGCCAAGATTTACTAAGATAACTGAATCTCCAAAGCTCTTTATGGTAGCGAGGTATGAGGATACACGAAAGTTGATAACAACCAAACTGCGGAAAACACTTTTTTAAGGCATATGTTAAAGGTCTCCAAAATCACACTGGCGTTCTCTGTCCGTGAAGATCTAGGAATAAAATACATAGGAGACATAATTACCCTAAAATCCTTGCTATGTTGGATTAAGGAATGGACCGGGGAGGGCACTCAGCTGAAGAGGCAGATTCTTTCTGATTTTCTATCTCTTGATTATGCTCACAAAATTCCTTGGTTGACGTATGTGAAGGCAGCCTTTATTAGCCTAGGGAGGGAAGATTTACTTTATACTCCCCAGTTCTTGCTCCCCTTGAAGCTGAATTTGGTGAGGGATCAGTTTCCAGAACCCAAAACCCTTCAAAGAGAACAGACAGAGCTTGCAAAACCTATGGTGTGGGGACACATGATTCTAAAAATAGTTCAGCCTATGGAAACATATTTATCCTTCGTAACTAGTGAGAGGGATAGATTTATTTTGGTCAGATTCAGGTTGAACTTGTTGCATCATCTTCTGGTATCTCCTATTGGATGGAGCCTGCCTGGCACTTTGGGGCCATGCATCTGCGACAATGTGCCTCTTCAGGATACCCTACATTTTCTGATTGTGTGCCTAGAAGACTGTTTATCATCCCGCTACTGAAACCCCTGAATTTTATTCAATCCGCTTGGCTCTTATATTCTTTCAGTTCTTACCCAAAGCACGTTATATTCCTGCTTTTTAAGAGCTGCGTTCAGAGCAAGGTTTTCTAGACCAGATTAATTTTACTATTAGTGTAGGGGAATTTTAATATAAGTAACGTTGTGATTTTATGGGATGTTTTATCATTTTTATGATTTTTGTTCATATTGAGTATATGTGTCTGAATTTCCTAAGATGGGTGTAATTTGATACTACGTTCTTTTTATGGTCATAATTATAACCGAATAAAGATTTTTGACTGACTATTGTGGTGTTTGCGGCCCTCCTACACCTCTACCATGATGAGCAAAGCAGAGGAGACAGATCAGGAGCTGCACAGGTTAGAGAAAGTTTTGTCTTTCTGCTATGGAGATTGCATGCACATCCCATGGCAAGAGTGATGTATGCTGGTGGAGCCCATGGCCCTGCTGCGGTCCTCCAACGTTCCTGCCCCCTGAGGAAAAAGTCAGCACTTTATGAAGCGGACTGAGGAGAAAAACAAAAGATGAGATGACGAGTGGCTTTCTTTCCTGCCATGTAAAAAAAGAAACCCAAATAGTTTTTAGTGAGGAGCGTTTTTCAGCTCAGGGGTCGTTCCCCCTAAATATATTTACCGCTCAAACAAAGGGGGTTTGTTTGATATGTCTTTGGGAAAAGAGGCCTGTTTTTTTTTTTACAGATTTGTTACTTACCCTTATGACCTTGGCAGGACTGTTTACTGTGACACTGATTTACAGAGGGAGAATCCATTTTTCCACTGGTTTCCTGTGATTAGTTTAGCTGCCACAAACAGTGCCATCATAAGGATCTATCAGTCCTCTTAACTACACTCAAGCCTAACAGTCTCATGCCCATTCCTGCCACCCCTCTATCAAGGAGGATTGGGTAACCCAAGTTTAATACCCCCTTCCGGAAGAGAGACAGACCAGGCAGGACCATCCAATATATAATGAGTCACCCACCTAGCTACAGTCCCTTCAACATGTCTGGCTCCGTTGTAGCCCTGTGTAACGCAGTTCCAATAATATGGTCATTTATAGTGGACCTCTTCATTTTAAGTGTTCATCATGCTTTTCGTCATTTCTCAGTATTAGGTTTCCCAGTTTCTTCCTGGGATAGGTTTTTCCAAATGTAATTCTCAATTGGATATATATGCCCAGTAGGGTACCGCTGTGAGACCAATAGCATTGCATACGACCTAGTGATCACTCCTTTAGATATACTGAAAGAGAAACAGAGGTTTTCAAAACCAGCTTTTGCTCTGGTTGCTGCTACTGGTTGTATGTCAATACAACGCGGTGTTTACCCCGCACTGCCATTACAACGCTGGTTTTACAACGCAAGTCGTTACCACGACTTGCGCTGTAGGGTGCTAGACTTAGAAATGGTAAGATTTACTATTCCAATTTCCAACACCAGCCTACGTACAGTAGGGAAGGTGTTGGAATAGTAATTCTACTATTCCTTGGCCTAGAGCGCTCTCCAGCGCAAGTCGTGGTAACGACTTGCATTGTAAAACCAGCATTGTAATGGTAGTGTGGTGTAAACACCGCGTCGTAATGGATGTTCCCCCTGCTGCTCCTAAGTCAGGATGCGAGATCCAATGACATAATTATCAATAATGCATACTTTCCTCTCCTAGCCTGAATTCTTACTTACAGTTGTCGAAGAATTTAATAGTGTCCCCCTAAAACATATCCCCTATCATTCTGCACTCTCTCCGTTATCAGTTATCGAAAGGTTTTGAGACCAGCACTGGGGTGAAGTCAGGGTTGGAATGGATCATTGTGTGAGGTAACCTGATAGCTAGAAAATCCCAATCCCTAAGGTATGTCCTTATGCCGGGGATGCTTAAGTACAGGTTGGGTGGTCACTATGCTTTGGCAGCCGCGCCATGTACCAATACTTTCTGCACATTATTGCCTTTTACATACTGATCCATGTTCTTTTTATTTCCATTATGGACCAATCAAATAGGATTAGGAGCTGAGCTACTCAGTAGGGCAATTTGAAGTTTGGAAATACTAGTCCTCCCTCCGACTTAGGCTTCTACAGGAACTCTAGTAGAACTATGGGCAGGGGCTCTTTTGACGCCAACTGTGATATATATTTATGAATGACCTCGAAGAAGACAGTTTCGACTTCTATTGTTAATGCGTGAAAATAATACAGTAGTGTTGAGTGGATATTTATTTTTACTTCGTCCAATCTTCTGAACTATGTGACGAGAGTGGGGTCTACTAAGTCACTGTGAATTTAAAACACCATTCAGGAGTATTGGACATAAAAAGCTAAATTCAGCTTTGAGCCTAATTCTGGAAATACTTAGCATGTGAAGAGAGCCCCATTGAAACTCCACCTGGATTTTCAGCTGCTGCTCCTCTCTCGAAGAGCGATGAGTTTAAAATATCTGATTTTCCCATTTTTATTTTATACCCTACCACTTCTTCATAACAGAGTTGTTGCACTCACACCGGGAAAGAGGTCAGTGGGGAGGTCAAAGTTAGGAAGACATTGTCCGCAAAATGTATGATTTTGTGCTGTTCTGTCCCAAATGTTATTCCCCTTACAACTTCCTACTGGTGTATCTTGTCTCGTTCATGATTCTGTACTCAGAGAGTTTAGGGGAGATAAAGGACAGCCTTGTTCCATGGCCCTCTGGAGGGCGATGGTCCTGAATACTTGTTTATACTTGTCTATGGCGAAGTTCGCCATCACCGTAGCAATGTGCCTCAGGCCTATTCCAAACTCCTTCTGTCCTAGTTTCAAGAATGACCCAGCAATACTTTTACATGTCTTAGTGCAAACAGGGAGACCAGGATGACTTGGGCATTGATTTCATTCATTCTGTCAACTTAATGTACTATTTGTCTTACTTTGTCATGCATTTTATAAACCAGACCGTAAAAAGGATATCTGAAACCAAGTCCTCTAGTCTTGTTGCCAATATTTTGGAATATATATTCACATCTATACTAAGAATTGCCGTTTCTAGAAATATGGGCAATGAAGGGTGTCTTTCCCTGATTTTAGGATAACCAAAATAATATCTTCACCCCTGGAAGGAGATTCTCTCCTCTGGTCAGCCACATAACAATAGACTTCCATCAGCTTAGGCACAGTCGCGAAGCAAGCTGTTGATAGAAGTCATCTGTGCATCCATCAGGGCCTGGGGCCTTGAGTGAGTTGGTCTGTCCTATGGCCTGCTTAACCTTTTTCTCTGTATTCGGATAGCCAATATTTCTGCCTGGGAATTCAGCAGTTTTTGTAGACCTTCTCAGGCGATGAAACCCCTTTGCATCTCCTGATCATAATTACCTTCTGTATTGAGATTTGTGTAAATTTGTCGAAATTCCTTGAGTTTCTCGTTTTCGCCCAATAATAAGGTATCACCCCTACAGTGGATTTCTTTAATATATGCCGCCTTGGATGTCTTATGCAGCTGGAGAGACAACCTTGTCCCCACCTTCTTATTAAATTCACTGTAGCGATTAAGACGGCAAAGTGTAATCTCTGGCCTTGTTTTAATATGACCTCCAAGTCCCATTATTTGTGTGCATGTTGGAGATGCTGTCTAGTTGCACTCTACTTCTTTCAGCTCCTTCTCTAATTTCGGAGTTTAAAAGATTTAAAGAATATACTGCTTGGTTATAGGGGTTTTCAGATTGCCAGTCAGGACCGCCATATTATTGTCCCAAACAAATAGAAGTGAAACCTCATTGTTATCTTGTAGCTCAAAGTAATTCCCTATGTGGGAGTCGAGTTCTTTTTTGGGCATCAGATTTCTCAGCAGCTGTGGATGAAGTAACCATCTGGGCGGTAACTTTCGACATTGGCCAAAGGTCAAATACATGGACAGTGTACCATGATATACCACTACGATAGGGTTAATATCTCTGGATCTGACAAGGCAGCCAGTATGTTGATAACCGACATTTAATCAATCCTTGAAAAGGTTCCTTGTTTATGCAAGAAGTGCATGTATGTTCTATATTTAGGGTTAGGCTCTCTGTCTGGTGCCCATAATGTGTATCGCTGCTTTTAGTTTTTTTGAGATTGTTGTCACCCCACTGTGCCCTCCAGATCAGTGCACTGATGCATTCCACACTGTGTTAAACGTTTAAATGAGAAGGACGAGGCAGCACCACCTCATCATTACCTCATTAACTCAGACAATGTACTGGGAAGGCTGGGCCTATCAATTCTGCATTACGCCGACGATATTGTGATCATGGATCACATTTAAACAGGTCTACAGAGAGCCCTGGACGCACTTCACAGGTTTAACAAAACCAACAGACTTCAGATGAACCAGGGAAAGACCAAATGTATCCTCTGTGGACAATACCCCCATAAGAAACAAGCTCACTGGAGGCTCGGGCCCAACAGATAACAACGGTTACAAGCTATAACTATTTAGGGGTCCGGATCACCGAAAGGGCCAAACCTGCAGCCCATTTAAAGCATCTCAAACCCAAGGGCGTGGGAATCATTCATTGGCCGAAACACCTCAACAGTCATCTGCAAAGCTCAACAGCTGAACCAATGCTAAAGGCCTTGAGCGCGACACTAATCCCAGCTCTGAACTACGGACATCTAGCATTTTCTGGTGCACTGGAAACACAACTAATAAACACACAAATTTCAGCATACAAAAAAATCTTTCTTGCACCACGGTAAGCCAGTGGCTTAACGAAAGTTTATGGGGCCCCCCTGCAATGTACACGGAGGGACCCCCCTCCGGATTTTATCCGGAGCGCTCAGACCTGGGTAGTGTGCTGAGGGGGCCCCCGCACCACGGGAGATGCGGGGGCCTGTGTTACGCCCCTGCGGCAATCCAGATGAGCGAGGCTGAGACTGGAGCTAGGCTTTGTGAGACTGGATCTCGAATGCCAAGGGGACTTATTAATATACTACATCAGGACTCTCCGGTCCCCTGAGAACACACTCAAAACACAACTCAAAATAATCTTGGAGGCAGGGGGTTCCCTATGGCAAGGGTGTCTAGCAGAGGCAATCAACAACTTGAAAATCGAGGCCACCAATCTACACTTCCCGGACATACCTTTCTCAGCCTGGAGAAGTGCAGTGAACAAACAGGTCAGGAAAGTTTCTTTTGAACTGGACACTGCATGTCTCTGTTGCAGCCCTACTCCTGAGGCACTGGTTGCCTCCTACATGCTGGGAAAAGCCAAGCCCTACTTTCAGCAAGCCCTCGCAGCTCACACATATAGGAAAATCACATATATGTAGCTTCTTGCTCTACCAATCACGGATTTCAGTCTCTCTTGGGCAAGGCAGGATGAGGCAATATCCTGCCGACCTTATAACTACCACAAAGAATCCCGGCTCCACTTACTGTACTGCTGCCCTGAACTAGCCAATGGCCATTACCGCCTGTCAGTCCTTTTTAGGTCTTGCCTACACAGCACGCATGCGCTGCATAAGGGTAACCTCTTGGAATCGATCCGCTTTTTCCCCAAAAACGTGCACGCATTGCATTGCTTTCAATGGCAACGCGTACACGTTTGGCGATTCCCTTGCGGGAGCGAGCTTTGGCGACATCTGTTAGCAATTATCGTGCTCGCTCCCGCAAGGTAAACGCATGCCTTCCAGGCCACACTCCCCCCACCCCTCCCACTTGTCTTTTTCCCCAACAACTGCAACGAAGAACCGAATTAATTTGCATTATCACAAGCTAATCCAACAAAAGGTTGTATACTGTTTGGTCACAAGATGGCAGCAGCACATTATTATGTAGGGGATTTTCAAATAAGATTTAAATGCCTTTTACAGCCACAATATTAGGTACAAGATTGTAAAACGTGATAATTACGTTTTATACTATTCTTCCAACAAACGCATACTTTAATTCGCAGTCCCCAACTCTCCTTAGAAGGGCGGGGCATCGCAAAATGAGCAGATCTCAGACATTTTCAGTTGATGGCAAAAAAACACAGAAAACCTAAAGCAGGACAGGCAACCATCACCTTAAGATAAGTGAATAATTCAAATATTACACATGGATTTCAAGGACGGAGCCTGTTGGTGAATAAATACGTTCTGCTTTTTCTGATCACTTCCAGCAAATAATCAATAACATTCAATTCCCGCATCAAGCTGAGTCTGGAACGGTTGCGCCCAGCTGTTCAATCGCTGGGAGATCCCAATTTCATTGCAGTAAAATTGCAGTCGCGAACAGAAGCAATATCTTCAAGTATCTATACACAACCCACCGATAACTTCAGGGAGGGCAAGGGCAGAGATGATCAATGTGCAGGCAAAGGCAATATCCACCAGAGAAAGCATTAATGGACATAAATGACTCATCCGTGTATTCAATACTGGTTTCCGTGGACTGTTTGTCCCTGGAAAGTCTTCTGTACTTTCACTGAAGTAACCATCTTTTTACAGAATAAACTGCTGAAGTTCACCATGGCCAAACCTCGCTTCTCTCCAGTTCTCCTATTCAAAACAGCAAGGATGCCTCCATCGAAACTCCTGACATATTTCTGGGGTTGTCTGGACTAAGGCTTGCTGTTCCCATTGTTGCAAGCCAGTACGCCACCGACTGCCCTAATGGACTGGTGCGAGGCAGAGAGGAAAATGCCTGAAAGCAGTTTTTGACATGCAGGGGTGGTTCCTACTTCATTCAGCGAATTATTACAAACGGCCCTACCGCTGGAAGGATAAAATATTGTTAGGTCAACTGATGAAGCAGTGTCTGTAGATGTTATGAAAGCCTTATAAAGTCTCTGAATGCTCTGATACTATACCACGCAGCTGGTGGTATAGTAAGACCTCGAGTGCATTGGGCTATAGGTGAATGTTAGTGCTAGGAGGGGAGAGAAAATTCACGTCCGGGTACAGATCGCCAAACGTGACGAGTCCAAACCGGCGTACAAGCCAACAGGCCCCCTCATCAGTCAGCATGGGGAGAAGAGGATTTTTGGATCGTGGCATGGTGGGTGCATATAGGTAGGGGATATGGGCTCGCCTCCACAGTCCATCCCAGCGGGTACAGTCAATAGTGTTGATCTCAGCACATGGAGGCCTGTACGTCTGGTATAGTCTCGTTCTCAGGTGACAGGGGCTGCTTGATCAGTTTCCACTGCAGTGTTTTTTTAAACGATGTAGGGTGAAGCCAAAAAGAAATGAATTGGGCTTGTGCGTAGTAGGTGTAAAGACACATGTCAGGGGCATTAGGGCCGCTTTGCTAAAAGGGTAATGTGAGGGTTCCCATGCCACCCTCTGTTTACCCGCCCAGGTCAGGGGCACTAAATTCGAACAGAGTCTTATTTAACAAGCATTGGCATAGCCAAGAGGTCTTGCCTTTGGGACTTTATAAGTGTTTAGCCATGCAACAGTTAATGTTGCAGTAAGGATATTGTGCTGCATAACTAAATACTTATAAGGTCCCAAAGGCGAGACCTATTGGCTATGCCAATGCTTGTTTTCTGTGCCAATAGTATAAGAACCTCTAGAAAAACCTCAGACCTGTGTTTTTCCAATAATATTCCTACAACCTTAGCAAGGCTGGGGAAATTCACTGACGCAAGCACCATTCAATCCTCACTCCTATTGCCACATTTGGGTAACATTGGTTCAGACTCAAAGTTACTTACGCCCTTTTTTTTCTTTCCTGGGGTCCACAGTCCCAGCCTGCACTCTTTCCCCACTTTCTCTGGCACCAGCACTTTTCTGAAAAACAAAGGCATCCGTCACGTCATATGCAAAGACAGTTTGGTCCTCGCTGCTAGTTAAGTCGCACGACAAGCATTCTGCACTTTCTTGTCTGCTGCTTCAACTCTATGAGGATTTCTTTTTTAATTATACTTTATCAGAAAAAATAATCTGATTCTAGTGGTATGTCAAGAAGAGTTAACATGCATGCTGCTCGATCGCAACGCCATTTCTTTTAAGCATTTTAAGGTCGATTGTGCTGTTATCGCTTTTTATAATGTAATGCCAACAGTCTTTTGATACAGGAGTAACTTTTTTTCTGTACTTGTACCCAGGAAACACTGTGATCGCTGTTTCTTGTATTAACTTTAAGTACTTGGTCATGAATAAATGTATCCAGTCATTCCTTCTCGTGTAAGCACCAGAAGTATTTTCTGTAAAAAAAAATAACTTCAGGACACTAATTAAAAACGTCCTGCTTCCAGAGGTAGATCCCTACTTGGGGATTGCCATAGGAGGGCTGCTGCAAAACCTTTTTCATTTTCCCTCAAAGGTATGTTGTCACCCAGTTGGAGGCCGGATCAGTTATTACCTCCAGCATCAGAAAGATGGGTGCTTCAAATTGTCCAATGTAGATCTGCCCTGCTCTTTCTATCCACCCTTCCAGACATGCCACCTACACCGCAACTGTTTCTGGAGGACCACTTGTCTTTTCTTTAAAAAGAAGTTCACACTCTCTTGGAGAACAGTGCTTTACAAAGGGTATTGGATTCGGAAGTCAGACCTGGTTGCTACTTCTGTAGTTCCTGGAGCTGATAAAGTAATAGAGGCATTTCCATATTCTAAACTTACACCCTATGAACTTCTTCCTAAGAAGTACAAGTTCAAGATGTTCACTTGGTCCATGGTCTGTTTGCCCTCGGTGCAGTCGGCTGGATGGTGGCATTTGATGTGCAGGATGTCTATTTCCACATCCCTGTGCTGATATCCCACAGTCGCTAACTGCGGTTTCAGGTAGGCCAAGAGCACTTTCAGTTTTTCACACTTCTCTTTGGCCTGACCAGTGTCCTCATGTGTTCACAAAGTAATGGTGGTATTTGCTGCCTATCTGATGAAGTCGGGAATACCAGTCTTATCTTACCATAGTGATTCGTTGCTAAAGGTGTGCCTATCCCAAACAGTCTTGTTTCACCTCCAGCCTATGGCTAACCTGCTGACATCCTTCCAATTTACTATCAACATACCAAAATGACACCTGACTCCTTCACAGACGATCCTTTTCCTTGGAACCATCCTAGAAAGGGGCGACCATTCGGTCCCCCCGAACGTATGGTGGAGTACCACGATCCCCCCGGGAAGCCATCTTGGGCGGGAGGCGCGTCTCGGCTGGTATGCCCGAAGCGGCGTAGCCGGGGCGCGCCTTTTTCCCGCCCTGGAGTGGGCTGGCCTAGACACTGACGCGGCCGTCCACGCCCTCGGGGCAGGCAGGGGCGGGTTTACGCCCGCCCTGAAGACGGATAAAAGGAGCAACAAGCCAAGGAAGCATCCTCTTGTTCCTGTGCTCTGAAGCTGCACCTCCTCGCTGCACGTGAGCTCGAGACGGAACGAAGAGCCAATTTTGACCCACCCACCAGCCCCTGAGGACAGCAAGTGGTTTTTGAATAAAGTTTTGATGTGGTAACTCTATTTCTTGCAGGTTATGATGACTATCGTGATAACTTTGAGTATGCAATAAAGAATGGTCAATTTTAGTTGTTTTGCAAATAAAGTAATTCTGCACTAGTGTTGATCAGTAATCATGCCTTTTTATAAGTGGTAATTGTTACTGTCATGTAGTAATGTAGTCATTTAGAATTTAGTTAGAATTGTCGTATTTATTTTGGTCGGGCGGTAAGGTCATGATCGGTGAGCAGTAATTGGAAGATCCCTATGGGTGGGCGTCACCCATTACGGATGGGAGCGCTCGGGGGAGGTGGCCATTGGCCCCTCAACGGGGAGGCGGTCCCTTCTAAGGATGGGCCGCCGAAAGGAAAGGAAAGGCGGTCAAGGCCCCTTCCTGGGTAGGAGGGGCTACAGCCCCCTCCTGGGGAATTTCCCGGGGCCAGGACATCTGCGACGGCAGATGTGGTAAGTTGTGTGGGGTTTGGGAGGGGGTTTACGCTACCTTCTAGACACCTCACACGAGTCCTCGGACGACCTTTAAATGGCGTCGAGTTTATTGGGGCCCCCGTCAAGTCAAGGGAAATTGGTAGATGCACTTGAGGTACACCTCTGTGCGGTCGCCCCTCACAAGTGAGGGGGATATTTCTGGTTTAGGGATCTGACACCGGTTACGACCTTGCCGTTGGCCCTTAAACGTTAGGATGTACAATTTCAAGTTAAATGTCTTGTAGGATGTTAGTTCGGCTAGGTGAACCTTTGTATTAGAGAATATGTTAAGGTTAGCCAAACATCGCAATGTGGAAATGAAATTGTACATAATATGAAACTGTTATTTTAATGTTTTAATTTTGTTTCATATTTTAATAAATACGGCCGGGAGGGTCACTCCCTCCCGTCTTCCAAAAGTTCAGAACCGTTTCCGGTTTCCCATCCTTTGGGATTGTGTTGAGAGGGGGTGGCGGGTATCTCAGCCATATGGACACTTTGCTGTTTTAAGCCTTCCCTCCACCTCAGTGAGTCCAGGATATTCAGGCTATGATCCCGATGTTTCACACCTTGACATTGGTCACAGTGAGATCAGCTCTGATGCTTATTGTCCTCCTGCATCCTGTTAGCGGACCATGAGGGCTCTGATATGAAATCAGTAGTCTGTAGGTTCAGTATCAAGGGAACCTTTCAGATTCCCTCCAGATGTCAAACGTGACTGTGACAGATCTGCAGTGATAGTTACTAGACCAGATATGGACTGGCGGCAGACCACTCTTCCTATGCCACCTAGAGCTAACAACTATGATGGACGCATCGTTGTTGAGTTGGAGAAGACTTCTGGGAGAAGTGGAGGTCAGAGGACTCTGATCTCTGGTGGAAAGTCACCTCAATATCAGTATGTTAAAGTTGCAGATGATTTGCATGCAACTAAAAGCCTTCCTCCCATCCATAAAGAGGGAAAGGGTGCATGTACTTGTGGACAACACCACCGCCATATGGTACTGCAACAAACCAGGCCGAGTGGAGTCATGGGGCCAGTGCCAGGAGGTTCTGCAATAAGAGAAATGGCTGAGTTTAAATCGCCTTTTGTGATTTTCTAAAAGAGCTGACCCATCTGTTTCCCCAAAACCTTTTGTGATGCCCCAGGGGGACCACAACGTGGTCCTTACTTCCTGATGTTCACCCCATTCAAGCTAACGCATGGATGCCTTCTGAGGTTGCTCTTAATGATTACAATGTTCCTAATTCAGCTCATTGCGTGAGTGAGCTGCAAGCACTTTCTGTCCAGCAACCATACACCACTTTCTTTCTAAGCATGATCGTGCTAAGGACTAAGGCAACATGCCTCCCAAAGATTGTAATGCCTTTCCACATGAGGCAGTGTATTACTCCTTTAATTCTTTTTCGCCCCACCTCATCCATTCAAGGAGGTAAAAAAAAAAGTACACATGCAAGTGATCAGTATGTATCAGATGGGAGTGAGGGGTCGACTGAGAGGAATCAGTCTGATATCACTGTTAATACAAAGATGGACTATTTGACATATGATATTTATAATGCCATAGCTAAGAATACCCTATTGGTATATATATGCTCTTCCGTATGCTCAATCCTGTCTGCTTCGATCGTGGATGCACACCTGCTGTAACTTTGTCTCAAAGATAAATAAAGGTTATAAAAATAAGGAGGAAAAGAGACTCCATCGGCTGGAGCTGAAGAGAGCTCTGAACGAATCCATTGATCGTACCAAGGACCAGTCGATGGGCGATCAGCTCTTTGTAGGGTTCTCTGAGACGAAGAAGAGAAGAGCTTGCAAAAAAAAAAACCTTCTCCAGGTGTATTGTCCTTTGTACCAAATCACATGCTAACAGTTCAAGAAACAGTCTCCAGAAGGCCTGCGGGCTCATTCCACCAGACCGAAGGCTTCTACCACACCGCTGGCACACGGAGTACCTCTTTTGAACATCTGCTAGGATGCCAAGTTGGAGTCTATTCATGCATTCATAAAGCACCACTGCCTGGATACCCAGGTCTGTATGGAAGGAGCACTTTTCCCATTCACTCCTGTAGGATCTTTTGGTGTGACCTATTCCACAAACCCACCACCTGGGGAGGTACTGCTTAAGTATGTATTTACAAGGTGAGTCTGCGTACAGAGGTATCCATCAGAAGATCAAGTGCCTTACCTTCTGTAATATTCTTTCTAAAGGATACTCTAATTACAGAGTCTTCACCCACCCACCCTCCTCCCCATTCTGTGCAGTGGACTCCTATTATCCATACTAACAGATTGAAAATCAGAGATTTGCACACTGGCACAATCTGCTGCATCTTGTGGCATGAACAGAAATCAGAATGATTACGGTACACAAGTGGACCCTGTGATTAAGACATTGAAGGCCAACTCCTTTATCAATTGGCTTACTGCTGTGAGGTTGGTATCAGGTTTTTATAATTGTAATTGCAAAATGACAGTAGTATTTTGATCCTGATGAATGTCCCTGAATCCCTGTTTGGGTCTTTACAGGGCAGAAAACCCCTCTGCTCCTCTCCATTGGAGAGTAGTAGCCTCACACTTGCAGTGCAGGTATGAGGAGGGAACCCTATGATGAAGCATGTCTCCGTTGGGTGAGTGAGGCTTTTTGTCCTAAGGAAAGCATTCTCCAATGGTCAACAACCCTAGTGTTCTCCCTTCCTCCCTTCCCCCCTTCCCTTGTACATACCCGACATAGTCCTGCGTGTATGTTAAACCCTACAGACAGACAGTTACAAAAGTTTCATTATGAAGCGAGTTGACCGAATTCCCTGTCAGTTTTTTTGGGGCCATCTATGAGACCCTGCTGCCAATAGGAAACTCACTGGCAAGTATGTGACGGCCCGCCCATTGCATTCACCATCTTGTGCGGTCTCATTTTCTGTCTAGGCACGCGGCCAGACTCTCTTCTGCTAAACACCGATCATTGTCACTGGCACTGGTTCATTGTGGGGTGAGGGGTGAGGGGGAACGTCTATTCCATTATTCTACTGCCAATGCAGCAGTAATTTCCAGCTATGTTGGTAGCTCTTTGAGTCCAGAAAAATTGCCTTAGCACCTTGCATGTTTGAGGAGAACATGATCAACGTCCAATCAACTTGGCGCCTTGACCCGCCCCTTCAAATTGTAACATTGAAAGTTATCCAAAAAAACGAGAGCCATTTTATCAATTATACCCAGTCAAATAAAGGACTTTAGAAATTATTATTTTTTTCGCCATCACTTAAAATTGTTTCAGTTAGTCAACACAATTCAGAGCCGGAATGTTAATTCTGCATCCTTGATCACACAATCTTTTAGGTCGTTGGTTTCCATAGAGCATATCCATTGTTAAGTCATTTACAAATTTAACTGCAGTTTCCACATTTTAGGCCAAGACAAGAGATATATGTTTTCCTCTCCGTTTCAATCCTGCTGCAGTAAAGTTTTGTGTCATCTTTTATGAAAGCATTACCTTTTGCTGCTTCCTTCCCCTGATGCATCCTAATCTGCTTGTTTTATGTGTTGTGAGGAAGACTGCTTCTCAGCCACCTTCTTTTGACCTTCCTTCCAATTATTTTCAAATGCGTCTGCAAACTGTACCAAGCATCGTCGCTTGTCTTTTCAGTTTTAAATATCATAAAAGGGCGAAAATTCAGAACTATAGGACCTAAAAAATACATATGAGGATCGTCCTCACTAGACTAGAACAGGGGTGGGGCCTGGTGAGTGGAAGTACTAAAGTGTTCTTTGAACACCAGTAGATATGTAACATATAGCTCTTCTGGGGGCAGCCAGTTCTGCATTACGAGCCAAATACTCCTCCCCCCAAAAATAATGTGTAATCGGAGTAAAGGAGATTACAGGTCAGTACTTCCTCATCCATATTCATCCCTTACATATTGCAGGTATACCAAAGCAATGAGGTTTAAAGAAAAAACACATAAACAATAGAATACATGCAACATCAACTTAGAATTCGACAATATATGACTTCATTAAACCGTAAAAACGTTAACATGCATTATTTGATTTCAAAAACCTTTGGACCGCGCTGTAGTTTAGAACTCTGAACCAAATGTAGTCTGTAATGGTTTACAAATATAGACCGTCTTTCCCCGGTTTCTGTAGTACAAATGTCATTAATAGAAACGCTGCTCTAGTCAGCCCAACAGGCTGCCACCCCCTTTGCTCATTGGGTTTGAACTGAGAAGCGCGAGTCCTGAATTTAAGTAAGTAATTGACATTACTTCTTTCACCCACTGACTCAAAGTAGAAAGGGAAGACATTTTCCCTCATAGTAACCTGGCCAAAATTCACAAAAAGGGAATAAAATGTGCTGCACTTGACTGATCTGGATGGGTACATTTTAATGAGCACATTCAGAAATCTATCCTGCTGCCATCAGAGGAAGGAACTAGGGGTGGAACTATCATCTCTTGAGACTGAATTAATCTCAGGCACGAGCAGCAGAATCAGCCTCAGAACTTTACGATCTTTAAAGAGCCTTAGATACAAGGGAACTACTACAAAGAAGAACAGTGGATTTCCCTAGTTGTCCAGCGGTAACCGTGGCAACAAAACACTGTTTTCAAGGTAAACAATCATTTGCAAAGCAATAGGCCTCACATTTGCGAGAGTTGAAGCTATTGGCATTGAAATGACAATGCCTTTTATTTAACTGTTTTGATAATAAACACATAAATAAAAGGCATTGTCATTTACAATGCCGATAGCTCAAACTCTTTTAAATGCGAGACCTATTTCATTTCAAAGAAGCGGCCGCAATTTTCCTGGGCTGCTTTAATGCTGCATGGTGTGCTGAATGTTGCAGGAAAGCATATCGTGCCTGCAGTAGGAGAAACTCATTAAAGAAAATAGTGGTTAGAGACTAAATAAGACATACCGTGTAACAACAGAAGTAAAAGGGCGAGTCCTCATGGGAGGCTCAAATGAAGACAAGGCGGTACTAAGGAGGAACTAACAAGCCTATTAACGAATCTGAAGGCAGCATTTATGAAGGATAATGACACAAGCCAATGAAAAATATGGGTGGAGCTTCGAGTCCATATTCGAATACAGCATGCCTCGCAGAGCAGTGCATGCGCAGCCAAGGCTCGACCAAAAAACTTGAGACCTCTTCTAAGGGGTTCAAAGGTGCTTTGCGTAATGATTCCTGAACTAATAGAAGATCCCAGTCTGAAAACACTTTCCGCACTCTTCGTCTTAACAGATTGAAATTTTGGATAAGTCTCCAACCCTAAGCTTAAGAAAGTGAAGTAACATGGAACGAAATGCTTTGGTAGAGACCCACTGCAATTTCAACGTGGTATTTGATCAACCTTTTTTAAAACCTCTCTCAGGAAAGGCAGGATGTCCTCCTTAAAAGACAACCGGTTACATTTAAAAAGAATTTCTTTGTTCTAAAGTAATCACAGACAACGTGGTCTTCCGATTTAACTTAACTTAAAAGAAAAGGGAGGGGAGCAGCACAGCTCCCGGAGCCTCTTAAGGTTTCGGGGACCCATCCCCAGGGCCGGCTCACAGACTGTGTCCCCAATGGCATGGTTCACGGGTTGGGGTGCGGGTGCGCGGGGGCATGTGGCGGGGAGATGAGGGGGCAAACGGTGCGCAAGGTAAAAAAATAATAATAACATTTACACTTACCTTGCTGTGGCGGGTCCCACGTCTCTGCTCCTGCTCTCCTCGTAGAACTGAGGCACAGGAATGACAGACTGGCTCCCCTGACCAATCACAATGCTGCAATGCAGCATTGTGATTTGTTTTGAGCGTCCTGGTTCGACCATCAACCAGGGAATAGGGGCCTGGGCATGTTCTCCAGGCAGGCTGTAATACAGCCTGCGTGGAAAATGGGGAAAGTGCCCATGACTGGTTTGGGCGGCCCGAGAGGGCCGCCAAACAGTCATTGCACACTTAGAAGCGGGCAAACCACTCCTCCCCTGCCCTGCTCCGAGAGCACAGCAGCCCCGCCCTCCGCAAAGGAAACTTAAAATGATAATAAAGTTATTATCATTTTATGTTTCCTTTACAGTGCACTGGTTAAAAGTAGTGGGGTGACGTTCCTGTGTGTCCCTTAGCATAACATAACTTGTATTTGTAAAGCAAACGTTCACCCATTGGGAATCTTGGGGCTGAATAACAGATGTTTATTGTTACCCAACTCAATGGTACTCATATTATCGACCTCAGAAGGATGAAAGGCTGAGTTGAGCCGCCGGCTTTTGAATCTGTGACCATGAGGTCAAACAAAGGCCCCTCGAGTGGACGCATTAGTTCACTAACCACCAGACCCGGAGCCAGCCCCTCTGGACATAGTAGTTTCCCTTGCTGCATTAGCGTGGGCAGTGACACATATGTCTGCTCCCACCCGGCGTGTGCATTTTTAAATCTCCTGCCAAGTAGGAGCAGACATGCCTTCAATGCCTGCAGAAGCGCAAGCAGGGAAGGCTTTGCTGAAGCTCTAAAAATGCTCCCACGGGGTGGGAGCAGATTTCTGTTTCCGTGTCCGCGCTCATGTGGGCAGAAAAATACATATTGCTCCAGCCTACCAGGAGCAAACAAAAAACGTGCTGAGGCCAGGCAGGAGTAATGCTAGCTCCTGCAGCATGCGGGAGCCGACCGTGGCCACGGGAGCCCTGGGGCTCCCCCCACAGCCCCTAACTTGTTGTTTGATGGATGATCCAGGTGGGCACTGGTGCACCTAACTCAAATAAGGGCCCTCGGTGATGGGATCCTCAGAGTATGTTGAGGCTCAGGAGGAAGGCTGCATTGTCCCCTTCTTTTTTTATGACATTTGGCTTGGGCTTTTGGCACGGGGCCTAATAAGGCTTGAGATGAGGGGCACATGGCCCCTTCCCTTTTTATTGTACTTGATTCTGGGGGGATGGGGTCCCCGTGGGCTATTAAGGCTCAGGGAGGAGGGCCACCTGCCTGTCTCCCCAAATATCTTTCCCCAGGATGGGGTCCCTGGAGCCCAAGAAGGCTTGAGGGGGGGGGCTGCATGGACCCTCTGCTGTTTAATTGTATTGGGCCCCAGGGATGGGGTCTCTGGGGCCTAATGAGGCTCAGGAATTGGGGCCCAATGGCCCTCCTCCCCTTTTTTAATTGAATTTGGCCGTCCCAGGGCTTAATGAGGCTGGGGAAGGGTAGTGCCATGGGGTGTCCCTTCCCTTTATATTGTCTTTGGCACTGGGGGATGGGGTCCCCAGGGACTGTGAAGGCTTGGGGAGAAGGGCTGCACGCACCCCTCCCCTCAGCATATATGTTTTGGGCCCAGAGAATGAGGTCCTCGAGACCCAAAAGCCAACCATACGTTGCATCACTAAAGGCTTTGCATGGCTTGGCGGCCTTTATAG
This sequence comes from Lissotriton vulgaris, assembly GCF_964263255.1. Lineage (NCBI taxonomy): Eukaryota > Metazoa > Chordata > Amphibia > Caudata > Salamandridae > Lissotriton > Lissotriton vulgaris. The sequence goes on along the minus strand of NC_141691.1, from coordinate 733,625,589 downwards.
TGGCCGTGGGGTTGACTGCGTTGACCGCATGACCAAATGCCTTGCGCAGCTGGATGGTGACTGTCTGCGGGGGAGGCGGTTGGTGGCCAGGCACTTTGGTCAATCACATTGCATGGGGTTGGCTGCCTGTGTAAGGTTGAAAGCAGGGCCTGTATGGTAACAAAATATTACTTTATGTTCAGTAAGCCCTAGAAATTCACTGAAAAGCAAAGGATAAATAACATAATAGCTGAAATGTTCAGCCACAAAGTAAATTTTAAACAAAAAAACCACTGATTTCACCAGTTATAGTTATTTCAAGTAACGATAACGCGTGCCTTAATGTACCTATATCTTGCAGCCTTTCCATGCACTGATAATTGCCCCACACATTATATCACTCATGAAATCTTCTATGACATCATTGATAATATCACTGCAACATTTGTAATTAAATTATTGATGAGTCAACTGTGCATGGGGGAGTTTGAGTTAAAGTTATCTTATAGCACAAGTTATAGTTACTTGAGACAACAATAACTGGTAAATGTCATTGTTTTTTTTAATTTAAAACGTTACGTTGCTACTGAACATTTCACCTAACTATAAGGTTAGCTTAACCTTTATTTTTTTCAGTGAATATGTGTGTGTGTGTGTGTATATATGTATATGTATATGTATATATATATATATATATATATATATATATATATATATATATATAGTTTAGGGTGGGTAGTGGCAAAGAGTGGTAAGGGTAATTTTAGGGTTTAGGGCTGTGTAGTGGTAAAGGGTGGTAGGGGTCATTTTAGGGATAAGAGTGGGTAGATGTGAAGGATGGTATGAGTTTATAGGTGGGTGGTGGTAAGGGTAATTTCAGGGTTTAGGGGTGTTTATTGAGAAAATTTGGTAAGGGTAATTGTAAGGTTTAGAGTTAGTAAGGGTAATTTTAGAGTTTAGGGCTGGGTAGTGATAAAGGAAGTTTCAGGTAAATTTAGAGTTTTTGGGTGGATAGATGTAGAGGGCTGTAAGCGAAATTTTAAAGTTTAAGGGTGAGTAATGGTAAAGGGAGGTAAGGTTAATTTTAGGATTGACCAATGGGTGGTGGTAGTGGTAAATTTAGAGTTTCTTTTCGTAGTGGTAAAGGATGGTAAGCTTGATTTTAGGGTTTAAAGTTAGTAAGGGTAATTTTAGGGTTTAGTGGTGGGTATTGATAATGTGTGGTAAGGGTAATTTTAGGGTTTAGATGTGGTAGTGGTAAATGGTGGTAAGCGTATTCTTAGGGGTTAGGTGTGGCTAGTGGTAGTGGAAGGTTAGGAGTAAAGAAAAAAAGGGTGCTTTTAGGGGGTTCCTCCCAAAAAAGAAAAAAAATACAGTTTATATGTATAAGTAGGCTGTGTGGAAATGGTGTGTGTGGTAAAGGCATGCGTTATATCGTTAAACAACCTTGGGCCCAATTCCCTCTGGCTGCATACACAAGAAAGATGGATATGTCTTGGCTGAATGTGTGCCAGAATAAGTCTTGCCCCACAGCATTTTACCTGTACTTCCCAAGTAAGAGAGGTAAAGGTCGAAAATGTCTCACATTCTTCTTTAAATGTATGTGTATGAGTGCAAAGCTGCACATTAGCACCTTAAACACAGATCTTAGATGTTTATTTAAAATCACCAACTACATAACCCAGACTCTGACAACAATCCCAAGAAAATATCAAAAAAAGCTAGTGGCGTTTGGCGACATTGGGGGAAGAAATGCCAAGAATGGGTGTACAGGTTTTGACTGAGTGCCATACCATGCCTTTGCCAGAACAGGAATGGAACTAAAAGAAAAAAAAGTAATTGTGCCATTTTTATATAGGAGAAGAGTGTGCTTGATTTGATTTAACATTTTCTAAAGCGCGCAAATACCCAAAGGGTATTTTGGTGCTAGCTTAATACTAAGACCTTCAACTTTGAACCAGCTTAATTAGCTATAGGGGTGCCGAAAACAGCCTGGTCTTTAACCCGTTCTATGCTCATGACGAAGCCGCTCCGTCATGAGCCTTGGATGAGCTGTGCTCATGACGGAGCGGTTCCGTCATGGCCCGCTCGGCGCGAATTTCGCGCCTGCGCTGGACGTTCCATTGAGCGGGGCGGGCCATGACGAAACCGCTCCGTCACGAGCACAGCTCAACCGTCACGAGCATGCGAGCGCCGCTCGGCACCCCCACCCCCTTAGCGCTGCAGCGGAATTCCCGCCGCAGCGAAGGGGTTAATAACTTGTGAAGCACAGAAAATTACCAGTTTTTTCAGAGAAAAGGGCAGATTATTCCACAACTATCATGTGGAGTGTACAACATTGCGACCAGCCCATATCACCTTCTTTATCCTTGAGACAATCTCAGATCTGGAGGTGGTAGATCACAATGCCCTTTTGGGAGAATACCACTGAAATTTACTTTTAAAATACTGTGGTCCCACTCCATGTAGCACTTTATGAGCTAGACATAATGCTTTACAAGTAATAATTTTCCTGACAGGGAGTCAATGGAGCTCCACCAAAGCAGCAGATACGGACTTGAATTTGGAGATCTTCTTGATCAAACGACAATCTGTATTCTGTAGCATTTAAAGCTTGTTTAAGGGTCTCTGGTTATTGCCTAAATAAAGACCATTGCAGTAATCAAGCCTATGCAAAACTAGGGGAATGGCGACTGACTTCTGCAAGTCCAGTGGAATAAAGGGTAACTTCTTTATTGTTTTTATAATAAAGAAGGCAGAGGATGCCAATTTATTGACCTGTGTCACAAATGCCAACCCGAATCAAATGTGATTCCCAGATTTCTAACTTTGAGAACTGGCGAATGAGCAGAACTAATATACCAGGGCAACCAGGAGTTATTCCAGAAAGTGACATCTTTCCCAAAACGGAGAACCTCTGTTTTCTGGGTATTTAGTTTTGAACATTTGCTACCCATCCAGGCTATGATAGCCTGCATACATTCTACAACTTCTTTAATATTGCTTTGCATGGCAACAATCCATGTAATGAAAAAAGACCAACAAAAATAGACAGCTGCACATTTACCCTCACTGTACATCTTCAGATATTCCACTCTGTGAACAACCTGCTTGCACAGAGGTAGGGCTGGCATGTAATCCAGGTAAAAATCTGAAAGTCATAACCTTTTCATCAGTACATGCAGTACTTTTGTGAATTAGGAAAACCTTGCTAATCCTAGGCATAATCCCATGACTGTGATGTCTAATTTACTTTTGTGCAGATTCGGCTCGTTGTAATTATCAGGATAGTTAGCACAAACGTAATAAAAATGCATAAAAGGTTTGATATGAGATCATGTTTCTTCTAAGAGAATCTGGATGCAGAAAGGCGTGAAATAGGGCTTCCATGGAAATTTAAAAAGCAAGGCTGTCAAAATAGGATAAAAAGCTCATGTGAAATACTGCTGAGCGGAACACTCCAGACTTGGTCCCTTGAGAAGAATCTGTTTGTGAGATTTATCAGCATTTCTGATTGTTCGTAAATTGATGCCTCCCATGAATAAGAATTTTTGAAGTTTAGAATTGTGTTGTACAAAATGAATAGTTAGCCTTGGGGCTTTAAGTACATGGCTCTAAAATCTATGCTCTGCGTGTCTCATCAGAAATAGACTTGATGCAAGAAATTACAGAATTTGCAAAGGAAGGGACACATTATGTTTAAATATGGTTATCACCTCTTAAAAAGCCAAATTGTGGTTGCCCTCCAACTCTTTTTTTGTGTGCGAACAAGAAACAGCTGATCCGTTTGGGCCAGAGGAATGCTGACTCCAGCAGTATGCAGTCTCGTAGTATGCAGGTAGCCGGCTGGGGCTGTGGTTTCTCTGGGCCTCCCCCTGCTGCCCCCCAATTTGCTGTTTAGTGTGTGCCCAGCGTCACCCACCTAAAAGTAATAAAGTCCTTGGGAATGGGGTCTCCAGGGTCTATTAAGGCTCGGGAAAGTGGGCTGTGCAGCCCCTCCCTTTTTCTTAGGGATTCACTCCCAGGGGTCCCTGGGGCCTATGAAGGTTCAGGGAGGGTTTTGCTCGCCCCCCTCCACTAAATGTAGGTAATGGCCCTAGAGTTTGGGTCCCTGGGCCACCATATGCTTGGGAGGTGGGCCATGTGCCCCCCATCCCCTTCAAGGCTCTGGGGGTTGGGGTACTTGGGCTCCTTGTGGCTTGGTGAGAGCGCCACCTCCCCCTTTAAAAAAAGAAAAGGGGATGGGGTCCCCGGGCAACGAAGTGGCCTGTATAAGGGGAGCTGTACTAATGGGTTGGACACAGGGCCTGGCCACAGGCGGGCATGCGCCATGTGGGGTTGGCTGCCTGTGGAGTTTGGCTACAAGGCCTGACTACATGCCAGGCCCTGCAGCCAACCATCTACTGCACACGGCCAAAGGTTAAAGACGGTATAGTTAGGTGAGAATTTCAGTGACAACGTAACGTTTTGAAATGTACAAAACCATTGAAATTCACCAGTTATAATTATCTCAAGTAACTATTACTTGTGCCCTAAGGTAACTATAACTCATGCCCTCCGCCCTCACCATGCACTGCTAATTACCCCACAAATCTTCTATGACATCATTGATAATATCACTGCAACATTTGCAATATAATTATTGATGAGAAAACTGCATTGTGGGGGACGTGCATGGGGTTTAGGGCTGGGTAATAATAAAGGGCGGTAAGGTTAATTTTAGGATTTAGGGGTGGATAGAAGTAAAGGGAGGTAAGTGTAATTTTAGGGTTTGGGGGTATGTAGATGTAATGGGTGGTAAGGGTAATTTTAGGGGTTAGGGGTGGTGAGGGTAATTTTAGGGTTATGAGGTGAGTAGTGGTAAAGAGAGGTAAGAGTAGTTTTAGGGTTTACGGGTGGGTGGTGGTAATTGTAATTTTAGGGATTAGGGGTTGGTAGTGATAAAGGGGGGTAAGGGTAATTTTAGGGTTCAGGGGTAGGTAGTGATAAAGCGTATTAAGGGTAATTTTAGGGTGTAGGTGTGGGTAGTGATAAACGGTAGTAAGGGTATTTTTAGGGTATAGATGTGGGTAGTGATTAAGAGTGGTAAGAATAATTGTAGGGTGTAGGGGTGGGCAGTGGTAAATGGTGGTAAGGCTACTTTAGGGCTTAGGGGTTGATAATTGTAAAGGAAGGTAAGAAGTAAAGTAAAGTAAAAAAAGAAAAAAAATAGCATTCATTTTTAAAATGTATTTCACCCTATTATACTTACCATTTGTGGTAAAGCCATGCAAGGTAAAGGCTATATGGAAAAGGCATGTGTGGTAAATGCATGAGTTGTATCGTCATACAAACCTGTGCATGTTGCCCAACTCCCTTTGGCTGCATACAGAAGAAAGATGGATATTTCTTGGCCGAATATTTGCCAGAATAAGTCTTGCCACATAATTTTTCCTGTACTTCCCAAATAAGAGAAGTAAAGGTCGAACATGTATCACATACTTCTTTAAATGTATGTGTGTGAGTGAGTGCATAGCTGCACATAGTCACCTTAAACACAGATTGTAGATGTTCATTTGAAATCACAAACTATACAATCCAAATTCTGAGACCAAGCCCAAATAAATATCAAAAAAGGCTAATGGCTTTGTGGCGACTTCAGGGACAAAAGGGCAAGAATGTGTCTACAGGTTTTGTTCGAGTGTCATACCATGCCTTTGCTAGGACAGGAACGGATTTAGGAGGAAAAAAATGAGTTGTGCCATTGTTAAAAAACAAAAGATGACTTTCCACCAATGGGTCCTATTCCCCCCACCAAGCACAGGAAGTAGAAAAAGAAAAAATGTATACGTTATATAGGGAAAGGAAGGATATTCTTTGATTGCCAATAGTCCGTGTGAGGAAAAAAACACAAACAACATATACTTCTGCACATTTACCCTCACTGTCTGCCTTCAGATATTCCACTCTGCTAAAGAATCTGGTTGCACCGAGTTAGTCCCATGACTGTGATATCTAATTTATTTCTGTGCGGATTTGGTCCTGATAATTTTCAGGATAGTTGGCACAAAAGAAATGAAATTTATAAGCGATTTGGTATGAGATCCTGCTTCTTCTAAGAGAATCTATAAGAAGACTGGATGTAGAAAGGCGTGAAATAGAGCTTCCATGGAAATCTGAAAGCGAGGCTACCGAGATAGGATAAAAAGCTCATGTGAAATATTGCTCTATGAAACACTCCAGTCTTGGTCCCTTGAGAAGATTGTGTTTGTGAGATTTATCAGCATTTCTGATTGCTAGTAAATTGATGTCTTCCATGAATAAGAATTTCTGAAGTTTAGAATTGTGTTGTAAAAAATGAATGGTTAGTCTTGGGGCTTTAAGTACAAGCCATCGTTATAAATCTACTTGTCTCTTTAGAAACAGACTTGCTGGAAGAAATTACTGAATTTGCAAAGGAAGAGACACATAATATGTAAATTTGGTTTTCAACTGTTTTAAAAAGCCAAATAATGGTTGGCCTCTGTCAACTGTATTTTTGTTTGCACTTTTTTTTAGATCTGAGTTTAGAAAGCTTTAGCTATCGGCTCTCATCAACACTGAAAACATACACAGAGAGGGTTTGGATCAACACCCATCAGCCTCTATCAGGTATAGCTTGAAGAAAGTATCATTCACATTTTGGATCAGGCCAGAGGAGTATTTCATCATTGGCCATTAGTTAGGCAAGTCCGCTTTCATAAAGAGTGATTTCCATTGCAGTGCAAAGATGGTGAAACAACACGTGTGCTCTGCATTGAAGGTGCATTTGTCCATCTAAAAGCATTTCCACACTGATGTTAATGCTCCTAATTATGATTTTGCCCCTAAATGTGACTTTGAACGTACTTGTGATATTCCACCTAAATATATTTTAGGTGGGCACCGCTGGAAGCAGGTCCGTGGAGTGGGAGGCACTCTTGCTGGTGTTAAGGAGCCCATGTATGGGACTGACTTGAGGGGCCCGTAGAAAGCTACAGGTTGACCTGTGTGAAGCAGAGCAGGCACTCGTTAGGACCCAGAGGACGCATTCCACTACTCCGACCTTGCTTCGTGACGAACATGACGTGCGTGGGCATATCTCCAATATCTGGGACCGGCTAGACAAATATACCTCGAAGCAGTATCCACAACATCTGCACTGGGAGGGGGATAAATCTGGGTGCTTAACTGGCCTGGATTTTGTGACGGCAACAGTCACCTCCGCTATTGACATGTTTAGTCTCTCCGACTTGGACTAGGGTTACCACCAGGGCGGGTATTGTGAAGGTGTTCCGCACACACCTGCAGCGCATATATGTAGGGGATCAGAATGTCATCACAAATGTCTACTCTTCTTTTTTAGAGGGGTTGACTATTCCCAAGTTGAAACAGGTGGCCACTGAGGAGCTGGACGAACAATTAACTCTGGAAGACCTTAACATGCTCCCATGGGCTGAGACCCCGAGTGGGGATGGGTTCCTGCCTGAGTTTGGCCACGTTAACGCAGAGTCTCCTGGAGGTCTTTACAAAGACTTCAGAACTTGCCATTTTACCACCATGTGAGAAGGCATGATCTGTATGCTCCTGAAACCGGCGGGTGATGCCACTGACCTTACAGACCTCCTATTATGTTAAATAGAGATGTGAAAATACTTAGTAAGACCCTAGCCATTTGTTTATCGACACAAATGTCACGTTTGGTTCATGAAGTACAAAGTGGTTTTATCCCGGGAAAGAATTCTGGCAACTGACACATGTTCTCCACGAGACAGACGACCGCAATGAAGAACTCGCGCTTGTGTCAATTGATCTGGATAAGGTCTTCAACACAATGGATTGGAGATGTTTGCTTCAGGTACTACAGGTGATAGTTTTTGACCCTAAGTACCGGGGATGGGTTCAGCTCTTTTACACAGACCCGACTGCGGGGCTGAGGGTGGGACAATATCACTCAGTGGCCTGGACCCTTGGTAGGGGAACTCCCCAGGGATGCCCTCTCTCCCAGCTATTGCTTGCATTGGTGATAGAGCGGTTAGCTTTATGGGTACGTCAAGAGCTGCAGAACTGGGGAATACCGATGGGTGCAGTACGGCATGTCATCTTATTTTATGCCTATGATGCCATATTTTATCTTTCTTCTCATAGGAATGCTTTGCCGTGGCTTTTACAGCTGCTAGATGATTACAAGAAAATCTTGTGTGTTCACCTGAACTGTGATAAGTCCTTAATATTCCCACTCGCCTCCTCAGTAGGCACGCAGGTGGAACGATTACCTGTTTTGGAATTGCGTTGGGAATTAGAGAAATTTTTGCTACCTGGGAAACAAAGTAGCACATTCTAGGACCCAACAGTTGCGCTTAAATGTGGAGAGAGTCCTTGAGGACATCCAGAACTTTATGGATAACCCAGCCCCCCTTCCTAATGGGCCGGATGGCTATTGTAAAAATGCTGCTGCTGCTGCGATGTCTCTATGTATTGCAGAACTAACTCTGTCCCTTACAGCGCACAATGTTTAAACAACTCGACTCCCTTTTCAATGTGCACCTCTGGGCGGACCGGCGCAGCAGAGTGGCTTTAAGGACCCTGGCCACTTCTTATGAAGATGGGGGGATTGGAGGTCCCACATCTAGCATTAAACTATTATTTTGCATACCTTCAGCATGCAGCCCGATGGCTAGATCAAGAAGAAAACTGGGAGAAGAGGCTGCTGGTGGGTAGTGCAGTGGTGGGTCGCTTACCGGAATTGTTGGTGGAGGGGGCTGGGTTGTCAGCGGACCTCCCATATATAGTCGACAAACAGCTTTTATCTGGCAGAGTTTTGTGCTGACCATTCTAAAGCGATACTGTTCCACAGGGAAATTGACATGAGGATGTTAAAACCGATTAGGCAATTGTTAGACAATATATATTTTCCGGCGTAGCGGGAGGGTGGGTGTGTGCTTCTGAGATACCTATACCCAGGAGAAGCATTCATCATTTTTGAGGAGGACCGCCAGGAATTCATGCTTGGCCCTGGTCATTTTTTACAATATACTAGCCTGGTGGATTTGGCTAGAACTACCCGGCCCTCATACCCTGCAGCCCCCGGTTCCACACTAACACTCGTGGTCCTACTGACCTGTGGCACGGGATGCCACTTAATATCCTTACTGTACAGAGCAATGTGAACAGACGCCACTGGGGCCCTTCCCAGTGCATGCTTGCCGTTGGATTTGGACCTCAACACATCATTATCTGACAGGGATTGGACATGGCTTAATGAACTGACACATACTGTCTCCAGCAATGCTCGTTTCCAGTTGATACGTTACAACTTCCTACTCAGGACTTACCTCACACCTAGCGAACTACACTATTTATCCCTGACACGTCTCAATAGCTGTCCCTGATGCGGTACAGAGGGAGCCGACTTTTTGCACTTAGCCTGGTATTACACTTTGGTACAGGCATTTTGGCACCAGGTTGTGGCTGATATTGTCAGGGCCACCCACCTACACATAGCTCCCTTGCCTCAGTGCTGTGTTAGGTAATGTTAAGTGACCAAAGGGGAGGAAAATGCGCTGTAAATATTTACACTTAGAATTGGTATTGGCTGGACGTAGGGTTGCCATCACATGGAAGTGTCAAAGAGCGCCTGAGATGGAACAGGGATGTAATGGAGTGGTTACTGGCAGAAGAACTTCATATTAAGTTGCATAGACATGCTGATAGAGTAGAAAAGGATCTAAGAAAGGGAAAAACTTATTAAAAGACTAAATAAGGTGTTTAGGAATTATTCTAATTAAACTGTGTCCCCAAGTATAAATATTATATTCTAAATTCGCCCTTTTTTTTTTAAAAGAAAGCTATAATAAAACCTATATATAGCTTTGTATTTATGTGTTTAAATAATTTCGGGGGCTAGTGAGGTCAAATAGCTCAAAGAGTGTCCGAAATACTCTCGATGTAGTTTAAACTGCAGGAAACAGCTGATCGGAAGGAAGAGCGCAGTCGGTAAAGCCTCGAAGGGTAACCGATGCGCTCGAGCAGCTGAACCATGGAGATGGAGGAATGGCCCCTAGCAGGCATACGGCGTTTCGCCGCCATTGTCAAGATCCATTCCTCTGGCCCCAAATGACGAGCTTGTGCAGGCGGGGCCTCAGTAGTCCGATGTTGAGAAGCTTTAGAATATCGTTTTGGAGTGAAATAAGAAAACGAGGAGGTAATTTGGGATCCTGGGGATGAAGGGGCAATAGGAGAGAAATATAGTCATGAAAGGAGGACGAGGAACCGGGGCCACGAAATACTGGTAAACAGTCGAAACCCTCAAGATCTCCTAACGGTAAGGGAAGGGGGACAGAGGGGCACGAGAGATCGTCAAACATAAATTGGAAGTCGAGGGAGGGAGTGGAACACACAGACAGAGCCACACACACAGCCACACTCAGCCCACACAGACAGAGCCACGCACCCACACAGACTGAGCCACACGCACCCACACAGACAGAGCCACACACTCACACAGACAGAGCCACACACACCCACACACAGACAGAGCCACACACACACAGAGCCACATACAGACAGAGCCACACACACAGCCACCCACACCCACACACAGCCACACGCACTCACACAGACAGAGCCATGCACCCACACAGACAGAGCCACACACAAACAAAGACAAAGCCACACACACCCACACAGAAAGAGCCACACACACAGACAGAGCCACACACACACACACACACACACTGTTAACCGTCACAGGCGTCTTTTCTTCGTATTTCCTCTTGGCTCTCGAGTAACGCGGGCCTCTCAGGTATATGGTATGGTACTCTGTAACAGATGTGCGATGCCGAAGCTCATCTTGTATGTTAAAATCAATTTATAGGTACATTGTTAATATATATTGATACCATATAACATTTAGAAATTAGACTAAATTATCAAGTAAATAGTAACAATAATCAAAGTTTGAAGAGTAGTACTTATCTGTTGTGAGCCGCATTTAAAAGAGGCAGCTCTACTCCTGCTCATGGCTTATATTGATGCTGTGATGTCACCTGATTCTTCTTAGTTCCTTTATGATGTAAGCGGCTGTAGTGAGTTGCATGAGTTGCATTAAAGGATTAATGCATAATGTAGCCTCCTTGTCTTGTAATGAAATTTAAGTCATATCTTTTCACCTAATGTGACATCTTTATTTATCCCTATACTGAGAGATACCTCACAACTTCATATTGCAGTTATCCCTTTCCGAATCTACTTCACAAGATCAATAGACTAGGCCTTTTGTTCTTGATTTTAATATGACCATCCAAGTTACAACATCGAGAGTTTTGTATCATATCAGACTTCAGGATCCATGTAACAACACCTCAGATTGTGATCCCCCTAAGATCTATCAATAACAATCCTCAAAGACAACAACAAGCAAGCCCTAACAAAGAAACCTTAATCTGTGACAAATACCATTGTCTCAAACTAGGCTCCTTTATGCCTGGCCTTTTTTAAGGAATGTTGGAACTGGGGTCACCAGCTCCCCGAGGGTAGCATGGCACGAGCGGGAAGGCATCCGAAAGCTTACGTGTAAAGTGACCATACAGCACACACATCCACTGAGACAGTAAAATTGGGCACGCAATGACTGACGCCACTCCATTGAGCTTGTATAAAAAGCAAGTAACTTTTATATAGAGCAGGATCAGGGTAATCAAGAATTGCAATATCAATAACTTATTAGTTTTCCTTCAGAATACATATGTTCCAACCCTCTGTAATAAATACATAGAGGAATAAATATTAAATATTGGATAAATATTAAATATGAAGTAACAAATAACCACAGACCTGACCTCAGCCTTGCTTCTTATCAGCACCTGTAAGGAATACATCACAAGGGCAACCAAATGACATTGCATCTTATTAGTTCTGTAGGCATTTTACCCACTTCTCACCAAACAAGGGTGAGCATTCCACAGCAGTAAAACATGTAAACAAACAATGGTAGGCTTCCCGTAAATGTGGCACTAAATGGGAGAAAACATTTCATTATGATTAAACATCCCCTTGTGCAGGATTAACCATCTTCTTAATCAGGAATAACCATATCAAGAATCACTCCCAGTAGGAATGAGCATTTCCTAGATTGGGGCTATACATTTCAATAGTTGTTTTACCTTCCTGTAGGCCAGAATTACCAATTTCATTAGGTAAGAGTAAACCCTTTTCTATAACCAGGGTAGCCTTTCTCCAGATAGAAATAAACAGTTCCTTAGGCAGAAGTTAGAACATTTCATCAAGGATCAGGCCAACTTTATGGAAACAGTATCAGACCCCTATGCAGGACTAAACATTTCAACAGGCAAGCCTGAGCTTAGAGGACTTGGCTTACGCAGGTAAAACCTCTCCTTATGTAGATAGCAACATTTTCTTGAACAGGAATGAGCTTTCTATAAATGATCAGGCAGATCCCCCATTTCCTGATGCAGATCTGGACATTGCATTATCTCTGTCAAGCATGAATAACCGTTTCATTATCCAGCAGACACCTTTCATTATATAGATGTAGGCGTTCCAGAAACTCTGGCATCAGGCAAGAGTAGAAAACACTTCCTTAAAGATCAGGCAACATGTCATTATGCAAAAACCCACATTTCATTAGGCCAGGATAACCTTTGCATTTAACTGGGGGTCAACATTTCATTATGTGAGCAAAGGGAGCAAGTTATTAATCACTGTAGCATCAATAACCAATTCATCAGGAATAAACATTACATCAGGACTAACCATTGCAGCAAGGGGATATTGCATCAAGAATAAACCTGGCATCAAACATAACCATTGCATTAGCCAGCACTAACCCGGTATAAGGCCAAAATGAGCACTTAACTTTACTCCCAGGCCCTTAATTTATTAACCCTTCTCAGTGTCAAGAATCACCAGGGCCATAACAGACCCCTAACCAGGGGTTAATTCTTAAATGGGTTCAGGCCCAGTTCAGATGCTTTTATGGGCCTGATCAGGGCCAACAGGGCCCAACTACAGTTTCTCCTGGGGAGTGGCGAACTCGGGGCCTTCTCCGGCCTTCCGCCCTCCTCCCCGGGATGGTACCTTGTGATCTTCGGACCTATCTGGCCCCTTGCGGCGGTTCTCCGGCGAGGGGGGAGGGCTCTTGCTTCCCTCAGAGCCCTCCGGTGTGTGGGGGGGCCGGTCCGGGCCCTCCCCTGGTTTGCACCGGCAGGTGGGGGCTCTCGGGCTCCTATTGAGCCCTTGGGCAGGTCCCCTTCCTGGTCCCAGGCCTGGGACCAATCAGCGGGCTTCTGTGTGGGGTGCAACGCGGCTGGCAATTGTAGCGCAGCCTGCGGGGCGTCCCAGCTCTTCTCCCTGTGATTGCGGCCACGGCGGGGCACGGCCCGTGACGCTGCCAAGCGCCCCCGTCACGTGGTGAGGGAGGTGGTGGCGTCGGGCCTATCGCGGCCTCCTAAAACACTACGGCGGTCCTCTCCTCACATCGGGGGCCGCAGCGACAAGGCAGGCAACAGCAGGAAGGCCCCCCAGTCGAGCCGGGCCCGCGGCGGTGAATGGGGCCCCGGGTAACAGAGTTTCTGCTTCACTCTTCTCCCGGTCTGGGCACGGCCCACGCGACGGTCCTCTCCTGGCGCAGGGGGGCCGCCGGGGGCAAATGACGGTAGAGTCGGCGCCTCCACAGGGCAGCGCCAGTGAGTCCCAGGGTTGCGGCGGTGAGTCACCCACTCTTAGGCAGCACTTCACGTGCACAACAGCGCTTTGGGGGCAAGTACAGCACTCGGGGGCACAGCGCGCAAAGGCTTCGGCGCTTGGCAATTACAGCGCTAGGAAGGCCACAGCACCCCTGACAGTCCAGCGCTTGAGGGGAAAACCCAGCGCTCTTCTGGCACAGCAGTTCTGGGGTCGACAGCGCTGGGCAGCTCAGTAAGCTGTGATAAATTAGGCAGTTCACAGGACTAGCGCTAGGGAATAAGAGCGCTTAGCCAGCAGACAGTTTATTTAAGTTGGAGGCCGATCAACAGAACCCACAGGACAGGCCACACGACAGTGGCAAACCAGCAAAAGGGGTTCCAGGTGGCGTCAGCGAGCGCGGGGAGCGACACAGCGCCAATGCCTGGTTGATTTCTCAATAGTCCTGGGGTGGTTTGGTTTCTTCTTGGCGTTTTATGTTTCTTGCACCCTTGTAAATAGCAGTCTCTGGGTTCCTTGAGGGGGGGGTTGAGTTGATGGCTGAGATCAAATCTCCCCAGCCAGTTCCCTCCAAGTGGTCCCTGGGTTCCCCTCCCGCCGGGCCAGGTCAATGGGCTAGTTCAGGATTCCTCAACACTTGGAATGCAGCACCTAAGCCCTGTCACTCCCAGTATCATAAGCCCCTGACTAGGCCCTATTGCCTAAAACTCCTGCGTAGGTTCTCCCCCAGGTCGGTGCTCCCTCAATCTGACAGGAAAGTTTCCCTCCCTTTCCTTTTATAGCACCAGTTGTCAGTTGGCAGTGGCAGTTGGTGTCACCTCACCTGTTCCAGAAGGTTCTAGGAGGTTCCACCATTCTGGCTATGGGCAGGCTGGCAGGCTAGTATTGATACATTGTTTGAAGGGTTCCAGCCAGCTCCTGGCTACTAGAATGCGCCTGAAAGGACCATGCTGCGGCGTTTCCTTACGGACGGGGGGCAAGATGGCTGCCTTGTAGAACGGCTGTATTGCGATGAGGTGGTGGGGATGAAAGTCCAATCCTGGTTGTAACGCAAGTGCCGAATGAGGAAGGGAACCGTGAAATTGACATGGTAAACAGCAGTCTAGAAAGCACGTTTTTGGGAGCCTGCATACAAGAGCTCATGATTTAAATTGATATAGAACTGTGGAAGACAGTGAACAACAACGGTGAGATCAGTAATCGACTAATGTTCCTGCCTACTACCTGCCGCGGGACCATTGGGCGTCTGATCCGGGAACTAAAGCTGGCTGCAAGAACAGTGAGAGGTGGGATCTACGTGGAGTGGAGGTGCTCGGAGCTGCAAAGTTTACGGAACCGGCAAAGCAGACAAGTGACCCCTGCACCAGCGAAAAGGGAAACCTGTTTGGAAGGGTGCTGCACAGCGGCACGAAATCCGCGAAGCCTTCGAGGGAGACAGAGGATCCCTTCATCCAGAGGCTACCGAAACCGGGGTGAGAGAAAGTGCAAAAGCCAGGGAGGAGGAGTCATGGCGCCGAAAATGAATACCGTTTCAAAAGCCGCCGCGAAAAGAAAGGTAGCCGCTGAAGCTGCTGCTGAGACGCAGGAGGAAGATGTACAGCTGACAAAGCAGACGACCCCGGTAAGGAGACATCATCATGGAGGCAAAGTTAAGCAGGCTACTACCCCCATAATTGACATACTGGCCAAAATGGGTAAAGAGAAGGATCATAAGACTGGTTCTGCGGATGTGGAAAAGGGGCAGGATAAGGCAGTTGTGGAGACTATAACAGATGCAACTACAGAGGGGGGGAGGGGTCACACCCCCCTTTTTGCCTGAAGGAAGCTTGGAACCTCTCAATAGTGCGGCAGAGACCAGTGGGTCAGGTTTAAAAAAGAAATCACTAGAGGTCCAGGGAAAGGTTGATGAGCATACAGAGACTGAAATTTTGAGTCCAAAGGAAGCAGTGGGTACGAAATCTACAGCGAGTCTGGAGGGTACCTCGGACAATACAGATAATCCGGTGAATGAAAAACCAACTGATAAGGATAAGGATAAGGATAAGGAAAAGCCTCCTAGCGAATGCTTCTTTTCGGTCTCAGAGGGTGGCGAGTGGTCAGAGGATTATAGCTCAATACTGGAGGGAAGTAATCTGGATTCAGAAAGTGAGCCTGAACATGGTACTGACCCCTATGTATCCACAGCCAGACCACCAGCAGGGGTCAGAATTCAGGAGCTTAGTTGGGGTCATTCGTCAGATGCTCCTTTACTTGGGAGCCCTCATGGGGAAGTCGCCCAGATGTCCCTTTTAGAAGTGATACACAAGGAGATCCTCGCTCATAGGGAAGAGACCCGCCAGGACAGTCGCAAGGCACAGGCAGCTGTTAGAAAGATGCAAGGCGCTGTAAGGAAATTGTCTAAAGTGTGCGTCAACCTAGGCGATAGAATATCAAACATAGAAGAAAGAGTGGTTTCAACGGAGGCTGAGTCGGCAGCCGCCATTACTAAGGTGGATGCCCAAAGAGCCCGATTACAGACATACAATGGAAGCTTGAGGATTTGGAGAATCGGCAAAGGAGGAATAACCTTCGAGTCCTGGGAATACAGGAGGGGGCCGAAGGGTCTGATATGAGAGCATTTCTTATAAGGCTTTTCGAGCAAGCTTTTGTCGATTTACCAGGCTGGAACTGGGCGGAGGAGATACAGCGTGCACATCGCACTCCGTTTAAACCAAAAAAACATGCAAAAGAAGCGGACAAGCCTAGAGCGATATTGGTATTTTTCGGCAACTTCCTATTGAGACAAGCAATATCAGAAAAAGCGAGACCTGATGCAAGAAAAACTGTTGGGGAGATATCGTTTTTTGTCAGGTCGGACTTCTGCCATATAACAGTCGAGAGGCGTTGGAGACTGAGACAGCTGATTTTACCTTTCCAAGCTAAAAAGATGCAGGCCTTTTTGATCAATCCGGCGCAATTAAAAATAATTAATGCCGGAAGAACTTTGTATTTCACGTCGGAGGTGAAAGCTAAAGAATATCTGGATTTTCAAGGGTCCTAAGCAGGAACAAATATCATTAAGGCTTGATAGATAGATAAGTCTCAAAAAGACGGCCAATAGGTTATTCTATTATTCTTCTGTTTTGGTATTAACGTTATTAGAAGTGTGATATGCGGTATCTTAAGGTATTCGGTGTTTGAAGGTATTAAGTATTGGCAAGCTATTATCCAGGGTATGGAGTTTTTTGAATGACTGTGAGAAATTGTCATCTTCACCACTTCAATCGACTCTCCATCACGTGCACAGACCAGGTCTGAGCGCCTCATTTGAGTGGGTGTGTGGGTGGTGGGTGGTGTTGGGAGTGGGGAGTGGGTGGCAGAATGGTGGGAAGGGAGGGGGAGGGTGGGGAGGGGGAAAAAAACTAAATATGAGCTGTTTCGGTATGTAAAGCTTTTTGGTCTCAGTCAAAGAATAACAATAATGTCAAACGACAAATCAAGATTTTGTCTTTTATACTATCTGGGAAAGAACGCATCAGATTATGTCACACATTAAAATCTGTTCTATTAATGTCGCTAGGTTAAATGATGGGAGAAAGCGTCAGAGAGTCGGTCACATCGTAAGATTTAACAATTTTGACATTCTGTGTGTACAAGAGACGCATCTGCCCTGGGCTACTAAAAATCTATTAAATATAAGGGGTTACGAGATACTGGCCTGTTCATCACAAACTTCAATGGTCATCGGGGTGGCTATCCTAGCCAAACAAAATCTAGGTGGGGCAAAGAGAGTGAAGGCAGATAGCTCAGGGAGATGGGCAATAGCAGAACTGACTTTTGGTTATACACTGTGTACAGTTTATGGCTCAAATTTTGATGACCCGGAAGGTTTTGATATTCTAGAGGAAGAGCTGGTAGATTGGCCAACTCCGATCATAATGTGTGGGGATATGAATGTATCGGTTGATTGGAACAGGATAGGGAGCTACGCAGGATCTAAGCCAAAAGTGTTCAGGGCGCTTACTTCACTTATGAGATCGCATGGGATAGAAGATGTATGGAATGCGAAATATCCTAATGATCCGGCGGGAAGGAGACAGTGGCAGTGTCTTCAACCCGTTTTGCGACCAGATCTTGACAGTAAGATTGAGACAGCGCTCGTCTGTTTTAAAACTTTGTGCTTTTAATTATAAATTGTGTTCTCTGACTAGCGCCTTGTAATTACTGTGTTTTTTGGTAAAATTCACCTTCCCCCTGCACCACACGCCTTACTGGCTGTTGCTGCAGCCGCCTCCCTGCATTTCTTCGTAGGGGCACTTCCGGTCGCCCTGCTGGAAGAGCGGTTAGCGCTCTAGCGTTCTACTTCCTGCAGGCTACTTAGGCAGAGCAAGGGCTGCAACGCGCTGCGGGAAGGAGACAGTGGCAGTGTCTCCAACCCGTTTTGCGACCAGATCTTGACAGTAAGATTGAGACAGCGCTCGTCTGTTTTAAAACTTTGTGCTTTTAATTATAAATTGTGTTCTCTGACTAGCGCCTTGTAATTACTGTGTTTTTTGGTAAAATTCACCTTCCCCCTGCACCACACGCCTTACTGACTGTTGCTGGAGCCGCCTCCCTGCATTTCTTCGTAGGGGCACTTCCGGTCGCCCTGCTGGAAGAGCGGTTAGCGCTCTAGCGTTCTACTTCCTGCAGGCTACTTAGGCAGAGCAGGGGCTGCAACGCGCTGCAGGAAGGAGACAGTGGCAGTGTCTCCAACCCGTTTTGCGACCAGATCTTGACAGTAAGATTGAGACAGCGCTCGTCTGTTTTAAAACTTTGTGCTTTTAATTAGAAATTGTGTTCTCTGACTAGCGCCTTGTAATTACTGTGTTTTTTGGTAAAATTCACCTTCCCCCTGCACCACACGCCTTACTGACTGTTGCTGGAGCCGCCTCCCTGCATTTCTTCGTAGGGGCACTTCCGGTCGCTCTGCTGGAAGAGCGGTTAGCGCTCTAGCGTTCTACTTCCTGCAGGCTACTTAGCCCTCGCAGGCTCTCGGGCGCGCAGCGGTCGCGCGCAGCCCCGCCGAAGACCCGCCAAAGAGCTGCCCGTCTGCGCCCAGGCAGCGCCAGGCGCCAGGCACTCTGGTATTATTATTCTATCGTCACATGGTAAGATGTGCTACTCCAAAGCTGAGTTGCTCGGTCTTCAGCACTCCACCTGCACCTGTGCTAGACGCAACCCGGCCCACATACGTCATCCCTTACTACATCCCTCTCAACTGTGCTCTACTATAAAAACATTACCCAAACTCCCCAAGACCCACACTCTCAGGATAGGTCATCTTAATGTGAGATCTAAGCATTAACACCACTCTGAAATTTTCGACCTCCTAACTGACCACTCTCTCGATGCCCTGTTCATGACTGAGACGTGGCTTCTCGATGAAATGGACTCGGTCTGCAATTTGGCGACCCCTACAGGTTACACCATTCACACTGTGAATAGGAGCATGAGAGGGGGGGCCTGGCCCTAATGATCAAATCTCACCTTGACTGTCAATTCAGCAAAACAGATATTAAGGGCAGTGAAAGCGCGCGTTTCGCGATCAAAGTTAACTCTCAGTTCTGCGCGACGGGGCTCTTAATTTACAGACCCCCTGGTGCAGATACCCCTTTCATTAGCTCACTCTTACAGTTTTTGGACACCAACATTCTCAAATCAGCTACCTTTACAATCATAGGTGACCTTAATCTTCATCTTGATAAGGACTCTGAACCCAAAATTGCCACCTTTCTTGCAGATCTTGCGGCTTTCCAACTTACTCAACTTGTGATGGGCTCCACTCACAGAGCGGGTCATCTTCTCGACCCCATTTTCTCCAACATCACTAGCTGCTCTGCAGGCACGCCAATCCCTATGACCTGGACCGACCACCATTTAGTAACTCTTTCTATCCCGTGCAACTTGAGACCTGCAGCGGCACCTACTCCTTTAGTCCAGAAACGGCCATGGAGAAAACTTCATCTTGAAGACCTACACAATCTCCTGGTATTAAATCCCCCACCCCCTACTGAAGATTTAGACGTAAGCTATGACCAGTTCTGCTTTTGGATCACGCAGGCACTCGATATCTTGATCCCGGTTAGATGCTCCAAGGCTCGCACCCACACAGCTAGTCCTTGGTATAACTCCGAATTAGCTACCCTGAAAAAGGAATGCAAAAAGGCAGTGAGGGGCTGGAGGAAAAACTACAATGCTAATCTTAAACTGGACTATGTCATGCTTCAAAAAACCTACCATCGTAAGATTTGCAGAACAAGGGCGGCATATTATGCCAATGAAATCAATAACAGCTCTAACAGCTCGAAAGCTGTATTTAAAATTTTGAAAGATCTTACCGGAAAAAAAAAGTCAACACCACTATCACTTCCCCTGACCTCTGTAATAATATGGCCAACTGCTTCACTAACAAGATTAAGAAAATTTATGACACCTTCCCTAAAGGCCCGCAGCCATTGGCCATCTTTGACCCTACTAGGCCCTCTCTCTCCTCTTTATCTACACTTGAGCGAGAGAGTTTTCAAAAAATCTGTAAAAAGATTAAATCAGGCTCCCCGGCAGATCCCCTTAAACCGGATACCTTCTGTGAAGCCCACGAATCCATCACTGAGCACATCCGAGAAATCATCAACCGGTCTCTTTTGACTGCCAAAGTTCCCTCCAAGTGGAAGCAGGCTTGGGTCTCCCCCATTCTAAAAAAAACCCACTCTAGACCCCTCACTTCCTGAGAACTTCAGACCCATCTCCTTGCTTCCCTGGCCTGCCAAAATCATCGAGGCACATGTCAACAACATTTTGTCTGATTTCCTCCGCACCAATAACATCTTGGATGACTCTCAGCACGGGTTTAGAGCCGGTCATAGCACCGAGACCGCCTTGCTCAGTGTTTCAGAGGACCTCCGTACCATCCTTGACACCGGCGGCACGGCAGCACTGGTCCTGTTGGACCTTAGTGCTGCCTTCGATACGGTGTCACACGAGGTCCTCTTGACGAGACTGGAGGAAGTTGGAATCACAGGGTCAGCGCTGGGATGGTTTAGAGACTTCCTTTCCAACAGGTCTTTTAGAGTCTCTACCCCCCCTTACATCTCGGAGGAACATAACATTGGACAGGGAGTGCCGCAAGGCTCTTCCCTGAGCCCTACCCTGTTCAATGTATATGTCCGCCCCCTGGCGGAGGTGGCTAGAAGAAATGGACTTGCACCGGTATCCTATGCAGATGATACCCAGTTGGTGGTGGCACTTAATGACATCAGTGGTCTGGAGGCACATCACTTTAAACAGACACTCACTGACATCACCAACTGGATGACGGCGAATTTTCTTCAATTAAACGCCGGGAAAACGGAGATACTCCTCTTGGGCAAAAACACTTCGTCCTGGGGTGACAACTGGTGGCCGGATGCCCTAGGCCCACCCCCTACGCCTAAGGAATGTGTCAAAAACTTGGGAGTTTGGGTGGACTCTGCTCTAAAGTTCACGCACCATACAAAAAAGGTTGCCGCCACGCGCTTTGGCTTCCTGCGTAACATCAGGCCCATTCTGAAGTTCTTTGACTGCCGCACTCGCCAAGTAATCGTCCAGGCAACCATCCTTTCCAGACTGGACTATGCTAGCTCCCTTTTATTGGGGGCTAATCTAGCTGAAATCACTAGATTGCAGAGAGTTCAGAATGCGGCTGCCAGGGCTCTGGTAGGTCTCCCGCGCCACTCCTCGGTATCTGGAACCTTGAAGAAACTGCATTGGCTCCCGGTGGGCAAAAGGGTCCAGTTCAAAGCACTGTGCCTCGCTTTCAAAATTCTCAAAACCTCTTCCCCCCAATGCTTCGCCCGCTTCTGTCAGAGTACATCCCTAGGAGATCGCTCCGGTCAGAGGGGCAGCATCTTGCGACCATCCCCCGCACCAGACTGGCCAGAGTGGGCGGCCGCTCTTTTAGCTTCCTGGCGGCCAAGTTATGGAATAGTCTACCTGAAGCTATCCGTGGGATACAGGATCTCCTAGCCTTCAGAAAGGCTGTCAAAACTCACCTCTTTCAACAATAGTCTTTTTGCGCCTTTACCTCACTGTATACTGTCTGTTCGCAGCGCCGGGACGCCCCTTTGCTGGGGCAGCCGTGCGCTATACAAATCTCTATAACATTAACATTAACATTACCTATTATTCTTTCCCACATAGGAAATATTCTAAATTGGATTATATCTTCGTATCCTCAGATAAGCTCTGTAAAGTCAAAATAACGAAAATGCCTAAATATATCTCTTTTTTGAGTTCAAATCATTTTTATTAAGCAATAACAAAAAAGATAACGGCCATGAGGCATCCGTAGGATTACAATCGTATCGGAGTGACGCCGTAATCAAACACGGATCAGTGCATCTAAAACAATACATGCATACATACATCAACGGAAAATAAAGCATATTAAAAACAAGAAGGTAACATCAGTCCGGATCTGTAAATGATATGAGATGAATGAATAAATAAATCAATAGATCAATGGATGGATAAACAGATAGACAAGGCAAACAATAAAAGAAAAGAAAAGAAAATATGCCATCATTACATTCTTACGGTTGTACACTGTTCCATAGAGTTCTCCATCTAGATCTAGTCATATAACACCAGGTATACTTTAACGTTCATGCACAATGTGTTTAACCCCTTCCACACTCATGACGAGCTGGGCTCGTCATGGTGTAGCCTCCTCAAACACTGATGACGAGCCCAGCTCGTCATGAAATAAAGGAATACAGCGATTCCCAGCACAGGAGGGGAATTGCCTTAGCAGCCATGGGGTTAAGGCTGGTAAGCCCATGTGGACAGGATATAACCAGTACAATTAATACCTCGGCAACCCCGCAATTACCAAGTAATTACCAAGTATGGACCTCATTGGTGGTACTTCATGGTGGGTCGAAGGTAAAGGAGGCCTGGTCTAAGGAAGACCACAGTTTTTTGCTGGTAACCTGCCATGGTGACGAATGAAGAGCGGGATTATCGGTGCCTCTAATGCAGTATAGCCATTCCCTCCAGGCATTAAAAGAGACCTCGGATGTTGATTTCCAATTGCATAGGACTACCTTGCATGCTAGTGTTAGCAAGAGATCCAGGAGCTGACGGTCGTGATCCCCCTTTAGCAGTGGGTCTAGAGCCCCCAAGATAATGTAGATGAATTCCCTTGTAGGGTGTATGTCAAACGTGTGCCCAATGTAGTCAAAGATTTTAGTCCAAAATGTGTGAAGCATGGGGCAATTAAATAACATGTGTGGAAGGTCACCGATACCTGAGGAGCAGTTCCAGCAGGTCGGTGTGTCTCGCAGGCCAACTTTGAATAGTCGTTGCGGAGTCCAGAAGGCCCTGTTAAGAATCATATACTTGGTCTGTGATAGTATCGGCGAGACCTTATGAGTGAGTGCTGATGCATGTATCCTGACCCAGTCTATGCTTATCCCAGTGTTATTTGGTTCCGATTCCCATTTGGTTTCGTTACGCCTCATTGATTTGTTGGGTGTTGGTGCAAGAAGTTTATATACTTTTGAGACAAAATGTCCAGAGGACTGAAAGTGAGGGAGCATAGATTTTAGCCAAGGTGTCGCTAGCTTGAATGTTCTGGTGGATAGGGCTGATTTTAGCTTCAGGAACGAGTAAAAGTCAATCGGCGATAGGGAGTGCCTAGTCTGCAGAGTCGAGAATGGCAGTGGCATGTTATTTTCGTGTAGATCTGCAATTACATTAACACCTTTATTAGACCAGTGGTCCCATATAATGGGTGATCCGCCAATTTTAATTGACGGGTTACGCCATAAAGAAGCAGATGATGAATTGTGGATTTGTAGACCAGTCTTGTGGGCGCGATCTATCTGCAAAAGGGCTCTGTTAGTATTAAGCATGATGTATTTAGAGTTCGTAAGGTGTGAGAGGTCCATTGTGAGCACAGCAGAGAGTGGGGCCTTGCCGATAATGGATTTCTCAATGTCAATCCATAATGGCGTATAAGTAGGGTCCTCAGTGAACCAGGAAGCTCCTTGCCTGCAGAGGAAGGCGGTTTGGTAGTTTCTGAAATTTGGTAGACCTAGGCCCCCTTTAACCTTTGGCAGTTGCAGTTTCTTCATGGCAATTCTCGGTTTCTTCCCTTTCCACAGAAAGTCCGTTAGCAGCTTCTCAATTTTATGTAGAAAGTCCTCTGAGAAGGTCATGGGAAGCATACATGCCAAATAGTTTACCAAGGGACTGATCATCATTTTTAATGTTTCCGCCCTACCCCACCATGAGAGGAACTTTGGAGACCAGCCATCTAAGAGTTTTTGTATTTTTTTGTAGAGTATCTCCTCATTAATTTTTAGGGTAGTTATCAAGTCCCTTTCAAATTCCAAACCCAAATATTTAAAACTCTTCGGCTGCCAGGTTAGCCCGGAATCGCCCAAGATGTTTTTATCACACAGGTTATTTAATGACTTCACCTCAGTTTTATCCTTGTTCAGGGAGTACCCAGATACACTTGAGAATTCTTCGATTGTGGAGAGTAACGCCGGTATAGCCTTATCAGCTTTTTCACTCATGACCAATACATCGTCAGCATAGGCCGTGAGTTTGATTGTACACGATGCAAACTGGACTCCTGCAATTTCAGGGTTTTCTCTAATATAATACAGAAAGGGTTCAATTGCCAGGAGGAATAAGGACGGGGACAATGGGCAACCCTGTCTAGTACCTTGTTCTAGACTAAACGGGGAAGAAAATGCGCCGCCGGCCCGTACTCTAGCCGAAGGACAGGCATAGAGGGACATGACTAATTTAGTGAATAGGGGACCCAGGTCGAATTTGTGTAGTACGGCATTTAAGTAAGTCCAGTCTACTTTGTCGAACGCTTTTTCAGCGTCTAGTGTAATTGCAACGGTGGGCGTGGATAAGAATCTCGCTTGTTCAATAACGTGGGCCAGAATTCTCGTGTTATCGCTCGAAAGCCTATTCTTCAGGAAGCCCGCTTGCGAGGGATGTATTAGGGACGGCAGGACCTTCTGTATGCGTTTTGCTAAAATCGATGCCAGGAGCTTACAATCCAAATTTATCAATGAGATGGGTCTGTAATTTTTGTGGAGTTTATGATCTTTGCCTTCCTTGGGTATTACAGCAATAACGGCTTCAGCCATAGTTCCCTTAACTTCTCCTGTGGTGCTGATTTCTCGAAAAACTTCCAGTAGAGGAGTGGCAAGAATATGGGCAAAAGACTTATAAAATGGTGCTGTATAGCCATCAGGGCCGGGGGCTTTCCCTTTTTTAAGGGATTTGATCGCGCTAACAACCTCTGATTCAGAGATCGGTTCATTTAAAGAATCCTTTCCTGCGGCCGTAGGTGTTGGGAGTGTGCAGTTCGAGAGATACTTCTTCATTTTTTCACTGTCAACATGTACATTCCTAGCATAGAGTTTCTCATAAAAGTCTTTGAATATATTCGCAATCTTAGTGGGATCAGAGTTAGGAGTACCGTTTCCATCTAGTAAAGAAGTAATGGTGTTCTTTTGAATTTTAAATTTAAGATATGCCGCAAGCCCCTTCCCTGCTTTATTCGAGTCACAGATTTTAAAACGCTTCCTCTTGTCCAGCCAAATTCCTGCCTTCTCACTGATAAGTCTGTTATAAGTATATTTTTGATTGGACAATTCAGTTAGGACTTCAGAGTCTCTACTCATCAGGTATTTGCGCTGGAGTTTTGAAATGTCCTCTTCTAATTTCAACAAGGCCGCGGT
Organism: Lissotriton vulgaris; assembly: GCF_964263255.1. Lineage (NCBI taxonomy): Eukaryota > Metazoa > Chordata > Amphibia > Caudata > Salamandridae > Lissotriton > Lissotriton vulgaris. Next base: position 733,600,141 of record NC_141691.1, on the reverse strand, counting down.
GCGGTTCTTATTAATCGCAGAGGATATTTTTATAATAAGTCCCCTTATAGTGGATTTCAGTGCCTCCCAACGGATGGTGTCTGAAGTGTCCCCTCTCTTATTGGACAATAGGAAATCTTTAATGGCGGCGTCAAGGGTTTCTTTGTGTTTCGTATCATTAAGAATAGTGTCATTGAATCGCCACATAGATTGCCGGGTAGACGGTTTAAGGTTAGAAAGTGTAAGGGAGACGCATGAATGATCAGAGACTAATCTGGGAGCAATGTCCGCGTCCTCAACTCTTGCCACTGCATTTTTAGATATGAGTATATAGTCAATTCTCGAAAACGAGTCATGTGGCGGGGAATAGAAGGAATAGTCTCTACCATCCGGATGCATTAATCGCCACGTGTCCACCATATGGAACCTATTGCATAGTTTCATGAATGCCTTATGGGCTTTTCCTGGGCGAAATACACATTTAGAGTCTCTATCTAATATAGGGTCATATGGGAGATTGAAGTCGCCCGCCAAAATATGTACTGCTGTGTCGGGAATGGAGATGATCTGTTTCGTGAGGCCTACCCAGAAGGACGGATCATGTGTATTTGGAGCATAAATAGTCGTGATAAAGAACTCAGTGTCATCTTTGAGTAGTTTAGCCGACATCCATCTCCCTTTCGTGTCTGTTGTGGTAGAGATTACCTCCACATTCGCATTCTTGGCCACTAGCATCACCACCCCGTTCTTTTTTGAGATTGCTTCAGACCCTATCACTTCAGTGTAGTATTTGTTACGCAATGTGTGAAATAGCTTCGCCTCTAGTTTTGTCTCCTGCAGCAAGGCTATATCTCCACGCTGCCTACGTAAATAATCAAGTACCTTTTGACGTTTAACTGGTTGGTTGAGACCTTTTACGTTCAATGACAAAATTCGAAGGTTAGCTACAGTTGTTGTCCCTATTGGAGTATCCATAACAGCAGCCATCAGTTATACAATAAGTGATACAGTCTCATGACCCATGCGTATGCGCAACGGTTAAACCGAGAAGAAGGTCTCATACCTTCGTCAGAACCAGCAGTGTCATACCTAGAACCAAATACAGGGAATCGTAGGATAGAGTTTAAGCTCCGGAACAGAATGCGGTGTAATGGACGCAAGTTAGGATGCAAGATGGACAAAACTAAACAAAATAATATACAAAATGCATAAACAATCCCCCCCTTCACTCCCCCCAGCCTCCCTCCACCCTCCTCCCTCCCCCGCAGCCCACCCCTCCCTCCCCAATAGTATAGCCTAAATATATATAAATATATAAATAGCCTAAATATATCTCTGACCATAACCCACTGATTCTAACCTGTGTGGTAGATAATGTAAAACGGCAGCAAACGAACTGGTCATTTGAAAGAAAGCTTCTCGCTGATGACAGATTTGTGAGACATATAAGGCAATGGACAAAGGAATTCTATGAGATGAATAGATATAGTGCATCCCGTAATACAGTCTGGGATACGTTCAAGGCGTCTTTGAGGGGGGGAGACAATAAATTGTTCAGCTAGATTAAGGAAAGAAGATAGGCTGAAGATTGAAACTCTGATCGGGGAATTGGGCATAGTGGAAACACAACATATTACAGAGATTGTGCAGGGGAATGATGGTAAGGCAAGTTTAAATAGAATGAATACCATCAAAGTGGATCTCCAGGGGATGGCGACACAGAAGGAGACCAGGGAATTCCAATCCTCAAGGGCAAATCGATATGAGACAGCGGAGAAGGCAGGAAGGGTGTTAGCACTCCGGATCAGGCAGGAGAGATCTAATAATTTGATATCTAGTATACAGGAGAATGGGATAGAACATACCAAACCGGAGAAGATTCTGAAAGTTTTCCAGACATTTTATCAAAAATTATATGATGAAGAAGATAGGGGGGTAATACAGACTCCAATTATCAAAGATGACGGGCCCAAAGTGGATGAAAGGAGTAGGGAAATATTGAACGAGATCTGACTCTGACGGAGGTAAAGGCAGCATTGCAGGAACTAGCTCCGGGTAAAGCCGCGGGACCCGATGGGATTCCCCTCGAAGTTTATAAATGTCTCGAGGAGGAAATTGCCCCAATTCTGCTGGACCTATTTGATGGTATATTATGCTCAGGGTCAATTCCGGAAACTTGGAAGGAGACTAACATCGTCATATTTCACAAAAAGGGCAAACCCAAGAATAATCCAGGATCATATCGCCCAATTTCCCTTATCAACTCAGACACAAAACTATACTCTAAGGTCTGGGCTAAGAGGTTGGGAGGGGTCATTGGTCGGTTGGTCTCCCCGTGTCAGCATGGGTTTGTTCCAGGTCGTGGTACCTCAAACCATATCAGACGTGCTATAGCCCTGTTTGATGCCCATGCTGCCAGGGGGGAGGACATGGCCATGATCCTTCTAGATGCTGAGAAAGCATTCAAATGGGTGACCTGGGAATGCTTATGGGGGATCCTGGCCGGAAAAGAGTTTGAAGGCAATTAAGGCAATGTATAGCGACCCGAATGCGAGGGTTATGTTTATGGGTCAAAAATCGGACAAAATAATAATCAGAAGGGGAACCCGTCAAGGATGCCCTTGCTCCCCAATTTTATTCTCGCTATACATAGATCCTTTGATCCAGAAAATTCTGAAGTCGGATCAGATTGTTCCGGTGATACTTAATGGCCACACCACCAAACTCCTGGCATATGCCGACGATTTGGCAATTACAACAACCGCCCCACAACAAGCAATGGTTGAGATATGTCGGCTGGCTAAGGATTTTGGGGCACGATCAGGGCATCACCTCAATGAGGAAAAAACACAGATCATCTGCACGAGCAATATAATTAAATCAGATCAAAGATATTTAGACTCAGCAGTATATCTGGGGATAAGGGTGAATGCCAATGTTAATAAGATCATATCTGATAATTATTTCCCATTGATAGAGTCGATCGAAAAAGAGCTTAAGAGGATAGACGTGTTACATCTTTCACTGATCGGTAGGGTAAATGTCCTGAAAATGACTATGTTCCCTAAGCTGCTTTACCTGTTCCGTGCCATACCGCTGCTTTTGGAAGAGGGGACAATTAGGAAGATCGAAAGAACATTTATCCGATTTATTTGGCAGTATGGGAAAGTTAGAAGGTCGATCGCACATATGTCCCTACCACTCGAGAGGGGTGGACTGGCAATGCCCAATATTAGACTATATCACTGGTCATGTTTGCTAGTACAAATGAATTTATTGTTTCAATATGATCCAGGACCAGCAGAATCCCCGATCGATGCCCAAGCTCTCCCCACTATCTTTGAGCTTCTAGTAGGAAGGAAGACAGTGGGATTGTTGATGTGTGAGGTTGAAAGAAGATACTATAAAAGAGCCAGATATAAGATTTTTATGGGTGCTTGGGGAACTTGGATGATGATAAGGAAGATTTTAAAAATTCCAAAAATTCATGCTAATATCGACATATGGAAATCGAACATCTGTGCTCATCTAGGCCAAAATATAAATAGCCGTCTTTGTAGGGAGATGGTAGTTAAGTGTTTGGGCGATGTTATATTAGGAGATTGTTGGCTTTAATACACTTCAACAAAAATTCGGACTCCCTTCTAACCAATGGTTGTTATATACACAAATGGCCCAAACAATTAGATCATTTAGGCCTAGGCTATCTCCCTCGTCGAGTTACTCAATAGTGGAATATTTGAAAAAGGAGGTAGCAAAATAAAAATATGTTACAACAATCTTCTGCAGGAGCTAGATGATGATATGGGAAAGACAGAATCAACAACAGCTCAAAAACTAGATGACCCAGATGTGGATTTAGATCGAGCTTTAGTATTAAATAAAAAGATCTTTCCTCCTCAAATTTAAGGGCTCAACATTACAAAACACTATTTAATTTGTATTTCACGCCATCAAAATTGTTTGCCTGGGGAGTAAGGGATAATGATAGATGCCCTAGGTGTAATTTGGGCCCAGCAGATTTACTCCACATGTTTTATAATTGCCCGAATCTAACACCAATCATTAAGGAGATACAAATTTTTCTGGAGGGGCTGCTAGAACAAAACATCGTTCTGTCCCCTACGGTGATCTTAGTGGGCATGGATGGAAAACTGAAAGCAAAAGATGGGGCGGAGGCCCTAGTATTTACATCTGCAGCCGTAATACGTCTTTTAATTTCAGCTGGATGGAAAGATATCTCCGCACCCACTTTCCAACAATGGTTCTCAAGGTTTTTAGGAATGCATAATATCGAAGAATGCCTATATGATTTTAAGGGGAAGAAAAAACGGGAACTGGGCAGGAATATATGGGCACCAGTCAGAAAATGGAGAGAATATAGACACTGAAAATGCAAATGGACTGTGTGTTTAGAATGATCGGGTTCTTATGTATTTCTCTGCCCTTTAAAATGCACGCTTTAATCTTACCCGTTCATCCTTTTTTAGCCAAGCCGCCTTATTTTACTGTTGTTTCTACTGCCTTTGTATAATTCACGATGCCTCTGTTTATTCTGATTATTTATGGATTATGTAATGAATTGATATATGAAATGATTTTTTTTTTCTTGTACCTTAAATACCTGAAACATCTCAATTAAAAAAAAAAAAAAAAAAAGGAAAGGACCGTGCTGCCGTAGCAGGGGTCAGGGGCAGCCATGTTAGGGGAAGAGGGCACCTGCACCTTAACATTAGTTTAACATTACGCAGGGCATCTCCACTACTAAGCATGGGCGAATTTTGCGAATCTCGTGTTCGCGAATTTTGCGGATTTGCGAACTCGCAATCCGCAAAATCCGCGAATTCTCGCGAATTTGCGGATTTTTTTTGGTGTTCGCGCGGGTTTCTGCCAGTTTGCGAGGGTTTTGTACAATTTCGCAAACGCGAACTTACCTGTCGGGTCGCAAGTTTTGCGAACTTGTTGTTTCTACGTGTCCAGCCTGTTTGGGACACTCTTCTTCATCACTGCCACTCTCTGTCACCACTGCCACTCTCTGACTACTCATGCCACCCTCTGGCCCACCCATGCCACCCTCTGTTTCATCACAGCACCCTCTGGTGTACATTATTGTGGCAAAGCAAAGCACACCTTCCCTGCCTCAAGTGACCTGAATTAATTTGGGGCTGATTAATGTGTCACAGAATATTTTTTTAGCTGGCACCTGCTTCCTTAGTGCTTCCTGATTAGTGATCTTTTGCACTTGCTAAGTGCTTTCATTGTTGCAAAATTAGTTACAACACCTGCCCTGCCCCAACTGACAATAATGAATTAGGGGCTGATTAATGTGTCACTGGATTTGAACTTCCAGCCTGGCTCCTGCTTGTCTGCCTTAGCTGTAATTCAGGACCTTTGTGTAACTATTCTGAGGGTCAGAGCAGGATCACATAATAGTTGCAAGTAGGCAACTGAACTCTGGAGGGGCCCCTCAGGAAGCACTACAGGAAATGGCTACTAATGATGAGCTTGAACTTTTGAACCTGGTAAGTAGTTTCAGTTTTGCTAATATCGTATTTCTGCAATTTAGCGCTTATTCGCGGGGCGCGAAGTTGAACTGGGAAGCCGCGAACTCACGCGAACAGTGCGAGCAAGCCATAAAATCCGCTGCTCGCGGATTTGCGGATTTTGCGGGAAATTCGCGAATCTCGCGGATTGCGAATTTACCGAAAATCCGCAAAATCCGCGAGCGTAACGGATTTTCCGCCCATGCTTATCCACTACACAAGGCCTAGACCCTTTTGTTACAATAGGGGTCACCCTAAACTAAGGGAATAAAAAGCGAAAACATTCTGGGGAAAGGGCCAAGTCCTACAAGGACATTTTATCCTGAACTGATACCCCTAGGATCTTTCCTCCAAAGGCTCTGCTTCCAAGTAGTGAGGAATATAGGGTGGGTTCTACTGCATCTGGTATGCAAAGTTACTTTGGGGTGAGTGATTTACCAGGTGTAGTAGACACCTCTAATTCTGAGATTTGTAGGTGGGAATGAAGCATAGCATGAGAGAGCTCTAGTCACTGCTCCTAGTTATGCAGTTTGGCCTTTTTTTCTGGCAGTTTTCCCAAAATGCATTTCACTGGGCATTTTGCTAGGGAGATCTGTTGAGGGAAATTTGCAGACGCGTGGCATTTACCACACTAATCAGCGCTCCGATCCAGGCACAAGCTCTTGTTTGCATAGGGATTGGAATGTTCCTCACTCGTAATTTGGAATTAGTTTCTGGGGAAAAAGATTGCTACTTCAGAGTACTAAAAAATACACCAACCTATTTGAAAATCGGAGGCTCTTGACTCAGTTCTCTGATACTAATCTCTTTATCTTTACCATGTTATTTTATATTCTGAAGACCCTAAAAACGTATACTATTTTTAAGAACAGGACACTGATACTGTGCCTGCCACCTTAATGATTACTACGCTACTAGCGCATCCTCTTTCACTCCTTCATTTTCCCATATCACCCAAACACTCCTTAGGAAATGAAACCAGTCAGAATAATGCTTGCATTCATGAAGCTAGTGTGGACCATGAACCTAAATACAGTTACTCCTAAACTGGCACAGACCAAGCTACTCTCAAATACCAAAGCTACAGCCCTCCCTGTATCTACTCCAGACCCTCCTGCTTTTAACCATCCTCTCGATTCAGTCCAGCTATACCCAAACAACAGTACACAAACTGACTTTTCACAGAAGGATATCAACATTCATAGGGTTGTTTCTCATGAAAGCTGAGGTGACGGTCATTACAGCCAACTTCTACTGGTCAGATCACATATCTCGACCTACTGCTTTGAACTACTTGACATCAAACTGAAACAGGATCGCCTTCAAGAGGTGACTCAAATACAGCAATCCGCGTTCTCCATTGTTCTCCTACAACTGCTCTACTCCCAGGGATTTGCTCTCCTAGCCCATCCTCCATTGCATACCTCTCGACACCTCAGCTCCTGAAGAGCTCAAAACGTACACTTATCTGAATAGTTTGGAGTATTTCTCCCCACACATTACCCTTTATGCACCCATACACCTGAATACTTTGTGATCGGAGATTCCATACCACATTGGATGACAACAACCTTGAGGGCAGGCACCCTAAGCACAATCAAAGACCAGTCTGCCTAAATAATCTCATAACATTCACTTGCCCTCACTCCAGTGACCTCCTACACATCACATCACATCAAAGCTACTCTCCTGAACAGTAGGTTTGTGGTCTGGGATTCCACTTCTAGATTTGCTCTAAAACAAGACTGTAACCTTCATTCAATTTCACTCCAGAACCCTGGTGGGTATGTCCATTTTCCATGGCACTATCGTTCTGCTAAGTAAGGTACAGCATCCTCCATCCTTGATAGAAAGAAATAAACCCTGGTGGAGGGCTGCCTTTATCCAGAAGTAGTCATTTATTGTAAACGTATTCACTTAATATATTCCTTGCCTTCCACTGCCTCACTGTAGAGATGACTTACATGGCACCTAAACCACACAGGCTGAACATCTTATACCACCCGAATTCCAGGATGCTAATTGTTTTCATTACAGTATTGATCAGGTACTCCAGTCCGGTCTTGCATCTCGGCGTGAGAGAGTGCGAGAGTGCGAGCAGAAGCAGAAGCTGTGGTGCCGGCGAGAAGCAGCGACTTGTGCCGTGCAGTCGATGCGATAGAAGGAATCTGGTGAGATAATCAAACTTTGAAAACAATGAGCACCAGAAATTCGAACCTAATACAACTACAGGAGAAGCCCCGCCCCCACAGATCAGCCAGGAGACAGAAGGCGAAGCTTTTCTATCCTCCAGGAATAGGGGGCTCTTACCTAGGGCCAGGGCCAGGGCTCAGAGACGGGGAACAAACATGAGCAGCCGGAGCAACCGGAGCAACACCGGCGTCACCGGAATTTCCAGCAGAATTACCAGCTCCGATATTAGCAGCCCCACCAGGGAAGACCCACACCCCACCTAAGTCAACAGCCACAGGTCTTGCCTCAGCGCAAAAGAAACATCCATCGGGCCAGCAGGAAACAGAGATATAAGAGATTTCTTGAGCCCCAAAGTACCCATACCAGCTGAACCCCGCCCAACTTGGATCAACTCATCCACTAATAAGGCAACGGAGGACGGGCAGACTCCAAGCCCCACAGCTCCTCGGGTATTAGGCATTTCTCTTTCACCAAAAATAATCGCTCTCTATGGCGGAACATCTCTCAAACCTGTGACACCAAATGTGGTTCCACCCAGGCCTTTCCACACAAGCCCCCCAGTTCCGATCCATCAATGCCCGGAGGACCCCCAGTAGAGTCCCACTCCAAACGGAGCGACCATGCCCGACGTGCCTAATAGCATCTATGTTGACAATGAAGGAAGAACACCAACATCACCTGGCATTCCACAAACCCAGCCCTCAAACTTGTCAAGACCGAGCGCTCTGGAATATGACAAAATGGCCCAGTCTCCAACTTCTGCGAGCAGATGTGCGGACAAGGGGTAGAAGTCCCCATTGATCACAAACCATCTATCGCTGATCAACAAGGCCCTCATTTCAATGACAGGTGCAGCAATAATGCACACATACAAGCTTGACGCCCAAATCAACATTTTACAAATTATCGAGGGTCTGATCTCCGGGATAGACTCTAAATTGGACCACCTGAACTCTCTGATCCGCAGAGCACAGGACAGTACACACTTACAGCCAGAGTCATGTGGGTGCAGCCCAATTCTGCACAGTCTAGAAAAATGATCAAACATCATGACCACATTAATCGAGGATCTTAAGAACGAAGCAAGTAAGAATCAGAATTTACCCGTACAGGACATTGCCCAGGGATTTCCAAAAACACAAGGCATAACAAATCCTCAAATTTGTAGCATAGAAATACCTGAAGGGGAGAAGACCGCGGGCCTGGTGCCCTCAGCGACGATCAACGGAAGCGGAGCAAATGCTATCCTGACTCAGGCCAACAATCAAGACTCCCATCACACCTTCAAACTGGCTAGTCCAGAACTCCAAAATCTATCCAGGAAAAACAAGAAAAAACTAAGAAAACTCAACAAGAAGAGCAAAAATAATTCACATACCACCAGTTCAATTCGGCAATGGCTACTACCCGACAACCAGATGCCCAGTCACACCGAGACTCAGAAAGTGACCCACCCGGCAGTCATAACTAAAATGACAGGAAAAATTGAGTCATCCACGGAAGCCTTACATATAACTAATTCAGCAATAGACCCGAGCATGCTGGCCCACCCCGCAGCCCCCAGCTAGCTCTGGCATTGAAAATACAAAACCAAGTGCCCGACCCGCAAGGATAATGCGATGGGGAAGTAAATCAAGTCCCTTCAAGTGACTGCGAGTTCCGCCCAACAAGTTACCAGCCCTCCGCTCACATAAAGACCACAATGAGCAGAGTGACCGAAGCGCCATCAGTCGCCAACAAATTATTAGCGACCAACGCAATGTCGGATACTTCTCAGCGCGCACCCCAAGGCACTCTTGGCTTTAAACCCGAGCAAGCCGGGAATTGGTCACTCAACACCAGACCACTTAGCCCACCCCTCGCGGCGGCACCCCAGCAGACAACAGGGCCAATAATCCAGGCAAACATCCATTCGTCCAGCGCGGCACAGCCACCACTCATTGGCACACAGGCCAAAAACTGGAAGGACGTGGACTCTGCCAACAACTTAACTCAAATAACACCCCAGGACCGGAAAATAATGTTGTACCCTGAATGAGTCTCACAGGGTAAGTGGGACATTCTCAACCGCAGCAATCTCTTAACACTCTGCGCAAACATCCCAGGACTGGAAGGGACAAAAACCACAGACATCGAGACTATCTCCTTCCTACCGCCGTACCCGGATGAGAAAAATGAAACTACAGAGCTAACTTTCATCAGCTCAAACATGGTAGAGGCACTGAGGAGACAACACATGCTACTGGAAAGCTGGGGCATAAAAATAAAGCCTCAGCCCCTACAAAAATACCCCTTAATCTTAAAAACGTATTACCCGCTCTTCAGCTTGGAAAACCAGGAACAGCCTACTGGGGGGAACACATGCTTGAACGCTCGCCCTGACCACACCCCACATGTGGTGTCCATTCTTTAGTGGTCCAAAGGCAGCATGAGAACTGGCTTAACCAACGGAACCCCAATTAAGATAACAACAAATCTGAGTCAGGGCAAACGCTTGTGCGTAACAAGGGGGTGCGCGAGTAAAGACTGGTCCTGGCTGCCGTTAGCATTAAACCCCAGCTCCTAACACGCACTGCCCTGGAGAAATAGGTTGCTCCTTTCAACGCACGACTAATGGGCAAGTGAAATACACAAACCAAACCCTGACCACCAAGAGCTTGAAAATCATGACCTGGAATGTCGCAGGACTCAAAACGCTGTTACAAAATCATGCTGCAGTGACATTCCTGGAGGAGGCAGATATTATCTGCATACAAGAATCGTGAGTGACTAATCCACTCTCACTAAGAGGATATGCAGAATACGGCAAACTTGCAACAAAGACCAACATATTCGGAAGACCATCAGGGAGGACATGTGTCTATAACAAGCACTCGCGGAATCTAGAATTCACGGAAATAAATAACCTACCCAACATGCTCCAGGCGGGTATTCTGAAAGGCCCCCACTCGACCAATGGAACTTTTTCTATCTTAGTGATCAACATTTACCATAACCCGCATGGGTTCACAGCCAACTTGCCCACGTTAATAAAGCATCTAAAGGCCCTATTACTACAATTCCCGTCATTGGATTGCATCATTCTCGGTGACCTCAATATCCACAATATAGGGGTCACACCTACACAAAGTCACCAGTCTGGGGCTACCAATGCACTGAACGCCTTATTAAAATCTTATAAATTGGCGACAGCGCACTCAGTCCATCTAAAGAACAGCCAAGAGGCCTTTGTTGCCCCCACGTACAACAATCAAACGACGATCGACTATATCATCCTAAGTGACAAACTGCAACCCTTGATGTCGAATTACTCAGTTCACCCGCGCAGCGACAGCGACCATGCCGCCTTAACAATTACACTGAACCTAACAGAAAAAACACGCCATGGGCTACAATACATTGGGGCAGCGAACGGCGAAGAACTGATAAAGCTACCCAGAAGAATTAAATGGGGGCAGGCAGCAACTATCACGTTCAATAACTGGACAAATTCGTAGGCAGGCTGGCCACCGAGTGACCACAACAAGGGCGCAATAGCAACATGGGATGGAATCACCGGGACCTTAGCGGCGATACTTCGAGGGGATACAGCAAGGGTAACCCGTTGGCACCCACCATCCACATTCGGATTCAACCGGGCAATTAAAGAAAGTGCCAAACATCTGAATATAAAACGAAAAGCATTCCGGAAAATGGCACAGCTTCAGACAAAAACAGCTAAAAGAGGCCGCAAAAAGCCATTCGAAGAAGGTGTGGGCCGCAAAACGCGAACATTGCGAAGCACAATGGCTGAAAATCTTTGACCTGCTGAGCCCCGGGAAATCGCAAGAGTTCTGGAGCTATTGAAGCAATCTCTGACGAGGTACAAATCACAGAGAAAACTCCCTCGAGGCCTCTACCTGGGTTGCCCACGTAAAAGTCCTATACCATGAAGACCAAGCCACCCTTCACTCAAAGAACGCACCCACAGTAGAGAAGAGCCAGATTCCATTACCCATAAGAAAGCCCCTCCAGGAAAATTGCTAGTGTCTAAAATCTTTTAAAAAATCAGGCAAAACGGCGCACCGGGCCCCAACGGCCTTCCAGGTCTGTTGTTTAAAGCGAACATAGAATTCTGGTCCGAAAACCTGACCCACCTATATGCCGAATGCTGGCTCCTGGGGGATGTGCCAGACTCCTGGAGAGGCTCGCTCTTACACCCAATCCACAAGAAAGGGCCTAAATCAGACCCGTCCAACTACCGAATGATTGCCCTCCTGGACATCGAGGGCAAAGCCTATGCCAGTGCCATCTTGTCATGTCTTGCAGATTGGGTAAGCGAAGAAGGTCTTTTGCCGCTCTGTCAAACCGGATTTAGACCCGGGTCTTCAACCGTGGATAACATCACTGCACTTTCTTACCTGGCCCACCAAGCACGGTTGCGCAAAAGCCTCCCTTTATTTGCCTGCTTCATCGACTACTCTGCAGCGTTCGATGGGGTAGATCGCGCTATCCTATGGAGAAAGCTGGCACAATGGAATATCAATCCGACCCTGCTAAGAGCAATTTAGTCGCTGTAGCAAAAAACGTGGGTCAGAATCAAACTTTCGAGAGACTCCGCATCTGAGAAGATTGACACGAATCGAGGTCTAAAACAAGGGTGCATTTTAGCACCACTGTTGTTTAATCTATACACAGCAGACATGGAGATAGCCCTGTCCGGGCAGCCTTAGCCACTCCAAGGATCAGGGAGACCAAAATCCAGTTCATGCAATACGCCGACGATCTGGTACTCCTGGATCACACTAAGATAGGCCTGCAAAAGGCGCTGACTGCCCTGGCAATATATAACGATAAACACAGATTGGTAGCTAACCCTCCTAAGTCAAAAATAGTAATCTTTTTGGTGCTATCCAAAAAAAACTAGCCAAATGGAGGCTTGGTCACCTGTCTTTGGAAAGCACACAGCAATATACCTATTTGGGCGTCTGCTACCACGAGCCTGGACTTTCTGGCGCTCATTTAAAGAAAATCCAATGAAAAGGGAAAACCATCACCTATGCCCTCTGCAAATTACAAGCCACCTTACATAGCCCATCTACAACGGCCATTCAAAGAGTACTCAAGGCAAAACTAATGCCGGCCCTCAATTATGCCCAACAAGCATTCCCGGGCAAACTCAATAAGGAACTGGAAAAAATCAACTGCAGAGCTTTCAGGAGACTATTCCATCTACCCAAGTGCACCAGAAACACTCTTGTCCGCCTAGAATTTTTGCTCAACCTACAAAAGCTGGAAGAGATGGCTGCCTTGAGCAAATATTACTATCTCACAACAGCGGCACAAGACAAGACACTGAAGGCAGTTCTGAAATATATTTTCACGGAATCTGGGAACCCTTGGTCAGTCACCCTTACCGCGGAGAAGGATCTCCTTAACCTCGCCATCGATCTTTGGAACCCTGAGCTAGTCAATTACACGGCAATCAAAAACGCGATTAAAAAACAAGTTCGCATGTTTGAATGTTTTTTTAGGTTCTCTATCTGATGATATCACTATTGTATCTTCTTCTGCTAAGTTATTGGACCTGTTTATTGCTCTTGCATTTAAAGTTATTTTATTGTGTTGGAAAGATACTTCTAAGCTATCTATGCATACCTGGTGGAATTTTATCTGTGATGAACACAGAATTTCTATTGCATCTTCCACCTCTGTCCCCCTGAAAATTAAATCTGATCTACTATGGCTTCCTTTCACCACTTATCTTTCTTCTTAATCTCCCACTTCATTTCTTGCTACTAGTCCCACGTAGTATATTTCTATCTTCTCTTTCTTTTATTCTTTTCCTTCTTTCTTTCCTTATCTCTTTCCTTTTTTTCTTTTCCCTTAACTTTACCTATCCTCTTTCTCTTTTTCCCTCTTACTTAAGCTTTTCTTTATGTTTTCGCATGTCATGGAATACTTATGCTTATGTATTTTTTCCCACTATTGAAGACATGTCTTTTGTATTATCTTTCAAATGATAAATAAAAATTTCCTAAACAAAAAAACAAGTTCGCATCCGCTCCCGGGAACTGGATTTGGAGTCGTTGGCAAAACGAGATTTCCATGAATCCCTTTGCCTGCCGCACACAGTGCACAACCCCAAACCCCATCTCACGCAGGCCGTGGGCCGCTCAGCCCTTCACAAGATTTTAGCCTATAGACTACACCCCTTGCCCCTTAAAGAACTATATGCCCTTGAACGGGCAGGATAGGGAGCTCCGGAATGCAGGCTCTGCAATTACAAACGTGAGTCGCTGGCCCATCTTTTACTTTGCTGCCCGGCCCTGGGCATAGCACGCAGCCTTTACCTCAGGCCTATCTTAAGACAAATGGGGACACGCACCGCAAAGGAGGCGGTTAATCAATTATACACATTGACCATAGAAAAGCAGATGGCCTCATTTGGTAAGTTCATCCAACAGACACGGTCCAAGCTGATGGCCACCTAGACACAAATGATTAGAGACTTTGCAGATGCACGTTGGGCCGCCTTGTCATGGATCCTATTCCTTTGAGCTTACCATCATACAGACTTGCCAGCTGACTTACTTGTAGTTTTAATTTTTGTAACTTTGTACTCCGGTTTTAATGTAATGGTTTTGAGTATCCAAAAAATCAATCAATCAATCAGTATTGATCAGCTCACTTCTCTTAGAGAGGAAATATTCCCATTGATACGACCAATAAGGGCTCTACCTAAACCTCGTTTTCATACAGAAACACTATAACCAAATCTTTAACTCTTGTAAATTGGATTGGTCAGACCCCTTTTTCATTCACTTCAAATTTCTGACCTTACTGCATCCTTCACCTGCTAAGCTGGAGGCAGACATTGTAAGCTTGAAAGACCTCAAACACATTGACAACAAACACTGGCAAAGCCAAAAGGTTTGACTTTAATGCCCTAACACATACATACACAGGCATGCACAAATGTGCACACATTATTCTTGGTATGTCTATGTGTGACCTGTCACTCTCTGTGCCTCCTATGTCGTCGAGCTGTTTTTTATTCCCCAAGCTCGTGAGAGTGATTAACATTAATCTTGTGCCTACTGTTGTTCTGTCTTTGATTCATTTGTTCACAAAATGCATCAGAGGCATAAGATTCTGTTCACCAATGCCCGGTAACTGGGCAGGGTAAGGTGCTTGTCCCTTTCGATCCTAGCTCATTATCAACAAAACATTGAAAGATGATTAAAAACCCAATTTAAAGCCTTTGGATATATCTATGTGCTCGTGGAAAAAGAGAAGCCTTGCAGGTGTTTTGGGAAAAAAACGACCTCGTTAGTTTCATGAACAGTTTGAACATTTTGTTCATTTTAAGGAACATGGACAGTCAATAATTTTCTTCTAGGCATTACTGCCCTTTAGGACCAAGCTGAGAAGCGAGCGAACAAAGACAGGGCCTCGGGGGCTCAGAGCAAAGTACTTATTGGATAAGTATTATTTTGTTTCCATACAGCTACAGATTGAACTTACTTTTGTGTTCCCCATTACAGGTACGTGGATAATTTTATCCTGGAAGAACAGATCTTCAAGCTTGTCTGTGTACAGTAACTCTGCTTCCAATCTGAAATGCCGAGAGTGAACCAGCTCTTACATGCCATTTACAAATTAAATTCATCACACAATTATGTAGTATTAAATATCATATTTAAATCTCACAGTATTTAGATCGAATGAACTAGGGTAGTATAAGACACATTTGTTTTGGGGAATCCCCATGACCACACCACAATTGCAAGGAAAGCATTTTGAGCTGAACATTGGCATTTTAAAGATATTCCAATATACGTTTTACCAGTTACAAAATCAGGGGGCATAATATTTGGTTTAGTACAACGTTTAATCTCAACAAAAAAGTTCTTATTAGAGCTATGAGTGATTCCTGTAACCAAGGTAACCAATAAGAATACCACAAATTGCAAAACTTAAAAAACTTGAAGAAAAACCAGGAATACTACTCAAAAAATGGATGACAGAATCAGAAATAGACAAGGCAATAAACATCTCTCGCTCAGATGAAGATCCTCGACAAAAGGCTTGCTGCTGCATTATTTAATACAGCTATTTATTTTTGGTCTTGATGACTATGCCCATTATTCAGTCATTATTTTCTCGAAGCTGCATTACCAGTTTCGGTGTTACCCCCGCTATGTAAGAAAGGATCCCATACAGATCCTTCAGATTACACATTAATTGCATTACTTGATGTTGAAATTTGTCAATATGGAACATCTTTATTAGATAAATTATGAATTATAAACTTGAGACACAAATGTAATTATTTTTTAATCTTTCCAACAGGCTTTTGTATGAGACTGGAAAACTATGCAGCATTCTAGCACTGTTCGTGCTTATTCATACTTATGTAAATACTGAGGAACTATTGTTTGCTTGGTTTGTAGACTTTAAAGCTTTACATGATGGGTTTGATAGGAATTTACTGTGGATAAAATCAGGCTGTTCAAAGTCATGCAGCAGCTACATAGTAGAACCTGCAAAGCTTAGCGGCCCCTCTGCACTATCCCGTGGGATCTAAATCAATAGGGTAGGGTATTGAAACACAATGTGTGTGAATTGATGAAAAACAAAAACGGAGAAACCACATATGAGGAAACCAAATCATGGAATCCAATTTTAAGGAAAGAGAGTTTTACGAAAATACAAAAAAAAAATGAAAATTAAAGCAAACATTTCAAAGGAAAGCTAATTGTAAGGAAATTTTCTAAATTAAATTAAACTTGGGTAGAGTTTAGGACTATTGTGGGCTTTTTGGTTTCAGGGATGTGTAATGTTTCGGGTGGTGAACGTGTTTTAGGTGTCAGGATTAATTGAAGTTCGGACATAGAAAGGGTTTTTCAGGGTACAGAGATAGGTGAAATGTAGGGTTGGTGAGGGGTTTTAGGCATGGTGTTTAGGTGTGTGAAGTGTTTGTAGGTTTCAGGGATAGGTGGAGTGTAAGGGTGTTGGGTGGTTTTAGGGTTCATGGATGGGTGGAGTGGGTCTGCGTTTAGGGTTTTAAAGGTTCAAGTATAGGTAATTGCTCGGGTGGTAAATAATTTTTTAGGGTTCAGAATGGGGTGGGGTTTAGGGTGGTGAGGGGTTTTAAGGATTCAGGGATGGATGGAGTTTAGATGTAGAAAGGGGCTTTTAGATTTCAGGGAAGAGTAACTTAAATTGATTACGAGTTATTACGGGTCATGGATGGCTGGTGTTTAATGACAGTGAGGGTGTTTTAGGGTTTAGGGATGGATGGAGATTGGGTGTGCTAAGGTGTTTAAGGGGTATGGGGTGAGTAGGGTGTAGGCGTAGAAATTTTATGGTCCAGGAATGGGTGTATTTTAGATGTGGTGGGAGGTTTCAGGGGGCATGAATGGATGGTTTTTAGGGGTTGTTAGGGGTCAGTAATGGATGATGTTTACGGAAACAGAGGGCAGAAAGAAAATAAAATCTAAAAATAATTGAGGGGAAGTGGGATGTGTACAATTATTTCAAACCAAAGATGGAATACCTCTTAGTGGGCCCGAATCACATAGATGTTGCTGTTACTCACCGATGCTGTACTCCTGGCTTATTCAAGCACGGCAGGAGTAAGCAAGAAGTATTTTCTGACTAAGCAAGAAGTATTTTCTGACTTGCTTGTGGAATTGAAGGGTAGACCATTAGTGCTACAGTAGTAAGGCAGACAAGCTCATTTGTGGATTAGGTGCAATGACTCTTAAAACAGATGCTTTGGAAAGAGATTTGATTTCGCAGAAAAGATTATAGTGATACCGGTTTTACTCTAGAGAGTTTTGGTCATTTTCTTTCTCATTATGTTTTGTTTTGGATGAAGATTCCAACAACTTTGGGTACTTCATGATTTTTGTCTGACAAGGGAACACTTACTTAAGTTGCAAGTTTACGTATGGCCCGATACAGTATTGTTCCCAGAATCCTCTTTTTTAAGGAGTGCCAGTTATTGCATTCTAGTAAGAGGTGATCTTGCCTTGAACTTGTTGATATCTAGCAGATTTAGTCTTGTTAGTGACAACCATCTCATCTCTTAGTTATCAACGTTTGTTTGTTAAGAAACTAGTTTTGCTCCTCCTTCAAATGGTTCCATCCATGGTAGATGTTTGAGTGCTTGAACTTTAAGTTTCCTCTCCCTTTTTCTCCTCTTTTCATAGGCCTTATTTCGGAGTTTTACCTTACACTTGTGCAGACTGTAGGGGAACAGGAAATTTGACCCAGGCTTGGATCTCTGCCTTTTGAATTACTATTTTGAACAGGTTTCCTGGAGTTATGTATTTCAGTTCTTGCCAGCACTCAACCGTCAATACTTCCTTGAGGGAAGGACTTCTTTTCAGCACAC
Organism: Lissotriton vulgaris; assembly: GCF_964263255.1. NCBI lineage: Eukaryota > Metazoa > Chordata > Amphibia > Caudata > Salamandridae > Lissotriton > Lissotriton vulgaris. The sequence goes on along the minus strand of NC_141691.1, from coordinate 733,582,042 downwards.
GCTGCATTGTTTCTGTTCGCAGTCTTAATACAACTTAATCAAACCAAACTCAGCTTGAGTAAGCATACACTTTAGTAGATACGTTTCCAAAGTTTAAACATTGTCTAAGATCAGGGATTCTGAAGGGGACATAATTTGAAAAGTTGCGTTGAAGCAAAATCTGATGTCTTTGTAGATTCCAGAACTTGGTTCCTGAAAGGTGGGTGGCTTTTGTAAGACAAGAACCAACCTGATAAAGCAAAGGCTACATTGAATACAAATTTGAGGATGGGATTGCCCAGCTAGAGTTCCACTCAAAATATCTGTGTTTCACAATGAAGAGTGAGCACTCCTTTCATTTAAGGGCAAAGGCAGGTTCATTGAGCATATGTATTCTCTAGACAAATGGTGCAGGCACCACAGTGGATGGTGGGGAAGCAATCAGTGCTACCAATACAGTCTGTATACTGCAAGCTGAAATTTGTAGAAGTTGAAGCATTCCCAGCAGTTTGCACACTGGAATTGCACCTAGTCCCTGAGATGTTTACTGGTATGTGAACAGAGAGCTAACTACTGCTTTTGCCATCACAATTATTAATTTGGGCTTATTTGTTGTCAATTCCCCCTGGAGGCTAGTTCCAGATAGTCTTCTCTAGTATAGTACTCTATGCTTTCTTCCATAACTAGACTTTTTTTCTGTAGTACATATAACATTGTGTCCATCAATTCTGTGTGTGCAGTCACTGCTTCCACACTCTTCTTGATGTCTTTATCCATTGCACACTGAATCATGCAGAACTACACACTGTTGCCTCCACCTCCAACCCCCTGCCATCTTCTTTCAGTCAAATAGCTTTAATTGCCATCTTGCCATATTATTTCTTGTATGTCCACCTGGCCAACTCGCTGCTAGCTGCTTAGGAGCCTACCCACGTGCAATTTCCATCATTTTGACGCCTTTATTCCAGCCACCTACATATCTATACTTGAGACCCTTGATACCTGAGAACTCTGACCTCTAAGGAGGTGTTCGTGCTGACTGTCTTTACAAAAATCCATATGCATCTGTAGCCTTAAAAAGTGCTGCATCAGCATCTGCTCCAACATCCTGCTCGCTAACTACTTTGGTGACTGCACTCTGGATCCAAACCTGAGATGTATCCCCCAAAATAGGTGTCTATGTCTTCCATTATTTTGATATGTGTTAGACCTGGCACCATTGGCGTGGGTCTCCCTCCATTTTTGTTGTTGCCTCATGTGGTTTTTGCTGGTGTTAGATGCTTTGGGCACTGTGCCACCGCTGTCCAGTGCCACAGTGCAAGTACTCCCTACTGTAAATTAATGTATTAATCAGTGGTTCCATGATTGACTGGTTTGGTTTACCTGTCAGACCCTAGTACAGTGCACCAGGTGTGCCCAGGGCTTGTAAACCAAATGCTGCTGGTGGGCTTGCAGCACAGGTTGTGCCACCCACAAAAGCAGCCTGTAAAAGTGTGTCGAAGGTCTGCCATTGCAGAGCCTGTGTGCAGTCTGGTACTGCCATGCTGACTGGGCAAGTTCACTCACTTGCCTGTCCCTAAACCTTCCCTTTTGTTCATATAAGACACCCCTATGGTAAGCCCAAGGGCAGGGTGCATTGTAAGTATAAGGTAAGACAAGCCCTAATGTGTGTGGCATGTTCTAATAGTGAATTACACAGCCATTTTCGTTTTTCACTATTGCAAGGCTACCTGTTCTCCATAGGCTAGAATGGGCAGTTAGATTATTACATTTTATAATCCTAACTGACTCAGGGAACATGGTAAAAATTTGAGTTTAGTATGCCTGGACTCAGAATGATAAAATACATCTTTTAGTGATTTGCATCCACGGGGAAGCCTTCCGCCGTCAGAGCTTCTGCCGTCGCATCTTGCATGTCGCCGCTGTAGTTGTCGCATTGCGCCGAAGCGTCTCGCAAACGTCGGAGAAGAGTGCCGCAGCTGAGGCTGCTGCCGTCGCATCGCTGAAACAGGGTGTCGCCGCTGCAGCTGACGCATCAAACCGAGACTTCTCGCATCATCGGAGAAGTGTGCCGCATCTGGAAGATTCTCACGTCTTTATTGCTTTGCACCAGAACTTTGCCGCATTTTCATTGCTGCAACACGTTTGTTGTGGAAGCGTCACGCATCGTTTGGGACATTGACTTAAAGTGTCGCATCTCAAGAACTGAACTGAACTAAGCTAAAACAATCATCTTAAGTATAGTATTGTGGATTTTTGTTGTTTGTGGTCTTGTGTTAAGTCTATGTAAAGAATACTTATTTTTAATATACAACTGTGTGGTGTCCATCTGCAGTGTTGTCACTGGGTTACTGTATGTGGTCACAATTGCTTTACACACTGCCTCTGAGATAAGCCTGTCTGCTCATGCCAAGCTACGAAGGGGTTGAGCAGGGGTTATTTTAGGAGTGTACCCCCTTACCCTGACTATAGGCAAGGGTCCCTGTTTGTCATAAGTACCTACCTGTGACAACTAGAAACCCCCAAATCTAACATTGGTGGTCAGCGGTGAGGATTCCGGACTTGCATTTGTGACTTATGTACAGTGATTGGTGAACACTACTAGTGAGTGCAGACCAAAACGCGACCACATACTTTTTGGTAGATTTCTTTCGGGGATTTTCTATCTATGAAAGATGCCAAATTCACTTGTCTTGGAGAGAGCAGAATCCATAGCCTCTGCTGATCTTAAATGGGAAGAAGAGAAATTGTAATGCTACAAAGTAAAGCAGCTTAAGTACTTCTGCACAAAATTCAAAACTTCCACTACTGTGTGTACCAGGAAGGAAGAGTTCTACAAGGCACTGAGGGCCTGGGTAGAAGCAAGGAAAACCCCTGAGAATGAGGATGGGGATGAGGATGCAGATGTACAGCTGGAAGGCCCATTGGGTCCAGGAGGAAGGAAAGCACCTTCCCCCGCACGTAGCAGTGTTTCTGGCAGGTGTCTGTCTCCAGAGGAGCTGGAGGACAGAGAGAGATGTAGGAGCCATAAAATGGAGATGACCAAGTTCAAGGTGAATGAGCAGCTGGAGTTAGAAAATAGGAGATTGGCTTCTAGAGGAGAAGAAATTGCAGTTTGAACATGAAATGGTTTTGAGGGAGTTGGTATTGAAGGCCAAGAGCTTAGAAATGACTCCCGCTGGTGGCAGCATACTGTCAGTCCCTGTGGAAGCTAGAGTATATATTCCTAAAGATGTGGTGTAGGAATTTTAGAAAAATTATGATATTGGGCAGTGGTTCAGAGCCTATGAGGTAGCCATGTCTTCCCACTGGGTCCCTGAGAGAGATTGAGGAGCGGGGTTGTGGGATACACTGTTAGACTTGCCTTCTGAAGTCCACAATTCATATAGCCACATGAAGGATGCATTAATGTCTAGGTATGGTTTGACCCCTGAACTCTGTAGGCAGAGGTTCAGATCTTGCTAGAAGATAGAGAACAGTACCTGGGTGAACTATGTCACCTACTTTTGCAGACAAGTGAGAAGTGTCTCTGCACTACTTGTTTTTACTATGATCAAACTGAATGAACCAGAAAATTAATCAATCTTTTTACCAAATATGCGTGCATCCACCTGAAGGAGAGATGTGACCCACTAATCTCTCTGTATACTAAAGAACCAAAGGGGGTTGTGGATAACCACAACCTAAGTGGAGCACAGCACTAGACAAAGAGTTGTCTCAGTAGGCTAACCTAAATAATCAAAAAGAGTCAAAAGCTCTAAGGCATATACATTTATCATACCATAATGTATCATATTTTGCATTCGGAATATGTGGAGTAAATCAACAATGTTCAAAAAATGTGCACTTAATTACAATGCATATTTCAACTATACAAAAATAATTCTATATCCAACATCAAACCCCACAAAATACATTCAACATATTATAAAGGAACAGTCCCAATGCATTTTGGGTTCCAATCTGAACCCTTCATCAGGGGATAGATGTTATAGGTCTGTTGAAACTTAAATGTACAGCTGCGTCCTCCGCAGGAAGCCTAAAACACAATGAATTTCAATGTAACCGACTCAGTATTGTTTACAAAAGAGTAAAAATAGAATTTGCACTCTAAGAGGTTAAAATTGTGAAAGAAAGCGAAGAAGAAATAATGTGCTACTAGATAGAACTCCAAAAAGAGAAAGTGTGACTCAAACCTGAAACGGATAAGTGCAGTGTAATGTTCAAAAAGCCATAGCTGGTCACTTGCACGTTAAACTTCATAAAACCTCAGTGAACTATCGCAAACTCCCAGTGTATTATGGTGAATTGAATAAAAAGAGGTATTACAAAAAAGAGGGATTATTACCCTCCAACGGGCTTCCGCATGTATTACTGTGGACAAATAATGACAAAACCTAAGAACATCACTACCAAAACGATTTGAGTAGCGTGGAATATGAATGAAAAGTCGGTGTAATTCTTACCGGTTTTTACGAGGTGAGCGGGCTGCTTGAATGTGAGCCTTTCACTGCTGTAAACGAGAAGTATATCCTATGTACAAAAAATGTATAATCAAAACCTTGAAAACAAATGCGGGTGAAATAAACATTCGCAAGACAACATAAGGAAGACAACGATCCTCACCGCGTTTCTATGTGGTCACCGGACTAATACCGAAGTTCTCGCCGAGCGTCTTGCATACAGAGTTGAATCCGTGATCTACAAAAGTAAACGAAACACAGCGTAATGAAAATGCTTACTACTTACGAGGAACTCAAGAAAAAATAATGAGTTAAAAACGCTCCGGATTCAAGAATCCTCACTTTGTGAAGGAGAAGTGTAAAAGCGTTGCCACGTCTCAAGCTGCCTCTGACTAACTTCTTTTCGGAACTCGCGCACACACCCAGCATCCTGTGCATATTTAAAGGGACTACAACGTTTTTTGGGGGGATAGTGTCAGGAGCGTTAGCATGAGCGCTGAAAAAACTTTATTGGTCACAAAGTGGCTGGAATAAAACATCCAGGCACAGAAGATATGAAAATTAAAGATAGAGGGAGTCCATATATTTCTAAGGAAACAATCAGTTGATCAAGACTCCGTTTCTAGCTTCGTGTGTATCTCACGTAATGAGTCAAGTGTTTGCACGGGTTCTGACACCCGAGACGCAATGCACCTATCTAGCTCATAATCCTTTCGTATTATGGAATTGAGCTAATGTTCAAATGTTCGCGCCTCCAAAAGCATTGGGTGTTTTGTGTGAAGGGCAGCAAAGTTAATGATTTTCAGGGGCTTCTTGATTTTATTGCATGGGAGCACTTGTCCAGTAATTGTTTTCCAGAGCTGCGCCAGCACCTGATTGATAGCAGGCTGACTAACCATAGGGAGCTTGCTTAGGAAGCGGACCGTTGGGTGAGCACCCGGGTCCACAAGGGTCACATGGGAGACTCAGCCAAAGGTGTGCAGGGTCCCCTGCAGAAGAGTGGGGGGGACAAGGGTAGACAAAAGGAGTTCCACAAAGGGTCCCAAAGTAGTCCCCAAGGGAACCAAGGGAAAGGTTTCCAGCCTCCCCCAAAGAGAAAGCAAGGGGTCCAGACAGGTAATCCTGTTCCACAGGGACCCCTGAGGTGTTACAAATGTGGGGGCCTGGGTCGCAAGGCGAGTGACCCCCGGTGCCGAATATTTGGAAAAGCAGCACCCCCTGGTGCTCCACCCCAGCAGATGGCGAGTGTAGCCTTGGGGGAAGAGATTGGTGTCCAAGGTGGGTGGGGTCCCGCAGAAATGTCCCTTGTCTCTTTAGGAGACTCTGAGGTGGTCCCAGGGACCCAACTGCCCAGGAACACTAAGAAATATATGCAGTGGGTGACCATCACTGGCCATAAGGTGTAGGCTCTTAGAGACACAGGAAACAGTGTGACAGCTGTCAAGTGTCACCTGGTGTCTCAAGAACAGATTGTCCTTCATGCATTTTGCTGAGTTGTTGCCGCCGACAACACAGAGAGCCATTGTCCAATGGCTCAGGTTCCCTTTGAGTGGGGGGGTCTTTGGTACTCTTCAGGTAGCTGTGAGGCCCGCCATGCCTGTTGACTGTTTGTTGGGGAACGATTTAGAGAGCTCATCTTAGGGAAAGGTGGAGAAGAGTACTCACTTGGAGATGGTGGGTCTGCTGGACTGGGCGTGTGTGACCACCCGGTCAATTTATTTATTTATTTATTTATAGAACGCCAGAATCAACCCCCAAAGGGGTATCTCTGTGCTTGGACGGGCGGCGTATGGAAGACTATCTGCTGAGAATTCGGTACAGAAGAGAGAAGTCTTGAGCTGTTTCCTAAATTGGAAATGATCCGAACACTGTCTCAGGTGCAAAGGAAGCTTGTTCCAATAACGGGGAACCAGATAAGATAGAGACTTCCCGCCTAATCTGCACCTTTTGATTCTGGGTACCTCAAATAGGGATTTGGATCCCAAACGGAGAGACCTCTGAGAAGTGTGAGGAATAAATTTGTCAGCAAGGTAGGTAGGACCAGAATTAGACAGTGCCTTATGTATGATGCAGCAGACCTTAAACTTCACTCGCTCCAGTGGAGCTGATAGAGCATGGGGCCAGAAGCAGTTCTGGAAGGAGCATCGACGACCTGCAGTCTGTCGAGAGCAGCCTCGTTGGCGGAGACCAGCAGACCATTGCAATAGTCCAGTCTGCTTAAGATAAGTGCCTGGGTCAGTGTCTTCCGGGTTCAATCAGGGAGCAAAGGGAGGATTTGGCGCAGCAAACCCAGCGTGTGAAAGCAGGAGTCTGAGCAGCATGCTCCTTCAGAGTGAGGGCCTGTTCGAGGCTAATGCCAAGATTTTTGACACATGTTTTTGCAGCGGGGGGATACCCAGATCAGTTGGCCACCAATTAGGGGTCCATAATAATTGGGCCTCGCCAAAGAGCATAATATCCGTCTTTCCCACATTGCACTGAAGGAAATTGCTCTCATCCATTGTGAGATAGTTCTCATGCCTGAAGAGAAGGTCACCTGAACTGATAGAGTGAACTTTTCGAATGGAATGAGCAGCTGGGTATCGTCAGCATAGGAGATGGGAATAAACCCACACGTCCTTAACAGATTGGCCAAGGGAGCCACATAGTTATTAAACAAGGTCGGGCTCAGACAGGAGCCCTGAGGTACTCCCTTGGTCAGTTCTGTTGGTGCTGAACGATATGGGCAGAGGTTAACAGCCTGCGAACAAGAAGATAAAAGTCCAATCTCCTCCAGTCTCCTGAGCAGTATCTGACGGGAAACCGCATTGAACGCGGCGGATAGGTCCAACAGCACTAAAATCGTGGAATGCCCCCTATCTAGGGTCATCCTGATGTTATCTGTGACCGCTACTAGGGCTGATTCTGTGCTGTATTTAGGCTGTAAGCCTGACTGAGAGGGGTCAAGGCTACCCGTCCGTTCGACATGGCTGGATAGATGTTTGTTTATATGCTTCTACAGTAACTTGCTCAGGAAAGGGAGGAGAGAGATGGGACGGAGGTTAGAGAACTCAGTCAGCGGGGCCTTGATGTTCTTGCGGATAGGCATGACCTGTGCTGCTTTCCATTCTAAAAGAACATGGCCCTCTCTCAGAGAGAGATTGAGAAGATACTCTATAGAAGGGAACAGTTCACAGGCAGGAGAAGTGGTGATCTTGGCCGGGATGGTTTCCAATGGGGAGCCTGATTTAACAATGCAAATCAGTGACTCTACCTTTACCTGTGTAACCGGGGTCAAGTTCCCCTCCCAGTAACTGAGTGGATGTCTGCGCAGGCAGAGGAGGTGTGATAATTGTGGATTGACTCCCTGACAAAACTATTTTATCATAAATGCGCTCTATTTTCTGTGTAAAAGAAGTTCTGATGTCATTGCAGTTTTGGTGTAGGAACTACTGGGTTCTCACACGCTTTCGGGTTAGTAAAGGATAGGAGAACGCGGTATAACACTTCGGGGTCATTATGAGCCTGATCCAATTGCAGTGCTATATGGGCTTTGCTAGCAGCCCTAATTTTCCCATGGTAATCGGCCAGTGTGGCAAAGAACCGATCTCTGTCTTTCTCATCATGGGTAAGACGCCATCGTTTTTCATGCTTTCTACAAAGTTGTTTCTGAGCTTGAAGTTTAGGGGGGGGATACCAAGCAGTCTGAGGGCGCTTGGAGATGATGGGGAGAGATTTCAGTGGTGCTAACTGATCAATAGCGCTAGAAACAGCCAGATTGTATTTGGCAAGGGCATCCTCTATGTTGTCTGCTGCTGAGATACATGGCTCTACAAAAGAGGCTTGGAAGCCCTCCGGGGTGACTCTCTTCCATTGTCTGCAAAGATGGTAAGTAGCAGGGCTAGGGATATTTGTCTTCCTTGGGGCCTGAATAGAAAATTCAATTGACGCGTGGTCTGACCATGGCAATAGCTGCGGAGGTTCACAAAAAACGTTGGAAGAGTTGGAAAAAATAATATCCAATGTCTGGCCAGCTATATGAGTGGGGCCCCAGTTGAGCTTGGTTAATCACAATAGGGCTAGATCTGACAGGAGTGTCCCGGCATCCACATTGGAAGTACACTCACTATTAATGTTGAAATCGCCCAGCAGTAGAAAATTACTGCTTACGATCACATGAGGAGCAATAAATTCAGTGAGTTGTAGAGAAAATTCAGTTAGAGGGCCAGGGCGTCAATAAACTAGGGCCCCCTTCCAGCTCATTTGCGATGAGAGATCGAGTCGAAAGACCATAACTTCCATGGTCGAGTCATTTGGATGCTCTGATATGGTGACCTTGATGCTGTCTCTATGTACTATGGCAATTCCACCCCTCTTCTTTGATTGTCTATCCATCCGAACAAGCCTATATCCCTCAGGCAAAGCAAGAGTGATGGAGGGGACGGAGTGGGGCTTCAGCCATGTTTCAGTCAAGAACCCAAGTTCAGGCTGCACAGAGGAGAGGAGATCCCCGCGGCAAAATGCTTGGGTAGAGATCTTACATTACATAGTAAACTTCTCCACCCCAGCTGGGAGTTGTTGGAAAATTTGCCTGTGTTGGTTATGGGGAGTCCTAAATAAAGGAGTTAGGACGTTGCGGATTGAAGGGCAAAGGGTTGTATATTAGCAGAGGCATAGCGAGGGGCCGCGTCAAGAATGCCCTGAAACCGGCAAGTTAGGAATGAGAAGAGCCCTCCAGGGATAGCCAAGTGTCAGATCGACCGACGGGGCAGGGATTAGATCTCATCTTCAACAACGTTTTGGTAGAGCATACTAAGCTCAGTGGGGGGCCATGGTCTGATGTAAGTTGACCAGGGTCCCTGGCTCCTGGCGACTCCAGAGCAAGGACGGACAGGCTCGGACGGGCGCAGACGGGCTTGCCTTCGGCGCGCTACCGGCACACCCGCTGCGCGGCGAGAATGACATCCCGTTAAATAGAGGGGGTTGTGCAACTAGAGTGCTAACCTCCCTCTTTACCGGAAATGAGACCAGCCTCCCTCCACACAAACGAGCTAGCCTCGCGGTGGACCGGGGAGAAGTGGTCAGAAGCAAGAGTGTAGGGTAGGTGAGCAATTAAACATAAAACATTAATGCATAACATGTGCAATCTCTAATGTTAAAAAGACAGACTTATCAGCATAACACTCAAGCCACACTGTCAGCGTCCGTCCGCTCGCTGCGAGGATAACATCCAGTTATATAGAGGGGGTTGTGCCACTAGAGCGCTAACCTCCCTCTTTACTGGAAATGAGACCAGCCTCCCTCCACAAAAACGAGCTAGCCTCGCAGTGGACCGGGGAGAAGGGGTCAGAAGCAAGAGTGCAGGGTTGGTGAGCAATTAAACATAAAACATTAATGCATAAAATGTGCAATCTCTAATGTTAAAAAGACAGATTTGTCAGCATAACACTCAAGCCACACTGCCAGCGCACATAGGGGTGCTCAAGAGGACATGGAGCCTGAGAGGGAGCCCAGGAACCTGCCTTAGAGAGAAGAGGCAGGGGTGCGGGAAACCAGCCCCCAAAGTTCCCACGGCCCAGGAGGAGGTAGACCTCGAGGGGGATGCCCTGGAGCCTACCGGGGAACAGGGAGCTGAACTGGGGGACCTGCCTGAGCTGACCCATTGGCAGCAGCAAGGAGGCTTTTCCAGGGAAGAAATCTGCCAGGAGCAAAGAGAATGCCCTTCTCTTGAGGGCTTGCGGCAACAGGCTGCAAGCCAGGCAGCAGGTGATCAGCTTGGATCACATTTGATCTACTGGGAGAACGGTCTCCTGTATAGTGAGCCTAAGGTTGCTGAGCCTGGGTCAGCCCGTGTGCTTGTGGTACCCCAGAGCTTCGGAGCCTTCCTACTGGGGCTGGCTCATGATGTGCCTTTGGCAGGACATTTGGGGCAGGACAAGACCTTTGAGAGGCTTGTCACCCACTTTCATTGGCACCAAATGCGCAAGAGTTTAGACACTCATTACACTCTTGGTGGACCATGCCACCCGTGAGGACAGTAACGGCCCCCGTGGTGGGACGAGCACTGATGGAGCCTTCGTCAGTAGGAGGTTACTTCCACAGGAACAGAGGTGGAGTGCTATTGAACGTGAGGCATTTGCTGTGGTCTGTCTGAACCCGGAAGTGAGTCCCAAACAGGTATGGTCTCCGCTTCTTCAGTGCCCAGACCGCAGTAAATGCCTCACGTTCAATAGCACGCCACCTCTGTTCCCGTGGAAGTAACCTCCTGCTGATGAAGGCTACAGGTTTATTTAGGCCCTTCTCATTCATCTGTGGCAAAACAGCCCCCACACCATGCTCTGAAGCGTCTGTCTGAAAGATAAACTCTTTGGAGAAGTTGGGTGCCAGAAGCACAGGTGCCGTGCACATGGCAGCTTTCAGGGCCTCAAAAGCTTTCTGACAGGTGTCAGTCCAAATCACCTTCTTGGGCTGCTTCCTAGAAGTCAGCTCTGTCAAGGGTGCAACACTGTTGCCATACCCCTTGACAAACCTTCTGTAATACCCTGTGAGTCCTAAAAAGGCTCTCACCTCTTTCTGGGTTTTGGGGGGCTCCCAAGCCAGGATGGTTTCAATCTTCGGTTGTAGGGGCGCCACCTGGCCACTCCCAACTTGGTGTCTCAAGTACACCACGGAAACCTGCCCGATCTGGCACTTACTCGCCTTGATCGTGAGGCATGCCTTCCGCAGCACCAACAACACTTCCCAGAGGTGGCGCAGATGTTCTTCCCAACTGGTGCTGAACACTGCGATGTCATCTAGGTAGGTGGCACTGAACTCATGCAGTCCAACCAACACCTGGTTGACCAACCTCTGAAAGGTGGCAGGGGCATTCTTCATCCCAAAGGGCATAACCCGGAACTGGAAATGCCCATCTGGTGTTGGGAATGCTGACCTCTCCTTTGCCCCATCAGTCAATGCGATCTGTCAGTACCCAGACGTCAAGTCAAGCATGCTCAGGTACCATGCAGCCTCTATCCGATCAATGAGCTCATCAGCTCTGAGGATGGTGTGCGCGTCAGTCTTGGTGACTAAATTGATCCCTCGGTAGTCCACACAGAACCGGAGTTCGGGTGTGGATGTTATTTTCGGTTGTTTTAGTTATTCCTTGTGATGGCAGCAAGCTTCACTCTGCACCTGCGTTTTATTATGACTATCTGCTGAAAAGATAAAATATTGTAAAACACAATGAACAATTACTGAAGGGAAAAGGTACACATGTGCCTTAATGTAGAGAACTAAAAGATTCTGATAAATGTTATGGAATATGGGGAGTTATTACCTGAAATACGGTTACAGGTACACAAAGCAGGTGTCAACATAGGACATCCTTTGACCTTCATACATACCTAGTTCACAGACATGAGAAACTATCTTAACAGTAGGATGGGTCAGGGTTATTGACCTGTATGCATGCTACTGAAAGTCCTTTGAGGGTGGTGCTGGCTAATAAGCATGACATGCTAAGTTGGATTCTAGGAGCTGAAGTAATTAATTAAGTTGAGCCTGTCTTTTTTTTCCTGCAGCCCCTTCATGGTTGAATAGAGATGCACAAGGAGTCTCAGTTTTTCAGACAGTTCCATCTTGTGTCACAATTACATCATTTGTATAGACAGTATTGTCTGCAGTATTGCGCATGTTTTGTGCCTGGTCGATGCACAAGTGTGTTAAAAGAGCGCATCTCTGTCCGTGCTGGTCTTCGGTAGACAGCAGGGCACTGTCCTCTCGGAGTTGATGATAGATGAACTGCTGTTGTGAGTTATGCTGGGTGTGACTGCAAGGTGCAAAGTAGATGGAGTGCAGGTCAGTGTGTGGCAAGAGTCACCAGATGATGTCTTCATGGCAATGTTGCCTTTCAGTTGGAATATTTAGAAGCTTGCAGAGCAATACTGGTGCTGGCATTGCAGAGCTAAAGGGAAGCATGACAGCCATTTTGGGATGGTATCAGAGGTGCCTTCTCTCGTTTAGCTATACCAGGATTTTATATTATCCAAGCTGGAAGTTGACTTCCGCCTGGGTTGGAAATGTGCAGCTTGTAAGTCTTCAAAGAGCCTCTTCTTTTATTTATTTATTTATTTTATTTATTGAAGTTTTGTATAGCGCTAGCTGGACCCGAGGGTATCAGAGCGCTTCACAGCAAATAGAGAGATGCAACCAGGACAATAAGCATGGAAATCAAGAATCAGAAACGATAGGAGGGAAATATAGCCTGTACACCAACAGAACAACAACAATAATAACGCAGTAAGAGACGGAGTTCGGGGGCGAATCAGTTAGTTCTGAATTCCGCAAAGGCTATCAGATTTCTGCTGTTGGGAGGTGGGCTTCTCGCTAAGCACCGGAGCGTTCAAGGAAGAGGGCTTTGAGTAGCGTTTTGAATTGTGGGAAGGAGGCGGTCGTTCTGATATGTGGGGGGATGGAGTTCCAAATCCTGGGAGCGTTCCCCGCAAAAGATTTGTTTGAGGTCTTGCGTTTCTGTGATTTCAGCGGGATGAGCAGGAGTGTGTTGGAGCTTCTGAGGTTCCTGGATTGACCAGCCCTTTTGAGTTTAGAGGCCAGGTATTCTGGTTTGCCTGTATGCAAGGCTTTTGCCCAGTCCACTGGCTGTTTATGCTGCTCTGCAATCCCTTTGAAATTGGTGTCTGGTTGTTTCCTTCAAGTTCCTGTGTTGTCAAGGGTATGGGTAGGTAGGTGATTATTATTTGTGTATACTGTAGTTGAATCCATATAAGCTGTTGTATGGGTATTCGGATGAGGTCTTTCTGGGTGTGTTTTTGAAGTGTGTGAATAATACTTTTTTATGTCCTGGTGAAAGCTAGATCCTCGTTTTGTAATCACTGCCTAAAAGCATCTCTAACCCCAAGGGGTCCACACTAATGAAGCGCAGTCCTCGATGATCTGTCTAAATACTTGAGATTCTTTTCACAAGGTTTCTATTACAAACTATAACACGAATCTGAAATAGCACAGAAGTGATAAATACATTCGGAGGTGTAGCTTGTATTCCATTGGTGAAGCTTTGGGCATCATAGTTTTCACTAATATTTCACTAGATGAAGCCCTTCCACTTGTGATAGGCACCCTAGAAAAGTGCTAAATTCGGCTGTACACGCCACTACAGACGTAAGCATCCCGTCCTGATCTGGGTCGGCAAAAATGACTCATTCTTTTCAGAGAAAACTGTTCTCTCCAAACAAAGGGCATTGCCATGGGTTCTATTGGGCGAGCTGCACCTGACCAATCTAAGTGAGACCCAATAAGAGAAAGATCAAGTTTAGAGTAGCCACCTATAAAATAAGAATATAGAAAAGATATAGCAACACTTATCTCCTAAATTAGAGAGGTAGTTAGGTGACAGTCATAGTTTTCAGCGATGGATCTTGTACAGAACAGTTTACCTCAAGTTTACTGTGGGTTATAATCAATTTCCTTGATTACAAAATTATCTGTGACAAAATGCTTAATGGGAAGTAAGACACCCGAAAATGCATCCTTTCTAAACCTTACTTATCTGCAGGTACATTAGCCTTGTATATAGGGAGACATACCACTTTATATTTAGTGTTATTTTCAACCAAGGCGGTCTTGGGAGGCAAATACCATTGCCTCTTTTGCTTTAAGCTACTTGCTGCGTGGTAATACTCATATTTATCATTGCCATTACCCATCTCTAGGAAGCTTGTCCTCGCACGTTTGTGGAGTTAAGGTCTGAGTTATTCACTGATATCCTTGTTCAGACAGAAGCAATTGATGTGTTCCCTCCATTATTATGAGTAAGCATTCGGATGCTTATCTATGTGGAATGATTTATTCCGCATCCTGCCCCAAATTGTTGAATAATTTCTCTGCAATATGTGGACCATCACTCTCAGAGGCTTGAAACAAAACAGGTTAACAAAACTCCCTTTCTGTATTTTGGTGTATTTACTTCAAACATTATAGTATATCTTTAGTGGGCCTTCGTACATTCAGCACATTGCTCAAGTGTTGTATTTTATAACAATGGAGTTGGCCTTCTAGGCATGGTCTCTTTCTCTCTCATGTAGGGATTTGTCTAAAATTATCAACTATCACAACCCTATCCAGGGCATTTTGCCCCTTTCTTCTTCCTTCCTTTCCCTTTTGTCCACTTTCTTTATGCTCGTCCCTTTTTAAAAAAAAATATTCCTTTTGTCTTTCCTCTGATTTTCCTTTTATTGTGTTCCAGTTTAGCTGAAGAAAACATGAAGAGACATGTATATGACATAAGTACAGGGACAAATGTAAATTCAAATGAATACATTGTGTTCGCATAGGCTTACAATTTGAATTATGCCTGTCTTTAAGGTATTTCCTATTCTGATGGAGGCCCTTTATACAATTATAATGGGTCAAAACACAAGCAGACAAGAAATATGCAGTCAAGGGTGTAGTAATGGATATCCACACAGAAGTTGGGTTCCAAGTAGATTTAATGTCGAGAAGAACAGCTTGACAACCACAGATAAGAAAGGTGCCTTACTTCCAAGTAAGACCACACAGCAACTGATACAGCAATCAAGAATAAACATTCCAAGTGACATGCACCAATTCCAAGTGACATAAACAAATTCTAAATGACATGAAAACATGGAATACCACACACCTCCCCCCCTTTAAAAAAAAAAACCTAAAAGAAAAAAAACAATAGTTAAATAAGTAAATAAGTTAAGTTCTGACATAGTCTTTAAACTTTGAAGGAACACATTTTACGCGCTCACTACGCCTTAAGGAAACTTCTTCACAATTTACATTCGATGAACAATCATCAACTTCAACACAAGCATCAGACCTGACATCAGAATTGATTACTAAATCAGAATTATTTACAAACTTATTTTCTAGGTTGTCATATACTTCATGTGTGCCAGAAAAGCCACCAAAATTATGATCTAAAACATGCTTTTCTGGCAAAGTGATCTTTTGAGTGAAAGGAACAGCAGTAGGCTTGCACAAGGAAATTCTTCTCAAATTCCAAATTTTCCCTCCTTCCACTCTGACAGCTTTGCTAAAAACCTCAATAACCTTAACAGGATCAGACCATTTAGATATCCGCTTATGCAATAATCCGCCCAATTCCACACGTACCAAATCACCAATCTTCAATTTGCAAACATTATACCTCTTCTTAGAAATATAATGTCCCATCCTTTCTTGGTATCTTCCAATTTTGTCTTTCAACACTTTGAAATCCACCTCATAAGAAGAATTGCCTTTTAACCACCAAGGTAAAAGTCGAGAACCTGGTTTCCTGCCACGTAGCAACTCAAACGGAGACAAACCAGTCACGGAATTGGGAGACAAACGATAAGTCAACAAAGTCGCTTGAAGAGCTTTCTTCCACTTCAAACCACTTTTCACAGCCAATTGACAAGATTCCTTGATGACCCTGTTAAACCTCTCAACTTAGCCGTTAGCTTGTGGAAAATAGTTTGAAGTTCTTTTGTGTACTATTCCACATTTACCAAGAAAATCCTCAAACTCCTTGCTGATGAACTGTGGACCATTGTCCGAAATGAGTTCCTCCGGTAGACCCTCCCTTGCAAAGATTTCATCAAGAAACTCAATAACATGCTCAGAAGAAGTTCTCTCAACAATTTTTAATTCCGGCCATTTAGAAAAGTAATCAATTAGAACCAAAGCAAACAATTCTTTTCCAGATTGATAATTGAAAGGTCCAATAATGTCAATAGCCAATCTTCGCCAAGGACCATTGGCATATGCAATGGGAGTCATATCAATAGTAACACTCTTCACAGACTTGTCAAAGTCAAAGTCAAAGTCAAAGTTTTTTATTTTGTTTCGGTACTCTTTCGAGGACCACAAAATCATTAAAAGGAAAATACATTTTCAGTGTTATTTTAAAAAATTTATAAATCTTATTACAAACATATTCGTTAGGTGGATTAGCACACATAGAGATGAAATCCCTTGCTTTCGTGATCCTGCAGGACCGATATATTGGTTCTAGGCATGTTACCCTAGCAGTAACAACAACTTTATTTGGACATACAAAGAGCATGTGCTCTAAGGTCTGTTTACCCCCCGAACATAGGTTACATTGAGAGGAACTGTTTGGTTTCCAGGTGGAGGTAAAAGATAACAGAGGGAGAATACCCAGACGTAGCATCATGATCGTACGCCTTACGCCATGGGTAAGAGTGTATTCCAGATATGGCAATTTTAACTTATATTCTTGGGAGTCAGCATAAGGTTTGTACATAGATAGTTTAGTACAATGTAAATGATCTAACTCATAACTTAATTTTGGGGAAAATGTTTTTAAAAATAGTTTAAGTTGTGCGGGTGTCCAAGAGGATAACATTTCTGCACTAATTTTTGCTAAACAGAACGCCTCTCCCAAGTTTTTCACAAAAGTAGAGTTGATGGCATCCTCTCTAAAGATCTCAATTCTTAGCAGATGTCGTAGGGTACCCGCATTAGAATGCAGAAGGTTATAGGCCCACCTTATGAGGCTTGCTATTGATATTGCAAATGCACTGGTGATCGTACATTCAAGCCTTAGGGCCTGTACAGGTGTTGAGTTAGAAACTTTCAATAGCTTTTTTAGTGTTTTCCCTTCATTTGTATCCATATAACTCCATTGTTTTAGGGGAATATGTTCTGAGGCGTAAGATAGAACCGGAGATATTTTGGCTCTATAAATTTTTATCAGTGCTGAGAAATGCCTACTTCCAGTCTTACTATACAGGCGTGATATTGCACCTGCGTGTAGGTCACATTTCCTTTTTAGATGGGTGATTTGCTTCTTGTTACTCAAGTTATGCGAAAAGATTCTTCCAAGATAAGTATATTCCTTTGTCTGTTCCAAGATCTCGCTTCCCAGTTTCCATTGGAACCTCACTTCTTTATTCTTTTTTGTAAATGCAACTACTTTAGTTTTATTTATATTTGGAGTTAGAAAATGATCTTTCGAGTAATTGTATAAAGTGTCCAAGAGATTTTGGAGACCAAAGGGTGTCAGATCAAACAAGACAATGTCGTCCGCATAAAGTAAACAATGTATCGGATGAGATGCCATTTTCGGTGGGGTGCTTTGCCCTTGTTGTAGGTGCGACGGCAGGTCGCTCAGGTAAAGAGAGAATAAAATCGGGGCCAACAGACACCCTTGCTTTAGGCCATTAGATGTATGTATTATTTTTGACATGCCCCTCTCGCCCCCCATTTGGACACGGCACCAGGTATTGCTATGTAGGTTCACGATTAGTTGCAATAAAGGCTCTGAGATACCCATTTTTCTCAGTTTCGACCATAATGTCGGCCTATCGACCCTGTCGAACGCTGTTGAGTAGTCGATGAAGGCAGCATATATTGTTTGCGATTTCCCGGTTACGTATTTATCTAGTAGAAATTGAAAGATAGCTATATTATCCGTAACCGAGTGGTTCGATCGGAACCCGGCTTGAAACATGGGAATTAGTCCAGTTGAAAAAGCCCAAAGTTTTAACCGGTCAAGAATTTCAGCCGCAAAGATCTTTCCGCCAGAATCCATTAAGGCAATTTGTCTATAATTGCCAGCAATAGTCCTTTTTCCTTTTTTATAAATAGGAATTATTGTGCTACCTTTCCACGAGTTTGGAATGTTCCCAGAGTCGAATATGTAATTAAATAGTGGCGCTAACATCAGACCCCAAGCTTTATGGTCAGCTTGATAAACCTTTATAGGGATCTGGTCAGGACCGGATGCACCCGTACTTCGTGCCTTTTTGATATTCAAGGCAATTGACTCTGCCGAGGCCCTGGAGAGTTTTATATCATTGTTTACCTTTTTCTGTTCAAATGCCTTTCTCGCCCTACCCTTCATGTTAGATTTATACAGATCATTTAAAAATGTGTCCCAGTCTTCTTCTGAGACGGGGATTGCTTCGAGCTTCTTTTTAGTTCCCGTCATCTTAGCTATCAAGGACCAATATTTTCGTTGGTTGCATTGCCTTGCTGCAATTTGAATGTCCATCCAGTTACGGTCCTGTATCAACCTTTCCTGTCTAGCACGTTGCCTACGGATTTGGTTCTTTAATTTGTTTATTTCAGCTTTATATAATGGTGTTTTACACAAGTACTGAGCCCGAATCATCCTGTTTAGCATTTTTACCGTTGGCTGATTGCAGTTTTTGTGCTTGCTGACGCACTTTCTTTGTGCAGGTCTGTCCTGTTTTAATTTGCTTTGTATTGCATTTTTGAGTTCATTTAGTACAATTTCATAGTTTTTGATAGGATCTTCCGAGTAAATATTGGTTAACAATTGGGATTGTGTGATTAATACTTTCAAATAGTCCAAGTTTTCCGCCTCCCAATAAATCCGACGCTGGACTGGATTTACTTCTATTATGGGATTACTGAATATTGGGTCGGTCTGGTAAGTGATTGGTGGCATCCAGAGTGTTGTTAAGCAGAGGATGGCATGATCACTTTCATCATTAAATTTGACAGACAAGTCAGAAATTTGTTCTCTTAGCTCATTCCCACATATAAAGTAGTCTAAGATGGAGGAGACTCCATTTCCTTGTCTTGTGAATGAAGCTGGCTTGTCTCCATTAATATTTCCATTTAGAATTATCCCAGACTTGTCACTTAACAAACAAGGAGAACAATTTCTAACCCAATTATCCACCATGGAATCAACGCCAGGCCACCAGTAGTGTTCCCTAATCCTCCTTTTAGTAGTAGACATACCCATGTGTCCTTCATGTGCTAATTTACAAATGGTTTCTCTTAGTTTCGATGGAGGAATAATTTTATCAGATCTCACAATAATGTCCTGATTCAACATTAATTCATCTCTGACTTTGTAAAATGAGCTCAGATCACCGGAAAGTTTTCTCTCTTCAGGCCAACCCTTAGTCAAAAATTGTTTAACTTGGTTCAAAACTTCATCATTTTTCATAGCCTCTAACCAATCTTTCTCAGACAAAGCCAGAGAATCCTCTTGACTTAAAATCACATTAACATCTGCAAAGGAATATGCAACATCACAATCAACACTTTTACCAACGGTTACACTCGCAGGAAAACGTGACATACAATCCGCATGAACATTCAAACGTCCTGGAACATACACAACCTCACAACGGTATTCCTGTAATTTGGCTGCCAACCTTGCTAAACGTGCAGTGAGCACCCTTCCACCACCAGCAGACAACATAGTAATTAAAGGTTTGTGGTCAGTTCTCAAGGAAAATTTAGTTCCCCACCAAAATTGTCTAAAGTGTTGAGATGCCCAGGTACAGGCAAGTAATTCTCTCTCAATTGTTGAGTAATTTTTTTCAGCGTCACGTAAGGCTCTAGAAGCATATGACACAACAAATTCACCCGACTTATCTTTCTGCATTAATACGGCACCTAAACCAACATTGCTTGCATCAACATAGACAATGCACTCCTTACCCACTGAGTATGGCTTCAAAAATGGAGCCTCAACAATTTTGCATTTCAAAGTTTCAAAAGATCCCTGTTGTTCCTTGCCCCACTCAAATTTAGCATTTTTTTTCAGTAAAATTCTCAATGGATGTACAATGTCGGAATAATTTTTTACAAATTTACCGTAAAATTCAGTCAAACCTAAAAAGGAAAGTAGTTGTTCTTGTCACCAAATACTACAATTAACCTATGGGCCCGCAGTGGCGAACCTGGAAGTGAAAGTTGAATGGCTGGCCGGGTGGCCATCATTAAAATGAATGTTCTCCCCCGGTTTCTGTACCTCTTTCTCAACACCCCAATACCTCACCAGAACTCTTTTTTTTTTTAATACTCGGCACACCCATCTACTTTGCTTGATCTGGCCAGGCTGCTGACCCTGAGTACGTTGGGACACTTTGACATTGCTGTATGAACTCGATGCCCTGGGAGTGCCTGACCTTCAGCTATATTACTTGGCAGCTCAGTGCCAGTATACACATAGATGGTACCACCCGGATGCTTGCATTCCCGATTTGAAACCGGAGCTGGACCAATTGCAGAGCATCCTGCGCTCAGCCGTGCTGCCTAAGGGCATACTCTTAGATACCGCAGATATTTTGACAATATCAACAACATGTTGGGCATAGCGAACACTGCACCGCAGATTGGGGAGTTGCCCCCTGCTCCCCAGCATTCCCACTAAAGAACAACCTATGGCTCCCTCTGACTTGCAAACAACTCCCACAGCGCATACTACGTCATTATAATATCCACACTATAGGAGATTTGTTCCCCAACAGCCATATATTGCAGATGACAGTTGACAGAGGACCCCCGATTTCAAGGTATACCATACATGCATCACTTTATATTCTAGGACCTCTATGCAACCCTGCGCTTCCAACTGCCCAGCTATCCCCTTGTCTCAGAAGAATTTCCACTACTGTCACTTGTAAAATCCAACCCGGATGGTTCCCACCTGACACCAAAACTATATCGTGCATGCCTGGCGTTGAAACCGGACACCACCACAAGGGTTTGTGAGGCATGGGCACAAGACCTAGGCATGCCATTAATGGACAAAATGTATTCCTACTGCTGCGCACAAATCTAGAAAATATCCCCCAAACACAGACACAAATTATTGCATTTCAAGTTCCTATATCTGGCATACCTTACACCGTTGGATATTGCCAAATATTTTGCTAACAGGCCAAGTTGCTGCCCCAAATGTCAAGCCCCTGCAGAGGATTTTGCGCTTCTCACATGGACCTACCCTATTATAGCTGCGTACTGGATCTCTATATACTCACACATCACAACAATGTTAGGATCTACTATGCATCCCTATCCAGCGATGGCACTCCTCGGCCACACTACCAATCTCCCCAAATCGGTGCACAGGCTATCGCATCCATGGCTTTTCTATTTGCCAAGCGTGAGATTGCAGTTCATTGGGGAAATGCGCTACTCCCTCCTCTGCTGCCTGGTCAAACACAAGTCCCACTGCAATATCATTTGCGCAGACTACGCCGCCCTTCAGCCGCCGACATCGCGACCCAGTGATTTCTGGCAACCTCTTCTTATCTCCCCACTGCCGCTCCCTCCACACTGCTAGAGCTCTCCTCCCATTGGTTTATTCCTGTAACAAATCATGCATGTCTTCTCCCCTCTTCTAAGCATCTGCTTATTTTAATACTTTACAGTCATGTGTTTGAAAACTGAACTACTGCAATATAAAATAGATACCTGTGAATTATGACTTGTTGGCACATGTAATATACTGTGTTTGTAAAAATTGATAAAAACATATTAAAAAAAAGAATGCACAGAAGTGTGTGAAGAGCTATGGAAAAATATGTTATTTTCATAATATATGTAATATGAAGTTATGAAGCTACAATGCACGCAGGCACATATGCAAAATGCAGACATGGAGTTAGAGGCAACACTACTGTACCTTCAGGATGACTAGCAACAGGGGCCCTTTTACAGAACACACATCTCGCTGGCTGACATTTTTCTGCTAGTGAAGCCCTTCTGTCCACTTCTCTCTAGAGTCTTAATGCCATTCCTCTAAAGGTCAATCAATTTCTGCTCAATCTTACCGAGATGGATGCTTCCTTTTCAGCAGTTCTCTGAAGAAGCAGATATACAGGTTATAGGAGTCCAAACTGGTTCTTGATGGCAACCCAAACTAAAATGTGAACAGTAGTGATAAAGTTATTGAATCATGTATTGCAAAGAATCCACACTAATTGAAAAGGTGTAATGCTGTCGTCATAGACCCAGTGGTCAATTTATATAAATGGATGCAATAGGCAACACAAACCGACGACCCAGGTAAGGACCGGCATTTGTGGTGGCCAATAGTATTGGCATAGTGCACTATTGGTGTAAATGTTTAATTTGTTGTTCTCTTAACTGTTCCTATTTTAACCGTACGACTTTCCTGCTGTGCTGCTGCGATGGAACTACCTCATCTTGGATCGGTGAGGTTTTCCAACCTTTTCTGTACTGAGAGCTACTTATGTTCAATGAAACGCTTTGAGAGCTACTAATATTATTAGTGTCGTATAATCTCAATTTTTTTATGTATATAAATTAACGCCAAGCAAAAGCTTTCTAATTTAATAAGCTGGGATGCACACAGGTGAGCTACTCAGAGATAGCTGGAGAGTTACAGTAGCTCACGGGCTACTGGTCGGAGACTACACATATCTCTGCCACAGGTGCATTTACCCACTAAACTTTCTCACTGGCAGTAGACTTTGTAATCAGCAGGTTACACATAAATCTATGAAGTAGTTGCATTTATTCTCCCAGTTTTATGGCTGGGGTTAGAACCATTGACATGTCTAGAAGGAGAGGTTACTATGATAGTTCTTCTAAACCACTCTGCTATCTTATTAGGGCATGGCCACTGGGTTGCATAGTACACACAGTGAAGAATCTGTTCGCATCCATGTGGATATGTGTTAAGCGAGCATGGCTATTGAAAGAGAATGACATCCTGGTCCGCAAATTGTACACATGATAACACAATTGTATGGTGCAAAGTTATTTTCTTGCCTCAGTCTGAATAAATGATATTGTCAGTTGTAACACGAGGAGAAATGCAGTTACATTACAACTTTTTCTACACATGTTAGCCTGTTCCTTTACAAAAGACTACATTTTGGGGTGTCATCATCTGTAGAGCTATTCCAAGATGTCATTTGACGTATCATACACCCTGCCATGAATGCTTTCAACTATAGTGATGACATATTGGTTTTCGGAGCTACACAGAAGGAGTACAGCAAAGCTGTCACACGAGTCAGTTGCTTGCTGATGCTGATTTAACTTTGAATGGCGAAAAATATGAATTACATGAGATAAATTTAAAAATATTTGTCCATATCTTTTCTGATGGAGGCATGACACCCAATCCAGCTAAAATCAAGCTCTGTCAACTGCCAGTCCCCCACAACATGTTTCCATGTTGCGTTCATTCTTTGGCATGGCCAGCTGTTGCTCTATCTACATCCAAGACTTTGCCACCGTCATTGCGCCCATAAGAGACTTGATGAAAACCAATGCTTCTTTTCTTTGGTCACATAAATGTGAGTAAAGTTTCCACAAAATCAAACACGCTATTGAGAATGCTACTGAAATTGCATACTTTGATCCAAAGCTTCATACTGAGGTTGTTGTTGATACTAGCCCTATCAGGCACCATCCTTGCATAGCACAGTGGACACCCAAATGCTCGTAGATGCATTGTGGAGTACGCAAGCCGAAGTTTGTCCCAAACTGAACAAGCTTATTCACAACCTGAAAAAAGAAAGCTTATTAACTTGGGCTTATGAGCATTTTCATGCATTTTTTGTATGGGAAGCCCTTCATGCTTGTGACCAATCATCAAGTATTGTTGACTATCTTTGGCAATCAAAGGTAAAAATGTCTCCTCGGATTGAATGTTGGGTCTGCGATTGCAAGAATCTAACTACACCATCATGCATCATCCAAGGAAAGATCAGAACCCTGCTGAGTTCTTCTCTTTGTGACTTTGTGAAACAATTCAAATATCAGACAGTCACAATTAAACAGGCATCTTTTGCTCCTCAACAACAATTTAAGTAAGAGAATTAAAGGCCTGTCATCTATAGAACTGCCTGTCATCTAAAACCACTCAACACCCCTTAAACATGTCTGAGTGGCCAAGGCATGCATGAGAAAGAATTGCTGGTGACTTATTCAATCCTCTTAACAGCAGACATCAACTGTCGTTGATCTTTGATGAATACTCCCATTTTCCATTGATCAAAAATCTCTCATCTATCACTCAAGAACGTGTCATTGAGAGATTAGACAGCACCTTTACGACTTTCTCAGTCATCTTAATGTGTAGCATCAGAAGAGCACAGCTCTTAGACTACATGCTGATGGCCTTGTTGAACGTTTCATGAGTACGCTAAAGTAAGCTGTCTAGCGTGCTGTACTAGAAAATATTGACCTTAATCGGGCATCCAGGCTAGTCCTTATATCAACACCAACTACCCGTCCTTCCTAAAAAACCTCTCTGACATAGCTATGTCGGCTAATACCAGACCGGACCAAAAACAAGTAAAGCATTCATCCCAGTCATCTTCGATGCTGCGGGGCTTCCGGCAAGAGCCAAAAACAGTCTCATGGACTGAGAATCCACTGCAAGTAATTGCCCCCACAGCTGGCGGCCCACGAAAATGCATATTAAAACCTCACAAATCGGAAGACTGGTCTTGGCTCTCTCAGGTGATAGGGTAATGCACCGATACCTGTGTATGGCCACAAACCTAACCATGAGACGGCCCATCATTTAAACATATGCTCTTGGAGTATTCGGGGCCTCACACATGAGAAAACAGAGCGATTAACTTCAGGTCTGCTGAAGACCCACAAAGTCTTTGCCCTACAAGAAATCTGGGCCCTGGAAAATACCATCTGGGAAGACTTTACTGAAATAGAATCCATTGCCACTCCTTCCAAGGTGGGCTGCCACGCATCTGGGGGAGTGCTGATCGCCGTGAAGAACTCCCTGACTACGAAGATTGAAATACTCCATAGTGGAGATGGCGACCATGTCTTTATCAGCATGGAGATTGAGAGCCAGGTAAAGGGGAACCCAAAGCAAAAAATGATCCTTGGCTGCGTCTATTTACATCCAACAAAAACGAGGCGCGAGTCAACCTTGAGCACGTTACTACCAATAATGAACAACCTGGAAGTTCTCTATCCAACTGACCTGTGGCTGATAATGGGTGATTTTAATGCAAATTTAATGGAAATCTATTCTACCCAATCCTCTCAAATAACATCTTTTAACGCAATGTGGGCAATTCCGGAGATAAAATCCCAGTATCAGCGAAAGGATATGAATGGAATAAAGCTGGCAACAAAACTGAACCATCTCGGCCAGCGCATCCTCAATGGAAGGATGGCTACTGATCAACCGGCCGCCTACTCCCACATATCCTCCTCTCGAAAGGCCACCCTAGATTATATATGGATATCGCTAATGGCCTTCCATCTGGTGTCCCAATTTCTGGTGACACCATCCTCAGATAGCGATCATGCCATTTTAACATGCAGCATTGCCCTCGGGCCACTACATCGTCCGAATATAAATCCAATAGGGACTGCTTCAGGCCTGCAGAGTGTGAGGAAACTCCGATGGTCAGAAAGTAACCAGGATGCAATCGAAAAGGAGGTGGATAAACTTATGACCAGAGGCCCCCCAGCTGCTTGCTTCCAGGCGACAGCTCCCACTTGGGAAGCTATATTGACCAGCTTTAGAGACCTTTTCGCCTCAAAACCGCCAAACTACCTCCCTAGGGACAATCTGACTCGGACAACTCTGTCAGTGCAACAACAACATACAAGAACCGCCAAGAGTAAATTAAACAAGCTACAAAGAACAACTGCCCACAACGAAAATGATCATAAACTTTTGTTATGTTATGTTATGTTAAACGTAGGTTTGTATAGCGCACGGCTACTCGATCAGAGTGTCCCGGCGCTTTTACAGATCAGTAGTGAGGTCTGAACACAACATGACGTCCTAGAGACCAAAAAGCCACGTCTTGAGATCCTTTCTGAAAGTTAGGAGATTGTCTGCCTTCCTCAGAGAAAGTGGGAGTTTGTTCCAGAGCTGCGGAGCGCACGCCCTGTATGACCGACCTCCAATGCGAGCACGCTTTATTGCTGGAACAACAGCCAGAGATTGTGTGGCCGAGCGTAGTGATCTAGAAGGCTGATAAAACTGGACATGTTTCCTTAAGTAGACTGCACCGATGCCATGCAAAGATTTAAAAGTCATGGTCAAGGTCTTGAAGATGATACGTTTCCTAACCGGGAGCCAATGGAGTGAATTGAGCAGGGATGAAGTATGAGCTCTACGACTCAGACCAAAAATGGCCCTCGCGGCAGAATTCTGTACAGTCTGAAGGCAAGCCAAGAGGTACTCTGGAAGTCCTAAGTATAGTACGTTGGCGTAGTCAAGCCTAGATCCGATCATTGCTTGCACAGTTATTCTCCTGTGGCAATGCGACAGTAGAGGAAGGAATTTCCTAAGCGTGCGTAGTAGCCCAAAACATTGGCCAACTAAGGTGAGGATCTGAGGTTTAAAAGTGAGACCCTTGTCAATTTTCACGCCCAGGTTCTTAGCAACCTCAGTAGGTGACGAAGGAGGGTGCATGTCTGCCGGCCACCAGGATTTCCATTGAGAGGCAGGAGAACAGCCCAAAAAAATAATTTCAGACTTGTCTGAATTGCATTTAAGCTGATTCTCCTGAAACCAGATGAAGACCGCCTCCAGGCAGCTTTTGATGGAATCACCTGCAAAATCAGAATGTTTATCACAGGTGAAAGGAGGACATCACGGCTGCGCGGAAAGCCTATAGGAAGGAACGCTTTACCCTAAAGAAATTGGAGGAAGACCAGCATTGGGTAACAGCCTTTGAGATTATAAAATCTAGAGACCAAAGGAAATTCTGGAATTGGGTCAATAAGGCCAGCAAAACCACCAAACCACCTACCGCAACCAACATCTCCCCGCGGATTGGGAAACGTACGTTGAAATGCTCTATACAGCTCCACATGGCCAGATTACTAATAGCCCGGCCTTTCTTGATCAACCAGTCAACCAGGACGAAATCACCACCCTTGTCAATACACTAACGGACGACATAACCGGAATAATAAAGAAAATGCGCTCGGGTGGCGCCCCTGGACCCAACGGAATTTCGACCAAGTTTTTAAAGCTTCTGCTGGAAAATGGGCCCGGATACTGACACCTCTCTTTGAGGTCGGAATACTGGGCGGCCCCATTCCGGCGTCTTGGCAAGGATCGCTTCTTGTCCCCTTTCATAAGAAAGGATCGCGCTGTAACCCCGATAACTATCGGATGATAGCTCTCTTAGATGTGGACGGGAAGGCATATGCCAGCATTCTTCTAACTGCACTTACTACGTGGGCGGAAACCAACAACCTAGTTCCCTTCACTCAAACCGGTTTCCAAAGAGGCTGCCACATTGAAGACAACTTGATATGCATTGCTCATCTGATGGAATCCACCTTAGCTGTAAAAGGTAAAACCTTACACCTTGGCTTTATCGATTTTCGAAAAGCCTTTGACAGTGTAAGTCGGCCAAAATTATGGGAAAAACTTGCAAGATGGGGCATTCCACAGTCGTTACTTAAAGCATTAATTGCTTTACATACTGACACCTGGGTCAAAGTGCGAGTTACATCGAGTTGGTCGACCTCCAATAAAATCTATACCACCAGAGGTTTAAAGCAAGGGTGTACCCTTGCACCAATGCTTTTCAATCTGTACCTCGCGGACCTTTCCGAATGGTTGTCACGCACTTGTGCTTTCCCTCCAGGAATAGAGTCAAGAAAGATCCAAACTCTTCAATATGCAGACGACACCATTCTGCTAGATCAAACCCAGGTTGGTCTCCAGAGATTGTTCGACTCCCTCGCCCAGTACTGCAATACGAACATGCTTGAGATAAACGTGACAAAAACCAAAGCAATGATAATATCTCCTGATAAAACCAAAAAGACCACGTGGTTCATCGAAGGGAAAAGATTGGAAACCGTCACTGCCTATAAGTATTTGGGGGTGTGGATTGACCACAAAGGGAGACCCTCCGTGCATACAACCAAAATGCAGGCAGTTGCCCGTAGTGTGGAAGGGGCCTTTATAAGAACGAAAAGTGCTCTGCACTCTCAAAACCTAGTACCCTTAATAAAACTGATTGCCGCAAAATTACTCCCCACTATCTCCTTTGTTGCAATAATATTCAAGGACAAAATGAATAATTGGTTGGACAGAGCACAATCGTCTTGTTACCGTAGGGTGTTTCGGCTGCCAAATTCAACTGCCCACGCCCAAATAAGGAAATAATTTTCGTTGTCCTCCCAGAGGTGGATAATGAGTGCACGCTACATTAACTATTGTTTAAAAACAAAGCACGCTAGCCCCCACTCTTTAAAGAACTGCCTATGGTTAGTCTTTAGCAACCACGAAACACCGTGGAACAAATATCTGACATCATGTTTAGAATCCCTCAAAGCAAAGGACATATGGTCATTCTCGTTGCCCATTGCGGCAAAAACAAAACTGCTAACCAAACAAGCAAAAATTCTATCAAGCGACCACGACGAGCAATGGGCCGCCCAGCTCTTTCACGGCCCCTTGGCCTCTAAATTATACACCCAGAAAACTCTTCCGTTATATCTGGCAGCTCCTATGAAAGTACACATAAACCTTCAATTAATGCGATTCCGCTTTGGTTTAATCCCTCTGATGGCATACAAATTTCGCCAGGGATATAGGAAAAAGGCATCGCCTCAATGCCGCTTTTGCAAGCAGGAGGAGGAAAATCTTATCCACATACTGTGCATTTGCCAAAAACTCTGAGCTCAAAGAAACTTCTGGTTGCGTCCCATTTGGCTTCTTCTTAACATCCGGACCTGCCAGGAAGCACTCGACGCTTGCATGAGGAGAGACTTTCCGCAGTTGGCGGCTCGTTTTGTTTAGTTTATTCTAGAAATTAATTCCCTTAATTCGTTTTCTGACCCAGCTTGAGTTTTTCCTCTACCGTTGACATTATTGCATGTTTTTTTCATTAATTAATAATTTTACTGTTTTTAATTGTTCAGTGTATTTTTTCACCCTCAATACGTAACGGTAATTCTAGTGTGTGTATATTGCAATGATTTTAATTAATTGTTCAATAAAAACTTACTTACTTACTGACCTTAATGCTGTGTTACATTCCACTCTTCGAGCTTACTACTCAACCCCTCGATTGACCACAGATGAAAGGCTTGCAAACTTGATGTTTGTGAGAGCCATGACGACCAAGTTACCTAAATGGACTAACAGAAGAGCAAATACCAGGGAAGAAACATGCATGAAAGACTTGGAGATTGAGTGCTTGTTTCTCAGCATAGAAAACGAAAGTCTGATGCTCCTTTTGATGCTGAACCATTTCATGTTGTGACCAGCAAAGTACACATGGTGACTGCCCAACGTCCAGGGAAGTCCATTGTGCAAGACTCCTCGTATTTCAGACGTGGTTAATTGCTCGCCAGACACTGATGTCATTGTAGAGACTTGGTCTGAACGGACAAGTGAAGAACTCTTGACTGCTGCTATTTCTACATCACCAATGCCGGTGATGTACATTTCTATTGCCTATCCCCAGTTTCCGAAGACATGGTCGGGACGTGTGATCAACGTGCTTTGAAGACTCATTTGAAGAGTTTTGTATGTGTATATATTTGTAGAACACTGTATTTATTTTGTTTAACAGAGGAGGAAGATGTAGTGTCGTGTGAGTTTGTAATGACGGAACTCTTGTTTGCTCCTGATGGACTCCATAGAACTGTGACGTAAACACTAGAGCGCAGTGGAAGAGTATGCAGGTTTAGAATGTTCAATTCACGGTTACATGCAGAGGAATAAAGACGTGTTCTCCTAAGCTCAGTTTGTGGCATAGTCATTGACAAGTACCCGGTGGGAACAGCACGCTAAAGTATCTGTTAGCAAGAATATTTCTATTATTACACTGTTCCTCAACACCTCATGCTTAAGCATTGTAATGCTTCCACTTCACCATGTTTAGAACATATGTGCAAACCTCACTTACCTAATACATCCAATATAGGTTAATTGATAACCATTTACTTCAAAAAAGGCACCCTGGATCCCATTGCAAATGGAAGCACTATGCCATCCTTTTGGCGAAAGAAGCACTATATAACTACTGCAGTACACTACAAGACAGTTACTCAAGGAATAACAAACACATATTCTAACAGACCCAGATAGCCATATTTAAATAATATACAATATGCTCATATTTGGAAAGCTACATTGTTCCATCATTACATTTTTGCTAAAGAACATTTGTCTGAAAAGAGTGATCCGAAAGCCATTTAATAATAAAACGGTGCACATGAAAGTTTGTCAAACCCAATTTGTGGCCTTAAATCCGCCACTATAGATGTATAACACACTCAAATGCTGCACCTACCAGAACACCTCCCTGACCCAGCATGTCAGAACTATTATTAGTAGTAGTGGCGGCTCCTCGAGGCAGTGCTGCAGGCAGTGCTGCGGGGCGGGGAAGGGGCAGGGTGGGGGGTAGTAAACTCCGGAAGACGGCAGAATGAATGGAGTGAAGTAAATAAATAAATGAAACGAATTATATTGCTCGCGCTGCATTGCAGCGATGCAATGCAGCGTGTGCAATGTAATTAGTTTTATTTATTTATTTACTTACTTCACTTCGTTCAGCCGTATTCCGGAGTTTACTACCCCTCACCCTGCCCCTCCTTCGCCCCACCCCACCACCCCACAGCACTCCCTCTAGGAACCGCCACTGAGTAGTAGCCCAAAAGGCCTATGACGATGATAGAAGTTCCTAAACATCATGTTGAATAATCCTTTAGGATCAAAGACAGAAAAGCAAATGGAAAGTAAGTCTTGGTTGTTGACAGACTTTTCTATGAATGAAGTGGAGTTTTCTGCCCTTCCAAAGGCATAAGTCGTAGTAGGGACTGTGCAATCTCCTTCGTCCATCCATGTCTATGTAACAAAGTCACATTTCGATTAGCTCTGGTTGAATAAGCAGGACTACTTAAACTCATCGAACCTCGGCAGTTCTTGGTAAGTTGTCCAGGGATAAGGCTATTTTCATAAGAAAGTTGATACAGAGGAAGAATCGATTAAAATTTAAACATTTAACATATAAAAGCAACAACATATGTTTTAAAGTAACAAAACAATGTTAAGGGAGTGTTCGGATACAAAAAGTATTTTTATGGTTCAGTGGGGCCAACCTAAAGGCATAAAACTAAAAAAAAAAAATTAACTGTCACCAAAACACATAACTTGATTCTGTTTCAACAAGATAGACCATCTTTCTCCACAAACAGTATCAGATTTGGCTCGGAAAGAAGTACCCTAAAATGGACAAAAGTAGGCCCACTTTCTTGATGCACACACAAAGTATGCCCTCTGTCTGCAGTCACTTGTAAATCTGGCGCAGTAGGCGGGGGGGGGGGGGGGGAGAAGGTACCTTCCACTTCTGTGAACAACCTGCAGGTTTAATAGCTTCTTCTACCAGAGCGAGAATACAAGAGGGATTTTAGTAATTGGTTGTGTACCACTTTTCTCTATATATGAAATACACACCAGCTGTGCTGACCAGATTAAGAGTGTCCACAGATCACTATTGAAGCACAGCTTTTCATAGAACAAGCTGATGTGACAGCAATGTCCCCTTCATGATATATGGGCATGTTGTCGTGCCCAACTGCATGCATATGCATTTCTTCGGATCCAGCTGCATAGGAAGTGACATCACTGACATTTCCAAAATTCATCTGCACAGGAAAGGACATCACTGGTTTCCCATCAAAAGGATCTTAAAACATAGAAGCCAGGCAGGAAAACCTAATTTCCCAGCATCCATCTGCACAGGAAGTGACATAACTGGTTTCCTACCAAAACCATCTTTAAAAGAAGAAGACAAGTAAGAGGACTTCATTTCCCATCTTTCATCGGAACAGGAAGTGACATTACTTCTTACACTTTCAGGCCACTCTTTAGGGTGTCCCATTGCCCAGGCAGATAGGGTCTAGGGCCAGACCCTGTTCCACTGAAAACTACAAAATAAAATATAAGCATACTGCCAATCTCCACAATCAGTCCCAGACCTAGACAACTCATATACTCGCATAGCATTCCCTCACCCAGAACCCATACTGTGATTCTTTGCAATCACACCCAGCTCTGGACAACTCAAACACTCACATAGCATTTCTACAACACATAGACCCAACCTTGTTCACATCCCACTAATTACCACACACTCAAACAACTGAGCACACATTCCAACTCATGCTCATTAAAACTTGGTCTGCAGTTCACCACACACCAGATATTGCAGACCTCATAACCGGCTACAAGCTTGATTCCCTCATCATCACAGAAGCATGGTTCATCCTCACTCATCCTAGCAGTCCTTGTTCCCACAGGCTACAGTCCATCAAGTGGAATGCAGAAACATAAAGGGAGTAGGCCTCGCTCTTATGCACAAGTCCTCCTGGTCCTGCAACCTAGGCAAGCAAGTACCACACACCTTGATGGGGTTGCTGACATGCCATTTACTACTTTGTTACTCTGACCTCCACCTTCCATCTCATCTAAATACCTCCCAGACAGAACAAGCCATTCATTAATGAATTCTCACATCTCCTAACCACTTTGTCCATTCGACATGCTTACACCATCCTCTTGGGTGACTTCAGCCTCCTGGACAATACAATCCCAAAAATAACAAGAGACACTCTCTATAACCTTATCGGCACAGTCAATGTGGTACAGCATGTCACACAATCAATATACCCCAAGGCCACATCCTCAATCTTATGTTCTCAGCATTACTAGTAATTCATTGCAAACCACCTATACCATTGGACTTAACTGACCTCCCTAACTCCATGCGCAATGTCCTACCACAAAACCAAGCTCAACTCAAAAGAACAAACCTTCAGATCCTTCAAAGATTTCTATGCAGACAAGCTAATGCTTGAACTCATCTCTCACCCTTTCAACTACACATCTGATGCCAGTACCCTTCAAAATAACTTTAACACTTTTTTTGAAAAATATGTGGACATCCGCATCCCAATTAAAACAGGCAAGTGCAAGTCGAAGCCTTTAGCATCCTGGTACTCTTAAAATCTTGCTGAAAAAAATAGCCCATCTGCAGATAGGAATGAAAATGGAAGAAAAAAAGAACTCCCGATGATCTTCTTACATCAAAGTCCCTCTGTGTGACATACAGAGAGCTCATCACATCAGCCAAATCAAAATACGATACCAACATCATAAATAAAACCACTAACAGTAGCAGAATGCAAGACAATCAAGCACTGCATCAATGCCTTGCTAGACTACCCATTTCTCAATACACAAAAAAGTGCAATGTCATCATCCTCTTCTTCAGTGATCAATACGGAAGATCTGATAGCACATCAACAACTCTAAGTCTCCATCATCTCTTATGCCCAGTCTTTGCTGTAGGATTCTGCAATGGTCAGCCTTCGAATCACTGTCTCTCACAGATCTCACCAATATACTTAACTCCCTTTAAGCTACTTCTTTGTAAGATTATCTCTTACACTTGTCTTTCATCAAAACTTTCAGTGGGGATGCTCTTTCACCCTACTTACCACTGTCCATGCCTTTCTCATTCAGGGCATATTCCCAGAAGCTTTCAAGACTAGCTAGATTCTTCAACTTCTAAACTTTTAAAGAAACTTTCTCTAGACACTTATGATATTGCCAACTACCAGCCCATCATTCACCTTCCATTCATCAGCAGTGATCATTTAAAAAGCAGTTTTTGTTCAGCTTTAAGATCACATTAGTGATAACCACCTCCTGCATGACTGCCAGTCAGGCGAGAGAGCATGCTTCAGCATGGAGACCATTACTTTGCCCATCATAGACAATGCCGGACTGAGCACTGGAGAATATGACAACTGCCTACTGATATTGCTGGATCTCTCTGGTGCCTTCGACACTCTCAATCATCCTACCAACATATGCACCCTGGAGTCTTGAATGCGATTCTCCCGCAATGTCCTTCAACTACCCTCCAACCTTCATCAGTTTGTTCACATGGGCACCTCCAAGTCCCAAAATAACCCTATCACCCGCAGAGTACCCAAGAGTTCCATATTTTCTCTTGCTATTTTCAACCTCTACATGGAGCCAATTGGTGCTCCACTCACAGATAAAAGCATCAAGGTTCACCAATATGCCGGTGAGAGACAACTTTACTTCAAAGCATCTTCTGCTTCAGGAATCCAATGCCTCAAACATTGCTTGTACATAATTGATACCTGTATGTGTAGTGCCTACTTGAAGATCATCTAATCCGAGGCACAATTCCTGTTATTTGCAAAGAATAACTAACAAGAAACTATACACAGCCAGGCACAATGACATGAATCTTGACATCTTTGAACCCCAACTTTCCTCCAATGTCAAGTCACTTAGTTTCACCATGAACACCATCCTCGCCCTCAAGGGACACTTTGGCAAAAATTCAAAGACATCTTGGTAGAGTTCTCTCTTCTAAAGAAAGTGAAACAATTTCTTCCAGAAAACTGTTTATTAATAGCAGATTCCAACCGTAATCTTTAGTTATGATGGAACCGCAGCACATTCACATAATTATAGCCCCTACAATCTCATTATACCCAATGTAATCATCTGTTCATAGAACTCTACTGCCTGTTTGCAAAACTTTCTAAAGTTTGCATATTTACAATGTGAAAGGTCTGTGAGAGACTTGCTACAACCTTTGCCCTCCATTGCCACAATATGAGTCTTCAGAGCTGTTTTAAATTCCTGATCGAAGGTGGATCCTGATGATTGGTGGAAATGAGTTGCAATAGAAGCAACAGAGTAGGTAGAAGAACAAAATCTAGAGGTAGCACTGGGTGGATTGAGTGAAGTCAGAAAGTTCATGTTAGCGGACTGTC
Source organism: Lissotriton vulgaris (assembly GCF_964263255.1). Lineage (NCBI taxonomy): Eukaryota > Metazoa > Chordata > Amphibia > Caudata > Salamandridae > Lissotriton > Lissotriton vulgaris. The sequence continues at coordinate 733,547,051 of NC_141691.1, read as the reverse complement.
ATTTATTCCTAGGGTGGTGGTGGCAAAAACATGGTTGGCTGCTGCGCATGGCATCTGTGGAGAGTGTTTTTGTAGCAGAATTTAAGATCTTCTTCATTGGGGAAAAGGAGTAATGAATGAGGTCCAATAGCAGACTATTACAATGAATAGAATAAAAAATGGGTAGATGTCAATAACCTGGTTGTCTTTCGCAGAGGTGTTCCAAGTGACATCAACTAGTTACTAGACAAAAAGAGCAATTTTTAAGGTGTCTAAGGTGCTACTTGGAATCTTGAGATGGAAAACTCAGTGTTAATGGCAGTTACCCACCTTTAATTTAAAATGAAGTACACCTCTTCATTCCTATGGGCCTTTAGGCCCATAGGAATGAATGGGGAGTTATTCCTTATTTGCGATTAGCAATTTGCTAATCGCAAATAAGGAATGTGTAGGAATTGCAATTTATTTAGCGATTCCTACATTAATCCCGTTTTGCAAGTCCTTAATAGCGATTCCTTAATAATCCCTATTAAGGACTCGCAAAACGGGACAATGATAAATCTAGCTGTAGGTTTTTTCACAGCCTCTCAGTTCCCTGCAGATCTGAGAGGCTGGAGAAGGTGAGAGTGATGCAAGATGCCACCCACCATTTTGCTGCTTGGCTTAGGTCTGTGGAGATTCGGGAAATTCCGGGGAACATTAAGGAAGCAAGCATTTCCCATTGGAGACATAACAGTGGAAAACGTGATTTTTCTACTGGTATTACATCGCAACAGTTTGTAACTAGATTCCAAATCGGGAATTTACTCTAATGCCCATATATAACAATGTGGTGTGCTTGGAATTATCAGTGCTCCGAATGTAAGGAATGGACGGATCCTTTGTACATTTAATACCTGATATCAAGCTGCTGAAGCATGGTAGTGATGAAATAATCAAATCTCATGGAAGAGAACACCAAGGTTTCTTCCAGTGCGGTAAGGGGGAACTTGATAGCATATAGTAAACATATGTGCAAAAATGGAAGGAAAGTGTAAGACTTCTTTCTTTGATGAGTTCGGCATGGAGGATCATGATGCCATTGATGACGAAGAGCTGTGAGAAAGTCCGACATTCATTGGAGGGGCTGTGAAAAAGCAGTCTAAGAGAGAAACATATGGATGTCATTGGCAGAAAGTTGGTTTGAGAAACCGAAAGAGGAAATTATGTCACAAAGGAAGATGGTGTATAGAAAAAATAAGAGCGAACCTAGACATGAGCTGTAATGGAAGCCAACTTGTAGAGCAGCGGGTGAATTTGATTCGGGGTTCCAGGTAACAGAAAAGATTGATCAGGAAGACGGGAGGAGAATCAAGTGAGGGATTAGCCATCCAACAATTCAGCGAGGAAGGATTGAAGTGAAGTGTCATAAGTCAAAAGTGGTGGATAGACAGATTTCGGCATTTGAGGTCTAGATAACAGATGCTTATGAAAGAGCTGACGTTATACATTTGGTTACATGTGTGAGAGCAATTTATGTGGAGCGATGGGTACAGAATAAGCCCGATTGCAAGGGATTGAGCATTGTGTCAAGTGCATCCAAGGTAATTTCAGATGGTCAGATCTGTGCCAGATTTTCAGGATATCCACATGAGGTTAATTAGTATACAATGATCCTAAATGAGATACAGCTATATGGGCAAGGGTTATCCTGAAAATCTGGCATGGATTTGACCCCGCTGGACCTATATTGTATGCCTTTGCTCTATGTAAATAAAGAACTGCTCTTCTAAAATGATTTAGCTTTATTTGAATATTGAGTTTTTGGATTGTGATTATGCTGTCACACTGTATCTGAATTGAAAACCCACTGTTACCTTCTGGAGTAACCCTTGACTGCTCATCCACACTGTCTTTGGAGAGTGCACTACTGAGTATCCCATTGGCATACATTAGGACTTTAACCCCTTCCGAGCTCCCGTCGGCCAACGGCACTCCCTCCCCAGTGCTGCGAAATGCCAACGGCTGTCGCAGCCTCGCCCACTCATTAGAACGCCCGCAGCGCAGCGGAATTTTCGCCGCGGTTAAGGTGTTAAATACGAAGACAATGGTGCTAAACTGTACCGACAAACCACTGACTGCCACAACAGCAAGAGAAAAGACTTTTCACCAGTGGTTCATAATCTATTATAAGCAGAGCCATTGGAATTATGCGGCGGGGGACTAAATTATGTGACAGGTTGACTAAATTATGCATCAAGAAAAAGGAAATTATGCGGCGTAATGCAGCCCACTTAGTGTTGTTATTACCTCATTACCTGATTATTTTGGAATTTTTACACATATTAACACTGCCTGGCAAAGATTTCACCTCATAGTACTACTTTGACAGATAAATACGGAATTAAGCAACCGTTGCAAAGAGCCATTGGTGAGAGGCTACTCGCATTGCTGCATTTCTAGTAAATGTTGATCCGTTTGAACTTGAAACCATTTTGTTGTTGTTGAAATCTGCAGATTGTGCAGCAGATGAAGCATTAGTGATAAATGTGTCAAATTCATAACTATGCAGGAGACGTCAACACCACAGAATTGCATATTTGCAGAGGCCCAAATTATAGGACTTATCCTAATTTGTGTATCTGATAGAGACTTCTAGCCACAGATTCCTTACCTTAGAATTATCCCCAGGCATCAACTGGATCTGGACATTTTTCATGAGCTGTTCCCCTGCTCACCTGTAGGTGGCGTCGCCCACACCAGAAGTGATTTTCAAGATGTCTCTGGGGAGGGACCCCTTTTACTACCGAAAGGAAGATGATTGCCTGGTGACTTCTTTTTATATTTTAGACATATTCCTGCCTTGCCCTGCCATAGTCATCTGCTTTAAAACAAGCTTGTTTATGATTATACCAATAGCATTATTTCAAACCTTCATATTTTTTACATGCATATTGATGTTGTTTCTTCAGCCTGAGCTGACACAGGATAGAATTAATTTACTGTAATTAAATGAACAGATGCCATGCGGGTAGTGTGCAACAGCTGTAACTTCATCTTTGGTAATTCACAAGGAATACTTTCATGAGTCAATTTACATTTTTACCAGACTTGCAGTTTGACGTACTATCTTTAATATAAATTGGTCTATTCTATCATTGATGATGATTCTACGTGTTGTTTATTCATGCCACTATGCACAATTATAAAGTAAAGCCATGTAAGGGGCTACATGTTTGATATATTAGCTTAACTTCTTAATTACTGTACTGTAGCTTTCTGGATAGCACTGGTCATGTCCTTGAAACCGGCAAACTTCTGATTTATGACATGATTCACCAAGGCATCTGAGCTCATATATTTCACCTAGACGGACAAATATTTCCATTTCAAGCCTACATTAATTCACAGATTTAAATTTACACACATTAATACATTTACTCAAACTTAAAATTCTTTAATTTGCACTTGCCCATAAATGTACTCAATTTCATGCATTACCTCATTTAGCCAACTGACCATATGATGAAAATTCTTCAGGACCTTCTCCACTCTATATCGAGGCAACATTGGTTGAGTCCATCCTTGAGCCAGTGAAACTCGAGTGAGGCTGTGTAAGGTTCTTGAGTTAAGGTGCTACATTCAAGACCTCTAGGTCTGATGCCACCTAATTGCCTCAAACCGGAGTCAGAGCGATGATCACAGGGCATTGACTCAGGAAAAGTCTACGCTGTCTCTGCATGAGCTCCCATGGCAGAAACAGTGGTATTGAAAGATTGGGTAGGGAGCCAACCCCTTTCATCCTACCTCAAATGTATCCACGCTAATTCTTAACTTAAACATCCCGGAAAAAGAGGGATCTGGGTAACTCTTACTGTGTAGAGGCGTTCTCTATACTGTCCTTCCCTGAAGTCCACTTGAAGAGGAAGAAAGGTGGGGGGCAACAATAAACAAAGCATGTTCAGGCCAATTCATTGCTGAGAATGTAGGATTACCTAGGGGAACCCGCTGATCGGCGCTGTGCCATGAGCCGGTTGCAGGCAGCCCTCTACCCCATAGAGAGTCAGACTCAGGCAAAATGGCGGCAGTCACAGCTGAAACACAGACACTTGACAGCTGGATGGCAGGCTGAAACTTGGGCCCGTGGCCCAGAGCGAGTGACATCGGCCTCTTTGTCAAGGAGAGAGATGGCAGGAAGCCAGCCAGAACAAGGCATCTGCCTGTAGACCCAGATTTAGGGGATGCGAGCACTGTATGATCAGAGGAAGGCTGGTGGAGCTTTGTTGCTCCCCTAAAAAATTAGTGAACAGGGTGTGGCACACAGAAAATACATTGACCTGCTTAGAGTCTTTAGTTGCGGAGAGCGACAAGAAGATCCAAGCTCTTTAGAAGTCCTTCAAACATTTAATAAACAAGGTGAAAGATGCATAGGGGCACTCGAGACACAACAATGTGTGGGTGGTGGGGATCCCGGAGAGATTAGAAGGCCCATGCATGGAAATGTTTCTGTAGTGCTGGCTCCTTTTGGAGGTACCTGAGAGGCAAGGCGTCCGCAATGTTTATAGTCAAACGGGCAAACAGGTTTTCAGGTCGGCCGCCAGTGCCCAACCCAATTGTGGCCTACCTGCTCTACTTTCGGGTCTAGGATTACGTCCTGCAGGTGGCTTGCACCCACAATCAGTGGCAGATAGATGGAAGCATGGTGCACATGTAGCCGAACTACACCAAAACACTACAGTGCAAACTAGCGTCCCTCCTGAGCGTTAAGAGATATCTCAGGAAATTGAATATGAAATTCTACCCACCTAAACTACCAACATTGGACAAGTGAGAGACACACTTCTTTACATCTGCTCCTGCAGCATGGAAATGGATTGAGACGCTGGGTTCCCACTCCTGGAATCACAGGAGCTGGCTCGACAAGCGAACTGGCAAAAGTAAAGGCCAAGATGCAGGCCATGCATATGCCTGCAGACCGCTCCTACCAAAGCACAGGGAGAGACAGAAAGGACCAAAGTAATTGCCGATATTCAGCACATCATTCTTTCGACATGGGCAACAATTAGGCAGCACTCTCAAGTACTCAGAAGAGGCATCCAGCGGGTCTGAGCACCCTCAGGAGGACTTGGAAGTTGTAGCTCAGATGACAGCAGACACTATCACTTGAAGAGACTGCCACTGACAGGGCTATGAGGGGGCCCGGTCCTGGTGACCCATGAGAGCAGTCAACTGTTGGCTAGTGTTATTGTGGAACTTTAACGATCTTGGCAGCAAATATAGGGGGGGAGTGATTTGGAACTACTTGGGGTAACAAACTCCGAGCATAATCCTACTACCGGAAGCACACCTGGCAAGCAACACCTGCAGAGTGTTGAACCATGGCCCATATACTCTGCTCGCCCATGCAGGATTCTCAACGGAATCTCAGAGAGTGGGCATCCTAGCTTGCTAAACCCACCCATTCCAGGTGACCCAAACATGGGTGGATGCACTAGAGTGGCAGGCAGTGGTGAGCAGATGCTGGAATGGGCAAAGCCTGTTGCTCGCTTCCCACCAGGGTGGCAAACTGAGGGGATAGACAGGATGGGAAGATGGATTGCTGATGCGCAGAAGGCATTGCTCCTGATAGCGGGGTACCTCAATTTAACCCTACACGCTGACTGGTACAGAGGAACACTGTTGGGTGAGAGGTCCAGGTTGAACACCCATCTTGACTCTTTCCTCGACTCCGTGGAGATGGTGGAACTGTGGAGGGAGGGGCATCCAGGGACCAGACAGTACACCTATACCGCAAACCAGATGCTGTCAATGTCCAGATTAGATTATTACGCTGTCACCTACTTCACAGGTTCAGTCGTACAATGATCCTGCCTTATTATGGCATCTTGGAACACTCACCCCTTATAACGCATCTGACACAGGCACCACGGGGACAAAGGGGGAATGGAAGCTGAACCCATAGGGAAATCACTGACAGGCCACAAGAACACTGATTCAAGAGTTCACATGCCAATACTTTAAGGAAAACGGGGGTTCAGTGGCATCCAAGATATTTTTATGGGAGGTGTACAAGGCAGTTGTTCGAGGGTAACTAATTGCCGATGTGTTGGGGAAGTGGAAAGAGAGAAACACGGGGCCAAAGAGCTGGAGTTAAGGCTGCTGCAACAGGAGGTGGAATTTGTAAAGGCTCCCACCCCAATGTTAGCAGCCAAGATAGAAGGAATGAGGGAGGACTTCAGAAGTCTGGTGGGACAGGAGGCCAGGGTGCAATTTAGTGCAAAACAAGGCAAGCTGTTTGAGGGGGGACAAGGCGGGGAAACTACTAGCAAAGAAAGAGAAGGGGCAGAGATGGATATCCTCCTTGACGTGAGATCTGGAGTCCTGGCAGAAACACTGGTTGTGGTGGCTCATGCCTTGGCCACACATCTGACCAGCCTTTACCAGGCACAGAGGGAAACAGACCTGCCTGACCTTATTCATTTATTTAGAGTTTTATATTGCGCTGGCTAGACTTGGAGGTATCAGAGCGCTTTACATGAGGATTAAGACTTGTTACAGCGTTACATCAGTTACAGTTACATTACAGTTACATCTGTTGCTAGTGTATTCAATAAATATAGAAAGACAAAACCGAGGGAGGGAAGGGAAGGGAACACAACTGGGAGTTGAGGAAGAAAACAATGTCTGATGTCCAGCTGGGTAGGTGCCGGCCAAGGGGGTGAACCAGAATCAAGTTCCTTTTCAGCTACATATGATAGCTCCACCGGGCATCAGCCAAAAATTACTCTAGCTCCGTGATAAGTCCAAACAATTATGGATACCGCCCAGGGGGCAACGTCATAGTTCTATCGAAGGAATTTTTTATAGGAGGGGGAGGGATGGAAGAAACAGGGAGACGGGGAGAAACTGTGCCCAATGTTCGTCTGGGTAGGTGACAGCCGAGGGGATGAACCAGGGCCAATCTACTCAATAACTGAACCGAGTATCTCCACCGGATATACTGATGCCTTGACTATGTCAATCCCTGTACACAGACCTAACAGACAGACAAATTGCTCATGCTCAGGGGCATATAAAAAGGTGCAGGTCCCCGGGCCCCAACAGATTGCCACCTGAAGTGTTTAAATGTGTCGAATTCCATTTTGTGGGTCCGCTCCGCAAAATGTCCTGCAGAGCATGACGAGATGCGGTATTGCCCCGAAGAACTGTGACTGGCGATGATAGTCATAATTCATAAGAAGGGAAAGCCATGGGAGGACTGCGCCTCAAACAGGCAAATCACACTCCTACATATAGAGACCAAAGTATTAGCAAAAGTCCTGGCCAACCACCTGCTGCAGATGGTCGATACACATGTGGACCCCTTCTAATCTGGCGTTTTGCTCTATAGAGCAACAAGAGACAACTTGCGCAGACTGGCCGGATGCCTGACACTTTGTGACCGGGTTCGGGAGCCAGTCATCCTCCTAGTGTTAGAAGCTGAAAAGGCCTTTAACTCATTGGAGTGGCCCTAATTGCTGGCACTATTACAGAAAACGGGGATAGGCCCAACCTTCTAGGCATGGATGAAACTGTTAGACATTGATCCTGTAGCAAGTTCAAGGCGAATGTGGCCTTCTCCAAAGAATTCCTCCTTGGCAGGGGCACCTAGCAGGAATGCCCACTATCTCCATTGCTCTTCGTGTTGGCGATAGAACATTGGGCTTTCTGGCTGCAATTGGATACACTGATATGGGGCTTAAGCTCGGATGGGGAGTGGGAGGACAGGGTCTCCATTTATACGGATAGCATCCTTCTGTACCTGGCTGACCAAGACCACTTCACCCCCAGGGTGCTAGAGGTGTTTGGCGCATATTCGGGGATCTGCTTCAACTAGCACAAGTCAGTCACATTTCCACTGATGGAGGGAGTCACAGAGCGGGATTGGAATCATCGCCAATGTGGGAACCTGTAGCGTTCCCATACCTGGGAATCTTCATAGTGAGAGACTGAGGGCTGTTCTTCAGAAAAAATCTGTACAAGATTGATTCTGGATTCATATAGTGCTGATGCACCTCATTGTATCCCTGATGGGCACGGCAGCCTTCTACAAAATGATCTACCTGCCCAATTTCCTATACATGCTGCAGAATACCCTGTTTGAGGTCCCTGACAGTTTCTACTTGGTAGTGGCAGGGAAGCCACAAGTTTTGCCAATGGAGAAGGAGCACTGAGAATCGTGATGGCCTGTCTTACGAGAAAGCCCCTGGAGGGCAGGATCGCTCTCCCAGACCTGATACTATACTTTTGGGCAACACAACTACAGGTGATTAATAAGTGGGTCATCTCCTAGCAGCAGGAGCCATCAGAGTTGACCTACACAACCAGAGGGTTATGCAAGTGGATTATAAGGCGAGCGGGAGATGATGGCCCTGCCGACTCCTACATCGGTGGTGGTCTGGATTTGGCTTAAGGCAACATGGGCTATGGGCTTGAAAGAGAAACTGACAATGAGTACTCTGAGTTGTTACAGGGACTGCGTGTGATAGAGGGTCCAAAAAAATGGGATCTGCTGGGTATATTGAAATAGGAGATGTTTGGAGCGGGACAAAGGTGATACCTTTCTTTGAATTACAGGAGCAGTGCGAACTGACAGTGAGCCAATACATCTGATATCAGCAATTACACCACTTTCTGCAAGCTCATAGGGAGCTGTTGTGGGAGGCTCCTGATGAGTTGCCGCTGATAGTGGGCAACTTGGTTTTGAAAAACTGTGAGCTTAGAGTGCTGGGAGCCCCCCAGACCAGGCATGCAATTTCTTGACTGTACTCTTCCTTTCTACATAATAGTCTCCCTCCCCTAGAAAGTCTTGGGGACAAATGCGAGCCAGAGATCTGCAGGTTACAGGATGATGATTGGGGGGAAGCTTGCTGCTACCCACAGGAGGTGGCCATAAGAGAAGGTTTCCGACTGATTCAATTGAAAATACTCCACAGAGCTTATTACACAAGAACCAGACTGTCCCGCAAGGGATGAAGCAAATTGGATCTCTGTTTACGGGGTCGCAGGCAAAGAGGTACCTTTGCTCATACACTTTGGTAATGTCCTAGGATTTAGGGTGAAAAATTGGCCGTTGGTTAACGCTTTTAGTCAGAAGCCTGGGAAAATAATCTGGACTGGTTTATGAGGGCTGAAAAACTGCTTTACCAGTCTAGGGGCTACCCAATAAAGTTTGAGAAAATATGGAGTCCCTGGAGAGTGTCTGTGGATGTGGAGCCCTAAATGTAGGGTAGAAGGGAAGGGGTCCCAGGAGGAGAGATGGACATGGAGTTTGTTCCAATTAAAGGGGAACCACTGCATACTTGGAAAGATGGAGGGCTCTCTTTTCCACTGTCTGTATGCATAGCTCTGTGGTTGGACAGAGTTGTAGCTAATGAGACTGGTATGCCTCGCAAGTTTGTTTACTTGTTGGGTATTCCATGTACTAAACTCATCAAAAAGAAACAAAACAAAAAAAGAATTATATCATTGTGATCACCTGTTCCTCAAGTGTGTCCTCCACTCTTACAAATACAATTACATCTCCCAGGTAATTTTAAGTGTGAGTAAATCTTCACATAGGGACTAGGTGTAGGCATTCCATGGTGGGACACTTGCTAAAGCTATTTTATGCCCCCAAACCTGCAAGTTTGTGGGTACTCGTAAATGTTTTGCAAGTATGTTCTCACCCTTATAATAGTCACAAATACACATGATGGGTAATTCCTTTTTAGATTGTGTAAGTGGGGGAAACTTAACCAACAGAGGTAATGTGTAGGACAAAGGGAGTCATCATACGTACAAATATTTTCCCCAAGAAGATATTCAGTCCAAATCACTTATGCCTGATGTTGTTGCATGCGAAATTTGCACATGCTACATTTCAGAACATGCAAATGTTTGTGCATGTGTGTACTTCTGAGAAGCTGTGATAGTCGTAGTTTTCTTTCTGGAATGTTTTATGAATTTCATGAAGTCTAAAATTTCCTCCAAATGTAGGCTTTTGTTCCAACTTTATTTTATGAATGAGGCTCTAAATCTTTCAGCATACTCCTAAGTATATTTTTTTCATTATAGTACTCTTGCTTCTAATTGTCAGCCAGTTTTTAATATTTGTTCGTTTATGATATGTATTATTTTCTAGAAAATCATAAGTAATTCTAAAGTTTTTTAGTCAGAAACTGATTGCTAGTTCAGGTCAGAGTGAGTTTGAATGCCAACAGTGACTCTGCACATTCACAAATTCTCTCCTGAACCAGCATCAGCTTCTGACTAAAAGCATTTTTTAAATCTTATGATGTTATTAAACATATCTTTATTGATTTTATTACGACATGTATCAAATACATTGGGGAGGCAATACAGTACACTTCAAGCAAGTAATATGTTACTCTATTAAACTATTATCCTCATGGAAGGAACCAACTTTAAATAGTTATTTAGCTCAAAATGCTTATATATGTTAACAGAAAAGAGCGTTTAGAGATCATATGGGTTTGAGGAAACTCTGAATAGATGGTGTGGACAGCCAGGGGTCCACAGAATGCAGGTTAAACAATCTATGATGTATGATATGTTTAGGGCATCATCGATGCTGAGAGTTTTTCTGTCGTTCAGTTGGCCAGCTAAAATCAGACCCATGTTAACTGGATTATTGGATCCCCGCAAAAGAAATGCAAAAATGTGTTATCAAATGAGACAGGAAATGTTAGTATTGAGTGAGAGGAGCATTTTGGCCAGTGGTATGGCGGTCCTGGGATGACTCCTGGTGCAGATGACTTCATAATAGTGGGGGGATTTTTAGTGATTGTTTGCGGATGTCTATTCAACTTGAGCAGTGAGATTGATTCATCGATCTAAGCTCCCTCGAATGTGGCAATTGAATAATATTATGTCAATATGATACCTGATCATGTCTAGAGTTGAGCGGTATGCTATTCTGTAGCGTCAAGGAGTAGAGTTCACAAAGTGTTGGTCCAGAGTTGCACAGAGGAAGGTTGTAAGTGGACCACGGTAAAAGGAGGACAAAAAGCATTATTTGGTTTCTTATGTTGCAATATTGGGTGCACTCCTGAACAGGTCCCTGAAACTTGTCTTGCCCTTACCAGTCCATAAATGTAACACATTCTAGCCATCTAGCGCAGTGGTTCTTAACCTGTGGTCCAGGGATCCCGGGGGATTTGCGAATCCTACTCAGGGGCTTCTGCTTACAAAATTAAATTACATTAACAGATTAAAAAAGTGTGTCGAAACAAAGAAGCAAAATGTGCAATTGAAAATGTTATAACATTCAGTAAATGTGAAGGAATTTTAAATGGGAGGCCAAAATGTAAGTAAGTATCCTGAGATTGATCACAGGAGCCGTGCACGTGTATTAAACAGAATATAGTATGGATGGTGTGTGGCCTCAATTAAATTTAGAAACATTCCAATCACCCTATTAAAATTAACATTTTTACTTGTTTTAAATTTGTTTGCTAAATAAATACATTTCATCATTTGTGGATGTGTTTGATTAATGCTTGTTTCTGTATGTTTTGTGGTTCAAATCCTCAAAAAAGCATAGTCCTGGGTCACTGGCTTCCAGTAAAGACTCAGTGGTGGTCCTCAGATTCTAATAATGATTCAGTGGGGATCCTCATGTTCCAGTGATGATTAAATGAGGGTCCTTAGAAGTCAAAAGGTTAAGAACCACTAATTTAGTGACCTCACCCTATTTTAGAGAAATATTTAAAGGCTTTGGCCATTCTGCATTTATATTATCGCAAGTCAAATTCATAGCATCATTTCAGTGCATACATAAAGATAAAAGCATTTTAACTTCCAAATGAAGTTACATGACAAAGCTCAGAAAAGTAAGTGATACATTTTTAGGTCTTGGCTAGGCATCACTTGAGCTGTCTGTTCGAGACATGTTGTATTCAGAATATGGGGTTTAAGCTCCGCCCATGTTCCGCCCATAATTTTAATTGGCTTCTTTGATTGTCTTTTGGAAATGCTTTTTTTCATTTGCTAATTTCATTAGTAGTCCCTCCTTAGTCCCTCCTTTTCTACTGTTGGAATCTCCCATAGGGACTGCCCCTGCTACATGTGCCAATGCCCTGTAGTTTCATTTACAGATTCTCAGCACTCTTTTGTTTATGATTTCTTCGTCGTAGCTGGTGTTCCAGGCACAACAGCTACACACTTCTCCAACCACATTTTCCTGACCCTTTGTTCCTGTAATTGAAGTGGTATTTTCCTTTTTTTTCTGTTCCTTAGTGTGTGTGCTGCTTAGTAACCGTGCTGCATTAACCCATTATGTTTTTTTTTTTGCAACAGCAGCACACCAGTCTGGTCTTTCACTTTAACAATGGTGGTTGCGTGCCTTTCTTTTGTATGTTTACTTTTTGCAGCGTACCATGCCGTGCTTTCACTTTTAGCAATGGCGGCCATGCACCTTTCTTTTTTTCGGCATGGCTCGTCGTATTTAACTTGTAAAACATTATGTCTTTATTTTTGGCAGCACGCCATGCCGCGCTTTTACTTTAAAAATGGCAGCCATGCAGCTTTTTCTTGTTTTGTACGGCTTGCCGTATTCATCTTATAAAACATTCTATGTGCCTTTCTAATCCTCACCAGCTCACCTTCCCTTTATGTGGCATGGTATCCTCCCGACACGCTCCTCCCATTGGCCAGTGCCTCCGCCTTTAACGCCCTGGGGTCATAATGCAACATTCTTTTTCACCAGAAAGTCCTACTATCCCACATTACATTCTTAAACTGAGGGCCTTTTAAAAAACTTTATTCTGCAATATTTTTAACATTGCAGCAAGTTTTAATGTACATTTTAAAACTATGAAATAGGTATGAATGCACTTTATGTTAACACCAGTTGCCATAAAGGGCTTGTTTTTAGGTCAAGCATGGGCAGAGCATGCGCTGCTCATTGATGTCGTCCTTCCGACGCCACTGTAGTCACTGTTCCTTTTTAATTTACTCACTTCCTTGATTTCTGAAGGAAAGCCGGGAAGATTAAATTGAGCCAAATCATACATGTTACTAGTCCAGTTCTTTAATGCACACTCTTTCTAGCTAGTGCTTTTCCAAAACTCCTTTACACTTTTGAATTACAGCCTTCAGCGCATGTATTGCTCGATTCTCGTCCAACGTGCACCACTGGTTGTGAGTCTCTTTTTTTGCAAATAACCCATTCATACAATTCTTTCTCCTGTGTAACTTAACTCCGCCTCTTGGTTTGCACCGGATACAGAGTCCACAAGTTATCCATTTTGCGTGCTCACCCTGGCCCGTTTTCATGCAGAGCAAAGACTGTTGAGAGAGCACAATTCCGCCTGTCAACTGTTGGCTGTTTGCCCACTGAGATTGTTGGGAAAGTTCACCCAGTGTGCACTCAACGCTCACCAGTGGCCATATCATGAGCGATGAATTCAGATGTAAAAATGGTTTACGCAACTCTGTTCCCACATTTGTAGTTCAAGTTGTGTTGCTGTGGTTTATACACCTAATTCCACGTCTGTAAATCCTGATTTAACCTCCAGAGATTGGAAAAACCTTGATTTTAATCAACTTGCACAGATTCTTACTGACGCCTTCACAAGTATAGATACTGTATATGACCCAAACATTGCAGCTGCTACCTATACTTCTATTTTGGAAGAAGCTTTTCTCACCCTGGCCCCTCTTAAAACATACAAATGCAACAGGAAGACCCCTTCGGCCCCATGGTTTACCGAAAACCTTAGACTCCAACGACAATATTGTCGTAACAAGGAACGACATTGGCGTAAAAATTATAACTCAGCAGACAAGACTGCCTACAAAGCTGCACTTCTTAGTTATAAGCAGAGCATAGTGATTGAGACAAACATCTATTACACTGCCCAAATAAACCAAGCCCGATGTAGCATGAAGAAACTGTTTGAAGTTGTCAACCACCTTGCCGAACCATCTAATCCCTCGACTGAAACGTCTCAAAATTTCTGTAACGTATTGGCCGACTTTTTCTCCGAAAAGGTCACATCCATATTCAAGGATTTCAGCCCAAAAGTGAAAACTCCCGATACCTTTGACTCTCAGTTACACGAGACTCCGACAGTTTTTACTGAATTTACCAGCACAAATCCACAAGATATTCACAAATTAATTCAGTCAATCAAATCTGGTTCCCCTCTGGATCCTTGTCATCCATCCATACTCAACAATATTCCAGACATTATTTCCATGCCACTTACACATATCTGCAATAATATGTTTGTTACAGGTTCCTACCCTACCATCTGGAAAAGCACCATTATCAGGCCGCTTCTCAAAAAACCTTCCCTGGACCCCACACTATCTTCCAGTTATCGTCCCATTGCCTCTCTACCGTTTCCAGCCAAGATCTTTGAATCGGTCATGAATAAACAACTATCTGACTATATTCATACTAATGACCTGTTAGACGAAACCCAGTTCGGTTTCCAGCAAGGTCATGGAACAGAGACCGCCCTGATCAAGGCGGCAGATGAAATCAGGGCTACAATGGATAAGGGTGGACAGGCTGTCTTGATTTTGCTGGACCTGTCGGCGGCTTTCGACACGGTCGATCATGCAACTCTGATCGGCCGTGTCGAGGCCATCGGCATCAAACATAGAGCTAGGGACCTCATTACATCATTCTTGGCTGATCGTAGACACGCTGTCAAGTTGGGCACTTTTACTTCACCTACTTTCAGCCTTCCCTGTGGAGTCCCTCAGGGCTCCTCGCTAAGTCCGACCCTTTTCAATATCTATGTTTCGGACTTAGCGAGGGTAATAAAAGAGCATAACATCAATTTGACAACATACGCTGACGACACTCAGCTGGTGTTGTCTATACACAAAGATGGACCCACGGTCGCAGCAAATTTCAAGAATGGTATGAGGGCCATTAGCAGTTGGATGGCTTCCAACTGCTTAAAACTTAACTCATCTAAGACGGAAGTTATGCTGTTTGGAAATATTCAACCTTTGTGGTCCCCTTCATGGTGGCCTGAGGAACTGGGAAATCCACCCCAACCTGTTAGTAAAGTCAGAAATCTGGGAGTGATATTTGACAACAAGCTCCTTTTCCATCATCATGCGAATTCGGTAGTGTCATCTTCCTTTAACATCTTAAGGAAAATAAAGAAACTTTTACCGTATCTTCCCATAGCTTTGGGAAAAACACTCATATCCACACTGGTGTTTTCTCGCATTGATTACTGCAACGCCCTCTTCCTCAATGCTCAAAAAAAGGTTATTTCCAAACTGCAACTAATACAAAATGCCTCCGCCAGAATTCTATTGGGCATTCCCAAATACAGCTCTGTTTCTGGACATCTAGACCAACTGCACTGGCTTCCAGTCAGAAGTCGCACGAAGTTCAAGACCCTCTGTATTGTCTATAAGGCAATAAATAACACGGGCCCTAAATTCCTGAGAAGTTCCTTTAAACCTTTGGCAACCCCTAGAACGCTGCGCTCTAACACGGCTCACATGCTTCAGATTCCTAGAACAAGGAAAGTGACCTGGGGAGACAGATGTTTCACCATAGCAGCGGCGAAATTGTGGAACTCCCTTCCCCTTAACATAAAGATTAGTCCATCTTTGATTGTCTTCAGAAAGCAGCTAAAGACTTGGCTGTTTTCTCAATGACATTCCTCGTAGATCACTTTTATTCACTGTTTCATTGTTTAATCTCTGGTTAGTTAGCTTTTAGCTTTTAGCTGTTAGCGCCGAGACACCCACGGGTAATTGCAGCGCTTTAAAAATTGCAAAAAATAAATAAATAAATAAATAAATAAATAATTATCAGATTTTGCTTGTACCTTCTGTTGTGATTAGCGCAATGAATATGAATATGGCAAAAATCATGCATTGCTATTTTACAATCTTGTCAATTAGGAACAACTCATACAATGTGCACTCTTTATTGAAAAATGTAATCTGTGCATCTTTGTTATGCTCATTGTTATCCTTTTTCACCACAAAGTCCTACTATACGAGGGGGCGTTAGGTGGCACACGACCAAGATGGGCGCACGCCTGTGAGGCTCCAGCCCAGCCGAACCAGAAAATATACATAATGCCCATCCTGGTCTAACTTTATAAGATTTACTACTCACCACGCAACACCTGATCCTCTTCTGATGCCAGTGATACCAAATTTATAGTGCTGGCCTGCGGTGAGACGGAGGAGGAACCTACTGAAGATTGGAGCGAGGAGTGCTGCGCTGCTCCTGGTGCCGTGTTGCGGGCTGCCTGGCAACGAAACGCCACGGCTGTGGAGGCCGCAGAACTGGAGTGGTGCGAGATTGATGGCGGGGTGGCACTGCCTCGCATGCGCTCTGGCGGTGCACGGCAGGAGCTCCCGACCTGGGCGGTGAGTGCACCGGAGCCGAGGTAGACTACATTGGCCCCATTAACCCTCGGTGACAACTGCGCTGCATCGCGGAGACACACCGGGACCCGCCATTATTGAGTCGCGTGACCGCATCCTACTGAGAGATATCTGGGGGCCGTGTGAGTACCTTTCCTTGTGGACCCTCTACACTGCCGGGCCTCCCCCCTCGCCCCTCGTGGGTGGG
Organism: Lissotriton vulgaris; assembly: GCF_964263255.1. Lineage (NCBI taxonomy): Eukaryota > Metazoa > Chordata > Amphibia > Caudata > Salamandridae > Lissotriton > Lissotriton vulgaris. The sequence continues at coordinate 733,530,487 of NC_141691.1, read as the reverse complement.
TTTTTGTGGCAGGGAGCGGTTACCTGCACGGCGGGTCCACCGCCAGCTGAGGCAGACGCCATTTTAACGTTGCAGCGGAGAGCATACTGCCAGCGAGAATGGAGGCCTGAAACACCGCCTGCCCCAGTGCCCCTACCTGGGTAGGGGGGGGGCGCTGCTCGCTCCCGGTCCTGAAGATACTATAAGGCTACAAGTGTGAATGTATGAGCAGAGAATTTGTGTGTGAAGTGCTCCATTGCTGAGACGGAATGCACCATGATTACTGCTAGATTGACGGCGATACACAGGGGCTGCCACAAGTTTCATGGTGTAGTTGCCTTCTCCTGCTCTTCACTGCACCCCCCATAAACTGCCCTGGGTGCCTGGGACTGTAGATGTGACACTGTCTTGCTCCGTGTTATTGTTTGCACACAGAGAGGGGCCGGAGTCCTTATAACATTGGGGGATCTGGACTGTGTGGTAAACCCATATCACGTGAGGTTCAGTTTGCTGCCGCTGCCGCAACACGGGGTGCTGCACCGGACAGACTTTCCGACCTCTTTGTCTTCATCACTATCACCTGCTCCGCTTCCCCTGGGTCCTGTAGCACTTCTCCTCTAACCTGCATCCCAGTGTGGTGGGTTCTTCTAGTCAATCTTTGTGTACTCCCCTGTTCTGCTCACCAGTCAGTGATATGGGGCACACCGATGCTAAACAGACCAAAATCCCGTTTGAGGCACGTAAGACTCCCAGGTCACGCTTGGAGGAACATGAGGATACAGATGCCACGGATATGCCTGAAGAAGATTGGAAAACGATTGTACTTGGTATGAAACAGAGTCTGTCGTCCATTGATGCTAAAATAGATACAATGAACACGCGGATGGACACAGTGGTCACCAAGCTGGGACAACATGAAGAACAACTAAAGGAGGTCGAGACTAGGGTATCAGATCTTGAAGACAACGCCACGACGAGCAAAAGCCAGATGTCGCAAATGGACAAGCTACTTAAAGTAATCGCTGTTAAAAATGAGGACTTAGATGCTCGGTCTCGAATAAATAACGTTTGTATCCTTGGCCTAGCAGAAACTACGAACACAGGGCACATGGAGGACTTCATAGAGAAACTGGTTGTGGAACTCTTCGTCAGGGAGTCCTTCTCAGTGCACCTCACAGTCGAAAGAGCGCATAGGTCTCTAGCGGCTCGCCCGCCACCGGGTACACCGCCGTGCCAGGTGATAGCCTGCTTTTTAAACTACTGCAACAGGGATACGGTGTTGCGCCTTGCCCGGGAAAAGAAGCAGGTGCATTATGAAAACACAATGCTGGCCTTCTTCCCAGACTTCACACAATGGGTACAGGATGCCAGGGGGAAATTTGCAGCTGTCAAGAAAAAACTACAGTCACAGCAAACCCCCTACGCCATTATGTACCCGGCGAAGCTAAGGATAACTCATCAAGGGTCGCAACCTTTTTTCCTGAACCCACAGCAGGCTAAAGACTACCTTCGACGCCACCGCCGCTCAGCCACCACAGAATCAGGAACACATGATTGTTCCAGATCTCTGTCGCCCCAGTCAGACCCACACTGAACTACATACCTGTCATTGGTGTTTGCAGATATTTTCACTGCTGCTTTATTCATGACAGACTAAACTGCGTTGGTGATGTATATGCACATTTATTGTTGGGTATACTGTCTGGCTCGGCTACTTGCCTCTGTCCCGCTGTAGCTACCCGCCTTCTGGTGGTGTAGTGGGTGGGTGAGAGTATGGAGGGTAGAGGGCGGGTTGTGTGCCCCTAGAGTGTTCCCTTGAGGGCATACCCTCAAAATTTATGTGAGAAAGGGGTATAAGTAGTTCAATTATGGAGGTCTTTACGGGAGGGGAGGGCCCTGTACCCGGCGAGTTGGAGAAGCCGGTGTGGGTGGAGGGGGTTTCTCATTTATGACCGTCTTACTGTTTGTCCAGTTTAATGGGATTTCCACCATAAACGTTTACACTGACTATCACACAAGGAGAAATGACAGACACTACATGTGACATTAATACTATTGCAATAGCATTGTGGAATATTCGAGGTCTCAACAACCCCAGGAAAAAAGACAGATTCTGGGTTACTTAGATAGGCAGCACATTATGGTGACTATGTTACAGGAGAGACACTTGAGTCCCAGTACTGACCCCCAATTTGCTTTGAGATGGGCCTCGCACCGCTACTTTGCATCATACTCTACGTACTCCCGTGGAGTGACTATCTTGATCAAACGAGGGGTGCCATTCGTACCCAGTGGGTCAGAAACTGACACAGAGGGCAGATTCTGTTTGATGTGGGGTAGACTCCACTCATATGATGTGACATTTTCTAAATATTATGGGCCTAACATTGATGATATGCAAGCCCTTCTTCGCCTATGGAGCAGAATCCAGGAGATAGGCACTACTTACGTTATCTGGGGTGGAGACTTTAACACAGTGATGCACCCCCCCATAGATAGATCCCGAGAATCCCCAACGCACTACACGAACACCCAGAGAGTGCTGCGTGACATTGTTGATGAGAGTTACTTACTTGATTCCTGGAGGTACAAGCACCCAGAGCAGGGATAAGGATCACACTTCTCGGCATTCCACTCATCCTGGGCCAGACTAGACCTCTTTGTGACTACAGGCATGGCGCATTGGCTGGAGCAGGTGACGCACTTAGCTCGCACTCACTCAGACCATTCCCCGGTCGTCGCTGTGCTGTGTGTGCCCCTCATCCATTTCCAATATAACAGCTGGCGCCTTAACCCACTGCATCTCCAAGACACTGCATTTAAAACTGAACTAGAGCAAGACATCCGAGACTTTTTTGACCGCAATCTAGACTCTGTCCCAAGCATCACAATAGTATGGGAAACGTTCAAGGTTACAGTCCGGGGCTGGTGTATATCCAAGGGTGAAGGCATTCTCACATCATTATGCACTAGCTTGTCCACTTTGGAAAAAGAACTTAAGCACCTGGAAAGCGAGCTGAGCTCCTATCCCGATAGGAGCGACATCCGAGCTGACATACACAACAAACTCATGGAATACAGAGACCTGGCTGACAGGGAGTGTAAGTTCTGGGGGAACCATCATGTGGCAAGGGTTTATGGCAAAGGGGATCGCCCAGGGAAAGCCCTAGCATCCGCGGTTAAAACACCTAGATTCTCCAACTATGTAACAGAGCTACAGGATGCACACGGCACCATGCATAGAAACCTTCCTGATCAATTGCAGACACTTAGGGACTACTACAGTAATTTATAGTCCTACCAAAGAGGCACTCCTCTCGACTTACCTGACTATTTCAAAGATACTGCCCTCGCCTGGCTAGGGGTTACTCAACGGAAATTTCTTAATCTAGACCTGGAACTAGATGAAATAACTGAAGCCATCATGCAGATGAAGTCTAGGCGGGCCCCAGGGTCTGACGGGTTGCCAATAGAGTTTTATAAAACCTACGTTTCCATTCTGGCCCCTATCCTGAAGGAGGATCCCTACGCAGCGTTGGAGGAAGGTAGTTTGCCTGTGACGATGCGAGAGGCGCTCATAACCTCCCTATTAAAACCAGGGAAGTTCCCACTCTACTGTGATTCATATCGGCCCCTTTCCCTTTTATATTGCGATACTAAAATACTAGCTAAAGTTCTGGTGACCCGACTAAATCTGCTAATGCAGCACTTGGTGTTACCCGATCAAGCTGGTTTTATACCAAGTCGAGCCGCATCGCATAATCTCAGAACCTTGGCTGCGGTACTGCAAGATATCGACCCTAAGTGCTCGGTAGTTGCTATCTTCCTTGACGCTACCTAAGCGTTCGACTCCCTGGAGTGGGACTAGGCACACTGAGCTATATGGGGAAGCCCTCTTCTTTCTTCCAATGGGTCCAATTGCTATACCAGCGTCCGGTGGCCTCAGTGCTCCTGAATCTGGCCAAATCCTCTCCCTTCACCGTATCTAGAGGCACAAGGCAGGGCTGCCCGCTGTCCCCCGTCCTCTTTGCCTTGGCCATTGAGCCCTTAGCCACTAAACTACGGCAGCACCATAACGACAAAGCTTTAATCTACCCTCCCAGACAGCTACTCATCTCCCTCTATGCGGATGATATGACGCTTTATGTTAAAAAACCTCATGAAAATCTCAACCCCATTCTTCGTGAAATAAAAAAATTTGGGGCCATCTCTGGGTTACAAATTAACTGGTCCAAGTCTGCCGTCTTTCCCCTTATGGACAGCACCCCACCTCACCAGCTGGACTATCCCCATGTCTGGGAAATGGATGAGATAAAATACCTTGGGATACATGTCACTAGAAACAGGGACACACTCATGCGCCTAAATTATGGCACAGCCGTTGATAAAATCACAGATACCATCACCAAGTGGATACGCCTTCCGCTCACTATGGCAGGAAGAATCTCCTTAATTAAGATGGTTTTGTTGCCAAAACTGTTGTATCTCTTCATTAACATACCTTATCATCCCAGAACCTTCTTCTTCAGTACACTTAACTCTCAACTGAACTTACGAGGCTAATATGGGGCGGGAAACAGGCACGACTAAACCTGGCCACTTTGATGCTGCCATATCATAAGGGTGGATATGACGTCCCTAATTTTGAAATTTATTATTACTGTTCACAAGCTTATTTTGCCACGTATTGTTTTCACCCGCCGCCCTTTATGCCACATTTGGCGGTGGCAGATGGCTATATGGCCCCGACACTCACAACATGCTATCTCTTCACTGCAGTGAAGGCGCGGGATCGAGATCCGTCCACGGTAGACTGTACGATTCTGGCATAGCAAAAGATAGCTCGTAAGCTTGAGATACCCATGCTGTACTCTCCTAAGGTGTCCCTAATGCGAAATCCTTTATTACAGGTCACTTATGAAGGGATCTGTCGGAAGATGCTAAACTCAACTATGGTACCTGGGGAGATCTCTATGTGGGAGGGCAGTTTTGTTCTAAGGAGCAATTTTTTGAGACTTGTGAGCCGACGACAATGGACACATTTATATACACCTGCCTACGGCAAAGTGTAAAGGCTGTAACGCCTGCTTTTCCGGAAGAACCAGATACATTAGCCACATTACTTGCCTTGCTACAAGCTGATGACCCTTGGCATGTCGTTTCCCTTCTTTATCAGCACACATAAAATTCACCGCCCTCGTGCCCCATTCGTGCCAGGCAGGAATGGGACACAGATCTGAATATGACTATGACAGACCAACAATGGGAGCTCTGCTGCCGGCAAACAGAGGCAATAAGTGGTAACAGCAGGTTGCGCCTCATTAACTTTAAATTTTTGCGCTGCCTATACCATACCCCGGCTAAGCTCTATAAGTTCCGCCTCCGGGTCAGTGATGCATTCACGAGATGCGGTCAAGAGGTGGCGGGATTTCTGCACTTGGCTTGGGAATGTCCCCTGGTGATGGCCTACTGGACACAGACGTTTCAGGGATTATCGAGCATGATTGGTACCCACATGACGCCATGTCCACTTGTAGCGCTCCTGGGCTTGACCCAGGGAATCAACACTGTGCACAAAAAATTTCTAGCAGTGGGATTACTACTGGCAAAGCGACAGGTGGCGTGTAGATGGGAAAGAGAGGGCATGCCCCTAAATTCAAAGACCTGATCCACACAATGTCCACATGGCAGGACTATATGCATCCCTACGCCGACACACTTGCCCACAAATTGTGCCCGAAAGACTCACCTCATATCTTCTTGCGCGAGTGGCAGACCAGGAGGAGGGGGAGGATACACCTGTGACCGATCCCCCCCCCCTCGCACCACATATGCGTTATCACATAAGACATGAGCTGGCAGGCTGGGTCACTGTAGAATTCTGATCCAAGGCTAGACAGGGCAGGGTTCTACTAATCACACTTTGCAGTGTTGGTGGTGAAGGCGGGGAGATGTTGCATGGGTTCACTTGTGATGCTCTACCACTGACCAATGTTGGGACCGTTTGCTAGACATGATGTGTTACTATTTATTCATATACTCTAATGGACTATATTGCAATGGACTGGACAACTTTGTACTGTTTTTGTTTTATCTGCATTTGTATGACGGTAGGGGAGGGAGGTAAGTTAAGTTAGACTACATAATTACGTAGAAAATTGCACTGCACTTATCATTGATACTTGCGCTTGGATTCTGAGATTGTGTCCTTTTGTATTGTTTTACTGTGCACTAAATCAATAAAGGTTTTTGAAACTTTAAAAATAAAAAGTCCTACTATCCCACATTACATCGTTAAACTGGGGCCCTTAAAAAAAAACACCTTTATTCCACAATTTTTTTAACGTTGCAGGATGTTTTGCTGTACATTGTAAAACCGCTAAATATCTATCAAAGTGCTTTACATTAACACCAATTGCCATAAAGCGCTTGTTTTTAAGTCAAGCCTGGGCAGCCATGTCGTCCTTCCTATGCCACTGTAGTCACCACAAACAATGCAATGGTGCATTTTTAAAGCGCAAACTAACAAAAATATCACTTCTAATAAAAACAAATGGAAACGTATGCTTAGCTGCAATCTTTTTCTTTATAATTGTATTAAGGTGCAGTACCTTATGTAGCTAAAACATCTCCCTTTAAAACTCCACAGGTACACCTAGTAACAGCCTGTGGTACTGCACCCTTTACTTTCTTAGTAACATTTCTTTAATTACTTATGCTACTGCTAGAATATTTTTTTTACAAAAAAAAGTAAATCCAATAAATATCATTTGCAACACAAACAAGCTCTAACTTTGACGAATGCAAGACCTATTGCATTGCAAATGTTTGTTTGCATCTTTATTCTTTCTCATGAACTTTCATTTGAAGAGCATCTTTGATGTTTATATCTTGTGTTTAGCGATATCTATCTTCTGGAATGAATAGTGGGTATTCTGCTCCTTAAGAATGCTTAGTGTTGTTAAAAGGGCTAGTTCAGCTGCATGAAATGACAAAAAACAGCCTAGTAAAGGGCTGCAGTCGATTTGACATGCAATATGTGTGCCTCTTCCCTTGAGTGTAGCCAGCCTAAACGATAAGGTAACTATACTTTTTAGTCAAATAACACTGCTTTTTTTTTTAAAGACTTGCTTCATTTTGGCTGTTACTTCTAAAGCCCTGAAGAAACCGGTTTAGACAATCTCATCCAGTCTATTGATCCTTATTTAGCAAGCCTTCCTTCTGTAGGGTCAGGCAGTGAACTGCCGACTGAAAGCAATCAGCAACTGCTCCAGTCAATCTAATTACTTTATTCAGCCTCCTAGCAGATGACAGAGAAAAGGACCGGCGACGGGGAGATTTCGCCGGGGACGCCATTTTGTATGCATGTTTTAGGATGGCAGAAAATTAAATGACATTGCGATGTTGGAAAGTGACATGAACTTTAAGATCCGCGCGCTCGCCCCCTCCCAACTACTTTTCATCTTCAGCTTCCACACTCCCTCTAATTATCTTAGAGATTTTATAATACTGTCCAACACGATTAGATTTTTTTTTCCTCATCTGGCCAGATACCTGAAAATGTCAAGAGCAGAAAGAAGGCTTGCAGGCGCGTGAGGCAGGTTGTACCACTACAGTCACAGGGGAGTCGGGGGAGGAGAAAGAGAAACCCGCACAATTTGGATCTTCTGAAGTCACCAGAGGAGGTGAACCGTTCATAATTCTCAAAAATATTCTTTTATTCACCCCTGGATAACATATTGCATTCCATGAAGATCTAGCTTGGCTCTCCAGTTTAACCTTTCAAGGCGGTTTTAGTAGGCTGAGGCCGCCTCAATTTAACCAGGGGACAACTTCCTCTTTATTTCATGTATTGTACTTGAGGTTTTGGTGTATACATGCAACGCTCTATGTGATTATTTCACAAAGGAACAGTTAGGCAAAATCGGAGGAACTGAACTACAATTGTGAATATATGATGGTGAAAGAAGTATAACAGTATAACTCACCTATAGCAGTGGTCTATTTTTCTTTTAGCACACAAAATATTTCCTTGACATCAGGGGCGGCTCTAGGCTCATGGCGGCCCTGGGCAGGGAGCGTAGGTAGGGGGCCCCGGAAGAGGGGGTCCGGGCGGGGCGGAGTGCGGAGGCCAGTGAAGGGGGGGGGGGGGGGAGGGTCAGGGTGTTTGGAAGTGGAACAGAGCCGGAGGCCACCAAATCCCTGCCAGGGGCACCACACAAATATGTATTGATCCTCAGAGGATTATTATATTAAGGATATATATTGACGTGGTAGCCCCTGGGGTTTGGTGGCCCTGTGCAGGTGCACAGCTTGCACATGCCTAAGGCCGCCCCTGTTGACATGCAACTGAAGGGGAAATGAATGATAATGGATCCCTGTAATGATGGAGTGGAGTTTTGGGTCTGAGCCAGTATCATGAGAACTGACATTTCTTTCCTCCTGCACTTCCTGCTGTGCAGCCAGTCAGGTTGATGCTGCGTCTGTTGCGTAAACAAACAAGAACAGTTGCAGCATATGCTGTCCATTAAAAACTGACAGAGTTATCTACTATGAATTATAGAACTGAATGTGAATCAATCACAACAACAGTCTTAATAACATTTGTTATTTGTTGTGATGGGCATCAGAGTTCCTGATCTTGCTTGAAAGAGAGATTGGTGTGTTGGAATTGCCTACCTTGAAAATGATGCAGCCAGCATTGGCTGTGAAGAAGCCAGGTGGGCAAGAGTTACACATGAGATGAAAAGTTGGGTATAGAGAAGGCCCACCGAAACATCAGAAGCCGAATAAGTAGGCTGGGGAGCTGGGCTCGGCCTGCAGCCTTTGGGTATTGATTGGTTTTAGAGATAGATTTTCAGGCGTTGTCTCAATGACAGTATACCTAGGCGTAGGCTTAGATGAAATTGAAGTGGGAGAGAGTTCCACGTTTTTGGGGCTACACCAGCGAATGACTGCACGGAGGGCTACTGAAAGCCTCAGTGTGTTTTTTTGAAGTGAGTATTGAGTCGTCCACCAGAGACATTGGGTAGAAGGTCAATTATTTTTGACTTTTCATTACTTTGAAGTTAATGCAGACGGTTTTAAAGATTATTCTTGCATCCATAGTATGCAGTAGAGATCAATTGGTGTTTAGAAGACGTGATCAAAGGTCCAAAGGCTTACAATAAAAAAAATGCAGATAAACAAAGCGTACCCTTGAGAGGTGAGAGGGAGACTTTGAGTAATTATTAAGGTTCTCTAACCTTAAAAATTTACCTTGTAAGTACTCCATTTTGCCAATTTTTGCCCCAAATTATCAACTTTATCTTAGTTTCTGAAGCTTCGGAGACAACCCCTAATATAAATATCAGGGGAGGATAAAAGCCCCCCCCCTCTATATTGTTGTACTAGCTGCAGAACCACATCCGCCATTTCAAAGAATCCTAGCACGGGGGGCTGTTTGTCATTAGTCGGAGTAAATCGAAGCAGTATCTTACCACTCACTTTGCAACTGGAAAGCAGTTATTTAAAGCTGAGGTGACTGCTGGAATAGATCCTGTTTCCCGCAGGACATATAAACTGCATCCCATAAATAGTGGATTTCCTCTCAACGTCAACTTTCAATGGTCTTCTGATTTATTAAAACAGCAGCTGCCCGCGTAGATCATGTTATAAGAAATACAAAGGGTGCAATGGGAATGCACACAGCTTTAGTTGTATACATCTAGGACAGTAATATTGGATGTAAAAATTAGTTTCTTCATTTAAAATAATGTTACGTTAAATTTGTTTTATAAAGTGCTGACATAGCGCTTCTTGGCGCCTTATCTGACATTATAAGTGGGACATCTCCAAAAGCTTAACATCAGAGGGTACAATAGAGAGGCAAAGAGAGGTGTGTTTAACTTTTTTTTAAAAAATGTAACCTTCTTATTCTTAGATGAATGATGTAAGAGCTAAAAAAGACAAACAGTGTCCACTAGCAAAGGTTTCTTTAAAGAATAGCACTTTCAGCAGGAGGGAAGAGGCTGATCTCCGGAGTCTTTTCGGAGCATGTCAAAGTATCTTTTCCTGAAAGAAGTAGATCCTTACCCCTAAACTACTGGGTGTGCCATGTAAATAATTTTAAATTCAATTCACTTAGGGCCAGATGTAGGAGCCAAAATACCGGTCGGTAATGGCCGATTTCGGCCGTTACCGACCGGTATTCAGTATTTGGCATGTAGGGGCTCTATTTTACCGATTCGGAAAATTTACCGAATCGATAAAATACCGAATCGGTATTTTTACCGATTCGGTAATTTTGAGATGTAGGTGGGACTCTTCTGAGTCCCACAGGCCCTACTGAATCGGTATTTTACTACCCAATCCAATTGGGTGGTAAAATACCGATTCCAGGTGTGCCTGCACATGTGTGCATGCACACCTATGGCATGTGAAAGACAGACATGCCCTTAGGGCATGTCTGTGTGCCACATGTCACACATGCCTGAAATCGGGGTGCTAGAGGGTGTCAAAGTGACACCCCCTGCACCCTTGCAACATTCGGTATTTACCGAATCGGTAAATACCGATTCGGTAATGCCCATTTATTCCTAAGGGCTTCAATGCCCATAGAAATCAATGGGCATTACCAAATCGGTATTTACCGATTCGGTGAATACCGATTCTTGCAGAATCGGTAATTCAATTACTGATTCTTCCTAAATCCCCCCCCCCTTCTATTTTACCGATTCATAAATACCGAATCGGTAAAATTCGGTATTTATGAATCGGTAAAATATACTTACCTACATCTGGCCCTAGGTCACTTGCAAACAGCGAGAAACTCAAATGGCTCTTTGCATGTAGTCCTTTTGGTAAAGGCCCATCAGCAGGAAGACAGTCACCTTTTGCTCTCTGTAGGATAGGCTAAGTTGGTATTTAAGGACGTGCACTGATTTTTGGGGGGAATGTGCAATATACAAGAGCTGGTTTAGAGGCTTATAAACTGGCATACAGTCCTTAACTGCAGCCGAGACCTAAGGAAACATTGAAAGTTAATTGTAGGGCTCTTTGATACCGTTCTTGGGAAACTTCTAGGGACATTGCTGCAATTCAGTCGGCCATGAGTTGGGCGGCCACAGGTTTTGTGATGGTCTCCCACTGGTGCCTGCCTCTGTTTTGAAAGGATTTAGCTTACGCTTGTTACCCTGTATCCAAAGGTTGATAGTGTTTATTTGTTCTGAATCGCCCAACCCTACAGTTCCAGACGCAAATAGATTTACTACTCAATCATATCTATGGGCTCATATGCCAAAGGACTAAGGGCTAGATGTAGGTAGGAAAGATTTACCGATTTTAAATTACCGAATTTTACCGATTCGGTAATTTAAAATCGGTAAATCTATGGGTCCGACATGTAGGTATTCCAGATGTGCTGGAATAACGAATCGGATGAATTCGGTATTTACCGATTCAGTAAATACCGAATCGGTAATTCCCATTCATTCCTATGGGCTTTGAAGCCCATAGGAATGAATGGGCATTACCGATTCGGTATTTACCGAATCGGTAAATACCGATTCACACAAGGGTGCAGGGGGTGTCACTTTGACACCCTCTGGCACCCCCAAAACAGGCACGGGTGCCATGTGGCAGGCATACCTGCCCTAAGGGCAGGTCTGCCTGTCACATGGCATAGGTGTGCATGCACACATGTGCATGCACACCGGAATCGGTATTTTACCATCAAATTGGATTTGATGGTAAAATACCGATTCGTTAAGGCTCCTGGGACTCTGAAGAGTCCCAGCTACATATGGGTGGCTCCGAATCAGTAAATTTACCGATTACTTATTTTACCGATTCGGTAAAATTACCGAATCGGTAATTTTACCGATTCAGTAAAATAATGCCCCCTACATACCATTCGCCTATTTACCGATCGGTAACGGCCGAAAATACCGATTTTCGGCCGTTACCGACCGACCTACATCGGGCCCTAAGATGATGTAAATTGGTATATTAAAAGAGGGTGAACAGTAGAACCCCCAGTGTGAATCCGCACTACATCTGTATCACTGGTGATCTAATTGTCTATTAAATGTGTAAGAGCTCATTTTCAACACCAAAAGTGGTAGTTAAGCATTTCAATATTATAGGCCCCCATACACATACTGTGAAGGGCTCATCGTTAACACGCATGCCTAGAGACATGGAGATGCCTTTACCGTAACAAATACAGGTTGATCGGTGTCATTACTAAGATAAACACACGTATTTACAGCCTTATGAATTATGTCATTCCTACAAAAATTTTACATTGTTGATAATGTGATATTCTATGGGAACAAGAACTCTGAGAAACACATATGTAAAGAGCAAAAACATATAAAAAGTATTTTCATGCTTCATCAAATCTAGCAGCCAGCACTAAATAGCAGATTCTTGCAGGCATGGCATGGGGGGGGGGGGGGGGGGTTGATACATACTGCATGAAATAATCCATTTGTGCTTTAATCTCTGGTAAAGTGAAGGCGGACAACATGCAAAATGAGCCATTGACACAAGGGAACACCTCAGGGTGCAGCACCTGTCCTGTATAAGAGACTTGCGAAAACTCCTGATTCAAGGTTACCTGCAGAATACATCGCTGTGATCAAAGACAGACCCACAAAACACAGCTTAAGTGGCTGCAGGCTGCAAATAAAGGTTGTCTGACACAGATCAAATAACAAACCTATAGAGGATAGCATTAAACAGCGTGACCTCTGACAAGGAGCTTAGAGACACTTTTTCCCACACTGCACTCTACACCAAAATGTTTGAGGCACTTCCCCATATCAATTGAGAAAAGGATACCTTTGTATAAAATCTGAACAACAAAACTGCCTTCCCAAAGAGCCCTGCTAGAAACAGCATAGAGGACAGCACCAAAATGGACATCTAAACAGCCTGTCTACAAAAACTACCAGTCCCAGGACTGTCTCTGTTTGTGTTTCAAATATTTCTTTGCTGAGCTAATACAGTACTTTGTAATGTGCTGTAGTTTATGGTCACATGTTTTTTTGCCTCAACAGAAGCTTTCAGTATCATTGACTATAGAGCAACAATTCCTGCATCTGAAAAAAACAGCCTAATCTATGGTGGGTCGACTGTTATGCAGGCCAGCTAATATGGAGTAAAAAAAAGAGTTCCATTGGGTGTTCAAAGAACCGATTCTTTAAGGTGTAGCCAGGATGACACCTCATAAGCAGCTGTGGAGAGATGCTATGACACACAGCCTGTTGTATTGCCACTTCCTTAGAAGCTTCCAACAGTTCAATTGTTCATAAAAAATAACCTGCAACACTACTGGATTCACTACCGATTCTGAACGCAATATGTCCATGTATTATTCCATCTACGAACAATCAACAAGGGGGAATGAGGAGAAATATTTATTTAATGAGGTCCTACGCCCAATCTCCTCCTAGATTAATGTAACAAAACATGGCACTGGGGTAGTTCCTTTTTGAGGGTCAGTTGGTGCCCTAATTAGAATGGAATCAACAGACCTGACCAAGGAGTTCACGGGGGATCCAGATGGGCATATCTAAATGCCCTCAAACTTCCAGAGAGGTTTCATGCTTCATCATAGGGCACTGCTCATCAGGCCGGCGCTGCAATGATTTCGTGGGGGCTTTTTAACGGAGATCTTATGATCTGAGGACGCCGTTGGATGAGTTCATGTGAGGTATCATAGAAGTAGGGTGGTGAAAGAAGTGTGAGTAAAAGAGTTTAAGGGAGCCAGAGGAAGATTTAATGCGGTAAAGCTCCCTTGACACAGTAAAAACAGAAGTTCTGTTTCGTGCGCACAAATACCTTAATAGCTAACAAGTGCGAAAATATGTAGTAGGGTCAACATGTTTCATGCCTTAGTTGCCAGGAGGGTCAGACGACATTTCATCAGGACCAAAAAGACGTGTATCCCTACTCTATATATTTATTTATGTGTGGGTCCACCGTCAAAATAAGGATGCCCACTACAGTAGAAGATACTGCACCCGATTTGATGCAGTAGGGTTGAATCCACCGAACAATCAGGATAGAATCTGATGTACCCCTTATTCCATCTACGTCATGCTCACTGCTCTGTCTCTGAAATACATCTAGTGAACACTTGGAGCCATCACAACCTTAAGGTCTAAGGTTTGATCATTTAGAATCTATTCATTAGTAAACTTTATCTCATAACTTCTGCAGTGAAGCACTCTTGTTCCAGATGTGTGGGATTTCTGGATCGATTTCGTGAAAGAATTGGCCTTTTGTGTCCAATCATTAAGGATTAACATTTTAAGCCCAGAGGTGTTCTTACCTGTGTGGTAACAGTTTCAAAAACATGAAAAATTAGCAAATTCGTGGAAATGTATTTCTCGTAATTGATGTTTTTATAATACATAGAGTAGTTACTGGTGAATTAATGATGTAGCATAAAACAAATTTAGTAAGTCATTTAGAAAGGTAGTCAGACATTTAGCTATGCCACATTTTCCCCGTGAAATGCCATTATTTCTAATATGGATGTAGTGTCTGGTGCTCTGTTAAACTTGCTCCTGCTCATTTCTCCTCCCATCTTTGTTGAGCAGCAAAGTTGTTTCTTTCCTTGTCTGTGCTGAATAACAAGTGAATGGCACAACTGTAATAGTGTTGTACAACATTGTTAGAAACCTGTATTGAGAATGGCTTATTAACTACTTAAATGTTTCTGATTTGCTAATGCGAACCTAACTATGATCATACCATGCTGAATTCGCATAATCTACTAATAGGTTGTGTGATTTGTCTATAAAACCTCTGGGTTTCTGTCTTTCGTGGGGATATTTTTCAATATTTTCTCTGGGGGCGACTTCCGTTTCCCTCCTGAGACTCTCTCCATTTGTTGTTAGATTTTCTCTTGAGATCATGTTTGTACTCTTTATGAGTTAGACTCTTAGGTTTGTTTTTGCCTAGACTTGCCTGATGAGGAATTTTTCAGTTTTTTAAATATTTCTCTTTGTTGGCGTTCATGGCGATTTCATGCATATTTTCTCTGCACTGCATTTAACTTTTTCTGTGTTAACAAAATTCCCTTTTACTTTATTTTTGGTGTAGAACTCAGTTCTTTACACTTTCAATATTTATTCATTTTTTTAAACTGTAACCTCTATATCAACTGTAGACTTTGGAGGTAAAATATTTAGCTAAATTTCCAGGGTATTTAAAAATTGGGGTTTAGATTATTATTGGGGTTCGGCTCCCACACCAGTCCACGCCTCTCTCAAAATTCTGATATATTGTTGCAGTCCTTCTTCCTGTAGCTGTGGAGGAGTTTGGTTTTTGCCTAGTTGGACTGCTCTATTTGTGCTTATCTCCTTTTTAGGTCTCGCCTAGGCAGTGCGTAAGCACTGCTAGGAGGGACATCTTGGAATCGCTCCAGGCTTTAGATGAAACTCGTGCATGTTTTGCACTTTTTCCTATTTGTTCTCGTGCATGTATGACATTTACCTCGCAGGAGCCAGCAGCGGCGCAATCTGTTAGTAATTATCGCGCTGGCTCCTGCGAGGTAAACGCCATACATGGACTTCCGGTTGCGCGCGCCACTGAAACACCTTTGAGTGGTGCCATCAGCGTCGCTTTCTTTTTCATGTGTCTGCGCCAGGAAGCTCAGTGACGTGATTGGTGGGAAACGCTGTTGGCGCTATACATGTGCTTGTCCTTTCACAAGTGTTCTTTCTCGTGATATGGTTTTCACTGGTTACTGTATCTTGCCTTTTAATTGCGAATTGTAACTACCCCAGACTGTATTTTTGTGTATATTACAGCGCATTTATTGTTAGGTGAGGCTGCGGTTGTGTCTTTTTGGCTTAGTTTATTATTAAGTGCTTCGATAGCTTTGGGTTTCTATGGCACCTTACCTTAGAAACCTTTTAAATTTAATAAAAGTATGTGAGTTCCGCATTGGTTGCTGGTGACACAAGTAACCTTTGTCCTGCAGGTAGGCAGTGTCACCTGCACTATGTATTTCTGGAGACAGTCAGGCGTGACGTGTGCAACGTTAGCAGCTAGGGTTCATTTCACTCTCCTATGGCCGTGTGACGTGCTTTGGATTTTAAGCACTATCTCTAGGGTGGCGTTTATATTACAGGGCCCATTTCTCCAAGATTTAGGTTGATATATGAGAACCAATTATCTTTTTCATTTCGCAGGGGCTACTCCTGGCGGTCGGAAAGTGTGGCGTGTGCTTCTCAATTCTAAGCACTACCTGAGCACCGATGGTGAATATTTATTCACAGGAGCCCTATGTCCTAGCAGTAGGGTAGTGTGACATGTGCTTTGGATTCTAAGCACTGTATGAGCACCAGGTGTGTTGTTTATTTCACAAGTGCCCTGTCTCCTAGTAGGAGGACGAGGTGATATATGAGCACCGGCTATGTTCATTTCACAAGAGCCCTGTCTCCTAGTAGTAGGACAAGGTGATAGGTGCTTTGGATTCTAAGCACTAGATGAGCACCGGGTGTGTTGTTCATTTCACAGGTGCACTGTCTCCTTTCGCAGGTGCCCTGTCTCCTAGTAGTAGGACAAGGTGATAGGTGCTTTGAATGCTAAGCACCATATGAGTGCCGTGTGTGTTCATTTTACAAGAGCCCTGTCTCCTAATAGTAGGACAAGGTGATAGGTGCTTTGGATTCTAAGCACTAGATGAGCACCGGGTGTGTTGTTCATTTCATAGTAGCCCTATTACCGAGCGGTAGGGCAGGGTGATATGTCCTGTGGGTTTTAAGCACTATATGAGTACCGGCTCTGTGTTAATTTCACAAGAGCCCTGTCTCCTTGTAGTAGGACAAGGTGATAGGTGATTTGTATTCAAAGCACTATATGAGCACCTGCTGTGTTGTTCATTTCACAAGAGCCCTCTCTCCTCCTGGAGACAGCACATCTTTTGATGCCCTTTATTTCACACACACACACTGTTCAATCAATCAATCAAGACATTTGTAGAGCGCACTACTTACCCGGAGGGTCTCAAGGCGCTTGGGGGGGGGGGGGGGGGGGTGCTGCTGCTGCTCAAACAGCCAGGTCTTGAGCTTCTTCCTGAAGGAGAGGTGGTCTTGGGTCAGGCGCAGGTCGGTCGGGGGGGAGTTCCAGGTCTTGGCGGCCAGGTAGGAGAAGGACCTTCCTCCTGTTGTCGTTCTTCGGATGCGGGGGACGGCGGCGAGGGCGTGACTGGCTGATCGGAGATGGCGTTTGGGAGCGTAGAAGTTGATGCGGTTGTTGAGGTAGCTCGGGCCTTGATCGTTTAGGGCTTTGTGTGCGTGGGTGAGGAGACGGAAGGTGATTCTTTTGTTGACGGGGAGCCAATGCAGGTTTCTCAGATGTCCGGAGATGTGGCTGTGTCGTGGGATGTCGAGGATGAGTCTGGCTGAGGTGTTCTGGATCCGCTGGAGTCTCTTCTGGAGCTTGGCGGTGGTTCCGGCGTAGAGGGCGTTGCCGTAGTCCAGTCGGCTGGTGACGAGGGCCTGGGTGACCGTCTTCCTGGTCTCGGTGGGGATCCACCGGAAGATCTTCCGTAGCATGCGCAGGATGTTGAAGCACGACGAGGAGACGGCGTTGACTTGTCTGGTCATGGAGAGGGAGGAGTCCAGGATGAAGCCCAGGTTGCGTGTGTGGTCTGTCGGTTTGGGTGCGGTGCCCAGGGCGGGGGGCCACCAGGAGTCGTCCCAGGCGGAGGGCGAGGAGCCCAGGATGAGGACTTCCGTCTTGTCTGAGTTCAGTTTCAGGCGGCTGGTCGTCATCCACTCGGCTACGTTTTTCATCCCTTCGTGAAGGTCGGCTCTGGCGGCGGCGGGGTCGTTGGTCAGGGAGAGGATCAGCTGGGTGTCGTCAGCGTAGGAGATAATGTTGAGGTTGTGTTGGCGTGCGATGGCCGCGAGGGGGCTCATGTAGACGTTGAAGAGGGTGGGGCTCAGCGAGGATCCTTGAGGGACGCCGCAGATGACTTCGGTGGCCTCTGACTTGTACGGTGGTAGACGGACTCTCTGTGTTCTTCCGTCGAGGAAGGAGATGATCCATTCCAGTGCCTTCTCCTGGATTCCGACGTTGCTGAGGCGCTGCACTAGGGTGCGGTGCCAGACAGTGTTGAATGCCGCGGAGAGGTCTAGGAGGATGAGGGCCGCTGTTTCTCCGTTGTCCATCAGGGCTCGGATATCATCGGTGGCAGCGATGAGGGCGGTCTCGGTGCTGTGGTTGGCTCGGAAGCCAGACTGTGAGCGGTCGAGGGATCCATTCGTCTCGAGGAAGGCGGCTAGCTGTTTGTTGACGGTCTTCTCGATGACTTTGGCTGGAAACGGGAGGAGCGAGATGGGGCGGTAATTCTTGAGTTCGGTGGGGTCCGCTGTAGGTTTCTTGAGTAGGGCGCTGAGTTCGGCGTGCTTCCAGCTCTCCGGGAAGGTGGCGGTGTCGAAGGAGGTGTTGATGATGTCCCGCAGGTGGGGTGCGATGACAGCGTCGGCCTTGTTGAAGACGTGGTGAGGGCAGGGGTCGGTCGGAGATCCGGAGTGGATGGAGTTCATCATGCGGACGGTGTCTTCGGTGCTGATCGGAGTCCAGGCGCGGAGGGTGGTGGTGGGGGGCGGTGGTTCGGTCGTGGCGTGCGTCGGTTGAGTGCTGAAGCTGTTGTGTATGTCCGCGATCTTGTCGTGGAAGTAGGAGGCGAGGGAGTTGCAGAGGTCTTGCGATGGGGTGATGTCGTTGTTTCCGGCGTTGGGGTTGGAGAGCTCTTTCACGATGTTGAAGAGTTCCTTGCAGTTGTGTGCGTTGTTGTCCAGCCGGTCCTTGAATGCAGTTTTCTTGGTGGCGCGGATCAGTTGGTGGTTCTTCCGGGTGGCAAGCTTGAGGGTGGTCATGTTGTCCGGTGTTGGTTCCCTTCTCCAGACTTTCTCGAGGGCTCGGCAGTTCTTCTTGGTGCTCTTGAGTTCGTCGGTGAACCATGGGGCCTTCTTGCTGCCGGGTCTGCTGGGCGGGGTCCTCAGTGGGGCGAGTTCGTCCGCGCAGTTGCTGATCCACTTCGTGAGGTTGTCGGCGGCCTGGCTGGGGTTCGCTGAGCTGGCGGGAGGGGGACTGTTCCTGGCAGGAGAGCACAATGAAGTGTATTGAGCTTTAAAAGCCAAAGATGGGTGGAACGCTGCAGTGACACTCTCATGACGTCGATGAACGACATGCTCACCTGATCAAATTGGGGTGGTCAGTATCTCTAAAATATCATGCAGTGTCTCCTAACTTACGTGAACCAGAACCTGGTGGGCACCTTCTACCTTAAATACTATTTGCTTTTTTAATTATATTTTTATTTGCTGAAGGTGTCACCCGCACCTCTATGCAAACACTCTTGCAGAGACAGATTGTGCAAGGCTACTCATGTGTGATGTGTCCTCAGTGGCTCGTCAGGCACATCCCCCACTCCGGTCAAAGGTCCCACGTACTGCACACAAATCCAGTCTTTTTCTGGGTCTGGGGTTGACACTTCCGATGTATTTTCCAAGCCAGTCTGTCCTTTCCCTCAGATGCAGTCGATTTTTGTCCAAGTGTCGAACCTGGAATTAAAAGCCAGGCTTCTAATACTGCCATCCTGCTAGTGTCTTAGTGTTGGGCACATTGGTAATAGTCCGGTTTTGGGGGTTGTTTAGGCTAAAGCTGACAATACTGATGTTGTGTGTCAGATGACTATTGGTGCCATTACATTATTAACGGGTTTGTGTGGGGCCAAGTCTGAAGAATGGTGCCATGTTTGAGTTGGAGTTGACTGGTTGTCTAACTGATTTGGGGAGCTCAGTAGTACAAGGACACTCTTACTACAACCTCACTGCCAGTTGTGAAGTGTGTGCTTTTAAAAGACAGGTATAAAAACAAGCATTTGCAATGCAATAGGTCTCGCATTTAAGCGAGTTTAAGCTAATAAAAGGCATTGTCATTTACAATGTCAATAGCTCAAACTCACGTAAATGCGAGACCTATTGCATTGCAAATACTTGTTTATACTGCATTTCTGTTTACTTTCTTGTGGGCAGTGTTTATGATTTGCACAGCACCCCAGACTCTCACTAATGTCATAACTTACTAGATTCCAGGAATGCTAGAAATGTTATTTTTCTTTTTTTTAAATTAAAAAAGGCATAGGCTGCACTTAGATTCCAGTGGATTACATTGAAGAACGTTTTTCTTTGGTGTCCAGATGTCTTTAAGTCCGTCCACCTCAGGTGATCTCGGCCTTTTTTTGTGATGAACGACTGGAAGGACAAAAGTCATAATTGTTCCCCGACTCCACATCTTGTTCTTGTTGTACCAGACTTCTGCTTGGTGGAATGCCCACACACCTGCAATTTCAGGGTTTCTGTGGATATGCCATCACAGCATAAGACCAGAATGTCAGTTTGGGGGGCCATGGCCAAGATGTTGGTGGCCTAAGACAGGAGTTTTCCGATTCTGCTCCTGTTTGGAACGAAAGAGTGCTGTACCTGCACCCAGTAGAGACCCCGGCCCCTGGAGACAGTGAGGTGAGGGCCTGACAGTTGGGAAAGCCAGGTGTGACAGAGAATGCCCATAAGAGCAGAAAGATGGGGCTGCTGATGTAGATGTGTGCGCAGCTTACAAAATGGCAGCCGCGCTTGTTTGAAGACAAGTGCAATGGGAACAGTGGCCTGGTCATGCCTTTAAGAAGAAAGAGTCATCTCCTCAGCGTACAGCAAGCATGTAATATGGGGCCTCAGAGTAGCCTGATGAAGCCCTGGATGTTATTTGCTGCCTGTGTCGGCATGGCTAGCATGCGTGGGCATAGGGGGGAACCGCTGTGTTGTTTGCAATCCAGATGGTAGCCTCCCCTCACAGGCTGAAGGTGCTGATGGGCACACCCAATATGCTGAGGCCATGACTTGTTGTGCGATCCCGCCAAGCGGAGAGTGAGCAGCACGGCCTCATTGTCTTCCCTCCATATGACACTTGCCCACGTGGCTGAGGCCGCGTCTCAGGCTGATAGTAGCGCATGGTAGACCCCTGTGCCCATCTGCTGCGATCATGCCTCTCCAGTATTGGGAAGCACCGAGTTCTGTTGAGGTGGGGAGCTTGGGTCTGTCAGGGGTGTCTGTCAAAGCCTGGCAGGGACTCGGAGGCGATAATCATGTGCCCGGCCAGGAATAGCCCCGTCACAGGCAGGATCAGCCTTCGATTTATAACCTTCAACGGCGGGCGCGAGCCGGGCAGGCCTGAACAGAGCACTAAGCTTTTGCTCGGTGCCCCGCTGTCCGAGCCATCTCTACCTGTAACACAATACAGATCTGCCCCCACCACACAGGCCTACCATACTAAAGACTGGCTCCATGTCACCAGTACCAGCGCCTCCCACTCCCGGGCTTTCCCTTTACAAACTAGTGTTAGACTAATTGAAATGAATCAGTACTACAACTCCCAGAATGCACTAGTAATATGAAGCACAGGGTTGGAAAAAACGTTTTCCTGTGACATGGAGTAATCTTGGAGCCTTTGCTATAATCCTGCCGCCTGTGATATGTTATGATTAAGTCGATCCCACTACTACAGTAGTCTCAACATTTTCAGTACCTCTGAGCCCCACTTCAAAGCTGTTCGTGACACTACATATGTCATTGCTGGAAATGCTGTGAGCGCGGTTATGCTGTATTCCTCAGAGCTGAGACGGAAAAGCGTTCGGTCCAATCTGCCGTGACTTTTTCAAGGTACTCCGCATAGTGCAGTCTCCCTCAGCGGAAGGACATTTTTTCAAACTACGTTATCACTGAGGGAACAAGTTCCACGGATGTACGGGCTCGACAGCCCCCACCTCTGAGACTTGCTAATATCACAGACGGTGCCACCAAATCCAAGACGCAGTTTACTTTTGTGAGAGGCGCGACAACAAAGGAAAGGCAGGCAGGAAAGGCAGATGGCCGAGCGTGCACTTCCTGCTGGCGTAAAAGGTTTCTTATCTTCTTCATGGGGCCATCTGTTTGGACCCATAAAGAAGATAATAAACCTTTTACGCCAGCAGTAAGTCGGGGATATCTGTCCAAGTGGGACGGACTCCAAACAGAAAAGTGTCCTGCACAGGATGCTCTCTTCCAATGGCTGGCCACCATTTACCCTAAATGGTGACGCCTGCCAATGGAAAAGAGTGGCGAGGCTTAAAGCCCGCTAGTGAAAGTCACCTAAAACCATAAAATCTCGCCAACGATACTGGGCAAGCGCAGCCTATGCAGGCCGAGACCTAAACAACCACAAGAGGACCTTGTACTCCAGCTGAAGAGCATAGAGCTCTAGTTAGGAGTGTTTTAAAAACATATTATTTTAAAAACATATTGTAAACTCTCCTGAGGTAATGGTTTTAATTGCCCAGGAGACTTACTGTTTTTTCTTTTTTGTTAAATGTTGATTGGGGGCTGCTTCACATCCTGTGGCCCTCCGACAATATAAAAAAAATGCCTGGTGGTACCCCTCCCTATTCTAGAGGCACAACGGAGCTTAACATTTCTTTTTTTTAAAGCCCCCACAAGGCATTATGGGGCACTCCATACTGGAGCAGTGCATAATAAATGAGCAGCTCCTGCTGCTGAATTATTATTTACATGAAAGACCCTTTGCCCACCCGGGACACACTATTTTAATGAAATTACTGGTGAGGGTGGTTTTAGTGTCTCAGGGAGCCCACCGCCTAGGCCTTTCATTTTAAATAAGGGAAGAGGGCTTGTGGCCCCACTCTTTGGGCCCAGGGCCTCTTTGGGCCCTGGGACCCTATACCCCTTGGCCTTTCTTTATAAATAAGGATAGGGGGTGCCCAGCCCCCTCCCGAACCTCTTTGGGCGCCGGGGACCCCATTGCTCGGAGCCTTTCTTTTTAGACAAGTGGAGGGGGCGTGCTGAGCCTCCTTGGGCCCTGGGGCCTTTCTTCTTAATAAAGGAGAGGGGTGCACAGCCCCCTCACTGAGCCTCCTTGGGACCCAGGACCCCATCCCCCGGGGCCTATTTTAGTAATCAAGCCCCCCTTCCCAAGCCTTCATGGTCCTGGAGACCGCATATCCTGCGGCCTCAGGTGGGTGCCCCGATGTCCAGCTGGGGAACCCACAAACCACTATGTTGGGGGCAGCAGTGGGAGCCTCAGGGCCCCCCACAGCACCACTGTCTCCCTGCATTCACCCATCTGTGAAGCCTACTTTGGTCCCATACAGAGGTAGCAGCTGTTTTTGTTTGCTCACTGCGGGTGGGAGAAATTTGAATTTCCCTGCCTGCAGAAGCATTGACAGGGAAACAGAAGTCTGCTCCCACCCGGCAATAGGATTTTCAATCCTTGTGCCGAGTGGGAGCAGACTTGCCTTCCTTGCTCGCGGGCAGGGAAGGCATGTTTGCTTCCACCCGGCGGGATCTTTAAAAATTGTCCCACCGGGTGGGACCAGACATATTTTTCTCTGCACGTGCTAATGTGGGCAGGAAAACACTGTTTCCCAGGGGTGGGCTCCCTGGGACACAGTGTGTGGAACAGCCCAGGCCTTTATAGACTCAGGAAGGGTACTGAATGCCCCCTCCCCTTAATACTGCTATTCAGGCCCCATCTCTGGGGCAATTAAGGCTTGAGGACGGGTTCGCCTGCCACCTCCCCTTATTTAACTGTACGGGGGGGATGGGGTCCCCGAAGCCTCCTTTAGCCTCTGGGAGGGGTGTCCATGTGCCTCCCTCCCCAAAGGAACATTTTCTAGTGTCCCCGGGTTCTAGCCCACCTGGGGGTGGGTGTTTCTTAATACCATGGGAGATGGCGCTTATTTTTTTAAACTTTACTGCAGATTTGCGGATCTTCTGTGAATTTGCAGCAACATTTAAAAAAAACTAATTTTTGGCCCCCCTTGTGGGACCCCACTACCAGGCCTAGGGATCAGGGTTTTATTTAGTTTTTTCCTAGGACTTGAGATGGAGCCCTGAGTTCTAAGATGGCTGCCTCCACATCCTTGTTGATGTGGTGCCGGCCAATCAGATCTCACTGTGAGATCTGTCTGCACTGTGGATCCTCTGCAGCGTGAAATAACGTTTTTTGGGGGAGCATTAATTGCTCAAAAACTACTGGGTGGGTTTACACCAAATCTGAAAAAGCACTCTTTTTTGGACCAAGAACTAGCTATCTGCCAAATTTGGTATAAATACATTCAGAGGTTGAGACTGTAGCTGTGTCTCAAGTTCTTATGGAAAAATGAATGGGGAAAAGGCATTTTAGAAACCCCCTTTTTTTCAGCCTCACTTTACGATTCACCCTGAAACTTTCCATGCACAAACTAGGCACAAAAGAGCCCTTTTTTTGTAAAGTTTTGTGGAGATCCGTCAAACGGTGCCAAAGACATTAGCACAAAAAAGGCATTTCCTATGGAAACCTAATCACCCTAAGTGGGATGGGTTTGCCCAGGTGTGGATTATGTGCACACTGTGTCACTGGAACCAGCCTATATCTGGCTTGTGAGCCCTAATTAAGGTGAAACCCGTCCTGGGTTGCTTCTGTTCTGGTTCAGGGCGAACTAGTTAGGGCTAAACTATTCCCATTGGAGCAGGAACAATACTGATTTGCATATGGCTGAGCCAAACTGAGGTGGCATGGTGTGCAAAAGATCGATGGATTGGAATGCGGCACGACTAATTACTAGTGGCTTAGAATAATTCAAGCATTCCATCCATCACTTTTTTATACTTTTCCTAGGCTTTTAGTCAGGCTCACCACAGCAAGGCTGACTTTCAGTGGAGACAGCAGCACTGAAATAGTAATTGTGGGGAGCTAAGCTGACGTTTTGTTGTTGCTAGAGAAAGAAATCAGCATTTTGTTTTTGTGGGCACATAGTAGCTATGCTGATTACAGCATGCACACTTTTAAAAATTAGTCTGGTTCATCTATTGTGAGAAAGAAGAAATGAAGGAACTAACATAGGAGTCGATTAGGATGGCGGAAGAATCTCACTGCGACCGTGGCGGTCGCAAAGACCGTCCGCCAGGGAACCGCCATAGGCAATCCTTAGGATTGTCTGGTGGAGCGGTCCTCACCAGTAAAATGGCGGCGGCGCCTAGCAGGCACCGTCCGCCAAATTACGATGATGGCTGGAGACAGCCTTTTCATAGTGGTGGAACCCCCATGGAAAGGCTGGCAGGGATTGTGTTTGGGGGCCCGTTGCCGGCCCCACTTGTGTTGGGGGAGGCAAGGGTGCATGGGGGGGTACCCAAGGTACCCACTTACATTTCACAGCTCTACGTAGCAGGCACCATATGGTGCCTGCCACGTAGTGCTGTGAAATGCGCGACATGCCATATTGACATCGCAGTGGGTGCTGCTATCCACAGCACCCGCCGCATTTTTAAACTTCAGAATACATCCGTCATGGTGGAGGTCGTATCCTGATTTGTGGTGGGGGACCGCCGCATGTATGGTGGACAGTCACGGTTTACACCAGGATGGAGGACGGACTACAGTCCATCCGCCATCCTAATGAGCCCCTAGTTCACAGTGTAACTACCCTATTCTGGATGCCACACCTCGCAATAGGTGATTCCCCATGCAAGTGCCTCAAGGTTTTTCATGGAGAATTTTGTGAATGGTACATAGTATTGAATAACAGCGTAAGCTGTTATCACAGTTTGGGAGGGGGGGGGCTATTCTGTGCTCCTGATCAATGGAATGAGTACTGAAGTATTGATGTGTTCAGCATTCCGTCCATCATGTGTTCTTTTTGCTTTTGTCACCCTATGTGGGAAGGGTATGCCCAGACATGGGTCCCATGTTCACTGTTCCACTGGATTTAAGTTAGCCTAGCTAATGAGAAGTGATAGCCTGAAACCAGCCCCAGGATGCTTGTTTCCAGTCCAAGGAGGACTTAACCTGGCCTGGCAGTTCAGGCTGGACTGTTCCCATGGGGAACAGGATCAAGACTGAATTGCATATGACTGGGGTGGCATGGTGAGCAAAGCAAAAAAATGATGGATTAAAGCCAGATCTGTGACTGAGGGTGAATGTTTGATTAGTTCAGTATTCCGTCCATCGTCTGTTCTTTTTGCTTTTAAAGTATAGTCATGGCATAAAAATACAGCTGAGAACAATTATATTTTATATGGCAGCCTGCACTGTGTTGAATAAAATCTGGGCTATATCCTTTCTACAGCTACAGTGTCACTGACTGTATTTGGATTTTGCCCAAACCACTTGACCAAGCCCCTAATTTTTGCTCACAAACGTGTGCGTGTGTGTGAAGACAAGCGAAATACGTCAAGGTGTGGGCGGATGCTATACAACAGTGATGTTTAACCCCTTCAGGACGGCGCAAATTTTTGCGCTGTGCTGAACGTTCCATTGGGGCTATGGAACCATGACGGAACGGTTCCGTCATAAGCACAGGCCAACCGACGCTCATGACGGAACCGTTCCGTCATGAGCATGGAAGGGGTTAGTAAACTAAGAGCCAGATTTATCAAGGTTTGTTTCGCCCTTGCGCCATGCAAGGGGGCGCAAGGGCGACGTAAAACCTACGTGATATTTATTAATGCAGGCGAGGCCACCTGGCTTGATGATTCTGGAGTACCGCAAGTCAGCCCAAAACGCTGCCTTTCATCATTCTTCTCAAGGGAGGCGTTCCATCGGTGCAGCGTGGGTGATCTCACGCATCCACCCATGAAATTTGGCGTATTCCCAGAATACCATCACTAGTAGACCTGGGAATGCGCCAAAATGTCACGCCTCCAAGGTAAGGCATAAGGAGGAGAAATATCTTTATTTCTCCTTGTTGTTTCCTCTTTCTACATGTGCTGCATACATAGAAAAAGGAAAATGCCTCAGAGGATTGTTTTTGTGCAGCAAGCATTGGCTCAAGGCAGCCAAAAGTGTGCCACTGCCAGGAAAGACTGGGAATGTACCATATAATGTTAACTATGGCACATTCCTGCCCTTTCCCGTTCATGGAGCGAAGCGCAGAAAGGTGGCTTGCTGCGTTGCTCTGCATGAAAACATGATAAAGATGGGCCTAAGTGTTGTGCTTCAGGCCTAATGTTAGGGCTGTTTTCCTTCTACTGGAGGAAGAATGTTTTTTTGGTGAGAAAAAGTATGATCAGTTAGAAAATATATAGTTGTGTTTTACATTAGTCTATCCGCCCATTACGGGTATGTTCCTCAATTTTGCGCTTGGCATGTTAATAATTGAATACTTTTTGGCAAGACAGCTTTTTCTGACGCACGTTCATATAAAAAGAGTATTTTTTTTGTAGGCGGTAAAAAAATATTATTGGTGTTCATTGCCTGATTAAGTCAGATCATGAAAAGCTGACTCAGGCGTTCCTTCACCGAGCGCTGCATATTTCAGACACTATCTGCAAATGCTGCTGTGCATAACAAACACCCTGAAAGCGAGGGACTAATAGCTGACAAAGGCGCCGTTTACAGGCCAGCCCGCGAGGACAGGCTGCATTTTCGGGCTCTCAGATCATGCTGCCCTGATAGTGTGACTTGTGTTGTGTTACTTGGCTCTCGGTGCAGGTGCCCGGCTCCCCTGCATAATTTTTTTTTTTGACAAACCGCTCATTAATATTTTAGCTCAGTTCTTACTCGACTCCTAAGCTGTCTGCCTTGGGCAAAGAAATACAGTTCTTGCAGTGGGAGAATATTTGCTTTCACGTCATTTGTCAAACCCGTTGGCAGATATATGCGGCTGGTGGAGGTAGCGAGGACTTAAAAGTGTTAGGCGCCTGATAATTTGGCTAAAACGTCACTGTGTGGCATTTCAGAGCAGCCAAGTGTGGAATCCCAGAGAGAGGAGTCAGTGACGTCTCTGTAGGAGTTACCGAGGACAAAAAGACGCTGAATTAGGGGAATGTATGGGAATGTTTCAGCATTGTTCAGGATTTCAATCCAGTATCTGCTGCACAGTTTGCATATTTTAACAAAAATTGTGTTTCTAGTTGAACCCGATCAAATTGAGGTATGTAAAGAAAAGTGCAACCCTTGTTACCCAGCTGCAACCCCTGTGCAAAGGTTAGATGGTCACTTTTAGGTAATGGTCGAGGCAAATTGTCCTAACAGGGTTGGAGCTTCTCCCCAGACACGATTAATGTAAAAATAGAGAAATACCACTGCCACAGTATGTGCAGCATTATATTGCATAATAAGTCTTTTGTTGACACAATTTAGTAAGCTTTGCAATAGGCTGTGTTCCTCTTTTTCTGCATATTTCCTATTAAGTCTCAGCTATCTTATTGTTGGAAATGGAGGTAGGGTCGCAGGTAGAGAGTCACTGCGTCAGACTTGGGTTTTTATTCGAAGTTCAGGAGGCCTTTCTTGCCTTAGGCAACACTGCAAGAAATAATTCACTCCAGCTTGCCTGCTTGTTAAATGTTTAAACTGTTACTTATGTATAAACATCAGGAGGCATATCTTGGGCCAGGTGAGTCTGCGCTGGCTGGCATTGTACATGTGTTGTTATGCTGCATGACTTATGTTGTGGTACAGATGAAGCACAAACCTAGCTAGGGGGTAACGGAGACTGTATATAATAGTCTTGGAGGGCAACACGTTATGCTGGAGGAGGAGAATTGGGGATCATCTGGTCCAAGGGAAAGGATAGGGGAGAGAAATAGTTCCTTCAATGATGGGCTCTTAGGACATATTAGTTTTCAAGGTGATGCGGTGTTCCTTGGAGAGGTGAGTCTTTCTTTCCTTTCGTGTAGCAGCTTCATGATATTACTCTGCTTCGTAATCCGCAGACTATTCTGTTGGGACTGCCAGATCAGATCCCACTTTACAGTTCGTTTGGCAAGATGGTAGTGAAAAGGTAAGGTTAGGGGTCAGAATAAGGGATTGGGATATGTTTAGGGCTCATCTCAGAAGCTTGGTTGAAATGAAATGTTTTTTTAAATATAGGGCTAAAATGAGTGGACATCTCTTCATAGATGATTCTTCATAATATAATTTCTTCTTAAAAGAAAGTCTGTCAAGCAAAGTACTTAAGTAAACTAAGGCATTAGAAGCTGTAATATAGATCAGCTAAATATCATTTAATAGTATTAAACTGGTAGCATTTATGGTAAGCAGCAAAATTGTAGATGGCAAGTGACTATGGGAATGGGATCCCACAATCTGTTGAGCAGATAGAAACCAAAGGCCTTGCCATTCATTCATTGAACCTCCCTTTGCTTTCTGTGGTAGCTGATTTCAATACAAGTGTGTAAAAGAGGATTTGTGAGTCGGCGAGTAACACTAACGAGAAGTCACTGCATGTCTCTTCCGATGGAACAAGGAGAAAAGATACAACATCTTGATGAATAGAAGGCTAGACTTAATCCTCCCTCGTTATTTGTCTTTTAATTTTGAAATTGAATCTAAAAAAATCCAAGCAGATGAAAAAATAATCAAGATAAGCATACTTGGTATCACTAAGTGAGTCTCTTAAAATGATGTACTTATTTTAGCTTGGATGCTTTAATGCCTCCTCCTCAAAGGTAATGTGCATGTGCTAAAAGTGTTTTCTTTGGGGGGCTTTCACACTTCTACTCTAAGACAGACACCAATAGTGAGTGAAAGTTAAAACAGTCTTGAGACGATGGCAGAATTGGAGAGTTATTTTATAAGCAGTGGATTTCCACAGACCCCTTTCATTTTTTTTTTTTTTAAATATATTTTTATTGCAGGAATCAGTAAATCAGTACAGTAGCGACCAGCACAGTATCACAAGCAACATTAACAGAATAAAGCCCTCTGGCCCCCCTCCGTAAAGTCTGTACACAGCCAACCGGCCCACAACCCTGGGGTCGGGCGGCGAAATGCAACGGGGGTCAGTAGGATGCTGGAGCTGGTCCGGATAATACACTGTCCGTCATCTGCTTTTCCAAACAAGCCTAAAACCCCCAAAACAAACCCCCCCCCCAAAATGTCTACTAACTGAGAACCCCCCCCCCCCCCCCCCCCCCCCACCACCAGCGCCAGGGAGCTATCAACATAGGATCTGCTATTTGACCCACGGGGAAGACAATAGGACTGTCAGTGCTGACGGTCATCAGGACTCGGGGTGAGTCGCTTCTTCACTTTCAGAGTCGCTGGGGGCACAATAATCCCTGAGGGCCTGCACCAGCATTTCCCACTCCAACGCGGCCTCCTGCGCCTTCTCATTACCCTGCCTCCAAGCCAGTTGATACCTCAGCGCGCTCTCTCCCGCCGCCCACTTCAAAAGCTCACTGTGCCATCTGCTGCCTGCCGGACCAGCTCGTGCCTTCCAGTTCCTGGTCACCTCTCGCTTAGCAAGGAGGAGCCCCAGGTCGATAAATTTACTGGAAATTTTATTCTTGGGGGTATGGGGGAACCAGTGCAAGAGCCCCACCGCCGCATCTAATGACAAGAGTCTCCCTGTCACCTCCTCCAGAGTCGTCGCTACCTCCTGCCAGTAGGACGTCAGTCCTGGGCAGGCCCATAACATGTGTAGGAGGTCCGCCTCCTGAGCCGGGCATCTAGGGCATTCCGCCGAAGCCGTGGCAAAATAACGCCTGATTTTCACCGGGGTCAGGTACGCTCTATGGAGAACATAATAGTGGACCAGTTGGAAACGGGCGCTACGCGTGCCCTTCCAGGCCCGTCTCACCAACTGGGCCCAAGTCGTCTCCGGGATCTCCCTACCAATGTCCTCCTCCCAGCGGGTCCTCAGGGTGGTGAGAGGAGCCAATCCCTCGGCAATCAACCTGCCGTAGAGGCAAGTGACCGCCTTCACCGTGCCCGCTGACATCATTACGTACTGGCACACCTGAGACAAGTGGGGTTCCTCCTGCCCGTTCTTCCAGTGTGCCTGGATCGCTCGCACTATGGCCGAGTGCAGCAGAAAGTCACCCCGGGAGATCCCGAAGCGGTCAATGAGATCCTGAAAGGACAAGAGCGCTCCGTCCTTGTACAGATCACCGACGAGCTGTAAACCGGAATCCTCCCAGGCCGCCAAACGTGACCAATCCCCTCCGTGGGGGAGGGCCGTCAGCATCCCCAGCGGTATTTCAGGCGCATACGGTGTTCTCAGTTGGCCTCGGGCGTGGGCCCGATTCCAACACAGTCGGACAGTCCGCTCCTCCATCGACAAGTCCCGCAGGACCAAACGTTGTCGCAGCGCTATAAAGGAGAGAACATGCCTGGCCATACCCGTCCCTCTACCGTCTTCCGGGCCCCGGAATTCCCTGGCGATCTCCTGGGTGAAGGTCTGGAGCTGCGCCGCCAGATAGTACTTCTCGAAGTCCGGCACAGCGAGCCCCCCCTCGTCTTTCGGCCTCATCAAGGTATTGAGGGCCACCCGCCGCCGGCCCGTTCCCCAGAGGAATCCGACCACCATAGAGCGTAAGCGACGAAACGTGGCCGGTGGGACCCAGATCGGCAAAGTTCGGAAGTAATACAATAACCGGGGAAGCGCCACCATTTTGAGCAGGGCGATACGTCCCGCCACTGAGAGCGGCAGCGTGGTCCAAAAGTCCATGCATCCTCGGAGTGCTCGAATGCAGCGGGCAATGTTCCCATCTAGGAGGTCGGGGTGGTCGTGGTAAACGAATACCCCAAGGTACTTAAAGCAGTCGGGTTCCCATCTAATTTCCCTACTTAGCGCAGGGGTGGGGGTACCCCTGCGTACTGGAAAAAGACAGGTCTTAGACCAGTTCACTCGGAGGCCCGAGACCTCTCCGAACTCCGTGAGCGCCAATTCCGCTCCCCGTAAAGCGCTGACCGGGTCCTCTAGGAAGAGCAACAGGTCGTCCGCATATAACGAGACATAATGCGGGCCCGCAGACGTCCATAAGCCCATATAGTGGGCTCCCGAGCGAAGGTGCATCGCCAGTGGCTCCACCGCTAGCGCAAAAAGAAGCGGGGACAAGGAGCACCCTTGCCGCGTGCCTCGTTCCACCAGATACCGCGATGAAATCAATGGGCCCGCTCGGACCCTGGCCGAAGCAGAAGCATAAAGAACCGCAGTCCATCTGACAAATCCCTCCCCGAGGCCGAATCTCCGTAACACCGTGCAGAGGTAGTCCCACTCTAGGCTATCAAAAGCCTTCTCCAGGTCCACCGACAAGACTACCGGGGACGGGGCATCCACAAATGGTTCCCCTAGCAAGCGGAACAACCTACGAATATTCATAGTCGTGTTCCGCCGTGGGATGAAACCGGCCTGGTCCTCATGCACCAGGGAACTCATATGTCCCAGCAGCCTCGAGGCCAAGATGCTGCTCAATATTTTGTAGTCCACCGTCAACATTGATAGGGGACGGTAGGACCCCGGGTCGGATGAGTCTCGGCCCGGCTTGAGGAGAGGAACCACCAACGCCTCACACATCGAGCTCGGGAGTCGCCCCAGCCTCTTCGCCTCCCTGTAGACCACCAGTAACCGAGGGGCTAGGAGGTCAGCGTAAGCTGCATAAAACTCCACTGGTAGGCCATCTAGGCCCGGGGTCTTGTTCCTCGCCATCCGTTTAATGGCCCCGCGGATCTCACCCAAGTCGATGTCGGATCCCAGAGTTTTCGCCACTTCCTGCTCTACTGTGCAGAGCTCCAGTGGGCGAAGATAATTATCAAGCCGGTCTGGGTCACGTACGGAGCGACTGCGGTATAAACATTCATAATACTGCCGGAAGCAACTAAGAATCTCCGGTTGGGTGCATACCTCGGTCCCGTCCGCCCCACGCATATTCGTCTTCGTCTGGGACTGGCGCGTAGGGTTGGCCAACCACGCCAACAACGCACTCGACCTGTCTCCCTCCTCGATAGACCGGACCGTATAGGCCTTATAATCAAAACAGCGGAGCCGTTCGACCTCCACCGCTACCCTCTCCCTCGCCTCCGCCGTTTGTGTTTGCAATTCCGGGTGTCCGGGGCGGCGAACTTCAAGCTCGCGGAGTGCCCGGTCCGCTGTGTCCAAATCAGCCAGGATGACGCGCCTCATGCCCACCTTCTTAGAGATACAGTAGCCCCTCACCACTACCTTAAAAGCGTCCCATTCTAACGCCCTAGTACTCGCGGAGCCGCCGTTGGACGCAAAATAATCCGATATTCTCTCCCCCAAGTCTGCCTTGAAGACACTGTCTTCGAGGATCTCGGGTCGCATCTTCCAGGTGGGCACCGCCGGCGTCCCAGGAAACCAGCGAAGGTCTAGCAGGAGGGGGTTATGGTCCGAGATGGTCCTCGATAAGTACTCCGATCGGACCGCTGCCGAAACCAGTTCGGGCGAACCAAGAAAGCCATCTAATCTGACATGCAGCTCATGGAGGCTCGAGAAATATGAATAATCCCTAGATGCGGGGTGATGCGCCCTCCAAATGTCCGTCAAACCCCAGCGGGTCTGCCAATCCTGACGACCCTTAGCCGTGCGACGGACCGGGGAATCGGGAAGCGGGGGATGCGAGCGGTCTATGTCCACATCCACTACGGAGTTAAAGTCTCCCCCCAACAGGAGGGGCCCGGCAAAAAAGTGGGCCAACGAGCCCGATAACCTGGAAAGGAAGGCAGTCTGGTCTACATTAGGAGCGTATACACAGCAAACGTTCAGGTCTCTCCCTCCTAGAGTGCCTGAGATGGCCACGAAACGCCCCTCTGGATCCAAAACTGTCCTCGTGACTTGGAAGGGGACCCCCGCCCTGATCCATATTAGCGCCCCCCTGGCATAAGCAGAGTACGACGTGGAAAAGACCTGCCCCCGCCATCTACGCTGAAGCGCCGCCCCTTCCGCCTTGTTCAGATGAGTTTCCTGCAGCAGCGCCATTTGCACTCCCCTACGCACTAAATAAGCATGGACCTTGTGGCGCCTGGACATAGTGTGAAGCCCCCTCACGTTCCAAGTAACACATTTCAAGTTAGCAACATCAGCCATTGTCCCAGATTGTTCTTGCACAGTCCCCCCATCCGGGTCCCCACAAAGAAAAGACATCAATCCTCCCAGCGCTGATGGCGGCCATTTTCCCCAACCAAAACCAAACCACCCAAGAACCAACCAAACCCCCCCCCCCCACCCACCCCAGAACAGGACCCAAACTGCACCATCTAGATCCCATCCAAACCTCGTCTTTCATCAACCCCAGAACCCCCACTAATCCTACGGTCGCCACCGTAGGAAGGCCTTATGGGCCAGTGCGGGCTGGGCGGAGGCAGTGGGCCCTCGTCGCCCAGGCCACCAGGACTATAACAAGCCCCAAACAGTGCCAAAACCTTCCGGGGCAAAAGCAGAGGCCCCCCAACCCTCTCTCCCTCTTTGTCAGCAATAAAGGACGGCAACCGCCTCCCCCCTGCCGGGCCCCCACCCAAAACAAGGCAGCATACCCCGTTACCCTTGTCCATCTAGAAGGTCCTCCACCGATTTCGGTGTGATCACCGGTGTATGGGTACTATCTGCCACTGAATCCTCCGAGTCCGATGGTGCCCCCTCAGCACCCGGGTTTTCTTCCTCCTCGATGACTTCACCCCTTGCTCCCGACAGCTCCGACAACACTTCCAGCACTCCCCTCCGTTCCGAAGATGTCTCCGCAGTCGAGGGCCCTCCCGTGCGGCTGCGGCGATTCCTGACCCTCTTGGATCGCCTCCTTTGTTCCGGCTCATCTGCCTGTTGGGACGAGGAGCCAAAACCATCTTTCCCTGTCCGGTATAGTTCGAGCCAGTCACAGGCCTCCTCCGGGGTGTCGAAGAACTGGGTTTTGTCATCGACAATGATGCGGAGCCTCGCAGGATAGAGGAGTGAATACTGAATCCCCTCGCTCCTGAGTTCGCGCTTAACCGCTAGAAAGGAGAACCGCTTGCGCTGCGTCTCGTAGGTGTAATCAGGGAAGATGTTCACCTGACTGTTCGCTACTTGGAACGGGCCATTGTGCCTGGCGGCATTGAGGATTAAGTCCCTGTCCCGAAAATGCAGCAACCGCGCCACCAGCGGCCGCGGGGTACGTCCCTGCTGTGGGGGCCGTGCAGGGACTCTGTGGGCCCGTTCCAGAGTGTAGAAGGAGGACAGACCCTCCGGGACCACCGTGTCTCGGAGCCAGGTCTCCAAGTATCGCACCATGTCGCCATCCTCGATCTTTTCCGGCAGGCCCACCACTCGGATGTTGTTCCTCCTGTTGCGGCCTTCCGCATCCTCCGCCCTCCGTTCCAGGGTCTCAATTCGGGATAAGGCGTCCTTCATCGTCGCAGCCAAGGTTCGCTGCGCCGGCTCCAAAGTTTTCACCGTGCCCTCCACCTCCTTGACCCGGTCTGAAAGTTTGCTATGGTCCGCCCTGAGGAGGCCCAGGCTCGTCGCCACCTGCGCAATATCCTGTCGGAGGGCCGATCTCGTAGCCTCTATCGCCTCTAGGACACGGTCGAACTGTTGCTGCATCGGCGCGCTACCAGAACTTTTTGGGTCCCCATGCTCCTCTTTGTCTTGGGCTTCAGAGTCCGAGGTGGTCTGGGTGGATCCCTTGGCTCCTCTAGGTTTCCCCATGCTTCCAGGGGCACTCCGTGAGGGTCCCGGAGTAGGCGTCTCCGTGCACAGGTGACGATCACGACCTTCCCGGGTGCTTGTCCTCAATTCGGGTATGGGCGACCTCCTTCTCCAGAGCCTGTGGAGACTCCGCCGCTTCGGCTCACGCCACCGCCACGGCGTCCGAGGGCACCGATGAGGGGGCGGAGACAGCCGTCGCCGAGTCGGGCAGACCCGTTCACCCACTATAGCCCCGGGGCGAGGGCCACCAACTCCCTCGGTTGATCTGTGGCGCCAGAGCGTCGCGCCTCCCATATAGGTGGACTGGCCAGGAAGACGTAGCTAGTTGCGGAGTCGCGAGGCGGGCCACCGCCTGGATCCCAGGGCGTCCGCTCCCGGTGCCCTCCACTGCGTGGGCACCCGTCCTGCCGTCCAACCGGGTGCAAATCCGTTGCAAAAGGTCCAATCTAGTAGATGTCCAATGTCCAGAACAGCCGGGGATGGCGAAGCCGGGCGCCAGTCGACACCCGCGGCACCTCTTCAACTCAGTAGTTCCGACCAGGGGGACAAAGGAGTCCGGGCGCCATGTTGGGTCGCACTCCGCAACTCCGCGAACTTCGGTAATACTCCGGAGCAACCCTCGTCCAAGCTCCACCAGGGGCCCCGGCAGGTTGCCGTCGGCACGCTCAGCAGAATGCGGGGTCTGGGGTGCCCCGCAGCCTCCGATTTTCAGGATAATCCCGGGCTTAGTCCCGGAGCCGAGCTCTCAGGCGACCATCGCCATCGGCGCCCAAGCCACGCCCCCCACAGACCCCTTTCATATCCCTTTTGTTACTTTTCGAATACCTGCAGGCAGCTTTGGAAGTCTAAAGGAGTGGCATCACTCTGATATGGCTAGAATTGTTTAGTCTCTCAAAATGAGGTACATGAAGATTCCTACGTTGTTCAATGTCCCTTGGTGCCACAATACATTAGGAAAACATACATATATTCCTTTTCTGCTCTAATTCTCCCTATTTACCTGGGAAACATGTCTCCCATTGTTACATTACGTTGCACACCACTCTTCAGAAAAAACTCCCCTTACAGTGGCGAGATGTGAAACTACTTAATCCCACACTCTGAGCCTTTACTCCTAATGACAGTTTGTTCAAACTCAATACTGAGGTAATAGATTTTGTCAGTTTCTCCTAACCGAATGATCAAAATGGTGTTATCCACTGTATCACATCTACACAAAGCCTATCTGGGGTAATAGATTTTGCCAGTTTCTCCTATCCGAATGATAAAAATTGTGTTATCCACGGTATCACATCTACACAAAGGCCTATCTGGGGTAATAGATTTTGCCAGTTTCTTCTAACCGAATGATAAAAATTGTGTTATCCACTGTATCACATCTACACAAAGGCCTATCTGGGGTAATAGATTTTGCCAGTTTCTCCTAACCGAATGATAAAAATTGTGTTATCCACGGTATCACATCTACACAAAGGCCTATCTGGGGTAATAGATTTTGCCAGTTTCTTCTAACCGAATGATAAAAATTGTGTTATCCACTGTATCACATCTACACAAAGCCTATCTGGGGTAATAGATTTTGCCAGTTTCTCCTATCCAAATGATAAAAATTGTGTTATCCACTGTATCACATCTACACAAAGGCCTATCTGGGGTAATAGATTTTGCCAGTTTCTCCTAACCGAATGATAAAAATTGTGTTATCCACGGTATCACATCTACACAAAGGCCTATCTGGTGTAAAAGATTTTGCCAGTTTCTTCTAACCGAATGATAAAAATTGTGTTATCCACTTTATCACATCTACACAAAAGCCTATTTCAGTGAAGTTTAGGGCATCACGATCAAAATCAAGGAGTAAACTGCAAAAAACACAAATCGTTGTTTCCCAATGTATTCTTGGCCTGATGGACTTTTATATCATCCTTCCATCATTACAAGCAGTCCATTGGCGCTTCCAGTCAAACAATTAATTAAATGCGAAACTCTGTGCCATACACGTAAAGCCTTGTATGGCACCTCCCCTGGTGATTGCTGCGGTTCTCTGGGTGACTCGTCAGTAGGGTAGCTGCGGTGCCTGTTATATCTTTGAATACATAGACATTTTGAAAACCACATATTTTTTACAGTGGCATATCAGTGCATTGTACAAGGCAAAACAGGGAGGCGTGTGATGGCACTAAATCAGTTAAGTCTTATAGTGATAACTGGTTTTTTTAAACAACTTTTATTAAAGATTTGATATCATTTTACATACATTCTAATGTAATTTAGTAGGGCAAAGCCTACATACATGGTGCTGACATTTGGACATAAGTGATATAGTGAGCCCTGCGGTCGTTCACATTTACAAAGGCAGTCTGCTTGTCTCCTGTTGGAGGCTTATCTCTTGTGTTATACAGTCTAAAGATTCAGTCTGTTCCGCTCACTTCATTTCCTGTGCCAGTTCTGTCCCATATATGCATTATTTCTCAGCCTATCTAAAACATGTAATTCCCCAACTCTTCCCCAGGCGTGCCTTGGCCTATTCAAATGTGCGTCCGAGTATTCCTCCTTATTCAGGTATATCCTCGACCCCTCTAGGGTTGGTCCTCCCAATGCTGTGCCAGGTCATCTGGGTTCAGTGTCCTCTCAGACCCCCTCTGCTATGTTTTCGTCCTCGTACAGTGATAACTGTTGGTAAGTTTTCCACTGTTGGTAAGTTTTCCACTCAGGAATTGGTCTGTTTACACTATGAAATATGAAAACTTGTAGTGCATTTATCCTGACCCTGGGTAAAGCATAATAGATATTATTGCATGGATTGGAGTGTTGAGTGGAGCAGTAAATTGATTTCCAAGAATGTGATCTGTAACTATGAGGGCAGGCCTTCAACTACAACTCCTACAACTATCAAGTGCCTACTTTGAAGGACATGAGCATGAAAGGGAGGACAGCAGACACGTTCAGGTGCTAAGAGCATTGTTTTATGGTTTATACATTAAATGCTATGACATCGCCTGGAAAGTGAGAACCAGTGAGTGCTTGAAAATAATAGGCATTAGCGGGAAGACGCTGCCCCCATGACCAGCCCTTTAGTGGTCTTGCTGTCTACCATTGAACTACTTTTGGTGCGAACACTGCTGCGACTTAGCTCCTGGGGAGAAGACTATGCGCCATACATTGTTAACCTAGTTGGACCCAATCAGTAACTCTTAACTACTGGCCCTCTCCATACATATGTTTACCAGCTCAGGTCCGCAGTGGCTATTAGATAATGCTAACGACTAGCTCTACTGGAAGTCGTGCCGCAGTCTTAATCCTCTATTTATGTATGCCGTGCGAATGGTTCTATTCATTAAAGATACCAAGATTATTGTTCATATTTAAAGAATATCACCCACACCCTCCAGCCCTGTACCTCAAATACCTCTCCACCCCCCTCCCCAACATGCTAGTTGCACATCTATTATAGGTGGAAGTGCCACAATGATTGCTGTGGCATCTTAGGCTTAGACCCCCATGTCGCTGACCAGGATATGCCTCGGCTCCCAGAAGGTAGGTTACATTTTCTTCCAAACTTAGTGGCAAGTTAGGCCAGAGAAGAAAGGAGGATTCTTTATAACCTCCCTGGGGCACTCACTTACACACTGTGCCCTCTCAGGGAGTTCAATCAATCAATCAATGGCCATTTATAAAGCGCACAGCTACCTTGCCCATGTTTCCCGGTACTAGAAAACAGACTAGAGAGACTGAGCAGCCATTGATATTACTACCCGTGCCTAAAGAGCAAGGTTGTTAAGGCCTTTCTAAACTCATGTTCTGTTTCTAACAAACGCAGGTGGCTACGCAGTGCGTTCCATAATTTGTCTGTCCTTACCGTGAAGGACTTGCCCCCTTGTCAAGTCTTTTCATATTGTGGGACACAGAGGAGACGCAGCTGATTTGATCTCTGGATCCGTTCCTGTCAATATGGGCTAAGCCTCTGCCTGAGGTAGCCAGGGTCTTTGCCGTGAGTGGCTCGAAAGTCGAGGATGAGTGCCTTAAACACTATCCTCCTGGCCACTGGGAGCCAGTGTAGCTGTCTCAAGTGCAGGGAAATATGATGGCGAAAAGAGACCCGGCGGATTAGCCTCGCCACCGCATTATGGATCATCTGCAGGCTGTGGATCAGGTAGGCAGGCAACCCCAGGTAGAGGTAATTGGCATAATCCAGCTGAAAGGTTACCTACGCATGGAACGTAATCCTATGGCTCCTTTCCAGCAGAAAAAATAAAAATTTCCTGATGGATCTCATTTTCCCAAAACAGGCAACAGAGTTCTGCTGGATTAAAAGAGAGGTCCATCTCCCACCTAACTCTAAGATTTCTAGCTGAGTCCTTAGGCACAGGGGGGAGGCCCAACTCTCTCAGCCTCCAACGGCTCGACGGAGTGGGGAGATGCTTGACTAAAAACACGACCTTCGTCTTGTCTGCATTTAGTTTTAAACAGTTTTCGTTCATCCAGATTGCAATGTCTTTTGAGCATTCCTTAAATTTATGGAAGGCTGCAGCGGATTGTTCTTTAAAAGAGAACAACTGAGTGTCATCCGCATAGGAAACTAACTTCACCCCCCATGTGGCAATAAGAGCAGCCAAAGGAGCAAGGTAGATATTAAAGAGCTGCGCACTCAAGGCAGAACCCTGAGGTACTCCACATAGTAGTTGTTTGAGCGAGGAGGAAAACGGGCAAAGGAAAACCCATTCATTGGACTTTGGTCAAAGGTGAGCCTGGGTTCGTTGACAGGCTCCCAGTCTGTGGACTCCAGGTCATGGAGGCCTAACTTTGTAGCAGAGGACTTCTGCCCTTTGAGCGGGTGAAAGAGCTGGTGTCCCGCTTGTGTAGGGGCGGTCAGAGAATTACCCCACCGTCCAGCCTCCCCTCAGTCAATAGACGGAGATGGCATTAGCACATCTGGTAAGAGCAGTGGGTAAAATTGTTGCTCTGTCAGGGTACCCATCCCACTCTGCTGTATGTTCGTCACAGCAGCTATGCATCAGACCGTTCATAATACAGTTCACTACTCTTAAGTGTATGTGCCATATGCAGAGCTAAGCCTTCCTCGGTCAGCGCTCTGGGCGGAAAGAAATTTGGCATCCTCACCTGCTGTTCGTGAATAAATCAGGCTTGAGGGAGCCTATCTATAGAAAAAGGTATTGGAAGTCAAGAGAGAACATTCTCGTAGGTGTGCAGAATGACACTACTCAGCTTTCAAACTAAAGTTAACACTGTTCGCATATACGGGCATATTCTGGGGAGTGACCCACCTACGCAGTTGGTCCTGTGAAGTAGACTCTTAAAAGATGCAGGTAGCACTCTGTAAAGGTTTACAAACGTGTTCACAATTGATTCTACGTATGTGTCACTTGCGAAGACCGGAGAGACCTTCTGACTCAGGCAGAGTCCTACTGTCACCAGACCCGTATGATGATTTTCTTCAATGCTCCCGAATCTTATGTGCCTTGTTCATGAACTTTGATTATATATAACTACCTTGAGAAAGTTAGTTGCCATCATTTTCTTGACTAAAGCACATGTTGGTTCTGGCCACTCAACCAAATAAAGGATCCCAATTTTGAAAGCATTTAAGAGTGCTGATAATCATTTAGTTTTACATTTCTGAGGCAGCAAATTGAGTCTTTTGCTGCTATTGCCATTTGCCATTGACATAAAAATACTGTCAGTGTCCCGGTCCCTTCAGTGGTCCTCAGCTCGTATACCCATTGACTTCGAAAAGACCTTTGTTTCGCTCAATTTGGCTTTTCTGGAGGAGGTGCTGCTTAGTTTGGGATTTATCCCCCGTCTTCGGTCCTTTGTCTGCATTCTATATGCACAGCCACAAGCCCAAGTATGAGTAAACGATGTGCGTTCCTCCCGATTCATTGGGGAATCAGGCAGGAATGTCCTCTCTTCACTCCTCTCTTCGTTCTGACCATAGAGCCCCTAGTGGCGTGGTTGCACCAGTTTGGGGGTACCAGTGAGGATTAGCAATGGAGGACTCTATTTGCGGATTATGTCCGTCTATTCCTGAGTCGCCCTAAAATCATGGGACCTCACCTAATCCACATTCTGGATGCCTTTGGGTATCTCTCGCTAGTCTAAGTGTTAACTGTGCCAAGATCCTCCTGGTTCCTCTGAGGGGTGACCGCAGAGACTAGACCTGGCAGCTAAACCTCCTGTTACGCTGCCTTCGCTTTTTATACCCAGGTGTGCACATGGCCTGAGAGCCCAGACTAATCTGGAGACTGAACCTTTGGTCGCTCCTCCGCAAGACCAAGGAAAACTTGGTCTAATGGACCAACTTGCCTCTCAACCTATTGGGCAGAATGACTGCTGTCACAGGAGGTGGGAGGATCCTGCTTTTAGGGGCTAGGTAGAGCTGATCAGCCTGAATAATATACTGGTTCTCCTGTATGGCGCACTCATCTCTAGGGTGCTCCCAGAGGTGACCAGGGCGGTGTTCCAGCCGTGGAGATTGGCACTGCGATGGATTGGATGGGACCGACGAGTGACATTTGGGACACCCTCTTGACACGCCACTGGCTGGACCAAGTGGCACAACTGTAGGGATTCTGGGGCTGGGACCAAAGTAAATACCAAAGGTTGAGGATATATGGTAAAGCACACAAATAAAGTGCTTTCAAGAGCTCCAGACAGGGCTCCCACTTACACAAGTCCCATTTCTACCATACTTACAGTTGCGGCATGCCATGTCGTACCACAGAGAAGCTCTCTATGTGGTTTCCGAGTATAACCTGCTTGAGGCATGTCTCCTAATGGCTACTCTGAGAAAGGGAGGAATGTCTGAATGAATGAATGAATGAATGAATGGCATTTTTATACAGCGCAAAAACTTAGCCCCAAGGGGCATCAAGGCGCAATACAGACAGACATGAAAGTCCAGACACCAGATAACTAGACCAAAAGGCCATTGGGAGAGCAAGACTCTAATATGCATGAGAAAAAAGCCAGGTCTTAAGAAGTGTTTTAAATATTGCTAAGGAGGATTGACTGGTAAGCTCAAGGGGGAGGGAGTTCCACAGTTTGGGAGCCAAGGTGGAAAAGGCTCTACCTCCTCATCTAACCTTAGCAAACCTAGGGACCACAAGCCTATTCTTCGAAGATGAAGGAAGCGTTCTATGGGGGTGTAGGCACACAAAAGAGATCTAATGCCTTCAGATCCTGAGCCATGGATAGCACCATGGGCCAGACAGAGAATTTTGAAAGAGATCCTAGATGGAATCGGAAGCCAGTGAAGGTCCCTTCTGGCCATTGTTGCAGACGCTCTCCTAGGAAGGCTTAGAACCAATCTGGCTACCGCATTTTGCACCATTTGAAGGCAATGGATAGAGCCTTTATTGTTGCCACCATAAAGGGCATTACAATAATCTAGCCTCGCTAGTACTAGGCCAGCTGTTGCTTGTTTCCGGGCTGCCAAGGACAGGTAAGGGGCAATTTTCTTTAAGATTCTAATGG
Source organism: Lissotriton vulgaris (assembly GCF_964263255.1). Classification (NCBI taxonomy): domain Eukaryota; kingdom Metazoa; phylum Chordata; class Amphibia; order Caudata; family Salamandridae; genus Lissotriton; species Lissotriton vulgaris. The sequence goes on along the minus strand of NC_141691.1, from coordinate 733,487,550 downwards.
TGCCACAACAAGTTGACACTGTCCTTTTTACCTGGGGGTCGAAAGAAAGGGCAGGGTCAATTTGTACTCCAAGGTTCTTAGCAATAGGAGTGGGGGTCGGACAATCTCCCAGGGACGGAGGCCACCAATCCTTTGACCAGAGATCTTGGCTCCCTCCGAAGACCATAACTTCGTTTTTTTCGCCGTTTTATTTAAAAAAAATTACACGTCATCAATTTGAAGACTGCCTCCATACAAGCTCTAAACTTGGAAGCGATCTCACAAACTGGCTGGGTGATGGATACCAAGATCTGTGTGTCATCAGCATATGATAGCAGGTCCAGGCCAAAGGATCTTACCATCTGTGCAAGTGGGGTAACATAGATGTTAAACAGTAGAGGGCTCAACGAGGAGCCCTGAGGAACCCCACATTGCACCTTTTGGGGATCGGAGAGGAAGTTGCCCATTTTTACTCTCTGCTCCCTGTGATGGAGAAAGGAGGAGAGCAAACTGAGGGCAGAGCCTCCTAATCTGATGTCCTTGAGCCTGGAGATCAGTATTGACGGGGACAAGGTGTCAAAAGCTGCTGTGAGATCTAATAACACAAGCAGCGAAGGGTGTCCCTTGTCAACCTCAGATCGAATTTTGTTTGTCTCAACAGTGAGAGCAGACTCAGTGCTGTGAACTGATGTTGGAATTTTCAATGAAAGTAGACAGATTTTGATTGATATAATATTCCAGAATCTTGGCTGGGGCCGGGAGTAAGGAGATAGGACGGTAATTCTTCAGGATCCCTGGGTCTAGGGAGGGTTTTTTAAGCAGAGGCCTAACAATGCGGTTTTCCAGGAAGAGAGAAAGATACCCTCTCGGATCGCCAAGTTCATAACTTCCAATAAAGGGTGAAGCACCTCAGATTTATAGGGCACTAGTAACTCACTCCCATGACCTAATGTAGAGTTTAAGAGCACATTGGGATGGGTGGCTGAGCCCCTTGGAGGATGACTGGAAGGAATGTATGCATGAGGCCTGCGCTCTTGTAATCTCTCCATGACTGTGCCTCATTCAACCTAAATAGCTACATCATACCTACCTCACACCTCGGCAATTATGGAAAGCCCATAGACTTAATGCACAGACCTGCTTCCCATGCCTTGAACGTGAGGGGGATTTTTATCACAAGGTTTGGGGATGCCTGGTCATAACACAATACTGGCTGAAAGTATTCACCTCCCTGTCAAGAATACTGGGTGCCCCGATTGCACCCTTGCCAAAGATTGCACTTCTTGGCACGTTAGATGAACTTGGGGGCCTGTGGGTTGGCTGAATCATAGTAGGGGTTGGCACGTTGATTGGAAAAGTGGCTATCGATTAATATTGGAAATCCCCCAGGGCCCCCTCCCTCGCGGAATGGTGTGCGGGAATGGACTGGTGCACAAAGCAGGAAGAATCCATAAATGCTGCACATGGATGGTCTCTGAAGCATGCAAACATTTGGAGAATATGGTGGGCATATTATGGGTTGGCCTGACTTGGTTCTGGGCGATGATGATGTGCCTATTGTTTTATCACAGGATGTACAGAAGTTTCTCTTTTATTCTGAATTGCAGTGTGCAAATGAACAGTTGTTGTTTATGTACAAATAAAAATGTTGATATAAAGGAATACTGTCAGTGTTTGGAAAATACTGGTGAGGTAGCAGCAACTATACTTCATAACAGGATGCGGGTGCAAGTGCATAGACTGGGAGCTAGAGCATATGCTGTAAAAGTCTCAGTCACTACCAAACTGGACGTATTGTAACATTTATTTAGCGCTTACTACACCTATGTGGTGTGCTGAAGCGCTTCCCTCCATGGGCAGCACCCTACCCCATTAGGGTTTGTGATTGGAAGTGTGTTTTCTCTGTTTTGATCCTATGTATGGAGTGTTTCCATGGCATGTGGAATCACCACTGAGGTGCAGTTATTGTGTTATACGATCCATCGCTTAATAGTGTGATGAATGAAGAACTTTTAGACACAAGTACGCCGTTTATGGTTTTCAGTAAGCTGAAAGCTCTTAACAGCTCTACAAGTCTTTAATGGTATATCTTATGATCAAAGTCCACTACGCTGGTTACGTCACTTGGTTGTTTATTTTGAGATATGTTGTTTCAAATCTATGGGCCTAAGCAGGCACAGGTTGGAGATAGAAATGGTGTAGACATCTGCTGGGATATACTTTCTTCATATCATCCCATATCTAATGGTAACTGTGAAGGGTCAAGAAGCAGCCATAGTGTGCAGCTTATCGGCACCTGCAGTGGTGGACTAAATTAAAGTCTTCCATTGGCCAGCAGCATGTGGCAGATCTCTTTAGTTATCCCATGCGTGTTCAGTTGGTGATGAGTGGTTGATGCTGTGGACTGGTACACATCTGTCGATAAAGAGGACCCATAGCAATTGTCTTATTTGAGTGCAAGAATGTCAAGCGTTGCAAGTTAATTATTATGCAGGCTGTATGAACTACAATTGACTGCCTGACCATGAAGTCTTATGGCATTAATATTGGAGTTGGTCAGGAGGATTATATATTGCATTGTAATTACATTTATATAGTACTTACTGCCCTTGATAAAGGATTAAAGCACTTTACGCCAGACAGCACGCTGTTCCAGAAGTCATGGTTATTTTTTTCCCCAGTGGTTATTGTTGTTTATTGACAATAGTCCTGTGCTCTTAAGGAAAACATTCCAGCACATGCATTTACTTCAGTTTTTATGTGGTAGATTGAATTAATAGCAGTTTTGCGTGTTCTTTAGTAGGAGAGGAGGTTTATCAATGCATGCAAATGGTTTGCAGTGTTAATAGATGAGTTAACAGAGATTATTTTGGATGTATGACGTTACAACGCATGCTTTTACCACGCATGCTGTTACAACACCAGTTTTACAACGCAAACCTTTACAACGCATAGCGCTTTGGGGTGCTAGAAAGTGAATAGTTTAATTTACTATTCCAACTCCAGTCCCCGTGGACACTAGGGAAGGTGTTGGATAGTAAATTAAATCTATTCCCTATCCTAGAGCGCTCCCCAGTGCAATGCGTTGTAATGGTTTTCATTGTAAAACATACGTTGTAATAGCACTGCGTTGTAAAAGTTTCTTTGTAAAGGATGTTTTCCTATTATTTTCTGTTTGGCTGCAGGTGTATGTCTTTTTAAGTGATAGGTTGTGATCTTTAAATGAGATGTGGACAATTTGCAGAACTATAATAATTGGGATTAAGGCAAACAGAAAAGAACATGAAACAATTCGAAGTTTTAATACAAGGTCAATTTTTCTACGAGTACAGAGAAGGCTTTTAAGATTGCATGCAACCTGCAGTTGATCATCTCTAAAGGACACAATGTTGTTTGAATGTGAGACAGAAATACAGCAGGTACTTTTGATAAGCATTAGAATGAGGCAAAGATTCTATCCCCTGAAAGGCTACCGCTAGACTACCGTTTCAGCAAGGACAGCTGATCAGCTCAAGGGCTAGACATGGAAAGTAATGTCTGGCCACATATATAGGAACATATCGAGATGTTTACATGGCACTCAAAGGATGCAGTAACCTCATCATCTTAATAATGTGAGTGAGTATACAGGGTAAGTGATGCAGACATCGACAAAGATTCTGCAAATGCTGGAGTGGATGTCTTCTGATGTTCACCCTGTAGGGTTGGCTTAGAGCAGTGGTTTTTAACCTTTTGACTTCTGTGGACCCTCAGTGAGTCATTATTGGAATCTAGGGAACCCCACTGAGTCAATACTGGAAGCCAGGGATTCCATCCTAAGCATTTTCAATGATTTGAACCGCAAAACAATATACAAAACAAGCATTTACAATGCAATGGTCTCGGCATTATTAAAGGTAGAGCTATTGGCATTGCTCATGACATTTTTTTTATTTTTTTAATCTTCAATAAACGTCATTGTCATTTACACCGCCAATAGCTTACTCGTTAAATAAATGGCATTGTCATTTGCAATGCCAATAGGTTAATCGCTCGCAAATGCATGACCTATTGCATTTACACACACACACCCAGAGCCACACACACACACACACACACACACGGGGGAGCAAGCACAGCCAGGGGGCGGGGGAGCAAGCACAGCCAGGGGGCGGGGAAGCAAGCACAGCCAGGGGGCGGGGAAGCAAGCACAGCCAGGGGGCGGGGAAGCAAGCACAGCCAGGGGGCGGGAAAGCAGGCACAGCCAGGGGGCGGGAAAGCAAGCACAGCCAGGGGGTATGGGAGCAAGCACAGACTGCTTTTGCCTGTCTCTAAAATACCCTTGTTGCTCAAAACAGCCATCCTATATTGGAAAGCTACATTGAAATACACCAAATACATACATAAAATACATACATAAACTGTTTGACTATAGCAAGTACAATGGAAAAGTCATATGTCACTGAATGTAAGATTGGAAGACCAACTGTGTACTGTGTATTATGTTGATGATTCCTGAAACCTATAATAATGCCATGCTCGATTGTAATGATAACCTGAATAAAACCAATAAAAGTATGTTTAAAAAAAGCTAGTAGCTATTTTCTTTTATGTTGTGTGCACCCCAGAGCTCGCAGGCTAGAGTATTGTGCTGAGTGGGCCCCCTGCAGCTTGCGGGCCGCAGCACCACGGGGCCTGTGCGGGCCTGTGTTACACCACTATGTTTAGAGGGGGCTGGGTGAGTGCTCTAAGATCTATTTATTGTTCTCACTAATCATGGTTCACATATTGAGATTAACCTAACCTTTTAGGTGGCGCTAAGAGGTGAAATACGACAAAGCCTCTGCTCTGTGGGGCCGGGCGAGAGGTGATGGTCAGAGTGGAGATGCAGGGGCGCTACAACAAAGCCTCAATAACATGTAAATGGTCTTTTAAAGACCTGCTAAGTACTTTGGTGCGGCTGTCTGGGTGTGTGCGCTGAGGAAGCTGAAGGCTGACACAGACAGACAGACACACACACAGTGAGATGGGGGAGGGAGAGGGAGGGGAGAGAGAGGGCAGGAGGGAGAGAGGGGGCAGGAAGGAGAGAGAGGGCAGGCGGGAGAGAGATATGGAGAGGGAGGGCAGGAGGAAAGGGTGGCCAGGAGGAAAGGGTGGGCAGGAGGAAAGGGTGGGCAGGAGGAAAGGGCAGAAGGGAGAGTGAGGGCAGAAGAGAGAGTGAGGGCAGAAGGGAGGGCAGGAGGGAGAGGGAGGGTGGGCAGGAGGGAGAGGGTGGGCAGGAGGGAGAGGGAGGGCAGGAGGGAGAGGGAGGGTAGAAGGGAGAGGGAGGGTAGAAGGGAGAGGGAGGGTAGAAGGGAGAGGGAGGGTAGAAGGGAGAGGGAGGGTAGAAGGGAGAGGGAGGGCAGGAGGGAGAGGGAGGGCAGGAGGGAGAGGGAGGGCAGGAGGGAGAGAGAGGGCAGGAGGGAGAGAGAGGGCAGGAGGGAGAGAGAGGGCAAGAGGGAGAGAGAGATGGAGAGGGAGGGCAGGAGGAAAGGGTGGGCAGGATGGAGTGAGGGCAGGCTGGAGAGGGAGGGCAGGATGGAGAGTGAGGGCAGGATAGAGAGGGAGGGCAGAATGGAGAGGGTGGGCAGGAGGGAGAGGGGGGGCAGGAGGGAGAGGGAGGGCAGGAGGGAGAGGGAGGGCAGGAGGGAGAGGGAGGGCAGGAGGGAGAGGGAGGGCAGGATGGAGGGAGGGCAGGAGAGAGAGAGAGATTGAGAGAGAGGGGGCAGGAGGGAGAGGGTGGGCAGGAGGGAGAGGGAGGGCAGGAGAGGGAGGGCAGGATGGATAGAGATATGGAGAGGGAGGGCAGGAGGTAGAGGGAGGGCAGGAGGGAGAGAGGGGGCAGGAAGGAGAGAGAGGGCAGGCGGGAGAGAGAGATGGAGAGGGAGGGCAGGAGGAAAGGGTGGGCAGGAGGAAAGGGTGGGCAGGAGGAAAGGGCAGAAGGGAGAGGGAAGGCAGATGGGAGAGGGAGGGCAGAAGGGAGATGGAGGGCAGAAGGGAGATGGAGGGCAGAAGGGAGATGGAGGGCAGAAGAGAGAGGGAGGGCAGGAAGGAGAGGGAGGGCAGGAGGTAGAGGGTGGGCAGGAGGGAGAGGGAGGGCAGGAGGGAGAGAGAGGGCAGGAGGGAGAGAGAGGGCATGAGGGAGAGAGATTGAGAGGGAGGGCAGGAGGGAGAGAGCGATGGAGAGCGATGGAGAGAGATGGAGAGAGCGATGGAGAGAGGGCAGGAGGGAGAGAGAGGGCAGGAGGGAGAGAGAGGGCAGGAGGGAGAGAGGGCAGGAGGGAGAGAGAGGGCAGGAGGAAAGGGTGGGCAGGAGGGAGAGGGCAGGCAGGAGAGTGAGGGCAGGATAGAGAGTGAGGGCAGGAGGGAGTGGGAGGGCAGGAGGGAGTGGGAGGGCAGGAGGGAGTGGGAGGGCAGGAGGGAGAGGGAGGGCAGGATGGCGAGACAGCAGTCACTCGAGCGGACAATCATCAATAATTTCAGCATAGTGACGACGTCACCAGAGTGCACAATTATCAACATTTTCATCGTTCACACATAAGAATAATGGGTCCACATTAAAGAAATACATGATTAATGGGTCCACATTAAAGAAATACATGATGTATTTAATAGAGAGGATAAAGGAATGCAGTAGCTTAATTACAACAAGTAGGACAAAGCCAATTTGAGGTAGCAGGAGAAGACAGGAAATAGGTGAAATGGTACGGGCATATGCTAAATTGTTTGAAAATGAGTTTTCAGGGCACAGTACAAAAGAGTTGCCAGGGAGGGTGGTGATATAAGGAGTTTATCAAAGGCCTAGCTTAAGATTTTGTTTTCAGATTTGCCTAACCAGTGACATGAAATGTGTCGACTAGTTCAGAAAGTTGGTTGAGTGGAGGATTTTACAGCCAACCCAGTTTGAAGAGAACATGTTAGCCAGCATTGAGCTTTCAGGCTGTGGGAAGCAGCATGGCAAAAAACACAGCAGGCTGTTGAAATCTCTGTGAAACTTGTAGGTCATTTATTGGAATGGCTGGTGGGCTTACTTAGTGCATCATCCTTTCGAGGTTAGAAACATCAGCACCTTTGCATTAAAGCTGCATGTCAGTGGGAAAGTTTGTGGTCATTTCAATTTAAAATCGGCTGATTACAAACGACAGTGGGCCCACCCCTTCATGCTTTAGTTATTTATTTATTTATTAAAAGTGATAGTTTTTAACCATGATTTGAGAAATATTCCTGCCCCCACCCTCATAAAAATGTTGTTAATGTGTATCGTATATGTGGCTAGATGTGTATTAAATATGGAAAAAAGTTTAGGTCTAAGAAATCAAATTAAAGAACTTTTGGTAAAAGCAGACAGCATTTGAAGGTGCGATCATATGTCAAAATGGCGGCTCAATTAATTAAATGATTTGCCCTCGATCACATCATTTGAAGCCAGATTATGGGTCGAGAGCGTTACAAATAGGTCAAGTAGATTAAGTCACTAGACCTGCAGATCTAGTAACATTTTCAGGATTTTTCGAGGACTGAGTACACTTGCTAATAACCAGCTATATTAGGACTGTCAGGAGTGATTTTTAGGTCTACACTGAAAAGCTAATTGAGTCAACCCTCTAAAACGAGAAAATACAGATACTGAAAGTACTTAATACCAATTAATAGTCTCATTGACTGGAAAAAAAGGGAGCTTTCAGCATGATAAACCTCTCACACAATTAAGAACTAAAACAAAAGAATCAGGAACATGGGTAGTCTGGCTTCAGAGCAGCTCCATTCCTACAGAGCTCCACCTCCACTCTGGGTCTGGGGGTCTTGAATTGCGCCAGGCCTTGGAGTTCACCCCACTGCATACTGGCCATATGAAGGAAACGGGAGTGCACCAAAGGTATTTAGTCTTGCCTGTTGGGTGGAGACAACTAACTAAGATTAACATACGAGGCAGTGGCACACCGGCAAACACGCGTGAGTAATTGAGAGTGGTTCCACGCACGATTTCCGAGTTGAAAGAAAACCAGAACGCGTCCATCAGTTAGTTCGTGTGCCTTCTTTCAGGCTCAACAGGGAATTGGGGACGTGGGATGTATGAATATATATATATATATATATATATATATATATATATATATATATATATATCCACAAAATCCTCTCGATTGGTCAAGGATGACGAGCCACACCATCAGGTACTTCAAGGGTTGTTTATTTAGGGCATAAACGACGCGTTTCGAGCTCACGGGCTCTTGGTCACATGACCTGCATTTTTTTCACTCCAGTATATATACTGTTGCATTATCATGGAAAGGGAAGAAAGGTCTCCGTGTTTACAACATCACACGGAGATCTCTTAAAAGCAATGCGTTTTGATTCAGCACAAACAGAAACTCAATGAGTATCTAAATTGATGCATTTTCCCCATTGTTTGGTTTTTAAAGAAAAAATATATGTTTAGTAAATAATAACATAACATTTCAAATTAACAATGTTACGTTTTCAAATGCTTATTCAGGGTGTAGTACCCATAGTATATTTTCCAGGGTTAGAAAGAAGAACAGGTTGTAAAGCTAGGAGAGATTTTAACAAGAGGAGGTGAAGTATATAGTTTAGAGAAGGGATATAAACGTATCTATACTGACCAAGATCACTCGGGTGTAGTACCCTCTGTATCGATGTCTCATGTGTACCCATCTCATTGCAAACATGTTATCATAAGTGAAGAAAGGAGCTATGTTCTATGTCTAGTCAACATTGTCAGCTGGTGAAAAATTGGTGATTTAACTCTGCCCTCCCCTAAAAAAAGAAATAGGAGACGGATCTCGTGCTCATAGTTGTAAAAATATATCCAAGTGAGGCGGTGGTGCTCATAGCAATATTTTCTATTAGTGGTTTATCGCTTCATTTTTGGACGAGGTCTTATACTCTAGGGAGAGGAAAAAGTGAAAACAGAACATAATAGTACATTGTTATCAACTGTACATTTCCATAAAAGAGAGAACATAGCTATCTGCACAAAGTCAAAGCTTTCCGAAATTACAACCTGTTTGGAATTATACAGACAATAAAACTTATATTCAGCAACGAACTAAACAAAACTGAGAGACAGACAATGTCGGTTAAAAAGACATATTTGGAGAGATATGTCATGAAATCAGAGTACCTTAAGAGGAAGGCTGGGAAGCCCCCCGAAAAGTATTTTTATAAATGTACATACATTTCTTCGTCAATATTCATCCCAAAAGGAGAGATACACCCTGCTTGTAAAATGAATTTGGACTCTGCTCTGCGTAAAGCTGTAAGACGATCCCCTCCTCTGACATGTTTGGGGATAGAATCCAGTGCGAAAAATTTCGCCTTGGTCCAATCTCCATCATGGTATTGGTGGAAGTGCTTGGCCGTACTGTATGTAAAGTCCTTGTTTGTAATTGCACGCCAGTGCTCCAAAATTCTCTTTTTTACAGGGAAAGTGGTTGAGCCTATGTACCATTTGCCGCAGGGGCAAGTCACAACATAAATGACATGATCAGTGGTACACTGGATGTTTTTAGTTATTTTCCATTTCCTTTTTATTCTTTTAAGCTCGACCTCCCTTACATTAGAGCTGTGGCTACAGGCCTTGCACTTCCCACACTTGAAGAACCCGCCTCTAGCTGACAGCCAGGTCTTCTTCTTCTCTAGGTGACTTTGTACTATTAGATCTTTGATGGATTTCCCTCTTCTATAGGTGATAGAGGGATGTGGATCTAGCCTTTCTTTCAGTACCTTGTCTTGTAAGAGGATGTCCCATCTTTTCCTTATGATCTGGCTGAAGGCTGAGGACTGGGTATTGTAGGTTGTTATTAGTCTTATAGGGGCTTTTGGGTTTTGGGGACTGGCTCTGGAGTCTTTAAATAATGCCTCGTTTCTCTGGATGAGGGCTACTCTGTCTTCGCCTTTCTTCAACATGTTGGCGTGGTAACCTCTCACTTTGAACCTGTCATGCATTATTTTCTTGTGTTCCTGATATTTCTCTTCAGTGCTGCAATTCCTCCTGGCGCGTAAAAACTCGCCAAACGGAATTGCCCACCTAAAGCTCGGAGGGTGGCAGCTATTCGAATGGAGCACAGAGTTGCCTGCTGTTGTTTTTCTAAAGATCTCCGTTTCGATCTTGTTGTTCTTGATCACTAGTCTAATATCAAGAAAATCGATCGTCTGTTGACTGTGCTGCATAGTAAATCTTAGATTCAGGTTGTTCATATTCAGTGCTCCTACGAAGTCAATTAAGTCTTTCTCGCTCCCCTCCCACACAAAAAAGACATCATCTATGTAGCGGAGCCAGACATTTACGCATTTGGTCCAATGTTCCAGTTCGTCGTTCCTGAGCACCTGCTCCTCCCACCAGCCCACCAAGAGGTTGGCGTAGCTGGGGGCAAAGCAGGTGCCCATAGAAGTCCCCTGGGTTTGTTTATATAGAGATCCATTGAACAGGAAGACATTTTCATCTAGGCACAGTTCAATCATTTGAAGCAGCATTTTGGAATGATCTTCCAAATGTCTGCTCCTTGTCTTCAAAAAATACTCACAGGCCTTTAGACCGTCTCTGTGTCGGATAGAAGTGTACAAACTTTCAACATCTAGGCATACTAACCAAAAATGTGCCTCCCAATTTATGTTTTCAACTTTCTGCAAGAAGTCTTTAGTATCTTCTAGATGTGAAGTTAGGTCTTTGACATAGTTTTTTAAGAAATGATCGACATAGTGCGAGACGTTTTCTAAAAGGCTGTTTATAGAAGATACAATCGGCCTTCCTGGGGGTTGGGTCTGATTTTTGTGCACTTTAGGGAGTAGGTAGAATGTGGGGGTGGTGGGGTTCTCATTAATGAGGAATTTGGTCTCATCCCAGCTGAGTAACTTTCTTCTCTCCCACTCACGGATGTTATGGTGAACCCTATTTAGTAATTTGCCTAGATAGGAGTGATCTACCCTTGTGTAGCATGTGGTGTCAGACAATTGTCTCATCGCTTCACTGATATACAGTTTTTTGTCCCACAAAACTACGTTCCCTCCCTTGTCAGAGGGTTTAATGACGATCGAGTCGTCATCTTTAAGCTGATTGAGTGCTAGCCTCATCCCCGTTGTTAGGTTCTGTCTTTCCTGAGGTCTATTCAATAGTTTCAACATGTCGTTGTTTACAAGATCATGGAATACATCTATGTTGTCTCTCGGTAGCTGGGGTCTGTATCTGGATCTGGGTCTGAAAGGCGTGGTCACAGTGCAGGAATTAGGTTCAATATCACTGAACGTATCAATGGGTACGGGGATACTATCTACAGCCTCTTGTGAGGTCGGGACCTGAGACTGAGTTAGATCAACCCTACCTTCTTCATGCAAGGAGACTAAAGCATCATGTAAATTAATAACATTAGAAGAAGAATCAGTGGTAACGTTGGGCAATTCTGCATTGATATTTTTGTGAGTATGTATCTTATGCAATTTGAGCTTTCTCACAAACATATACATATCAATACGTGTTTGGGTATAATCAAAATTTAGATCAGGACAAAATGTTAAACCAAGTTTAAGAACTTTTTCTTCGTCTTCAGTTAAGGGTCTATTAGACAGGTTCATTACCGTAAGTTCTGGAGTCTGTTCATCCATTATTTGCCCTTCTGTGTCTGGCCTTTGTTTCCCACTCCAGTAGTTTCTGAGGTTGTTGCGTCGTTGCCGCCGCTTTTTGCTTTTACTTTGCCTCCTCGGCCTTGATAACGGGTTCTTCCCCGTATCGATTGTTCGTTGGCCTCTGTTACCAGGAGCAGTTCGTCGGAAAAAACCGTTACCCCTAGGTTTTCCACTGTATTAACATCAGTTAAGCTTGCTTCGGAACTCAGGCTGGTCCCGGATTGCCATCGATCTTTATCCGCCATTCCCAATGCCTTGTCCCTTAGTAGGGTGGAACGTGCTTTATCAAATTTCTTTGCGAATGTTAAAATTCTTCCAAGCTTATAGTCTCTCTCATCACGTTCAAATTTGCGTTGCTTCCTTGCAATAAGATCCTTTTCAAATTTGTTTATTTTTTCATCCACATTTTTAAGAATCTTTGATACCTCTGTTTGTTCCTTCTCAGTGGCTAGCTCGTCTAAGAGTGCTTGTATTTCTTTCACCAAGTCCTCATGTTCCTCCCAAGCGTTTTTCACCAAGATCTGCATCATCGTTTTCGAGCAGGCATTAGTGTTCTCTCGCCATGCTTTTAGTACTTCCGGTTTGGGTTTATTTAGGGTAGGAACAATAAAGATACGTAAGCCTCGGGGGACACGATCTACTTCTATGTAGTTTTGTAGGGATGTGGCTTCCCACCATCGGCTCAGTTCCTTCTTTCTTAGACGTTCCAGAGTGAATCCTTTCTGTTTCAGTGTAACCACGCCAGGGGGAGTGGTTTCTGCTGACCCGGCTGTTGCATTTCCATCGGGTCCCTTTTGTTTTTTAAATACATTCTCAGCAGAGGCTTCCCGCCCCTTAAGGTACTCCATTGCCCACAATGCAATTCGGTCCTCTGACCGTTCCAGTGCCTGAATGCGCGTTCGACAATCGTTGTCACGCGTTACCCTGGCTGCCTTCTCCGCTGTGTATATATATATATATATATATATATATATATATATATATATATAAAAAAACAGAGACGTGGGGCACAGCGAGATGCTTCTTGGTTGAACGATGGGGAGGGGGGCTTAACGAAAAATACGTGCTGTATACATCGTCGCTGGGTTAACGTATATCAAACTAAAGAATTTGCTATATGCGGTTTCGGTATGAAAGATGGCTAAATACAAGACATCTTGTGCCTGGAACAAGGTTAAGGTACTGGTACTTAAACTTGAATATACTTTCGGTCGTTCGAATCTGTAATTAAAACAGAGTTAAATAGCAGTACGATACCTTTTTCAGCTCCATATCTATAGGAGCCGCCATAGCGATCTTTGTGTCTTTAACTCAAAGAACGACAGCTCCCATCAGAGTTCACACAACCGGCTACTGCGTCTCTACGCGACATGCACGCAACGAGACGTCTTACGTCACATAAGTTCGTCTCACCGTTAAAGGGAAACGACTACCCGTTAGAGAAATGACCCTTAGCAACGCGATCCCTTTACTGTTTGTCACGTCATTCCCTGAGTTGCCCGAATCGTAAGCAACCCAGGTCCCTGTTGTGCAGGGCACGTCCCACACAGCTTAAAGTCTAGAGGTGGGGAGCTAGCAAATAAATAGGGAAAGCCGAGTCAGAGTTGGGGTCCGGCTTGGTTCTTAGAGACAGTCCGTGTACTTGCCGAGCCCTGAAAACATTTACAATAGAACTCATTCAACAACAATCGCGTAAACAATGGAAAAGTCTCTTTAAAAACGTGTATTTCTGTAACATGTGGAAGTTTTCACATTAATAGATCACATTGTAGCAATGCACTGAGAAGTACATATTAAAAGTGATAGTTTTTAAGCATTCTGTCTTCAGCCTTGCCGTGGCCTAATCACGATTACGAATGCGGGAGGGAGGGGTGGGGGCCGGGGAGCGGCAGAGCACGACGGAGGAGAGCTGCAGCAGAGGGAGGGGGGGGGGGAGGGGAGAGCACGACGGAGGAGGGCAGAGGGAGGGGGGAGGCGAGCGGAGCCAAGCAGCTCCTAAAAGCAGCAGGGAAGGGAGGCGAGCAGCTACGAAAACACGACCACGTCTCTCCGAGGCAAGGAGACAATGCCTCGGAGAAACGCACGGCCATTTTCGGATTCGGGGGCGTGTTTTTGCGCCCTGAGTGACAGACAACGTCACAGGGCTAAAGAATGCAAAAAATCACGCCCCCGAATCCGAAAGAGACGGAGCTTCTTTGGAGGGACGGGTCCCTCCTTCAATGGCTGGCCTCCTTTTAGGAAGCCAGCCAATTGAGGTGAGACGGCCGAGGGAGGCGGGTTCCAGATCCCTACTAAGTATCATACGATCTCCTCCCGGAAATGCTGGCAAGCCAGCATTTCCGGTCCTCGACCGAAAAACGAAAACAAGCAATCATCAAACAAGTTCAGAAAATTAGGAAATATTTGATTTAATGCTCAAACATTTAAAAAAAAATCAAAGTTTTAATAGTAATGGGAAGGTTGGAGCGTTTCTAAAATCATTTGAGGCCACTCATCATCCATACTGTATTCTGTTTGATAAACTTGCAGTGCTCCCACAAAACAATCTGAGGACACCAACATTAATTTTAATCTAGTGTACAATTTCAAATTCCTACCCATTAACAAAACATCCTGACATTTTCAGTTTTACATTTTGCTTGATTTATATACACTTTATGAATCTGTTATTTTGATTTAATTTTCTAAGTGATCAAGGAGCCACTGAGCATGATTTGTGGACCCACAGGGTTCTTTGGAACATAGATTAAGAGCCACTGGATACAAGTAATAATTACAAAAGTGGAATGAGATCCATTTTAGATGCCCCTTGTTGTGACGTGGCAGAAGATGTGGACGAGATATGCTTTGCAGACAATGGAAGTTTATTGCCTGCATTCCTGTGGCTTGGGGGTGGAGACACAGGCATTGAAGTGAGGAGGATGCACGACTATGTTTCTCAGTTCCATTACCTTTGTTAGCAAGAGTTACTTAATACTTTCTCGCTAAACACTGCTGTTTGGTAGATGGTAGGGGTGAGGGATGGGTTCGCAATTTCTGTTGTTCAAGGTGAGGAAGCTTCTAATCAGGGCTTAATATGAGCCGTGGTTTCTGGTGCTCAGCACCAGCACCAGCACTTAATTGTTAGCACCGTGCTTGTGACAGTTTGCCACATTTGGGTATGAGTACAACAACAGCTGTTCATTAATTTATTATACAATATCAATCTCAAATTCATGCTACCCAAGTCATTATTATAGTTTTGGGGGCCTTGAATAGTATGAATTGCCACACTTTTAGGAGTTATGTTGGCACTGTAATTTGGCATCACTGGGAGGGGCATGGAAGGTGCTAGCTACCGTGTCCTCCTGACGAGGGACCTGGCACTTATTGTTTTACAAATTAACCACTGTTTCTAAGCCTGGCCTGCCCTTTGTCTGTCCCTAATGGCTACTCCAGAAAGGTTAATGACAGTCATGTACAGATGTCTCACACTTAATTGTGCCCTTATTCTTATGACTGTTCCATCCTGTTGCTGTGGAACCACCAGCTCTTGATTGCATTTGGGCGCAACTCCTAAATACGCCATTCATACAACATGGCTGTCACACCTTGTATTTTGCTTTCATTGTAGCACCACTTCCAAATATTGACTTCCATTTTCTGTGGTGGACGTGATGTACTCACATTTTTGCATGGAAATAACTGGAATGGCATTAAAAACATTAGGCAAGTCATTTTATGATTTGCTTTTGAAAAAAATTAACAAAAGCAGTACTTTCTATTGAACAATCCAGCTATTTATGGTATCCAAAGGTCATTCTGGACAACATTGTGGTGTATGGCCTGGGAGCACATCCTATTTACATACTTATTTTGCACTCAGTGAGCAAGTGCAGCGATTCTCAATTTAAATCTCATCAAACAGTGAAAGATACAATGTGATGCACGGAACCCCTAAAACAGAACATTTAATAGAAAATAAAAGTGCTGGAAGAAATGCAAAGCATACATACTCCTCTGTTATGTTATGTTTATGTTATGTTATGTTATGTTAGTTTGTATTCATAAAGCGCCCAATCACCAAGAGATCTCTAAGCTCTTGCAGCATCGACCAAGAACCTGGGAATCCCTCATTCCTGCTGGGCTCAGCACAAATTATGGTGAGCTTATCCAAATGCCTCAGTGAACAAAATGGTCTTAAGTTTCCTCCTGAATTGGAGTAAGGTGACTTCCCTGTGCATACTATCCAGTAGCTTGTTCCAAAGCTGGGGAATCACAACAGAGAAAGCCCATCCCCCTCCCACCCCTCCCCAAGGTAGCTCTATTGAAGTGCGGGCAGGCCAACAAGCTAGACTCAGATGACTGGAGACTTCGTCCATGCACATAAGGTTTCAAACAGTCTTTGAAGTAGTAAGCCACCACTCCATACTGTGCTTTATGTGCAATGCACAGACCCTTGAACCTGACCCTCTGCTTGATAGGGAGCCAGTGTAGCTGTTGTAGCAGGAGAGGGACGTGTGCTCTTCTTGGCAGTTTAAAAATCAACCTTTCCGCATCATTTAGGACTATCTGAAGTTTCCATAGAAATTTGTCAGGAAGCCCTGTGTATATTGCGTTACCCTAATCCAAGCGTGACAAGATTAGTGCCATCATGACGGTACGCATGGTGGAAAATGACAACAGGGTCCTCAGTTTCTGGAGCTGCCACATCAGGCCTGCACAGCTTCCAACTACAGCAGACACCTGATTGTTTAGAGTTAACTTGGTCTCCAGCTTGATACTCAAGCTCTTCACAGCTGGCACCGGTGTCGGGGTGGTGTCAAGCTCTTGTGGCCAGAAGAGGCTGGATCAGGGGGAAGCCACTGTTTTAAGGGCAAGCACCTCTGTCTTATCCGGGTTTACCGTAAGTGAATTAGAAGTCATCCAGTTCGTAGTGAACCGGAGGATATTCTGGACATTGAGCTGTTCCTGAGGGGAATTATCAACCCGTACAATTAACTGGGTGTCATCAGCATAATTAAACACCTGACAGTCCAATTTTGTCAGTGCTTCTACAAACGGCTGTGGCCTCCTTACTCTTCAATTCATAATACGCAGATTTAGTTTTGATGATTGATGCTTTGTAGAGGGCTAGTTTAGCTTTCTACTTCTCCTGGGCTTTTAGGTCGTATGATTTCCGCCAGTGCCTTTTGCATTGACGAAGAGCATGTTTGTTCCCTCTTAGTTTTTGCGTGTACCATGGGGCACCCTTCATACTGTGTGTTATCCTTTCCCTTCGGGCAGGAGCCACCATGTCATCTGCTGTCCTCAACCAGAATAATAATTTCTTGTACTCCATGTCTGGATCGCCTGACTGTGATCCCGAATGTGCTGTCTCATGTAATACTTCCCTCAGCCCAGCGTCTTCTATGTTGCATAAATTCCGTACCACCCTCCACACTGGATGTAAGTGTTTAGAACAATAGACCACTGTTGGCCTCATTCCCATGCCTTAAAGATGTACCTGATAACTCCTGCACCCAATTTACTAATAAAAGGGCAGATTTGCCACAATTACGTATAGCAACAGCCTGAGGGTCCTCTTATAAATGAGGAATTACTTGGACATCAGTCATTCTGATCTAGATCCCCTTGGGTATTCCTAATTTTTTTCTGGTATTTCACCGGGAGACTCAACAGTTGGAGCCTCAGAGTGAAAGTCTCCTGATCTACAGAGTTACTTCAGATCTTGTAATTCAGATGGGACCATTAATGAGAATTATGGACACACTCGAATTACAGGGCAAGTCATAATGAGGCCTCCTTTTGGGGTGACCTGCGGCTTTATTTTAGACACACTGTTACCCTATCACCCCCTAAAAAGTTGAGGAATACTCCTCCTGATCTAGTAATTGGGAAACCTATTTTCATTATCAGGTTGGGCCTGGGCAGCGCATGCGCTGCTCTGCGAGGCATGTTGTATTGGAGTATGCACTTAAAGCCCCTCCCACTCTCCGCCCATTTTTGTCATTGACTCGTGTCATTGTCCTTCATAAATGCTGGCTTCTGATTTGTAAACAGGCTTGTTAGTCCCTCCCTACTACCACCTTGTCTCCATTTTTAACATTCCATGAGGACACCCCCTTTTACATGTGTTGTTGCTTGATAAGCTTTAATTACATCCTCTGAGCACAATTTTGTTTAATGGTTTATTCGCATGCTTGCTGTTGCAGGCATGACACGCTTGCTCTACATAGCATGGCACACCACGCTGATAGTGGCGGCCGTGTCTTTGCTTTACTTGCTGCACTAAACGCAGCCGCATGTTTAAAAGAATATATATACATAAAAAAATGTAAATGCCCCATGCGGCACTTACACTTTAATATCGGCCACGCCCCTTTCCTTAAACGAGCCGAGTCTAAAGTGAAAGCGCAACATTGGGGCGCTCGTACAAGAAAAAAGCATTTGTTTGTCAACTTGACAAACATTCTATTTTTAAATTTTTTTTAAAGTGCCCCATACCACACTTTTAATTTAATGGCGGCCACACCCCTTCTTTAGACACAGCTCGTCTAAGAAAGGGGCGCGGCCGATATTAAAGTTAAAGTGCCGCATGGGCGTTTTTACAAACTAGCGTTTGTAATGCAATAGGCAGGGCTTAACAAACACCCCGCAGCCCCGTGGTGCGGGGGCCCCCACTCTAAAGTAAATTAAGGGGGCCCCCTCAGCTCTTTGGTAAGAGCTGTGAGTGAGAGACGTGCGCTAAAGCAAGCCTCTCTCCCTCAAAAGCAGGTGCAGTCTGCAGCTTGCTCTGAGCTCCTGGCACTAACTGAAGAGACACAAAGTAACAAGTTACATTGTTTCTCTTCAGTCAGAGCTAGGCCAAAAGGGATGGGGTGGGGGCCCCAGAAAGAACATTCCCCACATAGCACTGCTCCTCTGAGAAGAGGCAGCACAGAGCTGACAGAGCCAGGAGCAGGGACATTTCAAGGATTTTGGGGGCCCTGGGCTAAATTATTTTGTGGGCTCCTGTTTGGAACAGCTCTGAATTTATGTTCCTATTTTAGCTTTTTCATGCACCACTTTGGCCAGGTCACTGACAGTGCACAAGCACACTATTGCAAATTCTAAATGTGTTTACATCTAATATTAAGGGATAGCCTGTGTTTTCAATATTGTAACACAGTTGCAGCTCACTAATGTTACTGCAAATAGCCTCTGTGTCACCCTCCCATTTTTCATATTTCAGGTCCTTTTGATCTAAAAGAACCTTTTTTTAATAGATTTTGCATGAAACATAAACACAACATTTCTCTGCAAACTGTCTGTAAAAATGAGACGACAATGTATCTGTGCCCCATTTGGTTTTGATGACATGTTTAGCCCCACACAAAGCCAAAACCCATTATTATTGATTTCTCTTTTTTAGAGTGTAGAGGGTATTTTTGGGCATTGGTGAGGCTCAGTAGGACGTAGCTAGAAAGACAGGGTATATCTGTTGCAAACATTTCATTGATATCTTTCAGACGGCCTACCAGTAGCGTTTGAGTTTGGGACAGAACTAGAGGACACGAGTCAGTGTGTTTGGGTGGCCGAAGTTGCATTAACAGCCATTAGGACTGTTGAGTTTCCATTTCACCTTCTGGCTGGGGTGTAGTACCAATAGTGTGTAATCTTAAGCATTGCTTCTTTTCTCGGGGCACAGAATGAGGAGGTTTGCTCTTTGTGGAGGATGTCAGACCATTTCTTTATGATGAAATAAAAGTCCAGTACAACTTCCGAGCTGCGGGGCAAGAATAGTTGCACAATTCCCATGTTTTGAATTTTCTACCCAGACCCACCTTATCTAGTATTTTCCACAGAAAAAGGCCTGTGCACTCGATCAAATGCATGGTCTCTGTCAAGTTGACAAGAGAAATGCTGGGACGCACTCTACAGTGAACATGTGTCTGTCTGTCAGTCTCTCAGACACCCTGGAAGAGAAAGATGCACAGTGCGAAAGGTTATGTTTGTGACTGGTTCTCTTTGTCTTTATCGATTTAGAGAAATTTGGGGAAAACACCTTGGATTGTTTCTGCAGGACAGTAGGTTGAAGAAAGAGGTTGGTTTCACTTTTGGGCTGATGATCGATAAGGCAGGAGTTGGGGAAACTTATGAGTCTTGAGTTGATAGGTTGGGTGTTGGCAGGAGATCCTTGAGTTGTTCTCTGAACAGTAGCAGGTTGGATGGGTTTTGATGCTCTACAGGAAGTCTGTTTCAAGGGCTGTTGTCAAACATTAAATGGATCAGACCTCTGCAGAGTATTTTAAAGTGAGCTATTGGGAAGGTGGTGTGGGGTTGAAACATAGCTTATTTTTTGGTGTGATTTTGTCCTTGATCGATAGTGGTGCTTATCAGTAAATGGCTTAGTGAGGTAGTGAAGTGGAGGTTAAAAAAGCAGAAAGAGCGAGTAGTTAGCAGTCAGAAAATACAACAATGTACTGTTTAAATACATCTGTCCAAGAATTATAACAGCCAGTTGCATATGTTAACAACCTTAGCCCTGCCTGGTCTTTACAATTTATTATCAGAGTGTAAACACAAATGAATTAGCAAAATTAAAAGGCAGCAGGGAGAGATTCCAAGACCAGGTTTACTAATGTCACAATGTCGCAGGTGATGGAAAATGTTGATAAACAAACTCTGACCACAAGAAAAGTGTACATCCCATTTAAGCCAATGTGCAGCCCTAATAGATGCACCTCAGGCAATATACTCTTTTTTTTTAACCTTTTCCTATGTTGGAATTTGCCTGGGGTTTTTTGGGAGCTGTGTCAATGTGGATGTCTCTGGGTATGAGATATTGAGCTGGTGGGGGATCTTTTTCTTGTTTACATAAGATTCCACAACAACATTGCTGTGCCGCTGTACAGAATACAGCAAGAATGCTGTATGAGTGATAAGGGAAGTGAAGGGGTTTGAACAAGGCTATTATACATGGTCCAAAACAAAAAGTGCATGTGGTGGGTCAGAGGTAAGAATGTGTCCCCCACTCCAGCAAAATCCTCTCCTCCATCAGTGGCCTTTTTGTATATGTGTGGGTGTGTGTTTGTGTGTGTGTATGTAGAGAGAGAGAGAGAGAGAGAGAGAGGGAGAGATTCAAACAATGTAATCTAACAGCACTGATTTGCTACAAAAGGTAGTTGGACAATTTAATGTGTGTGCAAGGTGCAGTGTCTGTTTTTTCTGTGTCGTCACCCAATACATTAATCAGCTGTGGTGGAGGGCACTACGGGAGCCAGGACAAATAGCACTGGGGAACAGGCACCATCTGGCCTCTATGGAGACATCAGTGAAGACTCTGGAGTAAACAAAAACAACCTTTGAGGCTAGAAGGTCTGGGAGAGTGTGAGAAAGAAGAAGGGCAGTAAGGTCTGTACAGGATTGATAAAGAGCATAAGAATGGACTGGAAGCGCTAATCCAGCGAGAAAGTATGAAGGAAAGAAATCACTAGGTGCTATAGGGACAAGGTCAGCTGGGGTATAAAAGAAGAAAAGAGAGGTAGGGAATGGAGAGGGTGAGAAAATGGACGGAGGGAATACAAAGCAGATAGCATAAAAAGAGCAGAGAAAGGGAGAGAAATCCTGCGTAGGAGATAGGAAAAGCATAGTGGAATGATTTTGACGGGATGGGAGAGAAAAAGTTGGAGGAAAAAATTATACAGAATAGAAAGAAAAAGGCAGGGATGAGAATGAAGAAAAGATAGGATGCTCAGTAATAATAGAAAGAGACAGAAAGCAAGAGGGAGGAAGGAGGTGTGAAAGAGAAGGAGCAGTGGATGCACTTTTGGCAAAACTAAACGATGAGTGGGCCCGATGTTGTATATCATGACAGGAGTCTGCATCAGGAAACCCACCTAAAATAGGGAAAAGTTCCCCAGCGTAATGGCAGGGACCCTGCAGTGGATAGACCACCACCTAAATAGACTGCAAGCAAACTAAGCCCACCTATTAACTCCACCATCAAGGGTTACTTATAACTGCCCTATTGGTACCAGTGAAGTAGCAATAGCCCCTGCAGTATGGCAGGTGGCTGGCCTGAGAGATCTTGAGTAGCGTGGAGAATGGGGGGGCCCATCCATGTACTTTGCAGGGTGGCCCCCTCAAGTTTCGTTACGCCACTGGCAATAGGTGTTGCATTTACGAAACTCACGTAAATGCGAGACCGATTGCATTACAAATGCTTTTTTTTTTTTTTACAGTGAGCGCACCAAAAACACCTTCGCCATACAGTTTTAAGGTAAACTTTCCTAATAGGCCTGCGTGCGACAGGAACTCCCATCTCAGTTGCGTGGACGAGTGAACGACAGTTTAACTGAATGGTTTTTAAGATGAAAATCCCAGATCTTTCCTGAGCGCTCTCCGCAAGAAGCTCTCCTGTGTGTCAACGCCACTGCCAATTCACAAGCGAATTTGTTACGCATTCCCAGTGGGCCATAAGGAATAATAAAAACATTTAAAATTCTGAAAGCACATTGCGTTATTGGATCCCCCTCGGTCCCTAACCAGCGATATACCCTTTGAAGAGGCAGCAATCATTTTAGGTTTATTCTCCTGAATGAAATTTGTAAACAATGAGGTTGATGTGAGCCCATTACAATTTTTAAAATGCATTAACCAGCTATGTTGCTGGGGTTAATGGAAAATGTCTAATCCTGCGTGAGTTACTGTGCCCTCGAAGCGATTGATACACCTGTCACTTCATCAGCGCTGTTTCCATGGAGGCCGAATGTGGCAGTGAAGGGGAAGACGCTGGAAAATGGAACCAGGCAACTTCCACCCTCATTTAGCGACACGTGGATCAGGTGAATCAGACCTATTTATCAAATTAGAAAATAAGGGGGTATTTTTCACTTTTCATTCCATATTATTCTGTTTTCATCTCCTGAATTCTAGGAGTAAGAACAGTGCACTGAAAGACTAAGGGCCAGATTGACAAACGGCCTCCTCACTCGTGGCAGAGGTATCGCAGCCGTGGTGGGGGGCATTCATGGCAGGGCCTTCACGATGAGAAACTGCTGTGCGGAGGCCCCGCCACGATGGCAGCGCCTCTGCCTCTAGTACGGAGGTCCTTTGTGAATTGGGCCCTAGGTCGCACCTACTCCAAACAAAATGTTTGTGAATCGGGCGTAAGGTCACACCTATTTCAAACAACATTTTGGTGAATCAGGCCCCAGGTCACACCTACTCAAAACAAAATGTTTGTGAATCGGGCCCAAGGTCGCACCTACTCAAAACAAAATG
Organism: Lissotriton vulgaris; assembly: GCF_964263255.1. Taxonomy (NCBI): domain Eukaryota; kingdom Metazoa; phylum Chordata; class Amphibia; order Caudata; family Salamandridae; genus Lissotriton; species Lissotriton vulgaris. The sequence continues at coordinate 733,464,663 of NC_141691.1, read as the reverse complement.
TTTGTGAATCGGGCCCAAGGCTCCACCTACTCAAAACAAAATGTTTGTGAATCGGGCCCTAGGTCACACCTACTCAAAACAAAATGTTTGTGAATCGGGCCCAAGGTCGCACCTACTCAAAACAAAATGTTTGTGAATCGGGCCCAAGGTCGCACCTACTCAAAACAAAATGTTTGTGAATCGGGCCCAAGGCTCCACCTACTCAAAACAAAATGTTTGTGAATCGGGCCCTAGGTCACACCTACTCAAAACAAAATGTTTGTGAATCGGGCCCAAGGTCGCACCTACTCAAAACAAAATGTTTGTGAATCGGGCCCTAGGTCACACCTACTCAAAACAAAATGTTTGTGAATCGGGCCCAAGGTCGCACCTACTCAAAACAAAATGTTTGTGAATCGGGCCCTAGGTCGCACCTACTCAAAACAAAATGTGTGTGAATCGGGCCCTAGGTCACACCTACTCAAAACAAAATGTGTGTGAATCGGGCCCTAGGTCGCACCTACTCAAAACAAAATGTTTGTGAATCGGGCCCTGGGTCACACCTACTCAAAAAAAAAATTTGTGAATCGGGCCCTAGGTCACACCTACTCAAAACAAAATGTTTGTGAATCGGGCCCTAGGTCACACCTACTCAAAAAAAATGTTTGTGAATCGGGCCCTAGGTCACACCTACTCAAAACAAAATGTTTGTGAATCGGGCCCTAGGTCGCACCTACTCAAAACAAAATGTTTGTGAATCGGGCCCTAGGTCACACCTACTCAAAACAAAATGTTTGTGAATCGGGCCCTAGGTCACACCTACTCAAAGCAAAATGTTTGTGAATCGGGCCCTAGATATTTAAAAAGTGCAGGGAATACCAACTTCAGACTTTTATATCTACAAGGAGAGGAGCAGAGGGCAACGTGCAAGATCATTTGATGACATCTGAAAGGAATAAGTGAACAGAGGTTTCCAGGTGATGGGATTGGGCTCAGTTTTGACACCACTTCCGGTGATGAGCAGGACTGAATAGGGCTAAATGCTTTTTTTGTAAAACCAGGATGAATTGCAATAGAAGATGTCAGGGCTCCCTCAACATGGAAAGGGATAAAATGATCCTTTCTTATGGTAAAAGCAACATGAGACCACGCCCTTCATAAAGGTGAGGAGGAAAAGAAGATCAACATGAATACTTTGTCTCAAGACTTCTCTCCCTTCATGACCTGGTTATGTGGCCTAAACCTAAACGGTTCATATTTCCAAATGTAAGTCAACTTTGTGCCTAAGAACCATCAGGGTCTGGTGGAAATCATATACTACTTGTCCACCACCACTCATTTGGCCGCATACTAGCCCTCTGGCATTCCGCAATGTAATGGTGTCCATAACAATTCATATACCAATGTGGGTGAGGACTGGATGCAGGGGAGCGCTCTCTAGTTTCCTCTGTGAGTGACTAAAGAAAGGGTGACTTCCCACAGTAACTTTGATGCCACCTGCGCGTAACACACATGCAGAGGTGCCATCTGACTCCAGAAGAGGGTCCAAGTCAGGAGAAAATGTCCAAAAAATGCAGAAATAAACACGTTGGTAATATGGGATGAATGAAGATTAATAGTTTTACAAGAGTATGGAAGCAAGATATAAAAACTACCCCAAGAAACATTAGGGAAAAAGACTAGCAAAATCTTCCAAGATGAAGAATCCAAATTTTCAAAACTGCTGCCGACAAAAGTAGCAAACATCACGGACAAAAAGTATCTATGGTTAGCAATAATTTGACAAAACATAGGTTAGCAATAAATTTGACAAAAAATAGGTGAATCTATAGTGTTGTGATTAGATGAGTGGAACAGGAAATAACTTCACAGAAAAATGGTCGAAGTCCAACTTGGACAGAGTAGTTCTGGCAGCACAAACTGGGAAGATGACCATCTGGTTAAGAATGCATATAACCCTAACTACAGGCAACATTAATGGTAAAAGGCGTTGTCCTTGAATACCAGGTGCAAGAAGAGAGATACAAGAAATCCTGCGCTTGAGTAATGAGGCATCTATGATCCTCTACAGCACTACAGTCCTCCACCTGCACTAACCACAAAGTAGCCTGCAGCCAGTAGAAGCGAGCATGCCAACGCCAACCCTTGATCCTGGACAAAGCAGACAGTCAGTGAAGTCCATTCTGTATGCCTAGTGGGCTGCATCTGTAGAACCAAGGCTGCTCTCTTCTAAATTCTGTCTGGGGATGTAACAAAACCATATTCTCATCTCCAAATAAAACGTGTTCAGCTTTTTCTCTTGCTTTATTAATGCCAGTGGCTAGGCGGTGCCTCGGCTGACAAAGACCCTGTTCGAAACCTGCCGCAGGACAATAAACCTCTTCCCAAACAGAAAAGTAAGTGCTGCCTGCAGGCATTGTGAGAATAAGGAAAGGGAAAGTCAAGGGAATAATCTCCTCTTTTACCAAATGGGTAAATTTGGATAAAGCGCTAGCCTTGATGCACATGACAAAGTGGTAAAAGATTTCTGTCGACATAGGTTTAGAGTCCTAAATCTGTCCACCATGTTTTGACCACTCTGTGCCTGCCTAATATAATAATGTAAGGATCTGTAGAGTCCCTGTTCACCCGTGAAGAATCTTGGTGTTGAATAACAGATGTTTTTTGTTACCCAACTCAATGGAAGGTACTCACATTATTGACCTCGGAAGGATGAGCGGCTGAGTAGACCCACCAGGATTTGGACCAGTAACCATGACGTCAATGTGCAGTGGCTGCATTAGTCCATCGAGCCACCAGACGCCACTGGCATAATGTAGCATCTCCAGGGACATCATGCTTTTCTACTGAAGTAAACTGGTGTTTCTTGAAGCCACTTGAGATTCTGATGCTTCTCCCAGCTCCCACAGCTTTGAACTCGACAAAGTAGTTTCTATGTATCTATAATACATCTGCCTGGTGTTTGGATCAACTTTCCTCGACATAGTATCTTCAGCATCTAATGCTTTGAAAGGACTGCACTGTTACCTCTGGAGCAGAGGATTTTTCTCAAAGCCACGTGTACTGTTTTTAAGGCGCGACAAGGCACTGGTCCAAAGCCTCTCCAACAAAGACTGACCTCTCCAACAGGGCGACTCCTAGGCTCTAGCACTGCAAACCTAGTCTAAATTAACACGTTTCGAGAGAGACCATCTAAGGGGGTCAGACCCTCTCAGTTAAAGCGACACAACTTTGGAATAAGTTATCGCCATTCCTCGGATCCATAACTCACCTGCTGCATTTTAGGAAAGCTCTGGAGACTTGGATTTTTCCTAAATATTGCAGTCTTACCCCCCCTTTTTGGGACAGTACCTAGCTGCATGCGTTCTAGCGCCAGGATACCAGTTTGGTGACAGTTTGCGCTCTGCAAATGATATAAAGGAATAATAGTGGAAGCTCTTTGAAAGGTCCTGAAACCATCGACCGCATTATCAATCTCAGAGACATGGAGGAAGTAACACCGAAGTAGAAGGAACTTTGGGAACGCTCATCAGAAATCACCCTGGCATTGGCAGAACGAATGCAGGCTTGGAGGTGAACTGCTTTACAGAACTCTTAAATACTGTATGATTGTCTTATTTTTTTTTGCATTGCAAAATAATAAAAGCAGTAAAAAAAAAAAAAAAGGCCCTGAAACAGCCACGCAGCAAAGTCTTTGAAGGATAGATGAATGCATTCGATTCACATGTAGTCGGGTGGAAAGGCATAATAATACGAAAAGGTATGCTTCTCAAGTGTGTATTAGACACATCCTGCCCAGTGATTGGTTAATTTAAGAAGGGAGTAAAGGATTGCATGGTTGGGGTCGATGTAACCATCAACCAGGTCTATGCATCTCCCTCGGGTGCCTCTTGTCGCAAAACACTTTCCCTGCCCCCGAGCCTTTTCAGGGGTACTGTCCTTCTGTTTGCAGCTGCATGGCAGAGCGATCATTGTGCATGTAGTATTATGTGCATCGGGCTCCAAAGGCGAAGGGTTTCAGACATATTTGAGCGAGTAATAGCTGTGTTTTGTTTAAAATTGTCCAACACAGATGTAAATGAATCATTTTCTAACTTGGATACTAATGGTTACAAAGCTCCGCCTTAAAGCTATAGATATAGTATACATAATTTTAAGGTCTCGGCTAGGCAAAGCCGCATGCGCTGTCCGAGACATCAAGTAATCTCTATCGGGGGTGAAACTCCACCTTTTGCCGTGGAATTTTTGTTACCTGAAGACTGTTTCACCCTTCTCTGTTGTAGTCAGTCATTTGGGCCCCCATCTGCCTCGCCTGGGGCCCTTCGGAGGTACAGGTTGTATTGTATTGTATTGTATATTGGATTTATATAGCGCTTATCACCCAGGGGTCTCTAAGCGCTTGCCTTGGGAACTCGTCCTGGCTTTTCCCTGTGAGATAGCCCCTACAGTGCATCCCCAAGGTGAAAGTCAGGCATCCCGCCGCGGGGGGCCGTTGTGGAGATTAAGCAAGCTTAATGCCCAGAGTTGCAGAGTGTGAACCCATGATTAGGTCAGGCACCGAAGCGAAAATTATCGAGTCCGTGGACATTTGAGCTCAAGACCCTGCCGCGCCGGGAATTGAACCCTGGTCCCGGGTCTGACCTCTGCTTCAGGGTCTGCCTGCTCTAACCAGTGAGCCACACTTCTCCACCAATTTTGACCAGGATCAGGTGGTTGTCCTGTCTCTGACTGTATTCAGGTCGCATGCCGCATTGAGGCAAAGGGGAGTATCATTCTCTGCCGTGTAAATTAGTAGGTGAGTTGCTGTACAAGGTGGCCAGGTCTCCCACCTAGCAGTCCTTATATGGGGCAGTGGCTTGCTACATTTAGGGTGAAAAAGCCTCTTTTTGTTATTGGCCTCCTGAAGTCCACCATTTTTGCACGGCAATGGTGTGGTGCGTGCCGAGGTACTTTGTTGAGAAACCAATCAGTGTTCACAAACAGGCTCTTTAAAGGGTACTTTTCTTGAAGAGTGGCGCTTTCGTGCAGTTTACTGGAGCCGGGGTCTTTTGTGGTTGCATTGTTGATACGTGTTTTCCATGGACAATATGGCTCATGTTTTTAGGGTCTGTGTCCCATCTGAATAAGTACAGAATGTAGTCTTGCTTGGTTTAGGTGAGTTGGTCTCTGAGGTGATCTTTGACAGAAATTAAATGATCTCAGAGGTCTTAGTCCACCCATATGCAAGAACTAACATCCGGCTCCTTGTCAGCTGTCAGATACCAGTTATAGGCTTGACGCTTGCCTGGAGTCTGTCAGTGGCTCCTGGTTGGCTGCAATGTAGGGGCTTTGGCTGTAATTGTCCGCGTGGGTTGGACAGTTTGCAGCTGGTCCATTAATGGGAATTTTTCTAAACTTAGATTGCTGATCAGAGGGACTGGGTAACAAGATCCAATACTGGCCTGAATGCTAGGTTCCCATCAAAGGGATTATGCTGGTTCACATTTGCCATGAAATTGATCAAAAGTAAGGGGTTATAAATCCTTTACATTGAGTGTTTAACACGCTTGTGTCGCTGCATGTTCTATATGAATTTGCTGTTCTTTGCAGTTGAAGACCTGTGGAATTGTGAGGCAAACTGGATTCTGAGGAACATAGCTGATTTTCTGAGGGTCAGATGTACAAAATGTTTGTGAGTCGCAAGTCTGTTGCAAACTGATTTGTAACTGCAAAAAGTTGTGGTTGCTATGTACTAAACCATGAAAAGGGAGTATTTCTTTACCACAATGTAGTGACAAAATACTGAATTGCAAAATTTCGACTGATGATAAGCAAACCTCGGAAAGCAATCACCAGTTAGCAATTCACTCTTTGACAAATGAGTCGATTAAGAGGTAAAGTGCAAATCAGTTTTGCACATTCATCATTTACCATCTAATGCAAGAAGCTGGTAACCATATGTAAAGTCTTGAGAATCACACACCTCAATACCAACAGGAGTCACATGTGAATGGTTGTCCACTTTGTCAGGGGCTCCTCCCCCCTTACTAAGACGAAGCCTTCAAGAACCTTCACTTCCTAGGCATATGCCTGTTGTGAGTTTACACGATTATGAATGTGACACATACTTTGTTGTATATGTTGCTTCCTTATGTACCTAGTGACGGATGTACTTCAGCGAGTATGCCTCATGGTGGTTGACTCGCTCACATTATCTCACGTTGCAGACACACACAGATAATGGAGTCATGACACTGTGCCCTGTGGTAGGAGGCACATGGAAGGCGCACAGCAGAGTGAGTACCTTACCTTTGAAGAAGCGGAGATGATATGGTGTTAAACCAAATTCATATTATGTGGTAGTGACCAACACGGCAGCCATGAATAGAAAGCCACCTGTAAAGTGCGATGATAAAGTAGACGATGAATCTTCCACCGCAAGACATATTCACCTGAACAGATGCAGTGACTTCAAATTAAATGTAGTGTGAGTGACATGTGGAGGGCAAAATAAAGAACTGGGGCACCCAAAATGTTTTGGCAGTTGACATCACTACATGCCAGGAATATGACTTAACAACAACTTGAATGGATAAGAGACCATAATCATTGATCTTGAACAAAAAATGGTGCATAATGGACACTATGTATTTGTGTATCTCCGCCACCTAAGGCCCGCAGTGTGCTTCTCTGATGTATGCATTGTTACTCCTCCAGTGCTGACTGACTTTCAAGGGTGGCGTACAATTGCCTTCTCCCCAACTGGAGTGCTGCTAGGCTTGAAGCCTCTGCACTCTTCCCCAACTGGAAGAGACACACTAATTGTTGCAGTAGACATCTGCAGTTCTTCTAATGTAAAGATGACCTGAAGTAGCCCCCTAGAAACCTCTCCAATGCAGTGGACAGTCTGATTGTTTATTTTCAGTCGATCAGCTCAGTTCGCTGAAGCAACTGCTAGCCTGTCTGCTCCAAAGGTTGAAGATGGGCTTCCACACGCTGTGTGCGACGTCTTTGTGCTGTGGAGTCCTCATGCCCAGCTACACATAGAGCAAAAACAGCCTCATACATTTCACCACCCGTACATATTACTGCCTGAGACATTGCAGTGCCTAATTATATCAGTTTTACTAAGTAACCCTGTCTCTGTTGGCACTTAGTATTCTACCCTTTGCATCTAAAATCCCTTCATCCTGTTCTCTGATGGTTGTCCTGGCCCTGCCAGCTGAAGTCCACTGTTGACAGATTGACGTCACTGGAGGATGTGCATCTTGAGGGACTGTAGGTGAGTTTGGAGGTGAAGCTGTCATGGCTGGCGTGAGTGTGGTATCCCTGGCCGCTCTGTTACTGTTGATACTCCTGCTGAAGTAGGTAGTCCCCCATTACCATATGGGACCTTTCTGTCGATTTCCTCCTCTTCAATTTGCAGGTACACTGCCTCCTCCGGCCTGACACTGTGCCTTGAACTATGAGGAGGCAGAAGAGGAAACTTTTATGAGACATCAGGGAGTCGGTCAAATTATACATTAAAAGTCTGCTGTTGTGTAGTTCAAGTAGGTCTTCCTAGCATGACTCCCAACATTCAGTATTATATTGCAAGAGTGATATTGTTTGTTTTCACTGGGTGAACACATTGAATTTAATGGAAAATGTAGCATTTCTGATGTGAAAGCAACATGTTGGGGTGACATTAAAATATAGGTCAGGCATGTATGAAGTTAATAGCAGTTGTGCTGAGAATCGTTGTGCACAATACTTGTAAGTAGGATTAGTGGCCTGGTCAACGTATCTATAGGTGTACCACACTCGTCAGGAGATGACGCATTAACACATTAATGATGTATGTAAGTTTGTACTGAAAACCCAAGATGCCGTGTTTTGTGCATATCAGAGAGTTTACTCTGACATGAAATGTGGTGTATGTGTGGTGTGCTGAGTGTGCTTTTTCTGACGTTGCCATAAAGCATAAAAAAGTGGGCTCACCCGGTGTAATTGCAGAAGTGTCTATGTTGATAACAACAGCTATTGCTTCTTGTCCAAATCTTCTTCTTGGTCGCTTCAGTTACCACGTAACTCCTGACCCTCCATTATGTTTGAGTAGTATTCTGTCCCCCTATACTGCTGTCTTATGCACTCCAACACCATAGAAACCTTCACCTTCAGCATTCCCTTGCTTGTTTGCTGTCATCAGCAACCTGCTGCTCAGATGTTTCAATTTGCTAAGGCAATTGATTCAACATATAGCAATTCTGTAATATACAACTGCAAGCCGAGTCCTACACAAGTCTGTTTGCGAATCTATTATTACAATTCATTAGTATTTGTCAATTTTAAATCTCAATTTGTTCACTTTGTAGATCAGTCCCTTAGGTGTTGATTTATAAAATGACAGAGAGCTATGAACTTTCTGAATGCCTAGAGAATGTATTACTTGGAGCATTAAGGGCTGAAGGATCGGATGCGCCCATTCTAGAGTCAGTGAAGGTATGTTTGGGGAGTCTAAGGTACACTTCCAGAATTTGCAGACAACCTATCTGCTAAATGCCTAAAAATTGCTCCAATTGCGTGACAGAAATGATTCCGCAGATTACTGATAATTTCCTCCATGCTCATTAGCAAATGCTTGCCACAACCCGTACTATTAGAGGTTCCACCACTTGGGAAATTGCTAAATCATTAGGTATCCAATTTGGACTCATTAAAGAGAATGGTCAATGTGGCCACCTCTTGAGGGAGCCCTATGATGACTATATGGCTGAACCTTTTGCAACATTTGCGATGAGACAGAATGTATTTCTCGTCTGTTTAGATCACCTGTACGTGTACCGTTTCGATGTAGGAATACATTAAACTTTAAAAATAATCGTCTTGGAATGAATAATGACGTTACCTATTGATATCTCTGACATGGGCATTGCTCAACATTGAGCCATATTACCCATCACAGTTTTCCTGGGCTGGAGTGATCCACCCTGAGCAGAAAACACTGAATGTATGACATTTGCGGTGCGAAGTGCGTGATATGTGCACTTGCACACTGCATGTCACAAAGGCTCCTAGTAACTGCCTCTGAAGTGCAATAGATTTTAATGTCTTTTCAGTGCTATGTATTTCTCAAGTGAAGAGCTGATGCCACTTAATAACTCGTTGCTTTTTCACATGATGAGGTTATGGTGGTTGCTGTTCTTATATGTTCTGTTTTTTTCTGCAGATTGTAAAAGAGATGGCGGTAATGGCTCAGTCGGTTATATGGTGTACCAGAAGCGCCGTTCATCTTGTCCCATCTAGAACCATCACCAGTTATATTGGACCTACCTGCTGCAGAACGATAGCATCAGGGGCCGCGGCCGTCACAAGTAGAGCCAACTCAACAGAGCTGCTTGGGCGAGCCTATCCGAAAGATGAGTACACCAATGTCAAAGGGAAAATTATCTCCAAAGTTGGAAAAAACTTGCACAACCAAAAACATCACCCACTCTGGTTAATAAAAGAAAGAATCAAAGATCATTTTTACAAGCAATACATTGGGAGGTTTGGTAACCCCCTCTTTTCTGTGCACGATACCCTGTGCCCTGTTGTTACCACGGAGCAGAACTTTGACAGCCTGCTGATCCCACTGGACCATCCCAGCAGGAAGAAGGGGGATAACTACTACCTGAACAGAAGCCACATGCTGAGAGCCCATACATCAGCGCATCAGTGGGACCTGGTGAACTCAGGACTAGATGCCTTCCTGGTGGTTGGGGATGTATATCGACGAGATGAAATTGACAGTAGCCACTACCCAGTATTCCACCAAATGGAGGGTGTTCGGCTCTTCTCTGACTACGAGGTAAATCTAAAGCAATATTGATGATCATGCGCCGCCATCTTTAGAGAGACACCATTAAAAAATCAAAACTGTTTAATGTTATTCACTTTAGCAAAACAATGAATACATCTTTCCATCAAATGTGTATTTCGAGGCCAATAGATAAAGAAGTCCGCCTGGTAAAACCCTTGAAAGTTTACGGTTATTGTTCGCTACTCAAACCATAAATTCTGTCTCACCTTAAGAATTAACTAGTCATAAGTTATGGTTATGTTGGTGGGACGCGAGTTATGCTTTGCATTTTATTTGTCTGCAAGCATGTGCTTAATGAAAGTGTGTTTTTGATTGCTCCCCAGTGACTGACCGATGTCTTTTCTCATCCACTATTACTCCTAGTGGCGTCGTCATCCCCGAATTTAGCAGCTTAAGGGGGCGTGGGGTTCTTCAGGGGCCTCTTCTGTGTGCAACTAGGCAGACACAGGCTCATAATTAATGTGAAGGGGTGGTAGGCTGAGTGAGTGAAAGGATCGATTTGTGGGTGATAGATGGGTGAGTGAAAGGGTGGGTGGATGGTTTAATGAGTGAAAGGGTGGATGGATGCATGCATGCATGGATCAATGAGTGCATGGATGGATGTGTGAAAGGGAGGAAGGTTGGACGGATGGGTGAGTGGATGGGTGGATGAATGAAAGGATGGATGAGTAAAAGGATGAATGGAAGGGGTTGAGAGAAAGGGTGGATGGATGAGTGAGCGAAAGGGTGGATGGATGAGTAAAAGAGAAAACGGATGGATGACTGAATGGTTCAATGGGGTGAAAGACTGAAGGGAGTGAAAGGGTGCATGGATGAACCAGTGGATGGATGAGTGAAATAATGGATGGGTGAGTGAAAGGGAGGGTAGATGGATGGCTAGATGCAAGGATGGACAGATGGTTGAGTGAAAGGGTGGATGAATGGACGAAGGAGTGAAAGGATGGATGGTGAATGAAAGGATGGATGGATGAGTGAAAAAGTAAATGATGGATGCATGAATGGATGGGGCAAAAGGTGGATGGACGAACAAAAGGATGGATAGATGAGAGAAAGGATGGATGTAAGAATGGATTTTTTTTAAAACTCTTTATTCGTGACTGCATCAGGTATCACATTTTACAATTATACACTTTATCATCATAAAGTCTTTTATCGTTTTCTCCCATTAACTTTCGGCCAATTGACATGTGATCTTACTCAGTTTTTCATATGTAAGAATGGATGAGTGAAAGAATGGATGGATGAATTATAGGGAGGATAGATGGATGGCTGGATGAACGGGTGGATGATGGATGCGTGAAAAGGTGAATGGAGGGACAGATGAGTGAAAGGGAGAATGGGTGATGAGTGAGTGAAAGGATGGATGGATGAGTGAAGGAGGAAATGGATGGAGGAGTGGATAGGTGGATGAGTCGATGGATGGATTTTTGAGTGAAAGGTGGATGGATGGATGACTGAAAGGATGGATGGATGGAGAGAAAGGGTGAAAGGATGGATACTTGGAAGAATGGATGGATGAAAGGGGGTGGATAAGTGAAAGAATGGAAGCCTGAGTGAAGGGGTGGATGGAAGGATGGATAGGTTTGAAGATGGACAGATAGGTGTGGATGTAGCTGGGCGGACTGATGGACAGATGGACCGAAGGAATGGTGACAGACTGAATGATGGATGAAAGACTGAATGGATGACAGAATGTGAAGGTGAAATCGTGGATATCAGCAGACGGATGAAAGGATGGATGGATAGATGCATGGATGGAAGAAACAAGCAAGATCTTCTGGGTAGAGTCGCAATTAATTTCTTGGTGTCATAAAAGCTTTGGTTCAAGGTGGAACCTATTCAAATTTTCTGGCTACTCCCTTGATTACTCTCTCATTACTTCAGTGAGACAACCAGGGGCGGCTCCTCCATGTGGTCGGAGTAGCGTCGCCCCACTGCTTTCTTGCAGTGCGAGAAGCAGTAACATAAAAAAAGGTATACATACCATTTTATGTTACTGCTTCAGGCACTGCGAGAAAGCAGAAGGGTTGGTTGGGGGCAAGTGGGTGGTCAGTCCTGCACCAGGGCAGGTGAGGAGTGGCTAGCCCAATGTTGCGGTCCTGACAGTTGGGTCGGCACTCTGGAGCCGACCAAACTAGTCATGGGCACTCTGCGATTTTCTATGTAGAAAGAAGAGTTCTCCCAATTTATTTTAGGTCCAGAGGGGGGAGAAAGGGATAAACTAAGCATAAGAAGTACCTCTAATAAGACCTATATTGCTTTGTCACAAGGAATTATCCAAAAACATTTTCATAAGGGAGGATGCTATAGACAGAGAAGAAGACTTTTAGTTATTTCAAAGACATTATTGTATTTTCTTTCTTTTATCTTTTTTGTTTTTTCATTTTAAATATTTATACATGCATACAATTTATTTTATCACATGAAAACATAATCAAGAATTGATAGACTTTCCAAGGGAATTTTGTAAGTTTCAGAAAGTGCAGTTGAACCAAGATGCCCCTAACAATTTCTCATATCCTACTATCATACATTCTCTCACGCATACCTTACATACATCTGCTTTCACTATTTTTTATAAAAACACATATAAATACATAAACAAAAGCTTAACATAGAAATAACCCGAAAGTATCTTTGGTGGCCCGCTATAGATGTGAGAGATAGGGGTCCCACCAGTTAATCATTAATCGATCTATACATTGTTCTCCAATCAGCAGTACATTGTCCAGGTCTTTTAGAGTGTACAGCCTACGTACGTTTCGGTGATGATAGATGATTGAATCACCTTCTTCAGGGCCAAAAACAAAAAGAACTAACATATACTATAACAAATATAAAAAAAGGGGGCAGGGTGTTTTTTTCATCAATTTCTGAAAAGTAAGAGAAAGCATCTATGAACATTTATACTCTTCATATTAGTTTACATGCAAATTTTTTTTTATGTTAAACATTTTTATAATATAGCATCATGCTAGTGTGATTGTCTATTAGATCAATCTATTTACAAGTATAAGAGGAAACGACCTGCTATAGTATAAGATCTAGTGGGAGCTTTCTAGAGCTTTCTGGGTCCTATTTCATACACAAAATGGACTTCGAAAATAATCTTTTTGGCACAGGTAAAGTTGTATCTAAAAAATGTGGTCAGACTTACTAGGGTTCTTTATTTTATTGAACTTAAAGTAAATCTGTAGATATTACCAAAGCGTCAGGAGGGGTTACCTGAATGTAGAAAATAGCTGATGTTATAGGTAAATCCAGGGGTTGATTGGGGTCTTGATAAAATGTGTCATTTAGCGGTAGAGCTTTGTGCATAGATTTCTTCTCATAATTCTGCATGAAAGAATTTCAATAGCTAATATTACCAACCACATATAGCTACTGTTGAGCATTTTTAAAGCAGTATACATTAAATTATTAGTTTACCTGGTCATGCTTGTATTTTTGTTCAAATGCCAGGTATTTACTGGGGTATCTTCACTCCACCTAGAAAATGTAGTCAAAGGACACATTTTTACATTCTGAGGCTTAAACGTATGTTACCTTTACAGGGAATAGATACTTTGTGAGGAACCGCTGCACTCCAGGGTGAAAGATGATACTTAAACTGAGTAAGATCAGTGATCTGGTTTGTAGGTGCTTAGGAAGTCACCTTCCTGGTCCAAAAGGTGCATATAAAATGAAAACAGAATGAGCCTTACAGAAGGTAAGGACGAATCCTAGGCACTCTGATAGGCACCTTAGTGCGTAAATGTGTTCAATAAAGTTTTGAAATCAAAGTTGAGCGTAATTTGTGATTGATTTATTTCAACAATCCTTGTTCATAATAGTATTCAGTTGATCACAATTCGATGTTTCATCATCATATTATAGTCATATGATCCAATGAATTTAAATTTTTACATTTCTTGTGAGGTTATACATTCAAAGCAGTCCCCGATGCATTTCGTGCTGAGATGCACTTCTTCAGGGGGAATCTGAAAGGTAAAGGGAAACCATATGTAGGGCGCTGATACAGGAGTCCCAAACACACAGTGTGTATAACTAAACTAAACAATGGTGGATGAAAAACGGTACCAAGGTTTAACTAGGCGAGAGGATGAAAAACCAGTGTGGGTTCATCTTCGGTTAGTGGAAAGGAACGTGAATAAAAGGACGGTTCAAACGTAAAGATAGCATGCCAACATGTAGTGTGAAAAGATAATATCCAAGTTGAACGTTGAAAAGTCGAGGAGAAAAACAACAGTGATCAAAAATAAGAATGTACATAGTGATCAGTGGAAGCGTAAAAGAACACTGTGAGAAATTGGAGTATCCCAAAGAAATACACCCGAAATATAAACATGTGAGATTGTAAAAGCGGCGGTGCGTTAAATATAGGTGACAGCTTAAACCGAACTGAGAACGTGAAAGAAAAGGCAAGGCTCTTACCAAGTATGCAAAAGGTTAGACCCATTCCGCAAAGTAATCCGAGTGGACTCCGAGCTCAGATTCGAGAACCCGGAAGACGCCACGCATGCGCGTTGGATGGGGTTAAGAGCGCATGGAGTCGGAAAAGTGAAAACAGACTCGGTTAGGGAAATGGTGAAAAACGCGAGTGAAAAGAAAGTGTACGATTAAATGGTCACAAATAAATATAGGAATGTAGGGTGAATATAAGCGAAAAATTATGAAAATATATAAATCAATAAGATGACAAACAACGTAAAGCACAAAGGAGAGACATGTACTGAAGAAAGGAAAATAATAAAGATACAGAAAACAGTGTAGGTAAAAAAAGTGGTATGTTTGGAAGACAAAACAAGGATGAACATAATGTAAGAGACTAAAGAATGGGATAATGCAAAGAACAGGGGAGAGGTCACAGAAGGGAATAGAACAACCTAATAGATGCAAGACAAATATACACAAAGGGCAAATATACATCAAGGGTATCAATCAAATTAGCATGTCGTTTCACAGATGGAATCGATAAAATGCCGGAACAGTATAATTAAAGGTAACAACTGTATTCTAATCTGTCGTTAAGTCCTTTTGGGTGCATCGCTAGAAGACGGTGTATCCAATATAATTCACGGCGTAGCAAGTTTTTATTATTGTCTATGTGAGGATGTTTATCCACTACTTCCAAAACAAGGAAGCGAATTTGGCTGGGATTGTGTCCATGTTGCACAAAATGAGCTGCTACACAAGATTTGAGGTTTTTAGTGCGTATGTTGCTGCGGTGCTCCATCAATCTTATTTTGATTTTCCTTTCAGTTTTACCTACATAAGGTAGGCCACACGGGCATTTCAGCATATATATGACGTTAGTTGAGTCACAGGTGGCATTGACTTTAAGATGGATGGGCGTCCCTTGGGTAGGGTGTGATAGACAATTTCCTGAAATGATACTGCTGCAATGGCCACAGTTGTGGCATGGTATAGTGCCTTTGTAGGTAATTTGTTTTTGAGTTGAAGATTGCTTCAGCATGGACGCAATATTTTTAGAGCGTTGGTGCGCAAAAATTGGCGGATGGTCAAATATCTTGTTGAAGTCCGTTTCAAGTTGTAGCATTTGCCAGTGCCTGCGAATAGATTGTTTGATTTTTGAGGATTGTGTCGAATATTTTGAGACAAATACAGCACGGGTGTCTGATTCTGTAGGCTGTTCTCTGGGTTTTAATAGGTCCTGTCTGGATTTATTCAAGACTCTGATTTTGGCTGTTTCTGTGATTTCCTCTGGGTAGCCCCGTTGTCTGAATTTAGTAATGATGGTAGAACTGTTATAGTCAAAATTTTCAGAAGTAGATGCAATTCTTTTGGCCCGCAAGAGTTGCGAGTATGGCAGATGTCGTTTCAAACTAGGTTGGTGAAAACTCTTATAGTGCAAGTAGTTATTCCGGTCGGTGGCTTTTGTGTAGATTGAAGTAACAAATTGGTTGTTAGTTAATGTGATTTGTACATCCAGAAAAGATATGGATTTGGAATCAAAACTGTAAGTGAATTGAATGCGGTCATCTACATGGTTGAGATAATTGATGGCTTGATGGAGTTGGATCTCATTGCCTGTCCACACTAGGAAAATGTCATCAATGTATCGGTAATAGGCATGTATGTGTGGTTGCCACAATTGGTGATTCAATACATGTTTGGTCTCAAATGAGTACATGAACAGGTTAGCATATGCAGGAGCCGCACAGTTGCCCATGGCGACTCCTGATAACTGTTGGTAAAATTTGCCAGTCGATGCTTTAAAGTAGCTGTGATGTAAAATGTATTGCATGAGTTCCATGATGAAAACTTGTAAATCCATGGGTTTTTCACTGTGTACCAAGGCAGTTTCATCCACCGTTTCATCCACCATTGTTTAGTTTAGTTATACACACTGTGTGTTTGGGACTCCTGTATCAGCGCCCTACATATGGTTTCCCTTTACCTTTCAGATTCCCCCTGAAGAAGTGCATCTCAGCACGAAATGCATCGGGGACTGCTTTGAATGTATAACCTCACAAGAAATGTAAAAATTTAAATTCATTGGATCATATGACTATAATATGATGATGAAACATCGAATTGTGATCAACTGAATACTATTATGAACAAGGATTGTTGAAATAAATCAATCACAAATTACGCTCAACCTTTACAGGGAAACAACGCGCTGGCAGGCTAAAAGATTTTACAGGAAGAACCCTTCAGTATTATGCTAGCAAGTTAAAGATTTAACAGTAGGAGCTCAGTGTTTCTAGCGATCTCCTTATCTTAGCGAATACGAAGACGGCTGTGGCAGGGGGTTCCATGCGTGTCCGCACCATGTACGAAACGCTGTGACATAAGACGCCGTTTTAAATAGGCAAGTTCCCGCCGGCTCTAAGTTTAATTAGATGCAGCTGGATTACCCGGTTCTAGTGTGTTTAGTAGGCAACAGTGAGATAGGACTGATGCATATACAGCAGGATTACCCGATTCTAGTTTGATTGGTGGGGGACAGGGAAGTAGGACTGCTGTGCATTCAGCCTGGGTAGGAGAAATAAAAATGGGACTGTTATCGTGTTGATATTGCTTATAACAACATAGAGTCTAAATCGAACTAACATATTGCAAATGCATTTTAGACATCTTTCTAAGTCTAGTTAATCTGCTTTTCGTATAGCATGGGTAAAGAAAGTAAAGGTTGAAATATATTCATACTGAGATAGATGTGAAGAAATAGAGTCTGAGACAAGATATATTAATGTAAATGCTTTTTAAATATCCTAATTGATTTTATCGATCTATTTTAACAGTCCGTTTGGTAGTTGAACAGTTTAGAAAATCTATAAGATTTTAGTGAGGGTCCATGTGCAGATAACACAAGGTCTCTGTTGGTAACACAGTGCACATAACTAGACATATATAGTAGGATAAATTAGCAAATGCTATAAGTATTTATTAAAGGCTGTGGTTGTATAGCAAATGGGAAAGCCCATAGCTATTATCTTTGATAGGATGTCATCCAAGGCTGTTCTGTGCAGAACGATTATTGATATAAGGGGTGTAGGCCAGATGATTGAAACAGTCATTGGGTCACTATCCATAATATCTCTTCGTTGTGGCCATATCGTACAGTGTCTAGATGATAGATCCAAAATGTTTCGCGTTTTCTTCTGATGCTGGTGGTTTCTTTACCTGGTATGGCGTGGATACGTTCTAGGATCTGCCATCTCATATCTTTTTCGGTGTGACCATATTGTAAAAAATGCGATACCATGGGGGCATTGATTTTGTTTGTTCTTACTGCAGATTTGTGTTCTGAGAATCTCGTCCGAAATTCTCTGGATGTTTCTCCTATGTACCCGATGTTACAAGGGCACATTATTAGGTATATTACATTTGATGTTTTACAATTGGTCATTTCTTTCAGATTTCCTTTTTTTTGGCCATATGTCCACGTTTCTCCTGGGATTATTTGGTCACAGGCGTGGCAATTGCCACATTTGTGATTTCCTTTGCGTAAAGGTTTCCCAACGATGGTAAGCTGTCGTGTTGGATCTTTGCTTTTCCACCTACTATGGACCAATTTGTCTCTTAGATTCTGGTTTTGTCTGAAAGCTATTATTGGTCTGCTTAGTTCCTCTTCATGTTGACACCGTCTCTCATAAGATCCTGCTGAGAAGGATGGGAGACCTGGGTATTGGCGGTACAGTGTTGAGATGGCTCTCTTCCTACCTGGGTGACCGTACTCAGCAGGTATACACCCCTCCCTACACCTCCACCGCTAGACCACTTAAATGGGGAGTTCCACAGGGCTCCTCCCTGAGCCCGCTCTTGTTCAATGTTTACTTTTCCCCCTTGGCTAAACTGATTGCGCAAACTGGGATTAAATCCACCTCCTACGCTGACGACATTCAGTTACTCTTCACCTTTGATACCCCCACTGCCTCTGTCTTCGACCCATTGAAAAACTGTCTAAGAGACATCTCTAGCTGGATGGACTCCAATTCCCTCCGACTCAACGCTGGAAAGACAGAGATTCTGTTTTTTAACTCATCATCCCCTCTTGATTCTAATTTATGGTGGCCGGATGATCTCAGCCATGCCCCCACGCCTAAAGACTCGGTGAGAAACCTGGGAGTGCGCTGGGATAATCATCTCAGTTTCAACGCCCAGGTTCAAACAGTAGCAGCATCCTGTTTTGCTAAGATCAAGACAATTAGACGGCTCATCAACTACCTGCCGATGGACTGCCGTAAGACTGTGGTACAAGCCCTGATAATATCTCACCTGGACTACGCCAACGCACTATATCTTGGCATCACAGCAGGCCTATTCCACAAGTTACAGACTGTCCAGAATGCTGCTGCTCGGCTGGTGGAGAGAATTCCTGCCAGACATCACATCTCCCCACACCTCCGTAAACTCCACTGGCTCCCCATTTCCAAGAGATGTATTTTTAAGGCCATGACCCTGGCTTTCCGGGCCTCCAAGGGCAAAGGCTCGGCCCATCTGAAAAGCACTCTGAGACCGTATGTCAACACCAGGACATTACGCTCAAATTCCCTACTTCTGCTGGAAACCCCTAGATTTAAACGTACTCGCGCCGGAGGGAAAACATTCGAGGTCTGTGCCACTCGGTGTTGGAATAACCTCCCGGTTGCATTACGAGCCTGTCAAACCGAATTAGCATTCCGAAAGTCCCTGAAAACACATCTCTTCCCCATATAATGCCCCATTGGTGCCTAGCCTCTAAGTTCCATGATTTATCAGCGCCGGGACGCCCCGTTGGGGCAGCTGTTGCGCTTTACAAAATACACAAATAAAATAAATAAATGTTCGTTGATGTTAAGAATTTTCCAATTCTTATTGATCACTTTTCTGATCTTGTTATTTATGGTTGAATGATTGAGGACGCATACTAGTTTCTGGTCCATGGGCTTTTCTGTAGGGTGGAGGAGGGCATCTCTGTTGTAGTATTTTGCCCTCTTCATGGAGTTTCGTACCAATCTTTTGGGATATCCTCGCAGCAATAAGCGGTCTGTTATCATACTGGCGTGTATCATAAAGTCCTTCATGGTGGTGCAATTTCTTTTAATTCTTAGGAATTCTCCGAAGGGGATGGAGTCTTTTTGACAACCTGGGTGAAAGCTCCTGTGTTCAAGGATGGTTTTTCTGTCTGTCAGTTTTCTGTATAGGTCGACAGTGAGTTCACCTTCAGTGTGTTGTATCCATATGTCAAGAAATTCTACCTTGTCAGATGAAAAAGTTACAGGTAAATTTTAGGTTTTTGTTTGCTAGATTTAGATTGATCCAGTCCAGATGAAGAAGACATCATCAATAAATCTGTGGCATCGTGTAATATTTTCATAGAATGGCGCAATCTCGATGAAGATGTTTTTGAGTTCAAACTCTCCCATGTAGATGTTAGCAATGCTTGGGGCACAAGAGGCTCCCATGCTGACCACTTTGATATGATGGTATAGATCTTCTTTGAATTCGAAAAAGTTATTCTGAAGGACTATTCTTAAGCATTCCAATATGAACATATTAGGCCTGGATCCCAATGTTCTAGCTAAGAGCGCTGCCACCGACTCTATAGCTTGGTCCTGGGGTATGTTGGTGTATAAAGATTCAATGTCACATGTGACAAGCAGCTGTGTGACATTGTTGAATGGAGTATTTTCTAAAACACCAATCATGTGTCCTGTATCTTTGATGTAAGATCTATAGGTTGTGGTAAGTGGGCATAAAAAGGTGTCCAGATATTTAGACAGAGGTTCCGTGCTGGAATTGATAGATGCTACAATAGGTCTGAGGGGAGGGTCAGTTGCATTTTTGTGTGTCTTGGGGACACCATAAAGAGCAGGAACCACTGGGTTAGTGTTAATGAGGTAGTCCATCTCTTTTTGACAGATATATCCTTCCGTAAAGGCATTGGTGACTACTTCCTTTATTTCTTCTGTCAGAGCGATTAGGGCTCGCCTGTTGGTTCTTTTGTAGTGTTCTTCTATTTTTAACATCTGATCAATCTTGTCTGAGTAGTGGTTGGTATTCATAACTACTATCCCTCCTGCTTTGTCGCAGGGCTTGATCGTGATGTCTTTGTTTTCTTGTAGTAGTTTTAACACCTGCCTTTCTTTTGTTTCCAAATTGGTGTGGGGTTTCGGGATATACTTCAAAATTCTGTCTAGTTCTTTAAGAACACTCTTTTCAAAGATGCTAACCTCAGGGCCTAGCATGTCCAACAATGGTGTAAAAGTGGATATTGGTTTGCATCCTGACTGATTTTCTTCTTCCTCTCTGTTTTCGATCCTGTCAAAATACTTCTTCAGTCTGATTTTTCTGAAGAAGGAAAAGATGTCCTGATTTATTTTGAATTTGTTGGCTCCTATGCTTGGAACAAAAGATAGCCCTTTACTTAAAACTTGAATTTCTTCTGATGATAAAGTATGAGAAGATAGGTTGAAGATGGGTATAGAGGTGTTATTTTGTAATTTCACTGTTTCCAATATTGTTGTCTTCTGGTTTGCACATATGGTTGAGGATGTGGAGGGTTCGGCTGTTGGTATTGGTTCGGATTCATTGCCGGATATCGTGGTCTCCCCCGTCCTCTGCCTCTCGATAAAAAAGGTTGTCTAGGGCCTCTGTTAGATCTTACAGAGAAATGACCTCTTTGGTTGCTGTTTTGATAGCCATAGTCAAATTATTCTTCGCCCATTTGTCTATCTTGGTCAGAATCAGAGGAGTTTGTTTCGGAGAAATTTTGGATTCTGACTCTTTTATTATATCTTGGGTTGTATTGGGTCTGATCATATGATCTAGTTCCTCCAACTGTATCTTCTTGATGCTGTGTTTGATAAAAGTCCGGTTTTAAGTATGGATAGATTTTTTCTTGTGAGAACCATCGGACATCTTTTTTCAATTTGTCCATTTTCTTTTTTATAAGATACGTGTCGAATTCTTCAATCTCATCATTTATTTCTTGAAGCGTTTTTTTTGCTTCTTCTACTGCTGGATTCGCTTTAAGTTTCTCCTCTAGTTCTAAGATTTCTTTGTATAGTGCAGCAACAATTTCTCGCACTGTGTTGATAATGAGGAGCATCCAATCTCTCGAGCAACGATTTGCGATGAGAGACCAGCGTTCAAGAAAACTACGTACTTCTATAAATAGGGCCGGCATGTTTCTGACTCTTAAGCCTATGGGGATTGCTCCTGCTTTTAGGTATTCTCCCATGAAGAAGGCATGGGATTCCATACGTTTGGCTTTCTTATTTAGGTTTAATAATTTGAGCCAGTCACTATTTGTACTTGCCGTAGGATTGGTACTAGTTTTGCTGCTGCCCGTGATTTGGTCCATCATGTTTAAAAAGTCTTCATCTGAAAAACCAAATGTTTTCAGATTGTCCATGATGGTTGAAGGGTAAGGTGGGAGGAAATTTATTTGAAGCTAAAAGTGTTAGGGATATTTAATATGAAATAGTGGGTGTATAATAGTGCTCACCAAAAGGCTTTTCCAAACAGTCTTCAGAAAGAGATATACTATTAGCAGTACAGTAACAGGAAGAGATTACTCTACAGTAAACACTGTTGAGACATGTAGAAAGAAGAGTCCTCCCAATGTATTTTAGGTCCAGAGGGGGGAGAAAGGGATAAACTAAGCATAAGAAGTACCTCTAATAAGACCTATATTGCTTTGTCACAAGGAGTTATCCAAAACCATTTTCATACTGGTCTTCTTAGAGCCCCCCGGATAAACAAGGCCAGAATGGGAGGGCGCTCCTTTCGCGCGCTGGCGGCCAAAAATTGGAACTCTCTCCCGCTGAACATTAGACTTGCAGAGACTGAGACAGTATTTAGGAAACTTTTAAAAACCCACCTCTATACCCTTTAGGTCTCTCACTTTCTCCAGCTGCTCTCTCCACAGCGCGGGGACACGCCGGGATGGCGTCACCAGGCGCTTTATAAACCCCTTTATTATTATTTATTATTATAAGAGAGGATGCTATAGACAGAGAAGAAGACTTTTAGTTATTTCAAAGACATTATTTTATTTTCTTTCTTTTATCTTTCTTGTTTTTTCATTTTAAATATTTATACATGCATACAATTTATTTTATCACATGAAAACATAATCAAGAATTGATAGACTTTCAAAGGGAATTTTGTAAGTTTCAGAAAGTGCAGTTGATGCCCCCAACAATTTCTCATATCCTACTATCATACATTCTCTCACGCATACCTTACATACATCTGCATTCCCTATTTTTTATAAAAACACATATAAATACATAAACAAAAGCTTAACATAGAAATAACCCGAAAGTATCTCTGGTGGCCCGCTATAGATGTGAGAGATAGGGGTCCCACCAGTTAATCATTAGTCGATCTATACATTGTTCTCCAATCAGCAGTACATTGTCCAGGTCTTTTAGAGTGTACGGCCTACGTACGTTTCGGTGATGATAGATGGTTGAATCACCTTCTTCAGGGCCAAAAAAAAAAAGAACTAACATATACTATAACAAATATATACAGAAGTTTAAAAAGGGGGCAGGGCGTTTTTTCCATCAGTTTCTGAAAAGTAAGAGAAAGCATCTATGAACATTTATACTCTTCATATTAGTTTAGATGCAAATTTTTTTTATGTTAAACATTTTTATAATACATCATCCTGCTAGTGTGATTGTCTATTAGTTCAATCTATTTACAAGTATAAGAGGAAAAGACCTGCTATAGTATAAGATCTAGTGGGAGCTTTCTAGAGACATAGTAGGCATAATGAAGGAAAAACTTAGTGCCAAGCAAACTTATATGGTTGAGCAAAGGAACACCCAGTGAGGTCTCAGTGATAGCAAGTTGAGAGTGATTATAGTGCTAAAGGCAGCCAAGGATGAGGTAAAGATACCGAAGATGATAAGATTAGCGTGAAAAAGATAAGAATTATAGTGAGAATGTGAGAAGTTACCTATTTCTGTGCGTCTGGGTCCTATTTCATACACGAAATGGACTTCGAAAATAATCTTTTTGCCACAGGTAAAGTTGTATCTAATAAATGTGGTCAGACTTATTAGGGTTCTTTTTTTTTTTAATTTAACTTAAAGTAAATCTGTAGAGATTACCAAAGAGTCAGGAGGGGTTACCTGAATGTAGAAAATAGGTGATGTTATAGGTAAATCCAGGGGTTGATTGGGGTCTGGATAAAACGTGTCATTTAGCGGTAGAGCTTTGTGCATAGATTTCTTCTCAGAATTCTGCATGAAAGAATTTCAATAGCTAATATTACCAACCACATATAGCTACTGTTGAGCATTTTTAAAGCAGTATACATTAAATTATTAGTTTACCTGGTCATGTTTGTATTTTTGTTCAAATGCCAGGTATTTACTGGAGTATCTTCACTCCACCTAGAAAATGTAGTCAAAGGACACATGTTTACATTCTGAGGCTTAAACCGGGGGGGCACCTTTTTAAAGCTCACAATGTCAGTTAAGAAGGATTCTGTTATTCATAGTACGTGAAAAATTAATAGCGAGTTTGTATAACGAGCCTGGATACCCTGTACTATTTAGGCTAATCTTCGTGAACCTAACAAAACGACATAAGATGGTGCAAATAACAGGCCCCTGGGGAACAACATTTGAAAAAAAAATTGGCATATGTCCATATTTTTTATCTAGCAGTGCTCAGGTGCATTGCCAGCTAATATTATGGGGGGTGACTGTCGGTACCAGAGTTTACAGCGTAGGGATTGTATTGAGATGTATTATGATACAAAGTTGAAAAATGGCAACAGTACATTATTTCAAGTGAGTATAGTATATGTTAGTTCTTTTTGTTTTTGGCCCTGAAGAAGGTGATTCAACCATCTATCATCACCGAAACGTACGTAGGCCGTACACTCTAAAAGACCTGGACAATGTACTGCTGATTGGAGAACAATGTATAGATCGACTAATGATTAACTGGTGGGACCCCTATCTCTCACATCTATAGTGGGCCACCAGAGATACTTTTGGGTTATTTCTATGTTAAGCTTTTGTTTATGTATTTATATGTGTTTTTATAAAAAATAGTGAATGCAGATGTATGTAAGGTATGCGTGAGAGAATGTATGATAGTAGGATATGAGAAATTGTTAGGGGCATCTTGGTTCAACTGCACTTTCTGAAACTTACAAAATTCCCTTTGAAAGTCTATCAATTTTTGATTATGTTTTCATGTGATAAAATAAATTGTATGCATGTATAAATATTTAAAATGAAAAAACAAAAAAGATAAAAGGAAGAAAATAAAATAATGTCTTTGAAATAACTAAAAGTCTTCTTCTCTGTCTATAGCATCCTCCCTTATGAAAATGTTTGTGGATAACTCCTTGTGACAAAGCAATATAGGTCTTATTAGAGGTACTTCTTATGCTTAGTTTATCACTCTGCGATTTTCTCCACGTAGACTGCATGCAGCCTACATGGAGAAAATGGCCTTCCCGTATGCTCCTGGTTGGGCGCCGTCCCCACCAATCACAACGCTGCCATTGCAAAGTTGTGATTGGCTTAGAGGGAGGGGTGAGGTTCGGTGAGAATCGGAATGACGTTTTGGGCGTGTTCGGATATGGGTGAGTTTGGTATCTACGAACCGTAAATGATGAAATTAGTAGATGTACGTGTTTTCGCTACGCTATTTGGAAGGGTTCGTCTTATTTACGGGTTTGTCCATCTGAACCTTCGGGTTCCATTTTAGATATGGCATCCATTTTGTTTCTTGCCCTCACGTAGCCGGCGAACGGACGATGTCCGCTTGATGACCCTGGGATTCCCAAGCTCTTGTGGAAGATGCATATTCCTTTGAGTGTGCCTTTATGACTAGGGAAATGACACGGCAAAAGCAGATGGCTCTGCTCGAGGCTCATCTTGCCGTGCCGGTCTATTGTTTCAGCCCTGCATGCATAGGGCTCAAATCCTTTTGATCCTGTGATCACGCTTCCGATATTGCCCCCACACTCTTTTCAATCTGTTGTCTGTCTTTGTTTCCCTGCACCTGGTTCTGTCCCTTCTTTTAGGTCGTTTACGATTAGAATGGAATGTGCCTAATGGTGGGATAGTGTGCTTTTACAGTTGGGAACCGACATGTTTCTGTAATTATGTTCCTTTTGAAGTTTACTGCGGGAACTGAGTTGTAACCTTTTGTTCGTTATGCTGTGCTATGGCTAAAATGTGTATAAAAGGAGCGATCCACGTGTGCAATTTGAAGCAGACTCTCTGAACATACACTATGTTGTGTTCAAGGATGGTTTTTCTGTCTGTCAGTTTTCTGTATAGGTCGACAGTGAGTTCACCTTCAGTGTGTTGTATCCATATGTCAAGAAATTCTACCTTGTCAGATGAAAAAATTACAGTAAATTTTAGGTTTTTGTTTGCTAGATTTAGATTGATCCAGTCCAGATGAAGAAGACATCATCAATAAATCTGTGGCATCGTGTAATATTTTCATAGAATGGCGCAATCTCGATGAAGATGTTTTTGAGTTCAAACTCTCCCATGTAGATGTTAGCAATGCTGGGGGCACAAGAGGCTCCCATGCTGACCCCTTTGATCTGATGGTATAGATCTTCTTTGAATTCGAAAAAGTTATTCTGAAGGACTATTCTTAAGCATTCCAATATGAACATATTAGGCCTGGATCCCAATGTTCTAGCTAAGAGCGCTGCCACCGACTCTATAGCTTGGTCCTGGGGTATGTTGGTGTATAAAGATTCAATGTCACATGTGACAAGCAGCTGTGTGACATTGTTGAATGGAGTATTTTCTAAAACACCAATCATGTGTCCTGTATCTTTGATGTAAGATCTATAGGTTGTGGTAAGTGGGCATAAAAAGGTGTCCAGATATTTAGACAGAGGTTCCGTGCTGGAATTGATAGATGCTACAATAGGTCTGAGGGGAGGGTCAGTTGCATTTTTGTGTGTCTTGGGGACACCATAAAGAGCAGGAACCACTGGGTTAGTGTTAATGATGTAGTCCATCTCTTTTTGACAGATATATCCTTCCGTAAAGGCATTGGTGACTACTTCCTTTATTTCTTCTGTCAGAGCGATTAGGGCTCGCCTGTTGGTTCTTTTGTAGTGTTCTTCTATTTTTAACATCTGATCAATCTTGTCTGAGTAGTGGTTGGTATTCATAACTACTATCCCTCCTGCTTTGTCGCAGGGCTTGATCGTGATGTCTTTGTTTTCTTGTAGTAGTTTTAACGCCTGCCTTTCTTTTGTTTCCAAATTGGTGTGGGGTTTCGGGATATACTTCAAAATTCTGTCTAGTTCTTTAAGAACACTCTTTTCAAAGATGCTAACCTCAGGGCCTAGCATGTCCAACAATGGTGTAAAAGTGGATATTGGTTTGCATCCTGACTGATTTTCTTCTTCCTCTCTGTTTTCGATCCTGTCAAAATACTTCTTCAGTCTGATTTTTCTGAAGAAGGAAAAGATGTCCTGATTTATTTTGAATTTGTTGGCTCCTATGCTTGGAACAAAAGATAGCCCTTTACTTAAAAGTTGAATTTCTTCTGATGATAAAGTATGAGAAGATAGGTTGAAGATGGGTATAGAGGTGTTATTTTGTCCTTTCACTGTTTCCAATATTGTTGTCTTCTGGTTTGCACATATGGTTGAGGATGTGGAGGGTTCGGCTGTTGGTATTGGTTCGGATTCATTGCCGGATATTGTGGTCTCCCCCGTCCTCTGCCTCTCGATAAAAAAGGTTGTCTAGGGCCTCTGTTAGATCTTCCAGAGAAATGACCTCTTTGGTTGCTGTTTTGATAGCCATAGTCAAATTATTCTTCGCCCATTTGTCTATCTTGGTCAGAATCAGAGGAGTTTGTTTCGGAGAAATTTTGGATTCTGACTCTTTTATTATATCTTGGGTTGTATTGGGTCTGATCATATGATCTAGTTCCTCCAACTGTATCTTCTTGATGCTGTGTTTGATAAAAGTCCGGTTTTAAGTATGGATAGATTTTTTCTTGTGAGAACCATCGGACATCTTTTTTCAATTTGTCCATTTTCTTTTTTATAAGATACATGTCGAATTCTTTAATCTCATCATTTATTTCTTGAAGCGTTTTTTTTGCTTCTTCTACTGCTGGATTCGCTTTAAGTTTCTCCTCTAGTTCTAAGATTTCTTTGTATAGTGCAGCAACAATTTCTCGCACTGTGTTGATAATGAGGAGCATCCAATCTCTCGAGCAACGATTTGCGATGAGAGACCAGCGTTCAAGAAAACTACGTACTTCTATAAATAGGGCCGGCATGTTTCTGACTCTTAAGCCTATGGGGATTGCTCCTGCTTTTACGTATTCTCCCATGAAGAAGGCATGGGATTCCATACGTTTGGCCTTCTTATTTAGGTTTAATAATTTGAGCCAGTCACTATTTGTACTTGGCGTAGGATTGGTACTAGTTTTGCTGCTGCCCGTGATTTGGTCCATCATGTTTAAAAAGTCTTCATCTGAAAAACCAAATGTTTTCAGATTGTCCATGATGGTTGAAGGGTAAGGTGGGAGGAAATTTATTTGAAGCTAAAAGTGTTAGGGATATTTAATATGAAATAGTGGGTGTATAATAGTGCTCACCAAAAGGCTTTTCCAAACAGTCTTCAGAAAGAGATATACTATTAGCAGTACAGTAACAGGAAGAGATTACTCTACAGTAAACACTGTTGAGACATGTAGAAAGAAGAGTCCTCCCAATGTATTTTAGGTCCAGAGGGGGGAGAAAGGGATAAACTAAGCATAAGAAGTACCTCTAATAAGACCTATATTGCTTTGTCACAAGGAGTTATCCAAAACCATTTTCATAAGAGAGGATGCTATAGACCGAGAAGAAGACTTTTAGTTATTTCAAAGACATTATTTTATTTTCTTTCTCTTATCTTTCTTGTTTTTTCATTTTAAATATTTATACATGCATACAATTTATTTTATCACATGAAAACATAATCAAGAATTGATAGACTTTCAAAGGGAATTTTGTAAGTTTCAGAAAGTGCAGTTGATGCCCCCAACAATGTCTCATATCCTACTATCATACATTCTCTCACGCATACCTTACATACATCTGCATTCACTATTTTTTATAAAAACACATATAAATACATAAACAAAAGCTTAACATAGAAATAACCCGAAAGTATCTCTGGTGGCCCGCTAGAGATACTTTCGGGTTATTTCTATGTTAAGCTTTTGTTTATGTATTTATATGTGTTTTTATAAAAAATAGTGAATGCAGATGTATGTAAGGTATGCGTGAGAGAATGTATGATAGTAGGATATGAGAAATTGTTAGGGGCATCTTGGTTCAACTGCACTTTCTGAAACTTACAAAATTCCCTTTGAAAGTCTATCAATTTTTGATTATGTTTTCATGTGATAAAATAAATTGTATGCATGTATAAATATTTAAAATGAAAAAACAAAAAAGATAAAAGGAAGAAAATAAAATAATGTCTTTGAAATAACTAAAAGTCTTCTTCTCTGTCTATAGCATCCTCCCTTATGAAAATGTTTGTGGATAACTCCTTGTGACAAAGCAATATAGGTCTTATTAGAGGTACTTCCTATGCTTAGTTTATCACTCTGCGATTTTCTCCACATAGGCTGCATGCAGCCTACATGGAGAAAATGGCCTTCCCGTATGCTCCTGGTTGGGCGCCGTCCCCACCAATCACAACGCTGCCATTGCAAAGTTGTGATTGGCTTAGGGGGAGGGGTGAGGTTCGGTGAGAATCGGAATGACGTTTTGGGCTTGTTCGGATATGGGTGAGTTTGGTATCTACGAACCGTAAATGATGAAATTAGTAGATGTACGTGTTTTCGCTACGCTATTTGGAAGGGTTCGTCTTATTTACGGGTTTGTCCATCTGAACCTTCGGGTTCCATTTTAGATATGGCATCCATTTTGTTTCTTGCCCTCACGTAGCCGGCGAACGGACGATGTCCGCTTGATGACCCTGGGATTCCCAAGCTCTTGCGGAAGATGCATATTCCTTTGAGTGTGCCTTTATGACTAGGGAAATGACACGGCAAAAGCAGATGGCTCCGCTCGAGGCTCATCTTGCCGTGCCAGTCTATTGTTTCAGCCCTGCATGCATAGGGCTCAAATCCTTTTGATCCTGTGATCACGCTTCCGATATTGCCCCCACACTCTTTTCAATCTGTTGTCTGTCTTTGTTTCCCTGCACCTGGTTCTGTCCCTTCTTTTAGGTCGTTTACGATTAGAATGGAATGTGCCTAATGGTGGGATAGTGTGCTTTTACAGTTGGGAACCGACATGTTTCTGTAATTATGTTCCTTTTGAAGTTTACTGCGGGAACTGAGTTGTAACCTTTTGTTCGTTATGCTGTGCTATGGCTAAAATGTGTATAAAAGGAGCGATCCACTTGTGCAATTTGAAGCAGACTCTCTGAACATACACTATGTTGTACTTCTAGCGATTTCTGTGTCCCTGCAGTAAATAAACGCTGATCTTTGACGCCGAAGGAAGTGTCCCGTGTCTCTGTAATTTGTACGCCGGAACAGGTATCTCCACGAAGGTTTCAGGTGTTGTCCCCTGGCACCGCTGGGCTTTAGATTAGCCCAGTCCTTCAGTTGGCGCCCAATGTGGGGCGACATCATGTGGTACCGGTCCAAAGCCTGACGATCGTGAGGAACTTCGTGTGAAATCTCCGAGGGAAGGTGCACCCCGCTTCATCGATCCTGTTGTCGAAATAAGTGGTCCGAAGATTTTTCCCGCGAAGATTCCCGCTTCCCGACGGCTGCGACGGACTGATGCCCTGACTGTCGACCTGTTTTGGCGCCTGGCGTAGTCCTTTGTACGGCGAGACGATAGACGGGCCTTCCTGGTGACGCCATTGTTCTTTCAGTTAAGTATTTGTGGGTCGCTCCCAGTTCTTAGGTTAGCTCTTTGGTTCCTTTTTTTTGGGAACATTTGTTTCAAACTTGAAAACTTGGCATTTGCTTGACATATGCTTCGTACTTTGAAACTTGGTTGTTGTTGTTGAAACTTGGTTGATTGCATGGTTCCATTGCATTTTTGGTCCTTAGTTGTTGGTTCTTTCTTTTTTTTTGTTTGGGTTCTTTGACAATTGCAATTGCCAAAAACCGAGGGTCTCGTATTTTTGCAAGGATATCGTAATTTGATAACCCTCGAAGTTTGAAACTCGGTTAGTGTGCATGATGCCTGGCCGTAGTATCTTGTTTGGTTTCCTTAGATGTTGCAACACGGATTCACGATTGGAGGACTCGTGTCCGATACCTCCAGTTGGAACTCCGATTTATGAGCTCTATAGTAGACATGGAGTGGGCCCCATTATATATAACGCATTTTGGATTCGTTATACAAGAAAAGATGGTGTCCTTAGTTGGCCACCCCATGGTAGCTTTGAAACTGAGATTTTAGATAATCTCGAAGCAAAATTGTTTAAAAAGAAAGCTAGGCCAGCAATGTTTGATTCCTTTAGGTTATGGCGCAAAGAGGCCAGACAGAAAGAAATCAAGCTGACTAAGAAAAATAGGAAAGAGGGTGTCCTTTTGATAATGCAAGGTGCAGAACAGCATCAGCGAGACACGGCAGAGAAGGAAAGGGAAGTTTCTATCAGACAGCATAGCATGGCGGTGGATAAATGTTATCCGGTTTTACCGTCGAGTTCTGAAAAGAAGGAAGAAGAATCGAAAGAGGATCCTTTGTTATCTTATTTACTAAAGTCACCACCTCCTTATGTACAGGGTACTATAGCCCCTATAGTGCCTCCTGTTCTTCCGCCTGTCGTTCCGGTGGCTGCTGGTCAGCCTGTAGTTGGCCCTGTTCCTCCAAACCCCCTTGTTCTTCCAGTGGGCCCTGTTCCTTTACCACCTCTTCTTCCTACTGCTCCTCTGCCTGTAACCTCTCAGTCTACTGCTACTACTACTCCTGTTATCTTGGCTACTTCCACTGCTCCTACGTTTAGTCCTAATATTGTTGCTCCTGTTCTTCTTTCCTCTTCTCCTTCTGTTCGTAAACGTATACCTCATTCTGTTGCTAATCTCTATTCTCCACTTTTCGGATCGTTATTTGAATCCGATGTCTCTGAAATCTCTCAGAGACGAAGTCAAATGCCTGGTGTAAAGGAAAGTGAGATGTTAGTATCTATGGCGCGTAGGTGGATTAGACACCCTGCTAAGTACACTTTGCGCATAGTTTTCGATACGTTCTCTCAGTTTAATGAGCCCACACAGAGATTCGTATTCGAAGAGATGTGCAAATCACTGAGAGAAGAGTGGGATAATGACGAGCTAGATATCGTACCGCCCGATATGACTGAACTTTAGAGTCAGTTTTCGAACGGTATGATTGTAGGTGATGATGTACGCCGTGCATTAGAGCGTTTATTAGCTTTTAGGTCCATGGTACCATCACGAGTGTCGTTTGACGACGACTCCGGTGATCTGAAAATGAAACCTGGTCAGTATCCCATGCGAGAAGTCCCCCCAGTGTGGAGGCCAGGTGATGCTGCTGCCGTTCCTCCAGTTTTGCCACACTTCCAGAGAGTTTGGATACACCTCCCATGGAAGCGATCAGAAGTTTTGCAGGTGAAACAATCTTTGCCTGACCCACGAAAGAATCCGGCAGGTTATTACAAGGAGTTATCCCAATTTGTAGATGCTTCTATTATGAACCTTGCTGATATCGATATGTTGTTTGGTAATGTAGTACCGCAACCGATATGGGCGAAGATTCGTAACGAGAATCATGCAGTTGAGTTAGGTGGTGATTGGGCTGCAATTGTAGCGGCCGATGGACAGCAAGTTGGTGGGTCCAAGCCTGATCAGTTAATTACGGATCTGCCCCAAAGAATCATTACGCTCATGAAAACACTCATGCCAGCGATGAGGGTGAACGGGGATAAATTGTCTGCTTGCAAACAAAAGAATGACGAGAGTGTCTCCGATTTCTTTACTAGGTTTGAGGAGGCATTTATTGATCATAGTGGTCAGGATATGAGCACTGAGGGAGGCCAGCGATTGTTTGTCGATAAGTTCGTGTTCAATCTGTTGCCTGAGTTATGCAACAAATTGAAAAATTCTGAAAGTGCTTGGGCTGTTTCAACCACAGCTCAAATATTAGCAACGGCTCAATATTATGAGAATAGAGAAAAAGAGGAGAATGATCGTGCAGACAAGAAGACGAAGGAGCTAAAGATAAAGGTCTTATTGCAGCAAGCGTATCCTCCGCGCTCGAATCAGAATGACTCGCAACGGCAGCATGTGCAGTATCGACCGCAGGCGCAGTCTTCTAGGATGCAGTCGCGTTCTGAATATTCTGCATCCAGATCTATGCTTGGGAGTAATCAGTGTGCATATTGTAAGGGTGAGGGCCATTATAAGTTTAATTGCCCTGTTTTACGTGACCGAACGAATGGTGTCTCGGTTCGGGGAGGTCGTGGTGGTTATCAGCAGGTCTCTTGAGGTAGAGGTCGTGGCACCTCTCAAAATCAAAATGAGCGTTCTGCTCCTCCATCGGATACGAGAAATTGTTTTGATCAGCGAAATGCATCGTCTGGTAGATCTGCACAGTATCATGTGGATGACTATTATGTTGAGCATGAGATTGGTGCAGACAGCGATTATTAGGACAGCCATAGACAAAGAGAGGGAGTAGTATCAGTTCCGGTTGATCAGAGAGGGCCTTACGTCGCAGTTGCCACATCGGGCGTAGTTGAGCCTTTTCTGTTGGACACTGGTGCAGCAAAAAGTTCCATCATGCATTCGAAACTCCCTGGCGCACCTTTGTCTGGCTTAACGAATGTTTCTTTGGATTCTCTGGCGCCCCGGTTAGCAATCCAGTTTCTAGCCCTTTGTCCCTTTCGATCGGGACACGTGAGCTAGAGGCTCCTTTGATTTTAACTACTGGTTGTGGTGAGAATCTCTTGGGTCTGGATTTGTTGAAGCGGTTATATGCGACTCTGTATTGCTCTCCTACGGGAGTGGAGCTTACATTAGGTCAGAGAGTGATCTCTCCTATGTACTTGTCAACTGATAAGCTCCCACCGGAATTGAGTTTCCTTCCTGAGTCTTTATGGGCAACAGGTCCCAATGATGTGGGCCTACCGGACATACCACCTTATGTAGTCCAATTGAAATCAAATGTGAGATTACCACGTATCCCCCAGTATCGCATCTCTCTTGATGGCGAGAGAGCGCTATTAGCGATCATTTATGACTTGATCGAAAAGGATGTTATTGAAGAAACTAGGGGAAATGTGTGTAATAGTCCTGTGTTACCTATTTTGAAACGAACTGACCCATCCAAGCCTCCTGTGTACCGTTTTGTAATTGATTTGAGAGAAGTGAATAAAATCGTGATTCCACAGTTTCCAGTGGTTCCTGACATTACAGCTTTGCTGACCCTGATTCCAGCCTCTGCCT
Source organism: Lissotriton vulgaris (assembly GCF_964263255.1). Lineage (NCBI taxonomy): Eukaryota > Metazoa > Chordata > Amphibia > Caudata > Salamandridae > Lissotriton > Lissotriton vulgaris. The sequence goes on along the minus strand of NC_141691.1, from coordinate 733,430,954 downwards.
CCTGGTTTTCGGTGATAGACCTAAAGAATGCTTTCTTTAGTATTCCGATTGCTGAAGAAAGCAGAGATCTATTCGGATTCTCATTAGGTGGTCGCAGTTTTAGGTTGAAACGCGCACCACAGGGCTACTGTGAGAGTCCATCGATCTACAGTCAGGCCCTTAAGAGTCAACTTGATGCATTTGTGTTACCTGCTGGTGCGGCCTTGATTCAGTATGTCGATGATCTGTTAGTGGCTGCCGATACTGAGCAAATTTGTAAAACTGCTACAGTATCATTGTTGAAGCATTTATGTGACTTACATCACAAGGTGTCACCTTCTAAGTTGCAGTATTGTTGTCAAGAAGTATCCTATTTAGGTCACTTATTGTCAAAGGAGGGAAGAAGGTTGACCCCAGAAAGAATTGCAGCGATTGCTCGAATGACTGTGCCAACAACTCAGAGAGACGTACGTGCCTTTCTAGGTATCACGTCATACTGCAGACAATGGATTCCAAACTTCTCATTGTTAGCGAAGCCATTGTTAGCTCTCACGTGCAAGGATGTTCCGACTCCTTTGCCATGGACTGAAGATTGTCAGAAAAGTTTTTCTGAATTGCGCGATGCGTTGTGTTCGGCTCCTGTGTTAGGTACTCCTGATTACAGTAAGCCGTTTACATTATATGTTCACGAGAGAGAAGGTTGTTCGTTAAGTGTTTTGACGCAACAATTTGGCGGCAAACAGCGTCCATGTGCATATTTTTCTTCGACTTTAGACCCAGTAGCTAGAGCGTTGCCGAGTTGTCTAAGGGCGACAGCGGCAGCTGCGGTGTCCATTCGACAGTCCGCAGGTCTGGTCATGGATAATATGCTTACAGTGATTGTTCCGCATGCAGTTGACACTCTCTTGAATCAAACGAAGACTCAACACTTGACGAGTGCAAGGTTGTCCGGCTATGAGTTGACACTTTTGGCAAGTCATATACAGATAAAACGTTGTAATGTGTTGAATCCGGCGACATTGTTGCCGATTAATATGGAATCAGGTGATGTAGCGCCACATGAATGTTACTTAAGAACTGAAGAAGAGACGAAGGGTCGTATTGACCTGAAAAACACTCCATTGGTAGATCCTGATGGTACTTTGTATGTTGATGGTTCATGCTTGAAGTTGCCGAATGGTGATGTGACGACTGCGTATGCTGTAGTGACATTGAGTACGGTTGTGGAAACTGCGAGATTGAGTCAGAATTCGGCACAAGCGGCAGAGTTGATTGCCTTAACGAGAGCGTGTGTTTTGTCTAAGGGAAAGCGAGTGAATGTGTTCACTGACAGTCAGTATGCGTTTGGCGTAGCACATAGTTTTGGTCGATTGTGGAGAGAGAGAGGATTCATGACGTCTCATGGCACGAAGATCCAACACGGACAGCTCGTGAACGATCTTTTGGATGCACTTACATTGCCTAAGCAAGTGGCAATTATTAAATGCAGCGCGCATCGAAAGGTTACAGATGATGTTGGTCGTGGTAACGCGTTCGCAGATGAGATTGCTAAGGAAACAGCCAAGAATCTGACAAACCGAATGTATGTTACGAGTTCAGTGAGATGGCCGGCAGAAACTGGTATGTGTGAGGACACAATTGGGAGTGTGAAAGCGATTCAGAATGAGGCCACCGAAACTGAAAAGGCTAAGTGGAAAGAAAGCACGGGGAAGTTAGACATGAATGGATGTTGGGTTGATTTGTCAGAGTATCAGAGATGGATGTTACCGGATGCGTATGTGCTTGCCGTTGTTACTATGGCCCATGGCATGTCACACATTAGCACGAAAGGTATATGTAAGTTGTTGTCTCCCATATGGAAGAATGATGGCATTGCCAGTGTGCTGAGAGAGTGGTCAAGAACTGTATGGTATGTTTGATGCATAATCCTGGCAAGGGCACCCCCACTCCACCTGGTCATTTTGCTCCTCCTACATGCCCCTTTGAGATTATCCAGTTGGACTTCATCCATATGGAGAGATGCAATAATTTAAAATATGTATTGGTTGTGGTTTGTGCGTTCTCCAGATGGATTGAGGCATACCCTCTTAAGGATAATACTGCCCTGTCCACAGCAAAAGTTCTACTCAAAGAATATTTCCCAAGGTATGGAATGCCACGGATCGTATGGTCGGATAATGGTAGTGAGTTTGTGGGAAATGTGATGAAGAGTGTGTGTGTGGGTTTGGGTATTCGCCAAAAATTTCATAGTGCTAACCATCCTCAATCGGCGGGTTTGGTAGAAGGGTACAATGGTACTCTGAAACTGAAACTTGCCAAAATCCAAGCAACGAGTGGGTTATCATGGCCTGATGCATTGCCTCTAGCTCTCCTGTCGACCAGGGCGACTGTGCACTCTCGAGTAGGGCTTAGCCCATATGAGATTGTGTTCGGCCGTCCTGCGAACGTTTGGGGAGTTCCAAGGCCTAAGGAATTTAGCAGAATTGAATATCCAATGTTGATTGACTATCTTTACGATCTGACTGCTAAATTGAGTTTGATTCATCAACAGGTTTTTGAAGCTCTACCGGCACAAACAGAGGGACCTGGACATCGACGCCAACCTGGAGAGTGGGTGCTGATTCGTAATTTTGGGAGAAAACGAAATCTCGAGCCCAGGTTCGTGGGACCCTACCAAGTCTTGTTGGCAACGAGGACTGCAGTTCGGTTGGACGGCAGGAAGCATTGGGTGCACGCCACCCATACGAAGAGAGTGAAGTAGTGTGGCTCACTGGTTAGAGGCGGCAGACCCGAGAGCAGAGGACGGCCCGGGACCAGGGTTCGATTCCCGGCGCGGCTGGTTTCTGGACCAGGATCAGCGGACTCGATAATTCTCTCGCCTCGGTGCCCACTCTGATCAGCGATCACACTCGGCAACTCTGGGCATTAGCTTGCCTCATCTTCACTAACGGCCCCACCAGACCGCCGGGGATGCCTGGTCTCACCCTGGAGATACCCATTAAGGGACCATCTCTCAGGGAAGCCAGGAAGGTTTTCGCAGCGGTCGAAGCGCCTTGGGACCCTCCGGGTAAGTAGCGCGCTATATAAATGCCTATACATACATACAGTGCCGCTCCCATTGCCAGCAAATAATTAGATAAGGAAAGGGTTTGCCCCGATTGAAACTGATGTCATCCCAAAGTATGTGCTATTTAGTGATGCTCAACCTGTAGAGATCGATCCAGCTCAGCCAGATACGTTTGTTGAATCATCTGGAACTGTACCTTTGTCTTCAGCATTGGAGAATTCAAGTTCTGAACAGTTACCTGAACAATCGAACTCTGTCTTGCCACCTGAACAATTGTTTGAAGAGCAAACTCGACCTGGAAAATGTTGATATTCCCTTCGATCGCGTGATTGAGGACAAATAAAAATTCCCTTTTGTTTTTGAGACTACATTACCCCCTCCCTGTTGCTATGAACATTGTAGACATTTGCATTTTTTCCCTGATCTTGAGTTCTTTAATTTTGTTTTTCATATCACGTGTGTTCCTTTTTCTGTGCAGTTAGGAGACTTATATTAAATTGAATGCTTAATTGATTAAACCTACCATCTGGGTTGGCCGTAGGGCCGTACGGGTACCTACTTCTGTTTGGCAGGTTTCTGACACTAGGTCGGTTACTTTTGTCGGTTTCTGGGAACTCCTGGGAATTGGCAATTGCTACACAGAATCAGGTGCGTCAAGAACGTTACGGACGGTCTTTAGAGAATGGAGTTCTCTAAGCTGTCAGAAATAGAGATGATGTCGGCGCAAAGATCTAAGTAGCATAAGATTTTACAAACAAAATGTTTTTTGTTTCAGATTTTCATGTTGTTTCTAACTGTGTCTATGTTATTGGTGGGTGGAGTGTATTTTGGGATTCAGTCACTGTTGCCTTCCACTTCACCTACTTCCCCCTCTCATGATCTGAGTTCTGTTCTTGTTCCCACTATTTCTCCACATTGTTTTCATCTTCTGCCCCAACATGAACAGGTCAGACGTGCGGAATTTATGAACAATTCCTTTGTCCAACTTTTGCATCAGCATCAGTTGGTGATGAACACTACCAACTGTTGGGTGTGTGGGTTAATGCCACATACCATGGATAAGGGTATTCCATATTTAGTTCTTCCTTACAGCTCCCAGGGGTCAGCTCGGGCATTCCAAACCATGTTCCGTAGTGCACTAGATTCCTACCCCCGTCGAGAGCCACGTTCCACAGACCTTGGTTCTGGCCCGTACCACAAGTCTTTGACAATAGCGATTGCTGATCTGGATAGAGATATTTTTGATACATCGCTTATTCCAGAGGAGGAGGTGCGAGCCTACAAGGATCTGAGTGAGGCCAAGTATAGTATTTCAGTAGGTGATAGACAGCTTAAGAGCTCGTCCCCAATCTGGATTGTACCCCACCTTGGTCATTTCTGTCTGCAAGGTCTTGGTCGAAATCCGAGAGCTCAGCTTGGGAAGAGTGCTTGTACTGAGACTTACGTGTTACCGATGCTCTATTCCCCTGTATTTCTGACTGCCAAGGGTACCTATTTTGTGTGCTATGATCGAGCTTATACGTGGTTGCCCCGTGACTTCGCGGGCACATGTTATATCGCGAATCTTTTGCCACCAACTTTCACAGTTGCCTCAGACTACCACAAAACAAGAGTTGTGAGAGGCGTTGTTAGTAAAGAGGACACTGCCGGTCAAGAAGCAGGAGACTTTTTTAAGGGTTTCCTACCGTTTTGGGGGCCTATGGTCAATAGCAGGAACCTGAGACAGTTGACTCGTGTGGTAGAATCAACTGCTAACATAACTGCAAGTGCTCTTGGTAACCTGACAGCAGAGCTGCAAGCGGATAGACTGATGACGTTACAGAACCGTATGGTTCTAGATGTTGTACTCGCAGATAGAGGTGGTGTGTGCAAGGTAATCCATTCGAGCTGCTGTATTTTCATACCTGATAATGCTCCAACTGTTTATCAAGCCATCTCGAAGTTGCATAAAATCTCTGAGTCCATACACGTGGACGAAGGTGATTGGACGCTTCTAGGATGGTTTTGGGGTCTGATGTCGACTTGGGGTTGGAAGATTCTGATGATTGTAGGGGTTGTTGTGACATTTCTGTTCACGTGTTGTCTTTGTGTACAGTGTGGTCCAGCCGTATGTAGCCTTTGTGCTACAACGTGTATAAGAAGACCATCTGCTACCAGAGAGACGTTGATGGATAGAATAATGCTCCAGCAACATCTGAACGATCTGATGAATATCGATATTGATTTTGATATCGACTAGTGCTTGCCTACAAGAGGGCAAAAGGAGCGTCTGAGGTTCGGTGAGAATCGGAACGACGTTTTGGGCTTGTTCGGATATGGATGAGTTTGGTATCTACGAACCGTAAATGATGAAATTAGTAGATGAACGTGTTTTCGCTACGCTACTTGGAAGGGTTCGTCTTATTTACGGGTTTGCCCATCTGAACCTTCGGGTTCCATTTTAGATATGGCATCCATTTTGTTTCTTGCCCTCACGTAGCCGGCGAACGGACAATGTCCGCTTGATGACCCTGGGATTCCCAAGCTCTTGCGGAAGATGCATATTCCTTTGAGTGTGCCTTTATGACTAGGGAAATGACACGGCAAAAGCAGATGGCTCCGCTCGAGGCTCATCTTGCCGTGCCAGTCTATTGTTTCAGCCCTGCATGCATAGGGCTCAAATCCTTTTGATCCTGTGATCAAGCTTCCGATAGTGCCCCCACACTCTTTTCAATCTGTTGTCTGTCTTTGTTTCCCTGCACCTGGTTCTGTCCCTTCTTTTAGGTCGTTTACGATTAGAATGGAATGTGCCTAATTGTGGGATAGTGTGCTTTTACAGTTGGGAACCAACATGTTTCTGTAATTATGTTCCTTTTGAAGTTTACTGCGGGAACTGAGTTGTAACCTTTTGTTCGTTATGTTGTGCAATGGCTAAAATGTGTATAAAAGGAGCGATCCACTTGTGCAATTTGAAGCAGACTCTCTGAACATACACTATGTTGTACTTCTAGCGATTTCTGTGTCCCTGCAGTAAATAAACGCTGATCTTTGACGCCGAAGGAAGTGTCCCGTATCTCTGTAATTTGTACGCCGGAACAGGTATCTCCACGAAGGTTTCAGGTGTTGTCCCCTGGCACCGCTGGGCTTTAGATTAGCCCAGTCCTTCAGGGGAGGGAGGCTGCCTGCTTCCTGCTAGGAGCAGAGATGAAGAGTCAACGCGGGACCAGATCGGTCGGCTAAGGTAAGTTATTTTTTAATAATAAAATTAAATCTCCCCCCGCGCGCCCATCCCCCACGAGTCATGCCGGCTGCGACTGGATACAATGGCTTCTTTATGTGTGTTCATTTGCTGGTATTAGTTAAAAATTGCAAATAAGGGAAACTTTCGAGCACATTAAAAAGCTGTCCATTTCTGAACACCGCATGGCAGCCGCATTGTCTCAGTTTTTTTCGCAATTTTACACGTTCCTCTAGATGCAATTGTCTGTTTTGAGAACAATTTTCCATGCCTCTTGTTACCTGTCTAACCCTTTTGTGGCCTACTACTAGTCATCATCTTTTCTCTTTTCTTAGTGTCTTTTTTGGGTGAATTAATGAATTCCAAGATGAAGGAAAGAAACAATAAAATCCCTTCATCAGCCAATCACATTTCATGAAAAATTCATATGTAATTGACTGAACTCATGAGTTGTCAGCTTGCAAGTTTCACGACCAAGATATCTCCAAATTTTAACTCTTTGATTCTTCCTGACCGACTTTTTTTTGAAGTGCTAATTTGTCAAAAACTACTGAATGAAGTGGAACCATATCAGAAAAGAACACTTTATTTTTTCTGAAATATATTTTTATTGTTTTTCCTTGACAAGATACAGATATACATATAACGATTAAGGCCATTAGAACAATTCGCTGTATCGTTAGCGTACATTAGTTGCACAAAAGCGTTTGGTGGATGGTTGATGAGTGGTTGTTCGGAAGTCCTGGTGAGCTAGCGGCCATTATGGCTCGATTGCAAAGGACCCCTTACCTCCAGTCCTGTGTCTAGTTTTAACATATAACGTATAACATATAACATACAGGCGTTTGGCGGCTGGCTGTAGATCGACCGTCGAACACTTGTGGTTGGTTTTAGCTATTTTGCTTTCTCTCGGCTGTCTAGGGTGGTTTGTACGGGTCTAGGGAGCTGTCTAATGATGACCACATCTCTCTGTTGGGCTTTCTCCAAGGTGTGTGTCTTAGTGCAGTGCTGTCGGCTCCTCTTAGGTACTTACCCAATTCAGCCACCCTTTGAACGTGGCCTTGGTGGTGTCTTTCCACTTGGCTAGCACTGTCTTTGTTGTACTAGTCAAGACGAAGTCAAGAAGGTTTCTGTCTTGTTGTGCGGTAACGTCTGTGTTGAAGTGTGCTGTGATTAAAGTGCTGAATTCTTGTTTCAGGGTGCAGCCTAGGACCTTGTTAGTGAAGTCGAACACCTTCTCCCAAAATTTGCTGACCTTTCTGCAATAGAAGATTAGGTGGGCTAGGTCTCCTTTCTCTCTCACAGTTCCAGCAGCGGTTGTTCTCTCTAAGACCTAGCTTTGCCAGTCGAGCTGGTGTCCAGTAAGCTTGATGCAGTAGCCAGAATTTTGTTTGGGCTAGTACCGTTGATATTATGTTGCGTGTCGGGGACATCCACATGGTATGTAATTCTTGTTCTGTGAGAGTCGAGCCTATCTGTGTTCCCCAGTAACATGTGCTTTTCGTTTTGAGCTTTGAGGATGCAGGGCGGAGGAGTTTGTGTAGGTGAAATACTTGGTGACCGGTCTTGTTTATGTTTTCCATGTATTGGAATATTGAGGGAGTCAGCCTGTGTGGTTTCGCTTTTGTGATGGCCGATTTGATAGCCAGGAAGTTTTATAGTTCTAAGTCTGGGAGGGCGTGCCTTTCCTTCATGTTGTTGAAAGTGAGGGGCATGCCCTTCTCCTCTAGCTGAGCTGGATGTGAGAGGCCTAATTGTTTTCAAGTTGTTATTTCTAGGGGTCTGCCTCTGTATTTGATTTTGGGGTTTGCCCAGAGTGCTACCCACTGTGAGTTTGTGATGCTTATCTCTAACTTTTGGTCTACCTTGAGAAGAGTCTGTTTAGTTATCCTGAATATTGGGTTCCCTTTCAGTGACTGTTAGTTGGTTGTGAGGAGGGTTAGTGAGTCACTGTTGTTAAGGATGGCTCTCTATAGTGATATCTAGCAATCATATGGGGGAGAAGGAAGCTCTGATCCAATTCAGTTTCCTTGGGTATATATCAAATAATCACAGGGAAAGGATCTCCTGTCCTGCATAACCAGGGTATGCAGGAGAAACGTAGTTCAAAGAACAAGGGTACCCCATAAATTGAACCTGGGGTTTACAAATGTATATAAACAAACAATGGTTTGACAACTGTCCAACAGGATTCCAAAATGTGAGAGCGTTTAGTAAATTCACGCTAAGGAGCTAAATACATAGGGAATTTATACAATATTCATTTATTTGTAATTTTAGTTTTTTGTAGAAAAAGTTTCAGGTGCTCATATAAGTGACAGTGTCCAGGGCGTGACATAAGTGGCCAAAGTGAAACAAGACATCACATAACAACAAGATAGATCCACATAAATATATACAATAAAACAGGGGAATTTTCTTGTATGAGTCGACGACGTTTCGATCTATATAAATCTAGATCATCATCAGGACGGAAAGGAGCTTCCTGAAACTATAACAAGGTAAATAATATTAAAAAAGGTCCCTACATGCCGCATTATGGCTAAGTGTTTTTTTGTGCTCCCAGTGGCATGGAGATAAATTCATGCACAATAGTATACGCTAATTCCAGGGGTTTAAAAGCACCCGTGTATTACGCGCTTGGATAAACAATTTATTTTCATATACACCTCAAAGATTTTTTAATGGCGCAGCATTTAAGGTAATTGCTATTTGGGCAAATCAGGGGGAAAAGAACAAAAACACTTACTCAGAGTTTATTCCTGATTTGTAATCATATTATGTAAGGAACTGTATGAGTATTTACATTAACTGTCGGAATTCTATAAATATAAAGAATTCCCAAGGTAAATACAACCATCAACTATATAGTTTAAAGAAATTATTTGGGATGAAAAAGACACTCTTATAAACCTACTTGGAACAAATCAATTGTAGACTGCCCTGTTTTTTCACTGTGTTCGCAAGGGAGCAGTTCAATTTCTCAGTTGTAACTGGAGATTAAAAGGTGAGGTACATTTAGCAACAGAAACCCTTAGCACGAGCTATATGCCGTCAAAACTTCTAAAATTGCAGTAATTATAATTAGCAAGGGGTTACCTTGATGGTTCAAGTTAAAGTCTAACGCTGTAGCGGAGCCATAGTCCTCCAGGCACTAGAGAAGACACAAAGGTGAATTTAAAAAAAAAGGCTTTTGGGTCTATCTACTGCACACTGCAGTCAAAGTACCATTCTCGCGTATTCACAGGCAAGGTCTGTTACTCTTACCTAAACTTCCCTTGACGGGGGCAGCATTTGGGGGTCTCAATCAAAAGGCGTATCGAGTTCGAAGTACGCGACGCCGGGATGTCCTACTTCCTGGTTACAATGTGCGCATGCGTGAGGATTATATTAGGACACGCAGGCGCAGTCAGTTTTAGCTTTGTGTAGTTTGTGAACAGGGGTGTCTCAAGATAAAAGTGATAGTGATGGCCATGTAGGGGTGTATTGCTGGTTTTGAAGTACCCAGTGCATTCCCTGTCTGGCCACAAAGGCTATCTGGAAGGTTCTCAGGTCTGCTACATTGAGGCCACCTTGTTCTTTCCTCAATCTTAGCTTCGGGAGGCCTATTCTCGGCTTTTTGTCTCTCCAGATGAATTTGTTAAGTGATTGGTCTATTTTCATGTGGAAGTCGTCTGTTAGTGCAAGGGGGAGCATGCTGACTATATAGTTAACTATTGGGGTGGCCATCATTTTAACCGTTTCTATTCTTCCCCACCAGGTGATAAACATGGGCGACCACTTCTCCAGCAGTCCTTTTATCGTGTTTAGGGTGTTTTTCTCGTTTTGTTCGAGGGTGCTTTGTAGGTTTCTCACGAAATTGATTCCTAGGTATTTGACCGATCCCCTTTGCCAGGCTAGCCCTGAGTCTCCCAGTTTTGTTGTGTCTATATTCAGTGGCATACACTCTGTCTTGTCTCTGTTTAGTTTGTAACCGGAGTGGGATGCGTAGGTGTCAATGGTGTGCATGAGAGCCGGTATGGACTTGGCAGGATCTTCTGTAGTGATTAGCGAGTCATCCGCGTAGGCTGCTAGGGCCGCTAATTTAGCTGTGGGGTTGTTGATGGTTATGCCTGCTATGTTCTTATTTGTTAGGATGTCCCTGATCAGTGGTTCTAGTGCTAATAGGAACAGCAGTGGGGACAATGGGCAGCCTTGTCTGGTCCCTCTTTGGAGGTTAAAAGGGGTCGAGGTCATTCCGTTGATAGCGATCTGTGCTTTGGGATTCTTGTAAAGTGCCATGACCTTCCTGATGAAGCTGTCACCTAGGTTGTAGACCTGCATGCATTTCTCTAGGAAGTGCCATGAGACTCTGTCGAAGGCCTCTTCTGCATCCAGCATGATTGTGACTGCCAGGTTGTATGAATCCGAGCAGTGTTCGATGACTTGACATAGGAGTCTTGTGTTGTCACTTGACATTCGGGTTTTCATACATCCTACCTGTGTGTTCCCTATTAGCTGTGGGAGCATTCTGTTGAGTCTTGTTGCTAGGATTTTGGCATATATTTTGCAGTCTAGGTTTATGAGTGATATTGGCCGGTAGTTTTTCGGCCACTGCGAGTCTTTGCCTTCCTTGAGGATGACTATGATATTGGCTTGTGACATCGTCTCAGTTACTTCCCCTTCTTCCCCGCAGTGATTGAAAACTTTTGTTAGGGTTGGTGCTAGCTGGTCTTGGAAGGATTTGTAGAATAGAGCTGTGTATCCGAATGGTCCTGGGGTCTTGTTGTCTTTTGGGGCCTTAATTGCTGTCCTGACTTCATGAGTTTTGATGTCCTGGCCTAGCGGCAGTGCTTCTTCTGTCGATATCTTCGGTAATTTTAGGTTCTCAAGGTAGCTTTTTGTTTACTCTAGATCGGCGTCTATGTTGTAGAGCACCTTGTAGAATTCCGTGAAGGTGTGTAGGATGTCTTTGTGACGGGTGTTTGTTTTGTTGTTAGTGTCTGTGATTGATGTGTTGTGGTGTTGCCTTTGCTTGTGTTTGAGGTATGACGCTAGGGTTTTCCCAGCCTTGTTTGCTTCGCATAATTTGATTTGTTTATATTTTTATATCCATAGCCCTGCCCGTTCGCTCAGGATTCTGTTGAATTCGTATTTTCTCATTGGGAGTTCTGTCCGTATGTGTTGGCTTGCGATGTCTCAGATGTGGCGTGTTTCTAGCAGTTTGATGTCTTTTTCCAGCTGTGATAGCTGAGCCTTCTCCTCCCTGTCCCTCCTGGCCTTGGTTTCTATTAGTACACCCCTGATGGTTGCTTTGAGGGCCTCCCACAGAGTTTTGGGGTCTACGTCCGGTGTGTCATTGTCTTTGATGTAGTCAGCAATGGCTTCCTGGATTCTACTCTTATCTTCTTGTTTGGCGATGGTTGTAAAATTGAGTCGCCATCTGCGGGTTGTATGTTTGTTGTGTCTCCCTGTGAGGTGTAGGCTGATGCAGGTGTGGTCTGATATTGTTCTGGCAGCGATGTCTGTATGTTCTATTAGGTGCGTGTGGGTTCCTGAGATGAGAATGTAATCTATTGTGCTGTATGAGTTGTGTGGGTTTGAATAGAAGGTGTAGTCTCTGGTATCGGGATGTTGTAGGCGCCACGGGTCCACTAGGTTGAATCTGTTGCATAACTTCGTCAGCTTCTTATGGGCCGCCGGGGTACGTGCTTTGGTTTTTGATTGCCTATCTAGGGTTTGGTCTAGCGCCATGGTGAAGTCGCCAGCCACTACCGTCATGTTGTGTGAACTGTTGGACTCTAGTTCCTTAGCTACCTTCTCCCAGAATGGTGTATCGTCGGTGTTTGGTGCATAGATGTTTGTCACAAGTATTGTCTCCTCTCCTCTTTTCAGCTGCATGATCAGTAGTCTGCCCTCGCTGTCTTGCTGCACACTCGATGGTTATGTTTGATTTGCTAATGGGCAGGGTGATGACCCCTCTCTTTTTGTCCACCGCCGGCGAGCAAGTGACCTGACCTATCCATCTGGCTCTGAGCTTGTCTGCTTCAGCTGTGGAGAGTTTGGTTTCTTGCAGCAGGAAAATGTCCCCCTTAGTCTTGGCTAAGTAGTCTAGTACCTTTTTCCTCTTGATAGGGTGGTTAAGACCTTTGACGTTGAAGGAGATGATCTTAAGGTCTGTTGACAGTGTCTTGTTATTAGACTGTGCCATTTTTAATAGTGTAGTGGACTAAGCCTGGTTTGGCATTGGGTGACTTTTCTCTGACAGTTCTGTGCTGTGCGCTAGCTTCGTCTTTAGGATCTGGTGTTCTCAGTGTTGTAGGCGGTCTATCTATTGAGTTTGTGTTGGCTGCGGAGACGACATGGACACGACGAACAAGACATACATGACAGACAGGACGAACAACCCCCCCACCCCTACTTTTTAACCCTCCTCCCATCCCTACATCCCCACCCCCCTCCCTCTCTCACCACTACTTCGTACTGTGGGCGTGTGACAGCAAGGTCCCACCCGCCCCGTCTTGACCCCGGGATATTGGGTACACATAGTCTCTCTGAAGCTTGCATATTAAAGGAAATATCGTTCTTTGGCACAGCGATTTCCTTTGAGGTAGATTTGTAGAAAAGTCATACGCAATCATAGTCTCTATATGAGGTGGTCTTGTGCCTTCCTCTTTGTGAGGTAGATTTGTTGTAAGGTCTTTCTCATGCTGTTCTCTATTTGAGGTAGTCATGTACTTTTTTCTCTGCGAGTCATCTCTTGTGACCGTGCACTGAGTTGTTTGTATTGTCAGACCAGGCCACGGGTTCTGCCTGTAAGTTACTGTTGTGTGGTTTGGTACCATTTAGTACCACTTAGTCTGTTGGTGAGCTCGGTGAGGCACTTATTTTTTCTGTTGGAGCAGCGGAAGTTTCCATTTCCTGTGAGGGTGGACTCTGTAGATAGCGTGACAGTTCAGCTAGGTCTTCGAATGTTAGTGTGATCCCCTTGTTGTGTATTTTGAATCTTGTGGGGCCTGTGAAGGAGAAGGTGATGTTTTCTTTTCTCAGCTTGTCCCTCTGAGCTAAGAAACCTTTTCTGATATCGACTGTGGGTTTTGAGGTGTCCTGAGTAAGGATGACCTTTGACCGTTCCATATCAAGTTGGGGTTCTTCCTCGCTACTCCGAATATGGCTTCCGTTTGGTGTGAGCATAGTGGTTTGCATATTATCGGTCTTGTCTTCTTCTCCTTCTGGTACTCCCAGGAATCTGTATTGCCTTTCCTGTTTCGGTCTTCGTATTCTGCTGCTTGTCTGCGGAGTTCAGTAGTTGCTTTAACAATATTGCCAATGGCCTTCCCTGTGAGTTGTGATCTGTCTTCTGTATCGCTAACTCTTTGTTCCACTGCTTCTAGCTTGTTATTGGTTGCGTGGATGTCCGCTCTGATGGCAGCGCGTTCCAGTTGTATCGTGTCTGTTGTTTTCTTTGTGGACTTTGCCAGATCATGGACTTCCGCTAGTTTTTTGAGGATGCTGTCTAGTGTCCCACTGATGTCCGCTCTTTGTTTGATGGGGGACTCTGTGTTGTTCTCTGGTCTGTTTTTCTTTTGCATTTGTGACAGTTTGCTGTCTTTGCCCGCCATTTTCCTTAGACCTTAGTGGCTCACCTGAGTTTCAGATTTCTTGTCGTCGAGCTAAGGCCTTCAGCGTTTATGGGCTGGTCTGTCTTGTCTGTTCGGACTTTGTCCACGGTATAGTTTGACTTATTTGCTTGCTAGTGAGGCCATTTGAGATCTTTGGTCCTGTTTGGTCACAGCCGGTGCCTTGAGCTAGCATCCGTGTTCTCTGTCCTGTGGCTTCGTTACTTGTTGGTTTGTTGGCTTGCTGGTCTTAAGTGTATCCGCTATTGTTGCCCTCTGGTTGTTGTCTTGTGCCTGTGCGCCTCCTGCTGGGCTTGACCTACTCCTGTATTCGGCTTGTCTCAGCCTGTCTCTAGGCGTTCTTGGAACGATAGGCTTGGTTGTTATCTTTTGTGAAATCTTGTGTGCTAAAGCCTTCGATCATTCCCCTTGTGCACTTCACCCGTCTGGGATGTTCTCTTCGCATGGCTACTGCTCACATTCGCCCCTCTGGTGCTCTGCAGATGCTCTTGGCCCAGTTGTTCTGAGTGACGGGGGTTATCGCTCCCCCCGGTAAATGTTCGTTCCTTCTTAGCACTCCCGCTTGTTATTGCCACCAGCGTCTACTGCCGCTCCTGCAAGATTCAAAAAATTGTGATTACCTATGCCTCCAAACTGTGATTTAGACAACACTTTATTGTAGATAAACAATAGTTTATTCGTTTACCCCCGACATTGATTTATGTCATTGAGTTATGTCTTAGTTAGCGACAATTATTTTCATTGTTTTCAAACAACAGACATGAGATCACCGTCAACCTCATATCAGGCCATATACAATTCAACAAGTGATTTGTGCATATATACAGTGCAGAAATAATGATAATAATCCAACACAATTAAAGAAAAAACATTCAAACTCTTTACATGGACAAGAATTGTCATGGACAAAAATTCAGAAAAAGAACAGTTCACAGAAACAAATCACAATTACGAGGAGAGCGAGAGTAAGCAGTTTTTTTGTGAGGATTCAACTCTCAGCTCATCAGACACAATCAATATGTGCTATTGAAGAAAGAATGCCCAATTTGTGCAACAATCGTATTGACCCTTAGTGACAGGGAAAATGCCGACGCGTTTCGAATCCTGGGACTTGTTTACAGGATTCTCATCAGGGCGCTGTAATTGTGGTCCATGGGAACTGTTTGTGAAAAGAGGAAAGGGCGATTTTATTAAAGTATTTGGACCTCTAGCCATTTTAAAATCATAAAGGACACGCATGGGGGTGCGGGTTACCTTGTATTTTGGTGCCATGGAAGGCTCCTACTTGAATGAAGGATCGTCTATGCCGCGTGGGGTTTGGGCTGCAACAGAGTACACTGTGTCAAGATTGTGTGTTACAAAAGATTATTGGATGACGGAGAGCTGCGAAAATTAAAAGGATTACCTTAGGTTTCAGCCGTCCTTCGGCAGGTGTGCCGGTAACGGAGTATTTAATTCTCCATGCTAGCTTTGTTTTATCTGAAATTGGAGAATTCAAGGGAGTGTTGGAATAAATCAATGTGGCAGAAAGCCTCGTGTCAAAAATTGGCATATCGCTGTGGGACTTACTTGTGTGCGAAAACGCAATGGCAGGTTCGCCGGTATTGGAGACTGTTTGGTTGTAGACCTACGGAGCAAAGAGGGAGACGGGTGTCAATTGTCTCATTAGTTGGAAGAGACATTGTGTCCCAGGGACGGATTGCGGGGCTTGGGTCTTACCGTCAGGTGACGCGGAGAGCTCTAATGTTCGAACTTGCTTGGAGCCGGCACACTCTGTTAGTGTTTGTGGCTGTCCTGTGCCAAGCCGGGTTCCTAAAGCAAAACACCATGTGATGTGTGCTCATCCAATCAGGGACAAGGCCGTTTTTGGTGCTTTCTGGGAATTGGAGTCAGGAATCGTGGTTAAGCCCGGTTGATTTCACTGAGGGAGTTGAGGCCCGTGTTGACGCTGTCAAATTTTAGGATTAGATATGCCTCTTTGCGAAGTAGCATAGTTTCCACATCTGGATAGCGTTTTGGGTCAATCCAAACCAATGCCGTCCATTTAAAATCATTCTCGCTGTGATTGTTGTTCAGAAAATGTTCCACCATTGGCGCAGATATGACTTTTTTCTTGATGCGAGAACGGTGTTGAGTAATTCTTGCATTGATGGGTTGATTTGTTTTCCCAATGTAAACTCTGTTGCATGGACAAACCACCGCATAGACGATGTTTCGGGTTTTGCAATTTGTGAAAACCTTGTGTTTCCACATGGTGCCATGATTGATGAAAGTGTCACCCTCTAATGTAGTGGAGCATGATACACAGTTTCCACATTTGTGGTGCCCCCGAAGAGGTTTCAGGTTCCACTGAGCTATAAGGTCACTTTTGGGTGGAGGAATGCAGCTGTCTGCTTTGATTAGGTGTTGACCAATGCTCGTATTTTTCCGCATTGCAAAGATGGGTTTTGAAAGGGGGTACTCGAGGGATTCCAAGAAGTGCCAATTGTTACGAATGATATTTTTGAATTGGTTTGTATGTGGACCAAACGTGGTAACACACACCAGTTTGTCCAATTCATTCTTTTGTTTTGGCTGTAGAAGTGTATTTCTGGGGGTATACTTGGCCCTATTTTTTGAATGTTTTAGCAGTTTTTTGGGGTACCCTCTTTCAACCATCTCACTGCAAAATCTGTTTGCGTGTGACTCAAAGTCTTTGAGATCGCTACAATTGCGTCTAATCCGTAATAGTTGGCCATAGGGCAAGTTGTCCTTTAGGCATTGCGGATGTGAGCTGGTGTAATGAAGGATCGTGTTCCTATCTGTTTTTTTCTTGTGCAAAGAGGTTGTCAACTTAGACTCACTGGTGCCTACTGTGACGTCAAGGAAAATCATTTCTTTGGGACTCGAGTTCAGCGTGAATTGGATGTCAGGGTGCCTGGAGTTTAGCCAAACATGAAATTGATCAAGTTCCGTCTGGCTCCCCTGCCACAGGAGCCAGACGTCATCAATGTATCTCAGCCATTGAATGATATGGTCTGAGAAGGGATTGTTGCTGTAAACAAATCTCTCCTCATATTGTGCCATATACAACACCGCCAGCTCCGGCGCATATGGACAGCCCATGGCCGTCCCTTTGATTTGTATGAAGAAGTTGTTCTCGAACTTGAAGTAGTTGCTCCGCAGAGTAATTTCCGCCAATGCAAGGATAAATGAAGAAGGCACTCGGTGGGGTCTTTCTCGTTGTTCGAGATACAGCTCAATTACCTCAAGTGCTTCGTCCTGCGGTATTTGGGTGTATAACGATGCGACATCCAATGTCACCATCAAATCAGAAGGTTCATTGAATGTGCGCCCCTCAATCCGGGTGATAAAGTCTGTGGTGTCCCTGAGGTGCAATTTCACTTTTGTTATGCAAGGTTTCAAAAAGAAGTCAATATATTTTGAAATGGGTTCTAACACAGAGTCGCAACCGGACACTATGGGTCTTCCAGGTGGTGCCTTCTCGTTTTTATGAATCTTGGGTAAGAAATAGAGTATTGGTGTCCTTGGTGACTTTTTGTTCAGATATTCAAACTCTTTAGGCCCTAAGAACCCTTCGTCCAAGCCTGTCTGCGTGATTCTACCTATTTTGTCCTGGATGGCGAGGACGGGATCTTCTTTGGACGGTCTGTACCACTCCCGATTATTAACATGTAGTTGTCCTTCAGTGAGGTACATGGGACGAGGCCAAAGGACCACCGCCCCACCTTTATCTGCTTGCTTTATAACAATTGACGTGTCAGATTTCAGATCACCAATTGCTTTTTGAATACCTTTACTGATGTTATTTTTAACAAAGCTGTTCTTCTTCTCAAGTTTGGTGAGTGAGGACAACACCGCCTGTTCGAAAGCAGTTATTTGTTTCGGAATATTTGTGGTCGGGGTGAATTTAGATTTAACTCTTAGTCCAGTGGTTTCTTGTGTTGACGTCATTTCGGCACCAGCGAAGTAAGTTTTCAGCCTGACTTTGCGACAGAAGTCGAGTGCCTCCAATTTCAATTTGGTGAAATCAGTTTTCTTGGTAGGGACAAATTTAAGGCCCAGATTTAGAAGCATTTCCACATCTCTCGATAATTCTTTATCAGAAAGATTTACTATGGTGGACAGGTTCAATTGTTGTAGTTCTTGTTGCGAGTGCGCATTTGCCACGGTTGTTTGAAACGTGTCCGTGTTTGTCCGCCCCTGGATAAAAAAGGAGTCGATCCTCCTCTTGTTCCTCGCGTTTTAGGGTTGGACTGTCTAGAATCAGAGGAAGAATCGGAAGAGGTGGTGTCAGAGAATGTAATGAATCTGTTTCTGGACCTCCCAATTAGATGAAACCTTAGCCAGCACACGGCCAGTTACAAGGGGTGTGCCACAAGGCTCTATTCTCAGCCCCTCACTTTTTAATGTTTATATGGCCCCCCTGGCCAATCTCATTAGGGCACATGGATTTGACGTGTTATCATATGCTGATGACACGCAAATACTTGTTACCCTTGAACATGATATTAATGACACCAAAAAACGCTTTAAAAAGTGCTTAATAGAGGTTAAAAACTGGATGAGTCTAAACCATTTACAACTAAACGGCGCAAAGTCTGAAATAATGACTTTCGGTCAAGCCAGTGTACACTGGTCTCAGGACTGGTGGCCCCCGGAAATGGGGGAATGTCCGGTCCCAAAAGAATCTGTCCGCAATCTTGGAATCCACATGGATAATAAATTATCCATGAAGGACCATGGAACCACACTGTTGGAACCTGTTTTGGAATCATGCGAAGTCTCCGCAGAGCTTTTAAATGGATACCAAAAGAAGCACGCAAAGTTCTAGTTCAGGGCCTTATTATAAATAGGCTAGATTACTGCAACTCCATTCTGCTTGCCATAAATGAATGCCACATGAAGAGACTGCAAGTTGTTCAGAACACTGCTGCCCGTCTGATTTTAGGACTCCCAAAACGATCCCCCTCCCTTCCTAGCCTGAAAAATCTACACTGGCTACCCATAAAAAAGAGAGTCATTTTTAAAACCATGTGTCTGGTCCACAAACATATGCATGGCACTGGACCCAAATACTGGAACCAAAAATTGACTTGGTACCAGCCCGGACGAGAACTGAGATCTAGCTATAAGTTCCAACTTACGCCATCTAGAATACAAACAGTCAGGAATGGGGGACGTGCTTTCTCACATATGGCACCTCTCCTATGGAACAAACTTCCTCTGAATATTCGTGCAACGACCGAGCACATGAGTTTCCGAAGATTGTTGAAAACATGGCTCTTCAGCTAGGTCTCTGCCTTTTCGTAAGATCTCTCTCCTTTTTACTCCGGGACTGTCCGCATGCGCCATGAGACTCCCTCACGGGACGTGATATGTTTTGCGCAATACAAATTTCCAGACTAGACTAGACTAGACATGTATTAAGGGCCCCTCTAGACTCCCCCGAGGTGTAAAAATCTTCTTTAAGAAAAGGATAGACCTGTTCAAGTCGGAATGTTTTGGAGTCTTTATCAAATTGGGTTGTTTTAATATTCAAAGTGTAATCTTTGAATGTAGCAATTTCCTTTTCTATTTTGTCAAGGAGGGCCTGCGCTTCACTAGTAGTCTGACTGTCGTTGATGGTTTTGATTAAATCTTCAATTTCCTTTTCTTCCTGACTACAAATGCGTTGAGCTGTCCCAATGGTGTGTACCATTAAATCTCTACTGCATTTAGTGTTAATTTGGCTGAAACCTTTCTTGTAATCAGCGTCCTCTGTAAAGATGACGGGAATGTTCTTAACCTGAAGGCCCCAGGGAATAGTCCCCGCTTTTAGATGTTTGAGTAAAAAGTAACTGTGAAGCTCAGTTCTAATATGCTTCTTCTGAAGCCTAATCAATTTGTCTGCCTCATTTTGTTGTTTAGCTGAGGTACTAAGGGTAATTGAAGAAAATGGCGAGGACTCAATGAGGTTTTGGATATGGCTTTCCGTGAAGGACAGCGTATCTTTGTCTGCCATGTTACGCAAGAGTCGAAACCCTTGCGAGCACCTGATGCTTACAAATTTGTAAGAGACGCTTGTTACGTCACTCCCGAACCACTCGGGCAATGGCCCGCTCAGAATATAGACGCAAAGGGGTGGTTGGGCCCAATGGGAGGGAGGGTAGGTAGGGCCACGCTAAAATTCAAAAAATTGTGATTACCTATGCCTCCAAACTGTGATTTAGACAACACTTTATTGTGGATAAACAATAGTTTATTCGTTTACCCCCGACATTGATTTATGTCATTGAGTTATGTCTTAGTTAGCGACAATTATTTTCATTGTTTTCAAACAACAGACATGAGATCACCGTCAACCTCATATCAGGCCATATACAATTCAACAAGTGATTTGTGCATATATACAGTGCAGAAATAATGATAATAATCCAACACAATTAAAGAAAAAACATTCAAACTCTTTACATGGACAAGAATTGTCATGGACAAAAATTCAGAAAAAGAACAGTTCACAGAAACAAATCACAATTACGAGGAGAGCGAGAGTAAGCAGTTTTTTTGTGAGGATTCAACTCTCAGCTCATCAGACACAATCAATATGTGCTATTGAAGAAAGAATGCCCAATTTGTGCAACAATCGTATTGACCCTTAGTGACAGGGAAAATGCCGACGCGTTTCGAATCCTGGGACTTGTTTACAGGATTCTCATCAGGGCGCTGTAATTGTGGTCCATGGGAACTGTTTGTGAAAAGAGGAAAGGGCGATTTTATTAAAGTATTTGGACCTCTAGCCATTTTAAAATCGTAAAGGACACGCATGGGGGTGCGGGTTACCTTGTATTTTGGTGCCATGGAAGGCTCCTACTTGAATGAAGGATCGTCTATGCCGCGTGGGGTTTGGGCTGCAACAGAGTACACCGTGTCAAGATTGTGTGTTACAAAAGATTATTGGATGACGGAGAGCTGCGTAAATTAAAAGGATTACCTTAGGTTTCAGCCGCCCTTCGGCAGGTGTGCCGGTAACGGAGTATTTAATTCTCCATGCTAGCTTGGTTTTATCTGAAATTGGAGAATTCAAGGGAGTGTTGGAATAAATCAATGTGGCAGAAAGCCTCGTGTCAAAAATTGGCATATCGCTGTGGGACTTACTTGTGTGCGAAAACGCAATGGCAGGTTCGCCGGTATTGGAGACTGTTTGGTTGTAGACCTACGGAGCAAAGAGGGAGACGGGTGTCAATTGTCTCATTAGTTGGAAGAGACATTGTGTCCCAGGGACGGATTGCGGGGCTTGGGTCTTACCGTCAGGTGACGCGGAGAGCTCTAATGTTCGAACTTGCTTGGAGCCGGCACACTCTGTTAGTGTTTGTGGCTGTCCTGTGCCAAGCCGGGTTCCTAAAGCAAAACACCATGTGATGTGTGCTCATCCAATCAGGGACAAGGCCGTTTTTGGTGCTTTCTGGGAATTGGAGTCAGGAATCGTGGTTAAGCCCGGTTGATTTCACTGAGGGAGTTGAGGCCCGTGTTGACGCTGTCAAATTTTAGGATTAGATATGCCTCTTTGCGAAGTAGCATAGTTTCCACATCTGGATAGCGTTTTGGGTCAATCCAAACCAATGCCGTCCATTTAAAATCATTCTCGCTGTGATTGAGTTTACATTGGGAAAACAAATCAACCCATCAATGCAAGAATTACTCAACACCGTTCTCGCATCAAGAAAAAAGTCATATCTGCGCCAATGGTGGAACATTTTCTGAACAACAATCACAGCGAGAATGATTTTAAATGGACGGCATTGGTTTAGATTGACCCAAAACGCTATCCAGATGTGGAAACTATGCTACTTCGCAAAGAGGCATATCTAATCCTAAAATTTGACAGCGTCAACACGGGCCTCAACTCCCTCAGTGAAATCAACCGGGCTTAACCACGATTCCTGACTCCAATTCCCAGAAAGCACCAAAAACGGCCTTGTCCCTGATTGGACGAGCACACATCACATGGTGTTTTGCTTTAGGAACCCGGCTTGGCACAGGACAGCCACAAACACTAACAGAGTGTGCCGGCTCCAAGCAAGTTCGAACATTAGAGCTCTCCGCGTCACCTGACGGTAAGACCCAAGCCCCGCAATCCGTCCCTGGGACACAATGTCTCTTCCAACTAATGAGACAATTGACACCCGTCTCCCTCTTTGCTCCGTAGGTCTACAACCAAACAGTCTCCAATACCGGCGAACCTGCCATTGCGTTTTCGCACACAAGTAAGTCCCACAGCGATATGCCAATTTTTGACACGAGGCTTTCTGCCACATTGATTTATTCCAACACTCCCTTGAATTCTCCAATTTCAGATAAAACCAAGCTAGCATGGAGAATTAAATACTCCGTTACCGGCACACCTGCCGAAGGACGGCTGAAACCTAAGGTAATCCTTTTAATTTTCGCAGCTCTCCGTCATCCAATAATCTTTTGTAACACACAATCTTGACACGGTGTACTCTGTTGCAGCCCAAACCCCACGCAGCATAGACGATCCTTCATTCAAGTAGGAGCCTTCCATGGCACCAAAATACAAGGTAACCCACACCCCCATGCGTGTCCTTTACGATTTTAAAATGGCTAGAGGTCCAAATACTTTAATAAAATCGCCCTTTCCTCTTTTCACAAACAGTTCCCATGGACCACAATTACAGCGCCCTGATGAGAATCCTGTAAACAAGTCCCAGGATTCGAAACGCGTCGGCATTTTCCCTGTCACTAAGGGTCAATACGATTGTTGCACAAATTGGGCATTCTTTCTTCAATAGCACATATTGATTGTGTCTGATGAGCTGAGAGTTGAATCCTCACAAAAAAACTGCTTACTCTCGCTCTCCTCGTAATTGTGATTTGTTTCTGTGAACTGTTCTTTTTCTGAATTTTTGTCCATGACAATTCTTGTCTATGTAAAGAGTCTGAATGTTTTTTCTTTAATTGTGTTGGATTATTATCATTATTTCTGCACTGTATATATGCACAAATCACTTGTTGAATTGTATATGGCCTGATATGAGGTTGACGGTGATCTCATGTCTGTTGTTTGAAAACAATGAAAATAATTGTCGCTAACTAAGACATAACTCAATGACATAAATCAATGTCGGGAGTAAACGAATAAACTATTGTTTATCCACAATAAAGTGTTGTCTAAATCACAGTTTGGAGGCATAGGTAATCACAATTTTTTGAATTTTAGCGTGGCCCTACCTACCCTCCCTCCCATTGGGCCCAACCACCCCTTTGCGTCTAGCTCCTGCAAGATGGCGGCGCCCTGGAGGGTGTACGCTTTCGTTTTCCATTTGCTTTGTTTGGGCGGGGTTTGGTCTGTAACGCGTTGGTGTTAGCGTCTGTTTGCCCCTGTTGATCGCTGTTCCTCTTGTGTGATTCGGCTTTACCTGCGATTTCTTTCTGTTTACGCCCTGCTGCCTTCTGGTAGCACCCGCTAGAGCGTTTTTCTTTCACTCTTTGCCTCTAACAATATGGCCGCGCCCAGGGTGTTTTTCCACTATCGGTTTTGCTCAGCGGTGTTCGGCGTGCTTGTTTTAGTTTGGAGGGGAAATGCGGCACGTTAACGTTACCGTTGTTAAGTGTCTAGGTGCCCCTGACCTTCTTTGGTTTTTCCAGCGATACTTTTGCCACCTTGTTCGTTATTCGGAGGTTTCTCCTCCCGGTGCCCTCTTGCTGCTTTCTTCTTGCTCCTGCTCCATTCCTCTTTCTTTAGCTCAGTTTTGCCTGCTCAGCGATGTTGACTGCGCGCTATTTATTTAGCTAGAGTCCCGGGCCACCAGTGTCTTATGCCCCTCCCAAAAGATGGCAGCGCTCTCGGTGGGTGTATTCTTCGGTTCTCGTTCAGTGGCGGTCGGCTTCAGGGTCTGATCCGTGACCAGACCTAGATACACCATCTATGACTGGACCCTTGTAATTGTTTCTACATTTTTTTGGTACCGCTGTATCACAGGGGTGGCTGCACTGGGTACCGCTGTACTAGGTGCTGGTACCAGAACCTATATATTTTTCATTTAACTTAAGAGAGTGCCCCTTAGAGATTCCCCGTTCCCACAACATGGCCTCTTGGAGTCAGATTGTGGCCACCCTCCCCCCTTATGTAGCCTTTTGAAAGCTTTTCTAGATCTCAGTGTTGCGACCAGTCAATCAGATCATTCAGTACAGGAGTACCAGCATCAGTACAGAAATGAGTGATGGTAGAAAAAGCTCCATTAGCCAATCAGAACAGGATATTTTTCAAAAAGAATTTTGTTGCGGGATCGCCGCTGGTCCAACCGTCTAGATATAACTAACTTTTTTGAGAGTGAACCTCTTCATGCTCAATCCAAGCCTCTTTTTAATGCTAATTTCTCAAAGAGCTGAACAAATGTATACTAGATCACAAAAAGCCTGCCTTCTGAGTAAAGCTCTAACTTTTTGCCGAATTTGGTGTAACTATATCCAGCCATTTTTTCTGTATTGGACAGTAAAGTTTCCTCTACGAATTAAAGGAGAAATCACACTTTTGGGACCATGCTCCTGACGGATCGGCACAAAACTTTCCATGAAGGTGGCAAAGACGATGAATTTTGTTTGTTGGAAAGTTTTGGGGTGATTTTTCAAACAGCGGTAAAGTAAGTAACAAAAACAGAAAAAGCTTTTCCTATGGAAAGTTATACCTAACTAGAACTAGCCTGTAGCAACCCCCACCTTGTGGTGTTATATACATTTTACACAGTAGTTTTAGATAGGTCAGACCTTTCATTTCCATAGCAAGAGTGTTTATTGTTTTGCTAAGTACTTTGGACCCGTTTGTAGAATCCTCATGAAATTTTCCCAAAAAAGTTCATCCACCTGAGCTTCTTTCTGTAAAGTTTTGCTGTGATCCCTTAAGCGGGAGCCAAAAAGAAGGTGGGTCCCCAAAAACCTTTTCCCGATGCAAATTCCATATGGAAAATTAGAATCAACAACCGGATTCGAGGAGCCACAAAGGAGGAAGGCAGAAACAGCTCCCTCTCCAGTGATGTGCATTAATTTCATTAATGGATTCCTGAATTAACGGTCCTGGTATGTCTAAAATGTAACCACTTCATATATAGTCTGGAACACATTTTATATGCTAATTTCTCGAAAACTACTGGTTGGATTTATACCAACTCAAGTAAAAACTAGGCACTTCCTTGACTAAAGTTTTGTTTACATGCCAAATTTGGCCAGCTTTTTTCTTTGTTTTTTTGTTTGGAGCAGCAATGAATCTTATGGGAGTTGAAGTGGGGTTGTTACTTTTGCCCCCCTTCCCTATTTTTAGTCCCTCTATTGACAGATCTTCGTAAAACTTGCCATGGAGAACCCAAAGTGTATGTATTGTTTTGTGAAGTTTCATGTACATTTGTTGAACTGTGACAATGGTTTTAAGAAAGCTAAAAAGCCATTTCTTTGGAAAGTCTATAACTACAGAGGTGCTATCACCGCCACTTAAATATATATATGTATCATCTCCACAGAATCGATGTTCTTTCTAAATTGTCAGATTGAGAACACCAGATCAGTACTTGTAAAGTGTGGGGACAGAGGAAAACATGAATTTGCTCGTGTCATGTAGCATTTACAAAGCTTATTGTGAGCATGATTAGTCCCCCTTCCGTTTCCTTTTGCCATTACAGTCTTTCTCTTGAGAGTGCTTGAGTCATCCAAGGATCAAAATGTCTGATCCGTGCTATGAATTTTGATTGCAGGCTAACCACCTTGGCAAGGAGAACAAAAATGCTCTCAGCAGTAAAGAAAATGTGCATTGGCAGATTTCCAGAGAAATGTAGCAAAAATCTTGACGACAAACGCTCGCACACACACAACGAATAGACATGTATTCATGGAGACTGCCTTGCCTGGAGACTCTGATGCCTGCAGAATTCTAAGCAGTTCCTTTGGGGGAAAGCAGTCTTTGTTAGTAAGAACCATTGTTTGAAGTTGTTCATTACAAGTCCCGCCGAAGACAGTTGTACTGTTAGTGAAGCGGCGCAGCGAACAGTCAATGCAGGCATCTTAAAGAAGTATTAGGTTCGAATTGAGACAGTATTCACTGTAAAAACAAGCTAAGAAAACCTATAAAAAGAATAAAGCATGCAAGTTCCAATGAAAAAAGAAACACACTTAGGGCTAGATGTACGGCCATTGGATTTTGCAACTCGCAAATTGCGACAAATTGCGAGTCGCAATTTGTGAGTCGCAAAATCCAATGTACAACAGTGTCTCAGACACTGTTTGCGATTTCCAATGGGGTCGCAAATTGGTATGTAACTGTTACCACGCATCTTTTACCACGCATACCATTACCACGCACACTTTTACAACGCAGGTCATTTTACAACGAATACCTTTACAACGCATTACACTACAACGCACATACTATTACAACCATACCATTACAACGTAAGTATAAGTATAGGTAAGTTTATCTTTTTTTTAAAACATTTATTAGGGGTATTGGGTTATGGGGTACAGGGGTCTTTTTAGGTTTCAGGGTTGGGATTGTGTTTTGGGGTACAGGGGTATTTTTAGGTTTCTGGGTTGGGATTGGGTTTTGGGGTACAGGGGTATTTTTAGGTTTCTGGGTTGGGATTGGGTTTTGGGGTACAGGGGTATTTTTAGGTTTCTGGGTTGGGATTGGGTTTTGGGGTACAGGGGTATTTTTAGGTTTCAGGGTTGGGATTGGGTTTTGGGGTACAGGGGTATTTTTAGGTTTCAGGGTTGGGATTGGGTTTTGGGGTACAGGGGTATTTTTTGGTTTAAGGGTTGGGATTGGGTTTTGGGGTACAGGGGTATTTTTAGGTTTTAGGGTTGGGATTGGGTTTTGGGGTACAGGGGTATTTTTAGGTTTCAGGGTTGGGATTGGGTTTTGGGGTACAGGGGTATTTTTAGGTTTCAGGGTTGGGATTGGGTTTTGGGGTACATGGGTATTTTTAACATATATATTTACAAATAATAAAATTAAAATTAATATTATTAATTAAATTATTTAATAATAAAATAAAAAATAATTAAATAAAATATATTTAAAATTATTATTTACATTATATATTAATATTATATACTTACCTATACTTACGTTGTAATGGTAAGGGTTATAATAGTATCTGCGTTGTAGTGTAATGCGTTGTAAAGGTATTCGTTGTAAAATGACCTGTGTTGTAAAAAATGCGTGGTAATGGTATGCGTGCTAAAAGTATGCGTGCTTACATCATATATCCTCGCAAATTGCATGCCTCATGAATATTAATGAGGCTGTCGCAATTTGTGACCCATTGGGAATTGCTGGCACTCCCAGGGATGGTGGCCTGCTGGGACTGCTTTGTCAATAAAGCAGTTTAAAAAATGTTTTAACCCGTTTTCCTTAAAGAAAAACGCGATGCATTTAAAAAAGAAAATGAAACTTTTCAGTTTAATTTTTTAAGGGCAGGCAGTGGTCCCTGGTCTGACTGCTCTTAAAAAATATTTACGCACCCATTCACAAAGGGTAGGGGATCCCTTCCCGTTTGCGAATGGTTTACCACCTACTTGAAGCAGGTGGTAAACTGCGAGTGTTTTGCAACTGCAAATGTGGGTGCAAAACACTCATACATGGCAAAAGCACTCGCTATTAGGAAGGGACACCCTTGGCACACCCCTTCCTAATAGCAAGCACTATCCCTATCTTGCGAGTCAGTAATAGATTAGCCACTCGAAATATAGGGTTAGTACATTGTGCCACAGTTTATTGCAGTTGCAAACGAGCCAAATGCCCCTTTGCGACCGCAATTAATAGTCGTACATCTGGCCCATAGTTTTGGGTAATTTACTGTTTTTGCCTCTTATTTGTTGTTCTTCATGGGAAGTTTTAGTACCGTATGTGAAATGGCGTTGGCAAGATAACCTGGTGTTGACACTGATATTTCAGTACTAGAATATATAATACAGGCATCTGATGTGTTGTATTTTAGCACATTTTTGCGGTCTCACCACATACATCTTTGCAGACCTATAGACAGTGCTACACAAAGTGGCTTCAGGTCAAATCTTGTTCATGATTAAATGGATGTCTTACATATCAGTTGCCTTCCCTTTATTGAATGACTTTCTTCCCTATTCTCCCTGTGTCCTCCCCTGGAAACGTAATTGGTTATCTCTTGCTTTTGATTGGATAGGGTGTAGACTTCCAATGTTGATGTCAAGGGGTTATTATTTTAATCATGTATTATTTTGCACTCCAGCAGAAGTCTTATCTTGCTCTCCAGAGTATGCTCACAATTTTTCCCATGCTCCCCCTTCAACCACCCCCATCTTTCCCCTACAGATCCATCCCAGTGCTCCTCCATAGCACACCTACCAATGGCTTTTCCCTTCCCCTCACTCATCCATTCTCATGAGTCATGAGTAATGTAAAATGTGAGGTCATAAGCAGTGCATTGCTGGGGTGTTAGTTATAGTTAGCTCAGCTATCTATAACTGCTGATTTTCGCCTGTAACCTTTGTTTTTTCAGTATGTATGTATGGGTGAGTGAGTGGTTGTCTGAGCGTCTGTATGGGTGGGTGGGTGAGGGGGTGAGGCGGTTTGTTACTGCTTGTATGGATAAGTGTGTGGGTGAGTCAGTGGCTGTATGGGTTAGTGAGTTTGTGTGTGAGGGGCTATTAGATTTTGGGGTCTCTAGTTGGCACAGGTAGGTACTTGTGACAAATAGGGACCCTGGCTTCTAGTCAGGGTAAGGGGGATACACTCTTTAGATAACCCCTGCTCACCCCCTTGGTACCTTGGCACGAGCAGACAGGCTTATCAAAGGCAATGTGTAAAGTATTTGTACCAACACTCACAGTAACACAGTGAAAACACCACTAATGGACTCCACACCAGTTTAGAAAAATAGAAGTATTTAATCTAGACTAGACAAGACCAAAACGACAAAAATCCAACATACACAGTTCAAGAATATGGTTTCAAAAGAGTTCTTAAGGTTGCGTTAAAATAATCCACAGTTGCCTCACGTTTTAGCCAACGGTATCTTCAGATGCGACAAAAGTTCCAAGTGAAAGCTGCAGCGTTGAAAAACAAGCGATGCGTCACTCCTGAGACCCTGGGGAGGCGATGCGACAACCCCGCTGGACGCAGCGGGCGTGTTGCAGTGACTCGGGTCTGTATGGCGAGGGATGCGATAACTTGTGTGGATTCCGGTGCGCAGGTTTCGTAGGAAGCGTCTCGCAAAGGTACGATGCGACGATCTTCGGGACGGCGAAGGTCTCAGGTGCGGCGACGATACGCAGCGTCGATCCTCTTCTCTCGTGGTCTCTCAATGCGATGGTTCTGCGACGACTCTCGCAGCGACGTGATGCGGTCCGCAAGCAGGCAGTGCGACGATCTCACCCAGTGACGACAGGCTCTGCGACGATACTCGCAGCGATGGTACTTTTCCCGCACCGGAGCGATGCGTTCTGCAAGCGAAGGATGCAGCGGCGGGAATTTTCTCGCACTGACGGAGATGCGCTCTGCAAGCGAGTGATGCGTGAAACTTGGTAGAAAGACTCCGGTTCTTCTTGTCAAGCTTCCCAGCCAACAGGTACAACTTCAATAGACACCACAACTGGCCCAAGAACTCTAGGAAGGACAGAACTCTCTCAACAGAGTTCAGGGGGGAAGCTGGGGGTGAAGTCCTTTTGTTCCTGGGACTTCTTAACAGGGAGCCAGCTGAACTCAGGCCCTTGGAGATCACTTCAAGCAAGGGGACACAGCACAAAGCAAAGTCCTTCCCTTCTCCTTAGCAGCAAAGCAACTGCCGGTCAGCTCACAAACACACAGCAGGACAGTCCTTCCTCTTCAGTCTTCCAGCTTTCTCCTTGCAGAGGTTCCATCTTGATTCCAGGAAGATCTATTTTTCTGTAGTCTAGGGTTCTATACTTATATACCCCTAAAAGTCTTTGTTCCCTTTGTGCAGGAGGGCTCTGAGCCCGGTCTGAACCAGTTCTTGGTGTTCCTTGAGCACTTTGTTTTCCTGGCCTCTCCTTTCCTTTCAGAGAGAGGGGCAGGGTCGTCAGCCGCCCAGCAGGAGGTGGAGCCAGCATTGTGGAAGGCAGGCACAGCCCTATTCAGGCCCAAGTACTACCCTCTCCCACCACTCTAGATGCAGATTGAGCTATTCAGCCCAGGGATGGCCCACTCAGCCTCTGGGAACCATCCAGCCCCTGCCACTCACAAACCAGACAGTCAATTCAAAAACAGGCCAAGGCACATAGAAAGGTCAGACAAGAGAACAGCAACTTTCTAAAAGTGCTGTTCTCAAACACAGGATTTACAAACCACCTTTCCTAAAAGATGTGTTATTAAATTCTGAGTTCAGGGATTCCAGACTTCTATGTCCTATCTTGCTCCTATGGGACGATAGCCTTACAATAGTGACAAACGAAAATGGCTGTAATTCACTACCAGAGCATGTCACCTGCCCTAGTACATGCTCTACCTTTCACATACACTGCACCCTGCCCAGGGGGGTACCTTGGACCTTCCATAGGGGTGTCCAGTGTGTACAGAAAGTGAAGGTTAGGCCTGGTCAGTGGGGACACTGGACAGGCTGACATGGCAGTCCACAGACTGCACACAGGTACTACGGTGGCAGGCCTGAGACACCATTTTAGGGCTACTCATGTGGGTGGCACAATCAGTGCTGCAGGCCCACTAGTAGCATTTGAATCACGAGCCCTGGCACACTTAGTGCACTTTACTAGGGTCTTCTTAATAATACAAATATACCAATCATGGATAACCAATTACATTTACAATTTACTCAGGGAGCACTTGCACTTTGACACTGATCAGCAGTGGCAAAGGGCCCAAAGCATCTAAACCAGCAAAAACGAAATCCAGCAAAGCTTCTAAAATACAGGAGGTAGTGGCAAAAAGTCAGGGGAAACCACACCAAAGATGCCAGGTCTAACAGGGGCTATATGGGTGAGTGAATGTGTGTTTGTCTGTGTGGGTGACTGAGTGGATGTAAAAACAACAGTTGATGGACAGAATGCAGAACAATGTCATACATTCACCCCAGTACAGAGATATGGGCCTAAATCCATCTTTATTTTGCTAACCACACCACCCCAGTTCAGACATGGCCATATGCAAATCAGCCTTGACCCTGTGCCTCATGGGAACAGTCCAGCCCGAACTGCCAAACCATGTCTTCCCTGGACCAGAATCAAGCATCCTAGGACCGGTTTCTGGCTATCAGCCGTCATCAGCCAGGATAGCTTGACTGCAAAAACAACAGTTGATGGACAGAATGCAGAACAATGTCATACATTCACCCCTGTACAGAGATCTGGGCCTAGATCCATTGTTATTTGCTCACCACACCACCCCAGTTCAGACATGGCCATATGAGTGGATGTGTCAGTGGTATATGTATGAGTAACTGGTTATGTGAAAGGCAGTATAGGTGAGTGAATGCGAAAGTGGCTGTATGGGTGAATGTGTGCTTGTATCACTGACTGTTGAATTGCCTGCAGTATCGTTGCTTAGCGCTTCTTGCATCAAACTGTGTCATTTGAATTGCCTGCAGTATCGTTGCTTAGCGCTTCTTACTTCAAACTGTGTCATTTGAATTGCCTGCTGTGCGCTCTGTGTTCCGCTTTGATTATTTCACTGTTCTGATTGCCAGCGCGACTTTCCGACCTGTAAAGCGTATTCCCCCCAAGCGCCCTCCATTTTGTTGTTGTTGTGCTCCTACCTAGCCCGCCCGCCTCCCAGCTGAGACGCCCTCCCACAGACTACTTCAGCGCTCCGTTACCTGGAAGCGCTGTGACTCACTCGACGCTTGCCAGCTGAGTGGTCGCTCCCTTGAGCAGCGGTATCGTTGCTTAGCGCTTCTTGCTTCTAACTGTGTCATTTGAATTGCCTGCAGTGTCATTGCTTAGCGCTTCTTGCTTCAAACTGTGTCATTTGAATTGCCTGCAGTATCGTTGCTTAGCGCTTCTTGCCTCAAACTGTGTCATTTGAATTGCCTGCAGTATCGTTGCTTAGCGCTTCTTACTTCAAACTGTGTCATTTGAATTGCCTGCTGTGCGCTCTGTGTTCCGCTTTGATTATTTCACTGTTCTGATTGCCAGCGCGACTTTCCGACCTGTAAAGCGTATTCC
Source organism: Lissotriton vulgaris (assembly GCF_964263255.1). Classification (NCBI taxonomy): domain Eukaryota; kingdom Metazoa; phylum Chordata; class Amphibia; order Caudata; family Salamandridae; genus Lissotriton; species Lissotriton vulgaris. The sequence goes on along the minus strand of NC_141691.1, from coordinate 733,398,910 downwards.
CCCCAAGCGCCCTCCATTTTGTTGTTGTTGTGCTCCTACCTAGCCCGCCCCGCCTCCCAGCTGAGACGCCCTCCCACAGACTACTTCAGCGCTCCGTTACCTGGAAGCGCTGTGACTCACTCGACGCTTGCCAGCTGAGTGGTCGCTCCCTTGAGCAGCGGTATCGTTGCTTAGCGCTTCTTGCTTCTAACTGTGTCATTTGAATTGCCTGCAGTGTCATTGCTTAGCGCTTCTTGCTTCAAACTGTGTCATTTGAATTGCCTGCAGTATCGTTGCTTAGCGCTTCTTGCCTCAAACTGTGTCATTTGAATTGCCTGCAGTATCGTTGCTTAGCGCTTCTTACTTCAAACTGTGTCATTTGTTCAAATCTGTTTTTATTGTGAACACAGCGATAAGCCTACAACCCCTTTCTGGAGCCGGCCGCGCATAGAAAAGCCAGTAGGTAAAACTAGACAGGGGAGATGGAGTCATTAACACAGCGCCCTGCCTACAACCCCCGGAGGGGGGGGGCGGCCGCGTGGCTTAGGGGAGAGCAGAGCAAGAGGTGGCCATAAGCTGGCAATGCGTCGTTGTGTGGGGTAGACACGTATGTGAGGAATAGCAATGGTGTCACATTTTCAACAGGCCCAACAGGGACCTAACTGCCCCAAAGAGGGGTAGAAGCCAGAGTGGCAAGTAGGAAGGAAGTAAAGTCGGGAAAGAAGCTAGCAGTGACAAGGTGAAGAGGAGGCAGAGGGGTGCACCCGTGGCCACAAACAGGAAATGCAAAACACAAAGCGGCACTGGGGGTAGCGGTTAAGAGTCTAGTCTGCTGGGGTCAGCAGGGATGAGGGCGTCCTCGAACAATTGCAGAGCGCGAAGCCTGGGAGGCATGTGGCGGGCATAGCTGATGGAGCACAAGAGGCGCACTAGGGGTTCCCACACTGCCTTGAAGCGCACCCCCCTGGATTGTATCCGCGCTGTGAGGAGTTCCATAGTCAGGACCTGCCAGAGGCGCACGAACCAGGATGCTATCGGCGGCGCCTCTGCTCGCTTCCAGTACAGGGCAATGAGCTGTTTGGCAGCACCTAACATGTGAAGGGTGAGGATCCATTCGCTGCGCGTGAGGGCTCTAAGTGTGGGGGGTCGGATGCCCAGTAGAAGTGTGCAAATCTCTTCAGGGAGGGGGAAACCCAACACCTTCTTGATGTGACTGAGGACCTCCTTCCAAAAGACAGCTAGGGTAGGGCAGGACCACCAGATGTGTACGAAGTCACCAGTCGCAGTGCCACACCTCCAGCACAACGGCGAGGAAGCGGGGAACATTTTGCTGAGTCGCAGGGGGGTGTAGTACCATTGCGTCAGCATCTTGTATGCGTTTTCCCTTTGCGGGATGCTGCGGTAGGTTTTGGGGATGTCGTTCCAGAGCCGAGTCCATTGAGAGGGCGTGATGTCAGTGCCTGTCGCCGACTGCCACTGCTTCTGATAGGGGTGTACAGGTGGGGCGGTGGGGTGCTGCAAGATGTTATAGATCTGGGAGATGAGCCGTTTCAGCCCCCCGAGGGATCGTGCCAACTTCTCAAAGGGGGTATATGCCCTAGTAGCAGCCTGGTACATGTCATCTCCCGAGGTCCAGTGGCGCAGCTGCGTATATTGTAAGTGGGCGGTGAGGGGGAGTCTAAATTCCTCCTTGCAGTCTAGCCATGTTTTAGGTGACCCGCCAAGAAAAAGGTCTCCTGCAACTCTGCAGTCGCCTTGCGTCCAGCTCTCAAAAGCTCGGGTCCGGGCAGCTGGGGGGAAGTGCGGGTTATCCGCAATGGGAGTGTGTGGAGAGGGAAACGTGGTGAGACCCTTGGCCACTGCCACCCTGTCCCATACTTCAAGAACCGTCCTCGTGGGGACCGCAAGATATGCATTTCTGGAACGTGCCGCCCGCGGTAACCAAGGCAGGTCCCATATGGTGCGCCCCGTGACCGATCGGTCCATGTGGAACCAGTGCTTGTCGCTTTCGCGTGCACCCCATTCGATCACGTACCGGAGGTGTGCCGCCCAATAGTAGTGGAGGAGATTCGGGCAGGCAAGACCGCCCCTGTCTCTCGGTTCCATCAGGACTTTCTGCGAGAACCGGGGTCTTTTGCCCCCCCATATGAAGGATGTGAGGTCACGTTGAAGGTTTCTGATGCAGTGAATCGGGATCGGGGTGGGGAGGCACTGGAAAACATACAGAATGCGGGGGAGGACGGACATCTTGACAGCGTTGAGCCGCCCCAGCCAGGAGATCATCAAGGGTTTCCATTTTCGCAGGTCAGCCAGAACTTCCTTGCGGCAAGAGGCCCAATTCCTCGAGGACCACGAGTCAAGATGGGGCGCGAGGTCCAGGCCCAGGTATTGAATATGGCTGTCCGCCCAGCGATAGGGCGTGACCCCCTGCAGGAAAGAGATCTCCTCGTCGGGGACGGTGAGGTTAAGCGCCCAAGACTTGGCGTGGTTGATTTTAAGGCCGGACGCCTGCTCAAACAGGGAAAGGGCTTCGTGCACCGCTGGGAAGGAGACCCGAGGGTTCGTAAGAGTAAGAATCAGGTCATCGGCGAAGAGCGCTACCTTATTAGTGCGCCCTCCGTGGGGGATACCATGAATGTCAGGGGTACGCCTAATCAGCTCCGCCAGCGGCTCAACCGCAAGGGCGAACAAGAGCGGCGACAGCGGGCATCCCTGCCTCGTACCCCTGTGGACCGAAAGCGGCGAAGTCAATTGGCCATTGACCCGGATTCGGGCTTGCGGTCCTAGGTAGGGGGCCATGCACCTGGCTATCATGATAGGGCCAAGACCTAGTTTCTTGAGGACCGCCCGCAGGAAGGTCCAATCGATCCGGTCGAAGGCTTTTTCTGCGTCCAGCGAGAGGAGACAAGCCGGTATTTTCCAATGGTGCACCTTTCCCACCAAGTGTGCCAGCCTGCGGACATTGTCGGCTCCCTGGCGGTCTCGGATAAATCCCACCTGGTCCTGATTCACCAGGCCCGGCATGTGTGGGTCAAGTCGTTTGGCCAAAACCTTGGTGTAAATCTTGAGATCAGTGTTAAGGAGGGCGATGGGGCGGTAGGAGGCGCACAGGTCCGGGTCCTTCCCAGGTTTGGGGATCAGGGCTATTTCCGCCAGACCCATGTCAGGGGAGGGGCCGACGGTATCAGAAAAGGAGCTGTATAGTCGCAACAGATGCGGGCGGAGCTGGGTCAAGAACAGGCGATAGAAGGCCAACGGTAGGCCGTCTGGCCCCGGGGTTTTCCCCACGGGGAGATCCTTGACAGCCTCCGTTATTTCCTCCTCCTGTAAGGGGCTCTCCAGCAAGGCCGCACACGCCGGGGACAGGGTGGACCCCCCCGTAGTCTGCGAGGACGGCCTCTCGGGCCTCCGGGGAGGTGGGCTCCTCGGCATATAGGGAGGAGTAGTAAGCAACAAAGGCGGCCTGCTTGGCCTTCTCGGCGGTGGCGCAAGTGCCGTCCTGCTGCTTGACGTTGGCGATGTGGGCCCTAGCGGTACGTGCCCGCAGCCTGCCGGCCAGTAGTCGGCCAACCTTGTCCCCACCCTCGTAATACCGTTGCTTGAGCGCTAGCAGGGAGTGTTCCGCCTTGTTGGTGCGCAGGGTGCGGAGTTGCCCCCGTAGGTTAGCTAGAGTTCTCTTTGACGCCCGCGAGGGGGAGGCCCGGTCCCGGGCCTCCGCAAGCTTGATTTCGCTAGCCAGGTCGGTTTCCAACTTGGACGCCTCCTTCCTCCGTGCTGCCGCCAGGGAGGTGATGTGACCCCGAATGGTGGCCTTGAAGGCGTCCCAGACCGTGTGAAACGGCAGATCAGGGGTGTCGTTAACGGCGAAATACGAGTCTATGGCGTCACGGATGCTGGCGACGTCGTCCGGGTCCCGAAGGATCCTCGGGGGGAGCGTCCATCGGCGTTCACGAGCGGCTTGGGACAGGGGGTCCTGTAGCAAGAGCTCCACGTGAGCGTGGTCCGACAGGGAGATGTCGGAGATAGCAGCAGCTAAAGAGTCTCGGGCCACCTCAAGGGAGGCGAAAAGATAGTCGATTCGGGAGTACGTCCTATGAGAGTGTGAGTAGAAGGAGTAGTCCCGGGCCCCCGGGTTGTGGTAGCGCCACACATCCACAAGCCCCAGGTCCCTTAGCTGTGTTCTAAGAGTGGAAGACATTGCTCCCGCTCCAGTAAAGGGGGCTCCCGCCCGATCTAGCTCGGGGTCCCAAACAAGATTGAAATCGCCGCCCAGGATCACATTATTGTCGCCCGATGGGAACTGCTCCCGCAGGAGTGTCTGGAGGTATTTGTCCTGCGACTGGTTGGGAGCATAGACACACCCAAGCGTGAACTGCGCACGGCCCAGCTGTATCGTGGCTCGGAGGAAGCGCCCGTCAGCACTTTTGAAAGGTTTCACGGGTCCCCGCCTAATGCCAGCCCTGCATAGGATTGCCACCCCCGCTGTCTTGGTGTCAGAGGATGCCCAGAACTGTGTAGGGTATCTAGGGTGGGCCATGCGTTTGGTGTCTCCCCTGAGAAGGTGCGTCTCCTGGAGGAGGATAATGTCAGGGGCGTGGTGTAGGAGGTAGCGCCATACCTGCTGCCGCTTGTTGGGGGAGTTGAGCCCTTTGACGTTGAGAGAGAGGACTTTCAAGGGTGTAGGGATGTTCGCTGTCATAGCACTAAGGGGGGGTGGAGTCGCGCATAACCCAGTGTAGCAGACCCTCCCGTAGACAATACAGCGGCAGCCACTTCTCGCCCCCAGCGCGTCAGCCCCCGCAGAACCCACCCCTCCACCCCACCGCAGGCGCGAGAAGAACGCGAAAGGAAAGGGCAGTATAAAAGTGAAGTAGGAAGAGAAAGGTGAGGAAAAAGAAGAAAGGCATAAAAAAGAAATCGAACCAAAACAGGCCAACAGGGCCAGTATACAATGTCCCAGGTACCGGACATCCTCTACCCGAGGGTTTGGATGAAGCCAGGAATGTCACTTCCTACAGGACAAAGGGAGGGAGCGGAGATCTGGGCAAGTGGAGTAGTATCAAATCGTCTCAGAGCCCATCCACCCCGCTGCCTAGAGGTAGTCCGGGGGTGCGTCAGGCTGCGGGGCCACTTGGTCCGTTCAGGCGCCAGTGGGGCGCAGGGGCTCTGCGGTGAAGTCCGTGACCTGAAGGAGGCAAAGAGCGTCGTCTTTTCCACGAACAACGGGGGTAGGCCACCATGGAGCCGGGAGACACGCTGAAGTGCCTAGAAGGCGAGCGTGTGCACAGGGTAGCTGGAGTCACAATGGCAACGTTCAGTGGCCATCTGGAGTCGAGGGGCAATCCCCACCCTCAGGTCCTGAAGCAGGGGGCTGGGAGGCTCGCTCCTCGCGGTCGCCCTCGAGGGAGCGGATGTGGGCAATGATGTCCTGCTTAGTCTGCGAGGTAGAAAGTGCGTCCACCGGAGGGGACCGCCGACGTCTGCGCACAGTGGACCATTCAGAGCGTGGAGGGGCCTTCTCCGAGCGGGGAGGACGCGTCGGGCTGTGATCTGGTGACTCCGGCATGTCCAGCAGTTGCGCCGCCTCTCGGTAGGACCTAAGTGACCTGCGCTTGCCCTCCCACCTGAAGATGAGTGCAAAGGGATGTCCCCACTGGTAAGAGATGTTGAGGGTCCGGAGCTTCTCTGTGATCGGGCGGAAGACTCGCCGTCTGTGGAGTGTGGTGGGGGCCAGGTCCTGGAAGATCTGGATCTTGTGGCCTTCGTATCGCAGGTCCGGGTTATCCCTAGCCGCCTTCAGGATGGCCTCCTTCTCGGTGAAGTAGTGGAGCCTGGTGACGATGTCGGGCAGGAGACCCGCTTTTCCTCCCGCTCCGAAGACACGGTGTGCGCGGTCTAGGCGCGGCGGGGGGGCGTCCTCTTCGCCCCACACCGCTTGCAAGAGTAGGGCCACATAGGCCATGGTATTAGTCCCCTCTTCTCCGAGTGGCACACCCCGTATGCGGAGGTTGTTGCGGCGTCCCCTGTTTTCCAAGTCTTCCCGTTTGATCTGGAGCTGGATATGCTGTTCCTCGAGGGTCGCCACTCTCCGCCAGATTTGTTCGAGGTCCTCAGTGCGGGAGTCGACCGTTCTTTCCAGGCCGTCGACGCGATCGCCGAGGTCGGTGACTTCCTTGCGCATTTCTTTGACGCAGGTGTGGACCTCCGTCCTGAGGGACCCAATTTCAGTCTTCAGATCAGCCATAAAGGAGGTCATGAAGGCCTGCGTCACCGGTGGGGAGTCGGGTGGCGGTGGGGGCTTCCCCCCTAACGGTGCCGAGGGCCCTCCGGAGGGTGATGGCGAGCCCGCCTTACCCCACATAGAGGCTACTGACGCCCCTCTGGTCGTCGTGGGTGTGGGGTCCGGTTTATTCCCCTTGCCGCTGGTCATGGTCCACGTGGGCCGCACTCAAATAGAGGAAGTCCAGGCCGTGGAGGGGCCGCCGGAGCTAGGGTGGGCAGCGCACCCGAGAAGATGAGGCAGCGCGGAGGCAGGGGAGGCGGCGGAGAGGTGAGGACTGTAGATGGGCCACAGCAGGCCGGGCCGGTGTCCGCAGGCGGGGGGCCTCTCGCAGTCTCGTGGTGCGGCTCAGTCCCCCAGCGCCGCCCAGGTCAGGGCCTCCTCTCAGTGTAGCAAGGAGTGTCCAGGAGGGCCCCTGCCTCCCAGCGGCGGGGAGCCCAGTGTCAAGGGGTAACAGGCAGCAGAGATCCCTGGGGTCCCCGCGTGCGCACAGCAGGGTCACCCAGTCCGGGGTCCGCCAGGCGTGGCAGGGCCGGGTCTCGGCAGCAAGGTGGCCAGGGGTCGGTGGCTGCAGGGCTGGGGCCCACCAAGGCTCAGGGGTCGCCAATGCACAGCGGCTCAACAGCGCGCCAGGCCGCAGTCCATGTGTCCAGGGCGGCTGGGGGCGCTCAGGCTGGGATTGTCGGTGTGTGGGGGTCGGCCCTCCGCCAAAGGGGGGAAGTGGCGGGAAGACCAACCGCCGGGCCCCGCAAGCGTCGGGCCCCTCCGGGAGATGGCAGGCGGGGGGGGGGCAGCGCGCTGCAGCTCACCGTCTGGGCCCAGCGACGGGCGATGGAGTCCCGACCAGGGCTCGCGTGCACGGGGGCCACCGGCAATCCCACAGATCCGGGCCTGGTTTTCCCGCCGAGGCCGGGGACTCAGGTAGGAGCGGCGTCCGGGCCGCCGCTGCGCCTCTCGCTGGTGGCAGTCCGGCAGTCCGGCTCTAGCAGCTCCGGCGCGGCTCCGCCGGCGACAGACTGGGGCCGCTGGTCCCGCACGGCTGCAGGTGAGGCCAGGAGTGCTCCGGTGTCCCCTCCGGGCCGCAGTGCCGGTCCTCTCCCCAGGGGCTCGTCCCGACACCCCAGTAGCAGTCTCTGGGCAAGATGGCGGTCAGCGACCGTTGGCGGGGATCCCACCGGCTGGTGGTGTGGCCGTAGGAGCTTTCACGGCCGCGTCTCTTCGCCGATAAGGGGCACCAGCAGGGACCGTGATGTGTGGGGGTCCCCAGGAGTGATTACCCCCCGAAAACTACGCTGAAGCAGGCGAAATAAAGCAGCGGGGCGACGGAGCTCAAGTGAGACACGTCTGCTCACATCGCCGTCGTAGCCACGCCCCCCAAACTGTGTCATTTGAATTGCCTGCTGTGCGCTCTGTGTTCCGCTTTGATTATTTCACTGTTCTGATTGCCAGCGCGACTTTCCGACCTGTAAAGCGTATTCCCCCCAAGCGCCCTCCATTTTGTTGTTGTTGTGCTCCTACCTAGCCCGCCCCGCCTCCCAGCTGAGACGCCCTCCCACAGACTACTTCAGCGCTCCGTTACCTGGAAGCGCTGTGACTCACTCGACGCTTGCCAGCTGAGTGGTCGCTCCCTTGAGCAGCGGTATCGTTGCTTAGCGCTTCTTGCTTCTAACTGTGTCATTTGAATTGCCTGCAGTGTCATTGCTTAGCGCTTCTTGCTTCAAACTGTGTCATTTGAATTGCCTGCAGTATCGTTGCTTAGCGCTTCTTGCCTCAAACTGTGTCATTTGAATTGCCTGCAGTATCGTTGCTTAGCGCTTCTTACTTCAAACTGTGTCATTTGAATTGCCTGCTGTGCGCTCTGTGTTCCGCTTTGATTATTTCACTGTTCTGATTGCCAGCGCGAATTTCCGACCTGTAAAGCGTATTCCCCCCAAGCGCCCTCCATTTTGTTGTTGTTGTGCTCCTACCTAGCCCGCCCCGCCTCCCAGCTGAGACGCCCTCGCCCCTCCCCCTCCACTATCCATATATGACAGGAGTTCCCGCGCGCAGCGACCGCGCCCAATCCGCGCCGAAGGTGCGCCAAAGGTAAGCCCGTCTACGCCCGTCCGCGCCTGGACCGCGCCCAGCGCCAGACCCCCTGCCCCTCGCGCTGCCCAGCCCCCCCGCATTACCTACGATGCCGCCACCCTCCTAGCCCTTAACTCCGGCCGCGCCCCAAACTGCGTCCAAGCCGCTCCCGGACACACCCATGGACCTTTCTCCTGCTACTCCTGCAAATTCATCGGCACCGACAACCTCTCCGCTACGACCACAACACAGACCCCCGACCCCAACCTCCTACAATGCATCCTTCTCAACACCCGATCAGTCCACAGACACGCCATTGACCTATGGAATCTACTGGACACCATCTCTCCGGACGTCGCCTTCCTAACAGAAACTTGGATGAACGCCTCTTCCGCCCCAGACATCACCATTGCCATCCCAGAAGATTATAAGATCATACGCAAGGACCGTACCGGCCACACAGGAGGAGGAATCGCTATCGTCCATAAGAAGTCAATCCGCATCTCAACCAGCTCTGACGCCAATCTCACCAACTCTGAACACCTTCACTTCCAGATCCAGATCGACCCCAAGACCACACTCAGAGGCACCCTCCTCTACAGACCACCTGGACCCCGCGCAAAATTCAGTGAAGACATCACGGAATTCATCACTCCTCACGCGCTCCCCTCCAAAGACTACATCCTTCTGGGAGACCTCAATTTTCACCTTGAAAAGATCAACGACCGCAACACCACCACCCTCCTGGACAATCTCGCCAACCTCGGACTCAAACAACTGGTCACATCCCCCACCCACATCGCAGGTCACACACTCGACCCCATCTTCACCTCCAGCAATCTCGTCTCCTTCAACCACACTACGGAGCTCCTCTGGACTGACCACAGCTGCGTTCACTTCACCTACAACAAACCAAAACCCACCAACCACCTCCAACCAACTCTGCAAAGAAACTGGAACAAAATCACCACGGACCAGATCTCCGCATCGCTCCTTCTAAACACCCCAGCCCACTCTTCTAACGCAAACGAAGCCGCCGCCAACCTCACCCTATGGTTATCCAACACCGCCGACACCTTAGCACCACTGAAGAAACGTCAAAACAAACCTACCAGCAAAAAGGCCTCATGGTTTAACGATGATCTTAAGAAGTCCAAGAAACTCTGCCGCTCCCTCGAAAAGGCCTGGAAAAAAGACCCAACTACTAGCACCAAAGACGCCTTCAAAAACGCCACTCGCACCCACCACCAACTAATCCGAAAGGCCAAGAAAACAGCATTCAAGGATCGACTTGACAACAAGGCCCACAACAGCAAGGAACTTTTCAACATCGTCAAGGAATTTTCCAATCCCTCGGCCAACTCCAACGACATCACCCCCTCTCAAACCCTCTGCGACTCCTTAGCCTCATTCTTCCACAACAAGATCGCAGACATCCACAACAGCTTCGACAACCAACCCGGAAACCAACCCACCCTACCTTTTGCTGAACATTCTCCCCCCGTGAACACCCTTAACGACTGGAACCCAATCTCCACTGAGGACACAATCCGCCTGATGAATTCCATCCACTCAGGATCCCCCACAGACCCATGTCCTCACCACATCTTCAACAAAGCAGACTCCGTCATAGCACCGCACCTCCGAGACGTCATCAACAGCTCTCTCAACTCCGCCACCTTCCCGGAAGACTGGAAACACGCTGAACTCACCGCCCTTCTGAAGAAACCCACAGCGGACCCCACCGAACTCAAAAATTACCGCCCCATCTCGCTCCTTCCATTCCCGGCCAAAGTCATCGAGAAAGCTGTCAACAACCAGCTCGCCGCCTTCCTCGAAGCCAACAAATCCCTCGACCCCTCACAATCTGACTTCCGAGCAAAACACAGCACTGAGACCGCCCTCATCGCAGCAACAGACGACATTCGAACTCTACTGGACAATGGAGACACAGTCGCCCTCATCCTCCTCGACCTCTCTGCAGCATTTGACACAGTCTGCCACAGCACCCTTTTACAACGCCTCAATAACATCGGAATCCAAGGAAAAGCACTTGAATGGATCACCTCGTTCCTCACCGGAAGAACTCAGAAAGTCCGCCTCCCACCATTCAAGTCCAAAGCCACTGAAGTCATCTGTGGAGTACCACAAGGATCCTCACTCAGCCCCACCCTCTTCAACGTATACATGAGCCCCCTCGCGACCATCGCCCGCCAACACAACCTCAACATCATCTCTTACGCGGATGACACTCAACTTATCCTTTCTCTCACCAATGACCCCAGCACCGCCAAAACTAACCTACACGAAGGAATGAAAGAAGTTGCCGAATGGATGAAACAAAGCCGTCTGAAACTGAACTCAGACAAACCAGAAGTCCTCATCTTAGGTACATCCCCCTCTGCATGGGACGACTCCTGGTGGCCGGAAGCCCTCGGAAAGGCACCCATCCCGACAGACCACGCACGGAACTTAGGCATCATCCTGGACTCTTCACTCTCAATGAATAGACAAGTCAGCGCCGTATCCTCTTCCTGCTTCAACATTCTTCGCATGCTTAGAAAAACATTTCGCTGGATCCCCACCGAAACAAGGAAAACAGTTACCCATGCCCTAGTCACGAGACGACTGGACTACGGAAACACCCTCTACGCAGGCACTACCGCTAAACTCCAGAAGAAACTCCAACGAATCCAAAACGCCTCAGCCAGGATCATATTAGACATCCCACGCAACGAACACATCTCCGGTCACCTTAAAGACCTCCACTGGCTACCCGTCAATAAGAGGATCACTTTCCGACTGCTAACCCACGCACACAAATCACTCTACGACATCGGACCAGAATGCCTCAACTCACGACTGTCCTTCTACACCCCCTCCCGCCAACTACGGTCTTCCAGCCAAGCCCTCGCCACTGTTCCTCGCATCAACAAGACCACCATGGGAGGCAGATCCTTCTCATACCTGGCTGCTAAAACATGGAACTCACTCCCCGCTTACCTTCGCCTTACCCAGAACCACCTAGCATTCAGAAAGCAACTTAAAACGTGGATATTTGACAAGTAATCCTCCTCCCCTTTCTAAGCGCCTTGGGACCCTCTGGGTATGTAGTGCGCTATATAAATTCTCTGACTTGACTTGACTTGTGTGCAACTGTATGTGGGAGTAAGTGGCTGTGTGTTTGACTGTATGGGTGAGTGATTAGGTGAGTAAGTAGCTCTATAGGTGACTGACTCAATGTGTGAGTGGCTGTACGGATGTATGAGTGGACATTCCAGTGGCTGTATTAATGATTTAGTGGGTGTATGAGTGTCTGTATGTGTGAGTGAGTGGATGTGTGTGCAGATCTATGAATCAGTGAGTGGGTGTGCAGGTAACAGTATGGGTCTGTGAATGCATTTGTGAATGGTTGTGTTTTTATGGGGGTGCAAGTGGGTTTCTTGGTGATTATGTGGATGATGTTATCAGTGATGTCATTTAAGATGTCATCAGTGATGTCTCTGACCATGTCATGAGTGATATAATATGTGAGGTCATAAGCAGTACATTGCAGAGGTGCGAGTTATAGTTAGCTCAGCTAACTATAACTGCTGAATTTCATTGGTGTTGTATGAGTACTTTAGCGTACCTGTAACCTCAGTTTTTTTCAATGAATTTCTAAGTTAAAAAAAATTCCATTTCCTAACTATAACTTACCTGTAACCTTTGTTCTTTCAGTGAATTTCTAAGGTTTTTTAAATGCTCATTCCTAACTGTAACTTCCCTTTAACCTTTGTTTTTTTTTCAGTGAATTTCAATGGTTTTTTAAGTAGTAATTGCTTTCGCAGAGTGGCGGAGAAAGAGGGGGGGCCTCTGATCATCTACCCCTTCTGTTACCTCCAATAAGTCCCACACAGTGGGATTGCTGAGAGGTTTTCAGTGGCCATGGCTCCTTTCTCCACCACTCTGCAAACACACCTCCTTTTGCACTATTAGTTGGGGGATGAAGTCCTCTTGGCTCTCGAGGGGCCTTAGGAGCCAACTACCCCTCTTGTGACCTCCAGTAAGTCCCTCACAGCTGGATTGTTAAAAGATTGTCATAGGCCATGCTCCCTCTTCACCACTCTGCAAATGCACCTCCTGGAGCACTGCTGGTTGGGGGAAGAAGTCCACTTCAGTCCTGAAGCCCTCGGGGGTAAAGTGGAATTCATTCCTCAACCAATAGTGCGCCAAGAGGCAAGTTTGCAAAGTGGTGTAGCAAGAGGGCTTGGCCTCTACAGACCTCTCAGCAATCCCGCTGTGTGGGACTTACTAGAGTTAACAGGAGGGCTTGTTGGCCCCAAGGACCCTCTGGACCCAAGGTACTTAATCCCTCAACCGGGAGTGCACCAAGAGACGCTTTTGCATAAACCCAGAAAAGGCCCCCCTTCCCTGGGCCTTTTTCGGTCCTGGGGACCCCATCCCCCAGGGTTAAGCCTTTTTTCAATGGGTGGGCGGGTCACATGGCCCCCCTCCCTGGGCAGACTTTGCCCGGGGACCCCATCCCCAGGGGTGCTGTCTTTTCCTTTTATTAAAAAATAAGGCGAGGAGGGCAGTGCGGACCCTGTCCCCGGCCTATTTTGTATTTACAACAAGGGGTGGTGAGGGACAGAGTCTCTGAATTAAGCAGAAAGCTCTCACCCAGTCAAGTGATCAGGGCTAGATCCAACACCGTTTTTTAGCTCACTGCACCATCCCAGTTTCAGAACCTGGCTGTATGCAAATTAGTCTGTTCCTGTCCCAGTGCATGATGGGAACAGGGCAAACCAAACTACAAAAGCCAATTCTTACACTGGGAAGGAAACAAGCTCCCGGGGACCGGTTTCTGGCATTACAGCCGTCTTCGGCCCGGTTTGCTTGAATCCTGATGGTGCAATGAGCAAGGGTCTCACATCTGAGAATACCCTTCCACGCTTAGGGTGGACAAAAATATTTACAACAAGGGGTGGTGAGGGACAGAGTCTCTGAATTAAGCAGAAAGCTCTCACCCAGTCAAGTGATCAGGGCTAGATCCAACACCGTTTTTTAGCTCACTGCACCATCCCAGTTTCAGAACCTGGCTGTATGCAAATTAGTCTGTTCCTGTCCCAGTGCATGATGGGAACAGGGCAAACCAAACTACAAAAGCCAATTCTTACACTGGGAAGGAAACAAGCTCCCGGGGACCGGTTTCTGGCATTACAGCCGTCTTCGGCCCGGTTTGCTTGAATCCTGATGGTGCAATGAGCAAGGGTCTCACATCTGAGAATACCCTTCCACGCTTAGGGTGGACAAAAATATTTACAACAAGGGGTGGTGAGGGACAGAGTCTCTGAATTAAGCAGAAAGCTCTCACCCAGTCAAGTGATCAGGGCTAGATCCAACACCGTTTTTTAGCTCACTGCACCATCCCAGTTTCAGAACCTGGCTGTATGCAAATTAGTCTGTTCCTGTCCCAGTGCATGATGGGAACAGGGCAAAGCAAACTACAAAAGCCAATTCTTACACTGGGAAGGAAACAAGCTCCCGGGGACCGGTTTCTGGCATTACAGCCGTCTTCGACCCGGTTTGCTTGAATCCTGATGGTGCAATGAGCAAGGGTCTCACATCTGAGAATACCCTTCCACGCTTAGGGTGGACAAAAATATTTACAACAAGGGGTGGTGAGGGACAGAGTCTCTGAATTAAGCAGAAAGCTCTCACCCAGTCAAGTGATCAGGGCTAGATCCAACACCGTTTTTTAGCTCACTGCACCATCCCAGTTTCAGAACCTGGCTGTATGCAAATTAGTCTGTTCCTGTCCCAGTGCATGATGGGAACAGGGCAAACCAAACTACAAAAGCCAATTCTTACACTGGGAAGGAAACAAGCTCCCGGGGACCGGTTTCTGGCATTACAGCCGTCTTCGGCCCGGTTTGCTTGAATCCTGATGGTGCAATGAGCAAGGGTCTCACATCTGAGAATACCCTTCCACGCTTAGGGTGGACAAAAATATTTACAACAAGGGGTGGTGAGGGACAGAGTCTCTGAATTAAGCAGAAAGCTCTCACCCAGTCAAGTGATCAGGGCTAGATCCAACACCGTTTTTTAGCTCACTGCACCATCCCAGTTTCAGAACCTGGCTGTATGCAAATAAGTCTGTTCCTGTCCCAGTGCATGATGGGAACAGGGCAAACCAAACTACAAAAGCCAATTCTTACACTGGGAAGGAAACAAGCTCCCGGGGACCGGTTTCTGGCATTACAGCCGTCTTCGGCCCGGTTTGCTTGAATCCTGATGGTGCAATGAGCAAGGGTCTCACATATATAGCCAGATTCTGAGCTGGGATGGGGCAGGGAGATAAATAACGGTGATGGATCAAGCCCTGATCTTTGGACTGGGTAAGAGTGGTCTGCTCAATTCAGACACTCTGTTCATCACCACCCCCTTTTGTAAATCGATTTTGGCCACTATAGGTGTGGCAGGGTATACTCAGACATGAGTCCCTTTCTCACTGCTCCATCAGGATTCAAGCAAGCCGGGCCGAAGAGGCTGAAATGCCAAAAACCGGTCCCCGGTAGCTTGTCTCCTTTCTGGTAAAGAATTGGCTTGGTAGTTTAGTCTGCCCTGTTCCCATGATGCACTGGGCCAGGGACAGACTGATTTGCATATAGCCAGATTCTGAGCTGGGATGGGGCAGTGAGATAAATAACGGTGATGGATCAAGCCCTGATCTTTGGACTGGGTAAGAGTGGTCTGCTCAATTCAGACACTCTGTTCATCACCACCCCCTTTTGTAAATCGATTTTGGCCACTATAGGTGTGGCAGGGTATACTCAGACATGAGTCCCTTTCTCACTGCTCCATCAGGATTCAAGCAAGCCGGGCCGAAGAGGCTGAAATGCCAGAAACCGGTCCCCGGTAGCTTGTCTCCTTTCTGGTAAAGAATTGGCTTGGTAGTTTAGTCTGCCCTGTTCCCATGATGCACTGGGCCAGGGACAGACTGATTTGCATATAGCCAGATTCTGAGCTGGGATGGGGCAGTGAGATAAATAACGGTGATGGATCAAGCCCTGATCTTTGGACTGGGTAAGAGTGGTCTGCTCAATTCAGACACTCTGTTCATCACCACCCCCTTTTGTAAATCGATTTTGGCCACTATAGGTGTGGCAGGGTATACTCAGACATGAGTCCCTTTCTCACTGCTCCATCAGGATTCAAGCAAGCCGGGCCGAAGAGGCTGAAATGCCAGAAACCGGTCCCTGGTAGCTTGTCTCCTTTCTGGTAAAGAATTGGCTTGGTAGTTTAGTCTGCCCTGTTCCCATGATGCACTGGGCCAGGGACAGACTGATTTGCATATAGCCAGATTCTGAGCTGGGATGGGGCAGTGAGATAAATAACGGTGATGGATCAAGCCCTGATCCTTGGACTGGGTAAGAGTGGTCTGCTCAATTCAGACACTCTGTTCATCACCACCCCCTTTTGTAAATCGATTTTGGCCACTATAGGTGTGGCAGGGTATACTCAGACATGAGTCCCTTTCTCACTGCTCCATCAGGATTCAAGCAAGCCGGGCCGAAGAGGCTGAAATGCCAGAAACCGGTCCCCGGTAGCTTGTCTCCTTTCTGGTAAAGAATTGGCTTGGTAGTTTAGTCTGCCCTGTTCCCATGATGCACTGGGCCAGGGACAGACTGATTTGCATATAGCCAGATTCTGAGCTGGGATGGGGCAGTGAGATAAATAGCGGTGATGGATCAAGCCCTGATCTTTGGACTGGGTAAGAGTGGTCTGCTCAATTCAGACACTCTGTTCATCACCACCCCCTTTTGTAAATCGATTTTGGCCACTATAGGTGTGGCAGGGTATACTCAGACATGAGTCCCTTTCTCACTGCTCCATCAGGATTCAAGCAAGCCGGGCCGAAGAGGCTGAAATGCCAGAAACCGGTCCCCGGTAGCTTGTCTCCTTTCTGGTAAAGAATTGGCTTGGTAGTTTAGTCTGCCCTGTTCCCATGATGCACTGGGCCAGGGACAGACTGTTTTGCATATAGCCAGATTCTGAGCTGGGATGGGGCAGTGAGATAAATAACGGTGATGGATCAAGCCCTGATCTTTGGACTGGGTAAGAGTGGTCTGCTCAATTCAGACACTCTGTTCATCACCACCCCCTTTTGTAAATCGATTTTGGCCACTATAGGTGTAGCAGGGTATACTCAGACATGAGTCCCTTTCTCACTGCTCCATCAGGATTCAAGCAAGCCGGGCCGAAGAGGCTGAAATGCCAGAAACCGGTCCCCGGTAGCTTGTCTCCTTTCTGGTAAAGAATTGGCTTGGTAGTTTAGTCTGCCCTGTTCCCATGATGCACTGGGCCAGGGACAGACTGATTTGCATATAGCCAGATTCTGAGCTGGGATGGGGCAGTGAGATAAATAACGGTGATGGATCAAGCCCTGATCTTTGGACTGGGTAAGAGTGGTCTGCTCAATTCAGACACTCTGTTCATCACCACCCCCTTTTGTAAATCGATTTTGGCCACTATAGGTGTGGCAGGGTATACTCAGACATGAGTCCCTTTCTCACTGCTCCATCAGGATTCAAGCAAGCCGGGCCGAAGAGGCTGAAATGCCAGAAACCGGTCCCCGGTAGCTTGTCTCCTTTCTGGTAAAGAATTGGCTTGGTAGTTTAGTCTGCCCTGTTCCCATGATGCACTGGGCCAGGGACAGACTGATTTGCATATAGCCAGATTCTGAGCTGGGATGGGGCAGTGAGATAAATAACGGTGATGGATCAAGCCCTGATCTTTGGACTGGGTAAGAGTGGTCTGCTCAATTCAGACACTCTGTTCATCACCACCCCCTTTTGTAAATCGATTTTGGCCACTATAGGTGTGGCAGGGTATACTCAGACATGAGTCCCTTTCTCACTGCTCCATCAGGATTCAAGCAAGCCGGGCCGAAGAGGCTGAAATGCCAGAAACCGGTCCCCGGTAGCTTGTCTCCTTTCTGGTAAAGAATTGGCTTGGTAGTTTAGTCTGCCCTGTTCCCATGATGCACTGGGCCAGGGACAGACTGATTTGCATATAGCCAGATTCTGAGCTGGGATGGGGCAGTGAGATAAATAACGGTGATGGATCAAGCCCTGATCTTTGGACTGGGTAAGAGTGGTCTGCTCAATTCAGACACTCTGTTCATCACCACCCCCTTTTGTAAATCGATCCCGGCCTATTTTGGGCCCGGGAGCTCCATCCTGCGGGGCAGAGCTTTTACCAAAATCTGTTTCTTTATTGTTGTAGGGGGGTGTGCAGCGTCCCTATTGGGCCGATTTTGGCCCCGGGATCCCACTTCCCGGGGACTGCACTCCATTTTGGGAGCCCTGGTCCCACCTAGGGTACCAATTTACATTTGAAAGAGACCACAGGGGATCCTCACAGCCCCGTGGTCCCTGCCGGCTCCCCGCGTCCTGAGTAAGCTGTCATTGATTTCATCTAGGGGTGGAGGTCCCCAGGGCTGTGGGGAGGCCATATGACCTCCTCCGCATTATTTTTAATTTAAATCTGTGCCCCAGGGAGGTGGCGGTCCCTGGGGTAGCGGGGGAGCTTTGAGGCGCCACCACATATAATAATGTTACAAAAAGGCCCAACTAGAGTCAAATTTCGGGGGGGGGGGGGCTAAGAAATTATTTCGGGGGTGGGGATAATTCTTCCAGCAATAGGAAGAGTGGAAATGCAGGGGCTCTAAGAAGTGGTGAAAAATAACAAAGCCTCATTAACAAGCAAATGGTCTTTTAAAAGACCTGTGAAGTACTCGGATGCGGCTGTGTGTGTGCCGGGAAACTGTCTCAGCCCGGGCTGCCACACTCTACGGGGGGCTGAAGCCCTTTGAGCCCAATGGGCGTTGTACACCTGATGTTACTGCCCCCAGGGAGATGGCGGTCCCCAGGGCTTATTTTTTTTATTTTTTATTTCAACATAATTTTTATAGTTTTTTACAACATATAATCATCAACGCTTTGTCGGTAAATGGCAGCCCAAACTGGCTGTGTTATTGGTAATACAGTTTCACATTATATATGCTTGGATGAACCCCTATCCACTGTCCTACTAAGAGGATAAGAATAAGTGAAAGGGGAAAGGATAGGAATTGAGATAGAGAGAAAAGGAGATAGTATAACAGAAGTTTACTTTCTTCTTGTTAGTGTTTTGATCCTGTGGGGGTGTGATTTAGAGCCATTTGTTTCATTTTGTTAGTACTATTCATGGTGGTTTGTAGGGGTCTAGGAGCTCATCCCAGGACACACACATACCCCTGTAGTGTTGTCTCCTTGGTGAGTTTCGCAGGGCAGTGCTGTCAGCACCTCTAAGGTACGTCACCCAGTTGAGCCAACCCTTGAAAGTTGCCTTGGATGTGTCTTTCCATTTGGTGAGTACTATTTTAACTGCTGCTGTTAGTAGGAGATCCAGTAGGTCTCTGTCCTGTTTCGAGTCTAACTCTGTGGTCATGAACACGATTATAAGGGTAGCGAAGTCTGATTTTAGTGTGCATCCTAACGTTTTATTTATGAAGATGAATATTTTTTCCCACATTTTTTTAACTTTGGGACAGTAGTAGATAAGGTGTGCCAGGTCCCCCTTTTCCTTGTCGCAATTCCAGCACTGGTCATTTTCCCTCAGGCCCAGAGTCGCCAAGCGTGCCGGGGTCCAGTAAGTTTTGTGTAGGAGACAGAATTTTGTCTGTGCTAAAACTGGGGAGATTTTGTTTTATGTGGGGGAGGCCCAGAGGAGCTAGAGTTCTTTCTGGCTGAGTGTGGAACCGAGTTGTTTCTCCCAGTATGTGATTGTTTTGTCGTTAAATTTGGTGGAACTGGGTCGTAGTAGTCCGTAGAGGTGTGATACCTGGTGGCCTATTCTGTTGAGATTTGTCATGTATTGGATGATTGAGGGCTTGTGCTTTGTGAGTTTCGATTTAGTCAGGGCTGTTCTGATTTTAAGGAAGTTGTACAGTTCTATGTCTGGTAGACTCTGCTTTGTTTTAGCATGGTGAATGTGGAGGGGCTTCCCCCCTCTTCCAGCTTAGCTGGGTAGGAGATTCCTAGTCTTTTCCATGTATAAATGGAGAGAGGTATCCCCCTGTACTTAATCTTTGTGTTTACCCACAGTGATTTCCACATTGAGTTTTCTACGTTGTGCTCCATTGTTTGGTCTATTTTAAGCAGGGCATTTTTTGTGTTTTTGAGTATTGGATTTGCGGCCTGTGTCTGTTTTGGCGGCTGTGAGGAGTGCTATTGGCTTAGTATGGCTCTCTCAATTGTAAGCCAGACCGGCGTATATTTCTGGCTAGGCAGGACCCAGTAGGCCCCCTGTTTCGCTACAAAGGCAGTTTGGAAAGTTTTGAAGTCTGCTACATTTAGTCCTCCCAGTTTCTTCACTAGTCTTAATTTTTTAAGGCTTATTCTCGCTTTTTTATCCCGCCATAGGAATTTATTTATCATCGTGTCAATCTTGTATTGGAACTCGTCAGTGAGTATAGGAGGGAGCATACCCGACAGGTAGTTGATCTTTGAAGTGATCATCGTCTTTACTGTTTCTATCCTCCCCCACCATTTTTTTTTTAAATTTGTTTTTATTGCAGAGTTAGAGACCACAGAATACAATTTGTCAACCAGTCCACTCGTGACGTCCCCCCCAATCAACAGTCAAACGTATACGATACACAGCCATTCAGCCCGCATCCCGGAGGCCGGGCGGCATAGTACTCTACTTAGTAGGAAAACATCACGGTGAGCGTCCCTTAGGGACCATGGTCGAAAGATCGTTTTACGTATTTGCATTTTACCCCCCCACCCTCAACAATGCCTCCGTCAGCCAGTCCACTTGTGTGATCAATGCTACTATCCGCTTCCGGACCCACCCCGAGCGCTGTAGAGCCTATCATGCCTGGCCCCTCCCTCCAGCCATCTCTTACTCCGCACAGTGCCCTACTGGCCCTACTTAACTCGAAGTCGCCATCGCAGACAACCATCTTCTTGGCTTCCGACCCACCCCAAACTCCCACTGAACAACCCCCCGACGTCCCCACCCCGGCAACTGCTAATGGTGTGTGCCTCGTCCTGATGTGTTGGATGGATCCCACTACAGTGTCAATGACAACTCTGTGTTCGTATGCCCCGCAGTGTCCACTGGCCCCATTCCCTCAGTCCTCATCCTCCACCAAAGAGTCACGCAAAGCCTGCACCACCAACTCCCACGCACGCGCTGCATCCAAGGCCTTCTCATTACCAAGCTTGACAGCCTGCTTCATTCAGGGCACACTCTCGCATTCAGACCACCGCAGCAATTCATTCTTCCACCTCCGTATTGACGGCCCGCCCTTGGACTTCCAATGCCATGATATTTCTCTTTGCGCCAGTATCAGACCCAGATCAATAAATTTGCTCGTCACCTTGGTGTGTTTGGTGTGCGGGAACCAGAGCAACAAACACGCCGCCATATCGAAATCCACCTCCCTGTCGGTCACATCGTTTAGGAGGTCCCCCACCTCCGCCCAATATGCCTCCAAATGCGGGCAACCCCAGAACAAATGATCCATGTCCGCTCCTGGAGACGAACACCGCGGGCACCGAGCGTCTTGTACCTGGAAGTACCGCTGTATTTTTTCGGGGGTCAGGTAGGCCCTATGGAGCACATAGAAATGCACTTGCTGGAAGCGCGCATTTCTCGTGCCTTTCCACGTGCGCCGTAAAATGTGACCCCACGCCGTGTCTGGGATGGGCCTGCCCACACTCTCCTCCCATTTAGCCTTGAGCCCCTGGAGCGGTTCCAGTCCCTCGTTCAGCATCCTGTTATGGAGGCATGTCACAGCCTTGAATGTGCCCGCTGCCATCACCGCATACTGGCACGCCATAGTCATGGTCGGTTCCATGAGCCCTCCTTTCCAGTGCTTCTGTATAGCCGCCACCACCGCCGCATGCAGGAGGAACCCCCCGTCAGGCAGCCCGAACTGTTCCCGAAGCACTTCGAAGGGTACCAGAGCCCCATCGATGTACAGGTCACCTACCACCTGTAGGCCCGCCTCCTCCCAATCCAGCAATGGGGACCAATCACCCCCGTGCGGCAGGGCCGTCAGCATACCGATCGGAATTTCCGGCGCAGAAGGCTGCGTCGCCTTCGCTCTCCTAAGGCTCCTCTGCCAGCACAGCCTGAGTGTCCGTTCCTCCATAGTGAGGTCCCGCAACTCAAGTCTCTGCTGCATGACGATATAGGACAGCACATGGCGTGGTATCCCCAGCTCTCGGTCCTCCTCCGGACCCCTAAACACCCTGGCCACATGTTGCGTGAGGACCTGCAGTTGCGCCGCCAAATAATATAGTTCAAAGTCGGGTACAGCCATACCCCCCTCAATCTTGGGGCGAAGCAGCGTGCTCAGGGCCACTCTTCGGCGGCCATGTCCCCATAGGAAACCAATAATCATCGTCCTCAGGTCTCTAAAGATCCCCTGAGGAATCCAGATAGGCAACGTCCGGAAGTAGTACAAGAAGCGGGGGAGCGCCACCATTTTCAAAAGAGCAATCCTACCCAGAACTGTCAGCGGGAGGGTCGACCAGAAGGATATGCTGCCCCTCAGTGCCCGAACGCACCGACCAATGTTGCCCTCTAATAGGTCCGCGGTCACGTGGTAAATACGGACTCCCAGATAAGTGAAGCAAGATGGCTCCCAGACCACCCCCAGGTCGCGAGCAGGGTTGGGCTACTCCGCTCTCAGCGGAAACACACAGGTCTTCGCCCAGTTGACCTTAAGGCCCGACAGCCGGCCAAACTCCGATAACAGGTCCATCGCTCCTTCCAGGGCCCGCGCCGTATCGTCGAGGTACAGGAGTAGGTCGTCCGCATACAGCGATATGTGATGCTGCTGCCCGCCGCTGGCTATCCCCGCGTATTTGTCACCCGACCTCGCATGGACCGCCAAAGGCTCCATCGCCAGAGCAAATAATAGGGGGGAAAGGGAGCACCCCTGTCTCGTGCCCCTACCCACCGGGTATGCCGCAGACACCAGACCACCCAAACGCACCCGGGCCGTCGCCGAGGCATACAAGACCCTCGTCCACCGGCGGAACCCCTCACCTATGCCAAACCTCTCCAGCACTCCATCCAGGAAAGTCCATTCCAAACTATCAAAGGCCTTCTCAATGTCCACGGACAGGACCGCTTGGGCCCCGTCCCCATCCAAGATGGCGTCCATTATCCCCACCAGGCGGCGAATATTCAGCACCGTGCTCCTCGTGGGGATAAACCCAGCCTGATCCCTGTGCACCAGGCCCGTCATGTTTGGGGCCAGTCTGGTGGCTAGAATTCGGCTCAGGATCTTGTAGTCCACCGTCAACATGGACAGCGGGCGATAGGACCTCACATCTGTTGCATCCCTGCCAGGCTTTAGGAGCGGCACAATCAAGGCCTCACGCATGGACCCAGGCAAACCCCCTGTCTCATAAGCTTCCGTGTACACCACCAGTAGCCTGGGGGCTAGGCTGTCGACATACTGCTGATAAAATTCTATCGGTAACCCATCCACCCCGGGCGTTTTATTACGAGCCATATGTTTAATGGCCACCCGTATTTCAGTGAGCGTGATCGGGCCGCCCAACTCTTTCGCGTCCTCCTCGTCTAGGACCGGAAGCTGCCTCGCCCCTAGGTACTCCGCTATTTCCTGGACCTCCACTCCCAACTGACTCTGATACAATTCCTGATAGTACACCCGAAAGCACTCCAACACCGCTGCCTGGGAAGACACCATCTCCCCCCGTGCGTTGCTAATGCTAAGGATCGGGCAGCCCCTAAGTTCCGGGTTAGCAAGTCTGGCCAAGAGCGTGCCCACCTTGTACCATTCTGCATGCGCTCTGATGACGTATTGCCTGTAGTCGTAACACCTCAACCGTTCCGTCTCGGTGGCGACCACTTCCTTCGCTTCCAATAACTGGGTCTGTAAGTCCGGCCTGGCCGGCCTGCGGCGCTCCAAATCTCTCAAAGTCTCTTCCGCTTTCATAAGTGCATTCAACACAGTCGTACGAGCATTCGAAAACCTACCCAGACACACCCCTCTCACCACCACTTTCATTGCATCCCATTCAGTGGACCTACTCGTGGCCGTACCCTCGTTCTCGCCAAAGTAACGGTCGATGCCTTGCTGGACAGCGTCACTGAATACTGAGTCCTCCAGCGTATCTGGCCGGAGCCGCCATGTTGGTATCGCTGAGCGCTCCCGCTGCCACTGGATGTGTACCAATAGGGGGTTATGATCCGAGATGGTTCTAGCCAGGTACTCCGTATGAGAAATCAATGGGGCTAGGGACCCACTACAGAGCACTGAATCTATCCTCACATGTAGTGCGTGGAGAGCAGAGTAAAAGGAATAATCCCTGGTGTCTCTGTGCTGCTCCCGCCAAACATCCAGCAACCCCCATCTGTCCTGCCAGTCCTTCCTGTGTATGGCCAACTTGCGCACCGTGGAGTCTACAAGGGGAGGGTGGGACCTATCCAGAGCCGCATCCGTAATCGAGTTGAAGTCCCCCCCTAACACTATCGGGCCCGCCAGGAAAGAGGCCAAGGACCCTGAGAGGCCATCAAAATATCGAGCCTGATCAGTATTTGGCGCATACACACAACAGAGAACCACATCCCTTCCATACAGCCTCCCCTCCACTGCTACGAACCTACCATCAGGGTCCACTACTTGATTCAACACCTGGAACGGTATCCCCGCCCTCACCCAAATCAGTACCCCCCTGGCATATGCTGAGTAAGTGGTGCCGAACACCTGGCCCCGCCATCTTTTTTGCAACGCAGCGCACTCTTTTTTGGTCAGATGGGTTTCTTGTAGCATAGCAATCTGGACCCCCCTTCGCACCAGGTATGCGTGTACTTTGTGGCGTTTAACCATAGTTCGCAGCCCCCGGACATTCCACGTCAGGCATTTCAAGTTAGGTAATGCCCCCATACCAACATCGATCAGTCCGAGCCAAAGAACAAAAGTTCACAACCCCCCCAAAGCAGTTGCCCCCCCCAGAACACCCCCTGAACAGAAAAACACCCCAAACCCCACTCCCCAGGACAGAGCCTACGAACCCAATGTCAGCCCCAATCCAAATCTCAAACCAACTACCATTCCCCTACCCTGTGGTCTCCACCACAGAAGGCCTTAAGGGCCCAAGCGGGGTGAGTTATCGCCGACCCCAGCTAGCGGAGCCCACACCCCGCGCCCTCATCCCACTCTGCACACTCAGCCCCCCTCCCGGCAACCCACTCATCGCCAACAGGATACCGCCCTACCATTAGGTCTCGACCAAGTCCCAACACAGTCTCAACCGCAAAATATTCCATCAGAGGTCTGGGGGGTCACCACCGGCCCCTTCGAGCTTTCCGCTTCTGAGAGGTCCTCTCCTGTCCTGCTGCCTTCCCCGCCCGAGTCCGTTTCCCCCAGATCATTGTTCTGTTGCGACCCCGTGATGGCCGCCGTTGCTGCGAGCGCATCTCTCTTTTCCGCAGCCATTTGAGCCTCCCGTTTCTCTCGCTGGCGCCTGTTGCGGGACCGGATGCGCTGCGATTGTCTGATCCGGGGTTGCTTAGGCTGATCTCGCCTACTTTTATGCGACCTGTCCGTCCCCGCTCTATATGACTCCAGCCACTGCCATACTTCGTCCGGAGTCTGGAAGAAGTGCGTAGTCTCATCCAGTATGACCCGCAACTTGGCCGGGAAGAGCAAGGAATATTGGATGCCCTCCTCCCGTAGCTCCTTCTTCACCGCTAGGAACGATGCCCTGTTCTTCTGGACCGCCTGAGTGTAGTCCGGGAAGATCGTGACCTTGCTGTTTTCCACCTCATACGGGCCCGACATCCTAGCCCTCTGGATGAGGAGGTCCCGGTCCTTATAGTGGAGGAGCCGCACCACCATCGGTCGGGGGGGGCGGCCAAGCCCTGGTGGGCGAGCAGGCACCCTGTGAGCTCGCTCCAGAGTAAAGAAAGGAGTAAGCCCCTCCGGTGCCACCACTGTGCGGAACCAGTTCTCCATGTAGGCCACCGCATCCTCCCCCTCAATTCGTTCCGGCAGGCCTACGACCCGCACGTTGTTTCGTCTATTGCGGCCTTCGGCATCCTCCGCCCGTCGTTCCAGCGAGTCTAACCGGGCCAGTATGTCTGCGATCTTGTGTTCCGCGGTCACCACCGACGGTTTCAGGTCCAATAACAGCTGATCATGGTCCTTGACCCTATCCCCCAGCTTCGCGTGGTCCGCTCGCAATAGCCCCAGTCCCGAGGCCACTTGTGCGATGTCCTGGTGCAACGCCTCCTTGGTCGAGGTGATCGCATAGAGTATGGCGTCTAGACGTCGGTTCAGCCGCTGCTCCTGGTCCAACTCCGGCGGGGAAGTCTCGCCAGGTCCCCCTCAGCGCGCTCCTCGGCCACCAGCCCTCCGGCCGCCGCCATTTCAGGGTACTGCGTCACCGGCCAACAAGCCCGTCCAGCTTCTGCACTCGGAATTCGGTGCCAACTCTCTGATACTGAGCAGGATCAAGTGCCACCGCCGGTGCCCTTAGGACCAATGACCAGCGTGGCGAGCACTGTTCAGCCGACCCCCTCGGAAGCCTGAGGGGGGAAGGAAGGAGATAGAGATGGCGGCCAGCGAGGGTCCCCAAAGTCCGGGCGGGGCGATTCACTGTCCCCTGACCTCTGGAACTGACGCCTCTGTCCCCAATGCCTCGATCTATCGGCCGCAGGGCCTCCCGCCAGTCGGCGACAACTCGGCTCAAAGTTGATGTCCGGGGCTGCCCGACCTCATCGCCGCCATTTTCTTCTCACTCTCGGCAACACCTCAGCCGTCTCCCAACTCGGTCTCCTCGGGGCCAGCAGTCCCCCAGCAACTTTCCGTCTGTGCCCAGCGGTCCCCTCACACTTCAGAGGGCAGGAGTGTCGACCTCGGGTCGCCCAGGGTGCAAAAGCAGGAGAATTAGCGGGATTCCGCGCGGAGCTGCGAGCTCACGCCGCCATCCCGATCGGCGTCCAAGCCACGCCCCCTATCCTCCCCCACCATGTTATAAATTTGGGCGACCGGGCCTCCAACAACATCTTAGTCTTTTCTAACAGTAGCTTTTCATTTTGGTCGAGTGTGCTTTTGAGGTCTTTGCCAAAAGGTATCCCTAGGTATTTGATGAACCCCGTTTGCCACGCTAGGCCCAAGTTCCCCAGTATCTCTCTAGTGGTGTGGATGTTAGGTGGCTTAGTGGCTTGAATACTCTCCTATCGTCTCCATGAGGGCCGTGATGGAGGATTTGGGTTTCTCTGTAACTATGAGAATGTCGTCCGCGTACGCGGCTAGTTGGACTGTGACCTCATTGATGGTGATCCATCTCACCTCCTCATTGGCCCCGACATCCCTGATCAGAGTTTTCAAGGCCAGCAGAAACAAAGAGGGAACAAGGGGCATCCCTGTCCTGTCCCGCGTTGTAGGATGAAGGGTTCAGAAACCGCCCCATTAACTACTATTCGAGCTCTGGGGTTTTTGTACAGTGCCATTACTTTCCATGTATACGATTCACCTAAATTATATGTCCGTATGCATTGTTCTAGGAAGTGCCAGAATACCCTGTCAAACGCTTTCTCAGCATCTAGTGTGATAGTCACCGCTGGTTTGCCCATCTTGGAGGCGTGTTCCAGTATGTGGCACAAGAGTCTGGTGTTATCATGTGACATGCGGGTCTTTAGAAATCCTACCTGTGAGTTGCTTATTAATTTTGGGAGTACCGTGTTTAGTCTTGAGGCCAGTATTTTTGGCGTGAACCTTGCAATCTACATTGATTAGTGGGATAGGCCTGTAGTTTTGGGGCAGCTGTGCGTCTTTGCCTTCCTTCGGGATAACTATTATGTTTGCCTCTGCCATGGTTTGGGAAACGCTCCCTCTTCCTCATGAACATTTTTTTCATGGTTGGGTACAGGTGTGTTAGGGACGTTTAATAGGAAGTGGCATCTCAATTTCTGCTGTGCTTATTTCCCGTCCCAGTGTCTGTGCTTCTTAATTTGTTATCTTTGGGAGGTATAGTCTGTCAAGGTATCCTGCACAGCCTACCTGGTCTAGGGATTGGTCCTTTCTGTAGAGTTTTTGATAGAACTCCCTGAATGTTCTTAAGATTTCTTTGTGTCGTGTGTGTGTGTGTTGTTTTTTGAGTCGTTGATTGATGAGATGATGTGCTGTCTTTGTTTGTGTTTCAAGTAAGAGACTAGGAGCTTCCCTGCTTTGTTTGCCTCGCAGAGGTTAACCCCTTCTATGCTCATGGCGGAGCCGCTCCGTCATGAGCCTCGGTTGAGCTGTGCTCATGACGGAGCGGTTCCGTCATGGCCCGCTCGGCGCGCCTGCGCGGCGCGAATTCCGCGCCTGCGCTGGACGTTCCATTGAGCGGGCGGGGCCATGACGGAACCGCTCCGTCATGAGCACAGCTCAACCGCGGCTCGTGACGGAACGGCTCCGTCACGAGCGTTCGAGCGCCACTCGGCCCCCCCGCCCGCTTAGCGCTGCGGCGGAATTCCCGCCGTAGCGAAGGGGTTAATTGCCTTGTATTTGTTTTCCCAAAGTCCAGCCCTCTCGCTCAAGATTTTGTTGTATTCGTATTTTTTCTTTGTAATCACTGTTAGGGAGCCACTGTTCCTTTGTATCTGTGATGTGGATTGTCTCTAACCTTTTGATGTCCTTTTCTAGCTGGGTCAGATGCAGGTTAGCATTTTTATTCATTTTGGCCTTGATTTCTATTACTTTCGCCCCTGACTGTTGCCTTGAGTGCGTCCCATATGGTCTTGGGGTCAGTGTCCAGTGTATCTTAATGTCTAATGTATTCTTTAATGGCTTCTTCTATTTTGTTTTTGATATCCTGATCTGCCAGGCCGTCGCTATTAAACCTCCATCTATGTGGAATTTCCTCATTATGGCGTCCGCACATCTGTAGGCTGATGCACGAGTAGTCAGAGAGAGTTCTAGTCGCAATGTCAGTGTGTTCTATTAAGTGAGTGTGTGTGCCTTTGATTAATATGTATTCTATCCTGCTGTATGAGTTGTGTGGATTGGAGTAGAAGGTGTAGTGTATATATATATATATATATATATATTCGGCATAGAACGTCGGCAGCAGCATGCAGCAGCAGCAGGACAGACGAATCAAACCCGATATCTGTGAGTAGTGGTATATTTTATTTAATCGCACATCACCACTCCGCCATGACGCGTTTTGGTGCCAACAGCACCTTGATCAATAGGTTTCAGGCCTTATATAGTTAGGAATTAGCATTTAAAAAACCATTGAAATTGCTCCTATATAGTTAGTTGTACTAACTATATTTCGCACACCCGCAATCCACTGCTGATGATGTCACATATTACATCATTCATGACATGGTCAGTGACATCACTAATGACATCACTGATGACATCTCAAATGACATCACTGATGACATCTCATTTGACATCACTGATGACATTACTGATGACATCATCCAGTGACTGTGTGTTTCTGTAAAGTTTAAATATGTTTTACATATTGAAAAATGTGTAAATGAGTTGTAAATATGATCAGGGATTTAACCCAAGATTGTTTATCACAAATGTGCATATTTTTATTGTAAAGGCGGAACTAAGTACTGGCAAAGTTCTTATGTACTAGTTATTTCGAACCTGTATGTATAGGTACGATGTGCCTGTGACAAAGAGTCTTTCCTTTATATCATGTTTAAGATTAGACCAATCACGAAACAGCACTGTGCACTTTAAAAACTCACGCAAAATGTGGTTACGCTGTCATGTGATCAAGGCTTTGTGCCGAAACGTTATGGCGACAGCTGAATAAAATCTAACCAGCATCTAAAATTCTGGTCCGTGTCTGTGTCCACAGCGTGATCGTAGTGAGAGAGATTGCGGGAGGAGACGGAGGTTGGTCGATATATTTAGCCGTTACAGATATCACACGGCTTTACACGGACCCCTTCCAAAATCAGCTTGAGAGGGAACAGCTGATAGGTCGACGCCAAAGTGGTATCCGGTCCGGGTTTTCCTGGAGCAAGTTTGGAACTTCCGTGAGGGAGAACAGCGTCGGACCCCCCCCCCCCAAGTACGGAGAGCGATATCGGAAAATCCAACAACCCCCGAGGAACCTGCACCGAATAGAGGGCGCGGAAATTCCGGGATAAGGAGTGAGGATTCCGAAAACGACAAACAAGGTACAGGAGGGAGGAAGGTTTTTAACAGATGCGCGGCGTTACCTGTGATTGAAAAATAATTATACGCAGTGTAACAGGACAACCGCAACTAAATTAACAGCTAATTGAAATGTCAGCCGACAGCGTAAAGGAACGAGAGGCTAGGGCGAGCACAATGTTTTCGGATAGTCAGCCAACAGCAACGACTACCCGTAACAAATCAGAAGCTGCCAGTGGCCCCAAAAATGACTCTCTGCACGATAAAATCAAAATCTTAGAAAAGAAATCCCGCCAGGAACAAAGCAAATGGTGGGAGTCGAAGTCCCTAGAGAGGTACATTGACGTTAATAGAATACCTCGAGGACTCCGAATACTCACAGCACCCAGCTATGAAAATCCTAATCCTGACCTAATGAGGGAATGGGCTGATATAAACCTCGAGGCATCGAGACAGCAGGTTCTCATCCTCATTAAATATGCAGACATAGACCTTGCACGAATTCTAGAGGAAATATCTGCTATAAATGAGGAACTAGAAGCAATGGGTCCGGAGGATGAAAAAGAGAAACTATTAAAATAAATGAAAATCAGGCTAAAAAAAGAAGAAGAAAAGATCATTGACCGCAAGACATACAAGTTCCAGAGGGACCGTAAAGATTATGAACTGGGGCAAATCGTTTACATTCTCAAAGCGATATGATTCCATGCGTACCACGTTGTCAGGCAAGACACAAGCAGCGAGACGTGAAAAAGTGCCTCAAACTAGAATGCGTAAAGACCAAACTGACTCCACAATATCGGACTTCAGCTCGGAGGGAGGTAGTGGCTCGGAGTCGGAACAAAGGGAGGTGGTGGCTGATACACTAAGAAAAAGACCCTCCCCGGGAGAAGAAATCAGTTTTTTATGCCAAGACAGACTGCAGTCACTAAGACCTGGGACGCGAAAAAACTACAACGAAGGAGGAAGAATTACATCACAAGGAAGAGGCAAAGGACGAGGCGGCGGAGGAAACGGGAGTCAGTCCACGTGGAGAGGTCGGGGGAAATGGACCAAGAAACAATAGTTTCCTCGAACAAAACTATAATTAATCTCACTCCCATGGCACTAACGGACAAGGAGGAAAACATTCTGAAATTGGGATTATCCTTTGCATCGAACTTCAACTATGTGGCAGCACGGACTGATATTTATAAGGCAACAAGGAAGTTAAAACTAAGAAAATATCATAAACTCAGGAATACCAACAAACGTCCTGCTGACAGCAACATGAGCCAAGGAGAACAACCCGGAACGCTCTCAGTTAGCCGGGTTATGGGAAACAGAGGTAGCGGAGCCGGTGCCTCAATTGGTAAGCACTCCTAGTACACAAAGTGAGAAAGAGGGTGAGACGGGACTCACACCTTTTAAACCACCGTCTACGTTTTGTCCCATTATGCCACGCGATGGAATTGACATTTTTCACGAGAATGTAACAAATGACCTCAAAGAGTTACACAAACGAGTATGTAAGGGGCACTACAAAAATAATCAGCAAACAATGGACTATGAGCAATTGGTATCGAAACTAAATAAGGACAAGAACATCATAGTACAACCAAGTGATAAGGGAGGTAATGTGGTCTTACTAACAAAGGAAATGTATGAGAAAGAGGCATATGCGCAGCTGAATGACCGCAACCACTATGAGAGGGTGAATGCGATATCAGTAAAGGGAATGCAAACTGAATATCACTCCTGGTTAACAAAATGGAAGTGCAAAAAGTTAATATCTGACTCTGAATTTCAATATTTAAAAGTGGACCATCCAGTCATGACTTGCATATATTTCATTCCCAAAGTGCATAAGGACCTCGAGAATCCCCCTGGTAGACCCATCATCAATGCAATAGGGGGACTACTGGAGAATACGTCGATATACATTGACTATTTTCTTCAGACTTATGTGCAATCCCTTGACTCATATGTCCGTGATTCAGGGGACTTTCGATGCAAACTGAACAATATTGTATGGCAACCGGGTGATTGGATGCTAGCCCTGGATGTAAGTGCCCTTTATACAAGTATTCGACATTTGGACTGTATTGAAGCTGTCGAGTATTATCTGACAAGAAGAACTGGAGAGTTCAAAGAGCATAATGTAATGTTGATAAGGATGCTAACTTACTGTTTGGAACACAATGTGTTCATATTTAACAATCTCTTATATAGACAACGTCAAGGAGTGGCAATGGGGGCCAGTTTTTCACCAAGCGTCGCATGTTTACACATGGGTGCTTGGGAGGAACTGGTCCTCAGAACCATCTTTGAAAAAGAGATGAGGGAGAATGTAGTAGCGTGGTACCGCTTTATTGATGATATGTTGTGTGGAGGGGTACACGTGTAGAAGCAGAAAAATTCATTGAAAATATTAACAAAAATGACCTAAACATCAACTTTACGGTCTCAATGAGTCAGACACAGGTGCCCTTTCTTGACATCGAGGTATACACACATAACAACAAGTTGGAGAGTAGGCTATACCGAAAATCTACCGCGGGAAACACAATACTACATGCGAGCAGCACTCATCCAGCCCATCTGATACGGAGTATTCTGAATGGTGAGATGCTCAGGCTCAGGAGACTATGTAGTGAACCTGAGGAACTGAAGAAGGCTCAGGAAGCTAGTACACGTAGATTTTTGGAACGTGGGTACCATGCGAACACCATAAAACAGGCAATCCAGAAATCAATGACTAAAGACAGAAAAGAGTTGCTTGGTTGCAAAGATGTCTCGGCTGAGACACCTAGCATCCCAATGACAACAAGCAGCGTAGAGGTGACAACAACTGAACCTTTTGATAATAATGGGATATTACAATCAACACAGGGATGTGTGCGCAAAATTATAGACAAAAACTGGCCTATAGTCAGTAAAGACCCTATCATTGTCCAGAACCTCCCCAAAAAGGCATCCATAACGTTCAGCAAAGCTCCAAATATGAGAGAGAGGGTAGTAGTGACATGTCCAGAGATAATTGACAGCACATCATGGTACAAAAACAATCAAGGGTTCTTCAAATGTAAGACCTGTAAGGCCTGCGTACATGCTGTCAACAAGCGGGTATACAGCGATGGCTTTAGTGAACGCGAACACCGAATCACTAAAGTACTTACGTGTAAGACGGAATTCGCTGTATATATCCTGGAATGCCCTTGCAAACTAAAATATGTGGGGAGCACTAAGCTCCCCGTCCATAGAAGAATTTTGCAACATCTGAGGGCAATAACTACACAAGACAACACCTACCCGGTGGCGCGCCACTTCAAAACACACCACCAGAGCAATAACAAAGAACTGACATATTTTGTAGTGGATGCCATTACAGCTAGCAGGAGAGGAGACAATAAGGAGACCAAATTGCGCAAAATGGAGACCAATTATATATTAAAGTTCAATAGTAAACAGCCAGGGGGTTGAACCTCACTGAAGACCTTTATACATGTCTGCATTAGAATGGTATACAACCAAGTTAGAGTTCGGGTAATAAAATACTGAGGAAAACACATGAGATTTTACATATTGTATATAAATGAATTTATAATGCTTTTTGTATTGTCATATAATGAAAAATGTATTTTGGTATATTTTAGTATATTTATGGTTTTAAGATCTGAAAACTGTTTATAAAAGTATATTTCACAGTATTATAGCCCGGGCTGATAACTAAAGTAGACTGCATGCAATAACAATGGTCTGTAAAAATTAATTAATTATTGAACGTGACATGAAGGTCATACCCATATCCCTGTGTAATGAATTGAAATACTAAGGCTCAGAACTCAGAACTCCCATCACATATGATAAAACCTTGATCAAATCAAGCCCATTAGTAAACAATAGCAAGGGAAGCTTAAAGATAAAATAATGAAATGTATTGTATAATAAGAGAGGAAGGGGACAATGTGAGCAGTAACAGAACTGAAGAAATGAAAGGATTTGAAATAAGAAGCTCAGTCCTACTCTGACAAACTATAAATGTATTTAATATTTATTAGCACACAAAATCACTTTACACGTATTGGGGAACGGGGTTAATTCACAGGGGAGGACCATTAATTTAACATTTGTGCAATACTTACAACTAAGGGATTTATCCCACAATTTTGAAAATGTGTAAATGAGTTGTAAATATGATCAGGGATTTAACCCAAGATTGCTTATCACAAATGTGCATATTTTTATTGTAAAGGCGGAAGTAAGTACTGGCAAAGTTCTTATGTACTAGTAATTTCGAACCTGTATGTATAGGTACGATGTGCCTGTGACAAAGAGTCTTTCCTTTATATTCATGTTTAAGATTAGACCAATCACGAAACAGCACTGTGCACTTTAAAAACTCACGCAAAATGTGGTTACGCTGTCATGTGATCAAGGCTTTGTGCCGAAACGTTATGGCGACAGCTGAATAAAATCTAACCAGCATCTGAAATTCTGGTCCGTGTCTATGTCCACAGCGTGATCGTAGTGAGAGCCATTGCGGGAGGAGACGGAGGTTGGTCGA
Organism: Lissotriton vulgaris; assembly: GCF_964263255.1. NCBI lineage: Eukaryota > Metazoa > Chordata > Amphibia > Caudata > Salamandridae > Lissotriton > Lissotriton vulgaris. The sequence goes on along the minus strand of NC_141691.1, from coordinate 733,364,842 downwards.
TATATATATATATATATGTGATCAAGGCTCCGCTGAGCCGAAACGTCGGTGACTCTTTCTGCGAAATAAAACCTTTCATACACCTCGAGGTCCGTGTCCGGAGTCTGCTTGCTGTGTTGCGCGAACGCGCGAGTTCGGAGGCAAACGGTGTACAGGATATATATATATATATAAACCATAGGTTTCAGGCCTTATATAGTTAGGAATTAGCATTTAAAAAACGATTGAAATTGCTCCTATATAGTTAGTTGTACTAACTATATTTCGCGCACCCGCAATCCACTGCTGATGATGTCACATATTACATCATTCATGACATGGTCAGTAACATCACTAATGACATCACTGATGACATCTCAAATGACATCACTGATGACATCTCACTTGACATCACTGATGACATCATCCAGTGAATGTGTGTTTCTGTAAAGTTTAAATATGTTTTACATATTGAAGAATGAGTGGATGTATAATTGTCTGGATGAAGGATTTCGTAGGTGCGTGACTGACTGTATGAGTGAGTGATTAAATGTGTCTTACTAAATGCATGGGTTAGTGACTAAACTGTCTGAATGTGTGCATCAGTATGTCTGTTGTTGTGTAAGCTGCTGCGTGTGTTGATCAGTAGCTATATGAGTGGCTATATGGGTTATTGATTGGTTGCCCAAGTATTTGAATGGGAGACTGAATGTGTCTGGGTGGCTGGGAGGTGTGTGACTCTGTGCATAGATGTGTGAGCTGTTGATTCACTAGGTGTATGAGTTCAAGAGTGCATGTGGAAACAGCTATATGGGCAGTTGACTGTGTGCATGGGCGTGTTGGTGAGTGAATGGATATCTCAGTGCTACATGTCCAAGTAAGTACATATGTAAAACAGTGCATGTGAGAGTTGGCATATATAAATGACTATACATGAGAGCCAGTGAATGTGCGAGTGGCTGTATGGATCATTGTGTACTTGTATCAGTGATTGTATAAGGGAGTAAGTGTGTGTTAGTATATGTGTGAATAAGTAAGGTGTTGTGTGTATAACTGTATGGTTGAGGAAATGGAAGTGTGATTGATTCTTTGCATGACTGACTAGGTGTGTGAGTAATTCCATGGATGAGTGGCAGTGTGTGAGTGTCTGTATAGGTGTATGAGTGCATATGATAGTGTTGTATTGATGAGTGACTGTATGTATGAGTGATTCTATGGGTGAATGAGTGACTGTGTGTGTAGACCTAGGAATCAGTGAGTGTGTATGTAGTAACTGGTATTGGTGTGTCAATGGTTTCAAGAATGGTAGTCTGTATTTAACACTGGGTGTATCAAAGGTTATATTAGAGTGTGAGGAGGTGCATCGTATTATCACATGAATGATATCATCAGTGATGTGATCAGTGATGTCAAATGAGATGTCATCAGTGATGTCATTTGAGATGTCATCAGTGACGTCATCAGTGATGTCACTGACAATGTCATGAATGATGTAATATGTGACATCATCAGCAGTGGATTGCGGGTGCGCGAAATATAGTTAGGACAACTAACTATATAGGAGCAATTTCAATGGTTTTATAAATGCTAATTCCTAACTATATAAAGCCTGAAACCTATGGTTTTTTTAAGTGAATTCGCAAGGTTTTTAAAATGCTTATTCCTAACTATATAAGGCCTGAAACCTATGGTTTTTTTAACTGAATTCGCAAGGTTTTTAAAATGCTAATTCCTAACTATATAAGGCCTGAAACCTATGTTTTTTAAGTGAATTTGCAAGGTTTTTTAAATGCTAATTCCTAACTATATAAGGCCTGAAACCTATGGTTTTTTAAGTAAATTTGCAAGGTTTTTTAAATGCTAATTCCAAACTATATAAGGCTTGAAACCTATGGTTTTTTCAGTGAATTTGCAAGGTTTTTAAAATGCTAATTCCTAACTATATCAGGCGTGAAACCTATATTTTTTTTCAATAAATTTCAAAGGTTTTGTAAATGCTAATTCTATTAGCGGATAACGATTATATATGTTATTAACCTTCTGGGACCACCTGAGCAGCCATCTTGTTTCTCAGGAGAAGTGAGGCACAAGAGAGCACAAAACAAGAGTGGAAAACGCGAAAAGGGGGCAGGGTTGAGACCCCCTGACCCCTAGCCCTTCTCAGGGGGTCCCAGAAGGACCACCAAGTGTAAAATCGCAGGGTACGCGCACGGTACGTGTATCGTACGCATACGGTGCGCTTACCCCGCAATTGTTTTGAATTTTTCTTTTTTTTTTGCCCTTGGGGGTCCTTTTGGGACCCCCTGAGAAGGGCTAGAGGGTTGGGGGTCTCTACCCTGCCCCCTTTTCGTGTTTTCCACGCTTGTTTTGGGCTCTCTTGTGCCTCAGTTGTCCTGAAAAACAAGATGGTGGCCAACACTTCCTGGTTTGGACAGTTTGGAATGTTGACAGTCGACTGCCAGCCAATCAGAAACTCGTCACGCACGTAAGGGTACGTGCACGTACGCTTACGGTACGCGTACCGTACACGTACGGTGCGCGTACGGTGAGCGCATATAGATATATAATTTGCTCAAATTCAATTTTTTCAACAACTACTGGAGGGATTTTCACCAAATATAGAAAAGTCACTACTGCATACCTGTCCCTACCATTTTGTCAACTTTGGTGTAATTCCGTTTAGCCGTTCGGGCTGTAGCCGTGTCTAAAGGTCCCTCTGGAAATTAACATGGGGAAAACACGTTTTGGGACCCCCTTTCGGCCCCCGCTTGACGAATCCCCCCAAAACTTTCAGGGAAGGAGCGGAGCGGAGCTGGCCAAAATTCTGGAAAATTACACTCAGATTCCTCAATCAGTGCCAACGTTATTCCCAATAGAATGTGGAGCGCATATAGATATATAATTTGCTCAAATCAAACAAATCAATTTTCTCAACAACTACTGAAGGGATTTTCACCAAATATAGAAAAGGCACTACTGCATACCTGTCCCTACCATTTTGCCAAGTTTGGTGTAATTCCGTTCAGCCGTTCGGGCTGTAGCCGTGTCTAAAGGTCCCATAGAAAATGCCATTTGAAAAATTTCAAATTGATTTTTCCCAAGAACTACTGGAGGGATTTACACCAAACATACAAAAGGCACTGCTGCATACCAGTCCCTACCATTTTGCCAAATCTGGTGTAATTCCGTTCAGCCGTTCGAGCTGTAGCCTTGTCAGAATGTCCCTATGGTAATTAACATGGGGAAAACACGTTTTGGGACCCCCCTTTTTTCTCGGCCCCCGCTTGACGAATCCACCCGAAACTTTCAGGGAAGGAGCAGAGCGCAGCGAGGCAAACTTAAGGAAAATTACAGGCAGATCCCTCAATCGGCGCCAAAGTTATTCCCAATAGAATGTTCAGAATTTCCTATGGTAACTAGGTCCTAACTATATATACCTACTGGATATATATATATATATATATATATATATATATATATATATATATATATATATATATATATATATATATATATATATATATATATATACATACATACATACATACATACATACATACATACATACATACATACATACATACATACATACAGAGTAAGCTGGTAATTTTCAATTCCAAAAACAAAATCCAGTAACCATGCACTCTTAGGAAGAAATAGGCAAACAACCAAGTGGGTATTCCAGGTATAATCCACACAACGCGTTTCGGCGGAAAGCCTTATTCACATGTAGAAGTGCACACAATTACAGACATTGATAAAGTTTTCGATCTGGTCATGCATAAACATGGAAATAGGACTCGACCCTCACTGAGTGTTCCAAGTTTCAGCCGCCATCTTGGACTAGTATAATATGTGACATTTGTATCATACTATGTGGTAAACAGTGTTGGCAATGCCCCTCTGTCAATAACAAGTTAATGCAAAATGTGAAAAATGAAAAACGATATTTTCAAAATTCAACATGTGTAATCATTGCATAGTGCACAAATGATGTTGCAATTAGTAACGCATGAAGATGGTATAGCAAACAAAAATCGGCATGTACATTGTAATCGCATTTGAAGCTGACAATCAAAGTGGTACAATGTAGGTGGAATACACTAGGGTAGATAGTAACCCATCCTAGCAGAAAGCTTGGATATATGGGAGCTTGGTACCAACAGATCCTTGCATGGTGCACAAATTATGTCAAGCCGGGTGAAGCATGACAAAGCTGATATCGGAGCCAGTGCCCACATTTAAATATTATCCTAAGCAAAGCATATGTAAGCGCTTTCTGCACAGCTCTGGTCAATCAGTCAGATAAGATGCAAAGCTGACTAACGCTGATTACTGCAAGTGCATACAAATATGACCGCATGTTGGTGTAACCCTTATAAACAATAACTTAAGCATCAGTACCTGTCTAGTAAGATACAAAAGTGGAATCACGATTGTTACTGCAAGTGCATGTAAATAAGACCCCAGGTTGTTGCAAACTATTCGAGATAAGGATTCAAGCAACAGAAAAATACAAAGTGTGTAATCAACATAACATCTGTTGCTGTGGAGCAGGGACTGTAATTGCAGCGTTAGAGAACAAAATTCATAATATGCCACTCCGTACATTCCACCTTATGATAATGAGTCACACTCGAGGGTATGTCAATGTTCCGTAAGTTGATCTCAAATTGTATTCCAGGCAGATGCCAACGTTAAGAAGATATTCAGATTTATTTCGACATATATTCATATAAACCTGATTTTTTCTTATTTATCATTATTACGTTATTTTCTTTAGAGTCCCTGACTTTAATTATTTTCTATGGGAGTGTGTTGCAATGCCTATGAGTGGCCAAGTGTGGTGCTAGACTTAATCCAAGGCTGAGCTGGAGTACATGTATGTGGTGACGGTCTAGTTGTTGCGCGGCGCCCGCCGCGACCAGAACCGGAAGTGCGGCCATTTTATATCGGCCGCGATTCCGAGCCGCGAGTCACGCTCCCCGGTGCTCTGTTTAATAAAGAATACCTAAAAAACAACAAGAAGCCTCCTTGAGGTATTTAGTAGTGCATGGGCACTCCTACAATTGGCAACGAGGCCCGGATCCACCATCGGACCACCAACCCCGGGGGGGGGTGAAAACCACACACAAACAGAGTGTGGCAGAGGGAGCCCAGAGGACTCCACGAACAAACAAGGCCAGAAGGCGGGGTAAAGAGGTTACAGTCACTACAGTGCTGGCAGCACAGGAAGATACCAAGGGAAGAGTGCAGCATCCACGCAGAGGAGGCAAGGCACAAGACGACAGCACGAGGCACAGCAGGACCGCACAGAGGAGTTCCTGAGGTTAGAACACTCAAGCAGAGGGGGCGTACAGGTAATGGACCTACACCCAGTGCCACCAGTTACAAGGAACAGGGAGGTGACACGTAGCCAGACCCACGAACCCAAGGAAGCGGCCCGGCACGACGTGAAGGAACCGACGCAATCCTGGACCTCTCCAGTGCTTCGGGCAGTGACAACGATAGCCAGAGTTCCAAGCGAGAACAGGAGGGAAGGCAAGCACTGGGAAGCCCACCCAGCAGTAAAGAAGCGTCCAACCCGAACCAACATGACGCAAGGAAGATGTGCGCTCAATCCTCCTCCCTCACCAACCTAGCCCCGTTCCTACCGAAAAGAGGCGAACCAACAATGCCGTGGGAGGACTGGAAAAGGTATTTTCTGAACTACTTATCAGCTTTGGAAGAGGAAATTGAGGCGGAATATTCGAGCTCCAGGAGGAAGAAAATACTTCTACATAATCTGGGATCAGAAGGCATTAGGGTATATGATAACCTAGCGAAGAAGACAAGACCAGCAGCAGATACAGACGGGTTTCAACATTCCATAGAGGATCTGGACACGCATTACCGCCCAGTAGTGTGCTTGGACATAGATCGCTGTAACTTCTTCCAAAGAAAACAAGGAAGCGGGGAGACAATCGATGAGTATGTAGTAACCTTACAGGAATTGGCCTTGACCTGCAAGTTTGGGACATTGAACGACGAACTGGTGAGAGACCAGATTATCATGCACACATCCAGCACCGCCGTACAGGAGAAACTGTGGCCGAATGGAGATGCGCCACTCAAAGAAGTGTAGGCGTTGGTGAAAAAGGCCGAGCTATCAAAAAGGTGCGCGGAAGCCGCAAGGAAAGACACCATCAGTAAGACAACAGTGTGCAAGGTCACGGACGGGAACAGATCGGACAAAAACAAACAAGCAGGACCACCCAGAACCCAATACCAGAAGAAATACCCGCAGAAGGCGGGAGGAGCGCAAAAGACCAAATGGGAGAAAAAGGAAAACTGCTACCGATGTGGGGCTTCTCACATGCCGGCACCGACAAAGTATGCCCAGCCTTCAGGGCCAAATGCTCGTATTGCGGAATCTTAGGCCATTATGAAAAGGTATGCAGACGCAGACCCAGAAGATCGGAGGTTAAATATGTAGAACATGGAAGTGACGAGGAAGAAGAGGCAACGGCAGAAGAGGATGAGGAGAGGAAGTATTATACATAGATGACCAAGTCCTGAGGATAGACTGCAACGGATCCAACAAACCAGTACTGAAGATGAACATTGGCGGAGTAGCAATTGACATCGTTGCAGACTCAGGGTCCCCCTACACAATAGTGCAAAGAAAGATGTGGGAGAAGGAGTTCCGAGATGCGATAAAAGTAGACTTGATTCCTCCAGACATACGCCCAGTCACATACACAGGGGAAAGGATACTGATGGTGGGGTACTGCCCTCTATTATTTGAGTTCAAGGGACGCCAGGCGGAGTGCAAGCTGTACGTCGCAGAAAAGGGGCCGTCGGTACTAGGATGGAAAGACCAAGGAGTGCTGGGCATAAAGCTCAACCTGGGAGGTGTGGAAAAAGTGTTGCTTACAGACACTGAACAAGAGTACGAAAGTGAAGCATGGAGGAGAGAGTACCCAGAAGTCTTCAAAGGGACGATAGGCATATTGACCAAGTTCACGCACAAAATATGTTTGAAGGAAGGAGCCCGCCCAGTGAGCCACAAAGTCCGGAACATCCCGTTCCATAGCCGAGAAGCGATGCAGGAGGAATTGGAACGACTAGAAAGAAGTGGTATAATAGAATCCATAGAGAGTGCTGAATGGTTGTCCCCCCTGGTGGTAGCACAGAAACCCAACGGGAAAGTGCGCCTGTGCGTGGACCTCAGGGAACTGAATAAGAACATATGGGTAGACAAATTCCCCTTACCCCGAATCAATGAAATGCTGGCAAAAACCAAAGGGATAAAGTGGTTCTCCACAGTGGATTTATCATCGGCGTACCATCAAATAGCGCTGCACCCAGCGTGCAGCCACCTCACGTCGTTCATCACCCCGTTTGGGTGCTACAAGTTTGTGAGAATGCCATTTGGACTAGCGTCAGTCGCGGCAGTGTTCCAAAAATTGATGCACAAGTTGTTTCAAAAGGAGGAGGTTGTGCAATACTTCCAAGACAACATTCTCATAATGGGGAAGTCAAAGACGGACCATAACGAAAAGCTGCACGCAGTCCCGTCAATGTTGGAGAGGAATGGCCTCACAGCAGAGTGGGAGAAGTGTAGATTTGGAGTACGATCAGTAACTTATCTAGGGCATGAAATCAGCGAAAGAGGGATAGAGCCCAAAAGAGCCAACGTCTCAGCAGTAAGAGATGCCCGACGCCCACCAAGAAGGAAGACATCAGGTCAATCTTGGGAATGGCCGAATTCTACAGCAAGTTCATCTCACATTTTGCATCCAAGACCCACCATCTCAGACAACTCCTCAAGGAAAAGAATGGATTTAAGTGGGAAGCGGAAGAACAAGAAGAATTCGACGCCTTAAAGAGGGAAATCAGTGAAGCCGTGCCCCTCAAGGGGTTTGACTAAACAGCCAAGTCGATACTGACCACAGATGCCAGCGACAAAGGCCTAGGAGCGGTATTGATGCAGAGGTCCAAAGAAGGAGAGATTTCCACCGTCTGTTTCGCATCAAGATCGCTGGCCCCCAATGAGGAGAAGTTTAGTGTGATAGAGAAAGAAGTGCTAGCAGCGCTGTGGGCCATGGAACGTTTCAAGCAGTTCCTGTGGGGTTCGTGCTTCCTGCTGCGCACGGATCACAAGCCTCTGGTGAAGGTCCTCACCTCCAGTGGACATGCCCATGCCACGCTGCGCATTGCAAAAATGACTTTGAGATTACTGGACTATGTGTACGAAGTTGGATACATTCCCGGGAACAAGAACAGGGTTGCCGATTTCTTAAGTAGAGCAGCCGCCATGGAAAGGGCGTGAGACCAGGAACCTTCAGGATGGGAAGGTTACATGGTAGCAGTGACGCAAGACCACGAGCAGGTGATAAGCGTACAGGAGTGGGCAGAAGCGTACAACCAAGATGAAACTCTGGAAGCAGTGAAAGGATATGTGACACATGGCTGGCCAGATAAAAGACACCTAGACAGCCAGTTGAGGAAATACTGGGAAGTGCGACAGGAACTGTCGATCGGAGAAAACCCTGTGTTCTTGTTGAGAGGAGACAAAGTGATTCCTCCCCAGAAGCTAGTGGAGCATCTCTTAACAATTCTTCACGAGGGACATCTCGGCATAACGAAAACAAAGGCCCTAGCGAAGCAAGCATACTGGTGGCCGGCTATAGACACACCCAAGTCGAAAGACACGTGAGGATGTGTGAGTTCTGCAGCAAAGCAGACAAGTCTCAAACGATGATACGTCCACCTCTAGGAAAATTTCCCATCCCAAACAGCCCATGGGAAATGATCTTGATCGACATCATTGGGCCCATTCTCAACATCGAAGGAGTGCAGAAATATGCCATAGTGATGGTGGACAGGTATTCGAAATGGCCCGAAGTGGAAGTAAGGGAGACGCTGGACACAGAGGCAGTGTTGTCCTGCTTGATGTCAACTTTCGTGGAAGGGATCCCCAAGGTCATCACCTGCGATAACGGACCACAATTTGTGTCAGCCAAATGGGAGGCATTAATGGCCCGTAATGGAATAGAGGTGAAGCACATCCCCATATACCACCCCGCGGGGAATGGCCTCGCAGAACGATTCTACCGAGTAATAATGGGAACGATCCAGGCTGCTATCAGTGCAGGACAGGACTGGGAGAAAGAACTACCGAAGATGCTGTGGGCATAGCGCATCACCCCGGCCAGTACGGGGTATAGCCCTTTCAAGGTACTGAGAGGAAGAGACCCTTTCACAAAAGATAATCTAGCATGGAAACACCTGGTTATACAGAGTAAGTGGTCCCCGGCGGTGGTGAGGAGGAACATGGAAAGGGCGCAGCCCCTGTACACAGAACACTACAACAAGAGGCGGAGTGTACACGAAGTGGCCTTGGAGAAAGGAGAATGGCTGAGAGTAAAGTTGGCTGTAATGAAAAGGAAGGGCGAAAGCAAGTTCACGCCACCTCTCCAGGTTATAGAACCATACACCAGATCGGCTCTTCTCAGCAACGGCAAAGTGTGGTCGCAAGACAGGATGGCAAAATGCAACAAGATTCCGAAATGCGAGACACCAGGAGAAGTAGGAGTACACCCTGAGGAATTTGATGGAGAACAGGAGCAAGAAAGGACAGAGGAAGAGCCAGGAACAGAAGTATGGAGGAGAGAATAGATCGGTGAAGGCTCTACCTGAAGAGAAGAAAATGAATCACCAGAGGGAAACAAATCTCCTATAGCGAGGAGCCTAGGAGCAGACAGGAGTAGCCCAGGACAAAGAACAGGGAGTGACAGAGAGAGCGGAGGGCCTGTTATACAAAATAGGCCATGGAATGGACACCTTGAGCGGGGTACCACGAGAACCCAGTCGGGCAGAGTCGTAAGGATCCTGAAGAGATATGAAGAGTTCTGCATGGGAACCAAGTAAGAATGTTTATTTTTTATATGCACAGCTTTTAGAGACTTGAGGACATTGCTGTTGGAGACAGTACTTTGTTAACCGTTTAAAGGGGGGAGATATGTGGTGACGGTCTAGTTGTTGCGCGGCGCCCGCCGCGACCGGAACCGGAAGTGCGCCATTTTATTCCGGCTGCGATTCCGAGCCGCGAGTCGCGCTCCCCGGCGCTCTGTTTAATAAAGGATTCCTAAAAAACAACAAGAAGCCTCCTTGAGTTATTTAGGAGTGCAGGGGCACTCCTACAATTTTTTACTTTTTTGGAACCTTTTGGCTGTACTAACTTTAGAAATGTGGTTTGTGCATAGCAATGGGCTTACTCTTTATTGGATGTGCGTTTTCTATTGGCATGTCCCTCTCTAAATCCTTCCTTCCCTTTACTTAAACTCCATCAATTTAGGAGTAAGTATACTCCATTTTCCAGCCACTCCCCACATTACCACCACCTACACCTCCGTGTGTGCATATCTCCGCACGTAGTGGAGACCTATGCCCCGAAAAGATAGGAGTGTTGGAGGCTTCCGCACATAGGTTAGTGACTTTCATTTTGTAGTATGTGAGTGTTACTCCTTCAAGTATTACAAATTGCCGTTTGTGAATTGGGCCCAATGTTTTCTTATGCTTTCAAGAAGTCTGCTATGTTGTTTGCAGCATGCGTCATGCGACGTGGAGCTATACAAAACAATGTTTTCTATATTTAATGCCACAAGGTAGTATCATCACGTCACATCACACAATGCAGTGGCCATCAGGAAAGTAGAGAAAACACAGTTTTCTATGATTTCCATTGTCTTCTACACTTTCAAAATGGCTATCATTGAAGTGTAGCAAACAATGTTTTGGTCTGGCCACTGCTCGTGGCTTTACCAACACTGTAGCATTTTAAAAGTCTCAGCCCTTGTGAAAGCCAATAGTGTTGCCCGCCCTGTATTAGCAAAGCAATACCTATAGGCTTTGCCAATTCTTTTTTTACTATGTGATGGGTTTTCTGAATTTTAAGATTGAATCCTCTTGTAATTTCATTTAATTCTGGTGGTTGAGAGTTTGTTCGTGTTGGTCTACTTATGAAGTCAAAGGTTACTCAATGTGATCTCATCCTACCTGAGATTTCACAACTTTTGTCACATATTCTAATGGTTTGGGTAAAGCTATTTTCATTTCAGAGTTATTGAAAAATTATGAAATACAGAGTGCATAGTTTGTGCTTATTTTGCATCTCCTCAACTGCTACAGGAGGAAGCGCGAATTTTGGTGTTTGAAGAACATGGTAGCTCATGGTGAACCTTTATTTTTGTAAAGCATGTGGGGGCATTATGGATGCCATGCAGATTAAAAATTCTTTAGGAGGAGCCAAATATTGTTGGGTCCTAAGGGTCCCGAAAATATATACTTTAATCTTGTAGAAGTTTATTTTTAGAGCATGAATTCTGAAAAGTTTGAAGATTTACGCTAAGTGAAGTAACCTCTCTTACCTATAGTTCAGTTTACTTCTTTTGACTTTAACCGAAGGTAATATTTTACTGCATGAGGCGAAAAAACACTTAGTCTTCAATTTGTGGAACTGAAAATTAGTAATTTCCCCCTGCTTTGAGTGATAGTGTGTTTCTCTAGCAATAGACACAACGAGCAGTGTTCTCCTTATGGTTAGGTCTTATGGATCAAATAGCAATTAGACTTAAGCTTGGATTCATCTATTATAGATATAGGATGTTGATTGATTTTGAGTAGGTGTAGGGATAACACCTAGGAATGAGACTATAAGCTCGAAAATGAATCTGTGCCTTTAGCCCCGCTCACACCTAAAGTAGCAAAGAGTGATGACGGTGAATTATTTCTTTATTTGTATTGAGTTTTTCGCATACCAAAAGAACATAACACAGATACAGGGTCACTGGTTGCCACTTACAGCAAATCATATACTCATGTCAGTAGCCTGTACAGTACAACATACTAAGTATATCTGGTGTGGATGGCAAGTAAACAGTAAGTGGGTATACCAAATGTCCCATGGGCGCTTAGGTGCTGGCAATTCCTCAGTGTAGAATTCCAGCTGCTCCTTACAGTACACCATATCAGCAATCCATTGTTTAAGCCAAGGTACACATTTTTTACCCCAGTTCATAGCCACTCGTCTTTTTTGCTAATAATAGGGCCACCACCATAACTCTATGGTGAGGTGGCTGCAGCAGCTTAACCAGGCCAAGTACCCACATCTGAGGAGTGCAGGTCACAGGTTTGAACACCATAGCCAGGAGGGCACTCGCCACCTCAGCCCAGAATTGATTGACTGGAGGGTGCATCCAGGCCAGGTGCAGAAAGTCTAGGTTCATTGTCCCTCATCTTGCTCTGTGTGCATCCCTATGCCGCCTATTTCTAAACAGCCTGACAGGACTGTAATACAATTGCTGTAGTTATTTAAAATGGGTAATTCTGAGGTCACAGTTTAGTGAGAGCATACCTGTAAGTGTGCAACAAAATCTCAATTCTTCTGCAGTCAGTGGGGTGTCTAGAATAGCATTCCATTTGTCAAGTACCTTATTTGTATCTGTGGATTTGTCTCCCTGGGCTGCATTATATGATTTAGTTAGTAATGAGGCATTGGCGCAAAGGGATAAGTGAGCAAAACTTGAAGCGTCCCAATAGTAGTGAGCTCCACAGGGAATACTATATGAAGGTCAGGAGTGGGGTCTGTCGCTGCCCAGATGAGAAGTCTGTTAGCGCAACAAAAGTCCCACCAGAGAGCACATCTACCATGGTCCTCAACCCTGCTCCATCTAACAGGGCAAGTGCTCCAGCCTCATGCATTACTGAAATATCTATCTGGAACTTAAGGGTAAGTACAGTGGGTTTTTTTTAGTACACGTGCTCAGTGCCAGGCAGGCCCATGTGGTACATTTAATAATGTTAATCTCTGATCAAGGCACATCAGGCGCTTATGTGGTAAACGTGCAGCAAGTGGACGGGGTGTGCATCATTCGACTCTATTGCCAAATGTGGTATCTAGCTGTGTGGGTTATCCCATTAATGTGCAAAGTGTGCCTGAGCGCACAGATAATATAAGTGTAGATCTGCTGCACTAAATCCTCCTTGTGCATATAGGAATGTCAGCACTTGATGAATGTGATTCTTGAGCAATGTTTCCTTTTCAATTCTCTTCTACAGACTAGCAAAGCAATATTGGATTGAAGAGGGTTGGCAGCAGTCTGCATGCATCTTTTTCCCAGTTTCTATATTGGGATAACTTATTAAAGACTGGTTATGTTTTCTACATATAGGCAGTCAACAACCTGGTCTACTTCCCTAGGCAAGGGCATTTTAGAGAAATGTTCTCCACTGGCGTAACACATCCTCAGGCAGCCCAGAGACAAGTTCCAACTTCATGGTTGAAAATAGGCAGTTCTTAATTTGGAAAAATAAATAAATAAGTTCCCACTATTGCGAGCCTGTAAGCCACTTCCACCTCTGGTGCAGCCCATTTGCATCACTGGTACAGTCCACTTCTACCAGTGGAGCCGTCTGCTGCACTATGGGCACCTCCCACAAGCACCATACATTCTGGTCTTTAAACAGATCATGCTGGCGAGGTCCACTCTATTTTTTGTTAGGTACAAGGCGCGGAGGGGGTTCCCTCACCCCATGCCCTGAGAGTATTCTATAATAAATTGTGCCAAATGGCGAAATAAACTGTGCTGTTTTCACTCACAGAGTCCAAAAGTGAAGAAGTTCTGAAGGCCAACTATCAAAATATTCAGCTGCTTTTGTAGTGTGTCTGGAAATCATTATCATTCGCAGGGATTGTCAGTGATTACCTCCCAAGAAACTTTAAAAAATAAGGCAACTTAGTGTGTTTTTCAGTACAGCTGGGTGTATTACATGCTGTTTAGCAAAAATAGGATTCTGCATTTTTTCATGGTATTACATTTATGAAAATGTATATAGAATTTTTCTTCACTTCATTTTTCCATCCTATCCACTCCAAGTATGTGGGAATCTAATTGAAAGAGACATTGTGAAATGTGTTTTAGACACACACATCTCACAGTCTTATAGTGTATATAGGCATCCTCCCCAGTCACTATCAAAACCAATAAGTATGCCCGTGTCTGAATCACAGTTTGGTCTACAGGAAATGGCAGTATTTATGGCCTTATCGCTATCCAGTAAGGTAACATGGGAGGGGAAATGAGATAACCTTTTGGGTGAAATCATTAGCTTGCAGACTTTGCACTTTGTACATTTACAAAAGCAATGACTTCTTTCCGATTTATACCAGGACTTCTCGTTCATCACATCATGTCATAGATAGGCATGAGTTGGAGTTAGTGTCCTGGATAGGGAGAGCTCCTTCTTGAAAGTCAAGCTTGGGAAAGGACCTATTTGTTCCTTAAAGTCCTCATCATTGGGTATGTATTGGCAGTGTTTTTTTTTTTAATCCTTCTGATTGAATTTATTTATTTGCTGAAGGAGATGACCAATCTTATGCTTTTGCTTTTTTCAGAAACTTTTCTCTTCCTTTTATTTTGAAGTTCCATTCTTGATACCTGTTCAGTACATTCTTCCATTTGTTTTAAAGACTAGGTAGAGTATCTCATGGTCCTAAATCTCATTTTCATCCCTGGAGATAACTTTCAAATTCATCTGTGGAACAATTTCTTTTAATTTCGAGCATTTCCACATAGGGAATACTCCATTTGAATTTCCCATCATGGCGACTTGTAGCTTGGAGAACATTACTGTTTGCTGTGCATTTTCTGAAGAGTGTTGGTTCCAAGTTTAGATTTTTCACATTAACTAATGTATCAAAAAAGCCAATCCTTTCATGACTGATCGTGTGAGTTAATAAAATATTTTAGGGATGGTTGTTCAGATTACTGAAATATTCCTCAAATTTCTGTACATCTTCATCTCCTATCATAAAAAGATCATCTACATACTGTCACAGAAAACAATATTCTTAAGATATTTCTCATTGTGTTCTGCCCATGCAAACTCTATTTCCCACCATCCCATAGTAAGATTTATGGAGCTGGTAGGAGCAGAATTTGCGATGGCTGTCCCACGTATCTAATGATACAACTCATTTGCAAAGAGAAAGTAGTTATTTTTCAAAATGATTTCCAACATTATGTTCACATGATTCAATTTGGCTATATTTTCCATTTTCAAAATGTAACTGCCTGCCTTGATCCCAAGTCATGGTCAATGCAGGTATACAGTGATACCACATTCATTGTGATGAGTTGATATCCTTCTTGCCAAGGAATATTTTGCAGGTGGCATAGAACATATTTGTATCGGGTAGGTATGAATTAAATTTTGGTGCCAAAAATATATCCTACATTGTAGTCTTGTTTTGCTTTCATTTACTAATCAAAATAACTTGACCTCTTATGACCAGGACTAGAATTAGTGTTTGTAATGGCACACAGTGCAGTGGCATAAGCTTCTCCTGAATTGAGCAAGCATAGTACAGGCAACAGTGCAAGCTTCCTGCAAAAAAAACAGCAAGTAACCTGTTATCTGCAGATGGGATAGTCTTGGAAATTTGCTCAGCTCAGAGTTATTAGCCGTTTATATTATGATCTCTTGATTCAGGTCACAGTGCAATGTTGCCTGGTCAGTGTAATGTCATCATTTCCGGCCCACTCTAGGTGCCTCATTGCCGATTCTGAAAATGACTCACTTTTTTAGATTAGTATTGAGTGCATCAGTTCCGTTTTACAAAAAAAAAATGGCTCTATTCTTATGTATGCATGATTGCTATGTCATAGGGGTGGTGCCACTTCAATCTAAGCGCATCTTTGGCAGGTCACTAAGCGCATTCATGGCAGACTGTTGTACAATTACAGAATCATTGTAATTTAAAAGCCATATCTCTAAAAGTGGCCCAATCCCACGTTAGTGTAAGTGCTTCTTTTTCATATGTGTTTATCATGACCATGCGACGATATGAATATAATGTCCATACTAGTGCAAGTAATTGCATCAACATTGCCAGATTTCCAGATTTTCTTATCCCCTTTCCTCCAACATTTCGTACAATTTTCCTATGGTTTACAGATGGGACATTGATGGAACTTAGGGTTGTCCTAGTTTGGGGTCTTAGATGGGTGGGAGAGATACAGCTGCTGGTAGAATTGTTACACTGGCCCCAGCATACATTGCTGCGCTGGAAACTGATAGTAGCCCGGGCAAATGTTGTTATACCAGCCCCCATATTTTATGCAAAGAATGGGCGTTGCGTTCATGAAACTTTAGAAACAAATGCGCAAAATGCTGCATTTTGTAATATGTTGTGCAGTTGCTATCCCTTTTACTTGAAAATGGTGGTCCAGCTTGATTTTTCTATTTACAAAGGGATGAAACTACAAACTCCTTTTAAGGATAGCAACTGCAATTCCAACTCACTTCTCACTCTCCATTATCACTGTCCTTTCTGACTCATCCTCTGCAATTATTCCCCTTACTCTTTCCTCCTCTTACTTTCACAGCATTCCTCGTCACTTCTCCTCTTTCTCCCTCTTCCTTTTTATTCCTCCTTCCTCCTCTTCAGTTCTCCTGGTCATTTCAATCTTTCTCAGCCCTCGCTCCTTCACCTCTCTTCTTCAGGAATAAATGGCCCTTGAAGAGGAATGACCATGTCATAATGAAAGTGGACATTGTAACAGCACATGATGTTCTACTACCACCCAGTGCAGATCAACACCCCCCCAATATGCCTCCAATAATACTGTCATTGGACAATGTGGTATCCTCTGTCCATTAAGCTGTTGCTATTTTTGTTACTTCATCCTTGTTAGCAAAGCGCAGGCATCAAACTGTATACATAACACTGTGATATTTTCCTTAAAGAACTCAGGAGGGTAAAAGGCTCAGTTGGGCCATGCACGTCAATTAATCAGAATGCCAGGGGTAGTGGAAGTGATATCACACGCCCTTTGACCTTCACTTTCACTCACACACACATGCTTACATAGACACACAAATCCACACTTACACACACACTCACATAAACACACTGTCACCCCACAAGCACGCACACAATATATATTTTAAAGCATTTTCTACATAGGGGAGGAACAGACACCGTCCACTTGGGCGAGTACTGACACCAGAGGTCTGCTCTGCACGGACTCACACCGCTGAGTCTGGGCCGTATTTTCCCTACAGCAGTGTCTGCAGTGCATCCAACCAATCGGAGAGGGACATTGTGATTTTAAACTGAGGGCGGCAAAGAGTCCACTTTATTAAGGCATCTGAGGAAGATCGCAAGAATGAAACGCAGCATGCCGAGTGTTTAATAAATGCGCAGTTTCAACTGGAACCCCCGTGTGCACTCAGCTTCTTGCCGAAAGCAAAGGAGGATGGTGTGTGTGTGTGTATATATATATATATATATATATATATATATATATATATATATATATATATATATATATATATATATATATATATATATATATATATATATATAAAATACATTTTTAGTGTAATATTATAATTAACAGAATACATAGAGTGCAACCCCAACTGACGTTGACTGTGTTCTTGGCACGGATATTGCCACCTCTGGGGCCAGGGGTGTCAAAGGCAGTGCCAAGGCTAGCAAAGAGCGACTGCAAGCCCTGGTGACTACTAAATGATGTCAATGAGTAGGCCCTGCCTGCTTCTGTAGCATGTGCAATAAAACCACTGACCTGTCTACGCCAAAGGTGTTAGTGAAGAGAGGCGTGCAAGCTAGAGGCATGGAAGGACAAGGAGGTTGTGATGGTGAGGGGAACATCAACATTTGTATAGGCATTTCTCGAAATGAATAAATGAGTAGACGGGAAAATCCTCGAGGAGCACTGGGTTGTGAGGAGCAACATGTAAGAAATAGAAATAGCATGAAGGAGGGGGCCAAGTTGTTCTTCACGTTTTGCCTTCCTATGGATTGCGTTCAGGCTCTGTAGCAAATATTACATGTTATGATTTACAGCAAAAGTAGTGTGCATATGGCACACATCTGGAATACATGTCTTAGACTTGTTATTTTCACAGTCAGAAGTACAGAACCTAACGCCATCTGCATTGCAGTGATAAAGAGCAACACCCTCTGGCACTAAAAATCAAGATCTGAAATCACCATGTAGTTATTAGCTTGAGCAATCAATTTAATTTAATTCGTGCTTCCTAGTCCCCTTTCTCTGTTGCCCAAGAATTAATTTGAACCCACTGTTATTGCACCTTAATCAAACCCCCCCAGATTATTGTGGCATAGATTTGCAAATTTTGTAGCACAAAAATGGAAATTTAGCAGCACAAAAATGGAAATTTAGCTGCATTATTGCGGCACTTTTATTTATTTATATATTTATTTTTTCTTGAATTTGTAAAGTGCACAGCTACCTCCGAAGTGGTTTTCCGGCGCTGGGGGCCCTCGGGAACATTAAGCGAGCTATTGCCCAGAGTCACATGGTGCTGGGCTGACCTGCCACTGGCACGGGGGATAGAATTGTGAACCCCAAGGTCCGGAGTCAGGCACCCTTGCCGCTGCACACACCTCTTCCTACTCACAATCGTTCTTTTTCAGCCTTAAATCAATGGAACCTGTGTTAGCAGAATATTCCACTTTGAAGTAGGCATGCTTAAAGTGCATGCAACTCTAGGGAAGCACAGCTATAATCCTAACCTCGTGAGAGGGGGTCCTATTTCTCCCTGGAATGTTTTTGCACCCATGTACGCACCCCTGCCAGGGCTCCGCTGCCTCCTTGACCCAGGAGGCATCACACCTCTTCATCAGGCGCCATAGGGCGCAAGATGGTAGTTGGTGGAGTTGCATTGCCACAGATTGGTTGAGATCAACAGTGCCAGGAAGATGCAGCTGTCCTTGGGGCTGTTTACTACCAATTTTTCCTAGGTTCTCTTTACGGATTTTTCAAATCATGCCTATATACTTTTCAGAAAACCCCAATTAATCAAAACTGAATAAAGCACTGAATATAGCCTTATAGCCCGCAGTAGAGGGCTATACCGGCTATTAAAGGCGATCTCCAGCGTTAAAGGGCTGAGCCGAAGGCGAGGGCCTTTAACAAGGGAGATGGACTTTCATAGCCGGTATAGCCCAGCTACGAAGGGCTATAAGGCTATTAGAACATTCTGCCACTAGAGGGCAGAATGTTCTAACAAAAAAGAACAAAGCCTTATGGGAGCGTGAGGGGATTGGAATCCCCTCAGGCTCCTTGAAGCCTTTGTTCACAGCCAGAGCTGTGAACAAAGAAACATTGGAATGTTGGAGCTCCAGGCTTATACCAGCCATTATAAGCCCGGAGCACTCCATTGTTTTCAATGGAGCTCCAACAA
Source organism: Lissotriton vulgaris (assembly GCF_964263255.1). Classification (NCBI taxonomy): domain Eukaryota; kingdom Metazoa; phylum Chordata; class Amphibia; order Caudata; family Salamandridae; genus Lissotriton; species Lissotriton vulgaris. The sequence continues at coordinate 733,345,579 of NC_141691.1, read as the reverse complement.
TCCAATGTTCTAATATATAAAACAATGCAAAAATGCCTACTTTGTCTTGATTACATGTTATACCAAGTCTCTAGTGCCACCATCATGAAGTAAGATGTTAAAAAATCTGGATTGAGGTACCATTTCGCGTTATAATTATTTAACCCTATGCAACTTGAGTTTTCAGCTTCAGGTATGTTTAGCTCAAAATAGGTATCACGTCTTATAAACATGGTATGTAGTTCAGAGAACAAAAGTCTGAAACGTTCAGAGTTTTAAAAAAACAGGTTTATTCGTTTTATCAAGCCTGGAACCCGGTTGTACCTGGTTTGGCACACACCCCACCATCCCTCTGGGTAGCATTCTAAAGTGAAAAGCAGGCACCTGCACCAGTGTTTGCTACCACGCACCAGAACGCATCATTCCCTGCTCACATGCACTGTAGATTGCAGGGCCAGTATTTACAACTAACCTACATAATATTTTAAGGGGCAGAAACCTGTGGCCTATGTAGGAAGTAAATGGGTCTGTCAAGACACCGTTCAAGTTCAACCATATAGTCAGGCAGAAGGTAAGGATGCAGCAAAAATGTTAATAGGCTCTTTTCCATTTGTCACACCATCATACAGTCCTGCTGTATATCTAGTCAATTGCTCTTTGCATTCTGGGACCTGTAGTTTCATATTCCCATTAGACGTGTGTGCCTCCAATTAATTGCATGCAAATTGCTGTTGGCTAAAAACTAGACTAGTCAATGAGGCCACACATGTCGTGGGGTCTCGTAACAGTTTTTGTGCTGTCCTTTAGGCACCAGTCCTTCCAAACAGCAGGATTCACCACCTCTCTTGCAGCCCCTAGTCCCACGCTTCCCTAAGTACAGGCAGAGTCCAGGAGGGGCCACCTGACTCTACAAGCGTCTTGCAATTCATTCTTGCACAGTGAAAACGAAATAGCACATCCAAAAATTGTGCTAACATTCCTTTCAGGTACCTTATATGGCCTTAATTGGCCTAGGACCTCACATGCAGGTGAAAAAGGTGTTCTCTGTGCTTAATGTGAGCTTGTGGTAGCAGATGGGGCCCACTGGCTCTCATTTGTGGGGTCCGAAACTTTCAATATCAGACATTAACACTGAACAAGAGAGGGTAAGGCATAAAAAGTGGAGAGAAGAGTGAAGAGAAAGTTGGATTTTTTTTTTAAATGGAGAAAGCAGGATGAAAAAGAACATGCAAGTTATTGTTCGTCCTGCTTTCTCCATTTAAAAAAAGATCCAATTTCTCTTCACTCTTCTTTTCACTTTCTATGCCTTTCACTCTCTTTTTCAGTGTTAATGTCTGATATTGTAAGTTTTGGTCCCCACAAATGAGTGCCAGAGGGCCCCACCTGCTACCACAAGCTCACATTAAGCACAGAGAACACCTTTTCCCCTGCATGTGTTTGGTCCTGGGCCAATTAAACCCACCAAAGGTACCTGAAAGGAATGTTAGAACAATTTGTGGATGTGCTATTTTGTTTTCACTGTGCAAGAATGAATTGTGAGCCACTTGTAGAGTCAGGTGTTCCCTCCTAGACTCCGCCCTTTACTTGGGGAAGCGTGGGACTCGGGGCTGTGTTAGACCTGGAACCATTGGCGTGGGTCTCCCTTCCATTTTTGCTGTTGCCTCCTGTGTTTTTGCTGTGTGTTGGACTTCGTTTTGCTGGTCTAGATGCTTTGGGCACTTTGCTATAGCTGTTCAGTGCCATAGTGCAAGTGCTCCCTTTGTAAATTGTTGTCATGGATTAGTGATTCCATGATTGGCATATTTGATTTACTTGTTAGACCCTAGTGTGTGTGCCCAGGGCCTGTAAATCAAATGCTGCTAGCGGGCTGCAGCACTTATTTGCCACCCGAGAAAGCAGCCTGCAACATATAACTCTGGCCTACCATTCAGGCCATCTTTAACCCATCTGTCCTTCAGGGTCTGGAGTGGGTCATCCATGTTGTTTATTTGCTTTTTGTATATTAAAGAAATAGCTTTCTCCGGAAGGTGAGCGTCAAGTATTCTATCTTCGAGGGGGGATGCGTCAGGAAGGGAGGACTCACTAGTTATGTGGGTACGAAGCGAGTGCCGGACCTGTAGATACCTATAGTATTCGGTGCCTGCCAGGCTATACTGCTGTTGAAGGTAAGCGAAGGAAAGGACCTTGTCCTTGACCCAGAGGTCCTTGACCTGGGAAATACCAATTATATCCCATTTGTCAAACCCTTTAGTTTGCCAAAGGTTCCCCAGCCATTCAGAGTTCCAAAGGGGCGTTACTGACGTGAGCCCTCGGTCCCATCCCAGGTGTTTGTTAACCTCATGCCATACTTGGACTGAGTGTACTGTCGGACCCATGAGGGGGTATTTACGAGGAGGAGCCATCTATCTATGGCGTATCCAGGATATTCCGGACGACTATACATCCCCTAATTGATTGCGGTCAGATAGGCCCCCCAATAATATTTCCTAATGTCTGGAAGACTGATGCCACCGTCATACCAGTTGAGGATGAGTTTAGCCAGGGCGACCCAAGGTTTGCCGCCCCACAAGAGAGATCTTTGTAAGGTTTCTACCGCTTTAAAAAATGATTTGGGGACTGGATCCATGAAATTCTGAAGGGCATAGAGGAAACTGGGCTGTATGTCCTACCTTTAACATACACTGCACCCTGCCCGCCGGGGTACTTTGGGCCTACCTTAGGGGTGACTAATATGTAGAAAAGGGAAGGTTTAGGGACTGGCAAGTGTGCGCACTTGCCAAGTCGACATGGTATAAGCCTGGATCTACAACATTCCAATGTTTCTTTGTTCACAGCTCTGGCTGTGAACAAAGGCTTCAAGGAGCCTGAGGGTATTCCAATCCCCTCACGCTCCCACAAGGCTTTGTTTTTTTTTGTTAGAACATTCTGCCCTCTAGTGGCAGAATGTTCTAATAGCCTTATAGCCCTTCGTAGCTGAGCTGAGTTCCTCTCCCTTGTTAAAGGCCCTCGCCTTCGGCTCAGCCCTTTAACGCTGGAGAGCGCCTTTAATAGCCGGTATAGCCCTCTACTGTGGGCTATAAGGCTATATTCAGTACTTTATTCAGTTTTGATTAATTGGGGTTTTCTGAAAAGTATATAGGCATGATTTGAAAAATCTGTAAAGAGAACCTAGGAAAAATTGGTAGTAAACAGCCCCAAGGACAGCTGCATCTTCCTGGCACTGTTGATCTCAACCAATCTGTGACAATGCAACTCCACCAACTACCATCTTGCGCCCTATGGCATCTGATGAAGAGGTGTGATGCCTGGGTCAAGGAGGCAGCGGAGCCCTGGCAGGGGTGCGTACATGGGCGCTAAAACATTCCAGGGAGAAATAGGGCCCCCTCTCACGAGGTTAGGATTATAGCTGTGCTTCCTAGAGTTGCAGGCATGCCTACTTCAAAGTGGAACATTCTGCAAAAACAGGTTCCATTGATTTAAGGCTGAAAAAGAACGATTGCGAGTAGGAAGAGGTGTGCGCAGCGGAAAGGGTGCCTGACTCCGGACCACGGGGTTCACAGTTCTATCCCCGTTGCCGGTGGCAGGTTCAGCCCAGCACCATGTGACTCTGGGCAATAGCTCGCTTAATCTTCCCGAGGGCCCCCAGCGCCGGGAAACCACTTCCGAGGTAGCTGTGCGCTTTACAAATTCAAGAAAAAATAAATATATAAATGAATAAAAGTGCCGCAATAATGCAGCTAAATTTCCATTTTTGGGCTGCTAAATTTCCATTTTTGTGCTACAAAATTTGCAAATCTATGCCACAATAATCTGGGGGGGTCTGATTAAGGTGCACTAACAGTGGGTTCAAATTGATTCTTGGGCAACAGAGAAAGGGGACTAGAAAGCACAAATTAAATTAAATTGATTGTTCAAGCTAATAACTACATGGTGATTTCAGATCTTGATTTTTAGTGCCAGAGGGTGCTGCTCTTTATCACTGCAATGCATAGGGCGTTTGGTTCTGTACTTCTGACTGTGAAAATAACAAGTCTAAGACATGTATTCCAGATGTGTGCCATATGCACACTACTTTTGCTGTAAATCATAACATGTAATATTTGCTACAGAGCCTGAACGCAATCCATAGGAAGGCAAAACGTGAAGAACAACTTGGCCCCCTCCTTCATGCTATTTCTATTTCTTACATGTTGCTCCTCACAACCCAGTGCTCCTCGAGGATTTTCCAGTCTACTCATTTATTCATTTCGAGAAATGCCTATACAAATGTTGATGTTCCCCTCACCATCACAACCTCCTTGTCCTTCCATGCCTCTAGCTTGCACGCCTCTCTTCACTAACACCTTTGGCGTAGACAGGTCAGTGGTTTTATTGCACATGCTACAGAAGCAGGAAGGGCCTACTCATTGACATCATTTAGTAGTCACCAGGGCTTGCAGTCGCTCCTTGCAAGCCTTGGCACTGCCTTTGACACCCCTGGCCCCAGAGGTGGCAATATCCGTGCCAAGAACACAGTCAATGTCAGTTGGCATTGCACTCTATGTATTCTGTTAATTATATTATTACACTAAAAATGGATTTTATATATAATATATATATGTATATATACATATATATATATATATATATATTTTTTTTTTTTCCACCAACACAATCGTATGCTCCTAACAATGACCGAATTTTGTTTCGAAAATAACATCTTATTTGCGGGCACCCTGTACAGGCAGACACGGGTAAAGCAATGGGCACGTGCTTCGCCCCCAGTTACGCAAACTTGTTCGTGGGCTGGTGGGAGAAGCACGTGGCCTGGGGTGGGACCAACGAGAAATGGATGGATCAAATCATGATCTGGGCCAGATACATTGATGATCTCTTTGTTGTTTGGCGCGGCGACAGGGCCTCTGCTGAGGAGTATGTTGCCGCGCTAAACAACAATGAGCTAAACCTGAGGTTCACGAGCACCATCAGTGATACCTCAGTGAACTATCTGGACCTAGAGGTCTATGTGGTAGACAACACACTCCACACGAAACTCTACAGAAAGCCCACGTCGGGCAATGCCGTGTTGCACCTGGCAAGTCACCACCCCAAAATCTTGATCCAAAATATTCCATTTGGAGAATTACTCCGCCTGAAACGGAACTGCTCAGGCAAGAAATAATTCGTAAAAGCTAGGGATGACGCCACAGTAAGATTTAGAGAAAGGGGCTATTCTAAAACAGTGCTAGAAAATGCAAGAAGTAGAGTAGACCTAATTGACAGAAAAGACCTTCCGAAAGATAAAAACAAAACTGAATCAGAAGGTGTCACACGGATGATTACCAATTTCAATATAAGATCAGGAGAATTGGTACAGGTATTTAACAGAAACTGGCATATTTTACAAACGGATGCCACCTTAAAAAGCATTATCCTGCACATCCATCAATAACATATAGACGCTGCCAGTCTTTCAATGACCATCTGATACACAGTCACTTCGAGGTCCCACCCAGAGCAACAATGATGAAGCCCATCAAAGGTTTCTTCCCATACATGCACTGTAAGGCGTGCAAATACAGCAAAAAAAGAACCAAATATGAAGGGAGACCCAATGATACCCGTCCCACAAGAGAAATTGTGAAATTTCTCAATTGCAATTCAGACCATGCCATATACTGCTTGGAATGCCCTTGTTCTAAAAGATACATTGGCAGCACAATCCACCCGGCAAAAAAACGCATATTGGAGCACATGCGTGCGATAACAAACAGAGATAAGAATTATCCCGTGGCACGCCACTACGAAACACATCATAACAGCAACAGAGACCTACTTACTTTCTTCTGCCTTGATCAGGTAGATAGAAAAGAGAGAGGTGGAGACCATGTCAAGGCTCTAAGGGTGCTTGAATCCAAATATATAATAGATCTGCAAAGCAAATGGCCAACAGGCCTGAACAACGATGAAGAACTGTGGGTTCACTTATAATGAAATCGAGACAACAAGTGAAAAGAACAGGGGAACATAAGAAAGGAGAAATGATTTTCGTGTGGGATAACATTGAAAATTAACAGAATAGAATAACACCAATCTCCCTCTAGTCTCTGAAATAATAAGACGATGACAGATTTGAATAGATCTACTAGCCAGTTTCTCTCTCCTTAACCCAGGGACTCAAAGAATTTGCGTAACTAGCCCATACATGGCTGGACAAAGAGTTGAGCTGGCCTATACAGGGCATGAGACATAAATAAACACAAACAATGAATACGGGGATAAATAGAATAATCTCTATAAATATCAATAAGAAAGGCAGCAGCTTATGAAAATTTATGGATACCCATTGTATTATCAATTGGACTTTAATATGGATTTCTAAAAATAAGCGAATTATTTGAACTAGACGACATTGTCTCTAAGAATTCGTACAATCCTGCCGAGATGAAATGTAATTTTTCAATTTTTTTTGTTATTCCCCGATTCTGGCTTGTGTTGCTTGCATAATCAGAAAGAATAATGATTTGTGTGAGAGAAACAGTTTTTAACATTGCACTTGAAAACCATTTTTCTATATAAAAAATAAAACCTATTTCCCACTCGTTAACACACTGTAAGATGGCCACCACTGGGGACATAGAGTTGTAGTCCGCTCTCACTTTCTATTAGAGAGGTGTGGGAATGGTGGACGATATAATGGTTTCCTTTAGACACACTTACCGACACTGACGAAGCCGTGAGGCGAAACGTGCCTGTTGGAGGGGGCAGGGGGTCTGCCAATAAATCATGTATCAAAACGGATGACCAGAGTGCTGTCTTTTTTCGGCGTTTGGAAATAAGCTGAATTGTTGTGAAAATACATATATATACATATATATATATATATATATATATATATATATATATATATATATATATATATATATACACACACACACACACACACACCATCCTCCTTTGCTTTCGGCAAGAAGTTGAGCACACGCGGGGGTTCCAAATGTACAAAGAGCAAAGTCTGCAAGCTAATGTTTTCACCCAAAAGGTTATCGCATTTACCCTCCCATGTTACCTTACTGGATAGCCATAGATACTGCCATTTCCGGTGGACCAAACTGTGATTCAGACACGGGCATACTTATTGGTTTTGATAGTGGCTAGGGAGGATGCCTATATACACTATAAGACTGTGAGATGTGGGTGTCTAAAACACATTTCACAATGTCTCTTTCAATTAGATTCCCACAATCTACTTGGAGAGGGTAAAATGGAAAAATGAAGTGAAGAAAAATTCTATATACATTTTCATAAATATAATAGCATGAAAAAATGCATAATCCTATTTTTGCTGAACAGCATGTAATACACACAGCTGTCTAGACAATCCTTAGGACAGCTGTACTGAAAAACACACTAAGTTTCTTGGGAGGTAATCACTGACAATCCCTGCGAATGATAATACTTTCCAGACACACTACAAAAGCAGCAGAATATTTTGATAGTTGGCTTTCAGAATTTCTTCACTCTTGGACTCTGTATGTGAAAACGGGGCAGTTTATTTCGCCATTTGGCAAAAGTTATTATAGAATACTCTCAGGGTTAGGGAACCCCCTCCGCGCCTTGACTCCAACAAAAAATAGAGTGGACCTCGCCTGCATGATCTGTTTAAAGACCAGAATGTATGGTGCTAGTGGGAGGTGCCCATAGTGCAGCAGCCAGCTCCACTGGTAGAAGTGGACTGTACCAGTGATGCAAATGGGCTGCACCAGAGGTGGAAGTGGCTTACAGGCTCGCAATAGTGGGAAATTATTTATTTATTTTTCCAAATTAAGAACTGCCTATTTTCAACCATGAAGTTGGAACTTGTCTCTGGGCTGCCTGAGGATGTGTTACGCCAGTGGAGAACATTTCTCTAAAATGCCCTTGCCTAGGGAAGTAGACCAGGTTGTTGACTGCCTATATGTAGAAAACATAACCAGTCTTTAATAAGTTATCCCAATATAAAAACTGGAAAAAAGATGCATGCAGACTGCTGCCAACCCTCTTCAATCCAATATTGCTTTGCTAGTCTGTAGGAGAGAATTGAAAAGGAAACATTGCTCAAGAATCACAGTCATCAAGTGCTGACACTCCTATATGCACAAGGAGGATTTAGTGCAGCAGATCTACACTTATATTATCTGTGCGCTCAGGCACACTTTGCACATTAATGGGATAACCCACACAGCTAGATACCACATTTGGCAATAGAGTCGAATGATGCACACCCCGTCCACTTGCTGCACTTTTACCACATAAGCGCCTGATGTGCCTTGATCAGAGATTAACATTATTAAATGTACCGCATGGGCCTGGCTGGCACTGAGCATGTGTACTCAAAAAAACCCACTGTACTTACCCTTAAGTTCCACCTGGATATTTCAGTAATGCATGAGGCTGGAGCACCTGCCCTGTTAGATGGAGCAGGGTTGAGGACCATCATTCTCTACCTTGGGATTATCAGGTAGGCGTGGTGCTGTATGCCAGCGCGTTCTTACTAGACCGCTAGTATTTGGTCTCATATAGGCCATATTGCCATAGACATTCCTGGCTCTGAACAAAACTACTTTGTAAAAGAGTAAAATGCTGTGACACACAATGAAGCCAGCTCACAGATAGGAAGAGATAGTATTTTAATAAAAACACAAGGTCTTGGTTAACTCAGATTAAATAAGGGGCTCAAATGTTAAAGTCACATAAGTGCACACATGATATATGTCTTTGTATTAATGCAGATTTACGTTTTTCATGAATTCACATGAATTTCCTAAAGTAGGCCAGGAAACCGCAGTCCTAGAAAATATTTGAGAATTGCATTTTAGCATGAGCAAATATGAATATGACCCAGCGGAAATCTGTTGACTGTTTACAAGTTCACTTTTTCTCCAACCAAATTTTTCCCGGCCCTGGAAGAAACTTTACTTCTGCCATTGTCGGGGGTAAATTGCCGACCTTTCTCAGAATGGGAAAAAATTAGAGACGAGCTGGTGAAAAACTCCAAAATTCAAATCCTTCTATAGTAATAGCCTGACATAACCAGAGAGGCTATTATCAGAGCTCTTCTATAAAGAGATTGCAGCCATTATTTGACGGAGCACTACATGGCACCAAATGGACAAGTGGATTTTGTTACAGGACTTGTAGATTTATGAAGCTACTTGTCCCATGGACAAGTACATATTTCATAAAATTCCACACCCCTGATGGCAGATGTGCTCTCTGGTGGAACTTTTGTTGCGCTAACAGACTTCTCATCTGGGCAGCGACAGACCCCACTCCTGACCTTCATATATTATTTCCTGTGGCGCTCACTACTATTGGGACGCTTCAAGTTTGGCTCACTTATACCTTTGCGCCAATGCCTCATTACTAAATCATATATTGCAGCCCAGGGAGACAAATCCACAGATTCAAATAAGGTACTAGACAAATGGAATGCTATTCTAGACACCCCAATGACTGCAGAAGAATTGAGATTTTGCTGCACACTTACAGGTATGCTCACACCAAACTGTGACCTCAGAAAAACCCAGTTTAAATACCTACAGCAATTGTATTACACTCCTGCCAAGCTGTTTAGATATAGTCGGCATAAAGATGCACAGAGAGCAAGATGTGGGACAATGAACCAAGACTTTCTGCACCTGGCCTGGACGCACCCTCCAGTCAATCAATTCTGGGCTGAGGTGGCGAGTGCCCTCCTGGCTATGGTCTTCAAACCTGTGACCTGCACTCCTCAGATGTGTGTACTTGGCCTGGTTAAACTGCTGCAGCCACCTCACCATAGAGTTATGGTGGTGGCCCTATTATTGGCAAAAAGACGAGTGGCTATGAACTGGGGTAAACAATGTGTACCTTGGCTTAAACAATGGATTGCTGATATGGTGTACTGTAAGGAGCAGCTGGAATTCTACACTGAGGAATTGCCAGCACCTAAGCGCCCATGGGACATATGGTATACCCACTTACTGTTTACTTACCATCCACACCAGATATACTTAGTATGTTGTACTGTACAGGCGTTAGTGCTCAGGATATATGTGCACAAGGTGTGGCAAAACGCAACCAGCGACCCTGTATCTGTGTTATGTTCTTTTGGTATGCGAAAAACTCAATACAAATAAAGAAATAATTCACTGTCATCGCCCTTTGCTACTTAAGGTGTGAGCGGGGCTAAAGGCACAGATTACATTTTTGAAAGCTTATAGTCTCATTCCTATGTGTTATCCCTAAACCTACTCAATATCAATCAAAATCCTATATCTATAATAGATGAATCCAAGCTTAAGTCTAATTGCTATTTGATCCATAAGACCTAACCATAAAGAGAACACTGCCCGTTGTGTCTATTGCTAGATAAACACACTATCACTCAAAGCAGGGGGAAATTATTAATTTTCAGTTCTACAAATTGAAGGCTAAGTGTTTTTTCGCCTCATGCAGTAAAATATTACCTTCAGTTAAAGTCAAAAGGAGTAAACTGAACTATAGGTAAGAGAGGTTACTTCACTTAGCCTAAATCTTCAAACTTTTCAGAATTCATGCTCAAAAAATAAACTTCTACAAGATTCAAGTATATATTTTCGGGACCCTTAGGACCCAACAATATTTTGGCTCCTCCTAAAGAATTTTCAATCTGCATGGCATCCATAATGCCCCCACATGCTTTACAAAAATAAAGGTTCACCATGAGCTAGCATGTTCTTCAAACACCAAAATTCGCTCTTCCTCCTGTAGCAGTTGAGGAGATGGAAAATAAGCACAAACTATGCACTCTGTATTTCATAATTTTTCAATAACTCTGAAATGAAAATAGATTTACCCAAACCATTAGAATATGTGAAAAAAGTTGTGAAATCTCAGGCAGGATGAGGTCACATTGAGTAACCTTTGACTTCATTAAGTAGACCAACACGAACAAACTCTCAACCACCAGAATTAAATGAAATTACAAGAGGATTCAATCTTAAAATTCAGAAAACCCATCAAATAGTAAAAAAAGAATTGGCAAAGCCTATAGGTATTGCTTTGCTAATGCAGGGCGGGCAACACTATTGGCTTTCACAAGGGCTGAGACTTTTAACCCCTCCCCTGCTGATGACGGAACCGCTCCGTCTTCAGCCGCGGTGACGCTGTGCTGATGACGGAGCGGTTCCGTCATGGACCGCCCGACGCGCCTGCGCGGCGCGAATTCCGCGCCTGCACTGGGCGTTCTATTGAGCGGGCAGGGCCATGACGGAACCGCTCCGTCATAAGCACAGCACAACCGACGCTGGTGACGGAGCGGTTCCGTCACCAGCATGCGCCCGCCGCTCTTCCGCCCCGCCCCCTTAGCACTGCGGCGGAATAGCCGCCGCAGTGAAGGGGTTAAAATGCTACAGTGTTGGTAAAGCCACGAGCAGTGGCCAGCCCTAAACATTGTTTGCCAGACTTCAAATATAGCCATTTTGAAAGTGTAGAAGACAATGGAAATCATAGAAAACAGTGTTTTCTCTACTTTCCTGATGGCCACTGCATTGTGTGATGCGACGTGATGATACAACATTGTGGCATTAAATATAGAAAACATTGTTTTGTATTGCTCCGCGTTGCATGACGCATGCTGCAAACAACATAGCAGACTTCTTGAAAGCATAAGAAAACATTGAGCCCAATTCACAAACGGCAATTTGTAATGCGTGAAGGAGTAATACTCACATACTACAAAATGAAAGTCACTAACTGTTGTAATCTCACTTGGTCACTTGGTCCCTTCCGTCCCCCCCCCTCCCTGACCGCTGTTGGTATGACCTGCACAAGTATGTTCAACATTCCACAGCAGCCTTCAGCTGACTGGAACCTGTGATGGTGTTTGTTGGAATAAAGAAGACCTCTTTCTATTTACCGTGTACGCTTCACTTTATTACACTAACCTATGTGCGGAAGCCTCCAACACTCCTATCTTTTCGGTGCATAGGTCTTCACTACGTGTGAGGAGATATGCACACACAGAGGTGTAGGTGGTGGTAATGTGGGGAGTGGCTGGAAAATGGAGTATACTTACTCCTAAATTGATGGAGTTTAAGGAAAGGGAAGGAAGGATTTAGAGAGGGACATGCCAATAGAAAACACACATCCAATAAAGAGTAAGCCCATTGCTATGCACAAACCACATTTCTAAAGTTAGTACAGCCAAAAGGTTCCAAAAAAGTAGTAAATGTACTCCAGCTCAGCCTTGGATTAAGTCTAGCACCATACTTGGCCAGTCACAGGCATTGCAACACACTCCCATAGAAAATAATTAAAGTCAGGGACTCTAAACAAAATAACGTAATAATGTTAAATAAGAAAAAATCAGGTTTATATGAATATATGTCGAAATATATATGAATATCTTCTTAACGTTGGCATCTGCCTGGTATACAATTTGAGATCAACTTACTGAATGACTGTGTGAAGTGAAGCAATGACTGTGTGAAGTGTTTGGAACACGCCGTGGCAAATTACGGATGGGCAGTGGCTTGTGTTGACTCCCCCACTGGCGTAAGACCGGCTTTGCAGTTCCTGCCAGAGATACGACTGCTTCTGGGATATTGAAGTGCCCTCATTGCTGGCGCTACGTGGTGGGACCAAAAACTGGGCGGTGTGTTCGCTACACGTGAAGTGTCGATTGGGCAGGGTGAGGAGAGACATTCCTCCGATGGGCGGCTTGCCCCGACTTTAGTGTGGTCCATTGGGTCTCCGAGAGTGTTTACCTGCAGGCTGGGATCTAATGCTTTGAACGCCTGGAACCCCCCTATCCCAAAGATGGCGGTTACGTTACAAGACATCATGGCGGCCTTTGCTGACGTTCGAATCTCCCTGGATACGCAATTTGCAAAGCTAAATACCGCACTGGACACAGGATTCATTGCACTCCACCCGACAAGAGCAGTTCACTCCGGGGTCGATGAGAGGGTCAAGCCCCAGTTCGTAGCACCATTTGTGCTTGTTGACGGCGTGTTTCAGACGCAACTGGACATGTTCATACTTAAGTCTTCCCACGGTCTGGTTAATTATGAGCACAGTAACTATGTAAGCGGTGCCTGGCGATCTGAAGACTATCTCTTGGGGGTCCCCCAGGGATAGCAGGGGCCGATGTCAGATTTATTGTTCCCGAACTTTGCGCGGGTGCTTTGGACATTTTGCCGAACACTCTCTGCTGTGTGTTGTGATCTGATGGTATGGTGGGACAGAATTCACTCTCGCGAGCGTAAGGGCCAGGGTTAATCTAATTGTACTGCGATTCTTTTTTGTGGCTTTCATTGATAACTCGGTCTGACTAATATGTTGCTGATGGGGGGTGGGGCGGTCCCTTCTGGTCTCCTCTGGTCCGTCTACGTTTCCCTATGGACTACTGCATATTTGTGGTATGCTGTCGGGGGGGGTCCTCTCTAATAGGCTCGGGGGGGAAGAAATTGTATAATTGTATGCTATTTTTCACTCCTCCTCCACTTCTCTCTATTTCCTTTCTGTAGGATTTAGTTTAGTTGGGGCGACAGGCACACTGCTAGTGGGTTGGGCTATAGCCATCTGCAGGGGTGTAGGGTGGGAGTTATGGGGGTGGGGTTTCTTGTTTTAGTTCCTTTTAGGTCCATGGCCTTTTTTTCTTTCCTTCCTGTTCTTTTCTTTTTACTCAGAATCGTTTGTAAAATGACCTGCTTCGTATTGTGGCTTTGTACCCGGTGACTACGCACTTTTCAGTCTCCTGCTAATTTGTGTGGGCGGGCTTTGAGGGCGGGTTTTTTGATGCAAACTGTGTGCTACATCATTTGATATCCTGAATCGTACGTCTCGAAACCATTGTTTGCTCCATGCCTGCTTTGCATGATATATCCTGTCTCGGGGTCCCGCCTTCACATTCATATTACTATAGTATGGCGCCGGTGCGTTTCTTCCCTTATACATAAAATTAAACCTGTATCTTAATTTTCCAATCAATTATGCTTTCAACATAATTATCATCCTGGCTTGTCGATGGGCCCTCACGATGAAGGGTGTTACACTGTGCTGTAAAGTGATGTTTGATCCTATAATCCTTAGCGGCCGGCCTCTGCGGTTGTAGGCCCTTTGTTGTATATATGTTGACGAGTCCAATAAAGTTTTACCAAAAAAAAAAAAAAAAAATACCACTTTTAGAAAGTAGGTATTTTCTTGCCTAACCCTCCAGTGTGTGTCTGCTAGGTTTGTGTATTGCATGTCTGGCTTTTGGATGACAGGGGCTCCGGCTCCAGAAGTCTGATGAGTCAGGGCTGGGCTGAATCGGCCTGGGCTGCATTTAGAGTAGGGGGAGGGGATTTCCTTTTTACCTGAATGGGCCTGGATCACCTTCAACAATGCTGTCTCCACCTCCTGCCAGGAAGCTGCACCAGTGAGGACAGAACTGGTATTGGCTGGGTACAGACACTCTCTGCCTTCAGAGAGCAAAAGATTTGTGTGTATAAAAAGTGGGGCCCAGACCACAGACTTTTAGATCACTTCTGGGAAATTAAGAGGAACCTTTGCCAAGGAGAAGAGCTGAGGAGGAATGCTGCCCCTGTGCTGTTTGCTGCCTGGGGTTGGAATGCAGTGGCTGCTTTCTGCCAAGAAAGGGAGAAAAGGACTTTGCTATTTGCTTTGTCATCTAGAGGAAGATCTCCAAGGGCTTGAAACTGAGCTTGCCTCCTGTTCTGAAGTCTCAGGAACACAAAGACTTCACCCTCAGCTCCTCTGAATTTCCCTTTTGGGAATTCCAACCTACATAGAGGTGCCTGCTGCTGTTTCGGACTGCTAGAGACAGTTTGTCGCTGGTAGCTGAAAATCAACACAACACTGAAGAAGCATGTCGTATCCACCCTTGTTTTCCGACACATCGCCGAAGACACCGTCGCAGTTCCTGCCGCGCCTCGAGAAATCGGCGCATGACGCATCGGGCCAACGATCTCCGAAGTCCAAGATCACTGCATCGATCCCGACGCAAGCCTACTGTGCTGCTGCACGAAACCACTCATCGTACCGGATCGACGCATAGCATTGAAGCGCCAAGACTTTCGCAACTTTGGGGGCCGCAGTAAGAAACAGACTCATCAACTCCCCACACAGTAAGGAACCGATGTATCACCTCTCCTGAGTGTAAGGAAGCGACGCATCACCTTCCCTGCGGCCATTTTGTTTGTTTTGCTTGACGCATCTAAGGTACTTTTGAGAAAAAATTTGCATTTACAACTTGCATTGAACTGAACTATTTATATAATTTGAAAGCCTTATTTTTTAATACTGTATTGTGGATTTTTGTCGTTAGGTCTTATTTTGGTTTAGATAAAGAGAACTTATTTTTCTAAATTGGTGTGGTGTTCATTTATAGTGTTTTCACTGTATTACTGTATGTGTTCACAGATGCTTTACACACTGCCTCTGAGATAAGCCTGTCTGTTCGTGCCAAGCTACCAAGGGGTTGAGCAGAGGTTATTTTAGGAGTGTATCCCCCTTACCTTGACTAGAAGCTAGGGCCCCTTTTTGGACAAAGGTACCTACCTCTGCCAACTAGAGACCCCATTACTAACAGGCTGCAAGAGAGGAGGTGAACCCTGCTGTTTGGAAGGACTGGTGCCTAAAGGACAGCACAAAAACTGTTACGAGACCCCACGACATGTGTGGCCTCATTGACTAGTCTAGTTTTTAGCCAACAGCAATTTGCATGTAATTAATTGGAGGCACACGCGTCTAATGGGTATATGAAACTACAGGTCCCACAATGCAAAGAGCAATTGACTAGATATACAGCAGGACTGTATAATGGTGTGACATGTGGAAATGAGCCTATTAATATTTTTGCAGCATCCTTTCCATCTGCTTGACTACGTATTGAACTTGAACGGAGTTGTGACAGGCCCATTTACTTCCTACAGAGGCTACAGGTTTCTGCCCCTTAAAATATTATGTTGGGTAGTTGTAAATACTGACTTTGCCATCTACAACGGTTGTGGGCAGGGAATGATGCATTCGGGCACGTGGCAGCAAACACTGGTGCAGGTGCCTGATTTTCACTTTAGAATGCTACCCAGAGGGATGGTGGCATGTGCGACAAACCTTGTTCAACCGCTTTCCAGTGTCGATAAAACGAATAAACCAGATTTTTAGAACTCTGAACCTTTCAGACTTTTTGACCTTTAAACTACAGAACATTGTTTATAAGAGGTGATACCTATTTTGAGCTAAACATACCTGAAGCTGAAAACTCAAGTCGCATAAGGTTAAACAATTGTAATGTGAAATGGTACATCAATCCAGATTTTATTTAAATGTACTTCATGATGGTGGCACTAGACACCTGGTATAACATGTAAGCATGACAAAGTGGGCATTTTCACACTGTTTTATTTACTCAGTACTTTATTCAGTTTTGATCAATTGGGTGTTTCTGAAAAGTAATAGGCATGATTTGAAAAATCCGTAATGAGAACCTAGGAAAAGTTGTTAGTAAACAGCCCCAACCAAGCTGCATCTTCCTGGCATTTTTGATCTCAACCAATCTGTGGCAATGCAACTCCACCAACTACCATCCTGCAGCCTATGACGCCTGACTAAGAGGTGCCATGCCTCATGGGTTCAGAAGGCAGCGGTGCTCTGGCAGGGGCACGTACATGGGCGTTAAAACATTACAGGGAGAAATTGGGCCCCTCTCACGTGGATAGCATTAGAGCTGTGCTTCTGTAGAGTTGCAGGCACTTTAAACTTGCCTATTTCAAAGTGGAATACTCTGCTAAAACAGTTTCCATTGATTTAAGACTGAAAAAGAATGACTGCGAGTAAAATAAAGTGACGCAATAATGCCGCAAAATTTCAATTGTTGTGCCGCTAAATTTCCATTTATGTGCAGCAAAATGTGCAAACCTATGCTTCAGTAATCTGCCTAATTGTCAACATCTGTACTAATGACAGTCTGACACAGATAGGTGAGGTAGTACCGCACAGTGTCAATTATATTCAATTCAATTCAGTGATTTATATAGCGCGCTACATACCCAGAGGGTCTCAAGGCGCTTGGAGAAGGGTGGGGAGTTACTTGTTGAATATCCAGGTTTTAAGTTGTTTTCTGAATGTATATGTATGTATGTATGTATGTATAAACCATTTTATAGCGCGCTCCGTTACTTGAGAGTATCCTAGTGGTTCTGGGTGAAGCGAAGGTGAGTGGGAAGTGAGTTCCAGGTTTTAGCCGCCAGGTAGGAGAAGGATCTTCCTCCCATGGTGGTTTTGTTGATGCGAGGTACAGCAGCAAGGGCTTGGTGGGAGGAGCGTAGCTGGCGGGAGGGGGTGTAGAAGGAAAGTCGTGTGTTGAGGCATTCGGGTCCAAGTTCGTAAAGTGCTTTGTGTGCGTGGGTTAGAAGGCGGAATGTTATCCTCTTATTGATGGGAAGCCAGTGGAGGTTTTTCAGGTGACCAGAAATGTGATCTTTACGCGGAATGTCTAGGATGAGTCTGGCTGATGCGTTCTGGATGCGTTGGAGTTTTTTCTGAAGTTTTGCGGTGGTACCGGCGTATAGGGTGTTTCCGTAGTCCAGGCGGCTTGTAACCAGTGCGTGGGTGACCGTTTTTCTAGTCTCAGAGGGGATCCAGCGAAATGTTTTTTTGAGCATGCGAAGAATATTGAAGCAAGATGATGAAACTGCGTGGTCATCGAGAGTGAGGAATCCAGAATGACGCCCAGGTTTCGTGCGTGGTCTGTTGGGATGGGTGCTTTTCCAAGGGATTCTGGCCACCACGAGTCGTCCCAGGCGGAGGGGGAGGTACCTAAGATAAGGACTTCTGTTTTGTTGGAATTCAGTTTCAGGCGGCTGTGCTTCATCCATTCGGCTACTTCTCTCATTCCTTTATGTAGGTTGGTGTTAGCGGTGTTAGGGTCTTTGGTGAGTGAGAGGATCAGTTGAGTGTCATCAGCGTAGGAGATGATGTTGAGGTTGTGTTGACGTGCGATGGCCGCGAGGGGGCTCATGTATACGTTGAAGAGGGTGGGGCTGAGTGAAGATCCTTGTGGCACGCCGCAAATGACTTCAGTGGCTTCTGATTTGAACGGTGGGAGGGGGACTCTCTGAGTTCTTCCGGCAAGGAATGAGGTGATCCAATTCAGTGCTTTTCCTTGAATTCCGATGTTTCTGAGGCGTTGTAACAGGGTGCTATGACAGACTGTGTCGAAGGCTGCGGAGAGGTCGAGGAGGATGAGGGCGACAGTGTCACCATTGTCCAGTAGAGTTCGAATGTCGTCTGTTGCTGCGATGAGTGCGGTCTCAGTGCTGTGTTTGACTCGGAAGCCGGACTGTGAGGAGTCGAGGGATTTGTTGGTTTCGAGGAAGGCGGCGAGCTGGTTGTTGACAGCTTTCTCGATGACTTTGGCCGGGAATGGAAGGAGTGATATGGGGCGGTAGTTTTTGTGTTCGGTGGGGTCAGCTGTGGGTTTTTTCAGAAGGGCGCTGAGTTCGGCGTGTTTCCAGCTATCTGGGAAGTTGGCGGAGGTGAGGGAGCAGTTGATGACATCTCGGAGGTGGGGTGCGATGATGGAATCTGCTTTGTTGAAGATGTGGTGAGGGCATGGGTCTGTGGGGGATCCTGAGTGGATGGAGTTCATCAGGCGGATGGTATCATCCGTGGAGATTGGGTTCCAGTCATTAAGGATGTTCAAGGGGGGTGAAGGTGTGGCAGAAGGTTGAGTGGGTTGGTCTCCGGGTTGGTAGTCGAAGCTGTTGTGGATGTCTGCGATTTTGTCGTGGAAGAACGAAGCTAGGGAGTCGCAGAGGTCTTGAGAGGGAGTGATGTCGTTGGAGTTGGCAGGGGGGTTGGTGAATTCTTTGACGATGTCGAATAATTCCTTGCTGTTGTGGGTGTTGTTGTCAAGTCGGTCTTTGAAAGCGGCTTTCTTGGCAGTTCGGATCAGTTGGTGGTGTATGCGGGTGGCGTTTTTGAAGGCGTCTCTGGTGCTGGTGTTTGGGTCTTTTTTCCAGGCCTTCTCAAGGGAGCGACAGAGTTTCTTGGATTTCTTAAGATCATCATTGAACCAGGGGGCGTTTTTGCTGCCTAGTTTGATTTGATGTTTTTTCAGGGGTGCTAGGTTGTCGGCGCTGTTGGTTAGCCATTGAGTGAGGTTAATGGCTGCTTGGTTGGCGTTCGATGAGTGGGCAGGGGGGTTTTGAAGAAGCGATGAGGAGATCTGGTCGATGGTGATTTTGTTCCAGTTTCTTCGCAGAGTAGGTTGAGGATGGTTGTGGGTTGTGGTCTTTTTGTAGATAAAGTGAACGCAGCTGTGGTCCGTCCAATGGAGAGCTGTGGTGTGACTGAAGGAGATATGTTTGCTGGAGGTGAAGATAGGGTCGAGTGTGTGACCTGCGAAGTGAGTGGGGGTATTAACAAGTTGTTTGAGTCCGAGGTTGGCGAGATTGTCCAGAAGGGTGGTGGCGTTGCTGTCGTTGCTCTTTTCCAGGTGAAAATTGAGGTCTCCCAATAGAATGTAGTCCTCGGAGGGGAGGGCGTGTGGGGTGATAAAGTCAGTGATGTCTTCACTGAATTGTGCTCGGGTTCTGGTGGCCTGTAGAGGAGGGTGCCTCTGAGTGTGGTCTTGGGGTCGGTGTGGATCTGGAAGTGAAGGTGCTCGGCGCTAGCGAGGTTGACGTCTGAGCTGGTTGAGATGCGGATGGAATTCTTGTGGACAATAGCGATGCCTCCTCCTGTTTGCTTGTTGCGGTCTTTTCGGATGATCTTGTAGCCTTCCGGGATGGCAATGGTGATGTCTGGGGCTGAGGAGGCGTTCATCCATGTTTCAGTTAGGAAGGCGACGTCCGGAAAAATGGTGTCTAGTAAATTCCAGAGGTCGATGGCGTGTTTGTGGACCGAGCGGGTGTTGAGCAGGATGCATTTTAGGTGGTTGGTGTTAGGTCTCTGGTTGGTGTTAGTGGATGTGGAGTTGGTCTTGGTGCTGTCAAACTTGCAGGAGTTGCACGTGAAGGGTCCATGGGTGTGTCCGGGGGCGGCTTGAGCGCAGACGGAGAGTCGGCCGGGGTTAAGGGCTAGGAGGGTGGAGGCGGCGTATGTAATGCGGGTGGGGTGGTTGGTACGGGGGCCAGGGGGTCTGGCGCTGGGCGTGGTCCGGGCGTGGACGGGCGTAGACGGGCTTACCTTTAGCGCACCTTCGGCGCGGCCGTAGCGCGTGGACGCTGCGCGTTGGGACATCTGACATTAATGGATGATAGTGGAGGGGGCGGAGCGTGGGAGGGGCCGCTGGGAGGCGGTCTCGGGGAGGTAGAGGCGGGCCAGGAGAGCTGACAACAACAACAAGATGGTGGCGGGCTGATTCAAAACGAAACCGGGTAACAGTCCGAGTCAAGCCTTAGCTATTACCACAAAGTTACACACCACTGGTGGGTCCGGCCAGAAGCGCTATGAAAACAAATGCCAGGCAGCTCACATGTAATTGTAAAATCTAATTGTGTGCAGAAGCGCTATGTCATTTAATATGTGCAGCAGGCAGCAGATAGTAAAGGAACCAGTTCTGAGCAGGAGCGCAGTATGCAGTCAATGCTAGCAGCGCTGTGATGAATCAAAATGAGCAGTTAACGATACCAGTACTCCTTCCAGGGCCAAGGGAGCAAGGGGAGCGACCGTGCAGGAGCGAGTCCAGGCGGTCACAGCTGCACCAGGGAGGAGGCGAGTTTGCTGTTCGTGTTTGCAAAGAGTAACTGTCACATAACTTCTAGTAGATCGGAAATGACAGGCACATGCCACTGCAAACTATTCTGGACTAGCATGAAGTATATATTGGAAATGAAGATTAAGTTTATAAAGAGGAAACGGGATGAGTAGGGCAGACAGCTAATAACCGAAAGGATCATAGGTTAAAGAGACAAGTTTTAATGGCTCTGCGAAAGGATAGAAAGTCTGACTTTTATTTTTTTTAATTAGGTCAAGCTCAAATGGATTCCTCCATTTCTATGTGCACTATCCCGGGTGTAAAACATCTCGAAGGAGCTGATGGACTCTAACCAGTGTTTAGTCAACTCCCACATTAGCCATGTTAGTGTAACTTTAACTTCCCATCGTGTAGCATTTTAGTTTTGTTAGAGCTGTAACGACGATCGACTTTAAGTTTCAGACAACCGCAACTGTTTTATTAATATACCACCTTCTACACTACGCTTACTACAGATATATTTTTAGCTTACACTTCGATCACATTGCCCATACCGGTTAAGGCTAAAATAAAAAATCTGCTACGACCGATGAAATTCGTGCAAAAAGGATAAAAATAATTATTTCACCTGAGAACATTTCCAGTAGAGAAACAAAACATGGCTAAATAAATCAGGGCCCTCCCGGGATAGAGGGTTTTCAGACTGGTAAGGATACTTCCACAAGTCAACATTGTACATCCCCCCCAGCCCCCCCTCCCCCAGCTTGGCATTCAAGAAGAGAAACCAGTCAATAAAGATGCTATAACAGATATAACATACCCAGGCACTCGTCACCAGCCGACTGGACTACGGGAACACCCTCTACGCCGAAAGCACAGCCAAACTACAGAAAAGTTTCCAACGCATCCAGAACGCCTCCGCACGACTCATCCTGGACATCCCCCGACACAGCCACATCTCTGGCCACCTGAGAGACCTGCACTGGCTCCCCGTTAACAAGAGGATCACGTTCAGGCTCCTCACCCACGAACACAAGGCTCTCCACGACCTGGGCCCCAAGTACCTCAACGACCGCCTGACCTTCTACACGCCCACCCGCCAGCTACGATCAACCAGCCTCGCCCTCGCCACCGTACCACTCATCCGCAGAGCCACCGCCGGAGGAAGATCCTTCTCCTACCTGGCAGCCAAGACCTGGAACTCCCTCCCCATCCACCTTCGTCTGACCCAGGACCATCTTTTCTTCAGGAAGCAACTAAAGACCTGGTTGTTCGCGCAGTAACGTTCCCCCCCCCTCCCCCCCGCCCCTTCCCCCAGCGCCTTGAGACCCTTCCCGGTGAGTAGCGCGCTATACAAATGTCATGATTGATTGATTATGCTAGTCCAACTATGCTCAGCAGTCACGCACTAGGACGCGAAACTGTACCCCTCTAACCACACTACCCTTTACATTTTCTTGAAGACAGAGAAGACTTGTAAAAGTTAGCAATGGACTTGAGCCCATTAGGAAGCCGCTATTTTATAGCTGCACCGCGGCACGTAGTGACATGTGTGCGTGCAACCAATAAGAAGCCATATTTTTTCCCTTTCTTCTGGGAGACCCTTATTAATGGCCAAAATAGCAAATATCGCAGCCATCGTGCTAATCAACAGATTTCGCAATTTGTTTGTGAATCGCGAAATGCTGGAGGGTCTGCTTACAGCATTTGCCTTTCTAAAATCACTTTGAACCCCAAGCCAAAACGATTAGTCCAACATTACATTTTGAAATAAGGTATAACAGTTATGCAGTTGGTCAATTTACCTCTGATGGTGCAGACTGCTTTGAGCACGGTAGCCCATATATGCCAATAAACCCAATTCAGGTGGGAGACTTTTTAAGCAAAAAAAGTGGCTTTATTTTCCCTGTCTCCCGCATGAAATTGCCTCTACTTCAATAGAAGTCTATGGGAGAAATACACTCTCCTCATTATTTTATTTTTTATCTCCCACTTTCCCCTTGTAGTAAGTTGTCTTGTGTGTCTCAGGGCATGGGCCCGCAATGAATACCATTGTGAGCATGTGACTGTCTTAGACTACCCCTGAGCATGCAGTCCATTGCTCAGTGTTGCACAAAGTCCATGGGATTGTCTCACTCTCTCCTCAAGCTGTAGCGCATGACCAGAGATCACCAGTACAGCTCCAGGTACATTGCTGTTACAACTTTGTATTTTTGTATTAAACGCACCACCTGGTGACATCGTGAACGAAGAACACTTAGAAACTTCGTGAATGGGACCTGGGAGTACATTGTCCAGACCAGGTTTTCTTCTAGTGCACTTTTTTATGTCGAGACTGTCAAATATTTTGTGACATTTATGAACAAGGGTGTTTTTTTTTATTTTAGGCAGTGTCTTTGAATATATCCAAATAAAAAGCCTGCTTACCTTACCGTACCGCTTTGACTGGTGTCACTTCATCTTTAAAGGGCAGGCCAGTAAGGGACTCTCCATGGCAGGTGACAAGTAAAAAGGCCTGTCCTGCCACTGTAATCCGTTGGCGCCTTCACTTTCATTCCTCAGCAGCCCGATGTGTTGGCGATGAAGGTGGCACACTGAGCATGCCCCTCTAGTCACAGAGCACCACTCTGAGCCATATTCCGTATCACAGGAGCCCTTCAGTGCACGTACATGGCATATAAGCAGATATAGATAGATGGACATAGATAGACCGACAGACCTACACAGATGGCCACCCAGCCAGACAAAGAAGAATAGATTGACAAAGAAAGATGGACATACACAGATATCAGTAAATAGATAGAAGTAAGTTAATAGAGACAGCACACCAAACTAGGGTGGCTGACTTATAATTATAACTAAACGAGTACCGTGAAATCTGCAAGGAGTGCTTTGTATAGTCAAAACATTATTTTCTGCCTCTTATATGGCTGCATGAATCTTTTCGACGATAAAAGGACTTCGAGCTCCTATAGGAACTCCAGAGTGTCTGTCTCAGCAGCTGAATGTAATAAATCTGCTGATTTCTTGGAGGAATTTGAGGAGAACATTCTAAACATAGCCTCTAAACTCAGTGAGCAGAAGGTCACCTGTAAGCCTCCACTTGACTGGGATCCTTCCTCCTTGCAGGCCACTTTAAATCAGATCTCTTTTTCTACAGGGAAAGAGTTCTTTATCCAGGAAGCTTCTAATACCGGGCACGCAAGATCCTCTGCAGACATTCTTCTGGCAAAGTTACACAAGAATCTCATTTTCCTTGAAAGCTCAAATCTGAGGTCATTAATCAACGTTTCCTGCAGTCTAGGTGTGTCCCAAATGAGTTCACATCTACATATGTAATTCCCCTGCTGGGAAAGAGTCATTTTTCGACCCAGATAATGTGCCAGTTCCCTTACGCAGGGATATTACTAGAAAAACTGTGTTTCTCCAAGTAGTGGAATACCTAGAAACCCCTTACCTGCTGCACCTCATGCACGCTCGGTTCGGAGACGGGTGCAGCACTGAGACGGTTGTGGTAGCCGCCTTGGATCTTTTACTCCTATGTGTAGATCTAGGTCGCCGGCTGCTCTTATTCTCTTAGATTTGTTGGACCCAGACTGTGGGTGATGACCCATACCTATTTCTTATGTAAACAACCTGGGCGTGAAATGTGATTCTCAAATTACTATGGCCTATCAAATCAATGTAATTATGGGCTATTGCTTTGTTCAGCTGTGCGCTTAAAAATGCATCCTCTCTCACATAAAATACAGATCCGATCTGCGTCCATCTTAGCTCGAATAAACGACTGCAATTCTCTTTGTTTAGATCTTGCGAAATGAAATGCATTCTGCAAAATCTCCAGCTAGTACAAAAGTCTGCAGCCAGGGTTATCCTGGGCCTCAGAAGATGTGATCACATTTCTCTTGCTTGATATTGCCACATTGGCTGCCAGTGAAAGAACGTATTGTTTTCAGGTCCTTATGCTTGGTGCCTAGAGCCTTATATCAGCAGGCACATACTGGTTTGTTTGACCGTTTTCATCATTACTCCCCTTGTAAATTCCCAAGGTAAAATGCACTACAATTGGTGGAAGGTCCTTTTAGTTGCTGCTGACTCACAATGGAGTTCTTTCCCTGCAATTGTTCGTTTAAAAACAAATATTTAAATGTAGGAAGGCCTTAAAAACATGTATTTTTCCAATTGAACAAGCTAGTGGTAATGTCTAAGCATGATACTGATATCCTTTAAATGTGTATTCATTCAGCTCCAAGGTACCTTTGGGTGAAT
The DNA here is from genome assembly GCF_964263255.1 of Lissotriton vulgaris. Taxonomy (NCBI): domain Eukaryota; kingdom Metazoa; phylum Chordata; class Amphibia; order Caudata; family Salamandridae; genus Lissotriton; species Lissotriton vulgaris. The sequence goes on along the minus strand of NC_141691.1, from coordinate 733,320,642 downwards.
GCTGGGCTCGACAAAACATGCAATTACAGACTGATGAAGAGATGTAGCTAGATAGATAGAAGGTTGGTACAATTAACTTAGATTCAGTTCAATGTGCCCCTGTCTCGCTATTTCTTTTTCACTCTCTCTCATCGTCTTATGTGTCTCTTTCACTCCTCCTCTTTCTGTCCCTTCATTTCTACCTCTCTCTTTCTCTGTCTCTTTCTGTCGTTATCTCTTCCTAACTCTTTCGCTGTCTCCGTCTCCTCCGTCTTTCCTTGACTTTCTCTTTCTTTTTCAGTATCTCTTGTTTTCTCACTTGCTGTCTCTCTTGGATTGCCTCTTTCTCTGTTTCTCTCGGTATCTCTCTCTCGCTCCATCTCTTCCTTTTTCTGTCTTTCATGATATTTCTCTGATTTTTCCTGTCTCTCACTCTCTGCCTGTATCTGTCTTTCCATGTCTTCCTCTCTCCATGCCTTTCGTTCTGTCTTTCTGTGTCTCCTCTCTTTGCTCTCTAGCCCCTCAGTCTCTCCCTATTTCTCTGTCTCTCTGTGTCTTTATCTCTCTATTGTCTTTCTTTACCTTTCCCTCTCCCACTCTTCCTGGCTTTCTCTGTCGTTCCCACTATCTTTGTAGGTCAGTCCCTGTTTTTCCTATCTCTTTCCACTTCTTTATCTCCCTATCTTTTGTACGTCACTCTCCTATCTTCCTCAGCCAGTCTCTGTCTCTCTCTCCCCATCTCTCCATGTCTTTCCCCGACTTTGTCTCTCTCTACTGTTCGTTATTCCTCTTGCTGTTCTCCTTTTCCCTCTCTGTCTCACTCTCAATTTCCCTTCCTTAGGCCGGTGTTAACGCCTTGAGCTGCAGATGTTCAGAGGCTCGTTTATATGTGAACTGAAAAATCTTCATCTCTGAAAAACTCTCCTTAGCTGGGCCATAGAACTGCAAACCTGTCAATGCTCAGTGCTTTATTTTCGTGTTGCATGCATATGGAAGAGCTCCTGCCTGACCTGTTTGATCTAGCTTGTCTGCAAACCTTACATCTGTCGGCGCCCCCCTACTCGGGCATCGAGGGTCAGGTGGGTCAAGGCTGGACTACATGAACGTGTACAATGCAGCAACACTAAGATTATATGCATGGAACACTATTGACGGCGCACAGCTTTTTAGTCGCCATGCATGGCCAGTGTTAGGATATTTAGGTCCTGGGCAGGAAGGGCATGTGCGAGGCCACTTTCCTTTGCATACAACGTGACACATTCATGGCTGTTTGCATCTCAATATGACGCTGCTGCAGAAGCTGCTTTGTTCAAACCCCCTGTGCTGCAGCTCACCCTTTAAGCTACTCACAAGCAACCCTGTCACAGCTCATAAAGGGCAGAGTGTGTGCGATTTGCCTGTATGCTGAGAGGGTTATATGTATGCGGCCTATGCCAATTGTGACTTACCCTGCAACAATATTAATGATTGTATACTGTACATAAAAATACATTTAAAAAACACTGGGAAAACAGGGGCAGGACAATGAGCGTCCTGAAGTGCCTCTATGTGTGCAGTAGGACAGGAGGTCTAATTGCAGGACAGACGTGCAGAGTGTGTCTCCTTTCTATTGGGCCCTTAGGAGGAGACCCCCCCCCCCCCTTCCCTAGGCCTTCCTTCGCTACACTATTGCTGCGAGGCCCAGGGGAGGAAGGCCTGCTTCCCTGGGCACAATTGCAACAAGGTGCCTTTCTCTCTGTTTGATCGACAGGGGGCACCCGAGGGCCGGTGGACCATGGCTGGCCTGGCAGTGTTGCACTGACGTGTGGCCCCATGTTGGTGCGCTGAATGCCGGGCCCCAGGCACTGCCCACATTGCCCTTGCCTGGCACGGGCTTGATAGTCGCTGTGATGGCTGTTGTCTTGCCATGCGCTCTGCACTCTAAAAGTGTGCCTCTGATACCTCCATTTTGAATGGGGATTGATGGTTGATGTACTTCTGATTGTAGAGCGCTCCTTATGTGCAGTAAAGCCAAGGGTGGCAAGACAGCACTAGGGATGGCAGACAGCAAGCAGGGATACCGACTGCTACCTCTGGTGACCCCTAAATGACATATGTGCAGTTGGAAGGATCGCCTGTAGTGTTTCTTAATGCTCTTTACTCAAGTGGCGGCTCACGGGAGGCACTGAAAATTCAAGAATACTAATTCTAGTAATCAATAGAATGGTGGGGAAGGTGAAACAGACTCGTCACAACCATTCGATGAATAGTATAATACAAAAAGTTAGGGTAGGCAATGAAACAAACCCTAAATAAAACAGTGTAAGCTACAAAGTATCTGACTGGAAGGTCATTCAAGATCAAATGAAGATATATTCATAGAATATAATCCAGAGTTCCAAATAAGACTTCCTCAATTCCTCACTCAAACCGGCCAATCCAGTTATATAGCCCCACTGAAGTTCTAGAAGATGCAAAGATTTTACTTCCCATAAAATTAGGAGAAAGTAAAAATCCCTTGAACAGTTCTTGGGGTGGTTTTACAGGTCAAGGTCCTGAACTGAGCCGACCAGATAAAACCCAAAGTAGTTCACAAAGAAAGCAATGGTTAGTATCTGAGAAGGGAAACGAGCCATGATGTACTTGTTGTGGAGCATGGGACTAAGTTGCTTGCAAGAAAGCAGCCACAAAATGACTCCTGCGCCTGTGTCCGGTAGGAAGCCTTCAAGCTTGTAATATGCTCTTCGAGTGCCGGATGAGGTGTATTTGTGTATTCTGTTGCTAGACTTATAATGGTGCACACAGCATACCTGGATCTGACCTACAGGAGGAATGGCCTGCTAGCTGGACAGAGCCCACACACCTGGTGGGGCTGGTGTGGAAGGTTGCAACAAAGTCAATAGGGTGGCACAAGAATATTATGGAGAGACCTCTTTGTGGGACAGTTACATCCTGAAAGAGTGTGGGTGACTGCGGGGATTGCAACAATGAGATATGAATGGTATAACCAGGATAGGTGATGCATGGTATGACTCTGTAATGAAGACATACGAGTGATTAGAGGAGGAATTTTGCCAGGCCAAAAATCAGTTCTTCAAATTCCTACACCTCATGCACGCACTGCACAGGTACAAAGAGTCAATATCAATAATATATAAAACAGAGCCAAGTGGAAAGGGAGACCTAGATGACTTGGAGTACTCAGAATCGGAGGAGGTAATCTCAGGACATAAGATGGTTTCGGTCAAAGCAAGGTCTTGACTTGTGCAACTTAAGCTCCTCATCGCATGTATTCCTTGCTCACCCAATTCAAGTCTTGTGGCTCGCTTTGTCATACATGTGTCTGGAGTTGCAGATGGACGGGCGACCTCATACACACGTGGAGGGAGTGGCAAAGAATTAGGCAGTCCTGGTGTAAGGTTGGAAGGGTCTGTTGAGAGTAATAGATATCACAATAGACTCTGAAACAAAGACAATGCTGCTTGTCATCTGGGGTGACCATTCACTGTCAAAATACCCTATGATTCTGTGCAATACAGGTTTATCAGTAGCAAGATGACCGGCAAATGGGGAAGTTGCAGACGCCCAGTGTTTGTGAATGATGCAAGCATATGGACAGGTCCATGGGGCTGAGTGGGGGATATATAAGAGTATACCGTTCCTGCAGAAATGTGCTAAGATTTGTTGTGGATCGTGCGAGTTTCATGGGATGACGTGATATGAAGTATCCACCGAAGGGCCTTGGTGTAAAGCAGGGTTTTTTACTATGATTATATAATGTAGTCTTTGCACTGTTCCCACCCAGACTGATGATGTAATGTAGATCCACCAGAGATTCACAGCAATGGCAGTAGTTATCCTGCACTGGTCAAAATCCCAAAATCTCCACGTACTTTGTGCCTACTCCTAGAGTTTTGACTGCCCACAAAAACTCAACAATAAATCTAAACTCTTTTTTGGTAGAAGGGCAACATAATCTCTTGTTCATATATTTTCATGGTTTTTGTATACAGCTGTAATCACTTTAGATCCGAAATTTAAAACTACAGTCTTTCCTTCGGTCGAGAATCATTCTCCAAACATTGGAATTTTTCACAAAATATTCGATATTATAATGCAGTTTTCAAAAAATTGGCAGACCCAGCCAAAACGCTTCATCCCTTATAGGGACTTCATCAGAGCAAAAATGCTTCTTTACAACTCATTTAATATTATCAATGCGGTTCTTGGCAATTTCAATCCCTCCGTTCCTCTCAAAGTAACCTGGCCACTGTCCATAGAGTAAAGAAGGCCCGTACTGGAGGACGCCGCTTCTCGGTTACAGCTGCTACTCTATGGAACGCCCTACCAACCCAGCTCCGTGCCGAACCCAACTACATGAAATTCCGGAAGCTACTCAAAACTCACCTCTTCCCATAATAAAGTTTCCCTTCCCTCTTTGCCCCTCCGCCCTCCCCCCTCCCCTCAGCTGTTTATGCAATCTCAGCACTGGAACGCTCTCGGGCAGCCATGCGCTATATAAATCCCGCTTTCATTTCATTTCATTTCATTCATTTCAATCCATTACAAACACTTCAATAAGTTCACTTAGGGCAAACGCAAGTTCCTGCTTCCGAATCCGAGAATTGGAGGAAAATTCCAATGTTTAGAGAATAATTCCCAACAAAAAAAGGCTGTACGCTTGAACTTTGGATCTAAAGTGATTACGGCTATATACAAAAATCATGAATATATGAACAAGAAATTATGTTTCCCGCGTACAAATGTTTGTTTCGATTTAGTGTAGATGCACCGCCTGTCTTTGGTTGACTAATAAAATCAATAAAAAGTCTTTTAATAAAGAGTTACAGTGGTCAGTAATTTGATTTTAGCTAAAACATGTTTAAGACGGCATGATCTCTTCTTTGTATTTTTGCTCATGAGGTTATTAATTGCATCCTGATGTTTTTGAGTCACACAGTGCCTGTGTCCATAACATTACAGATGCCATTTGAGTACTAAAGCTGTTTACGAACTCCAGTTTCAACCACTTTCTTGTCTCACCACGCTAGTGTTCCAGCTGGACTAACGTTACTTTCTTTTGGAAAATCAAGATCCAGTGTACGCTCTACCATTAGCACACAATAACAAGCATTGGTAAAGCCAATAGGTGTCGCCTCTGTGAGAGGTTCTATTTTGGTTTTCTCTATTCTACAGTACTTGTGTGGATAGTAAGTGTAGAATATTTGTGCTAATACAATAGTTTGTAATGTTTTGCTGATTAAGTTATGGATGCTGGATGGTTTGTCTGCCATGGTAGACCTTTTTGCTTTTTAAATGTTTTTTGTTGATGTTAGCCTGCTGAGGCATTAAAGACCTGCACCAAACCTTTCTCCCTCTTCTATCCCTCCGCTATCCTTCTGAATTCAAATAACTGACTAACCTATCCACCACTCAAATTACTTTCATATTTCACTGTACTAATTCAACACTAATCCTTTATGGGTTCCGTAATAGTGTGCTTATCGCCGAAAAAGCGCTACAACGCCTCATCAGGGGTAGTAAGCGATATATAAATGCAATTACAATACAATACAATACAATACCTCAATAGCATTGGAAACCATTACTGCAGATTACATATGTTCACTTTGGTATGTGTTAAGCCATTTTAGCACAGCACCCGTGGCCCCACTGGAGGGGGGCGGGGCTACTTGTCCGGTACGCCCTGAGCTACACTGTTTTTGGGGGGTGGCGGCAGGAGTCATGTCTGTCGACTACCACCCTCCCCCCGGGCCCGACAAAAAGTCTGTCGGCCGCCACCCTCCCTCTCCTCCTGAACAAGGTGTTGGTTGGCAACCACTCCCCTCGCTCTTACCAGCACCCTGGCGGCAAACTTAGGGGCTGCCCCAGGTGGCAGTACTTCTAGCTACGCCACTGGATAACACGGAGAAGCTTGGCTCTTTCAGTAGGAGGGGGGGGGTCTTATTTTAGTCTCCATTCAGTACAAATGTTATATGCATACTTTTTTAACAGATAAACCTAATTGAAAGGCAGCAGAGCTCTGTATATTGTCAAGACAGACCGATCACAACATATGAGAGAATTGGTAGCTGGTTTGTGGAGTATTTCTAATGCGGGTTGACATAAAAGTGTGAATCCGTGTCTGTAAATCAATCACCTCTTGCAGCATCGTCTCTACGCAACCCATCGGTGAACTTGAGTCACATGACGGAGCGCGAAGAAGATGAAGTAGACTGCTCGCATAACTGTTTTGTTTCAGTGGCGGATCCTCCACTACAGCAGTGGAGCGTCACCCCACTGCTTTCAAGCAGTGCGAGAAGCAGTTATCATTTTATGTTTGTGCTGCTATGCGGGCGAGCGAGGGGCGGAGCTGCTCTTCTCTCAGAGCAGGGCAATGGAGGACTGGTTTGCCCACTCTTAAGTGCGCAATGACTGTTTGGTCGGCCCTCTCGGGCTGCCCAAACCAGTCATGCACACTTTCCCCATTCTCAGAACATGCCCAGGCCTCCATTCCCTGGCTGAGCATCCAACCAGGACACTTAGACCAATCACAACGCTGCACTGCAGCGTTGAGATTGGTCAGAGGGGCCTTCTTCCTGTTCCTCGAGTTCCAGGAGAGCAGGAGCAGAGACAGGGGACCCAGCAGCAAGGTACATTTTCTTTTTTATTATGCGCACTCCATCCCGCATTCGCAACCCCCCCTGCTCTCCCATGAGCCCCATGACCCCTCCGCACACGCCCCCTGTGAGACATGCTGGCCGCCACTGATTTCATTGCTCCTGAACATTACTTTTGGAGCACGCGGGGTAGCCGAAAGACTATGCACTAACGGCTTCTTTTTTTTAAATACATAGCTGTAAAGTTTTGGGTTTGCATATATGGTTGCGATAATTATTGTTAATGCATTGAGCTCTGTGTGATGTTTTACGGTCTCAAGTGTGTGTGTAGCTCTCAATTTGAAGCAGTTGTAACAAGGGGCCAGGAACCTAAAGTGGTACTCAGAGGGGAGGAGATGGAAAGAGCAGCAGGCGACGGAGGGGGCAAGTAGCGATGAGGGAGGGGGTGGGTGGACGGAACAGGCCCCCTCGAAAACAGCAAATGTGATGAGCTTTTTTAGCATCTCGAGTTGAATAGACAGGTAGAAGGGTGAATATAATTTTGAAGAACCCTGTGCTTTCAACTGAAGACCATGGTACTGGGCTTACTTTGACTGTAACCAGTTTTGTTCCTGGGTTTCCAATTTTAAGATGTTGAGAGCGGGAGTGCTTGTGAATAAATTAATGTTGTGGTGATAAAGCTTCTGGAAAATGAGAAGTTCGGTTTTTGGAGGAAGGGTTGATCTGCCTGTTGAAAAGGTTATTTGTTGGGTTGAACTGAGTCAGTCAAATAGTTAAGATAAGAGGAGGCATCACATGGCAGTAAATGGAGGGGTAGGGCAAGCCACTTAAGGCTTAAGCCAGACTAGAGCCAGAGGTCTGGCGCTGGCTCACCCAGAGGTCCTTTTGGACCCTGGTGCCCAAAACGAGCTGAGCTTTAATGTGACTTCTGCCTGTCACAACGGTCTACCATGATGCACCAAGAATTAAAAACAAATCATAAACCTTTGGTATTAAAAGGAATAGAAAGAAGTGGTGATCTAGTATGTCAATTGCATAATTTGAAGACCAGGGACCAAGCCTGGCTTCCCCTCTCGACCGAATTGTGCGATCCTAAGCAAATATTTTATTTTACATAGTCTCCTTTTTCCGTTATCAGATATAAGGGTAACTTCCAATACTTAGTTTAGGGAGTGCGCCCTACAACAGTTATCTGCCTATCTTATTTTTGCATGATGTTTGATGCATAATTTAGATGCCAGGTATTTTCAGCGCTGGCTCGTGCACGGGCTTTTAGAGCCCAGCCAGTCCCTTGGCTCGGCTCTGGCATGCCTCTCCCTGTTAATTTCTTGGCTTGCCCACCACTAATAAATGGGCAAAGACACCTTGAGGAGTAAAAAATTGTAATTTAGTGTCCTTTAGTGATGTATGGATTTGAGATATAAGGTAAGGCTACTGACTTTGTTGGCTCTGTGTTTTTTTAATGAAACAATTTCATTGCATGTTTTTTAATTACAAAATCTGGAACCTTGATTACAACCCCTGTGCCAGCAGACCAAGATCACATTGAACTACATCAACAATACTAAAACATCATTATTCTAACTCTCAGTTCCCCGCCTCTTCTCCTCATATGTCAGTTGCATCATAGCTTCTCTGATGAGATGCACATTTTTCACTCTCCAATATCTTTACATGTTTTTGTGGGCATCCTCTAAACTTGTAAACTGGTCACACACTAATCCATTCTCTTTGCCCATCACTCTCTCTTGGGAGATCATGCACTGATCCATTATCTTTGCCCATTCCTCCCTTTTGGGGGATTCCCAATCTCACCAATGTTTGGGGGTCTTGCTAGTCCATCTTGGACGTATTCTCCTCTAGGTCACCTGTAATGTGTATTATTTCAAATGGCCATTGTGTGAATTCTGTGAGTATTGTATTAACCTTCCCCGAAAAAGGCTGAACACGTATGACACACGGACAAACCGGGGCTGTAGCACAGTCAAACTTCCAAACTTTATGTCCCATGCGTCAGAGTTGAGAGGCAATGGCTATTTCGCACGCGGCCATCCTGGCTTTTTGCCATTCCTTGTCAGTGATCCCACCAGTGTCTCCCTTCCATGCCTCCTACAGTTAATTGAACATGTCTGCAGAGGGACTCACCAGTGATTTATATATTGAAGATATTTTTCCCTTTAGTAGGCTAAATTCGGGAAGGTCTGTAAGGTCTGGTACCATGTCTGAACTAAAGATATTAAAAAAATGATGCTTGTGCATATCAAAATCCCTTTTGAGAACTTCGAATGAGTAGAAGGTTGTATGTCTCATCGCATCCCCCAGCTTTAACAATCCTATAGCAAGGATCTCTTCACCTAAAACTCGATAAGGAGTGTAACTGGCTAAGCCATGAGCCCATCCACAATGTGGTTCTTTAGTGAGCCTAGGGCACCACCTGATATCTCGCAGAGTCCCGCTTCAGAATTTTATCACAGAAACCGATAGAGGGGGTAGGTCCAGCACTAGCCACTCTCTGTACTGATAGAGCAGTAGATATGTATCTCCCATGTAGGAGCCATGACTCTGAAGAATCACATACTCCGAATTCCAAGTTAGTGGGTTTACTACAAGGCCAAAACCAACTGGACGTACAAGCACCTCATTACAAGATTGTAAAAGTACATGGGTACTAATACAAATCTAAACCTACGAGCTAATCATATTCGATGGATCAGAAACAGAATAACAATTTCTAAAAGTAAAACGCAGGCAAATTATTGCTCCATGTTAAGATCTTTCTTCATCTGTGAATGAATGTAGAGCATTAGACTATCCCTACACTAACACTATCATGACATCCCTACTTAGCATTTCCCAAACAAGATCAGGAAAAGGTGTCAACGCATGAAGACTTACTAAGAAGTACACTCACGTTGTAGGGGTCAAGTGGCCAAAAGTTGCAGAGCTTGTTCTAAGATGCTCCTTCTCTCTCCTTTGCTCTCATCACCTCCTCTCCTGACTCCACCCCGGGGCTTTGTCCCTAGTACAAAAACACAAAATGCAAACCACTCCCCCAGATCACCTCATCCTGCTGCTGCATCATAGGTGATTTTCCATGTGGTGACGGTGCTCCCAGCTCTTTCTTGATGACCTTGATTCTCAGGCCTCCCTCAATGAGAAAGAACACTGTCTCCCAATTATCAGCTCTCCTTGCTCATTTGTATCACTTCCTCCCGAGCCAAACTCTCCTAAACTAAATACTTTATTCTAACTAACAAAGACGACTTTTGCCACCTGCAACAGAAATGTGAGAACAGAACAAACTCAACACACACATGAATTTCACTAGCAGCCCTATTCCTGAGCCCCCAGTGAAAATACATTTCAGGCCTACAGAAATCGGCCAACATAAGAGTGAAGCACATAGGCCTTTTAAATACACACATGAGTGAATATTTCATTTAGGCCTTTCTACATCATTACGTTACAAAAGCACATCAAATTCATGATTTTTTACAACCAACTTATAAAATCCGACACATTAAGTATAATTAATGGCATCTACTTGCAGCTTTTACATGTAGCACATTTAAATCAAAATGCATTACAACTCGTGAGCAAATTTGTTAAATAAATGACATCAAATACTATGGATTACAATATTATAACATGAAGGCTACATTGTCTCTTTGCATGACACAACCCTTTCCCTACCATTTACACTTTCACGTGTTATTACTGATCATCTTCTAATGATCAAATGTTAACACAACAAAGGAATAAATGAGGGTGCGGAATATCCGTGATTATGATGTACCCCTAGAAATAACAGAGCACCATCATGCTCCATCAGCCCCCCTCCCCCCTCTGATGACAAGTGTCATCACAGCAACCACAATTCCCTGGAGAAAGAACCTACCTAACAGAAGTTGTAACCATTCTTCCCTGTCGGAACTTCTCTATGCTCCTGAGATTCTCATTGTGACTGTCCTGCAGTCTCTCCGTTCTCCTTTCTTGCTCCCTAAGAGATCTCACAGCCTGACCTGTCTTGTGCCATGTGTAGGCTTTCACAAATCCCAACGAGATGATCACATAAACCCCAACTATAATGATGAGCTTAAAGATGTAACCAAGTATTCCCTTTCCAAGGTTTGCGAATCAACTTCCAACTTTTCTAAAGCCCTCTCCAACCTCGTCCCAAACACCCTTCATGGCCAAATTATGCACTACATGATGTATCTCAGTTATGTTTCTTATATACTTCTTCAAATCTTTACTGTTACCAGGTATATAAGTACATCACTGTTGAACCCTCAACATTTTACAGACTCTGCCCTCCTTTGCTAGCAAGACATCTAAAGCAAGGTGGTTCTGCATCAGCATAGCTCTTAATTACACCCTTTCTCCATTCCATCTATGAACAATAAAGACTAAGCCGTATTCACTGATAACTTATCAACAATCGTTAATAACCTTCTATTGTTTAAGTCGTTCAGAACCACTCCCAGACTTGGTATCATTGCTCCAAATACATCTCCAGCTATTTCACCTGCTCTTGTACCTCGCTTCTCTCCTTGATGCACTCCACCTCCCAAGGGTCCTAAGTCCTCAACGTGAAACATTTTGGGAAACACTTTAGCCACATAACATGTACCATACCAATTCAATGGCAATGGCACATAGGCATTTTTCCCACACACAAAATACACATTTGGTACCACTTGCACCGTCTCCTGCAAGAACTTCTTTGCAGTTGCTTCAATCGTGTAGATTTGATCACACACACTTTGTCCCACATAAAAATTATCATAATGCGTATGTACCTATCTAATGCACATCTTCACTCTCTGTTCAAAATCCAAAGCTATTGGAACAGAGCTTCCCCTTGCCTTATGTGCTAGCTCCTCCTTGGTCCAAGCAATTTTTCCTTCTCCACTATTTGATTTGACTGACAACTGTCTATGCCTATCCTCTACTTGGTCCATAAATTTCTTTTCTATGTCAGTTGACATACATGTCAAATTGTGGCGGTGTGCATAAGCTGTAAGTAAGGTGACGGTAGGTATCAAATAATTTCCCACCCTATTTTCCTTCTTATAATAATCATATTTATTCAGGTGCTTATAGGCTGGAACTTCTGAAAGCACCATATTGTAGTTTGAAAAGTAATATTCACAATGACCCTTACCATAAAACATACTAAGCAACAAACTACATATAATACAGTATGTCAAAGAACGATGATGGTAATGATGGCCTTCCTCCACAGACACAGGCAGCTGCATACACACATAGCAATCTCTCACATTCATCGTGTTCACATACTCATAAAGCAGCTTGACATAAGCGTTCAGCGTGTAATCACCTTTATAGAAATCTACGTGTAGCATACGACTAGTGTGATCAAGCATAGACTTTTCAGCTCCTACGATACCCTCTTTTGTGCTAGAAGTAAAAGCTGTGGTTGGCCCCTTCACTTTCACCCCTTCAACTTCTGCATCGTATGAAATTTTTACAGATACAATAATAACTACTGCTATTACTATTATCACTCCTACTATAAGTGTACCTATTACACACTTAGACCTACGATTCGAATTTCCAGATTCCATTTTCAATTTTCGGTTTGACACAGCTAGAGGAATTGCACAAAGTCTCTCTCTCCCCCTCTTATTGCTGCTATCCAGTTCTTTGCCATTCTAAAGACTTCCTTAGCCCTCTTTCTTCTTCTAAGTAAAGATCCCTAAATGTATTCTTCTTGCACTAGTTTATCTTCCTGTAAAGCAACTCATTTACAATTCACAGTTCAATCAACAGTCTCTTATAAGTTCAGAGCCAATTTCAACTATGATGCGCTGCAAAATCTCAAGACGAACAGCTGCAATTTCCTGAGCTGGTGGCTGGTATCCAAAAGTTGGAAAAGACAAGTCTTGTAAAATCAAAACTCGCACTTTACTCAAAATCAAAGGTTTTGGTACGGTCACTGTCAACACCCCCTCTATTTCCAACCCAGGAACGATCAGCTTGATGTACATTTTCAGTTCAGGGGTCCTGCTGACCACTCGTGAAGACTTTAGCCTCCCGGTCCCCATTGCTCCCGGCATCGGTAGCCAGCTAAGTCCACTCTGGGGCGGCGTATCTCTCAAAGCACCCGCTCCCTTCTCGACCTTCTCTGACTCGCCTGTGCTTGTTCTGCGTCACTTAGCTCCATTTCAGTCGTTTCAGACACAGTAAGAAAACCTATTTCGGGTGCCAATCTTAGATTTAACCTCCCTTGTTTCCCAGACCACGATTCCTCTGCGAGCTCTGCCCTTCTTCCCTGCAGCCGACCTCCTTGCGCACCAGTTCTGTCTGTTGAGTCTGACTCTATGTCACTCGCAACATTACCATCTCCCTTGGAGTCAATACCTGGGCCTTGTGTAGCGTGACCCCACTGCTCTTGGGAGCAAACAGCTTCGTCAGTAACCCCCACAGCTTGGCTTGTCCCCTACTGTGGCTTCACAACCACAGCTGGATTTTCTTCTTGAATAGAAGCTGTTTCTTCCGAGGGTCCTGAAATTCTGCGGGTGTGGTAGGCATGTATCCAGTTCGTCAAACCCTCGCATTTCACAGCTGTATTTTTCACTAGGATCACTTGATATGGACCTTTCCAGCAGGCGTCTAGGCAACTCTTCCTCACATGCTTGTGAACGAGCACTCAGTCACCCGGACACAAATCCTGGAACAGGTCCTTGGAGGTTAGGCCAGTCGCAGCTTCAACCTGGTGAGATACAGAACTGACTACATCAGTCAGTCCTTTGCAATAATCAAATATCAAGTGATGTTTATCAAAGCAGTAGATGGCACTGCAGGCAAGCACATCGCCCTTCCCATCAAGATCTCATGAGGCGAGAGACCTGCCCACCTGTTGGGAATGCTACTGACACTTATCAATACCAAGGGGAATGCATCAGGCCATTTCAAAGACGTGGATGAACACACCTTTGCCATTCGCATCTTGAGAGTTCCATTGATTTGCTCCACAATTCCTGAGGCCTCAGGCCTGTAGCTACAATGCAGTCTTTGATCAACTTGCAAGGCGGCACAATGCGTCCTCATGACCTCACTTTGGAAGTGAGTTCCTCTATCCGACTCCAATGAGGTTGGAAATCTAAAACATGGTATAAGCTCCCTAAGCAACAATTTTGCTACTGTGAGACTATCACACCTCCTTGTCGGATAAGCTTCCACCCACCATGAGAAGACACACGCCACAACCAAGATGTACCTCAACCCATTGCAGCTAGGCATCTCAATGAAGTGAAGCTGGGTCCTATTAAAGGGCCCCCCTGACCTCCCAATGTGACTCAATGCAACCACAGTCTTTTTCCAAGCATTCATTTGTTGACATGTAACACATCTGTGACACACTGCTTCAGCAAACGCACAAAACCATGGATTGAACCACATCTGCCTGAACACTCGCACCATGTCATCCCTTCCAATGTGAACTGCTCTGTGAATCTGCCTTGCCATAGGGCTTGGTAAATCATCCGGTAACACCGGTCGACCTTTAGCGGAAACCCAGATACCATCATATCTTTTCTCACAACCTGCCTTGATCAAACCGGCTCCTTCCTGTCCTGATACCTCTCCCTGTAGGCGCTTGAGCTCGTCCTAAGTGTCTGCTATGGCTAACATCATGCAGAGCTCGGTTTTCTCTGGGCTCTCTTCAGTGTATTCTCCTTCGAAAATGTACCCTTGTTCAGCACAGAAACGCTCAACTTCATCTGCATACCTATTCCCATGCGTGACAAAGTTCTCCCCCTCCCGTGGGCGGCACATTTGACCACTGCAATTTCTCTTGGACGTTGCAAAGCTTCCAATAACTGTCTCACATATTCCCCATTTCTGATCGGAGATCCTGAGGACGTTAAAAATACCCTCTGTGACCATAGCTGTCCGAAGTCATGAACCACACCAAAACCGTCTAGCTATCAGTGTAGATGGTGACTGGGATTTGCTCGGCAACCAAGCAGGCGCGTTTCAAAGCAATGATTTCAGTTTCTTGTGCGGAGTATACTCCCTGTAAACAAGCAGCCTCCACAACTCCAGAAATGGTGCACACAGCAAACTCTGCTCTCAGATGGCCCACATTGTCTCTTAGGCATGAACCGTCTACAAAGAAGAACTCATTAGACTGGGGTAGGGGTTCATCGACAATGTCGAGTCTCGGTTTGGTGCAAAGTTCAGTCACATCAAGAAAGTCATGGTCCTCAAAATCTTCATTATCAACATTTGAAAAAGGCATCAAAGTAGTAGGATTTTATACAGAACATATTTTCTGAGTCATATTCTCTGAGGAAAGTATGACCTGCTCATAGCATGTGAGTCTGTTATTTGTCATATGCTGCATCTTGGTTCTTGTAATCAGGAGCTCAACTGAGTGTGGAACATAGACCATGAGAGGGTGACCCATCACTATGCTTTCACACCTTTCAATGCTGACACCTGTTGCGGCAACGGATTTAAGACATCCGGGCAATGCCAAAGCTACCGGGTCTAAGGTAGCTGAAAAATAGGCAACTGGTATACCAACACCTCCATGAGTCTGTGTTAGTACTGACAGTGCGCAGCCCTCTTTCTGACAGAAAAGTAGTGAGAAGGACTTATTATAATCAGGCACTCCCAAAGCCGGAGCACGACAAAGGCTCTCTCTCAGCTCCAAGAAGGCGATCAGACAGCCATTATCCAATGCTACCGGATCACTTATATCCTTGTGTGTCAACCTCTGCAAGGGCTTTGCCTTCAATGAAAAATTGGGTATCCACTGACCGAAGTAGCCAACCATTCCCAAGAACATCCTGACTTCCTTTTTTGTTGTAGGCAAAGTCATATTCATGACCGCCTCAACACGGTTTGGTGACACCTTCCTCTTGCCCTTTTCAATTCGGTAACCCAAGTACTGAACCTCAGTTAAACAGTATTGGAGCTTGCTTGGAGACGCCTTGTGCCCATTCTCTGCTAGATGATTTAACAATGCAACCATATTGATCCTCCAAGCATCTCCTGTTTCAGACATGATCAAGAGGACATCAATTACTTCACAAGAACTGAATTCTGTGGCAGTACGAGACTCTCAAGAATCTTTTTCAAAATCTGATTGAAAATCGATGGGCTATCTGTGCACCCTTGTGGGATACGACACCATGTTAACACGCGATTTTCCAAAGGGAAAGCAAATAAAAATGGGCATTCCTCATGCAAAGGTATCGCAAAAAATGCTTGGCCCAGGTCAATCACTGTAAACCACTTGGCTTTGCAGGGTATCTGAAATAGGATCACTGATGGATTCGGGACCACAGGACAACATGGAACTACCATCATGTTGATTTTTCGCAGGTCCTGCACTATCCTAAATTTCCCACTCGGTTTCTGCAGTACAATTATAGGGGAATTACATGGGCTCCCCATTATCTCCTTCAAAATGCCTTGCTCAATCATGGACTCAATTACAGGCTTAATTACTGCCACCATTTCCGGCATCAGATTGTACTGAGGTTTTCTTGGGAATTCAGTGTTCGGCTTAACCTGAATCATGACTGACTCAACCCCTTTGATCAATCCTAACTCTTACCCTGTGAAATCCCATACTTCCAAAGAGACAGGGACCCTCAAATCAAGTGGTAAGTCCTTCACCATCAACGCAGGGAACATCTCTATGTAGAGATTCTGGTTCACCAATTTGAATGCAATGTCATCATAATTAGTCTGCAACTCCACTCCTTTGGGTGTGCAATAGATGATGCAGTTAAATTTAGACAAGAGATCACGACCCAACAAACAGACTGGACTCGAATCGCACACCACAAATTGATGCAGATCATGAAATGTTCCTATTCTCACAGGTATCTCATCTGTCAATGGATTTGTCATTCTCTTGTTTGCAACTCCTACAACATGGATCGATTCTCCCAAGAGGAGTAGGTTTGGGACTACTGCAGATCTTACAGTAGAATAGGTAGCACTAGTATCAATCAGAAAGGTGATAGGATGGCCTTCAACAACTGCCTCTAGAAACGGTCCTCTCTGGTCTACCTCCAAGACTGCTCCAAGGGTATAGTCTACCCCCCATCAGGCACCGTCATTGTAACAGGTCTGAAGCGAACTCATTGAAAGTCTCAGTGAGTGGCATCTGCTAGTACGCTCTGCTTGCTTGTGGAATTCTCAGTGGTTGGAGAACTTGCTCTTGTGGTCCTAAGCTTCCCCAGTGTACAGACCTGGGACTTACTACAGTATTTACTATCTCAGGCACCTGCACTATCTCCTCATCTTGGACCTGATTGGCGGGATTTAATCTGCACTCGCGCATCCAATGCCCGATTTTGTGACATTAATGACAGGCAGTAGTCTTCTTCAGAGTACCAACATTCACCCCTGTCTTTGGGTCTTCAGGTTTCCCTCTCCCCTGACCTGATGAGTGTTGGGCCCCTCTTTGGCCGTTCCCCTGCCCTATTTCTGAGCCCCCAGGGAACATACATTTCAGGCCTACAGAAATTGGTCAACATAAGAGTGAAGCACAGTGGCGTCATTAGGTGGGTGCGGGGGGTGCGGACCGCACCGGGTGACACCATCCTCATGGGGTGACACCGTGAGACTCTGCAATATTACACCACATATGTGCACATGTGAACTCATGCTGGGCATTTACACGAAGACGCGTATGGGGGAAAGTGCACCTCGTGGTGAGATGACAGAACAACCATGAAGGTTTGAATGAAACAAGCCTCTTTAGAGAATAGAGACCACTCACAGAAACGCAGCCACCCACCAAACGCTCCTAAGGGTCATAAACGCAAGGATGCGTGTTAAGAAAAGTGCACTCAGAAACAACGGATGAAATAACCATAAAAATCATTGTAGTGCAGCATGACGCTTTAGACTCTTCAGAGTACCTGTTTGCTGTTCAGAAAGTGCCGGCACTCTCCCATTCTATGTATTGCAGCAGTCCTGAGAAGTGCAGGTGCTCTTTCAAATAAGGAGCACTCCGTACCGGACAGCACCTCCCATTTAAAGCACGCGCGTTACTCCGACATTACATTTCCATAGGAGTCATAGTATTGGAAATCTAGGACAGGAGTTGTGTGTCAAGGATGGAAACACACCGGGCCGAATTTACAAAGCATTTATGCGAATACGCCATTCCAGAGCGCAAAGCCACTTATACAACTCAGGAAGATTGGGCCCGCAGGTACAGCTGTATTTATTTACTCACACAGAGAATCCCTAAATGTGGGTATTCACAAACATTTTCTGATCCTCTTCGGGACTAGGAAAATTATAGGTATTTACACCTATTAGGGGTTTAAGTAAATCCACGTTCACGGTTGTAAAGTCAAAGGAACATCTTCCCAAGTCGCTGTGGTGAGCACGAGGCGTGCCTCAACAGTAAAAATAGATTTGCACTCATGGACAAAAAAAAAGTTTGTTTACAGGGGCTTGTTTTTTTTTTCTTGCAGACCAGAATATACATGTATATAATATTAGTGTGACTGGGTTTCAAGGTGTCACGCCTCATGATATATAAGAACATAGAGTTCACAGCTCTGCCTTTTGCCATAAAATCCGCTGCCAGGGTGTTCGCAGAGTACTCCTCACTATCCCGAGCTCATCTAAAGGGACGATATACACGTGTCAAGTACCCAAACCCGGATGATTGATGCAGAAGATTTCTTCAGAAGTGCAGGCACTTTACAGCCAAGATAGTGCAAGCACTGCCTAGCTGGGATTCAAAGTGACTACATGAAGTCACACCTGACGCATTGTCAGACAAAGACTCAGTGGAACCAGTCATAGACGCTCAGGGAGTGCTTTGATTTCCCCTCTATCCCACGCTCTATGAGTGAGACAGGTGTAGGCCTTGTAATTGGCGATGTCGAAGTGCAAGCATTCCCCTCCTATTAAGGTCACAATCACTCCTCCAGATCAGAAAGGGTTAAGGTGATTCCAGGGCCAGCTTTAGTGCTGATGGTGCCACAATCTTTTTTGGTGCCCCCAATGACGGACTTCCTTCGCAGATTCTCTCACCACTACCCTCCAACAGTGCCCCTCATCATCTCTCCCTAGTCGTGAGGGGTTGACACCATGAGTCACCGCACTGGGTGACACCAACCCTAGTGACGCCACTGGTGAAGCACATAGGCCTTTCAAATACACACATGAGTGAACATTTCATTTAGGCCTTTCTACATCATTACATTACAAAAACACATCAAATTATTTTTTTTTACAACCAACTTATGAAATCTTACACGTTAAGGATAATTAATAGCATCTACTTGCAGCTTTTACATGTTGCACATTTGAATAAAAATGCATTACATCTCAGGTGAGTAAATTCTTTAAATAAATGGCATCAAATACTATGGATTACGATATTATAACATGAAGGCCCCATTGTCTTTTTGCATGACACAACACTTTCCCTACCAGTTACACTTTCACATGTTATTACTGAACACCTTCTAATGATCAAATGTTAACACAACAAAGAAATATATAGGGATGTGGACTATCCGTGATTATGATGCACTCCTGCAAGTAACAGAGCAGTATCACGTTCCATCATTTACGTAATTAAGAGTAATTCGGCAGAAAAAATCCTACACCAGGAGCACATGAACATCAAAACTCAGTGAGCGTGAGTGGCAACTGCTGTTCATGTTGTGTTGCATTTAGCACTGACTTTATAGCACAAAATGCATCCATGTGCCCATTTCGGACACAATGGGAAATTTTACACTAAGGAAATAGCTCTAAAAGCTGGGTTACGCTCCTCAATCAATTTCACATAATCTCATGGAATTGTGCTATAATTTGATGTGATCACGATACAGGAAATGACGTGAGCTATTCCCACCCCTATTTCATTTAGTCTCAGGTGAGAGACTGAAAGAGTGTGCACGCAAGCGTATTTTTAAAACTGAGGTGCAGAGGGGTTGTTTTCCTTCTAACAGTGACATTCACTGGAAACTCACTTCCCCGGAGTGTTTTGCATTTCATCAGACTTGTTTTATGTACATGTGCTGATTTTATGTTTCTTTACTTTATTGGAGGTGTGGAAAGCAGCATGAGCACGTCATTGTAACACATGCATCATTTCGATTGTGATATGATCAGTAAATCTTTCCCAGGGATAATAACGCCGGATTTAAAGATGTGATTATCGTTAAATTGTGACGGTGATGGCGCTAGAGGCTTTTCTCACTAAGAAGGGGATTTTTTATGACATGCAGCGGTGCAACATGATTTCTATTTTTCTCAGAAAGTACTTTTTAAATTGCATTTCCTACTCGAGTATATTTAGAGAATATTAATAAAAATATGCTATTTTTTTAGCCAATTTTATAGTTTTATTTTGCCAAAAATCATTGCAGTAATATCTCAGTACAGATAAGTTGATTCACACACAGTGCTTAATTTGAGCTGGTGGTTTCTGCACTTAATTGCCAAAACCTGCACTTATGAAATCTGCCACATGGTGAGCAGAAAAACGGTTGTTTGTTAATTCATTATACATTAAAAACAGCTAAGAACTGGCACCCAAGCCATTCTTAAAGCTGCGGCAGCCTCGAACAGTCTGAATTGTCAGACTTGTAGCAGTGTGACGGTCAGTAGTTATGTAAGTACAGTGGCAATGTATGGTACAAACTGCTGACAAGGGCCCCAGCACCTATTTTTTTTGCAAATAAAGGACAAAGTTCACACATTAGACTGTATTCAGCTAGCATTTATTGGATATTAGCAGAGAGACCGTTACATATCAGTGCACCAAAACTGGTAACAACTGAGTTTGAATATGTCAATAATACAACACCTAACAATCTGGGGAGAGCTTGTAACCGAGTATCAGTAAATTAATAGAGTGGGGTTTGCAGATAGAAAGACAGCCACTGGAGTATGAATAGTTATATTGGGTCGTGCAGTTCAGCACAATGTGGAGAATAAACATAAGAAAACAAGCAGGAGTGGGCAAAGGAGGGAAACCAAAGGTAGCCCTGTAAGGGGCTGTTTATTGAACAGATCTACAATTCAAGGGGGAGGTCATCATTAGAAAAGTGAATCTTATGTTCCTGTACAAGGTCATTCCAAAGGGCAGAGATCAGGGTAGGGCAAAGACCACATTTCGCCAAAAATAATATTTTTTTTAAAGCAGAGAAAATAGTTTCTAGTGGTCAAGGTCCAATATGTCCACACCTGTGCTCACTATGGGCCCAATTCACAAAGGCTATCTGAGATAAAAGTCTAACTTTACTACTTTTGTTATTCACAGAGGTCATTTACGAGTGGTATCTTTAGGTCCGCAGTCGGGCCGGATCCCTGACTTGAGCCGTACTTTCTGCACCCGGGCCGTACTCTCCGGCTTAGGCCAGGTGAATCAATGGGCTGGAATGCAATTTTTACAGAAAGGAACATTCGGAACGTGTGATAAATGGCAGAGGCGGTCATGAAAATCAGTTTGGTCAGGTAAAAGGGTGTGGCTGGACAATTCATCATATCCCCTAAAAGTTTACTCCTTTGCATCATGGTACATACATTGCACAATTTACGCTCCCCTCAGTGCTGATTCACTTTATTATAAAGTAATTGCCTCATTGTTCTGTGTAGTTTACAACGCTACTCATTTTAAAATTACCAATTGAATGTTTTGATTTGTATAAGGTACATAGAGGCTTTTTTCATAGATAATAAACAAATATATATATTTTTAAACGGGCTATAATATTTCCTTATAGTTAAATCAGAATAAAACATATCTTGTAGTCAATGGATTTTCATGTAGAGATATGCTACTAATGGCAAAAGGAAGAGGGTGAAGTAAAAGACAAATTTAATTTCCAACCAAGAGTTCTTTCAGTGTTTCACTAACCATAACAGCAGAAATCTATTAATTTTAAATATGAAATCTGTTTGCAAGTAGCTTTTGCCACTTCTTAAATGCATACCCCGTGGTTTTTAATGGACGAATAAGAAAACCTTCCACATCTCCCAAAATGTTACTGTTGTAAAACTGAAGAGGTATTAAGGAACAGAGAGAATGAGTAATTCGAGGAGCGGATGAGAAAAGAGAATTCTGAATTTAGGCAGAGATCTCTATCAGTAACTATTTTTAGACTTTAGAAAATGTATTATACCATAATTATTAAGCAAAGCATACTTCTCCTTGCACAATTTTGAAATAGCTGATTTCACATCTGCATTAACCCCTCAAACCCCATTCATTTCAGCCATCTTTATAGGTAAGGCTTTACATTCTATAGCTACTATCCCTGCAACATAAGGACCAGCCTCGCATTTGTCAGAAATGTAGCAGGTTAGCATTTCATTTGTTCATTAGAACAGACTGACTGCTGCTGTTGAAAGTACATGTTCTATCAGCATGTTCGACTTTTTTCTCACATGGACGAGAAAGAGATAAGTGAATTTATAGCTTCCGGACCCTCTTAATTCATATGATGAAATCATGAAAGAAAACTGTTATCTCTCAAAGATGTTTAATCAAATCACATTCCAGCAGAGGATCATCTTTTTTGAAAGGGTGAAACCACCTTAGACCTCACTGCGATTTCTAAAATCAGTCTGGTACTACCAATAAATGAATTATATTGTGACTACATTCCAGTGCTCCAGGGTCCTTCTCAGGAGGCCACTGCAGGTTGCATCACCCGTTGCCCCTGTATTCTCTGCCAATGACAGTACCATCACAGCTACTAACCATCGCACTGCTACAAGTGTGACAATTTAGACTATTCCAGGCCACCCAGAGCTATAAAAAGGAGTGAGGGTCAGGTATTATTCTTGTGTTGGCATCCTGAATTATTAAACACTGTTGTAGTGCTCATTTCAAAATTGCACAGACAGCGCCACCATGTGGTAGACTGTCAGTATTGCCCTTGCACAAGGAAACCACTGGCTCAAGTTAAGCACTGCTGAAATCTGTCATCATATTTTTTACATGCTTCTTTTTGTGATCCCAAAAATCAGGCATCCACTCCAATGCATCTGAATATGAAAAAAAATGGCAGTGCCTCATCAAGAGAAATAATCTTACAGGTCCGCTTCTTGGAACCTTCCACTTAGAACAAACATAATGTGGCAAATAATTTCCTCAATTTTACCTCAGATTGTAAGTGTATACTTTACAAATGCAATATTTTCAAGAGGTTTCGGGGGCAGGGTTACTCCCTGGTAGGGATTAAACGGAGCGGAGTAGAATCCTTGGATGCAGGTCAAAGCAAAGTTAATGCACTGGAAAGCTGCACCAAGTGCAGGCTATGAGAAAGACAATGGGCTTCTTGCTGACAGGTCAGCCGAACCACTGTGTAGCAGGCATTTACTAAAGGAATGTAGTCAAGTGTAACAACTTATTCACCTAAAGAAAGGCTTGGCCTTCTGTCTTAGCAAACATGTTGCAAGGAAGAACCATGCCGGACATCACATTTGAAAACTGCCTTCCAAGAGAAACAGTGGCACCTCACTCTAAGCAAGCGAGACAGATAGTTGACCAGGGGGAATATGTTTGTCTCTGGCTACGAAAGGGTGGACCTGGCAAGGGACTAGACAGTCCACAGAGGGAATCCTGACTGTCCAACGCCAAACTGAACTGTGCAAACCAAAATAATATAAAAGAGTGTTCTGATGGCCTGCAAGGAAGTCTGTAAATGCAGGATTGAACGGCTGGCATGTCAACTAGGACACCATTGTGTAAAGGGGGTAACACAATGGACACATTATAATGAGAAGAAGATGGGGAAAAGGAAACACCAAATGAAGAGTTGCTTTGACCTTTGTGGTGACCAGAATTGGAGTTCTGAATTTGTATGCAATGTTACACAAGTATTCCAAAATTTGGCAAGGAAGTCACTTTATATGCAACATCCCCACAAGACAAGAAATAATCAGGTTTTCCTATCACCCTGGACATTCAGCCACAGATGGACTACAGACTTCCTTGGGCTAAGAATCTTGAACCAGTTTGTCTACAACGTTAATGTATGTGTTTATGGAAAGAAGACACCTAGCAACTCAGCTTGCAATAAGATCCTGTTAGACTTTAAGTGATTGATAATGAAGCTTCACTGCTTAAGAAGTTTGCATGATGGTTGTGTAGCTAGAAAAAGCTGAGAAATTTAGTGAGACGTAATAAGGCAACAATCTAGGTATGGGTTGATCAAGTTCACGTCACACAGAACACCCACCAAAAACCCAACACCTTAGTAGGATCCTAGTGATTGATTTGAGGATGAAAAGGGAAGAATGCAGAAATGGTATGCTTAGGTCTTTTAATTCTGTGTCAGGACTGAAAGGCGAGGATTATGCTTTCTTCCTTTGCTTTAATACACAATTTCAAAACACAGCAGCCATTTTAAACATTATAAAAAAAAACTTTCCTCATGAACACCAGGGAAATCAAAACATTTTTTAAGTCCTACTTTAGTCTCTGCTGCGTAGTCCCAAATTAGTCCTCAGTCGCTGCTTGATCTTTCTCTTTCTTCACTGCTCAGCAGCCAGTTAAGTGGGGGTTTCTGTTTCTCTTGTTTCTAAGGCTGTTAAAATGTTTTTCTGCAGTTTTAAAGGGATGTATGTCGTTACTACGCATGCTTTTACAACGCATGCCTTTACCACGCAACTTTTACAACGCAAGTCGTTACAACCACTTGCGTTGGGGGGCGCTGGATAGTGAATAGTTTAATTTACTATTCCAACTCCAGTCCCCGTGGATAGTAGGGAAGGTTTTGGATAGTAAATTAAACCATTCCCTATCCTACAGCGCCCCCCAGCGCAAGTTGTTGTAACGACTTGCGTTGTAAAAGTTGCGTGGTAAAGGTAGTGTGTGGTAAAAGTTGCGTTGTAAACGCTGTTCCCCGTTTTAAAGGGATTTTGAAAAGTATTGTTTATTATACGTTGTTGCGCTCACATGCGCTTTCTTTTCAGGTTCCCTACAGTTGTGGGATCGCTGGTTACGTGATTTGGGACCATATGCTAAACGCGGCACGGTCATCCGCCCGCTAGAGGGCAATGTGGTCTGTGCATCTCAGTGGCCCCATGCATCTCTCTCCCATTCAGGAGTCGGGCGCGCACCGTCAGAGCCTGTGACCTGCCAATGCTTCTACCTCTGCTACTCCGGGTGACACCTAGCTGTGAGCTGGGTCTGAATTCCTCGAATTTGCCTTTCTGACCCTCTCCACTACCCTCCCACCCCCTGGGAACCGTATTGTGTGCTAATCTCGTTGATGCCCTGGAGGGTCTGTAATTCGTTCAAGCCACTGAAGGTCAGTGTTGGAATACAGTCCAGAACAGCAAAACCCTCCGGACCAATATGAGTGTGTGTCTCCCCAGGGCTTGCGCCCAGTGGGACCAGGACTTTTATCAGGCAGTTGACACCTTGATTTATAGAGCAGTAAATTAGCTCATGGGTCCAATGAAACAGTGCCTCTCTGATAACATTGCTGAGGAGGGCCGAAATTTGCCAGAAATACCACACCCACCCTAGTAAAACCTCATCTAGACACCCCGAGAGTGGGGTCCCCACCCTCAAAGAATAAATGGCAGGAAAGGGTTGCCTGAGATGCATTTGCGTGCCTAAAACACGCCTTTTTGGCTAAAAATGTCCCTCAGGAAGGTCCTACCAAGACTTCACAGGATTCCCCCGAACTTCCTTGCCCAGACACCCTGGCCCAGCAAGAAGGAGTCTCCCCAGATGGGAGCTCATCAAAGACATTGTCGCCCTGCTTAGGACCCCGCTCCCACATCGAGAAGTGATATCAATATGCTAGATCCGGATTACATCATCCATCCAAGTCGGCGTTGTGGGCTCTAGGAGACAAGGTGGCGAGGTTCATGGTGGGCGTCTTCACAAACCTTTAGAGATGGATGCCCGCACTTGCCTTTAGGCGGAGGGCCTTCGTCCTACCCTGGAGAGAAAAGTGGCCCTCACCCCTGACATCGATTCCAGGATAGCCACCTTCTTGGCCAAGTATGTGAAATTGAAAAACCTGCAGAATGGCATATACAGGTGATCTTGGCCCTCGTACCAAGACAAGCTACTGGACGGCATATGTCCCACGTTCAAAATCTAGACATGGTGGAAGAGACCAAAGTATCATGTGCCCTCATTTTCCTTGAGGTCCTCTCAAACTGGGCGCAGTGCCCTATCGTTTATATGGGAAACGTGAACTGCGTGTTATCTACAGAGCGTTGCCACTCCTTGCTTATCAAAGTAGATCCCAAGCTGGGGGAACTTGCCTCCTCAGAGGCAGGAGTGGTAGCCCAACGGGGGTTATATGGGGATCCTTTTGTAAAGGAACTTGAAAAATGTGTGCCAAAGTTCACATCGCTGGACAAAGCGCAGTCCAATATAAAGCACATATTTACCCCACGGGATTTCCAGGGGGCCAAATGTTGACGCCTAGCAGATCAAGAATAGTGTCTCCATATAGAGTTGTGCAGGTCTTTTTCCGCGAATGCAATAAACTTAGCTCAGTCTTTTTACCACCACCAAGAACACACAATGTCAGCCCTTTTTTGCGTTGGAGCTTCCAAGGCATCTCTCGCTCGGAGAGGCGTTCCACGCAGAGTGGAATAAGCGACTCCTGGATGATTTTCTGCTGTTACCTAACCTGTCCCAAGTTCTGATGAAGAGTAGGACCGACCAGGCCCAAGTACAGTATAGGTTTCCCCCTTGTTTGTTTATTATGCCCCAGTGGAGTTTGAACATGGGGAAACAACCTTTACAATGCAACTTTTACAACGCACTACCATTACAACGAAACTTTTACAACGCAACATCCATTACAATGCATGCATTTACAACGCAACCATTACAACGCATGACACTACAACGCACACCACTACAACGCATGTCTTTACAACGCAGTCATTACAACGCATACCATTACAACACATAGTACCCCTACACTATCCAACACTTACCCTAATGTTGCACCCCCTGGAGTTAGAATAGTAATTTTAACCCCTACACTATCCAACACTTACCCTACTGTTGCACCCCCTGGAGTTAGAATAGTAATTTTAACCCCTACACTATCCAACACTTACCCTACTGTTGCACCCCCTGGAGTTAGAATAGTAATTTTAACCCCTACACTATCCAACACTTACCCTACTGTTGCACCCCCCTGGAGTTAGAATAGTAATTTTACCCCTACACCATCCAATACTTACCTTATATGCAATGTAATGTTATGCTTTGTAATGGTATGCGTTGTAAAGGTAGTATGCGATGTAATGGAATGCGTTGTAAAGGTAGTTTTAAAAAATTTGTTGTAAATGCATGCGTTGTAATGGAATGCGTTGTAATGGATGTTGCGTTGTAAAAAATGCGTTGTAAAGGTAGGCGTTGTAAAAGTATGCGTTGTAACGTCATACATCCTTGAACATGCCTTATATTCCTCGTGTTTGCCTTTCGACCTTCTTCACAGCTGTCCTCTTCAACTGCTCCGCCTCAAAGCAGCATTTCTAGTAGCAATAACATAAACATGGTGGGTGAGCAAGCTACAAGCCCTCTTTGTTAACCCACCTTACACCGCCTTCTATCCAAATAAGCTGGTTCAACGGGCTCAAGCCTCCTTCCTTCTGAAGGTAGTCACTCCAGTTCATTTTGGACTGAACATCACCCCTCTGGCATTCTTTGCTCCACCTCACCCCTCTAAGGAAGAGGAGAGACTTCATTAGTTAGATCCGAAAAGGGCCCTTAGTTTCTATATTGATCTTACTAGAGAACACTGGGCGGACGATTAACTCTTTATCAGATTCACTGGAGCAAAGAAAGGCACGGCTATGCAGAATAGAACCATCTCTCTCTCTCGAGCGTGCTCTGCATGGATTTCAACATGGCGCTGTCCATAAAACAGTTCCCATAGAACTTCTGAGCTCACTCCACTAGACTTGATGCTGCTAACACTGCATTGGCATGAGGGGTACCTGTCCTGACCATTTGTTGGGTACGTTCTCAAAGCACTATTATCCAGACAGTCAGGTCTGTCGAGAAGGGCATTTGGCTCCCTCTGCCCTGCAGGAGGTTTTGGATGAGTCAGTTCACAGACCCACCATCTGGGAGGTGCTGCTGTGTTATCTATTCAAAAGGCAAGGAACTGCAGTCTAAACTCTTTCAGAAGAACAAATTACTTACCTTTGGTAATGCTCTTTTTGGTAAAGACTCAATCAAAACGCATTTCACCAACCCTCCCATTCTCCCTGGTCTGTGATCTGGACTCTCTTTATTTAAAAAGCTCCCAATTAGAGATCTGTACACTGATCACTACCAGTAGGAAATATGGGTTACGTGTCTGTGAGTGAAGACGGTTCAGAAAGCAACTGGTGTCAGTGCTCATACCTGGCACCTTTATAGAATCCTACGTATCACTCCGGAAGTAGCGCAACATTGGCGCGGAGGAGTACTGCTTAAGATTTTCAAGATCCAGTCTGATGCTTGGGGCTTATTCAAAAGATGAGGAATCAGAGGTTACAAGGTAAGTGACTTAATTGACTTTTTTATATTTCACATTATAATAAAATCATTAAGACAATATTTGGTGTTATTTCCTTATTTCATAAGTTCTGTGATATGCATATTGTGAGTGACATTTTGTTGGCAAATGGAAAAAAGTACTGCATTGTAGCAGAAAGCGTGAACTAACTAGAAATGTTAGATTTCGGCCTGCAGATCGCTCTGACTTTGTCTGCAGGTTGAGTCGAACCTGAACTGCTCGGTGTAGGTATTGGTTTTCCAGTACTGCAGAACTTTGCTTAGAAATCAGGCACATTTCCCCCTTCCATAGTGGAACAGTGCAGTAACAACTGGTGGGCTGTTGCTTCAGGAGCACAACATTATTTTCCCCTCAGTTTGAAAGGCGTAGGCTCAAGTATGTATTTCTACTGAAGTGGGCATGTTCAGAGGTGGACCACTTGGTGGTCATGAGAAACGGCACGTTTCCAATCAGGCCTTTCAGTTCATGGCCAGGACCCTTTTCCACTCTATTAGTGATTTTACAAAAAGGAGCGAAATGGCAAAGGCTGAGGCAAATAAATTACTTCTGTAGTATGGCATAAAAAGGACATCAAGATTTTACACCTTCTTTGCACTCAAGACCAATGCGGAAGGTCTAGTTAAAGTCTTATTTAAGGAGATGCATATGTGCCATGGGATCAGGATATTAATAAATGTTTTGAGAAAGGAGAGCAAAATTCCCACGCCAATAGGTGTAGATGGAAATTACCTGCATATTTGTTGGTGTGACAATCATGTGAAAATTCAGGTACAGTTAACAAACTATTTCCTGTGAATAGTTTTGTGTTATTGCTGTCCTAGTCCCGACCTGTTAATGAATTACCAGGAGAAAGACACGCTTACTCACAAGAATAAAGCTTTGTGAATTAGTTCATTGAATAAGTAAGTCTTCCTCATGTAAATTCATGAGTAAGTCACACCTAAGGCTGGTGTAGGACACAGCTACTCACAAAAATGTTTTGTCAATATGGTCTCGTAATTGAAGAGTAATACACACTTAAGACAAGAGTAACACACAACTGCTCACAGAAAATCATTGAAAAGCAGACCCTAGCTATGGGATCCTAAAGCCTGAATCATTCTGAGGTCTTGATGAAAGAGCTACTATCTGGTATTGGGAACTAAATTATTAAGACCTAGCAATGGGTTACATGTACTGGCTGGGGTGTTTCTTGCTCATTATACTGCATATTATGGATCGTAGAGGGAAGATAAGATCCTGTTGTTGTTATTGTCAAGATGCATTTAGAAGAAGGAGGGAGGGTGGTAATGGAAAGTTAGAAAGTTTGACTATATTGCAGGTGTTGTTATTGATTGTCTCCCGGAATGGGAATAGTTTTAGCTGTATAAAATTAATACAGAAGACTCATCGCCCTTACTGAAGGGCCGCTTGGCGAAGGACCACATGCCCCAGGAGCCAGCGGGGCCGGGAGACGAGTTGCAGCCCCTCCCTTCATCCCACCTGGAGGATTTAATCAACCAGTCCCTCCCGCCCCGCGGGACGCACGCGGGCGCGCGCCGGGCAAAGCCCGGGCCAAGGGCGGGCCGCCAGGGGCCAAAGGAGGCCGGGCTGGGCCACGGTATTAACACCTAACCCTTCGGATCACGTAAGACATTGTTTCATTAGTGCTAAATGGGACTGGAAAAAAAACATTTTTGTACATTACTTGACGTTGGTCGTTGTTTGCTGGGCGAAATATGTGTATATGTTACACTTTGTATTTTAAAATGTAAGGGTTGTTTTTTCTTTTCTCTTGCTATTTGGTGACAATTAGTGTTTTGTGGGGGCCCACTAATAATGGCAAAATTAAAAGATGGCAAAGGAAAAGGGGAAGTAGGTACTTTAGATGGCTTTTTAATAAGAGCTGAATCTGCTATAATACACGAAATTAAGTTAACTGAACGCAGATTGTCCTTAGACTCTCAAATGTTACAGAGTCAATATACCACTACCAGCCAAATCCACATGAGGACATGGTTGATGGAGGGGTACAAATTAATGGGTGTCCATTATCGCCGGCCAAATCCCCCATTATCCAGGAAATTTTAGATTCCCCTGTTTTTTTTTTTTTTTTTTAATTTGTTTTTATTGCAGAATTAGAAACAAGACCTCAGAGTAAGCCAATCAGTACACTTATAGCATCACAAACCCAAAAGGCGACAGGTATATCGTACACAGCCGTTCAGCCCACATCCCGGAGGCTGGGCGGCGCGCCAGGATTACCCTTCCCAGGGAGATGCCTCCTTGTACTCCTTTCCCAGGTATTTGATCAGCTTCACCGTTCAGTATCTGCTTTTACCCCCCTAAACTCCCCCCCTCCATGCCCCAACCAACGATCACAGAGTTCACATGAGGACACCGTCAATGGCCCGCACCCTGTTCAATACAGTCCCATCCATATCACTCCAGAATCCTCCTCCCGGATCCCGCTAGTACTACTGCCAGGGTGCCTGCCTACCTTCACGGGAGCCCCTCACTTCCTGGATCAGTCCTGAGTACTGTCCTCTAGTACTGGTCCGTGACGCTATGTCGGGTTACCCCCCTCACAACACCCCTTCCCCCCCCCCCCCCCCCCTCAACTGCTGCTAGTGCGGGCACTCTAAATCCGTACTAAGTCTGGGGCTCGCCACACATCAGGAGTTGTTCGTAATCACTAAAAGTACATGGAATCCCCATTGACTATTGCTCCTCCACTTCATCCTCCACCATGTAATCACGCAATGCCTGAACCACCATCTCCCAAGCTCTCGCCATTTCCAAACAGCTCTCCTTGCCAAGCCTAGTAGCCTGCCGCATTCTGATAATGCCTTCACAGCCTGACCATTTCAACAGTTCATTCATCCATCTCCTCACTGACGGGCCTTCTCTCGATTTCCAGTGCCAAGTTATCTCTCTCTGTGCTAACATGAGTCCCAGGTTAATAAATTTACTTGTAACTTTCGTTTTTTTAGTGTGAGGGAACCAGAGCAGTAGACATGCTGCCATATCAAAGTCCGCCTCGCTATCAGTCACCGCATTCAAGAGTTCCCCTACCTCCGGCCAGTACGTCCCTAATTTCGGACATCCCCATACCAGGTGATCCAAATCAACCTCGGGCGCCAAGCATCGTGGGCACACTGCGTCAAGCACTTGGAAATATCGCTTTATTCTCTCCGGAGTCAGGTACGCCCTATGTACTATAAAGAAATACACCTGCTGAAATCGTGCGTTTCTTGTACCTTTCCACGTCCGCCTCAAGACTTGGCTCCAGACCGTGTCCGGTATAGGCTTACCTATGCTATCCTCCCATCGTGACTTCAGGGCCAGCAATGGTACTAGCCCCTCATTCAACATTTTCGTGTGGAGGCATGTTACCGCCTTAGTAGTGCCCGCGGCCATCACCACGTACTGGCATGCCATAGTCACTTCCGGCTCGGCAAGCCCTACCCCCCAATGTTTTTGCATCGTTGCCACCACCGCCGCATGCAATAGAAAGGTACCGTCTGGCAAGCCAAACTGCTCCTGCAATGTTTGATAGGGAACCAATGCTCCATCAATATACAGATCCCCCACCATCTGTAAACCCAACTCCTCCCATTCCAGAAGCCGGGACCAATCGCCCCATGCAGCAGCGCGGTCAGCATCCCCAGCGGTATCTCCGGTGCATACGGCCGGTCCCTCCTCGCTCTTTTCAGACTCTGTTGCCAGCACATTTTAAGTGTCTTTTCCTCCACCGTTAGATCCCTCGAGTCCAATTGTTGTTGCATGATTATATAAGATAGGATGCACTTCTGAATACCCGCGCCGCGGTCGCTCTCTGGACCCCTGAATTCTCTAGCGACATTCTGCGTAAGGATCTGCAGTTGCGCCGCCAGATAATATAGTTCAAAATCGGGGACTGCCATCCCCCCTTCAATCTTGGGCCTAGTCAGGGTATCCAACGCCACCCTACGCCGTCCATGGCCCCATAGGAAGCCAGTCACCAGCATCTTCAGTTCCTTAAAGATCCGCTGAGGGATCCATATCGGCAGTGTCCAGAAGTAATAAAGCAGCCGTGGAAGCGCTACCATCTTCAACAGTGCCACTCGGCCCAACACCGACAGAGGGAGGGAGGTCCAAAACGCCATGCTGCCCTTCAGTGCACGAATGCAACGCCCTATGTTCCCCTCCAAGAGGTCTGCGGCCTCGTGGTAAATGCGCACCCCTAGGTAGGTGAAGCCAGAGGGCTCCCACACTACCTCCCTCGCCAGTGGGGGACAGGGCGTGCCCGCCCGCAATGGGAACATACAGGTCTTAGTCCAATTCACCTTAAGGCCTGACAACCGACCGAATCCAGCCAGCATAGCCACTGCTCCCTCTAGGGACCTTTCAGCGTCTGCCAGGTACAACAGCAAATCATCAGCGTATAATGATATATAGTGCGACTCTGGCTCCTGCGCGATCCCACTGTACATGGTGCCCATCCTCGCATGTGCTGCCAGCGGCTCCATCGCCAATGCGAACAGCAGGGGGGGACAACGAGCAGCCCTGCCTCGTCCCTCTACAAACAGGGTAGGCTGAAGACACCAGCTGCCCCAGGCGCACCCTTGCTCTTGCCGACGTGTAAAGCACCCTCGTCCATCTCCGGAATCCTTCCCCGACTCCGAACTTCAGCAGCACTTCATCTAGATACTCCCACTCAAGGCTGTCGAATGCTTTTTCGACATCGACTGCCAACACCACTGAGTCAAGAGCGGAAGTCCCGGCACCATCCAAAATTCCGACCAGCCGTCGTATATTCATGGAGGTATTCCTAGTCGGGATAAATCCCGCTTGGTCTCTGTGCACTAGTGTGGTCATGTGTGGCAGTAACCTAGTGGCCAGGATACGACTCAAGATCTTATAATCCACTGTCAGCATAGACAAGGGTCGATAAGACGTCACATTCAACGCATCTTTGCCTGGCTTCAACAGTGGTACTACCAGTGCCTCCCTCATTGATTCCGGCAGGCAACCCAACTGCTTGGCCTCCGAATACACCTCCAGTAGTTTTGGTGCTAGGGTGTCAACAAATTTGGCATAGAATTCTATCGGCAAGCCGTCCACCCCTGGGGTTTTATTTCGAGCCATCTGTTTAATAGCCACTCTCACCTCCGCTAGCGTTATGGGACCTCCCAGTTCCTTAGCCTCCTCGCTGTCCAGCACCGGCAGTGGGATCAAGGCCAAGTAGTCGCCTATCTCAGACCCCTCCGCCTCTAGGTGGCATTCATATAGACCCATATAATAGGACTGAAAGCATGCCAGAACTGCTGATTGCGAGTAGACTACTTCCCCCCCCCTCTGCTCTTATACTCATGATCGGACCCCCCCTAGGCTCTGGATCGGCCAGCTTGGCAAGGAGTGTGCCCACTTTATCTCGTTCCTCATGCACCTTGATGTTGTACAACTTATAGTCATAGCACCGCAGCCTTTCAGTCTCAGTCGCCATTACCTCCTTAGCCTCCACCAATCTCTCCTGCAGATCCGGCCGTTCAGGCCTCTGTCGTTCCAATCCCCGCAACACTTCTTCCGCTTTCGCCAGATCATTCAAGACAGCCGTCCTCGCATTCGAGAATCTACCCATGCACACGCCTCTCACCACTACTTTCATCGCATCCCACTCTACTGACCGTGACGAGGCAGAGCCCTCATTCTCCGCAAAGTAACGGTCAATGCGCTGTTGAACTGTATCACTGAACACCAGATCTTCCAGCGTATCAGGCCTCAGCCGCCATGATGGGACTGCCGACCTAGCCTGTTGCCATTGTACTGACACCAATAAAGGATTGTGATCTGATATGGTCCTAGTCAGGTATTCAGTATGAGTCACTACCGTCGCCAATGTGCCACTACACAGCACTGCATCCAGTCTAACATGTAAGTCGTGTATTGTAGAAAAGTAGGAATAATCCCTTATCTCAGGATGCTGCGCCCTCCACACATCAAGCAGTCCCCACTTCTCCTGCCAATCTCTCCTGTGAGCCGCCAGCCTGTGTACTGGGGAGTCGATTAGTGGCGGATGCGATCTATCCAGTACTACATCAGTGATCGAGTTAAAGTCTCCCCCTAGTAAAACAGGACCAGCCAAAAAGCAGGCCAGCGAACTCGTTAAGCCGTCAAAAAAGCGGGCCTGATCGGAATTGGGAGCATATACACTACACAAGACCACCTCCCTACCGTAAAGGCGTCCCTCAACAGCCACATATCTACCCTCAGGATCAACCCGCTGTGTCGTGACTTGAAACGGCGTCCCCACCCTTATCCATATTAGGGCCCCTCTGGCAAATGCCGAGTATGTTGTGCCAAACACCTGACCCCGCCACCTCCTTTGTAGGGCTCCACACTCTTTCTTAGTCAAATGAGTCTCTTGAAGCATTGCTATCTGCACTCCCCGCCTCACCAAGTATGCGTGCACCTTATGGCGTTTCACCATTGTCTGAAGTCCACGGACATTCCACGTAATACATTTCACATTAGGTAACGACCCCATTATACACGTTTCTGTACAGTATCATCATCAAACAGTTGTTCCCCGCACTGCAGCAGTTGCGTTTCCCTCCCCAACCCCCCCACAAAATACCCCAAACCCCACTCCCCAGGACAGGACCTAATAACCCAGCTTCAGCCCCGTTCCAAACCATCAAAACCACACACTCACACTAATCTGCGGTCGTCACAACAGATGGCCTTAGGGGCCCCAAGAGGGTGATAGAGCACCGATCCAGGGTGGGCAGAGCTCCCACCCTGCGCCCTCCGTCCCACGCTGCCTTCACAACCCCATACCTGATAGTACACCAAAAGTCTGGAGAGTCTGTCCCCATAGGTACCCCGGAGTTACTGGGTTCACCGAAACATTACTCGTTAAACAGTCCATCCGAGGTCTGTGGGGTGACCACTGGTCCCTTCACACTCCCTGTTTCCGATTCATCTCCTCCTGTTTTCTCTCCATCGTCTTCCGAGTCCGACCCCCCCCCGATATTCTTTCCTGCTGTGACCCTGTGATGCTTGCCGTTGCAGCCAATGCCCCTTTCCTGTCCTCCGCCAACTTGGCGTCTCGCATGGCCCGCTGCAGTTTGTTCCGTGAGCGAATGCGCTGCGACTTCCTAATTCGGACCGGTTTTGGCCTTTCCCTCTCGCTTCTGTTCGTGCGGTCCGTTCCAGCACGGTACAGTTCAAGCCACGACCATGCTTCGTCCGGAGTCTGGAAAAAATGTGTCCTGCCATTGAGGATAACCCTTAGTTTGGCAGGGAAGAGCAAGGAGTACTGAATCCCCTCTTCCCTCAGTTCTTTTTTAACTTATAGAAAGGACGCTCTGTTTTTCTGCACTTCCTGCCTGTAATCCGGAAAGATCGTGACCTTGCTATTGTCCACTTGAAAGGGGCCCTGAGTTCGTGCTCTTTGTATCAAAAGGTCTCAGTCCTTGTAGTGCAGTAGTTTCACCACCATCGGTTGGGGTGGTCAGCCCTCCAGGGGTGGCCTAGCCGGGACCCTATGCGCTCTTTCCAGGGAGAAGAAAGGAGAAAGCCCCTCCGGCGCCACAACCGTTTTAAACCGGTCCTCCATGTATGCCACCGCATCATCCTTTTCAACCTTCTCTGGAAGGCCCACTACCCTCATGTTATTCCTCCTGTTACGACTTTCCGCATCCTCCGCCCTTCGCTCCAGAGTCGCCAAGTGACCAAAAATATCCATCAGTTTGTGTTCCGCCGTGACCACTGCAGGTTTTAGCTCCTGGAGTAATTGGTCATGTTCCTTCACTCTGTCCGAGAGCTTGGCATGGTCCGCTCTCAGTAGGCCCAGCCCCGTCGCGACCTGCGCTATATCGTGGTGCAGCGATTCTTTCGTTGCGGTAATTGCCTCCAGGATAGCATCGAGGCGCAGGTTCAACCTCTGTTCCGGCGTAGAGTCCTCCTGTGGGGCCCGGGTACCGCCATTTTGGACCAAGGTGGCTGCGTCATCCTGTCCTTGAGGTGTACTCAAAACCCCGCCAATGGCGGCCATCTTGATCGCGTTAGATGCTCCACCTAGGCCTCTACTGATGGCCACGCTATCCACCGGGATTCCTTCACAGCACACCACCAGTTACCACATATCCAGAAAAACAGTGTCTATGAATAACAGGGCTCCGCGCTCACCATCATAGATTGTCCATGCCCCGTCCTCATATCGTCTGTAGCCCCAGAGGGCACTTTCAGGCTCCGATCACCACCAGTAGTTCATAGCTGTATGCCACGTGTTTGTCAGAGCATCATCAGGGACCCGGGCCCCCTCCAATTCCTGTTGCCCGGACCAGCAGCGCTTCCCCTTGCAAGGAGGCGGGTGCCCCTCAGAGCCGATGGCGCCGGCCGTCCGGCCCAGAATATTGCGGCAGGTCAATGGCGCAGCCTCAGCCCTCGCTCCACGTGCAGCACACCTCCACTCCTATGGCGGCCCAGGCGGGGCGGCGTCCGCCGTTGCAGAAAGCTCCCCGTGGCCCCCACCGGCGTGCAGGGCGCCTCTCATTGCCAGCCGCTCTCAGATGTTGCTCTGTCCCCTGGTAGCCAGGGCCCTTAGCCGTGCATGTATCGATCCCGGTTCCACCACGGTATCAGTGTCCTCCGCCCTCCCGCACCGCCCACTCCATTGGCGGACGGGTCCACCCGCTCGTGTGGCCCCCTCCAGATGGTCCAGGTCAGCGCTCCTCGTTCGCGCTCAATGCCGGCTGCAAGCGTTGCTGCCCAATTTCAGTCCGTCCTTCACCAGCCTCCAGGTCGGGGAGCGGGGGGGGAGGGGGAGCCGCACTCACCACCATCCGGGATACTATGTCCACACCCCTCTCTGTCGGCACCGAAGCTGCCCCCAGTCGAGCCCCCGCTCTCCTCGCTCTGCCAGTCCGCCACCGGAGCACCAGCTTCAAGCGCACCCCTTCTCCGACCTGCTCCGGAGCTTCACGCAGCCATCTTGTTGTTGTTCTCGGCTCGGCACCTCCGGGTTCCGGGACTCGATCACTGCTCGTCCCCCGAGGTCCCGCTGGCAGCCAAACTCTCTGCTCCGCTCCACTATCGCCTCAGGTGGGGAATCCGTGCCTTCAAAGGCACTACAGGCGGTAACTACAGGAGTAATATCGGGACTCGGCGCGGAGCTGCACGCTCACACAGCCATCCCGGTCGGCGCTCAAACCACGCCCTAGATTCTCCTGTTATTAGCGATAAACCTAATGTAGTCACGAGGGCACAAAAATCTAAGCAAATAAATGGAAGTTGTTCTGTACCACCCCCTAAAAAACGAAGGGGACACGCATTAAATAGACCACGCAAACAGATTCATCATACAGCCAAGCCTCTGGTAAGGAAGGGTAGCCAAAAGGTTATAGAACGTACATCTGAGCCTGCGCCCGAGGCAAGCCATGATATAGTTTCGGTAGATATAGTACCTACATTGATCACATCGACTATAGAACATGGCCTGGAGGAAAGTTTCTGGAATAAACTGGAAGCAGTAATTAACGCTCACTTAAAACCCGACCTCCACAAATTGACAGTCATTGAAAGCAGGTTATCATACATAGAGAGTCAACAATCTAGTGTCAGTGTCTCATATGCTCAAACTAAACCCAGTTTGAATGAGCCCAAGGGAAAAATTAGAAGTGGGGGTGCTCATAATTCAGATTCCTTGGGTAAAAGCATAATACGAGATCGGATCCCAAGGGGGAATACAAGTGATGCCAGTCCCCAAAGAAATGCCCCCTCAATGGAAATAGTTGACCCGATCCGGGGTGGTACACAGGTTATAAATAAAGAAAGTTTTAGGGGTGCAAAACACTCAAAATGAAGGAACACTAAATACGGCCACTGTTGCGGAACGTTATTCATGTCATCTGCCTTACAGTGGCCCAGATTCAATCCTTAACTTGCCCCCACAAACTACACCTTATATTTTTGTTTTAGCAAATGTTCGCCCTCTAGCCCCTGGTGAAGGAGAAGACTGACCCTCACTGAGGAACAAATCCTTGCATCTTGTAAATGCTAAGACTGGTATAAATTATAAATCATAACTTTTTGTTCTCAGAACTTAAGATGGCACGCAGGGTCAGAAGGGTTGGACCAACTGAGAAGTCACTGGAGGGAGACTGTATTGTACTGACTTTTAGGGCCCCAGGTCTGATAAGAGTTATAATTGATAGGGTGGCCGACCAAATTATGGATAAGTCAAGGGTTTTGATACTACCTTTGGGCTTTTTTTATCGCCCCCCCTTATGGAAACCCAATCCAACAGAAACGGAGCGTCAGATAAGATCAAAACAGCAGCCACAGTTCCCACCATGGTACCATGTAAATCGTTTTGTGCCCTTGATCAACCTGGCAGAGGTTAGATAGTTCAATGGGTAATGATGCTAAAGACACTGTTGTAACTCCAACTTATTGTAGGAACATTAGTGAACACATACGCCCCGCTGACCCCCTGGGCAACCCCAGCGATCTGCAGTTGACCCATAATAATAATAAAACTCAGGGCCCAATAGAAGATACTGAGGGTGATCAGAACATTATACAAGCTGGACATATAGTGGAGGACAAGAGGATTAGCAGACATCTAGATTTGATCAATGGCCAATTTGACAGATGTACTCTCCGCCTAATCTCTTGGAATGTGGCAGGCATTTCGCGAAGGTTATCAGATAAGGTGTGGGTAGAGTATATCAAATCCTTTGATATTATTTGTCTCCAAGAAACATGGAGCAGAAGGGACCCTTTCCTAGATTGATATAATTCACTAGTCATCCAGGCTGAACCCTCTCTGGCTGGGTGGCTTAATGACTTCAATCTCGGTACGGAATAAGTCACTAAAGATAGATAAAATAATGGCCTCGCCATGGTTCCAATTGACTCTGTGTACCAATTTGATTGTTGTACCCTTGCTTTTAATTAATTGGTATTATAATATTTTTTATACGCAGACATCAGTTATTATCGATTCCCTGCTGGTAGAAATTGCTAAAGTGTCTGAAAAAATATTTCCTTTGTGTATTATGTGGTTGGGGGATTTTAACTGTACTTTATGTCAATATAGCGGGAGCAAGGCTTGTGGGCTACTGGATATTAATGAACAACCCCTGGCACATATTAAGCATCCCATACAGGGTGATGCATTAAATTATATTATCATGGCAAATGATTTATGTATGATCGATACATTGACCAACACCCCAATGACACCTTTTCCAACTTTCCAAGGGGCCGGGGGTGTATGAGTGTAAGGGATTTATGTTGATTTCCAGCAGATATGCATACCTTGCTGATGATTTCAGGGTAGAACCAAATCCTGACAGAGATCATAACCCCCTTGTTCTATTGTTAAGTACTGTGGTATCTAGGGAAAGGTCCCTTGAGCATCCAATAAAATATAATTATAATCAAGGGATAAGGTTAAAATGGGATAAGATTGACCCTAAGGCATTGGAGGAAATGATTTTTAAAGCTAATTTATCGCAAGTGATGATTTGTCTGACGGTTACCTCTGAGCCAGAACTGATACTACAGAACTTTGAAGTTCTTTGTGTGGCTATAGATTTGCTTAAACCGGCCAGGAAGGGTAGCCCACCTGATATCAAATGGTTCAACGCCGAATGTTCTGCAGCCCAACAACTTTGAATACTGAAGTAATGAGGAAAGCGATAGGTAGCACAAATGTATGGTAAATATGTATGTGAGCCAGCAGGATAATGCTCTAAGCAATTTTCTAGTGGAAAATGTGGGGGGGGGGGGGAAGGAAAAGTAGTTTAACATATTTTGGGATAAAATAATTTAAACAAATGAATTGTTTTAAGATGACTTGTAATTGCTGCATTGGTCGACTGCCATTCTTTTTACTTTTTGTGCAAGTAAACTGGGAACAACGTTTACAACGCAACTTTTACCACGCACTACCTTTACCACGCAACTCTTACAATGCAAGTCGTTACAACGACTTGCGCTGGGGGCGCACTATCCAAAACCTTCCCTACTCTCCACGGGGACTGGAGTAGGAATAGTAAATTAAACTATTCACTATCCAGCGCCCCCCAACGCAAGTCGTTGTAACGACTTGCGTTGTAAAAGTTGCGTGGTAAAGGCATGCGTTGTAAAAGCATGCGTAGTAACGACATACATTCCAAGTAAATCCACTGCAATGTACTTTAACATTTTGTAACAAGGTTTTTTAATAACCTAAAAAGTTGAGAAATGTTGTGTTGCTTCAATATAGCACCTTTCTTGAAAACAAAGACAGATGGTGCACAAATGTTGCTTTTAACCCTGTGCGGATGAACGTCAAAAACATGCATATTATATCATATTTTTTTCTAATTGATAAGTGTAAAAATGGTGGTGATGCAAGCAAGGCCGATATGGATCAAACAAGCTAACTCCCCCTCCCCCCAATCAAGTACCCACATTGAAGGTCTAAAATTGCTGCCTTCACTCTTGCTTCTAGTCAGTGTAACACAGGATACTACAGCTCCTTTCACCAGCCCAGGAGAACAAGACTGCCTGCCCCACCTGAATGGTGATAGCAGTTACAGAGTCTATCGAGTGTCTCCTGAAATGTCAATTAGGAGGTTGAGGTGAACTGTCACCTATAAAGTAGAGGTAGCATTAGTGGGGAACCATGAAGGAGGATGTGCCATTCTGATGCTCTTTCAGCTCTTGAAGATATGAATTCTAAGTCTGAGCACGTCTAAGGGCCAGTCTGCCCACACCTGGGCACTCTCACAGCCAAAGGTTGAAGTATAAAGTTTTGAAGCTCTGTGAGTAAAAGATAGCGTTTTTATTTTCTGACATATTGTTGTGAAGAAATATGTAAAGTTGTTCTAGGAAATTCCTAGGGCCATGTTTGCCTTGAAGATGGCCTACTGGTGTTATAGACATATTATTGGAGGAGGACATCTGTTGATCCTTTGAAAACTGTCAAACCATTTATTTTCTTAAGGACATAAGGACACATTATATTGCAGTCTTGTAAGAAACAAGAGTTTCAGATGTGTTAGTGGCAGAATGGTTCACTCCTCTGCCCATCCTAACCTTTGTGAAATGGGGCAGTACATACAAATGACCATCTTCTTATGAGATGAGATGGCAGAACTTTAACATTTATGATATAGTTTTCTTTGCCATTATCTTCATGGCACAGTAATCCAGAAGCATTGCCGCTGTGTTGTGGGACACTGTTTACAATGCAGTGTTTTCTATAGAGGTTATTGTCAATCAGCAATGTACAGGGTATTATTCACAGTACTCACTGTGATGTGCATATTTATAACATGACACTGATGTGGCTCTCGCATGCACGCACAATATTTTGGAAGCATTCCTCGCATGGTACAGTATTCTAATGCCATCATTATTTAGTCTGCTGTCTGAATATGTGTGGTTTGATATAGTGGGACATCAATTTCTTGTACTCTGTTCTGAATATTATTCTTTGGTCTAGTTGTTTTGGTGCACTTTTTCCTGGCAAGGATTGTGTCATCTTTATGGCGTTTGTCTTCCTAGCATTGAATTTCAAAATAATCTCACAGCATGTTTCTCATAGAACAGCATCTTGGTGAAATATTTCTCAAGGCTAGTGTTATTGGGCATAATCAAAAGAAATAGGGTGCACACCCAATTCTTAACGATGGATTTGTAAAGTTGGTGTGTGCTCCTGGGGTATCACCCCCTGACTGGGGTGTCCTTGACTCAATAAATGAAGCAGCTACACCTAATTAGGTATCGGCCCCCTGGGCCCAGCGTGTGGATACACTAATGTTGTGTATTAAATCATTATTCAACACTGTATCTCCAATTCTTCAAGAGTTAATCGAAGCAAATCAAAATTGTTTATTCATGTTTTTCAATCAAAATGTTCCAAATCATAATCAAATGTTTCCAAAGATCACGGTGTTGTAATCACAGCATCTTGCCAATCATTTACGATCCCTATGCATTTCGTGCAGGGGGCCCTTCATCAGGGGAGCGATCTGTTAACAATAAAATGCATAAGATGCCAAAGTGTGGGCACACACATAAAAGCTACCTTTGTGGGGTTTAGTCTGTGACTCACGAAGTGAATGCATCTATATCACATAAAAGTGTAAAGAAACCATGTGTCTCATGAATTTGCTGGGTCAGTGAAAATAACCGTCAGCGACAGAGTGAAGACATTTTAAAAAAAACCTTTAAGGTGTGAACGTTAAAGGTGAATGGATGATAATGGTGATTAGCCAGACATCGATCAGTGTAACTAAAAGGAAAAATGTGCAAAAAACCAAATGCAAAACGTGCACTATTCAAGACTCTAAAACAAAATGTGACCGCAGATATCGAGCGCGTGCACGTTCACGGGCCGTGAAAAGTGGCGGACGCCAAGGTTTAAAAACTGATTGGATGCTGCAGTAAAGCCGTCTCTGCGATCTCTGAGTGCAATGTGGTTTGCGAGCGGGTGACGCGATGTTCAGAGAAGGGTCTGTGCGATGTGAAAACTCAAAAGACTGACTATGTAAACTCGAGTGTATAACGTTCCAAGAGTGGCCGCCATATTGGAACAGTGCAACTTGGCAATCGGCTTGCCTTAAGCATAATAAAAACTGAAAAATTTGAAAATGTGTATTGTAAGAGGTAAAAGAAATGTGTAATGAAAAAGCTGGAAAACCTGTAGAGCAAGTTGAGAGAAAAAGATGTGTGAACAAGTGTGAAGGAAAGAATAGGAATAAAAAAGGTGGGGAAGAGTACAGCTGAGTAGTGTAAAGTAACGAAAAATTAAAGATAGCAAAGAACTCTATTCATTCATTGAGCCCGTGGAGTCTCATGGAGTTCAAATATTTGATCCAATAGTTCTCTCATTGTAAGAGAAAGTTGTTATTGTTCCGGCCTTCACGTTTCTCCACCACTTCAATCACGACAAACTGCAGTTGACTGATGTTGTGTCGGTGTTCCATGTAATGAAGTGCAATGACAGATTTAATGTTCCCAGTTCGAATGATACTTTTATGTTCGTTGATACATGTTTTAATTTTTCTCTCTGTTTTCCCGGTGTAGAGAAGACCACACGGACATTTCAAAATGTAGATGACATTATTAGTATCACAAGTGGCGTTCAGTTTGAGATGGATCTTTGTTAGGATGTGTGATGGTGGGTCCTTTAATGATGTTATTGCAATTCTTGCAGTTATGACATGGAAGATTTCCTTTGTGTATCTGGGTAGATGTGTTTGTTGGAGTCTTTGTGATATTGTCTTTAATGTTCTTTCCACGGTTGAAAGTAAAAACAGGTGGACCTTCAAATATATTCTTGAAAACTGGTTCAGAAGCGATGATGGGCCAGTATTTGATGATGGACTTCCTGTAAGCGTAACTGATGGTGGGAAATTTGGATACCACTACAGGACGTTTTGATGAAGTATTATGTTTGAAACTGAGAAGTTCAGAACGTGGCTTTAGCTGCTCTTAAAATGTCAGGAGGGTATCCTCTTTGCTCAAATCTGTTCAACATGTCTGAAGCTTGTTGTTCATATCTGATGGGGTCAGACACAATCCTTTTCAAACGT
Source organism: Lissotriton vulgaris (assembly GCF_964263255.1). Classification (NCBI taxonomy): domain Eukaryota; kingdom Metazoa; phylum Chordata; class Amphibia; order Caudata; family Salamandridae; genus Lissotriton; species Lissotriton vulgaris. The sequence continues at coordinate 733,276,977 of NC_141691.1, read as the reverse complement.
AGCAGTTGCGAATATGGTAAATGGTTTTTCAAAGAGGTCTGATGAAAGCTTTGGTAGTGTAATAAATTATTGCAGTCTGTGGATTTTTAAAATAAATTGGTTTCAAGAGTGTTGCCAGGTCGGGTTATTTGAATATCCAGAAACGTGATGGTATTAGCATGGTATTTATAAGTAAATTGAATGCGTTCATTGATATGATTTATTGCTGTTAACGCTTCCAGTAATGATTTTAAGGAACCTCTCTAAACAACAAAAATGTCATCAATGTATCTCAAAAACGTTGTAGCATGCGACTTCCAAGATGTTTGATTCAAGATGTTGTTTTCCTCAACAACAAAAAATGAAAATATTAGCATATGAACGCGCAGCACAGTTGCCCATAGATGTTCCAGACATCTGCAAATAATGTTGGTTCTCCCATTGAAAATAACTTTGATAGAGGGTGAAATGTATCAGCTGCATGAGGAAGACTTGAAAATCGATGGAAGTGTGGCTCAATGGTTAGAGGCGGCAGACCCGGAAGCTGAGATCGGCCCGGGACCAGGGTTCGATTCCCAACGCGGCAGGGTCTTGGGTCAAAATGTCCGCGGGCCTGATAATTCTCACCTCGGCGCCTACTCTAACCTTGGGCTCCACTCTGCAACTCTGGGCAATAGCTTGCTTAATCTCCACAACGGCCCCTTCAACGCAGGGGATGCCTGGTCTAACCTTGGGGATGCCCATCTCACAGGGAAAGCCAGGACGGGTTCCCCAGCGGTATACAGCGCCGGGACGCCCACGGCGCGGGCAGCTGTGCGCTTTACAAGTATACAACATTTTTACATTTTATGTCTAGTTCCGAGTGTAATAAAGTGTCTGCGATAGCCTCCATCCCTAGGTCATGGGGGATGGAGGTATAGAGGGATTTGACATCAATTGAACTCAACCAAATTTGTTCATCACTGGTGAATGTGATTTTGTTCTCATGATTAAGAAAATCTGTAGTATCCTTGACGTAGGTGCGCATTTTTAACACAAACGGTTGTAAATATTTGTCAATCAATTTTCTCACAGGTTCATGGATACTGCTTTTAGTAGACACTACTGGTCTGAAGGGAGGATGTAAAATGTTCTTGTGAAGTTTTTTGGTAGCATATAGATGTTAGGAGTTCTGGGATCCAATTGTACAAGATACTTGGCCGTTTTGGCGTTGATGACATCTATTTCAACCGCTTGTCCAATGATGATTTTAAAGATTTCAGAAAATTGTTCAGTAGGGTTTAAATCGATGGTGCAATAAGTATTGCGGTCAGATAGATTTTCCGATACTTGTTCTCAATAAAAATCAGTATCCATGATGACTAAGGCTCCACCTTTATCGGCGGACTGACAGGTGATTTCAGGATTGTTGGCCAACTTTCTCAAAATGGCATATTCTTTGTTAGAGAAATTCCTGTGTTTTGAAGTGCGTTTATAATTGAATTTTTGAAGATCTGTTTTCACTCATTTTACAAAAGTATTGAAACTCTTGTGGCTTATTGGTGCCATGTATCTACTCTCAGAACGTAAGCCTCTGAGTTGATTGACTTGGGTTGAATCTGAATCCGTCACCACATTTTCAAAAAAGTGTCTTAAGCATAAATTTCGCATGAATTTGAATAGTGCACGTTTTGCATTTGTTTTTTTGCACTTTTTTCCTTCTAGTTACACTGACTGAAGTCTGGCTATTCGCCATTATCATCCGTTCACCTATAACGTTCACGCCCTAAAGTTTTTTTTTTAAATGTCTTCACTCTGTCGCTAACAGTTATTTGCACTGACCCAGCATATTTATGATACACATGGTTTCTTTACACTTGTATGTGATATAGATGCATTCACTTTGTGATTCACAGACTAAACCCCACAAAGGTAGCTTTTATGTGTGTGCCCACACTTTGGCATCTTATGCATTTTATTGTTTACAGATCGCTCCCCTGATGAAGGGCCCCCTGCCCGAAATGCATAGGAATCGAAAATGATTGGCAAGATGCTGTGATTACAACACCGTGATCTTTGGAAACATTTGATTATGATTTGGAACATTTTGATTAAAAAACATGAATAAACAATTTTGCTTTGCTTCGATTAACTCTTGAAGAATTGGAGATACAGTTTTGAATAATTATTTAATACACAACATTAGTGTATCCACACGTTATTGGGCATATTGTCAGTGCGGCAAATAAGAAACGTATGAGCTTAGAAAAACTTTGCCTGTATGGCTGTTCCTTGAAAGATGTTTGAGGTTCCCAAGGCAAATCAAGCTATAATAATATCTAAAGGTAAGGAAAACCATACTTCAGTAAATGAAAACTTTCAGAATGAAGTGCAAGTCATATAAGAAATCGAACAATGTCAGGATATCCAGTAGACATGGTGTAGTCAATTAGTATGCAGACAGTTGCATACAGGTGGTTTGCAGTAACTCCCAAAATGTACGAGAAACAGAATAACAAAGGTATAGAAAACTGAAACTGTTGAGTAACAAAAATGTGCCTGTTATTTTTCACTACAGCATTTTAAAGAGTCACTATCACAACTCTACATTTTAATTATAGCTTTTTACTGCAAAACTCAAAAATAAGGTTACATTCCTCTTGGTAAAACAGGTGTGTTTTGAGGGGAAAAAAACAAGGGAATAAGGGCCTGACTTGTTTAAAAAAATAAGAGGGACCTACAGGGGGACCCCCATTGCTAAGATTTATATCTTTAATGTATTCATAATTTTGTTAATACATCACTTCATTAATTAGATTATTAATTGTACTTACATTGTTAATAATTTAGTTGATTAAATAGCACATTTTATTGAATACTTAGCTAATTTGATTCAGTTAATGAAAAACATAATCTAAAATCGTAATACAACATTTAAATTAAGTATTTAAACAAACCATGAAATATTGTCAACGAGCAAAATGTGAGTTCTGAAGGATATTACCTCTTACAGTATTCGTTCTAATTAATTCTATCATTTAGCATTGAATTTGCTGTACAATTCGTACTTTTTGGAGATAATATATGTCTCAGCATTTTGATAGTCTACTGTATCAATGCTAAATGCAACGCAGTACGTGTCTGAACCAAATATTTATATATACTGCCAACTTGTCCATGCGATACCACTAGAGTAGCGGTTGTGAATTATTGAAGAATGTACTTGTTAGGCTGGGTCTGGTGGCTTAGTGGACTAATGTGTTCACTCTAGGGGCCTTTGTTCGACCTCATGGTCACAGGTTCAAATCCTGGCAGGTCCACTCAGCCTTTCATCTTTCTGAGGTCCATAAAATGAGTACCATTGAGTTAGGTATCAATAAACATCTGCTATTCGGCACCAAGATGCCCTTTGCAGTGAACGTGTGCTTTACAAATGCACATTATGTTATGTTATTTATTACCATGCCCATATTACTGCACAAAAATGTTCAAGGGGACCATATTGTATTCTGGTGCATATATAGTCAGTCCAGCCCATGCTTGGCAGCATTTTGAGATAGGACACTTACCTGCATAAATTACTTTCTACGGAGTATGAAGGTATGTGTGTTGGGTGTGTTTCAGTGTGGACTTGGTCTGTAACTTCGACTGTACTCTCAGTGTAGGACCTTGTAACTGTGGATACAAAGAGAATCCCAGCATCTGAGAAGACAGCGCTAGAGATGCGCATAGGAAAAAGTTGAAGTTGACAAACACATGGAACTCTAATCCAGCAATTGGAAAGGTTTTGTTGACTGCAATGCAAAAGCGAAGAGGTTGATAAAAAAATAATAAAGTAAATACCATAGGCAGTACATGATTGTGCGTGGATACTTTTAAGGCATCAATATTAGGCAAATTAGCTCACCGCACCCATATTGATGATTCCAACAATGAAAACAATGGAAAAATCCTTTTTAGCACTGTATTGTAGGAGCATTCTCGCATGGAACAGTATTTTGGGTGTGTTATCATTAGAACACAATCTGATTTCAGTATATTCATCCCAACTTGTGATAAGGGGATCCCTTGAAAAAACCTTTTGTATCTTACTCTTTCTTGCATATGCCTATTAGCAAAATTATCACAGAGTTCAAAAGTAAGGCATTTTTATTGTTATATGGTGGTGAATACAATGTTTTTAAAGCTTTTGGGGTTTTCAAGTTACACGCTTAGTGTTCTGTTGTCATTTTTTCAGCTCTTCAAGGACGTGAAAGATGGGGATCATTACCAGATATTTGAGCAGAGCAGCCGCACAAACCAGAAGCAAGAGACTCACTCTATGGAAGCGGTGAAGCTAGTGGAGTTCAGCCTGAAACATGCACTAACTAAGCTCATGACCCATTTATTTGGTGAAGGTAGGTAGGTGCTGAATTTAGCCTGTTTGTAACGAGAGCCTCTATTCCTAACAGGCTATGGGTAATGCTGCACCTTGTATAGGAGCTTACACAACTAACCTCCTCATGGTATAGGTTTCTAACTTTATAGTCAAAATACAGTAAAGAAGTTGTATGCAAAAGTTGAGTCATTAATGTATTCTACTAACAATTTACTTTATAAATGGTTCTTTTAAATATAAAAGTCAAAAATGTGTTTATTATTTGTATTTTATTTTAACAATGAAATTAATTTAAAGATAACTCGATCTGTTTATTTTTATTTGTTAATTAGGGCTGTGGTTAGGGATTAGGTTATACACTAGGGGTGGAAAGAAAAATGAGGTAAAGGTATTGGTTAGTGTTAACATAAAGGATTGGATTAAATTTTAGGGTTGAGTTTTAGGGTTAGGGTTCGACTAGGACGAAGTTGGACTAAGGCAAGATTGAGAATTAGGGCTAGGTTAGACTTTGGGATGGGTTATGGTTATAACTGAGTCGTTGATGGTGTGATAATTTAGTTATGGGATGAATTGGCGGTTAGGGATACGTTTGGAGTTACAGTGATGTGTTTGGTTAAGGGTTAAATTGTGGCCAAGGTGCAAAGGAGTGAAATGCCAACTTTCTTTACCACTACAGTTTAGTATTTCAAATTGCAATATATCAAAACATTTTACTGCCACCTTTATAGGTCTTTTTTTCTTTACTCCCTTTAAAGCCTTGGGATGGTTTAGAGACTTCCTTTCTAACAGGTCTTTTAGAGTCTCTACCCCCCCTTACATCTCGAAGGAGCATAGCATTGGACAGGGAGTGCCGCAGGGCTCTTCCCTTAGCCCCACCCTGTTCAATGTCTATGTCCGCCCCTTGGCGGAGGTGGCTAGAAGGAACGGACTTGCATTGGTATCCTATGCAGACGATACCCAGTTGGTGGTGGCTCTGAATGACAACAGTGGTCTGGAGGCCCATCAATTTAAACAGACACTCACTGACATCACCAACTGGATGACGGCGAATTTCCTCCAATTAAACGCCGGGAAAACTGAGATACTGCTCCTGGGGAAAAACACCTCGTCCTGGGGAGACAACTGGTGGCCTGACGTCTTAGGCCCACCTCCCAAGCCAAAGGAATGCATCAAAAATCTGGGAGTATGGGTGGACTCTGCTCTAAAGTTCACTCACCACACTAAAAAAGCGGCTGCCACATGCTTTGGCATTTTACGTAACATCAGGCCCATTTTGAAGTTCTTTGACTGCCGCACTCACCAGCTAATTGTTCAGGCGACTATCCTTTCTAGACTGGACTATGCCAGCTCTCTCCTATTGGGGGCTAATCTGGCTGAAACCACCAGATTGCAGAGAGTTCAGAATGCGGCAGCCAGGGCTCTGGTTGGTCTCCCTCGCCATTCTTCGGTATCCGGAGCCTTGAAAAAACTGCACTGGCTCCCTGTGGGCAAAAGGATCCAGTTTAAGGCTCTATGTTTAGCCTTCAAAATCCTTAAAACCACCTCTCCCCCTATGCTGCGCCCCCTCCTGTCTGAGTACATTCCTAGAAGATCGCTCCGTTCAGAGGGGCAACATCTTGCGATCATTCCTCGCACTAGACTGGCCAGAGTAGGTGGCCGTTCCTTCAGTTGCCTGGCTGCCAAGTTATGGAATAGTCTGCCCGAAGACATCCGGGGTATACAGGATCTCTTAGCCTTCAGAAAGGCCGTCAAAACTCATCTCTTTCAATAATTTGTCACTTATCTGCGCCTCTTTCTCTCTGCATTTTGTCTGTTCGCAGCGCCGGGACGCCCCTTGGCTGGGGCAGCCGGGCGCTATACAAATCACCATAACATTAACATTAACATTTGTATTAGACTTTATTAGATGCAACTAATTCCTGTAAAATTAATTTATTTCCTGACGCATCAGCTGAGTTAACAAAAATAATCTACCCTCTTTGTGAAGATGACCTAATTCCTTTATGGATTGGCAATGTTGTGAGGCTCCCACAATGTTAGTATATTGTTTCTGTTTTGCCCCTGAACTTGCATGAATCTACATGCTCTGACCTTAGTGATGCTTTGCTGTTCTCTCAACCAAAACATTTCAGGGGCCAGGGCTGACCACCCCACTTTTGAGGGCTTAAATAGTGTAATGAGGAATATTAGTGTGTGAAAAAGCTGCAACATAATAGCCAGGACATATCACACAGAACTCTACACTATATACTAGTGCGTGTGTTGTCAGTGTCTGCTCATATTTATGATATGAGTGCCTTATTGCTCATCCATTCCCTTGCTGGTAAGAAGAAGAGATGAAGGTACTGCTTATTTGTGTTACCTTTACCATACTTAACAGATGTACTCAGTAAGCCTACAGCCTTCCTCATTTTCAAGTGTGTATGCTAGTTGTGGTAATGGTTACATCTACCTCACAACCAACAAGAGATAGTCTCCCTCACATTTTACATTTCACTCTAGATTACAATGTTTGATGACATGTTTGATTCTGTCCAATTCATTATTAGTTGTTCTATGACGCAAACATGATCATAACACCAAAGTATATGCAACTATCAACAATCACTTTACATATCTCAATTCATAAAATAAATCTACAAAATATATTAAAAAACCCAAATTCAACAACATCACAAGAAACTCAAAAAGGTCTTCAGAAATCCTTAAAAATGGTTTGCACAGGTCAGTTAAATATACTTACATCAAAGAGTATTCACCAACATTTGAGCATTAGATTTACACATTTTTGTTTAATACTTTTTTTTGGCAGAAGATAAATAAGGTCAGCAGAGGATAAGAGGGGTACTATCCTGTATTCCACATATGTACTCTGGCACAATGGGGAGGTTGGAGGTGTCAGAAACCGGCATGGTGGGGACAGTGATTGTACGGTATGCAGCCAGACATGAGATGAGGAGCCGGAGCCTCACCACTTTTAAATGTCACCAGCCACGACATACACACGAATGACTGAAAACACATCAATAGGTGAAGGCCTCGATATGATACATCTGCAAATGTTGCACTTTTCAAATAAGGCCTGTTCTGTTTGCCTGCTTCTCTTGTGTGTGCTTTTACCAGTGAAAAAGTACAGACTCATTATGTTACATATAAATTGTAGTCGTGTTTTTCACTTTATCAATGGACTTTCATGCAGTCCTAGTATTTAGGCTTATGACCCTTTCGAAGTGCTTGCCATAACATGTCAATGGTCTTGGCGTAGAGGCTTGAGAGTCCTTAATTTGTGGCATTATTCATAACGCTATATGCCCAGTGAAGAGATACAGGTGCCAGCTTTTCACATTCGGTTATTTGAAATATTGCTTGGTCTGACTAGCTTTCCCCATATCGTACCCTGGTCAAGTTTGCAAGACAGCGCTACAGACTGTGGTGGTTTGGGTTGTTGATCTCATGTTGGGTGTGAGTAGCTGAGAGGGCTTTCGCCACTTTCTGGAGCTCTCATGGGGATTCTGCTGTAGTTAGTGCAACACTGTGAGAATAATGAATCAGCAGAGGGATCAGTCATTTTTTTATAATTTTCTGAATGGTGAAATAGTCCGATATTTTTCTGATGCCGGATGATAAGGAATTTCAAATTTTGGGATAAGTAGGACCAAGCAGAATGTCCCACGTAAAAACAAGCAACCCCTTTCCTTTGTATACCACGTTCTTGTATCTCTACAGTAAAACAGAGGGTAGCCGAGCTGCCCAGGCCCTAATATCTGTCCAAAACCCAGTGACACCATTCATGCTTATACACTTAGGGCCTCATTATGATGGCACTCAGACGAGCGTCCGACTGCCATTGTAGGGGAATGGAGACCGGCCGAGTAGTAGTTGGCGGTCCCACCCACCAGATTATGATACAACTGCCGTGTAGTTGTTTGTAAACTTTCCTTACTTTATTGTGGCTTGTGCTGCAGCCCGCAAAAAGGCTGCAGCACAAGCTGCAATAGAAAATGGAAGATATTTAAACATAAATGCACTGTGTGCCACGCACCATGTGGTGTCTGGCACAAGGTGCATGGATGTTTGGGGGGCACCACATGTGTCTTAAGGGCCACATAGTGGAGCCCTGCTAGCGACCCCAAAGTCCAATTCCGACAGCCTTTCCGTGGAGGTGGTACCGCCATGGAAAGGCAGCGGGAAGTGGACATCGAAATCCCTATGGCGGTGCATGCTTAGGCACCAAACTTTTGTGGGGATTAAGGTCCAATCATTGCCCCAATGGGCTCCTTGAGCCTGTCAGAGATGACGGTCTTTCCCACGCACTCTGCACTCCAACCGCTGGCATTGTAATCCAGCTGTTGGACCACTGCCCTAGATGTCAGGTGGACCGCCACCGACGGCCTGTCAGTGGCGGTCCACCTGGCAATGTAATGAGGACCTTAGACAGAAATAAATACATAATTTAAATCAAGCCATTTAGTTTTCATAGTCAAAACTTACCTGTTAGAGACAGCGATGGCAGGGAATTTCTGAAGTTCCAGTGTACCCAATAGTAATACTGCTCACACAATAACTCCTATTATGCCAACAAGGAGCATTGAGAATTACTCTGGTTCCAGGTAGAATCTAGTTAGGTGATATGAAAGTGCTGTCAGTTACTTGGGTCTTGAGAATTACTCTCCTCCCAGCAACCTGGTTGCAGTACTGCTGATATAACATCCACTCTCAAATCAACACAGATGCTCTGTAGTTTGATATATGAAGAATTACTTCTTTTCCATGCTGCAGGTATGTTGAGTGTCAGTGCACCTGTCTGCAAAGAGTTTACTTAAATCATTTAAACTCCAATTCAGAGCTGGATTTCAGATGCAAGGAACACTAAGAATGGGTCAGTGTGCAGCAATTGCTTGTGTTATCACTACCACTTTGACCCCTACTAGTTCAACGCCAATATGACATACCAAGAGCACCGAGTATTACTATGGCCCCTCATAAAACTTATTTGTGAGATATAGGCAGAATGCTGAAAATTGCTCAGGTACCACAACAAATCAAGGCCAACTCAGTTGCAAGATGAGGCTGGGTGGTGCTTTACTCTCACCCACTGTTATCATTCTTCCTTTCTGGGTAAGACTCAATAAAGTACAGAGGCTGCAGGGGTAGAGTTTCGTTAGTAATATTTATATTACATTGTTGCATTGCAGTGATTGTGTTAATGTAGAAGTGATCATTTAATAATAATTTAATTAATTACTGGCTCCATCTCTTGGAGAAAGTCCAAACGTATGGAGAGGATGTGAGGTAACGGCTAGAGCAGTCGACCTAGGAGCTGGGGAACTAGGTTCGAGTCTTGGCAGAGACGCACAACATCCTGTGATTTGGTCAAATCCCTTAATCTCCCCGACCCTAACAAAAGAAAATTAATGCATCTGTCTGTAACGCAACTTGTGCTCATGTAAATCGCTCTGATACCTTCAGGTCTAGTTTGAGCTATATAACACCCCCCCCCCCCCCAAAAGAAATTGTCAGCTAATCATAATCTTGAATCTTAATTGTGAAATTGACTCCCTCACCTCAATCTGGAGACTTTGTGGGCATGCATATATGGTATACTGGCCCAATGCCCTCTCCAGGCCTGAACAAGTCGAAACAGTGAAGTAACAATAAGAAAATAAGTATGTTCAACATAGGAATTGATACCAAAGTTGCTTTTCTTCCCTGAAGAATTAGAGAATTGCAGTCAGTGTTCTAATTTTAGGCTTGTAGGTATATTTGCTGTACTGAGATGGAGCAATCAACAGAGGTGTTTTTCCAATAATTTAGGTGAAACAAGCATTAAATATATTTTCAAATTCCAAAAGCTTTCTTGTCACTATAGCCAGTTATTGTCTTTCTTCAACACTGCAAGTAAAAAGGCCATCCTTTGTGAAAAGATAGACAAGAAAAACAAGGGCCTGCTTTTGGTTTTACTTTTCATTTTATTTGTGTATATAGACATGAAGGCAGTGGAAACAGATGAAAGAGTTCACTGCCGGACTTGTGAAAGCCAGAGCTTGGGCCCAAATGGTTCCATTGTCAAAATTAACGATGCTGCTCTATGGCTCAACACTGTTCTCATTTGTGAGCAAACTAAAATTGACAAGATACTTTTATGAAATGAGAAAATTTCTGTGGTGCTTGATTTAAAACTTTAAACCTAGATGAATATGTGTGATCATGATCTGAAATGACCAATGTGTGGGTCTGTCTGTGAAGTTGGTGAGAGTGTCACCTGTTGTGGTGACTTGGTACACTTGTGCTCTGATTTTAAGGAGGGGGTATTGTGTGTAAAATTGGTTGCAGGTGGGAAGCTCCAATCTCAAAATGCGAATTCAGCAGCATTTTGAGATTGGAAGCTCTTTGAAAGTATTAAGATATGTTGCTGGTGCTCTTCTGTTGTGAAAAAATCGTGTTCCTAAAGGTTTAGATGGTATTTAGCTAAACTCAGGACTATTTTCAGTCACTGAACAAATCTGCCCATCAGAATGGTGCCTTATTGAGTACAAAGAAACACAGATGTAAAACTGATTCGCTATGAGAAAGACAATACTGGTAGGTGAGCTGCATTTAAATGAGGGGTCCAGTGGCAGAGAGATACTGTCGTAAATTATTGTGGGTAGGCCATTGAATGCTTTTTATGACTGCCAAAAGGCTTTCGACTTGGTAAACTTGGATTATTTTGTGGAGTGTTAACTGCAGCAAAAGTTCTCTAACAGTTTCCCCAGTCCGTTCAAGTCCATTCAAGCAGTATATCAAAGCTCACTAGCCAACCTTTTTATAAATAGGCAACTTTCTTGTGGTCTCTAAATAGAATGAGTGAGGAGGCACAGGTATCCCTTCTTGCCCTTTCTATTTGCAATGTTAATTGAGCAACTGGTTAGTGCATTAACTGATGCCAGACAAGGGTTTTTTGAAAGGCTTTGTTGCAAAATTAAATTGCATGCTGACAAAATAGTCCTAAACTAAAAAGCAGCTATATACAGTATAGTTAACAGGATAAGATAGTCTCACATCAGATTTTAAGGAAAACGACCTAGCCGCCCCTACAAAATGCCTAGGTACGATAGATTTTCTTGATAGTGGAGCTCTTTGTAAGTTTAACCTCCAGGTCTTTGATAATCTGGCTTAATCTTGAGAAACCTTTCTCTGATAGTAGTTAACCACATTCGTCTTTTCAAAATGATAATTCAGATGCACTTTTCATTTTTTCTCTCACGTCGTACCATGCTTTCTTCCTGCCAGCTACTGTAGAAGACTGACATTTCTGATAGTGTTTAGGCTGTGAATGCATCTTGTATTATCAGACAGTTAACAATGTATCATACTCTCAGCTGCAGGGGTGGCTCCTCCGTTATGGTGCAGGAGCATCGCCCCCCCCTGCTGAAAGCCAGCAGAGGCAATGGAGTCATGACAAAAATAAAATGATAATACAACATTTTTATTATTATTTTATTTTTAGCCCTACATGCTGGGAGGGACGGGTATGGTCACCCATACTGACACTGCAGCTGCAGCACCAGAGAGGACGGGGGAGTAGTGGGCACTGCCAATTGCTCATGACAGGTTGGCCGGCTCTCTGGGGCCGGCCAAACCATCATGCGCACTTAGCCTTTCTCCACCTAGCTCCCACTCTATGTCTGCGTGCCAGAACCAAGAGGCTCGGACCAATCCCAGCGCTGCTCACAAGCTGGGAATTACATTCCTGACATGTGAGCAGCACTGGGATTGGGAGTTGGGAGCCTGCCCAGTGTGCAGCAGGCTCCTATAAGGATGTGAGGATCCAGAGCAAGGTGGCAGCCGCCCGGGCTGGTACGTTTTCCTTTTTAAAATTTATATTTGTTTGTTTTTAGTGTTTACCTCAACCCGCCCTACCACTTCATATTACGAGTGGCCGCTACTGCCCAGCTGTAGTGTTTGGTTTTAAGCTTTGGCCGCTATGTATACATAGTGACTTTTGGAACCTCTCTTCTCAAAAATGACGAACTTAAATTGATCCAAGTAGTAGGGAGGAATTGGAGTGAAAACCATGCAGTTTACCCCACTTTGGAGCAATCCAGGAGTTCTGGAAGTAATTTCTTGATGTGGTTTTAAACTTTGAGCCATATTGTAAGGTACCATGTTTGGGCACTTCATGTAATTCAAAGTTTGAATGACTTTGAATGAGATTCATGAGCATTGTGTAGGACCCTGTAAATATCTTCAACATCCAGCCTTAATTACTTATCAGAAAATGCCAGATTGTGTATTTTTTCACCATTGCTCCTCAATTACCTCTGCCACGTTATGTGAAGGGCTTTAACATCCCCATACCTTGTGAAAAAAGGGTAATCTTATACGTATGTGTCAATCTGATCCTTCCCTGCAGACTGGGGTCTAAATTTGTATTCCAAGCTTGTTTAATAAATTGATTAACGTTTTTAATTGGTCTTGTGGAAGAAGGAAGCTTCTATTATTTTTAGCCAAACTATATTTCTATTAATTCTATTTTACACTAGATGGGTTTTTGATTATTTGGTTTCATAGAAATGGATTTCAAGTATTAAAATGTTTGTGATATTACATCATAAAACACAATGAAAGTCATTCTACTTTGTGTGGCTGCACTTCTTTCACTAGCCTATAAAATATTCCTCTAGTCCTGTAGGTAGATAAACTACTCATCTATCATCATATTGTGGTTTATTCTGCCTCTGCACTTTATAAAACGCTAGGGTGGACTTGCATTATACCCCCTAAACATGTCCACTATTGGGACCTCCCCATTTCAAGTTATCCCCATTTCAAATGATTTCCTGTATCAAACTGTTGTTTTAGTTTTCTATATCATCTTTCACCAAATCTACTGGTGCATTCAAGATGGTAAATGGTGGAATGTGCTAACTGGTATTTCAGTGGCAATGTGTGTGTGGTGACTTGCTGCTGGTCACTACACATACACACTGGCAGCCAAATGTCAGTCCACACACACCACCAGCCACACACACCGCCAACCAAGCGTCAGTCTACACACAGTACCATCACATTTGTTTTTAACAAAAAGAAAATATAAACCAATTTAAAATAGATGAAAAAACAACAGTGACAATAAACACAACAGATCTTGCTAAATACATCAAACATACACCAATTGTGAAACTGAACAAATGTTATATAGACGTATACAGACCAGTCAGTTCACATTTACTCTAACAGTTTCTCCCAGTACTTGAGTTGCATGTGGTACGATTTAAAACATGCATGCACACATAGCCCAGGAAAAGAAGAGGACTCAGGGCTACACAACTCTCTTTTCACATGCCTCTTAGGACCCAGAATCTACCCCTCCTATAAGGAACGTTTTTTTTGTATGTGGGAGGAATGTAATCAGGAAAGTGGCAATCTTTCAATCTAGCCACATCGTCCACCACTCCAACTCTAGGAACACTTGCTGGCTCCACTACAACAAGGCTGCTTATTACAGACTGATACAACTGAAAAAAAGTCATCTTTGAATCTGGAAAACAATTATTGAATACAGAAGCATTGAATATTGCCATATGAAACAAATGAACAGCCAACGTCTTATACCAAATGTATGACTTACGTACAGCACTGTAAGGCTCCAACTTCTGATCTACTCTATCTACACCACACATGGGCTTATTGTAGTTTGAAATGCATACAGGTTTGCGCATTTCAGCAACCTGACCTCAAAGAGTCACAGGTGAAGTACTTTCATTATGAGTGGTTGTCAGTATGCCGGCAAGTTTTCATAGCTAGAAATTCATCACTATTCAAGGCACTGCACTGTCCCCTCTGAAGCTTTTTCCAAACAAACTCTTTAGGGTAACCTTTGCAATTAGAGGAGATTTTGCTGCATGCAACAGTGTCTGCTTTGAACAATTGCACACCAGTGTAGAAGTTTTCTACGTATAAATGGCGACCTTTGTTAAAAAGCCCTCTACCAAGTTCCCATACAATTTTCTCCCTGACTCCAAAAGTGGATGGACAACCAGGGAAGTCAATAGAAGAATTCCTACCAGCGTACACTCTGAGATTATAGACATATCCAGTACTACTCTCAGACAGCATATACATCTAAATTCCATAATGTGCCACCTTGCTGGGTATTCACTGCCTAAAAATCAAACTTGCCTTGAAGCGGACAAAAGACTCATCCACAGCTATTTATTTCCCTGGTCTTTCTCTGAAACATGATCTACATAATGATAAAGGCTAGGCCGATACTTGAAGAGACGGTTACAATCAGGGTGATCCCATGGAAATGCTGAAGCATTATCAACAAAATACAGCATCCGAAGCAGAGGCGAATAGCGATCACGACTCATTGTTGTAGGAAATATAGCAGTTGCTATCAAGGGACTAGTAGACCAATATGAAGACAGCAATTGTGTCCTTATCAATCTGATCAATAAAGTTAAACCCCAGAACTTCTTCAACTCATTTATATTTGTGGGAGTCCACCGTCTAGCTCTAGAGTGGGGCTTAAGTATGACACTGTTGTCCCCCAAAAACTGTTCATCATACAAATTAATCTGGTCAACAATCTCATCCAAAAATTCATCATCCATAAACAACTGAAAGAAATGTAGAGGAAAAAAAGTTTTCAGTATTGACTCTACAACTTACAACACAACTGAAGGCAGACAACACAAGCTGCGCCATGTTTGGGGCATCCCAGAGTTCAGCACTTCCATTGGGAAGCTTTTCAGCCCCAGGCTGCAATCCAGACCTCTCCTGCTGCACTATTGGCATATCAGTGCCCTCCTCTAAAAGAGGCACTTACTCTGCAATGATAGTGGCTTCATCATCAGAAGAGTTGTCTTAGACCGAAAATTCACTGCCAAAATGTTGGACTTTGTCATCTGCCTCAGATGCATAGTCAGTATCAGAACAATGGTCAGAGGAAGAGTCCAAAAGCAAACCAATAACCTGCTGAGCGGTCAACCTGCAGTTAGCCATAATCATCACTAATAAAAGTAACTCAACAATAACCCACACTGTGTAAAATAAGTAATAAACAAACTGTGGCCTTATCACGCAGAAAATAAATCTACTGCCATATAGTAATGTGGAAGGAAAAGTCAATAAATATACAAAGCACACAAATACCTATATAATAAAAAATTATACCACTCACTTGTGATAGACATCAAGATTGAAGATCAATTGTACCTACTCTCCACAGACACTACAAGCACCAAATATGTCCCACTGGAAAGGGGAAAACACACATTACACATATCACAAGGCAGTATAGAGCATGCACAAATCAATATGTTACCTTGAAAGACAATCACAGAAAAGCAAAAGATTAAAACATTATTTCAGCAGTCAAAACAAATATTACAAACAGGCAAAGGATATACATTAGATGAAAAGATTACAAAATGAGTTGATTACCCAACACAACTCCACAAACTACAGATCTGCCAAAGCTCACCCCCAAACAGGATTGACCACCAAGACAAAGGAAACGATAGGCTTTACAATAAAAATAATAGAAAACAAAAAAAATAGCAACATATCAATCAAAAGTCACTAATATTCTCCCAAAAGGAGACGTGAGAAAGGTGAAACCAGACACCACCAGATGAAAGCATACCTTACCCTAGTAGCAGATCTCCTATCACATACATAACCTCTTTCCCAGGTGACTCAAGTGTTACCACCCGCCCCGAGACTCAATCCCTCCCCAATTTTTTTTAATAATAATATGGCCCCCAAGGGCGTGACACTTGCACAAGGGGATGCTCCCATACAAAATCCTGGTTGTATAATGAGCTTCTACCACTCCCCGAGGTCAGATCAGCCTAAAAACTCTCAATCTGCCTTTGAGGGGAGGGTGAGATTTAAAACAAATGGTCTCCATGGGTCACCCTCTTTCAAAATACAATCTAGTGGGCTTCTGCCCCACCGCAGAAAAAAAACGGCCGATTTGCCCTTGGGTGCAGGAATAAATAAATGGCCCCAAGGGGTTGCACCCCTAAACACTTTTCCATGATGTCTAGTGGGCGTCCGCACCCAATAGGGCAGATCTGCCTAAACACAGGCATACCTCCCTTGGGGGTGTGTGGGTAAAGACAGATTAAAACAAATGGGCCCCAAAGGGAGTGACTTGCCCAAGGGATCGCTCACCTTCTAAACACATTGCCCTAGTGTCTAGTGGGCTTTTGCCACCCCAAGAGGACAATCTGCCTTCGGGGTGGAGGGAGGGGGAAGCGAGGGAGAACATAGATAAATATGATTCCCACCCATGGTCACTCCCCTTCAAAACACAATCCCTGGTGCCAGAGGGCAGATAGACCGAAAAACAGACAATGTGCCCTCTGGGTGTAATAAACATTTTTCCCTGGTGTATATTGGGCTTTCGTGCCAAGAGGGCAGATCTGCATAAAAAGTGGTGATTTGCCCTCCTTGATGGGGAGGGGCGCGGTTTAAAAATGACCCCTCCAAGGATAGTGACCCTTACCCAAGGGATCACTCCTCTTCTAAATACACTTTCACTGGTGTCTAGTGGGCCTTTTCCACCCCCAGAGGGCAGATCAAGTGTTTTTAGGCCAATCTGTCCTCCGGGGGAAGTGGGGGGGGGGGGGTTGAAATACCAAATTAAATGCCCCCAAAGTGGAGCAAGCCTTGCCCAAGGGGACGCTCCCTTTCAAAACAAATTGCCCTGGTGGCTTCCACCGCACCTACCAGAAGGCAGATTGGCCTAAAAATGTTTATCTGCACTCCTGGGAGGGGGGGGGGGTGAAATACCAAACAAAATAATGCCCCACAAGGGAAGCTACCCTTGTAGAAGGGGTCGCTCTCCTTCAAAACAAATTTCCCTGGTGTCTAGTGGCTTCTGCCCCCCCCCCCCCCCCTCACCCCCTCCAGACGACAGGGTGGCCTAAATATGGTGATTTGCTATCTGGGGGGGGGGGGGGGTGGGTGTTGGAATTCCCCCCAAAATTTTATACCTCAATGGGAGTGACCCTTGCCCAAGGGGTCGCTCCCCACAATTACATTACAAATAATCCCGGGGGTATAGTGGGTTTTGATCCCTCCCAACTACCGGAGGGCAGATCCACCCAAAAATTGCTCAACTTGGGGACCAAAACATGGATAGATTATTGCCGCCCAAGGGGAGTGACCATTCCCCAATGGGCCGCTTCCCCAACAAACTGTGCCCTGGTGTTACAGTGTGATGGATTCCTGCTCCACGATCGCAGCCCCACCTGCAATCGTGGAGCAGGAATCCACTACAGACAGACACAGGGGAAAGGAAACATCCTATCCTTTCCCTATGTGTCATCTCCTAAAAAATGTTTAAAAAACCTAGAAGAATTTACTGTGCAGGCATCCTCTCTCCTAATACCCTGGAAGCAAATGACTTCCAGCCCGTCCCTGGCACCATCTGATGATGTTGGTACGCCATGCATGCACTGACATCATCAGATCGCTTAGTGGGGGTTTTGGTGCAGATACAAAAGAGCTTCCGCTGCCACCCTCAATATGAGCCATGTTGCGGGGCCTGTGGCTGTGGACGGCTCCAGGCCGTCCTCAGCACCTATAGGGTTAAGACAAGAGATGCAAAATCACAGAATGGAAAGAAAGTTGTAGCATGCAGCAATGGCCAGCCGAAACAGAAGGTTAAAGAATGTTCATAATTATGCGTTTTAAGAGAAAAAGCTTAAGATGTTTGACATTTTAAAACTAGCTGGATTGTTATTGTGCTAACTAGCTTACTTTCTCATCACTTGAAGCACCTTTTTATAGAACATTGTACTTAGCTCACCTCTAATTTTTGACTGGAATGAAATCTCCAAACCAACTAACAAACTTTCACTGTGGGCCTTGATATTTATTATTCGTGATTTTTCTAATTGTGCTCAAGTACAAGCCTTTCAGCTAAGGGTCCGGGGGTCTGAATATAAATAGGGCACCTTCATGAAGGCACCCTATATATATTCAAACCCCAGGAATTTTAATTGAGTTTATTTTAATTGTTAATAATTAATATTTGTGGTAATTTCCAGTTGATTGCTACTAATAACAAAAATGTGTCATTGACTCACATTCCTTACCTCGGTATTAGTCAGTCAAGCTTGAATGCAGCTTTCTGACATGGTGCCCAATTGTAGTTTTTGGAAAATCAGGAACAATTCTCAGAGGGACATGCTGGACATCCATAACCACATAAAAGTCACAAGAGTTTTGAAAAAACAAACTGCTACTTAAACAGCAAGCATACCAAAGAAGTCTAACCCATTTAGCAGGAGATTGAGCAGAAAGAAGAATGTCAAGCATTTCGGGATGCCTAAAACATTATACATCATATATAGGTAGCAGTTTATCTCTCAAAATTGCCTTTTTGTTGAATCATTAACCACATTGCTGGACCTGTCAAAATAAACTAAGTAAAAACTGGCCTTTAGTTCCATGCAGATACGATTTAATGCATGGGCAAAGTGGGCTGTAGCCCAGGGCCAAAGCCTTTCATTGGGCCCCCTGATAGAACCAGCTCTGTTCTGCAGGGAGTCTTGCCCTGATGACCTTGAATAATTCGTAGGGCATTGTTTTAAATACCGTATACCTTTAATTTATTTTTAATCGGGTGATGTGTGAGTCTGGTGTCTTTGTTTCATGCAACATCCATAAAAAAACTTCTTTTAGATCATTACAGGACGTCACATATGAAAAATGGGAGGGTGTCACAGAGATTATTGCAGTAATATTAGTGAACCGCTGCTGCTACAATATTAAAAAACACGCATCACTATCCTTGAATATTAATTTTAAACACTTTTAGTGATCTAGCCAAAGAGGGCATGAAAGAGCTGAAATCAAATTGGATCATAAATTCAACATTTTCTGAACAGGGGCCCCCCGAAAACGTTTGGATCAGGGCATCCCAACCCCTATAGATAAGAGTTATCTGGTCATCTCTACCGAGTTAAGAATATAATGCAGTATTTATCTAACTGAAGTGTCTTCCTATTGATCAACGAGCCAGCTTTCGCGCAGCCTGTCTCACGCACAAAGCCTTGCACACAGGTAAACCAGAATATCTGGCCGCCAAACTGATAAGGGCCAGCCAGTCCAGGAACCTCAGAAGTTCCAACACGCTTCTACTCATCCCACTGAAATCACGGAAACACAAAACAGCAAACAAATCCTTTGCGGGTAATGCGCCCAAGATTTGGAACTCCATCCCCCATATCAGAATGACCACCTCCTTCCCGAAATTCAAGATACTACTCAAAGCCTTCTTCCTAGAGCGATCTCGATCGTAACGAGTAATCCACAAATGACTTGGGGAAGGACAACTAACTCCACTTCTTGAAACCCCACAGCCTGAAGATTTGTTCTGTAACTGTGTACATATTTCTTAAGCTGGTAAACTGAAGATTATTTTTTTTTCTCTGTTCTCATTTTCCGCCCCAAATTTTTTTTGTTCATAAATGTACATGCGGTGAAGCACTCTGATACCCTCGGGCCCAGCTAGCGCTATACAAAACTTCAATAAATAAACTTCAGCTTTCATTGTGATTCTCTGACGTCATATGATTATTGTTAAACAAGAAAGCGCACCCCACTACATCTCCTAACTAGTTTGACCACCAAGAAAATTAAGTGATTGTGCCTCAAATGCGAAGATAAAATGTGGCTGATAATAGAGTCTCAACAATCTTTCTCTGTGTTTTGCTAGCTCCATCTCTCTCTTTTGCAACAGAAAGTATCCATGCTTAACTTTCACAACGAAAAAAGCATTGGCAAAGCCAATAGTTCTGACCCATGCAGAGCTATTAGCAGTGTTTTGTGTTGCATGTTGTACAGCAGTGCGGATGCTGCGTAGCATAGCTTAAAGTAAAGAAAACAAATTGTTGTGATGCAGCCAGCACTATCCGTAACATAGTGCTTTTTTCCCTTTCCTTTCATCCATGATGCACAGCAGTCATACTGCTGTACAACATTGCTGAAACACATTGACAAAACCAATAGCTCTACCATAGGCGAGACTTATAGGCTTTGCCAATTCCTGCTTTTACAGGGAGGGTGTGGCACAAACTGCTATGCAGTAAGACCTGACTCTTAGCTCTTGCAAAGGAGAACGTGTAAAGTTGTCATAGAAAAGTAAAATATAGACAGTGAAAAAATAACGTATTGGTGTCCTGATATTCCACTTTTACCTATTGATTGTTTTTGGCGTATTTGACCTTCTGCGAGTCTAGCTCCTCGAGGTCTTGTTTTACAATGGCCAATTTCACCGTATTTGGAAAACCCCAAACAAGGGTTCTCTCCATAAAGTGAATAGCAGTGTGTGTCTGATGTCCACATGAAACATAATGATAAAAATCAAGAATGGATGAGGGGAGGCGGGGGCATCATGCATTTGGGACAGTATTACATAGCACTGTGACGTTTTACATTAAGCACATTTACAAATTGCACGTGCATGCTATATCTGACAAACTTACAGTTTTGAGGCTTGTGGAAGTGAACGTCTGTGGCAGAAGACCACCATTAACCTCTGAACTCACGCATCATCGATCTCGAATTCCCTTCCGGTGCCGGATTGCTTCGTCCAGAGACTGATGGACATAAACCGGTAGTTCCAGTGAACCTCTTTCACCCGTTAAGTGCCGGCTTATTTCATGTATTTATTTATTTGACCACTACCCCAGGAGTAATATTTCCAAGAAGATGTTCAGTATGTAATCAATAGGGATAATGTACAGCAGCCTACAAGTTAATACCTTTATGGTATTCCTTGTCTGAATTAGGGCTGCATGTGTTAAAGCGCAGCGATATACATTCCACCTGCACAGATACATGCCTGCTACATGTTGGCAAGTCTTATTTACCCCCATCACCCAGTGCTGCTGTTTTAGCCAAGAGCACTCCAAAAACGCTGCTAGTTTCAAGAATGAAAGTAAAAGTAATGAAAATGAAAAGTGTTGCTGCTTATATTGAGCCTTGCCAAGTTTCCAAGGCCCATGAGTGATCTGCTGCTCCAGCCCAGGTTTTTGTCATTGAATTCTGGAACTTGTAGTCTTCTGTATTCCATTTTAAAATAGAACTACCAGTCTCAGAATTCAAAGGAAAAAACCTGTACTGGAGCAGCTCATCACGCATGGACCTGGGAAACTTGGCAGCTATCTATAATCCATGACTGGATAAGAATAGAATAGAATAGAATAGAAACCATTTATAAAGCGCCTGGTTACTCAAAAACAGAGTGTCCCCGCGCTGCAAACCGCAAAGGAGCCCAGAGGGATAAACACAGGTAGAACGGACATGGGCAAGGGAGGGGGAGGAGATTAGATGCGGGGGAAGAGGAAAGTTTTCAGTTTTCCTCGAAATCTAATTTCAGAGGGTTCCATAAGCATCTCGAGAGGGAGTTAATTCCAGCCCTTGGCAACAAGTATCTGAACGAGGAACCACCCATCTTGGCTCTAGTGATCTTAGGGATTTTGAACAGCATCGTACCAGAAGATCTTAGGTTCCTGGTAGGCCGATGTATAGTGAGTAGGCAGTGCAGATAACCTGGACCGGTGCCATGGGCTATACGGTGGGCAAAGCATAAGGCCTTGAATTTAATTCGCTCCTTGATGGGGAGCCAGTGGAGTTTGGACAAGGCCAATCTCCCTGAGGCTCTTCGAGGAAGCTTGAGTACAAGGCACGCAGCGGCATTCTGAGCGCACTGGAGTTGGTGGATACCCTTCTTGCTCAAACCCAGTAGCAAGGCGTTCCCATAGTTCAGATGGGGGGTAACTAGGGCATGGACAATGGTCTTTCTGGAGTCCATGGGAAGAAGGTCTAGTAACTTTCGAAGGACCTTCAGTACGCTGAAGCATCTTGCTGTGACTTTGTTAACATGAGGTTTGTATGAAAGGTTAGAGTCCAATGTTATGCCCAGGTTACGCACCGAAGTCACAGGACAAGGCGGACTGCCCAGTTCCGCAGGCCACCACATGTGAGACCATGCGGAAGAAGATTTTCCTACCACCAACAGCTCAGTTTTGTCGCCATTAAGGCGAAGGCAATTGTTGTTCATCCAAGCATGGCACACCACGCATGGCACATGCATTACTAGTTTGTATAAGCTTTATTCGAGACAATTCTCATAAAAGCACATAAAATCAAAACAGTTACACAATAATACGTAGTTACAGAGTAAAAATTCATTAAACATGGAGTACAGCTCATACTACATTTACTTATAAAAACCATTTATGCCAATAATAATACATAAAACATTATTAAAAGGAATACCTGATTACCTGCTACCCCCCAGAGACCGTCGTCTAATTGCCCAAGCCCAACCCAGGTATTTGGCTACCCCTATGACTATCGAATCCTGGTTTGTTGTACGTAGGATTCTTAGAGCCACTGCACTGTCTCGTGTCCCCAGGTTTTTACATACCGGCGAGAGCCATTTTCTCCTCGGATGTGCGTAGGCTTGGCATACGAAGAGGAAATGACCTATGCTCTCCTCGGCATTTTCACATGCTGGACATAGGTTATTGGTGGGTCTGTGCCAGCCAGATGTCAGTTTCTTAAGGGGGATAGAACCTGATCTTAACTGAAAGACAAGTTTCCTGTCCATAGGTACCGTGATGTTATCCCAGTAATTTTCTAGGACAGGAAGGATTTTTGTCTCCAGGAAGCGACCAGACATAGAGTCAGCCCTGGTGTCTTTCAGCATCTTACCACCCACCCAATCCCAGTATTGTTCTTTGAGGGCTTCTTTGCTAGGGAAGATTTCTCCCTCGGGGTTGAGGGCTTCTTTGCTAGGGAAGATTTCTCCCTGCATTACATACTGGCAGCTCTTAGTGCACTTCCAGTCTCTTATGTTTTTCAACCCAACATGCGGCAGAGTGAAGGAAGGTCATTCCTCCATACAGTTGTGCGCTTTTCATACAAGACTCTCGTAATTTGAAGACAGCTGTGGCCCGTGCATGTAAGAACGGTGGGGCCGGGTGGGGGGGGGGTCTGTCCGAATCCCCCCTCCTGGCCCCACTGCCCCACCGGCTAGGGAGCTTCTCGTTCAATCTTCTAGAATTTAGGTTTCAAAGGATACTAGAGTAGACACCATGTGAACATTGCATTCTCAGGTTGAGGTCCTTGTCAGCAGAGAGTCTCCGGTCAATGGGTTAAGGATCTTAACTAGCATATCAGCAAGGTCCCTGACGGCTGCAGAGGAGCAGAGCATCCTGCTTATCCCTAAGGGTGTGTGTAATGGTAACTTGCAAGATTGAGTGTGTAGCACCACTGCAAAAGCCTCAGTATGAGGTGGAGGATGGGTGTTTTAATGGTGCAAGCTACACCCTATGTGTGTGTCTCCTGGGCACAGCTATATTTTTCTATCTCCCTTGAAAATCGGAAGATATGCCTAGAGAGAAGCCAAAATATTGAAGGATATAATTTATTTTTTAACTAAAATCCTCGAATATTTTTGAAAATTGCTTTTTGGTCGCATTGATGTTGGTTGGCAATCAAAGATAGGTGGTGAGCATGTAACGATGAGCAGCTTCAAGAGATGGGCTCAAGATCCGTGGCATACAGATACAAATGACCCCAGAGTTGACCGTAATCAAAGAAAAGTCAGGAAGGCAGGAATGAAAATCCATTGTGTGTTTTTGCACAAGACACCCACGGACATTCTTGCACTAGTGACGTCTTATTGCAGAAAATACAAACCTTAGCGAGCATGGCTGTTTTTCGCTCCCACATTGGATTTGTTTGATACAAAAGAGGATTAAGATGCGCCTGGAATGATGAATCCATAGTACCCAGGAGACTGTTCTTGGGGAGAAATGTGCATCGGGCAAACATGTAATTAAAGAGCTCGGATGCTGACTAACCCCGCAACACACTGATCATTTTGAAACCCACGCTCTAGAATTAAAAAGCTAATGCTAGGTGCACTGATATATTTATTATTTCCTTATTCAATTTTAAAAATGTATTAGCTTGTGGCTAACTGTCTTTCACGGTCGTATTTGTACAAATATTAATCACACAGATAAAAAAAATGGAACACAGGACAAACTAATAAAATGAACAATAGAAACGAGATCATTTGGGACCCAGCAGAGTCTGGATTATCCAATTGTGCGGCGGAGAAAAGGATGCAATATTGTTTCTGACTCGGAAGTTTGTCTTCTGTATTTAGTTTGTTCACAGGTTTCATGCCTGCTTCCACCGGTGTGGGTTCTGCATCTGCATCAATTGGCTCTTTAAGGTGCTGTTAGAGCCGAGGAGCAGGGAGTGTCGGCGAGGAATCCGTCCAAGAATTGGGCTAGAGGAAACAGTCCAAGAAGCAGAACATGCACTAACATGCAGTATATGAAGGGAAAAACGCAGGTGATATTTCGATCCACGAGACAACACCTAGAGTAGGAACCTTCGCGGGTGCCCGTTGGGCATTGAAGCGCCGGCCCAACGAAGAGCAGGTCCAAATGATGAAGTATGACACCTAGCTTGCTGGGTGTGTGAGGACCCTAGTTCCGCCAAAGTGGGATCCCCATATACCTCTTCTTCCTAGTGCTCTTAACAAATACACTGCCACCACCACTGACTTGTTGGTGTTTGGCTTGCATGTCTTAAACTTTCTAGACTCGATTCCCAGAGGAACAGTTCTATTTCTTTATTCGCAACACCTAGAGTAGGCCACGTCTCCGAACTTAAAACCATTAAGGCCTTAAACTCTTGCCCTGATGGCATTCACCATTCCCTTTGAGTGTTGTGGTTTATCTGCACTTGTGACGTGTCAGGCACTTCACTCATGCAGAGTTTTGCACTTTTACATTCCTAGCCTAGAAATTCAGGGCTATGTGGCATTGGGCATTAGAATGCTTATGTTATGAAAACTATGCAAATTGTTGTGAAAACTGCTTGTTTTCTTTCACTCTCTAACCAGTGGGCTAAGACTGAAGGAGCAGATAAAACAGATGATGTAACAAAATGTTAATGGCAGTAGAGTTAACAAGAAGCCTGATGGGCATTGATCTAGATTCAGCCTACTCCAGCTCCGAATTAAGGCATAGGGTTCTTACAGCCCCAGCATTACTTCATAAGATCTTTTTAATGTTTCCTGGATCGAGGTTTTGGGGTTTGTTAGGGTGAGCAAGAGACAAATCTTGCGTTCATTCTAGCAATCCCTGCTTGTTTCCTTATCCTGTCGGCCAATGGTTCCAGCACCAGCCCAAAAAAGGGTTAATATGGACACTCCTGTCTGATTCTCTGCTGAAGGTCAAACTTTGCGTTTTTTTGGCCCGTTCATCCGGTGTCTTATCACTGGGGATTCTTTGAAGCTAGTACAATTTTCAATTTTTTTTGTTTAAAATATTTTTATTGAATGTTTCTCAGTACGTTAATAACAGAGCAGTCAAAACGTGGCTGGCAGTTACGAAAACATGCATGTTGCGATAATCGTGTGCAGGGTTAATTGTATTTGTAGGTATTGGAACAAAAGGTCAGGACTAGCTGTATGGGATGAGAGCTTACACAGGTTTGGGTGTTGGAAGTCCTAAGGGGGGTTGGAAGCTCTTAGTCTAGAGCAGGAGTTTGTCATCTTTAACTGTGAACTAAAGCTAGATAAACATAGCATCCCATTCCATCGAAATGGGGCGCTTGCGAAGGAATCTCAACTCTTCTCTGCGAATCGCTGTGCTTTCAGTTTCACCCAGCAGGATAAAATGCACTACCAAGACGCAGATAGAGGGAGGAGTTGTGCACGTCATTGCAGAGTGATTGCTCGCTTGGCAAGTAGAAGTGCAAGGTCCATAGAACGGGGAGTCCAGTCCTCCATGGTGGGTGATGTCAGTTATAGTTGCCAGTACCACTCGCTAGTAACTTCTCAGTGAGGGGCAATCTCACAGGGTGTAACACAGATCAGCAACGCCTGAGTGACAGCGGCAGCAGGAGGGTTGTCCTTCAAGATATATCTGATTTAGCCTAGACTTTGAGGTAGACTTTGCGGAGGATGGACATTTTTTTTATTTTTTAATCAGGGATTCCAGGTCACTAAATGAGGATATTCCGAGAAGTAGTAGCCACTCCAAATTGTGTAGCCCTCTTCCATGTCTCCTCCCTCCTCGGATTTGCAAAGCTGTGTGAGTGGGGTGAGTGTGCTCTATCATGGGTTTTTAACACCAAGTAATGAAATGACATGTATCCATCACAAGTAATTTCTGTATCACCACAGGTTTGTGGTTCGCCACGGGTAGTTCCCCACAGTGTATTGCAAACCCACTGGAGTTCTTTATACAGTAAGAAGTACCCAGTGGGTTACCATGTTCTGTAATGTACTGAGCAAAAGTAAGAAACTAGTGTCCCTCATGCTAGAAATGTTTTGTCATGCCAGTGCCGCACATCTGTGAGTGTCAAAAGGCCATTGCCACTGGGCAAACCTCAGAGCGGTATTCCAGGAACATATGGATGTATGGCATATGTAAGTTGGAAAGCGCCGTTTACACAATGTCTGATCAGTACCACTAATGTTGGGGGCTGCAGGACCCAATTTGGTGTGGGGCAGAAGAAGTTGAAGAATCTCACCAGGGTGCATTGCTCCGTGATACGAGCCAGTGTCCTCCAGAGAGTGGCTAGCAAGCCTGTGGGCCAGCCACTGGAGTTGTGCTGCTAGGTAGTATTGTTGTCACAAAAGAATATTCTCAGAGGGGTGAAAGGGACGTTTTCAAAGTAATACACCATCCATGGAATTATTACCATGTTTGACAGAGCTATATTCCTGGTATTTGCCAGGGAAAGGCCACTCCAAAATTGAGTCTGTGCTTGCAATGCCATTTGAACTCAAACCAGGTTGCCCTCTTATAAGTCAGCATCATCATAATAGATCCTAATAGCCAGGTATTGGAAGGCGTGCTCCTCCCAGGGGCCCTGACCACCACTAAGATCCCTTGGTTTGCCATGGAATGCCATTTCTGAAGGGGTATATGCATGACTTTACCCATTAAGTTGAAGTCCAGCTGGGTCCCCAAATTCCTGCAATTCCAAACCAATTTAGGAATTCCCAACGTAGAGAGCCCTGAAGTACAACAGCATGTCATTTGGATATGGCGCAACAGCATTTGTAGTACAAGCCAGAAGAATACCTCATGTTGCAGCCCCAGTCCTGAACTGAATAGCAAGAGGCTCCATTGCAATTGGAAAACTTAACAGGAAGAATGGGGAAACCCTGCCTTGTGCCCCTATGATTAGGGAATGCAGCAAACGTCAATTTACCTATGGGGACACGCAAGGTCGAAGCTGTACAAAGTATAATTTTGAGTAAGGACTAGTAAGGTCCCACCCACTCCTATACCAGAGAGAACCTGGGAAATGTTGTCACAGACTAATGTGTAGAATGCCTTTTCCAGGACTAATACAAGGCATATAGATTGTGGGAATTAGGAGGAGACCTGATCTATTATGTGTAATAGTCTGCGGATGTTGAGAGAGGTGCTTACATTTGTTTTTCACTACTGTGAGGCTTACCTCTCCCAAAGGATAACATTGAGTTACCTTATTACATTTAGTAAGTGATAACTTTCAATTGGGAGCAGGTAGGAATATCGTGTTTGCTGTCTAAATAAGTGTATTTTAAAAACCCTCTTTAATAGTGAAGATTTGAAGTTACAATACTGCCGCCTGCCGCTGTCCTGCTGCCTGGGTGAGCGACCCATCCTCCGCTGGGCCGTCCGGATCACCCCTCCTGCTGCCACGCTTGCTCCCTGGTAGAGCCCGCCGTCCAGTGTTCCCGCCGCTGCCTCCCTGCGGCCCCGCCCACCACCAGCCCATTTTCCGCCCGCTCCCGCCACCCAGCTGACCCACCCTCCCAGGCTCCTTACTTATGACGCCCCCAGAGCGACCGCGCAGCGGACGCGCGCAGCGGGAGCACCGATTGAGCGCCGAAGGTGCGCCAAAGGTAAGCCCGTCTGCGCCCGTCCGCGCCTGGACCGCGCCCAGCGCCAGGACCCCTGGCCCCCGCAGACCCCAGCCCACCCGCCGGACTTACGACGCCGCCACCCTCAGCGCACTCAACACCGGCCGAATCCTGGGATGCTACCGAGCCACCCCGAGACGCACCCACGGACCCTTCAGCTGCCACTCCTGCAAGTTCACCTGCTTCCGGACCTGCACTGCACCCGCACCCACCAAGCCGAACACCTGCAGCAACCACCTCAAGTGTATCCTGCTCAACACCCGCTCCGTCCACAGACACGGCGTCGAACTCTGGAACCTCCTCGACACCACATCTCCAGACGTTGCCTTCCTCACGGAAACATGGATGAACGCCTCCTCAGCGCCCGACATCGTCATCACCATCCCGGAGGGCTACAAGATCACCCGGAGAGACCGCACCAACCAGACGGGAGGAGGCATCGCCATCATCCACAGGAACACCATTCGCATCACGACCAACACCGACGACACCCTGACAACCGCCGAACACCTGCACTTCCAGATCACACCGACCCCAAGACCACCCTCAGAGGCACCCTCATCTACAGACCCCCGGGACCACGCACACAATTCAGCGAAGACATTGCCGACTTCATCAGCCCGTACGCCCTCCCCTCCGCTGACTACATCCTCCTCGGGGACCTCAACTTCCACCTGGAGAACAACAACGACCGCAACACCACCACCCTGCTGGACAACTTCGCCAACCTCG
Organism: Lissotriton vulgaris; assembly: GCF_964263255.1. NCBI lineage: Eukaryota > Metazoa > Chordata > Amphibia > Caudata > Salamandridae > Lissotriton > Lissotriton vulgaris. Next base: position 733,247,944 of record NC_141691.1, on the reverse strand, counting down.
GTCTCAAGCAGCTGGTGACCACCCCCACCCACTACGCCGGACACACACTCGACCCCGTCTTCTCATCCAGCAAGGACATCATCTTCAGCCACGCCACCGGACTCCACTGGATGGACCACAGCTGCATCCACTTCAGCTTCAGAAGAACCACGATCCACCACCACCAGCAACAGGTTGCACGAAGAAGCTGGAACAAGATCACAGCCGACCAACTCGCCGCATCCCTGAGCCAGCACCCTCCCGCCAGCTCAGCGAACCCCAGCCAGGCCGCCGATAACCTCACGAAGTGGATCAGCAACTGCGCAGACGACCTCGCCCCACTGAGGACCCCGCCCAGCAGACCCGGCAGCAAGAAGGCCCCATGGTTCACCGACGAACTCAAGAGCTCGAAGAAGAACTGCCGAGCCCTCGAGAGAGCCTGGCGAAGAGACCCAACACCGGACAACATGACTACCCTCAAGCTCGCCACCCGAAAGATCCATCAACTGATCCACGCCACCAAGAAAACAGCATTCAAGGAACGGCTGGACAACAACGCACACAACAGCAAGGAACTCTTCAACATCGTGAAAGAGCTCTCCAACCCCAACGCTGGAAACAACAAAATCACCCCATCGCAAGACCTCTGCAACTCCCTCGCCTCCTACTTCCACAACAAGATCGCGGACATACACAACAGCTTCAGCACACAACCAACTCTCTCCACGACCGCACCAACGCCCCCCACCACCACCCTAAGCGCCTGGACCCCGATCAGCACCGAAGACACCATCCGCAGGATGAACTCCATCCACTCTGGATCTCCTACCGACCCCTGCCCTCACCACGTCTTCAACAAGGCCGACGCTGTCATCGCACCCCATCTGCGGGACATCATCAACACCTCCTTCGACACCGCCACCTTCCCGGAGAGGTGGAAGCACGCCGAACTCAGCGCTCTACTAAAGAAACCAACAGCGGACCCCACCGAACTCAAAAACTACCGCCCCATCTCGCTCCTCCCATTCCCAGCCAAAGTCATCAAGAAGACCGTCAACAAGCAACTGGCCGCCTTCCTCGAGACAAATGGATCCCTCGACCTCTCACAGTCGGGCTTCAGGGCCAACCACAGCACCGAGACCGCCCTCATCGCTGCCACCGATGATATACGAGCCCTGCTCGACAACTGAGAAACAGCGGCCCTCATCCTCCTAGACCATTCCGCAGCATTCGACACTGTCTGCCACCGCACCCTAGTGCAGAGCCTCAGCAACGTCGGAATCCAAGAGAAGGCACTGGAGTGGATCATCTCCTTCCTCGCTGGAAGGACACAGAGAGTCCGCCTACCCCCGTTCAGGTCAGAAGCCACCGGAGTCATCTGCGGCGTTCCTCAAGGCTCCTCCCTCAGCCCCACCCTCTTCAATGTCTACATGAGCCCACTTGCGGCCATCGCACGCCAACACCACCTCAACATCATCTCCTACGCCGACGACACACAGCTGATCCTCTACCTCACCAACGACCCCGCCACCGCCAGAACCAACCTTCACGAAGGGATGAAAGACGTAGCCGAGTGGATGATGACCAGCCGCCTGAAACTGAACTCAGACAAGACGGAAGTTCTCATCCTGGGCTCCTCGCCCTCCGCCTGGGACGACTCTTGGTGGCCCTCCGCCCTGGGCACCGCACCCAAACCGACAGACCACGCACGCAACCTGGGCTTCATCCTGGACTCCTCCCTCTCCATGACCAGACAAGTCAACGCCGTCTCCTCGTCCTGCTTCAATATCCTGCGCATGCTACGTAAGATCTTCCGGTGGATCCCCACCGAGACCAGGAAGACGGTCACCCAGGCCCTCGTCACCAGCCGACTGGACTACGGCAACGCCCTCTACGCCGGAACCACCTCCGAGCTCCAGAAGAGACTCCAGCGAATCCAGAACGCCTCAGCCAGACTCATCCTCGACATCCCCCGACACAGCCACATCTCCGGACACCTGATAAATCTGCCCTGGCTCCCGGTCAACAAGAGAATCACCTTCCGTCTCCTCACCCACGCACACAAAGCCCTACACAACCAAGGCCCGAGATACCTCAACAGCCGCATCAACTTCTACACTCCCACACGACAGCTCCGATCAACCAGCCACGCCCTCGCCGCCGTCCCCCGCATCCGTAGAGCCACAACAGGAGGAAGGTCCTTCTCCTACCTGACCGCCAAGACCTGGAACTCCCTCCCGACCCACCTCCGCCTGACCCGGGACCACCTCGCCTTCAGGAAACAGCTCAAGACCTGGCTGTTCGAGCAGTAGCAGACCCCCCCCCTCCCGCCCCCAAGCGCCTTGAGACCCTCCGGGTGAGTAGTGCGCTATATAAATGCCATGATTGATTGATTGTAAATGCCACTTTTACAAATTTGGTATTTTCTTGTCCCAAACATTTGGTACATGCAGCATGTTACATGACTAGGTGTAGCTTGCAGTTGGTCTTTGTGTATTACTCCCAGCCAGTGAGACAAAGGGGGAATAAGTGTTGCAGAATGGGCCATATCGGACTTGATGAGGAAGAGGAGCTGTCACCTACCACACTTGAACATCACAAAGGCTTTGCCTCAGCACACCCCCAAGGAGTTTCATACCAGTCTATTGTGCCTTCAGACATGCTGGGGCCAGAGCAGGGAGGCAGGAAATTCCAAACACATCTGAGGTTGGAAACCTCCAGAACCTTCTCCTACTTCAAAGCTGGCACCAAGTATAAATATTAGACCCTCCAACCCAGCTCTTCTGTACACATATGTATCTGGTTAAGAGATGGAAAAAGGACTGCTGTGTTGTTTTGCTTCAAGGACTGCTACTCTGCTGCCTTGTTACCTTATGGAAAAGGACTGGACCTGCACCTTGAACCCAAGAGCACCAGAGTGATGCCAAGGGCTAGTTGGCTGGCCGCCTGATCAGCGACAGAAAAGGCTCCAACCATATTGAAACCTGCACCTTGACCTTACCTGTTGTGAGTCTTGCCCCCCAAGTGGTACCACCCCAGTCCAAGATCATTGGAAGTGGGCTTGAAGGTGCTCTGCTAGCCCAGCTCTGGTCACTTGGGCAAAACCAACACAGCGCAATACATCTCTTTGCAGCTCTGTATTGTAACTGCAGCGGTGCAACCCCCATCGCAGGACCTTGCTTTCAAATTGCAAATTGCTGGTTCTACTGATTGGATTTTTATAATTTTGGTCTCAAATAATTTATTACATTTTACTCTATTTTTCTGAGTTGGTGTGGGCTTTTTCTTGTCTGGGTGAAACACAAGAAAACCTCAAATTGACCAGAGCTTAAGCCTCTGGTAGCTTGGCACAAATTTAGTTAGGCTTAACTTAGAGGCAATGTGTAGATTATTTATGCAGCACTTCAAAGAGTAATAAAGAGAAACCCTTACATAAGAAAAATCCCACACCGACTTAGATAAATAGTGTAACATTTATTTATTTATTTTAGAGAAAAGCTACAAACTTCAATCAGTAGAATTTGAGCTATGGAATTGTAAAGATTTGAGTGAAAACAGTGCTTATAAGCACAAAGCGCAACTGTGGTTGTCTAGTCGTGCTGGACCGGGACAAAGTCACATGTTCAGGCCAACCATGATGGAGCGTAGTCCGTATATACAGGGACCAAGTTAGGTAAGCTGAACAAAGTTCTTAAGTCCTGGTTAGGAAGGACTTTGAGCGCTCACTTTGAGTTTCTGATGAAGCTGTTGACGGGGCTTGCGATGTGAGGTCCTGAGTCATCATAAAGGATCCCATTAACAAAGGGTTGTAAAGTGAAGTGTTGCATTAGAGATACATTGCGTATCGACGGTTCTTAGAAGCTGCGTTCTGCAATGCGAGGTCTTGCGTCAGGGATGCATTGTGAAGTGGTGGTTCCGAGCCATCGCAAGGCATCTCATCAGACACGTCTTCCTGAGAGGGAACGGGTCTTTTATAAGGTGCGACCTGGCCAAGGGTCTCCAACATACAGCCTTCATCTCTCTTTGGATTAGAAGTCTAAACCCTTCTCTATCAAAATTAGGGAGTGCAGTATTATTCAATTCTGACTCAGAGGCAGATAAATGCTCCATGTTAATATTCTTTCTTTCTTTTTTTTTTTTAATATATATAAGTAATAATTATTCACCCACTTTTTCTTATTGATCTAAAATATATCTGAAAAATTGGGCTTATTAACAGCAAGATCTCTATTTTCCAATATATATGGCTTATTAAAGGGGAGATCTCTATTTTCCAATATATATGGCTTATTAAAGGCAAGATCTCTATTTACCCTTGAGGGGTTAATAACATTTGGTTAAATCAATGTATCAGCGTTAAAGTGCCGAGTTGACGGTCCGAGCAGCGGATTTCCCAACTGCCGGTGTTGAAAGAGGAAAGTCCCTTGGTGAGACACGCACGAAGCGTGCTTCCTGCCAGGGATCTTTCCTATAATGTGCGTCTTGGAGGAATGGGCCCGCAGCGGTGATCATGTCAAAATCACTCGGGCGGGCCGGGAACGAAGGACGAGAGCGGAGGCAATGCGCGAAGCGCTCCTCTTCAGTAACGTTAAATATCGGCGAAAGTAATGCTAGAAGCGCTTCTCTCACTCAAGCGCTAAGTACAGGTGAGGCGCTCCTTCTCACACAAGCGCTGAAGATACTCAGCGTCTCAGCGAGCGAGGGGGAGGTTACTGAATTGCTCTGACCTCGCTCGTGGGGGCGTGGGGGGGAACGATATTGGTGGAGGCACAATAATTAAAGAGTGAATGACGCCAAAAAAACGCTCAATAGCAGAAACACAAACTATTCATGAAATCATGAGTAAATAGGTAGATAACCTGAAAGGAAAGGTTAGGTAAACAGTGACTATAAAGTAAATTCACAATAAGTACGTAGGGACAAGGGAGAGGAATATCTCCATAAATTGCAGATCATAGGGAGGGGAGGGGGGAGGGAAGAAGTGGGGAAAAAGCCACCCTTTCGAACAAACCCCCCAAAAAACAATCTATATTGTGAAAAATGACAATATTAGTGTAATAAACAGAGAAGGTAGTAAGCTACTTATCTGCTTGGAGCCGCATTTAACAGAGGCAGATGGTTGCTATGTTATGTCTCTTAGTTTATCTCAATGCTCTTTTGGAACCTTTGTATAATGAAACTGCAATTAAAAGTCATTGCACAATGTAGCCTCCGTTCTTGTAATGAAATCTAAACGTGTCTTTGATAGTAGGCCCTGTTATGTTACTTTCAGAGTGAAGTTACACCACTGTTTCCAGCACTATTGCCATTGCTGTCCCCGTGAGAATCCGTAAAACTTTGTTTTAACAATTGCTCTCCCTGTTATTTTTCTGAAACCTCTACTAAAGTAACAGACACTAAATAAAACCGAAGTGCCTTGCATCTAGCATTTTCCCTTTGATTTATAAGCATGGGCTCATTATAATGCAGATTTGTCTTTCCAATGTAGTAGTGTGGGTGGAGAATTTGAGAAGTTCTAAAAAAGGAACCCTAGAGGAATATTTTATGCGTACTTATTATGATTGGAATTGTGCCAGAAGAGTAGCAAATCAGAGCCTTCTGAAGAGTGCAGCGCCGCTGTACCTGTGATGTGCATATTTACAGAGGACAGAACCAACCTTCAAACGTATTGTTAAGAACTGCAGCCAAGGCGATGACACGCATTTGTCTGGAAATGTATTTAAAGTGGTTTTGCTGTTATTTTTAAAAACAATATCTTTATATATATTTATATATCTGTATCTATATTTATCTATATATCTATACACACATATATATATATATATATATATATATATATATATATATATATATATATATATATATATATATATATATATATATATATAATACATATCTATATCTGTATCTATATTTATCTATATATCTTGCAGGTCTTTTGTGTGTGTGTGTGTGGGTGTGTTTGTGTGTGTGTGTGCGGTGTGTGTGTGGTGTGTGTGTGTATATATATATATATATATATATATATATATATATATATTACCTACTGGCTGTTGCCAGTAGGTGGTTATAGTTAGGACCTATTTTCCATAGGAAATCCTCAACATTCTATTTGGAATAACTTTAACGCCGGTTGACGAATCTTCACGAAATCTTCAGAACTGGTGGGGTGCTCAGGTCCGCTCCTATCCTGAAAGTCTTGGGGTGATTCGTGAGGCGGGGGCTGAGAAAAAAGGGGGGTCCCAAAACGTGTTTTCCCCATGCAATTTTCCATAGGTACCGTTCATCGCGGCTACAGCCCGAACGGCTGAACGGAATTACACCCAATTTGGCAAAGTTGTAGTCCTTGGTTCAGACTTGTGCCTTTTGCTTATATGGTGTAAATCTGTTCAGTAGTTTCGGAGAAAATTACAATTAAAAGTACATATATATCTATGGCCTCGGTGGATCCGCGCATCTTGGGCGGATTATAAGCGCACCGTCCTGATCATGCGCAGAATGATGATTGGCTGTCAAGTGATTGTCAACATTCGAAACCAGGAAGTGTTGGCAGCCATTTTGTGCCTCGGTAGAAGCGAGGATCTAGAAATTAGTGGAACAAGTGTTCAAAACTCTAGACCTGCTTAGGGGGTCCCACAAGGACCCCAATGGCCCAAAAAAGATTTTTTTGTTGTTGAAAAAACTGAGAAATGTGCGCTGGGTGCATGGATCTGCGAAAAAATAAATAAAAACGAAGCGTGTGCTTGTTTAAAAATTAGCTACGTGGGAAGAAGAAATCCCGGGATCTAAAATATTGCGTTTGAAGCGGGGCGGAGAAAAAAGCGGGGTCCCAAAACGTGTTTTTCCCATGCAATTTTCCATAGGAACCGTTCATCGCGGCTACAGCCCGAACAGCTGAACGGAATTACACCAAATTTGGCAAAGTGGTAGTCTTTGGTTCAGACTTGTGCCTTTTGCTTAAATGCTGTAAATAGGTTCAGTAGTTACCTGAGAAAATTACAATTAAAAGTTCATATATATCTATGGCCTCAGTGGATCCGCGCATCTTACGCGCACTCTAAGCGCACCATCGTGATCACGCGCTAATTGACTGTCAAGTGGTTGTCAACATTCTAAACCAGGAAGTGTTGGCAGCCATTTTGTGCCTCGGTAGAAGCGAGCATCTAGAAAATAGTGTTTAACACGTATATAGGGGGCATGTAAGAAATATTTTGATAATCTAGACCTGCTTAGGGGGTCCCCCCAAAACAAAAATATTTTGGGGGGAAAGAACAGAGAAATGTTTGCTGGGTGCATTGATCCGCCCTAATAAAAAAAAAAAAAAAAAAAAAAAAAAACGAAGCAGAAGCTCCTGTGCTACCTGGGAGGCCAAATCCCGGGGTCTAAAATATTACATTTCATGGGGGTCCAGAGGGGCCCTGTAGCCCGGGGACCGCCATTCCTCAGTGCTACAAAATAAATGGGTGAGGCAGCTCAAAGATCCGTCTATTTTCAGAGGGGGGCCGCGTGGTCTCCATTCTGGAGCAGTTGAAAACCTTGGGGAACACTACCCCCCAGGAGCGGCTCCTGCTGTGTCCCCCGGGACACTGCTGTTTGCTATGGCAGGGAGGTTCCCGCTGTGTCATAGCAAGCTTGAGGGCATATTAACAAGTGCCATTTTGACACAATTTAAAAAAAAAGCCTTAAATGCAGTGAAAATGATATCGCCCTATTTACTAGGTGATGCTAAGATGCATTAATGCATGTTAGTAGCCGGTTTGCTAAGGGCTCGCCACGTATCTCTAATGAGTTGCAATGTAGGTGTTCTCAGTGGCAAGGTAGGTGTTTCTATGAGAATATAAAAAGGAAGAGGGAGGTATGACAATAGCGTTGTATTTACAAGGCGGCCCTGGATTTGAGGACTGATAGCAAAACTCTCCTAATTGCGTTTTATGTTGTATCCTAACATCTGTTCTGAAGTAGACTTAAGCATGTTTAATATGCGAGGTGGATTGATATTTCAAGTCCACAGTCTTATATTAATAAGCTTTCCACTTGCGAACATAAATTATCACTGTATTTCTCGCAATATTGGAAGCATATTTACAAGGACATCGTTAAAATTATTGTCCCTTTAACGTTAGGAAAGTGTCATTATAGCGGCCACAATGGCTTAATAATAGGCTTTTGAGAATTCTTGAGAATTCCAATAGAAGCCCAGGTTTACACTAGAACATTTTAACGCTGTCCTTGATAATATGCCCACAAGCTTGCAATTGCAGGGCGAGAGCCTCGGCTCTCACTCTTGCATAGCAAACGGCAATGTTGAAAAAATCTTCTGGTAAGATAACAGTTGTAGTTTGGTGCTGTTAAAGCAGCCACAATTATAACGCCGTCCTTGTAAATATGCCCCTAAATTTTGTAATGTCGACAATCCCGTCACCCATTTAAATAGGCACAAAGTATTTAGTGAAGTGCATTGTGAATCGTGAAGCAACACTGTCTAATTGTGATCGATAAAGAATTCGAAGAGTTGTGTACTTCTTTTGCTCGTAATGTACATAGGGGCAGATTTACAAGTCCCTTGCGCCACTATTGCATCACTTTTAACATGGGAAAAGTGATGCGAAAGTGGCCCAAGGGGCTTGTAAAACTGCTACACAGTGTTCTGTCTTACTTTGCTTTCCTCTCTGTCATGTAGAGATCCTGGGTAAATTTAACTGTTTCTGTACAGCCAGTAAGTACCTTTCAACCCTACCCCCAAACTGCTTACTGCCTGTTACCATATTAACAGTTCATGGAACACTTAAGTGAGCACACAGGTTACAAGTTCACCACACAATGTTGCTAATCCAAACAGTTACTAAGCTGGAGTTTTTAAAATTTTCCATAGGAACCGTTAATCGCAGCTACAGACTCGGGAAAAGAGCTGGTAAAGAGTTAGCTCAGTATTATACTTCTAGTTATAAATATCATTTCTATTTTTAATTGTTTAATGTTTTCTAAGCATATGATTATCACACTAAATAATAGTGAATGTTGTTTGAAAAAGAAGACGTATATACTGTTTTAAAATTAACTTTTATTAAAACAGCAATAAATTACTAGAAACTTAAAGATAACAATATAATACATAACTAGAAACATAACTTTAACATAACAATATAATAATCAAAATGTGAGATGGACTCCAATGGAAGGAGTCCATGCAGTAACCTGCAAAACAAAAATGAAAATAAGTGTTAGATCAATGTGACTGAATGAGGTCAAAGATCACAAATTAAGGTAACACTTGGCAATATTCGTTTATTTGCACGTCTGCAGTGTCCCTGATATATTCCACCTCTCTCATAGGCCCGCATTGAAGAGGTGTCTGTAGGGAAGTGCCTACTGCGTCAGATTTACAGTATGGACCAACAGGTCTTTAAAATGATTCAGAGATGAGAAAGAATTAGGTGAGAGATTACGTCACTATGCAGGACAATATTGTTTATTTCTAACGCATTTAATTGGAGGCATTGTGTATCTAGGCCGCTCTTCTTACCTTGTGTAGACACTGTGGCGAACAGAGTTCACAACTTGAATTTTGCTTTGGTTCTACACTGCAGACTGTATTAAATTAAGCCTTGATTGACTCGGCAGAATGGACAGCAGCGTCCTTAACATTAAAAGAGAAAGAGAAACAATGTGAGAGAGAGTGAGAGAGAGAACGAGAGAAAACGATATTAAAAGTGTGAGAGAGAGAAAGTAATAGATGGAGCAGGAGAGGTAGTGTTAATACAGGAGAAAATCTTCGTAGCTCACCTTTTTGCCTTCGTTGTGTGTCCAAGCACATGCCGGTTCATAGTGAACCCTCAAGTTTAGTGATCTGAAAGATAGTATAGTGTTGGTAATAGCAGAGTATATACAACTGCACAAGTATATTTCTGCTTTATGTCTTTGAACACTCAGGATACTGTATTACATCAATTTCCACCGCAAAGAGGTGTCAGTGCTCTCTTTTTCTCCCAGAGTACTATACCCCATGCACTCCCACTGCATAGCGGTGAGTTCTCATTACTGCGTACGCAGACTGTTGCACCCCATTGACTCCCAGAGTCCGGAGGTGAGTGCCTTTTCTTGCGCACTCAGGGGCAGATTTACAAGCCTCTTGCGCCACTTTTGCATCACTTTTCCCATGTTAAAAGTGACGCAAACGTGGCGCAAGGGGATTGTAAATCTGCCACTCAGACTGTTGCAACCTATCCATTCTCACTGCCTGGAGGTAATTGTACATTCCTACGCAGTCAAGCTGCTGCACAGTACCCACTCTCTCCGTATACAGGTGACTTCTCGTTGCTTCGGAAACAAGCTTGTTTGCTCACCTTTTGCCATTGGCGTTATTCAAAGAGGGTGCACCACGTGTCAAAGCAGCCTCTCAGACGTTGTTACGAAGACCACGCATCATCGCCGAATCCTCAAACGTTGAGCTGTGGAGGTGTTGGGAGGGGACGCCAATTTGTGAAACACAACTTGTTAGATAAAAAGGAAGATTCCTTGTCGTCATTTCTTTATCAAAGGAGTGAGGAAGTGAGAGAGTGACTGAAAAGAATATTCACATCTCATCTTTCTGTCACCGGTGTGTCTTTCATTACATGCCGGGACATAATGCACTATTAGTATAGTAGTAATGCTTTTTATCCGGTTGTGAAAACAAGTGGTGCGCAGTGATACACGTGGTTTCAATCATCACGAGTGACGGACATTTGACCGATTATAAAAACTTACCTGCTATTGGAAAAAAATACAAATGCAATAAGATACGGTATATAGGACTGCGTACGCCTAAATCGCTGCTTCGCCTTTTTGTATGCAGCCTGCTGCACCCCATCTACTCCCTCCGCTGAGCACCCACGCTGCACTGCTCACCTTTTCGTGGACAGGGCACCTTCTACATCATGCAGTCCCGCTCTGCCACCAAGAAGTCTCACATATGGTGCTGAGTCTTGATATCGCTATGGCTAAGGACATACTCGTGCTCCCTTCATCATCGCAGGTTGCTCACACGCTGAGTCCTTGCAGTACCACTAACTCAGTGACCAAAGAGGCCACGCACGAAGCGGTGGGCCCCCCTGCTCGGTGGTTTGGTCCTACATGAGGTGTCCGTACCACAAGGACGGGCCATCACAGCGCATGCGATGGGAACAACTCGAAAATGGCGTAGAGCACGTGCGCCCCGTCTTTTTTATTCGTAGGGTCACTTGTGTAGTGACGTATGTGCTGGATGGGTGTGGTGTGGGTGTATACCAGCCATGAGGGAGTGTGTGTGCCGTTCTGACAACTAGACCTGGAAGTAAGAAATCACTACAATGGAAATCTGGGCCATGTAGCGCTCTTGTGTTTTCCTGGAGGCGTAAGCGGAGTGGGCTGGACTGACGTATGCCAGTGCTGTGCAAGGCTGTGAACGATGACTCCGGAGGTATGGGCGTGGTTCCGTCGTGAGTTGTATGAAAAATCAACGGATTCGGGTGTCCGTGTTGTAGTGCTGCTGTCACCGGGGTCTTACACGCAAATGTGTCATTATGTCTGTAAAGTCCCACAATATGGCTAACAAGGAAGTTACAGGGTATAATTGACCTTATATTCATCCATAGTTGCACACATAAAAGATGGTGGACATGACGCATTTCTGCGAATATGAATGTTTGTTGTACATTCAGTGGAGTGTTGTAGCTGTAGTAATACAGGGCTGTGAAAGGTTTAGGTTGCAGTTTTTGGCTCATGAAGGGCAGATAATATATATACATATGTGGTCATTCAGGTATACTGTCGAACTTGGTGCTGGAAATCAGTTTTCGAGGCTCGGAATCGCGTCCACATCCTGTTATTGTAGAGTATTGATATAATCTACGCGTTTCTGAAAATGTACTGTAAATTCGGTGCTCATGTAAATTGTTGATATAGTTTTGGGTAGACTTTCCGCTATATAAATATGCTAAAAATAAAAAATAGCACACACTTATAATTGACTATGGAGTTTCTTTGCAGTATTGTAATGATCCACTTTGTACATTCGTATTTGTAGAATGAGCAAAAGAAAGTTATATAATCAAAGTTTTTGTTACTGGCAGAGGTAAGGTGGTTGTATACGCTGTTTATAGTACAATATAATGTGGTAGGGCGCAGTAGCAGCATTTTACAAACCTAATAAGTACACAGACACAGATATTTGAAGTGGGTACGGGCATGTGTGCTCAACTCCATTTTATTACGTTGCTGTTGGTAACAAGTAGGAGAGTAATCATGATATCATACACAGATATTCAATCATAAACGGTTTATGACTTTTGCTGTACAAAGGGAGGAGCACTGTATGTGAAATAATACATAGAAGATTCTATCATAAAGGGTTCATGAGTTGTGGTGCACTAAGGTAGGATCAGTTTGTGTGGAGCCTGTGATGATGCGTGGTTCAGGCAGAGCACACTGGTAAGAATGTCTTTTGGCAACTGAATTTTGCCTTAATAAGGCCACGTGGTGATTATTTATGATGCACTGAGTTAGTGGTACGTATGGTGCTCAGCGTGTTGCCTACTAGACTGCATCATTTGTAATCACGATTGAAATAATAGATGAAACATGTATGGAATACATTATCGAAATATGTATGTTTCAGGGACATTAAGTTCAAGTTGTGACCTGTGGTGTCCGCAGTGTAGACTACCATTGAGTGTGCCTTTGCACTTGCAGCGTGAATTTTGTTTTTCAACTAAACCTAGGACGTTTTTGAAGGAAGGCTACTAAAGGGATATTGTGTAGGTTTGAGGGATGTTTTACTTTGCTTGGTACTGCACTCTATAAATAATGAATGAATGAAGAGTCAGTTGAATTCTGCTTGAATGTCATGTGGCGATGAATTATGGTGCACTGAGTTAGTAGTACCTTTGGGACTGAGCGTGTACATAACCTGTGATGATACATGGTGCGGGCAGGCTGCACTCGGGATGATGTTTTTTTACTACTGAATTTTGCCTTAATAAAGCCTCGAGGCGATTATTTATGGTGTACTGAGTTAGTGGTGCATCTGGTGTTTAGCCTGTGCTCACCCTGTGATGATGCGTGGTCTGAACGGGCTGCACTCAAAGCATTGGACTGTTGGATACTGGACTGCATGTACTTTGAGAGGGGAAAAAAAAGTACCATTGATGGTTATCAATTCTTCAGCAACAAAATGATCAGAATCAGACGATTCTTCCAGTGGTGTAGCTGTTTTTGTCTCCAAAAAAGAAATTCAGGTTTCCAATGAAGAAAAAGTGAGGTTCAAATTGTGGTCTGTGCTGTCCGCAGTGTAGATTGCCATTTAGTGTGCCTGCCTTTGCACTTGCAGCATGAATTTTATTATTCAACTAAACCTATAACTGATATAAAAGAAGTTTTTGAAGGAGGCATACTAAAGGGATATTATATAGGTTTGATAGGTGTTATACTTAGTTTCGTATTGTACTCTGCAAATAATGAATCAAAAGTCTATTTAATTGTGAGTTCTGATGACCGCAGTCTAGGCAGGAGGCAGCGGTTAGCAAGAGCCCACGGCCATGTGGCGTTGAGTAGAGCTGTACAATATTGGTAATTTAGAGTGTGTGCAACCAGCAATGATAAGTGGTACACATAGTTAGTGGCACCTGAAGCAACAATGGTAATAAAATCAAGTTTTCCTATAAATACTTTTTCTCCTTTTACGGGACTAAGTTGCAGTAGATCTCCAAAAACTATGATATGTTTTTCTTTAAATAAGACATCTGAGTCAATACAGCTATAGAATAGATTCAAAGCTGAATTGAAGTTGTGAACCCTGCTGTCCGCACTGTAGATCGAAGGCAGTAGTCAGCGGAGATATCGACAAATGATTTTTGTTAGTTATTTTAACAAAATCAGAACACATACATTACAATTGTCTATGCATTAAATAAATCAAGGTTGAATTCCCTACTGTCTGTAGTGCACATGCAAAGCTGAATTCAAGTTGTGAACCCTGCTGTGATAACTCCTTGAATGGGTCTATTCTTCCCCCCCTGACGTGGGATCCAGTACTGGACACTTTCCCGATCCTGGCCTCTGCTACCACTTTGACCTTGGGTGGCCCCTGTGTGTTCGCACCCATGGTGCTTCCCTGTATAGCTTCAACATGTTTTGACTATATATAGACACTATGTACATTTTATATGCCCTCTGTGTTAGACGCTGCTTGACCCCATATCTTTAAATGCTGATGTATATGCACTGACTGATGGTAATCTACTTGTTTTTCGTTTAACTGTTTCCTTTTCTCCTAAGGGATCGTTGATTTCCCTTTCATTTTTGGGTATTCACCATATAGGTCAATCTCGGATTACACTGTATGCATTCAATGTGCCTTACATTATTTTCTTTTCAGAGTCCTGTAACTTTTGGCAGTTCTCATACCACATACTTGTTACATCTGCGGAAATGGGCTGCATAACTCATTAGCTGTGATCTACAACTACCTGCCTTCACGTAACCCTGCTGTATACTCCACCATTTGTTAGTTCAAGTGCCGTCTGAATAACTGATATTGCTTTATTATTACCTTATACTATTCGCGGCCGGCCCTTTGTGTTAGTGTTACACTACCGGTGATTACAAAAACACTTCAGATCATAAAATCGAAAAGGTAAAAAAGTCCCTTTTTGCGTTCGCTTTTTCTTTCTCTTGTGAGGACTACATAAGAGGATACAACTTATTCTCTCTGTTCCCCTGATCGATTAAGGGAGGGCGAGAGATAGTTGTTTGGGACCCCAGATGATGCCACTGGGCACTTGAATGTGCAAAGATGGGACACCAATCATCCTGAGGTGGTTCTTGCCTACCTGTTTACTTTTTCACTATCTCTGCACCTTCTTGTTTCTTTTTATTAATTCGAGATAGCACGCAAAGAGGCAGGTGTATTTAGATTGATTTCATGAGACATGTTCTTTTCGAAGGCCACAGATTCTATTGTGTTTTTGATAACTATGAATTAGGGGGATTGAATCCTTGTTGGCCTATATAATTTCCTCAGACCCTTTATATTGTATTTTTAATCCAATTGACTTGCCATTTGGTGAAAGTTGGGGCTCAAAGCCATGAAGGTTCATGCAATTGAGCCAGGTTTGTACAATTTTTTACTTGTTGTTTTCAAATAACAGGAATTCTGTCTTGGCGGGGTTGAGCTTCAGTAAGGGGGTGAACATCAAAGTCTGGATGAGGTGCAGGCAGTTTTTAAGGCATTGAATTTGTGATGCAGATGAGACTTTCAAGTAGAGTTATGTATTGTTAGCATATAGATGATAATTGATGCTATTGTATATGTACAGAGCTCCATGTAAAGGTTGAGGATGTTACAGGACAGTATGAATCTTTTGGTACCTGAGGTACCTATGTGAACGAATCAGTGTCTGTTGGAAAGGTACGAGCAGAACGAATGAAAGAGATTGTCTTTGAATCCCATATCAGACTCCAGGGTTTAGATGGGGATAAGATGATCAACTGGGTGGAAGGCAGCTTAGAGGTCCTGCAATATCGTGAGGCAGGTATCTTCTTGATCCGAGGTCAAGAGGTTTTCATCTAGGGTGTGTAAGTTAACGGTCACCATGCTACAGTGTGATCTGAACCCAGATAGTTAGTCATGCCTGTGATGGCTTGCATAGATGTGATCTTGGAGGTGAGCGTAGACTGTTTTTTCAATTATCTTGCTGATAAAGTGTAGGTGAGCGATGGTCCGTAGTTGACAGGCATCAGGGTCTAGCATTGGTCTATTTAGGAGAGGGAACATCTGACCTGCCTTGAGAACTTCTGGGAAGAGGCTATAAGTAACGGAAGGTTTGGCAATGTTGTGTATTG
Organism: Lissotriton vulgaris; assembly: GCF_964263255.1. Taxonomy (NCBI): domain Eukaryota; kingdom Metazoa; phylum Chordata; class Amphibia; order Caudata; family Salamandridae; genus Lissotriton; species Lissotriton vulgaris. The sequence continues at coordinate 733,232,107 of NC_141691.1, read as the reverse complement.
GTGAAAGAGCTTCTCCAGAAAGACCTTTGATAAAGGACGAGTGTAGGGCCTCATCTTCATAGGAAGTGACTTTGAGGGAGTTGAATATGGCAGCTAGATTTGCTAGAGATAGGGCTTTGAATAACGAACACTGTGGGAGTCTAAGAGAAGAGGTGGGTGTAAGAGAAGAAGAAGGCCTGGTGTTGTCAATATGCTGTTAAATCTTCTGTTTTTTTTTCACTGTAGAAGATGTTGATGACATTGCACCTTTCTGTGGGGTGTGAGATAGAAGGGCAATGTAGGGGGCTGATGCAGTGCTTGATTGTCTTGAAGAGCGTTCTGCCTGTGTTGGTGGCTACATTGTTGGTATAGTTTTTTACTTTGTCTAAAGAAGTGACCTACTTAGGTCATCTCTTGTCGAAGGAGGGAAGGAGATTGACCCTAGAACGAATTCATGCAATTGCGCAAATGAATGTACCATCCACACAGAGAGAAGTACGTGCCTTTTTAGGTATTACATCGTATTGTAGACAGTGGATCCCCAATTTTTCACTGTTGGCGAAACCTCTGTTAGCATTGACTCTGAAAGATACTCCGCATCCTCTTCCTTGGTCTGATGAATGTCAGAAAAGTTTTTCTGAACTACGCAATGCATTGTGTTCGGCTCCTGTGTTGGGTACTCCAGACTATAGTAAGCCTTTCACGTTGTACGTGCACGAGAGAGAAGGTTGTGCGTTGTCAGTGTTGACACAACCTTTTGGGGACAAGCAGCGTCCATGTGCGTATTTCTCCTCAACGTTAGACCCAGTTGCTAAGGCGTTGCCGAGTTGTCTGAGAGCTACAGCTGCAGCGGCTGTTTCTATCCGACAGTCTGCTGGTTTGGTATTGGACAATACGTTGATTGTGATGGTCCCACATGCAGTGGATACCTTATTAAACAGGACTAAGACACAGCACCTTACTAGTGCACATCTGTCAGGTTACGAGTTGACATTGTTGGCTAGTCATGTGCACATTAAAAGGTGTAATGTGCTGAATCCAGCTACGTTGTTACCGATCTCTACAGAGACGGATCCTCAGGAACAGCATGATTGTTTTCTTCGTACAGAGGAAGAGAAACGAAAGCTAGAATTGATCTCAGGGATACTCCCCTTACGGATGTTGATGGTACCCTATGGGTAGATGGTTCGTGTTTTAAGCTTCCGAATGGTGAAACGACTGCAGCGTATGCTATTACAACTTTACATACAGTTGTTGAGACAGCACGCATACCACAGAATTCTGCGCAAGCAGCAGAATTGATTGCACTGACTAGAGCGTGTGTGTTGTCAGAAGGAAAGCAAGTGAATGTTTATACCGATAGCCAGTATGCGTTTGGAGTTGCCCATAGTTTTGGGCGTTTGTGGAGAGAGCGTGGGTTCCTTACTTCGCACGGAACCAAAATACAGCATGGGCAGTTGGTGAATGAACTTTTGGAATCTCTCACTCTCCCAAAGCAGATTGCAATTGTGAAGTGTAGTGCGCATAAGAAAGTTGTGGACGATGTTGGTCGAGGGAATGCGTTTGCAGATGAAGTTGCGAAGGAAACGGCGAAAGACATGATGAGCCGTATGTATGTTGCAGGCCCAGCTAATTGGGTTATGGCTGGTGGAATGTGTGAAGACACAATAGAAAGTGTGAAAATGATTCAGGCTGAAGCGACTAAGAAAGAAGTGAGTGTTTGGAGAGAAACTACGGGTATGTTGGATTCGACAGGTTGTTGGGTTGAGTTGTCAGAACACCAGCGATGGCTGTTGCCAGATGCGTATGTGCTCCCAGTGGTTACAATGGCTCATGGAATGGCTCACATAAGTTAAAAGGGAATATGCAAGTTGTTGGCTCCAGTTTGGCAGAATGCTGGAATTCCGAAATGTGCAGAGAACGTGGTGAAACATTGTATGATTTGTCTGAAGTATAATCCTGGTAAGGGAACTCCAACTCCAGCTGGTCATTTTGCTCCTCCGACGTATCCGTTTGAGGTGATACAGCTAGATTATATACATATGGAGAGATGCAACAATTTGAAGTATGTCCTTGTGGTTGTTTGTGCCTTTTCCAGGTGGATAGAGGCCTACCCCCTAAAGGATAATACTGCCTTGTCTACAGCCAAGGTTTTGCTGATAGAGTACTTCCCTAGGTATGGTTTGACGAGAATTGTATGGTCGGACAATGGGAGTGAATTTGTGGGTCAAATCATGAAGAAAGTATGTGCTGGATTGGGAATAAATCAGAAGTTCCATGCAGAGAATCACCCCCAGTCTGCTGGACTTGTTGAATGTTACAATGGTACCTTGAAGCTGAAATTAGCTAAGGTACAAGCGAGCACTGGCCTTACATGGCCGGATGCCTTGCTGTTGGCTCTTTTGTCAACAAGGACGACTGTGCATTCTCGAGTGGGACTCAGTCCGTATGAAATTGTGTTTGGTCGTCCGGCCAATGTTTGGGGTGTGCCTCGTCCAAAAGAATACAGCAGTATTGAGTACCCTATGTTGGTGGATTACTTGCATGACTTGACTGCTAAAATACGTGTTCTCCACCAACAGGTCTATGACAGTCTACCGACAGCAACTGCGGATCCAGGACACACAATTCAACCAGGCGATTATATTCTCACGAAGAACTTTCAACGAACAAAGAATTTGGAGCCGAGGTGGACTGGACCGCATTTAGTTTTGTTAGTGACTCAAACTGCTGTTAGAGTAGCTGGCAAGAAAAACTGGGTGCATGCCACCCATTGCAAAAATGTTTCATTGCCCTTACCATATGACAAGTGGGTGAGGGGAGGTATAGCCGATTCTGAATGTGAAAAAATTCCTAGATTTGTTCCATTTAGTGATGCTCATTTGACATGGACACGGTCGGAATGCGAGGATGATGATGTTCTGCAAGCTGCTGTACCTCCTCATCTAAAGATTGACACCACCAATCCGGAACTTTTATTCAAAGATCCAACTGTACCTGATAAAGAACGCTACGATCTAAGACCGCGAAAGACTGTACATATGGACAAATAAACATGAAACTGGAATATTTTTTTTTAGATAGTGAATTTACACTTTGGCAGATCAAGAAACTTTTTTGCTTTTTCCCTTTTTCGAGTCACCATCCGGACTCAGCTGCAGGGCCACGGTAGGAAGTTCTTAAGGGGTGAGCCGCGTATTGACACAAGGTCTGTGGTTCAGGGTCGTTAGTGCGATCTTGGCGCACACTTAAGTGAAGAAGGAAAATTTCCGTGAGCAGCACGTTAGAGGATGGAGTTTCTTGAGTCTGAAAAATGTGTTAGGAAAGTGGATTCTAAAAACCGAATATGTATATTAGTTCATAGCAAATGTTTTTTAATAATGTGTTTTCTTATGCTTGTGAATATTACGTTAGCTTGTGTGGGTTGGATTCTCTATGTCACACAATTACCGCTCACATCTACCTCCCAACCTACTCTTTCTTTTTCTACTGTTTCTCCACATGAGTTTCATATGTTACCTGAACGTGAACAGACACGAAGATCAGAATTTGTAAACAATTCGTTTATACAGATGTTGCATCAGCATCAGCTAGTCATAAATACCACGAATTGTTGGGTGTGTGGTCTTATGCCACATACTATAGATAAGAGAATGCCATATTTGGTGTTGCCTTTTTCGCCTAACGGGTCAGTTTGGGCACTCCAATCAATGTTTATCTATGCGAATGAAGCCTCTTCTGTACGTTCTGTCAAAGACAATGCAAGTAATAATGCCTTGATACGGGGAATAGTTGATATGATTAGAGATATCGATGCGTATAACGCTATCCCTAGAGATGAGGTACGAGCATATGTTGGTTGGAATAAGACGACTTATAGTGTTAGCTTGACGGAGAAAGAAAGGCAGCGAAGGTCTCCTTCTATTTGGATTATACCCCACCGAGGTCATCTTTGTTTGCAAGGTAATGGTCAGAATCCGAGAGCTCAGCTTGGTAAGAGTTTGTGTGTTCACACATACGTTTATACGTCCCAGAAATCTCCTCCGTTTGTGCCAGCTAAAGGCACGTATTTTGTTTGTCACGATAGAGCATATACATGGTTGCCATCTGATTTTTCTGGTACATGCTATGTGGCATTTCTGCTTCCCCCTACATACACTGCTGCTTTTGACTACCATAAGACAAGATATGGTAGAGGTGTAATCAATGCGAAAGATACTGTCGCACAAGAAGCTGGAGACTTCTTCAAGGGTTTCCCACCCTTTTGGGGTCTTATGACTAATAGTAGGAATATTCGTCAGCTTACGAGAGTGGTTGAGGCCACTATAAATGAGACTGCAGGTGCCCTTAGCAATATTACAGCTGAGCTTCAAGCGGATCGCCTTATGACATTACAGAACCGTTTTGTTTTAGATATTATACTTGCAGATAGAGGTGGGGTATGCAAATTGATTAGATCTAGTTGCTGCGTTTTCATACCAGATAATGCCCCAACAGTGTACCAAGCCATCTCTAGACTACATAAGATCTCTGAGTCTATTCATGTGGACGAAGGAGACTGGTCGTTGATGGGATGGTTATGGGAGTTGTTGTCCAAATGGGGATGGAAGATTCTGATGTTCCTTGGTATGGCGTTAGCTATCCTTTTCTCGTGTTCTTTATGCATTCAGTGTGGTCCCGCCATTTGTAGTCTTTGTGCTACGATCTGTGTGAGAAGACCAGTCCCGAGAGAAGTGAAGGATAATAAGATGATGTTACAGCAACACCTTGATGACCTGATGAGGATAGATATAGACCTAGATTCAGATTGACATGAGTTTAGGTTATTGCCTACGTAATGGCAAAAGGATGGTCTGTGGTTCTGTAATTCTCAAACCTGACTCCATTTTAGTCTTGCCCTCACGTAGGCCAGTGAAGTAGGCCCAACGAACAAGTGGCCTTGCCTTCTGAGTTTGTGCATATATTAATTTGGGTTTTTCTGACTCTGAATGAACTGCAGAGAGAGTAACCCTTTTCACCTGAAACTGACCTTTTGCAAAACCAGTTTCACTAGCTGATCCTTGTCTGAGTTTTTCAATCACTGTTCAGGACCTCGTTAACCTTTAGTTTCCTTGCACATATCTTATCCTAAACAATATCTAAATTGTTTCTTTCCTTAAGACTTTCTTTTCTAAACATGGGTTTTTGCCATGCGTCGTGACTGCCATCTGGTGTTGCCTTTTATGTAGGCCTCAGAAGTTAGTCTGTGAGCAAAGCAGTCTGACCTATTGTGGATCATATATATATATATATATATATTAACTAAGGATTTCTTTGTGCGCTGGAGTTAATTTCAGAAGCTGGCCTTTCACCTGGAATTGACCCTGCCAAGCCAATTTCCCTGCAAGATCGTTATTTACTTTCCCAATCACCATTCAAGACAATTGTTAACTTTTAAGTTTCTTTACGTTTCTGTTATCTTGCACATTATCTGAAACTACTTTTTTGACTGTTTCTTCATTTCATGGGTTACGCTTTCAATTAAGGATTTTGTCCGGGCCTTCCAGATTATTATTTAGATATGCCTAAATATTAACTTGTGGGTTGGGACACTGTAAAATGAGCTTTACTGTATGATGCTGTGTGATGTCATGTATTTTCTATTTGTTGAATTTTGGTGCAGGGGCGTGCATTTTAAATGTACCTTTTTGTGTATAAATAGGGATATCTCGCCTTAGTAAAATTGAGCAGTTTCTTGAGTTGTACACCGTGTTGTATTGCTGGGATTTCTGCTACTAGCTGCAGCTAATAAATTTGATCTCTGACGCCACCTAGAAGTATTCTGTGTCTCTGTATACCAAGGCAAGGGAACCCAGAGGACTTTGGGCGTGTCCCTGGCGCCGCTGGGTATTTGAAAACCCAGTTCTTCAAAGCGGTGTATTTCTATCTCATTGACGTTTCAGCCTTTTTCGGTTAGTGTCTGACCTGCCTTATTCAGAACATACCATTTTCCTTCACCTTTCTATATAGTACAAATTCAAACTGAACACCTATCTCCCCTGTTCACACAGGCACTGTCTGCTCTACTAACCTTCTGTATGCCTTTCTAGCTCCTGAACTATTAAGCATGACTCTGTTGATGCCAATGTGAGGGTGAAATGTATGAGTAACTGGCCCTCTACTGGTTGCAACTGAAATGCATAGTGGCAGCAGACATGTCCGTGCATTGACGAATTACGATTTTGTTGCTGTCTATAACTAACAGAAGCTTCTTAGCTTTTGGATGTGACCTGGGATAACAATGTGCTTAATAATTTTTTTTTCTTTTGTTAATTCATTCACTTGCACAGATAACTTTTGTTTACAAACTCTGAATGCAAGAATACACCGTATACACCAGTGGTAGCTGCTCCCGGGAAGCAGTAGTGGGGCGTGTAAAAAAAAAAATCCTGTCGGTCGACCGGCAGCCTCCTCTCCTTTGCCCTCTCCATCCTCTTCCTTCTGTAGTGTTGTGATTTGTCTGAGCGCCGGGGTTCTGCGCTCAGATTGGGACTGGGAGCCTGGGCACGTTTTTCTCCTACGCTGTACAATGCAGCCTGTGGAAAACATGCAAAGTATGCATGTTTGTATGGCCAGCCCAAGACAGCCGGCCAAACACTCATGCGCACTTAGAGAGTGCCACCACTCCTTCCCCCTGCTCTGCCCAGCCTCGGCCAGGAAAACTGCCTCAGCACGGAAAAATGATAATAACATTGCGTTATTATCATTTTATTTTTCCTTTTTTGTAGTGCTGAAAGGCAGTGGGGTAACGCTCCGTCGCTTTAATGGAGGAGCCGCCCTGGTATACACTTGCACAACATGTAATGAGGAAATGTCACTGCTTTTCATGATCCCAGTCCATATTACCAAAAGGCACACACATGAACACACACACCCCCTTTCCCACACACGCCACACATTAACCCCACCATTTGAGCAGTTCCCTTCCTACATTGCATTAATGTGAACAGAAAACCCCTTAACTAATAAAAAGCCGAAACTAGGAGCCACACAACCACTAGTACATAAAAAGAATGTCTTTCAAGAGGAAATGTAGACCTTTATTAGAACAGTTAGTAACTACTATTGCTTAATACACGTTATATAGAAAGGATTCCAAGTAGATAGGTTCATATGGTATTTGCATTATTAATTACTATTTATTTAAATATGACTTTATACAAAGTGAATTGGCAACTGGTTATTGGTATTCATTTATAGTGCCCATTGTGATGTTTGTGGTGGGTTTGTATCCCACTGAACTGTTTTATTAGGATTGCAGCTTGTAAAGTGTAGGTTACACAAGAATCACTGCAGCGAATGCATTAACACAACGTGAAGTCAGTCTAGTGCCAGCCCTTACCTCATAAGCTATCTTCAAATGTGTTCTCTTAGTGAGTACACTACTAAGACAGACTCTGTTGCTGCCAATGTGAGAGTGAAATGTATGAGTAACTTACTCTACTGTGTGCAACTGACATGCATAGTGGAGAAGTCACTAGCAGCAGTTCTGTTGGATCGCAATGGCCAGAATCACTGATCAGGTTGCTCTCGGTGCTATTTCATATCATCTGAGGCAAATAGCACAAGGTTTCCTTTACCGCATTATCAAGAAAAACATTTCAGGTACTGGAATTGTGAGAGAGTAACGTTTATGCATGTTTTAAGAGATGATCTACAGTAGTAATACAAAAACTATAATACACAATCGCACCACAACACATTTTTACATTTTAAAGTCATAACCTAATACCATAATAATACAACTGTAACACATGAGGATAACAGCATAACAACAATACTCCAATATTTAAAACATGACGACAACGCAATGACACAACACAGCATCAACACCACAATAAGCTAACGTAGCACAAAAATACAACACAATGGCAAACCACAACACAAAAACACAACTACAGTACAACAAACCCTTGAGGCAACAAAGCACATCAATAAGACAACACAACACCATCAAACAATAGCACAGAGATGAAAACACCAATATAACAAAAAACCTCAACACATTAACAAGAAGACATAAATACAAGCACAACAGAAAATAGAAGAAATACAAAATGCAACTGATCTAACACCTATATATCTTAGAAAAACGCATTAACTCCAGAGAGCCGTACAAACACAAGCATCTAACACCAAACAACACAGGACCACAACACAATGTAACATACCACAAAGATGTAAACAAAAAACATCCACACTGCACACAACACCAGACAACACTCTAACATTCCAAGAAAAATGTTGCATCGTGTTCATGTGCTGCAGTTTTGTTTTTTGTAATGAATTGTGCTGTTGTTTTAGTATACTTGTGATTGCATTGTCGTGGTGTTATCTGTTGTTTTCAAAAGTGGTGGTCATGCAGATTTTGAGCATGCACACACTTGAACCAGATGATGCTCCCTTAGTGCTGTCCTTGTTCTGGGTCTCGCATTCACTTTAGTTAAAGAGCCCCATTGAGAGCTAAATGTAGTCTCACGCATTGCGTTTGTGATCTATAGACAAATACACAATCAATGCAATAAGTGTTCCTAAAAACACTAGATGAGGATGAGAAACTTCATCAATCACTCTATCAGGCCCAAGCTGTAGAACTGTGTGTTCCAAAAGTCTCCAACTATCCTCCGATTTGCGTCAGCTGTTATGGCACACACTACTGCGCGCTGCACTTTGCAATTCAGGCGCTGCTTCATTTTTAAATATCTCCGTTTTTGTTATTTAGTTTAAAAGTTAATTTGGATTCTGCCTTGTTTTTAGCTCACCTGCCGCATTGCTTACACTTTAATCTGTGCCCCCCACCTCGGTTTCAGCGGGCTGGCCATCGCGTTGAGGGAAACTTGGAGCGCCATCTTGGGGGCTGAGAGGGGTCGCTTGAGATATTGGACGAGCGCTCTAGCAGTCAGGCTGACTGGCTAGAGGCAATCAGGTGCGGACTATTGTGGACTATTTAGATCTCGAGTAAAGGTGGTTTGCCTGTTAAGGCACACACTACTGCGCGCTGCGCTTTGCAATTCAGGCGCGGCTTCATTTTTAAATATCCCCATTTTTGTTATTTAGTTTAAAAGTTAATTTGGATTCTGCCTTGTTTTGAGCTCACCTGCTGCATTGCTTACACTTTAATCTATGCCCCCCACTGCGGTTTCAGTGGGCTGGCCATCGCGTTGAGGGAAACTTGGAGCGCCATCTTGGGGGTTGAGAGGGGGCGCTTGAGATATTGGACGAGCGCTCTAGCAGTCAGGCTGACTGGCTAGAGCCCTATATAATCCTAGTATGGTGGCGCGCAGCGTGTGCGCGCTGCGTGTGCGCCGTAGCATCGCCGGAGACACAACAGAGTCCAGCCGTCTGCGCCCGTCCTCGCTGAGGACGGGCTGGTCGGGCGGTCATCTGGGGTAGTTGTGGGGGCTCCCTCTCCTATCAGGTACTCCTGGCATGCTCTGCTGAATCTCCAGCCGACCAGGATGTCCTGCCATCATAAATTATGTCCAGAGGATTTTCTTACTTCACCCCCATGCGTTTGCTTTTTGACAGACTCCGCTAGGTCTGTTTCTTTCCCTGGCCCTAGTCCGGCCGCAAAAGATTATACTACGGCCAGTTGTGCCTTAAGGGAACATGGATTTCTTTTAAATGCACAATCTATTATAAAACATAATGTTGCCTTTAAGGACTTTGTCCTAGACAGAAAACCCTCTTGGGTTTTTGTTACCGAAACCTGGGACAAAGATTCCTCGGGCCGTGATCTGGTGGAAGCTGTCCCAGAAGGCTACACATTGGTCAGGCAGGATAGAGTAGGACGGATAGGGGGAGGGTTAGACATTCTGTTCAAGGAGGGTCTTGTATGTCACACCATCTCCTTAACTGACCTTCATGAAGCCTTTCAGGCCCTTTATTTTTCTTTAAATGGTCCTTATGTGATCTCATTTACGGCTATCCTCATTTATAGACCACCGGGGTCCAGAAAAGATTTTGCACAAAATCTGCTCGGCATTTTAGAACCCTACTTCGGCTGTGAGCATCTAACAATTTTGGGGGATATGAACTTCCATTTGGAGAATTTGGAGTCCATGGAAACCCTCTCCCTCCTTGATGCCTTATCTGCCTGTGGGTTACAACAGCGAGTAAAGGGGGCTACTCATCAGGCAGGTCATACGCTTGACGGGATCTTTTCGAATGACGGGAGGCTGACCGTTAAAGACCCGTTTCCCCTCTCGTGGTCTGACCATTTTGCTGTCCCGATAGAGTTAACCATTACTCCCTTGAATAGTAAAGCAAAACATAGGAGTAAAATGGTATCTCGGAGAAATTTTAAAAATATTTCTAATGATCCACTTGTCCTGAGGATCCCTAGTGAGGCCATTTTTTCGGGAGGAAGATGTAGGCAGGGCCGTACATCAACTAGAAACCGCTGTCGTAGCAGCAATAGAAGAGCTGGCCCCGGCCTCCATGCGCTACTGCGCCAGGAAAAGACCATCGGCCCCCTGGTTTTCTGAGTCGTTAAGGCTCCTTAGGCAGGGAGTCAGGAGACAGGAAAGCCTCTGGCGGACCTCCTGGGACCTTAAGGATAAAGTAGCCCATAAAACATTACTGAGGAGATATAAGGCTGAGGTTATTAAAACCAAGCAGGAGTATTTCACAATTTGTACCACCTCCCTGTCCTCCCCGAAAGATCTTTTTAAAATCGTGGATTCTCTTACCTCCCTGCAGATGCCTGACCCCGTTGTTGGGTCTCAACAGCTTTGCAATGACATTGCCCAATTCTTTCAATCTAAAATTGGAGATATCCACTCAGCGTTAGAGCTACAGAAGATCTCATTATCCACCCTTCCCCCTCCCTCCTCCCCCCCCCCATATTGATGGCAGAGGTTTCTTCACAGGCTAGCCTGTGTAGCTTCCCTCCCCTTTCTCTATCTGATATGGAGAGGCTGCTTAGCAGGATTAAGTCGAGCTCCCCGTTAGACCCCTGCCCTCTTAAGCTCCTAAAGCAGTGTAAGGAGACTCTGCTGCCGCCACTCTTGGAGATTATGAACAAGGCCATGAGGGAAGGTGTTTTTCCATCGCAGTGGAAGAGGGCAGTGGTGAAACCACTGCTGAAAAAACCTACGCTGGATCCTGGGGTGTTAAAAAACCTCCGCCCCATCTCCCTGCTCCCAGCCCCTGCGAAGATGCTGGAAATACATCTGAACCAGCATCTTTCAGCTTTTCTGGAAAACTCCGACCTTTTAGATAATTCGCAGCATGGTTTCAGGAGGGGGTACAGTACGGAGTCGGCCCTCACCACTGTGCTCGATAACATCCGCACTAGGGTGGATAGGGGCCAGACTACCCTGCTTGTCCTCCTGGATCTACAGCTGCGTTTGATACCCTCTCTCCCTCGGTATTAACATCTCGACTGAGGGAGATAGGGGTGAAGGGGTCTGCACTTGGTTTGCTGACCTCCTTCCTTGATCAGAGAGAACAGAGAGTCAAGCTGGGAGAGTTTCTATCTCCATCCCTTTCTGTGCACTGTGGGGTTCCTCAGGGGTCGGCATTAAGTCCGACCCTTTTCAACATTTATGTAACCCCACTAGCCAGGCTTATTAGATCTTTTGGGATGGAGGTAGTCTCCTATGCCGACGACACACAGATTCTGGTGTCTCTCGCACAGTCTGTCACCTTGACTGCCTCCAATTATAGATCTTGTATGGAGGCAGTCGCCCAATGGATGATTAACAACTCATTGAGGCTTAATGGCGAGAAGACGGAGATTCTGGTGTTCGGAGGGAAGGAGGAGATATTGTCGGCGGAATGGTGGCCCACCCTGTTGGGAGCCTGTCCAGCACCCACGGGACTAGCTAAGAATCTGGGTGTCCTGATTGACCCTCTGCTTAGTATGCAGCAGCAGGTAAATAGAACAATCGCTACCTGCTGGGGTGTGATCCACATTCTAAGGAAGATCAAACACTACCTGTCTCCGCAAGCGAGAAAACAAGTAGTGGTAGCTCTTATAGGGTCGAGACTGGACTATTGTAATGCACTGTATGCAGGGATCAATAAGGGCCTGCTGCAGCACTTACAAACGGTTCAGAACGCAGCAGCGAGGTTTGTTTTAGACCTGCCCAGACGTTCCTCAGCCACTGCTGCCAGGAAACTCCTTCATTGGCTTCCGATGGAGGACAGGATCCTTTTCAAAATTCTCTGCCTGACATATGGAGCCTTGGCGACAAATAGGTCAGGAGGAATTGCTGACCTTCTGGTCCCTTATTGCCCATCCAGAAACTTACGTTCTGTCAAGAAGTCTCTGCTACGTACGCCCCGCATTAGGAGAGCTAAGTGGGGGGGCAGAGCTTTCTCGACTCTAGCACCGAAATGGTGGAACACCCTACCGAATGAAATTAAGTCTCTGCCTACTCTTCATGCCTTTAGAAAGGCATTGAAGACTCGTCTTTTTGCCAAAGCCTACCCGTAGTTTTTGTCTCTGCCTTTTTTGAGGACTCTGGTCTGTTAGGCGCCTTGATGCCTTTGGGTTTTAGTTGCGCATTATAAGTTGCTTTTTCATTTCATTTCAGCAGAACGGAACTGAAAGAGCTAGTTTTTAGGTCTTGCCTAAGCAATCCCATTAGGGATGCTGGCGAGATTATAGTAAGGCTTTCAAAAAGTGTACCCAAATTGCGGATTAGGTACAGTTCATGTGAGCCGGGCTCGTGCACATCGCACACCATCGGCATCAGACTCAGACTTCAAAGGAAGCCGCTCCCCCCACACAATGCCGAGAGCTTGTTTAGGCAGAAGGCATTCAAGTGGAACACATCAATCACTCTCTCGGCGCTGCGTTGCTATATCTCCAATGTGTGCTTTCCATTACCTCGTGCTGCTTCTTTCATTTCTTTTCAAGCAAGCTCTCCATTGTCTGTCTCTCTCCCCTCCCGTGTTGCTCTCTAAGCTTTGGTTACTAGGCGGATGCGTCACCGCGCCACCTGCGCGCAGTGCTTCACCCTGTCACCGAGTATGTGCAGCAGCCGGTTCCGCCAATGACCCAGACGCTCCTGCGAGCACCAGGCTTATGGCCGCCTCTGTGAACGGTGCTTTCAGAGCTTTCTTTCAGAGAGCAGCTGAAACACATGCATTACTATTCTTTTCATGCCCCTGGTCTGAACTGATGCCTGAATGTCCGTTTCCATGTTGGTGAGCTCCCAATTAAAGCTCTCGACACTATCTTTGGTTTCCTATGGCCCCAAATCTCAACTGCGCTTGTATCTAGGTCAGTGGGGAAACCTGAGAGATAGCTAACCCTGAGCCAAGGACAGAGGGCCTCGTCTGTATTTACTGTTATGACATCACTCGTCTTTCAAAGGAATCCGCTCCCCCACCACAGCAATGCAGAGAGCTTGTTTTTCCTGTGGCACTCGTGCTTTCACTCGCTCCCTTTCTCCTCCCACCCAGCATGTCTCTGTCTTGCTGCCCCGCCCCACACCTCTCCCCACCATCACCACTGGTTTAAAAATTAGGCTCCTTTCAGCGTTTTATAAAAGTTTTGAATCTGTGCTTCAGCAAACCTGCATCAATGACAATCGGTTGTGTACCTTGGCTGTAATATCTCTTGCTGTTGTTCTGATGCCCCTTTCAATTGTGGGCTTTGCAGACATATATTTTAATGCTAATTTTTACAGCACAGAGGCACTTTACAAACGTACTTACGCTCATGCTCCAGTGCAGTATCGTCATTGTATTTATTCATGTGCCAAACATTATTCCCATTTTGCTACGTTGCAACTGCCTCTATGTATTTACTTCTATATGGGGCGCATCCCAAGAATATAGCCAGCAATGCTCATTTGCAAGCAGTAATACATTCCCTCACAGCAGTAAACACCCCAGCCAGCCAGTATGTAGCTACTAGCCCCAGAAAGTACAGACCTGAAGCCAAAAAACTTGAGGTGTAAGCAGGCGCACTCCAGCACGAACAACAAATTTAGGGCATATACAGTATCTGGTATTGCATGAATCACGTTCTAGTCCTGACCGGTCTGATCACACTGAGTGATCCTGGGCAAATGCACAACAATTGTCGTGCTTTCACATGCTCCCTTTCTCCTCCCACCCAGCATGTCTCTGTCTTGCTGCCCCGCCCCACACCCCTCCATACCGTCACCACTGGACTCGTGCTTTCACTTGCTCCCTTTCTCCTCCCACCCAGCATGTCTCTGTCTTGCTGCAACCGCCCCACACCCCTCCATACCGTCACCACTGGACTTGTGCTTTCACTTGCTCCCTTTCTCCTCCCACCCAGCATGTCTCGGTCTTGTTTCTACTGTCTCAGAGGCTAATTTCTATACGGATAGGTATTGTGGGCTACATTGCAACTCCGCACCCAAGAAGGATTTTTTTATAAACAGCCTCTGGTTGGCACTAACTGCTTCAAATCAGCGCATTACAAATAACTTGAAGCAGCTACATTTCACCACCACCTAACACTCCCCACCCAGCTTTTCCTATACTAGGACTGCCTCCACAGATCAAAAGCCTGCAGGGTGAGAACAAAAGCTCTACAAATACAGGAGAAAAAAATCATACACGCCAACAGATTGGCTCTAGAGTCAAAGCGGTACAAAAGGGGGTGGTGATGGACGGAGCACCTGAACCAATCAAACACTCACACCCAGTCAACAGATCTGGGTTTAATCCATCACCGTTCTTTAGCCCACTCTGCCACCCGTCCATCATCCCCTTTTGTATCGCTTTGCTCGCCCTAAGTTGGCAGGGTATGCTCAGACGTGAGTCGCTTGCTCACTTGGCCACTGGATTCAAGATAGCCTGGCTGATGAGGATTATGCATCCGAAACCGGTCCCAGGATGCTTGTTTCCGGTCCAGGGAAGACATGGCTTGTCAGTTCGGGCTGGACTGTTCCCATGAGGCACAGGGTCAGACTGATTTGCATATGGCCATGTCTGAACTGGGGTGGCTGAGTGAGCTAAAGAATGGTGATGGATTAAACCCAGATCAGTTGACTGGGGGTGAGTGTTTGATTTGCTCAAAAGCTCCGTCCATCATCCCCTTTTGTACCGCTTTGTTCGTCCTAAGTTGGCAGGGTATGCTCAGACGTGAGTCCCTTGCTTACTTGGCCACTGGATTCAAGATAGCCTGGCTGATGAGGATTATGAATTCGAAACTGGTCCCAGGATGCTTGTTTCTGGTCCAGGAAAGACATGGCTTGGCAGTTCGGGCTGGACTGTTCCCATGAGGCACAGGGTCAGACTGATTTGCATATGGCCATATCTGAACTGGGGTGGCTGAGTGAGCTAAAGAATGGTGATGGATTAAACCCAGATCAGTTGACTGGGGGTGAGTGTTTGATTTGCTCAAACGCTCTGTCCATTATCCCCTTTTGTATCGCTTTGTTCGCCCTAAGTTGGCAGGGTATGCTCAGACGTGAGTCCCTTGCTCACTTGGCCACTGGATTCAAGATAGCCTGGCTGATGAGGATTATGAATCCGAAACCGGTCCTAAAATGCTTGTTTCCGGTCCCAGGAAAACATGGCTTGGCAGTTCGGGCTGGACTGTTCCCATGAGGCACAGGGTCAGACTGATTTGCATATGGCCATGTCTGAACTGGGGTGGCTGAGTGAGCTAAAGAATGGTGATGGATTAAACCCAGATCAGTTGACTGGGGGTGAGTGTTTGATTTGCTCAAACGCTCCGTCCATTATCCCCTTTTGTATCGCTTTGTTCGCCCTAAGTTGGCAGGGTATGCTCAGACGTGAGTCCCTTGCTCACTTGGCCACTGGATTCAAGATAGCCTGGCTGATGAGGATTATGAATCCGAAACCGGTCCTAAGATGCTTGTTTCCGGTCCCGGGAAGACATGGCTTGGCAGTTCGGGCTGGACTGTTCCCATGAGGCACAGGGTCAGACTGATTTGCATATGGCCATATCTGAACTGGGGTGGCTGAGTGAGCTAAAGAATGGTGATGGATTAAACCCAGATCAGTTGACTGGGGGTGAGTGTTTGATTTGCTCAAACGCTCCGTCCATCATCCCCTTTTGTATCTATCTATCTATCACCCTCACTCTATCTATCTATCTATCTATCTATCTATCTATCTATCTATCTATCTATCTATCTATCTATCTATCTATCTATCTATCTATCTATCTATCTATCTATCTATCTATCTATCTATCTATCTATCTCCCTCACTCTATCTCTCTATCTATGTATCGCCCTCACTCTATCTCTCTATTGCCCTCACTCTATGTATCTATCGCCATCACTCTATCTATCTATCTATTGCCCTCACTCTATCTATCTGGGTGTCTATTGCCCTCACTCTATCTATCGCCCTCACTCCATCTATCTATTGCCCTCTATCTATCTATCTATCGCCCTCACTCTATCTATCTATCTATCTATCTATCTATCTATCTATCTATCTATCTATCTATCTATCTATCTATTGGCCTCACTCTATCTATCTATCGCACTCACTCTATCTATCTATCGCATCACCACAGCATCAATAAGCACCACCACAGCATCACTCAGGGGCACCACAACATCACTTTGCGCTCCACAGCATCACTGAATGCCACGGCATCACTCGTCGCCACCACAGCATCAATCAGCGCGACCACAGCATCAATCTGTGCAACCATTCAACAACAACTGGTTCAAATATGTTCTCTCAATGTTTCAAGCTTTATTACAAATGCCACAAAAAGATGTTAATATTTCACTTCTGTTCTTGGATTTTCGTCACAATAAAATACACTGAACATAATCTTCACAAAAGTTATTTAGAAAAGTTTAAGCTATTGCCATTTTAAATTACAATAACTTTTATTTAAGTATTAATTATAAAAAAAATAAAAGCCATTGGTATTTGTAATATCAATACATCTAAGTCACGTAAATACAACACATATTGCATTACAAATGCTATAGGTGTCACATTTGCGAAGGTAAAAACTATTGCCATTGTAAATGACAAAGCTATTAATTTTGCTATTTTCAAAAGCAATACATGAATAAAAAAATTGTCATTTACAATACCAATAGCTCAAACTTTCCTAATGCGAGACCTATTGCATTGCAAATGCTTGTTACATTTAGGGGCGGCTCCTCCTACCATGGTGTTCGGTCACTGCCTCAGAGTTCAGGGGTGTTTGTTATTCTTAAATGAACACATATACTTCCTCTAGCTCTCACTCTCATTGTTTGTCCCAAGGTCCCAAGTACCATATACGTTCATTTCATGATAATCACACTGGGGAGTCACTGGCCCACCCCTTCCTTAACTCGGAATTCTTAATTCACACCTTGACGGTTGGAAAGGTGGTAAAGGCACTTTGTAAAACAGAACTGCCTCAGGTTTAATGGTCACCTCGCTTCTGGTTTTAAGAACACAACTTGAGCCCCCAGACTCATTTAAAGTTCTGAGCAATCAGTGTTAGTCTTCGCACAAGATGGAATACATGGGGAACAAAAATAACATTGACACCTACCTGAATAAAAATGAAATAAGCTACTCTTCAAATTTTACTTAGTTTACCTTTCACTGCTGGAGCAACACAATTCTTGTGAAGGAAAATGAATGGAGAATAGGCAAATGAAGGCTTTTCATAAAACATGCATTGAAGCCATATTTTTTAAACAATCCTGGAGCTGCTTTCATGCTGCGAAAGCTGCTCCAGGATTGGTGGGGGCAGGCTCACCCAGCAATCATTTTGAGGCTGGGGTCCTGTGCCAGCTATCACCAGGCTGTTTCACAGCCTTTAGATTGCTGGGTCAACAGTGCGCATGTTGGGCTGGCCGTCGCAAGACGGCCAGCCAATCTTTCATGTGGACTGTACGTTTGTAATGTGCGTTCGACACCCTCTCCCCTGCCATTCTCACATCTCGGCTGAGGGAAGCGGGTGTTAGGGGACCGGCCCTGAGCCTCCTCAATTCCTTTTTGATTGAAAGGGAACAGAGAGTGATGCTTGGGAACCACCTCTACCCTGCCAAGTCATTGCAGTGTGGGGTGCCACAAGGGTCGGCCTTAAGTCCGACCCTGTTCAATATCTATGTGGCCCCCCTGGCAAGACTAGTGAGATCTCAGGGGATGGAGGTGGTGTCCTACGCAGATGACACCCAGATTATGGTGTCTCTGGCTCACACCTCTGTCAGTACATCTGCCGCCAGTTTCAGGGTATGCATGCAGTTTGTGGCAGACTGGATGACTATAAACTCCCTCAAACTAAACGGCGAAAAAACGGAGGTGTTGATCTTTGGGAAGGACCAAGACGTCTGGTCGAGCGAGTGATGGCCTTCTTCTCTTGGCATCTGCCCCTCTCCCTCCCAATCTGCCAGAAATCTGGGTGTAATATTTGACACCTCGCTTTCTATGTCCCTACAAGTCAATAGGACCGTGGCCACTTGCTGGGGTGTGATCAGGATACTGAATAAAATCCGCGGGTATCTCTCCCCCCAGGCGCGTAAACAAGTTGCAGTTGCCCTGGTGGGCTCGAGGCTAGATTACTGTAACTCTCTATATATGGAAGCCAATAAAAGCCTGGTACACCGACTGCAGATTGTGCAGAATGCTGCTGCGCGCTTTGTCCTGGACCTTCCGAAAACTTCCTCTGCCACTTTGGCCAAGAAAAACCTTCATTGGCTTCCCGTGCAGCAAAGAATTTCTTTTAAAATTCTGTGTCTGGCCTACAGAGCATTGAAAGAAGGTCCCTCAAGTGCTATTGGCTCTCTTCTAATGCGTTATGCCCCCACAAGAAACCTTCGCTCTGCGGGACTCTGTCAACTCGTTGTGCCCCGCTTCAAACTTGCTAGATGGGGAGCCAGAGCTTTCTCCGTGGTTGCCCCGCAGCTTTGGAATTCCATCCCCATTGAAATAAAAACTCTCCCTTCATTTGAGTCATTTAAAAAGGCCCTCAAAACCGGCTTCTTTAAAAGGGCCTACCTATAAGAGAATAGGGTAGAGGGGGGGTCCTAGCTTCTGCATTTGATTTAGGCGCCTTGACGCCCATCGGGCTAAGTCTGCGCATTATAAGAACAGCTTCATTCATTCATTCTGTAGACCAGTGATGTCATCCTGCATTTGCAATGGTAGGATTCAACCCTTCCCCCATCCCCACCCTCGCATGCTACACAGTGCAGTGTTATGAGGAACTACAAGGGTTTCCCCATTGATTCCGAAAACGTTTACCGATCGATGGTCCCAGTTACTCCTTGTGGACATTTTTTTGATGATTTCAGGATGAACCCATGTATTTGCAGCACTTCTAGAGTGCATTAGACCACACAAAGCATCAAAGTGCTATGCTGGAGTGAGAACTGTGTAGAAGACGGCAGCTCCGAACAACAGAATCGCCCCCCCCCCCGAAGAAAGATTCATCCGCAAAAAGACAGGTTTTAGCATGCTTGCCGAACAACAGGTAAGAACAAAGGCATCTGATATGTGCCAGAAGGGAGTTCCAGAGACTGGAATCTGCCACAGTAAAGGCCTGTTCTCCCACCTAGCTTTCTTGCACCGAGGAGCCGCCACCATATTTTGTCCAGCCGAATGCAGTGGTCATACCAATTCAGGGTTGTCCTGAGATAAAT
The DNA here is from genome assembly GCF_964263255.1 of Lissotriton vulgaris. Classification (NCBI taxonomy): domain Eukaryota; kingdom Metazoa; phylum Chordata; class Amphibia; order Caudata; family Salamandridae; genus Lissotriton; species Lissotriton vulgaris. The sequence continues at coordinate 733,212,518 of NC_141691.1, read as the reverse complement.
CAATCCCTGAGAGTGAAGGGCTTTGTGAATCAAGTAGAGTGTTTTAAAGAGCACTCGCTTCTTTACTGCCAGTCAATAAAGAGATCGAAGTCCTTCCCTAACTGAGGAGAGTTTGGGTATTCCCAGAACAAAGTGTGTGGTAGCATTCTGGATGATTTGGAGCTTACTTAAGAAATATTGGTTGGCATATAAATAAAGGGTGTTACAGTAGTCTAAACGATAGGTGATAAAAGCAAGGACCACTGACACCCTTAGCTCTTTTGGAAGAAAAGGTAATATTTTCTTCAGAATACCAATCACCCAGAAGCAAGAACTCACGGTTCTATTTATCTGGGTGTTGAACAACAAGCTGTTATAAAAATCACACCCAGATTTTTTGCCGCAGCCACTGGGGTGGGGAGAATTCCACCTGTTTCTGGCCACCAACGCTTAGTCCAGATGGAACTGTTGGCTCCAAACACCAAGATCTCAGTTTTTCCCCATTCATTTTGAGCCAGTTCTCCCTCATCCATCTACTGAATCCCACATGCAGGCCCTAAATCTGTCCACGACCTCATCCTAGTCTTCAGAGATGGACCCGATGATCTGGGTATCGTCCTCATAGGAAGATGCCTGGAAACCAAAAGAACATACCAGTTTTGCTATAGGAGCGACATACATGTCAAATGAAGTGGGGCTCGAGGAACCCCACAGGGAAGCTGAAAAGAGGGTTCTCTGAAATATCCGCAGCTGACTGTGATTTTTCTGTTCCATTGGAATTATTCCAACAGTTTGAAAGGCACGTCCTTCAGCCGGGAAACCGCCATTATTGCACGGTTATAACCATGCATGACCATTACCACGCATCCTTTAAAACGAACATGCCTTTACCACGCATGTCTGTTACCACAAAGCATTTACCATGAATATGCCATGGTAAAGGCATGTTTGTTGTAATGTATGTTAATGGTCATGGTTAGGAACTCGGGTTGGGCAGGGGACTGCTGCAGGGGGGTGACTTTAGGGATTAGGGCAAAGAAAATGGGCAGAATTAGGGTTCAGAGCGGGGCAGGGAGCTGCTGCAGGGGTCGTTTTAGGGCTGGTGAGGGGCTAGGCAAAGGGTTACGGAACACAGGGTTGGGCAGGGGACTGCGGATGGTGTTGCAGCTTTAGAGCTTAGGGCCAAGAAAGGGGACAGAATTAGGGTTCAGGGCCAGGCAGGAGGCTAAGGCAGGGGGCAGTTTTAGGGGTCTGGGTCAGTTACAGGTTTACCACGCAGCCTTTAACTCACCTCTGCTTCTCAGGACCCATCAGGCTCGCCCTTGGACCGGCGAACTTGGTTTAGAGGCAGTGCAATGGGCTGTGGCATGGCAACGTTTTCTCTACTTCTGGCCTATCTGTCCCGTCATAAAATGGATGTCCATTCACAGTGTCTATTTAGCACTGGGACTGGATCACGTGGGGTGAAACAACAAAAACCCAGAATGTTCATGGCAGTGCGTCACAACAGCACAGATGTCTTTAACAAGGTAATGCCTTTACCGCAAATGCCAATTGAGCACCTATATGCCCTTATGAACCATTCCTTTTTAACAATATTATTGTGGTAAAAGCATGCGTGGCAAAGGCAAATACGTTGTAAAAATTATTGTTCAAAATGCATGCATGGTAATGACGCATACGTTGTATGGGCAGCAATGTAAAGGTGTGCTTGGTAATTGCATGCGTGGTCATACAACAACACCTTCAGCCTCGCCTGTCGCAGCCTCTGCACAAACAATGATTGAAACATGGTGTCAAAAGACTCTTGATATCAGACGTCGCTATAAGCGCTAATTCGGTACTATGATTCTTCCCGAACCCATTCTGAGAGGGGTACAGGACTTCCTGATCTAGTAAGTACTTAGCTAGTTCCTGGTTTAAATGCTTCTTCAAGATCTAAGCAGGAGCAGGCAATAAAGAAATAGGGTGCACGTTTTTTTAATCGCTTGAGTCTCCATCTGGCATTTTCTTTAAAGGAACGACAATAGCCTCCTTCCAGCCCTGAGGGTATACCCCTGAGTCTAGGAAAACCCAGTAAATATTTTCCAAAGCCTCTGCCATAATGTCTGAAACCAAACGCAGGACCCTGGGGGGACAGGGGTCATCGGGAGAACCCGAGGTTGTGCCATCTAACAAGATTTTAAGTTTAGGCACAGTCAGCAGGGAGAACCTGGTTAAAACCATTCAGGATAGAAGGCTCAGGGGCGCCACCTTTCTCCCGAGAGGCGGCAATATCCCAGAATCTACAAGGATATTGGTAATCAGTGGAAATTCTGCATAAATGTTCATGATCTCTGCCTTGAAAAATGCTGCTACCTTATTGCAGAAGACTTGGAAGTTTTTCACTCCCTTATACGTGGGAGGTGACATCAGGATGCGTGCAGTATTAAAAAGTTCTCTTGGGACATTGATGACCAACATTTTCCTAAGGGAGAAATATGCAGCTTTTGCTATTGTAATCTCACTTTTACATTTGAGAGAGAGCTCCCTCACTTTCATTTTCTATGCCAGCTGCAGGGCCAGTTTCCATTTCTGCTCTTGCCTCCTACATTGCCTTTGAAACTCCTTGAGCTCCTTTGAAAACCATGGGGCTGATGGTTTCTTCCTACCCTTTGAGCCGACCCTCGTTAGAGGCACCACCTCTTCAATGACTGACCTAATTCATTAGTTGAAATTCTTTGCGGGTGCACCTGAACCTCGCAGAGCCCTGTCCTTAGACATTTCCAGGGCATTAGCGAGCTCCCATCTTGATTTTGCCTCAGTTCCTGATGCTCTGCGAGCTTTCCCTCACGCGTGCCTTATCAACCTGAAATAAAAGCATACTATGATCAGACCAGGATGATCAGTGTCTCTTGTTTGAAAAAATCCTGTCTAATGTATGACTGGCTTTATGAATAGAGAGCATGACCTGTTGAGTCAAGCCAAAACAGCACATGAGATCCAGGAAAGCCCTAGTATCTTGGTCTCCCTCTTCCTCCAGGTAAAAATTAAAATCCCTCAGAATAATGAGGTTGTTGCAAACAATAAAAGGCTCAAGCACTTGGTGCCAGTTAGAAATTAATTCCTTTTTGGAACCCACGAAGATAAGTCAGCAGTCCCTCCAGAAAGACTGAACACTTATTTTTGATTTTAAAGTGTCCCACTTCACACCTTTCAATGGCATTGCTGACATCCTCAATGCAGCACACTGAGGGGGGGGCCTGACCATTATTTTCAGAGAATTGTTGAGCGCCCATCTTGATTCGTCCTCATCTGAGCTTTGAAGAGACCGAGGCAAATTTTTAATGTTGTTTTGGATCATTACAATTACAGGAGCATTTCCCACAGTCTTCTGTTAAAGCTTATTTATTACAATTGCCCAGCTGTGGTGAAGCTAGAACAGTGAACTAGTCCTTAGGGTGAAGTGCGGACACTGATTAAGTCCACACATCATGAGCCACCAAAGCTACAATATCAACCCTCCTCAAGCATTACAAGTGATTTAAATGTGTATGCATTAGCTCTTATTCACCTTCAAAATTACTTCACACCCAAAGTTTGTATTGGAATAACTAGATTCAAATGATTTTCCAGGAAACAGAACAAAACCGAAACGGTTGATCAGTATGTTTCTGATCTCAAAAGGTTAGCATTGGATTGTATATTTGGTGTCATACAAGACGATTTAATTAGAGACCAGGTAGTAATGCACACTTGTAATCCTGTAATACAGGATAGACTTTGGGTAAATGGTGATGCACCTTTGGATGATATTCTTGCTATTGTGCGTAAAGCGGAAATTTCCAGTAGGTGTGCTAATGTTCTCAAACAAGATCATAATGTTAGCGAAGTAGTAAGTAAGGTTGGTGTTCACACAGAAAAAAAGAAACCCGTTACTATCCCAAAAGACAGTACTAATACTAAATTCCAACCCAAGTGTTACAGATGTGGCAGTTTAGAACACTTAGCCTATAGTAACAATTGTCCTGCAATTAAATACAAGTGTAGTAATTGTGGCCTCAAAGGCCATTTTGCTAAGATCTGTAAGAAAAGAAGAACCAACGTTAGGTTTGTGAACAGTACTGATGAAACTGACAGAGACTTCATGGGCATGGAAGAGAGTGATGATAATGCAGGTGATTTTTACAGTTTAGTTATGAATGTTCACAACTATTTAGTTCTCAATATTTGTGATGAGACGTGCAAGAACAAACCTGTATGCTGGATGGAGATTGGGGGAGTGATGATAAAAATCTATGCTGACACCAGCTCTCCATATACTATTATTAATGAAGAGATTTGGCAATCTTCTTTTGTACAAAAAGTAAGCATCCAGTTATTGGAACCAGATATACACCCTGAAGGGTATGGGGGTGAGTCTATTGAACTTCTTGGTTATCGTTGGTTTTCCTACAAGTTTAAGGGGCGTGAAAGCAGAGGAAAATTATATATTGCTAAAACTGGTAACCAGTGTTAGAGTGGTTCGACCAGAAACAACTACACATTGTCCTTGACCCCAACAGCAAGGAGCCGGTTTTGATTGTGGATGAGGGTAGCACTGATGGTGCCAATATCCTTAAACAATTTCCCAAAGTTTTCAGCAAAGAGTTACGGAAACCTTCACGGGTTTGAACACAAAATTATTCTCAAACAGGATGCCATCCCCAAGGTACATAAATGTCGTAACATTCCCATACCGGTGGGAGAAGAAGTTTCCACAGAGCTAGATAAATTGGTTGCAGCACACATTTTGAGCCTATTGAGGCATCTCATTGGGTTTCTCCCATTGTAGTGGTCAGACAGAGCAACGGTAAGATTAGGCTCTGTGTTGATTTGAAACATTTAAAAAGCAATATTGTAGTGGATAAGTTCCCGTTACCGAAAATAAATGAGATGCTAATATGTTTAAATAATGCTAAATGGTTCTCTACTGTGGACCTTTCATCTGCTTATCATCAGATCTCCTTGTCGCCTGAATCCATGAAATTCACCTCTTTCATCACCCCATTCGGGTGTTTCCAATTTAAACATATGCCGTTCGGGCTAGCTTCGGCTGCTGCTGTATTTCAACAGTTAATGTTTCAACTCTTTAGCAAGGAGCATGGTGTCACCTTCTTTCAAGATGACATTCTTGTTTTTGGTGCTGATAAGGGGGCACATGACTTAAGGCTAAGAAACGTTTTTCGGCATTTTGGAGAACAAGGGACTTACTGTAGAGCATTGTAAATGCAAATTTGCACAAAGAAGCGTTACTTACCTGGGACATGTTATTGATGAATCGGGTGTTAAGCCAAAACCTAACCTTGTATTGGCTATTTCTGAAGCTTCTGTTCCCACTTGCAAAGAAGACGTCCGATAATTTTTAGAGATGGCCGAAATTTGTTCAAAGTATATACCTAACTTTGCTGAAAGAACCTTTAACATTCGCCAATTACTCAAAAAGAATAGCACTTTTGTTTGGTCCTTGGCATGTGATAGTGACTTCAAAGCCATCAAGCTGGCCATCGCCAATGCTACTGCACTCTGCAGTTTTGATCCTGCTTTAAACAGCGTAATTACTAATGACGCCAGTAACAAGGGGTTAGATGCTGTTTTATCGCAGATGGACACTCAAGGGAAAGAGTATATAATTGCCTAAGCTTCAAGATCACTGTCTCCTTGTGAGGAGAAATACCCCATTATTTAAAGGGAGGCTTTTGTCCTGTGCCTGGGAATTAGAACGTTTTAAATGTTTCATTAGGGGGAAATCTTGCACACTTCGATGTGATCATAAGCTTTTGGTCAAAATCCTAACTACGGATGGTGCCATTACTGCTTCTGCAAGGCTGGCTGAATTTCTATGCGCATGCAAAATTTTGGTTGCAAGATCACTTATATGCCAGGTAAAAACAATGTTGTAACAGATTTTCTTTTTAGGATGCCTGTAATGCTTGAAAAGTGTGAAGATGCGGAATGGAATGAATTGCAAGTAGCCCTTATCCACGAACATGGGTTCTCTGCCATTGGAAAAGACGAGTGGACTGCTGAGTCCAGAAAGGATCCTATTCGTCAATCTGTAATTTCACATATTTTGCACAATTGGCCAAAAAAAGAACTTTTGGTTCTTCTATTAGACCTCCTTGGGAAGTCAGGTCCGAATTAACTGTGGTGTAGGGGACTCTTGATAGGTGAAAGAGTAATTCCTTCTGAGAATTTGAGCAAATGGATTATTGAGTTATGTTACAAAGGCCATTCAGGTGTACTCAGGACCAAATCAATTAACAACATACTGTCCTGGTGGCTAGGAATGGATTCCCAAGTTTAAAAAATTGTACAGGATTGCATTCTTGTCCACATCTGACAAGTGTTTACGAACCTTTTGCACACCGATTAGAAATTGCTTGTTGCAGAAGAACCCCAGGGAAACTGTAGCTGTGAACATTATGGGTCGCATTGTTGGGTCTCATAACTATCTTAAATTTCATATTGATTTGTTCTCTAGATGGCCTGTAATTAAAGTAGTCAACAATACGGATACTGATGCTGTTCTGGAATTTTTAGATGAAACTTTTGTTTCAGAAGGCATACCGTCAACTATCCTAAATGACAATGGTGTACAATTTTTATCACTTAAAGCCAAAGCTTATTTTTAAAAATTAGGCATTATCCATAATACTACTTCTCTTAACAATCCAAGCGGCAACGGAATAGTGGAGAGATTTAATAGAGTCCTCAAAGGTACCATTCAATTAGCACTTAAAAATAACCAAGAATGGTCCATTTAGGTTGGTAAAACTGTTTGGGCGTACCCTGTCACATTCAATAATGCCACAGGTTTTTCTCCTTCTATGTTAATGAGAGGTAGGAAACCAGGGTCTAAGTTTACCCCGGCTTGACTTTTTCCTTCCAGAACACAATTTTGGTCCTCCTGGGAGGTACGAAATCGCATAGAATTGATGCACAACAAGAGCAAAATGTACTATGATGTGAAACATGGTGTTAAAAGTCCGGAATTTAATATAGGTGACTGGATGCAAATTAAAAAACCTGGTTGGGTCCCTAAAGGGGAAAGTAAATATTTTGAACCGGAAGAAGTGTTGGAGATTCTTCTCAGTGAGAGTGAAAAGTGGCAAATAATGGAATTTAAATAGAGTTGCTACAAGCAAAGCTCCTGTTACTGATCATATTGTTACTTATGATTGGATGTCAGATGAACTCAGCAATGAATTTTTGGAAGGTGTGGATAATTCTTCTGCTCCTTCATGTTCAAATGAATGTGAGGTAGAGCCTGATCTGATCACTCCTTCTACCAGTGGGAATGTTGCTGAATCGGAAAACCCCCAAGAGCCCTCTTCCAGTGTTGAGGGTGAGATCAATTCTCATCATTTGGTAAAGAAAGGGATGGCTCCGGCGTGGTTGAAAGATTGTATTGTCAGTAACATATCATTTTGTTTAATTGCACTTTTTTTATTAATTGTTTTAGTAGATTTAGTTTTTTTGTGTGTTACTGTCATTTCTTAGCCTTTGCTCTTCTTTTAGAAGGAAGGGGGGGGGGGGGGTGTGATGTCCTTGTTCTAGTTGTGAACACGCCATAGCAGAATATAGCGTATGTCATGTAGAACTAGAACATAGTGTAGGTCATGTGGAATGTTTATGTTCAATCTCATAGTCAGTTACTTGTAGCTTCTGGAGCTGTGGGTCATGCCTTTATTTGCTCCTCAACTCGATAAAGGAATTTACTTCTCCCCACCTGATTCAGTGTTCCTTCTTAACACTTAGGCACATAGTTGGCGTGCCAGCGACGCGCCCTCTGCACACGTCCACTGTGCGTCCGCCTCCGAGCTAGTTTAATGCCTCGGGGCAAGCACATCCTGCCTGAGGGAGCATCAGACACTAGAATGCTTCCCTCCGCAGCGAATCCAAGCATGGTGCTCTCTGCAATGGCCGCCCACAGTGGTATCGGGCTTTAACAGGCCCTGAACATAAGTTTAAAAACGAGCTTTAACAGGCCATGAACATAATTTAAAACAAAATTCAAGTGCACACAGGAAAAACAATAAAACAGTACCCCGGCACAAGCACAAAAATACAAGCCAAAGGTTGAGACCTCCCCAGTGTCTCACCTAATCCTGTAGAGCCTTCACATAGGAAACGAGTCTTCCAACAATACTTAGCGGATGAGGTCCAGTTTTGTGGGGTCCCTCTTTCCTCCCACCAAACTTGAAATCAGGCCTTTGCTGCCATCTTATGAAATGTTCACATACAAATGTATGTGCTGTGGGGCTTGTGGTTGCCTTACAAGTGGCTACATTTGTTTTTCTTAGGAAGGTGGAGAATTCACACCTACTCAGAAGCCAACTGGGCGCAGCCTCTTGTTGAGATGTACATCAGATAATGTTATATTTTGCCTGATTTTGATCTGACTTTCCCATGTCACCAATAATGTGCCCATAAATATTCAGTCATCTGAGTCGTCCTTTTTATAGTACTTTTTTGTGCTGTGAAAAGAAACAAGATTAATTTGCTCAAAAGGGTCATTAATATGGCTATTAACAAAGGAAATGGAAATAGAAACACAAATGTGCTTCTACAGATCATCCCCTCGCCTTTGCCTGCTCCAGACATTGACAGAACTATTTGCCTTGCCATGAACTTGGCTCATTTTCCCCTACAACACGTAGTTGCAAGAGCCTGACAAGTGATTGATTTGGTTTCATAGGGTGTCTGAACTGCACAGAGTGCTTTTTATATTAGACTAGACATGTGCATTTTTTCACACGTTTCAAGATTTATTACCTTGCCCTAACGTATTGTAAATGAGTCTGTGTGCTATATATTTTCTACAGGATCCTGTAATTTATGTTATTAGCTTAAGGACACGTTTTGCTAAAGGGGGATAGCCTTTTAACTCTGTCACCCTCTTGTCTGCTTTCCAACAATGGCACAGGTCTGGAGGTCCGCTGGGTGGACTGCTACTTCCCGTTCACCCACCCATCCTTTGAGATGGAGATCAGATTCCAAGGGGAATGGATGGAAGTGCTGGGCTGCGGCGTCATGGAACAGAAGCTGATTGAATCAGGTATTGACAAACTCTTCTTTTTCATTGGCGTCGCTATTAGCAAACACTTCTGGTGTGATTCGCGTCACAGCGAAGAGCTTGCTCACACAGGAACACCAGCGTTACCATTGAAAGCTGTTTACGTCCATGAATTAATGAATGAATGAATGATTGTTCTTCTAAAGCGTGTTTTGTTTTTTAAAAAAAAGTGCTAGGCAAAACTGATAGTAGCTGGGAAGAGATCACAGGCCAATCAGATGCTTGGCGGCTAAAACAAAAATTGTTGAGGATCATATCATAGAAAACAAACCAAGAACCTGTTTAGGAATTAATGTACCACTGAAGTCTCATCCATAGGGGAGGCAGTGCAGGAATCATGATCTGTGGATGATTTCAGAGAAGCAGTAGCACACATTCTTTTTGGCAGTAATTTCAGTTTCGTTTTCATGGAAAAGTATGAAATTCGTCTAACCTGGCTGCATTTTTAGATTGAGGTAGTGGTGCCTTTTCTAAAGCTATTTACAATTTGGCTGTTCCAACCCCCTCCATCAGGAGGAACCTTTTCTTCAAAGTCTTCAACACGAAGATAAATGCTTTCTACCGGTTCCTTCTTGCATGCCCTAACTAGCACCTTCTCTCTGTAGACTGATAGTCTCGGTAGAACCTCAGGAGGTTCCTGGCAAATGTAGAGGGGATTTCATTTTGACCCGAACTTCTTCTCTTCAACATGTTTATAGTTTATCAGACAACATTAAGGGAAATAAATGCCCTCAATATTCTGTCTTTCTATATTTGAACCACTGTAAAGCGCTCTGCCACCACTCGAGTCTAGTATTCACTATATAAAAGTACAAATATATAGAGAAAATGTTTTGTTTTCAGATTGAGTAGCACCGGTCAATTTAGTATCTCATCGCACTGTTAAAACCGTACCTCATTTATTGCCATCCATCTTCAAAGAGCCACTGGAATTATGCTGTAGTGAAGGACCAAATTATGTGGCAGGGCAAACTAAATTATGTGTGGCAAGAAAAGATATATTGTGCATATTATGGGGCATACCTTGTGTCAGTGCTATCCTGCTGTCATGGTAAAACACATCGACTAAAGGGATCACGAGGCCATGCAAAATCTAAACTTTTTTATAAAATGTGAACATTTTGTTACTCTTTTGAAAATATTATGACCCTATTGAAAATATTATTCACCCACTAATAATGATTTTGTATTGCGTAGAAGCATGGGAGCACCGTTTTAATAACATGGGCACTTCGTACTCACATAGTGAAAGAGTCTGTCTTTAGAAACAAGTGCATACTTGATTTGTATAAATATTTTTAATGTTTTTCTAATTTTATTGATCATAACACACCATTAAATTCAGGAGAATTAACAAGTGGACGTTAATAGTGTATTCTTTTGCCATCCAATTGAAAGTGAGCAAAGAACGAAACGTCACTGTTAGCACATAATCATGTACTCTGTATTGATCCAAGGCTGTGAGTGTCTCTACTAGCCCACTCCTGTTTATCAGTCGTCTCCCCTTATAGTATGTGTAACCTCTTATTGTTAGCAGTGGCAGTTCCTCCTCTAGGGCGGAGGAGCGTCGCCCTGCCTGCTGCAAGCACAGCACCTGCATGAAACAAAAAGTAAATAGAATGGTATCTGTCATTACCATTCTAGTGCACTTTACGTATGAGGGCAGGGGCGGGGCCATTCTGACTTGGAGACAGTTGTTTAAAGTGCACATGTCGGATTGTTCAGCCGTCTTACGACTGCCAGCCCGACATGCACTTTTCAGACCGCAGAAATCTGTAAGCTGTATATTAGCCCAGCGGACTGCAGACACAGGATCCTAGCCTGAAAAGGAGCACTGCCTAAGGCTGCTCCGACCAATCATGGTGCTACTCTCATGCTGAAAACTGCATGAAGCAGCTCAGGATTGGTTAGGTTTGGTTGCTCTATGCTCTTCCTGTCTGTAGCAAAGTCACCTCCCGCTGTGGTGGTTTGTAGGAACAGTCGCAGCAGAAGTACCTTCCCTTAGTTGTGTAGTCAACAGCACCTATCACTGTGTGTACTGCGTTTGCTGTCAAGTTTCTTGCCACTTCCCTCCTCTCACATAGGCTGTCTTCCTTACATGAGCATTACCTGTTGTGTGTGCCTGAGATGAGCAGAGAGCGTCCCCCCCGTCGTCGTTAAGCCCTTTTGTTGTTATTACCCCACCACAGACTTATTTGGTGAAAGGGTTTTCAGCACAGATAGCGGAGTTGTGTAGATCTTTTGCAGTCAGCGGTACTGTATTACCACTGGTCTTGCTACTTTACTTTAAAGATAGAAATGCACATACACGCCAGGTTTCCCGCAGTTGTTGGTTGTGCTTTGAGAGGTAAACTCATTCTTGGTGTTTGGCAGTGATCATTGGATCAAGGCTAGAGTGAGGTAAAATGATACCTGAGAATTTATTAAACATGCACAGTAAAAATAGATGTAACGCGGCCATGCACGAGAAATAGGGGGGCATATTGTTAGTAATCTTTCCAAACACATTAAAGAGTACACAGATATACCCTAGTGGCCGTTACTTTTCAATTGTTCGCCATTAGGCTTAATATTATCAAGTAAACATGGCTCACAATTGAAAGGCACATGGACATTGCCTTGAGCAACCATGTCATCAAATTCAATTTGTTTACTTCAAACCTACAGAGAAAATAATGGTTTAGTATGTATGGACCATCTAGCAAGTCGCCTTCAGGGCATGTCTGTGCAGTTTGTTATTTAAGTGGGCATCCATTTCGACATAAACAAAAATGCTGTGCAGTCACGGCTAGTGACATATAAAAGTGCTAGCCATGAGCCCCGAGACGTGCTGCTGCTTTGCTCCACAACTTTCATAGGTCACTAGCCACCACTGCACGTTAGTCAACCAGCTCATTGTTTGGAAGCATCTTTGGCCTCACAAGTATTCTTGTTTAGGATTGTATTTCCTTTTATTTCCTCCTTACTATCATATGTGCCTAGAACTGCCTCTCATTTGCTGTATTAGCATCCAGAAGATCAGAAAGTCCTTGAAGCAATGTTGCCCACTTGGCCAAATCCTCAGTAAGTTTACCATCCCTATTTAATACCTTCACTAAGCTCTCTTCTACTGTGGCCCACTCCATTGTATGTCGCAATACTGCATTTCATCTTGGCCTTTCTCTTTGGTAGCAACCCCAGTAAGCATCACTTTTGTGTCAGTGTAAAAAAACCACCTGTTATCATCTACAGCCTCCCTATCATATCCGACTAATAGGCTTCCACCTTCCATGACATGATCGACGTCTGCTTTAGGTTCCTACTGCCATGGCCAATGGAGCAAAGATCTTACTTAACTCAAGTTTGTTGGGTCATATGCTGGTAATTAGCTGCACCAGTATAAAACATGCATTTGTATTGTTTTCTCTTTCCAGCCCAGTAAGTGGTTAATTACAGTCAGTGATCTATCTCTCCCTAGCCTCAACAGCACCACCTCCTTTATCTTGTTGAAGCAGTCAAAATGGATTAGCCAACAGTCTTCATCCGTGCTTTACCATTAACTATAATTTGTGTGATCTCTGGGGCATTAGGGAATGTGTGCCAAATCTCTATAGCTGTCTGTGATATGCGTGAATATTGTAGAAACTGACCGGGATCAAGTCAAAAATATTCATGCACTTCAGCAAATGTGACAAAATTGTTGTCAGGTCTGATGTCTCCCAAGACCTCGCATACATTCCACTTAGATTTGGCCAAGTTCCTTTCTTGTATGATCTGTCTAAAGGGGCAAATGCTCCACAGCTGCACCTCAGCTACAAACTGCAGGCGTCTCATTATTTCCTTCTTGCCCCAACTACTGCTGATGGATTACACATGGAATGAATTAATTTACCTAACATGAGTAGGTCCGGAAGTGTTACATTGTCATGCGTTCCTTAAAGACACGCCACCCAATTACTATCTTTGCCCAACCATTGCACTGCATGCTCCATCAGGCATATCATGTAATATAACTCCATATCTGGGAGTTTCTGCCTTCCTTCCCATGGCTACTTCCAGATGCCCAATCTGACCCTACTTCTCTTCTCAGCTGTAATGACCTGCTTTTCTGTATATTTGTGTTGCTTCTGTTAGTCACCAGGCCATTACTTACCACATCCTTTCACAGGATCCAGAAAGACACCACATTTCACAATACTTACCTAAGAAAGGAATAAACACTATGAACATAATACCATTGCTGAGGAGCTCGCAAATAAGAATAAGTCCCAACACCTCCCCATCCGAGAGGTTACACAGAGCATGCTCCTCCTAGTATTGTATTGGATAGAATACTTAGAATTTGCACATCACTTGCCAGGAGTAGAACAACTTCCTATAACACAATTACCTGCTAGAAGGGAATTCACCCATCCTTCTATAACATAAGCATTTGGCCAAGAAGAGTCCACACCTCCTGCTACAAGGAAAAGGCGAATCGGTATATTTGGTATATATTTATTAGTACATTATAAGAACACCACACGGTAAGCCAAATAAATCTATCATAGCAGACTCTAATATATCAATAGACTGATTGAAACACAATCAAGGCAAACATATATGTAGAAATATATGTATATAAATGTATGGAACCTGAAAACAGAAAGAGATAGTAAGCAAGAACAGTAGGAAAATTGGAGATTAGTGGCACACCTCACCAAGTCCCATTTTCACTTCGCTAGAGGGGAGTCCGTTTCTCCAGCCAAAACAGGATTCTCTGCTCCACCGTCACAGCTACACGTCTGTACTGTGATGAACTACCAGAGATCAGAGCTCGGTCACTCCCTTTAGTAACCAGTGGAAACGCTTGTCGAAGTTTCTAGCAAGCCTCGCCTCCTTTCCCATCAGATTACTGTACCACTTCGTACCAAGGACACACCATCGGCTGGCCAAGCGTCTGTTTTGATTTCGGCACAAAGTGAGCACATTCCTCCAACAAGAACCGGTCCTCTCTGGTTTAAGAAGAGCGAATACCAAGTAGGAATTAAAACATCACCTCTCACCTAAAGAGACTCAGAAGATGGCGACAGTTTAGAACATGGAGTTACTCATGCATAATCCTCTATTCCTGCAAAAGAGCAAAATAAGTATGCAAGAAGGCATAAGAATATGCCAAAGCCAATTGGCAAGCCCTGCCATTAAGCAAGATAAAGTCAGAAACAGAAAGACACATAATCAAACCCTTCTTTGAAGCTTCAGTGCTACACATCAATATGTTTATGTGATGATATGAATTGCAAAGCAAGATAACATGAAAGCTTGTCAAAGGCAATAGTCAGCACTGCCATAAAACAAGGTAGAGTCAGAAACAGGCCTAAATATCACTAAATTAGGCTAACATATGCTGAGATTGTGGTGGGCAATGATCACAACCGAGCCACTTATCCATAAAAATAGCTCAGTCACTACATTCCACCATTGACCATTGTCCAACACCATCGAAGCATCAAACAATATGCAAACGATTACTGAAATAATAAGAAACATAATTGACAGAATGAACAAAACTGTTCTAGGGCAAAACATATTCAAAAGACTAGGCACACATTGAATACAACAACATAATGCGACTAAAAACCGATTACTAAAAGGTACACCAACCAAGATAGAACAAAGCATACTAAAAACAGGTAACCACCCAAGGAGCTAATCCCACAGTCCTTTATCAAGGGTCTATTGAACTTCTGATGACAATTACGCAAAACAATGATATGAGACTAGATGGATTTAGAAGGATCAGAAAGTCTAAAACAACATTATCCATCAAGATTAGAGCAGCCATGGTCCTGTTACAACAGCAAGAAACAATAGCAACCCCATGCTGCAAAACAGCTTGTCTAGCACCATGCATATCAAGCAGGAAATCAGATGAAGCTATCAAGGTGTGGTTAACAGATTTAACCATAAGACAAGCCAGTCTACTAATAGCCCTAGCATTATAAATTGACATTCCAGGAATCCCTACAATTGAAGCAGCTAGACTAATAGATTCAGACTTTGAAAACAGAATGACATTAAACCACATCAAAGCCAATAGGCCAAAGTCACAGTTCACCTAACCCAAATACTATTATACACTTAATCCCTCAGTATCCAACATGGAGCACATGTGTGCACCATCACTAACAACACTGAACCTCAACATCCCATACCTTCTATTCTTAGCAAGACTATTCTACTGAAAGACAGCAAGATTATAGATCCAAATGGAAATAGGCGTATGCAAAACCATCCTACATTAAGGCTAGGATAACATAACACACTAAAATCAATACGCAATTGTGGTGATTGAAGGTTATCATAGGGCATCAGATCACTAAAGTAGCTCATTCACTACATTGCACCCCATGACCCTTGAACATCACCATTCACTTATATCAAAAATAAAATCACTGAACTAAAGGCACAGCTATGAATGGAGTACTGCATCTTTGAACTGCAAAATTAGTATTATTGCAAAGTAACTAGCAACTGAATATCATGACTGAAGAACACAACTATCATTGGGGCACCGTATCTTTTAACTGCAAAAGTGGTATCAATGCTGAATAACCAGCAACTGAATAAAATCTAACTGAAGATCTGACTGTCATTGAAACACTGCATGTCTCATTTAAAGGCAAAACCATTTAGAACTAAAATTTTTAGGGTGAAAGACACAAACTGCAGGCCATATTTGAAAGCATACCTACAAGGGAAAAACTGCATTTCAAAATCAAAAAACACAAATGTTAAAAAGCATATTTTGAATCAGCAACTCTCGTGCTGAAGTGGCTACACAAAAACATTGAATTCAAAGCAGATCATAACTAACTGGTTTTCTCTTTTTTAAACTTCATCACGCAATTGAAGGACATAGCAAAATATATGATGATCACTATGAAACAGGCAAAGACTGTATTACCTAAAACAATAACTTAGGTAAAATATCTAAAAATAATTCAGAAATATCTGGATGCTTGAGTCATTTGAACCTCTAATGATTAAACTGCAAATTCTACTGCCAAAGCAGCCAACTGTAGCTCAGAAAATATCCACTCTAATTGCAGCAAAGTCTCTGTTAAAAAAAAGTTATTTTCTGTGAAAAAAGGAAAACAAAAACACAGCTGTCTCTTATCAGGTTGAACTCCATGTCGAAAAAACAGTTCACAGTTCCCTGCATCTTCACTTTTTGCACAAGCAGTTCTCCTGTGTGGAAGACACACAGCTCTCATGCTTTCAAAGTCAGCCTCACTTGAAGGGGACAGTTCCAATCATAGCACACTCTGCTGATCCCTTCTTCGCTTGGAAAGAAGCAGTCCATCTGTGTAGGGTCACCGCTCCCCAACTTCGGTCTTCATCTGTATCCCCTTAACAAGGAAGAACCCCATCCGATCCGGTCAGCCATAGATTATCAGCTCCCGTCAGCCATGAGCCACAGGACATCACCTTCCACCGTCCGGTCTGAATCCAGGCTTGGGGGAGGGGTTTTGGGGGGGTGCCCTCACACCCGGGGAAAGAGGGGGAAGGAAGGCATCACTTGCACCTTGGCACCGCAATCTGAAAAGATAAACAAGTATCACTTGTCTCGCAAAAAACTCCAATTTAAAAGCACATATATTTTTTTTATATTTCTAAAAGTCCAATATTTTTATTTATGTCTGCAAAGCTCTCCTCTAGATCTGGGGAATAGTTTAAGAATACTACCTGCACTATATCCTCTAAGTTTATTTGAGTAAACTCTAACTTTTTCTTACACAGTCAGAAGGGCTGGGGCAGCTTTCTTCACTCTCTCCTAGCTAGCTAACCCCGCCTTCACAAAAGCTTTGTGGACCAAAACTGGTACATTGGCAATCAAAACAAGCAGAGACAGTTCTGCTCTATACTGCCGGCCTGCATCTTATCTCTTCCAAGGCGGAAGTGCCATGCACGCCTGCCAACTTTCGACTCTCCTCATGGGGGGGGGAAGGAAGCCTGCTCATTTGCAAGCCTCTCAAACATCCATCTAAATGAAGCTGTCTCATTCTGCTGTAGCAAGGAGCTGGGATGGCCCCTCCCTTACAAAAGCTTTGGGGAACAAAATTGGTCCATTGCCAATCATAACAAGAAGAGACGTCTCTGCTCCCTGCTGCCTGCTCCTCTAGCCAGCCCCTCCCTACCAAAAGCTTCGTGAGAGAGGCTATGGAATGCAAATGTTATCTCTATTTTACAAATCCTTTTTTCTAACTGCTCACAGCTCAGAACTGTGAAATTTTCCGTTCTTAGATGGGATACACAAGACTAAAACCATACTGAACAGCCCACATTTAAACACATGCCCCTTCATATTTTTTTAAAGAAGCACATGCCACACAGTCTATACACTCTTCTCTTGTCTCAGAAAAAAACAGCTTTAACCTCTCCTGACCTCCAGCAAAACCTTCTATTGATCTCAAAAAGAAAAATGTTAGCACAAAGTCTCATTGTACTTCTGTAACAATATCTGGGATAGCATCAGTCAAAGAAGGTATATGTTTGTTTAATTTGTAACAGTCAACTGTCATGGGCAAAGAATTATCACATTTGTGCACCAGCTACATAAAATCATTTCAAACATTAGTTATTGGGGCCACCAACCCTGCTTCTGTGAAATCCTACCAAACTTCTTTTCTGTCTATATAGGCCATTTAATAACCAATGCAATCTCCCATAAGCGAATCACATTTTCTCTTATGCTGTTCTGTCCAGTATCTTTTAGTGTGCAAAAGCACATAGTCATGGGCATTTGACTTCTTTCTTCCCTGCTAAAAGGGGTACATTGCTTTTGGGTAAAATCAGAAAATAAATTTTTAAACCTTTGAATTAACCAGTCACACACAATCTGCTGTTGTACACTTTCAGAATCATATGGTTGCATATGTCTTTTAAAGCAAAATGTATCGTGCACTGTTAGGTCTGATTTATTTCCCTGCACATTCCTTTCCAACTGAAAACCCTCTTCGGAAGGTTTAATTAAAACCATCCGTGTAACTTGTAACCTGACTGGATTTTCTGTAACATTTTTGACCTCTGAATCATACACATTTAATCCTGTTTGCAAATGCTCAAATTGTGGATGCATGTTAAACAGCAATTTACCATAACCCCAATATCTCTATCTGAAATGTCATCCCACGTTTCAGGGTTATATTCTGAGAGGTTACATTCATGTTGCAGCTGAGCACATTTTAAATGCATCTTTTACTGAACACTTTAAAGGGATCCAGCCCTTTCTGCCTGACGTAACAAGCTATTTACAAGCCCTTTATACAAAATACATTTAAACACACAGCAATTCTCATTCAACCCAACACAAGTAGCTCACTCATGAGCCAGAACACCATATGGGCTACACCCATGCAAATAAATCAAATGATATCTGAGAGTCTGCTTTCAATTTCTAAAAAACAACAGTTTTTTTCCCCTTTTAAATCAACGTTCATGTCCTGCCGACTACGCCGAATTGTAATGACCTGCTTTTCTGTATATTTTGGTGCTTCTGTCAGTCACCAGGCCATTACTTACCACATCCTTTCTCAGGATCCAGAAAGGAACCACATTTCACAATACTTACCTAAGAAAGGAATAAACACTAACAAAATAAGACCATTGCCAAGGAACTCGCAAATAACAACAAGTCACAACACCTCCCCATCCGAGAGGGTACATAGCGCATGCTCCTCCTAGCAATGTATTGGATAGAATACTTAGAATATGCACATCACTTGCCAGGAGTAGAACAACTTCCTATAACACAATTACCTGCTAGAAGGGAATTCACCCATCCTTCTACAACATAAGCATTTGGCCAAGAAGAGTCCACACCTCCTGCTACAAGGAAAAGGCGAATCAGTATATTTGGTATATATTTATTAGTACATTATAATAACACCACACGGTAAGCCAAATATATCTATCATAGCAGACTCTAACATATCAATAGAATGATTGAAACACAATCGAGGCAAACATATATGTAGAAATATATGTATATAAATGTATGGAACCTGAAAACAGAAAGAGATAGTAAGCAAGAACAGTAGGAAAATTAGAGATTAGTGGAACACCTCACCAAGTCCTATTTTCACTTCGCTAGAGGGGAGTCCGTTTCTCCAGCCAAAACAGGATTCTCTGCTCCACCGTCACAGCTACATGTCTGTACTGTGATGAACTACCAGAGATCAGAGCCCGGACACTCCCTTTAGTAACCAGTGGAAACGCTTGTCGAAGCTTCTAGCAAGCCTAGCCTCCTTTCCCATCAGTTTCCTGTACCACTTCGTACCAAGGACACACCATCGGCTGGCCAAGCGTCTGTTATGACTTCGGCACAAAGTGAGCACATTCCTTCAACAAGAACCGGTCCTCTCTGGTTTAAGAAGAGCGAATAACACGTAGGAATTAAAACATCACCTCTCACCTAAAGAGGCTCAGAAGATGGCAACAGTTTAGAACATGGAGTTACTCAACCATAGGCCTCTATTCCCGCATAAGATTATGCCTAAGCCAATAGGCAGTCCCTGCCATTAAGCAAGATAAAGTCAGAAACAGAAAGAGACATAATCAAACCCTTCTTTGAAGCTTCAGGTCTACACATCACTATGTTTATGTGATGATATGAATTGCAAAGCAAGATAACATGAAAGCATGTCAAAGGCAATAGTCAGCACTGCCATAAAACAAGGTAGAGTCAGAAACAGGCCTAAATATCACTATATTAGGCTAAAATATGCTGAGATGGTGGTGGGCAATGATCATAGCCGAACCACTTTTCGATAAAAATAGCTCAGTCACTACAGCAGCCCATATCAGTGACACCAACAACTAATCTAATGCTTTAAATATACTTTCTGGGATGGGAAACATGGATCCCTGGACAACATCGAGACAGCAAGACAAAAAGACTATCTTTGCAAAGGACTCTACCCGTCATAGACAATGGCAACCCACTTTAGAATTCAGTTGAGTGCTTTAGTCCCTCCACCACTTTGCTCATGTTAACCAAGTGATGTGTTTCAGGTTTACACATGATGCGGATGGCCAGATAATGGAACCCAATAGTCTCCCACAAAATATGTACGTCTAGATAATCTTGTTCTCCTTGGGCCTCAAAGCCCTCCCAGTGGGAATACTTTGGACTTGACCCAGTTAGCATGCAGTCCCAATGTTTCCCTGTACTTTGACAACTTACAAGTTGGAGACAGGAACATGTGAAGCAGGTAGACAGAGAATGCAAACTCTGTGGGAGTCTGACTTGGCCTTCTTCCTGCCACATTCAGGGCACTTGTCAAATAAAGATGGCATTTGGACAAGAAAAATGTGGGCTCACTGCCCAAAAAAGACAGCAAAGGGAAGGCAAAGGCCAAAGAAGTCGAGTAAAACATTCAAACTAACTTTTAAGAGCTTAACACTAGAAAATATACCACTAAATGCTCCAGGGTCCTGCTAGTAGGAGCTGGAAAAAAGAACTGAAAGTAAATGGCCTTTGGCTGTGCATCATGGGATACCGAGGGTCTCTGGAAGGATTCTTAAAGGCACGCTATCCATTTACAGACACATAATGGCAGCCTATGGGGCTTGTCTGTCCAGCCCTTCATCTCTATCACGAAAAAGGGATCTTTGTGAAGGGGAGTTTATTTATGTGTGAAACCTAGTAAAATAGTTACATTTAACTGTTAACTGGCTATCTTTTTCACTTCAGGATGAAGTAATGGCCAGGGTAGCCTAGTGTTTTTAGGTTGCATTATTGTCTTTCATTATCTCTTAAGTGTCTATGCAGGACTGCAGAAAAGGACAACTTAAGAGACTATATCTAATTAAGTGCTCCGGGGTCCATGCACATGGGCGGGACTATTCACATGATTATGACTATCACAGAGATACCCTCACTACAGAACTGGAGTTATAGGTAAGAAACTACTCCTTTCCGATCTCCTTCCATCGAGAGTATGGTGGCCATTGTTTCCGTGGGTTCAGGGGCCTCAGGGAACTAGGGCCATATCCTTCTCGCTGTGGCAACTATTTTTGCTTACAATAGAAAGTGACCTGGGTTCAACCTAAATGCCTCAAATGCATTGTGCATGGTGATAAATTGGGCTGCGATATAGAGGTCACATAGCATGGCACACCCACCGTTCTTTCAACGTTCTTTCAACGGCCACAGTCTTAGCTATCTGGGAAACCAACTGAACTTTCCAGATATCTAAGTCCGGCACATACGGTACCCTCCAAATCACTCCCTGGATCGCTCTCTCACAGAGCTGGCACTGAAGTCAGATCACATGTGGCAGGTATTCAGAGACTCTTTTCACTCTCATCAGTAGGGCCCCAAAATTATTGTCCCCGTACGTACCATCATGGAGAGTTCTTTTCCCAGCTTCCACCCTCATCAAGCCAGGCAACTGAGCATCTAAACATTGGAGTTCGAGGTCCGGTACCTCCATCCCTTCCTTTTCCCATTCCCGCTTGAGTGTGTTTAATTCTCATTCCAGCTTGAGTGTGTTTGATCACAGCAGTGCTCCACCAATAGCTGATCCATTGTTCGGAGCTCATGCCCAAGAATCTTGTACATGGTTCCCTTGAGCACATACAGTCATCTGAGCTATGTTCTCCTCCCGCTGTTTCAGGTCCTTCTCTAATGTCTGCTGTATGACTGTAGATGTAGCCATACATACTCCCCTTATAACCACTTTCATCGCATCCCACTCCACTGCTCTATGCATCTTACTACACCAGTTAGTTGCAAAATATTCAGTTAACACTTCTGTGAGCACCTCTACAAATGCCGGATCTGTCAGAGCCTCCACTCTTAGGCGCACTAACAGCACTCAAAGCTCCAACTTATCCAGGGAATATGTGGTCAGGAGGGGCAAGTAATCCAACAGGTAGTGAGCCAAATAGTCCGAGTTAGTCACTCACTGAGCAGCACATGCCAGTACGAAGAAGTAGTCAAACCTACTACGTGTGTCTGTCGCCGGGGTGTAGCAGGAGTACGCTAACATCTGCGGGTGCTGTATCCACCATAAATCTACCAACCTACATTTGTCTTCTGT
Organism: Lissotriton vulgaris; assembly: GCF_964263255.1. Lineage (NCBI taxonomy): Eukaryota > Metazoa > Chordata > Amphibia > Caudata > Salamandridae > Lissotriton > Lissotriton vulgaris. Next base: position 733,190,375 of record NC_141691.1, on the reverse strand, counting down.
TTAAGCACTGTAGTCATATTCGGCTTAGTGTTTTGTCTAGGTTGGAACCTATCAACCTCACCGTCCATCAGACACTTAAAGTCATCAGCCTAGATGACCTCTGTCTCCATGTGGCCCTTGCTGCCACTAGCACCATCCCGAAATAGTAATCACTGTCCATGTTAGGTGCATATGCAATGATGAGGCAGAGCTCATGCGCATCTAGGGTGCCAGTCAAGACAACTTTGGGAGCTACCCATATGAGGACCCCCGCATGAATCCCGAATAGGTAATGGAATACAATTGACCCCCCTCCATTTGTTCCTTAAGCTACTAATGCAATGCCCCCATTGCTGTGTTTCCTGTAAGAGGTACACTGTAACTCTGTATCTTTTTAAATAGGCATGCACCCTATAGCGCTTCTCTGGTCGGTTTAGCCCCGCACATTCCATCTGAGGAACTTATACCTAGTTCCTGTGTCTGTCATTAGTATACCTATCAGGTACCTGGACCTGCCTTGCGGGCCATGTCTGCCACCTCACATCTCTAAATTGCCACTTGTCTTATGAAGCACCCCAGCATTAAATGACAACAGGTCCTAACTTTGTCCCTCAATTCCCAGTCGCCTTCCCTCTCATGGGCCGAATATTCAGGACTCCCTCTGCCTCAACCAGTGACCTAAGGGGTACAAGTCACCACCCCACTTCCTCCCCAGAAACCAATGTACCCTTAAAGAACTCTGGGTGTAAGCACAGCCGAAGAAACAATAACCTCAATAGGTCACAAGACCAGTTCTGGCACTAAGCATTCCAAAGGAGGTTGGGCCCTTGGCCACCCCAGCCATGGAGGTAAAAAACATTCACAAACAAATGGTTTGTTGGGTCCCAGCACAGTTGACTAAAATTGCAGCCCCTTAGGGGTCCATTCTCCTTGTGGAAAATAAAAGGTTAGAGACAAAAGGGCAAGCCGGCGGAACTGGTCTCCACCCTGGGTCCAGCCCCTCCATCCTCGGGCATTCCGGCTTAAATGCCTCCCAAAGGCGACTCTAGGAGCCACCTATTCTCGCTCACTCCTGGCTCTGGGTTCTGGATTTGCGAAAATAAGTCAGAGGTGCCGAGCGTGGTGGACTGCAAAGTTACAACAGGGATGACCAATATACTTCCCTCTCCATGGTTTCCATGACCTGTAGCGACACCTCCAGAGTCGTCCTGTTCCTAGTCAAGCAATGTACACAGTGTTTCTGGGCCCCACTCCAGCCGGGGTCCCCCCCCTACAGTCTGGTCCAAGGGTGTCTAGCCAGTCCATGGCCTCCTTTGGTGACTCGTAAAAATTAACATGACCGTCAAATTTAATTCTGAGCTTGGCCGAGAACATCAGACTGTATTTAATGTTGCACTCTCACCGTTTTTTAAAGAAGCATAAAGTTCTTGCGGAGGTCGTCCACCCTTCGGGTGTAATCTGGAAAAAAGTATTTGCTTGTCCTTATTCCTCAGGGGTTGTGTGTGCACACATATTGGACTTTCACATTCCGGTCTTTGTAATAAAAGAGGCATGCTATTAGAGCCGTAGGCAGTACCCCATGCCTTGGTACAGCCAGCAGCACCCTGTGCGCCTGTTCAGTTGTGAAAAACGAACAGAGGTGTCTGGGACTGAGTGTATTTACAATACAGTCCTCCAAGAATAGATCCGCTGAGGGGCCCTCTACTCCCTCCGGGAAGTCTACCAGGTGTATGTTATTCCGACTGGAGCACCCCTTAGCATTCTCCAGGTGCTCTTCCATTTGAGTTGCACTACATTTAAGGCCAGCCATGGTGGCTTGTAGACTTTTAATCCCCTTTTTCAGGGTAGTCACATCGTTCAAAGGGGATGATGGAAGGAGTGTTGAACATTGCAAGCACTCACCCCCAGTCAACTGATCTGGGTTTAATCCATCATCATTCTTTAGCTCACTCTGCCACCCCAGTTGACATGGCCATATGCAAATCAGTCTGACCCTGTGCCTCATGGGAACAGTCCAGCCCGAACTGCAAAGCCATGTTTTCCCTGGACCAGAAACAAGCATCCTGGGACCGTTTTCTGCTTAATCAGCCGTCATCAGCCAGGCTAGCATGAATCCAGTGGCAAAGTGAGCAAGGGACCCACGTCTGGGCATACCCTGCCAACTTAGGGCGAACAAAGCAAAACCAAAGGGGATAATGGACACCGTGCTCGTGACTCTCTGCTCCACTTTATGCAGGTCCATGCATAAATGGATCATTTCAATGGCCATCGTGTCCATCTTGCCCTCTAGCGTGACTTGGGACCCCAGTATCGCTGTTAGTATTTCTGTCATTGCTGGAGTTTGGTCCCTCACATCAGTTCACGAGACCCCTCTTGGATTCAATCGCCGTGGTTTCAGGTCTAGTAACAGTGTATTGGTCTATCTTATTGAATTGTGCAGCCTGCACTCCTTTCTCCTTGCCCATTGTTGGAGCAGTGCTTCTAGGTGTAGCCCCCAAGCCTCTGTATATCTCAGGCAGCTCAGTGTAGGGATCTGTCCTTTCTGGGCCTCAACAACTGTCAGACATAGCCTGAAGTGGCTCCTCATCTTACCAGCCCGGCCACTTTTGGGCACGCACCATCATCCCAGTGCCCACACTAGTCGCCACCGACCCTCAGCAGCCTGCCTTGGTAGTGAAAAGTCTCTCACCCTCGCAGTGTGTAATTCCAGAGGGGGTGGTTCAGCAGCAATCCTGTTCCTCTTATAAGGGCTGTTCGCACAGACTGACAAGGGGCCATCTACTATCTCGCTCCACAATGGCCAATCTCAGGGATGTCTCATCACTCCGTGGCAGTCACTGACCGTAAATACAAGGCACTCCCAGGCCCGAAGGTCTGTCCCCAGTGCTCCTCTCCTCTATGACCTCCCTGGGGTCGGCAGGTTTCCAGGGCTACACCCAGTCTCCTAGCCGCAATTAGGCACTCCCCATGTAGGGCCCCCGCTACTGGGCCAAATCAGGCATCCCCTTCATCACATAGTCTCTGTCCCCCATACAACTCTCGTTTCTGCCAATGCAAGCCACCTTCACAGCACGGGGGCATGTTGTTTCCCAGGCCCCTCCTGTTGTAATGATTTCCAGGGGCTGCCTCTCATATGCATCAGCGCAGGTCCATACAGTCTCACCACCAAGGCCCAAGATCACCACCAAGGCCAGCTCTGCCTCTCTGGGCCACATGCCACTACTCCTGGCGAGCCTCGCTCCTCATTTGATGTTTGTTGCGACTGACGCTGAGGTCGCACCTGTAGCCCCCTATTCTCTCCGCTATTATCCCCAGCCACCAGTAAGCCCTCCGTTGTCCTCCAAGCCAGGTCCTATGGCCTTCTGGGCCTCTCGCTTAATGGTCTGGCCGCCAATTTGGAGTGGTCGATGTGTGCCGGGCAGCCTGCCTCCCGGGTCTGTACCGCAGTGGTGCTCCTAGGACTTCGCTCCGCAGTACACCCAAAGGAGGCCTCAGCTTCTGACTTGGGCCAGTCTCTCATCTTGGGAGCCCCGGGCCACTGCACTCATGCATCCCAGTCCGGGCACCACTTGGGCCCACAATATACCCCTAATAGCCCTCCGGAACCGCGAACAGCAACGAGATCGTATCTCCAAATCCAGAAAGAGTGATATCTCAGGATGTCACAGGATATTGCTCTCCATACCGGGGACGTGTGGGAGACACTTCAACCTGGCCATCTTGCTTGGCAATGACCCCTCTTCCCTCATAGTTGTTGTTTTTTCTCCTACACTACTAGGAAAACTCCTAACAATTGATCTATCTGTACCTCAGTGAATAACTGGTATAGATTGATTGGGAAAACATCACTGCCACGTTTCTTGCCTTTCCGGATCTCATATATAGCTGAGTTAAATTCTGCTTTGGTGATTAAGAAGCTCCTCAAGTTACTCATGTATGTACTTCTCTTCAAACCAGTTTGGTTGCTTATCGACCGCCAGTAGTTGAATGTAAAAACTCCCAATGGTGTGTACCTGGGTCATCACGCTTCTCTCTACTTTGTCTTTGTAGTGCATTATGCGGTACATGATTTTCTCTTTTCAGCAACCAGTCCAATCATTTGTATTGCCTTTTCTGTAAAGTTTATTCGTCTGTTTCACAAAGATACCTTATACTTTTGTGTAATCTTAATACTTAAGGGCCTGGGGTTTATTAAAAAACTGCATTTTGTACTAAGTTTGTAGCACTACAAACATACTACTAAATTCTACTCACAAACTGCATCTTGTATTACTTTTGTATTCTTACCATAGTACTAACAACGTACTCTAAATCTCAGTATGGTAAAGTATAGGGAAAGTTTAAAAAGTTTATTTAGCTCACAAAAAGTATGAAAAATGTGTTCTATGTTAAATATGTATGTAAATTAATGTTATAAGTTTAGATTAAATAATAAATTCATGCCTATAGAACAAAATACATAGAATCATAATAAAACAATGTTACAATAAGGTTTAAATTCAAAATGAGTTGTTCCATTTTTTATATTCAAATAATAAAGATGTACTATTTTGGATGTTTTTTAACATTAAATCACATTTATTTTAACTAGTTAAAATAATTGAATTTAATTAAACATTATTTCGTATGGGTTTAATTTAAAGTCCCTTCCTTCATTATTTTCTATGGCATGATGTTGCAGTGCTAGTTATTGGTCATGCGTATTGTAGTACTATAAACATACTATAAAATGCAGTTTGGGCATAGCATGTTGTAGTACATTTTCTAGTACTGTTGTGTACCACAAACTTATTACAAAATGCACTTTGTAAATAGCCACCAAAACTCTTCATTTTAGTGGCGATGTGCAAGTCGCACATTTGGAATAAATTTACCGATTTTGTGATTAGCCAAAAAGTGCTAAGCTTACTCAAAAGTGTAAGTTACCTTTGAGAATCAGGCCCTCAGACTATAAGTTGTGGGAATAAATTTGTCAAGCACATCGAAAGTGTCTCGGCCTTACCATTTTTGGCATTGTTTCAAGAAGAAGTGCAAGCTCCCCCTCTACACCTGCTGTGTCTCATTAGTGCTCATTTGGTTTTACTTCAACCTGAAGTCCTTATAGCTGAAGTCTTATACTGTATGTTTTGACCATACGTTCTCCCCTGAGTACAACCTTGAGCACCTTCCATTGGGATGCCAGTTATGTTTAAAGTACTGGAACATATTGTCCTTCAGCCATCCCGCAAAGGCTTTGTCTAATAGCACTTATTTTTTATAAATTGCCAGTTTATAGTCTATATTGTCCCCCATCATGTCTTAACTAGAGTGTCCAATAAGAATCGGGCAAAATATGTGCTATCCTTATATTGATTGTGATGTTCCCTCCTGACCATTATACAATCCAGCCTACTAAATGTTCCACATTTAAGCGAATAACAGGAATATAATCTATCTTTAGGGTGCTGCGCTCGCTGCACATGAACAACCCAATACTATTCCTAATTTCATTCAAAGAACTGGCCATACTGGATTTAGTAGCATGTTTAGAGTGATGCTTTGCCAGTGGCCATCCAATGCACAATCCATACCTCCCACCCATCTGCATATGGCAGTGCAACCTCCATCGCATTTCAGAAAAAACCTTCTGTCTTCCGTGTTTGGTGCATATCCATAAGCATGGAGCATGTCTTGTCCATGTAACGTACCATACACTAGAAGACACCTCCCTTCAGAGTCAGCCTTAACTCCCTTCTACTAAACGGGATACACACAGCCTCCTAAGTTAACGCCTTCTTGCAAAGTTGAAGTAAGCTGCAATATACATCTGTCCCCTCTGTTTCTTAGACAACTTCTCTACTTTTTCTTATGTCCAGCACATCTTCCGTAGCATTGTAATTCCTATACCATATCGTTTCAAGAAGTGTATGTTTTAGGTAGCTATTCAGAACTCTGACTTTCTACGTTACTATCTTCTATGTGGTTGCCTATTTCCAAGCTTCCACAAATTTGCTCATATGCTTTATTTATTTCAACTGCATGGGAAATCTACTCACGCCGTTAACACAAAGTCTTGGTCTGAGCAATTTGGATTTGTCTTATGAACACTTTTTATTATTCATATTATTAGCTGAACTATGAACAATATAGTCCACATTTTCCTCACCTCTCCATGGGCAGAAACCTGGGGCAAAGAACAAACCACCTGACTCCCAAAAGCTTGGGCAACCAACCCCTTTACAATAAATACAACTTATCTCTGAAAACAAGCAATTCAACGAATAGCCTAACATCAATTCAAAACATGTCTATATTTTTTCTGGCGCCAATGTAAGACCTTGAATTGCTGCCATAAGGGTGTGTTTCTTTCTCTGAGGTCAGGCTCCCAGGACTGCCCAGCTCCATCACCACCACACAGTACAGTACATTGCACTATTTTATTGTTGGAAGGGCTTTATAAATGTAACCATGCCTGTGTGGTTTTACTGGTGCTTCCAGTATTTATTACATCTTCAGACCCCACCTATCCCAATGATGGCGAGTGGCACTAAAAAAGCCAGACCTTCACTGCCACTACTAGCCACCCAGGACCATCTGGTTCAGCACCTCCCCAGAAGGATTCAGTTCCCTGATACAGACTTCTCAACAGGCTGTCAGTGAATACCTGTTTCAGGCTGCACAACTAGAGCATAGTCCCCTCATCTCGTCTGTGCCGGTACTTGTTCGTCCGGTACTTGTTCGTCCAGAAGCCGACTATTGCTCAGCACGCGCCCCTGTTGCTGCTCTTCAAATACTTGTCGTCAGTGAGTCCAGCAGCAGTAGATATGACCTTCCCCAGCCCGGCTCAGGCCTTGGCGCACTCATTGAGTTACCCTGTTATCAGTTGTAGCCGGCATGGCTTGAGGGTGGAGACGTGGGGTGGGAGTTGGAGGGAGGGGGTTGTCACGTGGGGGGCGATCGCGCAGGAGGGAGCATAATAAAAATTTAAAAAAAATTAACTTACCTTTAGGCCGCTTCCCCCATCTCTGCTCCTTTAAAAGATGTGCCTCTTTTATGCTACATAAGTTTTTGAACTGGTATGTGCCCAGACTACGGACCTCTGAAACCATCTATTCCAGGCAGAAACAGGTCTATAGAGCAGTATTTCACATTACATATGTATAAAGTAAGTGTCTCACTAGGTGACACTCCAAAATTCAAGCCATTGCAATTACTAGGATTTTTCTGTAGTCTGAATGCCCTCTTGAAATCATTGCTGTTTTGAGCAGTCTCTGGTGTAACATGAACACGAATCATAAAGGAGAATGTTTTGATAACTGGCACATTATTTATTCAATCCTGTTTGAATTAGATTTAAATATGTCAGAATTTGTTTCCTGTCCATACAAAAACCTATCTCTGCTTCTTGAAATGGAGATATTAATAATGCTTAAACAGAGGTTTCACAATATTTGTGCCAGTTTATTATACGCATGAAATAATCCACAAATGAATGATGACACTTACCCCTTTGCAAGTTAACGGGTACTGATCTGCACCATGTAAGGTGCTATTTTGTAACTTTTGATTGGGTTCGAATAATCCATAATTACACTGAAAATGTAGTGTTTTTCCATTGACCATAGATATATCCCATCGAACAGAGATAGCCAAACTTGTTTTTTTGGGGGGGAGCAATCTAATTTCAAAGTCCATGATTTAAAGTCTCATTTCAGATAATTCAATTCAGTGTAATTCATTTCAGATAACATCACAGTAATGTACTTCTGTTTTATCCCTGGCTAACGAGAATCCTTGCTGCAGCTCACAGCATCATGGGCTGACCATGATGCTGTGATGCCGTTCTCCAGGATAGAGGCGGTCAGACAGAAATCTTAGTCTCCTAGTAGAGCACTTGAGTCAAACCAAACTGTAGCCTCCACAGTATCTGCTTTATGCTTCCCATTCTGCCCTTTAGGAAAGAAAAACTGAAATGTTCCTGTACTCAGATTGCCAGGGTTTCGACTAAAGTATTGACATTGTAATCCACTGACAGTGGCGCATCTTGGCCTAGCTACCTTATAACTCTTGCTTGCATATCTGTTTTTTTACTGACAACTTTCTTCTGGTGGTATGGGAGAGCAATGATTGAGTGGGTTAGCTGTCAATTATGGAACCAGGAGACATGGGGACGCCTGCACAAACACATCCCCTTCATCACCCAAATGGTGTTTCTTCTCCATCTGGCTATACACCTTTAGATCACCTGGACCACCTGGACCTAGACAATTTAAGAGTATCTTCTTCTTCTATCCAGCATCAATTCTTCATTATCGAAAGTATCAAAATAATTAATGAAGTAATCCTTCCACTCCTCCCACTTCAAATGATTCACCTCTCTAGTCATGAAGGGTTGTGGGGAAGTAAGATAAATTGCCGCCATTATCCCTCCACCAATGAAGACACTTATACATTGCAAAAATGAACAGACATGTGTAGTACATTGTAAGTTGTCATTCTAGTCTATTTGGAATACCTGTACCTGATGTTCTATATTCTGTATTCCTTGTATGCTTGTTCTGTGGATTCTACATTGTGGCAGTTGACTGGTTGCTGCTGCAGTGGAGGGTCTGCTCTTTCTCCACCTCTTAACTTACAATAAAGGATTCTACTTACTGCCTCTACTTGTCCCAGGACTTCTTTACCACAATATTTTGGCGACGTTTTGGCGACTTTTGAATCGAACCCATCGATTTTACACCGGCCTACGAGTCAAGAGCAGACCAGCTTGAGGTGAACCCGACTCCGCATTCCTTGCGCAACCCAAAGCGTTCACGGAGCACTCTGGCAAGAATCTTCACGTTCCTTGACCGACTGGCAAGTTATAAACTCAATGTTTGTAATTCTCCTCCTCCGTTCACCTACCTAACTCCACCGTTCCTTTCTCTGGCCGTCTCCTACTCCCGTCCCCTCCTCTCTGCTAATGATGACGTGCTAGAATGTTCACGGGGAGTTAGCGATTGTCTGTGTGACGTCTGCCTGCTCGTCAACCTTTGAGCGTCTGTGGTGGGAGTGTCAACGCGACGCTACGTGTGGAGCAACGTCCTTTCTATGTCAACCCGCATTGGGAAGCCATCTTGGGTTACCTTAGTAACCGTTTCACCTCCAGCGATGCAACGACGATGCGCACGTCTTTCGCGCATTCTTATGAAGTAAATGATTACTTTCTGACTCTTTTGCTTTGACGAATTGTGACTATACTCTGCCCTGTTTTTACTATTTCATAGACTTTCACCCTGTTTTCACATGTTTATTTTCTGACTTTATCGACAGTCTTAAACACTACGGGGCAATTCCACAGTTACTTCAATATCATCTTTAAGACTGTGTTTACTTATTCAACGAATTTCACAATCATTTAATGATGTCTGAGCAAGTTGCTTTGCAAAGTGGCTCTGTAGTTTTACCGCCTAGCTTCCTTTCCATCCCAGGCCAACCCAGCATATCATGGGAAGATTGGTTTCCCATGTTCGAGAATTATCTGGATGCACTAGATGCGCAAGAATACTCTGCAAAACGCAAAAAAAGCTCTTCTTTTAAGTTCACTGGGAAAAGAGGGCCAACGCGTTTTTAGATTCTTGCCACAGGTTCTTCAAGCTGGTGCACAAGCCCCTTTAGACGAATATAAGGAAGCTGTTTCTCGCCTGGAAGTAAGATATGCCAAGGAAGAAAACCTTGTTATGAATAGGTATAAGTTTTACACTAAAAGTCAGAAAATGGGTGAAAGTATAGATGATTTTGTTTCCAGGTTGCGCGAAATGTCCGTCAAGTGCAAATTTGGCAACATGACTGATGAATTAATTAGAGACCAGCTCATAGTACAATGTAACAATAAGAAAATTCAAGAGCGTCTATGGGCAGCAAAGAATCCCAACCTTCAAACGGCGATTGATTTGGCGAAAATTGTTGAGCAATCCGAGGGATGTATGAAAGAATTAGAGAAGAGAGCAGTTTCAAGTGATGTTAGTGAAGTGTCTTGTCATTCCCACATGTTTTGTCCACAGGAGGACGATGATCAAGACGATATTGCTCTCATTAAGCAGAAGAAGTTCTTCAACAAAAAAACGGTGAATGTTAAAAGTCAGAGCACTTTTAAACCTCTTCCTCCCAAACAATGCTTAAGATGTGGTAGTTATGGTCATGCCTCTGACTCCAAATTTTGTTTTGCAGCCAAACAAAATTGTTTGAAGTGTGGGAAGTTAGGGCATTATGCTCGGGTGTGTAGAGGCAAAGCTCGTTCATCTGTGTCTTGTGTAAGTGACATTCCAGAAACCGCAGATGACATTAACAAGATTTTAGTGGTTGGCAATGATGATAGTCTTCAACACGAAGAGCACAAACGGAAAAATAGACCTAAAGCACTGTTTTGTATAAATGATAAAAATGTTCATTTAATGGTGGACACTGGTTCACGCTATACCATCATTCCCAACTCTCTTTTTGTAGATGTGTGGGGAATGGTCCACATCTCCCGAGAGATATTTCTCCTGGTGGGTATCAGGGCGAACCCCTAGACATCCTAGGTTACTTTGAAGCCAACATCAAGTTTTCTACCAGACAAATTTATGGGAAGGTCTATGTTTCTGAATCTGGCCCAGCTATCCTGGGTTGGGTTCACCAATATGACCTTTCTATTATTGTTAATCCCCGTGCCGATCCTCAAGTCATGGTTGTTGAGGACATAGAGTTACTTTCTATACTTTCAAATTTTAAAAATGTTTTGGGGGAGAACTTGGGCCGTCTTAAGGGCTACTCACATAAGATTATACTTAAGGAAAACTCAATTCCTGTCCAGCACAAGGTGAGACGTATTCCCATTGTCATTAGGGATGAAGTGAAAGGTCTTCTTGATGACATGTTAGCTTCTGGGGTGATTGAGCCTGTAGAAGCCTCTCCTTGGGTTTCGCCTATTGTCGTCACGAAGAAATCGGACGGCAAACCTCGTTTCTGTGTCGACCTCAGGTCCCTTAATCAGTGTGTTGTAGCCGACACCTTCCCTTTGCCTAACATAGCTGAGGTGGTTACCACTCTTAATGGGGCTAAGTTTTTTTCCAAACTAGATCTCAGGAGTGCATACCACCAAATTGATTTACATAGGGACTCCAAAAGTTTAACAGCCTTTATCACTCCTTGGGGTACCTACCAATTCACTCGACTCCCATTTGGTCTTAGTTCAGCAGCGAGCGTTTTTCAACGCGTGGTTTCTAGCATCTTTGAAGGGGTGCCTAAAGTTGTTTATTTTCAGGATGATATTCTGATTTATGGTCTTACTGAAAGTCAGCACAATTCCACACTCAAAATTGTTTTGGAAAAATTATCCACTGCTGGTCTTACTTTATGCAAGGACAAATGTTTGTTTGGGGTGGGTCAAGTGGATTATTTGGGTTATACTATTACCTCCTGTGGCATCAAACCCAAAAAGGACTTGTGTGAAGCCATTCGTTCTGCACCACCAACTTGTGATAAAGATCAGTTACGTTCCTTTATGGGACTAATTGAATACTATTCGAAATTTGTCAAAAACTTTTCTGATAAGACTGTTTGTATCAGGTCATTGCTTAAACGTGGTGTAAGTTTCATCTGGGGTCCTCAACAACAGGAGTGTTTTGTAAATATTAAGAATGAGATCTGTGATGCTAAAGTGTTGTCTTCTTTTGATATTCACAATAAGTCAATTGTCACTGTGGATGCCAGCGCGCATGGTTTGGGGGCTATGCTGTCACAAATGAAGGGAGCGTCGGAGGTTACCATTGCTTTCGCTTCCAGGACCCTCACCGATACTGAAAAAAATTATTCAGTCATTGAAAGGGAGGCGCTAGCTGCTTCTTGGGCTGTCGAATACTTCCGCACATACCTTTGGGGCATGAAATTCATTTTAAGGTCTGATCACAAGCCCCTTATCAAAGTCCTTTCACCTGGAGGGGCGGGTAAGGGTTCAGCCCGGCTCATGAAACTTGCAGCCAGGTTGCAAGAATTTCAGTACTCTGTGGAATATATTCAAGGTTGGAGGAACGTTCAGGCCGATTGCCTTTCAAGGTTGTCGTTAGACTGGCGTTCCTCTCATAATTCGGAAGCGTCCTTAGATTTGGATGATGTTGCAGTTGCTTCAGTTGAAGATGCTGTCTTTGTGGGTGAAGGAGTTTTTTCCTCTAGTGATTGGTCTAGGGAAATGGCTGTTGATGCTACTCTTCAGGAGGTTATCAGACTCATCAGATTGGGTTCTAGGCGAGAAAGTTCTGTTTCTATTTCTGTTAGACCCTATATCAAGGTTTTGGATGAGCTTTCGATTGTCAATGACATCCTACTTAAAGGCGAGAAATTTATACCACCCTTTGGGTTGAGAAGTAAATTGTTGGCTTTGGCACATGAAGGGCACATGGGCCAGACACTCACTCAAAGACGCATTAAGGACCACTTTTGGTGGCCAGGCATTGACTCCCAAGTAGTTGATTGGATTGAGAATTGCCCTTTGTGCAGGGAAGGTGAGAAACATTTGAAAACTGGTCCAAAGGTTGTTCCTGTATGCGCACATACAAAGTCCCAGTCTTCCCTGGCACACGATTTGTCTTGATTTCATTGGCCCCATGGGTGAGTTAAATGAAAGGGACAGATTCGCTATTGTGGTTGTCGATGTGTTCACTAAGTGGTTGGTTGTGCATTTTACTAATGATATCACTACACCGAATACCATCAGATTTTTTGGTAATCTTTTCAAAGAAGAGGGTTTACCATCTATTATTATTACCGATAATGGTCCCCAGCTCACATCCAAAGATATGCAGGTATTCTTGAAAGAGTGTGGCATCTCTCATCATCGTACGTCCTTGTACAACCCCCAAGGCAATGCTGTTTGTGAAAGGGCGAATAAAGTTGTGAAGGGCATTATCCAAATGGCCTCTAGTAGTGGCCATATTGTCAGGAAAATGGTGGACGAAATGTTGTGGGCGTACCGCACTACCCCCTTAGCAGTTGGAGACTCATCTCCTTTTCAATTGATGAGAGGACGTGATCCTGGTCTAAAGTTGTTTCCGTCTTGGATGAGAGATGTTGTCACCTTGCAGACTCAGTGTAGTGCTTTTGAGGGTGAACAAGTTAATGTTCCTGATTCTTCTTCCCTGGTCCCTTTTTCCTCTCCGTTTTCTGTGGGAGATTTGGTCAAAGTTAAGTTGGGGAGGCTGCAAAGGGGTTTGTCTAAATTCATGGGGCCTTTCAAGGTCAAGAAGGTACTCAACCATTGTGTCATTCTCAATAATGGTGAGTGTAGGAACTTTAGGAGGGTTGCTCTCTATAAGAGAGTGAGATCTCCTTCGTCCCTTGTTTCTTCGCCTCCTCTGCCTAATGGTGGTCCCACTTTTCTTGTTCCCGATTGTGGTGTTCCTTCTACGAGTGGCTACTTGTTAGCAGATTACACGCCCATAGGGCCTCCCGTCCAGAACGTAGTTAGCGGCTCTGGTGGTGGGGATGCTCCTGCTCCTTCGCAGGCTCTTGCTCCTGTTCAAAATGATTTTGTTGGTATACGTTCTCTTAGGTCTCGGCGGCCTCCTGTTTATTTGAAAGATTTTGTATGTTAAAGTTTTCTTTATCTGTTTTTTTTCTTTTTTTTTTCTTTTTCTTCAACAGAAAGGGAGAAGATGTGTAGTACATTGTAAGTTGTCATTCTAGTCTATTTGGAATACCTGTACCTGATGTTCTATATTCTGTATTCCTTGTATGCTTGTTCTGTGGATTCTACATTGTGGCAGTTGACTGGTTGCTGCTGCAGTGGAGGGTCTGCTCTTTCTCCACCTCTTAACTTACAATAAAGGATTCTACTTAATGCCTCTACTTGTCCCAGGACTTCCTTACCACAACATGCACCAAAAAGAGTACACAAACAGTATGCACTATGGTGTGCACGTCACCAAGAAGAATATGTGTCAAGCGATGTTGAATTGTTGCCTGAATACACCAACCAATTTATGAATAATATGCCACTAGCATAGATACATGTAATAACAGTAGGAGCTGCTACCGAATAGGGGGTGGGGGATGGTGCAGAGCCAAAGGGGGATGGAAATAATAAATTTAAAAAAGCACTTACCTTTTGATCGCCGACCCCCGGATGCCGCCTCTTCTTCCGCCTCTTCTTCCTCCATCCTCCTGTCTGCACTCATCAGGAAGCACACAGCCTCCCAGAATCCAGTGACCAATCACAACGCTGCCTTAGCAGTGTTGTGAGTGGTCTGAGCGCTGTGGTCCGGCGCTCAGAGAGGGGCTGGCATGCTGTGCATGTTCTCCACTCAGGCTGTAATGCAGCCTGGGTGGAGAACATGCACAGTGCGCACTACGCTTTGTCCAGCCCAAGACGGCCAGCCAAAGTGTTGTTTGCACTTTAGGTGCTGCCACTACTCCTCCCACTATGATGCGATGAGCCCAGCCCCGCCTACCTGGCTTCAGCTGCAAGCTGAATGCAAAAAACAAAATGATAATAACGAGCGCTATTATCATTTTATTTTTTTCATTCAGCTTGAAGTTGAAGCAGTGGGGCGTCGCTCCTGCACCTTAGCGGAGGAGCCTCCACTAAGTAATAATATGATAAGCTGCAGGTGGTGAGTAGCAAGCAGAACTGAGCAGTGACAGTGATGTATATTGGAATTGTTTTAAAGAAAGATCCAGAATACATAAAATACAGGAAGTACCTGGTGTGCATGCCACCGCATTCCCAGTAACAGGCTCTCAAAAACAAAGACTGCAGGTGTACCACCACAGAATATGGATAAAAATGAAAAATAGCAAAGGTGTGCCTGCCACTGCACTTCCCAAGACAGGCAAATTACTATAATGGCAGCAAAATCAGGCTAATTGGATTCAAACTGTACTATGTGTTTTGGTGTGCATATCACCGTAGTAATGTGCTGGAGCCTATTCCAGCTAGCGCATAGATACGCTTCTACAGCGTAATTGAAGGAGGCCGCCCCAACTTGCCTCAACGTGCTCGCGTTGCTGTCCAGGTATGACGTGCAGGTAAGTCTTGCCTGGTGACGCACAGGACTCTCTGTCAGTTGTGTGAGAGGAGCTCGCAGCAAACATACACTCCTCGCACACGTGAAGCTCATGAAAGCTTCACTCCCCAAACATAGGTTCCTTCAAATGCCGAACACTCTTTAAAAGATTCGTGCCTGCAGCCCTGCACACATAATTGTCCTCGTTCCTTGACACACATGGTCCTACACATGCACCAACTGCGTATAATACAATAAATATTTGAAGTAGATACCTTGGGTTCGACACAGCCCGGGTTCTGAGGCACCTCGTTGCCAAAACTGTTAAGTCAATAACAGTCAACAAGCTGAGAGGTTTCTCAGCTTTATTCCGTAGTCTCAAAACCCCTGGCATCGGCAGGTACAACCGGCTGCGACCCAACCGACTTACGAATACCTCATATGGCATTCCACTAAGAATACCTCACCTAACATTCTACATTGTGCTGGCATAATTCTAAACCCATTACATTCTAACCTACGTGCTGATGCATGCCCGTTTATATACAGTGAAGCGAAATGCAACACAACAGTGCGGGCAACTATAAGTCTTGGGCATTGACTGAAACCCACTGTTTTCCATTAGCTGCTGCAGAACTGAGATTCAGGGCTAGGTTGGAGTTGTCTTTCGAAACTGCAGTATCTCGAGAACCAAATAGATCATAAAGATGATGTAAAAGATTTCAGAATCAGGTTAACCAACCTTAGTCAAGAGGACACTACTCTAACAAGCAGATTGCAAGGGGGAAATTCCCCATGTGTTTCCCAGGAAATAGAGTGTTTAGGGCTTCTTCTGAGTTACAAACTTGCTCTCAACCTTGTGGGGAAAAAGCAACTTCATGAGAACAATTCAAGATGCTTAGAAGGGTCCAGCCTACCTGATCAACGTACCCAGTGTTTATCTAACTACAGTAAGTAGCTGGAAGTCAGGGTTCAATTAAGTATGACTCTGACATTCAAAAATCATAACCCCAGTCAATCAAGGTGGAGAGTGTCTTTGCAGCCTTTCTTGCCAGATTTACACAAAGGAGTGGAAGAACATGTATAAACTGGTGACAACAAAGTTAATTCCAAGGGAGGAAGTGGGGACTCCATCATTGGAGTCTCTGCAATTTCCAGGTAGACCCTGCCAGAGCGGAAGTCAGCTACCTTCAAGCACAGCTAGATACAATTCACATCAGTTTATGTAATTCTTAAGTGTGCTGGTAAGGGTATGAGCTGGATGTATAATTCAGCCAGAAACTAAGAAAGGGGTCTGTGATACACAGCTTCAAGGACTGGGAAGCTGGAGTGGTAATACACTGCTCAAGGTATCACCATCTTTGTCTTCAAGCTGGATGTGAGTGCAGCAGACGCCATTCATACCCCACACAGTCTGCTTGCACATCACACACAAACCCAAGCACACAGCAAACTGCACCCATGAAGAGGGATGTGAAAATCCTTTGCTGTGGAGTTATGAGTGGATGTTGTTGGTTCTCAGTAGACTCTTGTGCAGAGGTAGAGGACAGTGCTCTATACCATATTCTCAGTTGCCTCCAATTGACAACTTTGCCAAAGGTTGGCTAGAAGGGTCAGTAGTCACATTGCACTATGAGAGTAGCCCTACTTAAACAAAGATTGGCTTCATGGGACTTGCAGACTGTTAACTCCTTGGAGGGAAAAACTGTACAGGGCAGAAAACATTAGGGTTTAGGTGGCATAGCTTTTTATACAAGGACCTTTGTCCCTCAATTCATTTGTCAAAATCTGAAGTACTTGGAGGTGGCTATCTCTTTATATTATGCAAAATGAAGATTAAATGTTAACATTATTGATATATTTCTTATTTTGTTTGTTAAGCCATTGTAATAGATTGCTCTGCTACCCTGGTTAGACGCAGTTCTTACTGCATGGTGCGGCTTGGTGCCTTCTGACATATGCCTTTTGGGGAACCATGTGCAATATATAACCACAAGCCTTCTTCGATCCAAAGGACAAGGTGTGTTTCAGTCCCTGTTTGCTCATTAACATGATATGACTGCCTTCCTTGCCCATCCATACCACTATTTGCTGAAATTATACTCAGATACTAAAAATCCATAGAGAGGACCTCACACAGTGGTATGTGAATATTTGTAATAGAACCCTCCTCTCTCCAACCCTCAAGATTTATTTTAGCCATGAGTTACCACAGTCACTACCATTATCCCCCTTCGCATTGGCCTTACTCGTCGAGTCCTCATGTGGCAGAGTATTTTAATGCGAGCACGAGGCCGGTCCGGACGTCATGACACTGGGCACAATTTACAAAGATATTGCTGTGTGAGGTGTGACTTTGGGAAGTAGCTACCATTGGTGCAGCAGGTGCAGTGGCAGCAGGGCCCAGAGCTCTGAGGGGCCCATTGAACACTGATAATTGCTATATTTTACTACCCCAACAGCAGTCAAAGGGATAATTTTCCTAGCTTGCACAAGGGCCCATGGCATTCTTGCCACGCTACTGGTTTGACCCATTCATTCATGAGTAAGCTGCTGCAAAATGTTTGTGAATCAGGTCATTAATGTTTGTGAGAACACTGTGGCATCCTCCTTTCGCCTTTTTCTTGCTGTGCTCTTCTTTAAAACCAATAGCTGTTCTCATCATCAGTTTCGCACTGAACTCCAATGATGGGCTTCCAGTTTTTTCACCTCAGTCACTCTGTAATTTTACGTTTATGAACATTGTCTCTTGCCGATGTGATATGTTCAGTGCACTGAGCACAATGCATAACCAGGTAAAACAGCCACTTTGGCTGTGAAAAGTTGTTAAAGCCAGGTATAAAAGTTTTGCTGTGCAAAGACTCAGTGATATTGCCAGAAATGCAATTCAACATTCCCTTTGGGCTCAATATTACTTTCATCTCCACATAGCTGTGAAGCATCGTATATTTCTCTCAAGCTGTCCTACAGTTGAAGCTTGCATCCTTTTCTGACTTAATTCTAAATACTGCACTATGTGAAGTTGTGATTTTTTTTTTATTGGTGCCACGCAAACCAAACTTCCAAACGGAGATTCCGAGGCGCTGTTTTCATATTGACAGGGTCACAAAATGTTTTAGCTAAACATTAATATTTATGACCCCTTTTTTATATGTTTCAGTGACGAGTTAAATGCTAACTGTGAATATCTAATGTCATACCGTTTGGTATGGTTAAGTATTTGTCGATTTTAGTTCACATTTTTTTTGTCGGGAACAGGTGAGGGTTTCAGGTTAGCATATCCGTCCTAATTCACGAAGGGAGTTGTTTAAAAGTAAGATATTTAGGGCCACATGCAACATTTGGATTTACAATTCCTAAATAGCGATTTATAAGAAATCGCTGTTTGGGAATTGCAAATCTTTATGGATGTAGGAAACGCAAAATAAATTGTGATTCCTTAACATTACCTAATAGCGATGCGCAAAGGTAATGATACTCCATGGCAATGCATTTGCAAAGGACAAATACCAAATTGTTAATTGCTAATTGTGACTGCAATTCTAAGGGTGCCAGGGGGCCTAAGGCTCCCCTGATGCATCCCCCAAAAGGTAAGTTTGCTCATGTGGTGCACACACATGCTCTAAGGGCATGTGTGTGCGCGTCACATGTCACTTTGAAAAATGTACTTTTGTGCATTTTTCAACGAATGCACAAATTACCATCAACTTGAAGCTGATGGTAATTAGCTTTTCCTAAGTGCACAGTTTGCATGTAGGAAAGGCTTGATGCATCGCCTTTAGGGAATTGCAAATCGCGATTCCCTAAATGCATTCGCAATTTAGGTAATCACTAAAAATTGCGATCACCTAATTTGCGAATAGAAATTGGTTCATGCATCAGAAAAGGGTTTTTTCCATTCGCAAACGAAACCATTCTGCGAATCGGCCAGTTTGCGGCTGGACAAAAGCTTGATGGATGTGGCCCTTAGTACCGGGTGTACTAAAACATAGTCTCAAAAAAGCAGTTGCAATTTGTGACTAGTAAAGAATTTTTACAAAATGACCTCTGTACTAATAGGTCAGTTTGTAACAGTCTGACTCAGAATGGGTTGCAATACAATCTACCTCATGAATATCAATGAGGTGTCCTATTGGTGACCACCACAGGGATGGTGGCCTGCTAGGGTCAGGGGACCACCATGTCTGTGATCACCTTTAAGAAAAGTTAACTTTAAAAATATGTAGCCTGTTTTCCTTAAAGTAAATGTTTCTTTGACTAAAAATAAAAGTTTACTTTTTTCAAAAGTTTGTTTGATAGTTGTCAGAGAACCCTTACTTCACTGTCTACTCCCCAGCAACTTTTTCATAAAGAGAAAAGGGATCCCAACTGGCTTACCGGCCCAACTCAGTGGTCTGTAACTTTTTCGTGGTTTACAATCCGAATTCAATTGTAAAACTAAATCCCATACTGAATTGCTTATCGGAAAGGATGCACACAACACGCTCCTTCCAAACGATACTGAACTCATTGGCCAGACTCATCCTCAACCTGTCCAAATGGATCCACATCACCCCGCACTTTAGGAACATCCACTGGCTCCCCATCCTGAAAAGATGCCAATTCAAGATATTGACACACACCTACAAAGCCCTCCATGATCTTGGACCAGCATACATCAACCACCGCCTGAACTTCCACCAGCCATCCAGAGACCTTCGCTCTGCCTCTCTCACACAGACATGATGCATTCGCTGAAGCCACAGTGTAGGCTGATCCTTCTCCTACCTCGCCACCAAGACCTGGCATTTCTACTGAGCCCAGCAACCTAGCGCGGGGATTCCCTCACAGGTGATTAGCAGCACTTTACAAATAGTAATTGATTGATTGATTGATTGATTTAAACGGGGATTTGGTAAGGAGTCATAAGGCCAACATTTACCAACTCCTAAAATGGCTTTGGTGCATTATAAAAATGCATTTTTGCAGCTGCAGAGTGACCAGGAATCTGTAAGACACTCCCACCCCCACCAATGCATGCTTTCTCAACCTAAGAGGCAGAAAGCAGAGGCTAATTTTCAGAGCTGGAGCGAACAGGTTTGTAAGAAGATGGCCAGCTCAGTTTATTTCCCATCCATAAACATATGTTGTAGCAGTCAAGGATATTTGAATTGGATCCACCCTCTTCTCAAAGCCTAGCCACTGTTGCTGCTTACGGGAGCTAGATACATGTTTAAATGTCTGAAGATTCTTGTCAAAGCTCACTGCAAAGTTCTGAGTGAGCAATCAAGATGGCATTAGTGAATCTGGGATACAGATATAATGGCTTTACAATAATACCAGTCGTAAGTGAATATAGGTGAATGCTAGATGCTAAAATTGTTTGAGCACTTTATTGGAACATTTGAATTACCGTGATTGCTCGCGCTACTCCCCGGTCCACCGCAGCGTTCTTAGGCTGTTTGTGTGGAGGGAGGAAAGCGCTAGTGCTGCCGGATCGCTCCTTGGTGGCTGGACTTTTTACCAAGGGCGACGGTCTAGTCTCCCCGCACCTCCCTGACTACAAAAGGGCAGGTCTTTTCAAAACGCGAGAGATTGATTACAAACCTGATTACAAACCTCATCGCGCTAACGGGCGCACTAGTGAACGCATTTGGAACAAGTATTTTAAAACTGTGTTTTAATAGTGTAACATTGCTACATTTTAGATATCGAATTTTTAAAATTGTTTGAGCACTTTATTGGAACATTTGAATTACCGTGATTGCTCGCGCTACTCCCCGGTCCACCGCAGCGTTCTTAGCCTGTTTGTGTGGAGGGAGGAAAGCGCTAGTGCTGCCGGATCGCTCCTTGGTGGCTGGACTTTTTACCAAGGGCGACGGTCTAGTCTCCCCGCACCTCCCTGACTACAAAAGGGCAGGTCTTTTCAAAACGCGAGAGATTGATTACAAACCTGATTACAAACCTCATCGCGCTAACGGGCGCACTAGTGAACGCATTTGGAACAAGTATTTTAAAACTGTGTTTTAATAGTGTAACATTGCTACATTTTAGATATCGAATTTTTAAAATTGTTTGAGCACTTTATTGGAACATTTGAATTACCGTGATTGCTCGCGCTACTCCCCGGTCCACCGCAGCGTTCTTAGGCTGTTTGTGTGGAGGGAGGAAAGCGCTAGTGCTGCCGGATCGCTCCTTGGTGGCTGGACTTTTTACCAAGGGCGACGGTCTAGTCTCCCCGCACCTCCCTGACTACAAAAGGGCAGGTCTTTTCAAAACGCGAGAGATTGATTACAAACCTGATTACAAACCTCATCGCGCTAACGGGCGCACTAGTGAACGCATTTGGAACAAGTATTTTAAAACTGTGTTTTAATAGTGTAACATTGCTACATTTTAGATATCGAATTTTTAAAATTGTTTGAGCACTTTATTGGAACATTTGAATTACCGTGATTGCTCGCGCTACTCCCCGGTCCACCGCAGCGTTCTTAGGCTGTTTGTGTGGAGGGAGGAAAGCGCTAGTGCTGCCGGATCGCTCCTTGGTGGCTGGACTTTTTACCAAGGGCGACGGTCTAGTCTCCCCACACCTCCTAATCTTCATAAGCCTACATCTCTAGCGCAGCGGTGACGCGCAGCGGGAGCGCCTCAGACGCGCCGAAGAGACGCCAGTCTGCGCCAGTCCGCGTTCAGACGCTTCAGGCTTCGTGGCCTAGCACTATGGTAGGTCTGCGCATTTCTTACAGTGCTTCTTCGTTGTATGCTCTATGTCCCACTTTCAATCACTGCTGCAAGCAGTCAGTCCTTCCCCACCCCACCGAAATATGCTGTAAAACCTGTAATTGGAGCCTACCTTCTCCGAGTATAGGCAAACAAGTCAGTAAACATCAGCCTTCACATGTTATAAAAATGCTGCTTCTGAACTGTCGCTCACTCCCTAAACACCACACCGAACTGACACTATTGATTGAGGAATACAATCCAGACGCCCTTTTCTTAACAGAGACTTGGCTGCAGCTCCAAAACGACCCTACTGTAATCTGGGCCATCCCCCAAGGCTATACCATTAAACGCCTTGATCGCCAGTTAGGCAGGGGCGGGGGATTGGCTATTATCTATAAGGACATTTACAGCTGTCGTATCACTTCCTCAAACTCTTTAACATGTGAAAGCTTATACTTCTCTTTATATTTGTCCCCCACAAGTACCTTTTCTGGTATCCTGGTCTATCGACCACCAGGTTCGCTCGGCGACTTCATTTCTGACATCACTGACTTAGTCGCTACTTCTGTGCTGACCTCAGCCAACTTCACTTTGTTAGGGGACCTAAATTTGCATTTAGATGACCCTCTTGATGCCGCGGCTAACAATCTTCGATTAAACCTTCAGGCTATTAACCTGACGCAAAAGGGGTTTCAGGCGACACATAACAGGGGTCATCTTTTGGATCATATATTTAGCAACTTAGACACGCTTTCTGTTGAAACGCCGGTACCACTGCCCTGGTCGGACCATTTTCTGGTCCCCCTCACATGGGCTATCAATACCCCTATCATTGGTCAAACTCACGACAGGCATTGGGGTAGGAAATGGAATGCCCTTCCGCTTCCTACATGGGAACAGGCCCTTTCCGAACAGCCGCCTCGGAAAACGACGAATCCTGATCTAGCTGTCCTTAACTTTCACAACTGGATCTCCAGCACTCTGGATTTAGTCCTCCCGAAGTGTTTTTTGCAAACAATAAAAAGATCTAAAGTTGCTCCATGGTACTCTCCCGCCCTTAGGCTGCTAAAACAAGCCTGCCGTAAAGCTGAAAGAGCATGGAGGAAGGATCGCTCTCAACTTAAGAGTTCAGAGTACAGATCAGCAATAAGGCACTATAAGAGCCAGATAAAACTTGCCCAAGCCGAGTTTTATGAAACTAAAATTAGTATGGCGGCCAACTCCCCCCGGGAAATTTTTAAAATTGCTAAATCTTTGATATCCCCTCCATCTGAAAGACCACCATCAGAGGGTTTACAGGCCCGCTGTGAGGATCTCGCTACCTTCTTCTCTCAGAAGATTCAGGCCATTTACTCCCAATTTGCGACAAATGGCGATGGCATATTCTCCCCCTCTGGTTCAGACTCAGACTCGCATGTATCATGCTCTCTGGTCACGTTTCCACTCCTGGATTCTAATGCTTTAGATACTTTGGTCCAGAAGGTCACCTCAGGATCTCCTAGCGACCCAGCCCCGCCCCAGACCCTAGTGAAAGCAATGGGCGTTATTCGCCCGTCTTTGCTGGAAGTTTTGAATACCTCCATTACCTCCAACTCTGTCCCTTCTACGTGGAAGTGTGCGCGCGTTAGGGCTTTGCTGAAAAAACCGAACTTGGATTCCAACAACTTATCCAATTTCCGCCCTATCTCGCTGCTTCCGTGGTTGAGTAAGTTGTTGGAGAGACATATCAATACAACTCTAGGGGACTACTTGGAGTCCAACAAACTTCTACAGGTCTCCCAAACAGGGTTCCGTCCTCAACATGGCACTGAGACCGCCCTTCTGGCGGTAACAGAGGCGGCCAGAGCAATAATGGACCAAGGGGGAAAATCTGCTATCATACTGTTGGACCTCAGTGCCGCGTTCGACACTGTTAACCATGCCACCCTATTACATCGTTTGAAGGGCATGGGGGTGTCGGGCACGGCCCTGAAGTGGCTGACCTCTTTTTTGGAGGAACGCTTTTTCCAGGTATTTGAGGGCGAGGTGGTATCATCTAAGCATCCGCTCAGCTGTGGGGTTCCTCAGGGCTCCTCCCTGAGCCCCACACTGTTTAATGTCTATATGCAGCCTCTAGAGAAGATTGTTCTCCCCTACGGTGTGCGGATTGTCACCTACGCTGACGATACCCAACTTGTGGTCTCTTTGGACCACAAGGAGGGTTCGTCTAACACCCTGGGTCCGTGTCTAGAGGCTGTTGCTGAGTGGATGCAACTCTCCCATCTCAAACTCAACGGGGAGAAGACCGAGATCATGTTACTAGGTAACCCTTCTCCTACCTTCCTGTTGAACTGGCCTTCGTGTCTCGGCGCCCCTCCTCTCCCAAAGGACCAGATAAAGAGTTTGGGAATCTGGCTGGATAGAGCACTGGATTTCTCGGTTCAAGCCACTAAAACAGCCTCCGTATGCGTGGGGCTAATGAAAATGCTCAGGAAAGTGCTCCCCTTACTTCCATTCCAGGCGAGAAGGGTCATGGTACAGGCCCTGATACTCTCCCGCCTGGATTATGGAAACGTTTTATATCTAGGGGCTCCGGCATCAGTGACAAAAAAACTCCAAGTCACTCAAAATTGTGCCGCGCGCTTACTGTTTAACATCCCCCGTTGGCAGTCAGCGAGAACTGCCCTAAAGGAGCTTCATTGGCTCCCAGTGGCTGCAAGAACATTGTTCAAGGCCATGTGCATTCTGCACAAATCCTTTCATCAAACTGGCCCGGCAGTGCTGCTCCCCCTAGTACCGCCCTATGTGCCGTCTAGAACTCTTCGTTCGGCCTCTCTGCATTTGGCAACTACGTCAAAAATCAAGAAAGCCCGTTGGGGTGGCCGTTCATTTACTTGCTCAGCAGCGAAGGCATGGAATTCCCTGCCTCTGTCCCTTAGACAAAATGACAATTTGATGTCATTTAGGAGAGACTTAAAAACCTACCTGTTCTCAAAAGCGTACTAACTCTGCCCTGCAGTCGAACACAGTAATCAGTCACCAGCGCTGCGAGGCCTCCGGGCAGTTATGCGCTATATAAGTGGAATTTTTCATTTCATTTCATTTGCTAGGGGACATGGAGGGCCTTAGGCAGAATGCCCAAACAAGTAGACTAGATTGAAGAGTTCCATCATTCCTTATTCTGACCAATCAAAAGCAGTTTAGTCTCTTTTTCATTATGTTTTAGTAAATAACACCCCTTCTAGAGTCGCACAATCTTAAGACAATTCTGTACAGTTCTATGTAATGTAATGTAAAAAGGATTTGTAGAGCGCTGCGTTCACCGGACGGTTTCTTGGCGCTATAGTGAGTGCTGTTACATGGTGACTACACACATTTGTCAGTTAAAAGTGGTATGCTCAGGTTCAACATGATGCAGCTCCTCTTTCATAAATCAATTGTTCAGCATTTGTGGAGTGCAGCACAATCACCCCTGGGTGTATCTGGGTGCTGGGGTGCGAGGTCTCCCTAGAAAAGCAAGGTCTTGAGGAAACGGCAGGAAGAGAGAAGAAATGAGAAGAAAAAATCAGAAAAATGAGCGAGCAGAAAAGGCAAAATAGAGGGCAGAAAAACGCTTAGAAAAGGCAAAAACAAAGGGCAGAAAAACAAGCAGAAAGGCAAAACAGAGGGCAGAAAAATGAGCAGAAAAGGCAAAACGGAGGGCAGAAAAATGTGCAGAAAAGGCAAAACAGACCAAGAAACAAGCAGAGGAGGCATAAACAGAGGGCAACAGGTGGACAGGCAGAAGAGGGTAGCGGACTGTGGGCAAGCTGAAGAGGAGAATTGTCGCAAGGGGAGCTGTCAAGAGGGCCTCACATGGCTGTTGATGATGGTTTGTGTGGTAGCCGTGGTGTAAACTAAAATGATGGGACCCCAAGTCTCCCCTATCTAGCAGATATTCATTGGCCTTGGGCTTAATCCCCTTAAAGGATTGGGGCCACCTGAAAAGTGCCACCCCACCCGCCCCACAGGGACCTGTGTTGAATCCCTGCGTGGTAGATGTTTGTTACTCAATGAGAAATATAGCAGAGTGCTCGAGAGGAGGACACACGGTCCGCATTTTCCATGCCATCACCAGGCCTGTATCATTTCAAATGCGTCAAAGCCCTTTTTGTATTCTATAGAATGGAAAAATCATCTATTTAATGGAATTAATTTTAATTTAGACAGAAGTCATATTTGAACATTTTTGTGTAATCATAATCATGTTCCATATCACATTGTAATCAATTGTTAATCAGTGTCTAAGTTTAGACCGTATACTGAGGAAGCTTTTGAAGTTTTTAGTCATGGTCACATCCGGTGGCTTAATATGATATTATTTTCATTTCTTTGCTCTGAGAGCCACAAGAAACAATCACAAAGTGAAAACCAAAGCCACACATCTCTGCAACCACTGGGTGAAACTGACAATTGAGAAAGAAAAAGTGTTCTACTAGGATGTAGCCTAACGGCTAAGGTGGTCAACCTCAAATCTAGTGAACCGGGTTCGAGTCTCAGCAACGATGCTCCACATCCTGTGATTCTGGGCAAATCGCTTAATCTCCCCATGCCTAACAAAACAAGCATTTACAATGCAACAGTCTCCCCTTTGCAAAAGTTAGAGCTATTGGCATTGTAAATGACAAAATTTTTAGGTCTCGGCTAGAAGCGAGCGAAGCTCGCTCTCGCCAGAGATCTATAGTTAGCGACTCAGCTTCCAAGGAGGACAGTCCTGGCCGCGCGCAAGGTGATTTGCGCCGGCCACGCGCACGCGAACGCGCTGTCCTCCTCGGAAGCTGAGACGCTAGCTATACCTCCCGCTGCTTGCGCATGCGCCGTGCCCCATTGAAGGTTTCGGGTTTACGCATGCGCCGTGCCCCTTACTGCAGGACAGGCCGCGTCAGACCCGGGGCTGCGGCCGGTCCACGGAGCGCACGAGGACGATGTAAGTGTTTGTTTTCTTTTTGTATTTTGCATTTATTATTTCCCTAGCCACAGGCTGTGGTCGGCAAGATTCCACTCGTGCCCTCTGACCTGGGAACAGCAAGAGTAAACGAGCCGTGCCTTTTTGTCCTCCCTAGTCAGGCTGCTCGAGTCCAGAGTGTTTAGTAAAAAGAGAAAACGAGTGTCAGATGATGTTCACCTGCACTCTCGTGCAGCCCAAGACAAACCGAACAACTATGTGCTCAGTGTACTGTTCACTCTCATGGCACATGTAATTCATAGCGCGAGCTCAGAGTGAAAAAGTATCAGTTAATGAATGCCCTTTCAATGGGTGTGCAGGGCACCACTTCCGGTCTTTGAAGCCGAGGTGGGTGATCTATGGTCTGTTATTTCATTTTTTTGCTCCTTTTTTTAGCCGTCTTTCACATGGCCATAGTTGAGATCCTTGCACTAAACTCAAAGCTGCTATGCTTTGTCACTGCTGCATATTCGTTTGTGTTACTTGCTGTTTTTTGGATACATGCACATGGACAGCAACGGAGCTTCAGCACGGGAGCTACTAAAAAATTGCGTTTGAAATATAAATTAAAGTGCTGTCCTAAATATATATTTTTTTCTGTTGGCAAGGATATCGTTTGCCTTCAATATGTTTATGTTGTATACAACATTGGTTGTTTAATAAGTGTTACTGACTTTATTTTCCATAACACGAAAGAAGTTGTTTTCTACAACTCTTTTCTTTTTTTCTGCATTTTTATATCTGTTCTGATTATGAATAAGCATGCAGTTGTACAGCATTTTACATTGCTACTTTATGGATCTCTTCCCTAGTGCAGGCCACTCGAGTGCAGCAGTTAGTGAAAAGAGAAAACGGGTATCAGCTGATGTTCACCCACTGGCACATGGTTTTCATAGTGCAACAGCTCAACTGCAAAAGTATCACCTGAGCTCAGTTACTGAATGCCCTTTCAGGGAGAGAGAGAGAGAGAGTGTGTGTGCGTGTGTGTGTGTGTGCGTGTGTGTGTGTGTGCGTGAGTGTGTGTGTGCGTGTGCGTGCGTGTGTGTGTTTGTAGGACACCAGTTCCAGTCTATGAAGCCGAGGTAGGTGATCATATGGTTTGGGGTTTCATTATGCTGCTCCTTTTTTATCCGGGTTTCCTACAGTATAATGTGTTGATTCGTGCGCCAAACTTAAAGCTGCTATACTGTTTCAGTAACAAAGACGTGGACTTAGTAAATTGCACTCTTAATAAATTGCATCAAATAATGGATTCTTACTGATCGTTTTATATGAATTGGTTTTATTAATTGTATGACCTTTCAGTTAAACACTAAAGAAATAAAGAGTGGTGGGTTGGTTTGGTATCACCTGTAGCACCCTTCGGTTCCATGCTGGCCCTCAGGACCCTATTATCAGCTCCCATTCTTAGTTTGAGTGAAAGCCATTTCCACCAATACAGAGGAAATGACTAGACCAAGGGCAGGATGGTGTTGCTCTCCACAAATAATAGGCAGATACAAACTCTAAGGGCCTGCTCAGGAGTGAAAGCACTTTTCATCACACCGTATACATAACAATACCCGCATCAGCTATATATAATGCCTATTATGAGTTTTCTCGAACTAACATGGCTGTTTTGGTGAATAACGCACCAAGATCTGCATAGTACGATAATAATCCTACAGATTTCCCCTGCTAAACATCAGCAGGTTCCCTATAGTATAAAATGTTGATTCTTACACCAAACTTAAAGCTGCTATACTTTGTCAGTGCACCATGTGGGTTTGTTTTACTTGGTTTTTTAGGTCGAGGGACCGTAGCTCTCACTGCGAAGCAGTGAGGGGCGGAGTCCCGAAGAATTTATGTTTTGGAGTATATAAATCATACAACGTTTTTAAAGGAATGAGTCTTAATCTTGGAGACGTTTAAGATGTTCTGAGCGAGCTGATTGGTAAGCCTTATATTAGTGACAGAGACATTAGAATGCAAGTTGTGTGACTGACTAGCAGACAAGACATCACTTTTATTAGCATATTCTTCTGGCTCATGACTACTGAACAAAAAGTATGATTATAGCCACATCTTGATACTTTGATAAATCTCTGTAAAGACAAATTATTATCCATACTAATTTAATTTGAAGAAAGACGTGACAAAAATTCTCTTAATTGTAGATAACAACAAGCATTTACAATGCAATGGTCTCAGCATTATAAAAGGAAGAGCTATTGGCATTGTTCATGACATTTAAAAAAAAAAACATAAATAAATGGTATTATCATTTACAATGGCAATAGGTGAGCGTTAGAGAGTAGTAGATAGTATTCACGGACACAGAGCCATACACACACATACACACACAGACAGAGCCATGCACACACACACACACACACACACAGACACACACACACACATAGCCACAAACACAGAGCCATGCACACACAGCCACGCACACACACACACAGACAGAGCCACGCACACACACAGAGCCACTAACACACACAGACAGAGCCGTGTGTGTGTGTGTGTGTGTGTGTGTGTGTGTGTCTGTGTGTGTGTGTGTGTGTGTGTGTGTGTGTGTAGGTGTGTGTGTGTGTGTGTGTGTCTGTCTGTCTGTCTGTCTGTCTGTCTGTCTGTCTGTCTGTCTGTGGCTCTGTGTCCGGGAATACTCTCTACTACTGTCTAATTCTCATCTATTGCCATTGTAAATGACAATACCATTTTTTTAGGTGTAAACAAATGAAAAAAAATGTCATGAGCAATGCCAATAGCTCTACCTTTAATAATGCCGAGACCATTGCATTGTAAATGCTTGTTATTTATGTGTTGGTTTTGAAAACAGATAAATAAATGGCATTGTGATTTACAATGCCAATAGTTTAATTTCTCGCAAATGCGAGACTTATTGCAATGCAATAGGTTGTGTATTTACGAGAGTTTGAGCTAACACGTTTTATTTATGTTTCAAAAACCAAAACATAAATACAATGTCTCTCACACTTCTGTCTCTCTCACACTGCTGTCTCTCTCACACTGCTGTCTCTCTCACACTGCTATCTCTCTCACACTGCTGTGTCTCCCTAGAACACACATATGCTGTCTCTCACACTGCTGTCTCTCTCACACACACTGCTGTTTCTCACACACTTCTGTCTTTCTTACACATAATGCTGTCTCTCACACACACTGCACTCTCACACTTCAGGTGTGGGTTGTGGGATGTGGGTTTCCAGCTCATATCTGGAGGGTGGGCGCTGCTGCGTTTCATGGGTATTTTTTTTTACATACTCTCCAGGGCATTAGTGATAGCTTCAGAAGCTTTTGTTTTGGGGGAAGGATGTTGGGGGTTAGATCTCAGCCCAAAGCCCCGACCCCTCTTCATGACTTTGTGCCCTCATGCCTCGTAAACGAAATTGGCTTATGATTTTGTCCCTTTATAGACACATCCGGTGGCTTAATATGATATTATTTTCATTTCTTTACTCTGAGAGCCACAAGAAACAATCACAAAGTGAAAACCAAGGCCACACATCTCTTCAACCACTGGGTGAAACTGACAACTGAGAAAGAAAAAGTGTTCTACTAGGATGTAGCCTAACGGCTAAGGTGGTCAACCTCAAATCTAGTGAACCGGGTTCGAGTCTCAGCAACGATGCTCCACATCCTGTGATTCTGGGCAAATCGCTTAATCTCCCCATGCCTAACAAAACAAGCATTTACAATGCAACAGTCTCCCCTTTGCAAAAGTTAGAGCTATTGGCATTGTAAATTACAACATTTTTATTTATGTGTTGGTTTTGAAAACAGATAGATAAATGGCATTGTGATTTACAATGCCAATAGTTTAATTTCTCGCAAATGCGAGACTTATTGCAATGCAATAGGTTGCGTATTTACGAGAGTTTGAGCTAACACGTTTTATTTGTTTCAAAAACCAAAACATAAATACAATGTCTCTCACACTTCTGTCTAAGCATGGGCGGAAAATCCGTTTCGTTCGCGGATTTTGCGGATTTTCGGTAAATTCGCAATCCGCGAGATTCGCGAATCTCCCGCAAAATCCGCAAATCCGCGAGCAGCGGATTTTATGGCTTGCTCGCACTGTTCGCGTGAGTTCGCGGCTTCCCAGTACAACTTCGCGCCCCGCGAATAAGCGCAAAATTGCAGAACTACGATTTTAGCAAAACTGAAACTACTTACCAGGTTCAAAAGTTCAGGCTCATCATTAGTAGCCATTTCCTGTAGTGCTTCCTGAGGGGCCCCTCCAGAGTTCAGTTGCCAGTTGCAACTATTATGTGACCCTGCTCTGAACCTCAGAATAGTTACACATATGCCACAAAGGTCCTGAATTACAGCTAAGGGAGACTAGCAGGAGCCAGGCTGGAAGTTCAAATCCATTAATCAGCCCCTAATTCATTATTGTCAGTTGGGGCAGGGCAGGTGTTGTAACTAATTTTGCAACAATGAAAGCACTTAGCAAGTGCAAAAGATCACTAATCAGGAAGCAGGTGCCAGCTAAAAAAATATTCTGTGACACATTAATCAGCCCCAAATTAATTCAGGTCACTTGAGGCAGGGAAGGTGTGCTTGCTTTGCCACAATAATGTACACTGACTGGACAACCAGAGGGTGCTGTGATGAAACAGAGGGTGGCATGGGTGGGCCAGAGGGTGGCATGAGTAGTCAGAGAGTGGCAGTGGTGACAGAGAGTGGCAGTGATGAAGAAGAGTGTCCCAAACAGGCTGGACACGTAGAAACAACAAGTTCGCGAAACTTGCGACCCGACAGGTAAGTTCGCGTTTGCGAAATTGTACAAAACCCTCGCGAACTGGCAGAAACCCGCGCGAACACACAAAAAAAAATCGCGAGAATTCGCGGATTTTGTGAATTGCGAGTTCGCAAATCCGCAAAATTCGCGAACGCGAGATTCGCAAAATTCGCCCCTGCTTACTTCTGTCTCTCTCACACTGCTGTCTCTCTCACACTGCTGTCTCTCTCACACTGCTATCTCTCTCACCCTGCTGTGTCTCCCTAGAACACACATATGCTGTCTCTCACACTGCTGTCTCTCTCACACACACTGCTGTTTCTCACACACTTCTGTCTTTCTTACACATAATGCTGTCTCTCACACACACTGCACTCTCACACTTCAGGTGTGGGTTGTGGGATGTGGGTTTCCAGCTCATATCTGGAGGGTGGGCAATGCTGCGTTTCATGGGTATTTTTTTTTACATACTCTCCAGAGCATTAGTGATAGCTTCAGAAGCTTTTGTTTTGGGGGAAGGATGTTGGGGGTTAGATCTCAGCCCAAAGCCCCGACCCCTCTTAATGACTTTTTGCCCTCATGCCTCGTAAACGAAATTGGCTTATGATTTTGTCCCTTTATAGACACATCTCCTATAAGATCCTCCCCCCAACCCCCTCCCCCCATGGTATACTATATACCAAAACATTTCATAACATATAGATTAACATAGCAAATCATGGCATAGACTATACCAGATGACAGCATGATATACACCATAACATACAGCGTAGCGCAGAACAACACATAACACAGGACAGCGGAGCATAGCACACACTAATATATAACAAACATATGATAGCATATAGCATCCAATATCAAAGCAAAACATAGAACATACCAGAGCACAGCACGATGTGCACCATGGCATACAGCGCAGTGCGTGACAACTCATAACATACACATGGCAGAATATAATAAATAAAGCGTATCATCACATAGCAAAGTATAACTCAACACCCACTTCACTTGGGTGTAGCGCTTTATGAAGAGAATCGCTAGTGGTTAAACTGGAGACTGCAGGACTGGGTGCAAAACACAGACCCACAACTTAACTAAACTGTGAAGTGTGAGGCAAACCGTCCCATGCACATGTCACCTCATCTGGGCACCAGGCTGCATGGGCCTCGACTCCCCATCTGCCAAGCGATATACGTGCCTGAATCCGTGATAGCTCAAAGTGTGTACACAAGAAGACACATTCATCCATTGACTGTACCTTGGCAGAGCGCGACAACCCCACATGGCCTGTGCAAGCAGCAGGGCGGAGCACCACGCTTTCTTGGGTGCTCTATGCGACATGCCTATGCATAACCGAGTGCGCTCCCACACTGTATCCACTTCACCACTCACTTGGGCTTTATGTACACCGATTGTTGACTGCGCTTAGAGGCGGTGATAGAGCTATGTCAAGCACGTATTATTATCACATGTATTAACCTTCATTGTCATCATCCTGGTGCATAAGATGTATGTGGGAGCCCCATCTCGCCCCCCCCGGTTCTGCACTCACCTCCTCAGGCAGAGCAGCAGGCCAGAGAGCAGCAGCAGACCCCTCCAAGGCAGGCACCCCCCCATCCTCCTCCCGGCCACAAGTCCAACAGGTGGCCCGGTTCAGCCCACGCACTTGCAAGCTCCTCGCGACGCGGGGTCTGTGCACGGGGGTCTCTCCTCCAACGATGACAGCCCCAGAGCCACCAAGTAACAACAAGAAGTGATGAAGGGCGTTCTTTCCCAAAGCCCTCGTTCCCAGAAACGACTTCACACACAGCACAAAAAGTACATGTCCAGCTGTTGGACTTCCAGGAAACCTCTACTGTGTCATCGTGAGATTCATGCGATCCGGATGGGGGCCTTTGGAAACCCCCAGATTGCAGAAGCGACCCCACTTTTCTCAGAGGAAAAAAGCCCAGACAGCGGGGGGCGGGGTCGTCGGGGCGGGCTCAGCGAGGCTGAGGGCATTAGCGGGGAGAAGAAGCATACGCTACAGCTGGTGGCCGTGCGGTGCGGGAGTGCCCTGAGAACAGGTCGGATTGATTAGGATTCTCACTTCCTCATACAGACTTTATTGGCCTCACACCCTCCCCAATCAGGTATCATGCGTTTCTTGGAAGCCTTATGTGTACATTTTATCATCCTAAAACCATATTGGGAATTGAAAACAAGTTGAGGATCTGGCTGTCGTCAAACATATATTGGGTATTTATAATAAAGCAATTTATGATGCAAAAGATCATTTAGGCAGTAAAATTCCCATGGCAGAAAATAAGGCAAATTAATAATCCTAAAAGTCAAAAGTCCAGCCTTACCTTAGTACCATGTGTCTGTCCACTAAAAGTAATCCTACACTTAAATGTTGGACACCTTTAAACACTTTTTATTCACAAAGGGGCAAAACATTCAAAATTACTCTGTGCAGAATGAGCATTAAGTAATTGCAATGGGTAGAATTTTTATTTTTTTACTTCTTAACTCCTTCTATGCTCATGATGAGCGGAGCTCGTCATAACTGCAGCGGCGCGCCCACGCGTGATTGATTCCCCGCCTGTGTGGGAGAATTAATCAGTGGGCGGGGTTGTGACGAGCCCAGCTCGTCATGAGCACAGCTCTACTGTGGCTCATGACGAGCTGGGCTCGACACGAGCAAAGCGGCGCCGCGCCCCCCACCCCTGTGCCGTGTTAAGTAGTAGACAGAGCATTTATGGTGCGATTATTACAAGGCTACCCCCAAAACGTAGGGGAAGTTAGGATACTTGCCCAATTGACTCAGTAGTTTGTCAATGTACTTGGTGTATTCTAGGGCTTGGTGAAATTTTCGCTACGCCAGCATAGTTTCCGGCATAAAATGATGCCAATACGACAGGTTCAAAGTTTTCGCAAATTACCATGAAGGTCAACTTCATGGTAATTTGCCCCCCTTATTTGCGAATTCGCAAATTTTTAGAGTTTGATGCATTGCATTTAAAGAATCTCAATTTGAGATTCCTTAAATGCAATCGCAATTTAAGAAATCGCAATTTTGCGATTCCTTAAATTGCGAAAATTACAAAAATGTTAATGCATCCCAAAAATGGGAATTGCATTCGCAAACGGCCGAATTTTGCGATTCGCACCATTTGCGAATGCAATTTCCTTTGATGCATGTGCCCCTATGATCTTTAGCCTGTGAAACCTATTTATCAGTGGGAGTAGAAATTTAGCAAATATTCGTACGGATCATAATATGAGCACACTGAAGGGACGTGTCAACTTTATATATCAAGCCTTCTGTTGTTTCAGCCTTTGACTTTTACACATCCAGTATGCTACCAAATTAAATTGCCAGTGGACTAGTGGCTAATGGAAAAGCTGTGTTATGCATACCTTGGAGGCACATGGTTAATTTATGAATATACACTCAAAGGGTTGGGATGTAGGCTTCTGATTCATTGGGTGTGTTAGTCGCAGAACATTTTCAGGGAAGCAGCTTTAATATCTCACAAGCAGCTATTTTATATATTGAAGCATATCTTTATAAACAAAATACCTTTTTATTTTTTGACTTGGTGTCACTTTAGCACCAGGGTAAACTATTATAGATGTAAAAGACGAGTACGATTTAGGGCAGAAAGTAACAAAAGAGTTCACTTTTCTGTCCCTGCAAAAGAGTAACAGCTTGCAATATTTAATGCGGCTTGCCTGTCGGTGAGTGCTTAAGAGTACTGATCCCTTTCTATGCAGATGAATGTTACACCTTGTTAGATGCAGTGAGTAGTAGATCTGGCAGTGTATCTGGAGCAGGCCTCTGTGAAGCATGGAGGAGGGAGAAGGAGTACACATGAACACCAGCCAAGGGTCCAGGACTTGGTGGACACCACTTGGGGTTAGGACTCATTCCAACAGAGGGCAGCTGGAGGTCCATGGTAAGTCCAGTTTGAACTAGGTAACTGCAGGAAGAGAAGTCACTGGGATCTTGATTTGTCCATGAGCTCAGTTTATCAGCCAACTGGCCCTTGGAGTCATTTCTGGGGTCCTGGTTTCAAGACCAGCAGATCCAGTCTCCCTTCAGATTCCCTATACAGCACAACAGCCATCCTCCTGCATCGTTAGAGGCCCTGGAGTATCCTGAGGAAAGGTCTCTGGGGTCCACTTCTATACCCTGTACCAGCCTGTGTGTGGGGGCAGCCTTTGTCTACCCCCCTATACCAGTTCTGATCAGTTCCTCTACCCTCACTGGGTGTGGTGCCAGAATGACTAGAGCTACAACAGGGGGCAGGCATAGGTCTGAACTTCATCTACCAGTGGCAAGATAGACAGCCTTTGAAACTCAGGAAGGGGCTGGGCACAGCCCCCACGCCACCCTGTCAAGGGAGGAGTCCCCTTCCCTACTCCCAGGACCCTTTGCCCACTGTTTGGGAGCACTACACACTCCCCTTTCACCACAAGAAAGCCATTAGGGGGTCAGATAGCAGCTGGACAGTGGCAGGAAAGCCTTTTGGCTTAAGGAAGGTAAAAGACAACTTAGTAATATAAACTTGAACATTAAATTTGATTTTAAGTTACTATTAAAATGAGTTATTGAACCTTTTTCCTAGCTACTCCCAAACTGAATTTAGCACGTATTAAAGGCAAGAATGTAAGCCAGTGTTATCCTACTGTGAATAACCACTTTGTAAGTTTTTCCCTCCCAGGACATGTAAAACATACATTATACATATCCTACATTTTAAATACCTTGCACTCTGCCCTATGGACGTTTAGGGCCTACTTTAGGTGTACTTATTAGTATTAGAAAGGATGTATTAGGCCTGGCAGACGTTTTGCCAGGTCAAAATGGCAGTTTTAAAGCTGTACACCCATGGTGCAGTGGCAAGCCTGGAGACATGTTTTACAGTGCTACTTTAGTGAATGGCAAAGGGAGTACTGCAGCCTGCTAGTGGCAATTTATTTACTTGCTCTGGCTACATGTACCATCATGTCCTAGGGACTTACATGCACATTAAATATGCCAATTATGTAAAAGGCAGTTTTACCATGCTTAAAATGAAGAGAACAAGCATTTAACCACTGCTTAGTAGGAGTGAGGAGTCCTATAGCCAACAAAAACGGGTTCAGCAGAAGAAGGGAAAAATCTTGGTGAAAGTCACACAAAAGATGGTCATTTCTAACAGCGCAGAATACTCAACTCAGTAAGTGCTCTTTGGAGACCACACATAGTGCTTGATACTGACACCATTTACTTCAATCTGTACATGGAGCCATTTCGCTTGATGGTTTACGCATGATAGCTGACCAAAACGCTAATGATGCTCAACCTCACTTAAAGTGATTAAAGAGCAGGGCATAGCTCGCCTTAGGCAACGCATGATGTCTATCTAGATTTGAATGGTCCAACAACTTCAAAAAACAGTTCCTCCTATTGCTTGCTGCCACCCCTTCCAGATCTTTAGTAAAAAAAGGACGTCTTACCCTTTTGACTAACAGAATCCTATGCTCTGTTATACCAAACCATCCGTCTACTGTTCCAAATTACTGAGCTTCAGACTGGAATCTAAACCACAATTCAGTCTCCACAACAGGGACCCCATAAAAAGAGCACAATTACAGACTTATCTAATGTGGATGCTAAAGAATTTGTTCCCAGAAAATGTCTTCCATACAGTTGTCCAAATGCTTGTTTTCTTCAGGATTGATTTTCGTATTGCACTTCTGATGGGCCTCCCAAAATAAAAACAGAACTGCACCTCTCAAACACATCCAATATGCTGCAGCAGATTTGTTATAAGGCACCTGCCACTTTGACCACATTACTGCTGTATACTTACCTCCTCATTGACTTGCCCTGAAAGCTAAAAATATTTTAAAAATTGTAAACAACCGTATACATACATATCATGCAAAAGCATACATTTCAACAGGCCAAATTACCTAACAAAGAATTTCACAGTCATGGGTTGAATTTGCTCCCATGCAGGAAAAAACTCCTCAGTCTCAAATTCCTGAGGTTGCACAGGCAACAAACACTGTAATCATCTTTTTTCTGGAAACGAGAGTCTTGTGCTTTCTTTCTTCGGGAGGTGGGTCTACTTCCAAAGCACTTTCCTCTCAGGAAAGTACTGAGAGCATCACTCTGCAAGTTATATTTTACACACAAACCCCGAATAGCTCATGTTGAAAGTTCACCGATTTATAGGACTAACTAATAGAATAGAAGCATAGGATATTTTGAAACTTTAATTCACTGTCCACCCTCATGAACTTTTGTTTTGCACCTCAGACTGTACATAATGTGTAAGCCTTATTTATACAAATTACCCGGACATCGAGTGACAGTGTACCACCCATGCAGATCAGATATTAATAAACTATATACTACTACACTTATGTGCAGGATTATTAGTTTACGCTACTTAGTCAGTATAGAAATGCCTTTTTTTAACCACCCCCTTTTCTAAATCGTTTTAAAAAAAAGACACATTATTTAACAGTATGTGTCCCAATACATAATTTTAGAATTCTTAATACTGAACATAAAGATATATGTGTCATGGTGAGCACTTTAGTCATTGCTGAGAAATATGCACATTTACAATATACAATTTACATTGAGATTTAAGATGTGTAGGCATTGTTATCTATGAAATAGCGGGGCCAACACATTTTGCTTTGGGGTTGAAGTCCCAATTAGGCCTATAACACATTTAGAAATAAATAGCATCCTCATGGCATGGACTGGCTATTCTGGGAACAGACTGTACCTGAAAGGAGTAGTTGGTGTTTAGATGCAACATGAAAGAGACAGATGGGGGCAGGGGCTATGCTTCACATAGATTATTTACTCTAAACCAGGCTAGGAACTTCAGTCTAATGCTAAAAAGCAATGTGCATATAGAAGCAATGTTGAACTTCAAAGTTATTTTTTCTTTGAAGCTGCAAAGAATTTATCGATGGTCAACCAGGGCTGAAGAAAGGTTATGTACTGTCGTCAATTAAGCACAGACCCATCACAATGTGTCTGAGAAGAAAGGTACTGTTTGAAACGTCTTTTTGAGTGCTTCTTAATAGGCTCCCTAGTGCTAAGAACTTTAGATCGCACAGTAAAGATAAATAGCCTATTTTTAGTAATACCAAAGACAGAAAGTGTTTTGATGATTCATCTGGTTAAAGAAGAGAATATAGATTAAAGATAAACATAGATAATACTGAAGTGGAGTTTTTTTTACAGCATATTTCATTTGTAATGAATGGGAAAGCATTTTGTGATTATAGCCTAAGCTGAAAGCCTGAAGGTCGTATCTATCCAAGTTTTGTTTAAATTATTATTTAAGGGATCTCCAAAAAGCCCAAAGGAAAGCCTGCACAAAAGTTAACACAATTCTGCTTGACATAAAGAATTCAAAAGGTACTGTGATTGTTACATTGACTGGACAACTTATTTAGCAGTTACAGCAGTGGTCATCAAGCATTTTAATGCCACGCCTCCCCCAGTGGGAAAGAAACCCACCATCGGGCCGCCCTCAGAATTGTTCACAATTATTTTATGAAATTGCCGTTGTTTAAATATGTCTATACATATTTAAACACTGCCGTTACTTTTTGTTACTGTTTTAAAAATGCAATCAAATACATGATTGCCAAACATACTATTCTGGTCAGACAGGCCTTACTAACACATACAAGTATCCACAGTGTGACTGTTAGAAGTGGGGGTGTTGCGGAGGGGTGGGGGGAGGGATCAAGAACATTTGGAGTCTCTTCCCTTTTGACACCCTCTCTCGGCCAGGATATAAATAGCAAAATATGTTAGTTATGACCAATTACAGGGCCGCTTGGTGGTGCTCATTTTTTTCATCTTAAAGCAAAGCACTATTATCAGTACAGTGCTTCTTTTGGCCAGAGTCTGGCGCCCCCACTGGGATAACTTGAGGCCCCCACTTTGAAGACCCCTTTGTTACAGGGTAGTGAAAGGAGTTTTTTTTAGAGCAATTGTTATTTAAGAAACTGATCATTTTGAGAGGTCGATGAGCTGGAATGTATACATATTTGTTTATTAAATAGTTTATTTTATTTTTTAACGGGCATTGGTTGTTTGCACCTACCATAATTTGTGTTTAAGATTATTTATTCACAAAAGACGTTTGTTAAGCGTTGCATATGTAGGTAATTTGGCAGAACCTGCATTATTATTATTTATATTCCTATCTGTGGGGTTAGAGACATTAATGGATTTCCTATTTGTCTATTGCAGGGTTCTTCAAACTGTGGGGCGCGCCCCCCCTGGGGGGGCGCGGCACCATCCCAGGGGGGGCGCGCTCTACTCTGATCTTCCCTTTATGCCCCTTCCTTTGTCTGGGTAATTCTCCCAGGAGGGGGCCAATTCATGGAGTCAACAGCTTCGGCTGCAGTGCAGGCAAGGAGTCTCCTATGCTAAAAACAAAAGCAAACAAACAGACACGCTTTCAGCTTTAGCAGAGGAGACCCTTTGCCTCCCACTGCAGCTGAAGCTGTTGACTCCGTGAATTGGCCCCCTCCTAGGAGAGTTAGCTCTTCGCCTGCCATGTGTGGGTGTGTTGCGGAGATGCGGTGTCTTAACTGCTCTGCCCCAAATTTACATGCTTCTCTGACCCTCCGTCTCTGCGTGGCTCGCCAGCCTCTCCCATGCTTTCTTGCCATTTCAGTACTGCCTTTCACCAATGCACTGCCCCCTTACCCAGACAATACTCCTCTCTCCCTTTACAACTGCCTGTATCATTCCTGCTGGATGGGTGAGAGTGTGGGTGGTTGGATGGATGAGTGAGTGGATGGATGGGTGGAGGAGTGGATGGATGGGTGGAAGAGTAGATGGATGAATGGAGGAGTGGATGGATAAGTGGGAGGATAGCTTGGGTGAAGGGGTGAGTGGTTGGATGGATGAGTGGGTGGATGGATGGGTGGAAGAGTGGATGGATTGGTGAGGGGATTGATTGGGTGAAGGGATGGATGGATGATGGATGGATGGGTGAGGGGTGGATGGAGGGATGGATGGGTGAGATGATGGATGGAGGGATGGATGGTGGATGGGTTTGCAAGTGGTTGAAGGGGTTTGGATGTGGATGGGGCACAGATGGAGGGAAGGAATGAATGGTGGGGGAGTTGGTGGATGACAAGGTGTACATGATGGATGGGGAGGGTTGTGATGACTTCCTTTGCCTTGGAGGATTGTGTTTTGAGCT
Source organism: Lissotriton vulgaris (assembly GCF_964263255.1). Lineage (NCBI taxonomy): Eukaryota > Metazoa > Chordata > Amphibia > Caudata > Salamandridae > Lissotriton > Lissotriton vulgaris. The sequence continues at coordinate 733,149,752 of NC_141691.1, read as the reverse complement.
GTGTGGTACGCCTCTGTCGTTTCGCCACACCCACTCACAGACCTGCAGTTTGCTAGGCACTCTTGTTGTGTTGAGCATTGTTTGCCGGATATGGCTCGTGGTGTGCGCGTTGCAGTCGATCATGTGGTGTGCCGGATTCCCGAGGTTTTGGTCGGGTGGTGGGGGGGCCCAACATCTGGGGGAATTGAGCTGGGGGGGCTCAACCTGGAAAAGTTTGAATACCTCTGGTCTATTGTTTATGTGCTTTTATGCATATGTGTTAGAAGGGTACCTTCATTACAGTTTTTCAATTTTGGAAAGGACTTGGGTCGACTTATCTTAGGAATAGCGTAAAGGGTGTGACTCCAGTCCTTACAGATATTAAAGGGGAAGGTTCAAAGGTGGAATTGTGAAGTGGGCTGCTATAGTAACAGTTTAGTAGGGTCGTTATTAAATAGATACCCAGAAGTATTGAAGGACTTGTAACAAAAAGTACACATGAAATCCTTTATACACCCATAGGCAACGCCTGACGCAATAGCATGCCTATCCTTCTTATTATATTTACCACAACATCATTGTTATTGCTTCATGAGTATCCAATTTCATGCTCATTCAATTGTTCATTTCTGAAGTAAATGCTGAGTAACATTCAGAAACATTTTAACAGTTTTTTAACAAGGCATTTTAATTTTGTACCAGCACGGTTAGTAAGTTTCGCCTCATACTGTAGCCAGTTTCCTCAAATAATTTGAATCACTCGTTTTATATATAACTTCAAGCTAGAAACGAAGAATGCACTTTAATTTTAGTTATTGTTATCCAGTGAGATGTTCATTAACCTCTGACTTTAATTAAACTCATGCCCTGAAACCTCATCCATGAAGGCTTCTATTGCAATGCAAGTCATGCCCTGGTCAATGTACCACTTGGTCCCTTGAATGAAGATGGCCGAGCTGTCACAAGCTCAACTCCACTCACCTTCAATTGGCCTTATGCCAGAAACCAAACGTGTAGGCACGTACTATTGCATCCACTGTAATGTATACTAGTATTTGCGTTGTCCTCTATATATGGTAGTAGTTATGCAATAAAACCATTATTATCCCAAGAGTGGATAGTTATAGCATGTCATTGTTGATTCCTTGCTGTATTTCACTTGGTATTTGCCTCACAAACTAGGTTTCTTTTTCCTGTATACTATTGCCCTTTCTTTGACTAATGACTGCTGCTCACACATGACAAAATTTAAATAAATAAGGTTCCCCTATGTTTCTTTGTTTCTCTTGGTCTAAAAAATGCAGGGATGCAAACAAAGTAGAGAAATGGCCGATGGTGAACTAGCATCCCTTCTCTTTTTCTGCAGTCCAAGGGTCTCTGCATAGACCAGCAAAGTAGTGGAAATGGGGAGGGAGGGGCAGGTTGGTACGGGGACATCATGGCTGGCTCTGTCATATTCTCTGTCTCCCAACCGTCTACATGGACCTTCAGTAGATGGTGGATTTCTATCATACTCATCATCAAGCCATTGTAACAGCCACTGAAAGCACGATGCCTGCTCACTTCACTCTCACAGAGAACGGAAGCATAGCCCTCATAAAGGAAGGAGGAGACACACTCAGACAGAAGTGGGTTGGAGGCAGGAGCTACCTCAGATATATCTTGATGTTCTGGACAATGTACGGTGAGGGATGACCAAAGCTAGGTGGGTCACTGTGGCAGGGAAATATGTATATTTTGAAATATATGTGCAAATTGGACCATGAAAGGGATTCCATTGTGACACTAGACTAAGTATCTTGCTTTCATGAATAAAATGGAAGTGAAGGAATTAAGCCTCGGAAGATGTGTAGGAGTTTTGCAAGATGGCAGATATTTTTTTATATATTTATTAGGGTTGGGACGGTACAAGCTGGTAAGACATTTCTAAAATGGCTACCAGAAGGCAACATGTTTCTGAGGGTGACCTTGCTTTATATTGGTCCCACTTATTTTCCCTTTTACAGTTTGTTAATGGGATCAGCTTAGGAGAGGGGGTTCACTGAGAAGGACTGGCATCCACTTCCGGGTACCAGACAACACCATATACAGCTTCTGCTGTGCTGTTGCCAGCTAAGAACATTATGTTGTTGACATCTATCCAAGCACAGTTTCAAATCGTGAAGTTTGTGTACTGGCACACAGATGCTGCATGTCCCCCTGTCAATTGTCTAATCAGCGCTGACATTTAATTAATCCATGACTTGAAGTTGTGCAGAAAAATTCCCCAATTACTTACCAAGCGCCAGTCTTCCTCGCCAACATTCTTACTGTGCCATCAGGCCCTAGCTCATGAGACAGACAACCTTCTTCCCAAGAAAAAAACATTTGACAAACCATAGAAGCGTGCAGTAGTATTTGCTTTGGTTCCATAGTCCTTTCTCTCTTCACTTTAAAAATCCCTGATGGCACTCTCTTCCTGTCATGTAAAAAGTTCTGCCCATGAAGTGACTCATAGGAGGAGTAGAAGGACTGTGACTCGATGACTACAGTTTGGAGTAAAAAAACATTGCAGATAATTAACCAGGGCATTACCTCTTCTCCAGGTTACCTCAACACAGTCCTTATTCTCAGAGCATCTCTCAACAAGGGCAGACAATACTCACCGGTATCATTGGGAGGCAAGCACGACCGACTACCATTTTGTGTTTGAAAAAGGCCGCTTTATGGAAACAGGTGCACATCACATTATTTCCCAACTGGCAAACCGCCTTACAAAACTATAACCTCTCTAAACATCAAATTACCTGACCCTCCTTTTTGTTTTTCTCCCTCCACCCCTACGATCCCACATGATAATATCCCTCCACCCTCAACATTACAATATATATCACAGCATTACATCCTCTGAGTATCCAACTTTGTCTCCTACCTATTAACTTCAAGCCCTCACAAATGCTACATTCCTGTCTGTCCTCTTGCAACTGTAACCAAACTACCCTCTAATGTAACCCCCAACTATTTACCCCTTTCCCCGCTCCCGTTCCCCAAGTCCCCAACTTAACGCCAAAATACCGAACTCTAGCCAAACTTGGCCAACATCCCCACCAAACTCCACCTGCACCTGCTTCCACTGACGATCGTACAACGTCGTCCTGCCCAGTGTACCTGTCCCAATAATGCAGCCTTAAAGACAACCCCCAAATTTAGGGTGGGTGGGTGAGACAAAAACCTCGCTCCTCTCCCAGCCACCAGGTTCAGATATCTAAAATGGTGGCTGGGTCACGTGAGAGGAGCGTTATATACCCCTGGCGTAACGTGGTCTTTGGGCTGCCTTTGGGCTACAAACCAAAAGTAGCCCAACGGAAAAATGGCCGCGCCCATGCTCCGCTCCCTCCCCCTCCCAAAACTGCCCGGGGGCAGACCTAACGGCTCAGCTGCCCCCCAAACCCCTCTTGGGAGGGAGAGAGTGAGGCAAGCACGACCGACTACCATTTTGTGTGTGAAAAAGGCCGCTTTATTGAAACAGGTGCACATCACATTATTTCCCAACTGGCAAACCGCCTTACAAAACTATAACCTCTCTAAACATCAAATTACCTGACCCCCCTTTTTGTTTTTCTCCCTCCACCCCTACGATCCCACATGATAATATCCCTCCACCTGCAACATTACAATATATATCACAGCATTACATCCTCTGAGTATCCAACTTTGTCCCCTACCTATTAACTCCAAGCCCTCACAAATGCTACATTCCTGTCTGTCCTCTTGCAACTGTAACCAAACTACTCTCTAATGTAACCCCCAACTATTTACCCCTTTCCCCGCTCCCGTTCCCCAAGTCCCCAACTTAACGCCAAAATACTGAACTCCAGCCAAACTTGGCCAACATCCCCACCAAACTCCGCCACCCAGGGAAAGGTGGATTGCAGGTGGAAACACCGCCTCCCCCTTTCCCTGCCCCCCAAACTCCGACTGTGACAAGCGAGACAACACTTCCCGTAGCTCTAACAGGTACAAGTCCATCCCCATCCTTGAGAGATGCACCCCGTCGCCCCTAAACATTTCCGGTGCGTCATAATGTATATCTCGGTGCCAAATCCTCGTGAAACCCAGATGCCGACAAAAACAGACCATCTCCGCATTGATCTTTTTCCGTGCCTTATCCACCGCCTGCGGCCGGCTTGCCCCGCGCCAGACCCTCCTCGGAACACGCTCCGTCCATACCACTGAACACCCGGCCCAACTCCTCCACAATTCCGCCAGATCCCTCCGCATCGCCCTCATCAAAACCAGGCCGGTCTCCCGAACCATGTTGTTCTCCCCCAAATGGAGACCCAAAACATCTGGGCACCGACCCCTTTGCACCATGCCCTTCAATATGGACATCAGTTCCTTCCACCGCATTCCGCCCCTCCCCAGCCACACCACCTGAAACAGGGCCAGGTTGAAGCCTAGGTTCTCCCCAAAGTAGCTATCCTGGGCCTGCAACTTTGCCCTCTTCACAAAAGAATGGCCCACAATCCAAATCAACATGCCCTGTGCCGCCGGGCCTGCCACCGAACCTGAAACGAAAAACAGATGTAAGTAACATTGTCCCCCCCAAAAAACAGCGCGCCTTTACGCCAACTCCGCGCTACGCACATACCGCCTGCAGCAAGCCGAGGACCACCTCCCCAAGCGCATGATGGCTCCTCTCCCGCACCCCCGCCTATGCGCCTCCAATGCCGCCCCAATTCGGAATGAGTGGGTGCCATACTGACCGCCATCGACCCCCAGTCTGCCCAGGGCCTTCCTCAACACCCCCAGCAACTGCGCCCCCGTCGCCCGAGCGCCATCCGCATGCTGAAAGACCAACCCGTCCCCCCGCCGAAAGCCATTCCATGTCCCCCCCAGCGCACCGGGCACGCCACTCCACCCCCCCCCGCCCCCTGCATCTTCACCCAGATGCCCACCCCCGCTGGTCCGTTTTCGACCGCCGCAGCCAGATGCGCACGTCCCGGGGCCCCACACTCACCTCGGTCCAAAGCAATCCCTGACCCCCTCTACCCCCTACCATCTCCGACACCCGAAAATCCCCTGCAAACATCCATACCATCAGGGTCGCAAACAAGCACTCCTCCCTTTCATCCCAGCACACCCCATGCAACACTTCCAGCACTCTCCCATACAGGTCCTCCGACAATGGCCGCCGCAACGCCCCCGCCCGCCCGCATTCCCGGGCCCAACCTTCCAACATCCGTGCCCCGAGCTCTCCCACGTAACCCCAGTACAGCTTCCCCATGAACGCTACCCCCGCCAACTTGCCCGCTATGGTCACCTTCCTGAGGCCCTTATCCATCAACGAGAGCATAAAGCGCACCACATCCTCCTGCCTCGCAGCTCCCGGCGGCCGCCAGCATGCCCCGGACTTCAAGAACTCCCCCCATGCCGAAACATACATTGCCCTGGTCGAGTCCGCCAATGATCCTAGAACCAACTGTAACATCCGGAGTTGCCCACTTGCCACAGCTGCGCCGGCATGGGCGTCGGGTCCTGTTCAGCGTCCTCGGCCAACCCACGGAATCTCCCCCACTGCGAACGAGACAAGGCATCCGCAATGTCATTGTCGACTCGCGGGACGCGCACCGCGCGAAAGGCAATGTCATGACGCAAGCAGCTGAGCACAAACACACGCAGCAGCTTCAACACTTGCTCATCCCTGGCCGACTGGCGGTTCACCACCTGCACCACGGCCATATTGTCCACATGGAACGTCACCCTCCGGTGTGCGAGCACCTCTCCCCACAGCCAAATCACCACCACCAGGGGGAAACATTCAAAGAACGCGATGCTCCGGTCCCCATCTCGCCACTCCTCGGGCCAACTCTCCGCACACCATTTCCCGGCCCAGTACAACCCGAAACCGTCGCTGCCCGCCGCATCCGAGAAGATCTGTACTTCCCAAACCACGTCCACGTCCCGCTGTAACGGCACACCGTTGAACTGGTTTAAGAAAAACCACCACATCAGCAAATCCTCCCGCACGCCCGCCGACAGACGCACGCGGTGGTGAGGTGGCCTATTGCCCGCCAGCGCCCTACCCAACCGCCTACAGAATGTCCTCCCCATGCGCACCACTCTGCATGCAAAATTCAAGTGACCCAACAGCACCTGAATGTCCAGTACTGCCACCTTGTTCCTGGCCACCATCGTTTCCAGCAAACCCAGCATCTGCCTCTTTTTGTCCTCGGGCCACCGTGCCTCCATCCGCACTGAGTCGAGCTCAATGTCCAAAAATGACAGCGCCGTGCCTGGCCCCACTGTCTTTTCTGGCGCCAAAGGCACCCCTAGGTCCTCCATGAGCTCCTGAAACCTGTCCAGCGCGACCTGGCAGTCCGTGGAGTCTGGGGCCCCGACCAAGAAAAAGTCATCCAAGTAGTGAGTCACTCCCTGGTGACCCATACGTTCCGTAAAAAAACATTGGAGGAACGTGCTAAAACACTCAAAAAGGGCACAAGACATGGAGCAGCCCATCGGCAGCGCCTTGTCCACATACCAGCGGCCGCGAAACTGGATCCCCAGTAGGCACCAGTCGTCTGGGTGGACCTGCAACAGCCGGAAAGCCGACTTGATATCGCACTTCGCCATTTTCGCACCAGGGCCTGCCTGTACCACTAATTCCATGGCCGCCTCCACCGAGGAGTACGACACCGTGGCCTCTTCTTCCGCAATGAAATCGTTTACCGACCTACCCTCCGGCCAGGACAAATGCTGTATTAAGCGAAACTGCCCCACCTCTTTCTTGGGCACCACTCCTATGGGTGACACAATCAAGTGTTCCAGAGGCCACTCTGAAAACGGCCCGGCCATGCGGCCCTCCTGCACTTCCTTGTCCAATTTGCCTTGCACCACCTCCGGGTGCTCCTTTGCGGAACGCAGATTGTCCGCCCAACTCCTCTGACGCGGACCCGCGTAACCTAAGCGAAACCCCACCCGGAAACCGTCTCGCAAGCACTCAGCGGCCCCCACGTCCGGGTAGGTGCTCAGGGCCGCCGACAATTGTTCCACCCTAACTGGAGTACGAGCCCTGGGTCCCAGAGCCCCTACCCCCTCTCCCGCCGCCCGCCTGCGGGGCGGGTCCCGGGCGCGCGCCTCCTCCGGGCGCCTGGGCTCCCCCCCGAGTGGGGCCCCAGCAACGCACCACTGGGTGTCCGTACCTGCCGCAACCTGAGCAACCGTGCTTAAAGCAGCAGTGCTCCCTGGCACACGCCCCCCGGTTAAGGTCCCAGCATGCGCCTGCCGCTCCAGGTTGGCTCTTTGCCCCTGCCCCCACCCCCCCACGGGTGGGGCGCCCCTGAAAGGGCTGGTACACTATTGGCAAACCGCTGGCGGTGAAGATAGCCTTCCCCGACCCCGCCAGCCCCATCGTGTGCTGCCAGAGGTCGCAGTCCAGCTCCCCCACTTTGCCTCTGGTTCCCACGCCATCCGAGCCCGAAACTCCTCGTCGTACTGAGCCCACGCAAACCCCCCCCCCCCCCCCTGATCTGTGCCTTCCTTACCACGTCCATGTATTTGAACATAGACACCGACCTCTCCGGGAACTTCTCGCAATAGACGCTCGCGAAAATCAGAAACGCCGCCGTCCAGTTCTCAATTGTCAGGGGGACCCTCGGACGCTTCTGCAGCTCATACTCCTCCTCTATCGACCCCTCTTTTGACCTGACCTCCCGGTGCAGCAGTTTCAACAGCTCCACATACTCCCCTTTCCAAATACTCTCCTTAGTGGACGTCATCAAGTGCGCCCCCAGCGGCTTTGTGACCCCCATATAAGGGAGCCGCTTTATCTTCAGCTCCTTACTCTCAACCTTTTCTCCGCCGTCACCCGCCGCTCCTGCGTTCCCTGCCGCCTTTCCCGCCGTCCCGGGCGTTTCCCCGGCCGCCGCCGCCACTGCCGCTGTACTCCCCGCCGGTTCCGTCAACTGCTCTTCGGGACCCACTCCATTGTCTGTCACATACTTGCCTTTGCACAACCGGTCACCTCCCGCCGCCCCCCTCCCCTACCCCCACTGACACCGTGCGCGCCGCACTGCTTTTACCTGGCACCAACGTGTCCCCGTAGCGCTCCACACCTCTCCGCTCCATCGCTGACCCGTCCCTTGACTGTGTCCGGGCCGCTGTCGCACCCAGGCCCTGTGACAGCTGCAAAAAAGAGCTCAGACCATTGACGGACCACCGTCCGCCCTCGCCCTCCCTCAACTCTCCTTCCTCCAGACTCTCATCTTCCCCCTCACACAACTCTACCCCACCCCAACGATACACTTGGCGAGCCAGCGGAGGGGCCGACTGCACCCTATCAACAACCCTCTCTCCTCCGCTACCACCCGACCACACAAAACAGTCCTCATCCCTGCCGGTCTCTGTCCGCCGCTGAACCCCAAGCCGTGGTGGCCCTGTGGGGGGATGGGCCAGCGAATCCGCCAGGGCCCTTCGTGTGCCGGCCATGTCGAGATCCCTCGCAGTCTCCGGGCCTGTTGCAAGAAACACGGCCCTCCCTTCACCTTGGCGCCGATCCGCTGCACCAAGCCTGGCCAAGTCTGCAACCCCGCGCTGACCATCCGTCTGCAATAAAAACGGCACTGCTGATGTGCTGGGTCCCTGCCACTGCGCGGCCCCCCACCATCCCGCCGCCTGACTCGCGACCCCCGAGCCTCCCACTCCACCTCCTCGTCGCTCCACGCCAGACCCCCACCCCGGCCCCCCGCCCCTGGGTATACTTCCCCCCCTCCCCTGCGCCCCGCTCCTCTGCCTGCCCCACCCGGGACGCCCCTGTCCGGGCCCCTCGCCCCTCCCGCAACCCTCCCTCCCATGACTCAAAAACATCCAAGCCTGCCGAGTCCTGCTCCCCAGCTTCTATCAGGAGGGGAGACACCCAACCGCTCCCACTCAGCCCTACCTGCTGCCTGCCTACACCCCCCCTCCCTGCCTCATGGCCCCAGGTACCCCCCCTCTAGCCTCCGGCCTCGCCTTCTGCCTGCCCCTCCCCCCCCTGCACCTCCCTCGTGCCTGGCTGGTGACGGGCTCCTCCTCCCTCCTCGATTGAGCTCCCCTACCTGCCCCCTGTCAGGAAGGACTGCTCGCTTCTGGGCCTTTTTTCCCCCCCGCCCCGTGGCTGCCAGCCCTGTCGAACCCACCCCCCCGTTTCCCCGCCCCCCCCCGCCTTATTCTTCGCACTACTCCCTCCCGCCCCCACCCCCGGGTCCGATTCCACCTCGATCTCCCCGCCGCCAGCTGACGTGCTGGGGAGATCTTCGGGCTGCTCAGACTGCCGCCTCAGGGGTTTCTTCCCTCCCGGCTTGTCTCCTTGGCCCGCCCCTCCCCTCGCATCCTGGCCCTCCCGCAGCGGCGCGCCCTGGCCCGTCCGCTTGCAGGCCGCAGGCTGCCCTGCCCCCCCTGGCACTACTCGGGCCGCGCTCCTAGCATCCGCGCGGCCCCCAGCACCCACCTGCTGCTTCGGGGACTTGCACGGTGGCGTGCCGATAAGGAGGTCCATCCGCCCCGCCTCACCCAGCAGGCGGATGGCCTCCAGCACCCTGAAATCTCTGCTAACCGTCATTACTGCTGACCACAATCGCCGTCTTCAACAAAATCGCCCTAAACGCCGCACTCTACTGCCACCTCTACTGCCACGAGACAAACGCTAACAAAAACCTCGCTCCTCTCCCAGCCACCAGGTTCAGATACCTAAAATGGTGGCTGGGTCACGTGAGAGGAGCGTTACATACCCCTGGCGTAACGTGGGCTTTGGGCTGCCTTTGGGCTACAAACCAAAAGCAGCCCAACGGCAAAATGGCCGCGCCCATGCTCCGCTCCCTCCCCCTCCCAAAACTGCCCAGGGGGCAGACTTCGCGGCTCGGCTGCCCCCCAAACTCCTCTTGGGCATGTAAGAAACACAAAGGCATGCACAATGGACATTCAAAGTGAGAGAGCATTCAAAACATTTGTAGCAAAGGAACCATGAGTAGCTGCACTGCTGAACCTCTTTGGCCAAGATATACTGGTAGTGCATCATGCCATGAGAGCAACTGGAAATACTGCTAAAGTGGAATTTTAAACTCCCTCAATTGCCTAAGAAATGGTCATGACCACTGCCTCACGCAAGACCCACCTATTTATTTCAAACTAGGCACTTATGCAACCACTTCATGGCCACTAAAGCATGTTTGTTGATGTTTTGAGGGTGGTAACAAAACCTTCTACAGATGATGATGCTGTGGGCCCACAGCTCCCTCGGTCGGAGGCATTGCCCCAGTGCTCCGGTTTTCTGTCTTGGGAGCCGTGGCCTCTGTAGAGTAACAGGGCCAGACTGGGAACCCAAAGCTTCCCTGGCAAATTTTGTCAGACCAGCCCCCATATGTTGCATAACCAGCTGCGGTCGGCAGTAGGAGTTCCTGCAGGGCGGTGACGTGGGGAGGGGGAGGGCAGGGTGGTGGGTAGTAATGTAGAGATTTTGGAGTTTAACAGGTAAGTAAACATATAAATAAATGAAAAGAATTTCGTTGCACGCACTGCATCGCATTTAGAGATGCAGTGCGCGCAACAAAATTTGTTTAATTTATTTATGTTTACTTACCTGTTAAACTCCGTAATCCATACATTACTACCAACCACCCTGCCCCGCCCCACGTCACCGCCCTGCAGGAACTCCTACTGCTGACCGCGGCTGTGCATAACGAGTGAGCGCAGAAAGTAAGCCTGACCACTTCTAGGAGGCTTGGCTGGTTGGGGAGGATTCTCCCACCAACAACATTTGAGGAAAAATGGCGAAAACGGTGCATTCTACAACAAATTTTTCATTGTATATTCAATTATATTAGTTTTTAAAGCATCGTAAATGATGACAGTATAGTGCACCAGGATACAGCATTCTTTATTGGGGCTCTTTAATGATTCCCTCACTATCACACTCCAACAGTGCCTCTCATCTCTCCATGGCCCCTCTCTCACATGAATTTCATTTGTTTTATATCGCCTCTCATACCAGTGTATGGTGTCTGAGCATTTTACATCACACACACATACAGAGACAATGAATCATACATGTTTAAATCAATGTATAGAAAATGTTACATAAAACAGAGTGGATTACAAGGAGTAGAATTCACATGTCATCCATACTGGTAGGCATTTTTTAAGAGTGGTTGGTTTCGGGAAGCACAAACTCAGAATTCAGAATGTAACACAGTAGTTAGTGTTGACTTTACAAATAAGAATTTGTTTCTACCCAAACAAACCCTTTTTAGCAAAATTTGAATCATGAAACACTGGGACAACAAAGCATGACTTTCTAACCTTGATTACGATTGTAATTTAAAAACTACACAGTAACAAAACAATCTCTGTGACAAAGGCAGTAACCCATTGAGCCATGCACATAAAATACTGTTCTGTCATCTGCATAGTACATGCTTTTTGCAGCAGGCGTATTAACCCTCCGTGCTATCTTAGATGAACCAAACCTGCCATTAGACAAAATCTCCAGCAGGTACATTAATCACCAAAGTTATTTTGGCACTTTTATTGTTGCCTGAAAACTGTTGGATATACAAGGAACTCTGCAGTGCTTTCAAAACTGTTGCACTGCTACTAAACCACCCCCCAGTAACTAAGGCAGCCCCCGCCCTTCCAAACTCCTAGGGAAACGCCTGATGCCCTTACTGCCAGTCCAGCCTTGCAGAGTAAGAACTGATGGGGAAAGAGGGCTGTGAGGTAATGTTCAGCACTCAATGCTTTGGAGTGTAGTGGAAAGAAGATGTTTGTGGCAAGCACGGCCCGTGCCGGGCGTTATACTGGGGCGGTGACGTCAGGCAGGAGAGGGTCAGGGTGGGGGGATGTAAAATACGGGATAAGGACCATTAGAGGTAAGTATCGAAAATAATAAATAAAACGAATTTCGTTGCCCACGCTGCATCAGTGATTTGATCCAAGCAGTTCTTCGCTGTATTTCTCTTCAGGTTCCACATTGCAGAAGGTAACACAGTAGCTTGTGCATTCACTTACTGTCTTGATTGAAGTCAAGAAAACATATCAATATTTTAAGATGCATTTATCATTCATGGCCTTCCTGTTGGAGTTTGGTTAAAATCTTTTTGGGGATATTTTTAGAAGTGTAGTGCTGAAGAATGATTTATAGCCCCTTACCCATGAGATTCAGCACTAACCTCAAATTTTAAGAAACATAACAGGGCTCTCTCTTCAGGGAAATAGCTCACAGGGCGAGAATTCCTTCCTAGAGCCGCTAGTGGCCGGCCCGCGAGTCTTCTAGCAGCTCCGCCAGCCATCCTGCATAAAACCCATAATTTGAATAAATAAATGAAAAATGTCAAGCTTACCCCATGGCTTACTTAAAGGTATTTTTCCATACAGAGCAGCTCACAGTTATACATTATTAACCTTCCTTAATGTGATGGCTCATTTTTCATGAATAGAGAATGCACAGCTAGGTTATGGAATGGGATGCTTATATAAGAAACGTTGCTATTAAGTACTGGGGACTGAATTTCAGCATTATTCTGGTTGCAAGAGGTCGTTGCTGCTGTGTGCTCTCTCTTTGCAGTGCCTTTTTATAGCACTCTAGCGTGGCAGCAGTTTTATTACTAGGCATGTTAGAAGACAGACTGTAGTACCGAGCATTTTACTTACCTAAGCCAAAGTAGAGGATGTGTTGCTTACCTACAAAAATAAAAAGCATTGGCAAAGCCAAGAGGTCTCGACTTTGGAACGCATTTGCTTTACTAATGCCTTATGGCGATGCTGTACAGCATCAGCTAACAGAATTTTTATCCTATGCTGTACAGCAAGCCAGTAAGATAAAAGGCATGAAGATGCAGCTTTGTCGTTTTGAGGGCACGCAATGAAAAAGAAATTGAGGTATTTCTTTTTTTTTTAAAGCTGAGGGCTAGCAATAATTTGCTACCTGTCTCTCCAAAAATAATATTTAAAACAAATGGCAGGAGCAATGGCTGAGTGAGTGGGGGGCGGGGGGGGGGGGGGGGTATGAATTAAGAATAAAACCAGGTGGAGGGGAGGTGGAGAAAAGTATCATACGAGAGAGAGAGCAACATGGAGGGTAGAGGGAGAAGCAAAAAAAGGGAAAGAGCAACACAGGGTCAAAAAAGTAAGCACACGAGGGAGAAAGCAGGAGGGAGGAGAAGTGCACATGCTCTCTCAAGGAGTGCTTAACCAAGAGAAACAAGAATCTTCCCAAAGTGAGTAGTGGACAGTGGCGGCTAGCGTCGCCCCACTGCTTTTTAGCAGTGAAATACAAGGAAAATAAAATGATATTAACCTGCGTTATTGTCATTTTATTTTGTCCTACTTCCGGCAGCTTTGCGTTAGGGGGCGAGGTCAGGGGAGGAGTGGTAGCACACTTCTAAGCGCGCAATGACTGCTTGGCCGGCCCTCTCGGGCAGGCCAAACAGTCTTGAGCACTTTACATGTTCTCCATGCAGGCTGCATTACACCAAAACACAGCGCTCACACCAATTGCAAAGCTGCTAAGGCAGCGTTGTGATTGGCTGACTCAGAGCCTGGGTGTGCTTCCTGTTCAGGCGAGCAGGGGAGGACTATGGAGGAGAGTAGCGGCAAGGAAGCGGCAAGAAGTACAAAAAAAAAAAAGTAATTACCCGCTTCCCCACCACCCACCCCTGCTCCTGCTCACCTACCTTTGATCTGTGCTGGCCGCTGCTGGCAGCGGAAGGTTCAGCCAGTCAGAAGGATGCTAGAGAGGCTGTGCTCCAGGGGTGGGACAGACATAAGAAGAGGAATTCAAGCCAACTTAAAGCAAGCAATCAAATGAGTGATGAAAAAGGCCAGCCACTAGTCGGCAATGGATGTTCTCTAAACCCACTGTAAATACTTGGTACGGCTACAATAGGTCTTTAACAACCAAACAGCTTAAGCTGTCTGGTAGATGAGTCCTAAAAACGTTTACATGCATGTTGTGTCAAGAGCAACAATTTCACTATATGTACTGTATGGATAGGGTGAGTGCTATATTCCTCGGGAGCTGACCTTGTCACTACAGGACTTAAATGTCAAATTCAGGTCACAGCGTAGACCTTCCAACACCTGTTATAAACTTGCAGTACACTTTGTTCTTCATGGTGAACAAGCATTAGCAAAACCAAAAGGTCTTGCTTTTGAAACCTATTGGCTGTGCCAATGTTTTTTATATTGATAGTGGCAGTGCAAGGGCATGCGTGTGTGGTGGACATCTTTGAATCAATTTTCTTAGTGCATAAGCAAACTGTTTCAAGATGACCACCTATAAAACCAGAAGCAAGCAGTGCGCGGAGGGGTCTGAGGGGGCAAGCAAGGTGTTTCTAAAGGGGTGGGTTGGCCAGATAGGAGCACGAGGGATCAAAAAGAGACGGGTAGAACAAGGGAGAGAAAATAGTTCCTCCTGCACTGCAGTGCATGGTCTGACATCAGCAGCGGAAGGATACAAGTTATCCAATAAGAATATGGTGAGACAGAAATACTCCTTTGGGAGGACAGACACTGAAATAGAGAGGAACGCCATTGAATCAGTTGCAGACAAATGAGATTGATAAAAAGCTGTTGAATCATGAGCAAGGGGTGGACACAAAGCTCCCGTCCTTATTGGATGCAGAAGGTTTGTTTGACATCAGACAAGTAAAGCTGTCTGTACGTGAGACATTTACATTTCCTCAAAAATAAATATATGAACATCTGATCTGGATAAGAACTCCTGCCACCTTAGAACCTCCTCAGCCTTTACAAGCTAATGATACTCCTGCTAACCCACATCTGGTGTTGTATAATTGAGATACTGCAAACCTTTATTGAAAACTGCCATATGAATTGGTACCTAAGTTTAATAGGTATTTGGTATTGACTGAGTGATGATGTAAGTGCTGCCTAGAAGCATACCTCACAGTTCTTAGTAATGGGCCACTAGGTTCAGACTGACACTCCGAAGGCCAAGCTGCGAATGTCCAAGCCTCCCTTTGATCCTATGGTGTCAGATGATTTGAATCATTTCAGCTCGATGAGAATTTTCCGAAGTGGGTTGGGTTCCGCAGGAAGTGCAGGTGAACTGCAGGAGTTGACAGTCATGGGCACATGGCTATCACCGGGTCCACATTCTGACTCCGTTCTTCCAAATAGTTTATTAGACTTTCATCTAATTCTAGAAATGGATTTCCAACTGCTTTTTCCTAGATCTGACGAACATTCTGCGGAGGTTAACGTGAGTAATCCATTCCTACTGAAACGTTTGTTTATTACATTGATCATTGCTAGGCATATGTACTCTGAACAATTCATGCCATAATGCCATCTGTTCTGCAAACCAGGATAAACATAAAAATGATATTCAGAAGAATACATTACCCGAGACAATTCTGTTGTATTTCACCAGAACAATCCATCTCTTGAATTTCAGTGTCGTCTATCATGGCCAGGGAGGTCTGTAGGGTGTGCCCTAAAGGCAATCAGTAGGATGTGCCATACTGATGATCTGCTTGCAATGGCTAACATGTCCGCCTCAATTCCGAAGGTTTAGTCCTATCTTGTTTTCTAATCAATTCTTCCCACGTTTCTATTTGTTTCCTAAAACATTGAAACCTGAAAGAGGAGCAAGTAGGCGACCTTATGCTGATATGAACCTCCTTTAATTCAACATCCCCCATTTATATTGCAGTTTCCACCACTCCCACCTGAAATTGTACTGGAAATATTTTGCCATTTGTCTTGGGGATGTACAGAGGCAATAAGTACAATCTTACGATGCTGTGAATTCATTAAATAAACAAATGACACTTATAGCAGATTGCGAAATTATACTTTGATAATATCACTGTCTACATTGTGAGATGAGGGATAATCCTAATTCGGCCACTTACAGGCGTTGCCAGCATCATCTCCCAGTGTTTAATACTCTGGTTTAGCACCATGAAAAACCTGGTGATATGTACGGTTGAAAAATTTCTTCAGGAAAACACCTGCAGTAATCAGTGTGGATTGATCGATTCTGACATAATTCTACAGGTGAAATTCTGAATATTGAAGTATTGTTGCATCCCAGATTACTGATTCTGCTGTCTCTTTTAGTTTTGGGTTTGGAAATGCTGCACTGGTAATGATGTCCCAAAGTTTCCAAAACAGATGTAGTTTGCAGTATCAAGACAGTCATGGCAACATAGCACAAATGCGCCTTCTGCATTTAATTTGTTATCAGGCTTCCAACCTATCTATGGAAGTGGAACAACTCTGACACGCAGCATAGGTGATGTATTGATATCTCACATAAGCCTTTAGGGTTATTAGTTCCAGCCCGACTAGCTAAAAAAGTGGCTAAAGGGAGTATACCCAAGCGTAAGAGTACAATACAACGCCTTACACCGTGCTTTAATTGGAAACACAAATAAGGAGCACACTCACTGGAGCTGGGGGACGAGGGGAGTCCTCTTCTGTTGCCGCCACCGCCAGCAGTTACTACATTGCAGGGATAGCGCCGCCGCCCCGGGACTGCAACTCCCGGCTGCCTCAGCAGCGGCACAGCTTCTACACGCACCGCAAGCGCCAGGAGGCGCCCATAATCAGCGCTCTGTTCGGCCGAGCAGGGGGGGCACACTCACCGGAGCTGGGGGACGAGGGGAGTCCTCTTCTGTTGCCGCCACCGCCAGAAGGCACTACATTGCAGGGATAGCGCCGCCACCCTGGGACTGCAACTCGCGGCTGCCTCAGCGGCGGCGCAGCTTCTACACGCAACGCAAGTGCTAGGAGGCGCCCATAAACAGCGCTCTGCTCGGCAGAGCAGGGAAGGCACACTCACCGGAGCTGGAGGACGAGGGGAGTCCTTTTCTGTTGCCGCCACCGCCAGGAGTCACTACATTGCAGGGATAGCGCCGCCGCCCCGGGACTGCAACTCCCGGCTGCCTCAGCGGCGGCGCAGCTTCTACACGCACCGCAAGCGCCAGGAGGCGCCCATAATCAGCGCTCTGTTCGGCCGAGCAGGGGGGGCACACTCACCGGAGCTGGGGGACGAGGGGAGTCCTCTTCTGTTGCCGCCACCGCCAGGAGGCACTACATTGCAGGGATAGCGCCGCCACCCCGGGACTGCAACTCGCGGCTGCCTCAGCGGCGGCGCAGCTTCTACACGCAACGCAAGTGCCAGGAGGCGCCCATAAACAGCGCTCTGCTCGGCGGAGCAGGGAAGGCACACTCACCGGAGCTGGAGGACGAGGGGAGTCCTTTTCTGTTGCTGCCACCGCCAGGAGGCACTACATTGCAGGGATAGCGCCGCCGCCCCGGGACTGCAACTCCCGGCTGCCTCAGCGGCGGCGCAGCTTCTACACGCACCGCAAGCGCCAGGAGGGGCCCATAAACAGCGCTCTGCTCAGCGGAGCAGGGGGGGCACACTCACCGGAGCTGGGGGACGAGGGGAGTCCTCTTCTGTTGCCGCCACCGCCAGAAGTCACTACATTGCAGGGATAGCGCCGCCGCCCTGGGACTGCAACTCCCGGCTGCCTCAGCGGCGGCGCAGCTTCTACCCGCACCGCAAGCGTCAGGAGGCGCCCATAAACAGCGCTCTGCTCAGCTTCGCGGGACGCCGAGCGAAGCCCGGGCAAAGGGCGGGCCCTTTGTGGCCCTCAGAGGCACGAGGAGGACGGTACGGGCCACCCCATTTGATTTTTGCCTCATGCTCACTGGAAAAGGGAGGTAATATGAACTAACCCATCAAACTGTCTGACATTATATACTCTTCAGTATCCCCTACCTGGCTACCTTCTGACTTCTCCGTTTTTGGCTACTAGAGTATGTGCACTACCCGCATAGGCACCTGTCATTGTCACATATATATTTAAAAAGCTAACCACATCATGACTGACAAAGGGCCCCACATAAATAATATCCTTCAGGGGGGGCAAAGGAAGGGGACATTGGACAACTATCTAATTAGGGCTACATCAGCAATCGAGTTTGTAATAGAGAGAGTAGAACAAAGCTTCCCGTAGATCCCACATTTAGCATTGAATCTCCTTTGGTGCTACCAGACCAAACCCGAATTAAATCTGCTTTGCAAAACTGTATATACCAACGTTGAAAATGGGAATGAGAAAACAAATGCTCCTGTATGTGCTATAAGAAACACAAGTCCCCAGCATAGCATTACATCTCAACTAATTGTAAGCCATCTCGGTACTCCCCCTCTATTATCACCTACAGACACTACCCAACTGTCAGTAAACGTCCAGGCCCCCATTCTTAATAGAAAGCGCAAAGGTGCTAAACAGAGGGGAAGATTAGCTAAAAAACTAAAATTGTATCTAAGACCCATTAGCAATACCCCAAAAACATCTGAGGTACGTTCTATTCTTGACTCTCCTGCATCCACTACTCCATCCGAGTTACTGGTTCAGATTGAGCTTCTGGTAAAATTTTTAATATCCCCATTGGAAAAAAAAATTGAGGTAATAGGGGAAAAGCTCACAACCATAGTGGAAACCATCAGGGCAAACGTAATATTTACAAAAAGAATGGAAGGACATAAGCAAGTTGAGACCCTAATCGCTACTGACATCCCCATCAACTCTGCACAAAGTAATACCGCACAAATATTTGGACCTGCCCCCAAAACATCCAAAACATTAACCATATCAAACCCCCTAAAAGCCCAGAGTCCTGCCATTAGAGAAGGGCCGCCTATACCACCCATGCCGAGAGAGGGGAAGTCCTTCAAGTATGGCAACATGCAAAGAAAGGTTAAACATATAGATCTACCGCCGGAGGCGGCTCCTTTTGTGTGCATCCTCTCGGGCGTGCCTGAACTCACCAACAGCAAAATTGAAAGATCAGCAGATCTGGCAAATAAGGTGACTTTTTGGCTGACCAGAAATAGACCCCTTCCACCCAACATAGATGGAACGATTTTAAATGTCAGAAGGGTAGGGTGGTTAGGATCTATCCCCAAGGACATACCGGGAGACCTGGTTTTGGTCAATTTTAGGGACACCCGAGTTATCAAATATCTGCGAAGTTGGCAGCCACAAATGGGCGATGGCCCAATTGGGACTTGGGAACTGTGTGACTTTTATCCTAGAACTACATACCTGCCCCCTATAAGATCATATGTACAAAACAACTTCAGGAACGGGTAGCAGAGGCCCTGGATCTAGTAAGCACATAATACCCACCCAGAATCGATTTGTTTTATCCTCGGGTATAGACCTGGTGCACTGACTTGTTAATCCGATTTCGGAAGGGTTTTGCAAATAATTGAAATTGATAATTACTCACACTAAGCCTGGGGATGGTCTTTACCAAAGTAACCACTTATGTATTTTGCTCTTTTATACTCCCTGAAGCTTTTCTGTCTTGTCTCAAAATGTTTCACCATATAAGACAAACAACCATATTTTTTAAACTTTGTGATTTAATTGAAATTGATGTGCACGCCTTCCACCATAGCTGCTAGGGTTTGTTTATGATGAACTGTAAAATCGATTTTATTAGTATAATGAACTCTCTTTAATCTTGTAGAAAAAGTGACCACATAATGAACATAACCTCTGTTTGCTTTTAATGTGTTTTTATCTTGTATGCTTTTATGAATTTTCTACATGAATTCGAATAAAGCTTGTTGATTGATTGATTGAAATAAGGAGCAGAAGTTTTGAATTCTTTTTGCTCTGCAAACCGTTTATGATGCTTCAATTGACAACAGTGATCTTTATCCGCTTCAAAACTGATTCTAGGGGCCAAGGGCCAGATGTAGGTAATCTCGATTTGCCTACTCTTAAATACCGAATCATACCGATTCGGTATTTAAGAGTAGGTAAATGGGATGTAGGTAATTTCACTTGTGAAATTACCGAATCGGAAGGAATCGGTAATTACCGAATCGGTATTTACAGATTCTGTAATTGTCATTGATTCCTATGGGCCTTGAGGCCCATAGGAATCGATGCCAATTACCGAATCGGTAATTACCGATTCGGTAAAATTACCGAATTTGCAAGGGGTGTCACTTTGACACCCTGTGTGCAACAGAGGGGTGCACCCTCTAATGTGCATGGGTGCACATGTTGCAGACATACATGCCCTTAGGGCATGTATGTCTGCAACATGGCATGTTTTTTTAAAGCAGAAAAAATGCTTTTTGAAGGGTTTTCATTATTTACCACCAACTTCTAGTTGGTGGTAAATAACGAATTTTTAAACCCTTGTAGCACTGATTACAGTGCTACCTACATGTTGAATTACAGAATCGGTGATTTTACCGAATCGGAAAAATTACAAATTCGGTAAAATTACTGATTCTGTAATTTAACATGCCCCTACATCTCAATATCCAAATACCGGTCGGAAACGGCCGAAAATCGGTATTTTTGGACGATTCCGACCGGTATTTGGATACCTACATCTGGCCCCAAATGTTTTAAAGACAAGTTCTGGTGTGCTGGGGACCACTCCTGTAAAAGTGCAACCGTGCATTGAGAGACCTCAAAGGCTTTCACCACATTCTTATTAAAAGTATACTAAAGGCTTATGTGAATTTTGCAAAGGTGGCCAACAAGATTTGCTCCACGTTTTACTAATATGTCCTAATGTGCGCATAGTTATGGCCCGACAACATATTATTACCCCAATTCAATTAAAGTATAACGCATTCTCTGTACAAGATTTAATTGCATTGTGTAACTCTCCGGTTAATGAATATGTTTGCTATAATCTGTTTAAGTTCTTAAAAAGCTTTCTGAAGCTGTTTCAAATCATAAGCACAAGCCGAAGATTTTACCTTATCTAATCCTATCTAATGTTGTTTGAGTAGGTGGTTGAATATTGCTACTGTACCATCTTGTGAGTCTAAAAAGCAAAGGTTTTTAAGCTAAGCATTTTTATGAGTATCTAAAATTATTTTAATTTTGTACTTGTTGATCTCAGTTGAGGTCTGGATCAAATAAAAATGTTACTGTTCTACTGTTTACTGTCTTGATATCTAATCTCTACCGGTTCTGTGGAATTTGCCATTCAGATGTCAGGGCAGGCCACCGAGTGCAGCCTTTCAGTCGTTGGCCACTTTTTAATAAAAATTCTCCATTACGAATACCAACAATGCCAGATTTACACAAATATCCTAAAATGAATTGCTGTTTACTCATAGTGAAAGTACTCTAGTGCAAAAGATGTTGGGTAGTAAATCCTCCTCCGCCAAGGTTTCATCCACAAGCTTTAGCTTTGTCGAGTTTTGTAATTCACCACCAACAGCCATGGCATGCCATCTTGATTAAATAGTTTATACCCTCGTCAAGAAGTCGGTGGGATGCAATTGATGTAGCAAGGGAATATATTGCATGTTTACTTAGGGGCACATGCATCAAAGGAAATTGCTTTCGCAAATGGTGCGAATCGCAAAATTCGGCCGTTTGCGAATGCAATTCCCATTTTTGGGATGCATTAACATTTTTGTTATTTTCACAATTTAAAAAATCAAAAAATTGCGATTTCTTAAATTGCGATTGCATTTAAGGAATCTCAAATTGAGATTCCTTAAATGCAATGCATCAAACTCCCAAAATTTGCGAATTCGCAAATAAGGGGAGCAAATTACCATGAAGTTGACCTTCATGGTAATTTGCGAAAACTTTTTTCAAAGTTCCATTTTACACACACACACGCCCTTGGGGCATATGAGTGTGCAAAATGTACTTCTAAGCAGATTTCAGGGGTGCAACAGGGAGTCCTTTGGACAACCCTGCACCCTTGAAATTGCATTCTTAATTTGCGAATTTCTAATGGTGAATTGCAAATTAAGAATGTCTTTCCATTCATTCCTATGGGCCTCTAGGCAGTTTGCAATTCCTTAATTGCGATTCCTTATTTTTCGCAAATAAGGAATCGCAAAATGCAATATTGATGCATGTGCCAGTAAGATTTGCAGTCTGGCAGGCCATGTTAATTTACTGCCAGTGCAGAAAACACGAGTGGTACCAGCACCAGTGGAATTAGAACAGGTAATTTGATAATATTGCAAATAAAAACTCGCCAACACAATCACAAACTGATTACAATTAATGGGCTAGCGAGCAACGGTCAAAATTAGCACCACATATTACCTCCGCTCAAAAGCAGGTGGCAAGCATGGTTTCCTAGCTGTAACTTTGTACATGTAATATTGTTAATATTATTTTAAAGAGGCCTTTTTTTGGGACCCGGAAACATTGAAAATCAGTTTTGAAGTTTCTCTTTATAATTTCGCAACATTTTAAGAGAGAATTCCTGAAAAATATCCTAAATATTTTAATTTTGAAACTCTTCAATTCTCAAGACCTCGCCTCTGAGTAGAAGTCTTGTTTCAAGTACGTCATCCCCAGGATGGCTTTTGATGAGCAAAGGGAAGATAGTCTTGATCCTGTCGCCCTATCCACCATTTTGATAAAACAACAAGACTGCCTCCGGTAAATACCACATCTTTTTAAAATGCCCTCTGATCAATGAATGTATTTGGGTGGGGCCCTTTTCTCTCTCTCTGCAATACCTTCCATGCACAGGGTGATAAGGCGTGAGTGAGTTGTAGTTCTGTGATTTGCTATGATATTTCATCCACCACCCATGAGACGTTTGAATTTGTGGACATGTGACAGCTTTGTGTCAGCCATTTTTGCTAGGGATGTTGATAACACACATATAATGCACACCTGTGGTGGTACGATATTGTTGAGACATTATTTTGAGTAATGAAGGTGTTGTACTTGTTGCTGTTCGCATGCCATTGTCATCTGGGCCTTTGATAGCGGGGGCAATGCGCAAGGCCCACGAACAACAATTGCTTCACCCCCAGATCTTCCTGGCATAAACTCCCTCTTTCAATTAGTGTTTCCATACATTGAGGAGACTGGCCGGTAAAGGAAGGTAGACTTGTCCCTCATCTCCCTGATGTACATCTTCATCAGCGCCCATGGCAGCCTTGATCTGCAGGAGGTTAGGGGTGCTGACAGATGGACTAATGCTGGGCAGCTGTCCCCTCCCCCTGGGAGTGAAAATGTATTCTCCACTGGTAGCTGAAATGCATCGGAGCCGGGAAGGTGCTGAACGCGCAGCAATTGCTGTCAGTTGCTGGTCGCACCACCTGTTCAGTTATGGTTAAGCAAGTTTGAACCCTTACTTTGTTCTGACATTTGAAATTCAGATTTGCAATTTTGTGACTCTGAATACAATTTTCAGGTGAACTAATGTGTGAGTTGCAAATTCCAGTCAACCCATGATGGCTGCATGTATAGTACATGTGCAGCCTGTTGGTTGCTGTAATGTGCCCAGGAAAAAACAAAATGTGGAAGGAGGGATCAAGAAAGAGTGAAAGAGGAGAAAAAGAAAGAGGAACTTATGATCCAAAGAGAAGGACGAAGGCAACTGGTCGTCACGTCAAGGTGGTTGCTAATTTAGGGCTAATAAAACCCTAAGGCAGCTTTGCAGCACTGAGGGGTAAAAGAAATAGGGTGATGAATATCTTCTTAGGTTTGAGTCCCATTGTTCGAATTAAATTTGAACTATTTGTAATTATGGTGAATGTGTTTGCTCATCGAAGTGTGAGGTACAGGCAGGAAACAGGACAGTACGAATCCAGACCTGTAATCGAAATTTAATCCAGAAACCATGTTTTTTTTTCATTAGCTTGACACCACGCATTGCATATCCTCTGATATCCTGATTCTGTCTGCGTCCGAGGCCTGTTCAAATTTTAATCCATGTTCTCACCCACCGTGCTGTAGACGCTGTGCCAGAGATGACCCTGCAACAACAGCTTTACAAAAATGTAGCAACGGCAGTCGTGTACTCAGGAGCACCTTCTAGAGAACAAGGCAGACCGCAAGGCCTTTCCTGTCCAGTATTTAACCCCAGCTTTCAAACAAAGTCTGGGTAGACAGTGGCTGCTGGTAGGGATAGTTGGTGGCAGGGCAGGAGGTGAAGAATATTGTTTTAAAAAACCATATACGTTTTCCGCCGCCTCTCTTCCGTTTCTGCTTCTCTTCCTGACTACAGTCCGGAAGAAGCAACAGAAAGCATCTGGACACGCAGGCTCCCCTGAGCCAATCACAACGCTGCAATGCAGCATTGTGATTGGTCTGAGCACTGTGGATGGGTGCTGAGACAGGGACAGGGAGCCTGTGCATATTCCCCACCAGGCTGTGCATTACAGCCTGGTGGGGAATATGTAAAGTGCGCAAGACTGTTTGGCCAGGCCAAGACGGCCAGCCAAGCAGTCATGCGCACTGAAGTGTGCACAAACCACTTCATCCCTGAGTCACAAGCCTCACCCCACCCTAAGACAGCCCACAGTAAATAAAAATACAATGATAATAACGTTGTTAATATTTTATTTTTCCCTTTTTTGCTGCTCTAAGTTCAGTGGGGTGGCGCTCCTCCACCGTAGCGGAGGAACTGCCACTGAGGGCAGAGGACACTGCCATCTCCGTGCTGTAGATGGGTATTTTAATCCGTACATATACGAGAACGCCTGGGTCTTCTGAAAGCTGCAAATCATAGTTCATTATACTAACGCTGCGACTGATTTATGGTTTTTAGCCTCTTAAGTGCTGCGCCTATACCAGCGGCCGACGGCACCACTACCTCGGGAGTGCTGCCGTTGGACGTTCCAGCTGCACCTGCGCAATGGAACGTTCAGCACTGGAGCTGGACGTTCCAAAGCAGCTAAGGTGTTAAGGTGCAAGGTGTTTCTTGAGTACTGAATTGTGCACAAAGTCTGTGGGTGGTTATAATTCAACTGATGCACCAAGCAAGACTGCAATGCGATTTTGTTCCTCTCACCCCCCTTATTGTTTGGAAGCCCTGAATCAAAAACAAGATTGCTTTTTGGACGTTAGCTGAGGGGTTGGGAAGCCCGATGGTTGTTGGGTGAACGGCTATCCTGCTGCCAGTAGCGCAACGCAAATGGATGGCCCCCCAGCGCTTGAATCTCCATGTCTCACAGATATTCATTGGTCCTCGGCTGAAAGGGGGCAACCTGAAGTTTAAGGGCCCTCTGAAGGGTTGGGTACCCCTGTGCCACAGGGTCCTGCATTTCACCCCTGTCAACTGGCAAAGCTGTTGTCCTGGGAGCCTTAAGACCTGGGTTCTGCGTCCTTCTTTGGCAGCTAAGGTGCAAGCCTTTTTTTTTTTCAACAAATTTTATTTGTCACGGTTCACATATACTGCATAGTTCCGCAACCCGGAAACTGCTGCACACTTCAATTATACAACAAATATGACGTTGACTTTCATAACGTAACAAACCCCTCCTCCCACCCGCGATATCGTCCATGCCATAAAGAAAAAGGATTACATCTCTGGAACAGTACACTGAGCCCATCAGCCACCCTGCAAAGCCTAACCTCCACACACCCATCAGTCTGGCAAGCAAGTGTCCCTCTCTGACGGCAGGTCCAACCCCCGCTAGTCTGCCCATCTTTTCCATATCTTAAAATGCTTACGGGGCACCCCCTGGCAATGAAGACCGGCAGTTCGAGCCCCATACAGAAGTCCATCCCATTTCTCCGTGCAGCCAATGGCGGAGCCCGGGGCGCCTTCCTAGCCCTGGCAATGTCCCTCTTCGCCAACTTGAGACCTAACAACAAGAGGTGCCGCTTGTATCTATTTCCCCCAACTCCTTCCATGGCAATCAACAGGGCCAAGCACGGCGTGTATGGAAGCTCCCATCCCAGCACCTCTGAGAGGCAGGAGAACACCCCCCTCCAAAATCCGTGTACCGCAAGGCAACACCAAACTGTGTGCAGAAAAGCGCCCTCCTCTGACCTACAGCGGAGACACTAAGGGGAACCAATCATTCCTGCCCTCCACAAGCGCACTCTAGTGAAATACACTTGATGCAAGTATTTGAATTGTACCAGTTGCAGAAGCGTAGCTATTGCCGCCCCCTCGCAGGCTTGCCAGTGCCTCTGCCCAGTCCTCTTCCGCCAGTTCGCCCATATCCCCTTCCCATGCCATCTTAAGCCGCTGCAAATCCGTGGAACCAACGTCTGGTAAATGCGAGAGATCATACGGTCAGGTAGTTCCCCCATGAAGACCTTCGCTTCGATTGGGCTGAAGTCGGGGAGAGACTCCAGGCCTTCTAGGCTAGGCGCCAGAGCATGTCGCAACTACAAATATCCGAAAAAATGGGGTCATGGCAACCCATATTCGTCCCGAAGATCTTGGAATGATTTAAGCGTCAGGTCTGTCATCACGTCTCCTAGGGCCGAGATTCCTATAGAGTCCCAACCCTGAAAGCCCTTCAAAACTGCCAGTTGGGGCAAACGCCCGTTCCCCCAGAGGGGAGTCTCCCGGGTCAGGACATTTCACCACCCCATCCTTCTCTGAACTCGCCTCCAGACATGAAACACCACCTGCGTGACCGAGGGAAGAAGCTTCCGAAGCAGTGTGGAATATGGCAGTGTGTGTAAAGGTTTGTTGCCCATTAGCTGCAGCTCAACCGCATAGGCCGGGTACCCCCTATCCCCGTACCACCACTCGTTGAGGACCAGCAAATGCTTAGCCTGGTAATAGGAGAGGACATCTGAAGTAGCAAGCCCACCAGTATATGTGGATAAAAAACAAGTGCGTAGGGCCACCCTGACTGCGCCCCCCTCCCACAGGAACCCTCCCAAAGCCGAGTTTACCTGCCAGAACCAGTGGGGCGAAATCTGATGGGGATGATTTTGCCATTGATAGAGGAGACGGGGAAGCGCTACCATCTTGAAGATGGCCGACCTACCATAGATCATCAAAGGCATGCAGGACCATACCTTAAGGTCTTCCCGGGTTCAATCCCACACTGGGACCAAGTTACGGTCTCTGGATATTGCTGGTGTATCAGACAGAAAAAAACCTCAAGTACTTCATCCCCCGACGCCAGTTGAAGGGCTGAGGCCCCTTCCCCCACCCTCGGTCCACCCCCCAAAACCCACAACGTGGACTTGCTCGGATTCATGTACAGCCCAGAGGTCTCACTGAAAATCTGAAGGATACGCAACAACCGCGGCCCGACCTATCCAAATCGGTGAGAAAGAACAGCTTAGAGTGCTATCTTATCTGTGAGAACCGGCGCCCATCTAAATCCCCGAATCTGGGCCTCGATACGCACCCAAGCTGCCAGCTGCTCCATGGCGAGCGCAAAAAGGTAGGGGTAGAGGGGGCAGCCCTGGATCGAAAAGGAGCGAGAAATGGCCCGCCTACCCGCACCGACGCTGTAAGGTCAGTATACAACAGCTGCAGATAAGCCAGAAAACGCGGGCCGAGATTGAGCCTCCGCAGCAGAAGAAACAGGTACACCCAGCTCAAAGAATCAAAGGCCCTATCCTTGTCAGCCAGCAGTAGCACTGCCGGCTCCCCAAGCTGCCCACAGGCCGATACTGCAACATGCGCGTGTCTAATATTATGGCGAGTCGCCCTCTGAGGCATAGACCCGGACTGATCCGGGTGAACCAATTCTGTAATATGTGGCTTAAGCCGGTTGGCCAAAGCCTTGGCCAAAACCTTTGCTTCCACATTGAGAAGGGAAATGGGGCTGTGTGACGTATGCTGCTCCGGAGGTCTACCCGGATTGAGAAACACTACTACTTCTGCATGCCTCCAGTCTGCGGGAAGCAAGCTGCGCTCCCGCCCCTCCTCCACCACCAGCCGAAGGCGTGGGGCCAGCTGCACAAAAAAAGTTTTTAAAACTCGCTGGGGAAGCCATTCGGAACCGGAGCCTTCCTGGGATTCAACTCCCCAAGGGCCGTACCCAACTCATCGTCCGACAGGGGCCTATCCAATTGCTCCCGCACCTCATCCGATACGGTCTTGGGAGGAAGATCATCAATGAACTTCATAATAGCCTCTGCCGCGAGACATTCTTCAGATGCGTACAGGTCCTCATAGTATGCCACAAAGCTCTCCGCAATTGCCGGAGCTTCAAGAATAGGCGCCCCCTCCGGGTCTAGGACCAGGGGCAGCGGCTGGGCGTGCAGGGTGCCCTGGCACAGGCGGTGGAGCATCTTGCTTGACTTAGCCCCCCATTTATAGACCCTACTACTCGTTGCAAGCCAAGCCTGGCGTGCCTCATCCATCAGTATTGCTGTATATTGTTGCTGAGCCAACACTACCTGCCTTCTAGCCGGGCCTCCATCCGCCTCCCGACCCCTGCGTTCCAGGACCTCCATATGTGCCTCCCGTCGCACCAAGTCCTGCTGCCGCTCCCTCCGCGCGGCCACAGACCAGGAAATATCTACTCCTCGTAACGTGGGTTTCAATGCCTCCCAAAGTACCACCGGAGATTCAACCGACCCCACATTAACTGCCAGATAATTATCTATCTCCTTGGCCAAATGTTCCCTGTATTCTTCTTTCTGCAGTTGCCACCCCGATATACGCCACCTAAGTGGCTGCCGTCCCAGGCCGATCAGGAATGTGAGGGCTATGGGTGAGTGATCCGACAGGGCTCTGAGCATGATGGTCGCTGACAATACTCTGTGTGCTAGCCCCCTGGGAACAAAAATGTAGACTAACCTCGAAAAGGATTCGTGTGCTGTGGAAAACTAAGTGTATTCCCGGCGAGGGCCATGTAGGTGTCTCCTTACATCTGTCAGTCTAACCCGGTTACCAGGGAGTGAAGTTTATTAGGGGATTCTCCCGCCCCAACAGCATCCACGCTCCTCCATCTGTCTTGTCCCGGCTCCATCACATCATTCCAATCTACTCCCACTACAGAAAATGTGTCCGGCATATCCCCCCACAGTGTTAGAAGTCATTCCACTAGGACATACCTTTGCTGCGTGTCTGACCAAAGTTTCTCATGTGCATATGGGACCCTGCGATGGATAAGTATCGCCACTCCCCGTGTGAACCCTAAATGAAACACGTGGTTATACCCATACCACTGTAGGCATCGCGCTTTAGTGCCCAGCAAGTGTGTTTCCTGGAGCATGAGGACGTCGGTCCCCGCTCTCTTGGCATACTGAAGAATGGCCCCTGGCTTTACCTTATCCAGTACCCCACGAACATTCCAACTGACTACGCACAGGGAACCAGGGGCTATCCGCCCTTCCACCTCCGTGCCAGACATTTCGAAAGACCTTTGCCCCCCTGGCCTGTGCATGTGTGCCTCAGAGTGAACAAAGCTTGATGAGCAACCAGCATGAATACGCAATCAAACAAACAAAACAAACCTCCCCAACATCCCCCCTACCCCCATCACCCCATACCTCACAAACATGGAAGTATCTGTCGCGGTCAGATAGTAGCCAAGTCCCCAACCGGGGGACAGGAACCACACCTTCCAATCGATCCCCAACTGAATACCCATAACCCTTGGGCCTTACCCCTTCCCGCCCACCACTGCGTGACCGGGTTTCCAGCCCAAAAAACGTGCCTATTTAGACATCAAAACACAATCTTCAGAGTCCCATTCACTGTTGGACCCGCTAATCAGTCTGCCGAATCCTGCTTCTCCAGCAACGAGCCCTTCTGCTGGAGAGCGGAGCCGGACCGAGATCGACGCCTTGACCGTGACCTCCTGCTACTTACTCATTGGCCACGTGGGCCCCTCCTGGCCACTTCACTCGGCTAAGAGTCTGAGTCTCTGCCAGGTGGCGTGTGAACTCGCACCCTCACAGCCTCGTCGTTCCATTTAAAGACTTCCTCAGGAGAATCGAAGAACAGCATGCGAGATTGGTAAACTACTCTCAGGCGGGCTGGATATAACATTGCATACTGGAGCTTAAGGTCCTGGGGCGTGCCTAGGCCACCAGGAAGGATTGACGCTGCTGCTGCACCAGGCACATGTAGTCCGGGAAAATAAGGATATTTGCGTTGTCACAGGTGAGGAATGTCTTGGCTCTGGCCTGCTTCAGAATTGTATCGCGGTCCATATAGTTCAAGAATTTGGTGATGATCGGCCGTGGGCGAGCCCCTTGGGGAGGCTTCTGCATGAGAGCTCGGTGGGCCCGCTCCACCACGACGCAGCGAGAGAGAGCATCCGGGGGGAGCCAGCCCTCCAGCCACCGGGTCAAGAAATGCTCCCCGCTATCTCCCTCGCATCCCTCCGGGAATCCCACGAAGCGTAGGTTATTGTGCCGAGCCCGCCCTTCGGCATCCTCAACCCACAATGCCAGACCTTTCTGAATCTTTTCCATAGCTGCCGCTTTTTTCTTTAAGGTCGTGATGTCATCCTCCACCTCCGATATGCGGGTCTCAGTCCCTGTGATGCGTTCAACCGCATTACGGAAGTCCTGCCTCAATAACATGACATCAGAACCCACGGTCCCGATCTTGGCGTCCAGCATGTCCCTGGACTGAGTAATGGCCGCCATTAGCTCAGCGTTGTCAGGGACCTGGCCCTGCGATCCCGCAGTCCCCGCTGCAGCACCCGCTCCTCTAAACTTGTCTATGGTGCCATGCTTGGTGTTGCCTCCACCGCCCTTGTCGGGCGTCATCATTGTGCAATAGGTGCCACAGAGACCTAGGGGCGACCGCTCACGGGCCGAATGTGGAAACAGCCCGATGTCCAGGAGACATAGCTCCAAGCCAAGATTCATCTCCTCGAGGCCCTCAAGCTGGTTGCGGCTACTGCAAGGGTTCACAAAAGGCCACCAGTTCGCCTTCGCCTCGACCACAGAGGGCCTCACTCCACTCCACTATGGCCCAACCTTACCACCTATGTGTACCGATGACCCTGGTAATATCCGGGGCGCCGCTAAGGACTCCGTGCTTGTTATGCCCAAGCTTATCCGTGTCCGGGAGCTGGGCCCTGTCACCCCCGTCAGCCGCTGGGGCCCCGCTGGCCGGCACGTCGAGGGATATCCACTGCCCGGTGCGCACCACTGTGGCCAGGCGGCCTCACACCCCAGGCAGCACCGCGTGGAGGGCCGGACGGTCAGAGGCTCCAGGGGCATCACTTTTCCTCAACCCCCCGCGGCCTGGCCCGGCCGCTGAGCACCGGAAGACCACTGGAGCAGGCAAGGATTCGAATAAAAGGGGGGGAGGTTTTTGTACACCGGTTCCCTCTATTCCGCTGCAACAAACCCAGGACTGCCAGACCACTCGCGGCTGCCCGTGGCTCCGAAAATTGCTGCTGCCTCCCTATGGCCTCTTCACCCAGGGAAACCGGCACCGCAGCCCGGGGCCGCCACCAGTCCTCGCCTCCTCACTCCGCGGGCCGCCACAGCCCGGTTTCCTCCAGCGCCGCAGCCCGAGGGGGGGGAAATCGGGTGCCGGCGCAGAGCTCCGAGCGCCGATCCCACCGGCGGTACCTCCACCAGACCCGCTGACCACCAGGCCTCTGTCTCCGGCCAGGCAAATCACGTTAGGACCCGGCTCCTCTCTGACCGCCTCCCGCTAGGCCGACAAACTTTACGGGCCCTCGATCACTGCCGCCGCTGCACTTTCAGGTCCGCTGCTCACGTTGGAGAGCCACCTGAGTGTTCTAAGGGCTCTCCGAAGCGGGGCACACCGTAGCAGATATCTAGAGGCAGGATATTAGTACAGGATTTTGAATGGCTGGTCGAAGCGCGATTAAACCGTGACCGCCATCATCGCTGGCTAAGCCACGCCCCCAGGCCATGTTGGATTACTTTTTCCCTGGCAAGAAGGCAATTTTTCAATCATTGATTGCAATTTGTCTTCCTTTGTTGTGCTGCATACTACAGTGGTTTTAATGTGTTCCAGCGGAAATCCCACAGTGGAAAATCTAGGAAATGCGGCACCATTACCTCTGATTACCGTTACCCTGATTTCCGCTAAAAGTCAATGGATCTTTGCCACCGTTTATGACCAGGGAGCTTCTACATAAACATGAGCAATTCATAAAATGCAAATAAACATTTTAGCCAATAATGAGAGTTATGAAAAGTTTTAAAGGGATTTATTTTCCAATCAAAATGTAACAATCTCTGACTCTTCATTCAGTAGTCGGGTATCAATCAGGTTACAGAATTAATAACAGAAAAATTGGGTTAGCACAAAGAATCATAATCCCTATCGTAAGACAATGGGGCTCAAAAGATGTCAGTCAGAACTTCTGAAAAGTTCCAGAAGTAAGAGTGAGTTTACATAAGCCAATCAATAATTAATAATTGCAGAATCTCCCATGAAGGGAAACAAAGAATAGAGCAAATAAGCCTTGGCAAAGCCAATTAGTCAAAGCACAAATCGGAATGGAACTAAACCTACAAACTAATCTGTCTACATTCTGCTCTCCATCAAAGGTCTGCCCTCTACTTCACTGCCTATGTAAGTCACTTCTGCCCTCTCTATTTCTGCGTCTGAGTCTGAAACTCCTTTGCAGCCTTGCATCTCTATATCTCTGTCTGTCTGTCTCTCCCAAAGGGTTCTGAAAGCCTTCCTGCCTGTGTTCTGGAAGGCATCCTGTCTCCCCCCTTCTCTCTCCTCTCTCCTCTGTCTGCCCTCTGCTCTCTGAAACTCCTAACTAGGAACGTGTTTGTCAAATAATAATGTTACAAAGCATGTAATGTAACTTTCCTTCCTCCAACCGCAATCCAGCATTCTCCAAAAGGATGCCTCCACCCATCTGCAGATTTCATACGTCATCTTTCAGTCCTTCCCACGGTACATTCTGCATCTTATTTAATACAATTTCATCTCCTAAACTTCCTTTTAAAATACACATTTTATTTCTAACTACACACATAACATGAGCTGCAAAAGAACCTTTTTTTAATCAATCATGAAACATTAAACTTGGTAATGCACTTCTAAAATACGTGATTTTCTACTCTCACTAAAGCAAAGAATTAAATGAGGCTTTGTTCAACATTTCCAGCAACTACAGAGATAAAACTCAGACCAAGGACACAGTCTTCAAGGTCGACAGAAACTAACAGAGCAAGCTGAATCACAGGCTGGTTCTGTTTTCTACATTATAAAATGTTGCACTAATTTGAATGCAAGTTATTTTCTACTAAAGCACATTTAACAGTTTTCACAAGTTAGACCCACATTTTTTATAGTGAAAACAACATCTAACTAAACATATTTAAATCAAACTTTGAATTACTTGCACATGGGTTACATAAATTGCTAAATATAAGTGTCTGGCTGAAGTCTGTGAATTTCAAAGCTCATGTTTTCACTCCGGAACAGAAATGGGTGTGTCACCTTTCACATGCAATTCTCTATTTCTGAAGCAAAGGCAGGTTTTCCATTAGTAAAGAAAGCACAGGTTTAGGCTCTTTCAATGTTATGATATGGTACTTCTATTTACATAGCTTGCTTTCTGCCAGTGGTATGGCTTTGCAGCACCAAATATGTGCTAGGGTAAGCGAAGGCTAGAGCAATATCGTACACAGCAATATGCAGGGGGTCAGTTGGAATTGCATAGTTTTGGGCCACCAAGAGCATTTTCCAGCATCAGAGAGATAGCTAGCATGGTACAGACAGTGGTGTGGGGCGGGAGAGGGCATATAGACAGTGATTAATAGTTCGGTGGAGGGAGTTATGACCCTGGGCCAGCTGGAGAGTGCAATTGCTCCGAGGGGTGAATGCCTCCCCTATGCTGGGGAGTGTTCTAAGATGGGGGGAATCAACCTGGGACGTTGTAGTTTTAAATCGAAACCAACAGTTCATCCCTGCCCAGAGATAGGGGATATTTGCATAAGCCCTTGCTTTTTATCTGTGAAACCTTTACTCTCTGCCTCTGCCCAGATCACTAGTGCCTTACTCTAAGCCGGCACACACTTAGGTGAAGCAGCCTTGTAGTGACATGTGCTGCCTGGTTTTGAAAGCAGTAATGCCAGATCCAGGAATCTAGACACAAGTTTTTTTTTATTTTTTTAAGAGTTTTATATAGCACGAGCTAGACCCGAGCCATCGGGTATCCGAGCACTTTACATGAGCACCAGTTTCGTTACAGATGGACACTTCCATTTTTTTAGGCACAGGAAGATTAAGGGATTTGCCCAGAATCACACAATTTTGAACGTCGTTACCGAGACTCGATCCTTGTTTCCCAGCTTCAAAGTTGACCGCTCTAGCCCTAAGGCTACATCCTCTCCCTTCGTTTTTTCTTTGCTCGCTTGAACAAACTTAAAGAGCAAACCTCCCACTAAGGCGTGGCAACATATAACCAGTGTGACTTAAGAGGTGATTGAGGACCAAGGATGGGATATAGAGAGCAGGACCAGCACATATGTACTGTCATATCCTAACATTCATTACCAAGTACTTATCGTATATATAACTGTTCTACCAGCTATGATCCAAAATATGGCCTTGTTACGGTGGACAATGTTTCTGATAGAGAAAAATTATTTACTTATAATTAAATGTTCTCCGAAGCAGAGATGGTTGGGTTTTGCTCCATGTTGGCTTTCACGGAGGCACCTTGTCTTCTATTGACATATTCCATGTATTTCTAACTAGAAAGCCCACTGAGTGATCTTGTGCTCTGCAGCCTACAGTAGATTCCCAGCAGGCATGCAGTAGAGTGCCAGTTTCTGCATCTACCCTGGGCATTTGCTTCAATAGGCATTATGTACCTAGTGGAGGATTTCAGCTTGAGTCTTGACTTCATTGGGAGTCAGCAGAGAGCTTTCAGGCCTTTGAAATATAAGGGACAGTAGTAATGTGGTACAATACTGCAGTTTGTTTCTGTCACTTCAAGAGTACTTTATGTTTATACAGTATGTATAGCTATAGCTTTTATAGATTTATATATATATCCAACAATATTGCATTGCAAGCGGCTCAATGCGTGTGTGAAGGGCGTGTGCCTGCTGAGGACCCCACTGCATGGAGATACGTGATCGAGAGGGCTTTCCCACTGAGGGCAACCTTGACTTTGTTGGATATATATATATATATATATATATATATATATATATATCTCCTCCCACCGATCTCCGGTATAATTGAAGAAGCTATCGTCAGGCGGTCCGAGCAGGGACACCGGAAGTCCCAAAACGTCCTCTCACCAATCTTTATCGTATAAAAGATACTCGGACACCTTCCTTCTGCAAAAAGTTATTTATTGTGGCAACAAACAACGCGTTTCGGCGATTAAGCCTTGATCACGTTCGAGAGTCTCAATGCACACAATCAAGTTTAAATCCATTGGTGTAAAACAAATCATAAACATAAACATAGGACTACTTTCTGGTGCTGTGTCCATGCTGGTAAATGTATCGGCCATCTTAAGGTGTACAAAACTGTTGTGGCAACCAAGTAAACAGTTGTGCCTGCACATAGCTAAGAATGTGACTTATACTTAGTGCCGTATTAGTCATTCATAATCATGCGTACAAGTGGTGTAGCTTAAATATGCGTCATTGCAGTTCATAAATCACGCTCTTAAGTCATACGACGAGCTGGGACGGTCTTACCCAAGTGGGCTTTGACATTATTTGTATCAGCCATGTTGGATTTTGCAAAATCGTGACAGTCAATTCTAAACACCTCTGTACATACATTAACTGGTACAGTTATCATAACCTGTTCAATAGATTTTAGTCAAATAGGCGCAACTTTGAATACGTAAAACAATCCATTATACAAATCAACATCTTAATTGATGTGGCGGAATTGGGAAGTCATGCACAATCGGCGCGCCCGCTGCGCGTGCACGCTGCGCGTGCACGCTGCGTGTACGTGCGGACTCTGCCATAAATGGAGAGTGGAGGGGGGCGGAGCGAGGGAGGAGCAGCTGGGAGGTGGGAGCGGGGTGGCGAGTGGGGAGGGGAGCGGTGATGCTGGAGGGGACGGGGGTGGGGCCGCGGGGAAGCAGCGGCAGGGAGCGGGGTGGTGCAGCAGGAGAGAAAACGGCGGTGGGGTCACACAAAAGCAATCAGGGGCACAACAGAGGACGAGAGAAGGACAAATACTGGCACAATACAGTTACTGGCAATCCTACAATTACTGGCACAACGAGACAGAGGGCGAGAGAAATACAAGAGCTGGCACAATACAGTTACTGGCAAACTACTACTATTACAGGCACAACGAGATCAGGGGCAACAGTGAGGCAGATACCAACCGGCAGCGGCGGCAGCAAACGGAGACCGGGCACACTGAGGGTGGGCCACGCGGCGGGTGGAGCGACCGGCACTGACCAGGTCAGGTCAGGTCACAGCTCCCCGCCTCGCGGACCCCACCTTAAGTAGCCAGTGGGAGGGAGGAGCAGCTGGTAGGCGGGAGCGGGGTGGTGAGTGGGGAGGGGAGCGGTGATGCTGGAGGGGACGAGGGTGGGGCCGCGGGGAGCAGCGGCAGGGAGCGGGGTGGTGCAGCGGGAGAGAAAACAGCGGTGGGGGTCACACAAAAGCAATCAGGGGCACAACAGAGGACTAGAGAAGGACAAATACTGGCACAATATAGTTATTGGCAATCCTACAATTACTGGCACAACGAGACAGAGGGCGAGAGAAATACAAGAGCTGGCACAATACAGAGGGCGAGACAGAGGGCGAGAGAAATACAAGAGCTGGCACAATACAGTTACTGGCAAACTACTACTATTACAGGCACAACGAGATCAGGGGCAACAGTGAGGCAGATACTAACGGGCAGCGGCGGCAGCAAACGGAGACCGGGCACACTGAGGGTGGGCCACGCGGCGGGTGGAGCGACCGGCACTGACCAGGTCAGGTCAGGTCAGCCACAATGTCCCCACGGTCCCTCCGGCTCCTCGCGTCCTTCAGGAGCCGGCATTGCTTTTCCACATGGGGAGATGCTAAGTTGCATATGAAAAAGCAATCTGGTTTGGATTTTAAAAGTGAGAATAGATTTCACTGCTGTGTCTTTCAAAATCCAAACTAAGTTTGCTATGGGAGGGCGGGAGCTGCGAGACTCCCGCCCTCTCATAGCAAAAAGCAGTGTCCCGGGGGTAGACACCCCGGGACACTGCAGGAGCCGCCCCTGGGGCGTGGCGGTCCCCTGGGACCTCGAGGGCTCCAGGTGGAGGGCCACGCAGTCTGCCTCCCACAATACACAAAATCCCGGGGTGGTGGTTCCAGGGGCTTGAGGGGGTCATTGATGTTGTAGAGGGCTTTATAGGTGTGTGTAAGCAGCTTGAAGGTCACTCTTTTTTGACAGGGAGCAAGTGGAGTGCTTTTTTATGCTGGGTAATGTGGTATTGTCGTGAGATGCTGAGGATGAGTCTGGATGCGGTGTTCTGGACAGTATGAAGTTTGTGGAGTAGAGATTTGTTGATTCCGGAATAGAGGGCGTTCCTGGAGTCCAGCCAGCTGGTGATGAGTGCTTGGATGATGGTCTTCCTTGATTCGGGTGGCGGGCCTATTTGAAGGTCTTGCTGAGTATGTTGAGGGTGTTGAAGCATGTGGAAGCTGCAGCGTTGGCCTATGGGTCTGTCACATCAAACATGTTTATCCACTTTAAATCTAAGTTGGGGAGACTTACTGGTGTGGTAATACCATTTGTGGCACACTGCATGTGATGATTTGAATTTTACTTGATTAGAAGCATTTAATATTGATAAACGTTTTCCTAGCATTCTGCTGATAACTTCACCTGGAATTTTTGGGTGATTACCTCTGATAATTGTGCTTAGGGTGGTCATAGTGTAATTTTTATACATACCCCCAGCACAACCCCTACACTTCGCAAACACCACTACACTACCCTAAACCCTAAAACACTACCCCCAGCATGAACCTCTACACTACATACACACCACTGCACTACTCTAAACCCTAAAACACTATCCCCTACAGTAGATGAACACCACTGCACTATCCTAAACCCTAAAACACTACACTCAGCGCGACCCCCTACACTACACAAACATACGTGTACTACCAATATATGCTACAATACAGAGCATACATTGTAGGGGAAAAATGCCTTCACTGATTGTTTTTGTGCAGTAAGGTGTCTCTTCCTGCACAAAAACAAACTCCACACGACA
This sequence comes from Lissotriton vulgaris, assembly GCF_964263255.1. NCBI lineage: Eukaryota > Metazoa > Chordata > Amphibia > Caudata > Salamandridae > Lissotriton > Lissotriton vulgaris. The sequence continues at coordinate 733,111,879 of NC_141691.1, read as the reverse complement.
CAGGTATTCTTGCACCATGGTGCAAGGGTGTCTGTATCACCATATGCCTGCAGTTTAAGCAGCAGTGCAGAGGGAAGGACAGACTTCCAACATATTTACGTACATATGTTGCATCTCTGTGCTTCGGAAGTAGTTTAGCACGCTGTAGCTAAAGAGCTTACAGTGTCATGGTACAGCACTTCCTTATAGTTCTGCAGTTATACATTCACCATATATGAAAAATGCATTAGTTAGTCAATTATGCAGTACGTATACATTTATGTAAACTTTCACACACTAGCATATACATTTAGCTCTTTCTTTAACAAGAGTAGTAAGTTCTGAAAGTAACTTTTGTTTTTGGTTTTTGTACTTTTATATATTTTTTTGTATTTTTTAGAACTTTTTGTTTTTTTTTAAAAGAAAAAAAAGTCAACAGGACGAACAAAACCATGAACTTTAAGGGAATAAACAAAAAAACTAGCATTGATGGTTATCAATTGCTCTGCAAACTAGGTTTACTGATTGCTTCCCATAACAAATTAAATGATTGCACTTCAAGCAGTGCATTCTAACTTTCACAAATTGGGGACGTATGTCTGGTGGTGATGTTGAAGGTGATGCCGCAGAGGTACTTGGTATTGTTGGTGGTGGAGGTACATTTTGGCGCAGTCTTCTACATTCTTCATGAGCATAGTTCACAGGATGCATGGATTGAAGGTGCTTGCGCATACTAGCAGGAGTATTTCTTGTTTGAATCTCCTCTGGACAGTACTGCCTGGCAAATCTTGCATGTTACTTTGTGGCATTACATTTCTTTTTCCCCTCTAGAAAAGTAAAACATTTCCATATGATGGATGTGTATCTTTTGGGAGGGTGAGGTTCTGGTAGAAATTGTTCAGTAACACAATCATCAGAATCAGATTATTCTTGCAGTGGTGTAGCCATTTTTTACTCCAAAAAACGAAGTTCAGGTTTCCAATGAACAAAAAGTGATGTTCTTCTCAGGATAGGTCTTCTCATAAGGAAGGTCTAAGAAGAGAAATTGAAATGGGTGGGGTTCTTCAATAGTTAGAACAGTAAGTCTTATAAACCAATGAAATCTCTTTTTTTGTCACATGGGATCCGAGTTGGGTGCATACACGTAGCACGCATCTAGCGCGACTTCTTCAAATTGCATTTAAAAGTAGTATAAGTTTATTAAAACTAAAAGAATATTATTATTTCTCTTAATATTTATATTAAATACATATATATATATATATATTTTTATATCGAAAAATTTCGCAGAAGTCGTGCGCCCACCGCGTTGAACACGTAGATGACATCATGCGGAAACGTGCGTGCGCGGTTTGGCGTGATAAGTATATGTTCCGTATGCGCTTGAAGTCACGTATGGGTCGCATAGCAATAGCGCAGGAAAATATTCACCCATCGCACACCCTACGGGCATTCTACAGAACAATTGTAAAATGGCGGCTACTTTCTGTGCAGCAATCGAGAGAGGTGCGCTTTGGGTGCGGGACTGTTCAAAAAATTGTTAAAAAAAAGAAAATAGAAAATAGAAAAATATTTTTAAAAATATATATATTAAAAATGTGTAATGTAATCTAAAAATAAGATATCTGAAAATAAATATATTTAAAAAAATTGTGAATCAGTATCAAAGAAATAAATATAACAATTAATAGACTTAAAAATTGTTATTGAATAAATCTTTCAAAATCACTGTAAACAACCTTGGGTTTCAGGCAGGTTATACTTTGGAATTATCTTTTAAAAAACCTTTGAAATTCACTGAAAAAAATATAGGTTTCAGGCAGGTTACAGTTTGAAATTATCATTTAAAAAACCTTTGAAATTCACTGAAAAAAACATAGGTTTCAAGCAGGTTATAGTTAGGAATTATCATTTAAAAAACCATTGAAATTCACTGAAATAAAAGTAGGTTTCAAGCAGGTCATAGTTAGGAATTAGCATTTAAAAAACCTTAGAAATTCACTGAAAAAACCATAGGTTTTAGGGGTGTTATAGTTAGCTGGACATTTCACTCATACACAACCATTGAAATTCCTCTGTTATATTTAGTTGTACTAACTGTAACTCTCGCGCCTGCAATCCACTGGTGATGATGTCACATATTACATCATTCATGACATGGTCAGTGACATCACTGATGACATCACTGATGACATTTCAAATGACATCACTGATTACATCATCCATGTGACAATCAGATACACCTCATCATACACTATTATAATCTTTCATCAGTCACTGTAAAATACAGAGTACCATATTTTAATCCATTGACACAGCAATACTAGTATCTAAAAACCCACTCAGTGATTCCTAGTTCTACACACACATGTAATCAATTACCTATAGATTCATTCATACATGTTGTCATTGATCAATAGAACACAATCAAATATACGTATACACTTATATTGACATTACACATCAGCACACATACTATTAAGTTATGCAGTCATCCTACTCACTTTTGCAAACAATGTATCCTACTTACATTTACTCACCTACACACTTATACAAATAGCACTTCATGTATTCATATAGATAGTAACTCATACTTGGTGTGTTATGAAATCACTATTACAGGTATATAATTATCTATACAGTCACTCATGGAATCAATGAGTTGTATATACAGTTATTTATATATTACAACTTCTACTTTGTTGGACATGTACCATTGAGAAATGTTTTTGCTCATCACCACACCCACAAAGATATTCACGCACACAACAAGTATTATAATACGTAGTTTTAACCTCATATACGCACTGAATTAACTATTCACATATCTTTGGGCAGTCACAGAGCCCCCACCGAAGCACACACGCATTCACTCTTCATTGTAAATAATCAGTTAAATAATCAATAACTAGCTAGTAGCCAACTGGTGCAGCAGTTTACACAACAACTGACCAAGTAATGTAGATATTCACACAGTTTAGTCACTATCCAATATATTTAGTGAGACACTATAAATTACTCAAGAAACAATCAATCATCAATCACACTGCTATTAAAGCCACTATCCAGATTGTTATATATCCACTCATTCTTCAGTGCAAATTGCTATATATATATATATATATATATATATATATATATATATATATATATATATATATATATATATAATACATATTTAAATATGGAACCAAACCACATTCACTGGATGATTTAATCAGTGATGTAATTTGAAATGTCATCAGTGATTTCACTGACCATGTCATGAATGATGTAATATGTGACATAATCACCAGTGGATTGCGGGCGCGAGAGTTACAGTTAGTACAACTAACTATAACGGAGGAATTTCAATGGTTTTGTATGAGTGAAATGTCCAGCTAACTATAACACACCTAAAACCTGTTTTTTTAGTGAAAAATGAATAAATATATATATATATATATATATATATATGAACGGTAAAATCTTCACAGATGCCACATTCCTGCTGTGGAAACGAAGACACGGACCCAATGGCTGCAGTAAAGGAGATTTTATTAGAAACCTCTCTGGTTACGCGTTTCGAGCAACTAGTGCCCTTGGTCACACACCGCGCACCAGGTCAGCTACAAATTTAAACCATTTTTTTGAAGTGATGCTCCACCCATTTTCGTGAGTCACAAGGTGTAGACATAGAAAAAACACGTATTATATTGTAAACTACGTGCACACCTATATTTACAATCTAAACAACAGTGATGCTGGCACTGAATACAATAATATCTGCTTGAATGCATATACCCTACTAGGATACATAATGACCATGTACAAAAATATATAAGTCCTATATGAAGATTTGTCCATTTGGTCAATAAATATATATACTCCTACAAAAATATACTATCTATATACAATTGTCACAAAAATTTATGAAAAAATATATAATATAAATATACATGTATCTATATCTACATATGTACATACTCTATTTCTATATACAAATCCACATACGTTACCATAATGACCTTCCATATCCACTTTATAATCATAAGGACCTATCCCAGAACATAATTCATATTGGTATGAATAGCTCATAACTAAGGTATGTACATGTACATTAAGCGTGCCAACAACCAAATTGCAAAACCCACTAGTGATTTATCCCACTACGAACTAAAGTGAAAGTGAAAAATAATGTGAGCTAAAAACTAATTATTGGTTGACATAAAATTCATTAATCACCAATTTCTACTTCGAATGGACAGAGAGATACCTATTTACATGGAGCAAATGTACATCAAGATCTGTATGATTAAAGAATCCTGACTGGACTCCCATGCGGTGCCTTGTCGGCGCCAACAAGTATCAGTTGTTGAGTTCAGAAAGACCTTGAAAAGAAAAATATGAGAAAACCACATGTGAATATTCTCTGGATATACTTCTTGGAATTGATATTAAAAAACCAGAAACAGAACAGAGATAAACATGACTACAACAGATGGTGCAAGTCTTCAGTGGTGTTTAAACTATTTGGATATTTGCTGTCTAGTTCAATGATATATTCGGTTTCTTTTTTTCGTAGCAGTTTTTCTCTATCGCCTCCTCGAACGAGGGGCGCTACCACATCAATAACATAGTATGTTAAGTTGGACAGATCATTGTTATGTGTGGATTTAAAATGACGTGCTACCGGGTAAGAATTGTCACTGTTAACTATGGCACGCAAGTGTTGCAAGATCCTGGCGTGCACCTGTAGCTTGGTACTGCCCACATAACGAAGGCCACAGGTGCACGTCAGGACATATATTGCAAACTCACTGTGACAGTTAAAATATCCTCGGATAGCTTTCCTCCTAGAACTGAAAGGTGTAAAGTAATGTGACGTGTTGACACCGAATTTACAAGCCCTACAGGAGGAACATTTAAAGAAACCTTTTTGTTTTAGCCAGGTACTGCCACTACCTAGTTCTGGACTGTTTTTAACTAGACAGTTGTGCATGCTTGGTGCTCTTTTATAAGTTATGGTGGGGGCACAGGGGATAATATCACCCAAGACACTATCAGTTTGAAGGATAGGCCAGTGCTTCCTCACAATAGACCTTATTTGTCTCTCTTGTTTGCTGAATGCCAATATGAGTCGAGGAGCAGGGTTATCTGACTCCAGTTCTACAGTCTCGGATGTCAGGAGTGATTCCCTAGGCTTGGCTCGACACCGCCTAAGCGCACTATTCAAGACTTTGTCTTTATAGCCCCTTGCTCTTAATCTGTTCATCGTGATTTGTGCCTCATGTTCAAAAATTTCAGGAGTGCTGCTGATCCTTTTAACTCTCAGCAACTCCCCATACGGAATATTGGTAATTACGTGTTGGGGATGCTTGCTACTGGCGTGTAATATACTGTTACCAGCCGTGGGTTTACGATATAACGATGTGGTAACAGTATTATTAGCTATGGTGACATGAACATCTAGGAAATCTGCTTGCTCTTTGCTAATGTTGGCCGTAAAGAACAGATTGTCATTGTTCTGATTAAGAGCATCAACAAATACACGAGCACTTTCCTCATATATATATTCACTGAAAAAAACCATAGGTTTCACACCAGTTATAGTTAGGAATTAGCATTTAAAAACCTATTAAATTCACAGAATAAACCATAGGTTTCACACCAGTTATAGTTAGCTGGAAATTTTACTGACATAAAACCATTGAAATTCCCATGTTTTGGACTCACTATAACTTGCACATGTAATGCACTGCTGATGACATCACATATTACATCACTCATGACATGGTCAGTGACATCACTCGTGACATCACTGATGACACCATCCTTGTGACAGAGTGACTGACCTGTGACACTGTAAAGTAACCCTTGAAACGCATATTCAAAAATAGAAACTAACATTTACAAAAAAGTGGAGATACCTATACCAGTTACAACAACCAATTCAGTAATTCCACCATCTATATACACATCCACTCATTCACCAACAGTTCTATATAGTCATTCATACATATACTCACTTATCATATGTAGTGAGACACCTTTACATCCGTTAACACACCGACAGTCTTCCAAAAGTTGCTCACACACATACTCACACATGCAAATAAACTATTAAACATCCATTTTTTTGCATATACAGCTATACACACACTACCACCTTACTTCTAAGGAAACTTACACATACTTACTCTCTTAAACAATCACTTATAGAAACACATACTTATTTAAACAAGAACTCTTTCAATCTCTCACTCTCACATATACTCACTTATATACATCAATACTCACATATACTAGATTAAAACATATGTAGTTACTGATAAAGACACTAGTGAGACAGTCATTCACTCACTAACACACACATATACACACTCATCCACCCATACAGTCCTGCACATATGCTGTCTTCGAAACAAATGCAAACAGTGAGTCAGTCATTGATGCATCTATGTGCTAAGTAACACCCCCACCAATCAAACAGACAATTATAAAGATACTAAAAAAAACATCTAATAACCCATATAAACACACATGTAGCTACTCACCAACCCATGCAGCCACTTATACACAAAGTGAAACACTGATACATATATTTAAATATTTAAACATTACTCGCTAATATATGTATTCACTAAGATACACTTAATAAGCTAGTTAACCAATCATTTTTAAAAAAAAACATTTAGACACTTATTTAAACATTTATTCTTCTATTGACCTTTACATATACATATATAAAACATGTATATTTTTCAGAAAGACACACATTCACTGGATGGTGTCATCAGTGATGTCATGAGTGATGTCACTGACCATGTCATGAGTTATGTAATATGTGATGTCATCAGCAGTGCATTACACGCGCAAGTTATAGTGAGTCCAACTAACTATAACGTGGGAATTTCAATGGTTTTATGTCAGTAAAATTTCCAGCTAACTATAACTGGTGTGAAACCTAGGGTTTTTTCTGTGAATTTAATAGGTTTTTTAAATGCTAATTCCTAACTATAACTGGTGTGAAACCTATGGTTTTTTCAGTGAATTTCAAAGGTTTTTTAAATGCTAATTCCTAACTATAAGTCTCAGTTTATATGTAAGACTGTTAGCGCTCTAGTTGTTCTTTAGAACACTCTTGGACATTCTGTCATTGGGCTATATTTGGGCTACATTTGGCTGATATTTGGGCTACATTTGGTTTTTTTTGTCTATGGAGGCCATCTTTGGGCTACATTGGGCTACATTGGGCTACATTTGTAAAAACAACACTTGTGCATATATCTTGAGACATAGCAAAGGCAGATCAAGCTACCAGTCCCTACAATTTTGCCCAAATTTTTTTGTATATATTTTTTTCCATTTTTTTTTTGCCTTGGAGCGCTCCCGGTGCGCGCCCCGGTGAGCGCCACCGGAAAGCGTAGTTCTATGAAGCGCCCCGGGGCGCGCACCGGAGAGCGTCCCGTAAGCGCCAATCTCATGATCGTGACATATCGCGTAGCCGCGTCCGCGTGATACGCACGGAGTTAGCGCACCCGGAAGCACTCGAGCGAATATGATCGCGCAACGTGCTTACGCAAAGCGCCCCTGGACGCGCCCCGGGGTGTGCCCCGGGGCGCGTAGCATAAGCGCGTCGGGTCATGTGACCTGAAAATAACACTTTTCATTGGTTAATAACAGTTTTTTTTCACAAGTAGGGAAACACCCCACCCATTTCCCTCACAACCTGTTTGCTTTTGCTGAGACAACACCTCTTGTCTATTCCTTCCAAAAAAACAAATTTAACCATGTCTGGTTCCCAAAACCCTTCCCAGGACCAGTCCTCAGACTCTTCAGATGGATTCCTGCCTGAGGTCCCCCCACAGAGAAAAGTGAAGGACCACTTCATTTGGAAGTTTTTCTCTTTTCCGGAGGGGGAGAAAAAATGCAATGCAGCAAAAGTCATGTGTAAAATTTGTGACACTGTTCTCTCACATGGAAATCCCACCCGGAAATATAGTTTTGGCAATGCAACATTACTCAGGCATGTTGAGAGGACGCACCCGATTAATTTTGCACGGGAGAGCACCAGGGCCCTGGCTCGCAATCCACCACCCGATTGCCCCTCCACTTCCACCAGAACATCAACATCATCGGTGAGAGGAAGACCAGCAGTGATGACCCAAAATATTCAGCCTGTTTTTGCTGATATTACATTTCGTTGTAAGCAGTGTGACCAACTCCTATGTTATGGAGAGCAGAGCGTTGACCTGATTGTTCGAAAGAGGGAGGAACACGGCTGCGCCCCTCAGCCCTAATTTTTCCCCTTTTTTTTGCTCCTGTTGAGCAGTTTTGCATTCCCTAGTTTTGTTTTTGTTGTGAAAAAAATACCCAAAAAATTTAAAAACGTTCGGAAAAAGTAAAAAAAAAATAAAAACTAAAAAAGAAGCAAACAAACAGTTCTTTAAGTAAGACTGTTAGCGCTCTAGTTGTTCTTTAGAACACTCTGGTACATACTATCATTGGGCTATAGTTGTGCTACATCTGACTGATATTTGGGCTACATTTGTATTTTATTGTCTCTGGTGGCCATCTTTGGGCTACATTGGGCTACATTGGGCTACATTTGGGCTACATTTGGGCTCTAACATATATATAGCCCAATGTAGCCCAATATATATTTTTTTTAAGTTAATTTTCTTAAAAATAACTGGAGCATATATCTTGAGACATAGCAAACGCACATCGGACTACCAGTCCTTACAATTTTTCATTTTTTTTCCCTGGAGCGCTCCCGGTGCGCGCCCCGGTGAGCGCCCCGGAAAGCGTAGTATTTTGAAGCGCCCTGGTGCGCGAACCGGGAAGCGTCCCGTTAGCGCCAATGTCGCGATCGAAAACAACATCGTGACACGTCGCGTAAGCGTGACGTATCGCGTAGCCGCGCGATGTGTCTTATGACGCGCTGCGTAAACGCACCCGTAAGCGCTCCGCGTCGCGGCCCGGAGCGCGTAACGTAAGCGCATCGGGTCATGTGACTTGAAAATAACACTTTTCATTGGTTCCTAATATTTTTTTTTCCAAATGAGGAAAGCCCCCACCTTTTTTCCTCATTCTTACTTTCTTCTTTGAGAGAGCAAGAGCTATTTCTTTGTGAGAGACCAATAATGGCTACTCTACTTGCTGCTGCTGGTGCTCCAACACCACCACCACCACCAAAAGGACCACCACCACCTCTGCTTTTTAGTGGTGAGCAGGACGAAGAGGAGGAAGAGGAGCAGGAGGTGCAGGAGAGACAGTTCCTACAAGAGCAACCCCACTCATCTCATGTAAAGGAGCACTACATTTGGAAATTCTTTATGTTTCCTGCAGGACTGAAGAAAGTTAATGCCCCTAAAGTAAAATGTCTAATTTGTAAGATCATCTTTTCACGTGGCAATCCTGCTAAAAAATATAGTTTTGGCAACCACATCATGATTCGCCACATGGAAAGGTGGCACCCAAATAATTTGGCCCAAGCACAGGTGAGAGCTATAGCTGAAAACCCACAGACCCCTCAGCCTAGCACCTCAAGTGCGGAATCATCTTTTGCAGCACCTGAAGGGCGTCAAATGGTGCCCAACATCCAAAGTAAATTCTCAAACTACAAAATAGTTTGTATTTATTGTGGGGCTACTATTGCTTATGGTGAAAAAAGTATCACCTTAATTAACAGAGCAGATGAAAACCAGAAGTGCTCTCACAAACGAAAGCAATGATTCTTTATTTTTTTTTTTTTGCTCCTGTTGAGCCATTTTCAAATCCTTCTGTTTTTTTCGAAGTACTAAAAAACCAAAAAAATATATAAAATTGTTTTGAAAAACCAAAAAAAGGAAAAAATGTTCACAAAAAAAATATATAAAACAACAAAAACAATTAAAAAAAAAGTTATTTTCAGAACTACCTCCCATTTATATAAAATGACTTAAATTTTAACACTCTGCCATTCTCTTTTCTCCCCGGTGCGCTCCCCGGTGCGCGTACCGGGCGCTCCCCCTGCTAAAATCGAAAAAAAAAAAAATTACCCCGCGGGGCCCTTTTAAAGCCCCCACATCAAACCTAGGGGGTCAGGGGGGTCTACCCTGCCCCCTTATGGTCAATTCCCCCCTTTATTTTTGCCACCTCTTGTGTCTCGATTTTACCGAGAGACAAGATGGCGGCCGCTCCGGCCTGTTTAGAATGTTTACAGACACCCGAGAGCCAATCAGCTTTCCGCGCGCAAGTCGCGTGTCGCGCCCGGTTCACGCCCCGGTGCGCGAACCGGAGCGCTGCTATAGATATATATATTTTTTTGAACCTAAATTACTCAAAATCCACTGGAGCACATATCTTGAGACATAGCAAAGGCACATCGGGCTACCAGTCCCTACAATTTTGCCAAGTTTGGTGTAAATCCATTCAGCCGTTCGGGCTAAAAGTGAGGTCGACTGCCCTATGGAAATTAACATCGGGAAAACGCGTTTTGGGACCCCCCTTTTATCTCGGCCCCCGCTTGACGCATCCCCCCCAAACTTTCAGGGAAGGACTGGAGCTCGACGAGGCCATTTTGGGGAAATTTTCAGGCAGATTCGTCAACCGGCGCCAAAGTTATTCCAAATAGAATTTTGAGATTTAACATTAAAAAAATCCTAACTATAACTACCTACTGGCGACTGCCAGTAGGTAATATATGACCAAAGCCTCTGCGAAGGCCGAAACGTTATGCTGTCGTGGTGTACTGAGAAATAAAAAAACTCACCTGTACTCTGGGTCCTCCGTTCTCTTCCTGGTGGATGGCTCTGGATTGAGGGCAAGTCGCTGAGAGGGTACGAGTGCGAAGATATATATATATATATATATATATATATTCACTGAAAAAACCATTGGTTATAGACCATATATAGTTAGGGATTAGCCTTTTCAAAACCTTATTTTACTCACTCAAAACCATTGAAATTTCATATATAGTTAGTTGCACGAACTATATATCGCGCACCCGCAATCCACTGCTGATGATGTCACATATTACATCATTCATGACATTGTTAGTGACATCACTGATGACATCTCAAATGACATCACTGATGACATCACTGATGACAACATCCAGTGACTGTATGTTTCTGTAAAGTTAAAATATGTCTTACATATTGAAGAATGAGTGGATGTATAAGTGTCTGGATGAAGGATTTAGTAGGTGCATGACTGACTGTATGAGTGAGTGATTAAATGGGTCTCACTGAGTGCATGGGTTAGTGACTAAACTGTTTTAATTTGTGCATCATTATATCTGTTGTTCTACAAACTGCTGCATATGTTGATCAGTAGCTATATGAATAACTGTATGGGTTATTCATTGGTTGTCCAAGTATTTGTATGGGAAACTGAGTGTGTGTGTATGGGTGGCTGGGAGGTGTGTGACTCTGTACATAGATGTGTGAGTAGTTGATTCACTATATGTATGGGTTCAAAAGTGCATGTGGAAACAGCTGTATGTGCGGTTGATTGTGCACGAATGTATTAGTGAGTGAATGGATATCTCAGTGCTACATGTCAAAGTAAGTACATATGTAAAACACAGTACATGTGAGAGTTGACATATATAAATAACTGTGCATAAGAGCCAGTGAATGTGTGAGTGGCTGTATGGATCATTGTGAACATGTATCAGGGATTGTATAAAAGAGTAAATATGTGTTAGTATATGTTTGAATAAGTAAGGTGTGTATAACTGTATAATTGAGAAAATGGAGGTGTGATTGATTTTTTGCATAACTGACTAGGTGTGTGAGTAACTCCATGGATGAGTGACTGTCTGTGACTGTCTGTTTACACTGATTGTATCTAAGGTTATATTAGAGTCTGAAGAGGTTCATGTTATTATCACATGAATGATATCATCAGTGATGTGATCAGTCATGTCAAATGAGATGTTATCAGTGATTTTATTAGTGATGTCATTTGAGATGTCATCAGTGATGTCATTTGAGATGTCATCAGTGATGTCATTTGAGATGTCATCAGTGATGTCATCAGTGATGTCACTAACCATGTCATGAATGATGTAATATGTGACATCATCAGCAGTGGATTGCGGGTGCGCGATATATAGTTAGTGCAACTAACTATATATGAAATTTCAATGGTTTTGTGCGAGTAAAATAAGGTTTTGAAAAGGCTAATCCCTAACTATATATGGTCTATAACCAATGGTTTTTTCAGTGAATTTTCAAGGTTTTGTAAATGCAAATTCCTAACTATATATGGCCTAAAACCTATGGTTTTTTCTGTGAATTTCAATGGTTTTTTAATAGCAAATATCAAAAGCTGTCAAATGTCAAGTACGTGATAGGTAAAAACTTTTTCGTGTTTATGCACGCTGATGTGCTTTGAACGCTGCCCCCCCCTCTTTTCTCTTAGTAGTACTCTCTCTTTGCAGATAGTGAAGAGTGGTTAACGCAGGCCTTTACCCCCGTTGTAATCCGTCGTGCCTGCTTGTCTCTCCATTTGATTGATTTTTATCCAAGCATTTACTGTTTTACAATTGATTCTCTTTGGTTCATTCTCTATTTACAAACAAGCACAAAGTCGCAATACTCTGTTTAGTCTTTGCAGATAGTGAAAAATCGTGAAAAATCGTGTAAAAAAATAAAATTAATTGAGCAAAATCAGTAGGCCACTAATTGGATCTCTTTTTGACCTCGCTAAAATAGAAATATTAGGAACAACCCTTCATGAGAAATACGAAAATAGTGAGATGAACTGAGCTCCACACCATGAGGGCTGCAAGACAGCTCGGCTCCGTCACCCACCCCGCCCAAAATAACGACAAACCCTATGCAAATATTAAAAATATATACAACACACCAGCAAAGAAACAGGGTAAAACATTTTATTAAATAACTATTTACATAACTATTTTATACTTTTTATTGCCCGATCCGGCTAGCTCAATCGATCGAGCATGAAACTCATGCACTCTGATAGCAAGCGTTGCTACTGATGCTATGCAGACCAAAACTGGTTTTCAGTTTGTACATTTTTCTAGATTTTTTCCATCCAAGGTTGGTTGAGTTTGTAGAACGATGGCTTCAGATTTTCAACATACGGTGTGGTGGCGCAGACTGGGAGGGGGCGGTTCGCTCCTGCCCCCTCCCCAAGTAAGATTTTCATACGTGAAAGTACGTTAATGGTTTTGGTCCCTGAGTTGCTTCGATGTCACTGCCATTCTCAAATGGCATAAGTTCTGGATGTTGGGTGCCATAGTTCAGAGTTCTGAGCAGCGCTTGTAACACTGTCTGAAGCTTATTTCCACCTACTGCAGCTTCACTATTCTCAAAGTAAGTGATGGTCGTTTGTGGACCTGACTGCATTTGAAAACAATGTGATATGGTACCTCCCTAAACCGCTTGACGGAGGCCCCCGAGGGGCGGTGTGATGGCACGGACTCGGAGAAGACGCTTGGCTCCGACCCCCTCCCCAAGTCTTATAGCACCGGTTTAGCCTGAGATCGCCCCCGACATAGGCAGCCGGCTCCCGGGGTCCGGCGGAACTTTTTGCCTTTTGATGACTCTTCCATTCTGGACCTTGTCCCACAATCAGTTTGACCTGAAGACAGGCTGTAGTGGGGCGCCCCTTTACCGTTTCAGTTGCCATTCCGCCCGTTTTTGCTACACTGTGCCTCTTCCGCCATTCAGCTGTTTACCGCCCGCTCTTGCGACTACAGCGTCTCGCTCACCAAGTAGTTGAGTTGCTCCCGCTCTTGCGATGCAACGATAAGCGACTGCCACAGGACTCTCAAAATGGCGGCCGGCTCTTCAGATTTGGGCGTGGTCCACTAAAATGGCCCTGGGACACCTTGGAACTCGGACGCTACTGAAGGACTGGGTTCTTTAAGACCCAGCGGTGCCAGGGGACAACACCTGAAACCTTCGTGGGTAACCTGCTCCGGCGTACGAATGACAGAGACACGGGACACTTCCTTCGGCGTCAAAGATTCAAGGTTTATTTACTGCAGGGAACACAGAAGTCACGACAAGTACAACACGTGCAACTTGGGGGAGACTGCTTCAAATTGGTTCTGTGGATCGCTCCTTTTATACACGATTTTCCCATAGGTTTGCATAGCAGACAAAGGTTTACAACTCGGTTCCCACAATTATCCCCGAGAGGGGTCGCTTTGGTCACTTTGATGCTCATGAGGTCCGGAACATAAGTGCGGAAACATTTGGCGATTCCCAACTGTAAAAACCCATCTTCCCACCATTAGTACATTCCAATCAGCAGTAAAACAGATCGAAAATAGGAACAGGGACAGGTGTAGAGGAAGATGGAAACAGTGGGGAGATTGGAAAGGGTGTAAAAGAGGAGGTATCGGGAAACACGAGATACAGGCATCAAAGGGACGGGCCTAATGAGATGCACGGCTAAGACAATAAACCAGCACGGCAAGATGAGCCTCAAGCGGGGCCATCTGCCTTACAGTATCATCCCCCTCATCATAAAGACACTTACAAAGGACATGTGTTTTCCGCAAATATCTTGGGAGTCCCAGGGTTGCGAAGCGGACAGCGTCCGTTCGCTGGCTACTTGAGGGCAAGAGACAAAATGGATGCCGTATCTAAGATGGAACCCGTGGGTACAGATGAAAAACCCACGTAGCAAACGAACGGTTTAAGTTAGCACAGCGAAACTGCGCACACTTACTAAACTCGTCATTTGCGGTCCGTAGATACCAGATTCGACCATATTCGTACGAGTCGAAAACACCACTTACAATTGTCACGGAACCTCAGACGCTCCTTTTGCCCTCATGTAGGCAAGCACTAGTCGGAATCATACTCGATATTCATCAGACCATCTAGATGTTGCTGTAGCATAGCTCTGTCCAACCGAGTTCCATTGGTAACAGGCGGCTGTCTCATACACGTTGTAGCACAGAGGCCACATAAAGCAGGACCGCACTGCACACAAAGGCAACACGTGAACAGGAACGCCACAACAACTCCGATGATCATCAGAATCTTCCAACCCCAAGTCGACATCAGGCCCCAAAACCACCCAAGTAGCGTCCAATCCCCTACATCCACGTGTATGGATTCGGAGATCTTATGCAACTTCGAGATGGCTTGATAGACAGTCGGAGCGTTATCAGGAATGAACTTACAGCAGCTCGAATGGATCACCTTACATACCCCACCTCGATCTGCTAAGATCACGTCTAAAACCATACGGTTTTGTAACGTCATAAGTCTATCCGCCTGAAGTTCAGTGGTGATATTACCAAGGGCACTGGCAGTAATATTAGCTGTCGATTCTACCACTCAACTGTCTTAGGTTCCTACTATTAACCATAGGTCCCCAAAACGGGAGGAAACCCTTGAAAAAGTCTCCTGCCTCTTGACCGGCAGTATCCTCTTCGCTAATTACGCCTCTCACAACTCTAGTCTTGTGATAATCTGCATCTACAGTGAACGTCGGAGGCAACAAGTTTGCGATAAAACATGAGCCCATGAAGTCAGAGGGCAACCATGCATATGCACGATCATGACAGATAAAGTATGTACTCTTGGCAGCCAAAAACACAGGGGACGAGACCATCGGCAGAATGTAATTTTCAGTGCAAGCACTCTCTCCAAGTCGGGCTTTCGATCTTCGGCCACGACCTATTAAACAAAAATTACCAATGTGGGGTACGACCCATATCGGAGGCGAGCTTTTAAGCTGTTTTTCACTAGTGAACACACTATACTCGCCTCTACTCAGGACCCTATAGGCTTGTACCTCTTCTTCTGGAATAAGCGAGGGATCATAGACATCGCTCTCTAAGTCTTCAATCGCTATAGACAAAGGTTTCTGATACGAGGTAGGACCAGAGTAGGAGGATCGTGGTTCTCGAATGGGGTGGAAGCCTAGTGCGCTTCGAAACATTGTTTGAAATGCTCGAGCAGACCCTTGGGAACTATACGGTAACACCAGATATGGAATTCGCTTATCCGTAGTGTGTGGCATCAACCCACACACCCAACAATTAGTAGTGTTAACCACTAACTGATGCTGATGAAGGAGCTGAATAAAGGAATTGTTGCGGAATTCTGCACGTCTAGCCTGCTCGTGTTCAGGTAAGATATGAAAAGAATGAGGAGAAGCAGTGGAGGTGAGTTTAGGGTCAGGGGTAGGAGTAGGTATAGCAGAAGGTAAGAAGTAAGACATCGTGTAGTACACCCCACCCGCCAATAATGCAGAAACAGTCAAGAACAATACGAATATTTGGGACATAAAACATTTGGTACGACTAAGTTGTTGCAACTTGAACCTTTGCGCCTGAGCTCCTTCCAAGTCCATCAGCTTCGAAAATGCCATCCCCTACGACCGTCCGCAACGTTTCTTGGCGCACTTCGTTCTGTGTAGCAGTAGTCAATCCCTAGGAGTTCCCAGGAACCGACGGTCTTTAACCTAGTGTCAAGACCTACTAACCAGAAGGAAGTACACGCGCGGCCCTACGGCCTTTATTCACAATTATGTGTACGCAAAAGTGTCTCTCAGCTGTGGAAGCAAAAATATGAGGAACGAAACTCAATGTACAAAAACAATTACAATGATACGAGTGTTCAAACTGATCGTGGAAAACGGGATAATGCAATTGTCAAGGGACAGAACAGGATCTTTTATTAGTCTTTAGTGCTGGATCGCAAAAAGTATCGGGTTTTCCCAGGACGTGTCTGTTCGTCAAACAAAGGATCCGTTGAAGAGACAGCGTTCTGTTGATCAGTTGAATGTTCTGGTCTTGAGTCTTTTGATGACAAATGTTCAACAGTGTCTTTCTGCTGCACTGAGGATTCTCCGACAGGTTGTGCGTCGCTGAAAGGTACAAACGCCGGCAATCCTTCGGTTTCAGTTGATGAAATGCCTCTCCTCACCCACGAGTCTGCTGGCAACGGAATAGGGACTTTTTTGGTATGGGTGGCATGCACCCAGTTTTTCCGACCCTCTAAACGAACTGCAGTTCTAGTGGCAAGGAGGACCTGGTAGGGTCCAGTGAACCTCGGCTCCAAGTTTTTCTTGCGCGAAAAATTCTGCGTCACCACCCAGTCGCCGGGCTGGAGCTGGTGGCCTGGACCCTCCGTCTGCGTCGGCAATGCTTCGTAAACCTGTTGGTGAATTAACCTCAGTTTAGCAGTCAAGTCATGAAGATAATCGATCAACATTGGATACTCAAGATCACAGAACACACCCGGCCTAGGGACCCCCCAAACATTGGCAGGACGACGAACACTATTTCATAGGGACTGAGCCCTACTCGGGAGTGTACAGTTGCCCTTGTTGACAATAATGCTAAGGGTAAAGCGTCAGGCCACGAGAGACCAGTCGTAGCCTGAATCTTCGCTAGCTTTAGTTTAAGGGTGCCATTGTACCCTTCAACCAAACCAGCTGACTGGGGATGATTGGCGCTATGGAATTTCTGATTAATTCCAAGGCCCTTACACACACTCTTCATCACACTCCCCACAAACTCACTTCCGTTATCGGACCACACAACTCTAGGCATTCCGTACCGAGGAAAGTATTCCTTCAGTAGGATTTTCGCAGTTGACAAAGCAGTGTTGTCCTTAAGAGGGTAGGCTTCAATCCATCGGGAGAACGTGCAAACCACAACTAAAACGTATTTCAGGTTATTGCATCGCTCCATATGGATGAAGTCTAATTGGATCACCTCAAAGGGACATGAAGGGGGAGCAAAACTACCAGGAGGAGTTGGGGTTCCCTTACCAGGATTGTACAATATACATACCATACAATTCTTGACCAATCGTTCAGCACATTTCGTGATACCATCATTCTTCCACACAGGAGACAGCAACTTGCAAATACCTTTCGCGCTAATATGTGCTAACCCATGCGCCATAGTCACAACAGCCAGCACATACGCATCAGGCAACATCCATCTTTTCTGATCCGATAAGTCAATCCAACAACCATGCGCATCCAACGTTCCCGTACTTTCTTTCCACTTCATCTTTTCAGTCTCGGTGGCCTCATTCTGAATCGCTTTCACACTCTCGATAGTGTCCTCACACATACTCGATTCTGTAGGCCACCTAACCGAACTCGTCACATACATTCGAGTGCTAAGGTTCCGGGCAGTCTCCTTAGCAGTCTCATCCGCAAACGCATTACCACGACCAACATCATCCGTCACCTTACGATGCGCACTACATTTGACAATCGCCACTTGCTTAGGCAACGTAAGTGCATCCAAAAGATCATTCACAAGCTGGCCATGCTGAATCTTCGTACCATGCGATGTTAGAAAACCTCTCTCTCTCCACAACCGTCCAAAACTATGTGCGACGCCAAAGGCATATTGGCTGTCGGTAAACACATTCACACGTTTCCCTTTCGCTAACACACACACTCTGGTGAGAGCGATCAGTTCTGCAGCTTGGGCAGAATTCTGATTCAATCTTGCAGTCTCAACAACAGTATTCAACGTTACAACAGCATATGCAGTAGTCACATCACCATTCGGTAATTTAAAACATGAACCATCCACATACAGCGTTCCATCTGGGTCTTCCAAAGGAGTGTTTTTAAGGTCCACTCGACCTTTTGTTACCTCTTCTGTCCTCAAATAACAGTCGTGTTCTGTTATTTCATCTGACTCTGAACTAATTGGTAACAAGGTCGCCGGATTCAGGACATTACAACGTTTTATCTGAATGTGGCTTGCCAGCAACGTCAACTCGTACCCAGACAATCTCGCACTCGTCAAATGCTGAGTTTTCGTACGATTCAAAAGAGTGTCGACTGCATGCGGAACCATCACCGTAAGCATATTATCCATGACCAATCCTGCTGATTGTCGGATGGAGACCGCAGCTGCCGCTGTTGCTCTCAAGCAACTCGGCAATGCTCTAGCTACCGGGTCCAAGGTCGAGGAAAAATATGCACATGGACGTTGCTTACCACCAAAAGGATGCGTTAAAACACTCAAAGCACAACCTTCCCTCTCGTGAATATATAATGTAAACGGCTTGCTATAGTCAGGAGTACCTAACACAGGAGCCGAACACAATGAATCACGTAATTCAGAAAAACTTTCCTGACATTCTTCCGTCCATGGTAAAGGAGTCGAAACATCCTTGCACGTAAGAGCTACCAATGGTTTCGCTAGCAATGAAAAATTTGGAATCCATTGCCTGCAGTACGACGTGATACCTAGAAAGGCACGCACATCTCTTTGGGTTGTTGGCACAGCCATTCGCGCAATTGCTGCAATTCTCTCTGGGGTCAACCGCCTTCCCTCCTTTGACAATAAGTGACCTAGATAGGTTACTTCTTGACAACAATATTGGAGCTTAGAAGGTGACACCTTGTGATTTAACTCGCAGAGATGTTGCAGCAACGACACCGTAGCAATTTTGCAAATGTCCTGAGTATCTGCAGCTACCAATAAGTCATCGACGTATTGGATTAAGGCCGCACCAGCCGGCAACCTAAACGCATCCAGTTGACCCTTCAAGGCTTGACTGTAAATCAATGGACTTTCACAGTAGCCCTGAGGAGCGCGTTTAAACCGGAAGCTGCGTCCACCAAGAGAGAAACCGAAAAGGTCTCTGCTCTCTTCTGCAATGGGAATGCTGAAGAACGCATTCTTCAAATCAATCACCGAAAACCACGATGCAGAAGCTGGAATCAGAGTCAGTAATGCCGTGATGTCAGGCACAACGGGGAACTGAGGAATCACAATTTTATTCA
This sequence comes from Lissotriton vulgaris, assembly GCF_964263255.1. Classification (NCBI taxonomy): domain Eukaryota; kingdom Metazoa; phylum Chordata; class Amphibia; order Caudata; family Salamandridae; genus Lissotriton; species Lissotriton vulgaris. The sequence continues at coordinate 733,092,163 of NC_141691.1, read as the reverse complement.
CCTCCCGTAAATCGATAACAAAACGATAAACAGGTGGTTTCGAAGGATCAGTACGTTTTAGAATAGGCAGTACAGGGCTGTTGCACACGTTTCCCCGTGTTTCCTCAATAACGTCTTTCTCGATCAAATCATAGATGATCGCTAACAATGCTCGTTCACCATCAAGAGAGATACGATACTGGGGAATACGTGGCAATCGCACATTAGATTTCAACTGAACAACATAAGGGGAGATATCAAGCAGGCCCACGTCATTGGGACATGTTGCCCACAAAGATGCAGGAAGAGAACTCAATTCCGGTGGAAGCTTATCGAGAGACAAGTACATGGGAGAGACAACCCTCTCTCCCAACGTAAGCTTTACACCCGCAGGAGAACAATACAAAGTTGCATACAAACGTTTAAGCAAATCCAGACCCAAAAGATTTTCACCACAACCCGTGGTCAAAATCAACGGAGCTTCTAGCTCACGAGGCCCAATTGTAAGGGGCAGAGGGCGCGAAACTGGATTGCTAACGGGGGCGCCAGAGAATCCAACGGAAACATTTGTTAAGCCAGACAAAGGTGCGCCTGGGAGTTTCGAATGCTTAATGGAACTTTTCGCTGCACCAGTGTCCAACAGAAAAGGCTCAACGACGCCCGATGTAGCAACTGCGATGTAAGGCCCTCTCTGATCAACCGGAACTGATACCACTCCCTCTCCTTGTCTTCGGCTGTCCTAGTAATTACTGTCGTCAGTTCCCTGATCGACGTAATAATCGTCTACATTGTACTGCACAGATCGTCCTTGCGACGATCCACGTTGATCAAAACAATTATCGGAATTTGATGAGTTATCTGAGCGATCATTCTGAGCACCACGACCTCTACCACGTGGTGCCTGCTGTGAACCACCACGACCTCCTCTAGATGAATTACCACTATTACGTTCGTTTAGAACAGGACAATTGAATTTGATATGACCCTCCTGTCTACAATAGGCACATTGATTGTACCCTAACGAGGATCTTTGGGAAGAGGAGTCATTACGAGATTGTGATCGGTTCGATTGCGGCTGCGATCTATTTTGTTGCGAAGCATTCTGATTCGAACGTGGAGGATAGGCCTGCTGTAACAACACTTTAGTTTTAAGTTCTTTCGTCTTTTTATCGGCACGGTCGTTCTCTTCTTTCTCCCTATTCTCATAGTATTGTGCCGTGGCCAATATCTGAGCTGAAGTAGAAACGGCCCACGCACTTTCTGAATTCTTTAATTTATTGCTCAAATCGGGCAATAAGTTTGAAACAAATTTGTCCACAAATAACCGTTGTCCACCCTCAGTGCTCATATCCTGAGCACTATGATCGATGAATGCTTCCTCGAACCTCGTAAAGAAGTCGGAGACACTCTCGTCCTTCTTCTGTTTACAAGCTGACAATTTGTCCCAGTTCACTCTCATAGCTGGCATAAGAGTTTTCATTAACGTGATTATTCTTTGAGGGAGAGCAGTAATGAGTTGTTCAGGCTTAGCCCCACCAACTTGTCGCGTATCGGCCGCAATAAGAGCAGCCCAATCGCCACCTAATTCATTTGGATGATTCTCCTGACGAATCTTAGCCCATACCGGTTGCGGTACAACATTGCCAAACAGCATGTCAATATCAGCAAGATTCATTACCGTAGCGTCTACGAGCTGCGATAATTCCTTATAGTACCCTGCAGGATTTTTGCGAGGGTCAGGCAAAGATTGCTTTACCTGTAACACTTCTGAGCGTTTCCATGGGAGATGTATCCATACTCTCTGGAAATGTGGCAAGATCGGAGGTTGAGCATTAGCGTCGCCTGGCATCCACACTGGTGGAACTTCTCGCATGGGGAACTGACCAGACTCATCTGGCTGTCTTTCAATATCCTCAACAAACAAGGCTTGAGGTATAGGAGTGGGACGTAAAGATAACAATCGTTCAACAGCACGTCGAACGTTGGAATCCACTATCAGTCCAGTCGAGAACTGAAGCTGTAGATCAGACAAAGCGGTCAGCACCTCGTCAGGTGCGTCGGCCGATATCTGATCACGAAGGACCTTACACATTTCCTCGAACACAAATCTCTGGGTTGGTATATTGAATTGACAAAACGTATCGAGTACAATACGTGGCGGATTTCTAAGGGGATGCGTCATCCAACCCATCGCCATATTATATAGTGAAGCGCGTTCCCTGTTACCAGGAAGCTGACTACGTCTCTGAGGACCATCTGAACCAAGAACAGGCCCGAGCGAATGAAAGAAACTAGCCGCAAGAGGAGAATTACGACTACGAGTAGAGGGAGAAGTATAGGACACAGGACTAACAAGCGAAGGAGTAGAGATAGAAGCAACAGCAGGAGTTAACAGAGCAGGAGCAGTAGCGGGAGCAGGAGTATGTGGAAGCGGAGGAGCAGTAGGGATAGCAACGGGCAAAGGAGCAGGAACAGTCGGAAGAGCGGGTGCAGGTTGAGGAACAGGCAAAGGAAGAATAGGTGGAAGAATAGGTACAGGGGGAACCACAGGGGCTGTGGTACCCTGTACATACGGAGGTGGCGACTTCATAAGATAGGACATTAAGGGATCCTCAACTGCCTCTTCCTTCTTTTCCGACTCCGTAGGCAAAGTAGGATAGCATTTATCTATAGTCATACGCTGAAGCCTATCAAACACTTCCTTTTCCTTAACCTCCTTATCATGCTGAAATTGCTCTGCTTTCTTTACAACGGCAGCAACACTATCTCTCTGATTTCGTTTAGTCTGTCTGATTTCTTTCTGTCGGGCTTCTTTACGCCACAACCGAAAGGCATCAAACATGGCCGGCCTTGACTTTTTCTCGAACAATTTAGCCTCTAGGTTGTCTAAAATCGGGGTCTCAAAGCTACCGTGAGGTGGCCAACTAAGGACACCGTCCTTTTTTGTATAGCGAATCCAATAATCATTAAAAGTAATCGGGCCTAGCCCATGTTTACTGTACAGTTCATAAGTCGGAGTTCCAACCGGAGGTATCGGACACGAGTCCTCCAGTCGGGAATCCGCACCACAAGGTCTGAAACAACTAAACAAAGTACTACGACTAGGCATCTTGCACACTAGCCGAGTTTCACAAACTTCAAGGGTTACGGGATTTACCAAGTCCCAGCAAAGAGCAAAAACCCTCGGTTTTTGGCGGCTGCAGTCGTCAAACAACACAACAAAGTACCAAGAACCACAAATGCAATGGAACCATGCAACCACTAAGCAACCACAACCAAGAACTCTGGGAGCGACCCACAAATACTTAACTCAAAGATCGATGGCGTCACCAGGAAGGCCCGTCAATCGTCTCGCTCTACTAAGGTCTACGCCAGGCGCCAAAACAGGTCTACAGTCAGGGCAGCAGTCCGTCGCAGCCGTCAGGAGGCGGGAATCTTCGCGGGAAAAGTCTTCGGGCCACTTGTTTCGACAACAGGATCGATGAAGCGGAGTGCACCTTCCCTCGGAGATTTCACACGAAGTTCCTCACGATCGTCGGGCTAGGACCGGTACCACTGATGCAGCCCCACGTTGGGCGCCAACTGAAGGACTGGGTTCTTTAAGACCCAGCGGTGCCAGGGGACAACACCTGAAACCTTCGTGGGTAACCTGCTCCGGCGTACGAATGACAGAGACACGGGACACTTCCTTCGGCGTCAAAGATTCAAGGTTTATTTACTGCAGGGAACACAGAAGTCACGACAAGTACAACACGTGCAACTTGGGGGAGACTGCTTCAAATTGGTTCTGTGGATCGCTCCTTTTATACACGATTTTCCCATAGGTTTGCATAGCAGACAAAGGTTTACAACCCGGTTCCCACAATTATCCCCGAGAGGGGTCGCTTTGGTCACTTTGATGCTCATAAGGTCCGGAACATAAGTGCGGAAACATTTGGCGATTCCCAACTGTAAAAACCCATCTTCCCACCATTAGTACATTCCAATCAGCAGTAAAACAGATCGAAAATAGGAACAGGGACAGGTGTAGAGGAAGATGGAAACAGTGGGGAGATTGGAAAGGGTGTAAAAGAGGAGGTATCGGGAAACACGAGATACAGGCATCAAAGGGACGGGCCTAATGAGATGCACGGCTAAGACAATAAACCAGCACGGCAAGATGAGCCTCAAGCGGGGCCATCTGCCTTACAGTATCATCCCCCTCATCATAAAGACACTTACAAAGGACATGTTTTTTTCGCAAATATCTTGGGAGTCCCAGGGTCGCGAAGCGGACAGCGTCCGTTGGCTACTTGAGGGCAAGAGACAAAATGGATGCCGTATCTAAGATGGAACCCGTGGGTACAGATGAAAAACCCACGTAGCAAACGAACGGTTTAAGTTAGCACAGCGAAACTGCGCACACTTACTAAACTCGTCATTTGCGGTCCGTAGATACCAGACTCGACCATATTCGTACGAGTCGAAAACACCACTTACAATTGTCACGGAACCTCACTTCCCTGATAGGGCTTGGGTCCCATTCTCGAAAGCGTCCCCTCAGCCGTGAAGATTCTACAAAAGTCTTGGGGGCCCCCGACTCCCGCAGGCTTCTGGTGGGGAGCGGCTGCCATGTTTGCTCGTGGAATGGCCACGACGGACCTACGAAATGGTAGTGCTCTCATGCTGACGCCAGCTTTAGTCTGAAACATCCAGAAACACTGTAGACTACCAATTCGATCAGTTCCGGTATAGCCCCAACATGACCCGGTAGAGAAGAACTTGCCCTCCCCTCTTTGACTGATGGTTCTTGTTGCCTGTCCCCTCTGTTGTCATTTAACAGAACTTTTTGGACTGCTGAAAGGGGTTGTGTTCCGAACGCTGGTTGGTGGAGACATTTTGACTATATTCTTGACCTACGTTTTCGCGTAATGCGTTATATGACACGCCGCGTTAGCGCACCCGGAAGTGATCCGGGGCGCGGCGCGCGGCGCGCAGCGCGTAACGTAAGCATAACAGGTCATGTGACTTGTTAATAAAACTTTTTATTGGTTCATTTTACTTTTGTTATTTTAATAATGAAAAGCTTGGTCATATGACCTAAAAAATACGCTTTTTATTGATTTCGAACTTTTTTTTTTTAAACATATATATTATAATATTCCAGGCTAATGTACTTTCCCGGAAAATTTACAACTGTCCTGCAAGTAAAATATATTCCTTTTTCGAGAAAAAGGGCGTTTCTTCGTTTCATGACGGAGCCGTTGAGTAAAAGAGACTCGGCCTGCTGTCTTAGTCGCCGATACGCCTGATTATCAGATTCTTATCGATCACTTTATGTTGCAGGAGTGGAAAACACAACTGCCCTTGACCATTTATCTTTACTGCGTTCCTACGTATTATACCTTTTATCCGTCATGTAATTGGACTGCTTTATTTCACTTGCCTTTTACTGATTCGAAAACAGTGACTAAAAGTAAAAACTTTACCAATGTAAATACTACTACCATGTTTTGTTTTAAAAACCTTTATTGAGAAAATGTCAGTATACAAATACGGGCCTATAACCACGTGGGCCGGCCACGGAGCAAACTGAAATCGTATATGATGAGGAGACATTTACATTATAGAGGAACGTAACGAGCGGGCCATTAGGTTGCAAGAACTAAGGTATCTAACAGTTGCGGAATCGGTGGATGTACATTTTGTAATTAAATTACGACAGAGCCACTTACAAAAAAATCATCTAGATATACATTTGCGGGCAAGTACCATGGGTGACGTTAATTCGAACTTTCAATACTACAGTAATCAATAACACATCAGAACTTAATATCAATAGGGATGTCAAAATATTCAATCAATTCTCGTCCCCGCCCGCCATGAGTATCAAAACTGCATTCATATCTCGTGATATCAAAGTTGTTCAACCAGTACACAACAAGGAGTTACGAGTCCCATTTATACCGGCGCCATTTTGGGCAAGGCCGGGCAGGTCCAAGATATAGTCAAAATGTCTCCACCAACCATCGGCCAGACCAGAACCCATTTCGGCCCTTTATGCTACAAGATGGTGTCTTCCATTCAGAAAATATTGTTGGCTGCATTTTGAAAGGAAAGATAAACAGCCGTTCTCCTAGTGAGTCTCACATTGTTACATTTAGGAAGAATGTTGAAGAGTAGTATGTGGAAAATCTGAAGCCATTTTTCTACAAACTCTCAATCAGCCTTGGATGGAAAAAAAAATCCTGAAGAATGTACAAACTGAAAACCAATTTTTGTCTGTATAGCATCAACAGCAACGCTTGAGTCAGCTTTGTGTGAAGCCGCCATTTTGATTCAATCAATAACGTCCCCCTGCACACATTCAGGGACCTGGTCGTGTCTTCAGTTGAAACGGATTGTGGGACAAGAAGCAAAAAGGAAAAGGAAAAAAGTTCCGCCGGACCTCGGGAGCCGGCCGCCTATGTCATGTGCGATCTTTGGCCACACCAGGGCAATAGTGAAGCTGCAGCAGGTGCAAATAAACTTCAGACAGTCTTACAAGCCCTGCTCAGAACTCTCAACTATGGCACTCAACATCCAGGACTTGCCATTCGGATCTTGGCGCCTTGTGCTGGTTCCGACCTATTCACACATCGGTCCACTACTGACATCACCTCATAAGCCAACGGGGCACCCCACGCCGACTTTCGGCGCAGCATTGTAGGATGGCCACACCAGTGCGGCAACTTGCTGGACACCACCTCGGTGCCATCCGGATCTCAGCGCGTTCGAATCACTGTACCGCAAGAGCGGGAGAAACTCAGCTGGACACGCCGTCTTTCGGCGCAGCATTGTAGGATGGCCACACCAGTGCGGCAATTTGCTGGACACCACCTCGGTGCCATCCGGATCTCTGCGCGTTCGAGTCACTGTACCGCAAGAGTGACCGCAACTCAGCTGGACACGCCGTCTTTCGGCGCAGCATTGTAGGATGGCCACACCAGTGCGGCAACTTGCTGAACACCACCTCGGTGCCATCCGGATCTCGGCGCGTTGTGCTGCCTTCGGCCTACTGTAGCCGCAAGTGCGGACGCAACTCAGTTGGACGGCGAGTGAAACGCTAAGGGGCGCCGCACTGCAGCCGAGGAGCCTCCATCTTGGGGGAGACGCACAGCCCCCACTGACTGACGCGACCTCACAGGCCAATGGGGCGCCCCACGCCGACTTTCGGCGCAGCATTGTAGGATAGCCACACCAGTACAGCAGCAACTGGCTGGACACTAACCCGGTGCCCTCCGGATCTCGGCGCGTTGTGCTGCCTTCGGCCTATTCGCACATCGGTCCGCTACTGACGCCGCCTCACGTGCCAACGGATTTTCTACGCTTTTTGTAGCCCTATGCCGCATAACAGGTCATGTGACTTGTTTATAAACCTTTTCATTGGTTCATTTTACTTTTGGTTTCCTAAAGATGGAAGGCTTGGTCATATGACCTAAAAATAACACTTTTCATTGGTTTAGAACATTTTTTTTCCCAAACGATGAAAGCCCCACCTTGTTTCTGGATGTTTCAGACTGAAGCTGGCGTCAGCATGAGAGCACCACCATCTCGTGGCTTCGTCGTGGTCATTCCGCGAGCAATCATGGCAGCCGCTCCCCACCGGAAGCCTGCAGGAGTCGAGGGCCCCCAAGACTTTTGTAGAATCTTCACGGCTGAGGGGACGCTTTCGAGAATGGAGCCCAAGCCCTAGCAGGCAAGCGTCCGAGTTCCAAGGTGTCCCAGGGCCATTTTAGTGGACCAGGCCCAAAACCGAAGAGCCGTCCGCCATTTTAAGAGTCCTGTGGCAGCCGCCTATCGCTGCACTGCAAGAGTGGGCGGAAGTCAACTACATGGTGAGCGAGACGCTGTAGCCGCAAGAGCGGGCGCAACTCAGCTGGATGGCCGCCACCTGGGGAGGCCCGTTCACGCCGCCTCCCCCACGCCCCCCCCCCCCCCGGGCCGCCCCACGCCAATTTTCGGAGCAGCATTGTAGGATACCAAAACCAGTGCGGCAGTTTACTGGACATCACCTGGGTGCCATCCACATCTCAGCGCGTTCTGCTGCCTTGGGACTATTCGCACTTCAGACCGCTACTGACGAGGCCTCCCCCCGCACCACCCGGGACGCCCCACGCTGTTTTTCTGAGCTGCATTGTAGGAAACCAAAAACCAGTGCGGCACCCAGGTGACATCACCTGGGTGCCGTCCAGAACTTAGCACGTTGTGCTGCCTTGGGACTATTCGCACAAAAGACAGCTTCTGACCATTGTTGCTTTTTTTTGTCAAAAAATGTTTAAATGTATTTACAGTTTTTGTTGCGTTCGTTATATTTAAAAGTTAATAAAGTTTTATAATCCTACTTTGTTGGAGTGCTATATATTTTTAAAAAATCGGGTGAATGGGGCCTTGAATCGGGTTATTGTCATGTGTGGGCTTTGCAAGTGTACTGCTACAGGATCGGACATTTCAAACTCAAATGCACGTTCTTTTTCTTACCTTTCCGAAGCATGGAGCGCAATAGCAGGCAGAGAAAGGGTGATGCAAGTGTTGAACACTGCCTGGCCTGGCAAGTTGCTGGCAGTGCCCCCCCCCCCTCCGCCCGCTTCTGAAAGAGGACACACACACACCGCCGCCCCGAGTACTTCACAGATCTTTAAAAGACCATGCGCTTGTTCATGAGGCTTAAATGGTTTATCACCCCTTCTAGAACCCCTGCATCGACCCTCTGACGTTTCCTGCAAGAATTACCACGTAACACAATACCAAGCCCTGTCACCTGAAACCCCCGAGGAATCGTGGGGCATATTATCAAGGGGGTTTATCTCCGCTTTTTTGGCTTTAAAAGCCAAGAAAGCGGCGATAAAATTATCTCCCTATTACCAAGCTGTCGCTAACACCAGTTAGTGACAGCTAAAAGGAGATAGCGACCATCTTGGGCCCCGCTTTGCATGTCAGTGATATTTATCACTAATGACATGCAAAGTGGGCGTGCCAAGATGTTAGCGACTGGAAACAGTCCCTAACATCGCTATCTCCTATTACCAACTTTTGGAGATATTCGCGCTAAGCGCGAATATCTCCAAAAGCTAACACCTGCCCTGAGCAGTTCTTAGCCATGTTATCCAATGGGAGGTGGATAACATGGCTAAGAGCATTTGCTCGATAATGCATGAATATCGCTGACTTTTCAGCGATATTCATGCATTGCGGCCGTTTTTTATCGCATTTGCGATAAACCTTGCTAATAGCAAGGTTTATCTGCGATAAAAATCGCCGACGTGCGGCGATAAGTTTTGTCTCTAAACAAGTTAGAGACAAAAATTATCGCTAGTTGTTGGTAATATGCCCCCGGGTTTTTGCTTGCAGAAATCGGGAGGCGGGAGACTAGCACTGAAATCAGTAGTCTCACGCCTGAATCGGGAGGGTTGGCATGTCTGGATTCTCTACAGCTGGGGCCATAAACTACATCCGCAGGGCTAGGTGATAGCCTGGGACCGGCCTGGCATCTAAAATGGCTGCCGTGCACGACAAAATTGTGGCATTGGAAAAAAGGCAAGATGGCGCAGACAATGTTTATCAATAAGGATTCATTTATAACAAAATATTTTATCGCACTGACAAATTGGCGGTCAACACTTCCTGATTTCCATCGAATCGAACGTTAACAGACGTCACGCAGCAAAAAAAAAAAAAAGCTCACGCACAGCCTCTGGAAGACATGTATCAACATATATGAGCCTCCTCAGCCACCCTCAGAAAACATAAGGGATCAGGATACGTCTCCCGCACCCCCTTATACCTAGTAATTTAATTAAAACAAAACACAAAATGGCGAATTCCCGTTTCGCTACCAGTTTGCGGCCCGGGAAGCGCTCCTACCGTGAAAAATCAATTTTTTTTCTCCACGGGACCCTTTAATAACCCCAACATCATTCCTAGGGGGTCAAGAGGGGAATACCTTGCCCCCTTTCATTAAATTCCCCCTTCGTTTTTCACCTCTTCTTCTCTCTCGATCCTACCGAGAGACAAGATGGCGCACGCACAGCCGCTGGAAGACATATATCAACATATATGAGCCTCCTCAGCCACCCTCAGAAAACATAAGGGATTAGGATACGTCTCCCGCACCCCCTTATACCTAGTAATTTAATTAAAACGAAGCACAAAATGGCGAATTCCCGTTTCGCTACCAGTTTGCGGCCCAGTTCGCGGCCCGGGAAGCGCTTCTACCGTGAAAAATACATTTTTTTTATTTTCCCCACGGGACCCTTTAATAACCACAACAACATTCCTAGGGGGTCAAGAGGGGTATACCTTGCCCCCTTTCATTAAATTCCCCCTTCGTTTTTCACCTCTTCTTCTCTCTCGATCCTACCGAGAGATAAGATGGCGGCCGCTCCGGACTGTTTAGAATGTTGACAGACACCGGGGAGCCAATCAGCTTCGCATCGCAAAGTTCCGTTTCGCGAAAAGTAAGCGGACCGGAGCGCAGCCCGGAGCGCTGTTACAGATATATATCTTGTTTTGAACGTTAATTTCTCAAAATCCACTGGAGCACATATATTGAGACCTAGCAAAGGCACATCGGGCTAACAGTCCCTACAATTTTGCCAAGTTTCGTGCAAATCCATTCAGCCGTTCGAGCTAAAAGTGAGGCCAACCGCCCTATGGAAATTAACATGGGGAAAACGCGTTTTGGGACCCCCCTTTTTTCTCGGCCCCCCCTTGAGGAAACCCCCCCAAATTTTCAGGGGCTGCTCAGAAACAAAATGTGCCATTTTCCTGAAAATTTCAGCCGATTCCGTCCACAAACGCCAAAGTTATTAGACATAGAATTTTCAAAAATCCCATAGGGAAAAAATCCTAACTATATATACCTACTGGCGACACGCCAGTAGGTAATATATATATATATATATATATATATATATATATATATATATATATATATATATATATATATATATTATATTACCTACTGGCGGCCGCCAGTAGGTAGTTATAGTTAGGATTGTTTTCCATAGGAAATCCGCAACATTCTATTGGGAATAACTTAAGCGCCGGTTGAGGAATCTGCCTGTAATTTTCCTTAAATTTGCCTCGCTGCGCTCCGCTCCTTCCTTGAAAGCTTGGGGGGGATTCGTCAAGCGGGGGCCGAGATAAAAGGGGAGTCCCAAAACGTGATTTCCCCATGTTAATTTCCATAGGGCGGTTGGACTCACTTTTAGCCCGAACGGCTGAATGGATTTCCACAAAACTTGGCAAAAGTGTAGGGACTGGTAGCCCGATGTGCCTTTGCTATGTCTCATGATATGTGCTCCAGTGGATTTTGAGTAATTTAGGTTCAAAAAAATATATATATCTGGGCGGAGCCTAACCACACATCTGATCTGATTGGCTGTCAGCACTTCATCCAAGAAGTGTTGGCAGCCATCTTGGGACCAATATACATGATAGCACCTCATTAAAAGGCATTGTAGTTAATAGAGGGTTTTAGGACTTTAGTTACATTATAAATCATTTGTTGATGGTACCATACTCATTTTAGGAATTGTGGTGTGTTCTAAGGTGATTTTACCATGTGGAAAAGCCTTCTGCTGTGATATCATGAATCATGTTTGAAAGAAAACTAATATCTCATGATTTTCCCACATGGGTTTGGGAGGGGATCTATAAGCTAAACTGAAAGCATATTTTCTGTAAATTCACATTATCTTTCTCAGTCATGTGAGAATGAAGTCTGACATTCTCAGTAAAACATGTACATCCAACAAGGACAGAGACTGTCAGTTGATTCCTTTGTGTTCTACTGCAGCCTCCTAGAGTGTTCTAAAGAACAACTAGAGCGCTAACAGTCCTACTTATTACAAAGGTATAGCACACCTGAAGCCATCGTGATGAGAATAAAGTGGTAACTCTTAAAACATTTAATTTAAAAAGGAACAAAATAAGGGGGTATATTATGCCATAGAAAGTATTATTAGTGCTGCAGAAAGAAAAATTAGGGCACATTTTGAGTGACTTCTCAAATCCTCTTCTATTTCATTAAAAAATTCTGACATGCAGTCTCCCAAGATGGCCACCAGAGACAAAAGAGCCCAAATGTACCCCAAATATCACCCAGATGTAGCCCAAATATAGCCCAATGACAGAATGTCCCAGAGTGTTCTAAAGAACAACTAGAGCGCTAACAGTCCTACTTATTACAAAGGTATGGCACACCTGAAGCCATCTTGATTGGAATAAAGTGGTAACTCTTAAAACATTTAATTTAAAAAGGAACAAAATGAGGGGGTATATTTTGCCATAGAGAGTATGATTAGTGCTGCAGAATGAAAAATTAGGGCACATTTTGAGTGACTTCTCAAATCCTCTTCAATTTCATTAAATTCTGACATACAGTCTCCCAAGATGGCCACCAGAGACAAAAGAGCCTAAATGTAGCCCAAATATCACCCAGATGTAGCCCAAGTATAGCCCAATGACAGAATGTCCCAGAGTGTTCTAAAGAACAACTAGAGCGCTAACAGTCTTACTTATGACAAAAGTATGGCACACCAGAAGCCATCTTGATTGGAATGAAGTGGTAAGTCTGAAAACATTTCATTTAAAAAGGAACAAAATGAGGTGGTTCATTTTGCCATAGAAAGTATGATTAGTGCTTCAGAAAGAAAAATTAGGGATCATTTTGAGTGACTTCTCAAATCCTCTTCTATTTCATTAAAAAAAATTCTGACATGCAGACTGAAACATGCACTTTGAATACCAGCAGCAGACTTCCCTGGTGAGCAGTAGCTTTGCTACAGTGATCTAATGAGCAACTAGAGTGCTAACATTCAGAATTTATGGCAAATGTGTGACACATCTGAATGCCTTCTTGATGGAACCAAAGTAAACAAGCATTGAAAATGCAATAGATCTCGTTTAAGTTAAAGCCATTCTGTTTGTAATGAGGTGGCTTTTTTGCTTTGCTTTTATTAGTGTTTTTTAAACTTTCATGTAAATAACATGCATCTGTATGCATATATGTATATGTATGCATGCATTTATATTTGTATTTATATAGATATACAGATTATATATGTTTATATATGTATGTATATATATATATATATATATATACATATATATATATAAATGCATATGCATATATATGCATATATATATATATATGTGTATATGTGTGCGTGTAGAGAGAGGTAGAGAGGTAGAGGTGTGGAGGTAGAGAGGTAGAGGTAGAGAGGTAGCGGTAGAGAGGTAGAGACTAGTAGAGAGAGAAGTAGAGAGAGGAAGAGAGTAGAGAGTGAGTAATAGAGAGTAGAGAGTGAGTAGTAGAGAGTAGTAGAGAGCAGTAGAGAGAGTAGCAGAGAGTGAGTAGTAGAGAGTAGTAGAGTGAATAGTAGAGTGAGTAGTAGAGAGTAGTAGAGAGTGAGTAGTAGAGTGAGTAGTAGAGAGTAGTAGAGAGTAAGTAGTAGAGTGAGTAGTAGAGAGCAGTAGAGAGTGAGTAGTAGTGAGTAGTAGAGAGTGAGTAGTAGAGAGTGAGTAGTAGAGAGTAGTAGAGAGTAGTAGAGAGTGAGTAGCAGAGAGAGAGAATAGTAGAGAGTAGTAGAGAGTGAGTAGTAGAGTGAGTAGTAGAGACTAGTAGAGAGTAGTAGAGTGAGTAGTAGAGAGTAGTAGAGAGTGAGTTGTAGAGTGAGTTGTAGAGTGAGTAGTAGAGAGTGAGTAGTAGAGAGAGTAGTAGAGAGTGAGTAGTAGAGAGTAGTAGAGAGTGAGAAGTAGAGAGTGAGTAGTAGAGTAGTAGAGAGTGAGTTGTAGAGTGAGTTGTAGAGTGAGTAGTAGAGAGAGAGTAGTAGAGAGTAGTAGAGTAGTAGAGAATGAGTAGTAGAGCGTGAGTATTTGAGAGTAGTGGAGTAGGAGAGAGTAGTGAAGAATATTCCAAAGTTTGGCAGAGCACCACTTGCACAATAAGTCCAATCAAATCATATCACTTAGAGTCCTTATTGAAGCGCTGAATCTTGGTGTATATTCAAATGCTTTTATTTTCCTTAAGTTTATGTACCACAGCCAGCCGAAACGTTTCGTTCTGTACAACAGAACTTCTTCAGGGCGTTCTTATTTCCTTCAAGTTATGTCGGTATCCTGTTGTCATATAACTAGATATTTCTTCCAAATGTTAGAAGAGACGTAAGTACATTCATATTCAAAGTGACTAGGTATCAATTATACCCACACAATTCGGGCAGACTTGAGTAATTTATAGCATCCTCAAAGTCAGCCTTTCAAAAATTCCAAAGTATAATACATGATAATCCAAATCCAAATGTTTCTCAAGAAATGTCATTTTCAATCGCTCGGAATATTGGTGTTTGGGCAGATATGACCCAGGGACCCCCAGTATGCAAGGGGAATTAGTCCCCCCTCTGCAAACGCGCCAGTGGCCTGCTTTGCAGAGAGGTGTAAAAAGGGGCATAGCCTCATTACAGCTCTGTGCAATGCAGCCCCCTGGCGGATACTGGATGTTCCAGGTGGGCTAGTTGGCCCCCAGGGACCCCTAGTATGCAAGGGGAATTAGTTCCCCCTCTTCAAATATGCACGGGGCTGCATTGCAGAGAGGTGTAAAAAAAGGGTGTGGCCTCATTACACCTCTCTGCAATGCAGCCCCCTGGCGCATACTGGAGGCTCCTGGTGGGCTAGTTGGCCCCCAGGGACCCCCAGTATGCAAGGGGAATTAGTTCCCCCTCTGCAAACGCAACAGGGTGCTGCGTTGCAGAGAGGTGTAACAAGGGGCATAGCCTCATTACACCTCTGCAATGCAGCCCCCTGGCGCATACTGGAGGTTCCAGGTGGGCTAGTTGGCCCCCAGGGGCCCCCAGTATGCAAGGGGAATTAGTTCCCCCTCTTCAAACATGCACGGGGGCTGCGTTACAGAGAGGTGTAAAAAGGGGCGTGGCTTCATTACACCTCTCTGCAATGCAGTCCCCTGGCGCATACTGGAGATTCCTGGTGGGCTTTCAGGTCTTATATAGTTAGGAATTAGCATTAAAAAAAACTTTGAAATTCACTGAAAAAAACATAGGTTTCAGGCCTTATATAGTTAGGAATTAGCATTTAAAAAACCTATGAAATTCACTGAAAAAACCATAGGTTTCACACCAGTTATAGTTAGGAATTAGCATTTAAAAAACCTATTAAATTCACTGAAAAAAACATAGGTTTGACACCAGTTATAGTTAGCTGGAAATTTTACTGACATAAAACAGACATACTTATTTAAACAAGAACTCTTTCAATCTCTCACTCTCACATATACTCACTTATATACATCAATACTCACATATACTAGATTAAAACATATGTAGTTACTGATAAAGACACTAGTGGGACAGTCATTCACTCACTAACACACACATATACACACTCATCCACCCATACAGCCCTGCACATATGCTGTCTTCAAAACACATACAAACAGTGAGTCAGTCATTAATGCATCTATGTGCTAAGTAACACCCCCACCAAACCATATAGACACTCATACTGATACTAAAAAAACATATAATAACCCATATACACACACATGTAGCTACTCACCAACCCATGCAGCCACTTATACACAAAGTGAAACACTGATACAAACATTTAAATATTTAAACAATACTCGCTAATATATGTATTCACTAAGAAACACTTAATAAGCCAGTTAACCAATCATTTTTTTTTTTTTTAAACATCCATTAAGACACTTATTTCATTTATTCTTCCATCGACCTTTACATATACATATATAAAACATATTTATTTTTCAGAAAGACACACATTCACTGGATGGTGTCATCAGTGATGTCATGAGTAATGTCACTGACCATGTCATGAGTGATGTAATATGTGACGTCATCCACAGTGCATTGCAGGCGCGCAAGTTATAGTGAGTTCAACTAACTATAACGTGGGAATTTCAATGGTTTTATGTCAGTAAAATTTCCAGCTAACTATAACTGGTGTCAAACCTATGGTTTTTTCAGTAAATATTATATATATGTCACCCACACATATGTATACAACACACATGCACATATTACAATTTACCCAGTGGTATTCGCCACTGAGTAGTCCTGTAGTCATACTTAGGGGTGCGCTTCCATATGAAAAGCGTTTTTGGTTTTCTTATAACATTGGCACCGTTTGATGAACCTTCAGGAAACTTTACAAAAAATGTTCATTCACCTCAACTCCTTGCTGCAAACTTTCGGTGTGCTCTGTCAAGTGGGGGCTTAAAAAAACGGAGTATCCCCAAACCTAAATTTCCCAATCCATTCCATTCCAAAAATCTTTATTTCGATCACAAGATCATAAAAGATATACATAGTAACACAATTTTAAAAATACGGAATATTTCATTATATAGTTAAAAACGGATTAAACAAGTAATTTTTCATAGACTTTTTTAGGCAGTGCTACCCCAAAACTGCTGTACGGAATTTAGGTATGGGCTGAAAATTCGTTCCGCTCACCTAATTTGTGGATTTTCCGCGATTTTGCGATCCACGAATCTCGGGAAATCGCTCTAAAATCCGCGAATCAGCGGGGACGAATTTTAAGCCAAGCAATTACAGGGTTACAGCAGCAGGTGCAAAAGTTGAAGCAAATTTTTTGTAACCTTTTACAAAAGGGTTACAAAGAAATTAACTTCAACTTGGGCACCTGCTGCTGTAAGCCTGTAAGTGTTTCCTGGCGCCTTGTTGCCTACTTGCAACTATTCTCTGACCCTGCTCTGACCCTTGAGCAGGGTCAGAGAATAGTTACAAGTAGGCAAAGAGGCGCCTGTCACGAAAATTAAACCTCAACAGGAAGCACTGACAGATATAAAAACAAGCATTTGCAATGCAATTGGTCTCGCATTAGGAAAGTCTAAGCTATTGGTCTTGTAAATGACAATTCTTTTTATTTATGTGTTGGTTTTGGAAAATAGCTAAATTAATAGCTTTGTCATTTACAATGTCAATAGTTATAACTTTCGCAAATGTGACACCTATAGCATTTGTAATGCAACATGTATTGTATTTACGTGACTTAGATGTATTGATATTACAAATTACAATGGCTTTTAATTTTTTTAAATAATTAATACTTAAATAAAAGTGATTTTAATTTATATTGGCAATAGCTTAAACTTTTGTAAATAACTTTTGTGAAGATTATGTTCAGTGTATTTTATTGTGACGAAAATCCAAGAACAGAAGTGAAATATTAACATCTTTTTGTGACATCCATACTAATATAATAAAGAGAGAGCCCAAACCTTTGAGGCGGATAATCTCAGGAACCTCAGCACCAATCACAACACCCAATACAGCGTTGTAAAGGGCAGTTGCAGCAGAAGGACATAGGCTATGCAGACGCCCACCATATGCATTTAAAAGGTAAAAGGACTGTGCCAGCAAAGTAGTCCCTTGTGGGCGTGTTTGCATTGTGCTGTGGGCGTGTGCTGGGGGCGTGACAAACGCTGGGGGCATGTGGTACGTTCCTCCCTTCATGCCATGTCTCATATCGTGTGCTAATCCCACCCTGCTCCCTTTAAATATCCCTGCACCCCATATTCATAACCCACCCTTACTCCTTAAAATACCCCAACACCCTTAAACACTAACCCATCTTAACCCTATAAATATACCCTGTACCCCAAAACCCAAACCTAGCCCTGAACCCTATAAATACCCCTGTACCTCAAACCCCAAACCTACCCCTGAACCCTAAAAATACCCCTGTACCCCAAAACCCAAACCTAGCCCTGAACCCTAAAAATACCACTGTACCCCAAAACCCAAACCCACCCCTGAACCCTAAAATACCCCTATACCCCAAAACCCAAACCCAGCCCTGAACCCTTGAAATACCCCTGTGCCCCAAAACCACCCCTGAACCCTAAAAATACCCCTGTACCCCAAAACCCAAACCTAGCCCTGAACCCTAAAAAATAACCCTGTACCCCAAAACCCAAACCTACCCCTGAACCCTAAAATACCCCTGTCCCCCAAAACCCAAACCTACCCCTGAACCCTAAAATACCCCTGTACCCCAAAACCCAAACCCAGCCCTGAAACCTTAAAATACCCATGTACCCCAAAACCCAAACCTACCCGTGAACCCTTAAAACACCCCTGTACCCCAAAGCCCAAACCTATCCTTGAACCCTAAAAATACCCCTATACCCCAAAACCCAAACCTAGACCTGAACCCTAAAAATACCCCTGTACCCAAAACCCATACCTATCCCTAAACCCTAAAACTACCCCTGTACCCCATAACCCAAAACTATATCTGAACCCTTAAAATACCCAAACACTCGAAAACATATACCTCAGTACCCCCAAACATATACCCCTATACCCATACTTACCTTATCCAAACATTTTTTTAAAAACATGGTTTTACCATTCATGCATTTACAACGAATTTCGTTGTAAATGTATGCTTGGTAAAAGCATATAAAATGTAATGCCATGTGTTATAATGGCATTGCAGAGTCATGGTACTTTCGTAATGAAAGTATGCGGAGTGATGATATGCGGAAAGAAAGTTGCGGAATAATGGGTGTTTACCCTCCCCCGGTAAGTACATTGGTGGCACGGCGGCCCACATCTCGAGCAACATACTCATATTTTTTCACCACCCATTAGAAAAATGCACAGGTCTCTCTCATTGATGGCCAGCACCGACATACACTTTTAGACACACCTCCCGCCACAAGTTCTAGAATTGCGAACTTTAGAGCTGGGGAGCTACGTTCGAATCTCGGCATCAGCTCAACATCCTGTGATTCCAGGCAAATCGCTTTGTCTCCCCGTGCCTACCACAAATGAATGTGTTCTTCTATAATGTAAATTGTGCTCATTCCATGTTGTCGAGTTCGCGCTATATAATATTGCAAGGAAAAATAAAGTAGGGAAACTCGAGTTCACACACTACTGAACGCGCACTCTTTAGTGCATCAGCAGTGCACTGTGAATCGGAGCGTTTCACAGGCCTGTCACAGATAAGAAATGCTATCTAAATGAAATCCTACAAAACAATATACTACTGGCCGGCAGCAATTCATACCCGGACAAAGTCGGGACGGGCTGCTAGTTTGTAATAAAGCTTGAAACATTGAGAGAACATATTTGAACCAGTTGTTGTTGAATGGTTGCGCAGATTGATGCTGGGGTGGCGCTGAGTGGTGCTGTGGTGGTGCTGTGGTGATGCTGAGTGGTGATGTGGTGGTGCTGAGTGATACTGGGATGGTGTGCTGAGTGATGCTGGGGTGGTGCTGAGTGGTGCTGGGGTGGTGCTGAGTGAAGCTGTGGTGGTGCTGAGTGATGCTGTGGTGGTGCTGAGTGATGCAGTGGTTGTGCTGAGTGGTGCTGTGGTAGTGCTGAGTGATAATGTGGTGGTGCTGAGTGATGCTGTGGTGGTGCTGAGTGATGCTGTGTTGGCGCAGAGTGGTGCTGTGGTGGTGTGGTGCTGAGTGATGCTGTGGTGGTGCTGAGTGATGCTGTGGTGGTGGTGAGTGGTGCTGTGGTGGTGCTAAGTGATAATGTGGTGGCGCTGAGTGATGCTGTGGTGGCGCTGAGTGGTGCTGAGTGATGCTGTGGTGGCTCTGAGTGGTGCTGTGGTGGTGCGGAGTGGTGCTGTGGTGGTGCTGAGTGATGCTGTGGTGATGCTGAGTGGTGCTGTGGTGGTGCTGAGTGATGCTGTGGTGGTGCTGAGTGATGCTGTGGTGGTGCTGAGTGGTGCTGTGGTGGTGCTGAGTGATAATGTGGTGGTGCTGAGTGATAATGTGGTGGTGCCGAGTGATAATGTGGTGGTGCTGAGTGATGCTGGGGTAGCGCTGAGTGATGATGTGGTGATGCAGAGGGCAGAAAGGCACAAAGGACAGAAGGGCAGAAAAACAAGGGAAAACAAGTCTAACAGAGGGCAGAAGGGCACAAAAAACGAGTCTAACAGAGGGCAGGAGGGCACAAAAAACGAGTCTAACAGGGGGCAGAAAGGCACAAAAACGAGTCTAACAGAGGGTAGAAGGGCACAAAAACGAGTCTAACAGAGGGCAGAAGGGCACAAAAACAAGGGAATAACAGAGGGCAGAAGGGCACAAAAACAAGTCTAACAGAGGGCAGAAGGGCACAAAAACAAGGGAATAACAGAGGGCAGAAGGGCACAAAAAACGAGTTTAACAGGGGGCAGAAGGGCAGAAAAACAAGGGGAAAACGAGTCTAACAGAGGGCAGAAGGGCAGAAGAACAAGGGAAAAACGAGTCTAACAGAGGGCAGAAGGGCACAAAAAACGAGTCTAACAGGGGGCAGAATGAATCCCGCCCTGCGTGTTTGTCCACGAAGATGGCACCTTTTTGTGCAATACCTCTACTCAACTGGAGTACTTTCTACTGTCTAATCAGTAAGTGCTCCCTCGTTGGCTAAATGTAAAAGGGGCAGATTTACAATAACTGGCGCATCCCTAGGGATGCGCCAGTTATTGTGCTGCAGCTCCGCCACCCATGGTGCACCGCATTTACAATGCGGCGCACCATGTGGCAAAAACGGCACAGATGCGTCACGCATCTGTACCGTAAAAGCAGCGCATTGCTGGAGCTGCATCGCAAGCGCGACGCAGCTCCAGCAATGCTCTGGGGGGCCCTATCTCCCCAATGCTGCGTCAAGCCTTGCGCCTGCTTCAAGCAGGCACAGGCAGCATTGGCCTAAAAGTGACTGAGTGAAATCTTGTAGATTTCACTCAGCCACTTTTAGGAGGCGTTCCTGCGCAGGGACGCCCTCCCCCGCGCCAGAACGCCTCCTGATGGCGCAGGGCTTTACAACGTGACACATTTCTCAGATGCGTCACGTTGTTAATACCCAACACCATGGCGCATCTTTTGTGCTGCCGCTGCGTCACAAAAGTGACGCAACTGCGGCGCAAAAGAGGCGCAAGCGGCTTTTAAATCTGCCCCATAGTGCTTTTACCACACTCCAGCTGCGTAAAGGGCCAGAAGATGCGTCTCCAGTGACCATGTGTGCCTGTGCTACAGGCACACATGGTCACTGGAGACACATCTTCTGGCCCTTTACGCAGCTGCAGTGTAGTAAAAGCACTATACATTTACCCAATGAGGGAGCACTTACTGGATTAGCCAGTAGAAAGTACTCCAGGGCAAATCGCAAAAAAATCTGCGATTTTGCGGGAAAATTCGTGAATGCGCAGATTTTTTTTGCGATTTCGTGGGATAATCCGCAAATTCGCGGAACACAAATTCGCAGATTTCGCCCGTGCTTAATGGAATTACACCAATTGCTGGACTCTAGATCTCGGTCCACAAAAGTGCTTTTTGTGATTTGATGTAACTCCATTTACTAGGTTTTGTGAAATTCAGGTCCAAAAATATTTGTATATCTGGATCGTTGGATTTCAGGGACTCGAGAGAAAGGTGTGTTTTAGTAAAGAAAAATATAAGTGACTACGTAACATTTTTAACTGAAATTCACCAGCTATAGTTATCTCAAGTAACTATAACTCGTGTCTTAAAATAAATGTAATCGCGCCCTCGCCATACACAGCTTTTTGCCTCACATATTACATCATTCTTGACATGTTCTATAACATCATTGATAGCATCACTGCAACATTTGAAATGACATCACTGATGACAAGAGTGTGCATTGGGGGAGACGAGTAATAGTTTCATTAGGGCACAAGTTAAAGTTACTTGAGATAACTATAACTGGGGAATTTCAGGTTTTTTTTTTGTTTGAAACGTTACAATCTCACTGAAGTTTTTATTTAACCGCAGCGTCATTTTAACCTTTGTTTTTTCAGCGACCATTTATATTTATATATGCACAGTCACATAAACACACACGTATATATATCATAAAATTATTTTATAATTTGTAATGCCTACACCACAATCTAAATCGTTTGCAGGCGTCAATTGTCTTCATCTTTTCATTAGCACAGCCTTTTTGACACCACCGACGTAAAAACCAAGCCTATCATTTGTGACACTAATCCTTGCTGCAGCTGAACCCCACTCTCCTTGGCTTTTAAATAACAAAGGACCCCGGGTACTTTTAATTCCTTTGATAGAAAAAAAAAGATTTTTTTCTCAAATCTAATCTTGTTCAGTCACATTAGGAGGTGATTAGAGCAGGGCTTCAATCACCGCGCGTGTCCCCAGGGCCTGGCCCGTGCCACCGGTGCAGGCAGCAGGCCCCTCTGGCTCTGAAGGTGGGGGTGCGCGTGCCGAGGGAAGCCGCAGTGTTGTGCCGCAGATGAGCACCAGCGGTTGCCATGGAGATATTTAATACAGCTGAAACTCAAAGAAAGGCCACTTGCCGAAGCACCCGTCGACAGCAAGGCACCAAATGAAGAAAGAGCATCGATAATTTGCAGTAGGCCCTTCAGTTGCTTGTCCCAAGTGGAGCTTTGACCTCTCTTTTCTTAACGCGTTTATTTTTTAACCAAACGTGTTATCTGTTCGCTGTAATTCACCCTTAAGTGGAAAAAATATAATGCCGTGTTTTTATAAAAGCTGAATAAAGAAAGTGCGTGCCTGAGTATACATGCGGCTATGATTGAACGTTTGAGTTTGTGTGAATTTGTCTGTGTAGTCTGGATTCGTGTGCTTGTATCTTATGGCATGGGCATACCAGCCAGAATCTGTATAGAAGCTTCTGTGTATTTCTCTCTACTTGTGTCGGCATATCTGTGTGGCGCATGACAATGGGAAAACGCTTTGATGCATCAGGCCCTATATTTTGATGTCTATGTATGTGCGTGTCTGTACGTTGTCTGCCTATCAGCATGCATATGTTCATAGGTCTATGTGTGCGTGGAGCTTTGTGTGTGTATCCTGTGTTTGTGTCTAAAGTATTTAAAATTCTACTAAGTGGTATCCAATTCAAGCTTCTCTCTCAAGCACATTCTGGGCAAATCACGTTGGGCCCAATTCTAAAATGGCCAGGTAAAACAATCTGAAATCTGCTTCCACAGAAATCCAAAGGTGGTAGAAGATTTTGAGTTTTTGGGGAACTCCATTAGATCCCTAACCAAACTACATCAGACGTAGATTTATTTCTAGCTGTGCCCGCAATCATATTGTTTGTGCATACTAGATTCTGCAAATGGAACTGTAGCATAAATAGTTTTGCACAAATAATGTGTTGTCTCTCCAGGGGACAGTATCTTTTCAGCTCACAAAGAACCCTCTTCCCATCTACCCCATTAAATGACTGTTTCTTCCTCCTTCCCATCCTGGAAACTCATTTTCACCTGTCTTTTACAGGAGCAAATGTGCCTGCATTTGTAATGTCGGCAACTACCTGCAAGATGTAATTGAACCCCTAAAAACTTCTGAGTTTGTGGTCGTTCACCCATTCCTGCATGGGGCACCTTCCAGCAAAAATGTTATTCCTTCGCTTCTCATACATTTATGATTGTATAATATCCACCTTGTTGGCAGATATTCTATGCTCATATGTGTATCTACGATGATAGAAAAGCCATGCTTTTTGGTTCTGTGAATAAATTGCAATTTTTTCGCACTTTAGCTCAATTTAGTGGGCACAAATTGAAACAAGCCCTTTATTTCAACAGGTCACAAATCCCAGATATGTGAAGATTGGAAAAACCTACAAACTCGATAACTGATTCCATTAAATCAATTAATGGAATTTTAATTCCATTCACCCACATAGCCGTGCAATTCTTTCAATAAAAATGATTTTTCACATACATTGTGCAAGTTGATTATATTTCCATCTGCTTATTGGTCTCTGTGTACGATGGATTAATTTACCACTTATATTTATCAGCAGTTGCCAGCCCCATCTAAGTTACAATGTCTGCGAAAACACAGTGTATCTCTTAACTTTCACCCAGAGTGAAAGTCCGACCCAAAAGGAGGAACTACCAGGGAATTGGACCCGGAGATACGGTTTCCCTGGTAACTACATTTTCTTAGCTGACCCTCAAGGTCCAACTCATAGTGGGCATATAAGTCCCTTTTACCGGTCCTCTCATAATGAGGGCCTGTGTGCTCGTGGGCAGAGTAGCATCTGGTCTCTTCCGCCTTCCCCGAGGCGCGTGCGCCTCTTGCTGGTGCGTCGTGTGGGTCATGGGAATTGTCTGCAGCATATGTGCGCCTGTTAATGATTGAAAAATTACCACAACAATTAGTCACGGATCGCAGCCGACCGGGCTCCTAAACAGTGTGGACAATGTGATTAAATCCATGTATGTGACAATTAACTCTCCAGCAGGTTTATTCACAGAGGGGATTTTTTCTTTGAAGCCGGGAGGTGGGGGAAGGGCGGGGGGGGGGGGCAGAGGTGTAATGTGAGCGGACAGAAGAATGGATCCCACGCAGCTGGCACTATCCATTTTAATCTGACACTGAATTAATCACAGTCCGATTACTACTGTCCCCATTGTACCGCCCAGGCTGCCTGTTTTTGTCAGGTTCCTCCTCCTCTGCCAGCTACACGCAGGCGTGACTGATTAAAATCCTCGCCCGTCCCGTGTTCTTACATTTAGAAAGCAAATCAAACAGTTACGCCATGTTCGAGATGGCCCACAGAGCAATTATCTCATGAAAACTAAGCAGGCGTCACGTGTGTAGCCTGCCATGAATTCCCCCGTGCATCACGGCCGAGCGGGCCCCGAATAAATATTGGTTTGTTCAATATTCTCTTCTAAGCAGGCCAGGGCTGTGGGGGCCAGCTTGTTTTGATCAGCTGTCATTGCGGTATTGCTGCATTACCTGTGCCTCACTGTTTCTTTAATCAGATGTATTTTTTTCTTCACTGGTGACTGGCTGCGTAGTATGTCATTTTACTCACACAGGAAGACCACGTTAGTTTACTGGCGCAAATCCTACTAAATTAAATAAAAACCAAATCGGACCAACAGACGCCACAAGACGCCCCCAACTTCCCTGTAGGTGCTACTACACCAGAGCCCGAAGGCCTCCTGGCCCTTGATAAAAATATGTAAACAAATGTGAATTCTTGACGTTCTGGTTGTCTTGTGCCTTAGTTGCCACGCATCCTCCTTTGCCATCTCTTACGAAAATGTCCACATTCTTTGCTGTAGCTGCTCAGTTCCTTGGTCATCTCCAATTCTAACCTTTGTTTTGCCATCCTTGTTGCTGGTTTATTTTTTCTATGCATGCACTGAAGAGTTAGAAATAAAATCTTGCGCCTATCCCATTTAAACAGTTTCATTTTGAATTCATACTAGATTCGAGAGCTCAAAATTCAGGATCTGAGCAGCTGTGGCACCTCATTTTTCTCATTAGGCACAAACCTATTGGGCATTTATGTTTTTTAATATAGATCTACAATGGCAAAGCGGGAGGGGGCACTTTAAACAGTATACGTCTCATATTCCACCCCAGGGAAAAGGGTAAGAAAGGAAAAAAGGTCAATGTATCCCTCTGCCCCAGCTGCACACTGAATTATTCAAAAAATAAATTGAGTAGCACTGTCATGGATTTTCTCAAGACAACGAGCATTTAGAGCGAGTAAACGATTTGCTGTATTTTCTATGAGATTTAATGCATATTCCTGCAAGTACAGCTTGAAGCATTATCTGCGTTACTTCAAGTACTGCTCTTCCTCTGACCACCGTTTACTTATTTAGAGGTATCCACCATCTGTAAACATGAGATGGAAGAAGTAAATATAATCCTGTCCTATGTAGAGAAGGGTCTAGGTAACTATTCTCGTGAACAAACCCTCTCTACTGAGGTCTGAAGCCCTCACCAAACATTTTAGATGGCGGATAAACATTTCAATAAAATAGTGCAAATACACAACTCTACAGATAATAAACCTCTCTCCCCTATAGTAATTCAAAGATAATTATCCACACAAATCAATTTCAGCAAATTTACCCAGAGCATAAAACAATATTTCTTGCAGTTGATGTTTTCATACTAACTTTGTAAGAGTCCATGAAGCCTGATATAGACAACTCTGTTGTCCCAATAATACAACGTTGTGCTCCTACGCAAGCAACAAACCCATTGCACGACATACATTGTTTACCAGCTTAAAGTAATTGACTCGCAGAAATACTATAATCAGCATTTCTCATCCAATTCTCCTACACACACACACACACACACACACACACACACACACACACACACACACTCTCTCTCTCTCTCTGTTCATTAGCAGTTTTGCAATTGGCACCCTTTAACATATCATTAAAATGGTCTGTAGCATCTTTTTCCAACAGCTTGTTGACCACTTCCGGTGATATTTTGACCACTGTGGTCAAATTCCACCATTGTAGTGAGACACCTAAATAGCATTTTTATTCAGAGCTTTCACCTGACAAAATTTACACTCACCCGGTGTATAAATCCAAGTTTCCGGACTCTAATCGAGTTACACAAATCAACCTTGTCCTCAAGGACACCACATTTGGTATCAAAATATTTCTTGTACGTATTGTGAGGCATTTGTATCCTCCTACAAATAACATTAGAAAGTTCCTACAAATAACATTAGAAAGTTTAACATTTCATATACCGGTTATATTGTGTGTGTGTTCAGTTGGAAGAGGCCATCACTGCTTCCACCACAGACATAAAGAAAATACACCCTTTCAAACCCTCGAAAAAAGGGAGATTCACAAGTCATACTGAGAGACGTTGTATGTTGAGACCATAGCGTTATCCTTAGAGCTTCATTCAATGATATTTGAAAACTACTAGCCCACTGAATGCTCTCTTTGGCAATATAGTTAACTCTTTGTATTAATCAATTCACCTGTGGTTGATAAAAGAATAACTAGCACTGAAAATCACGGCCTCACTCAGGAAAGATCTCCGCTCAGCAGCTATAAATTGACTTGTTGTCGCTGATAGGAGTTACTGTAAATCCTTCTACACAGCAGACTTCTCAGAAATATTATTAGTCTTTCTTGTGTAAAATACTAAACTGATCTAACTGTAACCCATTTCAAATAGTCATAGCATAATGGTCTGGGAGTGGCAGACTGTAATGTAAATAACTAACTTTTCCAACGTACTATATGGGCTTCTGCTGGAGGTAATGGGTTTGATGAGCTGTTGACGACTTGTCATCTTAACAACAGACAGAACAATCCTTAAGAAGTAATTGAGCTTCTGTGTCCATAGCACCACCAGAAATTGCTGCTCAGTCTTTTCTTCATGTGTGGTAACCCAAAATGGCCCATATTTGCCAACCAGATAAGTCTATACCATATCTAAACAAAAGTTATTTACATAGCCTGACACAATACACCAGCATCAAATAAACGTTCATCCTGATCTTCAAGCAAACCTTACACTTTAGCTGGAATCACAGCTCCTATTGGCCAACCATTCTTGACAAAATCACCTTCTAAAGACATGCTTCACCTTGTTCTTGGACCTCTTCCATTTATGCACAGTCATGCAACAATCTGAGAAATCTGTTATGTTAACAAAGCCCCCACAACCGCTGAAGGCCCTCCTGATGCACCCACCGCCGAAACTCTGACATGCATCCTCCTCAACGTGCGCTCCCTGCACCGACACGCCGTAGAGATCTGGGACCTGATCGACACCCTCTCGCCCGACTTCACCTTCTTCACGGAAACTTAGACCAACGCCACCTCCGGCCATGAAATCACCACTGCCATCCCCGACAGCTACAAGATCCAGAGGAAGGACCGCCCCTACAGCCCAGGAGGAGGTCAAGCTATCACACACAAGACCCCCCTCCAACTCTCCACATCCAGCACGAGTGACCCCCACTCCAACACAGAACACCTCCACTTCCAGATCCAGACCAGCCCAGCCCTAGGACCACGCTCCGCGGCACCATCATCTACAGACCACCGGGACCTCGCAACCAGTCCACAACTACCATCACTAAGCTCACCGCACCCCACGCCATGACCTCCACGGACTAATTCTACTCGGGAACCTGAACTTCCACCTCGACAACTGCAACGACCCGACTCCACCTCTCTCCTCGACAACTTCGCCAACCTTGGACAGGAACAGCTGGTCAACACGCCCACTCATAGAGCTGGACACACCTTCGACCCCATCTTCACAGGAGGGACAAACATCCGCTTCAGCCACACCATCCAGCCCCTCTGGACGGACCACCACTGCGTCTATTTCACCTTCAACACCACCACCGCACCCGTGCCCGCCACGAAGGAACTATGGCAAGGTCACAGAGGAACACCTCAACACCACCCTCCGCCAAGCCACCCCCACCGCCATGATCGACACCAACTCCGCAGCCAAAAAATGTCACCGCTGGATCTCCTGCTGCACCGACAAGCTTGCACCCCTCCGCCATCCCGCCAAACAACACCCTCTGAAGTCCGCCTCGTTCACCATAGGACTACAAGAAGCCAGGCGCTCCAGCAGACGCCTAGAGAAAACCTGGTGAAATCAGAAAACCATAGAGGCACGGAACAACCACAGGAGTGCCCAGAAGGAATACCACCAGCGCATAAGAGACACCAAACAGACCTTCATGAGAGACAAAGTCCAGACCAACGCGACCAACGCCAAGGAACTGTTCAAAGTCATACAGCAGTTCTCCAAACCCCCCAGCGAGACCACGGACATCACACCTTCCCAGGAACTCTGCGACAAGCTCAGTTCCTACTTCCATCTTAAGATCAAGGCCCTCTACCACAACTTCAGCGAACAGACCCCAGACACCACCCCTCTCAACACCGCTGTGATAAGCCAACCATCATGACCTGGAATCCCGCCACCGTTGAACACATCACCGCGACCATGATGAAAACCCACTCAGGAGCCCCAACGGACTCCTGTCCACCACACATTTTCCACAGGGCAGCCGCCGCCATCGCACCCGAACTAGGATGGACCATCAATGCCTCCTTCAGATCCGGCATCTGCACAAGACAACTGGAACCGGGCAGAGGTTAAATCCCTCCTCAAGAAACCTATGGCCGACCCAAAGGACATGAATAACTACCGTCCCATCTCTCTCCTCCCTTCGCAGCCAAAGTCACTGAGAGACTCGTAAACACCCATCTGACCTCCTTCATCGAAGAGAACTCCATCCTTGACATGTCCCAGTCTGGATTCCGCAGCAACCACAGCACCAAGACTGCCCTCCTCGCCACCACGGATGACATCCACATGCTACTCTCCCAGGGACACACTGCGGCCCTCATCCTTCTAGCCCTCTCCGCAGCCTTCGACACAGTTTCACACCGCACGCTCACAGCAAGACTTCACGACGCAGGGATACAAGGAGCTGCCCTCGACTGGATCCAATCCTTTCTCACTGGTAGAACCCAGAGGATCAGACTCCCTCCCTTCCTTTCCGAACCCACCAATATCAACTGCGGAATTCCCAAAGGATCATCGCTCAGCCCCACGCTTTTCAACATCTACATGGCTCCCCTCACTGCCATCGTCAGACAGCATGGGCTCAGCATAGTATCCTACGCCGACGGCACCCAGCTCATCCTCTCACTCACGAAGAATCCCGAAAACACCAGACTCTGCTTCCATGAAGTAATGAAGAACGTCGTAGCCTGGATGAAAGACAGCTGCTTGAAGCTCAACTCAGAGAAGACAGAGGTCCTCATTCTCAGACCCCGCACCTCCGCGTGGGGCAACACCTGGTGGCCCTCTGACCTCGGGAACACACCCACCTCTACAGACCACTCATGAAACCTCAGCATCTTCCTCAACTCCTCTCTCTCCATGATCCTCCAGATCAACGCCGTCGCTTCCACCAGTTTCAACTACCTGCGCATCCTCCATAAGACCTTCAAATGGATCCCCCCAACTGCAGAAGGACCGTCACCAATGCGCTCATAACCAGCAGACTGGACTATGGCAACACCCTACATGCCAGAATCAACAGAACTCTTCTACACAAACTACAAACCATCCAGGACGCCACAGCGAGACTCGTACTCGGGACACCGCGTCACGAACACATGACCCAACACCTACGAGACCTCCACTGGCTCCCCATCGAGAAGAGGGTCACCTTCAGATTCCTCACCCACGCCTACAATTCTCTCAACAACATCAGACCCAAATACCTCAACAAGAGAGTCTCCTTCCATGTACCCAAGAGGAACCTCCGCTCTGCCGACCTCGCTCTGGCAGAGGTCCCCGCATCCGCAGAAACAGAGCAGGAGGGAGAGCTTTTTCCCACAACGCAGCCAAGACCTGGAACAAGCTCTGTGAGAGCATCAGACGCTCCTCGACCCTGCACACGTTCAGGAAGGACCTCAAGACCTGGCTCTTGAACTGATCCGGAGCTGCTCCCCCCCACCTAGCACCTTGAGACCCTCACGGGTGACTAGCATGCTTTACAAACCCCCTGATTGATTGATTGATTGATTGAATGGTGTTGATTACCCACTGAGGAATGGATGAACATTGCTTTAAGCTGTGACCACTAATCCTTTAACAGCCTAGTAATACCTAAGTCATGGGGAAATGTAATCAGGGATATTAAAAAATAACAATCTCTCTCGTTTGTTAAAAACAGGATGGTATATTATAAATAAATACTGAAAAAGAAATGACGTTTGGTAAATAAATGGAAATCAGTTTATTTTGATTCCTCTGGTCGCTGCCCAATATTTATGAAATTATAATTAATTGTGGATGCTAATGTTCACTTTATTGGTTCATCTTATTGGTTCATCTAATAATACCTGTTCAGGGCTCAAGAATGTCCAACCCAAATTGAAAACAAATGAACTATTACTAAGGATCCCTAACTAACAATTACTCGAGTGGAGATGGCAGACAGTGCAGAACCTTCTTGATGCAAGGGTGATAAATCACAGCAAAATCCCATTGAGTTGTTCGTATCCAGGGTTATGGTTTCGCAGGTAAAATCCAACAGTATACAGACGCCCAGCCTAAAGGACACTTGTGCCCAAGAAAGCATGATTAGTTAACCAGATTGACTAACAATGTGTTCTGGCCACCTGATCGTTTCTGCAATGGCTTTCAGATATTCCACTTCTGGTTTTTGATTCAGACAGGAAGTGGCGTGATGCAGCAAGGACGCTGCGTAATGTAATCCTAATGATGTGAAGCCATTTTCTTGAATTATCTGCTACCTGGTCTCTCAATATGACCTCCTGAGGGAGCCCCCAACAACCATTCTCCCTAAGTGGGTTGGTAAAAAGGCAAATATTATGGTCAGAGCTACAGAGCCTCCGAATACATGGATGGCTTTGAATACTCTGGTAATGCTGACAACTCTGATGTCCAGTATTTGTAACGCGCAAACAATTACCCGAGGGTGTCAAGGTGCTGAGGGCCGTCGGGAAGATTAAGCGAACTATTGCCCAGAGTCACATGGTGCTGGGCTGATCTCCCGCTGGGTATGGAACTATCAGCCCCTGGGTTTCGGAGTCAGCTTCCCTGAAAGCTGCGCCACACCTCTACCCTACGGAAGGTGTGATGTGGCTCGCTGACAACAATGCACTGCTTGCAGATGTGAGATACTACAACCAACATCATTGTCTTCTTCCTATATAACACTACTATGCACATGCAGCAGTAGCTAAGATAAGCAAATAACTGTTAGATTCCATACTAAGGAAATGTACGCTAACTAGAACTCATATTTATACATATGTGCAGCAAGCTTCGTTATTCATGCAGAACGTTTTACAGTACCCGCATATGTGAATGTCTGTATCAATGATTTGGGATACAATCTAAAAAATACAAGATTTTCACACAAAAATCTATTTAAAATGCTGTCTTGCCATGGAGTAAACCTTCTTTTTCAGTTACAGAAAACATTCTGTCTTCTAATGTGTCAAGCATATGTATGATATGTTCCTTGACCAGCTATATGATAAAACACAGCACCCAAATCATGTGTACTTGCCTCCATCTTGGCAATGCACCTTAGTGCAGGATCAAAATTCTTTAGGTTGCAGTTCTACAGTATGTTTTTTGATCACCTCGAAATACACTTGATGGTGAGCATTCTACCCAAAATCAGTTCCCTTTTTATAAAGTTGTTTCATTGGTTCAGCTTCTTGAATGAAATCGGTTAGAAATTCAGAATATTGTACACGCATGTCCAGAAAAGGAATCAACTGAATGTGGAACATTTTAATAGAGTGCAACAGAGAGGGTTTAAAAAGAATGCCTTCTTCTGATATTGTTAGCCACAAATATTCAAGTTTCTATATTTGAGGATATATTTTTCTTATTTCTGTGTCATACCTATACACTTTAAAATACTAGAACCATAAGGTGATATGGTCAGTGTCATTTGTGCCATGTACAAATCCATTGCTTTGGAATATGGAGATGCCTCGTACACCATAGAGATGATGGTACTTTGCCTTCCTCTTTGGAATGTTCTGAAGGCTAAAGCAAAGCCAGAGAGCTTTGTTGTGAATGTACACACTTCATCTTCGGTCACAAAGTCATTAAATCTCTCAATTCCCTCCACAGCAACACTTGCTAATATGCAGAATTTAACTTGTTTTTTACGTTGTGCACTTGTCCTTAAATTTAATACTACACCAATATTCACGAACACAGGTAATGTTCTTATATACACCATGTTTAATGCTGGCTTTAAAGGTAATTGTTTGTATGTTCATACTTTCAAACATCCTCCTAGAAATATTGGTAATTAGTAATTGGATACTTTGAATCCACCAAATATTTGATGCTCCAATTTTGTATAGTGATAGTACACATGGTTTCTACTACTAATTGATCCAATTGTTCATTCACTTTATGTTTTTTGTCAGCCACATAAGCCTTTGCCTCCATTCAAACAGTTCTATATATTCACAGTTCCTAGGTTAATTTCCTCACACAGGCTATAACTTAGCTTGTATGCCAAACAGTGCTACTATATGCCAAGAGCATCCATAACAGACATCATGACATATGGATGCCTTTCCTTGGCTTTCCTAGATGACGCCACTCTCCACTTTTCTTTAGCTGTGACATCGCCGAAGCACTGTATTACGGTTAAGTATTTGGATGACTCCATCATTTCCCCTTGCCAGATTAGGCTAGCAGCCTGCCTTCCCTCCTCTTGCTGTAGCAATGCACTAACATGTGTTTATTTGTTATCTGACTCGTGAACGTTTCATGCACATTGCCAAAAGAATATAATGCACCAACATAATCTTCCACTGCTTCGGAGCTTGTTGGTACCTTGTGTAGAACCTGTGTCTTTCTACAAAAATATAGGTTCACACACAATGTAGATTTGCATATGAGCCACCGTCTGTTCCTAAATATCTGACTTCTGTTACGTGTGACCTGGTACTTGCTCATGCAGGTGATCAAATATTTTCTGACGTTCAACACAAAACCAGTAATAAAAGTGTGGCAAATATAAGATCTGCTGGAATCTCCCTTCCCTCAATCACCTTAAGATAATTATCCAAGCTTCTATATCAACTTTTCCTCTTTTGTTGAGACTTCCCAGGAGCTAGGTAAAATGGGACTGGGCTAAAACATTGCATTCTTCTCTCTCTCTCTTTTATTAAAATATATTTTTGTTGGTATTTTGTTTTATGGTACGGCATTTAAGCCCAAAGACGATGACATAACACATGTATACGAACACACACCCACACACACCCACACACACCCCCACACACACACCCATTCAGTCTATTGAATGCCTTCTCTGCGTCTGGCGACAGAAGGGGCATTTGTGTATTAGAACTTGTGGCTACCAGACAAAGATCCATCACCAAAAGGATATTGCTCGCCTTCATATTATGAATTCAGATTGTGTGAGTTGAATAATGCTAGGACACACGTTCTCAATTTGTCGGACCAGGACCTTGGTATACATTTTTACATTGATATTCAAAAAAGCTATTGGCCTATAAGTTCTACATTGCTCAGGATCATTTAAGACTTGAAGATCAGGGAAGTTTTTGCATCCATCATGGCTTCGTTATCTCTTCTGTCACCAAGAATGAATTAGTACGAGAAAGAGGTAGCACCAATTTCTCCTTAAAAGCTTTACAAAAAGAGGTAGTGTATCCATCTGGTATCTTATTGCTGGGGACATCTTTATTAGCTTATAGCAATTCACGGTGAGCAGTAGGTACTTGTAAAGTGTTCAAGCAGGGCTGAGGAAATGTTTTTAGAAATTTCTGTCTTTCAAATACGCTAATTGTACCAGTTTTGGGACATTTTTCCTAGAATTAAGTGTGAATTGAAGTCAATATAAAATATCTGTATAATGTCTGTGGACTTGGTTTATCTAAAGCCCTGTGGTACTGGAACAACTTTTATAACGTTTCTAATTTGGTTAGTTTTAATTTTGAATGCAATGACCCTTTTGGCTTTATTGCCTTTTGTTTTATAATACCATTGTTTAGTTCACAGTATGTTACGCTCCCTTGGACCCATTATTATCTGTTCCAATTCCTCTATTAGTATCTGCTGTTACATTTAAGTTTTACGGGAACATGTGAGTTCATGTTCCAACTTCAAGGAGGAGATATCCCTTTCCAGTGCTAACTTATGAGCTCTGATTCTTGTAAAAAAGAAAATTGTGGTATGTGCCATAAGCTCCACCAGTCCCCTCAATAATTGCATTTGCTGTGTCCCATTTCACCCAGAGAGATATGATATTTCATCATTCTCCTGGAGAAAATGATCTAAGGCTTCTCGAATACTGTCTCTCACCAACGGGTCCTTGAAAGCAATGCATTCATGCACCACCATTTCTGGAAAGGATTTCTATCATATTGGGGATGCCTCCCTCTCAGCCCTCATCTGCATGCCTCTCCAATTGGGCCAATTACTTCTAGTTCAGCAGTTGCCTAATGGATCTTTGCTGTTTAGGATTCCACTGAACATGCACAACTCGCATCATCACTGGAGGTCATCTGACCGTCTTCCAGGGCTTTGAAATCCTCACCCCTCTTGAGTTTCAGTATTAATTCTGCTTCATCTGCGGTATAAACCATGTGTCGTTTGGTCTAAAGGGAAAATAAAAGTCTAACTGGGAACCCCAAAGAGGAAGGAATTTTATGGTAGCTTAAATAAGTGTAGTATTGTGCATACTCTTTATTTATTATTGTGTAAGTTGCTTTGTTATAATGTTTTCTGATACATGTGATATCGGGGTAGAAACACTAGAGCCAGGAAACGGTGTTTGTTGCCTCAAACAAGTATTTATTTCAGAAAGATTAAGTCCAGAACAAGGCCCCCAGCCAACGCCATTTGCTCAGGAGAAAGCCCAGAGGTTCTGATCTTTCTCCTGGCAACTAGAGGTGGAATGTGGAACAAATAAACACTCTACAATAAGAAGAAAAGAAATACTAAGGCATTACAGTAAAACATTATAGCAAAGCAACTTACACAATAATAAATAAAGAGTATGCATGATACTACAATAAGTTGTTACAATCTAAAACTCCTTTGTTTAGCTAAGGTGTGGGAGGATACTGTAATGAAGTAGGTACACCGGTAGAAGGTTGAAGTAGGTTGATTTATTCAGCAAGAAGACTTAAGCAGGTAAAATAACACATCCTATCCACACAGAGCTGGAAGCAACTGCCCTCCAGGAACCAAGTGGAACTAACCTTCTAGAACAAAGAGCATAATGACTCGCAGGTCATTCTTGAAGTGGAGAAGGGAATGTGATGTTGCATAAAACATTCTGCAGTAAGAGACAAGATCATTATACATCTTTCCCCTTTCGGAAGAAATAGAAAAGAGTTGAGAGCGCAGAGAGAGCGTAGGAGGAGAAGAAAGAGAAAAGAAAATAAATAAAACCCAAACCACCAAAAGCCCAAACGTTAATGCAAAACAAAATCATTGAGTTTTGTTGGGAGCTTTCTAACACGCACACACTTTCTTAAGATTGGCAAAACATCAGGAGAACCATTACAAGTAACAAGCAGATTAGGTGCGGGTGCAATTCTGTTAAGATTCCAGATGCGACCATCACTTAATTTGACAGCATTTAAGAACAGTTTTTTAACCACATAAGGCGTGGAAAACTTTGAAGTGTCAGAGGATCTTTGAGGAAGGCGAACTCTCACTCTGTCACCCACACGCACGCAAGTGTGTGTGACTGCATGCCTATAGTCAAAGTATGCCTTCCTCTTAGCAACTTTCAAGTCTTGACTGGCTTGCCAAGAAGCTGAATCAGGATCTGTGCTGCCCTCTCGAGACTCCTTTGTAGAATTAGGAGACAAATTCATCTCATCATTCAGAACAAGGATTTATACTCTCGTCTCTCATCCATGATTGAAACATACAGGTATTAGGTTTTCTACCATGGCAGAGCTTCAAGGTGAACCAAGGATGTTGTCGAATGATGAGTAAGACGGTAAAGCATTACTCTGTCTTGGATCTCTGCTTTCCATTTCTTGTTTTGAGATCTAGCCAGCTGAATGGAATCTTTGAGCACACGATTGAACGTCTCTACCATCCCGTTAGTTTCTGGTTTATAGACGACACAGCGTTTGTGTCTGATCCCATTCTTTGTAACATAGATTTACATCTCTTTTGAAACCAGCTGGACCCCATTGTCAGGAAGGAGGCAATCAGGAAAACCCTCACGAGAAAAGATCTCATCTAGAAATTTGATGACCTATTTAGTCTCAATACTTTGGCAAACTTTAATCTGCAGCCATCTCGAAAACAGGTCAATTAAGACTAAGATAAATGACTGACCAGAATTACTAGAAATGGGGCCTAGAAGATCCAGAGCTACTTCTTGCCAGCAACAAGTGGGAGCCTCGCGTACAGCCATAGGTTGTACTCTAGTTTTATATATTTTATCAGAAGAGTTGCACTCCTGACAGTCTCTTATCATACATTCAACTAACAGATCAATTCCAGGCCACCAGAAGTGAACACAAATTCTCTCTTTCATTTTAGAGATACCCTGGTGTCCCCGATGAGCTTGTTGATCGATTTTCTCCCTGATGGAAACAGGTGGAACTAATCTAGTGCCTCTCCGAAGTAAACCTGAGGAGACGGACAACTCATGTCGTACGTTGCAAAATGTCCTCGTCTCCTCATCAAGACTTTTTATACCCTTCCAACCTACAGTTACCAACTCACAAACTTTAAGAATGACTAGATCATTTGTCATGCTAGATTTCCACTGATCCTCGCTCAAGACACCATCCGTCACTTCATAGACTTTATAATCATCAAACTCACATGCCTCACCTAACCTATCACACATGTCACCTGAGTCATTCCTTACAAGGTGGGACAAACAATCGAAAACTTTGTTTTGTGTACCCGGTATGTGATGGACAACAAAATCAAAGTGCTGTAAAGCTACAATACATTTGGTGATTCTAGAGGAGACAGCATCAAGACTCTTTTTTATAAATAAGTCTTTAAAGGGTTTGTGGTCAGACTGTACCGTAAAGGAGCTTCCCCATAGGAACTTTTCAAGTTTCTTAATCGCCTAGAATATGCAGAGTGTTTCCTTCTCTGTTACTGAATATTATAACTCAGGCCCTATGAGAGCTCTTGATAGGAACATTATAGTTTTTTCATGACCACCTTTAACTTGCTTAAGAACAGCCCCAAGTCCTTTAGAACTAGCCTCAGTAACGAGTAGGGAAGATGCAGAGGTATCAAAGCTGTGAAGTGAAGGAGCTTCACCCAAGGCTCTCTTTAAATCATCAAATTATTCTTGACATTCCTCAGCCCATTTAAATCGTGCACCTTTCTTTAGAAGTGTTCTGAGAGTGCAGGTACGAGAGGCAAATTGAGGAACAAATTTGTTATAATATTCTGCCATCCCTAAGAAGGTGACAAGCTCACCTCTGGTTTGATGTACAGGGAAATCAGCAATAGTTTTCACTAACTTGTCCTTAGGTTTGACCCCTTCCTTAGATAGCTTGTGACCTAAGTAGTCAATTTCATCAAGATTGAATCTACACTTACTCTCACGTAGTGTCAGACCACGTGATTTAAAATGATCCAGTACTGCTTTGAGCCTTTCCTCGTGGGTATTTTGAGAAGGGCAGTGGGCTAACACATCGTCTTGATATATTTTAACGCCGGGCAGCCCCTGTAAGAGATCTTCCACGGCTCTCTGGAATACAGATACTGCTAAATTAAGTCCTAACGGAAGTCTAGTAAATTTGTAAGTGTGGAACAGCGTTATGAAAGATGTGAGATTTTATGACTCAGGGTCGATCTTAATTTGGTGATACGTGGCCCTGAGGTCGAGTATAGAAAATACTTCAGCTCCCGACAGTTTATTAAGCATCTCCGCAATGTTGGGGAGAGGATACCTATCAGGTACGACTGCGGGAATGAGAGAGCGTAGGTCTACACAAAGTTTAATCTCACCTGAGGCCTTTCAAGCAAGAACCTCTGGGGCTAACCAATCACTTGCCTCAGTTTTTACAATGATGCCTTCCTTGAGTAATTTTTTTAACTCATTCTCCATAGAATCGCTCAGAGCTAAAGGTACATGCCGCACCTTGCAAGTTACCTGGATGGAGTCAGGTTTCAAGATGATCTTGTGAGTGTAGTCGGATAAACAACCTAAGCGCTCACTAAAGACTTCTTTGAATTCAGAGCAAAGCGTGTCTACCGGATCTACTTTGGTGAGTTCAGGTGTAGAGGAAGGTGCATGTCCGGAGATATGTTTTTTTTTATAGAGTCTCTAGGTTTTTCTCTCAAGATAATGCACAGATTGCCACCAGGAATTAACATGACACCTATTTCAGCCTGATGAATCCAACTCACTATACTATCCCCTTTTGAAGAGATATATATCTTCCCAGCTGTAAGTCTATTCTCAAACTCAATCTCACCTTCAAAGTAACCAAACAGCTTGATAGGTTGCCCTCCGAATGCAAGAGGCCTTATGTCAGGTTTCAAAACTTTCACTTTTCCCATAAGAAAGACATTGTAAAAAGACTTCGGATTAAAGTGATTTTGGCTCCCGAGTCAAAAAGTATTTTAACCGGATGACCATTTATAAGGACACTGTCGACAGGACTTGAGCACTTAACCTGGGCAACATGTGTCAAAATCTCACCACATCTCACTGGTCATCTGTCGCGTGCCAACATTCTGGACGACACCCAGAATGGTTTTCGGGCTGGCCACAGTACGGAGACAGCACTGTTATCTATGGTCGAGCACCTGCGGGTAGTTCTGGATGCAGGTCAAACGGCGGCGCTTGTTTTGTTAGACCTAAGCGCCGCCTTTGACACGGTCTCCCATGATATTCTCCTGCAACGTCTTGAGGAGATAGGGGTGATCGGCACTGCAGACCAGTGGTTCCGTTCGTTTCTCAGGGATCGTTCCTTCTGTGTGGCGTCCCCGCCCTACCAGTCCAAATGTCATCCTCTGTCTCTTGGGGTCCCACAGGGTTCCTCACTGAGCCCCACGTTGTTTAACATCTACGTGAGGCCGCTGGCTGAGGTTGTGAAGCTCTGTGGTATGACCATGGTGTCGTACGCAGATGACACCCAGCTAGCGGCCACGATCAGCGGGGACTCTGGGGTGGATGCCCCAAGATTCAGGGAAGGACTCATGGCGGTGGCTGGTTGGATGACGTCCAACTGTCTCCAACTAAACGCCAAAAAAACGGAGGTGATGATCTTTGGGAAGCGGACGGACCTATGGGGAGATACTTGGTGGCCCTCTGAGCTGGGGCCGACCCCCACTCCGGTTGCGGAGATCAAAAACCTTGGTGTTTGGCTGGACCCTTCCCTCAACTTCGTTGGCCACACCAAAAGGACGGCGGCGTGCTGCTTCAGCATCCTGCGCAATCTGCGCCCTGCCCTTAAATACTTCGATGCCGCAACTCGTCAATTGGTGGTGCAAGCAACGGTTTTGGCTCGGTTGGACTATGCCAGCTCCCTTTTTATAGGATTAAACCAGGCTGAGTTAACCCGACTTCAAAGAGTGCAGAACGCTGCGGCCAGAGCAATCGTAGGTCTTCCTAGGTTTTGCTCGGCCGGTCCATCTTTGCGAGCCTTGCATTGGTTACCCGTTAGGCAGCGGATCCACTTTAAAGTTTTGTGCCTTTCCTTCAAGATTCTGAAGGGCCTATCGCCTCCCTTACTGCACCAACTTTTGCGCCCCTATATCCCGGGCCGCATTCTGCGCTCGCTGGACCAAGAATTAGCGGTAGCCCCTCGGTTCAAACTCAGTCGGGTGGGGGGTCGCTCTTTTAAGGTGCGGGCAGCCGCACTCTGGAACGCTCTCCCTTTGAAACTCCGGACCTTTGGTGACTTGCTTTCCTTCCGCAAGGCCGCTAAAACCCATTTATTTTCTGAGCTTTGTTAAATCCTTCACTCCCCAATTTCTTAATAATTATTTCTGTTCCCCAGTTGTGTTGTGTTCGCCACCTTGTCGGTGCGCCGGGACGCTCCTTCGCTGGAGCAGCCGTGCGCAATACAAATAGCACTAACATAACATAATATAACATAACATAACAATGTTGATCATCAGAACTAGATTCAGATTCATCATGTATCCAAACCTCTTTAACACGTTTTTTAAAAATTCTTTTGTTGTCTGCAAACCTTGGCCAAGAGACTCACTTTTCCGCAATTGAGGCATTTTGCATTTATTGCAGGGCAAGACTTATCAATAGCTAGATGGCCAATATTGTCACAACAATAGCATTTTCCAGGGAATGTATCCAACCATTGTCGCCAGTGTAATGAAGTAGGTACACCGGTAGAAGGTTGAAGTAGATTGATTTATTCAGCACGAAGAGTTAAGCAGTTAAAATAACACATCCTATCCACAAAGAGCTGGAAGCAACTGCCCTCCAGGAACCAAGTGTAACTAACCTTCTAGAACAAATAACATAATTACATGCAGGTCATTCTTGAAGTGGAGAAGGGAATGTGATGATGCATAAAACATTCTGAAGTAAGAGTCAAGATCATTACAGATACGTCTTTGAATATCAATATATTTCTGTCTTCATAATATTCTCCAAGTTCGTAGCTGCTAAAATATCTCCTCAGGAATCCTGGTCAAGACGTCAGGTGTGAAGTTCTTCATACTCTGAAATTCTGACTAGACCTTACGTGGCCTATCAAAGAGGATCTCAATATATTCTGGGGCAACTAGTATCTTACAAAACTGCTTTCGTATATGAACCATGAACTAAGAGTCTAGGATGCCAGTAATGATACCCCCTAGGTGAAGATTGTGGCAGCAAATGCAATTTTCCTTATCATCCACATTATACATCACAGAACATTGCACTCTTTCCAGGTCTGTCACCCTCTCAAAGAAAGTATCTGTGGCATCTATTTGTTTCACTCTCTCTTTAGTTTCTGTAAATAATGGTACAAGGCACTAATGGATTTAATGATTTCCTGCTTTAATGTAGTCATTTCTTTTTTAAATTATTGCATCAACATATGAAAGTCAAGTTTCATTACCGGTGCTAGTAATTCAAGTGGGCATGTATTTGTTACAAGGGTGAGATGACGTTTTCATAAACATTAGTACCACATACAGAGTACTATTCTGTAAAGATAAACATTCTGAAGATGGCCGACCAAACTCAGCTAATGTTCAGTATTGTATCTATTAGGTTTTCATAATGCATATTGCAGTAAATCATACAACGTACTAAATTGTACTATCAGATTGATGTCACAGTATTTTTTTTTATAAGCAAATTTTTATTGATTTTTAAAACACCTGAACAATCCAGCAAATACACGGAAATCACAAGTATGAATTCATTCGCACAAGCACTGTACCCCCCAATCACGTTCCCCATAAAAAAGTACATAGATGGAATCTGAATCAGGTTAAGCCAGACCCTCCACATTCCCCAACCACTTCACCCACACTCTATGGTATTTCTTAATGCATCCCTTAGCTTTATACAGGGCTTTCTCCTGGGTCGCGCACCAGTCCACCCCTCTTCGCCACCTCTCCAGAGTGGGTGGGTCAGGGCTTATCCAAGCTGCCACAATGTCCCGCTTGGCCACCACCATACCTGTGTTGAAAATCGCCTTATCATTCCTGGACCCATCCAGCACATCAGTGATCCCCAGCAAGGAATGACGTGGGTCGTGAGGAACCTCCCAGCCCAGTACCTCCGTTAGCTCCACTTCAATGGACCCCCAGAACTGCCCCAGGAGGGGGCACAACCAAACCATATGGAGGAAGTCGCCGCACATGACGTGTCCGGGCGTAAACCCGCTCTATACAGGCGCAGGGGAGTGAGGTACGCAGCATGTAAATAGTAGAGCTGAACCAGCTTGAGTTTGGCAGAGACAGTGACTATTCTGGGGGCCATAAGGGCATCACGCCAGTCCACCTCATCAAGGGGGCCCACCCAATCCACTCATTGATCCCTCAGCTTGTCTAGGGATTCGGGATCGTTGTTAATGAGGGTGCGGTAAATACAGGAAGGCCCTACCCAAGTCTCCCAACATTGTTTGGGCCTCAGTGGGACTGTATTCAGGGAGACTCGTGTCATACCCAATATGCATGTGGAGGGCGTGTCTCAGTTGCAAATATTTATAAAACTGGGATGAGTATTTGTATTTGTATTTACTTTATTTGTAAAGCGCTAACATTCATCCTGAA
Source organism: Lissotriton vulgaris (assembly GCF_964263255.1). Taxonomy (NCBI): domain Eukaryota; kingdom Metazoa; phylum Chordata; class Amphibia; order Caudata; family Salamandridae; genus Lissotriton; species Lissotriton vulgaris. Next base: position 733,049,583 of record NC_141691.1, on the reverse strand, counting down.
AGGACATCACGGCGCTGAGAAAGAATTGCAAGTGACTTAACGACAGCACTAATTGGAAATTATTGATCTGGCCTGGGGAAAAGGAATGTAGGGAGTAACGAGTTCGGAGCTCATGGAAGGACAGCATACAGCCCCTTGCCCATATTTCCCCTAGCTGGGAGATGCCAATAAGGTCCCAGGTTCTGAACCCCCTCAATCCACTAACCTCCCGGAGCCAAGCCCCTTGCCAGGGAGGAGTACATTGGGTCAATTTCCACGTCCATCCAGGCCAACAACGTAGAGAGTGTCACATCCGGCATTCGGGTCAGAATGAGCCCCCGTACATCATGTTCTGGATGTCTGTGTGCCCCAGTTGGCTCAGTTCAAGCCTGTAGGCTGGATCCCACCAGTCCCCATTGAACCAGTCGTGAATGACCAGTAGACCCACTGCCAAAAAGTACAAATATGTGTGCGTCATCCCCATACCGCCATCGTAAGTGGGAATCTGACAGGTCGACAGAGCCACTCTGGCCCGTCCTCTCCAGAGAAACTTGGTGGTTAGGCTGTCCAGTGATGTCACAGTATTTTAACACCTAGTCTCACTGTTTCCCTCCAATGTGCAGTGTATATACAAATGTCTCACATGTATGTGTCGTAATAATCTACATCATGCATTAGTCTACAAATTCAATGTATGTGCTTTGTGCACTTTGCACTCTCCACATCAGTGACCTGATAAATGAATATCTGTTATTTACAGGTGCAAAGACATGCACATGCAGCTACCAGTGTTGCAATGTAGTAGCTATATTGTCTGAAGAACACACACATGTACATACACAGGCCTGGCATTACGGCCAGGCTCACACTCCCATACACAGTGCACACTGATCACAGTTGTGACTTTTTACACCAAGGCGTAACACGCTTATTGCCCTCAAAATTGATGCATAATGCATTTCCAGTGTGGAGGGAAAGTTTGTTTTGCTGGTACCAATAATACCCGACTCATTCGTCTGTCTGTGAAGACTTCCTTGTAGATATGTTTGAAGATTTTTCATTAGTAGACTCTACACACACCTCCGAGATACTTTACATAATTGTGTCCGGCTTCCATGGTGATCTTGGCCGTTACCCTGAGTAAATGTTCATATATGAAGCTGGTTCACTAGAATTTCACACGTGGCTCTTTCTTCAGTTCCGCTGACTCAGGCCAAAGAGCACAACAACTAACAGCATTTATCAGAGAGCTGAAATTCCAAGAGATGGTCTGCCAGAGCGGATTACCTGAACTGACAAGCCTGAACCCTCTAATTCAAACATCCTGCGTTACACGTAATGGTCCCAATAGAACATTTAAAACAAATTAATTACAGGCTAACCCTCTGCTGCCCCCTACAAAATTGAAATTTTTTGCTCTCCCATAGGTCGCCTATAAAAAGCTCTTTACACTCCGTGTTAGCGTGACCACATGTCTTGGGTTTCCTGGGGCAATACACTTGCTTTCGCCACCCCTCCCATGTAAATTGCATAACAAACACAACTGCAACAATGCATCTCCCTCACTCATGCAGGCTAGCAGTAGGTCACCAGAACCTAGATGCTCTTCCTGTTTTGCTTCCAGTCCTTCGACAATTAGTAAAATTGACTGCCACATAATGATGATACTTCTACATGTACTTTAGAACCCTGCATTTTTCTGTGAAGCGTGGATAATGTGTAAGTGGAAATTACTTTTGCTTGTCTAGTTTCAAATTAAAAAAGTATTATTGTAAAACATGTTATTTATCCTTCCATAATTAATTATAATATGTAAATTGTTTTCAGTCTGTAAAATTGATTTCAAATAGGGAATCCATGAAATTTTTAACATATGCCCCAAGTTGATTAATCATATACATTAAGAGTTTGTGATTTAATTGTTTGCCTGATTAAATATCTCTCCTGATCCTAAGGTTTTGTAAGTTGTGATTATTTTATATGTTGGTTACTCATTGCGCCAAAAAGTGACATTTTATCAATGCCAACAGATTTTTGTAATAAACAGAGGTATTCATTTTTCCTCGTACTTTAAAAGTGTTTAATATGAAAAAGGAAAATGATTGAGTACAATTCACCCCATCAAGTGTTGTTTTCTACAGGTAGAGAGTGCAAAGGAGCACATTTAATATCTCTGTAGTCTGATGCATGCTCATTTGGGTAGCTTTGTGGGGTTAGATGTGTTGAAAGTTTTTGGTACTTGATGTTGGCGAGGAGTTATGAAATCACTATGCAAAGATGAAACATACATACCCACCAAAGAAGGGCTTAAATGTACACAGTTGTCTAATGACCATGTTCTTCAGAAAGCTCCTAATTAGCAACAGGTTGCAGTAGGGTACAGTGAGATGAAGACCGCAATGCAACAAACGTTGAATTTAGTGTTAAGAGTTCCTATGTGAGGTCCAAAAGCCTAGAGTTCCACAATGTATTAGCGAATACCTAAAAGTTAGTTGCTGGTATTAGACATGCCTATAGAACAAAGGCTTGGCTTAGTGTCCCGAAGAAATATAGGGCCAAATGTATGAAACGCAATTTGCGATATTGACCGAATCGCAAATTAGTAATTGCTGTTTGGTTGATACAATAATTTGTTGGGAAACGCTTACTGAATCCGTATGAATCGCATTTGCTGTTTATCAGATCGCATCTTGCTGCTCAGTAAATTGTGAATCGAGTTACAATTAGCAAAAGTCACCTTTTGCCAGTTAATGATGACCTCACAAACATGAGGTATTACACTGCATGCTTATTTAAGTACTGGAGAGAACTCAGGCTGGATAGTGATTTCATAATTCATAAAAACTTTTCCCTTTTTTGAGCCATCCAGAAATGTCTTGGGATTATCCTGAGCGGGCCGCTTTGACACTCCGCTCAGGACAGGGAGTCTGCTGTTTCCCCAATCCGGCTGTTCAATACAGCCTGGTAGGAGAAACCTAAGTGCGCATGTGTGTTTGGCCTGAGACGGCCAGCCAAACATACAGTCTTCCTCCCCCCTTCCATACTACGACCCCACCCTTCCCTGCACACGCTGGCTCATGGCAGACAAATGAAAAAAACATTATATTTTTTTATTTTTCACCTGCTGGCTCTGAGTCAGTGGGGCGATGCTCCTCCGCCAGTGTGGAGGAGCCGCCCCTGGTGTGCATGGAGTTTGGGATAAGGCCACGTGGATCGATTGTTGTTAAAATGAAAGCAACCCATGTGATATCTTTTTTTTAGATTGTTTCAACGTGATTTTTATTTGGTATTCTAGCCAATGTTTTATCATTGTAAAGTAAATTATCCATCTGCAGATATTTCTTGAATTAACCTTCTTTATCCCTCTTTGTGGCACAGACGAATTAAAACATATATTTATAGTCACCAAAATATTTTGAATTATGTTAAAAGTAATACAAGAGCTCTGCTCAAAAGAAGATCATTCTCAAATATTTGATATCTTGAAGCACAGCTTGGTTCATCAGTAAGTAAAATCTGATTGAACAGGCAATGCGAGACTGTTTTACAAGGAAAGGAAAGGGAAGAAAGATACTAAATCTCTTGATAATTCATTATTGTAATTGCTTAGAGGAGAATCATTCTAGTTACAATTGACAAGTTGAGAGACAGTAAGATAAAAATCAGACACAATTTCAGAATAAATGCTTTACACAAGGTACTCCTAACTTATAAAACATCTTACATAAATTAATCTGCAGCCCCCCCCCCACATTCTTGCTTTTTTCGTGTTATCCTGGGAACTCACCCCTTCAAACACCCATGCAAATAAAATAAAATGTATTTTTTCAGTGGCCTACGCTACATGCTAGTTCTATCAGGTCACCCCCATAATTGTGAAGCAGTGGGTCTTCACACCCCTGGCCCCTGGTGCCACAGCTCCTGCTGCACTAATAATAGACTTGGCCACTGTCAGTCAAATGAAAGTTATAGGCACTTAGCCTGCGGGTAGGTCAATAATGTATATAGTTGGCATTTAATAACATGTACAGGCTACTGCAATGGGCCATAATGCCATAAAATGTCTGTGGTGCAATTCTGTGTGTCTTAACAACCCATATAGTTTATAAACGTATCTCTCCAGTTGTGGGAAATTAGTTTTTCTGCCAGGTACTACGATTAGGGGAACAGAGTAATTAGAAATAGGGTTGCTCTAGTAGTAACAGTAGGGGGAAGCCCAGTTTAGTATGTTACATTCTGTACAAATCTGTTTAGGGTAAAAACTAAGTAAAACTTGAATAACTTTTCTTAATCGCTGCCATTTGCATTCTTAGATATTTGAAATGATCTGTGTTTGTTCGCAGTCAGCATTTTCTCTGTATTGCTTCCTCCCAAACTTTCACATCTTGCTTCTGCCTGCATCTTTCGGCAGACAATAACATCTATTAATCTAAGCAGTAAAAGGTATATTGATATTGTTCCCTATGTGTGAGGTTCTATCAGTTGAACTTGCTTGTCCACATAGAGAAAGATTTGGCCCTCATATCCTCTAGACCATTATATAGTTTTCGGATTGGGTTTCTAAATTTAGGCTCAAAATGAGGAATGGACCAAAGAAGTAAGTCCTTTTCGGTCCTTTGCTCTAGTGACATAATTTTCATGCATGTCATTTGCTTCCAACTGAGTCATTAGTTCTTGATGTAACAGAATGACCTATTTCAGTTATTTAATTCATAATTTCTCAATGCCCTTAAGCATTTAGTCACAATATAGGGAATACATTTGCTTTTTGGCATCTGTTGAGAAGCATAAGAGGCATTTGAGCTTGTCTTGAGTTGATAAGTTAATATGTAGGCTTAAAAATTTAAATATTGACTCTAGTTGACCCATTCAGAAATTAACATAATTTGGTGTTATGTCTTAGCTCTGGTGAAACACTTTTCAATATGTATGCTAGCATTGTTTTATTATTTTTTCCAGCATTTTAGCTTCAACATGTATGAGAGAGATATGTTGACAACAATGACCTTCCAATTCATAGTGCATTTCTATGGGTATCATGATTGTAATTTGCGATTGTCCTGGCAATTATGGTAAAGACTTGATTGCAATGTCAAATTTCCTTTTACATTTATTTAAGTAATTCTTATAGGGATCCATTTGGGTTCTGATTTCTTTTCACTGGTTTGTACTTGTTTTAAGAAGGTTTTTTTAAATCATGTAGTCAATAGTTCTTTCCCAATTTTTCTCTGCCTTCCTGGTTAGGGTGAGAAAGCAAATGACACACAAATGATGGACGGAATACAGAACTAATCAAACATTCACCCCCAGTCAAGAGATCTTGGTTAAATCCATCATTCTTTTGCTAACAATTCCACCCCAGGTTAGACCCAGCCATATGAAAATCAGTCTTGAATATGCTCCTCATGGTATCACCCCTCATCAGCCACTTGCACTAGCTTGGGACATTTCCTCTCCCCTCCAAACCTTATGAGACCAGATCTGTTACTTCTTTGAAGAGAAAATACATGCCCTTCAACAAGGCTTCCCAACTAGCATGCCCCCTTTTGATTGTGTTACATTCGATAACCTCTTAAAGGCTGGAATCGCAACTCTGGCGGCCTTTCAGGAGATTTCACTCTCACAGGCACGACAGGCCATCCACTCATGCAAATCTGGTTCTCCTAAAGACCCTTGCTCCCCAGCTGTTCTTCATAAAGCTGTTGACACACACCATCAACCCTTTTATCAATAACATTTTTAACACCTCATTATCATTGGCTGTGGGCACCCCTGATTGGAAACTGGCAGTTGTGAAACCCCTGCAAAAAAAATCTCTTGGAGATCCCACCACACTGTCCAACCTTCGCCCCATCTCCATGATTCTCGCATTGACGAAAATGCTTGAAATATTTGTCAATGGCCAACTAATTTCCTTTCTGGAAAATTCTAATGCACTTCATCCCTGGCAATTGGGTTTTTGCCTCAAACATTCCACGGAATTAGACAGTAGGGGGGTGGGAGCACACAGCCTCACCTCCCAGCACAGTTCATCCCTTAACATTATGGTAAATGCTGTTCACTTTAAAATTACTTGAGTTTTTGCTGAAGTGATTCACCAAAGTTGGTGTAGGTTAGTGCTGTGAATATCTAGATACATGTGTTTCTGGATATTATCCTTCATCAGTAGAGATACAAAACTAAATTCATCTGTGGTTGCTGAGAAAGCTGCCACAATCCTCCCAGGTCTCAGTACCTATCTCTGGCTCACAGGTGCATCTCCAAAAGCTCGTCAGCTCAATGACTCAAGGGAGCCTTTTCAAACATAAGGGGCATGGGAGCAGACTTCTTCACCTCCTTGCACAGGTCACTCCTTAGCAAAGGGTTCCAGGGAGACCTCAAGTCCACCAGAGAGGTGACTTTACTCTTGCACTCTATCACCTCAAATGGTCCAGTCCACTTGTCCTGCACAAGGCTCAACTGGGGCCATGACCCACACTTGCTGGCCAAGCTGAAACTCGATCAGAGTGGCATTCTGACTGTACCACTTCTTCATCTCTTCCTGGCTGGCTTCCATATTCACCTGCGTGAGTTGTCTGAAGTGCTTAGTCCGGTTCCTGAAGGCCAGCAGGTAGCTATATCAACCTGGGGAAGTTTACTGGGTGCTTTCTCTCAGCCTTTGACCAGACTCAGATGTCCTCTCACAGGATGCTCATACAATAGCTCAAAGGGACTGAACTCTAAGGACTTCTGTGTTACCTCTATGTAAGCAAACAATAGGCATAGTAAGAGGACGTCCCACTTACGCCTCATGGGTTCACCAAGACCCATAATCATGCCCTTCAGGGTGCGGTTGAATCTCTCAACCAGCTCATTTCCTTGTGGGTGATAAGGAGTGGTGAACGTATAGACAATACCGCACTTCTGCCACAGGGATTTCATATACCTCCATATGAAATTGGTCCCCCGGTCAAACACCACCTCTCTAGGGAACCCCACTTGGGAGAAGATCCCCATCAACGCTCGACTCACCACAAGGGCCGTCATAGTCCGAAGAGGGATGGCCTCGGGGTACTGGGTTGCATGGTCCACCAAGACCAGGATGAACCTGTTGCCCATGGCTGCATTGGGGTCCAGAGGCCCTACAATGTTGATGCTCACCCTCATGAATGGGGTGCTGATGACAGGGAAAGGTTGGAGGGGAACCTTGCACTTCCTCCCACTCTTGCCACTTCCCTGGCAAGTCTGGCAAGTCCTACAATGGCTGTCAGAGTCTTTGCACATCCGGGCCAGTAAAAGTGGGTGACAAACCTTTCAAGGATCTTGTCTTGCACCAGATGCCCTGCTAAAGGCACATCATGAGCCAGACCCAGTAGGAAGGCTCTGAAGCGCTGGGATACCACTAGCACACGGGCTGAAGTAGGCTCAGCAACCTTAGGCTCACTATACAGGAGTCCATTCTCCCAGTAAATTCAATGCAATGTGAAATAGGCTGATCACATGCTGCCTGGTTTGCAGCCTGCTGCTTCAAATCAACAATTGAAAGGTATTCCTGCTGCGCCTTGCAGAATTCCTCCCTGGAGGGGCCCCCTTTTTGCTGCCAATGGATTAGCTCAAGCAGGTCCCCCAGTTCGGGCACTTGCTTCCCTGTGGGCTCCAGGGCATTCCCTTCAAAGGTTCGCCTCCTCTCTTTTTGGCAGCCACCTGGGCCATTCTTCCAGGCTCCAGGTCCTCTTGATTGCCCCTACCGGCTGCCATAGACCCAGTGGTCATACGCGGCCACTCAGGCAGACCCAACATCTCCGAATGAGATATACGTTCCAATTTCTCCCAAGGGGAACTTTCCAGATCGTTACCTAGCAGACAGTAAACATGAATGGCTGGCCTCACAACTACGTCGAAGGTTCCTGAGGACCCCCCACCCCCACTCAAAGGGAACCTGTGCCACTTTGCAGAGGCACTCTGAGTTATCAGCTGCAACTACTGTGTAAAGTACGGTGGGGACCATCTGCTCTTCAGACTCTAGCAGACAACTGACAGCTGTCATACTGGCTCGAGTGTCTCTCAGAGCCTGCACTCAATGGCCACTTATGGTCACCCACTGCCCGTATTTCTTAGTGTTAGTGAGCAGGTGGGTCCTTGGGACCATCTCACTGTCTCCTAGTGAGGACAAGGTCAATTCTGTTGGCTCCCCCCCCCTCCCAGGGACCCAACTCCTCCCCCAAGGCTACACTAGTCAACACACGGGGTTGTGCACCTGTGGGTGCGGTGGTGATCTTTTTGGGACTCTTAGGATCCCCTATGAAGTGACACACCTGATCACAAGCATAACACTTGCGGGGACCCTTCTATGCAGGCTTACCTGAAGAAACCCATTGGTTCTTACCACCGGGTGGCTGGGAACCTTTCCCATGGGAATTACTTTGGGGACCTTTTTGGACTCCTTTAGTTTACCCTTGTCCCGCCCCCCACCCTTCTGCTAGGGACCCTTCGCTCCTTGGCAGTCTCCCACATATTATTTGAGGACCCTGGTACCAACTCAGCGGTCCGCCTCCTATCACTCAAATACTGGCTCAGCTCTGGAAAACAGCTACCCGACAAGTGCTCCCATTCCACCAAATCATGGAGACCCTGAAAATCGTTTACCTCACTACCCTTCACCCAGCCATCCAGTGTTCTTCAAAAATAGGAAACATACTCCACCCACGTGCTTGACTCAAGTTTCTTACAGGTCCTAAACACCTGACTGTACAGTTCTGGGGTAAAGCCATGTCTCCTGAATAAGGCTTCTTTCATAGTAGCAGAACACATTTGCACGTTGCTAGGTAAGGCTAGCAAGGTATCCCTTCTTCTGTTACAATGCGGGACCACAACCCCGCTCCCCAGTCTCTCTCAGGGATTCTATGCAGCCTCATTACTACCTAATACCCCCTGAACCACTGACCAATGTCGTCACTCTTGACAAAGTCTTTGATGCCTTCCTTGGGGATGTGCACTCTTCCTTATCCAGTCACTGATGACAAGCTGCCACCATTGGGACTGGACGCCAAACTCTTGGCCTTTATGTCCAGCTCCTTCAAACCTCTCTCATGCGCTGAGAGCATCCTTTTTTCTTTTAGGCCCAGTTTCTGCATCTCTAACTCCAATTCTTTATCCTTCTTTCCCAACCTGAGCTTTGTAAGCTCCAACTCATGCACTCTGCTTCTGTTCCTGTCCCCCAGCCCCTTAGAAGACACACTGCTGCCCTATCTAGAAGGTGCTCTCCCCCCTGGCAGACCCAACAGCCCATCCTGCTGCCTATCCATAATTCTCTGCTTCCACCATAAGATCCCCATCCTGCCCACTGGCATTTATTGATTCCAACCAGGCCCTCAACGCCTTTTGGATTTCCTCTTTTCTGGTGAGGCCTCTCACAGAGATCTTACATTTTTTGCAGATGGATTTTAGTTGAGATACAGTGTAGTTTCCACCCTATCGTCTTCAAACTCAATGATGCTGGCTTGGTCATGGTGAAAATTGGCAGTTCTGAAGTTGCAGAAAAATCAATAAAGAAAAAGTTCCACCTATTTTACATCATGTGATGGTCTGTACTATACTTGTAGTACACACCAATCACTGTATGTAGGGCACACATGCAAGTCCAGATACTCACCGCTTACCACCAATGTTAGAAATGCAGGTCTCTAGTTGGCAATGGTTTGCTCCTTTGTCCAAGTAGGGACCCTTCTTCCTAGTCAGGGTAAGGAGGTTATACTTCTGAAATAACCCCTGCTCACCCCCTTCGTAGCTTGGCACGAGCAGACAGGCTGATCTCTCAGAGGCAGTGTGTAAAGCATTACACATACAGAAATACAGTGAAAACACTACATATTGGACACCACACCAGTTTAGAAAAATACATAATCTTTATGTGAACCAAACAAGACCAAAATGACAAACATCTACAATACAGTAATCAAAATATGACTTTTAAAAGGTAGAAACAGTTCTGTCCATTGCAAACTAAAGTGGCGACACTTTCAACACAAAGTACCTTTGATGTGTCACAATCACAAACAAAAACAGCCCCAGGGAAGATGATGTGTCAGTTCCTTACACCCATGTAAGGTGATGTGCTGGTTCTTTACTTCAGGGGAGGTGATGCGTTGGTTCCTTACTTCCATGCAGGGGAGATGAAGCTTTGGTTCCTTACTGAAGGGGAGGTGATGTGTCAGTTTCTTACTGCTTCCAGAGCATTCTTGTAGACTTGGTACCCCAGTGCGATGCGTGAGGATCGGGGATGTGTCGGTTCTCGATGCAGCGGCTACAACGGCGCTGCCTTGGTTTTTCCAGCCGCCGTCCCACGATGCGTTGGTTCTTGCCGCCACACAGCAGGATCTGCGTCGGAATCACTGTGGTGACCTCAGACTTTGGAGATCGGTGCACAGGATTTGGCGTGCAGCAATTTCTTGAGCCGCGGGAAGGCGTCAGAAACAGGTGCAAATGTGTTGTGCTTCTCATAATAACTTTACTTTTCCAGCTCACAACAGCCGGAACAACCTCCAGAGGCTCAACACAGTCGGAGGCCCCTCTGATGCAGCTACATGGCAGGAGGTGAAGACAGTTTTGTCCAAGGCAGACCAGACTCATTCAGGTGTGAAAGAAATCTCCTCCCCCTACTTTTCTGGTGAGGCCTCTCACAGAGATCTTACATTTCTTGCAGATGGATTTTAGTTGAGATACAGTGTAGGTTTCCACCCTATCTTCTTCGAACTCAAGGATGCTGGCTTGGTCATGGTGAACATTGGCAGTTCTCAAGTTGCAGAAAAATCAAAAAAGAAAAAGTTCCACCAATTTAACGTCACATGATGATCTGTACTATACAAGTAGTGTAAACCAATCACTCTAAGTAGGGCACACATGCAAGTCCAGATCTTCCTCACTGCTTACCACCACTGTTATAAATGCGGGTCTCTAATTGGCAATGGGGTGCTCCTTATTCCAAGTAGGGACCCTTCTTCCTAGTCAGGGTAAGGGGGATACACTTCTAAAATAAACCCTGCTCACCCCTTTGGTAGCTTGGCACGGGCAACAGGCTTATCTCAGAGGCAGTGTGTAAAGCATTACACATACACATCCAGTAATACAGTGAAAACACTACAAATGGACACCACACCAGTTTAGAAAACACATAATCTTTATGTGAACCAAACAAGACCAAAAGGACAAAAATCCACAATACAGTAATCAAAATATGACTTTTAAAAGGTAGAAACAGTTCTGTCCATAGCAAACTAAAGTGGCAACACTTTCAACACAAAGTACCTTGGAAGCGTCACAATCACAAATAAAAACAGCTGCATGGAAGGTGATGCGACAGTTTCTTAGACCCAGGGATGGTGTAATCCTGGATTCCTTGGGATCGGGTAACTCTAACACCACCCTAGAACACCCCTGTTTGTACCTCAAGAATATATAACAAACGTGTCTTAATGATAAAACCAGCTCTTTATTACTGCTTGCTTCTACCAGATGAAACAATATACTATGCTATACATTGTAGGGCTACGGTAGATGTTCCAACCGTCCTCTGCACGAATGCCAGTCCTAGCATTCACCAACAGAGGACACCGTGCTAAGAAATGGCCAACACTGCCACTCGATTATAGAATAAGCTGGTTAGTGCTAGAAAGTCGTCCTCCGCACTCGTGTCAGTCCTGATACGCTCCAACGGAGGGCAAACAAATACAAAAACGAACAGAATTCCAGTATAGTTCCTCGCACTCGATAACCCTCGAGCGGGGACTGGCAGAGTTCAAGAAGGGTACAAAGTCCCAAGCGCTCGATAACCCTCGAGCGGGGACAGGCTACAGTTCAACCCTCCAGTCTGTCTACAGCGCTGGGACGCCTTTGGGTAGCCATCGCGCTTTACAAATTTTCATTCCATTCCATTCCATTCCATTCTGTGAAGGGACGGAGTCCCAAGCGCTCGATAACCCTCGAGCGGTGACAGGCAAAGGTCTGTGAAGGGACGGAGTCCCAAGCGCTCGATAACCCTCGAGCGGGGACTGGCAAAGGTCTGTGAAGGGACGGAGTCCCAAGTGCTCGAGAACCCTCGAGCAGGGACAGGCAAAGTTAGTGGACGGGTCACAAACGCCCGTGAAATGCAGGGTCCTGTTTGTGTCTTGACGCCTTCCGGCAATAGCGTCCTGCGCTTTCACAACTCTCACATGCAATAGATGGTGATGTGCTGGTTCTTTACTTCAGGGTAGGTGATGCGTTGGTTCCTTCCTACCACGCAGGGGAGATGAAGCTTCGGTTCCTTACTGAAGGGGAGGTGATGTGTCAGTTTCTTACTGTGCAGGGTGGTGATGTGTCGTTTTCTTACTGCTTCCCCAGCATTCTTGTAGACTTGGTACCCCGTGCGATGCGTGAGGATCAGGGATGTGTCAGTTCTTGATGTGGCAGCTGCAACGGTGCTGTGTTGATTTCTCCAGCCCCGGTCCCAGGATGCGTTGGTTCTTGCCTCCGCACAGCAGGGCCTGCATTGGAATCAATGTGGTGACCTCAGACTCTGGAGATCGGTGCACAGGAATTAGTGTGCAGCGATTTCACAAGTCGCGGACAGGCGATGCATCGGAAACAGGTGCAAATGTGTTGCGCTTTTCATAGTAATGTTCCTTTTCCAGCTCCCAACAGCAGGAACAACCTCCAGAGCCCCAACACAGTCACAGGCCTCTCTGGTGCAGCTTCACGGCAGGACGTGAAGACAGTATTGCCCAAGGCAGACCAGGCCTATTCAGGTGTGAAAGAGATCTCCCCCCCTACTTTGAATTCAGCCCAGGTCTTTTTAGCCCAGCCCTGACTCACCCTGGAAAGGCAGGACACACCTCATCCCCAAGTGGCTGTCTGTACAGAATGCACATCCCCAGCCCCTGTCACTCCAAAGCCAGACAGTCAATACACAAACCTCGCAGAGGTACACTGGATTGCTAAGCAAGAAAATACACACTTTCTAAAAGTGGTATTTTCAAACCCAGGATATAAAAATCATCCTTACTAAAAGATGCATCTTTATATTCTGAATTCAAAACTCCACTTTCCTATCTTGTTTTCATGGGCAGTTATACTTATAAGGCGTTGTAAGTAAATTCCCCATTCTAACGTGTGGGACAGATAGCCTTTCAATAGTGAAAAATGAAATTGGCAGAATTTCACTATTAGGACATGCCACATACACTGTGCCCTGCCCACAGTGGTACCCTGGGCATACCTTAGGGGTGACTCACATGTAATAAAAGGGAATGTTAGGGCCTGGCAAGTGGATGCACTTTCCAGGTCGACATGGTAGTACTAGAATGTGCACAGACCCTGCAATTGCAGGCTTGAGACCCTTTTGCAAGGCTGCTTGTGTGGGTGGCACTATCAGTGCTGCAAGCCCACTAGCAAAAACCACAGTTGATGGACAGAATGTAGAACAATGTCTTACATTCACCCCAGTACAGAGATCTGGGCCTAAATCCATCGTTTTTTTGCACTCCACACCACCCTAGGTCAGACAATGGCTATATGCAAATCAGCCTTGACCCTGTGCCTCATGGGAACAGTCCAGCCCGAACTACCAAGCCATGTCTTTCCTAGACCGGAATCAAGCATCCAAGGACCGGTTTCTGGCTATCAACCTTCATCAGCCTGGATAGCTTGACTCCAGTGATGTGGAGAGCCTGGGACTCACGTCTGAGCCCACTATCAGCATTTAGTTTACAGGCCCTGGGCACACACACTGCACTGTAATAGGGACTTAACAGTAAACCAAATCAGCCAATTATAGAAACACTAATCCATGACAACAATTTACAGAGGGAGTACTTGCACATTTGCACTGATCATCAGTGGCAAAGTGCCCAAAGCATCTAGACCAGCAAAAACGAAGTCCAACACGCTGTAAAAACACAGGAGGCAATGGCAAAAATACAGCGGAAACCCACACCAAGGCTGCCAGGTCTAACAGACCCTCAAGCCGTTTATCTGATTCTCATTCACAGTTGAGTGGTGCGTGAATGGAGCATCTACTGTTTTGGCTCACTCTGTTGTTTTCCTTTGGTCACAGTCAATTTCATCCATAGTTTGCTTTTACAGATTAGCACGTGCCTGCCGTGTTGTACCCATGAGATTGCGATGCAAGCCACCTAGGAAGGGGTCGCTTCTTAAATTATTTTGCATGGCCACCTTTCTGAGCCATTGATTAAAATGCCAGCTCCCTTCATTGTGCAGCAGATGTTATATTCTCTGAAGCTTAGTTTCTCATGGAAGAATTATAGGGATGTTGGGCTTCTCTGATGGAACTTGAATTTTCTATATGCTTTCGAGCCAACTTCCAGTTAAGCTCAATTTACATCTATTTTCGAATGAAGATGGGTGATTACACTCATGAGGTAAATTCTACCTTGAGGATGTATTCTGATTGCCTCTTGTTCAGCACCTTCTGAAAGAGGGGCTTCTGTGGGGCAGTCAGTAGTTGTACTGTATTGTCTGTGTGGAGGATGACCCAACAATCCTTGAATGTATTCAGCCTATGAAAGATGAAGCTGAACCACTTTACAGGATTTAGGAAGTAATGTTCTTCTGTGGCACATTGGAGGGTTATAAGCTATATGACAGCTACTTTGCAACAGCTACGTGGTGTTTCTGCCCTCTTTTACTCAGTCTTGCTTGATCAGCCTACCACAGGGTAAGTTGTGGTGCTACACAGGAGCAGATTTACTTACTTAAACACATTGATCTCTCATGCCACTGGTACACGAAGATGAGCCTGTTACCAGGTATGGGACTGGGTGTGGTCCTCTTGTGCTGCACCTGTATCTTAGTGGCACGAGTTTGGCTTGGCATGTGTACTCTCTGGCGATAGAAGTCAATGCATGTGCTGTTGCTGATCTAATCGGACCAGAAAACTAATATGAAATTTAAACTAATATGGAATTTCTCTCTGTTAAAAGAGTTTGATTATGGATCAGCTCCTACTTTTAGATTGTGTCAAGTATTTTTGAAGGGAACCACATTTATCTTGGGAAAGGTTTCTTTTTGCAATTAAAATCATGGCTAATTTGGGATCAAATTGAGGTGGCTAAAACTGAAAATGTATGTGCGCTGGTCAGTTTCCTCAGCTAGACATGCTTATCCAACAGTTCAGTTTTTGCATCTGTTGCCTAACTAAACCTGACGCTCTTGAAACCACAGTTCATTCTCAAATAACTGGAGCATGCTTCCACAGCTTTTTCAAAGCCGGTGTCGTTCACTGTCTTTGGTATGCACATGACTTTTAAGTACAGATGCCCCTCTAATTTGACCAAGTATAGCAATGGGGGTAGGTTATTCGTCACAATGCATTCTTGTTTGGGCTAAAGTAATTATTAAGGTGCTCCAACCATAATACCACAAAAGGGCCAGATAGTGCCAAATGTCTGTAAATGTAGAATTCGTGTACCCCTCCATGGGAATTAGTTATTATTAATGGTACAGAGCGAGTTTAAGAGTCACAGGCAGGCAGGGGCAGCTTCGATCATTGCAGGTGCTCCAACCCTTAAGCCTTGAAGTTAATAGTGAGCCCTATAGATTTTAGCATGCTTGATTCCTGATGCTCACTCTTGTTACAGCCCTAACCCTCTAGGTGCATCAGATCGGGGGACTGAGCTTCGGTTTTCATCTGTGCTCCTTTATTTAATCATGTTTGTGTGGATGCTTCTGTTTTTCTTCCAATCACCTCTTCGTTCTTTGGCGGTTGTAGTCCCTTCTCTTTGCATTAACGGATATATTTTCGGCTGTGATCCACAAAGTATCTGATTTTTGTGTAGGCTTCTACCACCCCCTCCAGCTTTCAGTTTTGTACCACCGGTGTCACAGCCTGCCTCTGGCATTAAACCCACATTACTTCTAGATTAAGAGGGCATGCATTCATGGACCACAGATGTGTCAGCCTGATCATGGGGCAACTAGGACAGGTGGCTTCCAGAATGCAGACAGGGTGGCTGGTGTGCAGAAGCATGCACTCTCCTTATGGCCTCCCATAGAGCAGGCAGGTCTTTGGATGCAGGCAGTTGGCACCAATCAGAAGGAATACTGCCTTGGCTTTACCGACACGTGAAAACCTTTTCTACGTGAGGCAGCGTGACTGTCCTGAAGCAAAGCCTGCCAAAGCCACTTGTCAAAAGCAATGCAGTGTGTGGAACAGAGTCACAAAGATGAACTCTGGTCAGCTGGATCCATCTGAGACTGTTTGATTTATAATGTCTGAGAGTGTTGTTGTTTATTTGCCACTGGTCAGTCATTTGATGTTACAAAAATATTTCTGTGCTTTTAAGCCGAAAAGCAGTGAACATGTAGTGGAGAATTACAGACACATCAAGTGTATATCTGTAGAAAAAACAAGCATTTGCAATGCAATATGTCTCGCATTAGGAAAGTGTGAGCTATTGGTATTGTAAATGACAATTTTTTTAAATATGTGTTCGCTTTGAAAATATATAAATTAATAGCATTGTTATTCACAAAGCCAATAGCTTACACTTTCCTAATGTGAGTCCTATTGGCTATGGCAATGCTTATTGTTAGCAAGCAAGGACAGTGCTGTTGTGGTGCTGAGTGATGATGTGGTTCGGTTGGGCTGAGTGATGTGATGGTGTATTAGAGTGATGTGGTGGTGTATTAGAGTGATGTGGTGGGGTCCCAGAGTGATGTGGTGGTGTCCCAGAGTGATATGGTGGTGTCCCAGAGTGATGTGGTGGTGTCCCGGAGTGATGTGGTGGTGTCCCGGAGTGATGTGGTGGTGTCCCTGAGTGATGTGGTGGTGTCCCCAAGTGATGTGGCAGTGTCCCCGAGTGATGTGGTGGTGTCCCGGAGTGATGTGGTGGTGTCCCGGACTAATTCGTCTAGAGCGTCTGCCCCCTGGTTCTCTTCTGCGCTGGCGGAGAAACGTCGGCGGTGCAAAAAAGCGGAAAGAGCATGGCGTAGGCAATATGACTCTAATTCTAAAGAAGCCTATAGAGATCTGAAGGGGAATACCACCGTGACATCAATGCAGAAAAGAAGTCCTATTTTGCTTTAAGAATAGAAGCAGCCTCCAACTCTTGCAAAGAGATTTTTAGAATAGTAAAGGATTTCACCTCTCCCCCCTGGTGCACCCCCAAGAACTCTCCTCCTGCAATTCGCAATGTGCATTTGTCTCCCTCTCTCTCTAACCAGATGAGCCCCTCTATTTGGGACTTTCCACCTCTTACTTCTCGAGCCTCTCTGGACCTTTTGACCAAATTAAAATCAGGCTCCCCCTTAGATCCTTGCCCTGCAAAATGTATTGCACAAATGGCGCACGTCCTTAATCCCCTCATTAACCCTGTGCTTAACCTTTCTTTGAGCACAGGAGTGGTCCCTTTGCGGTGGAAACAAGCCCTGATTCTGCCTCTTTTAAAGAAACCCAACCTTGACTCCAAAGTCCACGCAAATTACAGACCCATCTCCCTCTTGCCCGCCCTAGCGAAGGTGGTCGAGAAGCATGTCCATCTTACTCTTGCCAACTTTCTTGAGTCAAAGAATATCCTACACCCATCGCAGTCAGGGTTTCGATCTAACATGAGCACCGAGACAGCGTTGCTCGAAGTCACTTAGGCCATTAGGGAAACTCTGGACGCCGGAGAAAAGCCATGCTGGTGATGCTTGATCTTTTGGCGGCCTTTGACACCGTCCCCCATGACCGTCTCCTTTCTAGACTCTAGGAGATCGGTCTAAGGGGGTTGGTGTTCAGCTGGTTTAAATCTTTCCTTGCCAATCGCTAACGAACGGTCTGGGCTCCCCCTTTCTCTGCCAGGATGCCGCCTTTGGAAGTGGGAGTGCCTCAGGGCTCTATATTGAGCCCCACACTTTTTAACATCTATATGTCCCCACTGGCGGCTCTGGCGGAGGCTCATGGAGCTCAGATCGTATCGTACGCCGATGACACCCAGCTTCTTTTTACGTGTAACAAGGGCTCCGACTTTGATGGTGAGAGCATCAGAGATTGCCTTGAGACGGTTTTCAGCTGCTTTCAGCTGAACAGCCTCAAGTGCAATTCCGATAAGTCGGAAGTACTATATTTTGGCTGCCCCTCTGATCCCAGATGGAAGGCTTGGTGGCCCCCGTTATGTTTCCCCCTGTCAGCGACTCAGCGGTCGCTAAAAATCTTGGGATACAAATTGACAACTGCCTCACACTCAAATCCCAGGTATCAGGCCTAGTGGGCAAATGTTTTGCCATCTTAAAGATGATTTGGAAGTTTCTGCCCCTACTGTCATTTGACCATAGAAGAGTTACGGTTCAGGCACTGATTGGCTCCCGCCTAGATTATGCTAACGTACTGTATCTGGGCCTCCCTGAATTCCTCCTCTCTCGCCTGCAAGTCGTGCGGAATTCGGCAGCGCGTGCCATTTTTGGCCTCACCAGGAGGGCCAGCGCCAGTGCTCTTCTTACAACTCTTCACTGGCTCCCGATTAAAAAGCGGATTGTCTTTAAAACAATGAAGTTGGCCTTTAAGGCACTGCATGGCCTGGGAGCCATGTATCTCCGGAAACGGATGAAGTTCTATCTGCCTTCCAGATCACTTAGATCTGCCACCCTGGCCTTGGCCGAGGTTCCTGCTACACGGCGAGCTAGGTGCGGCGGTCGTTCCTTCAAACTCCTCGCTCCTCAGCTATGGAATGCCCTTCCATTGTCCCTCAGAGCCACTGGCAATTTGCTTACCTTCATGTGGTGGTGCCCCTGAGTGATGTGGTGGTGTCCCTGAGTGATGTGGTTGTGCCCCTGAGTTATGTGGTGGTGTCCCTGAGTGATGTGGTGGTGTCCCTGAGTGATGTGGTGGTGCCCCTGAGTGATGTGGTGGTGTCCCTGAGTGATGTGGTGCAGCAGCACAGAGACTGAAAACCCTGCTTTTCAGTCAGTAAAGTACTTCAGCTCTCCTACCCTGCCGTTCAGTTGAGGATCTTAAGCGCCGGGACACTCCTCGGAGTAGCTGAGCGATATAGAAATCCCCCCATATAACATAGCATAACATAACATAGCTTAACATGTGGTGGTGTCCCCGAGTGATGTGGTGGTGTCCCGGAGTAATGTAGTGGTGTCCCCGAGTGAATTGGTGGTGTCCCCAAGTGATGTGGTGGTGTTCCAGAGTGATGTGGTGGTGTCCCTGAGTGATGTGGTGGTGTCCCCGAGTGATGTGTTGGTGTCCCCGAGTGATGTGGTGGTGTCCCCGAGTGATGTGGTGGTGTTCCCGAGTGATGTGGTGGTGTTCCCGAGTAATGTGGTGGTGTCCCTGAGTGATGTGGTGGTGTTCCTGAGTGATGTGGTGATGGTCCTGAGTGATGTGGTGGTGTCCCTGAGTGATGTGGTGGTGTCCTCGAGTGATGTGGTGGTGTTCCTGAGTGATGTGGTGGTGTCCCCGAGTGAGGTGGTGGAGTCCCCGAGTGATGTGGTGATGTCTCAGAGTGATGTGGTGGTGTCCCCGAGTGATGTGGTGGTGTCCCAGAGTGATGTGGTGGTGCCCCCGAGTGATGTGGTGGTGTCCTCGAGTGATGTGGTGGTGTCCTCGAGTGATGTGGTGGTGTCCCCGAGTGATTAAAAGCTTTATAGGAAAACAAGTCTGGAACACTACAAATTCAAAACGTACGAAGCAGCCTTTTGTAATTTTTTTCAAAAGACTTAGACAGGGTTGGGGATTAGTAAATAGAGTGATGTGATGGTGTATTAGAGTGATGTGGTGGTGCCCCCGAGTGATGTGGAGGTGTCCCCGAGTGATGTGGTGGTGTCCGGGAGTGATGTGGTGGTGTCCCGGAGTGATGTGGTGGTGTCCCGGAGCGATGTGGTGGTGTCCCGGAGTGATGTGGTGGTGTCCCAGAGTGATGTGGTGGTGTCCCCGAGTGATATGGTGGTGTCCCCGAGTGATGTGGTGGTGTCCCCGAGTGATGTGGTGGTGCCCCCGAGTGATGTGGTGGTGTCCACGAGTGATTTGTTGGTGTCCCTGAGTGATGTGGTGGTGTCCCGGAGTGATGTGGTGGTGTCCCCGAGTGATGTGGTGCTGTCACTGAGTGATGTGGTGATGACCGTGAGTGGTGCCCCTGGGTGATGTGGTGGTGCCCCTGGGTGATGTGGTGGAGTCCCTGAGTGATGTGGTGGTGCCCCTGAGTGATGTGGTGGTGCCCCTGAGTGATGTGGTGGTGCCCCTGAGTGATGTGGTGGTGTCCCTGAGTGATGTGGTTGTGCCCCTGAGTTATGTGGTGGTGTCCCTGAGTGATGTGGTGGTGTCCCTGAGTGATGTGGTGGTGCCCCTGAGTGATGTGGTGGTGTCCCTGAGTGATGTGGTGCAGCAGCACAGAGACTGAAAACCCTGCTTTTCAGTCAGTAAAGTACTTCAGCTCTCCTACCCTGCCGTTCAGTTGAGGATCTTAAGCGCCGGGACACTCCTCGGAGTAGCTGAGCGATATAGAAATCCCCCCATATAACATAGCATAACATAACATAGCTTAACATGTGGTGGTGTCCCCGAGTGATGTGGTGGTGTCCCGGAGTAATGTAGTGGTGTCCCCGAGTGAATTGGTGGTGTCCCCGAGTGATGTGGTGGTGTTCCAGAGTGATGTGGTGGTGTCCCTGAGTGATGTGGTGGTGTCCCCGAGTGATGTGTTGGTGTCCCCGAGTGATGTGGTGGTGTCCCCGAGTGATGTGGTGGTGTTCCCGAGTGATGTGGTGGTGTTCCCGAGTAATGTGGTGGTGTCCCTGAGTGATGTGGTGGTGTTCCTGAGTGATGTGGTGATGGTCCTGAGTGATGTGGTGGTGTCCCTGAGTGATGTGGTGGTGTCCTCGAGTGATGTGGTGGTGTTCCTGAGTGATGTGGTGGTGTCCCCGAGTGAGGTGGTGGAGTCCCCGAGTGATGTGGTGATGTCCCAGAGTGATGTGGTGGTGTCCCCGAGTGATGTGGTGGTGTCCCAGAGTGATGTGGTGGTGCCCCCGAGTGATGTGGTGGTGTCCTCGAGTGATGTGGTGGTGTCCTCGAGTGATGTGGTGGTGTCCCCGAGTGATTAAAAGCTTTATAAGAAAACAAGTCTGGAACACTACAAATTCAAAACGTACGAAGCAGCCCTTTTGTAATTTTTTTCAAAAGACTTAGACAGGGTTGGGGATTAGTAAATAGAGTGATGTGATGGTGTATTAGAGTGATGTGGTGGTGCCCCCGAGTGATGTGGAGGTGTCCCCGAGTGATGTGGTGGTGTCCGGGAGTGATGTGGTGGTGTCCCGGAGTGATGTGGTGGTGTCCCGGAGCGATGTGGTGGTGTCCCGGAGTGATGTGGTGGTGTCCCAGAGTGATGTGGTGGTGTCCCCGAGTGATATGGTGGTGTCCCCGAGTGATGTGGTGGTGTCCCCGAGTGATGTGGTGGTGTCCCCGAGTGATGTGGTGGTGCCCCCGAGTGATGTGGTGGTGTCCACGAGTGATTTGGTGGTGTCCCTGAGTGATGTGGTGGTGTCCCGGAGTGATGTGGTGGTGTCCCCGAGTGATGTGGTGCTGTCACTGAGTGATGTGGTGATGACCGTGAGTGGTGCCCCTGGGTGATGTGGTGGTGCCCCTGGGTGATGTGGTGGAGTCCCTGAGTGATGTGGTGGTGCCCCTGAGTGATGTGGTGGTGCCCCTGAGTGATGTGGTGGTGTCCCTGAGTGATGTGGTTGTGCCCCTGAGTTATGTGGTGGTGTCCCTGAGTGATGTGGTGGTGTCCCTGAGTGATGTGGTGGTGCCCCTGAGTGATGTGGTGGTGTCCCTGAGTGATGTGGTGCAGCAGCACAGAGACTGAAAACCCTGCTTTTCAGTCAGTAAAGTACTTCAGCTCTCCTACCCTGCCGTTCAGTTGAGGATCTTAAGCGCCGGGACACTCCTCGGAGTAGCTGAGCGATATAGAAATCCCCCCATATAACATAGCATAACATAACATAGCTTAACATGTGGTGGTGTCCCCGAGTGATGTGGTGGTGTCCCGGAGTAATGTAGTGGTGTCCCCGAGTGAATTGGTGGTGTCCCCGAGTGATGTGGTGGTGTTCCAGAGTGATGTGGTGGTGTCCCTGAGTGATGTGGTGGTGTCCCCGAGTGATGTGTTGGTGTCCCCGAGTGATGTGGTGGTGTCCCCGAGTGATGTGGTGGTGTTCCCGAGTGATGTGGTGGTGTTCCCGAGTAATGTGGTGGTGTCCCTGAGTGATGTGGTGGTGTTCCTGAGTGATGTGGTGATGGTCCTGAGTGATGTGGTGGTGTCCCTGAGTGATGTGGTGGTGTCCTCGAGTGATGTGGTGGTGTTCCTGAGTGATGTGGTGGTGTCCCCGAGTGAGGTGGTGGAGTCCCCGAGTGATGTGGTGATGTCCCAGAGTGATGTGGTGGTGTCCCCGAGTGATGTGGTGGTGTCCCAGAGTGATGTGGTGGTGCCCCCGAGTGATGTGGTGGTGTCCTCGAGTGATGTGGTGGTGTCCTCGAGTGATGTGGTGGTGTCCCCGAGTGATTAAAAGCTTTATAAGAAAACAAGTCTGGAACACTACAAATTCAAAACGTACGAAGCAGCCCTTTTGTAATTTTTTTCAAAAGACTTAGACAGGGTTGGGGATTAGTAAATAGAGTGATGTGATGGTGTATTAGAGTGATGTGGTGGTGCCCCCGAGTGATGTGGAGGTGTCCCCGAGTGATGTGGTGGTGTCCGGGAGTGATGTGGTGGTGTCCCGGAGTGATGTGGTGGTGTCCCGGAGCGATGTGGTGGTGTCCCGGAGTGATGTGGTGGTGTCCCAGAGTGATGTGGTGGTGTCCCCGAGTGATATGGTGGTGTCCCCGAGTGATGTGGTGGTGTCCCCGAGTGATGTGGTGGTGTCCCCGAGTGATGTGGTGGTGCCCCCGAGTGATGTGGTGGTGTCCACGAGTGATTTGGTGGTGTCCCTGAGTGATGTGGTGGTGTCCCGGAGTGATGTGGTGGTGTCCCGGAGTGATGTGGTGGTGTCCCCGAGTGATGTGGTGCTGTCACTGAGTGATGTGGTGATGACCGTGAGTGGTGCCCCTGGGTGATGTGGTGGTGCCCCTGGGTGATGTGGTGGAGTCCCTGAGTGATGTGGTGGTGCCCCTGAGTGATGTGGTGGTGCCCCTGAGTGATGTGGTGGTGCCCCTGAGTGATGTGGTGGTGTCCCTGAGTGATGTGGTTGTGCCCCTGAGTTATGTGGTGGTGTCCCTGAGTGATGTGGTGGTGTCCCTGAGTGATGTGGTGGTGCCCCTGAGTGATGTGGTGGTGTCCCTGAGTGATGTGGTGCAGCAGCACAGAGACTGAAGCTAAGAACACGCAGGGTTGAGTGCTACAAAGCGCGTTCAGTTTATCAGAGCACAGAATGATGGAGCCGGGAAAAAGCAATGGGAAACAGGAAAACACAGGAAGAGTGTATAACGATAGAGGCAGCGAAGGCTATGGCTTGGACAGCAATTAAAGTACGGGGTCGAGAAGGCATTGAATGGGAGAACACGGAAAACACCCAGGGCCAAGGAAGGCAGATGCAAACACACGGGAGAGCAGGCGGAGACCAGAGGGCAAGGAGTAGCAAGCAAAACAAGCTCTCTGCATTGCTGTTCAGGGGGGGGATCAGGAGCGCATTCCTTTGAAGTTTGATGCGGGGGAGCGGCAGCCTTTGAAGTCTGATTGGGGGGAGCGGCAGCCTTTGAAGTCTGATGTGAGGCACAGACAAAGGGTGGCGTGTGACGTGGCTGGCGCTGTGCACACGCATAGATAACATGAACTGTGTCTAATCCGCTGTTTTGGTAGACTGTTCTAGTGATGTGGTGGTGCCCCCGAGTGATGTGGTGGTGTCCACGAGTGATTTGGTGGTGTCCCTGAGTGATGTGGTGGTGTCCCGGAGTGATGTGGTGGTGTCCCCGAGTGATGTGGTGCTGTCACTGAGTGATGTGGTGATGACCGTGAGTGGTGCCCCTGGGTGATGTGGTGGTGCCCCTGGGTGATGTGGTGGAGTCCCTGAGTGATGTGGTGGTGCCCCTGAGTGATGTGGTGGTGCCCCTGAGTGATGTGGTGGTGCCCCTGAGTGATGTGGTGGTGTCCCTGAGTGATGTGGTTGTGCCCCTGAGTTATGTGGTGGTGTCCCTGAGTGAAGTGGTGGTGTCCCTGAGTGATGTGGTGGTGCCCCTGAGTGATGTGGTGGTGTCCCTGAGTGATGTGGTGCAGCAGCACAGAGACTGAAGCTAAGAACACGCAGGGTTGAGTGCTACAAAGCGCGTTCAGTTTATCAGAGCACAGAATGATGGAGCCGGGAAAAAGCAATGGGAAACAGGAAAACACAGGAAGAGTGTATAACGATAGAGGCAGCGAAGGCTATGGCTTGGACAGCAATTAAAGTACGGGGTCGAGAAGGCATTGAATGGGAGAACACGGAAAACACCCAGGGCCAAGGAAGGCAGATGCAAACACACGGGAGAGCAGGCGGAGACCAGAGGGCAAGGAGTAGCAAGCAAAACAAGCTCTCGGCATTGCTGTTCAGGGGGGGGATCAGGAGCGCATTCCTTTGAAGTCTGATGCGGGGGAGCGGCAGCCTTTGAAGTCTGATTGGGGGGAGCGGCAGCCTTTGAAGTCTGATGTGAGGCACAGACAAAGGGTGGCGTGTGACGTGGCTGGCGCTGTGCACACGCATAGATAACATGAACTGTGTCTAATCCGCTGTTTTGGTAGACTGTTCTTTTCCCCTTACTAAAATCTTGCTGGAGCAATGCGCAAGTTTTTTGCCTCAGACGAGACCTAAAAATGAGAACCACGTCATTAAAGTGACTTATCAATGCCTACTCACAGGAAAGCAGCTTGGAAACTACTAGACCCACGGCGAAGCACTGGGTGATCACTTTTAAATATTTGCTCAGCCTGAGGAAAAAAGGTCAAAACACTAGGGAGAAACTTTCAACTCTTCAGTGTTAGAGTAAATTACAGGTTTACTTTTGTTTGTAAAGGCTTACACCCTGAGCCAGATTGATTGAATTCTCCCCACATGCTGTAGATTGCTAAGCAACAGTGCCACTCTTTGTGTCCTCGATGGAGGCAGAAACTTTATAAAATAGATTTAACAAAAGTAATTGCGGCAAATGGATTACTCTGTTGGCAGGACATTACTTAAAGGGATGCTTTCGCAGGCACAAGGCACTTTTGCATTTACTTTGAAATAAAGTGTGCCCTCTTATGTGTTTCCTTCTTCTGTTTCAGTTCCTGCAACTTCTTAAATAAAAAGACCCTTATTTTAAAAGCTTTATATGAAAACGAGTCTGGAACACTGCAAATTCAAAACGTACGAAGCAGCAATTTTGTGATTTTTTTCAAAAGACTTAAAAGTCTGACGGGGTTAGTATTAGTAAAAATCTTTTACATAGATGATCAAAATTTAGAGATTGTTTGCCCTAGCGAACATGGTCAGTGGACCGAGCAGGGAGTGTAAGGCTAGAAATATGACGTAGAAGAGGGTTGTAATTTGAAGAACGTCAATTTTATTATTCTTTTTTCAAATAATATGCTATCTCAGCCTCTAGGGTGTCAGTGCCCTTTGCAGAGAAACTTTAACCAAAAGTCTAAGGGTCTGATTTAGGTTTCTGCGGATGGGATACTCCGTCACAAATGTCAGCTGTATTACAAGTGCATTATAAACCTGTGGCACTTGTAATACAGCAGACAGGATATCCGTCATGTTTGTGATGGAGTATCCCATCCACCAAGATCTAAATCGGGGCCCTTAATTTCCAAATTACTAATAATCGCAAAAGCAGGAATATTAAGGCAAGACCTTAGTGGTGCGATGATAGGCTATAGAACAGAGCATACTTAGTGACAGGAAAATGTATCAAAAAGGGGATCACTTCGAGGGTGGAAGGATTTGGTAGGATGCAGGAAATCAAAAAATGGTTAAGCTACTACAGCCCCCATCATTGCACGACTCAGCCCTTAAATAGGCATTATTTATTTCAGCAGCTCTAGGCTGCCACTCATTGCAACCTCATCAATTGAACACATGGGTTACATCTGGACCACCTTGCCAGGCAGCAAGCTCCAGGAAGCCATTGCACCTTCCTTGAATTATACACACAGTGCTCTTATCATTAGAAAGTAACACATTTCCTCATAATGATAATAAAGTTCCAAAGGGTTCACAATCCAAGATACCAGCACTAAAAGCAGAGAAGCTTACTGCCCCTATGTAGTAGACTCCCATATCTAGAAGCCCTCCTTTCAAATGTTGGGCGCTGTCCATGTTTCTGGTGCATCCTACTAGCAGTTGTTCTAGTTCCCGTCACTCCAACTTACACCTGACATGCCAAGGAACCTCTGGGAAATACATTTAGAATACTGCTGCTGTGCCACATACAAAACTATTCTTTATTATGGTATGAGCACCTAAAACTTCCCGATGTTGAAGCAATACAATTTAAATTACTCTTTGTTAGGCATCATGGATATCTGATGCATTCACTACTCCCTGCAGTCCCATAAATTCCTAGTCAGTCACTAACTACTTTGCCACTTCATCACTAAAACATAGAACGTCCCTGGACTTACAGCAGTGGGTGTCTTTTATTGCCACCTTATGGTCAACAGTTCACAACTCATGCTGTTCCAATGAGGAGAATATCTACATTTAACTGCAATGACCTGCTAACTCAGTCTGTAAGGTAAACTCCAGCACTTCTACACCCAGAGCATGCCTCTATTTTACTGGAACCTTTCTATGTTTGTCTGCAACAGACCTTTCTGGAAATTGAGCCTGCTAAATTACTCGGACATACAGATTTCCAAATATTATGCCCTAAATCGTGCCTATCAACATATTTAGGAATCCTACACTTTTTTTCCTAAACTGTTTACCAAGTATCTCCTAGACTAAACAACAGCATAAACCTCTTATATTGTTTAGGGATAATTAAGTGTAGCACCTTTTCCACAAAAGATTTGCTCTTGTGACTGAATTTTAGCTATAAAGGCCTTAATCATATCAGCATAGTCCATTCTCTATATGGAAACTATAAGCTATCAAGGCTTTCAACCAATAGGAAACCACAAGACGTAAATTGTTAGTAGCCTGCAAGCAAGACAAATAACGAAAGATTGTGGCCTGGCTAGGCTATGATTTAGGCCAATACAAGATGTGTGGCTCAGATTTGTGTGTGCAAAGATAACTGGTTTCATTCATTACAATTCATTTTTTCGTCCACTGGTGCAGAAGATGTGGGAACATCTCTTGACTCAATTATCTACAGATGATCATATTTGTTTTGCAGTTCATTTGCCTAATTATTGAAAGACTCATGTTATGGTTCTGAAGCATTTACTCAGGGAGACGAGTCTTAACCACAACACCTGTTACACTTGGAAATCCAGGTAGCCATTTAAATTTAGATCAAATTGTAGGAAAAACAGATTTGATAGTATAGTAATCTCAGGACGAAAATTGTCATGACCCTTCTGTGATTTGTTATGTAATATTTTACATTCCGTGTTGTCTTCAGCGATTTCGTATCTTGCCTGTGTAGAAGAGCAAAAATCATTTAGCATCCACCAAGTTATTTCCAGTATATGAAATGGTTCTGGTGGCATGATGCTATGCATGGAGTTGGCTCTTCCTGTCTAATGAAGGTGTTTATTTATTTGTACAATTAAACAGTACCCAGACTTTAGGGTGTGGACACACTCGATGGCATACTAGAAGTAGGGGGGTAATACAAATTTTAGATAGAGATTGAAATAGGTGGAATTTGAGAGAGTGTCTGATATGTCAACTTTGCTGATTGCATCGGCTTTCAGTGAGTAAAGTTCCATTTTTTGGGGCTAGGGTAGACAATGTTAGCTCCACCTTGTGTATTCTTTCTGACCCTGCTATTGAGGGGACGTCCTGGCTGGAATAGTGATGGACTCTAGCTGAGGCATTTTTTTGAGATCTTGGAGCAGCAGTAGAATGGGAAGTTTCCATAAGAATGGGAATTTTCCATAAATATTCTTCTGTAACTTGTCCAGAATTCAAATCATGGTGAGGTTGGGAGCCAGTAGAGTGTTTATAATCCTTCTGGTTATTTTGTTGTGCTTGAGTGCACTTGTAAAAAAGCAGCTGTGATTTGCGTCTTTTGACTCATTAAGAAGGTTTATCACAGTCCCACTGGTACTGAGTAAAACCATTTGTTCCATGTACAAACTACAATGTCTTTCTATCTTGTGCTCTCAAAAGTGAAAATGAAAGGTAAAAAGAATAGAGTGCTTTTGATTTTGGAGTCAAACTATGATACCCAAAATCTTGTTCCAGGATTCTTTGCAGGGTAGGCATAAAAGTCCATGGGATGATTAGGTCTCCATTTTCTGACTTGGGTTCCTGTCTCTTTCCCCACAGACCATGTTTCCATTTTGCTAAACGTTTCTATTGCATTTTTAAAAACTTTTTTTATTGTTTTTATCCTTTTGCATTCCCAGAAGGAAGAACGCAAGCAAATAAATCTACACAAGGTTTGGATATCCATTGCCCCAGAAAAGAGGCTATCACCAGCTGACCATACATGACCCAGTCATCCCAGTTGTAACAAGCAAAAAGCCTGTGTAGCTCTTTATCCCCTAACCACAGCCCATTCAGAAATAAATATAGCCATTGCTAACCCATTCCCTCCTAAAAGTATTCATATCACCAGCCGTTAATAAGACATCAATTTCCCCTTTATGTTAGATACTTTGCCTGGACATATATATAGTTAGTTGTTTAACCCGTTCTATGCTCATGACGGAGCCGCTCCGTCATGAGCCTCGGTTGAGCTGTGCTCATGACGGAGCGGTTCCGTCATGGCCCGCTCGGTGCGCCTGCGCAGCGTGAATTTCGTGCCTGCGCTGGACGTTCCATTGAGCGGGGCGGGCCATGACGGAACCGCTCCGTCACGAGCACAGCTCAACCGCTGCTCGTGACGGAGCGGCTCCGTTACGAGCATGCGAGCGCCGCTCGGCCCCCCCGCCCCCTTAGCACTGCGGCGGAATTCCCGCCGCAGCGAAGGGGTTAAGTAAGCACTAATCCATGCCAGGCACCACATATCTAGTTTCAGTCTGTCCTCACTAACCCCAGCCATTGCAGTGTCCAGGGCCAGTTCATATATAATCCTAGTGTACCTAGATGGGAGTATCTTTGCCCACCATGTGCTTAGGTCTTAGAGGTAATGTGATCTTGTTCACCTCCTCTAATCTAAGCCAAACCCCAATCCAGAAATCTGTAATCGCTTTACTCGATCATATGGCACATGGGGAAAAAAGTGGCTATCTGTTTATTACTATGGAGGCATCTGCTGCTATATAATTTCGTGAACTTTACTAATTGGTTGTTGTATGCTATTTAAAAAAAAGCATTTACAATTTGTTCATAAACTTGCATTGCAGTAGTAATATGGCGGTTGTGACAATACGGGTGGACATGTGTTATCACATTTAGATTTAATTTTGCAAGCCAAAACATGGTTGGTCAATCCACACAAATCTAGGACCATGTACTGGACCGCCTGTTCTCTCCAATTCACAGTTTAAAAAAAATATATGAATTATTGGGCCCTCTCTGGGTTAGAGAGTGCGCAGTCAACGTTGTTAATAAAAATGAGCTGAGGCCCAAACCAAAGGAACAACCTAAATGGAAACTGTCCCATATAGAATGAACTGGTCTAAGATTTACTTGGCTCCTATGCTCCTGTAGCCAAGAGATCTTGGTGAGTGAATTCCTAGTCCACCTGTAGAACATGCTAACAAAAGCCCTTGACCACCTAGACTCTCTCAGACTACCATAAATGAAACACGGGAACACTAAGGGCAGGTTCACAGATAGACTTCATCACTTGTTATATAGTAGGGGAGGGTTTGAAAAGATGCTATGCTAAGTCACTGTCTGAAAGGAGCACACTGCATACCGCCAAAACTGTTGAAACTAGAAAGCAATATGTACCATAGCTAGAAGACCATTTCCAATCCTAAGTAGTAATTCAGCAAACTCCAGCTTAATTGGATGATATTTGCAATGACCTTATATATGTTGTGTGACGTATAATGACAGGTTAAACAGCTCAAACTCCGCCAGTTCTGTGGTCGATGCCCTTGCCGGTGTGCAGAAGGGACAAGCAACATTGCTCATGTTCATCCAGGTCCAACCTCAGGACACTTCTAAAATTCTGTCCTAATTTTAAACGTCTCCCTTTCACACATAAGCAGTTTGAAGATACAGAATCTTGGCCTTTCTTTGTTTCCACTGTCATGACCTGCCACATAAGTGTGGTACACAAATGCCATATGAACAGCACTCGTAAAAAGCCCTATGAATATGCAACATCTTGTCTACCTAGAGACAGATTCTTAGATTCTCCTGGATGCAGAGATTCTTGAAATGTTGGTAACTCCCTAACAGCACACACATCTGCAGGTCAACATGTCTTCTAGGCTACTTATGTCTGGGATTGCCTCTATGTTACAGGTCGGAAAATGCAACCTTGAATAGCAGAGAAAAGCTACTAAGTGCCCATGATAAAAAGATCATGTACTTATGCAAATTAACCTCTCTGCAGCTTTCAACACTAATGAGCACCACGTGGGTCTTGGGTGGGAAAAGGGAGTAATATTGGGAAGGGGGAACTGACATTTATTTTATTGATAGTCTAAATACTAAAATATTAAGGATCCGATTTTGAGTTTTCCTGATGGGTGCCTCTGTCACTTTTGTGACAGAATATCAATCCACCAAAGTCTGAGTCAGGCCTAAAGATTTTTTAATGAGTTCAGTTTAAGTGTTGCTTGAATAGGAGATTCTTTCTGAAGGAGAGTAGGTCCAGCTACTATCTCTGATGAGTTAAGAGGGTTGTTGCCACTCAATTGCTGTTCTAGATCAGTGGTTCTTAACCTTTGGACTTCGGTGGACCCCTACTGAATCACTGCTGGAAGCTGAAGACCCCTACTTAAGCAATTCTATGAATTGAACCTTCACAATACACAAACATACTGATGCAAGTGTACATCAAATACACATATCATAACATAGTTCATTTAATTCACACACAAAACATATATAAAAATCAAAATTTTAATTTTAATCTGACGGTTGGAGCGTTTCAAAATGTACTTTTGTTTCTGAAAGAAGAAGTGATATGCTGGACTCCATACAAATCATACTTGCCCAAGGTTTTCGGATCCTGCCAGCCAGCCATGTGCCTGAGGTTGACAGCCCTTTAACTTATTGGACAAACACACTGCTACATCTTGAATATTTTGCTGAGGGTCGTAACCGCCCAAGACTATAGACTCTGAAATAACCTTCCTCCACATCTCAAACTTATTGAAAACCTACTCAAAATTCTCATGAAAATGACGACATCCTCCATTCTGTGTGTGAGTAAGAGATGGACTTGACCTTTATCCACCAGGAGCTCTGATTTCTGGCTCACTAACGTGTTTGTTTCATGACTTAGCCTTCCTTTAATCCTCAAGTCCATTGCTTAACGCATGATTCAGCTTCTTCTACCCTGAAGGTATGATCTTCAGTGGCTCTACCCCATTCCCTAAAGCTTTCCAATTATATCAGTCTTCCAAGGTGGTTCATTTGAACCGGCGTAGGCTCACCAGGCCTAGCCTCTGTACAACTGCGTTGTTCCCTGGCCTATAGGCTTTCTGAGGTTGATTTGTAACAGTATACAGTCCTACATGCAAAGCCATAAATACATAAATAAATCTATGTCTGACCTATCCATATTTATTGGATCGACATTTCTGATTCCATCCTCCCTAGCCAGATCAGCCTAAACTACAGAAAGAGAAGCAATTAGGAGCCAAACATGCTTTTGTCTCAACAGAACTGTAGACCAGCCCTTCTGCTCCCTATATTTCAGGGTAGTCACCAGTTTATCTAGTGCTTGGAAATCATATTCTGTTTTCAAAACAAATCTTTCTCTTTACTGGAAGACCACCTTTATCTATTTCATACCTACGTTCAATCTTTGTCTTTTCTCTCACCAGTCATGTTTTTCCTTGGTGGACTGTGTCTTTAGGTAATATTTTGAATTACAATAGCCTATTCAGCATTTGTAGTACTAAGTCACCTTTCTGGATTAACCTCTCATTTGCTCCTTCATATGCCAAACTGGGCAGTCTCATCCAATGTTTTCAACACTGTCCTTGTACATTTCCAGTGCTTTCAGTGTTGGCCATTTCACAGAATGCCTATGTATAAAGATGCACAAGTACAGTGCTTCATTTGAGCCAGTGGTTGTAGGTGGGGCCCACCGGCACTCATTTTTTGTGGACCAGTACTTAATTTTTCTGATCAGATTTAGACCAGGAGCAAGATAGAGAAACACACATGCAGGGAAAGAAGGAGGAAGAGGAAGACTAAAAATCTGTGACAAAATGAAGAAGCAGGAACCTGCAAGAATGAGGGAAAGGGGTGGAGAGTGTCTGGAGGTGCATTAATGAGGCATGATGTGCCATCTAGACTCTGCAGCCTTTGGTATGCGGCACTCTGGCATTTAGTAGTGCCGACCACAAGCTTCTGAGCAAAATGTTGGGCCGGGCACTTATTTATTTTGTAAACTAAGCACTACACATGTATTTCTTACCCTCATTCAGTATATTTTCCAGGCGTCATTGGTCCTTCTGGATAACTCTTAAACTGAATTGCTATCACTTTGTTCTAGTCACACCAAATGTTGGATGTTATCAACAAACACAAAGTACATGGCATGGTGCTGCGCTTCTGATTCAACTGGCTCATCCTGAACGGTCATACAATCACACGCGCAATATCTACAGTTCTCAGCTGCTGCTTCTTCTTAGAGCAACAGGAAAGTGTGCAAAGCAGGAAACAGTTAATTGTCTTGGCTCAGCAAGGAGCTACTCAGATAGACAGCACACAGGAAAGAGAATTACATTTGACCGATTGTAAACCATTATTGAAAGTTCTGCTTTTGGCATAGAATCTACACGTACAAGCAGCTTCATTTCATGTGCCGATTGCAAAGTATGGATTAAAGGAGGCATTGAATATTTAATCCATGCTCCTGATATTCCTCCGCAAAAAAATGGTTGTCTCGAAATTGTCATTTTTGGTTTATGTTTTCAGATCATTAGAGAAGTAATTTAGCTTGGGTAGACATTGCTGTACCCCGGGCTGAATTTTTCTGGATAACATTTTTAGAAATAGCTGATGTGTTGCAATGATGATGTAATGTTTCAGGAACCATGAGACCTACATACTTCATTTTGCTGACAAACCATAGGTTTTGGGGATGAAGTAGTCTTAAAGAGACATAAAATAACTTCTCAGTGCAACCCTTCCACCAATTTCCAAAATGGAAGCTATAATAGAGGAAGAAGAGAAATGTATAGTAATTAAACAAATAATAATGGTTTGTAATCCTTTTATGTATACACCAAACAATGTGAATGATCTGAATAAGAAAACATTTTTTAATCACTCCTGTTTTAGACACATTTTCATAGTTCACTTTATTTATTTGTTTCGGCAAACGCTCATGGTATATTTGCAGGATGTTGAAAATTTGAGAAGAGCATATTGACAGGGACAATCAGTTTGTAGCGCAGGTTTTGCAAGTACTTTCATGTGTAAGTTCTGTGGGTAGAGGCTTTAGAAATTTCACAGGATTTAGCATCCCATCAATACCTTTCCAACCAAATTCACACAGATCTTTCTCTACATAAGTATGATCCAAATATTTACACATCTTCTGATCAAGTAGATCAACCCCTTTTAATGTGCCCACGCACGGAATATGACATTGGTGGAAAGTCATTTAGCAGTACTGGTCTCCTGAACTCACTGTACCGAAGATTGTCAAATGTGTGACAGTCAGAACTCGTTTCCCCACATCCACAAGGTATTTTTATACGTCTTTGAAGTCACATTGTTCTTCTGTCTCCGCAAATATTTTTAGAAACTTCACAGATTAAAAAGTCAAAGGTCCAAACTGTGTTCCAATTATGCTCATAGTGTCATCACCCGTAAGAATATGTGCCTTGATAAGAACACTGGCCATCTCAGGGTCAAGTTTCTTGTACAGAATATGAAGCGTCACTAAGTGTCTTTTTGCCCGTCCATAACGTATTCATAACTCTGACAATCCTTGACTTATGAACATTGCAACAAATCTAAGTAGCGGTGTCGTAGCTAAACCTTTTGCCGCCCATGGCTGTACTTGCATTTATTGCCCCGCGGTTTAGTGTAGTATTTGTAAGACTTATGGATGTCCGTAAAAGAAGACATAATTGATGGCTCATAGTGTACAGGAATTTTGAGCCACCTGGCCAATCTTAACTTTTTGTTGTCCTGTTTTTAGGACTCAGCCTGAACTTGAATAGTCAGAAAGACAGACTGAAGAACAGCCCCAATCATACCCATGTATATGTGATTCTTCACAAAAGATGCCTCTGAGGAGACGCCATTAATTGCACAAAACAGACAAAAAGAAATTAACAGAAGCCTTACGTCTTATTGTTTCCCATGCTTTCTTTCTTAAAAGGCTTTTCAGCTATCATTTATCGCTCATTGTAGTTATTTTCCCAGATCTGTGGAGGACAATGAAAAGATGTCAGCCAGAGGCTGGGAAATTCTGACGCGATAAAATAAAGGAAAGGCGCCTAGAGAGGCTGCGAGGCGCCGAAGCTGCATCTTGCCTCATTATGAATGGGCTAAATCTTAAATGTGTTTCCAAACATCCCGATTTCCCTTCTGATGACGGGTTCCCTCAGCAGATGCGTGTTTTGTGCCTTAGCAGAATAGACTCCCAATGTGTGAGTATCTCCTTCTGTAACATGACTGCCTGCGCGCGCTTGAAAGATATAACGGTCATAGAAAGTGAAGGGTCAGATTAATTATTAAAGTACCTTTGGAATTACTGATCAAATACTGCTTTTATTAACAGTTTCCAGTTACCTGTTTCAATTAACACGTTTTGTGTTTTTTTCCTCTGACTGCGACTTGATCAACACTGTGGCAAATGTGTCCTGGGCCCTAATGCAAGCATCGAAAAGGAGCCCCCCTTTAATCCATGCGGTTGTTAAATACTGACATAATTGAAATGCAGAGACCCCCACAATCCCACGCCTATAACCTTCAAAGAGAAATGTTGGGTCATTGTAATTGTAAAATAGGCAATATTTGCCACTTACCTTGGAAGTCAGAGGGACAAACACCGTGCAGGGTTTCTATTTCACCATGCATATTGTATCTGATCATTTACATATTTTTATTAGACCAGTAATGAGGTAGGAAACATCTGTCTGTTTTTGTCATTCACAATTTTAATTCAGCCAACTAACTACAGCATAGGGCAACCAACCATCCCACTTCAACCATTGGCTTTCGACTGACGGCAGTCTGCTCTTTCATTAGGTGGGCATCCACGTACAATATTGTTCCCTACAGTGCTAGGGAGAACTATGGCAATATGTGCTTTTTGAGAGCAAAGATTATTTGAGCGAGCCCTGCAGCTCCCACAATGATTTATTAAAACCACGCCAAAACAAAATAAGTATTAAAAAAAACAGACCGATTGGCTTTGCCAAGGATTGTTTATTGTGGGACACTGCGTAGGTTGTTGTCAAGTTTCAAATTTTAAACCCCTCCATTTGGTTAGTCATTAGGGTTTGGCCGGTAGGTCCTAAGTTTTAGGCCTGGTGAAGCCATCACCAGACCTGTGTTCAAGGAACACAAATCATGCACGCTAAAAAATGCGTGTCAAAGGCATGCGATGTAATTGCATACGTTGTACCATCGTACAACCTTACTAAAAGTGCAAAGAGGGCACCAACATTTTGATTAGTAGAATGTATGTGAACTTTCCCTTTGTACAAGTTTTGGGGCCAACTCCCAAAAGCATGTAAGAGTACTTAAAGAGTCCTACATTTGGATTAGAAAGTTGAACCAAGGGAACTTTCCGATTTCACTACTCTTTCAGCCTCAAGTTGTCTGTCCTCCATTTTTCCTGCATGCTCCTAATAAATGCCGAATTATCTTTCTGTGACATGGCTCACTTCTGTTCCGAGAGTTTTACAGCTTATTCTTAGAGGCAGGTGAGCTCAATCTATAAAAGGTCTCACTTTCAAAGCCAATTACTCTAGTTCAATTATAAGAAATCATTTCTGTACACGTCCGTGGGAGCTATAGGTTGTGACTTGACATTTGTAAGTATACAATTAGGATGGATCAATAGGAATAATAAGGTACCACAAAAGTGGAAGAAAGAAAACAATGCTTAAGCAGAATGTCAATAAAGGTACAAACAGACTTTGGTTATATCTATAGAATTACCATGCTTAAAAGCCAAATGACTGCACACTACGTATGTCATCGACATTCACAGAAGAGCATCTCCCTTTTGTTCAGTCTCTTGACTTCTGTTTTGTCATGCAGCCCTTCTGCCTCCTACTTATGGAAACATAACTGCATCCATATTTATGTCATATTAGATTATAGATGATTTTTATGTATAATTTTTTTTCTAGTTGTTTGGAATTTTAGCTTTTTGGTGCCGTGTTAGTCTGAGATTGTTGGCCGCCCATAGGGTCTTAAAAGTGCGAATGTCTGCGTACAAGTTCTGGCTTCGTTGGATATGTTAGTGTGAGACAGCTGTGAGGTTATCTTATTGGGGCCCTTGGGGTGCAAGTGTTGTTCTAGCGATCTGGAATTCACACCTGGACTACGTATAAGATTGGACTAACATTTCATAGTACATTGCAGTGGGGGTTAGTCTTCAGACATTCTGTCTAACCAGATTAGCAGTTTTTGGTCATTTGGGGTCATATTGGCAGAAACTGAAGAGAGGGACCTGTGTTTTCCGGTGTGGTGTTCTGGTTTCAGTTGTACTGGTGGTTTATGGGCATAGTAGGTGTTTCTTTGGTCTTTAAAACTGGACCTCTGTATTGTGGGTTATGGAACTGTACTGTGCATAATTGACCAACATTGATGCCTTCGTCCTGATGACCTGCGTACATTTCCAAGGTTACTAAAGCAATATTCACTTTTCTGAAGATGAACTGCATGGCCAAATTACGTACATATTCAGATGGTCTTTGAAGGAAATGTGTTTTTTGATTGAGGAGGGTGACATCCTTTCTCAAGTAACAACCACAATCCTTGTCGAGATTAACCACAAAAGTCACTGATTAACCTGTGCTTAACCCTCTGGTAGCTTGGCACAAAAGCAGTCATGCTTAACCTATAAGCAATTTGTTGAGTATTTATGCAGCGCACAAACAGTGATGAAGTAAAAACACAACACAAGAAAAATCCCACACCAATTTAGAAAAATAGAGTAAAATGTAATAAATAATTTGAGACCTAAGCCAGAGATATGCAATTTCGAAGATTTAGGTAAGTATAGCGCCTACAAACACAAAGCGTCACTCACAGACATCTGGTCGTGCTAGACTGGAGGAAAATTACAAGTTCAGGCTAACCGCGATGAAGCATAGGCCATATGCAGATACCAGGTTAATCCCACTGAAAAAGTTACATTCTCAAAGTCCTGCTCAAAGAGTTCCATTCGCAGTGGAGGAGGCTGCGAGGAACATGGTGAGCGTAATGGATGGTTATCGCTGTAGCGCAAAGAGCAGGATGGTTGTCGCTGTAGCGCAAAGATCGGTCAGGCATCGCCTTCGGTCATTGCTGGAGATTTGCGTTGGCTGTCGCTGATGTAGCGCAAAGTGCAGATCTCATATTGCCGGTCATCTCTGGCGGTCGCTGTAGAGTGAAGTGTCAGGTTCACCTGAGCTTCATTTTGGTGGACTTTCTTTACTAGAGAAGCTTAGCTGATACCAGCTAAGGGTCCAGGAAGACATCTCTTGGTGATCAGGAACTTGCTCCAGCAGAGGCAAGCAGGGGTCAGGCAGGTCCTGTGCAGCAGCTTCAGCTGGGCAGTTGCACGGAGGCCTCTGGAGCTTGTTGTGTTCCTGTAGCTCAGAACAAATTGTTTGTGACCCCTGGAGTCACTCAGTTAATCCTGAGGTCAAGCAGCAAGGCAGGCCTGAAGTAGCAGGGCAGTCCTCCGAGTGTACAAGGCAAGCTTCAAGCAGCAGGGCAGTCCTCTGGTAGCAGCAGGGCGGTCCCCCAAGGTACAAAGCTGGCATCAAGCAGCAGGGCAGTCCTCTGAAGTACAAGACAGTCCTTCTGGGCGTCATCCACTGGTCCAGGAGTGAACTGAAGAGTTGGTCTGAAGTTCCAATATTTATACCTAATGCCAGCGTTTGAAGTGAGAGAAATGTTTAGACTTCCCCCCCACATCTGGTTCCAGAATGTCCTTACTCCTGAGCCCCGGCACCAAAGGGTGCAGGGTGACAATGGACTGGTGTGTGCAGAGGCAGACCCTTTGAAATGTAAGTGGGGCAGGGAACAGCTCTGCCATTCCCATCTTGCCAATACCTGGTCCCCCTTTGCCTCACTGTCTGGGACGAAAGCACACATGCTAACTTCACCCAGCCATATGAACCAGGACAGAGGCTTCAGATCAAATGGTTACGACAAGAAAATGGCAACTTTCTAAAAGTGGCATTTTTAGATGTCTTTTGAGACCAAACATGACATTTCTACCTGTTCCAATCAAAAATGAGCATTTATTTCATGGGAGAAGTAAGCCTCACAGTAGTGAAAAACAAATGTAGGAGTTTTTCACTACCAGTACAGGTAAAACCTAAAAAACACATTTCCTGCTTTTTTAATACTATTCACCCTGCCCTGTGAGCTGTTAATGGCCTACTATAGTGGTGACTTATGTGTATTAAAAAGGGAGGCTTGGACCTGACAAAAAGTTTATTTTGCCAGGTCCAATTGGCAGTTTAAAACTGTACACAGGCTGCGATGGCAATCCTGAGACATGTTTTAAAAGGCTACTTGAGTGGGTGGCACAATATGTGCTTCAGTCCCACTGCTAGCATTCAATTTGCAGGCCCTGGGTATGTTTAGTACCATTTTACTAGAGATTTATAGGTACATTAAATGTGGCAATTAAGTGTAAGCCAATTTTGCAATGTTACAAGGAGTGAGCACAAGCACTTTAGCACTGGTTAGCAGTGGTAAAGTACATAGAGTCCTAATAGCCAACAAAACAGGTTTAGAAAACAGGAGGAGAGGATACAAAAAGTTTTGGAGTGACCCTGCAGAGAGGGTCAAGTCCAACAGTCTTGCAAACATAGGTATGTCATTTTCTTTAATAGAGCATTATGGAGTATCGTACACTGACATCCATCATGTATATTTTATTTACTGAGAACAGTTTATCTTGGTATGATGGTTGTATGGGCCATGGACATACTGCGTCCTGTGTTTTTGTTTCTCTGATCTCGTGTCTCAAGTTCCCATCTCCAGAGACAAAGCAATGTCAAGTATTGTTTGAAAGGAAGGATTGCTAGTTCAGATAAGCACTTTTTTGACTTTGTATGTACAAGTGCTTGATGGTTAAAACGTGCAATTGATGCAGGACTCATGAAGAATCTTTGCAGAGATATTGGTCAGTACCTGTGGAAAGAATATGACATAGCACCCACTCAAATATCAAAGTTTCTAGTCATGTTCAAGTCAATAAAGGATTTGAAATTGAATCTTATTTAAATTACATAAACACAGTCACCCAGAGCCTTTTTCTTCAAAAGTTTATTTATTAATTTATAATATTTTCATTTTAAAAACATTTCGTCCCACCGGACTTCTTCAGGGTTACAAACCACACAATATCTGCAAATTTAAAACCAGCATATTGACAAGAAAGAAATTCACATAACAAGACATTAATAAAAAAATCTAAAAACGAAACCACTCCAATATCCAATCATTGCTAAATGCAATTGTTAAAATAAGTAAGCTACACGACAAAAACACATTATATCATGTCCATATAACCATGTTCAGTGTGCATTACTTTCATGATTGTTTATTTATATTTAGCACCCTACATTGACATGAGGCCAATAATCATAAAACAATCCCTTTATCAATTGTTGACTGTAACCTACCCTCAGTTGTTAGCGTGGTTGATCATGTAATAAACCAAGGGGGAGAAAAACAATCCATTTACCCACATAAAGTCCATTTTCTGGTGGGTAGACGAAGTTATACTATTTTGGGATTATGTGACCCTGCATTCATCTTAAGTTAATTGTCAGAGTCACCACATTAAATTGTACCTTCGTTCGTATGTCTTTTGTGAGATGTTATGGCCAAGTGAAACCTTCCCAGTCATGAAAAAATAAGACGCTTCAGAACATGTAATGCTATTTGATTTTCCTCCCAAAATTTCGATATGCACAGCGGTGAATTCTATATCAGTGTTGCCTATTATAGGCGCTGTTACCTATGTAAAACCAGGATTTCAAATGCAGAATTCATATTTATAATGTAAATTATTGGTCAATACCTGTGTCATTTGTTGGAATGTGATGGGGAAATTAGCTATCATTGATCCATGAGACTAATGATCCCATACTTGATAAAGCGAGAAGGAATTTATAATGAAGGCAGATATGTCTGCAATTTTTCTATGAACAGTTTTGTTTGCTTTTCAAAGTCAAATCTTCTTGATTTGTGATCAGAAAATGTAAACTTAGGCACAGATTAGGAACCCCCCACCTCTTCCCCCGTCCCACCAGAATGTTAGAGTTCAATGTCGGAATGATTGAAAGTGTCTGTACTAGAGGTGACCACCATAATAGGGCTGCATTTCTTGCTCAATTAGAGATTCAGGGGAATCTATGGGCGGTAAGTCTATACCCCTATATTCCGCCCACTGTTTCCATATTTTCCTTTCAGTTGCTTCATTTTTCAAAGGTTGGAAAGACTAGAGGGTGCCATCTGATAAGACAGCAGACATTATGGCACTTTTCATGGTTCACTTCGGTAGGGCCAAGGGCAGTTCTTCGGCATAAACACTTTGCGAACTATGGAAAGAAGCTTGGCTATCGTATCATTTATTGTAAGGGAGCTAGATGCCAAAGATTAACAAATGATGAAGTCTGATATAAGCTTACTGCAGCAGAAGCTCTTAGTAGAACATTTTCACACCAGTACTACGCATCAGAAAACCCTAAGAAGAGGGGAGTGGGAATACTAATAGATCAACTTGTAGGATTCACATTGAAGGACATTCACAAAGATAAAGAGGGTCAGTGGATACTCATCATTGGAACATTAAAGGGAAGGGAGGTGTCCTTTACATTAGTGCATGTCCCAA
The DNA here is from genome assembly GCF_964263255.1 of Lissotriton vulgaris. Classification (NCBI taxonomy): domain Eukaryota; kingdom Metazoa; phylum Chordata; class Amphibia; order Caudata; family Salamandridae; genus Lissotriton; species Lissotriton vulgaris. The sequence goes on along the minus strand of NC_141691.1, from coordinate 733,008,359 downwards.
GTCAAGATCAAAAAGCATTACTCAGATAAACTAGTCAAAATATAATGACAGTAACTGCTGGACGACATATAGTGGGAGGAGTACGAATCATGGTATATTGAATGGTGAGTTAGATTGGCCAGCCAGGGTGATTGGGGGTGCGGCAGCTGTACTCTTGAAAGATCTGAGCCTTGGTGAGATGGTTGGAGGCTTGTACACCCTGGTGGATAAATAGGTTGTTTATTATCAGGATCTCAGGGAATGCCTCATGGGAGTATACCATGGCGTCATGTTGTTATCTGACCATACCCCAATAATAGCCCTCTTGAACTGGGAAGCCCCCCAAAAATGAAGATCCATAGGTTGGTGATTTAATATCCACATTTTAATAAACACCTTTAGAAAGATAAATGAGTTAAGGAAGCCATCCAACCTCAAATAAAAGAATTACTGACCCACAATCATACAGGCGAAGGCCCTCTGCCAATGGTTTAGGATTCCCTAAACCTGTAATCAGAGAACAGTGCATAGCAGATACAACCAGATATAATGAGATCAAGAAGTGTTCTCTTTTAGACTAGCAACTCTATGCTCCAAAACCCAACATAGACTATATTACAAAAGAAGAAGGGCCATGCAACCTAAATACATTGTAGATTGGGGAGTTAAAGGATAAATGTGAAGAAAAATTACAAAGCGAATTTGAGCACAAAATAATCATAAAGAGCTGAGTAAAAATAAGCGTTTTTGAAGGAATGATTTGAGAAGATTTATTATTATCATGATTGTCAGATGAAGTACTGAAGTCGTACGACACAAAAATAGCGGTGTGCCCATGGAAGATACTGTTCTCAAGCTGAGAATGGGTAGAGTCAAAATATATGGAGACAGATACTTGAACATTAGGGCCAGTTACACCCTCTAGATTTAAACAAAGCAGAATGTGCCTTGAGCAAGGCCCAGCAGAAATTATCTGAAGGAGGAAATGAAGCAGAGAGACAGCTAGCCTTCAAACTAAGGAAACACCAGGTTCAGTCCCAGAGTTTGGCACTGAGGTGGAGTGATGGGATTTGAGTTACAAAAGAACAGAGACAGTGAGATTCCTTTCAGCTCAGTTATCAATCCTTCGTACATCTGAAACATCAAATTAGACAGGAATAAGCGCCCATATGAAAACGACTGGCCTATCCCAACTGGCCTATCTCAACTCCCATTAGATCAAAGTGAATCTCTAACCAGCCTGATCTCTGTGGAAAGAATTATCAACACAACAAAAACAGTACAGAACTCTAAAGCCCCTGGGCCAAGCGGCCGTACCTCACCATTTTTTAAATCTCCCTGCACGGGCCTGGTAAGGATATATAAAGAAATCTATGAGTCGGCAAAGTCACCCCATCTATGCTGGAAACAAAAATATCAGTTTTCTTGAAAGGGGGGAACCTTAATAAGAATGTCATATTATTCAATTTCTTTACTAAATGCAGATGTAAAAATCTATGCTAAAGTCGTAGCCTCCCAGCTACATCAGTGATTGCTGACATAGTCATAATAGGAGTGAAGCATGGAAGGGATTAATTTATACTCTCATTATTTACTTATGATATTTTAGTTACCTTGATTTACCTGTGGCTTCTTTTACTCCAGCTCATGGAAGATCTTCAGTTGTTCTGGAGGGTAGAGATGAGAAGCGGTGGCTTAAAATCCATTTCCCATTCCCCTGGTGTACACCTACGATCAAATATTTGGAAATACAAATAAAGAAATTCTTTAAAAAACACAGAGAATTAACTTCCTCACAATGTTGACTGGTGTCCAAAGGGAACTCCAAGGCTGGCACAACCACCAGACTTATTGCCTCAAAAAAACATAACTATCCCACCCTGGGTTTTATAATTTTTCCAGATGATGCCCATTCTTTCTGAGTCCCCTATCTTGTCACAACTTCAAAAAGTATACAGTTAGTACATTGAGGTAGGGAAGAAGACAAGAATATCATTTAAAACCTCTACTCAACCACAGAATAAGAGAGAATGGGGAATCCCACACGCCTTAGAATACTATCAAGCTGCTCTTCTTAGTTATCTTTTACAGTGGTCAAGGGCTAAGACAGACCACCAATGGTGCTTCATTGACCATTTCCTTGCAGGGGGCATTTCATGGGAAGTCCTATGGACATACCCAAAGCATAGGCTTTGTTACCTTTCATTATTCCTCATAACAAGAGCAACTCTGCAAGTATGGGGAGCAGTGGGTGAACCTTTAGGTTAAAAGAGGATCCACCACAATTTATTTCACTGTTTGGTAACCAAGGATTTCACCCAGAATTATATAGTGAAGCCTTTCAACTCTAGAGTTGTGCCATGTATATAAAAATAGTCGCCAGGTGTAAGAACAGGGACGTTAAATCCTATACGCAAATTAAGCCTGACTTTTGGACTGGGTGAGTCTGAGAGGTACAAATAAGCCCAGAATGGATACCGGGTCAGGCATAAAGAGGTAAGGGAGACAGCTACACAACCACTCTTGAAATCTGAAAAGCAACTACAAACAGCAGAATATGGCACACACATCATATCAAACATTTTCAAAATACTCATAGAAGGGAATAAAGGAAGCAAGAGCATACTAGCTCTAATTGGAATAACATTTGTGTCTAACCTCTATTATGGTGCAATGGGACCTCGACCACCGCAGCACTTACTCGTGGATGAGACATGCACTTGTCAGGGAAGCAGCTAGCAGCAACGTCACAGTTGGCATTGGACCCCTAGCCAGCTCCACAAAATTTAACAAGACAAAAATCATGGCTTTGCGAAAGTTGAATGCTTGCATGTGGAAATGATTCAACACATACTTTGGGAGTATCTCCAAATGAGAAGTATACCTGGAACAGGTGCTTAAAACAATGGAGACCATCTTAGCCTCACAGATTCTGAGAGACCTAGCTAGTATAATACTTGGATAGATGAGGGAGGTAAAAAGATTTGACAACTGTTCAAAACTGAAAAATGCCTTAATGCTGGCAGTCAGATAAACAATTGTTGTAACATGGGGGTTACATACTCTCCGTGGTTGGTATGGGAGCGTTTGGTTCATTCTTTGGATTGGAAAAGATAACACACCACCAACAGTACTGAGTGGACTGATGAGAAAATGTGGGGACCAATTCAGGAAATATTCTCTAGGGATTACAGAGCATAGGCATGCCCAAGGACTTTAAGAGGCGTAGAGTTCAATGCATATTGATCCTATAAAGGCCACGGATACACTTTTGACTTGAATACATGAGTGGTGCCCACCGAGGGAAAAGATTTGTATATAGCACTGCAATTATGGGGGGTTGGGATTGAAGGGGGCGAAGTTCACTGTACTTTCACTTGTCTAACTACTAGTAAAAATGTGATAAAGTGAGAAGAAAAGAATATGAATTTCTGGCCAAATTTGAATAGGTAGTTTTTTGAAAGAGAGAAATTTGTGGAAATCAGTATTGTAGTTCGGCTCGTGCTAATTTTGGATTTGGGGAGCGGTCTTCCTAAGCACCACAAACCTTGTAAGTGATTAGTTCTTCATCCTATGGTCAAATTAGGGGAAAGTGTTTCGGAGATTAATGGTAGCAGACTAGACCTTCAATTTCAAAGTACTTCCGTTTGATCCTTAAATCAGCAAAGAGAGTGGCAGCACAATTGGGGAACAAAGGCATTTGCATCTATTAAACCTCAAAGACAGTACTTCAATTTTCTTGGGAGACCTTGTTAAGATTGTGTCACTGAGCAACCATGTTGCATTCTGAAATTAGTGCACAAAAGCCTTATGAACAGGAGCTACAGCAAGAAGGTGATTGTATTGATTATGCCTATTTGAAGAAAGTGCCAATTATGGCCTTTGTATATTCGGAATCTTGGGTAAATGGTCAATGGCCTTTAAATACACTTGTTAAAGAGAACATATTACACCTGTTTGTAAATGTGGCACTTCCTGAGCATACCATTCTCTTCATTCAATAAAACCAATTGAGTGTCTCATTAATAAAAAGTAAAAAGAAGATAAAGGAAACAATTGCGACCTCATACATAATGTATTTTATTAATATAATCTTTATATATAGCTGAAGCTCCAGAATGGAATTCTGGGGTCTAACTAAAGAGAGTCTCATGAGTTTGAAACTGTTAGTCTAATATCATTGAATCGAAATTTGCCTAGCTTACGTAACGGTAAGTTTCAATTCTATTAAGGACACGGAGGCGAGGATTATGCTTTTCTTCCTTCGCTTTATTACATAAATGAAAAAACACAGCAGCCTTAGAAAAGCTCCAATCCATTTTCAACCGTAGAAAATATCAACAAAACAAATTTTTCAAAGTTCATCAATCCAGGAAACTACAGCTCCCATAAGCCTTCAACATTAGTCCTTCAGCTATCTCCATTCCCAGTATGTTAGGCAGTCCATCCTCAACTTCCTCCTCTTTCTTCGCGCTGGTTATGCACATCATCACTGGTCCTGTTTGGAACCGTCATTTCCTATTGGAAAAAGAACAACGTAAGAGAAGTCCCAACAACCTGGCGAAAACAACCAATTGAGGACATCATCAAGACCGTCTGAAGCACATGCACAATGAAACTGGAAAAAGAGTTACTTACAGACATACGGGCGGGTTCATCATCGACGAACTCCTGGGTGGGATAATCCTCGCCTCCGTGTCCTTAATAGAATTGAAACTTACCGTTACGTAAGCTAGGCAAATTTCGATTCTATGTCAGGACCGGAGGCTTCGGATTATGCTAGTTTAAAGCTTACTCACCACCAAATGTGCCAGATCCACCACCGGTTTAAAGTAAAACCTTTTAAACGTGGAGTCTGAGGACCCATCTGCTGCACGCATTAAATCCTCCAAGCGAGCTCCCACAGCAAACGCCTTAGAAGCCATTGCTCCCCTGGCAGAGTGAGCTCCAAAACGTTTAGTATCAATGCCCGCCGCCTGCATGACCCAACGCACCCACCTTGCAATAGTGGGGGAAGAGACTGCTCTGTGTGGTTTTCGCAGGGCAATTAGTAATTGTCGTTCTACCGGTGGGCGGATATCCAACGTCATATCTTGGTAAGCCTTCAAACACTGCACGACGCACAACTTGGGGGAGTCCACAAAGGCTGGATACGATATCGTTCGTGACGCAGACTTTGTACGACGTCCCACTGAAAAGTGACCCCATCCGGGGAAAACACTCGTGCCGACACGTCCAGGGCGCGGACATCCGACACCCGTCGGCAAGAAACCAAACACAGGAGCATAGCTAATTTAGCTGACAACTCCTTCAGGGACAAATAAGCATTAGCCTGCCAAGACAGGAACAGGTTCAAGACCACATTCACATCCCAAAGGACAGAATATCGGGGTTCCGGAGGTAGAGCGAGACGAACACCCCGTAAAAGGCGACAAACAAAAGGATGTTTCCCCACTGGGGCACCCCCCTCGGGTTGATGACCCGCCGAGATTGCGGAATGCATTGCGTTAATTGTCCTATAGGCTTGGCCTTTAGACGCCAATTCGGCTAAAAAGTTCAAGATTGGAACGAGTCCTGCGACCACGGGATCCAGGTCCCTTCGAAGACACCAACGCAGCCATTTAAGCCAAGCGGATTTGTAGCGCTTCGCCGTGCTATCAGCCCAGGCCTTGGAGAGCAGGCCCTCAGCCGATCCCGAAAGGCCTGGGAGCGACCAACGTTTCCGGAAAGCCTCCATGCCATGAGGTGGAGAGAGCCCTGCATGATGAGAGGATGAGGCTCTCGATCCGGGCTGAGCAAGAGGTGAGGAAACCGGGGGAGTAGGATTGGAAAATCCCAAGAAAGTTCCAGAAGAACTGGAAACCAGACTTGAGACCTCCAGAGTGGCGTAACCAACACCATCTCCACCTCCTGACGACGCACCTGGACCGCCGTTCGTATTATCATCGAGAATCGGGGGAACGCATAAGGCCTCTCCTGGCTCCAGTCCTGGAGGAAAGCGTCCGTGGCCTCCGCATGCGGATCCGACCTCCAAGAATCTTGGAAGTTGGTGGTCCAGACGGGATGCAAACAGATCCACCGAAAACGGACCCCAGCGGGCGTTCAGCCACCGGAAAACCGAGATGTCCAACATCCACTGACTGGCATCCCTCAGGTGCCTGGAGTGCCAGTCCGCCACTTGATAGGCCTGACCCGGCAGGTACTCCGCCATCACTGATATGTGATGTGAGAGGCAATAGTCCCAGAACTCTTTCGCCAGATCTGCCAGAGCTCGAGAGCGAGGCCCCCCTAGGTGGTTGACGTATCGAACCGCTGAGACATTGTCCATTCGTAACAGGACACAGGCCTTCGCGGAGTCCTTGGTCCAACAGCGGACCGCGAAGGACCCTGCCAAAAGCTCCAAACAATTGATATGCAACTGTTGTTCGTCGGACGACCAAGCGCCGCCGGTGGAGAAATTCCCGCAACGGGCACCCCAGCCGGACCTGCTGGCATCGGACTCTATTACAAGGTCCGGAGCTGACCCGAAGATCGCCCGACCATTCCAGGCCTCCATGTGTGAGAGCCACCAGGACATCTCCTCCTTCACGTCCTCCGAAAGGGGAACCATCTGGTCGTAGGACATGCCCCGTAGGAGGTGTCGGGCCTTGAGGCGCTGGAGCGCTCTGTAGTGTAACGGGCCCGGGAAAATTGCCTGAATGGAGGACGACAGAAGTCCCACCACTCTGGCCACCTGTCGTAAAGAGGTCCGTTCTTTGGACATGGTCTGCCGCTACGTATGCTTGATCCCGGCCATCTTCTTCGAGGGAAGACTGAGGGAGGCTCCGACGGAGTCTATGACGAAACCCAGAAAGGTAAGTCTTTGACATGGGACTAAAACCGACTTGGTACCGTTGATGATAAACCCCAGGTCCTGGAGGAGGGTGACCGCCTGCTGGAGTTGAGCAGCCAATAGTATCGGGCACTGGCCCATCAAGAGAATGTTGTCCAGATAGACGATCATCCGAATACCCTGCCCCCGCAGGAACTCCACCACCGGATGCAGCACCTTCGTGAAACACCAAGGCGCTGAGGAAAGACCGAAAGGAAGGGCGGTGAATTCGAATACCCTGTCCCTCCAGAAAAACTGAAGGAAACGCCGATGAGGAGGATGAATGGGCACGACCAAATAGGCGTCTTTTAAATCCAACCGCACCATCCAATCCCGTGGCTGGAGTACATCTCGCAGGAGGTGAATCCCCTCCATTTTGAAGTGGCGGTAAACTAGCCAGCCATTGAACTCCTTGAGGTTGATCACAGGACGCTTGCCCCCGTCCGTCTTGTCTACCAGGAATATATTGCTGAGGAAACCAGCAGGATGCCGCGTTGATAGGCGAATGGCCTATTTCTGGAGTAACTCCGAGACCTCTTCGTCTATCAAGCGCGCGTCTGACTCGGAAAAAATGATCGGCCGCGGAGGGCGAACCTGAAATGGCTTGTCGTAGAAATCCATGTGGAAACCCCGCACGGTTTGCAAAACCCATGCGTCTGCAGTGAGCGATGCCCACTCCTCGTAAAAGGTGGCTAGCCTGCCCCCCATGAGAACCCGGTCCGAAGACCGTACACTTACCGTTGGAGGAATTGGGTCCGGGGTTCTTGCGGAAGCCTCGACCGCCGAAGCGTTGCCCCCTGGTGGGGTAAAAGTTGTTGAAGTTCGCTGAGGTCTGGTATTGGCCTCTGCCGGAGCCTTGCCCTCTACCGTTGGCGTTCTGTCCTGGGCGGCCGGTCGGGCGGCCCCCACCCCGACCGTTCCCTTGGGAAAAACGCTGCTGGAATACTCTTTTTATGCTGGACTGTGCCTTGTCCAGCGAAGTGAATGTAGACACGAATTTGCCAAGCTCCTTAATGAAAGGCTCACCAAAAAGGCCGCCCTGGGCGACCGCCCCCGCCTCCGAAGAAGCCAAGTCACCTAGTTTCGGGTCCAACTTAATAAGCAGGGATCTCCGACGTTCGGTGGAGAGGGCACAGTTGGCGTTCCCCAGGAAAATGATAACCCTCTGGGCCCAGTTAGATAAGACCTCAGGAGAAATCACTGTGCCATTGGCCTTCGCTTCCTCCGCCATGTCCAGGATTTTAGTGGCGGGCCCTACTGCGTCCAACAACTTATCCTGGCATGACCGCCAGGAACGGTCGTTCCCCTTACGGGGGTCCTTCATAAATTTGGCGAGGAACGTGGCCATTTTCGCATCCAGTTAGGGCGTCAGGGCCACCTTTCCCTCCAAAGTGGGCCTAGGACACTCCCCCCCACAGGCAACTCCTTGCGTCCTTCTCTAAAGGTTTGCGCAGGCGACCTGCCACGAACTTCGCCACCGTGTCGCCCGGCGTCCAGGCGTGGACCGCGGATGCATAATCTCATCCGGGTCCAGCATGCCGGAACTGTCCCGGGGCAACTCCGTGGCTGAGCCCGAGGGACGCCACGAGCGGACCGACTCTCCGTCATCGTCGGTATCCGGTGAATCCAACCCCGGAGACGGAGGCGCGGTCTCTGAAACCATCGAAGGTTCAGGGTCCGAAGGCGGTGCAGGGGGGCCAGCAGTCGCCTTGGCTAAGAAAGCGTCCCTGAGAAGCTCAAAGGCGCCTCTGTCGACCCCCTGCCCCCCTTCCGGAGCCCCTTCCCTGCAGGGCTTCTTGGGCGCGGGGGGGCCCTCACCTGAGGGGCCTGGGAGGCCAGTAGGCGCTCCCAAATGGGCTTGCGCCAACTTGGCGCACTCCTCAACGATGCGCGCAGACAACCGGTCCTCCATGGGACCCACCACCTCGGTCACACAGCGATAAATAGAGCTGTCGACCGCTTGGTAAAACTCCTCATCTTGTAAATAGGAGTGGGGTTCCTCAAAATAATTATCTTGATCCATGCTGCCGCGCTAAGCACTAAGCACTGTGAACAATACCCTCTCCCCAGAGGGTGTCAGAGCAATATGGGCAGACTATACAGACTGCAATAACTTTTTGGGCCAGCCAACCCTGGCAAGGTGAGCCACACGCTAAAGCTCCCAAACGCGCCGACCCTCCACACAGGGACCGGGTCCAACCACCCCCAATGCGCGTTTCACCACACAAGGACAAAAGAACGTGTTCTCACCGAATCGGCGCTTCACGCGGTCTCCGCCGCTAATACAGACCCCTCGGGGCGTCACATAAATTCAGACAAGGGCCAAATACAGACCCGGTAGACCGGGCGTAGAGGGTGGAGAGGGCAAAGCTCCGCAGTTAGCCGGCTCCTCCGCGCGTCTCCTCCGAGTGAAGGGACGCGCGTCGAGGAGCAGGCGAGACGTACGGGCGCCCTCTGGCGGGCTCTAGTAACACCGCACCGCCGAAAGGACAAACGCCGCGAAAGGAGCGAAAGCGCTCCCGCGGCTCAGGGCTCTGTGGAGAGAAAACAGTTCTACCGCTGCAACAGAGCCCAAAACATCTCCTGTCCGTGGACAAGGAAGCGTATAAGTACAGCCCAATAAACAAGAAAAGAAGTGCACTTAACTGACTGCTGCGTGAGCAGCGAAGAAAGAGGAGGAAGTTGAGGATGGACTGCCTAACATACTGGGAATGGAGATAGCTGAAGGACTAATGTTGAAGGCTCATGGGAGCTGTAGTTTCCTGGATTGATGAACTTTGAAAAAATCGTTTTGTTGATATTTTCTACGGTTGAAAATGGATTGGAGCTTTTCTAAGGCTGCTGTGTTTTTTCATTTATGTAATAAAGCGAAGGAAGAAAAGCATAATCCGAAGCCTCCGGTCCTGACATAGAATTAAAGAAGATGGGAAAAATAAACGTATCCTGTCCCTCTTTGGGAGGCTTCATTGCAAACAATCCATATATACCTAGCTATGGATACCCAGGTTCCCAAGACACACATTAAAATAAAATATAGGTATTTGCAAACCATTGTGAAAAATTTTGATAGCACCGGCGTAGGTCCAAAATCTTAGATCCCATGGAAAATTGATAAGCATCTACAAATGCTCAGGACTGTGTGTGTGCGTGGAGGAATAAGGCACATAGTTAATAGGAATCAATAATACTTGGTTGGTCTCTAGAATTCATAAAATGTGAAAAATCTGTAAATGTAAAAACAATGTTTTTCACTGAATCCCATGTCATTCCACAAGCTGAGCAATTTACAAAGACAACTTGTCCTGAAAAAGCTCCAGTGTATGTTGTATGGAAGAAGAGACCCAAACTCTGTAATCTTAGCCACAAAATTATTTTGTGCCTGTGGTTTGCACCACATTGCAGCTCCCCTGTGGTGGACAGGAACACCTGAAATTTCCGATATTATTTTAAACAATAAGGAAGGCATAAAATGTTTTGTACTTGAAATGCTTGTAGAATTTGTAAAGCTAATGCAGAGTAACCCTATAACGCAGTTCCGACAAGATAGCATATGTTAACAATTCTTTCATCATCTCCTGATTAAGCTCAAGGATTTGTTGGCTCAAAACACCCCATCAACACAGGGCTACGCCTGTTCTCTGGGGCAAGAAGCAGTCATAGATTGGTATTGGTGCAAACCTCCGACATGGCCAGTGTTCCCCACTCAGTAGTTTAATATATTAAGCAATTACCCCAATCTGCCTGCCCCGGGGAACAGAAGTCCATTAGATAACAGCGCACATATTTTAGATGAGAGGTATGAGTTGGAGGCAGCCTTTTCTGGCATTGGGCCCAATATCGGGCAAAAAACAGGCTTTTTGCAGCGGGACAATTAGATGTATTTAGCCCTTATCTGCCCATAGGGCCGAGAAAAGCCCAAAGACACCAGCATTGGAATAAATGAACAATGAAATGGGGTATTGGGCTGGCCCAACCTGAAATTGGATTGCCCCTACTACCACTGGTTCCAAGGCATTTTGTCTGCCTCTCTGGGGATTGGGGGTGCAGATGGGGTTTACCCCCTATCTGCCCACCCACAGGGGACAGAAAGTTCACTAGGTTCTCAGATTTGAGGGGTGGATTTTGGGGTTTACCCAAATCTTCTCCCCATGGGGCACTAGACAGCAGGATAAAACAAAAACAAAATTCCTGGGCCAGAGTTGGCCGGCCCGTCATACCATCTGGCTCCCTGTACCTCCGTGGGCCCAATGTAGACTTGTCAGTGTTTACCCCCAATCCACCCTCCCGATTGGTTCTGAGAGCCCATTAGATATCAGAGAAAAAGTGGGGTGGAGGGCTGTGGCTCCAGGTTCACTACTGCGGTCATCCTGCAAGGAAAGTCCTTGGAAATTAGATTTTTGTTTACAAAGCTGTGATATATGCATGGCATTTTGGGCTAGAAAACTTACTAGCTTTCATGCAAGCCACAACATCCTTGATTTATCTGAGTCTTTAGTTTTCAGAAAAGTCTTGTGTTGTAAGAGTTCTGTGGGTGCTGGCTGAATTTAGCTTGAATACTGCAGCCATCCTCCATGGACAATGAGAGAAATGTTAAATGTATTTGGTCATAGTTATGACATCTGCAAGGCATTTTGGGTAAGAAAATATATTGGGAAATATAGTGGGACTCCCCCAGATGTCTAGTTTCCAGAAATCTTCAGGGTTGGAAGGTTTCCTTAGTTGCCAGCTGACCCCGGCCCATATACCTCAGCTACCCACATCCCACGAATTGATCTAATTTTAAAACAAAAGCCTTGAAATTTCCATGGTGAATTTCTGACCATTTCCTGTTTTGGCAATAGGCACACAACACAAGAGGGATACCATTTTCATCAGGAGAAGTGTGGAAACACTTAATGGTAGGACGTTTGCATTCCCAGCAGATTCCAAAATGTTTCCAAAACTTTGCTTACAGAAATGTAAAGAAATTATGTTATTTTAGCCAAAGTTAAATGTTGCCGGGAATTCTGGGTAAGAAAAAGTAGTGTGACCTACACAGGTCACACCAGCATGGGCTTTTCTAGATATCTAATTTTCAGAACTGACTGGGGGTTGCTAGCTTTTCCTGGGCACTGGCTGGCCTAAATAACAGTTACCTCCATACCGATAATGATTGAAATTCAAAAGAAAATTCTTAATGCTTACACCTTGTGTTTTCGCGTCTTTCCTGTTGCAGAGAACAGTCTACCCAAGCAAGCGGATTATTGTTACTATCAGGAGACATGTGGGTACACTGAGTGGAACTTTTGATGATCCCCACAGATTCCAGAAATTTTTCTCTCAGATAAGAGGAAAATCTGAATTGCAAGAAACCATCCTGGACTCATCTGGACATCTTTGGAAATATCTTGGGTTGGTAGATGTATCTGGGTTCCAGGCCACCCTTGGCTCAAATATTTCAGCTACCCCAGAAATCAATGTCATTTAAATTAAAAAAAATTGACGTTTCCATTAGATATTTTTTACCGTTTCTTCTCCCATGCAATAGAACCACTCACCTATGTGGGGTTTATTATTTTTTGCCTTTGTCTATATTTTCGGCTTCTAAAGTAAGTCATTTGACAAGCCCAAATGTAAGTGGCTGACGAGTTTACCGTGGTAATTTAAAGCCATTCGGTTAAAATCCTATTGCGAGAGGACGCAAACAATACTACTGAATAGATGTCCAGCAGCTGTTGTTTGCAGCACTTGTGTGTTAATTTGTTCAGTGCAACATGCATTGCTGCAGTTGACTGTAAAATATAGCCCTGAATATCAGATTTGCATTTACTTAGTGTAATTGTTTAGAATGTTTGCCTTATTATACAAAAGGAAATTACACACATTTTGCACACCCTGGTCGAAGACAGAAGAGAGCTAGTCAGAGCCCTCTATAATTGCATGTATGGTTTTTTTTTTTTATGATTTGCCACTAAGCATGTCTAACCTTCCGAATAGATTCTAGTAATATTTATTACATTGCAAATCATCTAATCCCAGAATTTCTGGCAGTGGGTAATCAATATAAAAATCCTAACCTTACTTGTAGCCAATATCAAAACCTGTAGCTGCTAAAATAATCTCTGAGATTCCATGAAACAAAATACATGTCTGCAGGCTTTAACACTGACCAATAACAACCAACACTTAAAGGGCTGTTAGCTTTAACATATGCTTTTCATTATAAATATATCAGGCCTACTGCCTTTGTCATACATTTTCATAATACACGGATCACACCTTTGGCATTTTACATAACTTTTCCCAGTGAATCAATCAATTGAGCATAAACTTCCGCACAAGACATTCATCATTCATCAAATTACAAATATGTACAGAATTGCAGTTGTGAAAACCATGTGAAATTCCTCCTTAGAGGTCCTAATAAATATTATCACAGTGCACATATTTTATCACCATGATGTATTTGAATGGGTCACCAACAACAACACTAGCCTACTATGGTAATCAGTGAGATTTCATGTAACAAAATACCTGCCTACAGGCTTTATCAATGATCATACCTATGGAATCTCACATAAATGTTCCCTATGAACCAATAGGGCTTTTAGCCGTTTGCATTGGCTGGTTACCATAACCAACATATGCCAACTAAATTGTGCAGAAACAGGTAAACAGGAAGCCAGCCTTTTGACCCTTGGAGAGCCTTTCAAGTCCCTACGTGCCAGCAGCATTCAGGATTCCTGGAGTCTTCTTCTTCCAGCAAGAGTCAAAATTCTTCTTCCAGCAGGGTTTCTTCTTTAAATAGAGTTTGCCTATGTCTAGGAATATTCTGAAGAGGTGGTGGTGAATGTGTTAGATTTATCCTGTGCTCTAGCCAGTGATTGGAGGAACTCTACAGCCCAATCCTAACAATTGTCTTGCAGTCTCCCCATCTTTTTTTGCAGCACTTCCTCTTTGCCTTACTTTAGAATTACCCCGGTGCCCCTGTTTCAAGATGACAGGCCTCAAGTGCCACACCTCAATTGCCATGATGCAGGCCTGTCTTTAGCTGCTTGGCCACTTCCTTTCTTAACAGGGTCAACACTGATTTTCCATCCTACTGTGGCAGGAGCCTGTCTATGAGTGTCCTGGAGATGAATAGTAGAAGCCCTCCCTGGCATCTCCAAGCCAAGAGGTAGTGCTAAAGCTGCTCTTTGTTCTGCCAACTGTTGCTGTCTACTCCCAGATAGCTAATCCCTGCTAGGTCATCATCAATTAACACCCATTTACCTTTCCTTGACCCAGAAGCAAGTCATTGCCCTCAGGCCCAATTCTGGCTTAGATAGCCTACAGGACATTTTTACAAGGTTACTTTTCTGCTTAGGGTATCAAAAATCTGACTTCACTATTTAGTCAGATTTGAAAAATCTAAGCAGGTATACAAAGTGAAATAGATTTTGGGTTGTATTTCACTGTGACAGCATACAAACCTCACTATGGAGTGTGCCCTATTTTTATATATTAGCACCCTGCCTGTGGTCCTACCATGCATACTTTAGGGTTGACTCTTGAATCTATATAAATAGGCTTTTCCTACATAACAAATGTGTCTTCCCTGCCACGTGTCATGCAATGCATTCAAAGTACAGCCTAGCCAGAGTACATTGGTGCTCCTGGCAGAAGATAAATTTGACGTACATGTGGAAGTATAAATATACACTGCAGCCCACTTATGACATTTACATTTCCAAGCCATAAGTGCATTTTAGGCTGAATTTAAAAATGACTTTTAAGGAAGTTAGATAGGCCAAATAGGGCATTCCAATGTACAGCGCATTTTTTAGAGACGAAGCACAGGGATTTTGCTGCTCTTTAGCAGTGGTAAATTTCAAAAAGTTCTAAAGCCATCAAAACCAAACCAACAAAAATTGGGTGACCAAGACAAAAATGGAGTAACTTCTCAAAACCCTTAAATGCCTATTGTCTGTAATATATGCTTTTCACAATATGTATGTCAAATATACTCCCTTTATCATAACTTTTCCTATGAAACAGAACGAGCTTATAGCCATGGTCATTGGCTTGACACCATAACTAACACAGTGCTGCTTTATTGAGCACAAACTTTGCCACAAGGCAAAAAGTGCAATGCAAGCACTGTTTTTCATTCGAAGCACCCAACTCAGGCCCAATCAAAAGCTGTACTTAACATGTGGGTGGAGCCAAAACCCCTATTGCAGCAGTACTTCTGAGAGCTCATTTTCTCCTGATCATATAAGATCTGTTGACATCTGGTTTATGAAACCAGACCTAAAAAAGTTCTCATCACTGGATGGGAAAATCCTCAGCACTTAAGGGGCGAATCTGATTGTCAGTGTAGCGGGCTCCAAATGGGTATAATCCTAGCTTCCTGACACGTGTGTCTGACAGATTTTTCTTTGATAGATTGGGTTCAGAGTTTTGTTTTACTGTCCATAGTTCTATTGATACAGGTATCCTCTGAAATTATAACGGGGGTGAGTGTAAGTGATGACAGTGGAGAACCTGGAGGAAGAGTTGTTTCAGGGAGCGGATCCAATGCGTGCCTCTGTTGAAAATATCAAGACCTGCTACACAGTCAATTTGCAATGCATAAGCAATGCGCTAACCAGTTGCAGTATGCCAGAGCTCCTTTTTACATAAAAGATTCCTAATAATGTATTGGAGGATCCAGACTCAGGGTGGAGGGCGTGGGAGGCTCCACAGTGACTCTGTACCTTTGTGGGATCTGAGAAGGTATTTAAGTGCTATGCAGAGACTTGCACCTCTTCTGCTAACTGACCTCCATTTCTTAAGCATCTCCTCTGATTCTGTTTAGAAAATGGATTCCTGTGTTCAGAACTGAAGAACTAAAGGTTATCTTGATGGAACCCATGGAAGTGAGGCATGTGTGGTAGCATCCTTACATTTTAGCAAAAGGTAAAGCCTAGCTGCACAGTGCCTGTAGTTTGTGTCTTCTTTCGGGGAAGCAGTGGAAGGAGCTTCATCCACAATCTGGCATCCTTGGACATGGCAACCGAGCTCATGACCTGCTAATATTGTTCATTCTGACGTTAATGAAATAAGGCTTTATACTGTTTTTTAAGACAAAACTAGCACATGTGTTACTATCGTTAATTTTCTACGAGTGCTAATTGGAATTAATTTTTGCTAAATTCGAAACACGGCGTGGAGTTGTCTATTACGCCTGGATGCTCCTTAGAGGAAGGTTCCACTGTGGTATGAATACAGCGCTACAAGACCTCTGGGTAGAAGGCGCTATATAAATACAAACACATTTACATTTACATTTAGTTGACTTTAGTTAGACTCCATATTTTAGCTGTCTCTGACTACAGACTTTCCTGGCCCCGATTTCTACCTGCCTAACAAGGAACAGGGTATTCCCTCGCCTTTAATGAGGCAGGGTGAAAGATGGTCATTGAAACAGCACACATCAGACAGAAATGCCTGCGCTGACGTGCCAGAAACTTTAATTGAAGCGTGGGCGGAAGCCTTTGCTGGGAACCTGGAAAGCTCGTCCACTGCCCGAGCAGCACGTCTTGTTTCTAAAGGAGACTTGTTCCTTCAGCGGCTGAAAGGAATGAGGCTGCGGGGACAGCTGTCGAACAGTGGGACGCAAAGCTGGCCTTGTGTGCGCGAGGAGCGCTCAGGAGAAGGCACGCGCGCAGGACGGAGGCTTTTGCCTTGTCCATCCCCGGGGGCGCAGGTATTTCCTCACAGACGCCGGGGCAGTGAATTAAGGGGCCATTTAAGCGCCGGCGGCGATAAACGGGCATCCACTGGAGAGACAAGAAGGCCTGGCTGCCCACCGGCTCGATGGATCGACCTCATTACCGAGCACTATACGCGGTGCTGCTGGCAGCCGTGTGCTGCCCGGCGGAGGTTTGCAATACTTCCGGCTCCGTTAAAGCGCTTCCCCTTTAATAGGAACTATGTTGCTTTATCGTCAAAATGTTCAAGTTCATTAGTTTTCATTTCATTAAAGCAGCTGTCTAATTTTCATTGTTCTAAATTTTTTTTAGGGATTTATCGTTTTATTGCTCTGTGGAGCTGAAGCTATATGAGACTACGCTCTGAAAAAGTATCTGGTGTGGGGGTACAACTTACTAGTATGCTTGGTAGAATTTGCTGTGCAGATGATGCGACAAAAGGCAATGCCGACTAAAATACTCGAGTATGTATGTAGTAAATGTAATACATTTTCAGCTAACCTTGCCCCAGTTAATGAATTGTTTCCAGCGTGCAATTGAACTTATTGGGTACCAGAAGGGTCTCTTTCACCATAAATCTTTCATCTTTCACGGAGCAAGAGTCGGAATATCTGTGCAAGCTGCTATTTACTATAAATCAAACAGTCCAGCTCGAGGCGGCAAATAATGGGGGTAGGCCCTAGGAGTATATGCCCAGAGACCCTGGACTGTTCCCTATCCATCTCCTAGGGCACAGGGAAATGTCCTAACTTGAGAAAAGTGGTTTGTTGAAGCAAGCCTCTCATACATTTACTAAGGTCTTGAGACCCAGTGGCTAGCTAACAAGAGAACGAAACACTGCACCCCTAAGAATGGACAGGGTCTATGTGCCCCTGACACAGGGTGTAATATTCACCCACCTCGATAGCAAGACCGATCCCCCAGCTGGCAGTGTGATCATCTCAGGGATATCAGCTAATTCCATGCCTCCACCCAGGTTTCAAACTTGATCAATCAAATTCAATGACTTAACCATACAAGTTCCACATAGGGCATTGTATAACTCAGCCAGATGTACCGAACGTGCATTGAATATGTGTTATAAAGTGCTCTTTGTAAATGAATAAAAAATAGATGAAAGTATCAATATATCTTGGAAACAGTTTTTGAGAACCTCCCATTTTAAATAGTGTCATCTCCTCATTACATGGGTTTCCTGAAGACTTTCACAGCTGTCATGTCAGAAATGAGTAATGAGAAGTCAGTTCCTGTTAAAGTCACCAGGCTGTCTGCTATATACGCGGCACCCTCCCGATGTGATATATTCCACAAGACCAATTGGTATAAGCAAGGAAGATTAGAGCATTCCATACATAGGTGCCAATAACGATGCATATGATGGCCTTAAAATGAATTTTCTGAAAACGACCTAAAACTATTTCCTCTTGGTATGGTGGGACCACAACATCTAAATTATAAGTCTGTCTACCATAAATGTTTCACAGCACTGTAGGGCTAAAGTTGACATCAGCTTGAGCCCAGAACTGAAAGCATTTCTTGGGAAAGTTTCTCTGTGAAGGCCATATTACTGTTTTAAATATCACCTGAAGATTATAATGTGGCTTCACAGTTCCTATTCCAAAAGGAACTAATGATAGACGGAATACTGAACAATACAAACATTCACCCCAGTCACAACGATCTGAGTTTTATCCATTGTTCTTTTGCTCACCAGGCCACCCCAGTTTGGATCCAGTCAAATAAAAATCATTCTTGACCCTGTTCCTCATGGGAACAGTTCCTATTGACATAAGTGCTTGTTTCAAGCTGCTGCTTCCCCTATGAAATTGCCACTATCACCCCCACACAACTAATTTCTGTGTCCTCTGGAGTGTGCAAATAGTAGGACATTGCATTACGGGCACACCTTCTCCACCTTTTGTCCCTCCATCCTATGCCTGCTCAGGACCATAAACTTTAAACAAAATATCTCAGAAGGGACAGACTTGTGTAGTAATCAGCTGTGTGGACCGCGATCATAAAAAATACCATAAAGAAAGGCACCAGAAGAGCGTCTCAAAACTTGCTGAAACCCACAAACTGCACACCCAAAATTCATGCATCTCACTTATAAGAACTGCGACCCATATCACGATAATCACACCTTCGTGGTCCTCATCCACAACATAGAAACACTTGCCACAAAGAATCAAAGCAAAGACAGCACCCTTCCACCTACACACCCTTCATGGTGTAACATGCTGCCCATTTAGGCGAGCCTAAAAGTACCCTATGTGAGAGTAATAAGCACTATATAAATGATACAATACAATGAGGGTGCTGGATCATTTCTAGGCTATTTTCTGCATGCAAGTGTTCAAAGCGTAACCAATACAGTACATGATTTGGCAAATATTTTAGCAGTGTATACCACTTTACTAGGCCTTCTTGCTACTTCTAAGCCTACTACATCCTAAGTTCCAGCTCTGTCCTCTACCGTGGTTCAGAATTAAATAGCCTAACTCAAATCGCAAAAGTTTAAATTCAGTGCATAACAGTTAATTTAGTTTTATTTTGCAATAAAGGTGTTCTAATGTGAAATCATAACCCAAAAGTAAGCAAAATAGTACCACATTACATGTGATGTAGTTTTTATATTACATGTTTATTGGTGCAGTTTGCTTCAAATGGAAGTTTTTTTTAAAATAGGTAAATATTTATTGAAAACAGTAAGTTCATTACTGGACTATACTGTTTAGGTGTCTAAGGAGAGAATACTAATCATGCACTTATGAATTTAAAATAGAGAATTAAAAAAAAATCACTTTGCGCTGTTAAAAACATGCTTGGTCTCTAGAACGGAGGGATTGTTGAAGCTGTTTTCTGTGAGTTGCAGATAACTATTGGCACTGATTGGTATTAAAATTTGCAGGTTTTGCTTACCTTTATGAAAAGAATGTTGATTAAACAATGAACAACAATAAAGCTGGATAGACTGCTATGGGACGGTCGGTAATCTGACAAAAGTTATGTATCACAGATCCAGTAATTATTTCACAGGGACCCGTGAAATATTTTCCATATTTCAATGGCCCTGTGAAATGTATATGTATGTGTGTTCGTGAGCGTGTGTATATATATGTGTATATATGTGTATATTAGATAAAGAGAATGACTGGAACATGGAGAAAAAACTATGTGCAATGATGACCATAAGGCTTATAAGTAGTCACCAAAGGGCGCATATTGGCTTTATTGCCAAAAACTGGTTGATCATTTCAACCAGTGTGAAACTTGTTTTTACATTTTACGTATGTACTTGTATTTGTACTTTGGATTAATTTGCGCTAACGCATTTGTGGTTTTATTATATTCTGTACGTTCGCAACGCCATTACATCTGATGAGCAGACAATAATTGTTTGGCGATGTAAAAGAGTCAAGATCACTGCGCAAAGTTCAAAAAAGTATATGTAACCACATTTAAGTAAGTATGGAATATTTCTTTCTGTGACCGGTGACTTGCGTTCTATATAATTATTTGTAGTTTGTACAAGGTAGTGTTTTTTCACTTGGATTTATATTTGTAGTCTTTGTTAAACACGTGATCACTACACAGGTGTATATAATTCAGTTAGTCCAGCTACGCATTTATGTGAGCAAGGCCACGCTGTTGGCCGAAACGCATCATCTCGCCCTTTGTTTTTTGCGCTGATGGAAGAAAAATAACAATAAAGAATTAAGAACTATCTCTGCCTGCAGTGAATTGAATTTCAAGTGTCCGTTTCTCGATGTATGGTGAGTCTATGCACCAGGAGTGGTAATTGGATATGTGTATATATATGTATATACTGTGAGCAAGGCCACCCCGCTGGCCGAAACGCGCCATCTTGTCCGTTACATTTGCGCTGATGGCTGAATAAAAAGTCACCGTTGCCAGCAGTGAACGAAAAAGCATTTCGAAGTGTCCGTTTTCTCTTCAAGGTGGGTTCAAGCGCCAGAGCGGTAATTGGATATATGTATATATATTAATTACACAGTGGCGGTCGCTACTGTGTAGTTACAGTTACGTTAGACTTTCTAATAGAAAGAGCGTTTTTCTTTCAAATAACTTTGGCATTGTTTAACAAATCTTCAGGAAACTTTCGAAAAACAATATTTATCTACCGCAGCTCCTTCCTAGAAAGTTTCGGGGTGATCCGTTAAGCGAGGCGGTGAGAAAAAGTTGGGCCCAAAGTGCAGTTTCTCCATGCAGTTTCTATAGGGAATTTTAGACAGCACTACAGCCATAACAGCTTCAATGAATTACACCAAATTTGGCAGAAAGCTAGATCTTTACCTACAAAGTGTGCTTTTTGTGATTTGGGGTAAATTCGTTCAGTAGTTTTTAAGAAATTAAGGTGCACAAATTATAGATATATTGACTTGGGCTAAATTCAAGAATTCTGAGAGGGCTTGTTGGAGAATGCACTCTGGTTGACTGGTCGCAACATGAACAGAAATGTTGTGCCGCCATTATAGGACTCAAGGACTTGATCCCTTTGTCCTGAAAATGATTTAAAAACAGATACCATTACTCTCTAGCTCCAGTGGGGGTTATCTCAGGGGTACACATCTGCCCCGGGCCCAAAATAAAAAAAGAAATGGGGTCGCAGCTATCTTGTAGGACTCCCACGGCAGTCCTTAGGGATTGAGAAAATTAATTACTAAACAAAAGTGTGTGCTGGGAAGCTGTGGGGGGTGGCTGCCCACAGGAGGTTGGCCAAAGGCCATGTGTGATGGCAGGCTGGATGCTCATGGGGGGCGGGGGGGGCACAAGGCCTAGCCAGGCCCTGCACCTTATCCACTCCTTACATGGCTGAAGGCTGTGTGTGGCAGTCAGGTTGGTTGTCTGCGATTGGTTGGGTATGGTAATTAGATCTTATTTTATGTAAAAAGAACCCTAGAAATTCACTGATAAAACAAAGGTTTGAGTGATGTTATAGTTAGGTATGGTAGTAATGTCTTACTTTACATTACAAAAACTTCAGAAATTCACTGAAGGTGGCATGGCCGGCAAGATGTCTTACAGCACGTACTAATCATCGCCTCTTGGGCCCTTGTAGAAATCCTGCACCTTCCTGCAACCCTGGATAGAGCAAGGGCACCCCAAATGTGCACCATGGCCTTCTAATGCCTGCCAGCTGTACCTGATCCTTCAGACTGACTTGAGGTGCCAGAGAATGTCAACAGCATCTTGATGACTGGGACCGTGGAGGATGACTGGTCCCGCAAGACATACCTAGGGGACGGGATGCACCAGATTCCGTGCGGACCCACCTACCAGGGGGGAAATCTGTTAGATTAGGTGAGGAGAGTGTACAAGGGGGTAAAGAGGCTTGATCCCATGCGCTGGACCCTGGGAAGTGCCCCACAGGGGAGATCTGCCAGCGATGGTCTGGACCCGAGAGCAGGGAGGCCTGGAAAGGAAAGCGCTAGTCTTTATCTCTGTAGGTGACCGTGAGCAGCATAGACTCGCATGGGTATAAATGGGAGGCCGGACCTGACTGGTGCAGTGCAGCCCTGCAGACTGAAGAGGCGATGGCCCCTTGTGAGGAGGCTGAGAGAGGTAGCGAATCCCGGGTGAGCCCTAGCGGACGGGTTCTGTTGGACGTCGTGGACACCTTGCCCTCCCAACAGTCACTGTGTAAGAAGGAAGCCAAGAGAGAAGACTGGGGGTCCCTGAGCCCCCTATTCCGGGACCCTGGCAGCAGCTCCCAACCAATAGTCTGAGAATACAGGTGCAGGGGGCCTAACAGTCCCGGGGTCAATGCCAATTTGACTGGGCCCGCCTCAGTGTGCCGTAGAGTAATGCATAGCTCCTGCGGACGTCAGGAAAGTGTACTGAGAAGCAGGAGACTGGTGGAACAATGTAGGACCAGCTGCCTGCTAGCAACCATGGGAAAAGACAGGCTGCAGAGAAGCACTCAAATGATTAAAATGGACCAATACACTGCCCCCAGCCTAGACAGCCTGTGTCTGCGACAAATGGTGGGGAGACAAGGGTAGAATCACCCGTCCCCTCCGGGGCCCAAATCTTTGCAGGAGCTGAACACTCCAGATCCTCATTTGAACCCAAAATTGACACTCTCGCCCTCAATGTTACCCTCCTCTGGGCAGACCTGTGCAAGGGGGTAGTGAAGTTGCAGGCAATGGAACAGAATGTCCTAACCCTCAGTCTGAACAATGTCAGAGACCACTAGACAGCTGGAAGATCGGGCAGAGGACACGGAAGGCAGGTCAAGGCATGGAAACCCAAGGTTTTTGGGGTTTTCTGGGGATGTAGAGGATACCATCCCTGAGAAGTTTCTGGAGACCTGGATCACAAGACCATTGCCCTAAATGACCTTTCACCTGTCTTTATCATAGAGAAAGCCCACAGCGCACTGGCCTTGCGCCCAGAGAACCTCTGAAGGCAATGATGGCAAAGATCCTCAACTACTGGGACCGCAAACCAATCTTACAAGCAGTCCAGAAGACTGGGGACCCCAGATATGAAAATCAAGTCACCCATATCCTCCCTGATTACTCCCAGAGAGTACAGCATTTTCAAAAGTATTTCACTACAGTAAAGCAGCATTTGAGAACACTGGGACTGCGCTATATGTTACTGTCCCCCGTCCTACAGAAAATGGCCCATGAGAGCGTGCCTAATTCTTCAATACATTGCACTGGGTGAAGGAGGACTCGGGGGGGCCTGCGATTCGGCCGCTGCGGTGGAACCACCTTTAACATGGACGCTGAGGAGGCACAGGCCCAGATCGCAGTGGCAGCAGACTCGAGGAAACTGCAGAGACACTCGGGCTACTGAGCGAATCGTACGTCCAGATGGCAATCTGGACATCAAACATCAGAATACAGAAAGGGAGGGGACCAGGGCCTTAGTGATGGCAGTGACAATGGGAGCAACGGGAGACTTGATACCCTTGCCAGGAGATGAGATCTCTGACAGGGCCTAATTGATTCACCTCTTGTACACCTACAAACAGTAGCGCCACAGAGAACTTGGGCTACCTTGTGGGCCAGTCAGACGCCTGCTGGTTGGAAAAGCATGGTACACTGGCGGAAAAGGGACTAACACAGTCAGGAGCTCTGCAGAGTCTATCTGTTACATGGCCTTTATCGCGGATGCTGATGGGGGAGGTCGAAAATGCCCGGGAGCCCCCTTTTCTATTTGCATCTACCAAGCTCCCCGCTCTTTGTACTAGTTTCAGGCTCATTCAATTTTATTTTCTGTAGCCCTTCTTCAGGACTAATTGTCTTATCTACCTCTTTTTCCTACTTGCTACATGGGTACAGTTTTTCAGGCATTGCCTACTGGGATGGGGGTTAGCTACAGTCGTTTCTGGGGTGGCTTCACACCTCTCTGCTGGTATCTCTTCAGCTGCAGGGGGCGGGACTGAATGATCACTGTCAACATAGATACAGAGTAGTTCAGAAAAGGAAAAACGCACCACAGCATTTGTTAAGGGGGAAGTTAGACGAGGGGATTCGAAACCATAGCTACTTGTTTGGGGATACTCAGTTGGGTCACAAGTGTTTACCAGAGCGGTGGGGGAGGTATTAGGAGGTTGGTTGGTTAAAGGCAGTGCAACACTATATGAGGCAGTTATTGGTGACCAGTGACAGGCGAAATGCATTTGGAACCCGATAGGGCACACAGGGTAGGCCGCCCACACCGACAATGAAAGGGAACGGATGATCAAGGTATAATGCAACACAGCAAATCCACTAAGAATGGTCATGTGGCATGTGAGGGGCCTCAACACATTTATAAAGAGATACCAAATACGCACTTTCCTTTGCTGCCAAACATATGCATTGGCTTCTTACAGGAGACACACCGGGAAGCCCAGATACGAAGGAAAAATAGTGAGGTCATATGTATGCCTCTACCTATCAAGTTACGCGAGAGAATTGCCATAAATAGCCCCTTTTAAGATGAAGTATTGCAGGGCTTATGTAGAAGGAATATATGTCCTACTTCAGGGGACATTGGATGGCAGTGAAATCTGTATGCTGAACATATATGCCCCCATTAACGATGATAGAGAGTTCTAAGATAAGATTAGAACCCTATTACTACCTTTTATAGACACACCCACACTGGTGGTGGGAGACTTCAGTTGTATCTCAGATGGACAAACGATAAGCACCATCAAAATGGGTAGAAAACTGCATATGACAGCTGCACTGAGAGACCCTATGACATATCTCAACTGCATGGGTATTTGAAGAGCCCAACATCCCATGCAGTGGGAGTTTCCATGTCACACGCAGGTACATGACACACACAGCAGACTGGACAGGCTCCTGCTGGAGGAGATGGCGCAGGAGGTGGGAGAGATGCGCTTCCTGGTAAGATTTCCCTTGGATCACGTTCCACTATTGTTGGAGTGGGGAGAGAGCATGCCGTGACCCACAATCCCGCTTTGGAGACTTCGAACCAACGAGCTTCAAGATGAAGCATTTTGGGAAAGGTTAGGGGATACGATCAATGGGTACTTTGAGGCAAACCGGAACTCCGCTAGCAAATGCAGAACAAATGAGATGTCCTCAAGGTGGTGACACAGGGGAAGTGCCTCTGTGGAACCAGACGCCAACTAGAATCAGACTGGGGGGGGGGGGGGGAGACGGAAAAATGACTGGAGACACTGCAGTGTGGCGCCCTAGAAAAGGAAAAGGGCACACCTAAATTCTGGAGGCCAAACTGGTAATACAAGCCACCTGGGACAGGTTAGATAGATTTATACAGAGAGGCGTTAGATAGAAATTACATCGAGAGAGAGACAAGCTGGGAAGATTGCTGACCTAGCTACTAAAAAGGGAATGCCCCCACCATACGATCTTATGCCTCAATGCACCTGTTGTCACTACAGCAAACACATAGGGGAGTATAAACTGACTGCTCCATAAACATGTGACAGACACATACCAGGAGCCCACATCCCTACTAGGATAGGAGAGTTTCTCAATCAACTGCTGATGACCAGGCTAGCGGGTGAATACTTTGCTCAGCTTGAAGCAGACTCAGAGGAGAGGATCTGGTGGATGCCATAAGGGTTATGCCCAGGTGCAAAGCCCAAAATCCTGACAGCCTACAGCTAGAGTAGTATCAGCAATACCAGGTACAGTGTTTTTCCTAGCTCCTGGATGCATACCAGGAAGCAAATCACACTATTATTTTACCTAGATCCATGTGGGAGACCTTGATTGTAATGATTCCGAAGCCAGACAAAGATCCAAAGGATCTGGGGGGCCTAACGACCCCTGTCCATGATGAACTTGGACACAAAAATCCTGTCAAAAGCTCCTGGGACTAGACTATGCAGTGCGGTCACATACCTGGTCCACGAAGTCCAATGTGGGTTTACCCCAGGCAGAGGCACACATATAAATCTCAGGCGATTGTCGCATGTAATGCATATCATCAGAGGAGACTAGATGTAAGGGTCACTAATGGCCCTTGACATCGAAAAGCATTTGACTCCCTGAACTGGGAGTACCTATGGGAAGTCCTCCGCAGGATGAGCTTCGGACTGCAGTTCATTCAATAGGTAAAAATCCTCCATGAGGCACCGCTGGCCAGCCCTGCAATAAGTCCTCTTAAATGGAGCTATCCGTATGGCCACCCCCTTCGCGTAACTTGCTAGGTAGAGACATACATTTGACCTCACTATTTTTTCCTCCGTTTCTGGGCTTTCCGGTGTGTCCGGAACAATACAAATCTGTTCCTGCTAGCAGTGGAGTCATTAGTGATCTACTTCAGGACCCACATGGCTGGATGTGGTATACATGTAGGCCCCAGAACCCACATTGTCTCAATGTATGTGAACGATACACTTCTGTACCTCAGACAGCTGAATACTTCGGTACCCATTCTGCCACAGACGATGGAAACATTTGTACTGGCCTCTGGCCTCCGAATGAACAAACGAACAATAGTTGTCTGCCCAGTGGCGGGTCTGGTGGGCAGAGGCAGAGGGGAGATTCCGGATATGGGTATGCCCTGAGAAGTGCACGTCTTCCGATATTTGGGTCTCCGGTTGCCCACACCCCAGAACAGCAGTATGAACTTAACATGGGTAGGGCGATACGCAGTCTCCAGAGCTCAGTCTCATTTTGGGGGACCCTGGCACTATCTGTCATGGGTAGAGTAGCACTAAGTAAAATGGTGCTCCTCCCAAGATGCCTTTATATCCTGCAAAACACCTTCTGCGACATTCCCATGCTACTTTTGCTGAGCTAAACAGCCTCTTAACCTCGCTGGTATAGGCGAGAAAGAAGAGCGGGGCCAAACTGGTGGTTCTGAATCTGGACATGAACAAAGGGTGACTGGGAGTCCCTGACTTATTGTTTTATGACATATCAGGCCGTATCCAGTACGCAGACTTGTGGTGTGAAGAGGGTCAAAACTGGGATAAAAGGTTATTGAATGGAGTATTCAATGAGACCAAACTCCCAAGATACCTGATGAGGGGATCGCAGGTTTCGAAAGACTGACCCCACATTGTGCAGCAAGTGGTAGAAGCATGGGAACCAGTGACAAATAAAGTCCTACACCACCCCCATATATCCAACTATTGCTGCCAAGGTGGTAGGGCCGGTTGCACTGGCTAGACACCATTTTGGATGTGAGGCAGTGGATGGAAGGGGAATACTTGTTACTGGGAGACCTGTATTAAGGGGGATTATTCCTCTCCTTTGAGGAAGCGAGGAGACAATTTAACCTAGGCCCAGGCCAGTTTCTGCACTATGCAAAGATACCCTGAACAGTGCAGAAGCTCTGGCCTGACTTTCCGGTAGAACCTCCAGAATCACACGGTTGCAGCTACTGCTGGACATTGGCTCCAGCAGGGGCATGATATAATTCCTCTACACAGCTCTAAAATGCGATTGCCGCAGCAAACTGACAGGTTCGCAACACTGATGGGAGGATGAGGTAGAGGACCGACTGACAGACAGGGAATGGAGCAAATCCTTTGCTATGGTGAAAGAGGTGACAAGGAACGGCATATTTAAGCTGACACAATTCCATTACTTACACTGAACATATTTCACACCTCAGACGCCCCACAGTTTATTTCCCTGCGTTAAGGGGGTGCCTGAGATGCAATACTACTTACTCCAGCACCTTTCATACACCTGACATGGGACTGCTACACTCTGTGAGATTACTGGTCAGTGATGGTGGGGACACTCATGGAAATCTCAGGGGTAAAAATTGAGCTTGCTCCTAGAAATTGCCTACTCTGATTGCTCACACCTCCAACCCCCAACAGGTAAAGCTGCACCCACTTTACAGCATTAGCTTTCCTCCTGGCAAGGAAAGCATTGCAGTACATTGGTCTGCACCCACATCCCCGTAAACACGAAAATGGCACGCTGACATACCGAAATGGGCGATAGCGGAGGAGCTGAGGCTACGCATAGTAAGAACGGACACTAATGTGGAGCGAAATGTAGACCGATGGGTGGAAATGGTCAACTACCACCACTAGCAGGACTCTCCCCAACACACCAGGGGATGTTGGGCTCCATTGTGACCCCCCCCACAGGACTCACCTGATGTACAGTACTCCAGGGCAGGGGAGGGAAGTGGCGAGGAGACTTAGGAGATATGAACAGCATGCCACCAGAGACCCCAGTGACCCCCTACAAATATGCAGCTCTAGCAGCGGAAAGCCTAGCTCAACCTCTGGCCACCACGGTCACTTCTTCGACTAGGGCATAGATACCCAAAGGACTCCTGGGCAGCCCAAATATACAGCCAATGGTCACCTCCACAGTCCTAACTCACTACGCAATGAGTTGCCCTGTATTTCGAAGCTTAAAGTTAAATTTGTTCTGCTTTCTTTGTTCAACTCTGTTTGAAGCTGTGTGGTTTGCTGACTTATGTCAAATAGTCAATAAAGAGAATTAAAAGAAAAATAAATTAATTGGAAAAAAACAATGGTTAAAGTATCATTATAGTTAAATGAAAAAGTCAGTTAAAACATTTTTAACTAAAGAAAACACTTTAATTAACCAGTTCCAATTTACTAAAAAGTTAGAATTGTGTGCCCCCACCATGCTCTGCTTATGACCTCACAGATTGCATCACTCATTGCATGTTCAATGACATCATTGATGACATCACTAATAACCTCTCAAATGACATTATTGATGACAACACTGGGCATGGAGGGGGTACATGTTCTAGTTATTCGTTTTTATCAAAGAGAGCAGTAGCTGTTTCAGATAGCTAAAATTAAAACGTCCAATTGACTTCTATTACCACCAGCCTGAGCACTGGCCAGTTGTTTTCTATGATCTACCTACATGATACCTCTTAACCTACATAATGCTACTTTTTACCACTGCACTGTAGCAGTATATCAAGTTTCAGCATTAGTCAGTGGGGATCCAGAACAATTTGAGACCATTATCAAAGAAAGAGATACTTTTGATAGGTTTATTATTTTGATAATAAAGAGGCATTTTGGGAGCTTGAAGATAAAACATAACCTAACCCAACCTATAGCATAACTACACACACTTTAATTTGCTTTTTTTCCAGAATGCGACTTATCTTCTGTTTCAATTTAGTGTGGCCATAATATAGAGCCGTCTGACAATAATGAGACTGAAGCTAAGTTTAAGTTTATTATAAAATCATGCCATAAAGCTCAAACGAGCCTTGATAACTGCTGTAAATTCGTATGCGAAACTTAGGTCACCTTGCTTTATGATGCTCTAATAGCTTCTAAGGAGTATGGGATATGAAGGCCCTAAGTAGCGTTTCAAGGTTGATCTGCACATACTGTATTTCTTGTTGTTTTCTGTCTTTAATGATTTTTTGATAGTGTTTACTATGCGCTAGCTTCCACTAATGTGATTTTGCATGCTTTGAAACTCCCCAAACAGGAAAACAAGTCTCGCATTAGATTTATGAAACTGTTTAATTTCTTCCAGATGTTGAAGTATTTTTATTTACCTTCTTTGTTTTATAATTAATATTTTTACACATTAACTGTAGTCAACGCAGATCCATTTGCGCTCTCCCTACCATAACATCCTGCTTAAAACTCTGTCTTCGATTCTTTGGCTGAGTTTTTAGCCCTGGACTTAAATGTAGTGGGAGACATTCCCTTGCTGAAAAATCGAGTTAGTAAATATATATATTATGGAAATGGGATACGTGAATTTTGGGCATGATTAGTAAACAAAGTTGATTTTATATTCACAAAACTTTCATCCAGGCGTGTTTACTGAAACCATACAATAGACACAGATATCCAATGTAATGACTAGAAAGCCTAACCCTTTCGAAAGTGGATTGCTCACTAAAGAAAACCCACCTGTTTAAGGGGCGTGCAAATTTGATCTACACTTTCTATCATTTCACAACAAAAAAGAAGAAATGTGCCTTTTATGTGAGTAACTTCCCCAAAGGTATTGTGAATACCACGAAGTATGTCTTTCTTGGGTGTGCAACATTTACTTCAATAGCCTACTCCCTGCCCTGCCAGTTTCCTCTCCTTTTTGGCAGATTTACCCAAACGGAAATCTCTGACTACAAGGGGGGATATTTGAGTAAATAATGCCCCTAAACATTGCGGATCCTACAAAGGAGGAATAAGAAAGCTTTACAAAGTAACGAAAACAGAAACTTACTAAAGGAAAATGAACAGGCTTGATGTTGCGACGTTAGTGGTACTGGTAACATGGAACCACTAACCTCTGAAGGCCGCCCGGCAGGAACGAGGGAATGCAGAAAGCCCTCCCTTCTTCCCCTGGACGCAACCACACACAGAGTGATAGCAACACTACTATGCGCCAATGCACCCCGGGGAAAAGGGAAGTGGATAAAATAAAAAACACTGCTAGAATAGACAGCCCCTCTAGTCCTGCTTCTGTTTAATCGGAGATTGACGATCTTCACAGAAGTGTGGAGTCCTCTACAAGGGGGAACTACATAGAGGATGAGATAAGGAACTAAAGGTTAGATATAGTGGGATAGGCACCTTGCACATAAATCATAACACTTAATACCTCACATAACTCACCAGCGTAACCTAGCAGTTTTCTATGAATTGCGGAAGAGAATATAGAACCATACAGTATTTCATCAGCAACCTCAAGCAGTTCTCACTAAAGATTACAATGTAGTGTTGGTTCTGCAAGTTGCAGGATTAAGTGCCCAATGGAACCACAGACGGTGGTAACCTCCCATCCGTAATGGTGGACAGAGTAAAACAAAATCAGCAAGACTATAGGCAACACGAAAGCGCCCCTGCGCTAAAACAAATCAGCAAGGTAATGAGGAAAACAAAAGCGCTCCTGCGCTGTAACCAGAATCAGCAAGGTAATGATGAAAACAAAAGCGCTCCTGCGCTGTGACCAAAATCAGCAAGGTAATGAAAAAAGCGCTCCTGCGCTTAACTATAAACACAAATGGAAAAGCTGAGAACCACAAAAGCGCTCCTGGGCTGTTCTCCCCTTCCAAGACCTAAATATCTGATATGAGCACTCCTGCGTTCCTCGTTCCGGTGCAGGGAACCTTGTCTCTACCGGTAGCGCTCTGGGAACACCGGTTGTCCTTCAGCTGGCGGGCGATTTGAAAATCCATGTGAGTCGGAAATCCGGCGGGGACAATACCTTCCGCTTTGCCTCTCGGATGGAACGGCAGATCACTCGTTAGTGCAAGGCTACAGGGGCAGATGCGAGGAACCGGCCTCCAGCAACGAGACGTCTCTCGCTGGCCCCGGCTCGAAGAAGCATGGGAACAATTGACAAGTAGACATTGGGACGTCTAAACCATGGATACAGTCAAGTTTCTCCAATTGTAATAGCGGGATCTTGGTCTATTTAATAGAGTGTCCGTGTGAGTACCAATATGTCGGAATGACGACTCGCAAGGTGCGCTTGCATATGTTGGAACACAAAAGTACATTCCGTTGCAGAAAGAGTAATACCAAACTAACGAGACACTACACTGAGTTCAATCATAGTCCAGATGATTTTTCCTGGAGAGTGTTGAAGAAACCTTACATACCACCTCATGTTAGCAACAGAACTAAATTCCTTTTCCATAAAGAACAGAAATGGGTGTTCAAGTTACATAGTGACACCCGGGGATTGAATGATGCGATTCCCTGGACTCTACTGTAGTTTCACCCCAGTAATATATGTTGAGACCACCACTCGAATCATTTTTGTGGGTTTACTTACAACAATGTTTGTAAATATCTAAAACTTACTGTAGAAAGAGTACCAATAACACAGACTGCGTTAAAACTATCTGGCCTTGAGCCATTAGTACTCTTTTTTGTTTTGCCATGGTAGCACCAGAGTTGGATTGTAAATTGGATATAGATTGATTGTATTAAACAACTAAAATGCCCTTTTTTTCAATTGACCAGCACTTGGCAAAATTAGAAAACTAACAGATGGTACATTCTTGGGTTTTCTAATCGCTCTCTTGAGGGTGCATCCAGGTTAGCTAGTGTCTATACGGGTGGTTGTCAATAAAGGTTTGAATCCCTCCTGGTCTCGAACTTAGGAACTACAAATCGACATTTGATGATGTCAAGATGTAGTTCAATCGTCTAAGCTGATGATACCACTTTTTCCGCACATGAGTGGCTCATATGGTGTATTGAGCTACTAGTTCTATAAAAGAAACTGAAAACCAACATGTACGAGGTATGGTGCTTACATCCTTCTTAGGAACGAGTGTTTGAAGAAAGCCATCTGGGTTTTTGGTGAAGGATTCCGAACACCGGGTTTGTAAACTACTAGGCACACTGATATGATGTCACTTGGTGGTCCACTGACCAGACGTGACATCATCATGTGTTCGTCAGATGCGTTGTGACACGGGAAACGTAGGTTACGTGCCTTAAAATGCCGCCTAGTAAATACGGCTTTCCCCGATGCCTCGGTACCTCCCACGAACTTGGGTCAGAACCCAGGCACTGACGGATAGGTAAGTGTGCGAGACTACAGACCTTTTGGGGTTTCTTCTGGGCTATACTGTGCAACTGAGATCCCTTCTATTGTGCCTAAGCAAAATAGTAAGCGCGCTCAATGGGAACATCGAGGACATAATAGCTTTCCGTTATAAAAGACAAATGGGCACGAGCGCATTGTTTTCAATTCTGAATACATTGGGGATAGCTCCTTTTAAACGACAATGAGAATACGATGGAGTTCGCTCACCCTGCCTGTATTGAGGTATTTGATTAATCACTAATTGTGTATATATGTTTCTTCACTATTTGCAGTAGCTTGAGTTTGATAGGGTCCTGAAGAAAGCCAGGGCTAGAGGCCCCTTCTGGCTGAAACTAGTAGACCGATTAAAAATAGCGGCATATTTGATAAAAGCCGTTTCTGCACTTATTTTAATAGGTTTGGAAGCAACACAGGAATAAAGGTGTTTGTTTGCCTCCATATCCTTTTTAAATTTCACATTATTTGCACTGCACTTTTCATTTTTCATTGACTGCTTTGAACATAGGATCGTAGGCGGACACTGTCCTTACTGACAACCAAGTAGGTTCTTGTTTTCTGTATGGTATGCCATTCAATCCACAGAGACACCTCTCTTGTTTATGAGGTGTTGTGGCAGGA
Source organism: Lissotriton vulgaris (assembly GCF_964263255.1). Lineage (NCBI taxonomy): Eukaryota > Metazoa > Chordata > Amphibia > Caudata > Salamandridae > Lissotriton > Lissotriton vulgaris. The sequence goes on along the minus strand of NC_141691.1, from coordinate 732,975,165 downwards.
AAGCTGGAATTCCAGACAAGGACACTGGCCATGAAGGGCAGTTGATGGAAATCCTAGAACCACTTTCCTATTGCTTAATGGGTCATATAAATGAGTAGTTGTTTTTGGTGTAACACGTGTTGGGGACTGTGCGTTCAGCGGTTGCATTTCCTCGAACTTCTCGTATAATAGTCTTCCCCCTTTTTTTGACCACCAGGTTCCAGTTTTGTTTTGTATTAACAATTGACAAGCCCCAAGCTTGTAGACAGGCGGGGCTTTGTAGCTTCGTCTGAAGCTGGATTGCTGATTACTACTTCGGGTGCACAGGACACAAGGTTTCTGGGTGTTGTAGTGCCTCGTTTTCCGTGCGCCACCCGGTGGTCTCTGCCAGGTATGGCGATCATACCTAATTCTTCTGTGGCCGGAAAAGGAAGGGCAAGGGGTGTCTACCCCCTTGCCTCGAAGGGCATGGACTGTGATCGCTACAGAACCCCCCCTTAAGGACCGTCGTCTCAGTGGTCGGCCAGGCTTTCCGGGAGGGTTAGCATGAAACCGTTCCAATAAAAGAGGACAGTTTAGGTTAGAGGAGGGCTCCCAGGTCCTATCCTCCACCTCAAACCCCTTCCAGTCCACTAGGTATTGCACTCGACCGCTGACCATTTGTGAATCCAAGATGTCCTCAACCTCGTACTCTACCTGCCCATCTATTTCAAGGGGAAATGGTTTTGATGGTAACCTCATTCCTACTGGACAAAGTTGGAGCAGTGATACGTGAAACACAGGATGTATGTGCCGAAAGAGAGGGAGAGATAAACGCACCGCCACAGGGTTAATGATTTCCTCTATTCCATAAGGCCCGATGTATTTGGGAGCTAACTTACCCACCCCTTTTAGATGTAAATCCTTTGTGGACAGCCACACCTTTTCTCCCACGTGGTAATCGGGTTCTGGGGTCCTTTTCTTGTCTGCAAAAGTTTCTGGGCTATTTGTGATATTGCTAACTGTTGCTTGACTTCGATCAGGACAGCTCCTAAATGGGCATGATGTTCCTTTATGGTGGGATGTTTGGACGCAACAGGCCAGTCAAAGGGGAGCATGCTCGGATGAAACCCGTAGAGGCAAAAGAAGGGTGAACACCCCACCGTGGAATGCTAAGCGTTGTTATATGCGAATTCTGCCATCCAGATAAGGGGGTACCAATCGGAAGAATTTTGAAGAGTGAAACATCTTAAGTATTGTTCAAGGGCTTGATTTAGACTTTCTGTTTTACCATCAGTCTGGGGATGGTAACTGGTGGATAAACGGGCCTCGATGTTCATTGTGAGACAAAGCCCTTTCCAGAACCGCGAAGTGAACTGAGTTCCTCGGTCTGTGATTAGGATTCTTGGTATTCCATGAGCTCTCACCACATGCTGTAAGATCACCATTGCTAGTTAAGAAGAGGTTGGAAGTCTTTTCAACGGAATAAAGTGCCCCATTTTTGTCAAATGGTCAATAAGAACCAGGATTGTGGTAAAACCTTCACAGGGGGGCATCTCGACTAGAAAATCCATGGATACTGTGTGCCACGGAAAAGGAGGAATAGGGATAGGTCCCACAGGTTTTGAATGGCTGGTTTTTCCTTGGGCACAAACAGCACAGTGTTTAAGGTATTCCTTAGTGTCTTTTCGTAGTGTGGGCCCCCAAAAGGACCTCTTGATACTGGTGATGGTTTTGTATTCCCCTAAATGGCCTCCCAGTGTAGAATTATGAGCCCAGGCTATCACCTGTACTCTGTCGCTCTGTAGCTCTGTCTGTGGCACATACAAGGCATGGTAGTGGTACAGTAGATCCCCAATGGTACTCCTATGGTTGGGGTATTCTTGTATCCACGTCTGGCTATGAATGTTAGCTACTGAAACTTTAACATCCTCGAGGAAGTCCTGCGATATGACAAAGATCAGGGTTTTCTCTGGGAAAGCAGAGGCAGGGAGGATAGCCGGGGTTCCATGTTCACATCTAGGGGATGCTCTGTGGGTTCCTCTTGTCGAGATAAGGCATCTGCCTATCCGTTTTGTGGTCCGGGTCTGAACTTAATGACAAAATCGTAGTCAGAAAAAAAGAGTGACCATCGCAGCTGGTGTGGAGTCAAGACTCTAGCAGTTTTCAAGAACAGGAGGTTTCGATGGTCCGTGAATATTTCGACCGTTTGATGTGCCCCAAGGAGGTTATGCCTCCATTCCTCACATGCTCGTTTAATAGCAAGTAACTCTTTGTCGGAGATAGAATAGTTCACCTCACAAGGGGTTCGTTTCTTGGAGTAGAAAGCTACCGGATGCAGTTGTCCAGTATCTGGGTGTCGTTGAGACAACACTCCTCTCAATGCGTACTGTGAAGCCTCCGTTTCTACCACAAACGGCAAGCTGGGATCAGGATGGCATAAAATAGGAGCGTGAGTGAATCGTACTTTTAATGTTTCAAAGGCATGGTCGGCTTCTTTACTCCACACAAACGGGGAGTTTTTTCGCAGCAAACAGGATATGGGGTGTATGATGCTGGAAAAGTCTTTGATGAGGCGTCTGTAGTAGTTAGTAAACCCCAGAAAACTCTGCACGGATTTCACATGATGAGGTGTCTTCCATTGTGTGATAGCTTCCACTTTACCCATATCCATTTGGAAGCCTTTAGCGTTGATGACATATCCCAAAAATGCAACTTCCTCAACGTGAAACAGGCATTTTTCCAATTTGGCGAACAATGAGTGTATCCTGAGTCTGTCTAGAACGTTTTTCACATGTTGTATGTGTTCTTGGAGATTTGTGGAATAGACAAGAATATCGTCTATGTAGACTATACAGATGGATTCCAAAAGTCCTCTCAGCACCTCATCCATAAAATATTGGAAGGCTACCGGGCCATTACACAACCCAAAGGGCATAACCTGGTACTCGTACAGTCCAAATTTTGTTCAGAAGGCCATCTTCCACTCGTCTCCTGTCTTGACCCGTACCAGGTGATAAGCACCCCGGAAGTCTAAGTTGTTGAAGATACATGCACCCTTCAGTTGCTCCAGCAACACTGGTATGAGGGGTAATGGGTATCTGTTTTTTACTGTTACCTTGTTGATCGCCCTGTAGTCGATACATGTCCTCAGTTCATCACAGTCTTTCTTCGAAATAAACAAAAGGGGAGAAGAAGCTTGAGAGGTAGAGTGTTGAATGAATCCAGAAGCAAGGTTCTCTTCCAGGTATGTCTTTAGATAGTGCGTCTCAGGTTCCGTGAGGGCATATACTCAGCTACAGGGGATGTCGGCTCCTGGAACAAGATCGATCTGGCAGTCGTAAGGTCGATGAGGGGAAGCTGGGTTGCCTTTTGTTTATCAAAGACTGACTGATATTCACCATATGCGTCTGGAAGTGAGGTAGTGCAACAGTACCCACCGTCTTCACATCGAAAGCTAGTATTCAGCCTGGGTTCCGGTGGTGTCCTCTTGACTCGGGGACGCTCTTGTACAGTGTTCTTTACAAAACACAGATGTCAAGGGCACAGTACGTTCCGTCCATCTTATAACGGGGTCATGCAGGGTCAACCATGGCATTCCTAGGATGAGGCGGAACTGTGCGGTGTCATTAGGATCAAACTGTATAATTTCATAATGGTCCTCACCAAAACGCATAGATAAAGAAACCGTGTTGTATCTGACAGGTCCGGAAGTCAGTGCTTTCCCATCTACTGCCTTGACGATTTCCGGGATTTTCTTTCTTTCATATGGAACTCCAATGTTCCATGCATACTGTTGGTCAATAAAATTCCTGTTGGCTTGGAATCCAGTAAAGCTGACACATTTAGCGGGTTGGCTGTGGTGACCCATAAAGTGACATTCACATTCATGTGTGCCACAGATGGCTGAATCGTTTTGGCCAGAATAGAAGGGATCTTTTCTGATCCTGAACACAAGGCGGAGATCCCGTCCGTGCTTGGGCCTCTCAGTTTTCCGTCCCCTGTTGAGTGGTTCCCTGTAGTCGGGGGAACAGCGCCTTTTTCAGGAGTTTTCGCCCGAGCTCAGCATTCTCACAACCAATTTTATTGAGCAAATGAGCAATAAAAACGTGGCACCCCCAAGGCCGGAGATCACCACAACGATATCGGTACAAGAAATCACATAGGCAGCAAATGTCCAAGCAGGTCTTAAGAATAAGCTCAGTATGAACCTCCCCCCCCAGCCCACCCTGCCCCCCAACCCCGACCCCCCCAACACCCAAACTCCCACCCCCCACCCCCCATCCACACGTGTACACATAGCAATAGAATAAAAGGTTTAGGTGCAGCGCGACTGGAGCGTCGCAGACTCGGGCCAACAATGTCTTTGCCATCAAATGTCCTCCTCTCGCTCCGCTGGGGGATCCAGTGACAGACCCCGGTAGTCGGCCCATCGCTTCCAAATTTTGTAGTGCTTGCGCGGGCAGCCCCTCGCCTCAAAGATCGGCCTTTCCAGGCCCATGAAGTAGTCCAGCCCTGCTTTCCACGCAGACAGGGGGGGGGGCCCTCACCGCCTTCCACGCTCGGGCCAGGTCCCGCTTGGCAACAACAAGCCCCAAAAGCAGCAGATGGCGCTTATATATGTTCCCACCGATGCCATCCATGATGTGCAATAATCCCAGCCGATGGGTGCGGGGAAGGTCCCAGCCCAGGACCTCGGATAGACAACTCCACACACCCCTCCAGAAACCGGACAGCCGACCACACGACCACACAGTATGTATCAGGGACCCAGGCACCGCCCCACAGCGCAAACATTCCGAGGATGCAATCAACCCAGCTCTCCACAATCGTTCACGGGTATAGTAGGCCCGATGCAAGTATTTAAATTGGATGAGTCGGAGTCGTACAGCAATGGCGGTTCCACGTGGGGATTCTAGCGCCTCCCTCCAATCGTCCTCATCGAGAGGGCCAGCGTCCACCTCCCATGCCGCCCGAAGAGAGTGTAGGGTAGAGGAGCAATGAATGACCAGCGTCTGGTATATCCGGGAAACCTTTCTGTCCCCCAGATCCCCCATAAACACCTTTGCCTCGACCGGGCTGAATTCCGGTAAGGAGTCTAGGTTGGTAATGCTCGGGGTGAGGGCATGGCGCAGCTGCAAGTAGCGGAAAAACTGGGACTGGGGCATCTGGAACTCTGTGCGGAGTTCCTCGAACGATTTAAGGGTAGTGCCGGACATGACCTGGCCCAGTAACGTGATACCTATTGCTTCCCAACCCTCAAAACCGGCCAGGGCCGCCAGCTCCGGGAGCAGACCATTGTGCCAGAGCGGCGTCTCGGCCGTCAACTTGCCCCACCAGCCCATGCGGCATAGGGCCTGCCTCCACACAGCGAAGACGACTCTGGTAACCGACGGCAGTACGCGACGCAGGCGAGCCGAATACAGAATGGTGTGGAGTGTATTGTCACCCATAAGCGACCGTTCCAGGGCATACGCCGGGTCCCCCCTATCACTGTACCACCATTCATTAAGAATAAGCAGTTGGGAAGCCTGGTAGTAGGAGAGGAGGTCAGAGGTGGCCAGGCCACCACAATAAGTAGACAAGAAGCACGTTTTCAACGCCACCCTGGCCGCACTGCCAGCCCATAGGAATCGACCCAGCACAGAATTGACCTGACGAAACCACTGTGGGCCGTTAGGGTACGGGAAATTCTGAAGTTGATATAGCAGATGCGGAAGCGCCACCATTTTGAAGATGGCCGATCTTCCAAAGATGGTAAGTGGCATTCTGGACCAAGTATTGACATCGGCCTGGACCCGTTCCCACACTGGCAGGACGCCACGACCCCAAGCCACGACGCGCGACTCCGATAGAAATATGCCAAGGTACTTCAGACCATCCGTCGCCGCCCGCAGTCCCGCAGCCCAGGGGTCAGTCACAACTCCGCCGCCCAGCACCCACAGGGTCGATTTATGAAGGTTGAGTCGAAGGCCGGAGATCTCGCCAAAGACGTGCATGACCTCCAGAACCCGGGGACCCGAGCGTTGTAGGTCGGTAAGAAAGAAAAGGACATCGTCCGCATAGAGTGCGATCCTATCCACCAGGTCGTCATTCCAGACAAACCTGCGTAGCTGGGCATCCGCCCGCACTCGGGACGCCAGGGGCTCCATTGCAAGGGCGAACAGGTACGGGGACAATGGGCAACCCTGCCGAGTGCCCCGACCAATTCGAAAACGCCCGGAAGTGGCCCCGGCCACTCGGACTGAGGCCGTGACGTTGGTGTATAGCAATCGCAAGTACGACAGAAACACCGGACCAAGGTTAAGGCGGGCCAATAGTGTAAACAGGTATGCCCAACTCACGGAGTCGAAGGCCCTGTCCATATCCGCCAGTAGGAGCGCCGCCTGCTCATCCCGAGCGCCCATGGCGTCAACCGCCGCCTGCGCCCGCCGAATATTATGGCGAGTGGCCCTACGGGGCATGAATCCGGCCTGGTCAGGATGGACCAGGTCTGTAATAAGGGGCAGCAGTCGGTTCGCCAAGGCCTTAGCCAGAATTTTGGCCTCGATATTTAAAAGAGAAATGGGCCGGTACGAGTCATGCCTGTCCGGCGCCCTGCCCGGTTTCAGGAAAACTACGATCTCGGCATGGCGCCAATCGGGCGGTAGTTCCCCTTGGGCCTGTGCCGCTTCTAGCGCGCGCCTGTACTGAGGCCCCAGCTGGAGGTGGAACTTTTTGTAGAGTTCGCACGGGTAGCCGCTCGGGCCCGGTGCCTTCCCTGTATTCAGCTGTCCCAGAGCCTCCCCGAGCTCCTCAGCTGTGAGCGGGACGTCCAGCGCAGTTCTAGTTTCATCAGAGATGGCCTGCGGCAGCAGGTCATAGAGATAGGCGGAAATCTCCTCCGTTTCTAGGTGATCCCGGGAGGCGTACTGCGTCTCATAATAATGGGCAAAGCTAGCTGCAAGTATGGCCGGGTCCGTCACTACCGAACCGTCTTCCGCCGTGAGACCCGGCAATGTGAGAGGCTGGAAGGTCGCCTGACACAACCTGTGAAGCATCGTACAGGACCTGTCGCCCCATTGATAAATCCTGCTACGCGTGGCGAGCCACGCCTGCCTGGCCTCATCATATAGGACCGAGGCGTAGGACTGCTGCGCCTGCAAAAGCTGCTGTACCGCGTCCTCGTCACCTCCATCCCGGCCACGCTGTTCCAACTCCTCCACTCGAGCGGCGGCGGCCGTGATGGCCTCCCGATGCTTCCGCCGTGCAGCTGCACACCAAGCGATATCAACGCCCCGTATCGTGGGCTTCAGTGCCTCCCACACCACTATTGCATCCACATCTCCCACAGGTTATCCCGCCAATAATTATCAATCGCTTCACGCAAGTGATGCACATACTCGGGCTGCTGTAGATGCCATGAAGACATCCTCCAACGAAACGGCTGTCGCTTCGAGGGGAGGTCTATAGCGAAAGCGGACAATACCGAGCGGACGAAATAGGACGTGACCCAAGGATTACACCCTGAGAAATCAAAACTTGAAAAATAATCGGAGATTTTGAAAAATAAGTCAATATTATGAAGACTTGTAAAATCAACATATGATTTTGTAAATAGCCTTGAAAAAGCCCCGGCGCAAATCGCCACAGGGGGCGAAACACGTGTCGGCTGTTCATGTTTTAATCTTATTTAATAAGAGCAATTTTTCTACATCATATGGACTCCTGATTTTGATTACAAGAACAAGGATTCAGCCTAAGGACATTAACAATTTGGTCAAACACACTCATCACCCCTTCCAAAGACTCATTTGTTACAAAACTCAAGCGGTCCAGAGTTTTTTGAGTGTGTTCTTCCCAATACATGAAACGTGAAAACCGATATAGACTTGGCATTTCCTGTGGACCACTTCTTTTTCCTAGAAGCATTAAAAGATAGTCAAGTCGCGAGAAGGAACCATGCACCGCCGACACATACGTGAATTCACGCTCAGCAGGATGAAAGTGGCGCCACACATCGACCCAGCCCAAGCTATCTGCCGTTGCACGCAATCTAGTGTGCGCGGCTGCAGGGGAGGGATACACAACAACAGGCACCCGTCTCTGGTGGTCCGAGCCCACATCCATAACTTCGTTCCAATCGCCCCCAACCACAGTCAGCACATCCGGGATTTCACCCCATAACGTAAACAGTCTCTCAGACAGGGCCCACTGCATGGGAGGGGGGGCCTAGACGCTACCAAAGACCACCGGCTCGGCACCCATCAGCCCGTTAATGAAAACATAGCAGCCCTGAGGGTCAATCCATTGCTTTTCATGCACATACGCCACCCTGCGATGAACCAATATAGCCACCCCTCGTGAGCCCCTCGCGAAGCCTGCATGGTACACTTGCTGGAAGCCGAATCTCTGGAGGCTAAGGACCTTGGAGCCCAACATATGGGTCTCCTGAAGCAACAGCACATCAACAGCCTCCCTTTTCCCCCAGCGCAACACAGCACCACGTTTGATTTTATCAAGTATCCCCCTCACATTCCACGTTACAATATGAATGGCCTTATTAGGAGACACAGTCGTACGATCAGCCATCATCAAAGCTGTCCCCTCCATCAGGCCCTCCGCGCCACCCCGGTGCACCCCACCATCCACTCGATCCAGAAGCAATATACACGTGTGGTCCCACCCCTCCAGCCCCAACACCCACCAGTCCACCCCTGGCCCAAACCCCCCCAAATGTCATGTGCTTATCTAGGTTCCTGATCGATACTGTGACCTTATGCCCCTATTCGGCTATAAAGCCCTTTGTTCCCTATATTGGCATAACCGTTCAAATACGATTTTCTGTAAAGTCATCTCTGGCCTCACACGAGCAGAGCCACAGAGCCACATTCCAGCATGACTCTCTGCTACTTCCTTTGCGACCAATTAGTGCAATGACAGAGCAGCAGTCACTATCTGATATTCCTAGATAACACTCCGAGTTCTTCAACAAGATAAAAACTTAGCAAACCTGGAAATCCCCGCTTGCTATGTTTTGATTAGTAATAGAACTCTAATGAGCAACTGATAGCTGCCACTTCCTAGTGACATCTTTAATTGACGTCTTATGTCCAGCAAACTTGCGTCAAACCCGGCACCTGTCAGGTATAAATATTACCAACGTTGCCTTAAGCAATGAGCGAACATGTTGCTGATGCCAGCTGCCTGCATGACCCCGTGTTGGTAAAAACTAGCACTCTGTCGCTGCAGCCTGCTATCCTGTGGTGGTGAAGCTACTGATTACCATTATCGCCGCTACAGCGCGACCTATGGTGCAGTACGCTTGAGGAGCCGTGCAGCCGTCCTCTGCGAAGACATCCAGCCCAGCTGCCCGCGGACGCTGTCACCCCTCCTTCCTCCAGACGCGCTGAGAGAAGCCGCTGCCTTTCTCGTGCAGAGAAATCCAGTCCCGGCGCTTCCAGTTTACCCTCGCAGGTGACTGGGATATCGAGAGAGACCCCTGAAGGAGATACCAATCCTCCATCATTCTATTCAGAGGTATGGTGTTGACTAAACCCTTAGAAGAGAATTCTTGAAACAAACCTTGGCAAAACCAACTTAACTTAAGCTACTTACTTACTCCCCCTTCTCACGTGTTAGGCCTAGGTCAGGCACACTGGGGTAGGCTTAGTTAGAAGCACCAGTTGAGTATGTTAGCCTAATGTATATATGACTGTATAAATGTTTTATTACTTTTAAACCATTGTATGGCTAAGAAACCATATCAATGCTTTTACAGTTCTATTTCGCTATTCTTATCTTACTGTACGTACTTTTCATAATAACAGTTATTGCAATTGTGGCAATACATTTCTCTTGTACGAGAAGAAAGACTGTTCAATAAATGTTAACCCTTTATTGATAAACGCCCGTCTCTCTATTCTCTACATACTGTGAAAGTAAACTGCACTAGACTGACTGAGTGAAATCTATGTCTATTGTTTCACACGACCCTAGAGATCGACTCTTGATCTGAGGAGCAAAGTTGTCATGTTGCACGGTTGTTGGAAAGCTGAATCCCTTCTTGTCTGTGCCAAGGAAGCTGATCACTTCCTATGCAGAGAAGAAAGTTTCCAGTGACCTCTGAGCTAGTTGGTAACACAACCCAATTAAGTTTAGCATAGTCAGTAGAGGCCTGGAATATAGCCAGTTCCACGTCGATACTACTGTTTATGTTATTCCAATGCGCAGGGCCTAGTGGGAAACTAGGAACTACACTACATGGCGCCCAACGTTTGGTAAGGCGATAAACTAACGTAAGACTTGTAGAGTAACTCAGTCGTGCATATTTCACACCCCTTTCTCCCGTAAATACTCCAATAGACGTCTGGAGTGGGTGAAAGGTTAAAATCCGCCCGACCTTAGTAGGAAGAGATTCCTATGTAAAGCTCTGGTTTATTCAACGTTGAAGGATACAGTGTTCCAAAATATTGTGCATCTAATCTTTGTCTCCTTGGAGACCTACTCTGCAAAAACTGCATTTATACAATGTCAGTAGAAAACAACGGCACCACTGGGGACGCAGTAGATGCGACTCAGCAAGGTCCCGAATACACAGACCCGGGTGCTATTATCATCCCGGTCCAGTTAAGAAGATCTATAACTTTAAAACTTATAGAACACGGACTGCCACCTCAAGGTGGTACAGTAATTTTCGTGATAGAGGCTCACGAGTATCGGCAGACAGAGGTATTCTATTCATGGATAAACTTTCCAGCGGTAAACGCTATAACACAAGAGTTTCACTATTACAAAATAGAGGAACCTCCGGATGAGTACGCCCCTTTCGAGGAGGTTGAAATTCCACTTAAATTTCAAGAGCACCTGCTCTGGTTTAATGGCGCCCTAAAACACAATGATCACATAACCAGGCTCGGTCCACTAGGTAGACCAGGAGCCACGTGGCCGGTTCTAGCCAGCTACACACCACATCCTGACATTGCAAAAATGTCTAGAGAAGAGCTGTTAGCACAGCTAAACACATTAATAAAAATACATAGGCAATTAGTCCAATATGTAATACGGACTGCAACAGTCCAGCCAGCTGTTAATTCACACCAGCTGACCCCTCATCAGGGGAACACAAATAAAATTACACCACAGAACATACAGTCATGTCTTGGTAAAACACCCGTAAAACGGGAACAAATTCCTTTCTGGTTAGCCCAGAAAATCACTCAAATAGAGGCAGTATTTCCTGATACTACCCCTATTGAGAAACACAGAATCTTGACCATCTGCCTTCCTATGGGAATCGCACCACACGTGGAGGACTGCGACACTTGGGGTACAGTCTTTGCTTCCATTTACACAAAAACACACGGTGTTCCGTCTATGGCGGTAATACCAGACGTGCTAAAACAGATTCAAAATGAATTCGGTCCAGAGCCCGCTTTAAATCTAGGTATGAAATTACTGAAAGATTTCAAGCAGGTCACGGCTATATTATTAGCCAATGTAAAGGGAGAAGCAGCATCTGTGGCGATTCGCCAGAAGTTGAGGGAAACAGATATAAAAGATCCTGTTGAGCTTGCAAAAATCATAGAAAAATGCTATGAAGAATTAGGTAGAGACAGCTTGGGTGGGAAACCAGTTAAGCCCCAACTGCTCGAAAATCCTGAAAAATTATTTATTAAAAATAATTCAAACACTCCTAAAAAGAGCTGGGATGGAAATAAACAGTCCACTCCCAAGGAAAAAGTTTTCCAGTCCAGAGGAAGGTCTCCTCGACGGAGGGAAAGAACTCCGACTCGAGAACGCCAGTCTCCCCAACGGGAGCCCTCTGAGAAAAGATATAACCTTAGAAATAGGGATAATATAAAAAGACCTGATAGATATCAAAGTATTGATACACGTCCCTCTCGATCTTTTCCACAGAATTCGGAAAGAAGAGGACGGTCAGACCCAGGAGAGCACACCAAGTCCAAAGACAAGGAACCTGCTCAAAATAAGAAATCTCAATTTCCTAAAAAGAAGGTAGCCAGTATTAGAGTAATCAACCATGCCGAGAATACTGAGGACACAGTTGAAAAACGGGGAGTGGGCATTGACAATGTTGGACAGTGCAGCAGAAATCAGTATAGCGCGCAAGATCTTGATGAGTCATCTGGAGACAGTGGACACGAATGAATACATTCAGGTTGAAACTGCCGACGCCAGGCTTAGCAAGCCCCATAAAATATACGAAATAACATTGCGTATAGAGGGTGATACGACTAGGAAAATTAAGGGTCTATTTTGGGATAAGCTCTCAAAAGGCTATGATATTCTGTTAGCTGAAAAAGATTGGCCCCCGGAGTTTGTCAGGGAGTGCCCTCGTGGCGAAGAAGTGATTATGCCTGCCTTCTCGAATCACATTCCGATTCATAAAAAATACACATATGCAAGGAAATGGGCAGTAGCCCAGGCACCTGCATTGTATAAAAATCATGTAGGATGGGATGAGGATTCTCCACCTCACAAAATCCAACTAAAAAGTGAACCAACTGCCCAACGGCAGTATCCCATAAAGCAAGAAGCTAAAAAACAGGTCAGGGAGATCTTAGATCAACTTGAGTACCAGGGGGTGATTGAAACATGCACCTCTAAAATGAACAATCCTTTGTTTCCTGTCTCCAAGCCAGACAATTCATATCGTCTAGTTTTGGACTACAGACATCTTAATACATGTTGCAAAACTTTTGCAGTACAAAACTCGCATAGTGCAGCCCTAATGAATAACATAGTTAGGAAAAAATACAAAACGACATTAGACATTTCTAATGGTTTCTTTTGTCAAAACATTGCACCAGAAAGCAGATACTTGACCGCTTTCTCCGCATTTGGGTCGCAGAAAAAATTCTGTCGACTCCCACAGGGGTTCAAGAACAGCCCAGGACTATTCTCAGCTAGGGTAACAGAGTTACTACAACTCTATGATGATGAAGCATTATCTTACGTAGATGATATTTATCTCACAGACGACGACTTGGATACTCACTTGAAAAGAGTGAACACCATTATACTTGGGTTCGCAGCAGAGGGTTACAAATTCAACTTTAAAAAGTCTCGAATTGCCCATCTGACAGTACTGTTTTTAGGGTACGAATTATCAAGTGAAGGGAAAAGCCTAGCGGACAACTTCTTAGAGAAGTGCGCTGTACTCCAAGCTCCAAAAACGCTGAAGAATTTACAATCAATACTAGGTTTTCTGAATTTCGGAAGAACTTACATTCTAAATTACGCAGAGAGGGTTAAACCTCTCTACGAACTAATAAAAACTGATTTAAAACAAATCAATTGGACTCAAAAACACACAGAAATTTTGAGATCACTGCAAACAGACATGTTAGCAAAAACAAAATTAGATACACGTGACAACACGATCGATCTTGTAATCCGAGTCATCCCAGGAAGATGCGGATTCACGTACCTAACCTCTAATGAGGGAGAAAAGGTACCAATTTCAATTAAGTCTCACTTGTACACACAAGCAGAAAAAACATTCAGTCGCACAGAAAAAACTGTGAACGCAGTGCAAATCGCATTAACAAATGAAAGAGAACTAGCACACGGCAAACGGATTAATATCCTTACAGCGGAATCCGCCTTCGAAGCGCTATTCAGCCCAGTAAACCTGCCTACAGTGTCACTGGATCCGAAATGGATACAGTGCATAGATTCTCTAGGAGCGGAAGACGTGAAATACTATTTCGCCCCGCAATACGAAGAACTGAATGATTTAGAATATGAAGAAGAATATCCTCTGCCAATCGAAATCCTGCCTCTCCCACAATACGCATGTATAATCTATACAGATAGCTTTGTACAGCATTTCAACGTAGAGAGAAAATCCTACGATGCAGCATGTGCGATCATTAAAGGTCGTTGGCTGTGCGGTAAATTCAGACCGAAAGTAACAAAAACTGAATCTGTAAGAAACTGTTCGGTTCAGAGAACTGAAATCAGATCTTTAAAGATGGCGCTCGAAAATGCAGAACGCGAATTCCCCACACTTATAGTGTGCAATTCTCATTTTTGCGTCAATTCTTACAACAACAAACTGCAGAGTTGGATCGAAAACGATTACAAAGATGACACAGGTGCCACAATAAAGCATAAATTGCTCTGGAACGAGGTAGCTCTTTTACACAAAGAACTACAAAAGACTCACGTGATTCACGCACAGAGTCTTCAACGTGATGGCGTTCACGTTGCAGGGAATTCATTGGCTAATACAGCCACCGCGGAAGCAACTAACCCGGCTTCCGTAGCCACAGAAAAGCGTACAGATAAGTATATAGACGGGGAAACAATGCTAGCAGTAAAAACAACCGTAAAAGGCGACTGTGCAGCACTACCCGTAAACTATCCACTCAATTATGCATACATAATCGATGCAAACTCCGTTCCTTTTGCTCGAATCCCTGGAGTGGGGGATAGAGTAATTCCAAACATGAACAGGAGAATATTTTTAATAGCAGACGCACACATGGGTTTGGGTCTTAGGCACAGAAAGATCAAGGAATCACTGACTGAATTACAATCAGTATTCTGGTGGCCGGGAATGAGTGTAGAACACCAAATATATGCAAACAACTGTGAAAACTGCAATAGGGATCGCAGTAGCGAACCTTGCTACCGGCTACCAATCAGAAAGAGCGTAACGCTGCCTACACCCCATCCTGCGTCCTATTAACGTTCAAGACGAAATGCACTTAAAAAATGAGGCCACCAGCACTCGGCTGACGCCTAGAACTGTTATAAAAGATTAGCGAGTCCATATCGGCACATACGCAATTACCACGTTCCATTCTGACCAGGGTCCTGCTTTCAGCTCTCGAGCTTATAGGGAGGCCATGGCCAGCATGGGAATTGGGTTGCGGTATTCTTGTCCGTCGCATCCCGAAGGGAATAGTGTGGTAGAAAGAAAAAACCGGGACATAAAGCAATCTATAACAGCGAAGGTATTAGGTTCAGGCGCTGGGTGGGTCAAACATTTAATAAGTGTCCAGACTAGTCTTAACAACATGCCAAGAAATTCTCTAAAAGGTTTCAGCCCATACGAACTATTGTTCGGAATAAGAATGCGCGTTCAGGACCTCGATAGTCAGATGTCAGTGGTACAAGCAGAAACAAAGCAGTTTGAAGTAAAAGACCGTTTGGCTGTTTTACAGGAACTGAATGAAACAAGAAAATCATTAAGCAACATAAAGTTAAAACAACAGCCAAATACCACTGACGAGGCACCACCCGCAACAGCCCCAGCAAGGCCTGTCTGGATTCCAAAGATTGGGGATCTAGTCAGAGAAAAGATCGCGGTGAAGAAGGAATTTGGGCCTTCTTACAGAAAAGCAGTACCTGTCTTAGCAGTCACCGGAACAAGATCAGTTGTGCTACCGCCCCTTGCTGGTAAAAAGGAGAACAGAGTCGTGTCTATCGATCTGGTAAAACCACAAGCATGTGGCCTATAATCAACAGTAGGCCCAGTGGACTCCCAAGAAACAACAGAATACCCAAACTTGCAACAATCCAAGAGGTTCAAACTGAAAGACTAATCACATTCGATCAGCCTGCAGTGCACAATGAAGGACTATGCAATAATGCCATGGAACTCGTGCCTCTTGAAACACAGATTGAAACAGTTCGTCAAGAAACAACACCAGTCTATAATAATGTGGCATCAGAATGTGCTACCGAGAGACAGATTGAAAGAACAATCCCATCAATTGACAGAACTGCCTCTGGTTATTTCATCAACTTCGACAACTTCTCTGAAGATGAAAACGATCCCGAAGTGATGCCAGAAACAAAAAAGTATTCTAAAGAAAATACAACAGGACTCCTTCAACAAATCAAAGAACTATATCTGGATTCACCGTTGATTGAGCATTGGATTATCTCAGGGGTATTCATACTCCTACTATGCCTAATTTTAGTTTTAATTTTAGGAAAGTTCATTACAATTGAATGGACACAGCAAGTCAGAACATCAACGTAGTCCTGAAACCACACAGATCATCCCACGTGAAGAAAAGAGAACTGTCAACAGTAAATGTCACAGCAATTCCAATACCTGGTGGGGTAGTATGGGAGAAAACAGACTATGAGATCTATGGTCCGGTCGAAATCCTGAAGTATCCTCATCAACTAAAGGTTTCCTTAAGTGACTTTGTGACACCAAGTACATTCTCTGATGATTGGGACTTTAACAGTATTAATGACATGATGTCTGATTTAGTAATGTCAGCTAGATTCACAGATCATGATTATTTACAAGGTTCATCTAGTTATGAGCAGTTATTCTGTTACACCCACTATGGGGATCATTACTTGCATAAATCTGCACAGCCTAGAAATGTTTTTTATGTATAATCAATGGGAACATTGTAGTACACCACCTAAAAGCAGTTCTAAAGCATTTTTTGAGAAATTCAAATATTTTTCAGGGTTTAACACCAGTGATGCAGAAACGTTTTATTATAAACTGTTAGATAAAACAGGAATGAAAACAATGCTGACAAATTCTAAATTGATATATTCAGAAGCATTTTATGACAAAATGATGACATTTGGTTTTGATTATTGGAAAAATAATATTGAAACGAAATCAATTTGGGGTACAAAAGATTGGCAGGTGCAAGGCATTGAAGCACTATTTAGAACCTGCATGATACCAGAACAAATGTTATTTTTAAATGACACTGTACACCAAACATCTTGTCTTGGCCTAGCCAAAAACAAAGAAATGAAAACACCGTCTATACCAAAGCCAATAGCTGAGAATGCAACTGCAGATAATGAATTAGACGTGTCACACATTTTACATTTCAACAGAACACATCCTGATTGGAAAAAGTGGTTAATCTGGCCTACAGACACAAATAGCTGTCAAGATAGGTTCCTGAACAAAACACAGGGTTTAAAAATGACCAGATTGGACTCAAGATATTACCAGAGACAACATCCAGGAATTATAACCACATACAGTGTAGGCAAACTCTGCCTAGAATGGCTAACTACATCCACACTGGCTGAAATTAAGCAACACTTGTCTTTATTAAAAGATGGTGCTGATTTGCGCGATTTCATTCTTGGACCACGCAAACAGCGTCAAAAGCGTTTCATAGCGACCAGCATCTATGCTGCTTACAACGAGGCTTGGAAAGTAAAGCAAATTGAAACTGCTGAAAAAATACGAGAAATTGATCGTATTAATTTGGAAAAATCACTTTCTGTGGTAGACAATGGGTTAATGACTCTGTCTTCCAGAATATATTCTTTGGACAATATTGTATCATCTGCCTTTGATGTGATAGACAGAGATTTGCTAATGTTACAACATGGCCAGTCTCAACTACGCTCTATTATAGAATTAGGCTGGACGCTGCAAAATCTTCGTTCAGGCTATGTGCCTTGGCGTTTAATAAACACAACGTCATTATTTTCCATTTTTAACCTTACTGATAAACAGATCAGTTTGGCACAGAAAGGAGCAGACTATACAATCTTGAGCATCGAAAAACTCGAGAGATTATCATTGACAATGTCAGAGAGCCCTGTCATTGAATGGATAATACACGGAATTATCACAATTCCGATAACAACTTTCCGATTTCATAAATGCCTTGAATACATACCTGCTGGCCAATATGAACAATTGGGTAAGGGATATGTTAAATCCGAATGGAAATTACCATACACTCATTCTTGCTATAGTGACAGCGACAAAAATGTATTTCTTAGTGGTGACAACTGTAAACACTCACTAAGCGGTATACTTTTGTGTCAGGGTATTAATTTACACGGAGCATGTGATGGCAATTCAAACAACCTTTCATGCCACCAGCTAGTCACACCTGCAACTCAGATAGAGCCCTTCTTTATGCAACTCGCAAACGGGAGTTACATTCTAAGAACGGATCACAGGTGCTGTGGCCTCGCGCCCGGAAAAAGTTATCTAGTAGAAGTAACGTCCATGGTCAAATGTTGTATGCAAGCATTGTTCCCGAGCGGGCCTCCAGACACAGTGACTCCCCTCTGGCCTCGTCTGAATCTCTATTCTATACGAATTGATACATTAAGCAAAATGAAATCTGTGCTTTTACAGACAACAGTGCCTATAACGTCATCTAAAGAGACGTATGATCTTCTAGTCGCAAGGACGGCTACTGAGGTCCATGACCTTTTATCAACAAATTGCCCCGTGCATTTCGTACAAATGCTCGAGCAACTCTTTAACATGTCTAGTGCCACGAGCATCCCAGGCATATTTAAGACAGTCTTTACGGGACTGCTAACACCCTTCCAGGCAATTTTGGGAATCTTTCCTAATTTTGTGCACTCCATCTTTGGTGGTATTCCGCTATTTTTTGGACTCATCGCAGGGATTCTATTTTTGACCATCCTGCTACGATATGGCAAGCCTCGGCTCAGACATAGCTCCCATGGGAATGGAAGAGACAATCCTAGCAATGCGCTACAGGGACAGGATCACTAACGTCCTCGGATTGGCCAGGCTGAGAGATCTAAACATGACCTGGTTCCTTTCATTCAGACCGATATGGCAAAATTGCATTTTACCTGTGCTACGGTGTATGCTTTGCGGCGAGGAATGCGTGTTGGACATCTGTCTTTCACTTCCATCAGCAGTACCAATGGACGTCGATACTTTGCTAAGTCCAATAACGGCTCACGCATTGTGTTGTCCCCAGCGGCTACCAATCCTGATGACGGCATTCGTGGAGACTCCTGTACTACAGCCAAGTGGTAACAGTGGAGCGAGTGACAAAAGCAACATCATCCAGGTACAACGTTCTGTGAGCATTGCTGATCCTGCCTTCGATGACAGCAATCATTCTCACACCTGCCAAGTTTCAGCGCTATCTAATTTGGTTGAACTATCACCTGATTTTGTAGACCAATTCTTTGCGAGCCTGTCTGATACGATGTTCTCACCCATAGAGAAACAATAACTTTTGAGAAGCTTTCCGACACACAGCGTTCCCATGAACTCTGAATTCGGCCTTCAGTTTTGATCAACAAAAACTGCCAGGAGCTTTGGTAAACTGATTTTTTCTTTGAATTGGACAATTTTTTAATATTGACCCTTTCCTTTTTGGCACGAACAATTCTTTGCTTAACGTAAAAACTATTCTTAGAGAACAGAAGCTTCACACTTCTATTTCTAAACACATCTAGAGACATAACAACATTACACCGGCCTCTAGCACACATATTATTACAATGCATTTTTATGTGATGATTTATCTCGCATTTCTTCTGTCAGAGATACTTCATGTGTAATTCTTTATGCATAATCGTTCATTGATTTCATATGCAATACTTTTTGAATGATTACTATGCTTTAAAAAACGTACAGTACCTAAATTCCATGTATTACAAGTACGCCTATTTCGAATGCATTTATGTATTTTGGGGTGGGCTATGTTATACAATGTTACACATGCATCTAATTGCTTAGTTTTAGTAATTTTGATGGACATGAATTCGTGGAGTGGGTGTCATGTGCTTATCTAGGTTCCTGATCGATACTGTGACCTTATGCCCCTATTCGGCTATAAAGCCCTTTGTTCCCTATATTGGCATAACCGTTCAAATACGATTTTCTGTAAAGTCATCTCTGGCCTCACACGAGCAGAGCCACAGAGCCACATTCCAGCATGACTCTCTGCTACTTCCTTTGCGACCAATTAGTGCAATGACAGAGCAGCAGTCACTATCTGATATTCCTAGATAACACTCCGAGTTCTTCAACAAGATAAAAACTTAGCAAACCTGGAAATCCCCGCTTGCTATGTTTTGATTAGTAATAGAACTCTAATGAGCAACTGATAGCTGCCACTTCCTAGTGACATCTTTAATTGACGTCTTATGTCCAGCAAACTTGCGTCAAACCCGGCACCTGTCAGGTATAAATATTACCAACGTTGCCTTAAGCAATGAGCGAACATGTTGCTGATGCCAGCTGCCTGCATGACCCCGTGTTGGTAAAAACTAGCACTCTGTCGCTGCAGCCTGCTATCCTGTGGTGGTGAAGCTACTGATTACCATTATCGCCGCTACAGCGCGACCTATGGTGCAGTACGCTTGAGGAGCCGTGCAGCCGTCCTCTGCGAAGACATCCAGCCCAGCTGCCCGCGGACGCTGTCACCCCTCCTTCCTCCAGACGCGCTGAGAGAAGCCGCTGCCTTTCTCGTGCAGAGAAATCCAGTCCCGGCGCTTCCAGTTTACCCTCGCAGGTGACTGGGATATCGAGAGAGACCCCTGAAGGAGATACCAATCCTCCATCATTCTATTCAGAGGTATGGTGTTGACTAAACCCTTAGAAGAGAATTCTTGAAACAAACCTTGGCAAAACCAACTTAACTTAAGCTACTTACTTACTCCCCCTTCTCACGTGTTGGGCCTAGGTCAGGCACACTGGGGTAGGCTTAGTTAGAAGCACCAGTTGAGTATGTTAGCCTAATGTATATATGACTGTATAAATGTTTTATTACTTTTAAACCATTGTATGGCTAAGAAACCATATCAATGCTTTTACAGTTCTATTTCGCTATTCTTATCTTACTGTACGTACTTTTCATAATAACAGTTATTGCAATTGTGGCAATACATTTCTCTTGTACGAGAAGAAAGACTGTTCAATAAATGTTAACCCTTTATTGATAAACGCCCGTCTCTCTATTCTCTACATACTGTGAAAGTAAACTGCACTAGACTGACTGAGTGAAATCTATGTCTATTGTTTCACACGACCCTAGAGATCGACTCTTGATCTGAGGAGCAAAGTTGTCATGTTGCACGGTTGTTGGAAAGCTGAATCCCTTCTTGTCTGTGCCAAGGAAGCTGATCACTTCCTATGCAGAGAAGAAAGTTTCCAGTGACCTCTGAGCTAGTTGGTAACACAACCCAATTAAGTTTAGCATAGTCAGTAGAGGCCTGGAATATAGCCAGTTCCACGTCGATACTACTGTTTATGTTATTCCAATGCGCAGGGCCTAGTGGGAAACTAGGAACTACACTACTGGCCCAAACCCCCCCAAACACCAACAACATAGCAACACCCCCCCTCGCCCCGCTCCCCCCACCCCTATACCTCATAGAACATTAAAGTATCTGTCGCGGCATGGAGAGACCCGGGTCCAAAACAGAGGACCCAGGGCCCGCCATACCAATGGATCCCAACACCCCGGTCATCATGCACTCACCACCCCCCCAACAACACCCACAACTCGTGAGGGTCTAAGGCCCATAGAAGCCGCCTCCCGAGCCCCACAGCATTCCCACCCGTAACCCTAGAGTGTCTCAGGCGTATACAGACTGGCATGAACGAAGTCCCAATACAACAGTCTCACCAGCCGATCCATCACAAAGTAGGGCAACACATTACCAGACAGAACTAGGGTCCAGGCCCCACCAGATTTCAACTGCCAGCATCGGAATGTTCAGAGTCCCTCGTGCCACTGGTCTGCGTTGCACTAGCGGAGGCTGACCGTTTGCGCGATCTGGACCTCCGATGTCGTCCTTTTCGGTTTGGGCGGTTTGTCCGCTCCGGCGACAATCCCCGGGACCCGCCCGGGTCCAGCCCCGGTTGGGCGTGCGGCCTGAGTCTCACCGCTTCGTCGGTCCAACGAAAAACCTCCTCGGGCGTATCAAAGAAATTTGTCCGGGACTGGTACACCACCCGCAGGCGGGCCGGGTACAGAAGAGAGTACTGGAGCTTCAGGCCCCGCAACTTGGCTTTGGCGGCCACAAAAGACTGTCTCTGCTGCTGCACCATTTTCGTATAATCCGGGAAGATCATAATGTTGTGGTTTTCATAAGTGAGCGAACCCTTGTTCCTTGCCTCTCGCAGTATGACATCGCGGTCGTGGTAGTTCAAAAGCCGAGCAATAACAGGCCGAGGACGCTCACCCTCCGGTGGCCGCTGAGTCAAGGCCCTGTGCGCTTGCTCGATCACGAAGCACGCGGACAGTGCCCCTTCGGGGAGCCAGCTCTCCAGCCATCGGGTCAGAAACTGCTCCATGCCATCCTTCTCACACCGCTCCGGAAAACCAATAAAGCGGAGGTTGTTCCTCCGTGCGCGCCCTTCGGCATCTTCCACTCGGGCCGCGAGAGTCTTTTGGATACACTCCACCTCCGCCATTCTTTTCTTCAGTGCGCCAATGTCCGTTTCGGTCACCGAGATTCGAGATTCGGTCTCAGTGATCCGCTCCACCGCATTGCGGAGGTCCTGGCGTAGCAGTGTAACGTCCGCTCCCACTGCCCCGATTTTAGCATCAAGCATGTCCCGGGATTGGGTGATGGCGGCAAGGATTGTTGCATTGTCCGGCCCTGACCCGCCGCCGCCGCCAGGTGCCCCGGAGCCACCACTGGGCCCCGTAAATTTATCAATAGGGCCATGCTTAGGCGGGCCTCCTCCACCAGCCCTGGTCATGGCCGCTCTCAGGCTCAGCGGGTCCTCTCCCTGGACGGGGCGGATACCACCCGCGACGAATCTCAGTAGACCCTCGGGAGCAAATCCGCAGCTATGGGCGCAGGAGGCCTCAGGCCCCGGGTTGGGACGTCGGCACTGGTGTCCTCCAAGGGAAGAGTGACAGGGGTAGCTTCCAGGCTAGTGTAGTCCCGGTGTCGCGAAACTCGAGGCCCCGGCTGCACAAAAGCGGGGCAGGCCTCCACAACGCCGTGTCGCCTACAAGTGTCCTCCCATAGCACAGCACAGGAATACAGGGCACCTCTGCGATCCGTGGGCAACCGAAGCCGCAAGGCCGGGCCGAAATCCGCGCCGCCGATGCCACCTCCAGCAGCGTGCCTGCAACCGCCACCCGGCGTCCTGAAAATCGAGGTCCCCGGTTCACAGCCAGTCACTAGGCCGCACGTCGCCGCCGTCGCCTCAGGGTCCCAGAAGAGATGGAATCGCGGGATCAAGACACCGGAGAAGGCAGGACACTCTCCTGAACCGTCGCCACTCACAAGGTACCAACTGCGGGCTCGGGGGCCAGGATAAATGAGCAGATTATGTCCGGGCCGGCGGGAGCTCTACAAGGCTGCGACCGCCATGTTCGCCCGCCAAGCCACGCCCCCCGAGCTCAGCATTCTCTAATGAAATGCCCGCTTTTCCCACAGTAAAGACAGAGCTTTTGCTGGCTCCTTCTTTCTTTCTCCTCCATGGTAAGCGGGCCCAGGATTCCACCGATTTGCATGGGTTCTGACCCATTTGATGTTTTGGCGTGTTCCTCCAAGGGGGGTCGGGTCTGGGAATGAAGTAACGTGCTTCTCCTCGGGTTCTGTCTCCTTTCCTTTCTTGAATCCGATGGTCTAATTGGACAGCGAGTTCAATGAATTCTTCACAGGTCTGAGGCAGTTGAACCACTTGAGAAAGGACGTCCTTTAGTTCTCCACGTAGTCCTTGATAGAAGAGAGTAGTCCTTTTCTCTTGAGGCCATTCAGTCTCCACTACTAGACGGTTAAACGTAGTAATATATGTCAGTAAGTCCTGCGACCCTTGTCGAAGGGTAATCAAATGCCTGTCCAGAGACATCATGTGGGTGCTTCTGTCAAATAATTTCCGCATCTCCACACAGAAGTCCTTGAAGTTGTGTAGTATCGGATCATTACGTTCCATTAATTGGATAGCCCAGCTGGCAGCATTACCCCCCATGTATGACATCATGAAGGATCTCTTAGGTGCATTGGAAGTGGAATCTACTTTGGTTGAGAAACGTTTCGAATTTCTCGGGGTCACCATAAAAACGTTCGGGAGGTGCCAAAGGAATACCAGGGTTCTGTATAACATGGACTGTGGGAGTTATTCCAGTGGAAGGAGGAGGAGCGGCTGGTGTGGAAAAAAAACCTGTCCCCAGTGAAACTCCCTCTAGGGATGATGCAGGTGAGGAAGAGTCCAGTCTCTAATATAAGAGCTCTTTCCTGAAGCATAGGTTTTGCCACTTCTAGTGATGCCTGCTACTTCTCTATGTAAGGTCCCCATTTTATTTCTTAGCTCCTAGTTCTCCTGTCTGAGACATGTACTTCCTGCTGGAGACAAACAATAGCAAAAAGGAGCCAAGAGGGATATGGAAAGGTATAAGGGATCGCCCTCCACTCTAGACAGTCAATCAACAACAAGATCCCTATACCTGGGGCGATTATTACATTTCAAAGACATGAGTACACATCACTCAGGTTGTATTCTTTGTTTACATACCGAGGTAGACCCCTGCTATCTATCCCAGTGCGGTATCACTCCTCTAATGTCTGGTTGTCCCCACTCATTCTATTGTTCCAAAAAATTAAATACTGCGGTCTCAATTCAAAAAGTGTCCAGCGTAATGTCCAATAAATGTCTGCCTTCTATACTGACAGTACATCTATCCACACTTCACCACATGTGTACACACCTTAAGAGGGAAAAATGTGTGGTGGAGAGGAAGGCACCTCACGGGCGAACACCCTCGGGGATGTTGGCAGATGTTACCAACTCAATGTCCCTTTCTCATCATCGGTTGCCTTCCAATCCAGAAAGAAAACAGAATAGATACAACACATAAACTGAAATGCGTGTAAAGGTGCAACATAAAGAGTATAACAACATTAACTCATAACGGACAGAGTGACATAAAATCAACAGCCACACCCACTCAATCACTTTATTCTTCGTTTCAGTGTGAGCTGAAGAATTAAAACAGAGGCTGGTAGCTTAATATCGCCTACCAGTACCTGATACCGACATGTTTCACTGCCCCGTTAGTTTCGGCAGATTCATCAGGGTATTGAACACTCTGTCACTGCACCAATTTTTTGAACATCCTTTCTGGACACTATTGAATTGAGACACAAATAAAAACCAGAGACATGCCCTGTAGTCAATGTAGATTCATAGGTTTCCACATCAGAGTAATGGTGTGAAAGCATATATTTATACATTTCTAATTATAATTACCCCTGGCCAGCATGGGCAACTCATACCAGCTGACCGAATCACGCTTTGACTCGTTTAAAAACGATTGAAGTAGCAATCTATAGGGAATAAAAAAGGAAGGAAATGAGCAATAGCGCATTTCAACTCAGGACATTATAGAACTGCCAAGCCTTTAGAACACACTGTCGATTTCTATCGTTTTGAAAGTATGAGAGCCGTGACACCCTACTCGCACATTTAAACAAATAGGCGGGGGCGCACTCCAAAACCCATAATGCCAGGTTCCCCGTTATCAATACATGGGGCATCGGACACTCAATACATTATGTGAGTCATTCTGTCTAGTAGCACCCAGCTAAGTAGTAACGTGTTGCTCAAAAAGACTGCTCGTTAGTAATTCCAGCTTAATGCAGCCGCCTACTAGCCCCCACTCCTCACCGTACGGTTAGGAAACCGGGACCGTATCTCATCCCAGGAACACCACGCTCAAGCCGGCGTTTGTTTTTAAGCTTCCTGGCAGAGTCCGATCAGGTGGTGAAACGCGCACAAGACGTAAATGACGTCGAAACGCGTTAGGTGTAAAGAGCGCAATGTTGCCATGAAATGACGAATAAAGGTCAGCTGAATCGTCAGTCACTGTGGGGCTCTTTTTTTGTTCGTGGTTCTACCCGCAGTTTCCCAGGATCTCCGTTCCTGGTTTAGAGCCCGCCCTGCAGGACCGGTGGCCCCCAGCAAAACGGAACTCTCTCTGGTGATGTTTATGGAGGGGGCATGGACCGCTCCTCGCCACTTGCCAGCTTAAATGGACGCTCCGCAGCAATTTGGCAAGGACGACGGAGAAAGGGGGATGAGAGAGGGTGCTCCTCTCTTTGGAACAGTGCAGAAACGGCAACGATTGCAAATCATGGCAACTACCGGCACTAAGCAGCAAACCAACAGAAGCACGAACTTGGGACAACAAGGCAAAATGTTTGAAAATAACGCTATTAAGCAGCAATAAGAATCAACTTGCACGTTCCCTCAACATTGTTGGTGCATGCTGGGACCTGAAGTTATTGGCAGGCAAACACCACTTGGTTTTAATTTAACTACGCTCACCTGTGAACAAGACGTAAATGACGTCGAAACGCGTTAGGTGTAAAGAGCGCAATGTTGCCATGAAATGACGAATAAAGGTCAGCTGAATCGTCAGTCACTGTGGGGCTCTTTTTTTGTTCGTGGTTCTACCCGTAGTTTCCCAGGATCTCCGTTCCTGGTTTAGAGCCCGCCCTGCAGGACCGGTGGCCCCCAGCAAAACGGAACTCTCTCTGGATATATATATATATATATATATATATATATATATATATATATATATATATATATATATATATATATATATATATATATATATATATATATATATATATATATATATATATATATATATATATATATATATATATATATATATATATATATATATTTCCTTCCTTCCTTCCTTCCTTCCTTCCTACTGGCGGTTGCCAGTAAGTAGTTATAGTTAAGACTTTGTTTTTGTTCAAAAAGCATTTTTTCTTCTGCCAATATCTTTGGCGCTGTTTTGACAAATCTTCACAAAATTTTCCAAACTAATGGTTCACTCAGGTCAGCTCCTGTCTTGAAAGTTTCGGGATGATTCGTCAAGTGAGGGCAGAGAAAAAAGAGGGGTCTCATGTTAATTTCCATAGGAATTTTGGAAAAGGCTACAGCCTGAACTGCTGAACAGAATTACACCAAATTTGGCAAAAAGGTAGCTCTTGTTTCAGAAAGCGCCAGTTCGTTTTTTAATGGTGTAGATCCATTCAGTAGTTCCTGAGAGTCGTGAATCCTCCTGAGCACAAGCGTCATTCTGATTGGCTGCCAACACTCCAAACCAGGAATTGTTGGCAGCCATCTTGTGACTCGGTAACCGAGTCACAATAAATCAGTAGAAAAAAAGATGAAAAATCAGAAAAGGGGCCCGCCACCTCCTCAGGGCTTTGTCTATAATATGCGGGGCGCGAAGCCACCCGCAGCACCTGGGACCGCCACCTCCCGAAGGCTTATTTATAGCCCCCATGCTGCCCCAGGGACCTCTACCTCCCCGCGGCTTTGATAATTAATCTCGGGGGCACGCGCCCCCCCGCATGCCCGGGGACCGTAACCTCTGATTAAACAAAAAAAATTGTGCCCCCCAAACGCCCCAGGGCCTGGCCAGCCTGGAATATTTTGTGGAGGAGGCCGCATGGCCCTTCTCCTAAGGCCAATTATGGCCCCGTGAACCCCATCCCACGGGTCCGGCCTGCCGTTTTTTTAAAATAAAAAATAAATTAAAGGGGACCACCACCTCCCTGGGGCATACATAAGTGCACATAAATGAAGTGCGGGGGTCAGTTGCGGACCCCCGGGGATCACCCCCTCCCTGGGGCTTTAAAGAGTTGGGAGGGTGCCGCGCGGCCCCTTCCTGTAGCCCTCCTTAGCCCTGGAAACCGGCATCCCCAGGGCCGGCTCCTGCAATGTCCTGGGGTGCCCACCCCTAGGACATTGCTGTTTGCTATGGCACAGCTCCCGCCCTGCCATAGCAAACACTGCTTTGCTTTGTTGAAGCAAGAGCAGGAAACTTGCTCTCACTTCAACAAAGCAAAGCAGAATGACTTTTGGGCAAGGGGAGCTGCATGTTAGCAGAGGAGACGGGGAGCCAACAGGGACTGTGGGGGCAATGGAGCTCCCCCCACGGTCCCCAACTTGAGGGCCGGCCCAGGGGATGACCACACGGCCCCCTCCCCTTTAATTTATTTTATTTTTTCTTTAAAAACTGAAGGCAGGCCCTGGGGGATGGGGTCCCCAGGGCCATAATTGGCCTAGGAGGGGGGGCCACGCGGCCCCCCTCCACAAAAAATCTAAGGCTGGCCAGGCCCCGGGGATGGTGTCCCCCAGGGCCAGAAGTGGCTCAGGAGAGGGGTGGCCATGCGGCCCCGTCCCGGCAAAAATGTTTAAAAAACGAGGACTGGCACTGGGGGTTGGGGTCTCTGGCGCCAGAAGTGGCCCAGGGGATGGGGCCATGCTGTCCCCTTCCAGTTTCTAAAAAAAATAAAAATGCTCAGGCCCTGGTGATGGGGTCCATTAGGCCCAAACATTTCTAGCAAAAGAAAAAAACAGAAGCTGGCATCTCGCCAGAGGACCCACCCCCTCTTTGCACCACTCTGCAAACGCGGCTTCTTGCGCATTTTGGGTTGGGGAGGAAGTCCCCTAGAATCTTATGGGTTCTTAGGGGCCAACTAGCCCACGAGGTACCTCCAGTAAGCCCGACACAGTGGGATTGCTGAGAGGTGGCCCGGGCCACACCCCTTTTTACACCACTCTGCAAACGTGCCTCCTGGCACATTGCTGGTGGGGCAATAAGGTCCTCTTGTGTCCTGAGGACCTCAGGACTAAAGTGGACTTCATCCCCCGAGCAGCAGTGCGCCAGGAGTCGCGTTTGCAGAGTTGTGTAAAAAGGGGGCGTGACATTTGAGCACTCTCAGCAATCCAGCTGTATGAGGCTTACTGGAGGTACCAGGAGGGCTAGTTGGCCCCCAGGGACCCTCAGGAGGAAAAGGAACTTCATCCTCCAACCAAGAGCGCGCCAGAAGGCGCGTTTGCAGAGTGATGGAGAAAGGGGGCATGGCCTGTGTACACCTCTCAGCAATCCCACTGTGTGCGGCTTACTGGAGGTAAAAGGTAGGCTAGTTGGCCCCTAAGGACCCCCCAGCAGCGAAGGGGACGTCATTCCCCATCCAAGAGAGCGCCATGGAGTGCATTTGCTGAGTGGTGGGCAAATGGGGCATGGCCCGTGTCCACCTCTCAGCAATCCCACTGTGTGGGGCTTACTGGAGGTAAAAGGCAGGCTAGTTGGCCCCTAAAGACCCCCCAGCAGCGAAGGGTACTTCAATCCCCATCCAAGAGCGCGCCATGGAGCACGTTTGCTGAGTGGTGGGCAATGGGGGCATGGCCTGCTAAGGGAACTTAGTAATCCTGCTGTGTGGGACTTACTGGAGGTAATAGGAGGGGTAGTTGGCAAACCTAGAATGGTCAACTGTTACTTATTGATAAATGTGGGTGTTAAATTGGTACTAATGGTGTGCAAGCCAAACCTGCTTCCTTCTGTGCCTCTCTTGCCTCTTTCTGCATTTCTGTTGATACTTTTGGTACATTTCTTTCCTTTTCTGCACTTCTTTTGCCTCTTTCTGCAAATCTCTACTACTCGCTGCACCTTTCTTGCCTCTTTCTGCACCTCTCTTGCCTCTTTCTGCACCTCATTTGCTTCTTTTTGTACCCCTCTTGCCTCTTTCTGCACCCTTCTTCCCTCTTTCTGCACCTCTCTTGCCTTTTTCTGTATCCCTCTGATGTCTTTCTGCACCCTTTTTGCCTCTTTCTGCACCTCTATTCCTTCTTTCTGCTCTTCTTTTGTTTCTTTATGCACCTGTCTTGCTTCTTTCTACACCCCTCTTGCCTCTCTCCCCACCCCTCTTCCCTCATTTTGCACTTCTCTTTCTTCTTTCTTCACCTCACTTGCCTCTTTCTGCACCTCTCTAGCCTCTTCCTGCACCTCTCTTGCCTCTTTCTGCACCTCATTTGCTTCTTTCTGCACCCCTTTTGCCTGTTTCTGCACCCATCTTCCCTCTCTATGCAACTCTCTTGCCTCTTTCTACACCTCTCTTTCCTTTTTCTGCACCACTCTTGCCTCTTTCTTTACCTCTGTGCGTCTTTCTTCACCAGTCATGTCTCTTTTTGCACCCTTCATGCCTGTTTCAGCGCCTCTGTTGCTTCTTTCTGCAGTTCTCTTCCTCTTTCTGCACCCCTCCTGCCTCTTTCTGTACCCCTCTTGCCTCTTTGTGCACCTTTTCTAGTTCTTTCTGCAACCCTCTTGCCTCTGTTTCCACATCTGTTGGTTCTTTCTGCACTTCTTTTGCTTCGATCTGCACTTCACGTGCCTTTTTTCTGTACCCCTCTTGCCTCTTTCTGCACTTCTGTTGGTTCTGTCTGCACTGCTCTGGATTCTTCCTGCACCTCTGTTCTCTATACCCCTCTTCCCTCTTTCTGCACATCTCTTGCCTCAGTCTGCCCACCTTTTCCCTCTTTCTGCACCCCTTTTGCCAGTTTCTGCAACTCTCTTTCCTCTTTCTGCAGTTCTCTTGCCTCCTTCTGCCCCTCTGTTGCTTCTTTCTGCACTTCTCTTGCCTCTTTCTGCAACCCTGTTGCTTCATTCTGCACTTTTCATGCTTTTTTCTACACACCTCTTGCCTCTTTCTGCACCCGTCTATCCTCTTTGTGCAACTCTCTTGCCTCTTTCTACGCCTCTCTTCCCTCTTTCTACACCACTCTTGCCACTTTTTGTACCTCTGTTGCTTCTTTCTGTACTGCTCTGGCCTCTTTCTACACCTTTTGTTTCTCTTTCAGTACCTGTGTTGCCTCTTTTTGTACTTCTCTTTCTTCTTTCAGCACTCCTTGTGCCTCCTGCAGCAGCTCTAATGCTTCTTTCTGCACTTCTCTTCCTTCTTTCTGCACTTCTCTTGCTTCTTTCTGCACCTCACTTGCCTCTTTCTGCACCTCTCTAACCTCTTCCTGCACCTCTCCTGCCTCTTTCTGCACCTCACTTGCTTCTTTCTGCACCTCTTTTGCCTGCTTCCGTACCCCTCTTCCCTCTTTTTTTTAACTCTCTTGCCTCTTTCTACACATCTCTTCCCTTTTCTGCACCACTCTTGCCTCTTTCTGTACCCCTGTTCCTTCTTTCTTCATCTGTCTTGTCTCTTTCTGCTCCCTTCATGCCTCTTTCAGCGCCTCTGTTGCTTCTTTCTGCAGATCTCTTCCTCTTTCTGCACCCCTCCTGCCTCTTTCTGCACCTTTCTTGCCTCTTTATACACCTTTCCTAGCTCTTTCTGCAACCCTCTTGCCTCTGTTTCCACCTCTGTTGGTTCTTTCTGCCCTTCTTTTGCTTCAAACTGCACTTCACTTGCCTTTTATCCGTACCACTCTTGCCTCTTTCTGCACCTCTGTTGGTTCTTTCTGCACTGCTCTGGCTTCTTCCTGCACCTTTGGTCCAAATTTCTGCATCCCTCTTGCCATTTTCTTTACCCCTCTTTCCTCTTTCTGCACATCTCTTGGCTCAGTCTGCCCATCTGTTCCCTCTTTCTGCACCCCTTTTGCCTGTTTCTGCACATCTGTTGCTTCTTTCTGCACTTCTCTTGCCTCTTTCTGCACCCCTGTTGCTTCATTCTGCACTTTCCTTGCTTCTTTCTGCACCTGTCTTGCTTCTTTCTGCACTCTTCCCTCTTTCTGTATCTTTCTTGCCTGTTTCTGCATCTCACTTGCCTCTTTCTGCACTTTACATGCTTCTTTCTATACCTCTGTTGCTCCTTTCAGCAATCCTCTTGCCTCTTTCTGCACTTCTCTTGCCTGTTTCTGCATACCTTTTGCCTCTTTCTGCACCCGTCTTCCCTCTTTGTACAACTCTCTTGCCTCTTTCTACTCCTCTCTTCCCTCTTTCTACACCACTCTTGCCACTTTTTGTACCGCTGTTGCTTCGTTCTGTACTGCTCTGGCCTCTTTCTGCACCATTTGTTCCTCTTTCAGTACCTGTGTTGCTTCTTTCTGTACATCTCTTTCTTCTTTCAGCACCCCGCGCCTCCTGCTGCACCTCTGTTGCTTCTTTCTGCACTTCTGTTTGTTCTTTCTTCACTGCTCTTGCCTCTTTTTGCATCCCTCTTGCTTCTGTGAGCACCTCTTTTCCTTCTTTCTGCACTTCTCGTTCCTCTTTCCGCACCCATCTTGCCTTTTTCTGCACTTCTATTGCCTCTTGCTGTATCTCTCTTGCTTCTTTCTGCAGCCTACTTGGCTCTTTCAGCACTGCTGTTGCTTTTTTCAGCAGACCTCTCGCTTCTTCCTGCACCTCACTTGCCTGTTTCAGCACATCTGTTACTTTTTTCTGCAGATCTCTTGCCTCTTCCTGCACCCCTCTTTTCTCTTTCAGCACCTCTCTTGCTTCTTTCTGCATCCCTGTTCCCTCTTTCTGCACCTTTTGTGCCTGTTTCTGTACCTCTCTTGCCTCTTTCTGTACCAGTGTTACCTCTTTCTGCACTTCTCTTGTTATTTCTGCACCCTTTGTGCCTCTTTCGGCACCTCTGTTCCTTCTTTCTGCACTTCTCTTCCTTCTTTCTGCACCTCTCCTGCATCTTTCTGTACTTCACGTGCCCCTTTCAGCACCTCTGTTGCTTTTTTCTGCAGATCTCCTGACTCTTTCTGCACCTCACTTGCCTCTTTCTGCACCCCTGTTGCTCCTTTCTGCACTTCTATTGCCTCTTTTTGCACATCTCTTGCTTTTTTCTGCATCTGACTTGCCTCTTTCAGCACCTCTGTTGCTTTTCTCTGCAGATCTGTTGCCTCTTTCTGCACCCCTCTTTTCTCTTTCTGCACCTTTCTTTCCTCTTTCCCCACCGCTGTTCCCTTTTTCTGAACCTTTCCTTCCGATTTCTGCACCTCTTTTGCCTGTGTCTGTACCTCTGTTGCCTCGATCGGCACTTCTCTTGCTATTTCTGCACCCTTCGCACCTCTTTCAGCACCTCACTCACTGCTCTTGCTTCTTTCTGCATCTCACTTGCCTCTTTCTGTACTTCTCTTGCTTCTTTCTACACCTCTGTTGCTTCTTTCAGCAATTCTCTTCCCTCTTTCTGCACTTCTCTTCCTTCTTTCTGCACCCCTCCTGCCTCTTTCTGTACTTCTCTTGCCTATTGCTGTACCACTCCTACCTTTTTCTGCACATCTCTTGCCTCATTTTGTACCTCCGTTGGTTCTTTCTGCACTGCTCTTGCTTCTTTCTGTACACCGCTTGCCTCTTTCTGCACTTCTGTTGCTTCTTTCTACACCTCTGTTGCTTGTTTCAGCTATTATCTTGCCTCTTTCTGCACTCCTGTCCCCTCTTTCTTCACCTTTTCTGCCTGTTTCTGTACCTCTCTTGCCTCTTTCTGTACCTCCACTGCCACCTTCTGCACTTCTCTAGCTCTTTCTGCAGTCTTCACGCCTCTTTCAGCTCCTATGCTACTTCTTTCTGCACTTCTCTTCATTTTTCTGCACCTCTCCTACCTTTTTCAGCATCTGTGATGCTTTTTCTGCCGATCTCTTACCTCTTTCAGGACCTCACTTGCCTCTTTCAGCACCTCTGTGGCTTTTTTCTGCAGATCTCTTGCCTCTTTCTGCACCCCTCTTTTCTCTTTTTGCACCTCTCTTGCCGCTTTCTGCACCCCTGTTCCCTCTTTCTGTACCTTTCCTGCCTGTTTCTACACATCTCTTGTCTCTTTCTGTACCTCTTTTGCATCTTTCTGCACTTCTCTTGCTTCTTTCTGCACCTCACTTGCCTCTTTCAGCAACTCTGCTGCTTTTTTCTGCAGATCTCTTGCCCCTTTCTACACCTCACTTGCCTCTTTCAGCACCTCAGTTGCTTTTTTTTGCCGATCTCTTGCCTTGTTCTTCACCACTCTTTTCTCTTTCTGCACCTCTCTGTCTTCTTTCTGCATCCCTGTTCACTCTTTCTGTACCTTTCCTGCCTGTGTCTGCCCCTCTCTTGCCTCTTTCTGTACCTCTGTTGACTCCTTCTGTACTTCTCTTGCTCTTTATTCACCCTTTGCGCCTCTTTAAGCACCTCTGCTATTTCCCTCTGCCCTTCTCTTCTATCTTTCTGCACCCCTCCTGTCTCTGTACCTATCTTGGCTCTTTTTGCACCTCTCCTACCTTTTTCTGCACCCCTCTTGCCTCTTTTCGCACCTCTGTTGGTTCTGTCTGCATTGCTCTTGCTTCTTTCTATACCTTACTTGCCTTTTTCTGCACTTCTCTAGCTTCTTTCTACACCTCTGTTGCTTCTTTCAGCATTTCTCTTGCCTCTTTCTGCACTTCTCGCCCTTCTTTCTGCACCCCTCCTGCCTCTTTCTGTACCACTCTTACCTCTTTCTGCACCTCCCTTTCTCTTTCTGCAGTCTTCTTGCCTCTTTGTGTACCTCACTTTCCTCTTTCTGCACTTCTTCTGCTTCTTTCTAAAAACTCTGTTGCTTCTTTCAGAAATTCTCTTGCCTCTTTCTGTACTTCTCTTGCTTGTTTCTGCACTTCTCTTGCGTCTTTCTGTGCCTCTTTACTCCCTTTCTGCACTTCACTTGCTTCTTTCTGCACCTCTTTTACCTCTTTGGGCACCACTGTTGTTTCTTTTTGTACCCCTCCTGCCTCTTTCAGCACCCCTCTTCCCTCTTTGTGCAACTCTCTTGCCTCTTTCTGTAGCTCTGTTGCTTCTATCTGCCCATCTGTTGCCTCTTTATACACACTTTGTGCCTCTTTCAGCGTCTCTGTTGCTTCTTTCTGCACCATTCTTGGTTCTTTCTGCACTGCTATTGCCTCTTTCTGCATCCCTCTTGTCTCTTTGAGCACCTTGTTTGGTTCTTTCTGCCCTTCTCTCACCTCTTTCTGCACCCCTCTTGCCTCTTTCTGCACCTCTGTTGCTTCTTTCTGCATTTCTATTGCCTCTTTTCGCACCTCTCTTGCTTCTTTCAGAAGCTGACTTGCCTCTTTCTGAACCTCTGTTGATTTTTTCTGCAGATCTTTTGCTTCTTTCTGCACCTCACTTGCCTGTTTCAGCACCTCTGTTGCTTTTTCTACAGATCTCTAACCTCTTTCTGCACCCCTCTTTTCTCTTTCTGCACCTCTCTTGCCTCTTTCTGCAATCTTGTTCCCTATTTCTGCACCTTTCCATCCTGTTTCTGTACCACGCTTGCCTGTTTCTGTACCTCTGTTGCCTCTTCCTGAACTTCTCTTGCTCTTTTTGCACCCTTCACACCTCTATCAGCACCTCTGTTGGTTATTTCTTCACTGCTCTTGCTTCTTTCTACACCTCTGTTGCTTTGACAGAACTTCTCTTGCCTCTGTCTGCACTTATATTTGTTCTTTCTGCACCCCTCCTGCCTCTTTCTGTACCTCTCTTGCCTCTTTGTGCAACCCTCCTATCTCTTTCTGCACCCCTCTTGCCTCTTTATTCACATCTGTTGGTTCTTTGTGCACTGCTCTTTCTTTTTTCTGCACCTCACTTGCCTCTTTCTGTACTTCTCTTGCTTTTTTCGACACCTCTCTTGCTTCTTTCAGCAATTCTCTTGCCTTATTCTGCACTTCTCCTTTTTTTCTGCATCCCCTCCTGTCTCTTTCTGAACCTCCCTTGCCTTTTTCTGTGCCTCTCCTATAACTTTCTGCACCCCTCTTGCCTCTTTTTGCACCTCTGTTGGTTCTTTCTGCACTGTTCTTGCTCCTTTCTGCACCTCACTTGCCTCTTTCTGTACTTCTCTTGCTTCTTTCGACACCTCTGTTGCTTCTTTCAGCAATTCTCTTGCCTCTTTCTGCACTTCGCTTCCTTTTTTCTGCACCCCTCCTGTCTTTTTCTGAACCTCTCTTGCCTCTTTGTGCACCTCTCCTATCATTTTCTGCACCACTCTTGCCTCTTTTTGCACCTCTGTTGGTTATTTCTGCACCGTTCTTGCTACTTTCTGTTCCTCACTTTCCTCTTTCCACACTTCTCTTGCTTCTTTCTACACCTTTGTTGCTTCTTTTAGCAATTCTATTGCCTTTTCTGCATGTCTCTTCCTTCTTTCTGCACCCCTCCTGCCTCTTTCTGTACCACTCTTACCTCTTTCTGCTCCTCTCCTATCTCTTTCTGCACTCCTCCTGCCTCTTTCTGCACCTCACTTGCCTCTTTCTGCACTTCTTCTGCTTCTTTCTGAAACTCTGTTGCTTCTTTCAGAAATTCTATTGCCTTTTCTGCATGTCTCTTCTTTCTGCACCCCTCCTGCCTCTTTCTGTACCACCCTTACCTCTTTCTGCTCCTCTCCTATCTCTTTCTGCACTCCTCCTGCCTCTTTCTGCACCTCACTTGCCTCTTTCTGCACTTCTTCTGCTTCTTTCTAAAACTCTGTTGCTTCTTTCAGAAATTCTCTTGCCTCTTTCTGCACTTCTCTTGCTTGTTTCTGCACTTCTCCTGTGTCTTTCTGTGCCCCTGTTGCCCCTTTCTGCACTTCACTGGCTTCTTTCTGCACCTCTTTTACCTCTTTGGGCACCTCTGTTGCTTCTTTCTGTACCCCTCCTGCCTCTTTCTGTACCCCTCTTCCCTCTTTGTGCAACTCTCTTGCCTCTTTCTGTACCCCTCCGTTGCTTCTATCTGCACGTCTGTTGCCTCTTTCTGCACACTTCGTGCCTCTTTCAGCATCTCTGTTGCTTCTTTCTGCACTTTTCTTGGTTCTTTCTGCACTGCTATTGCCTCTTTCTGCATCCCTCTTGTCTCTCTGAGCACCTCTTTTGCTTCTTTCTGCCCTTCTCCCACCTCTTTCTGCACCCCTCTTGCCTCTTTCTGCACCTCTGTTGCTTTTTTCTGCAGATCTCTTGCTTCTTTCTGCACCCCACTTGCCTGTTTCAGCACCTCTGTTGCTTTTTCCTGCAGATCTCTAACCTCTTTCTGCACCCCTCTTTTCTCTTTCTGCACCTCTCTTGCCTCTTTCTGCACTCTTGTTCCCTGTTTCTGCACCTTTCCTGCCTGTTTCTGTACCTCGCTTGCCTGTTTTTGTACCTCTGTTGCCTCTTCCTGCACTTCTCTTGCTCTTTCTGCACCCTTCACGCCTCTATCAGCACCTCTGTTGGTTATTTCTGCACTGCTGTTGCTTCTTTCTACACCTCTGTTGCTTCTTTCAGCACTTCTCTTGCCTCTGTCTGCACATATATTTGTTCTTTCTGCACCCCTCCTGCCTCTTTCTGTACCTCTCTTGCCTCTTTGTACAACCCTCCTATCTCTTTCTGCACCCCTCTTTCCTCTTTTTGTCACATCTGTTGGTTCTTTGTGCACTGCTCTTGCTTTTTTCTGCACCTCACTTGCCTCTTTCTGTACTTCTCTTTCTTTTTTCGACACCTCTGTTGCTTCTTTCAGCAATTCTCTTGCTTTATTCTGCACTTTTTCTTTTTTTCTGCATCCCTTCCTGTTTCTTTCTGAACCTCTCTTGCCTCTTTCTGCACCTCTTCTATCACTTTCTGCACCCCTCTTGCCTCTTTTTGCTCCACTGTTGGTTCTTTCTGAACTGTTCTTGCTCCTTTCTGCACCTCAATTGCCTTTTTCTGTACTTCTCTTGCTTCTTTTGACACCTTTGTTGCTTCTTTCAGCAATTCTCTTGCCTCTTTCTGCACTTCTCTTGCCTCTTTCTGCACTTCTCTTCCTTTTTTTCTACACCCCTCCTGTCTCTTTCTGAACCTCTCTTGCCTCTTTGTGCATCTCTCCTATCATTTTCTGCACCAATCTTGCCTATTTTTGCACCTCTGTTGGTTCTTTCTGCACTGTTCTTGCTATTTTCTGTACCTCACCTGCCTCTTTCCACACTTCTCTTGCTTCTTTCCACACTTCTCTTGCTTCTTTCAGCAATTGTCTTCCCTCTTTCTGCACTTCTCTTCCTTCTTTCTGCACCCCTCCTGCCTCTTTCTGTACTTCTCTTGCCTATTGCTGTACCACTCCTACCTTTTTCTGCACAACTCTTGCCTCATTTTGTACCTCCGTTGGTTCTTTCTGCACTGCTCTTGCTTCTTTCTGTACCCCGCTTGCCTCTTTTTGCACTTCTGTTGCTTCTTTCTACACCTCTGTTGCTTCTTTCAGCAATTATCTTGCCTCTTTCTGCACTCCTGTCCCCTCTTTCTTCACAGTTTTCTGCCTGTTTCTGTACCTCTCTTGCCTCTTTCTGTACCTCCACTGCCACTTTCTGCACTTCTCTAGCTCTTTCTGCACTCTTCACGCCTCTTTCAGCTCCTATGTTACTTCTTTCTGCACTTCTCTTCATTTTTTCTGCACCTCTCCTACCTTTTTCAGCATCTGTGTTGCTTTTTCTGCCGATCTCTTACCTCTTTCAGCACCTCACTTGCCTCTTTCAGCACCTCTGTGGCTTTTTTCTGCAGATCTCTTGCCTCTTTGTGCACCCCTCTTTTCTCTTTTTGCACCTCTCTTGCCGCTTTCTGCACCCCTGTTCCCTCTTTCTGTACCTTTCCTGCCTGTTTCTACACATCTCTTGTCTCCTTCTGTACCTCTTTTGCATCTTACTGCACTTCTCTTGCTTCTTTCTGCACCTCACTTGCCTCTTTCAGCAACTCTGCTGCTTTTTTCTGCAGATCTCTTGCCCCTTTCTACACCTCACTTGCCTCTTTCAGCACCTCAGTTGCTTTTTTCTGCCGATC
Source organism: Lissotriton vulgaris (assembly GCF_964263255.1). Classification (NCBI taxonomy): domain Eukaryota; kingdom Metazoa; phylum Chordata; class Amphibia; order Caudata; family Salamandridae; genus Lissotriton; species Lissotriton vulgaris. The sequence goes on along the minus strand of NC_141691.1, from coordinate 732,937,004 downwards.
TCTTGCTTTGTACTTCACCACTCTGTCCTCTTTCTGCATCCCTGTTCACTCTTTCTGTACCTTTCCTGCCTGTCTGCCCCTCTCTTGCCTCTTTCTGTACCTCTGTTGACTCCTTCTGTACTTCTCTTGCTCTTTATTCACCCTTTGCGCCTCTTTAAGCACCTCTGCTATTTCCCTCTGCCCTTCTCTTCTATCTTTCTGCACCCCTCCTGTCTCTGTACCTATCTTGCCTCTTTTTGCACCTCTCCTACCTTTTTCTGCACCCCTCTTGCCTCTTTTCGCACCTCTGTTGGTTCTGTCTGCATTGCTCTTGCTGCTTTCTATACCCTACTTGCCTTTTTCTGCACTTCTCTAGCTTCTTTCTACACCTCTGTTGCTTCTTTCAGCATTTCTCTTGCCTCTTTCTGCACTTCTCGCCCTTCTTTCTGCACCCCTCCTGCCTCTTTCTGTACCACTCTTACCTCTTTCTGCACCTTCCTATCTCTTTCTGCAGTCTTCTTGCCTCTTTGTGTACCTCACTTTCCTCTTTCTGCACTTCTTCTGCTTCTTTCTAAAAACTCTGTTGCTTCTTTCAGAAATTCTCTTGCCTCTTTCTGCACTTCTCTTGCTTGTTTCTGCACTTCTCTTGCGTCTTTCTGTGACTCTGCCGCCCCTTTCTGCACTTCACTTGCTTGTTTCTGCACCTCTTTTACCTCTTTGGGCACCACTGTTGCTTCTTTCTGTACCCCTCCTGCCTCTTTCAGCACCCCTCTTCCCACTTTGTGCAACTCTCTTGCCTCTTTCTGTAGCTCTGATGCTTCTATCTGAACATCTGTTGCCTCTTTATAAACACTTTGTGCCTCTTTCAGCATCTCTGTTGCTTCTTTCTGCGCCATTCTTGGTTCTTTCTGCACTGCTATTGCCTCTTTCTGCATCCCTCTTGTCTCTTTGAGCACCTCGTTTGGTTCTTTCTGCCCTTCTCTCACCTCTTTCTGCACCCCTCTTGCCTCTTTCTGCACCTCAGTTGCTTCTTTCTGCATTTCTATTGCCTCTTTTTGCACCTCTCTTGCTTCTTTCAGAAGCTGACTTGCCTCTTTCTGAACCTCTGTTGATTTTTTCGGCAGATCTGTTGCTTCTTTCTGCACCTCACTTGCCTGTTTCAGCACCTCTGTTGCTTTTTTCTGCAGATCTCTAACCTCTTTCTGCACCCCTCCTTTCTCTTTCTGCACCTCTCTTGCCTCTTTCTGCACTCTTGTTCCCTATTTCTGCACCTTTCCTGCCTGTTTCTGTACCTCTGTTGCCTCTTCCTGCTCTTCTCTTGCTCTTTTTGCACCCTTCACACCTCTATCAGCACCTCTGTTGGTTATTTCTTCACTGCTCTTGCTTCTTTCTACACCTCTTTTGCTTCTTCCAGCACTTCTCTTGCTTCTGTCTGCACTTATATTTGTTCTTTCTACACCCCTCCTGCCTCTTTCTGTACCTCTCTTGCCTCTTTGTGCAACCCTCCTATCTCTTTCTGCACCCCTCTTGCCTCTTTATTCACGTCTTTTGGTTCGTTGTGCTCTGCTCTTGCTTTTTTCTGTACCTCACTTGCCTCTTTCTGTACTTCTCTTGCTTTTTTCATCACCTCTGTTGCTTCTTTCAGCAATTCTCTTGCCTCTTTCTGCACTTCTCTACCTTTTTTCTGCACCCCTCCTGTCTCTTTCTGAACCTCTCTTGCCTCTTTGTGCACCTCTCCTATCATTTTCTGCACCACTCTTGCCTCTTTTTGCACCTCTGTTGGTTATTTCTGCACTGTTCTTGCTCCTTTCTGCACCTCACTTGCCTCTTTCTGTACTTCTCTTGCTTCTTTCGACAACTCTGTTGCTTCTTTCAGCAATTCTCTTTCCTCTTTCTGCACTTCTCTTTCTTTTTTCTGCACCCCTCCTGTCTCTTTCTGAATCTCTCTTGCCTCTTTGTGCACCTCTCCTATCATTTTCTGCACCACTCTTGCCTCTTTTTGCACCTCTGTTGGTTATTTATGCACTGTTCTTGCTACTTTCTGTACCTCACTTGCCTCTTTCCACACTTCTCTTGCTTCTTTCTACACCTTTGTTGCTTCTTTTAGCAATTCTATTGCCTTTCCTGCATGTCTCTTCCTTCTTTCTGCACCCCTCCTGCCTCTTTCTGTACCACTCTTACCTCTTTCTGCTCCTCTCCTATCTCTTTCTGCACTCCTCCTGCCTCTTTCTGCACCTCACTTGCCTCTTTCTGCACCTCTTCTGCTTCTTTCTAAAACTCTGTTGCTTCTTTCAGAAATTCTCTTGCCTCTTTCTGCACTTCTCTTGCTTGTTTCTGCACTTCTCCTGCGTCTTTTTGTGCCTCTGTTGCCCCTTTCTGCACTTCACTTGCTTCTTTCTGCACCTCTTTTACCTCTTTGGGCACCTCTGTTGCTTCTTTCTGTACCCCTCCTGCCTCTTTCTGTACCCCTCTTCCCTCTTTGTGCAACTCTCTTGCCTCTTTCTGTAGCTCTGTTGCTTCTATCAGCACGTCTGTTGCCTCTTTCTGCACACTTCGTGCCTCTTTCAGCACCTCTGTTGCTTCGTTCTGCACTTTTCTTGGTTCTTTCTGCACTGCTATTGCCTCTTTCTGCATCCCTCTTGTCTCTTTGAGCACCTCGTTTGGTTCTTTCTGCCCTTCTCTCACCTCTTTCTGCACCCCTCTTGCCTCTTTCTGCACCTCAGTTGCTTCTTTCTGCATTTCTATTGCCTCTTTTTGCACCTCTCTTGCTTCTTTCAGAAGCTGACTTGCCTCTTTCTGAACCTCTGTTGATTTTTTCGGCAGATCTCTTGCTTCTTTCTGCACCTCACTTGCCTGTTTCAGCACCTCTGTTGCTTTTTTCTGCAGATCTCTAACCTCTTTCTGCACCCCTCCTTTCTCTTTCTGCACCTCTCTTGCCTCTTTCTGCACTCTTGTTCCCTATTTCTGCACCTTTCCTGCCTGTTTCTGTACCTCTGTTCCTCTTCCTGCTCTTCTCTTGCTCTTTTTGCACCCTTCACACCTCTATCAGCACCTCTGTTGGTTATTTCTTCACTGCTCTTGCTTCTTTCTACACTTCTTTTGCTTCTTTCAGCACTTCTCTTGCCTCTGTCTGCACTTATATTTGTTCTTTCTACACCCCTCCTGCCTCTTTCTGTACCTCTCTTGCCTCTTTGTGCAACCCTCCTATCTCTTTCTGCACCCCTCTTGCCTCTTTATTCACGTCTGTTGGTTCTTTGTGCACTGCTCTTGCTTTTTTCTGTACCTCACTTGCCTCTTTCTGTACTTCTCTTGCTTTTTTCATCACCTCTGTTGCTTCTTTCAGCAATTCTCTTGCCTCTTTCTGCACTTCTCTACCTTTTTTCTGCACCCCTCTACCTTTTTTCTGCACCCCTCCTGTCTCTTTCTGAACCTCTCTTGCCTCTTTGTGCACCTCTCCTATCATTTTCTGCACCACTCTTGCCTCTTTTTGCACCTCTGTTGGTTATTTCTGCACTGTTCTTGCTCCTTTCTGCACCTCACTTGCCTCTTTCTGTACTTCTCTTGCTTCTTTCGACAACTCTGTTGCTTCTTTCAGCAATTCTCTTTCCTCTTTCTGCACTTCTCTTTCTTTTTTCTGCACCCCTCCTGTCTCTTTCTGAATCTCTCTTGCCTCTTTGTGCACCTCTCCTATCATTTTCTGCACCACTCTTGCCTCTTTTTGCACCTCTGTTGGTTATTTATGCACTGTTCTTGCTACTTTCTGTACCTCACTTGCCTCTTTCCACACTTCTCTTGCTTCTTTCTACACCTTTGTTGCTTCTTTTAGCAATTCTATTGCCTTTCCTGCATGTCTCTTCCTTCTTTCTGCACCCCTCCTGCCTCTTTCTGTACCACTCTTACCTCTTTCTGCTCCTCCCCTATCTCTTTCTGCACTCCTCCTGCCTCTTTCTGCACCTCACTTGCCTCTTTCTGCACCTCTTCTGCTTCTTTCTAAAACTCTGTTGCTTCTTTCAGAAATTCTCTTGCCTCTTTCTGCACTTCTCTTGCTTGTTTCTGCACTTCTCATGCGTCTTTTTGTGCCTCTGTTGCCCCTTTCTGCACTTCACTTGCTTCTTTCTGCACCTCTTTTACCTCTTTGGGCACCTCTGTTGCTTCTTTCTGTACCCCTCCTGCCTCTTTCTGTACCCCTCTTCCCTCTTTGTGCAACTCTCTTGCCTCTTTCTGTAGCTCTGTTGCTTCTATCAGCACGTCTGTTGCCTCTTTCTGCACACTTCGTGCCTCTTTCAGCACCTCTGTTGCTTCGTTCTGCACTTTTCTTGGTTCTTTCTGCACTGCTATTGCCTCTCTCTGCATCCCTCTTGTCTCTTTGAGCACCTCTTTTGCTTCTTTCTGCCCTTCTCCCACCTCTTTCTGCACCCCTCTTGCCTCTTTCTGCACTACTGTTGCTTCTTTCTGCATTTCTATTGCCTCTTTGTGCACCTCTCTTCTTTCTGAAGCTGACTTGCTCTTTCAGCACCTCTGTTGCTTTTTTCTGCAGATCTCTTGCTTCTTTCTGCACCCCACTTGCCTGTTTCAGCACCTCTGTTGCTTTTTTCCGCAGATCTCTAACCTCTTTCTGCACCCCTCTTTTCTCTTTCTGCACCTCTCTTGCCTTTTTCTGCACTCTTGTTCCCTGTTTCTGCACCTTTCCTGCCTGTTTCTGTACCTCGCTTGCCTGTTTCTGTACCTCTGTTGCCTCTTGCTGCACTTCTCTTGCTCTTTCTGCATCCTTCACGCCTCTATCAGCACCTCTGTTGGTTATTTCTGCACTGCTCTTGCTTCTTTCTACACCTCTGTTGCTTCTTTCAGCACTTCTCTTGCCTCTGTCTGCACATATATTTGTTCTTTCTGCACCCCTCCTGCCTCTTTCTGTACCTCTCTTGCCTCTTTGTGCAACCCTCCTATCTCTTTCTGCACCCCTCTTGCCTCTTTTTGTCACATCTGTTTGTTCTTTGTGCACTGCTCTTGCTTTTTTCTGCATCTCACTTGCGTCTTTCTGTACTTCTCTTGCTTTTTTCGCAACCTCTGTTGCTTCTTTCAGCAATTCTCTTGCCTCTTTCTGAACCTCTCTTGCCTCTTTGTGCACCTCTCCTATCACTTTCTGCACCCCTCTTGCCTCTTTTTGCACCACTGTTGGTTCTTTCTGAACTGTTCTTGCTCCTTTCTGCACCTCACTTGCCTCTTTCTATACTTCTCTTGCTTCTTTTGACACCTCTGTTGCGTCTTTCAGCAATTCTCTTGCCTCTTTCTGAACCTCTCTTGCCTCTTTGTGCATCTCTCCTATCATTTTCTGCACCAATCTTGCCTATTTTTGCACCTCTGTTGGTTCTTTCTGCACTGTTCTTGCTATTTTCTGTACCTCACCTGCCTCTTTCCACACTTCTCTGGCTTCTTTCCACACTTCTCTGGCTTCTTTCCACACTTCTCTTGCTTCTTTCTACACCTTTGTTGCTTCTTTCAGCAATTATCTTGCCTTTTCTGCATGTCTCTTCCTTCTTTCTGCACCCCTCCTGCCTCTTTCTGTATCTCCCTGGCCCCTTTTTGCACATCACATACCTCTTTCTGCATCCCTCTTGCCTCTTTTTGCACCTCTATTGGTTCTTTCTGCACTGCTCTTGCATCTTTCTGCATATCACTTGCCTCTTTCTGCATTTCTCTTGCTTTTTTCTAAACCTCTGTTGCTTCTTTCAGCAATTCTTTTGCCTTTTTTTGCACTTCTCTTCCTTCTTTCTGCACTTCTCTTGCCTCTTTGTGCACCTCTCCTACCTCTTTTTGCACCCCTCATGCTTCTTTTTGCACCTTTCTTGGTTCTTTCTGTGTTTCTCATGCTTCTTTCTGGTCAAAAAACCGATGTGGGTATCAGCCACGTAGGGTGCACCGATCCAGTAAGGATGCACTGCTTACTCCCCTCAGAATCCATACCGCTAGAAAAGAGGGTAGATCTTTCTCCTTTCTCGGATCGGCAGCCTGGAACAAAATGCCCTCATACGCACGCACCATAGCTGCTTCCTCAAGAAGTTGAAGACATGGCTATTCGATAGCTAAGCCAGCATCTTTTCAGAGTCGTCTGCAAGCGCCATGAGACTCTTGGAGTGATGTGTGCGCTATACAAATGTCCCTGACTTGACTTGACTGTACCTCACTTGCCTCTTTCTGTACTTCTCTTGCTTCTTTTTACATCTCTGTTGCTTCTTTCAGCAATTCTCTTGCCTCTTTCTGCACTTCACTTGCTTGTTTCTGCACCTCTCTTGACTTTTACGGCACCTCTGTTGCTTTTTCTGCATTTCTCTTGCCTCTTTCTGCACACACAGGGCTACTTTTAAGGTGTCCTCATGCTCAGTAATAGACACATGCAAGTGCAGATAAGGGCTGCTGGCCTCTAAACTGCCATGCCCTATTATATGATAGGGACTTAGCAGAAGTTGTAATCCCCCTGCATAATCTATTATGTACTAGGGCCTTACAGGGCAGGTAATGCCAATGAGAGGGTTAACCCAACCCATAATATACCCTGGTGTATATATAGGTGTTTTCACTGTATTCTAAGTGTCTTTTCGCATAGCACTGGCTCTGGGCCTGGTTAGTCAGAGTCAGTTACCACCAGTTCCAGTCAGCAAAAAGTTGGGGCACAGGATGACTTTGCAACAAGGCCTCTTTCTGCACCTCTGTTGGTTCATCTGCATATCTCTTGCTTCTTTCTGCACCTTTCTTTGTCTTTCTGGACTTCTATTGCCTCTTTCTGCATTTCTCTTGCTTCTTTCTGAGCTTTTCTTCCTCTTTCTGCACATGCCCTACCTCTGTAGCCAGTTGAAAATTAGCATTTAAAAAATCGTTGACATTCCCTGAAAAAAACTGCATTTAAAAAACCTTAGAAATTCACCGAAAAAATCATAGGTTTCAGGGATGTTATAGTTAGAAATTATTATTTAAAAAACCTTTGAAATTCACTGAAAAAACCATCCGTTTGAGGGACGTTATAGTTAGAAATTAGCATTTAAAAATCCTTTGAAATTCACTGAAAAAAACAGGTTTCATGGTCGTTATAGTTAGAAATTAGCATTTAAAAAAACCTTAGACATTCACTGAAAAACCCACAGGTTTCAGGGATGTTATAGTTAGTTGGACATTTCACTCGTACAAAACCAGAGAAATTCGGCTGTTATAGTTAGTTGAGCTAACTAGAACTCGCGTCCCCGCAATGCACTGTGGATGACGTCACATATTACATAATTCATGACATGGTCAGTGAAATCACTGATGACATCATTCAGTGACTGTGTGTTTCTGTAAAGTTTAAATATGATATATATATATATATATATATATATATATATATATATATATATATATATATATATATATATATATATATATATATATATATATATATATATATATATATATAAAATAAAGAAATGTTTTTGTTCCGTCAATGAGTGACGGAAACACACCAGGTGCGGACCTCCAGACCAACTCGTCACTGCAGCGCAAGATTTCTCCAAAAGAAGATACAAATCCTCAAATAGGTGGCAGAGTAAAGTTTTATTTAAATTAAGGGACAAATGTCCATCCGACGACGCGTTTCACTCCTCTAGGGAGCTTGATCACATGAAACGCTCAGAAAGCTGGACCAATATATTTATATATATATAGATATATATATATATATATATATATATATATATATATATATATATATATATATATATATATATATATATATATATATATATATATATATATATATATATATATATATATATATATACCAAGGTGTATTAAAGAATGAGTGGGTGTAATTTAATAGGTGAATGACTGACTGTATAAGTGAGTGATTAAATGTCTTACCGAATGGATAGGTTAGTGACTAAAATGTGTGAATGTCTGTATCAGTCTGTTGGTGTGTAAACAGCTGCATGGGTTGGTAAGTAGATACATGACTGTCTATACTATAAACAAGCACTCCATACCCCGGAGCCAAAATTGGCCTCGGGAGGAGAGCCTTGCGGCACCCCTTCCTGTTAATTAGTAAAAAACAGCCCTGGGGGATGGGGTTCCCAGGGCCAAGCCTATGACCTGCCCCCCACTGTGCACAACTGAATGTCATTTAAGATGTCATAAAAGATTCCATAGAACATGTCATGAGTGTTTTTAGGGTTTAAAGGTGGGTAGTGGTAAAGGGAGGTTAGGGTAATTTTAGGGTTTAGGGGTGGGCTGCGGTTAAGGGAGGTTAAGGGAGGTTAAGGGTAATTTTAGGGTTCAAGATGGGGAGTGGCAAAGGGAGGTAAGGGCAATTTTACGGTTCAGAGTTGGGTGGTGGTATTGGTAGGTAATATACATTTTGGGGTTTAGGAGTGGGAGAGATAAAAGATGGTGCGGTAATTTTAGAGCTCAGGGTCGGCAGTGGTAAAGGGAGGTAAGGGTAATTTTAAGGCTTAGGGGTGGGTAGAGGTGAAGGTACTTTTATGATTTTGGAGTGAGGAGTAATACATGGAGGTTAAGAGTAAATTAAAAACCAGGGAAGTTTGGGGGATTTCCCCCCCAAAAAGAAAACAAAATATTAGATGAGATAGATAGGTAGATCGGTAGATAGATAGATAGATAGATAGATAGATAGATAGATAGATAGATAGATAGATAGATAGATAGATAGATAGATAGATAGATAGGTAGAGGAGTTTTACTTACTTTACATATGCTTACCATATGGTGGCAAAGGCTGGATGGTAAAGGTATGTTTTGTAAGGTTATACATTCCTGCTGCATATAAACCTTAATGCAGAGTCGTGGTTGTAGCATGTTAATCATAGGTAGCTGCTTCAGCACCACCAGCTAAGGGCGCTAAATTGCTACTATGAGCAATAAAAAATACTCCCATATCAGGGACTGTGGGTCGTAAAAGAGGATAAGAAACCTTTGCTTCTTATATTAATTTCACGACTGAAGACTTCTGCATGCAGCTAAATGACAAACACTGCTTGTTTATATTCAGTCCAACAAATGGTGTGAATTCTAATATTTTACCATAAAATGTAGGCTTTATTTAAAATTATTAAAGTCAAATACAGATTAAATCCTAGTTATGACAAAAAGCGCCAGGCGTGAATATGAACTAATTTTTTTTTTTTTTACTTCCATCCTCAGGCCCTCCCCCGGACAGTCTCGCGCTCCCTCGGCCCCGCACTCTCCTCCCCGGACTCTGACTGGTCTCCCGGCCCCTCAATGAGTGAATATGAACTAATATGGCTGTGTTTTACTCCAAGCTAAAAAAATGACACCTGCATTATTAAGGCCATAAAATGCCGCATTTAAATTTGTAGGCAACTTAGCTTATACAACGGTGCATTTATATTTTTTTCCCTGGGATATAGAGTAAATACATTTTGTCCAATGCCTCAAATACTGCCTTTGTGTAGGGCCAAGAAGCCAAGGGACTGCACTGCTGCTAGTAGGTTTTCTTTTAGATTGAATTTTTTTATTGCTATAAAACACAAAGCACACAGTGCAGAGCAGTTTAAAGTGCGATGAGATTAAAGCAATTGTGTTACTGTGTGTGCCAATGCGGTATTAAATCATGAAACTAATATTTTTTCCGAAAAATTTGTAGTATTTTTAACACAAGAAACAGTAGAGAGTGGAAGTTAAGTAAAGAGATGGTAACAGTGACACAAGCCTTGCTATGGTCCATATGATCGGTATAGAGAAACCAGAAGAGAGGCATCATGGACTAATGGAGGATGGGTAATCACCAGCTGGCATTAAAATATGGCACAAATGGTGGAGAGTTTGGGATATTGTGGCGCTGAAAGACACTGAGTGGAACAGACAAGTTAGGTGGGCAGCCTTCAATTGATATGATAGCTATTTTACTTTAAGGTTGAGTTAATGCCCAGTCAATTTAGGAGATGTTAGAATTCTATAGGGTTAGTGCTTTGCAGATATTTGTCAACAATTTTTCTTTTGGGGTGCAAATAATTAAATAACCTGGGCTGTAAATGACTAGGTTGTCATATCACCAAGCATAGTAGAGCCATGCCCATCAAGATTAGTATTATGAGAATAGTAGTGCCGGTACAGTACGCAATGTAAGATTTAGGGTGTATCATCATAAGCTTCATTTTGTGCAACATTCGTTTTGTAATTTATGACCAAATACAAGACAGGTAGTTGTGTATCGTATTATTTTCAAGACAAAGAATTTGGTTATTGTAAAGCATCAACAAGGCAGCACAGCATTTAGTGGGAGTTCTAAATTAATTAAAAATCTTGAATAATTCTCCTCAAACATTCTTCATGAAGGATTGATAATCTTCCAGTTAAAGAATGTGTGAAGATCTCAAGAAGGTGGAAATCACAGACAATACCCAGGCACAAAGACTGTGTAAAAGATTTAGTAACCATGGTGGGCCATGAATAACTGATTAATTGCCGTAATGACCAGGCACTTGTCTTTAAATGTCTCTTTGGCCACTTCCTGCGTAGGGAGACTGTGGTGCTTAGAACTGATATTGTACCTCGCTTTAACATGGGCCCAAATACATATACAGCACTTAATTTAGGTCAAACGTTGAATCACTTAACTCTATCCCAATATGAGATTGATGAAACCATAGTGATGGGACAGTGAGTAGACCCAAGTCTACCCTATTAAAAGCCTTGATATCATACTCTGAAATTAAATGTACCATTGCCAACATGTCATATGGCCCCTTTCACGCTCTGAGTGGTGCTTCTCAAGCAAACTCTATTTTCCTCAAATCAGAAGTCCAGAATGAAATCCGGTAGACTACAATGACATGTCCCACTCGTTCTTGCCATGATAAAGTAGTAGAACCTCTAGTGTACCACTCCACAGATGAGAAAAGACTGGGCTGAGCTGTACCTTACTAGGCAGCAGTTTAAGACCACCATGTTGCACAAGAATAATCCAGAATACCCACTGGGTGCACATCCCTTGGGCTGCATCTACTGTGTCATGTTTCCTATAGTTAGCGAATTAACCCTCAAATCAGCTTATGCTTAAAACGTGAGAAGATCTATATACTGTGATCTATATAGTTCGTCCTCAAACCTCATATAGACACATTGACACCCTACCCTATGCACTTTCCCGATTACCCTTTTATGCACCCTAAAGATGGCAGAATCATAGGATCATTGCAGATTGAATGACCCACAGAGTAAATGGATTCACATCGAAAGCCTAAGATTTTCTCAGACCTTCTAGTCCCTAGCATCATTAAAACATACAGACCATAATGCAGTTTAAGTTTGAAGCATAATAACTATGCATAAATCCATTAATATGATAGTTAACTATTTTTGTCATGAACACATTTTCTGAAAATGTATATCATGTCTTTGGCACGTCTGAATGTGACAGTATCTACAATTGCCACTTAAACTGGCAATTTAAAATACTAACATGTTAGTATTTTAACTTAAAGTGAAATTCACTTTTATGAGTGGATGGGACAAGTGAGGGAGGGAGACAGGACGTTCATCAAGTTTTTTTATTTTATTTTTTATCTTATACTGTAAAGATTTTAAGTAATCATGCAGTTTATTAATAAAATTGTCAAAAATTACAATTGCCATTGCACATAGTGTTATCCACGTAGAGCAGACATTTTGCAATTGTCACCCATAAATAAACACTTCAAAAAAGAGTTTGTGAAGTATCTCACCTCTATAAACATAGCAGAGCCAGCATGTCCCTGAGAGGAGATGTCCACCCTTCTTCATCTTAGGCAGTTTCCAAGTTGTGTAGTTAAGGAGATGGAATCTTGATTTGGCAATAAGTCAGACATCTTTATTGTGAAATGAGAGCACTGGACAGTTTCTCCCTGTAGCTGGCGGGATCCAGTGAAATTTGTATCGTATTACGAATTTGCTGACATTATTTTAGAAAGTTAATGTAGGATGTGTTACCTAATTTATTAATTTTAGAGTCAGAATGTACACTTTAGCAACTATTCTTTAAAATAGGAATCCTATAACTTGTTTGTGTTTTTAAGTTTAATTTAAAGAAACAAACTTTTAGTCTGCAAAAAATGTAGAACTCTGTGTTGGGCATTTATATTTGTGTTATATTTGGGACCATGATAAAATGATATAATCATCTATTGGGGCACTTGTCAACATTATTTCTACAGACTGCTTCGACGGTACGAGGTCGAGGGTCTTTATAAGTTCTTGGCTGTTATTATGGTAAAGTGCCAGGTGCAGTGATGCCTTTCTCCACTGTGTCATTTATTTGAAGCTGTTGCATCTGTGTAATATAGGATTCCAAAAGACAGTTTCTATTTCTTAGACAGATAAGAACTGGAAGAACGGACAATTGATCACAGTCTTAATATGCAACCAAGGTGGTCCAGGTCCTTTAAAAGCATTGTCTCGAAACAGTCTTGCAATTTTATGCCATCAGGAAGGCAGATCTGTGTTTAAAATGTGATCCCACAATATCCCTCAAATAAATGCATCTAAGCATGATTTTAATGTAGCTATTCCAGTTTGTTTGTTTTACCATAAAAGTGTTTAGAGTAAAACCCTTTCCTTAAGGAACTTAGGAAAATGCTTTGGGCTGGTAAGTATGTAGGTATCTTATGATGGATGAGTTGGAACAATTAGTGGAAATGTTATGAAACCTAAATGGCTACAACAAGAATGGCACCATTTGAGCTATGAGGGAGTTAAATCTTGTGTGTTCGTTAATTTCAATTTTATTGTAGTGTAGTTCATATATTCCCAATAGGCTCTGCGCATTGGAATAATATATCCTATAGCTTAGACGTAGGACTGAGGTCTACTAGGTCTCTATCGAATACATTAGACTTAATTGTGAGTGCCAGCTAGCTCAGAGGTCACTAGAAACTTTCTTGAATTCACAAGAAGGGATTAGTTTCTGACAACCGCATAAACATAACAACTTTGTTGCCCCAAGATAAAACTCATCTTCAGAGTTGTGGAAACAATAGATAGATATTTCACTCAGTCAATCGTGCATGCTTCATTTCACCAGAGGTGCAGAGAAATAGAGAGACGGGCGTTTTCAATAAAAATATTTATTGAACAGTCTTCTTTCTCAAGCATAAGAAATGAACTGCTACAATCATAAAACTGGTTGTAAAATATAATGCATACAGTATAAAGAGTAGAATAAAATAATACTGTAAGAGCATTATATGGTTCCTAAACCATTGATAAATACATACATAAATAACAGAAGCTAAAAGTACTCAACTGGTGCTTCTAAAATACGCCTACCCCGATGTACCTAACCTAAGCTTAGTACGAGGGAAGAAGTAAGTGAGGTGTAGCATAAATATAGTATTCTTTTGCCAAGAATCTGTCCAAGATTTCTCTTAGGGTCTAATCCGCTCTGAGGTTCCGTGAATCTGAACCCGTTCAATAAAGGTCGTCGGATAAAGACGATTTTGGTATCAGCGGACCGCAAATGACGAGTGCAGTATGTACGAGCGTTTTCGTCATAATCGATCAATGGGAACACTATGTATTCAGGGATTTCGTTAGAACCTACGGGTTCCATTTTGTGTACGGCAGCCATTTTGTGGTTGCCCTCATATAGGCCGATGACTACGGCCGAACGAGTCTTTGGGACACGTAAACCTTTAGCTGACTTCTGTGTGACCTGAACGAACTGACTCCCTTGCCCGAAGATGACCCTGTTGAGCCAGTTCCTTGTTAGGCAGCTGGTCAGATAGAGATCAAAGAGCAGGACATTGCTGAGTTTATGGTACATGCACACACCATTCTATCTTGCTTCTCATCTGTTTCTGTTCCTTCCTTTTTATGGCTTAATTATGGTTTGGGTTGAGGTCCTTTTATTATGGGTTTGTCCGGCCTGTCCGAGCAAGAATGTTGGATTTTGCTTTGTCATTTCTGGTGGGCTGGACAACCGAAAGTGGGTTTGTCGTTATGCGATACGTTTGAAATGTCACCATCTGATTGGTCCGTTTGTAAATAATTGATGCTAGCCAGGAATGTGATTTTTAGCATAAAAAATGATGTCTCGCAATACTAAATTGTGCAGTCTCTAGCGAACCACCCGTGTTGTGCTTCGTAGATCTCTGTTCCTGGTTGCAGCCAATAAATTTGGTCTTTGACGTCACCGAGAAGTGTCCCGTGTCTCTGTTTGCCAAGGCAGGGGAACTCGAAGACATCGGGCGGTTTCCCTGGCGCCGCTGGGTTCTAAAACCCGGTTCTTCAGCTCCGTACCTTAGTTTGGAATGAAGAAGGTCAGGCTCAGGACTCGATTTCCCAGCAACCCACAAGGGTAGCCTGGAAACACTGGAGCTGGATTACTCGGCAGGAAAAAGACAGCGTCTCTCTCAGTGCGTTTGCTGGAGGGTCGGCTTCCTTCGGCACTTGCTGTAGCAGGATGCGTCGGGCAAGTAGATAGTCGAACTGCTCCAAACCACTGTGTGTTTGCTAAGGCAAGTGTGGGCATATTTATAACTTGAAGTTGCCGAGTTTGACTTAAAGGTGGACATAATAACGTCATTAAAGACTCTCAGTTCTTTGAAAACCCTATGAGTTCTTGGACAAGTCAGTTCTCCAGCAAGGGAAAGTCCCTAGCCGCTGAAGCCTTTTCCAAGAAATCGTTCTAGATTTTCGGAACTAGTGGAAGTAGCCCTGCCGTATTTGGACTGCATGAGCTATGACTTAATATGGTTTTGATTCTTATGCCTATATAAGGACATGGTGATTTATACCTATATAAGGGCATGAATCGGAAATTTACAATAGTGTCCTAAAATGGTTCACGACAGTATCAAGCGGGTAGATACTAAAACATGCCCCCTCCCCAAAATATGTTACAGAGGCTATTTACTGTTTCAGGCCTGAATTTCTAAGCTTGTCTTTTTAATACAGTGAGGATATAACTTTGAATCTTATTTGGTCCAGGATCGAGCCTGAGGCTGCATTGTATTTTAATTTTGTAGTCAGTAAAGCAAGGACTAGCAACTTCACTCTTGGGATGAAAATCATAATTTCATCTGTCTAGGTCACTAATCACTCTCTCTTTCCCGATATGGATACCATAAATTGTACTATATTTACGAGTTCAAGAACTTGCAGAAGGAGAGAGGATAATTTGTACACTTGTGATAGATTTTTTAAAAAGTCAGATAATCAAACATTCTTGTGGATAAAGACCTTATGGTGGTCATATAGAATTGTTAAGTATGAGCTTATTTCAGTTTCTCTATAGCTACGTTTAGAAGGAGTCATTGGAAAATACTACCTTCTGAGCATCCAGAGCTGTTGTGGCAGGATGTTCCAGACTTCTGTACAAAATATTAGCTCTCTCTAGAAAAACGAGTGGTGCGTGTGCAGCCACAGCGAGCCATCTGGTTTCAATTATTGCGCCCGTGTCTGGGCATGATAATTGAAAGCACATGGCGGCGGTGCGGGTAACCGACACCAATAGGCCATGGGTGGAGCAATGCGCCCACCTTTGGACAATTGCGTTCTGTCTTTGTTAAAAAGACGCACGCAAAGGCCAATAATGTGGGCCAAAAGGAAAAGCCCACACATTAGCGTGTACATTTCCTAGGTTAGTTTTGAAACCCCCTACACAAAGTTTCTCGCTGCGCAACAATGCTGTGCACTGCAATGCTAGGCACAAGACCTAAAAAGCCCTTAAGAGACTGTGCTAACTGTAGGCACTGGCACAACCATGGTATTGTGCTCCATCTCTAGGCTCGTTCTATGTCAAATTCAAAAGGGCGACTTTCATTATCTCAAGAACCTTAGTCTTAAGTAATTTTTCATAGGAGTTTCATCTTTTGCACTTTCCACTCATTTTTTGGCGATTCATTTTTCCCTTTTATGGTGATGCATTTGAGGACACTTGACTCTTGCGCGTCTCCTCAAGTTTGCTAATTCTGAACTCGGTTTTTGATACTTTTAGTGAGAACAAATGTGGTAGTCCTTCCCCATCCCTGTATTTCAGTGTATGCAGGTCAGTATGTGTTTTCATTGATAAGATAATTTCATACATCAAGGTCAGTCCCTTCATCACTATCTTTCTGCTTAATGTCAAGTTAGTTTTGGCCTTCATGCAGGACGATGGAACCAAAACTTCAGCCGTAGTGACTTTTAGTTTGTTGGTCATCCTTTTTTCAGTGCTTAATTTGTGCTGGTGGTTGCACATGGTGGGTGGGCACGGACATCCGTTGCTGCAGACAGTAAATTGTTTTTCATCAGCAGACTGACCCAGAGCAGGAGAGAGAAGAACAGAATCGGAGGAAAGAAGGAGGAAGAGAAAAATAGAAAACAATGACAAATGGGGAAAGCAGAGATGAAAAAGAACCTGTAAGAGTGAATTAAAGTGGAAGGAACTGTAGTGGAGGAAGTAGCATAATGGCGAATCAAGATTATATTACAAAGTTCTCAGAGTACTCAAAACGTTTTGACGTCGAGTTCGTGGTATCAACAGTTCTTTATTCCAATATCCAATTTCACCCTTAGACTCGGACTTTCCACTTGCCAACATGTGTTTTCGTCTTTATACTCTAAGCGTAACAGCAGGCTTCATCAGGGCTTTAATACAAATGTAATAATATTATAGAGAAGAAACTCTCAACTGGTTGTAGTCCCGCCACCAGGGTCACCGACCCAAGAGGCACCTGACGTGGGCTTGGTGAAATCCTATTTTGTATTTCTGAGGGTGAGCGGGAGAAGCGAATATAAATAAAATAAAAACGAAAAGAACTTACCTTCTTGCCGCTTTCCTTGTAGTCCCTCACTCGGGCCAGAACAGGAAGCACACCCAATCTCCCAGTCAGTCAATCACAACACTGCAATGCAGTGTTGTGATTGGTCTGAGCGCAGTGGTTCAGTGTTCAGGAGCTAACTGGGAGCCTGGGCATGTTCTTCATGCAGGCTGTAATGCAGCCTATGTGAAGAACATGCAAAGTGCGCATGAATTTGTGACTGGCTCGAGACGGTCGGACAAACATTCATGTGCACTTACAGTGTGCTCACCACTCCCACTGCTACTGTCATGAGAGCAGCCCAGCCCAGCCAAGCTGCCGGACATCACTGCTAAAAAGCAGTGGGCCAAAGCTCCTATGCCTTGGTGGAGGAGCCGCCACTGTGGTTGAGACAGATCAGGTGGCTCCTCCTCCTTCAGAGCACCAAATGATATATGGACACTTATTGTGCGGATTGATATATGCATTTACCCTCTGATAGATAATAAGTTGTGTGCCCCCACATTCCCAGCCACCATTTCTTTTTGTTTCGAATCAAGATTAGGTAGCTATGGTGTTTGGCAATCCAGGCATTGGTCGGTGCTGGAAGCATTATCCTAAGAAAAACTTTTCCCCTGCAGTTCTTTTTAACAAATTATGCACTGCCTGAAGGTTATGAGTCGTAGGAGCTGTGTAGCAGTTAGGACAGCTTGGTAAGCTATAGCAAGCCCTCTGGGTGGCAGTCTGAGGTATTCATTTTGAGGTACTTGACTACTGCAATATTTAGTGGTGGAAATTACCTTGTATTCAGGAACAATGCTGCATAAGTTTGTTTTTTTGTGGCTATTTTAAGAGTTTACTGGAAGGTTTCTGCAAGTCATCTTCAGGTTACACCTGAAGGTTAACTCGGGCTGGACTTTGCAGTATTAAGGTCCTGAATACAAGCCTTGTAGAATACCATGTGGAAATGTTAAAGCAGCCCGAATTTCCGATACCCACTGGAATTTCCACGAGGAATTCCTGATATTATGAGCTGAATCTCACAGAATGTGGAACAACTGTGGGGAATGTTTTCCCTGGTGGTATTCCCCATGGAATTCTTGTTTCAGTTAATTTAAAGCAGGCATTTACCACCTGCTCATAGCATATGGTAAATGTCTGCAGGGACTCAATTGTAGGGTGGAGGATGTTTGGAAGAGCATGGAGAAGAGGGGGATGAGAGGGCAGTGGCGTAGCTAGGGCGGAGGCTTTCGGCCCTGGGTGGTACTGTGTTTTGGTGGCGGCGGAGGTGAGCAACTCGTGTCTGTCAACTACCACCACACCACCCCCTCCTGCCCCAAGAACAAGTCGACCATCGACCACCGCCCCCACCTGCACTGGGCTGGGCTCTTACCTGCACTGGGCTGCAAACTTAGGGTTCGTCTCGGGTGTCAGTAGATCTAGGTACGGCACCGTGAAAAGGGAAGGTGTCACATTCCATGCTCCACCTGTGCCTTGGCTTGAAGGTCTGGAAAGTGCTCGGAAAATAGTTTGGGCTGTAATGCACCCATTCCCAAAGCAATTTTACTTCCCATATTTTCTGTACATTAAAATTAGGTAGAGTGTTCTAGCACCTGTAAAATCTGGGAGCATGACACAGGCAAATTTATGATTAAGCAGAATTGCACTTGGGACAATAATTGTGTAAACACAGAAGAATATTCTCTATTAACACCCCATAAGGAACAGTATTATGTTGTACCCTGGCTAGGTTTTTGCTAGTTAAAACCATTACACTCATCATTATGCAAGCAGATGGTTTGTGGAACACAGCTCATATGGTGTGGAAATCTTATGTGGCGGCTTCTAAAATTTCATCAAAATTTTTATAACACTTAGAAAACACAAAGCACCAAAGGAATCCGATGTCTATCACTCCTACTACTGTGCCTAAACTGTTGATGTCTCTCTGGTACATTTTGTATACACTTTGAATTCCCCTGCAGTTAACTTGTGCTGTAACATTTCCATAAATCTCTGTAGGATTTGTTTAGACTGTGGTTACCTTCACGTGCTTCCGTACCTATGATTTACAGCTGGATAACGATTAGAATACATACTATATTCTTATTCATAGTTTAACGACTTTCCTTAATTCATTGCACAGTTTATTGCAAAGTATATCAGTTCTGTAAACCATTACTCATACAACTTCGGGATGAAACCTTAGCATTATGCCTCTCTCACTCTTAGAAAGCATTATCAGTTCATCCGAAACATATACAGAGCCATATGTATCAACAATAGTAATCCCAATTTGGAAATCGAAATTACTAATGTATGATTTAATTTTAACATCGCGATTCATAGTGGTTTGCAAATCAACCTACCTCATGAATATTAATAAGGTAGTGTGTAATTTGCCACCCACTAGGAATCTACGCTATCACAGGGATGGTGGCCTGCACGTCTTTTAATAGGTAAATTAATAATGTTTTACAATCGGAATTCAATAGCAAAACATTAGCAAATACCATTCTTTTTTTTTTCATGTTGATAACTTTATTTCGGCCTAAGACCATAAAAGTGCAGATAAAATACATACAAAGCACAAGGAATTAAGACAATAAATACCAACAATTAATAAAAATGAATTAAACTCGGAAGTTATCAGAAAAGCAAGGTATAAAATCCATACTTAATAACAAATGTTATACAAAAGTTTACTTTCTACGCCACATACCAAATAGGAAGCAAGATACAGCAAATACAATTGGGGGATGGGTATCGAAGGTCAAGACCCGACAGGCCTGTGCACAGTGTCTAAATCCCAGATTCCTGATTAATGGGATTAGCCAACATTTCCTAATTATTGCATACGCGGGACAGAAAAACATAACATGGGGGACATCTTCTCTTTCTAGTTACAAGCAGGACAGGCTTCCCTATCTGATTTTAACCATTTACAAGTAAACATATTAATAGGGAGACTGCCATGCCTTAGTTGAAGATACAACTTCCTCGCTAGTGGTGGTTGTATTATAATCTAGGAATTCCTCAAAACGAGGTTCCATTTTTACTAAGAGGAGCTCTGCAGACAGCCTACCCAAGGTTACCGATCTCTGCAGGGCTAGTAAATTCTGCCTCCTCAACTCAATTTGTAATTCCAGTCTCGACATCCCCGGACAACACAGCTCGGGTATCTCCCAGAGCTGAGGCAGGCCTATCCGCATGCTAAGTGCCCTAATGTGAATCAGCCATGGGATATTTTTACTTTTTAAATAGGGCCAAACCTCCAGGAACTCTGCTCTATAAGAAGCCAGCTCGGGGACCGACCATAGCCTTTTCCAATAGAGCAGAGGCCTTGCAGCTACAAGCTCCTCTATCGACTCCAACCCCAGATCAAATCGTAGAAGAATGAGTGGTGTACTTGGTGGCAATCGTACCATATTGCTCATAAAATTTTGCTCCACCCTCAAGATGTTGGATGTATTTTTGTGGCCCCAAAGTTCAGCAACATAAATTGAGGCCGTTCTGGCTTGAAGTCGGTAAATTTCGAGAGCCGGAGCTGTCGGTTTGAGGTCAGAGATTCTGTGGACTTTACTAATACCCTCAGTAACTTGTGATAGCTTGAGAGCAGATCTAGAAATTTGAGGGCCCCAATCAAAGTTCTCCGTTATGGTGATACCGAGGTAGACAAAGGTCTTGACCCTCTCCAGGGGGATACCATCAAGGACAGGGTTTGGGCGTGTCTGCTTAGGGGGATTGAAGATCATGAGCTTGGTTTTATCCAAGTTTATCTCCAATCCCCGCGAAGCACAAAACACCGCAAAGCCGTCCACGATGCGCTGAATGCCCGATGATGTTTTGGATAACAACAAAATGTCATCCGCAAACATCAGAGCGGGCACTCTCCCAGTCGCTAATCTAGGGGCATCATTGTCTGTTACACCAGATAAATGGTCTACAAGGCCATTGATGTACAGACTGAATAGCGTTGGGGCCAAAACGCAACCCTGGCGTACTCCCTTTCTGACGGAAAGCATTACCATTCCCATTCAGTATTTGGGAGGGAAGCCCCTTCCAAACTCAAATAGGTATTTGGTCGCAAGCCCAAATTGCTGTTTGGTAATGTATTACCGAATCGCAGTTTGGGTTTGATACATGTCAAAGTGCTTTTTTGCAAATCAGCTCATTTGCTACTGCAGAAAACTTTGTAAAATTGGCCCATAGGCCCTCATTCTGATGTCCAACAACACTGATTGTACCTGACTTTTAGGTCTGGCCTTCAGATAGCCAGATAGGTCCACATAAAACTAATTCATACAAGTAAATACAATATATGATATTTCAGGAAAACATTAAAACATTTATAAAAATCCATTTAAGGCACACAAAGATTAATATCACTAACCCAAGGTTCACAGCAGGATCAATATAAGTTTAAGAACATTAAAAAAGTTTAAAAAAATTAATTTAGGGGATCAGAAATAGCACTAGAACTTCCGAGGATGACCTTACCAGCAGTTTCAGAAAAATAGGTCTCAACCATTCGCGGCGTTGCAATATAAGAGTAGGACAGACAAATACAACATGAATCAGGTCATGAACAGCATTCTGGCAAAGGTTACATACAGCTGTGGTTCCATACCATTTAGATATTACATAATTTAAAGGCAGCATATCCAACCGCAGCGAAACCCAAAAGCGTCTGACCCAGTGAAGCTTATTCCATGCTACATTTGGTTGTACTTTTTTCTATGGTATCTTTTACTTTTGGGTACCCCCTTTTATCAGCTCAAACCTCGCTGTCCAAGCTAGAGCTTAAGGCCTGCGAGGCTTGTTTTAAGCAGGCCTTTAACTGGGGGCCAGTGAGCGAAAGTACTAAACCTGGTCTTGTCATCTCTTTCACTCTTTTCAAGACAAGCACCCAATGAACATACGCACTTTTAATTTCCATTTCCAACCTTAATGCTGCCTTGGGTATTGAGGAGTTACTAGAAGTAAGTCTTCTCAAGGCTGACCCTCCATTTTTTTTTTTTTTTTTTAAATCCTATTGAGAAATATCTATTAACTCGACTGCATAAAGTAGGGTTCATAAAAGGGGGTCGTGATGGACAGAGTATCTGAATTAAGCAGAACACTCCTACCCAGTCAACAGATCAGGGCTTGATCCATCACCGTTTTTTAGCTCACTGCACCATCCCAGCTCAGAACCTGGCTCCATGCAAATTAGTCTGTCCCTGGCCCAGTGCATCATGGGAACAGGGCAGACTAAACTACCAAGCCAATTCTTTTACTGGAAAGGAAACAAGCTTCCGGGGACCGGTTTCTGGCATTACAGCCGTCTTCCGCCCGGCTTGCTTGAATCCTGATGGTGCAGTGAGCAAGGGACTCATGTCTGAGCATACCCTTCCACGCTTATGGTGGACAAAACGATTCAGAAAAGGGGGTGGTGATGGACAGAGTATCTGAATTAAGCAGAACACTCCTACCCAGTCAACAGATCAGGGCTTGATCCAGCACCGTTTTTTAGCTCACTGCACCATCCCAGCTCAGAACCTGGCTACATGCAAATTAGTCTGTCCCTGGCCCAGTGCATCATGGGAACAGGGCAGACCAAACTACCAAGCCAATTCTTTTACTGGAAAGGAAACAAGCTTCCGGGGACCGGTTTCTGGCATTACAGCCGTCTTCGGCCCAGCTTGCTTGAATCCTCATGGTGCAGTGAGCAAGGGACTCATGTCTGAGCATACCCTTCCACGCTTATGGTGGACAAAACGATTCAGAAAAGGGGGTGGTGATGGACAGAGTATCTGAATTAAGCAGAACACTCCTACCCAGTCAACAGATTAGGGCTTGATCCATCACCGTTTTTTAGCTCACTGCACCATCCCAGCTCAGAACCTGGCTACATGCAAATTAGTCTGTCCCTGGCCCAGTGCATCATGGGAACAGGGCAGACCAAACTACCAAGCCAATTCTTTTACTGGAAAGGAAGCAAGCTTCCGGGGACCGGTTTCTGGCATTGTTGTTAAATATTTTGTCCACCCTAAGCGTGGAAGGGTATACTCAGATGTGAGTCCCTTGCTCATTGCACCATCAGGATTCATGCAAGCCGGGCCGAGGACGGCTGAAATGCCAGAAAGCGGTCCCCGGAAGCTTGTTTCCTTCCCAGTGTAAGAATTGGCTTGGTAGTTTGGTTTGCCCTGTTCCCATCATGCACTGGGAAAGGAACGGACTAATTTGCATATAGCCGGTTTCTGAGCTGGGATGGTGCAGTGAGCTAAAAAAGTGGTGGATCTAGCCCTGATCTCTTGACTGGGTGAGAGTATTCTGCTTAATTCAGGGACTCTGTCCATCACCACCCCTTGTTGTTAAATATTTTGTCCACCCTAAGCGTGGAAGGGTATACTCAGATGTGAGTCCCTTGCTCATTGCACCATCAGGATTTATGCAAGTCGGGCCGAGGACGGCTGAAATGCCAGAAACCGGTCCCCGGAAGCTTGTTTCCTTCCCAGTGTAAGAATTGTCTTGGTAGTTTGGTTTGCCCTGTTCCCATCATGCACTGGGACAGGAATGGACTAATTTGCATATAGCCGGGTTCTGAGCTGGGATGGTGCAGTGAGCTAAAAAACGGTGGTGGATCTAGCCCTGATCTCTTGACTGGGTGAGAGTATTCTGCCTAATTCAGAGACTCTGTCCATCACCACCCCTTGTTGTTAAATATTTTGTCCACCCTAAGCGTGGAAGGGTATACTCAGATGTGAGTCCCTTGCTCATTACACCATCAGGATTCATGCAAGCCGGACCGAGGACGGCTGAAATGCCAGAAACCGGTCCCCGGAAGCTTGTTTCCTTCCCAGTGTAAGAATTGGCTTGGTAGTTTGGTTTGCCCTGTTCCCATCATGCACGGGGACAGGAATGGACTAATTTGCATATAGCCGGGTTCTGAGCTGGGATGGTGCAGTGAGCTAAAAAACGGTGGTGGATCTAGCTCTGATCTCTTGACTGGGTGAGAGTATTCTGCTTAATTCAGAGACTCTGTCCATCACCACCCCTTGTTGTTAAGCATAAAGTAGGGTAGCAGGGATTGTAGCCTGATAAACAGCTAAATGATGGGACGAATGTCTTCTCCCTGTGGACCCATAGAATGCACCCACACCCTTAGCCTGGGACTGTTCTTTACACGTGTTGTTCACTTGAAATAAAATAAGCTGTAGTGCAGTGGTTAGTCTTTTACCATCGAAATTATAGCGTGTTCGAATCCCTGCAAAGGTACGTTAGTAATTTAACTGCTGGTATTTTTTCTTCCTAAAAATACTTTTCATTTTGAAATCATTTCATTCCCTGGGAAGATTATTCTTTGCTTTTGGAAGCATCTTGTGAACAAAAACAATAATGTATGTGTTTTTACAGCTCGAGGCTTGGCAGCTTCTGAAACGATGCTACCAGCTGCTCATTTTGCATCTTTCGCACTCTCTACTTTACCCATTAGAGAGCAGGCGTCAAGGGTCTCTCCATATAGATGGCATTAGAAGTGTTCGCACACAGCAGCTATGGTCTAAGGGTCGTCCTTTCTTTACATTCGAAATGTTACGTTTCTTGTTGCAAGTTCGAAACCCAGCAGAGGTGTCCTATTTAACTGATTTGCTGTTTTCTATAAAGTAAAAACACTTTCCATTTTGAAATCATTTACTAATTTAGTAGATTATGCTCTATTTTATAGTTTTTTTTACGAGAAGGCACATAGAAAAACTAACAAGTGGCCTTGTTCTCAGGATATATCTGATACTAAGCAACACATGGGATTACCTTTCAAACAGCTGTTATTAATGGATATTTTATAACAAGTTGAAGCATTGTTTGAACACATCCAGTGAGTGGCAAATTGCTACTATATGTGGTAAATTTGACATACGCTTCTATTGCAGAAATATTTAAAATAAAAATAACAACGTCAGTGTCACACCCTATTATATTTAATGATATCATTAATCTATTTATAGTACTTAATTGCTGATTTCGAGCTGGAAATCTCAAAGAAAATGGTGATAGCGTGTTTATGCCTACATACATGTGTGTTTATATATGTATAAATTCACTAAAAAAACAAAGGTTACAGGGGTGATATAGTTAGCAAATAGAATTTTTTGAAAACCTAGGGAATTCACTGAAAAAAACGAGGGTTAAGGAGACGTTATAGTTGGGTTCACATTTTACACACACAAAACCATAGAATTCAGCAGTTAGCGGTATCTCAAGAAATTATAACTCGTGCCCTAAGGTAACTATAACTCACGCCGGCCATGCACAGATTACGCAACAATAATTTTACAGCAAGTGTTGTATTTATATCAATGATGTCATAGAAGATGAGTAATGTAATATGTGTAGTAATTAGCAGTGCATGGCCAGGAAAGGAATTATGGTTACCTTAGAGCACGAGTTATAGTTTCTTGAGATACCTCTAACCATATCTGCTGAATTTCGGTGGTTTTGTGCGTGTAAAATGTAAACCTAAATACCACCCCCTGTAACCTTTGTTTTTTCAGTGAATCTCTATATTTTTGTTTAACATAAAGGAATATTTATTTGCCATAGGTTAATCCAACCACCACAAAAACTAAGGAGGTGTTTGTAAAGACTAAGGAGCTGTTTGCAAAGAGTGAGGTGCTGTGTTTATAGAGGATGGGGTGGTGTCTGCAGAGACAGAGGAGGTGTTTGCAGTGACTGATGCTGGGGTGTTTGAAGAGACTAATGCTGGGGTGTTTGAAGAGACTAAAGCTGGGGTGTTTGCAGAGACTAATCAGGTGTTTACAGAGATTGAAGAGATGTTTGCAGAGACTGAGGCTTGGGTGTTTGCATAGACTAAGGAGGTGTTTGCATAGACTAAGGAGGTGTTTACAGAGACAAAAGAGGTGTTTGCAGAGAGTGAGGCTCTGTGTTTGCAGACACTAAGATGGTTTGCAGAGAGTGGGGCACTTTTTTGCAGATGCTAAGGGGGTGTTTTTAGAGAAGTAGGTGCTTTCTATAGACTATGGAGGCGTTTGTAAGGAGTGAGATACTGTGTTTTTAGAGAATGAGGCAGTGTTTACAGAGACTGAGGAGGTGTTTGCAGAAACTGAGGCTAGAAAGTTTGCAGAGACCGGGGAGGTGTTTCCAAAGTCTGAGGATGTGAGGTGTTAGCAGAGACTCAGGAGGTGTGTGCAGAGACTGAGGGGTGATGTTTACATAGACCAGGTGTCTGCAGAGACTAAGGAGTTGTTTGCAGAGACTGAGTGGGGGGTGTTTGCCGAAACTGAGGAGGGTGAGGCGCTGTGTTTGCGGAAACAGAGGCTGGGGTGCTTGCAGAGATTGACCCTGGTCTACAAGGAGGGCTACAGTTGTCAACATGCCTCGGTTGCTGTTACCAGGGCCCAGGGACAACAGAGCGGCTCAATGCTTTCTTTAGGTCGTCAAGAGCAAGTTAATGAACTGAAAGTGCCTTCCTGGTGTTGTAATGAGCAGATGGCCTTTGTCTCTCGCAGACTTTACCAACCGCAGCCAGAGAGAGAAACTCCACCGGGCTCAGACCCACCCTGTCTCCTGACACACTTTATCGGCTGACCTCGGGCATAGCTTTGGGGGGGTGCTGCACCCTCCAATAAATGTATTTTCTGATAAATAATTGGGTACCAGTGCTTTCAGTTGGGTATTGTGAGATGGCCATCAAATTTCAGCTGGAATTTTTACATACACCCAGACACTCTCTCATTCTCTTAAAATAGTAGATATTTTACAACATTTTGTGTTTTCTCTGTTAGTACTCCTACCGATCCCCATTCCTTTCCATTTCCACTGCCCCTTAGGCCCTCTCATGAACCCTGCTTGTCGTATAAAGTATTTAAACATTATATGCCAGCCTGATTGTCAGAAGATATGAAGCTCACCCCACCACCCCCAATCTATTTGACCAAGCTACGCCCCTGGCTGACCTGCGAGCCGTGTTTAAGGAACATGAGGTCTGTCTAAGGAAGAGAGCTGACCCTTACTAAAGGTGCGGAAATAGAGTTCCACAGCCAGTGGATGTCATCCCCTTTATTTGGTTGACAAATAAGATTTTGTCTCTCTGTACTGGACCTCTAGTGTTTTGAGCACATTTCCCTTATCTGATCTCCTCTTCCAGTCCATCGGGCATCATCAAGGAAGAACGGACAGTTCTAAGAAAACCCCGCAGTCATGACCCATCTATAGGGACGGGCTCTGGGTATGCACTTGCTCTTCTGTGCCACTTTGCCCACCTTGTGAACGACATCCTCTTTATAGAAGTTTCTCTACAAGCCCTTACTGTGCTCCTTCGACAACCTAGAACCCACTGAGATAAATATAAATGGTTGGCCTAATCAAGAAATGCATCCCACTGCCTGACCCAGGAAAGCAATATCAAGAAAGTTCTCAGATGAACAGCCCTGTACATTGTCCAACATCCTTCATTTGCCTTTGCTGTACAACAATGTGCGTGCAACTTTCTACCACAGGCTCTAAGCTCCAAAGCACTGTAAACATCATGTATAAAGAAACACGATTTTCCTTCTGACCTGGGTTACTTCGTGTCAGTAGATGCCGAGTAGTAAGTCAGTGACCTCTAAGGTCAGGCATCTTATGGTGCAACCCAAGGTTTGAACTGGAGGACTTCACTTGGCATGCCTTCTTTGCCCATGGGCCATGGCTCACTAACACTTGCACACTGGTGCAACACTGTCAGACTGGACAAACCCTGCTGTCATGGTGCTGAGACGGAAAAACTGCAGATTGTAGCACTTCATAAAAGAAATAAATTAAGCAAATACATGTAGGCTTATTGAAAGCTCATCTTTAAAGCTCTCTGGAAAAAATAGGCGAGGGGAAGTGTGAAGGGGAGGGGCATGGAAAAAGCTGGACGAGGTGAATAAAGAGATGCAGGAGTATAAAGAAAATCTCACCCAATCCAAAATCCAGAATTTCCAAAAGGATTTGAAGAAATTTTCATACTCTAAAGTCTACCCATATTCAGAACCAGACTACAAAGCAACAAAATCTCGCAACCAGTTTGAAAGCTCCGATGATGGCTCAACAATTAGTAGTGGCTTCAGCTCGACCAGTTACCACAATAAGCCCAGAGGCCGAGGTAGATCTAACAAATGGCAACAACCCTGGCAGTATGGTCCTCCTGGTAATTCCATCCAATTCCCGCAGGAAATCCAATGCAGTTTCAACCTGCATTTCAACCAATCCCTCCCCATATGAGGTATGGCTGGAACGCACCCTTTGCCCCGCCGCAAACACCTTTTATGAATCCAAATCAGAGGATCCCTTTTTAGGGAACGGCCGCAGAGGTCGAGGAAAAAGACGGAGACAACAGCAAATACATTGGGAAGATGAATCACTAACAGGAGCACACACCAGGAGCATGTCAGAAAAACAACGGACGGGACCAAGCACCAGCAAGAATTAGTCATCAACTATTCTATCCAGGTCCCTGACCAAACTGAGTTAGATCTGTTGAACAAAGGCTTAGGTTTTGTCCCGACGCCTCGCCTAGACAAATTTCGCCTTCAGTGTGAGATGGCCGATTTTTTTAGGAAGTTGAAACTAAAAGCCTTCTTCAATAATCAGCCCCTGAATTTGACAAATAATACTGAAGAGAGTGATACCAATCTAAAAGTAAAATCCAACTTCATGCCCCCTCCTTCCGCAATACCTGTGGAAGTGGCAGCATTCGAAAAAGCAGTCTTCAAAGATATCAAGTCTCTGACAGAACCCAAGACATTTAAAAACACCACCAAACAGGAGTGGGAAGCACTAACCAAATTGAGAGATAATAAGAACGTGGTTATCATACCAGCAGACAAAGGTGGGGGAATTGTTTTACATGATAAAACAGCCTACAACAAAAAATGCCTACGACTCCTGGAAGACCGTAAGAATTACCAACCGCTTACAGAGGATCCGATACCCAGAGTCAAACAGCTGATCAAAGATCTGGTATCCACAGCTGAGGATAGAGGACATATCAGCAAAAAAGAAGCCACTTTTCTCACCACCTCTCAAGACAAAATACCGTATCTTTACACGATCCCCAAGGTACACAAAAACAAAATCTCACCACCGGGACGCCCCATAGTGTCAGGCATAGGCTCTATCTTGGAGCCCCTTTCCAAATTTTGTGATGCCTTTTTCCAACCTTTGGTACAGTCTACCTCAACTTATTTGAAAGACACTAAAGATCTACCTGGACAAATCAAAGATCTTACATTTAACCCTAACACCAGTATCCTTATAAGCCTCGATATAGAAATCCCCTATACGAGCCAACCCCAGAATGACACTCTGGATGTCTTGAAAAACTCAATGGACACCATCTCTTGGTCCTACAACACCCCCAAATCTTTCATCATGAAATGTGCCGAGCTGGCCCTCAAGGAAAATTTCTTTGAATTTGAGGGCCAACTCTATTTACAAATGTTTCTCACTTCAATGGGGAGCACTTTCGACCCTAGGGTGGCGGGGCTGTATGTCTTCAATTGATTCAGAAGTTCTTAATAAATTCAAACAACCCATTGACAGCCAATATCCAATTTTACAAAAGATATATAGATGAAGTCTTCCTTTTATGGGAGGGATCAGTGGACTCATTGAACACTTTTTTCCCCTGGATCAACAGTTGTGACCCTAACCTACAATTTACCCACACGACCATTCGCAAAACCATTATTTTTCTGGACCTTGAAATAACACATGTCCAAGGCAAACTAGAAACTAAGACTCATTTAAAGCCTACAGCGAGGAATTCGCTGTTACATTTCACCAGCTTTCATCCCTGTTCCTTAAGGGAAAACCTCCCATATGGCCAATACCTGCGCTTGCGCTGAAATTGCAGTGACTTAAGACTACAAAAAACAGGCCCACAAACTGACTACTAAACTAAGCAACCGAGGCTAACCAGAAAAAATCTCCAACAAAGCAAAAAAAACATGCTAGAAATCAAAATCACGATGGACTGTTGGAACCTAAAATCACAACTGACACCACAGTCCCCCTCACCAGCGTGACAACCTATAACCCAGTGTCAAACCAAGTGGCTAAGATTGTCCAAAAACATTGGGCAAAATTGAACACAGGCAAGCTAGAATGGGAAAAAACGCTTTTCTCTTTCAAAAGAGGAAGGAGCCTGAAGGACTGCCTTGGCAGACATCTTAGATGCTCTAAACAATACAAGAAAGTGCTGAGGTTGTTATGTACACATTATATACAAAAATGTATAACTATTGCATCATAGTATGTTATGCTCAGTCAATCAATTCTGGTATACTCTCACACATTCTATCCAGAAATGTGGGGTTAGATTGTGCCCAAGTGGGCTCAAATTATTTACAGTACCCTGAAAAAGTTTGTCCTGCCCTGGTGGGCGTTTCGCCGTGCCAGCTGACAAAAACATTTATCAATGCAATTGTGCCCAAGTGGGCTTATTTTGTCTCGTCTTCAATCGGAATGACAGTGTTTGGGACGGGTAGTCCTACTTTTATTGTTTATGTTTAAGCACTAGATAATTGAGGCATTCAGGAAACTGACTTACCCGTGACCAAGGTGCGGCTGCACCGAAACGCGTCGGGTGTTTTTTTACGCTTTTTGTGATGAATAAATAACACGCTATAAGAATTTGGGCTTGAGCTTCGCTTTTTGTATCACAAAAGAGCATTTGTTCGAATATACATATATATATATCTATCCAAAACAAAAAGCAGGGTCCTGCTGGGATTCTTCCTCCCGGGTCAGGTGGCGCACATGAATCGGCGGACCGCAAAGGCCGATTTAATTTGTAAATCCAAGATTATGCTTCAAAGCAATAAGTTGCGCACTCAGGAATCCGATTTCAGCATGAAAGGTTTATTTTCAGTTACCACGCTACGCTTTTCGACACACTATGTGTCTTGATCACACGTGAACCACCCTGAACAGTGTGGCTTGTTATGCTCAAAGAGTAAACATGGAAAAGGTGACTCAACAAGGTAAACACAGCATTTCATCACTAGAAAGTACCACCATTTTGTAACGGGGTATTTCTAAAACAAGTTACATTACATCTAATGCTTATTCGAATAAGATGTAGTAGCACCCTGCTGTTAACCATAACGAGTTATATGTATGACACAACAGATCAAGATGCTAAGTTGATACTATCTAATCATACAATCGGAGATCAGAAATATGTCAGTTTGTCCGAACATCGAGAAGGTGATTGATCCAGGTATACAAAAGTGCAATAAAATTGTTTCAACACTTACAAGTACCACCATTATTTTCTGAAAGGACATCACTCAAACGCTTTTCATATTACAATCCATAGCATCCTGATATTAAACCGCATAACACCACACAAAAGTGTTTTAAGATGCATGCAGGGATAGGATCTGTATCTGGGTTACCGGACATCACTGTGTGACTTACATACGGTCTAGTGCCTAAAGTCATAGCGGGTGTATGTGTACCTCTGCCGGAGATATTAAAAGATAATTATAATTCTTTCGGTCTAGTGCCTAAGAGCTGTGACTACATGTGTCTTTATCATCATGCATTTATCGATTATCCATTTCCACTTATCAGAGCATATACAAAACCATACCGACAGGTAAAGAGTGCACATCTAAGTGAGAGAAAAGTTCCACTTTCGTACAGGTGAAGGTGTCTTTCATTCAATATAAAGGGAAAGGGAAAGGTCCAAAGACCGTGAAGTGACTGTGACGGACGAAACTTCATGTTCCCAATTTACCTACAAAAAACACATAAACATACAGTTAAAAGTTGAAGAGAAACTGCATCCTCATGTTATCTTTCATTCATACTTGCAGTGCTGAAATTAGAGAGAAAAAAACCTTGCGGTAAAACAGCCCCAGGCCTTAACGGTTTTTCAGCGTGTGATTTTCTCACCCAATACTCTTCACAAGCCAGAATTAAGGACATATTGTTTCTTATGTTGAGTAACTTTGGTATACATTTAGTATTCTCAAAGGATCAGGAAGAAAAAAAATCAGTTAAGCCCTAAAATAATGTTTTTTAAAATAAAAAATAGGAGACACCCTAGTGGTAACAAGTAGGACCCTGCAGGAAGCTGGAATGTGGGGGTTGGAAATCACCGATTCGGATCAGTAATATTTGCCTTCCACCCTTTTAGTACTACCTTACTAAATATTATTGTACTACTGTAACCGCATGAGCAAAAATTCCTCCTTTACATTTTTTTTAAAAAAAAGATCATTCCCAATGTGTAAAACAAACACTGGCAAAGCCAGTAGGTCCGGCATATAACTGAAAGTGCTTGAATGCCTGATGCTTTCATACAATCACTGATCCATTCACCCATGCACTCGGTCATTCATCCTTGCATTCACGCATCTGTTCATCCAGCCGATTACTCATTCTCAAATTTACTCATGCAATATATAGCACATAACCTCACCAATAGCTGAAAAAGCATATTCAGTTATCAGCCATGCCTATAGACTGCTTGAGTAACAAAAAACATTTGGTTGGTAAAATTTTCAGAGAAAAGATTACTACAACTGCTTTTCCACTTGCCATTTTTAGAAGTTCTGATTTATTTAATTATTTATTTATTTATTTATAAAGTTCCCTGGCAGACAACACGCCATCTTTCATAATTTCAGGGACAGCAACATAGTGAGGCAGGAAAAGAAGCCTGAAAAGGAAGCAATCACTGTGAAGAAATCTGAACAATAACAAACAACATGTGAAACCAAACACATTTTCCATAAATGCAATCATCTAGGCATCATGTTCACGTATTAAAATCTGTGTCCTTCTTCAGGTGCGCCAGGCTACATTCACTTGATGCACATAGTGTAAAAACGTTCAACTGTTTCTTCAGAGATATTATTTGTATTACATGTATCATATATATCTATAGCATAAGAAACCTGGCACCAGAATGATACACGTATTCATACAAATAGCAGAAGCTGATTGGATTTTCATCGTTGAATAGTCGCTACGTTCCTGAGTAGGACCCAAAAACCAGCCTGTTGAAAAGAAATCTCAAATGTGCAAAAAAGCTAGCACTGGAGCAAAAGAGCGCTCTGCACTGTCAACCCAAATGTATTACTAATTATCACTTCTGTGTGTGCATTTACTTGTGCCTAGACTCGGAAACATTCACGCTCAAAAAGTAAAGCTTTGTGCACTTTAAGTGAATTTTACCTACTTCATCAGAGGTTTAAAAGCTATTTTTCGGCTTGTTCAGATGTCCGCACTCCATGGTTTCAGCGTTTCCATCAGTTTTGTTAAGTCTGAAAAAATATCCCAACATGCTGTCAACACAATTATTCGATTCATTATTTCATTTTCTTCCTGCAATGGACAAAGACACAGTATATGAAACTCTGTATCAAGAGATTGTATGCATGCACACACATAATACATTACACAAATGAGTGGCAACAATCAATGAAGTAATAGCAGAAGCCCCACAAAAGTAATATGTTACAATATAAAAATGCTATATATTTGTGCAAGGGACTGGCTTGGCTTTCAGGTTAGTCCAGTTGTTCCAGCGCCATGAAAAGAAAACAATGATACGCCTTCAAAGGCCTGATTGGCCATATTTTTTCTCAGTTTACCAGTTTCCAGGAAGATGCTCCTAAGGAGAAACAGCACTTACAACGCGGGCTGAGCTACTCTTGCCATTTCAACGCAAGCGGAACAACGCTTGCCTGAAACATGCATATGCCTTAACCACGCTCAACCACAACCGAGCTCCAGGAGGCCCCGGGGAACCCATCTCCTGCGGCTGACATCTTATTTAAAATGCCCAGGGGACCCCATCTTACTGGGCCGATTGTTTAATAAAGGGGAGGAGGGCTATGTGCTCCCCTTCCCTGAGTCTGAAGAGGCCCTGGAGACTACATTCCCCAGGACCACAAATAACTAGATGAGGGGGCCCTCTCCCGAGCCATATTATGGACCTGAGGGCCCAATCCCCCTGGGCCCGCTTAGGGTCCCCAGGACACCGTCAATGAGCACGAGCAGGGAAAGTGCACTGTGCTTCCACCGAGTGGGAGCACAAAGATACGGTACTTCTTCCTGGTGGGCAAATAACAGTTGTTCCAGGCTGCTCCCACGAGCAAGGAAAACACTAGCACTATCTCTCAGCCTGCGGGAGCAAAGTAAAAACTGTTCTCACCGGGTGGGAGCAATGCCGGCTCCCGCTGCACCCGTGATGGGTGTAAACAGGGGAGCCAGTGGGACTGCGGAGCCCTGTGGCTCCTCCGCAGCACCTTATACGAAAAACTGTGGGTTTCACGGGAGGGACCGGGACACCTAGAGAAATTAAATACAAAGGGAAGAAATTAATAAGAAATCAGTGGACGCAGGTGGTCATTTATTATTCACTGCTCCTTTAAGTAGCGAACTATAATGCCCTGGGAGACTAGGGACATCACCCAAAAATGTTTTATGTCGTCGGGAGGCTGCAGGAATTACTGCAGCCCCCAGCAACACTAGAAAGACCCTATGGCCAACTCCCAAAAGCGCACGGCCGAAGGCCTTGGGCAGCTTGGAGTTGGCTGCCTGCGGCCAACCCCACTGCTGCGTATAACCAAAGGCTGTGCACGGCAGAGGCTGCCCTTATGTATGGGAATAAAATGTTATTTTTCTTTTTTTTTTTAAAGTAGAAATTCACAGAAAAAAAGAAAAGTTAAAGTAATGTAATAGTTAGGTGAAATGTTCAATAATAATGTAATGTTTTAAACTATAAAAGCCTCCACAGAAATTATATTTATAGTTATCTCATGTAACTACAACTCATGCCCTAAGGTAACTATAACCCACGCCCTTGTCATGCACTGCTAATTACCCCACATATCACATCACTCATGACATCTTCTATGACATCATTGATAATATCACCGCAACATTGGTAATTAAATTATTGATGAGAAAATTGTGCATGGCTGGGGCGTGAGTTATAGTTACTTGAGATAGCCAAAAATAATGAGTTTCATTGTTTTTGTTCATTTAAAGTGGTATGTTTCAACTGACATTTTCACCTAAGTGTAACGTCACTTTAGCCTTTGGGTTTTTTAGTGAATTTCTATTTTTAAAAAAATGTAAAGTAAGATGTCCATCACCGTGAGCGGCGTGAGGTCTGGGTGGAGGGCCTGGCTTGTGGTCAGATAAGACGCCCAACCACAACTGGTGCCCAACACTTCAATGCGCACAGCCTTCAGCCGTGTGTGGCATTGAGTTGGGCACATGCTTGGCCAGACCCACACCCAACCCTCACTTGGGTATGGCATTTGGCCTGATACCGCACCCAAACTCTCATGGGTGCTCACTGCTGACTATGCGATCTATGAATAATAATGGGTGTCATGTTAAGTAAGACATACCTAGTGACTTTGTCAAAGGGTCAGAACACCAAAATATAACAAGCATTTACAATGCAACGGTTTCGCCTTTACAAAAGTTAGAGCTATTGGCATTGTAAATGACAATATTTTTATTTATGTGTTGGTTTTGAAAACAGATAAATAAATGGCATTGTTATTTACAATACCAATAGCATAATCTCTCGCAAATGCTAAACACACACACCCACAGAGAGCCCCCCCACAGAGCCCCACCCACACACACACACAGAGCCTCCCCCACACAGAGCCTCCCACACACACCCACACAGCCTGGGCGCGAAGCTTGACAAACTGGAAGCCCACGGCATGGGGGTCTCTCCTGAGCCCACTCCCCAGAGTGACCCACTCTTTGGGGGAATTGTCACTTCCCCTGATCCCTTTAACACTGTTGGACTACTCCAAGCACCCTGGCGCCTTATTACCTTACGATTGGAGGGCTGGCAGGAGTGAGTGATTGTGTGTGAGTGAGTGAGAGAGTGAGTGAGTGAGTGTGTGTGTGAGTGAGTGTGTGTGTGAGTGAGTATGCGAGTGAATGAGTGAGTGAGAGTGTGTGTGAGTGAGTGAGTACTTTGCACCATAGCACAACTCTAAATGAAATCACTAAAATAATGTGTTTTCTGCTTTTACACCCGCCATTCCCTTAAACAACACCCTGCAGCTTTATAGATAGGCCGGTGCAGCATAGTTTTCATTGAATCCGTTAATACCATGAAAACGGCGATCACGCTAAGAAAGCGATTTGAAGCCTTACTAGCGATAGAAGGCACTATCAGATAATCATACCACACTGCAGCTACCTACAGCTCCTCCAGCCTGAACGGAGTGATCTCTCCCGTATGTTTTACATAGTTCTTCATACAGCCTGCCAGATTTCTAAGCACTGTCTGCTTTTGTCAATAAGAAAAGAGGGGAAAGGAGTGATTTGCCCAGGATCACCACATTAAAGTACTTAGTCACACATGCAGAGCTCTCTGACATCTTTGTTGATCACAGTGCTCTCCGAAAAGGAGCCTCGCTCCCAGCGCATAATTTGCATATTACCGCGCTGCCAGTAAAGATGTCTAACCTGTCCACAGGGCTGGAAACTCTTTATTATGGTTACCCAGCAAAGTCAACATTGTTTTAGCCAAAATCCAATTGAACTCCCTTTGGTAGCCGCGCCGGCCGCTCTCAGCCACGTGTGGACATCCGGCTCGTCGGAGTCTGTGAGGGGTGGGTCTAATTTTGCCTGGTGTATTTACAATAATCAAAACAGATCTCTACCCCTTGCATACTCTACATGGCATCTGGTACGGAGAGCGTACAAGGCGACCAGGTCTATTCAATATGTATGAAAGCAACGTAAGATGGAGGGAGCACCATCTCAGCAGGATCGGACAGGGTGCCGTTTCGAAGCAGCACGACAACTCCATGCACCAGCCTTCAATGCACCACTTGAGGCACAGAAGCGCCAAGCACCCCCACCGAGCGCCGGGAAGCTGGTGCGCTTCTCTGCACTTGGGACGGCAGGCCAGGGGTGCGCAACTCACTTGGAGATCCCTCGGCGGGGTCGGGTCATCGATGACTCGGTCTCCTCTCCCCGCAATCTTCTTTGGACGAGGCTCCGGCAGCTTCTGAGAAACGACCCGGGTGACGAGGACCAATCAGGTCGCGGCTCTCTCGGCGAGCCCCCAGTGACGTCAGCGGGGTCTTCCCGACGGAGGCCAACCACAGCGCGTCCTCGCTATGACGCGTCGCCGGGAGAACCAATCACAGCGCACTTGGTGGTTCAACTAAAAACCCATGGCGGTTTCACGAAAAACAACGAAAGCCTGCAGCATCCATCGTACGTGCCAAGGAAAACGTTACAGCGGGAAATCGAGTGATTTTTTTTTTTATAATTGAAAAGAAGCAATGATTAGCAAGCGTTCGTAGGAAAATGCAGCACCTCTTTAGTTATAGAGGGAATTATTGCACCTATGTTGGGCGATGACGCGCTTGCCTCGCTATGGAAAGGCACGGACAGCGGGAGGGGCGGGAAAGGAACGGACAGCGGGAGGTGGGACAGGAAAGGAACCACTCACCTGGACTTCCTCGGCCAGCGGTCGGCCGCCAAATGGCCCAAACAAACCTCGACGAGCCAAAAAAAAAGCCCCGCCCACCGCTGCATGACGTGGCCAAAAGAGAAAAATTCTCGGGAACCCCCCCGAATCTGGTCCGGCCTTGACGGACAGATCCGGCACCCAATGACTAGCCTCCATTTATGGGGCTAGCCAATGGGAGCCGGGGGACGTTCCTGAAGTCCTTATTGTAATCAATGGATTTCGCCTGCGCCGAAATGCGGCGCAGAGCGCAGCCTTCGGCAGGCGAAACCCAAAAAGTGGGCCTATTGGCTTTACCAAGGGGTCAACACATTAAAAATATAAAGCAGACCTATTGTTATTGACAAAAAGCTAACAATAATTATAATCAAAAGTATATTACGTAAATTCACACATTTCAATAATTAATAAAAGTGATTGTCATAATGTTTTTTTTTTTATAAAGCCTTATTTAAAAAAAATCTGCATGGCTCTGAGCCTTTCTTTTAACATTTTCAGGCCACAAAGTGCAGTCATAGAACCCATCACAAAGGGTCACTGCGCTTCAGCTGTAGAGAATACAACTTTAGCTTGCAGTGCTTAAAAAATATGGTAAGCTGTCAGGGGGTCATGGAATTAATGACCCAGGAGGCTTATTGTGTCTTTTTTTAATGTGCTGGGGGCTACCGTTAAAAGGGCCTCAGTGGTGCCCCTGCCCTTTCAAGGGGCACCACTAAGCACCTTTTAACGATAGCCCACAGCTGGGGTGCTCAATGTCTATAGCAGCAAATAATAAACGAGTGGCTCCTGCTGATTATTTGTTGTCCCTTTATTTATTTATTTTAATGTTGGGGGCCGCAGGGGAGCATTGGAACCCCGGGAGACTACCGTGGCGGGAGACGGGCATTTTTCTTTTTTAATTAGGTGTAACCCACATGTGGCAAATCTTTGGGGGCTGAGGAGGGAGCCTCAATACTCCCAGTGCCCCTGCCGGCTCTGCAGCCAGCACCCATTGTGGTGCTGGCAGGAGCCAGCTCAGTGACTTTGTTCCTGTCTGGTTGGAACAGCTCTTTTCAGTGCTACCACCCGGGTGGGAGTACAGTTGTGCTTCTTGCCCTGGAAAGTGCAGACAGGGTATGCCCAAACTCTCCCGGGCTGGAAATATTAGTGCCCTGGAGGATGGGGTCCCGGGACACTGCTTGAATTGGGCCTCGGAGAATGGAGTCCCCAGGATCGTACTGTGGCTCATAGAGGGGGTGCTGCACACCACCCTCCCCTCAGTTTGAAAACAGCCCTAAGGGATAGGGTCCCAGATGCCTCATAGAGGCTCATGAAGAGAAGGCGCACACTCCCTATCCTAATAATAAAAATGACCCCAGAAAATGGGTTCCCCGGGTCCTCATAAAAGTTCGGGTAGGTGGGCTATATGTCCCCCTCCCTTTAATATAAAAAAGAGCTCCGGAGTATGCAGTTCCCTTACTTCGCCTCATAGAGGCTTGGGGAAGGGGGCTGCATGTCCCACTCCCCACTTCGGCGGTTGGGAAAGCAGCAGGGGAGTTGGCTGATTGGTTGTTTAAATATGAACAAACCTGAGTGGGACAGGGTGGGAAGCAACCGATGAGTTTGGGAGTTCAACACAGAGATTGCGGGGGACTGGGATGTGTGTGGGGAACAGCACTTGAGGGAAAGAACATGAAAACACATGCACCTGCCGGAAGTAAAAGAAAAAAATAGTCCCCTGGTGTGGAGATGTGAAAGAATATCAGTCACCCAAAGAAACGGAAGCTGTGCTGCAGGGACGAAACAAACACAAGAAGAGGAAGGAAAGCCATTAAGAAAGATGCAAGCAAATGTGACTGACGGGAAAGCTATCCAATGGTAAGCAATAACCTGACCTAAATCCCACACTAAGAAGCTGTATTGTCCGCAATAGGTTTTTGGCAAAAGACAGGTAAAATGTGTGTGTAGGCGAGACCTTAGGCAGTCAAAAGATCCATACAGGTGTGCATGCCCAGTTGTACTAAAGCAAGTGCATTAGATTTAATTCAGGAATGTTAGTGCTAATTTACATTAACAATTGTGTATTGACGGTAACCTGGCTCATAATGCAAAATGAAGCTTCAGAACATGGTACAAAAAGTGATCGAAGAGTGATTTCATCCTGAACTGCAGCACTTGATTCAGACCTGTGCATCACTGTGCACTGATAGACAATGGTAATGTGCATGTCTTCACCATTTTGAAGAAATGGGGTTCATTTGCTGTGCACCGAAGGGTAATATTCTACTTGTTAGTAAAAAGAACAAGGAAATATCCACTGGAAATGAAGGGCTGCATCAATATGTCTGCCTCAGACACATGCTAGATATTCAGGAGGGTTTTATCACTTGATTCCATATGTATGCAAATCATAAACTTTCCTTGTGAATTCCTGAACTGCTCCATCATTTTTTCTTTTAATTAAATATACCAGAATCCTATTGCATTTTTATGAAAACACATATATTTTGGGGAGGTTAATCTTTGCGAAACCTAATGGGGCTGTGCAAGTAACAGCTCTGAATTTCAATTGAAAATTAGTTTTCAGGTCTTGCAGCAGACACAACTGTTTTCTTCTCCTTGAGTCGACCAAAGCCACCCCTGTTTCAGAAATTGAAAGTAGTGGATACTCCAATGAAAGGCTTTATTGCTAATGTGGATTTCAGGTCTGTATATAGGCTATTTAGTAGCCTTTGAAGTTTACATTGTTGTTGGTGTGTGTTACCTTGGTACGTACCTAGTGATAGTTCTCCCCAAGTTATGTTTAGGTTATCTTTATAGACCCCAGGTCCTGTGGTGTCCACCCTCAACAATGGCCTTCAGTTCCCTTTTGCGTCAAAAGTACTCCAGTTTAACCCCTTCGATGCTGATGACGAGCTCAGCTCGTCATCAGCTACGGCGCTCGTAAGCTGATGACGAGCTGAGCTCGTCATGTAACGCGGTATTTTGAAAATAGCCGCACACAGCGGGAAAAGCCACTGCAGCGATGCGGTTAGGAAAGCCGCAAGGACCATGTGGTAAGGAAGCATGGAAAACCAGAATGATAAAATGCATTGGGAAATCAGGTGTGATCCCACAGGCTGATTGCAAAAGCCTGGATGGGCCTCAGCCCTGCAACAATGATCCCGGATGAATTTTCCCCAATGCAAGTGCAATCTGCTTCTGCTTAATGCAACGCCCTATCAAAGAAGTTATGCCTGTTGAGTCTTGTGTAAGCTCATTTGACAGGGAAATAGTTGTGTGCAGTTCCAGCAATGTCGAAAAACCAGGTGGTGACAGTGTTTTGTTGGGGTTTCTTCAGGAACAATCCTGTACTCTGAACTGCATGCATCCACTTTCAGAGTACAACGCCAGCTCCTGGTGGTAGGATAGGTTTCCCCACTTTCTCTCCATCCTGTAGAGGGAAGGGAATTGCACCCTACCCGGTGGCTCTTATTCTTCTCAATGGGATTGTGAGGCTACAAGGGACACAATTAGTTTTTTTTAACACATTTAGGCTGAACGGCAGCAGCGTTGTCTCCTTTACAGATCAATATTAGTAGTAGCAGGGCACAAGTCGAGGGCACACCCTGGTAGATGGTGTTTACCCACTATTTTCACAGAGGGGACGCCATCTACGTACCAAGAGCTTGGGTCCCACAGAAATATGCTGAACTTGCCCCGGTGTCATTTTCAAAAACCGGGACAATTTCAGCAGTGCCTGCACGTTGCCTGCTTTTGTTCCGAGCAGCAAGTTGCAGATGGGGAGGGGGCTTATCAGATTCCAGCTCATTCATAACAAAGGCTGAAGTTAAGGGGCATCAGGCCTCCTTTTATTGGTGTATCCTGGCTGGGAGCTATCAGGAGCTTCATACCTAGATGCAATGGAGGGGAAATACAGGCTCAAATCTTATCATTTCACAGGTACTTGAGAGAGGTTTGCTTTTGACTTTGTTCAGAACACTGTGAGAATGTCAGATACGTTTGTCTGTCTCCAGGCTCAGACTGGCCGTTGCAGGCACCGGGCAATCCCCCGGTGCGCCGCAAGTGTGGGGGCCGGTTTTGGGCCCCTAG
Source organism: Lissotriton vulgaris (assembly GCF_964263255.1). NCBI lineage: Eukaryota > Metazoa > Chordata > Amphibia > Caudata > Salamandridae > Lissotriton > Lissotriton vulgaris. The sequence continues at coordinate 732,895,688 of NC_141691.1, read as the reverse complement.
GGGCTGTTTTTTTTACAGGGCCGTTTATGCAGCATAGCTGCAAAATCGGCCCTGCAACAAAATCAGCCGAAAAGTGGCACCGGCAAAGAGCTCAGACCTCCCCCCGGGGGCCGGCCGAGCACTTTGCCGGGGCCGGTTTTGGTTCCCAGTCCGGCCCTGTCTGTCTCAGAATTTACAAAAATAATAATTTAAGTACCACTAGTTTGTTTGATTTCTTTTATAGCGCTTTAGCACTGCTTATCCCAATGCAGGATGTCAGAGCGCTTTTCATCACACGTGCATGTTGTACATTGACAATAAATCATATGTGTGTAAATCAATGTACAGTATGTGTTACATATGACCGTGAGGGTTACAAGGTGTCGGATCCGCATGTCCATCTTAACTCACTGTGGTATAGTAGAAGGATTACAATTTATGAACTCCAAGTAGTAAAAGGACCTCTGTGTTTAAAGCAGTTACCCACTTACCCATTTACATAAAGTAAACATTTGTCATCCGAGTATTACATAATGTGCTTTGCAGGAGACATATTAACCCTCTATGCTATGCTACTTTGATTCAAAACTGGGACTAGACAAAACATAGATCGCTCTAGTAAATATGTTATCCTCCAAAGTTATCTCACCACTACTATTATTCTCTGAGATGTAGCTGGCACACACAGATCTCTGCAGCACTTGCTTTAACCCCATAAGACATTATTTTAAAATACAGACTTTGCAACCAATTAAGCATATCAGATTTACTGACACATTTCTCCTTGTTGCCATTTTCTTTGTGGAAGGGTTTAAAAAACATACCCGTCCCGACGTTGTCCGGGTATGAATTGCTGCCGGCCAGTAGTATATTGTTTTGTAGGATTTCGTTTTGATAGCATTTCTTATCTGTGACAGGTCTGTGAAACGCTCCGATTCACAGTGCACTGCTGATGCACTTAAGAGTGCTCGTTCAGTAGTGTGTGAACTTGAGTTTCCCTACTTTATTTTTCCTTGCAATATTATATAGCGCAAACTCGACAATATGGCATGAGCACAATTTACATTACAGAAGAACACATTCATTTGTGGTAGGCACGGGGAGACAAAGCGATTTGCCTGGAATCACAGGATGTTGAGCTGATGCCGAGATTCGAACGTAGCTCCCCAGCTCTAAAGTTCGCAATTCTAGAACTTGTGGCGGGAGGTGTGTCTAAAAGTGTATGTCGGTGCTGGCCATCAATGAGAGAGACCTGTGCATTTTTCAAATGAGTGGTGAAAAATTGAGTATGTTGCTGGAGATGTGGGCTGCCGTGCCACCAATGTACCTACCGGGGGAGGGTAAACACCTATTATTCCGCAACTTTCTTTCCGCATACCATCACTCTGCATACCATCGCTCCGCATACTTTCATTACGAAAGTACCATGACTCCACAATGCCATTATAACGCATGGCATTACATTTTATATGCTTTTACCACGCATACATTTGCCACGAAATTAGTTGTAAATGCATGAATGGTAAAAGCATGTTTTTTTAATGTTTGGATAAGGTAAGTATGGGTATAGGGGTATATGTTTTGGGGTACTGAGGTATATGTTTTGGGGTGTTTGGGTATTTTAAGGGTTCAGATATAGTTTTGGGTTATGGTGTACAGGGGTAGTTTTAGGGTTTAGGGATAGGTATGGGTTTTGAGGTACAGAGGTATTTTTAGGGTTCAGGGCTAGGTTTGGGTTTTGGGGTATAGGGGTATTTTTAGGGTTCAGGGGTAGGTTTGGGTTTTGGGGTACAGGGGTATTTTAAGGGTTCAGGGCTAGGTTTGGGTTTTGGGGTACAGGGGTATTTTAGGGTTCAGGGCTAGGTTTGGGTTTTGGGGTACAGGGTTATTTTTAGGGTTCAGGGCTAGGTTTGGGTTTTGGGGTACAGGGGTATTTTTAGGGTTCAGAGGTATGTTTGGGTTTTGGGGTACAGGGGTATTTTAAGGGTTCAGGGCAAGTTTTGGGTTTTGGGGTACAGGGGTATTTTTAGGGTTCAGGGGTAGGTTTGGGTCTTGAGGTACAGGGGTATTTATAGGGTTCAGGGCTAGGTTTGGGGGTACAGGGGTATTTTTAGGGTTTAGGGATAGGTTTGGGTTTTGGGGTACAGGGTATATTTATAGGGTTAAGATGGGTTAGTGTTTAAGGGTGTTGGGGTATTTTAAGGAGTAAGGGTGGGTTATGATTATGGGGTGCATGGGTATTTAAAGAGAGCAGGGTGGGATTAGCACATGATATGAGACATCACATGAAGAGCGGAACGTACCACACGCCCCCAGCGTTTGTCACGGCCCCAGCACACCCCCACAGCACAAGGCAGACACGCCCACAAGGGACTACTTTGCTGGCACGGTTCTTTTACCTTTTAAATGTATATGGTGGGCGTCTGCATAGCCTATGTCCTTCTGCTGCAACTGCCCTTTCCAACGCTGTATTGGGTGTTGTGATTAGTGCTGTGGTTCCTGAGATTACCTGCCTCAAAAGTTTGGGCTCTCTCTTTATTATATTAGTATGGATAAGTTGAGACCCAGATTTAATGTCGGGGTTGCGTCAATTTTTTGGCACAACCAGAGCGCAAAATCTAATTTCTTATATATTGTAATGCACTAAAATGTATCCATGATAGACATGCTAAACATATGTCAGTTCTTAAGATCTGATGTCACTTCCTTGGAGGTCATGGGTTGTTATGCTCCTACCTGTGATGCCAACGTGCAGTGATGTCACGCACTAGGTTGTCACTTGCATTCTGCCTTCCTTGGTTAGTCCTCACACTTCTGTTTTTTAGGACCTGTACCCTGATTAGTAGATTTAGTTTATCACGAGTGCGTGTTTGACGCCATATTTATTCTGTTTCAAAGCAGTTTTTTTTCTAGTTTTGATGAATTTATGTGCATTAGATTATGCGACGCCTGCCATGTCTGTAGCGCATTTGATGCTCAGAAAGCGGAACAGCTTCCTCTGTGCCCACGTGCCGCATTCTCTTTCCCATTCTCCCCTCGCACCCCTGCGGCTGCGCGCGCGCGCTTTTATCAATAGGTATATTAGGCTTGTCTGGGTGATTCACGGGGCCTTCCCTATCTTTTGATGCCTGTAACATCTTTCCTCAATGGTCACTGCACACCAGATGGATTCGGTTCCTTCTCCTGGAGTAATCAAAGGCAGCTTTTCCCGTGACAGGTGCTATTTAACAAATAGAGTGATAGCCTTGTAACTTCACTTTTTACTGATGAAACCCATGTCTGGAGAGTTTACTGCTGGCGCCTCGCAAATGACTCGGAGGCCCCGAGTGGCTCTTCCTCGCTTCTCCCTTATTCAAAGCTGTGTCGTGTGCGCAGCGCTCTTATGCTGATGGTAAATGGCCGGGCTGGCGGCAATGACTGTTTCATTTAATTTTGATGGCATTGCTCGTGTCTGTTGGCTGCTCTCCGTGACCCACGCGCCCTACCTGTGACATAACCCTGACTCGCCGCTTCGCCTCCACTTGCTCACTTAGCGCGGCCTTCAGATGGGAATTGCACCGCTGCTCGGAGGTGACAGCGCCTGTTCTTTCTGCTTATATCCACCGCGTCAGCATTTGTGCGAATGCCCGGTGCGTGGGGGTAAATCTCAAGCAGGGGCGTAGCTTGATCAGCAAGACTGGGGGGAATTCAAATGTTCCCAGCCATCACTCGGGCATATAATGTTATAATACGTTATAGGACAAGCAGGGAACACAGGAGGGGCTTAAGGAGCAGCGGGAAGGGAGAGGAATGCGGATAGGTTGGAGCACTAATTGAGAGAAAGCACATTATCTTGTGAAATAACCAAATAACCAATATTTTTGAAGTATTTACAAACAGTGATAGAGAGTGTGTGTGCGTTTTTGTCTGTGTGTACAAATTCCTGGTGAAATCCGACAGACACCTCACCATACCCGACTGAAAGCACCTGTACCCAACTATTTCACGCAAAATACATTTATTAGGGTAGGGTGTAACATCCCCCCCACACCCCCACCCCCCCCCCCCAAGCTACGTCACCCATCTCAAGACCCGAGCGGCGCTATTTCAAAACCCTACGTAGAAAATGTACCATTAGAATGGTGGGTCAAAGGATTTTAAGAACTGTTTGCTAGGAGGAAGCAGACAAGAAGCCTAGAACTGGAGGGTGGTGGTGGTGGCGGCAGAGGGAGAGCCCAGGCCTTAGAAATGTAAGCAGTCCCTTTGCCTTGTTTTCTCTTTGGTGGAAGCCGATTACAGTTTTGATTTCATACAGCTCTGCGGGAGCACAAGTGAAATAACAATCGGATAGATTTTCAAATACCGGGACTGTGACTAAGGGTTGTAAAAGTACTAAAGCTGCTTGAAACTGAAAGCAAAGACAAAATATATCAAAAAGGCATACATAAAATAGCGAAGAATATGAAAATAGTGCAACTAATTTCCAATTAGTTCCTGTTGCCATGACCTCTGACCTTATCAAGCAAAATGTTCAACTGATCCTTGTGAGTGTATTGCAATTCATAAGGATCCTGCAGAGCATGATGCCACGCATTGAGAACCTATATAAGATCAACGCAGTCCGAGTTGAGACTCATCAGCATCCGTTTTGGACAGTTGACAGTATTTTTAAGAATATAGAGCCCCCCTACATTTAAATGTGCCTTCCACTCCCTCTCCACTTACTGCTCTATTTATCTTGTGTTCTCAGTTCCCACTACATATTCTCTAATAGTGTGCTTACAATTTTCTTTTGTTTCACTTAATCTTTTTAAGTATTGCGTAGAAAACCTATGCACTGTCTCTTCAAGACATTTTATTTTCTATCAGTAGGGGTGGCCCGCCCATTGCATACCATTGGTTGGCTTCATTGTCACTTTGACTTGTTTGCTTCTTATTGGTCAGCTCTTTCCTCTTCAGGTATTTGTCCAGCCCCTGGAGTGTGGGTGCATTAGTTCTGTCCTTTCACTGCTCATTTTCTTAGGCACCTTGGATTTAAGCACTGTACCACAGTACGTCTTTTTCAGGTTACTATCTTCTGTAATTCTACCATACGAGTGTTCCTCCCCTGTCCCACTGCTTGCCCGTACCCATCCTCCCTCCTTTCATTATCCGTGTTGCTTGCCCCCAATCCTTTGTCTGAGTTGGCTTAAGCCCACCACCCTTTCAACCTTCATTGTCCATGTTGGCTTGCCCCCATCCACCCTCCTCCTTTTCGTTGTCTGTTTGTTGGCTTGCCACCAGCTGCCCTCCCTCCTTCTGTTTGTTGTCTGTGCTGGAGTGCCCCCACTCGTCCTCTTTCCTTCTGTTCGTTGTCTGTGTTGACTTGCCCCTTCCTTCTGCCCTCCTTCCCTCTTTCAATTTGTTGCCGGTGTTGGTTTGACCCTATCCTACCCACCCTTCCTCTCTCCTTCCATTGTCTATGTTGCCCTGCACCCACCCACCCTCCCTCGGCTGTCAGGGTTGGCCCACCACAACAACAAACAACACTATGAACTGAACATCCCTTGCCTTGTCAGTGCTTTTTCCCCCAACCCTCACCTGCCTTCTGTGTTGCCTCCTGCTTTGCCCTCCGTCCCAAAAGCAATAAAAAGTGCTATGAAACAGCCAACGCTTGCCACGTCATAGCACTTTTTAGTAACTTTCAGCCATGCTTCACACCAGCTGTGCTGCTGAATAAGCAGTGGTGTAGGATGGTGGGGTGCGGTGGGTGCAGGCCGCGTTGGATGTCCTCACTGAGGGGGGTGACAAAATGGCAAACACATAACACATATTTTTGCCAGTTTGTTAAGCCGGGGTGTGACAAGTTTCATCACTGAGGGGGGTGATCAAATGGCAAAAATATGTGTTTTAAACACATATTTTTGCCATTTTGTCAAGACGGGGGTGACTAGAAATTTTCTTTACCGGGTACCACCTGACCTTGCTACGCCACTGTGTATAAAGATGGCTAAAAAATGCCAAAGCCAATACGCTTAAAAAAAATAAGCTATCTCCTAGGGAGTGAGATGCTTTTGTAAGTGAATGGCAGAGCGGAACTAGATGGCCCAATGTGCTCCTCACTTTCTTCACAAGTTGTGAGTAAAGATACTGTCAGGGCCTTGGAATGTGGTCTCCTTGCTCCCATTGGAGATGTAATAAATGTTGGTTGCAGCACACAGGAACTGCCTTCAGATGTTGACACACCACCTTCCTTCACTCCAAGAACAGCAGCCTTCAGCCCTGACCATTGCATTCTAATGTAACATCTCACGTGCAATTAATTATTATAAGCGAGATGTGCCATCATTTTCTTTTCTTAGTCAAGCTTACAGAACTATGAACTCCCGAGACTCGAATGGCTGTGAGTATTTGCAAATGTTTGCAAGACACAGTCCCACGCTGGATACGATTAGAGACCATCGTTGAGCAGTGAGGCCCTTGACTTGTTATTTATTTTTTGCAGTTTTATATAGCGCAAACAGGGAGCGCTTTACGTGAGCACCAGACTACATTACACAAGGCCTGATTCATTTTTGTAGGCATTGGGAGATTGAGTGATTTATCCAAAATCACAGGACGTTGGGCTGACAATGCTATACAAACTAGATGCCCCAGTTACAAATTCGACTGCTTTGACCCTTGGACCCCATCTCCTCCTATCCATCACCTTTGGTTCAATAAACATCACATCACCCTTTCTTTGTAACATAGGGTAGAGTGAGAGTCTGAGCAGCTAACAGAGGACCTTTCATGTACTTTGTCCTTCTGGCTACTGCAACATATATTTTTTTTATTTGTTTATTTCGGATATTATGGAGCACTTGGTTACCAGTTATGGTGGTGACAGGCACTCGTAGATAAAGGAGGTGCTAAAGGGGAAATGCTGAAGTGACCCTCATAAAGAACACTATGATCAAAAAAGCCAAGTTTTCAGTTGTGTCCTAAAGATGGCATGGTCATTATGAAAACTATAACTTTAACCCCAACCCACAGCAGTCCTCAGATATGATGGATATTACATTTGTAGGGTATTTAATTCTGACATGACTGGGCTAATATTATTTACTTAGTGTTAAACACCATTTATCTTGGAAAAGTCCTAGATTATATGAAAGAGCACATGGCTATATTGGCTAGATCGTTGAAGACGATTAAAAGCAAGAAACTAATAGTAATAATTTTTTTCTGTTGTGCCTTTCTAATTCTATTGTGTACCAATAATCAAGACTTTATTTATATGTGAGCGCGACATATTAGAAATTACTGTGGATGTTCGGAATTTCCACCCAACAAAGGACCCTTTCCAGAATAGCAGAACCTTCGTTAGATCTGCAACACATCATTACCCTTTCTGAATGCGGGATGTATTTTTAATTTACTGTGAGAAGTTGGCCTGGTATATGTAGTCCACTAATTAAAGTGGACACCTTGCACCAGTCCAAACAACCCTTATGGTTATTTAAGAGATCAAAGATAACCTTAGAAAGCTATCCAAGTGGTAGCTGTGGAGAGTAGCCTGAAGGCTTAGTCTTGAAGGAATGTTAAGCAGCTTGTTTTACTAGAATGCAACTGTATAGTATTGGTTAAATGAAAGGAGAACCACACAGTAGTTATAAAAAAATATGTATTTATTAATATAACACTCTCTAGTATGACAGTATCTTCTACATGGAGATATTCACAAAGCACACAATACTGTAGCACAGAAACAATAGTAAATAGCACTAATACACAGTGGGCTCTAGGGGGAGTCCAGACCATATACTAGAATAGTGGTATAAGAACCACGGCTCGAGTCAAGACAGTGTCTAGAGGATGTACAATCGCTGGGACCCCAAGGAACCACCCAAGTGAGTAAGTAGGGAACCCACGGAGGACGGGTGCAGTGTGGGAACACGACCGCATGTTCTATACAATTCTATGGGAAAGTTACAGTTCAAATTTTAAAGTTTAAGGACCCTTCTCAATGGACTTCGAAGAAACTCCATGAAGTTAGGAGGTTGGAGAGCCACCCCACCTGTGGATACTGTCGTACCAGAGTTACCTATCCCAGGGTAGCCGGGTGCATAGGTCTGAAGTGGCATCAGAAACCGCAGTCGAGCCCTATGGAGGACTTCGAAGAAGAGCCCCTGCTGGAAGGAAGAAAAGTGTCCGTTGGAATACAAAGGTGGATTCTTGTTGAAGGGTACCTGAAAGCAGAAGGGACAGAGTCTGTGTTTCAGGAGTGACTAGGGGTTCAGTAGACGAATGCCCACCGATTTTGGGTGCTTCAGGTGTGTTGAGGGGGTTCTTGACTCTGCAGCCACGGGGACCAGGAGACATCGAGGATGACCAGGCACCAGATGCAAGCTTTCCCCCAAAGGCTGTCGAGTGCTGAGGGGTTGGTGTCCGGTGGGAGCACCAACAAGCCTTGGCAACAGCACCCCACGCAGATGGTCAAGAAAGATTACGGTATGGACCAGCAAGGTCCAGGAGACTCACCAAAGCAAGGGGAATCCGGGCAAGCCTGGAGCAACCAGAGGAGCCCAAGAAAAGCAAATTTGACCCTCAAGTGGACTCACAGGCCGGAGGCACAGTAGTTGTGAGTGGACCTCAAGCACTTTCACCAAACAGCAGCCCACGGGGCACTCTGTGTGAGGAGGCCAGAGTTCTTTGTAGGAAATTGTACCAGAGGTTGAGGCTACGCAAAGCCCAACGCACTTGCTCAGGAAACACCAACAGGCATGTGCAACTGCAAATCAACGCATTGCACAGGGGTACTGGTATTGCAGCCCCATGAGGGATTCTGACATCAAACTTGGTTAGAGGGCAGCTCGAACTTCGACGGATGTAGAAACCCACCTCCTGTGTTGCTGGAACCTTTGGAGTCCATAGGAGCTCAGGAGCAGCAGACCGGTCAATCATGATGTGGTACCTGCGGTTGAAGGGGAGTAACACCTTCACTTCAAGGGAGATGGCTTCAGTTGTCCTTGATGCTCCACAGGTCCTGCACAGAGCCTGTATGGTGCATGGGCACAGACAATGCTTTTGACGGAGTGGGAGACGAAGTTGGGCCCAAACGTAGTCCAGAGTGTCCAGACGGTGGAAGTTCAGTGGGTTCTGGTTCAGAATCGTACCCACGTCTAATCTAGAGTCCTACAGCCAGGTAAGCCCTTTTGTACCCACCAGAGAGGATTAGACAGATTCAGGGGACCCTCCCTGGGGAGGGTCTGGACAGTGGGGATTTTACTCCCATGTTCTTTGTCCAGTTTTGTGCCTCAGCTGGAGCTAACAGCTCCTAGGACTCGTTTGAACTGGAATGTGCACAGGCACACCAAATGTGCCCCTTATGCAGACTTTTGGCCACTGGCAAGCACACCAACCCAGCCCTAATACACTAAATCCTGTCTGGGAGGTGGTCACACCTCCCATTGACAGGATGCCTATTGTTCCACCTTCCTCTCATTGGCTCAGCAGCAGGAGGGCAGAAATGTGTCTCTGGTCGGCAGCAACCGTTTTGTGCTGCCCAGGGCTAGAAGGCTGGTACCGGGAACACCAGGGACCCAACAAGGCTTGCTTCTGAGGGCTAGAATCATACCTCCCACATCTGTTACCGGTGTGGGGGTATGATTCCAAAATGTTTGACATAAAGACAATAGGGTTACTTTCAGCCTTTTTAGAGTTGGCCATCACGCGGTCACATAATGCTAATCTATATGTCGTAAATGACTGATACACTGACAACCCGGGAAAATGGACTCTGTAGGCTGCAGGGGTGTTCTGCTCATGCAGTGGCACCCTCTCACTTAGAACCAAGCACCCTGCCCTTAGGATTGTAAAGGCCTGTTAGTAGGGTGACTCATAGGTTTTAAGTGCGGTGACCCTTAGTATAGTAAACCTATATCTAAAGTAAGTGGTGCCTGCACCAACTTACACAGAATGCAATGGCAGGCCTGTAGTTCCCTTTTGCAAGGCCTCTCATGGGTGGCGTACATGTTTCAGCCCATGGGAGGCCTCTTGGGTACCTATGCCCTGGATACATGTATACCATATATTAGGAACTGACAAGGGTATCCCAGCATCCAATCTGGAGTGTACCTAAGTACATAACATAACAGATTAGGGATAAAGCAGATTGACTGGGGTCCTGATTAGCAGGATCCCAGTCAGACTAGTCAAAAACAGTATAATATTTAGCAAAAAGTGAAGAAGCAGATCCTACTTTTCTACATTTACCTACTCAGTACGTGTTAGTGATATGAAAATTTCCTCCATAACTACACATTTGTAATGGTGTAACAATAGGAGATTTGTGCTGGTCAAGGGCAGGAGCAGTAGATCTGTATCTTGGGTGGAAATGGAGAGGCAACATCCCCAAACCTGGTGAGCCATATGGAAAGGTGGAACATTATTTTCTCCTACGAGGAAAAGGTTAGCTTGTGCAAATACACATTTCTAAGAATTTATTTGGAAGTTTTATTTAATGCTGCTCTATTGCCTAATGTAAACTTGGGAGCGCCCTACAATTCGATTTTAAGTCCAGGATTGTGGGGAGGAGATGGTGCATTCCCTGAAATGAAATGAATGAAATGAAAATGCGTTTTATATAGCGCGAAATAAAGGGTCATTAGCAAATATTGCTTGCTCTCCTTTGCCAGTCCTATTGTCTAGTCAGGGATTAGTTTGAAAAACTCTATTTAAGCAGTTTTCTGATGCACAGGCAGTTTGGCTCAAATCTCAGGAATAGGGATATACATCATTGAATGATAAGTATATTTACTTATAAGTAATTATTTTATATATACGAGTTCTCCTGGAAATCGAGAACTTAATTAATCTATTCCAAATGAATATGAAAACCTAAAGTTGAGGTTTACACTTTCTATTCAGAATTGGACCATGTGTGCATCTCTGGCAAAAGTTCCCAGAATATCCTAACTGACATAAGTTGACAAACCACTAGGAGTTCCGTCTCTTTAGTTTTGATTCTTCCATTTTTAGGCTTCTCGTAGTATTTTCCCTCTTGTGTATCCTTTAGCTGATTCCCATAGTATACCCACGGTTCCTACTGGTTGGTCTTCTAGTTTTGAATGCTCTCTGAAATCATGTTCTTTACAGCTTTTGTGTCATACCTCTGCAGTGGCTAAGATTCATTCTCCATCTTATGAACTGGGGGTTATCAGTGTTAGTCATTCTGTCTAGCAGCATAGGTTTGTGGTTGGGGATGTTCATTGGTAAGCTTTCACCTGTTATCACTGAACAGAAAGCAAAAGTGTGAGTGAGAAAAGGTACAGACTGCAAGAAACAAGAAAGAACTGACAGCGTATTCAGGATAATGCTTCACTAATAAAATACAGTAGTGATCAGAGAGTCAGAGACAAGTAAAAGCATGCTACATTGAGTAAAGAAAACAGCAATGGCACACAACCATTACAGGACAAGATGTTGATTGTTACAATGTTGATGGCAGAAGTCAAAGTTCAATTCTCAAATAAAAATTAAAGCATTTTTTCCCAAAAATTAAATTTAGGAGGTGAATTTGGAATTTGTTAATTCATTGAATAAGTGACAAAAGGAGAAAGGAAAGACCTAGAACACTATTTCTGAAACTGTGGGTGGGTCGCAAGCCGATTTGGTCGGCAGGTCATGAAAGTCTTTAAATTCTGTATTTATCTTGTAGCATTTGCTGCTCTAAAAAGACAGAGATCAAATATTGACCCTAGCGTCAGTGCACATGCACTGCTCGCTCTGCAAGACTGCTGTAGTAGAGCATAGGAGAGAAGCCAGCTCCCACTCTCTGCCCATATTTTTAATTGGCTTATGTTATTGTCTTGTGTAAATGCTGACTTCAGATTCATTAATAGGCTTGTTAGTCCTCCTTAGTACGGCCTTGTCTTCATTTGTAACCTCCATGGTTACTGGCCCCTTTACTTCGGTGGTTACACAGGACCTGTTCTTTAGTCTGTAAGCACTATTTACTTTATTGAGTTTCTCTTATTGCAGGCCAGAAATGCATTGCTTCAGCTAAAATGGCTAGTGTTTTTTTAGGCAGTATGGCAGCCCGTAACACGGGTGCCTGCTTTCAATCCCTTTAACCTAGTATTATCTTGTGTCTGTTTCAACCCCTCAAGTACAATGGATTTTGAAATAATTAGCGAATTAAGTCATATTAATTTCAGGTAGAACAGAATTGTGTGCTAATGGGCTGAAGCTGACAACAGCACATCTGTGTTTCATGTCATGTGCACTAAAGCCATCAGGAGAGCTGTCCATTCTCCTGAGTTCGTGTGGGAGGGGTAGGTGCTGAGATGCCTGCCATCAGCGACTTTTGAGGATTTCCTCACTCGCTGCTGGCCCCACCTGGACAGCTCGTGAGGCCTTCAGGAGGAATCACAACGGTTCCCAGGAGGTCCCTCGCAAGGAACCATTTCTGTACGACACTATACAGGTCGTATACCAGTGTCCTCTTAATTGAGAGGATCCCAGCAATTATATGAGCACGAAGGTCCTGACGAATTGCCCTTATGGCAAGAAACATGTCGACCGCATTCACAACAAGGGTTGAATAAGGATTGGTTTCATTGCTCACCACTCCTTAATACCCCTTTATTTTTTAACAAAGCAGTGAGCCTGACTATTAAAATAATCTCCAAGGGACTCTACTGACTTTTTTTAGACACACACACCCCCACGCTCACTATTGCACTTTTTTAGGCCCCTCACACACACACACCCGTTGGCTCGGAATAGAAGATCTCCGCCAAAGTGCAGCTTCCCTTGCTGCCCGACGGGCATTGCACCGCCAGCCTGCCGTAGGAGCAGGATACCGATGATGACGCTGGACGGTCATCGGCTGGGACAACAGTTGTGGTCCTGCCGGTAGCCTGTGTGAGGTATCCTTACATTCTGAAAAGGGTCTACACCATGCACTTATCCTTTTTTAACTAGTGAGAGAGAAGATAGGCTGAGCTAAAACTTTAGCTCCCATTGGGGAACTCTGTACAACACTCATTGTTTGCCACTAAAGCCACCTGACAGGGTTGTCCAATACAACCACCACCACTAATACCACCACCACCAATACCACCACCAATCTAATACCACCACCACCACCACCAATCCAATACCACCACCACCAATATTATTTAGCGATTATTGTTTAGCGATTTGTAGAGCGCCTGGTGACCCGTAGGCATCCCCGCGCTATGACATTTGTAAAGTCCAGAGGAGAAAAAAGGAGGGGAGGGGGATTTTATTTTGGGAATAGCAGCATTTTCAGTTTTTTCCTGAAGATCGGCAGGCTGGGTTCCATCCTGAGGGTGCGGGGAAGTGAGTTCCACCCAGAGGATGCTTTAACCGAGAAGCGTCGGCCACCGGTCCGTGTCCTCTTGAATCTGGGGACGTTGGCCAGATGCTCGTTGTCCGAACGGAGGGACCTGTGGGCTTTGTATGGAGTGACCAGGTCTCTCAGAATGGCAGGTCCGGCGCCGTTGAGAAGTTTGTGTGCAGTGCACATGGCCTTGAATTCGACCCTTTGGCGAATAGGGAGCCAGTGTAGGGCTTTGATTTCTGGTTTAGCTGAAACTCTGGAGGGGAGGTTCATGAGCAGCCGGGCGGCTGCGTTCTGCGTGCGCTGGAGTTTGGCCATGGTGGACTCAGGTGCTCCTAGATATATCATGTTGCTGTAGTCCAGCCTCGCAAGGATCAGACCTTGGACCAGGAGTTTTCAGGAAAGGGGCGGAAGTAGAGGGAGGATCCTGTGAATGGAGCGCATTAGGCCAAAGCAGGTCCCTGCGGTTTTGGATGCCTGGGTTTTCATAGACAACTGGGGTTCTAACCAGACTCCAAGGGTCTTAATTTCTTGTTTCGGGGTGGGACTTTCCCCGAACACGTCTGGCCAGACTGATGGGGGGATAGTAGTCCATTGTTTCCCCAGAAGCATGACTTCCGTTTTTGACCCGTTTAATTTGAGCGAAGAGTCGCACATCCATTTATGGATGGCTTTGAGACAGTTCAGCAGTTTGTCAGGGTAGTTGTTCAGTTGTGAAAGGGAGACGACTAATTGGGTGTCGTCAGCGTAGCTAACTACCTTGATCCCGAAGGGGGTGACCACATCTTCGAGAGGGGCCATATAAGCATTAAACAGAGTGGGGCTTAATGATGACCCCTGGGGGACACCGCTCGTAAGGGGGAGGGAGGCAGAGTGGGAGTTGCCATCCCATACCTGAAACGAGCGCCCTGAGAGGAAGGATTTTATCCACGCGAGCGCCGACCCTGTGAGCCCTGCGGCGGCCAGCCGATGGAGTAGGACACGATGGTTGACTGTGTCGAAGGCTGCGCTGAGATCCAGGAGGATCACTGCCACTGACCCTCCTGAATCCAGGATGCACCTTGCCTCCTCGACGACCGCGAGAAGGGCGGTGTCTGTGCCGTGGCCCGGGCGGAATCCTGTTTGGGACTGCCTCAGGATGTTATTAGATTCTAGGAACTGTGACAGTTGCCCATTGACTAACTTTTCGGCCATTTTGCTAATACAGGGGAGGAGGGAAATTGGCCGATAGTTCGCCATGTCGGCAGGGTCCAGCTGGGGTATTTTTAGGAGTGCCTTAACTATTGCACTTTTCCAGCTTGGTGGGACCGAACCTTGAGAGAGCGAGATGTTTATGAGCTCTGTGATCGTGGGCACGATGGCCGGGGCTACTGTTTTCAGGAATCTGATTGGGGCCGGGTCTAGGGGGGACCCGCTTTTCAGTTTGGCCATGGTTGTGTCTACTTCCTTCAGAGTTACAGCCCTAAAGGCGGTCAACTGAGGGTGAGAACTGCTTCCTTCGTGGTTAGAGGATGCCTCATTGTCCATTTGGTTAGGCAGGCAGGGGGGGGGGGGGGAGTGAGACTAGAATACGGTCAATTTTAGAATTAAAATAGGTAGCCAGTTCGTTACTTCTGTCCGCAGGGGGTGTGTTGGAGGAGGGAGGGGCTGGTATTTTCAATAGCTCTTTTGTAATGAGGAAAGATTCCCTTGCCGAGTTGGTGGAGTTTTTTATTCTCATATCATAGTGAGATGCTTTGGTGAGCTTCAGAGTTGTTTTATAGATTCTTACTGACTTATGATATGCCTCCTTATTGGCGTGCTGCCAGTCTTTCCTCCATAGCCGCTCTGCCTTTTTGCAGTTTTTACGGAGGGTCCGGAGTTCCGGGGTATACCATGGGGCTGATCCTAGTTTGCCGTTTTTATCCTCCCGGATTTTTATAGGGAGGATAGAGTCCAGTGATGTGGTGATCCACTCCCTGAAATTCCTGTCTGCGGTGACCGGGTCTTCTGAGGAGGTCGGGGTAGTGGAGTTCAGGGTTCTGGCCCAGTCCTCTGTGGAGAGTCTGGACCATGCCCTGTCCCTGGTATAAGTAGTGGGTTTCTGGGGTTTCTTAAAAGCTCTTGGTAAATGGAGAGGAACCATGAAGTGGTCAGTCCATGGGAGGGGGAGGTGCGCTTTGGTTTGGAGGGTGGGGATGTTGGTAAACACCGGATCAAGCAAGTGACCTTTATTGTGTGTAACTCCGGAGTTGGAGAGGTGTAGGCCATATGCGGCCAGATCTGCAATCAAGTCGGCTGCCCCGGTGTCTAGGGGGTCGTCGAAATGTAAGTTGAGGTCTCCGAGTATCGAGAAGTTGGTGGTGGAGTGGGCTTGAGATGCTATGACCTCAAGGAGGGCGCTGGTAAAAGGGCCAGGGTGGCCCGGGGGCGATAGACTAAGAGACCGGACAGGGAATTGGTTGGAGCTAGTTGAATGGAAAAGTGGAAACTTTCGGCGTCCAGGATATGCGCGTCGCGTATTCTACAGGAAAGATAGTCCCGGTGGATGATAGCTAAGCCTCCTCCTCTGCCAACTTGACGAGGTTGGGACTGGATAAGAAAACCAGGGGGAAGGGCTAGAACAACGTCTGCATCTGAGTGATCGGTAAGCCATGTTTCTGAAAGGAACAAAATGTTGAGCTCGTGGTCTTCAATGAGATGGTTAATTAGCAGCGCATGCTTAGGAAGTGAGCGACAATTCAAGGTCGCAAGTTTAAGAGCTGGGTGCCTGGAGGGTCGATTGGGCAGTTGTAGCTGAACTGGGCGGCACCGAGTGCAGCTGGTGAATGGTCCTATCAGATCGTGGACGTAATTGCATGCGCTATCGACGGTAGGTCTGAGACTGAGGAGGTCCCGACGCGTGTAGCTTACCTTGAGGGTAGCTTGGTCCGGCAGGGGTTCTGGCCCTGGGCCCGGCCGTGCGCGGACGGGCGCAGACGGGCTTGCCTTAGGCGCTCCCGCTGCGCTCCCGCTGCGCTCGTCCGCTGCGCTGGTAAGGCCGGCACATTTGAGGAGATGGAATTGGGGGCGTGGCCTCGTAGTGGGCGTGTCTACGCCTTCGAGCCGCGATGGCGGTTGGAGGGGAGTTTCCCTGTTTCAGCGCTGAGTCGGCTGTGTCAGGGGGGTCTCAGGAGGTCTGCTCGGCGCGTTAGGAAGCGCTTCCTAGTGCAGGTGAGTCTTTTTTTTTTAAAAGCAGTGCAAACAATAATACGTTTTTAAAAACAGAGCAATAAACAGTCCTCCGGCTTCCGCCTCAGAGGTCAACAAATGATAGAAAACAACGCTTTTAGTCAGCGGTTTTATAGGGCTGTGGGTGGGCATGGCCTCGTAGTGGGCGTGTCTACGCCTTCGAGCCGCGATGGAGGTTGGAGGGGAGTTTCCCTGTTTCAGCGCTGAGTCGGCTGTGTCAGGGGGGTCTCAGGAGGTCTGCTCGGCGCGTTAGCAAGCGCTTCCTAGTGCAGGTGAGTCTTTTTTTTTTTAAAAGCAGTGCAAACAATAATAAGTTTTTAAAAACAGAGCAATAAACAGTCCTCCGGCTTCCACCTCAGAGGTCAACAAATGATAGAAAACAACGCTTTTAGTCAGCGGTTTTATAGGGCTGTGGGTGGGCGTGGCCTCGTGGTGGGCGTGTCTACGCCTTCGAGCCGCGATGGCGGTTGGAGGGGAGTTTCCCTGTTTCAGCGCTGAGTCGGCTGTGTCAGGGGGGTCTCAGGAGGTCTGCTCGGCGCGTTAGCAAGCGCTTCCTAGTGCAGGTGAGTCTTTTTTTTTAAAAGCAGTGCAAACAATAATACGTTTTTAAAAACAGAGCAAAAACAGTCCTCCGGCTTCCGCCTCAGAGGTCAACACCCCCAATACCACCACCACCACCGATGCCAATACCACTGCCAATACCAATATCACCACCAATACCAATACCACCAATACCACCACCACCAATATCACCACCACCACCACCACCACCACCAATACCAATACCACCAATACTACCAATACCCTAACCAATACCACCACCAATGCCACCAATACCATCACCAATACCACCACCACCACCGATACCTCCACCACCAGTACCAACACCCCCAAAACCACCAATACCACCACCAATATCAATACCACCACCACCAATACCCCCACCACTAATACCACCAACACCACCAATACATCCACCACCACCAATACCACCAATGCCACTACCACCATAAATATCACCAATACCACCACCACCAATACCAATACCACCACCACCACCACTAATACCACCACCAATACCACCACCACCAATACTCCCACTCCCAATACCACCACCACCAATACTATCACCATCAATAGCAATACCACCACCTCAGCGCCTCTCGCTCACTATTAATAGCAGGGGCACTGTACAAGGCCGGAGCTGCAGCAGATACCATCTCCCTGTCCCTCCATGCCTGGCATAAAGCACAGCCCGCCTTGCACCAGGATGTGAAGCTAGGGCCCTACTACAGCTGGAGTGTTTCTTATTAGGCCAAAGATAATGGCATTACGCAATGCCACACTGCACACTCAAATCACAGAGAGGGCAGGAAATCGCCCTCTCCCCCGCTCATCCTCCTGAGCTGCGGCAGTGTAATCAAAGAGCAAAAGTTGTCGGAGCGCTTTGTTAGTGTTTTTAGCTCGGATCATATGTAACTCTCACACTTAGTGTCTGTGTAATTTACAACACTTACACATCTTCTTCACTGCACTATTTATCAGTACTTTGAAGACTTTGCAGGCCGGTGTCTTCCTCAATACAATATAACAAGCTGTCAAGAAGGCCCTTTATTGCAATGCAAAAGGTCTCGCATTTGCGCAAGTTTAAGCTATTAGTATTGTAAATGACAATGCCTTTTATTTTTGTTTTACAACTCAAAATATAAATAAAAGGCATTGTCATTAACAATACCAATAGCTCAAACTTGCATGAATGCGAGACCTATTGCATTGCAAATGCTTGTTCAACACAGGGATTGATGTTTACAAACTCCTCTCACTTTGCAGTCAGAGAAAGAAATGTGTAGTGAATTTTGTGACTTTTTTGCTGGGTACAGAGAGTGTTAAAAGAAAAGGTTTTACTATGTAATATTATGTAATACACAAAAAAATAAAAATACCTGTAAATGAACTGTACACATTCAGCAGTTAGGAAAGCAAAAAAAAAGGAAGCACATTTTTTGTAATTCAGAAATGTGATGGAAAAAAAGATTTTTAATAAGATTATAACAAATCAAGATACTTTACTTGGTAATTCACAAATTATAAATATTCAGTGAAACACAATTTCCACGCATTCTCTCTTATGTGCAGCATAGTTGTATGAGTAAAACTTTGTGTCTGTGCACATTTAGTGTTAATTTCAATGGAAAATCTCCTGACAGCTCTCTAGCACATGATGCTTTAGCTACATTAAAAATTGCCCTCCTCATGGCCTGTAAAGCTAGGTGGGTCGCAAAACTTTGTCATTCTTAAATGTAGATTGTGATTCTAAAAGGTTTGGGAAGCACTGACATAGAGAATACTTTGTGTGGGAGCACATACATTGTAGGAGTGACAGCCTAACATGCTAACATTGATTACCCCCTCCTGGGCTAATGCACAGAAAAAACACATCGGTTTTATTTTATATCATTTTTTGGCATAGTGGATGAGTAAAATTCATGCAGAAGTTCACATTGTACTGTCAGTAATTGAATGCACAATTATTATCATGGCATTGTAGTTAGGCTTTCTCTTCACGTGTATATCTATCAATTGTCCAATGGTGTGTTAAGTATTTACATGGCGTAAGTAATGATTCGCCACTCAGATGCACAGTACTACTCTTCGATCACGTCTATTAGCTCCATTTAACTTCTGTGGTAACTATAATTCATTTTAATTCGGCTAATGAACATGTGTTAACAGGAAATTCCAATGATCTGCCCAAATATGCTTGGGCGCCTGCTTGGGATGATTTATTTGCCTAATCACGGTTTCCATTTCATTACAAAAGCAAAGTCTCCTAACCACTTAGAAAAACAGGACGGATAATTTCTCATTCATTTCAGTGTAATTATTTGTTTAGCCAGATTAATGGCAAAGTAATATATCTGTCGAACGGATAGGTACACCCCAGTTAATCCAAACAGACATTCGTTGTTTAGTATGGGCTAAAATGATTGTTTATGTGTTTTCTGAATTGGCAGGGTGGCACTGGCTCATGTGTAGATATGTGTGTCCTTCCACTATGTCCCCTCAACGTCACTTCCATCCAGTGCATAGACACCCTCCCAGGTGAGCATAACAGTATATAAAAATTATCTGGATCAGTATATGTACACAATTTAACAAGCACGATCATTCATACTTTTTTTGTGAAATGTGTACTGTATCATTTTGCTTTGCCCATGTTGAGTTACATTTTAGGAAAAATATGAGCAAACTATTCTGGCAGTGGAGCTGTATGTAGATTTTGATATCACTGTGTTTCTTATAGCAGACTATGGACAACACCCTGAGACTCCTTGAATTCTGAAGGCAAGGCATTTCTAAATTTCCCCCAATCAGCTTGTAGGCTTCCCTTGAGAAGTTCAAAAGGAATAGATATACTATCTTTAATGGTACGGTCTGAAATTGTGTGCTCAGTTCCAAAGGGAGCCATTTTACTAGGCCAGTAAACAGTGCCATAGATCCAAGAAGTTCAACAACCGAAATGGTGATCTTTTGTCGACCATGTACCTAAAACATCCTATTCAAGGCAATGTTAGGTTTTCAGTGTGTGACGGCCCTCCGCCTCTTTTTTGTGCAGCTTAATGGCGTCTTCAAGTGTTTGGTGATGTAGGAGAGCGCGCTGGGGAGGCAGAAGCTTTGTGCTGGGCGCAGCCAAAGCTTGGAATGCCTTCCCTCAAGCCCTCAGAAAAATGACGGACCTCATGGCCTTTAGAAGAGCTCTAAAGAAATGGCTGTTTATCATCTGATTCCCTAACCCACCTCTATCTCAGGAGTAACACTTAGCGCCAGGACACCTACGGGTAACAGAGCGCTCTACAAATGCCAAAAATAAATAAATAAATGTAGTCCATTTAGGTTCACCATCTCACAAATTCGCCCTATTTTATTTGTGAGTTTGTATTTGGAGTATACCTGTTCCAGGATCACAGCCAATACACTCTGTAAACAAGTTGTGATTATTGCTTTCTGAAAACTAGACTTTAGACTAAGGAGTTAAATTAACTGGTTATTCTTTTATAAAATGTGGCAGATGGTAAAAGATATGTAGCTTGAAAAAATGCAATGGTTTGTGGGGGATTAGTATTTCAATGTTGAATTAGAGGAGCAGATGCGCTACCCTTTATCTGTTGTATGCTTAACTTTTGTAGCAGGGTGGGCGACTGCGCGTCCCAAGCCAATCGCACTGCTAAGGCAACAGTACCACATTGTTTGAAAATGATTCTTTCCTTTTGACTTAGTTTAAACCATATATTCTTTACTTCTGACTTCGTTTTCATGACTTTCAACAGATTTTAAGCGTTCACCATGTGGGATACTTCGCAATTTCCCAAGCTTCTCATGCCCAAGTTATGCCCCTCCAGGCTTCTTTCAAGAACACGACAGATGTGAGTGGTTCGTCGTAGCAGTGTTTATTAAAAGACCCAATGCATTTCAGGCTTAAAAAAGCCCTTTGTCAGGGGTAACTGTAAACAACAATAAATTGCCATGAGACTGTGAACATCATAATTATACACATTAGATCGCTATATCTTATCAAGTGTACCCCATGTTATACAAATTCCCTCATATTATCAAATTCTGAGTACCTTCACAGTTGTACAAATCCTTATCCAAACTTTTGTCCTACTGTTCCATGCTATCCCGGTTTTTTCGTGTCCCTCCCACTAATCTCTTCCTTTCAATGAAAATTAATCACCATCTCGCCCCTCATTTAATTCACGCTCTCTGAACACCATTCACTTTCCCTAGACTCTCCCGCATTCACTCATGATTCTCAATTCCGCCTCCCTGAAATCCTGTGACTTTCCTCATCCATGCATCATCCATCCGTGCTCACATACACACACTAATTTTTTCCTCTCCCCGCTCTTACCCTATTACTACTACCTTCCATTCACAAACGATAAACCACACTCTTTCTCGTACCTGCACAACTTTTAAAACCGGTCTATTCTCGTCTCCTTTCCAGTCACCAAAACTCGCTGTTTTCTCCCTATCTAATATTTCCAAACAGCCCGCTTAGGCCCCTCCCTAATTGAGTGCACATGATGATCCCTCTGCCTGAGGTTTTTCGCGCCAACCGCGAAAAACCTCAGGCAGAGGGATCATCATGTGCACCCTGTCTTTTTCCCCAACCCCCCTTCCCTGAAGGGGGTGGTTCTGCATACTTTGGATGTCTTGCAAGCTCTCCGCATTTATTTGGATCACTCCAGTGCCTTTCCTAAGATCGATTTTTTATTTGTTACCTAAGGGACCTCTGGTAAGGGACTTCGTCCCTCCCTGTCCACCTTGTCCCGTTGGGTGAAATGTGCTGTGATTTCTACCTATGAGTCTGCTTACTGTCCCCTCCCTTCTTCGGTGCAGGATCGTTCTACCAGAGGTGTCTCCTCATCTTGGGCCATGTTCAAGAGTGCCTCCTTGCGTGACATTTGCAATGCTGCCACTTTGGCCTCTCCCCATATGTTTGTGTCCCACTACCGGCTTCCGTTGGGGATGGCGGCCTCGGCTGCTTTTGGTTCTCATGTTTCGTCTGCTGTACATGATGTTTGAGTTGTACTGCTTTCATTTGATTAAATAGACCTGTTTTTGCTCAGATTTCTGGTCTTTCTTTCTTGCAATCACCGTGTACTTTGGTATGGGCTCACTGATAAGGAATTACGAGAAGACAGGACGAGGAGGTAATGCCCGGTTACTCACCGGTAATATTCATTACTCCGAGTCCTGGTCTTCCCATCCCATTCCTGAGCCCTTTCCTCCCTCCCGGTGTTTTTTCTTTGAGGTGAATGTTTTTTCTTTCTGGGTTTTCTTTGGTATTCGCAGGAAGTTTGTGTGACGCACTTCCCCCTATATGCTCGCCTGATTGGTGGCGCCATATTGGGGGAAGTGCTAAAAACGTTCTGCTAGGTATAGGGTTCTGGGGAGCAGACTAGCTGCTCACTGATAAGGAATGGGACGGGAAGACCAGGACTCGGAGTAATGAATATTACCGGTGCGTAACCGGGCAGTATTAAGGAAAGGCACTTATCTGGCTACTGAGCAATGAAGAAAGAGGAAGTGCTATTCTTTGATGCTGGATATATAGGACTGTCTCTATGGTTGTCTTTGTTTAACGGAAATACTCTTGGGAGTTGTATTCTTTGGAGATTAGTTATTGTTTTAAGTCTGCTGAGCAAAAAAAAAGGAAAGAGAAGGCATAATCTGAGCTTCGGGTCCTGAAATAGAATCATTCATGACTGGTCATGATTGACAATGGATTATGATGCATTTTATTTAATTTTGTTTCGGAAACTCATTAATGAACTTTATCAGCATCCCAGACCATAGAGCAGGTTATTAAGATCTTTCATTTAAGCTTGATTCTTTTCTCAACCTGCCACATTGGTGGAATTTTCTTTATTTACACGTTTGGTGAAAGTGAGTGCTAAATGTTTTGGCGACCTATCAAAACAAAGGGACTGCGGACAGGAGTAATGGAAGAAACAGAAACTAGCGCGTGATAGACTCAAAGTATATTGAAGAAGAGAATGAGTAGAACACAGCTGGTTAAGTTGGATGGTCTAGCTTATTAAAACCATTTTTATGCAGAGTAGTTGAGTTTCTACTGTAAAGGGCAAAAACATGTTTCCTCACAGATTATTTACGTGTTCTTGGAGGTATATGTTGTGGTAACCATTATGCCTTTTTGTTCATGCCATACTTCAGTGAGGTATTTTAGAGTGCTCGTTCTACTGCACTCAGGGGGAAAAGGACGGAGTATCAGATTGTTGTAAATATGATTTCATGCTTTGTATTGTTTTGTAGTCTTTTTACTGTCTCATTTGTTTCCCATACATATAATGCTCTTGTGTTCTGTGCTCGATGATCTCCCCCAGCTGGAGTTCTTGTCCAGGCAGTTAGAGCCTGGCCAGCTTGTGAGATACATGTAGTTTATCTGTGCTGCAAATAAATATAAGAAGCTGATTCCTATACTGGCTGTATTGGTCATCTATTCTACTTACAACATAGATGCTCACTGTCACCTACCTGTATAGGAAATTCTATCAACTGTCTCATCACACCTACTCTACCTGGTCACTAGGTATAGACTAGAAGTGGGAGGAATCAGTACAACTCTGGGGGTAGGTGTGGAGCACCCTATGGCCTAAACAGTATGGTTACCATCAGACTAAACATCCAAAATCAAGGTCACTTTAATTGGCGGTATTTGCACTTATAGTTATTTTGAAGCATTAGCACTTTATTTCAGGCTGGATTGTACTGTATTGCATTTGCACTTTAGGACCGAATTTTGTGGATGTTGCACATTGCTTGTATTTGAAAATTTATATATGTAGTTTTATTGTCATTGACTGCTTATGGCTTTTAAGTATTCAGAATCCTCCCTTTTAATCTGTGTTTTATAGAAGAAGCTTTTAAATATTTTATATTCATTTCCATTGTTCAAATTATTCTTATATGTATTGTACCTTATCTATGCTCTGCTCAATAAAAAAAAAAAAATACAAAATCAAGGTCAAAGCATGACTACATGAGCATATATTTGGGGAATTCCTTTCTTCACTGTCAGGTGATGGAGACTCAGCTTTTGGATTAATCGACTATATTTAAGAGGATGTGGTGGAAGGCGGGTTTTGCTTGCCTGATTCATACCTTATTCCACTAGGTTGTGTCATAGTTGAGTTGGCCCAAACTGATATGTCATACTCTTTGGCATGCCAAGCTGCCTCAGTTTGGACCCATGATCGCTGCAATTCCTCTAGTGTGAGAATTTCCTGTGTCTTCTAGTGTGGTGGATTATCTTTCTTACTTCAGTAACTCCTAATAATGCCTGTTAGAATGTTCCTGTAGAGGCCCTTACTGCTTGTGCTTGCCATCCCATCAGGAGACCACCTTTCAAAAACACCACAACCCACATCAAACCCACATGACAAAATCTTGCAAGATTTGAATGCATGTCAGAACCAATTTCTGTCAATTTGCACCCTCCTTTTGCACCTCCCACCCACATATCCCCAGCTAGCCCATAATGAGAGGAATAGAAGAAATTATACAGTACTGAGAGATCATATTTATGGTATATGGAATATTATGTAGTCTTATTAGCGCAATGCAGGGCAACACATGCTGATTCAGTGCATGCAGCAGATTAAGATCTGAATGTGCTAAGATAATGCAATTGTTTAAACTCCAAAGAGACCCCATTTAAATCTCAAAATATCTTCTTAGGGGAATCAAGAAAAACAGACTTGTTTAACTTGAGAAATCCTAAGCCATAGATATCGGTCCCTCCAGACAAACTGGTAGACAACACAATTGACTAAACACCCTTTGTTACGATCTGTAGTAAGTCATCACTGACACACAACATATATGGAAAACCAAAATGTGCCTGAAAAAGACACTAACGGACAATCAGTCTTATGCATTTTTCTAACATGGAAGGTAAGTAAACAAGTAGGGTCTAATAGGAAGTGTTAACATGTTTTTCCAGGTTGCATTTCCTAAACTCGCGCCATTGGATTCTTGAAATATTGTATTGTAGGCACATGTTTTCCATACTTCTTTATCTCGTGTTTGCAAAGTAATTGCTCATGTATTTTTAATCTTTAATCTTCTTTTTCTAAGTTCTTTTATCTGTGTCTGTTATTTGCAGCTGGTGCTCACGGGAAGATCGGTTGGGCCTTTGGTTTGGGACTGGAAAGGTTGGCTATGATACTTTACCAGATCCCTGATATCCGCCTTTTCTGGAGTGAAGACGAACGCTTCCTCAAGCAGTTTTACGTTGATCACATTGACCAAAAAGTACAATTTCAGGTGAGAAACAAAAGCAAATAAAAAATGACAAACATTGACAATTCAATTGAATCAAGTGTATATTCTCCATTTATGAGGTACAGGGATGTTGAATCTCTTCCTGAATTGTTGGAAGCTGGAACCCAGAAGTTCTATTATCGTGCCACTGCTAGGTTGGCGTAGCGCACAGTGGTGCTTATAGCTTGGAGGATTGCAGGTTTAACAGGGCTGTGTTTTATTAATACTTAAATGCATCTGTTCAGTCCTTGTTCATTAAAACTTTCTCTCATCAGTTTGTTGCTTCAGGAGACTGTGATCCTTCTTAGACCATTAATTTGTGCCAGACAGGTGCCCGATTGTCAGTAGTGGCATGTCATGGTTCATAGAGGAAGGGTAAAGGCATGTCTTAGTTGCACAAAGACTATTGCGATCAAGTCTACCAGATAGTGTTGACTTTCCAAAAACTTACGTGGGGCATATAGTCCACCCATTGCTTATCATTGGTTGGCTTTATGTCACTCTCATGTGCTTGATTCTTATTCAATTGCTTCCCCTGTCTCATCTTCAGCGTCTTGACATCCTCACGGGTGATTTGCCGCGCTTTACAAATCCTGGATCATCATCCTTTTGTCCATCCCGTTTGTCCCTCCCCTGGAGAATACACTCTTTAATGTCATTCTGATTGGTTGGCTTCTACTACGAGTGTATTTCAAGTGTGAGAAGTTATGTGCAGTAGCCAGAGCGGCTGACTCCGGAGCGCAGGGCTGGTGGTTCGATCATCAACAGCAGTTCAACTCAACATCATGTGACTCTCGGCAATAGCTCACTTAATCACCCCAACGGCCCCCAGTGCCTACCTATAGGGGTGATAAATTGGCGCTTTACAAATGTGGAATTAATATGTGTCTAGTCATGTATAAACACGGTTTAGAATTGGGGCTGTCATGAATAGAATGTGATCATGGCGACCTAAAATAAAAATTCTCACAGTTACAGTGTTTAAACCATAAACAATATGGAGAGAAATTATTCACAGGCGCTGTAGATCAGATTTGCCCACCAAAGCCTGTATTATCATGTCCCAGAAGTCATGGGGAGCTCCTTTATTGTGTCTTCTGTGCAACTCCGGAATTTTATTGTATTGCAGCACTTAGATAGCGCTCACTACCCCTATGTGGGTTGCTAAAGAGCTTATCTACATGAGGAGCATGCTTCACCATGTAGTGTGTGTGGTTGGAAGGATGTTGTTTTTGTTGTGAACCAATGTGGAAATGTTTTCGTGACGCGTTTGATAACCACAAAGGTGTGATAATCTTGTTATAGGAAGCAGTGCATACCATGGCCAAGCTCAGCTTTCGAACATTGTAGAACATCTCGTATTCATCTGTGTACCTTGGAGGCTTCCAGTTCATAGCTATATTGAACCTAGCAATTACCAGGGTCAGATCAATAAATCTGTAACTCTGCTTCTGGGGTTGAGTTCTTTGGATCAGACCCAATAACCATTGCTGATGTGTAAACAAAATTTCCAAATCCGCAACCTCATTAATAATATTTACCATGTCTTCGCAGTATGACTATATGTGACAACATTACCAAAGCATATGATAGATTTTGCATCTGGCTGCTGACAGCTTGGACAAAAATCACCCACCACTCGCTACATCTGCATCTGAGAAAATCTGTAAGATGGCAAATACCTCTGCTGAATATAATTGATCTGGGTAAATCTAAACCTGACATTTCTAGTCACCCACTCCAAAACCTTCCACCAGTCTGCATAAGACATCTCTGCTCCATAGTCCCTCGTATGTGACTTGTGTATTGAAGCTAACTACCCGAACACCCTTGGCAGTTCTTTCATGGGTGTCATGGTATCTAAAACCACTTGAAGCGATATGGAGCCCCTAATGATTGCCATGATCATCAATGTATCCCTCTCATTAGGTGACCCTAGCCATATGGCTACCTAGGCAAACTGTGTGGAAAGACAATACAGCTCCAACAGTAGCATACCCATGTCTCCCAAATTCAGTGACAGCATCATTTTCCCCACTACCAATCTTTTCTGTTTGTTGGTCCAGACCAGATCCCAAAAGAGCCCATTCAGCTCCTTGAAGAACAACAGCTTCAAGATTACTGGAAGTACCTAGAAAAAAATATAATAGGTGAGGCAATATTAGCATCTTAATGATAGCCACCCTTTCCATTAAGGAAACAGGCAACCTCTTCCAAAAATCCACTAAAGAGCAAATCGAAGAGACTGCTCTGCCCAGACTACCTTACATCAGTTGTTTATCTTTGTGGTATACCATACATCTAAATATTTAAAAGTGTGAGGGGGCCAGGTTATCTTGCAAGGCGTAGTCCATGGAAGTTGTGTGTACAGGAAAAAAGGTGAGATTTACTCCACTAGGGACTCGGAGATACAATAAAACAGCATCAGAATAAAGGGAAATAATCTATGGCTCATTCAATAGAATGAGACTCCAGTCACACGCTCTATTCCAGAACACACATGCCAGTGGCTCCATTGCCAGAGCAAAATTTAGTGGGGGAAAGTATGTGTACCAGTTTTTACTCTTGCAGTTTAACCCATTTCAAGAAGCCATCCCCCAAACCCATGCAGCCCTATACATCGAACAGGAAGGATCAAGATATCATGTCAAACAACTATAGATATAAATAGGATGCAGACTGGGTCCTGGAGACCCATCTATTTTGTGAGAAAGGCTTTTCAGATTAATTTGTGTGTGCTCAGGAATGAGCGTGCTCTGGGCCGGGTGTACCAAGTAGCCAACCACTGGTGCCTGTTGATTTGCCAATAATTTCCCTAGTATTTTGTATTCCGCATTGAGCAGGAACAATGATCTGTACAACCGCACATCTAGCAGGTCCTGACTTGGGTACGGAAGCACCATTATTGTGGAAGTACAAGTAAATTCAGGCAGAACCCCTCTACAAGCTGCATCCTGGTACAAAAGAAGCACTGTGGGTACTAGCTGAGTCCTGCATGCCGAATAAAACTGACAGAAAACAGACTGTACCAAGTGACTTCCCATGACCCACCATATCAATGGCTGTATTATTTACTGGTGTGGTTATAGGACATGCTAAGGAGTCCCTCCGAATGGCATTAAGGGGCCTATTACGATTGCGGTTTTTCCGCATCCTCCGGGCCTGCGGAAGCCACTGCCAGCCCGGAGGATGCAGAAAAACCGCAGCGGACCCACCAAAGACCCACCGCCACATTAGGATGGCTGGTGGGTCCTGGTTTCCGTCCGCAGCTTTTCCGCCGCGGTTGGCTTACAACCGCAGCCACCTCTACCGTGGCCCTATAAACCTTTAAAGTGGGTGAAATGCACATGAATTATAGAGCCTTAGGATCGCTGCGACCTGATGCAACTGGTTCAGGGCACTTTTTTACTTGTGGGAACCAGGTCAAATTCTTGGTTTAGGCGCTTCCCAGGTCGTTAAACTTAGTGACCCAGTCTAGAGGTAAATCCTACAGCATGATCGAACCTCTAAAGGACCTATGCAGGTTAATTGTCATAAATGTAGTTTTTGAGTGGTTAATGACCATCCCTCATTTATCACAAAATGCCATAAACCTATCAACAAGTGTTTGCAGGCCTGCCAGGGTTTTGGAGATTGATAGTGTATCATCGGCGAATAGGAGCAGGGGAATCTTTCTACTCACCAACCTAGGGAAATCCCTTGTGCAATCTTCCACATAGGCAACCACATCATTTAGATATAAACAGAAAAGTGTTGGGGCAAGGAGGCACTCCTGGCGGATGCCCTTGTGAACTCCTATCCATTTCGTTAGTATACCCCGGTACCTCATCAAACTTGTACGTAAGTGTCATGTTGCAAACGCATGAGAATATTCAAAAGATCAAGCAGGACCTCACTCTCCTTCAGAACCTCTCATAATTTGCAGCAAGGGACTAGTTCAAATGCTGTTTTAAGGTCCACAAAGGCTAGGTATAGATAGAATTTTTCAATTATAACAGTCTTCCAATAAATAATCATGAACCTGAGGATCTGGTCAATAGTGCTTGTCTGGCTTCTGAACCCCGTTTGCAGATAGGACAAATCACCATTCCCATTTACCCAAAGGTCAAGCTGAAACAGAATCTGCCTACTGAAAACCTTTTGCATTAAATCCATAAGGCTAATTGGCTTATAGTTCAAGAGCAGTCCCTTGGCCGTTCTTGTGGACTGGAACGATTTCAGTTGCTTTCCAACTACGTGGAATTTCCACACCCTCCAGAAGAAGAGTAGTTTATGTATTGGGCCCAGTTTTCAATGTCAGATGAAAAGAGGTTCCCTGAAACCCCATCTGGTCTGTGGCCTTTCCAGCCGCTATAGACTTAATTGACCTCATGATCTTGTTGATCCCAATGGTTAGGGCAGTGGAGGATACATGTGTCAAGGAATTTAGGGAGGCTTTCTCATCCATAGCCTTGGCTGGGGTAGGCCATAAATATCTGAGAAATGTTTATACCAAGTCTCTGGGTGAAATAGTGTCCGCAATGTAGATTTCAGCGCTCTGCCCCTTATTTGCTACCAAATGTCAGAATTGTCTGGTTTCTTTATTAGCTGCAGCCTCATATATGTCTTTCCAGAGCTGGGTATTCTATTCATTGTGGGCTTTGAGGTAGATTAATCTGTACTTATTCCTATCCGTCCTGATGTCAGTGACATCCCCTTTCACGAGGGCACAGCTTAGATTTGGCCCTACTGCAATCTTTAATAAACCAGGTACGACCTGGGGTAGAGGTCTTACATGTGCAAGTGTTGTGCCATGTGAAGCACTCTTACAAAGTGTTAAATAGTGTTTCATGTATGAGTGGAGTTGCTGACAGTCTACCTTGAGAAGAAAGAGAGCTATCAAGGTCTGAGACAGGATGAAGCAATGCCCTATTCATTTTGTCCCTGAGATTAGGCTAAACTGCGACTTTAGCCCATTTTACCCTACTCCTATTGTTGGATGGTGTTAGGTCTGCAACAAGGAAGAGGGTAATGTATGCTGGCTGGCAAAAAATTTACTAAAGGAGAAATGTAGGGCACTGTGGTCACTAGCTAATCTAGATAGTACCCTCATATCCACAACATAGCACCAGAAGGAGATCAGTATGTAATCTGTCCTACTTTAGGAAACAAGGCGGTTGAAGAATTAAGTTGCATTGCAGTCAGATGGGGTACGGCAGTTCCATGCACTCAGCCCAAATGTGATTGTAAAGGATAGAAGATGGTATGCTGCTTCTGTCCTGCGCTTTACAGGAGCAACGTCTATGGGCAGGGTACCCCATACCTCATCCTCCATTTCGAAAAGGACAGAGCTACTGCCGTCTAGAGGCTCGTATGGCGTGTTGAAGTCCCCTGCAACAATTAATGAGTCATGGGTGGCAAAGGGGTTCCTATGTGTGGTAAGCTGGTGTATTGTCTGTGATCCTCCAATCCCCAGCCCCTGGATTATAGACATTATAGATGTAATATGTACAAGAGTCCTCCCCTGTGACCATAAAACCTTGAATATCGTGGGAAGCAGTATCAAGAGGGTGAAGTTGGGAAGTGCAAACCCAGATTAAAAGACTGCCACTCTTTTTGCATAGTGGATGCAGTCTCCCCTTGACAAGAATTTGGGCCCCACAGAAATATCCTGAATTTTTTCCGATGTAATTTCCAGGCAATGGGACACATTGAGCAACACATGCATGTTGCCTGCTATCATTCCGAGCAGCAACATGCTGGCGAGGGGGCTCGGAACATTCTAAATCCCAGTTGAGCCCAAAACAAAGGCCGAAGTTAAGAGGCCATATGGCCTCCTTTTGATTTAGTATCCTGGCTGGGAGCTATCTTGAACCTCACAACTATCTTCAAATATAATGGAGGGGAAACAAAGGCTCACAACTTTTTATTACCGCACAGGTACTTAAAAGAGGCATGCTTTTGACTTTGTTCAGTCCCTGTTTATAAGACATGCATGCAGTATAAGAATTATGGGATGCACTGTCAGTCACAGTATTTACACAAATAACAAATTAAATACCACTATTTTGTTTTATTTCTTTTATAGCGCTCATTTTCCCAATCCAGGGTGTCGGAGCGTTTTACATGACACGAACACGTTATACATTGACAATAAATCATGTGTGTAAATCAATGTACAGGATGTGTTACATGAGACAGTGGGGGTTACAACGTGTAGGAGCCACATGCCCTTCTTAGCTCACTGTGCTATTTTAGAAGGAATAGAATTTATGAACTGTTCGTAACAAAATGATCTCTGTGTTAAAAGCATTAACCATCTACATAAACCATCTCCATAAAATAAAGATATGCCATCTGCATGTCACATGATGTGCTTTGCAGGAGACACATTTACCCTCTATGCTATTTTGATTTAAAACTGGGACAAGACAAAACACAGATCTCTCCAGCAAGTGCATTAACCTCCAGAGTCATCTTACCATTCTTATTATTCCCCGAGGTTTACTGGGCACACTAAGATCTATGCAGCAGTTGCCTCACCCCCATAAGATATTTGAATATGCAGATTTTGCAACCAACAAAGCAGAACATATGTCCTGCCATATTTTACTGTGTTGCCAATTTCTTTGTGAGACAGTTAAAAAAAAATATGTATAAGTTGAGGCCAAGATTTTGTGTCCGGGTTGCAGCTCCAAATGTGCTAATTTTAGACTTGCTTAACATATGTGAGGTCTTAAGATCGGATGTCACTTCCTGTGAGGTCATGGGTTGTGAAGCCACTTCCTGTGATGCAACATGTGATGTCACGCTCTGTGATGTCATGCGCTGTGATGTCATGCACCATGATGTCACTTGCTTATTGCCATACTTGGTTAGACTACCCCAAGTTCCTTTTTTTAGGACTTGTGCCTTGCTCTGGGCTCCCACGTCTTACCAGACACCCAGTGAAAACCTGACCTGATGCTTGCACTTTAACCAAAAAGCATCTCCTGTATGCAGTCAACAAAACAGTTGAGCATGGCCTCGAACACAAAGTTATAGAGAGCAGTTAATGGCTTTTCCTACTACCGTCAGTGTTACGGTCTATTCTTTGTCCACTCCACGAAATGCATTAAGTGTGAGCCCAGCATACAGTTTTCAGCCACATAGTATAAGCCAACCTGCTCTAATGTGGTGTGGTGCTGCACAGAAATGCCCATAACCAAACAACCAGAGGAACTTTTAGTCAATCAACAAGCAGAGGCTCACGCACTATATCACTTTGCAAGTTGCATTGTGATACCTGTTTACAAGGAAGCCTCTTATCATCCACAAAACCAAACGCCTACAAAGATGTTGCATGTCTAAACAGAAATGCAGTTTACGGAATGCATTAGCAATAGCTTTATGTGAGTCAAGGTAATCTGGAAGCTGTAGACTGGTTGCACTGCCACATCGTGCCCTGCTGGGGATTATGCACAAGCAACAGGCAAATGGTTTCCCCCTACAATTCTTCCTCTTTGCTTGCCACTGTCTGTACCAAAGTGGATGTTCTCTTCATTCCACTCCTCTTGGATTCCAAAGTGGTGCACCCACTCTCCAAATCCAAAATGATGTGCTCAGTAAGTAACTGTCAACTAGAGGCTTCTCTTTGCTTTGAAAATCAGGCTCAATAAAATGCAGCAGGACCTCTCATCAATAAAGGGTCTTGGCATCATCCCTCCAAAATAATTTCATGGTTCAGTGAGTCAGAATATGTAGATGGAATGAGAAGGAGTAAGTTGGACTGTGGTCATCATTGATTGCTCTCAGCATGTCATTTAAGATGAGCAGGAGAGCTGCCTTAATTCTGGTCTAAAGCCTGGATGTGTGGAATGAAATATGTGGCAGATTCTACATGTTGTTGGAGCTCTTCAGTCGATAAATCTTCTATAATCTTGTCCAGAATATCTAGCGTATACATTTATAGAAGGTATAGCTTCTTAATGAGTGCCTTGGAATATATCTCTACTGAAATATATTTTGCAAAAAAAAGCAGGTAACCTTGGGTATTGTCCATGTTTCAGGTGAAGAGCAGCTTAGCACTCTACCCTACCACCCATACTTCAAATCTGCTCACCTCAAATGTCTTTTTTCTAACAGAGATTTTAAGTGTAGGATTAGC
This sequence comes from Lissotriton vulgaris, assembly GCF_964263255.1. NCBI lineage: Eukaryota > Metazoa > Chordata > Amphibia > Caudata > Salamandridae > Lissotriton > Lissotriton vulgaris. Next base: position 732,862,215 of record NC_141691.1, on the reverse strand, counting down.
ACAGTGTCATCACTGCAAAGCTAGAAAGTGGCAATGGCATTTGCCATTTTTCCAGCAAAGTCTTTAACCATAGGATATTTATGTACCCTCCACGCCGAACTGAAAAATGACACAAGCCTTTACCCATTCAAGGTATTGGAATGGTAAATAACATCTAACCCAACCTGGAATGAATAAACGCAACCCCTGAAACATGTGTTTCAAGCTTATTAGAGCTCGTCGGATAGGTATAGTCATCAGAGAGGTATAGCTTTGTCCAGACACAAAGGAGCAACCATTATAAGTCAAAAAAATACCCTTTCAGGCTTAGAGTAGTACATAGATTATTCAAAAAAGAGCAGGGAACTCTGGGTAGTTACCAAGTTTTAGGTGGACCACAGCTTCTTTATAATGGAGCACTCTACAACAGTACTGATACTCCAAATCTGCTTACCTTAAATATCTATCAAATCTATCTAGCAGTTTTTAAGCATAGGATTAGCACAGGGCCATCCACACCAAGCTAGAAGTGTCATGCTTTGGCCTGGAGATATTTCAATACTTTTGGGAATATATAGTGCACACCATGGAATGTTTGTCTTGTTGATACTGTGCAAGCCAGGTCAAACTCAGAGCTGAGATGGACCCAACTAATATTTCTGTCCATTTAATTCAAGGAAATGTATTTATTGTTGAATGATATTGCTACTAAAATGTACCCTACATCAATGGTGCAGTGCATTTATAACACAGGTAGCTATTTCAAATTAAAACCTTAACTTATGTTTTTTACATGTAGTCCTATAGGCAGAGTTTACTCACTGGTTTGCTGCTTCCTTCCCCTGATTCCATTAATCCCTAAATACATAGTTCTCACTAACTATAGCCCTTTATTTCAGGAGGGGTATTGTTACCTTCAGAGAGCAGACTTTGAAACAGGAAATCTTTTTCTGAAAACAGTGCTTCAGCACGAAGCTGCTGTTGGGGTCACTGAGGTTTTGAAACTCTTCTCTGCTGTAGGTGTCTGTACCTGTTGCAATCAAAGGAGATTTTCTTGAAGAAAATCCAAAAATACATGTCCTCTTTCAATTACTCTGGTATCCTCGCCGTTATACCGTCGCTAAGAACAATCTTTACTCTAGATAAGGATCAAAAAGAAATGTCAATCCGAGGTTTTCTGTGGCAAGCAAGAGATCCCTAGGTTTGTTATTGTTGATAATCGAGGATACACCACTTTCTTTTTTTCTTTTTTGGAATGAAGGGTTTTGGATGGAATGGTGAAATTTAGCAATGACATTATTGCCACTGGATCACACCCACTGCCTTGTGGTAGACCTGCTTCAAAGGGCTTTTCTTTGCATGATAGTTTTATTCACTATAAAGTAAATATGTAGGCGCTTGTTATCTGCCATTAGTTACATCTAATGTCACTTCAAGGCTGTCATGCGTTTGATTTCTGTAATATGTACTCCAGATACACGCTGATAAACCTGCTGAGCAAATGATTCTACATTAGGACGCTCATGCTGTTCCCTGTGTTAATCTCAATTCCCAGCTAGTCCCAATGCCAAATCTAGTGCACAATGCACCAATATTTTCATCCGTGTTGCTGGCAAACAACGCTTGCTGGCAAACAAAATACATTTTGAGTTTGTGCACCTTGGAACAAATGAAAGAATTCTGAGTTAGTGAATTATTTTTCATTGCCTGGTCCAAAACTTTGAATGGAATTCAAATTATGCATGTGGTACATATTTGCTAAATGTATGGCCAGATTCTGCATGACATAGAACGTTAATGCCCTTTTATAAGGCTTATGGAGCACTGTGCTAAATTACTACAATGTAAAAAAGATAAATACATTGTAAAGCATGTTATCCAAACCAAGACTCAAAACATTCACAGACACCTAATACAGAGGTAAATCCGAACCTGGCATCAACCAATTCAGTTCCCAAAACCAGCATGTACTCTACCTGACCCACCCAGAGAATACTGCCTGTCTGCCTCAGATGAAACGTGTATATGTACTTTGATTATCATGAACATACTGATTCATGGAGACAATACAACCCACCAAAAGAAACAGTAAAAAAATCAATGGGAGCCACCCAGGAGATAGGCGATGGAGAGGACCTTGAAAGATTGATCTGAAACATCTTGTATGACAAGAGAGGACCACAGTACCTTAACCACAGGCCGAAGCTACCATCCAGGGTGGGTAATAGAACTCTGTGGATCAACTAGATTGACCGCAACCAAGACCTCAAGAAGTATAGGCAGTAACAGGCCACTACTATCCATGTAGAAACGACCTTGCAAAGGAGTAGGTTCCAGATGAGGATTTATTCAACTGAAGAACAGCTTGACAACCACAAATGAGAGACACAACCGATCTCCCTGAACTCTTCTCTCCTTCTCCTGTTCTTCCCCCAACATTCTATATGACCTAATACAATTCTATATATTACATAAGATAGAATACCACAATCCACAACTAGGATAAGATACTCCAGCACCTGAAAACTGCTCGTCTGTGTACCATGTCAGAGATGAAACCCTAGTTGATAAGCATGCAAAAGACTGTACAGGTCAGTAGGACTATAGCAGAGAGGCAACACTATTCTTTTTTTTAATTTCTTTTATTCACAGAAGGTTATCCACCACATTACATATGTCTTATTGTTATACAGTTGATGAGCAAAAGTGAGAGACTCAACACTAACTTTCACATTTCTAACTTAACTCAGTGTCATACAATTGGTAAGTATCAGCTAGCAAGTCAGTCGTTATTTACACACACATCTAGAAGGAGTTGAGCAGACAGGATAATGCATTTAACACCCAAAGCCCAATCATATCGCATGCTCAAGCAATATGGGATCCTGAGCCCTAGATCTTAGGGTGGTGCATGGGCTCCATATATATTCGTTCCACTTTCCCCAGATATTCTCACATTTTGTTGGGCAGCCTCTACTTTCATACACAGATCTCTCAGCTACCATGCACCAATCCTAGTACCTCTACCAATCGCCAACTGATGGGGTTGTAACCCAGGTTTGATCAGCCTGTGACAAATCAGTGGCATCCCAAATGTTAAGGAGGCACCGTTTGGATGATAGAGAAATGGCTATTCCCGTGACTGCACAATATAACTACTCTCCACAGGATATGGAAAAACTTTCCCACTTGTCCACATTTCCTAGGACACATCGCGTCTGTCTGTCTGCCATTTTTGCCTGTGTGGTGCAGGATACGTAGACTCTTTGTAGTCTTTTAAGTTGTACTAAATGGAAGGGCAGTCGCGCAGCAGCCTCCCGCGGTGAAGCCAAGGCTTCTGACTAGTCTTCATCCTGCAAATCTTCCAGGTCTGCCTCCCGGCATTTTCGGAGCTAGGTGAGAGTGTCTAGGGAGTTATTTATGAGTTTTCGATATGGAGGCAACACTATTCTTAATAATATTGCTTGGAGATGGAAGACTAAGAGCAGGGCAAAGATTACTGAAAACAGTTGGATACAAATTTGCTTTTTTCTAAAGAAGAATGATTAGGCCCATCTTTAAAGCAGACTCAAAAGCTCCTTCTGCCAATTAAGAATTGGCATGTAATCACAATGATGCAAGTGCCTCAAAGGACAGCATTTTCCACAGTTGCTCTTGCCTGGTAAATAGCTGTTACAGGCAAATGATCACCTAACAACACATAGGTTGTTTTATTACCTAAGGCAATATTGTTTATTCTTATACTTTGTAACTTTGTGAATACAATTCAATTCAGTTTTAAAATGTTATAATTCTGGCTGCATTATGAGAAGAACAATGGTAGTATTGTAAGCTGAATAAGAGCAAGTGTAGCATAAAATTCTATCCACCATCCTGTACCATACTGGGGGTGCTGCCTATACTCCGCCATTACGTACATTTCAACGCAAACCCCCAAGGCACATTTTTGTGGTTGGGGTGCGATAGGAAGTAGACGGCAGTAAAGACGGCCTTGGCCTGGGGTGTGGTGGTCAATACAGCTACCAGGGGAACAGCAGCAGCGTGATTGTTTAGAGGAATTAATTCCCCTGCTGGATTCTCCCTTTAAATTTCTCTGGGATTTTCCTTGTCCTCATGGATTATTAATAATGTTTAGCCTTTTGTTGCAAGATTGTGTACAGGCCCACTGAGGGCTAAAAAATGTTACTCCTCGGTTTCCCGTGAAGCTCGTTGATGCCTATAGAACAGGCTAAAGAAAGGCCTAGAAAATATAAATATGGCTAGACATAGGTTAAGGAAGGTGAATACGAAGGGAACATTCTCCAAAGAAAAAATAGGTCTGCTCTGAAAGATGGAAAAAACTCAGGACAAGTAGCAGTTTGGAAACAAGTCCATTGAGGATATTAAGGTTGGAAATTGTAAAACAGAAAGTATTAAAAAAAAGGAGAAAGGTAGATTCAAGTGTATATTATTGGTAATGTTGCATCACTTTTATTTTCTGGATTTTTGACGATGAAGAAGATAAGAATAACCTGTTTCAGTCTCACGCCTGTTTCAAAAAGTGTTTAACCAAATAAGTTGTATCACCTGAACCATCATGTACAAATGCTTCCATGAATTATGAGAATGTTATGAATAAAAGGCTGGGTCTACCAGAAAATAAGGGATTGTGTCTCAGTCTATAAAGCGGGGCCAAGAATGGAATAGGGTGTCCTTGTTTGACTCCTCTGCAGCCATGATGATGAGTATCTCAGCGATCTCCTATTATAACCAAATTCCTCCACGAAAATCTATCCTGAATAGGAATTCCTGGGATCTTGATAACTACCATCACTGATTATTTGGGAAACTAATAAATAAAAACAGAGGACTAAATCATTAGTCTATGCCAGATGTATGTACAGAGTTTCAAATGGGGAAGGAATTACATAAAGGTCAGCTGGCGGAGAAGGGGCCCTTGGAGATGATAAATACATTAGCAAAGCCGGTGAAAAATATTTATTAATGCAGGACATACACCTCTATGCAAGGAAGAAAATTCTGTTTTCCCACCGCACTTTCCTTGGAATTTTCACTTCGAAATTCCATGCAACGTGTTGGCATAACAAAGTAGAAATATGATCACAAAATCTAATGGCATTGTGGGAGATCTGCTGGAGTCTAGCATACATATGAAGACAGGTAATGAAAATGAGAGCTGGTGATAGCGAAAGATGTGGCCAACAATAGAAATGCCAGAGATCAAAAGCAGACCTTGAAGAAAGGTGTCCAGGAAGTGCACCATACATATTTGAGGCAGCCTTCTGAGGTGAACAGAAAAGAGCTTGAGAAGGCTAAATGGGCAATAGGCGACTACTACTATGCTATGTGCTTCACATTAAATGGGCCCTACATACAGAGAATGTATGAAGAGAGCAATTGTACTGGAAGGTTTATAGCATGGCAGGAGTGAGAACAAGAGTCGAGTAACAAGATCCATGCTTCGAAGTGCCCAATTTCTGGGATTCACTGCAAGGAACAGGGCAAGCTGAGGTGGGTAAAATGCAAGTCTGCCGTGGCACTCGGCAGGGCTGTCCCCGTCACCAGTTTTTTTTGCCTCTTTCATCGAGCCATTAGTGATTGCAATCAGGACGAATAGGGACATTCACCCTCCTATACCACAGATGGGTCAGATAAAACTTTATGCAGATGACAGAATGATGCTTCTCAATTCTAGGAGAGTTTCACAGGAAAAAGCGTTTGAGGTCTTCTCTTTATACAAGGTGTTAGGGGGCTATAAGGTTACTAAAAAGAGGACTGAAGTCATTCTTTGTAATTGTGAGCCTGATATGGCGAAAACGAGCAACTGAAGAGGTACCTGCATATCAGATATTCATCAAAGATTGAAGACTTATACAAGGTTACTTTTAAAAGTTAAAAGTTTGTTTTCACAATGGAACTTGCTTCCTCGTCCTAGGGAGGGTTGCACAGATTATAAAGGCTGTTCTTCTCTTTAATTTCCTTTTTTCAGCTATACCGTGTGTGCTAGTGACTTAGGGCCACATGTATCAACCTATTTTGCATTTGCAAATGAAGCAAATCGCTAAATTTGACCATTTACACGTGCAAAATAGCCTTTCAAGATGTATGGAAGGCTTTGCCAGTGCATTTTAGGTAATCTAATTTTTTGTGTTTACCTAAAATTTCGGCGACAAATAGGGAATCACAATTTGGGATTCTCTGAGCACTTGTACCAAGCATTTTCAAAATGCAAACTGTGCAATTAGGAAATGCTATTACCATTGACTACAAGTCAATGGAAACCATCAGCAATTTTTGAAAATGCACAAAAATGCACTTTTCAAAGTACCATGTAGCGCACACATGAGCAATTCTTTTTGGGGGGGGGGGGGCTTCAGGGGCGCCTTAAAACCCCGGGCACCTTTGGTTTTGCATGACTTAATTTGCAATTGCCAATTAGGGAATCGTAAATTAGGTAAATCAAAACAGTTCGCACCGGTGGGCCTTTAGGCCTGTTGGAACAAATGGAGAAGTATTACTTAATAGCGATTACCAAATTGGGACTCTGTAGGAATCACTATAAGGTCATCTCTATTTTCTTACATTCCATTTTTCATTCCTTAAATAGCGATTACCTAAAATTTGCTATTTAGGGAATGCAAAATAGATTTTTGATTCATGAGACCCTTTGTATTTTAGAAAAGGGAATCTCTTTTTACATCTTTTATCTGGCAGAATAAAATTGCTAGATTAGCTACTTAGCCCTTTATATAATTTGAGGAATTACTATTTTGCTTATTTTGCACAATACATGATCAGATTTAATGCAAAACTTGGATCAGGTGGAGTTTTTCAAGAAAGATCTTATGGGCTTGATTTTAAAGGAATATGATATAAAGGATATTCTAAAATTAGCAAAATCACCTAAGAAAGTCAACTACCAGAGCTTAATGTGGTTCCTAAAAAAATGCAGGGATCTTTATAGGTGGTACGCCATCCCCTATGTCAATGAGGCTACACCTCTGACATAACTGAATTGGGACTCAAGGGTTAGGATGGACCCAAACTAAGTTCTGAAATGGGAGATAATGAGGTTTCTTTCATAAGGTAGCCAAATTCATGGCTGGAGAAAGGTGACCTGAGATCAAAGAATATGTCAAAGGTACTTTTTGACTGCTGAACTCTGTGATAGTCAAAACTTAGTTATGAACCTGCTTGAAGCCACAGATTTTAAACGACCGGGAGAATGGAAACGTTTGCGTGCATCAATCAAGGGCCCTGACACTTGCCAAAAGGCAATTAGTAAAAAGGAGAAAATTAAAGGGCTCAAATTAACGAGGAAGATGTGGAAAAGCATGTGTCTTTCTAATCTAGTATTATATCTAATTCACCCTGATTGTTCCAGCGTAATAAGTTTGAAATAAACTTAGCTTCATAAATATCAGTGTCAGCAACTTTCTTTCCAAATTCCCCTTTTACTTCAATGTTAGCTCCCCCATATGTGAACAACTTTACACCTGAGGGTCTCAACTCCATGGGTTGTATTCTTATAAACACTTCTGACCTGGCTATGGTAAAGGGAGACCCAGAATATGCCATCACTTGGATCCCAACACCATTAAAACAAATGTCACAATTAGGGTGTTTCCTCCTTATGGTAGAAATAAAGCACTCGTTGCAGTTATCTTCATCATTCCCATGACCGGTTACACTGAGAATGATGTAATTGTCATCTCCACGGGGAGCATCTCCTTCACCAATATTCGATGCCATGAAATTTCATGACATGCATCAAACTCTTGAAAAGCAGCCCCTTTTGTTGCTCCTAAAACATGCTTGATTAAAAGCAGGACAATTCTTAGCTGTAGCTGTGTGACTTTGTCCCCACACCTGAAAGACATAGTAGCCCCTTTAGCCCTCAGAATCGTTGCTCTTTGTGTTTATCTATCACTTGGCTGTACTTGAATCCTTGAAATCTTTTGCTGACAATTTCCGCGGGCGACTGGCATCTTATCCACATATATTCTCGTTACTAGGGGCAGATATCACTTTAAAGAATGCATCTGAATGTTCAGAAGCTCTGGCAATTTTAAAGGCAGATTCTAGATCCTGATTTTCAGTGGACAAGAGCCTTTCTGGAATCTTCCTATTACATGTCTTCTCAATTAGTTGGTTGTGACTAATTTTGTCGCGTCTGTCACAATAATCGCATGTGAGTGTCAATGACTTTGAAGCCGACACAAAATTGTCCACAGATTGCATTTGTGACCTTTGCAAAAACTTTAGTCTTTCCAATACCACATTTCTGCTTGGTGAAAATACTTTGTCTAAAGCTTGAATTACGGTTGCATGCTCATCATCTACATCCGTAGGCCTATGTTCACTAGCTTCACTTTGATGAGTTTGCACTCTCAATTAACTCAGAGGCTAAGTTAATTAAATTGTTCTGGCTTTAGGACCTAGGTTGTGTATTAAAAGGGCTTTTTTAATGTTGGTGAATGTATCACCATCCACAGTGTCAAGATATGCTTCAAATGTCTACATCCATTCTGTGCACTCTAAAGGTGGTTTTCCAGGAGTTGCCAGGAATGGTAGTGGAGGAGAAACACCTTCCATGCCACCAAATATTGAGGCAAAGATCAAATAGATCCAGAGTAAATTAATATTTAAATTAAATTATAGTGCCTCTTCCTAAAAATGTAACTGTCTAAATGATATTCACCAGTAATGTAGACCATCTGGTGTAGAAATAGTAACCTTGCAGCAATAGTACAATTTTTTCCTTATCTTTAATACTGGCAGGTAAAATTGCCTGACTCTAAGATGGTAGCCTCAAACACCAATGTGTTGGTGGCAATCCTCCATGTCCAAAATTCCGACTGGCTTCAGACTGGTGGTGATGACATGTACAATTGCGCATGTTAATCTAATTTAGCTTGTAGGAAAGGAAAACTATATGCTTTACCAAATATAAAGATACACTAGCATACACCTGACATCCGGCCATCAGCTGGATCCAGTCGGCCGTAGAACCGATGGTTTATGTCAGGCCTGAGAGCTGCAGCCGCTTCCACAAAAGTGCACCACCACTCAGAGGACATTTTGGTACTTCTGCTCGTTGTCGAGGAATGCAGCTACTGCTTCCTACTCGTCGCCACTGAAAGGAGACATGACAACTGTGAGGACATCACTTGGATGCAGGCCCATACGTAGTCACTGTCAGCTTCATCACCTGCCCAAAAATGCAGTTTTTCCACCGCATGTTCCATAGTATTTTCACTCCCCAATGCCATGGAATGTGTTGACATGAAGTAGAAATGCAATCACAAAATCTACCAGCATTGTGGAAGATCTGCTGGAGTCTAGAATACTTATTGAAGACAGGTAATGAAAATGTCCAAAGTGCTTGCCGTACAATTCAGGAGAATATTAGAAATAAAGATGGGATCCCACAAACTATGGAAGTCTTTTTTAATTTTTAACAGAAAAGGCCAAATAAAGGGAGACCATTCAAGGAAGAGGAAAATAACAATCACAAAAAGGGCTGAGAAAATTCGCTTTGGGACTATCTTGAGAAATAGGGCCTTCACTGGGTTAGAAAAGATTTTAAAACGTAGTCCCTAAGCAGGTTTATCAGAAATGGAATCAACTTTGTAAGATTGTATTCGGTTTAATGAAGAAATTAAAGGTGACCCCTCGGGGAAGTATAAAGAAGAGATTGGCAAATATATCAGTGAGGGAATAAAATGTAATACAATTAAATTAGAATAAAAACAGACTGAACCTGACACTGATTAAAAAAACTGGAAATATAAGTGATGAACATAGAAGGAATGTCCAGATATGTAGGAAGACATCCAGACTTTACTGGCCCTGGAAGGAAATATTGTCTTTACACTTTGCTGATATAGTTGTAGACTGCCAAACAAGCCCATTTTCAAATTGTGCTAAAATCCTGTTGATCCGCACTGTTGTGCTAAGGTTAAATATAATAGCATCAAACAATGTTTGTCCGTTCTCACTTCCAGATTATCTGGATGATACAGTAGTTTGGCGAAGTGCAATTTTGATCACAAATGGTTGTTGACCAGGTTCTAAATGCAATAGGCAAGATAGGGTACCTAGGATATGATGTATATAAAATACTCCATACTATTATTAATGTGCAATCGTTTAAATTTGATGGTTGGGGTGTTGGAGCCAAACGAAATGAAACTGAAGGAATTGTTATGAGTTCACGTTGCAGCCTTAAACACCTAGATAAAGCTGAAGAGGGAATTGTCAGATCTAAAATGGAGTCTGGTAGATGAATATACACAGGTGCAATGAAAAAGAGTACTGATAGGACTGTAAAACACGATTGGAACTCGGAAGCAGCTGCAGTTCACCTTGTAAATGTGATGGCTAAACCTTGTAATTCCTGATATAAATGGTTTGTGAGTCTTGTGGAATATTGCAGGCATTAAAAGAAACTGGGGCTTCTTGAAATAAGAATTGACAGAAAATCGGATTACAATAGCAGCCGTACAAAAAACAAGGGAAACTGAGAATGTGGAATTTGAGGATTGTCTGGTTTATGATAAGGCTGCAAAGGCAAAGTTCGGATGTCCGGAAGCAGAAATTATGTTAATTGTTTTGGTAAAAACAGTCTTAAAGAATGAGAGAATTTTAAAAGAATTTACCAAATTAGTTACTGTGACAACCTCGATACAATAACAGCTCTGCTCAGGGTGCCCCCAAAAAGTTAATAGTAGTAACATCTATCCCCCCCACCACCAGATCAACATCAGGAGCTTTCAAGGGATTTTAATTTCTTTCTCCTGAAATCAATGACAATTAGAGCTGTAAATTGGCTGTGTATTCCGTGTCAAATGCTCACAAATTGTAAAGCAGACTATAAGGGAAAAAACCTGTGCCTTATGTAACTTACAACTTCACCATAATAAATGGAACAATGATTAGCACTCAACCAGCAATAAGTACATATGGAATGGTAAACCAACATCTATTGATTTTCCAGTCAATTCTACTAAGCATTTTTCCTTGTAAAATATTTGAATGTGGGTAGTTAGACTGATAGTGATCACAACCCTTTATTGTTTATATTGATTACTCTGCAAGGTATAGAGAAATCTGTCATGGCATAATTGCCAAGAAATCCACTGTAAGAATGCTAACATGATTATTTGGTCATTAAAATGAATACAGCAGGCGAAGCGGAGCTGGCGTTGGCAGGATTGTCCCGAGACTCGGACCAGGGAGGGGTCACCCCGGAACAAATAGGGGCGGCGAAACTAGCACACGCGGAAACACTCCGGGACCTACGGAAATATAACTTCCGTCTATATGCAACCCGGGCACACAAGGAAGGTAATAGGGCGGGCGCCCTCCTAGCATGGATGGCCAAACAAGACATGACTTCGCAGCCCATCACGGAGCTGCTAGACGATACAGGTAGACTCCACTACTCGCAACCTGACATCCCCAACATATTTCGCACCTACTACACTGGCATATACCGCTACCCTGAACCAGCGCCACACGCCACACTACAACATTTCCTGGGCACACACGGACTCCCCACCATATCCCCAGAAGATAAAAGAGATTTAGATAGCAAAATCACAGCTTCAGAGATTAAACATGCCATTGGGCCCCTCGCACGAAAGAAATCACCAGGGATGTATGGGTTCCCGCTGGAATACTATAGCAAGTTTAAGGCCCAGATAGTGCCCCATCTCGCGCTTATATATACGGAGGCCCTGTCAACAGGGATCCTACCCGCATCGTTCCGGGAATCCATTATGGTGACATTTTTAAAACCCCACAGGGACCCCACGCACTCATCCTCGTACAGACCCATTACACTGCTCAACGCGGATTGTAAAATCCTGGGGAAAATATTGGCCGACTGGTATGGTCCACTCATACCCACCTTAATTCACCCCGACCAATGCGGATTCGTACCTAGGCGCAACACCTCCCATAATCTGAGGAGGCTCTTCCATATCCAGGATAGAGTAAATGACAGGTTCCCTGGGCAGCATGCCTGATATTCGATCTAGAAAAGGCGTTTGACACACTGCTGTGGTCACACCTGTTAGCGGTCCTCCAGACTCTGAATTATGGTCAGATCCTGGTGGTGTATACGCCGCTCCTTTACAGAGGACTCACCTCTAGAGTCAGAATCGGCAAGCTAATTTTGGATCCCTTCCCAAATGAGAGAGGTACCAGGCAGGGGTTCCCTCTCTCCCCCCTCCTGTTCGCGCTAGCGGTCGAACCTTTAGCCGTATGGCTTCGGCAGGAGGGCGAAGCCTGGGAGATCCCGATATCAGGGAGGACGCACTGCGTATCCTTATACGCTGATGACTTGCTGATCTAGGTCCGTGACGTGACAGGATATCTAACCCCAATTTGGGATACTTTGCAAGCCTTCGGCACTATCTCAGGGCTTCGGATCAACTGGAAAAAGTCGACTGTATACCCGCTAGGTCCCCATCTGGCAACGCACACTGTCACGCTGGGCACCCAATCGTTGCATTGGAGCGGAGCAGCCCCCCAATCCCCGGCGGACTTGTGCGATGGCAAGGTGGTGGCTGGTCTACGGTCGGCAGTGGCCTTCTGGAAAACTCTGCCCTTGGCGCCATTGGTCGTGTAGCCCTAGCGAAAATGATAATGGTACCCAGACTGCTTTATCACTTTACCAATCTCCCGGTGATCCCACCCCTGTCTTTTTTCCAGGAACTGGACACCTTGCTCACAACTCTCATATGGGGTATCAACCGTCACAGAGTAGCGCTCAGTAAGTTACAGTTACCCACCACGGAGGGAGGCCTAGGAGCCCCATCATTTGAGTCATACTTCCTGGCAGCGCAACTTCAGTGGCTGTCCCATTGGGCAGCAGAGCGAAATGTAATGGAAACTACTACAGAGGCGGGCAGGATATCTCTCCCGGTCATCAGACGAATGCTCCTACCGGGCACCAAACCGTCCCGCACCCACCCGATCCAGGTATCCATAGCACGCAAGTGTATGATGCGTATTCACCGACTGTCCAAGGGCAAGCCACTCTACTCCCCACTGCTACCGTTGGTGGGTCTCCCGCGAGGCGGCCTAGATAGGAGCGGTGAACAAATGGGGAGCGACGGAGGAGGAGCGTTTGCGGGACGAGGAAGTAAAGGGAATGCATAAGAACCCCATATCCCTAGAATGGGCGCAGCTGCTCATACAATTTAAACAAGGAACGACCCCAGAAGACACACCGGAGCCATCTCCCCCTCACACCCTGGTCTCTCCGCGGCACCCCACCCAATCGCCAGATGCATAGGTCCCCCGCACACAAGGCGGAACAGTTCGAAAGTTGGCCTCTCTCGGAATTGGGGCCCACTACCACGGGCGGATTGCCCCTCACCCCTCTTGCCCGGGTGCCCCTGGTAGCCCCCCCTGCTTTGTTACTTAGCCCACTGACCTCGACGCCCTCCACAAACAGTACCTCATGATCCCGACCAGCCCACCACACTCGTTTAGCAACACTCGCAACACTAGGAAAAGTTTCCCCCACGGTTCCAAGTTATTAGATACTAATCAGAAGTTCCAAAACCGACGCACATTCCCTAGTTAGTATCAGTCTCGAGGTTACAGGTTCATAACAACTCACACGGGGATGACACTCACAAATACCTCCGACAGCACGCAATCCCATGACTACGGAATCGAGGGCCCTACTATATTACATCCAACTCCCCAGTTTTGCACATCAGCGGACCCTCGGATACCGCGCATCTGGCCGAGATCACGACTAAATGTTACGGAAGAACACTTTATGTACTTCTTTTGATTGCTGTGTAACCCTATAATGTGTGGAATAATTGATATTCATTTACTGTATTACCCCCCTTGGGGGCTTGAAATGTAAAACCTCAATAAAAAAATACAACCAAAAAAATGGGGAAAAATAAAAAAATAAAAAAAATGAATACAGCAGAGAGACAAAAGGATTACTTTCACGATTCACAGTTCATATACTACAAATTAGAGTGGAGGATTATAATAATTTCATAAAAATCATAAGACTTTATGTTGCTAATATACTAAACAAATAATAAGAGATCCACTCATAAAAATGTAAAGGAAATTATGCAGGAAGGAGATCAGGAAAGCAAATTGGGTGCTAAAAGATTTTAAATTTTGATGCAAAGGACCAATGATTCAATGGATGTTTTTATGTTTGTTTTGCCTAATTGGCATAATACTGAAAACAAATAAATTAATTAATAAATACATTTCATGTGGTTGTGCATCCATACAGTCATTGGTATATGTTGTGGCAGTGACAGCTGGTATTTACTGGCGGTGGGGGGTCGCAGGGGGGCAGAGGGGGATGGAGTAAAAATAAAAAAAACACTTACCTGTCTGCCGCCACCTCCTCCTCCTCTCGGTCCTCTTTGCCCGAAAGGCAGGAAGCAGGAAACACAGGGGTCCCAGCCACCCGATAACCAATAGCAACACTGCAATGCAATGTTGTGATTGGTCTGAGCACCATGGATCGGCGCTCAGCAGAGAATGGGAGGCTGGGTCTGTTCTCCGTGCAGGCTGTAATGCAGCCTGCGTGGAGAACATACAAAGTGCGCATGATGGTTTGACCTGCCCAAGAGGGCTGGCCAAAGCATCATGCGCACTAGGAGTGGGCAAACTACTCTTCCCCTGTCCTGCTCTGTGAGCAGAGCGACCCACCTTGTCCCTGCTGAGCAAGGATGTAAACATAAAATGATAATAACAATGAGTTATTATCAATTTATTTTTTACTTTTTGACCTTCTCAGTGGGGCGACCCTCCTCCACCTTAGTGGGATATTAAGAAGCAGTACTCTGAAAGGACTGATCGCAGACTGCATTATCGCCTTCTCTTGTTTCCCTATGGATGTCCCAGCAGCAGCAGCAACTGCGTATTTTGTGAACTGCGTTTACAGGTGTGATGGGGCTCTGAGAAAGCCACACCACCTTTCTGAATGTAAATGTTAGAGAGCTGTCGGTTGTCATTCAGTTTTACAGATTTTCCAAAATATGCAGCTTGAAAGATCATTAGCAACTCTTTCATATTTAATATTTCAAGGGACCAAAGGCAAGGGTGATAGAAAATGCAACTGAAATATTGCATAAATACCCTGTGTTTTATCTCCTAACAATAAACCTGTGTTGGATTTTTAATGGCAACCCCTTGTGTAAATAACTCGTTCCCTGTTTCTACGAGACATACTCATTTTGCAGCACATACCACTTCTTACAGCCAATTTAGGGATATGTAAAACATTGCATTATCAGCTGAATTAATTCCGAGTGATACGAACTGAAGGGGATTTGCAAATGTTAAAGATATGGCTCTGCTGGTAATGCATTTCTGGACACATCAGAATGGAATACAGACTATTGGGAACAAATCACAGATATGCAGAGGGCCGCCCAGTTTTTTAAGGAAAGAGAATGCGGTCAATGTCAAATGGCATGATGGTCCTTCATCAAATAATCTTTGCATGGGCTCAGAGGGCATGTTTTTGTAAGCATCATTGTAAAATACAGTCTGAGCAAAGCAGGGGGATCAGTGCTTAATTTGTAAAATATTAAGTGCAGGTGCTCCAAAAACTTTTTAGGAGCCGACACCCACTTCCCCCGTCTCCACCTACTTCCTTCACTGACTGACGAAGTACACTTTCCCAACTAGACAAAGCTAACAATGTCGAACAGCACAGTGCCAGACATCACTGACTCACTCTTTCAGAGCTGGCATTAGCACAGGTGGTGCCCAATGCAACACACTTTTTGGTGCCCCCACCCCCCCACCCCTCCAATGACCTCCTTCTACATGGATTCCCTTACTACCACTCTCCAACTATGCCCCTTATCTCTCCATTATTCCTCTCTCACAAACATTTCATTTGTTTTTATAGTGCTGTCATATCGGTGCAGGGTGTCAGAGCACTTTATACCACAGACACATTCAACAGAGACATTGAATCACTCTAGGAAATGTTAAATAAACAATGAGGATTACAGGGTGTAGGATCACATCATCCGTACTGGCAGGCAGTATATTGTAAAAGTGGTCTGGCAAAGCACTCATGATATAAAATCTGCCACAGTAATTGGGGGTTGTCTTTACTAATAAGAATGCATTTCTACCCAAACTAACTAACAACATTTTTTTGGCCAGTGTGTGGCCTAAAAATAATTCATTATTGGAAATTATGAATTGCAAGTAACCAAAGGGTATCAGTTACAAAAGCACTAACCCACTGAACTATTCACATAAAATACGATTTTGTGATATGCAAAATACACATTCTTTGAAGCATACATGTTAGCCCCCTGTGCTACTGGTGAGTTAAAACTTGCACTAAACAAAACTCTGATCCCTCTGCAGCAGGAACATTATCACCACGTTGTCTTGACCTACCAAGGAGTCACTGACAGTGGTGGGTAAATAATGCCTGCTGCCTCGGGATGGTTGATGTAGCTGTAGTCTGTGGAGTCACTGACCATGACTGGCATAGCTCCCAGCAACCCTTCAAGAGCAGGGGAGGGCAGCACATGTCAAGAAGGTCACGGATGTTCCTTACTTGAATTTCTCCAGGGGCAGTAGCAATTCCTTGTGGCTCGGGCTGGCTGCACTAGGAATCAGTAATGAAAACATCCTGCTTCGATCAACAGGAGTGGGCGCCTTTTATGTAGGAAAAAAGAAAGCCGCGCTGAATCCACTTGATCTGGGCCCGACCTGCACAGAGCAGATTCTGTCTCCGCCTCCAGGTGAGAATGCACCAGATCCACTTGTCCTAGAGGCTGAGGTCGGTCCTCAACAAGGCAGATTTTCTCTTCTATATCCGGTGCCAGCCATTTCGAAAACAATGTGTCAAAGACACACTTCAAATCCCCTTAGGCCATCACATTCACCTGTGAACTCCGAGGCAGTTAAATCAAATTTATGGATGCACAGCAGTGCTTTCCATATTTAATTGTGTGCAGGCGGCTTCATTGTGCATGCAGTTTGGCTAGATGTAAGTGCGTGACTAATACATTTTAGTGTGGTGATGCGGACACCAGCACTAAAATGCATTAGTCAAATCCCTAATGGGTGTTACTTGGCAGGGCTGCCCAATGCCCAGTGAGGGAAAATACAACAGCCCTGGCCCTATTAAATAAGTGCCGGTGCTGAGCACTGGAAGTCACCAGCACAAATTAAGCACTGCTACTCACATAAAACACCTTGTGAATGTGCCCAGAAAATGAATGCGTAATTCACAACAAGGGCCTGATACACAAAGGTAAACATACACTTTTGTGTAAGCTTACTTTTTTAATGTATTCAGTAACTACGAGTTAATAGTAAGTTTACGACTGTGGATAGTCCACAGTTGCGGCAGAGAACGCTGCACATAAAAAGACAGAAGAGGTCTCCACTGATGAGTGTGTACAGTCATAAACTTACTACTAACTCGTTGTTGGTGATTACCAAAAAATCTTAAACTTAAGCAAAAGTGCATGTTTAAACTTAAACTTACACAAAAGAGAAAGTTTACCTTTGTGAATCAGGTCCATAGACATGAGTAAGTTACACATAGTCATAAAAAAGCTTAGTGAAACTGGCCAGTTGTGTTTTACTTCTCCCTCTTCTCTTTGATTATTGTCTTTACTTTGCTGTTCCTTATTTATTATATCTTTTTATGGAGTGCTAGTACTTGCAGCTTTGGTGCAGCAGTAGGGAAGAAAAGATGTGGTTCGGTGCAGGATGGTCCAGCGTTTTAAGAACGGCGGAAAGCATGGCCAGCAGACACCAAAAAAGAGCCTATAAACGCTGGAGAAGTGGTGAGCAGGAAACTGCAGGCGAAGGGGGCTGCAAAGAGATTAAAACTCTGGTGCAGCAGATTCAGACTCGGCTGACCACAAGTCACACCCTCTGCTTCAGGCATTGCAGGCATCTAGGGTGCAATGGGGCTCCCACCCTTGAGGGATCTCCATTCAGTCTCAGAACTAGGAATATCTGTGACATTTGGGAGTCTCCGGTGTTCCCCAACACATTCTGCATGGATTCCCCATCGAACTGAGATACGTCACAGCTTTTCGAGTGTCCTCATCCTAGCGTGTGATGTGATTCATGCACGATTGTGAAATATGAGTTTAGGAAATGTAACGCACCGGAAATGGCAGGGCACGCACCCACAAGAACAACCACAATATGATCGATCATAAATGTTCAACTTCAGAACTATATTGCAAATTCGGTCAGGTGAGGCATGTCAAACCGAGGCCCTTTGGAAGGACGCTGGCCTATTGCTTTCTATTTTTCTGTATTTTAAGACACATCTCTTGAGGGGTTTCCTCACACCCCAAAACACAAGCATCTGGCTCGGTAGTAGCAGCTCACCGAGACAGGAAACCCGCAAAGCTACCTTCTGGCAGCTGCACAGACAGTCTATACTGACATCAGTCGAGGGAAGGCGCAGGGCAAGATGTCAGTAGTTTACATAAGAACCCTTTACTCCGGAAGTTTCTTCTATGAGACCATTTGTGTGTCTACTTATGAATTTTGACACACGACAGGTCTGAAATGAAAACGCCCTTCGTAGTTGAAGAGGGTGGATCTATGACCGTGGGCGTGGTTCTCAAAGTGTGTTAAAAAGGAGAAGTTCTATTTCCCAGACATTTTTTATCGTTTGTAGAATCACTGCCAAATAAAACTATTATGCACTCTGTCCTACTGCTGTTTCAATTTGCTTCAAGGGGCAAGTATCACACTGTAATGTTCGAGGCCGCATGTATGCGGTCTAGTCTTCCGCGCCTCAGGCCGCGTGGCTACGCGAGCGTGTGACGTCACACGCTCGGATATAAAATAAAGGAGGCGTGGCCGGGGCAATCGGTCCGGACCACGCGCAAGACCAAATGCGTGTCCTGAGTGTTCTAATTGCCGCAGCGCTCATGCCATCGTGCGCCTGCGGCCCATGAGCACCACGCTGGCGACGAGGGGTCGTGAACCCATGCTGTGCCCCCGGTACCCGCCGCGCCCCTCAGACACGAGCAGCAGCGCCGCTATTGGGGCCCGGAGGGCTAAGCCATTAAGAGGAGACCCCGCACCAAAAGCTCTCCAGCTGGCGGCGGAATGCAGTTGCGCCGCCCCACACCACGTGCCTGAAACAAAACCACCGGCACGACAAGAGCGCCGCGGACGCGCCCAGAGCACCAGAGTGTGCCGGCTATTCCAGAGGCCCAGGAGGTCGACGCTCCGACCGGTGGGAGGCCCTGAGAGGAGACATCCACGGCCGGGCCAACGCCACATCCGGCACCAGACAGCGGGGACCTCGTGCTGAAGAGGAGAGGTCAGTGCCATCACGGCCTAGGCCCCTGAGGGCCGACACTGCGTCGCCAACACGAAATCGGGGAAACCCTGATCACGCCCCTGCGCACGTGGCTGCCCGCCTAAAGCCACACTCATCGAACCACTCCACTAAGGAAGGCCGCTAGCGGTGAGCCAAGCCCTGCATTGTGCCCGCATGGCATCCATACCGGCAATTGAGCCGTTTGTCGTGGATGGTGCACCAGCATCCCTTGCACCTCGGTGGAAGGACTGGATGGCTCGTCTGCACATATACTTCGAGGGGGCAGGCACAGCCAGGGAACGCCGCAGAGCCTTACTTTTACATCTGGGTGGGAAGGATATCCACAGAATCTACAAGACGATCGTGGAGGCTACCCCAAAGACTTACCTCACGCTCCTCAATGCCCTCAATGCACACTTTGAACCCATGGCCAGCAAAGACTAGGAGAGATTCATTTTTCGCCAAGCAAGGCAAGGAGCAGAAGAATCACTTGACGCATTTCATGGTAGGCTGAAAGAGCTAGCCAGCACGTGTGGTTTCCGCGACGAATAAGAGGAGATACGTGGACAGATAATTCAGGGGTGCTACTCCTCCAAGCTGAGAGTCACCATCCTACGGGAAGATGGCAAACCTCTGGCGGACATCCTCAAATTAAGACTCTCCAAAGAACTATCGCAGGCCAGAGCCTCGCATATGGAGGCCGCACTACACCGCCCCATTAAAGCAGAGCAGGTCAATACGGCAGAACAAGTCAATGCCGTCAAACCAAAAGTGCGCCAGTATGGCGGGAAAAAAACGCAACAAAAACGCAGGGAATGCGGATACTGCGGAGGCCAGCCCCACCACGCCCAAGACTGCCCGGCAAGAGGGAGAAGATGCAGTTCATGCGGTCGGATGAACCACTTTGCAGCTGTGTGCAGATCCACCAAGCCAAAGAAAGAGACGGCACCGTTATAGTGGAAGATCAAGACAGTGAAGACATGGACGACGACACCGGTAGCTATCCCGTCCATTACGTATTCACCATTGACCAACCCCAGTGGAAGAAACGGCGTCTCCCGAAGTGCCGCATCAAGATACATCAATAGGACGTAGGGGCCACAATTGACACTGGAGCATCCATCGAATTAATGGCAGCCAACGTGTACAACCAGCTCAGTACCAAACCACCGTTGTGAGCAGCGAAGATCAAAGTATTCGCATACGGGCAGAAAACGCCGATCCCGCTAATAGGATGCTTCCAGACTGAACTCCAGCACCAAGACCTGAGAGTCCTGACGACGGTTTACGTCACCAAAGAGTGCAGTGGAATGTTGATTAGCGGGCAGGCCGCAGAAGAGCTCAGACTGATATCATTCGCTATGGCGGTACTGACCGAAGAACTAGACACCATATTGGAAGAGTTCGAAGACACTTTCCAAGGCATCGGGTGCCTAAAAGGGAAGGAGGTGTCCCTCCACATCGATCAGTCGATCCAACCAGTAGCCCTCAGGCACAGAAGGAAAGCGTTCCACCTGAGGAAGAAAGTAGAAGAAGAACTGGAGTCCCTCGAGCGGCAAGGCATCATCGAGAAGGTCAGCAGGCCCCCCCCGTGGGTATCCCCAATTGTGGTGGCACGCAAACCAAAGCAGCCGGGTCAAGTCCGCATATGCGTGGACATGCATCTTTCCAATGCAGCAGTCAAAAGGGAGAGGCATCTGACCCCCACGATCGACGACATTTTGGGAGAGCTGAACGGAGCCCGATGGTTCTCAAAGATGGACCTCCGCTCAGGCTATCATCAACTGCCCCTTCATCCAGACTCCCGTTACATAACTACATTCTCTACCCATGTGGGCCTCAGACGATATCAACGTCTCAATTTTGGCATCTTAAGTGCCGCTGAAGTCTTTCAGAACACTATCAGAGAGGTCCTCAGCAGACTCCCGGGGGTTTTGAACGTCAGCGACGACCTGTTGATCTACGCCAACTCCGTTGAAGAACATCATCGTAGACTACGAGGCGTGCTGCAGAGGATCAAAGATGCCGGCCTGACATTGCACCGGGAGAAGTGCCAATTCCTGCAAAACAAAATCTGTTTTTTCGGCTACACCTTTTCAGATCAAGGGATAGCCCCAGACCCAGACAAGGTAAAGGATGTCCAAAACGCACCGGCCCCCTCCAACATATCCGAGATGAGGAGCTTCTTGGGCATGGTGAACTTCTGCGGAAGGTTCGTACCAGACCTATCGAACCTCACCAGGCCTTTCCGAGAGCTGACCAAGGCCGCTACCCCCTGGCAGTGGGGCGAAGAACAAGAAAAGGCGTTCCGAGACACCAAAGCAGCCATATCAGCAGACAGGACACTGTCGTACTTCGACCCAGCCAAGCCCACCAACATAGCAGTTGACGCCAGCCCGTATGGCCTAGGGGCTGTACTCACTCAACGTCAGGGCAATGACGAGTGGGCCCGATCGCTTACGCCAGCCGCTCCCTGACGGACACGGAACAAAGATATTCACAGATAGAGAGGGAGGCAATTGCGATCCACTGGGCGTGCAGACACTTCCACGTTTACGTGTATGGGCACCCCGATCGAAAAGTGGATCCTCCAATTACAAGAGTAAGATTATCAAGTAGAAAACAGGCCAGGAGCTACGAATCCCGCATACTACCTCTCTCCAGACACCCCCGCGCTGCCACAAAAGGGGAGAAGGATGACACCGAGGTGACGGAGGAATACGCGAGGATCGTGCTAGAAAAGTCGAGACCTCTACCCATGAGCCTGGACATGATCATCAAAGCTACTCGGGATGAAGAAGTGCTACAACTGGTGGCGAATGCCCTAAGGTCCAACGACTGGCGACCGATCCAAGCTTCCCTGGGCAAACGAACACCGCAAGCCAGGACCTCACTCGAGGCACTCCTGAGGGTAAAAGAGGAGCTATCTGTTGACCACCAAGGATGCCTACTGAGGGGACCGAGGATAGTGATGCCAACAAGTCTGGCCCAGCAAGCCGTGGAACTAGCTCACTGAGGGCACCAGGGCATGGTAAAGACCAAGAGTAGACTCCAAGCCAAGGTATGGTTCCCCGAAATGGACACCATGGTGGAACAGCTGGTCAAAACGTGCACATGGTGCCAAGCGGCCGGACAACCCGAACGTCCAGCCCCAGTCATCACTGAAGACGGCCCGCAGAGACCGTGGGAGAGTGTCAGCGCGGATTTCGGGCACCTACCAGCCGGGAGATATGTACTTGTCATCATCGACGACTTCACCAAGTACCCAGAAATCGAAGTGGTTGAAACCCAAACAGCCAAGGAAGTCATTGCAAAGTTCGTAAACACAATAGCGAAGCATGGCATCTTTGAGACCGTCAAAACGGACAATGGACCCCCTTTTCAAGGACAAGAGTTTGCCGAGTACCTCCAAAGCTGGGGGATCCATCACCGGAAAGTAACCCCTCACTGGCCTCAAGCCAACGGGGAGGTAGAGAGGTTCATGCGGACACTGAACAAGGTCATAAGTACAGCCCATGCGGAGGAAGCCCCCTTGGAGAAAGCAATATACAGTTTCTTACGAGAATACCACCTGACACCCCACCGAACCACGGAAGCGGCGCCAGGTCCCTCTGCCATCGGGTGAGTGGTCAGGGACACCCTCCCCAATCACCCCAACTGGACACCACACCGAGCAGACCGGCAGGTAACCATCTCCAACTGAGCCCGGTCCAACGACTACGCCAGTTTCTGGCGCAGGGCCAAAAGGTCGGAGATCCAGGAAAGAGACCGAGTGTACGTGAAGGACAGATATTCGGGGAGCAAGTTTCGACTCCCATTTAAACCCAGGCCGTGGACGGTAGTGCGCCGGACCGGCACCTTGGTAACCGCCCAGCAAGGACCGGAAACAGTCACACGCAACGTGTCCTTTTTCAAAAGGGCTCACCCCGACACTGTGTGCCCCCCTGAACTGGAGCGGGAAGAAGAGACCTCCAGCCAGGCGGAGGGGCTGGACGGACCCGAGAGCAGTAGTCAAGAGGTCCTGAGTGAGACCGCGGAGGCGAGTCCCTCGACAGCTGGGACCCCCAGACTCAACACCTCCCGATCTCCAGCTACTCCTTGAGGTGCCCGAGGTTCCCCGCCGGTCACCCCACTGAGGGCCCCCGCCAGATGAGAAGCCACGGGGTACAGTCTGCGGAGGAATCCTGTACCGTCCTCCCCAGCTAGCGGACTTTGCAGTGGGGTAACCCTGGACCACCTACCCTCCAGACTGGTAATTGGCCGGTTGGCCCTGTTTTCCATTTCCTTAGACTATTGAGTAATTTGTGTTGAGTTTTTGTTGATCAAATAAAGGTTAGAAGGAATGTTCAAGGCCGCTTGTATGCGGTCTAGTCTTCCGCGCCTCAGGCGGCGCGGCTACGCGAGCGTGTGACGTCACACGCTCGGATATAAAATAAAGGAGGCGTAGCCGGGCCAATCGGTCCGGACCACGCGCAAGACCAAATGCGTGTCCTGAGTGCTCTTATTGCCGCAGCACTCATGCCATTGTGCGCCTGCGGCCCATGAGCACCACACACACGATGTTTGATGATAGTTGATTTTGTGTAAGCCTGCAGCACTGGAGACAATGCCCGTGAGTTCTTGAGTGCTATTGTTACTGATATTTGTTTAGTGCCCTTCTGAACTAATGTGGTTTCCCCATGCTTTTTGTGCATCTTACCACTTGGTTGTAGCCTGACCGCATGCATGCATGCATGTTGTATTTATGTCTGCGGCGCCTGCCAGGCCCTGCCTCACCTCATACTGCTTAGGTTGCTGCACAGCGACGCTTTATTTCTTTAACTGATGTTGATTTGGCCTACTACGAGGCCCTGCGTCACCTGGTGCCTACTCCTAAAGACTCGCTTCAACGTGGCCAATGTCATCCAGGTCGCCTTTGCGCTCTCAGAGACTTTAAAGGCGGCGGCCATGATTGGTCCACGATGACTCGGTGCCGGTACTGGGTGAGGTGCAGCCGTGCGAGTATGCTGGGGCATGGCAAAGCAGCAAATGCTCGCGCAATCTGAAAAACTCAGCGCCTACTGCTCCACACAGCCCCAACCCCCGCAGAAGTCCAAAACATAGCCCTGCTCCGCCCAACTCAGTGTCCCGCCCACTGAGCTGCAGCGGCTTGGCCACCAGTGCCACTTCATTGAACAACAAGATTTGAGTCACTGGGAAAGAACTCGGAGTCAGAAACAACTAACATCAGTCATCAACAACACAACAGTACATAACACTACTCTGTAACAGTAACAGCAGCACTTATGGTACTTACGGTAGTGCAGCACTCACTCTGTGCCTCTAATTACTATCAAATCAATTACGTCCAATAAATGCGTGTAGACCAAGCCCTGATACCTAAGTGCTCGTGCTAAGCACCAGCAAAAATTAAGCACTGAGTGGGATGGAGCCTTACCAGCTACAATGCAGATACAGTTCTGCAGTTAATGATGCCACCTTATAGAGACACATCAATTTGCCATGTGAAATTAATCCCTGCCGAACAATTTTATGTAGGAAGATACATAATCAAGTTATGGGGAGGGGCCACAGCCCTGATGGGAGCTGCGAATGAGCTCCCACAAAGGCCAAGCTATCTGACCCCTGATAGGTAAACTGGTTTCTTTTAGGAGTCACTATTTTTCCTTTGGTAGCATCAATTAAGGAGAAAGTCTTTGCTCAGATAAATGTGTACAATGAATGACAAATAATCGAACCACCTCTACAGTAGAAAAAGAAATAACTAACACAATAACAAAGATAACATATCTAGTTAAAAAACCTAAATTACTAAAAATCCATGAAAATGAAGACAATCCGAGGCAGCGATCAAAAGTTGTTTACTGGAAATTCATTGTAAACATTTTGGTTAAAAAACCTCTCTCTTTTGCCCTATCAAATATTCTCTCAACACGGCTATAAAGGAGCAGCATTGCGCACGTTTTTGGCACTGAATTTTCATATCAACTTTATCGGGTGAAAAATGTCTTTTGATAAAATATTTTGGCCTTTTTAAATGTCCTCCCTTGCAGTAATATTACTCACCTTCAAAAGAAATGTTGTTGCTAAATAGTACCTGTATGTTGTTAACAAACGTCAGAATCTTTAATACTGACCATGCAGACACCATTCCATGCTTTTCGGTTGCAGAGGGCTCCCCATAATTTCAGTGCATCGCAACAGCAAAATGACCCGTACAGTCTGATCCTTTCCATTTCTCTGCAGGAGCAGGAGCTTGCTCTGGCCCCCGGAGCTACTTTACTCCCCATCCACAGGTTCCACAAGGGCAAACCGGTACCACTGGCAAAGAGCTACACTTATATTCCCCAGGTGGTTAGCAAAAGGCAATTGCACCTAGCTCTGAAACAGCTTTCTGGATAATTGACTTGAGACAGGGCTGAAAAGATCTTTTTCCACCCAGACAGGAAACATCTTAGCCCAGCCAGGTAGGAATCATTCAGTGCAGCAAACAGGAAAGAGTTCTTTTCTTCTCTTGTTCCAGGCATATTTTTACTGGGAGTGGGTGAAGGAGGTCATCTCGAAGTGTAATACTGTTCGCTGGTTAGTGATGACCTATTAGTGAATAGGACTAAAACTCCCTAGTATCTACCTTCCACCCCATGCTACATTGTAACCCAGTTCCTTTTCTAAGATAATGCTTTAAGCAAAAATCAATTTTAAAGTTACCTTCACCACTCAAGCTACCATGGAAGGCATTCCCTTAGCTTTTGCCGGCCTCTTCAGATCTCCAAATTCTCCCCCACAGTGGCTCAGTTACTCAGAAAAGTGCCACGGAAAGTCTTCTCCAAGTTCCCATGGACTATATACACCACGTGGTGTTTGGCCTGTGGATGTTTACCAAACTCAATGGACGAGGGTGCTGGGAGGGCTGTTTACAGGCATATGTGTTCAGATAGACCTGAAGGCTAATCGTCTTTCCATTTTTTATTTTTTCCCCCGGAGTTTTATATAGCGCAAACTTGACCCAAAGGTATCGGTTATGAGAACACTTTAAGTGAGCACCAGTTTCTTACACAAGGACACATTCATTTTTGTTAGGCACAGGGAGATGAAGTGATTTGCCCAAAATCAGAGGATGTTGTGTGTCATTGCTGGGACTCGAACTCAGGTCCCCGGATTTGAGATCGACCGCCCTAGCCCTTTGGCTACATCCTCTCTCCATTAAGCTATTGTGTGATCTTCTTTAAAGTATCTTTCTTATCCACATATGTTTAAATAGGGGTGAAAACTAGGAAGACAACCACAAAAGTGAATGCCCTTTTGTTAAGCACTGCATGTTGGCATGAGAGACCATATTTAACATTTCCAAAGTGGATTACGCCCTTGAGGTAATAAAAATGTGACCATTCTAAAAATCCTTTGCTGTTGGATATCCTATACTCTGCAAGTGTAGTTCTAATTTAATATTCCTACCAAATATTATGGAATAAATGTTGTAATTTCTGTTATGCACTTTGCTATTCCTGGTGTGCACCATAGCTAGCAAAATATACTTTCTAAAAGCACATGTTACATTGTAGGATGCTTGCAGAAAACTTTGTTCCTTCACTCTGACAACCCTTATCTATGTAAATATTGTGCATGAGTAAAGTTGACTTACCAAAGTGCAGATGTGGGCACTTTAGATGAAAGGTATTTTTTGTATTAATAACTTTATTAAGTTTTGTAAGCACATAACACGTACGAAGATCACTTCAATCGACACATCTCCATCATCAGAGAGCAAATTATTAAGAGCATCTAGCAGACCTATCACATTTATTCCACAGTGTCCAGAGATCAGCCAGTCAGGTAAAGCTTCAAAGTGTTTAGATAAACCAATCCATACCTGCTTCTCCCCACCATTTGCTCCAATTCTTAAAATATTTGGCAGGGCAGCCTCTAGCCTCATACACCGGTTTCTCCTGCTGTGCTCATCAGTCTACTCCTCGCCGCCATTGGGGGGTTTGTTGGAGGTGCTGTGGACTTGGGCGGCTATGTCCCTTTCGGTTACCATGGTTGCTGTGCCCAACAGGGCCCTGTCTGCCCTCGTACCTCTAACCTTGTCCAGTATCCCCAGCAGCAATTATGTTGGGAAAAGGTTTACTTCCCAACCCAGTACTATGTAAAGTTCATCCACCACCACCTCCCAAAATATTTGAATGCTGGGACACTCCCAAACCAGGTGATAAAATTTGTGGTGGTTTGGGAGCATCTAGAGTGTGACAGGAGGGCCGCTTTGTGTAGACGATCTGGAGTGAGATATGTACAGTGAATATAATACTTTTGGACCAGTCTTAGTCTTAGAAATCGTAAGGACCCTGGGTGCCATCAGGGCATCTCTCTATCATTGTCCTCCAGAGGGCCCTCCCACTTGGAGGTATTTGTGGAATTGAGTAGGGGAGTTTGTATGTGGAATGTAGATCTTGAAAGGAGCGCATGTGCATCCCAGCCCAGACAACTCCCAACAGTCAATTCCTGCTTCCCAACTGAAACCCTCTAAGGCGACATCTCGCCAACCATTTGCTATGCCACAGGGGAGTTTGTTGTGTGAGTGTGGATGTACAGCCCGTGTGAGTCAGTACCGCCCGTCTGCCGAGAAACACCATACGAGTCACATCCGGCAATGAGGTGGGCATCGTGTCCCTGTATAAAATGGCCATCAAGCTGGAGAAGCCCATAGCAGCAAATTCAACCCTAAAAAAAAAACCTGTATGCAGGTGAACTAGTCATTTATGATGATTAATTGTGAAGCTAGGTAGTAAAAGTATATGTCTTTAACATGCATACTGTCTAAAAGAGTCAACGACGTTTCGATCTATACCGAGGTACATAGATCATCATCAGGATGGGAAAAATAAGCACGCCTGAAAATTACACTGCCTGTTTGGCGAGTGCGAGGACTGGAGCTCCCAGTGTTAAGGGAATAGTACGGGTGTGCTAATTAGTTTGGGTACGGTCAGAACCCATACTCAATGATTAGGGACATAAGGTAAAATGACCGGTGCCTTCCACTGCAAGGATACCGTGACGGCAGGTCACCCGGGCCAGCCGCAGGGGGACCGTGATGTCAGCTGAAGAGCGGGAGCGCTGCTGCCAGAATCAGCGAGATGGAGAGCGGAATCGCTGCTGCCAGAATTGGCGGTCATTCTGGCAGTGTAATTTTAAGGTGTGGTTTTAGGCGTGCTTATTTTTCCCGTCCTGATGATGATCTATGTACCTCGGTATAGATCGAAACGTCGTCGACTCTTTTAGACAGTATGCATGTTAAACACATTTCTAAAAACCTGTGCATTACTGTATATTTCTCTAAAAAGCTTGCCCTCACGATCCATGTATTGGCGATAAGCTCTTTTGTTGTGCCTGAAAATGTTTGGTTTCATTGTTATTGTCTCTATGCGTCCCACTCTATGGCGTTCTGTCTTGAACTTTAGTACTCACCTTTTGTATTTATTAAATCCAACAATGTCCGGCTGGACATAGTGAATCAATATAGTACTGATTCTGGTCTATATTAATTGTTTTTGGCATAATTTATTGAAGGACCCACTGTTCCCAATAACTGTCTTCAGTTTATGGCCTGCACCGTGGGCCCGCACTGCTACTTGCTCCCCTCGTCAGGCTCAGCACTGCTCGCACAGGGCTGCCATTTTGGGCTGCATCTATTTGGAACCTCTAAGCCCAGCAGCTTCCCTCACAGGCTGCAGACAAGCCTCCAGCACCACAGCAGGAACAGATGATGTTGGGTGACGTTTCAGTCTGCCCTGGCAGCCAGGAGCACCCCGCACTGCAGGAGGATGGCGGCGGATGACAGAGAGGTCCGTAATACTCTCAGAGTGCGACCACCATCCTGACGCCCGAAGCCATGTGGAAAATTAATACAGTTTGGTGAACATTATCCACGCCATCTTGCCTCTTTCGAGTCCATTCGTGCGCGTAAGCGGCAGCCATTTTGAGCACCATGGCCTCCCTGCCCCTCGCTGATAGCCAGCGCGTCTCTCTCTCTCTCTTAACCTCGCAAGCACCCCCCCGCACGCTGACAACCCCCCCGCTCTCTCATGCCTTGGGTCATAAACCCCTCTTCAGCGCAGCTTCACCGCAGAACCCCATCCTGTTCCCAGCGCGACACCTCCCTTCATTCCTTTCATGGTCTCAGACCCTTTTGATGCAAACCCCCTTTTCCTGTGTCCCCGTTTGTCTTCCTTGTTCCCAGGCCACCACCTGGCCCTGCGGATACTGTTTATTACCCCGTACAGTAGGAAGCTTCCCCTCCCCATCAAAAGACCCTCGAGCCGATCAAAGCCCCCACCCTATGAGATCCGATCAACCCCATGCATTCCGTGAATCGGCGGAATGCCCTGCTGCGCGACAACCATCACCTGTTGTGACCGGGGTGGGGAATTCAACTGTAAATGTATGTGGGAACGGGCCTGAAGGGGAGATTCCGAGGATGTTCTTTCAAATATCAAAATGTTGCGAGAATGTGTTACGTGCAATAAAGGTCATAAAACCTAGTATAAGAGGCCAGGCCTCAGAGATGTGGTTAGAGCACCTCGTGACGATACTTGCTGTCTGAATTGATGTGTTCTCCTCCGGAGAGAATAAAATCCTCGTTTCCTGCCTTCCAGTCTCCAGCGCCTGCTTCTTCATTGATTAACATTGGTGGGTCATAGAGGCGATACCGCCGGGCAACATAAAAGGGTCTTTGGTTACTGGTTGTCTTTGAAACCCTTTTTAACAATTGGCGTCCCAAACGTGGGGCCCATCAGCGACTCGTGGATCCAGTGGGAGAGGTCCTGACGACAGAGTGAACGACTGCAACGATCGGAAGGTACCCTGTCCGATAGACCCTCGTCTGACAGCCGATCATCCGAATTTCACTGGTTCCGAACAGACCTCTCTCGAGTGATCTGCGGTCCTGACTGGGAACCATCAGGAGTGCCACGAGAAGTACGAAGAGAAGAGGACGATCGGGCGCTGGATTCGGAAAACAAGAAACTGTCCATGCGGTCCGGGTTAGGTCGTGTAAACACGACGAATTGCGAAAGTGATTGATAATTGAAAGTGATTGATAATTGATGAGAAAATACTAGTATTACTTTTTGTTAATTTATTTGGAGATTCACTGTCTGCAAACGGAGAAACAACAGGCTCTCCCTTTATAAACAGCGAAGGATAGGTACGCACCCGTCGGACCTATCTTTCTCCCCCACTGAACAATTGCCCCTCCCCCATTGATTAACTGTTATAGATTGTTTTCTGGAGATTCTCTGTCTGCAAACAGGGAAGAATAGGTCCCCTCTTTGCAGATAGTGAAAGGGTAGGTGACGCGAACCTTTGCGAGCCTACTTATTCTCCCCATTGACCATATTGATTTTTTATTTTTGACCTAACATTGATTGCTCAAGATTGGTTCATGAGGTATTCACTACGTGCAAACAACGTAGAATAGAAATATTCTGTCTAGTCTTTGCACGCAGCGATAAGATAGGTAGTGCTGACTATTATCCCATTGTGATCCGTCATGCCTGTCTTCTCCCCACTGGTTAGTAGCCTGTTTAGCCCGGACCGCTTATTAGAGATGAACCATCCGGCTCCGCTGGAAGGCACCCCTAATAAGGACATGTTCATGAAGCATGGATTGATCGCTATAGCCTATAGTGAGCTGTGGCATAAATATACGAAAAAGGATCGAGAAAGTCAGTGGCCACTGAGAGGATCCTTCGATCTTGACAAAATAGAAACGGTAGAAATAGCCCTTCGTAGGAATGAAACAACACCTATTATGCTCGATAGTCTCGGTATGTGGCGCAAAGAAGCCACACGACGAAGGGAAGGCGACGAATTCAGAAAAGGTGAAGGGACACGACGGACAACCCTCCAAACGTCTAGTAGGCAAAGGGAAGGGCCAGCGATGGCACAGTTCCGAGGAGTAGACATGAAAAGGGAACGGTGTAAAGGGATGTGCCGACAAGTCAACCCCGGGACACAACGACCCGAAGGTAATCCCCCGACACTATGCACAGGACGAACAGATTTAAAACAAAACCAATGTGCTTTCTGTAAATGTCTCGGGCACTGGAAAGCCCAATGCCCGACTCTGCAGAGCATAGGTAAGAACGGAGGGTCGACAGAAAGAACAGGCCGACAGAAAGGGAAAAGGCGCGAGATAAAAACCAATCAGACTAGTGCAGACAGGACAGATAGAACCACCCCGTTTGATTATGCTCGATGGCACAGATTTCGTCAGACCAATTTTAACGACATGTTAGAGTTCTGGGACTGATTGCTCTCTGTTGCTCCCCCACTCTGAAAAACAAACACAATTACAGGCCAGTGTAAACAACCCCCGTTAGAGAAAGGACTCAAGGAAGCCAAACGTCTATTATATAACTTAGGATTTAATTACGGTAAAGAAAACACACAACCAACGGTAAATAGAATAACTAGTAGAACACTCTCTAAAACAAACTGTACTAATAGGAGAAATATAAAACATATTATGCTCACTCCGGAAGTCCTCGAAATGTAACAGTTCGATGGTCCCGCCCACCCGAAACACATAGCACGTGTGGGGCGGGGCCTGCCAGTAGCCATGGACCAAAAGAGATCGCCGGCGAGAAGGTACCGGAGGCTCCACAAAGCAGGCAATGAAATGGTCTTCCCATACTACCCTTCCAGGGATGGCGTCCCCCGGGCCACGAGTAGGGAGGGGGCGGATGCAAATGACCCCCTCCCTTGTATCTCCTGGTCCGGCCATCACGAATTCCTCCATCGAACGGATGCAGGGTGGGCAGGGAGGGAGAGGCGACACGGACAAGCCTCTCCTGCCTCCGCAGGTAGGAGGCTTCCCTGCCCTGGCCCGGCGCCGATGTCCTCCAGCCGGACGACGGCCATATACCTGCGCAGCACAGGACATACAATGCCCGACTGGTATATTTGCGCAGCACAGGACATACAATGTCCGACGGGCATACTTGAATAGCACCGGACGTACAACGGTCCCCCAAGAGTCGGAGTCAGGGGTGTAGGGTGGTCATCATGTGCACCCCTGATTCGAAGGGACGGCGTGGGATGCGCCGGGAGAGGGAGGCGGCACGGACGAGCCTCCCTCACCTCCCCAGATGAAGGCTCCACTGCTGCACCCTGGCGCCCCGAACCAAAATGTCCTGCTCCAACAGCATGATGTCCTGTCTTTGTCGCCACAAGAAGTTTCTTCCACTCCTGAAAGATACGACGGAGGGCGGCTGCCGCAGGGTCTCAAAATGGCGTCTGGGCCCTCGGAAGGCGGTTCTAGGCCTCTGGAGTAACTTTGTCCAAAATTGCAACTCGGGCATTTGCCCACCTGGGCGCAAGCCCCCACCATCGACAAACATCCCCTCGACTTTGAAGATTCTACCAAAGTCCCAAGAGCCCTCAGCCCCTTCAGACTTCCGGTGGGGAACAGCTGCATTGATCACAAATGAAATAACCACGGCACAGCAACAAGATGGCGGTGCTCTCGTGTCTGCATCAGCTTCCGTCTGAACCACCCAGGAACATTATGGGCTAACGAACTCGAGTAAGTTCCGGCTGAACATCAACATGACCCGGTAAGAAAGACTCTACCCCCTCCCTCTCTTGATTGACGGTCCACACCACCAGCCCCTCTGTTAGCACAGTTTTTTGAACTGCCGAAAGGGACCCTGGTCCAACCGCCAATCGTCGGGGACATTTTTGCCCCTGATGCTACTTCCGGACTAAACCGGCCTCGCCCAAAATGGCGCCGGAATCAATAGGAACTAACAGATGCCTCGTGGTGTTCCTTAGCTAATGAAACTTGGTGTACTAAGATTTATATACGAACCTTTGCGCACTTGATGAAAAAGGAAGGAGGGTTCACTTGACGAACATTTGAAAGGGGTCCCGTAAAAAAAATGTTGATTTCAATGAACGATTTATTTTGATATTTATTGTAACTGGTACATAACGTCGCTTATGATACACACCCATGGTATGCATCTAGGAAATGTGATTACAATGAGCTTGACTGTGTTCCCATTTATGAACTGAAATACCCCTGATCCCTCATCACGCAATGAAACGTTTTTAGTTACTTGCAAATAATTAATTAGGCCTTTCTAACATGTTCTTGTGCCGCAAAATAACCCCCCCTACTGTATGTGCTTCCATCATCGACATGTCCGGCCAGAATATGATCGCACTCTCACATTTTACGTACTGAACGATTATGCAAATAAAGGTTTTCCAAACAATGAATAGGCATCACATACTTTTGTAAATGTGGGAATTGGTGGGAGGGTTTTTTCTGTGCGCAACCGTTCTGCTCTTTTTTTAAGGTTATCTGAGAAATGGTTGTTCGGCCCTGGATTGATGATCGAATCAAAGGTATGATACGTTGCCTCCAAAATATGCGACTAAGCTCAGGAACTAACGTATGAAGAAGGACCTCGACTTCTGAGAATGGGTAAAGTAAAGCGGTGTGATTGATAAAATGTTATAAAGATATGGTGGTCGAAGGTACTAAGGTACAGGGTTGACCGAAGAACTGATATGCCTTAGAACATCACAGCTTTGGGAATGATTTAAGGATCCCGATGGCCAGATACATCTACAAAACCGGGTACCTCGCGCTAGGCACCTCTGATTCCTCTTTTTAGCGTTTCCCTACACACGATCCATAATGCCATCCTCGAACCCCCCCATGAACCACCTATCACATTGCCCGCCCCCTTGACTTCAGAAACCAAGACCCTAGAGATTATATCCCGAAGAGATAAGTACGAGTATGCGGTAAGTAAAGGACTTTCGTGCCCGTACATTTGATGTGTTCGAATGTTGTCCCCCCCCCTCCCCATTTCCCTCCTTTTTCCCTCTGCAGGTTACATTAGAATCCCGATTAGAGTATCGTAAGGGATCTGGAGCCACGTCACGCCCGATGCATGAAAACGGACTAACGCTGCAAGACGACACAAAAAGACGCCCTACCCAATGCACGACCTTTTTGTACCTGACCTAATGCTCTTCCGTCCCAAAACTGCATGCTTTCTACATCCTAACACAGACCCGAAACGTCTAACGTTGGGTAACGCACTGAATAGCCCAAACAATACACGGTCATTCTCCATGTCACACGTGTACTGTTTGGCCTATTGTTTCTCTCTCTCTCTCTCTCTCTCTCTCTCTCTCTCTCTCTCTCTCTCTCTCTCTTTCTCTCTCTCTCTCTCTCTCTTTCACCCCTCCACACTTTCCCTCTTCCTAGCGACTGGCACCTAATTGGCGAACCTGGTGCACCTCCTGATTGGCCCCAAATACCACAAGTATTTGCACAAATTCGTCCTAAATAAAATTGTATCGGTACCACGTTACTACCTCTCCTTTTCTGCTAAATATGGATGAAATTTAAATTGGCCAAAAGGAAAGGGACAGGTAAGACGACTAAGGTTCCCTAAATTTGACCCACAGTCAGGGAACTATTTGTCAGTGGCTTCTATGATAAAATATGTCTGTGGTAATGCGACCATCCCCATTCCAAATTGTCTCCATACCCCAAGCAGTAAGAAATGATCGAGACACCCCCGTCTTCCCAAAATGCCCCCAGTTTGGTATCAGCTGCCCTGAACGAGAACCTGAAAAACGCCCCTTGCTCCAATTCGCTGTGTTCCTAATTGCTTTCCATAAGATCCCACCCACCCCAAGGATAAGTTTAATAATTATCGCAAGCCCCCCCGAGTTTTTGTAGTAACCAGGTTGCGAGAATTTATATAGAAAGTTAGAAAGATGTGTGCAAAGTTAAAATTAGATCGAAAACCGAAAGAACTTGTTGCAGTAAACCTTGTTGAAAATAGGATGTTTTGATGTAATGAAGAGTCGTTTAGCCTATGTTCATCCCTCAGAAGGATGCCTATCAGACTATGGTGAATAGCACGTTGCACTTTTTCGTAAAATACAAAGCCCTGAAGACCAGCCTAGCCTTGCAAGACTCGTACTAGGGAAATGGGTCTCTACCAGAAGAACTGACATCTACTGTAATAGACGAATGCAATGAATGGGTACCAGACCTCGTACCTATTACAAATGAATGTAATAACCAACAAAACGCCAAAGAATTAGCCACAAAGGAAAGTTGTAAGGAATCCAGCAAACCCATCATCAATTGTTTATACGTTGGCTGCAAAATCTCAAATGTAGCGAGTGTTTACCCCAGTTGCTTGGTGTTGGGAGAGAAATAGATTTATGTAATTACCTTCTTCTGCAAAATCTCTAAAGACTGTCTTTTCAAAACTCATTTAAGGGTATCACTGTCGGAGGAGAAAGAGACCGGATGTGGGAGCACGCGGCCTGACTGCGGATCGTGGAACCTCAGCGACGGAGGCCGAGGCGAGACCACAGCAGTAAGGAGTCGCAGGATGAGGCACTGTTTCAGACAAAACTAAGGAAAGGGCTGACCTGAAGCCCCTGCTCTATGATCGACGTGTGCCAAAAGGTCCCCGCTCTCTGAACCTGGTTATGGACCCGCCTGTCTCAAATTCTCCGTCCCCCTGATCTGTTCCCGACTTGGCCCTGCTCCATCCCCTCCTCCTCCGACCTACCATAAGGACTGTTCACACCCACACCTTTCCACCTGAACTTCCAAGTTCCTCCAAAATCCTACTGAGCTACCCAGAGAAGGGTATTCCCTGCGTCAAAAGGGAGGGAGCTCCGACTAAGTAGACCACGAACTATGTTAATCTCAGAACGGTGACCTAGAACTCCACCAAGGGTCGCCCCTAAAGAGAAGATGAACGAAGTATGTGGTTCTACCCGCTGCTGAACGCCTCGATGATGATGGAAGCAACAGGAAATACCCACCACAGAGACTCAAGAAACAAACAGATCCCACAACTCAAGGACAATTGCACTTTTCATCACAATCCTATGCTCTGCGTTACGGAAGAAAATGCACCTGCTCCAAAACCGTAACGCATTTCTCCTATGAGGTCTGACGAAACCAAACAAAATGTACCCCTACCCGCAGACCCCCAACGACTCAATCCACATGAACATTTCTGTTGACAGAACGAATTGTAATCCAGGTGCTTAACAGTGCCAACAGAAGACGACAAAGACACCGAGAACTCTGATATTTTTTTTTACTATATCTCCTTTCTCTCCCAATCACCATTGGACTAACTATGCTCCCACCGAATACAAAAAGGACTTACTTATATGATAACTTACCAGCTCCTATTCCGAATGACTATAAGTATCTATGATCTGTACCCAACGCCCTCGCTACGTAATTCTAGTCTGATATTGCATTACGATGACTTTTTCTGCGACCAACTTAACGATGAACCCGCCTACTAGATGATGAGATTTTTCAATATGATGTTTATAATGTGATGTTTATGTACAGTTCTTTTGCCTAAGTCCCCTCTCCCTTACTTATGACCGCTGCAATAGGTATAGATAGGAAATAGGCCAGCAAGATGTCTTGGAAATGTTAAAGGGAGGACTGTGGAAAATTAATACAGTTTGGTGAACATTATCCACGCCATCTTGCCTCTTTCGAGCCCATTCGTGCGCGTAAGCGGCAGCCATTTTGAGCACCATGGCCTCCCTGCCCCTCGCTGATAGCCAGCGCGTCTCTCTCTCTCTCTTAACCTCGCAAGCATCCCCCCGCACGCTGACAACCCCCCCGCTCTCTCATGCCTTGGGTCATAAACCCCTCTTCAGCGCAGCTTCACCGCAGAACCCCATCCTGTTCCCAGCGCGACACCTCCCTTCATTCCTTTCATGGTCTCAGACCCTTTTGATGCAAACCCCCTTTTCCTGTGTCCCCGTTTGTCTTCCTTGTTCCCAGGCCACCACCTGGCCCTGCGGATACTGTTTATTACCCCGTACAGTAGGAAGCTTCCCCTCCCCATCAAAAGACCCTCGAGCCGATCAAAGCCCCCACCCTATGAGATCCGATCAACCCCATGCATTCCGTGAATCGGCGGAATGCCCTGCTGCGCGACAACCATCACCTGTTGTGACCGGGGTGGGGAATTCAACTGTAAATGTATGTGGGAACGGGCCTGAAGGGGAGATTCCGAGGATGTTCTTTCAAATATCAAAATGTTGCGAGAATGTGTTACGTGCAATAAAGGTCATAAAACCTAGTATAAGAGGCCAGGCCTCAGAGATGTGGTTAGAGCACCTCGTGACGATACTTGCTGTCTGAATTGATGTGTTCTCCTCCGGAGAGAATAAAATCCTCGTTTCCTGCCTTCCAGTCTCCAGCGCCTGCTTCTTCATTGATTAACATTGGTGGGTCATAGAGGCGATACCGCCGGGCAACATAAAAGGGTCTTTGGTTACTGGTTGTCTTTGAAACCCTTTTTAACAGCCACACCCCCCAGAATAAAGGAATTATTAACAGAGTATATGTATTTGAGACCTGATTCTCAAGCCACAGCAGGGGACAAAAACAAAGCTAAGAACCACACACGGTAGTGGTGGATATAGTGTCACACATCAAAAAGGTGTTACCAGATAAAGGTGGAAATTAGCTGTCACTATTTACCATTTGGTGAATTCTAATAGGTGCCTCTCAGGGTTAAGATATCCCACTATCCAGAATATCAGTTAGAGCAAGTCAAAGATGGCTTGTTCAAAATACACAAGAAACTGAACCCCGGCACTCTAAGTGTTATAAGTACAATTTATAGCAGATTTTTTAGCAAAGGAAACAAAATGTGAAAACGAGAGAAATCTTCTATCACAGGGATTTAGTAAGCAAAATGAAATCAAATGATTGAACAGTGATTTATTACATCAAGAGACATATAACTCTACTTGGATACATTGAATTTTAGAACCGTATTGTGAAATTAGTGACCAGCTTACAGACTTTTGAATATGCTCAGTGTAAGTTTCATGGGACACTGAGGTTTTTTAATGTGTTAAATCTCGTACTATAGTTGTAAAGTTTTAGAATAAAGAAATATTAAGATAGTCTATTTTTCCTTCCATTTGTTTATTATTTAGCAACGATATTCAGTCCGATTCTACTCAAAATTTGGCACCCAACTGGGAGACTTAGGAGTCACTAGAATGTGAGTAATTTTCCAATAGAGATCCAGTGTGTATAGAACTTTAGGTGCATTCAATTATGGGATTTATTATGATCAATATATCTTTCCTATCAACAGTTATCTTCCTGTTTGAGCTTACATTTGCTCACAAAATCCCACTGGACAGGTCACTAATTGGACTAGGGAGACTTGGTTATCGAATACGGACCAATTTACATAGGTACCAAATATGAAGTACAATTATGCTCAAAGGTCCATCTCTACATGCATATTCCTATGTGGCGCTAATACAAGCCCTTTATGTGATTTCAGCCTTTTCGCCAATGGCGTCTACTTAGAATTTGCATAATTTGAGACTCCGGATTCGCTATCTGGACTACTTTCCCAGGTCTACTTATCATCATTTTAAGGTTATTACATTTTATATACTTCATCTCACTTCGCTTAGTTTCTGTTCTCAGTTTAAACTTCCTCGTGTATCCATACTCTAAGGGCTACCTTTGTATACATTGCTGCACTAACTAAGCCTATGCTTACAATTTCAGCATTGATTCTCATTATTACTCAATCAATCAATCATTGTATTTGTAAAGCGCGCTACACACCCATGAGGGTCTCAAGGCGCTGGGGGGGTGGGGGGGTTTAGCTGCTACTGATCGAAAAGCCAGGTCTTGAGAAGACCTCTGAAGGCCAGTAGGTCCTGGGTCTGTCGTAGGCCAGTAGGGAGAGTGTTCCAGGTCTTGGCAGCGAGGTAGGAGAAGGATCTGCCACCGGCGGTGGTTTTCCGGATGCGTAGAACTGTGGCGAGGGCGAGGGTGGCAGAGCGGAGGCTGTGGGTGGGGGTGTGGAAGTTGAGTCGGTCGTTGAGGTATGCTGGTCCGGTATTGTGTAGGGCTTTGTGTGCGTGGATGAGGAGTTTGAAGGTGATCCTCTTGTTGACGGGGAGCCAGTGCAGGTCTCTTAGGTGGGGTGTGATGTGGCTTCGTCGGGGGACGTCGAGGATCAGTCGTGCCGAGGCGTTACTGACAAAGGATCCTCGGCTGTCTGAGATTATAGAGCCACAACTGAAGCATCTTTCCGGGCTAATCTGCCACTATCACAAGGTTATTCAACAATATCTCTTTGGGTATACCTACAGTTTCTTCTTTATTGTGAATTAATTTACAAGTATTTCACTATTTCTTTTACTCTTTATCTTGCCCAAACTGGTTTATATATCTGATATAGTCACACAACCTTAAACTATGTGATGATAAGCTGAATACGTCCTTCTGACGCTCTCGTATTGCGTAAATTCTTTCTCAATCTTTTCTTACATCTTCATGCTCTGGGTGTTGCTTTTCTTATTCTTTTGGTGTGACACGTTTTTTTTCTTTTTCTTTTTCACACCATCTTTCATTTTTCCAACTTAAGACACAATCACAAATTCTTAAAGTCTAAGT
The DNA here is from genome assembly GCF_964263255.1 of Lissotriton vulgaris. NCBI lineage: Eukaryota > Metazoa > Chordata > Amphibia > Caudata > Salamandridae > Lissotriton > Lissotriton vulgaris. The sequence goes on along the minus strand of NC_141691.1, from coordinate 732,822,370 downwards.
TTCTTTCTATGGATTCTTGTGCCAATCGTGTTTCATGTTTAATCTTTACAACCTTGAGGAAGTCACGGTGGTGACGAAACGCGCGTTGGCTGTTTCTGTGCTACCAAGTCAAGAAACTGAAATTCTAACTACAGCAAAGAATTTGTGTTTTTCATATTGCTACGACTGTTAGAAATATAAGTTATATGTCTCCTGATGTAATAAATCACTGTTGAATCATTCAATTTCATTTTGCTTACTAAATCCCTGTGATAGAAGATTTCTCTAGTCTTCACATTTTGTTTCCTTTGCTAAAAAATCAGCCATAAATTGTACTTATAACTCTTAGAGTGCCGGGGTTCAGTTTCTTTTGACAAAAAAAAGCTGTCAGGAGCATCATATTGATTTCCTCACTGAACATGCTTGGACATAAACAAGGAGTTTATTTAGACGAAATTAGATACAGAGCAAAAAAAAAACTTAATGGTGATAATCTGAAATTAGTTAAATTTGGTTTTTATGAAGAAAGTTGACATAAGTTTAAATATCTGGGTGTTACCATTGACAGAAAGGTGGCATACAAGGAACACGTGCGAAGGTGAACATAAGAAAATGTTTTTGCAAATGCTTTTTCTATATTGAATAATTTATGCTCCAAAGCTACAAATTACATTCATAATAATAATAGTAACAGTTGTAACATATGGTGCATCAGGTTTGATTTAAGAAGATAACATCAACATTGGAGATTCGCTGGCGAGGCAAATAAAAACGGTTTTGTATGCCTGCAGCTATAGGGACTGAAGCACTTAGATGAAACCTAGCTATAAGCCTCTTAGATTGTGGCTGAAATATTAGCAGTTTATTTTATTGCTGGGCATACACATGAAGACAAGTTTCCTTGTCCGAGTACTGGATTATGCTTCAATGGCTTAGCCAAAAATGCAATGCAATTTGGTTTAGGCAGAAATTCCTTAAAATGTTTCAAAGTTTACATTTTACATTTTAATTTACATTTTGATTTTGAAATATAAGAGATATTTGACTGTCCTCAAAGGTAAAATAATGGAATGAGGGTCAGGATTGAAGTTTAAATTAGGCAAAGAAGGGATTCTGAAGAAATTGTCCCTCCATGGATTATTTATATTTAAGTAAATCTGTTTCAGGTATTGAATATGACTCCTGTGCCTCACTATGTTCAGTAATGAGCAATTTAATGCCTTTTAGGTTTAGACTTTTTCAGAAAGTGAAGAGGAATAGGAAATTAACAAGCTTTAATAACTGTGATTGAGTTAAGAAAGGATATAACTCTTCACTAAATCATTTACTTTGGTTTCTAACTGCTTTAGAAGAGAGAAAAAAATCTCAAGCCGCTTTTTCGTGATGCAAACATAAGAATGTTGAATGTACCTTTCAGTGCAGCTTTGAATTTCAAACTGCAAAAAGGTTTTCTCGCCATAGAGTCTAAGAGTGGGGTGGACACTTTCGTCAAGGTGTTGCGCCCACGGAGGACCCAAAGAGTGTCCTTTTAGCTCTGCATATTGACTCTTAGACTCTGATGAGATAAATCATTGAATAGGATATTCTTCAACAAGGAGTTATCTTATAACAAGACAAGGAGAGCCATAATCTATTAAAAGTAGCATGTTGTATTGTGGTTTATTTGTCACGGGTGCACAAATTTTGTTCTTAGCAAACATAACTTTAGGATATGGATCTTTCCTGTAGAAAGGCACTTGACCTGAAACGGCACTAAGAGATGGCCGAAACATGTAGAACCTTGCTTTGATCTGGAAGCTCATAATTACTCTCGGCACATCAAAACCTTTTTTTGCTTTTAATCTTACCAAAGGTTCCTACCAATAAAATTTCGTATTAAGAAAGGATACCTGCAGATAATTGTAACTTATAATACATCCCTCAATAACGTCCAGCTCCGCTGTAATTTAAGCGTTGAAGCACACCCATATACATTAGGTATGCAGGGTGGGAATCCAATCATGAGCATGCCACTAGTATTACTAGTAGGTGAGGGTTATTTTACAAAAACCAAGGGACCCCATTTGACGTTACTGATTAGGGAGACAATATAAGATGGATATATTTAACCCTTTCGATGCTGATGACGAGCTCAGCTCGTCATCACCCACGGGTGTCGTGTGCTGATGACGAGCTGAGCTTGTCATGGTGCCACTAAAATGGCATTTTCCAGCACAGGGGGGGGGGAAACGCCCAGCAGCCATGTGGTTAAGAATTCTCTCTCTTGTGATATTTGTGTTTGATGTTGTAAATAGTGTCAGATCAGGGCTCGACAAATCCACTCGCCCGCTCGCATTTGCGAGGACGAGCTATTTTTAGGTCCTACTCGCCCTTTCTGGCGAGTAGGAAGTCAAACTAACTTTTGTCCTCTGTCTTTGAAAACAGAGCAAAAGTGACAAGATAACATGATTTAAAGGCATTTTTATTGCTCATAAAGGGAATGAGCAATAAAGATGCATTTAAATCTTGTTATCTTGTCACTTTTGCTCCGTTTTCAGAGACGGAGGTCAAGTGGGTTGCAGTCAGGTCGAGGGGATTTTCCATGGTACTAGACCAGCAGGACTAGTACGATTTTTCGGATTTGTCGAGCCCTGCAGATATTCCAATAAATTTAAAGAATACCCGAAGGTAAAAAACATTATATGATTTGGTGTAAAATGCTGGAATACTAATGTGATACCTGTGTATACTAATGATAATGGATGCATGTCTGTATACTCACAAGAAATATGACTATTACTTCACAGTCTGTTGTTGCATATAATGGTGCTACTAATTCCTTTAGGCTACATTCCTCGTCTGAACTAAGTGGAAAAGTATACATTGGAAGGTGATGACATAGATATATCTTTTTGACAGAATAATCAATCCTGTTAGTTGCTTTTAAAATGTTTTATATATATATATATATATATATATATATAGTAGAGAATCTCAGCTTTTCTCTTCAGGTCCTGACCACAGACTATCTGGGGCCTCTGAAACTCTATCTAACGTTCTCTTACTAAGACAATTACACTTTCTCATAAAGCAACCCATATCCACCATAGGCAATGAGATAGGGATTTAATATATTTCCAATTGTTTATAGCTGATTTCACTGCAATAGAAATTAGGAAATCAAGTAGTTGCTTGTCATCTTTAAATAAATGCAAGAAAAAGAGTCTGCATATATTTACCAATGTTTAAGCTTTATTGTTGTATCAACTGTGATCATGATCTCTTCCATTGCATTTCACCAAAACTTCTGTAGGATTTCACAGACTGCTAGTATTTGTTTACCTTGCTGCACATTGCAAAGCTTCCATGATTCTGTTTCTCTTAAACCACATTTATATAGTTTGTTCTTGGTCATTCATTTCTATGCCATCTCTTCATTCTTATCCTCACACACAACTTTATTCTCCTACTTTGCTAGAATCATTGATACCACCCCTTTATTCTGCCTAAATACAGGCATGTGTAGGGAATATTTGGGAATAAGGGAATATTAGGAACCATAGCCAGCTTTCAAGTGGCACTTTTGCTCTTCAGAAAGGCATAACACTCAATACCTGCAGATCCATTGCAGCGGTGCAAAGGTTAGGGTCTGAGCATCCTGTAGCAAGTCTTTAACGAATACACAGCAAACTTTCTTTCCAACTGTTCAATCTTCCAGGAAGTCATCAATTTTTATGTTTCTGTTATTCCATAAAGGTATGTGTAACCCTAAATTGGTCCTAACATTAAAAGTAAATTCTATATTCCTAATTCTTGCTTAATTGATTAGAATTTTGAACCAGATAACGGAAGTGAACCAACCTGGAACTAAGACAGATGTGACAAAGTGGATTTAACACAGATAAACTTGCATTAACTATTGACCTTGGAGAGGCCGTAGATTTTATGAACAACTTAGCTAAATTGATTATTTAGTCCCACTCAAAGAAAGACTTTCTAGGTTTTGTGACTCTGTTGGCCCTCATGAGGCATTCCAAAGAGCAGAAGCTTTGAGAGGGAAAAAAAGAAGGAATTAAAGGGTTTAATATCTTCTGAAAATCTCCCTTAAAGAACCATGGGCAGGTTTATTGGCACTCCTTCTAGCTCTACGTAGGTTGTCTCTTCAGTCCCATGCACTTCAGCAATCTTCAGGACCCTCTGGTGGCAGTGCTTAGTTGTGTTCTTTAATATGTGGTCATGTTGAATTGAGAGGCCAGGTGAGAGGTACAATGGTGCTTCTAGCAGATGTGCCCAGAAAAAGGATGTTTTCACTCATTCTAAAGATGGACTTTATGTGAGAGGCATGCCACAACACCCTTGCGAGAAGTCGGAGGTAAATGGTGATTCCATTTCAAGCACAATATATGTGAGTTCTGCAATAGTAGACATATTGCAATAAGTGAGGTCAATATTCTGAGAAATCCAGTATCAGTGAATATTGATTTTCAAGGGATTTCAGGACACCATTAATTAACGGCTTTGCCTTTTTGGATTTTCAGGTAATTGAATTTTAGGACATTGAATGGTGAACCATTTTCAGGCAACTGAAATACCCCTTGCCTATATACAGTCTTGTGTACAGGGCTTGGGTGTGTTGCGCAATTTAAAATTTTCAAATGTTTTTCTTGCTGTTTGTTGATCTGGAGGTATCTGCAGTTTATGTGGCACAATTTAGGCCAAATTATTTCATGATGTCCAGTCTTCCTCTTTTTGTACCAGATTGTGAGGATTGTGTTGAAGGTGGGGGAAATTCACATCCTCTATGGCTTTTGAACATTTGTCCTTGACAGTCTGGCCACTTTCAGGTGCTTAAGGCAAACATGAGACCCCAAAATAGGCACTGCAGATGTCCCCCAGTAAAACAGTTTGCCAACACTCTTTGTGCATCATACCGTGTTACAACTTGTGTAGTCTCCAATAATACACATAGTGCAACATAACAAAAAGAGATTTAAAGTAAAACCAAACACCAGACTTAATTTTTCAGACGTCACACTAAATTCCCAATGATGCCCACATCTTACAAGGCTTATGAACGCCTGTACTAATACTAATACGTTTCTGGTAATAGTTGCCTAAAGAATGGCAAGCAAACACATAGGCATTGGGACAACCAGGTCACTACAAGGGTCAAATACTTGTCTGTTGTTTGCAATGGGGTGGGGCACTCAGGATTAAATCAAATAAGATATCATGCAGGTGAGCAGGGAAGGAGAGATATACATTTAAAAAACACAAACAATAGACATTCTTGTTGTGTATGTACTTCATATTTCATATTGAACCTTCCAGAACACATCGGGTCACTCTTCTCTCCTTCTTTCCTTATGTTTTGAGGTGAGCTTGAGAGTTAACAGTCATTGGAAGTGATCAGCCATCTTCTCCACAAAATGAACTTTCGGGTACGTGGTGGAAACTCCCAAATATTTGGCAAAAGGTTGCCGAATTCATCATTGGTTTCTAGCCATGGATAGCAGAAATGTGTCCTGGACATGATAGTCTGGTCAGTGCAGTGTACAGTATATTGATCTTGTTTAGGTTCCTCTAAAGAATAATATGGGTTTTCTCTTTTTCATGTAGGACTGTTTTATAGTAAAATCAATAATTGCTAGTTGCTATCTTGGGTGGTAATTTGTCTACAGAATGCAGCTTTGTGGATCAGCATCTGATTGAAGTTTTGTTTATTGAAATCCTTTAAGTAGGCTAGGTCTTCATCCTTAGGTATTTATCCTTATAGGACCTAGACAGGGTCCTTCAGTTTCCTATGTATCAATGATCCAACAATGGCTCTTCCATTTATGTTTCTTTCAGCCAAATTTGTGTTTCTTATTGCACTATTGACTTGTAGATGTACAATCGAGTTAATTGATCTTGTGATTATTCGTATTTTTTAAAATCTAATTATGGTGGCTTGAAAGTGTCTCAAAACATGTCAAGAACCCTATCATTATTTTCCTACTGTGGAAAGAATAGCCTCTATTCTGGGAATTGAGGCCTTGGCTAGTTCCTTAAACGGAAATGAATGGATCACCTCTGTTCTTTATTTACCCCTTTTTATTATGGTTTTAGCATTATTTATTAGTTCATTTATCTTGCAACAACGGCTTAGCTCAATGCAATGCTGTTCGACGTAGAAATCAACAATTTGACAGATACCTAAATCTAAATCTAGGCAAATCTTTACACAAAAAGGAGAAGTTAAGAAGGTCAGAGGAAAAATCATTAACACTCTCAAATTATAATATTAAAGTATTGTTTTTCATAGTTGTTTTATATAGAATTCCAAAAAAGCCTCCCATAAATAATGAAATGCATCCATCCTAATTTTACATTTATAGTCAAGTTCTTCAATGGAAGCCCGCATTCAGGGGCGGCCTTAGGCATGTGCAAGCTGTGCACTTGCACAGGCCCATCAAACCCCAGGGGCCGCCACGCCAATATATATCCTTAATATAATAATCCTCTGAGGATGGATACATATTTGCCTGGTGGCCCCTGGCAGGGATTTGGCGGCCTCCAGCTCTGTTCCACTTTCAAACACCCTGACCCCCACCTCTTCACTGGCCTCCACGCTCCTCCCCGCACGGACCCCCTCTTCCGGGGCCCCCTACCTACGCTCCCTGCCCAGGGCCGCCATGTCTGTTCCGTGAAAGGATCATGTCTGTTTTGAGAATGGCCAACCTAATTAGAGCCTTATCACTAATGGTTCATCCTATTTCACTTTGCACCGATCTGGATATGGGAAACCCTGGTTTGAATATGCTTATGTTCTAGTCTCTGTGGAGTACTTTAAAAGGGATATATCCGGAGAGGAAACAAAGTCTAATTATAGATACAGAGGTGCAAAATATTTCCTTCACAATTTTCCTTTTTTGAGTTTTGTCACTCTGTACATGTTTTCAGTGTTTATTTCTATGTTCGTTCCAAGTGTGATGTTGAATATGGCATTTGGCGGAGGCGCTGGTTATGGTTAAGTCTGGAGATTCCTCTTTTAGTTCAGTTAGGATGTTGGTCATCATGACGTTGTGCAAGAAATACAGAAAGAGGCCATGCAGTGATCCCCAGTTATTTGCAGAGGGGTCATATTTTGGCCTTTTTCTTAATGGGAGCGTAGTTTGATATTTGTTTATTTTGTTTTCATGTTTTTATCTGGAAAAAAGGAGATTGCATATTATTATTCATATCTGTGTCATTGATAACATTAATGGCTTATATAAGAGAGTGGGCTAATACAGCTTGGGAGGGTGAGACTCTCATTCTTAGCTTATAGAAAAATACCATCCCAAGCATATTTTGTCTAATTAGGAAAAAGACAAAATCTGATTCAGTTGTCTAAGGATTATTACATTAGCCCAAGAAGCATAATTCTCATAAAACAAACATAGTTGATCTATAAAACATTTTTTCACAATAATATATAAATGAGAAAAACATTATACATTTAGAAGAGAGTCACTTTGTGGTTGCAAAAAAGAACCATGGACCTTGATGTGAGATCGTTCATTGTGCTTTACATTTGGCTCAATGCCAATACATGTGTGCATTTGACACAAAATAGGGAGTCATTATTCATGTTAATTTCTCAAGGTTCAAAGATAAAATGGCAAAGGGTGGGGGGGCGCAATGATCAGTGGTGGGGCAGTACCTGGTAGGATTTTGTTCCTTTTGGTCGCCCCATCTAGCCTTTCTTCCTTAACATGGACAGAAGATTTGGCGTTTTGACCCCAGAGGTTTGCGGGTCTCCTCAGGACATGGACCTGACGGAATTTTTACAAAAATAGATGCAGGGTGCAATTTAGAATGAGAGAATAGATTGGAAGGTACGGGTGTTGGATTTTATAATGCATGGCCTCATTGTGTCTCATACCTTATATTTTGGCGGGGGGGGTGCTTATAATGGTGTCCCCATCTGTCGGATAGCAATAATTTATGAAAGACAATGAGATTGTGTTGGGTGATGGCACCTAGTTGTGTGCTAAGCAAAATGAAGGTTCAGACCTTGTAGGACAGGACAGTGCTGCCATTGTATGCTTCTTTAGAATCCATTGAGACAGATAGGAGGTAGACTTGGTATCACTGCATCGTTATGGAAAAAAGGAGAGGTGTGGTGGCACAAATTCGATTAAACGTACCAGTAGGGTAGAGTGCAGCGATTGTGAAGAAACAGCCAGGGAGTAGCAAACAGTAAACACTTAAAAGCAAGGTCACCGGTGTAATGAATCAGCCAGACATCAAGCGACCTCCTCATGGGTACTGCCACTTCAAAAGGTTAAGGTCTGGTATAAAAATTGTCTTTTAGATATGGGTATACTGATGGCAATTTAAGGTTTTGTTTGTCCGTAAATTTTTGATTGTGGGTGAACTCTCTGAATTCAGCAGATTTTTCTCAATTTTGGCTAGTAATTCTTTGCCTTCAGCCAGTATTTAATAATTTTTAAGTTCATCTTCAGTATTAAGGATGTGCTGCAGCTGTTTCTTTACAAATACTTTGTGCACTCTTGATTGACTGGACCATCCAATCCCAATTGCATTTCATACCAATGCAACTGAAATCCTTTCTATAAATGGGGTCTTCAATGAAAATTACTGGTGTGTCCTTGTGGAGAAGTGTGGCTCAGTGGTTAGAGGCGGCAGACCCGGAAGCTGAGATCGGCCCTGGACCAGGGTTCAATTCCCCGCCTTGGCGGGTCTTGAGCTCAAAAAATTCCAGGGACTCGATAATTCTTGCTCCGGTGCCTTCTCAACTCACGGGTTCACACTCTGCGACTCTGGGCAATAGCTTGCTTAATCTCCACAACGGCCCCTCGCGGCGGGATGCCTGGCTTTCACCTTGTGGATACCCTGCCAGGGTTATCTCACAGGGGAATACCAGGACGGGTTCCCTAAGCAAGCGCCGGGAAACCCTTTGTGGGTAGCTGTGTGCTATATAAGCTCAAATACATTTACATTTACATTTACATTTACATGAACACATCAGGAGACTGTGCCCGACCTCTGGTGCTAAAGAAGTACGAGACTGTGTAGTTTGGTATGGATGTGCTACTTCTTCGTCTTATTACCTTTGTAAACTTGTCAGCCTCATTTTGTTTGTTAGATACACTTGCGGGTTTCGATGATGGGAAAATGAGGGGGTTGAAAGGAGTTTTTTAATGTGGTCTTCAGTACAGAAAGATATGTCCTTCTCTGACATTTGAATAGGAGCCCAATAAGCAGGAGACCATAGGAAACAAATATTATTCCAATTTTTTATTTTATTTAGTAGAAGAGAGAGGAGATCCCCGCTGGTATGCAGCTGCTTTAATAACGGCTTTTACAAGAGGGTGGTCCCATTAAATTTGGGGAGTGTAGGCCTCAGATACATAGTTACAAAATAACATGAGAAGAACACAATACATTTAGAAGAGAGTCACTCTGTGGTCACAAGATAGAACCATTACACATGATGTGAGAGTGCTCATGGTGCTTTACAAGCAAAAAGACATCTTTGGTTCATCACCAGTGTGTATGTGAAACAAAATATGGAGTAAGTAGTCAGTTTATTTAAGACTTTCATTCAAGGGCCTCTCGAAAAACCTCTGTTTATTGTCTCTATATAAATTTGGAAGCGCAAAGAATTTGTTGTAATGTGAGATCCATAAATAAAGTGAATGGCTATAGTCTGTTCTCCTATGAAATATTACTTTAACCTCTGGTGGGAAATCAAACATTTTCACCACTGGAAACACTTAAATACCCGCCATTACCTGAAACCATTTTGCCCTCAAGGTTCTGCAGGTCCAGCATCCTAACGTTGGACCCCACTTCTTGCATTCTCCAGACTTTCCAGTTTGTCCTCCAAGCTCGTGATGGATGTGAAGGCAAAGTTCCTCCTCTGGTCCAGCAACGAGACAGATGATTCCAAATACTTATTTTTGGTGGACATTGACTTCAATATAGTTTCAAAGGCTGTTACTTTAGATTTATTGGTGCCCTCTTTATTGTGTGGGCCCCCCAAATCTTGCCTCTAAAATGAATTGCAATGCTGCTCTCAGTATATTCCTCTGTAGAATATCCCATGGTGCTGCCATGAAATCTGTGCTGAAAGTAGGCCTCAATATGTTGTGAGGTTCTCAGTCCCCTGTGCTCAGAAAGTTCTGATTTCAATAGACACCCTTGTGTGCCTTACCCATGAGCAAACTTTAAATTGGGTTCATAAATTTATATCATGCAGCTTTTTCACCTAAAATTGATAACACTGTAAAGGTCCTGAGGCTGCAGTGAACTGAAGTGTTATGCTCTATCCTGGGGAGTGTGCAATAGCATTTCATCAGTAAATGCCGGGAACAGAAAGTGTTCACCCTTCTGCGACCACACATCCTCTCAATTACCTCATAAGATAGAACTGCACCAGCTCGTTCCTGTGCAGATATGCCAGTAAAATCATAAGTCAGCCCCTCCTCTTGATGAATAGCCGATCAAGGTCTCTCACTCTGTCAAGATCAGATCCTTCGGCTGAAGCGGTATGTCACCACATTCCACCCACACCTTAGTGCAGCAACCATGAAAGATTTTCACACAGCAGACCACCTTAAGTTGTGGGGAAATGGGTTAGATTAGGGACACCAGTAAGTATGTCTTGGTCCTGGTCTGATCCCAAGGTTTCTAGCTACGAAATGTTTCCTTGTTGAACCTGACATATTTAAGAACAATCATGAATAGAATACGGTCATCCTACCTGAGGGATAAGATGAGCTAACCTGTGTCTGAGGTATAAATGTAGAATCAAAATGTTCCATTGAGTTGTTGTATTGACTAAAATATAAATCTTTGCGAAGAAAAGGATTAAAGTTCCTAGCACTGAGATGAAAAATTGCATAAGGATTACTTCGACATCCTGTCACAACTTCTTTCACTCATGCACAACTTCAGCTTTCTATACTGCTCTGGACTTAGTTGAATTCAGTCTAAACTAGGTTGAATCGGTTACTCCAAAGACCGTTCCCTTAATGGTCTTAAGCGTTTATTAAAATGTTCTGTGAGCAAAGATCAAAATGTTATTTTGATCTTTCTTCAGGTCACTTCATTTACTTGTGCTAAGTAAATACCAGCCTAATCCTTGAGCAGGGTCACTAATTTTTAAAAGTGAGGTATGGTTCGTAGGTCTTAGGATGTTGCACGGTTTTCACTTTTCAGTAGGAACTGTTTGTTTGTTGGACAGCATGAACGTTGGGGTGGTGTCAGACTAATTCCAAGCACCCCCTCAGGATATGTTGGCCTATATTCCTCCTAGCTCACAGTGCCACCATAAGTACCCATATATGTAGTAAGGTAACAAATGGTTTGGGCAACCTCTGAATATGACAACTCAGACCCCCCAAGGAATCATGGTAACAGATCTAGAACCCTTTCACTCAGTTACTTGTGCTCTCTCAGAGAAATATACAAGAAATACACAAAGGGGTGTTTTCAATATTTATTGAACCATCACAATTAAAATATATGTGCTGCATGAGTAATAGACAGAAGCAGGCGAATGTGATTAGCAATATAAGGACAGCGAAAAGAATGAACGATTCCACCATCGTGCTACAGCAGTGTATATATGCTGGCATATAAGTACTGTGTATAGTGTACTCCTACTTATGCGTTCCCTAACCTAGATGCCTAGGGTGGGTGTTCTCCCAAGAATCCACTACTGGATGATCTAAATCCCCATCACCTGAAGGCAAGGTATGTAGGTCCCCGTCTTAGCCACAGGTTGAACATGCCTCCTCTCAGAGGGTAAACAGGAATCAGCTTTGCTGAAATGCCAACTATAGTGATGACCTCTCAATGACAGCAGATTGGTCCTCTAATTAGAGTACGGAATTGCACGTGTATTTATAACAACAGCATTCATGCTTCCTTGTCGAGGCTTCAGCCGAGCTGACATTGTTTATTATCTCTGTGATAGCGTTGTCGCCTTATGGACGAATAATAAACTACATCATTTGCATAATGTATGTTCTGGCCTTGTACCAGATGTTCAAGGTGTCATAGTAGTGTACTTACGAAGTAGAATTGTAAGCAATGCGGATTCAGAGAAATAAATCCCACGCTGTCACGTAAAAAATTGTGTGTCTAAAATCAGCATGTGGAAAAAGAAGGCAACTTTAGAACGTGTAGATGTAAAATGGCAGTGTTTCTTCACGGGCCTAACCTAGGCACGTGACAAGAGCACCACCAACCAGTAGCTTCAAATAACAAGGTAGCGACAAAAAACAACCTTCATAGAAGATGGAGAGTGCTTCATTCTGAAAATGCTATTTCTGCTGGAGCACCAGACATCCTTCCCCTATTCTTGACAAAGAGACATGAATTTGATTTTCCCCAAAAAATTACACCAGATTACCCTCTTGTGTGAGCTGCTTTGTTTATATCTTGTGGGAAGGGAGGAGGTGTTCCATCAACCATGTTGTATGTCGACCATCCGAGCTGCATAAAGGTGCGCTGATCTCCATGTCATGTTGATGCTGCTTTGCGAAGCACTAAAGATCTCCCAACAGCACTGAAAATGTGTAAATTTATTCTTATGGTAAAATTGGCTTTTATCATTTCCCTACCACAATCCAGCCTTTTGCAGTATATTTCAAAATGAGCAGTGATTTGTGAGGCTAACAGGATGTGGCATTAATGGCCAGAGCCACCACCGACCTTGGAGCTGGGGAACCAGGTTTGAGTCTTGGCTCCGGCTCAACATCCTGTAATTCTGGGCAAATCAGTTAGTTTGTAATTTATATCTTGGCAGACCTGGTCCCGGTGCCGCTCTTTCGACGGTTCCACCGCCCGCTTACCTGGCGGTCCGCTAAACGTATTTAGATGTTGGCAGGTCTGTGGACGAACATCCTCCCTTGTCCTACTGACTCCGTCAGGTCTGTTCTACCATGTCAATGGTGTCATAGGCAGAAGCGGCTTTTGGAACAAGTTCCGCCAGGATTACAGCAGAGCTAATTACAATGTGCCTTTCCATCGAAACAACAGTGGCGGGAACCCCTCCTACCTTGAATTGGTGGAATCAAAGGAAATGAGGTACAAATTGACCTTATTCACTGTTTCCCACTTCTGTTTCCATCTAAAAAAAAAAAAACCTTCTTTGCTGCCACGACTTCACTACAATGCCAAACACCTCATATATATATATATATAGATCTGTATTGGCATTTAAAACATTTCAACGTTTTCTCACATTACTGCTTATTGTCTCAATATCAGAACATATAAATAGATGCGCCAACCAACAGTGTTTGAGAACCATTTACACCTAATTGACTTTTTGTAGCCACATTTTCTCTAGTCAACCCATGTACCCGCACCTCTAGCAGCCATATTTGTGGGAAAGACTGGTTGCTAATTTGAGTATGTCAGTTTTGGTCTAAGTCAGTGTCATCGCAGGTTTTTGGCTATGTGGTTTCAACCAAATAAGATGCCCCACCTGAAAGAGAATCTGGGTTAGCGCCAAGGATAGGAGCACTTCAGGGAGAAATGATCAATGACTAATAAACTATTGTAAACATATTTAACAATCAAAAAGTCTCTAGGAGGTTGACCCCAGGTGGCATAGTACCTAGGAGCTCCTTCTCCTTCCGCGCGGCAAGAGCCTGGAATGACCTTCCGCTCCACCTCAGACAGATAACATCGCTCCCCATCTTCGCAAGAAACTTCAAAACCTGGCTCTTCGACAGACCCCCCCTCCTTGATGGACTGGAACCTGCAACCCCCCCCCCCTCCCAGCGCCTTGAGACCCTTATGGGTGAGTAGTCTCGCTTAACAAACACCTGATTTGATTTGATGACTAAGGCGGAAGCAGCCGGCTGACCTCTGCATCTGTAGTGTGCCGGGAAAGCTCAGGCATCCATGTGTCAGGACTGAGTATAGGGAGTGGTAATACATCCAATAAAAAATATCCTTCGGCCTCTCAGGGGGCCAGTGTGCAGGGTACAGATCTCTATGTGAGGTTAAGTGAGTTAGCCTCATTGATAGTTAGTCCTGTTCATGTGAGGTACCTTCCCTGACTCCACCGACCCCACACCTGCCCTCCTCTCTCCTCTTCATCGCCCTCTGATTAATTTTGGTCAGTACCAGTTTCCCCATCCAGTTGTTCCCGGCATTCTAATATCTCCACCCACAGTCCTGCTATAGGATGTCTCCCGATTCCCCTGGCATCCTCCCAGCGGAGTATACTTTGTTCAGCCCTAGCCCATGTGGTGACGTCTCTTGTCCATGCTGCCACCACTGGTCCCGTCCCCAACTTCCAAGCCAATGCAATCCTGTGCCTAGCTAATGTGAGGGCCAGAAATCCAAAAATCTAGTGCCTACATTGTGCTTTGGGTCAAGAAAAGCTCTCTACGAGGCAAGTTTCCATTGTGAAGGGCAAGATGCACCCGAGTGCCGTATGGAGGTGGTGCAGACTTGCATTCCAATAAGTCTGAAGTTTTGGGCATTCACATATCATGTGACTAAAATCAGCATCCAGTACTTGGCTTCTCGGACACTCCCCACCATATATCACCTGTTGCCGGTGCAGGGTAAGGTAAGTCATATGTAGGAAATTTAATTGTGTATCTTTCAATCTCGTGCTGCGAGAGATTTTCTTAGGGTAGGCGAGAATCCTGTCCCAGTCCCCATCAGTACGTTCATGACCCTGGATGCCTTCCCATCTGGCCTTAAGAGCCTCCAATGGTCTTTGTACCATGTCATTCGGCGCCCTGAATAACCACGTCACCTGACGCTGTGCCGAGCCTAGTTAGAGTTGGAGTTGAAGTACAGAGTGTTGCTGGGGCTTCTCCCTTGTCATGCCCCATTACCCTGCATATGACCACAACAATGCCTCATAAGTCTGGAACTGGCTGCTGGGTAGGGCATGTTGTTCCAATAGCTGCTTTAATGGAATAAGGGCTCCCATATTGAAGCAATCTCACACAGTTGCAGTTCAGGCCTGACGCTGGGTCGTGGTGAAACAACAGACTGGAGTCTCATGGGGCAGCCCCACCAGTACTATGGCTGGTGCTTACAGCGGTGCCCTCTCTGTCCTCACCCACCACACAACAGTGCCAGCCATACAGGGCTACCTGGGACAAGATGCTCATTTGCGGAATTAGTACCTCGAGGTGTAAAAGCTTAGCTAGTAAGAGTCCCTGATGAGGCGCCAGTCTCAGGAGGTCCAATGCGCTCCTGCAGGTTCCATCAAGCCAATTGGCCACCGTTTGCGGCTGTTCTGCTACATAGTATAGTTTGAAGTCTGGGACACCAAGACCACCCCGCATGGGCGGATTCCGCAACGGCTCCAATGACACTCTAGGAAGGGGCTCCGTCTCATACTAGCTCCCGAAGCAGGACATCCCGCCATCGTAACCATGCCCCTGAGATATTAACTGGGTTGTTTGGGAAGAGGTACAATAACTGCGGAAGCATCACTATCTTGTAGATCGATACGCGAGCCATAAGTGATAAGCGCAAAGATCTCCAAAAGGCGACACAGGCTCCAAGGGAGCACAAAGCTGTACCCAGGTTTATCTCACTCATATCCTCTAATTGGTGATACACCTGGATACCCATGTATTTGAAGGTCTCTGGGGACTAACTAAGTCCCACTGGGAGGTTTGGTGGTAAAGGAGTACAATGATTACAGAGGAACAAGCATGTTTTGTGTTCTGTTGACCTTTAGTCCCGATAGCACCCAAAATTCGTCAAGGTGTCAGGTTGCCTCCCAAGCCCCTGCTGTGCCTCCTGATAGATAAAGAAAGATGTTGTCTGGAAAGAGTGAAATAATATGCTTGTGACCGTTCACAAGTATACCACCACCCATCCCTTCCCTTCAAAACAATTCCGCTAGTGGGTCATTGGCCGGCGCAAATACCAAGGGGGACTGCCCTGCCTCATGCCTCAGGAGATATAAGTGGCAAAAATAATGGTCCAGTCTTCACCTTTGCAGTCGGTCCCTTATATAGAAGGGTAACCCACTTAATCAGGGCCTCGCCCATTCCCAACTTGCACATAACCTTCGTCAAGCAATCCCAACAAACCGAATTAAAGGCCTTCTCAAGGTTTAGTGACATAAGCATTGCCTATAGTAGATTTTGGACCTTGGGGTGGTAAAGGATGTGGTAGAGTCTCCCGAAGTTAAGGGATGTGCTACGGTGTGGGATGAAGTCATTCTGGTCTCCATGGATCAGGGCCTGCATATGAGGGAGTAATCTGGTCGCTAGGGCTTATCTCAGGATTTTGAAATCCATGTTGAGCATGGATAGCGGGCGAAATACGGGGACGAGTGTCCTGGGATCTCAGTTTTTGGGAAGGGGATGACAGGCACGCACCATGTAGTGTTTGGTAGGCAGCCCTCCCTCAAGGCCTCTGCGCAGTGTCTCCAACCTAGGGGTCAGTAGACCTGCATAAATTGCATAGAACTCTCCGTCGGGGCAGAGGGTCTTGCCAGTGGCAATTTCCTTAATGACCTGCCTGCCAGAACCTTGCCATGTAGGTTTTGTAGTCATGAAGTCCAAATATTATGGGAGATAACCTTCTTAGGAAAAGGGATGGGTTTGCAACAACAAGAACAAGATTCTCTTTTCCTTACTTTATAAGGCAAATTGTAAGAAGATCATGTACTTAAGGCCTACTCTATTACCAAACGGTACATTAGATATGGGGTAGAGTCAAAACAAGTTATCAAATTTACACATCTGATTATATACCTTCCCCTGTGATGGAATTCGCAAGACAATAAGGGCAAAATGCAAAGGAATGAAATATATGTCTGTTTTATTTATCAAATAATTCTTGTATCTTCATTATTCACTCTTGGCGATAAAAAACATCATATTTATTAAAAAACAATAAAATACATAATAAAACAAATCTATCTTAGAAGAAAAACTGTTGACGCAGTGTTTCGGTGTGAAAGATCGTCACCTTCTTCAGGACAACAATTTCATATTTAAAAACAATCTAAATAAAAAATATATAAAACATTGTATTAATATAACAGCTAGTCTATTGTTTTAACATTCCTTTGCTTTTTCTTGGTTAGTACAACATTGCAATCTACAGATGTGTGCCCCATCTAAATTAACAAATGAATTCACTGTATTTCATCACAGTTTGATCGACAATAATCTATTCCCTGGATATAATCTCATACATTCCTAACATGTTTCTGTTTCTCTTTAATACATCCTCTAAGCATTTAAACATTTCTTCTGGTACGGACCTCCTATGGGTCATTCAACATATGTTAACAATTAGTCATTCTATTATTTGTTAACCTGTGGACTCACCCATTTTTTGCTAACTACAAATCTAAACTGTTGTTTCATATTTCTTCAATATAAATTAAATGAATTGTAATTACTTACCTAAATTAGTATTATTAATTTTCAGCCTCACTCAATCGGCTTTCGTTAATGTTGCAGTCTTTCCCTGTGGATCAAGGGAGATACTGCAAATGCAAAAGGGGTGATTAATTTGCCATTATATGATAATTCATGATAAAAAAGGGATCAACTGACTCGGGTTATTATTGCTACATAAGGCCGTGATTGTCAATACCTTTCGATAAACCCTTGGGTTCATTAATTTTCTGTGTTGTGTTCCTTGGGCTTTACATCTTGATTGGCTCGCCTCTGTTCCCACCAACTTTCAAAAGGAAAATTATTTTCTGTTATATTTTGTTTACAAATCCCTGTTAGGACGTTCAATCACCATTATCACATTTGCAAATTCCATCACAGAGGGGAGTATATAATCAGATGTGTACGTGTGATAAGTTCTTTGTGTACATTTGATAACTTGTTTTGACTCTACCCCATATCTAATGTACCGTTTGGTAATAGAGTAGGTCTTGAGCACATGATCTTCTTACAATTTGCCTTATAAATTAAGGAAAAGGGAATCTTGTTCTTTTGGTTTTGTAGTCATGGCATTTCAATCTTTCTAGTATGGTATTATAGCATTCTTTTGTGTCAATCAAGAGCTGGGTCTGGTCCCAAGGTGTTATCAATTGCCTGAAGTGTGGTGTCAAGGGTGCATAGTTCTGCATTAAGCTCTTTACTGATACTTACAGATTGTCCCATGCAATGGCCTTGGACCACTGCTTTAAAGGCTTCCCATCAGGGCTGGACTGGCTGTAGCGAGCACCGGGCATTTCTGAAGTGGGCAGCCAGGGTGGGGGCTGGTTTTAGACCCTTGGGGCAGTTTATGTTACAGGTGGGCAGGCCAGTTTTTCAATATCGGCCCCAGCAACAAAAGCTGCACAAAGCTTTCCGCTAGCACAGCCACCCCTCTACCTCCTGGGGGCTGGCAGGGCTCTTTGCCAGGGCCGGTTTCGGTTCCCAGTCTAGCCCTACTTCCCATTCCAGTTGGGTGGATAACGCTGTACCCTGATCATTATCAAAATACTCTTCAATAGCTGTTTGTAATGTGTCCCTATAGCCTGGATCTTCTAGGGCTGCCAATTGTAGGCGCCATGTTGGGATCTCACTATGTGAATAGGGTGTATTGACTCCGTCTCCATGAGCAGAGTAACTTATCCAACCGTGAGTGTAAAGAGTATATGGGAGAGTAGAAAGAGTATTCTTGCTCCATACCATGTTGTGTACGAAAGATATCTGTCAGCTCGCAACGCTGGAGCCACTACTTTAAGCCTGTGGGTAACCTATGGGCTAGTGCCCCTGGCAGAGGGCTGTCTAGAATCCTGTTTGTAACACAGTTATAATCGCCAGCAGGTATCCATTTCTAGTTGTCTCAGTGGGGATGACAAGGATTGGAAGAATGGCAACTGATCATGGTTAGAGGCGTATGTCACTTCTTTCCCTTATGGTGCCCTTCACTAGCACACATCGTCCCTGTACATCAGACAGCATTTGAAGAGGTTCAAAAGGGGTCCTGGCTCTCACCCATATTAGTACACCCCAGGCATAAGCGGAGTATAAGGTGGTGTATAGCTGGCCCACCATCTATGTCGTAGTCAGTCCACTTTTATCCCAGCAAGGTGGGTCTCCTGCAGCAGGGCAATGTGTACACCCCTGTGTCTCAAATAGCTATTGATGTTTTGGCGTTTAGCTGCAGATCCCATACCACTCACATTCAGGGCCGGACTGAGAATCAAAACCGGCCCCCCCGGGGGGGTTGGGGATGCGACCGCACTCGTTGCCAGGGCCGGTTTTCGGCCGATTTTGTTACAAGGCCGTTTTTGCAGCAACGCTGCAAAAACGGCCCTGTAACAAAAACGGCCCCCAGGGGCCCAACCCTTGCAGCGCACCGTGGGATTGCCCAGTGCCCGCCACGGCCAGTCCAGGCCTGCTCACATTCCAGTAAATGCACACTAACCCTGTGTATTTGTTGGCCATATAAATATGAGCGTTGTTGGTAGCCCCCACCTGCTCCAAAACCAGTTCCACCTTCTCCCCACGACAGCATCCCTGAGACAAAGAAAAGTAATATATACCCCAACAACAAACTCCCCATTTTCAGAGCAACACAGCAACAACAGGCCACCCAAACTTATGGTAACCAGACAATATAGTCTTTATCTAGACTCCACTGGACTCCTACGAGGGGCCAAGTGGGAGGATGCAGAAAAGGATAAAGCAAAGTTTGTTGGTCCACTCTAGCCCAGATATAGCGGGCCCAACGAGAGCCAGTCTAAGGTCTTATCTCAGCAGGCTGTCGATCCACAACATAATTGTTCCACAGAACTGGAACCTGCCAGTCACCTCAACTGTCATTTGGGCCAGCGTGAGCAAGTGGTTCCCCTCGTACGTTTGTTGTGATTTCCCCCAGCAGAGGCACCATGGCTCTCAACAGCATATTCTGCAAGCTGGAGTACCTCAGATCAGTTCCTCAACTGACTGCAGGGTCACCACCATCAGGTCCCCGGGCACCAGATTGATTCCTTGGATTCAGAAGCCGAAGGGATTCTATCTCTATTCAGATCCCATCCACATCCCCATCTCACATGGCCTTTCCCTATCCGCCTCTACTATGGTCAGTTTCTTGGGGACACTCCTGCTCCTGGCTTTCCAAGGTCTCTTTTCGGGTCTGTGGCTGTTATCCTGTCTCTTTGCAAGAGGTGAATGGGGTTGATCCTGTGTGTCAAGCCAATCCCACACTGCCTGGGGGTCTTCACAGAAATGGGTCTTGCATCAAGCAAGATCTTCAGTTTTGACGGAAACATCAGGGGGTATTGGATCCCCTCCCCTCTGAACACTTTTTTCACTTTCCTAAAAGAGGCCTTCATAGCCTGTACAGCGGCTGTGTAATCTGCAAACATTGACACCTTATTGTTACCAATAGTGTATGGGCCGGCTTCCCTTGCTCTCTTTAAAAGGGTGTCCCTGTCCTTGAAGTGCATGAGCCTCGCCAACACCAGACAGGGTGGTTTGACGGCGGCCGGCAGCAGGGTGGGCAATCTATATGCACACTTGAGGGTGAAGAAGGTCGTCAGGTGTTTCGGGGCCACCTCTGCCTTAAACCATCATTTGAGATAGGCTACCATGTCAATGCCTTCTGTTCCCTCTACAAGGCCCACAATCTGCCGATTGCAGCCTTCAGCCTCCTCAGCCCTATGTTCCAATGTGCGCACTCTCTGTCAATGCCATCACTTACCGCAATAGGTCCCTGTGCGCCAGGCACCCTTCCCGCCACCTCGCCCTGGCCGTCCAGTGACACTTGGCTGGTCAGCGCTCCCAAGTACAGGGCCCTTGCAGTGATGCATACATCCTTCAGCCCAATCGCTGCCCAGGGCGACCATCTCATTCCAGCAATGCCACGAGGTTCCGCAGACAACAGGCAACCGCAGCAAGCAGGCACGCCGACCCAGGCCTCAATTCCTGCAAGTGGCTCGCAAAGGGCCCCTGCAGAGCCCACAATAAGCCTCCAGCCTGAGCGCTGCCCAGGCCGGTAATCACAGACTTTCGTACACCACTGTTAAGTACGCAGATAACAGGCAGTTGTGGCAAGTAGGCAACTCCTGCAAGTGGCTCCAGCCACAAACACACTAGCCACCTCTCTCCACTGAGTTTCTCCGCTCCGTTCAGCGCTGGTCACGCCACCAGGGCATGGTTGGGCTCAGCACGATCCTCAGCGCACAGTGCGCCGCAGTTGGGCACCAGTGTTTGCCGCCAATCACAGGTGAGACTTCTCGTCCCCACGATGCAGGTTCAATGGCATCTGCCACGCTTGCCGGCCAGCAAGGCCTCTTTTGCTCTCCTCTCCACAGAGCCGTCCAGAGACACTTTGTCAGGCAGCCCAACTCATTGCCGTAGCACACAGGGCTGTTAGTGGGATGGATGAGCCCCCGGTGCAATCATTATGCAGGGGAATTACCTAAGCCGAAGCAGAGCGGTACAGTTACGTGTCCGCCATGTTGGCTAGCCACGCCCACGACGCCAAACACTTCCATTGTCGCAGGGATCTAAGGTAAGCTCCATTAACAACTGTCCTAAGAAGCGTGAGTTTGCATCTGCTGTAGCCTTGTGTATTTTTGCATTGCTCTTGCATTCAGTTTTTTTCTGATGTGTAATGCAGTTGTGTTCATTTTACTACTTATCAAGGTAAATTGAAGACAATAGTGTGTTTATGATGTGTGTGTCGTGCAATATGTATCAAAAATGCCATTACAGATTACCTACATATGTATTTTTAGGCAAGCAACATATATGTGTATTGACACATTAATGGGTAGTACCTACTCCACCAGGGTCACACACCTGTCAGTCAGGTGTGCAATATGAGTCAGTGTGACACTTGTAAAAACTGCAGAACATGTAGACTGTGTTTATGTAAAGAAATGTTTGTTTCATAACGAATGTGTTTTCATTGTTCGCTTTGCTGGCAAATTCATCCCCCTGCAGCCAGACCCAGAAAACAAACGAAATACTTATGTTACAATTCATTCTGCTGACTAGATTCGAGCTGCCGGAAGCCTCATACATTGGCTTGGCATCCCTCCTCACTCTCCCTGGAATATACCTACAACTACCAATTCGAGCAGCTGTGTTTATTTTGTTTAACACATTTAAAGTAGCAACCCTAAGGTAAAAATACCTTTACGATGAACAATAATGGGACATTACTGGGGAATTCCGATCCAGAATTACCAATTCTTTTGGTAATATGGCATTCGTAAGGGGTACCTCAGAATTCCACTGTAAGACGCCCTCAAGACTGTTAGAATTCCTCCATGGTCCAGAAACAGATACAAACATAATTGAGCTCTAAATCTATGATAATTTGTGTACCTCACTAGAAGAAGATGCGATAATGAAACTAACTAAATAACTGAAAATGTTAACCATTTATTGTCACTAGAATAGTTTAACTGAACTATATCAGCAAAGTGTGTTAGGCATTTCTTACACTTATCTGCACTTCTGATCTTACACTTGAATGATTAAGTTGCAAGCGAAGCAGACAATGTTGTAAGTGCACCAGTATTCCCTATTTCCCAAGGAGGAGGAAAGGAAGGAATGTATTTTAATGGAAAAATATTTTTTGATGAGCAGAAAAGAGGAGATATTTTTACGATGTCCCTAAACTACTAACTCTCAGCATGTGGACTATCTCTGGAATGATGCGTAGAGTTATTGAAAATAGGAATATGCATGGAATGTACCATATATTTCCTTGTGTTTCTTCTGAAACACCTTGGTAAACTATGCATTAGCATGGGTGTTTTGTGAATCTGGGGAAGTTGTTCATCTTTTAACTGTGGAGACAAATTCATAGTATGCTGGGTTCTGATTTCTTTGAGATCGAATTCAAAGCTTCCAGATTACTTTTTTTAAAGGAACGTTTATGACTGAAGTGTATTATTTGCATGCTGGTAGGCAGAGATGCCCTAGTCGACCAGCAGTTCTACAGTAAATAAATGTACATTTTTTGATAGAATGGGGCCAGTGTTGAATCATGGCGATCCCCCACCCCGGTTGCTGTCTACAGTGAATGCATATCCCCAGTCCCTGTCACTTCAAAACCACAGACACTCTATACATAAGCAGCAGAGGCACACAGAATGGTTAAACAGGAAAATGCCTACTTTCTAAGAGTGCCATTTTCAAGCACACAATTTAAAAGCCATCTCCCTAAAATGATGTGTTACTAAATTCAGAGTTTAGGGAGCCTAAACTCCATCTCTCCATCTTGTCCCAATGGAAAGTTATACTTGTAAAATGTTATAAAGTAACTCTCATGTTAGCCTATGGGACAGATAGCGTTTCAGTGGTAAAAAAACAAAATTCACAGTTTTTTGTCCTCTATCAGGAAATGTAACACACACCAGTACATGTCTTACCTTTCACATATTCTGCCCCTGCTCATGGGGGTACCTTGGGCCTACCTGAGGTGTGCCTTACACGTAAGAAAAGGGAAGGTTAGAGCCTGGTAAGTGGGTGCACTTGCCAGGTCGAGATCACAGTTACAATTAACATTACAGTAGTAGGTCTGAAACACATTTAAAGGGCTACTCAGGTGGGTGGCACAACCAGTACTGCAAACCCACTAGTAGAATTTGATTTACAGGCCCTGGAACACTTAGTGCACTTTACTAGGGACTTACCAGTAAATCAAACATGCCAATCGTGGATAACCAATTATAATCATAATTATCACAGAAAGCATATGCCCTTTAGCACTGATCTACAGTGGTTAAGTGCCCAGGGTCCTAAAGCCAACAATCAATAATTTGCCCCTGCTTTTCATCAGAGTAATGTGATCTGCTCAACTGCTTATTATCTTGTCAGCGCCGGGAAACCCTTTTTGGGTAGCTGTCGTGCTTTAAATACTAAATAAATAAATAAAATAAAAATAGGTAAGGAAAAAATAGGAAAAAGAAGCAAGAAGTTTAGGGATAACCCTGCAAAAATGGCCATTTCCGAACAGCCAATATGTATTTTAGACTTTCCTTTTTGCTAACACTTGACTGAAAGGATTGGAGACATTTGTTTTGGCCCATTATTTTATGTTTTTCAGATGTTAAATATCCTGTCAAATTTAATGTCAAATCTCATGCACCCTGCTTTGGTCAAACCAGTTGATATATCTCTCCCGTACTGCAGCAGGTTAGGCACTGTCTCCAGATTAAACTAAGGGAATGCCTGCTTTAAAGAGAAAGGCAGAGAAGCCAAAGAGGACATTATGGCAGACTCTTTTAGGATATTGAGCATTATAATCAGTCTTTGGTGAGGTGCTCCCCCGGTTGTTTATGTTGAAGTATTTAAATGAGCTGGCATCACACAAATAGCCATTTATACTGAGTGTTATTTTATAGGTAACAGGATATCGAAAAGGAATTTTGAGACTGTTCACAAACAAACCCTTTAACGTGTTCTTGTGCCTGTTTTTATCTCTGTTGTTAGACCTGCATCTGTGTGCTGAACCTCGTTTTTGCTGGCTTTGGGACTTGTGAACCTGTCACCTGGCAGGCCGCCCCCCTCGCTGCCACACAGCCCCATCTGTGTGACCTGAGCCCGCTGCTGCCGTTCACAAGCTGGTTCGTTCCCCGCTCATTCTATTGCGTTACTGCCTGTGATTTTGTCTTGCACTGTTGTCTTGCCCGTTTTTCTCATCTATCTCCTTTATATTGTTTGTACTGCGGTCTTGCCCATTCTGTAATTCCATAGTTGTATTGTTTTTTTGTTGTCTTTATTGTCCCTTGTGCCCCCTTTTCCTTCTGTTAACCCCCGCCTCGCTTCTTCTTGCCACTACGTCCCCTGTAGCCCCGCCCCCCGAAATCCCATTCGCCGCCTCGCTCCCGCCTCCCAGCTACTCCTCCCTCCCACATCCCCTCATATGGAGGCTGCACAGCGGTGAAAAGAGCGACCTTTGACCCTGTCACCAGGCAGGTCGCCCCCCCTCGCCACCACACAGCCCCATCTGTGTGCCCTGAGTCCGCTGCTGCCGTTCACAAGCTGGTTCATGCCCTGCTCATTTAATTGCGTTACTGCCTGTGATATTGTCTTGCACTGTTGTGTTGCCCGTTTTTCTCATCTCTCTCATTTATATATTATTTGTACCACTGTCTTGCCCGTTCTGTAGTTCCATAGTTGCGTTGTTGTTTTGTTGTCTTTATTGTCCCTTGTGCCCCCTTTTCCTTGTTAACCCCCGCCTCGCTTCTTCCCGCCGCTGCGTCTCCTGTGGCCCCGCCCCCTGCAATCCCATTCGGCGCCCCACCTCCCAGCTGCTCCTCCTTCCCACATCCCCTCATATGGAGGCCGCGCAGCGGACTCGCGTTGCGGGCGCGCCTAAGGCAAGCCCGTCCTCGCCTGGACTGCGCCCAGTGCCATGACCCCTGGCCCTCGGGAACGGCACGACGCCCACCTCTGCTACGACTCCAGCACCCTCCACGCACTCAATGCCGGACGATCACGCACCTGCTGCCTGGCCGCCCCAAAGCGCACCCAAGGACCCTTCTCCTGCCGGAACTGCAGCTTCACCAGCATCCGGCCTGCCAACCCACCTACCGAAGAACCCATCTTCCTCAGATGCATCCTGCTCAACACCCGCTCCGCCTGCAAACACAACGTCAAACTCTGCGACCTACTCGACACCAATGCCCCAGATGTCGTCTTGCTGACGGTGACCTGGCTTAACCCCTCCTCGGCACCCAACATCGCCATAGCCATCCCGGAAGGCTACAAGATCACCGCAAGGATCGCACCAACTGAATAGGAGGAGGAAATGCCATCCTCCACAGAAACACCCTCAAAATCTCGACAGTCACCGACGAAACCCTCAGCACCGCCGAACACCTGCACTTCCAGATCCACACCAACCCCAACACCACCCTCAGAGGTACCCTTGTCTACAGACCTCCTTGTCCCCGACCGCAGTTCAGCGACTCCATCGCCGACTTCATCAGCACACACGCCCTCGCCTCCACGGACTACATCCTCCTCGGGACCTGAACTTCCACCTCGAGAAAAACAACTCCTCCAAATCTTCTACCCTGATCGGCAACCTCGGACTCAGACAACTTGTCACAACACCCACCCACTTCGCCGGCCACATGCTGAGGTTCCGTGACAATTATAAGTGGTGTTTTCGACTCGCACGAATATGGTCGAGTCTAGTATCTATGAACCGCAAATGACGAGTTTAGTAAGTGTGCGCAGTTTCGCTGTGCTAACTTAAACCGTTCGTTTGTTATGTGGGTTTCTCATCTGTACCCACGGGTTCCATCTTAGATACGGCATCCATTTTGTCTCTTGCCCTCAAGTAGCCAGCGAACGGACGCTGTCCGCTTCGCGACCCTGGGACTCCCAAGATATCTGCGGAAGACACATGTTCTTTGAAAGTGTCTTTATGACGAGGGGGTTGCTACTGTAAGGCAGGTGGCGCCGCTCGAGGCTCATCTTGCCGCACGGACTTATTGTCTCAGCCGTGCATCTCATTAGGCACGTCCCTTTGATGCCTGTATCTCGTGCTTCACGGCACCTCCCCTTTTACACCCTTTCCGATCTCCCCACTGTCTCCGTCTTCCTCTGCACCTGTCTTCATTCCTATATTGATCTACTTTACTGCTGATTGGAATTTGCTAATGGTGGGAAGATGGGTTTTTACAGTTGGGAACCGCCAAATGTTTCCGCACTTATGTTCCGGACCTTGTGTGTTTCAAAGTGACCAAAGCGACCCCTCTGGGAGCTAAATGTGGGAACCGGGTTGTAAACTATTGTGTATCATGTTAGCCTATGGGTAAAAACTGTATAAAAGGAGCGATCCACAGAACCAATTTGAAGCAGTCTCCCCAAGTTGCACGTGTTGTACTTGTCGTGACTTCTGTGTTCCCTGCAGTAAATAAACCTTGACTCTTTGACGCCGAAGGAAGTGTCCCGTGTCTCTGTGACTTGTACGCCGGAGCAGGTTACCCACGAAGGTTTCAGGTGTTGTGCCCTGGCACCGCTGGGTCCAAAAGAACCCAGTCCTTCAGTTGGCGCCCAACGTGGGGCTGCATCAGTGGTACCGGTCCAAGCCCGACGATCGTGAGGAACTTCGTGTGAAATCTCCGAAGGAAGGTGCACCCCGCTTCATCGATCCTGTTGTCGAAATAAGTGGCCCGAAGACTTTTCCCGCGAAGATTCCCGCCTCCTAACGGCTGCGACGGACTGCTGCCCTGACTGTAGACCTGTTTTGGCGCCTGGCGTAGACCTTGGTATAGCGAGACGATTGACGGGCCTTCCTGAGGACGCCATTGATCTTTGAGTTAAGTATTTGTGGGTCGCTCCCAGAATTCTTGGTTGCAAACACTTTAGCGAGTGTTTTTGTTGTAGACACTTTAGCGAGTGTCTTTGTTGTAAACACTAGTGTTTTTGTTGTACACGCTGTGTGAGTGTTTTTGTCGGTGACACTTTGCTAGCGTACTTTGTTGTTGTTGTATTTGTTTGACGACTGCAGCCGCCAAAGACCGAGGGTTTTGTTCTTGCTGGGACTTGGTAAATCCCGTAACCCTTGAAGTTTGTGAAACTCGGCTAGTGTGCAAGATGCCTGGTCGCAGTACTTTGTTCAGTTGCTTTAGACCTTGTGGTGCGGATTCCCTGCTGGAGGACTCGTGTCCGATACCTCCGGTTGGAACTCCTACTTATGACTTATATAGCAAACATGGGCTAGGCCCGATTGCTTTTAACGATTATTGGATAAAATATACAAAGAAAGACGGCGATCTTCGTTGGCCACCTCACGGTAGCTTCGAAGCGTCGATCTTAGATAATTTGGAACTAAAGTTGTTCGAACGTAAATCTAGGCCGGCCATGTTTGATGCCTTTCGGTTGTGGCGCAAAGAAGCCCGACAGAAAGAGATCAGACAGAATAAACGTAGTGAGCGAGATAATGTTGCTACCATAGTGAAGAAAGCTGAGCAGTTTCAGCGTGATAAGGAGGATAAGGATAAGGAAGTGTTTGAGAGACTACAGCGTATGACCATAGATAAATGCTATCCTGCTTTGCCTACGGAGTCGGATAAGAAGGAAGAGGCAGTTGAGGATTCTTTAATGTCCTATCTTATGAAGTCGCCCCCTCCGTACGTACAGGGTACCGCAGCTCCTGTGGTCCCTGCCGTACCTGTTCTTCCACCTGTTATTCCTCCACCAGTTCCTCAACCTGCACCCGCTCTTCCGACTATTCCTGCTCCTGTGCCTGTTTCTATTCCTACTGCTCCTCCGCTTCCACATACTCCTGTTCCCGCTACTGCTCACGCTACTGCTCCTGTGTTGTTAACCCCTGTTGTCGCTAATGTCTCTACTCCTTCTCTTGTTAGTCCTGTGTCTTATTCTTGTCCCTCTACTCGTAATCGTGATTCTCCCATTGCGACAAACTTTTTTCAGTCGCTTGGACCTGTTTTTGGCTCTGCTGGTTCTGATGGTCCTCAGAGACGTAGCCAGCTTCCTGGTAATAGAGAACGTGTTGCGCTATACAATATGGCGATGGGTTGGATGATAAACCCTGTCAGAAATCCACCTCGTGTTGTCCTCGAAACGTTTGATCAATTCAACATACCGACTCAGAGATATGTGTTTGATGAAATGTGCAAGTTCTTACATGATCAGATAGCGGCCGTTGCGCCTGACGAGGTGCTGACCGCCCTGTCTAATCTTCGGCTTCAATTCGCTACTGGATTGATAGTCGATACTAATGTCCGACGTGCTATTGAGCAGCTACTGTCTTTACGTCCCGCTCCCATTCCTCACGCACTGTTTGTTGAGGATCTTGAACGCCAACAAGACGAGTCTGGCCAATATCCTATGCGTGAAGTTCCGCCAGTTTGGATACCCGCTGATAATACTAATGTTAATGCTCCAGTGGCGGCACATTTCCAGAGAGTGTGGATACACCTCCCATGGAAACGATCGGAAGTGCTTCAGGTGAAACAAACTTTACCCGATCCTCGCAAAAATCCTGCTGGGTATTACAAGGAATTGTCGCAGCTCGTAGACGCTACGATAATGAATCTTGCCGATATCGACATGTTGTTTGGTAACGTTGTACCGCAACCGGTGTGGGCTAAGATTCGTCACCAAGATCACGCGAATGAATTAGGTGGTGATTGGGCTGCCATTACAGCGGCAGATGCTGGACAAGTGGCTGCTACTAAACCCGACCAATTGATTGAACTTCTTCCCCAGCGAATCATTACATTAATGAAAACGCTTATGCCAGCTATGAGGGTAAATTGGGATAAGTTGTCAGCCTGTAAGCAAAAGAAAGATGAGAGTGTATCAGACTTCTTTACGAGGTTTGAGGAAACATTCGTTGATCATAGTGGACAGGATATGGGTACTGAGGGTGGACAGAGGTTGTTTGTGGATAAATTCGTATCGAACTTGTTGCCCGACTTGAGCCAGAAATTGAAAAATTCAGAAAGTGCGTGGGCCGTTTCTACCTCAGCTCAGATATTGGCTACGGCACAATATTATGAAAATAGAGAAAAAGAGGAAACTGACCGTGCTGATAAAAAAACGAAAGAGCTAAAAACTAAAGTGTTGTTGCAACAAGCATATCCGCCGCGCTCTAATCAGAATGCGCCTCAGCAGAATAGATCACAGTCGCAATCGAATCGATCGCAGTCGCGTAATGATTCCTCTTTCCAAAGATCTTCGTTAGGGTACAATCAATGTGCTTATTGTAGACAGGAGGGACACATTAAATTTGATTGTCCTGCTTTAAATGACCGTAATAGTGGTAATTCGTCTAGAGGAGGCCGTGGTGGTTCGCAGAATGCATCACGTGGTAGAGGTCGTGGTGCTCAGAACGACCGTTCTGACAATTCATCGAATTCTAATAACTGTTTCGATCAACGTGGATCATCGCAAGGACGATCTGCGCAGTACAATGTAGATGATTATTACGTCGATCAGGGAACTGACGATAGTAATTACTAGGACAGCCAAAGACAAGGAGAGGGAGTGGTATCAGTTCCGGTTGATCAGAGAGGGCCTTACGTCGCAGTTGCTACATCGGGCGTCGTTGAGCCTTTTCTGTTGGACACTGGTGCAGCGAAAAGTTCTATCATGCATTCGAAACTCC
Organism: Lissotriton vulgaris; assembly: GCF_964263255.1. Lineage (NCBI taxonomy): Eukaryota > Metazoa > Chordata > Amphibia > Caudata > Salamandridae > Lissotriton > Lissotriton vulgaris. Next base: position 732,792,346 of record NC_141691.1, on the reverse strand, counting down.
CTGGCGCACCTTTGTCTGGCTTAACAAATGTATCCGTTGGATTCTCTGGCGCCCCCGTTAGCAATCCAGTTTCGTGCCCTTTGCCCCTTAAAATTGGGCCTCGTGAGCTAGAAGCTCCGTTGATTTTAACCACTGGTTGTGGCGAAAATCTCTTGGGTCTGGATTTGCTTAAACGTTTGTATGCAACTTTGTATTGTTCTCCTGCGGGTGTAAAGCTTACGTTCGGAGAGAGAGTAGTCTCTCCCATGTATTTGTCCCTCGATAAGCTTCCACCGGAATTGGATTCTCTTCCTGCGTCTTTGTGGGCGACGGGTCCAAATGATGTGGGCCTACTTGATATCTCCCCTTATGTTGTTCAGTTGAAATCTAACGTCCGATTGCCACGTATTCCCCAATACCGTATCTCCCTTGATGGTGAACGAGCTTTGTTAGCGATCATCTATGATTTGATCGAGAAAGATGTTATTGAGGAGACTCGGGGAAACGTGTGCAATAGCCCTGTACTGCCCATTCTTAAACGTACTGATCCTACCAAACCGCCTGTTTATCGTTTTGTTATCGATTTACGGGAGGTAAATAAAATTGTGGTTCCTCAATTTCCTGTTGTGCCTGACATCACGGCGCTACTGACTCTGATTCCAGCTACTGCTTCCTGGTTTTCGGTGATTGATTTGAAAAATGCGTTTTTCAGCATCCCGATTGCCGAAGAGAGCAGGGACCTTTTCGGTTTCTCTCTTGGTGGACGTAGCTTCCGCTTCAAACGCGCTCCCCAAGGCTACTGTGAAAGTCCATCGATTTACAGTCAAGCTTTAAAGGGTCAACTGGATGCATTTAGGTTGCCGGTTGGTGCGGCTTTAATCCAATACGTCGATGACTTATTGGTGGCTGCTGATACTCAGGACATTTGCAAAATTGCTACGGTGTCGTTGCTGCAACATCTCTGTGAGTTAAATCACAAGGTGTCACCTTCTAAACTCCAATATTGTTGTCAAGAAGTAACCTATCTAGGTCACTTATTGTCAAAGGAGGGAAGGAGATTGACCCCAGAGAGAATTGCAGCGATTGCGCGAATGGCTGTGCCACAAACCCAAAGAGATGTGCGTGCCTTTCTAGGTATCACGTCGTACTGCAGGCAGTGGATTCCAAATTTTTCATTGCTAGCGAAACCATTGGTGGCTCTTACGTGCAAGGATGTTTCAACTCCTTTACCATGGACGGAAGAATGTCAGAAAAGTTTTTCTGAACTTCGTGATTCATTGTGTTCGGCTCCTGTATTAGGTACTCCTGATTACAGCAAACCGTTCACGTTATATGTTCACGAGAGGGAAGGTTGTGCTTTGAGTGTTTTAACGCAACCTTTTGGTGGTAAGCAACGTCCATGTGCATATTTTTCCTCGACCTTAGACCCAGTAGCTAGAGCATTGCCGAGTTGTTTGAGAGCAACTGCGGCAGCTGCGGTCTCCATCCGACAATCAGCAGGATTGGTCATGGATAATATGCTTACGGTGATGGTTCCGCATGCAGTCGATACTCTTTTGAACCGTACGAAAACTCAGCACTTGACGAGTGCGAGGTTGTCTGGGTACGAATTGACGCTCTTGGCAAGCCACATTCAGATAAAACGTTGTAATGTCCTAAATCCGGCAACTTTGTTACCAATTAGTGCAGAGTCAGATGCAGTAACAGAACATGACTGTTACTTGCGGACAGAGGAGGAAACGAAAGGTCGAGTGGACCTTAAAAACACCCCATTGGAAGACCCTGACGGCACCCTGTATGTGGATGGGTCATGTTTTAAATTGCCGAATGGTGATGTGACTACTGCTTATGCTGTTGTGACGTTGAATACTGTTGTTGAGACTGCAAGATTGAATCAGAATTCTGCCCAAGCTGCAGAACTGATTGCTCTTACTAGAGCATGTGTGTTAGCAAAAGGGAAACGTGTGAATGTGTACACCGATAGCCAGTATGCTTTTGGTGTAGCGCATAGTTTTGGACGATTGTGGCGAGAACGTGGTTTCTTGACGTCACATGGCACGAAAATACAGCATGGCCAGCTTGTGAACGATCTTCTGGATGCATTGACTTTGCCTGCTCAAGTTGCAATTGTTAAGTGTAGTGCGCATCGTAAGGTGACGGATGATGTTGGTCGTGGTAATGCGTTTGCAGATGAGATTGCTAAGGAGACTGCCCGGAACCTTAGCACTCGAATGTATGTGACGAGTTCGGTTAGGTGGCCTACAGAATCGAGTACGTGTGAAAATACTATAGAGAGTGTGAAAGCAATACAGAATGAGGCCACCGAGACTGAAAAGACGAAGTGGAAAGAAAGTACGGGAAGGTTGGATGCGAATGGTTGCTGGATTGATTTGTCGGATCAGAAAAGATGGATGTTGCCTGATGCGTATGTACTGGCCGTTGTGACAATGGCACATGGGTTAGCACATATTAGCGCGAAAGGTATTTGCAAGTTGTTGGCTGATGTGTGGAAGAATGATGGAATTACGAAGTGTGCTGAACGTCTGGTGAAGAATTGTATGGTGTGTATAATGTACAATCCTGGCAAAGGAACCCCAACTCCCCCTGGCAGTTTTGCTCCTCCTTCGTATCCCTTTGAGGTGATCCAATTGGACTTCATCCATATGGAGCGATGCAATAACCTGAAATACGTTTTAGTTGTGGTTTGCGCATTCTCCCGATGGATGGAGGCCTATCCCCTCAAAGATAATACTGCTTTGTCTACTGCGAAAATCCTACTGAAGGAATACTTTCCTCGGTACGGAATGCCTAGAGTCGTGTGGTCAGATAACGGAAGTGAGTTTGTTGGAAGTGTGATGAAGAGTGTGTGTAAGGGCCTTGGAATTAATCAGAAATTCCATAGCGCCAATCATCCCCAGTCAGCTGGATTGGTTGAAGGGTACAATGGCACCCTTAAACTAAAACTAGCGAAGATTCAAGCTACGACTGGACTTTCGTGGCCTGATGCTTTGCCTCTAGCATTACTGTCAACTAGGGCGACTGTACACTCCCGAATAGGGCTTAGTCCCTATGAGATAGTGTTCGGCCGTCCTGCGAATGTGTGGGGGGTTCCTAGGCCAGGAGTATTCGTTGATCTTGAGTTTCCGATGTTGATTGACTACTTACATGACTTGACTGCTAAACTGAGGTTAATTCATCAACAGGTTTACGACGCCTTGCCGACGCAGACGGAGGGTCCAGGCCACCAGCTCCAGCCCGGGGATTGGGTGGTTACCCGAAATTTTTCACGCAAGAAGAATCTGGACCCCCGCTTTGTTGGACCTTACCAGGTGCTCCTGGCCACGAGGACTGCCGTTCGTCTTGAGGGGCGGAAGAATTGGGTACATGCTACCCATTGTAAGCGAGTCCCTATTCCTTTGCCGGCAGACCCGTGGGTAAGGAAAGGCATTGCGTCAGCAGAAACAGAAACATTGCCGGCGTTTGTACCTTTTAGCGACGCACAGCTTGTCGAAGAACCCTCAGCGCAGCAGAAAGCCACTGTTGAACACTTGTCAGCAAAAGACTCAAGACCAGCTCAATCAATTGATCAGCAGGACGTTGTCTCTTCAACGGATCCTTTGTTCGACGAGCAGACACGTCCAGGGAAACATCGATATTCTTTGAGATCTCACATTAAGGACAAATAAAATTTTCTTGCTTTGCCGAAATTGATAACTGCAATATCTTCGTTTCCCCTGATCAGTTTTGAACATTCGTATTATTGAAATTTGTTTTGTACATATATCAAGCTACTTTTTGTACCTTTTTCCTTCCACAGCTGAATTATTGTGCTAAATAAATACATATTGTGTATTGAGGGCCGTAGGGCCGCGCGCGTACTTCCTTCTGGACAGTAGGTCTTGACGCTAGGTTAAAGACCGTCGGTTCCTAGGAACTCCTGGGGATTGACTATTGCTGCACAGAACGAAGTGCGTCAAGAAACGTTGCGGACGGTCGTAGGGAAATGGCATTTTCGAAGCTGAACGATTTGGAAGGAGCTCAGGCGTACAGAGTCAAACTGCAGAAACTCAGTCGTACGAAATGTTTTGTATTCCAATTGTTTGTATTGTTTTTAACTGCTTCTGCATTCTTAGCGGGTGGGGTGTATTACACTATGTCTCACTTCTTACTTGCTACCCCTACTCCTACTCCTTACCCTAACCTTACTTCTACTACTACTGCTTCTCCCCATTCTTTTCACATATTACCGGAACACGAACAGGCTAGACGTGTAGAATTCCGCAACAATTCCTTTATCCAGCTTCTCCATCAGCATCAGTTAGTGGTTAACACTACTAATTGTTGGGTGTGTGGGTTGATGCCACATACTACGGGTAAGGGAATTCCATATCTGGTGTTACCGTATAGTTCCCAAGGGTCAGCTCGAGCATTCCAAACAATGCTTCGAAGCGCACTAGGTTTCCACCCCACTCCAGAACAACGTTCCCCCAACTCTGGTCCTACCTCGTATCAGTGGGTGTTATCGATGGCAATAGCAGACATGGAAGATGAGATCCATGATGCTTTTCTTATCCCTAAAGAAGAGGTACAAGCCTATAGGGTCCTAAGTAGAGGGGAATATAGTATGTTCACTAATGAAAAGCAGCTTAAAAGCTCGTCTCCAATATGGGTCGTACCCCACACTGGTAATCTTTGTCTTGTGGGTCGTGGTTCGCAAGCCTCACTTGGAGCAAGTGCTTGCACTGAGAGTTACGTTCTGCCAATGTCCCCGACCCCTGTGTTTCTGGCTGCCAAGGGTACGTACTTCATCTGTCATGATCGTGCATACACATGGTTGCCCGCAGACTTCATGGGCTCATGTTTCGTTGCAAATCTGTTGCCTCCGACGTTTACTGTAGATGCCGATTATCATAAGACTAGAGTTGTACGAGGCGTAATTAGCGAAGAGGATACTGCCGGTCAAGAGGCAGGAGACTTTTTCAAGGGTTTCCTCCCGTTTTGGGGACCTATGGTTAATAGTAGGAACCTGAGACATTTGACTCGAGTGGTAGAATCGACAGCTAATGTTACTGCCAGTGCCCTTGGTAATATCACCACAGAACTTCAGGCGGAGAGACTTATGACATTACAAAACCGTATGGTTTTAGATGTTGTCTTGGCAGATCGCGGTGGGGTATGTAAAGTGATCCATTCGAGCTGTTGCATTTTCATTCCAGATAATGCTCCTACTGTTTATCAAGCCATCTCGAAGTTGCACAAGATCTCCGAATCCATACACGTGGATGTAGGGGATTGGACGCTACTCGGTTGGTTTTGGGGCCTGGTGTCGACTTGGGGTTGGAAGATTCTGATGATCATCGGGGTTGTGGTAGTGTTCCTGTTCACGTGTTGCCTTTGTGTGCAGTGTGGTCCTGCCTTATGTGGCCTCTGTGCTACAACGTGTATGAGACAACCATCTGTTACCAAGGGGACTCAGCTGGACAGATCTATGCTACAACGACATCTTGATGGTCTGATGAATATCGAATATGATTCTGACTAGTGCTTGCCTACATGAGGGCAAAAGGAGCGTCTGAGGTTCCGTGACAATTATAAGTGGTGTTTTCGACTCGCACGAATATGGTCGAGTCTAGTATCTATGAACCGCAAATGACGAGTTTAGTAAGTGTGCGCAGTTTCGCTGTGCTAACTTAAACCGTTCGTTTGTTATGTGGGTTTCTCATCTGTACCCACGGGTTCCATCTTAGATACGGCATCCATTTTGTCTCTTGCCCTCAAGTAGCCAGCGAACGGACGCTGTCCGCTTCGCGACCCTGGGACTCCCAAGATATCTGCGGAAGACACATGTTCTTTGAAAGTGTCTTTATGACGAGGGGGTTGCTACTGTAAGGCAGGTGGCGCCGCTCGAGGCTCATCTTGCCGCACGGACTTATTGTCTCAGCCGTGCATCTCATTAGGCACGTCCCTTTGATGCCTGTATCTCGTGCTTCACGGCACCTCCCCTTTTACACCCTTTCCGATCTCCCCACTGTCTCCGTCTTCCTCTGCACCTGTCTTCATTCCTATATTGATCTACTTTACTGCTGATTGGAATTTGCTAATGGTGGGAAGATGGGTTTTTACAGTTGGGAACCGCCAAATGTTTCCGCACTTATGTTCCGGACCTTGTGTGTTTCAAAGTGACCAAAGCGACCCCTCTGGGAGCTAAATGTGGGAACCGGGTTGTAAACTATTGTGTATCATGTTAGCCTATGGGTAAAAACTGTATAAAAGGAGCGATCCACAGAACCAATTTGAAGCAGTCTCCCCAAGTTGCACGTGTTGTACTTGTCGTGACTTCTGTGTTCCCTGCAGTAAATAAACCTTGACTCTTTGACGCCGAAGGAAGTGTCCCGTGTCTCTGTGACTTGTACGCCGGAGCAGGTTACCCACGAAGGTTTCAGGTGTTGTGCCCTGGCACCGCTGGGTCCAAAAGAACCCAGTCCTTCAATGCTTGACGCCATTTTCTCAGCAAGCTCCCATGTCTTCTTCAACCGCACCACCGAACTCCACTGGACCGACCACCACTGCATCCACTTCACCTTCCGGAAACCCACTACACACCACCGCACCCAGCAGATGCCTCGCCGCCGCTGGAGCAAAGTCACCGAGGAGCAGCTAACCACTGCTCTCGCCCAGTACCCACCCGCAGACCCGACCGACCCCGACGCCGCAGCCCCTAGCCTCAGACAGTGGATCGATGACTGCGCCAATACTCTCGCCCCATTCAAGAAGCCCTCCAACACCCGCACCAGCAAGAGAGCCAGCTGGTTTACCAAAGACCTCCAGGCCTCCAAGCAATCCTGCCAAAAACTCGAAAAAAACTGGACACGTGAACGAACACTGCAAGGCTACACAGCTCACAAAAACGCCACCCACAGACACCACCACCTCATCAAATCTGCCAAAAGGACCAACTTCAAAGACCGCCTACACAACAACGCACACAACAGCAAAGAGCTCTTCAACATCGTGAAGGAACTCTCCAACCCCAGCTCCAACACCAATGACATCCCACCATCACAAGACCTGTGCAACTCGCTGGCCACCTTCTTCCGTCGCAAGATCACAGCCATCCACAACAGCTAAGACGCCGTCACCCCCCCGGCAACTGCTGAGACCCTCGTCCCCAGGACCACCACCCACACCAACTGCCTGCTCGCTTGGACCATCATCAACGACGACGACACCATCAAGATCATGAACACCATCCATTCCGGATCCCCGGAAGACACCTGCCCACACCACATCTTCAACAAAGCCTGCAGCACCATCGCACTCCATCTCCGGAAAACCATCAACATCTCCTTCGAGACAGTGACCTTCCCGGAGAGCTGGAAGCATGCAGAGATCAACGCCTTACTCAAGAAACCCAAGGCAGACCCCAAGGATCTCAAGAACTTCCAACCCATCTCCCTGCTCCCGTTTCCGGCGAAGGTCTTCGAAAAGGCTGTTAACAAACAACTGACCAGCTCTCTCGAGGAGAACAGCATCCTGGACCCGTCCCAGTCCGGGTTCCGCAGCAATGAAACTGCCTTCATCGCTGCCACAACGACATCATGACCCTGCTTGACAACGGAGAAACCGCAGCCCTCATCCTCCTGGACTTGTCAGCCACCTTCGACACGGTCTGCCAGTGCACACTACAAACACGCCTCCACGATGCCAGAATCCAAGAGAAGGCCCTGGACTGGACCACCTCCTTCCTCTCCGGCAGAACACAGAGCGTCCGCCTCCCCCCTTTGGCTGCGAAGCCACCAAGATCATCTGCGGCGTACCCCAAGTCTCATCCCTCAGCCCAACGTTGTTCAATGTCTACATGGCACCGCTCGCTCACTTTGCACAACCTCAACATCATCTCCTACGCTGACGACACCGGGCTGATCCTCTCCCTCACCAAAGACCCCCACACCGCCAAAACCAACCTCCACGAAGGAATGAAGGCCGTCGCCGACTGGATGAGAAACAGCCGACTGAAACTGAACTCGGACAAGACGGAGGTCCTCATCCTCGGATCCACCCCCTCGGCCTGGGACGACTCCTGGTGGCCGACTGCACTAGGAGCACCACCTAGACCCACCAACCACGCACGCAACCTAGGGGTCATCCTCGACTCCACCCTCTCCATGACAAAGCAGGTCAACGCCGTCTCTTCCTCCTGCTTCAACACCCTCCGCATGCTTTGCAGGATCTTCAAGTGGATCCCCACCGAAACCAGAAGAACAGTCACCCAGGCCCTCGTCAGCAGTAGACTGGACTACGGAAATGCACTCTACGCAGGAGCCCCGGACAAATTCCTAAAAAACGGCTCCAACGCATCCAGAACGCCTTTGCAAGCCTGATCCTCGACATCCCTTGCTGCAGCCACATCACACTCCACTTGAGAGATTTGCACTGGCTCCCCATCAACAAGGGAATAACTTTCAAGCTTCTCACCCAAGCACACAAGGCACTCCACGACACCGGACCAGCGTACCTCAACAGCTGACTCAGCCTCTACACCCCCACCTGCCAGCTCCGCTCCGCAGACCACGCCCTCCTGACCATCCCCCGCATCCGAAGAGTGCCCGCCGGCAGCAGATAATTCTCCCACCTCGCCGCCAAGACATGGAACACCCTCCCCATCTACATGTGGCAGACCGAAGACCTCCTAACCTTCAGGAGACTTCTCAAGACCTGGCTCTTCGAACAGTAGCTCCTCCCCCCCCACTCCCCAGCGCCTTGAGACCCTAACGGGTATGTAGTGCGCTTTATAAATTCTATGTTTGATTGATTGATTGATAGGACTCAAGGCACTTTACTACTGCTGACCGGTGCTAAAGTGCATGTGCTCTGTGTCTAAATTGTAATGGAATTTGGTTTATCCATGATTGGCCTATTTGATTTACTACTATGTCCTTAGCGCAGGGCACTACATGTGCCCAGGGCCTGTGAATCAAATGCTACTATTGCGCTTGCAGCACTGATTGTGCCACCCATATGAGTAACCCTTCAAACATGTCTCCCACCTAACACTGCAGAGCTTGTGGGTGCAATTTTAAACTGCCATTTCGACCTAGAAGGTTCACCTACTTGCTAGGTCTAAACTTTTACTTTAACTATATGTAAGTAAGCATGGGCGGAAAATCCGTTCCGCTCGCGGATTTTGCTGATTTTCGGTAAATTCACAATCCGCGAACGCTCGCGAATTTACCGAAAATCCGCAAATTCGCACGCAGCGGATTTTTTTTTCTTGGTGATACAATTTTGCGGCGTGCGGTGTAAGTTCGCAATTGCGAACTGGTACAAAACCCTCGCGAACTGGCAGAAATCCTTGCGAACTGGCAGAAATCCCTGCGAACACAAAAAAAGCATTCAGCAGGTTCAAAAGTTCAAACTCATCATTAGTAACCATTCCCTGTAGTGCTTCCTGACAAGGGCCCCTCCAGAGTTCAGTTGCTAGTTGCAACAATTGTATGGCCCTGCTCTGACCCTCACAGCAGGCTCATAGAATAGCTACAAGTAGGCCACAAAGGTCCTGGAAAAAAAATTGCACTGCAACAGAAAGCAAATTACAGATAAGGAAGCAGGTGCCAGACTGGAATTTTAAAACAGTGACACATTCATGTCAGTTGAAGCAGGCAGGTGTGCTTGCTTTTTCCCCCCATAATCTACAGTGATGAGGAACCAGAGGGTGGCATTGATGTACCAGAGGGTGGCATGGGTGAAACAGAGGGTGGCAGGGGTGAAACAGAGGGTGCTGGGAACCTGTGATGATGAACGAGACGTAGAAACAACATAAACGTGACCGTTGCGAGCCGACATGTAAGTTCGCAATTGCGAACTGGTACAAAACCCTCGCGAACTGGCAGAAATCCTTGCGAACTGGCAGAAATCCTTGCGAAAGACTCTGAGAGGCAATATAAACATCCAAGCAAGGTACATAGCACACATGCCGAGCAAAAACGATCTGGAGCGAGAGGGGGTCTTTTAGTTTTCTTGATCCTATATTTCAGAAGTATAGGATGCATAGACAAGTACATCTAACTCATTTCACCCGTTATGGGCTTCTTCAGGGCATTCGGACCAAAGGAATTGTTCCTATAGTCGAAAGATCCTATTTTCATAGAGATTACAGGAGCAAGAAATGATGCTCACTGTATATTTAAAAAAATCGTCCTTAATATAAACCAATCCAGTTTCAATCGAAGTCAATTAATTTGTCATTTTGGTGACTAGCATATTTGACCTTTTTCGAATTTGCCGTTCCAGTGCCTAGAACGCCAGAAGACTCGACGGGTGAAGTCTGAGATGTGGAGGACGGGTCCACACTCTCTAACGCTGTTCGGGCCGCACAAAAGCCGGGACAGGCTTTCCGCTTTTAAAATCTACACATATGCAACAATATGCTTGTCACCAAAATGACAAATTAATTGACTCTGATTGATTGTATTTGTCTATGCATCCTATACTTCTGAAATAAAGGATCAAGAAAATTAAAAGACCCCCCTCTCGCTCCTTATCGATTTTGCTTGGCATTTGTGCTATGTACCTTGCTTGGATTTATATTGCCTCTCAGAGTATTTCTGTGTATAGTCTAATATTTGTGATTTAGTGGTGGCAAACCATTCTCTGAGCGGGTCATATGTAAGCTAGTTCTTTTGTGTCCTCTTTGATTAATTAAAACTACACAAGTCGGTGCTCTGATATGTTCCCCTGGCCATCAACTCTGTGGGACCCTCTGGACTATCATTTGACCAGGCAATGCCCTTCCTTTGGGATGCCATTAACAGTGCACGTCTCTTGGCAGTTTTGCAGTGGAATATGTCACTGAAGCATGCCACTATTAGAGTCGGTGAGGGTAATATAAAAGAAAAGATTTATTTTCCTTGGCTTTACATCATTGGTTGGGACCTTGAGGGGTAGACCAGGAGTGGTCTTTTTCTGGCCATTTCAGTATATTGATTTTGAGTTTTAGAATATTCCAAAAGACCACACACTCGATGGGGACAAATGAGGAAAAATGTGGTACTATGCAGTTTGAGATTACAGTGCTACTTAATTCTTTGCAGCACAGCATAGAGTAGCAAAAGGGAAGGCAGTGTGTACAGTCACAGGGGACTGGGCAATGCACATGGCAGTGCTGTCTCTGTGATGAACCACTAATTACAAGTTCATATGTCACAGAGCCTTTTCCGGCACGGCCCAAAGCTAGTGAACTCTCTTCCACAGGAAGTACGCCGAATCTCTTCAACGACGGCATTCAAATTGGAAGCCAAAAATTTTTTATGAATAAATTCTTACCCCAAGTGATCTGTGGGTGCACCTGCTCGAAGACAATTGCTCTTACTTCCATTGGACATTCATTTGTTATGGTTCTTTCTTATGAAACTGTCCCTAAATATGCTATCATTCCTGTTTTTTCTATTCCTACCTGTTGTCGATTTTGCATTTATGTGCGTCCTCCCATCCTATTGTACAGCACTCTGATATCCCTCGGGGTCTTGTTCGCGCTATAAAAAACTTTATAAATAAAATATAATAAAAATAGTTTAATTATTTTTTATTGGGTGCATTTATTAAGTGCAAACCTAACCTGGAGGAATCTGGTGACATTTATAACCAGCTTTGGTCCCGTTCGAATAGCAAGCCTTATCAGTGATGGTTGCAGAATGGTTTGAAAGAAAGCAAGGTAGGGACCATGCTCCATAACCTAGATCCATCACAGGAAGATACTGGATTAGCAGCCATGGATTTTTGTTGTTGTTTACAATTGCAATTCCCCACGGAGCTCTGGACTAGCTCCTGGTGTTATGAAAGCATCTCTTGAGACACTTTCATGCAGGTGCGATGGTTGAGAGAGATGCAAGCCTTTATGTACATTGGCATCAGATTTAAAATTGATTCTCATTTCTCGCAGCATCCATTAGAGATCGATCAGTGTGGATGCCACGAAGCCGTCTTCTTGGCAACCTCTTCTGCCATGGCCTGCCCAGTGAAGATAGCAGTGGCATTAGCATGCCACTCATGAGGCTAGTAATGAGCTGTAAGGATTCCCTTATGGGTGGCTGCTGTAGTATATATTTTGATCATGAGGGACTTGGTAATGCGCTGCTAATGGTGTGGCTATTGTGTCAGCTGATTATCTAGATTACATACAATTATTGAGGTGATAGCCCTGGAGCAAACATGACATTTATTAGGACAAAATTGTTTATGACATTAATGAACTCCTCTTACAGTTCACAAGGCACTGTGTCTGTTAGATCAGACTTTGTTATTGTTGCATTTATTGTCCTGCTGGTGTGTGGAACAAGATTACAGAGACGGGGCTTTCAGTATGTTTATAAATGAAGAATTTGTAAGCGGATTTGATGAGCTATGGAGGGATAGTTCGGTGTTGTGTGTTTTTGTTGCAATGTTTGGAATACCTCTACTAGGCCCCAAATAACGACTGGCCAGGTAATCCCGGTGTGCCAGATAACAGGAGTTAGTAGGCCCACTAAGAGGATGTTGCGTTATCGCCAGAGCTGTCGACTTTGAACCTGGGGAACCCAGTTTGAATCTCTGCATCGGCTCAACATCCTGTGATTCTGGGTAAATCACTTAGGAACAGATGTAGGAATTTTTTTTGAAGCCGTAAGTAGCCGTTTGCGGCCGCAAAGAGGTTTTTTCTGATGTATTAAACCAAAAATTGCGATTCGCTAGCGTGATCAAATCACAAGTTAGGTTGCAACCAAACACCAGTTTGTTAATAGACAGAGGGGGACTCCTTCCCTTTGAGAATGTTGAAAAAACAATTTTTAAGAGCAGTCTTGGGCCCACAGATCACTGCCTAATCTTAAAAAATGTAAGTTAAACGTTTCATTTCAAAAGAAATGTATACGCATTCTGTTTTCTTTTAAGGAACCCCAGTGGGCCACCATCCCTCTGATGGCTATCATTCCAAGTGGGCAACAAGCTGCGAACTACCTCATTAATATTTAAGAGGGAGGTTGATTTGCAACCCACTAAGAATCGTCCCTTTAGAAATAAAAGTTTAATGCAGTAGGAATACTGATTTCCTAATTGCAATTTGGAGAAAATCGCAATTTGAAAATCGCTATGTCCCATGTTAGTACATCTGGCCCTTAATCTCCACATCCCTAAAAATGAGTGTGATCTTGTGCAATGTAACTGACATTCAGGTAAAGTGCTCCAATAACCAGAGTCGAGTTTGTGCTATAAAAAACTCACAAAAAGTACTGAAATGAGCAAAAAATCATATTATTGCTCCACACACAACAGGCTTGCTGCTCACAATGACAGTCTTGTTTGTTATTGCAGAATGCTAATACACATATTTTAAGGTAACACGTAAACTCACTTTTTACTCCCCGCTTATTCTGTCAGACATTATATTTTTGATTCTACTGATACACAAAGGCGGCCTTGTTGCACTGCACTACAGTGGGACAGTCCCTATATTCAACATAACATTCTGTTAATAGAATGCAGAACATTTGATTTGGCTAAGCTATATGGAAAGGCTGAAGCAATATCACAAAAGCAATGTACAGGGTTAACATTTTCTATTATTATTAGAGTTCTTCTTCAGGCTTACCACCAAACTCGTCCGTAACCAAACCAAAAGAATCGGGGCATATATGGCAAAGTTCACTTAAGAGATGAGAAGCCAGCATTGCCAGATTCCATTTTCCACCATTTGTCACGAAAATGATAACACATCGGGAATAGTGTAAACTTGAGTCAAAATGCAAAATCCTCTGATTTATTAAGGCAGGACTTAAGGACTCATTACGATAGAGGGAGGACCACCACCATCGGCCCATCGGTTGTGGTACCCCCGTGGCGGTCTGATCGGTGATGGTCGGAAAATCCGCCCGCTACGGTTCAGACAGTCACATTGAATCCGACCGTATAGTCCAGAATGGCTGCAGTGCCCGTTAGGCACCGCCAATCAGATTAGGATGTCAGTCCACGCCAGCCTTTCCATGGCAGTTCAACCGTCATCTAAAGGCTGGCAGGGATGGACATTGGGGACCTGTAGCGGGCGCCCCTTCTCCTCTGGACATTTCCTTTGGGTTTTGGGGGGCACCTATGGTGCCCCCTACTTTTCCCTGTACCAAGTGACAGGCTCTGCATGGTGCCTGTCACGTAGTACAGGGATGTGTACAACATCCCTTTTTAACATTGCGATGGGTGCTGCAGCCAGCAGCAGCAGCCGCTATGTTAAAGGTGGATGATGCGACCGCCACTGTGGCGGTCGCATCCTAATTCCTATTGTGGGACTGCAGCACGGTTGGCGGGCGGACCCAGATTGGAGACGATGGCTGACGGACTGAAGTCAGTCCGTCATCCTAATGAGGCCCTAAGTTCTGAAGAGACTACACAAGTGAAAATTCCTCCACTATGGATACAGTATAGTAGAAGAAATTCCTCCAGTGGACTTACCTCCTGATTTAGTTCTGCCTTCACATATCAGAAACTTTTTTGTTACCAACCACCTCTAAATACGGCTCAAAGTAAAAGAAATATGAGAAAAAATATTTTCAGTGCTTACTTGTGCATGATGCCCATGTCGTCAGTCACACTTAACTTTGCCTACCTCTAAAGGCAATAGGACCAAGGAAGACACCGCATGAAGCAATATTAAGGATTCCACATAGAATTTTTTGAATCTAAATCTTTTCTTCATGAACAATCAAACGTTACAAAAAAAATCTGCAGTTGAACTGAATAAGAATGTGACAAAATATTTTAAAAAATGCGTACACTATCGGAATTCATCGAGCACAGAAAAGAAAAGCAGCCTCCCGAGCCAGATGTTTTTGTACTGATAGAGACACGGTCTGCAAACCTCCTGTGGATATTTACAAGGCTGGCACAAGCACAAATGGAATTTCATCATTTTTCGGTTTTTTATATGCGAGGACGCTCTCCTTTCATTTAAAGCCACCCTGGGAGGACAGCCTCCAGGATTCTGTCAAGGACAAGTCTTACTTGATGTTTTTTTATTTAACGGGGTTTCGTGCAGGAATATTTTGTAGAAATAGAGTCCGGTATAAAAGCTGTAAATGAGTGCTCTGAAACGAACCCATGGAAACCACAATCATCTGCATGATGTGAGCTGCAGAAGCGGAGTTGTATGCTGCATAATTGGGGATGTTTCCTGCAGCAAGAAGTCGAGCTTGAGGCGAGGGGGACATGTTTTCTGATCAGGGCAAACACTGGACCCTTGGGAAAGCAAACTAACGGAATCGTTAAATGGCGGGAGTTTATAGATGGAAAGAAAGCGACAATGTATACTCTAGAGAGGAGGGAGGATACTTGCAGCTGTTTTAGCATTTGATGCCTCAGCGATATTGTAGTTGGAAGAGTCGCACAATTGTTGGTGTGTACACGTTGTGAAGCTGTGCGAATCGCTACCTTGTAATGTTGTTTGTTTAAAAGAATTACACGCAGGGCTTGAGTCGGTGTACCACGGGGGTGGATGGCGTCCCCCACTTATTTTACCGGGGGGACGCCGTACCCCCTGCCAAACAGTTGGACTTCACTCTTTGGCCTCTCTGGGATGTGGAGCTCTGCACCTTTCGTCAGGTCACTTTCTGTCGTGACGTCACTTCCTGCGACAGTGTCCCCCCACTTCTTTTTTTAGGACTTGTGCCCTGATTGCACGCTTCACAAAGCTAAAAGATTGTAAATTGTTTTGATTTGTATAGAAAGAGGTGTCGGCTTTGTGACCCTCTGCGGCAGAATGGAGCCGTTCCTAGTGCCGCAAGTGTCAATAAGGGGCCACAACAAACCTACTGCTTCTTGGCAGCCAACCTCTCTCTCCCGCCCCATGCTGTGCCCCCTCCATCCTTCATCTCATCCTCTACCGCTGTAGCTTAGCAGCCAGACAGTGGCGTAATGAAACTTTAGTAGAACCAGTGCTTTAAATGGAAAATAATAAGTGCAGGTACTCATTAATATGAGTTAGAGGCGTGGTTAGTGGGCGGGGCTAGGGGCGGGGCTTATGACGACATATGATGATACATAATGACTTCTATATCAATTGCAGCAACTAGCTGATGGAATTAAGTTTACTTATTTCAGAAATGCCTTCACAGGTAGCTGGCGAGATATATGGTAAGGCTTGTATAGGTACATGCTGACTGTCACATCCCTGCATCATCATATAATTAAATGCAACAAGCTCTTTGCTGGACAGCACCAATCAAAGAATAAATGCCAATAGAATAAATGCCAATAAGAAACAGGAGGTAACAAACCCTTTTCCCTCTGTATGGGAAGAAATGTTTAAAATACACATCAATGCATATTCTCAAGCAATGTACACCACTTAAGCCGGTCCTCGGTTTAAAATGTCAGTATTTTGATACGTTTTATGGAACCACATCTTAGTGCAAAGTTTTCGTACTATACGAAACGCTTGAGTAGAGCTGCTTTATTGGTCTCAACTAGGAAGAAGAGTGTACAACGAATATTTAAATTCTGTTGAGAAACGTACTTCTCTCTACATGTACCAAGACTGCAAGGTATCGCCACAGTAAATAGAATACCAACTCAGCGATCAGGACCTTCAAGACTACGGCCCTCTCCGCCATACTACACATTCGCAAAACATTTCGAAATATGAGCTCCTTTGCAAAGACCGCGCTCTGTCGGACAGCATCCCTAGCAACAATCTCCTTCTGATCCTTCAAACTTTGAATTATCGAAAAGAGCACTCTCGCTATCTAACTACAGACAAATCCATTGACCCCAAGTGCTGCCTTATCCAGCTAGACGACCAAAGAGGCAGAAGCGCCCCGGTATCTTGCGCACAATACATTCCTTGTAATCTTGGCAACTCCTAAATATGCTAAGACTGCTCGCAATCCTACGGACTTAATTAGTACTAAACACCAAACACTGCCCAAAGTCTTGGACGAAATAAAGCAGCGATATGTGCCAAAACACCACGACCTTCTAGTTTATACACAACTCGCTCTACTCCGCTCGTAACCGTACATTTTCCAAGGCACAGCTCTACAAGTTTTCTCACTTTAAACTCTGATCTTGCCTAAATCAGGGCCGTGAAATGACCGTCTCTGTTTCTATAAATGCACAGCTCAGGTCCTTTCAGTTGTAGATCACCCAGTGCCATCTTTACTTCCTCCTCACGTCTTACCTGAACTTCCCTCAGTTCCGGTCCCAACCATGTTTCCGGGCGACTTCGCATCCTCAACAGTGCCATGCTATACACGACCCTTCCCACTTGTGTTTTTGCTTAGACAATATCTAGTCCTGTTCGTATCCCTTTCTAAGATGAAATACACTGCCATGATACACAGACACCATCTATAACGTGCAATTGTGGCGACCACCATCGCTATGCCCACGCCCCCAACTTGTAAATAAGGCAGATGTTATCACGAGAGGGTCTCCAGGGGTCTTTCATGCCTTATATTTCTTTAAAGCATATGCTCCGAAGAATCTTCTGATGATCTCTCACACTTTCACCTCCCTCCCTGTTTGCTGCCCTTCTGATCGATTAATGGGTTCAACTTCCCTCACACCCGTCGCCAGACAGTTCTTTAAATACATTTTAAACAATTGCCAGGATCTTAAAGGAAACTGCCTTAACTGCATGTTCAGTTCCAGTTAAAGTAATGCAAAGTACTTGCTCTGCAGCCCGAATTTTTGATGTGGGTTTTAGTCACTTAAGCCAATTATCGACCCAGTGGAAAGATAAACACCTACACTGTTAAGCACAGCGTGAGGCACAGCAGGCCCTCTTAGACCCCTGCAGTCTGGGGCTATTCACATGGACGCTGCTGAAATCTCCAACAGCGACTGCAGGAGGCTTGGCGCCCTTACAAGATCCTGAGAGACAGGGCGGCATCTAACCTGTGTTAGAGGAGATAAACAATCGGAGCCTGCAGTGCAACTATTAGGGTACCGGTACTCTCCCTTGGCTAATGAGAAGTGCCGATACTGAGAGCCTGAAAATTTAGAAGTGCCGGTACTCAGTACCGGCGAGTACCGGCCCATTTAAAGCACTGAGTGGAACACCCTGCAAAGTGATTGGAGGGGCCCTCTTCTGGATTTACTCAGAAGCTCTCAGGCCAGGGTACTGCCTTGAGGGGGGCCCATAGAGCTCGCCCCCCCCGCACTGCTGGGGCATTTGTTATGCCACTGCAGCCACATACGATTCTCTTTCTGCGTCTTTACGTGGACCGTCCCCAAGGCTCCAGACACCCCACCAGCCACTGCCTGCCACGTCCCCTGCCATACTGGGAATAGACATGGAATTAATTCCCAGCCTACCCATTATATACCAATGCTTACCATTGGTTGGCTTCCTTTTCACTCCTGTTTCCTTGCTTCTTACTGGTCACATCTGCTTCCTGCCAGTTAGTCACCTCCTCCTGCAATCTTCTCTGGGCTTCAGTCCATGCCGTGGAGCATGAACCAAGCACAGCTTCCTGCCTGCGGCCAGTGTCCTTCCACTGGCTGTGTGCTGCTGCAGTTACTTTCTCTTTACTTTTGGCCATTTACTTTATAAGAGGGCATGTCATTGTATGGTCTCACCGCCCACCTATGTTGCTTCTCCCCCCCCAATCCCTTGGTCACTATCCTTTCCCCCCAAAGCCTCGCGTGTGCTCTTCCCATGCCCTTTGTGCTGCTGTGCAACATGTCTAAAAAAAGGAAAAAAACATTAACACATACCAAAAGATCTCACATAGGTGAAATCCAATTGCTTTGTTAATTCTTCATTTACATCCTGTTAGAACTGTTGAAGAGGTATATTACATATACAAAAGGTAGAAACCAAATGTAACTCGCATACTTGGTTTGCCAAAGCAGCGCTCCAGGTTCCGGTTGCTGATAACAAGACAAACTCATCTATATTCATGGAAACTTTGGCGGCCATGCCTACAAAGACTCTGAAGGCATGAGAGACCCTTTTTTATGTTGCTTTGCAATGAGTGTGCAAGTGACCAACTTGGGAGTTGTGTAAATAGAAACAGCGCTGGTAAGTAGATTCCTCGCCAAGGCAGACTAATAGTGACTGGACTGTTACTCAGACATGTAGCAGCTTCTCTAGTTTTAGTGCTATCTACCACACAACTGATATGTTGCCAGCACTGCGGTCCCCCAACTTCCTTGGTGCTGTTCCCCTGTGGTGCTGTTCACATGTCTGATGTCTTCCCACTACCTACCCATGTCCTATTCTTCCACCATCCCCTACGTGCTCCCTTCCGCTGCCTCACCTGTGTCCCAATTGGTACCAAATTCCACATGGATGACATTGGTTGCAACCTTGTATGCTCCATATTCTTGGTATTCCTCTGCTGGAGTGTATCAATTTATTTGTACTCTGATCCCAAACTGTTCTTCTCTTGCTGCTTCCAGGAGGGCCCAGCCATGTGTTACTGTGGCACCTCCGTGGCTGGCATAGCCTCATTCCCCACTCTTACAGGAACCATTCCCAGCTTGAAATCAATCATCTCTATCAACAATTCAACCTACACACCCAGACCACAAGTAATCTGCAGTGGTGTACACATAGTCATAAACAAACACTGGCAAAGCTACCAGGTCTCGCCTATGGGACCTATTGGGTTTGTCAATGGTTATAGCCATGCTGCACAAACATACACACACACACTCCCACTGGTACTCCATCTCACACAAACATCACATACAAGCCATCAGACAGCACCACACCGCATCCCAAACAAACCACTGTCATGCACACCTAAAGTGCACATGCATTAGCAAACACTATCACACTACCACAAACCATTAGACAATGGCATCATACAATCACATTTCACCACAACCCACACACTGATGCATCATCACCCAAACATTTTGACACACAAACATACACTTGTACACACATACAAACACATTGAGGGAGGCTTGCAGTGCTAAACAGATGCTGTTTTGGCAGATTCACTTCTGCTGCTTGTGCTGTAGCTTTCCTCTGTATAAGGGAAGCTTGGGCTACTTGTCTATATATTTTACTTCTTTTGTGTGTTTGTGTGTGAGGATATGTGCACTGATGCTCACAGTACGTCATAGTTTGGTGTATGTGAATGATGTTCTACTGGCATCTGTATAATATATATTCTGCAACTGGCATCTTCTCATAGAATTTTTCGGAAGTCGAGTGACCATACTAACTTTTTCTAGGGTTACCATCGTAGTCCAAAGTTTGAATCATCTTCTATTGATGTGATAATCAATCAGTACATTTGTAAAGCGTACTACTCACCTGTGAGGGCCTCAAGGCGCTGGGAGGGAGGGGTGCTGCTACTGCTCGAATAGCCAGGTCTTGAGGAGGCTCCTGAAGGTTAGTAGGCCCTGGGTCTGTCATAGGAGGATGGGGAGGTTGTTCCAGGTCTTGGCGGCGAGGTGGGAGAATGATCTGCCACCGGTGGTCGCTCTTAGATGCGGGGGATGGTGGCGTAGGTGAGGTCGGCGGGCGTAGCTGTCGTTTCGGGGTGTAGAAGGTGAGTCATCTGATTAGGTATGCCGGTCCGGTGTTGTGGAGGGCCTGGTGTGCGTGGGTGAGGAGCTTGAAGGTGATCCTCTTGTTGGCGGGAAGTCAGTGCAGGTCTCTCAAGTGTGGTGTGATGTGGCTGTGGTGCGGGATGTCAAGGATCAGGCGCGCGGAGGCGTTCTGTATGTGTTGTAGTCGTTTCAGGAGTTTAACCGAGGCTCCTGCGTAGAGGGCGTTTCCGTAGTCCAGCCTGCTGCTAACCAGGGCCTGGGTGACTGTTCTTCTTGTTTTGATGGGGATCCACCTGTAGATCTTGTGGAGCATGCGGAGGGTGTTGAAGCAGGAGGACGAGACGGCGTTGACTTACTTGGTCATGAAGAGTGTTAAACCCCAGGTTGCGTGCCTGGTCGATGTGTGTCGGTGCTGTTCCCAGTGCGGATGGCCACCTGGAGTCGTCGCAGGCTGAGAGGGTGGAGCCGAGGATGAGGACCTCCATCTTGTCCGAGTTCAGCTTCAGCAGCTGTTCTTAATCCACTTGGCGACAGCTTTCATACCTTCGTGGAGGTTGGTTTTGGTGGTGAGGGGGTCCTTGGTGAGGGAGAGGATCAGCTGGGTGTCGTCGGCATAGGAGATTATGTTGAGGTTGTGTAGTCGGGCGAAGTGGGCGAGCGGTGCCATGTAGACGTTGAACAATGTCGGATTGAGGGATGATCCTTGGGGTAATGGCGGGCTGAGGGATGCTCCTTGGGGTCCTTTGGGGGATACAATCATTGTGTTCTGGTTCTTGGTCATATTCTCAGTTAAATGGCTGCATTTTTCATATTTATTGACATGCAAGTGTATCATTTTTGTTTTAAAGGTAAGCCTGCAGGTCTTTGCCAACGGCTTCTAGGTTAAGAGTCAATCACTTGGACCTGGAAAACTCTGTGGGTAGTTTGGGCCACTCCTACATTTAAATCCACATCTCACTCTGAAAATTGTGAGTTTAAACAGTTTTCCTTAAAATGGATCAATAAAATGTCTAATAAAATAAATTGACAATAAATTAATATTATCATTTAATTTTCTGCTGACTTACTGACCCAATGTCAGTGTAGGGTGGGGCCAGACCATGGCAAGAAGAAGAGTGATGAGCACTGTAAAGTGCGCATGTTTTGGTTTGGAGTGCTGGCTTAGGCTGGCCAAACAGACATACACATTTAGGTTTCTCCAACCCAGCTGTGTTGCATAGCTGGGTTGGAAAAACAGCACAGATTCTCAGGCACTGTCTGAGCAGCAAACCAGGCCGCTCAGACCTATCCTGGCACTGCTTTCATGCTAGTTACAGCATGAGAGCAGCAGCTGGGTTGGGTTGGGTGCCTATGCTCCAGTGACTGCTGGGAGGAGAGCCGGAGAAGAGCACTGAGGCGGCCGGCTTTAACAGGTACATTTTTAAAATTATTAATTATTCTCCTAATCCCACACCGCTCCACTTAAACTATGCGGTAGCCGCCACTGCTAAATGAGGTGCCAAATTAATCTTTACAAAGACCCACCCCCTTAAAATTCGTTTTCAAACATGAGCTGCCTGAAAATTCTTAATGCTTTAGATGCTTCTTCACGTTGTGACACAAAATATTGTATTATTTATTGTGCATAAAGCCCCTGGCCTTAACCTCAGCAGATGAGGAAATGCACTACTGGGGACACATCCATGGCACAGCACAAGCCAACATACACATAGTTGGAAAATATACATATATTTTTGACGTACAAAAACATTAATGTTTTAATATACATAGCATTTATTGACACTTTGTTGTACAAACAATTTAACGTTTAATATACATAGATTGTATTGATACTCTGTTGTATAAAACATACATTTTTTAAACCAAGTTTCACTATCATCTAATTATATGTTTCCACATAAGTGTATTATGACATCTGTACTACCTGGGATGTGTCTCTCGTAGTGCGTTTCCCTATCTGCCGAGATTACCTCCCAAGCATATTTGCACAGTGAATGCTTACATGTTTTTGTATAATATTTGTATGATTGGACCAACTGAGTAAAGTGCTTCTTCAAACAAACCTGCCTCATATTTAACAGCTTGGTTCAGCAAAGGACGTTTTCCCTTTGCACTGCATTAAGTGGTGCATATGCCCACTTATGAAGGATTCTTTGGAATTGCATACCTTTAGTGTGTCAAGGCATAAGCAAATGTTTCCATGAAGTGTAACAAGCTGCACAAATTGTGCATGAAAGCAGTGGATCCTGTTCTCAGTAACCTCCTGCCTGGATGTCAAGGCAGTGAATGTAGGAAACACACCTGCAATGTCAAAGCGATAAAAATACAGAAGATCCACAACACATCCAACGTAACCAGGCAACTGGCCAAAATAATTACTCAACCAAGTATGGTAACTAAGCAACCAGCAGTTTAACGACGTCTCCTAAATTTTATTCAGAATAATTCACACTTTTTTAATAATGTAAATGTTTTCAAATTTAATGTTTTTAATTTGCCGGCTGAAAAGGAGCTGGATTCTCAGCATTAAGACAATAGATAAAAATGATTTGGGAGTGCACATTATGAGTTTCCATAAAAATAATGTACAGGGATAGTTACAAAAAGGCTTAACTTCAAAATGCAACCTTAATGATAAATTACCTGATAGTGTCCTCATCCTTTGCCACACTATCATGTGATGTTATTGCATACCTGTTCGAGCTGTAATTTTACTTTGCTGCCTCTAGAATTGACGGGGATGAAGGCCGAATGCTCAGTAAAATGAGATATGGGGCTGGGATGCACTAGACATCTTCCAAAGGGCGTGTGTACCATCCATTTACTGCTTGGTGCATGTTCAGCAATGCGCTTAGTCAAATTGTCTCCTCTTCAATGGCCATGCACCTGGATCCATGTCATAATCCACCAATCAAAAGAGCCTGCACCCCTTTTTACACGTGTCTAGTACATCACTTGGCAGTAGGTTCAGCTACCATCGGGTGGCACACACCACATATTACATAAGGGCCAATGTTGACAGACGTGTCTCCTGTGTGACAGTGAGCAAACTAGAACAGTGGGTTCTTCATTTCGAGAAGGACATGCTCAATGCAAATACGATACGCCCTTTCACTGCAAGTCTTTACCATGAAACTTGCAGCATAAGAGCGCACATTGCCCAAAGTAAAGCAAGAGGAGAAGCATTAATCTGGTCTACGGTTGGAAGGTGTCTGAAGGGAGGCCCATGCACATGATGATTTCATTGGCAGGTTGATGAAGGCATGCTGTAAACCTACCGAACCTCTTTGGAGCGGCACCAGAATCCATTTCAGAGAAGGAGAACAATTAAGAACCCAAGCAGTTTGCTGGGACTACAGCGAACTTTCTGGGAGAGCACAGTCGTTAGTTGGGTTACTTTTCCCACCCTTGTCACCATTTGTAGCAACTTCCCCATCCTAGATACCTGCCAATGACTACGCCACACAAAGAACTTAATATTACACATCTTTATTCTGCTGCGTGTAACTGTAAACTCAACATTCTAAAACGCGATTTCATGGCATTGCGCTCTGACACCTACATCACAGCTCTACAGAGGCCGTTAGGAGCCAAAGGAGTTCTGTCATAAAATATTGCAAGCTACTGCAGTAATGCCAAAAAGCCACTCATTTCAATGAGAACTAGTGCCTCAAATGAAATGTGAGGAATTTTCCAGATTCGTATGGCAAAAATTGAAAAGAGAGAACACTACCTAAACAACTTTCCCAACACCCAAAGCAACATCATACTGAGCAGAAAATTCAAAACAGAATGGGACTCGTTCTCAGATTTGGACATCCACAACCCCTAGGGTATAATCAACAAAAACAAACCATCTGCCCACCCCAGATTCCATCACCCGTTGTGAAACAGATCAATAGCTCAATAGCCCTAACCTGGCTGAAAATCACCTCTTCTCTGACCAAAGAAATATTCACTCAAAGTTGGGCATTTCTCTCCATTATTTAAAGGCTTCCGACCTTTTGCAGCACAGAAAAGACCTGAAGATCCTCTGTGATATCTGTCAAATCCTAGACAAAGAGGACTTCTCCCCTCTAATCCTCCTAGGCATGTCTGCAGCATTTGATTGAGTAAATCCTAAGTCCCTTCTTTCTTTCCTCAAGGACAGGATGGGCATCAACAGTATAGTACTTGTTTTTTTTCTTCTTCAAACTCTTTATTCGAATTTCAAAAATTCATAAAAGCAATCTCATTTACAAAAGTATCATAAAAACTCCTTTTTAAAACTTTACAGATTAGCATTTCCAAATCGGGTAGCAGATGATTATAACAATTAATATAAAACAGTTAATATAAAGCGGAAGGTCAAGGATTGTCCATCATTTTACGAACTCGAGTTTCAAGTCTCAAGAAAGTGCTGGTGCGAAACACTATTTCTTCAGTGTCCAGGGAGAGTAACATCTGATAGGAGTCCCCCAAGGAAAGGGATCTATGTTTTCTAAAAAACGGAGCTAAAAACCATTTCACATATTTTAGATAATATTTACAAAGAAGGAAGAAGTGCAAATCGTTTTGTGCACTCACTCCGTCACACGGGCATGGTTTGTAGCCTAAGTTTGAACAATGGCCCAGAGGAAAACTTAGTAGATCTCTTACAGTTCCTCCCCTAAGACGAAACAAAAGGGTTCTTTCCCATTTAGTCATTGGCAAGGTGAGGTATAATGGTAAAGGATACCTATGCAAAGTTTTACCCATGTATGCCCGACTGACGGTTTATTGAGTTCCCTTTTTGTCCTATCTAGGTTATAAAGTGCATATAGTGCATTTTTTAGTTCATTCTTGTCTCGTGGCTCAACTCTTGTCGGTTCTAAAAATAAATGACCTTTGTCCACGCTACATAAACTCTTATAAACTCCTGAGAGCCAGGGAATATCCATTCCTTTTTCACATTTGAGGCAATCACTTATGATTTCTTGCGTCAAGATGGCTGATTTGTTCCTCCAAACGGAGAGTCAAAATAACGCTGGTCTTGTATCAATGAAATCACAGATGAAGTGCAAATTTAATTCCCTGTGACAAATATACTCAGAAGTAGAAATAAGTGCTCCCAAAAGTTTCCTACAGAAACGATTTTCTTCTTGTTGGATGCAGCGATTTCTTGCAAGACCCCATACCTCAGCCCCATATGTGGCTACTGGGACACATTGCAATTTTAAAAAAAATGTAATTGTTTTAATAGCACCTATCTTTCTCGGGTGTGGTAGACTAAGAATTGAGTTGATGGCCTTTGAAAACTTGCTCGTGGAGTGGACCAAATGCCCAGTCCACAAGCCTTTCGCAGCAAAGACCATCCCTAAATATGGAAAAGAACAAGTAGAGTGTAGTCTATCAGTCCCCACTAGGATAGAATTGAGCTGGCGTTTCCCTGGCCCGCATGACATGATAAAAGATTTTTTTAAATTCACACGTAAATCCAGGCCATCCATATAATGTACGAAGGTTTTAATCAAAATACGCAAGGAGTTCGTAGTGCGGCCCATAAGGACTGCATCATCTGCGTAGAGAAGTGCTGGTAATAATTTCCCGTCTATTTTCGGGACATCTGAGGTCGACTGCCTTAGGGAGTTGCTCAGCCCATTAATATAAATGATAAAAAGCAGGGGTGCTAGAACGCACCCCTGTCTAACCCCTCTTCCCACCCTGATGGCACCAAAGATCTCCCCATCTCATACCAATCCTGACTAGTGCTTTAGGATCGGTATGTAAAAATGCCAGAAAGTGCACCAGAGATTCGTCTAATCCATAATCCAGCAGAATGGACCAGAGTTTGGACATGTTGACTAAGTCAAACGCGTACGATAAGTCCATGAATGCTAAGTAAACGGGGGATGATCAGGCAATGTTATATTTACCGATGACCAAGTTAAGGTTCAGACATTGCTCGACCGTGCCAACCTTGCTTCTAAAGCCCAGCTGGCAGGGGTCCAGCATTCCACTTTCCTCCGTCCATTCCAAGACCCTGTTTTAAAGTACTCGGCCCAAGATCTTTAATGTATTATCGAGCAACGAGATTGGTCTGTAATTGATTGGGTCAGATCTATCCCCTTTTTATATATTGGACAATAATACTCGTTGTCCAAGTATCTGACATGGGGGATAGAGGCAAACTGTTGAAGACATTCAACAGAATTGGGGCCCAGAGTTCCGGTTTCCACTTTATGATGTCTATCGGGAACCCATCAGGGCCCGGTGCTTTATTGCCAAGGCTCTGATTAATTGCCACTTCCACCCCCCGCAGCGTGATCTGTAGGCAGCAAAGATGTCCCTGCACGTAACAGACTTTGCCTTGTATTGGTGCGGCATATATTTTAGAGAAATGGGTCTCCCATAAATCGCTCGAGATAGTGCAACTAACTGGTGTCAATTGTTGACCCATATTGCGCAGGTTCCTACCTGTAGACCAGAATGAATTTCCATTCTTTCCAACTGCTGAGTCGGCTAATGCCTCCCAGTGCTCCCCCAGTACGGTAGGCTTTTGTTCTCTGATTGTAATTTTATACATCCTCCTTGCTGTCCTTACAACCATAGGGCACCTGGGCTTAGAGGTCAGAGCCTTGCGTAAATTTTTGTTTGCTTCTGAGCATTTGTGGTCAAACCATCTAGGTTCTTTATCTACCTTGTGCGATGGTACTGACAGGAGGGATCTTATTACGGACCATAATTTGATACAGTCTTCAATTATCCTCAAATGATTTCCTTCTGTTGACATGCATGAAGCGATTAAATGCTGATGCTCTTCTATCACAGTCACAACTATTCGGCCACTATCTACTCCCCTCCATTTCAGTCTTAAATTATCAGTTGAGGGGGTAATATCTCTTGCCCCATGAGAAATAGTATACACGGGGCAGGATCCTAATCTTAATACCGCTGTCAGCGGGTTATGATCTCCAAAGGTCGTTGCATAAACCTTGGCCGTTATAAGGCGGTCTGCTAGGCATGGAGACATAAAAATAAAATCAATGGTTGAGGAACAATCCCTGCCTCTAAAGGTTGGTGCCTGCTGATTTCTAGGGGTGTGAACCAAATCCATCACATTACTAAGGATGTGTTCACTAACAAAAATATCTAATTCTAAACCCCTTCGCACTGCTGGATCTGCTTGGGATTTGTCGTATCCTGATGTGTTTTTGGAATTTTAGCATTGAAATCCCCCCTAAGAAGATCCCAATGCCGTCATCTGCGCTTTGTTGCTGATCTAAATCTGATATAACTTTTAAAAGCTCTATAAAATTCCTATTTGGGACCGAATAAAAATCATTATTATAAAAATTAATCAGTTAGAAGGGGACCCGTCTTTTGTATTCCAATATCTGTATATTTAAACTATTAGTTGGTATCACCCTAATACTTCCTCCAGCAGCTATCCTGATCCCAATAAATAAACCACCAGATGCACTTCCAAAGTCAGGTTTGGGTGCTATCAGGTTAAAACAATGGTACCCCTCTATATGTAATTCATGTGTGGCCCAAGTTTTCTGAAACATTATAATGTCATTCCCAGACAGTATATGCATCCAGTTTGTGTCCGTTAATCTTGATTCGAGGCCTGCAACGTTCCAGCTCAGAATGTGGAGATCGAAGTTATTTATTATCTCTTTTGGTTTGCAGGGGCTCATCAAGTTTCTGTCATTAGTAAATGGTGCTGGGCATAAATCAACTGAGAGTGATCGGTTGGTGGGGTTGCCGGGAGTATGGGTGTGGGTTCCTTTGCTTTTTTTCCCTTTACTAGATTTATTGGGCGATGGGCTAAACTTTCCCCTATTAAACTTCCCTCTTTGCCGTTAGGACTAACTAACTCAATTGAATGTCAATCTTGTCCGTCTAAGTTGGAGAAAACCTGTTCAAAACGATTGTAGGTTGGGACGTTGTATTCATACCTCTCCTGGTTTTGGGGGGTGGTTGGATAGTTGCATCTATGTGTAGGTAACGTATGGGGGTTGCAATAGAAAAAACCCAGGGGTAAAATGTGGATCCCCTCCCTGCCTATTTGTGTTGTCCCCGCTCTCTCTAGGATTGTTTTAACTAACTCAGGAGATCCAAAATTGAAAACTATGCAGTCACCCCTTTCGCTTTTGTTTGAGCTCCCTATCCAGGGGACCCTACGTACCATTTTAAATTCATCAAACAGATGCCTGCCCAGCCCAGTCCTGATATTTAATAAATGTGGTGCCTTATGTTTTAAGGTGGTCCAGTGTTCCTCAGGATTAGGTTGGATTGTTGGTACATTCGAAAGCACAACTGTATAAGGTGTGGACTCAGGGGGTAAGCTAAAATATCCCTTGCTATTTTCAGTGTCCAAACCTCCCCTGTTTTGGTCCTTCAAACCCTTGCTTCCCCCGAGGTGTATTCCTACCCGTACAGAGCTAGTTTCGGCTAATTGGGTATTGGTACTATATTTAGTGTAGGAGCCTGTACACCCTCTTTGGTTACAATGTTCTTAGCCGCTAAAACCGTATTTAGATCAGTAGTCGGATGTGTTGCTTGATCACCCTGAGTTGCTGTACCCCCGTTTGGTGTTTGACTAATACGTGGGGAAAGTTTTTGTTCTATGACATTCAGGCGAGTGTCAATGTCCACAAGTTTATCTAGCAGCGGTTTGAACAACACTGTTAGCTTCCCCTCAATATTTGCCAGTTTGCTATCTTCCATCTCTGCTAGGCAGTACTTAGTAGAGTTTTTGTTATTTAGTATATTTGGGCGAGTAGGGCTGCCAGAAGATATTTCTTCTCCGGGGCCTTTCCTACCGCGGGCATTGCCCTTTGTTTATGCCACTTTACTGGTTTGTTGTGTCGTGACTGGTGCACCACCTGCCTTTCTTTTCCTTGTGGTAGCTTGGGCCATACCTCCCTTCGCCTTACACTGCGATTGTCTTGTAAACCTAGCCACAGTTGGAGGAGGTGTTGATGCAAGTGGTGGTGCTATAACAGTTGTGCTAATTGACGTAACAGGTGACCTAGGTGGGGCTTCTGAAATTACCACCACAGGTTCTAATGGCACTTGTGATACAGTAGCCAAGTTGCATCTGTCTGGCGTGACTTCATTTACAATGACAAACCCCCTCTGTAATGGCTTCCATGGAAGCTCTACGCGTTTCCAGGGAGAGTCTTCGTTGTGTAAGTTCGATTTCGTGTATCAAACCGACTCTGCTCTAATGAGAAAGCCATCAAGAGTACCCACTACCCCCTAGTCCCTTTACGGGTGTCCATGCTCGTATATAGAAACAGACAGTTTTAACCAATATAGCATACACAACAACAAAAGTTGAGGGAATGAAAAGTCACTGACCATGTCCAGAATCATAGGCGGCAAGTCCCGATAAGCAAATGAGATAGATAGCTGGCCTTGCCCTGCCCTGTTCTGCCCCGTACGGCCACAGGCGGTCCACCCTTTGCCCGGGCTTAGTGGGAGCTCCAAAGAACTTTTATGCGCCAATGGGCATGAGCGGCGTCCGGCCGCAAAGGCTTGTGGGGAATGTAGTCCCCCCTCTCGGCGGCCGTGCAGCGATATCCGGAGGCTGCGGCAGCGGGGGGAGACCGAGACCAGTGGCAGGAGGCTTGCGGTGGCAGCAACAGTCGCGGTAAGTTTTTGGCCCAAAAGTTGTAGATATTAGTGGAAAGAGCACTAGTATAGTACTTAAATGATGTACATCCTTTCTATGCAAGAGGGCCAAACAAATCAAATTAATAAGTGCTTCGCTGACATATCCTCAGTCAGACAACGAGCACCCATCATCCCGTCCCCAAGGTTCAATATAGTCACCCGTCCTTTCCAACATCGACCTAGAACCATTGGTCTACTCATAATTCTACCTCACAGCATATATCACTTCTATATGGATGATACACAACTTTACATAAAAATTTCCTTCCGGACTACGTAGAACTCTATCTGGTATCATAAATACGATTCTCACTTGGTCCTCCTCGTCCCACATTAAACTCAACCCAACTAAAACAGAATTCGTTTTCATGTTATCACCCAACTGTAATCCTATGATAAAGTCATGGCTCAAAGATGTTGCCCTCCTTGACATCACTCCAAACAATGGGAAGTCACTAGGTTTCTACATTAAGAAATATCTCAACCCACAAGACCTCATCATCAATACTGCAAAATGTGTTTGTATATTGGCATGCACCATATTACTTTTAATGTACATTAAAAGAACAGAGTAAATGGTCCGATCAGCTGAAAAAGGTTTTGTATCCAGCCTATCAGTTACGCACCACGCCGGACCCGCCGCGATGTGGCTCTGAAAGCCGAATACCGAGAGGCTCTCGACCAGACCATACAAATATAAAACGTTCAAGAACCCGATCTGTTACTACGAAATCGAGCCTCTCGGCCGACTCAAAGATAGACCGCCTAGAGCCCCCTATCATAAGAAAAGACTACAACGAGTATAATATCAATATATAGATGCCATCAGTGATAAAAGACGACACCTTAGGAAGCATATGCTATAAAGACAGAACTATATCTGGACACCATTTTCAACATCGGGACGATTATTCACAAATATTCCGGCTGATTCTTAACCACGGTTGCTAAATTATGACTGAAACCTAGAAAACGCGACTATTAGAAAAACATAGCTTTCTGAACACCACTAAAGTTTCATCTAAAGCAATACACGGCCACCTGAGGAAGGCTGCATTGGCCGAAACGCGCGTTGTGAACCATCTTGCCGTATTGCTAACACTATTTGTTCTATTTTCACTCACTGTCTGTTTATAATTGTTTTAATAATTTATGTATGTGACTTAGTAATTATTAACTGCTATGTAATAATATGAAAAAAAGAATTTTATAAATAACAAGAACACTAACAAAAGAAATATAAAAAAAGTTTTTTGAAAAGGCTTTATAATAAATAAATGAAATTATCTTTTTCTAAATTGGTTTGCTGGGTGACTCTTTCACTTAATCACTGGATATTGATAAATATACATATCATAATGAATATCATACAGTTTTTTATGAGTTTTGAATTTACTTGGCTATAGACCGTTTCCAACCTCAAAGATGTTGCCCTCCTTGACATCACTCCAAACAATGGGAAATCACTAGGTTTCTACATTAAGAAATATCTCAACCCACAAGACCTCATCATCAATACTGCAAAATGTGTTTGTATATTGGCATGCACCATATTACTTTTAATGTACATTAAAAGAACAGAGTAAATGGTCCGATCAGCAGAAAAAGAACTTCTGTAGTCCCTATGTTTATATATAACCAACTAATTCAACCTTTATTTTTAGTTTTACTGCGAGCACTTTTCGTTTCCCTTTAGTGGGTACTTCGTAAGGGCTGTATGCACAATATATAATATACAAAACAACGTTCATTAAAACCCACATAAAAACAAATTCTAGCACTTGGGATTCTTGAACAGGACCTGACGTCATCTTATAATCAATTCATGCTAAGCATGATTTATTTGCCTCACATTACTCAAAATAGTAGGATATGACTGAAGACCAAAGTTATTTTATATTTTCTTGCATATAAACACTAATATTTCATGTGTGCTGGATAGTCTCAAGTTATTCAACGTCACAGGAAAGGAGAGACAACACATTTTCTACAATTTCGGGGGCGTGGCCACGTAGGCGACCAAGATGGCCGCATCTGCCTGAATCTCCACCGGTCAGGCGTTTATGCTTTCTCTTCACCCGGTGTAGGAGCGATCTACAGCAACCGGACACCATCCTTCAGTGCCCGGGACCATGTGGAGCACGATCTGAGGTCCGAGAGGGAGGCGTGATGTGCCCTGGAGGAGTGCCGTTGCCTGTTGTGGCCGGGACGGAGCTGTGGCCTACATCGTAAACTGGTGGCGCTGCCGAGGGTGAGGTGAGTCCGTGCCCATTGCTGCCCTGTTTGCGGCCTCGGTGCCTGTTTCTGCCCATCCGGTTCCCTCCCGCTGCCCGCTCCCTGACCGTCGCCCTCTCCGATCGGGTCCCTGGGCCTGGGGCGGGTTTTGGGCCTCTCCGGCCTGGTGCGTGCTCCGGAGCCAGGGCCTCAATTGCTGGGGCCGGCGGGCTTGGGAGGGTTGGTCTGCGGGGGGATCCGGGTCGCGGCTGAGGGATGGATGTGGGGGCTGTATAGTGACGGTTCGGACTGGCTGGGCTTCCCCCCCTCGGTGCCTCCGGGGTGCCCCACTGTCGGTGGTGTGTAGGGGCCCGCACTTGGGGTCATCCCCCGGTGTATTCGGCTCTGTCCCGCTCTGGTCGGGGGACTCCCTGGGGGCGCTTGTAACGGTGTGGCCTAAATTGGGTCCCTCACCACCTACTCTTTGCTGCCAGCTCCTGCTCTGTTGTTGTGGACTGGCCTGCCCCTGCAGCCAATGCACCGGGCCTCTGCTGCAATGACCATATCTGTGCCCCTGCTCTCCAGACCTTGCCCGGATATTCCAGTGATGCCTGGGTCCCCTGCGGCCCACCCAGAGCCCAGACTTGCAAAACCTGCCCGTCTCCTGTGCTGTACCCGGGCCCGGCCTTGATTTCCTGCGGCACCGGCGCAGTTTGGGGGCCTGCTCCTAGACGGTACCCCGCGATTTCTGCACTTCCTGACGTGGTCTGGTGGTGGATACCTTCATCAATCCCGGACGCCCACTGATTTGAACTGTTACCATCGCTGGCTATCGCCGGGCTGTCTCTACTTTGTGTCCGGAAGTTACCTATCGCCTCACCTTGGTCGTAGTCCTTCACTCACATCTCCACACGCTTTGGCTGGCTGAGTCTTTTACATCCGCTTAGTAAACCCCCACTCAGAGATTGGCCTGCACAACAGCACTCTAACTGTACTGTTCAATACTGGTCCCCATTCCGCACTCCGCGACAATGGTGAAGAAGGACCCTAAACAGACCAAGCTCCAATTTGATAAAACGTTGGGCGCTGCAACGGATGCCTCTGCTGAACAGTCCGCTGAGGCCTCACTCCCTCAGGACGCTGAATGTTCGTCCCCCCTGGCCGCGGCCATGCTGGCTGAATTGAGAGCGGGTTTTAAGGCTCTGGACGGCCAGTTCGACGATCTAGATAAAAAACTGGCTGATATGAACACGAAAATCTAGGTTCACGATCGCAGACTAGATGTGGTGGAGTCCAGGGTGTCGGACATCGATGACGGTTCTTCCTCCTCTTTGAAACGGCTGGAACGGGTCGAGAAGATCCTCAAAGATGTCGCTATAAAGAATGAATATTTGGAGGCCAGGAGTCGCCGCAATAACATTCGCATTCTTGGTGTCCCGGAGACGACAGCCACTGGCCGCATGGACTCGTTTGTGGAACAGCTACTCACGGACCAGTTTGGCAGTGAATCTTTCACTCAGGGCTTCGTGCTCGAGCGCGCCCATAGATAGTTGGGCCCACGTCCTAGGTCTGGTCTGCCTCCAAGACCCATCATCGCTAGGCTCATGAACTTTAGGGATAGAGACACTGCCCTGCGCGCTGCTCGTGACTTGGGAGAGGTCCAGTGGCAAGGGAGCAAGCTATCTTTTATCCCCGATTTCACCATCATGGTGCAGGAAGCTAGGCGCAAATTTCAGGGGGTCAAGGCAATGTTGAAGAACTTGGGTCTCCGCTATGGCATGCTTTATTCAGCTCGACTCAAGGTGGACATAAACAGCAGGTCACGGGTGTTCGACACTCCAACTGAGGCACAGCAGTTCTTCCGAGACTACAAGAAAGAGCATATGGCTGCTGCTGGGGGGCCGAGGTCTCCCTCCCCTCCGATGCAGGCGTCGCAGTCAAGCGTGGACCTCTTCTCCCAACCCGGGACCGGTTGACCGCTTTTCATGTTACTATGCTCCTTTAATGTGTCCTGCTAATGTTTCTCTATTCATCCATATGCTCTGCATTACAAAGTATTTGATTGCTGTTTTGCCCGACCGGCGTGGCGTTGCCATGCCCCATGGTGAATACCACTATAGTTTTCTTTACTGTTTGTTTGTTGCACTGTGCCTCGTCTGCTCCTTTTGACACGATTAGATTCCCATCGCACAAGTGCAGAGTTAGCAATATTTGGGTCTGCCTTTTTAGGGTCTGTAAGAGGTTGGGTGAGGTTTGTGGGGGGCTCGTTATTTTCTTAGTAATGGTTTTTGCAGATTTCAGATGTCTATGGTAATTTTGTGGTTTGGATCAGATGCACACAAAGTTTGGATTGCACTAATGCAGTTAAGATGGTGCAGCTAGGTAATGTTCCGGGTTCCCACTGATGACATGGAACGTGCGTGGTCTGAATAACACCAGGAAACGTAGACAAGTTCTCAATTATGTTGCTCAACACAAGATCGATATAGTCTTTATGCAAGAGACTCACCTGTCAGGTCCAGACGGGATTCCGATCGCCTCTAGCTGGGGCCCCCATAGGTTCTTCTCCAATTACAGTAGGTATGCGAGAGGAGTTTCCATCTTTATACATAAGAGGGTTCAATTTGCACTCTGCAACACGAGTCAGGATCGCGATGGCTGCTTTTTGATAGTTACCAGATTGATGATGGGACATAAGGTCACCTTGGTGGGGATATATGGCCCGAACACTGACTCCCCGTCCTTTTTTCAGGCTTTACTGGCTCATCTCCTCTCTATGGACACCGGGCTTTTGTTAATGGGAGCGGACTATAATCTTCTGATGGACCCCACCAGAGACAGTACTGCTGCTTCTCTGGACGCCAAACCCCGCGCCCGTCAGGCCCTCAGGGACATATGCACTCAGTATTCTTTAGTTGAAGTGGAACTTCAATTGCACGCTCACCTCCCCACTTTCACTCATTATTCTGAGTTTCACAACACTTGGACGAGGATTGACTACTGGTTAGTTTCCCCTGGGGTGGTTAGCTGGCTGGAGGCTGTCCTAACCCTCCCCCGCACCCTCTCGGATCACTCTCCGGTTGTCCTGCAATTGAATATTCCCAGGCCTGGGGGTTATGAGAGGCAGTGGCGGTTTCCTGGCCGAGCCTTGTTGGATACTGTTTTTAACGAGGACATCAGGCATGCCATCGAAGATTACTTTGAGCTAAACACCGGGTCAGTTGACACGTGGGAGGTTTTATGGGAGGGCTTCAAAGCTTACATCTGGGGGGTTTGCATCTCAAAACACCCGGGTGTCCTGCGTGACCTCCGTTCCACTTTGAACCGTGTCGAGCGTGATATTGCCGCCTTGGATCGCGATGCGCTCATCTCGCCCTCTGCGTCCATTGAGGCGAGGCGGTTGGAGTTGTTATTGGAATTTAGAGAGGCTGCCGAAAGAGAGCTATTGTTCCTTAGTAGGCATCATGTAGCACAGCGATACAGTGAGGGTGAGCGCCCCGGTAGGCTACTGGCCAACACTCTGCGTCCTCCACGTAGCTCTACCTCCATTACTGCAATGATCGGCCCCGATGGTACCCCTTTACACTTCACCCTGGATGTTTGCGACCTATTTCTCTCATATTATAAATCACTCTATACGTCTCGTCTGTCCGGTGACTTAAGTGACCAAGGGGATTATTTATCTCAGATCGCTTTGGTTTATTTGGAGCGTTATATGCAGGACTTTCTCTTGACCCCCATTACTCCAGACAGCATTGTTGAGGCCATTGATGCTCTACGTGCCTCTTCGGCACCTGGTCTCGATGGTTTTTCAGCCGACATCTACAAGGCGTACAAGGACATCCTGGTGCTGTGCTTAGTAGAGGTCGACGCTGAGGCGCTGGAAGTCGGTATTCTTCCCCCCACATTTAGGGAGGCGGTGATCATTATATTACTCAAACCCGGGAAAGGCCCCAGGCTGTGTGGCTCCTATAGACCATTATCCCTATTGAACCTGTGTGAGAAGTTGGCCTGATATATGATGTTCACTAGTTCTAGTGATCACCTTGTATCAGTCCAAACAACCCTTATGGTGATTGGTTGTAAGTCAACCTTATAGACCAGCTATCCTAGTAGCGTGGACAAAAGCAGTCTTTAGGCTAAACTCTTTATGGCATGTGAAGCCAGCTGTTTTACCACATATAACCTTTGAATACCAAATGAAAAGGACACCACACAGGTAGTTGTGAAAATAAACAGTTATTTATTAACTAACATACACCTCTGAACTCTTTATGAGGTCAGAGGGCTAAGCACATGACAAACTCTTAGGAAAAATACGTTTAAGTTGCACGATTTACAATGGTGCCCTAGGGGCACGACAAACCATATACTAAATAAATGGAATGCGAAAGTCAATTAAAGGAATGGAGCTGTCCAGAGGTTGTAGGATCGCTGGGACCACGCTATACTAACTTGTGGTAAGTAATAGGAGGCCCACGGAACACGTGTGCAGAGTGTGAACTCACACGCGTGATGCGTACAATTGTCTATGGACAGTACAGTTTAAAGAAAAGGTGAGTACGGACGCCCCTGACTAGATAGGACTAAAACGACTGTGGAACTGGACACTAGGAGAGTCAAGCTACCTTGAGCACCGAAATGCTCGTCTTACCTCACCCACAGGCTGCGGGTGCATAGGTGCCAAGTCGTGTCGGGTTCCGGCGTTGAAGTCTATGGAGCCTGGAGGGAAGATGCTGCAGGCAACCAGGAGGAAGATGTCCGGTGCAATCCAAGGGTGGATTGGTGAAGAGAGGAACCTGAAAGCAGAGGGGACAATGTTCAAAGTCACTAGCCAGTGACTGGAGTGGAACCAGGAGTGGAACCAGATGTCGTCGTCGCGATCAGGTGAAGGTGGACGCTTGCCTCTGCAGCCACGTGGACCAGGTGGTGTCTTCGACGACCAGGATGGAGGCACGAGCTGTCCCACGCAGGCTCTCGCTGTCGGCGGTGTCGTCTCCGGATTCGGGTTCAACAGGCCTTGGCAAAGGCAACCCACGCGGTGAGTGGAAACGGCGTCTGGAGTGGACCAGGAGGGTCCGGGGTGCTCCTCTTTTGGAAGGGAGCAAGGGCCAGTCTGGAGCAACCAGTCGTCGTCTAGGAGGTCACAAGCCAGCCGGCAAGTGACCAGACAACGCGTCGAGCAGCAAACAGGCAGAAGGGCCCCACACAGATCTCGTGGATGCTGGAGGGCTGATCTTCGGTGCAGAAGCTCCTCAGGGTCGGGGCTTCTCAGTCCCCAAAGCACTTGGACGAGGAGGCCTCGGAAGTCGTGCTGGAGCAAAGTGCTGCTTCTTTCAAGATGACCGGTCCCATGTGTCTCGACGCACCCACGGGTCTCAGCTCGGCTGCAGATGTGGGTTGAGGTCGGAGAGGTCTGGGAATCCGGGTCTCGTCGGGCTCTGAAGTCTGTATCCTTTGCAGGAAGACGACAAAGGGAAGTCGCGGTACGCTGATGGTGCCTGCAGATGCAGGGTGGACACTCCTTGCCCACAAGGGAGATTCCTTCTGTCTTCTGTGGAGCAGAACGTCGAGGTCCAGAGTTTCTTCTTGTGAAGTTGATCAGGATAATCTAATTTGGAATGGGACCAGCTCCTACCTTTATTCAGCTAAAGGGGGCTGCACTACGACTAGGTCCCTCCTCTGGGTGGGACCAGGAAGGGGGGTGGTTACACCCCCTTTCCTTTGTCCGGTCCAGCGCCAGCTCTGGGGTTGGAGTGCCCCAGGAACTGGTTTGGACCGGCATATGCACAGGGACACCTTGTGCGCCCCAGGCATGTCTCATTCCTTTCAGCCCTGTCCTACCTAATACACAAAATCCTGTCTGGGGTGGTGCTTGCACCCAAACCAAAAAGAGGAGCGTAGAGGTATTGATAGAGTCGTCCTCCAAGCAGAACTTTATATAACCAAAGGGATTCTATCAAAGAAAAGTGAAGTGATTTTTTATTTTGATTTTTCTAATAGGAGTGATACTAGGCTCTCTCTTAGAGGTGAAAAGACGAGAGCACAATGTGCTTGTTAAAATACCCCTCACACACTAAAAAACCGTTAGTGTCATGCTTCATCATAGGGGTCTTCCCGCCCCTATAACGGGACGGGGCGTGCTACGACCAGACGACTACGCGGGAGCACTTAAGTTGTGACAGTGGCTATGTGTGGGTGGATGGGAATCAGTGAGAGTGTAGGGACCTAACACTAGTGAGTGTGAAAAAAATGAAAAGAGGTTTAAAAATTCCCTGGCATAGTAGAAAAAAATACACTTTATTGGTTTCTCTAGCTGGGAACGTTAAGAAGGGGTTGTGAGGTAGAGCAATAGCTGGCTACCAAGTCGACATGTTTCGTAAGCAGACCCCTACTGCTTACTCATCAGGACCGAAATACTGATCCCTACATATAGGTACTCATTTCTAAGAAGATATGCCTACTGTCCTACAAACAATACAGCAAAAATCAGCTGGCTGTTTGAGCTTCGGGGCATGAGTGGGCCCAGGTGAAGCAAAAGTATTTCAAATGAAAAAAATGGACCCGTTATGGTCTCTGTAAAGGAAAAGAGAAGGAGAGAAACCGACATGTATGCATCAGTAAGCATCACAATCTGCATGAAAAATACACACAGATACTGGTGTCCCATAATAGTGGGGGATTCGCTTATTTAATTCTGGGAGCGATCATGTGCCTGGTTAAAATCAAACAGGCAGAATCTTTTGTATCTATCGGGTTCGACTATCTGTCGATTCATTTATCTCGATAGAAAGTAATATAGCGACCTCGTATTTGTGGGTACACTATCATCATCTCATCATACACTCCGACACTCATAACTCCATGCATTACCAACAATCTAGCGATTGAAAGGGGAAAAGGGGACCCTCCTTAGTACTATTTACACGTTAAAAATAGTTATAACTTTGCATTCAACTCACAACCATGTTAAGGGGATCGATACATACTTTGGCAGTATTGTTCAGAGCCCCATGAGTTTGCAGGCGAGGGGTTTCTGCGCGGTTTACTGTGAAAACAAAACCGCATCTCGTGTTATAAGCAAGTCATTTACGAGTTTCTTAGAATCGTTTGCATCGCCCCTGTCGACCCGTTTATTAGAGACTCGAGGTCAGAGTCTATTACTCACATGTCCGGCAGGTCTAGAAATCATTATTCCTACCCCTGTGCTCCTCCGAGGATTACTGATCCGTGTGTCCGCTGTTGTTTATAAGAACCCTACATTTCCGCATTGTCATTCTGGTGGGTGTGGTATCACGCATTGATGCTAGAGCGCGAACCTCTCAAGATGGCTGACGTTAGTGGCACAATATTAGAGTAAGGCGGAAGTCTTTCTACAGTGTTGGATTTTTGCACTGAATGAGTTTCTTTTAATGATGATAATTCACGATCATCTTAATCGGACAAGAGTGTATGGATATTGATAATCCTCGGGAGCTACCGGGTTCAAAGGGGGTTCAGAGGTAGTTAATCTGAATTACTGGGAGGGCTCATCATAGCTGACTCCAGGGTATGTCGTAATTGAGCCCGGTTTTGTGTGACTGGATGCGAAACACCCATCTCTGTTCTTTTTCCAATAGGAATCGTTCATTGCTAACCAGTTCTATCACAGTCCACGTAATTTCCTCTGGTTTGTGATTTCTTTCCAAGAAGTGATTTGTGAGTTTGGTGCTGGATTTCTTGCACTTTATAGTACTCTTGTGTTCCCCTATCCTGGTTTTTACTGCCCTGCTGGTCATTCCCACATACTCGAGTTTACAGGGGCAAGTGATCAGGTATATAACGTTGGCACTATTGCAGTTACTGAAGCTCCTCTGTTCCCAGACTGTGCCATTGTTAAACGTTATTTTCTTGCTTTTCTTCGTTAGGCCACAAACCCTACATCCTCCACATGGGTAGTGTCCCTGAACAAAATTTGGATCTCTTTGTACACTGGTGTTGTTCGGTTTTGGTCTGGTATGGACCAAGACATCTCTCAGGCTTTTTGCTCTTTTGTGCGCGAACATGGGTTTGGGTATTTGCATCCCACCACTGTTCAAAATCTTCCAGTTTCGGTTGATAATTTTGGTCACTAGATTAGAACTGGTGTTATATGTGGTTACGCAAATTGGTCGGTTTTCTTCCTCCTTCGGTGTTTTTGCTTCTAGAAGGCTTTCGCGGCAATTGTTTCTAGCCCGTGTATAGGCTTGGTTTATGATCCGATCAGGGTACATTCGTGATTTGAGTTTCTTTTTGAGATCCTCAGATTGTGTTTTAAAGTTTTCAATCTCGGTGCAGTTCCTGCGTAAACGCAAGAATCGTCCATATGGGAGGTTATCCCGGAGGTGTCTCGGGTGAAAACTATTATACATAAGGAGACAGTTCTTGGTGGTGTTTTTAAAGTGGGTTGTAGTCATTAATCTCCCATTTTTGTGGAATATATTTAGGTCCAGGAAAACTAGATTCTCTTGGGACTTTGTGCTGGATAATCTCAAGAAGTCGTCTTGTAGATTGAGCCATGTTAGAAATCTCTCGGAGTCCCTTTCATCTCCATCCCAGATGATCAGGATATCATCGATGTAGCGTTTCCATAGTTTGATGTTGGATCTGAATGGGTTGTTGGGATTCAGTATTTTGGTCACCTCAAGATGGTGTACGTACAGACCAGCTATACTAGGGGCAAATGTACTTCCCATGCTGGTCCCATGCTTTTGTAGATACAGGGTGCCATTGTATTCAAAAAAATTCTCCTTTAGTGCATGAGAGCAACAGTTCATCACCACATTCCGTGGT
The DNA here is from genome assembly GCF_964263255.1 of Lissotriton vulgaris. Lineage (NCBI taxonomy): Eukaryota > Metazoa > Chordata > Amphibia > Caudata > Salamandridae > Lissotriton > Lissotriton vulgaris. The sequence goes on along the minus strand of NC_141691.1, from coordinate 732,751,168 downwards.
GTCTGGTATTCCCAAAGCTCTTCAAAAAGGACATCCTCAATGATTTCTAAAGTTGCTTGGTGCGGCAAACTAGTGTAGAGGCTCTCTACATCGCAGCTAATCAATAACTGGGTTTTGGGATCGAAACTCACTTCCTCCAATAGATTTAGAACGTCTTTAGTGTCCCTGAGGTACGTGGATGTTTTCTGGACCATAGGTCTGAGAAAGGCGTCTGCAAACCTCGATACAGGTTCCAGGATAGATCCAATGCCAGAGACTATCGGCCGACCTGGGGGATTCTCTATACTTTTGTGGATCTTGGGTAGCGTGTATAGATAGGGGGTTCTCGGGTCCTTTTGACAAAGGAATTCTCCTTCTTTCTTAGTGATCCAATCGTGTGCTACAGCTTCCTCTACCATGGTACCAATCTTAATTTGTATAGAAGCTGTGGGATCCGTCGGGAGAACCTCATAGTTCCTTTTATCTTGTAACAACCTCATGCATTCGTTGTTATAGTTCTCAAGATTCTGTATAACTGTTGCACCGCCTTTATCCGCAGGCTTGATTACTATTCGTTTGTTGTTACTGAGGTCTCGTAATGCTAGTCTTTCCTCATTGGTTGTGTTGTGGAAGACACGTTTCTCTAGGGGGTCGATGTTCTCCAGCTCCATCATTACTGCTTTCTCAAACGTGAGCAGTTCCACAGGTAGGGTATTGTCCATGGGAGTGAACTTGGATTTGGGTCTCAAGTTGGTGTCTCCATTATCTGGTTCTTTGTCTTTGTCTTTAAAGTAGACCTGCAGCTTCAGGCGTCGCATGAATTCCTGTACTTCTTGGCACAGATGAAATTTGTCCATACTGGCTGTGGGCACGGCAGGTCTACTTTAAAGACAAAGACAAAGAACCAGATAATGGAGACACCAACTTGAGACCCAAATCCAAGTTCACTCCCATGGACAATACCCTACCTGTGGAACTGCTCACGTTTGAGAAAGCAGTAATGATGGAGCTGGAGAACATCGACCCCCTAGAGAAACGTGTCTTCCACAACACAACCAATGAGGAAAGACTAGCATTACGAGACCTCAGTAACAACAAACGAATAGTAATCAAGCCTGCGGATAAAGGCGGTGCAACAGTTATACAGAATCTTGAGAACTATAACAACGAATGCATGAGGTTTTTACAAGATAAAAGGAACTATGAGGTTCTCCCGACGGATCCCACAGCTTCTATACAAATTAAGATTGGTACCATGGTAGAGGAAGCTGTAGCACACGATTGGATCACTAAGAAAGAAGGAGAATTCCTTTGTCAAAAGGACCAGAGAACCCCCTATCTATACACGCTACCCAAGATCCACAAAAGTATAGAGAATCCCCCAGGTCGGCCGATAGTCTCTGGCATTGGATCTATCCTGGAACCTGTATCGAGGTTTGCAGACGCCTTTCTCAGACCTATGGTCCAGAAAACATCCACGTACCTCAGGGACACTAAAGACGTTCTAAATCTATTGGAGGAAGTGAGTTTCGTTCCCAAAACCCAGTTATTGATTAGCTGCGATGTAGAGAGCCTCTACACTAGTTTGCCGCACCAGGCAACTTTAGAAATCATTGAGGATGTCCTTTTTGAAGAGCTTTGGGAATACCAGACACCACGGAATGTGGTGATGAACTGTTGCTCTCTTGCACTAAAGGAGAATTTTTTTGAATACAATGGCACCCTGTATCTACAAAAGCATGGGACCAGCATGGGAAGTACATTTGCCCCTAGTATAGCTGGTCTGTACGTACACCATCTTGAGGTGACCAAAATACTGAATCCCAACAACCCATTCAGATCCAACATCAAACTATGGAAACGCTACATCGATGATATCCTGATCATCTGGGATGGAGATGAAAGGGACTCCGAGAGATTTCTAACATGGCTCAATCTACAAGACGACTTCTTGAGATTCACCAGCACAAAGTCCCGAGAGAATCTAGTTTTCCTGGACCTAAATATATTCCCCAAAAATGGGAGATTAATGACTACAACCCACTTTCAAAACACCACCAAGAACTGTCTCCTTATGTATAATAGTTTTCACCCGAGACACCTCCGGGATAACCTCCCATATGGACAATTCTTGCGTTTACGCAGGAACTGCACCGAGATTGAAAACTTTAAAACACAATCTGAGGATCTCAAAAAGAAACTCAAATCACGAATGTACCCTGATCGGATCATAAACCAAGCCTATACACAGGCTAGAAACAATTGCCGCGAAAGCCTTCTAGAAGCAAAAACACCGAAGGAGGAAGAAAACCGACCAATTTGCGTAACCACATATAACACCAGTTCTAATCTAGTGACCAAAATTATCAACCGAAACTGGAAGATTTTGAACAGTGGTGGGATGCAAATACCCAAACCCATGTTCGCGCACAAAAGAGCAAAAAGCCTGAGAGATGTCTTGGTCCATACCAGACCAGAACCGAACAACACCAGTGTACAAAGAGATCCAAATTTTGTTCAGGGACACTACCCATGTGGAGGATGTAGGGTTTGTGGCCTAACGAAGAAAAGCAAGAAAATAACGTTTAACAATGGCACAGTCTGGGAACAGAGGAGCTTCAGTAACTGCAATAGTGCCAACGTTATATACCTGATCACTTGCCCCTGTAAACTCGAGTATGTGGGAATGACCAGCAGGGCAGTGAAAACCAGGATAGGGGAACACAAGAGTACTATAAAGTGCAAGAAATCCAGCACCAAACTCACAAATCACTTCTTGGAAAGAAATCACAAACCAGAGGAAATTACGTGGACTGTGATAGAACTGGTTAGCAATGAACGATTCCTATTGGAAAAAGAACAGAGATGGGTGTTTCGCATCCAGTCACACAAAACCGGGCTCAATGACGACATACCCTGGAGTCAGCTATGATGAGCCCTCCCAGTAATTCAGATTAACTACCTCTGAACCCCCTTTGAACCCGGTAGCTCCCGAGGATTATCAATATCCATACACTCTTGTCCGATTAAGATGATCGTGAATTATCATCATTAAAAGAAACTCATTCAGTGCAAAAATCCAACACTGTAGAAAGACTTCCGCCTTACTCTAATATTGTGCCACTAACGTCAGCCATCTTGAGAGGTTCGCGCTCTAGCATCAATGCGTGATACCACACCCACCAGAATGACAATGCGGAAATGTAGGGTTCTTATAAACAACAGCGGACACACGGATCAGTAATCCTCGGAGGAGCACAGGGGTAGGAATAATGATTTCTAGACCTGCCGGACATGTGAGTAATAGACTCTGACCTCGAGTCTCTAATAAACGGGTCGACAGGGGCGATGCAAACGATTCTAAGAAACTCGTAAATGACTTGCTTATAACACGAGATGCGGTTTTGTTTTCACAGTAAACCGCGCAGAAACCCCTCGCCTGCAAACTCATGGGGCTCTGAACAATACTGCCAAAGTATGTATCGATCCCCTTAACATGGTTGTGAGTTGAATGCAAAGGTATAACTATTTTTAACGTGTAAATAGTACTAAGGAGGGTCCCCTTTTCCCCTTTCAATCGCTAGATTGTTGGTAATGCATGGAGTTATGAGTGTTGGAGTGTATGATGAGATGATGATAGTGTACCCACAAATACGAGGTCGCTATATTACTTTCTATCGAGATAAATGAATCGACAGATAGTCGAACCCGATAGATACAAAAGATTCTGCCTGTTTGATTTTAACCAGGCACATGATCGCTCCCAGAATTAAATAAGCGAATCACCCACTATTATGGGACACCAGTATCTGTGTGTATTTTTCATGCAGATTGTGATGCTTACTGATGCATACATGTCGGTTTCTCTCCTTCTCTTTTCCTTTACAGAGACCATAACGGGTCCATTTTTTTCATTTGAAATACTTTTGCTTCACCTGGGCCCACTCATGCCCCGAAGCTCAAACAACCAGCTGATTTTTGCTGTATTGTTTGTAGGACAGTAGGCATATCTTCTTAGAAATGAGTACCTATATGTAGGGATCAGTATTTCGGTCCTGATGAGTAAGCAGTAGGGGTCTGCTTACGAAACATGTCGACTAGGTAGCCAGCTATTGCTCTACCTCACAACCCCTTCTTAACGTTCCCAGCTAGAGAAACCAATAAAGTGTATTTTTTTCTACTATGCCAGGGAATTTTTAAACCTCTTTTCATTTTTCTCACACTCACTAGTGTTAGGTCCCTACACTCTCACTGATTCCCATCCACCCACACATAGCCACTGTCACAACTTAAGTGCTCCCGCGTAGTCGTCTGGTCGTAGCACGCCCCGTCCCGTTATAGGGGCGGGAAGACCCCTATGATGAAGCATGACACTAACGGTTTTTTAGTGTGTGAGGGGTATTTTAACAAGCACATTGTGCTCTCGTCTTTTCACCTCTAAGAGAGAGCCTAGTATCACTCCTATTAGAAAAATCAAAATAAAAAATCACTTCACTTTTCTTTGATAGAATCCCTTTGGTTATATAAAGTTCTGCTTGGAGGACGACTCTATCAATACCTCTAAGCTCCTCTTTTTGGTTTGGATCTACTGGCAGCGCACAGCTGCGGAGGCACACGGAAGAATTCACGAACTCTTCCTCTCTACCGCCACACAAGTGACTCTGCATTCCACAACAAGCTTTTGTAAGATAAAGGGGACTCCTGCTGCATTTTATTTTCACTGACCCCAACGATGGCCGACCTAGGTCTGACATTCACTGAAGATGAGATCTCTAACTTGATGGCATCTTTGGGAACTTTCGATGGTCTGAACACCACGGGTCCCGCCAGTAAAAACAATGATTGGGATGAACATGAAGAGCTAAGAAGAACCCAAATAAAAACAGCTATCCACGGCCTACTAATGTCCGAATACCTGAAGGTGAATACTGCACCATCTCGCCTTGTAGTTCGCAATGAACCCTTCATCTTTCTACATGATAAGACCTTTAAAATCGACTGGTCCAAAATCTCGTGGCGATGCACCAGAGACTGGATTGTTCTCATTATAAAAACTGCGAGCAGACTAGCCAGCGAACTGAAAGTAGAAATACAAACTATAGAAGTTCGCATAAAAAGCTATGAATCTCCTGCCGATATCAAGAAATATCTAGATGAGATGAATAAATCTCTTAATGATTTCGAGACAACTCTCAAAGATAGCAAATATGAGAAATTGAAGAAAGATAACAGTCGATGGACAAAAGAAAGAATCTATCCATATATCAGGGACGATTATAAATCGACCAACGGTAATGTAACAGATGTTGATACATCAGACTCAGGATCCAACAGCTCGAACTCCAGCAGGAACAGGAGTCCGGGATATCGGGGAAATAGGAGAAACTACCGTAGACCGAACTTTCGAGGCTCGAGAGGGTGGAACAATTTCAACCCTCCCATGATGTACCCGCCACAACAACAATACGGACCACCCCCCTTCCAACACCCACAGGGACCATTCCCCACCTGGGGATACCAGCAACAAGACTATGGATATTTCAATCCCTCCGCTCCTTTTTTAGGGGCGCGCCAAGGACGCCCGAAGGGGAGGAACCGGAGAGGCACCACGGTCCACTGGAACGCCGAGGAAGAAGAAACTCCTCGGATATCAACAAGGAGCATGACAGGCGCCAAGGGGATCCAGAAATAAGTCTGATCGTGAACCTGTCAGATATCGAGCTAACAGCCCCACAAAAAAGAGTCCTGGAGAAAGGCCTTGGATACGTGCCCACAGCCAGTATGGACAAATTTCATCTGTGCCAAGAAGTACAGGAATTCATGCGACGCCTGAAGCTGCAGGTCTACTTTAAAGACAAAGACAAAGAACCAGATAATGGAGACACCAACTTGAGACCCAAATCCAAGTTCACTCCCATGGACAATACCCTACCTGTGGAACTGCTCACGTTTGAGAAAGCAGTAATGATGGAGCTGGAGAACATCGACCCCCTAGAGAAACGTGTCTTCCACAACACAACCAATGAGGAAAGACTAGCATTACGAGACCTCAGTAACAACAAACGAATAGTAATCAAGCCTGCGGATAAAGGCGGTGCAACAGTTATACAGAATCTTGAGAGCTATAACAACGAATGCATGAGGTTGTTACAAGATAAAAGGAACTATGAGGTTCTCCCGACGGATCCCACAGCTTCTATACAAATTAAGATTGGTACCATGGTAGAGGAAGCTGTAGCACACGATTGGATCACTAAGAAAGAAGGAGAATTCCTTTGTCAAAAGGACCCGAGAACCCCCTATCTATATACGCTACCCAAGATCCACAAAAGTATAGAGAATCCCCCAGGTCGGCCGATAGTCTCTGGCATTGGATCTATCCTGGAACCTGTATCGAGGTTTGCAGACGCCTTTCTCAGACCTATGGTCCAGAAAACATCCACGTACCTCAGGGACACTAAAGACGTTCTAAATCTATTGGAGGAAGTGAGTTTCGATCCCAAAACCCAGTTATTGATTAGCTGCGATGTAGAGAGCCTCTACACTAGTTTGCCGCACCAAGCAACTTTAGAAATCATTGAGGATGTCCTTTTTGAAGAGCTTTGGGAATACCAGACACCACGGAATGTGGTGATGAACTGTTGCTCTCTTGCACTAAAGGAGAATTTGTTTGAATACAATGGCACCCTGTATCTACAAAAGCATGGGACCAGCATGGGAAGTACATTTGCCCCTAGTATAGCTGGTCTGTACGTACACCATCTTGAGGTGACCAAAATACTGAATCCCAACAACCCATTCAGATCCAACATCAAACTATGGAAACGCTACATCGATGATATCCTGATCATCTGGGATGGAGATGAAAGGGACTCCGAGAGATTTCTAACATGGCTCAATCTACAAGACGACTTCTTGAGATTCACCAGCACAAAGTCCCGAGAGAATCTAGTTTTCCTGGACCTAAATATATTCCCCAAAAATGGGAGATTAATGACTACAACCCACTTTAAAAATACTACCAAGAACTGTCTCCTTATGTATAATAGTTTTCACCCGAGACACCTCCGGGATAACCTCCCATATGGACAATTCTTGCGTTTACGCAGGAACTGCACCAAGATTGAAAACTTTAAAACACAATCTGAGGATCTCAAAAAGAAACTCAAATCACGAATGTACCCTGATCGGATCATAAACCAAGCCTATACACGGGCTAGAAACAATTGCAGCGAAAGCCTTCTAGAAGCAAAAACACCGAAGGAGGAAGAAAACCGACCAATTTGCGTAACCACATATAACACCAGTTCTAATCTAGTGACCAAAATTATCAACCGAAACTGGAAGATTTTGAACAGTGGTGGGATGCAAATACCCAAACCCATGTTCGCGCACAAAAGAGCAAAAAGCCTGAGAGATGTCTTGGTCCATACCAGACCAAAACCGAACAACACCAGTGTACAAAGAGATCCAAATTTTGTTCAGGGACACTACCCATGTGGAGGATGTAGGGTTTGTGGCCTAACGAAGAAAAGCAAGAAAATAACGTTTAACAATGGCACAGTCTGGGAACAGAGGAGCTTCAGTAACTGCAATAGTGCCAACGTTATATACCTGATCAATTGCCCCTGTAAACTCGAGTATGTGGGAATGACCAGCAGGGCAGTAAAAACCAGTAAGGGGAACACAAGAGTACTATAAAGTGCAAGAAATCCAGCACCAAACTCACAAATCACTTCTTGGAAAGAAATCACAAACCAGAGGAAATTACGTGGACTGTGATAGAACTGGTTAGCAATGAACGATTCCTATTGGAAAAAGAACAGAGATGGGTGTTTCGCATCCAGTCACACAAAACCGGGCTCAATGACGACATACCCTGGAGTCAGCTATGATGAGCCCTCCCAGTAATTCAGATTAACTACCTCTGAACCCCCTTTGAACCCGGTAGCTCCTGAGGATTATCAATATCCATACACTCTTGTCCGATTAAGATGATCATGAATTATCATCATTAAAAGAAACTCATTCAGTGCAAAAATCCAACACTGTAGAAAGACTTCCGCCTTACTCTAATATTGTGCCACTAACGTCAGCCATCTTGAGAGGTTCGCGCTCTAGCATCAATGCGTGATACCACACCCACCAGAATGACAATGCGGAAATGTAGGGTTCTTATAAACAACAGCGGACACACGGATCAGTAATCCTCGGAGGAGCACAGGGGTAGGAATAATGATTTCTAGACCTGCCGGACATGTGAGTAATAGACTCTGACCTCGAGTCTCTAATAAACGGGTCGACAGGGGCGATGCAAACGATTCTAAGAAACTCGTAAATGACTTGCTTATAACACGAGATGCGGTTTTGTTTTCACAGTAAACCGCGCAGAAACCCCTCGCCTGCAAACTCATGGGGCTCTGAACAATACTGCCAAAGTATGTATCGATCCCCTTACCATGGTTGTGAGTTGAATACAAAGTTATAGCTATTTTTAACGTGTAAATAGTACTAAGGAGGGTCCCCTTTTCCCCTTTCAATCGCTAGATTGCTGGTAATGCATGGAGTTATGAGTGTTGGAGTGTATGATGAGATGATGATAGTGTACCCACAAATACGAGGTCGCTATATTACTTTCTATCGAGATAAATGAATCGACAGATAGTCGAACCCGATAGATACAAAAGATTCTGCCTGTTTGATTTTAACCAGGCACATGATCGCTCCCAGAATTAAATTAGCGAATCCCCCACTATTATGGGACACCAGTATCTGTGTGTATTTTTCATGCAGATTGTGATGCTTACTGATGCATACATGTCGGTTTCTCTCCTTCTCTTTTCCTTTACAGAGACCATAACGGGTCCATTTTTTTCATTTGAAATACTTTTGCTTCACCTGGGCCCACTCATGCCCGAAGCTCAAACAGCCAGCTGATTTTTGCTGTATTGTTTGTAGGACAGTAGGCATATCTTCTTAGAAATGAGTACCTATATGTAGGGATCAGTATTTCGGTCCTGATGAGTAAGCAGTAGGGGTCTGCTTACGAAACATGTCGACTAGGTAGCCAGCTATTGCTCTACCTCACAACCCCTTCTTAACGTTCCCAGCTAGAGAAACCAATAAAGTGTATTTTTTTCTACTATGCCAGGGAATTTTTAAACCTCTTTTCATTTTTTTCACACTCACTAGTGTTAGGTCCCTACACTCTCACTGATTCCCATCCACCCACACATAGCCACTGTCACAACTTAAGTGCTCCCGCGTAGTCGTCTGGTCGTAGCACGCCCCGTCCCGTTATAGGGGCGGGAAGACCCCTATGATGAAGCATGACACTAACGGTTTTTTAGTGTGTGAGGGGTATTTTAACAAGCACATTGTGCTCTCGTCTTTTCACCTCTGAGAGAGAGCCTAGTATCACTCCTATTAGAAAAATCAAAATAAAAAATCACTTCACTTTTCTTTGATAGAATCCCTTTGGTTATATAATGTGGTGCTAGCACCCCCCAAGGCAGGAAACCCTTTGTCCGAGCCTCCCTCGCTGGAAGGACTCCCAGCAGCAGGAGGTCAGACTTGTGTCTGTGGTGGCAGCATCCATTTTGTGATGCTGAGGCACGAGTTAACTTTAACCGGGGTTCACAGTTACATCCATGTCGTGTCCCTCTAGAAGGGTGGAATGCTAACCCCGTCGCCAGAATTGGCGAGGGGTTAGTATTCCAATTCGTATGACACCTTACTCGACATATTTTGATAATGCGATACCAAAGTTAGCAAATAACCGCGAGGATTATAATGCACTTAAGAGTATATGGTACGTGTTATCATGGAACAGCTATTAGGACTTGGTTCCGCAAGCTGCAAATGGCCCAGCTCATGCCCGAGCACCAACTCGCATAATTCCAAGCACTCTGCCTTCAGGATTGATAAGGCCTGCCATAGGAGTGACTGATAGGAATATATGTGTCCATTTTAGGGTTAGATATAGGAATACTATATCTAAAGCAAAGGGTGATTACACCACCTTGCCCCAGCTGTCGTGCAGCCAGTTGTGTCAGATTTGGATGGCCAGCCAGGGGTGGCATAATACATGCTGCAGTCCCTAGTAGGCCCTGGGTAAACCTATGCCCTGGATACCTAAGGTATGCTGTGCAGAGACTGATAAGGTGGCCCAGTACCAATTGGTAAATGCACCTAAGGTACATGATTGACAATTTAGAGAGAGAACAGCTAGGCTGTGGGTCTGATTAGCAGGCCCACAGCCAGGGAAAGTCGTGAACCAGTGAAGCAAAAAGCAAAAATCGGGGGTGACCATAGGATTGCAGTCCCTACTCTCCTACAACCTGGACTATAAAGTTCTGGCCAAGGTCGTTGCGATCAGGTTGTCATTATTGATGAAATGTATTATTTCTCCGGTGCAGTCGGGATTTGCCCCTCATAGGTCCACTTCTCTGAATCTTCGAACCTTGTTTATTGTGTTGCACAAAATCGAGCCCTCCACTCCCGCCGCTGCTATACTTCTTGATGCTGAAAAGGCGTTTGATTCTCTTGAATGGCCCTTTTTCCTGTCGGTCATGCACCGCATGGGCATGCCTGAGTGCTTTGTCGTTACGGTGGCTCTGTTATATACTGACCCTACTGCTAGAGTGCGCCTTATTGGCACTCTCTCTGATCCTTTCACCTTGTCACGAGACAAGGCTGTCCTCTATCTCCACTACTCTTCATTTTGGCCATTGTCCTGTTAGTTTCTTCAATTCCAAGAGAAGTACTTACAGCGAGGCCTGCAATTTCATACTGGCCCCCTTTTTAATCTCCTTGCTGCTGATGACACCATTCTCTATGTCAGGAAGCCTCATATCAACCTAGCGCCCTTGATCTTGGAAATTGTTCGGTTCGGGAGGTTTTCTGGACTCAGTATTATTTGGCATAAATCCGTTATTTTCCCCCTCACGGCAGGCACCACAGCCTGGCAGTGCGAGTTCCTGGTGGAATGGTGTGGCGATGCTGTTAAATACCCCGGAGTTTACATTCATCTTGACACTGCTACTATGATCTGACTTAACTATGGCAGAACAATTAGCGTGTTGGAGTCACATGTCACAAAATGGTTGCGTCTACCGCTATCCATGGCAGGCAGAGTTGCCGTTATTAAGATGGTCGTTCTGCCCCAGTTTCTGTGCCTCTTTAACAACATTCCCATCCCTCTCACCAAGGCATTCTTTCTACAGCTGCGGTTCACTACTGTTGCGATTAGTATGGGGGGACAAGACACACCGAGTCAGTTGGAAAATTCTTACTTTGCCACAAGACAGAGGTGGGTTTGGGGTCCCGGATTTTTATTTGTATTATCTTATTGCACAGTGTTGCTAAGCGTTTGCTTGGTTCCACCCGGACGCATGCATTCAATATTTGAAGCCGGAGGCTGATCTTGTTCTCCCGCGCCAGCTCCTTACCATCCTTCCATCAGGCTACCCTCGGGACCCGCGAGATGTTTAAACAGTCTCTACCACATTCTGGGCTTGGGACAGACTACGCAGATTGTTGGGGTTTGATTTATTGTATTCTCCTGCCTTACCTTTACCTAATCCTTCCTTGCTCCCGATCACTGGGAAGGCCTTGGTCCAACGCACCCTGGAGAAATTCCAAGTGCGTACGTTCCCCGACGGGCATGCATTTTTGAAGACGGGAGAGCCCCTTTTTAGTGAGCGTACCTTTATGGTTTCCTTTCTCCTGACTCGGGTGCGGTCCTCTCTCCGGGCCACGTTTCCCTCTTTTCCCACTGCTCCCGAGCCTACCCCTCCCCTGACACTGCTGATACAGGGCCGGCTGGGGCACATTTGATTTCCAAATTATATAGGCAACGTGGCGCGATTAGGCCTGTGGATGATTCCAGGGTGCGACCGGCATGGGAGGTTGACTTGGGCAAGCCTATCTCCGATGACCAGTGGAAGCAGTGTTGCAGGGCCACCGGTGACATCTCCTTGAACAGCAGACACAAATTACTCCATTTTAAGTTTCTCCTCAGGATGTACTTTACCCTCGCCCACTCCCATAGAATTGACATTCCAGACCACACCACTGTCAGAAATGCTTGTCACCCTTTGCAGACTTTGCCCACCTTACCTGGACATGTCCTAAAATTCATCAGTACTGGACGAGTATGCACTCTACATTAGGGGACATATTGTCCATGCAGTTTTTGCCTACTCCCGAGATTGCACTACTGGGTTATGTTGTTAATTTCCCCAGGAAGGTTCGTAAGCTGGCCACATTGGGATTCCTTTTGGCTAAACGTGAGATTGCACTTTTATGGAGTAGCAGATGCTCCCCCACTCTTCAATCCTGGTTGAAAAGCCTGGCGTTTTGCAATGTCAATTGTGAGGAATTCAGCACTCTGCTTCCCAGCTCATCCAGACCAGTGATTATCTGGGGCCCATACAAGGAGTACATATCCCGGTGTAGGGCGGCACAAGACTCACAGGTGGGGGCTGGCATTACCCCGGAGGGAGTGGGCTGAGGGCCTCTCTATATGTGAGTGGCGATCTACATATGGTGTACTCATGGTATCCTGAGCCGTCCTGTTGTCCGACATGAACCCTCTCACGGGAGTTTGGGTGCTGCATCTCCATTCTTTAATTATTGTGTTATGGTGCGTTTATGTGCTTGGTGCATTTTTAATCATTGACCACATTGCATTACTTACGGCTGCTATTCTATGTGCATGTGTTTTGCCTGATCTACCATAATGATGCTCCATCATTGCTATGCATTTCCAACTGCATTGTATCATTGCTGTTTTGTCTCTGTGTAAAAACCGGAAAAAATAAAGTTTAAAAAAAAACACATATTCTACAATTTCAGACCCAGTATATCATGATACAAAGCAATTAACTTATCAGAATAATCATGAAGGCCATCCTAGACTAGAAGATACGTAATTATTCCTTATTATACAAATAGGTGACTCAGCAGCCTGTTTGGGTTTGTTTGCGTGACAGGGCTGGGCAACAGAAATCCAACAGCAATAGACTGGAAATTGTTTTTCCACGCATAATAAATTACATTTTCACCAAAACAATGTGCATACTACTCAAAATACGCTTGGGTAATCATCTGGTGAAAATTATATGTTAGGTATTCCCTTGGGTGCAAAGGTCATGTGAGATCAGTGCATTTTCCTTACGGTTCCTTACAGTTTCTTTTTTTTTTTTTTTTTTTATTTATGAGATTTTGTGTACATACAATAAAGACAAAAAATGTTATGTGGGCTACCCGCCCCTCAGGTTACAAGGTATAGAGTTAATGGTATACATCTTGGCAGGTTTTCCCCTTGCTGGTTATAAGTTGCTGGTAGGATAAAGGATAGAGAGAGGAGGAGAAGAAAACTATGAATAAGTGTAGGAGAAGGATAGGACAGGAGTAAATAAGACATTGCAGTTCTGTTTGTCCGTGCATATTTTAACCCACACCACTGTGTTCTTCGGGGTATACCCCTGTTCCGCTGCCGCTTACCTTATGGTGGTTCATATGGGATTAGGTTTTTGTCCAGGGTTTCCCACAGGCTCCATGATGAGACTTTCCAAGGCGAGTATCGTATTGCCAGGCTGTCAGCTCCTCTTAGGTGGGTGACCTAGTTGAGCCACCCTTTGTATGTTGTTTTAGAGGAGTCCTTCCTGTTCATAAGCACTAGCTTGACTGCCGCGATTAGCAGTAGGTCCATTAGCTCTCTTTCCCCCTCTGTGGGGAGATCAGTTCGGATGAATGCAGTGGTGAGAGAAGCGAAGTCTCTTACAATTTTGCACTTGAATGATTTGTCTATGAAGTCAAACACCCTCTCCCAGAATCCCTTGAGTATCGGGCACAGAAAGATGAGGTGTTCTAGGTCCCCTTTGTCCCTGTTGCAGTTCCAGCATGTTGGGCTGTGCTCAGGACCGTACTGGCCATAGCGGGCACCAGGCAATCCCCAGGTGCACCGCACGGGTGGGGGCCAGTTTTGGGCCCCTGGGGGCAGTTTTTGTGACAGGGACGTTTTTGCATCATAGCTGAAAAATCGACCCTGTACTAAAATCGTCTGGAAACCGGCCCCGGCAAAGAGCTCAGCGGCACCTCCAACCCCCCGAGTGGGAAGGGGGGGGCGAGCACTTTGCCACGGCCGGTAGGAGTACCCTGTCCCGCCCTGGCTGTCCCTGAGACCCAGTGTTTGTAAGCGGTCTGGGGTCCAGAATGCTTTGTGGAGCAACCAGAGTTTAGTTTGTGCTAGCACTGGAGTGATCTTATTGTGAGTGACGGACGACCATAAGGTGTTCCACTCTCGGTCGTTTAAAGGGGGTTGTGTACGGTTATCCCAGTTTTCTTTCGCTCTGTTGTTGATTTTCGACTTTTGTGGGCTAAGGGTTTTATATAGGAATGAAGCTTGGTGTCCCAGTTTGTTTATGTTTGTTACGTACTGGAAGATTGATGGGAGTGTCTCTGCTATTATGGATTTTGCTGGGGCTGTTTTAATCTTTAGGAATCTGTAAAGGTCTATTTCTTCCAGGTGGTGGGGGGTTTTCAGTTCTGCGAACGTCAGCGGTGAGGAGCCCTTTTCTAGGTGGGAGTGTGAGATGCCCTTCTCTATCCATGTGTCGGATTTGAGGCTTTTCCCCTTGAACTTTATACTGCTGTTTGCCCACAGTGCTTCCGATTTGGACCCCTTAATGCTGACCTCCATTTTAGGAGCGCAATCTTGGTGTTTTTCAGTATTGTGTTGCTTGCGTGTGGGTGTGCATTGGCCGTGAGTAGGGCGAGTGGGTTTAGATTATTCAGTATGGCCTTTTCTACCTGCAGCCACATCGGTGTGTACCCCAGTGTTTGCTCGATCCATTGTGTACCTTGTTTTGCTAGGAAAGCCAGCTTGAAGACTTTAAAGTCCGCTAAATTCACTACCCCTTGAGTCTTTGGCCCTCTTAGTTTCTTCATGCTAATCCTTGCCTTTTTATCCAGCCATAGGAATTTGGTGCACATTTTATCTATTTTCTGGTGAAACTCGTCTATTAGTATACTAGAGGAGTGATCATCATTTTTAGCGTTTCTATTCTCCCCCACCATGTCATGAATTTGGGTAACCAGGCTTCTAATTGTTTCTTGATTTTCTCTAGAGGCAGCGGTAAACGGACCCGTTCACGCTCCAACATGGAACGAGACAAGGGTGCCTGCTCTCGCCCGCACTCTTCCTCCTAGCCCTAGAGCCACTAATCCAGGACATAAAACTCAACAATAGCATACAAGGGGTGGTCATCAATCGAACGACAGTAAAGGTGGCAGCATACGCGTATGAGATACTGATAATGACACAACAACCAAAGACCTCAGCACTAATGTCCACAATAAGAGAATTCGCTGAACTATCAGGGTACAAACTGAACAACAAAAAGTCAGAATGTAAACCCTTAAATATAAACTACTCTAGAGAAATACTGGGAGAATCGGGGCTGGCTTGGCAGACAGGGCACATCAAGGTTCCTTACAGTTTCTAAAATCACGTGGCAAACGTTGCTAATGCAACATTGCTGGTAGCAGAAACTGCTAACCAGTTCCAACACCCCTAAAACTTATAGTTTTTTGAGTGAATTTCAAAGGTTTTTTAAAAGCTAATTCCTAACTATATAAGGCATGAAATCTATGGTTTTTTCAGTGAATTTCAAAGGTTTTTTAAATGCTAATTCCTAACTATATAAGGCCTGAAACCTATGGTTTTTTCAGTGAATTTGCAAGGTTTTTTAAATGCTAATTCCTAACTATATAAGGCCTGAAACCTATGGTTTTTTCAGTGAATTTGCAAGGTTTTTTAAATGCTAATTCCTAACTATATAAGGCCTGAAACCTTTGGTTTTTTCAGTGAATTTGCAAGGTTTTTTAAATACTAATTCCTAACTATATAAGGCCTGAAACGTATGGTTTTTTAAGTGAATTTGCAAGGTTTTTTAAGTGCTAATTCCTAACTATATAAGGCCTGAAACCTATGTTTTTTTAATTGAATTTCGAAGGTTTTTTGAATGACAATTTATAAATGTATTAATTGTTATTTTTTTATACTGATTTACTACATTTTTGCAGGCATGTGTTCAGAGGGCACGCCCCCTTTTTACAACACTCTGCAGCGCAACCCCTGGCGCGTTTGCAGAGAGGAAACTAATTCCCCTTGCATACTGGGGGTCCCTGGGGGGCAACTAGCCACCAGGACCCTCCAGTATAAGCCAGTGGGCTGCATTGCAGAGAGGTGTAATGAGGCCACACCCTTTTTTACACCTCTCTGCAGCGCAACCCCTGGCGTGTTTGCAGAGTAGGAACTAATTCCCCTTGCATACTGGGGGTCCCTGGGGGCCAACTAGCCCACCAGCCAGGGGGCTGCATTGCAAAGAGGTATAATGAGGCCACACCCTTTTTTACACCTCTCTGCAGCGCAACCCCTGGCGTGTTTGCAGAGTAGGAACTAATTCCCCTTGCATACTGGGGGTCCCTGGGGGCCAACTAGCCTACCAGGAGCCTCCAGTATGCGATAAGGGGCTGCGTTGCTTTGCCCCGGGGGCGGTGGTCCCCAGGGCAGTGTGGTGGGGATTGTGGACCCCCCACACTTCTTTATCACTATGCCTCCGCGATTTGGTCCCCCCGGGGGGTAATTTTTTAAAAAACAGACCAGGTTTTTAAAAAAAAAATGGGGCCTTTTTTGTCCTAGTGGGACCACCTGGGCAAGCCTAGGGGGTCAGGGTGTATCTACCCTGCCCCCTTTTCTTGTTCTTCACGTTTGTTTTTCTGCTTTCTTGTGCCTCCGTCTATCGAGCACAAGATGGATGCCAACACTTCCTGGTTAGAAGTGTTGACAGCCAATGAGCATGCAGCTTTCTCGGGAAGGCATGCTGATGGCTGCCACTGTCTGTCAACACCAGCACAAGATGGATGCCAACACTTCCTGGTTTGAAGTGTTAAAAGCCAATGAGCATGCATCTCCTGCTCGGAAAGTTTTAGAACTCGAAAAGGGGGCAGGGTAGAAGCACCCTGACCCCCTGGGCCTGCTCAGGTGGTCCGACAAGGACCCACAAGGCCCCCCCCAATTTTTTTGGGGGGGGGAATTGCGGGGTGCGCACATGGTGCGCGTACCCCGCGATTTTTGACAAAAACAATATTTATTTTTTTTGCCTTGGGGGTCCCTGTGGGACCCCCTGAGCAGGCCTAGGGGGTCAGGAACCTCCAGTATGCGCCAGGGGGCTGCCTTGCAGAGAGGTGTGAAAAGGGGCATGGCCTCTTTACACGTCTCTGCAAGGCAGCCCCCTGGCGCGTTTGCAGAGGGAGAACTAATTCCTCTTGCATACTGGGGGTCCCTGGGGGCCAACTAGCCCACCAGGAGCCTCCAGTATGCACCAGGGGGCTGCGTTGCTTTGCCCCGGGGGCGGCGGTCCATGGGGCAGTGTGGGGGGGATTGGGGACCCCATCACACTTCTTTATCACTATGCCCCCGCGATTTAGTCCCCCCGGGGGCTAATTTGAAAAAAAAAAGACCGGGTTTATAAAAAAAAAACAATTGGGCCTTGGGGGGTCCTTGTGGGACCACCTGGGCAGGCCTAGGGGGTCAGGGTGTGTCTACCCTGCCCCCTTTTTTTTGTTTTCTAAATGTTTGTTTTTCTGCTTTCTTGTGCCTCGGACTACCGAGCGCAAGATGGATGCCAACACTTCCTGGTTTGAAGTGTTGACAGCCAATGAGCATGAAGCTTTCTCAGGAAGGCATGCTGATTGGCTGCCACTGTCTGTCAACACTCCAAAACAGGAATTGTTGGCAGCCATCTTGTGCCTCGGTAGACTGAGGCACAGGAAAGCAGAAAAACAAACGTGTAGAACTCAAAAAGGGGGCAGGGTAGAAGCTCCCTGACCCTCTAGGCCTGCTCAGGGGGTCCCACAGAAACCCCAAGGCCCCCCCCCAAAAAACATTTTCTTAAAAATCGCGGGGTGCTCGCACGGTGCGCACACGGTGCGCGCTTATAGATATATACATTTTTTCAGATTCAATTTTCTCAACAACTACTGGAGGGATTTAGACCATGTAACAAAAAGTGTGATCTGCGAATAGAACTCTACCTTTTTGCCAAGTTTGGTGTAATTCCGTTCAGCGGTTCGGGCTGTAGCCGTGTCTAATCGTCCTATGGAAAATAACATGGGAAAAACACATTTTGGGACCCCCCTTTTTTCTCAGCCCCCACTTGACGAATCCCCCCAAAACTTTTAGGGAAGGAACGGAGCGGGCCATCTTCTTTGAGAAATTCGCGGAGATTCAACAACCGGCGCCAAAGTTATTCCCAATAGAATGTTGCGGATTTCCTATGGAAACTAGGTCCTAACTATAACTACCTACTGACGACCGCCAGTAGGTAATATATATATATATATATATATATATATATATATATATATATATATATATATATATATATATATATATATATATATATATATATATATATATAATATTTATATTTATACATTTATTACCTACTGGCGGTCGCCAGTAGGTAGTTATAGTTAGGACCTATTATCCATAGGAAAACTGTAACTTCTATTTGGATTGAAATTTTCCAAACTTTTGGCCAGCTCAGTTTCGCTCCTTCCCTGAAAGTTTGGGGGTGATTAGTCTAGCGGGAGCCGAGGAAAAAAGGGGGGTCCCAAAACTTGTTTTCCCCCATAGGACCTTTAGCCACGGCTACAGCCCGAACGGCTGAACGGAATGACACCAAATTTGGCATCGAGGTAGTCCTCAGTTCCAACTTGTGCCTTTTGCTTATATGGTGTCAATCTGTTCAGTAGTTCCTGAGAAAATTACGGTTAAAGTCATTTATATATCTATAGGCGCGGTGGATCCGCGCATTGTGCGAGGATTGGCATTATAGCATAAGCGCACCGTCTTGATCACACGCTCAATGCTAATTGGCTGCCAAGTGGTTGTAAACATTCGATACCAGGAACCAATGGCAGCCATTTTGTGCCTCAGTAGAAGCGAGGCTGATGAAGTCAGTGGAATATGTGTTCAAGACGGAGAAAGGGGGCAGGGTAGAAATAATGTTACCCTGTAGACTTGCTTAGGGGGTCCTAGAAGTACCTCCAGGGCCCACGTTAAAAAAAAAAAACGGGATGCGTGTAGGGTGCGTGGAGTGTGCCGTAAAATAAATAAAATAAAAAGGAGTTTTATTTAAATAATTCGTCTCTGGGGGGTTAAATTCTGGGAGCAAAATTATTAAATTTTATGTGGGGCCCAGAGGGGACCCCCAGCCTCGGGGATCGTCAGCGCCCGGGGATAAAAAGAAAAAAAATGGTGGGGGGAGGGGTCGAAGGTCCTGAAAGCCGCGGGGAGCATCACCAGCCTGGGGTTTATGTATTGTGGGAGGGGGACTATGTGGATCCCCTCCTGGAGCACTCAAGGGCCCCGTTACCCACCGGGGCTACAAAAAAAAGTATGGCTAGGGATGAGGGGCTGTAAGGTCTCCGAAGCCCCGGGGACCACTACTCCCCGGGGCTTTATGTATAGTGGGAGGGCCGGTTCCTGCAGTGTTCCGGGGTGTCCATCCTGCCCTCCCATAGCAAGGAAATCTGTTCTCTCTTTCAAAATCAAAATCAGATTGCTTTTCTAGTGGGGAGTTGTATGTTAGTAGCTCGTGATGTGGAAAAGTAATGCCGAGTCCCAAACGCGTAGAAGTTGTGCATCAAAGACGGTGCAGTCGCGCACCCTACAGATTATGAGTCATGCATCCAGTGCGTGCACACCAGGGGGCCGCACAGAGCGCTGCACTGGGTGCGCGACTTGTAATTTTACCATAAAAAATAGCCCCTATCAGTAATTTCTAATATCTCCGGGGACCCTATTCCCAGGTCTTATAAAAAATGGTGGGGACTGTGAGGGGAGCTACAATGCCCCCACGGTCCGCCGGCTTCCTGCGTTATTCGGGAATCAGCATTGCTTTTCCGCAAGGGGAGACGCTAATTTGTATGTGGAAATGCAATCTGCTTTTTATTTTGAAAGTGAGAACAGATTTCTCTGCACTGTCTTTCAAAATGCAAACTAAGTCTGCTATGGGAGGGCGGGAGCTGTGAGACTCCCGCCCTCTCAAAGCAAACAGCAGTGTCCCAGGGGTAGGCATCCCGGAACACTGCATGAGCCGGCCGTCGGGCGTTGCGGTCTCCAGGGCTCTCCAGGGCTGTATGCATAGGATCACGCAGTCTGTCTCTCACAATACATAAATGTCCGGGGGTGGTGGTTCCCGGGGCTTGAGGGGGGTCGTTAAGTGAGGCCCACACACCTCTAATTTTGTAGGGGGGCCTTGTACGCGAAAGTGGTGCAAGGGGTTTGTAAATCTGGTACACAGTGTTTTGTTTTAGTTTGCTTTCCTTTTTGGTCTTGTAGAGGACCCAGGGTTAATATAACGTTTTTTGTACAGCCAGTACCTTTCAACTCTACCCCCAAACGGCTTTCTGCCTGTTATCATAGTAACAGTTCATTGAACACTTAAATGAGCACAGAGGTTAGACGTTCACCACACTATGTTGGTAATTGAAAAAAGTTACTGTGCTGGAGTTTTTAAACTTTTCCATAGGAACCGTTAGTCGTAGTTATAGACTCTGGTAATGATCTGGTAAAGAGTTAGCCTCAGAATTATACTTCAAATTATAAATATAATTTCTATTGAGGACCGCTTACCCCCCAAAAAAAGACATATGTAATTTTTTTTATTAACTTTTATTAAAACAATAAATAACTGGAAATGTAACTTAAAGATAACAATACAATAAATAACTAGAAACATAACTTTAACAAAACAATATAATAAACAAAATGTGATATGGAGTCCAATAGAAGTATGGTAGGTAATCTGCAGAACAAAAAAGAAAATTAGTGTTTAAAATTAGATCAATGCGACTAAATGAAGTCAAACATTACAAGTCAAATTAACAGTTGGAGATATTTCCTTCTTTTAACGTGTGCAGTGGCAGTGTGTCTGATACATTTCACTTGTCTTATAGGCTTGCTTTCAAGCGGTGTCTGTATGGAAGAGTCTACTGCGTCAGATTTACATTACAGATCAACAGGTCTTTAAAATGATTCAGAGATGAGACAGAATTAGGTGAGAGATCAAGTCATTATGCAGGACAATATTCTTTAGGGCTTATTTACAAGACTCTTGCACCAGTTTTGCGTTATTTTTCTCATGTTGAAAGTGACGCAAAAGTGGCGCAAGGGGCTTGTAAATAAGGTCTTTCATTTCCAATGCATTTAATTGGAGGCATTGTATATCTAGGTCGCTCTGCTTACCTTGTGTAAACACTGTGGCCAACAGAGTTCACAACTTGAACTCAGCTTTGGTTGGTCACAGCATAGTAGACAACAGCGTCCATAACTTTAAAAGAGAAAGAGAAATGATGCACGAGGGGGAGAGAGAGAAAGAGAGAGAAAACGACATTAAAACTGTGAGAGAGTGAAAGTTATGGATGAAGCAGTTAATAGTGGAAAAAATACTCGTAGCTCACCTTTTGCCTTAGTTGTGTGTCCAAGTATGTGCTGGTTCATAGTGCACCCTCCAGTTTAGTGATCTGAAATATAGTATATAGAGTTAGTCATAGTATAGTACATACAAAAGTGGCGTAAGGGGCTTGTAGATTTGCCTCTCAGACTGTTGTAATCTATCTATTGTCACTGCTCGGAGGTAATTGTACATTCCTACGCAGTAAATCTGCTGCACACTACCCACTCTCTCCTTTCACAGATGACTTGTTGTTTTGGAAAGAAGCTTTTTTGCTCACCATGTGCCATTGGCTTGATTCATAGAGGGTGCACCATGTGTTGTAGCAGCCTTCTCAAACGTTGTTACGATGGCCACACATCATCTCAGAATTCTCGAACGTTGAGTTTTAGAGGTGTTGGGGGGGAAGACGCCAATTTGTGAAACACAACCTGTAAGATAAAAAAGGAAGTTAACATTGTGTGTCATTTTTTTTTCAAAGGAGAGAGGAAGTGAGAGAGTGAATGCAAAGAATATTTGCAGCTCAACTTTCTGTCACCAGTGTGTTTTTCACCACTTGCTGGGACATAATGCACCCTGAAGCTCTACATCTAAAAGATAGTAAAAGAAAGATGTTATGTTTGGTAATTGTTACTATCTTAATGTGGTGTTGATTAACATCAGCCTTTCACACACGTTCCCTCTCACATTTAAAAGAACTATTTGTATAGTTTATATTCCGGACATTTGAGCGATTATGAAAACGTTCCTGCTATTGGAATTTTTTTTTTTACATGTAATTAGATACACTACATAGGACTGCGTTTGTCTAAACTGCTGCGTCGCTTTTTTGTATCCAGTCTGCTGCAGCCCATCGACTCCCTCCGATGCGCAACCAGGCCTCACTACTCACCTTTTCGTGGACAGGACACCTTCTGCATCATGTAGTCCTGATCTGCCACTACGAAGTCTCATATATGGTGCTGAGTCTTGATATTGGTATGGCTAACGACATACTCGTGCTCCCATCATCATCGCAGGTTCCTCACCCGCTCAGTGCTTCTGATACCACTAACTCAGTGACCAAAGAGGCCACACACATAGTGGTTGGCCACTCTACTCGGTGGTTCGGGTCTTCATGAGGCGTTTGAATCACTAGGACGGGCCATCACAGCGCTTGGGAAGGGAGCAACTCTAAAATGGTGTAAAGCACATGCGCGCCGTCTTTTTTATTGGAAGGGTCACGTGTGTAATGACACAGGTGCTGGATGGGTGTGGTGTGGGTGTATACCAGCCATGAGGGAGTGTGTAAGTACCGTTCTGACAACAAGACCTGGAACTAAGAAATCCCTACAATTAAATCTGGGTAATGTTTTGTTATGTTTTCCTGGAAGCGTAAGTGGAGTGGGCTTGACTGACGTATGCCAGTGCTGCGCGAGGCTCTGAACCATGATTCTGGAGCTATGGGCATGGTCCCGTTGTGAGCTATATGAGAAATCAAGTGATTCGGGTGTCCGTTTTGTAGTGCTGACGTCACCCAGGTCTTAAAAAGAAATGTGCCATTATATCTGTAAAGTCCAACAACTTGGCCAACATGGAAGGTACTGGGTATCACTGACTCTATATTCGTTCATAGTTGCATACAGGAAAGATGGTGGACATGACGCATTACTGCGGTTATGAATCTTTGTTGTACATTCAGTGGAGTGTTGTAGCTGTAGTAATACAGGGCTGTGAAAGGTTTAAGTTGCAGTTTTTGGTACATGAAGGGCAGCTAACATATACATATATACATATGTGGTTATTCAGGTACACTGTAGAACTTGGTGCTGGAAATCAGTGTTCGAGCCTCGGAGTTGCGTCCATATCCTGTTATTGTAGAGTAATGACATAATGTACGCATGCCTGAAAATGTATTCGTTTTGGATTGATTTTGCGCTATATAAATATGCTAAAAAAAAATGTTATTAAAAAGGAGGAATAGCCCACACTTACTGTCACAGGTAAGATGATTGCATACGCTATTTATAGTACAATATAATGTGGTAGGGTGGAGGAGCAGCATTTTACAAACACAATAAATACACAGACACAGATAGATAGTTGAAGTGGGTACGGGCACGTGTGCTCGACTCCATTTTATTACATTGTTGTTGGTAGGAAGTAGAATAGTAATCATGATATCATATACAGATATTTAATCATAAACGGTTTATGACTTTTGCCGTACAAAGGTATGAGCATTGTATGTCAAATAATACACAGAAGATTCTATCGTAAGGGTTCATGAGTTGTGGTGGAATGAGGTAGGGGTAGTTTGTGTGGAGCCTGCAATGATGCGTGGTCCAGGCAGACCACACTGGTAAAAATGTGTTTTGACTATTGAATTTTGCCTTAACAAGGGCACGTGGCGGTTATTTTCGGTGTACTGAGTTAGTGGTACGTCTGGTGTTTATCGTGTGCTCATCCTGCGATGATGCGTGATCTGAACGGGCTGCACTGAAATCATTCTCTGTTGCATACTGGAGTAGAGGAACTGAGGGGGAAAAAAACTAGCATCGATTGTTATCAATTGCTGTAAAAACTAGGTGTACTGATTGCTCCTCATAACAAATTACACGATTCCTCTACACGCAGTGCATTGTAACTTTCACAAATTGGGGACGTATGTCTGGTGGCGATGTTGAAGGTGATACCCCAGAGGTACTTGGTATTGCTGGTGGTGGAGGTACATTTTGGCGCAATCTTGTACCTTATTTGTATCATAGTTCACATGATGCAGCTATTGAAGGTGCTTGCACATACTAGCAGTGCAACAGCACTATTTTTTTCTCTGCTTTAAATAAACCGAGGCTGAATTTAATGCTGTCTGTAGTGTAGATGAAAAAGTAAATTCAAGTTGAGAACCCTACTGTGCACAGTGTACATAGAAGCTAGTAGTCAGTACAGTTATAGAACAATGTTTTTTTCACTTGTTTTAACAAAATCTGAATACATACAGTATAATTGTCTCTGCATTAAATAAATCAAGGTTGAATTTCCTACTGTCTATAGTGTAGATGCAAAAGTGAATTCAAGTTGTAAACCATGCTGTCTGCAGTGTAGATCTTAGGGTGGAGTGCATCATCAGCAATCATAGTGGAAGTGGAAGATTGAACATGTATGCAGCGTGCATTTTATTATTCAACTAAATGTATTAGTGATATAAAATATGTTTTTTCCAGGAAGCATAATAAAGGGATATTGTGTAGGGTTTGATAGGTGTTATACCTAGTTTAGTTTCTACTGAGTTAGTGGTATCTAAAACAAAAAGGTTCTGTGGCGCCTGCAATGATGCGTGGTCCGGGCAGGCTGTACTGATAATAATGTTTTTTGTGTTGTGAATGGTGCCTTAGTAAGGCCACATGATAATCATTTTTGGTGCACTGAGTTACTAGTATCTTTGGTGCTTAGCGTGTACATATTCTGCGATGATGCGTGGTCTGGGGGGAGGAGGGCACTGTTGTACGCAGTGTAGATTTAAGGCAGTAGTCGACACAAAGATCAAAGAATGCTATTTTGTCACAGAATCTGAGGACACAGTACAATTGCCTTAAATAAAGCAAGGCTGGATTCAATGGTGTCCGCAGTGTTGATGCAAAGCTGAATTTAACTGGTATCAAGTTGTCAACTCTACTGACCAGTGAATAGATTGAAGGCAGTTCTCAGCACAGATACTGAAGACAAATTTAGATCCAATGTTGAATTCAAGTAATGAACCCTGCTGTCTGCAGTGTCGATGGAAACCACTAGTCAAGTCAAGTCAAGTCAATAATCTTTATTCGGATATTACATTATTCATAAAAGTACACACATAATTACATACATGGTCAAGATAAAAAAAAGAAAAAATAAATTAAAAAATCACATTAAAATGGGGTAGCATTGATGAATGTTTCCTTATTAAAAACGATAACCGTAAAAAAGTGCAAGGTGTCATTATTATCCGGATCCCCCAATTCATGTCTTTTTCTTTGGCATTATCAAAAAATAAAGTGCATATGCAAGAATTGCCCTTTAAAGTGACACAATATATACGCAGAACACATGTTTTGTGCTGCAATTAGAGCAAGAGCTTGCTAGGTCATTTAGCAGCATTATTTAAGGTGCAGGTTTTATAAAGTGCATAGAGCATAAATCCTGGTTAGTAGACCACCTTGATAAAGTGCAAAGTACAATGTCAACCGATGATCATTAAAAGTAGACAGAATTCTACAACTCAATATATGCAAGTAGAAACCACTAGTCGATACAGACGTCTGCGGTGCTGTGGTGCTGAGTTCGCAATCGGCCTGTATCAAGAAAGCACGCGGTCATGGCGGCAGCCACGTGGCAGGGTGGGGACCTTTGCTGCGCCGCAGTCTCTTCTCTTTGCAGAAGTGAACCGCGCCCAAGGAGTAGCCTTATTATTTATAGTCGTACGTTGACGTTGTTTACGTTGGACTAGCCTACTCCGCTTCTGTTTCAAAGGGGGGGTGAGCACAGCTACATGACCAAAATATTCCCCAGTGTCTGAGATAATATGGTTGTGTCCACTATTCAGTACACTACATGTTTCAATGGTATATCTACACACTGAAAAGTTTTTGATTTCTATAGTGAATTGTGTATACTATTTCACCAGTAGTCTTAGCGTTGTGTACATTATTGTTGATGTTCGAGTTCTTTCCCTTATACATACTTGGTTGGCACATCTCTGTAGATTAGGCTAGTGTGCTGTTGAGGGGATATATTATTTTGGAAAGGTTTGTTGTCCGTTTTGCACTGCCTTTGAGGTAGTAGGAAGGAGAGGTCCGTGGGGGTGGTCTTAGTGGTAGTGGCGCTGAGTATTGTGATTTTGTTGGGTGTCCGAAGTGTATAATTACAATCTCTAACACATATAGCTCTTTAAACATGGGTGTTAGTTCGATGAAATTCACGTAGTACATGTTCGACGTTCTTACAGTAGTTAAATGTTGATGGTAATTTGTTAGTGGTAAGTGGAACTATTGCCTGATTTTTTACGTAGCATTGCAGATTTGGTTTCTGGTTGAAAATATGGGGAACTGGTCAACATAATAAGTAGAAATTGTCATTTACAAAACCTTTGAAATTCACTGAAAAAAACCATAGGTTTCAAGCAGGTTATAGTAAGGAACTTAAATAAACAAATAGGGTCAAAGGGAATATTTATTGACCAAACATTGCTATCATCCCTAATGATTTATAAAAACGAACTACTAAGATAACAATGGGTCAGGAAATTAAACTATCTAACAAAGTCTGTGTTGTCTGGAGGGTAATACCACGGAATCTACAGAGAGTAATTCGTGGTGAAAATGATATTTCCCATCAGTTTCCCATCCTGTACCGCCCTACATCATTTGGGATCCTTCACCCCGAAGGAAAGTGGTGTTTATCCACTGTAGATTAGGTAGGTTGTAGCCTAATCTAATGGAAGGAATCTCTGGTGTAGTTGTGAAATTAAATGGCATCAGGGGGTAAACTGACTAGCAGTGCAAAAAATGTGAAAAAGTAACAGTGCTAAGTGCAAATAAATTGGTAAAGATTGGGTTGTGGAAGTGGAAAAAGCAATTTTAATGAAATCCTATCCACACCCAAAGCTAAAAACAGTGCATAGTAGTGTTGAACAAATAACTACTAAGG
This sequence comes from Lissotriton vulgaris, assembly GCF_964263255.1. Lineage (NCBI taxonomy): Eukaryota > Metazoa > Chordata > Amphibia > Caudata > Salamandridae > Lissotriton > Lissotriton vulgaris. The sequence goes on along the minus strand of NC_141691.1, from coordinate 732,723,992 downwards.
TTGGTTGTAGGTCGACATGTTTCTGCAGTGGATATAGAGTCAAAGGATCTCCACCTGCTTCTTCAGGACCTTAATATAATGCTACTGCATAATGTGAAAGATGGTGAAGTAAAATAAACAATATCACCTGGAATTCGCCCAATTTCTGGGGAATACACGCCCCATCTCACCTGGCTAGAGCTCAGGTAAAACGGAGCACCGCTCTGTCCGTCGGTACTCCGGACATCCGTCTAGGCTGTCTTGGAGGGAGGTCGGGGTGAAGGATCCCTAATGATGTAGGGCGGTACAGGATGGGAAACTGATGGGAAATATCATTTTCACCACGAATTACTCTCTGTAGGTTCCGTGGTTGTACCCTCCAGACAACACAGACTTTGTTAGATAGTTTAATTTCCTGACCCATTGTTATCTTAGTAGTTAGTTTTTATATAGTTAGGAATTGTCATTTAAAAAACCTTTGAAATTCACTGAAAAAACCCTAGGTTTAAGGCAGGTTATAGTTAGGAATTAGCATTTAAAAAACCTTAGAAATTCACTGAAATTAGTCTGTTATAGTTAGTTGTACTAACTGTAACTCTCGGGCCCGCAATCCACTGGTGATGATGTCACATATTACATCATTCATGACATGGTCAGTGACATCACTGATGACATCTCAAATGACATCACTGATGACATCATCCACGTGACAATCAGATACACCTCATCATACACTACTATAATCTTTCATCACTCACTGTAAAATATAGAGTACCATATTTGAATCCATTGACACAAAAATACAAGTATCTAAAACCCCTCTCAGTCCTTCTTAGACCTACGCAAACATGTAAACAATTATCTATAGATTCACTCATACATGCTGCCAATGATCAATAGAACACTATGAAATATACTTATACACCTATATTGACATTACACACCAGCACACATCCTATTTAATTATTCAATCTCCTGCTCACTTATGCAAACAATGGATCATACTTATATTTACTGAGCTACACACTTATACAAACACCACTTCATTTAATGATATAGATAGTAACTCATACTTAGTGTGTTATAAAATTACTATTATAAGTATACAGTTTGCCATACAGTCACTCATGCAATCACTGAGTCTTATGTTTACTTATTTACATACAACAAATGTCACATACACTGCCTTTTATTTTCTATTTTGTTGAACATGTACCATTGAGAGATATATTTGCTCATCAGCACATCCATATACATATTCACTCACCCAAACAAGTATTATAACATGTAGTCTTAACATCATATACCTACTGAATCAACTATTGACGCATCTTTGGGCAGTCACAAACCCCCCACCGAACCACACACAGATTAATTCTCCCATACAAATAATCAGTTAACTAACTGTTAGAATCGGCTGGTCTCTAGTTGGCAGAGGTATACACTTCTGACAAATAGGGACCCACCTCCTCTAGTCAGGGCAAGGGGATCACACACTCAGATAACCCCCGCTCACCCCCTTGGTAGCTTGGCAGAGCAGATAGGCTTATCTCAGAGGCAGTGTGTTAAGCATGTATGACAACATACAGTAATAAAGTGAATACACCACAAATGGACACAACACAGAAGGTATTATAAAAATAAGGATGTTTATATAAGGCTTAGTACAAGACCAAATAACGACAAACATATACCACAATCTCAATAAATACTCTTTGGAAGGAAAAATAATAGTTCAGGTAAAGTCTCTTCTTAGTAAACAGTTCTTTAGCAACAAAAGTAAATCTTCTTCTTTAAAGCACAGTTCTTGGCAACAATGTAACCCCCACAGGAGTCACACGACGTCAAGACAGAGTTATCCCAAAGGTTCGGCGTCGACCGCGAGGAGCGCTACGTCGAACCCGGGGTGGAAACAGACCCTACAAACACAGTACCTTTGAGAATGAAGAAACGATGATCCACGGCGTCGAGATGTATCGGCGTCGAGTCTTCGGTGTCGATCGGGCCTCGGAGTCGGAGCGATCTGCAGCCGCGTCGACAGGTGTCAGGCTGGAGCAGCACTCACAGTGGCGAAGCGGGATACAGCGTCGTCGTCGATGTCGTTGTTGCAAGAGTGAGCAGCGCTCACGGCGTCGAGAAGGGCTGCGGTTTCGATGCGATCAGCGGCGGCGTCGACACAGGGTCACTTGGAGCTGGAGCCGAGCTCGCTACTCACTGGCGTCGCTACTGGCGTCAATCGGGCCCGGCGGCCGGCGTCGAAGGTGCAGGACACTGGAGCCGTTACTCACGATGTCGAGCTGGATTCGGCGGCGTCCGTCGACGTCGAGATTGCTGATTTCTTTAGAATACTGGAAACACCACGCTCCAGTTCAAGTAGATGACGAAGTCCTTTAGCCGTGTGACTTCAGCAGGAGACTGGCACTCTTCCAGTCCTTGGAGATTTTCTTGGCAAAGCTTGAAAGTACACACTCAGTTCCTCTCTCCTTGTTCCTTGGCAAAAATAAAGAAGCAACTGCAGGATTCCCCCCAGCAAACAGCACTCTGGCAGAAGGGGTAGGCAAGTCCTTGGATCAGCAGGCTTCTTGTCCTTGGTGTAGGTTTCCTTGTCAGAAGTGATCTAAATTCTTGGTTCAGGGGTCCTTCTCTTATACCCCTTTTCTGCTTTGATCCCTTTGTCCATGCAGGGGAATTCCCCCCATCCTGGGTTTGTTGTGGGTGTTGCCAGGCCGAGGCACCTGGCCAGTTTCAGTTTCAAAACTTTATTCGATTGTTTGTAAAAACATCATAAAAGTATACAAGTTAAAACATGCATATGTAAATATTACAACAGGGGAAGTACATATCATAACATTACTTGATAGGTAAAACATAGGCTAGCAGCAGTAGTTATATTGAACGTGTTACTGGAAAACCATACTTTTTCTTGCGGTAATAGATTTTAAAATAAAGGTTGCGGTAAAGAAACATAAATCTGGGGTGGCAAGTGAAAATAATAGTTTCATAGCATTTCCAGTAGTGAACACAGAATATTTCTTAAACAACGGTTTAAGATAAAAAATACGCAGGGGTTTATACAAGGGACAGATTAGCAAGAAATGCAGAGTACTTTGCTTAGTTGATTCGTCACAAGGACAAGGGGTGGCAGAATGATTTTTCATCGTTGGAAATGCCACCAAATTATGTACAATGCCAAGCCTAAATCTTGAAAGGACAAATTGATGGGACCGTCTGCTAATGACTTTAAGGTACATAGGTAAACCAAGCCCTTCATCTTTATTAGAATAATAAAAGGCATGGGGTGAGTAGTCTCTAGTTTCTACTTTACGCTTATTAAGTTTGACCCTCAGAAATTCACCTTTAACCTCCTGTTTGGATAGAGTAGTTACACTTGTGGGGTCTTTACATACATCCATATCATAAAGTTCATTGAAGGTTGAGATCACATACTTTAACCATGGGATTTTGGAAACTTTATCCAAGTGCAAACAGTCTTTAATTATTTCCTTGGTAAAGCTGGTTTCGTCCTTGGTCCAAATAGATCTCCAAACCATTAAAGGTCTCAATCCAATTAGGTCAGCTTTATAGTCCAAACCTAGTTCTTTGTGGGTTAGGTAGGTGGATGCCGAGGGTGGAAGGCAAAGTAATCGTTTTAGGAATAGATTTTCCAGTATTTGCAGGTCCCTTGAAGTCCAATATCCCCAAACCCCTGAGCCGTATAGTGCTATTGGGGCACATCTGTGTCTATAAATATTCAACATGTCAGGAATACGCGGCTTCCCAGTTTTGTGGCAAAACGGAAAACACCTAAGGAAGCCTTCCCCATCCTTGCTTTTACATTGTTTTGCTCTGGGGTCCAGGACCCTCCATTATTAAAGTAATGCTCAGGTAGCAGAAATTATCCACAACCTCAATACAGTTTTCCTTAAAATAAAAAGGTTTAAGATGATTTACCTTCTTACCGCATGCCATAATAAAAGTTTTTGAGTTGTTAATTTTAAGTTTCTTCCCCTGTATAAAATCATAAAAGCAATTCATGAGCTTCTGGAGGCCTATTGGGGTTCTTGAAAGTAGAACAGTATCGTCTGCGTAAAGCAACACCGGAATAGGTTGACCTCCTGCTTGCGGGGCATTAGCTTGAACATTTTTTAGTTCCTGCTCAATTGAGTTAATAAAAAGGGAAAAAAGCAACGGGGCCAGGACGCAACCCTGTCTGATACCAGATTCAACCTTGATCTTTCTAGTACATTCTCCCTCGGGTCCGTAGCGAATCTGGGCCGATAGGTTGGAATAAAGTCTTGCTAAGAAGTGAATGATAGCGGAAGGTGCGCCCAAATCAAGTAGGGTTGACCCCAACAAAGTATGGTCCACCAAATCAAAAGCACTAGAAAGGTCCGCAAAACATAGGAACAGAGAACCCGGTTTGGCCTTAGTGTATTTTCCTATTAGGAGATTTAAGTTAATACACTGTTCAATAGTGCCAAGACCCTTTCTAAAGCCGTATTGAGAGGCTGCAAGAATGTTATTGCCTTCGGCCCATTCTTCCAGACGTAGCAATAGGACCCTGCTTATGATTTGTAATGAGGAATCCAGAACGGAGATAGGGCGCTAGTTCTTAGCCTCTCCTCTATCTCCCTTCTTATAGATTGGTATGATTATGGATTCGCTCCAGGTTGACGGGGTACTAACGTCGACAGCGGCATTAAATACTTGGGCCAATAGCGGGCTCCACAGGGCCGGATCGAATTTGTAGAGGTCAATCAGGACCCCATCTGGTCCTGGGGCCTTCCCCCCTTTGCTGTTGTTGATTGCCATGTCGACTTCATGGAGGGTGATTCCCAATGTCTGGTGTGGTAAAATGGGGTTATTACGGATATTATTATCTTGGGTCTCCCTATTTGGTTCAAAAATCCCAGTAAAATGTAGAACCCAACTATCTTCACTTACTTGAGCAGTAAGGACTGGGAATTCTTCCTTCTGGAGGAATGGACTGTTGATGGTACTCCAGAACAGTTTACTATCCCGGAGGGCTGCAGCTTTATTCAGGTCATCCCAGGCTTGCTCTCTTAGTTCTTGTTTCCTACGCTTCAATTCGGTATTGTATTTAGCCCTCAGGTGTTTAACCACTTCCCTATCTCTTGGGAAATTAGATAGGGCCTTCTTAAGGGCTTTTAGCGCCAGAGTGCACGCTTGATCGAACCAACCTAGCGTTTCCCGTTTAGTTGTGCCCTTGTTAATGGTAAGAGATTTCTTAATTATAGTACCAAGTTCCTCGAAATCGTTTATGATACTTTCAGGAAGAGCATCGATTTCGAGGCAACGGGATATCACATTGGTACCAGCTCTCACAACTTTGCGGTGTAAGTTCTCAGATTTTTCTCCACACCATTTAATCCGTATCCCGTTTTGCCTACATGGGGTAATGTCATCTACGACCCTGCCGATAAAAATATTTCTTGAGCCCCATATAAGAATAGACATAGTTAAGGCATTATGGTCGCTCATACCAAGGTCCATGATAATCGGGACCGTACAGAACGGAACAATCGGGGTCGAAATCAACAAATAGTCGATAACAGAGGCAGTATTCCTCCCAGTAAAGGTAGGGGCGATATTACCTTCTTTATCAAGAGCAGGTTGATGAATAACCAGGTCCTACTTTAACAAGAGATTATTAAGAGAGACACCATAGGGGGGGTGAAAGAAATGTGCTAGGTTCTCACCAGTATCCCCATCAAACCCACAGGCAATGGTATATGAATGCGGGCAAGTTCTAATATTAAAGTCTCCCCCCCCAAATAATATCATAAGGTTTGGGTGTTTTATTACAAATTTTGTTCAGGGCTACTTCAAGTTCATCTACAACAGAGGTGCTGGTAGAATCAAAAGTATTGTTGTAGTGATTGATCAACAAGATGTTCCGGCCCCTATTAACTTCTAATTCCAATATTTGGGAGTGAGAACCGACTGTGAGGCACGATCTTACATGTACTGGGAGGTGCACAGACAGTAGAATCAACAGACCACCTTTAGCCCTCCCCATAACAGATTCTTGGGCAGGGCAATTATAAGAAACGAAACCGTCATAATAGATGTCAATAGTAGACCAGGTTTCCTGTAGGCATAAGATGTCAAAGCCTAAAATATGTTCCCTCCATCCCAGGGCTGAAGCTCTCTGTCGCCACCCTGCGATATTCCAGCTCACCATTGAATAACCTGGTTGGCTAGAAACCAGCATCTGTTCTGTGAGTGCGTTTATAGTGGGGGTAGCTGGGGCATGTGGTATAGGATGAGCGTCCATCGACTCACCATGTGGGACTGGTATCGGGGAAACCATATCTGTTATATATGGAACTACCAGACATTCATCTGGAGAAATGATTTTGGCCAGGACTTCCCCATCTTCAATATTATTAGCCAACTCGAGAGATGGTAGCTCAGGGGTGCGGATTGGGGATAGTCCATCAACTCCCTCAAGACCCTCTAGGCAGCTATACCGATTATAGTCAGAGAAAGGATTGTGCTGGGGCATATATTGGGGTGGCATGGGAGGTCTAGTATCATATAATCTTTGCCTGCCCCTTCGTTCGACCCTTGTCCAGTCATTTCTTCCAGAATAATGGGTGACATTATGGGGTGGGAAAAAGAAAGAAACTGGGAGGGTTTGAATGGTAGAATCAAATGACCTATTGAATCCCGCACAGATGTGGGATACCATACGGGGATCTCTAAAACTGACAGTAATGCAATCTCCATTAATGGATTTTGGTGTCTTACCAATCCAGGGTACCCTCCTTTCCATAATAATTTCATTGTGCAAATGGGCCGGTAGGGGTCTATTCCAATTAAGCCATTTAATGATTTTACTTTTCAGGGAGCTAAAGGTTTCGGTTTCCCCTTTTTCTAGGGGGGGGGGGGGGGGGGGGGTCCGGCTAAAACTACCATAAACCGGTTGGCTTCCGGTGGGAGATCAGGCCGTCGAGGTCTAGGGGTTTTATATTCTTTAATTGGAGACCCTTGTGTCTCTTCGGCCATAGGTCCAGGGGGGTTGGGCATAACGGGTTCGTTGCCCAGCAAATGTTGAGAGATTGCAGTATTGTCTTTGCTAGGTAAGGAGGGAGCAGATAAAGGGCTTACTGGAGAGGAAACAGGGAGTTGGGTCACATTTGTGGGGTGAGGAACTGGGGGGGTGGGAGCAATATGGAGTGTGCATAAACTGTTGGGCTTAATGGAGTTAGCTAGGATAGTGGCTGTGGTTTTCTCAATGTTGGATATTCTAAGATCCAACCTATCAAGTTTGGCCTCTAACGGGGATACGATTGATTTAAATAAGGCAGCAATCCTTTCCATGGAAGCCTCACATCTGGAGGGAATCGTTTCTTGGATAATATTGGGTGGTGTCGGTTCACTATGTAACTTAGCTGTTTTAGAGGACCTTCCAGCTTTTTTGTCTTTTTTATAGTATGATCTTTTCCGTTTCCTAATAGCACCTTCTCTCTCCCCCTGGGTCTTAGAGTAGATAGAGCTCTCTTCAGGGACAGAGATAATAGAAACATTGTTACTATCAGGAGCATGGTTAATTTCGGCTACAGTAACAACTACATTTGCCAAAGTATCAGGGTCCGCTCTTGGCAGATCTTCTACCTCAGAAAGGGGAGGTTGAATATCCACCGCAGAGATAGAGTTATCAATAGGTCTTTCTGGTGTTTTGGCATTAGCCAGAGTCCCCATAGATTATCTTTTTAAAGACATTAGTTCTTTAGATAGGCGTTTCTCCAAAGTAGTAATTTCCTTGTCAATAATGTTATTCGCCCTAATCAAGAATTTTTCCATACCTCCGGCAGAAGAAGAAGATGCCCCCGCTATCAAGGACTTACTCTGAGTTTCCCGTCCGGCCATAGTCCAGATGACAAATGGATACAAAACTGTTGGGGGGGTGGCCCGGTCCAGTCACTACTGGTCACGAACGGGCACAAACGGGCCCGCTCTTGGCCCGGTCTTCGCCCGTGCGCGTCCTCGCGCGTCCCGCGGACCGAGGTAGAAGGTCCAGCTGTAGCGATCACACAAGCCAGAAAGAAGAAGAACAAGTATGTTTACATTGTGCTTCCCAAATGGAAGAACTACTGGTACCAGAGAGCAATGCGGCGCCAGGAATCAGAGAAATGGGCGGACGCTATATAAGGTCCTCCCATGTAACTGACCAGTGCTTGTCAATGTTGTTCCGAGCTATTCCGTTTCCTTTCCTGTTGATCCTGAGTGGAGTACGCGTTTCTGTGACTGCCAGCGCCGACGAAGAGCCAGCGCGGTCAGCCTCCGTGGGTGTTCCAGATCCGACGAAGAGCCAGCGAGGTCAGAGAGTGGAAGGCTGCCAGCGCCGACGAAGAGCCAGCGCGGTCAGCCTCCGGAGGTGTTCCTGAGCCGACGAAGAGCCAGCGCGGTCAGAGCCTGCACACGCGCCTCGTCGGAATAGAGCCTGCCAGTTTCGTTTCATCGCGGAAGCGGGGCACAAGCCAGTATCTACTCACTGCAAGTATTGCGAGGAGCGCGGGTTCGCCTCCTCGTTTCTGTTACTATGAGTCATGTCATTTCTGAGGTTTGAATCACTTTAGCTCAACGAGCGTGGGGGGAAAGCCTATTTCCTTGATACCTCCCGGCGCTCGTATATTGAAGAAAGATTTACCATTTTGGTTCCGGCCAGTTCCACAAGAAGTATTGTGGTGCTGCCTAAGACGTGACATTAACGTCTACCTTCCTGAGACTAGTCCTATCATTCTACATCACGATTGAAGTGAACGTTATATTTGAGAAGTGAAGTAACTTCCCATATACTTTGGGCCATTGTAACTGCTTCTGATTCCCCTGTGCATTCAACAGAAAGAAGAAGCAAAACACTTGGTGAGTTAAGCGCTAAGAGGGACATTGGGAAGGGCAACAACAATCGTGGTACTAAAAGCCTGTTGTTTGTCTTTTCCCTCCTCTTGCAGTACTGTCCATCCCCAAGCCTCCCTTGATTGCCTTGACCTAAGGAGGGTGAGGAACCAAAGAAGTCCCCTTATCATTCACCTCTTGGCCTCCCTCCAGATTTCCTCACACAGTGGTGAATTACCCAGTGTTGAGAGTTATATGGGAAGAGGCTTTGAGGACTATCTTCGTGTCGTCTCTGCTGGCACTGGACGCAAGGTTAGTGGCGCATGCGTGTTCTTGCGCTGCTTGCAATCCCGTCTGATCACGACACCAGCAATATAGTTCCTTTAGATGAGACCACGCCCCTGATTTCAATGCACAGGGAGGTCGCGGTGGGAAGAGGACCAGCTGTGGCAGGTTAGCGCACTGCCCGCTGGTCCACGCAGTCCCGCGGCAAGCCTTGGTGGATTACGGCTTCTCTCCTCAGTTCGCTGATGCAGGTGTCGCCCAAGGACACGAGTGGCGCCCGCGAAGCGGGGGCCGCGAGGCGTGGGTCCGGTTCCGATTCACAGAAGGCAGCAGGTAAGGCAGGATGCGTCCGCTGAGTAGCACCGTTCCTCCCAAAGGGGACACGCAAAGCCTAAGTCCGGCCCCTGATTTCAATGCACAGGGAGAAGGCGGCGGGAAGAGGACCAGCTGTGGCAGGTTAGCGCACTGCTCGCTGGTCCTCGCAGTCCCGCGGCAAGCCTTGGTGGATTACGGCTTCTCTCCTCAGTTCTCTGATGCAGGTGTCACCCAAGGACACGAGCGGCGCCCGCGAAGCGGGGGCCGCGAGGCATGGGTCCGGTTCCGATTCACAGAAGGCAGCAGGTAAGGCAGGATGCGTCCGCTGAGTAGCACCGTTCCTCCCAAAAGGGGCACCTGGCCTATTCACTGTGCAGGGCAGGGTCCTCAGCCGCCCCGCAGGAGGTGGAGCCAGTATTGTCACTGGCAGGAGCAGGGCCAGCAGTCGCCCGGCAAGAGGTGGAGCCAGTATTGTGTCAGGCAGGGCAGGCTATCAGGAACTACTCTTCTCCCACTCTAAATGCAAATGCCTCATTCACCCCACACTGACTCATTCAGACCTCTGGAGCCACCCAGCCCCTGTCACACACACACCAAACCAGCTGAGACCGGTAAATAGTTAGACAAGAAACTAGTCACTTTCTAAAAGTGCTAGTTTCAAACTCAGGATCTTAAAACCATCCATCCTAAAGGATGTATTATTAAATTCTGAGTTCACGGATACTAAACTCGACTTTCCACCATGCTCTCTGAGTCTGTTAGGATTATATAGTGTAAGATGGATGATGAGTGCTGTACTTAATAATGAGTTATGATTCAAGTCTCCTTAGTTCTTGTACCCTGTTGCCACCTCTTTTTCGAATTGGCGTCTTATCCAACAAACAAAAGTTTAACCAGTTGGTGTTTTTATTGTGTTTCAGTTTAAAGCGCCTGGCGATAGGGTATTATTTGTCTTCTTTATTTATTGCCCTGAGATGTTCTAGCACTCTTATTTTAGCCTTATGAATAGTACTACCAATATACTTCTTGTTAGAAAGGCACCATAATGCATAGATTCAATGGTCTGAGTTACATGTAAGGTGTTTAGTTATCTCATATGGCTGGTGATCGGTTAACAACTAGACTGTTTTGCAGTTGTGGCTGTATTTGCAATCTATGCACTGCATGTGAAGAACTCTTGTATGGTACTTACTTCATTTATTAGACTTAACTAGACTGTAAAAGGGTGAGTATGCTTAAGGGACTTTCTCCTTCTAAAAGAAATTTGGGGGTTGTCGCCAATGTAATTCACCAGAGATCATCAGTTTTTAAAACTCTGCCCACTGCTTTTCATTTGATGCAGTGTCCTTGAAAATCCTTGCTTGCTAGTGTTCATTCCTGATTCTTTGCCCCTCCTTTTTCCTCTTCCGTTCCTTCCACAGAGCAGGGACTGCAACATTATGTTATGGTTATTTATCTATTTTTTTCTAGGTTTCCTGCTCTGTTACTATTTGCCTGTGTTCAGCTTCGGCACCATAGCTGTTTACATTTTAATATATCATTCCTCCCTCCCACCTTCTGTTAATGTCACAGTTGTGTTATTGCTGCCTCCCAAACTGTGCCTCCCATTCCGTTTCTTGTACATTTTTGTTGTCTTTTTGCTTTTTTGATGTTGACCGTCAGTTGGGCTTCTTTTGGTGAGATATTTATTTGGTTTTGTGCTTCCTTTTAAGGGGGATTGAGCTTGTTTCTAGGCATTTTTTCTCACAGTCACAAAACACAAATTGATGTGCTTTCGCCGTAACTGCAGCCAGGTAGATCAGGCGGTACTACTTTGCTTGCAAGCACCTGCAACAATGAGCACTACCCACAGCAAAGGCATGGTCTGTAACTGTGCCCAACTGAACTTTGTTTAATGCTGTTCTGAGCTTGTTAAACATACCTTTAACTGTAGGAGGCGGTGTTGATGTTATAAGGTAATCCTCAGTATCACTGTTGCTTCATTCAACTCAGGGAGAGGCCTCCTAGGAAGCACTAAAGTCTCATTGACCCTGTTCAGGGACATATGATGCACTAGGGAGGCGAACATCTGGGAATTGGAACAGCCAGTGGCCTTAGAAGGTGAATGGGCGGCGCACTCTCGAGGAGTTGCCAAGGTCACCAATGCTTGCAGCACAGAGCGGCCGGCATCATGCAGCGATTTTGCTTCCTCTCTCCCCCTCTCTTCTCTCCAAGTACACACCACTATCTCTCTTTGTCCATCTCCTGCCTCCTCCGTCCCTCTCTTCCCTCCCGAAATATATGCCCCTGGCCTACACACGCACCCCTTCTGTCCATTTGTCCAACCCTCTTTCAGCTTGTGTTCTTCTCCTCTTCCCCATTCAGAGTTCAATAATTCTCACCCTCTTTTTCTCTCTTGGTCTCTCCCTCAGCATTCACCTCTCTCCAGTGTTGTTATCCTCTCTCCCTTCTCACTTTTGCGTTCTCACTCTCCCTTTGGGCCAAACTCTTCCCTCTGCATCTTACCCTTTCCTTCCCTCTCTCCATCTATCCCTTTCTTTATTTCCCCTCTCTGCAAAGCTGAACATTTCCTGCTCTGCGTCTGTTTTGATTTTTCTCTCTGTTTCTTCCCATCGTCATCAAAGCCCTGTCTTCCCCCATTTCCCCCTCTCTCAATCTCTTCCCTTTCTCTCTCTTGCTTTCTTTTTATTTTGTCTATTCCATTTTCCCTCCATTCTCTCTCCCTTTCTACAGTGTGTAATTTAGTTTTCCTTTGTCTCCATTCACATCCTTATTTACTGCTCAACAACAATTTCACTTTTCTTCCTTCTGTCCCTCCCCTTCTGCACATTTCTTCTCCCTCTCTTAATATTTCTTTGCCTCTCCCTACCTCTTCACTTCCTTGTTCCTTCCTGATGTCTCGCCCACTGTCTCTTCCTTTGATCTCCTCTTTCCATCTCCTTTCTGTTCTACACGTCTGCTGGTGCTGGGGGAAGGGCCTTATCAATTCTTTGGTAAAGGGGTGAAAACGACTCTGGGTGGACTTGTCAGTCTTCAGGGAACCTTTCTTTTCAACTGCGGAACGGTGTCAGGTAAGATTTTCAAGATTGCGCAGTGAAAAGTAAAGCAGATTTATAGAAAAACTAAAATCTATTTTCAGAATAGTATGAGAGCCAGCAGTGCAACACCACTAATCGATTCGCCTCTGCCTGCTCTCGGGCATCCAGTTTTTAAAATATAAAGTTATTAGTACTGTCAATCAGCCTCTTGTTCTACCTCAGAATAGTGTTAGCTCAGGAGTATGAAACATATAAAATGGAAATGAATGTGAACTTGTGAATATTATTGGGGCTGAAACTGCAGTAAAGGACCAAACATATGCAAATAAACCTTGGTCTCTCTTCGAAAGTAGCAGCCTAGCCCAAACTGCTAGGACTGCTCCCCCTTGATAGGAAACACAATAACTGTAGGCATCTTCTGGCTTTGTTGGACCTCATCAATGTTGACAGCTTGAGTTTTAAAAAATAGTTTTTAATGTGTTGTGGCCCTAAAAAACGTCATATTAATAGGATTAGTCTGGACCAGGAATCGCTGCTATGCACTCGCACTTTCCCCTACCTGGGTTTACAATTCTCAGATAACGGCTCTTGGACCCCACACCTGGCCTACGGTCGATCTAAGTTTACTAAAGCTATAAACTCAGTATTGACCCTCCCTAAGCCTAAAAGATTTGAGGTGGTACTGTCTTTATTAAAAATCTATAGAACACAATGTGTCCCAATCATGACATATGGGGCCGAAATCTGGGGATATACAAACTTAAAAATGCACAAGGTGAGGAAAACAGATTTTGCAGAAGGCTATTGGGTTTACGAATTTCATCATCTACTTATATAAGCCACACTGAATTGAAATTGTCTTATTTGGAGGGCTACATAAAGGCTCGCCCCATGTTGTTCTGGATCAAGGTCTGGAAAAAACCCGGAAGCTTCCTTGACAAGAGAAATCTTGGCTGACTGCCTAAAATGTGATCAGGGTATCAAAATCCCATGGCTGGCCCAAGTACGGGCGAGCCTGGTAGCAGTCAATCTTGAGCATATATTTGATAGTCCAAATGAATTAGATGGGACTAATGGGAAGACTATCCGTAACACTCTTTATAAACATTATGGGGAGACCAGATATAATGTAGAACTGGCCAAAACAACTGTGAAGCAGTATATTCAAATAGTAGGTGACATCAAATCTACTTCGCCTACACCAGCTGGTTACCTTCTTAAAGAGATCACTTATTGGGAGCGTAGTCTTCTGTCTCGTCTCAGAGCTGGATCCATAAAGTTTTTATTGTGTTTCCCCATGGGCTACCATCCTAATATCGAGAATCTGGTTTGCCCATGTCAGAACTCAGGTAAACAAACACTAATGCATTTTTTGTTCTTCTGCTCTTACTATCAAAGATATTGTAAGTTCCTCCTGATACCGTTTTTTAGAGCTAAAGGCATAAAGGATTTTAAAGTGGCATATATGACTGTGCTTCACCTTAGAGATGATGAATTAATATACTGTGTGTGTACTTTTTTAAAAATGGCTACCCGATCTCGTTCCTCTATGAATTAATATTCATTCAACTAGACCAATGTGATTAATATGCACTTGGAAGAGGCCTATTTGCACTTTGCACATCCACATTCTAATTTACGCTGCTATCGGTAAATATATGAATCTAAATAATTCGAGAACTAATGCCTATCTGGCCAAAATGTTTTATTGGTATCCAAAGATGTTATTTATTTTCTACTTGCATATATTGAGTTGTAGAATTCTGTCTACTTTTAATGATCATCGGTTGACATTGTACTTTGCACTTTATCAAGATGGTCTACCAACCAGGATTTATGCTCAATGCACTTAATAAAACCTGCACCTTAAATAATGCTGCTAAATGACCTAGCAAGCTCTCGCTCTAATTGATGCATGAAACATGTGTTCTGTGTATATATTGTGTCACTTTAAAGGGCAATTCTTGCATATGCACTTTATTTTTTGATAATGCCAAAGAAAAAGACATGAATTGGAGGATCCGGATAATAATGACACCTTGCACTTTTTTGCGGTTATCGTTTTTAATAAGAAAATATTCAGCAATGCTACCCCATTTTAATGTGATTTTTTTTTAATTATTATTTTTTTTTATCTTGACCATGTATGTGTGTGTACTTTTATGGATAATGTAATATCCGAATAAAGATTATTGACTTGACTTGACAGCTTGAGTCCTCATCGCACAGTGAGCTCCTATGTGCCATTGTAAAAGAAGAGCAACCATTCTCAAAGCAGCCATATCCCCGGCACAAATGGAGCACTCCAGCCCGAACTGCTAGGCCATCCCCCATCCCCGTTTGGGCCCCACCACTCCTAGAAGATTGCTAAGACAGAGGACCTAAGTTCGACTCAATGGCATCTTGCCCACCATGCAACACAGGTTATTTTGTTAACAATTGTTGTGGCTTCCATGGTGGGCTCCTCACAGGCCTGGGTAATGAGAGAAGCGGCATTGTCTGAGTGAATAGGAGCACACAGATATCTGATGATGGCACATTCTACTCCTTGCCAGTATCTATGGCAACAATCACCACAGCTTGTGCTGCCTAGGCACCTGTACTAGGATCCTTCTCTGTGCTTCTGCAGGGCATGCTGCTGGTGTCTGGCACCAGAAATACAAAGTAGGGGATACCCAATGACCAGACTCCCGCACAGGGTTGTTGGCCCTATTGCAGTGACCCCACATTTGGCCCCTATGTATTGTCCTCAGTTTGACACATGCTGCTGTGTCCCACCTCTTGTATAAATTGCACCCCACGTCCTGAAGTTCTGGAGACCAGACTAAAGTTGGGGAACACCCACTAGTGGATGCACCTACTGCCAGCCTGCCCAGCTCTTAGGCTACCACTCAGGGGAACCCATGCCAAGAAAGTCACCAGGGAAATCACTGCATATCTTGGCCTATTTTCATATCAGCCTATCTTGACCAAGGCATACCTTAATGTTGGTGTATCTTGACGTCAGCATATCTTGACATCAGTAGATATTGGTGTGTACACCTTCCTGATATGGCTATCTATTCTGTGCAGCTTTCACCCCTATCTATCCACCATACCACATAATTCCACACACAAATCCACTCCACACGACACAATTCCACCTCTAACAGTTCCACAACTATCAATTTCACTCAAACCCACATAATTGTACTCAACACCACAAATATCCACTCCAAACAAAAACACATGGGTAACAGACATTTTGGTTTAAAAAAGGACTGCCTCTCTACATATATATATATATATATATATATTGTTTTCTGCCTGTTTGTTTTGCCTTTTTCCCTGCGTGTCTCCTACTCCCTCTTTATTCCTTTTCCCTGACTCAATGATGGTGTCCATGGTGAGCAGCCCTTACTGTGATACAGTTTCTAGCTCTTTGCGTCAGTGCCATACACAACATCGTTTTCCTGATCCATATAGGTTGACTGTAGTCAAAGTACCCTTATGTTAACAACTATCCAAAAATCTTTTGTACAGTTCAGACTCTTCTATAGTCCTGACACTTTGCTTAAGCCGGGTTTACTGTAATGACATGGGTTAGTCACTGTAGTAGCTTAGAGCTATTAACATCCTTAAGGTGAAATGGGTTTCGGACAATTTCATAACAAGCTTTCACCTGGGTTTCAGACTGTCTGAGTAATGCATCTGACGTCACACAAGCCTTCCCAGTGTTTATCATAATGCATGACAATACCAATCTAACCCACATAATCCACCCCACACCACATAGATCCACAACACTCCAAACAAAAACACATGGGTAAAAAACATTATCATTTACAATGCCAGTAGCTCTAATTGTCACAAATAACATAACGTGCATTTGTAATATAACGTGTATATGTATAGCACGCGTTCTCCAAGAATGGTATCTTGGTGCTGAATAACAAGATGTTTATTTTTATCCAACTCAATAGTACTCATTTTACCGACCTCAGAAGGATGAAAAGCTGAGTGGACCCGCCGGGACTTGAACCTGTGACCATGAGGCAAAAAACAGGCCCCTGTAGTGAACTTATTAGTCCACTAAGCCACCAGACCAATCTTGATGTAGGGTTTTTAGTAAAACAGGAAGCTTGGGGCTCAGGCTGATATGCATTGTGTATGTTATGCTAGGAGTAAGAACAAAGTCCTGGACACAAGTTGTGAGGATATAATACTGGTAGAAATGTCTCCTGTTATACCAATGCTAGTGGTCAACACCAGTGTATTTTTTCGAAAGTATTTAATAATGCAATCAAGAGAGAAACATCCAGCCGACACATGTTTCGTCACATGAGGGAAATATCCTGTGACTCTTCAGGGTTGTGTGGTGGTTTGGAATGATCGGCATAAACCACGAGGCAGGTGGAGGATCAAAGACCGGCCAGGGGGTCCAGTGGAAAGCGCGGTCCACGTAGGTAAACCTTAGTGTGGGGCGGCCTCTGTAAAACGAGGCCTGAAGATGCAAAGAGTTCCTTTTTGGAGCTCGAAACACGTCAATGTGTGATGTGAAAATGCAGAGGTAGAATCCCCGGGGGGGGGGGGAAGAGGGTGGGGGGAGATGCCTCTGGAGAAATGTGTGCTTCTGGAATCAGGTGAAGGAGGAAGCAATGGGCAGGTGTGCTGTATTGAGTGAGCTGGACTCAACATTATACACAAAAAAGGTAACCTACTATCACTGAAATAAAGTGGTACTAGGTTGTTAATAACAATACAACTTAATACTTAATTATATGTAACACCCTAAGCCACAATTCAGCAAAACGCTGACCACACAATAATGTAAATTTGTGATAATATATGGCTGATTTTTACCTTTGGTAAACAAAGCCATGAACCAATCACATAGGCAGTTGTGGACCCAAAGTACTGTGGTATACCTTGAATTTTACATGGCACACCATAGCACAATATATAACTATTCTATTACATGTTTGTGTATGACAGTTTCTGGACACCCCCACACTGTACTGCTTGCAACTGTATGCTATTCACTTTGCACAATTCGTTTACGCTATTCCACTATATGCTTTCCGACTATGCCCCCACTTCATAGTACAGTACTGTAGTGTATGTTACTCTACTCAGCAGCACTCATTGAACCAAAATGTGGTATATGTCACTGTACTATACTACAATCCACTATATGCTATTGCACTTTACAAGTCTACATTCTACGCCACTACACTAAAAAACATTCACTACACTCTACGGTTCGATAATGAACCCTATTCCATTGCTCTATACAGCACTTCAGTCTTTAGCACTCCACTGTACAACTGTACAGTGGGCAATATGCACTCTACAATATTTAGAGAACAGAACTCTATTTTACCATACTCCATTCTATGCTATCACACTATATATCACTGTAGTGTCCGCCACTACATTCTATACCACTATAATATCTGACACTGTATCCTAATTCACTCTATGCCACTCCACCTTATGCCATTCCACTGTACACCACTTCAGTCAGTATACCTGATTACAATTTACTCCACTATACCACAATATACTGTACCATAGTAGACTTACAACACTCTCTTCCAGTATATTGTACCACACTCCACTTAATAAAACTCCACTTCAAAAAACTAAACTAGAAAAATATTCCAAACTCGTTACTAAGATTAGGAAAATCATTGGAATTCATAATAAAAATTAAAGGTTAAAATTGTTAGCAAAGTGTTATTTATGTTTGTTATGCAAACCCAACATAAACTACACAAACATTAGACATTCTAAAATTATAGTTATATTTTTAATGTATCATTTATGCACCACTGTCAAATTAATATGTGTTAGAAATTGGGTCTCTAGTAGGCAGAGGTATGCACCCTGTCCAAGTAGGGACCACAATCCTAGTCAGAGTGAGTCTCAACACTACCTAAATTATCTTGTGTTCATCCACTGGTAGCTTGGCACAGAGCAGGCAGGCCGGCTTAACTTAGAAGGCAATGTGTAAAGTATTTGTGCAATAACTGATACAGTAACACATTAACAACACGACAATAAGTATGACTTTATTAACAAAACAAGACCAAATAGACAAAAATCCAATGTGTAGAAGTTAAGATATTGAATTTTGAAGAAATAAATCCAGTAAAGCACTTAAAAATAAGTAGTGCATAAGTAGTGCTAAAAAGATTACTATAGGTTGCACTGGGCTAGGGCACAGTCAAAGTTCAGGTTGACCGTGATTGAGTACCAGCTGGCTACAGGACCCACACAGGCCCTGGTGAACAAAGTCCCTTTCCTGGTCGTAGGCAGAGAGATGCGTCGATCTTCACCATGCAGTAAAGGCATACGTCAGTTCCCGAAACATGTGCCGGAATCGAGAGGAGTTGACCGATGTGCTGGTTTCTGCCACACAGTCAAGGGGATGCGTCGATCTCACCAAGCTGCAGCAGTGGAGATACTCTGTTCAATGCGGTGATGTCTGGAGGCAAAGCGCTAGTTCTGAACTGATGCAACGATTTTACTACTGCGGCACGCAGACTGGAGATGCATCGAAATCCATGATGCAAGAACTTCCAGTGAGTTATACACAGGAGCAGGGGTAAAGACTTTTATATCAATGATTCTCAAGCAACAGGAGGCAAGCTAACAAGCCCTTGGAGATCCTTCAGCAGTCAGAAAACAGCCGGCAGCAGTGCAGCAAACAGAAAAGCAGGCCTTCCAGATCAGCAGGCCAGTTGAGTCCTTTCAGCAGCACAGCGGTTCTTCTGACAGAGCTTCTGGTGTAGGTCCAGAAGTGTCTGATTTGATGGGGTCAGAGCACCAGTACTTATACCCAAATATGCCTTTGAAGTGGGGGAGACTTCAAAGAATGGCTTTGAAGTGTGCCAGTATACATTTCAACCCAGTTCTGTCTGCCAGGCTACCTGTGGGGAGTAGTCAGTCCTTTTTGTGGGGTCAGGCCACTACCGTTTGAAGTGTAAGTGTGAGCCCCTTCCTCTCCAGGAAGGGCCATCAGAATGTAGATGAGTATTCAGCCACACCTAGTCTTCCTGTGGTTGTGATTGTCTCTGGAGGGAATGCGCAAGTGTAACTGTCACCCAGCCCAGATGTCTATTGGAGACAGGCTGCAAGGCAGACTGAGCAGTGAAAACAAAGGAATGCCCACTTTCTGAAAGTGGTATTTCTAAAATAGAAATATTAAATCCGACTTTACCAGTAAAGATGATTTATCATTACCATTCCAAAGATATGAACCATGATGTAGCTGCTCCTTTCTAATCAGGAATTACAGCTTAAAGGTATTTTAAGTAATTTCCAATGCTAGCCTATAAGAGGAGAAGCCCTCACAGTAGTGAAAAACGAATTGTACCTGTTTGTCACTACCAAGACATGTAAAACCTACCAATTCATGTCCTACCTTTTATTTACACTGCACCATGCCTTTAGGACCTCATTGGAGCTACCTTAGAGGTGACTTAGATGTAATATAAGGGGCTTTTAAGGCTTGACAATTAGTTTTAAATGCAAGTCGAAGAGGCAGTAAACTGCACATACATGCAATGCAGTGGCAGGCCTGGTACGTGGTTAGGGGCTACTTGGGTGGGTGGCACAAGCAGTGCTGCAAGCCCACTAGTAGCATTGATTTTACAGGCCCTGGGCACATGGTGTGTACTTTACTAGGGACTTATAAGCAATGTTCCCTCTAATTTTGTTCCTCTGTGTGCAGCAAAGGAGGATGTTTATGCACCACAGGTAAGGCTACGTTTGCCGACATACAAAAAATCTCTACGCAAGCAAATGCTGTCTATAAGCTAACAAGTGCTTAATGTGTGTTTTGATTTAATTCCAATCAATTCAACCAATTAAATGAGATCCCTTGAAAATGAAGGTGCATTTCTGTAGAAGAAATTGGGGTTCGGGAATTAAGCATCCGTGAGGGTTTCGAATAATTAAGGAGACAGATTTAGGCTATAAATGGGGGTGTAAATCTTAACTGGGAGACAGTGCATGGCTCTACAGGCTGAGACATGGTCCAGCTTTATTTAGTCCTTGGCTGATGTTCTGTCCCACATGAAGACATAGCTGTCCAAACAAATGGGAACACCCATGTACCACCCATGTGACACCCACTTAATGCAAAGTAATGCAACGCAGCATTTAGCACTGCTTTGTGTTACTTTTCCATACAAACCAAAGCAAATATTTTTTTGCTTTGCTTTGTAAATCCCAAAACAGGCTTTGTCGGCTTAGCATTGAAAAAGTAATGCTAACCTGACGCTCAACCTTTGAGAATCTGGGCCTTAGTATATTATTTATTGTTAAACAGACACACAGAAACTCTCATGTCCGGTATAATGTCCAAACAAATGACCATTAAAGTGATATTTCTATTGCTATATAATACACCATCAACATTGCAAACAGGAATACAGCTGGCACACAGCTGTTAATTACGTTACCAATTGGCTGTTTATATTCTGCAGTGTCATCTAAGTGCTTCAGTACCTCGTTGGGTTTTGGGGGTGTCATAAATACTGTACCATATGATGTTCATGTGATGTACTTTCTTTGTGCACGATGCATAATGGACTGCAGCAAGGGTAGCCACCTGGTTTGTTTTCTACCACTGGTATTGTAATGTCCGGTCGGTACAAAAATAAGAAGAATGACTTCAAGCTATTATTTTTAGCCCTTATCGGTACAACTTCAAACAGGAATTATGAATAGAAAACTTTTTCAAAGGTGTTCCAGAGTGGAGTTAACAGTGCCTTAAAAATAATTAAGGTAAACAAAGGCATACAATTCATGTTCCTAAGGAGTACATTCGATTTTGTTTACAGTCCTAATTAGTATCATGCCCTTGCAGACTCTTAAAAAGAGGTGGTGTTTTCCCCCTTGAAAGGTGGTGAACCTAACTGCAGCTGTTTCTTGACAACAGCCCTGTGAATAAACGCTGTCCTGCTAAAATGCCCTGTTTGTAGAAAACCTTAAAAGTAGCAGAGCTGTGAAGTAGAGCTCTGTCACTTTTAAGGTTTTCTAAAAACTGTTTTTTTTGCTCTATACCAAGCAGATGTGGCAAAGGCAGACCTGGCAAAAGCCCTTCTGTGCAGCTCACACCCCCAGGCTCATAGGAAAAACAAGCCTTTACAATGCAGTAGGTCTCGCAATAACGCATGTTATTTACAATACCAAAAGCAACACCTATTGCATTGCATAGCACGATGTCCATGAAGACGGAGCCGCGCTTATTAAAGATAAAAAAAAGAGTGTGTTAGGGGGGCAGAGAGCATTTGCATGGCCAATAGGTCTCGCTTTTGGGACCGTATATGTTTTTAGTTATGCAGCACAATATCCTTGGTGCAACAACATCAACTTTTGCATGGCTAAACACTTATAAGGTCCCAAAGGTGAGACCTATTGGCTATGCGAATGCTTGTTTTACTTTCTTTTCACTGGAACAGTTGAAATAATTTTAAAATAAAGTACAAGCAAATTTCACACAATCCATTAACCCTATGCAAGGGATTTTCACACTGGCATCAAAGTTTCCCAGTCCTCTGTATGACTCGCCGCTTCAGTCTAGGTTTTCTTTGTATTCTGGGACTGGAAGTCCAGTTTTTTATAACTGGACAAATAACGCTAAAAATTCCAGAATGCAACAAAATTTTTTTTTTAACTGGGGCAGCCAACCATACACAGGTCCACCTCGGAACAAGCACAAGACTGCATACCACTAGAGCTAAAGCTTGTTAATATCTAAAGGATGTAGCCTGTGATGTTGGAACTTTTATCAAACTTGGATATTTGAAATTCTTAAATGGAAAGGAATAAACTGGTGGCACATTGGACAGTATCGATGAAGCAGCCATCGTTCCTTGTGTACCTTTAGGAGTTTTGCCATGCATCTTTGTCTATTGTGTGCTCGATGTCGTTTATTACATTATATTAGTACATATTTTACTTTTGCTGATGCACATATCAGACTGCTGTAGATGCACACCTCATTCTGGTGTAGATGTAAATGTTATAACACTGCAGACGACACAGACACCATTGCACACCTATATAACAGAATGGTTTATGTCGGTGTGTTTGGGGTGGTGGCAGCTCCCTGTTACTCCCGCTTTGCTTGTGGCCATATTAGTTAGAACAGCGGTGATTTTAAGACTGTTTGTTCGTTTTTAAAACAAAACTATTGTATCCCTTTTATTCATATTTTACTCTGCCTAACCCTTTTTCATTGTGCAGGTACATCGCGGGCGAGCTCTGACTCACCCGTTAATCTTGACAAGCCTCTCCTGGCCCCTTTCACCGCGGCTGTTGTTACGGTTGTGGTGAGGGTGGGCGGCCATCTTGAGAGTAGTCCCTCTCCCCAGCAGAACTGGTGACAGCGTTCTAGCTGGGGGAGAGAGGACACGGCATAAATTCAGCCGAGGGCGGTAGTCTTTGCGGTGTGTTTGGGGTGGTGGCAGCTCCCTGTTACTCCCGCTTTGCTTGTGGCCATATTAGTTAGAACAGCGGTGATTTTAAGACTGTTTGTTCGTTTTTAAAACAAAACTCTTGTATCCCTTTTATTCATATTTTACTCTGCCTAACCCTTTTTCGTTGTGCAGGTACATCGCGGGCGAGCTCTGACTCACCCGTTAATCTTGACAAGCCTCTCCTGGCCCCTTTCACCGCGGCTGCTGTTACGGTTGTGGTGAGGGTGGGCGGCCATCTTGAGAGTAGTCCCTCTCCCCAGCAGAACTGGTGGCAGCGTTCTAGCTGGGGGAGAGAGGACACGGCATAAAATTAGCATGCCTGCAATAGCGCGCAGCGGTCGCACATGGCGGGCACGCCTTCGGCGCGCCGAAGGTAAGCCAAAGGTCAGCCCGTCTGCGCCCATCCGCGCCTCGGACGTGGCGGACGCAGGGCGGGCTGCCATGCAGACACAGACCTTGATTACAACTAAGATCAGATATACGCGATCGGATTTGTTGGTGTTACGCCCATCATCAGATAAAGGATTAACATGTGTTGATATTGACCCAGTAAGGCTCAACTCCTCTTGCTCTGCCTGCGGCTTTGCATGCTGTACCAACAATATTACATCATCAGATTTCATCTGTGACTTAGGTTCTATTTCGATTCAGAAAAGGGG
This sequence comes from Lissotriton vulgaris, assembly GCF_964263255.1. NCBI lineage: Eukaryota > Metazoa > Chordata > Amphibia > Caudata > Salamandridae > Lissotriton > Lissotriton vulgaris. Next base: position 732,700,379 of record NC_141691.1, on the reverse strand, counting down.
GGTGGTGATGAACAGAGTGTCTGAATTAAGCAGACCACTCTTACCCAGTCCAAAGATCAGGGCTGGATCCATCACCGTTTTTTAGCTCACTGCACCATCCCAGCTCAGAGCCTGGCTACATGCAAATGAGTCTGTCCCTGGCCCAGTGCATCATGGGAACAGGGCAGACCAAACTACCAAGCCAATTCTTCTACAGGGAAGGAAACAAGCTTCCGGGGACCGGTTTCTGGCTTTTCAGCCATCTTCGGCCCGGCTCGCTTGAATCCTGATGGTGCAGTGAGCACGGGACTCATGTCTGAGTATACCCTTCCACGCTTATGGTGGACAAAATGATTCAGAAAAGGGGGGTGGTGATGAACAGAGTGTCTGAATTAAGCAGACCACTCTTACCCAGTCCAAAGATCAGGGCTTGGCCCATCACCGTTTTTTAGCTCACTGCACCATCCCAGCTCAGAACCTGGCTACATGCAAATTAGTCTGTCCCTGGCCCAGTGCATCATGGGAACAGGGCAGACCAAACTACCAAGCCAATTCTTATACTGGGAAGGAAACAAGCTTCCGGGGACTGGTTTCTGGCATTTTAGCCGTCTTCGGCCCGGCTTGCTTGAATCCTGATGGTGCAGTGAGCAAAGGACTCATGTGTGAGTATACCCTTCCACGCTTATGGTGGACAAAATGATTCAGAAAAGGGGGGTGGTGATGAACAGAGTGTCTGAATTAAGCAGACCACTCTTACCCAGTCCAAAGATCAGGGCTTGACCCATCACCGTTTTTTAGCTCACTGCACCATCCCAGCTCAGAACCTGGCTACATGCAAATTAGCCTGTCCCTGGCCCAGTGCATCATGGGAACAGGGCAGACCAAACTACCAAGCCAATTCTTATACTGGGAAGGAAACAAGCTTCCGGGGACCGGTTTCTGGCATTTCAGCTGTCTTCGGCCCGACTTGCTTGAACCCTGATGGTGCAGTGAGCAAGGGACTCATGTCTGAGTATACCCTTCCACGCTTATGGTGGACAAAATGATTCAGAAAAGGGGGGTGGTGATGAACAGAGTGTCTGAATTAAGCAGACCACTCTTACCCAGTCCAAAGATCAGGGCTTGACCCATCACCGTTTTTTAGCTCACTGCACCATCCCAGCTCAGAACCTGGCTACATGCAAATTAGTCTGTCACTGGCCCAGTGCATCATGGGAACAGGTCAGACCAAACTACCAAGCCAATTCTTATACTGGGAAGGAAACAAGCTTCCGGGGACCGGTTTCTGGCATTTCAGCGGTCTTCGGTTCGTCTTGCTTGAATCCTGATGGTGCAGTGAGCAAGGGACTCATGTCTGAGTATACCCTTCCACGCTTATGGTGGACAAAATGATTCAGAAAAGGGGGGTGGTGATGAACAGAGTGTCTGAATTAAGCAGACCACTCTTACCCAGTCCAAAGATCAGGGCTTGATCCATCACAGTTTTTTAGCTCACTGCACCATCCCAGCTCAGAATCTGGCTACATGCAAATTAGTCTGTCCCTGGCCCAGTGCATCATGGGAACTGGGCAGACCAAACTACCAAGCCAATTCTTATACTGTGAAGGAAACAAGCTGCCCTGTTCCCATGATGCACTGGGCCAGGGACAGACTTATTTGCATTAGTCTGTCCCTGCTCCCCGAGCAGTGAGGTTTTCTCGTTTTTTACTGCTCGGTGACCTAAATATTCATGTTGACTGTCAGGAACGTCAGGAAAGTAAGCTTTTATCTGACTCCTTTGACCTGGCTTCTCTAACCCAATGGGTTTCCTCCCCTACACATACAGGTGGGCATATTTTAGATGTCATTTGTTCTAACTTTCCGCTGAAGGTTGAGGCCCCCCAAATATTAACTTGGACTGATCATCAGCTTATTAGATTTTCGTGGTCGGCCATGAAAGATTCACCCAAGGCCTCTATGAATATGTGCTCCCCAAAGATCAATGTAGGTAATTTCTCTGCTCGGCTTGATCAGAATAGGCCCACTCTGGGAGGAGAATTAGTTCCTGCAGTGCAGATCTTTGACAGTTGAATAAGAGCGGCTATGTCTGCCTCATCGAAGGTGACAGATTCCGGTAGAAGTAGGATGACTCCTTCGCAACCCTGGTATTCGCCCCAACTACGCACTAGTAAACTAGCTTGCAAAAACTTGGAGCGAGTATGGAGGGTGGCCTATTGCCCACAAGCAAAGGTAGCTTACCGTTCGGCTCAGCGAGAATATTATGCTAACATCAAACTGGCTAAAACTGAATATTTTGCTAGAAGAATTGAGAGGGCGAATAACAACAGCCGTGAAATTTTTTCTATAGTTAAGAGTTTTCTTTCTCCCTGTGCCGAACAAATATCGATGAAACCCTCTACTGAATGGTGCGAAAGTCTCTCCTCCTTTTTCCTGACAAAAATCGCTAAAATTCAACAAAGTCTTAGAGCAATTGGCGGTGGGAGTTGGACTGCTGATAATGTTGGACCTAATGTTTCACCCATTTACACTATGGAGAGTTGTATTCCCCCTTCAGTGGATGATACCTTGGTGGCAATCAATTCGTTAAAATCCGGTGCCCCTGGTGATACCTCCCCGGGTGTTGGCTGAAGTGGCAGAAGTAGTGGCACCTGAGGTTTCTCAAATAATGGGCTTATCTTTTACAACAGCTAGGGTTCCTAACGAATGGAAACAGGCTAAGCTGCTTCCCTTGTTGAAGAAGACAGGTGCAGATCCAACTGTGCCGAGTAACTATAGACCCATATCTCTACTCCCAGCCATGGCAAAAATTGGTGAGAAACTTGCATTTGCTCAGTTGAATGCCTTTGTAGAATCCTCTGAGGTTTTACATCCTGCTCAGTCTGGCTTCCGTGCAGCTTATAGCACGGAGTCGGCTTTGGTGGAGATCACTGAGGCAATCAGGGAGTGTCTGGACAGTGGCGGCAGAGCGCTTCTGATTTTATTGGACCTCTCTGCCGCATTTGACACTGTCCCGCACTCACGCCTCCTGACGCGTTTGGCTGAGATTGGTGTACAGGGTTCAGCATTGGAATGGGTAAAGTCTTTTCTATCGGACAGGTCTCAGCAGGTTTGGATCCCACCTTTTTCATCCTCGATTAGGCCCCTTACTACCGGGGTTCCTCAGGGATCTACATTGAGCCCCCTGCTTTTTAATATATACCTTACCCCTCTTATTGTGCTGGCCGAACAAATGGGAGCTAAAATCATAGCGTATGCAGACGATACGCAGCTTTTATTTACTTGGCAGGATGCAGCAACTAACACAGAGGTTGTCCGTTCGTGCCTTTCCGCTGTGTTTAACTGGCTAGCAGTGGCACAGCTGAAATGCAACGAAGACTAAACCGAAATTTTGTTGTATGGCCAATTTCCGCCCAATTTTAGAGAACTCTTGTGGCCGTCTGATTTTCCCCAACCAGGCTCAGTTACCATCTCTGCAAAGAACTTGGGAGTTTGGTTTGGAGAAGATCTGAGATTCGAAGCACACATAAAAAAACTCACAGGGGTGTGCTTCGGATCCCTTAAAGCCATGAGAAAGTTCTTTCCTTATTTGCCATCTTCAGCAAGAGAGTCGGTTGCGAGGGCTTTTATTTTATCTTGGCTCGACTATGCCAACTCTCTTTTTAGCGGAACTCCGGCCTTGTTAGTTGCGCGACTGCAGGTTATCCAAAATGCGACGGCACGTTTGCTGTGCAAAGTCCCAAGTAGAGAAAGTGTGCGAATACATATGAAGGAACTACATTGGCTGCCGATTGCGCAAAGGATAATTTTTAAAATCCTTACATTAGCATTCAAAGCAGTCAATGACCTTGGGCCTTCTTACCTGAGGAAAAGATTTAGCCGCTATATCCCCACTCGGTCTCTACGCTCATCTGACTGTAATTTCCTGAGAGTGCCCCGCTTTCAGCGATTACGTCTGGGAGGCCAGTCACTTGCTGTTGTCGCAGCTCGGACTTGGAACACCCTACCTCTACCCTTGAGATCGATTGAAAATTTTGTTCCTTTTAAGAAGGCACTCAAAACCTATCTTTTCAGAATTGCCTATTAGCTTTTATAATTCTTTTCTGATGGCCTCTTGCTTGTTTTTCTTTTTCGCGCCAGGATACTCTGGTAGTAATAGAGCGCGCTATAAAACAGCTAAATAAATAAATAAATGTCAACAGTATTCATTTTATCTGGTGACAGACAGCCATACTCCACATCACGTTGCCTAAACACCTCATCTTTATTTCGTTTAAAGCTCATGTGATGTGATGCCTTGATTAATAAAATAGGCTGTATCTCTGTTAAAGTCAAAATGAAAAAAACACCAAAAATGCACGGTATGGCAGCAAGGCCAAACATATGTCAGCGTGTATTGTCCCTACACGAATCTAGGAAGAAAGTGACAGGCCAGAAGGAGAAGCAGGGAAAATATAATACAGCTGTGCACCAGAGTATATTAGCGATAGACTGTGAATGTTATGTTGGCCTTAGTTCTTTGACACCTTCAGGCAATCAAAGTCTATTAAAAAACAGCATGTTGAATGCTGTGAAAAAATATAAAGGGTGAAAGTGGGATTACAAGGCTCTGAGTGGAAAACACTGATGCCACAGGTGGCACATATCGGATGGGCTCTATGGGCAGATGTCCTTCACCAACAAAATGAAGTACCAAACCTGCTCCCTAGTCCCTACAATACAAGAATAACAGCTGCAACCTGCACGTGAGAGAGATCAGGGTTTTGAGGCAGTAAAGCCCGTACTAAAGTAGATTCCCCAGAGTGGTGTCCCCTCACCAGGCCCCGCTCTCCAGACAGGGATGACACACTCCCGCTTGGGAACAGGAGCCCGGTTCTGAGGGTTACACTATAATGACCAAACCTGTGTAAGCCTGCAGACGCTGGCACTGCTGATGTCTACACACGGAAACAAAGCCCCTGGAATACGAGCGCTTACTCGTTTCCTATACATTTATTTTCTGTCTGGGGAAACCACACCACAGGAAATGCGGGCACTGTCTGGAAAAACTAACGGGTAAGGACTTAAGGCAAAATGGATGCCAACCTTTGCGAACCTTGCCTGTTCATTCATCGACAATGCGGTCTCATACCCCAGGGCAAGCAGTATGCATATTAATGTTTTATTTACAGTCTTAGCTCCGTGTTTCAGTCCCATTAAATCAGCGAAGTTTTTTTAAGCAGCGGTTTAAAGTTTTTAATGATTTAGATCAGCGGTAGCTAAAAGGCATTTAAACGAGCAGAAATCACCCTCACCCCACCCATCTTCTGTGCTCTGCACGCCCAGGATGTTGTACAGCTTTCAACCACCACAGGGGTCCGATACCTACGACCCACTTCCAAGCGTGTTGGTTTTCTCTTTCTCAGCAACACTGCCTTTCACACTGATAGTCTTTCCAAAAGACGATCTACTAACAAAAGGCAGGCTCTCTCCTTCCTAATTTCTCGAGCGATTTGCGCACTTTCAGATTAGTTCTGAGCGCTTGGTGAAGGCAGTGTGCGCGCGCGCCCAGGCGTGCCGGTTGGAGAGAACATAGCTTATAAGTAAATTAAATATGACAATTGGGTAGAAGCCAATGTTACCATGTTTTAGGGAGAGAGAACATGCTCTTTAGCACTGGTTAGCAGTGGGAAATTGTGCAGAGTCCTAAAGCCAGCAAAATAATATACAGAGAAATGGAGGGGAGCAGGCAAAAGGTTAGGGGAAGACCACCCTAAGGCTGTCAGGTTGAACAATATGCCATACTTATAACTCACATTTATACTTATGCACCATATTAAAATTCATATACCTCGTACATATACACACATTTACAAAAAAAAACAAAGGTTAATGATAAGTTATAGTTAGGAATACTTTATTTATATTTGCTATACAAACCCAACTTAAACTTAACAAACAGTAGACATTCTAAAATTATAGTTATCATTTATGCACCACTTTCAAACTAAAATGTGATACTTTTAACTCACATTTATACTTACCCATCACCTTAACATTCATATAAATCGTGCATCTCCATACACAGTCTTCTCACCTCACTCGCCAAACTATATAATAACTATAACTCGCCCCTTCTCCATGCGCTACCTATACCCTTGTATATTACAGAAGTTAGAGCATGTGAAATGTTAGCATTAATTATAACACTTATGACATCTGAAATTATATAAAGTGACAGAACATAGTGCATGGTACAGTGGTGAATTATAGTTAATGTAGTGTGGCGAGTGAGGTGAGAAGACTGTGCATGGAGATGCGCGATTTATATGAATGTTAAGGTGGTGGGTAAGTGTAAATGTGAGTTATAAGTTTCACGTTTTAGTTTGAAAGTGGTCCATAAATGATAACTATAATTTTAGAATGTGTACTGTTTGTGTAGTTTAAGTTGGGTTTATATAGCAAATATAAATAAAGTATTCCTAACTATAACTTATCATTAACTTTTGTTTTTTTGTAAATGTGTGTATATGTGTATGTATATATACACACACGCACGCACGCACACACACGCAAACGCACGCACACGCACGCACACACACACACACGCACACAGACACACACAAACAATTCTAGATGACTTTTGTAACAAGTATAACTTGAGTAGTTTATCTATGATATCTATTTCTAAACCAGCATAGTTGTTGGGATCGAACAACGTGGGACTAATTATAGTTTTTACTCTGAAGCTGAATATAGTTAAAATAGACTTTTTAATTTATCCTTTCTCCATCTATTTAAAGCAGCACCTTGGATTAACAGAAAAATTTCCAATTTGGTGTCCCAAGAGCACGGACTTACATTGCCCCACATTCAAATGAACAATGCAAGAAAACACTGCAGTAATTAGACCCGCTGTTCCTGTGTGTCTGTGAGAATCCTCTCTCCAATTCGATCTTTTCGTGTTTGAGGCAAGATAAATTACACTCTGTTATTTTTAGCTCAGCTGTATGGCAGTCATTTTATTGAGCTCAGAATGATGAAAAACTGAGTCAGTCCAACTGAGATTCATTGCTGTGACCTACCAGTCACACAGATATTGTTGCAGGTTTGTTTGACTCTGTATCACGGTTGATAGCATTCACCAACAACAATATCACCTACCACTACAAAGCAAATATTTATTTGAAATTTTTAACTCTGAATCTAGCTAGGTATGTATTTACTCTTCTAAACTCCACATTTACTTACCCTTACGATACAGCGATAGTCAATGCTGTGGAGGAAATAGCATGGCCATGTAATATAAAGCATGCAATAGAATGGGGTTATATCATCTTCAACAGATGCTAAGCTAACTGACCTACCGTTGACAAAGCAGGTGCAGTGGCAACGGGGCCAAGAGCCCAGATGATTCCTGTATTGTAGTACCCCAACAGCACTCAAAAGGACCATTTTCATTGTTTACACTAGAGCCCTTATCATCCATGCTACACTACGGTTGGCTGTCTCTTCAAACAACAGTTTCTATTGCACATTAAAGTCATTATTAAACACATAGATCAAATAAGATGGCGATCTAACTTCATCCGAGCATAGGAGCAAGAAAGAAAAAAAATGGGGAAGCAGTACAGATTTCACTTGTGAGGTTCTTGACATTGCATAGCCTGTACAATTCCATTTAAAAAAAAACAAAAAACATTTGTAGCAGTTGATACAGAGGTAGCCAATTCAACAAAATATCAGCAGAACACATAGCATCTCCTTTAAGAGAGCATTTAAGTTTATACATATCAAAAAGGTTTCTTCCAAGTCATTAACTGCGGCCTTAAGCTACACATTATAAATTGGAGCGTCGAGGAGCGGGAAGATAAACAAAATCATCCTATTGGAAAGCAAATAACCCATGGGATGATTTCCTATAGAACAGTATTCTAAATGAGAGGTCTCTAAGGGAGCTCATTCCTGGAAATTGCTTTCACGTCCTGCTATTTTTGCTGTCCTTCGAGATTATGCAACTTTTCTACAATCCCTCCTTCCCATTACAATCCTATAATAGTCTCTTCCTAGTGCTCCCATATGTATTGCCTAGTCTACTACACAAGTCCTCTATGAATCACAGCAAATTAACCATACAGGTTATATGGGTAATCAGTGTGGCAAGAAACATTTATGTTGAGTGTCTTAAGGAGACCCCAGCAATTTTGTATAAAGCCTTTAGTGGTGTACCACAAGCTTATAGTCCTTCCTGCTGTCTGTCTTAGAGCCAATGTGGACTGACCCCGGAGAGCTTTGGAGAGTCTTGATACCACAGGTGCTACACAAGCTTACATGACACCCTAAAAAGCTCAGAACCTGATTTATAGTTTGGAGAGAATTGAAATCCCTCTGGTTTCTGGAGAAACTGTACCCATGCAGTAGATTTCTCAGTCCGAATTTCCTCCATAACAATAGAGTGGAGGAAATTTCGTTTTTTTAATTTCTCTCAGAAATATGAGGATTTTCCGTTCCCTCTAAACGCCAAATGAGGCCCGTAGTATTGGAACAAAGTTGTGGAAAGTATGTTTTCCCAGCAGAGCACTGGCAAAAGGCCTTTGCTGCCTCACCAATAATTACTAGAATTTGTAAAAAATTAGCCAAACCCAATATCAAGTTAATAGTTCTTATAAAGGGACCAAGCTATAGGCCACTTGCCTGTTCACGGTGATGCCAAGGGAGCATCCATCCCCCTATCTATTGCACCATTGCTAATGCACTTCAAAGACCCGGTTAATGAGCAGCACCTCTACCTAAAAACCCGAGATGGAGCAGGTACTAGTTTTGGGATCATACCACTTAACCAGTGTCGTACTGCCCAAAACTGACTTGTTTTGATAAAGTGGGGCACTTTTTAGGTCGAGCCTAAACAGCACTTCCCTCACCTGCGCTGCCACATAATTATTGAGCCTTTCTCGTTCTTATCTAGAACAATTATCAATAAATCAAAACTTTAATTTCACATTTGAATAAAATGCATAAAAGTACATACATAAAAAGCTATTCCTTAGATACAAAAGACAATCTTCAAAAAATGATTTCAGTGCAAATGCAATTAAATAACCCTTAAATTCATATTAAGATAAAAGACACGATTTGTGCAAAACAATGGATACCCCCCAAATAATCAATGGTTTCGAGGAATGATGATTATGAATTTTAAAACATGAATTAAGACAATCATCTTTAAGTTGAGGCTGGTGTCACGCTAAGAGTTTACCGATTGCTTCCCTCTGCATCTTTCCCACCTGTCTAAATACACATTCTTGTTACAAAGCTCTTTTAATCTTGATTTGGGAAACTGTTCGCAGAGGGTAGGTGTATTGTATAAATGCACGAGCCCCAGCGTTGTGTAGGTTTGTCTGACATAGAGTAACTAGGGAATTGTATGAGCCTAGTCTAAACTCATTATGTCTTTTAAAATCTTTTGATTCAAATCGACAACGCTCATTTTCCACACTGAAAGCCACATGGATAACGGGGCCAATTTAATAATATCATTAATAAAGGGCAGGCTTGCTTCCTTGTGTACATAAAAATGATTAGATGCTAGTGGGACTGACAATAATCTTCTTACTAATGTTTCTTCTTGACTTGGAGTGCCTTCACATCCGCTGTTCCCCAGATTGCAGCCCCATAAGTAGCAATGGATGTTCTTTTGGCCAAGTACATTTTAGACATTTCCTGTATTGGTTTACTGCCCAATTTTTAAGAGAATCTAGATATTGTAGCAATACTTTTGGCCATGTGATTTGCTCTACTCTGTGGCACCTCCTCCCAGCTTAATTTTGAGTCAAAGACAACGCCTAAGAAGTTAAAACACTGAACTTGTTCTATTTTTCCCCCAGCTAGATGGTATCTCATCAGCTTCTTTTTGTGGCCACCCACCATCATATTGAAGGTTTTAGTTTTGTTTACAGGGAGGTCCAGTTCAGTCACAAAGGCCGAATACTATACAATTAGGTTTTGGAGGGCCAAGTGGTCCTTGCCAGCAAGACTGTGTCATCTGCGTAAAGCAGAATTGGGAGGGGAAATGACAGTACCTGAGGGGTATCTTTGGAGTTGTTATTCAGGGCCTTGTTTAAATTATTAGTATAAAGGCCGAAAAGGAACGGAGCCTATACAAACCCTTGTCTAACGCCCCTTTTGTTTTTAGATGAATTTGTGCATTTGCCTTGCCTTCCAGAGCAGATCATAGCGGTGGCATCCATTTATAGCTGTTTTATAAATCAATGATTGCGACTTGCACTCCCATTTCCTTCATAATGTGCCACAGTTTGCTGTGTACCACACAATCGAAGGCCTTGGACAGGTCCATAAAGGCCATGTATATTTGGCCCTTTTTGACCAGGAACTACTATCCTGTTATTAATAACAAGTTGAGGCACTAATCAATAGTTCACCTACGGTGTCTGAACCCGTACTGTACTTCAGCAAGGATCTTTTTTTCCGCTACCCAAATTTCCAATTTATTTAACAATAGCCTTCCCATTAATGTAGCCGTACCGTCAAGTAAAGAAATCGGGCGATAATTAGCAGGGTAAGTGGCGTCCCCTTTTTTCTAAATCGGAATTATCAAAGATTTTTTCAAGGAGGGTAAAGGTCTGGTCTTGGCTATTGAATGTAAAACTACAGTTAGTAATAGTGACTAAATGGATAGTTTGTAAGAACAAATACTCATGGGGACCCTGTCAGGCCCTGCTGCTTTCAGGGGTGGTGACTGGGACAGGGCAAGTTGAATCTCCTCAAGGTCAAAAGAGAGGTGAGTTCTGTCCTTGGTATAGGGGCAAGTATCCGATGAGTGCAACTCACCTGGCCTTTGAAAAACATCCTGAAAGTATCTTATCCAAGATTCTTCATCAGTGTTTACATCCAGTGATGGTTCGCCCATATCTATCAGGAAAGGTGAATTAATCACCTTCGAAAAAGCTTTGCTCTTGTGAAGAGAAGATGCTTGCTTCAAGAAGCTGCCTCAGCCTGCTTTCTTTTGCTAGTTTATAAAGGTTCCTTAGAGTACGGACATGATCTTTATCTCTAGGTTGTATTTTCAAGGTTTTATGGAGATCTGATGAGGCTAATGCGCAATTCTTATCAAACCAGAGATGCTGGGTAGTATCTCTTACCGGTATCTGGCGAGTTAGTTGTCATTTGATATTAACTATGATGTTACTAAACGCTTCAATCACCTGTGTGTAATTTAGCTGTGGATCTAAACACAGTTATATGTCCTCGTGGTTTAACACTACAAGATTAGTGAAGAATATGGACTCATCAATCTCTTCCCATTTTAGGGCAAAGCCATTTTTTCTAGCTAGGATTGGTTTTGGGTCTACAATACCATTACTTATTCTCGAGCCAAACCAGTATAAGGCACATGAAAGCATAGTGTGAGCGCTAAATTCTGTCAAATTAACCTTTGACTTGGTAATGCTAGTTCTGAGGGTGTCAGAGAGATTATATAATCAGTCGCGGAAGATGGGGAGAAATTGCCACATATCTGGCTCTATTTCGTAATGGAGCTCGAGTTACCATGTCATCAACATGCTATTTAGAGCATTCCCAGGGGGATCATGATAAAAGTGAGTTATAGGGACTACTCTGGGATCTACGATCCCACATGACTTTGCATCTCTTCTTGGACATGCTTTTGAATTAAAATCTACCACCCAGATAAATTGTACAGGGTTTGGATGATCCTCCACTAAGTCCTCTAGGATACTGTATAGATACTCAACTACCTCCTCAGGGTTTGTGAAATTGTTGTTATAAAATAATTTACTAGCATTAAGTCCCAGGTACCGTAACCTTTAATAACTAGGATGTGGAAATAGGGTGAGTTATTTATCAAATGTAGGATATTAAGTGCAACCATATTGGAAATCAGTGTGCGTAGCCTCCCCCTAACTCTGCCCCCTTTAGATGGTAATGCTGGTGTTTGGAAAGATCGATATCCATTGACAACAATTGGTGTAATCGGCCAGGTTTTTTGGGCACAGATGATGTGAAATTCGAGAATGACATTAAGCCCCTCCTCATTAATCCGTTTCCTATTAAATCCTGCTATGTTCCAGAAGAGAAGAGTATAGGTTAGGTTATTTATGCCTGGGGTAGGCTCCCTAGCATCGTTATGGGAACCGTTACATCCCCATGGGTCGCACTTAGCTCACAATTTTCCTCTCTCCCATTGCCCTCTATTTGGAGTAGCGTCTGGGATCTCGGAGTGTTAATCTCAAGTCACTCACAAGAATCCAGGCCTGATAGTCGAGCAAACCCGTTAGATGTACAGAGACCCATGGATTTGTTCGTCATTGATCTGCCATCACCTATAGGGGTTCCAAACCGATGTTTAATACCTTTTCGCATGGGGGACTAAGTGGTTTATAGAAGAAACCCAGGGGTACAAGGAAGATCTGAGTCACTGCCATATACGCTAATGGGGGTTGGAAGAGTAAATCACTCACGATCTGCGGGCTTTCGAAATTTAATACAATACAGTCGCTCTCGTGGGCTTTTGGAGTTGGTCCTACCCGTGGGGTTCTCCTGGCCATGATGAGATTTTTCTGGACTAGGTGCCCTGATCTACTGTGAAGCCAATGACGAGATTTGTTCATGAGCTGGGTAGTGCATTCTCTTTGTGTTGATCTAAGCACTGGAGCGTTTACCAGGATTAAAACAAAAGGGCAGGCTGCAGGTGAAAGGTTGAGGGTTAGGTGATTCGTTTCCCTCTGGTGCAGAGTGGTTTCATTCTGTTAAATTGGTGTAAGTTTTGTTAGGTCTAATGGTTCCTGCCTGCGGTCTACTGGAGGTGGGCCTACCTGCTTGCCTGGTCAGGGGTAAAAAACCTGAAGATGTTTCTGCAATGACCTTACGGGTAGATTAAAATCTTACCCGTGGGATTGGGCCTTGAGGGTGCTGGGTGCCTATTTCAGAACGGCAACCTGAAAATTTGGGATTAGAGATGGGAGGGATATTTTGAGGATTTTTTGGTTGTTAGACACTGTGTTTATTGTTAAGATTGGGATAGTTTTTAGTAACTCTTGGAGTTTGTGTTCGATGGAGTCCAATCATAACAGAATAGCGTGTAACATGGAAGATAACTTTTCACAAAAGTCCTCAGCGGGGATAAGAGTCTGCAGTAGATCAGAGATGTCTTTTCCAAAATTTATGATGATCTGTAATGGTGTGGACTTCCTTGGTTTCTTAGGTTTTATGAGGGCGGGTTCCTTAGGAGGGCCTCTTTTCCTCTTGCCGCTTGTGACCATAATAGGGAGAGTCTTTGTTGCATTTAGCGATTGGGAAGGAATAGGAATGTCTAGGGATGTCACTTGTAAAACTGGCGGCGACCTAATTGTCTCTAATGGCCCTGCATCGTAAGATTGACATTTGCCCTGTTAGCAGGACAAGTCCCTCTGTTACAAACGAGAGCGCCATCCCCCAGAGAAAGTCTTCTCTCTGCCAAGGCGATTTCCTTAGAAATGGCATTGGTAGCATTGGTTAGGAAAGAATGAAGAGTAGATATAGTTACCTCTGTAGAATCTGAAGGGGTTATCTTCTTCTTTCCCATCACTATCCAGGTTTCAGTTACGACTTATCGCAAGCGGTCAAATGCCAGACATCAGGGGGAGAGCCTAGCCTCCTCTGGGCTCTGACCGGTGTGGACGGGCCTGCCTTTGCCGGGCGTATCCTGCGCACTGGGACTGCATTGTGCTTTTACGCGCAAATGAGGCAGGAGAAGCAAAAAGGATCCTGGGACTGGTAGTCCCCAGCGGTGACCAGCACTGCTCCCTCTTATCAGCGATGGATAGCAAACAAATGCAGTGGCGGCAACTTCAGCCGCGGGGCCGCATTGCTTTTTTAAGCGCAAATGAGGCAGGAGAAGCAAAGAGGATCCTGGGACTGGTAGCCCCCAACGGTGACCAGCATGGTGTCCTCTTCCCAGCGATGGATGGCAAACTGCAGTGGCGGTAACCACCCAAAATCTAATTCACTAGGTCATTTTGATTTATTACGCAACCATGTTTATTATCCAAATGTTCCATGTATTGCACTTGAAAGAACTATATTACAGTGCTATGCTGTATAGTTTTACACCGTTTAACAATGGCAGTGACTGATTGTTTTTTGATATTGAGTCCTTTGTTTGTGCTCTTGAAACTCAGCCTACATAGGCACAATACTAACATCTGTAAATTCATTTGTCTACCATGGTGGCAAACTTGAAGTTTTGAATAAACATCTATACTCTACTCCTACATTATATGCGTACACACGGTGAGGCAAACTTTTTTTTTTATAGCATCTTCATCTTGTTTCTAGCTAAACTTCGGCACAGCAATGTATGACAACTCTCTGCACTCGGTATGCAATGTTATGTCTATGGTAGCAATCACAGATTAATGAGGCAGCGATATGGACTTTTAAACCTTGACACCACGGTTATCAAATAACCGCACAGCATTAATGTGCTCTAATACACAGCACTTCATTATGTTCCCTTTAGTCACAATGGTCGGCTGAATAGGATTTAGACATCCTAATATTTTCCATATTTAAACACAGCTACTTACACGACTTGACTTTTTATGTGGTTGTTTTAGCATACTTTAATTAAGTGGTGTTCACTGGCAGGGGCGGATTGGCAAGGCGGGCATTCGGGAATGGGCCGAAGGGCCGGTGCCTCAGTGCCCTCTGTGGGCCTTTTTTTTCTCCCCTGTCCCAGTCCACAGAGAGTGGACTAGGAAAGGGAGAAAAAAAAACGGCCCACAGAGTGCACGGAGACAGGCAGAGAAAATGAAAGCAGCCTCGTTGTGCGGCCGGACAGCTATTGTCAGCTGTGGGCTCTCCTTCACCCCTGCCCTGCCAAGCAATCAAGTTGAGGCTGGGCAGGGGTGATTGTTTTCAATAATCGGCCTCCCTGGGGGCCAGGTGTTTTTCAGGCCTTTGAGCCATTTTCACCTCGGCCCCCCTGGGGCCCATGCAGCCCAGAAATGGTGTTAGTCTTAGCACCTCGCCCACAGCCCTTCACATTCGGGGCATAGTGGACGAGGAAGAATGGGTCTTGCTGTGGGGGCCTGGTGATGTTTGGAATTTTTTATTTTTATTTA
Source organism: Lissotriton vulgaris (assembly GCF_964263255.1). NCBI lineage: Eukaryota > Metazoa > Chordata > Amphibia > Caudata > Salamandridae > Lissotriton > Lissotriton vulgaris. The sequence goes on along the minus strand of NC_141691.1, from coordinate 732,685,284 downwards.
TTTATTTATGCGATTTTATATAGCACGGACTTTACCCGAAGGTGTCAGAGCGCTTCACACAAGGAACAGCAATAATACATGAGGAGAAAAATTACAAGTGGACAAATTACAAAAGCAAACGTTAAGTTACATGAATCAAAAGTGACAATAGTGAGCAACAAAATACATGAGGTAGCAATCGGTACATTACAGGAGGAAAAAGTGATATGTGTGCAGGTTACAAAAGCGTACAAAGTACAAGTAGAGGTATAATACTGCAATAAATGGCAGACACTCCAGCACAAGAACAAACGTTACGTAGGCAATGGTGGCACTTGTGCAAATATCTAAAGCAAACAAAAGTGAGAGGTAGCATACAGTGTGATACCAGAGAAAAGTGACGTGTGCAAGTTACAAAAGGGTACCATACACAGGTACAAGGGTAATACTACAGTAAATGGTAAACACTCAAACTGCCAGAACACACTGGGAAGGCACTTCCCATGCACCAGCTTCACCTCAGCCTCCCCCCTGGCTACCTGGCTACATTGGATGACCCAGAAAGCTGTGTTTTGGGCTCCCCTGCCAGTACATTTTCCCGAGGCCTGGAGGGCTGATTAATTTACTAATTGCAGGGGCCTTACCTGTTCATGTGCTCCTGAGCTGAAGGTCTGGGGTGGGCTAAGTAGGTTAGTAATAGCAGGGGCTTTGCTGCTTTTCAGGTGCTCCTGTGCTGGAGGACTGGAATAATTTTGTGACAGAAAGGGGCCTTGCAATTTTTTTTAGTTGCTCAGCATGTAGCCCATTGGCACCTTTGCCCTGTGTCCTGTGCAAGAACAGTATCCTCCCACTTTCATTCCTTGTCTGTGCAAATAGTGTTTCATGAAAGGGCACGCCCCTTAAATGTGGGCCACGCCCCTTAAATATGGGCCACGCCTCTTGAATGTGGGCCACTTTTTTCGTCAGTGCCCGGGCCGAATTGTGATCCCAATCCGACCCTGTTCACTGGACATGTTTTCATTAAGTGTAATCAGTCGCACTTTTTTTTAATAAATATCTTTGAACAGTGGTACGACATTCTGCCTGTTCAATTATCTACATACTCCCTTTGCTCATTTAACATCCAGTGCATGTGCTTTCAAATCAAACGTTTTCTAAGAACATTCGTAAACATCTTTTTCACGATCCGGGTAACGTTAAGGACAATGATCATCACTCCATTGCAAAAAAAACATTGTAATTTACAGCGCCAATAGCTTTAACTTTCACAAATGCGAGACCAATCGCATTGCAAATGCTTGTTTATTTAGCTAACTGGTTCGCTAATTCTATTTCTAGGCCTATTTTCTGCACCAGTCCAACCGTATAGACTTTCCAAAAATAATAATATTGTAGTGCACCTTCGTGCTTAAGCCACAACGGGTACTATTTACTGAAGTCCTCCAAAGGAGAAATTCTTTAAATAAATCGCTTTACTGCTTCCCTGTATGCGAAATGTTTTTAAAACGTTGCAGGATGTCGGCCCCCGGTTTCCCAAATATTTCTATTTTCACTCAGGAGTGATACAATCTGTAAAAGGCTTTGCAACGTGATGAAATATTGTCCCAGTTCCGGTAGCTCGCGGCTACTGCTGTTTTATGCCTTTCTGCATTACCTTGAAAATTTACGGCCCGCGGTTTTACTTCTGGGCGCGCTGTCCACTCTCGCGCCTTCCTTCCGTCTCTGCTTGTGACCGGGGCACGCCGGAATGGCAGAAATGTACCCGTCTGAAAGAAAACATCCCGCCCGCCCCCCTTAACTTACGGCGCACCTTAATCCTTCACTGTCACACCGACTCCCGCCTGCACTCAGCCTTGGTCAGCTGTGTGCGTCGGTAACGAACCATGGCCGTGTTCGGGAGGATCCTGTTTATGCCCCCGTTTCACTCTGACAAGGGAACAACTGCGTCACGGCCTTAACCTGCTCACTGATGCAGCGGAGAGCAATGGAGGCCAGCGAGCAGGCGCGGGACGGCATGGAACCTGACTGATTAAGCATTCTGTCGACGGCAGCAGCGTCAGATGTTTCTTCCTGTCAGACCTGCAGGGGCACTGATTGATCGAATCAGGCCAGTGTCAGGATACCAGCTGCTTGCTTGGAGAGACCTCAGAGCCATCGGGATTCACTAATGAGACTCCCACTCGGTGCATTTTAGGAAACTCATGAAAGCTTTCCAAGTTTTTGTCCTCCACGAAATAAACAGTGCGCCAGCAAATGAATGCTTTGTGAATTGTGGGCTATTTATTGAACCTCTATAGTACCCCCTTAGAGTCGGCCTGGATACCTAATTAAAAGTGGCGATCCGATAGTTATTCAAGCATTTGCAATGCACTAGGTCTCGCATTTGGAAGAGTTAGAAGTATTGGCGTTGTAAATGATAATCTCTTTTATGTGGTGTACAGTGGAATTGTAAGGGTTGTATTGGAATTGTTAGTTGTGGAATTGTGTGGGGTGAAATTGTGTGGTGTTTAGAGTTGTGGGTTAGAGTTAGTGGAGGATTAGGGTTGGGTGTGAGGTTCTGGTCAAAGGTGAAAACTAGGGTTAGGTGAGGCATTGGAGTAGGCCTTTGTTGAGTGTGAAAGTTAGGGTGAGTAATACATTTGATTTAAGAGTGAAAACTGGGGTTACTGTGAGGGATAGATGCAATGCTGGGTCTGGTGGCTCAGTGGACCATTGCATCCATTGCAGGGGCCAGTGTTCAACCTCATTGTCACAGGTTCAAATACCGGCAGGTCCACTCAACCTTTCATCCATCTGAGGTCGATAAAATGAGTACCATTGAGTTGGGTAACAATAAACATCTGTTATTCAGCACCAAGAGACCTCTGGGTGAACATGCGCTTTACACATACATGTAAAAAAAAGGCTAAGCAAAAGGTCTGGGTTAAAGGTGAAAGCTATAGTTATGGAGAGAAATAGGAGAAGGATTAAGGGTGAAACTTGAGTGTTAGGTCTGGGTAAGGGAGAAAGCTTGGGTTAGATGAGGGATAGGAGCACGGTTAGCCATACGCTCTGTGTTACCGACTGACTTAGGGCCATGGAGAAGGTTTGAGTTCAGTTAAACTGCAGGACACAGTTAAGATTAGGGTTAGTGTTGGAGTTATGTTATTTTATGTTATGTTAATTTCAATTTATATAGCGCCAAATCACCGACAGGTCTCTTAGCGCTTAGGCCCAGGGAAGAGAAAGCGGCAGCTGAGTGGGTTAAAAGCACACAGGTCATCAGAGTTTAAACTGCGCTTAATGCTTCTTTAAACAAGAGAGTTTTGAGCGATTTCCGAAAGTGGAGCAAGTTGGATTCTTTGCGGAGATGCTCAGGTAGTTTGTTCCAGAGCTGCGGAACCAGCACTGAGAAAGATCTGCCGCCTTTAGAGGACAGTTTGTACCAAGGACATGGCAACAGTTGTGCCTCAGAAGACTTTAATGAGCGTCTAGGAGTATAAACCTCAAGGCGTTCTTTTATATAGACAGGTGCTAGGCCGTGTATAGCTTTATGGGCTATATAGAGGCTCTTGAATTTTACTCTCTGTTTTATGGGGAGCCAATGCAATTTATGCAACAGTGGTGAGGCATGGATCCGTCTCGGCAACCTGAAGATTAATCTAGCTGCATCATTTAAGACCACTTGCAATCTACTTATCAATGCCTGGGGAAGACCCAGGTAGCGGGCATTCCCATAGTCCAGCCTCGAGATTATAATCGCTGAGACTATCGTGCGGAGTGTAGAAGTAGAAAAAGGGGGACCAGTTTCCGTAGCTGTCTAATTAGTCCCGTACACGTACTCACCACTGATGAGACTTGGCTAGCCATTGAAAGTTCATGCAGTCATCCAACTCATGTTATAGCTGAGAATGTTTTGGGCTTTGATCTGCGCAGATGCTGTGTTGTCAATGCTAAACAACAACTGGGTGTCATCCACGTAGTTAAAAATTTTGCAACCCATATTTGCCAGAGTTGTTATTAGGGGTTGCAGATAAACATTAAAAAGGAGTGGGAACAGTGCAGATCCCTGGGGAACTCTGCAGTCAAGTGAGCCCAAGTCAGATGTTGCATCCCAGGTGCAAGGTTCAGGGAGCAAGCTAAGGAAATTAAAGAAAAAACATTAGAAAGAAAAGTACATTTCAGCATCTGAGAAGGTTCCAGGGGATCCATCTTAAAGGGGGTTAGTTTGCCATAACACATATGGACAAGACTTATATATAAAGGCAGTCCTTCACTCAAAGAATGCAGCTGTTTTTGTTTTCCCCCAAGATGCACCATATTTCCCAAATGGTTGTGTAATCAAACGGCCTCATTGCAAGTTGTCTGCCAGAACACAGAATCCAGTGCCCCCAACAAGTCCACATGACCTCACTGCTCAGGTCATGAAGGTTTATGTCAAAAGCATTAGACTTATGTGTCGCTTTTGTGCAACACACGTCATTTTCAAGAAGTGCTTCTTCAGTGTAACTCCTTGGTTCTATTTGTAAGATTTGGAGATAAAACTGATTAGAAATATTATCTACCTGTTATCTGCACCGTTCAACATTTCTTAGTGAAACAAAAACATAAATCTGTCTCTACACTTGGCTCAAATTCATAGGATATCTAACCAGTTTTTGGAATAACCACTAAAAGTAAGCACAACTTCTTGATAGCACTGTCATCTCATCGCGATAGCATGCAAATTTGTACCTTTGGAAATATCAACACCAGATCCCATGCAGGGAAATCCAAGCAACTAAATAGCACAATGTAACTATTAGGTGTCTAATTTCTAAAATCCATACAAAAGAAAATCAAACAAGTAAACCAGCAAAGACAATGAGGGTGAAGTGCATGGGATGTAGGCTGAAGTGATTGGAGGTGGGTTGTCTAGACATACAGTTGACAGGCCGTTTTTAATGTCCACCACTCATCAGGGTGCATTTCTCAGTGTGGTGACAACACTGTTGTATCGCTCCTTGCGAAGTTTGTTTAAGGGCGTGCTCAATATGTTCCGTGTACGCCGGGTCGAGTCCTGAACTCTCCCCTCCTACGTCACTGAACTGGTTAAGCCCGTGTAGTGCGGGCCTGAGTTAATAAATGGTTGTGCGCATGCGTCCGGCGTCAGATCCACAGCACACGAGTACTATAAACATCCCGCTGTGTGTGTGCTTGATTCATTGCGACCTGCGCCACATGGCATGCTTAGACGCCACACTGAGAGTGTGATCCTCCCGGCGTTTCGTAAGCACCCTGATTTCTTGCTGTGTCACTCACATTGAAGGCGCAGACACAACATTGGCGACAAGGGTGCTACTGGCAAGCAGTGCTTGCACTGTGTAACGGGGTCAGAAGGAATGCGCAGGAAACGACGTCTGGGCAAAGAAGGTTTTATTTTCAGATAACCCCGCTTTTGGCGGTCTGCCAGTTTAAACATGAACAAAAAAAACAAATGGGCAAACAGAGGTATATCTTCCGAGTCTTCGGCTTCTGAAGTCCTTCCTTTACGAGAGGTCAGGCGTCCTCCTTTCGTCTTCAGGCAGGGCGAGATATGACACCGCCACCTTCCCGGAGAGCTGGAAGCACGCCGAACTCAGCGCCCTACTAAAGAAACCTACAGCGGACCCGACCGAACTCAAGAATTACCGCCCCATCTCGCTCCTCCCGTTCCCAGCCAAAGTCATCGAGAAGACCGCCAACAAACAGCTGGCCGCCTTCCTCGAGACTAATGGATCCCTCGACCCCTCACAGTCTGGCTTCCGAGCCAACCACAGCACCGAGACCGCCCTCATCGCTGCCACCGATGACATCCGAGCCCTGATGGACAACGGAGAAACAGCGGCCCTCATCCTCCTAGACCTCTTCGCGGCATTCGACACTGTCTGCCACCGCACCCTAGGGCAGCGCCTCAGCAACGTCGGAATCCAGGAGAAGGCACTGGAATGGATCATCTCCTTCCTCGACGGAAGAACACAGAGAGTCCGTCTACCACCGTACAAGTCAGAGGCCACCGAAGTCATCTGCGGCGTCCCTCAAGGATCCTCACTGAGCCCCACCCTCTTCAACATCTACATGAGCCCCCTCGCGGCCATCGCACGCCAACACAACCTCAACATCATCTCCTACGCTGACGACACCCAGCTGATCCTCTCCCTGACCAACGACCCCGCCGCCGCCAGAGCCAACCTTCACGAAGGGATGAAAGACGTAGCCGAGTGGATGACGACCAGCCGCCTGAAACTGAACTCAGACAAGACTGAAGTCCTCATCCTGGGTTCCTCGCCCTCCGCCTGGGACGACTCCTGGTAGCCCCCCGCCCTGGGCAGCGCACCCAAACCGACAGACCACGCACGCAACCTGGGCTTCATCTTGGACTCCTCCCTCACCATGACCAGACAAGTCAACGCCGTCTCCTCGTCATGCTTCAACATCCTGCGCATGCTACGGAAGATCTTCCGGTGGATCCCCACCGAGACCAGGAAGACGGTCACCCAGGCCCTCGTCACCAGCCGACTGTACTACGGCAACGCCCTCTACACCGGAACCACCGCCAAGCTCCAGAAGAGACTCCAGCGGATCCAGAACGCCTCAGCCAGACTCATCCTCGACATCCCACGACACAGCCACATCTCCGGACATCTGAGAGACCTGCATTGGCTCCCCGTCAACAAAAGAATCACCTTCCGCCTCCTCACCCATGCACACAAAGCCCTACACGATCAAGGCCCGAGCTACCTCAACAACCGCATCAACTTCTACGCTCCCAAACGACATCTCCGATCAGCCAGCCACGCCCTCGCAGCCGTCCCCCGCATCCGAAGAACGACAATAGGAGGAAGGTCCTTCTCCTACCTGGCCGCCAAGACCTGGAACTCCCTCCCGACCGACCTGCGCCTGACCCAAGACCACCTCTCCTTCAGGAAGAAGCTCAAGACCTGGCTATTCGAGCAGTAGCAGCACTCCCCCCCCCCGCCCCCAAGCGCCTTGAGACCCTCTGGGTAAGTAGTGCGCTCTATAAATGTCTGTGATTGATTGATTGATTGACATGCTCCAGGGTCCCCAAAAGAAAATGGCAAGAGATAGCGAGGTATCAGTGTGACGTTCTTTTTCTATCTTATCTAGCGAGGGGAGGGAGTGAAGAAGCACTCTGGTGCACGAGTGATCAAAACGCAAATAGGAGGCAGTGAGGCGTGGCAGTGAGGGGATTGGATATTTACACTATAGACAAGAAGGCGGTGAGCGGCAATGTTATCAAGCCTCAGGCTTCTCCCGCCTCCCGACCCAGCCAGTGAACCGCTCCCATACCTGTGTCAGCCACACTCCTCCTGGAGCGTGGCTCGGCGAAGCGTGTTCCCGGTGGCCTTCTGGCTTCTCCTTCCACTCTCGGCATTCTCCCTCTCCTCCTGGGCTGAATGGCTTCTCCGGGGGTCTCCGTTCTTCTGCACGAACTCGGCACAGCTATTCTCCGGTCTCCTTCCACTCTCTCCGGTCTCCACGCACGTCCAGGTCCGGCCTTTGTCTCTCCGTATTGGGCGCCAGGTGACAACGTCATCAGAGGAGGCAGGCTCTTCCGATAGCGAGTTCCAGTTAAAGGAGCCCGCCTCATTTTCTGACAGGTCGGTTCGGGATGCCTGGAGCCAGTCCTCCTGCCGAGAAGAAAGCATAGGCTGCAGCATATTATGAGTTTCCCACTAGTCACCCTGTTGTCCCGCGGCTGGCCTTGTGACACTCCTCCTCCCCTGGATTCTCCCGATTGGGGAGAGGAATAATCCGCGACAAATAGTCTGCTCTACCTTTTTCTAACCCTCTACGATGTTTGACAGTGAATGAGAAGGGTTGCTGAGAGAGCAACTAACGGAGTACCTGTGGATTATGAGCGATATTACAGCTCATCCACTGTAGGGGGGCATGGTCTGTGTTCAAGGTGAAATGATGGCCCTCAAGATAATACCATAGTTTATCTATGGCCCATCTGACTTAAAGACACTTGCGCTCAATAGTGGCGTACTTCATTTTTCTAGGAAATAGCTTCCTACTGAGGTATACTATCGGGTGCCCTATTCCCTCGGGGGACAACTGCGATAGCACTGCGCCTACCCCATGGTTGGAGGCATCGGTGTGTAGAATGAAAGGGTGCGTAAAATCATTTGAGGATAACATCAGGCTGGTGGTGATTATGTGCTTTAATGTCTAAAAAGGCATCTAATATCTGTTGTGTGGGGTGTAGCAAAACGTGTGGTTTTTACATTTTTCTGGAGGGTATTGGTTAGTGGGGAAGCCACATCTGAGAACCTCAGTATAAATCGCCGATAATAGCCGATTAAGCCTAAGAAAGCTCTCATGTCTCGTTTGGTGGTGGGGAAGGGGGTGTCAGTGATGGGTCTAACCTTTTTCCTCCTGTGTAGATATGAGACCGTGACCAAGTACATATCCCATATATTTTACTTTTTGGAAAGCTACTCAGGATTTCTTGGCGTTGATATGCAATCCCGCGGTTTGAAGTGCTATCAGAATTATACTGAGGTGTTGTATATGGGTTTTCCAGTCTGGCCTAAAGACCACTATATCGTCCAGATATGCTGACGAGAAGGAGTGATGGTTTTGTAGCACCGAATTCATGAGGCGCTGAAAGGTGGCTGGCTCTCTGTGCAATCCGAAATGGAGCACTGTAAATTCAAAGAGGCCATTGGGCGTCGAGAAGGCGGTTTTCTTTCGGTCTTCCTCCTGCAGTGGTACTTGCCAGTATCCATCCTTTTGTTAAATCTAACGTAGGGATGTAACTGGCTTCTCCCAATTTCTCGATTAGTTCGTCTATTCGCAGGATTGGATAGGCATCAATATTTATTTTATTTTATAGCATTTGTAAGGCGCGCAGCTACCCACAAAGGGTTTCCCGGCGCCAGAACCGCAAAGCACTCAATATCACTGGGGAGAGAACAGACAAAGCAATTATTTATTAAACAGCCACGTTTTTATACTCTTTCTAAAATTCACATAGCTTTCTTCCTTGCGTATGTGGATAGGCAGTGTGTTCCACAGCATTAGCCCCAGGTAGGAGAAAGATCTCCCGCCTATTCTGGCTCGTTTAAACCTTGGTACTACAAAGTTTGCCGCTGTACCTGAACGCAGGTTGCGGTTTGGGAGGTAGGGCTTAGCAAGGGCCTGAAGATATTTGGGGGCAGTGCCAGCTTTGATTTTAAATAGGTAGCTCAGGGCTTTGAAACGAATACGGTTCTCAACCTTAAGCCAATGCAGATCCCTGAGATGTTTGGTGATCCTAGCAGATCTGGGGATTTTGCAGAGCAGTCTAGCCGCAGCGTTCTGCACTAGTTGCAGACGCTTTATCACTGCCTTTTTTGAGCCCAGGTATAAGATGTTACCGTAATCAAGCCGAGATGTCACTAGGGCGTTGACCACGGTCTTCTGGGTAGTAGGTGGCAACATCCAGATGATTTTGCGTAACCATTTGAGAATGGTGAAGCATATTCCTGCCACTTTGTTAGCTTGCTGGGACATGGATAGACAGTCATTAATGATGACCCCAAGGTTTCTAACCTGAGAGGCTGGAGGTGGAAGTTTACCCAATGATGGTGGCCAATGGGAATCATTCCAGAGATCTTTACTATTTCCTAACAGGAGAACCTCTGTTTTATCTCCATTTAGTTTGAGTTGGTTGTCTGACATCCAACAAAAAATTTCTTGGAGGCCTACTTTTAATGCAGATGGGGTAGACACGTCAGATTTGGAAAGTGAGAATAAGACTTGTGAGTCATCTGCATAGGTCATTAAACTTAGCCCAAAATTTTCTGCAAGATTGGCCAGTGGTCGTAGGTATAAATTAAAAAACAGAGGGCTCAAAATTGATCCTTGTGGCACACCGTGAGGAGAGTGGAATACCTCAGAGCATGCCTCCGAAGAGGAGATCTGGAAAGTACGGAGGGATAGGTAGGATCTAATCCATTCCAGAGCTTTGCCTTCGACACCATTCTCCCCCAGCCTGTCTAGCAGTATGGAGTGAGAAATGGTGTCGAAAGCCGCACTGAGATCTAACAAGACCAGTGCTACTGTTTGGCCGTCATCCATAAGCTCCCTGATCTTTTCTGTGACCCCGAGCAGGGCCGTCTCAGTAGAAAAACCACTCCTAAACCCAGATTGAGACGAATGTAGGAGATTATTGTTTTCTACATAGGTTGAGAGTGCCTTGTGGATGTGCCTCTCTAGGATCTTGGAAAAGGCAGGTAGCAATGAGATTGGGCGATAATTAGCCAATATCATAGGGTCCGCGCCTGGTTTTTTAAGTAGGGGGCTGACCATAGCATGTTTCCATAGAGCAGGAACTATGGCTTGCTCTATGGAGGCATTCAGTATTTCTGCTATGGGAGTTAAAGCAGCATCCTCTAATTTGTTTATGATACTGACAGGAATAGGGTCCCGTGGGGAACCCGATTTGATTGATTTTAGTAGTTCCTTCAGTATATCTAATTTAATAGGAGGCCAGGCTTCAAGATGACAGTTTACTCTGGGGACTAGGGTGGTGTTCCCTTGCTTGTCTGTTGTCATGTTGGCATTTTTAATATTAGAGACGATGTTCTCAATCTTATTCGTGAAGAAAGAGGCCAAGTCCTGGCATTGCTGGGTATTAAGAGGGGTAGGTTCTGCTCTAGCGTTCTCCCCAGCTAACTCTTTTACCGTGTTAAAGAGAGTCTGGGATTTGTTTACGGCCATGTTAATAGTATTGGTGACATAGCAAGCTTTGGCTTTCATGCATGCTGAATGGTAACAATTTCTGGCCTTTCGGTAAACTTCTTTTTGGTAAAGGTCGTAATTTTTTCGCCACTGCCTCTCTAGGTTCTTACAGGTAGATTTTTCTTTCTTCAAGGCTTCTGTGAACCAGGGAGCAGGAGGGCGATGGACTTTCCCTTTGCAACGGGCTAGGGGCAGGCAAGTGTCAACGGCGCCGGTTAGCCACTTTTGTGTTAACTCTGCAATGCTATCCATGTCTCCATCCAAATTTGGATGATCTTCCTTCAAAGCATTGTTCAGGTCCTCCAAGTTTAGGAATTTCCAGTTTCTTCTAAAAGATTCTGAAGGAGTCGAAATTGGACCTTTTTTGGGCTCTAGCAAAATGGCGAAACTTTGAAGAAAATGATCTGACCAGAGAACAGGCGTGGTGTTAAGCCATGAAAGTTCTTTCATGTTTGATATTATAGGGTCCAACAAGTGTCCGGCTTTGTGAGTTGGACCACTATTTCGTAGTGTCATGTCCAACACCATGAGGTCATCTATTAGATTTTTACAGGTCTTGTTTTTGACGTCGTCTAGATGAAGATTCAAATCTCCTAGTATAGTGAAGTTTTGGGCTTTTAGATGTTGGGGTAGGATAAAATCTGCCAAGTCATCTGACCAAGAGGGGTTGTTTACTGGTGGTCGGTAGATTAATAATCCAGAAAAGGTGAAATTTGGACTGAGGGTAATTTTGAAAGATGCAGCCTCGCAGTTAGGGATAGCTGCAGGTTCAAAAGTGCACACATAGTCTCTGCTGTAAATAATAGCAATACCCCCTCCTGTTTGTCCTACCCTATCTCTCCTAGTTATAGCATAGCTCGGGGGGAGGGCGGTTGCAACATCAGGGCCCGATCCATCATGAAGCCACGTCTCAGTTAAAAATATGGCGATGGGCTTTCTGTCGATCAATAGGTGGAAAATATCTAATTTGTGCTGGGGCAGTGAACGGCAGTTAATCAGAAGGAATAAATATTCGTTTGAACTCACTCTCTGTTGATAGGATTTAAAAACAGTCCCCTGTGGGGTATCGGGATAGGGCTGGTAATTAGTCAGGGTAAGGGTACACTCCGGGCATGTTTGTGCACCAGCTAGTAGAGGATTCAAAGTTATACAGGTGTCATGACTAAAGGGGCGTAACGCCCTGAGTTGGTTACCTGTTAGCATATCTTTACAGTGAAGTGGGCAGAGGGTCGTGCCCTATGTCCCGGCCTGGCCCGGACGGGCACAGACGGGCTGACTCTGGCTGGACTCCGGCGAAGACGAGGCGCGTCTGCTCAAAACGCGTCCGCTAACGCGGAAGAGACCGTTTCCTTATAAAGCCGAGACGAGAGCGCTCTCACCGCTCTATCCCGCCCCGAAATGGCCGCCACGAAATTCCCTACTGCTCGGTGCCTTGCCCTGAAACGGCAGGAACGAGCGTGTGTATGCTGGGGTGACTGCGTGTGGGCGACAGGTATGCTGAATGCAATTTTGTGGTTTTTAAAAACACAGGAAAACAATTGTTATTTACAAATGCTAATTTTAAAATTTCGAATCAATAAAGACTCCTAAAACATTTCCAAGTCCTCTGGCAAAGTATACAACAGAAAACGATTTTGCCTGTCCTCTCACAAGCTGTTTGGCAGAAAGATGAACACTGCCGAGTGCTTGCTAACTCGCAAGACACTGCCTGGGGGCTCCTTATAAAGCCGAGACTAGAGCGCTCTCACCGCTCTATCCCGCCCCAAAATGGCCGCCACGAAATTCCCTACTGCTCGGTGCCTTGCCCTGAAACGGCAGGAACGAGCGTGTGTGTGTGCTGGGGTGACTGCGTGTGGGCGACAGGTATGCTGAATGCAATTTTGTTGTTTTTAAAAACACAGGAAAACAATTGTTATTTACAAATGCTAATTTTAAAATTTCGAATCAATAAAGACTCCTAAAACATTTCCAAGTCCTCTGGCAAAGTATACAACAGAAAACGATTTTGCCTGTCCTCTCACAAGCTGTTTGGCAGAAAGATGAACACTGCCGAGTGCTTGCTAACCCGCAAGACACTGCCTGGGGGCTCCTTATAAAGCCGAGACTAGAGCGCTCTCACCGCTCTATCCCGCCCCAAAATGGCCGCCACGAAATTCCCTACTGCTCGGTGCCTTGCCCTGAAACGGCAGGAACGAGCGTGTGTGTGCTGGGGTGACTGCGTGTGGGCGACAGGTATGCTGAATGCAATTTTGTGGTTTTTAAAAACACAGGAAAACAATTGTTATTTACAAATGCTAATTTTAAAATTTCGAATCAATAAAGACTCCTAAAACATTTCCAAGTCCTCTGGCAAAGTATACAACAGAAAACGATTTTGCCTGTCCTCTCACAAGCTGTTTGGCAGAAAGATGAACACTGCCGAGTGCTTGCTAACTCGCAAGACACTGCCTGGGGGCTCCTTATAAAGCCGAGACTAGAGCGCTCTCACCGCTCTATCCCGCCCCAAAATGGCCGCCACGAAATTCCCTACTGCTCGGTGCCTTGCCCTGAAACGGCAGGAACGAGCGTGTGTGTGCTGGGGTGACTGCGTGTGGGCGACAGGTATGCTGAATGCAATTTTGTGGTTTTTAAAAACACAGGAAAACAATTGTTATTTACAAATGCTAATTTTAAAATTTCGAATCAATAAAGACTCCTAAAAAGGAGAATATCTTGTTGAGTACTAGGAAGTCCATACAGAAACGGGTACTCCTGTCTGGTTTTGGCACCATGACAATGGGAGACGACCATTCACTCCTCGAGGGCTGTATTACCCCGAGACTTAGCATGTCCTTTACCTCCTTTTGGATGGCTTTTCTTCGGGCGGCTGGAATTCTATAAGGGGGTTGCCTGACCACTTTTCCTGGCAAGGTCTCTATTCTGTGTTCCACAGGATGTGTCTTCACAGGGAGGTCGAAAAACATTGAATAGAACGGGTTCAATGCTTCGATTAACTCCTCTTTTTAATTCTGTGTGAGTTCAGTCTTGACTACTAGGTGCTTCATTGTGTTGGTATCTTCCGACCTAGTAGGTACGGTGAAGGTGGCAGCCTTGGGTGGTGGCAGCCTTGGGTGGAGGGCCTATCCACTTCAGCATGTTTATTTGGAACACTTGGGTGCGATTTGGTGTCATCTGTAGTTTATATGTTTTTTCCCTACTGTAGCAATGACCTTATAAGATCCTTTCCATTCTGTCTTAAACTTATGGGTAGATGTTGGTAGTGGTAGTAACACTAAGACCCAATCGTTTTCATTCAGTGTTCTCCATTTTTTTCCACGGTTGTAATAGTGGACATGCTTTTCTTGATTCTTTGCGAGACTTGAGTAGGCCAGATCGCATAGTTTTCCGATCTTTGCTTTCGGCTCTTGCGTATATCCCAACATCCCTCTAGTCTCCATCGTCTCTTCCTTCTCCCAGGCTTCTTTTGTCATCTCCAGGAGACTTTTCGGTTGTCTTCCGTACAGCATTTCAAAGGCTGAACAGCCCAGGCTGCTCTGTACCTGACTCCTTATCTCGTATAAGGCCAAGGGTAACAGCTGGTCCCATTCCTTGCCGTTTACCTCTAGCATTTTCTTGAGTGTACTTTTCAACGTTCCGTTATACCGTTCCAGGAGTCCGTCTGTTTGCGAGTGGTATATGGAAGTCTTAATGTGGCGCAAATCAAGTGTTTGGCATACTTCTTTCATCAGACGGGACACAAAGGTGGTTCCTTGGTCCATCAATATTTCTCTTGGGAACCCTACTTTTGAGAACAATTCCAAAAATATTTCGGCTGTTACGAGTGGTTGGGGTACGGAGTGGGTATGCTTCGGGGAAATGGGTGGCAAAGTCCACTATCACTAGCGCATATATATTCCCTTTTTTGTGCTGGGCAAGGGACCTATCATATCCATTCCGACTCGCTCAAAGGGAGTTCTGATCACTGGCAAGGGTTGTAGAGGTACTGCTGGGGATCTATGGGTATTCCTTTTTTGACAAATAACACAGGACAGGCAGTGGCCTTTTATGTCGTTATAAACCCCCGGCCCAAAAAAATGCCTCAGCACATTCTGTGTGGTCTTCTCTGCCCCTGTGTGTCTAGCCATGAGATGGGAAAGGACGTGGGTACTAATAATTGCTAGGGATCTGTGGGGGAAGCCTGTCGATATAACAATTCTTTTATGAGAAACCTTGGATATGTGGGGTTTGTGCTGTCCTGGGAGCTATGGGCCTGTTCCCATGCAATATATAGGGTAGTGTCATTGGCTTTTGCAAATTTGAAACTACGATCCATAGCCATGGTTCAGGGGTTATCAGAGCAGATGTGGCAAGGGTAGAATTGTTAGTCTGTGGTTTGTCCCCTCCCTCAGTGGTTTTTAACACATGTCTGAAGAAAGATTGAGGAAATTGGGGTTGTCTGTCCCTATAATCAGGTCTTCGGGAAGGTTGTCTAGTACCCCCACTTTTATGCTACTTTGTAGCCAGCAGAGTGGATTATGGTTATTACCGCCAAGGGGTAGGGTTTTACATTACCACTTACACACCGAATGTGTACGGTGGAGTCGGATAACACTTGCTCTCGAGTAATCCACATACCCTGGATGACAGAATGCTTACAGCCTGAATCCAGAAGGGCCCTGATAGTTGTACCATTCATCTGTACACTTAGATGAAATGCGTTCCCCATTTTAGCGGTGTATAAGATGGATTTGGGAATGTAACCCACTTCCATAGGTTCTTCCGTTAGTTTCGGCCAAGTGCATACGCGAGCTATATGCCCCCACTTCCCACACTCAAAGCACTTGGGGCGTTTTACGCTGGGCAGTTTGTATTTCGTTTGGTGGGGTTTTGTTAATTCTGGATCTGGGGTTTCTTGTCCATCCATATCTTTTGGTGCCGCAGTTTTTCCCCCTCCCATCCATCACCTTTGGTTGTGCCCGTGAGAAAAGGTTGTCACCATTTCGATAGCCTGTTGGGCTGTCAAGTGGGTAAGTTGGCACAACCATTTCTGGGTGTTATATGGAAGCGCGTTGAGATACTGTTCCAGATAGATCGTCTCCATAATCTCTTCTTTGGAACTAGTGCTCAGTGATAACCATTTATTGGCCTCCATTTTTAGTCTGAAGAACAGGGTTTTGGATGCTCGCCGGGTGTTCCCCTTTCTTTACGGAAGCGTACTCGGTAGGCTTCAGCGTCTAAGCCTCTGTGGTCTAGAATGTATAATTTTTATTTCATCATAAGGGGTGTCCCCAGTGGCATTGGCCACCTGGTATGCAGCTTGTGCCTCTCACGTCAAGAGTGAGGCTAAAAAGAATGGCCATTTGTCCAGGGGCCAGCTACAGGCTCTCGCCACTCTTTTAAAGTTAGTCAGGAAGGCGTCTGGGTCCTCCCCAGGCATATATTTCTGTAGGGAGACTCCAGCCGGGGTGGGGTGACTGGTACTTCTAACCTCCCGAAAGGGATTTATATGAGGGTTCGGTTACCACTTTTTGTAGACCTTCTATCTGTGCGGAAATAGTGTCTTTAAATACATCTCGGTCTGCTTTGACGGAGGCCTTTTGTTTCTCGATGGCCCACTCGAGTTTTTCTTGGCCCTTAATTAGGTGCTGGATCAGAGCATCCATCTTTAGATCACAGATGGGTTCTTCTTCTATGCCCGCATTCTCCACCAATGTAACGGGGTCAGAAGGAATGCGCAGGAAACGACGTCTGGGCAAAGAAGGTTTTATTTTCAGATAACCCCGCTTTCGGCGGTCTGCCAGTTTAAACATGAACAAAAAAAAAACAAAATGGGGAAACAGAGGTATATCTTCCGAGTCTTCGGCTTCTGAAGTCCTTCCTCCAGGGTCCCCAAAAGAAAATGGCAAGAGATAGGGAGGTATCAGTGTGACGTTCTTTTTCTATCTTATCTAGCGAGGGGAGGGGGTGAAGAAGCACTCTGGTGCACGAGTGATCAAAAAGGCAAATGGGAGGCAGTGAGGAGTGGCAGTGAGGGGAGGTGATATTTACACTATAGACACGAGGGCGGTGAGAGGCAATGTTATCAAGCCTCAGGCTTATCCCGCATCCAGACCCAGCCAGTGAACCACTCCCGTACTTGACTCAGCCACGCTCCTCCTGGAGCGTGGCTCAGCGAAGCGTGTTCCCGGTGGCCTCCTGGCGTCTCCTTCCACTCTCGGCGTTCTCTCTCTCCTCCCGGGCTGGATGGCTTCTCGGGTGGTCTTGGTTATTCTGCACGAACTCGGCTCCGCGATTCTCTTGTCTCCTTCCACTCTCCCTGGTCTCCAGTCTCCACTCACGTCCAGTCCGGCCTTCGTCTGTCCTTATTGGGCGCCAGGTGACTATGTCATCAGAGGGGGCGGGGTCCAATAGCGAGTTCCAGTTAAAGGAGCCCGCCTTCTTTTCTGACAGGTCGGTTCGGGATGCCTGGAGCCAGTTCTCCTGTCGAGAAGAAAGCATAGGCAGCATGATATTACAAGTTTATCACCAGTGACCCCATTGTCCCCCGGCTTTGAAGGACTGGGTTCTTTGGACCCAGCGGTGCCAGGGCACAACACCTGAAACCTTCGTGGGTAACCTGCTCCGGCGTACAAGTCACAGAGACACGGGACACTTCCTTCGGCGTCAAAGAGTCAAGGTTTATTTACTGCAGGGAACACAGAAGTCACAGGAAGTACATCGAGTGTAGTTCGGGGAGACTGCTTCAAATTGTATTTGTGGATCGCTCCTTTTATACAGTTTTTACCCATAGGATAACATGATACACAATAGTTTACAACCTGGTTCCCACAAGTCGCTCTCAGAGGGGTCGCTTAGATCACTTTGAAACACACAAGATCCGGAACATAAGTGCGGAAACATTTGGCGATTCCCAACTGTAAAAACCCATCTTCCCACCAGTAGCAAATTCCAATCAGCAGTAAAGTAGATCGAAATAGGAACGAAGACAGGTGCAGAGGAAGACGGAGACAGTAGGGAGATCGGAAAGGGTGTAAAAGGGGAGTGTCGAGAAGCACGAGATACAGGCATCAAAGGGACGTGCCTAATGAGATGCACGACTGAGACAATAAGCCCGTGCGGCAAGATGAGCCTCGAGCGGCGCCATCTGCCTTACAGTAGCATCCCCCTCGTCATAAAGACACTTACAAAGAACATGCGTCTTCCGCCATATCTTGGGAGTCCCAGGGTCGCAAAGCGGACAGCGTCCGTTCGCTGGCTACTTGAGGGCAAGAGACAAAATGGATGCCGTATCTAAGATGGAACCCGTGGGTACAGATGACAAACCCACATAACAAACGAACGGTTTAAGTTAGCACAGCGAAACTGCGCACACTTACAAAACTCGTCATTTGCGGTTCATAGATACTAGACTCGACCATATTCGTGCGAGTCGAAAACACCACTTACAATCGTCACGGAACCTCAGACGCTCCTTTTGCCCTCATGTAGGCAAGCACTAGTCGGAATCATATTTGATATTCATCAGACCATCAAGATGTCGTTGTAGCATAGCTCTGTCCAACCGAGTCCCCTTGGTAACAGATGGTTGTCTCATACACGTTGTAGCACAGAGGCCACATAAGGCAGGACCACACTGCACACAAAGGCAACACGTGAACAGGAACACTACCACAACCCCGATGATCGTCAGAATCTTCCAACCCCAAGTCGACATCAGGCCCCAAAACCAACCGAGTAGCGTCCAATCCCCTACATCCACGTGTATGGATTCGGAGATCTTGTGCAACTTCGAGATGGCTTGATAGACAGTAGGAGCATTATCTGGAATGAAAATGCAACAGCTCGAATGGATCACTTTACATACCCCACCGCGATCTGCTAAGACAACATCTAAAACCATACGGTTTTGTAATGTCATAAGTCTCTCCGCCTGAAGTTCTGTGGTGATATTACCAAGGGCACTGGCAGTAATGTTAGCTGTCGATTCTACCACTCGAGTCAAATGTCTCAGGTTCCTACTATTAACCATAGGTCCCCAAAACGGGAGGAAACCCTTGAAAAAGTCTCCTGCCTCTTGACCGGCAGTATCCTCTTCGCTAATTACGCCTCGTACAACTCTAGTCTTATGATAATCGGCATCTACAGTAAACGTCGGAGGCAACAGATTTGCAACAAAACATGAGCCCATGAAGTCTGCGGGCAACCATGTATATGCACGATCATGACAGATGAAGTACGTACCCTTGGCAGCCAGAAGCACAGGGATCGGGGACATCGACAGAACGTAACTTTCAGTGCAAGCACTTACTCCAAGTGAGGCTTGCGAACCACGACCCACGATACAAAAATTACCAGTGTGGGGTACGACCCATATCGGAGGCGAGCTTTTAAGCTGCTTTTCATTAGTGAACGTACTATATTCCCCTCTATCCGGTGCCCTATAGGCTTGTACCTCTGCCTTAGGGATGAGAAAAGCATCATAGATCTCATCTTCCAAATCCTGTATTATCATCGATACCACCCACTGCCACGAGGTAGGACCCGGTTTGGGGGAACGTTCTGGAGAGGGGTGGAAACCTAGTGCGCTTCGAAGCATTGTTTGGAATGCTCGAGCTGACCCTTGGGAACTATACGGTAACACCAGATATGGAATTCCCTTACCCGTAGTATGTGGCATCAACCCACACACCCAACAATTAGTAGTGTTAACCACTAACTGATGCTGATGGAGGAGCTGGATAAAGGAATTGTTGCGGAATTCTACACGTCTAGCCTGTTCGTGTTCTGGTAACATATGAAAGGAATGAGGAGAAGCAGTAGAAGTAATGTTAGGGTAAGGAGTAGGAGTAGGGGTAGGAAGTAAGAAGTAAGACATAGTGTAATACACCCCACCCGCCAAAAATGCAGAAGCAGTTAAAAACAAAACAAACAACTGGGATACAAAACATTTCGTACGACTAAGTTTCTGCAGCTTGACTCTATATGCCTGAGCTCCTTCCAAATCATTCAGCTTCGAAAATGCCATTTCCCTACGACCGTCCGCAACGTTTCTTGACGCACTTCGTTCTGTGCAGCAATAGTCAATCCCCAGGAGTTCCTAGGAACCGACGGTCTTTAACCTAGTGTCAAGACCTACTGTCCAGAAGGAAGTACGCGTGCGGCCCTACGGCCCTCAATACACAATATGTATATATTAGCACAATTTTTCTCAACTGTGGAAGAAAAAGATACAAGGAAGAAGCTTGATATATATATATATACAAAACAATTTTCAATGATACGAATGTTCAAAGTTGATCATGGGAAACGAAGATATTGCAGTTATCAATTTCAGCAAAGCAAGCAAATTTTTATTTGTCCTTAGTGTGAGATCGCAAAGAATATCGATGTTTCCCGGGACGTGTCTGCACGTCGAACAAAGGATCTGTCGAAGAGACAGCGTCCTGCTGATCAGTTCGTTGGTCTGGTCTTGAGTCTCTTGCTGACAAATGTTCAACAGTGGCTTTCTGCTGCGCTGAGGGTTCTCCAACAAGCTGTGCGTCGCTAAAAGGTACAAACGCCGGCAATGTTTCTGTTTCTGTTGACGCAATGCCTTTCCTTACCCACGGGTCTGCCGACAAAGGAATAGGGACTCGCTTACAATGGGTAGCATGTACCCAATTTTTCCGCCCCTCAAGACGAACGGCAGTCCTCGTGGCCAGGAGCACCTGGTAAGGTCCGGTGAAGCGAGGGTCCAGATTGTTTTTTCGTGAAAAATTTCGGGTAACCACCCAATCTCCGGGCTGGAGCTGGTGGCCTGGACCCTCCGTCTGCGTCGGCAAGGCGTCGTAAACCTGTTGATGAATTAACCTCAGTTTAGCAGTCAAGTCATGTAAGTAATCAATCAACATCGGAAACTCAAGATCAGAGAATATTCCTGGCCTAGGAACCCCCCACACATTCGCAGGACGGCCGAACACTATTTCATAGGGACTGAGCCCTATTCGGGAGTGTACAGTCGCCCTAGTTGACAGTAATGCTAGAGGCAAAGCATCAGGCCACGAAAGTCCAGTCGTAGCTTGAATCTTCGCTAATTTTAGTTTAAGGGTGCCATTGTACCCTTCAACCAATCCAGCTGACTGGGGATGATTGGCGCTATGGAATTTCTGATTTATTCCAAGGCCCTTACACACACTCTTCATCACACTTCCAACAAACTCACTTCCGTTATCTGACCACACGACTCTAGGCATTCCATACCGAGGAAAGTATTCCTTCAGTAGGATTTTCGCAGTAGACAAAGCAGTATTGTCTTTGAGGGGATAGGCCTCGATCCATCGGGAGAATGCGCAAACCACAACCAAAACGTATTTCAGGTTATTGCATCGCTCCATATGGATGAAGTCCAATTGGATCACCTCAAAGGGATACAAAGGAGGAGCAAAACTGCCAGGGGGAGTTGGGGTTCCTTTGCCAGGATTGTACATTATACACACCATACAATTCTTCACCAAACGTTCAGCACACTTAGTAATTCCATCATTCTTCCACACATCAGCCAACAACTTGCAAATACCTTTCGCGCTAATATGTGCTAACCCATGTGCCATTTGCACAACGGCCAGTACATACGCATCAGGCAACATCCATCTTTTCTGATCTGACAAATCAATCCAGCAACCATTCACATCCAACCTTCCCGTACTTTCTTTCCACTTCATCTTTTCAGTGTCGGTGGCCTCATTCTGAATTGCTTTCACACTCTCTATAGTATTCTCACACATACTTGATTCTGTAGGCCACCTAACCGAATTCGTCACATACATTCGAGTGCTAAGGTTCCGGGTAGTCTCCTTAGCAATCTCATCTGCAAACGCATTACCACGACCAACATCATCCGTCACTTTACGATGCGCACTACATTTAACAATTGCAACTTGAGCAGGCAAAGTCAATGCATCCAAAAGATCGTTCACAAGCTGGCCATGCTGTATTTTCGTGCCATGTGACGTCAAGAAACCACGTTCTCGCCACAATCGTCCGAAACTATGCGCTACACCGAAAGCATACTGACTATCGGTGTACACATTCACACGTTTACCTTTTGCTAATACACATGCTCTAGTAAGAGCGATCAGCTCTGCAGCTTGGGCAGAATTCTGACTCAATCTCGCAGTCTCAACAACAGTATTCAATGTCACCACAGCATAAGCAGTAGTCACATCACCATTCGGCAATTTAAAACATGACCCATCCACATACAGGATGCCATCCGGGTCTTCCAATGGGGTGTTTTTAAGGTCCACACGACCTTTTGTTTCCTCCTCTGTCCGCAAGTAACAGTCATGTTCTGTTACTGCATCTGACTCTGCACTAATTGGTAACAAAGTTGCCGGATTTAGGACATTACAACGTTTTATCTGAATGTGGCTTGCCAAGAGCGTCAATTCGTACCCAGATAACCTCGCACTCGTCAAGTGCTGAGTTTTCGTACGGTTCAAAAGAGTATCGACTGCATGCGGAACCATCACCGTAAGCATATTATCCATGACCAATCCTGCTGATTGTCGGATGGAGACCGCAGCTGCCGCAGTTGCTCTCAAACAACTCGGCAATGCTCTAGCTACTGGGTCTAAGGTCGAGGAAAAATATGCACATGGACGTTGCTTACCACCAAAAGGTTGCGTTAAGACGCTTAAAGCACAACCTTCCCTCTCGTGAACATATAACGTGAACGGTTTACTGTAATCAGGGGTACCTAACACAGGAGCCGAACACAATGAATCACGTAATTCAGAAAAACTTTTCTGACATTCTTCCGTCCATGGTAAAGGAGTCGAAACATCCTTGCACGTAAGAGCCACCAATGGTTTCGCCAGCAATGAAAAATTAGGAATCCACTGCCTGCAGTACGATGTGATACCTAGAAAGGCACGCACATCTCTTTGGGTTTGTGGCACAGCCATGCGCGCAATCGCTGCAATTCTCTCTGGGGTCAATCTCCTTCCCTCCTTTGACAATAAGTGACCTAGGTAGGTTACTTCTTGACAACAATATTGGAGTTTAGAAGGTGACACCTTGTGATTTAACTCACAGAGATGTTGCAGCAACGACACTGTAGCAATTTTGCAAATGTCCTGAGTATCAGCAGCCACCAATAAGTCGTCGACGTATTGGATTAAAGCCGCACCAACCGGCAACCTAAACGCATCTAGTTGACCCTTCAAAGCTTGACTGTAAATCGATGGACTTTCACAGTAGCCCTGAGGAGCGCGTTTGAACCGGAAGCTACGTCCACCAAGAGAGAAACCGAAAAGGTCCCTGCTCTCTTCGGCAATCGGGATGCTGAAAAACGCATTTTTCAAATCAATCACCGAAAACCATGAAGCTGTAGCTGGAATCAGAGTCAGTAGCGCCGTAATGTCAGGCACAACAGGGAATTGAGGAACCACAATTTTATTCACCTCCCGTAAATCGATAACAAAACGATAAACAGGCGGTTTGGTAGGATCAGTACATTTAAGAATGGGCAGTACAGGACTATTGCACACGTTTCCCCGAGTTTCTTCAATGACATCTTTCTCGATCAAATCATAGATGATCGCTAACAAAGCTCGTTCACCATCAAGGGAGATACGATATTGGGGAATACGTGGCAATCGCACATTCGATTTCAACTGAACAACATAAGGGGAGATATCAAGTAGGCCCACGTCATTTGGACCCGTCGCCCACAAAGATGCAGGAAGAGAACTCAATTCCGGTGGAAGCTTATCGAGGGACAAGTACATGGGAGAGACTACCCTCTCTCCTAACGTAAGCTTTACACCCGCAGGAGAACAATACAAAGTCGCATACAAGCGTTTAAGCAAATCCAGACCCAAAAGATTTTCGCCACAACCAGTAGACAAAATCAATGGAGCTTCGAGCTCACGTGGCCCAATTTTAAGGGGCAAAGGGCGCGAAACTGGATTGCTAACGGGGGCGCCAGAGAATCCAACGGAAACATTTGTTAAGCCAGACAAAGGTGCGCCAGGGAGTTTCGAATGCATGATAGAACTTTTCGCTGCACCAGTGTCCAACAGAAAAGGCTCAACGACGCCCGATGTAGCAACTGCGACGTAAGGCCCTCTCTGATCAACCGGAACTGATACCACTCCCTCTCCTTGTCTTTGGCTGTCCTAGTAATTACTATCGTCAGGTCCCTGATCGACGTAATAATCGTCTACATTGTACTGCGCAGATCGTCCTTGCGATGATCCACGTTGATCGAAACAGTTATTAGAATTTGATGAATGGTCAGAGCGATCATTCTGAGCACCACGACCTCTACCACGTGATGCGTGCTGTGCACCACCACGACCTCCTCTAGACGAATTACCACCACTACGGTCATTTAAAGCAGGACAATTGAATTTAATGTGTCCCTCCTGTCTACAATAAGCACATTGATTGTACCCTAATGAAGATCTCTGAAAAGATGAATCATTACGCGGCTGCGATTGATTCGATTGCGACTGCGATCTATTCTGCTGAGGCGCATTCTGATTAGAACGCGGCGGATATGCTTGTTGTAACAACACTTTAGTTTTCAGCTCTTTCGTCTTTTTATCGGCACGGTCATTTTCCTCTTTTTCTCTATTTTCGTAATATTGTGCCGTAGCCAATATCTGAGCTGAGGTAGAAACGGCCCATGAACTTTCTGAATTTTTCAATTTATGGCTCAAGTCGGGCAATAAGTTCGATACGAATTTATCCACAAACAACCTCTGTCCACCCTCAGTACCCATATCCTGCCCACTATGATCGACGAATGTTTCCTCGAACCTCGTAAAGAAGTCTGAAACACTCTCATCTTTCTTCTGCTTACAGGCTGACAACTTGTCCCAATTTACCCTCATAGCTGGCATAAGCGTTTTCATTAATGTAATGATTCGCTGGGGAAGAAGTTCAATCAACTGATCGGGTTTAGTAGCAGCCACT
Source organism: Lissotriton vulgaris (assembly GCF_964263255.1). Classification (NCBI taxonomy): domain Eukaryota; kingdom Metazoa; phylum Chordata; class Amphibia; order Caudata; family Salamandridae; genus Lissotriton; species Lissotriton vulgaris. The sequence goes on along the minus strand of NC_141691.1, from coordinate 732,660,615 downwards.
TGTCCAGCGTCTGCCGCTGTAATGGCAGCCCAATCACCACCTAATTCATTCGCGTGATCTTGGTGACGAATCTTGGCCCATACCGGTTGCGGTACGACATTGCCAAACAACATGTCGATATCGGCCAGATTCATTATCGTAGCGTCTACGAGCTGCGATAATTCTTTGTAATACCCCGCAGGATTTTTGCGAGGATCAGGCAAAGTTTGTTTCACCTGAAGCACTTCCGATCGTTTCCAAGGGAGGTGTATCCACACTCTCTGGAAATGTGCTGGTATTGGAGCATTAGCATTAGTATTATCAGCGGGTACCCAAACTGGCGGAACTTCACGCATAGGATATTGGCCAGACCCATCTCGTTGTTCAATGTCCTCAACGAACAATGCATGAGGAATAGGAGCGGGACGAAGAGATAGCAACCGCTCAATAGCACGTCGGACATTAGTGTCGACTATCAGTCCAGTTGCGAACTGAAGCCGGAGTTCAGACAGGGCGGTCAGCACCTCGTCAGGCGCATTGGCCGCTATCTGATCATGTAAGAACTTGCACATTTCATCAAACACATATCTCTGAGTAGGTATGTTGAATTGATCAAACGTTTCGAGGACAACACGAGGTGGATTTCTAACAGGGTTTATCATCCAACCCATCGCCATATTGTATAGCGCAACACGTTCTCTATTACCAGGAAGCTGGCTACGTCTCTGTGGACCATCAGAACCTGCAGACCCAAAAACAGGTCCGAGCGACTGAAAGAAGTTTGTCGCAAGGGGAGAATCACGATTACGAGTAGAGGGAGAAGAGTAAGACACAGGACTAACAAGAGAAGGAGTAGAGACGTTAGCAGCAACAGGGGTTAACAACACAGGAGCAGTAGCGTGAGCAGTAGCGGGAACAGGAGTATGTGGAAGCGGAGGAGCAGTAGGAATAGAAATAGGCAAAGGAGCAGGAACAGTCGGAAGAGCAGGTGCAGGTTGAGGAACTGGTGGAGGAATTACAGGTGGAAGAACAGGTACGGCAGGGACCACAGGAGCTGCGGTACCCTGTACGTACGGAGGTGGCGACTTCATAAGATAGGACATTAAAGAATCCTCAACTGCCTCTTCCTTCTTATCCGACTCCGTAGGCAAAACAGGATAGCATTTGTCTATGGACATACGCTGTAATCTCTCAAACACTTCCTTATCCTTATCCTCCTTATCACGCTGAAACTGCTCAGCTTTCTTCACTATAGTAGCAACAGTATCTCGCTGACTACGTTTATTTTGTCTGATCTCTTTCTGTCGGGCTTCTTTGCGCCAGAACCGAAAGGCATCAAACATGGCCGGCCTTGATTTACGTTCGAACAACTTTATTTCCAAATTATCTAAGATCGACGCTTCGAAGCTACCGTGAGGTGGCCAACGAAGATCGCCGTCTTTCTTTGTATATTTGATCCAATAATCGTTAAAAGCAATCGGGCCTAGCCCATGTTTGCTATATAAGTCATATGTAGGAGTTCCAACCGGAGGTATCGGACACGAGTCCTCCAGCAGGGAATCCGCACCACAAGGTCTAAAGCAACTGAACAAAGTACTGCGACCAGGCATCTTGCACACTAGCCGAGTTTCACAAACTTCAAGGGTTACGGGATTTCGGGATTTACCAAGTCCCAGCAAAGAACTAAACCCTCGGTCTTTGGCGGCTGCAGTCGTCAAACAAATACAACAACAACAAAGTACGCTAGCAAAGTGTCACCGACAAAAACACTCACACAGCGTGTACAACAAAGACACCCGCTAAAGTGTCTACAACAAAAACACTCGCTAAAGTGTTTACAACAAAGACACTCGCTAAAGTGTCTACAACCAAGAACTCTGGGAGCGACCCACAAATACTTAACTCAAAGATCAATGGCGTCCTCAGGAAGGCCCGTCAATCGTCTCGCTATACCAAGGTCTACGCCAGGCGCCAAAACAGGTCTACAGTCAGGGCAGCAGTCCGTCGCAGCCGTTAGGAGGCGGGAATCTTCGCGGGAAAAGTCTTCGGGCCACTTATTTCGACAACAGGATCGATGAAGCGGGGTGCACCTTCCCTCGGAGATTTCACACGAAGTTCCTCACGATCGTCGGGCTTGGACCGGTACCACTGATGCAGCCCCACGTTGGGCGCCAACTGAAGGACTGGGTTCTTTGGACCCAGCGGTGCCAGGGCACAACACCTGAAACCTTCGTGGGTAACCTGCTCCGGCGTACAAGTCACAGAGACACGGGACACTTCCTTCGGCGTCAAAGAGTCAAGGTTTATTTACTGCAGGGAACACAGAAGTCACAGGAAGTACATCGAGTGTAGTTCGGGGAGACTGCTTCAAATTGTATTTGTGGATCGCTCCTTTTATACAGTTTTTACCCATAGGATAACATGATACACAATAGTTTACAACCTGGTTCCCACAAGTCGCTCTCAGAGGGGTCGCTTAGATCACTTTGAAACACACAAGATCCGGAACATAAGTGCGGAAACATTTGGCGATTCCCAACTGTAAAAACCCATCTTCCCACCAGTAGCAAATTCCAATCAGCAGTAAAGTAGATCGAAATAGGAACGAAGACAGGTGCAGAGGAAGACGGAGACAGTAGGGAGATCGGAAAGGGTGTAAAAGGGGAGTGTCGAGAAGCACGAGATACAGGCATCAAAGGGACGTGCCTAATGAGATGCACGACTGAGACAATAAGCCCGTGCGGCAAGATGAGCCTCGAGCGGCGCCATCTGCCTTACAGTAGCATCCCCCTCGTCATAAAGACACTTACAAAGAACATGCGTCTTCCGCCATATCTTGGGAGTCCCAGGGTCGCAAAGCGGACAGCGTCCGTTCGCTGGCTACTTGAGGGCAAGAGACAAAATGGATGCCGTATCTAAGATGGAACCCGTGGGTACAGATGACAAACCCACATAACAAACGAACGGTTTAAGTTAGCACAGCGAAACTGCGCACACTTACAAAACTCGTCATTTGCGGTTCATAGATACTAGACTCGACCATATTCGTGCGAGTCGAAAACACCACTTACAATCGTCACGGAACCTCAGCTTCCCTGCTGGCCTTGTGTGCTTTGGCCACGTCCTGCCAGTGAAGTTGGGGTCTAGTCAGACCAGCGCCAGCTGAGAAGTATTGGTGGAACACCTTTCGAGCGATTCCTGCTGTTGAGGTGGAGCCACAGTGAGGCTGCAAATCCAGGAGCACACTGCCAAATGTGAGTAGTGCTCGTGCTGTGCACAGTAATCCACAGCTGTCCTTGGGAAAAATCAGCCACAGCAAGTACTATCCACGGTGCCAGGCCAATTACACAGTGCTACACACGCCATGGCACAGGCCCCCCCCACTGAGCCATTTGTGGTGGAAGGGGCACCTTCTGCCCAGACCCCGCGGTGAAGAGAATGGGTGGGGCTGGTGCTCCTATTCTTTGAGGCCACAAAATTCGATAATGAACAAAAAAGGGCCATGATCTTACACCTTGGTGGGAAGGATGTTTACAAATTAGCCAAGACTGTGGTAGAGGCAACCCCTAAGACTCATCTCACACTCATCACAGCGCTCAATGCACATTTTGAGCTCAATGGCAAACTGCGACTATGAACGCTTAGTATTTAGACAAGCCAGGCAGCAGCCTGAAGAGTCGCTAGATGTGTTCCATGCGAGGCTGAAGGAACTGGCCAGTAACTGTGGCTTTCGGGACAAAACAGAGGAGATCCGAGGCCAAATCATTCAGGGGTACACAACCTCAAAACTGAGAGAGTGCATTCTCGAAGAATCAGGAAAATCGCTGGCAGAGATACTCACCATGGGGCGAACAAAAGAACTCTCAAAGGCGAGGGCGGCACACATGGAGGCCATGCTGCAGACCCCCATCAACACTGAACCTGTGGACGCTGTCATTCCAAATGCCATGCCGGTGCAAACAACGTCACCAAGAGTCCAGCGAACTTGCTCATGTGGGTACTGTGGTAGGCCTTCACATCACCCGTCCGTGTCCCCAGCAAGGGGAAAGAGGTGCACAGCATGTGGAAAAATTAACCACTTCATGAAAGTATGTCGATCCAGCAGAGGTCGAATGCTGAAGTCCCAGGTGAACATGATCCCGGAGTCACAGGGTCAAGGCAGTGATATGGATGATGATGACCAACAGAACACACGGTGCACTCAGTGTTCACCATAGGGTCAGCCTCGAGTACTCAGAGTCGGCTTCCACAATGCCAGGTGTTAGTCGGAGGACGTCTGTCGACAGTGATCATCGATATAGGAGCAACCATAAACGTACAGGGAAGTTAATCAAGGAATGACACCTCCTCCACCACTGACACTGGCCAAGATAAAAGTCTTTGCGTATGGACAATCCAAACCCCTGGTCATCAAAGGGAAGTTCCGAACCACCGTAGCCTATGATGAACAGGAAGTGGAGGTACTGATATACGTAATGGAGGAAGGACATGGAATGTTGCTGGGGTACAAGTCCACAGATGCCCTGGGCATAGTCACATTTGCATTCAGGATACACAGAGGAGTGAGTCAAATTATAAAAGAATTCCCAAAAGTATTCAACGGTATTGGGTGCCTCTGAGACAAGCAATTACACCTGCATATTGATCCCTCGGTGCAGCCATTAGCTCTGCGACACCGGCGAGTTGCGTTCCACTTGCGGCCACTGGTAGAAAAGGAGCTACGCAAGTTGGAAGAAGTGGGGATTATCGAGAATGTAAAAGGGCTGACCCCATGGGTATCCCCAACTGTAGTGCCAAGTAAGCCCAAGCAACTAGGGGAGGTAAGAATATGCGTAGACATGCGAATACCGAATTCTGCCATCAAAAGAGAAAGGCATCTGACTCCAACTATTGATGATCTGATAGGGGACCTTCGTTTAGCTTGCTGGTTCTCGAAACTTGACCTTCGGGGTGGATATCATCAACTTGTCCTAGACAAGCAGTCTCAATACATCACAACATTTTCCACGCACGTTGGATTACAACGGTATTGTTGTATATGAATTTAGGACCCTAGTGTAATTTTCCCGATTCATGCCCATATATAGGTATAAATCACCCTATCCTTATATAGGCATAGAAATCATAACCATATTTAGACTTAGCCTATGCAGTCCAAATACAGCATGGCTACTTCCACTAGTTCCGAAAATCCACAACGATTTCTTGGAAAAACCCGCCTTCAGCAGTCTGGGACTTCCCCTTGCTTGAATATTGATTTATCCAAGAAATCAGGGAGTTTTCAAAGAACTGAGTCTTTGATGACGTTATTATGTCCACCTTACGTCAAACTAGGCACCTTCAAGGTATAAATATGCCCACACTTGCCCAGTCAAACACACGGTGGTTTGGAGCAGTTTGACTATCTACTTGCCTGACGCATCTCGCTGCAGTAAGTGCCGAAGGAAGCCAACCCTCCAGCAGACGCACTGAGAAAGACGCTGTCTTTTCTTTTGCTGAGAAATCCAGCTCCAGTATTTCCAAGCTACCCTTGCGGTTTGTTGGGAAATCGAGTCCTGAGAGAGAGAGATACCAGACCTCCTTCATTTTAAACCAAGGTATGGAGCTGATTAGACCCATAGAGAATTCTTGGATTAGATTCTTGGCAAAAGAATATGAAACTAAGCTACACCTCACTTACTTCTTCCCTCGTGCTAGACTTAGGTTAGGTACACCGGGGTAGGTGTACTTTAGAAGCACCAGTTGAGTACTTTTAGTCTTTATTTATTAATGTATGTATTCTATGTATTTTATGGCTTAGAAACCATACCATGCTTTTACAGTATTATTTTATAATACTCTTTGTACTGTACGCATTGTACTTTGCAACTAGTATTTCGATTGTAGCAGTTCATTTCCTCTGCATGAGAAAGAAGACTGTTCAATAAATACTTTTTATTGAAAATGCCTGTCTCTCTATTTCTCTGCACCTCTGGTGAAACGAAGCATGCACGAGTGAAATAACTATCTATTGTTTTTGCGACTCTAGAGATACATTTCTTATTCTTGGGAAACAAAGTTGTCATGTTTATGCGGTTGTCAGAAACTAATCCCTTCTTGTGAATTCGAGAAAGTTTCTAGTGACCTCTGAGCTAGCTGGCACTCACAATTAAGTCTAATATATTCGATAGAGACCTAATCGACCTCAGTCCTATGTCTAACCTATAGGATATATTTTTCCAATGCGCAGAGCCTATTGGGAATATAGGAACTACACTACAGTATAAGAGGTTACGTTTCGGAATATCGAGTTTAGCGGAGTTTTTTCAAAATACCATCAAAGAAATCCTGGCTGACCTTCCAGGAACAGTTAATGTCAGTGACGATATTCTGGTCTATGCCAAGTCCGTACAAGAGCACAACAGCCGCCTGCGACAGATACTACAAAGAATACAAGACTCTGACCTCACGCTACATAGAGAGAAGTGTGAATTCCTTCAACAGAGGCTGTAGTTCTTTGGGTGTATATTCTCGGCTGAAGGAGTTGCCCCTGACCCCGTAAAAGTAAGAGACATCAAAGAAGCCTCAGCTCCCACCCCAGACATCAAAGAGGCCCCATCTCCCACCAGTGTGACTGAGATGCGCAGGTTCCTGGGGATGGTCAATTATTGTGGCACATACATAAAAGACTTATCCTAGTTGACCACTCCACTGAGAGGGCTGACTAAAGAGTCCGTTCCATGGGTATGGGATGTGGAACAAGAAACTGCCCTCCAAGCAACCAAAGACGCACTGTCGGCAGCAGACACAAGTCACAATTGATGCGGGACCAAATGGTCTGGGGGCTGTTCTCTCTGTTCCAACGGATGAGGATGAGTGGGCCCCAGTGGCATTTGCAAGCAGATCACTGACTGACACCGAACAAAGGTATTCCCAAATTGAAAAAGAAGCAATAGCAGTGCATTGGGGGTTCCGTCATTTTCATCTGTATGTGTACGGAAAACCCTTCTTGGTCACCACCGACCACGAGCCTCTAGTTCCTCTGTTCACCGGACCGGCATCCAAACCTCCACCTCGCATCGAGAAATGGATGCTGCAGCTCCAGGAATACAATTGCAAAATTGAATATCATCCGGGGGCAAGCAATCCGGCGGACTATTTATCTTGTCATCCCCGAAAAGCTACAACTCTGGAGGTAGAGGATGCAGAAAAGACTGAAGAATACGTTCGGTACGTCGTAGACAGGTCGTGCCCATTATTCATATCACTAGGAGAACTCTGTCAAGCAACTGGACAGGATGACTGTTTACAAAAAGCGTTTGAAGCAGAGAAGACCAATAAATAGCATTCCCTCAGAAACCAAGGGACAACTTTCACTCCTCTGGCCAGGAAAGTAATAGAGAGCCTATATCAAGTGAGTCATGAACTGAGCGCCGATCCCAATGGATGTCTTCTACGAGGTCGCCAGCTGGTGATCCCATCAATGCTCTTGGATCGAGTGGTTGGTTTGGCCCAAGCTGGACTCCAGGGAATGGTGAAAACCAAAAGCAGGCTCTGAACAAAAGTTTGGTTCCCTCTTATGGATGACAAAGTGGAAGAGGTGGTGAAATCCGGTCTGTGGTGCCAAGTGACAGGTGAGCATGACAGAAAGGCGGCCGAAAGGACCATTGCTGAGTGCAAGCATGGACTTTGAGAGTCTACCGGATGGGAGACATTCCATGGTGGTAATATACGATTACTCGAAATACCCGGAGGAAGAGGTCCTGTCCTCCCTGAGTGCCGGGAAAGTAATTCCAAAGCTGGAAAAAGTGATGGCTACCCACGTACTGATTAAAGAACTCAAGACGGACAATGGTCCACCGTTTCAGGGGCAGGAATTCACATCATATCTGGGAACTGTGCACAGGAAGATAACCCTGAAGTGGCCTCAAGCAAATGGAGAGGCAGACGCTTTATGAGAACATTGAACAAGATAATCCGCATAGCAGTTGCCAATGGTGACTCGGTGGAGCAGTCGATATATTCTTTCCTCAGGGATTACCAGCAGACGCCTCACACCACCACTGGGCATGCGCCAGGGCATCTGTCTATGGGGCGAGTGGTGAGCGATTCTATTCCACATCTCCCACGATGGGTTCTAGCAGAAGTAAATGAGAAACCTGTGGACTCAAGGAGGAAAAAACCAAACAAGCACGTCAGTATGCGGCGCAGAGCGGAGCGCTTTCAACTCAAAGAAGGAGATCTAGTGCTTATCCAAGACCGGCACCCTGGCAGCAAGTTCTGCCTGCCGATTGAGAAAGACCCCTGGTGTATTGTCAAAATTCGTTGCAGACAAGTCACTGCTCAAAAAGGTTTGGAACTGATTACCAGAAACGTGTCATCGTTCAAGAAGTATCATGGGTCTCTTCGAAGAGAGAGTGAGTATCTGGATGAAAGCTCCCTCGATCACATCTGGGAAGACTGGTCGGACAGTAGTCCCGAAATGCAGGGCGCCGAGTGTGAAACGGTATCATCCCGAACCCCAGAAGCCAGGCCAGAATTATCGGAGTCTCCTGTGATGACTCAAGAAAAAAGTGAAGGACGAGAAAGTCGTACTCAATATAGACTAAGAAGCAACCCTGAGCCATCAAGCAGACTAAGGGAATTTCACTGCTGAGACACCCCTGATAGCGTGCAGTGGTCTGCAGTGATCCATGGTCCATCTGGGCGGTAGGACTAATATTGTTTTTGTTTCAAGACTCTGCTGGTTATATTGTTTGGACTTTAAATTTTGGGGAGGAATGTTGTATCGCTCCTCGCGATGTTTGTATAAAGGCCTGCTCAATATCTTCTGTGTACGCAGGGGGGGGCGGTTCCTGAACTCTCCTCGCCTATGTAACTGAAATGGTTTAGCCCGCGTTGCGCGGGCCCGAGTTAATAAATGATTGTGCATGTGCGTCCAGCGTCAGAGGCGTGGCACGAGCACTACAAAACATCACGCTGTGTGTGCTTGATTCATTACGGCCTGTGCCCTTTGGCAAGCATGTTTAGACGCCGCGCTGAGAGCGCGATCCTCCCGGCGTTTCGTGAGCACCCTGATTTCTTGTCTGTATCACTCACACTGAAGGCGCAGACCTAACAAACACTGCTACAAAACAAGGTAATGTGTGTTTTAATCATTGAATGGAACTGGTTATCCGTCCAAAATAAAGCGAGCTCTTTATTTTGATGAACAAACATTCAAATGTTTTCTGAAGGATATTTAAACCCTCCTAGCAGCAAAAGTACACATTGCCTCGCCATCAAACTTGGAAAAAGGTAAAAAAAAAATATTTTTTGGAAAACACAGACAATGAAGTACGGGCATGCGCATACAGCCATCCTCATGCCCTCCTTGGGACAAAAGTATCTTTAAAGCAGGACAACTGTTTTTAAACCAGAAAACAGCACAACAAAGCCAACACTAGGCACAATCCACTCACAAAAGAAAACTGGTCTGTAATTTATTTTTACACACAGGAATGCACACTCTAACACTTACTGGGCAGTTTTGTTTCTTCCTAGGGAGACATGTAAGTCCTCTTGCACAAGAGGTGCCAGTGCTTAAAGGATCTGACTCCTGCCATGGCAGTGAGCCCTTGGGTAACATGCCTACCAGGCTGCTCTCACTTCTCAACTATTTATGAAAACATGCAGAGCGTTCCTGCCCAATCAAATTCTTCAGCTCAACGAGACAGTGGCACATTCCTCACAGTCAATGGACACGTTGGGTGCCTGTAGATATCTTAAGAAAGGTACCCAGCACACCCATGCAAACAGGTCCAATTAAAAGAAATCAGGTGGGTACCAGAAATATAGCGGATAGAAGTGTAACTTGGACCAGAGGAACCTAGAAATGCACAATGTTCTCTTTGAGCCAGAGGTATTGTAACAGTGAAAAGCTAACATGACAGTCAGCCTCATTCACATGGTACAACTCAGCTTTTTCAACATGGCCAACATGTGTCAAAGGGTTTTATCCGTTTGGCGTCTATGTGGAAATACTAAATTCTGAGACAACAGTATATTCGTAACATACCTGAAGGGCGACGTACTGCAGACATGCTTCATCTAGGACGGGCGCTCGGACACCTATCAACCATTATTTTAAACCTCTGAGGCCCAATGTAGGTAGCCAAATACCGGTCGGTAACGGCCGAAATTCGGTAATTTCGGCCATTACCGACCGGTATATGATAAACGAGATGTATGTGACCAAAAACGTACCGATTCGTTAAATACCAGTCGGTGAAACACCGAATCGGTATTAAACTAATCAGAATTTACCGAAATCATATTTACCGAATCGGTAAATAAGAAATGGTAAATATCCGAATCGGAAAATACCGAATTCATATTTACCGAGTCGGTAAATAAGAAATGGTAAAAATGGCCTGTTGAGATGTAGCTAATTCTAAAAATACCGAATTTCATGAAAATCGGTATTTAAGAATCGGACCATGGATTGGGATCAGGTGGTAACCAGGAACAGGATATATAAGAAGGCCCCAAAATGCAACAGTGCAACCACAATGGCGGCTTTTTACGTTATTGCAAGGCGGCTACGGATACAGGCAGCAGGAGAGAGGGTCTGGCTAAGGGAGGAGCAGGTGTATAGGCAGAGGATCACCCTCTTCCAACTGACTGAAGCTGAGATCCTGCAAAGGTACCGACTCCACCCCAGAACCATCCTGGACTTGATTGGGGGCCTCCACCCATATCTGGAACACCCAACCCCAAGAGCACACGCCATCCCACCCCATGTGCAGGTGCTGTGCTGCCAACACCTTCTTGCCTCAGGTAGCTACCAGCACGTGATAGCCACAGTAGGTGGGGTGTCTCAGAGCTGCCTGTCACGTTTTTTCAGAAAATTCCTACACGCCATGATGCAGAGGATGGAACACTACATCGAGTTCCCTGACACACCTGCAGAACTTGCAAGGACGAAAACCGATTTCTATCAACTTGCCCAGTTTCCGCACATCATAGGCTGTATCGATGGGACGCACATCCCACTATGCCCACCTGCAGCAACTGAACACATATATAGAAACCGGAAGTCCACACATTCTATAAATGTGCAGGTGATCTGCAACGCTGGCAACATAATTACGGACATTGTAGCCAAATATCCAGGGAGTACCGACGACTCCTACATATTCACCAACAGTGGGATATACAGACGCCTTGTGGCTGGTGATTTTGGTGATGGATACCTGCTGGGTAAGTATGTGTGAGACACCCTGATAGTCCATGCAGAAGGAAACATAACGAGAACTTCACTAATCAAAATTTCCATTTTCCACCCAGGTGACAGTGCATATGCCCTGCGGTCATTTGTGCTCACCCCCTACTTGAACCCATCCACCATGAGCGAAAGGCGTTATAACATGGCCCACAGGACAACACGTTGCGTGGTGGAACGCCATTTGGACTGCTGAAAAGTAGATTTAGGTGCCTCCATAAGAGTGGAGGTGCACAGCAATACACACCAATTATCTGTTGCAAGATAATAGCTACCTGCGCCATGCTGCACAATATTGCCACCAAGGAGGGCACAGAGATTGAACTGACATATCATGAGGACATAGGTGTTCGACACACAGACTCCGGCAGCACCTGCAGGTGCAACTACACCAAGCTCTGGGTCCCCTGTGCATGTGAGGCCAAGGAGGCTGGACGTACCACCATTACGTATATTGGAAAGCTCCAATGAGGAAGTGGTGGAGGCACCCAGACCGACCACACCACCACTGTCTGGCAACGCAGGCCACCAGAGATCATTGGGATCTGGCCGTGCAAGTGACCGTGGCCGTCGGGCACGTGAGCAGGATGAGGGGCATAATGCGCAGGGGGTATTTGCAGGGCTGGAAGCGACAATGCTGAGGGTGCTCTGAGGCTTTGTTGTGGGGTGTGGTGTGTCTCCCTGATTGGTTCACTGGGTCACATGTCATGTATTCGAAATTTCGAGATCAGATTTTTCCGATTCGGTAAATACCGATTCGGTAAATACTGATTCGGTAATCTCCGATTCGGTGTCTCCCATTCATTCCTATGGGACTGGAGGCCCATAGGGGTGAATGGGTGTTACCGATTCTGAGATTTCAGAATCGATGATTACCGATTCGCTATTTACCGAGTGTGGATACCGATTGTTACCGAATCGGTATTTTTTACCGATTTTTTACCTACATGTGGTTTTTCGGTTCATGAATACCGATTCGGTATCATTCGGTATTTAAGAACCGGTAAAAAAAATTACCTACATCGGGCCCCTGGTGACGTGCATATATTTTCTACTATTAACATCTTGACAGGGTTTGATAACGTCCATCTAACCATTTTAAGAGATGTTAAACAGATGTTAACATTCTGAAATCAAACTGTAAACTTTTTTGCGGTTGTGCACTTCCGATATAAAATGTTCTTGAAGTGCTCATCAACATTTTAAATAGTCACTTGCATTCTCCAGTAATAGTTAGAGAGTATTAGACTTCCTGCTGGGCAGCCCCGACACGTGACGGTTCTGTGGCGAGAAGAACACTACATAAGGTGGGGAGGACGGACGGGGCAGTGATTTAAACAGCCAGCAAGCGCCTTGCACAATGAAGATGCCAGCCTTATTTAGAGAGCTTTTTTGTGATAAATGCTGGAATTCTGCGAAGGCAAACGTTAAACAGCAGAGAGCCGAAGCCCTGGGCCCAGCAGGCAAGGCTGCCCTACAACAAGCCACGCTTTGTCCTGCTGCATCCCAGGTGGCCTCCCTCCTCCTCGCCGCATTTTTCCCAGGTGGGGGTTATGGTGCAACAGTAAAAACTTAAAAGGGCTGGCTGCTAGCAACTACGCTGCATCGAGAGTGTGGATGAGGGTGGTGATTCGAGTTTCCCTATTTACTTTAACATTTTGTGAAACAGAATGAGACCATCCATCGTTGCTCTTACCTTGCTGTGATCTTGGTGCTTGAGCACGATCAAAGACCAAAGCGAGGAGAGCAGAGGGCTCTATCACAAAATACAGCGCAGCGCCCGTTTCATGAGCGCTGCACTGAAAGTGAAAGTATGTTTGATAGCGAGCCGTGCTGTGCACAACAAAGGAAAGGCACGGCTGCCATGTTTAAAGATAAACCTTGGAATACCATGGTGCAATCATTAGAAACAAGCATTTGCAATGCAATAGGACTCTCATTTACGCAAAAGACCTATTGCATTGCAAACGGGAGTGCGGGCGGGGGAGAAGGCATGAACAATGGAAGTGCGGGGACGAGAAGGGACGGACTACAGGAGGGGGGGAAGGCAGGGAATGAAAATAGTGCTCACAATGTAAATAAAACATACTATGCAACACTCTAAGTAAAGGGGCCAGTAGCCATGGAAGGATACAAATAACGACATGGCCATCATAAGGAGGGACTAACAAGCCTAAAACCAATCGGAAGGCAGGATTTAGGAACGACAAAGACACAAGCCAATGAAAAAGATGGGCGGAGAGTGGGTGGAGCTTCCACAGAGCTTCCACTCCATGCTGAATACAGCCTGCCTCGCAAAGCGCGCAGCCCATACGCACTGCCGCTATAGACTCAACATAAAAAGTAGCTCACATATGCAAATCAAGGTTGTGTTAAACTTGTGAAGGCCAGCTGCATAGGTATGGGCGACTGCATACAGTTTTACGTGCTGCAGGCAGTGATTATGGTAATATGAGAGCAATCACCAGTACAACGGGCACCACCAGATCGTAAAGAGCCCCAGAAATAGCCAAAAGAACAGACCATATACTGATCTGTCAGAAAACTCCTTTGGGGTCTTCAGATTGCCTTACAGACCTGGTATCCTTTACCATAATATAGGACTTTTTATTGCAAGTCCTTGAAGAGTTTGCTGATGGCCTAAACCTTGTGCCAACCATCAGCAGGGTGACTGGCTCTACTTACATGCGCACTGAGGAGGTGTGATGGCTGTCATTCTGAGCCTGTCATCATTCTCCCACCTGTACAGTGTAGTAGGAGAACTGGAAAGGGCAGCACTTGTATTTGCAACGTAGCCCCAAGACCCCTTTCTCCATCCCTCGTTGGACATCTGAAGTCTAACTGACAGCAACGGCCATCTGTTGATGCGAGAAAACAAGGGGATGGGAGGGACAGAGTGGAACCTTGTGTAGCTTGACTCTGTTCACTGCTATCCTTGTGCCGACTTCTTAGCCCACAGAACCTGACAGATTCCTTATGAACTGCCGGTCACTGGTCTCCAGGATACCGAGACCCTGAATGTACATTTAGGGTATATTCTGAGCCTTCCTGCAGGCCCAGTGCCAGCGCTGCTGGGAGTCTCAGGAAATATCTCCAGCCAGCCCAATGTCATGTTGTCTTTGGCCTCCGACACCCACTGTCTCACCACAGCTGCTGTATCTGATGAGCAGCTGCCATTGGGAGTGATTAAATACTACAGAAATGAGGTAACTGTTTTAATGTGATACCGTTATTGTGTAGACCTAGCCAAAGGACAGTGGTGCATAATATAGGGTGAGAGGTAGAAATCGAGTAAACAAATGACTGGATGGTTAACTGGTTCCGATAGCAGAAATGAACTGTTACTGCATTGTGGAGTAATGTTCTTTAAAGATGTGCATCTACAGCTCTCTCTAAAACTGGAGCAGGGTTGTGGTTTTAAAATACAGGGATGTTGTGTGAGATCCCCGTTGCATAGATTGGGAAGGCTGTTTTTTTTGTTTTTACGCTTCTTCGTCTCCAGTCTGGTGATGTTGAGCCATTGGAGAGGGTAAAGCTATCAGCCATGTAGGTGGGGGTGCTAGAAGACATGGATTTTAGGTTGAGTCAAGCGCTGTTGTAAACTTAGAGTGGGCTTACACCCTGTCAGCTGTTTACCATTAGTTGGCTTCATTATTATTCTCACTTGCTTGCCTCTAATTCAATGGCTTGCCTTTTTTTTTCTTTTGTTTGTGCCTCCACTGGAATATTGTAACAGAGCAGTGGGAACCCTAATAAACCCTTGGAGGCTTGGGCAAATTATCAAATGTTAGGTAAAGATGCCTACAAGAGATTTTGTTCATGAACCGTAGTCAAGTTTAGTATACATTTGTTACTGATAAGTTGAGTCCTGAATAGTGACTCAATCTTGAACGAATCAACACATCAATGCCGTTATTCATGGAATGAGTATTCTAAATGTAGTTCAACAACACAGGTATTACCTATTTTTGGGAAACACAGTTTTAATGTGAAACAAGAGTATATAAAAGGGGGTACGTTTAAATACAATGAAACACCATGATGGAGGATACATAAAAGAACCTACAGATCTTGAGTGTGAACAAGCATTCCAACAATGCATACAATAGAGGATGAACCTGAAACAATAAAGAATAGATCCTCAGACAACTCAAATGTTTAAGGAATTGGATGTGGCATTCGACGTTTCGGTCTGTATTGGTCAGACCAGCTTCAGGATATATAGTTTGTTCATAAAACAAGTTCCTCTAATATGGTTGAATACTTAATTTCAACCAGAGTGATGAATTACTGACCACAGAGAAGGAATTACTGTAGGCTCCTATTTGGTTAAAGAAAATCTGCTGTCCATCAATACCCTGATGGAAAGAGACTCCTTACGAAGTCTGTCAGGGGGTAAAGTGATCTCCCAGAGAAGTCAGTACCCGTATCTGAAACTCAGTACAGCATTTGCCAATAATGTATATTGTCGATAAGCTTTCTCGAATTAGCAGAAGTCTGGAGAGTCTCCTGCAGTCAGACCGCCAAATACAATTAGTAAAAAAGACTTGTAGTTCAGAACAGTCCTAGGTACAACGACCAGCCGTATTTACGCCAGTGACAAAAGCCCTGACCAGTTCTTCTTCTATATCCATGATTGTTCTATGGATCGTCTTAATCTCTTGCTTTTCTTTTTTGTTCTAGTTCACGCAGTAACTCAAGCCTTGAGTGCATCCTATACTAGCCCACATCCGGAACTTCCCCTATTGATCTCCAGAAATTCCTCAAGCCATTTGTTCATATATTGAATATAATTTGAGTCCTGCAACAAGGCGCGTTCGAAGGTCCAGCTGCGTTCCAACTCCCCCTAACACATCTTTGTACCTCTAGGACCAAAGGGTTGGGGTCAGAAATCACTCACTGGAATTTCTTGATATGACAAATAGGAGAAGAGAGGATGACACCAAGAAATAATCTAACCGTGCTACAGCTCTATGCGGTGCCGAGTAATATATACTACCCGCGTCCTGTGGTTTCAGTTGCACCCAAGCATCTATAAAGCCATTATCCTCCATCATCTGGATTAGGGCCCTATGGACTTTTTTTCCAGCCTGTATATTTCCTTGGACCCCCCTTCTATTCCATTTATATTAAGTTTCCCACATACAATAATCGGTAAGGGCCATCTAGCTAATTCTGAGTTAAAAAAATTGAATATTTTGGGATCGTCCCCCGTTGACCCATAGATTGAGCATAACATAAAATTACATCCCTGTTCTTGACATTCAACGATTGCCCATCTACCACACCCATCAGTTAAGCAAGATTTAACACACAATCCCCCTCTTCTGAGCCAAAATTGCTACCCACTTGCGTCCTTGTCCCTTGTGTGGTATGTGCTATCGATTGAAACCCCAGCTGTTCTAGGAGGATCTTTTGCGACCCCCTCAGTATGGGTTTCCTGTATGCAAACTATATTGGCATGTAACGTTTTAAGATATTCCTTCACCATCCTACGTTTGGCAGCATCGTTCAACCTGCAGATATTAATTGGTGCTATATGCATAATGTATACGTAGTGCCACCTGTCCCCAATTTCCTAATCTTCCTTTTTCTGTCACTTGCTTCCACACGCTACCTTGTTAAACTTGTTAAAGACCCTCGCCTTCGACGCGGGCCTTTAACGCGGGAGCTGGCCTTTAATAGCCGGTATCGCCTGCTACGGCGGGCTATAAGGCTATAGTATATACTTGAGGCACAAACATTGTTACTTTCCTAATGAAGTTTCAGATTAACATTCTCTATGAGTACTTTGATGTACATGACCTCTATTATTGCCTTTGAACTTATCTTTTTTTTTTTATTTTGGGCTTAGCTTCATCAATGTTTTCTAATATAGTTCAGAAACAGTGAAACAAACTGTAATTTTATCAAATGCAAAAAATCTTAGCACTTGGCTATTTACTGGTAAGACAAATGAAGTAAATGTTGCGTTTCTTCAAAAGGGTGCCTTGTCATTAAGCAATATTGAAGTACGTAAAATAGTACTCCTGTAGTATACTTTACTTATTGTTATATGCCTTTATTAATTGGAATAAAATGTGAATATTCATGTAGTATTCATATATAGTACAAATAGAAAGGAGTATGCCCTCTTTGCATTTTTAGAGTTGGACATTTTGAGGCAGATTTACAAAGGCATGTAGGAGTACTTAAAGGAGTACAGCTGTAGTACTAGTTCCTATATTCATTTTGTTAATTGGACCCAAGGATTTTAGCTGGTTAGTAAGATAGTTTTCCTTGTTGTGCATACTTGCCTGACAATACCTGCAAAACTGTCCATTGTATAATTCCACTAGTGGACTTAAAGCTGTAATTATTTTTAAAAAGTGTTCTCTTTATTTTTTTATGTTGACAAGTATTTTAGCTACATCCAAACAGAAAAGCATGTGTCACTGAGGATACATACAACTATATTGTGTGTTGATAGTCCAGAAGTAACATCTATGAAATAGTAAATGTAATCATGTGTCCATTATGTGTATTTCTGTTTATCATATCTCTTAGGCTCTCAGCAAGTATCCTCCTCTAACTAATGACATCTCCTTCTGGCTGCCCAACGAGGGATTTTCCGAAAATGACTTCTATGAATTAGTGCGAAACATTGCAGGAGACTTGATTGAAAAGGTTGATCTTATTGACCAGTTTACCCATCCCACGTAAGTAAGACTTCAAAACATTCCTTTTAAAGAAGGTTTTGTTCACTCTTGATTAAATAGATATAAATTCTGGGGCTTGAACTAAATGAAGAAAACATAGAAGCAACAGATGTTATTCAGTTATTTTGATGTTTCCAATTTTGTACAGAGAGCCTTATTTAGAATTTTTCACACATGATATTCCGTCAAAACTTGGCCAATGTCCTGTCCACTGTAATTAGAGTGCCATGGTCTGTAATACACTTGTAATATGTAAGACAGGACATCTGCAACATTGTTGACACAGTAACCTGTCCAGCCAACCCAAACTAAGTACCAAAGACCTTTCTTTGACAATGGTGCCAGGAGGGTAAAACAAATTGCTTCCATTTTGATTCTTTAATTTCCTGGAATATTAATAACAAGTCATGAGGGTGTGTATTATGAGAAGAAAGTTGTATCATTTTGAACTTTTGCCCTTTCTTCACAATGTTGAACTGTAAAGTTGTGAAGGACTTTCATGTATCATAATGTCTAACCTGCGGAGGTAATTGACTATTCCTAGTGCACTAGTATTTGATCATTTTTAGGGTAATGTTTCAAACTCCTTATGCAAAAGCTTACAGCCACTTGTAATGAGAGGTTTGTTTTAGGACTTAACTGTTGTGGTGCATCTAATGAACTTCCTAGTATCCTAAAATCTAGGGGCTGTATTCACACATCTTTGCAAAGGAAAGTTGATACTGCACATGTGTTACAGTAGATGCGCTTATTTGTATAAACATTTACGGACAAGGAAATATATCAAGGCTGCCTTTCAAAAAGGATAAGTGTAATTTAAAAAATACCTTTAGATTTTCTTATCAGGAAGCCTTCCCCTACACTTCTACAAATTTTAGGTCTATAGCCCCCTTTTCTCACCCTGAGAACTGGCATCAATATAATCCAGTGCCTGAAAAATCACTGAACATCAACATATGCACCCAAAGTGGATCTCTCTCCTGAAGCACAAAACACCATATACTTGTTTTGTCTACTTTAGCTGTAACAGTATGTTCATTTAATCCCAGTAAAGGCTGACACAGTTTATTAGACTGAAATATAGTTCATTTGCACTGATTTAGTTTATTTAACTTAATAATAAATTCATTTTTGTTCTGCTAATTTTCACCATGCGCTTTATTTTGCCATCAGTTATCATGGGCAGTTCCAAGGTAATGATTAGAGCCATTTAGGCATGGTGCCTTTGGAAGTGATTTCATTATATCTTTCTAGAATCCTGCACAGTTTGGTACCCTACCGCTTTCATCAGTATGTTCAACATAAAACAAATTATGACTTGCTCATTTATTACTTACCCTCCTTTTATGAGGGCTGAACCTCTTTAAACTTTTCATTCTCATTGCATTTGCTGAACCCTCAGGGTTCTTCTACAGATGAACTTGTGCGTTTTAGTTTAATGGAAATTCTCTGTATTTTCTCAAGTTTTGCTCCCTTGTTTTCTATTATGGTGGCAACAGTACATGACATTGTAGTTCATTATGAATTATATAAAGGCTTTTCTTTTTATGCTACTGAATCAATGTGGGTGTTAACATTTTGTTGCATGTGCTTTATTTCACCAAGATTATTCTATGAGTAAATTTGCCCAAGCATCTACTCCACATTTTTTTCCTTTGTTAAAGACTATTAACTCTGAATGGTTTGCTTCGTATAATCTGCAAATGATTTGTGTAGTTCTTTTATGCCTTGACTAATGTGTTGTGACAAAGGTATGACTTTCCTACTTTAGATCTTCATGTTCACTACTGAACTCGGTGGTATTTCAATCATACCCGGTAGATTGTCAAAAGCTTCTCCATCAATGATGGCTAAGCAGTAATTTTATCAAAATTATCTATTCTGAGAGATCCACATCCAGGCCACATTTGCACCACTTGACCAAACTAAATGTTGATGTTTATCAGTAGCAAATCATTTGCTAAACTTAAGGTTGATAAAGTCAGTTGCATCACCTTTGCCCATAATTGACAGACCTTTCTTGAAAAAAAGGCAACTCGGTTCGTTTTCCATAATTTATATTTGAAAAACCTAAATTAGTTCATGCTTGCTAGATTACCTTCTTCCAGGTGCTTCCATGTGCTCCCAAGGAAATTATCAAAAATCCAGGCATACATTTTCTGTCATTTTGTTCAAGATTTTTGAACAGTGTTACCATAAATCTGCCAGTCTGCATGTCATTTGCTCATCAGCATTGCTCAGTTATCTTTAGAAAATCCCGTCTATGTGCTCTGCTAATACCCACTAACTTTGCAAAAAGACTCTTACGGTTCCAGGCCCAGTTGACTTGCATATGGGCACAACACCAATAGTCCTCACTTTAGGCATCACTTTTCTTTCAGAAAGATAACAATGCATCCAACTAGATTCCCCTAGATTGCCCATTAGCATTAGATATTAGGTCTCATATAAATAAACCACCATGGCCTGACAGAGATCAGTCATATGGCAAATATTTAAACACCAAGGTCTCCACTTAACATATCAGCCTCAGAACCTTTGAATATTAGAGGAGGAAAAGAGACTGTGTAAAGTCACAGGTCTGCTCCTAAATAGCGCCTTTTGAACCTTACAAAATGAATGCTATTTTATTCACAGCTTAATCTGCCATGTGTCTGTCGAAACCCCAAAACAGTGAGCTGACTAAGAACCAAACATAATTACCAAAGGTTTTTCCACATTGTGGAATTAATGACTTGATCGCTAATTATAGGCAGTCTTGACAATAACTTACTGGGTATAAATCTCTCTATAGAAGGCAGTATATTTCTGTCTGTGCATTCAAATAACCCCTCATTAATGGGTAAAATCCGAACAGGACCCACTCTCCTTCACTCCTCGCAGATAGCAGGCAATAGTTTGGCAATAAAAATATGTCTCCAGTTAAAAGACAGGCAACCTCTGCTGCTCTGTGCCCGCCTCCAAGCTTAGAGGACATCTAGTAGATGCGCAGATTATGTGGCTGAAAACCTCAGATTCTCACCCTCATTATTCCTGTCAACTCCTCAGAAAAAAATATGCAAATTTGACTACTTCAACTAGGGGCCCCAGCCTTCCTAGCTTCATTTTCCTCACATGTATGGAAAGGTATTCGCTATAGGTCAGATAGCCTTTTCCTATGACGTATGCTTGTCAGTCCATAATGTAAATTTTTTCCCATGCATAACAATATCAAGAAAAGGGAGGTAGACACCTTAGATGCTAAAGTAAAATGGCTACTAACTTTCCCCACCCTGTTACAACTCTTTTAACATTATATCCTTTTCATTAATTGACAAAAATCACACCACTTACATGCTCCATAATTATATTTCTAATTTCATACTGAATCAGGATGTGAGTTTATAATTGTGTTAGGACTGTCTATCCCATACCTATTCCTAACTTCCAAAATACTGGGAATAAAAATTCTTAACCATTTCTATTGATATGGACAAAATTTAGAAATTAACCTGCCATAGTCTTGTGTTGGTGTTTAATATTTTAATGTATAAACATGAACAATATATGTTTTCTGCCTCCGGTCCTTGTTGAACCTTGCATACTAGCAAATGAATATCCTGTTGTTTTCTGTTACCAGGAATTTTCACTTATAAGATGAGGCTGCTATTTTAATCATTCTCTGTCTAGTACTAGTCAGTCTCGCCACCCTTCCACCCTAGCCCCCCACCGCCTGATGGAGGTTCAGACCATCGCCTCTAAATTTCTAGATATTTTTCCAACTCTCACGACTGGAGATACCAAGGGCTTTATTTAGAGTTTAGCAGACAGAGTACTCTGCCAAAAAAAGTAGCGGCGTACCCTATCTACCAAACTTGTAATTCCCTGCTCTCTTTCGAATCTGGAAAATCGTATTGTTTCCGACAGTGGAACTAGCCGAAACCTTTCACTGACGGCCCAACTGACATGGGCTGTCGGTCAATGGAGGGTCTTCCTGTTTGAGCCTGTTAAGAGAAAGCCTGGCAATCCTGAACAGATTGTAATTAATGAATGCCAACATGCTAGGGAAAAAAAGCTTCCAGCACGTCATGACCATTCATTTTTTGGGAGTCTATTTTTGAAAAACAAAAAACTTTGCCTTGCACACTATTTACTTGGAGGAACAGGGTACAGCCCAACAGTTTGTTAAATTACGCCGTAAACTTCCTCTTTTGAAATGACAAATTCAGCTATTTATTGTCAGGCAGGAGAATACTCCATTTTTGTAGTCATGAACCATGCCATTAAAGAAACAAGAAAACGGCTTGGGCTTAAAATAGAAAAATGTATATGATTTCAGCTGTGATTAAGATGTTTTATCATGCACACTTACAAACAAACTGGCTTGCTACAGTTGTATCAGTAAACATTATGAGCCAAATTTACGACCATTGGCAATTTGTGAGTCGCAATTGCCAATGTACAACAGTGTCTGAGACACTGTTTGCGATTCCCAATGGGTTCACAAATTGCATGCCTCATGCATATTAATGAGGCTGTCGCAATTTGCGACCCCATTGGGAATGGCTGGCACTCCCCGGGATGGTGGCCTGCTGGGGTCAGCAGACCTCCATGTCTAGGGCTGCTTTTAAATAAAGCAGTTTTTTAAAAAAATGCAGCCCGTTATCCTTAAAGGACTGGGACACCTGCCTGCTCTGAAAAATGTTTGTGCACCCCTTCACAAAGGAGTAGGGGTCCCCTGCAAACCCCTTCCCGTTTGCTAATGATTTACCACCCTCTTGAACTACATTTGCGGTCGCAAAACATTCTTACATAGGGTTCAGACTTGCTATTAGGAAGGGACGCTTTTGGACGCCCCTTCCTAATTGCGAATCGCTAACCCTATTTTGAGAGTCGCTATTTAATTAGCGACTTGCAAAATAGGGTTACTACAAGGTCCACATGTTTTTTGCATGCGCAAACGGGTCTAAAACCAATTTGCGCATGCAAAAATCTGTCGTACAACTGGCTCTATGTCATTTATACTTCAGGTAAGTATAACTGTTGAATTTCAGTTTTCTCTTTTTTTTTTTAAGTTTAGGGGCCACATGTTTGAAACAGTTTTGCATTTGGAAACAGTGCAAAACGCAAAATGCGACCGTTTGCGAATGCAAAATAGCCTTTCATGATGTATGAAAGGCTTTGCAGTCTCAAATTTAGGTAATTACAATTTTTGTGGTTACCTAAAATTGATAATGCAAATAGGGTACCACAATTTGCAATTCTTTAATGTATGAACTATTTTCTAAATGTAAGTTGTGCATTTAGAAAAATGCAATTACCATTGATTTGAAGTCGATGGTAACCATGTGCAAACTTTGAAAATGCACAAAACTGCATTTTTCAAAGTGCCATGTGGCACACACATGTTCCTAGGGCATGTGTGCGCTTTACATGTGCACATTAATTTGTTTTAGCTGCTTCAGGGAGCCTTAGGGCCCCGGGCACCCTTGGCTTTGCATTCACTAGTTAGCAAATGCAAAACCATTTACACCTATGGGACTTTCAGCTCATTAGAACTAATGGAGTAATGTTATCTAACAGCGATTCACTGTTTACCGGATCAGTATTAGGTAATATTAAAGAATTGCAAAATCTTTGGCTATTCCTTACATATATAGCATCTTGTGATTACCAAATAGCGATTCCGTAAAAATTGCTATTTGGTAATCACAATATGCTAATTTGATACTTAGTTTTTTTAATTAGAACAGAAAAAAATAGGTAAAGTAGAAAATTGACATGTCGATTTACATATCAATAGCAATACCAATGAATTAAGCAGACATACTCAACAGTTATAAAAAGCATTTCATATTACAATTTTAAATGGCAACTTATAAGGAATCAGACTCCCACAGCCCTCATCTAAAACATCCTAACTAAACTTTTAATTAATAAATTACATTTAAATGGAATTAACAAATAAAGTGCAAAGTGCCAAGTGCTAATCATTTTGTTCTGAGTATGAATATAGGTATACCCATAATTCTACAAAGTGCTGCCTATATAATTTATTTTGAACTAATTCATAATCATCAGGCTTCACCTATGAACCCATAAGGGAAATAAGATCGCCAATTACCCCTAAATCTTACCACTGCTCCTATACGTTTGGCATAGGCCTCTTCAAGTCTACAAGTCCTGGTCATTTTATTAAACCAATGTTCAATTCTAGGTTGTAGACATGTTCTCCAGTTTTGTTGAACAAAATATAGCAAAAAATGCTAATTTGATACTTGTGGCCCTTTGTTTTTTATTATTAAAAGACCTACCTATAATTCCCCTTTAACATTTGGGTTTTTCAGTTAATTTCAAAGTTTTTATTTTAGGGTAAGATAAAATCTTACTAACTTACTTACCTATAACTCACTATAACCTTTGTTTTTTCAGTGAATTTCAATGTTTTTTCTCAACGTAAAGTTATATCTTGTTATGATACATCTGTGGCTAATCCCTAGCCTGTGGCTGTGCATGGCATTGACTGCAGTGGCCAGGCCCTGTACCCAAGCCTCCTGTCCCCAGCCAGAAGCCAGCACAGCCTCCTGTTCTCCTGTGGGACCAAAAATGTAAAAAATTCAAAAAGAAGAGTGTGGGAGAAGGTTCTGGGCATGGCATGGGATTGGCCATTAGCGGGTGTTTTTAAAAATTTTTTAAATTAACTTTATTGGCATTTAGATATCACAAGGACAGTAGTACAGTCAGATGTTGAGACATCAACACAGTCTCCCGTTTCTCTTTATCCCTCACAGCACAGCGTCTAGTCACATCATCCCCATCATCACAATATATTATCTGTACAAGTCAAGAAAACTGAATGAGGGGAGTTTGTGCGTCCATCTGCATATCTTCCATTACTGTCTTATGTACCACATATACTTTTTCAAAAATATACGTACATCATCCCAATCCTAACTTTGAGCCATTAGCGGGTGGTTAGTTGCAGTGCCTGGCCGACGGGAGGTTTGGCCACCTGCAGGAGGATTGGGCAGTAGCCTTGTTCACGGGTAGCTTAAATGTGTCTGGTCTTAATGCTGATTTTGGAATAAACACTAGATCATTAAGAATCCTGGAAGTGTGCCGGCACTCCCTTACTATTGCCATAGGAGGCCTGAGCAAACATTGGTTATCGATACTTAAGCAGATACACACACACATCAAAATATTTATATTTCCTTTGCAGCTGGTAAACACATTGGTAAAATGCCCTAGCTCTAGACTGGAGGCCAAGAGATCATAGGGACTGTTACAGCTTCATGGCTTGCTCCGACACATGTTGAACACTTCAGGTAGTTCTCTTGTGTAAGCGTAAAGCTTTGCAAATCTTCCCAATGTTCTATATGCACAGGGCTGTGCTCAATTACCTACTAGAGGCCACCATTCCCACCTGTGGAGTGTATACCTCTGTGGAGTGCTGTACACTGGTAGTTGCAAATATGGCATTTCACTCTTACGTTCCAGAATTTCAAGTCTTCCCCATTCCGGCTTGCGTCAAGCTCAAATCTCTTTTTATCATATAAAGAGGAATCTGCACCAGTTAGTCAGACCATCTAGCTGCAAAGCTCTCCCTCTCTGACTGCATTAGTGCCACCTGAAGTACCAGCATAATACAACATAAGGTCCCCAAGGCAAGAAAAGAGTAAGCAGATTGGCCTACTCCTTCTATGCTGCTAAACTGTGGAACAACTTCTCCTCATTGTAAACGGGCCCTCACTCCTAACCTAAAACTATCCACGTCTCCCATCAGCTCCCAACATATTTTTTATCTCCAGCTTAACTCTCCGGTCTTCACTCTTTAATATTTTTCATTTTGTTGTTCATTGCACCCTTATCATTCCCCAAGTGTTACTTCTGTAGCGCTAAACATACTCTCAGTCCTATGTAAGGCATTCCACTGGTGCCCCATCTTCACCAGTAAATTAGATAATACACAATACATTGATTGTGGGTATAAAGACTTGATGAATATAATGTTACAGATAGTAAATGAGAAAGCAAGCACATAGGACTTCAACCTTGCTTCTATTAAGCATGATTAGTGCATTGTCCCTTCAGGCAGTACTAATCATTCCACTGACATCTTTGTAATTATCTATCTACTATTAAATCAGAACATCTATTTGGCAACATTCCTATTGCATGCTGTAAACCACTGGAGTTTTGTTTTGTCCTTTCTTTGAGCTCTTCACAACTACCAGCCTGTTAGCTAGCAGATTTATAAAAGCCAAAATGCAATTTTTGTTTGTTGTTCTGAATTTCATATAAGAAATTGTTATTTACACCATTAAGGAAGATAGTTTGCTTCATGTTTGTTTCTTTTTTAAAACAACGGCAGAGTCAGCACAAGCAACGCAGGAGGTGAAGAGCTACAGTAAAGTGCCCTCTCCTAGAGACTCCCTGGTACCTGAGGAAGCACTTAAATCATTGTGCGGAGGCACAAGATTGACCTCCAAGGTGTTAAAGGACTAATACGTCGCTTTAAAGTTCACATACCACACGATCCTGAAGCCCACTGACCTATCTAGGCGACCAGGGCTGAAACATGTCGACCTTTTCACCTCACGAAAATTGATAGCGTGAGAATCTTAATAATTCTCGTAACGCATATCTACCAGATTTTCACAGTTAACTCGAATCCAGAACAATAAATACTGTAATCTGGCTGTCCGAGTTATTTTAATCTCACCACCACCACTTATCACTGGACACTACTGCTTTTAACCTTGGGTTACTACCTCCAGGTGGAGACTGCATACCAACTATCCCCGTGATTATGCAGACACGAGAGTAATTTAACGGAGAATCAAGATATACCGCTACCAGAAAAACATCTACTCACGTGCATGAGGGTTTTTTTACAAAGTGACATCCCACTTACCTGTAAAATCCAGGTTTGCAGGACAAGTGATCCTCCCCCCCCCAATTGATTGATGAGATTACATTTCAAGGAAACTGGATGGATCACATATCTTTTCCTTCTCCCCCCTCAATGATTGATGAGCATTCATAAACCAGTCAGCTGGTTTAATAATAACTTTTAATCTGGCATGTAAAGAAAATAATGTAGTAGCCATAAGCTTCCTAGCCGAATGGGCCCCAAGAAAGCATAATTTTCACATCTGGTCCTGCCACAAAATCCCACAACCAGGAGGGTGCCCAGATTCTGATAGTCCTCCAGGACCATTCAAATGGTGGAAGTACGCCATAGAAATAGAAATATGTAACCTAACATAACAGAATAATCTATGGCACTGAAGGGCATGACTTGAAGTAATCTGCAATTGTAGAATTTTTGTCCAATTTTAACACATAACAAACTATTGCAAATGTGAATACTTTTTTCCATTTAGAGATGTTACCAATAAACTGAACTGGTAGTAAAAATGAGTTATAATTGCACATTTTTAAATGTGTACTTTCCAGGTGAAGTGATGTAGCAATAAATATTGTGTCAGAATAATGCCATAAGTTGAACCTACTGAGTCGTCCATATTCAATTGTTCACCATCTGAAATGTTGTTGTGATTAAACTCAAGGTAAATGTTGTGCTTCTATATATCTAAAACACACCAGGCCTGTTTAGACCATTATGGTGTTGCATTATAGCATTAAAAAAGTTGCAATATCACTCAAGGACATTCATGTACTAACATTTAGCAAGACAACTATATTGGCAGGTACTTTTTTAGTGCTACGTATTGCCTTAATTTATATTGGAGAAGTAGGTTGATTTCTCCAACTTTAAAAGAGTGGCAGAAGTAATCTACATAATCTTTTGCCATTGAGGACATCAGAGGAAGTCATTTTATTACTTTTTACCCCTCTGTGATGATTTTGAGCATTTGTTTGAATATCTTACTTGGAAAGTCTCTGCTGCAGCATGTTCCTAAACAATGGCTACTAATGGGCACAAACTAACTGATATACTATCAGTGCTAAAGTCATACTACCTTTTAAAAGTTTAGCCCGCATATGTACGGTAAGCTCTTGATAGAAAGAAGTACTTCAAGTGGCCGTAGTGTGCAGGCGTCTCACCCCACTACTTTAAGGCAGTGCAAACGGAAAATAAAATGATAATAACTAAACGTTATTATCATTTTATTTTTAGTGTTGCAGTTGCACTGCAGCCAGCCAAGTTGTTAGGGCAGGCGGGGCCAGCCTCCCCTGAAGTCGAGGCCAGAGGAAGAGTGGTGGCTGTACCTTAAGTGCGCATGGCAGTTTGGCAGGCCGTCTCGGGCTGGCCAAACCATCATTCGCACTCTGCATGTTCTCCACAGACTGTATTATACAGCCTGGGAGGAGGACATGCACAGCCTCCAAACCTCTGCCTGAAAGCTGAACCAGGGCACTCAAACCAATCACAATGCTGTTGTAAGGCAGCGTTGTTATTGGTCAGGGGATTTGTGAGGCTGTGTTCTTCCTGGTTCCTGCATTGTAGGAGAGACGGCGGCTGGCGACACGACCCTCGGTAAGTTTTCTTTTCATTTTTTTTCTTTTCTTTCCTAACATCTCCACTAAGCCCCCTACCCAACCCCCGCCATACATTTACTGCCAGCCGTCACTAATAGATGGGACACATGGTAAAACCAAACATGTAGGCATACATTTTATTACACTAAGTCTTCATGTGCATTATTTTTTCACAGGTACAGTGTTAGTAAAATGATGTGTCTTTTCTTCCACACAGCACATAATCATTTGTTGATGAACAATGTTTTCAAAAGAATCTGGAGCATCTACATACTTTACTTTCTTGATAAATCTTTTCATTTTGTACAGCACTGGTATTAGACTTGTCAGCCCTAGGGTGGTCTTTCCCTAAACATTTTGCCTCACCTCCTCCATTTTTGCTGGACTTATTTATGTTGGCCTTAGGACTCTTTACCACTACTAACTAGTGCTAAAATGCTTGTGCTCACTCCCCTTAAACATGGTTACATTGGCTTATGCCCAATTGTCCTATTTAATTTCTTGTAAGTCCCTTTTAGAGTGGTATACTGTATACCCAGGGCCTGTAAATTAAATGCTACTAGAGGGCCTGCAGCATTACAGTGCCACCCACTTAAGTAGCACTTTAAAACATGCCCCAGTCCCGCCATTGCAGCCTGAATGCAGTTTTAAATTGCCATGTCGTCTTTCCAGTTAAACCCCCTTGCCTACCCTTAAACTCATCTTTAATTACATATACGTAAACCCTAAGGCTGGCCCTATATAGTCCAGAGGGCAGGGTTCTGTGTAATTTAAAGTTTGGACAAGTACTTTTATGTTTTACAAGTCCTGGTAGTCAAAAACACCTAAACTCGTTTTTCAGTACTGTCAGGCATACCCCTCCCATGGGATAACATTGGGGATTCCTGATTACATTTAATAAGCTGTAATTCCCAATTAGGAGCTGGTAGCTATGTCTTGTTTGGTGTCTTTCGAATTGTGGTGAAGGATAGAATGCCTGAATTAATCTCAGCCACTGGCATTTGCTCGGGACACATCCCAATGCATTGTTTTTTGCCCACCAGGCCACGTCAGTTTGGACCCAGCCATATGCAAATCAGTCTTGACCCTGTTCCTCATGGGAACAGTCCAGCCCGAACTGCCAGGCCAAGTCCTTTCCGAACCTAGGATCGGTTTCGCCCAAGTTAGATCTCTTCAGCCAGATATAGCTTTGTTCCATGAGCCGGGACCCACGTCTGGGCATACCAGGCGCTCTTAGGGCAGCAAATGCAAAAACAATAAGGTGATGGATGGAATTTTTGAATTAATCTCAGTAATTGGCAATCATTCAGGCTGCATCCTAATTTATCATTGTTTGCCCACTATGCCACCTCAGTTTTGACCCAGCCATATGCAAATCAGTCTTGACCATGGTCCTCATGGAAACAGTTCAGCCCAAACTGCCAGGCCAATTCCTCTGTGAACCGGAACAGAAGCATTCTAGGACTGGTTTTGCCCCATTAGGGCTTTGCAACCAGGAAAAGCTTGGTTCCAGTGATGGTTCCAACGATTCATATCATGGGGTATGCTTCATTTTACTGCTATACTTAAAAATAATGGTGTCATACAAGTTATACAAGTCTCTAATTTAAGCATAAAAAAGCTCAAAATGCTTGTGAACATTTTCTTTCTGCTTCGATGAAGCACTTGGGGCCAATTATGAGCCTAGCGGTCCACGGACAGCCAGACTCATGGGGGCGCGGCAATGGCGGTCTCACGACTCTCCTTTTATAATTAGGGCGGTCGGACTGCCATTGCCCCCCCCCTGCAGCCGCCAGGAAACCGCCATTCCCTGGCGGGGTTGCGGCAGTCAGGAGGCCGCATTATGCTTGGCTGGACCGCACCTGTCCCACCAAGCATATTACGGGTTGCGTCTCCGCCGGAGGTGTAATGGAGGTTTTTACTGCATGAACACTGTGGGAAAGAGGAAACAAAGGGGGTCCTGCAGGGACCCTGTGCCGCTTCTGCATGAGGATGCATGCAGGGGGGCACATTATGTGACCCTCCTTTATACATGTACCCTAGTTTCTGACGGCATGGACTTAACAGTCCATGTCGTGTAGGAACTGTTTTTGGCATTCCCATTTCCCTGCCCATTTTCAGGGCACCGCTGTGGGAAAGTAACAAAAATCCACCCGGATACAAGAAACTCTTAACCTGGCAGGTGGCCAGACCACGGGTTTGGTGGTGTAGCGGCGGGGCAGACCCGCTGCATCCCTGCTAAACTTGTAGTCAGACCCTTTTTACCTTAAAAGGTTGCGACTTTAGTGAACAAAGCATCTAATCATCACACAACTAGTTTCTTCTAATCAGTTTAGAAAGCGATCTTGTTTGATCCTATTTGAATCATAGAAGGTGACAATGACCTTAGCCCAAGCGTGTGTGACCTCATGCACAATAATGACCTAGACTGTCTACTCTACAAATTTCTCAATGACCATTATTTATTGACATTCTTTTCTCCAGTTTAAAGTTACTCGCTGCATTGTCAGTCCACCCACAGCTGCTTTTTATATACTGTCAATCAATCAGGAGTTTGTTAAAGCGCGACTACTCACCCGTGAGGGTCTCAAGGCGCTAGGGGTGGGGGGGGAGGAGGGGGGGGGGTGCAGGTTCCATTCCATCAAGGAGGGGGTCTGTCGAAGAGCCAGGTTTTGAGGTTTCTTGCGAAGATGGGGAGCGATGTTGTCTGTCTGAGGTGGAGCGGAAGAGCGTTCCATGCTTTGGCCGCGAGGAAGGAGAAGGAACGGCCTCCCGATCTGGTCTTTCTGGTGCGAGGGACCACAGCGTAGGAAAGCTGGGCTGATCGTAGGGTCCTTTGGGGTGCGTGGAATTTGAGTCGGCTGTTCAGGTATGCTGGTCCGGTGCCGTGGAGGGCCTTGTGTGCGTGGGTGAGCATCTTAAAGGTGATTCTCGCCTCGACGGGGAGCCAGTGGAGTGTGCGCAGGTGCTGGGAGATGTGGCAGTGTTTTGGCAGGTTGAGGACCAGTCTTGCGGCGGCGTTCTGGATGTTCTGTAGCTTGCGGATGAGGTTTTTGTTTATTCCGGCGTAGAGTGAGTTGCCGTAGTCGAGTCTGCTGGTGACCAGGGCGTGAGTGACTGTCTTTCGGTGTTCGAGGGGGATCCATTTGAAGGTCTTACGAAAGAGGCGGAGGGTGTGGAAGCAGGAAGATGAGACAGAGTTGATCTGGCGGTCCGTTTTGAGCTCAGAGTCCAGGATGATTCCCAGGTTGCGTGTGTGGTCTGTGGGGGTTGGCGGGTTTCCGAGGGCGGTGGGCCACCAGGTGTCGCTCCAGGCGTCGGGGTTTGGATCCATGATGAGTACTTCTGTTTTGTTGGTGTTTAGTTGTAGGCAGCTGTTTTTCATCCATTTGGCGACGGCTTCCATGCCTTCTCGAAAGATGCGTCTGGTGGTGTTGGGCTCGTTGGATAGGGAGAGGATGAGCTGGGTGTCGTCTGCGTATGACACAATGTTGAGTCCGTAGGTTCTGACGATGGGGGCAAGTGGAGCCATGTATACGTTGAAGAGCGTCGGGCTGAGGGAGGAGCCCTGGGGGACTCCGCAGGTGGTAGGTGTGGGGTCCGAGAGGAAAGGGGGGAGTCTGACCCGCTGCGTCCTGCCGGAGAGGAAGGAGCAGATCTAGTTGAGGGCCTTGTCCTGTTTTCCTGCATCGTAGAATCTGCGAATTAGGGTGCGGTGGGAGAATGTGTCGAACACCGCTGATAGGTCGAGGAGGATGAGGGCTACTGTTTCTCCTTTGTCCAGTAAGGTGCGGATGTCGTCTGTTGTGGCGAGGAGGGCGGTTTCCGTACTGTGGTTTTTTCTGAAGCCGGATTGGGAGGAGTCGAGGATGTTGTGTTCTTCAACGAATGTGGCGAGTTGGCTGTTGATGGCTTTCTCGATGACTTTCACTGGGAACGGGAGCAGGGAGATGGGTCTGTAGTTTTTGAGGTCGGTGGGGTCCGCTGAGGGTTTCTTCAGGAGGGGGTTGACCTCGGCGTGTTTCCAGTTGTCGGGGAACGAGGCGGTCGCCAGGGAGCGGTTGATGGTGTGGCAGAGCATGGGTGCGATGGTGTTGGCGGCTCTGTTTAAGATGTGGTGGGGGCAGGGGTCCGTGGGGGCCCCTGAGTGGATTGACTTCATTGTCTTCAGTGTGTCTTCGGTGGTGAGGGCTGTCCAGTCATCAATCGCTGGTTTCCGGGTGTCGGGGGTGGTTGGTGAGGGTTCAGTGTGTTGGTTGTCTTCATCGAAGTTGTCGTAGATGCTCTTGATTTTGTGGTGGAAAAAGATGCTGAGTTTGTCGCAGAGGTCTTGTGAGGGAGGGATGTTGGTAGACTCGCTGGTGGGTTGGGCGAACTCCTTGATGATGCTGAAGAGTTCCTTGCTGTTGTGTGCGTGGGTGGAGATTCTGTCTTCAATCGCTTTTTTCCTCGTTTCTCTGATGAGTTGATGGTGGGCGTTGGTAGCGGCTCTGAAGTTGTTGTGGGCTTCTGTGGATTTGGTGTTTCTCCAGGTCTTTTCGAGGCGGCGGCATGTGCGCCTGGACTCTCGAAGTTGGGTGGTAAACCATCTGGCTTTCTTGGCACGGGTATTGTTGTTTTTCTTGAGGGGGGCTATGGTGTTGGTGCTGTCCGAGATCCATCTATGCAGGGTTCGGGCTGCGGTGTTGGGGTCGTCGTTTTCCGCGATGGTTGGGGTGGAGTTGTTGAGTGAGGAGGTGAGCTGGTCATCGGTGATTTTGGTCCAGTTTCTTTGTGGAAGCAGGTGCTGGTGTCTGTGGATGGTGGGTGTTCTGAAGGTGAAGTGGACGCAACGATGGTCGGTCCATGGGAGTTCAGTGGTGTGGCTGAAGGTGATGGAGTTTCCTGTAGTGAAGAGGGGGTCGAGGGTGTGTCCTGCTGAGTGCGTGGGCTCGGTCACGATCTGGCGGAGTCCAATGTTGTGGAGGTTGTCCAGGAGGCATGTGGTGTTGGGGTCCAGTTGATTGTCGAGGTGGAAGTTGAGGTCTCCCAGCAGGGTGTAGTTGGTGGATGCGATGGCCTGCGGGGAGATAATGTCCGTGAAGGAGTTGGCGAAGGGTCCGTGGGGTCCAGGGGTCTGTAGATGAGGGTTCCTCGGAGGGCGGCGGTGGGGCTGGCCAGTATCTTGAAGTGAAGGTGTTCCATCAGTTTTGTGGACTCGTCAGGGACAGCCAGACTCATGGGGGCGCGGCAATGGCGGTCTCACGACTCTCCTTTTATAATTAGGGCGGTCGGACTGCCATTGCCCCCCCTGCAGCCGCCAGGAAACCGCCATTCCCTGGCGGGGTTGCGGCAGTCAGGAGGCCGCATTATGCTTGGCTGGACCGCACCTGTCCCACCAAGCATATTACGGGTTGCGTCTCCGCCGGAGGTGTAATGGAGGATTTTTACTCCATGAACACTGTGGGAAAGAGGAAACAAAGGGGGTCCTGCAGGGACCCTGTGCCGCTTCTGCATGAGGATGCATGCAGGGGGGCACATTATGTGACCCTCCTTTATACATGTACCCTAGTTTCTGACGGCATGGACTTAACAGTCCATGTCGTGTAGGAACTGTTTTTGGCATTCCCATTTCCCTGCCCGTTTTCAGGGCACCGCTGTGGGAAAGTAACAAAAATCCACCCGGATACAAGAAACTCTTAACCTGGCAAGCGGCCAGACCACGGGTTTGGTGGTGTAGCGGCGGGGCGGACCCGCTGCATCCCTGCTAAACTTGTAGTCAGACCCTTTTTACCTTAAAAGGTTGCGACTTTAGTGAACAAAGCATCTAATCATCACACAACTAGTTTCTTCTAATCAGTTTAGAAAGCGATCTTGTTTGATCCTATTTGAATCATAGAAGGTGACAATGACCTTAGCCCAAGCTTGTGTGACCTCGTGCACAATAATGACCTAGACTGTCTACTCTACAAATTTCTCAATGACCATTATTTATTGACATTCTTTTCTCCAGTTTAAAGTTACTCGCTGCATTGTCAGTCCACCCACAGCTGCTTTTTATATACTCAATCAATCAGGAGTTTGTTAAAGCGCGACTACTCACCCGTGAGGGTCTCAAGGCGCTAGGGGTGGGGTGCAGGTTCCATTCCATCAAGGAGGGGGTCTGTCGAAGAGCCTGGTTTTGAGGTTTCTTGCGAAGATGGGGAGTGATGTTGTCTGTCTGAGGTCGAGCGGAAGGGCGTTCCATGCTTTGGCCGCGAGGAAGGAGAAGGAACGGCCTCCCGATCTGGTCTTTCTGGTGCGAGGGACCACAGCGTAGGAAAGCTGGGCTGACCGTAGGGTCTTTTGGGGTGCGTGGAATTTGAGTCGGCTGTTCAGGTATGCTGGTCTGGTGCCGTGGAGGGCCTTGTGTGTGTGGGTGAGCATCTTAAAGATGATTCTCGCCTCGACGAGGAGCCAGTAGAGTGTGCGCAGGTGCTGGGAGATGTGGCAGTGTTGTGGCAGGTTGAGGACTAGTCTTGCGGCGGCGTTCTGGATGTTCTGTAGCTTGCGGATGAGGTTTTTGTTTATTCCGGCATAGAGTGCGTTGCCGTAGTCTAGTCTGCTGGTGACCAGGGCGTGAGTGACTGTCTTTCGGTGTTCGAGGGGGATCCATTTGAAGGTCTTACGAAGGAGGCGGAGGGTGTGGAAGCAGGAAGATGAGACAGAGTTGATCTGGCAGTCCATTTTGAGCTCGGAGTCCAGGATGATTCCCAGGTTGCGTGCGTGGTCTGTGGGGGTTGGCGGGTTTCCGAGGGCGGTGGGCCACCAGGTGTCGCTCCAGGCATCGGGGTTTGGATCCATGATGAGTACTTCTGTTTTGTTGGTGTTTAGTTGTAGGCAGCTGTTTTTCATCCATTTGGCGACGGCTTCCATGTCTTCTCGAAAGTTGCGTCTGGCGGTCTTGGGCTTGTTGGATAGGGAGAGGATGAGCTGGGTGTCGTCTGCGTATGACACGATGTTGAGTCCGTAGGTTCTGACGATGGGGGCAAGTGGAGCCATGTATACGTTGAAGAGCATCGGGCTGAGGGAGGAGCCCTGGGGGACTCCGCAGGTGGTAGGTGTGGGGTCCGTGAGGAAAGGGGGGAATCTGACCCGCTGCGTCCTCCCGGAGAGGAAGGAGCAGATCCAGTTGAGGGCCTTGTCCTGGATTCCTGCATCGTAGAATCTGCGTATTAGGGTGCGGTGGGAGACTGTGTCGAACACCGCTGATAGGTCGAGGAGGATGAGGGCTACTGTTTCTCCTTTGTCCAGTAAGGTGCGGATGTCGTCTGTTGCGGCGAGGAGGGCGGTTTCCGTTCAGTGGTTTTTTCTGAAGCCGGATTGGGAGGAGTCGAGGATGTTGTGTTCTTCAATGAATGTGGCGAGTTGGCTGTTGATGGCTTTCTCGATGACTTTCGCTGGGAACGGGAGCAGGGAGATGGGTCTGTAGTTTTTGAGGTCGGTGGGGTCCGCTGAGGGTTTCTTCAGGAGGGGGTTGACCTCGGCGTGTTTCCAGTTGTCGGGGAACGAGGCGGTCGCCAGGGAGCGGTTGATGGTGTGGCAGAGCATGGGTGCGATGGTGTGGCGGCTCTGTTTAAGATGTGGTGGGGGCAGGGGTCCGTGGGGGCCCCTGAGTGGATTGACTTCATTGTCTTCAGTGTGTCTTCGGTGGTGAGGGCTGTCCAGTCATCAATCGCTGGTTTCCGGGTGTCGGGGGTGGTTGGTGAGGGTTCAGTGTGTTGGTTGTCTTCATCGAAGTTGTCGTAGATGCTCTTGATTTTGTGGTGGAAAAAGATGCTGAGTTTGTCGCAGAGGTCTTGTGAGGGAGGGATGTTGGTAGACTCGCTGGTGGGTTGGGCGAACTCCTTGATGATGCTGAAGAGTTCCTTGCTGTTGTGTGCGTGGGTGGAGATTCTGTCTTCAATCGCTTTTTTCCTCGTTTCTCTGATGAGTTGATGGTGGGCGTTGGTAGCGGCTCTGAAGTTGTTGTGGGCTTCTGTGGATTTGGTGTTTCTCCAGGTCTTTTCGAGGCGGCGGCATGTGCGCCTGGACTCTCGAAGTTGGGTGGTAAACCATCTGGCTTTCTTGGCACGGGTATTGTTGTTTTTCTTGAGGGGGGCTATGGTGTTGGTGCTGTCCGAGATCCATCTATGCAGGGTTCGGGCTGCGGTGTTGGGGTCGTCGTTTTCCGCGATGGTTGGGGTGGAGTTGTTGAGTGAGGAGGTGAGCTGGTCATCGGTGATTTTGGTCCAGTTTCTTTGTGGAAGCAGGTGCTGGTGTCTGTGGATGGTGGGTGTTCTGAAGGTGAAGTGGACGCAACAATGGTCGGTCCATGGGAGTTCAGTGGTGTGGCTGAAGGTGATGGAGTTTCCTGTAGTGAAGAGGGGGTCGAGGGTGTGTCCTGCTGAGTGCGTGGGCTCGGTCACGATCTGGCGGAGTCCAATGTTGTGGAGGTTGTCCAGGAGGCATGTGGTGTTGGGGTCCAGTTGATTGTCGAGGTGGAAGTTGAGGTCTCCCAGCAGGGTGTAGTTGGTGGATGCGATGGCCTGCGGGGAGATAATGTCCGTGAAGGAGTTGGCGAAGGGTCCGTGGGGTCCAGGGGTCTGTAGATGAGGGTTCCTCGGAGGGCGGCGGTGGGGCTGGCCAGTATCTTGAAGTGAAGGTGTTCCATCAGTTTTGTGGACTCGTCAGGGACAGCCAGACTCATGGGGGCGCGGCAATGGCGGTCTCACGACTCTCCTTTTATAATTAGGGCGGTCGGACTGCCATTGCCCCCCCTGCAGCCGCCAGGAAACCGCCATTCCCTGGCGGGGTTGCGGCAGTCAGGAGGCCGCATTATGCTTGGCTGGACCGCACCTGTCCCACCAAGCATATTACGGGTTGCGTCTCCGCCGGAGGTGTAATGGAGGATTTTTACTCCATGAACACTGTGGGAAAGAGGAAACAAAGGGGGTCCTGCAGGGACCCTGTGCCGCTTCTGCATGAGGATGCATGCAGGGGGGCACATTATGTGACCCTCCTTTATACATGTACCCTAGTTTCTGACGGCATGGACTTAACAGTCCATGTCGTGTAGGAACTGTTTTTGGCATTCCCATTTCCCTGCCCGTTTTCAGGGCACCGCTGTGGGAAAGTAACAAAAATCCACCCGGATACAAGAAACTCTTAACCTGGCAAGCGGCCAGACCACGGGTTTGGTGGTGTAGCGGCGGGGCGGACCCGCTGCATCCCTGCTAAACTTGTAGTCAGACCCTTTTTACCTTAAAAGGTTGCGACTTTAGTGAACAAAGCATCTAATCATCACACAACTAGTTTCTTCTAATCAGTTTAGAAAGCGATCTTGTTTGATCCTATTTGAATCATAGAAGGTGACAATGACCTTAGCCCAAGCTTGTGTGACCTCGTGCACAATAATGACCTAGACTGTCTACTCTACAAATTTCTCAATGACCATTATTTATTGACATTCTTTTCTCCAGTTTAAAGTTACTCGCTGCATTGTCAGTCCACCCACAGCTGCTTTTTATATACTCAATCAATCAGGAGTTTGTTAAAGCGCGACTACTCACCCGTGAGGGTCTCAAGGCGCTAGGGGTGGGGTGCAGGTTCCATTCCATCAAGGAGGGGGTCTGTCGAAGAGCCTGGTTTTGAGGTTTCTTGCGAAGATGGGGAGTGATGTTGTCTGTCTGATGTCGAGCGGAAGGGCGTTCCATGCTTTGGCCGCGAGGAAGGAGAAGGAACGGCCTCCCGATCTGGTCTTTCTGGTGCGAGGGACCACAGCGTAGGAAAGCTGGGCTGATCGTAGGGTCTTTTGGGGTGCGTGGAATTTGAGTCGGCTGTTCAGGTATGCTGGTCTGGTGCCGTGGAGGGCCTTGTGTGTGTGGGTGAGCATCTTAAAGATGATTCTCGCCTCGACGAGGAGCCAGTAGAGTGTGCGCAGGTGCTGGGAGATGTGGCAGTGTTGTGGCAGGTTGAGGACTAGTCTTGCGGCGGCGTTCTGGATGTTCTGTAGCTTGCGGATGAGGTTTTTGTTTATTCCGGCATAGAGTGCGTTGCCGTAGTCTAGTCTGCTGGTGACCAGGGCGTGAGTGACTGTCTTTCGGTGTTCGAGGGGGATCCATTTGAAGGTCTTACGAAGGAGGCGGAGGGTGTGGAAGCAGGAAGATGAGACAGAGTTGATCTGGCAGTCCATTTTGAGCTCGGAGTCCAGGATGATTCCCAGGTTGCGTGCGTGGTCTGTGGGGGTTGGCGGGTTTCCGAGGGCGGTGGGCCACCAGGTGTCGCTCCAGGCATCGGGGTTTGGATCCATGATGAGTACTTCTGTTTTGTTGGTGTTTAGTTGTAGGCAGCTGTTTTTCATCCATTTGGCGACGGCTTCCATGTCTTCTCGAAAGTTGCGTCTGGCGGTCTTGGGCTTGTTGGATAGGGAGAGGATGAGCTGGGTGTCGTCTGCGTATGACACGATGTTGAGTCCGTAGGTTCTGACGATGGGGGCAAGTGGAGCCATGTATACGTTGAAGAGCATCGGGCTGAGGGAGGAGCCCTGGGGGACTCCGCAGGTGGTAGGTGTGGGGTCCGTGAGGAAAGGGGGGAATCTGACCCGCTGCGTCCTCCCGGAGAGGAAGGAGCAGATCCAGTTGAGGGCCTTGTCCTGGATTCCTGCATCGTAGAATCTGCGTATTAGGGTGCGGTGGGAGACTGTGTCGAACACCGCTGATAGGTCGAGGAGGATGAGGGCTACTGTTTCTCCTTTGTCCAGTAAGGTGCGGATGTCGTCTGTTGCGGCGAGGAGGGCGGTTTCCGTTCAGTGGTTTTTTCTGAAGCCGGATTGGGAGGAGTCGAGGATGTTGTGTTCTTCAATGAATGTGGCGAGTTGGCTGTTGATGGCTTTCTCGATGACTTTCGCTGG
Source organism: Lissotriton vulgaris (assembly GCF_964263255.1). Lineage (NCBI taxonomy): Eukaryota > Metazoa > Chordata > Amphibia > Caudata > Salamandridae > Lissotriton > Lissotriton vulgaris. Next base: position 732,621,299 of record NC_141691.1, on the reverse strand, counting down.
GAACGGGAGCAGGGAGATGGGTCTGTAGTTTTTGAGGTCGGTGGGGTCCGCTGAGGGTTTCTTCAGGAGGGGGTTGACCTCGGCGTGTTTCCAGTTGTCGGGGAACGAGGCGGTCGCCAGGGAGCGGTTGATGGTGTGGCAGAGCATGGGTGCGATGGTGTTGGCGGCTCTGTTTAAGATGTGGTGGGGGCAGGGGTCCGTGGGGGCCCCTGAGTGGATTGACTTCATTGTCTTCAGTGTGTCTTCGGTGGTGAGGGCTGTCCAGTCATCAATCGCTGGTTTCCGGGTGTCGGGGGTGGTTGGTGAGGGTTCAGTGTGTTGGTTGTCTTCGTCAAAGTTGTCGTAGATGCTCTTGATTTTGTGGTGGAAAAAGATGCTGAGTTTGTCGCAGAGGTCTTGTGAGGGAGGGATGTTGGTAGACTCGCTGGTGGGTTGGGCGAACTCCTTGATGATGCTGAAGAGTTCCTTGCTGTTGTGTGCGTGGGTGGAGATTCTGTCTTCAATCGCTTTTTTCCTCGTTTCTCTGATGAGTTGATGGTGGGCGTTGGTAGCGGCTCTGAAGTTGTTGTGGGTTTCTGTGGATTTGGTGTTTCTCCAGGTCTTTTCGAGGCGGCGGCATGTGCGCCTGGACTCTCGAGGTTCGGTGGTAAACCATCTGGCTTTCTTGGCACGGGTATTGTTGTTTTTCTTGAGGGGGGCTATGGTGTTGGTGCTGTCCGAGATCCATCTATGCAGGGTTCGGGCTGCGGTGTTGGGGTCGTCGTTTTCCGCGATGGTTGGGGTGGAGTTGTTGAGTGAGGAGGTGAGCTGGTCATCGGTGATTTTGGTCCAGTTTCTTTGTGGAAGCAGGTGCTGGTGTCTGTGGATGGTGGGTGTTCTGAAGGTGAAGTGGACGCAACGATGGTCGGTCCATGGGAGTTCAGTGGTGTGGCTGAAGGTGATGGAGTTTCCTGTAGTGAAGAGGGGGTCGAGGGTGTGTCCTGCTGAGTGCGTGGGCTCGGTCACGATCTGGCGGAGTCCAATGTTGTGGAGGTTGTCCAGGAGGCATGTGGTGTTGGGGTCCAGTTGATTGTCGAGGTGGAAGTTGAGGTCTCCCAGCAGGGTGTAGTTGGTGGATGCGATGGCCTGCGGGGAGGTAATGTCCGTGATGGAGTTGGCGAAGGGTCCGCGGGGTCCAGGGGTCTGTAGATGAGGGTTACTTGGAGGGCAGCGGTGGGGCTGGCCAGTATCTTGAAGTGAAGGTGTTCCATCAGTTTTGTGGACTCTTCAGGGAGTGTGCTCAGGCGGAGGCTGGATTTGTGGACGATGGCGATTCCTCCTCCTGGGTGGGTGGGGCGGTCCTTCCTGGAGATCTTGTATCCTTGAGGGATGGTGATGGCGATGTCCGGTCCCGAGGTGGTGTTGGTCCAGGTTTCGGTGAAGAATGCTACATCTGGGGTGGTGCTGTCGAGGAGGTCCCAGATTTCTGTGGCGTGTTTGTGGAGGGATCGGACGTTAAGGAGGATGCATTGCAGGGTCTTCGGTTCGGTTGTGTTCTTGTGGACGGGTTGTGCTGGATCCGTGTTCTTGGCGGTGCTGCAGGTGTGCCGGCAGTGGTGACAGCTGAAGGGTCCATGGGTGTCGGCTGGTGATGCTATCTTGCAGTTGTTGTTGCAGCCTGGGTTGAGTGCGTGGAGTGCTGCTGGGTTGTAGCATTGGCGGGGCGGAGGTCCAGGGTTTCTGGTGCTGGTCGCGGACGGGTCGCAGACGGGCGCAGACCTGCTTGTCTTTGACGCACCTTCGGTGCACCAGTAGCGCGCCCGCGGCCGCGCAACAGTGGCCGCCATTAAGTAGGGGTCGGGGAGGGCTGGACAGCTGGGAGGCGGGAGCGGGGAGGGGAGCTGGATTGGTCCGGTCGCGCTGGGGGGGGGAGGGGCCGCGGGGGCAGCAGCGGCGGGGAAAGGTAAAGGGAGGAAAGAAGGGATAAAGAAAAAAGGGAAAATAAGCAGAAATAAGGCACAAAAGAGCAGAGATGCAGAAAAGAGCAGAAAGGTGAAAGATAGAAAGGGTAGAAAAACGAGTGAAGGAGCAGAGGGAGAGAAAGGGAAAATGGGCAGAAATAAGGCACAAAAGAGCAGAGGTGCAGAAAGGTGAAAGATAGAAAGGGGAGAAAAACGAGTGAAAACGAGTAAAGGAGCAGAGGGAGAGAAAGGGAAAATGGGCAGAAATAAGGCGCAAAAGAGCAGAGGTGCAGAACGGTGAAAGACAGAAAGGGGAGAAAAACGAGTGAAGGAGCAGAAAGAAAGAAAGGAGACAGAGGTCCACTGGACCATCAGGGATGAGGCGCAGGGAAACCTGCGGGTGGAGGAGGGCCTCGATCACCAACACTCAAGAGTGCAGGGGCAGCGTTACCTCACTTAATGGTGGAGCTGCGAGGGTGGGAGAGCAATTTCACTGACAATGAGTCAGTGGTCTTGCTCGCCTGTCCCCGCAGTGGCCGCCATTAAGTAGGGGTCGGGGAGGGCTGGACAGCTGGGAGGCGGGAGTGGGGAGGGGAGCTGGATTGGGCCGGTCGCGCTGGGGGGGGAGGCGCCGCGGGGGCAGCAGCGGCGGGGAAAGGTAAAGGGAGGAAAGAAGGGATAAAGAGAAAATAAGCAGAAATAAGGCACAAAAGAGCAGAGATGCAGAAAGGTGAAAGATAGAAAGGGTAGAAAAACGAGTGAAAACGAGTGAAGGAGCAGAGGGAGAGAAAGGGAAAATGGGCAGAAATAAGGCACAAAAGAGCAGAGGTGCAGAAAGGTGAAAGATAGAAAGGGGAGAAAAACGAGTGAAAACGAGTGAAGGAGCAGAGGGAGAGAAAGGGAAAATGGGCAGAAATAAGGCGCAAAATAGCAAAGGTGCAGAAAGGTGAAAGATAGAAAGGGGAGAAAAACGAGTGAAGGAGCAGAAAGAAAGAAAGGAGACAGAGGTCCACCTGACCACCAGGGATGAGGCGCAGGGAAACCTGCGGGTGGAGGAGGGCCTCGATCACCAACACTCAAGAGTGCAGGGGCACCTCACTTAATGGTGGAGCTGCGAGGGTGGGAGAGCAATTTCACTGACAATGAGTCAGTGGTCTTGCTCGCCTGTCCCCGCAGTGGCCGCCATTAAGTAGGGGTCGGGGAGGGCTGGACAGCTGGGAGGCGGGAGCGGGGAGGGGAGCTGGATTGGGCCGATCGCGCTGGGGGGGGAGGGGCCGCAGGGGCAACAGCGGCGGGGAAAGGTAAAGGGAGGAAAGAAGGGATAAAGAAAAAAGGGAAAATAAGCAGAAATAAGGCACTAAAGAAAAGAGCAGAAAGGTAAAAGATAGAAAGGGTAGAAAAACGAGTGAAAACGAGTGAAGGAGCAGAGGGAGAGAAAGGGAAAATGGGCAGAAATAAGGCGCAAAAGAGCAGAGGTGCAGAAAGGTGAAAGATAGAAAGGGGAGAAAAACGAGTGAAGGAGCAGAAAGAAAGAAAGGAGACAGAGGTCCACTGGACCACCAGGGATGAGGCGCAGGGAAACCTGCGGGTGGAGGAGGGCCTCGATCACCAACACTCAAGAGTGCAGGGGCAGGGGCACCTCACTTAATGGTGGAGCTGCGAGGGTGGGAGAACAATTTCACTGACAATGAGTCAGTGGTCTTGCTCCTGTGATATAGCCTTCTTTTGTTTTGCTTTACCACCTCACTTTGTGGGTTCCTTTCTCGCTTCACTGCCTTAAGATTCAGTTTGGAGTTAAACGTTTGTTTCAATGAACCATAGCTGGCATAATGTACCCTATTCTATGAGCTGGAGGAAATCTTGCATATCTGGGTAGGGGTGGAGATCTCATGTCACCACAACCAAAAGTACACAGAGAGGCTCTTTGAGATAGCCCCTTTCAGCTATTGGCTTATTTGGGTCACCCTCCTTCAGCCATTGCATGTGTACAGTGGCCTTGTGAAGCAACTTGGTTTCAGCCATCCACTGACCATTTTACCCATTGATCAAACCCCGCATTCATATTAATCGCTATTTCTGCTCGCCAGGTACTTATATGGCCATTCATCAACAAATGCACTTCTCATCTAGCCAGCTGTCTGCGTATTCACTCACCCATTCATCGATCAAATCATTCCACTATGCCTTCATGGATTTAGTCTGTCATCCATTTTGTGTCTCATGCTATCATCAACCATTCACTCAGCCACACACACACTCACTCATCCATTAAGTCATCCTTTGACTCATTGTGGTATTCACCCCCTCATCAATCCTCACTACAACACATAAAATTGGCACATAAGAAACACTTTGTAAAAAGCCAGACCTCTTGGCTTTGTCAGTGTTTATTATTTCTTTTGGTCGCTTCAGTTTGGTAAGCAAGTTATCCTTCCACGCTCTCTCAATTGGTCTCTCTCAATTTTCCTCTTGTTGCTATTATGTATTTATTTCCGTTGGGCTTTTTTCAGTCTTTGTATGCCTGGTCTAGCTTCTTCCTAACGCAAGGGTAGTGATATTTTCTTTCAGCTAAAAAGCTACGTGGCAAACTTCTTTTATTTTTGTATCTCACTGCAAATGAGCAAGACAGCAGCCAATCATACAGACATTTATCACTGTCAAGGGGAATATCTTTTTCTTTATGTTCATTGTATAGCATCTATAGCTTCTGAACTGTTAATGCTTTCCTATGTGTGGATTTTGTAGTGTTGATTTTGTCACTTAAATAAGTGCTACAATCGTGTATGGCTTTACAACATCACAATAGCTTTAATGATGACAATGGAAATTAAAATAATAACTAGCTCAAACACTCAATATCTGCAATCACCCTTCTTCTGCTCTATCCCCTTTCTTCCTCTTTTTACAGTCATGTTCCTCATGAATGTGCTCTCTCATCACTATTGTGTTGTAGACTAAATAGAGGTGTAGGTGAGTATCTGTCAACAATATTTGTTTCAATCAGTGGTTCTAAAAGACACCATAGACAGCATTTGTGAAGCTTGTATGTCAGAGGTGAAATGGGCAGGTAATCTGTAATAGCTATAGACAGGATCACTGGAATTATGCAGTAGTGGCGGGCAAAATTATGCAACAGGGTTGAGTAAATTATGCGGCAAGAAAAGACAAATTATACTTCACATTCTGTGGTAGTATTACTTTATTATGTAGTAAATCTTAAACTTAACACTGTCTGGGCATTAATTGCACCTGTTTAGTACTAGTTTAACATCCAAATATAGCAATAAGAAACAGAAAGGTGACCAGTCAACTTTGCAATAGGTCTTCCACTGTGTGGCAACATTTGTCACTACTTTTTTTGTAACTTTTGAACCGTTTGGGCTAGAAACAAAAACAGTTTTTGTTAAAATTTGCAGATTATGCAGCAGATAATAGGTTATGTGGCAAATGTGGCAACGCTATAATGCGAAACTCGCAACGACTGCACAATCGCATAATTCCAGTGGCCCTGGCTATAGGACAAGGTATTCATACGTAAGTCTGGCACTACGCAGGTGGGAAGAAAGTTCTTTATTTCATGTCTGGCTATTAGGTCATGGCCACAATCGGATAGGTCCTGATAGGACTCCATTCTCCCTCCAGCTGTAATCAGTCTAAGTCTTCATCCAGCACACAGAAAGCAGCATGTCATGCATCATTTTTGTGAGAAGTTTGGTTACTGGCTGGGGGTGGGGGGGGGGGGGGTGAAACATTACTCAAGCAGAAACCATATTCATTCTCAGGGTGAATGAGGTACAGGCAAACCCCAAATTACAAAAAAGCTGAATCCTCTGATCAAAGCGCAGTCAGGCTTTACTTAGAGGCAATGTGTAAAGTATTTATGCAGCACTTCAACCAGTAATAAATTGAAAACACAACACAAGAAAAACCACACAACAATTCAGAAAAAGAGAGTCAATTTCAATAAGTAAATCAAGATCAAAACAACAATAATCCAATCGGTAGAACAAGCAATATGGAGGTTTAAAGATTTGAGTGAAAATGGCGCCAAAAAGCACAAAGTGCCAACTGTGGATATCTGGCCGTGCAGGACTCAATCAATCATAGCATTTGTATAGCGCGCTACTCACCCGAAGGGGTCTCAAGGTGCTGGGGGAGGGGGGAACGTTACTGCTCGAAGAGCCAGGTCTTGAGTTGCTTCCTGAAGGAGAGATGGTCCTGGGTTAGCCAGAGGTGGCTGGGGAGGGAGTTCCATGTCTTGGCTGCCAGGTAGGAGAAGGATCTTCCTCCGGTGGTGGCTCTGCGGATGCGTGGAACGGCGGCGAGGGCGAGGCTGGTTGATCGAAGCTGGCTGGTGGGGGTGTAGAAGGTCAGCCGGTTGTTGAGGTACTTGGGGCCCAGGTCGTGGAGGGCCTTGTGTGCGTGGGTGAGGAGTCTGAACGTGATCCTCTTGCTGACGGGGAGCCAGTGAAGGTCTCTCAGGTGGCCGGAGATGTGGCTGTGAAGGGGGATGTCCAGGATGAGACGTGCGGAGGCGTTCTGGATGCATTGGAGTCGTTTCTGAAGTTTGGCTGTGGTTCCGGCGTAGAGGGTGTTTCCGTAGTCTAGTCGGCTGGTGACGAGTGCATGGGTGACAGTCTTCCTGGTTTCAATGGGGATCCACCGGAAGATCTTTCGGAGCACGCGCAGAGTGTTGAAGCATGATGATGATACGGCGTTGACTTGTCTGGTCATTGAGAGGGCTGAGTCCAGGATGAAGCCCAGGTTACATGCGTGTTCCGTTGGTTTGGGAGTGGTACCCAGGGCAGGGGGCCACCAGGAGTCGTCCCAAGTGGAGGGCGATGATCCCAGGATGAGGACGTCCGTCTTGTCTGAGTTCAGTTTCAGGCGGCTGTTCTTCATCCATTCGGCAACGTCTTTCATCCCTTAGTGTAGGCTGGTTCTGGCGGTGGCGGGGTCGTTGGTGAGGGAGAGGATCAGCTGGGTGTTGTCGGCATAGGAGATGATGTTGAGGTTGTCTTGGCGTGCGATGGCTGCGAGGGGGCTCATGTAGACATTGAAGAGGGTGGGGCTGAGTGATGATCCTTGTGGTATGCCGCAGGTGACTTCCGTGGCCTCGGATCTGAAGGGGGGAGGAGGACTCTCTGGGTTTTTCCGGTGAGGAACGAGAAGATCCACTCCAGTGCCCTGTCTTGGATTCCGATTTTGCTGAGACGCTGCGCTAGAGTTCGGTGGCAGGCAGTGGACAGTGTCGAATGCTGCGGAGAGGTCCAGGAGGATGAGGGCCGCTGTTTCCCCGTTGTCGAGCAGGGATCTGATGTCGTCAGTGGCTGCGATGAGGGCGGTCTTGGTGCTGTGGTTGGCTCGGGAACTGGACTGCGAGTGGTGGAGGGATCCGTTTGTCTCGAGGAAGGCGGCAAGCTGTCTGTTGACGGTCTCCTCGATGACTTTGGCGGGGAAAGGGAGGAGCGAGATGGGGCGGAAGTTCTTGAGGTCGGTGGGGTCCGCTGTAGGTTTCTTCAGGAGGGCGCTGAGCTCGGCGTGCTTCCAGCTCTCCGGGAAGGTGGCGGTGTTGAAGGAGGTGTTGATGATGTCCCGTAGTTGGGGTGCGATGATGGAATCGGCCTTGTTGAAGATGTGGTGGGGGCAGGGGTCGGTTGGTGATCCAGAGTGGATGGTGTTCATCGTGTGGGTGGTGTCTTCGGTGCTGACCGGGGTCCAGGCACAGAGGGTGGTGATGGGGGGCGTAGGTCCGGAGGTTGGGTGCGTGGTCTGTGCGCCGAAGCTGTTGTGTATGTCGGCGATCTTGCTGTGGAAGAACGAGGCGAGAGAGTCGCTGAGGTCTTGCGTGGGATTGATGTCGTTGTTTCCGGCGCTGGGGTTGTAGACCTCTTGGACGATGCTGAAGGGTTCCTTGCTGTTGTGGGCGTTGTTGTCCAGTCGTTCTTTGAATGCTGTATTCTTGGTGGCGTGGATCAGCTGGTGGTGTTTGCGGGTGGCGTGCTTGAGGGCAGTCATGTTGTCTGTGGTATGGTCGTTGCGCCAGGTTTTCTCGAGGGTGCGAGCAACCTAGAAAACCTGTGGGTCTAAAATCTGAGTCATTGGTCAGAAAAATAGAGCTATTGTCTCAACCACAGATTGGTAAGAGTACTAGCTCAAGGCGTCATCCAGAAGATGGTTAACCCTGTGTTAGCAACGTGAATCGCTATATTGGATTCCCATCAATATCATGTATGATCAATATTCTCATGTGGTCCTCCGTCCTAGGTCCAGTGTCTCTAGATCATTGAGACAAAGTAGTACCATCTACGGACTCATAGTTTACACATGCCAACACTTGGACAACCATATGAATCTGATAAGACGGGTCAGTGCAGTGCAAAAAGGAAAGTGTGTGAAATATTAAAATAGGATAGAGAATCTCATTCCAAATTTTATTCTACCAAGACCTCTTCCTGACTAAAAACAAGGAACAGTCAGGAAGAGGTCTTGGTAGAATAAAATTTGGAATGAGATTCTCTATCCTATTTTAATATTTCACACACTTTCCTTTTTGCACTGCACTGACCCGTCTTATCAGATTCTTATGGTTGTCCAAGTGTTGGCATGTGTAAACTATGAGTCCGTAGATGGTACTACTTTGTCTCAATGATCTAGAGACACTGGACCTAGGACGGAGGACCACATGAGTATATTGATCATACATGATATTGATGGGAATCCAATATAGCGATTCACGTTGCTAACACAGGGTTAACCATCTTCTGGATGACTCCTTGAGCTAGTACTCTTACCAATCTGTGGTTGAGACAATAGCTCTATTTTTCTGACCAATGACTCAGATTTTAGACCCATAGGTTTTCTAGGTTGCTCGGATTCTGGTATACGGGGGATGAAACCTATGCAGGTCTTTAAATGTCCCTCAGGCCCTCCCCAATGAAGTGTGTTACATATATTTCTCGAGGGTGCGGCAGTTCTTCTTGGAGTTCTTAAGTTCGTCGGTGAACCAAGAGGCTGTCTTGCTGCCGGGTCTGCTGGAGGGGGTCTTCAGTGGTACGAGGTCGTCTGCGCAGTTGGTGATCCACTGTGTGAGGTTGCTGGCTGCTTTGTTGGGGTCCGTCGTGCTAGCGGGGGGGTTCTGGCTGAGGGAGGTGGTGAGCTGGTCGGCGGTGATCTTGTTACAGCTCCTGCAAGGAACCTGTTGCGGGTGGTGGTGAGTCGTGGTCCTTCTGATGCTGAAGTGGACGCAGCTGTGGTCAGTCCTATGAAGTCCGGTGGAGTGGCTGAAGGAGATGTATTTGCTGGAGGAGAAGACTGGGTCAAGCGTGTGGCCGGCGTAGTGGGTGGGGGTGTTCACCAGTTGCTTGAGTCCGAGGTTGGCGAGGTTGTCCACAAGGTGGCGGTGTTGCTGTTGTTGTTGTTCTCCAGGTGGAAGTTGAGGTTCCCTAGGAGGATGTAGTCAGTGGAGGAGAGGGCGTGCGGGCTGATGAAGTCTGCAATGTCTTCGCTGAATTGTGTGCGTGGTCCCGGGGGTCTGTAGATGAGGGTGCCTCTGAGGGTCGTCTTGGGGTCGGTGTGTATCTGGAAGTGTAAGTGGAGGTGTTCGGCGGCGGTGTGGGTGTCGTCGGAGTTGGTCGTGATGCGGATGGTGTTCTTGTGTACGATGGCGATGCCTCCTCCAGTCTGGTTGGCGCGGTCCCTCCGGGTGATCGTGTATCCGTCCGGGATGGCGATGGCGATGTCGGACGCTGAGGAGACGTTCATCCAGGTTTCCGTGAGGAAGGCGACGTCTGGTGATGTTGTGTCGAGCAGGTTCCAGAGTTCCACGGCGTGTCTGTGGACGGAGCGGGTGTTGAGCAGGATGCACTTAAGGTGGTTGCTGCTGATGCTCGGCTTGGTGGGTGCTGTGCAGGTCCGGAGGCAGGTGAATCAGCAGGCTTGGCAGGCGAAGGGTCCGTGGGTGCGTTTCGGGGTGGCTTGGTAGCAGGCGGGGTTCCGGACGGCGTTGAGTGCATTGAGGGTGGCGGCGTCGTGTGGTCTGGCGTCGGCGGGGGCCAGGAGTCATGGCGCTGGGCGCCGTCCAGGCGCGGACGGGCGCAGACGAGCTTGCCTTTGGCGTGCCTTCGGCGCACAATCGGCGCGTCCGCGCGGTTTCCATTTAATCAAAGTGGGAGGGAGGAGCAGCTGGGAGGCGGGGAGGACACGGAAGAAAAGGGGGTGGGCCGCGATGTCACGGCGGCAGGAAGCGGGGAGCGGGGGTCACACAAGGGGAGTCAGCGAAGCTAGAACAGAGGAACAGAAACAAAATACTAATACAATACTAAGAACAACAGAGGCAGAGTAGCAAGGCAGCAATCGGGCACAGGAGGGCAGATACGGCAAAACAGCACAGCGAGCAGCAGCAAGGGGGCACAGACACAGCTGGTGGGCCGTGCGGCGCGGGGGTGTCCTGAGGACAGGTCACACTCACCTGCGCCTCGCGGTCTCCATTTAAGGCCAAGTAGGAGGGAGGAGCAGCTGGGAGCGGGGAGGACACAGAAGAAAAGGGGGCGGGGCCGCGATGTCACGGCGGCGGGAAGCGGGGAGCGGGGGTCACACAAGGGGAGTCAGCGAAGCTAGAACAGAGGAACAGAAACAAAATACTAATACAATACTAAGAACAACAGAGGCAGAGTAACAAGGCAGCAATCGGGCACAGGAGGGCAGATACGGCAAGACGGCACAGCGAGCAGCAGCGAGGGGGCACAGACACAGCCGGGGGGCCGTGCGGCGCGGGTGTGTCCTGAGGACAGTTCACACTCACCTGCGCCCCTGTCTCCATTTAAGGCCAAGTGGGAGGGAGGAGCAGCTGGGAGGCGGGAGCGGGGAGGACACGGAAGAAAAGGGGGCGGGGCCGCGATGTCACGGTGGCGGGAAGCGGGGAGCGGGGTCACACAAGGGGAGCCAGCGAAGCTAGAACAGAGGAACAGAAACAAAATACTAATACAATACTAAGAACAACAGAGGCAGAGTAACAAGGCAGCAATCGGGCACAGGAGGGCAGATACGACAAGACGGCACAGCAAGCAGCAGCGAGGGGGCACAGACACAGCTGGGGGGCCGTGTGGCGCGGGGGTGCCCTGAGGACATAGTCACAGTTTCAGGCTGAATGTGATGGAGTCTGGGCTGGCTACAGGGACCTATTTGTGCTAACTGAAGAATAATACCTAAAATCCTGGTGGTGCAGCATTACGAGGTCCCGCTTCAAGGGTGCATTGTGCCGCTAAGCTGTGATGCAAGAACCTGCGTTGTTGAGGCTGCCTTCAACTAGAGATTTGCGATGTGAGAGAATATTGCATCAGATATGATGCGTCGGTTCTGCTTTGGATTGCATCATGTAGCAGAGGTGATGTGTCAGTTCCGCTAAACCCACAGATGGTCTGACAGAGCACCTTCAGGCCCACTTCCATGGGTCAAAGACTGGGGTGGTAACACTTAGCAGGGTTTGTCTCGCAGATGCCAGAGACCAGGTGCTGGGTTCAAGGTTTTTCGAGCCTTCTGTCTCTGAGGCTGTTGTCAGGAGGCCAGCCAACCAGCCCTTGAAGTCACTCCGGTATCCTGGATTTAATATATGCAGGCCCAGTCCTTCTGACCAAGGTGATAGGTCAGCAGGTCAGAACAATGGGGAAGCAGTCCTTCAGAGCAGCAGAGTGGAAGTCCTTTTTGCAGCACAGCAATCCTTCTTCCAAGCAGAGTAGCCACAAATCCAGGCGTGTACTGAAAAATTGGTGTCTGGGAGCCAATATTTATACCTGGGCCTCCCTTTGAAGTGGGAGACGCTTGTAGAGGTTTTCCTTTACCTTTGCTTCAGACTAACTGTAGGGGCATGCAGCCACTTGTGTGGAGGCAGGGCAGGGCCTTTTCAAGTGTAAGTATGGCTGTTCCCGGCTCTGCCCTCTCAAACTGCCAGTCATGGCCCATCCAGGCACAACTAAGCTCTCTATTGTGTGTGGCTGTCTAGGAGGAATATGCAATGCCCATCTGTCAGCTACACACATTCATGTAACCCAGAGGCAGGCTGCAGGCACAAAATGGCTTTGGCAGGAAAAGGCCTACTTTCTGAAAGTGGCATTTTCAAAATTGTAATTTAAAATCTGACTACACCTTGAGAGATCATTTTGTATTCCAATTCCAGAGACACCAAACATGAACTGAATACCTGTAACCATTTGGAAATGATCTCCAATTGGATATAATACAGTAACTCCAATGTTAGCCTATAGGAGAGGTAGGTCTGTGCATTAAAAAGAAAGGTTTGGGCTTGGCAAAAATGTTTATTTTGCCAGATTGACATGGCAGTTTATAAGCTGCACACAAAGACTGCAATGGCAGACCTGAAACATACTTAAAGTGCTACTTAAGTGGGTGGCACACTCAGTGCTGCAGGTCCACTAGTAGCATTTAATTTACAAGCCCTAGGCACAGGTAGTGCCAATTTACTAGGGACTTTCAAGTACATTAAATATGCCAATTGGGTATTAGCCAATTCTACCATGTTTTAAGGAGCGAGCACCAGCAGTTTAGAACTGTGTAGCAGTGGCAAAGAGTGCAGAGTCTTAAAAGCCAATGAAAATGGGTTAAGAAAACAGGAGGGTGAAGGCAAAATGTTTTGCGATGATCCTGCAGAAAGGGCCGAGTCCAACTATCACATTCTCATAGCATCCCCACTCAGCATTTTGACAGCTTGCCCACTCAGTCCATGCATACATAACACATCACGTCACTGCATAATCTCCACACAGGATTCTGACTCCAGTGATTACATGAAAAGTGGAGTAATAACAATTACCGTTATTGGTTAATGGAGAGCAGCGATTTTGGTTTTACTCTTTTGAGGTGGAAGTGCTGGCAAACTATATATTTCAATTACAAACATAGGCTGGAAATTGTTAGTAGGATGTAACATTAAGGCTTGTTGACATAAATTCCAGAGCACCAAATATATTTTGTATGAAGCAAGTTTACTGGCATCTAATATTTGATTGACGTTTGTAGTATTTTAGTAGCACTAAGCCATACCATATCTAATCAGACATGTCAAACTTAGCTACATTTCTTTGCTTACACTAAAGCAGTGTTTGTTTAAGAGCACAATTGTGTTAACTAGTCAAAAAGCTATATCTGATATGTCATCATACCTTCCCAGCTCCATTTTTTCGAAATCCCATAGTCCATCCAATCTCCCATATTTTGGTGTGCTCCTAAGGGCAAACGATTATAAATTATCTCTATGGTCAAAAGCCCTAAATGCTTGAAAGCGCTAGCTGTATAGCTGCCTGACTATCCACCTAGTAACTCACATTTGGTTTTATAGTATGATCAACCTTGATTTGCTTAGGAATTGAGCCTACTAACAGTCTTGCTAGGTTTCCGTTGTTAAATTAACTATTAGACGTCTGACCAGGGCAGATCTACCTGTATTTGGATTACAGAAGATGGAACACCATGGGTGGAACTGAGGTTGATTTGAAATATCTGCCTGTTGTACGCATATAGGTGCAGAAAATTTTTAAAAGTCTAACAAAGTGTTATCAATTTAATGTTAAACATATTTACTGTGAAAAGAAAAAGTACCGTTTTTATGTTCATAATCTCTTTTTTGCCTAGAGTACATTGACAAAAAATGTGTAGGTCCGTACTATATGTGAATGCCATCTGTATTCACAGGTACAGTACAACATACTTAGCTTTTGCTTGGGTAAGTAGCATGAAAATACAAGTCAGTACCTTATATGAATGTGTGTGGAAGTATATTGTGAATGTCACAGATTATGTGTTTTTCCTACTCGTTGTGGATCAGTCCCATAGTTCGAATTTATGTGTTTGCCGGGAGATGAGGAGCCAATGAAAACTCTTAAGAATGGAGCCTGTCTGGCTAAAGGATCTGTGGATCATAACCATGAATGCTTCATCAATTAAGGTGTGTTGATGATTTCTTTGGTAGACCCATTTACACAATGTTATAGTAATCTAGATGAGTGAAGGCTTAAACTAGATTCCGCCGGTGTCCTGTATAAAACAAACATTTTCAAGGATAAGAGTTTCTAGGTTTAACCCCTTCCATGCTCATGACGAGCTCAGCTCGTCATGCAGTACACTGGTCATGTGCTTATGAGCTGAGCTCGTCATGAACAATGGATTCCAAGGATTTTCAGCACAGAGGGGGAATTGCTGCAGCAGTCAAGGTGTTAAAGATGTGGGCCTTGATTCATACAAGTCATTTGTGCATATTAGTCTGACGTAGCATGCAAACTGAAGGATTTACAACTAAAAGGAATTCACAAATCCTGACTCTGCAGTGATTAATCATCTTACTTTTGCACAAATATTACCTTAAATGGGCATTCCAGATTGTGGTTTCCCTGCAACATGTGTGAACATCCATGAACTTTTAAAGTTTTCTATGTCTCCTTCACACCCTGGAAATTGAGATCTATTCCTGGATAGGGCAGAAATAAATCCCTTTCCATGGCGGGAGGCGGAATGGAACTCAAACCTCAGAGGAGTGGAGGAAAATGAATTTCTTCATGTATAAATATATTTTTACTAAATAGAACTAAACAAAAGTGTGTTTTTGTGTGGGAGAATGCAATTGCCTCTGGCATGTCGTGTTACTGAGTAGGCCAAGGTCACTATCTTGATGACCTCACTTTCAATGCATGTTTCACTCATAACCTTTTTGAGCTCATCACTCCATTAATCACATTTTAAAACTGTATCCACATTTTTTTTTAAATTCCTAATGCTCTTTCTTTGTGCTATTGTACTGATGTTTTACATTGTTTTCTTCAACTCAATAAAGCTTTTCAAACTTTAAAAAAAACTGTATCTTGAAATACACTTTCATTTTGGTCAAAGCCGACCCACTTGTTGACATCCCTCTGGCACCAGCAATGGTCTAATAGTCAGATAACCAGGCATGAATGGAGACTTTTGTGTATAAATGGCTTTGAAGCATTTCGCACGCTGAAATATTTAGTCCCATTGATTTGCAACTGGATTCACAGATGTTTGACATTTCAGCAGCAGGCAGCCATATTTCTGCACATCCTTTCCATTCGATCTGATAATTTGTGCCTCTCTGTTCCATTTTTCCTCTTGCCCTTAGCGCTCACAATGTTTCAATGTATGGATGTTTTTCTTCTCTCTGACCTGCTTTATACACCAGATTACCTCAATCGACACCAAAAGCCATGAGTTTATCACAAATAATCTATAGCTCCTGTGGTTGGGTGTTGGTCGAGTTCAGCTCACTTGCAGAGTATCAGAGCAGCACATAGGATCAGAGTGTTTAGGCAAGTAATTAGATGTCATATGTCTGTTTCCAGTTCTTCATGTGCATGCATTGTGTAAAGCTTAAATCAGTAACTTGCTGCAAAATTAATGCTCATTAATCCTTTAACTGCGCTGAGCAGAACAGAGGTACACCAGTAAAGAGTGGTGGCTCACATAGGGCGTGCTTCGGGCGGGTCGGGGAGGGGCAGGGTGGGGGTAGTAAACTTGGACATATGACGGAACAGAGGAACATAATAATTACTTTCCTCCGTTCCGTCGTATGTCCGATAAAGTGATGCGCTAAACTTTGTAATCTGTCTTTTTGTTTCTAATCTATGCTCTCTTTGTTGGTGTAAACCTATGTTCTAGTCGTCCATACTTGATTCCTTTTGCTGTATTTGCGATATTTCCACGAACCTAGCTAAGAATACCAACTTAATTTATAGTCAACAATTTTAAATTCCTTACCATTTACAGAGCACTTTAAAATGTAAATGTTTGCTTATTTGTATATATACTTTATTAGTCTGCAAATATCACTTACTTTTCTAAACAGTTGCTAGAGCCCGGGAGTAGTCTTTTGTGACCCCAGGTTAAGAACCGCTGCTCCATGCAATGTAAGAGACAAGAACTGTTCTGTGTGTGGACACTCCCTCTGCTCCATGAAGGTGGATGTGGTCACCTGCTTTCCAGGGCTGGGGATGCTGCATGGTGCACTAGTAGCTGTTCTAAGCTCTCTAAACTGATCATGAGCAGGATAGGGAATTCACTGAAAGTTTGATCTCTTGATTTACCTCCTCTACTTGATGAATGCCACCAGCTGACTGAACATGGCCGCAGTGCATTAGATGACAAGCAAAATTAAGTTTATGCATTAAATGGCTCTCCTGTTCCTTACTTAGAGGGTTCTTTGTGAACATGGCTTAAACCAATCACTCAACAATAATGGGATAACCAGTGCACTTGATATCTGGTTCCCCATGGAGTGAGGCTATGGGCGATACATGGATATTTTAAAACGGATAGCTCAGCATGTAGTAGATTGTACATCCCAAACATTAGAGCGGTGAATCTCAACCTGTGCCCGGAGACATCTGGGGTTAGCTAGACCTACTCAGGGTTCTGCAACTCCTTAGAAAATTAATTAATATTAGCAGATTAATAAAGTGTATATAAAGAAAGAAGCAAAATGTACAACTGAAAATGTTAAAACATTATAGTAATCTAAAGGAATTTAAAATTGCAGGCGAAAACATAAGTTGATATCCTCATATTGATTTGTGGGATCTGTGCAAGTGCGTCAAACATGAATACAGTATGGACGATGAGAGTCCTCAATTGAATTTACAAAAAGCTCCAAACTTGCCTTAAAATTATGTTTTTTGTTATATTTGTGAATTAAATCAAATATTTCATCATTTGTGTATGTTTGATGAATGTGTGTTTCTGTATTTTTGTGCGTATTGTTTTGTAGTTAAAATAGGAGAAAATCCTTAGGCTGCTGTCCCAGGCTTCCAATAATGACTCAGTGGTGGCTCCTGGATTCCAGTAATGAATAGGTGGGGGTCCCCAGTAGTCAAAAGGTTAAAAAAAAAACACTGTATTCGAGAGTGTATTGGTAAACATGGGTTTTCATAAGAAGTTGTAGAATTTCAGTAGAGAAGCAGCCTTGCTGCTTAGCCAGTCTGTTCAAGAAGTGTGTGCATAAAGGCAACCCAGAGGCTTGAAGGCTGAATTATTAATCGGTGGAGCTAAAAATACTCAGCAGAGTAAGGGTAGAAGATAATTATTCATGTTCCGGTGATGTCTTCCCCAAGCACTAGCATTAAAGGCTGCGGGAGGCAATGCTAAGCGAAAGATGCTGATTTCCCTTTGTTAATGAATGGATGAGGGGTTTTTGCAAGGAAGCTGTGGCGGAATCTGTTCAGTCATAATTCTTTGAAGAGGAGACAGCATGCAGACTCTGTGTTGATTCAAACAGCAAATTGTGCCAGCATATTTTACGTCTTAGAAGTAGCTCACACCAAGGCTGACCTGTAAGTTGTCAGTGAATTAGGTGCCGAGTTGACACCTCCACTGCTTTGTGTATAGAGACAGGCGGCCGAGCCTGCCTATTAGCAAGCCCCTCAAACAGCAGAGTAAAGTCTTAGGCTAATTGAGGTACTCCACATGTACAACATCCACTGTTCTTCGTTGTTATCACACACTGTGGGTTGTATGACACAGCCACGCATGCCTAATGCACGCATGCCTTAACCACACGATCTTTACAACGACCGCGTCTTTACCACGCATGCCTTTACCACGCAGGTTTTTACAACACATTCAGGAGAGCCCTAAAGACATGGCTCTTTACACACTAACTCTTCAGCCCAGGCATACTAGTGGCCATTCAGAGCCAGGACACCTTCGGGTAACAGTGCGCTTTAAAAATGTGAAAAATAAATAAATAAATAAATAAATAAATTGTAAAGGCATGTTTAATAAAGTTATATTTGTGGTAAGGTTCCTACCCCAGCCCCCACAATACCCTGAGCCCTAAGACCTGGCCCGCCTCCGTTCTAATCTACCCGCCTGAGCCTTAATAACCCTCCTGACCTTTAACCTTGTGCCCTAAAACCTGACTCCCAGCCCAAAAAAACGACCCCGCACTGAGACCTAAAAATTGGCCCCAACCCTGAAAACTGCCCTGTTCCCCCACCTGCCCTGAGCCCTAAAACTGGGCTCTCTGACATAAAACCTACCCCGACCCCAGCACCCTGCCCTGAGCACTAAAATCGGCCCCCACCCCTAATACCTACCCCATCTTCCCCCCGGCCCCAGAGTTAGCCCAATTTACCGCGCCACGTCCCGGACCTTCCTGCAGTGACCCTTCCGGTTCCTCTTCCCGCCTTCTCAGACAGCTAGAATGCCGACTGTCTATACATGGTTAAGGCAAGCATTGTTCACCTTGCGGGGAAGCTAAATGGTGTGCTAAAGTTGTAAAGGCCGTTTCCACACACCGTGCATTTGCATCCAGCCTAGCATTCCACTTACTGTGCCTGGATAGTACAGGTTGGATCTTAAGGTTTCATTGTTTTCTTGTTTTTTTGAGTATGAGCTGGAGCAATATATAGTGTGCTACAGGCCTAGTTGGTAACGACTGAAAGTGACTGAGGCCTCCATAATTCATTTTCTTATTCTAGTGGTATCCTGCTGCTGTGGGTACGGACATTATTGTCCAACACGTGCTACTGGAACAGAATACTGATCAGTTTTTCCAGCACTTTTCCTAGGGAAAATTAAGTATTTTTTAATGTGTTTATTTATTTAATTTGTGTATAGTGTGGTTATGTTCGAAAAACAAATAGCATTGCCTACCAGAGAATACGTATGCAATAATTGCACAAGAGAGCACGATTCTGTATATTTTGGTCGATACAGACATATGCGTTTGTTTCACATGGTCACTGGTTAAACAGTAGGTGATCTTTATACTATTTTTATTTTGAGGCAAACATATCTTTTGCTGTTGTTTGAACGGAAAGGAAATAGACTCTCTTCCTTTTCTAATATTGGCTTACTCCTGTCCAACAATACTTTGAGTTTTGAGGTACTGCGTCCTTGAATCTGACCGCATCCACATTTGTACACTACAAGTAGTGGCTGTAGCTTTAATCATTTCTGAATGGTGACGCAAAGCCCTTTAGGATCAGCGTTCTAATGAGCAGAATATAGCCAATTACCTTGCAAGTGAGGCAAGCGATGAACTTTTAAAGTCTCGGCCGCCTTTTAATGTGACCTTTTTGCTACAGCCTGGCTTATACCGACTTGGTTGCAGCACATGTGAAAAGGCGACGACAGGTCTGTGCTGAAAATACCGGCGGCTTAAAGTTAACCTGTATGTTATGGGTTCATTAGGTACAACCCTGAAATAGCACAGTAGGTACAAATCAGATGTTAGCTGTAACTTTTTATACTCCACTATTAGTACTGCAGAATACATCTTCGCTATTAGTTTTTGCATGCTGGAAAGAACCGAATTGCCGCCAAAATACTTTTACTTGCATTTGTGGTTGTAATAGACCACGCTTAAACAAGAAAATGTTGGCTTTCCAGATAATGTTACTCACAAAGTGTAATTCAGAATTTTTTCTTTTGAAATAACATCATTTTGTTAAATAGAGCTCTTTCAGATAGCCATTAGCCTGAATTCTGGATTCTGAATACAGCAGTTATTCACTGTTATCATGTATCAACAGTAAGAAATAAATGTGTATTCCACTCTTGCTTGGTTATACCAGTGAATACTCTTAACACATGAGGAAGAGGTAAGACACCGTACACCCTCCTATGGAAAATAACCAACACAAATAGGTGTGGCAGCTGTAGGGAGAATACAGTATCCAGTATGACTACCCTGAAACACACATACAGAAGTCTAAGTAGGACTTTCACAGAATTCCTGTGTGAGTGCAAAATAAAGGTCATCCTTTTGGAAGAGGGAGCCTCATACACCAAATTGTGTCATGTTCCATCATCAGCAACCCCTCCTCACCCTGGTAGGGCAGTACCACTAGGGCGGACTCGACCTTCTGTTGGTCTTGGTTCAGGAGGAACTCGGACTTCTGTATGTCTGTTTCAGGGTAATAATATTGGATACTGTATTCTCTCTACAACTGATGTACATATTTGTGATGGTCAAAACAGTGAAAACACTTGTATCCCAGGATTGCTTTCTCAAAAAAGTGAATAAACCTGTTTCCCACTTTTGCTACATCATAGCAGTGTGAATTTTGGATCTGGTATGCAAGCTAATGGCTTTATGTGCGAGCCATGAAAAACATCAAATTGTAGCTGGGTGGCTGTCAATGATGAGGTTGTTTCCCACCTCGAGGTTCTAAGTAACATCCTAGGGCTTCATTACAGTGTTGTGCAAAGTTTCAGATTCCTTCAGAAGACGCTTGTTGAGAAAGATGCTTAGCTTAGAGAAAGTACTAATGGCCGCCAGGGCCGAAGAAAGAGAAAATCGACAAGCCTCTGATATGGAAGCTGGACCAGCTAAAAGTGAGTCTGCGTTGGTCATGTACAAACCCCGGGTAGACACATGCAAGTTGCCGTCTATAAAGAAGAAGAGGTTATGCTTCTGATGTGGATTTTCATTTCCCCATGAAGACAGATGTCCAGCCATAGGACAAAAAAAGACTGTTGTACAGAAATAACTCCATAATGGTTAGCAAAGTGAAAGAGAAACGAACTACGTCACAGCAAGAAGAGAAAATGGATGCTGAGCTGGCTCCTGACTAGCTCACAGTGCGCTATATAGGCCCCTAACCTGACAGGGCACAAGATGGTGTCTGCAACCTCAGAACATGACAACCCTAATTCCGAAGTTAATCACAGAAACATCTCTTACACTTTTGTCAGTAACTCAGGAATTCCCAAAGGGAGATACAAGAAGTACATAGATTGGCATTTCAAATATTTATTGAGGCAACTGGACTTTTGTATAAAATACGCTGTGCTGCAATGATGAATAGAAGGAAACAAAATAGAATAACCTGCATTACTAGAATGGTGAAGAAGATAAATAGTTCAACTATTGTACTGTTGCATTGATTATTTGAATACATGTAATTATACTCTTACTCCTACCTAGCGCTTCCTATCCTAATAAGCATAGGGTGTAATAATCTGCCAGAATCCCTTAGAGTGGTATAGCTCCCCATTTACTTGCTGGCGCGTGCCATCGGATAGCCAGTCAGCAGGTCTAGAATTCAGGCATGGGATGATCATCGTCAATCCATCAAGATGCTCCTCTGTCTAAGCAAAGGCTGCCACAGTTTATATAAGAAACTAGACTCCTTTGTTACGTGCCTGAATTCTGGTCCAGTTGTCGTTGTTGATTCTAGCCATCAGGAGCTTTCACTGAATGGACAACAACAAACAACATTTTGCTCAGTATACTAAGTTGTTTTACAGAATGTTCTAAGTCCTGGTAATGTGCCTACGAAGACGTGCAACTGTAAGTAAAACCATTTCTGATTACTTTAGGACATGAGGCTGCACAAGCAAATGTGTGTTAATAGTCATCATTTAAAAATAAGTCAACTTTAAACATGAGCAAGTAAAATGGAAGTGGTTGTGCCAGGGGCGCATGTAACCTCACAACACCTACTCCTTGTCTGCAAGGTGACTAAAAGCTTCATTGTACACTTAAAAATATGCTAAAATCAAAATGGAATTACCACATGAAACTTCAAAGTCTAAAAAACATACCATGCTATTTTGACAATGAAATCAGAATTAAAGCCAACTTGAATATATGAAAATCTATATAAAAATGCGTGTATATACAAAAAAGCAATTTTGCCTGTAAAAATAGCTGAATTAAAAATATTAAACATGTCATACATGAACATTCTAGGTACACAGAATATAAAGTGCAATGCGCAAACACAGTAATTATAAAATTAAAAGTATTGAAGAAACTCACAGAAAGAATAAGACCAAAAGATTACATCATTTTGAATTATTATCTACAAAAGTGCAAATCTGACTACTGACACATAACAAAGTCATAACGATACATTTCTTCAAATGCATCCTAAATAGTCTATCCCCTTTTCAGATAATCAAAGGATAACTTAAAAGGTATCAGGTACAGCGAGCTACCTAATTGTTTTCCAATCAACCATACTGCATAAAGGTACCTTTTAAAGCAAGAACTAAAAGTTGTCTGTATTCGACCTTAGTACCACAGAGGCAACTTAATAGTATCTAAAGCCTAAATTAAGGTAGAGTTGTTTGAGCGCTTTACTTTACGTTTTTATATACTATGGGCAGAAGAACAGTATTTGGTCCACATCTTCACAAGGTTCCCCACAAATGACACAAAGTGAGTGGGCTATAAAGATTTTTTCCATCTGGTTGTATAGTGGCCAACCTAAACTTGATGTATAAATTATTGTCTAAGGCTGGAGTTATAATATCAAAATAGGGTTCAAAGGCCAGATTGCATTTAAACTAAAGAAAATTTGACATCAGAGAACCAGAACTTCTTTTTCAGAAATACTGTACTTCAATGTGGGACCAAAATAACTTCTGTTTTTGTATCACCAGTTACAGAAAAAGGATTATTCCACACTGTGCTCATGCCTAATGCCCGAAAGGTGGACTTTATATGGGTAGATAATGGGTTTTGCATACCTAATACCTCAATTAGCGCAGTTCTTTATGTTTCTAGCTCTGGAGTTCTCTATAGCTATATCCAGAATTGCAGAGGTCTTAAGGATGCGATATCATTAATCCGCTTGAGACCTGTTTTGAAAAAAAGGTGAATTATACGTGTACTTTGTGGCAGATTAAACAAAGATCTATGGAAAATATTTAGTTTGGTAGCCACACCTTTTTGCTCCACATAGCACTCTGTACCTGTGCACTGTAAAACTCTATGCCTGAGATACATATCTAGGTGTCATTTTTCTGTACCTTCTCAGCACAGTGAATGCTCCATGTAACAAGCAAATGCTTATTTTGTTCCTATGCATCGGCCAAACGAATGATTTGTCTAGGGTAATACCTAGATAGTCAAAGCTTTCCTCCCTCTTTAAAGTGACCCCTTTCATAGAAAAAACACAGCTAAAATATTTATGAGGATTCAAAATCATGTATTTGTTTTTTTTTAACGTGTTAACTTCTAGACCCCCTCATGGCAGAAAGACGTGAATTTATTTGACAGGTTTTGTAAACCCATGGGGGTGAGAGAGAATAATAAGGTGTTCACAGTGCATAAAAGCGCTGGTACAGAGGAGAATCATTAATGCATAGTGCGAAAAGGGTCAGTGCTAATACGCAACCTTGGTGTACATCTCGCTCTATTGGGATACGATTAGTTAACTCCTCATTTCACCTGAGCATAATTCGATTCATGCAGCCTCAGTGTTACATTCAGCAAGCCAGGACTCATCCTCAACTGCCCCTGGAATGCCCAAAGTATGGCCCTATGTACTAGATTGAAAGTCTTTTTTATATCAACAAAGTCCAGGTAGAGATGATCCTTGGTTAATTGAAGATATTTCCATTGCAATAAAATGAGCTGAAATGTCTGGTCTACTGTACCAATCTTTTGCCTGAACCCTGCTTGTAAGGGAGATAAAATGACGGAGTCAGTTATCCATTTCTGTACCTTATCCAAGACATGATGACAGAATATCTTTTGAAGGTTATTTATCAAACCTATAGGGCCCTAGTTCCATGGATTATTTCTATCACCCTTTATATACACAGGGATAATTTTTACAGCTCTCCGTGTGTTGGGATGTCATCGCCTCGCAGTATCCTTATTCGACAGTTTGTTAATATAGGGAACCCAGATTTTTCTCTCTGATCAATAGAGGTCACCTGGATTTTTATCTGGACCAGCAACTTTTCCAGGCTTGAGACGGTCAATGGGTCTGAGTGTCTTCCAGAGTAAAAGGCAAGGCAGGGTCATTTCCAGCACCACCAGTGGATGATATGATTAGACTAACCACCAGTGGATGGTAAAATTAGACTAACTTTGTGCAACTGTTAAATAACTTTGGACTAACTTTGTGCAACTGTTAAATAACTTTGTGTACTGAAGAAGCTTTTACTGGGGCCACGTGTGTTAGTTGTGATAGGCTCTAGTTTTAAGCTTGGGTAAATAGCCAGGCTTTAAGTAATCTACGGAATCTGACAACTTCGGTGCAAGTTTTTCTAGCTAAAGGGAGCGAGTTCCAGAAGTTGGGGGCCAGTACTGCGAACCTGCAACCACCTATTTGTTTCCGTTTGTCGGAAGGAATAACTAGGAGATTCCTATGAGCAGAGAGTAAGCTCCGTGCAGCTAAATATTTCTGGACAAGTCTGGATAAAAGGTTTGAGCTAGTACATGCAGGATTTTGAAAATGAGGCAGCCAACTTTAAACCCTCATCTTTGCGTGATAGCCAATGAAGCTTTTTCATAGTAGGGGATATATGTTCCCATCTGCTTTGTTGGGATATCAACCTTGCTGCCTGGTTTTGAACCATCTGCAATCTCTTGGTATGATAGAGAGGAATGCCAAAGTATAGAGAATTGGCATAGTCCAGGTGCGATATCACCATAGCTAGTACCACCTGAATTAGGGCTTCTCGAGTGAGTAATCTCCTGATCTTCCTTATCTTCCTCAGCTGGAAGAAGCAAGTGGAGGTCACTGCTCATATCTGAGGTTTCATGGTGAGGTCACTATTAATGATCACTCCCAGACTTCTGGCTGAGGAGGAAGGGTTAGGTGAGGTGCCCACTTTGCTAGGCCAGTACAGGGTGTTCCAAGGGTTCAAGGAGCCACCTATCAGAATTACTTCTGTTTTATCTGGATTCAACTTTAACTGGATGTAATTCATCCATATCACGGATGTGTAACATTGTTATCTGAAAATCAGATATTGAATCCCGAGAGTCATTGATTGTTGTAAATCGTCTGTATAATTGTTTGTGCATACACTCCACATTTTTAAAGAGTGAAGTAAAGGGAGAAGATATAAATTAAATAGATGAGGAGACAGTGAGGAACCCTGCGGTACTCCACTGGTTATTTCCATTTTAGGTGCAGAAAACTGGGAGAGGCGCACTGACTGAGTACGATCATCAAGGAATGACTTTACCCAGCTGGATACCTTCCCCTTAAGGCTGGCCGTTCTTACACGGTCGATCGGGATACCATGGTCGACCTAGTCAAATGAAGCGGTCCGGCAACACCAAGGCCTGGGGGAGGCCCTTATCGGCTTCCTTACGAAGTTTATCCAGTACAGAGAATATCACTGCCTCGGTAGAGTGCACTGAGCGAAACCCTGCCTGGTTAGGGTCAAGGTAATCTGACTGCTCAATAAAGGCACAAAGACATTTGGCCTCATGGGCTTCTAGTATTTTGGCCAAATATGGAAGCAGGGAAATAGGCTGATAGTTAGTCAAGATCTTTGGGTCTGCACCTGATTGTTTTAGCAGGGGGGATAACTGTTGCTTCTTTAAAAGCTCTTGGAACACAACCTTGTGCCAAGGAGTGCCAGGGCGACTCCAGGGAACCTAGTCAAAACTTATTTTAGAATACGAGGCAGGCAGATGTCCATAAGAGAGCCTGACTTTACTTTAGACAGGAGGTCCAACAACGTCTGGTAATCTATTGTTAAGAACTCTTCAAGATGGCACAGGTTTTCAAGTATTGGGGGTAGGTCCTCAGTAGCCGAGCAGCAAGGAATACTGGCTTTCATTGTGACTATTTTGTCAATAAAAAACGAGTTGAGAGAGTTACAAAGGGATTGACTAGGAGTAGATTTGATTTTAATGTTACTCTGTCAGGATTAGATAATTAAATAACTATGGCAAATATTTCTTTGGACTTATTGGTAGAGCTCATAATTTTAGAAGAAAAATGAGCCGCCTTGGCTGATGAAATTGATTTTTTATATTCTTTCAGCTGGAGCAAGTAGTTTTTATCTAAGGAATAGTTGGTTCTCCATTTTCTTTCGGATTGGCAAAAAGCTAGTTTTTGACTTTGTAGCTCAGCAGAAAACCATTTTTGTGCCTCATGGCGTCTTGCTGAGCGAATTGTTCTAAGTGGGGCGTATTCATTGCTACCTGCACAATGAGGTTTTCCTCACTCAAATTAATTTGCGTCTGATGGGTAGGAACTGTATTTGCTAGGGTGTCATAGAATTGAGTTCTATTAATATTGTTCCACTTCCTAGCTGCTAGTCTTTTTAGGCTCAGTAGTTTTTCTATAGCGATGTCATTGATAATAAAATGAATTAAAATATGATCAGACAAGATACAGGGCGATACCGCCAATGCATAAACTGTAATATTGGCTGTCCACACCTGATCCAGTGTGTGTCCCTTGTTGTGTGTGGCCGTAGTTATTTGCTGGGTAAGGTTTAACCCGATAAGGAGATCATTCAATTCCTTAGCATAGGGTCCGCCTTGTACGTCATTGGCCCAATAATTGGCCAATCAGCAGAATTTTAGTGTTGTTGGTGATTAGTTGAGCTAGTTGTTCAGCTAGGGAATACGGAAATGACGTCATATTCGTGGGTGGTCTATAAAGTAAAACACAGATCAGAGGAGTCGAGGCCGACTCCAATTTCAGGACTAAATTGTCTACCGAAGGTAGATCAAGTGAATTTAACTTACAAAGATTTAAATCTTTGCGAACAATGGCCACTACCCCCCCTTCTACATTCTCTATCATACGATTTGCTTGGAGTACATAATAATCATTAGGGAGGGCAGCTAAAATGTCTGGGGCTGAGTTTTGTGATAGCCAGGTTTCCGTTACAAACAAAATGTCAGGGTGGCTTGAGTCCAAAAGATGGAAGATTTCAAGCTGGAGTTTCACCAGAGACTGGGTATTAAAATAACAAATAATTGGTTTAAAGGAAGTGTCTTTGAGGGATGATTGTAGCATGGGGGGAAATGCAGATCTCTGGGAAGGAGGCTCTTGCTTCCATGATTCTTACTCCAGTTAATCTAGTGTTAGTGAGGGAATTAATAACATAATCTCCAGAATGCAGAAGTTTTAGTTCTTGTGAGGAATAAGAAATGAAATGGGCATGGTGACTGGCCCGTGGTCCCGGGCGCAGACGGGCTTGCCTTAGGCGTGCCAGCGGCACGCCCGCTGTGCGCATCCGCACCATCGGGCAATTTAAGTTCCGTTCCGGTGGACGACTAGACCGCGTCCCGACCAGATATGGCTAATGGTGGAAGTGGGGAAAGCTGTGGGTGAAGTGTGCGCCCCCTGTTCAACCTTCACAACAGCCGTGACGGACCGGGGTCGGCACTCTCTAGTTAGCACTACATGCCATACTAACGGATGGTAAAAATGTTTATTATAAGTATAGCAGAAATTTAACACGTATAGCAGCAAGTTAACATGACAGTATTTAAAAGAAAAGTTAAAATCTCACACTAATCACACCCAATCCAATGATTTAAAATAGCAGCTAAGTGATGCAAAGTACCAGCAGGGCTTACTTAGTCCGCTGCGCGTCCGCACCATCGGGCAATTTAAGTTCAGTTCCGGTGGACGACTAGACCACGTGCCGACCGGATATAGCTTATGGCAGAAGTGGGGAAAGCCGTGGGTGAAGTTTCCGCCCTCCGTTCAAACGGCACAACAGCCGTGACAGACCAGGGTCAGGACTATCTAGGCAGCACTACAGTGCCATACTAATTGAATGTAAAAACGTTTATTATAAGTATAGCAGCAATTTAACACAACAGTATTTAAAAGAAAAGTTAAAATCTCGCACTAATCACACCCAATCCAATGATTTAAAATACAAGCAAATAGAAGCTTAGTGATGTGAGGCGCCAGCAGGGCTTACTTAGTCCACTGCGCATCCGCACCATCGGGCAATTTAAGGTCAGTTCCGGTGGACGACTAGACCGCGTTCTGACCGGATATGGCTTATGGCGGAAGTGGGGAAAGCTGTGAGTGAAGTGTACGCCCTCCGTTCAAACGGCACAACAGCCGTGACAGACCAGGGTCGGCATTATCTAGGCAGCACTACAGTACCATACTAACGGAGGGTAAAAACGTTTATTATAAGTGCAGCAGCAATTTAACACGTATAGCAGCAATTTAACACAACAGATTTTTATAGAAAAGTTGAAATCTCACACTAATCACACCCAATCCAATGATTTAAAATACAAGCAGATTGCAGCTAAGTGATGAGAGGCGCCAGCAGGGCTTACTTAGTCCCATTGTTCCCATATGCAAGCTGGTATATGATGTACTAAATGAGTTATGGCTGTAGAGCCACCATGGGAAACTATGTGCCAGAAAGCTTCAGAATCTTTATTTCTGAATGCCACAAGAAGATCTTCCCAACTGCCTCCTATCCATTACTGCTTGGTTTTTAGTAACAATGTCTTTGTATCTCACTCTCAGGACTCTAGTCTTCTGAGTATCCCCTTGTCCTAAGGCTGTTATTAATGCAGATTTGGTATTTCTGCAATTGACATTATACCAGGCAGATGTGTTCTTGTGGATGAAATATAGTATTTGTTTTCAGTGTTACATAAAGAACTTAAGGAACTAAACAGGTTCAGATGCTGTCTCATAAATAGATCCTCACAATCAGAGTTTTCTAACAAAATGCCAGTCAATGCATTAATGGTGTTATATATTGAGACCAAAATCTCTGCATTACTCGAAAGTTTCCCCCTCTTGATTGCTCTCCTGTTGTTACAAGGTAATAATACATTTACAGAGCAGTCATAACTTGGGTTGATACTAAAGGAGAGCGGTCGCAAAACACTAGCAATTACCACCTAATGCATTCACAAATGAGAAGGTGTCCCCAGGGGACCCCTTCCCCTTTGCAAATGCATGCAAAACATTTTTTTAAGGGTAGGCAGTGGTGTTTTGGGTCCAGTACCTGCCCTTGAGAAATTAAAAGAAAACGTTTCATTTTTTTTAAAAAATGCATCCCATTTTCCTTTAAGACAAACAGGCTGCATTTTTTTTAACTGTTTTATTTAAAAGCAGCCCCAGCCATGGTTGTCTGCTGAGCCCAGCAGGCCACCATCCCTGGGAGGGCCTGTCATTCCCAATGGACTCGCAAATTGCAAGAGGCTCATTAATATTAATGAGCCTCGCAATTTGTGACTCAATGGGAACGTAAACAGTGTTAAACACACTGTTGTACATTTGATTTTGCGCCTCATAGTTTGCGACTCGCAATTTGTTGCAAATTGCAAGGCACAAAATCAAATGGTAGTACATATGGCCCTAGACCTCTTTAATAGATCCCTCTTTGTGCTCATTGCCATTGCCTTGCAACAGACCTCAACTTCTATGACGCCGCCTTTATCTGGGCAAATGTTGTAATTCTTACACACCAAGACCACCTGTAGCAAAGAACCGTCAAGAATGAGGCTTGAGCTCCAACTTATATCCACTTAGTGGTCATGGGGTTCAAGTTAAGAAATAGCATAATTGTATTTCCTTGAACTGACATCTCTCTTTTTTGAGACCCTGCTTTTAAGACTGTATTTCAGGTTCTGTCTACCGCCAACCCTGTTAAGATCGTACTTCTGTTATAGTAGCCTGTTGTTGAACCTCTAGATGGAAGTCTGAACACCTTTCTTAATTTTGGGTGGCAGTCCTCAGGCTCAGTAGGTATCTGTTGGCGAAAGAAAGTTTTCACCAGTCAGACAAGATCTGTATTCCCACCTGTAGCCTGTAGGATCCACATATTAGCATCTTCTTACATTTTCCAAATGCTAAACTTGCTCCTAAAGCTCAACAATAGAGGTCAGAGCACAGGCTTGGAACTCCCAAGGCAAACACCGTCTATTTTTCAGCTCACAGTCCAGTGCTTCAGACATCTGTATTTCCCCTCTGTACTGTACTTGCTCCAGTTCCTTCTCAAAGACCACCCTCCAGTTATCCTCATTGTCCAATTAAGAGTGCGATCAGAAACATTTGACCCTTAGCTATGCTTGACACATTCGCATGCACAACTTGATGATTGAGGGGTAACGCTTGAGAGGCAAAACATGTTTTCAGTTGTGACCCAATTAGCTTGTCTTGTGGATTGATTATGATGCCTAGAAGAAGCCTCTCTCTGTGTTGTATAAATGGCAACTTCTAGTTATCCATGCTGCAATAGCTGAAGGGCGATGGGAGCACTGGTCATTCTCTTTGCAGTGTTTAGAGCATGCAGGAGGGAGAGCAAAGTTCTAGTGAAGCAGCACCTTGCACTCAACCCACACCTGTGGTACAGGTACTAGTAGCCCTGGGGGGAATTTGGATTCCTCAATCTAGCGTCTCAAACTTCTGTGCATCTGTCCTGAATCAAAGCGCTTTGTCTATTGCTTTCAGGTTGGTGGGAGAGCTCGGGACACAACTGCCACCCATCCCTATCATCTCTGGCCTCTTGCTCCATGACGAAAAAGGAAGGGGCCTGCCCTTTTGGATCTGATCCTTTAGAGGATAACTTTTTTTTCTTGCTGGCCTGGCTGGATACATGGTAGCACTCACAACACTACTAGGACTACAGAATAAACTGACCATGGCCCTGTTATGCTCAGCCCTCCCTCCCCCAGATACCTGCTCAGGCACAGCAGGGAGTGCAGAAACATCTGGAATGCTTGCAAAGCTCAGGCAAACACCACCATCAAACTGCACCTGGCATGGCTATGCCCCCCTCACCCACACCCCACTGTTCCCTTTTTAAATCAAACCAATGGTGAAACCTACTTTTTAGACTGGTACTACTGCTTGATAAAAACTTTAGAGCGTGTATGCTCTTTAATCGGACAGGACTACACTTCTCACCTCTAAATTGATATTTTCTTATGTCAGAGCTCTTGGGACTGTCTTTTGGTCCACTGCCATACCATATTTCTGAATGCTATAAGTCAAATTTACAGAGGCAAATTTTCAAATTTAGGAGAAACAAAACTTGTGTGGTGCTGGTGATCTGGTCGGTAGAAAAATAAAATGATAAAAGTAAAATACAGCCTCTTCCTGCCTTTGCGCTGCCTGACATAAGGGTGAGAGAGCCTTCTCACTGTGCATCTCTACTCTAGCTCAGCGCGCTGAGAAGAGTCTTTTAATCTGACACTCTGCAGGAGGCTCAGAGCGAATAACACCTTACCTGACAAGTGAGGCGTTTAATACACTGAGCTCTGGACTATTTTCTCTATTCTAGTAATTACTTTGAATACCTTCAAGGTGTACTTTTCCTTTTTTGCTCAAAAGAGGTTATTGATTTTATAGTCGAAAATAACAAAGAAAAAGAATTAAAAATATAAAATGAAAAATAAGAGAAACAAGCAGAGCAGTATAAAAATCTGAAAAAGTAAAGGAGAGATACTATAATGAAAATGAACACATCTGTAATGTCAGAGCAGGAGAAACAGTTTACGTGAAGTAGGAAGCCATCAGCCTTATTTGTTGGCAGCAGTTATTTATTCAGACAGAATGGTGGTAAATCTCCAGTGTTTAAAGGAGCAAATGCAAGGCTAAGTATAACCTCTCAAGTTATATGTAGTGTTAGTGGTAGATATTACCTGATTATTTAACTTGCAAATTGACTTGAGTGGTGTAAGGTTAAATTGTGATCTACATGAGGAAATTCAGGGAGGTTTGTATCTTTTTAAGTGACCTACCCAACTTGAAAGATGGCCCGCCCAACAAATGAGTATGGAAATCTTGTGATATTCTTAATATATTCGGAACCCCCATGATCAGCATCAGATCTGATAGTTAGATATCAGGAAGACAATTGAAGTTCTTTTTACACAATAATTTTACTCCCAGGCAAACCTTTAAGATTGAATATACCTTCATAGTTCATAGTCGGAGGCTATATCCTTCCAAAATGACTGGAACAATTCAGAAACAGATATCATATGTGACAGATCTCAAGCTTCTTTAAGCGGCATAAGACAACATCTCAGGGCTTTGAACAAGTGTATACATCTGGAGGCCCATTCCCTCCCTATAGACTCTGAAGCAATTAATTCTAATATTTTTATTGTATCCTAAGGAGGCAGAGTTAGACTACCTGTTCTGTTATCTGGAGTATTATCTAGCTGAAGAAGTGTAGTGACTGTGTCTCTCAAGATTAATCATGGGTGGAAGGTGCCAGTTTTATACAACGTTTATAGGTAGATTAGTAAGTGTTATTTAGGAAGAGAGTCTTCCACATTCAACCATTTAGGGTGGGGTGCATCTATAGTAAGGAGCCAACTTCCTGATTGAAACTGTGAGTAATCAGCAAGGTTAGCCCCATCCATACTCTTTTCCATGGGATGTTTTCTCATAAATACATGACAACCTTTCTTTTTCTAGAGGGAGTTTAGGATTGTTACATGTATTTTCCGAATAAAGTCAATTGATGGGTAGCACACTAATAAGGTAACTGATAATTGGAGTTACCATCATTTTATTTGTCTTAATTCTCCCCCACCGTGACATTAATTTTGGGGATCATCCTTTCAGCAAGTTCTTTTTCAAGGTGAATGTGAAAGTATGCAGAAGTGCTTTCTCCTTTTAACTAAATTACACTGTCCCTTCATGTTGTGGGAAAAAAGGTTAAGGGACCTCATAACTTATTAATGAGTTATTATCACTGATGGGGGTAGATATTCTAGTGTTTTGTAGGATGAATGCATCCTATGCCCAAGATATAGGGGAACAAATCATAGCATAGCATCATTATCAATTTATAGATCCATGTCATGAAAGAATTATGTCCTACAGTGCACATCACTGAGCATCCTAGCATTATTAGAATAGCAGGTTGCCAAAATATAACTAAGTATAACTCTATTGTATGTGTTATAGAGAAGCCATATTATAAAGTTATATTGGTCAGAGTAAACCTGCAGAAGGTGAAGAGAGTAATACTTTTGGTCCAAGCAGCTCTCCAAGGTGTCATTATAGTTCGTGAGTGCTCGTTTTCAAATCTGTCTCTATGATGAAAAGATTGCAGATCTGATAGATCTTGGAAGATGAGAGGTTTTCCTTTATAAGTTATTGTTATTTCAGATGGGCCAACAAAAGGAAAGGGACAATTTAGATCCGAATGTGTTGTCTGAAACACAAAAAACAATTATGAGTAATCCTAGGGATATTGACTTTTGCACACTCGCTTCTTTATTATTCCTCAAATGATTCAAGATCACTTCATTGTGCTGGTCATGGATGATATTAACGATCAGTGGTCTCAGGTAATTGGGTTTTTCAGTTTGTGAGAGGGAAATTTGTGGACTCATTTGATCTCAAATTCTCAACCAAGCGATCAGCGAAAAATATATTATCCTCCTGGAATACTCAAGGGACAAGGCTGTATGCAGCATTGTCCTCCATGATTCCACAACCCACTTGAAGTAACTCATTCACTTGTTCCTATCCACCACAGCTGTTGACAGGACACCACACAGTCCTGAGAAAGACCCCATGATGTTTCTTCAATAACACATACATCCTGGGTCGAAACATCAATGCTCAATAATATATTGTACAGAGCCACTACATCCTTGAAAACGTTGTGATTATTAACACAATGAGACACATATATAATAATTGGACGCATTGTTTCAGCAACGTCTCTTTTTTGTTATTATCATTTTTTACTGTTGGTAACAGTTATGTGTTATGTGTGTATATATATATATATATATATATATATATATATATATATATATATATATATATATATATATATATATATATATATATATATATATATATATATTTATTTATATATATTACCTACTGGCGATCGCCAGTAGGTATATATAGTTAGGATTTTTTTCCTATGGGATTTCTGAAAATTCTATGTCGAATAACTTTGGCGTTTGTGGATGGAATTGGCTGAAATTTTCAGGAAAATGGCACATTTTGTTTCTGAGCAGCCCCTGAAAATTCATCAAGGGGGGCCGAGAAAAAAGGGGGGTCCCAAAACGCGTTTTTCCCATTCAATTTTCCATATGGTGGTTGGAATCACTTTTAGCTCGTATAGCTGAATGGATTTACACGAAACTTGGCAAAATTGTAGATATGGTTTGCCTGACGTGCCTTTGCTATGTCTCAATATATGTGCTCCAGTGGATTTTGAGAAATTAACATTTCAAAAAACAGATATATCTGTGACAGCGTCCCGGTTAGCGCCCCGGTTCGCGTACCTGACGCGTAACGGAACTTCGCGAGGAGAAGCGGATTGGCTCCCCGGTGACTGTGAACATTCTAAACAGTCCGGAGCGGCCGCCATCTTGTGTCTCGGTAGGATCGAGACACAAGATGTGGCAAAAACAAAGGGGGAAATGAGCATAAGGGGGCGGAGTACATCATCCCTGACCCCCTAGGTTTGATGAGGGGGCTTTAAAAGGACCCCGCGGGGTAAAAAAAATAATATATATTTTCGTTTTTTTGGGGGCGGGGGGAGCGCTCGGTACGCGCACCGGGTAGCGGTCCGGGAAGCGTAATATTGGGAAAATAGGATGAAAGAATGTTCAAATATTGTATGTTTATTGATTGTTCTTTTTGTTTTTTTTTATTTAAGTACCAACATGTAGGTACCAATGCAGAGTCTAAAAATAAAAATACACCGTTTTCTTTGTAAATATCTTGCATATTGTTTCAGAAGTTATTGTGGTATATGGAATTCATAGCGTAGTCTGTCAGGAAAGCAGAAACACCATGGAGGCAGGAGATGATAAAGAGATGTTAAATACACATTGGAGATAATATAGTGGAAGAAAGGAAGTAACTATTAGCAAACTTACTATGTAACACAAAAAAGTTGCACAGTATATTTAAATCTGACTTTACATTATAATCAATTTGCTAGTAGTTTACAAATACATATAAAAATGAATAATGTCTCAAACAATTTTTGAATTATTAAATATAAATTTATTTTTTTGATTTGTTTTCAAAATTAAAAAGAACTTCTAATAATTCATTGTCAGAATATTTTTCATTTTCAATTAGGAAATCTACTGATTCTACACATTGCAGAAGTTCAAAGTCCCGTGATTCATCATAGAATTCAGAGTCAATTTCTGTATCTGTGTTGCTTCCTGCAACAATTTCCAAGTTAGTTTTGTTCTCTCCTTCCATTTTTGTGCTGTAAAATGAATTAAAAAAAAATATATCAGTACAGATAGGGAACTGTTGGGTTTAAGTACAGACAGGTAGTTTGGTTTTTTAAACAGTGATTTTATCTTTGGGCAGTGTATGGTATCAGACTGGAAGTAGAAATATAAAAAAATGTATGTGATAAAGCCTAAGTTAATTCTTAATTATACAAGACAAGCCTAACTCCATCCATAACTAAAACAGAGAAGTCTATCTTATTCTATAACTATTACAGAGGGATAGTATATAACTATCAGAAAATGTTTTCCTAATTAACTTAAAGTGCAGAACATACTTCAGTTTTTAAAATAAGATCTTACCTTTCAAAAAGAAGTTTAAGTTCTCAGTTGAAATGCACTTGATATGTACTTCAGGAAGTAGTAGTCAAAATGGCTGTGTTTCTCTCTCTTTCTTTATATATATTCAGGTACATAACCAATCAAATGTCATGAAATAATAGAAGATATTGAAAGTAGCATTTTGATTGGTTGTCAATTCTAACACTTCATAAGTGTTTTTGTTAGGTAATTTACCTCAGGATATTTAGTCAGGCTTACAGCATAATTTTCTCAATGGAATTCCATCAAATGTGGATAAATGGTGGGGACTGTTATGTAGTAGGGCCTATTCTATATTTGATGAAAGTGTCTGTAGTGGTTTTTCTGTAAATTACTTTCCCACCTTTTTTTATCGAGCGCTTACCGGTGCGCTCCCCGGTACGCGAACCGGCAGCGTTACGGGAGTCCTCCATTTTGTGTATCGGTAGAATTGAGTCATAAGATGGAGGACAAAAAATGTTCGGAATGGGTAGAAGGGGGCATGGTAGACACTTTGTGACCCTCTAGGTTTTCTGAGGGGGATTAGGACGGTGATATATGCAAAAATAAAAAAATAAAATTTTTGAAAATTTCACAGGGGGAGCGCCCGGTACGCGCACCGGTAAGCGAACCGGGGAGCGTACTTTGGTGAAGAAAAAAAATTAGAAAAAGATAAACGTTTTGAATCATCAGAGGTAGGGTAGCTCTGAAAAGAGCTATTGGGTTCTGTGGCTAATTTAGGTACCTACAAGTAGGTTCCAATGCACACTTTTAAATAAAGGACGAATATTCTATTACCTTCATCGGAGAAGTTCACACCATCTCTTCTGTAGATGTGTTGAATGTTGGAACGCACGTTATTGTTGTATATTAAACCCATTCCATAGTCTCTCATGCAAGCAGAAACAGATTTATTCACATGTTTCTGTGCTTTCTCAAATTGTGGAAAAATTGGTTGGACCACTTACATTTCTGTCTTTGACATATATTGGAATATACCAAGGCAGTTTGGGGAAAAAGTGTCATCAAATGAAGAAAGGTGTTCTTTAAAAGCATTTCAAGATCATCCCCAGTCATAGTGCCCAAATCATTTCCACCACAGTGCACTATTAAGAGGTCAGGGTTTGGCAGATGCATAACATTTTTTTAATTAATACATATAAAATATATTTTTCCTTTAAAAGAAGAATACATTTTACAGCTTTTGATATTTGCTGTTAAAAAAACATTGAAATTCACTGAAAAACCATAGGTTATAGACCATATATAGTTAGAAATTAGCATTTACAAAACCTTAAAAATTCACTGAAAAAACCATAGGTTATAGACCATATATAGTTAGGAATTAACATTTACAAAACCTTCAAAATTCACTGAAAAAACCATAGGTTATAGACCATATATAGTTAGGGATTAGCATTTACAAAACCTTATTTTACTCGCACAAAACCATTGAAATTCGCATATATAGTTAGTTCCACTAACTATATATCGCGCACCCGCAATCCACTGCTAATGATGTCACATATTACATCATTCATGACATGGTCAGTGACATCACTGATGACATCTCAAATGACATCACTGATGACATCACTGATGACATCTCATTTGACATTACTGATTACATCACTGATGATATCATTCATGTGATAATACGTTGAACCTCTTCAGACTCTAATATAACCTTACATACACTCAGTGTAAACAGACACTCACAGACTGTCACTCATCCATGGAGTTACTCACACACCTAGTCAGTCATGCAAAGAATCAATCACACCTCCACTTCCTCAACTATACAGTTATACACACCTTACTTATTACAACATATACTAACATATATTTCCTCTTTTATAAAATCCTTGATTGAAGTTCACAATGATCCATAAAGCCACTCACACATTCACTGGCTCTTATGCACAGTTATTTATATATGTCAACTCTCACATGTACTGTGTTTTACATATGTACTTACTTTGACATGTAGCACTGAGATATCCATTCACTCACCAATACACTCATACACACAGTCAACCGCCCATACAGCTGTTTCCACATGCACTTTTGAAGTCATACATCTAGTGAATCAACTGCTCACACATCTATGCACAGAGTCATACCCCTCCCAGCCACCCACACACATACTCAGTCTCTCATACAAATATTAGGACAACCAATCAATAACCCATATACTTACTCATATAGCTAATGAACACATGCAGCAGTTTACAGAACAACAGACATAATGATGCACAAATTAAGACAGTTTAGTCACTCACCCATGCACTGAGTGCGCGAGTCCGGCTGAGAAAATAAATAAAACGAAGCGCGGGCTCCTGCGCTTCATTGGATTGAAGCCCCCTGGTGGGCCAAGTCCCGGGGGCAGTGAATAGAATGTGTGGGGGGCCCCAATCCCCCCCCACACTGCCCTGGGACCGCCATCTCCCCGGGGCTTTTTTAAAGAGTTGCTGGGGGCCCGCAGCCCTCCCGCAGCCCCCGGGACCGGCACCGCCAGGGCTTCATATTTGATGTGGGGGGCCTCCAAGGCCCCCCCAAGCCCCAGGGACCACCCCCGGGCTTTTATTAATTATTTTGCAGGGGGACACGGCCACCCTGCAGCCCTGTGGACGCCAACCCCCGGCGCTTTTTTTTTAATATTAAGAACTGTGTGGGGGAGCTTGAGCCCCCCCACACACCCAAGGGTCTGCCACCTCCCCGGGGCACCAACTATTTAAATGCAGGGGTCCGTAACGGACCCCCGAACCCTGGTGACCACCACCTCCCCGGGGCTGTGCAAACGTTGGGAGGGGGGCTGCGCGGCACCCCTCCTGGAGCCCTTGATGGTCCTGGCGACCGCCACCCCCCAGGGCCGGCTCCTGCAGTGTCCCGGGGTGCAGCTGTTTGCAAAAACAGGGCGTGAGTCTTGTCATTGCTAACTGTGGTTTGGGTTTTGAAAGCAAGAGCAGGGAAAACCTGCTCTTGCTTTCAAAAATCAAACCACATTGCATTTCCACACGAGGGGCTGCATGTCATGGAAAAGCAATGCCCGCTCCCGCAGGACGCAGTGAGCCGGCAGGGACCTTGAGGGCATTGGGGCTCCCCCCACGGTCCCCAACGAAGAGGCCAGTCCCCAGTGGATGGGATCCCCGGGGCAGAAGTGGCCTAGGAGGGGGGCCACGCGGCCCCCTCCATCAATAAAAAAAAATTTAAATTTAAAAAAGAGGCACAGCCCAAAAAAGAGGCCTCAGGAGGGGGGCATGCAGCCCCCCTCCTAGATTTAAAAATATTACAAAAATTATGGTCATGGCCCGGTGGATGGGGGCCCCCGGCCGAAATTGGCCTGGGTAGGGCTTGGGGGGGGGGGGGCATGCAACCCCTATCCGTTTACATTTTTTTTTTATAAAAAGGGGCAAGGCCCAGGGGGATTGGGTCCCTAGGGCCCCAAAAAGGAAAGAGGAGGGGGGGTCACTCAGCCCCCTTCTTAAAAAAATATATATATGAAAAATAGTCGCATCTCGGCTAGGCCCCACCCCCTCCCTGCAGCACTCTGCCAACGTGCCCCCTGGCGAGTTGTAAGTTGGGGAATAAATTCCACTTGAATACTTAGGGTCCCTGGGAGCCAACTGGCCCACCAGGTACCCAGGGTATGCGCCAGTGAGCTGCGCTGCAGAGAGGTGTTGAGAGGCCACACCCCTTTTTATACCTCTCTACAACGCAGCTCTGTGGCGCTTACAGGAGGTACCTGGCGGGCTAGTTGGACCCCAGGGACCCTCAGGATTGAAGAGAAATGAATCCCCTAACTTAAAACGCCACAGGATGCATTTGCACAGTGGTAAAGGGAGGGGGTGAGGCCTGAGGTGACGTGTGTAAACAGGCCCTCTGGCGTGTTTTAAGTTGGGGAATTAATCCCCCTTCAATCATGACCACAAGGTACGTCCAGTAAGCGCCACAGGTCTGCGTTGCAGAGAGATGTTCCAGACTACACCCCTTTTTACACCTCTCTGCAACACAGCTCTGTGGCGCTTACTGGAGGTACCTGGTGGGCTAGTTAGACCCCAGGGACCCTCAGGATTCAAGGGGAATGGTGCACCTTCTTCATTAATGTCTACAGGGTGAAAATAGGCAGAATCGATGCCGTAGCGCCTCCAATGACATAACTGGGTATCTGGCAGCAACCAGGGCTGGACTAGAAACCACAACCGGCCCTGGCAAAGTGCTCGGCCGCCCCCCCTCACAGGGGGGGGGGGGTTGGAGGTGCCGCCGAGCTCTTTGCTGGTGCCAGTTTTCGACCGATTTTGGTACAGGGCTATGCTGCAGAAATGGCCCTGTAACAAAAATGGCCCCTAGGGGCCCAAAACCGCCCCCACCCGTGGGGCGCACCGGGGGATTGCCCGGTGCCCGCTATGGCCAGTTATCCTACTCACTCATGCAAAGAATCAATCACACTTACATTTACTCACCTACACAGTTATACACACACTACCTCATTTATTCATACAGATAGTAACTCATAATTACGGTGTTATAAAATCACTATTACAAGTATACACTCATCCAAACAGTCACTCTCACAATCACTGACTCTTACGTATAGTTATTTATATACACCAACTCTCATATAGACTGCCTTTTATTTTTGTACTTCGTTTGGAGATGTACCACTGAGACATATATTCTCTCACCAACACACCCATAAACACACTCACTCACCCAAACAACTGTTCCCACGTGCACTCTTAAACTCATACACCTAGTCAAGCAACCACTTACACATCTATTCCTAGAGTTACACATCCCCACCCAACCACACACACACACTCAGTCTCCCATACAAATACTCAGCCAACTAATCAATAACTAATATAGACACTTATGTAGTTAGTGACCGACTGATGCAGCAGGTTACACAACAACAGAGACAGTGATGCACACATTTACATAGTTTAGTTACTAACCCATGTATTTAGTGAGCCACTTTTAATTACTCACTTAAACAGATAGTCGCACAGCTACTAAATCCTCCACCCACACACTTATTTAAATTTCAAACAAAACCACAGTCACTGGGTGATGTCATCAGTGATGTCATTTGAGATGTCTTCAGCGATGTCATCAGTGATGTCACTGACCATGTCAGGAATGATGTAACATGTGACATCATCAGCAGTGCATTGCGGGCCCGCAAGTTATAGTTAGCAGAACTAACTATAACGGAGGAATTTCTATGGTTTTGTACGAGTGAAATGTCCGACTAACTATAACATCCCTGAAACCTATGTTTTTTTCAGTGAATTTCTAAGGTTTTTTAAATGTAAATGCTAATTTCTAACTGTAACGTGCGTGACACCTATGGTTGTTTCAGTGAATATAAATATATATAAAAACCTATTCACTGTGTTTAAGTTTCGTGTGTCCCCAGATTGATCAGCACAATCTAATTGTTTTTGAACGTTGAAGGTCCTAATGTGATTAGTTCTCTTGCAAACACAAAGCAATCGGTAGACCTGTAACAATCATCCATTTTACTCAGATTCTGAGGGGTACTGGGTTGCCCGATTGTAGTCCATGAGTACAAAGAAACCATGCTTTGATCTAATACCCCCACACATTGCCATCTGGATAAATTACTTTGAGATCTAGCAGTTTATATATGTTCGTAGAGTAAGGTGCTCAAAATTTTTCCGCTGATGTTTACAGTAGCACTCCGCTGAGGTTCCAGTTTCAATAGATGAACTAAAGTCAGGAGTGCTTTCTATAAATGCTGTCGGGAGAAGTTGGCAGCACCATTCTCTGCATCAGTTGGTACTTTGTTGGATGAGTGCTGCACATTATTGTCTTTCTGTTGTGCAGCTGTCCTGTGTTACATGGTGGACAATGATTCTCCAAGGTGGTGTGGTGCCTCAGACCAACTGCGCCATCTTGAGTTCATTCATCCCATTTTGTCAGAACTCAGGACTACTCGATCAGACATTTTGGTGGGCATAGGATGACTGCGGCATTTGTTGCAGATACACTGATTAGGCTGCTGTTGGGTGAGGAGCTCTGAGCTATGCTGCCATTTTCTCTCCAGCCAAGCCATGTTACGTAGATGTACTTTAATTTTCAAAATATTAGTTGCACAAGATTAAAAACACATAGGTTAAGTACGTTTTACATAATAAAGGAGGGAATCCCCTGTGAAGATGAATAGCCACCAAAATTCAGCAGCTAGATTAACAAACCAGCAAAGCAACACAATAGAATTAATGCAGATAGTGTAGCAACATGTTTTCTAGGCTGCATTGTCTTCCTGTTGACTGTGTACACTCTCTATCAATGTTTATAAAAGTGCAAGTTGAAGGGCAACATTCACTAGCATACTGTGAGCTCCTGGTCAAAGGTCATTGTGCGGCAGCGTGTCATGTGGCTCCACTGACAGCCAGTGATGAAGGGAGCTAATGCTCTTTGATAACTTGCTTTCTTCTCTCTTGATGTTTTCCCCATGGAAAAAACCCGGCTTAACAATCAAATTATTTTTGATAAATAACTCTTCTCTGACCTTCCAATAATTTCATATTTCTGATAATAGCATCTTTTCTCTAAGCCAACCATCAATATGCTCAATAAAACTAGATTTAAAACCACAAGTGGCATCACTAATAGTGGCTGAAACACACTCTTCAACCTCCACAGTTACCTGAACTTTCTCATTCTGGTTAGATATTCTGGATAAACAATCAGCCCTGACATTTTCATTTCTAGGAAGGTAAGATACTGAAAAATTATATTCGTACAATCTTTCTAA
This sequence comes from Lissotriton vulgaris, assembly GCF_964263255.1. NCBI lineage: Eukaryota > Metazoa > Chordata > Amphibia > Caudata > Salamandridae > Lissotriton > Lissotriton vulgaris. Next base: position 732,579,304 of record NC_141691.1, on the reverse strand, counting down.
TGTTCTCACTAACCATGAAGATCGCTTGCCAGTATCATTGTTATTTAACAAACTTTAGAAAGGTTTCTGATCGGTCTTAATTCCAATTGGTTTGCCCCTGATATATGTTTTAAAGTGATCTCTACTCCACATGTTACCTGCGTTTCTCTTTCAATGGTGGAATATTTCGGTTCTGCCTGTGTAAGAGATCTGGATGCAAAAGCAATAGTAACCGCCTTCCCATGCTTAATCTGACTAATCTGACTAAAAACAGCATCAATTCCATATGCACTCGCATCAACAGTAATTACTCATTTATAATTTTGAGAACATGAACTTAATGGTGCAGCATCCATAACAGCGGTTTTAAGATTAGACTGTTCATACTTGACTCCTTTTTTAGGTAAATCCCTTAAAGGTGCTGCCCTTATGGAAACCTCTTTAACAAAATGTGAATAAAAATCACACAACCCCAAAAAAGAGCTTAACATATTCTTGTTGATGGTAGTAATCACACCCTTCAAAGCGTTCTTTAAATTTTCTTTTGAAATAATAGTCTTTTGAAATTTTGGGACCTAAATACTTAAGTTCAGTTGCTATAAACTTACATTTATCCAGCTGTAATGTCAATCCTTTCTCTTTTAAAATCAATAGAACTTTTTCCAAAATGTCATTATGCTTCTCTACAAAATCCAAGTACACAAGAATGTTGTACTTGAATGTCACCACTACTTCAGTTTCTGCAAACAAAATATGCATGAGCTTCTGAAAAACTAAAGCGTCACGCGCCAAGCCACACGATATGCATGTATTCCTTTAGGTACCATAAGGAGTGTTGGAAGGGGGGGTCCTTATCGCTTACCGCCACCAAATGCTAGTGGCAGGAGTCCCGACCCCCTCACTTCAACGTTAGGCTAAGTAAGGACACCGTCTGAGATAGCCCTGCTCACCCCCTTAGTAGCTTGGCATGAGCAGCCAGGCTTATCTCCAGGCTTATCTCCAAGGCACGAGTGCACAGTATGTGCAACCACACTCACAGCAATCCAATGATGCCACAACAAATAGACTCTACACAAGTTTTTAAAAAATGAGTATAAACTTTATATAAGAGGTTATACGATAACAGTACGATAGAATGGGTAGTATTCTTTCCCATGCGTTGGTAGGTTCTAATCCCTACCACCGCTTCTAACCAACAGTTAAGATCACTTCTAACCATTTCCAAAAGGTTAGGCCAATCATATTGCTAGAATCACACATGTTGCAAAAGAAAACAAATACTGCAATACGTAACGATATCCTCTTGTAATGTGAAACAGGGATACAATCCCATACGGAGCGCCACAGTCATGTACTTTGCAATAGAAGGAATAATGCAATGCGTCTCACTACCAGCATGCCCTGTACCGGGAAGAAACAAAGCAATGTGTCACGCTACAATCCTGTACTCTGCAATGAAGAAATAATGCACTGCGCCACATTATAATCAGATACTGTGCAATGAAGAATTAATACAATGCTATATGTTACAATCAGGTCAGACGTCATACGACAGTTCGATAGTTCGATAGCAGAAATAATGCAAAGTGTAATATGACAGTTTAGGTGCTCCGTTACAGTGCCCCCAATATGGATCAATGATGACACAAAAGTACTGCTTCCCACTCCGGCCCCAGTACTGGCCGTCCTTGGTTCAGCACGGGCCGGGATCTGAACCGAAGCAACCGGCTCACCCAGCTGACAGAAGCGAGAGGCCGAGTGTGTGTCCCTCCGGGTCCACACACCACCCAGGTGGTGATCCACGTTACCTGGGGGTGCGAAATCCCACTCTCCTCTCTGACGTCAGCGACTTGGCCTTGATCCAGAACTCCGTCACGGGGTGCGGCGAGCTCTGGCCGGCGGCTCAGCTCCTCCGGGGCTGCCGGTCTGGGCCGCTGCTGTTTTCCTTCAAGGGTCCAAAACTTGGCCCTCCTTCCCGCAATCTCAGGGAACACCGAGACCCACCCTTAGCACTGTGGAGACCTTACTTCCAATGTGGTGCACACCCGACCCAGGCACCCCTCACCAGCGCCTAGGGTTGCACCCCAACAAGCACAGTGCGGGTCCGAGACTCGCCTCCTCTCTGGTGCTCATGATGACCCGGCGCTCTTCACCAGCGCCTCCACTTGCACCTTGACACGCACCCTGTGCGTCCGAGTCTCTCCTCTTCTCCCAGTGCACACGAGGTCCAGGCGCTCCTCACCAATGCCCTGGCTGCACCATGACACGCACGCTGCGCATCCGAGACTCACTTCTTCTTTTGGTGGATACAATGTCCATGTGCTCTTCTATAACGCCCTGGCAGCACCACGACACGCACTCTGCGCGTCCGAGTCTCACTTCTTCTCCTGGTGCACACGATGACCAGGCGCTCCTCACCAACGCCCTGGCTGCACCACAACACGCACACTGCGCATCCGAGTCTTACTTCGTCTCCCCGTGCACACCACGACCAGGCGCTCCTCACCAATGCCTTGGCCTGCACCAAAACACACACCCAGAGCATCTGCGACTAAGCTTACTCCTGCATGCCCATGATCACATGGCACAACTTCTGAGGGTCTCAAGCTGCAAAAGCACTCACACACCACGTTGCTTGGGACTTCTCTGGAAACTTTTATGATCTTGTATTTCCAAACAGGGAGCCAGCTCACCTCGGGCCCTTGGGGTTACAAGACACAGCACAAAGCTCAGTCTTCTTCAAGCAGGAGGACCCAGCGCCTCCAAGCACAGTCCCATCAGCCTCTCCCTTAGTTAGAACAGCAAACTGCAGACCAGTCCCAGATCACAAAGCAAGGATTGGTCTGTCCACAGCAGTCTTTTCAGTTGCTCCTTCTACAGCAGAGGTTCCTCTTGACTACAGAATGTGTCCAAGCCTTTTTAGTATCAATCCGTTTCTGTTTCATTCCAACGTTCAGGGGTTTCAGCTCTCATAGTTATAACCCTTACTGTCTTTGAAGTTCGTTTGTGCTCAGGGGTCCCTGACCCCTCCCTAAATCGGTTCTGGGTGTCTCCCTCCCAGTGTCACCTCTCTCCCTTTGATATTGGGGGTCTGGATCCTTAATCACACAGCAGTAGATGGGTCACATTGGTTTATAGCACCAGCCCAGGCCTTTTCATCTCCCAGGCTTCTCCTCCCCCTACTCTCCAGATGCAGGGCAGCCTGGTGCCATCACAACCCCTCCATGGGTCAAGACCTCTCCTAGCTCCTCTCACCATTCAGATCCAGACAGACAATCGACATTTCAGTAGAGACACACAGAAATGCCTAGAGGACAAAACTCAGCCACTTTCTAAAAGAGTGGTTTCTGAACATACAGAGACAAAGCCACCTTCACAGAAAAAAGTGTTATGACACTGTGAATTCATACATACAAAACTACACCTCTCCATTATAAACTGACAGGAAACTAGGCTAACAAAAACAACACCCAGCCTCCCACATTCTGTCCTAAGGGCAGGATGGCCTTTCAGCAGTGAAAAACTAAATGGAGTGTTTTTCACTGCCAGACATAACACACACATTAGGATGTGTCCTGCCTTTTACCTACACTGCACCATGCCCAGGGATTAACTGGGACATTAATAATAACAAACACGGAGGGAGTAGGGTCCAAGGGAATATTTAAAGACCAATGCACAGTTACAGCCTCTTAAACAAGACACTTTTATATACAAAAAATAACTGTGGGTCTAAAGAAACTACTATCTCTATATTCAGATAGTGTCTAATCTACAACCTCTTTCAGATTCTGTGAAATGCATCGGGACTCATCACAATGTGGTATGCATTCCCATTAGTTACGCACTCTAAACGACCCTTGTTGTCATCATTTGGGCAATTTTCACAAGGTGGTATGTCCACGTTGTAGACAAAAAAATTCTGAATAGTGGTAACTGGAAGCAGTGCTTGAACAAAAAACTGTGAGTGAAAGTGCTATATTAAAATTGGATAGTGGGTGCACAAATAACTTTAATGAAAAGCAGACCACTTCCAAGATTAAAAACGTAAAGTGCAAAGTGACAGTAGTTTATAACAAATATCTACTGCATGTATGATAAGGTCGACATGTTTCTGCAGTTGATAGATCCTAACGGTATCACCTGCTTCTTCAGGACCAACAATCTACTTTGCTACTGCTTCTAAAAGCGGGTGAGTGCATAATCAAAACAAAATATACATGGATATCACCTGAATCAGTCCTCTCAATGCTCCTTTGAGGTGAAGCGGATATCCGCTTCACCTCAAAGGAGCATTGAGAGGACAGAATTTTTGTGTCTACAACGTGGACATACCACCTTGTGAAAATTGCCCAAATGATGACAAGGGCGGTTTAGAGTGCGTAACTGATGGGAATACATACCACATTGTGATGCGTCCCGATGCATTTCACAGAATCTGAAAGAGGTAGTAGATTAGACACTATCTGAATACAGATACAGTAGTTTCTTTAGACCCACAGTTATTGTTTGTATATATAATTACCTGGGACATACCACAGGGGTGCCCAATGTGTATGTAAAAGGGAAAGTCAGGCCTGACAAGTGGTTGCACTTGTCAGGACAACATGCTAACTTAGCATTCTGTGCGCAGGCCCTAAACTACAGGCCTGAGTTCCCTTCTCCACGCTCCTTGTATTACTAGCCCTGGCACTCACAGGGCACATCACTAGGGACTTTACTAGTAAGGCAAACATACCAATCATGGCAACCAATCACCATTACATTTTACATAGGGAACATTTGTACTGATCAGCAGTGGCAAAGTACCCAAAACATCTAAATCGGCAACTCTGTGTCAGGAAAAAGGTCTAGGGGAAAGCAAAAAGTTTAGGGAACTTTAGCCAAAAAGGCAAAGTCCTACAAAGAGTAATAAAAGTTGTAATGTGACATGATTATTGAGTTAGCCCTCTTTGATGGTGTGCTAATTTCATGTCCAATATGCGAACACAGAAGGTTTAGCTAACAAATCTTGAATATGTGGTAATGAATGATGATCCACAACATTTGTTTTTTACACACCTTAAATTAGCCCAAGTCTTAACTTCCCTGTAGCCTTTTTTACGAACACTATGGGAGAAAACCACTCAGCCCCATCAACTGGTTCAATCACACCAAAACTAGGCAAATCTTTCAATAAAATGGTCATGGGAATATTCCTGAGTTGGTACCTCACTGGAATAGCATATTATTTTAGTACACTGGCATGTGAAAATCCTTTAACTTTACCAAGTTGACTACTGAAAGCTTACTTGTATTTTGCTTAACAACACTTCAAACTCCTCATTCATACTGACCATACAGAATTGAAACTGATCAAATTCATCTACACAAAAACCTGGAACTCTGGCAATTGGGATTCAATGAAATTCCATTCCTGCCTTGATGGCACCAACCCAGCACATATTGACCATCCACTTAAACTTTTCCAATAATTATTCTGTCTTAAAAGATAACAGAAGTTATAAAAAATCCAAGCATGTCAGTTTTCTTCCTTCCATAACTATCCACCACAATATCATTCGCTTCTAGCTTCTCATTAGGCTACACCTTGTAAAAACATTCATCAGAAATAATGATATACGGTGACCCTTAGTCAGCCATAACAGTGACAGCTGAAACATCAATGCTATATGTCGGTTGTTTAAAATGTTCACCATCAACTGGTAAAATAATGTTGCAATCAATGCTACATCCCTTTCTCAAGTATTTTGTCACACTTTATATAAGATTTAGCTTGAACCATGGCTACACTCTCCCCTTAATCCACATGCTTCTCATTATCAACCTAAGCAATCCTCTTTACACCAAAAGTGGCTTTGCCATACATAGACATACTGGCAAAATGTCTATTTCTTCCATATTTAAAATATTCCTTAACCAAAGCCGGGCAAGACCTATGTGAAGCAACATAACTCTTTGACCCACATCTGTTACATTTTCATTTTCCTCTATTTCCTGTTGTAAATGAAGTTCTTTTCTTCAGCTTTTTATTTATGTATTTATCAACTTCAGACTTTGTAAATAGAGCAACTTCTGTAGAACAAGTTTCCATGTTGTTTAAATGAAGCGATTGACCTCACAACACTTTTAGCTGTATTTATAGTTTCCTCCAAAGAGGGATTCCTTGGTTTTAATAATTGCTCTTGGACTTTCCTGTTGGAACATCTTATAATAATCTGATCTCCTATCTAAATATCAGTCTAAACCCCAAAATCACAGTTTGCTGCCGGCACTCTCAAAGCAGCAACATACGAGTCAACAGTTTCATTAGTATATTCATGCTTAGTGAAAACATCTAATATTTCCATGACAATATGGTTGTTTTTCTAAAGTTGTTCCCAAACCTGTCCATAGCTTCCAGATAGCTATCTTAAGCATCTGCATCTACACCTGTAGGAGCTCGTATTGGTTGAAGATGATAAAAAATGTCTTCCCCATGATTACCAATCAAATTTAACAGAATGGCTTTCTTCCTAGAAGAATCAAAAGCATCAGCATTTATTGCTAACATATAATTTACAGCCTTATCCATTTCTCCCACTTCATAGCTGATTGACCAGGTTCATCTAAAAAATAAGATGGTAGTTTTGCACATTTTTTTTTTCATTGGGTATTTGCCATTCAGCATAGCTCAGTTGGCATGCACTCAATACTTTAGAGGAATAAACAGTCATTGTTACAACAGTTTTAACTTTACAACTGCTTCGTAGTGCATTAAAAGCGCGCATGCCTCTGGGAATGATCCAGTATACATTCGGCAATACCAGACAACTCAATACAATTTAAAACATTGCACCAGTAGCTTATCCTCCACCCTAAGCGGAATGCAGTTCTATTATGGGAGTATTGTCAAAGTATGGTTGGGGGTAGAGAAGGGACTTTGATAAGGAGGAAGCTCAGCGACAGGGAGAATGCCAGTCCAAAGGTCCTAGTTGAGGTCTGTTAGGCAGGAATTGGAGAGAGAACTCTGACAGGTACAACAGTCAGATAAACCCCCTCTGCAGTGTGTTGGTGTCTAGTCTTCATCGACCTAGGCCCTGAAGGATTCCAGATAGGCATCAAATGTGAAAGCAATTGGACGTTTGTGAGTTTCCACATTAATGTACATACTACAAAAAGGAGGATATACACATTATTCACTGGTAAAGGATGCTCTGCCACAAATCCTGTCCAAACTGGATCAGTGCTGGAGTTATTCTCGAGACAGTAATGTTTCTAGAAAGAGGGATGTTCCCACCCTGACAACCTTAAGAACATTTTCATCATGTGAGCCTACAGGAAGGGCAAGAGAAACCTTGCAGTGGGAACCCTATAGAAGGAGCGGCACATTGAGCCTGTCACTTCCAAAGCAGCCATGAAGGGGCCTCTGAGGACACAGGCAGTGGATGGAGGTTTGGAAGAGGTTGTGGGACTTTAGGCCTGATACTGCCTGACCAGTCACTCCCACCCTTGCCAAACCACAAATAAAGGCTTCTGATACCACCTCAGAAAGTTGCAAAGACTGTAATGAGCCACAGCAGTGAAAAGTCTTTTGACTGATGTGCTGGAACCCTACTTTGTGTAGGGTTTTCCTGCTCACCATATACTCGCTGTGTAGTACTTGCTCTTCACCCTGTAGGCATGGGAAGAGTGATGATACCATGTGACACACAGTAGCACTGCATGAATCACTAGGTATGAAGACCGAGCAATAATTTTGTGACTGTTGTATCAAAGACAATTTTAAGCAGAGTCAAATGTGTGTTAATGCTGTGCGCTTATAATGTGTCTTTGTCACAGTCATGATCTTTTCAGCGAATGACAGTGGTGAATGTATGCTACCGTGCTGAATGTTTGCATATTCAATAAAAATGTTTACTGACTGCACTGTGCACACAATCAATTCAACTCCCCTGAATGCAAAGGTACAAGCTCTGATTGATATATGCATGTGCATACTTGGAAGTAGACAGATATGTACAACTAGAAAACTTATGCGCAAACCATGATATAAATAATGCACTAGAAATCTTGTTATATATAGAAAATTTGTTGAGATTGACAGGAGAAGGCATATAGCATTTGTCATTTTGGGTTAACCCTTATGGACAATGCCTCACTTCTGAGGAAACTCCAAAATGAAGAAACCAGTCAGAATACCCAAGACTAGTGAAACTCCTTTTCGGAGAATTTACAAAATAAAGATCACCCCTTTCTTGGAAAAAAAGAAATTCAACCAGAAAAAAACAGGAATAGGGATATAAAAATGACACAAGAAGACAGATGAGGAGAAGAGTGGTGGAATTTGTGAAATGGGCAAGGGGTAGAAAAACGTGGGTACACATTGTTGTCACTGGTACTAGGGTATAGGTAGGGGAAGGAGCACTAAGGTCATAGGTAATTGTAGAGGTACTATGCCATGGGCAAGGAAAGACAATGGTGGTATAACTAACGGAGGGCCAAAGAGAAACTTATGACATGTTAAAAAACAAGGCCATGCATTGGCTTTCTGTCAATAGACCACTGCCAGGGGGAGTGGATGGCCTGATAATTGGGGCCAGAAGGGTCAATTGGATAGGGAATACCTTAAAAAACAGGGGGGTGAGTGTATTATAATCAACTTTCAGGATCCAAGGGTTGTGGGGCTGATTACGGGACAGGGTTGGAACATTAATATTGGTGGGATTGGGGTTGTGGACCTCACTTTCTTTTATCCCAGACCGGTGATCTATTCAGGGGGCTCCAGGGAGCAACCGAGACCCAGTCTTTGCACTTGGGTTGAGGCTGGCCCCCCTGCTGCTCCCATATTTAGATCAAATAATTGCTACACAGAGGCATTTAACCCCTATAATGGGCAGGGGCAGACGAGGTGGGGATGTTGACAGAGATCAGTTGAACAATTACGACTGGAAGAGGACATGGTTGGGGGAAGCAACCCTGATGTAACATTGATACCCCACGATGAAACGAGCCAAAAATTCGAAGTGGCGAATGTGAGGGATGGGGGCTTTTTTGCATGTTTGAAGGGGTGTGTGGGTGAACCGGGTCTCCCAACTACTATTTGCACCAAGGAGAGTACAGATGCAAATTGTATAAATATTGTTTTAAGTGAGGATTGTGACTGTGGGAAGCAGGATGATTTATCGCCAACGGCACCTAACGTAAAGGGGATTTGCATAGAAAATACCCTGGAGAGACTTATGTCATGGAATGTTGCGGGGCTGGGGGCTAGATTGTTGTCACAGCATTGGATTGACTTTGTAAGTGGGTTTGAAATGTGCCTATTCCAAGAGACGTGGGCATGTGAGCCAATTCACTTCCCGGGTTACCTAAATTTCTGTATACCGGCAACGAGAGGCCCCAGGGGTAGACCTATGGGAGGCCTTGCAGTCTGGATTAAGCAAAACTCAAACGTAAAGGCAAAAATGATTGACCTAGGTTGTAAGGATATTCAATTATTGAGACTATCTGTAGCCAAGGGTACATTAATAGACATTTATAATATATATGCCAGGGGCATGAGTCTAGGGAATTCTGCTACCTTAGAAGTTCTATCCGCTTCCCTTGAATCCCAGTCACTTGGAAACAGAGTAATTTTGGCTGGTGACTTGAATAGGACATTCGAGCCTCTAGAAAATACTGCATACCCTATAGGACTAGAGGAAGATGCCCTCTGGGGCATCCCCAACCTAAACCTCCTACCTGTGAAGCGGTGGACCAAAGATATTTTGATGTTGAATGCGTTATGTTTGGAGTATGGTCTGAGGGCCCTTAATGGCAGGACAAAAAGCGACCAATGTGGTAATTGTACATTCGACAATGGACATAACAAAAGTAGGATCGACTATGTCATCTGTAGTCTTGAGTTATGGCGTGGCGTGGGTGACATGGAAATTGTGGGGAGAGTAGAAAGCGACCATAACCCCCTCTGTGTCTCCCACTCATGGTGGAGGGCCGCACGAGTCAACTCAGTGTCAGGTAGTGGGAGCGTACCTGTTATGGCCAATGACTCAAGAAGGGTGAAATGGCCATATGTCCTGGCTAATTTGGCCACCTTGGAGTCTATTAATTTGGAGGTAGACAATGCTATTGCCGCCATGGAAAAAGTAGATCCTGTATTACCAGGCTCTGTCCAAATAACTGATATACATGACACATTCTTCTCTTTGTTAAAACCGCACTTTACTAAGCCTCTGAAGGCTAATAGGAATGTACCAGTCACATTGCCAACCTGGTTTAACAAACAGTGTAGGGTAGCTAGACTGGGGTTGGGCAGAGCACTCAAGAGCAGGGACAAGGCCTCGATTAGAGCCACCAGGAAATGTTATAATGACAGTATTCGAAAGGCTAAGAAGCGGTGGGATGAGGAGTACTGGGAGGAGCTACTGGAGGCTTCAGGGCAAAAGGATTCCAGACTGTTCTGGAAAATTGTGAAATGGGGAAGAGGGGGCGCCCCCAACAATCCCGACAACAATGTCGATGAGGCATTGTGGGTCGAGTATTTTAAACCCCAGTATGCTGAGTGTAGGGATATAGTGGCCATAGAATCAATCCCTATGGTTTTTTGTAAGGGCGATTTATTCCTAACTAAGGACGCGGAACTTGTAATTTCAACTTTGCAGGGGGGAAAAGCCCCCGGGCTAGATGGAATCCCTTCAGACATCTTCAAACACGACAAGGTCAAGTGGGCAAAATATGCGACCCTGTTGGGAAATGGCTTGGCCAAAGGGGCAAAAATCCCCAATATATGGAAGGGGGCAATAATAATACCGATTTTTAAGAAAGGCAACCGGTCGCTCCCAGCAAACTATAGACCAATAAGTTTGCTGGCTACTATGCAAAAAGTAGTGGGGAAGATGCTGGTCGACAAACTTATGGCCTGGGTAGATGACAACAATGCCTTATCCCCCTACCAGGCAGGATTCAGACGTGCAACCAGTACGGTCGACCAAATTTTTCGCTTCACCATGCTACGGTGGGGGACTGTACTCCTGGGTAAAGGCAGCCTTTATGTAGCATTTGTAGATCTAAGGGCTGCCTTTGACCTGGTGCCCAGGTGCACGCTGTGGGAGGTTCTGTCCAAAATAGGTGTCCCACTTGATTTGCTCACGTTGATAATGCGTCTTCACGAAAGCAACTATGCCAAGGTTCAGTGGGGGAGGAATGGGGAATCCACTACTAACTTTCCAGTCGAGCGGGGGGTGCGGCAGGGATGTGCAATGGCACCCCTGCTGTTCTCCCTGTTCATTAATGGCATTGTAGATAGGATGTTGGACGCAATGGTTGACGCACCTTCGTTAGCGGGCATCAGAGTTCCTATTCTGATGTTCGCGGACGACACCTTGATTGTGTCTAAGACCCTGTCGGGTCTCCAGCGAGCCCTGAATATTTTTGACGCATTTTGCAAAGAACGGGGTCTCGAGGTAAATGTAAACAAAACCAAGTTGATGGCCTTTGGGCAAAAGCGCCAATCTCAACCTAGGGTATTTTTGAACAATATCAAATTAGAGCTAGTAAATGTTTTTACATACCTCGGGGTTGAGATATCAAGCAAACTTGGTTGGTCAAGACACATAGAGAAGGCGGTGTTGAAACATCAGCAAATTTCAGGAGCCCTCAGGGTTGAGCAAGTAAAATCCAAGACCAGGCCCATAAAACCTGTTCTTATGGTTTATGACGCAAAAGCCTTGGGCGCAACCCTCTATGGGGCTGAAGTCTGGGGCTTTGAGAGTCTTACCACCGTTCAAAAATCTGAGAACAAGTTTTTGAGAGGGATAACTAGTCTTCCCCAAAGTACCCCATTATTACCGCTTGGCCTTGACCTAGGCAGAAGATCGCTTAGGGACCGTGCCCGACTGAGGCCTATCCTCTATTGGAGACGGCTATGGACAACCATGGAAATAAGACACTACGCTGAGGGGTTCCTAGCATTAGCCAAATCAGATGTTTTTCGCAAAATTAAATGGCTAAAAACGCTTAGGGACGTCCTTGCTGAACTTGGGCTCTCCAAATTATGGGAAAACCCCCTTGGGGAAGTATTCCCTAGTAAATCCAATATCAAAGAAATATATTGGGATCACATTGACCAGAAACTTTGGAGGAGCGCAACCTCGGAATCCATGGGGGGTAGATTTATGGAAATCAAACAAAGACCATCCCTAGAAAAGTATTGGGACAGTATAACTGTCCCATTAGACAGGAAACTATTTTTCCAGTTAAGGGCAGGCTCTCTCCCCCTGAGGTGTTTGACGTCCAGCTGGAGAACTAGTAGTGGTTTGTGCTGTCCGTCATGTGGGGCCCCCAATGAAAACATCGCACATTTTCTTTTTTTATGCGAGGCCTATGTAACTCCAAGAAAATCTTGGTTGGCTCCAGTATGTAGGAATCTTGGTGTCCGAAGCGGTGTGGAGGGGCTGAGAATTATCTGTTCCTCCACTGAAATGTCCATCGTAGTAGGAACAGCAAAATATCTGGGGTGGGCATGGTCCATAAGGAGGAGGGCTTTATCCCCCAATGTGTTTTGAATTTTACATTTTCCTTTGTTTGACTTATCCTTGCAAATATTTACTGGGAGATATATATGAATTTTAACCACAAAATGCGGCTAATATGTAAGGTATGAGTTTTTAATTGTATAAACTTTGGGAATGGTCCGTAACGCGGAGGTCCCTATACCTCAACATGCATTTAGTTTTTGCATATCATGAAAAAGCTTATTTTATCCCAATTGGTAACAATTTTAATGCTTATGTATTATGTATTCTCAATTATAAATTTATTGTAATAGAATGTTTGATGTTTTAAAAATGTATGAATTTATATGCCTGTGCTTTTATGAGTGTATAACTCGAATAAAGCTTTTTCACTCACGGTATAACTAGAGATATACATACTATAGAATAGGTGGGGGTAGTGGAAGGGTATACATATGGGTATTAGAGTATGGGCTGGGTCTGTAGTCATAGGAGATAAGTATGGGGTAGTGATAAAAAGGATACAGTTTGAGGTTTTATTATATAAGTGTAGGTACCACGGTATATGCCAGGGTGGTACCTAACTACATATGCCCTACAGTATTAGGGTATTGGTAGGGGTGGAGACGATTGGGTACAAGAAGTGACATAGGTACTTGGGGTAAAGAGAAATAAAACACGTTGTAGTAAAAGGGAGAGGTGTAGAACAAATCAAGGCACAGAAGAATAGAGAACAAAACGATTGGCAACACACCCAATGGGGGAGATCCTATGGGGATTAAAGATCTACCGGAACTTGTATTATCTCTGTCACAAGGTCTGCCCTGGAAGTGTCTGATTTCTTGCCTCACAGGCAAGTGACTACTTCCCACCAGCCCCCTTGACACAACTGTTTGACAATATGAACTTTACACCAGGACTGGATTGGCGCAGGTCCAGACTTGGATAGACTAGGCGTGCCTCAGGTTGAGTGATCTCTTCAGTGACAGTCTAATTAAATCATTTGAAATTAGGAATGAGTTTGGGACCTCCAGGGTTGAATGGTTCCACTTACGCAACTAAGGCACTGGATTCTCAAGCCGCGGATCAGGGCAGGAGCAATAATGCAACTCACACACTTAGACCGGTTCCTACAGATGCTCTCTTTACCAGAAAACCTTTTCTCTAAAATCTGTGCAGTCATTCACTTGTACCATACATCTTCCAAACTTCTAAATAAACTCCATTTGGAGAAAGCACTCTACCTCACCATACACACAAAGCAGTGAGAGAAAATATTCCTCTGTGCTAACAACCATGCTAGGCATATGCAAGGGAAAGAAGCACTATACTAAATTCTTTACATGTGGCACTAAACACTCTATTGATTGCACGTAATAAATTGAGGGATGTCAGAGGAGCGTTGCAAGGATTGTTGAAATAGGGGCACTGTCCTACACATCCCATGGGACTGACAAACTTAAGTTCTAGAAGGAAGGCCTGGAGAGTATAATACAGTAGACGGGGAGGTAAGTGAAACGATGCTCTTGGAAGCTTATTCTGGACTTGCCTTTCCAGGAGAAACACACGTTGTGCTCGGTCAAGAGAAAAGCTGTGTCACACTTTATATTAGTTGTGTATCAAGTGCTCCTGTCCTAATGGGATAAGGCTCAAGCCCCAACAGTAGATTTGTGGCTGCAGAAAAATTTGGGGATTTAGAGTTATCAAAAGACATTGTGACATTAGACAAAGCACGAGAATTTATTATATTGTAAGGGTTGGTTCTAACCATGATTGCACAGGTCCTACATGCGCAGAAAGGCTTATAGTATTGGTCTGTTTAGATAGAGCTAAATGCATACTGGATTGCAAAAACCTCAAAGCGTTCTGTGAACAGTACCACATGGGTGGCGCTGTTTAAGGAGTGTCGGGAAGAGGATCGCAATGATTGTTACTTTTGTATTAGTAAGGGAGGAGAGAGGGGGTTTATGGATAAGCTCTGGCAATATTTGGTGGGTATACCCACCTTGTAGTGTCAAAATGTGATAAAAATGGATTAAAACCTGAAAAATAATGTGTATTTCTTCCCTGATCATAAATGGGTCCATGTGAGGAACACTTTTCTTTATTTTAATAATCATTCTCCATTTTCTGCTGAGTGTTTGACTTGGGTTGTTAAATCACGGCACCTTTGTTTGTCCTAATTATGGTAGTCTTCCTGAAGAGGTTAAAGCATTCAATAATGGTGCACTTGAACCAGTGACTATGAGTTCTGATTTTTTTAGGTAGGCCTTCTTAATAATAGTTCAAGGAATAGACTGTAACACTTGAGTGACACTATCAAGGATGTGTGCCAAGACTACATCTCTGCTGTTAAAGAAGATACAGTTGTAGTTCTCTCATTTGATAAAATACATATTGCACTTGCGAGAGGCTGTTGGTCTCTACCATCAGTAGCATTTTCTTTCAAGAAATGGGCAATCTTTGTCAAATCCCTGATTCTCCACTCGAAGAGAGGCTGCTTGATTGTCCTACATTCAGGAAGCATTAAATAGCAGGGAGACGCGCGAGCGCGAGATACAAGATGGCTGCCTCCCAGTGAGCTTGGCGCTTTCTCGCCCGTTTTAGTTCGATTAACAACAATTTCCTGTCTGAATTGCGGCTAAAATGAGGTAGCTGAACTAATGAAGTCAGTACCTGTGGAATGGTGTGGTTTCTATCATTTTTGACCGGCGAAAGTGGCGTTGTTCTTCCTCCAGCCTCTGCTTCCAGCTCTGCCTTCAGGTGTAGCCAGGCTTGTTAGTCAGGGGGGCGGAGCAATCTTTTAAGAAAGGGCCTGGCTTGGGCCTAGCCACTCCCATAACCCATTTTAGCTGCTGCACCAGCTATAATCAGGATTTCTTCACTGTTACCTTCATATTTCTCCCCAATCTTACTATTTTTTACGAATTTCGAATCGTAATAAAAGAAAATGGATAATAAAAATACTATTCATGATACAAGGAGGCAGCAGGTTTCACCTCCAACAATTAAATCAAAGGCGGTAGAGTCATCAGTACCTTCATTATCCTTAATATTAGAAGAAATTCAAGCACTTCGTATCAACACAGATTCTATTGCCTCAGAGATTATAAATGTGCGAAAAGAAATGGCGAGTTTGTCATTGAAAATCTCTGATAATGCAAATAAAATACAAGATAATAAGGCTAAGCTTGAAACTTTTACCCCACTTGTAGCGAAAATATCAACTATGTCTACGCGACTATTAGATATGGAAAATCGCAACAGACAATACAACCTACCCATTTTTAGTTTGCCAAAGGATTTTGAGGGTACCAACTGCAGATTATACTTGGAAAATCTAATCCCTGGCCTGCTACAAATTAAATTTCCAGAAGAATTTGAGATTGATAAGGCCCACAGGATTCCTTCCAATCGCAATCCTCAACACACAAAACTTCGACAAATGATATTCAAAATTCTCCGACCTCATCACCTGGTTCTGATTCGAAAGGCAGCACGAGAAATCCCTTCTTTGATGGTCAATGGGAATACAAATTTTATTCACCAGGATTTTGCTAAGGAGACAGTTTCAATTCGCAAACAATTCACTGCTCTTCGTCCTCAACTACGAAGTCTTGGATTCAAATATTGTTTTTTTGACCCTTTAACAATGGGTATCTGCAAAGACAATCTTTCAAAATCTTTTCATCGTTCTGCAGAATTAAGACAGTTTTTGGATCAGCGATCACAGCATTCCATGGATACTCATGATTCTAATACTTGATTACAGCTAACTGCGTATTTTCTGACATAATAATGGTTTATTACTACATAGGGTTCCAACGGTTCTGGTCATGCTTGTAAAGCTTGTTTGCGTTTTATTCTTGATATTTATGTACTTTGTTTGTCGTTTTTTCCTTGTTTTAATTTCTTCCTGTCCTTTTACTAGTTCTGGAGCTATTATTTTCTCTTACTATTTCTCTATCTCTTCCTTTCCTCTTCTTGGTTTCTTATTCTCTCTTTTTTCGTTATGGCTAATGTTCACAATATTAAAGCTGTCTCATTAAATGTTAAAGGATTACGTCATCCAGTTAAACAAACAAAATTTTTAGATTATTTAGGTAGTTGTAAGGCAGATATTTGTTTTGTTCAAGAGACTCAGATAGATGACAAAATCTTAAATTATATGAAGAAAAAGTGGGAGGATACTATTGTTTCTTCGCCTGCTAATGGAAAAAAATGGTGTGGCTATTTTCTTTGCAAAAAAAACTACATTGCTAAGTTTTGAGTAAAACTTCAGTTGCTGATGAGAGATAAATAATAGTTAAAATTAAAGTTCATGATTCAGTCATATATTTACTTAATGTTTATGGCCCTACCGCAGATGACCCTGTTTTTTGGTCTAATATTACCATCGAGGTTCTAAAGTTGGGTAAAGTTCCTTTACTTGTTGGAGTGATTTTAATGTTATTGCTGACCCATTATTAGATAGACTAGCTAGTACTAAATTTCGCCCTCCTAAGGTTTTTCATGCTTTTAAATCATTTATTCAAACCACCAAGTTAGTTGATATTTGGCGTTTGCATTTCCATACAGAAAAATGCTTTACATTCTTTTCCAACCCACATAATTCACAATCTAGGATTGATTATTTATTAATCTCCACACAATTAATCCAATCTGTAAAAACTCCTAAGATTGGTAATATTGACATTTCAGACCATCTAGATTGTCAACTTTTACAAAACAATATAGAAGGCGTATGAATACTGGAATTGTTTTTAATGAACATAATAAACCAAAACTTAAATGCCATTCAAGATTATTTTTTGCTCAACCCTGAAGGTTCCACTTCTATGGTCAATAGATGGGACGCTTTTAATGCCTACATTAGGAGTGTAACTATTTCAATTATGGCCTACGAAAATAAAACATTTAATGCAAATATCAAAAATTTGGAAAAGCAAATTGCGAAATTTGAGAGACTTTTTATAACATCCAATGATCCTCGCTACATAGTCAAACTTCAAAAGCTTCGATATGAATCTAACTCAATCCTAAGTAAAAGAGCTGGCATTCAGATCTCTAATTCTAAAGCTAAATTTCGTTTTAATGCCAACAGATCTGGGAAACTTTTAGCTAATTATTTACGTATAAAAAAAGATAAAACTCAAATTACTTCAATTCATGGGCCTAATGGCAAAATTGCACTATCTCACAATGATATTGTTAAAGAATTTTTAGATTTTTACTCTAATCTATATAACAAGCCGATTTTCTTGATGCCTCTTTACTTGACTCTTTTTTGTTCAGGCCCATACAGGCCACATTTATTTATCTGAAACACAGCGTTAAGCCTACAACCTCTTGTAGAGGCCGGCCGCGTTTGCAATAGTTCTTTTGCTTGCGTAGCAACTGGAGCCGGCTCAAAGCCATAACACAGTGCCGTGCCTACAACTCTCTCAGGAGAGCCGGCCGCGAGGCTTATGGAGGAGTAGACAGAGGCTCATCACACGCGGGCATACGCCCACTAGTCATAGGAGGTATAGAGCAGGCAACGAGCCCAACCGTAGTAAACAGCCCAACAGGGCACAACTGTCTCCGAGCGAGACGAAGGCCAGAGCGGCAAGTAGGAAGAAAGAAAGTATAAGGAGCAAGAGAATCTGAGGTCAGAGAGTAGTGAGAGGGGAAGGGATAGTGGCTGTGGGTGGCGTGTCTGGGGGCAAGGTGGGGGGGGGGCTTGCTCAGCAGCGCGGGGCACCGTAGCGTGTCTAACACTCAAGGACACAGCCTGGCAGGGTCCGCAGGGGCAATGGCGTCCTCAAAGAGGCGTAGCGTGCGGAGTCTAGGGGGCATGTGTCGTGCATGTCGTATCGAACAGAGGTATCGCACTAGGGGTTTCCAAACTGCTGTAAAGCGTGTGTCTCTCAGCTGTAGCCTAGCCGTGAGCAGTTCCAGCGCGAGTACCTGCCAAAGGCGTACAAACCAGGATGCTATGGGCGGCGCTTCAGTACGTTTCCAATACAGGGCTATGAGTTGCTTAGCCGCACCTAGCATGTGGAGTGCGAGTACCCAGTCGCTGCGGGTAAGTGCCTTGAGTGTGCTAGGGAAAATGCCGAGTAGGATTGTGGACACTTCTTCAGGAATGGGGAACCCCAGCACCCCTCTGATATGGCTGAGTACCTCCTTCCAAAAGACTGTCAAGGTTGGACACGCCCACCATATATGCACAAAGTCACCAGTCGCAGAGCTACATCTCCAGCACATCGGCGAGGTTTTAGGGAACATTTTGCTAAGGCGCAGCGGGGTGTAGTACCATTGGGTGAGCAATTTATAGGCATTTTCCTGCTGCGGGACACTGCAGTAGATTTTGGGGATATCGCGCCACAACCTGCTCCATTGGGAGGGCTCGATTTCCGCTCCCGCCGTCAGCTGCCATTGCTTCTGGTACGGGTGTGCGGGGGTTGACTTAGGGTGCTGCAGTATGTGGTATATTTGCGAGATTAGTCTCTTCAGCCCCCCGAGAGAGCGCGCCAGCTTTTCGAAGGGTGTGAAAGCCCTGGTGGCCGCCTGATATACTTCATCACCCGCGGTCCAATGACGTAGCTGGGTGTGCTGAAAACCAGCCGACGGGGGGAGTCTGAACTCTTCCCTGCAGTCCTCCCAGGTCTTGGGCAGGCCCCCGAGGAAAAGGTCCCCAACGACTCTGCATTCTACCTGCGTCCACTCTTCAAACGCACGTGTTTTGTGGGCCGGAGGGAATTGCGAGTGACCCACTATCGGCGTGTGTGGAGATGGGAACGTTGTGAGACCCCTGGGCAAGGCAATCTTGTCCCATATATCCAGGACCGTTTTTGTAGGGACTGCTATGTAGGCGCTCCTGGAGCGCGCCGCCCGCGGAAGCCACGGCAGGTCCCATATAGTGCGTCCCGTGACCGCCCGGTCCATGTGGAACCAGTGCTTGTCACTTGCACGAGCACCCCACTCTACTACGAAGCGCAGGTGTGCTGCCCAGTAGTAGTGGACCAAGTTGGGGCATGCCAGGCCGCCCCTGTCCCTCGGTTCCATAAGGAGTTTCTGCGAGAACCGGGGGCGTTTCCCGCCCCAGATGAAGGAAGTGATCTCTCGCTGGAGGCTCCGGATGCAGTGAAGCGGAATCGGGGTGGGCAGACACTGAAAAATGTACAAAATTTTTGGGAGAATCGACATTTTGACCGCGTTTAGGCGCCCCAGCCAGGAAATCATCAGAGGCCTGCATCTCCGGAGGTCCTCCAGAACCGCTTTACGACACTCCGTCCAGTTTACCGAAGACCAGGAGTCCAGATAGGAGGTCAGCGTGAGGCCCAGGTATTTAATTTGGCCCTCCGCCCACTGGTAGGGCACCGCCGCCTTCAGCGGTTGAAGCTCGTCAGCGGGTATAGTGAGGTTGAGCGCCCAGGACTTGTTGTGGTTTATTTTGAGGCCCGATGCCTGTTCATATAGACACAGTACCTCGTGAAGCGCAGGCAAGGATTCACTGGGGCGTGTGAGAGTGAGGATCAAGTCGTCGGCAAATAGCGCCACTTTGTTGTCCCTCCCCCCGTGGGCTATTCCATGTATTCTGTGG
The DNA here is from genome assembly GCF_964263255.1 of Lissotriton vulgaris. NCBI lineage: Eukaryota > Metazoa > Chordata > Amphibia > Caudata > Salamandridae > Lissotriton > Lissotriton vulgaris. The sequence continues at coordinate 732,559,243 of NC_141691.1, read as the reverse complement.
TCGCGTCGTATCAGTGCCGCCAGTGGTTCCACCGCGAGGGCGAACAAGAGCGGCGAGAGCGGGCATCCCTGCCTCGTACCCCTATGTATTTGAAGCGGCTGTGTTAGTTGGCCGTTTACTCTGACCCTGGCTTGCGGCCCAAGGTACGGGGCCATAATGCTAGTTATCATTCTAGGACCTAGACCGAGCCTCCGGAGCACCGCTCTCAAGAAGGTCCAGTCCACCCGGTCGAAGGCTTTCTCCGCGTCAAGCGAGAGAAGGCAAGCCGGAATGTCCCAGTGTCGTGTCTTGCCCACCAGGTGTGCCAGTCGGCGTACATTGTCCACCCCTTGTCGGTCCCTAATGAAACCCACCTGGTCCGGGTCCACAAGCCCCGGCATGTAGGGGTCCAATCGCTTGGCCAGGATCTTGGTATAGATCTTCAGATCCGTGTTTAAGAGGGCGATAGGTCTGTAGGAAGCAGAGAGCGCAGGATCTTTTCCGGGTTTCGGGATCAACGCAATCTCCGCCATTCCCTTGTCGGAGGACGGGACGGACGTGTCAGAGAAGGAGTGGTAAAGCCTGAGCAGATAGGGACGGAGCTGGGTTAGGAACACTTGATAAAAGATCAGCGGGAGGCCATCCGGGCCTGGGGTTTTCCCGGTGGGGAGGTCCTTAATGGCTGCCGAAATCTCCTCTTCCAATATGGGCTCCTCCAGTTCCGCAGCACAAGCCGGCGGTAACGGAGTCCCCTCGTAATCGTCAAGGACCGCCGCTCGCGCCTCCTGCGATGTGAGTGCCCCCGCGTACAGTGAGGTGTAGTAAGCCACGAAGGCATCCTGTTTTGTCTTCTCTGTGACGGCCGTGGAGCCATCCTGACAGTGGAGTTTAGCGATATGGGCTCTGGCTGTTCTCGTTCTCAGCCGTCTGGCCAACATATGCCCTACCTTGTCTCCGCCCTCATAATATTTTTGTTTCAACGCTAATAAGAAGTACTCTGCCTTGTTAGTGCGTAGGAGACGCAATTGTCCCCTGAGGTTAGCTAGCTGCCTTCTGGACGCTAGGGAAGATCTAGTCCTGTCCCGTGTCTCCGCCTGCTTGATTTCGCCCGTAAGCTGAGATTCCAGCTTGTGGGTCTCCCGTCGTCTTGCGATCGCTAGGGACGTGATGTGCCCCCGTATGGTGGCCTTAAAGGCGTCCCATACTACCGGGAGGGGTGTCTCGGGCAGATCATTGACGGTGAAGTACGAGTCTATGGCTTCGCGGATGCTATTCACATCGTCCGGATCTCGGAGGACACCCGGTGGGAGGGTCCAGCGTCGCTCCCGAGGGCCGCACGCCAGGGGGTCCTGCAACGTAAGCTCCACATGCGCGTGGTCCGACAGCGAGATATCCGAAATGGCAGCTTGCAGCGTGTCCCGAGCAAGGTCTAGGGAGGTGAAAATGTAGTCAATGCGCGAGTATGTCCGGTGGGAGTGGGAGTAAAAGGTGTAGTCTCGGACCCCCGGGTTGTGGTAGCGCCACGCGTCGACCAGTCCCAAGTCCGTGAACTGTGACCTGAGCGCAGAAGACATCGCTCCCCCGCCGCCACCCGCGTTTTCCCCGCGATCTATATCTGGGTCCCACACTAGGTTAAAGTCGCCACCCAGGATTGTACGCGGCTCGTCAGACTTGAAGTGGGCCCTCAGGAGTGACTGGAGATATTTGTCCTGCGACTGGTTGGGTGCGTATACATTACCCAGGGTGTATTGTAACCCCCCCATCTGCACCGCAGCCCGGATGAAGCGCCCATCACTGCTCTTGTATGGTTTGGTGGGCCCCTGCCTACAGCCCGCTCTACACAGGATCGCCACCCCTGCCGTCTTGGTGTCAGCCGATGCCCAGAATTGTGTGGGGTATCTAGGGTGTGCCATGCGCTTAGTGTCCCCCCGTAGGAGATGCGTCTCCTGCAGAAATATGATGTCTGGGGAGTGATGGAGAAGGTAGCGCCATACCTGGTTCCTTTTGTTGGGCGAGTTCAGCCCCTTGACATTGAGCGATAGGATCTTTAGGGGCCTGGGTACATTCACTGCCATAACACTAGGGGGGATACTGCCGCCTTATCACCCAGCACCCTCCACCCCGCATGGGTGGGAAGAATCACCCCCCTCCACCACCACTGCTGCAGCTCCTGATATGCATCTGCAAGGGTCTCGGGACTGCCACCCCACCCGAGGGCAGAAGAGGGGACAGCAAAGGGACAGTTCGGGAGAAAAGTAGGAGAAGTAGGCAGAGTGGGAAAACAAAGAGAACAGGAAGAGATAGGAATCACGACGGGCCAACAGGGCCCTAGCACAGTGTCCCATGTTCCGGACATCCTCTACCCGAGGGTTTGGATGATCTCAGGAATGTCACTTCCTACGTGATAGAGTAGGGGGGGGTTCTGTTGAGAATGAAGGTCCCGGTAGCCACGGAGCCCGTCTGCCCCGTTGCCTCAGGGCGGGTTCAGGGGAAGTGAGTCTAGTGTATCTCAAAAACGGGGAAGGTTGAATAACTTTTACAGGAGTACCTGGATCCAGCGACGGGGGCAAGGTCCTGCAGCAAAGGTCCGCCAGGGCGTATCCTCTCGATCACCCCCAGGGGCCCAACCGCTGGCCATGGCCTCGTCAGCCCCTCCGAGCCGCCTCTATTGGTCAGTTGACCCCCTGTAGAGATTCGGCAGGTTGTAGGGCCAAGCATGCGCTTCCCCCTTGTTGCCGGGGAGTGTGGGAGTACGCGCAAGCCGCAGGAATGCAGGTGGAGCCAGAATGCCCATCAGTAAGCGTACGGGCGCAGAAGTTCCCATTCCCGCACAGGTGGTTGTAGTGGCAGTTCCCTCGGCGACCGGTGGTCATCTAGACGTGGAGACTGGCTCATCGGGGGTCACGGTGTATGAGGCTTCGCGGGGTGCTCCTCGCGGTCGCTCTCAAGGGAGCGAATGTGGTCAATGATGTCTTGCTTGGCCTGGGATGTGGAGAGGTCGTCCTTCGGGGTCGGCGACGCCGGGTCACCGTGGTCCAATCCGGTCGAGCTGGGGGTCTCTCCTGTCGCGTGGGGTGAGATGGGCTATGTTCGGGGGATTCCGAGAGTCCAATCAGTTGCGCCGCCTCATTGTAGGAGCGGAGTGTCCTGCGCTTGTCACCCCAGCGAAAGATCAGGGCGAAGGGGTGCCCCCACTGATAGGGGATGTCGAGAGCCCATAGTTTTTCTGTCACAGGACATGTAGCGTGTTAGGTGCCAGATCTTGGTAGATTTGGATCTTATGTCCTCCGAATTGCAGGTCCTGTTTGTCCCTTGCCGCTTTCATTATAGCCTCCTTCTCCGTGAAATAGTGTACTCGGGTAATTATATCTGGGAGAAGGCCCGTCCTGCCTCCCGCGCTGAAGACTCGATGTGCGCGGTCCAGAATTGGCAGGGAGGCCCCCTCTCTGCCTCGCACCTCGTGCAGGAGCTGAGCCGTGTAGGCCATGATGTCAGTCCCTTCCTTTCCGAGTGGTACGCCACGGATTCGGAGGTTGTTGCGGTGCCCCCTATTCTCAAGGTCCTCCTGCTTGACCTGGAGCTCGATGTTTTGTTCCTCTAGGGCCACCACCCTCTGCCACAACTGCTCGACATCTTCAGTGCGTGTGTCGACAATTTTTTCAAGTCCATCGACCCTGTCTCCCAGTTCTGTGACTTCTTTGCGCATTTCCTTGACGCAGGTGTGCACCTCCGCCCGCAGGGATCCTATCTCAGATTTTAAGTCTGCCATGAAGGAGGACATGAAGGCCTGGGTCACCGGGGGAGAGTCGGTGACAGGTGGCGGCGTGTCTTCGTTTGGGGCCGACGCCCCCGCTTTGCCCCACATGGCCACCACCGACGTGCCCTTAGATGCCGTCGCCGGGTCCGCCTTGCCCCCTCCTCTGCCTCGGGTCATCGTCCACCCGGAGCGCAGTGTCCCTCCTCGCGGGCGCGGTTCCTCGATAGCGTCGCCGGGGTGTGGAGATAGTGCAGAGCGCCACCAGACCTTCACTCCCCACCCAAGCACTCCCCGGTGTGCAAGCTCGCTCTGTCCGCAAGACAGGGTGCAGGCCCGGGTCCTCTTGTCGCCACCAGCACGTCTCACAGGTCAGCCCCCCCCTCGGGCTCCGAGTGTCACTCCTTCCGTCCCTCGGGGAATGGCGTCGCCTACGGGGAGTAGCTCTGGTCACCCCGGGGCCCACAGTCAGCGCGGGGGTACTCACTGGTCTGTCGCAGCCCTGGTCCCTCGCTCCAGCCCGGTCGGGCCAGGCCCGGGGGCACAGATGTCTGCGGTCGCAGAGGCCGGAGGGGTCAGGATGCCAAGCAGTGCCCAGTCCAGGAGCCTCACAGTGAGGTATTTGTACTTCCTTTAATGAATTATCAGATGTTGTGTACTCAGGAGCCTCAAGTCGGCAGGCGGCGTGGGCAGTGGCCCCCGCCGCAGTCCAGCAGCGCGGGGCAGCAGTCCCCTGTCACCCCCAGTCGGGTCGCCAGGGCAGGTCCGAAGGGCTCCCCTCCTCTCGCAGGATGGGCCAGAGGGGCGTCTCGAGCGCTGGGTTGGAGGCGCTAGATGCAGCGCTGCAGGTCACCGCGGGCCTCGGGAACCGCCGCCATCTTAGGGTCAGGCAAGGCCAGCCGGCTCCGGCCCTCCGCTGCAGCTCACCTCAGGGACCCTCACCTCAGGGACGGGTGAAGGTGTTGGCCGGATGCTCCTCTCCTCCCCGCAGTCCAGCAGGGAGCTCCCGCTGGCCTGGGGGGTCCAGTCCAACCCTCGGCGTCAGGCTAGTCTACAGCTACGGGGCGGCGCCATCCTGGCCTCTTGTGCTGCCGGAGCGCGAGGAGGCTGCAGGTCGGCTCCCAGGCATGTATGGGCTCCGGCCCGGTAACCGGAGGGCACCCCGCGGGGTGGGACAGCATAGTCCGCGATCCCCAGCCGCTGCCAGGGCTTAGGGCATCCGCTGAGGCGCAGTCACCCAGGCGCCGGACCCCCGTCACAGGACCAAGATGGCGGGCGGGCCCGCCGGCGCAAAACTTCCGAGCCCTCCGGTCTGTGCTCTCCGGTCTCCCTCGCCGGGTCCGTTTCGCCAGTGACTGCCCCACGCTCCAGGCACCAGCAGCTGTGCAGGTACTCCGTTCGGTGGCCCCCAAACGTCGCTGTTAAAGGCTTATGCAGGCAACGGGGCGACAGAGCTTGCCTGTGGCACGTCCGATCACATAGCAGTCTTGGCCACGCCCCCCCTTGACTCTTTTTTAACTACATGTGATTAGCCCAAGATTTTACAATCAGATAAAATTGGGTTGGACTTACCCATTACTATAAAAGACTGAAACATAGAGGGAGCATGCAAATTATAATCAAAATCTCAACAATTTCTATTTTAAGTGTTATTAAACAGACAGTTCACGCAAGTTCACATAAGTATTCTTTCAAACAAAAAATGTTGAAGTTGATTTTCTTTATTCTGAAGCATGTATCGGTTTTAGTCAGCTTCCAGAAGAAACATCAATATATTCATATAGATCCAATTAACAGATTAACAGCCAACGCGTTTCGTCCCCATACGGGACATCATCAGGGCTATAAATAAGGAAAATAAAAAATAGCATCACCATACAATCAAATCACATTTAATAATACATTCCTAATCTCATTGTTCGATTTAACATTAGATATTATAAGACTGTTGCATATTAAGATCTCAGCAGAGATACCACCCTACCTATTGAACATTCTATTCACCCTGTTCTGGTCAACAAACCATGATTATTAAAATAAAAAAAGCATAACACAAAGATACATGATCCCTTTAATCCGACATGGAGATCTTCATTCCATTAGATTCAAAGTGTGAACTAAGTTCCAATACTCCTCCTTAGTTTGAGCATTAAAAACCCCACCCAGTCAGTGCCTGATAATATATCCTATTTTATACCTTAGCTACCATCTACTCCAAAGCTCACCTTGCTGATATTCCCTTCACTATCCTCAAGATAAAATATCACCGTGCCTAATTCTGTTTGGTTGTGCTCCTCGAACTTCCAAGAAATCTGGTGCATCCAATACTGCGAAAATATAGTGAAAATGTGTGAAGCCTCCCCTACTTCATATTGTAACTGATTTCTCAACTTCCCATGACATCCTGCTACTAGTTTTACCAATCTTAATTTACAGCTCAATTTCTTGAAGTACCCTTCTGTGCTGCTCACTCGTTGCTCTATAATGCAGTCTCCAAACGAAACTATAATAAAAATTATTATAATACACTTATTTAACAAACACATTGTCCAACAGTATATTACTGCCTCACACATAATCCCCCTACAATAATAATCAAAAGACATCTTACCAATCAAAATAAAAGGTATTGATGCACACTATGGCCATATCTGATCCCGAACTGTTTGTGATGTCGTATCAACAAGTGGGCAGTTCCAATGCTCAATTCGTCTTATTACTTAGTTTTCCTAGAGTAGCCTGATAAATATAACCAACCAAGAATAGAGGGGAAGGATGTTACCAAAGTCTTTTTTTGTACCACTCTGCTCCCTCCTAAACCATGGAACATCTAACTCCTTCCACTTACCAGTATTAAAAACTCCCGTCATTTCACTCTTCTCCTGGCTCCCGGCCCGATAATTCCTGGAATGCACAGGTCTGCCATTCGGCCCTCCTTCTTCTACTTTATCACCACCAATCAGAATCCTGGTTACAAACAGTCACCTGCTTATCCACCAAGTATCGGACGTTCCCCCATCACATCCGCTAGTCAGATTCTTTCCGGTTAACAAGCGTCACTTCCTTCATTTTAGTCTCTCCACTCATCCAATCATCATCACAAGTCCCTTCCAGTAACATTTCTGGTCCACTTTACCAAAATACGGTTCCCTCTCTGGTCCGCCTCCCTATTCACGTTCTAATCCTATTCAACAAAGATCTTCAGCATCGATCGCTCTGTCTAGTAAGCATCCCGCGTCATTAAAATCAATCCTATGCTAGGTCAACATACCACCCCTCATCAGCTTGCCGTGTATTCCATAATATATTTATTTCAATTTGGTATCAAAGCTCCCAAAAACTGCAATTTACACAACATCAAAATCCATAAGCCGATTGGTAGGCTATCAACCAATCATTGCATTGTTAAAGTATGCATGGCATATTACGAGAAAATACAGATCCCTTCAATGTCCGGTCGGCCACGGTGCACATTTGAAACTATCACGCATAAAGCACATCAGTACTATTAAAGTTGACGTGCTGCCGCCGCATCTCTACATCAAAGTGTCTCCATGCATAAATCAATTTGTACTAGCGGGAACGGTGCCGCGTCCATGTTCAACCTACTCAATTAAACGTCAGGGCTACTCATAACCCTACAACATGTCTCTTTCTTATAGTAGATTAGCCTTCCTATTGATCCAGTTATTCCGATAGCCGAGATGATTGGCTAAGCGTCCACCAATCATTGTGATATTCAAAACACCATGCCTCACTATGTAAAACTATATAACATATCAACACTGGGCCGACAGTGGACCCTGCTTGAAACCCTATCACAAAATGCCTATCCGTACAAATCACTTGAACGCCAAACCTCCTTGTTAAACCATTATCCATGGGCGGGACCTCTTGTGTCCTTGATCTGATATAGCTGAAAATCCACCCGATCCTTACGTAAACACCACAAGCACCTACTATAGCAATGTGCCACCTCAATTTAGAATCTACTCCTCACTCATTAGCTGTGTAGAAACCCTGTTCTAATCAATTTCAACCATATGTTCAAAACGGCATATGGTGAGTCACGGTACATGATACACTCAGATATTGCAGAGCTGCCAACGACAAGTCAACCAACCGGACCTTTCTGTTAGCCCCCTACTTCTACTTTCAGTAGTAAAATTCTGTGAACATCCTCTCTCATTATTCAGTACTTCACAACTAGTCACTCCATGTCAAACTCCTGACGGCTCTGCTACTTTACAACTATACTGAATGGGATAATTGTACCACGAGCACTTGACATTATATTACAAAATAATGTAATTCAGAATCCGTATTAAGCCCCTCTGTCACCGTCCTACATTTACAGATCCATCTTGCTTCTGTTTGTCTGATCCTGAAATCCCAGTCACCTCCTCTGAAATTTTGCTCTACCTTTTGTATACCATGGAATCTAAACTCCTTATCCCCGGTGTGTTGTGTTTCCATGTGAACATATAAAGGTGACCTGCTGTCATTTTTTTTTAACTGTATTTTTATTGCAGAGTTAGAAAACATACAGCCATTTGTTTCAACCGTTCTGCCATCAATAAATGACCTGCAGATAACGTGATGTAAGCAGCACACAGCCATTTAGCCCACATCCCGGAGGCCGGCAGGCGATAGCTAGAAAGTGTGGCACATGGAAAAACGCCAGAGAAGCAACGACACCTGCTCGGCAGAATGATGTAGTATCTGCTTTTCTTTATTTCTCCATCCCAGGATCCCAACAAATAACCGGTCCTATAGTACAAATGGCAATTACTGGCAGGTACTGCCAGTATAACCTAGCGGCATCTCTCCAACCCACTAGCCCCCATGAGCAATCGTCATACCATCTCCTTAGTAGGGAAATACCAGACCAGGCGTACTACCCAAGATCCATACACGCTGCCCTCACTGGTCAGTCCCCTATTATACCAACAGTAGGACCCCCAACTACCCCACCCATACCCTCCCCCTAACCACTACTGGTGTGGGCCTGGTGCATTTACCACGACTGCTAATCGGAAGAAACCTATAGGATCTACACTCTTCCAGCTATGTATCCCATGGAACTACATTCAGAGCCCTTCCTCTTTAGCCCTCGTCATTTGCCTGCTTGTTGCTCAGTGTGCGCACTAGTTCTTCCCATGCACATGCCATCTCCAGGTTCCTCTCATTGGCTGTACGGACTGCCTGTCTAAGTCGAACAGTATCTTCACTACGGGCCCATTTACAGAGTTCGCTCGCCCATCTACTACTGGAGGAAGGTGCCCTGTTGTCATGATTGATTACTGCTCTTTTATGCTCCTGAATTCTCGTTTTCAAGTTCCTTCTAGTACTGCCAATGTACACTATTGCTGAAATTTTATCAGCCATAAAATCTCTTTAAAAAAAAAAAAGTCTCCTGGTCCCGACAGTATTACAGCTGAGTTTTATAAAGAATTTCCATCTCAACTGCTGCCTTATTTATTTCAACTTTTTAATTTTTTTGGTTCTTCAGGAACTATCTCAGGTTTTTTTACTGATGCTTTAATTATTGCACTCCCCACACCGGATAAAGACCCCACTCTTGTTTCAAATTATCGTCCTATATCTTAAATTAATTAAGTCTGTAAATGATATGCTAAAATACTTGCTTCTAGATTAGCCCCTGTATTAAATTCTATTATACACCCAGATCAGTCAGGTGTTATGAAGAATAGATACTCTACACATAACACAAGAACCTTACTACATGTTATTGAACAAAGTTCCACTTTAACTTCCCCCTCAGGAATTTTAGCTTTGGATACAGAGAAAGCTTTTGATAAAATTATTTAGCAATTTATATTTCAGACCTTGTTATCATTTAATTTTGGTCCCACATTTATTTGCATGGTTTCTGCTCTATATTTTGCTCCCACTGCTTGTTTATTTATCAATGGCCAAGTTTCAAGTCAGTTTTCCCTTTTTAGAGGCCCAAGATAATGCAGCCCCCTTTCTCTGCTTTTATTTCTAATTGGTATTGAACCTTTCTTTACTCGTATAAGAAAATGTGATAATATTAAAGGAATCACGATGAAGGATATTACTATCAAAACCTTGGCTTATGCTGATGATGTGCTTTTATTTATTAGTGATCCTATATCCTCAGTTCCTTCCTTATTAGAAATTATTACAAAATATTCCATGATTTCTGGATACAAACTTAATATTAATAAAACTGAATTTTTCCCCTTAAACATCTTTTGTATTCATGATATGTTACCTAGGACTGATATAATTTAGCAAAAAGGCAAATTAAAATATCTTGGTATTTTATTTTCGTCTTCCATTAAAGCAACATTAACATTGAATAGTAACTTTATCTTAAATCATATTAAAGATAAAACGTCTAAGTGATCTTCACTTCATCTCTCATGGTGGGGTAGAATGGATTCCATTAAAATAACTATTGCTCCTAAAAATTGTTATAACCTTACTATGATTCCTACTCAATTTTCATTACAAATTTTATAAAGATGTTTATAGACTTCTTTCCAAATGTCTTTGGAACAATAAATTACCTTGTATTGGTTATAAAAAATTAAAAATACCCAAATGTAATGCCGGATTTGGCTTGCCTGACATTTTTTCTCTATCACAATGCATTTATATTGAAACAAAGTTCTATATGGTTTAATTCTTACTTTTTAAATAATCCTCCTACTTGGCTTCATATAGAGAAATCTATAGTACATCCTTTTCCAATACCCACCTTGCTAACAATGTCTAATAAATCAACATTTTTTCAGCAATCTGTTATTATTGAAGCCACTAAACTAAGTTTTAATGACTTAAATTCAATTTTTCTATCTCCTATGATCAGTACTGAAGACTTGTTATTATGGCACAGTAATGTTATTAAATTGAATAGAAATGTTAATTTCTGGGATTCTTGGATTAATGCTGGTATTTTTTATTTTAAAGATGTCTATTCCAACATGCTTTCATATCCTTTGAGGCTTTACAAACACAATTTAGTTTACCTCAATCTGTTTTTATTAAATTTGAGTATTTATGTAATTCAATTTTAGATTATTTTCCTCTTGGTATTCCATCTAATGTTAAAGCAGATTTACTAGTATATATTCAAACTGTCTCTACGTCATCACATAGTGTTTCTCTTTTATATAAAAAATTATCTAATTTTATAGGAAACATCTCAGTATTTTGGAATAATGAACTCTCACTTTCCTTATCTAATGATACTTGGAAGATTATTTGTCTTAATAGTATTTCAGGCTGGCTACCTGTTTCGCTTTACCAAACAGATTCTTATATTTTATTCAATTGTTTATGGACCCCAGTATGTTTATTTCGTGCTAAACTTCTACAATTTGACACATGTTGGCATCGTAAATGATATCCTGGATCGTTACAGCATATGTTTTTTGATTGCCCTTTAATTTTCAAATTTGGGCTGATGTTTGGGATATTATAAAAAAGATATTGAATATCCATGATGTTGTTTCCTACAAACTGATAATATGTATATCTGTTGGTCTTTCGCAAAATTCGGGGGAGCTTGGATGTTGGGGACTCGGCGGCACTGGTCCTTTTGGACTTAAGTGCCGCATTTCACACCGTCTCCCATGAAATACTTCTGAAACGCCACCTGGAAATTGGGATTAGAGATGTGGCCTTGGCTTGGATTCGGTCCTTTCTTGAAGATAGGTCCTTCCAGGTTTCAGTACCTCCTTTTAATTCCCAGGAGTTTGCCTTGCAACGGGCGGTGCCGCAGGGCTCTGTAATAAGTCCACTCCTGTCTAACTTGTACGTTAGACCCATGGCGGAGGTGGCTAAGGGCAGGGGGCTGTCCTTGGTGTCGTACGCGGACGACAGCCAATTTGTGATTGCCTTCTCGAAGAAATGTAATGCCAATTTGGGAAAGTTCAAGGACGATCTCCTGGCCATCTCCGACTGGATGGCAGAGAATTGCTTACAGTTAAACGACAGCAAGTTGGAGATTTTGTTGTTCGGTGGGGATCGGAAGCTATGGACTGAGCAGTGCTGGCCGGATCGGCTCAAACCCGCCCCACTCCCCAAGGAGGTTGTGAAGAACTTGGGTGTGTGGTTTGATAATGGCCTGACCTTTGATAAACAAACGAAAGCCGTCGCTGGGGTCTGTTTTGGGCTGTTGCGAGGCTTAAGACCGCTGTTAGGTTTCTTCCCTCCCAAGGTGCGCCAGACCATTGTCCAGGCGTCTATTTTGTCCAGACTGGATTATAGTAATTCTCTTTACTTGGGCGCAAACAAGGCGAGCATCAAGTGGCTGCAGGGGGTTCAGAACGCGGTGGCTCGGCTTTTGTTTGCACTGCCTAGATCCTGCTCGGTGGCGCATGTGCTCCCTAAACTCCACTGGCTGCCTGTTGTAAAGCGCATTGAGTTTAAGGCATTATGTTATTCTCATAAGATTGTGACACACCAGGCCCCAGCAGGGTTACTCCATTTGCTGGTGCCTTATGAGCCGGGGAGTTCGCTGCGTTCCACTGACCTCACACTGGCCCGCGTCCATCGAGTCTCGAGAGCGAGGGACGGAGGTCGCTCCTTCTGTTACCTGGCGGCGAAGCTTTGGAATTCGCTCCCTGTCGTCATGAGAAGCACTCCGAACCATTTAGCCTTTTGAAAAGCCTTAAAGACCTGGCGTATCCCGACGCTGGTTGTTTAATCCTTTAACCTGCTCTCCTTTGGCGCCTGTTTCTGATTTCTGTTTGCACTAGGACGCCTTGTTGCTGAGGCAGCCATGCGCATTACAAATCCCCCCCCCTAAAAAAAAAAATAGAAGGTAAAGTTTTTAGTTTTTTAATATCTGCTGCTTTAAAATCCATTACTTTTTGCTGGAAGGATATTTCGTCATTATCAGTTCATGCTTGGTGGTCATGGGTCATTTTTACAAAAAGAGGAGCTCAGTTATCCCTGAATGGGATTAATCATAACTCTAACTTTTCTCAATCTTTTTGGTTACCTATTGATATATATTATCTTCAGAATTGTATATTTATAATTGTTATATCTTTTTACTGTCATTATATTACATTGCTTATATGGTAAAAGTAGCTCTATTTATAATTGATGAAATAATAATTATACATGGTTCCCCTCCATTCTCCCCTTTTTTTATTTATTATTCCTTCTTTAATAAATATTTATACTTCCTTACCTATTGTATTTCAAATGTTGTTCTTGTAAATTTTATATTATGCTTAGGTATTTTCGCTTATTAATATTTTTTCCGGATTGTCTGTTTTTGTTAATTATTATGAAAATTCAATAAAACATTTTGAACTAAAAAAAAAAAGCATTCATTAGCCCGTCTCTATTCATAGACCATATTTTATTTTATGGAGTTTGTAGAGCGCGCAGCTACCCCCGAAGGGGTGTCCCGGCGCTAAAATCCAGGGGTTCCCAAGTGAAAGGGGAGGTGAAAAAGAAGGAAAATTGGGGGAGACTAGAGTTCGGAGAAGAGCCAGGTTTTAAGTTTGGCTCGGAAGATGGTTTCAGAGGGGCAGAACCTCAGCTCAAGTGGAAGGGAGTTCCAAAGTCGGGCAGCAATGACACTGAAACCTCTGCCACCGGTTCTGGACAGTCTGAAACGGGGAGAGATCAGGAGGCGGAGGTCATTGGATCTGAGGGATCTGGTGGAGCGGGATATCGAGACCCGATTTTTCAAATAAGTGGGACCGAAATTGTTGACGGCTCGGTAGGTGAGAGTGAGGACCTTAAACTGGATGCGGCTAGCCACAGGGAGCCAATGGAGTTTCCTCCGGTATGCAGAAACAGATTGACGGTACGGGATATTACCGATCAGTCTGGCTGCAGCATTCTGGACAATCTGCAGCCGGCCAATCAGGTACTGGGGAGCCCCTGCATAGAGACTATTAGCATAATCCAAGTGGGACGTGATGAGGGCCTGGGTGACTGTGCGGCGGGAATCCAAGGGGAGATAGGGAAGGATCTTTCTTATCATGCGCAGTTTCATAAAGCAGGCGGAAGTAACTTTATTGATCTGGGTTTTGCATGACAGGGAGTCATCAAATTGGAAACCAAGATTCCGTGCCGAATGAACAGGGGATGGGGCAGGATCAAGCGCCGTAGGCCACCACCAAGAAGAGGGGATAGGGGTTTTCTGATTGAAAAACAGAACCTCTGTTTTATCTGCGTTCAATCTAAGGTGGTTTGTAGTCATCCAGCCACTGATGTTATTAAGACATTGGCGGAAGTTGAGGAATGCGGAGTCCGAGTGGTCCCGAAAGGAAAACACCAGCTGTGTGTCGTCAGCGTAAGAGACCACCCTGACTCCGTAAGATTCCACAACGTCAGCCAGGGGGGCCAGATAGACATTGAAGAACAGGGGGCTTAGGGCAGAGCCCTGTGGCACCCCACATGACAGAGGTTTTTTCTCTGACTTGAAAGGACGTAACAGTACCCTTTGACTTCTGGATGAGAGGAAATACTCGATCCAGCTAAGGGCAGTGCCACCGATGCCTATCTGCTTAAGACGATCCAGCAGGATGGGGTGAGAGACCGTGTCGAATGCTGCGGACAGGTCGAGGAGAACCAACATGGCCTCCTCGCCCCTGTCCACGCATTCACGGATGGTTTCAGAAACTTCCAGCAGGGCCGTCTCGGTACTGAATCCTGCTCTGAAACCGGATTGGGATCCATGAAGCAGAGAGTGGTCTTCTAAATAGTCCGTAAGTTGGAGCTGTACGGCTTTTTCCAGGACCTTGGCGGGTTTAGGAAGAAGGGAAATGGGACGGTAGTTAGAAAAGACAGCGGGGTCTGCGTCTGCCTTTTTCAAAATAGGGATCACCAAAGCCTCCTTCCAGGTGGTAGGGAAGAAGCCATGGTGAAGGGAGGCATTCCAGACGGAGAGGAAAGGGCAGGCCAGTGAAGGCGCCAGTTCTCCCATGATTTTTGCGGGGACCGGATCAGAGGGGGCACCAGATTTACAGCAAATGAGTAGTCTGATAGCCTTGTCCAGGTTGAGTTTGTTGAATGAAAGGAAGGATGGAGACTCTGGGGGACTAGTAAAAGAAGATGGAGTGACAGACTCTGTGGGGAAGGAGACACAGAGTTTGTTAATCTTTTCCAGAAAGAAATCTGAGAGTCCCTCACAGAGAACCTGACAAGCGGTGTTCTGGGGGGCCCTAGCCGGGGGGTTAATAAAGTCTTTAACGATGCTAAAGAGCGTTTTTGATGAATTTTTGGCTTTATTAATTTGAGCGGCGAAGTGGTCTTTCATCGCGCATTTTTTAAGTTTAAGAAATTGTTTTAGGGCCGTTCTGTAAAGATGTTTGGCTTCAGGATCGTAGTTAAGTCTCCACTTGCGTTCGAGAGCCTTACATCTGCTTTTCTCCTCCCGAAGGGGGGTGGAGAACCAGGGAGCAGAGGGTCGCGACCTGGAGGAGGAGATGGTTATCTGGGGGGCAATGGAATCAATTGCTTTTAGGAGAGTAGAGTTCAACCTAGAAACATTTTCATCAATGTCCGGGGAGAGGTGCTCGGACTGAAAATGGAGTAGTGGGTCCAGGGTAGCGCAAGTGACCTTGTGCCACTTTCTTCCCAGTTCCTTCCTAGGGGCCATTGGGGCAGATTTGCGTCCCAGAGTGATAGAGAATGGGATGAGGTAGTGATCAGTCCAGGTCAGAGGGAGAGGCTGAAGGACAGTGATGAGCGGAAAATTGGCGAATATAAGGTCCAAGGTGTGGCCTGCCACATGGGTGGGACCTACAACCAATTGTTTAAGATTGAGGCTCTCCATGGTATCCACCAGGTTGGTAGCCTTAGCGCAGAGCGGGTTGTCTATATGGAGGTTAAAATCGCCCAGGACAATGAAGTTTTGGTGTTTAATAGATAAGTCAGCCAATAGGTGGACAAGGGCAGTGAGGGAGGGGGCGGTGACGGGGGGGGGATAGTAAACTAGTGTGCCAGCTAAGATAGCTGACGCGGAGTCAGAGATAGAGAAGTACATGGCTTCGATTGTACCTATATCAGCAAGTTTAGTGAAAGTCAGCTGGAGAAAGGATTTAAATATGACGGCTAGACCGCCTCCAGACTTACCTCCAGCCCGATTCAGGCATTTGATGTCATAACCTGGGGGGATAGCCAGATAGATATCCGGCAAGGAAGAGTCTGTGATCCATGACTCGGTTAAAAAGAGAATATCCCATTCATCAGATGAGATGGACATCCAGATGTCATTGGCATGACGGGGAAGAGATCGGCAATTAATCAGACCTGCTCGCAAGGTGTACTGATTAGAGGAGAATGGCTGTGGTGGTGGGCAAGGGGAGGAACGAGGTTGGCAAGGCGGGAGAGAAAAGTTGCAATGTGAGCAGAGGTAGTGAGCAGTTTCCAGGTGATTAGGGGTGCAGCAGGGGCTGGTCGGACATAGCCGCGTATTAAGTGATTGTAGTTGGGCAGTAGTCCAGCAGATGCGGGCAGGGCTAGTGGAAGAGGCAGGGGGACTGGCCCTGGGCCCGGTCCAGGCCCGGACGGGCCCAGACGGGCTTGCCTTTGGCGTGCCTTCGGCGCGCTGACGGCGCGCCCGCTGCGCCCGTCCGCTGCGCTTCCTGGCGAGACACATCTTTTATGTCCGTGTGAGAGGGAACATGGGGGTGTGGCCAGCTGAGGTGGGCGTGTCCGCCGTGGCGCCTCGCCCTCAGTGATGGCGACAGGTAGCGTTCGTTGCAGCGCTAGGAGCGCTGTTTAAGTGCACAGGGAAGTGATGTTAAAAAGCAGAGTATCACACAACAAAGTTTTTAAAAGAAGATATTCACTCCCGGCTTCCGCCTCAGGAGACTCCCAAATTAAAGTGTCGCGCTTTCCAGCTGCGCGCACTTTATAGTGTCAGGGGGGGGGCGTGGCCAGCTGAGGTGGGCGTGTCCGCCGTGGCGCCTCGCCCTCAGTGATGGCGACAGGTAGCGTTCGTTGCAGCGCTAGGAGCGCTGTTTAAGTGCACAGGGAAGTGATGTTAAAAAGCAGAGTATCACACAACAAAGTTTTTAAAAGAAGATATTCACTCCCGGCTTCCGCCTCAGGAGACTCCCAAATTAAAGTGTCGCGCTTTCCAGCTGCGCGCACTTTATAGTGTCAGGGGGGGGCGTGGCCAGCTGAGGTGGGCGTGTCCGCCGTGGCGCCTCGCCCTCAGTGATGGCGACAGGTAGCGTTCGTTGCAGCGCTAGGAGCGCTGTTTAAGTGCACAGGGAAGTGATGTTAAAAAGCAGAGTATCACACAACAAAGTTTTTAAAAGAAGATATTCACTCCCGGCTTCCGCCTCAGGAGACTCCCAAATTAAAGTGTCGCGCTTTCCAGCTGCGCGCACTTTATAGTGTCAGGGGGGGGCGTGGCCAGCTGAGGTGGGCGTGTCCGCCGTGGCGCCTCGCCCTCAGTGATGGCGACAGGTAGCGTTCGTTGCAGCGCTAGGAGCGCTGTTTAAGTGCACAGGGAAGTGATGTTAAAAAGCAGAGTATCACACAACAAAGTTTTTAAAAGAAGATATTCACTCCCGGCTTCCGCCTCAGGAGACTCCCAAATTAAAGTGTCGCGCTTTCCAGCTGCGCGCACTTTATAGTGTCAGGGGGGGGCGTGGCCAGCTGAGGTGGGCGTGTCCGCCGTGGCGCCTCGCCCTCAGTGATGGCGACAGGTAGCGTTCGTTGCAGCGCTAGGAGCGCTGTTTAAGTGCACAGGGAAGTGATGTTAAAAAGCAGAGTATCACACAACAAAGTTTTTAAAAGAAGATATTCACTCCCGGCTTCCGCCTCAGGAGACTCCCAATATTACTGATTTTTTTCTATTAACAGAATTCTAGAATTCATAGAGTATGAAGCTGCCCTTTGGAACAACTCTTGAATGTTCTTGTGGAAACCTGATGCTGATTGCAAGTGCCCAAATCTGGCAATTTAAGTATTTGAAACTGGCTAGGCAACAAGTCCACTCCCCTAGTTTTCTGCGACCATGTAATTGTGAAAAATACATCTTCTGGTCTATTGTTTTCTTCAGTTCAGGCATCTCAGGTACAGAATTGGACAGCAGCATTTTGTCCTCGTATCTATTCACACATGTCTTGAATACAGTCCTTGTTCGTGTTTAGAAGGAGAAGCACTTTTTCCTGTCATTCTGTTATCTTTGACCTTTATAGCCTATGCATTCGGCTACGGTTTGATACTCCAGGGTGTCATAATTAATGGTGAAACAAAATAGTGGCTGCATGTTGTGGCAATCGTATTCCCCTGCTTACTATGCAAATGTAAGGAAGAGAGTGAATCCACATATCTTAATGAAGAAATAGGCACAATAGGTTTGACGTGCCATAATTAATCAGGGGATAAGGACTTTAATGCACTCAGTAATTATCTGATGAGATAAGGTACGTACAACTTGAAATTCCGTCCAGTGTAAAAAAACAAAGAGGGATTGCACTGGGGGTCAGAGTTCAGCAGGCAAGTGGAAATCAGACCCTAAGGGGCACATTTACTATTTTTTATCACAAAGCGGCGCAACAAGGGAACTTGCGTGAAAGCGTGAGCGCAGAAATGCTCCATATTTACAAAGATATTGAGCATTTCTGCTCTCTCCTTGCGTTTATGCACTCTGTGCTGCTTAGAGCCAACCCATAGTGCAAGAGCGCCAGCGTTATTGCAAGGATTTATTTTTGTGAAGAAGGGGGATCTTCTTGCACAAAAACAATCCTTGGAGGCATATTCGTATTTCCGTATGTGTTGCAAAATGTAGCACACATGGAAAGAGAAAGTAATGAAGAGAGAAAAAGGGTAGGTACACCGTTTAGGAGCACGCTCAGGTTTACAAGTGTTTGTAAATATGGATTTGCGTCAAAATAAATGCGTGGATGCATGGGAACGCCCATGCCCCACCTATGTAATGCCTACCAAACTCAAAAAAATGCAAGGCAGCTCAATGCACTGCCTTGCATTAAAGTGAATATACTAAACCACGCACAGCGACACAAAGTGGCTTTGCATGGCTCAGTGAATGACAAAAATGAATTTGCTGCACAAATGTGATGCAGGTCGGACGCAAAACCTTAGTAAATCTGGGCCTAAGTCTTTTGTTGTAACGCCTCTCCCCATTATAAATTTGTAAAATAAACATATGTTCGTGTGCACTGTGCATCATCTTTCATATTATTAGCAATAGTAACACTTAAAATGGGTTCGAATAAAAAAAAATCACATATTGCAAACTGCATTTTGCATCCCTACAAAATGAAACGAAACTTTAGCACTCACCACAAAATTAGCATCTACAAGGTATTGTCGGACTTGAGTCATGTTCCTAAACCCTAGTCAGCAGCAATTTAATTTAAATGAATTAATAAGCTAACAAACAATATTTTCACTGAACATTTAATCTCATCTTACCAGCTCTGCAAAGCTATTTTTCCTTGTAAGGGTTCACACTAATAAATGAACCATTTTTTCTGGCCATCACCAATTATTAAAAAATGTGCTCCAGCAGTCCATTATTAACAGAGACGTTTGTAGCTAGCAGTTCTTGTCCAAGAAAGCTCATAAACAATAACTTCATTATGTTACAGCGAGAGAAGATTTCCAGGTCATTACTGTAAAGTGTAAGAGAAAAAATTCCCTTCAGAAGGAGCTCTTGTTATACACATACTCACACTGCATATTAATACTTTTAGTTTGATACATGTTTTTATTGAATAGAAATGTTCGAAAAAGTTCCTTAGCCTTAATGATTCCACCACAAATCACGCATAACACATGGCGACAGTGCATGCTACACACTAATGTAATGCCCTGGTTATGACTCCGGGTTTGGGTGAGGGGGGGGGGCGACATAGACATCTAAAGTTTGGTGGGAAAAAGGCCTTACAAACTATAACCTCACTATACAACAAGTCACCTAATGTTACTAACTCCCCTAAAAATCCCGCCCTCCAACATAAATATCCTACCCCTATCTACATCCTACCCTGCTGGACAATTTAAATAGTGACCTTTAAACTTCCCTTACTCTCAACCTACATCTAGTAACATCTACCTATCTACAATCCTACAGCTGCTAACTGTTCCTACCTTGTCCAGGTGTCTTCCCTCGACACCCACCCCAGTATTGTGGTTCGACTATGTCAACAACAATAAACTTTAAATAACCATGAAATGTATAGGTCAACAACCTGCACATGCTTCCAGCGACAACCAAAATTACACGGACAGCCCCAAAACCCTGCACACCTGTATTCAACAAAAACAATAATGGAAAAATTACAATAAAAGCTAAAATCACCCGAAAGGGGCCGGATGGGCAGGAAAATATTTTACTATATACTGCTCCTCCTGCCACCGTATTACCTCTCCCTAAAATGATGGCTGGAAGAGGGAAAAATGGACACATATATTCTTGGGCTGTGTGCTCTTTGCACATAGCTCAAAATAAGCCCAGATAAGGGCTGGAGCTTACCACCTCCCCCAATCATCCAGGTGAGGCACTCCCATGAGTCGCCCCTCCCCAAAAACAGTAACAGTAAATTAAGCCAAATACTCACTTTTATGAAAAAAAAATTTTTTTAATTTTACTGTTAGCAACAAAAAAGGTAATACAGTCCCCCTGAAGTCAGGGCTCTAGTTTTTCTTAGGCAGTTCCCCTTGTCCCACTCCTTCTTCGCTTTAGCGGTGGTGGTTATTCCCCATTCAATATAGGCAATTCCAGGGTAAACCCTACCATTAGTCCAAATCTCAAAAAGTCCACACTGACTCTGTCTTAAAGTCAAAAGTGTTCCTGGGCCGAAGCGCTATCTAGCAAGCAAGGTCCCTGGGGCCGACTGGTCCAAAATCAGTATTAGCAGCACCTGCAGGAGCGAAACAACCGTAGTTCTTGAGCGCACCCCTTCCACAGGCACTTGAGCGGCAGTGAGTGGTTCAGGTGAGTTCACTGCATGTGGCCCTGATTAACTGTGCTCTCCGGTCCTCAAGTCCCTCACTTGCGGCCATGCAGCCACAGTGACAGGAGGCTCTTTGTGGCTCCTCCAAGCTGGGTAAGTTCTTTGGTCTGTCCCATGGTGAGTGGGGGGGCTTGTTCTATGGTCCTGATGCTGGTCCTCTGTCATGGTGCAGGTTCACAGAGGGTTGAGACGGCAACCTTTCTCCTCCGTTGACGATTACGACCAAGTCACACTTCTTTCTTTGTCCTGGTGACCCCCTCTGGCATATGGGGTCACCATCTCTGTGCACACTAGCTCCAACCCAGAGGACACAGCAGATTCCTTCACTTCGACCCCCCAGCATACAGGTTCACCTGCTCACCACTGCGCATGGCCGATGACCTGTTTGGCACAGTGACAGTCATGGCTCCTTTTTCGGCAGCCCTCTTATGGCATACAAATGTCGCTGACTTTTTCCTGCACACAGAAAACAACCTTATTGGTGCAGCATCTGTCTTCTCACACTTCACAAAAGGAATCCACATGACAGGATTCCCCACTGGACCTTGCTTCCTCCAACACTCCTCTTTCTCACAGGCCCAGTGGTCTTGGTAAGCAAGCAAGTGCTGGTGTTCCAGGCTGCAGGGCATTTGATCTTGGATTCCATAGGTGATGTTCCCTCACCCAGCTGGGAGACTAGCAGGTCCTGGCACCCAGTCCTGGTCACCGGTAGAAGTCTTGCAGAGTTTCTCCTCGTCACACAGCCTGACTGGCTGCTTGACACTTGACAAATTCTGGGTCTCAAGCTCCCCTTCTCATAGTTTATTTCTAGACAACAAATGTAATTCAGAGTCTGCTTTTTTACTGAAGTGCTCACTCCTCTGCCCTTTCTTCCTCCAGAAAGCAGTCTGATTCACCAGTAGCAACTCAAAAGCTGATACCCACACAATAGAGGCCATGGGAGTCTGGATGCCAGCCACAGTGATATGTATATCAAAAGGTTAACCCAGCGCCTCACCCATACATTTCTAATTCACTTATCAGCCCAATCTCATTTCTGAGATGTGCCTAAGTCCCTTCCTTGTGACCTCTCTATGAATCAAAGAGCACCCTTTGAAGTGCTCTCCATCTCTCCAGTGTGTCCCATCCAGCTTACATGAATGCAGCAATATAGTTATCACTCCTCCTCTCTCCTACTTCTAGTTCTTGCTGTTTAGAGTGAGAATACAATGGTATCTCTTGTTATTTCAGCAAGCAAGAGATAATTCATATAACATGTACGAATTTTAAAGCGGAGAATAATATATATGTATACTTTTTATTTGATCCACTGCCCTGAAGAAATTCTGTTATATTGGAACGAAATGCGAAGCCTTTTGTTTTCTAATGCGAAATATGAATAAAGGAAGAAAGGAAAATTTATGAGTTGCTTGCTATGATTTTTTGATCATTGAACACTGAAAATAGGGTGTTCTTCCCCATTGTCATATTAAATATATTATATCATACATGACTAAAAACAATATTCCTCTCATAATGTTTTGAAACAACCAGTTCAGTATTTGCATTAGCCTCTCATTTTCACTTATTGCCATCTGTTCTAAAGGAAAGGCATTACATTTATAAGCTCTTGCTCCAGCAACATGGTGTCAGGAGGGCCACACCTTTGTCATTGCTACTGAATGTTAGCGCTCTGGTTGTTCATTAGAACCTTGTGCTGAAGCTACAGTAGAACACTGGGAAATCAACTGACAAAACTGCTCCTGCTGTAGCTGCTAGAAGAACATGTTTCACACAACATGGCAGACTTTTTTTCTCAAATGGATGATGAAGATATTTGAGAATTAATAATGACAACTAACTTGTGGGCACAACGTTTCTACCCCCTTCTTTTAAAGATATTTGGGCGACTGAACTCCACACTCCCGCCCCGTTCTCTTGTTCATTTCTTGCCATACCTTGACCCCTTCTCACCCCTCCCACTACCTTCCTCCCCCTCCATTGCATCTAAGCTTCTTCACCCCTGCAGCGCTTATCTTATTTACCACCCTGTTCCTCAGACTGCCCCAGCTCCCTATGGCGAGTACCAGAATCCTGATTTGTTCAGTTTTGGTTTGCTCAACTCAGTGCCAGCTCCACCTCACTTCTCTTGGCTTCTTCCAGGAGAGACACCAACTGTACCTGTGGGCCTATACCCTAGGGCCTTCATGGGCTCTCTCTTATGTCCTTCAGAGAGCTGGCCTCTGCCTCTAGGCCTGTGGCTATCCTGTACTGGTATTTGTACTTCATGCCAGAAGAAGTGGGATTGTCCTCTGTCCTTTGCCATTTTCTGACAACGGACCATGTTGCGCCTATACTGTTGGTTTGTACCATTGTTACCCACCATAAACTCCAATAAAGAATTGAAACAAAAAAAAAGGGAATTCATAGACAATGTAGCCTAATATAAATTTTTTGAGAACTGGCTATATTCCATGACACAATTAAACACCTCACTTTGATCACTTAGTACAGCCTTCTCTGTAGGAAATGTTTCAGTTCTGCAGCTTCTATTCCAGCAACATGGCAGTCAGTGGTGCCTTACGCCTGCCAATAATACAGAGTATTAGCATTCTAGTTGTTCGTTAGATGCAGTAGAACTCTGGAGGCTCCACTGTCATCTCCACTATCAGCTGGTATTATTGGACATTCATTTTCTACTCAGCATGTCCGAAATTTATGTTACATGAATTATAAGATATTTGTGAAACAACTCTAAATGTACTCTCGATTTTGTGTTTGGATAAATTGTTTTTTGATAACCAATTTTATTGGCATTTTGTAAAAACAAGATAACCATTGGAGAATTAACCACAGTTTCCACGAGAAAATGATCTGAGAAAACAGTTTTCTCTTTTAAAAAAATCAGCAGATCCCATCAGAGAATCAGCATTTATCACAGGGTGAAATCACTTTAGAACTCAACACAATTTCTCAAGTTAATATTATACCACCATTAAATTATGTATATTATTTTTTTATTACAAGATACATTTTATTAAGGTTTTTACATAAGTAAGGTGCAGGTACAGTAAAGATATATGGAGGAAAGAAACAACAATTTCCTGTGGGTGTATCATAAAAGGCAGTTCAGAGTAATACTATAGTTTTTGGTAGGGAAAAACTTGTGTATTGTAGATAGTGTGTATTATCGTAGGCTCTGTTTTGCAAAGATGAGTGTTTTAGTGATATTTCTATGGAGGTTTATTAGGAACTGATTGGTAGGTGGCTATTAGAAATAGGTTACCCTGTTGATCGTATGGTAAATAATGAGAGAGATAGGAAAGGATATAGAGAGAAAGCAGATCAGGCAAAACGAGAGGAGGGGTGTAGGAGTGGTGGAGTGAGGGTAGGGAGTAGAGGGAGAGGGTACGGGGGAAGGGGAGTGGCAGATACTATTGTATGCATTCTGAATAAAGGTGTCTACCTTGGACAAAATGTTGTCATTTTTCCTAGAGTTAGTCTTTAGAAATGTGTTTAAGGAGTCATCCGCCCCTCTTGTGAGTTGTATCGGAAAGAATGACTTTGAGGCCAGTTTTTACAATAATATCCCAGAGAAGGTAGTCTTGTTTGTTAAGTTTAAAGTGTATCTCAGGGGAAAGGATACCAGGGAAATAGAGGATAGAGTTGGTGTCCATGTCAAGTTCACAATTTGTGATATGGTTTTCCCTATTTAGGCTCAACGGTTTTTAGGGTAGGTGCAGTCTAGTAACCCACGACCAAGGTCTCCTGGCCATTTTTTGCAGCTCCAGCATGTGTCGGAGTTACGGAGGTCAGGTTTAAATAGCTGGGGTCCAGTGAGTCATAGGCACCACCCAGTATTTACTCTGAGTTAAAGCAATGTGATCTTGTTAGTGGTAAGATTCGCCCAGATTTGTGGCCAGTTAAATGTAGTGACTGTAGGGTTCCTAGTGTCACGAAGGAGTGATTGCCATTTATTATGTATTGGTTTCATTAGTGCAGAGCTGTGGCTGATAGTACGGAGTAGAGTTTAGAGTCTGCGTGGCCCCTTTTAGCGTATGTTCGTAGAGTAGTTGGCAGGTCAGCAATCACTGGGGTTTTATGCTTGGATATAATAACTTTAATTTTTAAAAAGTGATAGAAGTCCAAATCATTTAGGTCACATTTAGCTTTGAGTTGAGAGAAGGGCATAATATTGTGGGGGGAAACTAGGTCTCCTATGTGTATAATTCCTTTTTGTGCCCAGTATTCTGAGAATAATGATTTGCCTTCTAGTTTTGATTGATTGTTGTTCCATATTGAGTCCAGAGTGAAGTATCGCATTTTATTTGGAAATTTGTTGCCATTTTTACCGAGTTCTTGTGCAGTACATGTGAGGGTGCTTGTTGAGTGTTCTGTTATTATTTTCTTAGTAGTAATGAAAGAGATAAGGGAGAGGGGTTCTGCAGTCACCTTCTCATTCTCAAGCCACAAGGAACACCAGCTGGTGTTTGTAGGAGAAAACCAGAGGCTACCTTGTTTACTAGGAATGCATAATGGTATAGTCTGTAGTCCAGCAAGTTTAGGCCACCCAGTGATTCAGGCAGTCTTCATTTCTTTAAGGCAACTCTGGGTTTTTTGGATTCCCATGATAATTGCTTCTATTTTGGTAAAGAAGATGTCAGAGAGGTGAACTGGAGACATGCTGATTAAGAAGCTAATGAGTTGGGCAATAATAATTTTAAATGATTCAATCTGTCCCCTCCAAGTAATGTATCTAGAGGACCAGCTCGCTAGAGTGTCTTTGATTTTGAAAAAGATCATCTTCTCATTGTGGTCTATGGATTATTTTAGGTTTTGGGAGAAGCATAGGCCTAGATATTTTATTTCATCGGGAGTCAATTTGAGGCCGAGGTCGCTTATAATAGAGCTGTTGGAGTGTATGGTAAAAGGAGCACCTCAGTTTTGTCTTTATTGAGACAATATCCTGAGATCTGTGCGTACTTGTTTATAGTGGACATGATGTTTTCTAGGACTAGGAAAGTAAACAGGAGAATGTTATTGGTGTAGGCTGCCACTTACTGCGCTCCTGCTTTGAAGGGAATGCCTGGAATGGCGGGGCTCTCTCTGATTTGTATCAGAAGGGGTTCTAGTGTTAGAAGGAATAAAAGTGGGGAGAGGGGTCAGCCTTGTCTGGTACCTTGTTGGAGGTTGAAGATATTAGATAGGCTGTCATTGATGCTTATTCTGGCTCTGGGTTCTTTGTACAATGCAAGGATCATTTTGATAAAAGAGGGACCTAGGTTGAAGGCATTGAGAGTGGCATGAAGGAAGGGTCAGGAGACCTTGTCAAAGGCCTTCTCGGTGTCCAAAGCTATTGCGCAAGCCGGATTGACACGGTCATGGGCTTTCTCTATTATATGGCTGAATAGTCTGATATTATCTGCGCTAAATGTCCCTTTGCTGAACCCGGTTTGGGGCGGATGTATGATTTTGTAAGTATGAGTTCTAGTCTTAGCGGTAGTGTTTTCGCATATAGTTTGCAATCAGAATTTATTAATGATATAGGTCGGTAGTTTTTAGGGTTGGAAGGATCTTTCCCTTCTTTGGGAATGACTATTATTGTTGCTTCTGCTGGTGTACCTTTCATGGCGCCAGAGGTGGAAAAGTGTGTGAATAGGTCCTCTAGAGGGATGAATAACAAGGATGTCCATGTTTGATGGAGGCTAGGAAGCCATCCAGGCCTGGGGCTTTCCTAGGTTTGAGTTTATTGATTGCATACAGGATTTTGTATCTGGAAATAGGTGTTTCTAGGGAGAATCTGACATCTTCATCTATTTTTGATATTGATCCCTTTACGGTAGTCTAAGTAAGTTTCATATGAAGAGTTATTACTTTTGCCTTAGACTTTGCGATAGTAGTTCTCGACCGTATTTAGAATGTCTTTCTCTTTGTTGGTTGAAATGCCTTGTTTGCTCGTTATGGAGCTTATCCTAGGTTTACGGAAGTTTTGTTTTAAATAGGAAGCTAGTATTTTACCCACTATGTTTCGACCGCATAATTTGATGCCTTTGTTTCTTTGAATTAGAAGGTGGGCTTTCTTGCTTAGGCTTTTGTTGAATTCATATTTTAGTTTGGTCAGTTGGTTTAGTTGTGACTTATTTTTTGAGAGTATTAGGGTTTTTTCTAGTGTTTTATTTGGACTTCCAATTGGTCTAAGGCTTTATTATCTTGCTTATTCTTTCTAGACATTAATTTAATCATGTAGCCTTGAATTGTGGCATCCCACATTATTTGAGGATTGGAAACCGATTCTTTGTTCATTTTTATGAATTGTTCAATTTCTATTTTGATTGACTCCTATATGGACCTGTGTAAAGTCTACCAGAGGAAAGCTTGCTGCTGTAAACTGCTTTACTCTGTGCAAGACTGCTTTGCTGTACCTGGAAGGACTATTTTGTTGCAGAGAGCCTGCCTTGAAACCTCAGAGGCCAACCCTGCTGTTGAGCCCTGCATCTTCACCTAGCCCCAGAGCTAACAAGAGCTAGTTTGCTGGCCTTCTGCTCAGAGCCACAGGTAAACAAAAGGCTCCCCATATCACAAACAAGGCCAGGGGTCCAAAGAAAAACAAGAGGTCAGACTAGTGGCTGGGTGTACTCAAACACAAAAGGGAATTCCCTTTTCAGGACGGTTCCCCTCACACACCAGAGGTGTCATGCTTCATCATAGGGGTGCCTCCTCGCGTGGGAGACCTAGGGCCAGATGTAGGTAAATATCATTTACCAATTCTAAAATACAGAATTCTACCGATTCTGTATTCTAGAATCGGTAAATAATATGTAGCTAATAATTTGGTAATTCCCCATTAATTCGGTATTACCCATTCATTCCTATGGGCCTGAAGGCCCATAGGAATGAATGAGAATTACCGATTCGGTAAATACCGAATCGGTAATAGGGGTAGACCTACAAGGGTGGCAGGGTGTCTCATTGACACCCTGTTGCACCCCTGTATAGTGCATGGGTGCACATGTGGCACACATACATGCCCTAAGGGCATGTATGTCTGCCACATGGCACTGTTAAAAAAGCACAAAATTGCTTTTTTAACCGTTTCCGTTATTTACCACCAATTTGTAGTTGGTGGTGTGCCACACGAGGAAGCACCCCTAAGATGAAGTATGACACCTCTGGTGTGTGAGGGGAACCTTCCTGAAAAGGGAATTCCCCTGTGTGTGTAAGAGTTCACCCAGCCACTTGTCTGACCTCTCGTTTTTCTTTAGACCTGTGGCCTTGTTTGTGAGATGATTAATGAGTGGGAGGTGGCCCAGGCAGTTCCTAAAATCTCCTCTAGCCCCCTTGTGTGAATACACAAATGGCCCCCACCATGTTGAACCCTAACCTGGACTCTGCCTGAATGAGTCCTAAACCCCAAGTTCAGGACTCATTCATTGTTTGTTGGACCCATTGTTGTGGTGCTAAAGGTGTCCAGATGGCCAAATCCTAAACCTGAGGACTTAGAATCTTTTTGGCCAAAAACTGCTCTGAGAACCAGGAGGAGACCAGGACCAACCTGCTCGCCAATCTGCCTGTGGTACATCGGCAGTCAGAGTGACTTTGCGGCTTCTCCCTCTACAGTCTACTCCACACCAGCAAATCTTGTTCAACAGTCCTTCACCAAAGGGGTATCCAACCTCGTGGAACTGTCTTCAGCTACAGCCCTTTTCCTCATCCCGCTAGAGATTTTCAAATTCTAAAAGATAGACTAAGTCCGAACGTAGTAATCTTCACTGCTTTGATCCAAGGTTCTCGACCACGACGTTCCCTTCTCAGATACCACCTGCCGGCTTGTCTTGCTGAACTTTACCTTCTCAGAACATTATTCTCAAAATGTATTTTCTTTTAAGTCTGAAGGTAAGCGCTGACCGAACCCTATCCACGTGTTCTATCCGAACTGCTCTCCATGGCAGTCGGCCATATTTTTCAACTTTGCCCTGGTATTGAGCAACTTGATGTCCACGGTTGGTGCTTTGATCTGTTATGCATTAAAAAATCATACCTCTGATTCCACTGATTGGATTTTTGTCATTTTTGGTGTCAAATAATTTACAAACATTTACTATATTTTTCTGAATTGGTGTGGGATTTTTGTTGTGTTGTGTTTTCAGAATATTAGTGTTTGTGTTTTGCATACATTTTTAACACATTGCCCCTAAGTTAAGCATGACTGCTTTTTGTGCCAAGCTACCCAGTGTTAAGCACAGGTTAATGTGGTGACTTTTTGTGGTTCACCCTGCAAGGGATTGTGGCTGTTGCTTGACGATGGCTCAACCCCAATCTAACAAAAGCTCAATTTCTCACAGTGATGAAGACGGAAGGGGAATTAGACATTGAGCCTTTATATAAGAAACTAGTGCTGACACCTCTTCCAATGACAAAAGAAACAGAAAACCACCATCTTGTATGTGCAAGACACATGGAATAGCATTATATCTCCTGTTGCTAACAGCCATGTTGTTTTGTCTTCTGACCACTAAATGTCCCAGACCTTTTAAATACAACAATTGTAAACCTCTATCCAGTGCTTAATTTGTAAAAAAAGAAGTCCAGGTGCTGAACATTTTGCCAAGGAGGCCACAGCTCACTTCTTCCTCCGGTGAGCCCCACTTTCAACACTCTCACTGCCTCAGTCTCTATCTTCAAACCTTGATCTGTTGTCTGTCTCCTAAGTCTTTCTAAGAGTCTATCCTCTCACCTCTCTAATTGTTTTCTATCATCTCTGTCACACCTGGTGTGTTACCTTAGTCCCTTTAGTTCGTGTTCGCCCTCTATTCATTCTTGCCCTGCCCTTTTTCCTCTTCACTTTTATCCATGCACTGCTCTCTCTCCCCTCGATAGTGGCTCTTTACTGTCACTCTTCTAGCAGTGATTAGCTGCGTCTCCGTTTTATCATTTGTCTGCTTTTTTACCTCAGTCCTGTCCTCTACATCCTTTCATTCTATCTTCTCTCTTCTTAATGCTCTCTTCTTCACATCATTGCTGCTTTCTCTTTGTATCTGATTTTCTCTCCTTTTCTTCTACTTAGCTTCTTCTTATTTCTCTCCTCTGCTGTTGTTTCTTTCTTCTATTTACTCCTGCTTTCTCTCTCATCTATAACGCTGCTTCTGCCTGTGACCCCTGTCGTCAGCCTGTACATGTCCCTGCTATTTTGAACTCTGCGTTTTCCTGCTGTCATTCCTAAAGAAGTGCACAATGGCGTGTTTTACTTTCGTACCTACACATAGTCCAAAAACAAAATGTACACCAAATGAAAATAATTTTTTGCATATATTGATCATTGCGGTATGACTGGGTTTATTGCGGAACAGACGGTTGTTTGAGCACAGCAGGTGATGTCACTGCTAGTGCTGCCTGTAATTAGTAGGTCCAGGGATGGCGACAGCATCGGCATCCACTGCTCAGCTTGCTGTGACCCTGCCTGCTACAGCACAGGCATTGCCCCAACCGTAAGGCTGCCAATGCCGGTAAGTATGGCTGTGGTACCTACTGGACTAACGCACGCTCAGCAATTACCATGCTGCGGTGCAGCGCACAGATTCTACAGGTGAAGCCATGGCGCACAAAAGTTTGTCGGTCCACAGCTGCATCGAGCACGTTGAGGATAGCAGCAATGCAGGGCTGCATGATATGCTACTCTGGCTGCGCAGCAAGTGGAAAGTCTACACTTACTTTTGTTTATTCTTCCTCAAGAGCCCTCACTCCCAAGCTCCAAATGCGCTCTCGAAGCTTCCTTGCCTTAACTCTGTCATGAGCCAGCCCCAGCTAGAATTATCCAATGGGAGGCTTAGGCTCAGGCAGTGGCAGGGTGCAGCAGACTTGGGGAATAGAAAACAAGCCATAGTTTGTCGATGACTTCTTGGATTTGTGATCAGCGTGATTACATCCTCACTAACGTGGTGGTACTCAATCATGCCTGCCTGGACAGGCATATACTGGCCTGTCTATGAACATTTACCAGCCATTCACCATGCAATGTATGTTTTCTTTTTATTTTGAATTTGAACGATTAATATTGAGACCACCACCTGCAGGGTCAGAAATTGTAGCCCCAGGCCTGTGAAAAAAGTGCCGGTTCTGAGCACCTGAAAGCACCTGCTGAAATTGAGCACTGCCTCTATCTCTTTTTCAATTGTTTAAACAAGCGTAGCCTCATGAAGCATGAGTGCCTCCTTCAGGTAATTGTTCACTTTTCTCCATAGTCTAGTGTTTGTTAACAGTGTTTTTAGCGGGCACCAGGGGTCTACAGATCCTGCTGATCAAGGCAATTAAAAGGGGTGTTTGAAGACTCACGGTCCTGTCCTCATTTGACATAGTATGTGAAGATTTGCAGTTCCAATTTGGTGAGGCATAACACACCTAGGACAATAACTATGTGGGAGTGCCCTACAACCTGCATAATATTGCTTAAGTAGTTCATAAAATAAGGCAAGTATGCATGCACATATTTGTATTAGCAGAAGATGAAGTTTTTTTACAATTTGAACGTGGTGTATATTTATGATGCCTGAAGTAGTAGTGCAGGACTGTTAGTTGTATTCGAATGGTATTTGTTAGAGTAGTGTTTGTGCAAAAGATGTGAGGTAGAGCGTGGCTGTTCAGTGTGGCTAAAAAAAGTTGGTGTTATTGTAAGTTTAACGTGCATGATGCATACATGCCAACGTTTTAGAAGAGGCAGGTGGGAGATTTCGAAAAACAATCGAGAGAATGGATTTTCACCATTGATTAGTATTGAAGCAGAGGCAATTTCGGGCGGGAGACAGCTAAAATAAAGCCATTTTTGCCTTCAGTATTCCGGAGTCTTCCGCCTGAATCCGGTATATTGGAATGTATGATGATATGTTTGCAAAGCAAATTGCATAATGTGAGATGATGTTAGAAATTAGTATTTATCAGGTTATTTTATCAAGAGAATTGTTTAGGTTATATAATAACTGTGTGGCAATAGCTGTGGACTATAAAGAAATGGCAAGTATTGTGGTATGTTTTTGGGGAAAAGCCAATATGAGTGCAGATTTCTACTTTTAATAACTCTGCCAACATATCATTACAACAAAGTAAAACAAATGACTTCTCTGTATCTTTATAACAGAATAGGGCATTCAAACAGCTAACACTTCCTAAACAAAATGGCCTTAAACCATCAATTAAACTGTCATCCTGTCTGTAGAGTAAACCCATAAAGAATGCATACTGACTCCTAATTGTCGAAGTTCATCTTCAGTCCAACAATACGATCTCTTGGTCAGCATTACCAATGCTTAATGGGAACACACATGGGTCAAGGTAACCATCCATAAAATGTTGTGGCCTTGATCAACAGCTGATCTGCGCTATGGCAAACTATGAAAAATACATGAAAGCCCGTAGCTGAAAGGGGTAAACCCAAAGCCTGAACTCTGGTATTGGTCTTACTATACTTTTTTGGAGAATTGAAGTAATGAGATCTTATAGACCTTTAAAGGTGTATGTTGTCAGACCTAAAAATGTGAATGTAGTACCATAGACCATTACCAGATATTCATGTGAAACTCTAAAGTGGCTTCTTGTAATAACATATGGTACTACACTCTTTTGCAGACACACGAGTTGGCACTAGTACAAATGGAGTTTTTACATTTAAACATATCACACAATTGGAGCTCTTCATCAAATACTCAGAAGTGCAGAAGTGAAAGGATACAATCTAAAACACTGATTGTTAGTTGCAAAACATTATGATTTTGTTCTTGTGCTGAGACAAAATGCAATTTTAACAGGACAAGGGAAACCCAAAAGGAATAACACTAGGGTCCTTGGGCAGTAATCTATTGTACAAGACAGAGGACCCTAGTAATTTAGGATCATGGGAATGATAGACATATACTGAATAGTATGTATGACCTCTGTCCAGCCGGACAGGATTTTATTCGTCAAATTTTCTGTATTGGTTCATATATTCAACATTTATACAAAAGTGGGCACAGCCTGTGACCCACAGAAGACAAGACAAAACAAGTGACAGAAAATTATGTAAAAGCGCACAAGGCGGTCTGTACTATTGTTCAGTTTTACAGACTAGGATTCATTTAAAGCAACCCATTGTTCTAGACATTTCGTGAATTCAAACAAACATATGGTGCATCGCCGCCAGAACCCCATCCGTCCTGCCATCAAGCAAGACCACACCAAAATTCCTGAAGAGGAAGCATCGGACCGCTGCATCAGCGAGCCTGGAGCAACTATTCTAATTCCCCGATTCCTTCTCCATGCCGGCAAAGTTAATATGTATTGTCATATCCATGCGGCGATTTTAATATACCACCGTAAACCGAAATAAATTGAAATCAGAGGCTATGTAATTGTAAAAATAGTCTCAAGACAAACATGACACATTTGTTTTTGTCCTGATGATGATGCATGTATTCTCAAGCTGCATTGAAACGTCGTCAACCTTACTGCACCATATGTTTGTTTGAATTCACGAAATGTCTAGAACAATGGGTTGCTTTAAATGAATCCTAGTCTGTAAAACTGAACAATAGTACAGACCGCCTTGTGCGCTTTTACATAATTTTCTGTCACTTGTTTTGTCTTGTCTCCTGTGGGTCACAGGCTGTGCCCAATTTTTGTATAAATGTTGAATATATGAACCAATACAGAAAATTTGACGAATAAAATCCTGTCCGGCTGGACAGAGGTCATACATACTATTCAGTATATGTCTATCATTCCCATGATCCTAAATTACTAGGGTCCTCTGTCTTGTACAATAGAGACAAAATGCAAGGCCCTTTTATCCATTTTTGTAATCGAATAAAAAAGGTTTTGTGAATCCCTTGGCTGTAAATGTAAATGTAAATGTATAGGCATTTATATAGCGCACTACTTACCCGTAGGGTCCCAAGGCGCTTCGACCGCTGCGAAACCCTTCCTGGCTTCCCTGAGAGATGGTCCCTTAATGGGTATCTCCAGGGTGAGACCAGGCATCCCCGGCGGTCTGGTGGGGCCGTTAGTGAAGATGAGGCAAGCTAATGCCCAGAGTTGCCGAGTGTGATCGCTGATCAGAGTGGGCACCGAGGCGAGAGAATTATCGAGTCCGCTGACCCTGGTCCAGAAACCTGCCGCGCCGGGAATCGAACCCTGGTCCCGGGCCGTCCTCTGCTCTCAGGTCTGCCGCCTCTAACCAGTGAGCCACACTACTTCACTTCGCTGTGGAATCTAATGGTGAAATAGGTATGTAATTAGGCACGTTAGACTTACCTTACTGCCTTTCGGCTAGTATAAGATCAGAGAATGCCATTTGAAGATAGAAAAGCCTACTAGAATCCTATCTTGGTTTAGGAGGTCTCCTACCGTCTTTGATACCTGCAAGGTAACTTCTTGTATATGAAAAGGTTAAATACATTCAGATGTGGGGACTAATATGGGGAGAGGAATAATCTGCTACATGAGATCATACCAAAGTAAAGTGGTCTGTCCTTGCAGCAGAAGTTTCATGTTCAATCCTCCCAGTAGAATTTTCACAAAATGTCTCGGATCTTTACATTTGGTTGAAATATAAAAGTATTTTCAAATTGTAATGTGTATCTGCAATTTCTTATGGTTGGTTAAACATTCACATTTCCCTCTCTATTTGGAAACAACTGTACCATTTTTCTGGAAGAGCAGAACAAAATTAAACAGCCAACGCAGCTCTCTTTTATCCTGCTTGTATCCTCTCAGAAATCATTCCGCTATTCAAGATAAATTCTATTTTTTTGCATATTTTGTAGGAGGCCAGTCGACTTTCTCTGTAAAGATGTGAGGACGTGTACCAAATCATGCATATTCTTTTGCATAATAGATTTTATGCATCGAAACCTATAAGTAACTAATTAGGCTGTTCATTGTTCATTTAATTCTGCCGTGGTTCAGAACCCCTAGCCAGGCCTCCTGTGGCTCCTATCCTTCCTTTCATGTGTTCTAAAAGCACCCAAGGTTTATGGCCTGTTTCAGTTTTACAGTCTACTTTGACATGACAGGTATCCGTACTGAACAATAGAAATCAGCAACATTCAATTAGACACCTCCTTTAATTCATTCCGCAGGTAGAGTGATGTAAACCTGCCATTTACAAAACTAGATCATTCCTTTTTCACGTAATTACAATCTTGGGAGCAAAATTATATATCAGAGTGCTTTACCCAGGCCCTCTTTCTTGCAAGGATTTTGAGAGTTACTCAATATGTTGCATAAGGTCAAACATGAAGTAGAATAATTACCATGTGAGGTTTGAAATGACAGAAAAGCACCAGAACCAAAGATGAAGCAAGCCAGTTTTAACCATTGTGATGAGCAAGGTAATGTGTTTGTATTCAAAATTAGATTGGAATCAGATTTCCATTCACCATATATTCACTCCCCCTCCTGTACTGATACCCCACTGCTTCTACACTCTATCTACTACACTCACCCTTCCTGCCTACAAATGAATACAATGAGCAAACCACAGGGATATACCCAACTAACCCTTCAATATCTGGGTAAAGGACAAATTGATATACAAACACAAAATGGTATCAAAGGAATGAATACAACAAACTGAACTAGAGTCGAGTACATTTAATTACTCTCTCTCGGATGACTGTTGTTCATCATGAATATATCTTATTTTTTGAAACGGCAGTAGTGTTCATCAACAGTGGAAACGAACCACTCAATAAAATTATTCACACATATATGAAATCAATACACAAATAAAACACATGACATAACCCACAAAGATATATATGTGCAAGAGAGTGTCCCCTTAAACAATCCAGGAGAACCACTCAGAGAGAATCTGACCCTTGTGCCTTAGATTGGCAGTATAGTAAGTAGATCTAACTCTACTATGGCACCAAGTAATACAATCAATTAATAATTTATACAGATCCCTCCAATTGACTGTCGACGTGTCCACGTTTCAGCCTTTTCCTCATTGGCCTCTTCAGGACAGGGTTATACACATAAATTCTGGAGCCATAAATAAAACCGGAACTCGGCCACGCTTTGGAAGGCACTTGCAATCGTCAAAAAGTCACTTACTTCTGCTTAAACAGAACCCTCCTATGTGGATATGCTGCATGGGTACCTCTCCCCATGTACTAATCATCAATGGAGATGCCAGCCCAATGACGGGAATTCGATAGTGTGCTGCAATCTCCTTCGTATCCACCCAATCCTCATCGGAGGAAGATCCTTCTCCTACCTGGCAGCCAAGACATGGAACTCCCTCCCCACCCACCTTCGGCTGACCCAGGATTACCTCTCCTTCAGGAAACAACTCAAGACCTGGATGTTCGAGCAGTAGCGACCCTCCTCCCCCCGTTCCCCCCTCAGCGCCTTGAGACCATACGGGTGAGTAGCGCTCTATACAAATTCTGTGATTGATTGATTGAAACGTGAGGAACAACTACCAAATGAACACAAAGCACTTGCCACTAAATAAGACCAACTCTATTGGTGTTGGCAGTGCTTGTTATCTAAAGCAGGCCACCTTTAGACCTGGATTGCCATTTTGACTGAAACAGTGTAGTTCGAGAAAGATCTCAACCGTCTGGTGTGGTAAAAATCACACAGATACCCAAAACACCACGTGTTGGGTAAAAGGTGGATGGACGGGCTACAAATGTACTGTTACAATGAAGTCAACAGCAACATGGAAAATGACTACAGCCACTTGAGGCTACTGCCTCGCTTGTTTTCTCTGTTCTGGTATTCTGTATGTAGATGCGGTCTTTCAGCGCACTAAGCACTACCACATCTCCTGAGCATGGACACTGACATGTCCTTATGTTTTATTCTCCAGGCTTACTGAGACTAGGCAAGGCATACCAGATCACACTCACAGCCAAATACTCAAAGTCAGAAATGAGAGCCGTAAATACTCCTCTTTGAATATTTAGGCGAATTTCTGTACCGCCCCTCCAGTTTTAATGGGAGCCATGAAAGTGTGGGGACTGGTGTAACTCGTTACCTCAGTGTAACAGTCCAGCAAGAGATTTACTCTATCGCTGTCCTCGCACGTGGCCGTATTTCATTCCCCCAGGGTGGTGCTGAGGAGCACCCATACTCTGCACAAACTTATCCTTCGAGCTTAGCCCCTCTACACCCAAGTGCTCCTCATCCAAAGGACTGCGGGGAGCGTGTGTGCAGCCAAATACTGCGTTTTGTATCTGTGGATTCTGCTGGCAGGCGCGCGGGGTGAATTATGGCCAACACAGAGGCTTGCAAGTCTTTCCAACAGCAGACGGGCGTCTGTCCTTTCCACTGGCAAGCGCCCAGCCGCCTGCCACGCAGGACTGAGGCGCTTTGATATCAAAGGAGTCATTCCTAGCCAGACATCAGGTCTATGGTTCATGCTACAGTGCCGCTTTCAGTTGCCTTTGTCGCATCCATAGATTTCCTTCTATGAATTACAATCAAATAAACGACATGTAAGCACGCCGCCTTTAAATCTAAGTTTTTTACAGTCGATGGAAATGGTCTGATTTTGACACTTAAACTATTTTTTTCTGTAAAAAAAGCTTTGTTCTTTTTCTTCAAATGTACATGGTCCCACCCTCTTCGCAGATTTCCGCCGTCTCAACGTTCATTTTCAATGTATTCTATTTATATTGAATCTCTGGCAGTTCTGATGTGCCAGAGCTTATCGTTGGCAGGCATCCTTTGGTTTTTCAATCCTGCTGACACTACTGCTTAGCAGAATATAGGAAGATTCTTTGAAAAAAAATACGTTAGACGTGAACGGGCCTCTCTGTTCTCCCTTCAGAATATTTTATGTTATAAACCTAAGCCTATTATATTGGAAGTAAATAACTTGCGGGCATTGGTAATATTTACTGAAGCTGCAGGTGTAATTAGAATATAGAAAACGTATTTAGCATAGCCTTCTTCTTGTCAGTATGGTCCGCGTAAAAGAAAAGATACTTTGGGGCTCATTAGTATGGCGGGGGGACTTTGTCCGTCCGCCATGCCCCCGGGAAATGGGACCGCCCGCTAAGGGTGCGGCGGTCCCGCACATCCCATTAGGATGCGCCTGCCACACTGGCGGGCGTATCCCGCATTTCTGACATTGCGGTCCTGAAAGCACTGCCCGCCGCAATGCCATAAATGCAAGTTGTGCATTTGACAGTACAACGTGACAGACACCACGCAGTGTCTGCCACGTTGTACTGTCAAATGCAGGGGGGTACCATAGGTACCCCCCATGTGCACCCCCACCCCCCAGAATCCCTGGGGCCTGCTACAGGCCCCCAATGCTGAGAACCGCATGCCTATCTATGGCGACAACACTGCCACGGAAAGGCATGTCCCGCATGTATGCTAATATGGATGGCGTATCCACCAGACACCGCCACCATATTAAAAGCTTTTTCCCCTGGCCGACTCTTCAACCGGGCAGAAAACAGGTGGATGGTCTTTCCGTCCCCCCCTCGCCATGGTAATGTGGCGGGGAGAAATTTACATGCGGGCGGGGGAATATGTCGGGCTGTTCGCCACCGCCATGCGGGCGGGCGGTGGCAATCCGCCTAACATACTAATGGGGTCCTTTGTGTTTGTATTCTATTCCTCTATTTAACAATTATATATGTTTTTGTGAATGTGTGTATGCATAAGTATTTGTTAGTGCGTCTGTACATAAAGTATTTATGGAGATGTGTGGAATGTAATATGCTATTTATCACCATTGTTGAGTGTGGGTTGGAACCATCACTCATGAGGCATTTTTCATGTGTGATGCACCCACTGCTCTGCTCTTAGATACCTATTGTTCTTTCTTGGACAGACTTAGTGAACACTCGGGTACCTTCTATTGCTACTCAGTTCTGGTACAGCTTTTTCCACAGTTTTTTCCTGATTCACCCACCTGTATCCTCTGATGGTATTTCTGCCTTCTTCTAATCCCCCACAAAAATAAGAATTCATGGTTTACCCAGTGGCGGCCAGCTGCAACTAACACAGGTGGGGCGACAGGCACACTGACGTGCATAAATAACAAGCATTTACAATGCAATGGTCTCGGCATCATTAAAGGTAGAGCTATTGGCATTGCTCATGACATTTCTTTTTTTTTCTTTAAATCATGAATAAATGTGGAGAAGTGTGGCTCAATGGTTAGAGCGGCAGACCTTGATGCAGAGCGCTGGCCAGGGACCAGGGTTCGATTCCCGCCTCGGCGGGATCGGGCTTAAATTCCTCTGACCAGATATTGTCGCCTCAGTGCCGAATCTAAGCATGGGCCCCACGCTGCAACTCTGGGCAATAGCTTGCTTAGTCTCCACAACGGCCCCCGATATGCAAGGGATGCCTGGTTTCACCATGGGATGCCCAGGAGTGGACACCTCACAAGGAAAAGCCAGGAGGGGTTCCCTTGTGGTAGGAGTACAAGCGCCGGGATGCTTACGGGTTACTGTTCGCGCTATACAAATACAAAACATTTACATTTACACAAATGGCATTGTCATTTACATTGCCAATACACAGCACTCTGCACTCAACAGCACACAGCACTCTGCACTCAAAAGCACACAACACTCTGCACTCAAAAGCACTCACTACTCTGCACTCACTACTCTGCACTCACTACTCTGCACTCGGCACTCACTACTCGGCACTCACTACTCGGCACTCACTACTCGGCACTCTGCACTCACTGTGATGGAATTGTTGGATGAGTAAAAGGGTGGCTGGATGGACTGCATGAAAGGGTGGGAGGAAGAACGTAAGAATGGATGTGTTGAAGGATTGATGGATGAGTGAAGCGGCAGATGGACAGATAGATGGATTGATGGATAGAATGAATGGGTGGATGGATGGACTGAGTGAAAGGGTGGATGATTGAAAGTATCGATGGATGGATGATTAAAAGGATTAGTGTAAAGATAGATGAGTGAAAGAATGGCTGTAAGAATGGATGAGTGAGAGAGTCGATGGATGAATGAAAGGGAGGATGTATGGATGAAAGGCGGGATTTATTGACAATTGAAAGAATGGATGGGTGAATGAAAGGATGAGTGAAAGGGTGTTCGGAGGAATGGAAGAGTGAAAGGATGGAAGGCTGGGTGAAGGGTGGATGGATGAATGAGTGAAAGAACCAGGCAGCCCACACACACCCTCCATAGGCCACCTGAAGCGATCTAGAACCAGGCCCCCGCCACCTGAAGCGATCTAGAACCAGGCAGCACACAGGCTCCCACCCACCTGAAGCGATCCAGAACCAAGCTGATCCCCGCCCCCAAAGGCCAGCTGAAGCACACACACCCTCCATAGGCCACTGAAGCGATCTAGAAATAGGCAGGCCACAGGCACCCGCCCACCTGAAGCGATCTAGAACCAGGCTGTCACAGACCCCCACTTCCACCCTTGCCTATCCTTACTTATCCTCTTCTCCTTGTCTTGGCGCCACAAAGGTACCTGCTCATGGTTTTTGGCGCTTAATAATCCACTCACATAAATAAGTCCACATTTTCGATCTCGCCATTTTTATGTTTAGAAAAAACACAAATTCACAGCAACAACGTCATCCCCGTTAAGAAAGTGTCTCAAACCCCTTGTTTTGTGCGGTAACAGCCGTCTGCCGAGCCATATTACAGCCAACAAACCTTCCAGGAATTATCAGGTAACTGGGTACAAGCTAGACCGCCCTGTGTACTCTGGGTACTGATGGGGTCAGAGGTCATCTGAAGGGCGTTGGGGGTTCGATGTTGGCACAGAAAGGCAGAGCAGGCATCCACAGAAGCTGAGAGAGCTGCCCTATTCCAAAATATCTTATAGTGAGACAATGGAACTTAGCTTATTCAATATAATTACAATATATAGTATAGGAACTCAATGGAAGCTATACAATTCAGGTTGTCCTGGCCCAGCCGGGGCAGGAGTTTATTACCAAAAGACACTGTCAAATATACAATACAATTTTACAAGACACAAGCCTGTGCCGTACTGACAAGAAAAGAGGGAGTAGATATAGGGTGAAAAAGAGGGTGATTTCCAGGCAAGGAAAGAGAGCAAAGACAGGGCACTGCGAAAAGATGCAAGGATTGCTGGCAGTGTCGCCTGGAGTGGAGTGTACACAAATTTTTGAATATTACAAGTGTCAACCCACTCTTGGGTGTCGACGTTTCGATCCCTAAAAGCTCTAGTAGATGCACGGGATCATCATCAGGACTTATTTAAGTAGCAAAACATGCCTGAAATGAGCAAAGCCATATGGTTGGGCTTGTACATACGATTCTCTGGGGTTCAGTGGTTGTTTCTATATAATCGTATTAAAACTTCAACGACAGTCTGAAGGTGGCTGCACTTCTATATCGCATGCTAGCGTCGGATTCATAAGTATACAAACATCAGTGGTACCATACTTTGTGTCCGTGTGCACGGCTCCTTTAAA
Organism: Lissotriton vulgaris; assembly: GCF_964263255.1. NCBI lineage: Eukaryota > Metazoa > Chordata > Amphibia > Caudata > Salamandridae > Lissotriton > Lissotriton vulgaris. The sequence goes on along the minus strand of NC_141691.1, from coordinate 732,518,139 downwards.
TTTGGAGTTTCCAGACTTGCTGCGCCCTGGGCTTCAACAATGTGGGTAACGGGCGTTGGACATGATATGCCAGCCGCCTCTCCCAGGGGTGCTCGGACGATGCCGGTTCCAGAACCATGCGATATAGAAGTGCAGCCACCTTCAGACTGTCGTTGAAGTTTTAATACGATTATATAGAAACAACCACTGAACCCCAGAGAATCGTATGTACAAGCCCAACCATATGGCTTTGCTCATTTCAGGCATGTTTTGCTACTTAAATAAGTCCTGATGATGATCCCGTGCATCTACTAGAGCTTTTAGGGATCGAAACGTCGACACCCAAGAGTGGGTTGACACTTGTAATATTCAAAAATTTGTGTACACTCCACTCCAGGCGACACTGCCAGCAATCCTTGCATCTTTTCGCAGTGCCCTGTCTTTGCTCTCTTTCCTTGCCTGGAAATCACCCTCTTTTTCACCCTATATCTACTCCCTCTTTTCTTGTCAGTACGGCACAGGCTTGTGTCTTGTAAAATTGTATTGTATATTTGACAGTGTCTTTTGGTAATAAACTCCTGCCCCGGCTGGGCCAGGACAACCTGAATTGTATAGCTTCCATTGAGTTCCTATACTATATATTGTAATTATATTGAATAAGCTAAGTTCCATTGTCTCACTATAACATAGTTATACCCATGGCTCTTAGCTATCCGTTGGGTTCCCCTTGTTCTTAAAAAACTATTCCAAAATATCAGCCCCCCTCCCCCACACACACTTTTCTGCAACAAAAGCAGTCAAATGAAGATATTGCCATCAGTCCGCATGCCAGGCTGTACCCGAGGGCATAGTCTGTGAGCTTGTACCGTCCTAGTATCCCCTGCACGGCCTCTGGGGGTGTGCAGGGCGTCTGGGAGGCAGTGAAAGCGGCGTGTAAACAGAGGCCCCGCCGTCTGACCCTGAACCCCAGACCCTGAAGGGGCTTCAGCGGCAGAGTTTGAGGCCGATAAACCCGCTCTGAAATCCCAGCGCCCAGACTAGGCCACATCTTGTGATAGTGGGCGTACGACTTTGTCACTACTGCATATCAGATCTAGCTCGGCTCGTGCGCCAAGAAGTGGACAGAATCCTCGAGGCGAGGACTCCAGGGCCGGACAGACGAGGTGGTACGAAGGAGGCCCGTTCCAAGCAGGGGCAATGCCAGTGTGTCCGGCGCCCCAGAGCAAGGAAGCGCCTCGGCCGCTGGTTGTATCGTGAAATGCAACAATAACCAGGGTTTGCCTCTGGGCCCCGGTGCCACTGCACCTGCCGCACCTATGGGAGCCGGGCCTGGTGGCTCAGAGAGACTAATGCGTCCACTGGAGGGGCGTGGGTTCAATCCCGGCGGGTCCACTCAGCCTTTCATCCTTCGGAGGCCGATGAAATGAGTACCATCGAGTTGGGTAACAATAAAACATCTGTTAATCAGCGTCAAGATACCTTTCTGAATGAGCGTGCGATTTACAAAATACACATGTTACGTTAAAGGAAGCCGTGTCCATCCTCCCATGACGTACACGGTGCCAGCACGTCCTGCTGCTTGAACCTCGCCCCGTGCACAGCTGGCCTCAGAACAGGAGGAAACAGACATGAACATATCTGGGTTTCACAACACGACTGACGCAAATAAAAGTGCTGCTTTCGATGACCTCACGGTGATGAAAGCTGGAGCCAATCTTTGACGAGATTCCACCCTACAGGTCTGGTGGTTTAGAATGTCTCAGCTCCCACCCTTTCCAGCTGTGCGGTCTCACTTCTAAGGCGTTTACCTGCCTGCCTTATTACACGGTGAACTACAAACCCCAGGGTGCACTGCGTCAAGTACGTCAGGCAGGGTTGGTCCGGTCTTAAGTCTTCAAATGTTGATCCCTTTTATTGGAATAATTGAAATAAAAGGCTTTGGAAACAGGAGGGGCTAAGTCTTTCATTCAGAGACATCTGCCACTATGTAATTACGTCACATTTAGAGGGATGGTCTTTAAATGTATGCCAGGTCACACAATCTTTATAGCCTAGTTTTCAGTCTGTCCTTCTAGTCACCTCTTGTATCACCCTTAACCCCGGTGCTCCCAGACTGGAATGTTTCGAAACGGGAACTTCTGACAGACCGGACATCTTTGTTCGCGTTGCATGCTGGTACTTGTAGTGTCACTCGACTCATTATTTCCCTATGCATAAAGGACTGCAGCTACCAGCATATGGTGACCTGAGCAGGTTTAGTAACTGTCACACCTGACAGGGGACATCTGGAGGTACCTAGGGCCACACAGACCCTCAACATGACAAAGCAAAATACAGCAGATACAACATGAAAAGAGCGAGTGTGAGGCTGGGGGGTAAAGCCAGGGACAGCGGCACATCGTCACCCAACGACCCTCTCCGGAGCGGGACAGAGAAGAGCTGCGAGCGGAGGGAGGGGGGGGGAGCCGGACAGAGGAGAGCTGCGGGCGGAGGAGAGCTGCAGGCGGAGGAGAGCTGCGGGCGGAGGGGGGGGTAGCCGGATAGAGGAGAGCTGCGGAGGGAGGGTGGGGGAGCGGGACAGAGGAGAGCTGCGGAGGGAGGGGGGACGAGCAGAGCAGCTCTGGCATTGGCAGACCTTGCTGGAATAGTAAGGGCCCCTTCCAGCTTGAGCTGCGTTGGCTGAGCTGTCTCTCGATCTCATTACTGGAAAGGCCTGGGTGTGGTAAGGAAGAGTTGGAGTGCATCGGAAGAATTGTGTGTTGGAATGCGAAGGATTTCTCTCCCTTCGGATATTCTGCTCCTCGCTGGTGTTGCCTCTGTCTCTGCCTCCACTCAGGGGGAGGGGGGGGCGTCTCGGCGCCTCGCAGGGGGCACTCTCTGTGTGCCGGGAAGAAGCAGAAAACCAAAGCACAACGTTGGTGAGGTCTGCGTCCTGACTCTCACTGCTCCTGGGTGCGTGGGGCGCAGATGGGCAGCGGTGGACGTCCCCTTCGATTTGCGGTGGGCAGCAGAAAACGCGAGGCGCGATGTGTACTCTTGGGCACACACGGTGTGCTTAATAACACTGAGGGGAGGATGTGCCCAGTGACTGCGTCGTGCCTGCATCTTTGCCACTACTGCCCTAGGTTCCCCAAGCTCCCAGAGTGCTCCTGTCGTGAGGGAGGCCCAGGGGAGGGGTGTGAGGGAAAGGGGGTCCGCGCTATGAAGGAGGAGTGGGGGCGCAGACTCACCTTGGTTAAAAGCTGATTCTTTCCTTCGTGTGTTTGAAGGTGAAATCGTTCCTGGGTGTAATATCGGTGCCGGCCGCCGGGTGGTGTCAGTGAGCAGATTGCTCGAGGCAGAGGATCCGGGAGCCGGTATGCTCTTCTCACGGCGCTGTTCTGCTTTGCTCAGCCCACGATGGTCTCAGGTGCGAGCTTTGAGCAGGGGCTTGTGGGTGAAGTCTTGCGCTTTGGAATGCGAAGGATTTCTCACCCTTCGGATATTCTGCTCCTCGCTGGTGTTGCCTCTGTCTCTGCCTCCACTCAAGGGGAGGGGGGGATCGTCTCGGCGCCTCGCAGGGGGCACTCTCTGTGTGCCGGGAAGAAGCAGAAAACCAAAGCACAACGTTGGTGAGGTCTGCGTCCTGACTCTCACTGCTCCTGGGTGCGTGGGGCGCAGATGGGCAGCGATGGACGTCCCCTTCGATTTGCGGTGGGCAGTAGAAAACGAGAGGCGCGATGTGTACTCTTGGGCACACAGAGACTGCCAGGTGGAGGAGGCTGCGACTTCTTGGGGCGGCTGTTGTGAAATGGTCTAAAGAAAAGTGCCGCCATTTTCAGATTCGGGGGCGTGTTTTTTGCGCCCTGAGTGACAGACAACGTCACAGGGCTAAAGAATGCAAAAAATCACGCCCCGAATCCGAAAAAGACGGAGCTTCTTTGGAGGGACGGCTCTCTCCTCCAATGGCTGGCCTCCATTTAGGAAGCCAGCCAATGGTGGAGAGACAGGGCAGGGAGGCCGGTTCTGAAGCCCCACTAGATGACATTAATTCTCCGGACCGGAAGCTGCTTCGCAGCTTAACGGTCCCTCGACCTAAAAACCAGCAGGGCTCTTTGGCCCTAAGCTCTGAATCAAGTTCCGTTTTAAACTGTTTTTATAACAGCTCATAAGAGCTTTGGAGTTGAGACTGAAGGCACTGCAAGTTTTTTCACAGTACCTGTCCGTAAATTAAAGCAACTTAAATCTTTTAGTTAAAAAAAAATATTACTTACCTGTTGCCTCGTGCTGGGTGCGCCTCTTCATCTTGGCAGCACAAGAACCCGGAGCTCCAGCAAGCAACTCCCCTCTACCAATTCAGATTCTCCTCTCAGCAGCATCAGAGAAGCACCAGGATTGGCTGGAGCACAGTGGTGCCATGCGTCTTAAAGCACTGGAGTTCTCTGCTTGCTCTCCACCCAGCTCTCTGAGACAGCTTGGGTCTGAGTGTTTAAAGTGCCCATGTCAGGCTGGCCTTCGCAAAACGGCCGGCCAAAGTGACATGTGCACTTTAAACTAAGTGCACAGTATTCCTTTCTGCTGCTGCCCCACCCTAGACTTGGCTGCTGCAAGCAAGAAAAATAAAACGGTAATAAATGTGCTTTATTACCATTTTTTTTCATGTGTCCTGCTCTCCAGTGGAGAGGCAACGCTCCTCCGCTCTCATGGACACACCTCCTCTGGTTTTACCCACGTTCTAGATGTTCCGATAAACAGAATGCCCCTATAAGATGGATTCTTGTGTGTTTTGGTGCTGTGTTCATAGCTGAACCTTTGAAGTTAGTGGACTGTGTAAGTAGCTGCTTTTTTATAGATTTATACAGACCCATGTCCTGTTTGTTCCAGTGCCCTCATCAAATGCCGCTGTTAAGGCTTTGACCATTTTCTGATTGGATAACCACTACATATATGCTGGCATTTACACAGAAGAGGGAGGTCTAATGTCCAGAATCTCTTTCCTGTCAGGGAGTAATGTCTGGGTTTGCTTCAACTAAGTTAGCCGAGGGACAACATGGGCGGTACATGCTACACGGGCTGAAAATTTAACTGACCTCTCTGCTGTCCTCGACCGGGGGGGGGGGGGGGGGCATCGGAGAAGCACACCACCTGTGCACTGCCAAAAGGGCCCTTTATTGTATGTTTCCAAATGCAAACACTCATTCATTTTCAATTCATGATCCAAACTGCCCTTACTGTTCCCCCCACTGAGCTTCTTGAAGGTCCACTGCCACCCATTGGCCTTCTAAATGAGGCGCTCATCAATGATTGCGCATTCCTACTGCCTTGTTTGTTTAAAAACGGAATAAATATATATATTTTTTAAAACACTAAAAAGCTGAACTTCCATTCTGGCAGACCAAACAGAACTGCTAACTGTCACCACTTCAGGTGTTACAGCATCAGCATGTCCAGGATTCTTTAAACTAATAGCACTTTGCATGATGAGATTTTTCAGCTCATGTTTATTTACAGGGTTAAAAGTGTTACAGTGTTATATCCGGGTCTCTCAGACTCACCCTAGACAAGCATCTGAACATGAAAAATCATATCAGCAATGTATGCAAAGGAGCTAATCACCTAATGAGGATACTCAGGAATCTTAAACCTTTCTTCCCACAAGCAGACTTCAAACAATTGGTCCAAGCGCTTGTTTTGCCAAGGCTAGACTATGGCAGTGCTAGGCTCGTGGCCTCCCCAAATATACCTTGGCCCCACTAAGGGTCAGATTGGTCATGGGTACCAAAAGAAACAAGCACATCTCCCCAGTCTTAAAATCCCTAAATTGGTTGCCCTATGAAGCAATAATTAAGCTAAAGATTGCCTGTCTGTCTCACAAAGCTCTCCATTTCAAACCCCCCAGTTAACTAGCGCAAAAGTTAGAATTATCCGGAGGTGGTAGACCTTCTCAGAGTGCTAACTCTCTCCTCTTGAAACCACAGATCCTTCGCAAAAAGAGAATGTGTCAACGAGCTTTCTCTGGCTCTGCGCCAAAGATCTGGAACTCTCTCCCACTGGAAATACTCAGAATCTCCTCCAAGGTTGCCTTCAAATTGGAAGTAAAAAGATTCCTCATGGACAAGTTCCTACGTTAAAAGGGTTTCGGATCGTCTGCTCTAATGCTCTGAATTTACACCCCAAGTCCTGCCTTTGGTGTTATTCTGCTTTACTAGTCACTTGCTCCCCACCCAGTTCTCTATGGCCCAATGATTATCTTACCCTTTGTTGTCCATTTTGTTTGTAACATTTTTGTTTGATATGCATATTTGATTTGTTTTGGTTGTTATCTCTTTTGATGATTGTACTGCAACTATTACCTTCCTCTCCCTCAAATTATAAAGCGCTCTGATATCCTTCGGGATCACATTTGTGCTATATAAAACGTTATAAATAAAAAATAAATAAAGTTCTGCCATTCCCAGAACGCAATTACTCTAACCTAAAAAGCCAGACCAGTTTGTAGGTATAAGCGTAGCATAAACCAGTCACTGAGAAAGACTACATATGCAAAAGTAGCCATTGGTAGAACGTCTGGTGTGTTCCTTCTGAGTGGTGAATGCACATTATCAGAGGTGTATTCAGTACTGCAAAAAAAAGATACATTTGGAAAGACAGCTACAGATTGTGGCAAATAACAAATAAATGTCGGACCTCTCTCTACTCTGGGCGGCTGATTCTTCTCTGTCTGCTCGTTGACCCTAATGGACTCAGTCACTGCTGTGCTAGATGGCCACCCCTTCTCTGCTATGTTTACCCCACAGGTTCCATGACATTTAAACAGCCCTCTCTGGATCGGAACTGGACTGCAGTGCATATGAGTTCTTTCTAAGAGCAGACAACCAGCAGAGGAAATGGGAGGCACTCCTCCATAAGGCTCTCAAATTAAATGCTTTCTGTTCTCATCTGTAAAGTTGTAAGAAATATGATTTTTGGACATTTCATATTGTCTGAGGAGAGAACAGACAGGTATGTGTGAGTGCTAGGAGGATACATGAGTGTGGTAGCTGGTGTGACTCTAGCAGTGGAAATGAGGCAGACCCATTGTTTTTCTGTTACGATGATGGAGGAACTGCACCAGCATACCGACCAATCACCATAAAAGACACTATCATGGGACTGCCATTGCAGGTAGTAATTCAACAACTTAGATGTTTGTCCAATTCCTTGGCAGCAGAAGCAACTGAGGCGAAGAAAGATAAAAAAATGTAACACTTTCAGTGTGTGTGATTCTTTCTGTACTAGTAATTACTGTTCTATTTCTAACATATCTCACCGATTGGCTGTCTGACTGCCTGTAGTAGTGTGTGAGTGGATGTCTGAGTGGCTGTATGGGTGTGTGGGTGTGTGTGTGGCTATATGGATGTGTTGGTAGATATGTGAGTAGCTGTATGGGTGAGTGCCTGTATTGGAGACTGAATGGGTGTGTGAGTGGCTATATGGGTGAGTTAGATGCTGTGGAAGTGGTTGCAAAGTGAGTGAGTGGGTGTGTGAGTGGATTTATGGGTAAGAGAGTGGATGTGTGAGTGGCTTTACAGGTGAGTGAGTAGCTCTTTGGGGTGTGTATAGGTGAGTGAGGGTTGTTAGTGGCTGTATTGGAGAATGCATGTCTGTGTGAGTGGCTGTAAGGGTGGGTGAGTGTGTGAGTGGTTGTATGAATGTGTGAAATGGTAAGTAAGTGGTTCTTTGGGTGTGTCAGTGGCTGTATGTGTAAGTGAATGGGTGTGTGAGTGGCTTGTATGGGTAAATAAGTGGGGTTGAGTAGCTGTTTTGGTGAGTGGGTAGTAGTATGGGTAGTATGTGGGTGTAGGAGTACCTATATGGGTGAGGGAGTGACTGTGTTAGTATCAGTCTGGGTGATTGAGTGGGTGTGTGAGTGGCTATGAGGGTCTTTGAGTGGGTGTGTAAGTGTCTGAATGACTGGGTGTGTGAGTGACTATATTGGTGAGTGAGTGGGTGCATGAATGCCTGTATGGGTGTTAGTGGGTGGGTAAGTGGCTGTATGAGTGAGTAGATGTGTGAGTGGCTCTATGGATGAGTAATTGGCTGTGTGAGTACTGATATGGTCTGTAAAAGGGTTTATGAGGCGTTGTGTGGGAGTGGGTGTATGAGAGGTTATATGGGGGTATGAGAGGGTATGTGAGTGACTTTGTGGATGATTTAATCAGTGACATCATTTGAGATGCCATCAGTGATGTCACTGACCATGTCATGAGTGATGTAATATGTGCGGTCAGAAGCAGTCCAGGGCATACATTTTAGCTAGCTCATGTAACTATACCTGCTGAATTTTGATGGTTTTATCTGTGAAATCTGAGTCTAATTATAATGTCCCTGTAACCTTTGTTTTTTTTAGTGAATTTGTAAGGTTTTTTAAATTCTATTCCTTAACTATAATGTCCTTGATTCCTTTGCTTTTTCTGTGTTTTTCAGAGTGAGTGCATAAATGTCTCCCTGGATCTCTGAGTGGGTGCATGAGTGTCTGAGTGAGTGTATCAGTGGGTGTGAGAGTGTGAATAGGTGAGTGAGTGTGTCCGACTGAGTGTCTCAGTGGGTCTGTGTGCAGGTGTGAGTGTCTCTCAGTGGAATTGCAAGTGCCTCCATGAGTATGTGAGTCAATCTGTGAGTGGGTGCATGAGTCTGTGAGTGGGTCTGTGAATGAGTGCATGAGTTTCTCAGTGGGTCTGTGAGTGTGTGCATGAGTCTGGTAGTGGGTTTGTGAGTGGGTGTGTGAGTCTGAGTGGGTCTGTGAGTTGGTCTGGGAATCTCTGAGTGGGTCTGTGAGTGGATGCGTGAGTATCTAAGTGGGTCTGTGAATGGGCGTGTAAGTGTCTGAGTGGATCTGTGAGTGGGAGTGGGAGTGTCTGAGTTGGTCTGTGAGTGAATGTCTTAGTGCATGTGTGAGAGTCTGTGAGTGGGTAAGAGGGACAGTGAGTGGCCAGGCCTCATTTGAATGGCTGATTTTGGCCCTGGGGACTTCATCCCCCAGGGCCCACCATAATTTAATGGGGGGGCTGTGTGGCCCCCCTCTCCAGGCAGATTTCAGCCCTGGGGACCCCATCCCCCGGGGCCCAGCCACATTGAAATGAGGAGAGGGGCCACGCAGCCCCCTTCCCCCAGACAAAATACAATGGGGGAGGGGACCAAGCGTCACCCCTCCCCAGGCCAATTTTTGCCCAGAGACCCCATTACCTGGGGCCCGGCCATGTCTCTTGGCTACACTGGGCACCCAGTGTACAGCATGGGGACCGCAGGGGGAGCCTCAAGACCCCCACAGTCCCAGCTGGCTCCTCGCCTGCTGTGGGAGCCGGCATTGTTGCTGCATGGAGGGATCTGCTCGAAAGGCAACTCCCTCAATGCAGGAGCAATACATTCATCTGCTTCCCTGCACACACATCTGCAGGCAGGGAAACAGATGAAACCTCTGCTTCCAGCGGTCTGTAGTGGTATCACAAGCCCTTCCAGTTGGAACCAGAGTGTTTGCTTTTGCTTAGCGGGACCTGTCAAAACTCCAGCCAAGCAAAAACAAACCGTTATGTCCCAGGGTGGGCACCCCAGGTCATAACAGGAGCCAGCCCAGGCGGGTGGCAATCCCCAGGGCCATGTTTGGCTCCAGGAGGGGGAGCACATGTCCCCTCTCATTTGTTGTTCACTGTCTGCCTGGGGAGGTGGTGGTCCCCATGGCCCGGGGGTCCAAGTGGCCCCTATATATGTTTTTTGCCCCTGGGGGATCGTGGTTCCCGGTGCTTCTGACAGCCTAGGAGGGAGGTTCATGCGACACCCTCCTTTAATTAAATAAAGCCCCGGGGCGGTGGTCCCCGGGGTTCATTTGAGTTCATGGAGGGGGGTCCGCACAGCCCACCTCATATATCAATAAAAAGCCTCAGGGAGGTGGTGATCCCCTGCACTCAAAGAACCCCAGGAGCGGGCCCGTGCACCCCCTCCTTTTTTAGGTAAATGCCCCAGGAATTGGTCCACGCTGTGCCCTTTTCAAAACAAAAGCAGGCTTTTATTTTTGCTACAAATTTATAGCAAAAATGTAAAAAACATAATGCTTTTTGTCCTGCTGGAGTAACTCTGGGACCCCAAGACCAAGGATTGGGGGTGAGGGTATTCCTACCCTGCCCCCTTTTCTTCTTCTTCCCGTTTTCTTTGGAACTTGGCTCAAGCTGAGTCCCAAGATGGCTGCCAACACTTCCTGATTTAAGTGTTGGCAGGATATCAAAGCTCTGAAGATGTCTATTCGGGCTTGTTATTATTCGCGAATTTTCCGCTATTGCAGATATACAAATTTGAATTTCCTTACATTTTCCAACAACTACTGAATGGATTTACACCAAATAACTGAAAGTGTGATATGCAAACCAAAATCTACCCTTTTTGACAAATGTGATGTAATTCTGTCCAGCGGTTCGGGCTGTAGTTGTATCTTAAGCTGCTACGGGAATTAGCATGGGAAATGCACTTTTTTTGCCCCCCAAACCCTGCAGCTTGACGGAACACCCCAGAACTTTCCATGCACAACAAGAATCACCAGCACATTTTGGGGGGGAATTTTGTGGTTAGTCAAACTATATATAGGCAAGTCAAAAAACGCTTTTCCTATGGAACCATGCTCCTAAATATATCTATCTACTGGCGACTGGTAATGTATATGGTAATGTATATGTACATGTATGTGTGTGTGGATGAGTTCGTCTCAACGAAGGAAGAGGATACGAACTGGTGACTATCCAGGGAGTCACCCGCTCGAGTGCATGGTGAGACTACAAGGGGGGGCTGCATTCAGAACTGTTGGAGTAGCTGCAGTCCACTGGGACATTAATTGTGTGTACATTAATAACAGCGCGCCCCAAACAGGGACACCCAAATGAACTACATTTTCCAGAAGGCTGTGGTGTCGGCCAAGCTCCTCCTCCTGGAATCAGGTGTTTTATTAACAGTGCATTGGCACTTGCGCTGACTTTATTTTATCACACGCCACTGAAGAAAAGAGCGCGAGGCTCTTGAAACGCGTCTGGCAAGGATCATAGAAAGAGTTACTTACTGTTTTGTATGCGGCCATGCAAGCTCATTAAACCGACTGCAAAATCCAACCTCTTGTGGCAGTCCTCAATCAGGGTTCCTGAACTGTGTGATGTTACAGCGGCTGTTTCCCGGTCGCGAGGACCGCCCACCACTATTTTTGTGGGTCCTGAGCAGGCTCATGAGAGAGTTCGTCTCAACGAAGGAAGAGGATACGAACTGGTGACTATCCAGGGAGTCACTCCCTCGAGTGCATGGTGAGACTACAAGGCGGGGTGGCATTCAGGACTGTTGGAGTAGCTGCAGTCCACTGGGACATTAATTGTGTGTACATTAATAACAGCGCGCCACAAACAGGGACAATCAAATGAACTACATTTTCCAGAAGGCTGTGGTGTCGGCCACGCTCCTCCTCCTGGAATCAGGTGTTTTATTAACAGTGCATCGGCACTCGCGCTGACTTTATTTCATCACACGCCACTGAAGAAAAGAGTGTGAGGCTCTTGAAACGCGTCTGGCAAGGATCATAGAAAGAGTTACTTACTGTTTTGTATGCGGCCATGCAAGCTCATTAAACCGACTGCAAAATCCAACCTCTTGTGGCAGTCCTCAATCAGAGTTCCTGAACTGTGTGATGTTACAGCGGCTGTTTCCCGGTCGCGAGGACCGCCCACCAATATTTTTGTGGGTCCTGAGCAGGCTCATGAGAGAGTTCGTCTCAACGAAGGAAGAGGATACGAACTGGTGACTATCCAGGGAGTCACCCGCTCGAGTGCATGGTGAGACTACAAGGCGGGGCGGCATTCAGAACTGTTGGAGTAGCTGCAGTCCACTGGGACATTAATTGTGTGTACATTAATAACAGCGCGCCCCAAACAGGGACACCCAAATGAACTACATTTTCCGGAAGGCTGTGGTGTCGGCCACGCTCCTCCTCCTGGAATCAGGTGTTTTATTAACAGTGCATCGGCACTCGCGCTGACTTTATTTCATCACACGCCACTGAAGAAAAGAGCGTGAGGCTCTTCAAAACGCGTCTGGCAAGGATCATAGAAAGAGTTACTTACTGTTTTGTATGCGGCCATGCAAGCTCATTAAACCGACTGCAAAATCCAACCTCAGGGTTCCTGAACTGTGAGATATATATATATATATATATATATATATATATATATATATATATATTCAAAACTAAAGGCTCCTGCTGCAACCCTTCGTCTTCGTGGGAGTGGCTCGAGCCGGCGGAGCAGCCAGAATTCAATATTCTCACAAAACGGCGTTCCTCACTAGCACTCGGGTAAAGGACACACAACAATCCACAGGTTATCCAAGTTGATAGATTTATTACTTCATAAATCTCGTTCGTGTATATATATATATATATATATATATATATATATATATATATATATAGATATATATATATGTGTGTATGTGTATACATTATATACTATATATATATATATATATATATATATAAATATATATATATATATATATTCACTAAAAAAACATAGGTTTCAGGAACGTTATAGTTAGTTTAACATTTGACTCATATAAAACCAGAATAATTCACCTGTTGTAGTTAGTTGAGCTAACTATAACTTGCGCGCCCGCAATGCACTGGTGGTGACGTCACATATTACATCACTCATGACATGGTCAGTGACATCACTGATAACATCACAAATGACATCACTGATGACATCATCCAGTGAATGTGTATTTCTGTAAAATTTAAATATTTTTCATTTATATCTATGCCAAGGTGTATTGAAGAATGACTGGATTATTTAGTAGGTCCCTTACTGACTGTATTAGTGAGTGAGTGATTGAAGTGTCTTACTGAATGCATGGGTTAGTGACTAAACTGTGTGAAAGTCTTTATTAGTCTCTCAGTGGTGTGTAAGCGGCTGCATGGGTTGGGGAGTATGTACATGAGATTTCTAAATGGGTTATTGATTTGTTGTCTGAGTATCTGTATGGGTGCCTGAGTGTCTGTGTGGGTGGGTGGGAGGGTGTGTGACTGTGCATAGATGTCTGGGTGGGTGATTCACTGGTTGTATGGATTCAAAAGTGCATCTGGGATGGGCTGTATGAATGAGTTAGTGTGTGTATGGGTGGGTTGGGGGGTGAATGAATGTCTCAGTGGTATATGTGTGAGTAACTACATATGTTTTAAGGCAGTATATGTGAGTGTTGGAATACATCAGTGACTATACGTGAGAGTACGTTATTTGAAGAGTGTGTGTATAAATGAGTGTCTGCTTGTATCAGTGATTGTATAAGACAGTATGTATGTGTTAGTATCTGCATAAATAAGTGATGTGGTGTGTGCATAAATAACAGAGTTGGTGTGTATAACTGTATACATGAGTAAATTGGTATGTGATTGATTCTTTGCATGACTGACTAGGTGTGTTGGTAACTCTAAGGATGAATGGCGGAATGTTACTGTATGTATGGGTGTATGAGTGCATATTACAGTACTGTATTGATGAGTAACTGCATGTATAAGTGACTGGATGTATTTATAGACGTAGGAAATAGTGGGTGGTATATAGTATCTGGCATTCTTATGTGTATGGTTTCAAAAATAGTAGTCTGTATTCTAGAGTGCGTGTATCAAAGTTTATATTAGGGCATCAGTATATGCATCAGATTTTCATGTGGATGATGTCATCAGTGATGTAATTTGTGATATCATCAGTGATGTCATCAATGATGTCACTGACCATGTCATGAGTGATGTAATATGTGAAGTCATCACCAGTGCATTTCGGGCGCCCGAGTTATAGTTAGCTCAACTAACTATAACAGGCGAATTTCTCTGTTTTTATATGAGTCAAATGTTCAACTAACTATAACGTCCTTGAAACCTTTGTTTTCTTTTGTGAATTTCTAAGGTTTTTTAAATGCTAATTCCTAACTATAACGTCTGTAAAACCTATGGTTTTTCAATGAATTTCAAAGGTTTTTTAAATGTTAATTTCATATTTTAATGTTTATAAAACCTATATTTTTTAACTTTAAAAATTATGTAATGTTTTATATCTTCCCCCAAAAATATGTATCTCTTTTTTTTCCAGAAAACTGCACTCCCATACCGGTAGAGTACCAAGCTCCATCACCATGCAAATCCCATCCACCATATTGCTAAACTCGTAAATGATGCGCATTTCGTATCAGACGGGTTCGTGGCACCGCGTCCTGGGTAACGTCATATACGTATGAAGTCGCCCCAGCTGCTACTTTGGTATCCGATAGGTAGGCAGTACATCATGTATGTATGGGGTCGCGCCCGCTGCGCGTTGCCTATGTGTCGAGAGCATGCCACCAGGCCCTGTGTTACATCACAGACGTATGGTGTAACGCCGGGTACGCCATTCCCTCCTTTTTTTGTCTCAAAAGTATATCTAAATTACTTTAAACAGTATATGAGAGCAAGCGATAATCTAAAATATTTTAAACATTTATATATTTCTAACTGTAAACTTATATTATGATAAATATATTTTCTCAAAATCGCATCGGGTGCAGCCTCCTTATACATTTAGTGCGCAATTGCCATGTGATCTTAAAAAAAAAGAATTTGATTGCTTCATAACATTTCCCATTGTAACAGTTGGACGACCCCACCCATTTTAGTCATTCTCCCTATAGCGTTTGATGAGACACACCCCTTCTGCTTAGAGAGCTTTTTTGAAAAGTGTTTTGCTGTATACGCATATCTTATACTATATACATTATGCAACGATCATCTTGATCAATAGTCATAGTTTGTACATTAGCCTTCCAAATGTGATGGCCATGCATCTCAAACGTTACATCAAAAAACAAATGTGTGTTACATGATCCCCCTGGTGTGTGTGTGTGTGCACATTATTGTGCTGCCTTTCAGTCTGGGTATTGGTGGCTCTAAGAAGTATCATCAGCCACGAGCAGAGTGCACATCCTAGATCACATGTGACAAACAATAAACAGTAATGTGTAGATTTATATTGCTGTACGCTCTGTTGTCAGGCTTTACCAAAATAGTAGTGTGTTATATGTGAAACTTTCAGATCCACGTTTGACATACATTGCTTGACTATATTGAGCATTATCACTGTGTATGACGTAGCCTCACTGCTCATCCTCCCTCCATCCGAGCACATACACACGTGTGCACTTCGCGATAGCAACACTTTTAATAATACCGCACACCATTGACATGCTTCTCTGCGCATATCCACAAGCTTGACAACGGCATGTGATGTTGGCCATTCAGTGTTTTCGAACAGCATCGCATTAGCGATAGTTGCCGCCCTCCCGGTACATGCTACATTAATGTAAATTGTGCATTCTGCGATGTCAAAACTGCAAAAGAAACACACATAAGTACACTTCTTGGCCAGGCAGGAACTGAACAACGCCAAGATCCCCAGAACAATTATTCACACCCCTACGCTGGCCTGGCGTACAGAAGCCCGGCCCACTTTACACACGTATAAATAGGATAACGACAACGCCACATGTCCCAGTTCTTCCACAATGCCTCAGGTGATATGGCCGCATCCACCTCGCACATCACAATGCACAAAAAAAACTAAGCGATCCATGTGGTGTACACCATCCTGACAATCAACACTGGCTCTAAATTGTGAATCCTACTTCCAGTCGTGTTTCGAAAGAGATCAATGAGGTGTACACCATCCTGCAATAAAACTAAGCATGGGCGAAATCTGCGAATTCGCGTTCCGCGAATTCGTGGATTTCCCCGCGAAATCGCAAAAAAAATCCACGAATTCATGAATTTTCCCGCGAAATCGCAGATTTTTTTGCGATTTGCCCAGGAGTACTTTCTACTGGCTAATCCAGTAAGTGCTCCCTCATTGGGTAAATGTATAGTGCTTTTACTACACTGCAGCTGTGTAAAGGGCCAGAAGATGTGTCTCCAGTGACCATGCGTGCCTGTAACACAGGCACAGGCACACATGGTCACTGGAGACACATCTTCTGGCCCTTTACACAGCTACAGTGTAGTAAAAGGACTATGGGGCAGATTTACAAGCCGCTTGCGCCTTTTTTGCGCCGCAGTTGCGTCACTTTTGTGACGCAGCGGCAGCACAAAAGATGCGCCATGATGCTGGATATTAACAATGTGACGCATCTGAGAGATCCGTCACGTTGTAAAGCCCTGCGCCATCAGCAGGCGTTCCGGCACAGGGGAGGGCGTTCCTGCGCAGGAACGCCTCCTAAAAGTGACTGAGTGAAATCTACAAGATTTCACTCAGTCACTTTTAGGCCAATGCTGCGTCAAAACCATGCGCCTGCTTGAAGCAGGCGCAAGGCTTGACGCAGCATTGGGGAGATAGGGCCCCCCAGAGCATTGCTGGAGCTGCGTTGCGCTTGCGACGCAGCTCCAGCAATGCACTGCTTTTACGGCACAGATACGTGACGCATCTGTGCCGTTTTTGCCACATGGTGCGCCGCATTGTAAATGCGGCGGACCATGGGTGGCGGAGCTGCGGCGCACAATAACTGGCGCATCCCTGGGGATGCGCCAGTTATTGTAAATCTGCCCCTATACATTTAGCCAACGAGGGAGCACTTACTGATTAGACAGTAGAAAGTACTCCTGTTGAGTAGAGGTATTGCACAAAATGGTGGCATCTTCGTGGACAAACACGCAGGGCGGGATTCTTTCTGCCCCCTGTTAGATTTGTTTTTTGTGCCCTTCTGCCCTCTGTTAGACTCGTTTTCCCTTGTTTTTCTGCCCTTCTGCCCTCTGTTAGACTAGTTTTTTGTACCCTTCTGCCCTCTGTTATTCCCTTGTTTTTCTGCCCTTCTGCCCTCTGTTAGACTCGTTTTTTGTGCCCTTCTGCCCTCTGTTACACTCGTTTTTGTGCCTTTCTGCCCCCTGTTAGACTGGTTGTTTGTGCCCTTCTGCCCTCTGTTAGACTTGTTTTTCCCTTGTTTTTCTACCCTTCTGCCCTTTGTTAGACTGCTTTTTGTGCCTTTCTGCCCTCTGCATCACCACATCATCACTCAGCGCCACCCCAGCATCACTCAGCACCACCACATTATCACTCAGCACCACCACATTATCACTCAGCACCACCACAGCATCACTCAGCACCACCAGAGCATCACTCAGCACCACCTCAGCACCACTCAGCGCCACCACAGCATCACTCAGCGCCACCTTAGCATCACTCAGCGCCACCACAGCATCACTCAGCGCCACCACAGCATCACTCAGCGCCACCACAGCATCACTCAGCGCCACCACATTATCTCTCAACACCACCACAGCACCACTCAGCACCACCACAGCACCACTCAGCACCACCACAGCACCACTCAGCACCACCACAGCACCACTCAGCACCACCACAGCACCACTCAGCACCACCACAGCACCACTCAGCGCCACCCCAGCATCAATCTGTGCAACCATTCAACAACAACTGTTCTCAATGTTTCAAGCTTTATTACAAATGTCACAAAAATATGTTAATATTTCACTTCTGTTCTTTGATTTTCGTCACAATAAAGTACACTGAACTTAATCTTCACAAAAGTTATTTACAAAAGTTTAAGCTATTGCCATTATAAATTAAAATCACTTTTATTTAAGTATTAATTATTTAAAAAAATTAAAAGCCATTGTAATTTGTAATATCAATACATCTAAGTCACGTAAATACAAAACATGTTGCATTATAAATGCTATAGGTGTCACATTTGCGAATGTTATAACTATTGGCATTGTAAATGACAAAGCTATTAATTTAGCTATTTTCAAAACCAACACATAAATTAAAAAAATTGTCATTTACAAGACCAATAGCTCAAACTCTCCTAATGCGAGGCCTATTGATTGCAAATGCTTGTTTTTATATCTGTCAGTGCTTCTTGTTGAGGTTGAATTTTCGTGACAGGCGCCTCATTGCCTACTTGTAACTATTCTCTGACCCTGCTTCAAGGGTCAGAGCAGGGTCAGAGAATAGTTGCAAGTAGGCAACGAGGCGCCAGGAAGCACTTACAGGCTTACAGCAGCAGGTGCCCAAGTTGAAGTTAATTTCTTTGTAACCCTCCTGGTCAGGTACGGCATTGCTGGTGGCACGCGACTTTGCGGATTCACCACTGGGTTTCTGCAGAGAGGTTATGTCCCTTGAGATATACATTTATTTTTTTCTTTAATAACTCCTCAACTACTGAATGGATTTACACCACCAAATCACAGAATGGCTCTTTCTGGAACAAGAGCTACAGCTCGGCCAAATTTGGTGATTTCCGTCCAGCAGTTCGGGCTGTAGTTGAGTTCTAAATCAGTATGGGAAATTGCATGGGGAAAATGTGTTTTTGGACCCTCCCTTTTTCTTGGCCCCCGCTTGACGAATCACCATAAAAATGTACACACAGAAGCTGAACTCAGTTGCATACTAGTTCTTAAAAGTTCATAAAGATTCCTCAAACGGCACCAAAGTTATTGGCCAAACAATAAACACTTTTTCTATGGAAACTAGGTCTTAGCTATAACTACCTACTGTTGAATGCCAGTAGGTAATATATATTCACTAAAAAAACTAAAGGTTAAAGTGACATTATACTTAGTGCTAGTAATAATTTCTCACTTTACTTTTTTTTTTAAACTAGAAATTCACTTGAAAAAAGGTTAAAATGACTTTATAGTTAGTTGGACATTTGTCAATTAAAAATACAATTTTAATCTAAAAAAAACACGGAAATTCACCAGTTATAATTTACTGAGCTAATTTTAACTTATGCCCCCGCCATACACTTCATATGACCTCAAATATTACATCACTAGTGACAGGCTCAGTGACATCATGATAACATCACTGATGGAAGCTGTCACTATTGTTTACTTCTAGTTTGTCAGAATTTCCATAGGAATATTTTTATTTGATTTTTTAACAACTTTGACGTTGTTTGATGAATCTGCTTGAAACATTTGAAAAACAAATTTGATCCCCTTGACTATTTCATGGAACTCTTTGCGCTGCTCTATCAAGCGGGGTCCGAGAAAAAGGGTGAATGTCCGCAAGATGTAAATTACCCATATTAATTCACATAGGATAATTGCTCTCAAACACAGAAAAAATGGCTGAACAGTTTTACACTAAATTTGGCAGAAAGTTAGAACTTTGCTCAGAAAGTGCGCTTTTTGGGACTTGATGTAAATCCATTAAATGGTTTCCCAGAAATTAGTGCTTAAAGAGAGGCTAGGGCATGAAGGGATAAAAATATAAATATGTCTGGATGGTTGGCCCAGCAGGAGAGAAACATTTAAAAAATACAGCCTTCTGATTGGCTGAGGTAGCTTTTTCTCCAGTCAGCCATTTTAGCTCCATAGTACCAGTGCTGCTACCTTGGTGTCAAGCAATCTCATTGTCTGGCCACAGCTCTGAAGAAAATGTGTACGCCATCATTGCAAGACTGGGGAACTTAGTCAAAGAAAAAGAGAAAAAGGACAGAAGGGGCAGAGGAAGGACACCCTGAGCTCCAGCCCCATGTGGGGGGAGGAACCCAGAGAGATCCCCGGAGGTTAAATTATTGATCTGGCCATGGTCCCACTTTACTGCCACATGACTTAGTGTGGCTCACCTGCAAGGTACCACGGTACTCCTGTGGGACTGGCTATATAAACTTCCACCTCATCGTGCCACTGTACTGAGCTACCTTTAAGGAAACTTGCATGGTACCTTGATACCATTGAGTAGAAGCTTGAATACTAGTTAAAGTGAGAGCATTGTGTTGCCCAACAAAAACATTGTAAAATAAAAGAGAAGAAAGTGCAGTTTGGGTACCTGTAGGGGGTTGGGCATCCTTGCGTGGGATGGGAGGAGGTGGCAGATTTTGGGCGCAGGGCTGGCCATTCCTAGCAGGAGGTTGGCCGGCCATGCCAGGGTTGGGCGTAGGGTGGCAGGTTGCGGAAAAGAATGGCCAGACGCCAGGCCCTGTAGCCAACCCCCTTCTGTGCACAACTGTAGGCTAAGCACAGCAGGGGAGGGTTAGCCAGCTAAGGCAAGGTTGGGGGATGGCTGTGTGCAGCAGGGAAATTGGATGTAGGTTGCCCAAGGAGATCAAATATATGCTCAAGGTGGAATACGATGAAAAAACCAGCAATTCTCTGCCAAAAACAAAGATTAAAGTGACATTATAGTTGGGTATTGAAATGAGGTGAAAAGTAATGTTTAAAAACCAGAAAACGCCACATGCTGCACAGCTAGAGATTAGCCTTGATCATGTACCACCATATATATTTATATATACTGAAAAAGTGAGCTTAATGGGAAAATGGGCACCTAAAGTTGACGGGGTGCAAGGACAAATGGCTTTATATATCAAAGGCAGAGGATTTGGCCGAAACGGGCTAGGGCTGTCAATCATAAATCTGGGGAACCGGGTTTGAGTCTGTGCAATGACGCTCACCATCCTGTGATTCTGGGCAAATCACTTAATATCCCCGTGCCTAACAAAAATGAATGTGTCCTTGTGTAATGTAACTGGTGCTCATGTAATGCTCTCTGATACCTGATACCTTGGTGTCAAATTTGCGCTATATAAAAGTCAGGAAAAAAAACTGTTTTTCCCATTCTGCCCCTAGAAAACGTGTATTATTACATATGGGACAAATTTCCCTATTAAAACAATTACATAATGTACCATGTCGCGATATTATTTGCAAAGGTGGGTTTTTGTGTGTTTTATTGATGTTCATACATTTTAATATTGTGTATTATGCAGCGTATTATTGAATGTCTAAAAATATGTTTTAATGTTGCAAAGAGTATATGGTGGGAGTGACAGTTAAGGTTTCATGAGGGTGGGTGTGAGATAAGGGTAAAGTAGTGCCTAAACCTGTGAATTTCATATCTTTTGATTGATTAACTTTCATTTTTTCAGAGAATGTCATACTACTCTGGGAAGCAGGGAATATTTACTATTTACTATGCCTTGCCCAAAGGCAATGGGGTAGATTTTTTACACCCTTCCCCACCCCCACTTGGTCAACGTTGAGTGTTTTACAAAGCATCACTTTTTGATCTAGTGTTAGAAGTATATTCTTTTACAACCTCTGCTTTGCTTATGTGAAGGGTGGTATCATTTGTACTTTGTTTTGCTGGAGAGTTGGAGTGGTGGACCTTCGGTGCATTTTGTCTCCTCACCTTGTCCAAGTTTTGGCCAATTATAGATTTTTTACACACTCCTATCTTGCCCAAGAGTGGGTATGCTATGTAGTCCCCCCATTCTGCCTGTCGTTGGGTGGGCAAGGGAATATGTTTCCCATATCTGCTGTGCCCAAGGGTGTAGGAAGAATAAAATATATACATGTGGCCCAATGGCAGGGGATAGTAGCCGTTTTCTACATTATTCCCCTTCAATTTGCATAAAGAGGATGAAGGTTTTGTCATATACCCCTGCATTGGCCAATGGCAGGGTTGTTGTGTAGCTCTCCACCTTGGCCATGAGCAGGGGATAAATCTCTCATACCCCCTCTCCACCTTGCCTATAGATGGGGTTAATTTATTCATCTCCAGCCTTGCTGAAGGCGAGGGTGGTGGTCATTTGTACCATTTTGATAAAAATGCCTTTTCCAAGGGTTGGAGATATACCACTGCCTTGCCCAAGATTGGAAGTTGTGTATCTTCCACCCCATTTGCCAAATATATGTACGCCTGTATGTAAATGGTATTTCTATAGCGCAAACCTAGCCAAAAGGAAGAGGAGTGCTGAATATAGTCAAAGACAACCATGAAGTTAATAAATAATTGGAGAAGAAGCTGAGTTGTGGATGGTTAATGCATTGGGATGTTGTGTTCTGAAAGTTGTAAGTCTTTAGCTCTTTTCTAAATTTGAGCAGCATCGAGTTGCATTGCTCTGGATCGGTTCTGCTGGAACCCACAGTTAGGCAGGGAGGAATACACTGTGATGCCTTAAAAGGGTCCAGGGCCTGAGGGCATCTCCTGTGGATCAGGACTCCCTCCAGGCAGAGGTCAGCATGAGGTCTCAGGCAGGACCAGTTGTTGCTGGTCAGCTGGGCAGTTGCAGTGATGCCTCTGGAGCTTGTTATGTCCCTGTCGCTCAAACAGAGGTCAGTCCATTCAATCAATCAGGATTCATAAATCACGGCAAATCCCCGTGAAGGTCTCAAGAGGCTGGAGTTGCTTGATGCTTTGTGGTGATATATTCATTCGAACAGCCAGGTCTTGAGTCTTTTCCTGAATTCCCCAAGTGATGAGGTGGTCCGAGGTGCACAGGAAGGTTTTTCCATTATTTGGCCCCCAAGTGTGAGAGGGAGCGTCCTCCGCTTGAGAAGGAGCGTCATCCTGTGCATTGGAATAACTCAGGCTTCTTAGACACCAAGCCACGCCTTGAGCAGCCGGGTAGTCATGTGGTAGAAGCAGGGCAGCCACCTGGTGCCAGCGCAGTCCTTCCTCTGTAATGTCCACAGGTTCAGGAGTGTACTGATGAGTGGCTCTGGAGGTCCAATATTTATACCTGGTGGCAGCCTTTGAAGTGAGGGAGAGGGGTTCCTTGTACTATCCTCACATCTGGTTCAGGATAGTTCTTCCATTCCAATGTCAAAGCTCAAAGAAGGCTGTGCTGACAAAAGACAAGGCCAGCTTGGTATCAGGTTTATTTGCATGTTTGTGAGGCAGAGTCCTTTGAAGTATAAGTGGGACAGGGAACAGCTCCGGCCCATCCTGCCCACACCTAGTCCACTTTTGTGCCACTGTCTGGGAGGAATGCAATGATCCTAACAGCAGAGCCATTTGCAGTCATGTGACCCAGGACACTGGCTGAAGGCACAAATGGTTAGGACAATGAAATGCCAACTTTCTAAAAGTGACATGTTCAGAATTGTGATTTAAAATCTGACTTTAGCATTACCAAGGATTTTAAATTACAATTAATCTGACTATAGGCACCAAATCTCTGCTCACAATCAAACATGAGAATTACAGTAAGAAGGTGAACCTGGTAGTCAAGGGACCTGGGTAGTAATATGTTATAGAAAGAGTGGTCCCACACCTAATGGAATTACTTTATACAATAACACATTTTCTTAAACCAATTCTTTTAAGAAACACTATTGTTTATTCAAAATAGTGTATATACGTTTTTCACTGTATTCTTTCTTTTTAGTGCATATATACATATAAATAATTGATACACATCTTAACAGTGCCCACTGTACAGGGAAATGGGGAAGGGGTGCAGTGTTGGGAAGGTGTGGGTAGGTTCAACTGACAATCCAATTGTAAATTGCTTCTAACAATTGAAAATGGCTTCACAGGGGAGCCAAAACTGAGTTAATCAAAACACTCATGATAAACATCAATACAGCATCATAAATGACAGGTGTACTTAATCACACTCCGACCATGTGCTGTGGCTGATAGTCGACGTTTCGACCCTCATTATAGGGATATTCCCCCTTACATGGCGGGTCTTTTCAGGACAGTGAGAGGGTGGGGGGACTTATTGGTGGGTGGTTCCTACGGGAAAGGGTAATTTACAAGGGATTATTAGATGATCACCGAATGGCAACTATTTACACAGAGTTACAATTTTTTTTTAACATACATTGATAGATCCCAAGGTAAGTACCAAGGGACCTTAGACAGGAATCAAGGGCTAAGTCAAGTCGCTATGGGATTATGGACATTGTAGAATTAGTCAAAAGTAAGACATCTGACCAGATTAGAGTCTCGATTTCAAAGATATTGGTATGTACAAGGGGATATACAACGGTACACAATTACCATTTCATTACCTTATGTTCAGATAATGGATTGGTCTGTCGTGAAAAAGAATACAGTTCATAACAGGATCATTCCTGTAGAAATGAATACACAACCAATGGCGCTATAATCAGAAACTAGCTTATTTGAACTAGGGAGGTGAGAAGGGGGCACCGTGACGGTAGCCAAGTATGCCAAAACTCTTCTACTGAAAGCGGATCGCTCACCCATGAGACACAACGCAAAAGATGGATCTCAGCTTAGTGAAACTCACGAATATGTAGACTACATTACATATTACAGGGTCACAGGAGGTCGACTTTCATTTATTACACCTGGATTATGACTTCTGATGGCTACCCTCTCCTTATTTCAGGTTTGTAAAATTACATCACGAGACTTACCTTGTGCACCTTACAGTGGAATATCATCTCTGCCTCTGGCTCTCACCCAATGGACTGTGTTAGGATATGGTATCTCCACCTCTGTCCTTTCCGGCCACCCAGCTCATTGTAGTTGGCGAGTGAGCCGGTCTCTTTGTTTCTTCTCTATGGAATGTTTCCCAGAGTGGTTCAATCTCAATGTTATTTGGGTTTGTTTGTTAGGGTTTAGATGGTGCATCTGGCGGGGCAAAGTTTTCTTTGCTCTTTGTTCATATGTAGTCTTTGGGCTGACAGTTGTTATTATTTTTTTTTCTTGTATGCCTCTCAGCTGATACATCCACTCATTCTTAGCCGTTATCAAGGCAGACACTTTTCAATATTTACATCTAGTGTTAAATCACTATTGGGTCAATTAAAACCTTTTAACCTGGAATGTTTATGGCTTAAATGATTTTCGTAAGGCGCGTCAAACCTTTGCTTATTTGCAGATACACTGTGTGTACATCTGCTACTTGCAGGAACTGCTCCTCACTGTGGGGAAGGTCTCACAATTGCGATCTGGATGGGTGGGGGAGCTATATGTTGCTTGTTATTCTAGTTACGGTCATGGAGTGCCGATCCTTATTAGAAAGGGAATCCTTTGGCGCATGTGTCAGGTCATATGCAACAAGCAGGTTGTTCTCCTTTCTGGTATTCTTTATGACTGCCCTATTAAGCTTCTTTCTGTGTATGGTGCTAACGTAGACAATCATCTGTTCTTCACTGAAGTTTGGGTGCTTACCGGGACTTTTGGTCATGGTGCGATTTTATCGGATGGAGACTTCAATGTGGTGCTCGATCAGGGGATGAATCACTGTTGTGATTGAAGATGTCATCATACCAAAACAGTGGTACAGCTGAATATCATCATGGATGATTTCGACCTTGTGGATCTCTGGTGCTCTCGACATGGTGAGTACCTGCATATTTGCAGCCCATGCCTCATGGTCGCGCATGGACTTTTGGCTTGAATCCAGAGATGTATTAATTTCGGCAAGTAAAATTACCCCTTTACCTAGAACCATTTATGATCACGCTTCAGTTTTCTTGGAGCTGGTCTTTCAAGATATTCCTACACGGGCCTTTACGTGGATACTCCCACCCAGAGCCCTGCGCTACAAGGTGTTCCGAGAAGAGATCAGGACAGTGGTGGTGAAGTATTTAGCTCACAACAATACTGCTAAAATATATAGATCTTCTTTATAAGAGGCCTTTAAAGTCGTCATCAGAGGAGCCTGCATTAAAAAGCAAGCAAGCGTACTCCATGCTCTGCGTGTTGATCTTATGTGCCTCGAAAATTAAATCAGAGAACTAGAATTGAGGTTCTTTGACACATGTGATGCCTCTATACTCACCACTATTCGCGTCAAGATTATTGAATTTGAAGAAGCAGCGCACCAGGAGACCCATTATCTAGGTAGGGAGGTGCAGGCTCAGTGTTATGGCGAGGGTCAGAGAACTGACAGATCTCATGCTCATTTGCTTTGCAAGCCCTGGGCAAGCGATTATATCAACGAGTTACACGAAGATTAGTCGCATGTTCATGTGGGTGCTGGAGCTGTACAGCAAGCCATGGTAGATTTATTATGCTCTCTGTATCGAACCCGATATGCCCCTCTCCCGTTAACTTCTTTGCTTATTTTGATTCGATTCAACTCTTATGGCTTGAAGATGCCCACCAACTGTATTTTCATGAGCCCTTTACTGCTGAGGAGGTTCTCAGTATAATTGGAACCATGCCTGCTGATATGTCCGGCCTAGATGGCCTACGGGTTGCCTTCGATAAGGAATATGGTCCCTTGTTAGTCCTGCAGTAAATTGCTTTGTATGAGGAATCACTCTCGTCTGGGGACCTGCCTCCTTCCCTACGCGAGGCTCTAATTGTAATGATCCTTAAACCTGGCAAGGAACCCCTCCACTGTGCTTCATATCTTCAGAATCCCAGGAGGGGCGAAAATCAGATGGATGGTGTCTCTTGTTTTGTGCATAGGAGACCAAACTAATTGAGATAACTCCTTAGCCACAAGGGCTTCCACACATTTTTGGGGTTACCTCAAAAAGAAACTATTTTCCTGAAAAAACATCAACTTTCACTGCCTTGATAATAATCTCCCCTATTATGTCTATCATGGTGTACAAGAAGGCCTTCGGGTGGGTGACATACCAAAATAAAGTTAAGGCTATCCAAGTGAGAGACCCTCCATCTAACAACCAGTTATTCCTTAAGGGCAGAATCAGCGGACAATTCCATTCATATTTTTAAGTGAGGCGTAAACATGAGTTCTACCCCGCCTCCCTTCAGGGCCTCTGTTGCGGATAAAACCGAGGCCTCATTCAGCCAGATCTCTCTGAGGAAGAAAAGGTCTCCAGTAATTATTTACTCAGGAAATGGACATTCAGTAAAATAAAATCAAAAAAAGTGTCTTCAAATTATGAGTTGAAAGCCCAGGGAGCCCTAAATTGTCATTAACACAAAAATTGCTGTGACAGAACGGGAAGCACTGTCAGTGAACAAGGCATGTGCAAAAACCACAGTTGATGGACAGAATGCAGAACAATATCATACATTCACCCCAGTACAGAGATCTGGGCCTAAATCCATCAGTTGTTTGCACTCCACACCACCCCAGTTCAGACATGGCCATATGCAAATCAGTCTGACCCTGTGCCTCATGGGAACAGTCCAGCCTGACCTGCCAAGCCATGCCTTCCCTGGACCGGAACCAAGCTTCCGAGGACCGGTTTCTGGCATTCCAGCCATCTTCAGCCCGGCTTGCTTGAATCCAGTGGTGTGGAGAGCATGGGACTCACGTCTGAGCATACCCATCCCACTTGGGGTGACAAATGCAAAAACCACAGTTGATGGACAGAATGCAATACAATGTCATACATTCACCTCAGTACAGAGATCTGGGCCTAAATCCATTGTTTTTTGCACTCCACACCACCCCAGTTCAGACATGGCCATATGTAAATCAGTCTGACCCTGTGCCTCATGGGAACAGTCCAGCCCGAACTGCCAAGCCATGCCTTCCCTGGACCGGAACCAAGCTTCCGAGGACCGGTTTCTGGCATTCCAGCCGTCTTCAGCCCGGCTTGCTTGAATCCAGTGGTGTGGAGAGCATGGGACCCGGCTTGCTTGAATCCAGTGGTGTGGAGAGCATGGGACTCACGTCTGAGCATACCCATCCCACTCGGGGTGACAAATGCAAAAACCACAGTTGATGGACAGAATGCAGAACAATGTCATACATTCACCCCAGTACAGAGATCTGGGCCTAAATCCATCGTTTTTTTGCACTCCACACCACCCCAATTCAGACATGGCCATATGCATATCAGTCTGACCCTGTGCCTCATGGGAACAGTCCAGCCCGAACTGCCAAGCCATGCCTTCCCTGGACCGGAACCAAGCTTCCGAGGACCGGTTTCTGGCATTCCAGCAATCTTCAGCCCGGCTTGCTTGAATCCAGTGGTGTGGAGAGCATGGGACTCACGTCTGAGCATACCCATCCCACTCGGGGTGACAAATGCAAAAACCACAGTTGATGGACAGAATGCAGAACAATGTCATACATTCACCCCAGTACAGAGATCTGGGCCTAAATTCATCGGTTGTTTGCACTCCACACCACCCCAGGCATGTACGAGATAATGACTATATCTTAGATTATGGAGGGTGGTGGCATCAAAGCGTAGGGGGAATATTTTCCACTTAGCCTCAGCATGGACGGGCACAGACTGACTTGTCTTTGACACACCTGCTGTACTTGACTTGGCAAACTGGACCGCAACCCTTGCATTGAGCACTACTACCAAGATGTTATGGTAGAGGCTAGACAATGCAAGAGAAGACAGACTAGCCATTAGAGGAGAGGAAAAGTGAGTGTGAGTGTGTTGTGCAGAACGTATGAGAATTACACCCCAAATCCAATCTTCGTGATCAGAACTAATTAGTACCAGCCTTTTACCAGTGGTAATTTACCCACAAACTTCCATTTAGTTGCAAACATGATATTACTTAAAATTTACAATAAGTACTACAATGTGGCGCTAAACCAATAACCCACTAATATTTCTAAGGTTACTGTACAACTGTAAGGTCTTGATTTAGAATGCATTTCTGCACTTAAACGCACACACGGCTGTTTTGCGAAGGTAAATTCACGTCTTTTATTCACAAAATATGCCTTTAAACTTGTGACGCGATTTAGTTGCTGATAGTATTACAAAGCATGGAGTATTACTACTTGTGAGCCAATCGGTTCAGAGGGGCAGTCAGTCACATTCCAAGGCGGGGATGCCACAAACTTGGGCATTAATGGATATTGAAAACCTTCTGTAAAGTACATTCTAAACTCGAAAACGTTTATAGATTTACTCCTATCGAGGTCATGAGTACATTTCTACGCAGGGTGGGACTGCAGTGGGAACACCTCCAGAACTAGTGGTGTGTGGGGGAAGGGTTACTCCGTGTGAAAAAGTACTTTCACCATAGAGAGAACCGCAAGTGCTCTACTGGGATGCATTTATGCATGTGCAAATGGGTTTGGGTAAATGGGTAAAGGATCCATCCATTTACGGATATAAAAACGTGTATGTCACATAAAAGTTCTTGAACTGCTAGAGGGAAGCGTTGACCGATCATGTAGCTTCACAGAGTACCAATGCACTCTGCAAATGTCTAAAAGAGAGGAGTAACCCGAGGTGAACATAGCAGACTACATTTGATAATCGGTCCATAAATGAGCGTGCCATTACCTGACTAGCATATTAAGATAACAGATGTCCCTCACATAGACATTTGTTCTTTTCACGGTGAACATTGTCAAAGTACCTTTTTTCCGCCACCGATTCTTCAATGCCACCCCGTTATTGTCGAAGGGCGCCCCTGCCTTTCTCTGAATTGCATTCATTTCTCTCCCCCCCCCCCCCCCCCATAACCCACCCCACCCCCTTTCCCACGCTTACAGTCTCTAGCTGGTTATTCGTTTTTGTTGACAGTCCTCTGGATATGGGGTATTGCTGTTCTAGTTATATTGGGCTCTGCCGTCCCTGAGGATTAGTGAATTGAGTTTTGAACAATAAACGATTTTCATTAGGTCCAGAAATTCAGTTTTTGAAAGACATTTTTATAGACTTCCCGTATTAGAACAAGGGCACTAATGTCATTTACCCTGACTTTTTTTTACCTTGTCAAGTGAACATTAGTGAACGCGCACGTCTTTCGAGATGGCCTCAGAGTGCAGATTTGTAGGAAAGCAACATCCTGATGAAGGCACGTGGAAAGAGGAAGGGAGGGCGGATGGAAGAGCAAACCCCAGTTGCCTAATGTTTCAACTGTCATGATTTCCTCAGGGAATAGTTACAGGCGGAAATGTTGTTTATTTAGACAGCACTCCGCTTTAAGAAAAAAATCCCAGGGCAGCCATGGTGGAGACAATGAGATGTCATTGGGGCCGATTGGGTTGAGGAGGTCAGGCCCCCAAAGGCCTCAGAGGAAAGATTTATTTTTCAAGGCTTGATAGGCACTGTGTAATGGGAATATCTTTGGCGAAAGAATTGAGTGATGAATGATTGATGTGGTGTATGTTCGAAGTTATTTTCTGCTGCTGCGTGGATATTACCCAGTGTTGTGTGTGTATGTATATATCTATCTACCTGTCTATACATATATATGTATGTGTGTGTATATATATATCTATATATATATATATATATATATATATATATATATATATATATATATATATATACCTATATATACCAGTTTTTCGTAACTAAGAACACCATGCACCTCTGTGATGCTCTGTGGATTGCGGGAGACTAAGTTATAGTTATCTTAGACAACTATCACTGCTGAATTTCTGTGGTTTTGTATGTGTGAAAACTGAGCCTAACTGTAACATCTCTGTAACCTTTGTTTTTTTGTTTGTGTGTGTGTGTGTGTGTGTATATATATATATATATATATATATATATATATATATATATATATATATATGTATACACATTATATATATAATATTTATATTGCTGCAGCACCAGCAATGAAAATGGGACACGTTTCTGTAAAACACTTGCGTTTGTCAACAACATCATTACCATTTTGGATTCATTATAAAGGGTCATGTGCTACAAGAACA
Source organism: Lissotriton vulgaris (assembly GCF_964263255.1). Taxonomy (NCBI): domain Eukaryota; kingdom Metazoa; phylum Chordata; class Amphibia; order Caudata; family Salamandridae; genus Lissotriton; species Lissotriton vulgaris. Next base: position 732,487,794 of record NC_141691.1, on the reverse strand, counting down.
TCATGAACATAAACAAAACTAAAAATCACAGAGCAGTATTGTAATACATTATTCTATAATCAGTGTTAGATTCCATATTATAAGACATGATAAAGCATATTTGTCACTTTTACGGTTATTACGTACCTTCTAAAAAGGTGCTGCAGCGCGTGCTGTGTAGGTGTCCTAAACTTACATTACGATGACACTGCATGAACAAAATGTGGTCATGCGCATCACATCTCAGACCGCTGTAGACACAGACAGAGCCCTATGCGCATATTCATAGCTGTTGTATTCACAACTATGGCGGCATGACGGAGTCATATATCCCTGGGTGTAGTTGTCCTTGTACCGTATAAATAAATAAAGTGCCTAAACCCTATTGGGGTGGGGTGATTTTTGTAGAGTGATATTGTGCCCATGTGGGCAAGTAAGGACTGAGCAGTACTTTTTTATGTGAGTCTGGGTTTTGGGATATGCACTTTGAATAATTGGAGCGGGGCAGTGCGTAGTACCATCAAACAGGCAAAATGTCTCAATACATTAGCCCCTAGCCCAACTCTTGGTAGCTGGCTACGAGCAGGCAGGCATAACTCAGGAGACGGGTATGTAAAGCATTTAAAAACATTAATGCATTAAATAAGTAAGACACAACACAAAATAAAAATTCCACACCACTTTATAAACATAGGGAATATTTGTATCTTAAAAAATGACACCGAATGACAGAAATTCTATATAGAGATCCAGAGATAATAATTTTTAAAGATTAAACACGTTCTAGAGCTTAAAAACATAAAACGCCAACCTAGAACATCTGGTCGCGCTTGACTAGGACAAAGTCAAAGTTTGAGGCCGACCACGATGGAGCCCTGGTCGGATACACTAAGCCTGAGGCACTGGTCAGAATTTTTCCTTCGAACCTAGAAACCTTTCTAGAGAATTTTCTCTCAACGTCATGTGGTCCCCTCCAGTAGATGGAGATTTTCTCTTTTGGAGTAAGAGCTGGGTAAACCGGTCCTACTGGTGTAACTCATTTCCATTAACACTCCCGCTTCACCTCCTACAAATTCCATTATTGGGCCTGCCATTTGGCTTGGGTTACAGGAAGAGGGGGTAGTTTGGCTGGCATTCCTAAATGTCCCCCTCTCCCTTTGAAGCACAGTTTGCTTTACTCAGCCCCCTTTCTGACCTGTTCTCTGCAGCTGAATAGCTCTCCCCATCAGATAGCCTCTGCTGAATGCAGCCACTTATCACCTCATCAAAGCAGCCTGGCTAAGCCTGTCAAGGCTGGTCGATCAGCAGACTGCTAAAAGGCTGGAGTTTTGCTCACTGAAGAGAACGTTTTATAACTTCCTTTCTGTACCAGTTATGATCAATTGAACAGTGGCAAGTTGTTGGATTTATCATTACCAATCTTTTAAGTCTTTGAATAAAATGTTGAGATCCTCTCTAGCAATAATTATAATTAAATAAAATATTCCAATGTTAGCCCATTGAGCTAATAATCTACAATGGGGGATACAAAATCAGCCGTGTTTCCCTCACCAGGGCATATAAAACATATTTTATAATGTCCCTGCTTATAGTTACATGGCACCCCACCCCTGGCACACCTAGGGGAGACCTTGGTGGTGACCTATATATACAGATAAGGTAGTTTAGAACTTTGCAAGTACCTTTACCACCAAAGTCGAGTTTGCATGTAATTTACTTTTTAAAGACAGTCTGCAAAGTAGTGCTGCCTTTAAAAATGACAGCAAGCAAAACAGCAGTGCACACATTGGTGCAGGAAATCTACTGGGCTTCTAAACCCACTTTCCCCATGACATATAGGTAGTTTACATACCCTCGCCTTATCATAATTATACCTAATTATCATATATCATTTTCATCAGCACACTGGCCCTGGGTCTGGTTAGCATAACTCAGGGCACAGTCCGATTCAGTTACCACCGGTATCAATCGAAAAATTGGTGTGATCAGGGCAAAAGGATGACTTTTTCACAGCTGCGCCCTAGTGGGCTTGCCCAACTATGGACCTTAGGCGAAACCATCCACCTATATGCATCATGGGCCAAAACTCTAATAATGCCCAAATGGGCTTGTGCACTGTAATGTCCTCCCGTAATTAACTGCAAATATCTTTTCAAATACAATCTCAGTTCTTACTGTAATATAGCCATGTGCAGTTCTTAGTTATCCCTAGGCCCATTGGCCTGCCCAGGTAATATTTGTTCCATGACTGGCATGTGGTGCTCCCAACTCTTGTGACAGCTCTGTGAAAAATCATATAGCAAAATTTCAGTTAAACCCTAGCAAAATGGTATAACAATTGTTGCCACCAGCATAGAACGACTCAGTAAAAACCTTATTAAAACATTTCACTAAGCAATGTAGTTTACCTCTGGGTCCCCACAGTTACCTCTCAAAGATAATTATAAATGTACAAAAATCTCTTCATCACAGTCACTTACTATCTAGGGATAATATGTACTTGGATTCCATAATTCGCAACTTTTTCTCCCTGTTCCTATCCCTCTCATCTTCTGTATACAGTCCATTACACTGTATTTCACAGCCTTCTCCGCTCCACTATGTACTTGGGGCTTTTGCCTTGCTACTGGGTAGGAGGTATCAACGTTCTTTATTGCCTTTAAATGCTGAAGGATCCTCTTGTGTACTCTGAGGGTGGTGCTCCCCACACATATTTTAGTGCAACTGCATTTAAATATATACACCACATATTCAGTGTTGCATGTAAAGTGGCCTCTGATCATGTGTTTGCCTTTACCAAACATGGGGATGTCACTGACCATGTCATGAATGATGTAATATGTGACATCATCAGCAGTGGATTGCGGGTGCGCGAAATATAGTTAGTACAACTAACTATATAGGAGCAATTTCAATGTTTTTTTAAATGCTAATTCCTAACTATATAAGGCCTGAAACCTATGGTTTTTTAAGTGAATATATATATATATATATATATATATATATAAAACGCTCCAATTTCTCTTCGCATATGAAGAAAACAAACAGCACTCAAGGAGTCCTTTCAACCACGCAAGTTTTTATTCTGCGGGCGTTCTACACAGAGGCGTTTCAGCGTGCTGCCTTCGTCAGTGTGAATAACATCAGTGCACACATCACAATGAATTGATAAAGCGTTTTCCTAGTCATGGAAATGGACAGAGGACAACCCCACTATGGTCACTCTAGGCGCCATCTTAGAATAGGACAAATGCACCCTTACGGTATTAACAAGGTATATAATTGAGCCCATCGATGGGCTAATCCGTACAAGCAGTGGGTATAATTGGCATCTAAAAATGTTTAAGACATAAACAAAACAGAAAAATCAAGCCGTGGATCGGCTAAAGTCCTCTATCACTGTTCATCATTGTGAAAATCAATCTGTGTACAAATAAATACAACCATACATTTCTTATTTCATACTGGATTATACAACCATATCTAAAGGTTGATCCATCAAAAGTGCATATCTAGATGGTAATACAAAAGTACTTCGATAATTCATTTTTATATTCCCTTGCATATTTGATTCAATGTACAAAATCCTTTCGAAACAGTATTGTTAATATTTTGAAAGTGACAAAGAGCAGCAACCAGGCAACATTGCAGAAGCCATCCTGGCTCGTATACCATACAGTCAGATGCATTGCTCTTAAAACGAATACAGCAAGACAAGACACCTATCTCGGTACACGAGTCAATTTCATTAATTCCTGAAGGAAAATATGAGTTAAGTCACATTACACATCTAAAGAACCATTAGCAGATTTCATAATCACCATTGCATACAAATAAGTGTAATCAACGTGGGCTAAATTGATACTGTACTACCCATTGTGCTATGATCTTTATTTACCCAGATGGAACGCCATCTCCTCCCCACTGTTCAGGCCCCTTGGGTGTTTCGTAGAAAGGTCTATGATAAATCTAGATTCCAATCTACGAAGGCGTCTCAAACGGTCCCCGCCTCTTACATTCGGAGGTACAGTGTCGAGGCCAAAGTATTGTAGTTGTTGATGTACTTCAGCGAAGTGGCGGGCCACTGGGTAACTAGGGTCGGCTTTGTCGATGGCCCTGAGGTGTTCCAATATTCTTAGTTTTAACTCTTTTATTGTGCTGCCGATGTAGCGGAGGCCACATGGGCAGTGCAAACAATAAACCGCATATTGCGTACTACAGGTGATTAATTTTTTGATGCATATATTCTTCCCTGTATCAGGTATTGTGTACGAGAGAACCCTCTTACTGCCCACGCACGCTTTGCACCTGCCACAAGGGTAAAACCCTTTTTGGTCCCTTAAGGTGTTGGTTCTGGGCAAAGGTTTTTCTAAGTGGCTAGTAACGAGCATATCTCCCACCGACCTGGCTTTACTAAATGTTAGCAATGGGTTAGGAGGTAGATCCTCTTTAAGTACAGTATCAGTTTGTAGAATGTGCCAGTTTTTTTAAGCATCCTTCTCAAATCATTAGCCCCGGCTGAATAAGGGGTGATCATTCTAAATTTGCCTTTGTTGGTGGTTGTATCTTTCTCACGGCCAGCCATCATAGGTTTGGCAGTGAACAAGGTACCTCTTGGGATCTTTCTAACTTTATTGAGCGTCCTTTGCAATAAATCATCGCCATATCCCCTGATCTTGAAACGGGAAATGCATTCCAAGGCAGCCGCCTCGAAATCTGAATCTCTAGAGCAGTTCCTACGGAGTCTCAAGAGCTCTCCGTAGGGAATGCTGTTGATGAGTTGTGGGGGATGACTGCTGCTGGCAAAGAGTGTAGAATTGCCAGCAGTCTCCTTTCTAAATAGACTCGTGTGTAGATTCTCCCCCTCAACAAACACCTTCAGGTCTAGATACTCCGCTGCCACCGGACTAATCGAGTCCGAGAAGTGTAAGTTGAAGTTATTGCTGTTCAGTACCTCAATGTACTCTGTTGCTGTTTCAATGCTACAGTTCCAAACGATGAATAAATCATCAATGTAACGATGCCAACACACGGTAGTGCCCATATCCTGTCCAACCGTACAGCTCCTGGGCACCTGCTCCTCCCACCAGCCTACGAACAAGTTCGCATAGCTGGGGGCAAAGCAGGTGCCCATCGCCGTCCCTGACTTCTGTAAATACAGTTGCTCTTCAAACAGGAATATATTGTGGGTTAGACAGAACTCAACAAATTCTAGGATCATCATATTGTGTCTTGCGAATCGCATTTGACGCTGTTCGAGTGCATGTCTAATTGCTTTCAGGCCATGCTGATGTTCAATACATGTGTATAAGCTTGTAATGTCCAGCACCAAAAGCAAATATCCTGTGTTCCATTCTAGATCTTGTATTTTCATCAAAAAGTCCTTGGTGTCCCCAATGTAAGATTTCAGATTCAACACCAAAGGGAAAAGGATGTTATCTACAAAACGAGACATGTTCTCTGTTAGGCTGCCAATTGAAGAGATGATCGGACGTCCTGGTGGACTGTCTCTACTTTTGTGCAGCTTTGGGAGGTGGTAGAAGGTGGGGGTCATAGGACAGTTGTTACGTAGGAATAGGTGTTCATCTTTTCCCAGCATCTGAAGGTCGTACCAATTTATGATCAGAATGTCATATTCTTTGATGCTCTGTTGATAGACATCATTGGTACATTTCATATAGAACTTCTCGTCCGAGAGCTGCCTCAGTGCCTCATTCTTATAATAATCCCTACTCATTAAAACAACGTTCCCACCTTTATCCGAAGGTTTCACCACAATGTTCTTATCTTTCTTTAGATTCGTTAAGGCAATATTCTGCTGGTCTGTGATGTTAAATTTGTGACTTTGATGGTGTGACTTCCGATATTGCATAAGGTCATTATTCATTGCTTTGCTAAACACATCCACAGCATCCCACGGGGACTGAGGAACAAACACAGAAGGGGGTTTGAAACCACTTTCCTCCCTTTCTTGTTCGATTCCTTGCAGCTCGGCTCTTTGGGCAGTTTCCAAATGTTCTATATCTCGGGGTTCTTCTCTTTCTAGATCTTCAAGAATCTCCACCATTGGTAAGTCTCTGCTGCTTAAGGCATCTGTTGCAGTTATTCTTGTTCCTTTCTTATTAGAGTCTTGAGTGTGGGGACGCAGTTTGAAATATTTATGGAGTTTTAGTTTCCTTGTAAAGCGAAACAAGTCGATCCTTGTTTGAGTATACTCCAATTCGTTGTTCGGGCAGAAGGTTAGTCCTAGGCTGAGGACTTCGGTTTCCTGATCTGTTAGTTGTTTTTCTGTGAGATTTACAACAGTTAAATTCACCTGATCTAAGGAACCGATATTCTCGGATGTCACTATTTCTTGGTTCGGTTGCGGTTGGTCCAATGAGAGCTTCTCCTGCCTCCTCTTCCTCCTTTTGCCGCCCCCTGACCCCCTTGTCCTCCTGGTACCCCCGGTCCCATTTCTTCCACGTCCGGTGGCTTGTTTTTCCCGCCACGGAGCCATGATTTTTGATTACATCGTATTCCTCCTGAAAAGGAGTTCTCTTGCTTCTTCCAGGCTGGGCTCCACGATTTTGACTCCGTTCTGCTGGGTCAGGTTGTTCGTCACCAGATTCATTCTCAGTCACTTCTGACTCTGAAGTGGCTACGTCAGCTGTTGCAGTTGATCCAGCACTGGTGCCTGAGCCCTTTTGTAAAGCTTTGCGTGGAGCGTCGAATTTCTTGGCATAGGTTAAGACGCGACCTGTCAGATAGTCATTTGCGTCGCATTCGTATTTTTCGTGTTTACGATGCCTTATTTTCGTCTCATATTTCACAAACCGAGCTTTCATTTGTTTTTTATTTTCAGTGATTTGCGTTATCACGCTCGGATCTGTTTCTTTCTCGAGTTCTTCATTGATCAATGAAATTTCAGCCAGTACTTTCTCTCTGTCGCTCCAAGCGTACTTTATCAAAATTTTCAGGGTTCCTTCACAATATGTGGCAGTGTGTTCAAACCAGTTCGTGAGTAACTGTGGGTCCGGATGCTCGTAAGATGGGACTGTGTGCACCCTTAAGCCCCTGGGTACCCTTCCTTCCTCAACATAGTTCGTAAGACTTGTCGCCTCCCACCACTTGCGTATTTCTCGCTCGTGGAGCCTCTCAAGTTTCAACATCGTGGATGTTAATTTGTCATTTGACGGTTCTGCTGGTGTTGCGGTTGTTGCTGCTGACGGCTTTTCCCGCCGTTTAAACATTCCTTTCGCCGCTGTTTGGCGCTCGGTATCCGAAAACATGTTGGTTAGTATTGATCTTTCACGTCTTGCAATGTGATTCGGAACACTCCGTGCCCTCGAACCCAGCTAAGACCAGTGAGAGCGCCTGCTTAATTGCTGGTGATAGTTACTCCTCGGTCACCCTGTCGCAATACCCGCTATGCTGTACAGATGCACATACAGTGGGGGTAAATGAACTTAGTAGTGCTCACCGGAATGGCGTCTTCCTCAGGAAGCCTCGGGTCGCGCTCGTCAACCAAACGGGTTCCTCCGTACTTCGCCTCCGGTCAGCAACTCCCCACTAGTAATGGCGGGTGGCGGCGGTGCGCAGCTTGTACTTTGCAACGCTCCTTCTCCCATTGAAGAAAGCTGCTCACTCTCGGGTGGGTGCTGTCAGCGGCTCGCGGGACGCCGCATAACATAACGCTCCAATTTCTCTTCGCATATGAAGAAAACAAACAGCACTCGAGGAGTCCTTTCAACCACGCAAGTTTTTATTCTGCGGGCGTTCTACACAGACGCGTTTCGGCGTGCTGCCTTCGTCAGTGTGAATAACATCAGTGCACACATCACAATGAATTGATAAAGCGTTTTCCTAGTCATGGAAATGGACAGAGGACAACCCCACTATGGTCACTCTAGGCGCCATCTTAGAATAGTACAAACGCACCCTCACGGTATTAACAAGGTGTATAATATGTACTTACTTGGACATGTAGCACTGAGATATCCATTCACTCACCAACACACCCATGCACACAGTCAACCACCCATATAGCTGTTTCCACATGCACTCTTGAACTCATACACCTAGTGAATCAACTGCTCACACATCTATGCACAGAGTCACACACCTCCCAGCCACCCACACACACACACTGAGTCTCCCATTCAAATACTTGGGCAACCAATCAATAACCCATATAGCCACTCATATAGCTACTGATCAACACATGCAGCAGCTTACACAACAACAGACATATTGATGCACACATTCAGACAGTTTAGTCATTAACCCATGCATTTTGTAAGACACATTTAATCACTCACTCATACAGTCAGTCACACGCCTACTAAATCCTTCATCCAGACACTTATACACCCACTCATTCTTCAATGTGTAAAACATATTTAAACTTTACAGAAACACACAGTCACTGGATGATATCATCAGTGATGTCAAATGAGATGTCATCAGTGATGTCATTTGAGATGTCATCAGTGATATCATCAGTGATGTCACTGACCATGTCATGAATGATGTAATATGTGACATCATCAGCAGTGGATTGCGGGTGCGTGAAATATAGTTTGTACAACTAACTATATAGGAGCAATTTCAATGGTTTTTTAAATGCTAATTCCTAACTATATAAGGCCTGGAACCTATGGTTTTTTAAGTGGATATATATATATATATATATATATATATATATATATATATATATATATATATATATATATATATATATATATATATATATATATATATATATATATACATATACATTTATATATATAAATATATGTGTATATATATGTGTATATATATATATATATATATACATATACATATATATAATTATATATATACATATACATATAATCCACAAAGAAAAGGCTCCTGCCGGGATACTGGGACTCTAGAGGGGTGGCGTACACTCCGGCGGAGCGTGCCGGTAATTTCAATCCAAACTTTTCCCAAACAAAGTTAGTACGCTCTCAGGAAATGAGTCCAACAACACGGTTCAGTTGAAACACAGGTTTAATCCACACAACGCGTTTCGCCTTGCAGCTTGTTCACGTGAAGTTCAAGTTTGGATATATATATATATATATATGCTAGGTTTTCCAATAAAGGAATATCGACGCCACGTCGTTTGGCAAATTTCTTTTAATATCAGCTGAGCAAAGTTAGACGTGTTTCGCCTGCCCAGCAGGCTTGTTCACTTGTTATATCCCACAGCAAAGCGGTCGCCTTACCCCAGCCTCCAATGACGGCGTGCCACAGCGGGATGGCGAATCCCTAAATAAACATTGACGCTGTATTCTTTCACACAAAACAGCATGCCATGGACATCAACTGTTGCAAAAAGTGGTCTTTAATCCGTTAGGCGTGACGAAACTGCGCATTTCGGGTGAACCTTTTTTTCTGTGGGTAGTGCAGGGCAGGGACAAGGCGCACTTTGGAAAGCAAACCAACGATCTTGCACAGCAGGCTGCAGGTAGTGGCTTACAAAGCAAGATCTAGGAATCTTCCATGTGGTATCACTATAGTCCAATGCCCAATGCCACCACTTCCTCTACTGTGCCCGGCCCTCACGGCTAAACTGTCTGAGCTGCTATCTGCTGGCGATGAACAGTCACGTGCCATAGGATTGGATAGACTGCTTGCCCTCACTGCATGGGTGGTACAGGCCAGAGAAATGTGGTAGTTTTCATCAGGGAATTGCTCCAATAGTTTCACACTATAGTAGATGCTGAAACGGAGCTCAAAATTCTGTGTGACACCCAGTGACATATAGTTTTACTTCATAAGGTGTTAAGCAATGTTGGAGCACTTGGAAGGAGCTACAGAATCGGGAGCTCCGAGAGGGACTGTATTGTAGAGGAGAAGGCGCGTTTGAATTGTTGCATTTCTATAGTTGGTCTATTTGTGTACTGATGGGGAGTCAGCATTGTCTCTAAGGGCATAATGTTTTCTTGTCCTTGCAGCATTTTTGGTTATGCCCGAAGGTTCAAGTTTTGTCAAGATCATTCAATTCAGTGACAGCTTTTCCATAAGTAAGAGTATTTGGTCCCTGGATTCACACAAGAGCTGCACTTCCAAACAACAAATTCAGCAGTAAAAATACAATTGGCAAAAAGAGAAAATGCATGAAGTTCTCTCTCTTGCCTTAAAGCAACCATTGTATGTAATGCTTGCCTTGATTTAGAACCAACATTGCTGCTTTAAATTTTAAGGTGACTGCAGCTGCGCACAGAGTCGCTGAAAAATTCATTCCTTAAACCTTCCCCAGCCATGCTGATAATGGGGCTTCTGAATGATTTGTTGGTTAGCTTTACTTGCCGTCATCCGTGATTGCTTTTAAAGTGTCGCCATTTAACGAGGCATCCTTGGGGAAACAGGGGATGATCTGTGTACATTTGTGTGATGGAATATTTGTGGTTGCTGTACATTCCTCCTTTGCTGTGGAGCTGCTGCAGTGTTGAGACTGGGGAAGCAGGATCACTCATCCTTGCATCAGTTCAGTGTGACTGAGCGAAGGGAATGATCTGGTATCTGTTGGACGTTCCAGTTAACAACATGCGCGTCAACAGTGGAAAAGCTGATTGACCTCAACACTAAGGGAACACCGTGCATCCAATCATGCATAATGATATGGCGAACAAACAAACTATTCCCACATGCAGGTTTCATATAGGGAAGGCATAATGAAGAAAAAGCCCATGGTTAGGGGCAGGCATGCATACTGATCATTTTGATGACTTGTTTTGCAACATCCAACGCGAAACCGCAGTTTTGTTGCCTGAGATATTTGTGAGCATGCGAGGGACAAGAAAGCTCTAAATTCACATCATGACTTTTCTCTAACATCATGTTGTGTCCAAGGAAATGAGAACGGATTATAATTAGGGCACTTGGATGACAGAGTGATATTGGCTGCCTGAGGATCATTCTTCTTGGTCCTAGTCTGGAAAAATCCTCTTTTGGAGAAAATCTTGTGGTATAGTTGTAGTAATGTCTTTATAAGTCAATGAAATTGTTCACTATTCTTTGGTTATGGCGCAGTTGTATATAATGCTCATTTGTGAGTTATTATGCTGAGGTACTTGTGTTGATTAGGCCTTACTCTACGGGTTGTAGGGATGCCCCGATTTCAAGGCTTGGAGGAAAGCGTGCTTCCTTAGAGCGATCAATTAGAAGATCTTCATGGTTTAGTTCTAGTAATTTCTTTAATACTCAAAGTGTTCACTGATCTCTGTTTATGGCACAGTGATATAATGCTGATTTGTCAGTTTTTATGCTGTGGTACGTATCGGGATTAGGCATTACACAGGTGGTAGCATTCATGCCCCAATCTCAGTACTTGGAGGAAAACGTGCTTCCATTGAGCCTTCGATTAGGGCAACAGCGAGTTTGCATCTCTGTAAGCTCCCATGAGTCACAGGTGCACAACTGTGTGAACAGCGAGACTGAATGTTTTAATATCTGGTGTCAAAGCCTGTTTTCCTCAGTTACCAGCATTTCGATGTGGGTGTGATAGAAGGGCAGCCCTGCTCAGTACAGACTCACCAATGTTACCTATTTAACCCCTTCAATGCGGATGACGAGCTGAGCTCGTCATGTATCGCGGTAAATGGAAAACAGCCGCACAGCGCAAAAATCACCGCAGCAGCGATGCGGTTCAGCAATGCTGATCTCAAACTCCAAAAGGCCGAATCTGAAATGGGCTATCCCCAAAATAGCAGATATCAACTGTGCCTGACTATTTCCACTGTGCATTAAGAGCCTAATCCTAGTGAGGGTTCGAGGAAAATATTTTTATCTGACATGTAGTTAGGTACTTTGTCACGTGGCCCATAGGGACATTGTAGTTTTTTACTAACTTACCAGGAGCTCGTTGCAGCTTGCCTGCTTCTTTGCACACATTACTACACATCTTTATTTTTTGCAATATTTTCAAACACTCCTTTCACATGAGAACTCATTGTTGTGTTCGCTGTCTACATGTTCCTGGGATTTTGACTGAACATTATGTGCATGGTCGAACAACAAAACCCTTAGACAAAACATAAGACTGCCGCTGTTGTTTGGACAGTATACTTGGGTTTTTAGTGAGGTGCACAAATAGATAACACACCTTTGGAGAGGGACCTTTCCAGGGAGAAGAGCACTCATGATGTAGATCTATCATCTATAGGCTAAGGTATGGGGTCTGCTGACAAAGCCCAGAGACCTTCTATTATATAATACTTCTTCTTAGCAAGGGGAGGGAGGTTAGGCACCATAGTCCTTTCTCCATTGTCTTTTTATGATGACATCTCCCTTCGTGATTTATGGACTGACTGCTATGCTGACAATATTTGTACTATGCATTTTCCTTCTTGTTGTGGCATGTATACTGCATGTTAGGGCATGTTGGTTAAAATAAATATTTTAAAACTGTTTTGTGTCTCTGTCAGGTCTTATTATGGATGAGTACAAGAGAGTGAGCGAACAGGTGTGTCTTGTTACAGCGATTCCTTAGAGATCTGGGGGTGTTGTGTTCTGGGTGTATAATCATTTGTTTCTCTAGAAGTGAGTAGGAGAGCAAGTGAGACACTATAGCTAGCCGGTCCTGGGTTTGTGGGTACTAAGATGGTGGGAAGACTCTGACCCTATACACCAAGGCCCCATTTCCTGCGCATAGTTCTGTAATTGTACAGGATCCCTGCTGCAACTAGAGGCCGATTAAAACATTGGCGGTATGAACACTCCATCGCAATAGTGATGGAATATCCTTACCACCAATTTAATGATCTGCCCTGTGAACTTATATGTGGATGAACCATAGTTTGGCAATTGCGGACACTACTCCCTCTCTGCTGTGCCAAACTTCTCTGACGGTGTGAGGGCTGTTGGAGAAATGGGTACATGTCCACCTGTCCAATTTAAATTCCCGAACATATAGCAGTTTTTACTGCCCGTCACTGCCAGGTAAACCCTGGCGGTAAGAGTCAGAACAAAACAAAAAATGCCCCCCCTCGCCACTGCAGGTTTCTTTTATTTTAAAATTTGTTTGACTGACTGCTCCATCATGTTGACAGAGTTGTGCGCCAAACTTAACATAGCACTGGCAGGAACAGACGTGACGGCGGTTCCTGCCAATACTTATAAAATTACCGCTGGCTTGGCGGTCATTTCTAAATTTGCCAGACAGATACTCTGTCAGTGTGATGAAATAATTTACTTTGTTGCCCTGACAGACTTATCCTCCGCCTGCCAAATAAGAAATTGGCCCCTGAGTAACTAAAGGCGGGTTGAAAGCTTTCACTCAGTATTTACATTTTTTGTTTTTAATTATTGTTAACAAAAACATTTTGGCACAGGTAATAAATAGTACTAGACGCAGCATCTATTATTTTGTGATTACCACAGAATGTTTGCATTATTATTACATAACCTGAACACTAATCGTCAAAAATCTAATTTTCAATCAAAGATCTCCTCGGGAATGGCACGTTATGGGAAATAATTATCTGTGTTCGAATGATAATGTGCTACACTTTCTAAATAAATACATACATACATTTTGCCTCAAAGGCTGATCTTCTAAAAAATAATCAAAGATTCTGTTGAAAAACTAACTCATGATTTACTTCAGGATGTGTTCTGATTAACCACAGTATGTCCCTGAAAACGTTTGCAGCATCTGCATTCTTAGAAATGATCCCATATTCTACAGAACATATCTCCTATAATCTGTTTCATTGAATTTGCAAGATCTCCTTAGGAACTCCTATAAAATCACATCAAGACCTCCTCTCAATCCTTGTAAGATATGCCCTTGAATGTGTTCCATGTTGTTCTAACGAATCAACCTTTGATCTGCTCGCAGTCTGTTAGACAATCGCTAGAATCTACCCTGGAATTAATCTGGAATGAACCAAGACTCCAATCACTAGATGACTCTCCTGATTTATCCAAGCATCAGTGCTCCAATATTTACTCTGAATCTGCTAGGCAACACCTAGAATCTGCCCTTTAATTAATCTGAAAAGAACCAAGACTCCACTCACTAATTATCCCAGAGTGTTGAGGTGTTTACCCACTGAGCTCACTGGCTGCATTGCTTACTTGTATCTCGCGACAGTGATCCAGTATCATATATTTTCTTCTCCCTTGTGGTGCAGGACTTCACGATGAATGTGAGGGTAAGCAGCTCCCAAGTGGTAACCTTTTAACAAGAGATGTTATTTCAACAATGTGAAAAGAACAACCTAATGCTTAACCAACACCTTCGGTTCAAATCATCAAGAGGTGCAGACTCAGCAATGTTGGACATTACAGAAGACCTCCTCATATCTCTGGGTGGAACCGACTACCTACCCTTCTGTTCTGTCAACAGTATAGGACATGGTTGACATGTGCAACACAGGCCACAGCCATACACATTTTACAACCCTAGTGAACTGGTAGGCCACCAACAGCATCAGTACAAGCTAAGCTCACACAATTCTCTGCCATCTTGCTTATTACAATTATGCAGACCATAAGCAAGTTGAACTTTCCAAAATCTCTCAGGACAATCAAGGTGAAGGCTGTGATGTTTAGATTAGTGGTAAGATATGGTAGAGAGGCAGACCACGAGATGAAGCACTCATCAAGTAGTGGATGTTGTGTAGCTCTCTGTGGTAGATTGAGCCTTAGAGGCTCTTTTAGGGTGGAGTCAGAGTCCAGTCAGACAAGTGTCACAGGGCTGCTCCCTGCCGGATGGCCAGCTCAGTTGCATGGATATGTACCAGCACAGGGACATTGTATGAAGGAGGTTGTCCAGCAGGAGCACTTCTATGGTTCTCACCAAAATGGCTGCTTTTAAAGACTCATTATAAATTAACCTTTGCCATGTATTGAACATGTCTGTTATCTGGAGAATGCATCCTTGTTGGGAACAGGCCAACATGTAATAAATGAGCCATACAAACTATTCCTGGTATGCTGATCTTAAAGAAATGGCTACACTCCATAGAGGAGTGACACTTTTCAGGAAGGGCTACATAGAGGCAAAGCCATAAATCCTGGGGTAGAGAGATGAAGGGGCACTTATTTGCATTAGAGACGAGTACACCATCGAGCACTCTTTTACAGGAGGACTGCAAGTAGCGTGGAAAGATAGAGTGATTCATGTTGTCACTTCCTTGGCTCTTGTGCTGTCTTCATTCACCATGCAAACGCCTTTCTTAATAATTAATCACATCAATGGACGCCAAAATGTAGAAAGGATAGATAGCACAGATATAGCTCTGTAGGTAGTAATGGTTCTAGCAATTTTATAATATTGTTCATTACTTATCAGAAATACTTACATTAATTGGCATGTCCAGATCTGAACCCCTGTGTGTCTATGATTAGTGACATAGCTTCACCTCTCTGATGGTGGCCAATAAGATATAAATGCAGGAGTTGTTGTTATAATTCCTTGGGGGGACTTTGAATTTGGTCCTTTTTTGGTCTCGCCTGAGGTAGCGCATGCGTTGTCTCTTCGAGACATTTAGTAAGTGGCCTTTAAAAGTGCCACCAGAGAATTTTGCTGAGCTCAATGTGAATGCTCCTGCTTCCACCAGGCACACACACCATCAGTGGTCAGTGCACGCTTTCAACAGGCATACACACCACCAGCCGTCAGTGCACGCATTCACCAGGCACACGCACCACCAGCCGTCAGTGCACGCTTTCACCAGGCACACACACCACCAGCCGTCAGTGCACGCTTCCACCAGGCACACACACCACCAGCCGTCAGTGCACGCTTCCACCAGGCACACACCACCAGCCGTCACTGCACGCTTCCACCAGGCACACACACCACCAGCCGTCAGTGCACGCTTCCGCCAGGCACACACACCACCAGCCGTCAGTGCACTCTTCCACCAGGCACACTCACCACCAGCCGTCAGTGCATGCTTCCACCAGGCACACACACCACCAGCCGTCAGTGCACGCTTTCGCCGGGCACACACACCCCCAGCCGTCAGTGCACGCTTTCACCAGGCACACACACCACCAGCCGACAGTGCAGCAGGCAGGCTCTTCTCAGAGTTTCTTGGTAAATATGTGTTCGATGCCTGGGAGGGAGTGGGTCGAGTTTCCTTAAACCATGCTGAGTATGCAGGTGCAGTGCATGAACTCCTGTGTGAGTGAGTCATACTGCCTGGGGCTCACTCACTCCACACTTGTAAATTGCGCCTGCACCAGGCTTTTTTTCTCATTTGCAAAGTTCGGTGCATGCGCACAGCTAGGCAGCCCCCACACCCCCGGAAATGACTGCTTCCTACAACCAGAATGGAAACAACATTCAGAGCAATGACAACAAGTTCATTTGATGCAAAGAACTGTTAACAAAAAACATGTCCTGCTATTGTAGATCTGGCAACTTAAACAAAACAGCAACAACAAATAAACAAGCATTGGCATAGCCAATAGATCTCGCTTTTTGAGCCCTATAAGTATTTAGTTATGCAGCAGAATGTCCTTGGTGCAACAACACCAACTGTTGCATGGCTAAACACTTATAAGGTCCCAAATGCGAGACCTGTTGGCTATGCCAATGCTTGTTTATTTTTATGCAAATGGCTGTTCCTCCTCTGTGCTAGCATGCACTAGCCAAGACACAATTAACTTTTATTGTGAGTTCACCTACACAAAAGTCCCAGCAGTTAATCAGCATGGGTTCAATATTTCCATTCATAGTCTTCCCACTGGCATACTCACGAGAGCAATTTTTTTCTTATGCAGCACCACCTCTGTTCAATAGCACCAACAATATGAAATTTAAAAATGTAAAGTGCTATGCCGTGCTCAAAACAAAATCAAATGTTGTCATTCTTGGAAAATTACCGAAAAGAAAAAAAAAACATCATTATAATATCAAGTTTAGGATGACGAAAGGATGGAAAATACTCCTTGTATTTTTTTGTAGCGGACATTGAGGTGAGCATGCACAATTCCTGCATTGCTATGTATTTGGGTGTGGAAGGGTGGAATCTTCCAGCATTAATAGATAGGGACCGGGGATTTTTTTTTAAATTAATAACTATCTATTTGTATAATTTAGGCATATTGGTTTTAGCGTGAAGATCCAACGAAAACTGCACCACTGAACCCTAGGTCCTAACATGAGTACTGTTACACATTGGATGGCATGAGCCTAAATTAAAGCCGGATGGTAATAAAATGTCTCCCTAAAGGCTTTATTCATAGTAGAATCCCCCAGAAATGTTTCTCCACTAAAGTAACATTGTGGTGGAAGAAATTCCTCTGAGGATTCTTTTTTTATTTTTGCCTCTCACTACAGAAAGTTATCAGCCAAGTCTAAAAATGCAGATAAACCGTGGCCATTTGTGGCTGATCATCTACAAACAATGTAAAATTGTGGTTTCTCTATATATACTGAAAGAAGAAGTGCAGCTCGAACAAAACACTAGTGTCTCCTTCCATGCAGCATCATAATAATGGGTGCAAAAACAGTGTCGCAAGTACTATTTGCACATAAGCACTGTTGTGCGTAATGGGGAATAGCATGAAACAATGTTTGTACCAACTGTTTTAGTTCCTGGATTAGTTACAATTCGAGCTGTGCTATTACATCGAAATAGGATATCGAGGAAAGTGCATGTGAAGAATTCTGGAGAGGGCGGCGGTTGTGCTCACCCTGGCTGGTGCCACAAAGATGGTTGCGCCCAGTTTGCGCTCAACTCGGGAGGCGAACGAGTTTCCTGTGACGATGAACAGTATGAGTTAGTTGGTAGAATTTGTGATAATACACTTGCTTTTCCCTGCCAATGTCTAGTCGAAAGCTTTATTTTAGGTCCTACTTTGAACATTTGAAGTACAATTGAAGGAGACAGCTATTGAAGTCCCTTTTCAAATCTCGTTTATTCGAGAGGCACCCACACCATTTTTTCTCAGTGCCTCTTCAGACGTAATTACCCGACATTGGGCGCAGAGGGGAATAGCAATGTAACACTCCACAAGCTTAACAGCAGAAAATAATGTGTGCTATAAATGGATTTTTTTACATAGCCGTAGAGACTAGTTATACAGGACTGCCTTTAGCACTGGTGGCGCTGGGTGCGACAATCTTTTATGCCCCGCCCCCCCATGACCTCTTCTCCACTGGTTTCCTCCCTAACATCCTCCAATAGTGCCCCTCATCCAGTGTTTAATTTGTAAAAAAAAGAAGTGCAGGTGCTAAAAATGTAGCCAAGGAGGCCACCGCTCACGTCTTCCTCCGGTGAGCCTCACTTTCAACACACTCACTACCTCAGTTTCTAGCTTCTAACCTTGATCTGTTGTCTGTCCCCTAAGTCTTTGCTCTAAGAGTCTATCCTCTCACCTCTATATATGTTTTCTATTACCTTTGTCACACCCTGTATTTCTGATTTGCCCTCTATTCATTTTAGCCCTCCCCTTTTTTCTTTTCACTTTAATCCATGCTCAGCTCTTTCTCCCCTCGATCTTGGCTCTTTACTATAACTCTCTAGTAGTGATTAGCTATGTTTCCATTTTATCATTTGTCTGCTTTTTTTCTTCTGTCCTGTCCTCCACATCCTTCCATTCTATCTTCTTAATGCTCTCTTCTTCACATCATTGCTGCTTTCTCTTTGTAACTGATTTGCTCTCCTCCTTTTCTTCTACTTTGCTCCGTTTTATCTCTCTCCTCTCTTGTTACTTCTTCTCCTCTTTACTCTTGCTGTCTCTTATCTCTAACATTGCTGCAGCCTGGGACCCCTGTCGTCCGCCTGTACATGACCCTGCTATTTTGAACTCTGCGTTTTCCTGTTGTCATTCCTAAAGAAGCGGAAGATGACGTGTTTTACTTTCTTACCTACACTGAGTGCAAAAACAAAATGTACACCAAATTAAAATGCTTTTTTGCATATATTAATCAGTGTGGTATGACTGGGTTTATTGCGGAACAGGTGGCTGCTTGAGAACAGCAGGTCATGTCACTGCTAGTGCTGCCTGTAATTAGTAGGTCCAGGGATGGCGACTGTATCCTCATCCACTTCTCAGCTTGCAGTGATCTTGCCTGCTCCAGCACAGGCATTGTCCCCAGCCGTAATGCTGCTAATGCCGGTAAGTATGGCTGTGGTGTCTACTGGACTCACTCACGCTAAGCAATTACCATGCTGGGGTGCAGCGCACAGATTCTACTGGTGACGCCATGGCGCACAAAAGTTGTGTTGGGCCACAGCCGCATCAAGCACATTGAGGATAGCAGCAATGCAGGGCTGCCAGATATTCTACTCTGGCTATGCAACAAGTGGAGAGTCCGCACGTACTTTCATTTATTCTTCCTCGAGAGCCCTCACTTCATAGTTCCAAATGCGCTCTTGCAGCTTCCTTGCCTCAACTTCGTCATGAGCCAGCCCCCAGCTACAATTATTCAATGGGAGGTTTAGGCTCAGGCAGTGGCAGGGTGCAGCAGACTATGGGAATAGAATGCAAGCCATAGTTTGTCGATGACTTCTTGGATTTGTGATCAGTGTGATGACAACATCACTAACATGACGGTACACAATCATTCCTGCCTGGACAGGCATATGCCGGCCTGCCTATGAACATTTACCAGCCAGTCACCATGCAATGTATGTTATTCTTTTTATTTTGAATTGAACAAATAATATTGAGACCACCCCCTGCAGGTTCAGAAATTGTAGCCCTGGCCCTGTGAAAGAAGTGTAGGTGCTGAGCACCTGAAAGCACCTGCTCAAATTAAGCACTGCCCTAATCTCTCAATAGCCCCTCTCTCACATGCATTTCACTTGTGTTATAGCGCTACTCATAGCAGTGTAGCCTGTCAGAGCACTTTACATCACACAAAATGTATACATAGGGGCGTAAATCAGTCAATAAATGATGTAACTCAAGACGAGATTTATAAGGTTCAGAAATCACGTCATGCCTACTGTAGGCAGTATATTTTAAGAGTACTTGATCAGTATTTGCACAAACTCAAGATATAAAATGTATGACAGTGGTAGGTGTTGGCTTTTCTAACAAGACGGTATTTCTGCCCAAACGAACCCATTTTAACAACATTGGGATTATCAAAGACTGTGTTAAACAAACATTGGCATAGCCAATAGGTCTCGCCTTTGGGACCTTATAAGTGTTTAGCCATGCAACACTTGATGTTATGCACCAAGGATATTGTGCTGAATAACTAAACACTTATAAGGTCCCAAAGGCGAGACCTATTGGCTATGCCAATGTTTTTTTTTTGTTGCCATCTTTTGCTGGTATCAGTAGGTGCGACTCGGAGAGAGCACCAAGAAAGCCACTTTGGCAATGCTGTGCAGTATACAAGATAAATTGCAATAAAAAGTTATAGTAACTGGATCTCCAACGTGTGCCACCCAATGCATACAAATTCAAACTCATGTCGCACTTTCAGTAATAAAAATGTAAAAACTTTAAACATGCCAAACCCATTGATACTCTTAGGAACAACCTACTAAACTACAAGAAATTAACAATTTACTTCTAACAGTTCATGAACTCTGAATTACATAATAGCTTTTATTGTTTTCCGAGCTTGGGCTTGAACAAATCTTTACTTGTACCACAGACCCGGAATGTGCCAACTTTGCCAAACGAGGACAAATTGAGTTATGTAGGAATGGCAGGGGCCTTTATTAGGGGCTGTTTGACTAGAGAGGGGTGGGGGTCCTGAATGGAGACCGGTGGCCAGGGGTAGGGGTAGGCGAAGGCGGGATCTACGAGGATATTGTACAGGAAAATGTCATTGTATGAGGGGAGCACGGTGGGGTGTGACAATGCAGTGTGAAAGCTAGGCTGAGTCTGCAAATTCATAACACAAGGCAAGCGGACTGGGAATGGGCATATCAAATTCATTTAATTTACTGTTCTGTAATAATTATGTGAAATTTTGACAACATTCTGCAAAATTTCAATTAATGCCAAACTGCCATTTTGCACTGTATTTTGACGTAAAATTAAATGGACATGAGAAAACATTTGGCGTTAAAAATAATATCACATAAAACACCAGCATTTTAAGAAGATGAACGTGTTCTGCTGTTCATGATGTGCTCTTGGGCTAATATTTTGCCGGGAACTGCGCACAATTAAGCAACAAACATAAAGCAAAAATACCCAAGATTATGCCTGTGTAACAGAAATTTCACCCCCTTGCCTGGAGTCCTGAAGTGTGCGGTATGGAGAAAGAAGCACATGTTCGACAACCAAATCTTGTGTGGAACACCGTGGGCAGTCTTTTAGGCAAACAACTCTGCATTCTGGGACATGTAGTATTGGAATTAACATTGAAGCTAACGTCCTGTAAGCTTAAGACTTCAAAGAGCTGTTAAAACGTCAGCAATGACTGTATGTGTTACACATAACATGTGATCACTAAATAGCAAGGTATGAGAAGGGAATGGACTGAATACGATAGCCCGTAAGAAGTGAACAAAGAGGCTGTTTGAGAAGACGGAAGGTCAGTCCTTACCCAGGAGGAAGAGGAGGGTGTAGGTCATTAACAAGGGCCGCTGCAGCTTCATGGTTCATCAGTCCCGGAAGTTGCGCAAAGTTGCAGACGGAAAGGGCTTGGGCCGTTCTGGGCAAATCTCTGCAGCCTCTGTGCCTGCTTGGGGCACGCGACCGATAACACGAAGGCAGGGAAACCTGAGCTGTGGGGGAGGATGGTACTATGTTTTTACAAGAAAATAGAAACATAACTTTAGCAGTCATCATATATAAAATAACAGATATCATAGTTTAGAAGGTGAATTCTAGACCAGTATGACTAACCCGCTTTCTGCTGAGTGAGCCTGATAGAATAATCCTGCAGAGAAGAAGGCTACCCCCATCACCCACCCCACGGCTTCAAAACAAACGAAAGCCTCTAAACGTCTGTGGGAAGTTCAGAGCCCCGCTGTTTTTATATCTAAGCATCCTCAGATATTCCTTCGTTGTTTTTGATTTATCTGTAGTACAAGTCCAGAACAGCTTGTAGACATTATTTGAAAAAGCGTGAGGGCGCGTTTTCAAAGTAATTACGGTAACAGTTTAGCACGATAAAAGCAGGGGCCCTAGCACCCGGCGAGCTTTGAGTGCGATGGATGAAATATAGTCTCCGAATCTGCTGAGGAAGGCAGGGCTGGAACTGTTAAAGAACGAGGGAGGCAACAGATGAAGAAAGCCCGCGAGTGGTGTGCGCACGCTTGGGAGAGCGGGCAGCTCATCTGTTTTAAATGATCCCGCCCACGTCTGGGCACGATAATTGATAACAGATGTGGCCCCTGCGCGTAACTTCAAGCCTTAGGCCGTGGGCGGTTACATTGGCTGGGAAAGACGGGACATGTGCCTGCCTTCGCCCACTTGTGTGCTGTCTTTTAAGGAAGACGCACGCAAACACCAATAGAAATATTGGTGGAAAAAGTGCCACAAGCACGAGCTTGTGAAAAGTCCTGGTCAGCTGCAAGAGGTCGTTATCCTAATGCAGCGCATGCGTGCTGCTGCTATAGGCTCGACCTAAAAACATAACCTTTTAAACTATACCATGCAGGTTGCATGCAGCTCTTTGCTGACAAATCATAATGTCACTGTGCTTATTAGTATTGTAATTTATGAACTTCAAGTAACAAAAGGATCTCTATACCAAAAGCAGTAACCCAGTAAGCGATCTACATAAAATACAGTTATGTGATATGCATGGTACATGTTCTTTGCCGCAGGCATATTACCCTCTGCCCTACTTTATGAGGAGTTAAAACTGACCCTAGACAGAAACATTGATCAGCAGACTTATCTTTACATTTTTCAAGTTACTTTAAAACTGCTGGACACACTAAACTGTGCATCAGAGGTTTTTAAACCAATAAATTAATTCTAAAAACAGCGTCCACCCCTTCTTTCTTCCTCCCCAAGTTCAGCACCAGGTGCACCGGTCGCACTGCTTTAAAGACGGACCTGTATTTATAGTTCAAAACCAAGAAAAAAAAGACGACAGAGTGTGGGCTTGTAGGTTCAATATATACAAAATGGAAGATAGGTGTTGTTTTTTTCTGTTTTTATTGTTTTACAAATGTTTGCAAGACCCAATATACTGATATTCGATAGCATGTTCATGCGCATAGAAAGGCAACACAAATTTTTGTTTAAATTCCCATTTTCTGTGGGGTGCAATTATATCAGTGGCGGCTCCGCTGCTTTTGAGGCTGAAAAAATAAAAATAAAACCATAATAACTTTATTATAATTTTATTTTTCCTTGCTAGGGGGCAGGGTTAGGGCGAGTCAGAGCTGGGGTCGGAGCCTGGGAGGAGTGATGAGTGCACACTCTCAAAGTGCACATGACTGCTTGGCCGGCCAAATCATCATGCACACTTAGCATGTTCTCCACAAGGCTGTATTACACAGCCTTGTGGTCAACAAGCCCAGGCCCCCAGTCCCCATCTTATCGCCAAACCATGACGCTCGGACCAATCGCAAATGCTGCATTGCAGCATTGTGATTGGCTTTGGGGAACCTATCACAACCTGCATTGCAGCATTGTCATTGGATTAGGAGAGCCTGGGTGCTTCCTGGTTCGGAACTTGCCAGGAAGAGAAGCCACGATGGAGAGACAGCGGCCGCTGAAAAAGGTAAGTGTTTATATTTGCTGTGTTTTTTTTCTAACCACCTCGCCACCCCCATTCCTTGCCATCCACCGCTGATTTCTGCCACAACAGTTCATAAAGCAAAAAGAGGGCTGTAAACCAGTGGCATCATTGGGGGGAGGTGGTGGGGAGGGTGCTGCTTCAGCAGCAGTTGTCTTGTGCACCATACATTTGATGTGGTAATTTATTACATTCCTGCTGGGGTGGTGGCGAGCAGGTGACAAAACAGACAATGCCCTTTGCAGTGGCAAGTTTCACAGTATGGGTTAAATACTACTGACTGTATCCCGTGCTGTGAAACATGTTGGCGACACCCTGTTCTTTAAGTAATGCCTTTGGGCCAACTGGGTGTAAGGGCGCAGAGGCCATGTTAGGAGATCAGGTTATTAGTTTGCAGGATGTGAGGCCTACATAAGTAATGACTCACAATTATGCCCTCACAAGGAACCATGTGTACAAAAAAATTGCCAACTTCACCTTACTTGACACCTCCCAATTGAGGAAAACAACCCAGTATTACTACATGGTCTGTTTGGTATATTTACTTAATAACCTTTTGCTTTTTATTTCATTATATTCAAAAAAGTTTAGGTACAAAAAAGACACTTAAATACATTCAACAATTCCAACATAAATTTTCAAAACAGATTACATTCCACATTGCATATATAAACACCACATAAATTACATTACATATATAGACACCATATTCATTTTGATCAACAATTAGACTCACATAAATGATATCTAACTAAACAAAGGACAAAGTGAACATTTAGATACTATTATTCAACAAGTAGCAAATTAGTGCATATTACATTTGTCAAAGTCATTAAATGTACTGCAAATTAATGCATTCCTGATTCAAAAGAGGACACGTTTTGAACCCATTCCTGTCACTTTATGGGTTCTCATCAGGGCTCTGTCTCTTTTATTTATCTACAGGATATATGTAAAAAAAGAAAAAATGAGATTCTATTTTAGTATTTGGATGGAATTCTTGTCAATCACCTCTCTACCATTCGCGGAATGACGAAACCAGTACCTAAATTGTTGCTGGTCGTATGCTCTAGTATTCACTTTCTAGATCGTGTGTTTCTTTATCTATAATGTAAAGTATCATTATCAGGATTTTTATTTTCTTTGAGAGCTCGGGAGTTCGTATGCAAAAGCATTGCTACACAGCCTACCTTTTACGATCTTTGTCTTCGTGTTTGCACCCTTATCGATTTTTTTATTTCGTAATGTTTACAATTACTGTGAAGAAATGGAAACATTTATTTTAATATAAGTTTTTCCATTGGATTTGTTTGTCTACTAGTTCTCCCATAAAGGCAATTTTAAAGGCATACCTCTTTTTGCTTCAGCGCCTTCATGCGCGGGGTGCTGCACTTCTCGGATTTATTTTATGCAATGGAAGGAGTGGTCCTCGTGTTCCTACAAATTATTCAAAGACAAACGGGGGAAAGTTCTATCACCCGTGTGCACTCATTTTATATAAGTGTTTCCGCATTGCTTCTAAATCGGTTAGGCATACCTGCTTTCTTTAGATGCGCGGTCCCGCGTTGTATTTAAAAAAACGTCTTGTTTTACTTCGCAATTGCAGTGTTCCCCTCCATCGCTGGTCTCCTGTGATTACACGGTAACACAAAATAAGTGTCTGATGCATGTAACTTAGTATCTATTCGCATAAATGTATCGCGCATCTTACCTCTTTGTTGTGTATGCTGAGTATAAATCTGCTGTGTCCATTGACCTCGCGGCCATCTTGTAACGTGTAATTTATATGCATGCCTACAATGGATGGGGGCCATCTTGGATCGGACTAGTTGCCAAGTTTGATGGGGGCCATCTTGGAACGGACTAATTTCCAAGTTTGCTAGTGTGTTGTATTGCTGTACCCACCTTTTATTATTCAGTATTCCAGTAATACCCCATACTTTTCAGTGTACATATGGCAGTCTACAGAAGTTGATTTATCAGATTAGTTCGGGGGTCAGTCATTCATTATAATCGCAAAACCTCAGACAATGTATTCAGCCCGGTTAAAGCGCTGTTAAATTTCAAAATCAGATAGGCTTCTTTATGCAGAAGTAGCTTTTCTGAGTCAATGGGGCATTTTAACTGATTTACAGTGTACAAGACCGACCATTTAAAATCTGTCTCCCCATGCTGCTTATCAATAAAGTGTTCAACCATAGGGGCTGATATCACCTTGTTTTTAATGCATGACCTGTGCTGTGTTATTCTCACATTTATTTGTTGATTAGTCTTCCCTATGTAAATTTTTGGACAGGGACATGTGACTACGTACACAACATTTTTTGTTCGACAATTGGAAAAACCATCATGTTTCCATTTGATGTTATTATGTTCGAATTCCTTCCCCTCGATCGTGTTAGCACAGGACACGCAATTTCCACACTTGTGGTGCCCTGCAATAGGTTTTAACCCCCATTTAGATAAAAGGTCGCTTTTAGGTTTAGCTAAAGCGATTTCAGCACGTACTACAGTTTGGCCAATGCTTCTGTTTTCTTATATGCAAACAGTGGGCGAGGGAAGGGGCATTCCAAGTTCTCTAGGAGATGCCAATTTTTTAAAACCATTTGTCTGATCTTATGGGTGTCGGGACCAAACGTAGTCACACAGACTAGTTGATTCAGTTCTCGTTTTTCTTTAACTTCCAACAGGCATTCGCGTGGTGTACAGCGAGCCCTTTTATAGGAATGTTTTAACATTTTGCGTGGATAGCCTCTGTTCTGCATTTCCTCACAGAATGTTTCTGCATAATGGTCATACTCTCCAATTTGTGTGCAATTCCTCCTGATTCGGAGTAGCTGACCATAAGGCAGGTTAGCCTTCAGGCTCCTGGGGTGAGCACTCTGATGATGTAGTATCGTATTTTTGTCAGTTTTCTTCTTATATAGTGACGATTGCAGGCAGCCGTCAACTCATACAATTTGTACATCCAAAAAGGTCATTCTTGTACCACTTGACTCTACAGAGAATTTTATGTCTGGGTGCCTCGAGTTGAGCTATTCATGAAACTGCATCAACTCTGTGTGGCTCCCCTGCCACAGGAGCCACACGTCGTCGATATAGCGCAGCCACTGAATTATATGTCCCATGTGTGGATTATTGTTATCCACAAACTTCTTTTCTTATTCGCCCATGAATAATACGGCCATTTCTGGGGCATAAGGACATCCCATGGCTGTACCTTTGGCCTGCATAAAGAACTTGTCATCAAATTTAAAATAGTTTCTTTTCAGGGCGATTTCAGCTAACTTAAGGATAAATTGACTGGGGACTCTATGCGGCCTTTCTCGAGCATCTAAATAGAGCTCCATCACTTCTAACGCTTCCTCCTGGGGAATCTGAGTATATAAGGACGTTACGTCCATGGTTACCATCAGTTGTTTTTCTGGATCAAACGAGGTTCCTTCCACCATATTTAAAAAATCTACGGTGTCTCTCAAATATGACTTTACCTGATTTGTGAAGGGTTTTAAAAAGAAATCTACATATTTAGCTAGTGGTTCTAAACATGAGTCACATCCGGAGACGATTGGACGCCCGGGGGCTCATGTAAGTTTTTATGAGTTTTTGGGAGGAAATAAAGGAGGGGGGTCCTCGGGAGTTTCTTCACCAAGTACTCACCCTCCTTTAGTCCTACAAAACCACTTTCTATACCTTTTTGAACGATTGGCGCTATAATGCCTTGTATCTCTTATGTGGGATCTTCATTTAGCTGCCTATACCACATTCGGTTGTTTATTTGTGAAAAAGCTTCAGCTAGATATTTATCCCTTAGCCAGATGACAACCGCTCCGCCATTGTCGGCCTGCTTTAGCACGATCGAGGTATCATCTTTTAGATTTTTTAATGCAGTTCTTTGGCCCTACGTGATGTTTTGTTGAATGTATTTTCTGCTTTTTTCTAGTTTATTTATTGAGGACAGCATGGTTTGCTCAAAAGCAAGTACCTGTTTGGGTATATTTTGATTTGGTACAAAGGTTGATCGATTTCGCAAACCAGTGGTTTCAATCCCTATGCTTGGCGGTTGATGGGCAAAAAAGACCTTAAGTCTTATTTTGTGACAAAACTCAATGGTTTCAAGCTTAATTTTAGTAAAATCTGTTTGTTGGCTTGGGACGAATTTTAGTCCAAGATTCAGGACAGACTCCTCCTCTCTCGTTAATTCTCTGGATGACAGATTAACTATAGTTGAGGAAACTTTTACGATTTGTAAAAGTTTTTCCGTGTCCTCATTTCCCACGGAGTCTTGAATCTTGCTTTTGGCTGCTGTCCTTTCTCTAAAAAAGAGACCTGTTTTTTATTGGAACTACCCCGAGAGTCAGTTCCTGATCCAGATGAATCAGACGATGACGTCTCTGAAAATGTCTTAAATCTATTTTTAGATCTGCCTTGGTAGTTGTATAGAGCACCCCTTTGACTCAGCTTGTGTGTAAAATTTGTCCTTCAAAAAAGGGTATGCCTTCTCGAGTGAAAACAATTTTGAGTCCCTCTCGTATTGTGCGGTTTTACTTGTGATTGTAATGTCTTTAAAAGAAAGGATTTCCTTCTCTATCTTTTCAAGCACTGCTTTTGCATCCGTTATCACCTCGCTGTTTTTAATTGCTTGTGATAGCTCTTCTATTTCCTGAAGTTCTTTAGCACAGAGCCTTTGAGCGGTCTCTATCGTGTGGACCATTAGGTCTCTGCTACATTTGGTGTTTATGCAGCTAAATCCCTTTCTATACTCAACATCTTCTGTGAATATGACTGGTATGTTTTTAACCTGGAGTCCCCAGGGTATCGTTCCTCCCCTTAAATGTTTCAACAGGAAGTGTCCGTTGAGCTCAGTACGGATATGTTTTTTTATCAGTCTGATCAGTCTATCTGTTTCATTTTGCTGTTGTGCACTGGTACTTAGTTTCACATTCGCGAATGGGTCGGAGGCAATTAGATTCTGTATATGACTTTCGGTAAATGACAGAGTGTCTTTTTCAGCCATTACACGGAAGGGACAATTTGCCCCTTCTCTAGTTACTTGTCTCTCTAGTTCTAGAACTGGACTAACTTATGTCCTCCTGGCACTCTTGTTGAATGTATTTAAGTGTCTTTTTTGTACCTAAACTTTTTTGAATATAATGAAATAAAAAGCAAAAAGGTATTAAGTAAATATACCAAACAGACCATATAGTAATACTGGTTTGTTTTCCTCAATTGGGAGGTGTCAAGTAAGGTGAAGTTGGCAATTTATTTGTACACATTTAATTGATGGTCCAGCTGACTTCATGGTTAAGGACCTAATTCCTTAGTGTCGGAACTCACAAGGAACCAGGCATCCCATTGTAGCGCTTAACTGTTTCAGGGCAGCAGAGAAGAGCAGTTCAAGGCCTGCTGATGGGAGTTGGGGTGAACAAGTAATCACTGTTTGCTGGCACGCAGTAACAACACTCAATAAATGATTGTCCAGTCTGTGTTTTTTCTTTGTAGAAGGAAAAGTACATTTATTACACACACACTACTCAATACTATGCACTAGTTTGCAATTATATGCATGAGGTAGGTGGGAATATCTTTGATGACATTCTGAAACCACATTTGACCCCAATGGGTTGTGACCCCCATAATGCACAATACCCCCCACCTATACCAGATAGCATTTTACAATGTAGGAGGGTTTGGAACAAAGCAGGACTAGTGGATTTGTCAGGGTAACCACATTAAAAGACCAAGGATCACATGCTACACTCCTCTCTCTATCACTGTAGTTAGTAACCATATTTTACATGTAATCATAACCATCAAAAAAAGCATTGAGCTGTTTATAAAAAATCACTGCAACAACACATTTTAAAAATAAAGCAGTCAAAAAAGATACCATGTGTTTGTCTTTCTTTAACCACTTTAGGCCACATAACCTGCAGCCGCAGGAACAACCACTAGAGGCCCCTGTACTTACTGGCTGTAGAACAAAAGTTCCAGCCCTAATAGAGCTGAAAATAGTGATGAAGAGCCTAGGATTCATGGATTTCTTGAGCCTGAAAACCTAGGGTCACCTTTTAAATTCCTTTAAGAGTGGAGCTGCTATAACTCCTGCAGCCCCCCCACAGCTCCCCTGTAGCACCTTTGTGGGATCCCTGCCTTTTTGATGCCACTACAGGGGAGAAAACGTTGGCACATACAGCCATGTAGGGCACTATGGGGCGCTCCTTCTGTGGAGCGTGCATATTTGATGAGTGGCTTTGACAGTATTACGTTTTGTTGTTGGGGAATTCGCACCTCATGTCTTCTTTTTCACTGGCCACTGGATGGCTTTGGGAGGGGGCCCCATTCCCTCTTCCCCACAAAATACTCTGGTCTTAGGGTATGGGATCCCCTGGGCCCTTCTGAACATCAGGGGGGGTCGCATTCCACAGACCTCAATATAAATTGATGTGGCCTGGGGAATGGAGACCATGGGGCCTTGAAGAGGCTCGGAAAGGATGGCTGTCTGTTCCACTCCCCTTAATAAAGTGATTGGGCCCTGGGAATGGGGGCCTTGATTCCTTGAACTGGCTTGGGGAAGGAGGCCACAGGACACACTCCTGAAATAAAATTTAAAAAGGGATGAATGTGAAATGAGCAGAGTAGCCACTCAATTCACTGGGGAGTGCCCCATAATGGCCTGTAAGGACCTTTAAAATGATGCTTGTGGTGCAGGGGGGCAGGGGCATCACCAAGCAATTTTCTTTAAATGTTGGGAGTGCAGGGAGCACAGCGGTTCCCCTAACAACATTTTTTAAAACATGTCTCCTTGGTGATTGAATCTATGACACCGGGAGAGCTTACCAATATTTTCAAAGCACTCCAAGTTGGAGATGTATACTTTTCGCTAGAATACCAAGACCCCTTGTGCTTAGTTCTATTGCTGCATTTGGTGGCCTTAAAAAATTCAACAAACATATATATATATATATATATATATATATATATATATATATATATATATATATATATATATATATATATATATATATATATATATATATATTTTAAAAGGGAAAAATAATATGCACCCTCAGCATGTACTGCTAATTACCTCCCAAATAACATTAATCAAGACACATTCTATGATATTATTGATTACGTCACTGCAATATTTCAAATGACGACATTGATGGCAACACAGTGTATGACGGGAACATGAGTTATAGTTACTTTAAGGCACGAGTTATAATTACTTGAGAGAACTATAACTGGTGAATTTCATTGGCTTTGTTGGATTAGAATGGTATGTTTTAACTGACGTAAGCATATATTTATGTGTGTAGATATAAAATACAATATTATATATTAATATCTCTTACACATGCAAAACAGTCTTCACAATTACCCATTGTAGGTGTTCCAACCAGTTTATCTGTATCTCCTTGTGCGATGTATAAATAACTTCTAAGGGTGCCCCTGCAATAAACTAGAGAATCTTTAACTCAGTAGGGATTATCCTAGTTTCAGGCAATTCTGAAATGTTTGTTCATTGTTACATTTAAATGGTAACACTAGCCAATGGGAATAATGCAGTTGAAGTCTGTGCAGTATTTTTCCATGCATGGTCTGCGCCTATTGATGCTTTTAAACATAATTCATATTTTGACTTCATTCATCTGTACTTCCCCATTCGGAGGTGAACATTAAATGCACTGTTTGAATTTTGTACGGACAGTGAACTAACATTTCATACTTTGTCTATTGCTGTCAAATGGGGCAATAAAAGAAGCATTTCGATCGTTAAAGCGAACTTATATTGGCAAAGTCAATAGGTCTGATATTAATACGCCAATGTATGTATAAGCACAGGCCTTTAGAAATGCTATTTACCTGTGTTCAATAACAGCTGTTTATCACATTTGTCAGTACTTGAGAGAATAAGTATCAAAAAAGGATTTTTGGAGTGCAGTACAACATGTGGACATTAATTCTTTACACTACGTATGCAGAGGGCAGTACAGTTACAATCATTTCCTGTTGCCTCCCAAAAGTTACTTTGCTTCCAAGTCGTAATTGCTTGACTGTCATAGATTCTAAACTATTGATTAAACAAGAACAATAACAAAATTGACACATTATAGCCTTAGTGCACACTGTAGCTGGCTCTACCGGCCATTAAAGGTCCTCTTGAGCATTAAAGGCCCGAGCTGAAGGCAAGGGTCTTTAACTAGAGAGCGGGCCAGGCCCGTAGAGCCCACTAAGGAGGTAAGGCTATTACAACATTCTGCTCCTAGAGGGCAGAACATTCTAATTTGTTAAAAAAAAGGCATCACATAATCCAAGGGGGTTGAAATCCCCTCTGCGAGGCCTTTGTTCACAGCTTTTTGCTGTGAATATACATTGGATTATTGATACTCCGGGCTTCTACCGGCCTTTAGAAGCCCTGAGCACTCCCTTGTTTTTAATGGAGCGCTCAGCATTCCAATGTTCTATTATAGCTTAGAAAAAATGCCTATGTTCTAGGCCAGGATTTAGAGAGGAGTATTAATGTATGATTCTCCCAAAAGCAGTGGCACCATAAATCTCACTGGAGGATTCTCCACCGGACATATTAGCATAACAACATCACAGTAGGAATTTCTCAATTGACGAATTAACATGATTTCCTCCATAAACTTAATTTTCAGCACATTTTTTCATGACGGATTGCCAATTCTCCAGGGGACATTACTTTTATGGAGGAAATTATGTTATCAGTGCTTTTTGGAAGACTCTATGTTACCACTCTTCTCTAAATCAGACAGTGGGTGTTTCAACTCCTTTATCTAGAGATTTCTAAGTAGCTGGCAAACTGAATAACATAGGACAGAACACTCTGTTAAGACTGTTATTTGAATGTTCAGTTTTTTTGCTCAAGAGCCTTTCTGTTAATGGCGAAGAGAGACATTAAGCAGTATTGAGCAGTTATGTTACTCGTAAAGTTCCCATTTAGAACAGCATGCCCTAAATTGGAATTGGCGCTCAGGCGTGTACAGTGTGAGGTGGCCAGGAGGATCCAGAATGCATTGATACCAACGCAGACGAGTGACAAGACTGTGCCAAGAGAGAGCAGCGAAACAGAATTCAACTTTTTCACTCATTTTCTGATATGCGTTCGAATCACTGTGCCAATGTATAATCAGACTTTTAATTTCCAAATTTACACTGGACGGTAAGCTCTACAGGCCGACTCTTTTTTACTATCAAGTTTTTGTTGTTGTTAATGACGGCAAACAGAAAATGACACCCTGTCTACAGTAATAAAACCATTTAACAGTTTTAAATACTCTAAAGAAAATACAGTTTAAGTTTATTTGAATTAAAAAAAAATCACATAACTATGACAGCGATCCACTATTATTAGTAATAACAATTAAGAACACACATAAGACACAAATACAATTAGAGGGAAATGGTTTACAATGAGATACATACTAAAATTGCAAATCAATAATCTCATCGTATTTTACAGGTCTGAAAATTTCAGTTGTTTCTGCTAAGCAAAAATTAAAAAACTGGAAGTCACAAAGAACAGAGAAATTATTTGGGTGCGGCGCAGCCCGTAAGCCCCTCCCATACTTTTTTTATTTTTATTGATTGATTGATTTTATTCACAGTTTGATATCGTGCCAATAAGGCAACACAAATATTTCATATAAACACAGATCAAAAATACACAATATTACTTAAGATACATTTCCAATTAATCTAAAAACATGGCATTGATCTTTTACAAAATACCATTACCTTTATACAGAACTAGCAGCCCGCCCCAGCGTTGCCTGGGGCAGAAGGGGGCTGGGGGCAGCATTTCAGGCTTGCGTGCACTCCCGCCCCGGCCCCCGCCCACCACGACATTGTCTGTGTCCCGGACAATGTTGTGGCGGGCGGGGGCCGGGGCGGGAGTGCACGCAAGCCTGAAATGCTGCCCCCAGACCCTGAGCCTTACCGCAGTTGTTCCGGGCCAACCTCCCGCACCAGCTCCCTCCCGTCCCGTGTCCCAGAGCCTTACCTGAGCTGCCGCTCCTCCCCGAGCTCCTCACTTCACTGACGCTCCTCCTCGTCATCACGTACGTTGCGGCCAGCGCTACGTCGTGGCCGTCAGCGTGGCGGCCGGTGCTACTTTCAGGTTCAGGGCACTACTTTTTTTTTAAGTTATATTTTTAAATGTATGTTTTGTAAAAAATTTCTATAGCCCATGTCCATCTGCACACCATGAGGATGACAACAATGTATTGGGTGTGTGGATTGGCGCTGTGGTTCCAGAGTTTACCTTGCCAAAAGGTTTGTGTTCTCTCTTTATAATAGTAGTATAGATAAAACCATAAAAATTACAGCATACAAATATATTTATTCAAAATACTATTATTAAAAGAGAGCAACCAAGAGATAGCATTCCTTTTATACAAGATAAACGTCTAACAATACAGCATGTAGATATATTTGTGCAAAGAGGCTATAATTGTGCAAAAAATACCTTTGCTTTTATGCCAAGTAAACCATGGTCATACAACATATAACTATATTTGTGCAGAAAATGGTATTATAACAATAGGGACACTAAAGGTCAATATAATACGGCATGGATCCAATTTGAATACATGGATGGTCCTCAAAGACCCATTACTATCCTTCTAATGAGCTAGGCCTATGCTCAATTGACCATTTCTCAGCTATAGAGAGAAATTTCCCTTCCGCATACCACAATGTTATATTATTGCATCTTAAAATTTCTAACAATAAATCACTTGTTTGACGAACCTTCATCATTCCGAAAACCGGCAACAGCAATAGTCTTCTGCCATACATTAATAACTATAAGTGTAAAAAGCCATTTTCTCCTGGCATGTTCTTGTGGTGGGTAGAATAGTAAAAGATGCAAACTAGTTTTGAGTATGTTATCCTTATCAAGACAGACTCGAGATGGAGGTATGTAGCATTGCTCCTTTTTCTTATCTCATCTCCCGGGCCGGCTTTAGCACTGTTGGCGCCGGTGCTCTCTCCACCCACCCTAAATTTATCTGCACAGGGTTCAATACTGAGAGCATTAGGAGCATTAACTAGAATTCTCACTGTTGGGTTTTGGTAAGCCTCCAGTGCCACGGCAGTGACCGGGGGCCAAACCAAATGTATGCAATGTTTTTGATAGAAAGTGCTAATCCATCCGGTTGAAGGCCTTCTCGGCATCCAGTGACGCTAGAATTGCAGGAATGTTCTTTATCTCTACATTTTCGACTGGGTGGATAATTTTCTGAATATTGGTGTGTGTTTGACTGTTTCTTGTGAATATTGACTGGTCTAGGTGTATTAGATAGGAAAGCAATGCATACAGTCAAGGGCAAGTGGTTTGACATAAATCATGACATCAATCAAAGCAATGAGCCTAAAAGAGGAGCTTTGTGTGGTATACTTCCCCAGTTTCAAAATGAAATAGAGAGGGTCCTCTCCTATCGTGGGTGTCCCTTTCTAGTCTTCAGTAAATGAGTTAAATAAATAAATACATATGATGGACATTTGTGGTGCCAATGTTGTGACAAATGTTTTGTAGAAATGTGCTTGACTGCCATAGATACTAAACTATTGATCAAACAAGAACAAGAACAACATTGACACAATATAGCCTTAGTGCCCACTGTAGCTGGGATTATTTAATTTGAGTGCTTTGATTACTGAACTGACCTTGTCTTCAATCAAGGGGGCAAGTCTCTCTGATCCTAGATCATTTTGGGAAAGTTAACAGTTTCTAAATATTCAGATTGGTTGTTTCCTAAATTGGGGTCAGGTGTCTATAGAAAACTATACATTTTTCAAAAGGCGTCCCTTTTTAGCATTCCATTACGCCAAAATAACCAGAGAGGTCAAGTTTTGTATGCTTCAGCATGAATGTGTTTTGTTCACAGAATATGATTAACCCGTTATTAGGACTTTACACTTGTTATCATTTATTTAGATTTTTTTTTACTCTTTTGCAGTCTTGTGCAAATGAAAAAGCAGTTCACGAAGTACTAACTAATAAAACAGAGCATTAAGACTTTTTAACATGAACTTTATAATATCAACAATAAAATCAATGGGAATGGAAGGTTTCCTCTTCAATGATCAGATGATTAAATTTGCCGTGAAATTCTTGGTTTCCCCTTGAGTTCGGTTGTTGTTAGCAATTAGTTCCTCCCGAGTTACATCAGCCTGACCAATGGAGCTTGATATTTGATGTGTGCATGGCTCACAAGAGAACACTGTTAATAAGGGATTGTGGTCGCTCTTGAGAGAGGGCACAATAGAACATATTTAATTAAATGCCAAACTTCTTTGTGGAAAAAAACTAACCATGGCTTGATGTTCTACTCTCCCCCTATAAAAGGTGAGTTTCCTTGAATATAGAGGGCAGCCCTCAAATTCAGTGTTTTGTCTTTGTTGGTTATTGTCGTGTCTTCGCTACCACAGATGCACAGGAGACAGGTAAGGATCTAGACTACTTTATTATAGATGGTATGCTAGCTACGTGCACACGCACGTCTGCCCACTTCGATCCCTTATCCTTGAATGCCCCCTCCCTCACCCTTGACCGGATGTGCTGACCTGTTCTCTACGTGTCCTGCAGGGTCCTAGTGCCCTGCTGCGAGGTCACTACTTCTCCCCCCTTTGTCACAAAGACGTGACGAGAAAAGTGAAACACAGAGGTGTGTAGATAGAGGTAGAGAAAGATTCAAGTCTGCCTTGGCACAGGTCCGTGTGCTTCTCTTCATCACATTTCTTCTATTTGTCTCTTTGGACGTCTACAAACTCTTCTCGGGCTTGCTTCCGTCTGTGGTTGTTCAGCTGGCTCTTGCTCTCCTTGTTCTGCTGTTTCGTCGCCCTGGTCCTCCCTTTTCTCCACTTTTAGTTCTTTGAAGTGTGAACTGTTTCATGTTATTCTCTTACGTTCTGACTCTGCCGTGATCATTGGTCCCTTTGCTTTCGTCACTACTAGCGGGTCTTTGGAGAACTTGCTGTCCGATTTTCTTTGCTGCCTCTGACGCACTACCACTGTGTCTCCTTCTTTTAGGTTCTGCACACTGGTGTGTCACTTTGCGTCTGCCTATCCCTTCATCATTTCTTTCGCCTCTCTATCTTTTTCTGCAATGTCATTGCAATCAGATGCCGCTGTTGCCTCTATTTGTGGTAGCCTTGTTCTGCTTGTTCTTCCCAGTACGAGCTCTGCTGGGCATCTGCCTGTGGAGCTATGCGGTGTGTTTCAGTAGTCAAGTAGGATTTGGTACAGCGCTTGACCAAGCGATATTTGTGCTAGCCTGGCTCTCTGAACTGCCTTCTTGATGTTTCCCATGAATCTCTCAACCATTCCATTCGCTCATTCGGTACGTCATGAATCTGCGAAAGTCTTCCCCTGAGAATGGAGGACCATTGTCTGTTTTTAGTGTCTCTGGTGAACCTCATGCTGCGAAGATGTCATCCAGTATCGGTAGTGTCGCTGTTGCTGATGTCGAGGGACGTGTCGTACTATGGGAAACCTTGAGTACTCGTCAATGACCACGAGCAAGTAATTGCCTGTGTTCAGGGGCCCAAAGAAATCAGCTGCTACCGTTGTCCAGGCCGCTCTTGGAAGTTCCCACATTCGTAACGGTTCATTTCTGGCCGGTGCTCCTGTTACTTGACAGAGGTGGCAGGTCGTTACAGTATCTTCTACCATGCGATCAAGGCCAGGGAACCACACTTTCTCCCTTATCAGTTTTTTCGTTGCTACTACGCCTCAGTGAGACTCGTGAGCCAGGTTTACTAGTTGCCTCCTGAGTGAGCTGGGTATCACTATTCTTGTTCCTCTCATCATGATCCCGTGGCGGTTTCTGACAGCTCCTTATGTATTTTCTTTAGAGCTAGTATTTCTTTCTTGCATACTCCCGCTTCCCAAGTGCACTTATTGTTAACGTGCCTCCATCTCAGCCTTCTCGTTATCTCCATGGCCGTCTGCATCGTGGCGTCTTTCTTAGTCTCCCCTGCCAGCTCTGTTATTGTTATGTGCGCCGGGGTGTTTTGTTTCAGTGCGAAATTCAGGTATTCTTCCACCATCTATGTCGTCCCATGTGTCAGCGGCAGTGGATGTCTCGACATGTAGTCCACTGGGTAGTGTTCTTTCCCTAGCTAGTGTAAATCTTGAAGCCATAAACCATCAGTCTTATGCCCCAGCGTTCAATCCTGGGTGGCATTTTGGCTGACTGGCTGCCGTAGATCATTACTAGCGCCTGGTGGTCAGTTATGATTGTGAATCACTTTCCGTAGCAAAACATGTGGTAGTGTTAACACGCCCATACCACTGATAGGCTCTCCTTTTCTGGTTGCGAGTTTGCCTTTTCAATGTCTGTTAAGCTTTTATTCACATACGCAACAGTCTTCTTTTGTGAGTCTCTCCCTGGCAGGTGCTGCACTAGTATTTATCCTAGCTCTACTGGGCTGGCATCAACAGTCAGTTCAGTGCACAGTAGTGGGTCAAAATACGCTAGATGCCCCACTGTCTCCAGCGCTTTTCTTATTTCCTCGAATGCGTAGTTGCATTCCTGAGACCAGATGAATGTCTGTCCTTGTTTTGTTAGTTCTCTTAATGGTGTGCGCACTGTGGCAAAATCTTGTATGTATCGCGCACAATAACTGGCGAGGTCTAGAAATGACCGTACCTCTGCAACCTCCGTCGGCGCATTTGCGTTCTTCAGTGTTTAAACTTTGCTGGGATCTGGCCTCATCCCTTGCTTGGAAAAAATGGGTCCGAAGAACACCAGTTCCCCTCTTACCAGCTCGCATTTCTCTTCATTTAACGTTAGGCCTGCTCGCTCCAGTTGTGTGCATGCTTGACGTAGAGCTGCGTCATGTTCTTTGTCTGTTTTTCCAAATACCAGAATGTCATCGCTGTAGTTTAGGCTGTTTCGTATTGGTTTTATCACTTGTCTTATGGTCTCCTGGAATATCTCCACTGCCGAAGATATTCCAAAACTCAGTCGCTTGTATCTGAACAGGCCCAGGTTCG
This sequence comes from Lissotriton vulgaris, assembly GCF_964263255.1. Classification (NCBI taxonomy): domain Eukaryota; kingdom Metazoa; phylum Chordata; class Amphibia; order Caudata; family Salamandridae; genus Lissotriton; species Lissotriton vulgaris. The sequence continues at coordinate 732,449,143 of NC_141691.1, read as the reverse complement.
TGGAAAACGTCGTGATGTACCTCGACTGGTGGTCCACTTCTAATTTATGATACCCTTTGCACAGGTCCAGCTTCGAGAACCGGAAGGCCCCAGTGAGGCAACTGATCATGTCGTTTAGGTGTGGCCCCGGGTGCCATTCCCTTGCGATCGCAGTATTCGGGATCCTCATGTCCACACAGATGCGTATTTTTGAGGTGTTCTTTTTGGGGACGGCTACAATCTCAGAAACCCAAGGTGTTGGTCCTTCAGCAGGTTCAGTTATATCCTGTGCTAGCAGGTTTGTTATTTCTTCCTCAACTCGTGGCTGTAGGTGTATTGATACTCGCCTATGATGCTGGGCTACAGGCTTGACCGCCTCATTGATGTGTAGCGTTATTTGTTTTCCTTTTAGCTTCCCAAGACCCTTCAGTATGGCTGGGTACTCTTTTAGGATGTTTTCTGTTTCCGACATGTGATATGTCATGGCCAGTAGCCCCATTACCTGGGCTGTCACGTTGATGAGCAGGCATGGTGCTGGAATGTCACCCTTAAGCACATGTATTTCTTCCTGGTATACTTTGCCTTTGTACGTTAAAGTTTCCTTGAACTTCCCTATGTTTTCTACTGGCTGTCGGGAGCCCCACGTAAACACATACATGGTCGATCGTGACAGCGGTGGTTTTACCTTAATTTTTTGGTACTCTGATATGACCACGGTGTTGCACGTTGCTCCACTGTCGAGCACGAACTTTGCTTGGTGGTTTCCTACCCCAATGTCTACAGTGGCTGTCTTCTTTATTTGTCATTTTTCCACGAGGTGAACGTGCTCTGTTTCTTTGTCTTCTCTTGGTGCGTCAGACATCAGCTATAGTCTCTTCTCTCTCTCAGGCACTGCCGTCTCCTCCACCTCATTTGAGGAGCTGCGATTGGCAGTTTCCATGTGTCGTGCCTATCTGTTGCTTGTCATTCGTGGTCTCATTGTTCGGTCTCTTTCACTTCTGAATTGTCTTGTCCTGCACGTGCTCGAGAAATGATTGTCTCTGTTACACTTTTTGCACTTTTTGCCCATTGCAGGGCAGGCACCGTCTTGCGGGAATTCAAGGCTACAACAATAGCACCTGTGTTCGCCCTTCTTTTGTGGGATGGGCGTCTAGAATTCTTTCTTTTTGTAGTTCCCGGTGACGCGATGTGCTGCCGCCACTCTCTTCTCTGTTCCCATCTCCATCTGCTTCTCTTGTTCCGTGGCCCGTGCTTCCGTGCAAGCCATTGTCAATATCTTCTCCAGCGTTGTTGGTTCCTTCAGAACACGAGCTCGGAACTCCACTGATTGACAACCTTCGATGATGCGTAGTCTTATTGCTTGCTCATTGTCGAATTTGTCAAATTCACAGTATGCGACCAGCTTCCTTAGCCTCGTCGCAAAGTCATCTAGGCTCTCATCTCCTTGTTGGCATGCCTTGTTAAATGTGTATCTTTCAAAATTGACGTTGCGTTGTGGGTCAAATTTGTTCATGAGACATTGCATTACTCCGATGTAGTCCTTAGTCTGGTCAGCGGGGAATGTTAATAAGAGATCTTCTATCTCATCCCCTGCAAGGTTTAGTAGTAGGTGCAGTTGTTTTTTGTCTGGGACGTCCGTGGCTTCCATGTAACACTCAAAATTTCTGACCCATCTTTCCATCTGATACCCGCTTGTGGCTCCGCAAGGCTGAATGGTAACGGCCTGCAGAATATGGCTTTTGTGCCTTGCTTCTCCTTGTTGTCGCTCATTTCCTTTGCTTCAGCTCCGCCTTTTGTTTCCTTTACTTCTTTATTTCTTTCTTTCTTTCTTTATCTATTTTCTTGTTTCCCTTGTATTTTGCTTTGATGTGCTTTATTTCTCCTTATTTGCTTCACTTTAGCCTTTTCTAGCACTATTTTCACTGTCTCCTATGTTTAACAATGGCCACCTGACTTCAAAATGGCCGCCTCTGAGTCTTTGCTTCCGATTTGCTGGTTTGCCTGACTCTAAAATAACTGCCGTATTCTCGCAAGATTTTCTTCTTTCACTCGCTTTGCCTGACCTTTAAAAATGGCCGCCCTCGTTCCTGTCTTCTGATTGACCCGCTTTGCCTGATTCTAAGATGGCCGCCGTGATCTTGCGATAGTTTGTTTAAACTACCGTGCGGCTTCCTTTCTTCTGTCGGCTTTATTTAACGCGCTCCGATTTGATCTACGCGCTCTCTTGGATGCGGGCAGCACTTCTCTTTACCGCTCACCGGCGGATGCTCCTTTTATTATTTATTTATTTATTTATATTCTTATATAGCGCCGGAATTCGACCCCCGAAGGGGTATCTCAGCGCTTTTCGCTTTACCAAAGGGGCCCGGACCTAGTTCTGAGCTGTAAGAAAAATAAAGCGAGATTCTTAGCATGCACCAAATAGAAACGTTTTCAGGGTCTTCTTGAAGGATTGAAAGTTGGTGGTATTTTTAAGGGCAGGGGGCAGTGAGTTCCAAAGGATGGGGCCTTTGTAGGACAGGGCTCGCCCTCCCTGCCTAGCTTTTTTTATCCTTGGAACCTGGAGCTGTTGCTGGCTGCTAGAGCGCAGGGTGTGAATGGGTTTGTAGGGCGTGAATTTTTCTTTTAGATATTTAGGTCCATTGCCAAACAGACACTTGTGAATAGTGCAGCATATTTTAAATTTTACACGCTGCCTAATTGGCAGCCAGTGGAGTTTTACCAAGAGGGGGAGTGAGGCAGACCTTGCCTGGGCGTTGAGAACTAGTCTTGCAGCAGTGTTCTGGACCACCTGTAGTCTCTGTAGTTGTTCCTCATTGGCCGAGATCAACAGGCCATTACAGTAGTCCAGTCTACTGATTACCAAGGCCTGGACGAGAGTTTTCCTGTAGGAGTCTGATAAGTATGGGAAAACGCGTCGTAGCGGTCCAATGACCCGGAAGCAAGATCCTGCTACTTGATTTGTGTGCTCTTTAAGCAGAGGTGCTTTGTCTAGCCGCACACCGAGGTTTTAAACGGTCTGTTTGGGGCTTGGTGTTGGTCCCAAATCCGGGGGCCACCATTCCGGGGACCACAGAAGTATGGCCTCCCCGAACAGCATGACCTCTGTCTTGCCTACATTACACTGGAGGCGATTTATGGCCATCCAGTCAGATATTGCCCTCATTCATTCCGCAAAAGATTTTTGTATTGCGGGCGTTAGGGTTTTAAAGGGGAACAAAAGCTGAGTGTCGTCCGCGTACGACACAGGGGTGAACCCATAAGATCTTACAATGTCCGCCAAGGGGGCCACATACATGTTGAACAGTGTGGGGCTTAGGCATGAGCCCTGTGGCACTCCCTTGGTGAGCTCCCTTGAGATGGAATGATGGGAGCCCAGTCTGACCCCTTGTTGTCGGTCGGAAAGAAAACTTTCCAACCAGGAGAGAGCCACACCTTCTATGCCCATCTCCTTCAAACGACGAGAAGTATCTCATGAGACACTGTGTCGAAGGCAGCGGATAGGTCTAACAGCACTAGAATCATGGAGTCCCCTCCGTCTAGTGACATCTTGATGTTATCGGTCACTGAGAGGAGGGCAGATTCTGTGCTGTGATTGGGCCTAAATCCAGATTGAGAAGAATCTAGGCCCTCCGCTGCCTCAATGTATTTGGACAAATGAGTATTCACGTGTCTCTCGGTCATTTTACTGAGGTAAGGCAGGAGGGAGATGGGTCGGAGGTTGGAAAGGTCAGTCCATGGAAGTGATGCGTTCTTTCGGATTGGGTTCACCACTGCTTTTTTCCATTCTGTGGGCACAGATCCTTCCCTGAGACAATGGTTGATTAGTGCTTGGATATGGGGCCCAAGCAGAGTTTGCAGGGAGGCAGTAGTTTTGGCTGATAGAAGGTCATCTGGAGACCCTGATTTTATGTGGCTCGTGAGGGAGGTGAGATCTGAGTCATTGACTACTGGAAATGCCGTAAGTGTGGTATTTCTCCGTGTGGGCAGAGTAGAGGGAGAGAAAGAGTTGTTATTTTTTTGATTGGAGGCCTGTAAGATTTTTTCATAAATCAGGTTGATTTTATTTTCGAAAAAACAGAGAGATTTCATCACATAGTTTTTGGGAAAAATCGTTAGGGCTTTCACATGCAGTAGATTTTACAAACCCCTGAAGAATTTTAAATAATTCCTTAGATCGGTTACCCGCTTCTGCAAGTTGTTGAGAGAGGCTATTCCTCCGTGCAAGTTTGATATTTTTATAATATTTAGTCTGGGCCTCATGATGTGCTTTCTTGTTTTCTTCAGATCGTGTTTTCCTCCATTCCTTTTCTATCTTCCTACATTTTTGTTTCTCTGTTCTAAGTTCCTCAGTGTACCATATTTCCTGTTTGGTTGCAGGGTATTGTTTATGTACCTTTAGAGGGGCTATTTTGTCAATTGCTTCTGTAAGAGAGTTGTTGAAATTGGTCAGTGCGATCTCTACACTATCCGTCTCTGTGGGGATGGGCTGCTTCCATACCTTTTGCAATTCCTCTACAGTGACTTTGTGCCACTGTCGACGCCAGAAAGGTGGGAGGGTGTTTTTATGAGGGAGCTTATCTGCCTCGGATATAGAAAATTCCACGATAAAGTGGTCGGACCAGTTTATTTGAGCAGGGGAAAGACATTGTACTTTGGGACAATTAGTAAATAGCAGATCTGGAGGTGACCTCCTATATGGGTGGGTTTGTGGTTCTGCAGATCTAGACCAAGGGAAGATAGATCAGAAACCAAGGAGATAGTTTCCGGATGTGCAGAATTATCAGCGTGAATGTTAAAATCACCGAGAAGGAGAAAGTCTTCCTTTGCTTTGAAGTGTGGGGCTAGGAGTTCCAGTAGTGCAAGGGAGAAGCCTGTACAGGGTCCCGGAGGGCGATAGACTAAGGCTCCTTTCCAGAATCTGTTTGTGGCGTAGTGCATTTTAAAGATCATTATTTCAAAGAGCGGGCAGTACTTTTGTTCTAGTATTGTAATCTTCAGGTGTTCTTTATACATGATGGCTAGGCCACCACCTGTTTTCACAGGACGGTCAAAATGGACAAACTTGTAGCCCAGAGGAACCCCTACAGCTATAGCAGGGACTGTATGGGGTTTTAACCAAGTTTCCGTTAGGAAGCAGAGGTCAGGTTGCGTTGTGTGTACTAGGTCCCATACTTCTAGTTGATGTTTAGGTAGGGAGCGGACATTCAAAAGGAAGCACTTTGTCCCTTTTGGTGAAGTGTGTTTCCTTTTTTTGGACATCTCAGTGCAGGGTTTGGTGTGCGAGGCTTGGAACTGGCAGTAAATGCAAGAGAAAGGGCCCTCGGGGCAAGGCCAGGAGTCTCTGGAGCATCCTGTGCCTCCTCAGCGCTCTCACCAGTGTCAGCGATCGGGTGGGCTCCCGCGTCGCGTTCTTTGGCTGTTATTCGGACCAGGGTGGGCTCCTGGCTCTGCTCTCTTTTTCTTGGAACAGGCAAATTCACTGCACTTCTGCTTCACGGATTCCGCCTTCCGTCGCCAGTTGTCGTGTCTTTGCTACCACAGATGCACAGGAGACAGGTAAGGATCTAGATTACTTTATTATAGATGGTATGCTAGCTACGTTCACATGCACGTCTGCCCACTTCGATCCCTTATCCTTGAGTGCCCCCTCCCACACCCTTGACCGGATGTGCTGTCCAGTTCCCCAGTGTCCACTACGTGTCCTGCGGGGTCCTAGTGCCCTGCTGTGTCCTAGTGCCCTGCTGTCATGTCACTACAGTTATCATAAATAAATATATTTGATTGGGTCCTGCAAAAACTTTGCAGGCCTGGTATGTATTTAGTGAGAAATAGGCAAATGAGCTTCACCAAAAGAAGGCTGTTTTGCTATGGTGGGCGAGGGGAGGGGTAATTTTTCAAGGGGCAGTTAAAATCGCTCCACAATTTAAAGCCGAAATATGAACAGTTGATAATTTCTTCATAAAAGGAGGACTTCACGTCTCCTAAAAACATAACACATCACACTCATTCACAAAATCATTCCAATCACAATCATTCACATTAGAGTCTAATCCAGCAATATTCCCACTCATTAATGACAAGTACCTGGTCACCCAAAGGCCCCGTGGCCAACATGGCTACACTAAGTGTAAACAGTCAGTCAACTTCATCCAGGATGTTTGTTGCCCCTTCGCCAGAGGCAACCCGGACCACCATGCTTCCCTTCCTGGACCAATACAAGTTGATTATAAGCATGACATGGTTTGCTGAAATTAAGTCTTTTGCTACTTGGGATAACTTGATTAGGAGATATGAAAGCTTCTTTATTGTTGAAACAACATTGCTTTTAGAGGGATTTGGAAGCGGAAATAATTTGTGGCTTGTTGGTTTCTGAATACTGGGAGGTTCATAACGCTAGCTCACCCTCTACCTTATTATGGTCAGTAGGTGAAAGTTTAAATGGCTTCATATTTTTGGAAAGAAACTAAATTTCTCTGAACAAGTGAGCGTGTTTTGGACTCCAAGGTCTTCTAGCCTTGGGCTAACCTTCTGTTAGCCAACTGAATCTCAATCATATTGCCCTTCCAGTGTTGTGAGAATCGGATAGGTGACATAATTTTCGCAAGTCTGAGCTGTTCGGCACGCCATATCCTACCGGATTTAAAGTATCACTTAAGGGAAACAGGGATGGAAGTTAAGATCTGGGCAGCAGTGCTGTGTTGTGCAGCCCACCGGCCTTAGCTGCTGAGCACCTTCCATCAGTCTTGCTTCGACAAAGGGATGGGGGGTTTGAAGCATAGTATGATGGACCAGTAGGCAAGCACTCAGGGGACTGACCACAGCACACCAAACCAATAGTATCTGCAGAAAATATTAATTTTATTTCTGAAACGAGTATGGTGCCTCAGTTATGAGCATCTACTATACTTGTTGAACTCCCCAAACAAGGGAAAACTCTCTAAGCGAATATAACGTTTAACCACCCTAGGGTCGTCATTCTGCTTCTCCAGTTTGCGTTGCCTCCCAAATGAGATAGAGGCAATTGATGCACTAGAACCTGCAGCTGGGTTCATGCTGCGCTGCTTTTGACCCTCATTATGCCGTCTCTGTTTTGCTCATTTAGTGCTTTCTACTTGGACTTTCTGTCACAAATGCTTTTATAATGTGCATAAAATGTGCTAACTGTTCATAGGCTAGGTTTCCAAGTGTGCCATCCTGCAGCCTCGTGTATTAGTAGCTAGCTTTGAGTTGAAGACTGAAGTCGCACAGATTGGTGTAAAAGCAAGAATGGGAAGCGGTTTTGAATTCACAGAAAGGAAGCCGGTGAACTAGTATCGGAAACGGAAAGTGTTTTCCCAACCGATTATGGATTTTAATTTTACACTGCAGTATTGCTTTGTTTAGAGGTTTCAAAGTTTATATGGGTATTTGCTTCAGTATACGAAAGTCCACTAAGTTGTTTCAGTTCTGTAAACCTTTCGGATAGCAGCATACATGCAGGTGTGTGCACTTCAGCGCTCTGTCCATCCTCTTAGCGTTAAGAGTTGACTAGAAGTCATGGAATAAAGTCATTGCCAGAGATCAAGAGTGGATAGAGAGATTTTAGTTCTTGGTTTTGCTAACATATCTGTCGAACAGACATTCTACTTTAAATATACATAGAGTGGGCTTTGGGTAGGCCCCTTTCAACCATTGGTTTTCTTTGTGTCCGCCCCTTTCAGCTATTGGCTTCAAACAGTCATTTCTTAGCTCAGCTCATTGGAGTATACATCTCTTACCTACTGCTATTGGTTGTTTGGGTGTAACCTTCCACTGCCACTCGAGTGCTTGCATTAAAATGAATGAGGAACTACTTTACAACTGTAGCATTCTTTGTCTGCTTCTACTGGCTCCCTCTCACTTATATCATTTTATTGTACCATCCCTCCATGCATTTGATCATGAAATCCCACCTAGTAAGTTTGCCAATGCTTGCTTTTATAGACTTTATCTCGGAAGTCCTAGTCTGCCTGCCTTTTCCTTTCATTTTTTCAATATGCTGCAAAGCTTCTGAATTACTTAAGCGTTTTCTCTAAAGTCAGCACTTTGGCTGATGGAACACTATTCCTTTTTCAGATTTTCAGAAGACCAGTGGTTATTACTCCAATGGTCCCTGGTCATAGCTTGGACAATGGTAACAATCAATACTTATCCCCTTTTCTGTTGATTATAACAACAAACATTGTATAAATCTGCATAGTTAAAATAAATGCCACTGTTAATTCGTATTACTTTTTAGGTTTCTTGAAATCATTACGCTTGGTAGATTTGCTTTTCTCTTTATATTGCTCTATCAAACTCTTGAAACTATATATATATATATATATATATATACATATATATATATATATATATATATATATATATATACACACACACATATATATATATATATATATATATATATATATATATATGTACTTTTTTTTTTACAAAGCTTTAGCCCACAAGGTCCTTTAGAGCTTTATATTCAATCTGAACAATATGTTAGACAAAAAGCATCAAAACAAGAAATAAAATGGATAGGAAATAGTAAGAGGGGTAACTTAATGCGGGCAGAAAAGAGTTGCATACGCTTTACATTTTTAAATTAACAAAAGTGGATTATTCCTATGACAGCTAATGTTTGGTTTCTAGTGAATGGGTGATTTTTTTTTTTGAGTCAGCATTTCCAGTTAGAATATGTTATGAGCATTGAGTTTCTGGTTTCTTGTTGCTATTTGACAGTAGAGTGCCCACAGAAGGGTACAGGTGTCGAGCACAGAGACAGGGAAAGTTAGAATCTACCTTCGTAGGAATTTCCCAGGGATTCTTTTTAAGCCCTCACTCACCACCCTGGGTGGTGACATGCTTCATCATTGGGCCCACCGGGGCAAACCGAATGTCTCCCCGGTGTGCTGCAACGCCAGGTTACTGCGGAGCGGGGTTTATTTGTGACAGAATGTGAAAAAGTGTTAAAAAATACCGGCAGCACGTACCAAACAAAAAACTTTATTCCGTGGTTGGCTGGGTATTAGTTAAAAGGTATGTGATGGGAAATCTACCAACTATTGTGTTGGGTGTTTTCCCCTTAAGGTTTACAATGGGGTCAACATGTTTCTGCCCTTTAAGTGTACATGTGTTACTGGGCATTCGTCAGGACCATGTAAATGTGTACCTCGGCGGTGTAGACACGCTAAGGTCTACCCTGACCAGAGGACGTGAAAGTTAAAACACTGACTATGTGTCAAAAAAGAGGGTGCAAAAAGAACAAACCAAAAAAGAGGGTTCGAGCTAAAGTGTGCGAACCTGTGGTCTGTGAAAGATTGACAAACACACATGAAAAGACAATACGTAAAGGTTACTAAGTGGACTGGAGCGTCTTTTTGCTACAACTGTAAATGCGGCTCTGTGCTTGGACTAAGGATGTTAAGCGTGCCCACAGTGAATTTGTTAGTTGGTATGTTACCGTCCGGAATAGTGGAGGCCAGGTATGTAACAGGGCATACAGCTAATCAGCACAAAGACGGTCGCAACACATGCAGACGTACCATTCGTGCTAAGACGATCAATGCGCCCAGAAAATTGGGCTAGTGGTTATGTTGGACCCTAGTGGTTCAACCAGTGTCTACAGATTAAAAAAGATAAAAAATGGTAAAAAAGGCAAATTTCTCACTTGTGTGTTAAAAGATCCACACCTCATGGGTCTCGGGAGGGGGGTGGTGGCGACGATGGCACACCCTACAGAAGTGAAAGGGACACGTTGTTTAAGCGGTCTGTTCTGGGGATACTTAGCTTAATGTTAGGTAAGCCTGGATTCTTACGCCCGCAACGCCAAACACCCGCTTGGCACCTAGCGCTCTCCTCGAACCGGACCCCGTGGATGGGTGTTCGGTAAGAGAATGGCGTAGAAATACTCTCTCCTAGGTAAAGCGCGCGAAAATGGGCGTAGCTATTCGGGGAGGTGGGTGTGTCTAAGGGTGGGAGGTGCCCAATCAACAAGCTGTCCGAGAGCGAGTCTTGGAGTGCAAGCCCTCGTGTTGCTATGGTGACCATGTGGACGTGTGTCAGAAGGCCTGGTACGTCAGGCCACAGACATAAGTGTTGACATGGTTGGTTCGAATGTCTAACACGGGTCAGGTGTGGGTGAGCTCTGAGCACACGGAAACGGGGGAAAAAAAGGGGGGAGAAAAGGAAAGGGAAGAAACTCACGGACATGGAGAGGCCGAGCTGGTAGCATCATAACGGTCTATGAATACATACGTTTTGAACCATGACAGCTTATTTTTTCAGAACAGATGACCATGGGATCTGATCGTTTAATCCATTAATGTGGGTGCCCAACCTATAGACCCATCGTTGTTCTTTCTCGAAGAGAATGTTAGTTGTATTTCTCTCCGTGGTTACTTGCTCAATTATTGTCCATCTGAGGTCATTGGGCGTATGGTGTAGCCGCAAAAAGTGTTCGCTCATTTTTGTCACAGATTTATGACACCTGATGTTACTGCGATGCTCGCAAATTCTTTGTCTGATTTTGCGTGTTGTCATCCCGATGTATTTTTTGGAACAAGGACACGTTATCATATAAACGACGTTAGTCGAGTTACAATTTGTATGGTTCTTCTGAGTCCATGTTTTCCCCGGTTCGAGGGACAGTTCCTTGGTGTGCGTGGTGAGATGGCAGACACTGCAATTGGCACATGGGAAGTGCCCTGTGACGCGTGGCAGACCCCACGCCTCAGTGATGGATCTTGGACCGGAGGTGGAGGTATCGACCTTGGGGCGTGTATTAACCAGAGAGTCTTTAAGGCTAGTGCCTTTCTTAAAAGAGAACAATGGTTTTTCCCAGTTTCTTTTGTTGCTGTTTATGATTCTCCAGTGTTTGTTGACCGATTTCTTCATCGCGTCTGAGATGGTGCTGTATGTTGTTACGCACGTTAAGGGTATTTCAGTCTGAGCTCTGGCGTTATCCTCCAGCAGGGCCTCTCGTGGTTGGTTCCTGGCGCGTTTGTTACCTTTATCCAGGATCTTTTTTGGATAGCCCCGTTTTTGTAGTTTTTTTGTCAGGTCGGAGGCCTGAGATTTGTAGTCTTTGATGTCCGTGCAGTTTCTCCTTATACGGAGATATTGTCCATACGGCAGATTTTCTCTCAACGGTCTTGGATGAAAGCTAGAAAAGTCGAGGAGATTGTTTTTAGCCGTTGGTTTGTAGTGGGTAGTGGTTTTCAAGGTGGTCCCACTCACAGAAATGTTGACATCAAGGAATACCACTAGCTCTTTGCTGTAGTTGTTGGTAAACTTCAGATAAGGGTCTCTTGTGTTTATCCAGGTCAGGAAATTCTTTAGGATATCTTCATCACCTTTCCAGATTAAGAGTATATCATCAATATACCTTTTCCATAAGGTAATTGATGAGAGGAATGGGTTATCAGCTGGCAGAATATGTCTTTCCTCGAAGTCATAGACATACAGTCCGGCTATTGACGGAGCAAACGTACTGCCCATCGATGTTCCGGTACACTGTAGATAGAGCTCCCCTTGATATTCAAAATAGTTTTCTTTAAGTGCCATGGTGGCACATTGGACTAGGAAATCCTTGGGGGTTACATAATCCCATTCGATAGAATCAAGGGCTCTCTCCATGACTCTTAAGGTGTTGTCTTGAGGAATGCTCGTATAGAGACTTTCAATGTCTAGTGTGACTAGGATGATTGAATTTTCTGAAAAAGTCACTTGGCCCAGCAGTTGTAGGAGGTTCTTCGTGTCTTTCAGGTATGTTTTTGTATTCTGGACTAATGGTTTTAGGTAGAAATCGCAGAATGTCGAGAGGGGTTCGAGGACGGAACCGATTCCGGAGACAATAGGTCTTCCCGGTGGAGGATTGATGTTTTTGTGGGTTTTTGGTAACGTATAAAAATACGGAATAGTACTGCCACTGCCAGTGAGAAACGCTGCTTCATTTTTTGAAATCTGGCCATTCTCTTCTGCTTCTTTGACGAGATTTGAAATACGTTCTTTTAGTTCTGGTGTCGGATCTGCAGTTAACCGTTTGTAGTTGACTGTGTTGTCCAAAAGGGTGCGACAAGCTTTGTCATAATCAGTGGTATTTTGTATTACTAACCCTCCCCCTTTATCGGCTGGTTTTATAGTAATACTTTTGTCTTTTTTCAGTTGCTCAAGCGCTTGGAATTCTGCTCCAGAGAAATTTCGAAAAGTGGTCGGTAATGGTAGAGTTTCCATGTCATTAAAGACCGCCTGTTCAAAAGCTGTAATTTCTGCTGGGATGCTGTGTGGCGGTGGTACAAAGGTTGACTTTAGCCTGAAGTTGGTGTCATAGGGTGGAGGGTCAGTTTCAGTTGCTGTCCTGTTTTCAAAAAAAGCTTTGAGCTTGAGTTTGCGAAAGAACTCAGCTAACTCGCAATGGAGTTTAAACTTATCGGGTCTAGCGGTGGGGACAAAACCCAGACCTCTTTCTAAGACTCTCTCCTCTACTTGACTGAGAGGTCTGTCGGATAAGTTGGTAATTAGACTCCTTGACCACTGGTGCTCGGTGTCACTGTTTTGTTCCGAGTGTTGTCGGCCACTCGGTCCTCGGTTTGCCAGGTTACTCGTTGGTTCTGGTTGTTGTGGTTGTTGCCTCTTCTCCTTCCTCTTCCCCTCCCGCCTCTCTCTAAAAAAGGCGTCTGTTGTTGATGGTGTTGGGGGTAGTGGGGCTGCATGTAAGGGTTCCATCCCATTAGGGGAAATGGAGCATGATGTGGGAACATGAAAGGAGGTGGAGGGCCATTCCCTGGTGGTCCAAACTGTGCCCAACCGGGAGGCGGGTTATGAAAATTCGCCCTGCCCCTTCCACCTCTGCGTCCTTTCTGTTTATTTGAGTGGTTGCTTGAGTTGCTGCTGTTGGAGGAATCACTGTCTGTGTCAATTGATCTATTGGAATCCTTCCGAGGTGGTACGTACTCAGGTTCCGAGTAAGGGTACACAGTCTTAAACTCAAATTTTTTAAGGTCTTTTTGGAATTTCGTTATTTTAGACTGCATTAGAGATTCCTTATCTCTGGGCCCAATGATGAAGCATGTCACCTGGGTGGTGACATGCTTCATCATTGGGCCCACCGGGGCAAACCGAATGTCTCCCCGGTGTGCTGCAACGCCAGGTTACTGCGGAGCGGGGTTTATTTGTGACAGAATGTGAAAATGTACACATGTACACTTAAAGGGCAGAAACATGTTGACCCCATTGTAAACCTTAAGGGGAAAACACCCAACACAATAGTTGGTAGATTTCCCATCACATACCTTTTAACTAATACCCAGCCAACCACGGAATAAAGTTTTTTGTTTGGTACGTGCTGCCGGTATTTTTTAACACTTTTTCACATTCTGTCACAAATAAACCCCGCTCCGCAGTAACCTGGCGTTGCAGCACACCGGGGAGACATTCGGTTTGCCCCGGTGGGCCCAATGATGAAGCATGTCACCACCCAGGGTGGTGAGTGAGGGCTTAAAAAGAATCCCTGGGAAATTCCTACGAAGGTAGATTCTAACTTTCCCTGTCTCTGTGCTCGACACCTGTACCCTTCTGTGGGCACTCTTTTGTTGATTATTACTACTTCATGGGGGACCGAGAGTGTCCTTTCCCTCCCTCTCTCTCTCGTTGTTGTTATTGCTATTTGACAGTATTCTGGTGCTTCTTAGTTAAAGGGTTGGAGCACACTAAGAAGAGCTGTCTTTCGTCTGCTAATGTTATAAGTACAGAAGGAATTTTGTAGAAGGATTATAGATTCTAAAATTAAATAATCTCGATTCAATGATGAAGCCCTTTCTGCTGCGGTGTAATAGCTTGTGTTTATATAACATATTTTGCTTTTTTGTAGCACTGTCATAGCATTTTTGCAATGGACTGGGTAGTAATAGACAGCCTTCATTTTGGTAAAGTGGGCATCTCTGTTATATTTATATGTTATGTTTTTCATCACTTTATCATTACTCACATCTTTCACTCATTAGAATGTTGCTTTCTTATGATGCCTTAGAATTGGTTCATTTATCATAACAATCTCCTATCCCTGGGCCCTGCTGCCAATGCACAAGTTTCATTAATGCTAGCTAGCTATGTCACTTTTTACACAAGAAAGGGTGTTCGGGGGACTTCCAGAGACTATAAGTGACCCGTGCCTCCCCAGTCAGGCTCAATAATAACAATAAGCCTAAGAGTATTTTCCTTTCTTCTTTCCATCTGCTATTTTAGCCCAGCACTTGTGACACTAGGAATCGTTCATAACCGAGTTGGAGAAGTGCTCTCCGACTGTAAATTGCAGTTTCGCGCCTTGACGCCCTGTGGGCTATGTAGCGCAATATAAGTCGGGTTTCATTCATTCATTCATTTATCCAGCAGAAACTAGTAGGAGCTGCATGTCTCACTTAATGCTGTATCCTTTCTATTCAACTATTTCTATGCAGCTCTCATTTGTGACAATCAGCAAGGTTATTTTTTCGTAGCCTCTCTTGTCCTACATATGTCACTCCAGCCTTCCTTTGAGAAACATTTGCATGTGAATCTCTGTTCACAGATGTTTTGGATACAGTTTTGCATGCAAAAACTGGGGCCTCCTGGGCTCCTGTGTCACTTTAATAAAAATACAGTCAATTCCGGCTACCCTTAGGGCTTTATTTGGACTACGTGGTAGCTTTCCACGCTATCCAGAGTATATGAGGCCTTTCTTCACTGTAAATATGGCAGCCTGGGACATCCGCCTCTTTTTGCCAAATACTGCGCAAATAAGGCTTTTTGTCTGGAAAGGATTGCTGTTTCATGGACACAAATCAACCCCTGCTAGGTTTCAAAAACCAAAAGCGAGAAATACAATTTGATCACTTATGAGAATATGCATGTCACACCACTAAGAACTAAATAAAGACTAGGGTTTGTACCATTAACCTTGAAGAGCATGGCTGTCACAGCTTACCTGTGTATCCACCACACATTCCTTTTTCTTCCAGTTGAGGTATTTGGGGTCGGCCTCCCAGTTTCTGCTTTGTTTTTTCATTGTTTGACTTTCCATTTGATGGGTGTCCCAATCTACTTCTCTCCTGCCTTTGCCCTTTTCTTAACTACCTGAATTTAAGAAATGTTGTTCATACCAGGGCACCTTCTCTGAAGATGACCCACAAGTTTTGCCTTTGAAGTATGTACGCATATAGGGATAATTGGATAGAACAAACCTCACCACAAAGCAACAATAGGTCTTGTCCATCTCTGAATCAATACTTATTTTGAGCCTGTACTTGCAAGTGCTCAGTACCTGCACTCAATTCTCAACACCAGCACCTATGACAGTTCATCACATGGTGGCGTTGTAGGTCAATGTTCGAAATATGCACATCAGCAGAGAGTTCAACCATTAAATGTATATTAAGAATAAACAATACTAGTGCATCCAGGCCATTTTTGCAGCATTGGGTGGCATGGAATAGTCAAAAAGGTTGTACTTGTAGGAGTGTGATTATTAGAATCTGTGTTGGTCTTGGCATTTGGCAGCAATAGCCGCAGCAGTGGGGATTGCAACCTGCAGCGGCCTCTTGAGAAATTCTTGGGCCCTGGCGCTTATGTTTTTGACAAATTAGTCACTGCTCTGTACACACACGTACTCCTTAGTCCCTGATTAATACTCCTGTATTGTTTTTATTGCCTTGCAACAGAAACCGTGCCTTTTTGGGTGAGAGAATGCCTGCACATGGTTCACTTCCTATTGGACAATGCCTAGTGCTACTGGTTCTGTATTATCCACTGAAGGTGCAGTGTGGCTATCTGTGGCGAATCACATCAGTCTCCTGTCATCTTCAACCTTGACAAGGAGCCTCTTAGGGTTCTACTCACAAAAACACCAATATTCACCAATATGCAGATGATGCACAACTATTTTTGAAAGTTTACTCTGCTCAAGATAACCAATGCTTCAAACACTGCCTGCATCTAATCCTAACCTAGATGTCCAAAACCTACCTGATGCTTAACCACTTGTATGCTAACGGGAAGGCTTCTCATATAATGAGATTTCGATTGAAATGAATGGGCAGTGCATGACAAGTTACCCTTGTCATTAGCATCCAAGTGGTTAATCCCACAAAAAGAACATTTCTACAATTCAGCGAGAACAACAAGCAACAGCTAGTCCAAACCTGGTTCAGCAGCATAAACTTGGAAGGATGTGAACTTCAATTTACACCTGGTTTGATTCATCCTGAAAACACAACTCATCCTCAAAGAACACATTGCCAACTACACTAATACGGCCTGAAACCAGCTGGCTTTACTTAAGAAAATAAAACTATTCCTCCCAGTATGTTACTTCAGTACGGCTGTCTAAGCCTTCTTACTCTTTCAGCTACGATAGGGGCAAAACCTGGCTCCACGGCCACCCAGAGGCCACAACAAACCCATTAAGGGAATCCTACAGGTTATAGCATGCCTCATTAAGGGTCTAACGAAGTATGTCTATGTCACCTTCTACCGTGATATACCATCACTGGCTCTCCTTGCTGGCCTGCACCATCTTCAACTGCATCATTTGCAAAGCCATCACAACTGGCACCCCTGTCTACCTGCCTGAACAAACTCACCATGTTTGAAAACTCTCAGTACACCTGCAGCCTGGACACCAGCAAAGAAAAAGTACAAAGAAATAGCCGTCTGCATCTACGCACCCAAGAACTGGAGCAATATCCTTATAACCATAAAGAAAGCCGGAGCCCTCCTCCAATTTCGGAAAGAGAAGAAGATTCACCTCTTAAAAGGACTCTATATCAGGGCGCATTAACGGTCTACTAACCAACTGCCACTTCTATGAAAGGTTGACTGTTCTCGACCTTTTGTGCTTGGCAAACTCCCCTCTCCAAACAACATGTTGGAGTTGAAGGCAGTATCTTTAGCTCTGAGTAACCTCCCCGTCGCTTGTGTAGAGCAAAGAGGCATTGTTACTTAAGATCTGCACCTCACTCATTTTTTTTTTAACTCAACCCCCAGTGGAGCTCGTAATTGCGCCAGCTCTACAACTTGGCAATCGAACAATAAATTGGCACAACCTCAGAACATGTTGCTGTCACCGTCCATCTGGTGAAAACAACCCCTACTCAAGAGGACTTTCTTATGGCCAACAAAGGCAGGGCTGAACAACTGTTTTATCTCTCTCCTTGTACTGCTTAAGGGACTCTCCCAGTGGACCTCTTTTGTACCCGGACACCACTGCCAGTGTGCTCTATTCTCCTCTGTGCTTTGGAGCATGGAGTACATTCATTCTGAACTGATCGGGGCTAGTAACTTATGCCTTTCCACCTCTTCCCTTGATTCTCAAGGTGATTACCAAGAAGTTTGTCAAATTAAGAAGAGTCTCGAGGGTGCGCATTGATGCTGATAGCCCCCTCTGCAGCCCAGCTGGGTTTGGTTCGACAATTGCCACGCGACTCATCAGGGCTGGGGAAGATACAAAATATGTACAGTAGAACATCTGACATGATGTATAGTTTTACAGTGTACATATGTAGCATCCATTCATTTGTGCAGTCCAAAACGTAAGTGTGCACCCGGTGCATCGACCGTCCAGTTTGTTATTCGGATCCTTAGCCAAGGATTCCTATTTCACACCCATCTGTTCTTGCATGCATAGAGGAGATGTGAAGAAACATGTCTATTGACTCGCAAGTATAGTTAAGAACACCCATGAAAAAGTAAACGTAATAAAGTGACGAGGTGTATAGGAGTGTCCGGCAATTCATACAGGTGGTCATTCCGTGTCTACAAGTGCCCAAAGTGCACATGCTGTGAGTCGAAGATTATAAAGAGAAAAGCTAGCAAACCTGCTACGTGTGTGTAGTCGATTCTAGGGTCTGTTTAAAAAAATTGAATAAAAGCCACAAAAAATTAGGAAATGCAGTGTTATTTGCCCTGCTCTCCCATCCTAGGGGCAAAGTGTTAGATCAAGAGTTCTTTAAAAACCCAGAGGGAAGCACAGTAGGTATTTGATTACTTCGACCCTATATTGGAACAATAAACTGCACCCCCAGCTACCTATTTGTCCAAACAGATATCTTGTAACTGGGTTATCTGTTCTCATCTTGAA
Source organism: Lissotriton vulgaris (assembly GCF_964263255.1). Taxonomy (NCBI): domain Eukaryota; kingdom Metazoa; phylum Chordata; class Amphibia; order Caudata; family Salamandridae; genus Lissotriton; species Lissotriton vulgaris. The sequence continues at coordinate 732,431,046 of NC_141691.1, read as the reverse complement.
ATAGGCTACCACAGTTGACTTCCCCGTCTGCCTAATCATTCTTTCAGTGTGAGCGAAGTCATACAAAAGCTTGCTGAAGATGGGGGGCGTGGCTAGCAAGCCACCATGGCGGACGGAGTTTGCTAGTGCTCCGGTGACGCTGGGAGAATTAATATCCTGATATCCACGCCAAGGGGCCGCTTTCACCCGAAAACGGCTATATCCTGAAGTCAAGACCCCCCACCTGCTCCGCTGACTGTCCTGGAGGTCTGGCGACTGGAGATCCGAAGATACGCCGTGGTCTGCATCGGGGGCCTCACATCGCGCTGCAGGCCGGGGCCTCGAGTAGAGAGGGTGCCCGGACAACGGAGACCGGGTGGCGGCGGTGTGCCGGACCCTCCGGGGCCAGAGGCGGCCCCCCGCGACAGTGACCTTGCCCCTGCGTGTGCCCGGGAATACGGACGGTGCCTTGGGGACCCTGGTGCCGGGAGGAGTGCGGAGACGGAGGACGGCCCTGCGCTTGGGGCTGGGGCTCCGGAGCGCGGGCGCTGGGGACTGACTGCTCCTGCCGCTGGCAGCGCCTATCTGCTGAGGGGCACGCCCGCAGGGATTAACGGTGAGGAGCCCGGAGGAGAGAGGAGGGGACTCCTGAGGCCTTGCGCTGGGCGAGGGGCCGGGGGCTCTAGTGCAGATGCTGCCCTGAGTCTCGGAGAGGGTGGACTGAGTCGGGCAGGGATTCATGGCCCCGGGACCGGATCCTGTTACGGAGCCCTGATTGATCGGCTGACCAGCGGCGGGGCTGAGGTGGTGCGGGACCTGCCTTTGCGTGATGGGACGGAGCCTGGGGCGCTGATGAGACCTGGATGACACAGTGGATGCCACCAGAGCGCCAATAATGGTACACCACCGGCCGGCCCTCTTAGATCTGCCCCTCGTATATTCATAATCAGGAATCTAGGAGTGGCGGCGCCCATTTGACCCTACTGCCGCCCCTGGACCGCCGGAATTAGATTGGTGGAGGGAGAGTCATAACGCCTGAGGGTGGTTGCCACTGCGGCAGACCTCGACGCCATTATAGTCTGGGCGGGGTGAGAGGCAGCCCTCCCCCGCGGACTCACTGAGAACTTTCAGCAACTGCCCCCGGGTGTGAGTGCTGGGAGGGGCCAGCGGGGAGACTACCAGGGCATAGAACGCACATTGGGCGGCTGAAACTCGCCCTGTGACGCACCCCTGCCGCCAACCGGACATCCGTCGTCCACCATGGTGCGCAAAGGCGTGAAGAATGCGGAGGGCAAGGAGGGAACGATCACGGGTCCCAATCTGGACGCGGACCCCGGGGGCTCTGCGCCGCTGACTCTGACCTCCACCATCTCGGAGAGCCAGCAAGGCGACAAGCTGGACCTTATCCTTAAAGAGATCAGGGACTCCAGGGCTGTGATGGAGACGCAGATGGGCGCCCTCACCACTAACCTTTCCTTGCTTAAGGCGGATCATGAGAAACTAGCGGACAAGGTCAAAGATCAAGGACTGGCGATAGCTGAAATTGCCCCGGCAGTAGCGGAACATACGAACTCCATCCAACTGCTCCAACATCAAGTAAAAACCCTGATGGAACGCGTGGAGGATGCGGAAGGGCGCAATCGGCGCAATAACATCCGCGTTATTGGCCTGCCGGAAAGAAGCGAGGGGGACCCGCCCGGCGGAGTTCATGGAACAACGGTTTCGCGATAACGTTGCCCCTGAGGGTCTATCACCGTTCTTCTGTGTAGAGAGGGCTCACAGGATCCCAACTGGCCAACCAAAACCGGGACAATCACCGCGGCCGCTTATTGTCAAAATCCTAAATTACCGGGACAGAGACATGCTGCTAAGCCAGGCCAGAATAAAATCGGTCATACAGTGGGAGAACAAACGGATATCACTGTACCCGGACTACACCACTCACGTGCAGAAACAACGGTCCTCTTACTATGAGGTGAAACAGAGACTCCAGAAGGCAAAACTGCGCTACACCTTATTGTTCCCTGCGCGTCTGAAGGTGATCCACGACAAAAAAACTCATTTCTTTGAAAACCCCACCGACGTGGAGGAATGGATGGAAGTGATGGAGATTGAGGAACGTCTGGACCCGACGCAGGACTCTACAGACAGCGGGCCCAAAGAAAATTCGACTCAGGAGGAGAACAGGAAAGGCGCCCGACGCAATCACCCAAAACAACGCAAACCGACCGCCCACCAACAGAAGCAGGGCCAAGATGATGCAGTGGCAGCGGTGGGCTCCTTCAGAGACGACGGAGAGACAATTAACATGGACACTGAGGATAGCACAATACAATCGGACTCGGACAACAGTATGGTCCTGTTCCCGACTGTGACACCTAGAGCCGCGGATGACCTTATAGACAATGCCCAAGAGTAATACCTCTTTTGGACCAGACCTGAAGCTTGAATACAACCTGATATCCTTTTCTGTATGAACTAGGGGGGCGGCGGGGGTGTGGGAGCGGGAGAAATATGTTTGCTTGGAATATATGTGTGGTCCTTATTTTGCTGGCGAATACCAGGTAGCCTGGACTCAGGGGGGGAAAGAGACTTATGTGCGGGGCTCGTGGGATGAGACTCACGCACCTCCTGTGCTCCTACGACATACGGCTGCAGCTTGTTTACTGTATCAGTAAAGGGCCACCCTTGTTCCCCCCCTCCCCTCCCCCTTCCCTCTGTTTCCCCCCCCCTCCATAAGACGTGGCTACATATACCGAACACTTTCCGAGAGAACTCTCCCGGCGGCGCCGTTGAGCCGGCGGATGGACAGAGTATGGCTCTATGGACACGGCAAGTGCTTGGCCGACCCCCCACTAGCGTATGCAACGTTACCTGTTTACTTACGTTTCACAGTTCATGGTTCGGCACAGCAAGGTTCAGAGGCTGCGCCTCCACAGTTGGGGTTTGGGATAGGGTGGGTATTGTCTCCTGGTTGACAATGAAGAATCGCTCGCTAAGACATATGGGAACACTCCTTGCGACACCTACAAAGGGTTATGGCTGACGTACAAGGAAAGTATAGGCTGGTCACCTGGAATGTGAGAGGGCTGGGGGCGGTGCAGAAGAGACACAGAGTACATGCTTTCCTGCTTAGACAAAAGGCACATATAGTGTTCCTACAGGAGTCACACATGACACACTCCGAGGCACTCCTGCTACGGAAGAAATGGAGGGGTACCATATTCTCTACAACATACTCTGCCTTCTCCAGAGGGGCCACGATATGGGTGCGCCACGGCACTCCGTTTGTGGAACTGGAAAGACGAACTGACGACCAAGGACGTTATGTACTGGTGAGGGGCACCCTGGACGGGGAGGTGGTAGTCTTGGGCAGCATTTATGCCCTGAATTTTGATCAAGATAGGTTCCTTGCTGCAGTGGGCCAGACGTTGGCGGACTGGGTAGACGTCCCCTGGATTCTGGGAGGTGACTGGAACATGATCTTAGACGTAGCCCATGATAGATCACACCCCCCCTCCAGGCGGCAGGAATACATAAACTATCGGAATCGTTTGGGACATGGCTCCAGGGCTGGCGGTTGGGCGACATCTGGCGCGTACTGCACCCAACACACAAAGAATACTCATGCTACTCCCCTGTGCACAACCTACATACCAGATTAGATAGGTTTGTATGCTCCACCTCTGTCACGGCTAGATGCGCCACATCGGAGTACCTTGCTAAAACATTTTCAGACCATCGGCCGCTAGTGCTGGACCTGCACTGGGGTAAGGTGCCCTCACCCGTCCCTACCTGGAGACTTAACCCCACGCTGCTTGAGGATGGCCCGTTTCGATCACATATAGCTGACACCTTAACTACTTACTTCGATACGAATTGGGACTCCGCGTCCTCGAATCTGATTGTGTGGGATGCAATGAAAGCTGTAATACGGGGGGCGGCTATAGGCCGACTAGTGGGAGCCAGACAGGAGATCCATGGTAATTTGTGCGAGGTGGAAAAGCGCTGTGTGACCTTGAAAATGCGGCAGGGCAGGACCCTGACCGAAAAGCTGACCTGCAACAGTGTAATATCGAACATGCTGAACTGCTGGAAACCCTGAGAGTGATGGACTATGGGGCCTACCTGAAACGCCAACAGGCAGAGGCGGACAGATCCGGTGCTCTGCTAGCCCGGTTGGTTCGGGATGCCCCAGAGAGCCCTACTATAACAACTACCCGGAACGCAGAGGGTGAGCAGGTGCACACACAACTAGGAATTAACGCTGTCTTTAAGGCTCACCTGGAGAACCTCTATGCTCCCCCCTCTGTAGATGCCGAGGACGAAATGACGGAATTCCTGGGAGAGCTAACGCTCCCAGTGCTGGCCCCGGAAATCCAGACGGCCCTAGCCGGGCCTATAACACAGCACGAAATAAAGATAGCAATCCACACCCTTAACCGAGGCAAGACCCCGGGCATGGATGGCCTGCCAGGAGAATTCTATCAAACATATGCTGATGTGCTGGCTCCCGTACTAGAGAAAATATACCACACTGCTTACGAGGTGGGCCATCTACCGGCTACCACCATGCAGGCCTTGGTGATTTCAATCCCGAAACCTGGTAGGGACACTCAAGACGTAGGTAACTACAGGCCCCTCTCCATGCTCTCCACGGAGTATAAGATCCTCAGTAAGGCTATTGCCATGCGGATCCAACACCACCTCCCTGGCCTGATCCATACAGACCAATGTGGCTTCCTCCCAGAGAGGAGCACCTTCCAGAATTCGAGACGACTCCACGCCCTCATGACAACCACCCCTCACACCTTACCACACGCTGGCTGTTTGGCCCTAGATCTCCGCCAAGCGTTTGATTCCCTGACGTGGAACTTCATGTTCGAAGTCCTGCATCGCTTTGGTTTCCCGGAGGCCCTTATAAAATGGATCCGCTTATTGTACACTGGTCCGACGGCTAGGGCACTCATGGAAAGAAACACATCAGACAGTTATGGAGTCCATAGGGGCACCCGACAGGGCTGCCCACTGTCACCATTACTGTTTGTGCTGACGCTGGAACCCCTGGCTATTGCACTTCGCAATAGAGCCGAGGAGGAGGGCATACCGGTGGAAGGCACCGACCACATGATCTCTATATATGCCGACGACATCTTGGTGTTTCTCCGGAACCTGCGAGGTGACCACTCGCTCCTGGCGACTGTCTTCAAAGGCTTTGAGACCATCTCTGGGTTGGCTATAAACCCGGGAAAGTCCCTAGGTTTCTATTTCCGAGATGGACAACAGCCCCCCCACATATGGTTTGGTACCTATGACATCCCAGTGGCACCGACCACGTTTAAATATCTCGGAATTCAGGTATACCGGGACCCTGAGGCCCAAATTGACGGTAATATCCGTAAGGCCATCACAGGCCTACGAGGTAGCATAGCCTTCTGGACGTCCCTACCCCTGTCGGTAATGGGGCGAGTGGCAGTCTTGAAGATGGTCCTGCTCCCCCGCATACTGTATTATTTCGTAAACCTGCCGGTCCTGCTCCCGCGACACATCTTCACCACACTAAATACGTTGCTGATCAACCTCGTATGGGGCTCAGGGAGACGGCGAATCAGCCTTAACAAATTGCAACTGAACACCAGACAGGGAGGCCTAGGTGTACCGGACCTACAAAGTTACTACTACGCCAGCCAACTCCAATGGTTGACCCGATGGGTGGCGGGCAGGGGTTTACATGAGATCGCTTACACGACGGACAAAGTAGCACGTGGTGAATTACACTCCCTCCTCTTGCCCAATGCTAGGATTCCCAGGGACTGCCACCCCCTCCTGCATGTGGCTCTGACTTGTTGGAAGAAAGCACTGTCATACACGGCTGGGACCACTCCGTACGCAGACAATATACCCCTACTAGGGCTCCCGACACCACAGGGGACCCTGACACAACGCAGACTTCGGCCCTGGACGGAGACCGGGGTGGACAGAGTGGGAGACCTGTTCGGTGACGACACCATACTGGATCACGCGTCGTTTGTGCACGCCACGGGAGCGCCTTCACGCTTATACCTATTACACGCCTCGGTGACACACTACGTGCGGCGAGCTTGGGCCCCACAACATATGAAACCGGAACAACATGAGTTAGTGCACCTCCTACACTATATGGGCACGGGGGGGACACCTGGTGAGATGGCTGTATGTCGGTATCAGAGAACATGTGCCGTCACCGATCATTACACTTAGGGAGACCTGGACTGCTGACTCGGGAGAACACATAACGGACGGGGAGTGGAAGATTATTCTAGGCCATCATAGAAGGGTGTCTAGGAATGTTAAGTTTGAGTTCATACAGGCCATGATCCTCCATAGAGCTTACCTTACGCCCCAGAGACTTCATAGGATGTTCCCTGCCACTGCACACTGCTGCCCGAGATGTCAACAAGATGAGGCACATATTCTTCATATGCTATGGACATGCCCGAAGCTACATACTTACTGGGGGACGATCAAACACGCGCTACACTCCATAACAACACTTCGGATCCCTGAGGGGGCATTACCCTGTCTAATAGGGAACAGAAAACGGCCCAAAACATGCAAGGCACAATTGAAATTTACGGACCTGGCACTCGTGTTGGCGATCAGGGTGCTCACTATGAGATGGAAATCGCCCAGGTCCCCGCAGATAGAAATGTGGCGAGGCGACTTGCTGAAATGGGGCAAAGCCGAATCCACGGCGCTGCGGGAAGAGGAGGGCAAGGGCCTTCGCAAATACCCTATAGCGCAGGACTGGGACTTAATGTTGATTGAACTAGAAGAGATAGACCTGGACAGTCCGGAAGACCCGGTGGGGTGAGCACACACATCTTGCAGGGGGCGGCTGAGACTCACGGGCACCAATGCCACTCACAGGAGTTAGACCGGGCCTGGAGCCTTTACCAAATTCCAGATACACTAAGACACCTTGGCCCGAAATGTAGAGTGTACAAGAAAGAACGACCAGGAGACAGGGGGTGGGCGGGAGGGGAGGGGGTGCAGTTGGGGATTAGTACTTATGTAAGTCATGATTATGATAATTATAGATCATACATGGGAAACATTCAGGGACAGACATGATAATTGAATCATGATTGATATGTTATACTCCCAAACGTTTATAGTTAAGAAAATGGAAAAGACTGATGTGTGATATGATGAGAAATGGTACAGAAATGTATAATATCCTGTAACAGTCACGAATAAAGAGTTTAAAAAAAAAAAAAAAAAAAAGCTTGCTGAAGATGTTTTTTCCTAATACAACTGGAGTCCGTAAATACATGCTGATCGCCAAGTTTGCGAAGACTTGCCTCAACTCCTGCAAACCAGGGGATTGTGAGACTTTTATCGCAGCTGAGACAATCTTAAAAGTCTCTTGTAAGACTTGCCCCCTCTTTTTTCCACACTACTGACCATAGTAAGGGGGGGGGGGGGGGGGGTTGGGCTTCAATAAAATCTTTATATATGAAAGGCCCAGTTAATTGTGGCAAGTTGATGGGATGATGAGATGGGACTGCTAAGACTTTTCTGCCCCAGATCTCTGCACCATAGGTCATTGTCAGGACAGACTACATCTTGTAAATTTGCAGCAAGGGTATAAGAGCTCCCCCTCACCTAGGTTGGGGTATACTGAAACATGTGCCAATAGTCTTAATCCTTTTAGCTCTGCAGTGCGTATGGTGCGTTGACCACGAACCTGTAACATCAAAATTAAGTCCTAAGTAAGGAAAAGTGCTAGTGCATTTTAATTTGTTCTCCCCAATGGCAAGAGTGAACAACTGACATTTACTGGGTTCGCAAGAGATGATCTAAGATTTTGTATTATTTGTATGCATATCTAAATCGCCCATGAAGTCCACACACCCATGTATTAGGAGACACACAGCTCTTGGAGTGCGCACCATCAACACTGCATCATCTGCATACAGGAGCAAAGGAAGGGGATAGCCTTTGACTTTTGGGACGTCAGGAGCAGGCCCGGACTGGCCGTTGCGGCCAATCCCCCGGTGGGCTGCATGGATGGGGGCCGGTTTTGGGCCTCTGGGGGCCGTTTTTGTTACAGGGCCAAAACGGCCCTGTAACAAAATCGGCCGAAAACCAGCCCTGGAAAAGAGCGCGGTCGCACCCCCACGCACCCTCAGGAAGGGGGGCGAGATCTTTGCCAGGGCCGGTTTTGGTTCCTAGTCCGGCCCTGGTCAGGAGTAATAGTATTTAGGCTGGGGCGGAGATTATTAATACATGAGATAAATAAAAGCAAGGCTAAAACACACTCCTGTCTTACTCCTGGAAAGACTCCTAGATCATTAGACACCTCCCCGTGAATGTTGAGTCTAACTCGTGCCTACATGTCTCTGTGCAAGTATGCTAAAAAGTGCACCAGTGCCTAATCCATCCCACACGAAAGAAGGTTCTGCAGACTGAAAAGCTACAAAAAGATGTCAAAGGTTTCGCCACTTGACCCTGGGGAAGGATTGAAATGCTCTCAGCCTGCCTATGGACCATGTTGGATGTCATTTTCAAGTAACCTTTGATTCTCTCGTATGCAACTGCAAGCATTTCCTCATCTGGCAAGCTGATGCTCAGGGTTCCAAGCATTTTCTATAAAGCTTTGATGGCCATTGAGTAGTTTTTAATAATGGTGTCTGCCGCATTTGCAGAAAGGAGGAATGTGATGCACGACTAGACACATGTTCTACAGTATGGATATTTTTAGAGTCAGGTGATTTGTTGACTAATTCCTTGTGTGAGTGAACATATGGTGTCAGTAAAAAACTAACTGCACATATTAATAGTTTATTTCCAAAGGCAGTCATTAGGGGTACTTTATATGTCAGTATGTGTATTCCCTCTCAAATGCACTTTCCCTGTTGTCCCAGTAACTCAACATCTCATCCATCATTATGGATCCTTTACCCCTCGTTAAATATGAGGAGTCCTCGCACGCTAAAGAGTGAAGTGTTCTGCAAGAGACACTGCTTCTTTTCATTGACCTGTTAACAGAGCATACGGCCACATGATCAATCTAGGATTTTGCATTTCCTAAATATCCAAAATTAAGGAATCGCTATTTAGGAATTGCAAAATCCTATGCATCAAGAAATCCTAATTTTTTTTAGGATTTCTTAAATTTCGGAATTTGCGATTCCTTAATTGCGAATCGCAATTAAGGAATGGCATTACATTGATTCCTATGGGCCTAGAGGCCCATAGGAATCAATGCCGTTTTGCATTTCTTTTTTTAGGAAATCGCAATTTGTTGATGCATTGCAAGGGTGCAGAGGGGGGTCCAAAGGACCCCCCCCCCCGCACCCCTGGAATGTATTTTAAAGTGCATGTTTCACACACACATGTCCTAAGGACATGTGTGTCTGTAACATGACACTTTTCAAAATGCATTTTTGTGCTTTTTGAAAAAATTTCGCAAATTAACACTAGGGTCAACCTGGTGTTAATTTGCACTTCCTACTTCAAAATTCGCATTTAAAAAAAAAATGATGCATTGCATTTAAGGAATCGCACAAATGCGATTCCTTAAATGCATTCTCATTTTTAGGAAATGCAAAAAAATACGATTTTTGAAAAAATGTTTCATGCATCCCAAAAACGTATTTAGGAAGCGCAAACGGCCGAATTTACCGATTCGCACCGTTAGCACTTCCTAAATAGGTTGATGCATGTGGGGGATAGTGTATTAGGCAATTCTCCATCAAGTCCTGCACTGGGAATGGTGCTAATTCTTTTCTCCGCAAAGAAATAAGAAACCGACATGCATGTCTTAGTAAAGCTAGCAAGCTGAGAGGAGAGGGGCATGTTTGAGAGAGGTTTCCTTGAAGTTTCTGTCTACTGACTATCCAGATCACAGTATGCAATTTTTGAGACTACCCACTCAAGACCAGAAGGATAAAAGCGGCCAGGTTGAGCTGTGTGGAATCTGAGGAGGAGGTCAATGACAGACCAAGAAAAGAAACAGAAAAGCCCTTGACATAAGGGAAGGGGTACCCTGAAAGGTGCTACTGAATGTAGTTTCTGTACTGTCTCTTATTCTTCCTTGTTGTCGGTGTATTTCAATTTATAAGATACATGTACAGTGTTAACCTAGCTGTGCACCAATGGAGACCTACCTGCACATGGTATCATGGAGTACAATTCTCCTTCCCCTGGAACTGAGAACCAAAAGTCATTCATCGTGATGACGTCAGCTGAAGCGTTCAGAGTTCGAGTTTACTCTGCTATCGAACACTCCATAGGAGTCGATGTGTTTCCTTGCTCTCTTCCACAGCTTTTTTACACCCATGCATGCTCTCTTTTAACTCATCCCATGCCCCTGCCCTGTGTTACATTACATTTAGTTGTTTATTATTCAAAGGCCTGGCTGCTGAAAAGTGTTGCTAGGCTGGCCGCTTCTTTTTTTGAGCTTTGCCCGCACATAGTTTTTATCTTTTACACATTTAATAACCACCCTAACACGACCTCCTGCCATGTTACAGCAGTAAAGAAAATGCCCACTGTGCTTCATGATGCATCCACACTTATACGTCCCATTTCAGGGGCCATCTTGGAATAGGTTTTCTTAACATTAACATGAAGCACTGGTAAAGCTAATAACTTTACTTTTTAGAACTAAGATATATTGATTTTGCCCATGCTTGTGGAAATAGTCTCCCTTAACCTGATTTCCAACAAAATATTTCTAACTGGTAATTTTAATCTCTGGACAGTCGATCCTACCCTAGTTGGTGTAAAGTTATCCAGCTTTCAATTAGAGATATATTTCACTTAGGTTCAATCAACATGAGCCTGGGAAGACAGAATCTTCATAACAAATTGCAAGAAGGATTTTCAAACGGTGGACAAAGCAAAATAACCAACCTGACCAAAGGCTTAACTCTGAAGACATAGCAGTCCATATGACTGTAGTAATTTCTGGGTGACTGAAAAGCACAATCATGTTTTTGCCTCATCCAAAGGCCTCTCTGCATGAAGGAAACATTTGCTTCTCGTGAGACTACTAAAGGTTCGGAGCAGTTACATGAGCACTCTATATATCTTTATCCAGTGTTACCATCAGAGCAGTTCTAATCAAGCAGATAAGACGACCATAGGGTTTTACATCAAGCAACAGGGGTAGAACAATCAATCAATCAATCAAGCATAGCATTTATAAAGTGCACTACTTACCGGTGAGGGTCTCAAGGTGCTTGCTGGGGGAGAGGGGAGGGGGGTGCTGCTACTGTTCGAAGAGCCATGTCTTGAGAAGTCTCCTGACGGTTAGGAGGTCTTCGGTCTGCCGCGCATGGGGAGGGTGTTCCATGACTTGGCGGCGAGGTGGGAGAATGATCTGCCGCCGACGGTCACTTTTCCGATGCAAGGGGCGGGGTCGAGGGGGCGGTCTGCGGAGCGTAGCTGGCGGGTGGGAGTGTAGAGGCTGAGTCGGTTGTTGAGGTACGCTGGTCCGGTGTTGTGGAGTGCCTTGTGTGCGTGGGAGAGGAGTTTGAAGGTTGTCCTCTTGTTGATGGGGAGTCAGTGCAGGTCTCTCAACATTTTCAGGTCTTTCAGAACATTGTCTATTAGTCTTTTGGGAGAGGCACTACATCTTGTGACATGTGCTGCCACAATAAAGTGACTACTACAGAGCACCTTAGCAATGAAAAGGCACTTTACTTAAGAAGAACGTTGAAAGACTCCCACAAATGGGAGCAGGGTCAAGAAAGGTCAAACTCCTAACTCTCCTTGGAATAAACCAACTCTAAATGGCCTGCTTTGTCTCCAGGAGTGATATATTGGGGAGGTATTTTTGATCAGCTGGAATGAAGAATGTTACTCTGTCTTTCTTCCCTTCTCTCATAGCTTAATTGAAGACCTCACAATGCCACAAAAGTAGTACTCATGTGATTCTGCCTTGCACCTCAGAGTTAAAAGTTTGGTACCTTACTAATGGTTCAGAACAATGAGGCAGGGTGAGTTCTACCAGCAAAACATTCTATAGAAATTCGAAGAAATTGTATGTCTGATGCCAAAGGGGCTTAGAAAAATTAAGAATTAATAGGTGCATATTACCAAGATTTACTGAAAATTATCTGCTCGACAATAGAATATTTAAAAAAATCAAGCAAAGTAAAAGTAGAGATAAGTGGTTTACGTTTATTCACTGTAGTGTCTCTTTTGCTGGTAGTCCACAGCCTACCCCCTCGCTCGAGATGAGCCAACTACCGTCCTGGTCTCATGTTTGTGTGCTCACTCATAGAGGGAGAGAAAAAGACTGAAGTTGGAGGGCATATAAGTGGGCAGTGCATGTTGAGCCCATTTGGCCCCTCTCTAAAAACGTGCGCAGTCAGTGCCCTGGTACTATGCAGAGACTGGAATCCTAACAAAGGATCAAGTTAAATATCTTATGTAACGTAAAATACAGAATAACAATACAAAAGAATTAACAAAAAAATAACGAAAAAGGAATAAAGAGCAAAATATGACAACATTCTAACAAGTGATACCCCTACACAAATTTAAAAAAGTATACAACATTCTAATAAGACAATGATAATGGCAACAATAGAACAACAATGGCGCTCAATGAGTTACACAAACAACTGTAAAGACAATACACTATGTAAACATAAAAAGTGGCTGAGGAAAGTTACATATATGTAGTTTGCACATGACAAAAACAAAACTTAGCAAAGAATGTGTCCTCTTTAATCAAGGCTACATGTAGGCGTCGACGGGGTTTCGACCACATTGAAGTATGGTGGTCATGATCAGGACAGACAATATTGAATAACAGAGCGTCCAATAGAAAATTCTGGTAATAAAATCTATTACTAACGAGCCCAAAGCACAGAAATAAGTGGGCTCCACTTGCTACAAAACGAATGACAAAGCGCCTTATTCACTCAAATTAATAGCGATTAAAAGCTCTGTATAAATCAGGATAGTGGTCACGTATTAGTTAACTGGCCCCCAAGTCAAGCAAGGTTGCTCCGACTGCGAGCAAGTATATGCGGCGGGCCAAACATTAATTAAACTGTCCCACCAGTCAAGCCAAGCTGCTCTAACTAGGAGCCAATCTACATAGAGTAACACCCCGCTGGTACAGTGTAATTAATTGCAAGTTAAACCTCATGGGGAATCACTGTGTGGACATGGTTTTACTGTATGCAAAAACAGCGCAACAGTCTGGAATCCTTCGGGTTTTCTGGTCCCATTTACCACCTACTCTGAATAGGTGGAAAATGGGAGCAGGGGCTTTTGTACGGGGTCTAGGCTGGAAGAGGGTAGCAAGAGTAGAGCATTTAATTGGAAGAAGTATCTTGGCTGGGAGTAGCATTTAATACGCCCCCATTGCCACTGAAAGAGGTTGTGTCAAGCGGGGGACGAGTCTTGGAGCTACTGCAGCAGAAAACTAAATCGATTTTACCCAAAAGATTTCCAGCCAGTGTTCGGAGTTCTGACTCCTGGGAAAAGTGGGTGTAAAACCCCCAAGCCATTCATGATTGGGCAGGAGCAGAATTTGTTACCAGAATTCCGTTCCACCGAACTCATAATGAGGCCATTAGTATGAATCTACATTTATCAGTATCCCAACACACAATGATACTTGTGAGACAGTTATTTTGATATTTAAGGGTGTTTTTGGTGATTGTAATGCTCTGCTTTACTATAGATTTCTGCACACACTAATATAATGTACATGACGTAAATACAGACTGGGTAGGACTGGTACATAAGTGTATTTCTTCATATAGTAAGTATCTTTATTAACACTTAGATCTTGAATTGAAGATCCTTGTCCATTTACATCAGAAGCATAATTAGGTGTGGCAATATATGTTTTTAAGCAAGGAAAAAAGCAATAAAGGTAATGTTACCTATGCCCTTCAGATTAGAATTATGATTTGGAGACACTGTACATTTACTCGCACTACTTCTTAAAACTATATTTTAAAGTCTTAAATTCCAAAACAGAATTTCCTGCAAACTTGTTTTGTGTAACTTTGTGACAAAAGCTTCATCTTCATAGTTGCTTTCTCATCCTATTTCTCTTGAATCAATGTCATACCTTTTTAGCTGCAAGCTGCAGTCGGTTCTGTTTCTTATTTGCTGGAAGAAAAAAATTGCTCAAAGCTATTGCCTGTCTGTAGTTCGCGAGTTGACGGTGCTTGCCGTGCTCTGACAGACCACCGAGATGAGCTTGTCTCTTTTATCTGCAAAAAGATACATTTTATTTTCAATTTTCGGATGCGGGTGGGCACACGCCATACACAATGATTTGTTCAGAATGGAATGGCCAGGCACATCACCATAGAAACTTAAGCGCGTGCTGCTAACTCGGAATACTAGGGAAATGTTCTGCATGCCCTACCGTGGGGCATTCTGAAGTCCCTAAAGAGCATAAGGTTACCCCGTGGCTCCAGGTCATTACAGGCATCTGATCAATTCCTCATTAATGTTTAACTTCCAAACTAAGTGCACTGTCGGATTTGCAATTACAGTAAATGAACGCTCAAGTCTTTGAGCTCAGTGAGATGGCGGAAGAAATTGTACTGCCCCTTTTTTCGACATTACTGAAGGCGTAAAGGTGCTGGGCCTTTTCAAAAAAGCCATTTATGGATGAAAGGGCCTCCATTTTCACCTGCCAGGAATCCACAAAAGGACATTTTTTTACTACTGTATTTATATATTTTTTTAGTATACGTTTTTATTGCCATTTTGCAAATGACAAGATTATCTCAGCATACTATGCATTACAAATATATATATAAAGATCACCTCCGCCCACCCTGCTCCACCTGGGTAATTAGGAAATTAGCAATAGTACAAATATAAAAGAAGTGGCACAGCGCAAAAGTCGAGTCGATGTTGTGGTTGTGGTACCACTTAGGCAGGCACAGATGTGATACACAGTAGGCACTAACCCATAACGTCACACCCCCAGTTCCTGGGGGCAAGGCATCCGGGGGCTCAAGGAGCTTACTACTGTATATTTGTATGCCTTGACTGGCTACAGTTATACAGGGGTAGGGAATGGGTGGATCCAGGCATTGTTTGCATTAAAACTCATGCCTTGAGAGCCATTTAATATCAAATACTCTGGTATGTTTGTATGGCGTTCACACCTACTTTTTAGGATTAAAGTAGAATGCACTTCTTCCTTGTGAACATTGGGGCTCCAAGTTCCGGGTAGATATAAGTATTCCCTCATATATTTTGGCATTTAATTTCTTCTCACTTAAGCACCTTCACTATTATCTTGCTGCAGTAGCTCAATTACTAGGTCCTGACGAAAGCCGGATAAATACCTCCAATTTGGCTGAAACATGTTGACCGTCCTGCACAGTGCCACAGTGTAGTTACCGTATTTTCTGGCGTATAAGACGACTGGGCGTATAAGACGACCCCCTAATTTTCCTTTTAAAATATAGGGTTTGGGCTATATTCGCTTGCTTATTAAATGACACCGGCGTATAAGACGACCCCCAACTTTTGAAAAGATTTTCAAGGGTTAAAAAGTCGTCTTATATGCCAGAAAATACGGTATATATTCAGACTGCCTGGCGTGATTTTAAACCTGTCCTTCGAAACAGTAGCGTGGTAAAAACCCTTGTCCATTGCAGCCAGGACAGGCAGTTGCTCATGCTAGGGCTTCCAAAGTATGAGACAATACCTATGAAAAACAAGTGTGTACCCAAAGGTGGGGGTCTAATGATATCATGCTCTTTCAGAAGCTGTTTATTGTATTCAGGTGTTGAATTTTGCCATAGACATTAGTGGCTTTTTTTATTAACCGTGTTGGCCAAGCAAGCATCTGAAATAATGTTTCAACCCTGTAGCAAAAAGTTTAGGGGATAAGAAAAAACGCAGCTGTTTCAGAATTAGGCCTAGACAAAAATGTTATGTCGGCATATTCTTCCGGCATTTTTCATTATGCTGAAATTCCCAAAAGGATGCTATTATGTCTAGTCACATAATTAAAGACAGTTTATGCAAATATCTTATTGGAGGAGCACAGGAACAATGCAACCTACCTTAATATGAGCTGCTATTTGAGACACGATGTATTTTTTGTGCTTTTTGTTTTGCGCAAAATGCATCCTCACGTCCAAAATTGATTCACCGATGCATTTCGCACTAAACTACATAGCTAAGGGCCCGATGTAGGTAAACGGGATTTTCCGATTTCAAAATACCGAGGCGGGCCGAATCGGTATTCTGAAATCGGAAAACGAGATGTAGGAAAAAAATACCGAATGAAAACCGATTCGGTCGGCATCGGTAATGAGATTCGGTACGTTCCGATTCAGCTCGGTCCGAATCGGAAATTACCGAATCGGCCAACAACGAATCGGAAAACACCGAATCGGCTACCACCGAATCGGATATTTCCGATTCGGCGAATACCGATTCGGTAAAAGCCGATTCGGTAAAAACCGAATCGGCAATCATAGACCCATGGCGAAAAAGCCCATAGGAATGCATTGCATGAACCGATTCGGCTTTTACCGAATCGGATAATACCGAATCGGATTTTACCGATTCGGATTTTACCGAATCGGTAAAAGCCGACTCGGCAATAGGCGATTCAGCCAATGAGGTGGCTCCCCCTCCCCCACCCAAACAGGGAGTGGCAACCCTGGCAGGTGCAGCCAATTAAGAAGTTTCTAGAAGTTTCTGGAAAGCCTGCCTGAGCCCAACACACAGTTAGCAGCAGTGGGAGAAGGAGGTTGCAGACTGAGCAGGAGCAGGAGACAATGGCAGATCAGGCAGGAAGCCAGAAGTCCTCCCAAAAGAGGAAGCCCAAATTCACCACCACAGAACTTCAGGTGCTGGTTGAGGAGGTGGTGAGGGTGCACCGCCAGCTCTTTGGCAAGCTGTCCCTCAACGTGCCAGACAGCACCAAGAGGAGATTGTGGGCCGACATCGCCCAGAAGGTCAATGCTGCTGGAGTCACCCCCAGGTCCATTGAGGAACTTAAGAAAAGGTTTTACGACCTCCGCAGCCTCACGAAGAGGAAGCTGGCCGACCTCCAAAGGCAGGCTGGACACACCGGAGGAGGCAAGAACCCGGCGCCACCCCTCACCGAGCTGGAGGAAATTGTCTCCAGCACCATCGAGAGGGAGAGCATCGTAGGGATCGGGACCCTGGACAGCACTGCGATGGCCACAGCTACAGGTAAGAAGCATGCGCATCATGACACACCCTACCAGACACCTCCCCATTAGACACAATGCATAGGCAAACACCAGCACTGTACTGTCACCAACATACAAGAGACAAGCATCATGGTACATGTAGTCAGCAGAAGTTAGCCAAATATGTCAGTGCAGAATCACAAGACAGGAAACAGTGTGACACGGTGTAAGGAGATGCAAGGACATGTGGAATGCCATAATTGTACTGACTGTAATACATCGGCACTCAGTTTACAAATGCTTCTTTGTACCTAGGGGCACCATCAGGCGGCACCACTGTGGCAGCAGAGGGAGCTTCAACATCAAATACTGCAGTGGCAGGGCCGAGCACCAGCCAGCCTGGCCAGGAGGAGGAGGATGAGGATGAGGAAGGAGACACCCCAGGGCTTGGAATGGAGGGAGTCCTGGTGATTGATTACCAAGCAGTGCACTCCCCAGTACTGGCCAGCACACCCCCCTTGCAATTTTCACCTGAAAACTCCCCTACAAGGCAGACCATTCCGCCGACAACAGCACCTGCCACAACCGTGGCCTTGCCACCCGTCCTACCTGTCCTGGGAGCAGGGGCTCCGGGACCGGCCAGCACCACACCCCCACCAGTGGCACCCCTGCCCACTCAGCAGGCCGGAGGCAGCAGTGCCAGACGCCGTGCCACCACCACCACCACCACCACTGCTGCACCAGCACGGGAGGGCAGTGTGTTCCTGGGCCTGGAGGGCCAGATGGTCAAAATCCAGCGCCAACAGGCCAGATCCACCATGGCCTGCCAACGCCAGCTCCTGCAGCACAACCTGCAGATGGGGGAGTTGGTGAAGGGTTTCCAGGCTGTTGTGGACAGCAACAAGGAGGTGGCAGCAGGGTTGGGCAGGCTGACCACTGCCATCACCCACTCCTCTGCCAGGCAGGAGGAGCATGAGGTTGCGCGCAGGAGGGATGCCCGGGTGCTCAACCGGGCCATGGCCCGCCTTGCAGCGGCGACCGCACAGCTGTGCCATCGAAGCTCAAATCAGGAGTCGGTGCTCAGTCAGCATACGGCTGAGCTGACCAGGGGGATGGCCAGGATCACCACGGCCATGGAGGCCATGTTAATATCAAACGCCGCCTCCAATCCTGCCCTGGACCTGGGTGATGCTGGAGACAGCAGCAGCCGCAGCAGCCCGGCCAGCGCTGCATCAGAGCCAAGGAGGAGCACCAGGCGATCCGCTGATGCTGCAGGCCATTCGGAGGGGGCCGAGGGACACCCCAGTGGGTCTGGAAAGCGGGCCAAAAAATAGGCTGGCAAGGGGGGATGAGCAAACCAGAACCCTGGACTTTATTTGTTTTTACAGACTCCATTTTTTGATGCACTTCAGTGATGTAACTGTGGTGCATCACTATTAAAAATTTTATTTTCCAAGCAACATTTAGCTGTCTTTGCATCTGTACTCAGTCAGAAATAGTTCTCAGTGATCTCCTCACGTCTGTATCTGCCATCACATGGCGTACACACCCCAGCTGGCTGTGTCAGTGGCACAGCTTCGTCGTCGTCATAGTCCTCGTAGTCAGACAACTCCACCTCAGTGCCCTTCTTGACCGCAAGGTTGTGTAACATTGCACATACAGCTATGATCTTGCAGCAGGTGATGGGGGTATACTGCCTTGCACCTCCACTCTTGTGCAGGCATCTGAATCTACTTTTCCAGATGCCAAAGGTCCGTTCAACAACATTCCTGGTGCGTATGTGGGCCCGGTTATACCTCCTTTGGCTGGGTGTGGAGGGGTTGAGGTAGGGGGTGAGTATGAATGAGCGGAGGGCATATGCACTGTCGCCTGGAAGAGAAAGGGGTCACATTAGACACATGCATACATGTATTACACCTACCTACTATGTGTTATGGGGGTCTGATGATGTGGCTCACCTAGGAGGTATCCTTCTCCAAAATCGCCAGCCATCAGCCGTGCATATATGCCGCTCTGTTGGAATATATAGGAGTCATGGGTACTCCCTGGAAATGTTGCTACCAGGTCTGTGATGGTGCACTTGGCATTGCAGATCACCTGCACGTTGATGGTGTGTGTCGATTTCCGATTGCGGTATATGTATTCGGTGTCCGCTGGTGGGCAAATCGGAATATGCGTGCCATCTATGCAACCGATGATTTGGGGAAACTGCGCCATCTGGTAGAAGTCTGCTTTGGTTTGTAGCAGTTCTGCGTGGGTTGCAGGGAATGAGATGTATTGCTCCATCCTGTCTATCATGGCGTCAAGGAATATGTGGAAGAACCTTGACAGGCTGCTCTGGCTCACCCCTCCTGCTGCTGCTGCTCCACTTTGATAGCTACCAGACTCTACCAGGTGTAGGCTGCATAGCACCTGGACGTGCGCAGGGATGGCGTGTGCCCTTGGGGTGTGGTGGTCCAAGTATGGCTTAAGGTCCCTGATGAGCTCAAGTATGGTGTCAGAGTCCAGCCTGTATCTCTGTAGGATCTCAGCCTCAGTGAGCATGAACAGGGTTATCCTCTGTCTGTAGACCTGTTCATTTCTTAGCCATTCCCTCTGTCCTTCCTGCTGTAGCCGTAGCCGCCTCGCAATGACATAGAAAGCTGCCATCCTGCAAGTTGCAATGCATTTTGGGACTGTTTATATGGGTTGGAGTTGGTTACCACCTGATTGCAATCCATGGTAAATACCGAGTGAATTCTACCGATTTTGAGCCGATTTCGGTGTTTCTGTGCCTCCCTACATCTCCCCAACTGTCGGAATCGGGGAATTTCCCGATCGGAGAATCATACGAATCGGCATGATTTCCGATTCGGCTCATGTCCGATTCGGTATTTTTTCCGATTCGGTACATGGACCGAATCGGTGATTTTCCGATTCGGTGTCACTAACGAATCGGTAGTAGGACCGAATCGGTGATTTTCCGATTCGGTGTCACTAACGAATCGGTAGTAGGACCGAATCGGTGATTTTCCGATTCGGTGTCACTAACGAATCGGTACATGGACCGATTCGGTCTTTGTAACCGAATCGGTGTTTTTCCGATTCGTTACATATCCGATTTTCGGTATGTACGTATCGGATTCTTTCCCATTCGGTACTCATTCCGAATCGGTTTTCTGTCCGATTCGTTCTGTTTTTGGTTCCCTACATCGCGATGGCTGTTTACCGATCGGTAAGGGCCAAAAATCGGTATTTTCGGCCGATACCGATCGGTAATGCCCTACCTACATCGGGCCCTAAATGCCTTATTTCCATTTTGCCAAATTGCATGTGCCTTTTCAGAAATTTCACCTAATTATGCATAAGGAAATTACATCAATTTCACAAACCCCTATTCAGAACGCACCAACTGGAGCATGTTTCAGCTCATTGCAAATATGTATGTCTAACAAGTGCTCTTGGAGGTAACTGACACTGATAAATATATTTTAATACAAGGTCTGCTGTGCTGCAGTGAGGTTGCATCAATGTTCTGGTTGTAGAACTGGCAGCAGACAGCACATTGTGCTAGGGCGCAACCAGTTCCAGCTGGATAGTCATTGGAGAGCAGTGTGTCAACTTTGGAAGTGCTGGTGGAACTTACAACCGGCCACATTGGCTCACACTCACAACGTCTCTGGTTGAATCCTGTGAGTGCTTCGAGAAGATATGTTTTCACTCGCGGTGCAGAATCTTGTTGAAATAGAAATGCATTTCTTCAGTGGTAATTTTGAGTAAGAATATTTTTGCTGCAACAGACCTTCTAAACAAATGGCTGTCCCACTGCAAAGGAGGTCAGTTGTACCCGAGCACAAATCGTAATGCTGTCACTAGTACCTAGTATCACTACTTTCACCACAACTCAAGTTTGCGACCACAAAGCCAATATTTCAGATCTGCTCAAGTACATTATCACTTATGAATAACAGTTGTTCATTGGCTGCATGGCTGTATGCTTTATAAATGCTGTTCACATTGGGTCACACACACAAAAAATGATGTAGGAATCAATGCATCAGGGTTCCACGTTTGATTTGCAATTACAAAATCCAAAAGGAGTATCTCTTGCAAAGTTGAGTAAGTTGTATATATCAAGGAGTACTCTTCCTGTGCTGCACAAACAGTTCTTGATTTGTAAAATAAAGAGTGCCGTCGGCCCAAAACTCTGCTCAGAAGCCCTTTCCCGGTGCTATCAGACTATGTAGTCCTGAATTCACCTCAGGCCTCTTTATTCTACTGACAGACAACCCTAACTCTTTATCTCACTCTTTTGGGTTCCTGCTTTCTCCCTTTGTGGCAGGTTTTCCGTCTTTCTCTTCCTCCTTCATTCCTCTTGTTTTAGGGTTCCTACGAATTAAGTAGGTCTGTGTATCTGGACAACATAAACTTCAGAATTTGAGAACTCAGTTTAAACATTTTCGGGCCGATTCTGATGCAGTTTGGAAATCATTCCGACCAAATCAGTTTGGGAATGGCTTCTGACCGATTCGGATCAGAAGAGTCCGACCGATGATTACGATGCATCCGGATGCTTACAGATACAATTGGGTCGGACTCCCATTGACTTCAATAGGAGCCTATGTTCTGACCGAATGCATAGGCTCCCATTGAAGAAAACTGTGGTTGGGGAAAATCGGGCACCCTGTGATGGGCAAACCCTGGTGCCTGCCACACTGTGCATGGCTGGTAAGGGGGGGCCCATGGGTACCCCGACAGGCCTGATTGGGATGGCTCTGGGTGCAAGAGGGCCCGCTATGGGCCCCCAAAGTCTGATTCCAACTGCTGATTCGAGTCAGACAGCACAATTCGGAAAGGCTGTCCGAATCCAGCATCGCACTCGGTCGTTCAGAAACTCACCCATAGAGACGTACGATTCTGCTCTGTACAGCTCGGACATTCCAAATGCTGGTGGATTTGCATTTGGATATTCCTAATGCCTAACTCGCATCGTACTCGGTCAGTCGGACACCTTTCCTAGTCGGCAAGAAAGACATGTTCCCAATCCGATTTGGACGGAGCAAATGGCGTTAGGAGGCCTTCCAAACCGCCTCAGAATTGGTCCCATAGTCTGTAAATGTTGGTGCAATTCCTAACTAGCTCACAGTGCCCCATCTGAACCCCTAACCTTACCAGGGTACCAGATGGTATCTGCAATCTCAAACATGACCACTCCTATTCCCCAAGAAAATCATGGAAACAGTTCTACCCTTTCATTTGTTACTTTTGCAAGCCCAAGGTAAACACAAGGAAGAAATTAATATGGCTTTTCAAGCATTTATTGAAGTCATTGTATCTTTATATAGAAAGCACGAGCTGCAATTATTTGGCAGATGAAATAAAGCATTGTAACCAGCATTACAAGAATGGTGATAAAGATAAACAGTTCAACCATGATAACGTTACTATGTGATTATACTCCTATCTAATACTGCAAATACTATTGAGAGCATAGTGGGAGTACCCTCTGCCAGATTCATTGGGATAGCCTAACCCTCCATACCAGGGTATTTTGTGCCAGGAAGCCGATCTGATGTAGAGCAGGCTATCATCATTTACAGGATAAAGGTTAGAGTCAGCAGGGCTGCATCTCACTCACAGTGCATGGTGTTCCAGGACAATTGCAGCAGAAGTGCTCCTCTGCCAAATGTAGCACAGAGGCTGTTTATATTATATAATAAGAACACCGTTCCAATCGCACTGTATCAAAGGTCCAGAGCTGAAGCAATGGTTTGTCTGGAGCCTTAGAGCTGTCTCCAACCGAACAACCAACTGCAAGAGCATCATTGTTGATGTGCCTAGCCTTGTACAAAGTGTATGAACATCATGATAATAATGTTCACTAATAAATGAACTGCATGTAGGATATCTTCTCAGTAAATTATTGTGTTAGCGTATAACATGTAAAAAGTCATCATTAGAAACAGATGTCCAGCTAAAACATGAAACTAAAATGGAGACTGAGGTCCTGATTCACAGAGGGCCACCGCACTCGTGGCAGAGGCCCCGCAGTCGTGGTAGAGTCTCCCCACTCTGGGGCATCTCCGCAGTGAGAATCGTTTATTCAGAGTGGGCCCGATGTGCTTTACAACACCCTTTGTGTGTTTTATCTCTCTTACTCTGTCATTAATGAGGAAAAATAAGTGACTCCCACCGGCTCAAATTAAGCACTTTGCACGAACACCTTGCCATGTGGCTAATCGGCATGAGTATGAATGGGAGAAATGTGCATTTGCAAATATTTTTTTTTTTTACATGAAAACCCTTATTTATGCCCTTTTATGGGCTACTGTTACACTTAAAAAGGGCATTTGTCATTTCGTATATAACCACAGAGTTATAATGTTTTGGGTGTATCAATATACTGAACTGTCCGCTCCCCGTGAACACCCACATTCCCACACCTTTATTCATCTTACTACTACAAAAAAGCAGAATTTGTGGTTTAAATATTCCACAAATCCTGATCGTATGAATCACAATTTTGGAACCAGGGGTGCAAATTTCACTGCTTTCGGGTTGTTATTTACGATTACAATTTTAAAAGGGTTTCTGAAGCTTGACCATTATTATAAGAATCAACTTTCATATGAGCATGTTGGGGTTATAATGTGTCACTTACCCTAAAATGTTGCCATTCAAGTTATGTTGTATAGTCATTTTGATGCAAATCCTTCATGATAGTTTATCTTAACCAAGAGCATCCTACTCGTAAAAATGATTTTGACTATTTGCTTGCCATTGTTTAAACAAGAACAAAAATCTTTCTGTTACACCTCTTCAAAGTGATTTTCCTTTTCGAAGAGAGCCCTGCCCTCTCAATTCCGTGAACTATTAAATGATTATTATTGTCCCCTAAAACGCATGTTTTGCCCTCAGAGGTTGTTTGCCTAACAAACTGGCAGATCAGTTCTAGTATTCAAGGAGGGGTGGGGAGGGGGGGGGGGGGGGAGTGGTGATGGCAGCGCCTTACATGCCACTCTTTTTGCAGGGAAAGTTAGGGTCTTATTAACAAAACTGATATTTCTGATAATCAACCGCAAGTATCATTATGGATTAGCTTGAATGCAAAATGATTGCCTTGATCCAATTGAGAATGTGCTTCCCTTCTTCACTGTAAAAACGCTGACATCTGTGATGATGAAGATGACTGATCATGCTACCTTTCATCAGGGAATGTAATTCTCAGTGCATTATTAATGACATGCTTTCAGACCGCCACCTAACCGACTCCACATACTTTTTATGTTTTCCTTTTTACTGATTTGATGAGTGAAGCTGATATGAAGGAAGTAGCTGTTTGGAGAGTCAGTGTCTGAACACTTTGTAATTATTTCCCCGTTTGCTGCTTGACAATGACTGAAGACATTTTCAAATTAATTGTCTTCAGATTCATCTTCCAATATTGAAGTTGACCATCCTCAAGACAGTTGTCTCCAAGCTTGTCTCCTCAAATTGTAGCATCTTAAAATTCATCATTGTTATCTGTTTGGCAAAGTTATTGCTCTTTTAATATTAATGTGATTTTCTCCTCCACATTCTAAATGCTTTTCTGATGCTCAGTGGATCTCGAGGAAGCTGCGAGTTGGGGGGCGTCTAGTTCCACAATGAATCCCAACAATTTGCGTTTTGTTTCAATAGAAGAGCAAGCATTCTTCAACTTGTTTTATAACTTCCTTGAAATTACCAAAAACTCAGGACTCCTATAACATCATATAATTAATTTAACTGGGTACGGTTTACCTATTACTTTGGTTTTTACCTTTTTATTGTTAAAAAAAAATACATTAGTGTGGCGATGAGATGATGTAAACTCAAGGTTTCCCCAAAATAGTGTTAGATGAAGTGCATGTGAAATTTCATGAGTTCTCCAAAATAGTGTTAAATGGCTCAATACTTTCCTTATTACATAACGTTGATATTCTGATTCTATCCCTGCTCATTACAATTCAAGTGGAATGTTTAGTGGTTTGGTGGTCAAATGGTGGTTAATATGTCTCTAAAACCTTGTTTACACATTTCTTGGTTCTAGAATTTAATTTTTATCCTCTTTGGTTTATACACCTGTAAGTAATTGGGTTACTGGTTGAGGAGGGTGAACCTTTATTTAAGCAGTAACCCCAATCTCTGTCAGGGTGAAATACAAACACACCCAAATTACCCTTCTCTTTACCCTCTGGTAGCTTTCCACAGAGCAGTCAGGCTTAACTTAGAGGTAATGTGTAAAGTATTTATGTAGTAATTCAAACTGTAATAAAGTTAAAGACAACACAAAAAAGTCCCACATCAATTTAGAAAAATTTCGTTTTTTTAAATAAATAGTTTAAGACTAAAATCACAAAAATCCCATCAGTAAAACTGGAGATATGCAATGTTGAAGATTTAAGTGAAAATAATCCCAAAAAGCACAAAGAGCCAACTCTGGTTATCTGATCATGCTAGATAGAGACAAAGTCATAAATTCAGGCCGACCGCAGTGGAGCACAGGTCTGCTACAGGGACTATGAGTAGACCCGCTGAACAAAGTACCTTAAATACTGGTTGTGGAGGGATGTGAAGCCCTGCATCAAGGATGTGTCGCACAGCAGAGGCGATGCAAGGTCCTTGTGTGGAAATGTGTTGTGCAGCAGCGGTTCCAGGAAGCTGGGAGAGTGCAGTGTGAGGTCCTGTGTCGTCTTCGAGGATGCCATCGACGAGGGGTTTGTGATACGAAGTCCTGTATCGGAGATGCAGAGTGCACCATCTGGTTCCGAAGAGGTGCAGGGATTGAGATGCGAAGTCCTGTTTTGTTGTCAATAATGCTGTCGACAAGGAGCTTGTGATGCGAAGGCTTGAGTCAAGGATGTGTCACGCAGCAGTGGTTCCGATGAGTTGTGGAGCTGCAATGTGAAGTCCTGTGTCAGGTATGCATCGCACAAAGGTTCAAAGGCAGAGATTTGGGAGGGGATGCGTTGCACTGCGTTGGTTCTGCAGGGAATACAGATGGGCTGGCAGAGCACCTTCCAAGGCTCCAGGACTAGGTTGGCTCCACTTGGAAAGGCAGAACTCATAGTTGGCAGAGTCCAGGTGCTGGTTCAAGGTTCTAAGTCTGTTCTGTCCCTGAGACTCCGATCACGAGATCAACCAGCATATGTCATTACACATTCATCATGCCATTCCATTTAATTTGATTTTTAAATGGTAGAGGGTGGCTGTCTGGTGGAAATTGTAGTGTGTTCACCTGCATTCGTCAATATAAGTTAGCACATTTTCATTTCTTGATACATGTAATTTCTTCATTATTGCATGCTCAAGTGATGTTCATGTGTCTCTATCCTTGATCAGTTCTTCTCATGAAACATTTTAAAGTTTTCCATCCCACTAGTGTTTTATGCTTAGGAAACCTGAATGCCAAACCTTCAAATGTGTTCATCATTTGTGAGACAATGGTTGACTGACACAGATCCTTCCTTTTTGCAATCCCTTCTCTCATTTTAGATTTCGCTCTACAAAATGTATGTTGGGACTCCCACATTAAGTCTACACACTTAGACTTGTGTTGTGAGCACTTGCCACACAGGTCTTGTGATACATCAACGTAAATTGTACCCAAAGAGGAGTGAATGAGATGTCTCAAAAGTCTGCACTTGCAAGTCCTATCAAAAAGGACACCAGTTCAAGAATGCAATCAACAATATCCGATGCCACAGAGAATGTGTTTTACCATCTTATGGACCTCCAGTGTTGTGATGTCCACTCACTACTCTAATATGAATAGCTTGAGTGTGAATAACCAGTATACATATTTAACATAACAATCAAGTCCTTGTGAATAGTGTTGTGTTTTAAACAAGTGACACATGTAAATGTAAATTGATACTTGTATAGCGCACTACTCACCCGCAAGGGTCTCAAGGCGCTTGTACGAATACCGCTGTGGAACCCATCCTGGCTTTCCCTGTGAGGCGTCCACTCCTGGGCACCCCCAAGGTGAAGGCCAGGCATCCTTAGCGTTGTGGGGGCCGTTGTGGAGATTAATCAAGCTATTGCCCAGAGTTGCAGAGTAAGACTCCATGATTGGAATAGGCACCGAGGCGAGAATTATCAGGTCTGTGGAATTTTGAGCCCAAGACCCGCTGAGGCGGGGAATTGAACCCTGGTCCCGGGCTAGACCTCTGCATCAGGATCTGCCGCTCTAATCATTGAGCCACACTTCTCTACATGTATTAATAAGTTGAGCATGTTCTAAAAAATGTTTGCTGCTGCTAGTGGAAAGTGAGTCTATAGTTGGATACATGAGCGCTTGGGTGCCGGACAAGGAGCTTTCTTAGATTATACAGAATGAAAAGGGTGTACTTTCAGTAACAACATTTAACGAGGACAAACGACCGAGAGAAAACAGGGATATGCGAGATTTCGGACCAAAAAGCACCAACATCCACATGCGATTTCAATTTGAATGCATGCATTGTTAATTGGCGATAATTATCACACTTGAAAAATTTTGAAACCCTGACGTATCGAATTTTACTAGCTGCAATAATTATAGGGCATACCCCTGTCTGACCTTTGTCAGCATTCGTCAATACATGGTATAGAAATAATCACTATTGTCAGAAAGTAAATTGAAATAATTAAATTGTCTGCCTCAATGCCTTAGATAGACTAACACAAAACAGTTGCCTTCAAAAAACGAAAATAAGACCAAAACTAGACAGGTTTATAAATATCTCATATTCAAATGTCACAAAATTAATTACATAAGCTCGCCCTTGAGGTCATTCATTTGAATCATGCCCTGCCAAATATTTTAATCTACTTATGCCTTATCTGGCTAATGTAATGAGAGATATCTTTGAAAAGTCCCTCAATATCGACTTAGTTCCATCAGGCTGGAAGGAAGCAATAGTTTGTCCTTTCTTGAGACACCTTCACTAGACTCTTCGAAGCCAGAAAACTTTCGTTCTATTTAATTTTTGAGTTTCCAATCTAAACTGCTTGAGAAAACTGTGTTTCTTCAAATACATTAGCATATAGAGTAGAATCTACTCCTCTACAACTAAGAAGCTGGCTTTCGCCCAGGCTGGGTTACAGAGCGGGCGGTTATCTTTGTATTAGATGACCTTGGAAGAAGGATGGATGCTAGAGGTACAGGGGCAATGGTGCTCCTGGACCTCTCAGCTGCTTTTGATACCATATATCACAATATTCAACTCTCTAGTTTGGTAGCTATAGAAAGCCTGAAAGTAGCATGGTTGAAATCCTTTCTAAGTGATAGGACACAAACAGTATTTCTGCTTCCTTTTTCATCCAAACAAAAAGCAGTAGAGTTTGAAGGCGCTCAGGGGTTTATTTATCCCCACTCCTTTTCAATATCGTCATGTATCCACTTGCACAGCTCTTAAGCCATATGAGAACTGAGGTATTTATGACACTCAACTTATTTTTGGAGTATTACCAGACCAACGCTACCACACAGACTCTATATTTAATCTATCTGAAAGCCTTACAGCTAGTGGATGGTGGCTGCACTCTAACAACTTAAAGATAGCTCCCCAAGTAAGACAGAATGTCTGCTTCCATTTACAAATACCAATGTGAAAGACCTCTCACTGCCCTCGCTGCATGGGCATACATCTCTTTCCATCAAAATCTGTGCGTGATCTTGGTAGCACATTGACTCGGAGGTAGACACAGCTTCACCTGTTGCTCATTTAGCAACAGTATGCTTTTTTATTCTTAAGCTACTCTGCCAAACTTTCCCTTTGTTGAATTCCACAGTAAGACTACCTATTATTACTGCCATCATAAAATCAATTATTGATATGGCAATGTCATTCTCCATGGAACCCCTAAAAAATAGCTAACACGTCTTTAATTATTTCAAAACGCAGCAGTGCATCTTATACATGGGCTAAAAGACATGATTCAATGACAATGGCTAGCAAACGTCTCCGTTCACTCTCAATACATTCGCGTGTGACATTTAAGGCCATGAGTATTGTGCATAAGGCTGTTTATCTTCAAACACCTGTCTTTTTGGTAAATACATTTCAGTGGTATGCCACTGCCAATCAACAATACCTCCTCCAACTACCTAAACCTCGGTCATCGAGAAACGGAGACTGGGCTTACCCCTTGGGTGCAGTTAAAAGCTGGAGTTCACTTCTAATACATCTTCGCAAAGAGCTTCATCATCTCGCATTGCATTGCTTTTTGATCAATAATTTACATTTAATAAAACATTGTTGGTCCAGCACCAAGAAACCTATTTAGGTGAATGCTTGCTTTAAAAATGATATCATATCATATCAAATCATAAATCATATCTGGCATTACTTTAGCGTGTGGAACTTTGGGCTGTCTATAGTAAGTACCTGACAAGCCATATGTAGGGTATTGTAGCTGTCCATTCCCAAGACTGTGTAGGGTCAGTTGTTAATTATTAATATTTGGTTTGAATGCAGGAAATACATAAGACGGGAGATACCACCATAGTTTGGGATAACTGGCAAGTAACACAGATCCCAACTGCATATGTGGTAATAGGTCCCATGTGCATTTTGACACCTTCGGGCCCACTTATCTTTTCAAACAATGCAGCATTCCTAGGACATGCAGATGCATTTTTAACTATCAGAGCTATGGGCTTAGACCTACCAGAATACAATATGCTGTTCTTTAATTCCTCTGTAAATAGAGTTTATCAATTACTTCTCCAAAGAGGGCTTAAAGTATGTAGATTCAATATGGTATTTCGGTAATCACGTGAAAGAATGTCAGTCTATGGTCGGATCTGAATCCAGATGCAGATTGGACGATAGACTGACATTCTTTTGTGTGATTACCGAAATACCAGATTGAATCTACATAATTTAAACCCTCTTTGGAGAAGTAATTGAGAAACTCAATTTACAGAGGAATAAAGTTCCAGATAGCCCTACTATCTTTCCTGGGATTATTAAAATTAGAGGCACTGAATAACTATTACCCTCGCCTATATATAGAACTTGACAATAACGGTACCGGATTTCTGGATCATGTGAAGTAATTCTCAGGGGTCAACTGTATTATACACAATAGTCCTGAAGATGGTCTCATGGGCGAATGCTTAGAGACCAAAACGTCGACTTTAACACTTTTTTCTGAAAATAATTTATGTGAGGAAAAGTGTATACAATTATGGCATTGAAGGACCTATCAAGTGTCTATGTTATCCTCTTGCTACATTGTGTGTCTAAATGTGTAGTAAGTACTCTTTATGAACTTTGAAAGATATTTTTTTTTTATATACACCTGTGTTTCTGTATATCTCTTCATGTTGTGATTGAGTCGTGGGTTCTTATTTTATAAAGAACTGAATAGTATAGAAGTATATTTTGCATGAAATTTATATAAGAAAAAATCAATGAGCAAGTAGATGAAAACTCTTACACTAAATAATATACTGAAATAATATAACTGAGTATCACAAATAAACCCCTTGAAGGCACTTCTACCCGTTCATTTGTTTTAGCCCATGTCCTCAAGGGTAGATTGGGTTTCCATTATTCCCGACCGTGATTCACACAGGGCCTCCACACTCATGGCGGAGGCCACACAGTCGTAGGGGAGTCTCCACACTTAGGGTGGAATCTCCTCAATGAGAATTCTTATTGCAGAGATTCCGCCCAGAGTACATGGACTCCCCCATGACTGCAGGACCTCCGCCACGAGTGCAGAGGCCCTTTGTGAATCAGGCCACTTTTATTCCGACCGTGTTTCACGCAGGGCCTCCACACTCATGGCGGAGGCCACACAGTCGTAGGGTTGTCTCCACACTTGGGGTGGAATCTCCTCAATGAGAATTCTTATTGCAGAGATTCCGCCCAGAGTGCGGAGACTCCCCCACGACTGCTGGGCCTTCGCCACGAGTGTAGAGGCCCTTTGTGAATCAGGCCCCAAGTGGCTCAGGAAAAGTTACCCACACAGTCTTAGTCCTTTGGTATCCATTGCCACTGCATTCCTTATCTTCAGCCGTGGGCCTAAGGAATGGACTGCTGTTGAGGAATGCAGATTTATTCTTGTGATGTGCTGGGGTGCTGTCAAGGGTGATGTACTTGAGTTTTACTGACTTTCTAGGTAAGTAGCTTTTCCTTTGTCTGCTTAGTGTCTCATGGACAGGAATTAGGGGTAGTCAACTGTGTCCCCCTTGTTTTCTCTTTGTTACGAATTGCCTCATGAATCGTAAAGGGAGGGATAGAAATAGAATGTTAACCTGACTATGACAGGCCTATTTACATTCTGTAAAATTTAGTCCTTGCCCATTCCCCGCCTCTCAGGGGTAAACAGGAGTCTGTTTAGGGCAAAGTGTCAATCTGTGATGTCATTGATGGTGAAAGGGTGCATAATGTTACTTCCCATAACCCTAGCGTTTTGGTGAGTCAGTGCCTATGGTTCTTGGGATAAATATCTGATATTTGAGATACCCTTTATCTGGTACAAAGTAGTCACAATATAGTGCAGCCTTCCATGTGTACTTGCAGAAAAATATCTTCTAGCTGTTGATAGGGTGGTCAATGAAAGAAGGCGTTGTTCCGCGAGACTGACCTTTTAGCACTTTTATTATTTTTATCTGACATGTTGTAATAGTTTGTGTTGAGGGGCATCAGTAGTACTAGTCCCCTTATAGCATGAAGACACACTGATCGTTCGGCCATATCATTTGCAGTCAATCACGTTGTTGCATAAACGTGAGTATTTTTAATAATTAAGGTGCTGTAGTAGCAATTTTGTCAAGCTTCTTACACAATTGAAGACCAATGAAATGAGTTACACTCCTACAAAACATAAGGCTATGGTGTCCAGAGGTGTGGCGCCGGTGGCAGCTCAGCTCAGCATCACGTGACTCTGGCAATAGCTCACTTAATCTCCACGACGCCCCTCCCCCCCCCCCAACGCTAGGATACCCTTAGGGGTGATAAGTTTGCGCTTTACAAATGTGGAATTATTATTATTATTATTATAATATTGGCCCATGAGGCCCAGATCATTGCCAGGTTTACATGATATCTACTAGGGATGTGTTTAAATGCAATAGGTGTAATTGTCTATAATATACACAGCCACAGGTGTTCCTTACACTCATAATTGCTTTAGCCCTCCTGGACTTACCCCGGACACTCTTGCATGTAATTTCCACCAATAAAAATGTGGCTTTCTCGATGGCCAAATTTCCATTTGCTTCTTATTAAAAGCACAGTGCACTAACTAAAGCTTTTTGCTGATACTGACTTGATTGACAAGCAGACTTTCAGCAGGGTAGCTGATGTTTTGCATTCAATCCAACTCAAGTTTTTGGGTTTCGTGAAATTCCTGAGATGGATAGTTTTTTACCTCAGTTTAAATTCAAGGCTTCGATATTGTTGTCACTGATTGCCGTTAGTTATAGCCTGAATGTTTGTGTGGCATGCTGACAAAACTATTGAATTTCTTGTTATTGCCTGGGATTATCTTGACTGCTTCTGTTCCTGGATAGTTGTATCATGAAATGCTTCTATAAGCGGCAGCAGTCCTTGCTTCCCCATTCCTGAGCCGCTGATAGATGTGATGCTTAACTGGCCATAATACTGGGTGTAACATGACATGTCCATGGAAATGGCTGAGTCGCCATCTTTGAGTGCTGAAACCTGCAGATCTTCAAATGTAATAAGACAAGAAGAAGGATGCTCAAATTAGCACAGCACCTGTCCTGCTCCCTCGGAATAGATAGTCCTCAGTCCGGCAAGTGACAGTGAGATATGCACCTGTAAGGAGAATTGTGTGAGTGGCAAATCACTGGCTGCTGTGAGACAGTACAATGGCTCATTGGAAAGACAACTCAACTGCAAGATTGCTGATCAATCATCAGTATTTCATTCATAAAACCAAGTCCTTGGTACTTCTGCCACAAGGAGCCAAATGTATGAAATACTGGTTGCAATATGTGACCTGTACTTTTGCCACTAGTAAAGAATTTCACAAAATTCTGATAGGATACAAACATCATTAATATTCATGAGGTAGCTCACAAGTTGTGACTCACTCCAATTGGTGGCCATCCAGGGATGGTGGCACACTGGGGTCAGCAGACTACCATGCCTGTGGTCGCCTTTAAATAAATTGAAGTTTTGTTTTTTATGTGACTCATTTTGAATGAAGGAAACAGTGATGCATTTAATAACATTTTTCTTTTTATTAAATTTGTTTAACAATAAGTAGTGGTCCACTGGACTACTACCTGCTCCCTGGTAAACTTCCTTTTTTAGAATCTACAAAGGCAAAACGATTGGCAATGGGTGACCACTCCAACTTGGGAGTTGGACATTTTTCCATGCTTTGCATCTGGCTTTTTTGTTTTAGAACACCAAGCAGGGGCTGTATTGTGGAAAGTGTGTTTTTGTACCCACTTTGCGCGTGGGTATTTGTATGTGGGTTTTGTTTGTTCTGTATTGTGGAAAGTGTGGGTTTGTACCCACTTTGCGCGCCCCGGGGCACTTTGGTATTACAGAAGAGGCCGCAAACACTTGTGTGTCCCCTTCTGTAATACCGATAGCGTTGGCGCATATAAAGCGCCAGCGCTGCCTGCAGTGGGTGTTCCCTCATTTGCATGGGAATCCTTTTGCCTCTGCACCTTATTACAGACACTGGTGCAAAGGCAAAGAAGCCCTCAGCATGCACACTGACAGTGCACCCCCTGATGGCAGCCCCCGGAGGGGGAAATCGGGTCCCATGGACCGCCTAGACATCCCCTTGCAGGCAGGTGCAGTAACTGACTGCACCCGCCTCCAAGGGGATCTCTAATCCCCTTCAAAAGTGCAGGCGGGCTGCCGCCTGCACTGTGAAAACACGAATGGCTGTAAAGCAGCCGTTACGTTTTTCACCTTAATGCGCTGCCCCCAGGGCAGCACATCTTCGCAGCTGACCCGGGGGCAGCGCATTCATTGTAATAGTGCACACACTCATTGTTTACACCAGGTGCACCTTTTTAAAGGTGCACCAGGTGCATACAATAAAAATGTACATATTGTGTAATGTGACCCCAGGTATTTTGAAATCCACTTTGGCTCATGATTGTGGCTAGAGTCAATCAATCAATCAGGGGTTTGTAGAGCGCAAGATACTCACCCGGACCAGGTCTCAAGGCGCTGAGGGGAAGGGGGCAGGGGGGCAGGGGGGTCTGCAGAATCTGGAGGTCATTGAGTTCCATCGAAAAGCCAGATCTTGAGGTCCTATAGGAACTTAAGGAGCGATAGTCAAATTGAAGAAAACAATCATGTAGACAACCCGATGAGATGATGCTCATTACTTCCGAGACAGAGACTACTAAATGGGAGCTAGATTATGGAATGGCGCCTTTAATGGCGTTTTAACAAGTATAAATAAAAGACACCTGTCAGATATCAACAGGCAGAACCAAACTGAGTGTGTATCTGTGACTCCCACAGAAGGATAAGCAAGGTAAAAGCTTAGCAAAGCGTTGGCAAGCCAGAAATAAGTTAGGTCACGATGCAGAAATGTATCTTAAGTCGTTGCGTGCGTCGGACGGCCCCCGGCCGTCCGACGTCACAGTGGGCGTGTGCGGAGGACAGCCGGGGGCCGCCCGAAACCCGCTTTCTCATTAATTCCCCAGCAACGCAGCGGAATTTGCGCCGCAGTCAAGGGGTTAAAGAAGAGCATCTATCATTCTTTTTTTAATATAGGAAGACTAGAGATAGCATGCAGAGCAGGAAGGAGAGATTTTCAAAGTCTTGATGCGCCGCCATAGAAAGATTGAGACAGAGGTTTCTCACATTTGAAGGTAGGAGGCTGAAGAAGTCGAGAATTAGAGCTGTGCTGGAAACCTTTTCCACAGGATAACTTCATCTTTTCAGCTAGAAGGGTGGGAGCCGCTGAAAATGATGCTTTACGGTTGATACATGCTTGAATTGAGTTTTAGCTTGAATGGGAAGCCATTGTAGTGTTAGAAGCTCTGGTGTAATGTGATCTAACAGCTTGCTTCCAGATACAAAGTGAACTACCAAATTCAACATTGATCTGAGAGGGGTAATGGTGGGCTTTGGGTAGACCTAGGAGGGCTGAGTAGCAGTAATCAAGCATGGAGAGGCAAGCGCTTGAACACTGCAGACCTGCAAAGTTTCACAATTCTAGGGTTAGAGAAAGGCACTTTGGTTACAATATTTGCATCATCGTAAGATCCAACGTTTGTCACGCAAATCATCTGTTCGATATGAGCTGAGCCACTGTGTTCTCTGCATGCCATGCAGTGATACCCGCCATGCTTACATTTCCTGCACAGAGAGACATATTATACCTTGCCCTATTATTGAGAGTTTCTGGTTGGAGAGTCTACCATAATTTGGCTCAGTTACTGACAATTGCCCAACCTTGCTGTGTGTTTTCCATGAGGCTGGCCCCTACTCCTGGCTCTTGTTGCCATTGATGATTACATGCACAGGGACATGGCTTCCATTGGTGTAGCAGGTGCAGTGGCACCAGGGCTCAGGTGCCTAAAGGGCTCACTGAATGCTGATTATTGCTGTATTTTGTAATACAAACAGTAGCCAAGGCGTCCATTTTCTTCCTTGCACTAGGCCCCATGACATACAGACTATTCAGGACAGCCGTGCCGGAGCCACGCACTGAGAGAAGTGTCAGTTGTCTGCTCCAGTCACAAAGAAGTAGCAGCAAAAGTCCACACAAGGGCGAATGAGCAAGTGTTTTAGTCACCTAGGCCTGGCAGTTACTGTGAGATAGAGGCCGGCAGCTGGAATCTTCCTCAATAGATGTCCACAAAGGCTGGGAGTTTAGTAATTTGTAGTTAATGCTGTCATTGAGCAAGATATCATTTATCAGAGGATGCACGAAGGGCCTGGACTATATGCATAAGACACCTGTAGTTAGGGGCACTTCATCTGCAACATGTGGTGACTGGACCTATAAACTGCGGGGACATTGGGTCAGTAAGTGTCCTGTCTTCAGGCAAATGCTCAGTAGGAGCAATGAATTGGAAAGACATCACCATCAGGGGAATTTGCAGGGGGTGCTGGGGGCTTCATCACCTGATGGGAAATTTGTATCAGTGATAGCATCGCCTGTAGGATAGTGTGAACAGGTGATTTTATCAGTTGCAAACAACAATGCATTGTCTTCTTTGAAATGTGCATCCGCCCCACTATGGCTGCTGTAGGAAATTGTGCTTTACATACTGGACAATATATACCTGGGGCATGCCTCAATAGGGAAATATGTACTACATGCAAGGAAATTGGCATGAAGGACCATCTGCCCTTGAGTGAAATGATCATTAAGGAGCACGTTACCTGCATGGATCTACACACTATATAGCTGGAAATGGGCATAGAGTGCTGGTGCATCACTTACCGAAACATCTTCAAGAATGGTAATAGAAACATGTGCATTTGGCAATTGTGATATGAGAACCAGAATGTAGGGTAGCTCACAGAGTTAAAGAGGAACCAATAATATGAGCGGAGATTTGCAGCTCACAAGATCGAATACCAGCAAAACCAAGTCACCTTCCATCTTTCAGAGACTTATAAATTGTAACCTGAAATTGGATAACAGCGGCACCTATTAATTAAAACACTTAAAACTGCAAAAGTGTGATGTGAAGCACCACATAAAAAACAAGCTATATCTAACTGTGATGTACAAAGTGGTACAAGCCCACACAAATAGCAGGTGTGGCATTAAAAACTGGTAACATAACATAGCGTAGCGTGCCAGTATGGCTTCAAGATGGAATGCAGGAATTAAAGTGGGTGGTGAAAATGTCCTTTCTATTATCTGAAGAGACATCACTATGTGTATGACCGAAAAGATGGGTAATTGGGAGCTTGTTGAATTGAGGGGCGGCTCAGCAGTGACTATGGTTGTTATTGGCCGGGTGCCGCATGTGTAATGTTTGGGGTATCACCTATCTCTTGAAAGTGGCGAGGCTCTACTTAGTTGGAAAAAGGTACATGTAATCCCTCTGTTAAAAAGGCAAACTCCAAACCAATCACCCTGAGCAATTACAGGCCCATCTCTATCCTTCCGTATCCAGGCCAAATGCTAGAAGCCCTAGTGAACCATCAGATTTGGGGAGCAGAATGAAATTCTTCATCCCACCTAGTGAGGCTTCCGTGCCCCTTTTGTACCGCTTTTGGCCGCCATAAGTGTGGCAGGGTATGCTCAGACGTGAGTCCCTTGCTCACTTTGCCACTGGATTCAAGCAAGCCGGGCTGAAGACGGCTGGAATGCCAGAAACCGGTCCTCGGAAGCTTGTTTCCGGTCCAGGGAAGACATGGCTTGGCAGTTCGGGCTGGACTGTTCCCATGAGGCACAGGGTCAGACTGATTTGCATATAGCCATGTCTGAACTGGGGTGGCAGAGTGGGCTAAAGAACGGTGATGGATTAAACCCAGATCTTTTGATTGGGTGTGAGTGTTTGATTGATTCAGATGCTCCGTCCATCACCACCCCCTTTTGTACCGCTCTGTGCAGAATTCAGCACAGAACTTGCCCTTCTTGGAGTCACTGATTACATCAGAGGAAACTTCGACACAGGGAAGAAGAAAACAATGGTCATCCTACAGGATCGGTCCACCACCTTCGACACTGTATTGCACAAGATCCTTTTACAAAGGTTGGAGCAGGCGGGCCTCACAGGCCTCGCTCTGAAATGGCTCCGCTCCTTCTTACGAGACAGAAAACAGGCAATATTCCTCTCCCTGCTCACCTCCCAATCTAGAGTCTCTAGCTGTGGTGTAACTCAGGGCTCATCACTGAGCCCAAGTCTCTTTAACGTCTATCTGCCACCTTTAGCCTCAGTTGCCAAAAGTTGGAGCATGACCATCCTCTCCTTTTCATACGATACTCAATTTATGCTAGCCTTCCACCAGCTAAATGATAAGGTCATAGGAGACTTTAAGGTTTGCCTTGCGTACATCGCTCTGTGGTTGCATAGCAGCTGCCTACAACTCAATTTCGACAAAGCGGAAATTCTGATGTTTGGTTCATTCCCCCTAATTGATGCTCTGCAGAGCTGCCCCCCTGACGTATGCCCCACCAACCCTCCATGGCCATCAGGAATCTGGAGGTCATAATGAACACTGTCCTTTCTGTCAAACCCCACATCAGGGCCACTGTAGCCACCTGGTTTGGCTTGTTAAACTCCTTGAAAAAAACTCCTAAAATATCTGCCCCTCAACATCTGCAAAGGGATTGTACACATGCTTATCACCCCCAGGCTGGATTACCCCAACATACTTTATCTGGGTGCCCCCCAGAATCTGCTGCCTCTGCTGCGAGCGCTGAATGCCGCTCCTAGGCTCATTCTGAACATCCCTATGTGCCAGTCCAACAGACTGGGGCTTAAAGAGCTACGCCAACTTCTGATCAATGCTAAGATAACATTCAAGACACTGATTATCGCCCATAGAGCACTCCACCAGAAGGGCCCCAGATACATCCAAGATAAGCTAAAACTCTACTCTCCCACAAGGGCTCAACGCTCCTCCAACCTCAACCTTCTGTGCATCCCCAGATTCCGCCAAGCCAGATCAGGAGGAAGATCTTTCTAAACTCCCATTCTCTGGAATGGTCTCCCATCCTCCCTTCGTACCATTTCCAGTGAGAGCCTGTTTAAGGCACAGTTAAAAACAGCCCTATTCGGCGAGCAGTAACCTACCCGTCTCTCCTGTCTCACGCTAGTGCAAGGACGCTTCTTTTGAGGCAGCAGTTGTGCTCTCTAAGTATTCATTCATTCATTTCATTCAGGGAATTATGTGCTCAGAGACACAGGGCTATTTGTGGTGATCTGAAGGCTATCCCACCTGAAGTTACTACTTCAGTAAATATGCTACTACTTATATACAGGCTTTAAAGTCTTGGGGCAGATTAGGGAGGCTCACTGATGCACAACCCAATGTGACAAGGCTTGGCATGGTGGCCTGGGTGGCTAGTGGCAGGTTTCAGCTACTTGCCTTTTGCTGTCCCCAGTATTATATAAGTAATCAAGACAGATATGGCCAAAAGTCTGGATGCAGAGCAGGTTGACAACTAAGACTCGGGTGCTGCAGTGAGCATCCAGCATTTTATGGACAGCAGGCAGGACCCCGGGCAACATACTTGGTGGATCTCTTTTGTTTCATTCATCATGAGAAAGGAGCAGTGTACCCTGAGAAATGTGCTGTGTATGGTATGGACTGTTCTATAAGTGCAGCATGAGAGACAGAGGCCTGAGCCTGTTAGGATTAGGAAGCTTTGGCACCAGAGCTTAAAAGCTGAGGCTTGACGGATATGTACAATGTATTGGGTAGGTCTGCAGTTTAACCACTAAAACATGTGGCACCGGGTTTTGGCTTTGTACTGTGAGGGCTTAGTTTGAAACATTTGTGTGGCAAGCCGCATGGCTATTTGATGCCTTAGTCTACCGGTTTTGTGTCCCCTGGAAATTAGACTTACTGTCTAAAGCCAGAGTCGTTGGGGTATGTGTAACCTGTGTATAGTTCTGCTATTTGAGCCCCAAGACTATACGTTCCATCTCATTACTTTGCATAGATTATTTGAGAATGTTCTGCATGGCAGGGGCCACGAACCCCCTTAAACATTCATCTCAGGAAGTCCATTCCTTTGGTATTAGAACCCCCTCCCCCATTAAAAATCCATGATGATCATGCTGAAAATCGAAAGTAGGGCAGTGAACTTAAGTAGGCCCTGACGACGTTGAGGCTGTTACAAGGCTATTCGAAGACAATTACATTGCAAAACGTTGAGTCAATTCTGTAATTTATTTCATTAAAAAGACAAAAGAGGTCTATGTGTGATAAAGTGTCACTCATAATGTCACTCAAAATGCATTGAAATGTCACACATGAGCATGCTGAAGGCATGGACATGTCACAAGAGTGAATGGAAAACTTGGCAGCTTTGACAATGGACTTCAGATCTTCCTTTGCAATAAATGACCCGATACCCCCGTTGGAATTTGGTACTCATGGACAGTAACTGTGTCAGTGGGGAGGAGGGCTGGAGTGAGTGATCATAGCTGGGAGGAGAAGTCACAGCCTTTGCATGTTCTTTAAAATCCTGATCTTCTTAAACTAATGCTTAGTGAAATCAACATTGTCAAACAAAACCCTCCCACCCGTACCGCCCCACCCCCCCCCCCCCCTCCCAGAAGGAATGGTCAGAAGCTGAAGTGTAGCTTCTTCAGCAAGCCGGCTGTATACCCTCACACAATAAAAATATCTTCATGAAGTGTTAAGTCTATGAGGTTATCACTCACAAAGAGAGCCCGCATTAAAAGATGCTTCCTTGTTCCTCACAGATGATTACCAGTGGTCATTTTAAATACATACATACATTCAGGACAAGTAACATACCCATTCGCTTGTAACTTACACCCACTGGCTGCCAGCCTTTCGACTAGCTTGCAAATGTGAAGCATTTTGTTTAAATTTGAAGCTTCTGTTCATGACCTCTTTTTTGTCACGCATTTTTAGCACCTAATGAAGTTGGGGAATGTCTTGACTATAGAGCTGTTACTATGGAGACCAACACCTTTTGCATTTGCTGTTGATTGCAGATACTAGTGAGATTCTGAGAGGGGGGGCTGAAGGGGAACTCGGACTGGCGATGTTCCAGAGAATAATCCTATGATCTGACATGATCATCTCCTGAGGAGTTAAGGCAAGGGCTTATTTTATTTCTGAATAAAACCTTGAACTCATGTTGCATTGAAAGGGCCTTGAAATGTAACACCTTTGCTCTATTGGAATACACAGGTCTCAGTGAGTCTATGCTGCACATATCTATTAATGACATTTCTGAATCACTATATTTAAGGCTAGCACTTCTTCACCTGAAATAGTTGAGCTGCAATTGAGTGATTAGTTGGCCATTTGCTTTGTCCTCGCTAGCCTCGAATGTTTGTTAAATTTCATATGGCCCATTGTTTCTATTCAGATTTGGCTCACATAACACCAGTTTCAAATTGCTTTCTAATCCTCCCCCATCCTCAATGTTTTCCTTCTTCTTCAATCTCAGGACAAACTAGAGTAATGTATCCCATCATATTGTGGGATACCTAAAACTGAAAGATCAGGCCTCTGTGCGTGTACCACAATGTCTGGTTATGCCCACATCCAGTGTACGCAATGATTCCTAAATTGGTAGCTCTTGCCCCTGTACCAGCAGCTGTGGTTTTTTCTTCTACAGACAGCGCCTCAAGTCAACGTCTTCCACGCTATCTGGGATATCAGACTTTTCATTGTTCGCAGATTATTTACAGAAAGAGAGTGGTCTTTGGGTCAGCTCCCTCCAGCGATGTGCTTTCATGGTTTTGCCATTGATTGGATAGGCTGTCCATCAAACCTATGGCCTTTTATGGATATTTACATTTTCCCATATGTGTTCACATTAGTGTACAGTGATGGGGCATCTAGCAGTGCTTTTTAGACAGCAGACAAGGCATTATGTGTAGTTTGTAACTGAGATTTAACGTGTGATCTTTGATGTACTTACTTTGCTCTTATGATCACATTATATTTGTTTATTTATTTATGTCTTTTGCTTAGGAAGTGCATCCTCATTGGATGCCTTACCTTCTCATAAAGTACACTGCTGTTCACCCTTGCTGCCATGCAGAAACGGCTGCTACCAAACAGTGGGTAGTGGGGCGGGGAATGGGGGGAGAGGAGGGAAATTATATATTTTTTTAAATGCACTTACCTTTTCTCTGCCGATTGCAGCCGCCGCCTCTTCATTCTCCGTCCTCCTTTCCACTCGGCACGAAGCACCCAGCCTACCAGAATCTCCTGACCAATCACAATGCTTCC
Organism: Lissotriton vulgaris; assembly: GCF_964263255.1. Taxonomy (NCBI): domain Eukaryota; kingdom Metazoa; phylum Chordata; class Amphibia; order Caudata; family Salamandridae; genus Lissotriton; species Lissotriton vulgaris. The sequence continues at coordinate 732,389,048 of NC_141691.1, read as the reverse complement.
TTAGCCGCGTTGTGATTGGTCTGAGCGCTGTAGTACGGAACTCAGACAGGGACTGGCAGGCTCTGCATGTTCTCGACCCAGGCTGTAATGTAGCCTGGGTGGGGAACATGCAAAGTGAGCATGATGCTTTTTCCGGCCCGGGAGGGTCGCTCAAAGCGCCATGCGCACTTTAGGTGCAGCCAGCACTCCTTCTCCTGTGATGTGCAGGGAGCCCAGCCGCGCACCCCCTGGCTTGAGCTGAAAGCTGAATGCAAAAAATAAAATGACAATAACGAACGTTTGTCATTTTATTTTTTGCATTTAGCTTGCAGCTGAAGCAGTGGGGCCACGCTCCTCCGCCTTAGCGGAAGAGCCACCACTGCTGCCATGGTAACGTGTTGCTGGATTTACAGCTTTTTTTTTGCTGTGTATGCCTTTTCATTTCACCACTTGCAACTCAAACTTCATCTTTTGACTCCTTTACATAACACTCTTTTTGAAACTGTATTTTAACTATGCTAATTGTGTTTGTCCAGCAAAAGGGCCATTTTATTCTTATGATTAAAAACACATGCAATTTTATTATTAAACCATTCAATTTCCTTTCCTACATGACTGAATTTTTGTACATTTCCTGCTGTGAATTGTAAGCAACAAGCATAAATATCTTACATCATCAAATATAATAAACCAAATATCTATAATCATATATTTGTTTTATTGATAACTGCATGTGGTCATGTTTCTTAACAATCTTAAGATTTGCAAACAATAAGTCTAGAAAATGCTTTAATAGTGCAGTTTTGAAATATTGTGCAAAAATATTGTGTGCTAATTCTAAGTACAGTAATTAGTTTCACACCCACCACCACTATTGCCATCGCCATCACTGCCACTACTGTTACCACCACCACCATTACCCTAACTAAAATTCCCACCAGCACTATTACCATTAATACCATTGTTACTACAACCTCAACTATTACCCACTCTACTATTACAGCCACCACCATTATCATCATCACCAATACAACTAACATCATTGCCACCTCCCCTGTTACTAGTATAATCCTTACAACCACCATTACTACCAACCTCATTACTAGATCACCATTACTATCATTATTACCGCCACCACCATTATGAGGACCACTATCACCATCCTCAAAAGCACTATCACCACCTCCATCACCTTACTTCAACAATCACCACCACTCTCATCACTACAAAGACCACTATCACCATGACTACTGTTGCCACCATCCCCACTACTATAACCACCTATAGTAGGAGAGGGGGAGACGATGTAGCTTCACGGCTAGAGCGTTTGACCTTGAAGCTGGGGAACCGGGTTCGAGTCTCAGCAACGATGCTCAACATTCTGTGATTCTGGGCAAATCACTTAATCTCCCCGTGCCTAACAAAAATGAACGTGTCCTTCTGTAGCGAAACTGGTGCTCATGTAAAGTGCTCTGATACCCGATTTCTCTGGTCTAGTTCGCGCTGTATAAAACTCCCCAAAAAATATATATATATATCATCAACATCATCTAACCTACCACCACTATTACCATCACATTCAGTAACATCACCACTACTCCTACCATCCCCACTGCTAACATCAACACCATAATCACCATCACAACTATTACTACTGTGACTACTATTACCACTACAACCATCACAACTATTGCCGACAACAGCTTCCACCTCTAGTGCTAATATCTACACCTCTATCATCACTACCGCCACCGCTACCACCATCACCACTATCACTACCCCATCACTCTCACCACCACTGCGATCATAACTATCACCACCACCACTGCCACCACTAGCACATTCTGATACTACCTCACTTGTCACTCTTATGCCTTGTGAAGTACAGGGGGCACAAACTACTGTATTGTCCAGCTCCTCCTATTCCATACATTCACCTGGGCATGAGTGAAAGCCTTGCAGAGATACTTCTGCCACACAGGCCCTACTATCTAAAGCACACTACTAAGTACCTGCTGCAGTCTTAATATCTGGCCCACTATCTCTGCCAGCTCTCACAGAAGGGAGAACAGGTTATAGTGGCTGCATCCACAATCCTCACTGCTGTTGTGGTGGGTCTTCACCACCTGCCTCAGTGTTGTAGAATCCTGATGCAAGACTCACTCTGCTGCCCAGGCCTTGCTGTGTCAGCAGTAGGCATGAAGGTCACACAGACCGACAGCCAGCACAGGAACCAGTGCTCACTGTCTCCCCGTAGGTCCAGGCTGCATATTTTTCCCGTGGAAGCTGTGCTGTCCCCGTTCCATTTCCAGACTTTAGAGCAGGGCTGCAAGAAGAATTTCCCTCATCATGTACCTTGCTTCTCCCTGCCCTGCTCCTAGTCATGGCACTTTCTGTCTTTGCAATTACCCCGCTACTTGGGGCCGTTTTACACAAAAGGTGCATTTTCATTGTTTGTGCCGGGTGCACCTTTTAAAAAGTGCACCCAGCACAAATAATGAAAATGTGCCGTATTATGATGAATGTGCTGCCTCCAGGGCAGCCAGGAACTCGCGCTGCCCTGGGGGCTGTGCATTTCGGTGAAAAACACAGCAGCTGCTTGAAAGCCGCTCTGTTTTTTCACAGTTGTGGTGGCAACTCGCCTGCACTTTGAAGTGGGAATAGAGATCCCCTTGCAGGCAGGTGCTGTCAGTGACTGCACCCCCCTGAAACGGGATGTCTGGGTTGTCCATAGGGCCCCCAGTACCCCCCCTGTATAGGGATGCCATCAGGAAGTGCACAGATAGTGCGCCATCTTTTAGAAGGCGCAATGTTAGTGCGCCTTCTGAGAGCTTCTTTGCCTCTGTGCTTGCTTCTGTAATAAGGCACGGGCGCAGAGGCAAAGTGATTCCCTCATTTACCTAGGGCACGCCCCCTTGCAAATGAGAGAACGCCCTATGAAGATATCGGTATTACAGAAGGGGCCCCACAAGTCTCTACAAACCTTTCTGTAATACCAAAGTGCCCAGGGGGCGCACAAAGCGGGCGCAAATGCCCATTGCGCCACCGGGGCACTTGTATATGGCCCCAGGAGGACATTTCTTACCCTCAGACATGCTTTTGCCCTGTACCGGCTCGTATTTCTCTCCTCTTACCCTCTCCAAAACGTCTGCCGCATCATATCATCTCTGTCTTACAGTTGCCCTTTCCGTGCCTACGTGCGCCTCTCCTACAGTGTGGGATGGCTGACTGCTTCTGTATGTGCCTACCATTCCCATCCTGCTTTGCTCCCAAAGCTGGGAAAGCTAATGCTCTTCTCCTCCTCCCACTTTTGCTGCACAGCATTGATATCCATTTCCTCCATCACCAGGAAGGCTGGACTAGCACATCTAAAAATTTACCCTAGCAGAAGAGTGTGGAAGCACCTGCCCAGAAATTAACCCTCAAAAGGGTACTCGAACTCAAGAAACAAAGTGCTGCTACTAAGAGATCCACACTTACGCACACTCCGTCTCTCTCACATAGAGGCACATACACATTTTCACATTCGTATTTATCACACACACACACACACACACACCCAATCACACACACGAACGTTCATTGGCAAAGATAATGGGTCTGGCTTGTAACGAAAAATGCAAGATTGAGTTATTGGCTTCTGGAGTGCTTGTTTCATTATGTTACATTCTGTTCCTGGAACCCAGAGACTACAGAGATCTCGATTTTATATCTGTGATGTTCACTGAAATGTAACTCAAGTTCTATCACTCTGACAGCCATGTTCTAGGCTTAATCATTTATGCTGTAGAAAATTGCCTTGAGAGTGCCGCTATTATGCTTTGTCTCCTGCAGGAGTTTCATGATAGCCTAATCTGAGGAGGAATGAGCCTTAAATTCAAGGTCTTCCTCTTTGTACTTTTGACTGCTTTACTAGCAGAAAACTTCTGGGTTTCACTTTCCTTCCATATTCTTTTAACCGAGACTCGTCATTTTGTAAATGTAGGGTCAGATTCACTAAGTTTCAAGAAATGCAGCTCGGGAACTTGCTGCTCTGCGTTGCATGAAACGGAGAGAGCAGACATGTGCCAAGTCTTCTAAGATATGGTGCCCTTCTGCTCCCTCCTTGCGCCGGTGCTCTGTCTGCTGCCTAGCGTCAATGGAATCACCATGCACCACCGTGCAAGGGTGCTTGCATTAGAGGCAGGACTGTTTTTGTGTCCGGAAGGGATACATCCCAGCACAAAAACAGTCTTAAGGTGCAATTTCCTCTTTCAATGCAAGATGCGGAATGGATCCCACATAGAAAGAGGAAGTAATGAAGAGAAATAAAAATATCCTTACTCATTACGCTATCCTCAGGAGGTGCACCATTATGGGGCAAACCCAGATGTATTGATTTATTACATCTGGGATTTAGTAATATTCCATGGGTGGATGCACAGGAACGCCCATGTTCCATCAATGAAACACTTACCACTAGGAGATGTAATGCAACGCAGCACAGTGCTAACCTCTGCGTTGTGATACATTTCTTTTCAAAGTCCCAAAAGGTGATGCAAATCGTCCATTGTGTGGCTTATTAAATATCTCTTAACATCTTCAGCGCGGCGCGAAAATTCGCGCTGTGCTGAAGGTTATCAATAACGGGTGTGGTCGTGACGGAACGGTTCCGTCATCAGCACAGCCCAACCGACGCTGATGACGAAACCGTTCCGTCATAAGCATCGAAGGGGTTAAAGATTTGCGCTGCCGTGCTTGATGTATTGACAAGTCAAGTCCTTGGTGAATCTGGCCCTTAGTGTTTAGTTATGGGCCAATAAGAAGCCTAGCCTGCACTCTCTCTTTTTCCGGTATCACAGTCAGGGCCGGACTGGGAACCAAAACCGGCCCTGGCAAAGTGCTCAAAGTGTCCGTCCGACCCCCCCCCCCCCCCCCCCCCCCCCCTATCCCCGCCCAGCGCTTTGCCAGTGTCGATTTTGTTACAGCTATGCTATGCTGCAAAAACGGCCCCCACCCCTGCGGCGCACCGGGGGATTGCCCAGTGCCCGCTACGGCCAGTCCGGGCCTGATCACAGTAATACATTTCACCACCTGATAGGGAAGGAAAGTCCTGAGTTCAGTTCCAACTTAAGCAGTGTGAAAGCGCTGCTATCTTGCATTACAAAGTGGATGATATCTGTATGTGGATGGACGTCTGATGACCAGCAGATGCTTTCTGGCAACTCTCAGAACGAGTGAAAAACAGTGTGTCCTTCAGATTCCTCTTGCTCCCCTATTGTGGCTTTCATCGAACTGCCACCCCAGCTAGTTTTAGTTGACCTCACTTTGGAGACTTGTATGGCAGCAAACAGCCAGATCAGCTGTACAGCACCAGGAAGCTCACTCCTACAGCAGCACTCCTGAACCCTCCTAATGTGAGGAATATTGCACCAGGGAGGGAGGAAGGGAGCAACCAAAGACTCTTACCTTCTGTGAGGTACTCATACACTGTGTTGCACAGGAGACAACGTCGAGACAGAAAGGAGGCCCAAGGAGGGCGCGTTCTTTCTATAATACCTGGGACCCAAATGACAGTTGAAAGGTCACAGCAGCATAAGGTACTTCTGGTTCACCCAAACCCACATCCACTAAAAATATCACTTGACCATTTGGTCTGAGCACTGATCCAGCCCGAGCTCTTGGAAAGATCAGCCCAATTCACAGTCTACCTATTGAGTGATGTGAAAACTGCTGTTTCTGAAAAGCACTGGACGTCAGTGTTCATGTGTATGAACCCTAATCTGTGGGATCAGTCAGTAGAGGACTTGAGGTAAATAGAATACTTTCTAGGGAACAATTTTGAAAGAAATTACCAAGTACCTCTTGCTTAGTCCTCCCGTGAAATGTTGTGTAGAAGCAACAAGTGTTAAGATTTGGAAACCACAGGAAGAGATGCTACATCTTCATGATAATGCAGTGGCGGCTATGGCTGTCAACACTGGTTCTTCTTCCAGTCGACACCAGCCTTTTCCTGGCGAGTCTGAGGCTGTTAATGCAGAGAAGCTTCCTCTTTCACCCAGCATCGACCAAAATCAGGTAAAACTGCCCTGTTGAATATTAAGACCCAATTAATTTTGTATATCATTTGGTAGTGATTACCATTGACTCCCGGGACTGGGGTGAAGTTCAGGCTGGATATTCTAGGTGTTTCTTTTCAGTTTAAGGGACACTTTTGCCAAAGTTTCTCGCAGGAGAATCAATGAGTAGATGAAGAGGTGGCCACCCTAGTGAAGAAGGGCAAACTTCTGTTTGTCCATTAAAATGGACTGTATGAGCTCTCTCTTTTTAGTACGTAAGAGTAAATAATATTACTCCCTGTAATAAACCCAAGACATGGGTTATCTGTTAGTACTTCAAAATGGAGGGTATAGATGTTCTCAGGAAGGCCATTACCCTCAACGATTAATGATCAGATGGTGCGGTTGGTCTTCAAAGCTGATTATTTGTTATCTCTAGTTTTGCGGCAGGTCCGCTGTGCTGCATGACTGAGGATGTTGGTGGGATTCCTGAAGGCCAAGGGCATTTCTGTGATTGTTTATTTGGGCAACTTTCTTATGATAAGTTCTAATCAGACAAATTACACACACTGAAGGGATATCGGGTGCCCATTAATGACAGACTACACAAATTTGCTCAGAGAGAGACAGTACACAGTCCCTCCACTTGATTGCATGTGGAAAACTGTTAACTAGCTGCCGCCAACTGATGGTCATGGCATGGTCACTGGGACAGTAGCCATCGATGATAAAAGGAGTACCACTATAGGAGTGGCCCCACTGTTTTATTGAGTATCAAACAAAAGCAATTAGATCATCTTTCAGGAGTCTTGTAACATGATTTTCCTGCACACAAAAAAAGAACACCTAGTTTGTGAGAATGAGAAAATGAATAGGATGTCTTCTGTGCTGTGGATTGTCAACCTCGTACCTGCCTTCCTTAATCCAGATATCCTTTTCTTTGGCACTTCATGGAAATGCCTCTCAAAAGTGAAATCATCTCTAAGTGAGGAGAGGCAAGCCCTATTGAAAGTCAGTCTTTCTGGATTAAGGCTCCAAGAGGAGAATTGCAGTGGTGAGTATCCAAAACAGTACAAAAGCGATGGCTCGGACTGTTTCAATTAGTCTGAGTCACTAATAGTTAATCTAGAAGCTTTCTTGTGCAATTGTTTTGGTTTTGCACTAGCCAAGGCTTTTTGATTTCACTAAAATTACATGTATAATATACTTGTATAGCCTTTCAGACAGCCTTCTTTGTCCATTGGTCTGTTTTGTGTCATTCGCATTGTTCTTCTGTCCACTTCAGTATATAGTATTGGGCAACCCACTTCAGCCATTTTCCAAATCCTCTGTGAGTGACGAAATTCTGCCCTTTCACATAGAGCACATCCACACACAGTATTTTCTATAAGTGCCAGGCCCTACTATGGCATTGTGTTTTTTAGACAAAATATATATTATGTTCAGCTTCTAGAACAGTACAGTTTTGCAAAAAACATGACAAAAGAATCATTGACAAAGCAAAAAGACTGGTGGCGGATGGCCAATGTAGACCTATTGACTTTCCAAGGCTTGGTATATTTGCCTGGGCACCACAAACAAGGACCATCTATTGCTGATATGTCTTTGGACCGCCTCAGAAAGGGCCAGTCCTGGTGACACTGCAAGTCCACTTCTCCCTGGAATTCAGGGCATGTCTCTGTAAAAAAACACACCTATACTAGTGACAATGGCATTACATGTTATTGTTGCCTTTAAATTCTCTTAATAATGGGTGGTGCACCTTGTCTGCAAATGACTCTTCTGTGAAATAAAATAACTGGATTCTTCTGTTGGGTGTATCGTAGTTTCGATACTAGGGGTTTGATTTTAATAGATCTGACTCAAATAAACTGCTACCTCTCATTCCACCAACCCCCTTTGCCTCTCAAGTGCAAAGGATGCGGCAAATGTTAGAGAGGAGGGTCCCTACTGAAACAGTGTAGCAGTAAAAGGGGGGTTGAGAGAGCAGGGAAAGGATCAGAAGAAAGACAGGGCTGGGGAAGGGGACCCAGGAAGTTGTCACATGGAGCAAGAGGGTAACATGAGAGTGGGCCAGATTAAATAAGTAAAAGAGAATAAAAACATATTGAATGGGCTGGAGGGCAGTTTAAAGATACATTAAAGTAATAGGCTCATATGGATGAAAGCAGAAAAAAATCTGTGTTCACTAGCGAAAGGATGGTAGAAAGTGATGGAGCAGTTAAAGGACGTGGGCATTCAGGGACACCGGGGCCCACCTATCAATGCTGCGGCAGGTGCAGTTGCATCAGGGACCAAGGCTGTGGATCCACTAAACTCCCCAAATTGTTTTTTCAATCTACTGAAACAAGGTATGGTGACCCATTTTCCTTGATTGGCTTGAGTCCAGTGATACCGTTGCTACGCCACTGCAGCCGCTAAGGTGCATGGCATGGAATAGAGAAACACAGGAAGTAGTGGCACAGAAGAGAAGAAGAAAGGGCCGGGTAAGTCTGGGAGGGGGCGGGGCGTTCACGGTGGTCTCTGAAGTGCTCCTTTTCCAGACACCAATTATGGGAGAGCAATATGGCAAATTAAGGAGTTGCAAAAAACGAAATTCGTATTGTTAAATCTAGATTTTTTTTAATTCATTCATTGACACTCCAGTCGCCACGGCCCCGTTTGCGCTTTTGCTGCAGGGTTGTTCCATTGTCTTTATTTTACGCCGAAATAAGTAAAACAAATGAAAAGTACTTTTTCAGGTGATGCAAAACCGTTAGCATAAATCCCGAAAATTTGAAAATGGCCAGGTTACAGTGCTAGGTTAAGAGACAATCTCTCAGCCTAATTGGTGTGCTTATGTGTGTTTTTTAAAGCCATAGTAAGCATTGGGAGCAGTAAAACTGGTAGCAGCTGCATGCATGTATGGTCACTCCTCTAGACAATGGAAGCACTTCATATTCTCTCTTCAAGACAAAGGAAGCACTTTGATTATCCGTAAACACAGCAGCCCATGGCGAACTTCTCATATCATGCATCCTTTCAAAGCGCTTTGACGTTCTCAGGTGTGAAAATTCCTCCAATTATATTTTTTTGTGAACGTAAGGTTTGTGTTAGATTGACAGCGCAGCTAACAAAAGTCCTCCGCTTACCCACAAACTGGATGTTTTACTTCCTAAGTCGCTCTGATCCCTTGCCTCTCGGCTGAGACTGTCAGTGCATTTGCCAATTACTGCCAATCCTAGGGTTGCTTTTATTCATGTTGAATTTTTTCTTCTGGTTAAATCTGCTCATCAGCACGACTGTTTGCATCCTAGGCGCACTGTAGGATGCTCTCCCTGCCCCTAAATCCTAAAGCAACAAGCTGATACCAATCACCCACAGCGCGCCTACCTAGTGTCTTAGAGGCGTGTGTGATGCTCAGAGTCAACATCTAACAAGAAGGTTAATTGAAACCAGTGTAATTTTCAGACTACATTCTGTTTTTTGCAAGGTACAATATCAGCATTGTTGGTGCTGTCTAACTAGTTAAAACATCTCTTGTTATCTAGGATGAGTCTTGCCTTTGGACACTTAGGCATCCATAAGCATCCTGAGGTAATATCATGACCTTCACAGCCAACCAATGTCATAAGGCATCAACCTAAGTTAATTATGGTAAACCCAGCTAATTACATACAAAAGGTGGCATGAAATTTGTGTACTATGGACACATCAAACACTGAATTTCCTAGCTCTGGTCATGTGTTATTGAAACAGATATCAATCAGTTTATGTTGTGATTTATATAAATATTATTATAATCACTATTTTAGAGAGAATGGGGTCAAAAGAGTGAAGGGTAACTGGGTGACCAGAATTAGTATTGTTGAGAGTCATAGACAGCCCTTTAAATTATTACCTAAAGTATTTCAAGCAGGGAAGCCATGAAAATCCAGCAGGACCGGAAAACCTAGAAACCTGGAATAGATGTGTTGCCACAATTTGAGTCATCTGTAATGCGGCATGTGACCAGTGATATGACTTATGCATGGGTTTAGGAATTACCTACTAACGTCATTGAGTTCTACTGTTGTCAGTCTTTTTAGTACGCGCCTTTCTGTTGTAGGTGATGCATGTCCATGTGTAAGATATAAAGATTCACCAAATCATAGCAAGTATGCAACTTTTCAGACATTTTTCTCTTGTCTTCAGTCCTGATTTAGACTTTGGTAACAACAGATAATTCCCTGATTTGTGTTCAATCCATTTAGAGAACCTTTCTCAAGTGGAGAACCTGCCAGAAAAATTATTTCCGCCATGCTGTCCCTTAAAAAGTGATTTCCCAAGCAGATTCACCATCCAGGTTGAATCCAACAATAGAGGATTTACCTATTGCCTCACAAATCTGAGCATTTTTCGGGCATAGTTCAGGGCTTCCTTAGAGAATTGTATCCAACATGTAATGATGTCTCATCTCTGGCTTGTGACCTGGGATTTGTCCTAATTTTCTCATTTATTCCCTCTTCTGTTTGATGGCTACATATACCCACTGCCTGAGTAATATCCAGTGACGACATGGGCCTTCCAGGATATGCTGATGACACTCAGTGCACATTTCCTTTGAGGAACCTGTAGAAATATCAGTGTTGCCCAATATGAGCACTATAGGTACTCCTTAACTACCTGATGTACGTCCAATACTGGATGGAGATGAATTGGCTGACACTTAATGGATCCTAAAGAGAGGTAAGGTGGAGGGCCCTTCTGCAGGAACATGCCCTCAAGTTGCCTAATTTCCTCTGCCAGCAACGTTTGGCAAGAAACCAAAAATGTTCTACTCCATTAAGAACTTAGGAGATATAGTGCATACAACAGATTCTCTTTGGACATCTAAATACAGCATATGATTAAGACATGCAGTTACCACCTGAGTTTTACTTAATTCAATACATGGATTTCAGAAACATGGTATTTTTGGTCATGGTGCTCCTCCTGATACTTTCCACTACTATAATGCTAAATATGCAGCTATCTAGGGAACAACTATCAACGCTATGCAATTTGGCTATATGTATGTGGTATTTCTAAAGCTTGAACCTAGCTAAAAGGTATCAGAGCGTTGAACGGGTTTCAAAGACAAAGATCAAGTCAGCGAGTAATGGGAGAGATAGCTAGTTTGTGGACTGTTAATGAAATTGCAGCTGATTCCAAATAAGGCAGTGGGCTTGCATGAATACTATAACATTTGGATACAATTGTCCCTGCATGGGAGCAGTAGTACAAGTTGCCATCATATGACAGGGTACATTCAAGATCACTTCAGATGTATCAGCCTTTCATGACCAGGAATGGGTTATCTTAGCCATAACAACATATCTCCATAAAAGACCAGCAGGGTCGGCACAGTTTGTAAAACTGACCCTACCCACCCTGACCCTCCACAGATGAGAAGAAAGAAACCTGAAAAGTGCATAATACTGCATATGCCTGAGAGACCTTGGACACATTACAAATCTCACTACAGGTAACGCAAATGTGAAATGTATTGAAAAAACTTCACTTTAACTGATTGTAAGGCTTCGAGGTGCATCACCCCAGTATATTGGCGAAGACATGAAGGATAACTCTAACATTGATGCAACTGAAGACGCCACATATGACTTTATCAGGGGTGTTGCCTTTACTGATGCTTATTAGCCTTTCACTGTATGGCACAGAAGAATTACTTAAGACAAGCTGGGCCTCGTGGATAAGCAGGATCTAGTGACAGCACTTTGATGCTATGGTAGTCATTGCAACAGCATTTATGGATGAAATGCTTGACTTAAGCTCAGCCACTGGCAATAGCTTAGGAAGTCATCCCAATCCATATTTTTTCGTCCACCATGAAACCTCAGTTTGGACCCAGCCATATTCAAATCATTCTTGAGCCTGCTCCAGTGGGAACAGTCCAGGCCGAACTGCCAAGCCAAGTCCTCCATGAACCGGAATACAAGCAACCTAGGACCGGTTTCGCCCTTATTATGGGCTCTTCAGCCAGGTACAGCACAATTCCAGTGGCACCTTGAGCATGTGATCCACATCTGGGTAGACCCATTGCATTTAGAGCGTCAGTGCAACAACAAGTTGATGGATGGAGTTCTTGAATTAATCTCACCCACTAACAATCGTGTCAGCGCCACAACAACAAGGTGATGGGTGGAATGCTTGAATTAATCTCAGCCATTGGCAATCGTTCGAGCCACATCCTCATCCATTATTTTCCAGCCACCATGCCACCCCAGTTTGGACCCAGCCGTATGCAAATCACTTTTGACCTAGCTCCAATAGGAACCATCCACCCGATCTACCAAGTCAGGCCCTCCTGCACACTGTATCACTGGAACCAAGCTGTACCCGGCTGATGAGCCTTTATCTAGTGCAAACCAAATCCTGGGTTAGGATGCACCCTCGCTTACAGACCCCCGAGCCCCCAACCAGCGTTCTACCGTGCCATCTCCAATCTAATCACCCTCCTAGCCATCGACTTCCAGCAATATGTCCTACTCTGCGATCTCAATGTCCACGTTGATGACCCCAACGACCCCAACTCCATCACCCTACTGAAGAATCTGAACAACATTGGCCTCACCCAACTGGTCTTTGAACTCACGCACAAAGCCGACGGACACACACTCGACTCCATTTTTACCTCCAGCAACAGAAATAAATTCAACAACGTAACAGAACTCGCCTGGACCGACCACGCCATCATTCACTTCACCATCTCATGCCCAGCAGGCCATCGACAAGCACCACAGCTCCTCCCACCGCAGCTGGGGCAAGGTAAACAGGATTTAGTGGACACAGGCCCTCAGTACCACCCAACCCGAAGCTTTAGCAGACCTTAAAAGAGACTCAATTTTGAGGTCTGATAATCAATACAGTTGATTAATGAGTCATAGTGATATTCAAATTCTCTTTACTTTATTCTTCAGGAATTCTATATAAACAAAATGGGCCAACATGTGTTTCACGACACACACGTCGTTTCTTCAGTGCCAATCCACAGTTACAGTTGACAAACCTGAACTCCAATAATCGTTGCGGTTACCAAGGCCGTAAAATGTAAATCTTTGTGAAGTGTACAGAACACGTTTTGAATCATCCTAAACTACTGTGCTGTGTAAAGTTATTTTTTATATGTAATTCTGGATCATCATGAAACATCTGTCATAAGAAATACTCATCAGTGCTGTCCTTGCTTTAATGACACTAGGAGTATGTAACTGTGGATTGGCCCTGAAGAAGCGACGTGTGTCGTGAAACACATGGTGGCCCTTTTGTTTATATGAAATACCTGAAGAATAAAGTAAAGTGAATCTGAATCTTCACTATGACTCATTAATTGACTTGTATAGACTATAAGACCTTAAAATTGAGTCTATTTGTATTTTTGATGCAGAACCTTAGAGATTCATGCCAGTTATGAGGTTGTGTCCAACCGTTAAAGAGCCTCTGTTTCCCTCTAGTTCAGCAGACCTTGACCAGGCCGCCCACAATTTCTCCACCTGGGTCACCAAATGTGCAAACAGAGTCGCCATGCTGAGACTGGCAAAAGCTAACAATACCTCTAAACAAGCCATCTGGCACACCTCAGAGCTCAGAAACACCAAGCGCATCTGCTACTGACTCGAGAAGCAAATGGCACGTCACTAAGAACCCCTCCAACAGAGCCGTTCACAAAGCAGCCCTCAGCAACTACCACCTGCACATCTACCCCTCCCAAGAATTCTGCGACTCCCTCTCGGACTATTTCCACAGCAAGATTGCCACCACCTACAACAGCTTTGACCCTCCAATCCACCACTCTCAGCCTGAACAACTTCAACCAACCAACGAACACAAGACGAACGATCATCATCTAGCCTTTCTTCACCACTCCCAACACCACGCCATTATGTTGTCCATCCCCTCTAGGGCAACCAACAACCCCTCCCCCACCATCTCTTCAAAACCAACCCAATCAGCACAGAACTCACCAGCATCCCCAACACCTCCATCTCCACAGCAACCTTTCTGGACAGATGGAAACACACAGAGGTTAGACCCCTCCTAAAGAAACCCCCTGCCGACCCCAGCAATCCCAAAAGTTACTGACCAATATTGCTGCTCCCCCTGCCCAGCCAAAGTACCTGGGAAACCCATCAACCAATTGCTCACCAAATACCTGGAACAAAACCACCTACTCAGCGCCTCACAATTAGGATGCTGTGCCAACCACAGCACTGAGACTGCACTGATTGCTGCCACAGTTGTCATCAGAACTTTCCTCGGCCACTGAGAACCTGTGGCCATGGTCCTCCTGGACCTCTCTGCAGCATTGACACAGTCTCCCATCACACCTTCATCGACAGAATCTACAACATCGGCATACAGTGAAACGCCCTCAAGTGGATTGCCTCTTTCCTTACAGGACTCACACAGAGCATCCAACTCCTCCGCACACATGGACATCATTGGCTGTGTACTCTAAGGATCATCCCTCAGCTACACCCTGTACAGAACTGTTTGTATTTTCATATATATAGTGCTTGAAGCAGTTAGTGCTCATGTTATGCTCCATAGTGTTTATGCTCCAGACAATGAAGAAAAGCCATACTGGGCGCGGGGTACTGCTGAAGGAATTACCTAGATAAGCAAGTACCCTAATGTCTACTGTGTGAGTGTCATAAGGGATGGTGAAAATACATTTTGTGAAAAAGTAAGACAGACCCTCACCTACTAACCTAGATGGAATGGTGATGAAGCTCACTCAGCTAATTGTATCCCACTAATCTAGGTAATTTCTTGGCAATATGCTTGCGTTCAGTTTGCCTTCTGTTCATTATATAGTTCAAAACAAGGAAGAAGCAATCTTGGGGAGTTCCTGTCTTCGTACCAGCCTCCTCCCACTCCCCCTTTTGTATTTTTTAAGTTCCAGCCTATTGTTATTGTTTTCCTTCTTCACGAAGGGACAGTTTATGGGGTATAGGGTGGAAAGAATGGTGTCTGTATATCCATTGACCCCGTATCCCGACAGAGCGGAAGTGCTGCATATTACTTTTGAGAGTTTACTGCATGATTAATATAATGCTTGCTTAAGCCATGGTTCACAGGATTTGTGCCTAGGCTGAGTAGTATAACCACCACAGGATCTCAGGGATCTCACAAACGCAGGACCATAGTCCACAGACACAGATGAACTTTGGGGCAACCGGATCCTGTCAGTCAGGTAGAGTGCCATGAAAGTCATTGGGGATCCAGAGTCCGGGGGTGAGGGATGAGGTGGGGCAAAGCTTGTTGAAGGTGTAAGCATTCAACAAGCAACCATAATTGAAAATGGCAAAATACTTAAAGGCCAGACTTCAGCATGGATAATTTCAGGATTTTATTTAAATGAGGCTGGCGATTTTCCACCCCCTCCTGCCTCAAGGTAGGTAGAAAAGGACGTACATTAACACCATTGGTGCGGCACATTTTCCCGCTGTGCGCTGAAGATTCAAAAATCCCTCGGTTCATGACGAGCTCAGCTCGTCATGAGCGTACGAGAGGTGTACTTCATGACGAGCTGAGCTCGTCATCAGCGTCGAAGGGGTTAAGGTAAGTTTGTTCAAGACCTTGGATGAAGGAGGTGGCTTAGACACTTATTCACAATTTTTGGAGATTTTCAAATGGGGTACATATTTTCATTGCAAATGGCAGACAGACCTAACACTAGAACTGTATGCTGACTGTTGTCATGGGTGTAGACTAAATGATAAATTAACATGCATTTTAGTTGTGTTTTATTCTTAACAAAATAAATGTACTGATGGGAAGAAATCCATTTCCGCACACTTTCTGAAAATGTCCAGGAATATTTTTTTCAGAGCTGTTTTTATGTATATAAATAACACTTTTCAGTCTACAGAAAAACAGAGGCTTATTATGTTGACCTGAGACGCTTGATCTCAGTCACTCCTATTATATTCTGAATGTAACGGTCAGCAGTCTTCTACCTCATTTAAGTTAGTCATGGATTTGCTATGAATATATTCTGGAATATCATGAGCTTGTGATTCAGAAGGCAGCTGAGAGAAGCTGCAGGGTTGGGTATGAGTAACTTTTCCCTTTCTCCTTGTTAATTTTTGGAGAGGTGATAGGTGTGAGGATAGACTTGTATTAGGCATATAAAGTGTGACATATATCCGGCGTTTGTTTTCACTAATATGAATCTGAGATCGTTGGTATAGTTCAATTTCCCAGATAGAGATGTTGCTTCATACACTGAGTATCAGTCTCTTAGCTATATTTCTTATTGTTTTGGGGTATCAGTTATTTTCATGACTTTCTATCTTCTTGGATGTAAGGCTTTCAAATCTATTACTATTTGTCTTTTGTTCTCAGCATTTATATAATCTATAGGTGCATGAAGTCCCTATTCTATATATTGGGTCTGAGGGATTTGGGGATTAGGGGTTCCCTCCGTATCCAGTCTCCTGAAAGACATCTCCTTCCTTGGAAAGAAAGAAGGCATCAATCTCACACTCCACCCCATCTGTAAGCTTTTCTCCCAGACCAACCCACACCCAATTTTTCTGAAAACAGATCCTTAGGAGTACACTTGTCTGGGTAGGAGAGAAACCAGCAGTAACACCCTCCAACCGGTCTTCAGGCTCTTCTCACTGTCATTCTACTTCCAGATCCTTATATGAGGACTTATAGGAACGATATTTCTAGGATTCCTCCCTCCTTACCTGGGATTTATATAGAAGCCTTCCTAGATGGGCCTTTTTTCGGATTTTGCCTTATAGTGTAGGATAAGAACTGGTCTGTATATCCTCCTTTCTCCTTTAGATAGTTGGTTAACCCCCTCTCTCTGGTAAAGGTCTTCAGTACTGTGTCCCCTCTTGGCAGTGTTTTGGATATCTATGGTGGGTAGCTGTCTGTTTTTCCTCTCCTTTGTTTCCCTTTGCATTGACCTGATCTTGCTGCAGAAGGATTGAGCATTTAGCTGCTTCTGCTTTGTGTCACTGCCCTGCCTGTTGGAGCCCACTGCAGCTGCTGAATCCTCAGCCACTCCGATAGACATGCGTCAAATGAAGCTATAGTAGTGCCACTTGTTCTGGTTCACTTTTATCACCCTTAGTTGCACCCTGGTTGCCTGTCTGTTGGGTCTCTGTTGAACGCCTCCGGAGCGGTGACAAACCTAAGCTATCCGCGGAGAAGGTTTGTGATACAGATGGTATTTCACTGCCACTGTGGTATTTGGCCGCAAGTGTACAAATTATTGATGATAAGGGCCCCAAGTAACATTAAATAGCTGAATAATTCCATAGGTGCACAGTTTTTAATAGAACATATTCTCCATCTTTAACTTCTTATTTGTGTTTCTTATCAATTTTGATAATTCAGCTACTACCCTATCACATGAGGTGGAATTCTGAGGTTACATTATAGACACTTATTCTAGCTCACTATGACTTTTAGTTCATAAAGTGCTCTCCCATTTGAATAGAAGTCTGGACCTTGATAAAAAGTATTTGAACTAGTTGAGAGTCTTCTATATTATCATTTCAGGCAGTATTATCAGCGAGACTCCATTATCAAGCACTTTGCAGTCATAATACAACACATACCAAAAGGGCAGCCTAAGTGAAGTGGTTGGAAGGCATGGTTTCTTGGACTAACAAGTGTCCTTTTAGTTTTGAAAATGCCTCTTCATCTAAATTGCTAGGTAATCCTTACAGGCTCCCAAATCCTACCTATATCAAAACTTAATGTTGCATCCTTCTCAAAATGGACAATTTACCTGGACTATGCCGTATAAATAACCTGAGAGAAATATCAAAAGCCCTGACAGTTCTGCTAAAATGTATACTACTGAAACTCCATCCTAAATCAGTCTGTTTGTTTTTGATCGGAATGCTTCAATTTATTGCTGCGCTGACAAATGATGGACGGAATGCTGAATAAATCATACATTCACCCCCAGTCAAGAGACCTGGGTTAAATCCATCGTTTTTTTGCTCACCATGCCACCCCTGTTTAGACCCAGTCATGTGCAAATCAGTCTTGACCCTGTGCCTCATGGGAACAGTCCAGACCGAACTGCCGAGCCAGGTCCTCCCTGGACCGGAAACAAGCATCCTGGGACCAGTTGCTTCTTGCTATTCCATGAAGGTTATACAACCGTTCTTCAACTTTCTATAGATTTCCTCCTAATCTTCCCTCAATCCCTTCTTCAGGATACAACAGGTAATCCATACCATCTAATATTGATCAGTACACATTATAGAATGATGCCACAGATTGTGTGTCTTCTGTAAAACCTCAGGACATTCGAATGAACCTTTTCATTTAATTTGGTACCAGTGGCGGCTGTTCCTTAATGGGGGATGGAGGGAAAAATCACTTACCTGAAGGCTGGCTGCCGCCTCTTGGTCCTCTTAGGTTATAGACTCCTGGAAGGAAGAAGCACACAGGCTCCCTTAGCCAATCACGATACTGCTGGCAGCAGCATGACAGTAGTGTTGTGATTGGTCTGAGCGCTGTAGTTTGGTGCTCAGACAGGGACCGGGAGCCTGTGCATGTTCTCCACCCAGGCTGTGCAATACAGCCTGGTGGAGAACCTGCTAAGTGTGCATGACTGTTTGGCCGTGCAAAGATCGCCGGCCAAACTGTCATGCGCACTTAGAGAGGGCCCACCACTCCTGCCCCTGCCCTGGCCAGCCCAGCCCTGACACACACCTAAGCCAGTACGGAAAAATAAAATGACAATAACATTGCGTTTTCATCATTTTATTTTTCCTTTTTGAACTACTCACAGAGCAGTGGGGCGAGGTTCCTCCACCTTAGCAGAGGAGCGCCACTGTTCCTAACTCATAGGCACGAGGCACAAAGATGAATTCTAGACCAACTTAGCTTTCCTGTTGTGAATTGAATAGTGTTATTTTCGAAAAAGAAGTGCACATTAACTAATTGAAGGAACAACGCTGAGTGAAAGCCACCTATTCACATTTTCACTTCTCATAATTCACTGTTCTTGGCATTTTACCAGGGTCCCTCTTCAAAGAGTTTTATATGGCATACAGCTTCTCAATGTGAAAACTATTTTCATAAAACAAGCAAAAGTACATACATAGTCAAAGTTCATTAGCCATAACCATAATTCCCTTCATCATTCTTTCAAAAAGAGATTTCCCCATATTCCTGCACTCTACTTGGGGGGATCTAGAACCACATAAAGAGAAGGTATTAAGAGACAATTTCTGTCTGCTCTCCATTTTCCATTTTGTCCAAAACGCACATCAACAAGGGCTCTGAAATATTGCGGTCATTACATTGTAAAGTTCCATCAGCGTTTGCCACTGTGAAAGCTCACTCTCTGTTCCTCATTCTCCATAGTGGGATACAAGGATCGTTTCGAAAATGTGTAGCTCTTGGTTTAGAAGGTGGGACCTGCCCTTTTAGAAGCTACGTTGCCAACCAGTGATAGCCACACAAAACTAGAGAATACTTCTCAAAGAAACAGCCAACAAACCCAAAGATGTAAAAAGAAAAACTTCCAGAGTTGCTGTTGACAGTGTCATACAACAGAAATCGGGTACTCCTAAAAAATTAAATGAACCTAAGGATACATAGGGGAAAAAAACACTGGGGAGCAATTGGCCGACTGGTTAAAAATACTGGAAGGATTGCGATGCAATGATTGCTGGTTTGCAATGAATACATTCCCTTTAGACAGGAAAAGGTGACAACGCCATGATGGATTGGACAAAACATACTGGAATATATGCTTTGGCAATCTTCTTTGATAGGGCAAACTGTGCCAAACTCCACCCCCAATATGGCACCTCCACAGCCTGCAAACTCCAACCTAACACACTGTTACACTGACTAGAACCTGAATATTCTAGCCAGCTGCCACCCAACCGGAGTCCAATCGAGGCTGTGCACTGCCCTCCTTTCCCCATCATGGTAAGCCATGCTGCACACCAGACCCCCACAACCGGAAGAGAATTTTAACACATCTTTACCTTTGTGCCTCATATTTCCCATCTCTTCAATCAATTTACCTTTCCCCGTAGGGTGACCAACCGTCCGTAAATTTCACGGACAGTCCGTAATTTGGACCTCACGTCCGTTGTCTGTGAGGATCCCTTTTACGGACGCCTTTTGTCCGTAATTTTGGCCATCACAGGGAGCAGCACTGTAACGCACTCCGACACCCTGCCCTACATAATTGGGATGAGTAACACTATAAGAGAAATTAAATACAAATGAGAGACGGTCTAAGTGAAGATGAGGGGCACCATTGAAGGGTGGTAGCAAGGCAGGACTGGCCGGACCGGGCATTAGGTGTTTTCCTGGGAGGCTGGAAAGGGGGGGGGGAGCGGTTTTGTTACTGGGGGCTGGCACTGCAAAGTTCCTTGTATATCCAGTAGTTTTCAATCAACAATAAAAGCGGGCTCACTTATATTCTGGTGTGATTCACCATTGTCTGGTGACTAATGTACCTGCTGGAGCGAGATACAAATTTTTAATCATCTAAGGTAGCAAGCTGCGGCCATACTGAAACAAGCACTGGCGTTGCCAATAGGTCTCGCAGTAGGAAAGTTGGAGCTGTTGGTTTTGTAAATGACAAAGCCCTTTAATTTTTAAAAAAGAAAACAAAAATAAAAGGCATTGTCATTCACAAAACCAACAGCTCCAACTTTCCTACTGCAAGACCTATTGGCAACGCCAGTGCTTGTTTTTAGTTAGTAGCATGTTGAGGCGTGTCGACGCGGCGCCCCCGCGTGACTCCAGCCCTCCATTTGTTTTGTGTCAGTGTCCTGCTTTGTCTCCGTTGTTAGTGGATTGGAAAGCTCTGCTACGAATCCAGCGCACCACGTGTAACTGTTCACACGGTCAGAGAACACATCCCGCATTCCTCTGGCCCGAAAGATGTCACGTTATGTGTCACCCGAGGACAATATTGAGTCACATTGAGGAGAACAGTTTCCAGCATTGTGCCGTGTGTGGAGGAATGTTATGCTGCGTCGGCTCGCTACTGATCAAAAGCGTCTGTCTGCCCGCTGCTTCCTGAACCCGGGCAGCAAAATGCAGAAAGACACAGGTTCTGCAAAAATGTAACTTTTGTCGAAAACAAAAGGTTTATGTACCTGGGTCATCGTGGAATGATAAGAAACAGTTTTGGAAGCGGCGTCTAGATAGGTTGAGATATGCGTCTCGGTTTGAGAGACTTTCTTTGGTGACTTTGCCTTTGCCCCGTGGTTGCCATGTGTGGCAGCTGGAAGGTTTAAATATAGGTCGGGCAGCCTTATAGAGATTAAGGGAAATGTAAACAGAAGGGGAGGCTGCCAGTGACAGCTGCGTGCTTTAGGCACTGAGTGGTTAAAATGCATATAAGGGAAAACGTAAAAATAAGCGCTGAACATAATTTTTGATATACATATTGTAACCCCTGGCCTATTTTCCCTTCGTGAATCGAAGTATATTAGTCCCATGATGATGTATTTGTCGTGTGAAAAGAATAGTTCTAAAGGACAAAAGCAGGCAAAAGTATATCGGCCTCAAATTCTAAAATCATTAATGTGCCGTGTGTGGAGGAATGTCGTGCTGCGTCGGCTCGCTACTGATCAAAAGCGTCTGCCCGCTGCTTCCTGAACCCGGGCAGCCCCACTGGGAGGGGTGGTGGCGGCCGCTTGAGACAAGCAGCGAAATTGATTGGCCTAAGGGCATGTTGTGTCAGAGGTGGGAGGTGTCTGGAAGCGGCACTGTTACTAAATGACGGAGGTGTGAGAGGTCTGGCAGGGAACAGATGGCCTGGCCGTGAAGCAGGGGGCGGGGCAGCGCTGGGGAAGCCTGTGGGAGGGTGATTGATGCCTTTGATGTGGGGAGGGAGGAGAGCCTTTTGCGAGCCTTGTGCAGGAGAAATGCATGCTGCCGATGCGCGTGCTTGTTTGCTGATTGGCCTAAGGGCATGTTGTGTCAGAGGTGGGAGGTGTCTGGAAGCGGCCGATGCGCGTGCTTGTTTGCTGATTGGCCTAAGGGCATGTTGTGTCAGAGGTGGGAGGTGTCTGGAAGCGGCACTGTTACTAAATGACGGAGGTGTGAGAGGTCTGGCAGGGAACAGATGGCCTGGCCGTGAAGCAGGGGGCGGGGCAGCACTGGGGAAGCCTGTGGGAGGGTGATTGATGCCTTTGATGTGGAGAGGGAGGAGAGCCTTTTGCGAGCCTTGTGCAGGAGAAATGCTGCCGATGCGCGTGCTTGTTTAATCACGTGATTCACGTGAACTTAAAGAAAACCGAGGCTGAAAGCCCTTGGTTTGAAGAGGATTTTGCCGACATGAATTCTCGCTCCGCTCAATGCACTTGCGCACATTGATAGGTCGCGAGACCTAAAAACGTGAAGTGCACGATTTTCTCAACCTAATATAAACTTATTTTGACTTGTAATTAGATGGTTGTCTATTTACTTACTTATATGCTATTGTGCCCCCATCTCTGATGTGTCTGTAAAACTTACCTTTTGTCCTGAATTTTGACCTTTTGTCCTGAATTTTGTCACTTTGTCCTGAATGTTACACTCACCGTCCTGAATTTGCACCTATGCCAGTTGGTCACCCGACTTCCCCCAGATATCTGATCCCCATTCTGTTGATAGATTTCTGTCATTAGCATGTAGTATGCTTCTTCTAAGTGACACAAAAGTGGAGTCCGTCTCATCCCATATTAGCGGCAATTAAACACTCATTTGGTTAAACCCATCCACATTTTCTAGATAGTCACTTTTATTAAATAGGCTCTGCCTACAAGTGTTACCGTTTTGTTTTTCAGTGTTGTCATTAGTGCAGATGAGTGGATAACCTCTTTTATTGTCACTGGCCTCCCTTTCACTTGGGATTTCTTTCTCTTCCAACACATGCTTTCTTCCATTCTGTTTACGAAATGGTTCTTCTCGGTGGGTTACTTTGTTAAAAAGAGGTCAATTACCTCCAGATAGCTCTCCATGTTACTAAAAATGCCATGTAAATGAGAGGATGTCTTAATGAGTGTGTGTGTGACAGATTACCCCTTGCACTCTTTTTACGGTCTAGCAGATTTATTTATATACGTATGTTTTTCTTCCTGCGTTTTGCAGTCATGATTCATAAATATAGCCGCAAACCACATCACCAGCACCGAACCCGTCTAGTCAGACAAAAAAAATCAAGTACAACATGAAATAATATGCTTGTAATGCAAGTATTGATGAAGGGGGGCCCTAGGGATTAGTATTTACAAGATAGATGTTGTTTCCCTGTAAAACGCGAAGAGTGCAGCCTTCTACCTCTGCGCCTTCCCTGCTGCTGGACTGGATTTGAGCAGTCCTCTCAGGGCGGCCGGTGTCAAAGCAGCAATCCGTTTAGACGTCGCGTGCCCGGCGCCGTGGAACGCGGCTGTCTTTGGGGATGACAACACGAGCAACAGCAATGCGGTAGTTCAGCCGCCGAGCTGACTCCTTTATTTGGGTCCGCGACGCTTAATTTAAGCCGATCCTTTTCTCTCATCTTCAGAGCACTGTTTTGCTTTGGTGGAAAGTGGAGTTAATAGCTAAGGTACAGCCACTCCGGAACGGCATAGATTTTTTTTTCAGTCAGCTCAGTTATTTTTATCTCCAGCTCTTCTCCCGGGGGTTTCCTGCAGTATTTTCAGACAAGAAAGACAGCAGTAACGCAGAGAAGGGAATACAAAAGCAGGCATATGCTTCGCATTGTGTTGTGGGCCTGCCAGAGACGCAATTGTCGAACGCGCCCGGCGCGGCGCGCGCCTCTCACGTTCATCTGCGCGAGGCCCTATTATTGCCGCAGCCCTGCTTGCCTCGCTGGGCCTTTTCAGCACAATTTGCGTGGTAGCCGCCGAAGCCATTAAAAGTGAAGTTTTTGAAAAACAAAGCAAAGGTGCGACGTAGGTGTGCGGAGCTACATTTGCCAGCGCGGCATGCCTTAATGAACTCTTACAGGAGTTTAATGGAAATGCCAGAGGAAAGCCGGCGTGGCCGCCCACCACTGCAATCTGCAGATGGAAGTCGTGACTGGCAGAACCCATTTATCGTTATGCGCATCTCTTCCCTCCCACCACGGTTCATGACGATCAGCGGGAAGAGTTTGACCACACATTATTTGATTGCTTTGTGATGAGGTTTGAGACACTGCTGCATTTTATGCCTTCGGGTAGATCTAAAAAAAATTCATAAAATAAAATGATCCATTTATGGACTTTTTTTCTCCTTAGCTTTTCACCCGACCCGCTTTTTTTAGGTGTGGTACATTATTTTCCAGTACCTACGGGTAAGCTGGCCTGTTCCTATTGGAGCCGTAACCAGGCTAATTTTCATATGGCTGTGTTCTTTCTGAGATGACATGGTTGGCAGAAAAAACAATGGACTGGGGTGCGACCTCATGTAATTAACAGCAGTTGAGATTAATCGTATCATTCCACCCATCACTTTTTTTTATTCCTTCGTATGAAGTCCTGAGAGCTGGAACTTGTACTGAGCTGTGCCACTGGTACCTATCTGCATCCGACTGAAGAGGCCCTAGTAGGCTTAAACGTGTCTGGTGTGTTTGTGTTCAATTTCAGATGAGACTTAGCCTGTCATGTCAGACTGGACTGTTCATTTTGGAGCAGGACTGAGGCTGATTTCCATATGACTGGGTCCTGTCTGAGGTGGTATGGTGGCCAAAAAAAGCATTGAACTAAATGGGATGCAGCCAGAATAATTAACTTTGGCTTAGATTAATTCAAGCAATCAACTCATCAATTTATTTGCATACCTTCATGCAAATTTGAGCATATTTTGTCACAATTCTCCATTTCATGGACTGAAAGTCCTCTGGCTGACTGTGCCTCCTGTCTTTTTCCCATAATTTTTCCTTTGCTCCCAAAAAGCCCCTGTGTTTTCACTTTTTTCATGCAGAGTTGAGGGGGTCCTAAATCCCAAAAGACAACTCAGAGTGTAAATGTTGTGTTCCTTAGTGACTTGAGGATTCCTTAGGGCAAGGGAAACCCTTAACTGGTCTGTGTAAGAGTTTGGGTTGTTGATTGACTGAGGTTTCAGTCCTGGTCAAGCAATAACCCGCCGACCACGCACGTAATCTTGGATTCATCCTCGATTCCCCTCACTCCATGTCCAAACAGGTCAACGTCGTCTCCTCCTCCTGCTACAACACCCTCCGCATGCTCTGCAGGATCTACAAGTGGATCCCGACCAAACCAAGAAGAACGGTGACACAGGCCCTCGTCAGCAGCAGGCTGGACTACGGCAACGCACTCTACGCCGGAATCCAGCCAAACACCTATGACGACTTCAGCGCATCCAAAATGCCTCCGCCCGACTGATCATCAACGTCCCCCGCCGCAGCCACATCACCCCCCACCTGAGAAACCTACACTGGCTCCCCGTCGACAAGAGGATCATCTTCAAACTCCTCACCCACGAACACAAAGCACTCCACAACGCCGGACCAGCTTACCTGAACAGCAAACTCAGCTTCCACACCCCGACCTGCCAGCTACGCTCCGCCAGCCTCGCCCTCGCCGCCGTCCCCCGCATCCAACGAACAACCTCAGGTGGCAGATCCTTCTCCTACCTCGCTGCCAAGGCCTGGAACACCCTTCCTACCCACCTACAGCAGACCAAAGACCTACTCGCCTTCAGAAGACTCCTCAAGACCTGTCTCTTCGAACAGTAGCAAAGCTTCCCCACCCAACCCCCCCTCCCTCAGCGCCTTGAGACCCTCACGGGTAAATAGCGAGCTCTACAAATTGATTGATTGATTGATTGATTGATTGATAACCGCAATCCTTGTCAGAGTGAGGCACAAGCCAACCCTAAATTAACCTGTGCTGAACGCTCTGGTAGCTGAGCACAATAGTGACAACGTGTAAAGTATTTGTGCAACACTTCAAACAGTAATAAAGTGAAAAAACACCTCCCAAAATGGACCCCACACCAAGTTAGAAAAATAGAACTTTCTTTAATAATTAAAACAAGACCAAAATGACAAAAATCCAATTAGTGGAACCATGGATATGAAATTTTAAACCTTTTAGTAAAAACAGCTTTAAAAAAGCACAAATTGCCAAGTAATGATATCTGACCATGCTGGACTGGGACAAAGTCCCAAGTTCAGGCCAACCACATTGGAGCACGGGCCAGCTATAGGGACTAGTTATGCCCACTGAACACAGTACATTAAATCCTGGTTTGCTGGGTGTTACAAGGATTTGTGTCTAAGATAGGCCGCACAGTCGAGGCAATGCATTGGCTCAGAGGAACTGTGAGGCTTGAACGTGGAGTCCTGCATCATTGTTGAAGCTGCCATCGATGAGAAATGTGAGGGTCTGCGCCGAGGATGCGTTACGCAGTGGTGAATCCAAAGGTAATGCGGGCTATGGCAGCAATGAGGGTCTTTACGACGGGTCCAATCCAAGCAGCAACTGAGAGGCATCGGTCCTGCTTGAGATATTGCTGTGCAGCAGAGGAGATACATTGGTTCCGCTGGATCCACCTAGGCTGGCAGAGCACCTTAAGCCCAATTCTAAGGGTCCAGGACTGGAGTTGCACCACTTGGCAGGGTAGACTCACATATGGCAGAGTCTAGGTGCAGATGCAAGGTTATTGGAAGCCTATTTTGTATCTGAGCCTTCAGATCAGGAGGCCAGCCAACTAGCCCTTGTAGTCACTCTGGGTTTAAGAGATGCAGGTCCAGTCTTTCTCACCCAGGCAAAAGGGCAGCAGGTCAGCAGTTCCTGCAGAGCAGCAGTCCAGCAGGGTGGCAGTCCTTGTAGAAGCACAACAATCCTTCCTGGCAGCATATCCACAAGTCCAGAAGTATACTGAAGAGGTGGTGTCTGAGGTCCAGTATTTATACATAATTGTGCCTTTGAAATGGGGAAACGCCTCTAGAGGCAGGCCTTTGAAGTGCACTAATACCTGCCTTCCTGTCCCTGGCTCCACACTAACTACAGGGGTTATGCAGACCTTTCTTTGGAGACAGGAAGTAGCCTATTCAAGTGTATGTGGGGTTGTGCCCAGCTTCTCAAACTCATCCTTCCAGGGATGGGCCATCCATTCCAACCTAAACTCCCTAATGTGTGTGGCTATCTAGGAGGAATACGCAAAACCCAACTGTCAGCTACACCAAGTCATGTGTTCCAGACACTGGCTGTAGGGACACAATAGCTAAGGAAAGAAAATGCCAACTGAAACAGCGGTTTCATGATTACATTACATAAACTCCGACTTCACCATAAGTTAGGATTTTACATTGTGGTTCCAGAGACACCAGATATGAACTGGTTACCTATTCCCATTTGGAAATTACACTTATAAATGTAGTAATGTAACTCAAATGTTATCCTAAGTGAGTGGTAGGCCTTGCAGTAGTGAAAAACGAATTAGAGTTTTTCACTACCAGGACTTGTAAAACTTAAAAGTACATGTTCTACTTTTTAAATCCAGTGCACCCTAAACTCTAGGCTGTCCAGGGCTGACCCTATAGGTGTCTTGTGTGTATTAAAAAGTACAGTTGGAGCCTGGCCAAAGGTTTACTTTGTCAGAGGCACAGGGTCAAGAATGATTTGCATATAGCTGGGTTGAACTGGGGTGGTGAAGTGAGTTAAAGAACAATGATTGACTGATTGATTGATTGATTGATTGAACCCAGATCTGTGACTGGGGTTGAGTGTCTGAAAACATCCAGTGCTCTGTAATCATCTCCTTGTGTTTGCTTTGTTTACCCTAAGTTGGCAGAGTATGCCCAGACATGGGTCCCTAGCTCACTTTGCCTCTGGATTCATGCTTGCCTTGCTGATGAGGGGCGTTACCCCAAAACCAGTCCCAGGATGCTTGTTTCTGGTCCAGGGATGACCTGGCTTGCTAGTTCGGGCTGGACTGTTCCCATGAGGGTACAAAGCAGAATAGTTTGCTATTCCTGAAGAAAAGGAGACAGGTAGATGTGTTTTTGGAGAACTCAACTACTCGCTTAGGGCAGGAGAACATTACCTCCTGTCTGAAAGAGACCCTCACACACCCAGTCAGCTAGGTGTGAAGCTTCATCATTGGATCTGCTCCTCGTTGGGTCGGCGCTGTAATACCTGATCAGCACCCATGATAGAGCCTTTTAGCGTAGTTCTTTTTTCCTGGCTGTTGGGTGCAGTGCGTGCAAGGGCCCTAGTGATTGAAAACGTGAAAATGTGGGGTTAAAACAGGAGGTAGAGGTCCACTCAGAACAATTGTAATGAATGTGGCCACTCTCCTGGCTAAAAACAAGAAATGGCGCACCCCTGCTGTAAGGTTACAAGGTATTGCGCTGTGAGATCAGGTCAACATGTTTCTTGCCATCACGTCTTATGGACGGCAATTCTTCAGGACGGATGTGAGATCTATCTAAACTTTTTGGTGGTGGTCCAATGTAGTGAACAAAAGTGACCACCCATACAGCACCCTAAAAAGTGATACCTGTAGATCTGGATCATCAACCCAATTCGAGTCATTAATTCATAGCAACGTCTTCCGGCAGGTGGTGGACACTGAATAGTGCAGTGTTGTGTGTTCTCCGTAATGCGGTAGTAGACCTACTCCTCACTCTGCCGAAAACGGGAGGCAGTTTGGGCTGGACTGTTCCCATGAGGCACAGGGTCAAGACTGATTTGCATATAGCTGGGTCTGAACTAATGTGGCAAAGGGAGCTAAAGAACGATGATTGATTCAACCCAGATCTGTGACGGGGTAAGTGTCTGAAAAGTTTCAGCTCTCTCTCCATTATCTCCTTGTGTTTGAAAGGTTTACTGTGTCAGATCGAAATGGCAGTTTAAAACTGCACGCATAGTCTCTGAGATGGCAGGCCGGAGACATGCTTAAAGTGCTACTTAAGTGGGTCTCACAACCAGTGCCGGCTTTAGCACTGGTGGCGCCCTGTGCGACCAGGTTTTTTGGCGCCACCCCCCATGACTACATCTACCACGTATTCCCTCACTACCACCATTTAACAGTGCTCCTCAAGTCTCTATAACTACTCTCTCTCAGACTGATTTAATTTTATAGCGCCACTCACACCAGTGCAGGGTGTCAAAGCACTTTAGATCATGAACACATTGGCACAGAGACAATCATATGTGTGTAAATCAGTGTACACTTAGCGTGCTTTGTAGTTCAAGACTCTTTCCACATGATGGACATCATAGAGGGGTGATGCTTAAGACATTATGAGATGCTGGCCTTTATAAGGGGGTGGTACTGTACATGAATGGGACTGTACAGTGGGCATGATAATCCATAATGAGCACCCTGTTCTTAGAATTATAAATGGTTAATGGTGTCCTTCGAGGGCACATAGGTCATTATATGGCATGGCATACCGGTCTATGCCTAGTGTTATGGTGGATTTTATGTATGAGTAGCAGTCTGTTGGACATTGGTTTGTGTGAATAACTGACTAACATATCCACTACTCCAATTACTTTCATAGTTTCACGATGCTAATTCTCCACTAATCCTTTATGGGTTCCAAAGTAGCATCCTACTTGCCGAAAAAGCACTTCAACACCCCATGAGGGGTAGCAAGCGCTATGTAAATGCAAACCTTTTTCCCCATCTCTACCTCTCCATTTTCCTTCTCAATCCAAATACCTAACATAGCCACCACTCAAATTACTTTCATATTTTCACTATACTAATTCACCTCTAATCCTTTATGGGTTCCGGAGTAGCGTGCTACTCACAGAAAAAGGGCTTTGACGCCTCATCAGGTGTAATAAGCGCTATATAAATGGAATTACAAGTACAATTACAAGAATGTTACATAAGACAGAGGACTACAAGGTGTAGGAGTCATATGCCATCTCTACTGGTAGCCAGTATAGTTTAAGAGTCCTTGGGCTGGAAAAGCACAACTTCAGAATGTAATACATAACATCCTTGTTAGTGGTTCTCTTTAATAATAAGAATTGATATCTAACCAAATAAACCCTTTTTGCAAGTTTAAGATAATGAAAGACAATGCACAAACACATTACGCTTCAGGATTCATGTGGAAAAACATTAATAGTGATGATTAATGCACCAAAAACTCACATTGAGCACCATGCAGTTTGCATGCAGTTCTTTGATGACAGTTAATAGCTCACTATGTTATATTAGAATTTTAAATTTTAAACTGCAAGTTACTAAAGGATCCATGGG
Organism: Lissotriton vulgaris; assembly: GCF_964263255.1. NCBI lineage: Eukaryota > Metazoa > Chordata > Amphibia > Caudata > Salamandridae > Lissotriton > Lissotriton vulgaris. The sequence continues at coordinate 732,358,836 of NC_141691.1, read as the reverse complement.
ACACATGCAGTAACCCACTGACCTATTTACAGTATATGCACTTTGGGATCTGCATGGTACATATTCTTTGCAGCAGGCGTATTAACCCGCTGCACTACCTTAAGATGAGACATCTGATCTCTTTCCAACAGGAACATTATTCACTGGAGTGATCTTGACGTTTTTATTGATGGCTGAAAATTGCTGGAACCAAGGAACGCGGCAGCAAGTGCTTTTAAAAAGAAATATAATTGCAAACAGGGCATCCCCACTACAAGTCAGCGCCCGGTGCGGTGGCACCGATCGCACCACCCTAGATCCGGCCTTGCTCACAACCAGTGCTGCAGGCCCACAAGTAGCATCTAACTTACAGGCTGTGGGCACATGTAGTGCCGCTTTACTAGGAATTTACAAGTACATTAAATATGTCAATAATATCATATTTTAGGGGAAGAGTCCAAGCACTTCAGCACTGGTTAGCAGTAGTAAAGATTGCAGACTCCCAAGATCAGCAAGAACTAAGTCAGCAAAAACAGGAGGATTTAAGGTGAAAAGTTAGGAGAAACCACGCCAAGGATGCTAGGTCTAACAGTCTGCCCACCTTTGAGGCGAATCTCCAGTTGACAACTTTACCACAGTGCAGGCTCGTAGTAGCAGATATGTAATTTTCAAGTGCACTAACTTTTCCCAGGTGTGGTGACTACTGACATCCCTGTGCAAATTAAGCCCAAGGTCCAGTGATCTCTGTTATCATTGACCCTTTTGTATGCTTTAAGGAATCTGAAAGGAGGCTAACATAATCTAGATTACGATACTAACTGGTTTTCTGGTCTTTGTATGCTTTTGGACACCTCTCAATTACTTTCAGTTTAGTTTCTTAGTAGAAGTTTTGCAATGCAAATGCTGAATATGACCTTCAGAACTAGTGAATTATCAATGTGTACTTTATGGGCTCAAGAGTTACCACCGGTATATATTATGGATTACATTTCCTTGGATCTATTGAGTTTACAAGATAATTACAAAATCATGCTTTTAGCATGATTTTGAAACCATCTCATAAACTCAATAAAAAGGGTAAACACATTTTGAACCACAAATAAAAAATAGTCATTTCTATTGAAAGGTCTAAGGCTTTAATCCATAACATATCTGAGGCAATTGTGGCACATATAAAAATGATGTAGATTACATTTGTAATAATTATTACAAACCTCCTAACAAGTGCAGGCAGAAGACTAATCATGATCACTTTTGGATAAACTGGGGTTACTTTTAGATGGTTGCAAACATATTTTTTGTATGAATGGAGCATGGAGGATCGCTGCTACCCAGGGATAAACAATAAGGCAAGATGGGGAAGGGATGTCCCTTGACCAAAGCGGGGTGGTTAAAAAACAACAGCCGCTGCACTTGGCAAGGCAAAAGATGGAGGTAGGCACACACTACCCTTACTTTTTAGCAAGCATGGACAGTCATTTTATGTGACTTACTCAACTAGCTTTTTCATATCTCAGTAGACCCACATCAGCCTCAAATGTGTTAATTTTGTGTTTGACGGCTTCCCTGGTGGCTGCAACAACATCTAGTATTTTGCACAGCATTTCGAGTTAGAGACAGCCATTCTGGTGAGCTTCTCCCTGCAACTCATCCAGAGTTTCATTCTCTCGAGAGCCAGCCACTAACGAACTGGTGCCCATGACTCTGTGGGATTTTACACAAAGCTTTGCGTTTGCCTTCTTTTGTTTCATTGCAGGTGTCCTAAAAAATCTACCTAAATGGGCCTTGTATGTCAGTACTGTTTACAAGACCAATGTTTGTCAGTTTGACTCTTCCATCTGCCAACGAGCCCTCTTTGGCGGCGACTAATGCCGTCTTTTATCACTGCCCCAGTCCTCTGTGTATGACCCACCAACTAAGAAGTAAGTTTTAGTTTTATAAGTCATTTCCAGATAAACAAATATGCCCAGTACAGCTCTGGGTTGCACAGTGTACCCAGTTAAGTCCAGTTGTTGGGGCATGGCGAGCAGCTTCATTGGCTAAAACAAAGTGGTCCTGTTGGGGATGTTAAATAATGCCTCATTACATCTAATGTTGAGCTCCCTTGAGCAGGGCGTCAGCTTTCCGTCATAGCACACCCCTCGACAAGTGACTGCCTCAACGAACCTCCGTCACTGCCCTCTCCACTAACTATGACCTTAATCGCCTCTCTTTATGTGGTCAATCAGTTTGTAGTTTTTCACTGTTCCCTGGAGGCAAGGGGTGGTCCCAAGTTCTTATGCCCGCCCCCTTAGAGCACAGCAGCAGATTGCCTTGGTAGCAGTCTAGCTATTAATAGTACTGCTAACGTCACTAAGGATTGCAGGGACCATGCTCTCTGACTTAGGGTAACAGGAGGGACTGAACAACAGTATTAGACTATTATTATTGTTGTGACCCTCCTGTTACCATACGTCAGAGGGCATGGCCCTCTGGCTCAAAGGAAGGTTCCATCCTTGCCTATCCATGTGTTGGGCTGGTCACAGTCGAGGTCTGGACCTTTTTCCTGGTGTGCAATGTGTTGAGTCCCTGAAGCTTACACCCATTTATCGCACTGCTTATCACATGTATTCCTTCATCCCCTATGAGCATTCTGTACAAAAGCAATCAGTTTTTGCTACTTCCCCCCCTCACTGGGAAAGCCGGTAGTGAACGCTTTCATGTGATAGCAGCATTTGCTCATGCAGCACACGTAAGCAGAATGTGTGGCTCCATATGGGTATGTGTGTTGGCACCTTAAAGCATGACCTTTTGGCTTTGCCAATGCTTGCTTCCCTTAGTTATCAGCTAAACCATTGATGCCTTTATTGGGAAGGTAAAGGGCACTGCAAATTCATATTCATGGTAAAATATTCATAGTGTTTATCACCTTTAATAATAAATGCCATTCTTGCTAATTACAACTCATTAATAATGCACTGTCTAGCTTCCCTTTTCCCCTCAGCCATTGTCATACAATGAAACAAATGACGTCCACCTAATGTCACGTTGATGTTGTGAGACCTCTGAATTTTTTTCATTATGTTAGGTCATTCTTTCTCTCGCAGTTACTTTCAGAATACACGGATATCACGGAGCACGGGTGGGTGGTTGGTTGGTTTCAACCTAACTGAAAGTAAGACCTCTTTCGTGTTAGAGGAAAGGCCTTGCAGCGGGTCTGTGCACATTTCTAATCAAGACTAAATTAGAGTCTCTGGAGAGCATTCCTTTATTTGCATGTTGGCGTGGTCCAAGGCAAATGAGGGAATTACTTTGCCTCTGTACCCGTCTGGTAGTATATACGCAGGCACAGAGACAAACAGGTCCTTCCTTAGAAGGCGCAGTAACAGTGCAAACACAAGGAGATGATGGACGGAGCTCTGAAACTTTTCAGACACTCACCCCCAGTCACAGTTTTGGGTTGAATCCATCATCGTTCTTTAGCTCACTTCACCACCCCAGTTCAGACACAGCTAAATGCAAATCAGTCTTTACCCTGTGCCTCATGGGAACAGTCCAGCCTGAACTTCCAAGCCATGTCTTCCCTGGGCCTGAAACAAGCATCCTGGGACCAGTTTTGGGCTAACGGCCCTTTTCAGCCAGGCTAGCTTGAATCCAGTGACAGTATTCCACCACACAAAAGTGGAACACTGTCAGTATGTATCCTTAAGCCAGCTCTCTGGAGGGGGCAAAGGGGGGCCCATAGACCTCCAAGACATCCCCCTTGAGGCAGGTGCAGTCACTCACTGCACCTGCCTGCAGTGGGATCGCATTATGAAACACGGAGCGGCTCGCAAACAGCTGCTCTCAGAGCAGTCCATTGATTGTAATTGGACGCAGAGTCCATGTTTGTGCCAGAGTGACCCACCTGTTTAATGGTGGATCAAACAGGGATAGTGCGCCCTATCTATTGCACGGCCCCCGTTATTCCTTCACATACACCAAATGCACTCACAGTTAATCCCTTTCACTGGATTTTTGGAAGAGGTTTAGGTCTCCCAGAACACAGTCTTAAGCTATTCAAAGTCTCTCTCCAAGCCCTCTCACAAGGTGTAACTGACTGGGGTTGGGTCAAAAAGAATGAAGGGGTGAAAGAGCTGACCTAGTCATTTGATTGTAGCATTATTGACTATGAAGTCGCTCATTAGCACTTTCAGCTGCACTGTGTTCCTCTTCTGAGCCCTCTCCTGCTCCTTGATGTAATGGAGCCATAGTCAATAACGCTACATGTGGTGGGTCATTAAATCACATGCGCTACAGCGCATGGCAGTAGTGTCCTATCCACTGCATTGACCAACCACTACATGGAAATGAACAGTGAATATATAAATATTATTATTAACCCCACTTAATTCACACAGTAATTAAAGGTGGAGTTAAGAATGGTAATTATATGCCTTTCGTATGATGTAGTGGTAGGCGATGTTGTGTATATGATGTTTTAAGTCGATATTGTCAATCCCAATATAGTTACATACAACCCTTACTTAACTAAGGTCCTGTCTAGAAATGCTACTCACTGAATTTCTTGGTGAGGGCTCTGTAACTGCTGGTCTGCAAGCCTGGGAGTCCCTGTTCGAAAATATTATTGCAGAAGAGTTTTTATTGCTAGCAATAATAGGCTCATTCAAGAACTCTGAGGATTTGTCCTTGCCAGGCTCCGTTCTGCCTTTGCTCTCGCTATTCTTTTTTTAACATTTGCACACAAAATTTGAAAAATGCATTATACCATGGTGCAAGAATCACAGGAATATCCAGCAAATTGGCAAAATCATTTGTTTAACTCCCTCTCCCTCTTTTTATATAAAGGAGAACACATTGAACGAGGAAGCTAGGTGCTATTTTTGATGAAAATAACATAATTGTATTTATGTTTGATTACTTAAAATCCTTATATGTATATAACTTAAAGGAGTGCTTAAATAAATAAGTGATACAAAAATATGTTCTTAGAAATGCATAAAATTGACGATTAAAAGGAATTGTTGCCTTAAAAATATCTGTTTGATGAACCCATATTCTCCAACTGGTTGACTCACTGGTCTTGCTCAATTTCCGGCCAGTAGGATGTAAAGTATACAGTGAAGCTCGGATGGCGTCTATGAATTTTCCTAGCTTTGCAAGGGACTGTGGGGTGTTGTCAAAAAAAGCACTTGTCCGCTGCCTCCCTGCATAGTCTGAGGCCATTGGCTCATAAAAGAAGAATCAGGAGGCAACATCGACTATTAGCAAACTGGGGGCAATAGCACAGTAAGTGGAGCCAGGACTAGGAGTGATAGTTACATAGTTTGCAGTAAGATAACCCGGCCCTGTGGGCCCAGTATGCGATGGGCTGTACTAGGAGTGTCATGTAAATGATTTATTTTCAAGCCTGAGCCGACGAGGAATACTTGAAGTATGGCTGGACTTTCCCCTGGATATAGGAGGCGTCCAGGGCAGTGAAGAGTGACCTTTGTTTGAGCCTTCCAATGTCCCTTTCGGATGTGGCTTGTATGGCTTGCTCTTGCGGTGGAAAAGCATTACAGTCAATGGCTCAATAATTGTAGCTCTTTGTTAGTTACTGTTAGACCTGGCTTTTTCAGCTGGTTTATCCCCAGACTTTTTGCTTTTTGGCCTCCTGTTTCTGACTGGGTTTTATTGGTTTTATGACTCTGGGCACTTTATCACTGCTGATCAGTGCTAAAGTGCATATGCTCTCCCTGTAAATTGTGTTAATGGATTGGCGTTTCTATGATTGACTTACCTGATTTACTGCTAAGACTCTAGTACAGTGCACTGTGTGTGCCCAGGGCCTGTAAATCAAATGCTGCATGTGGGCCTGCAGTACTGATTGTGCCACCCACACAAGCAGCCTTTCAAAGGTGTCTCAGACCTGCCACTGTAGTGGCTTCACGCAGTTTTTAACTGCCATGTCGACTTGGCAAGTACACCCACTTGCCAGACCCTAACTTTCCCTTTTATTACATGTAAGTCACCCCTAAAGTAGGCCCAAGGTACCCCTGTGGGCAGGGACCAGTGTATGTGAAAGGTAGGACATGTATGTGTGTGTGTGATCTGTCCTGATAGTGAAAAACAGTGTATTTAAGTTTTCACTATGGAAAGGCTATCTGTCCCCTAGGATATTTATACCATCTTATAAGTATAACTGCCCACTGGGACAAGATAGAAAGATGGAGTTTAGTATGCCTGAACTCAGAACATTAAAATGCATCTTTTAGTAAATATGATTTTTATATTGTGTGTTTGAAAGTACCACTTTTAGAAAGTGTATTTTCTTGCTTAAGTAAAAGAAAAGGGAGGTCTCCTTAGTAATCCAATTGGGGACAAGGAGAATAGAAGTAAAGAACTTAGAAAGTCCCAAAAGTTCAACTCTTGAGAACCCTTTGGTGTATTGCCCTCATAACTCACAATGCCGACTCAGTAGAAAGGTATACAGTATTACTCAATTTTAGACATATAGTGAAAACATAAGAATACAAAGAATTTAAAAAACATTGTGTGTTGTATCAAAAAAGAACAGTTTATTACAAATCAATAAAATCAATGTTATGTAACATCAGTACAGTGCCATACATTCAAATTTGAATTCAGTCTTTGTTAAAAAAATGCCGGTACAAATATAAAGATAAAAAATCCTAAAAATCACAGTTGTTAGGGTTGTCAACGCAGCGTTTCGGTGTATAACGATATCACCTTCATCAGGACAAACAATTCTGCGAGAAATTAATTATTATCCCTCTCGTGTCAATTGGAGGTGATTTAATCATTGTGTCTCGAATGATAGTTACTCTGGTCTAATATTTCCAGTACAAAATTCCTTTCTGTCAATTTCAGGAACTCAATGATAAGGATGATGTAGCTGGAGGGGGGCCACTGTATTAGAACGAGAACACGAGGAGCTGCGAGGGGAGCAGGGAGGCCGATTTTGAAAAACAAGGTCAAATTGAAATAGACACTGCTAAAGGACACTCAGCGCTGGTAGCAAGTTAAAAGAATCCAGTCATGCTGCAGTGACGGCCACATAACCCTGCTTTAAGGTGACATGTTCTTTATAATACTTTGGCCCCCCTCCAGCTACACCTCCAAATTCGGGTCATGGCCCTGCCCTTTCAGCTCAGCCCATAATCAATCAATTTCAAGGCTAGTGAAATCCAATGTTACCTAGAGATTAAATAACCAAATTTTGTGACAATGTTAAGAAAACAATGCAACATATACTTAGTCTGCTGTGCTCAGCTGCATAGAAACTCAGGGCAAAAGTATTGTATCTTATTTGTAATAAAGCTGGGGCAAGGAAGGTGCATGGTGGAGTGTTGCTGTGGTTTGATGGGGAGTGTAATATGATAATACGCAAGATACTCCGGTTTATCAACATAGCTGCTAGAGTATTATCTAAGGTTGTAAGACGTACTCTATGATCATTGTTTGATATTCTGTTTGTGGATTGTTAAAGAATTTATTGTGATACGATAAACTAAGCGATTTAGCAAGAATATCAGCATAGTTCCCTTAAGAGAACATGAATAACATTGTTTTAATTTTTGTAAGTTTAAAGGGCTAACAACTGCCTTTTCTTAATCAGATTCTGATGCTTGTGTGTGTAAGTTATGTACATATGGTAGGATGTGTGCGACGTGTGTCGTGCTTGTGGCAACCCAGGAATCCATTTTTGTTTCCTACACTTAAGTGATGCAAAAGATCAAGGTTAGAGAGACCCCAGGCAGTAATGCGATTTGCAGTGCCTTTCCGAAGCGTTTCTCTGGTGTTTTGTAGTGGAAACATACTCTAGGCTGTGGAGGGTAGAAATTAGAGAGTCTCTCCGAAGCGCAGGTAAACCCTTGCCAATTTCAGCTCCAATGTTTCCAGAAAGTGTTACCCCCAGCAGGTTGCACGGTAGTTTAGCGGGAAGGCTCTCCCATTTTTGTTTCATTGTTTTAAAATCTCCCTCGACAAAGAGCTCCCAACTCTACCCAATCTTCCTTTTAACTCTCTGAGACAAAGACAATATATGGTTGGACCAGGCTTGGAGAAAGATGCCAAAGACAGGAACTGCCTGACACCCGTCCCAGAGTTTGACCAGTGATATACACAAAGTCTGTCTGCAAACCTGGTGTAGGTGGGGTTTTGAAATCACCAGTCATTGTACCAAGATTACTCATCAACAGTGTTCCCTGTAAGGCACGCACGCACCTTACTGACCCCCGAGCGCGCAGAGTCCAGAGGGAAGCGCGCACACATCCTGTAAGAGCTTTCGCGCCACCGCTTTTAAGACGCAAAAACAGTGATTTCGTGTTTGGGGGAACATCGACTGGCAAGTGGCTCCTGGACTACTTTCTAATGGGCTTTGGCTGAGGGCTGTTTGTGGCCCGTTGTGAAAACATTTGTTAATTGCAGCACCGTCGCGCTGCTATTAACAAATATATTTTCACAATGGCTCACAGTTGGGCACCCCCGGAGCCCCTTAAGGCTTAAGAAATCTTCTGGAAAGGGGGGAGGGGGGAGGAAGCAAGCGGGCATCCGTTACAAGCTGACGGCACCAGCCCCTGATCCTCCCCGCTGACATCTACCACAATACTTGGTGCGGCTCAAGAGGGCAAACACAGTCCGCTATCAGGCCATGAGCCATGCAGGCACAGTCCCCAGTTCAGCGCATTCTAAGTGGCATTGCCTAATGGCCTGGCTGTCCAGTGTTTTCTTATTATTCTGTGCGCTGCACCCGAAGGGACCAGCTCACCTCAGTGCTAATCAAAACCAACCAAGGCCAGATCCAGTCCTGCCTCCACGGGGCTCGACGGCAGGGCCGTTTCTACCATTAGGCAGGACTAGGCCTCCGCCTAGGGCGGCAAAAGGGGGAGGGAGGCAAAATGAAAGTTCTTTTATATCTAGAGAGGGGCTGCTATAATGCCCAGTTACAGCCGCAGTGGCAGCGCAGTTCTCCTGGAAGGCTTGGGGGCTCGGGCTCAGCTGCTAGAGCTCGGTCTGCAAAGTGGTACAAAGTAACAGACGTCACAGTCAGAGTTGTTTTAGAAGCAATAGGTGCTGTTGGGTCCCCTGGCAGTTCTTCTGAAGTTTTGAGCTACTGCGCAGTGCAGCTCAGGGGCAGATCTCAGTCCTCACAAACGGAGAGTGCCAGCCAGACCCTGTCCCACATTACGATCAGCGATAAAGGCCGAAAGACCATAGAGGTTCCCTCCCAGCCACGGCCGTTACTCCCCAGAACTGATACCCGGAGGGGGTGCTGATGATATTGCTGCCTGCGGTACCCAGCTCAGGTCCCTGCACTACTTAAGAGGTGAAATGGCCAGGAGAAGCCCCCGGTGGTGGCGACTATATTGCACCACTTTCAGCAGGGATTGGCTGAGCTGCTCATAGACTCCTGCCTCGGCGTGCCTGGACTGGAGCAGGTGCTGCAGCCCTGACTCTGAGGGAGACTAAAGGGTAAAGCAACTAGTTTGCATGGCAGTGGGGATAAGGTGGAGCGTGGGGGCCACACACTGCTTGGTATCTGGACCAATAACCTGCGTGCATAGATTGCAAAGCCGAGAGAGTGTTGTGAATAAAATGCACTTTGTCCCTCCGTGGTATCAGGGTCGTATACTGACGATTCCTGTGATGGACTCAATTCACCTCAAACCACCTGGCTCAAAGCAACTGGCGGCACACACTGGCCTGCTGCCTGGCAATGAATATGGCATTGGCAGCACTGCACGCCAACAGCCGATATCCTGCCACAGAAGGACTTATCTGAAACAGTGTGTCTAGTGTCAGGGTTGGATTGGGATTGAAAATCGGCCCACATTTGCATAATGTCTTTTCTCAAATCACTGCTTCAGCATAATTTCATATTAAAAAAGGGGGGATCGGGTTAAAAAAAGCACGCATTAGTTTACACTAGTGAAACACACCTGAAAACAAGTGAGGCCGCTTCTGCTCAGGCCCCCTGTCCCGCTCAGTATGCCTACATTAATGGAAGGCCCAGTGAGAAAAAGGGAGTGACACCTCTGCTATTGCTAAACTGAAGATAATGAGTCCCCATCTCCCTCCAGAAAGGCCACTCAGACACCCACTGGGCTGCTGGTGGTATTCAAACAGAGACACCGCCCGAATCGGCCCCCAGACTGCTCAAAAAGCAGCCAACAGCTGGAACTCGGACCCCGGCCCCTCGAGCATTGCCCGAGTGCCTTTGTTACCAATCAGACGCTGTCTAGTGTGCTTCCTGCCGAGAGCTCAGTGCCGAGCCAGAATTGCCACGCTGTGACTCGAGTGCGCAACGCCCATTGGGCTCAAAGGGCTTCAGTGCGGGTTCACTAGTGCTGCTTGCAATTCACCTAGTTACAGCACCGTCGACGGCGCCACACGCTAGACAAAACAAAGATATCTCCAGCACCAGGCCATCCTACCAAGCTTAACAGTATAATCAAGTTATTAGGACACTACGTCATTGCCCTTTCATTTCTGGTACTTTGCAACAGTTTTAAGGGCCTCTTAGAGTTTTTGGTTGCTCATATGGGTTTAATTTCTGATATTTATGTTTTCATCGCCTTTGTTGCTTGATTTTGCTCACAAGAATGTGTCACACATAGTCGTTAAAATGTCACTCATAATTAGCCTGAAATTATCAAAATGTCACACATGGCAATCTGAAACCTTGGCAGGGTTGCATTCCAGCCGTCTTCAGCCCGGCTTGCTTGAATCCAGTGGCAAAGTGAGCAAGGGATTCACGTCTGAGCATACCCTGCCACACTTATGGCTGGCAAAAGCGGTACAAAAGGGGGTGGTGATGGACGGAGCATCTGAATCAATCAAACTCTGCCACCCCAGTTCAGACATGGCTATATGCAAATCATTCTGACCCTGTGCCTCATGGGAACAGTCCAGCCCGAACGGCCAAGCCATGTTTTTTCAGCCCCCCCTTTTGTACCGCTTTTGGCCGCCATAAGTGTGGCAGGGTATGCTCAGACGTGAGTCCCTTGCTCACTTTGCCACTGGATTCAAGCAAGCCGAGCTGAAGACGGCTGGAATGCCAGAAACCACTGAACTGGGGTGGCAGAGTGGGCTGAAGAACGGTGATGGATTAAACCCAGATCTTTTGACTGAGTGTGAGTGTTTGATTGATTCAGATGCTCTGTCCATCACCGCCCCCTTTTGTACCTCTACCCTCCAGCTGGCATCCACAGCAGCCTCAGTCCCTCTCCGGCAGCATTCAGAACTCTCTTCAGCTCTGGGCCGTACCTCCACACTACCCCCTGCAGTAGTTCCAGGCATCGCTGGAGGCTGTCCCCCTCCATCTCAAGGGTTCAGTACATTGAAGGCCAATAGAGGGCACCAGCTGATATCCGAGCCTGGGCCTCCACCAGCTCCCTGCAACTTCTGTTTCCAGAGGCCAGTAAAACAATCTTCCCTTAGTGTAATTTTCACTGCCGTTGCAGCTCTGGCCACTGTCTCCTGCTGTTGCTAGCTCCCCAATAAGCTTGGCCCCCTAGTACCAGGAGCCTTAGAAGGCAATCTTGTTATCTGAACTATTTTGTAAATGTAAATGTATGTAAATGTTTACATACTAGTCCCAGTGAAGCACCGTTAGGTGTATTAAAAAATCAATAATCTGGATCTTCTATTTCATATCCTTTGCTTTCCAGAGAAAATCTAACCACAAAGATTCACTGTTATCCATTTGCTCGATCTTGCTTTCTTGAAGAAATATGGAACTGTCCTCACTTTCGACAAGTCACCTTTGCCTCCAGTCCAGAGACTGCATTTCATTCTTGTATTGGCAACTCCAGCGCACCAGAATAACTATTAAAGTTCCCTGAAGTGTTTTTGCCTCTGAGATGTGGCCTTCAAGTCCTCCTTCGTGCTTTCTGCATGTGGGATTCAATCCCCTGTGTTGACCTTTGTAGCTCTCTTGTCCCCATAAGCATGAATTTGCCTTCTATCAGCGTGGGTGTCACTCGAGTCAGCTGACTTTTGATAGTACTTTATCCCTCCAGCTGAGGGCTTCTCCGTAATCTATTTGTGCCTTTTATTTGTTCGAGTTTGGAAGCATCTGCTTGACTAAAGTATCATGAGACCTAACCTGGACAAGACTCCTCCGATTTTAAACTTCAAAGTATCCTTCCATGTTCTAGTCTTTGAAATCCGGCGGGAGGTGTGGGACCTAATTTTTCTGGCTCCAGTTTTCTCTTTGGTGCCTCTGCACTGTTCTGCAAGCATTGGTAATACCAATAGGTCTAACCTTTGTGATCTCTTTGGTTTGCCGATAGTTTTATTCATCCTGCACGGTAGCCACAATGCTTTACAGCGTGGCTCAAGTTAAATCACCCCCAAAGAAACACCCAAAAGCCTTTCACCTGGCTGCCATTTTAATTTTGTAGGCGTGCACCTACTAAATGGCATGTTGGCCTTTTTTGTTGTCACAGATCAGAGTTGGTGGGCAGGAGTTATCAAACGCAACATGTCACAGAGGGTGGGGCGATGGTGAAGTAGTGCAAGGGAAGGGACACCGAAGAACACGGAAGGGGATGTGTAAATAACTGGGGAGGGCAGGAGGCAAAGCAACATGTAGGTTGTAGGAAAACATGGGGCGCAGGTAAAAGGAAGGAATGCTAAGATGCACACTAACGAGCACAAGAGGGAGGAGGGTATGGAGAGCAGTTTGTAACCGAGCAGCACAGAGTGTAGGGGGGAGAGGTTTACACCGGGAGAATGCTTGAAACTGCATACTTCCTAATGGAGTACTTCACCCAAGAAAAATAGTGCCTGAATAGCAAGCTGTGAAAGCGGCAATGCCTGATAGCAGATAGATTGTAAAGCGGCATTGCTCCATGGGAGGGACAAACACCAGAATGCTAAACTAGGACACAAATAAGAGGCAGGCAAACAAGTGAAGAGGAAGCCAACCAATGGCCCTTCAATGTTCTTGATAAGCCTCAATATGCCTAGCCAAAGACTGCGTTGGATCTATGTTGTAGGCTCGACCTAAAGAGGGAGCTGTGCCAGCAAACCACCCACAGAAAGGCACCCACTCTTAATGTGCAGCTGCGGCCTCGCCCCTCCCCCATTCCAAATGGAAATTAAAACCATCATGAGTAGTTTTTATTACTGGTATATGTGACAAGATTCACAAAAAATCGCATTCTACTTCTCCTTATTAGGAATTGTCTTTCTGCCAGGCTGCTGCTTTTGCCAATTCTTCCCTTGTATTGGTCTGTTTCCTTTGATTGCTACTAGTCCTATCAACTGCCCGTTTACTCTGTTAGTATCCTGGTGAAAGTTTAGCCAAAGAAGGAAGGCGCCCCTATACACTAGCCTGAACCAGTTTCTGTGTTGTACCCATTAATTTAGTGCTCCCAGATCTTTGTGTAGCTATCTGTTGATTTATTGTGTATTTCCTGGTAGTTTTATTAGTAGCTGTTGATTCTCAGTCTCTGTATGCTCCCTGACCTGCTTATGTAATCGCATAAAATGTCATGCTGTTTTGCAATTTAGCGCCAAACCATACTAGAATATTGAGATGAAGGGTGCATGGTGTGCAGTTGGCTTTTTATGTGGTATGTATGTATATACGTATCTGTATACATGTGTGTTTGTGTGGGTGTGTGTGTGTTGGCGGTCTCTGTTGGTACTCTGAGGATATGCTTTATTGGTATGGGTGTCTTTATACAAGTCTTCTAAAAAATGATGATTTTTAAATACTGCTAATCTCATCCTTTCATGAAACATATTTTCCATTATCTCTTAGTTCTATCTACTGTTATCACTCTGTTTAACTGTTGTATACAAGTGCCATGATCCAACTGGCATGATGGTCCCAATCCAGCTACTGGCCCCAACTTTATTCCAATCGCTCAAGCTTGGATTGCAACCAGTGGATCCACGCTCTCCGTCGGTGCCGCTTTCTAACAAGAAGGCTCGTATTTGGTAACTGGATACCGAGCAGTAGACCAGCACAGTTGACTAAGCAACCTTGCACCCTACCAGCTGCTACAGTTTTGTTAAAAACAAGTTTGATGACTTTCGGTATACTGAGACCCTGGACCCTTTGCAGAGGAGATTGAGTTCATTTGCACCTTGTGATTGCAAGACCTCCTTTTACTAAAATCACCCTTTTTACAGAGCTGCAGCTTCCCAAACAGGCAAGCCAAGGAGATTTCAAAGAAGCCTTTCTATAAAGCTGACATCTGACTGTCATTGCATAACAAATATCAAGCCCCTGAGGACTGTCCAGGCTTTGTATTCGGGACTCCTCCAGCTTAATTTTCAATGGTGATAATAGCTTCCTTAAAGGAAAAGCGACATTCTCTTATATGGACAGGGTGGCTAAATTAATGGGTACATTGAGGAGAAAAAAAGGACCAGTAATGGGAGCTTTCCCTTTTGCAAGTAAACACCTAAAAATTAAAGCCCAGCTAGGTGCTAAATCTCCTGCAAGAGTTTCTTTGTTGCTCCTTGACTTTGCACGGGAAGGAGACTAGTCCAGAGATCTGAATGCTCAAGCTGTAAAAAGATCTCTGCGAAATAAGCAGCAGGTGTCCAGGGGGACTTCTTGCACAGCTAGTAGGATCGTAGATGCCAGATGGGACATGCAAAATTGGCAGAACCCCAGCTGCAGCCCTGCCCATAAAGATGTTGCTACTCAAGACATTGTTTACATAATTGAACGCTTTTCTGCATTAAGAACCCAGGGTGTTTAAGTGGCACACGGGCATTGCAGTCACTTTCTATATCTGGTACTAATAGGACACCCTATTGCAGCAGCTTTGTCTGGCAGTGGCTCAGTGGAAATGGGAATTGCAATAGGACACGTCCTCCTATCCTTCCCGGTTGTGTGCATCAACAGTATCGGAGCCTAGAGCTTCAGTACTCTCGCCACTCACCAAGTCTTCGGACCCAATCTTTTCTTCACACCTGGGAAGATTGTGTATTTTAGACATCAAGTGCACCTCTCGTTACTCTCCGAATCAAATCAGGAATCTGCGTTGGATCCGTTTTTTGTGATGTCTGAGAGCAATTATTTTAGCTGAGCAGCTCCTGTATCCTACATTGGCCCCAGTGAATGCTCATGCATCACCAGTCCTACTCTGTGTTGTGCCCAAACCTAATTCCTCATCTTGCAACACTCCTCTGGGAGTGAGACAATGTCTGTAGCATTCCCTGGGCATGTACCTGCCTGACTTACAGGTCAGCTTTGTGGGCAACCCCACATACATTCTGCCAACATTACACTCTTGAGTCTTTCAGGAGCAATACAAATTTTGACTAGAATGATTTCGAAAGAAGTTTATTTAGGCCTAATCTGACCTTTCTCCTCTTCCCTACTCGTTCTTTATTTCCGTCGACTCCAACCACAAGTTCAGAATGGAATTGATTGATGTGTCTTATATGGTAGCCCTTTGTAAACAGCTACAGAAGCATTTCCTAATCTCGCTGATACGTGGCTGGGGACCCATGAATTTATAAAGGGAAATAGCCTACGGTCTAAGAGTAAGAAGTCACTAAAAAGGTAATTTATACTTTCTGCTGTTGGGTTATGCCACAATGAAATGTAGATGACAGGAATCACATTTGTGAAAGTAAGTAGTGGTGCTTACAGCAGGCAGTATATGATTTGGTTTGGTGGCTTTTAAGCGTCGAGAAAATTAAGCCGACTCAGATTGGGTGTCCATTATCAGCCTGCTATTCAGGTATGACGACTCACACATGCTGACAACGTGTCATGGATATAGGACACTACTTTGAATCTAATGCATTTGAAATCCATCCTTTCTCCTTCACTTTAGCCTTTCAAAATCTTAGATTGGCATGCCAGTATGATGACAGTTAATGCCTGTTCATACCAATACATGCAATGAACATTGAGGATAACGCTTTTCCGACATTGCAATGTGTGTTATGTGTAAAGTGCTCTGACACCTTACACTGGAATGAGTGGTGCTATAATACTAAATGAATCAGAGAGCGAGTGGTTCTGGAGACTTGAGGGCCGCTGTCAAAGGGTGCTAGTGAGGGAATCCATGGTAGAGGTGGCCATTGGGGGGAAGCCAACAAACATTGTCGCACAGGGCGCCACCAGTGTTAAAGGCGGCCACGGCTGTGCCTAGTTGAAGTTGGCTGCCCAAAGTCCAATTGAACAATCTGTAAAGCACATGTCGTTCTTTTGGACTTGCTGCATTTCTTTTAGGTAACACGTAAGTTAGAAATCTCTCTGCTTAGCCTAGTCTGCCGCTTGGCTGGTATTTCATTGCTTCTTTCTGCCTGTGCATCCAGATATGCAGTACAACAAGTAACATTACACCTACAGCAGTACAATCTTATAATGGTACCATCATTGGAGTCTTGTGCTTTTCTAAACCCGAAGTGTACTTGCCTGTGTAACCAATTCATGTCATGGCTTGTGTATCTAAATTCCAAACCTGCCATAAGACCCTTAACGTGGTGATTTGTGTGAAAATGCAGTCTTTTCACTTGTTTAAGCATGACTTTGGAGTGATATTTGGCACTGCACCCACACACACGGTCTGGTTCCTGGCGCACATAGCCATGGCTGCAGCGCACATAGACCCCACACTGCCACACACAGAGGAAAACAATTAGAGGGAACATTGATCATCAACCAGAATCTGGGACCTGATAGCAGTGGAGGCTGAGAAAATATTCTGTGGCTTGGAATCAGGAAAAGGAACCTCGAAATTCTGCAGCTTGTCTGGAGAAGAGCTTTCTTGATCCTGTTTTGAAAGAAAGTTGACTGACAGCTTAGAAGAGGTGCTTGAGGTACCCTTGTACGAACGAGATGTTGCTTAGAAAAGGAGGACTATGAGGAACTTAAGCAGGAAGGGAAGACTGCAGCCTGCTCCCACCCACGGAAGAATCTGCACTGTCACCACATCTTATGAGACATTAAAACCCTGGTGTCCCTGAGGTATGCCCTGACGCTGAATCACCTGCAATGACAATGCGCTAGTCTTAAACATGCCTGGTGGCTCCCCCAAGGATAACAAGGGGCTTAGGGCTGATTGGCACCCTACAGAAACATAACAGAATTTCAACAGACATACCAAAAAACCGAAAGTGCTTTGAGAAGCCTGGTACTTCTTCCAGATGGCATACTGCAACCAGCAGTTACTTTGACCTCTGTTGGATCCCCGTCGTGACCAGGGGTTGACTCTTCAGTTTATTTGGAGGAAGAATGTATACTTGGACTTCAGGAAGAACGCCAAGAGCTGATCTGGCTTACCATGATTACAGCTGGCAGAGAGCAGCCTACGTCTCTTCGGTGCGTTCACGCCTTTCCACCTACTCAGCCAGAAACACGAAACAGAGGTGGGAAATAGCCGTAACATTGTCCCGGCCAATCTAAGTAAGTGCAATTGTTCTAATTGTGTCAGGTTGGACTGCACACCACCAGGAGCCTGCAGCTCCCACTCTCAGCTGGCGGAAGCATGTCCGACCAACTCATGACCAAAAGTGATGTACAGTGTAAGGGAGCAGCATTATTAAGAAGTATGACTTTGAAATCATTCATGCACTACAACAAGCCTAGCTATATTATATTAATGGCGGTAGGAGGGGAAACCAGAGAGAACCAAGAGATTTACACCCATCACTTTTCACATCGGTTGGTGCCATATATTTTGCCTTGGTGTCCAGCAGGTGCCCCCGTATTGTAGTTTTGGTTATTTGCTCATTGAAATTTTAAGCTGTATAAGTTGGTATTGATTTGTAATAGCTAATGCTTTTATTTTCATTCTCGTGCAACAATGCATACCATAGATCAAGTGTTGTGATATTGCACTTCAAGTTCACATATTCATATATTCATTTGAATAGCTGGTGCTTAGGAGAAAGCATAATAGCATTAGGTTTTGAGATGGGTGTGCAAGGGAATTCTCATGTTATTTCTCTCACCCTGCATCACAATCACAAGGTTTGTTTTTGTCAAAATAAACAACCTATCAGGCATAAGGTCTGGTCCCAGCTTTTTCGGACAGAGAGATTGTGACATTCAACATCCTAAGCAGCAGAGCAGCTGCTCCGGAGTTTGACTATCCAAGGCCTTCAGGGCCGTTTGTCTCATAACATTTCATCCTGTGCAATCATAACTTAGCCTTGTTTGGCAGGCAGGCCTACAGTTTGAGAAACATATGAAGTTTTGGTATGAACATGTGTTGAGTCTGTGGAAACACAAATCCTCATTATGGCAAACACTTTGATACTTGATGTATAGGCATTTAGGGATCATTAAAAAAGCGCCACTTAATAAGATATCTATATATATATATATTATATATCTCGAATCCCGGTCCCGGCAATCACAAGACGCCGCCAGAGAAGGAATCAAGTGCCGACCCGCAGGAGAAAAAAAAGTATTTTATTTAATTTTTTCGCGCCCAACCAGCATAACGTTTCGGCCTGCCCAGAGGCCTTGGTCACATGACGCGTCTTGCGAAGCAGGCACATTTTTTATGTGCTAGGTGCAAAGCAAACCGTTACATCATTGGTTGTTACAACATGGGAGTTTAAAAAAAGAAATAGACAACATACTACACATAGGTCAGTAACCATCAATAACCCAACCTAATATATCTGGGTGTAGAAAATAATGGCAGTCATGAAGATACGTTGTTATCTCAAAAGACAGCTAAAATAACAGTCCATAAAAAAGATATTAAAAACGTGTTAAAAAAAGGCGATTAAGTTAATACATCAATGAATTCATAATAGCAAATAGAGGAGATGGAAACATTTGCATAAATCTATAAGGCAATGCCTATAAGGCAATGCCCTAAAATCAATAAAACCCCAGTGGGTAAAATCTATATCAACCTCTAACTTTCTGCTGTAAACATTGACTGACAAGCCCCACTGTCAATATTAACAACAAGTAACATTGTGCAAAGATGTGCTGAAAAAAATAGCAAAAAAGTGCAATGAATATAAAAAATCCGATTCATATTGGATTTAAAACAGGTTTAAAGATGTTGCAAACTACTGGGAGGAGAGAGAGATGGAAAAGGAGGTGAAACATATATAATGCTAGGACTCCCCTAATCAAAAAAGTTGTTTATACTGTAAAGGGGTTGATCTAATTCGACAAAGAATCAGTCCAATTATTGCTATGATTTTGATGAATAAGAAGGTCATAAACAAGTGTAAAAGTCCTCGCTGGCGTTAAGGCCAAGCGGACACTTACATTCGAGATCCACAATGTACCTAGTTTCCAGTGCTCGTAAAATAGACTTACGATTACCCCCCCCTTCTCAGGGGAGGCACTGAATCAATAACAAAATACTTTAGCAACTGGCTGTTGTTACCATGGTGTTCCTTAAAATGATGGGCGACAGGGTAAGCGGTGTCACTGGTGTTGATGGCCCTAATGTGCTGGAGTATCCGTTTGTTGACCTGCAACTTGGTGCTCCCAACATATCGCTGGCCACACGCACACTCCAGCACAAACACCGCAAACTCTGTCTTGCACGTCAAAGGTTTGTGGATCACACGGGGGATGTCGGAAATTGGTGTATTATATTCCGTCCTATTCACACCGTGTTTGCAGGCTTTACACGAGGGACACTTTCTGAAACCCTTGCTCGTCTGTAACCAGGAAGTACTAGTTAAAACTTCAGGACTTGATTTAACCAAAGTATCACTCAACGGGCGTGCTTTCCTGAAGGTAATGTCAGGTTTACCTGACATCAGACTGCCTATAACTGGGTCATTGCGGATCAGGTTCCAGTTCTTATTTAGAATTTTGTGGAGGGCTTGATGCTGTCTGTTGTAGGTTAAAATGAGTCTGACCGGTTGTTTGTTGTCAGCTTCATTCACCACCTGAGATTTTTTATGGAGCAGAGCATCTTTCCTAGGAATGGAGTTTGCCCTCCGAATCGCCTGGCCTATTGTAGTCTTAGTGTACCCTCTTTCCAGAAACCGCTTACTGCTGGCCTCCTGTGCCACCTTACAATGGGCATTAGTGCTGCAAATACGTCTGATGCGCAGCATCTGCCCAAAGGGGATGCTGCGTATCAAATGTGACTGGTGATGACTTTGAGCATGCAGCACTGTGTTCCCTGCTGTCGGTTTTCTGTACAAAGCTGTCTCCAGTTTGTTATTTTTCACCATAATCTCCACGTCCCAAAAACAAATTTTCTCCTGATTGATGCTAGAAGTGAAGGCAAGATTGTATGCATTAACGTTGATCAAATCAATGAAGTCACTGGCCTGTTGCTTAGAGCCCCGCCAAATAAAAAAAATATCATCAATAAAGCCGAACCAGTGAACTACATGTTTAACAAATAAATCATGGTGTACGCCATAGAGGACCTGTTCCTACCAGTAGCCCATATGCAAACAGGCATAACTGGGAGAGAAACAGGCCCCCATGGCAACACCCCTGATTTGCTGAAAATATTGATTGTTAAACATAAAGAAATTATTGTGTAAACAAAATTAAATCATCGCGATCACCATCTTATTGTGTTCGTGCATTTTAATTCGTCTTTTGCCCAGGTAAAATGTAATCGCTCTCAAACCATCATTGTGTCGGATACTCGTGTATAATGTAGTGACATCGTGTCACTTACCAACAATTCGAGTCCCAAGAGGCTTCATCCAATGTCCCTAAAAAATCACTAGAATCTTGTACATAAGATGGAAGACATTTTACAAAATCCTGTAAAAAGGAATCAATATACAGAGTGATATTTTCCAAGAGTAACCCTCTTGCAGAGATAATAGGTCTGCCGGGGGGAGTTTGCAAATTTTTGGGTACTTTAGGGATTAGATAAAACACAGGCATTATCGGGTAATCATTCTTTAGTAATTTAAACTCGTCCAGGCTCAATAGTGCTGCACTCTTCCACCCTAATAAGAGCGTCTGGCACTCTGCCTGAACCGTCCTGGTGATGCCAATATATATATATATATATATATATATATATATATACATATATATATATATATATATATATATATATATATATCAGGGTTAAGGTTGATAAATAAACCGCTGTAAACTTTACCAAGACGAGTGAGTGCGTTTTCATTTTCCCTGGGGGGAACCTAAAGCGTATCCAAACGACTGTCCTCAGGTAGCCAGGTTCCCTATTACCTAGAGTTGATTGTCCCATGGGTCTTGGTTTCTTGGAAACTGTTTCTGTGTTCCAAATTTCTTGCATTCCGTGGCTAGTCAAGTTCCTTGTTAGCCTCTGACACATTAGTTAACAACTCTTCACCTCCATATATTTATTCACTTTTATCACTATTTAGAATGTTAGCACTTTTTATGGATGTTTTTATCTTTTTTTAACATGATAAATTCTTTTATACCTGCATAAAATGTTTTAAATGATGCTTTTTCATAAATGACGAAATTGTGAGTTTTCCTAATTGTCAAATTAAGCCTTAATGCATTTTTTACACAGGTTTCCTTTTATCATGTTCTCACAATATTTCATATTGTTGTTTTCCCTTTTAGCAAGCGTGTTGGCACTTTATGTACAGTTAGACACTGATCTAGTTCAGCACTGTTATTTGCACTTTATCTTTAGCCTACCCCGATAACACTTGAATATTCTTACTTTAGACTTAGAATTTTTGCATTACATGGATTTATCCTGGTATTGTTCTACAAATCTGCATTGAGCGTCACTTTACAAAAATATTTTAAATTATGAAATTTTATATTGCTATGTTTAAATAGCTAACTGGCATTTGTAAAATTGTGTATAACTTACTTTGCGTATTTGCACGAAGAATGGCTATTCAAAAACACAAGATGTTGTCTATGTCTACAGTCACATGATTGTTGGAAGGGCGGAGCTTATGCTACTCACCTAAACATTATAAAAACAAAAAAGCTGCAATAGTTCTTTGCATGTGAACAAGGGCTCTTGAAGCCCGAAACGCGTATTGCCCTCCTGTTGTACCACTGCAATAAAATTAAGAACCTGTGAATTCTGTGGTCCGTCTCCTACTTTGCCTGCCTCGCCGGTCTTAGGTAGATCTGGAAGTGGCGTTTGTGGAGTTTCAACATATATATATATATATATATATATATATATATATATATGACTGGAACTTCGAAATTCAGTAAAAACCAAATAACGAAGACGGACCCGATGAGGTTGTTTTAAAGCGTCTTTATTTCACCCTGTGCACCCTCATGGTTGCCATGACGCGTTTCGGGCCCTGGAGCCCTTGATCACATGACATGGTCATTTAACACACTGTGATTTGTAGTGCCGGTCCGGTCACATGGTCCCAAGCCTGTAGAAATAGAGAAAATACTTCAGCCTGGACTAGATATATTAACCAATGTGGTTTACATTCATTGTGTTATTGTATTTTTTGTAATGTTTTGTTAACCCCAATTGTCACAATTATTAAGCGACAAATAATCCTTACAAATGTGCAAATTTGCGCAATAAATATGTTAAAACACTATTTACAAATATACCAATTGCCAATGTTATTATGTACAAACAATCCCAGTGGAAGTAATATGTACAAACATTTCCTGTGCAATATTTAGCAAATGAATAAAGTGCTTTTGTGCAAAATTTACAAAAGGAAGGGGTTAAATTAATATTGCCCAAGTGGGCATTGGTTAAAATTCCATCTGGACCACTGCGTCTACACTGCTCTGGTATTCATGTTGACTCCAGCACTGATGAAAAGAAATGTGTGATTTCCCAAAAAAAAAGTGTTTGATACAATCTACAATATTAAAAATCCGGCAGGAAATGATAAATAAATAATTTAAAAACAGCCTTCACAGATGACTAACTTCTCATTTCCACTAAACAAATTCAAGACTCTGTGTGCAGGCAAGTGTACAAGTCTTCTGTTGCGTTCAATCCACTCGGAGCCTTAGTGTCTAATTCCAGAATGTACCTGGTTTCTAGTACGCGCAGGCGTGCCTCTCTATTTCCCCCTCTCCGTAACGGCTCCACCATATCAATTGCGTAATATTTCAGGCAATAGACATCGCCTTTATGGCAAAGATTGACATGCCTCGCTACTGGGTAAGCATATATATATATATATATATATATATATATATATATATATATATATAGGTTGATAAATAAACCGCTGTAAACTTTACCAAGACGAGTGAATGCGTTTTCATTTTCCCTGGGGGGAACCTAAAGCGTATCCAAACGACTGTCCCAGTCGTAGAAAAATACGCACCACGCCGAAAATAGAGCGCCGACACCGCAAATGGGCCGCAACTGCTTCTTATATATATATATATATATATATATATATATATATATATATATATATATATATATATATATATATATATATATATATATATATATATATATATATATATATATATATATATATATATATATGCACACCAACCTTCTCCACGAAAAAAGAAGAGACAGAAACCCCAGGAGGGCCAGGTAGGAGACGCCTGTTTAATGGTGACTTAGCGAATGCATTTCGGCAGCTGTACTGCCTTCCTCAGTGCCCAAAGCGTCCCGTAGATGAAGCATCACGCTGTGTGTGAGTTCCTCTCATCTAAGCTAGTTGGTGCATGTCAGCTCCGCCCTTCCGCTGAATATATATATATATCGTAGCAACTTCTGTTTTCCACGGCGATTCCACACCAAACAGAAAGAAGGACCCCAAAGCAGCAGATGAATTTTCAGTGGGAAGATTTATTTGCTCTCACAAAATGGTATTCCAGGCATGACGCGTTTCGGTTAACTAGTAACCTTGATCACATAGCGACACTGCAGTTTGTTACATCTTTAAATACTCATTTTTTCAAGCATTTCAGTCATGTGACGATAAACAGTGAAAAAATACTTCTGTTGACGTTATGTCCTTATATATCAATAGCGACCAGCTTAAACATTGGATAGGTTCTGATTAGTGATGTTATATATATATTACTGCATAAATGCATTATATAACAATGTGCAACATTCCGCAATAAATAAGTAAAAACTATATGTATAGAGATTTAATTCTCGTTTTCATTATTTTTTGCAGCATTATATTTAAGCGCAGTATTTTGTATATTATGAAAATACCAGCATGAATGCCTAAGATTATTATGTGCAATATGGCGCATAGGTTATGTAAACATCTCATATTAATAATTCTATAAAAATATTCAATATAGAGTTAAAATATAGAGTTAAAACATATCGGCATAAATGCCTATAAAACCAATGTGTGCAAAATTACGCTTTTTGGTGCAAATCATATTTCTGTGCAATTGCTGCAGCTAAATAAATTAGTAAACAACTAACCATTTTTATCAGAACCTATATTTTCCATGTACCGGTAAACTGTAATAATTAATTCCATATGAGCAAAAATTGGGTTACATGGTATTAAAAAATCCAAGCCTGGATATCTAAAACCACCCCCCCTAAAAGCTCATAAGATATTAAAATTCATTGAGTCAACAGAAAGTGCATGGTGCTGTTCATATATGAAAAAATAAGTGACTTTTTTTAAAATAAGAAATTAGAGGTTAATAAATGACATATTTGTACACAATATTATTCAAATGATTTCAGATATAGTTTTGGTTCGAATTTCATTCCGGATCTACTACAGAAACGTGTGCATGTCCTCAGTGGTGTTTAATCCATTGGGAGACTTACTGTTGAGGTTAAGTATGTATTTAGTCTCCAACTGCCTTAGCATGCTTTCTCTATCCCCACCTCTTTTTGGAATAGGTACTGCATCGATGACATAATATATATAATATATATTCTGCTACGCTCTTGCTACAATTTTACTGCAATTATACCCTTTGATTTGTTCTGCATTTCACTTGACTTAAAGTAAAGCCTTTAAACATCACTGTGAATTTCTTGTATGTTCACACTTGTGTTGAAGACTTGCCTAAACCCACATCAATAGTAAATACCTAGGCCTGATAGTCTCTGACACTGTTTTATGCCATTTATGCATTACCATGAGGTCAATTGAGGGAGATGGGTGGTCATCAATTGTCTGTTCTTTAGCTCAAAATTGGTACTTTGGGCCAAACCCGTGCTTGCCAGAGGACCACAAGGGATCTGATGGGCCCTGTTGACATAATATTCGTAAAAATATGACAAGGTCAATGATTCCTAGCTTGCTCTGACTATATTATACACTACCCTACTACTGGGAACAACATCCACTAATACTAGCTAGTTCGGTCACCGAGTGATTGCTACGTTGTTTAATTATGTACATTCTTTTTGCACTGTGACCTTTATTTACATTATGCATTGTGTAGAAGTACTTTGTCTCGGGTGTAAAAACATTGGCTGGGAAAAGATGTATTACTTACTGTAATGGGTCTCATTGGGTTTTAATTTTCTTTTTTTTAAGCTTGAGTTTATTGAAAAAACAAGAGAGAAGTAACAGCATATACATTTAAGCTTAGAGAATCACAGTTAATATAAGAAATATTAAAGAATAGTGTTTTAATTTTTTACCCCACACTTTCCTCCTGATTAAGATTCGGACCGGTCTATCTATAAAGTCAAGTGCTAAAAAGATGTACTTGATGCTCATTTTGAGTTCAACAGTAGAGTAAAACCTGAGGATACCAGTGGTAAAAGGCTTTAATTATTCAAATTTGAGCCCAAGTAAACCCTGCTTGCCCATGCAGTCCTCACAAAGTACTCCAGGCTGCCCAAAATACATTTTTTTAAACATTTCTTAACCATTACCCTGCATAGAATTACCTTCTAAAGGGCAGTTAAGGCAACATGTTCTAAAGTGCACATGCATAAAACACTTCTCTTGAAGCATGCTGAGACCATGAACATGTATTTGATACATCAGGCGATGATGTGCTCATCTGTACGTCTTATGCATGAGCTCACGGCCGCTCTGTTTGTTTTCGATAATTGCTTCTTAAACCATGCCTTTGCCACTGCAGTCCATTTTTACCTATTCCAAAGGAAGCTCATCCGTGCTTTCATTTTGTGCTCAGTGTGGAACTGCTCTCATTTCAAATACATACCATTTGCTGGCTGTCTTCCTTTTCGTTACATAATGAGCAAAATGTTTGATGCTTGAGAACCAGTCACTCTTGTCAAACAATGCCCTGGAATAATGAAGGGAGCTGCGGTTGGAGTCGTATCTCTCTAGTGCGGCCTCGTCTTTTGATGCCTTGCAGGCTGCACTTCAGGAAGCCTGGCTTATACGGGGAATTTATTCTAAACAATTGTTGCTTTACCACAGTGGAAAAAAAGTCGTAATCCATTTCTCCTACCATAGTAGGGTATTGTTGTGTGTGGGCGGTGTTGGATGTTTGGTAATTGGAAAACCTCCAAGGCTTTGTCCAGTATTATGTGTGTGTGTGTGTCTTGACCAGTTCTGACACTGATTCATTGACAGCACTTGCAACCTTCAAAGAATAACGCGTCCCTTTATCTGATTTCCTACTTTAATTCTGGTTTCCTCGATTTTTCTTGTTGAAAGTGAAAGTTGCACAGTTTTAATCCTGCCCTCGGCTCCCTAGTTTTAATGTTTCTTCTTTCCAGTTGAGTCTTCAGTTTTATACCTTATAAATAGGGCTCCCGGTTTTATGTTTTTTTTGTCAACTTTATCTGTATGTATCCATGTTTATTATGGGTTTTGTTGAAAAAAGAAAGCTGAAACTGGTATATTTCCACATTTGTTTAATCAATAAATATGCAGTCATACTTCAATTCCTGCCAGGTTTCAGTGCTATGAACACCCGCAGATGATAAATCAATGTAAATATGTAAAAACGTGCATTCCAGTATCAGCCTTGTGCATAGCTACTGCTGTTTAAGCATCTTTACTAAAATTCCTTTCTCTTTTAACCCCTTACCTATCAATCCACACAGTTATTGGCCTGGCAGTCATGGCAAAGTCTATTTAGAATCATTCAAAAAGCACCCAAATTTCGTTTTTATCCACATTTAAAAATAAATACAGACAAGAAAATAAATGGTTTTCTGTCTGGATTTATCTGTAAAGATCAGTAAAAACGGAAAACAGGGAGACTTACTTATTAAACCAGTTTTCCCCATCACAGCTTCATATAATTATAGAGGGCCTATATGTGTTCTTAAGAGTAACCAGCACTTTAAAATAGCTAAGTGTAGTTTTATATAACTAGTATTTATGATTTAATAGCCAGATGTATTAAAATATATTTAAATGTGTGTAGTGGATTTTAGCAGATGTAGTAATTGCTTAAAACAGACAGGTCAGACCAGAGTCAAATGGCATGTTATATAAAGCTAGAAGCAGTGTTACAGCAGTCAAATTTTTTGTACTGTATATTTGTACTGTACCAGCGTTTAATTTGAGCTGGGGGTTTCCGGTGCTGTGTAATTGTAAAAGGTAAGGCCGATTTCAACCGATAACCTGTAAGTATTGCCCGGCGTTAGCCGCCTCTCATACCACTCGAAATTATCAAACAAAGAGGCAGGCGCTGGAGACTGGAAGTCAGGAAACAGAAGTTTATTCCGACAGAGCAGAACACATCAAATCAGACAACAGGGTATCTTCTCGAGGTGCTCTAACCTCATCTCTGAGGCCTGGCCTCTTATACACAGGTTTACGGCTTTATTACATGAAACACATCTCTGTCAACACTTTGATGTACGGAAAGACATCCTCGGAATCCCCGCTTCAAGCCCGTTCCCACACACATTTCAAAGTAGAAATCCCCACACCGATCTCAGTAGGTGATGACTGTCGCGCAGCTGGACATTCCGCTGGTTCCCGGAATGTATGAGGCTGATCGGATCTCATGGGGTGGGGGCTTTGATCAGTCGTAGATCCTTTGAAGAGGGCAGCTTCCTACTGTAGGGGGCAATAAACTGCATCCGCAGGGCCAGGTGGTGGCCTGGGATCGAGCCGAACAATCGGGCACAGAGGAAGGGGGTTCATCAAAGGATGTGTGGTTATGAAAGAGATGGAAGGAGGTGTTAGCCGGGTACGGGATGTGGCTCCGAGGCAGGGTCGTGCTGAAGGGGAGGTTTATGGCCCAAGCATGTGAGAGCGGGGGCTGTCAGTGCGCGGGGGGATGCTTGCGAGGTGAGAGGGAGAGAGAGAGATGCGCTGGCTATCGGCAGTGGGCAGAGAGGCCATGGCATTCAAAATGGCTGCTACTTACGCGCACATATGAGCCTGAAAAGGGACAAGATGGCGCAGATAATATTGATGTTGCAAACTAGATTTTAACATACCGGCACTTAAATGTCAACACCGGAGCTTAACAGTCTACCACAGGGTGGCGCTGTCTGGCTAATTTAGAGATGACCACAACGACAGTTAATTCTTAATTCAATAGACATTAAAAATTACTATTACATACTGCCCAAGCCGCTCTTATAGCTTTGGAGGCTTGAAATAGTCCGAACTGTCCCACTTGTAAGAGTGTGATAGGCAGTAGTTGTGCTGTTACGATCATTGGCAGCATTGCAGCGGCAATGTGTGGTGCAAGCTGCAGTGGCCTTCCTGACGAGAGCCCTGGCACTTATTTTTTCTTACAACTTGAGCTTTGTACTGTACACTTGAAGTCTGTAGTCATTTGCACTTCTCAGCCTCAAGGTTGGGTAACAGTATTCGGCAAGAGCAGGTGTGCATCCATTTTAAACTGTAGTGAACATACATAATTTTAAAAATGCATAGAGCTGCGGGTAATTGCTACCAACACATCAGCAATATATGCAGACATTTACGGTAGTCAGAGATCTGACTTCTTAGTCCTCACCTCTATGTAATCATACCAAGGGCCCGATGTAGGTCGCCAATTACCGGTCGGTAACGGCCAATTTCGGCTGTTACCGACCAGTATTTGGGATTTGACATGTAGGTAGGCTTAATTTACAGTATCGGTATATTTACCGATTCGGTAAATTTACCGACTCTGTAAAATACCGAATCGGTAAATTTACCGAATCGGTAAATACAGATGTAGGTGGCACTGAAAACAGTGCCACAGGGCATTACCGATTTGTTATTTACCATGTAATACTGTTACATGGTAAATAACGAATTCCAGTGTACATGCACATCTGTGCATGTGCACCTGTGCCTTGTGGCACACAGACATGCCCTAAGGACATGTATGTGTGTCACATGGCACACAAGGCAAAACCAGGGGTGCAACAGGGTGTCAAAGTGACACCCTGTCACCCTTACAAAATCGGTAATTTTACCGAATCGGTATTTACCGATTCGATAATTGACATTGATTCCTATGGGCCTGTAGGCCCGTAGGAATCAATGGCAATTACCGAATCGGTAAATACCGATTCAGTAATTACCGAAACTTACCGATTCGGTAATTTTTTCGGTAAAATTACCTACATCCCATTTGCCTGTTCTTAAATACCGAGTCGGTATGATTCGGTATTTAAGAATCGGTAATCTGGGATTACCTACATCGGGCCCCAAATGCCTTTTGTGTGGAGGGGATCCTGATGCAGCTCCACTTGAATATTTTCAAAAGAACTAAGGACCATATGTATGAAAACATTTTCCCATAGGCACAGCATGGGTAAAACTCTTTGATACATTTTGCCCTATGTGTACTCTGGCTACTTGGAGCACAAGATGTTATTGTGAAATTATAAAAATAGTGTTGCATCAGGATCCCCTTAATCATATTGGCCTGACCTAATTGGCCAAAAGGGCCGTGCCCAGTGGGAATCCTTGCTACAGCCATGATCACTCATATGTAAAATGGTAAGGCAGGCCTCATAGTCAGTTTGGGCCAGAAGCTCTCAACCTTTTGACTTGTGGACCCCACTAAATCACTACTGAAAGCCAGCCACCCCCTGCCATACTGAGGACTTGGCCCTCAACAATAATACACAAACAAGAATAAATCAAAGAAATATACAAATTATGCAATATTTTATTAATCCACAACCATAAAAATATAGAGAACAGAAATTTGGGACAATCCATTCATGCATGCAAAAAATACTTTAAAATGTTTTACTTGAACTGAAATTGTGAGTTCACTATCTTTGAGATTTCAGTCAAGGTATTTTCATCTGCTGCTGTCATTCATTCTATATGAACTGATCTTTAATCCATTATTTACTTTAATCTGGAGGTGGAAAGTACTCACACAAACTGCATTACATATCTTGCAGATGCTGGATAAAAACAAATGCAGCAACTTCCTTGAACAATTCTTCATCACGAGATTCAAGAGAGTTCTTCAGGGTTTGAAATAATAAACATTTCTTCTTGACTTGTCCACAATTCAAGCTTTTTAATCCATGTCTTGATGTTGTCTTTGACATTAAAAATTGTATGGGTGATGATGTCTGCCATACACACCAGCATGGCTGACCAGGTTTAGTCATTACTACCTGAACTGTTTTAAAAGCCTTGAATTTAGTAACCTTGCATAGGAAAGTCTTCCTTTTTGCCCTGATCACCCCATTTTTTGACTGATGCTGGTGCTTACTGACTCTGAAAGTGCCCTGAGCTCTGCTAACCAGGCCCAATTGGCAGATAACCTACCTATAAGTATATGGTGGTCATGTAGGTTTAGAGACCCCAGTGGGCTCGGTGCACTTAAGTTTGCACTAGTGTTTTAAAGACAGGCCTGCCTAGCAGGCTGGTTAAAAAATCTTGCCCTAGGGTAGGGTGCATTGTTCTAGCATTGTTCAAGTGAAAAACGTTCGGAGAAAGGCTAAGTTAGAAGGTAAACTATCAACTGGAACCTAGCTTTCAGCCTATCTGACTTATGCTCCATTGTGGTTCGCAGAAAACTTTGACTTTGTCCCTGTCCAGCATGACCGGACACCCGCGAGTGACGCTTCAAGCTGTTTGCCGCTTGAATGCACAATTTTTATTTCAGGAAGAGTCATTGCTGACCATAAACATCTTCTGGCTCTATAGAAAACTCCCTCAGTTTCCTATCTATTTGTCTAGATCTATGTTTCTCTGCTTGTATGTTATAGACTGCTTCCCAATTGACTTATATGCTATTTTGGTCCAAAGACTGAGTAATGTGCTCATTCTTCTGTCAATTGAAAGCAAAATATGGAAGGACGCTGCCTAGTTGTACTTTGCAGTTGAATCTATAATCATGGACTACCTTCTTGATCCCTATAGCTTGGTAAGAGCTATGGTACACTTTAACCTCCACATTTCTATGTCATAAGATCCAATTAGATCTAATAGGCACTGTATGAAATATGGAAGGAAAACATTTTATTTGCAATACACCAATATACAATGAATGTCATTGAAACTCAATCAAAGATTAATGGGATTACCCAGTATCTCAAAAAACCAGGGGGACTAGAACAGTATGTGCTAATGGTTGGTTCTGTCGAGCAAGGTAGAATTACTTTAATACTTATATTTTGTCCTGACCACTAGGAAAAACAATTCAATGATATATAATTCACATTATATACCATACAGACTCAAAAAACACTGAGACCCACCCAGTGGACTCAAAAATATGACTGATAATATATTGTTCACTTTTTTGAGTCCACTGTGTCGGTCTTAGTGTTTTTTTAGTCTGTATGGTATATAATGTGAATTATATATCATTGATTGGGGTTTCCTAGTGGTTAGGAAAAATGTAAGTATTAAAGTAATTCTACCTTTCCCTGACATTGAAACCCAGCACTGTTGTAACCTCAGCACCCCCCTGAGAGAGTCTTGTGTGCTGGAAAGTGTCACAGTCCTGAAATTTACCAAGCACCGTGTAGGGCCCACCTGCCCGATACATCAGTCTGACCTGTCCCACCGGGACCAGTATGCCCCCTCTTAGTGACCCGACCCCCCATTCGTCAGTCCCTTTGCTCCCTCGCCTCCTTCCACAGGCCCCATATTTTTTCAAACTTCATCGGGCAGTCCCATGGCTGAAAACCCACCCTCTCTGCTAGCATACACCAGCGGGACATGCAAGGAACCTGATCTATACCCAGGCCTAGATGATGTCCCTCTTGGCCATCATCACTGCAATGTTACAAAACAGGAGTGAATACCACAGCAGTGTCTGCTCCCCCAGATTCCTAAACTCACCGTCTGAGCTGACAGCTCGACCAAATCCCCCACTACCCTCTCCAAGTGTCCCCCTATTGTCCACCAGTAGGCCTTCAGTCTCGGGCACTCTCAGAGGGTATGCACCAGGGTCCCACTCTGATTAGAGCCCTGCAGGCATCTATCATTGAGAAGTCTACATGTGGCATGGAGCCTCGTCTTCAAGTAATATGCTCTGTGTATAACCTTGAGTTTTATGAGGCGAAAACCAGCCCTGATTTCCACTTCCCTCGGGTATCTGCATGCCTTTGTCCAGTCCTCGTCCTCTAGTATACCAAAGTCCAGCTACCAGCTATCCTTCAATTTGTCTAAAGGGCGTACACAATTTTGGAATAAGTTGGCAAAGGTGATGGAAACTGCATGGCAGGGAATTGGGCTCGCCAATAATCTATACTCCAGAGGGGATTCTTCTTCAATGCATTTCAAATGGTCTATCTGTCTATTGAGGGCATGTCTAACCTGTAGGTAGGGGAACCTCTGTACCTCTGCCATCTCATACTGGTCCACGAGGTGTTCGAATAACACCTCACTAGATCCCTCACAGAGGTCTCCAACCTTTGAGGTTCCAGTCACATTCTATTGCCGGACACCCTCCAGCTGTTTTCAGACCCGCCAAAGCTTTGCATCCCACAGTGGTGTCTCCAAGGTGACCCCTAATGCATCTCCTTCCGCCAGGTCTCGACCACTTTGGCCATAGAGGCCAGAACCCCCAGGGTGCTTCCCAACCATAGGGTGCACTCAAATAGTCAAGGACAGGCAGAGCACTTCTATCCGTCACAAACAGGAGTTTAGAGGGAAAAGAAACAGGTTACCCTCCACTCACAACATTGTTTCAAAAAAGAACCTGCTCTATATTTTTAGGATAAAATATCATGAACGTACCCCACACCCCTTAATGGTGTGAATACCTCAAGTACTGGCTATGCTCCGCTGTGCTATCAGGGTGTTCCTATCCCTTTGCTTTAAAAACCACAACAGTCTGTATCTATTTCCTCCAGAACATTTCCTGGGTCTATTTACTGGCCATCATTCCTACCAACCCATCTCCAAAAAAGTGTGTGAGAAGTGATGAGGCACCTCACGGAAACAACCGCCAGGAACTACTGATAGGTACTCATCAGTATGTTCCACTTATTATCATTGGTGGCCTCCCCACTGAAATCAATGTGAAAAGTGTGCCCAACTAAATTAGTGAAAAAACCTGACCCATGAGTAAGAGCACCCAAAATCGATTATCTGGCTCTTACCCGCTAAAAACGAGATAAACAATCACTGGCACTAATTCCAATTGTATTCATTGCTGTGTGCTTGAGAAAGGGCGAGAACAGATCGGGTGCCGTGTGGGTTATCATTGGCAAAGAGGCAAGCAACAGTATCCCGTTTGAATGCGGAATGCTTGTACATGTTGTAGCAAACTCACCTGATAGGAAACGGCTATGCCAATTGATCCTGATCCCAGAGTACCTTCCAAAAATATTGAGGATTTGTAGCACCCGGGGGATGGACCGTAGTGGATCAGCCAAGTATAAAAACAGATTATCAGCGTAAAGGAAGACACCATCTTCCCAAATGGGGTCCCGTGCATCCCTTGTAGTTGGGTATTCCTTCTGACACATTCTGCTAAGGGATCAATGGCCATGGAAAACAGCAGGTGTGATAGCGGGCAGCCCTGCCTGGTGCCCCTTCCCAACTAAAACTCCCTTGACAGTGTCCTATTAACATGCACCGTAGCCAGGGATGCTGTGTATAACCAATGGACCCAAGCCAGAAACGCCAAGCCAAACTCCATTTTCCCCAACACTAGATGAGGTACAGCCATTTCAATGAATTGAAGGCCTTTTCAGCGTGCAGGGATGCGTGAGTCATTCCAATTATAAGTTTCAGTAATATCCTCTGTTTCACCTTAGATTTCTGGCTTTCCTGCATTTCTCTGGTATATTTCTTTTTGTATGTCTTGTTGTTTTTGTAATACCCCCTGTTTCACCTTGGTTTTTTACTTTCCTGCATTTCTCTGCTGTACCTCTGTATGTAATTTTACTTTTTGCATTGTCCTCCATTTTTGGTCTTTGCCCCGGTTCCCAAATTGCAGCTCCTGCCCGTCCTTTTCCTGCAATTTCTTCTTGCCTGCTCCGTCCACTGCCTGGGCTCTCCTCCTTGGACCTACTTAATAGAGACCACAGTGCGGCTGTGGATAGGGCGCACCGCGTCATAGGCAGGCTCATTAGCACCCATCTGCGCCTGATCACTCCAGGAACTCTGGTACTTTCGCTACATGCAGATACACTACTGCTGAGATCCGAGCCCTAGACCCCAGACTCCAGAACAACTGCAGCCTCTCATTTGCTCATTCTACAGTAGGACCTTTTTCTTGCTGGCACTTTCTCTCCTCCTGCAACACCGGAGCACCCACACGTACGACTACCACTACCATGCCGGCCTCAGAACAACTCCACTGCCTGCTGCTCAACACATTATCACTCTGCAAGTACACCACTGAGGTCTGGACACCATTACTTCCCTCACCCCCAAAGTCATCTTTATCACAGAGACCTGGCTCAACCCCACATCTGCTCTTGACATTTCACCAGCAACTCCAGTTGGCTACAAGAAAGTTCAGCGGAACCGCATCAATTAACATGGAGGAGGAATTGCCATCATCTGCTAAGTAACCATTCACTGAACTACCACTGCAAACAACACCACTCCAACCATGAAATATCTAAATTTCCAACTCCAAACCAATGGCAAAACCACTATCAGAAGCACACTCACCTGCAAACTTTCAGTACCCTGCCTGAGTTTCTGCAACGCCATCCCTGACTTCATAGCCCCGGTTGCCAATGACTCCAAACGCTGTATCTTCCTTGGAGACCACAATTTCAACAATACCAACACCGCCAACCTCAAAGAAAGTGTAAACAGCATCAGTCTCACCCAACTAATCACCAATCCCACACATTTTGCAGGGCACACTCTTGACCCATCTACATGGCCAGTGACAGAGTCAAGTGCTGTGATGTCACTTAGCTCACTTTGACAGACCAAGTTAGCATCCACTTCACCATCTCAGGATCCAGTGGCACCACCACCATGTTGCCAAGCACCACATTCCGCAGCTGGAACAAAGTGTCGAAGAGCCATTGGACCTACGCCCTCAACACCTCCCAACCTGAAACACAACCAGCCTAGAACAGGCTGTTTAGAACTTCTCTGCTTGGATCACCTACTGCACCAGCATAGTCACCCCCTTCAAGCACACCAAACTCAAAAGATCCACCAAACAGGCCAGCTGACACACCATGGAAATGAGAACCACTGAACGCAACTGCAGGTGACTTGAAAAGAAGTTGCGCACCAGCTGGGGACCCACAGACCGGGTCACCATCTACAAATCCCTCAACCAATACCATCAGCTCATGAAAGAGACGAAAAGAAGCGCCCTTACTGACCACATCGAACCCAGTGCTAACAACAGCAAAGAACTCTTCAACATCGTCAAAGAATTCTCCAACTCCTCAGCCACTGAAAACATCATCACCCCTTCCAAGGAACTTCTTCCACAACAAGATCTCCACCATCTACAAACACTTCGAACCACAACCCACCCCTACTGACCTCTACAGCCTCCTTACTCCCACAGATGCTAACCGCAACCACCTCTTCACTGCCGGGGAACAGCTCACCATGCAGAACACCACAGCCATCCTGAACTCTGTCCACTCAGGAGCACCCACTGACCCTTGTCCCCACCACATGTCTAACCTCGGGAGCAAGAAGATCTGCAACAAGCTCACTGCCATTTTCAATACATGTGTCACCACGGCCACCTTCTCCGAAGATTGGAAACATTCAGAAGTCAAACCCCTTCTCAAGAAACCATCTGAAGACCCCAGTGAACTCAAGAACTACTGTCCCATCTTTCTGCTCCCCTTTCCAGTTAAAGCCCTAAAAAAAGCCATCAACTGCCAACTCATGGAACACCTGGGGAACAACAATCTTCTTGACACCTTCCAATCTGGATAACGCACCAACCATGGCACCAAAACGGCCCTGATCGCTGCCACAAATGACATAAAAACCCTCCTTGACTGGAGAGAAACTGTGGCCCTGATCCCCCTGGACCGCTCAGCAGCTTTAACATTGTATCCCACCACACCCTTAGGAAGAGGTTATATCAGATCGGAATCCAAGGAGACACCGTTAAATGGATCGCCTCTTTCCTCACTGGAAGAAACCTGAGAATCCACCTATCACTGTTCACCTCGAAACCCAAGAACATCATCTGTGGCATCCATCAAGGCTTGTTCTTCAGCCCCACACTGTTCAACACCTACATGACCTCCTTGGCCAATATCGTCAAAACTCATGGTTTAAGCATCATATCATACGCAGATGACCCCCCCCGCTCATCCTCTCGCTATCAGAAGACCCCTCTACTACTAGGGTCAACTACCGCAATCAGGCCAACTGGATGAAAAGCAACTGCTCAAAACTCAACAAGGACAAAACGGAAGTGCTGATCTTCAGGAACGACACGTCCTCTTGGAAGTACTCCTGTTTGCCTCCCAAACTAGGACCCTCACCCACTCCAACAGCCTATGCCTGCAAACCTGGTATTATCCTGGACAGCAAGCTCACCATGAAAAGCCAGATCGACGCAGTCTCATCCACCTGCTTCCTCCCCCTTCACATGCTCTGGAAAATCTTCAAGTAACTCATTGTCAACATAAGACAAACTGCCACTCAAGCCCTAGTCACCAGCTGGCAACACACTCCTCGTAGGAATCATTACCCATCTTCTTAGAAACTGTAGACCATACAAGGCTCAGCGGGAAGACTCATCTTCGACCTCCTCAAATGGACCCACATCTTGCCCCACCTCATGAAGCTCCAGTTGCTCCCCATTCAGAAGAGATGTAAATTCAAGATGCTTATCCACCCCCACTAAGTCCTTCACAATCAAGGACCTGCCTACTTCAACCACTGCATCAACTTTCACCAACCCTCCAGACACTTTCGCTCGGCCTCCCTCTCTCTCGCGCACATCCCCCCAAAGCCACCAGAGCAACAGTGGAGGACGCTCCTTCTACTAACTCGCCGCTAAGTCTTGGAACGACCTCCCCCTTCACCTCCAGACCTCTTACTCGCTTCTGGAATTCAGGCCTCAAAACCTGGCTGTTCAACTAATCCCTCCCAAAGCAGCAAGGGCCCTTAGCACCAGGATACCCTTGTGGGTGATTAACCGCGCTTTGTAAATCCTGATTGATTGTTTGACAGTTTGACTGCATCTTCCTCCTCTTACCTATTAGTGAAACATGGGCCGTCCGAAAGTCTGGCGGAAATCTCCCTGCAGACAAAGCATCATGATATATATCAAGGAGTTTTTCCTCCCATAAGATGGCGTATGGCATCTTCAGTCTCTGTCACCTCGAGAGCCCTGTCTAATGTGACCTTATCCTCTAGTGTCAAGACCAGGGTGGGGATATCACCAAGCTTCCGTCGGGGCTCTGGAGCAATGGACCCACCTCAAGGGGTTTCTGCCTTGGCCCTCACCGCGGCGTTTCCCTTCATGCTGCTGTGTGCGCCCATTACAGGCTAAGCCTCCAACCCAACCTCAGTCAATGGTGCCACCGATGCCAAGCTGCATCCAGTCGGCCTGGCAATCACTCCGAGGGGCCTCCATTATGGTCCCGCTGCGACGTCTCCCTTGAAGCACCCATGTGGCTTTCTAAGATGGGCACAGCTTCAAACTCGGCCTCGGCCAACGGCGTCACATATGCCAGTGCATGCCAATCAGCCAGTCCAGTAATCGGCACACCAAGAGCCCGAGAACGGATTACAGGCAGCCGCTGCCTCCCATAGCACAGGATCGGGCAGGATCAGGGAGGATTCACCTTAGTTGGGGGGGAGCTAGCAGGTAGTTCACCATGTTGTTTTTGCGCTCGACCACGCACTCCGAACTCCTGACATATCATTTTCTCTGCAACTGCATATATGTTTCTTTGAGAGCAACTCTTGCACTGCATCTCCGGATCATATTCACAAATCTATAGGTAATAATAGGAAATTAGAGGCCTCATGTGAGCCTTCACAGGTAAATAAATAAACCCCTCCCTGCTGTTGCACTGTACACCTACCCATTCAGCAGCAATGGCTGGCGCTCAGGCTGGACACAGCAAATGTATTGTGACAACAACCTTCCTTCCCTGCAAATATTACCTCATTGTCAGGATTCATTTAGATTTGTGCATTGTGATGCCGCACTGCAAGCATGTCAGCAGGTAAATATCTCTGACAAGTCTGTGAGAGAAAGAAGAAGGAGGCCGCAGTGCAGGGCTTGGAATTAACACTTGGCGCGCCACAGTGGCGTGGACTCTGTCCCAAACGAGCAGCAGCTCACCGGCTCTCTTTCTTTGGCACAATCTGAAGACAATAGAGCAGGTATGTCCATTATTTGTATTA
This sequence comes from Lissotriton vulgaris, assembly GCF_964263255.1. Taxonomy (NCBI): domain Eukaryota; kingdom Metazoa; phylum Chordata; class Amphibia; order Caudata; family Salamandridae; genus Lissotriton; species Lissotriton vulgaris. The sequence continues at coordinate 732,320,346 of NC_141691.1, read as the reverse complement.
TATTCCACTCTTCTAAAGACTCAACTGGAAGCTGAGCCAGAAGGCCCTCCACCTGCCCGGCTGTTGTGTAGTCTGCACATAATAAAAAAGGCTGCATCAAGTCATACACTAAAGTTAAAGGCAAATACAATGTAATTTGAATCAGCTGCCTACCTCTGACCCCTTACAGCCAGAATGACACTATGCACTCTCACATTTACTCTGTCCTTCACATTTCCACATGTACATCTCCATTTTGTGCTATGCAAATACATGCTACACATGCCCCATAGTAATGCCATTATTGTGAGTTACATAGGGTTATGTGCCGCCTAGCTCACTGAGAAGTAGTTTGGCATACTCGAGTACATGTCTCTTGCATAAAAGCTCAATCAATAGAACACAATATAATTTTTCTTTTCTTTTTTAAATGTGTTTATTTGCATTTTCTGTATATATAAGTACAATGTCCATAAGTTATACATTACAAGATATATGTCTAGCTTCAACTCGCAGTCATCGCCTTGCATTGTATAGGCATAACAGTTTTGATGCATTAATTATGCAAGGTAAATTCTGTAGTTCTTGATGCGTCAAGGTCAGCTACAGTATGAGATTGGGTTTAACGGAAAACATAGAAGGCTTCACATACTCTTTGGTATCATTATAACTTGACAAACATATTTGACGACTGAGCATCTGTAGTTTTCTCTGGGCCCGTATTGCCAGTATCATATGGATTGGAACAATGTATTGCTAACATGAAAGTGAACATGTTTCAACAAATCAACACACCCGTTACACTCAAGAATGGAACACAATCTCATGGCTGTGTGAAAAAAAAATCTGAGCGGACCTCTGATTCCTTTGACTTTAAATATCATGACTCTTAAAGAGTACCTGCATGGCTCAAACTCTCAGCAGAAGTGGTGGGACAGAAGAAATAACTAGACAAAGGCATCAGACAGAGAGAGGCAGTCAAGCTTTGTATGTGCAAAGATGGAAATTACGCATGGTCTTCATATCAAAAGGTGACAGAGACATTGAGTGCATAAAGTCTAGACGGCTAGGTGCTCATTATCTGCTACCTACTCCGTCTGTGGAAGAATTTCAGCTCTGTTAAAAAATGGAAGTATGCTTCCTTTCCAGTATAAGAAGTGCAGATTCTCAGAGCCTGTAAGTGCCTGTCCATGTTAAGCAGTGGATGGGAGAATGTGGAGCCTGGAAGGGACATCTGGGCCTTATCTGCCTGTTGAGGCCCAGTCTACGTGTCTATCCATGCATAGATTACTCTGCGGTTAGACCTCCACCTTTCTACCTGTGATATTGCTTACATTTTTCTAGAAAATGATAAGTAGTTCATATGTTCAGGACCGGGTGTTTCTGAACGCGTACCGAGTATTTTCACATTCACACACATTCCATCCTGAACTAGAAATCAGCTTCTGAATAAAAACTCTTGAATTGCTTATGATATAAAATAATGACATAAAATAATGGGTAAAAGTAATATGGGTTAGAGGATACCTAGATATCTGTGGACGACAAGTGAAGAACCGCTCATTTAGAATCGTCAGTCAATTGGATACCACATTTTTTTTGTGTGTTTGGAGCCAAGTGAAACAGTACCTCCCATTAACACAATTCCCTCAGCAATTACCCATTTTGTCAGATCTTTTAGCCACTTCTCTTGTAAGGGGTGAGGGTAGCCCAAGCGTCTGTTTGGGTACGGCTAGCCAAAGGACAAAGAACCTGAACTGAGGTTTTACTTCATCCTTTGAGGGTGATAACCCTAGTAGGCTTATCTTTGGAGAAAGCTTTAGGTCCCAGTCTTGAAAGGTCTATTTATTTTGATTCCCTCAAGTCACACTTTAATTTCGGCATTCTTCATGGAGTTTTAATACACCCATCATTATGTCCCTCAGTGGTCTACTAGTCTTGAAGCTTAATGTACACTCTGTGACTATATCCCATTGCAAAGTCCACCCTACCTTGCCACTCCTACTTGCTTTACCTCAGTGTACCTAACATTACAGTGCCTAGTTTACCATTAGAGCCAAGCATTTCATTACCTCTTTCCATGTCCACAACGTCGCTTCTACTCTCATGGACCGCACATACTTTTAAAATCTCACTGCCTGTATTTTGCTTACCTTACTCTTCTTCAATACGTATTCTAGGATATCTGCTATAGTTGGTTTCTGTATTTAAGCAGTATATTTATTTCAATCTGTGTTCTGTTTTATTGTCCATAAAACCCTTTAGCAGAATAATACAGCTGTAATAAAATAAGGAGAAAGCTGGCTAATTATTTAAAAATGTGACTGGAGTGAATGTACTGTGACATCTGGTAACGCTCTACGCTGACTACGAGTGTGGTGCAACTCTACCTGCAGATAGAGGGGTTCCCGCAGAGTAGTTACTGAGCCTTCCAGTATCTGATAACCACTGTATCACAATAGTGTGCCCTCAGGTTTTCTTGATGTTTTGGGTACCTGTTTAAAAAAAATTGCACAGAACCTGTCATGCTGAGAGGACTGGAATATCTATTGGAACAGATGTCTCCTGGTGGAGCCTAACACAGAAAGGCAAGTCCTTTTCTGCAGTAGAGGTTGTCCTTGGAGCCCAGGAAGGAATCATGGGGGGGGGGGGGCTGTTGATCACTTGGCTCCTTTGTGTGACTGTTCGATAGCATATGACAAAAATGTCTTCAACCGTTATTCAAAAATTGGTGAATGTTTAAGGCATGCCTCCTGTGAAGTATCACCTAGGTTTAAATACATGTTATTTACATTTTGTGGCAACGTTCATCCATCCATTGAATGATATGAAAGGGTACATCAAGCCTTACATTGACCAATAGATAATCCTCAAACAACGCCCCTTGTCCCTCATCAACTGTCTCTTCCCCCCAGCCCACCCCTTCGTTCCCAGGTCAAAGGGCGATCGAGCAGCAGCATAATGACAGTTCATGCCCCTTAAGTGTCCCTTGCAGCCACATCAAGGCCCTGCAGTCCATCATGGCGACTAAGTATTGTGGCGCAGTTATTGTCCAGTTTAGTCGAGTCTAAGAGTTTCAGGGCTTGGAGTCGCTATGGACAAGACAGTTCTTTAAAGACTCTACTAAAGTAACGTAATAGACGCAGTAACGTAATAGACGCCCCCAGTGTTAAGCATTCACTTCAAAAGCAAGAGTTACCCTAATAGCGTGAGGTGAGCGTTAGCAATTCACATTCAAACACTGTGATGGGACTTCTTCTGAATGAGGGGATCCCTGATATCAATACTGTTTTTGTGAGGTGTAGAGCCTCTTTTGGTTCTGTTTTTAGCTTGCAAGTGTATTGGGCGATCCATTTCTCTCTCATGAGATGGAATAGAGGCATAATCATCATAGTAGATTTGGTTGACAATGCAACTGACCCCTTACTGAAGCTTGTATGTGTGGCAATGAAAGTTATTCAAGCTCATCGCTGGACCGGATTCTATACTGTTAATGCCGAATAGAAAATTGATCCGGGATTATATTAGCATTGCCAGATTTGGACTGAAGGGAGTAATGTACATTTACCGAAGACCAACTTTGGATGCTCGCCAGAGCTCACCATAAGACCCTTTTGAAACGACTTAATCCCGCCTTACCTTTCTCTTGGTTACATTACTGTGCTTAGTTCAGGAAACCTATTTGTGTTACCTATCTGTGTTAGTGTGCTTTACAAATATATATTTTTGTAAATGTAATGCTTTTTCTCGAGGGGGAATCGTAAAGAATATTGCTCTATTATCCTATTAGTTTGATTAGTACTCAAGTGGTCAATCTTTTGACATAGTTACAGAAAATTATTGTGATTGGCTTCTGAGCTTGATAGCTGCCCCAGCACTTATATATTCCAGTTGCCACATATAAGGTACTTGCATTTATTTATTGGTCTGTCCCTAACTCCATGAGTAACGTTCCTTTCATCTTTCTAACCTTCAGTTTACTTCAAAGCGCCACTATCCCAAAGAGACCCATAAGCTGGAGTTTGCCTGGTGGATAGCTCTCCTGCACTTCAGGCTGCCGAGAACTCGGCTAGTCCAACCCTTGATTGACTTTTCCCCACAGGATTGGTTGAGAGGCTGTCCTATTGGTAGCAAAGCTGAAAAGCATACACTTTCCATTAGAAGAATAGCTGGTGAGATGAATGTGACTACCTTAGTGGACACTACTATTTGTTTTGTTGGGGGGCAAGGATGCATTATTGGCATAAAATAATACTTCCAGTAGACCTCTTTGTCCACCGCTGTATATTTGTAGTGGGATGTAACCAGATTACCACACAATCTATGCAATACAGTAAAGCACAGAAGGACACCACAAGGAACATCCAACACACATTTATACACTCACACACCACCCCCACTACACCTCTTCCTTCTTCTCCTCTTCCTAATTCTAGGCCTGCTCCTCCTTATCCCCCACTTCCTCACGTTATAAAAGTAACTGAAAACCCCCCAAATTACCTTCGATCCCAGTTTGGCCTGGACACCCTTGCAGCATGAAATGAAGTACCTCTGCTCTGAGCATCCACAGCTCTCTTCGTGATTTCAATATTCTTGCCCCTCAGGATACATTAAACTGTATAAAGTCTCTGGGCGCTCCTGCAAACTGCTGAGAAATAACTGTCTCACAATGTTTCAGTTCAGTTTGATGAGACCCAGCGATTCATGTTTATTTAGATATTTATTCAGACTGTTCAGACATAAGTTGGAAAAACATTATGCTGCAGTATGAACACGTCCATCTGTTGTATCCATGGTTTCCAGTTCTATTATTAGCCCAATTGAAATTTTACAGTTTATATTCTTTTATAAATGGAACAAGATGTGAATGTGTGAAGTGTACACCCACATAATCAGGCATGCAGAACGACAACAAGTTTTTAGTAGGTGGCATTTGTAAAGTGGCTCAGATCCAGTGTTGTCAAATGAAAAGAGCAATGATCTGAGTACACACACCATCTCTGTTGCAACTGGCATCTCTAGTGCCTACATCGTATGGCACAGGGCAAGTACGGGTCTCCATTCTCCTATCACCAGTAGCATGAGCGCACTGAGAGATAAGTGGGCATTAGAGTGGACCATTTTACTTTGTGGCGTGTTTTGTTTCACGCTTGTGCTGATGTAGCTTGGTGGATGATACAACCAGTACATATGCATGTTACACAGTGGCCAAAAGTGGAATGCTGGTCACTGCCTTTTCACAATGAGAAGGATCACCTCAGCTCTGAGGAAAGCCTGTAAATAAAGCAACATAATAGATACGGCTGAAACATGTCGACCTAACATAGGCGGTGAGGCAAGTATCATAATAAATGCTATACAACATGTTCCTAAACACTTTTAACGTTGTATCAGATTGGATACATTTACAAAAAAAGTATCCTAAAAAACACCTGTATTGATACAATTTAATTCTCTCACCACCTTTCTCATGTTAAAACATAACATCCCACATAAAGAGCTCAGGAAGAGCCTGAGTCAGCATAGCACCATTCGAGTCCTGACGAAGGAGCACTCCTATGATGAAGCATGCCACCTATTGTGCTTAAGGGGTGTAATTAAAAGTCCTCCACAAATAATGTTCTTCCAAGTTGTTTATTCTGAAGCAGGAAAACACCAACAGCCCAGCTCCCAGACAAAACCTCATCTTTCTCATATATATATATATATATATATTCACAGAAAAAACCATAGGTTATAGACCATATATAGTTAGGAATTTGCATTTACAAAACCTTGAAAATTCACTGAAAAAACCATAGGTTATAGACCATATATAGTTAGGGATTAGCATTTAAAAAACCTTATTTTATTTGCACAAAACCATTGAAATTCCATATATAGTTAGTTGCACTAACTATATATCGCGGACCCGCAATCCACTGCTAATGATGTCACATATTACATCATTCATGACATGGTCAGTGACATCACTGATGACATCACTGATGACATCTCAAATGACATCACTGATGACATCACTGATGACAACACCCAGTGACTGTATGTTTCTGTAAAGTTAAAATATGTCTTACATATTGAAGAATGAGTGGATGTATAAATGTCTGGATGAAGGATTTAGTAGGTGCATGACTGACTGTATGAGAGAATGATTAAATGTGTCTCACTGAGTACATGGGTTAGTGATTAAAGTGTCTTGATTTGGCAATCATTATTTATGTTCTTCTGTAAACTGCTGCATGTTTAAATCAGTAGCTATATCAGTAACTATATGGGTTATTGAATGGTTGCCCAAGTATTTGTATGGGAGACTGAGTATGTGTGTGGGTGGCTGGGAGGTGTATTACTCTGTGCATAGATGTGTGAGCAGTTGATTCCCTAGGTGTATGGCTTCAAAAGTGCATGTGGAAACAGCTGTATGGACAGTTGACTGTGTGCATGAGTATATTGGTGAGTGAATGGATATCTCAGTTCTACATGTCAAAGTAAGTACATATGTAAAACACACTCCATGTGAGAGTTGACATATATAAATAACTGAACATAAGAGCCAGTGAATGTGAGAGTGGCTGTATGAATCATTGTGAACTTGTATCAAGGATTGTATAAGAGAGTAAATATGTGTTAGTATATGTTTGAATAAGTAAGGTGTGTATAACTGTATAGTTGAGGAAATGGAGGTGTGATTGATTCTTTGCATGACTGACTAGGTGTGTGAGTAACTCCATGGATGTGTGACAGTCTGTGAGTGCCTGTTTACACTGAGTGTATCTAAGGTTATATTAGAGTCTGAAGATGTATTATCACATAAATGATATCATCAGTGATGTAATCAGTAATGTCAAATGAGATGTCAGTGATGTCATCAGTGATGTCATCAGTGATGTCATTTGAGATGTCATCAGTGATGTCATCAGTGATGTCACTGACCATGTCATGAATGATGTAATATGTGACATCATTAGCAGTGGATTGCGGGTCCGCGATATATAGTTAGTGCAACTAACTATATATGGAATTTCAATGGTTTTGTGCAAATAAAATAAGGTTTTTTAAATGCTAATCCCTAACTATATATGGTCTATAACCTATGGTTTTTTCAGTGAATTTTCAAGGTTTTGTAAATGCAAATTCCTAACTATATATGGTCTATAACCTATGGTTTTTTCTGTGAATTTCATTGGTTTTTTAAAAGCTAATATCTATAGCTGTAAAATATATTCTTTATTAAGTGACGTATCACATAGCCCGTGAGACGCCTCATGATGCATCGCATAACCGTGACGTATCGTCTCTGCAGCGCAAACCAAACCCAAAACGTAAGCGCGCCAAAACACGCTTAAAGATATATATATATTTTTTTAACCTTAATTAGACAAAATCCACACGTGCACATATCACAAACGTTCAAAAAACACAATATGTCGGACTCCCGTTACGCTGCCGGTTAGCTGCCAGGATAAAGTACCAGGAAGCACCTTTACCGCGAAAAATCGCATTTTTTTTTTTCACCCCCCAGGGAACTTTAATAGCCCCCTCATCAATCCTAGGGGTTCAGGAGGGGTCTGCCTTACCCCTTTCATTCATTTACACCTTTTTTCCACCTCTTGTCTCTCGATCCCACAGAGAGACAAGATGGCGGCCGCTCCAGACTGTTTACAATGATAACAGCCAATCAGCTTCTCCTCAGACTCCCGTTACACTGCCGGTTAGCTGCCCGGTTCGCGTACCAAGACGCGTCTCTACGGCGAAAAAATCGTATTTTTTTTTTTGGGCCCAGCGTGGCTCTATAATATCCCCTCATCAATCCTAGGGGGTCAGAAGGGGTCTACCTTGCCCCTTTCCTTCATTTCCCCCTTTGTTTTGGCCTCCTCTTGTCTCTCGATCCTACCGAGAGACAAGATGGCGGCCGCTCCGAACTGTTTACAATGTTGACAGCCAATCAGCTACTCGTCAGACTCCCGTTACACTGCCGGTTAGCTTCCCGGTTAGCTGCCCGGTTCGCGTACCAAGACGCGTCTCTACGGCGAAAAAAACGGATTTTTTTTTTTTTTTTTTTTGGGCCCAGCGTGGCTCTATAATATCCCCTCATCAATCCTAGGGGGTCAGAAGGGGTCTACCTTGCCCCCTTTCCTTCATTTCCTCCTTTGTTTTGGCCTCCTCTTGTCTCTCAATCCTACCGAGAGACAAGATGGCGGCCGCACCAGACTGTTTAGAATGTTGACAGACACCGGAGAGCCAATCAGCTTCGCTTCGCAAAGTTCCGATAAGCGAAAAGTACGCGAACCGGATCGCTGCCCGGAGCGCTGTTACAGATATATATCTTGATTTAAACGTTAATTTCTCAAAATCCACTGAAGCACATATATTGAGACCTAGCAAAGGCACATCGGGCTAACAGTCCCTACAATTTTGCCAAGTTTCGTGCAAATCCATTCAGCCGTTCGAGCTAAAAGTGAGTCCAACCGCCCTATGGAAATTAACATGGGAAAAACGCGTTTTGGGACCCCCCTTTTTTCTCGCCCCCCCCTTAACGGAACCCCCCCAAATTTTCAGGGGCTGCTCAAAAACAAAATGTGCCATTTTCCTGAAAATTTCAGCCCATTCCGTCCACAAACGCCAAAGTTATTAGACATAGAATTTTCAGAAATCCCATAGGGAAAAAATCCTAACTATATATACCTACTGGCGACCGCCAGTAGGTAATATATATATATATATATATATATATATATATATATATATATATATATATATATATATATATATATATATATATATATATCGAACGATGTAGTTTAACCTTAGGAATGCCAGTTGTTGTTTCTGTCCCAAGAAGAAAAACCAACGAATCCCAAATTGCTGGCAACAGGTACTTTATTCAAGTGAAGATCAGAGCAGCGCTAACAGATTTCGCGTTTCGGGCGGATGCCCTTGCTCACATAAAAAATATTTCCCATAATGCCTCTTTTTAAACCCCTTCATATACACCATGTGATGCACAAATAATAGATATAAAGAAAATACTTATAGGTCACATGTTAATACAATGTAAAGTGCTTCTGATTACGTATGTATATAGTTGGATGACATTCTCATTATTTCAATCAGTTGTTAACTTTTCATTTCATATCAACATAAATGCTTATTTTCATTCAATTTGTCAAAACCGTAATAAAGATAAATGTGCATATATCCCTTTCGTATGTGCAAAAGAATGCCAATAAATATTTTTACGCCATATTCAAAAAATATATATGATTTGTCCTATTTATAATATAAATAGATATAAAATCAATTTCTTAAAACATGCAGAAAAAACAATGCCTTTGTCTTCCAAAAACAGTTTAAAAACATTTTTAAAACTGTTGTATTTAGGTAGAAAAATATATATGTAATTTCATTCATAATTTACATTTGTTAAAATGCAATGGCATGATGTAAACTAGACACTCTTCTGTGCCACTTACGCAAACAAATGTGCAATATCAAGCTAGGTATATAATTGCAGTTTTGAAACCTCCCATTCCATAACCAACTAGTTACATATTCGGGGACATCAAGTGTCGATGGCAACCCCAACTAGTTACACATTTGGGGACATCAAGTGTCGATGGCAACCCCTATGTGACCTGTTTTCAAAAAACAATAGCATAAAGTGACTGTAATATAACAGGGAGAATCCAAATTCGCCCCTGTTATTTGCAGTTTGAAAAAAAAGGAAAAAAGAGAAGAAGTCTGATCTGGGTGTCGGAGTGAGACATGTTTTAAATATATAGATTCATAATGGATGGCTGGCTGTACGTACTACTCACAACCGGACTATTGCTATGCAGTACACATGTTATGACTACGGAATCTGTAGAGTATTATCCTCATAGAAAATGATACAGATCTTCTGTAGTGTTGAGTCCATTCGGGACCTTAGAATCTAGTTCTAAGATCATTTTGGACTCAAATTGTCTAAGCATCCTATCACGGTCTCCACCCCTTCTAGGTTTGGGTACTGAAGTGATGACATAATAGCTAAGACACTGGAGGTTGTTGTTATGTACACTCTTAAAGTGTCTAGCTACCGGATAGGAGCTATCGTTGTTGACGATTTCTCTGATATGCTGCAATATCCTGGCATGCACTGGTAGTTTAGTGCTTCCCACATATCTGTATATATATATATATATGCTTCCAATCCTGAATGTTTGCGTGTACAAACAGACGCTGACTCCGTGGGATCAGTATATCAAAGAGATATTTTTATTCCATGCGATAGACTTTGACGCTTTTCGGCGGCAGAACTGCCTTGTGTAAATATATATAATAAAATGCATATACTATAACACAACAAGGGGTTGGGTCCTTTTTTAAATAGTTTTTTCTTCTCCAATAAATTACCACTTCTAAATAGTCCAAAGAGTCACAGCACTTTGTAACACAGAAAACACAGGAACTTTTCTGATTATGTGAATCAGCTATTAAATCCCACTTTGTTAGAGTCCATCTGTCTTTCTAAAGACTGAAGTCACTAAGAGCATGTCAATAAGTTCCAGAAGGACTACATTATAAGTTTCTGATCTGGTGTACTTCTCATCAGTGATATTCAGGCATCATATTTTTTTAGGTCTGGCACAGAGTGGTCCTACTATTATTATAAACCTGTTGTTTGGCGTGGGTCATCCCTCTTCCGCCCCTGGCTAGTTTGGGTCAGCCTCCTTAAGCATTTTGGTTCAGTCTGCAGCATTTCAGGCAGTTTTACAATATCCATTCTGCTGATGATTGTCATGGCAAAGTAGTTTGTCTTTGTCAGTTATGTTTACATAATGTAACATAATTAGTATCCCTTCTCCTTGAATATTTAAGTTGTGAATCAGTCTCTGTGCAGGGCAGGCTTATAGTGCGAACATGTATGACATTTTGTCTGATTAACAAAAATTCTCAGGCGTAAGTGTAGTGACATCTTAAAGATTTTAGGGGCCCTGGCCCAAACGTATTTTGGGGGGGCCATGTTCGAAACAGCTTTGAATTTATGATCCAATTTCAGATCTTTCATGCCTTTTTTGGCCAGGTCACTGACAGTGCGCAGGCACACTGGTCCAAATCTGTGGCAGCTCCTCTGCTATGGAGGAGGAGCGTGGCCCCCCTGCCAGCCATAAATCTTGTAAAATAAAACTTGTTTATTATCATTTTATTTTGCAGTTTCTAAGAGCTGGCAGTCTTTGGGGTGGGGCCATCGTGAGGGCAGTGCAGTAACAAGAGGAGTGGTGGGCACTGCAATCAGTGCGCATGTCAGTATGGCCGGCCGTCTCAGGACGGCCAATCCGACATATGCATTGAGCTGTCTCCAACCCTTCTGCGTTACTGGGTCATAGACAGCTAAGCACAGACTCCCAGTCTCCCTGGAAGCGTAAATTTCCAGCGCTGAGGCAAATGCTGACGCTGCTTTCAAACATGAGAGCAGCATCAGGATTGGCCGCAAGGGACACTGGAAGCCTGTGCTGCTGCGAGGACATGGAGCAGAGGAGCATCGGGTGGCAGGTAAGTTATTTTTCTCCTATTAAAAATTTTTTTTATATCTATTCTCAACCCCCACCGGCTCCCCACTCCCCCCGCAGACCAGCCGCTACTGGTCCAAATTCTAAATGTGTTTCCATCCTATATTCAAGGATTGTAATGTGTTTTTGAAAGAGTAGCAGCAGCAGCTCTCTAATTGTATTGCAAATATTCTCTCGGACCCTCCCCCATTTCTCATATGTAAGGCCCTGTTTCGATCCAAAAGAAACGTTTTTTTGATGATGCATGGTGTTAAAAAACACAACACAACATTTTCTGCAAAACGTCTTTAATAAACTCCCACACATAAACCGCATTAAAAACACATTAAAGGAAAACGGTATTTAAAACAATATTTGGTTAATAAGAATCATTAAAGGTCATCAGGACAGGAGTATCAGCTGAACAGATTGGGCTCTATCAGGAGGCCCCCTGAAAGTGGGGGACCCTGGGCCAGCGCCCATTTTGCCCATGCCTTAAAACGGCCCTGCATAAGTGGTCGTTGTATACTCTTTTTGAGTTTTCACTCTCAAGCCCAGTCACTATCACTGTGGCCCCCAGGTACTAGGAGAAAGCCTGTGAGAACTTGGTGATCTGACACTGGAGCAGCATGCCTGCAAGCCACAGCATCCTATAGAGAGTAGGAAGCTGTGCGGTGACTGATTGGTGCTTCTGTTTAGATGTCCCTGGCTTGCTCAGAGGAGGAAGGAAGGAGTTGTGGGATGATCTCATGGCCAAAGATGAGTGACATACCCAGCTGCCTAAGCCACAACGCGGATGGTTGGATCAGCAAGTGGACCATGTGAATGGATGAGGGCTATGTAAGTCCCCTACCATTTTAAAGTGATATTCCACAAAATGTCAAAAGAAGATTATAGTAAATGTACAAAATATTAAAAAAAAACAATTGTTGCAAATAATAGAGTTGTTAGTAGACTTATCAATTTCAATAAAAACTTTAAGATACATGCTAAAATTTTTAGGTCGAGCCTGAGCAGCGCATGCTCTGCTCTGTAAGGCATGCAACATTAGAGTATGGACTTGAAGCCCCGCCCACCCTCCGCCCATTTTTCTCATTGTCTTGTTTCATTGCCCTTCGTAAATGCTGGCTTCTGATTCGTTAATAGGCTTGTTAGTCCCTCCTTAGTGCCTTGTCTTCATTTGTAACCTCCCATGAGGATTGGTCATTTTACTTCTGTTACACGGTATGTTTGTTTTAGTCTGTAAGCACTATTATCTTTAATGAATTTCTTCCACTGCAGGCCCAACATGCTTTCCTGCAACATTTAGCATGCCATGCACACTTTCACTTTCCAAGCAACCCGGACAATGAATGAACCCCGCTTCTTTGAAATGCAATATGTCTCACATTTACAAGATTTTGAGCTATTGGCAGTGCAAATGACATGCCTTTCATTTGTGTTAACTATAAAAACAGATAAATAAAAGGCATTGTCATTTACAATGCCAATAGCTTAAACTCTTGCAAATGTGAGACCTATTGCACTGCAAATGCTTGTTACTAATCATTACTTCCCAATCAACATTTTAACTGTTTTTAGTAGCCTTATTTTCACATAAAAGCCAAAATTAGACGTTCTTCACTGAAAATATGCATGCACAGAAATACACTAGTCTAAACATTTTCAGATCAATAACACATCCACAAACTCACCACTGAGAATACATTTACCCCATCTACCATATATGGGTACTGATGCTTCAGCGGCAGACAGAAATGCGGGGAATGAGATTTTAATATCTTTTTATGATCAATTTAATAACTTATCTCATTCGTCAATTTTGGATCGCTTGTTTTCTGTCATTGAGTAAAAGACAAACCCCGCATAGGTTAGATAAACCCCATAAACTGACGCAACTCTGAAGAACCACTTACAACTGATAACGTTTAAAAGATTTAATATAAAATTAAGAAAAGTTGCATATACAATCCTCTCAGGATAAGATTCATCAAATATACAGGAACTAGAAGGAACATATATTCCCTAAAGAACCTCAGTCTACAAACGAATACAATTAAAGTCAGCTCGAGAATCGACAAATTTAAAAAGCATAGATATGATGTGGTTCCGTTGCGTCATCTAAAGAAAAAGAAAAATAATCAAGTTAATCTGTCCCTACTCTATACTAAGTGACATCCCTACTTCGCAAGTTCCTAACCTAAAAAGGTGTCAGCAGTTTGACTTCCAAAGAAGTACAAACTCTCTTAGCCTCTAAAGGAAATTTCTATCGAGAAGCAGTACCCTCTCTGCCTACCCATCCGCTCTCTAAGGGTCCTCGGCCTACTGCTCTCTTGCGCTCTGATCTCTCTCTCTCTCTGACTTCTCAGAACATCTGCTCAAGTCATCTGCGCTCTGAGCTCTTCGCTATCTTCTTCCCGGGGTGCTGTCCCTAAAATACACAATCACAGTATGGGTGGAACGCCCCTTCGACGCCCACCACGGACTTTCCCCATGATGTCATTTTCTGCTCTTTCCATGGCTTCGTATCTTCGCGTCGTCCGTTAAGTTGACCCTTCTTCTTAGACGCCATCTTCGTCTTCTTGCTGGTGACTTCATTTGACACTTTCGGAGCAAAATTCTATCACCTCAGCAGAACTTTAATCTTTACGACTATATGTATAACCTTTCTTGGTCCTGTGAATGGTCATTTCAAAACAAGACTCAAGTTCCAAGCGCCCCTTATCACGTTTAGGCAATAAACTTCGTCCGGCATTGTCACCTTAAATCTCGCAAGAACTAGACTCCTTGGCTCGCACGTTCACATCAAGGCTATTCACGACTCCTGTGAGCCCACTAAATTACAAACAGCGGACTACACTCCTGCGAACCCTTGGTCAGTCAGGTTAAAATCACACATGACCTAAACCCTTCTAACATTCTTACAAGAAGCTTTCTACACAGTATAACCTTTAACACACATTTATATATAATCGCATTTAGTAAATCGTTTGCTTAAATGAATACATTGTACATAGAATATAAAGTTATTCTCGTTCGTTACATCGTTATGTATGCTCTCTGCACATTTCTCCATGTTACATTTCTCGCCGTTTCTCCATTTAAAGTCACATACGTACATGAATTCTACTTTGCACGTTCTACAATTCGTAAGCATTTCTACACATTACTACATTAGCCCACTATGTATACGGGCCTTCTAAATCTAATGCATGTTCAAGATTAAATACAGTTACATTTCCTATATTACTTTTGTTACATCTGTTAACTTTATGCTATAAGTGTCAACTTCACGTTACAGTATACATTTCATTCCTACGTTTATACTATATGCTTCTAAATATGGCTCGGATATACGTTTTATTCAAATTGCGCTCTCTCAGTTCCCCCCTTTGATGACTTTTAGGAGTCATCACTAAATGCAATTTGAATATCACCTTTACACAGAACTAGTTACAACATTCCCTCTTTTTATCGTTTCGAGAGCTCTTAAACTTTTATACTGTTGATCTTGTAAAGCAGCTAATCTCCTTTCTTGTTCTTTCATGGATCTTTGTAACTGGTTCGACCTATACCATTTATACAATTTCACTAATCCTAACAATGTAATTACACAAATTAATACTATTAATACAGGTTTTAGTATATACCATACTATGCTTTTACCAAGGTTGGCAAACCAACTCCCAACCTTTCCTACTCCATGACCTACTTTTTCCCAACCATTTATTTTTGTCAAATCTTCGATTTCTTGGTGTATCTGTGTAATGTTCTGTATGACTTTCTCAAGTGGTTTTGAATTGTCAGGAATGTAAGTACAACATTCTTGGACCTTCAAAGCCTTGCAAACTCCGCCCTCTTTTGCTAGCAGTACATCTAAAGCAAGTCGGTTCTGAAGAACCATTGCTCTAATCGACTGCATCTCTCCTTCTACTAACATTAATGACCTTGCAGTGCTTGCAGATAATCTATCTACAACTGTAGCTAGTCTCCTGATCTTAACATCGTTAAGTATTAAACCTAACATAGGAAACATCGCTCCAAATATGTCTCCAACTACTTCTACCTCTCCTACTTCCCTTTTCGTTCTTGTCGAAGTCTTTCCTTCTATGATCGCTAAATCCTTTGCATGATATATTTTGGGGAAGACAATTGCCAAGTAACACGAACCATACCAATTGTCAGGTAGTTTTACATAGGCATTTCTTCCACATACAAAATATACATTAGGAATCGCTTGCATCCCTTTCATGAAATCTTTCGTATAGTGCTCTAACCTAAAAGCATGTTCGCAATTTACTTCACCTACAAATACACTCTCGTAATATGTCTTGCTTCGAGTTAAACATAACTTCCCCTTCTGCGTTCTATCCAAAGCTATTGGACCATTGCTACCTTTCTTCTTGTGTGCTTTTTCTTCTTCGGTCCAATCTGTTTTCCACTGTCCTGACATTTTTAGAATCTTCTGCCTTCTGTATCTGTCGTCTACTTGTCCTATGAACTTTTTCTCTACTTCTGACACTTTGCAAGTCAGATTATTTCTGCGTGCGTATGATGTATCTAATGTATCCCAAGGAAGAAAGAATTTAGCTAGTCTATCCTCCTTTTTATAATAGTCCCACTTATTCATTTGTTTATAATTCGGAACTTCAGGCAGTACCGAATCATAATTTGAAAAGTAGTACTCAAATCCTTCTCTACCATAAAATATACTAAGCAATAAACTACATGTTATCCCATAAGTCAATGGGAGATGATGATATCTGATGCCTTCATCTACAGAAGCCGGCAATTGCATACAAACGTAGCATTCTTTGGCCTCCATGGCATCGATATATTCGTATAACAATTTGGCATATGCGTTTGACCTAAAGTTTCCCTGTGACTCGTCTACGTGTATTCTACGAGCTTCATTCGCCAGTAACGCCTTTTCACGGATGACAGTGCTCTCCTCCTTCTTCCCAACAAGAGCAGGTTTCAAAGTCGTTACAGGCTTTACATCTGCTGTTTCTTCATCACTCTCATGTCCTACCATGTATGATACGGCCACTACTGTAACTATGAGAAAAATTACTACTGCTATTAGTGTACCTACTATGCATTTAGCTTTTCGGTTTGGGTTGCCGTTCTCCATATCATCAAAACAGCGTAACTCTTTCTTTTGCGAAAAAGTTTTCTTTTTCAGTCTTGGTTTGCTTTATTTGCTTTCTCAGTCTATAAAGTGCTCTTTATCAACAAAGTCTCTTTCTCGCAACAATGTCTTTTTCTCTTTGCAACAGGCAACCCTAACCCTTCTCCGTCCTCTAAATGTAATCCCTAATTTTTTCTTCTTTCCACTTGGCGCTAGGTTATCTTCTTCTTTATAGCTTATATACAAAGTCTTTATGCATCAACAATTATTTTTGTACCTGCAGCTTTCACAACAAGTTCCAATAATTCAAAACGAATGACTTTTTCTTCTTCTTCTGGTATTTGATGACCAAATGTTGGAAACTGTAATCTATTTAGCACTAGATCTTTGATCCGACTCAAGTATGGGGGTATGGGAAGTGTGAAAGTTAGTAACCCCTCAGTCTCGAGTCCAGGCGTCAACATCCATATCTCCACTGCCACAAATGGATCGAGATCGATTACCTTCACTTCTTTCACTCTCCCATATTTCTGTCCCCAAGACATCTGCTAGATAAGTCCACTCTGGGGTGGCGTACCTTCTGCAGGGCACACGTACCCTTCTAGATCTTCTTGGACTCTCAGTTCCTGAGTCTGTAGTTTCTTCTTCTTGATCCGACTCTTCAGAGATCGGGACAAGGGTTCTTTCTTGATCTGCTTTTAAGCTTGGCCTTCTCCTCCTCTCCGGCCAACTAGCTTCGTCACTCCTTGTCCTCCTACTCCTTGTTCTTGGACTTGTCTCTTGGTCACTCTCAGCTTGTTCGGTATCTGATTCGAACTCCCAATTACTTTCTTCTCCTGAGGCGACTTCGGTCCCACTAGTGTCCTGAACTTCGTCGACCAGTTCCGTCACAGGCTCAGCCTCTTCGGTCACCTCTACAGTTTGGCTTTCCCCCTCTGTGGCTTCTCCACTTTCCGCTGGATTCTCATCCGAGAGAGGAGCTGTTTATTCTAGAGGTGTTGGCACTCTTCGGGTGTGTGAGGCATGTATCCAGTTGGGCAAACCTCCACACTTTACTGCAGTGTTCGTAACAAGTATGACCTGGAATGGTCCTCTCCAGCGCACGTCTAAGCAGTTCTTTCTGACATGCTTCTTCACCAGGACCCAGTCCCCCGGACACAGGTCATGGCACAAGTCTTGTGCTGATGGAACCTCTGCAGCCTGGACCTGGAGGGACACAGAATTAATGGCATCAGATAGTCCCTTGCAGTAGTCCAAGATCAAATCGTCTGTGATTTTCAACAACGCTGCAGTCGGAACCGATGGCAATCTCATAGCTCTCCCCATTAGCACTTCATGTGGAGACAGACCTGTTTTCCTATCGGGTGTGCTACGTATGCTCATAAGAACCAATGGAAGTGCGTCTGGCCAACTCAGGGATGTTGAGGAACAAACTTTGGCAAGTCTGGACTTGATTGTGCTGTTGATTTGCTCTACAATCCCTGAAGCTTCTGGTCGATAACTGCAATGGAGTTTCTGATCGATACCCAAAGCTGAGCACAACATCTTCACTATTTCGCTGTTAAAATGAGTTCCTCTGTCCGATTCCAAAGAGGATGGCACCCCAAACCTCGGTATCAACTCTCTAAGTAACAATTTCGCTACTGTGAGTGTATCGCACCTACGTGTCGGGTAAGCTTCAACCCATCTAGAAAATATACAGACAATCACTAACACATATCTGAGTCGATTGCACTTGGGCATTTCAATAAAGTCCAGCTGCATTCTATTGAAAGGCCCCCCAGACCTCCCAATGTGACTCAATGTGACTGGTGTTCTCTTTCCTACGTTTAGCTGCTGACAGATCGCACATCGCTGACATACTGCTTCTGCCGCTACTCTAAACTTCGGGTTAAACCACGTTTGTCTGAATACTCTCACCATAGCATCTCTACCTATGTGTGCTGATCCATGCAATTTCCTTGCCATTGGACTAACAAGTTCGTTTGGTAAAACTGCTCTCCCATCTGCAGAGATCCAAAAATTCATTTCACTTCTAGTACATCCAGCTGTCTCCCAGCCCTTTTTCTCATCCTCTGGTGCATTTTCCTGAACACTCTTTAGCTCATCCCACGTATCTACAGTGTCTAACAACATTGTCAATTCAGTTCTTTCCTGTATTCCCCCCACTTCTACATTGGTGTGAGAATAACCTTGTTCTGCACAGTAACGTGCTACCTCATCAGCATAACGGTTGCCTTGCGACACAAAGTCTACGTTCTTCGTGCGCGCGGCACATTTGACGACCGCTATGGCTGACGGACCTTGCAATGCCTCTAACAATAATCTCACGAATTCTCCATTCCTAATTGGAGAACCCGAGGAGGTCATGTAACCTCTTTGAGACCATAACTGCCCATAGTCGTGAACTACCCCGAAACCATACTGGCTATCGGTGTATATGGTGACTCGAATTTTGTTACCTGCTAAACAGGCACGCGTCAAAGCAACAATTTCAGCTACCTGAGCGGAATGTACTCCTTCCAGGCAGGCGGCTTCCACAACTCTGGTAATAGTACAAACTGCATAAGCTGCTCTCAGCTGACCGATATCGTCTCTTACGCATGAACCATCGACAAAGAATATTTCATCGGGGTCAGTCAATGGCTCATCTACGATATCAGGTCTCGGTTTGGTGCATAGTTCAGTCACATCAAGGCAGTCATGATCTGTACAAATTTCATCATCAATCTCATTTGGAAGTGGCATCAAAGTTGCAGGATTCAAGACGGAGCATCTCTTTAGGGTCACATTCTCGGCAGCCAGTATGACTTGCTCGTAGCGTGTGAGCCTGCTATTCGTCAGATGCTGAGTCTTAGTCCTGGTCATTAACAATTCTACAGAATGCGGTACGTACACCACTAACTTATGTCCCATTACCACACTTTCACAACGTTCAATGCTGACACCCGTTGCAGCTACGGATTTGAGACATCCGGGCAACGCTGCGGCTACTGGATCTAATGTAGCCGAAAAATACGCAACTGGCCTACGCGCATCTCCATGTAACTGGGCCAAAACTGCTAAAGCGCATCCCTCTCTTTCGCAGCAGTAAAGCAAAAATGGTTTTGTGTAATCAGGCATTCCTAAAGCCGGGGCACGACATAAGTCCTCCCTCAGCTGCAAAAATGCCATCAAACAATCTTTGTCCCATGGTACCGGATCACTTACTCCTTTGTGCGTCAGTTGTAATAACGGTTTTGCCTTCAGTGAAAAGTTGGCTATCCATTGTCGACAATAACCGACCATGCCTAGAAACATCCTGACTTCTCTTTGTGTTGTAGGCGCATTCATTTTCATAATCGCCTCTATTCTGTCTGGAGACACCTTCCGCTTTCCCTTTTCAATCCTATGGCCCAAGTATTGCACTTCAGTCTTACAATATTGCAATTTACTTGGAGACACCTTGTGTCCGTTCTCGGCCAAGTGATTTAACAAGGTTATGGTGTCTACTCTGCCATCTTCCTCGGTTTCTGACACAACTAGGAGGTCGTCTATGTACTGGACTAGAACCGAATTCTTGGGCAGTACTAGACTTTCAAGATTTCTCTTCAGTAGCTGGTTAAAAATCGATGGGCTTTCTGTATACCCCTGAGGGATACGACACCATGTTAAAACGCGATCTTCCAGCTTAAAAGCGAAAAGATACTGACTCTCTTCATCTAAAGGAATCGAAAAGAAAGCCTGGCACAAATCTATTACGGTGAACCATTCAGCTTGGAACGGTATCTGGAATAATATCACTGATGGATTCGGTACCACTGGACAACATGAGACAACAATATTATTAATCTTTCGAAGATCCTGCACTATTCTGTATTTTCCACTAGGCTTCTGTAAACCCATAATCGGGGAGTTACATGGACTTCCTACGATCTCTTTCAGTATTCCCTGTTTAATCATGGATTCGATCACAGGTTTTATTCCTGCAATCGTCTCCGGTGTCAACTTATACTGTGGTATTCTCGGATACTCGGCGTTGGGTCTTACCATGATCTTTACTGGTTCTACCCCTTTGATCAGTCCTATCTCTTCTCCAGTAAAATCCCACACTTCAGCTGACACTCTCTCCCTCAAGTCCTGTGGAAGCTCCTCCACTGTCAAGGTAGGATATAGTTCCACGCATTCCTGTGAGCGTACAATCTTAAAATCGGCATCCTCATCATTGGTCTGCACTTCTACTCCTTCAGGTGTGCAATGTATTGTGCAATTTAGTTTACACAACAGATCTCTTCCTAACAGACACACAGGGCTAGAATCACAGATTACGAACTGATGTTCATCACTGTAATTCCCTATTTTCACTGATACTGGTTCTGTCAGAGGATTCGCCATCCTCCTGTTTGCGACTCCTACCACCTGTATCGTCTCTCCCGACATTGGCAGACCTGGGACTACCGCTGATCTCAACGTGGATCTAGTTGCTCCCGTGTCTACCAAAAAGGTCGTAGGACATCCAGCCACTTCAGCTTCTACGTATGGTCCTCTCTGGTCTACCTCCAGGGCTGCACCTAGAGTACAGTCTTCTTCCCTATTCACTCATTGCCCTGTAAGAGGATCAACGTAGTAGCATTCTTCTCCTCCTACGAACAATGGCATTTGTCTATAGGTTTTCCCTCCATTTGTAATGCGAGGCGGTTGAGGGAATGGCGCTCGAGGAGTCTGATTCCCCCCTTTGGTAAACTTTCCCTTCGGGACTGCTGTTCCCTTTACCATGCTGGGTTGAACCTCATCCTCCTCCTGTTCTAGCTCCCCCGTCTCGACATTATAAGGACACTCGCGTCTCCAATGTCCCACCTCGTTACACTGATGGCACCTCGTTGTCTTTTTCAGTGTCGCGATATCTATTCTCGGTCTCGGTCTTTCTTCCTCGTCTCTGCTCTGATTATTCTGTTTCTTTACTGGTGTTCCTGTTCCCTGTTGCCGCTGTCCACCCTTTCCAGCTGATTGCATCTGCACCAACATCAGCTTTTCTTTAAGTTTCTTTGCTTTTGAGTCTATCTCGTCGCTACAGTACCTTGCATACCTCAGAATCTCATCTAACGGTTTGTTCTGCCAACAAATCAAATGCTGTTGTATCATTAGGCTTATGTCTGGTCTCAATCCTTGAACGAACTTCGACACAAACTGTCCTATGTCTTTAGGATCCATGACATCCAACCCGCTATACTGTTTAAATGCTTTCAGCAATCTCTCGTAGAACTCGTGAACTGTCTCTTTAGGTTCCTGAGTTGTTCGATCTATCTTAACCCAGTCTATGTCTTGCACTGGCACTTTCTCTTTTAACCATGCAATTACCCTCTCGTACTTTTCCATGACTCTATCTGATGGGCCGTTTGTCTGGGCATCTCTCGGAGGCTCACAAGTGGGCCATTCAATACTAAGTTTGCATGCCGTCCACAAATCTCCGGGTACTACGATATCGAACAAGGTGTTCAAATCGATCCACAGTACCTTAGAGATCTTCACGAATCTCTCTACCTGCTTGTACCACTCTACGGGATTCTCTCTAAGTTTTGGGAAAGAATTAGTGAATGCCGCTAAATCCCCCCTACTCCAGGGCACATGGACGTAGTTTCCGTTCGCGATTTCTCGCAAAGGGAAAGCTTCCATTCGCATTAAGTCTGCATCCTGTGACTTCACGAGTGCACTCCTTCTGACAGATCCCCTCTTGGACCATTTTTCCTCCCATCTATCAAGATCTTTCCATATTCTAATACACATGATCAGTTCCCTTATGTGTACTCTTAGCCCAATCGTTCTACGCTCATCTAGATCTCGATCTGTGCAATTCAGCCTATGGTTGGCCTGTAAGGCTTTAGTCCGCGCCATGTCTATCATATACCTGTCTGCCAATTCAGATAATTTTTCATGAGCTGCCCTTGCTTTCCGAGTAACATCCTTAGATAAAAACAGTATTTCATCTGGGTCGTACAGCTCTAACCTTTCTATTGCCACCGTGCCGTCAATTATCTCATCCAAGTCTGATTTTAAACTCATTACGTCAATCCGTCTTGCTTTGATTTCAGCTCTCAGTACGTCAGTCCTAGGTTGTTCTCTTACGTCCCTCTCACCTCCACTATGCGCCCTACGCCTAAGCACAGGTGAGTTATGAGGAGTTTTTCTTCCTTCTCTTTGTTCCCACCTCTCTAAATCCCAAGCCTTTCCATCTTCCCTTGGGGTGTGGTGGAACATTGCTCCATTCCCCATCACTACATTCCGTCTTTTCGGCTCGGTTTCTCCAGATACGATATAGGATCCTCCGTGCTGTTCTAAACCACTGTAACTCGCTTGCTGTCTGGTGTCGCTCAACAACCGATAAGATCCTTCATGGCCCTCCATGCTCCCGCGATCTCGTTCGTGATCACCGGATGTATGGCGAGACGTTTCGCGACTCCCTATATTCTCATGACTTCGTTCTTGATCACCGGACGCATGTCGAGACGTTTCACGACTCTCCATGTTCCCGTGATTCCAATGTTGCGCATTTGAGTCCGGGGTATGGTGAGTGCATCTGAAGGTATTTCGATACTCCTGCGTCCTTCGTTCTCCCTCACTAAAGGTGACGCGAGGCACTTCCCCACACCCTGTACTCCTATCGTCGCACATTTGCCTATTGCCACTGTTAGTATGGCAAGTATCTCCTCTACTTTCTTGACTCCCTCTCTCCCACTCCGGGCTGCTTTCGCCAGCTCCACAATGAGAGAGGATCCTGTTATCCTGGTCTCTCCACTCTGCTCCTGTTTCTAATTTCTTATTCTCAGCTTCTTCGGCAGTATCCCATTCTCTCAAATATTCCCTTAGTTCCTTATAGGATTTCGGTTTCGGTCCGCTTAAATCCATCTGTCCTCTTTGGCCCCCCTGTTCTACCCAGGGACCCGTTGCAGAATCTAATGGGGTGCTCCGACTCATTGGTCCTGACAACTGCATTTGGGAATTGGTCGTGTTATTCCTTCCCCCTGTCTCTGCCCTTTCTCTGTCCCATCGTGCCTGTTCCTCCTGCTGGACCCCTTCTGGGTTGTAGATTGACACTATAGGCCCTATGGTAACAGGTACTTGTAGAGCATCTGGCATTTGATACGACCTTGCATACTGCGTTTCTGGCATCTTCTGGACCACGAATCTTCCTACTACTCTCTGTTCGGAACTAGATTGAGGTACTTCCTCACCCTTCTTGGCATCCCACTCTGTTACTGGAAGCGATTTATATTCCCCCCATCTAGCTCCGTCCTCTTGTTGTAATACAGGACTTTCAGCTCCTCCGCTGTACGGAGGTGGTCTATCTGTTAATAGCCTCTCTATCAGATCCTCTTCTGTCTCGCTATCCTCATCTTCTTCTAGAGGTTTCTTTTCCCCCGTAACCTCTAGCATCGGGTACAGCTTGTCTGCTTCTATCTTTTGCACCCTCCACTTTTTGGCTTCATCGTCCCATTTAGCATCCTGCACTGCTTTTACCGATCGCCTTACTCTTTCCTGGCGTCTCTTTACGCTCTTTTCGTGTGCTGCTCTAAGCCATGCACTAAGGGCTTCGAACTGTGTTGGCCTCGGTAGAGGTCTTGCTGCAAGCATTACTGCTTTCAGTTGGTTCAACACTTCTAGCTTAAACGTTCCGTATCTCGGAAACGTCAGTTCCTTATTCCCTTCCGTTAGCTTATTCCACTCGGAGATCCATAGTATCGAGTGTAAGCCTACATTTACTGCCATATGATAAGCTGGTGTGCCTTCTGGTGGAGCTTCTTCTCCGGCATATAAGTTTCTTCTATCTCTCTTAAAGATCGCCCTTAAACGTTTAAAACACTTCATTTTTGATAGCCTACAATTTTCCTCTATTCTCTTCCTTGTTTACGTCCCGATGACAAACCAACCAATCCCTACGCGACTCTCGCTAATCGGCCTATCCCAGCGCGACTCTACGCTGACCGACCAATCTCAGCGCGGCTCTACGCTGACGTCACTCGTTCCCTTTGCGGCAGTTCCCCTACGTTCTCAACTCGTCTCACGATCTTGCATGCGTTTCATTCATACACCGAAAAATGACTACTTCCGTCCAAGCGATCACTTTTCTCTGACTGTACGGCCACAGTCTAACTGTAATTGTCACCTCAACTGGCGAAACGTCTTTCCCTCTTACGGTCAGACGCTTGCCTCAACTGATAGGTTACTTACACACAGTAAACGTACGACCAGCGTCCGTTACTCATACACTCACTCTTACGCTCCCCCTATCATCGGTCCTTCGGGCGATCAATGGTACCTCATGACCCCCTTTAAATGGTAGACAATTACTCTGGGTGTTCGATACACCCGAACCACTTAAGCTCTCCTTGAACTTAAGATTTTATCCGGTTGCGCGCGCTCACAACCTTCCCTCAATCACACTACAGGCATTCAACTCCGCTTGACATTACAACACAGGTACAACATAAAACACCGCAATCTGGCAACGCATGACCCTTATACTCACTCTCGACCGACTCTGCTGCTTTTCTCTCGACGCACCGTCAGCACCTTCTTCGGCAGGGATTCTTCTTCTGGTCGTCGATGACTAGGGACCTTGGGGTAAACTAAGCCTGACCTAGGTTGTCTTCCTCAAGAAGAAAACCATCTTTCTCTGCTACCAACTGCGGGGAATGAGATTTTAATATCTTTTTATGATCAATTTAATAACTTATCTCATTCGTCAATTTTGGATCGCTTGTTTTCTGTCATTGAGTAAAAGACAAACCCCGCATAGGTTAGATAAACCTCATAAACTGACGCAACTCTGAAGAACCACTTACAACTGATAACGTTTAAAAGATTTAATATAAAATTAAGAAAAGTTGCATATACAATCCTCTCAGGATAAGATTCATCAAATATACAGGAACTAGAAGGAACATATATTCCCTAAAGAACCTCAGTCTACAAACGAATACAATTAAAGTCAGCTCGAGAATCGACAAATTTAAAAAGCATAGATATGATGTGGTTCCGTTGCGTCATCTAAAGAAAAAGAAAAATAATCAAGTTAATCTGTCCCTACTCTATACTAAGTGACATTCCTACTTCGCAAGTTCCTAACCTAAAAAGGTGTCAGCAGTTTGACTTCCAAAGAAGTACAAACTCTCTTAGCCTCTAAAGGAAATTTCTATCGAGAAGCAGTACCCTCTCTGCCTACCCATCCGCTCTCTAAGGGTCCTCGGCCTACTGCTCTCTTGCGCTCTGATCTCTCTCTCTCTCTGACTTCTCAGAACATCTGCTCAAGTCATCTGCGCTCTGAGCTCTTCGCTATCTTCTTCCCGGGGTGCTGTCCCTAAAATACACAATCACAGTATGGGTGGAACGCCCCTTCGACGCCCACCACGGACTTTCCCCATGATGTCATTTTCTGCTCTTTCCATGGCTTCGTCTCTTCGCGTCGTCCGTTAAGTTGACCCTTCTTCTTAGACGCCATCTTCGTCTTCTTGCTGGTGACTTCATTTGACACTTTCGGAGCAAAAGTCTATCACCTCAGCAGAACTTTAATCTTTACGACTATATGTATAACCTTTCTTGGTCCTGTGAATGGTCATTTCAAAACAAGACTCAAGTTCCAAGCGCCCCTTATCACGTTTAGGCAATAAACTTCGTCCGGCATTGTCACCTTAAATCTCGCAAGAACTAGACTCCTTGGCTCGCACGTTCACATCAAGGCTATTCACGACTCCTGTGAGCCCACTAAATTACAAACAGCGGACTACACTCCTGCGAACCCTTGGTCAGTCAGGTTAAAATCACACATGACCTAAACCCTTCTAACATTCTTACAAGAAGCTTTCTACACAGTATAACCTTTAACACACATTTATATATAATCGCATTTAGTAAATCGTTTGCTTAAATGAATACATTGTACATAGAATATAAAGTTATTCTCGTTCGTTACATCGTTATGTATGCTCTCTGCACATTTCTCCATGTTACATTTCTCGCCGTTTCTCCATTTAAAGTCACATACGTACATGAATTCTACTTTGCACGTTCTACAATTCGTAAGCATTTCTACACATTACTACATTAGCCCACTATGTA
Organism: Lissotriton vulgaris; assembly: GCF_964263255.1. Classification (NCBI taxonomy): domain Eukaryota; kingdom Metazoa; phylum Chordata; class Amphibia; order Caudata; family Salamandridae; genus Lissotriton; species Lissotriton vulgaris. The sequence continues at coordinate 732,293,616 of NC_141691.1, read as the reverse complement.
TACAGGCCTTCTAAATCTAATGCATGTTCAAGATTAAATACAGTTACATTTCCTATATTACTTTTGTTACATCTGTTAACTTTATGCTATAAGTGTCAACTTCACGTTACAGTATACATTTCATTCCTACGTTTATACTATATGCTTCTAAATATGGCTCGGATATACGTTTTATTCAAATTGCGCTCTCTCAGAAACTTCAACTCCAACAAACTACAAAAGACAAAGCGCAAGTGTGGTATCACATGCTGTGCACCAAAAATAGTGACACCAGTCAATTTCCGGATAGAAGCACTATCAGTTCGCACTAGGATGGAAAATAGGACTAGGTACCAAAATAAAAGTGCCCCTATTAGTGAATTAGTGAATTAGATAGCTAAAAAAGAAGTGACTGATGTTTGCAAATTGGAACAGTTTTGAATTTGTAAAGACTCACGGTGGACATTTTTTACGAGGTATGGAAGACTATGTAGTTTGAGCTTGCAACAGGCAATTTTTCTGGTAATGAAATCAAAAGTAAAAACCGACCTAGCAGACCATACAACAGCCCACAACCAGCAACAAAAAAAACGGCCCACACACCGACGTTTCAAACTAACAGGTCGGGCACTTCCTGAGCGCCATGCTGGGATAAAATGAACCATGACGAGGGATGACTCCACACTCTTCATCACCGCAAATGGCTAACATCCCCCCAAATAGGATGTTGCCTGTAGTTCCAACATATCTGGTAGGTGGTCAAGTCCAAGACAACATTGATTTCACCCAACGCATTCATCACACAATGAGCAAGTCATCCAAAATCTGTTTAAAAAAATAACAGAATGCTCTCAGCGCTTCTGCATCAGCATCGTAGGCCGCGAAGGGCAAATAGTAGGTGACAGTGGGATATTATCACAGTGCACATAGGTGCTTTGTATTGGCTGACATGGTCTTTGGTTGTTTTTCATAGAGGTGGTGATGGTGAGGTGAGGCTTAGCTGCTGGTTGTGATAGCTACTGGGACTTGATGCATAGATGTCAATTCATGATAATGCGGGGGGGGGAGTATAGTGGAAGTGACTTCACATGCCCCTTGTAATGTAATGTAATGTAATTTGACTTATATAGCGCACAAATCACCCGAAGGTCTCAGGGCGCTTGCTTAGGGAACCCGTCCTGGTATTCCCTTGTGAGATACCCCCGGCAGGGTATCCACAAGGTGAAAGCCAGGCATCCCGCCGCGAGGGGCCGTAGTGGAGATTAAGCAAGCTATTGCCCAGAGTCGCAGAGTGTGACCCCGTGAGTTGAGTAGGCACCGGCGCGAGAATTAACGAGTCCGTCGAATTTTTGAGCCCGAGACCCTGCCGCGTCGGGAATCGAACCCTGGTCCACGGCCGCTCTCAGCCTCCGGGTCTGCCGCCTCTAACCACTGAGCCACACTTCTCCTCATCCCTTCCCTTGACCTTCACTTTCACTCACACATGCATACACTCTTACACATATATTCACACTCTGCCTAAACATACACACACATTCACACATACACTCTATTACATAAACACACTCAAAACTGCAACCACGTACACATACATACATTTTAAAGCATTTTTTTTATTATTTACCTCAGCTGCCAGGGAAAGTCATTCCAACTATTTGTACTCCATTTTTTTAACTTAAATTAATGGCGAATAATGAAATATTATTCACTATTAGTATAATAAAAAAATTGACAAAAAACAAGGAGAGTGATGCCCTCACCGACATCCACATGGATGAACTGGTTCTGTTCCTGGCACTCATTTTGCCACTGCTGACGCTAGGGGTCACAAAGGCAGTGCCAGGGGCCACAAGGAACATACCAGAGGTCGCAGTAGTGAGCATCTCTCCTAGTGCACAGCTGCTGTACTCCAGCTTTTTCCCTCAGCTAGCAATCTAGAGTGTGGTGTTGAGGGTAGGGAGGGATCTCCATCTCTGCATGAAAAGAAAACAGGTAGGCAGCATGCTTGGAGGTGGGTTTAGGAGCTAAGTGCAGTCTGCCTTGCTACAGGAGCACTTATCATCGAGCCTCAGAGTGCTAAACGAGTGGGCCTATATGTTCATCATGGGCAGCCAAAGAGGAATTCTGATTATTTAAGCAAATTTCAACATTTTAGGCTGGGTGATACTTTGTATGGCAAGACTGCTCTATCCTTTAGGTTGGTAAGTATGTATGTATTCATTTACATATTGTATAACAAACCATTTTATGACAATAGGTACGTTGTAGCACATGTGGTGAAGCTCGTTGCAAGTTCTAAAGTAATTCGCTCTCTTTGCACTCTAGAAAGCCCTGTCGCAAAGGGTTAAGATTCTTGTGTGGGTATTAGATCCATGAATAGGTGAAGATAAGCTGAACTTAGTGTGGTCTTGTCAGATTTTTGGAGGTTGTAGCGGGCGGAGTCAAGTAGGTGTGTAAGGCCTTGGCACGCTCAGCTAGAAGGAATACACATACACACAGTATGCACTTCAGAATGAGGTCATGAGTGACCCCAGACCCCTTCAAATCATACCCTTAGGCCAACACCGGCCACGAGGGGTGAAGTAGATATATTTTTGAGGGAGGTGTTAAGTTGCCTCCACCGTGTCTTGACAGGAAAGTCTTCCTTGAAGAGGCAGCCAAGTTTGGTAAGGGTCGGAGATCTGGCTGCAGGCCACTCCAAAGCTGTTCTACCAAATTTGCATTGTTTGCCCTAAGGCTTCAGCTATGTGTGTAGCCTGGAAAAGAGTACTGAAAGTCTTTTGGGTCATGACCAGTCACGGCTGCTATCTCCCACTCAGAGTTGGGAGGAGGGGTGGAAGGGGGGGATCAGGTAAAAAAAAGAAACAACAAAAAAACACTTACCTCCCGGCCGGCTGGCCGCCTCTCCTGCGTCCTCTTCCTGCTTTAAAAAACAGGCAGCGACAGGGCTCCCAGACTCCCCGCAGCCAATCACAAAGCTGCAATGCAGCGTTGTGATTGGCCTGAGCACCATGTTACGACACTAAGCCAGGGGCTGGAGGGGTGGGCCTGTGTTCCATGCAGGCTGTAATGCAGCCTGCATGGAGAAAAAGGGAAGTGCGCATTACTGTTTTGGACGGCCAGAGAGGGCCGACCAAACAGTCATTGCGCACTTAGGAGGGTTGTACCCTCCACTTAGGAGGGTTGTACCCTCGTCCCCTGCTCTTCAGGCCCGCCCTACCCCCCTCAAGCAAGCTACTGCAGCAGGAGGACAACATAAAATGATAATAACATTATTTTATCATCATTTTCTTTTTTTTTTCTTTTGCTCCATAAAGGCAGTGGGGTGACTCTCCTCCGCCTTAGCAGAGGAGCTGCCACTGGTTGTGACCCAGCTGTGTTTTGAAAAAGGTGCAAAACAGTTTGAATTTTACTCCTTGAGTCACCAGTAGCCAGTGAAGGTCTGGGAAAGATAAGGTGATGTTCGCCTATTTCATAAGGTTGAAATAGAATCTAGCTAGTTTTAGTTTTGTGCATAGATAATGTTGCAGTAATTCAGTCTCAACATCAACAAGATCTTAGTCATTTCGATATCATGTGATATCTAGAGCAGCAGAATGATCCTTCTCAAGACACTTGAATGGACTTCAAGAATTCTCCCACTCTGAGAATTTCAGTCTTTGAACCATTTAGGCATGCAGTCTCCTTCATCCAATGGTATGGGTGTTTTATGGAGCTGATTAAGTTTTGTGGTAATCTTTGTGGGTGCCCACTAGTTGTCATGTTGGATGCCATTGACATACATTTAGAACTGTAGTTAGTATTGAAAGATTACCTGTGCCAAAGTCCTCTTGTAAATGTTGAGGTGGAACTGTGACAATGGAGAACGTGTGGTACCACGAGTGATTTCCTGGTTTCTTCCTGGAGGAAAGATTGGCACCGCTGAAGGGCAATCCAGTTGCTGCTGTTTGCTTTCTTACCTCTTCCAGTCTGTGTTTTAAAACCGTATTTTGCCTTATTCATCCTGGTGTTCAACTTCCATTTGTTCTGTTGGCTTTTTTGGACCTTGTCTATCTGTGACAAAGTATTTCCTGGTTCAGAGGTGTAGCGCATAAGAATGTTGTTCGGAGCTGCCTTCTCTTCCAAAGCTCCAGCTTTTCTTTATATTTCTTCAGCTGAATGATTCTGTCTTTCTCCCAACACAACTGTTTCTTTATCTTGCTTTATCCTCCTATTAATTCTGGAAGTAAATCTGACCTGCTGTTTGGGCCAGGTGATCGTGCACCCAGACTTACCTGTGATCTGAGGCTTCTTGTAATGTGGCTTCTCCCTTAGCAAAGGAGTCACCACCTGACATTTCTTGGACAGGTGATCTCAAAGTCAGGCTGTGATCGCACTTCCATTCTGGTCTTGCACAGAACACCTTTGACTGTTTTATTTTAGTTTGTATTTCAAAACTGCACTGGTCTTCTCATCTGCTAGCTTTCTTCAAGTGCGGTTTCAAATTCCATTTTATTTTTTGTGCGATTTGGTTCCTCTTCGCCATAAATTCCTCCATCACTTTTTTCTCATGCATTTCTATGGGCTTTTCTGCAGCCGATCATTGTACACTTCAGTCGCTGTTGTCAGCCATGGCAGATGCTAACAGCTTCTGCCCAGATTTGCCTCAAGGCCAAATCACTTAGTGACCTTCTCTTTCTGGCTACTTGCTACACTGAAAGACTTACAAATCTAATTGCTTCCGTTCGTTCACCTGTCTCATCCACAACAATCAAACAAGCCATGTATGGGGATGTTTTTGGTATCCGCCTACAGTAGCAGCCACTATTTACTAGGGTGGCAGGTTGGGGGGATGGGGAGGGTTGTAAATGGAAAAAAAGCACTTACCTTCAGGCCAGTCACCCGGCCAGCTGCCTCCTCTCGCTCCTGTTAGTAGGAACTCCTCTTGATCCGCTCGCCGCCTCTCGCTCCTGTTAGCAGGAACAGAAAGCAGCCAGACTCCTGAATCCCCCAATGCAGCGCTGTGATTGGCCTGAGCGCCGTGGATCAGCGCTCAGACTGGGAATGGGAGCCTGGGGCATGTTCTGCAACCAGTCTGTAATGCAGCCTAGGTGCAGAACATGAAAAATGCACATGATGGTTTGGTCGGCCCGAGAGGGCGGGGCAAAGTGTCACTACGCACCTTGGACTGGGCAAACCGCTCCTCCCCTGCTCTGGCAGTCTAGACCGCCCGCACCCGAAAAGGAAAACCAAAATGATAATAACTACTGCTCTGTGAGGAGTACGTGAGTAGCACGGCTCCTCCGCCTTAGCGGTGGAGCACCACTGTCCGCCTAGTCAACATGAAAGCCATAGTGGCTCCTGCCCCTCAGTTTTGAGTACTTCTGTAGATCATATGGGGCCAGTTTTGTCACCTGATTGGCTGAGAGTGTAGCGTTCTGTTTGCTCAGTGTCTGCATGCAATCCATCAACATCTTAGTGCTTTGATGGATGTACTAATCCAGTGCTCTGGAAATTTCTGTTCACAATGGTGAACAGGATTTGTTTTTGGGCATCATTGTGTATGTGTGCCAACAGGCATTGTGTATGAAAAGTACAGCTGTCCGCAGTCTCCTCATTTAGTTGCACCAGGTATCATGATTGGAACCATAACCCTTTTAAAATATGTGTCACATTGTCAAAGTAATGAGGAAGAAACAAGTAGTGGGCCATGAGTGGCTTTCTGGTAAAGCAGTTGCTGCCAGCTATCCCTTCCACTGTGAAAGGTGCCCATCATGGATACCTTCCAGTTTGCAACAGGTTACTGAGGGTCCTGGACCTCAGGAGTGGACACCCGGCATTGCTGCATTTGCTTGCAAGCTGCAAGGGGTGGAAGTGGAATGCCCCTTCATCACCTCTTGTCCTTGTGAATCGCAAGGGCTCACAGCTTAGAAACTGCATTGCCACGGTTGTACATTATGATTTGGCATGTGTAAATCCCATTTATTAAGGCAAAGTCGTGTTTTGCATGTAAAATCATTTTTTTCATATGACCTAATGCCTTTTTTTACCAGGACTGTGGGTGATGAGAGAATATATATGAAAAATAGCAAATGCATCCTTAAATGATATCTAGTAAATACATGGAGATGTTTTGGGCCATGCATACTTCCAAGAAGGAGGGAGGGAGAAGTGATACTGAATTCCCTCACCTTTCCAAACATCTAACCATAAAAAACAATAGGAGGGAACTCCTATCGTGCTTAGCTTATCGGTCCATGCCAGCCCAACGGAATCATCCTATGGTGTTAAAAGGACTCACACCCACTGGGATTCCAAGTGTCATGCTTTATCACAGAGTCCCCATCCAGATATCTGGATGGGCTCATCCTTGGTATCCAGGGGAACTATTTGTTTATTGGGTGGGATCCTAGATTTAAAATTGTTTAGGGTCCCCTGAAGGTTAATTTTATTTCCAAAGGGCACCCTCATGAACTTAAAAACAGAACGTATGCACTAAGGAAATTAGTATCTTCTTTATGCCTGGGTCCTGTGTGGGGGCCCAGTGCTTCTCTTTCATAGAGTACAACATTCAAGAGATGTATGATTAAAGATGCAGGGCCAGATGTGACATCCCTGTTCGCAAACATGGTATGTTCGAATTACTGTTTGGACTTGTGCGCCAAGAGAAAAGCAATTTTCTATGTAGCCTATATGCACAGAGGATGCATCACAAATTGTGGATATACCATTTTAAAGAGGAACACAATGTGTTTCCATCACTTCTTATTATGTAAAGTCAGGGGGAAATGTGGTGGAAACCGTTTTCTCCACGTTTTACCTTACTAGAAAATGTTTGCAGCAAAATGGCACAAAATGTCTTTGCTCCATGTTTGTACTGGTGTGATAGTTTGCTTACCAAGACCTTCAGGGGGGCCATAGGTCACACATGTCAGGTCTGCCTGTACCCAGGAAGTCACTTCTGTGAATACTCATTTTCCACATACCCACTAGTTCCTGTTCCTGTGTGGAAGAGTCCTGCTGTTCCTTATTTCACCATTCTATTTCTGATTTTGCTACGTGACCTGCGAAAAACAAGTTGCTGTTGCAACTTTTATGTTATCTTTTACTGTCAATACTTTTTTTCTTTTTCTGTCAGTCATCGTACCATGAAAACAATACTGTTGGCTGCTTGTGAGAGACTAATGAGCCAGACCTACCTATAGAATAATTCTCATTCGAACAAGTAACATTTCAATCAATACGCTAGGGGGTTCTTTTGGGCACACATCCTGGATGACAACAAATACATTGAGCCAGACGATTGTTGCGCCCTCTGAGCCGGAAGTGAACTGCCTCTTGGTAGTCACAGTCTGACTACACTGACAACATATTTTCACTTTTTCTGCTGTTTTAGGGTAAAACTACCTCTTTTGTTTTCTGTCAGTGTTCTACCTGTGAAAATAATGGTAGTTATGGCTGTGTGTGGAAATTTAATGAGCCAGACCCTTCCAGAGAAAGCTTCTCCGCACAGACAAGTACAGTTTTAATCAATACCTCCTGTGGATTCCACTTTCTGAATTCAGGCCTAATGCACAGTTGCCTGAACCTTGAAATCATAATAAATTAAAAGCTTCGGCTTGGAATCAATGACTGCTTGTGACAGCTAAACTCCAGTCAAGAAAAGTGCTGTGAAAATAACAATTTATTCCAGTGGGTTACACAATTTCTTTTTGTTTCAGTCACCCAAGGGTGTGTTTGGCTTCACAAAACAAATAACTAACCTGCGAGCAACATTAGGACATCTCCTCCTCAGTGGCAGAGATTCGAATTGTACTTTTTGGATACACATTACATGCTGTGTGCTTGACAGCCATTAAGTATAATGGGGTTGCCCAGTGTCCTTCAGAACCTGGGTATACAATTATAAACTACAAGTGGTTTTGCCGGCTGCTACAATTTTAGCCAGAATTATGAGAAAAGCTATTTACTAAGCATGAATATTAAGAGTCGGAAAATGATGCCTATCGGGCAGAGTACGAGAGCTTTTATTAGTGATACATTCCAAGCCCCTGCACAATGAAATTCTTATTTCCCACAAACCAGGACACAAAAAGCAATTTCTCAATTACATGTACTGTTCAGCTGTCAATACCACACAGAATACATATTTTTTAACCTATTTTTATTGGTATTTGGTATCATAGCAGTTAGACAAATTCAATTGCAGCATTTAACATGGCAGCCTTTTGAGTACAGCGTAATATACCAATAAGGGACGTGTTTGAGCAACTTGCATATATCTATTATTTCGAACACCCATTGCCAAGGATCTACAGCAAACACTGCATGGAGTAATAGCGGAGCTCCTTATCTGTAGTGTACCCGTTGGGGAGTGTGTCAATGCATTGCACTATCTAGTCTTTATGTATGTAGGATTTTAAGAGGATCAAACCCAGTTTGGGAAGGATCTTCGGAGGGGATTCCTCTTGAATGATATATAACAAAATCAACTTTCAACTAACTAGTGCAGGGTGGTCCAAGGAATTAAATAATCTAGAAATCATCTGGGTAAACTGGGTGGATGGGGTGGGCAAGGGTCTCATCCTATCAAGCCGCTGGCCTAGCATCTACCCCATCCTGGTCATCTTTGAGTGTGGGGGGCTAGGAGAGTAAAAGCTGCTCACACCCCATATAGATGTAGACGGCAGTAATTCGTCCCAAAAATTACACCGTGTGGTGCTTGCCAAGGTCATGTGCACAAAATCAGAATCGCTATATTTGCACCTCGGGCAACCACGAGCTTCACTGCCTTAAGCAACTTGGAATTTATTTGTGCAGAGGCTTGAAATGTATCACTAGTAAAAGCTCCTGACTCTGCCTGATAGGGATAATTTTTCGACCCTTAATATTCATGCTTAGTAAATAGCATTTCTCCCAATTCTGGCTAGAATTGTGTGTTTGACAGCAGTACTTTCCTTTCTGATTGCCCGGGGTGGTACCCATAATTCAATGATGTGTAGTTGTGCATCCGAGAGAAACTGTGATGTTGTGCTAAGCAGTGTCCTCTCATCCCTTTCATAGTTTAGCTCCTCCTCGAGTTATAGGGCTGGCGAGCCTGTGGAATGCATCTGTGCTCTGAATTGTCATTTAACCAGAGAGACATTGAGCAGTATTTTACCCAACGCAAACCAACCGGTTACACCATGTTAATTACGGACAAAGTCCAGAAACACGTCTCCAGATATTCTGTGTCCTGGTTGTGTCAACACTTGGTGCGCACTCAACTGCTTATGACCGCAGTCTTGAACTACATCTACCTTAATTAATCTGGTAGAACTGATGCTGCTATGCCAAGCAGTGCCCTCCTCTCACCCTTATTGATAGTGTGTTTTTGTGGATAGTAGAGCATACATGTGCAGTTATGTTGTTACTGTGGTTAACATGAACGCGTGTGTTTTGTTTTGTTTTCTATGGTGTCAACAGTGCTTAATTTAAGCAGGTGGGTTGGCATATATATATATATATATATATATATATATGTATATATATAGAGCCGAAACGTTGGTGACTCTTTCTGCGTGATTAAAACCTGAATATACCTCGAGGTCCGTGTCCGGAGTTTTCTTGCTGTAGTTGCGCAAGCGTGCGAGCTGGGAAACAGACGGTGCACAAGATATATATATATATATATATATATATATATATATATATATATATATATATATATATATATATATGTGTGTCGGCGGCATTATGCTCGATTTCAATAAAATGGCCTGACCGGTTTCGGACGCCATGTCTTTGCTCACAAGCCTTTGATCCAACTGCCAGCAACAAAGTTCACAGCACACCTGTTAAGAAGTCGAGTTCCCGCCCCCAGTGGGCGTATCCAATCAGGATGCATTCTGGTGCTCGTGGTGCTGTGATACCAAGTAGTCCCCATGTGGGTGTTGCTGAGAAAGTTAAAAATAAAGCATGTTCTTTGCCTTAGTGGGAGAGCCAGAAAGTCACACACAGCAACCCCGTTGTAAATAACGATTCAGAAAAGGGGGTGGTGATGAACTGAGTGTCTGAATTAAGCAGACCACTCTTACCCAGTCCAAAGATCAGGGCTTGATCCATCACCGTTATTTATCTCACTGCACCATCCCAGCTCAGAACCTGGCTATATGCAAATCAGTCTGTCCCTGGCCCAGTGCATCATAGGAACAGGGCAGACTAAACTACCAAGCCAATTCTTCACCAGAAAGGAGACAAGCTACCGGGGACCGGTTTCTGGCATTTCAGCCGTCTTCGGCCCGGCTTGCTTGAATCCTGATGGTGCAGTGAGAAAGGGACTCATATACCCTGCCACACCTATAGTGGCCAAAAACGATTCTGAATCATTTTTGTCCACCATAAGCGTGGAAGGGTATACTAAGATGTGAGTCCCTTGCTCATTGCACCATCAGGATTCAAGCAAGCCTGGCCGAAGACGACTGAAATGCCAGAAACTGGTCCCCGGAAGCTTGTTTCCTTCCCAGTATAAGAATTGGCTTGGTAGTTTGGTCTGCCCTGTTCCCATGATGCACTGGGCCAGGGTCAGACTAATTTGCATATAGCCAAGTTCTGAGCTGGGATGGTGCAGTGAGCTAAAAAACGGTGATGGATCAAGCCCTGATCTTTGGACTGGGTAAGAGTGGTCTGCTTAATTCAGACACTCTGTTCATCACCACCCCCTTTTCTGAATCACCGCAGCGCCTCCACTGCCGAGGCACGCTCAAAGCGCTACTTGTCTTGCGGTGTTGCTTGTTTCGCGGCCGAGCCAGCTGCAAATATGTGAAAAAGAAAGGTTGCCCTTGCGTGAAACAGCGCTCGCAGGTAGGTAATAAACTTTTATTAAGGACATCAACGGAGGCTGTCGGCGGCATTATGCTCAATTTCAATAAAATGGCCTGACCAGTTTCGGACGCCATGTCCTTGCTCACAAGCCTTTGCTCCAACTGCCAGCAAAAGTTCACAGCACATCTGTTAAGAAGTCGAGTTCCCGCTCCCAGTGGGCGTATCCAATCAGGATGCATTCTGGTGCTCATGGTGCTGTGATACCAAGTAGTCCCCATGTGGGTGTTGCTGAGAAAGTTAAAAATAAAGCTTGTTCTTTGCCCAAGTGGGAGAGCCAAAAAGTCACACACAGCAACCCCGTTGTAAATAACGTCACTCAATACGGACCCATCTGCTCGGCAGCGCCTCCATTGCCGAGGCGCGCTCAAACCGCTACTTGTCTTGCGGTGTTGCTGGTTGCGCGGCCGAGCCAGCTGCAAATATGTGAAAAAGAAAGGTTGCCCTTGCGTGAAACAGCTCTCGCAGGTAGGTAATCCACTTTTATTAAGGACATCAACGGAGGCTGTCGGCGGCATTATGCTCGATTTCAATAAAATAAAAAAGATGAAGCAAGGATGTAGAAAAGCTTGCAAAAAATATACATAGCTTTCCTGATGATAAACATGTTCTTCTTAAAAATGAGTGCCTGTGCCTACAACACGGAACAAATGGCACACATTGACCACTGATAGGCAAAACAGCCTTTACTTTTGCGATTTTCGACCCAACTCTCACCAAAAAGTCTCAATTGTTTTTAAGAGGTTTCATTTTTTCTGTCGTGACTGGGTATCTAATCATTTACAGTGCTTTATTTACGGTGCCTAGTTGGTTGTGCATAGTGTTTCCTATAGGATTCTCGCTTGCCACCCAGCCTTGTGATAAGCCTTAAGCCACCTCACAGTACTTCTAAGAGAAAAATGAAAGTCATTACACTGCACAGCACTTTCATCACAGCCTATTGTGAGATCTTTCACTCACTAACCTGACAGAATCCTCAGGACCTGGAGAGAAATAATGGCTGCTAGCTTTTTTGCTGCATTGATTAACTTACAACGAACTACTGAACCCCGTGGTGTGCGCTGTACATCTGCAGAAGGAAGTATGCAGAGATGTATCTTCGAGGCAGATACCCAGGGGCGTAGCTTCAGTGGGGTCGTTTGGGGTGTTACAGCCCCCTAATAAATGTATTTTCAGGTAAATAGTTGGGTACAACTGCTTTCAGTCGGGTATGGTGAGGTGTCTGTTGAAATTCATTAGTAATCTTTACATACACACAGACAAAAACACACACTCATCACTCCCTCTCTGTTTTGAAAGTTTTCAAAGATGTTGGTTATTTTACAAAATATTGTGTTTTATCTCGCTTAGTACCTCTACCAATCCCTGTGCCTTTCCAGTGCCCCTTTAGCCCTTCTCACGCGCCTAGCTTGTCGTGTAATGTATTTTAATATTATATGCCGACGTGATTGTTGGGAAATCTGACACTCACGCCTCCACCAATCTTACTGACCAAGTTAGACCCCTGCAGATATCGGAGGGTAACAGAACGTGGTCCTGTGTGGTTAGGTTAATTGTAAACCTACATATTTGCATATTTTCTGCCTCTTCCCAGTTGCGGTTTGCATTGTTCGCAAAGAATAGATAAAAGATATAGAGAATCTTTCGGATCAGGGTGATAAACGTAGGATATAATCACAACAAGTTCCCAGTCAGTTAGCTGCTACATCATGAAGGAGTGTATCCCAGTGAAGGGTAAGGTCCTACTTTAGTTTTAGGGGTTACTTAATTAGAAGTTAGAACTTGCAGGTTGCTGCTAAGGAAATGTGGAGAAATACAACTGCAGTAACATAAAAATATAGGATGGTACAAAATAATCTACCTTAGAAAGAATAGATACCTCACAGTAGCAACTTTAGGGAACACAGATATAAGGTCTGCTGCATCCCTGACGTCTCGTAATCTGTGCCCCTCTCAGATATGTGTATGCTAAAAGCTGGTACAGGGTCTAATAGATTCTTTTTAGCAACCACTTTGCATTGTCCATGTTTAAAAGGGAAGGGGATCTACAGCTGGTAACTAAGCCTGAACTGTTACTGGTCCTAAAACTCAGGGAGTACCTCTTGCTCCCATTGTGAATGTCCTCAGTTTATAATGTGGTGATTACAAACCTAAAAATGTTTCTAGTGAGAAAAAAATATTCAATAGTACACTCACCGGACATGTTAAAAGCATAAGTACATATTTAGACTATTAGTTAACGGCAGGTAGACATGTTTCATTGCCTGGCTATGTGCGGCAAATTCATCAGGATAGGAGGACACGAGAAGGAGGTCACTCTAAATGTAGACAGCATATTTATACAGATAGTATGGAACAGACCAGGCCTACCAAAAGAGGGTAAGTGGTGTACTAATTGAAACTGATCCCAAATAGTGTGGAACATACCAGGCCTACCAAAAGAGTGTAAGTGGTGTCCTAATTGAAACTGATCCCTAATAGTGTGGAACATACCTGATCTACCAAAAGAGTGTAAGTGGTGCCTTAATTGAAACAACTACTCATAAATGCTTTTGTTAATCAGCCCCAAAGAGCATAGTGGATGTGTACGAGTTGTTGTGGGTGGCTTGCGATAGTTATTTTGTTAAACATGATCAACCCTCTAATGGTTAACATTTTCAACTCTACATGTTGGCTGTTCTGATAGAGGTTTTGTGTGCGCACCTGAGAACAGTTGTTTAGCAATCTGTATTATTGGTGTGAACCTAATGCCAGTAACAATTATGGCTTAATATGAGGTAAAGAATATTTGAATCTGTTTACATCTCAGATTGATCTGAGTGTCAGTAGGGCGAAGGGTATCCAATGACCCAGCAGGCTGTGTTTGACTCTACTTAACTGATGGACCCATAACAGTAGTGGTCTGTTGCAGGTGCCCAGTGTGTTGTTTTGACAATTGGCTGGCGCAGGAGTGGTCTTGGAGCTTGCAACTTTTTAAACGGGTTGATTTCTGGTGCTCTTGAGTCCTCTTTCATTGCCTTCAGAGAATCCTATGTGCTCCATCCTTTCTGTTAAACGGTTTAAAGAAGATACAGTGGATCATACCAACTGTCAGACAATTACAGTGTATCCCCCTTCCGTCTCATATCAATGTCAAAGATGGCTGTGCTTCCTTCATGATGATGCTCCCGAGCAACCGACCTTACCTGGCAAGAAGGATTAAGATTTTGTGTGGTCTATGTAACATCCCCAATAGCAACATTGGCGAACAAGAAAGTAAAGAAAGGAGAAGGCAACATGACAAGCTGTCTTGTGCAATGCCCCAAGACTCGGGAACTCCATCCATGTGCAGATACCATAGGCTGTCTCCCTCATTCTGTTTCAGAAGTAACCGAAGACATAACTCTTCAAGTAACATCTCATTCTTGTGTATGAACCTCACACATATATCAGTCTATGGACCTGGCATTGGTTGTGTCAAAGGCCATTCCTGCATGGAACACCTTTGTGCAATTGTATCCTGCTTTGTTGCACACTTGTGGTCACAGAGTTTATTTAGCTATATATCTATCCATATAGTACGTGAGCTCCCTGAGAGGCTGCTGATATCTTCTAAGTAGTCTTTATATTATGCTGACATGTTAAGACTAGCTTAATGTTACCACCCATGTGCTGGACTCAGTCTATCACCCCCCAAATCCTATGAAAAGCGAGTAAGGAAGGGATTTATTATGGTTGTGCTTTATGTAGAAAGTATACTACAGCTCATCAATAGTGCATGAGGCCAAATAAGCTGGTAGTGTTAAACTAACACCAGTTTGGCTGCTTTGCACTGTTTGGGGTGGTCTTTCACAATCCAAGATTAGCCCCTTCTGATCTGTTTTATATAAAGCTGTACCACTCTTCAGACAGGGAACTATATCTTGTGAGAAAGCTTCCAAATTTAGACTAGGGGCTTCTGCATACCTTCTGAAGCTTTCAGATGTCATGATATCTGAGTAATTGTAGGTCTCCACCTGTTGCGAGAATTCCACCTCTAGTTTGAAGTTAGTCGTATGATTGAGAAAATTGGTGGGGTAGAAATCGGGTTAAGCTCCTCCAGAATAATTTTGTGACTCTTCTTCAAACACTTTCTTATTCTTTGAACAGATCCATTGAAGCAGGAAATATTGTTTTATTTTGAATTCTGTTTGTTTTTTCCTTTAGGGCTATGCTATATTTTCCATTCATATATATATATATTGCTTTTTCAATAACAAAATGTGTGGGTTTTTGACATAGGGTTTCTGGGGCTATGCACCCAAACATTTTTGAAACATAAAAATTCAACACAAAATTAAAATATTGTTTTTTGCACTACACATATAAAATAACATTCTAAAAAGGGTCATGTAGCAGTAATACAGAACACCCAATCAGAGATATTCCACCAAGACCTTTAAATGGGGGTGTTCGATTATTTCCAAAGAGGTTTCTGTTCAGAAAATGACAGTAGTTTGATGCTCTATTACAGACCATACCAGTTGGTGGGCCACATTTTGTGCCTCCCCCAACTAGAGTTATGTCATGGACGAGCCCTTCTTTCTCCCTGGTAAAGGGAGATTTCATGCTGACGAAAGCAAGCTTAAAGACACCCGGGTAAATTCAAACTATGAGACTGTACCATGTATTTAGATTTATATGGCGTCACTCAGCCAATGGTCATCGTAAAGAGAAGGTCCACCGGTCCCATTGGAGGGGCATTTCATTGGGGCACATTAATGGGTAAATCGGTGAGCTTTAAGACTTGCTCAAGATCAGTATAAAGTTGATAATCAGGCAAATGAATGGATGTGTAATTACACTTTACGTCCACAATCTTCTGTTGAGCCTATAAGGTTATCAACAATGACGTCTCATGGCTACCGCATACTGACTGCCAAGACTTCAGGAGAATATCGCCAGGCAGGCAGCAATGGCATCTCCAAACTAGAATACCGAATCTGCATTAAAGAAAATACATGACACCAGGCCACACTAAGGGTTTGAAATAACATCCCAGTTGGGATATGGCATTCACCATCTCTCTTACACTTCAGAAAGTATCTCAAGACCCTGCTCTTCCAGTAGCATGTTGTCTCTAGGAATCCTCATGACTATGAAGGTAGGAGAAGCGAATTAGAGACAAGAGACTAGTGAGAATGATCTGCTTTTATGCCCCCTACACACCCTCTCATTCCTACTCATAGAACCCCTACTACCTTCCCTCAAGACCCGCGTTTCTACCATCCTAATCTATGCTCCTGTCGCTCTTTTCCATACCCTTCTCTGAATATATTTT
The DNA here is from genome assembly GCF_964263255.1 of Lissotriton vulgaris. NCBI lineage: Eukaryota > Metazoa > Chordata > Amphibia > Caudata > Salamandridae > Lissotriton > Lissotriton vulgaris. Next base: position 732,277,499 of record NC_141691.1, on the reverse strand, counting down.
TCCTCATTGTACAGTACTGTTGGTTTGTCCTAGGTTTGCACTTCGTACTCCCATATGCATGCATTGGGTGTAAAAACAATGGGCTCTCAAGAATACCACATTCATTATCATATTTCTCTGAATATGTGATTTCTAAGTAAACATTATCTCCAAAGGTGAGTGATGTGTCGTTTTCTTCTCTAATACCCTAGCAGTGACTGCTTTACTTTTACTGTCTTTTCAGAGAAGTGAATGTGATCCTATTTGCTCCCTTACATTTCTGTTTTTAAATAATCATATTAAAATCTGTCAGTCACTTATCATGGCCATAGCTTTGTGAGGCAGGTCATTCAAGGGAATCCTGGTCTGTTGATTGAGCAGTGAGTAAGAGGTACCTAGAATTGCATTTTACCTTATATACTGTCTATTGCACTAGTGTGTCATAATATGTGCAGTGGTAGTGTCAGCATTGTACCCTATTCAGCACACAGTTTAAAACTGCAAATAAAACATTCACTAGAAAGAGACAAGTGAAATAGACGAGGAAATCCATTTCTGACTCCATAAAATGTAAGATGCTGCCATTGGTATTTCTAATAGTGTTTCTGTGTCATCCTGAAGATATCCCACCAAACCCTGCGAGGTGGTGTCAAGATTATTTATATCCTGGATCCAGCAGTTTACTGATCAGCACGTTTCAACTGGCTCTTCACACCCTAGTGTATTTCCCAAAGTTAACACAATTTGCAGAGATTCTGACACATCCATTTTATAAATAGCTGATGAAAGAAGTGCTGCTCTTCAGACAACAGGAGGCTTTCATTAATTAAAAGACGTAATTTGACATGCCTCAGCCGCATACCTTTGAGGTGGGAGTACTGGTTAATCATCCAATGCTTTTTAAAGGTTGGGCATTTTTTAAGTCATTAGAATTATATTTACATATGGACGCGCACAATTACAATAAAAATATACAATGCAGGGATTCAGATAAACTAGGCGAGAATGATAACACTCGTCAAAGCCATCTTTCCTACTGGCTGTCATATGTTTTATGCACGATTGAGGGCCTGTTTTTGGGTTTGGCGTTATTACAAGTGCGTTATATCCTATAATATGTTTGTGACACTATCCCATTTGCCAAACTCCAAATCAGGCTCTTAGTTGAAAAGAGGTAGTACTGCCACACTCTGTACAATCCTCTCCCCATCAGTCCTGTTCCATCACAGAAGTGATTTAAGCTCTTTGCATGCATGCCTAATTCTTTGCAGGTTTGCAGAAAACTCTAATTTACATACCTCTCTATTGCTTTACTCCCACTTGCTTTGTGGTATTGTGCCTCCCACCAGGTGGACTCTTGCAGCATTTTTCCCACCTCCTGTTCAAAATGAATTTGTTGTAGACTGAAACATGAATGTGTCATGTGTTTCCTGCGTGGCTCATTGCCAGTTTTCCCTCTGTTAGCCTAATTGTGCATGTTTTAAGCCGCATTTTGTTTTGCGCACGTTACTATATAAACATGCATGCTTTTTTGCCACATTGTACTTTCACACTGAACCTGCATATGTTTTTGTGTTCTTTTCTTTTCCTGGGATTTAGTCTGAACACCACAGACAAGGTCAAATAACAATGTCCCTTGTTATTCTTCTTGGTCAGGCACTAGCACCTAGACATAACACAAAAATGCAGCTGTTGTTTACAAACTCACGTCTTGTCATTGAGATGAGCACGGGATCCAAAAACACACACACACATGAAGAAACGAGAGTTCTGAAACAAGATCACTGCATGAGCTAAGATGTTGAACATCCATCTGTGTATGCTAAGGAACAGGGTCCTCGACTAATCTCAGAGATCTTTTATATGCAATCATTTAGCTTCAGTAGCAGGGGAGGGGGGTTTAAGATATTCTGTTTATGATATATGGTTTATTGATCATGCTAACTATTTTAAGTTCAAGTAAAAGTTTATTAGAATAACAAAGGTGTCATTACAGAAAAAGAAATGAGACATGATCATCAAGAAAGCAAGGTAAATTAGGTTACAACAATAAATATCAGATAGTAAAAAATTGCAGGGGAGGGAGAAAGAAAAAAAAGTGTAAGTGAGGCTAGAGATATAAGATATATGAGGCTATGTAAATGGAGGTAAGACAATAAATATTATGTGAGCATTTGTTTTCTAATTGTGTCACAAATATTTCATTTTAGAACTCTATAGTTTGAATAAATATTATAAACTTCCTTTGTGTCTCTTGTTTATTTTATTGTCGACTAGTACGAGTGAGAGAGCAGAAGGGTGTGTCCTGTTACCACAATCCTGAGAGGGTCACGAGTGTTGTGTTCTGGGGTGCCAATTCACTTGTTTCTCTGGTAAGGTTAGGAGGGCAAGTGAGGCACTATAGCTTGTCGGGCTCATAAAAAACTATGGTGGTATGGTAGCTCAGTCCCTACATACTGATGTTCTATGGTCCCAAGCATAGTTCTTTCCATAAAGGAATCCAAATCTGCATACAATGATTGGTCAACAGCCCAAGTCACGAGTTCCAAAGAACAAACATGCTCTCTGGTCTCAGCCGCTTAGATGGTTACCGGGCAACCTGCACCGTGTTAGTAAGGCCTGTATCCTGTGATCCATGTGCCCACGCACACATTTCCTCGTAGGCCACTTGCTCAAATCTCGCATTGTGAAGAAGTCGCAAACCCAAAGGACAGTTCTGAAAATGAGTCACTAAGGGACTCATTAGGTAGCAGGAGCCTGTGAAGCCTTGGCTATCTCTCTCAATGAGTGTCTGTGAACTTTGCAGAGATCAATGGACCAAAAGTGGTTAAAAATAAACATTGAAAAACAGAGTCTCGCAGTCACAAAAAAACCTTTACTCTGGGCAACTTCTCTATGACCTGATATATTTCCCCACTTCCAAAACCTGTGTAAAAAGCTGGGAAATCATTTAGAAATTAATCTCACCCTGGAGAACCAAGTTTCTGTTGTTCTTTCATCTTGCTCCTTTTGGATGTGCAAACTTAGGCCAATTATGCTTTACTTTCCCTGGACAGCAGGAAATCCATAGTTACAGCAATCATTGGATCTCATCTACATTACTGCAAGTCTCTTTACCTGGCGATTTCTATACTTTAGAATAGGCTCCGGCCAATTCAAAATCAAGCTGTCCGGCTTCTCACTCTTTGCTCAACCTTCCTTTACAAAAACAACTTACGGAGGTAAAACATTCTCTACATTGGGCCCTGGTCCGTGTAACAATCTTCCTTTCAAGGTTAGAAATACCTCTTCTCACATTGTGTTCTGGGCAAAGCGTGTACAGTACTTTTGTGGGATTTTTATCTTTTTCTATCTAGGGGTTTATGGTACACATTGTGCTCTATAAGTATTCTTTAACATAATTTAGATTAGCATAACATAAACAAAAATGTCAAGAATAATTACATTTAGCATTGGGTTTTAAACAATTCATTTGTTGAATACTTTTTTAAAAATCGAAACTGTTTTTTATTAAAAAAAAGATGTATGATGTGAATGGGTTCTCTGGTGGAGATTTCCCTTGAGCCTCTTTCCTTTCCACATCTTGTCACTGGATGATAATTCTTTTTTTTCACTCCATTTCTGCTGCATTTTTAACTCTTGATGCCAAGTCTTTCTTCCCACTGCTTTTCTTCTTCCTACATTCTTACACCCTCCCTCCTCCTCAGTCTTTTTCCACCACCCTTTGAAATAAAATCCTTGTGAGGGACATCCTCTTAAAGCTCCTCTTTTGCCAGCATTTAGGTCTGACGTGTATTGGAGCTTTCATCATTCATAGTAAACATATTAGGGGCTTTACTTTAGAGTCCTTCTGCTTTAACTCTTTTTTGTGTCTTTCTTTCATCCACTCCAGTTTGTATGGTGGTTAGAGAGGTTGCTGTTTGAGACGGATCTCTATGTTGTGCCTCTCCCTTTATCTGCTCCTGTTCCTACCACTGGGTTCAAATTCATGATCTTGCCTTTGAGTGTTTCTGTCCTGGATCTCCCCAGAGCTGTGCCTGTGTGTTCCATAGACTCTCTTTCATGATTAATACATTTTTCATGATTTGCTGCTGGTTTTTCTGACTCAGAGTAAGAGTTTTTACCTGGTCCTTTGCCATCATGTTGGGTTGCAATATTTTGTATTGTTTTATCACACGTTGCTCATGTGGCATTATGCACATACTGGCGTGGTACCTCTATCAAGAAGAGATTTAGGGAGTCTTGAGCAAATGGAATTTACCCAGCTGAAACGCGTCCATCCTCATTCATCAATGAACAGTTACCAATATCGAAGATCTTTAAAAGGCCTCAATCCTAAAAGGGAGCAGATCCTGGCTCTATATAGCATACCATCATCAACCCTCTACTGAAGAAACCAAGTGGTCAACCCTAAGCGATACCCAATCATCCAATGATATTAAGACTCTGTTAACCACACTCATAAAACTTAAAACATAAGTGAAAAGACAGTTTCATGATTATTCAGAATTTCCCAATCTATTCCATCACTGCCTGTGTGACTTCCATGAAAGCAAAGAAATGACACTAGAAAGCATCTGAAGGGGTAGCCTTCTCTTCAGTGAAGTTGGTCATTCTGTAATTCTTTAATTGACATGAGCGCCCTGACATTTTGCGCAGAAATGCCAAGCATATGTATTCAGAAGCAGTACTTAGCATGACATGCATTTATACGGTATAAACAAAAGCAGAGGAGATGTTTGGGGGATTGCTCAAAGAGGCACATTTGTGACTGACGAACAAAAACAGAATAAAGGCAGGTCACGTGGTATAATTTCCTTATTTACAGTTCAGGTATCCTCTGCGTCGTTAGGGCTTCTTTAGCTCTGATCTCATGAGATGGCTCTTTTATACTGTTTTAAACTCACTTTGAAAGCAGCAGGTTTGGCTATTGGGAGGAAGTGTGTTTCAGTGTTGGGGGACAAGCAGATAGAGCGACCGGAATCTGGGTGCTGCACAATGTAATCTAGGCATGACCATCAACTCTTGCTCTGCAAATCAGAAGGCTGGAGGGGATGTAGCAGGTCAAGTTATCGGTGAGGCAGTGTAGGGGCACTGCAATGAATGAACGCATAGAGGGGCCCTGTTGCTATCTCAGACCAGCCCAGATTTATGACCAAAGGAAGTGGTTTGCGCTATGCTTAACTTGAGCCGGTGGTTGTAAGTGAGGGGCACCAGCACTCCGTTTTGGGGCTTATTTTCACACTTCAGACCTTTCCCGAGAGAAATAGATAGAATAACACACAAAGCGGAAAGATGGAAAAAACGTGGCAACAGGAGAATGCGAGAACCTGTAAGAGGGAGCTACAGGTTCCAGGAGTGTCAGGCAGTTATTGACGATACCCAAGGTGGAATAAAAAAAATGCAGCCTTGGTATTTGGTACTGACATTTAATAGCGAGCAGAGCTTTGAGCACCAGCACTTATTGAATTACAAATTAATCTCTGGGATTATGGGGGTCTGGGCAAGTTGAATAGAGTTGTGGTCTCAAATGTAAGCTCTTTGTCCAGTAGGAATGAGTAATATTGAGGGAGGTTAAGTAATTTATTAGCAGTTTGGAATGGAAGGCATTAGTGTACTTTGCTTAGGTTCATTATTTGGCATTCGAGTGCCCTAGTGGTGGTTGTAGTAAACTCCTCCATATGCACTTAATTCTTGAACAGTACACATAGATTTCTTGCCACGGGCCCAATGGTCAGGATGTTCATGAAGGAAGTAGGTAGAGGTGGGTGAGGGGATGAGACCTCAAGAGGAGGGAAACTATTCATTCTACTTGACCTTACTTCAATCTTTGGCACTGTAGACCACAATAATTTGGTTAAAGGGCTGAGAGTGTGTATTGTAACTTACCTACAGCGAGTAGCATGTTAGCTGTGTGGGCTTTGTTTGCTGTGTGGGTTAAGGGCTTACTGTGGACATCCATGATGACTTGCACTTACTTGAATTCAAAATTCTGGTTGGGCTAGTGCATTCCTTCCTGCTTTGTTATGCAACATGTATCCAGGTCTACTGAGCAATGGACAGTAACATTTTAGTTAGTGATACATTTAAAAAAAATCTTTTTTATTGATCATTCAAGCATGAAACTTAGCAGCGTAGACACTGGCATGCACAACAACAACAAACGCATGATCTTCTTTGTGTACCTCAGACACAAGCCCAATTTATGTTAACCGACATATTCATTAATACCCCTATAAAAAATCAAGACACTCAGAATGTCTATGTGGATGAAGAAAAAGTAAAAGAGGGGGCAGGGCATGGATAAGAGAAGCAGAGAAAAATAAATGAGGCATCAAGCTCTGTAGCTTAATGGGTCTATGAATTAATGCATACATTTGAAAACATAAACGTTCACAATTGTAGTAGTATTGTGTCCCGAACACATTCACCAATCATGGGCCATTATTTCAGACTGTGGCATGCACTGTTGGCAAAGCATTTCAAACCCCACACTGCCCAGGATGTGCCACGACTGACTTCAGAAATTTTGGGCAGGCTTCAGGGTTCGGGAAAATGAATGTCTTCCCCTTACTAGTATTGTAGCCTTAACGTGTTGGGCCCTTTTAAGTTAAAACTAGGATCTGTCTAATTTTCTCCTATCCCAAATTTACCCTAGCTACCATACCAGATATTTACGGACCTCCGATGGATCTTGTTCTGTGCTGGAAGGGACTGGAATACTTCGAGGAAGAGCAGTTGTCAAATGAGGACCTGCAATAAGATATTTGCTAACATACAATATTTTACATAACTCTCAAAGGATCCCACAAATGTTTTCGGATGAAACTACCAAATCGAAATAAGCTCAGCCACAGCAAATGAGTCAGAATCAGCAGATTAATTAATCTAAGTTTTTGTATTTTTATTTAAGTTCCAAATGAATAGCATACAACCCTAAATTCAAATTAGATCAGGTCTAAAAAAGCATTAGCAAACTCTGCGAGATCCAAATATAAAGAGATTGATCTTCCTCAGCCGAGGGAGATTATGTTAGCAAAGGTTGATCAATAGGGGAAGTCAATTGCATTTCATACCAACCCTTTTAGGAGTGTTAAGAAAGTTCCAAATGACCAGTTCATTTAAGACAGAATATCTGCCTCTGTTCAACACTGCAGCGTCAATGCCACAGCTGCCTAATGCTAACCCTTTCAGCTGAAAAGGTTCCTCTATGATAACATACCAGCCGGCAGCAGATCCTTGGATTTCCTCACAGTTTGCATTGCTTCTGGAAGTCCAAATTGTCAGTCTCTATGCTGCAAGATTGGTTTATGTGCCACCATCAGTTCTAAAATCTGAGCAATTATACTCCATCGATTCCAGGTTTGCACCCCTTGACATCACCAAATTAGTCAGACCACTCTATCCCATTGGTGGCCCTCGATAAGATGAGATGATGTAGTAGGTAAAAAGTATACAGGTCTGAAAGAATTAAGTAATCCATTACTTGTGAGTTTCTTAGAGCCATTGTAGTTTAGTCATATGATCATTGTAGCATTCAGAAAGTAGAGGACTTTATGCTCTCATCCTTTGTCAGCCTATTCTGAAGCATTTGCTCTAGGATGTATTACTTTTGTTGCAAGTCTAATCAAGTGTGCTAAAATTTAAAAGAAGGTATTCGGGAGATATGGAACACAGGTGGTAACTTTACGAAAAGTTCCCATAGGCTTCAGACTGTTCAGTTCATAAGTTCATATTGAAAAAAGAAGCAAAATGGAGGTCTTCATCAGATGCAGCTCATACACGATAAAGTTGTGCTAAAATATGAATTTTCCATTACATATAATAATGTATTCATCTTTCAATTAGATGTATTAATATCCCTTCATTAGGATCGCAATGAATTCATGTAAGTATAGGGTACTCATAACATTTTTAATATATCACTATCACTCACATATAACTTTGTAAGTCTCTTTTGCACATTATATGTTATTAAGGCATATATGTTTAAAGGCAAATCAATATAAGATTTATGAAATGCAATCTTAACATAACCTTGTGTAGCACTTACTTTTCTTTTTATCATTTTCAGTGCCCACATTACACATTCTAAGATACTATTCATCCTTAACACGTGCAGCGTTTAATTCTCATATAGGAATTTCTATGTTATCGTTATTATCACATTAGCTAATCACAAGATCACATGTCATTAAGTTGTTTAATTTTCACATCTACTTATTTAATGTTAAGTGTAACACAAACCTACTTCTAACATTCTGCATGCTTTTACGATGCAGTATCTAAATCAGAACTTAATTTGTAGTTTTTTTTAAATGTGAAGCCTAACACACATTTTGTCATCTCCATGTAAAGTAGTGTCACCAATCATTTCTGTGTTAGTTATCGTAAATTGGTGATAGGAAATACCTCTGCTCTATCAGTAGATATTTGCAGTCAAGCCGGGAACCACAAAATAGCCCCAATCCCTCTAAAATCATTTACTTATTGTCAACTTGCTTGTCACGTCTCCTTGTAATGGTATGTTTTCATTATAACTAGATTTTAAGTCTCAAATGGACTAACAAATCCAGGCTCACCCTCAGATGCCAAACTGTTTTGTTTCGACACAGTGTCAAAAAACACCAATGTTTTTCGGTTTCTGGGGAACCTTGTTCACCTGTGATAGATAGAGTCTTTTTACAGCTTTTATTTTACACAGTACTAAACAAAAAGAAAGGCCTAAAAGTCTCTTGGACTAGAGCGCGAAAAAATATTCTATTCAGTGTAAGTTATAGTATAAACTATTATCAGGATTCTTAACATGCACAATATTTTCAGATATAGCATCAAAAGATCATAGCTCTATATCCTATTCCTCATTACCATCTCCTAAACATCCTATTAATATTGCATGTACATAGAAAAAATATACATTTTGGCTTGTCATTCATACCTCGTTTAAATCTCTGAAACATGTTTTCTTTGTTTCTTATTGCAAACTAGTGTAGGAAAAGACTCCCTAGTGCTACACATAAATAAGCGCCAATAGAATACGAATCGTCAGGATACTTAAAAGAAGATTAGGATATTCAAAACATTCAAAACAAGATCCTAGGTTCATCTGCTTGCATGATAGTACCTCATTTAGGATGACTATAATAGATTCTAATCATGCCCGCTAAGCTACTTAATCATATTGATTCCAGTAATGGTAATTTTTTCATGAATTTTGATTTTCTGAATTATAGAATCTTACTGTTCCAAAGGATAATATTGATTATGTGTAACTTGTGATTTCAGGATCATTCATTCAAATACTCGATTACATTTCAATTCTATTTGTATCCATCTGCCTAAAGACAACTGAAAAATATGTAAAACACAGAAACACTCAAAGCATATACAGTCCTATAAAAGCGTACTCAGTTCTTCGTTCAATACCCATGGAAAATTAGTCTAACAATCAATTATGTATTTCAACTACAATATACACAATTGTAGGTGTATTTCAACTCCTTGTGTGTGCCTTAGAGCTCCATCTATACAAGAATATTCTGCCAAATATGGACTATTTTTATGTACATCTGTTACGTGTGTTGCTACAGGATGATTTCGGTTATTGATTTTACTTGGTCTGAGGTATATGTTGAGTGACATCGGGATTCTCGAGTGACTAGAATACAAATTGAGAAGCCTTGGTAACACCACAAAGTGTCTGAATTTCCATGTTTTAAGATGGAAGAGAGCTATCTCAATCTTAATGGTAGGAAAACAGAGATCATAGTGGTTGGTGATGCAGCTGCTAAGACTATCTTAGTTGTATGGTCAACAAATTCGGGAATAGCTTCAGTTGTGATACAAAAAGCAAAATATCCATGTGCAAATTCTATGTAGACCACACTTTCTCATCCTAAATAAAGGATATTCTGAAGGGTACTTATAACTTTCCTAAAACGAACCTTTACATTGGGCTGGCCTGAGCCCTTTTAATAGCTCGCTACTGGATTATAAGTAAGGCTCCCAGTTCCCTTTTTATGATTTTTACCAATAAACACAAGCATAAAGTAATCCTTATACCTTTCTGTTTTTATTTTTAATAAGAGAAAATGGAAATGAGGCATTCTTTTGATTGGCTGTTAGTTCTGTCAGTGATGACTGCCAAAAATAACTGAACAGATTGACAACATAGGGATTTAAAAGAATAGGGATGAAACATCCGTAGGAATTTACAGCAGGTAAAGATGCAAGAACATCTTTCAAATGAAAGTATTGTTGCATTAACAGTGGATGCTCTGACTAGTAAAACCCTGTACTCTTCCGAGTATTAGTTTTATTTATCACTTAAGTACATGCTAGTCATTAATTAATTTTTCACTGAACACAAAATAAATGCAGACTAAAGTTTTTTTTTAAAACATAAGCCCATCATCTCTAAATGTAAGCAAATGCAACTTCCAAAAACTCAGAGACTGTAAGTTTAATTCAGTTGGTCAGACTGAGCCTTAATCCCTAGTAGGGTGAATTTACAAAACTGCATCTAAAAATCACTCCTTTGACTCACTGTGGAGTTTAGAATTAAATGAAAAGTCCTCTGGGATTTTCCTAGTCAAGACTGCATATTTAAAAAACTTCCTCAATTGAAGTCAATGAGCATTCTCCAATCAATCGACATACATGCTGTCTCCCAACAAAAATTCAAGTTTTGAAAGCACTGACGCAGGTCCTATAGAATACATTGTTTTTGGTGTCTCAGATACTTTCAACCCAGCCCGGAGAGCGAACCAAGCCACCTTCGTTTGAGAAAGACTAATGGTTTAAGTGAACATTTATTCGGGAGATCCATTAAGGTATAACCTTCCCCTATTTACTGGCCTGTGTCTGACTTCTCTTGCTCCCTTCCTTTCGTGAACTCTCTGGAATATGTAATTTCATATCCTGGCTGGACTCTAAATTCCCTCAGCCTGTGGCACACAAACTCTGTCCCTGCACTAATTACCCTGCCTTCGAGTTGCCACTCCGGAGACAGATAAGGGAGGACCTTGTGTACAAAGCATTTTTCCGGTTGCAAACGGGCCGATTAGCAGAATCAGGCCGTTTGAGACTGGGAATATGCTTTCTTAAATGTACAAATTGCAAAATGTGATTTGGTAACTTGTATCCCACTTGCAAAGGGGGAGGGATCCCAAATACCCCTCCCCCTTTGAGAATGTAAATAAAAAATATTTTTTAAGAGCAGCAGGGGGGTACTGGGCGGTTCCCCGGTAGGTCGCTAGGGTGGGTCCGGTTTTAGGGCCCCTGGGGGATGTTTTTGTTACCGGGGGTCGGCAATATCGGCCCCGGTAACAAAATCGGCCGAAACCGGCACTCGCAAACTGCTCGGCTGCAGTCCCCCTCACCCGGGGGGCGGGGGCAGCTGAGCAATTTGCCAGGGCCGGTTTCTGTTCCCAGTCCAGCTCTGAAGAGCAGGCAGGGGTCCCACAGACTACTGCTTACTCTTAAAAAATGAAACTGCAAAGTTTCTTTTTTTCTTTTTAAATGCAGCCTGTCTTCCTTTGAGTAAAACGGGCTGCGTTTAAAAAAACAATTACAGACATGGTGGTCTGCTGACCTCTGCAGCCCACCATCCCTGTGATAGCTGTGATTCCTAAAGGGTTGCAAATGGTGACCTACCTCATTAATATGCATGAGGTAGGTCTATGAGTGACCCACTAGGAATTGCGAATAAAACTCAAAAGAGTTTCATACGTTAGGGCTACCGATTTCCTAATGTTAGTACATCTAGCCCCATGAGCCTGTCAAAACCACCAGTATAATTATATTATCTAAGTATCTTATTATATAGAGTACTAACCCCGGGTTTACGTATCACTGTAACTAATATTTTAGAAGTGGCCAATAGCATTATTTAAAACACCAATAATAAGCGATGAAGGCATTCATAGCTGAATCTGTTGCTCCTGTCGTAGCTAGAAGTGACAGTGATACGCTCCATTCATTGTTGAACGACACATATGTATTTTCTTTCCGCCTCAATTTCTCCTGCATTAAACATTATTTTTGGGCCACCTTCAGTTGGAGGTGGTACAAGGTGGTTTGGTACCATGAACCTGGGACAGAGCTTTGTTGAGCTCTTTCTGGAACCCTACCTTGGAGCTTCTTTGGGACAATTTCTCCTCTTCTCTTCGTTGTGGTGCTTGAGCTCAACCCTTCGATTCTCTAGTGAGATTCTACAGAAAACGTATACTTAGGCCTTGTTATTTAACAATAGAAAATGGTATTGTTCAGTGCTGAATTTCTGAGGGTAGCATTTACAGCTTGGATGGTGTTTCCAAAAAAGCATGTAGTCATGAGATACAATTCCTGTGACATGCAACTGTTCATTTACAGGAAATCGAATTATAAATGATGTTGTTCAGCAAATTCCAAAATCAATGGCAATATAAGAGTGTACCGACAGATGCTATTGGATGTTTGTTATTGCCAGTCAATAGCTGGGTAATTGCTCATTTGTCCTCCCTGATGAGGCAAGCGCGTGATAGTGCATTTTGATAGATTTGCTGCAGATGTTTAGCGATGCCTACAACAAGCACTCTTCCTTAGCCAAGATAGAATCCCGTGGAGATGTTTGCCACTGACATAAAAAAGCAGTTTTCACATGTGTGTGTGTTTTTTTAAGTGTTGTCTTTTTAACAGCGACCACACCAACGGGCACATGCATCATTGTCAATTGCATTCGCAAAAGGTGCGAATCGCAATTTTCAGCCATTTGCAAATGCAATTGACAACATTGGGATGCATCATGTTTTTCGCAATTTTAGAAATTGCAATCACGTTGCGATTTCTAAAATTGCGATTGCCTTTAAGAAATCGCAATTTGAGATTTCTTAAATGCAATGCATGATCATTTTAAATTTGCGAATTCGCAAATAGGGAGAGGTAAATTACCATGAAGTTGACCTTCATGGTAATTTGCGAAAACCTTCAAAAATGCATAAAAGTGCATTTTTGAAAGTTTCATTTTACACACACACATGCCCTTGGGGCATGTGTGTGTGAAAAATGCACTTAAAGTTATATTTCATGGGTGCAGGGGGGTGGTCCTTCGGACCCCCCCGCTGCACCCTTGAAATTGCATTTTCAATTTGCGATTCTCAAATTGCTAATCGCAAATTGAAAAAGACTTCCCATGGCCCATAGGAATGAATGGGAAGGGATTCCTTAATTGCGATTCGCAAATTGTGAATAACAATTAAGGAAATTTAAGAAATCGCAAAAAAAATTGTGTTTCTTGGTACATAGCCGTTTGCGATTTCTTAATTGCGATTCCTTAATTTTCGCAATTAAGAAATCGCAAACGGCAACAATGATGCATGTGGCCGCAATAGTCTAGATTCCTTATGACTTAATTAAGGGAAAGTAATTTTGTGACAAAAACCAGCACCTTTTAATGGTCCCTGAACTCGAAGTGAAGGGACTTTTCAGCAATGTAAACAGCAACTTATTGAAATTCTCGTGCACCTAGCCGACGTGGTGCCTGCCAACATTCAAAAGTGCTGTAACTTCGACCTAGCCAAAAGCTACATCCGGTCCCGTTTTCAAAACGAACAAATATATGCAGTTCCCATTACGTGCTGTTTTACCTTATAATATTCTTTACGGATATCCTCAAAATCCTTGAAAATAATGTCATTTCCTGTTCCATTCAAGAAAGGAACAGCTGCTCTATGGAAGAGGCAGATGGAACGCGCAGGCACTACTGACATGGCAAGCAAAAAGAGGCAATGCGCTTGTGTTTCGTCTCGTTCTGGGGTTTAAATTAGAAAATGTCTTTATAAGCAGCTGTTCTTCAGCTTGGCTTTGTCAGTAGAGGGCTAAAGGGCGAGCATGTCCTCTGAGTGTTCTATGTAACCTTGAAGAAACTCACTGGGCTACGGATCCCCAGTTGTCCAACTCTTTTCATTGTGTGCTTGCACACTTCCTAACCCTCAAAGTTTCCAAACTGATATTAAACTAGAAGATATATTAAAACTGGCTCTTTTAGACTCATGTTGGGATCTGCATGCTTCCGAGTCTTAGGATAATGTAATTGTCTCCTTAAAAATGGAGAGAGCATTGTTTACAAGCAATGAAGTGTGAAGGAACTACCCAAGATACAAAGGTGAGCTAAAATGAGGATTGAAAAGATAGTTTATACTCACCTTGGTCTAAAAAATAAATGTTTACAGCCACAGTGCAAGAATCTCCCGAATCGAGAAACCACAGATAACACAAGGTCGTGAATATTTTATTGATATTGGGTTACCTGTTGGAATCGATGGTTTGCTATGTTATATTTTTACGTATTGAGCATTTTTATATATACTTTTGTTAAAAGAAAAAATATCTTTAAAGGAGGTGCACTAAAAACAAGGCAGGCATGTCTCAAATATGTTCAACAATTACAGACGCAATGCATCCTTTTAAATGAGCTCCTCAGGTTGATGTACTTGCCATTCTTCCAGTATGATTGCTCGATCCAGCTTGGCCGCCATCTTGGGTTGGGGAAGGCTGCGGGTTGAGTTGTTCCAAAAAACTCCCCCTGAACATGGTTAAATACAATGGGCTATCCCGTCCGCGCAGCGGGCGGGCGCAGCGGGCGCGAAGAAGGCGCGCCTAAGGCAAGCCCGTCCGCGCCCAGCAGCGCCCAGGGGCCAGGCCCCCTGCTCCACTTACAGATGACCTGCCCTTTCAGATCAGGTATGCCCCCGATCAACTAAAATCTCTTATGCCCAACCTAAAGGCGTTATGCTGCCACTCCTTATATCTAGATGAACCTGTGATAAAGTGTTCCCACTGTCAATACACTTTATGCCTCACACTAGAGCAGCACGAGACTGGAAGCCCCTTTAAATTGTTCCTTTTAAATTGGCGCTCCATGTCCAAACACACAGTAGAAATGGCAATCCTCCTTGAGGACATTAACCCTGACGCAATTTTCCTTACGGAAACTTGGTTAAAAGACGAAGTTAACCCTGACATTACCGCCATATTACAAAAAGGATACGGACTTCAAAGGGTTGACAGGGTAGAGGGCAGAGGAGGAGGATTAGGCATACTTTTCAAGGACTGTTATCAATGCAGAACCAGTCCTGCGACAATTTCTTCTTGCGAGGGCATGAATTTCGCACTTGACCTATCCCCTACATTAACCTTCTCGGGCCTACTCATCTACCGCCCACCCCGGGCCAAATGGGCGACTTTATGAATCACCTCCCTTTTATGGTCGCCAACTCAGCTCTCTCTGTACCTCACTTCACAGTCCTGGGTGATATGAATATTCACCTAGATGACCTCACGGACCCCCTAGCTATCACCTTTCTGAGTAGTCTCGCAGCCCTTCAGATTGTCCAGAAGGGTTTTGAACCTACTCACAACAAAGGCCACCTACTGGACGCAGTTCTAAGTAACGACCAGAGACTCAATACCGGCAACCCAGTTCCTCTCCCATGGACCGACCATTTCCTGGTCCCACTCCTTTGGCACATACCCAGCCCCCGCTCTGCACCTCCCCGAGCCACATTGAGAGGCAGGGACTGGATGAAGTTACCTACAGACTTATGGGTGGACTCACTCTCTACTACCCCCCGACACACTGGGGGTGACATAGATACACTCTACACTCATTATGCCAACTGGTTACAGTCCACCTTAGATATAGTCGCACCTCAAAAACCCCTTAAGGAGAAAACCAAGTCCAAAAAATCTCTGTGGTTCACCCCAGAGTTGAAAGAGCTAAAACGCATCTGCCGGAAATTGGAAAGAACTTGGAGAAACACTCTCAAGGAACAGGATAAAAGTAGCCATCGAGAGGCCATCAAAAAATATAAAGCTAAGATTATATTGGTACAAGCTCTGTTCTATGAGGAAAAAATCACTAACTCTGCCAATTCCTCGAGGGAACTATTTCGGATAGGAAAATCCTTAATTAGTACCCCCCCTATCTTGCAAGACCCCCGTGAAGCCCAAACTCGTTGTGATATTCAGGCAGAGTACTTCTATCAAAAAATCCACGCCATTTCCTCATCTTTCGCTCAGGTCAGCCAACATCTAGTGGAAACTGATTCTGCTCCTCCACCCACCGGCTGTCAACTAGCTGAATTTCCACTACTAGATGAAGACCTGCTTAACTCTCTTATGCTGAAAGTTACATCAGGTTCCCCGTTAGATCCTGCTCCCCCACGACAGCTCTTGAAAATTGCGGACACCATTAGACCAGTAATTTTAAACATTGTAAATAGGTCAATCACCTCAGCAAAAGTTCCAGACATCTGTAAACGTGCACAAGTTAAGGCTCTGCTAAAAAAAAACAACCTCGACCCCAGCAAAATGACTAACTACCGTCCCATCTCACTCCTCCCTTGGGTGGCTAAGCTGCTGGAGAAACATATCAACACCAGTCTTATGTCTTATCTGAAAGCGAACCATCTGCTCCATGATTCTCAAGCTGGATTTTGCCCAAAATTGGGGACAGAAGCGGCACTGTTGACTGTAACAGAATTAGCCCGCAGGCACATGGATCAAGGCGGCACCACAGCAATTATGCTGTTAGACCTAAGTGCCGCCTTTGATACCGTCAACAGTAACATTCTCCTCTCCCGATTAAAAATACTCGGAGTGACGGGAAGTGCCATCTTATGGCTACAATCTTTCCTGGAAAACCGAACTTTCCAGGTGGTGGAGGGCGACACCCATTCCAAAACCTGGCCTCTTAATCAAGGTGTGCCTCAGGGCTCCTCCCTGAGTCCCACGCTTTTTAACGTTTATATGCAACCATTGGCGGAGGTTGTTCACCCTTTTGGTTTTGAAATTGTGACCTATGCTGATGACACTCAGCTCGTGCTAGCTCTGAATCAGCCAGGTCACACTCCATCGAACCTGAGTAGTTGTTTAGTAGCAGTCACAGATTGGATGGCCTCCTCCCATTTAAAACTTAATGGGGACAAAACTGAACTGATGTTCCTGGGGAACACAGCTCCCCCCAGTCCCACTTTTCTTTGGCCACCCTGTATGGGTTCCCCCCCTGCACCAAAAAAGCAAATCAAAAGCTTGGGCATGTGGCTAGACAATACCCTTACTTTCAATCAGCAAGCCACCATACTGTCCGCCACTTGTTTCGGGCTGATGCGCATGCTGCGGAAAATTCTACCTCTTCTCCCTTTTCAGGCCCGCAGGATTTTGGTCCAGGCCATTGTCCTGTCCCGCCTCAATTACGGGAATGCCCTTTGTCTGGGCGCACCGATTAGCACACTCAAAAAACTGCAGGTCACCCAGAACGCAGCAGCACGTCTACTGCTAGGCCTCCCCCGCAGTCACTCAGGCACTACTGCCCTTAGAAATTTACACTGGTTGCCCATCCAAGCCAGAGTAAAATTTAAAGCGATGTGCATAATGCACAAGGCCATGTGGAAAAATGCTCCCGCAATGATCTGCTCCTTAGCCACTCCTTACCATCCCCAAAGATCACTGCGTTCAAGCACAGCCTTCTTGGCAACAGCACGCAAAATCAAACGGGCCAGGTGGGGCGGACGCTCCTTCTCCCTGAATGCGGCCGTGACTTGGAATTCTTTACCCTCCTCACTCTGGAATGAGCCCAATCTTTTAAAATTCCGAAAAACCCTTAAAACTTTTTTTTCCCCACATAATTTTGAAGTTTCCCAGAAGTAAGCAACCTTAGCGCTACGAGGCCTTCGGGTAGTAATGCGCTCTACAAAACCCACTTTCATTTCATTTCATTTCATTTCATGATTAAAGCTCGAGGGAGCTTATATCATGATAGAGGGAGCAAGTTTAAACATTTGAATTAAAACAGAGGGTAGAAAATCCATTTATTAATTTAAAAACGGATGATTGCATTTGAAATCTGTATACAAGTCTTCCTTATGATTTGATCTCAAATTATATTTTGTAATCCTCTATGCCGGACTCATTTGCGTTCTCTGCGTTTGGACTTTTGATACTGAAAGTTTAGACTTTTGCATTTTCTAACCCTCGCTTTCTTTTTTTTTTGTCTTTTTTTTTCTCCATTTTTTAGGACAGGCAGGGTGAGCCATTGCTACCGCCTCACTTACCGCCACATGGAAAGAACCCTCACACAGGAAGAGGTGCACATCCTTCACACTGCCATTCAGAAAGCGACAGTACAAGAACTGGGAGTGGAGGGCAGATTTTGAAGTGCTTTCTTGGATCCTGCCCATTGATTATAAACGAGGAGTTTGTCATCGAAGAATACGTCTGTCAGAATTCTGCAACCTAAAAATTATTTTGATAAATGAGCAAGTGTGAAGTTTGTAGAAAATGATACATTACTGCTGAAAAATAAAAAAACTAGAAATTGTTCTTTTTTTAAATGCAATACTGTGCCGGCTCCCTGGTGTTACCGTGTGAGCCTACTCTGTGCTTTTAATTGGTCCCTAGGTTCCATTTTAAAGTGAACACTTGGCTTTTTTCCATTGCTGACTGAGTGCTCCATCCATATAATGAGAAGACCAGGAATCCATAAAAATAATGCAATTTACAATCACTAGAAGTGTCATTTAGAGAGTTTTTAATTAACCTAAAGTGTAAAAAAATGAATACAAATTTCCTTTACAAGGCCCTATTTTTCCTTGTTGTGTGTGCATATTCAGATTGTTTTCTTATTGCTTGCGTTCACAGTAACAAAGTTAGTACAGTTGAAACAAGGTAAAAGGTCCATTGAGTTCAGTGATTTTCGAATGCAAGAATCTGGGCAATTATCCGGTGGAAAGCCACAAGAAGGATAAATAAAAACAATTTACAGCCCTTGGCAAATGCTGTTCCACAGTGTATTACAAACTGTACCTCATGCCGCTAAATATCTTGATGCAAGCAGCCACCTACAGTCCTTTTTCTGATATTTCAATACAAATTTCAATACAGACAAATGTTGTTCCTTCTCCCTGATCACAAAAAAACTATGCACACAAAGAAATATAGCAGATAATTTAACATGAAAATAATGCTGAAAGCAGTCCTTTTGTAGGTCGAAACCCATCAGACAGCTGCGCTGTCTGGTTTGCTAAGAACATTTTGAGGAAATTCAGAAAACTTCCCTGGGAATGTATTCCACGCATTGCTTACCATTGGCTTTGTGGTTTGTAACTCTTGCTTTCTATTTGCTGGTTCTATTTGTTTTAGGGTGTCCATCGTGAGATCGTCCCCTCCCTTGCCTGAACCCATTGCCTGGTTTGGGGGGCAGTTCTTTGGCGTTCCCACGCCAGTGCAGATGAAAAAGGCACCACAATGGGAATGCCACAGCAAGTTCCTGCACGGCATTGACTCTTAAGACCATGCTCTGCAGGAACAGGGCATGCATGCAGACAGAGGGGTACACCATGTGCCCCCCTGCATGCATCCCCATGGCATGAGGCACCAGGGGCCCCGGTAGGGTTTCCTTAGTTTCATGGCGTGAACACCGCCATGAGACTGCAGGCAGTGAGTAAACTCTTAATATGCTTGGTGGGGCTGCAGCAGCCATGCCTTTCCAGTTTGAACCCAGCCATATGCAAATCAGTCTGGACCCTGTGCCCCTTGGGAATAGTCCAGCCCGAACAGCCAAGCCAGGTCCTCCCTGGACTGGAAACAAACATCCAAGGACCGGTTTCGGGCTTTCAGCACTTATCAGCCTGGATAGCTTGATTCCAGTGGCATGGAGAGCACGGGACTCACGTCTGAGAATACCCGTCCCACTCGTGGTGACAAATGAAAAAATAACAGGTGATGGACAGAATGCAGAACAATGTCATACATTCACCCCAGTACCGAGATCTGGGCCTAAATCCATCGTTTTTTTGCTCACCATGCCTTTCCAGTTTGAACCCAGCCATATGCAAATCAGTCTTGACCCTGTGCCCCATGGGAACAGTCCAGCCCTAACTGCCAAGCCAGGTCCTCCCTGGACTGGAAACAAGAATCCAAGGACCGGTTTCGGGCTTTCAGCCCTCATCAGCCTGGATAGCTTGATTCCAGTGGCATGGAGAGCACGGGACTCACGTCTGAGCATACCCGTCCCACTCGGGGTGACAAATGCAAAAATAACAGGTGATGGACAGAATGCAGAACAATGTCCTACATTCACCCCAGTACAAAGATCTGGGCCTAAATCCATCGTTTTTTTTCTCACCATGCCTTTCCAGTTTGAAACCAGCCATATGCAAATCAGTCTTTACCCTGTGCCCCATGGGAACAGTCCAGCCCGAACTGCCAAGCCAGGTCCTCCCTGGACTGGAAACAAGCATCGAAGGACCGGTTTCGGGCTTTCAGCCCTCATCAGCCTGGATAGCTTGATTCCAGTGGCACTAAACACCACTTTACTGAAAGTCAATGCTCTCTACGCCGCAGCACGCTATGCCAACTACTCTGCACCACTGCAGTCCATGACACTATACTCTACACTGCAACACTCTACACTACTGCATGTATTCCACTTCACTTTGCACCACTCTATTCTACTCTGCAGCACTGTTCTCTATGCCACTTCACTTTGCACCACTCTACTCCAATCTGTGCAACTCTACTCTACGCCAATCCACTCTACTCTGCATCACTGCACTCTACACCAATGCACTCTACACCACTTTACTAAAAACCAATGCACTCTACGCCACTGCACTGAATGTCAATCAACTTGCACCACTGCACTCTATGATCTTTTACTCTACTGTGCAACACTTTACGTATCTGCACTCTGCGTCATTGTACTCTACGCCACTGTACTATGTGCCACTCTATTCTAATCTGCATCACTGCCTTCTACTCCACTGAACTCGGCGCCATTGCACTCTGCGCCACTCTACTATACACCACTGCACTCTACAACAGTCTACTCTGCAACACTGCACTCTCTGCCACTGAACTCTACACCACTGCACCACTCTACTCTACAGCACCCTACTCCACTGCCCTCTACGCCACTCTACTCTAAACCACTCCACTAAACATCAATGCACTAAACACCACTTTACTGAAAGCCAATGCTCTCTATGCCACAGCACTGTATGCCAACTTCTCTGCACCACTGCACTCCCTGCCACTATACTCTACACTGCAACACTCTACACGACTGCATGCTATGCCACTGCATGCTAAGCCACTCTATTCTACTCTGCATAACTGTACTCTATGCCACTTCACTCTGCACCACTCTGCTCTGCACCACTGCACTGTGCGCCACCGCTCTCTGCGACACTGCACTCTACAACACTGCACTCTACTGCACTCTACTACACTCTACGCTGCAATACTGCATTCTCCTTCACGGCACTCTACACTTTTCTACTCTGCACTATTGCACTCTGGGACACTGCACTCAACACCACTGCACTCTACTGTGCACCACTCTACACCATTCTACTGCACTCTACGCCAATACACTCTACACCACTCTACTCTCCATCACTCCACTCTATGCCACTCTAATCTATTCTGCACCACTCCACCCCACTGCACTCTACACTACTCTACTCAATGCTACTGCACTCTAAGACACTCTACTCTGGAAGACTGCACTCTCCGCCACTGAACTTAATGCCACTCTACTCCTCACCACCGCACTGTAACCCACTGAATGCTATGCAACTGTAGACTATGCCACTCCACATCATTGTGCTCTGTCACTACACTCTACACACTTTACTCAAAACCAATGCACTGTACACCACTGCACTCTGTCTATCTACTCTGCACCACATGCCACTGTACTCTTCTCTGCAACACTTTACGCCCCTGCACTCTAACCACTTTTTCTACTCTGCACCACTTCTTTCTACACCACTCCACTCTGCACCACTCTAGACCACTGCACTCAGCGCCACTGTACTCAGCAACACTCCACACTACTCTGTACCATTCCACTCTACTCTGCACCACTGCACTATACACCACTTTATTAAAAACCACTGTACTCTACGACACTGCATACTACACCCATCTAATTTGGACCACTGCACTCTATGCCACTATACTCTGCTCTGCAAAACTTAACGCCACTGCACTCTATGCCACTGTACTCTGTCTCTGCGCCACTTTATTCTACTCTGCACCACTATACTCTATGCCACTGCACTCCACGCCAACACATTCTACCGCAATCTAATATACACCACTGCACAGTCAAGTGCATCGCAACATTGCACTCTGCCACTGAACTCTATGCCACTGCACTCTACACTGTTCCAATCTATGTCATTCTCCTCTAAACTTGCTCTCTACACCAGTGCACTAAACGCCACTTTACTGAAAGCCAATGCTCTGTACACCACAGCACTCTCCATAAACTATTCTGCACCACTTCCCTCTATGCCATTATACTTTACAACACTCTGCCACTGCACGCTACACCCCTTCTATTCTACTCTGCTTTACTGCACTCTGGGAAACTGACCTCTGCGACACTGTACTGTGCAAGACTGCACTTTCCACCACTGAACTCAATGCCACTCTAATCTGCACCACTGCACTCTAAGCTACTGCACACTACCTTACTCTGTACCATTGTGCTCTGTCAAAGCACTCTACAACACTCTATTCTACTCTGTGCCACCACACTCTGCACCACTGCTGTCTGCACCACTGCCCTCTGCTCCACTCTGCACCACTCTACTCTGCAAGACTACATTCTACACTACTGTACTTAACAACAATGCACTCTGCACCACTCCACTCTGCACCTCTCTGCTGCACCACTCTATTCTGCACCACTCAACTCTACGCCACTCGACTGCACTCTACACCACTACACTCTGCATCAATCCACGCCATTCTAATCTACTCTGCACCACTGCACTCCACACCACTGCTCTCTACAGCACTCTACTCCACACCGCTGAACTTACGCCGCTCTACTCGACACCTCTGCACTCTACCCTTTCCGACTTCACTCTAACCTGAACCACTCCGCTTTGCACCACTTCACTCTACTTTGAAACAATCTACTCTTCATGCCATTGCAATCTACTCTACACCACCATACTATATGCCACTACGCTCTATGCCACTCTACTGTGTGTCACTGCACTCTACACCAATGCACTTTAGACCACTTTACTCAAAACCAAAACTCCACTCCACTCTATGAGGCTCTACTCCACTTCATGTTACTGTATTCTATAACACTTTACTGCCCTCTACAACACTACTGTACTCTATGACGCTCTACACAACCCCCTCTATGCCACTCCATGCCACTTTACTCCACTCTATTCTAAGACACACTACTCCATGCCACGCCACGCCACGCCACTCCACTTTATGCCACTCTACTCTATGGCACTCTGTGTTACTCCACTCTACGCCGCTCAACTCTAGAACACTATTCCAATCTATGCCATTCCATTTTCCTGTACTACTCAAGTTTATGCCACTCCACTCTACGCCAATCTACCCCACTCTATTCGAAGCTGCTCTACAAATCTCTACTCCGCTTTATGCAACACCCTCTGCGCCACTCTGCTCTACACCACTCCATGACACTCTATGCCACTCCATATGACACTCTATGCCACTCCACTCTACAACACTCCACTCCCCACTTTTCCACTTTACAACACGCTACTCACTTCACAACACTCTGCTTCACTTCACTCCGTGCCACTCAACTCTACTTTGCACTACTCCAGGCCACTCCACTCTAATCAACTTTACGACACCACTCCACGCAACTCTCTTTTACACCACTAACTTTTAGCCATCCTGAACAGAAGCAATGCTGGTGTAGAACGTAGCTAAAACATAATGGCAAAGCCGATAGCTCTTGAATAGGCGAGACCTATTGGCTTTGCCAATGCTTATTTATTCAAGGTATTCTTTATTCATGCATACTTATTTCATTTGGTAATGGGGAAGCAGCACTGCCCTTAATTAGTATGTAAACATACTTTAAATATATTTTCAGGTTGTATTTTTATGAAGAAAAGTACGTCCTGGTGAAAAAGGCCCATGACCACACCCACTTTCTAACCATAATTTAATCAAATTAAAAGAACCAGGCATTCAATAGTTATTGTAAAGCAAAAAAATATACAGCCTTTTCTTTTGTTAAATAATGTTCATTTGCATAAACGGAAGCCCTTCACTCCAATTCGCATGTGCAAGGTTGTTTTGAGTCATGTGGTATGAGACACCAAAAGACAACTGACAGTGTCTGTCTCCACTCTTTCTGCGTTTGCCTGTATATGCAGGGGCGGCCCAAGAAGGAACGGGGAGGCCCATTTTATATCTAATTTTTCAGCCCTATGTTTACCTGTTTACATATTCAGAACAATAACCTCCAGTGGCGGCTCCTCCGCTAAGGCTAAGGAGCATCGCCCCACTGCTCAAAAGGAAACATAAAATGGTAGCGTATCGTTATTATCATTTTGTTTTTCCTATTGCAGTCAGTAGTGGGCAGGGCTAGGCTGGCCAGAGCAGGGGAGGAGTGGTTTGCTCGTAGTTTAGTGAAGGCGGAATTTTACTCTTATAAATCGATAAAAGATGGGCGCAATGTCTTCGTCCGCAGCTTTTATATAGCCTGTCAATTGCTGAGGCCTGGAATATTGCCTTACTTATACACTGACGAATGTGATCAGTGCTAGAGCAGTTACTAAAGAAAATTCTTCCTAGATAAGGGTTCAACTTCACTGCATCAAGCTTCTCTTTCCCAAAAAACAATACATATTTTTCCTAACCCTGCATCCTCTGGACCTAAAAATCATGATTTTGCTTTCCAAAATATTTATTTTTTAGGAAATTGTTTAACCGAACTCTTGCCCAAAATGAATCCTATGTCCACCAAATATTTATACATATACATAGGAATGTGTGTGGCTCTACCTGATTGCAGTCACAGCCTAAAAAATGCAACCTACACTTTGGTGGCTACGTTGTGCTGGCACTCTGGTTGGTGGTGCAGAACTGTAATGATCCCGGGCATTCTGGGAGTTCCCTGGCTGTTTGGCTTTTACCACATAACTATCCCAATACCCCGAGTTAACTAAGAACGCGGAATCCTGTACTAGAAGTTGTCCATCTCATACCTCTGGTTAGGGTACAGCTCCTGTATTTATTTCATATTTATTGATTTGACAGCTTTATAAAGCGCACATGCACCAAAGGAGTACTAGGTCACTTTTATACAAAACAAATTCGAAAGAAGAAAGAAACATTACAGCAAAATAGTAATTACATTGAGGAGCATAACACCTTTTAACCAAAAGTCAAGAATGCGGAGGGTACAGGAGAGAAGGCGTCATTTTTAATTGAGGTAGAGTTGGAAGAAGTGTGTTTTGGGTGTTTCCTTTCTGAATGTGAGAAAATTGGGCTTATTTCTGACCCCCAGTGGTAAAAGAATAACCTGTGGGGTGCCTGCTCAAATCACATTGCCAGAGTCCGGTTTTGGGAGGACTAGCCCTTGAGCAGGAGGTTTTGATTTGGAGTGGAAAGATGCTTGAATGTTTTGAGGTAATGATGGGAATTATTTGCAGAGCGTGCAGCTTGGTTGCTGCTGGGAATAATTGAGAGAGTAGAGTCTAAAGTAAAATGGGGAGTTTTTTTTTTTTTTACCAGGGTTGAGGGTAAGAGTGAGAAGCCTTCAGTTACAAAGAAATCTAAAAGGTAGGGATCAAAATTGATTATGTGCATGGGTGAGAAAAAGGTCTCTGTCTTGTGTGGGTTGAAGCCAAGGACACTTATGGACATCCATGAGTTTCATTTGAGTTGGCAGGAACGGAGAGAGTGACATTGGCCACAGGAGTAAATATTTCTAAATTCAACTCTGTGTCAACTGCAGATTAGTGAGCAGAAACACCTGATTATTCCGGGTGCAGATGATGTCCTGGGACCACAGCATCCTTAGCGGGACTTCAGGCTTCTCCACTGACAGGGTTAGGTATGATAGGCTGCTGGTGATGCTGAGGCAGCCTGGAGACAACCTGGGGTCAGGTGATAGCCCATAGTCTGGGAGGCCTGCAATTGGCAGGAGGAGCAAGCAGATTGACTACCATATGAGGGGGGTTGGCTAGAAAGCTTCCTACAACACTCAGCAATGCAAGTGGTAAAGGCATTTTAGCACACCAGTCTGTAAAGACAGAACTACACTCCAAATTATACTCACATAAAAACAGCAGTATTGCAGTGTCCAGGGAACCTTTCCATGCTTGATGGCCTTTCCTTCCATGAATGAGCTAGGTCAGTGGTTCTATCTGGAAAGCATCATCTATGTAGTCTGGATCAGCTGCACTAAATGTAGGCTGTGTTGTAGGGTAGCACACACGAACAAAGTGTAGTTGAGAAAACAGTCGTCCCACTGCTTGTTAAGGGCACAGAAACAGAGAGAGTTATGGGCAGGGTGGCAGGCGACAGTTTTTTTTATTTAGTCCCTCCTGCCCCTAGAATGACTGTCAGAGGTGATAGCCCATCTGCACAAAAGACAGAGGTCAGTGTTCACTGCATAGTGCTTCCTAAGCTCTGGATAGAGATTCTAGTGATGTTAGATAAATGACAGTTGTCTAACATCAGTAGCAAATCAGGGCCTCCTGCGCTCATGGGAAGCTTACCCTGGACAAAGACATATCTAGTCAATGCACCATTTAGTTTCTAGTAGAATATTAATTCCCACTCACCCTTGTCTGGTGAAGACTCTCTCTGCACCACTTCCCACATTTAGGGCACCATATTTATAAGTGCCAAGTGTGTCCGAAAGGAGGGTCATACTGGCTTTAACTCTGTTTCTGACTCTCAGTGGGGCAGCATCTGATTCAAGAGCCAGGCATGTCATGTAACCCTGGTCTGGGTGATCTCTTGGCACTATATTGAGGATCTTGAATCTGACCAAGGTTGTGGCAGCAGAAGTCAGTTCAGTATCCGACATTCCCTTGTCCACTCGAGCTCGATTTCCGTTGTCACCATGGGGGACTGGAGCACTACTGCTAAACGCTACTGCAAATTTACCGCTGGTTCCTGTTAGTCGGGTGATAGTTTGTTGACACTTTGTATCCGCTTGATCATAGGGCCATTCCAAACTGAATCCTGTTGAGGTAATCTTAACATGATATGCAATTGCACTATATATTAGTGTAATACTGGTAAACTCGTTATATGAAACTGTTTGTGGTGCAAAGACATAAGGTGCTTTTATTCTTGTGTTTTCGATTGCACTGATTTTTCGGATGTGTGAGACTTCTAAAAGTTCTGCGTTTTTTTGTATTTTTTTCTAGTTTTCTAATTGCATTTGTGTTGTATGGATTGTTGTCTGAAATTAACACTTATTTGATTGATTGACTTCATCGCCATCTCTTCGAACTTTGGTAAAAGATCCAGCTGTTTGAACAAGTGACACAGCGGGTTCTAGCTTTACACTGAAAGGATCCCACCTTTGCACACTTGGGAGTTCCCCTAATTGGAGAAGAATGCAGTTTGCGGGTATTCACAGCTGACAGATGTAATTGCTTTTCCCATATTTAGAGCTGTTTAATTTATGGGCAAAATGTGCAATTGCCCAGGTCTCCTACCTTCCACAGGGATCCCCAATAAAGTAATCAGAACGGTCATAGGATTCTTTCTCTATATTAAACTTTCTTCCTCTGCTTACCTCTACGTTTTGCGATGCAGCGTGTGCAACGAAGTTCGTTTTATTTATTTAATTGTTTACTTACCTCCGATCATCCATATTCCGGTGTTTACTACCCCCCACCTTGCCCCTCCCCGCCTTACCGCCACACGGAACTCCCTCCACAGGCCGCCACTGCTACTCTATACCTTTACTTCTACCTCTTTCTCTACCTCACCTGCCTCTCATTGTATTGCTCAGCCCTATTTACGTATCCCCATATTTTGTCTGTTTCTTTTTAACTTAGCCTTACCTTTATGTCTGCCTTGCTGTTCTAGCGGTACAAAAGGGGGTGGTGATGGACGGAGCATCTGAATCAATCAAACACTCACACCCAGTCAAAAGATCTGAGTTTAATCCATCACCGTTCTTTAGCCCACTCTGCCACCCCAGTTCAGACATGGCTATCTGCAAATCAGTCTGACCCTGTGCCTCATGGGAACAGTCCAGCCCGAACTGCCAAGCCATGTCTTCCCTGGACCGGAAACAAGCTTCCGAGGACCGGTTTCTGGCATTCCAGCCGTCTTCAACCCGGCTTGTTTGAATCCAGTGGCAAAGTGAGCAAGGGACTCACGTCTGAGCATACCCTGCCACACTTATGGCGGCCAAAAGCGGTACAAAAGGGGGTGGTGATGGACGGAGCATCTGAATCAATCAAACACTCACACCCAGTCAAAAGATCTGGGTTTAATCCATCACCGTTCTTTAGCCCACTCTGCCACCCCAGTTCAGACATGGCTATATGCAAATCAGTCTGACCCTATGCCTCATGGGAACAGTCCAGCCCGAACTGCCAAGCCATGTCTTCCCTTGAGTGGAAACAAGCTTCCGAGGACCGGTTTCTGGCATTCCAGCCGTCTTCAGCCCGGCTTGCTTGAATCCAGTGGCAAAGTGAGCAAGGGACCCACGTTGGAGCATACCCTGCCACACTTATGGCAGCCAAAAGCGGTACAAAAGGGGGTGGTGATGGACGGAGCATCTGAATCAATCAAACACTCACACCCAGTCAAAATATCTGGGTGTAATCCATCACCGTTCTTTGGCTGAAGACGGCTGGAATGCCAGAAACCGGTCCTCGGAAGCTTGTTTCCGGTCCAGGGAGGACATGGCTTGGCAGTTCGGGCTGGACTGTTCCCATGAGGCATAGGGTCAGACTGATTTGCATATAGCCATGTCTGAATTGGGGTGGCAGAGTGGGCTAAAGAACAGTGATGGATTAAACCCAGATCATTTGACTGGGTGTGAGTGTTTGATTGATTCAGATGCTCTGTCCATCACCACCCTCTTTTGTACCACTTTTGGCCACCATACGTGTGGCAGGGTATGCTCAGAAGTGAGTCCCTTGCTCACTTTGTCACTGGATTCAAGCAAGCCGGGCTGAAGATGGCTGGAATGCCAGAAACCGGTCCTCGGAAACTTGTTTCCAGTCCAGGGAAGACATGGCTTGGCAGTTCGTGCTGGACTGTTCCCATGAGGCACAGGGTCAGACTGATTTGCATATAGCCATGTCTGAACTGGGGTGGCAGAGTGGGCTAAAGAACAGTGATGGATTAAACCCAGATCTTTTGACTGGGTGTGAGTGTTTGATTGATTCAGATGCTCTGTCCATCACCACCCCCTTTTGGCCTCCATAAGTGTGGCAGGGTAAGCTCAGACGTGAGTCCCTTGCTCACTTTGCAACTGGATTCAAGCAAGCCGGGCTGAAGACGGCTGGAATGCCAGAAACCAGTCCTCGGAAGCTTGTTTCCGGTCCAGGGAAGACATTGCTTGGCAGTTCGGGCTGGACTGGTCCCATGAGGCACAGGGTCAGACTGATTTGCATATAGCCATGTCTGAACTGGGGTGGCAGAGTGGGCTAAAGAACAGTGATGGATTAAACCCAGATCTTTTGACTGGGTGTGAGTGTTTGATTGATTCAGATGCTCTGTCCATCACCACCCCCTTTTGTACCGCTTTTGGCCGCCATAAGTGTGGCAGGGTATGCTCAGACGTGAGTCCCTTGCTCACTTTGCCACTGGATTTAAGCAAGCCGGGCTGAAGACGGCTGGAATGCCAGAAACTGGTCCTCGGAAGCTTGTTTCCGGTTCAGGGAAGACATGGCTTGGCAGTTCGGGCTGGACTGTTCCCATGAGGCACAGGGTCAGACTGATTTGCATATAGCCATGTCTGAACTGGGGTGGCAGAGTGGGCTAAAGAACAGTGATGGATTAAACCCAGATCTTTTGACTGGGTGTGAGTGTTTGATTGATTCAGATGCTCTATCCATCACCACCCCCTTTTGTACCGCTTTTGGCCACCATAAGTGTGGCAGGGTATGCTCAGACGTGAGTCCCTTGCTCACTTTGCCACTGGATTCAAGCAAGCCGGGCTGAAGACGGCTGGAATGCCAGAAACCGGTCCTCGGAAGCTTGTTTCCGGTCCAGGGAAGACATGGCTTGGCAGTTCGGGCTGGACTGTTCCCATGAGGCACAGGGTCAGACTGATTTGCATATAGCTATGTCTGAACTGGGGTGGCAGAGTGGGCTAAAGAACAGTGATGGATTAAACCCGGATCTTTTGACTGGGTGTGAGTGTTTGATTGATTCAGATGCTCTGTCCATCACCACCCCCTTTTGTACCGCTTTTGGCCGCCATAAGTGTGGCAGGGTATGCTCAGACGTGAGTGCCTTGCTCACTTTGCCACTGGATTTAAGCAAGCCGGGCTGATGATGGCTGGAATGCCAGAAACCGGTCCTGGGAAGCTTGTTTCCGGTCCAGGGAAGACATGGCTTGGCAGTTCGGGCTGGACTGGTCCCATGAGGCACAGGGTCAGACTGATTTGCATATAGCCATGTCTGAACTGGGGTGGCAGAGTGGGCTAAAGAACAGTGATGGATTAAACCCAGATCTTTTGACTGGGTGTGAGTGTTTGATTGATTCAGATGCTCTGTCCATCACCACCCCCTTTTGTACCGCTTGCTGTTCTAGCTGTCACATCTCTCTGCTGCAAGTTTCTCTACTGCATCTCTCCCTCTACCTCTCTGTCGCTGTTTCCATCTCACTGTACCACACCAATCACTACATTCCTGAACTTCTCTCTGCCTCACTTCTCTAGATCTTACTCTCTGGGACTACCTCTGTCAGCTATCAATACTTCCCTCTACATCTCTTTCTCTGCCTCACCTATTTTTCTGCCCCATGTCGCACTCCTCTACCTCACCACTCACTTTACCTCTCTATACTACATGTCAGTGTTCTCACCACCCTGTCACTGTAGCTTTACGCTCTCTACTTCACAGTCTGTCTACATTACGTCTCTTTCAAAAACACTTCTCTTCCCCACATCACTATAGTCTCTCACGACGTCACTTCACTGTCTCTCTCTGTGCTTACTTCTAGATCTCTACTTCTCTTTCCCTTCTCTTTATCACATCTCTCTGTACCTCATCCCTCTATCTGAACCACCCCTCCATGTCTTTCTCCGTCTACTTCACCACTGTCTCAATTGCAACTCTCTTTACCTTACCACTCTCTCTCCCTATCAATACCTCACCTGCCTATCTCTCTCTTGTCCCTCTCTCTACCTCACTATTGTGTACTACACTTCTCCCTCTTCCCCACACTTCATTACCTCATTTCTCTTTAACCCCTCTCTTTCAAAACCTCACCGCTCAGTTTACCTTACAATTCATTTGCTACCTCACAATTCTCTCTGTAGCTTACCTGTCTCCGTGCTTCGCTAGCCTCTCTACCTCATCACTCGCTCTTCATTCCCTCTTTTGCTGAACCATTCTCTTCACCTCGCAGTTGTTCTTCTGTTCCAAACGTTTCTTTTACTCTTGAAAGTTGGAAGTCTCTGTCTTGTCAGTGGAGGGGCGAGGAAGTGGAAGAGAACTTGGGAGGAAATTATTCGATTTCACCAAACGGAATGATGAACATCTTAGAAGTGCTGCTTAGGTTTTTCATGTTGCAGCAAGAGTGCCAGTTCTAAGGGAGGATTTATTTGTTATCACAAATATCTGGTGGTGAAAGTTAAAATTTAAAGTGCTATGTGCATATGTCTTTAATATGCACTCATCAACTCACTCTTACCATTTTTTACCTACAACGGGATCAACAGGCTGGTTAGACACTGAATTCTGCTCCAAATGTTTTTGTAGGACAAAGAAAAGGAGATCCAATTGCAATAAAATGGCTTTACCAAAGCTTATCCAAGCATTCTTTCGGTGCTATCTGCCTGGTGGACCACGGCTAGGAAGTTTTTGTGTGCCTCATTTATTAATTTTAACATGCAGTTTCATATTTTTAGCAGCAGACCTTGACTGCTTTCAAATGGTTGGCTACAGCGTGCGCGAATCAGTTGTGTCTCCAGGCATTGCGGAGTGCTACACACCGCGCTGCTGACAATTCCAGCCAGGACACACTGGCGTCTTGAGATATGGGCACCTTCAGAGAGCATTAGCATTTGTGTTTACTTTGCCTAGATAGGAGTAGAGCTGGAAGTCATATGCAGACTAGGCAGCTAGCAGGCAGTGGCCTGTGGTGCCCAGCATGGCTGTAGTCTTCAGTAACGTTAGGGGGTTGTTGTCTGTTCTCACAGTAAGATGATACCATACAAGAAGTCATGGAATTTCTTGAAGACAGACAATTCGAGAGCAGTGTACCGATGTTTATGGAAAGGATGGTTCCTTTCCAACCCTGAGAGGCTGCACCTGGCGTATGCCGCAGGCTTGGCCTTTTTCTTTTCTCCCGGGTTCAGACTAGCACCTAGATCCTCAAGTCTAACATCACCAGAAATGAGGTAGTATTGTCTAGGGACCATGAAGGCCAGGACATGGGCAAAGGACACCATGATGGTCAGAGTTCTAAAAACTTGCCCTCAGCTATGAGTCCAAGTGTTTCCAAAGGCTCATGGAAAGTTGTGAGTCCACCCGCCTCCGAAGGGCTCAGAGTCCTTGTAATAAGGTTGGTATGGTGGGTCATGGCTCAGTCTTTTTACTGTTACTAGGGTGGTGCATCCCTTTGTGAATTTGAATAGGAGTTGGCTGGTTGTGTCAGAGTTTGCTGAAAAGCAGCAGTATTAGGTGCAGAACCTCAGGAAGGGTTGCATGTCTTTCAATGTGTGCTAAAAGCTTTCACTTTCGTAGGGTATGTTACTAACTGTCACTCTAAGCTCATATGACTAACATAGTTGGCAATGGAATGGCAGAACTGACACCTGTCTTGGGACAGCTTCAGGTCCTGCTCCTCAGATGGTTAACCACTATCAGCAGCCATTTGTTTTACTCCGGTATCTTTCAAGATAAAATGACAGTAAGTAATGTCATGGAGTTTGTAACACATTAGTGTTCGGCATTTCTTTAATGTCATTAGTGTCAAGGGTGTGTGGTACCACTTCCTTTTTTTTATTATAATTTTTTATTTTTCTCTTTTTTTAAGCACAGCAGCATAACAAAGTAAATGTACAGAAATCATCTGAGATATATACATGATAACGGAAGGGAAACACAGAAATGATACCAAAACATCAAAAGAAAAGAAACAGAATTTCTACCTTTAAAGTTAGCATCCATATTGATCATACAGAAATGGGAAAGTCGCAACACCCCTCCCTTTGTGCCCACTCTTTGTGCCCCCCTTAATCTCCCATGCCGGATTTATGATTCTCATTAACAACAACACATGACAGGACCCATCCATTACCCCCCCTTCTGCTCCTTTAGCTCCACCAAATATACTTGAGCCTTAATGTCCCCAAAAACATTCAAACATTCCCCTTAACTATTACTTTAAGCCGTGCTGGATACAGTAAATAGGCCTCACAGCCCAGTCCCTGAAAAGGAGGAATCAACTGTCTTAGCCGCCATCTCCTTTCCACTGTGCCGTGACAAATGTCTGGGTGGGCAAAAAATGAAGTACCTTCAAATGCCCGTCAGGCATCTGGCCTTGCCTTATCCATAATTTCCTGCCTGAGAAGGTAGTTGCCAACGTTCACAGGGATCGCCCTAGGGCCATCAGCTTGAGCCGCTGCGTACCTTTCCTTTGGGTAAGAGGGAAACGATGTGCTCACTGCACCTCCTTCTCCCAATTCCTAGAAGCCAACTCAGGGAAGGCCCCCTTCAAAAGGGAGATGACAAAAGCCATAACATCCTGTCCTTCAATCCCTTCAGCCACCCGCAGCAGTCTGATGTTACTCCGCCTCTGGCGGTTCTCTAAATCCTCGAGCTTCCACTGGGCGTCCTCCACCGCCTTCTCTTGTGCCTCTTTAAATGTCTGCCACTTGCTGACATCGTCCTCTAATCTTCCGGTTCTCTCCTCCACCTGAGGAGCTCTGTTCACCATATATAGCTCATTCATCTTTCTGAGTGAGCCCTGTATTTTCTTTGTTGCCTGTTTTGCTCCCCATTATTAGTATATTTGGGGAAACCCAATAAACCCTTGTAGGCTTGGGCAGAATAGATGATTTAGGTAAAGAGTGTCGACCATGGATTTTGTTTTTAAACCAAGTACATATAATTTAAACAATATCACTTCTAGAGTTCATATATCAATTGAACCTGATTGTATCCATAGGATAAATAATGTATTACAATGTTGTTCAAAATAGTACATTCAATGAAATGCAAAAAAGAGGAGAAAAAGATGAAGCACACAGCAAACTGTTTATATATGCAAAAGATTTGTATTTGAAAAAAACATGGGGATATATAGAAATTAATCAAGTATAAAAAGTTATGAAAAGCTGTACGTATAAATTCACAGGTCAATTCACAACATCTCATCAACTCCGTTGATTAGAGAAGAAAATCCAATTCATAGATGTAAAAAAGGTTTCTTCCAATGCACAAATGCTGTGGAGATGATGTTTTGCTCCCCGGCTTCTCCCTGCATCTGTTTAAGCGTGGTATAAAGAAGATCCATTGAGGGAGTCAGTGGTGAGCTGCCCGGGTTGTTATGCCCCTCTTGCACAGTTATTGCACTGCCTTCCTGATATAACTGAGATGTAGCTGAGTTGTCCCATAGAAGCTTTCTAGCAGCATCCGTGTGGGGCGGTCTCCTTGTCGACTTAGATTTTGATTTGGAACTATTTTTATGGTGAACGGCCCTATGAACAGAGGGTGCTCCTTTCACTGACAAATTTTCCACTGAGTCTGAATCACCAGATAAGCTACCATCACTCGAGAGAGAAGAGTATGTATCATTGTTAAGGGAAAAAAGCAATCCCCTTCTGGTGAGCCTGTAATTGCTTTAGGATGGCTAGACCCCTGCTTCTGCTTCCCAATTGTCACCCCTGGAGTCACCTTCTCTATGGGGGGAGATTACTGCCTGGCTGCTAGGCTTAACTCTACCTGGATTGTTTTTATCCCCCTTAGCCTTAGCCTTCCAAACAACGTCCAACTCAGGGCCCAAGGCATTTTCAATCATACTATTCGTACTTTCCAAATCATTAAGTCCAACGCCTCCTACCTCCTCCTCGAGACTCTGTGTGCCCTGTGCTCGAAGCCTGCCTGGCTCATTGGTGTTCTCTCTGCTCGGCTCCCCATATCTATCCGGAGGCCCAGCTTGAGACTGCAACACTGTATCTGTGCGCAACAGGGCTTCAGGTTTCACGGCGTTCTCGGCTGGAGAAACTCGCAGGGGCACCGCCAGGATCGTGGAAAAGTACTCTATCAAGGTGAGCTGTCATAGATTGTTTTCGCTAGGTTTGTTGCCACCGTCCTGCCCAGTCTTGCTAAATTTCCGAATTGCGCAGCCAGTATTAATGCCGTTAGCGCCACCATTGAGAGCGCAGCTGCCATTGTCGCTACGAGTATCCTGGGCCTTATCCGGCTTCTTAGAGACCACTCTGCGAGATTGCCTGGTACCTCGCACAGGCATATAGCCCCAGTAACCGATGCTGCTGCATCCTTCTGTGCATCCATAACATCCTTAGGCTCCTTCTGTTGTTTGGCCGCTCTTGGCGCCATTCTGTGATCCGCACTCCTCCAGGGATAGAATGACCTCAGTGCTCGGCCAAACCTGCGGGCTACATATACCACCGGTGGCGTCACCTCCCGAGCCCAGTACTGCAGCAGTTTGTGCTCCACTACACAGCCAGGCAGTCGTTTCAGGAGAAAAGCGGTAACCAGCATCCTTACATCCTCGCCTACATCAAAGGAGGGGGAGAGAGTACTGCTACTTCTTGCTACAGCCGGTCAGCGGCCATCTTGCCTCTGCCTAAATCAACCTCGTGTTGCTACTGTTATCCAATTTAATAGTACTCCATTCACCTCACTAGGATGGAAGGCTGAGATGGTTTTGCTAAGATGCAAATTCGTGATCCACAGGTCACAGGAATGTCAATAGTGAATAATACATTTACTTAGCCATCTTGCCAGATAATTATGTCAAAGAGGTACACAAGGACATTGATAAGATTTGCTAATCCTACTGTTTTGACCAGGAGCTTTTAGGATGTTACAGAGACTTTTGAAGGCTCCCAGTGCAGCTACACAAACTCTTGTTGTGGAGTTCCTGTAAATCTATATAGGATCTGAGCGTTTAGACAACTTAAACTGTGGGACTGGTGTCCAGACTGATTCTAGACACCCCCACCAGATATGTTTGCCTGTATACCAGCTAACTCACAGTGCCACTACAAACTCCTCTCACCAAGTAGAGAATATTTTCTTGCACCTATTGAACATGAGCTCAATTTGTAAACAATGGGGACGTTTTTAATAAGCAATTATTGAACCAGTGTCATTCAAGTGTAAAATGTGTGTGCTGCTACAACCATAAGACAGAAACAGATATAAACGATTTTAAGCACCAACAGAGTAAA
Organism: Lissotriton vulgaris; assembly: GCF_964263255.1. Classification (NCBI taxonomy): domain Eukaryota; kingdom Metazoa; phylum Chordata; class Amphibia; order Caudata; family Salamandridae; genus Lissotriton; species Lissotriton vulgaris. Next base: position 732,241,095 of record NC_141691.1, on the reverse strand, counting down.
TGGATGGTAGATTTCTATCATAGTGCTAAAACAAAAGATATATGGAGGTATATAGATGCATGACAATAATAATGCATACTCATTCGATGCTAACTGTAACTGGGTGTACCTAGCATGTATGTAGGTGAATCCCCCTAGGATGAAACCAACCCCATCACCTGGTGTGGAGTCTTGAGATGGACTCCACACGAGGGATGTCATACCACTGTGTGCTGGATTGTCTGCGTGCAGGAACCTCAGCGTCTCACTCAGTGTGTCAGCATGGAAGCCTTTTCTCCTCTGCCTTCCCCAGCAAATATATGGGGCAAGTTTACAAGCCCCTTGCGCCACTTTTGCAGCACTTTTAACATGGGAAAAGAGACGCAAAAGTGGCGCAAGGGGCTTGTAAATCTTCCCCATGTTGTTTATATACCCAAAAGGTATGCTCAGGAGTTCTACCTCGCTGTGTCATATAGGCCGAGGATGAAGAAAGGGAGGACTATTATACATAGTTATTATGCAGAAGATGGTAATCCTGCTGTGATTCTGAGAATCCTCATGCATAATAAATGAGGCTAGTTTTCGGGGGAATCCACAGAAGATTTATGCAGCACCTAACTAGGTTAAAGTGCAATACCAAAGCCGTTAGTACAACAGCAGGGAAAATGTAGGTGAAAGGTTAGGTGACTACCCATGCTTTTATCAGGGTACATTACAAATCATAACACTCTCAGACGCCCAGAAGACAGCTGAAGAGTTTTGTCGTTTTTGCTTCTCATTTGGAATCTGTCATTACTCAAATCAAGTGCAGTGATCTAATAACCTCCAGCATGACTCGCAAGTCCATCATCTACTCAAGGCACTGCACCCTTGTCTAGATCCACAAGTTTATAGTGATTAAGTCTATGCACATTTCTACCTTATGTTTCATTGTGCCCACCCCAGTCAGAAAGGTGTAGACATATCTAATGATCCCTGCTGTTTTAAGACCACTGAGATATCTCCTCACTCACTCCATATTTGGGGCTACGAGTACCTGGACTTGACACTGAAGCGGATGGTATTTTTCAGATGGATGTTGTTTGACCATTTGAGCACCTTCCACCCTCAGAGTGACAAGATGCTTGTCCACTGAGTCAGTTTATGCTGCCTGTTCTGGTTGGTAGGTTGTAGCACTGGTAGGTGTCCAAGTGTTCGTTACAACTGTTTGACCTTAGGCACGTCGCTTACAGAAATAAAGTCTTGGACATTGTAGCCAGCTTTGTGAGGCTCTTAGTGATATTAGTGCTTGTTCCCCACTTCTACCTGCCTTAGGTTCACAGACTTGTGGCCCATCTTCTCCACATTTGAAGCAATTAAATGCCTCACCAGCCTACTTGGGCAAACTTCGCCGATAAAATCCTCCTCTTCACCACAAGCACCATGCATTTCTTGGCATTCTTTGCAGTAATTAACGGATTCCCTATATTGTCGGTCTCAATTTCTAAGAAATACACAATCTGATTAACGCCTTCGCTGCGGGGCTAATTCCTCCGCGGCGCTGGGGGCAGGGTGGGTGCGTGCAGCGCCATGGTGCTCGTGACGAGCTTAGCTTATCAGGGTGCACGGTGGCGCTGTGTGGAAAGCTCAGCACAGCGGGGGAATTAGCCCCGCGTATGAGCGCTGCGCGTGTCATGAGCACAGCGCAACCGTGCTTCATGACGAGCTGAGCTCGTCATGAGCACGGAAGGTGCTAAAAGGCAAAGACAAGATCTCTTGTGTGAGCGATTGAATGGAGGCATTTTCTATTCTTGTTTGCCAAAGAAGACAGCTTGCCAAATTGACAAAATGTATGTGTGCTGGTAAAATGTGCGCCCATTTCTCAGTAGCAAGAAGGATCGGGTTCCTTGTTTAGACAGTAGACCGGAATCATCTCTTTATCTCACAACCTCACATGATTATCAAGGGAGACTGAGTAATTCATGTTGACAGAACATGAAACACTCATGCAGGTATCACGCAGCTCAAAATCTGGAGAATAGCTTTGACAATATATATTGCGAGTAGGTAGTTATAGTTAGGACCATGAAAGTCCATATAGGAAAAGCATTTTTTGACTTGCCTATAACTTTGCTGTCATTTGACCATTCTTGATGAAATATTCACAAAAAAGTGTCACGGTGGGTTCTACTGTCATAGAAAGTTTGGAGTTGATCCGTGCAGTGAGGTCCGAGAATTTGGGCACGAAATAAGGTTGCGTTTGTAATGTTAATTCCCATAGGAACCTTTAACCACACCTACAGCCTGAACCGCTGAACAGACTTACACCAAATTTGGCAGGTAGGAGGATGTCGGTTCCAGGAAGTGCCTTATGCTTATTTGGTGTGAATCCGTCCAGTCGTTGTTGAGGATTGTAAGTTTAAAATTAGATATCTCGGAGGAGGAGCTTCGCGGCGCCAAAGATGGCCGCTTGAGCTCAGGGCTCCCGTGCACCCCGCCACCCCGATATCTATCCTGTCTGAGATCCTGAGAATATATGACGGGGAACTGTTGCTGAGCACATGAGGACACAACTGCTGTTTTCGGTTTTCCTGGAGACCCCCGGGAGCCTGAGAAACATCGTCTGAAAACTTTACGGCCTTCAGAATCGGGGCCCGGGACCTGGAGTTGTGGGCGGTCCGGGCGCTAGTGCAACAACAGCGGGGTCTGCCACCGGAAGTCGCCGGTCCGCGACTCCATCTACCGGACTTGTTTGCGCTTCCCTTGCCAGTGGAGTGGGACATGCCCGTTCATTAGCATCGACTATCACCCCTCCTGGTTTGATCGTACACCTCGTGCCTTGACCTGAGATGCCTCGCTCGGACCACGAGCGTCTGCAGTGGAGTGAAGTGACGGAGATCGGGTTGTGGCCGAAGCTTGAGCCATTGCCACTGGCATTGGAGTACTGGCACATATCTGAGTAGCGCCCTTGTGGTCGACGTCCATCCCGAAATGGCGACTAAACCGGACCTCGATAAACAACAATCGAAGAACACCAGAGGTTCCCGAACTGTCCAGGCCAATAAGATGGACCGTTATGCGCAGCCAAGGAGCTCCCCCACCACCCTCGGGAGGTCGCAGGACGGTGGAAGGGAGTCATCCGGTCAGGCTATGGAACCAACACTCTCCGACCTAATGGCGACTATACGAGGGGTCGACACCTCTTTGGGTAAACGTATGGAGTCACTGGATCACAAACTAGATACCGTGACCATCGAGGTCAACCTCATCAGAACTGATCTCACTAAGACCAGAGAGAAGGTCAAATCGCTCGATATCAAGACAGCGAGCTTGACTGATGATGTGGCCGAGATGGCGGCTCGCAAGCTGGATGATTATGAAGGACGGGCCCGACGGAACAACTTGCGAGTAATTGGGATACCGGAGAAAGCCGAGGGGCAGGTCCCGGACTTGTTTATGGAGGACCTAATCATGAATCACTTGAAGCCGAAGGGACTCAGCAACTTCTTCACGGTGGAGCGGGCCCACAGGATCCCCGGAGGTAGACCACGACCGGGGGCTCCACCTCGGCCTATGATCGTCAGGGTTCTAAACTTCAGAGACAAAGACGCTATCCTGCAGACGTCGAGAACCGACGGACCCCTTAAGTTTGAGAACTCAACCGTGAATTTCTTTCCCGATTTCACGCAAATGGTGCAGAGGCAGAGACAGAGTTTTGGGGGGGGGGTCAAGCGGAAACTTCGAGACTTGGACATTAAATATGCCATGTTGTATCTGGCCAAGCTACGAGTCGAGTTAGACGAGAAGGTTTGGTTCTTTGACAATCCCGAGATAGCATCTGACTGGGTTAAGAGCTTTGCCCGCAAGACCCCTCGGGATCAGGACGGTGGAGCAGAAGAAGCTCCGTGATGGTTCCGGGTGATACAGAACTTTATTCGGACATGGAGTTAGTGGCGGGGCGGGAAAGGCTTTCAGTTCACTCCCATTGTTATAGTTGCATATCCTATGGATGGCCTCAGATTTAAGGGTAGGTGGGGAAGTGGGGCACCGTTATCCTCCTCCGATCTATTTTTAGATAGTTCTTAGTTTCATTATAGGGCGACAGGCACACTGCGAGTTGGGGGGCGGTAGCCAAATCCAGGGGTGCAGGGTTGGGGGAGGGAGGATGGGTGTATGTAGAGTTTGTATTTGTGTTTGTTCAGGAGTTATTTTTTGCTCAGGTGGAACCGTAGTTTGGCTATTTGCTGTACAAGGGTACGGGGGACGTGAGTTCGGGGTATCGGGGATCAAGGTGCTAAGCTGGAACGTTAACGGGTTGGGTGATAAAATCTAGAGGGGGATGGTCAGTCAGTTAATCCAAAGGAACTCCCCAGACGTAGTTTTGCTCCAAGAGACACATTTAGTGGGGAACAAATGTAAGGCCATGCATAGAGGAGGTTACAAACTAGTGGTACATGCTGGCTACACAACTGGTTCTAGGGGTGTTGGGATACTGTTCAAAAACTCCTTCCCCTTCTCTGTGCAAGCAACCTGGATCAGAGAGGTCGATATGCTGGAGTGTCGGGACTTGTTGGGTGCCATACAGTCACATTTTTATCGATTTATGTACCCCCTGCTCTTCAGGCTGAGACGTTCCGGAATTTGGGGGCCATTTTCCTTACCCTACCTCTTAGTCATCTGGTGTTGGGAGGCGATTTTAATTCAGTGGTTGATGGTGTGATAGATTGGGCCCCCCGCGGGTGCTACCACAGGCGCAGAGATGGTTGTCTGACTTTATAAGCACATTGGGACTGATTGATTGCTGGCATGTCCGTAATCCTAACACGACACACTACACTCATGTTTCGGCTGCACACGGCACTCTCTCACGCTTAGACTACGTCCTTCTCCCAGCAGTGATGGTACTGTATGTGTCAGAGGTCAGACATTTAGGGAGGGGTGTCTCTGATCACTCCCCGCTCTGGTTGTGTTTTGCGCTGGAGCTTCCGGCTGTGGGCAGGATAGCTCCTATAGGAGCATGGCGGCTGAAAGACCCGGTCATTGCTAAAGAGGTGAGACGCATGACTGATCGGTATTTCTCTGAGAATTTCGGCTCTTTTGATTCTCCCAGCTAGCTATGGGAAGCTTTCAAGACAGTGGCTAGAGGGGAGGTGTTATCCATTGTCTCTAAGAAGAAGAAAGAAGGGTTGGCTCTGCTGCTCCGGAAGGAGGAGGAGGTCCTATCCCAGGAGAGGCGGGTGGCTGAGTCTCCATCGGAGGCAGGCCTCCACCTCTTGAGACTCCGTATGGAGGAATATAGGAATCATGCCAGGGAGGGGGCCTTAGCACACCACAATGCAACATAGAGTCGCGTGTATGAGCATGGAGACAAAGCGGGCAAGCTCATTGCCTGGCTTGAGCGGGGAGAACGTCCATCCCGACTAGTGCCTGAATTAGAGAGTCTGTCCTCGGGTAGACTTACGAACCCACAGACTGTGGCAGATGAATTCGCGAAATACTTTCGAGAGGTCTATACTGCGGGAGATAGATTCACTGAAGCCGATAATGAGGAAATGATCAGAGATATAATTATGCCAAGTTTACCCGAAGAAGACCGTGATTATCTTGACTCGGCGTTCACGGATGACGAAGTCGCACAGGCTATCCGTCAGGTTAAGTCCGGCAAAGCCACTGGTCCAAACGGCATTCCGGTTGAACTAAATAAACTCAGTGCTAACAAACTGGCTCCCTATCTGAGGGCCATGTTGAGCTAATGAAAATGCTTCGCAAAGTTCTCCCTTTGCTTCCATTCCAGGCGAGGAGGGTCATGGTTCATGCCCTCATACTCTCCCACCTGGATAATGGAAATGCCCTATACATAGGAGCCCCGACAGCAGTGACCAACAGGCTTCAAGTCACGCAAAACTGCGCTGCTCGACTACTCTACAACATTCCCCGCTGGCAGTCAGCCAAGAAAGCTTTAAAAGAACTTCACTGGCTCCCAGTAGCTGCCAGAGCACAGTTTAAGGCCATGTGCATTCTGCACAAATCCTTCCACCGCACAGGCCCTGCTATCCTGTTTCCTTTAGTGGTGCCTTATGTCCCATCCAGAGCCCTTCGCTCTAGCTCACTGCATCTAGCAACCACGACTAAAATTAACAAAGCCCGATGGGGCGGTCGCTCCTTTTCCCACACCGCTGCCAAGCTTTGGAACTCTCTCCCTCTATCCCTTCGAGAGATCAATAACCGGATGTCCTTCAGAAAGGCTCTGAAAACCCACCTGTTCGCAAAAGCGTGTTGATTCACCCTAAAGCCCGCCACAGTAATTCAGTCAAAAGTGCTGCGAGGCCTCCGGGTAGTTACGCGCTATATAAGTGCAATTTTTCATTTCATTTCATTTCTATGTTCACCGACAGTAGAGACAGGGGTATACTCCCATACGACAAACGGGTGGCCAATATTTTGCTTATTCACAAACCTGGCAAACCTGCGGAAGCATGCTCTTCTTACAGACCCATTTCTCTCCTAAATGCTGAACCCAAGATCCTGGCCAAGTAATTGGCCACCAGGCTGGTGAAAGTGATCTCCTCACTGATGCACCCGACCAGTCAGGGTTCATGCCGCGGCGCAGCACTGCGCTTAATCTGCGCAGACTCCATAGCATATTGGGGTCTGCCGGCCATCTGCAGGAGCAGGCGATCATGGTCTCCCTAGACGCTTCTATGGCTTTCGATAGAGTGGAGTCGCCCTACCTATTTGCGGTGTTGGCAAAGATGGGATTTTGAACTTCATAGATTGGGTGCGGCTGCTTTATGCATCCCCCCTGGCTAGAGTGGTGGTCAATAACTGCAAGTCGGAGGACTTTGCCCTGGGTAGGGGTACCAGACAGGGGTGTCCATTGTCCCCTCTGCTTTTCGCACTAGCCATGGAACCATTGGCGGCTTGGGTGAGATGGGACCCATCGATACGGGGCATAAGGTGGACACCTGAGTGGGAAGACAAAATCTCCCTCTATGCGGACGATGTCCTGCTTTACCTCACGAAACCTAGGACCTCTCTCCGATATTTCCTAGATCTGCTTGAGTTCTTTGGGAGGTACTCAGGACTGGTGATTAACTTGGACAAGTCAGTGATATTTACATTAGCCGGTGGCCAACCTGATCTTCCGCGGTCCTGTCCCATTAGAGTAGAGGCAGAGGGCTTTAAATATCTACGGATTTTTGTCACACTTGATCCAAAGCTACGCATTATCCTTGGTCGGTAGGGCCACTCTCTTCAAGATGATGGCCTTGCCGAGATTCCTTTGCGCCTTGCAAAACTCGATTGACTCGTGCCCGCTTCCTATTTCAAGGGAATTGAGTCACTGCAGAGGCACCTCCTGTGGGATGGTGGAGCCCGCATAGCCTTTAACAAACTGACCTTGGCATGGTACGATGGTGGCATCGGTCTCCCTGATCTGTGTAAATATTATTGGGCCTCACATCTGGCCGCCATCAATCATATTGTGTACGGCGTGCCGGGTGATCCCGGTTACGCCATGGATCGGAACCTTTCCCCCGGTGGGGAGATTGGAAGGGAACTGTATGCGAGGATGGGCAAATATCCATTGATCGGCCCGACCGCTCATGTGGTGAGGGTCTGGCATGTGGCCACTAGGAGTCTCGGATGGGCTGGGAGGCTCAGGCTTTCCACCGCTTTGTTTAATTCGGAGAAGCTGGGGAGCTTGTGGAAGTCGAAAGGGTTCGATAAATGGGACCTTCTTGGCATCTCCCAGATCAAAGACGTTTGGGGAAAGACTCCATATTGCCGTTCGAGACCTTGGAGGCCCGGTATAGTCTGCATCAGCACAAGAACTTCCGGTACCTGAAGTTAGACACGCCTTGGTTACGCATGTCCGAAAGGGTACTGAACTCCCTGAGGCTTCCCCCTTGAGGACCGGGTTCTAGACGGTCACCTGCCTGAGAAGACCATATCCCTCATCTAGCGGAAGCTGATTAATAATATTGGGGACCCCCTCGTGAAGCTTAGGGCGCAGTGGACTGCAGACGGGTTGGAACTTGATGATGAGGACTAGACTGAAGCTGTGTCCTCTCCAAAAGTCGTGGCGATACAAATTAGATTACGCCTTGTTCAGCTGAAAATACTGCATAGGGCTTATGTGACAGGCCCACGTCTGGTGCGAATGGGTCGGGCTGAGAGTGGAGAGTGCAGAAGAGAGTGCGGCAAGGAGGGTACCTTGATGCACATCATTTGGAATTGCTTTTATGTGCAATCCTACTGGAGGGCTGTACACGAGGAAATGAGGGCGGTACTGGGACTGGAGGTGGGCCTTGAGGCACGGAGATGTTTGCTGAACGTGTGGGAACCGACAGACCTTAATGAATGTCAGAAGCAGTGGGTCACGCTAGGGTGTATGGTAGCCAAACGTAACATCGCACAGTTGTGGGGGGCACGTCAGCCGCCCCAGATTGGGAAGTGGGCGGATGATCTTGATTGGTGCATGTTTAGAGAACGAGCGGTGTACATGGCTAGGGGCTGCCCGCGTAAATGGGGGAAGATATGGAGTGCGTGGAATGCTCATCGCGGAGATATTTGCGAGGCACCTACGCCGAGTCTAGATTTGGACGCTCTGGGTCCCCTTGATCCCCAACAATTATTGTAATGTTAATACTCCTTTACCAAATGGACCAAATGTATGTAATTATTGCTGGCTTCCACCTGAGTGTTATCTTTGTTTGTTTTCTTTTTGGTTATCAATAAAAAGAGTTAAAAAAAAAAATTAGATATCTCTGGCCGCGGATATTTTGCAGAGGTTTTGCAATGAATCACGAATGCTCGTGCCAATGAAATGCTCTCATTGGCTAGACATAACCTGCACAGAAAGCCCACATAACGGGTCAGGGTGGAGATACTCTGACCCAATGGTTGTGAAATGGGGGTGTTAGTGACACAAGTTATGTGTCCAAAATAGATTTTTTTAATTGTGCATGATATTCCAGACAACTCCAACATTGCCAATGTGGCCTTCCATGTATCATTGCGAGGACATCCCGACTGTCAACGTCGTCGCGAATATTGGTGGAATTACAAAAAAATGTATCAGCGAATCATTGCTTTAGCGATAAGGATATTCAGATAAATGTTTTTTATAGTTATTTAGATAGTGAGTTATCTACTGTGATGGTTAGAATTAATTATATAGTTATAATTTTTTTACGTGGTGGTGGCTATTGAATTCCTGCTTTTGGTTTCCGTTTTCTTAATGTGTCCGGGGGGATCGCGATTACTGACATCATTGTGATCTCTGGAGTCACAGCGAAAATATAAAACAGGTTTTACAGATGGTTTTTATAGAAACTATTTAGAAAAACATGACTAGTGTGTAGAACACTGCAGTATGTGTGTATATATGTGTTTTAGAATTCATAGAAAAGGCACAATCATCACGGATAACGATGTCATCGCGATGACCCGAATAACTGTGAAAACGGAAAATTGGTCTGAAAGATGGTTTTTAAAGAAACGTAGTACAAAAAGATGAGTTTAAGCTTGCTTTGAAAGAAGTATGTAGTCATATGTGTAGTGCAATGTTCAGTATGGATTTTTTTACATATTATTTTTGGATGTGTTAGTGGACATTAAATGTCTGCTTTTGTTTTATGTTTTAGCGACGTGTCCGTGGGAATCACGATTACCAATGCCATTACGGTCCCCGGAGTCACTGCGCAAGTAAAAATAGGTTTTAGAGATGGTTGTTCTAGAAATACACTAGAAAAACATGAGCTTGAAATGTACAGTAATAAACCCCTACTGTGTAAAATACTGTAATATGTGTGCATATAGGTGTTATCACTTTGTGGAAACTGCGTGATCTTCATGGTTAGCAACATCATCGCAACATCCCGAACAACGGCGAAAATGGAAAATAGGTCTGAAAGATGGTTTTTAAAGAAACTTAGTAGAAAAACATGAGTTTAAACGTGCTTTGAATGAAGTATGTATATAGTGATATGTGTAGGGCAATGTATGAATGAATTTTTTACATATTATTTTTGGATGTGTTGGTGATCATTGAATGTCTGCTTTTGTTTTCTGCTTCACGACGTGTCCACGGGGATTGCAACTATTGCAACGTTGTCATGAATATAAAAAATGTAAAGAAAAACAGCAACAATTATTAATTAACTAAAGAAAATACAAGCTTATAAAAATACCCCTTATAGAGCCATTTTAGATAGAAAATGCAATTTAAAAACCTTTAAAATTCAATAAAAAATCATAGGTTACATGTACGTTGTAGTTTGGAAATAAAATTTGAAAAAACTTATAGTGAGGATTAAACATTTAAAAAACCTTAGAAATCCACTGAAAAAGTCAAAGGTCACAGGGGCATTATATATAATATATGTATATATATATACATATTACCTACTGGCGATAGCCAGTCGGTATATATAGTTAGGACCTAGCTACCATAGGAAATCTGCAACATTCTATTGCGAATAACTTTGGCGCTGGTTGAGGAATTTGTGTGTAATTTTCCAAAATTTAGGCCAGCTCCGCTCCGCTCTTTCCCTGAAAGTTTCGGGGGGATTCGTGAAGTGGGGGGCGAGAAAAAAGGGGGTCCCAAAACGTGTTTTCCCCATGTTAATTTCCATAGGACGAATTGACAAGGCTACAGCCCGAACCGTTGAACGGAATTACACCAAACTTTGCAAAATTGTAGGGACTGGTACGCAGATGTGCCTTTGCTATATTTGGTGAAAATTGCTCAGTGGTTTTTTCGAAAATTAACTTCAAAAACACATATATATCTATAGGCGCGCTCCGAGCACTCACCGGTACGCGTACCGGGGAGCGCACCCTGCGCGCCACTGGAGTGCGCGAGCGGAAAAGTGATTGGCATCTCGGACCCATTCCAACTTCAATGACAAACTGCGATTTGTCATCAATTCACAGTGGCACCTCTTAAACATGGATAAAACCATGGAGAAATTTGAGAAACCTATTTTTGCGTTCCGCCGCAACAGGAATCTCAGAAATGTCCTGGTGAGGGCCTCTTTACCTGACATGCCCATGTCGAGTCAACGAAGCATCAAAGGAACTAATCCGATCACTGGGAGCCACAGATGTGGCGGATGCCATTCCTGTGACAATGTTATGACTGTGCCTGAACTGAGTTGGGGCAAGAAAAGAATTGTTCTGAAAGAAATGACGAATTGCCGGACGAGCAACGTCATTTACCTTATCCTTTGTCCTTGTTCCAAGGGCTATGTACGAGAAACAGGAAGGGAACTTAGGACTAGGTTGTCAGAGCACAAATCCTGTATCAGGAACCTGCGCCCCGGAGCCCCTTTAGTTGCACATTGGAAAGCTCTGAATCACACCTTGAAAGACCTCAGGTGGTTGATTCTTGAAAAGATACATCATCCCAAGGATGGCAACATTGATGCCATAAGAGCCAAAAGAGAAGTCTTTTGGATCTTTTATCTTGAGACGGCCGTCTCAGGTTTGAACGATTCCATTCCTTGGGAAAATGCTATCCATTGAATCTTCTAGAGGCCTTGTTCATGGCCTTTACGCTGCCTGGTATTCTACATACTAGCGTTGTATGTGCTTTTTTGATTTACTTCCAGGGGGTAGCCTCGGAGTTGGTCATTTTTCCTGGTTCCTTTTTCCTCTCCGCCTTTTGTCCAGATACCCTTGAGACGTTTTTTTTCTTTATCCCTTTCATGCCGCTTTTTTCATTTTTTCATTTTTGTGGTTTTTTCTCGTGTTGCACGTTTCTTTTGTTTATCTAGTATTCCTCTATTTCTATTATTGTTTTCCCGCAAGTCCTTCCTTTATTTTCACTTACTAAACCTTCCCCTACGACGTAGCCCGTCCTCGATTTCTGTGTGCTTTCAGGTGTTTTGAATTTCGGTGCTTCACCGTTCTATAAATATCTCCGCCCCGTCAACCCTTTCTTTACCGGCGGAATCCACCGCCGCAGGGAGAGGAAGGCTCGCAGCTACTTTGACGGCTCCTGAACCTTACGCGCCGGAAGGTTTTTTTTTTTTTTTTTTTAAACTTTATTGAAGGAAGGAATAGTGGATTATCAGTTACATACATTCCATTGGGCGATCCCCATATAGCATTTCAATTTAACATTTCTATATGTGACGAGCGATTTTCCGTAACATGAATTGCGTTGCCTGTATTGCTCAGGTACATTACATACATCATTTGTGAGTTACACCGTGCAGGATTGAGTTCCCTGATAACCCCTCCCTCCCGTGTCAGTGATGGCGAAGTCTTTTTTTTTTCATTGAACAGTGTGAACAAACTTCCCAACTTACCCCCTTAACCTTGTGTCATCGCAACCTTTTTTGTTTCACACCCACCCACGTGGTACAGCAGTCAGTGCCTCTCCACGCACTGCGGCGTGTGGCCGGGCCAGCGCCACTATAGTAGCATTGTCCTGTTTACAAGGCTGCATCCCGTGACCGTTCAGTTACTCGTCCTCCCCCTCCGAATCTGAGTCTTCCCCTTCCGGCAAGGGTTCACAGATGTCTCCTCTGTACTTGTTCCACGCCGCCCAGACTTTGTTCCATTTCCGGGGCGCTGCTCGGAGCACGTATACAGCTCTTTCCGTCACCATGAGAATGTCCATGTTTTTGGCCCACCTACTAGCGGTGGGTATTTCTGGCGCCCCCCACTTCTGCGCTATGTCCCGTTTAGCCACTGACATAGCCAACGATGCCCAAATCAGTTCGTACCTGCCCAGATCATTGGGGTCCCAGATGTTCAGAAGGCATTTACGTGGTTCCGGTAATATGGACAGTTTAAGGGCCTGGGAGATTGAGCGGAGTACCTGCCTCCAGAATTCACAAATGTGCGGGCATTCCCATAGGGTGTGTATCAGTGTCCCTTCTTCCCCGCATCCTCTCAAACAAAAGGGGTGTAGTGCCCTCCCAATTTTGTGCAGCAGCGGCCTGGTGTAGTAGACGCGGTGTAGGATTTTAAGTTGCACTAGCCTGAGCTTACTCGAGATCCCAACCTCCTTCGGGGAGGCCAGCGCTTCATTCCATTCGAATTCGTCAGTTCCACCTAGCTCCCTTTCCCATTTTTCTTTAAGTTTTAGTGTCGGGTCTCGGAGATTGTTTAGCAGTTTTTTATAGGTAAGGGAGGTGGCGCTCTGGAGCATGTATTCTGTCAGTAGCCTATCCTCCAGCGGGGAGGAATCCGGCAGGGTGGTGCCTGCAGGGATCGCTTGCAGTAATGCGTGTCTAACTTGGACATATCTAAACGTCTCTGTGGGTCCTAGACTGTATTGGTGTTGTAGGTGCGTGAATGGTAGCACTGAGTCAGTATCCCACAGGTCTCCTACTGTAGATATGCCTATGGAGTCCCATCGCTCAAACCCTTTACAGCCTCTCAGGTTTCCCAATGCCTTTGTGTCCCATAAGGGCGTCATTTTAGTGATCCGACCTGTCCAACCCAGACGGGCCTGTGCCATGTGCCACAATGTCGCCGTATGTTTGGTCGGGCCAACCAGTGTTTTTAGTTGTGATTTGTTATAGAGTACGGACAGCATACCTTCCGTCCCAAGTTGGGACCAGTCCGCCCGATAGGCCGGGTCGTTTCTTGGGGCGTGGATCCAGTAGTTTACAATTTTGAGCTGGGCTGCCCAGTAATATAGCTGGATGTTGGGGAGTGCTATGCCTCCTTCGTACCAGCTTTTCACTAGTTTGTCGTATGCTATACGCGCCGGGCCAGCATTCCATAGCAAGACCGTGACCAGCGCCACGATCTGTTTAAAGTATCGCGGTGGTACCAAATGCGGAGTATTTTCGAGGACATAGAGGAGTCGTGGGAGGGCCATCATCTTGTAGAGAGCCGCTCTGCCCAGTAGGGTCAGGGGCAGGGTTGCCCAATATTTAACATCGGCTCGCAGGCGATCTATGGGTGGCTTCAGGTTGTTGACAAAAAACTCCGCTTCCCCACGTGCTATGACAATTCCTAAGTATTTGAAAGAGGCCGATGTCGTCAGCAATGGACAGCTCGCCTGCAATGTCGGAGCCGGGCCCTTCAACGTGAATATTGTGGATTTCGACCAGTTGAGAGTGTATCCCGATGCGCGCCCATGCGTGTCACAAAGGTCAAGCAGGGCTGGGATGCCTGTGTCAGGTGCGGACATGTAGATAAGCATGTCGTCTGCATATAGCGAGACTTTGTCCTCCCATCCCTCCTCCCACGTGATGCCTGCGAACAGTGACGTGGTTCTGATCTGAATGGCTAGAGGCTCAAGCACCAGTGCAAAGAGCAGGGGGGACAGGGGGCAGCCCTGTCTAGTCCCCCTGCTCAGTGGGAAGCTTGGTGATATGTGGCCGTTGGCCACCACCTGTGCCACGGGTTTCGCATAAAGTAACCTTATCCATTGTATGAATTTCGGCCCAAACCCCATACGTTCCAGTACCACGAAGAGATACTCCCACTCCACCAGATCGAATGCCATTTTGGCGTCGAGAGAAAGAATCACCGCCTGCTCCGCAAGGAGGTGCGCCCTGGCTAGTACTCCATGGACCCTTCTAAGATTCATCGCAGTGCTCCGGTGGGGCATAAAGCCCGACTGGTCAGGGTGGATCAGGGTACTGAGGTGGGGTAGCATGCGGGTAGCCAGCAGTTTAGCCAGTATCTTGGCTTCGATGTTCAGCAGCGATATCGGGCGGTATGCGTTGCATTCTGTCGGGGGTTTCCCTGGTTTGGGTATCGTTACGATCGTGGCCGTGCGTTGATCTAGCGGTAGTTCTAGCTTGTCCCTGCTTTCCAAGAACATGGCCAGCAATGGGGTACTGAGGTCTGGAGCCATGGACTTGTACCACTCCACCGGTATCCCGTTAGGGCCCAGAGCTTTCCCGGACTGCAACGCCTGGATCGCCAGCTGGATTTCCTCTCCCGTTGGGTCCAGTTCTAGGGTGTCCCTATCTTCCTGAGTAATGCTGGGGATGGTAATGTCTGTGAGCGTTGCCGTTGCCATTTGTTTAGTGACTCTCCGTTCTGGTGTGTACACTGCCCGAAAGTGTCGTGCTAGTTCGCAAACTATTTCTTCTGGGTGTACTAGTGTTCGCCCCTCCTCTGTGTTGAGCCTCTGAATGCCTCTAGTCCCAGTCCCTCTCCTGTCCAGCCACGCAAGCATACGGCCCGCTTTGTCGCCTACGTCGTAAATTCTATGTCTAGTGTTCGCGATATAACCCTTTTCGGTCGTTTTGAGGTGCGCTAGGTGTTGTTGTTGCCTAAGCATGAGGGTGTGCGTCGTTGATGGGGATGGGTCCGACATATGTGCATGGTTGGCCACGTCGAGTGCCAGCTCCAGGTCTGTGAGGTCCTTTCGTGAGTCTCGTTTGTGTCCCGTAATTGCTGCAATGGCCGCTCCCCTGAGGACTGTTTTGTACGCCTCCCACAGGGTTGATGGTGATTCCACTGTGCCCGTGTTTTCAGCAAAGTACTGTGTGGTTACCAGTTGAAGCCTTTTTCGAATCTTGGGGATTTTCAGAAAGTTGGGGTAGATAGGGTAAATTCGGGCCTTTCGTGTACCCCCAGTGGTGAGTGTTAGGACAACCGGAGAATGATCTGAGATTCCCCTGGGTAGTGTGTCCACCCTGTCTACCATGTCCAGTCCCAGTCCCAGTGCCATGAAGTAGTCTATGCGAGAAAGGCTATTGTGTACCGCTGAATAATAGGTGTATGTAGTGGTCTCGGCGTTCAGTTGTCGCCAGAGATCCACAAGGCCCAGGGCGTCCGCAAAGTCCGACAGTGGTGCCGTACCGCGTGGCCGGGTTCTAGAGGGAAAGGTGTCCACTATCGGGTCCATGACTGCATTGAAGTCCCCCCCAACAATTGTTGCGCCATCAGGGAGATCAAGAAGGAATTTGCCCAGTGCCGGAAGGGCCACAGAGTGTAGGGCTGGGGGAATATATACTGATACCACATTTAGAGCTCTGCCCTCCCACTGCCCATGAACCGCGGCAAAGCGACCCTGGTCATCCTCCACCCGGCGTGTTACTATAAAGGGGGATGACTTTCTCATCAGTATGCCCGTTCCCCTGGAGCCAGATGTGAAGTCTGCATGCACAGCCATCGTGTAGCCTCTCCTGTCTAGGGCTTTGCAGGTGGCCCCTGTGAGGTGTGTTTCCTGTAGGAGTATTATATCTGGGTTTTGTCGTTTTATGGCCTGTAGGACCAAGCCTCTCTTAATTTTGTCCCCCAGGCCCCGGACATTCCATGTCAGTATGCGAAGTGGGGGAACCCTTCCGGCCGTGGAGGAGCCCTCGGCGGGCGTGGGATTAAGTGGCCTGGCCATTAAGGAGATGAGGGAGTGTTGCACACGACGTGTGCTGTGGCGTAGCCCATGTGCCGGTGTGTGTCGTGCTGTGTAGGAGACATACTGATGTCGAGGTAATAGCACATTGTAGGTGGTGAGCGATGACAACAAACAAAATTAAACATTTCAACTTGAAAACTTCAATCCCGTCCCCCCTCCCTGCTACCCTGCTCCACGGACAATTCCCCGCCCGCTTCCCCAACTGTGCAGAGTGCTTTCGCCCTCCCCCATACATCTTACTTGCTTGTGGGGTTGGTGAGTCCCCTTCGGGCACTGCCTGTGCCCACCCTACTCAGCTTTGTCCGAGCCACGGCATCCGCGGCCCATACAGTCTCGAAGGCAAAGTAGTACAGTGTCATACCGGAGCCGATTGCCCAGAGTCCAAGGGGTCCCTCTCAAGGTCTGATTCTATTTCCTCTTCGCCTCTCCGTAGCGGCCGCTGGGAAGACTGACTGGGCGGCGATTTCTCAGGACGATGTCGCGGTCGGTCACGCTGTGAGCGGTGTCTCTGTCCCGCAGGTCTCCAGCCCTCCAGCCATTCCTGCGCTACCTCTGGAGTGTCGAAGAACCAAGTCTTTCCCTCCGCCACTATCCGCAGTTTAGCAGGGAACATCATGGAGTACGGCAGTTCTCTGTCCCGTAGCGCCTTCTTAACCTCCGTGAAGGATTTGCGTCGTCTGGCCACTTCCGCTGTATAATCCGGGAAAAAGGCTAGGGTTGCATTTTGAATCTGCACTGGCGGTGAGTTCCTTGCTGCCTGTAAAATTGCGTCTCTATCTCGGAAGTTGAAGAGCCGGGCAAGTACTGGCCGTGGTGGTGCCCCCGTCTTGGGAGGGCCTCCCGGCACCCTATGCGCCCTCTCCACCGAGAAGAAGTGAGATAGGCCTTTGGGTTGGAGTTTGCTTTTGATGAGGTCTTCTATATAGAGGTCCATTGCCCCTTTCCCCTCCGTCTCTGGAAGCCCAAGGATACGTACGTTGTTGCGTCGTGAACGCCCTTCCTGGTCGTCCAGCTTGTCGTGTAGGAGCTTGGTCACTTTCTGCATCCTTTCCATGGCCACTTGGAGCTCTGAAGTGTCTTCCACCAGTGACTTAGTGACCACTTCCACCTGCGACACCCTCTCCGCCATTTTGTGAAAGTCAGCTCGCAGCAGGGAGACTTCCGAGGAGATGGCGCCCACCGTGGTTTTCACCTCCGAGAGTGTTTTCATGATGTCCTCCAGCGTTATTTTGGTAGTTTTCTCTGCTTCCTGGGCTTGTCCCGAGGATGGGCGCCCCGTGGTCTGTTGTTGACTCTGGTGGCCGTAGGCGAATTTGTCCAGTTTGGCCTGTGTAGACCCACTCCTGAGGCCTTTACCCGCCATAGTGTTAAGATTTGCGAGGTCGAGGCTTCGCCGTGCGTCGGAGTGCACCGTTAGAGTCGGGAACAGCAGTTCTGTCTGCTGACCGCTGAGCCTCAGTGGCCGTTTGCGTGGAAATTGCCTGTCGGTTCCGATTTGGTGCCCCTGGTGGTTTTCTCCATGGCTGGGGCGGTTACTGCGGCCTCACCCCACGTTTGCAGTGTCTCTCCGCCCTGCACGGCCACCACCGATGGTTTGGGGTCCGAGCTCTGTCAGCCGCCACCCCCACAGGCCGCCGGGTTACTGCCTCTGTGTTGGCGTCATTAGGTGTGTCCGGTAAACTGCAGACCCTCTCTGTGCTCCCGCGCAGGTGGCCGGAGCGGCGTCGTCCCCCCGGGGTACCGGCGTTCTGGACCGTAAGTCTGCAGCGGTAGCAGTGTCCGCTGTTACCTCCCAGGTGTGTGGGGGCCGCTGATGGCCGCCGAGGCGTTCCCGGCCCGCTAGGACTTCGTGGGGGGGGCGGGAGGTTTTTCCAGGATGAGGGCGCCGTTTCGCGCGGCCAGGGCACCAACCTGTGTGTCGCTGCAGTCCCGTTTGGTGGTGGCGGCAGTCCGCGCGCCTGCGGATGGTGTTTGCAGGAGTGTTAGGCTAGCTTGGGACCGCCTGGCTGGCGTCCGGGTGTGTTCACTCCTTCCGGCCGGCTCGGCCGCGCTTCCGCTGGGGCTCGGATGTCACGCGAGGCCGGTGTTGCTCTTCTGGCTACAGGCCCCCACTTGCCATTCGATTTAACTCGGGCTCCGGTGCTCCGATCTGTTCCAAAGTCGGACTGGTGACACCGCTGAAGTCCGGGACTCGAACGCCGCCGCTTCAGGTGCGCTAGTTAGCGGATTTTTGTGCCGGATAGATTAAAGGCTGCAGTGCCCTCGGGAGCTCTCACTTCAAGCGGCCGCCATGCTCGGCTGCTAGCCACGCCCCCCGGAAGGTTTTTTCAGGTACTTGGGACTCCCATTAACTCAGATTGTTATCTGCCCTCCACACTTGTGCCTGGGTTTCAGACCCCCTTTTGTATATCTCTTCCAGGCTTATCTCGTTACATTCCTCTGTGGAGTCGGACCCTAAGCATGGGGTTTTCAGAGCTGTTTCCCCGACCGTGAAGACTCTTGACAATCGATACTTAAGGTACTTCTGGGCTCCGTCATTAAAATTCTTTTTTGCACTACTTATGAGTTTTTTTAGCTCTAGTTAGTAACCCCTCTATATATTGCTTTCAGGTCCGTTATCTGTTTTACCTGGTCCCCCCCACTGGCATCTTTATCTGTTTGGAGCTTACTATTGGATACACCGGTCCTCGATAAGAGGTAGATATTCTTATAGTTCTGAGCATGTGTTTCCTTCCCCTGCATGCTTCGTGCGCTGCCAGCTGGGTATCCTGTTCCCAGTTCCCTGCCTGCACTGACTTATTGTTGGACACACCGGTCCTCGTTAAGAGGTTATATTTTTACAGTTCTGAGCATGCGTTTCCTTCCCCTGCATGCTTCGTGCGCTGCCAGCTGGGTATCCCGTTCCAAATTCCCTGTTTTCACTGACCGTTTTTTCCTTCAATACACTTATCTTTTTGAATGCCCTGCATTATGTTTTAATTTTTCTGTCAACCTTGTTTCTATTTTTTATATATACGGTTCTTTCTATGTATTTTCCAGACCTTGGCTGCACCTTTCCCCTTTACGACTTGCTGCATTTCTTCAGCTCCTCCCCTGGGGCATTCTTGGATCCTTTTCAAGGTACTTTAATATGTTTGGTCAACTTTTGACCGACTTTCCCGACATCCTGTCAGAATACTCACGGTCTTCCTTAGACTGTTTTTTCACGTATCCCTTGTTTCTCAAAATAAATTTTCTTTTATCCCTCTTTTATGTCTATCTTTTTTCAGCCCCTGAATTAACGACTTTTCAAATCCCTGCTGCTCAGTGAATGTTTACACCAGTGTGATCTCGCTGAGGCTTACTGCTGCAAATTATTAGAAACCTCCCCTTGGGCCCCTCTGCTGAGGGTCTTTCGGTAGGCTGCCATTTTCTTACCTGACTGTTTGTTGACCTATTGTTTTACCTCTTATGTGGTGGTTCTTTGAGCACTCTCTAATTCTTTTTATTTTCTTTTGACATTCATTGGTGATACTTTTCAATACACGATGAGCTTTCATTCTCTGTCTGCCTACGTGACCTAGATTTTGGGATATAAGGAGGATCTATTATTTCGGTATGTGTGTATGAGGTGGTTCGAATTCGTGTCTTCTGCTTACTCTGACCCAGGCCTTGCTTTTAATTGAACTGCATTTTTGAATGTGTCTTATATTGATTTTTTCTGCCCACAGAATTCCCTCTCACAGCCCTTGCTGTTACTAGGACTGCTTCCGAGGACCCTTCTGTCAGACGTCATTCTTTATGTCTGATAATTCGATCCCAAGTGCGCCCTGATGAAGGAAGCCTGTATTGGCACTTGTCCGAAACGCGCGTCGGCGCTTCTGTGTGTGGTGATATGTATGTGATTGTTTGTATGTGTAACTGGTTGTACAAGAGGTGTGTTTGAGTGAAGGAGTGAATGTACTTTGTGCCTTTTTTGAATCATTTTGGTGTGTCCTAGTTTTTTAACCTAAGTCCTGTATTTAATGATGAAATGTTTAACAGATGTTGCTACACTGTTCAAATGAAATTAGTTTTCTATGAAAATGCTCTATATTAAAAAAAAATTAAATATTTTTGAATAAATAAATTCTCCTTGTGGTTGTGTGGGCTAGTTGAATGTATGAGTAGAACTGTGTCCTCCTGGCATTTAGGGAACACCCCTTTTATGTTCTTCTTTCCAGTCATCTCGGATGTGTGTCAACATTCTAAACAGTCAGGAGAGTCCGCCATCTTGTGTCTCGGTAAAATCGAGACACACGAGGTGAAAATAAAAAGGGGGAAATTATTAAAAGGGGGCAGGGTAGACACCCCCTGACCCCTTTAGGTTTTCTGAGGGGGGCCTAGAAGGACCCTGAAGGGCAAAAAACTTCTTTTTTTTAAAAAAATTCGCGGGGTAAGCGCTGAGTGCGTTCCCATGTGCGCTTCCCGGTACGCGTACCCTGAGCGTACCACGGGGAAAAACAGAAAAAAAATATTTTCGGGCCTGGGGGGTCCTTGTGGGACCCCCTGAGCAGGCCTAGGGGTCAGGGGGCTTCTACCCTGTCCCCTTTGCATGCTTTGCACCTTTGTTTCACTGCTTTCTTGTGCCTTGGTTCTACCGAGGCACAAGATGGCTGCCAACACTTCCTGGTTTGGAGTGTTGACAGACAGTGGCAGCCATTCAGCATGCCTTTCACAGGAAAGCGGTACAAAAGGGGGTGGTGATGGACGGAGCATCTGAATCAATCAAACACTCACACCCAGTCAAACGATCTGGGTTTAATCCATCACCGTTCTTTAGCCCACTCTGCCACCCCAGTTCAGACATGGCTATATGCAAATCAGTCGGTTGACCCTGTGCCTCATGGGAACAGTCCAGCCCGAACTACCAAGCCATGTCTTCCCTGGACCGGAAACAAGCTTCTGAGGACTGGTTTCTGTCATTCCAGCAGTCTTCAGCCTAGCTTGCTTGAATCCAGTGGCAAAGTGAGCAAGGGACTCACGTCTGAGCATACCCTGCCACACTTATGGCGGCCAAAAGCGGTACAAAAGGACGTGGTGATGGACGAAGCATCTGAATCAATCAAACACTCACACCCAGTCAAAAGATCTGGGTTTAATCCATCACCGTTCTTTAGCCCACTCTGCCACCCCAGTTCAGACATGGCTATATGCAAATCAGTCTGACCCTGTGTCTCATGGGAACAGTCCAGCCCGAACTGCCAAGCCATGTCTTCCCTGGACCGTAAACAAGAGGACCGGTTTCTGGCATTCCAGCCGTCTTCAGCCCGGCTTGCTTGAATCCAGTGGCAAAGTGAGCAAGGGACTCACGTCTGAGCATACCCTGCCACACTTATGGCGGCCAAAAGCGGTACAAAAGGAGGTGGTGATGGACAGAGCATCTGAATCAATCAAGCACTCACACCCTGTCAAAAGATCTGGGTTTAATCCATCACCGTTCTTTAGCCCACTCTGCCAGCCCAGTTCAGACATGGCTATATGCAAATCATCTGACCCTGTGCCTCATGGGAACAGTCCAGCCCGAACTGCCAAGTCATGTCTTCCCTGGACCGGAAACAAGCTTCCGAGGACCGGTTTCTGGCATTCCAGCTGTCTTCAGCCCGGCTTGCTTGAATCCAGTGGCAAAGTGAGCAAGGGCCTCACGTCTGAGCATACCCTGCCACACCTATGGCAGCCAAAAGCGGTACAAAAGGGGGTGTTGATGGACGGAGCATCTGAATCAATCAAACACTCACACCCAGTCAAAAGATCTGGGCTTAATCCATCACCGTTCTTTAGCCCACTCTGCCACCCCAGTTCAGACATGGCTATATGCAAATCAGTCTGACCCTGTGCCTCATGGGAACAGTCCAGCCCGAACTGCCAAGCCATGTCTTCCCTGGACCGGAAACAAGCTTCACACTGCCTCCATAAGTGTGGCAGGGTATTCTCAGACGTGATTCCCTTGCTCACTTTGCCACTGGATTCGAGCAAGCCGGGCTGAAGACGGCTGGAATGCCAGAAACTGGTCCTCGGAAGCTTGTTTCCGGTCCAGGGAAGATATGGTTTGGCAGTTCGGGCTGGACTGTTCCCATGAGGCACAGGGTCAGACTGATTTGCATATATCCATGTCTGAACTGGGGTGGCAGAGTGGGCTAAAGAACGGTGCTGGATTAAACCCAGATCTTTTGACTGGGTGTGAGTGTGTGATTGATTTAGATGCTCCGTCCATCACCACCCCCTTTTGTACTGCGAACTTGAGCTAGGCAGCTACTTTGGATTTCCTTTGCCCTTAAGGATGCTACATGGAAATCTGACTGTATTTCTTGTAGTCTTGAGATGATTTAATTATAGGTGGCATGTGTTTGTTGAACATTGTTTACATTTATGACAGCTTATTAAATGGCCTTATGGCAGATGTCTGAATGAGTTGATGGATACTATGCATTGTAATGTTAAATACGTTATGCTCATTAAAAGAAAAAAGGGAAAGGCAGCATCATTGGTGATACACCAACAGCTCGCAGGTGTTCCTGCTGCAAATCAGGTATGCGAGCCACTGAAAATTATTTCTGAGACCTATGGTTCTATTGGTCATGATGATTTGGGAACGCGACCTGGTAAGCCACAACAGAAAGCAAAGTCTGATTCAGGTGCCACCAAGCAGACATCTGAGTCTTCTAAAAAATGCTGGGATTAAAGTAATAAAAAAGATTTTTTTTTAAACGGAGTAGATCTTCCCAACAGTAGTCAACTGAAAAATGTGTTTACGTATCCGTGATACAATTAAACAACCTGATAGGTATCAGTATTCTGATACACATCCCTCTTGTTCCTTTCAGGACTCTTCAGGCAGACAGTCACAGAGAGAGGGATGTCAAACAGAAAAAGGACTTGCAGCACTCTTCTGATTTCATAAAAAGGAAGAGAACTTTCTACAACAAAAGCTACATGTTAAAAAGAAGAAAGTGGCAGAAATATTAGCTAAATATGCCACAAATAATCAGGACGCTACTCCTGAAAAAGACATGGGTGAAAACACTGCTCGACAGCGCAGCAGTGGTCAAGATAGTTCTCTAGACTCTTCAAGACCTCCTGGTAGCGAGACGGACTAATGACTATATTCAAGTTGAAACTCCAAATCGACTTTATGATTTGGACATCAAATCAAAGGTGATATACTGTGTACTATTAAAGTAATATTCTGGCAGAACTTGTCTAATGCTTATGACATTCTCTTGGATGAGATAGCTTGTATGCCTCACTTTATTAGAAAACACCACAGAGTAAGGAGGGAATCATACCATCCTTCTCAGTTCTTGCTTCTGAGGAAGTTAAAGAAGCGTATGCCACAGAATGGGCTCTTGCACAAGCCCCTGCATTATATCACAATCAAGCAGGCTGGGATAAGGACTCACCTTATACCCATATGGTCCAGCCTGCAAGTGCAAGCACAGTACCCTATTAAACATGAAGCTAGACGCCCTGGTAGGAAATTCTTTCACAGTTAGAATATCAAGGCATGAATGAGCTTTGCATCCCCCCTACGAATAATCCTTTATTTCTTATAACAAAACCACATAACTCCTGTCATAAAGTCTTAGACTATGCACATTTAAACAGTCATTCACACACTTTTGAAATACAAAATTCCCACAGCCTTAATGAACAACATTGTTTGTAAAAAATACAAAACCACATTGGACATTTCCAATGGTTTTTATGTCAAAATATAGCACATGAAAGCAGAGATGTGTAGGCTCCTACAGGGATATAAGAACAGTTCAGGTCTGTTTGCTGCCCATGTAACATCAATTTTACAAGAAATTGACTGAGTAGCGTTGACTAACGTTGATGACAATTACCTCAAAGTTGATGATTTAAACACACAGAGTTGATCGCATAATTTTGAGATTCACTGAACATGGCTATAAATAAAATAAATAAAAAACTCTAAAATAGCTTTTCTTAGCGTCCTATTTTTAGGACATGAATTATTAAATGAAAGCAGAAGCCTTGCCCCCCACTTCCTAGTACATTAAAAATGCTACATTTACTTTTAGGCTTTCTAAACTTTGGTAGAACAACGTACCAAATTACGCACAATGAGTTAAACCGTTGTACGCTTTAATTCCTCTTGATTTTTCAAACAAACATTGGACTACAGAACATACTATTGTTCTCAGAACACTGTAAACAGACATGCTTGCAGTCAAACACTTGCACAATAGTGTGAACAAAACAAATTGAATAATACGCTACTGGTGGCAGGGTCTTTATAAACAAAGTAAACAGTATGTCCGTGGACGCTGTTTGGACTTACCTGGTTCTTCTACGCTCTGCGCCACGATCTTTAAGGAGGCCTTTGCTGGGAGCGGACCTTGCCTGTTGTTGCCTGCCCTTGCCGCCCCAAGTCTCCCATCCTTCATAATCGCGAACCACGCACTGCCTACTACAACACCTACAAGGCAGCGTGGTATCGCGAGAGGGGCGGAGCCACTGAGCAAACAAAACGGGAGCGGGGCTACCATGACGGGGGACGCTGTTTGGACTTACCTGGTTCTTCTACGCTTTGCGCCGCGACCTTTAAGGAGGCCTTTGCTGGGAGCAGACCTTGCCTGTTGTTGCCAGCCCTTGCCGCCCCAAGTCTCTTATCCTTCATAACCGCAAACCACGCACTGCCTACTACAACATCTACAAGGCAGCGCGGTCTCGCGAGAGGGGCGGAGCCACTGAACCAACTAAACGGGAGCGGGCCCGTCCGCGCCCGTCGGAGCCTGAAGGAGGCTGGGCTGGGCCCATTTACCAACTTCACCTCCAGAACCGGTACATCCTTGGTATTTCTGTTTCATCTGTATAAGTAAGCTGTATATTGGCGATATTGGGGGGATAACACAAGGGAAGCACCATGAGTAAAATAAAGAAGACTCAAGCCGACGCAAAGGGCCTCCTAGAGATACAAACAGGGGGCCAATCGTCACTGCTTTCGTACCTTGTGGGGGCTATGAGAGTCATAGAAAAACCGATCAATACCGTAGAAGAGACTCCGGAGAAAGGGACATGTAATCTGGACTCAGAACCCGCCGCATCTACACAACCTTTGGATAGCCCTACAAAAGATAACCATCTGCAGGACCATGCATGTAATGGATGCATACAACAGCCAGTAGAGGCCATAGAATTGAGCTTCCTAGAAGAAGAGGCCCAACCCCCAAATAAAAGTCCTAAGAACCCAGGCTGCTCGGTAGTGGGCAATAATTCCATTATAAACTCGAGTATTACTCCCATCAGTCCATTTAAGGAGCATCCCACTAGGAAAAAGTCTAAAGGGAAACAACTTCCCATCAAAACACATATCCGTAAGACCAATAAAAATTCATGTAAAGCGAACCCGCCCACACAATCTGAACGTAATATAATTGCCATTGAAAGCCTCACAAAAGGCATAGATACTCTTTGTTGTACCTTGGTTGAGGCGTTACAGTCTCTTTCTAGCAGAATGACTAATTTGGAGGTAGCATTAAATGAGAAACATCTTACGATCAGAGGAAGTTCTGACAGGCTGATGCAACCTGGTACCCAAGACATAGCTACTATTAATTTACAGACCGTAGCTGATTTTACCACAGTAAAGGCAATGTCCTCACTAGTTGTCATTACGCAATCAGGCCTTAGACCAAAAACAATTAGAAGCACACCATTAGTGCACCCTGATTCAGTAGACCCTCTAATTAAAGCCAGTGGTCCCAACGATACCCGAAGTCTTGCTACTACCTTAAAAGGACCAACAAATCTAAACAATCCCCACATAATAGACTATCTTGACTTACCTCCTGCCGCCATGCCATACGTGGTGGTACTGGCTAACGCCCCCATACTACCACCAGCGAAGTATGAAACCTGGAGGGAACTCAGGAATAAGTCTCTCCACTGGTTGGGGAATCAAACTGGGTTAAACAATGAATTGTTTAATTGTTTTAAAATGGCAAGAAAGGTAGCATGGGTGGGTAGGTAAAACAAGACCTTGCCTGGAGACTGCATAGTCCTGACTTTTAGCGACCCCAGACTTGTACATGAAATCTTATTAAGAACCAGACACATTCCTATACAGTATAATTCTATATGTATTAATCCCTTGTGGGCTTTTTACCCTCCAAGTTCACTCACACGCAGACCCCCCTACAAATTATCAAGGCAGAACGCAGCAGGTTAGTCATACACCAAGGTAGAGCATACACTTGCACAATCATTATGAAGCTTTATCATATTTGGATGATCAAGATTGTCAAGTGAGGAATAGGAGGGGGGAGTAACCATCTGAGGTGTCCACCTCACTATTGATACATCCAAATGGAAATCGGGAGCTGGGAGGGGTAGAAAGTCACAAGATAGAACAGGAGGCCAAATGTAGATTAGACACAGATGCCAATAACACCCGAAAGAAGACATATCTAGAAAATTCCAAAGCACATCAGCATCTAGTACTCCCCCCCATAAGGGTAGGACCATCACTTATGAAGGGAGGGAAAAATGGTACAAAAGAAGGGAACCCAGAAAGCGCATCCACCGTGGGGACAACATCTAAGAGGCCAAAAATGTTATGTTGGAACGTCGCGGGCCTCTCGGATAAAGTAGCCCTCCCACAATGGTTGGACATAGTAAATAGTTATAGCATACTATGCCTCAAGGTAACGTGGTCTGTTCAAGAAATCCATATAAATGGGTATCAAACCTTTAATTTTAATACACCAACCATCATTAGTACGCAGGGTAGAAACAAAGGGGTACTGTGCATCTATGTCTCAACTTCAGGAGGGATTACAGTTGCTAAATTTATCACAATGGAGTATTACCAGATCTTATTAGTTACCTAGGGCGCGAGTAAAAAATATGGCGATAATACATTTTTATGATAACATTCCAATATTTATATTGGAAAATTACAAATGGGGGTGGGGTCGCACACTACTCACACACCGGCGGTGTCGCCCCTAAGGACTCTAGTCAATGTAGTAACGTGTTCGCGATGCATCATCTTCTGCTATCCTCGCTGTCTTCGCCATCCCTGGACACGTGTTTCGGGGTATCACCCCTCGTCAGCAGGTATAGGCCGTGTTCTGGGGTTGCCGATGGCTGCCAATATCTGCCAGTTCTAGTACCACTCCGGCGCGTAGGTGCGGGATCCCAGGCTCGTAAGCCCGTTGCTCAAGGGAGCTTTAAAGTTACAAATGGGGGTGGGGTCGCACACTACTCACACACCGGCGGTGTCGCCCCTAAGGACTCTGGTCAATGTAGTAACGTGTTCGTGATGCATCATCTTTCGATCTTCTGCTATCCTCGCTGTCTTCGCCATCCCTGCACACGTGTTTTGGGGTATCACCCCTCGTCAGCAGGGATAGGCCGTGTTCTGGGGTTGCCGATGGCTGCCAATATCTGCCAGCTATAGTACCACTCCGGCGCGTAGGTGCGGGTTCCCAGGCTCGTCAGCCCGCTGCTCAAGGGACCACTGCCGAGTCACCTCTGAGACCATCTCGGACTGCGAGAGTATTGGTTTTAATATCGAACTCTCACCCAATAGCTGTTTTTTGGGCACCCTTATTTACCGCCCGCCTGGCCCCCCGAAGCAGTTCCATGAAACGCTGCCATCTAGTATGGCCGATAGAGTTAGTACCTCCTCTAACTTCACCGTGCTAGGTGACTTGAATTTTCATTTTGACTCCCCCTCTGACCACACAGCCGCCATCTTACTAGAGGATCTAGCAGCCCTCCAACTCACCCAACGTGTCACTACCCCCACTCATGCCAAAGGCCACTTACTGGACCCAATTTTCACTAACTGTCCTGACCTCACAGTGGACCCAGGCATCCCCTGCCCTGGACAGACCACCTTCTGATCCCATTCAGTTGGACCTCGCTTAAAACACCACCACCCGCACCCACTACAAGGCTCAGGCAAGCCTGGTCGCACCTCGAGGTTTACAACTGGTCCATCAAACTTGCCATCTCACAACCCGAGAATCAGGAGGATCCTGCCCTAGCAAATCAGGCTCATGTCAACTGGATCACGCACACCCTTGACCCCACCCTCCCTGTGAGCAAGACTGTATTGAAGCATCCCCACAAAACTGCCCCTTGGTATACGCAGTCTCTTAGGGACAAGAAGCATCTCTGTAGAAGGGCGGAAAGACGCTGGCGTTTAGATGACTCAGCAGACAACAAAACTCGCTACTGTGAAACTATTAGCGAGTATAAAGCCCAAATAAAAGCAGCCCAGTCCACTTATTTCGCCGATAAAATTCTGCAGGCCAAATCTAAACCTAGAGAGATCTTCCAGATCATTAAAAAGTTAACAAACCCTTCCCCTGCGTTGCATGTCGAGAAATCTGTCACTCATTGCAATAATATTGCCGAGTTTTTTTATCAGAAAGTAAACAAGATTTATTCAGCATTTCCCTCCCCAACAATGAACTCATCAAACCAACCTAACATCCCACCAATCCTTTCCCCTCCCCCCTCTCGACACAGCCTGACCCATTTTCCCCCACTGAATCTCTCCACCCTTGAATCACTAGCTCTCAGTGTCAAATCAGGATCGCCGTACGACCCTGCCCCACCTGACATCTTAATGGCAGCATCCCGGATCACCCTGCCCGTCATCAGGGAGGTATTAAACGCATCCATCTCCTCCAGCACTGTACCAACTGTCTGGAAACAAGCCATGGTCAGGTCGCTAATTAAGAAACCCAATTTGGACCCGTCTGACTTGGCCAACTATCGCCCCATCTCTCTGCTCCCATGGGTGAGCAAGGTCCTAGAGAAATATATTAACCAACAGCTAGTGAACTTTCTGGAAGATCATCACATACTAGATCCCACCCAGACGGGCTTCAGACCAAAACACGGGACTGAGACCACTCTCCTCATGGTTACCGAGGAAGCCAGAAAAATCCTGGATCAAGGAGGATCAGTGGCAGTGATCCTCCTTGATCTAAGTGCGGCATTTGACACGGTCTGTCATGACACCCTACTGAACCGCCTGTCCTGTGCGGGGATTAAGGATAAAGCCAGGGCATGGTTTAAATCTTTTTTTGAGAACAGATCCTTTAGGGTTTTTGATGGCGAGTCCGTGTCCTCCAGCAGACCTCTAAAGTGCGGAGTTCCTCAGGGCTCCTCTTTAAGCCCCGCACTTTTCAATCTGTATATGAGGCCGCTAGCCGATGTCGTCCGCCCATTTGGAGTTAAGATCATCTCCTATGCGGACGACACGCAGCTAGTGGTCTCACTGGCGCAGGAGGCGAACTGACCTGCGCCAGGCAGGCTTAGTGAATGCCTGGAGGAAGTGAAGATCTGGATGTCGTCATCATCCCTGAAGTTGAACGGGGACAAAACAGAGCTGATGCTCCTAGGCCCTTCAGATCTGGGCCTTCCTCCCTCTCTGTGGCCCCCCTGTCTCGGCCCCCCCACCCCCCAAAAATAACATCAAAAGCCTCTGAGTGTGGCTGGACAGATCCCTATCCTTCAATGTTCAAGCCACAAAACTTTCAGCCACCTGTTTTGGCATCATGAGGGTGCTAAATAAAATATTTCCCCTCCTTCCCATGGAAGCCAAACAGGTAGCCATTCAAGGTCTCATACACTCACGCCTTGATTTTAATAATGTACTCTACCTCGGCGCCCCAGAATACACCCTACGCAGGCTGCAGACCGTACAGAACTGCGCAGCACGCTTACTGCTCAAAATCCCCCGTAGACACTCAGTGAGGGCCGGACTGACTAGCCTTCATTGGCTACAGGTTCGGCAGAGAGTTTTGTTCAAGGCATTATGCATAGCCCATCAAGCCTTCTGGGACACGGGCCCCAGCATCACCCGTGATCTGGTCACCCATTACACTCCAAACCGAAGTCTTCGTTCCAGCCAGACCTTCTCGGCAGTGGTACCAAGAATAAAAAGATCTAGATCTGGCAGAAGAACGTTCGCATACAACGCGTCCAAGACTTGGAACACTCTGCCACTCCATCTCAGAGCCAACCCCAACCTCACTGTGTTTCGCAAGCAATTAAAGACCTTTCTGTTCACATCCTCCTACTAACTGCCTGTCTTTCTTCCTCTGCTCATCAGTAGGTTCTGGTTATCCTAGCGCTTGGACGCCTCCGGGCAACAATTCGCGCTTTATAAATCTGCTAGTTTACAAGTTTAAAGTTACAAATGGGGGTGGGGTCACACACTACTCACACACCGTCGGTTCCTGAAGTTCCTGATATGGGAGGAGCGCACCATCTTCATAGAGGTCTCCTACAACCTGTATTCCCGCGTCTTCCCAGTGCTGCAGCTTCGACCAATCTCCACCGTGGGGCAGCGAAGTCAGCATGCCCAGGGGTATTTCCGAGGCATATCTTCGCCCAGTTGACCGTTAGGCCTGATATTTCGCCGAATCGCCCCAGCAGTCTCTCTGCACCCTCCAGCGCTGACGTATCGTTTTCTAGGAATAACAGCAGGTCGTCGGCATACAGTGAAATAAATTGCTGACTGTCTCTGCAGCCTACTCCCTCGAAGTGTTTTCCCGTCCAGGCCTCGGCCGCAAGTGGCTCAATCGCTAGTGCAAATAGTAGGGGGGACAAGGAGCATCCCTGTCGGGTGAGCCTTTCCACCGGGTATTGGTGCGAGACTAGGGGTCCTATCCTCACTCTTGTCACTGCCGCCGTATACAGGACTCGCGTCCAATTAATATACCGTTCCCCCAATCCGAAGCGTTCCATGACCTTATATAAGTAGTCCCATTCTAGACTATCGAAAGCCTTTTCGATGTCTACTGATAGGACTAGAGGCGCTCGGCCCTCAGCGTACGTGCCCTTCAACAGGCGCGTGAGTCTCCTGATGTTAATCGTCGTGTTCCGTGCGGGAATGAATCCAATTTGGTCTTCGTGTACTAAGTCGGGCATATGCTGTAGGAGTCTAGCTGCTAAAATAGAACTCAATATTTTGTAGTCAGCGGTCAGCATAGAGAGTGGCCTACAAGACGCAGGGCTACAGCTCTCCCTTCCCGGTTTCAGGAGTGGTATTACTAGCGCTTCCCGCATTGATTGGGGTAGGCGACCTGTTACTCTGGCTTCTTTGTATATCGTTTGGAGTTTTGGCGCCAAGACGTCTAGGTACTTACTATAAAATTCTATGGGAAACCCATTTAATCCCGGTGTCTTGTTGTGGGCCATCCTTTTCACCTCTCCCCTGATCTCTCCTAGGTCAATGTCTCTCCCCAGAGCCTTCGCCTGTTCCTCGTCTAACTGGGGCAATTGGAGGCCATCTAAAAAGATCTCGGTTTCACTCTCCCGATCCCCCTGTTCGCTCTTGTAGAGGCCCTCATAGTACTTCTGAAAGCCATCCAAGATCTCCGTTTGGGAGTAGAGGATGCGACCCACCTCATCCTCTATGGCTAGTATTGGGGAGCATCGCTTTGTGGGGTCTGCCAGCCATGCTAGAAATGTTCTGGCTTCTTCCCCCTCTACGTGGGCCCTAAGCATATATGCCCGGTGATCAAAGCCACAAAGTCGTTCCACTTCCACCGCCACCGCCTCCCTAGCTAAGTTGACCTCCTCCTGGAGTTCGGGATGGCCAGGCCGCACCCTCTCTGCTTCCCGCAGCTTGGAATCTGCCTTATTGAGGACCTCCAGCAGCACCCTCCGCATGCCCATGTATTTCGTTATGCACTGGCCCCTCACCACCACTTTAAAAGCATCCCATTCCACCGCTCTAGTGGCTGCTGTCCCCTCATTGTCGGTGAAGTATTGGATTATCCCTTCCTCCAGTGCCGCATGGAACAATGGGTCTTCCAGGGTCTCTGGTCTCAGCTTCCAGGTCGGCACTCGAGGTACCTCGACCGCCCAGGCCAAGTTGACTATTAACGGGTTGTGGTCCGAGATTGTCCTTGTCAGGTACTCGGACCAAGTTATGGTCGGCAACACGGCCTGTGAGCATAGTATCGCATCAATTCGGACGTGGAGGTCATGCAGGTTGGAGAAGTGTGAGTAATCGCGTTCAGTTGGGTGTTGTGCGCGCCATACATCAGTCAAGCCCCACCCCTACTGCCATTCCAATCTACCCTTTGTGAGTCGGTAAACAGGGGAGTCCCTCAATGGTGGGTGGGACCTATCCAGTGTTGTGTCCGCTACTGAGTTAAAGTCCCCTCCCATCAGAATCGGGCCCGCCAGGAAGTGTGCTAGTGTCCCCGACAAGCCTGTTAAGAAGGTCAGCTGCTCCGTGTTCGGGCGTATATGCTGCACAGTACTATGTCCCTACCTCTCAACCTGCCTTCTACCACTACGTATCTCCCCTCTGGGTCTATTAGATGTCGTGTCACCTGAAAGGGTGTGCCCGCCCTTACCCATATCAAAGGGCCCCTAGCATACGCTGAATAAGTGGTGTGAAAGATCTGACCCCTCCATCTCCTCTGCAGTGCCGCCCCTTCCTGCTTCGTGAGTTGTGTTTCTTGCAGCAGCGCAATATGGACCCCCCTTCGAATCAAGTGGGCATGTACCTTATGTCTCCTTACCATCGTATTAAGCCCCCGCACGTTCCAGGTTATACACTTCAATTTCCTCTTGACTTTTCAAACTTTTCAACTCCCAGGTGTCCCGGGATTACAGTTGCCAATTGTGGAAAAAGTCCCCAACAGTATGCCCCCTCCCCCCCCCCAGAACAGGCCCCAATATTGGTCTATCAGTTCCCATCCAAACTTATGCAACCTTTCGAACTGTGTTGCTATTCCACGGTCGTAACCGCGAGTGCCTTAAGGGTGAGTGGAGCCTGGCCTAGATCGGAAGGTAGCTACGCAGGCTCTCCCCCTGCACTCTCCCCATGATTAGCAGCAGGCTTATGAACCAGTTCGTAATCCCCGGTTACAGTACTCAACAGTTCGGGAGGTTCTCGTTGGCAATCCTGCCCACTACCTGTCAGCTCCGAGTCAAATATTCAGGATCTCCTCCGACTTCTGCGGTGTTACCAAGGGGCCCTTGGTTCTGTGTATTCCCGAAAGGTCCGATTCCCAGCCCGAGGCTGAGGAATGTGTCTCTGTGTCCGTGCCCTGCTTGGACTGGGAATCGCCGGATCTCGCCAGCGTTTCTACAGCTTGAAGTGCGGCCTTCCGCTCCGCTTCCGTTTGTGACGCTGATGGTTTCCGTGTGCCTTGTCGTCTCTTGCACAATCTCTGCGATTTCCGTAGGCGCGATGGAGCCCGCTCCCTTTCTTCTCGGAACTTAGCTCCATCAGTGCCCGCCTTATATGTTTCCTACCACGCGCATGCATCCGCCGACGTGCTGAAGAAGTGTGTTTTATCATCGACCACCACCCTGAGCTTAGCTGGGAAAAGCAAGGAGTATGGGATGCCTTCAGTCCGGAGTTCCCTTTTAATCGACAGAAAGGAGGCACGCAGTCGCTGCGTCTCAAAGGTGAAATCAGGGTACAATGTCACTCTGCTGTTCTCCAGTTGAAACGGACCAGTGTCCCGAGCCCTTAGAAGCAGCAGGTCCCTGTCCTTGTAATGCAACAATTTGGCTATGATCGGTCTCGGGGGCAGGCCCGGTTTGGGCGGCCCGGACGGGACACGGTGTGCGCTTTCCAGGTTGAAGAAGGGCGAGAGGCCCTCCAGCCCCACCATAGTCCTGAGCTAGTTGTCGAGGAACTCAACCATGTCGTCCCCTTCTGCCTTTTCCAGCACTCCTACTATGCGGACATTACTGCGTCGACTCCTATTTTCGGCATCCTCAGCCCATCTTTCTAAGACCTGTATCCGGTCTAGGGCATCTGTTAGTCTACCCTCCATAGTTTTATGAGCAGGAGCCAGTTCCTGTAGGGTATCTTCGACATCCTTGACCCTATCTTTAAGTTTGTCATGGTCCGCTCGTAGGAAGCCCAGTCCCGATACCACCAGCGCTATATCTTGCTGCAAAGTGTCTCTTGTTGCCGCTATAGCCTCCAAGATGCGGTCCTGCAACTGCTGCAGCTCCGATGGTCCTGCAGGATCCCCTTCCACCGCGTCGGAGGCCGCGGCTCCCTCAGTCTTTCCTTTCGTTTTCAACATATTGCCAAGCCGCCTACTCTGTCGAAGTGCTCAGTGCCCTCAGTCGCCAGTCGGGCCCCACGCTGTCCCCCGGTTCTCCTCTCAGGTGCTGGATCACAACTGCAGGGACCGTCGCGTTCCCAGCTTCCCGCCTGTTGGCGCCTCGGGGGCTCCGGCTTCAAACCCTCCCGCCACTGGGCCACCGCTGGATCTCAGCTCAACCCGTCGATCCGCCTCGTATTTGCGTCCTTCTTCAAACCACCACGGTTCACTCGGGTCAAGACCGACCTAGGGCCTGGTATTGTCCTAGAGTTGCTCTCCACTCAGTACTTTCATGCGGTCTTCGCGCCTCTGCTGCCTCGATCCCCGCTTGGTGCAAAGTAAAGACCGGGCCTCTCCGGTTACTGCTGGGCCGACCATATGGTCTCCCCTTCAGCTCCACTGTCTTAAGGGCGGCTGGGGCACTTCTCCAGAATTGCCTGCTATTGTCTCGTCCGCCACCGATGGCTCGGGGTTCAGTGCCCCACCCCTCCGTCTCTTTCAGGGGGGGTCGTGAGCAGGCCACCGTCCGGTCCGTCAGTGAGGGTGTCTCGGCATTGCTGGTCTGCACCACTCCTTAGTTCTCCACAGGCTGCAGGCCTTTACTTCTCCGGGCTCCGCTCCCCTGCATGACGCAGCAGCCCGGGCCACTCCGCCATCTTGTCAAGTCCCTGCTCTCAGGCTAGTCGGCTCGGCGGGCAGTAATCTTCTCGTCATAGGCCATCTAGGTCCACCGCTGGGTCCCTTGGCCATGTTTGGCGGTGTGATCCGGAGTCGGGACCCTCAGGGGGGAGAACTTCGCTCGCTGCTGATCAGCTCTTATCACGTCTCGGCCGCCATCTTGGGTGCCTCTTCGTGTCGAGCTTTTAGTGTTCCTCCGGCGCCAAACCTCTGTTAATCGGCTCCGTTGGCAGTTCCCCGTGTGCCTGTTCTATTCGCCCGTCGGCGACCAGTTTTTCCGGGGCCGTCGTGGGTTTTGCCGCTCCGATTTTCAAGATTTCTGTGGGGATCGGGCGCGGAGCTCTGAGCTCACGCCGCCATTCCCTTTGGCGCCCAAGCCACGCCACAGCTTATTCTTGCTGACGAGGGGTGATACCCCGAAACATGTGTCCAGGGATGGCGAAGACAGCGAAGATAGCAGAAGATCGAAAGATGATGCATCGCGAACACTTTACTACATTGACCAGAGTCCTTAGGGGCAACACCGCCGGTGTGTGAGTAGTGTGCGACCCCACCCCCATTTGTAACTTTAAAGCTCCCGTGAGCAGTGGGCTGATGAGCCTGGAATCCCGCACCTACGCGCCTGAGTGGTACTATACCTGGCAGATATTGGCAGCCATCGGCAACCCCAGTACACAGCCTATCCCTGCTGATGAGGGGTGATACCCCGAAACACGTGTCCAGGGATGGTGAAGACAGCGAAGATAGCAGAAGATCGAAAGATGATGCATCGCGAACACTTTACTACATTGACCAGAGTCCTTAGGGGCGACACCGCCGGTGTGTGAGTAGTGTGCGACCCCACCCCCATTTGTAACTTTAAAGCTCCTGTGAGCAGTGGTCTGACGAGCCTGGGATCCCGCACCTACGTGCCTGAGTGGTACTATACCTGGCAGATATTGTCAGCCATCGGCAACCCCAGTACACGGTCTATCCCTGCTGACGAGGGGTGATACCCCGAAACACGTGTCCAGGGATGGCGAAGACAGCAAAGATAGCAGAAGATCCAAAGATGATGCATCGCGAACACTTTACTACATTGACCAGAGTCGTTTGGGGCGACACCGCCGGTGTGTGAGTAGTGTGCGACTTCACCCCCATTTGTAACTTTAAAGCTCCCGTGAGCAGTGGGCTGACGAGCCTGGGATCCCGCACCTACGCGCCTGATTGGTGCTATACCTGGCAGATATTGGCAGCCATCGGCAACCCCAGTACACGGCCTATCCCTGCTGACGAGGGGTGATACCCCGAAACACGTGTCCAGGGATGGCGAAGACAGCGAAGATAGCAGAAGAACGAAAGATGATGCATCGCAAACACTTTACTACATTGACCAGAGTCCTTAGGGGCGACACCGCCGGTGTGTGAGTAGTGACCGACCCCACCCCCATTTGTAACTTTGAAGCTCCCGTGAGCAGTGGGCTGACGAGCCTGGGATCCCGCACCTACGCGCCTGAGTGGTACTGGTCCTCAACCTGCGAAAACACTGCCACATCTCCCAGCACCTGCGCACACTCCACTGGCTCCCCGTCGAGGCGAGAATCACCTTTAAGATGCTCACCCACGCACACAAGGACCTCCACGGCACCGGACCAGCATACCTGAAAAGCCGACTCAAATTCCACGCACCCCAAAGGACCCTACGATCAGCCCAGCTTTCCTATGCCGTGGTCCCCCGCACCGGAAAGACCAGATCGGGAGGCCGCTCCTTCTCCTTCCTCGCGGCCAAAGCATGGAACGCCCTTCCGCTCCACATCAGTGGTACTATGCCTGGCAGATATTGGTAGCCATCGGCAACCCCAGTACACGGCCTATCCCTGCTGACGAGGGGTGATACCCCGAAACACGTGTCCAGGGATGGCGAAGACAGCGAAGATAGCAGAAGATCGAAAGATGATGCATCGCAAACACTTTACTACATTGACCAGAGTCCTTAGGGGTGACACCGCCGGTGTGTGAGTAGGGTGCAACCCCACCCCCATTTGTAACTTTAAAGCTCCGGTGAGCAGTGGGCTGACGAGCCTGGGATCCCGCACCTAAGCGCCTGATTGGTATTATACCTGGCAGATACTGGCAGCCATCGGCAACCCCAGTACACGGCCTATCCCTGCTGACGAGGGGTGATGCCCCGAAACACGTGTCCAGGGATGGCGAAGACAGCGAAGCTAGCAGAAGATCGAAAGATGATGCATCGCGAACACTTTACTACATTGACCAGAGTCCTTAGGGGTGACACCGCCGGTTTGTGAGTAGTGTGCGACCCCACCCCCATTTGCAACTTTAAAGCTCCCGTGAGCAGTGGGCTGACGAGCCTGGGATCCCGCACCTACGCGCCTGATTGGTACTATACCTGGCAGATATTGGCAGCCATCGGCAACCCCAGTACACGGCTTATCCCTGCTGACGAGGGGTGATACCCCGAAACACGTGTCCAGGGATGGCGAAGACAGCGAAGATACCAGAAGATCGAAAGATGATGCATCGCGAACACTTTACTACATTGACCAGAGTCCTTAGGGGCGACACCGCCGGTGTGTGAGTAGTGTACGACCCCACCCCCATTTGTACCTTTGAAGCTCCCGTGAGCAGTGGGCTGACGAGCCTGTGATCCCGCACCTATGCGCCTGAGTGGTACTGGTCCTCAACCTGCCAACCTGCGAAAACACTGCCACATCTCCCAGCACCTGCGCACACTCCACTGGCTCCCCGTCGAGGCGAGAATCACCTTTAAGATGCTCACCCACGCACACAAGGCCCTCCACGGCACCGGACCAGCATACCTGAAAAGCCGACTCAAATTCCACGCACCCCAAAGGACCCTACGATCAGCCCAGCTTTCCTACGCTGTGGTCCCCCGCACCGGAAAGACCAGATCGGGAGGCCGCTCCTTCTCCTTCCTCGCGGCCAAAGCATGGAACGCCCTTCCGCTCCACCTCAGACAGACAACATCGCTCCCCATCTTCGCAAGAAACCTCAAAACCTGGCTCTTCGACAGACCCCCCTCCTTGATGGAATGGAACCTGCACCCCCCCCCACCCCTAGCGCCTTGAGTCCCTTACGGGTGAGTAGTCGCGCTTTAACAAACTCCTGATTGATTGATTGAGTGGTACTATACCTGGCAGATATTGGCTGCCATCGGCAACCCCAGTACACGGCCTATCCCTGCTGACAAGGGGTGATACCCCGAAACACGTGTCCAGGGATGGCGAAGACAGCGAAGATAGCAGAAGATCAAAAGATGATGCATCGCGTACACTTTACTACATTGACCAGAGTCCTTAAGGGCGCCACCGCCGGTGTTTGAGTAGTGTGTGACCCCACCCCCATTTGTAACTTTAAAGCTCCCGTGAGCAGTGGGCTGACAAGCCTGGGATCCCGCACCTACGCGCCTGAGTGGCACTATACCTGCCAGATATTGGCAGCCATCGGCAACCCCAGTACATGGCCTATCCCTGCTGACGAGGGGTGATACCCCGAAACACGTGTTCAGGGATGGCGAAGACTGTGAAGATAGCAGAAGATCGAAAGATGATGCATCGCGAACACTTTACTACATTGACCAGAGTCCTTAGGGGCGACACCGCCGGTGTGTGAGTAGTGTGTGACCCCACCCCCATTTGTAACTTTAAAGCTCCCGTGAGCAGTGGGTTGACGAGCCTGGGATCTCGCACCTACGCGCCTGAGTGGTACTATACCTGGCAGATATTGGCAGCCATCGGCAACCCCGGTACATGGCCTATCCCTGCTGACGAGGGGTGATACCCCGAAACACGTGTCCAGGGATGCGAAGACAGCAAAGATAGCAGAAGATCCAAAGATGATGCATCGTGAACACTTTACTACATTGACCAGAGTCCTTAGGGGCGACACCGCCGGTGTGTGAGTAGTGTCCGACCCCACCCCCATTTGTAACTTTAAAGCTCCCGTGAGCAGTGGGCTGACAAGCCTGGGATCACGCACCTACGCGCCTGAGTGGTACTATACCTGGCAGATATTGGCAGCCATCAGCAACCCCAGTACACAGCCTATCCCTGCTGACGAGGGGTGATACCCCGAAACACGTGTCCAGGGATGGCGAAGACAGCGAAGATAGCAGAAGATCAAAAGATGATGCATCGCGAACACTTTACTACATTGACCAGAGTCCTTAGGGGCGACACCGCCGGTGTATGAGTAGTGTGCGACCCCACCCCCTTTTATATTGGAAAATGTCATAAACAATCTTATGAGTAATCTGCTTAGCCTAGAGGAACAGGTGACCAGAGACATGGTCCTATTATGGGTGGGCGATTTTAACTGCACTGTGTGCCCACGCAGTGTGACTGGCACCTGTGGCCTAGGGAATAATAAGGAGGATACTCCCACCCACTTCACCCACTCAAAATCAGGGGACCTGCTGAAAAACTTGATTTTTCATTTGACCTATCATATGTAAATGAATTATTCTCACCACTGAAACCTTTCCAGCCCACTTTCAATGGGAGAGGGTGCAACTCGATTATCAATTTTGCACTCCTATCATCGAGGTATTCAGCACTTGTGTACTCATGTGGAATACTCGATACACTATTGAGCGATCACTACCCCATTTCCTTTGGAGTAA
The DNA here is from genome assembly GCF_964263255.1 of Lissotriton vulgaris. Classification (NCBI taxonomy): domain Eukaryota; kingdom Metazoa; phylum Chordata; class Amphibia; order Caudata; family Salamandridae; genus Lissotriton; species Lissotriton vulgaris. Next base: position 732,201,380 of record NC_141691.1, on the reverse strand, counting down.
AAATTAAAGGGGTGGAAGATAACTTGAATGGAAAGATTCGTATAATCCTCCAATTAGCCTTATGAGTTCAAATGGATACTCGATTAAATGGGATAAAATTGAACCCGAGGCTTTTCTCCAAAAGTTAGTTACACATACCTATGACCACATGGAGATTTGCCTTTCACAATCAGAGGAAAGCCATACAGTTCTTGACTCCTTTAACAAAATTACAGAGGAAATAAGAAAATCATTAACTAAGGAATATCGCCACAGCACCAATAAAGCCCACAGATGGTTTGACAAGGATTGTACTAATGCACATATTAAGTTGAAACGTGCCTTACATGAAGCCCCTAGAACAATAGAGTTAGTACGGCTTGCTAGAAAATCTTATCGCACTGCTATAGTTAGCAGGAAAAAACAATTAAAAAGGGAAGCTTGGCAGACGTTACATGAAGCATGCCAAAGGAACGACAATACAGCCTTTTGGAAAGCGGTTAACACTCCTTTCTTATTAGATAAGGATACAGACGTAATTGATCTAGCCATCCCAGGTGAAATCTGCGTTACACACTTTACGGGTCTTTATGACAAAGTCAACATGGATGACAACGAAAATAAAAATGATAATTTAATGGAAACATCTGACGATAGTGGCCAGCTAGCATGTTCCCTTTGGGAATTGTATTCGACTGTAAGGAGGTTATAAAAGCGATTAGGGAAAGTGCCTCAGGAAAACGCCAGGGCCGGACGGCGTCCCTATTGACGTCTACAAATCCGAAATAGACCTATGGGCACCCCTGTTAACCAATGTGTTAAATTGTTCTAACAATCTCGGATTCATTCCAACTTGGCCAGAAGCCACGATTTTTAAAAAAGGGGACAGGAACGATCCTACCTGCTATTGTCCCATATCTTTATTAGATGCCTTAATGAAGGTGGCAGGTAGGATAATTTTAAATAGGCTACAAGTGTGGGCGGAGGAGAAGGATGTTATTTCTAATTTACAGTATGGGTTCCGGGCAGGGAGAGAAACGATAGAACAGGGCCTCAATCTAGCCCTGTTAATAGCCAAATATACGCAGGCTAGGAAAGGAAATCTTTTTGTGACGTTTGTCGATTTAAGTTCCGCTTTTGATTGCGTGGACCATGAAAAACTATGGGAGATACTTAGTGACATAGGCGTAGATCGACAGATTCTTTTATTTATCAAGGAACTGTGCAGGGGGCGGTTGCTAGGGTACGGTATGGCAGGAAGGGAGAGTGTTCAGCTCAATTTGAAATAAGGAGAGGTGTGAGTCAAGGGTTCATCTTAGTACCCCTTCTCTTCACCCTGTACATTAACAGCATAGGACAACATCTTAGTGAATTTCAGCTTGACTACCCAACTGCGAGGGGTATCCCTGCCCCAATCCTTTTGTACGCGGATGACGCCGCAATCATGTCATGGACTATGATTCGTCTCCAAAGGGCGGTAACTAAATTCGCAGAATATATGAAATCCAGAGGGCTAAAAGTCAATGTTTCTAAAACTTATTCCATGACCTGCAGAAACAGGACAAAGACCAATCGAGGGACCTATCAGGACAAGAATAAGATTGAGAGCACCAACAGAGTCTCCTACCTAGGAATCAATTTTGATAGAAAGGGAACATGGCAGGTAGCAGTGACAGCAAGGAAACTAGCTTTCTCCAGGGCCATAGGAGCATTGATACATTTAGCAAACTTAGATGGAGTAGCTAATATAAAATGGATCAAGTATGTAAAACACATGATATATAAAATTGGGCACCCAGAATTCTTTGATACCCCAACAAGCATGGATGGAAGCAGTGCCTAGAAGTACACTGAAAAGGTTGGTTTGGCACATCTAGGCAATACAAGGTGGCTCTCGGAAAACGCACAGTTTTGGAAAATCAGTTACTCACCATCTGCGAAGGGATCCAACCTTATTTGTTATTAGATCCAAGTTGTTACACTCGTCTGCTGTTGACCCGTTATTGCACTGATACATTTTTTTAGGCTGATAACCATCCCCGAATGTAACGATTGGTCAATGGACTTGGCAATCTGCCCATGTGATGATATCTCCCACCAATCAAACATTCACTGTATTCTGTTTTGTAAATTTTACCTGATTCAGAGGAAAAGGCTTCTGATACCAATATTAAAGACCTGGGGGATGAGGAGCTGTAGAGTGGCCTTTCTTAAATTAAAACAACTAGAGTCTGAATATGTAATTAAGGAGTATCTTCCTTTTTAAAGCTACTCATCAGCTACCGGAATACCATATGATGTATGTGCATGTTTTTATTCCTTATTGGAATGTTACTTGAACAAATGTATATAGTACATATTTAAACTGTAATATCCTGAATTGAATATGCATACATAACGCTTCTCCGTCCTTACCCTGACACTGGCCAAATGAAACTTACTGTTTAGAGCAATCATCTTAATAATATATGGGGCTCGTATGAATTGTATATTTGTATTTTGACATAGAAATGTTTTTAATTTTGTACAGATCTTTTTTACTATTGTTTTAACATGTGCTTTTATGATTTTGTAATCAAAAATCGAATAAAGCATATTTTGACTTTCACTATGTCCGTTACTGTGACATTTGCCAACAAATTAAAAGTTCTACCATTGTCCGCTCACCGCAAACACTGCTTTTAGTTTCTGAAAAAACACTACAATGTGTCTATTCTGATCATTGTAGACCACTCTATTTGGAAGGTGCATTTAAACCTTTTTTATTGGTTGTTGATTCATGTTCTCGATTAGTATGTGTATGGCCAAAATGATCGGCTGATGCTCGAACTCTTATTAAAGATTTTCAGCTCTTTATCAGTACATATACAGTAGTAGAATTCTATTCAGACCAGGGACTAGCATTTGCCTCAAAGGCTTACTAAGCTACCAGGTACACCCTGAGTGTTTCTGCACATTATACTTCTCCCTATCAGCCGGAGGGAAATTCAGTATTGGAGCGAAAGAACTGTGACTTAAAGAGCTCCTTGACAGCTAGTGTATTAGGTTCAGGTCATAGTTAGATCCATCACGTGTATGGAGTACATAAAGCTTAAAATAATGTGCCTAGAAGATATTTGGGTGATCAGATTCCTTCTGAGTTCCTCTTAGGAGTTCAGATGTATGTTCCAGATCTTGACAACCCTTGCACAGTGGCGGCTGATGTACACTTTGACATCAATGAACGTTTCACCATCTTACAGGAATTACAAGACTTCTGAGATGAGCGCTCGAAGTTGAACGTTCTGCCACTGATGAAGTGAAGGAACAACCAGCAACTTCTGGCTGGATTCCTAGAGTTGGGGATCTAGTACAGGAGAAGATTAAAGATAAAATAAGAATTGGCCCGTCCTACTGTGCCCCGGTGCCATTTACTTGCTGATCATAGTACTTGTACTGTGATTGTGCCACTGCTTGCAGGTTGTAAACAAAAATTACAAGTTTCCATTGATTTAATCGAGCTCCATTATGTGGCCAGTGCTAAACAGTAGGCCACAAGGCTATCTGTGTAGTTCCTTTTCTCTGCTGCCCACCCTTCAAGTGATCCCTCTGCATTCTCTAAGCAGTCCTAATGTAACTACTCCCAACCTTCTGAGGCTGAACTTGCACTCCTGCCTGCTTCTACTGCAGGCACCAAACAACAAAACTATATATTGTCAATCACCTTTGGAGTTACTAATGTGTTAACCTTTGCCTAACAAGGTTTCTTTTTTTTGTTCAGACTACCTCAGGGTATTTTGTTGACATTGGTGATTTTTCTTCAGATTCCTCACATCCTTCCTTGCGTGGTGCATGCGCACTGTTCACTTAGTTTAAACAGACTTACCTGGTTTCTCCATGTAGCACGTTTGGATTTTTCCTTTCCTTGGTTTTTCTTTTCATCTGGGTTGGATTGTTACAGTGTTTTTTCTGCTGTTATATGGACACTATCTCCCAGAACGTTCTTCTTCAGAACTGGTAGCTGAAGAACTTATCCCCCACACTTCCTCACAGAAGGTTCAAAGAGACTTGTCCCTTGTGAACATTACTGCATTTCATGTCCATGATTGTATTGTTTGGGATAAAGTCCCCTATGACATTTGTGATCCCACAAAAACCTTACAAATTCCATATGTTTTTAAAATTGCTATGGACGATTTTGCTACTCCAGGTTCCATCTCTGATGAATGGAATGTTGCGACTGTTTAAAACATGTTATCTGAACTAGCATCCTACATGGTATTAGAAAATTAGGATTTGTATTTGAATTCTGGAAACTATGGTGAAATGTATTGCTGTCATCATTATGCCCATCATTATCTACACAGAGCAAGTACACCATGTGCTGTTCTTAACTATACACAGTGGAAACACTGCCTCACATCACCTGTACAGAGTCCCCTACGGTATTTGAGAAAGTGCCCTTACTTTACTTGTCAGGTCCCCAAAGACCGGTTTCATTTTATTATAAGCATACACTTTCCCAAGCAATGAAAACATGCTGACACAAACTAAATTAATTTATTCAGATTCTTTTATTTTCAAAATTGACTGTGCAGGATTATGATTAATGGAAAAACAATACCAATTTGAAATAAAAAGGTTTTCTTTCAATTCAGTACTTACAAATGGGTGAGTGGTGATCGAGAGGTATTTCTTAGTGAGAATGAATGTGGAGTTTCCTTGAGCCATTCATTACTTTGTAAAGAGATAGCACTGAATGGAGCATGCTATGCGGTCATGGGTAATTTGCTGTGTTATTTGAAGGGGGTTCCTGTATCCTTGATTAAGCCAGTTTATTAATTACTTTCTAATGGAATATACTTGATTGTGAGCGACCGAGGATGCTGTGGAATAAAGCCAGGTGTCCCTTACATTGTAACAGTTTCCAAGGTCACGACTTGCTGTATGAAAGTATTATATCTACCTACACACACTACTAGGAAATGTATCTTGAAGCCAACAGTCCCTATTTCTAATATCAACTGTGATAAGCTAAGCCAACTGAAAGCCTTATTGTTTCAGAAGGCGTGGCATCTGCATGAGACACTTTTGAAACCAAGTTACCCCGTCTTCCTCAGAAGTATAATCAATGTTGCGCACTAATTTGCAACTACATTTAAGTGAACTTGTGCACTGCATTTTTAATGTACCAAACACCATTGGAGTAGTACACTTTTTAAGGCAATTGGGTCTGTATTTATTTCTGCATTTCCGACAATGCTTGGAGTGATTCAGTCTTTTATACACTCTCTATTTTCAAGCATCTTTGAAGGCATTTCACTGGTATCATTCCTGTTGATTACTGTTTTGGTCCTAAGTTTATTGCTCTGCAGTGGATGTTCCACAATAAGGCCACAAATGGTAATAGAATTGCCACACGTCCATCTGTGCCGTAATCGATTGGTGCAGTACTTTGGATTCTCGTTGTTATTGTAATTGAACGACAACTCGTCTTTGTCTTTTTGCCCCATGTGGTTTAAGAGAGTACAGCCTGTGTTTAGCTGCCTGTGGTGCTCTTTTGAATGTGCACTTGACATATGCCTTGCTACGCAATTAGTGTAGACTACAGACATGGATCTGCTCATGTATTCCTTGAGGATGCATCTCCAGTTTGTCCTATGTTGCTACAATTGCTGCGGGATATGTCTTATGAAGTGTCCTTGCCAGATTGGATGGATTCTTCTGCTCCAGGATCCATGACATCTGCCTCCTTGTCTGAGCCTACACTTCTGGCACCCCTGCCCTAGACGTTTGCTGATGACGCTGGTACTGACCAAGTTGGTCCTTTGGAACTTGGTCTTTAGGCTACTGTGGATCTGTCATCTGCGTATATGGGCTTCCTCAGGGCCCAGATTACTTTTTGGACATGGTGGTCTTATATTTCAGACGCCTCATAGAGCATTTTTAATTGGACATGAATGTGCCGTATGTGCATTGTGGATGCCCTGTAGTCTGTACAGTTAGACCCAGGGTCATACATGAAGAACATGATTCCATTTAGTTCCTTTCTTTTTGTTTGATCATGAGACACTTCATTTTAGCTAGACAAAGCCAAATAAGCTGCTCTACTCCTCTGCCATAGTTGATAATAACAGTTCCTTATTACATAAACAGCTTCTGTGCTTAAGCTCCTAGAAAGGAGCATTTCTCCGCTATGATTAATATGGACCAGCTGGGAACTGTGACTGAGATACAGCCCTGTTGATTCGACCTCCATCTTTCCCAGGAAGAAAACCTGTATACTGCATCCAGCTTCCTGACACCTAAGATCGAGGTATGGAGGTTAGGCTATCCCAATTTATCTGACAGATGGTACTCCTGCTATGCTTTCTTAATTATAGTATAAGATACAGATAGAAGTAAGCAAACATGAGCAACCTTTAACATGGTTTAATTGTTCACATTGTTTGCCATTCAAATAATACTGATTACAGCAATGTTTCATCTTTCTAATAATCGCAGCTCAAGCTTCCTTTGCAAGAATACAATCATTTTAATAAATATTTGAAAATGCATTCTCATATCTTTCTTGTGTTTAACTTAGGCATGCAAGAGTGACCAAATGAAAGGGGATCAGTTTCCACGGATACCTTGGGGATCAGAGCATCATGTTCAAGGTTGCAAATAAGATCTGTTACCCTGGTTGGCTTAGCGGTTGGATGTGGTGCTATGAGCTAGCTGAAAACCACCAACACATACTGATTATATATTTTGACTTAGTTCCTATACTATGAAGTTCGTGTTGGTCCAATACACAGTCCTGTTATATTTGTAGAAACTGTCTAACCGAATAATGTCTCTCACTACCACTTAATCGTAAATAAAATCCTCCCTTCCAGGTATTGCCAACCACTGTAAGCTTTGTATCACTTAGGGGATAACATTGTTTTCTTTGTCCTGGTGTTGGGTGTTGGTTGAGGCTATGGGCTGTAAGGGTTTTTTCCTGGGTGGTTAGGTATAGAAAATTAATGCTTACTTACTTGTCATTATTTTGCCTTTGATATTCTGTTCCACCAATATTGTGGATTCAATATTCAGAGTGCACCCCCTGCCTGGATCATAAAGAACCCTTTCCCAGGCAGTGTAATCAATATGTGCCGCTTAACACAGGAGAAATATTCAGTAATGTGTACACTTGCCCTGAGAAAAAATACTGCATTTTACCAAGGCATTTAGGTGTAAATTATGCATCTCTCAAGATGGTGAATTTATTAAAATTATTTTTCAACCTTCCCAAACCCTGGGAACCATTGGGGTAAAACCACAATGTTCTCAGGATACCCATAATTGCAGGACTATTTTGAGATAACATGAAATGAAGCATTTTATCATGCAGAGTAAAATCTGGCAGTTCCGGAATGGTGAATATTTTGTTTATTTTACATATCTACAATTACTTAATTGTTGCTTATTCTCTGCACTGTAAGGATATCACCATACAGCTCTCGGGATGGTGAATGCTTTATTTATCCACATGTTGCCCAGTGTTAGAATGCTACTCGTAAAGTGCTTCAAAGCCTCGAATGTAACATGTGCTATATAATTATTTTTCAATACAAGACGGTACAATGGTGTGCCCAAGCAACTCTCAGTGTAGTCAAGATCCAGTTAATTCTCCTAGCATCTGACACAGTGTGATATTTTGGAAATCAACTAATGTACATTGATGACTTTTGTGATGAGGAAATAATCTAGAATACAATTTTCTGTTTATAATAATATATTATTTTAAGAATATGGTTATTCAAATGTGTATTATCGAGCAAAGGTGGGGCTGGTGAAAGAATGCATGGGGTAGGGAAAGGGCAGTTAGTGATAAATTAGCAGGGCAGAGGTATCTCACCTCACCTTATTCTGCGAGGACAGGGGAGTGAGAACAAGTGGGAGCAGGGGGCGGTATGCCCCCTGCTCCCACTTCCTCTTACTCCCTCATTCCGATTATGATACAACAAATCATTTCTTATAAAGTGGGGAGGGCATAAAGTATGGATTTGGTTTACAAAAACGCATAAAAGTGATGAATACGAGAAATACAATACTTCAGAATAGATTGTACCGCCACAAAGTTTATTCTTAAAATAATTTTAGATTGCCTACCAATGTTGGCCCCCAAGTAAACCTGCATTGGCAAAGCCAATAGCGCTGGCTTGAATGTACCACAGGCATTCACAAAGTCTTTGTACATAGACTGTATACAGAAATGTTGTTTATGACATTAAAGCCTGTCCTACTGGCTTTGCCAATGATGATTAAAAAATAGCAAAAAATATTGCTTTCTGTGTAGAATGTTTATTGGAGAAAAAGTACTGAATATGAAAAACAGCAAAGTTGAGTTTATTTTTCAGACTTAGAATAATACCTTGCGTATTTTAATTGAAGCACTTCCTGGACGGTGGATTGAGACATTATCAGCTTGTACCATGAGGTGAGGAAGTTATAATCCTCTGGGTGGAGACAAGCAAAAGCCCACTTTATGCATATTTTAAAGAATTGCTAAAATCATGTCGTCCAGACAGCTACATTGTTAAGCTAGACCTATTAGTACCAGAACACAAGTAAAAGGCTGGTGCTAATTTGACACTAATTATTGCAGAAAGAGACAGCAGCAATGCTTGCCCATTAATCTCTAGATTTTTGGTAATGCTATGACAACTGGTTGTAGTAACAGTATTTCTAATTTGTGGTATAACATCAAAACATCCGACGTTCTGTAAATGACTCCATTAGTGGGGCTGGAAACATTTGTTGCAAATGGCAATGCAGCACAACTCCACAATACATAAACAACAAAATGTTCCCGATAGTGGGGGCATTGATAACTACTGGGAGGGAGGTAGCTAAAGAAATAACAGTGACCACAAGTGAGACCCTAGAGGTCATCTTTGAAATTAGGAATTGCAAGAGAAATCAGTAATTTGACTCCCAATTCCTCCCAGTATTTCGCCCTGAGCCCCGCCTCGCCCGTTTTCAGCCTTCTTTATTGAGCGTTAAGGAATAATAAGGAGTTTGTTTTGTTCAGGGAAGGGTACCGTTAAAGATCAATAAGAGCTTTTTAGGGTTTAGAGGTGGGTACCGCTAAGTGGTAGTAAATTGTTTGTTGGGTTCAGCTGCAGTCTTTAAGGGTTTTTCCGTTTCCGGAATTAGTAGCATTAAGGGGTAGCAACAGGTTGGTATAGTTCAGAGAAGGATACTGTTTAGGGTTAATTGAAGGGAAGCATTAAGTTGTAGTAAGGAGTTTTTAGTGTTCCAGGAGGGTAGCGTTAATGGTAGCCAGGGATTTTAAGGGTTTCCGAAAGGGTAACATTGATGTGTAGTAAGGGCTTTGTAGGCTCAGGAATGGGGACTGTTAAGAGGTAGTTAGGGGATAATAGGGTTCAATGAAGGGTAGCATTAGGGCAACGTAGGGTTTTCAGGATTTAAGGATGGTACTGGTAGGGGGTAGTAAGGGGTTTTTAAGGTTCAGGGAAGAGTAGTGTTATGGTGCAGTAGGAGCTTTTTAGGGTTCAGAGATGGGTAGAGTTAAGAGGTAGTATTTTTTTTAGGGAAGGGTAATGTTAAGTTGTAATAAGGATGTTTTATTATTAAGGGAAGTGTAGCGTCAATGGGGTGGTAACCTGTAAGGGGTGTTTTAGGTGTTAGGGATGGGTAGCATTAAGGGATATTAAGGGTTTTAGTGTTCAGGGAAGTGTAGTGTTAAGGGGTAATAGGTGAGTTTTAGGATTCAGGGAAGGATAACATTAAAAGGGTAGAACAGAGTTTCAGGGTTTAGGGAATGGTAGTGTTAAGAGGCAGCAATAGTTTATTAGGATTTAGGTAAGGGTAATTTAAAAGTACATTATATTAGATAAGTAAATCAATAACATAATGTATAATGAAATTACATTTTAGGAGCTGAGGATTTTTTTTAAAAAAAGTCTCTCCAGCCCACAATTCTTAAAACTAGGAATTAGTAAGTGAAAACCTCATTCTCTCAAGGAGTTCCATGTTAAGATATCTCTGATGTGGATGATGGCAAGGGAAAGGGAGGTGTGGCTGGGCGTGCAATACAGCAACACATTTGTCATGACTGCTCTTCTCCCTTCTATGCTGCTGCCAGAGAGGAACAAACACCATATTTATCTAATTATCAAGGTGAAATGTAGCATTGCAGTGGTATGTGTTTGACCTAAAGGTCCAAGTCTGTAACACAATAGTTAGACTTCATAAAGGCTCACACAACTTGCTAAACAAATGATTAGAGCTCTTGGAAGATAATCACTTTTTCTTTGGAAGCACACACCTTCTGACCAGCCAAAGCATGTACTGCTGTCCACCAACATATGGGCGTAGAAAAAAAGCCTCTCTGTAGCACTCCTGAAGGACCTTTTTCAGGCAGATCTCATAAGGTCTGTAATGGCTGCTCTGTCAGGCCAGATAATAAAATAAAGATCTTTGTTGACAAATCTTAGAAGCAGACATTTATACTGCAGCTGCCCTCTGCGGTGCCAGACTTAGTTTATGATAAGACAATATGAACTGTGCAATAACGCCAGTGCTTGTTGAAGTTCTCAAGTAGGCTGATAAATATTTGATGACGATCTGCGGCTGCAGAAGTTGCTGGCGCTTGATTTTGCTGATTGAATGCTTGAACTTCATTTTCAGGTCATACACAAAAAACACTCTGGCATGCTATAACATCAGGAAACAAAAAACTTTTTCCAGAGGACTGCGATAAAGAACCACTTATGTTACCAATTACTTCCTTTTCAGTTCATTTCAGAGTTTTCTGGAGATTTTCTAATCCTTCATCATGAGGTGAAAAGTGAAAGAAAACAATAGATATAAAAGCAATGTTTTCACCCAGAGGACAGCAAGTGGCAATTGCTTCAGTTGTTCTAACCTTTGTTATTGCAAAATTGTCCTTTTAAGCACTTTAATTCTAATACAGTTTCCATTATCACCTTTCTGAGACCCCGATCTGGCAGGATCCATTTGGGAAATTTTATTCTATACTGTACAACATCTCTTTTACCCACCTTTCTCCTTTTCAGCTCCTCATGGCACAAACAAGCGTGTTGTACAAATCAAGGAACTTATGTTGTTATTGGAGCTAGCCTGTACAGGAGCAGACACACATCCTGATTAACTGGGTAGATGGGAGTACTTGCTCACAGACAACCTTAACGTTGCCAGCATAGATTTCAGAACTCTGCCGCTATCGAGTTCTTCAGGTTTCACAAGCCACCACAAATACCCAGTCCTGTGCACACTTTACCAGCTGAGTGCTATGCTCTGATCTATATTCTCAAGGAATGAAAGGTCCTTGATATAGAGAGGGAGCTCTGGCCACATCTCTGAGGATAGTAATAAGCAGATTGAACTATTTGCAATGCACAGACTCTACAGCCCTTTAAAAAGCCAGGTCATGTATAGAACATCAGACGTGTTCAGATAATGATATTTCAGTCCCCATTCACTGAAGTCCCTGTAGCCCTCTGTCACGCCAGCATGCGGAAGTATGTCATTTCTGACATTCCTGTCTCATGGGACTGTGGCACCTGTTTTCAAAAGATACACCCAATGAGGATTTCCCACTTTCACTTTAGATTGTGTATAATGAATGTAGAGGCAGCGGTGCGTGTGAGCCAAAGTCCAGGCCAAACACTCCTGTGTATACTCCTGCATCCATTTAGATTCTACTAAGAGATTGAGCCTGTTTAGAGTCCATACACGGAAAATCTGTGGCCGGTACATAGCTGATAGAGGAGAATAGGGTAGGGTCCACATCCTGGACAAAAGAGTGAGGTCCGACATGTGTCCTAGGACTGCAGACATTGTGCAATGCTGATTGAGAGACTGCAAAGGCTGAAAAATAAAGCAGCTAACTGTTCCTCAGCCTTGGGAAACAACAACGTAGAACTAGAATTGACAGCAATTCAGCGGCTCTCAGTGGATTCCAACGTTGCAATGAAAATCCTTAGCACCCACCCCAAGACCTTCTGGAACAAAGCACCCAGATATCTTCAAAACAGAGGGCCAGATTTATCATTGTATTGCTTTTCCCTTGGGTGTCGCAAGGGCAAAGCAATACTTACGTCAGATTTACCAAACAATGCAAGGCCACCTATTGTTCCCTGAATTGTAGCGCAACTGGCTGTCTTGCATTACTCTGCCCCGGGATGGTGTTCTATGGGTGGAGCGTGGGTGTTCCCACACTTCCACCCATGGATTTTAGTGCATTTCCAGATTAACAAGGGCTGGTAAAACTAGGAATAGGTCAAAAAGCTACACTTTCCAACGGTAGAAACAACGAGGAAAAATATATTTATTTCACCTCCTTATTTCCTCTTCCTAAGCCTGATGCATTCTGCAGCACACATTTAGAAATAGGAAAATGTCTTTAAGCAGGGACATAGCTCCCAGTGGTGCAGCCGGTGCTATGCACTGGGGCCCAGAAGTGGGACAGGGCCTAAGAACAACAGCATCTCGAACCCTGAGAGGGTACCGAAATAATCTTGCTGAAGTTCTGCATGTAAACGAGCATTAAGAAGAACTTTACATTTTGCTTTTTTTCCATGTCCCGATTGCTTTGCGTTCAAAGACAGAGTTCAAATGTCATCCTAGTCTTCTGAGGAAATGCAGCTTATTCTTTGAAAATGGAGCCTAGTGTTTACTTGTCTTACGCTTATTGTAAAACGGGAGGATTTTGTAAAGTGAACTATGTGAAAACCATGCTGGTGTGAAAAGAAAGTCTGTAGGGTGTCCTTGTCTTCCTCACAAAACAACATTTAAATACCTATACATGAACTGTATATATATATTTTAATAGGGTCAAAACAAATCAGCATACTTTACTTAGTGACGGGCAAATGACCAATATTCATTGAAAAACAATTTCCACGCTATATAATTTTATCTGTAGAACGGTATGTCTGTGCAAATTTGGTGTTCATTACAATGGAAAATGTGCTTGTCTACAAATGACTGTGGCTCCCACCCCATGTTTTAGTAACATATTTGCAAGGGTGTATTCCTCAATGCAAGACCAGCTGCAGACTACTCTTTACCATTTTCCTGTTGAATGGGCATAGCTCATTTGTGACACTTGTTCTTTGTATGTTGCTCAGATTTTTCAAATCTCTATGAGATCAATGATGTAACATTGATGGCAGCACCACCAGTCTGAAAATTGTTCTAGCACCAGTGCATACAAGAGCCACAGGCCCAGATCTCTGTACTGGGGTGAATGTATGACATTGTTCTGCATTCTGTCCATTAACTGTGGTTTTTGCATTTGTCACCCCGAGTGGGATGGGTATGCTCAGACGTGAGTCCCATGCTCTCCACATGAGGTTATGTGGTTTTCGACTCCGCTTCGTATCTAGCCGCCATTTTGTGTTTAAACCCCTTTTTTTGTTTCCTCACTCAAGCAGCACGGCGAACGTGGTGAACGCGATGTTTTTTGCCTTTTCAGCTGCTACGTGTCTCTCTCGTTAAAGAGTATCTCTTGCCCATGTTTACGAAACCGATGTCAGGGTTTGCCGAGTCTGTAAATCCATGTCTAGACTGATTAATCCATGTTTTACTCCACTGTTTGGGTCCCACCATTCTTCTTGACTCTATCTTGTTTAACTGACCTTCGCTATTCTCTTTGTGTGTTCTCTTGTTACATAAACTATCCTTTGAAGCATTCAAACATGTTCTACCACCTGCAAATTGAATTACGGGCACTAGTGTTGATTAACTTGAGGGGAGGAGAGCACACAGGGTCTGAAAGAAGGGTGTGTTTTACACATTCTATAGCTTGTTTTCAAACTATTCCTATTTGTCAGTTTTGTATGTTTTAGGAGTTGTCATTGTAAACTTGTGTACTATAATAGACTGTGTGCCACGGAATTAAGTGGCAGTCTCCTGAGAACCTACCATTGGTGTACTTACAGGACAGCTGCAGCTAATAAATCTGCTTTTCTACGCCTAACAGAGTGTCTTGTGTCTCTGTCTGCCAAGGCAGGTGAACCCGGAGATGTTAGGCATGCCCTGCGCCGCCTGGCCCATAAGGTCAGGTTCTCCAATTGGCATCCCAACATGTGGGCGACTTCAGTGGTAGTAGTTTTGCCCAAGGGTCGTAAGGAGCTTCGCAAGAAAACTCCGGAGGATTTCGCGAACCACGTGAGCGACCCCTGTATGCCGAAGTGGACCGAAGGTCTTTTGAAGCGCGGCTACTCCTTCCCGACGGCTGCTGACCACTGCTGCCCTGACTGTCGCCCTGCCTTGGCCCTCTCGTGATGATTAGTATCGCGAGACGTTAGACGGACATCTGTTGGCGTGACATTTAGTTAAGTATTCGTGGGTAGCGCCCACTTTTTGTTTTTGTTTTTGTTATTCTATTAGTGCACTAACCGAAGCCGAGGGGTAAGTACATTTGTGCTGTGACTATATTGTCTAAAAATCCCTTGACGTTTGTAAGAAGTCCAGTACGTTACAAAATGCCTGGATTTAGTAAGTTTTGGAAATTTTGTTGTTTTGGTTGTTCTAGGGATTCCCGGCTAGAGGATTCTTGTCCGATTCCTCCAGTTGGAACTCCCACTTACGAGCTCTATTCAAAACATGGTCTTGGTCCTATTCTTTTTAATGAAACATGGATTCAATATACCAGGAAAGATGGTTTCTTACAGTGGCCACAAAATGGCACCTTTGAGCCTGATATCCTAGATAATTTGGAAGCGATTTCATTTAAGAGAAAAGCCCGGCCGGCAATGTTTGACTCTTTCCGCTTCCAGAAAGAAATTAAGCAAATGAAGAAAGATAAGAAAGAGCAGAATATGACGATTTTGCAGGTTGCCCAACAGTTTAAAAACGATGAAGCTGATCAGATGGTAGAGGCTTCGGAAAGTCAGCATCGTATGGGAATAGACAGATGTTATCCTGTGTTACCTACTGCCTTAAAGAGTAAGAGTTCTGATGAAGATCCTTTCGTGTCCCATCTATTGACGTTACCTCCACCTTATGTGTTAGGTGCTAATGCACCTCCATTACAACCTGTTGCTAATCCAGCTGTTCTGGTTCCTGCACAATTGCCTCTTCCTGTGATTCCACCTCCGCCCCCTTTGCCACCGACTTCTGTACCCCAATCTTCTGTGCTTCAGTCTCCTTTACCTTTACCTTCTTTTGCTACTGGTTCTTCTCCTGTTTTACGGAATTCATTCGTCTCCTGTTCTAGTGTCAGATTCCCCTACAGCTCGACAACGTTTAGTTGAAACTGTTTCTGGTCTTCTGTCACCTTTTCTTGGACCTCTTTTCTTTTCTCCTGCTTCGTCTCGAAGACAATCTGGTGGCCAGATTCCAGATTTGGAAGAACGGACTAAGTTAGATTCTCTTGCTCATAATTGGATCATGAGTAGTCTACAGTATAGTGTGCGTGATATCTTAGACACCGTCCTGCAATGTAACGTGCCTACGCAGAGGTATGACTTTAATAATATGTGCAACACTCTTATCAAAGGGTGGGAAGATATTGATTTGGATTCACCTCCTCAGGATTTGTTCGAAGTACAGGATCAATTTGATAAGGGACTTATTGTGGGTCCTGATGAAGAGTCTGCTGTTCAGAAACTTGTTACTTTCCGATCTTTCTTTTTCTCTCAAAATTCTCTTGAGCCTGATCCTGTGGTTCGTCGTAAAATGGCACAATATCCTATGCGAGAAGTTCCTCCAATATGGAGAGAGGCAGACCCAAACGCTCATCCGCCTGTCCCTGCTCATTTTCAGTGCATATGGGTACATGATCCTTGGAAAAGATCAGAAGTGTTGGCACTTAAGCAGTCTTTACGGGACCCTCATAAAATCCTGCTGGGTATTATAAAGAATTGTCTCAGACTGTTAATGCATGTATTATGAATTTGGCAGATATTGATTTACTTATGGGAAATGTAGTCCCACAAGCTTTATGGGCTAAAATTCGTAGACAAGACCATGATCAAGCTTTAGGTGGTAATTGGGCTGCTATTACAGCCGCAGATGCAGGACAAATAGGTGGTGCCAAGCCTGATGATCTGATTACGGAGTTGCCCGGTAGAATAATAGATCTTATGAAAACGATGATGCCTGCTGTACGCGTTAACTGAGATAAGTTAGCAGCGTGCAAACAAAAGATTGATGAAAGTGTTTCCGATTTCTTTACTCGTTTTGAAGAGACTTTCATCGACCATAGTGGTCAAGATATGAGTACTGAAGGTGGACAGCGATTATTTGTAGATAAATTCATCTTTAATTTACTTCTAGAATTATCGCATAAATTGAAACAATCTGAGAGTTCATGGGCTGTTTCTTCAACTGCCCAGATATTGGCTACTGCTCAATATTATGAGAATAGGGATAAGGAAGATAAGGAAAAAGTGGAGAAAAACACGAAAGAATTAAAAACGAAGGTTCTTCTGCAACAGGGTTATCCTCCTCGTTCTGCTCAACCCCAATTTCAACAGCCTCCACAGTTTCAGAAGCTGTTTCAAAAACCTGTATCTTCAGTTCCGCGATTTCCATTGGGTCCTAATCAATGCGCCTATTGTAAAGAGGAAGGTCATTTTAAGAACAGTTGTCCGGTTTTGTTGCAGCGTTATGGCGGATCATTAGCGCCACTGGGTCGTGGAGATTCTCGGTCAGTGTCCAGAGGAAGAGGGCGTGGTGTGTCATTGCAGAAAAGACGTCCCTCTCCCCCTCAGGACTCTACAAATTACTTTGACCAGTGGAATTCTCAGTCTGCACAATATTACAATGACGATTATTGCACAGATAGTGAGAATGCTCATTTCCTCACTTGCTAGGACAGGCATAGACAGAGTAAAGGAGTCGTATCAGTTCCAGTGGATCAGGATGGACCTTATGTTAATGCTGTAGCATTGAGTGTTACAGAACCATTTCTTTTGGATACTGGTGCAATGAGAAGTTCTATTATGCATTCCAAACTCCCTGAGGCACCTTTGTCTGGCTTAACAAATGTTTCTGTGGGATTCTCTGGCGCCCCAGTTAGTAACCCTGTTTCTTGTCCTTTGCCCATTTCCATTGGTCCGTACGTTTTAGAAGCTCCACTTCTTTTGACGACGGGTTGCGGAGAGAATTTATTGGGTTTGGACTTATTGAAATGCCTGCATGCCACATTGTATTGCTCACCCTCTGGTGTACATCTTACTTTAGATGATAAATTGACTTCTCCGATGTACGTATCTAAAGACCAACTGCCACTCGAACTGCGTTCGCTTCCTGCTACGCTTTGGGCTACGGGTCCGAATGATGTTGGTTTGCTTCAAATTCCATCTTATGTGATTACTGTTAAGCCTGATGTTAAGTTACCACGTATTCCACAATATAAAATCTCTAACGATGGTGAGAGAGCTTTGTTGGCTATTGTTCATGACTTGGTTGAGAAGGGTGTGGTCGAGGAGACCAGAGGAAATGTTTGTAATAGTCCTGTTCTGCCTGTTCTTAAGCGTACTGATCATTCTCAGCCACCTGTGTATTGTTTTGTGATAGATCTCCGAGAGGTCACCAAAATTGTTGTCCCTCAGTTTCCCGTTGTTCCGGATATTACTGCTTTGCTTACTATGATTCCTGCTTCGGCAGTTGGTTTTCGGTTATTGATCTCAAAAATGCTTTTTTTAGCATTCCCATTGCTGAGGAAAGTAGGGATCTCTTTGGTTTCTCTCTCGGAGGCCGAAGTTTCCGATTTTAACGTGCACCTCAAGGCTATTGAGAGAGTCCCTCCATCTATAGTCAAACTCTGAAATCTCAGCTTGACACCTTTTCTTTGCCATCAGGTGCTACTCTTATCCAGTATGTGGATGATTTGTTAGTGGCTGCCGATTCGGAAGATGTTTGTAAGAATGCGACTGTGTCCCTTTTGCTACATTTGTCTGTTCTACACCATAAAGTTTCGCTTTCTAAGTTGCAATATTGTCGCCAAGAGGTTACCTATTTAGGTTATCTCTTGTCGAAGGAGGGAAGGCGATTGACCCCAAAACGTATCTATGCAATTGCACACATGTCTGGTCCATCCACACAAAGAGAGGTGCGTGCTTTCTTAGGCATTACCTCTTATTGTAGACAGTGGATTCCAAATTTTTCCCTACTAGCTAAACCTTTGTTGGCACTCACTCTGAAAGATACGCCCCAACCTATTCCTTGGACTGATGAATGTCAAAAGAGTTTTTCTGACTTACGTACTGCTTTGTGTTCTGCTCCTGTGTTGGGTACTCCAGATTACAGTAAACCTTTTACACTCTATGTCCATGAAAGAGAAGGTTGTGCATTATCAGTCTTGACACAACAATTTGGAGATAAACAAAGGCCATGTGCCTATTTTTCGGCTACATTAGATCCAGTCGCTAAGGCATTACCCAGTTGTCTTAGAGCAACAGCGGCAGCAGCAATTTCCATTCGTCAATCTGCTGGATTGGTGTTGGATCATACTCTTAATGTTATGGTGCCACATGCAGTAGATACTCTTTTGAACAGGACAAAAACCCAGCACTTAACGAGTGCCCGTTTGTCTGGATATGAGTTGGCGCTTTTAGCCAGTCACATACATATCAGGAGATGTAATGTTTTGAATCCAGCAACATTGTTGCCTGTTTTGGATGAGAAAAATATACAAGATCAGCATGATTGTTTTCTTCGTACGGAAGAAGAAACTAAAGGTCGAATTGATTTGAAAGATACAGCACTTACGGATCCGGATGGGATCCTGTGGGTAGATGGGTCTTGTTTGAAGCTTCCTAATGGCGAGACGTCAGCAGCTTATGCTGTTACAACTCTACATACAATAGTAGAAACTGCACGCATTTCACAGAATTCAGCGCAAGCTGCAGAGTTGATTGCGTTGACGAGAGCATGTGTGTTAGCGAAAGAAAAGAGAGTGACTGTTTATACAGATAGTCAATACGCTTTTGGCGTTGCCCATAGCTTCGGCCGTTTGTGGAGAGAAAGAGGATTCTTTACTTCCCACGGCACTAAAATCCAGCATGGTCAGTTGGTGACTGACCTTCTTGAATCACTTGCTTTGCCTATTCAAATAGTGATTGTGAAGTGTAGTGCGCATAAAAAGATCACTGATGACGTGGGTCGAGGAAATGCATTTGCGGATGAAACAGCTAGGGAAACGGCACAAAATATTGAAAGTCGCATGTATGTTGCAGGACCGGCAAGATGGGTCGCCTGTGTGAAGACACAGTAGAAAGCGTGAAAATGATTCAGAAGGAGGCAACTGAGAAAGAATTGAGTAAGTGGAGAGAGAGTACGAGAATGTTGGACACAATGGGATGTTGGACGGAATTGTCAGAGCATCAGCGATGGTTGTTACCAGATGCGTATGTATTACCTGTAGTTACTATGGCTCATGGACCAGCCCATATTAATGCAAGGGGTATATGTAAACTCCTAGCTCCAGTATGGCAGAATGAAAGTATTCCTAAATGTGCAGAAAATGTAGTGAAGCATTGTATTGTCTGCTTGATGCATAATCCAGGAAAGGGAACTCCAACTCCAGCAGGTCACTTTGTTCCCCCTACATATCCTTTTGAGGTACTGCAAATAGATGTTATTGTTAATGTTAATGTTAATTGTGTCTTTTATAGCGCTCGGCTACTCGAAAAGAGTGTCCCGGCGCTTTATTGACAACCTGAAAAAGACAAACACAACACAGAGATTTAAGAAAACGGAGTCAGCAAAATAAAAGGGAGTCTAAGAGCCAAAAAGCCAGGTTTTCAGGCCCTTCCTGAAGGCCAGCAAGTTTGAGGTACTAGATTACATCCATATGGAACGTTTCAACAATCTTAAGTATGTCCTGGTGGTGGTTTGTATCTTTTCCAGATGAACAGAGGCTTACCCCCTAAAGGACAATACTGCTTTGTCCTTCTGAAGGAATTCTTCCCGAGGTTTGGTTTGCCGCGCATTGTCTGTAATGACAATGGAAGTGAATTTGTAGGTTAAATTATGCAGAAGGTGTGAGTGGGTCTTGGTATTAGACAGAAATTTCATGCGGCAAACCACCCTCAGTCAGCGGGTTTGGTAGTGTTATAATGGCACTCTCAAACTTAAGTTAGCAAAGATTCAGACCAGCACAGGCCTTTCCTGGCCTGATGCCTTGCCTTTGGCACTTCTCTCAACAAGAACGACTGTCCATTCTCGTTTGGGGCTTAGCCCATACGAGATTGTTTTTGGACACCCAGCCAATGTTTGGGGAGTCCCTCGACCCAAGAAATATTCAGATATTCCGTATCCATTGTTGGTTTGCATGACCTCACCACTAAATTGCGTATTATTCGTCAACAGGTCCAAAACGCTTTGCCGGAGGCCTCCTCAGATCCAGGACACTCCATCCAACCTGGGCATTGGGTTTGTCTGAAGAATTTTCAGAGGAAAAAGAATCTGGAACCTCGTTGGAGGCCGACGAGACAAGTTCTACTAACCGCGCGTACAGCAGTGAAGGTCGTCGGAAAGAAAAACTGGATCCACTGCGTGCACTGTAAAAGCGTACCATTACCTTTACCTTATGACCAGTGGGCCCGGAAAGGTGTTGGTGATAGTGACTGTGAGAAAGTACCCAGATTTGTACCATTCATCAGTGCACGCCTGGATTGGACTAGTTCTGAGAAAGAGGACAACAACGACGTTTTGCAGGAAGCTGTACCTTCACACTTAGGACTAAATACATCGGATCCAGAGACTTTGTTTAGGGACCAAACGATACCTGGCAAGACACGGTACAACCTAAGAAAAAGGTTGCCTAAAGACAATTAAATTCTGTGTTTTATAATTTTGCCTTTATTAAAAAGAAAAACATTCCTTATTCATTATCCATCAAGTTGCAGGGTCACGGTAGGAGTCTTAGGCTGTGACCTGAATAGTGACTAGGTCAACAGGACTTGCAGTGTCATAGGACGGCTAACAATCACAGCCAAGTGATTAAGGAAGATTATCGTGAGCAACGCCTTTAGAGTAATGGATAGCGCAGGAAAAGGGGATGATATTAAGATAATGAAAAGAAATCATTATAAGAAATTAATATTAAGTCGTTGTGGCGTAGCATTATGTATTTTAGTATGATTATGTAGTTTATTAGCATGTGTAGGATGGATCGTACACAGTATACAGTTGGCACCTGTTCCTACTTTGATTTCCTCTACTACTATTTCTCTGCACAAATTTTACTCACTCCCAGACCATGAGCAGATGAGAAGAATGGAATATCTCAACAATTCATTTATCCAATTGCTACATCAGCATCAATTGGTAGTAAATACTACTGATTGTTGGGTTTGTGGGCTCGTACCACATAATACAGAGAGAGGGATGCCGTATTTAGTCCTTCCATGTTCGTATGAAGGTTCTGCTTGGGCTTATCTGGCTATGTTTTCAAATACATACCAGAACCAACTCTGATATCCTCCTGGTGGGTCCTATAATGGTGGAGTGGATTTCAGTCACAGTCCTTTGATAAAGGGAATAGTGACCATGGCAAAAATCGCTGATATTGGTAAAATTCCCAAGGATGAGAAGAGAGCATATGATGGATGGCATGTGACTCGTTATATCACTAGCCTTACTGACAAGGTTAAACAGAAGAGATTTGCAGCAATTTGGGTTTTACCCCAAAGAGGTAATTTGTGTTTACAAATAAATGGCCAGAATACCAAAATTAAGCAAGAAAAGAGAAATTGTTCCCACACATACGTTTATACACCCTTGATTTCTTCACCGTTAGTGCCATCTCAAGGTACATACTTTATCTGCCACGACAGAGCTTATACATGGCTTCCCACATATTTCTCGGGAACATGTTATATAGCCTTTCTTCTTCCTCTGACATATACTGCTCCTGCAGATCACCATAGAAAAAGATTTGGTAGATATTGATGCGGAAGACACAGCCGGACAAGAGGGAGGAGATTTTCTGAAAGGGTTTCTCCCCTTTTGGGGTCCAACGGTTAATAGTAGAAACATCAGACGCCTAGTTTGTGTGGTCGATGCTACTATAAACATAACTTCTGGAGCATTGAGTAATTTGACAGCTGAACCTCAGGCGGATCGCCTTATGACCTTGCTGAACCGAATGGTTCTAGACATTGTCCTTGCAGATAGAGGAGGAGTCTGTAAATTGATTGGGTCTAGTTGCTGCGTTTACGTTCCTGATGATGCCCCTAGAGTATACCAAGCCATTTCTAAGCTACATGTCATCTCCGAGTCCATTCATCAGGACACTGGAGAATGGTCTCTGATGGGATGGTTTTGGGGACTACTGTCCACATGGGGATGGAAAGTGTCCTTGGAGCGATTCTAGCGATCATCTTTTCTTGTTGTCTTTGTTTACAGTGTGGTCCAGCCATTTGCAGACTTTGTGCCACTGTGTGTGTTTCTAAGCCAGTAACACAGAAAACAGAGAATATTAGGATGATGTTGCAGCAACAACTCAATGACCTCATGACCATTGATATCGACTCAGACTAACATGAGTATTTTTGTGCTTTGCCTGAGTATGGCAAAAGGAGGGTCTGAGGTTACGTGGTTTTCGACTCCGCTTCGTATCTAGCCGCCATTTTGTGTTTAACCGCCATTTTGTGTTGCCTCACTCAGGCAGCACGGCGAATGTGGTGAAAGCGATGTTTTTTGCCTTTTCAGCTGCTACGTGTCTCTCTCATTACAGAGTAACTCTTGCCCATGTTTACGAAACCGATGTCAGGGTTTGCTGAGTCTGTAAATCCATGTCTAGACTGTTTAATCCATGTCTTACCCCACTGTTTGGGTCCCACCATTCTTCTTGACTCTATTGTGTTTAACTGACCTTCGCTATTCTCTTTGTGTGTTCTCTTGTTGCATAAACTATCCTTTGAAGGATTCAAACATGTTCTACCACCTGCAAATTGAATTACAGGAACTAGTGTTGATTAACTTGAGGAGAGGAGAGCACACAGGGTCTGAAAGAATGGTGTGTTTTAGACATTCGAAAGCTTGTTTTCAAACTATTCCTCTTTGTCAGTTTTGTATGTTTTGGGAGTTGTCATTGTAAACTTGTGTACTATAATAGACTGTGCGCCACAGAATTAAGTGGCAGTCTCCTGAGAACCTACCATTGGTGTACTTACAGGACAACTGTGCTTAGCTGCATATAATAAATCTGCTTTTCTACGCCTAACAGAGTGTCTTGTGTCTCTGTCTGCCAAGGCAGGTGAACCCGGAGATCTTAGGCGTGCCCTGCGCCGCCTGGCCCATAAGGTCAGGTTCTCCACACACCACTGGATTCAAGCAAGCCGGGCTGAAGACGGCTGAAATGCCAGAAACCAGACCTCGAAAGCTTGTTTCCGGTCCAGGGAAAGCATGGCTTGGTAGTTCGGGCTGGACTGTTCCCATGAGGCACAGGGTCAGACTGGTTTGCCTATGGCCATGTCTGAACTGGGGTGGTGTGGAGTGCAAAAAAACGATTTAGGTCCAGATCTCCGTACTGGGGTGAATGTATGACATTGTTCTGCATTCTGTCCATTAACTGTGGTTTTTGCATTTCTCCACGCCACTGGATTCAAGCAAGCCGGGCTGAAGACGGCTGGAATGCCAGAAACCGGTCCTCGGAAGCTTGTTTCCGGTCTAGGGAAGGCATGGCTTGGCAGTTCGGACTGGACTGTTCCCATGAGGCACAGGGTCAGACTGATTTGCATATGGCCATGTCCGAACTGGGGTGGTGTGGAGTGCAAAATAAACCGATGGATTTATGCCCAGATCTCTGTACTGGGGTGAATGTATGACATTGTTCTGCATTCTGTACATTAACTGTAGTTTTTGCATAGATCCTTGATTCACACAATCCTCGATCCCTGAAATAGAACCTCAAACCTCCCTGTAGCCCACTACTCAGATGAGGCATACAATAACTTTTTTTGGGCGCCCACATGCTGACAGGTAACTGTACTGGTGATGAGAGCAACAACTAGACACCACACATGTGACATCAGACTCCTAAGCAGCATAATTTCTGTCACACAGTGCATACAGCACCCTCTAAGTCAGGGGTACTCATAGTACGGCCCGCAGGCCAGTGGCGGCCTGGCAAGCCTTCCCTGGCGGCCCGCGGACCCCCGAGACATCATACCTGTGTTTCCCGAGTTTTTTTTTTAAAGTGTCTGCAGCAGCGAGAGAGACTCTTGCTGCTTTGTGGGGGCTGCCGGCGGGCGATCCTAGGAATGGCCAGAGTAAAGCTGCAGGGGCCTAAGGAGAGGTGAAATACAAAGGCATCATTAACATGCAAATGGTCTTTTAATGACCTGTGAAGTGCTCGGGTGCGGCTGTGAGTGTGTGTGCGCCCCGGCTGGCGCACAGGCAGGGTGAGATGACAGAGGGAGTGGGAGGGAAAGGGAGGGGGAGGGGGAGGGGGACGGAGAGGGAGAGAGAGAGTGAGAGGGAGTGAGTGAGTGAGAGGGAGGGAGGAAAGGAGTGAGAGGGAGGGAGTGAGTGAGTGAGAGGGAGTGAGAGGGAGTGAGGGAGAGGGAGTGAGTGACTGAGAGGGAGTGAGTGACTGAGAGGGAGTGAGTGACTGAGAGGGAGTGAGAGAGAAGGAGTAAATGAGTGGGAGTGAGTGAGTGGATGTGAGTGAGTGGGAATGAGTGAGTGGGAGTGAGTGAGAGGGAGTGAGTGAGTGGGAGTGAGAGGGAGAGTGTGAGAGGGAGAGAGAGATTGGGAGAGAGGTCAGGAGTGAGTGAGGGAGAGGGAGTGAGTGAGGGAGAGGGAGTGAGTGAGGGAGAGGGAGTTAGTGGGAGTGAGTGAGTAAATGAGTTGAGTGAGTGAGAGGGAGTGAGTGAGTGGGAGTGAGTGAGAGGGATGAAGTGAGTGAGAGGGATGGAGTGAGTGGGAGGGAGGGAGTGGGAGGGAGGGAGGGAGTGGGAGTGAGTGAGTGAGAGGGTGGGAGAGAGTGAGAGGGAGTGAGTGGGAGGGAGTGAGTGGGAGGGAGTGAATGAGCGGGATGGAGTGAGTGAGAGGGATGGAGTGAGTGGGAGGGAGGGAGTGAGTGAGTGAGAGGGAGGGAGTGAGAGGGAGGGAGTGAGAGGGAGGGAGGGAGAGAGAGAGGGAGGGAGGGAGGGAGAGAGAGTGAGGGAGTGACAGAGAGTGAGTGAGAATGAGTGAGAGGGAGTGAGTGAGAGGGAGTGAGTGAGAGGCAGTGAGTGAGAGTGAGAGGGAGTGAATGAGAGGGAGTGAGTGAGGGAGAATGAGTAAATGAGTGGGAGTGAGTGAGTGAGAGGGAGGGAGTGAGAGGGATGGAGTGAGTGAGAGGGATGGAGTGAGTGAGAGGGATGGAGTGAGTGAGAGGGATGGAGTGAGTGAGAGGGATGGAGTGAGTGGGAGGGAGGGAGTGAGTGGGAGGGAGGGAGTGAGTGGGAGTGAGTGAGTGAGTGAGAAGGAGTGAGT
This sequence comes from Lissotriton vulgaris, assembly GCF_964263255.1. Classification (NCBI taxonomy): domain Eukaryota; kingdom Metazoa; phylum Chordata; class Amphibia; order Caudata; family Salamandridae; genus Lissotriton; species Lissotriton vulgaris. The sequence continues at coordinate 732,175,961 of NC_141691.1, read as the reverse complement.
GAGAGTGAGAGGGAGGGAGTGAGTGAGAGTGAGTGAGAGGGAGGGAGTGAATGAGAGGGAGTGAGTGAGAGGGAGGGAGTGAGCGAGTGAGAGAGAGGGAGAGTGTGAGTGAGAGTGAATGAGTGAGTGGGAGAGGGAGGGAGAGGGAGTGAGTGAGACGGAGAGGGAGTGAGACGGACAGGGAGGGAGAGGGAGTGAGATGGAGACAGAGAGGGAGGTAAAGGGAGGGAGTGAGAGGGAGGGAAAGGGAAGGAGACGGCGAGGGAAGGAAAGGGAGGGAAAGGAAGGGAAATGGAGGGAGAGGGAGGGAAAGGGGGTGAAAGGGGGTGAAACAGAGTGAGTGAGAAGGAGGGAAAGGGAGGGGGACGGAGAGGGAGTGAGAGAGAGGGAGTGAGAGAGAGGGAGTGAGAGAGAGGGAGTGAGACAGTCGGAGTGAGACAGAGGAAGACAGGAGAGAGGGAGGGTGAGAGGGAGAGAGAGCTAGAGAAAGGGAGGGAGACCGAGAGAGATGTGTGTATGCCGGGACGGCTCAGTGGACGAAGGCGTCCGCTGCAGGGACCTATGATCAACCTCATGGTCAGTTTTATGTTGTTGCTCTAGCCCCTCCCCCTCCCCCACTGACCCTGCCCCCACCGATGCGGCCCTCGGACACAAACCAAACTGTAAATTTGGCCCCCGAGAGAAGGTTTGTGAGTACCCATGCTCTAAGTCTATGCTATCTGGAGATGCTCTTCCTAATATGAAACACTTGAACAATGCAACTTTCAATAAATGAATAGACTAGCGATTGCAACAGATGGCAGCAGCAGGGACCTTGACGGGTGCTACAAATCATAGGAAACAAGGAAAAGTTCATCAGAAGCACTGTAATCATAACAGTCGAAATAAACTACTGCAAGTCAACTTAAACGTGCTCTGCGGAGCTTATGGGGAGAAGATGTATGCATGAGGGAAGCAGGAGTAAGTGACAGAGATGGCATCCATCTTGTCTAAAATGCAATTTTATATGAAAACATGGCATAACTGAAACACGTTCATAAATACATTTCTCCACATCATATGCAATCTGTTTCAATTTCACTTCTGTCTTTTCAGCCTGTATATGTATTCATGTATAAAAGGAAACATTGTTCATCATTATTAGTGCACAAAATAGAAATAAATGCTCTACTAGTGATCATATGAACATTTTCTATACCAATCATATTTCCCAATGGTGGAATATGGAAGATGACTGAAAAGGAATCTCTGTCTTCACAACTGATTTCCATATTTGAGTGATACAGCTTTTCACAGTATGCTGCAAGTATCGTATCAAGGGCCTGTAGTATGTATGTAGTACACTGCTTCAGTCTGTGATGCAAAAGACACACAATTGATGGACGGAATGCAGAACAAATCAAAACATTCACCGCCAGTCAAGAGATCTGGGCTAAATCCATCATTCTTTTGCTCACCATGCCACCCCAGTTTAGACCTGGTCATATGCAAGTTAGTCTTGACCCTGTGCCTCATGGGAACAGTCCAGCCCGAACTGCCAAGCCGGGTCCTCCCTGGACCGGAAACAAGCATCCTATCACCGATTTCGGGGTTTCGCCCCTCATCAGCCAGGATAGCTTGAATCCAGTGGCACAATGAGCCCGGGACCCATGTCTAGGCATACCTGGTGCACCAGGGCGAGAAAGCAGTCTGTGATGCAGCATACCTTTAACTGGGTGTGCTAAGTTCAGACCGAGCCAGGGCACATTATACATTTAATGCTCTGTCCCAAGGGCAACAGCAAACTCATGCCTGTCTTGGTGGCTTCCCATAGTGAAATTCAGACCGGCTGCTTGAACCAGCCGCTTCAGCTTTCAGTGTGAAGGGGGTAACCAGCCTACATTTTATAGAGGGACAGAAATTCCTCTGCAGGCAGGTGCAGAGTTTGACTGACCCTGCCTGCATGGGGTGTTTGAAAAGTCTATAGGGCCACTTTTACCCCCTTTCAAGATGCATCCTCAGGAGGGCACTTACTGCGTACTGCCTCTTTGATTGCACAGTCAGGGGCATATCATCAACAACGAGCGATAAATATTCCTAAACGCGCCTAGCGCGTTTTTCATTATCGCCGTATATCGCCTGGTCACATCGCCATGTTAACGGCGTATTTGCAACGATTTGGTAAAAGGCGATGTGAAATCTGGTGATATACGGCTTTTGTCATCAATGTCCCATGAAAACCAGCGATGTTAGAACAGCGCTGAAGAAAATGCTGTAAATAGGGAGAAGTGGATGTAACCAAACAATCCACCTCCCATTATGTACATGGCTAAGTCGAGAATTTAGCAGACGTTAGTATTAGGCGATATCCCCGGTTAGCGCAGATTTTTTCATCACTACGCTTTTTCTGGGACGGCTTCTAAATACATCGATGTATGGTTAGTGATCATTTGCCTGTTGTTTACTGAAAGGAACGCCTACTTTGCATCTCATTAGCGATGCAAAGCTAGGCGTTTGAAAAATGGCTGCTAACATGCGCTAATGCATGTTAGCGCGCCTTGTAAATAGGGTGATGTAAATTTCACTGCTTTTTTGGCTTTTAAAGCCGAAATAGTGGCAAAATGGCCCTTGATAATATGCCCCTCAGTTTGCCTGTTGACAGCTCCTTTTCGTCTGTACCCATGCCTATAATTTGTCATGAGCGAAAAGGCAATGTATTTCCTCGTTTGCATGGAGCCACCCACCATGCAAATGAGGGAATGCCCGCTTGACCTTTCGCAGGTGCTACATGTGCACCAGTGCAATCTTTATTACAGAAATCACTTCATAAATTTCTGCAGCCCCTTCCAATGCCAATGGACCAAAGGAGCACGGAAAGTGTGATCACATGCTTGTTGTGCCCCATTTCGTGTAAAATAGCCCACTGTCACTAACTTTCATTGTCACATCAGTTCCCTAAATATCTACAGCCCGGTTTGACTTTTACATTTTTTTTGCATCCTACGTGATATAAATTTACTGGCCCTTCCCCCTCTGCCTATATTGTTGCCTTTTACTTTTCTAAGTTTGTCCTCTCAGGAAACTGTCTCGAATTCCATACTTAACTATGTAATAGCATCTACAACTCCAAAACGTATAAACAAATCTCTTTTTCTTTATTCCTCATTTCCCTCTCACATTAATCCTATGCATCCAGCTGTTTTGCCATTGGACTAATCCTCCCCGTCATAGTTTTTGATGTACATACTCACAGAAGGAAGAATAGGGCTACTGCCTAATCCCAAATTCTGATGAGGGTGCAAATGACAAATGCAGGGCCCTCGCCCACACAGTGTGGCATGCTTCATTTTTGGGCATTCCCACACATGAACTTGTTAGAGATCAAGTGAGCTGCAACCGCCGAGGGTGGGAACACATTTTTTTTGTGTGGAATCCGTTATCTTCGGATATAAAAGGTGAACATATTAAAACATTCTTCAGTAACTTTCCAAATGATTTATTACTTGTTACTAAAACTGGATGAAGTCAAAGGTATAACAAATAATTGTTTTTTATCAGTGATGGGTGCAAGATATTAGTACCCTACCATCTTAATAGGGTCTAAATGTTTTCTGCTGTTTCACACACGGATACCATGGTTTTCATCAGCGCCTATACTAAGATCTGGCAAAAAATCTAAATCCTGTATTTATAAAATCTACTACACAGAAACATCTAAGTTTTCATACCACATGTCCTCAAAATGTGGGGAGTTTCTTGCCAGGCAGATTGTTTCTATTTAAAGAAATGAAGAGAGGAAACATGATAACTCCCTACATTAGGCAGCAATATGTAAAAAACCTTTTAAAAAGTTCAAACAGTCATGGTTGCTGCAAACAGTGATGACTTTACACTCCAGTCATGCTGGATGTAAAATGGAGATGAGTTTCATTCCATTATTGAACAATTATTCCATTATCGAACAATTAAAATTAATATGTAATCTTATATATCTTGTCATTAGGTTACATCAATATTTCTAAACCAGGGGAACAGGAGTGATTTCCTGTAGTCACACACTTGGGAAGAGAAAATAGAATTTGTACATAGGTATCCTTAAATGAACATACTGATACATTTACAAGAACAGTTAATTGGACATTAGCAATATGTTTTTAGGAAGATGCATCAATCATTAAGGATCATAGTAAACACATATTTTGCAAACAAATTGTATTCTATTTTGAAGCATTTAAACCATCTCCTTGTGGTGGTGCACTAACCCCAGTTCATTCATATGGAGCAGATGTAAACATATGGACAATAGTCTATAGTAAGCACTGTTAGCATGAATGTAGTTCAGAATTGTTCAAGAGTTCAACAACAATGAAAAGTTAAAAGAACTAGTAAATTAAAGTGGAGTCATTTCACACGTTTTATGCGTCTCATAGCGAGTCATAATCTGCTCTTACAATGGCGTCTAAAAAAGTACATTACTCACTTCGTCAAGCGCCAGTCACTGCTACATTGCCTACCTCCTGTTTCTCACCAACGATTCAAATGCAGCTCCGAGTAGGTTTTTATGTAGTTGATAGAGTGGAAATTTCGTATCTGCATTTATTCATTTGTAGGGGTATTCACGTGTGGCGCACACCCACATATAATACTGTTTAGTGTAAAAGTAAGTGTTAGAATTGTGAACTGTGGTAATGTATTTCCTTGACATAATTTAGTCCACTGACAAGTTGTATGAAGAATAAACATAGTAAACACATGTAATTAGCAGAATGATTTAACAGGAAGAAATTTTATTGTGAAGTTTGACTCTACTCGTGTGATAGATGAGTTTAATAATAATGTTTTCCATAAGTAGGTAAATGTGATAGTTAAAATGTAAAATAATTGGTTAACTCGTAAAGTGATGTGTTCTTTTGTTAGCCGAAGTTGTAGGCCAGAAATTCAAGCCCCTGACAAACTCTCATTTAGGATAATGTTCTAAATTTCATGTGCACTGTAGAAGCTTTTCTTTCTCACGTTTTCCATTGCAGGTGGAGAAGCATTCTTTTAGGAGACTAATGTCTTTGTTTTAGCACCTCAGCATGGAGAGAAGAAGTTGCAATAACATGACTTGGAGGCAATAAGGGGAAAAGTTGGTTTCAAAATGGAGAAGGCACTGGAACCAAGGATGAATTGTTGGAAAGGATGTACATAGAGAACACAGTAGAAATGTACGCTCATGACTGAACCCATTGTGGAGTACGTGCGAGAAATGCATCATGGGAATGCTAGCCGTGAATAACAGGTTGTTGGAATTAGGGATAATGCCCACAGCTTTCCTGCTTTTGGAGAGGGAGTATCTCAGAACAAGCTCTTTCTCTTGAGGTAGTGGCTTTATGCTGCTTGGCCCATCCTAATTGTGGAGAGACTTCTTAGGAAAACTCCACTGACTGAAACTTTTCCTCTTTATTTGAAATGCTTACTCGTTAACGCAGGGATGTCACTTTAGCGATAGAGAAGAGATAGATTTAAACGCTCTTTATTCATCAAACCGCAATGCAGGGAAATTTGAACTCTTGCTTCTTGATTGCCTGTATCCTACTTCTTCAGTTAATAGTTTTGTTTATGTTGCATTGATTGAACTGGATACTTAGTTTTGGCTTTATGCTATTTCCTTTTGATTTCTATACCCTTGTGTTGAGGTGTGTCTATGTTCAGTTATATCTGGCTTTGTAATAAATTTAGCTAACCCTCTTCCAGTGTCCTTTGGTTATCATGTATCAGGAAGAGTTATTTCAAAGTTGGTTGTGCATTAATGGGTTTCTCCCCTTCCCCTTCCATGCTGCTAAAAAGAACCATCTGAGTGCATCTCTAGAAAAGTTCCAGAATGAAGAAGGATTGGGCCCATTACATAGTCATGATCCCCACACTCTATTCATTTGTTGTGTGATGCTGAAGAAAAAAAAGTATAGAACGCTTGCCCGTTAACACCAGAACAGCTGTGGCCATCTTAGGTGCTTATTTAATGATCACATTGCCAAACACTTTACCAACATAATAAATCTGTAGTGGACTTAACATTAACTCGTTTATCATCAATATACCCCTGATTGAAACCATCACCATAATAGAGCGAAGCTTATATAATGAAGAATGGGCAAATAGATCACCCAGAGAATTCATCATTGCTTTGATTCCCATAACACGTACAAAAACCAAAACCTATTTTGAATTCAACAAAACATTATTGGCCTGATTCACAAAGGTAAACTTACACTTCTTTGTAAATGTAAAATGTTTTGGTTTTCAGAAACCGCAACTTTAACTTTACTAATAGTAACTTCACGACTGCGGAGACTCCACACATAAAAATATAAGACAGGCCTATCTTTTTATGCGAGGAGCCCCCACAGGAGTTAAATTATTAGGAGTAAAATTAAAACTGCAGTTTGTGAATACCAATAAAATAGTTAACTCACACAAAAGTGTAAGTTTACCTTTGTGAATCAGACTCTATGGATCCAGACCCATAGTGTTTATATGGGTTGTCCTTTTTCCGCCTGTCTGAAAGGTGTGTATGTCTTTGATTTTAAAACATACTTTTCGTTTCCAACTCAAAACCTTTCAGGGAAAATATCAAGTTATTGCATAAGTATATTGACGATGTCTTAGTAATTTCAAAATGTGATTAAGGACTGGCCACACAATGTATAAATTGGATCAACATGCCTTCCATCTTCAAAAAAGTCTTCCTTTTTTGGAAAGAAATAGTATCAATTGCATAGTTATTAGCAACCGAATTCTACCACAGGCCCACATAGAAAACAGTCTATTACATTTGGAAGTTCTAATCCGAAATCACTATGGAACAGCCTGTCAGTGGGACAGTTTTTAAGACTAAGGGACAATTGCTGTAATATGGCTGATTACAACACTGAAGCTACACAATTATCCAAGGAATTGTGAGGCTGTTGCTATCTGGAATATATAATCAGAAGGGCAATATACATTTACAAAGAAAACTATCCAAAAACGGAACATGACAAGTTGATATGTGTAACCACATACAGTGCCCGCTCCAACATGGTAAATAAGGTTTTCAATAACCGCTGCAGTTTTCTGGGTTAATAATAACAATGGGGTATCCCAGTTACGTGCAGAACCTGGGGATAGTTACTGTATAAGGACATAGGCTCACCATGAAGAAGACCGTTTTGTGTATCCCTTTGTCCTCACAGAAGTAGGACTATCAATTAATGATCCATAGAAACACACACAACTGACCAGAAACATAGACAAAAACTCACATGAATTGGAAAATTGGGTCAGATATATTTAGAAAATCACATATTATATGTGATTTATAATGAACAACAGTACTAATACACAATGTACATATTCAAAACAAACAGCAGAAAATATAGTGGTTGTGACATAAAGAGTGACTGAAAAATATTACACATATCAACAATGCCAAAATCAAAAATATATTATACATATATAACACATAAAACAAGAATTCACAAAGAATCACCATAAATCGACATTCGATTTGTCATTCCAAACATAAATGTGTCTATTTTTTTAATGCTTTATTTAAAAACAATGACAGATATGGTGGTCTGCTGACTCCAGCAGACCACCATCCCTGTGATCGCAGTGATTCCTTGTTGGTCACAAATTTGCGACCAACTTCATTAATATTCATTAGGTAGGTCGATCTATGACCCCTCTAGGAATTGCTATTTTTAAATATATTTATTAGTAATTCAATTTCCTAATTGTAATTTGGAAATCGCAAATTGGCAATTTTTGTACATGCGGCCTTCACACTGGACATTGACCAACTGATATTGCTAAAGAAACCAGTGAATAAATTGAGATTTTGGAATTACCCCAGACTTGAGGGGTCATTAGGATGACGGGCGGAAAACCACCCCGACCGCCATGGAGGCGGAAACCAACCGCCAGCCTGCACCGCGGATACACCGGCGGCCACATTAGGATCAACCGCCAATAAAGACCGACCGCGGCGGTAGCGGGCCAAGCAAAGTCGTCCGACGCGGGCAGTGATGGGCAAAAATCAACCGCGGTGGTCGGAAAAGCTGCGGAAAAGCTACAGCCTGCCGCAAGGACAGCGGACACACCGCACGGGAAATTATGATAACCCCGACGGTGTCGCGGTCGGAACCGCTGTTACCGACCGCCGCGGTCGCACACAGGAGTGAATGGGAAAAATAGCGGAAGAGCTGCAGCATAGACACCACAGCTGACGGGACACGAAAAACATGGCAGATGATGCCAAAACACCGCAGTGATGCCAAACAGTGCACAAATAAAATCAGCCATGACCCCCAAATACATAACACACATACAAATAAAACAAATAAAGCAAAAAATAAAATAAAAACCCTGGACAACTCCCACAACACACCTGACACCCAAAATCCACTTGGACACACCCACACAGCTGAGTATAAAGCCACCCCCTTCACAAACCACAATCCTTTGCAACACTCCAGATTAGAAGGCCATACCCCACATCTAACAGGAGAGGCAAAAGAGCACAGCAGACACACACATCCACCACCTCCATCACCACCATCACCACCACCTTTACACCAGCACAAATAATCCCACAGCACGCAACACACCTAACACCTCAAGACCATACCCCTAGACCCACACCCCTGCACCCACAAACACGTCAACCACCACACACCATGACTACACAAAAAATGCCTAAATTTACCGATAGTGAGTTGACAGTCATGGTCAATGGGATTGTAAGAGTAGAGCCACAACTGTTTGGTAGCCTGGTCTAACAGACATGATTAGCCACGAGGACACAAATGTGGGAAAGGATAGTCCAAAGGGTGAATGCAGTAGGGACCACCCCAAGATCCAAGAAGGAGATCATGAAGCGGTGGCATGATCTCAAGAGGGTTGTCAAGGAGCGGAGGAGTAAGAACTGGATGCTGGCGAACGTGACTGGCAGTGGCCCTCCCATCCCACCGAAAACATTCACACCATGGGAGGAGAAAGTGCTTGCCATACTGCTTCCTGAGAGTCTCACAGGAGTAGCCGGGGGAGCGGAGGCTGGTAAGTACAAACAAATGCCAAACAACACACTGAGAACTACTTCCTTGCAATACCTAAACACCATTGCACTGTCCACCCTCACACAACAGGTAGCTAGCCATCTTGCTTAGGAGGCCTGTATGGGGGAGTGAGGCCTGCACTACCACTCCCAACATGCCCCCTGTCCCACAGCTGAGCAGGATACAGGCCGCCCCACCCAGGAGCATGTGTCAGCCATTGCACAGTTCAACAAACATACTTACAGGTCGGTATCCATCTTGTATTGGAGCACAGTTTGGGGGTGGGAGGCCCTAAATCACCACTCCCAGCATGCCCCCTTTCCCACACTCCAGCAGCATGGAGGCCTCCCCACCCAGGAGCATCTGTCAGCCATTGCACAGTACAACAAACAGACTTACAGGTCGGTATCCATCTTCACTTGGAGGGTGTTTGGGGAGGGAGGCCTGCACTACCACTCCCACCATGCCGCCTGTCCCACAGTTGAGCAGGATACAGGCCTCCCCACCCAGAAGCACGTTTTAGCCATTGCACTGTTCCCTTCACCTAACAGGTAGGTAGCTATTTTTCTTGTGATGTCTGTCTGTTGGAGGGAGGCCTGCACTACAACTCCCAGCATGCCCATTGTCCCACAGCTGAGCAGGATATAGGCCTCCCCACCCATAAGCATGTTTTAGCCATTGCACTGTTCCCTTCACTTAACAGGTAGGTAGCTATCTTTCTTGTGATGTCTTTCTGTTGGAGGGAGGCCTGCACTACCACTCCCACCATGCCCCCTGTCCCACACTCCAGCAGCATGGAGGCCTCCCCACCCAGTAGCATGTGTCAGCCATTGAACTGTTCACCCTCACTGAACAGGTAGGTAGCTATCTTAACACTTCCTGATGTGTGTGTGGGAGACCTGCATCCCGAAACGCAGCAACAATTGCATGCAATGCATTGACATCCAACATGTATGAGTAAATGATGTTCCTCTGCACCATGAAATGACACACAGTGTTGCCATGAATTGTACTACTGGTCACTTCATAATTGTGTAGTTTACAGACTGTCGTTTATACGTAGCCTACACAATACTTGCACAGTGCCCAACACTGACCATTCCCTATCTACTCCACAGGTGATGAAGAACTCACTGCTGAGGACCACACCAACGACCAGCAGAGCCAGTCTCCACCCCGGTACATGGACTCTCAGATGTGGACTCCCAGGACAGTTTGGACGATGATCTCCAGCCCAGCCCATCTAGTGTGCCACAGACCCAGAGGTCCCAGGCCCCCATCCTCCCCACCAACACGTCTGCTGCAAAAACAGCACAGCAGACCTCTGCTGTCATGGCCTCTGCCTCCACCGCAGCCACCACCGTAACCACCACCACCGCCTCTACCACTAGTACCACCAGTATCACCTGCAGCACCCTCCCTGTCCCAGGGGATGACCAGCCCATACCAACTACTGTGGAGGGCAGGGAGAGAGTGCGTGGACTGACAGTGGCGATGCAAGAGGTCCGTGGCAGAAGAGCAGGTGGGAGGGCCAGGGTCACCACCAGACCTCGGGAGGAGTGGATACCATCCCTGGACCACTTCACCAGAGTAGTAGAGGCATACCAAGAGGTCCAGGGACAAAGTGGCCGGTCAGATGAACTTTTAAGGGAGCTCATCCTGCTGATGAGGTCCATCGACAACCGCCTTGGACAGATGGTGGACCTCATGGGCCAGCAAGTGGCGTTGCAGTGGGACAGGCCTGTGTCCCAACAACCACCTCCGTCCCCTCCTGTTGTGCCGCAGGATGACAGTACACCATCCTCCCCTGCGCCAAAAGAGAGGGACGAGTCCCCTGACCCCGCTGGCCAGTCAGCAGGCCCCCCACCACCAAAAAGACCTAGGGGGCGTCCAAAGAAGAACCTGGGAGTCTCCGGAGGCAAAGCACCTGCCACACGCCAGTCACGAAGCCAGCCGTGATGACAACCCTCTTCCCTACTGCATTGACTGTTTGGACTGTCTTTACCCTCATTTCCTTGGCAATGTCACCTGTCTGTTGGACTGGGTCACCACATCCATGTGGACTCTACTCTTGCATCTCAGCGAACAGGACTGTCAACTCACTACTCATTCCCCACTGTCATGTAAATATTCCCGCAAAAATCACATGTCCACTGTCAAAATAAAATACCTGATGCACCAGATTTTGTGCTGCATTGTTTTTAGTGCAATATTTACAATGTAGACAATGTCCATGATGTGTCCAAATGATGTACAGTATGTAGTGCAGGATTCGTCTGTAGCCCCTAGGGAGACACAACAGAACAACAGTCACTGGTCTCATTGTGCCATCACAGGCAGAACACTATACAAAACATACACAAGACACTACAGGCATAATAGACAATGGGCGGCAGGTGTGAACAAATAGGGTCCTGCATACGTTCACATGGAACGTCAATGTCACTTTTACCACACACAGGTGACTGAACCTGTGCCTGTCTGTTACATCCGCGCCACCCCTTCACAACAACAGCAACCACACCACACAATGTACATGTTGTACCTCGCCACCCACCTTCAAGTGAAGTAGTATTCGATGAGCTGCTGGCGCAGGTCTACTCCTTCATCCTCTCCACTGTCCTCATCACTAGACACAGGTCCTTGAGTAGGTGGTGGCCTTGGTTCCTCACCATCGTCCAGGAGCAGGGGAATCCCCTTGTTGATGGCCAGGTTGTGCAGCATACAGCATGCCAAAACTATCTTGCACACCTTCCCAGGCGAGTATGCCAGTGCACCTCCTGTCCTGTCAAGGCAGCGGAAGCTTAGACTTCAGCAGGCCAAAAGTCTGTTCGATTACCTGTCGAGTCCTGCCATGGGCGTCATTGTAGTGGATGTCAGCCGGGATCCTGGGATTCCTGAGGGGGCTCAACCGCCATGGCCTACTGGGATATGCTGAGTCACCTGTGAATGACAAACACCCATTGCAATGTTGCACAGCCAGAGTGCAGCAGGTAACACACAGCACGCTATATCAGTAGGCATACTCACCCACAATCCAAGCACGCTCGGGATGCAGATACTCCAATCATCCGTGGCACCATGCTGTTCCTCATGATGTACGAATCATGCGCCGAGCCAGGATACTTCGCACACACATGAGAAATGGTCATGTCCGCAAGGCACACCACCTGCACATTGATGGAATGCTAATGTTTGCGGTTCCTATATATGTGCGCCGTCGCCTGTGGTGCCATCGATGGCACCAACAACATGTGGGATGCACCCAAGGGGATAGAAGTCACCCTTCACGGCAGCCAATTCTCCTCCCCTAGGGAAATGGATGTAGCGATTCCGATACAGCATCATGGCAGCAAGAACATCCCTCAGCACCATGCTGAACATGGGCTGTGACATCCCTCCGGCGCTAGCCACGTTCTCCTGGAAGGAACCAGTCGCAAAAAAGTGGAGTGCTGCCATCACCTTGTATGTGGGTGTGAATGCCGTAGGATAGTGACGGCGAGGCTGCAGGTGGGGCTCCAATAGATCATACAGGATCTTCAGTGTTGGTCTGTCCAGGTGGAATTTCCTAATTAATGCAATATTCTCCATGTCCTCCAGCACTGTCAGGTGACGTAGGAGATTTGGCCTCCTCCTAGTTGAGAAGTAAAAATGAAAATGTCAGTGACAACCATCATGAGATGGCCACAGCACATACCATCAATGATGTAATGCAAAAACATCGACTGCTTGAGAGATGCATGGCACACCAGGTTACATGGCTGGTCTTTTGATACACACAGAGGGCACACCTCTCCACTGTCAATACACAAGTGCCACAAACACATCGGAGAATGTGAAAGCGCACATACTGGAGATCACAATTCACATGTGCAGGCAAGGTGCAGCAACATCGGCCAATGTTTTGGTAATTACCATGTCTGTATCACACCCATCTGCTGTACCTGTCACACCTCAATGCATCATCTGAACTCTGCACACATCCATCAACACAATGATCACAGTATCAGGAAAACGTTCACTTGTGTGCATGAGCTGTTGTGAATGCACCAGTCTGATACGATACAATGCAGTGACACAAGCCTTGTCAAGGTCATCACTGACCCACAACAAATGGATTTGTACCACATCATGAACACCACCTCAAGAGTGTCAAGCATCATCAGCCATGACATGCATAAGTAACATGGAAGGGACCACAGACCAAAGTGTGTCACACTGAACGTGCGTCCACCTGTGGGTGACATGGAAGTATGGCATTGTGTGTACAATGCTTTGCCCTTCACCATGTTGCTGCTGTATACTGATACAGTGTTCAGAATTGACATAGCCGTTAATGGTCATGAAAATCGCGGTACCTACCGCCTGTCCCCGGCGGTGTGACACCAGCACCAGCCTCTTCACAAGTGCGGGAGCCATTGGCATATGGACATGTGTACATGGTGATGGGCATGCTCCGCCGCATGAATTGTGGTACCTACTGCCTGTCCCCGGCGGAGTGACACCAGCACCACCCCCTTCACAAGTGCAGAAGCCATTGGCATATGGACATGTGTACATGGCGGTGGGCATTCTCCGCCGCATGAATCGCGGTACCTACCACCTGTCCCCGACGGAGTGACACCAGCACCACCTCCTTCACAAGTGCGAAAGCCGTTGGCATATGGACATGTGTACATGGCGGTGGAAATGCTCCGCCGCATGAATCGCGGTATCTACCGCCTGTCCCCGGCGGAGTGACACCAGCACCACCCCCTTCACAAGTGCGGAAGCCATTGGCTAGAGGCCAATGATTAGAGGCCACTGGTTAGAGGCGGCAGACCCGAGAGCAGAGGACGGCCCGGGACCAGGGTTCGATTCCTGGCGCGGCAGGTTTCTGGACCAGGGTCAGCGGACTCGATAATTCTCTCGCCTCGGTGCCCACTCTGATCAGCGATCACACTCGGCAACTCTGGGCATTAGCTTGCCTCATCTTCACTAACGGCCCCACCAGACCGCCGGGGATGCCTGGTCTCACCCTGGAGATACCCATTAAGGGACCATCTCTCAGGGAAGCCAGGAAGGGTTTCGCAGCGGTCGAAGCGCCTTGGGACCCTACGGGTAAGTAGTGCGCTATATAAATGCCAATACATTTACATTACATTTACATTTACATGTGTACATGGCGGTGGACATGCTCCGCCAGCGCGTAGGCCGTCATTGGATGATTTTGAATGATGCACCATCGTGGTAGCGCACCCCGGGTACCCACGGTGCATCACCGCCATGGAGCATTGCCCACAGCCAATGGGAGTGATGATCGCGGTGGCATGATGCACATTTGAAAAACGCAGAAGATGTGCTCCTCCAGCGCGTAGGCGGTCATTGGATGATTTTGAATGATGCACCATCGCGGTAGCGCACCCCGGGCACCCACGGTGCATCACCGCCATGGAGCATTGTCCACAGCCAATGGGAGCGATGATCGCGGTGGCATGATGCACATTTGAAAAACGCGGAAGGTGTGCTCTGCCAGCGGGTAGGCAGTCATTGGATGATTTTGAATGATGCACCATCGCGGTAGCGCATCCCGGGCACCAGCGGTGCATCACCGTCATGGAGCATTGCCCACAACAAATGGGAGCGATGATCGGGGTGTCATGATGCACATTTGAAAAACGCGGAAGGTGTGCACCGCCACCGCGGAGGTGGTCATTGGATGATTTTGAAAGAGGCAGACCATGACAACCAATTGGTGCTGCTTTGCAGCTTACAGACAACACCAGGGGGCTATACGTGTGTGGGAGTGAGCCTCACATTTCCACTGCTCACAGAGCCTGCTGCCTGGGACCCTCTCCTGCTGCTGCCTCCTGAGCCTGCAGCCTGGGACCCTCTCCTGCTGCTGCCTCCTGAGCCTGCTGCCTGGGACCCTCTCCTGCTGCTGCCTCCTGAGCCTGCTGCCTGGGACCCTCTCCTGCTGCTGCCTCCTGAGCCTGCCTGGGACCCCTCACCACTCACTTCCGCCACAGGTGTTCCATGTCCACAGGGATGGCAAGGACAGCGAAGATCCGTGCCAGTCCATTCACCAGCGAGGAGCTAGAGGTCCTTGTGGACGAGGTCCTGGCACAGTACCCAAGGCTGTTTGGTGGTCTCAATGTTGTGGTAAGTCACCATGAAGGTAGCTGTCGAGCAGGGGGGTGTCAGACGGGTAGTTGTGCTGCTGCAGTATATGCCTGAGGGTGTGGGGTTGTGTCAAACACTGACAGACAAGCTGTATCCAGGGTGAGGGAGTGTGTGTGTCACAATGTCACTCTTTGCCATGCCTGCTCCAGTATGTGTGAGTGGGGAGTGTCACATTGTCAGCTATATCCCCTTCGATGCTCATGACAAGCTCAGCTCGTCATGAGGCACGGTTGAGCTGTGCTTATGACGAGCTGAGCTCGTCATGAACAATGGGAAAGCCTACAAAGCAGCACAGGAGGGGAAAACCATCAGCAGCGATGGTGATATAGAGCCACAGAATGTTTGCCCTGTAGGTGCCAGGACAGTAATTTCTTGTGTGAGTATTTCTGTGTGCCTCTGTTGTCTGACTCAGTGTGACCCAGAGAGTCGGACCAGTGGCTGCCCACACATTAGAAAAACACCACCAGACTTACATGTTCCTTGCACCAGTTCCTTCCCACTGAATATTACATATGCCACATCTGTGCCCTGTGTAATTGCAGACTTACACACTTCTGTTGATGCATATCATGTTAATGCATCTTGCATTTGTGAGATTATCCTGGACCCTCTACGCCCCAATTTGTGTATGCAATCACATTTGTGTGGGCCATGCTAAGGGCCCTTGGGAGGGAGGGAGGTTACAATAGGTCCTGAGTCTGGGTCTTGCTACTGTATTGATTGATGTTGGTACCTGACATTGTGGAACTGGTCATTAACACTTCTTTTCTCTCATACATGCAGCTCAAGGTAAACCAGCGTAAGGTCGTGTGGAGGGCCATTGCGGCAAAGGTGCGAGCCCTGGGGGTATCCAACCGCCGACGCACCGACTGCCACAAGAGGTGGGACGACATCAGTCGGCTTGCAAAAACCGTGGCTGAGATGACATTGGGGATGTTACCACGCACAGGGCGTTTGGCACGGCGCAGCATGACTCCAGTGATGGCACGCATCTTGGCAGCGACTCATCCAGACCTGGATGCACGTCTGAAGGAGCATGGCAAGCAAGGAAGGGCTGGTGAGTATCTGGGGAGCCTGACTTATGCTTGGAGGGGATGCATGTGTACAGGGCCTGTGGCAGCGTTGAGCCATGCGATGTGCGTGTGTTGCTGTGCTGTGCTGTGTCATGTGAGTGGCTGCTGTGATGTGTGCTTGTATCAGGTACTGTGCCACCCGGGCCTTACTGAGCAGATCCTCCCCGCAGTACTTTCCCATTGCTAGATGTGTTGTGATCCACATGGTCATTCAGCGTTGGGATGGTGTGGGTGATCTATTATGGGGTGACCAGCAGTGTCCACTTGCTAAGTGTGAATTTATGTATGCCGACTTTGCCTGCACCATGATCGTTGGTGCCCCAACATCTGCAAATCATGTGCCCCAGATTACCACATGGTGCTTGCTATGGCCTACGTGGCATTGGGGACTGTGATATCCTAATAGGTGTATGTGTTGTCCCCTTCTGTTCCCTGTAGGTCTGTTAGTGGTAACAAGTGTTGTACCCTCATCATGTCCCAAGGTGTG
Source organism: Lissotriton vulgaris (assembly GCF_964263255.1). Lineage (NCBI taxonomy): Eukaryota > Metazoa > Chordata > Amphibia > Caudata > Salamandridae > Lissotriton > Lissotriton vulgaris. The sequence goes on along the minus strand of NC_141691.1, from coordinate 732,159,183 downwards.
GGCAGGCCAAGTTGTGTGTGTGGTACACTTCATCTACGGGCAGGGTGTAGTGTTGTGTGGCATCAACATGGCTCACTCATGGCAGATATTCATTGTTGCAGGCACTGTTGTGGTCTATGTTGTGTGTTGCTGCACAGTGATTGCAGGGGGGGGTGGTTACCATGTAGATTTGGGCCTCTACTGTAGTGCATTGTCTTGAATTTGTGTGACCAGATGATGACACTTACACAACCCTGTATCTCTCTCTCATGCAGATTCGCAAAAGACCACGGAGGAACATGAGCCCGAACCCAGTGGTCCCGAGAGTAGCACTACAGCTGCAGTGGAGGCCAGTGATACAGAGCCCACCAGCGCATCAGAGGGTGACAGAAGTATGCAGGAGGAATCTGTGGCTGAGACACAGAGTAGCACTTCATCTGATGCCAGCGGGGATGCATCCATGCTGGCAGGCACAGGGGATGGGGAGTCTGCATCATAATCTACCACCCAGCGGCCAGTGCCCAGCCTCCCATCCACTTCTTCTGGTGCTGCCCGTATCCGTGTCACTAAGAGGAGACGGGTCACATTTACACATTTACACATGGCACCGCTGCCCCTACACCTGTCCCCCCTGCTGCCCTCACTGCAGAGTGTGTAGAGCTCCTGCGCCAGCTCTGTGTGGGCAAGCTCGCCCTGCTCAATGCCTTCAGTGAACATGACAAGAAATTAGGCCAGGTGGTTGCATACATGCAGGGCATACACTCTGACGTGGGTGGGCTACACCTTACAGTCCAGGCGTTGTCATCCACAGTGATGTCAGCCCTTCAACAGGTACATGCACCCATTGCAGCTCAGGTGCCTTTGTCCACCCCCCAGTCACTGGCCACATCAGGTGACAGTGACCACGGTTCACCTGCGTCACCAAAAAGATACAGCACAAGGAGCACACAACAGACACAACCCAGGCACTCCCACCCACAGACACCATCCCCACTGAAGAGCAGGGCCACCCCACAATGCACAGACAAGAGCCAGTCAGGGAAGATCAAGGCCAGGCGATCAATGAGGCAGGCATCAGGCTCACATGCCGCAGAGCAATCAACGGCAAAAGACTCTCCTGTCACCGAAACTTCACACAGACCTACACATGCAGTGTCTGTGTCTATTGAGGAGGTGTTGCATATCAGGGGTACACCTAGGTAGAGCACAGGGACACATCCACCCACCACATCTACCCCAATTCCGAGTCCATTGAAGCATGTGGAGGAGGGCACAGTAGACACCACCCCTGGCAAAAAGGCAAAACAAGGCACTGTAGACACCACCCCTGGCAAAAAGGCAAAGCAGGGCACTGTAGACACCACCCCTGGCATAAAGGCAAAGCAGGCCACTGTAGACACCACCTCTGGCAAAAAGGCAAAGCAGGCCACTGTAGACACCACCCCTGGAAAAAAGGCAAAGCAGGCCACTGTAGACACCACCCCTGGCACAAAAGCAAAGCAGGCCACTGTCGACACCACCCCTGGCACAAAGGCAAAGCAGGGCACTGTCGACACCACCCCTGGCACAAAGGCAAAGCAGGGTACTGTCAACACCATCCCTGGCACAAAGGCAAAGCAGGGCACTGTAGGGGGTACACCAGGCAAAGAGGGGAAGGAGGTCCTGAGACGTATCCAGACCAAGCGTTCCGCAGGATCCAGCACATCACCAGAGGTAGTGCCAGTGTCTGGACCTGATGTGGGACAATTGGTGTGTGTGCCTGTTGGATCACCAACACTTCCCATCAACCCCAAGACAGGGAAGCCAATTCATATTCCCAAAAAGTGGAAGGGCACCCCTCCAACCTCTCCCACCCACACTGTGTCAGAAGTCTGCATGACTCCACCTCCACGTGCCACTATGCCACCTGGTCCACACAGCCCTCCAGCTTGCCAATCCACTGTTAGCCCCACATCACCTGGGGCTCTGTCACCCCAGTTAAGTGGGCCTGCTGTCACTGACACACATGCAAAAACCACAGTTGATGGACAGAATGCAGAACAATGTCATACATTCACCCCAGTACAGAGATCTGGGCCTAAATCCATCGTTTTTTGCACTCCACACCACCCCAGTTCAGATATGGCCATATGCAAATCAGTCTGACCCTGTGCCTCATGGGAACAGTCCAGCCCGAACCGCCAAGCCATGCCTTACCTGGACCGGAAACAAGCTTCCGAGGACCGGTTTCTGGCATTTCAGCCGTCTTCAGCCCGGCTTGCTTGAATCCAGTGGTGTGGAGAGCATGGGACTCACGTCTGAGCATACCCATCCCACTCGGGGTGACAAATGCAAAAACCACAGTTGATGGACAGAATGCAGAACAATGTCATACATTCACCCCAGTACAGAGATCTGGGCCTAAATCCATCGTTTTTTTTGCACTCCACACCACCCCAGTTCAGATATGGCCATATGCAAATCAGTCTGACCCTGTGCCTCATGGGAACAGTCCAGCCTGAACCGCCAAGCCATGCCTTCCCTGGACCGGAAACAAGCTTCCGAGGCCCAGTTTCTGGCATTTCAGCCGTCTTCAGCCCGGTTTGCTTGAATCCAGTGGTGTGGAGAGCATGGGACTCATGTCTGAGCATACCCATCCCACTCGGGGTGACAAATGAAAAAACCACAGTTGATGGACAGAAGGCAGAACAATGTCATACATTCACCCCAGTACAGAGATCTGGGCCATTTTCACCCCGAGTGTGCTGGGTATACTCAGACGTGAGTCCCAGGCTCTCCACACCACTGGAGTCAAGCTATCCAGGCTGATGAAGGCTGATAGCCAGAAACCGGTCCTTGGATGCTTGATTCCGGTCTGGGAAAGACATGGCTTGGTAGTTCGGACTGGACTGTTCCCATGAGGCATAGGGTCAGAGCTGATTTGCATATAGCCAGTGTCTAACCCAGGGTGGTGTGGAGTGCAAAAAAACGATGGATTTAGGCCCAGATCCTTGTACTGGGATGAATGTATGACATTGTTCTACCTTCTTTCCATCAACTGTGGTTTTTGCAATTTTCACCCCGAGTGTGCTGGGTATACTCAGATGTGAGTCCCAGGCTCTCCACACCACTGGAGTCAAGCTATCCAGGCTGATGAAGGCTGATAGCCAGAAACCGGTCCTTGGATGCTTGATTCCGGTCTGGGAAAGACATGGCTTGGTAGTTCGGACTGGACTGTTCCCATGAGGCACAGGGTCAGAGCTGATTTGCATATAGCCAGTGTCTAACCCAGGGTGGTGTGGAGTGCAAAAAATGATGGATTTAGGCCCAGATCCTTGTACTGGGGTGAATGTATGACATTGTTCTAGCTTCTGTCCATCAACTGTGTTTTTTGCAATTTTCACCCCGAGTGTGCTGGGTATACTCAGACGTGAGTTGCAGGCTCTCCACACCACTGGAGTCAAGCTATCCAGGCTGATGAAGGCTGATAGCCAGAAACCGGCCCTTGGATGCTTGATTCCGGTCTGGGAAAGACATGGCTTGGTAGTTCGGACTGGACTGTTCCCATGAGGTACAGGGTCAGAGCTGATTTGCATATAGCCAGTGACTAACCCAGGGTGGTGTGAGTGCAAAAAAACAATGGATTTAGGCCCAGATCCTTGTACTGGGGTGAATGTATGACATTGTTCTACCTTCTGTCCATCAACTGTGTTTTTTGCAATTTTCACCCCGAGTGTGCTGGGTATACTCAGACGTGAGTCCCAGGCTCTCCACACTACTGGAGTCAAGCTATCCAGGCTGATGAAGGCTGATAGCCAGAAACCGGTCCTTGGATGCTTGATTCCGGTCTGGGAAAGACATGGCTTGGTAGTTCGGACTGGACTGTTCCCATGAGGCACAGGGTCAGAGCTGATTTGCATATAGCCAGTGTCTAACCCAGGGTGGTGTGGAGTGCAAAAAAACAATGGATTTAGGCCCAGATCCTTGTACTGGGGTGAATGTATGACATTGTTCTACCTTCTGTCCATCAACTGTGTTTTTTGCAATTGTCACCGACACACAGCCAGGTCCAAGTCTGCAGGACTTCCAGGAGTGAGTTGACATCCCCCTCATGCGCCTGTGCCACATACAGATGTGCTAGTCCTGACCATTGTTCACTAGCATGGACACTGGCCCTGTTGCTCTGCTGTGTTGGCCTCTCCCCTGCCTTGGACACTGGCCCTGTTGCTCTGCTGTGTCGTGCTCTTACCTGTGCCTTGGACACTGGCCCTTTTTCTCTACTGTGTTGGCCTCTCCCCTGCCTTGGACACTGGCCCTATTGCTCGGCTGTGTTGGCCTCTCCCCTGCCATGGACACTGGCCCTGTTGCTCTGCTGTGTCTTGCTCTCAACTATGCTATGGACACTGGCCTTCCTGTTTGTGTTTCACCTGTGCATGGTATATAGCATTTTTGCATAATTTTGAGCCTTGCTGTTGTCTACTATTGTTGTACCGCTGCATCTGTGCAATATGTGAATAAATACAGTTACTTCTGGTGTGTGTTTTGTCGGTGTCCTTGCTGATTTCAGTTCTGTTTCTGTTCTGTTTGATTGCCTGAGCACCATGCTCCATGTATCACTTCAACATTGCAAGGCTCTTTGCAGCCATCATAATTTTGGGCAGGGGGGACAGGGTCATTCTGAGCCTGCAAATTGTGTGATCTGTGATGTCTATTTTACCTGGCATGCAGTCATCTTGTTAGTGATTTGCAGTTGTTGCCTACACTGTTCACATGTCTGGTTGGGGGACACTGCCAGCACAGGGTGTGATGCTGTGCAAATGTATCAAAGCTGGCTGGGATATGTAATGAAGTATGTGTGTGGATTGCTTTCTGTGTGCCCAGCTTGTATGTGTATGGTCATCTTGTGTTGGGCCTTGGTCCTGGTGCCATGGCCTACATGAGATGCGTGGTGTTGGGTGTAGCAGAGGTGTGCAGTGTGAAGGGTGTGAGTTTGTAGTGGATGTGTGTGTGCCCCTGTGTTGTGTGAGACACACATGTGTCACCCAGGAGTTGTATGCCTGTTGTTTGTTTTGTCTTGCCCTGGGTAGAGGATTGTATGCACTTGTGTGAGCTGTTTGTAGTGCACTGTGCTGTGTGTTGGTGTGTCCATGGTGTTGTGTGTGACTCCTCCTTGTTGTGTTTGTCAGTTTGGAGTGTACAAAGTGTGTGAGTTGCACATCAGTGTTGTGTTTGATTGATCCTCAATGTGTCTTGGGTGTTTTTGTGTGAACTGTGTGGCCCTGCTGCTCCACACTGGCATTGTGTTTGTGTTTGTCATGCATTGCATGCACATGGTTGTTTTGGCACTCCTGTATGGCATGGTGTGTGTGGTTTTAGGCCATCCCCTATGTGTGCCACTTGTGCCTGCCCATTGTGGGTGTTACATCCCTCTATTTGGGTGTGGTACACCCCTTACATGTCTGCTACTGACACGCAGGCTGTTTGACTTAGATGTCAGCTTTTCCATGTGTGTGTGCCTACCCATCACTTCATGTGTGGGCTTGTGCTTTGTGGTGCAGTTCTTGGGCCATAAGTGTTGTTCCACTCTAGACATTGCCCCAATGGTTTATGTCTGCTGTCCTTGTGCTATTGGTCATTCTGTAGTGGTCATGTGCACTTCAGCTGTGTGTGCTGGCCAGTGCTCTGGTGGAGGTGGCTGTGCTCTTGTATCCCAGAGTGGCGCGTGTGTAGTTGTTGTGTTGGATGTGTGGATGTAGGGTGTGGTATTGCTTCAGTTCCTGGGTGTGGTGTTGTATTTGTGCAGTGCTGATTTGTGGTGTGTGGTGCAGTTGTGTCAATCATGCCTGTTCTGCAGACAATGCTTGTTGTGCATGCGGTGCTGTGCGTATGTGGCCTTGGCATTGCCTGATGTGAATCCCCTGATGTCTTGTGGTGTTTGTTGATTGAGGTTTCATGTGCATCTGTGATGGGTTTGATGTGGCTATGTGTGTTGGTCCAGATGCACTTCTTGTGTGATTTGTGTTATGGTGTGTGTGTTTTGTTCCTGAGTGATGTTGTTGTGTATTCCTGTTGTGTGTGTTCTCCCATTGATTTTCCCCAGTTTGGCTGACAGTGTATGTGTGTTTCTGTTGGAGTTCAGTATGTGTTCCTGTATTGTTTGTGTGTTGTTCCTGTGCAGGCATCGGTTGAGGCATCCCTGTGTGTGTTGTGTTTGGGGCTACACCCAGGGTGTGTGTTTGTTTGTGTGTGTGTGTGTGTGTGCTTGCAAGGATTGTGAGCCTTGAGTGTGTGTGGCAGTGGTGTTGTGTGTTCCTTGTCCGCCACTCCTGCAGTGGCTGTCTCCCTTGTTGTGTGTTGTGTGGTGCAGGGGGTGTGTATTGTGCTTGTTGTTGCAGTGCTTGTTGGTGTGCATGGGAGTGCACGGGATGGAAACCTGGCCTGTGGGTTGATTGGGTGGGTTGCTGTGTGGTTGGGGGATGTGTGTCCCTGTGGTGTTTGTGCCCTGCCCATGCCTTGGATTGGCCTGCCTACTACATAGTGTGCATGTGTTGACCACGACGGTGACCTGACCTGGTCTGGGACGTTGCTGCTGTTGGCGGTCGTTGTGTGTCCCGGATGCTGAGGGGTGCCTTGTTGTGAGGTGGGTGATGTGTGGGTGCCCTTGTGGATGTGTTGTGTCCCCCAGCAGGGTGTCTGTGTGGTGATTGGACCCTGTGTGGGCCTGTGTGTTGTGTGTTGCATATGTGTATTGGCGTACCTGCGGCGGCGTCCGCGGCCGGCCCATCTGACGATATTGTTGTAGGAGGAACATCACGTATGCATATGGAGGGCTGGGTTCATGGCGGTCAGGACCGGGTATCGGCTATCTTGCTCCGCTGTCGGGTTTCCGCCTGCTCAGGCTGGGCGGTGTCTCCACTGCATTGCGTCTGCTTGTTTGGGCCATCCTAATTTGTCGAGCGGGGCGGACGTCATTCGGCACGGCGGAGAGTCTCGATTGGCTCCCGCCGCCGCGGTGGCGGGCACACTTTGATGGCGGTGCGCGTCGCTCCACGGCGGATGAGAAATTACCTATGTTTACCTATCCTAATGTAGCGGATGTGAGTTCCGCTGCTCGGGGGCGGAAAAAGCTGTTTTTCCGCCCCGCCACCACTGCGGTGGTGCCACCGCCTGACATCCTAATGGACCCCTTGGTGTAGGGAATTAGTTCTCTTTTCATTTGTGATGGATTGGAATGAAAACTTTGGATACAATATTTGTAAATCTTTCAAACCACTGGAGGCCTTTGTTAACAAATGTGCTTCCCTATTTTTCTGTAAGGCGTAGATACACACGGGTGTTGTTCTCATCATGCCAGGAGATGAGACATCTGAAGGAAAATACAGGCATTCAGAATCTTACAGAAGGACAAAGTCTACTGTACAACGGCTCAGCAATGAGAGTAAATCCTTATACAAGTGAACTCTCTGCATCTTTATTGAGAAAGGATGGGGAATTATATGAAAGATGCTCTTTGATCATGAAACATGTTGTGTAGCTTGCATGGTCCTACATGGTGCAGCTTACAATGACGATGAAATTGTGATACCGTGATCATATAAAAAAGCAGCTTTGGGGATTTAAAACAGGAACCTTGGTTGTTGCTTATACATTGCATTTTCTTATATCTATACTACTATTATAAAGAGAGAAGTGTGTCATTTGAGCCAGGTAAACTCGAAAACTACACCACCAATCCAAACACCCAATACATCTTTGAAAATGTCAGGTCAAGCAGATGGACATAGGCTATATTAAAAAAACAAATATACGTTATTTAAAAAATGTAATATAAAAAAAAGTAGTCCCTTGGAAGAAGCGCCGGCCGCGACGTGCGTGCTGACATGAGGAGTGCGGGGAGGAGCGGCGTACAGGAGCAAGAGGAAGAGCGGGGGACGTGAGCGCGGGGAGGAGCGGCGGACAGGCGGGGAGGAGCGGTGAGGAGTGGCGGACAAGGGAGGAGGAGCGGTGATGACCGGCGAGGAGCGGCAGAGCGGTGAACTCAGGAGCAGGTAAGAAAGACTCCCACTGCTCATGCCTCTTTGCGGGTACCGCAGCAGTGAAAGCATTGCATGCTATGTTGGGTACATCCGGCTACCGAGTGATGCAATTCAGTGGCCTGACTTCCACCCACATCCTGAGGATACGCTACACTTTCTGTTGCCAAAGCAGCTCAGGAGCCATGTCTAAGCTGCCGACAGAGCACCAGGAGGAAGCGAGCACCCGGGGGTGCGCAACGGGAGACAAAATGACAACGTCGGGCGGGCAGGGGCCCTTAAGCAGCCTTAATGTCGGGGCGGGCGGGTAGGGCGGGTGGGGGCCCTGAAGCAGCCTTAACGTTGGGGCGGGTAAGGGGACTGAAGCAGCCTTAACGTCGGGGCGGGCAGGGGCCCAGAAGCAGCCTTGACGTCGGGGCGAGCGGGGGCCCAGAAGCAGACTTTTGCTCCCAGACAACATCGGGACGGGCTGCTAGTTTAACAATAAAAGTTTGATTCTAGTGGGTTATACTTAATCATGTTATTATGGAATGGTAAAAATAAGATAACACAGAAGGAGTGATGAATACTTGCTGGACAGATGAAGGAAAGGTAGGGGTTTGACACATCAACGCACCTGATTGGACTGGATAACAATTGTAACTACTCCAGCAAAATGGCTCAGTGTTCACCACATACATCCAATGTGAGCTGTTTGTCCTCTGCTCGAATACTGTTACGGGCAACTCAGCTTTTGATCCTTCCATGGTTGGTAAATTTAGTCCAGTTAAATTTGGTGATAAGAATGCCTAATATTTACATAGCTTGAAAAAAGCAGGAAGGGGGTATAAGGCACAATATAAAAATAAGTTATTATTTGTATTATTACTCTGGCTATTTTTAATAAGACATCTTACTCTGCAGTTTTTATTTATTGGATATAAAGAACACCTACCACATTTAAATGTTTTCTTTAGGAGTCAATGTTTTAAGGTAAAAGGTTTTGCACGTAAGTTATCCTTTTTTTGACCCCCAGGACAACGGAGGTATCAGCAAACAGATTTTATTATTCTCTACAGTAACAATTGAGAATTGTTGTAGTATGAATGAATCACTACTCACCTCTTAGTATTGGACAGGTCTAATTGCAGATGGTTATGTTTCTGGAGTTTTCCACGAAGATTCGATGTCAGAGGACTTAATGGCTCTCCTTGACTCCAATACTATCCGGGTCATGCAGACCTATAACAATATTGAAGGCCTGATATTAAAATTAATCTTTACACATTCCTTCATTTGCATGAAATGTTACATGATTAACAAATGTATGGATGTATCTTGGAACGTTCAGAATAACTTGATCCAGTGAACAGGGACTAAATCATTTTCATCACTTGGACCCAATTCAAGACCCTACAAGTCCCTTTCATGCTGGTTGAGTGAATACCAAACTTACCAAATCACCATTACCAAATGATCTTCATATTATCATTTTGTGGCGATGCAATCTTTATAATGTAATCAGGGTTTGGTAAAATATTAATTGGATCTAGAAATAAATGTTTGTAAACTATTCATTTAATCAGTCAATAACACTAATAAAGACAAACTCATTTATGAGTTAATAATGTTTATCTATAATAATGTGATTGCTCACCAAGTACAATACAGTTTGAATCATGAATCACATCACCATACAAGAGAAAACATCAATGGAAATGACATAAGAACATCTTAACACAGCGCTCTGAGTGAGTGGAAAGGCGTAGAGACAAAAGAGTAGAGACATAAGTCGTTTGCAAAATAGTTATGCAAATTTAGAAATTCATACTAATCCAAGTTCAAGAAATTTGGAAAGCTACCCTCTGGCCATGACAGTAAGCAAGGCCTCTCAAGAAGAGTTCAGGAGCTAAGTTTAAATGTCAGGTTTCAGCAGAACATCAGCCTGCCCATAGAATTTAAGAAACAGCAACACAGCACTCTCCTCTCGCAAATTAGGAAAATCACACCAATCTAACCCCACCCACCAGGTACCTAAGGTATACTCTAAATTCTCTAAAGTCCAACCCACATTGTGTCATAACACATAATTTCTCAATTCATTCTATTGGTTAAAACAGGGGGTGTTCAATCACACCACTCGCAACGTGAGAACTCTGCAAAATAATCCATTGTCCGTTTTGTTCATTTTATCAACTTCCAGCCACGGAAATACTATTTCAAACTTCCACAGTTTGTACGTTTCCTCCATCTCAGTCATATATCAAATTTTGTGCTCGATTGTTCTAATGCACCGCTCACTGAGGACGTTTTCAGTCTCTTGTATTCATTTTGCTTCCTCCACGCAAATTTTGGGAGGCACACAGGACCCATGAAGGACGGACAGTTTCAGACTCCCTTCTCTTGCACATTTTAAAAATGCATTTATTTTTCTAAAATGACTCATGGGCCTTCTCTGCAGAGCAGAAAAATCATACTTCTAGGAAAGACAAATACAAGTGTTATTTATCATTTCAACCAGGGCAGGTTTTATTTCACGAAAACCCTGCTCCATTAAACTCATCAGTACATACAATAATACCCAGCAGGCCACAAAGGGAAATTAAACCCTGTACATGTGCACTGTCACGTTTGCTATTGTCTAGCACAATGAGATAACTATGAATAGGAGAAACAAAATTCTATTGCGACCCTTGTATAAATTAAACTGCTCTCAACCGTTTGAGTGGAGACTCTGAATAGCCCACATCAAGCAGAAACAAATACTTTGAGTGTAACGGTCTAATAAAGATTTCATTATAGAGGACTTTAACCTTGAAGATTATTACATTTGGTTGAGAGGTGCTATGCCTACCCATCATATGATCTACAAAGTCCCAAATTAAAGGTAGCAAGAATAATGGTGTTGGGATCAAGGCCAACCCCCTGCAGCCAGCCCCAGTACTTTGCTCACTAGGTTCTCAATGAACCATGTGTGGAACGGAATATATCAAAGATCAGGTCGGGGTGTGGCTAGCAGCTGGCAAGATGGCTGCATGCTAGAGAGGCTCAGGCGAAGCGGGACCTTCCCGGCAAAATCCGATCAATGATCCGTGGACTAGCAGAGTTGTAGGACTCTCTGCGACTGCCGGCAACCGGGCGGCGGCGACTGTGACAACCCTGGTGCCGATCGGTGGCTGCATCGCTGAGATGTGGGGGGGGACGTGATCACGGCCTGCAGCGCATGAGAAGCCCGGACCTCGATTGCTCCGAGGCCCCGGGCGGAGGTTGAAAGGGACGAAGGTGGAGGCGGCGACTTTCCACCAGGACCCGGACGTGAGCACTGATGTTGGCGCTGCGGGCACCTGAAGAGCCCCGGATGTGCCTGTAGCGCAACAGCCTGAGCGAGACACATGAGGACCACACGCAGCATCCCCCCCCTCCGGACCCGGGAGGCAGCGGAGAGCACTGGTGATCGAGGGGGCCTGGGGCAGTGGTGAGGCTGTCGCGCGGCCTACCTGCAGCGGTGGCGGTGGGCAGATTTCGAGACCTGCTGGCCTCCTCCCTTAAAATAAATCCGGATGACGGATCTCGGCTTGGTGGCGGCCCTGAGGCATTCAAAGCTCAGAGACTGAACTGGTCACAATACTACCACGCAGCTCAGCGCGACCTACATTAGCTCCTGGGCCCGAACCTCCCCCCCACAGTAACCTGAGAAGGAACACCTTTTGTGAAACTTTGAGCCCGCTTTCAACGGGGCGGCGCTGTCGGGCCCACTCTCCCCATTGGCCCCGAATGTGCTGCTGATCTCCGGGGATTGCCCCTGCCCCCACAGTTTCAAGGAGGAACACTGAGACCAGGGGTCACAAAGGCCTACCTAGCGGTGGGCACGCAGCCGGGCAAGGTTGGACAAATACGCCTACACAAAGGATTTCCCCCCGCTTCCGGCGGGACAGGGAGCTATAGGGGGCGCCGCGGACACAGATGCTGCTGTAAAAGTGACCCTGGAAGATATTATGGCGGCGCTTACCAACGTGCAGACCACGGTGGGCTCTATTTCCACTGACGTCTCCCTACTCAGGGCGGACTTTAAAAAAATCACGACTCGAGTCACGGAGGTTGAAAGAACGACAAAAACCCTGACCACGGAAGCAGCAGCCTTGCAGAAAACGGTAACGCGCCTAGAGGAAGAAAACAAAGTGTTGTTCGACAAGCTGGATGAGCAAGAAGGGCGATCGCGACGCAATAACGTGCACATCCTTGGCATTCCAGAAAGTGAGGGCTCGCAAGCGATGGACCTATATGTCGAGGACCTCATCAAAACGCGGTTGCAGCCTAAAGGACTATCTACTTTCTTTTCCGTAGAACGGGCACATAGGATGCCGGGTGGCAAAGCTAAACCAGGAGTACCCCGGCGGCCAGTGCTAGCCCATCTGTTAAATTTTTGGGACCGGGACGTGATCCTTCAAACAGCACGCGTCTCCCCACAAATTTGCGTGTTAAACTCCGCAATTTCATTCTTCCCAGACTATACGGCTGCGGTGTCCCGACACCGTCACAGTTTCCTGGAAGTGAAGAAGGCGCTGAGGGCTCGAGAGGTGCCTTACTCGATGCTATTCCCCGCTAGACTGAGAGTCATAGCAGAAGGAAAAACCGTTTTTTTTGAGACACTGGAAGAAGCGTATGATTGGCTCGAGAGGTGGCGGACGACGAGCGGCTCCCAACGCAGAAACAAGGATCACCACCGCAGGACTAACGATGAAGTGATGAACAGTCAAGAACTTTTTCAACAGGAAGACGGTCCCTCGCAGAGAGTGGATGCGGACGACTTGGGCAATGGATGAACTGGGCTAGCGGGCGACGCACTTGAAACATTTTTTCCCTACTGATTGAACAATTTGCTTATACCACTCTGGGACGCTGGACTGAAGCAGACTCTACCGAGACCGTGAGGGTATACCCTCGCATGGACCTCTCACCCCCATACATGCAAGTACATGTTCTGGGTGTGGGAAGAAGCACTCTGCTGAGTTGGGGTGGGGGGCAGTTGAAAGTCCGTTAGGCAGGGAGGCAGGGAGGTGGGTGGGCTCCGGGGTCAGGATTCTTCTTGTTTTTTGTTTTTCGTTTGTAATTTTGGTTGACGTTGACAAGACAGCATGGTCTCTACAACTTGGCTGGCTCCGGCATGATATGACACACTCCCCACCCCCATTTACATCCACAACCCCTGATGGCGGTAGACACACAACACTCTAATGTAGATGGCGTGTCCCCTATGAAACCAGTGCCACCGCTTACACTATTGATGTGGAATGTGCACGGATTGGGCGACAACATTAAGCGTGGGTTGGTGCTAAGGTCCTTGAAACGACAGGCTCCCACTCTGGCACTCTTACAGGAGACTCACCTCACGGGTTCACCGTGCAGGGAGATCGATAGAATGGGGTTCAAAATGATAGTGCACTCAGAATTAACCACTTGGTCAAGGGGCACTGGTATTTTAATCCAAAAAAACTCAGTATTTAGTCCTACACACTAAACACGACGATCAGGGGCGCTTTGCAGCGGTACATGGTCAATGGGAGGGCAGACTGCTTAATGTGGTGTCGGTCTATGTTCCTCCCGCGCAGCACATGGTGGCACTCCCGGCCCTTAGCAAATTTATCTTTGGTCTTCCGGGGGTGGACCTCCTCATCGGAGGGGACTTTAATGCGGCGATGGATGTGGAGATGGACCGACACCCAGTGTGGTAGCAGCGGTTGGGAATCTCACGTCTACAAAGTTTTACGGAGGCGCTGGGTCTGGTAGATGTGTGAAAACGACGACACCCAGAGACGAAGCAATACACTTTCCACTCCCCTGTTCACAATAGCCTCTCTCGCATAGACTACTTTTTCACTTCGGAGTCCTGCATACCGCACATACCTGCAGTAGCTATAGGACCCAGGGGGGTATCCGACCACTCACCAATAGTATTGACTTACGCCTCGCAACATACCACTCATAAACAACTGTATCCTATCTACCCGGGTTATCTGCGTGTCCCTCAGGTGCGGAAGGAGCTACGTCAGACCACAAAGCATTTCTTTACTGAAAACATGGCCTCGGTTACTTCCGCAGCCACTCTCTGGGAGGCTTACAAGACAGTATTGCGAGGGCAGGCCATAGCCACGATCACAGGTCATAAGCGATCCAAACGCCTGGATCTGACAACTTTAGAGCATGAACTACAATTAGAAGACACCGCCTACTCCACTGACCCCACACCCGAGAACGCGCACATTCTGGATCTAAAACAACAGCAGTATAGGGAATATCTTAGACAAGAGACAAAGCCGTCCCTGGCAGCAACTAGGCACAGGATATACGAAGTGGGCGACAAAGCAGGAAAGCTTCTGGCCTGGCTAGACAGGAAAGAACGCAGCTCTAGAACGATTGCATGCCTGTGGACGGCAGAGGGCCAGATTGTTTCAGAACCTGGCGCCATACCGCATATACTAGCAGAACATTTTCGGGCGGTGTATACCTCCTCCTCAAGCGCCACGCTGACGGACGCAGAGGAACTATTGCAGGCCATAGAGATGACAGAGCTGGATTCGGATCTAACCTTAGACGAAATAGGCGCAGCCATTAAATCCTTGCAGTCCGGAAAAGCATTAGGACCCAACGGAATTCCAGTGGAACTCTACAAGCGCTTGGAAGAATTCATCGGCCTACGACTACTTGCAATGTATAATGATAGTCGGGACCAGGGTATATTACCGCTAGACCAGAGAACGGCAACGATTGTGTCGATTCTCAAGCCCGGCAAGCCCCCTTCAGAGTGCCACTCCTACCGTCCCATTTCACTGCTCAATGCGGAAGCTAAGATCCTTGCTAAACTGCTCGCTAATAGGCTACAGACACACTTACCCGATTTAATTCATCCAGACCAGTCCGGCTTTATGCCCTACAGAAACACTGCACTCAATCTTCGACGTCTGCATAATGTGCTGGCTCAAAGACATTTACTAACTGAACCCTCAGCAGTCCTGTCGTTGGATGCCCGAATGGCCTTCGATATGGTGGAATGGGGATACCTCTTTGCGGCGCTTCGGCGCTTAGGTTTCGGCCCAAACTTTTGTGCATGGGTCCGGCTCCTCTACACGGCTCCAGTGGCACATATAGCGGTCAACGGTCACTTGTCAGAAACAATACCGTTGTCGAGAGGGACCAGACAGGGATGAAATGAAATTAAATTAAATTTGATTTGTAGAGCGCATGGCTGCCCGAAAGCGTCCCAGCGCTTGCTTAGGGAACCCGTCCTGGTATTCCCCTGCGAGATAACCCATTACTGGGCATCCCCAAGGTGAAAGCCAGGCATCCCGCTGCGAGGGGCCGTTGTGGAGATTAAGCAAGCTATTGCTCAGAGTTACAGAGTGGGACTCCATGATTGGAATAGGCACCGAGGCGAGAATTGTCAGGTCCGGGGAAATTTGAGCCCAAGACCCGCCGAGGCGGGGAATTGAACCCTGGTCCGGGCCGGACCTCTGCATCAGGGTCTGCCGCTCCAACCACTTGAGCCACACTTCTCCACTCCTGTTTGCATTGTTGTTGGAGCCCCTGGCGGCTAGGGTCAGGCAAGCCCCGTTAATGCGAGGTATACGTTGGACGGAGGACTGGGAGGATCGCATCTCCCTTTTAGCCTGATGATATCCTGGTATATCTCACAGACCCAGAGAGCTCGTTGCCAGCGCTACTGGAGATCTGCCACACTTTCGGACCTATCTCCGGATATACAATCAATTGGTCTAAGTCAGTTCTCTACCCCTTGAGTGGTCCAGATCCTAGGTTCCCCATGGATTGTCCCTTACAGCTCGCACAAGACTCCTTTAAATACTTAGGCATTATCATTACAATTGACTCGGCCGCATTCTATGACAAAAATTTAACCCCCCCTCCTGGAGTGCCTATGAAGAGATGTGGCCCATTGGGTGGCTCTACCCCTGACATTGCTGGGGAAAGCAGCATTATTTAAAATGATGGCCCTTCCATGCTTCCTGTATGCGCTGGAGAATACACCCTTCCCAGTGTCCTTGCAATATTTCAAACAGGTGGCGGCACTGGTGTCCACTCTCCTTTGGGGTAACAAACCACCGTGTGTTGCGAAGACAAAGCTACACCGTAGCTGGTATGATGGCGGAATAGCGCTCCCAAAGGTCCAATTTTACTATTGGGCGGCGCATCTTAAGATCAGTAACCAATGGCTTCACGTCCCCCACACGGACCCGGTATTCATGGCTGATCGAGCACAACTCGAAATGGACAATATGTTAGCGGCCTTATACAACCCAAAGCGTGACAATCGCTAGAGGGGCCAACGGGCCACACAGTCACATTATGGTACAGGGCACTGGCTCATCTAGGGTGGAAGGGTGTCATCACCAAACTTACTCCGCTCTGGGACTCAAAACAATTCGACACACTTCGGAATAGTAAGGGATTCCGACATTGGGATGCCATCGGTATCTCCACAGTGGGCGACCTCTGGGAAAGGGGAAAGGTCATTCCCTTTGATAGGCTGCAGCAACAGTACAAACTGGCACCCACTGAAACATTTCGCTACCTACAAATCCGCCATTCTCTCATGACGATCCTACCACAAGACACTGAAGTACCTGAGGCCTCCCCCCTGGAGGATAGACTTCTTACGGACTTCATGCAAAAGCGAGCCATATCACTCACATACCGTAAATTACTCAATATTATTCCAGATCCCACGACATCCCTAAAAGATAAATGGATCGACAATATTTAAGACATGGATGAGACAGAATGGCAGGAGGCCCTGGCCTCGCCTCCGAGAGGTGGGAATCCCAGCTAGACTCAGGTTAGCGCAGCTGAAAATTCTTCACCGTTCCTACCTTACTAGGCCAACTCCTAATAAAATTGTCAGGGCACAACACCCATACTGTCTGCGGATATGCGGGGAAGAGGGTACTTTTTTCCACACTGTTTGGGACTGTCCATTTATATTGGATTATTGGCGTAAAGTCCTTCGTACGATATCCCAGACCCTACAAGTCTCTTTATTACCTGAACCGAGGAGATGGTTCCTTAACATATGGGAACCAAATGATCTGACAAGATATGGTCAAAGTTGGGCGACACTGGGCTTCATGGTTGCAAAGCGTAACATAGCGCAAAAATGGGGAGCCACTGATTGTCCACTATTGGAGTCCTGGTGTAGGGACATGGATGTCACAATGATCATGGAAAGAACAGTCTTTGTAAACAGGAATTGCCCTGGGAAGTGGACAAAGGTATGGGCGGCCTGGAACACTTATAGAGGGGACATATGCGAGCCTATTACTGACAAAGATCATGATGACTCTGATGATGCTGTATCAGGGGATGATTAATCGGGTAGGGATCAGGTCGTTGTATTTCAGATTATTATTGCATACCAGAAATGAGAATGCACAGTGGTACAGTCATTGCTGGATTTGCTGTATTGAAGATAATGTGGACTTTCTTATATGTGCAGACAGCTGTTCTTTTCTATGTTGTAAAACTGATAAAAATATGTTTAAAAAAAAAGATCAGGCCAAACAGTGGCACATAAGCACTGAAGTCTTTTTACCCTTTCTGTTGCTTAGCTGAAGATGAAGTAAACAGAATTCTGGACCATATAATCATCATAATATCACTGCAGTTCTAGACACAGCTGGTGTATTTATACAAGAGTTCTTGGTGGCTGAAATTCTATCACACGGGTGAATAATGAAATGTCGAGATGGTATTTATTTCAATCAAGTGTCCACTAACAGCTGCTGACTGCTAACCAGTAGTAGGGGTGCATTATATTCCTGAGAGTAGTACCCACATTGGTAGTCTGGGAAGAGCAACATACAGTACCCAGGAGATAAGGCAGAGCAAACCAGGATCCTCTTTATTTGCCTTGCACTGAATAAAGAATTGCTAATATCACCAGCATATATGGGATTTTACGTTTTTCTCCCATCCTGGTCTCTTTGTGTTTTATTGGCGATAATGGTCAACCTCTTGTGCCTCATTGGCAACGTGTCACCGACAAGTAAACAGAACTGGATTTTTCATTTTGTACTCATGCTTGGTGCTGTTAAAGTGCCTTGGTGCCCTTTCAATACTCAAAAACTTCATAACACGTCTATTCTAACTAGTGGAAAAAATGTAGTGTGTGAAGAGAGAGTACCTCACATTCATTGTGTCTACTATTTCTTCACTATATGAGTTTTTTGTAGTAAAGGGAGCACATAAGTTCTTTTCATTTGTTCTTTCCCACACACAACAAAGAGAGAGTGGTCAATGATGAGAAGAGGGTAAACTGGCAATCATTAGTCAGTAACCCCCTAGGGTATTGCTACCGTGAGGTACTCTCTCTTCACACACTAAATTTTTTCCACTAGTTAGAATAGACCTGTTATGACGTTTTTAAGTATTGAAAGGGCACCATGACTAATCATATTAGTGTAAATGTACACACTAGGAGGACAAGGAGATAGTATTATTACAATATCCTTTGTGTTAGTTAAGACAAGTGCAATTTAGGTGAGGCCCTGTATTGTTGTAAATTTGTTTGAGTGGGGGGAGGCCTCCCCTGTATTCCCCCTATAACTCCCTTTGATTGTTTGCTGTTAAAGTGCCCACTGGACTCTGAGGAGGAGCAGCGCGTCCTTATTTGTTTTTCTTTTCAATTTAGCTAATAACGTTCCTACAATCATATTTCAAACTATAATAAGTCCCTTTGTAGCTTCCTTTCCTACGCCTTCTTCCGATACTGCCATTTAATCTTCTAACAATCTCTTCCTTCGCAGTGTTAAATTTGATTACCTCACCAATGTTCTACTTTTGGCTGACGGGTGAGAATCAGGACGTCTAAGGCTGGTTTGATAGTGTTGTTCTTCAGGAATAAACTACTTCTTGGAATTCTTTGAAATTACCACTCATCCTTCGCTCAGTTCTTCTCTACATCTCTAAACTGGACAAGGTTGTTTTAGTTTTACTGTTGAAAATAAGTAACTCACTGTTAGCTACGTATTCCCATAGTCTTCTACGTGCACACCCACTTCCAGAGTCATCCATTGTCTATACCTTAAGTATTATTCCTGGCCTTCATCAGACACCCCAAAATCAAGTAACTGCAAGATGCCTATTATAATTTCAGTACTGTAGGTTGGTCTGTTGAGGGTGATGTGCAACATTCTAGTATCACATACGCCTGAGGAAAATTGCCATATCATAAAATACTCTGACACCATGCGGCCCTGACAGACCAATTTGTCATCTCTAGTTTTCTGTGACTTTTGTGTGCAGCAGCATCTCCCTACAAAAATATTAATAAGCTCCATTCATTTCTTTGATGAAGAATGTTGCAGAATGAGAGCTCCAATTTTTGTATAAACTATTGAACAGCCAATGGTGTCATGTCCACTTAAAATCTCTTCCCCAAAAAATCTGCTGTTTTCTCACTTTAGGGTGGCAACATTTAGCAGGTATTTATTTGTTTAACCTGTATATTAGCATTAACTGTAAATGGTATATAAAAATGGTAAAATGGAAGGAGGAATGAGTAACAATAATAGATAGAATTTAGGAAAAGTGTGGGAAATGGCCAAGTCAAAACACAAGGTTTAGGAAAGTACAAAATTAATTCAGATTAGGTAATGAGTTTATTTCTTGAGGAAAACAAATCTGAAAACCCAATAAGCAAGACAGATTTGTGACTCCATTGAGGAAGCAGATGTGTCCCACTCTTCCTAAGGCGAAGTTGGGACACATCAGCTCTGGGAGCAATGTTCAATCATACAGGAACTCTTACAGTTCTTCAAATGAGAGACGGGTCCTTTCACTGAAAAGATTTTCAAAACGTGAAATTCCATTAACCTGGCTGGTATCATTTCAAACCCCTAAAGCATTCAATTGAATTTTCCTTGAAAGTGAACAAGATCCCCACTTTTACTACTGTTGTATTAAAGGAACATCCTCACGTGGTGTACTTTACTGTAATTCCAATTTTCTAAACTCATTTATTTCTGTAAAGAATTCTGTATAAACGATTACTAGGCACTTCTTGTCAGGCGAATAAAACAACTGCTTGGATCTATTTGTGAGTAGTGAGGGAGGCATTCAAAAGCAAAGTATTCTGAGTATTTTGTGGCTGCTGTATCTGTTGAGAAAAACTTCCTTGTGAAAACACTCCTTTCCTCACCTTCCTACAAAATGTATACACTTCGCTCTGATTTGGACTAGATAAAAGATGCTCCTCACTTGAAATCTTGCAGGAAAAAGCCACCCTGTTAAATGACAGAATGCCCAACTGAAATGTACAAAAAGGTCAGCTGTCTGAAATAAAGTTTCAAGGTATGTAAACTCATAATCTTACTTGAACGTGTGCTTTCTCAAATGTCCTGAGTATGGATACAAGAGGAAAGGAAAAAGTAAATATGCACTTAAGACCTTTGTCACAAAAGCCATTTTGGAGTATGTTATGTAGTAGTACTTTTTAAATTCTTCAAAATTCAGTCCACAAACCTCTTGCCAGAGATCTCCAGGTCTGCCTCCTTTATCTTTTCTGTATGGAGATCTCAGTCCAGGGACGCAGAAGGTATTGATGTTAGTAATAAATTAAATGAGAGATGGGGGAGTGGGTTCACTGATACAATATTAACGCCCAAAATATCCCCATACACAAATATCGAGTCATTAATATCGATATCAAAGACATAGACATCTTATATTTATAATGGTAAGTATAAAATTATCGGGAAAAAAATTGATGTAAATAATATAGATGTACAAAATATAGATTTTTTATTCATAAAGAAATTCATGTTAAATATATTAAATGATAAAATTAACTTTAAAAAACATTATTTTTATGTAATATACATTTCAACAAATATAACAAAGAAATTTAATTAAAAAAATATATTTAAACATACATATATAAAATGTAATATATATTTACTTTAAAACAATTAATAAACTATGACTTTTAATTTATTTTATAATTTTATAAATATATAAAAATGTACAAATAAATATATACATATTTACATGCACATAACATAAAATCTAATAAAAAAATGATATAAATTAATACCTTAAAATATCTAGGGCCAGATGTAGGTAATCCCAGATTACCGATTCTTAAATACCGAATCATACCGATTCAGTATTTAAGAACTGGCAATCGGGATGTAGGTATTTTTACCGATTCAATTACCGAATCGGTAAGATTCGGTAATTACCGAATCGGTATTTACCGATTCGGTAATTGCCATTGATTCCTATGGGCTTTGAGGCCCACAGGAATCAATGTCAATTACTGAATCGGTAAATGCTGATTCAGTAAAATTACCGAATTTACAAGGGGGACAGTGTGTCACTTTGACACCCTGTTGCACCCCTGATTCTGGCTTGTGTGCAATGTGACACACATACATGCCCTTAGGGCATGTATGTGTGCCACATGGCACCGGTGTACATGCACAGATGTGCATGTACACAGATATTCATTATTTACCACCAAGTATTATTTGGTGGTAAATAATGCATTCCTAAGGGCCTGTGGCACTGTTTTCAGTGCCACCTACATCTGGATTTACAGAATCGGTAAATTTACCGATTCAGTATTTTACGAAATCGGTAAATATACTGAATCTGTAACTTTACTGATTCTGTAAATTCAGGCCCCCTACATCTCAATATCCAAATACCGGTCGGTAATGGCCAAAATCGGCTGTTACCGACCGGTATTTGGCGACCTACATCTGGTCCTTAATAGTCTTTAAACTTACATTTTGCACATTGAGTGCAACAGTAGGGAAAGTGTTGGATAGCGACCGAGTAAAAATTACTATTGCCACTCTAGTTAGTGCAGCAGTTGGGAAAATGATGGATAGCGGAGGGGTTAAAATTACTATTGCCACACCAGTGAGGGCAAGCGTAGGGAAAGTGTTGGATAGCGGAGGGGTAACACTTACTATTCCCTCTCCAGTGAGTGCAACAGTAGGGAAAGTATGGGATAGCAGAGGAGTAAAAATTACTATTCCCACTCCAGTGAGTGTAACAGTAGGGAAAGTGTTGGATAGCGGCGGAGTAAAAAAATACTATTCCCACTCCAGTGAGTGCAACAGTAGGGAAAGTGTTGGACAGCACAGTGGTAAAAATCACTATTCCCACTCCAGGTAGTGCAACAATAGGGAAAGTGTTGGATAACGGAGGGGTGAAAATTACTATTCCCACTCCAGTTAGTGCAACAATAGGGAAAGTGTTGGATAGCAGAGGAGTAAAAATTTACATTTCCACTGGAGTCAGTTCAAAATTATACCAGACAAAATATCCACAACAACACAAAAGATAAAAAATAAAATAAAAAATAAAACAAATATAAAAATATTAAATATTTCAAAAGATAGAAATATATAATGCTAAAAAGATCTAACAAATACCTAGAAAGATAAGTTTAAAAAATAATAATAACTTACAAACAAAAAACTATTTTTAATAGAAATTATTTATAAACAAAAATATTAGTTATTACATGAGTGTAATCTTTTTTATTTCTTAACGTATAACACCACACAACTCATAACACACATCTAAACTTCTTTAAAAAATGTACTTCCATAATTACCATAATTATCAATTAAAAGTATTATTAATTAAATAACTAATTTAAACAGATAAAAATACATCTACTTTCTAAACGTTACCACTATAAAACCAAAACCCACACACAAAATAAAAATAAGCAATTATCATAAGTATTTATCAATTTATGAATTAATAATAATAATCAATTAATTATTAATTAATTAAACATTCATTACTTTCCTTCTTCTACCCCAATAAACACCACAACCCACACCTAAAAATCATTGCACAATATCCATAACTAATTTTATGTTAATACGTTAATATCAATTAACAACTTATTAATTAATTTAAAATAATTTACTTCCCATCCTTTGCCACCATAAACCCCACAACTTACATCTACAATTAATTACACAATTACCATATTTAAATTGTAATAATTAATTAGCATTAATTAACAATTATTAATTAAGTATAAATAAATTACTTCCCACCCTATTCCCCTATAAATTCCACCAACCCCTCCTAAACAAATTGCACAATTAACATAATGAATTACCACTTATTTTTTTAATACTTATCAACCAATTAATACATAATTAATAATAATTTAATTCCCACAGTTAACACTATAAAATATAAATTAAATAAATATTAATAAGTAAAAATATGAATAAATGTATTCAAATTAAATTAACCTATTCCCCAATAAACCCACAACCGCTCCTAAAAAAATGACACAATTAACATAATGTCCAATTAATTACTTAATAATAATTAACAACCAATTAAAAATACATTAATTCCTACAATTAACACTATACAATATACATTAAATAAATATTCATAAATACAAAATATTAATACATTTATTATAATTAAATTACTCCCCACCCTATTCCCCTAAAAACCCACAACACAACTACAAATCGCAAAATGTAATTAAAATAAAAGTAATAAATACTAAAAAAATGTAACACATACATTAAAAAACAAAAGCAATTCTTTTACAAAAAAATAGATCACATACTTTTAAAATATATACTAGAATACATAACAATAATTAAACATAGATATTTTAAACAACTATATTTTTGCAAACGTTATTAATAACTTTGATATTTCCAAAAATAATATTTCTTACCTGTAAGTCGATACTCTTGACCATGATATTCTTGCTGTCGATATTTATGTATCACGATATTTCCAACTCAATATTTCTGTATGTCGACATTCAAAACTCGATATTCTGTCTGTGCACCGGGTAAGTGGTGAGGAAATATCGAATACGTACTACAAAATGGGTGGGGTTTATGGAAATTAAAGGACGAGTTTAGGAATAATAATCCATATTTGTAAAGCATGAACATATCACCCCTTAAGGTTTCAAGACCTGGTGGGCCATCGGGGAGATTGAATGAGCTATTACTCAGAGACACATAATGCTGAGCAGACCTACTGCCAGCGATCGAACCATGATCCCCGCACTCCGAAGTCAGCGGCTCTGGCCACTGCGTTACACCTCTCTCTTGGAATAGACATGCCAAAGCATAAACGCCCACAAATGAGTAAGACTATTCTCATTCACAAAATATGTACCTTCATCTACTTCTGTACTATTAGTGAAAAAACAGACTTAAATGGAATGACAAGCCTGAAGTAAGTGAAGCACCAAACTTGGCCAACCACCAGTACCACGACAAAGTCCCACAGAAAACAATGGAGGCAGGGAATAACACTAAAAGAAATAAGAATAAATATAAAGTAAATGAAAATAATTTAAAATATATTCTACACTTATTTTTTAATATTACAAGTATTAGATGTTTTTTTAATCAAAATATGTTTTATTACGAGAAATATTATTTATTTTTAACCATTAACTTATTTTTTATAAAAATAATTTCAATGGTAACTTTAATTAAAATTAATGTTACAATAAAATGAACATAAAATATGACGGGCATTTTTCAAAGAAAAATGCCATACATTTGCTCATTGCCCGGACTTGATACTTAGGCCCCCATTAGGATGGGGGGCGGGCTCTGCCCGGTACACACAGGGTACGACAGGTACCCCCGTGTGTAGCACCCCACCCCTCCTTCATTCTGGGAGCCCGCAGGGGGCCCCCAGAGTGAAGATCACATGCCTTTCCGTGGCAGCATCGCCGCCACGGAAAGGCATCCGATTTGGCCCATCATAATATGGCTGGCGGTGTCTATTAGACACCGCCACCATATTAATCCTTTTCCGCTCCGAAAATCGGCGGAGGGTCTTTCCGTCCGCAGCGGTCCGGTCCGCCGTTCTAATATGGCGGGGGGGGGGGGAATTCAGGAGAGGATGTCGGGCGAATTGCCCCCGCCAGGCCGGAGGTGGCCACTGCCTGCCTGGCGGGGGCAATCCGCCCGACATCCTAATGGGCCCCTTAGATAGAACTTAATATAGAACCATCTGTATTATTTGTAACATGACTTTTCTGGTTTTGCTTTCAGGTATCATTAAGGCAGCTCTAGAACACATCTTAAAGAGCTTTCTTTTTATATTTGCTGTATGACTTATTTTGTGATAAGGGTGAAAAATATTGTTTGAAAGGATTTTTCAAATGTTTGTACTAGCTGGGGCATTAAAATAATGGTCATACAGAAAACAAATACCCATGTAGCAACCCACCTGGCAGTCATGTTTATAATACATAAAATACAATGGATACTGCAAGTGGAAAATAAAAATAATAATTAATGTAAGTTATTTTAAATATTTTAATATTTAAGAATAATTTAAATTATAATTAAATATTACGTTTAGTTTTTGAGCTGGTGTGTTGCACCTTGTTAGTGTTATACTCTTAGGTGAAGAGGAGATAGAGAAGGAAGTTTTTATATATTTTTTTAATGTAATACATATTATTCTTTTACAATTTTTTATGGACTTTATCAATTTTTTCAAATTTTTTCTATAGGGAAATCTTTGCCGCCCTCAACAAACACCCAGAAAGTTACTAAAAATATTATTATGGACATAAAGTAGGAGTCTCCACCCTAACATTTTTGGAGTCAAAATTTAGGCAGAGATCTCAGCACAGAAATTGTAAATTCCATCCATTAGAAGATCTCCACTTAAGTGTAGGTGAGGATATCCATGTGCGGAGATCTTACCGTGTAAACTTACCTTTGTGACTAGGGCCCTTAGGATAGGGTATTGAACAGTATGTTTTGTTTAAACATAGTTCATTTAGCATTAATGATATGATATGGGTATTGGGATGGTGGTAACTATTAAGCAAGTGGAGTGCTGTTATTAGAATGATACTGTTATCTAAAGAAAACATTATGTTTTCTAACTAGATGTGGAGGTCTAGTTCATGATTGACGGATGGGCTCTTTTTGGTTCGTTATGAGAATTATACTTACATCATTGGTTATGACATTATCGCGCAGTGATTTCTGCAGGGAGAAACGCCCCTCGCGTGCCAGATGCTAATTACGGTAAAAAAATATTTTTTAGTTAAAACAAAAATGGGATTCCTTTTTCTTTTCCCAAAAAATGCACTGCCATTTTCTGTTGAAATTTGATGATTAGCAGCCATTTTGACAGGCTCTCCTCTGAAAAGTGAACTTTCTTGAAGCTCACACTACCCAGGTCTGTAATGCTTCTAAAGATAGAACCCAGCCTGCTAATGCGGCCTCTGTGAAACAGACTTCACTCACAAAAAATTGACTGACCTTGCGAGTCAAGTTGATGGCAGACTGGCATTGTTAATAGTGTTTCAGGAGCTCTGAAATATTGCTGACCTCGGCAGAGTTCTGTTTAAACAAGGCTGCTTTTGAAATGGATATAAGACAGGACAGCATGAACTGAACCCTTTTCACTCTGCATTTCTAACCCAGCATCTGCTTTTTGTCATAAGCTCAGCTGATTGGAAAAGTTCTACTGCAAT
Organism: Lissotriton vulgaris; assembly: GCF_964263255.1. NCBI lineage: Eukaryota > Metazoa > Chordata > Amphibia > Caudata > Salamandridae > Lissotriton > Lissotriton vulgaris. The sequence goes on along the minus strand of NC_141691.1, from coordinate 732,132,675 downwards.
AAACGCATGCGGCCCAAATTGTGAATTACTGTATTTTTAAAACGTTCAGTGTCAGTTGAAATTAGTTCTGGGCATTAAAATCCAATTAATAAACATCCAATACATCACCCTTTTAAAACAAGAATTACTTACGGTTGAAAGAATGAGGTCACACAGAAAAGAAATCGTGGTATAATGCAGAGCGATGCAAAAACAATCGTAATTGAAAATGTAAAATAAATAAAAACGTAATAAAAGTGAGCAGTGCAAATCTCAGAAGTATGAACACTTACTAGATAAAAGCACAGATTTACTAACACTTTGCCTCAGCTTGGTATTACCTTTTTAATGCAAACCCAACCCAAACTGTTGTGGTGGGATTTGCAATCCAGCGCACATCGCACTTTGCGCTGGATTGTAACCCAAAGTAATGCAAAGCTGTGCAATGCACTGTATTGCGTTTAAGGGGGCATTCCATGGGTGCTACATGGCAGTCGTGGCTCCTGCAGGTAAGCACGGCAGGGCTGAGCTGGGGGATGTCTACAGACAATGGAATAGGATTTTTTATTTTTTTTATTCTCTATTCCGTCATCTGTTGACATTGACCCCGCCCGCCCGACCGTGCTTACCTGAAGGAGCCGTGACTGCTACATGGATGTTCCTAAGCAATCACTCATGGCTTTTGGTGCAAAGCACTATCTATAAAGAATTGTAGACGGGAATTTCAACCAAAATCTTGTGTCTCCTTGAGGCAAGCACAATGAGGAGAAATGTTTTAATTTCTCCTTGTTTTTCCCACTCTACATGTGTGCTGAATTGTATAGCTTTGTACTGGAAGGGACCTCTTCCACCACAAAACGTATCCGTCCCACAATGCAGACACCCTTGCACAATGGGGTAGCCAAAAATGTAAATACCCCCCATTTTTACCAAAGCCATGATAGCACCAAGCTAGTGAAGCAAGTGAGCCCGAACATCCCTAGAAGAGTTCCATTGTCTCTTCCATTCAAGCATATATCAATTCCCACTTCCATCCACCCGCTGCTATCCACTATTTCACCTATATATTCTGTCATCCATTCATTTTTCCATCCACCATTCATCTTTCCCCATTCCATCTATCAACCATTCCATCCATCCAGTCATTTACAAATCCATCATCAATGCATGCATCAATCCACCCATCCATCCTTTGAATGACCCATCCATCAATAAAGGCATCCATCCATCCCTTTACTCTACCATCCTTTCACCTCATCCATCCATCCCTTTACTTTGCCATCCTTTCACCTGTCCATCCACTGATCCATCCACTCATCCGTTCACCCACTCATCCATCCACCCACTCATCCATCCATCCTCCTAATTACCCTTCCTTCCTTTCCCTCTTCCTTCCTTTCACCCTTCCTTCCATTCAATATTCCTTTTTTTCCTTTTTCATTTACTCATCTTTCATTTGTCCTTGCTCCCACTGCTTTCCTATTGGTACAGGTATTCATTTACAGGGTTATATCTGAGCTTGTGTCTGTTGAGTTGAAGACAAAAGAGGCCCATAGAGAACCCCCCCCCCCTCTGTAGCTGTTAAAACGGGGGGTCATGTTGCCCCTCCCCTTGCACTATGGTTCAAAGATGTCTGCATTGGTGCATGGCAGCCATAGGTGCACCAGCGGAGGAAGAGAGTAGATCAGCCCCAAATCTTAGTGGATAAGACACAGTTTTGCTCTCTCCTGTTCACGCACTGCAGCGCAGCAACTTTACTTGCTCCCCTGTGTTGCATAATGTCTGTGTAAATCTGGGCCAAAGTGTGCAAGAAGTCATGTGATGATAATTAGGAGTTTACAAACCAATAAAGTGTGATAGAGATACCAATAAGTGTAGTTAAATTACATGAACACACCTATGCACAGGTCCGATGAGGTAAGCCTGGGGAAGTGACAGCCAGGTTTGAGGTGTTAAAGGGAGTAAGACAGGGGTGTGTCCTGGCCCCCACGTTATTTTCCCTATTTATTAATGGATTTATGAACTATTTTACTAATAACCCTACTGATGCCCCCTCCTTAGCGGGAATGAAGATACCTCTGCTCATGTTCGCGGACGATACGCTTCTAATATCCAAAACTCGCCAGGGGCTGCAGAAGGCCCTGGCGCAGTTTGAGCTGTTCTGCCGCGAGCATGAGCTGGAGGTTAATGTGGGGAAGACTAAGTTTATGGTGTTGAGGGGGTCTAGACCAATAAAAGCAAGTGTATTTATGGGAGGCACCCATCTTTACTTATCTAGGTGTGACTTTTAGCGAGACATTGAGATGGAAGCCCAAATTGACCTGTTTTCCCTAAAACATACCCAATTAGGAGGGGCCCTACTTAGGGAGCATAAAAGATCCCTCACAAAATCACTGGCTCCACTTATTAAAATTTATAGCTCAAAAATTTTACCAGCAGTATTGTATGGAGCGGAATTGTGGTGTTTTAGTAATGTGGATGCCCTGAAAATTGGTCAAAACAAATTTTTAAGATCGGCAGTGGGTTTACCACAATCTTCCCCCCGTATACCCATGTTATATGACCTGGGTTGTCAGCCTGTAGAGGACATAATTCAGTACAGACTGCTGGCGTTTTGGCGACGCGTGTGGACTGTACCTGAATTATCGTTGTACGCAAAGGGTCTGTTAGAGATTATAAAACTAAGGGGCTCCCATAAGATCGTGTGGCTCGATGGAGTCAAGTCATTGTTACTTGGAATGGGGTTGGGAGAGTTGTGGTTTAATCCTGAAACTGCGATATTCCACCCCAAAAAGGTATTGAAAGAACAATACTGGAAGTGGATAACATGCAGACGCCACTCTAGTGTAGCTGTTGGTTCTCTTTCTGCTAGCTTTTTAAATGCCAAAGATAATTGCCTCTTGGAGGACTACTGGGGCATTATATGAAAGAGCTTTGATCGTAAGCTCTTCCATCAATTTAGAGCTTGTTCATTGCCCGTAAGGGGATTAACCAAATCCCGGGGCGGGGGGGGGGGGGCAGTAGCAAATGCTTGTCTTGTGTTGACCAGGATGAAACATTAGACCATTTCCTCTTTGTTTGCCCGTTGTATTGTGCTCCGAGGCGGAGGGGGCTGCGTCCAGTATGCTGTCTGTTGGGCACAAGATCTGCTCTAACAGCCAGTAGAATCTTGAAAACTGACACATCCAATGTAGTAGTGACTGGGGTAGCCAAATACATTAGCTGGGCATGGATTATCCGGTGTAGGGTTGCCCGAGAATGTTCTCCTGGGCCCTTGTAAATTGGACTACATTGGTATGACCAAAAGACCAGTGAAAGTGCGAATTGGTGAGCACAAGAGCAACATACGGTGTAAAAAGACAACAACAAAAATGGCCACCCATTTTTGGGAAAATGAACATTGTGTCAACGATATCAAATGGACAGTAGTTGAACAGCTACCGTCTGATCAAGGACTCTTTGAGAAAGAACAAAGATGGGTTTTTAGACTTGGGACTAGCACCGTTGGCCTGAATGACAATATTCCCTGGGGTCAGTTAACATAGGCAATCTACCCTGAGATTGCCTACTGCTCCCAAGGAGAGTGTTTTTGGACAACAGTAGACACTAGCTGAGTGCACGCAGATATATTGTCTTAAACCCCGTCTGGCCACTCTCTCAGAAATGTCCCTAAAATCTGCCACATTTCCATTTCTAAAGAGCAACTATTTTTTCACCAAGAGGGAACATGTGTTCCATTGTGTGATTAACATCGAACACACACAGCCAATATAACAGTAGCAGGAATGTGATAGGCACGTCCGGAAACGCATGCGCCTTTTTGTAACACTGCCTTTCCAAGCGGCAAGCGAGAAAACGATCCAACCGCGATGGAAACGCATGCGCTCATAAAAACTGAAACAAACATGTACATGTGCACATGCGCGAACCGAACACGCTTACTTAACGAGTCGCGAGCAGAACCGGCAGAAATCCTTATCTGAGCATAAGGAAACACCAATTAACCTATCCCCCAATTAACTCAACCTCAGGGAAGGATATAAAAACCCGTAATTTAGACTCCTTCTGGCATAATCACCGGAGCCACGAAGGGGTCGATCGGGAGGAATTTCCTTGCTGAAATCGTGAGTAGAAGGGGGTAAAGAGCGGCTAGTGTCTCCACGACGTTAATGTAAGTAAAATAGGGATTTCATATCCTTTCTCTCTAAACAGGTGCTAAATAGCATACCAGACCCTGACGTTTGGCTCATGAAGCTGTTTTCCACTTCAAAAACAGTATGTTGTGAATACTTAAAAGCATGAAGCGTCTCTTCTCTTTTTTACAGGGGCACAAAACAATTCTGCTCAGACAGTTTTTCCACAAATGGTGTAACGCTCTGAAACCACACTAAACACCATAACCACAATACGAAAGTGTGTGCTTTATGTTTTTTGTCAGTGAGTCTAGTTTGTCCTTATATTTTCATCCCACTATAGGCACAATTGGCACCTGTAGTAATAATCCTGACCACAAGTCTGTCACCTGTAACCACTGGTCACTTTGCCTATGGATGTGGAGAAGTAGACTACCAGAAAAAAAAAATTGTCTTCTTTTCTTTTACAGGTTGACCAAAAAACAACGTTTTGCTAGGTACATAGTTTTACCTGCACTGTATTTCTCACTTTTATTGGAGATTCTGATACGAGTTAGAGAAACGTGAGTAAGGTGGGGATTTGTGTACCCCGTCCTGAAGAAGGTGTCTTTACACTGAAACATGTCGACGCACACAGAGAGGAGGTAACGCACATTGTCTGCGTGGTAACCTCCCACACTTTTTATTTTAATAGCACCAGCCCGGGGGCTTATTAAATATTTTTTAGTCACCCCACGAGCCAGGTCCTTTTTAAACTTCACTTAGTTCTAAAACCCCACCATACACTCACATAAAAACTAACCCTCACCCACACCACACATAGTCTACCAAGTGCTCCCGCGTATCCGCAGGTCGCAGCACGCCGTACTCCGTAGAGGGGTACGATGACCCCGATGATGAAGCATGACACCAATCGGCCTGTTGGTGTGTGAGGGGACCTGAAAACAAGGAGGGTATTTCTCTCTAGCACCATTGTGTCATTATTTTTATCAACATATATTGTAAAGTTTTTTCTGGATTTAATACTTTTTTTATCTATGTTTATATATCTATGAATTTTATTAATATGTACATTACTAGCATCGGATTTTATTGAATGGTTTTTATAGTGATAATATAACTGGAATGTTTTTATCAATGAAATTGTATTAATTGTATGCTAGTATGTCTTTTATGATGAAAATCGAATAAATACTTTTTTGAATTGAATTGATACCAATAAATATCGAGAAAGGAAACAAGATTGAGAATTGTGTATGCAAGAACACTTGAAATTAGTGACAGCTTGAAAGCAACATTACCCTCATGAAGAATAATGAAATAAGTAAATAGTGTGCACCTTTACAAATCCATATTAATCAGTGTAGTTCATGAATTATGAGACAAGGGACAAGGCATGAGAGTGCATTAACGTGCAGTTAGATTTCACATGGGGATCTGGAACCTCTCAGCATGCCATTGTAACTAACAAGCTCATGAGAAGTGTATTGACCTTCTACTGCAGCCAAGATTTCTTCTATGGATTTCTTGAATCTGGACTCATTTAAGTGACCCATCCTCAACTCGGGCAGTAACCATTGTTGTGCTTTCCATTTGAAGGCCCTTAAGTTAGGCAGAAAAGTCTTCTCGAAAGGTAATCCTTTACCAGCGCCCAGTTACCTGATCGAGGACTTGATTGCAAGGTCCTTGGTATTTCCAGTGTAGCACGAATAATAGGCCCAGTCGACATTAACAGGTGCACGGTACATCAGCGGATGCCTTACTTTCACTTGAAGACTGCAGCCTGGTTGGACTAGCCTATAAAACAATCAGGCAGTGTCCAGTGGGCTGATCTAACACTTCAGTGTATGGTCAGTATGTCCCCTTCTTCATTTCCACTATGTAGAAATGGTTGAGGCCAAAGAAATGTTTCCACTTGTTTTCACGGTGGATGCCCCTGATAATCTGTAGGCATTCCTTTTTGGTAGATTGCCTGGATCACTTCACTAGTCTTAAGCATTTTGGCATTGCCTATCCAATCTCCGCCTTCACATATGCCACCATTCATTTGTCTCTTCCTGTTCTGCGAAGCAGGAAGGCCAGAATTATGTGGTCTTCAGTTGGGTTGTCCGTTCCTTTTATTTGAGGATCAACATTTTGGTTGGTTGGTGATGGTGCTTGAGGACAGATATGTGATGCAGCATTACCATTACTCGTGGCCTGTGATGAACATGAATGGGTGTACAAACAAGTACAGTTGAAAATGTTGGCATTCATACAAAATTATGATGGCTTTGAATACTCCTTCTCTATGTGTGCAAGCGGTTGACTGGAGTATGAAGATAGGGCCCACTACCATTATCTAACCACCAGGAGCATCACTCCTACTTGCCGGTCCACAAGAAATTTTCCATCAGCTTGTTTAGTCTGAGTAAGCCCTGATGATATCATCTAACAGCATATTTTAATGACCTGGAAGGCTTCCTGATATTTCTCAGCCCAGGCCCATCTAATCCTTTTTCTCTGTCCTGTAGTGGTTTGGTGGGTGTTAACAGACTGGGAATGAGCCACCCCAGTAGGTCATCATGTATAGAAGGTATTTTTAGTTAGAGACGCTTTGCAGAATTGCAACCTGCTTGATGACATTCTCATTCTCAGGGTTAGAGGACAGCCCATCCACATCCTGGAGACTTCCAGATTGATTTTAAGAAATCCTTATTTCTGCTCTTACATTTTTAGGGGAGATAGTTCACTTTAAAAATAAAGTCAATTGGCAGGATTATCCCATTGGCTGGCTATCACAGCGCCCTATTGTGTTCTCTAGATAACAGATTAAATTATTCTGATCTTCATTGTCCTTTGTGAAAGGAGAATTGTTATAATCTAATTTAGTACATATCTGCTGTATTTTGTTGCATTATTAACGCCTCATTGTGGTTATGTTTTTCTTCTCACTATAGTGCTGTGGGTGCTGATGACAGTTGTGGTGGAGGCTGGATGATAGCCAAAATGAGACTTGAATGGAACCAGCTAACAAGCCCAGGAGATTTTGATGGCTATTTTTAGGATGAAGTGCAGATTTCTCTTCAGACTGTGTATTTGTACTTCATGTTTGCAGCCTTTCCATTTCCATTTTCATTCCCAGTGCTGTCTCTCTATTTTTGGTATGTATTGATTTATATATAAAGTAGTTTAAAAGAGAGCTGCACAGAGGGATCCATTAGGATGGCGGGCGATGGCACCACCGTGGTGCTGGCGGGGCGGAAAAACGCCTTTTTCCACCCGCGAGCAGCGGGAAACACATCCGCCATATTAGTATTTGAAAACATAGGTCAGTTCCAGTCCGCCGCGGAGCGACGCGCACCGCCATCAAAGTGCAGCCGCCACAGCAGCGTTGGGAGACAATGGAGACTCACCGCCGTGCGGAATGACGTTCGCCCGCTCCACAAATTAGGATGGCCCAAGCAAGCAGACGCACCGCAGCGGAGACACCGCTCAACCAGAGATGGTGGAAACTCAACAGCGGACCGTGATAGCAGAGACCCGGTCCACACCACCCGGTCACGACCGCCATTGACCCAGCTCTACATGTGTTTCCGGTGCTGTACCTGCTACAGCACTATCATCTAATGGGCCGCCGCGGACGCAGCCACAGGTACGCAAATACACAAATACAACACACAACACACTGGCTGACACAGGGTCCAAAACCATAACAGACACCCTGATGGGGGCAACAACACATCCACAAGGGCACCCACACATGACCCACCTGCCACCAAGTCACCCCACTGCATCGTGGACACACATCGACCGCGAACATGCAGCAACGTCCCGGTCACGTCACCGCAGCGGTCAACATATGCGCACAATGCAGAAGGCAGGGCAAGTCCAAGGCATTGGCAGGGCATAGAGACCACAGTGACACACCCCCTCCAACCACACATCAACACACCCCATCAAGTCACAGGCCAGGTGCCCATCCTGTGCACCCCCATGCACACCAACAAGCAACAAGCACAGCAACAAGCAAGCTCAATACACAATCTGCACCACACATCAAACAACCAGGGAGACAGCCACTGCAGGAGTGGCTGACAAGGAACACACAACACCAGTGCCCCACACACTGAAGGTTGCCAATACTTGCCAGCACATACACAAACACACACCCTGGGTGTAGCCATAAACAGAACACACACACAGGGATGCCTGAACAGATGCTTGCCCAAAAACAATACACAAACACTACAGGAACACACACAGAACCACTTCAGAAACAGACATACCTTGTCAGCCAAACTGTGGAAAGGCAATGGGAGCACAGACACAACAGGAGTGCACAACCTCATCACACAGGAACAAAACACACACAACATACCACAAATCACACAAGAAGTGCACCAGCACAGAACTACACTGCCACATGAAACCAACCACCGATGCACATGAAATCAAAAATGAACAAACACCACAGGATATCAGGGGATGCACATAAGGCAATGCCACGGCCACATACACACAGCACTGAATGCACAACAAGCAGTGTGTGCACAACAAGCATAACAGTCACACACAAACATGACTGACACAACTCAGCACACACAACACTAATCAGTACAGCGCAAACACAACAGCACACCCAGGAAGTGAAGCAATACCACAGCCAAAACACATACATCCAACGCAATAACAACAGATGCACCACTCTGCGATACAAGAGCACAACCATCTTGACCAGAGTACTGGGCAGCACACACAGCTGAAGTGCACATGAGCAATCCTGCCTCATCAATAGCACAAGAACAACACACATAAACCATTGGGGCAATGCCCAGAGTGGAACGTCACTCTTGGCCCAAGAACTGCACCACAAAGCAACGTCTCACAAACGAAGTGATGGGGAGGCACACACACATGTAAACCAAGGGGACAGATGACATCAAAGTGAACTGACTTGCATGCCAGTAGTAGACATGGAAGGGATGTACCATATACAAATAGAGGGAGTGCAGACCCACAATGGGTAGGATGGCATCACACCACACACACACCATGCCATACAGGAGGAGAAAAGAAACCATGCGCATGCAATGCATGAGAAACACAACCACAACGGCAGTATGGAGCAGCAGGGCCACGCAGTCTACACAAACACACTCAAGACACATTGATGAGCAAACAACAAAACACTGATGTGCAAGTCACACACTTTGCACACTCCTAAGTGACCAAAGCAACAAGGAGGAGTCAGACAAAACAGCATGGACACACCAACACACTGCACAGTGCACAACAGACAACTCACACATGTGTATATAGCCATATCCACAGGGCACAACACTCCAAACAACAGGCACACAACTCCTGGGTGACACAAGTATGTCTTTCACAATCCAGGGGCACACACACATCCACACCCACTACAAAGTCACACCCTTCACACTGCACACGTCTTGACTACCCAAGAGCACACATCTCATGTAGGCCATGGGACCAGGACTAAGGGCCAACACAAGATGACCATACACATACACAGCTGGGCACACATAAAGGAATAACACACATACATCATGACAGTGCCCAGCCTGCATGCAAACCTGTGCACACCATCACACCCTGTGCTGGCAGTGTACCCCAACCTGACATGTGAACAATGTACCCAACAATAGCAAACCACTAAAAAGAGAACTGCATGACAGGTAAAAGAGCCATCACAGATAACACTAGTATCAGTGTCTGAATGGCCTGAAGACCCTGTCACCCCTGTTTAAAAATGTGATGCGGGCAAAGATCTTGGCAATGTTTAAGTGACACATAGAGCATGGGGCACGGCAACCAAATGCACACACCAAAAGAACTTTAATCAGCAAGACACGGACAAAACAGACAACAGGAGTAACTGTCTTTATTCACAAATTGCACAGATGTGACAGTAGAACAACAGTAGACAAGAGCAAGGCACAAAATGCTGATCATATGCAAGATAATCTGCACAGGTAGAGTCCAAACAGGAAGGCCAGTGTCCATGGCAGGTGGCACAGCCAGTACATGAGAGGCTGCACTGGGAATATGCCAACACAGCAGAGCGACAGGGCCAGTGTCCATTGCAGGTGGCACAGCAAGTACATGAGAGGCTGCACAGGGGAGAGTCCAACACAGCAGAGCAACAGGACCAGTGTCCAGGGCACAGGGGAGAGTCCAACACAGCAGAGCAACAGGGTCAGTGTCCATGACAGGTGGTACAGCAAGTACATGAGAGGTTGCACAGGGGAGACTCCAACACAGCAGAGCAACAGGGCCAGTGTCCATGGCAGGTGGCACAGCAAGTACATGAGAGGCTGCACAGGGAAGAGTCCAACACAGCAGAGTAACAGGGCCAGTGCCCAGGGCACAGGAAAGAGTCCAACACAGCAGAGCAACAGGGCCAGTGTCCAGGGCACAGGGGAGAGTCCAACGCAGCTTAGCAACAGGGCCAGTGTCCATGGTTGCTGGCAAAGCAAGTACATGAGAGGCTGCACAGGGGAGACTCCAACACATCAGAGCAGCAGGGCCAGTGTCCAGGGCACAGGGGAGAGTCCAACACAGCTGAGCAACATGGCCAGTGTCCATGGCAGGTGGCACAGCAAGTACATGAGCGGCTGCACCGGGGAGACTCCAACACAGCAGAGCAACAAGGCCAGTGACCATGGCAGGTGGCACAGCAAGTACACGAGAGGCTGCACAGGGGAGAGTCCAACACAGCAGAGCCACAGGGCCAGTGTCCATGGCAAGTGGCACAGCAAGTACATGAGAGGCTGCACAGGCAAGGCCAATACAGCAGGGCAACAAGGCCAGTGGCCAGGGAGAAGTGCACAGTCAGGACATGAGAAGATGCACAGGCAAGGCCAAAACAGCAGTGAATGAGAAGGCCAGTGGGCATGGCAAAGTGCAGAGTCAGGACAAGAGAAGCTGCACAGGCAAGGCCAGAACAGGAAGGTCAGTGGGCATGGCAAAGTGCAGAGTCAGGACATGAGAAGCTGCACAGTGAGTGTGTTTCCATGGCCAGCAACACACCCAGGTTGTAAACAATGGGCAGGACTAGCACACCTGTATGAGAGACAGGTGTATGAGGGGGGCTACCACTCACTCTTGGCTGTCAGGCGGACTTGGAACTGGCTGTGTGACCGTGACAGCAGGACCACTTGACTGTGGAGACAGAGGCCCAGGTGATGTAGGGCTATCAGTGGCTTGGCAAGCTGGAGGGCTTTTTGGACCAGGTGGTGTAGTGGCCCGTGGAGGCGGAGTCATGCAGACCTGTGACACAGTGTGGGTGGGAGAGGTTGGAGGGGTCCCTTTAAACTTCTTGGGAATGCGAAATGGCTTTCCTGTACTGGGTTATTGGGAACTGGTGATGACACAACAGGCACACACACCAACAGAGCCGCTTCAGGTGCAGACATTGGCACTCCCTCTGGTGACATGGTGGATCCTGCAGGACGCTGCCTGTTTGTCAGGTGTAGCCCCTACAGTGCCCTCCTTCATCTGATTCACTGGGCTTGGAATTAGAGTTGATGTGGCGGGGGAATGTGGCCCTGAGCCCTTCCTAGGTGTACCCTTGCCAGACAACACCTCCTCAGTGGGCATAGACACTGCCCCCCTCGCTCTGCTTGAAGTTTTAGGGCCTGGAGAGTCCTTCAATGGTGAAGCCTCTGAAGCATGGTAGCCTGATGCCTGCTTCCTTGCTTTTTCGGCCTTGCTCTTCCCTGACGGGCTCTTGTCTTTTCGTTCTGGGCTGGCTCTGCTCTTCTGTGGGGATGGTGTCTGTGGGCGGGACCGCTTGGATTGTTCCTGCTGGGTGATTCTTGTGCTGTATCGTGACTGTGACCCATGAGAACCGTGGTCACTATCATACGATGTGGCCACTGACTGGAGGGTAGACAAAGGCACTGGAGCAGTAATGGGAGTATGTGCATGTTGAAGGGCCGACGTCACTATGGACGACAAAGCCTGGACTGTACGGTGTAGCCCACCCATGTCAGAGTGTATGTCCTCCATGTAGGCAACCACCTGGCCTAATTTTTTGTCATGGTCACTGAAGGCATTGAGCAGGGCTGTCTGGACCACACAAAGCTGGCACAGGAGCTCTAAAGACTCAGCACTGAGGGTAGCATGAGGGACAGGTGCAGGCTCAGCAGTGCCTCGTCCCCTCTTACTGACACGGACACGGGCAGCACCAGAGGAAGTGGATGGGAGGCTGCCCACTGGCCGCTGTGTGGTAGAGGTTGATGCAGAGTCCCCATTCCCTTTGCCTGCAAACATGGATGCATCTCCGATGGCATCAGATGATGTAGTACTTTGTGTTTCAGGCACAGATTCCTTCTGCATACTCCGGTCCCCCTCATATGCGCTGGTGGGCTCTGTGTCACTGGACTCCGGTGCAGCTGTAGTGCTACCCTCGCCACCACTGGTTTCCGGCTCCTGTTCCTCTGTGTCCACTGGCGATTCTGCATGAGAGAGAGATGCAGGGTTGTGTTAGTGTCATCATCAGGACAAAGCAAACCAATCAATGCAGTTCAGGAGATGCCCAAATATACATGGTGACCACCACACCCTGCAATCACATTGCTGAAACACACTACATAGACCACAACAGTGCCTGTAACCCTGAATATCTGCCATGATTGAGCCATGTTGAGGCCACACAGCACAACACCCTGCCCGTGGATGAAGTGTATCATACACACAACTTGCTCTGCCCACACCTAGGGACATAATGTGGGGACAACACGTATACCACTGACAGACCTTGAGGGAACAGGAGGAGACAACACACACACCTATTAGGACATGACAGTCCACAATGGCAAGTAGGCCATACCAAACACCATGTGGTACTCTGGGGCATATTGTTTTCAGATGTGTGTGCCTCACCGATCATGGTGCATGCAAAGTAGGCATACATGAAGCCACACTCAGATAGTGGACACTGCAGTTCATCCCCTAATAGATTCCCCACTCTATCCCAATGCTGAATGACCATGTAGCTCCTAACACATCTGGCTATGGGAAAGCACAGCAGGGAGGCTCACCCTTGTAAGGGCAGTTTGGGCCAATGCATGACACTGGCACCCGTCCCAGCAGCCACTCACATGACACAGCACAGCACCACCCCACAAACATCACATGGGCCACCGCTGCCACAACCCTGTACACATGCATCCGCTCCCAGCCAAAGTCACCCTCCCCAAATACTCACCCCTGCCTTGCTGCTGATGCTCCCTCAGACGTGCATTTAGCTCAGGATGAGTCACTGCCAATATGCGGCCACTCAGTGGTGTCATGTTGCGCCGTGCCAAACGTCCAGTGCTTGGTAGCAACCCCAATGTCATCTCTGCCACGTTCTTTGCCAGCTGGCTGATGTCGTCCCACCTCTTGTGACAGTGGGTGCGTCGTCGGTTGGATACCCCCATGGCTCACACCTTTGCTGCAATGGCCCTCCACACGGTCTTATGCTGGTGTACCTTGAGCTGCAGGCATGGGAGAAAAGAAGGGGAAATGATCAGTGACAGTGTCATGGACCAACATCTATCAGTACAGTAGCAAGACACAGACTCATTACCAATTGTAATCTCCCTCCATCCCACACAGGGGTACACCTCACAAGGGAACTCTGCATGGGCCAAACAGATGTAAATGCATGCATTTATGAGGGCATGCAGGGTCCCTGATAATCTCAAACACATGCAGGATGACTGCACTGACCCCCCTCAGTGGCTTGCACACATCTCCATCTGTGCACAACTGGGCAGCATTCAATGAGCATGTCCTGTGAACATATGTGTATGTAATGTGTGTGGCATCGGGGAACATGGACTCACCACCAAAATAGCCATCTACACAAGTGTGGTTGTGTGCAATTATACAGGGCTGAGATGGTGCATATCTTTATTTCAGTGTGAATGAACAAGAGTAAGGACCCCGTAAGTGAAGTGATGTCATCTTGTCTTGGTGGGTGGGCACTAGGCATAGACTCTGGGTTCACACTGAGTATGACAACAGGGGCACACAGAGACAATCACTCAAGCAATTACTGTACTGGCACCTACATGTCCAACATCCTGTGGCTCTGTATGGCGTACAATGTAACACACTCCACTCAGACATACAACTGCAGGCAGGGTAAACCATGACATTGGGACAAACACACTCCCTCACCCTGGAGACAGCATGTTTGTCAGTGTATGACACAACCCTACACACTCAGGCATATACTGCAGCAGTAAAACTACATGTCTGACCCCCCCTGCCCTACACCTCCCTTTACGATGACTTACCACAACATTGGGGGCACCACACAGCCTTGGGTACTGTGCCAGCACCTTGTCCACAAGGACCTCCAGCTCCTCGCTTGTGAATGGACTGGCACAGATCTTCTCTGTCCTTACCATCCCTGAGGTCATGGAACACCTGTGGTGTAAGTGGGTGGTGAGGGGTCCCAGGCAGCAGGCTCTGGAGACAGCAGCAGGAGAGGGTCCCAGGCAGCTCTGTGAGCAGTGGAAATGTGGGACTCACTCCCACAAATGTATAGCCCCCTGGGATCGTTTCTTAGGTGCAAAGCTGCAACAATTGGTTGTCCAGGTCTGTCTCTTTCAAACCCATCCAATGACCGCCTCCGCAGTGGTGGAGCACGCAATACGCAAATTTCAAAACTGCATCATGCCACCGCAATAATCGCTCCCATTGGCTGTAGGCAATGCTTCATGGCGGTGATGCACTGCAGGTGCCAGGGGTGTGCTACAGCGATGGTCCATCTTTCAAACCCATCCAATGACCGCCTCCGCGGTGGTGGAGCACGCCTTCCATGATTTTCAAAACTGCATCATGCCACCGCACTCATCGCTCCCATTGGCTGGAGGCAATGCCCCATGGCGGTGTCACACCGCCGTGCCCAGGCGGTAGCTAGCACCATTTGTTTGGCGGAACATGCCCACCGCCATCTACCCATGTCTCCATGCCAATGACTACCACACTTGCGAAGGGGGTGGTGCTGGTGTCACACCGCCATGGCCAAGCGATAGCTACCGCGATTTGGGGGCGGAGCATGCCCACCGCCATCTACCCATGTCTCCATGCCAATGACCACCGCACTTGTGAAGGGGGTGGTGCTGGTGTCACACCGCCGTGGCCAGGCGGTAGCTACCATAATTTGGGTGGCGGAGCATGCCCACCCCCATCTACCTATGTCTCCATGCCCCATGCCAATGACTACCACACTTGTGAAGGAGGTGGTGCTGGTGTCACACCGCCATGGCCAAGCGATAGCTACCGCGATTTGGGGGCGGAGCATGCCCACCGCCATCTACCCATGTCTCCATGCCAATGACCACCGCACTTGTGAAGGGGGTGGTGCTGGTGTCACACCGCCGTGGCCAGGCGGTAGCTACCATAATTTGGGTGGCGGAGCATGCCCACCCCCATCTACCT
This sequence comes from Lissotriton vulgaris, assembly GCF_964263255.1. Lineage (NCBI taxonomy): Eukaryota > Metazoa > Chordata > Amphibia > Caudata > Salamandridae > Lissotriton > Lissotriton vulgaris. Next base: position 732,117,118 of record NC_141691.1, on the reverse strand, counting down.
ATGTCTCCATGCCCCATGCCAATGACTACCACACTTGTGAAGGAGGTGGTGCTGTGTCACACCGCCGTGGCCAGGCGGTAGCTACCGCGATTTGCGTGACGGAGCATGCCACCCGCCATCTACCCATGTCTCCATGCCAATGACTACCGCAATTGTGAAGGGGGTGGCGTGCTGTCACACCACCGTGGCCAGGCGGTAGCTACCGCGATTTGGGTGGTGGAGCATGCCTACCACCATCTACCCATGTCTCCATGCCAATGACAACCGCACTTGTGAAGGGGGTGGTGCTGGTGTCACACCGCCGTGGCCAGGCGGTAGCCACCACGATTCGGGTGGCGGAGCATGCCCACCGCCATCTACCCATGTCTCCATGCCAATGACTACCGCACTTGTGAAGGGGTGGTGCTGGTGTCACACCGCCGGGGACAGGCGGTAGCTACCGCAATTTGGGTGGCAGAGCATGCCCACTGCCATCTACCCATGTCTCCATGCCAATGACTACCGCACTTGTGAAGGGGGTGGTGCTGGTGTCACACCACCGGGGCCAGGTGGTAGCTACCATGATTTGGGCACAAGCAATGGCAATGTCCATCGTGAACACTTCAACAGTATACAGCTGCAACATGGTTAAGGGCACATCATCATGCACACAATGCCATTATTCAATAAAATCCACAGTTGGACACATGTGACATGGTTGGATATGTGTGACGTACATTGGTCGGTGGTCCCTGCCATGTCAGTTATGCATTTAATGGTTGATGATGCGTGACAGTGTTGTAGTGGACTCAACAATGTGTAACCAATCAATGTTTTGTGGGTCATTGTTGACCTTGGCAAGGCTTGTCTCACTGTATGGTTTTGTTACTTACTTGGGCTTTTATATCTACTCATGCACACAACTGACAGTTCGCCGCCTACTGTGATCATTGTGCTGTGGATGCATTGAGGTGTGACAGGTACAGCAGATGAGTATGATCCAGTCATGTTAATTTTAAACACATTGGCTGGATGGTACGCTAAAAGGTGTGCACATGTGAAATGTGGGGTTCAGTATGTGTGCTTTCACATTGACCTATGTGTTCTTTGCGGCACTTGTGTATGGTAAATAGAGAGGGTTGCCTTCTATGTGTCTCAAATGTCCACCCATGTAACTTGGTGTGTCACGCATTTCACATGGCAGTCTTTGTTTTTCTGTGACATCCTTAACGGGATGTGCTGTGGCCATCTCATAATGGTTGCCATTGATATGTGTCCATTTTCTTCTCAACTAGGATGAGGCCTAATCTTCTACGTCACTTTACATTGCTGGAGGACATGAAGGATGTTGCTATCATTCGCAAATTCCGCCTCAACAGACCCACCCTGAAGACCCTTTGTGATCTGTTGGAACCCCACCTACAGCCTCGTCGCCACTACCCAACAGCTTTCACACCAAAGAACAAAGTGAAGGCAGCCCTCCATTTTTTTGCAACTGGTTCCTTCCTGGAGACTGTGGCCAGTGCTGCAGGGATGTCGCAACCCATGTTCAGCCTGGTGCTGAGGGATGTTCTTGCAGCCATGATGATCTATAAGGATAGATACATACATTTCCCCAGGGGAGCAGAATTGGCCATTGTGAAGGGAGACTTCTATTCCCTTGGGCAGATCCCCCATGTTGTTGGTGCCATCGATTGCACCCATGTTGGTCTGGTGCCACCACAGGCGAGTGAGCACATTTTTAGGAATCAAAAACATTATCACTCGATCAATGTGCAGGCGGTGTGCCTTGCGGACATGACCATATCGCATGTGTGTGCCAGATTCCCCGGCTCAGCCCATGACTCGTACATCCTGTGGAACAGCATTATGCCCCGGATGATGGCAAATCTGCTTCCCGAGCGTGCTTGGATTGAGGGTGAGTATGCCTAGTGAAATTAGGTACTGTGTGTGTGACCTGCTGCCCTCTGCATGTGCAACATTGCAATGTGTGTTTGTCATTCCCAGGTGACTGCATATCTCAGCCGTCCATGGCTGCTGAGCCCGCTACAGAATCCCGGGACCCCGGCTGACTTCAGGTACAATGAGGCCATGGCAGGACCCTTCGTGTCATTGAGCGGACTTTTGGCCTGCTCAAGTCAAGATTCCGCTGCCTTGACAGGACTGGGGGTGCACTGTCATACTCGCCTGGGGAGGTCTGCAAAATCGTTGTGGCATGCTGTATGCTCCACAACATGGCCATTCACAAGGGGATTCCCCTGCTCCTGGATGATGGTGAGGACCCAAGCCCCCACCTATTCAGGGACCTGAGTCCTGTGATGAGGACAGTAAAGAGGAGGAAGGAGGTGACATGCGTCAACAGTTCATCACCCGCTACTTCGCTTGAAGGTGGGTGACGAGGAACAATTTGTACATTGTCTGGTGTGATTGCTGTTGTCGTGAAGGGCTATGCGCGGATGGGACAGACAGGCACATGTAGAGTCACCTGTGTGTGGAAATGTGGCAGTGACATTTCACCTGTGAACATATACGCAACTCTGTTGACACTTGTTGCACATTGTGTTATCTGCCTGTTGACTTATGTAGATGGTTGGTGTAGTATTATGTCTGTGATACCACACTCACGCCAGTGACTGTTGTTCTGTTGTGTCTCCCTAGGTGCCTCAAAATTATCCAGGCCTACTTACTGTACATCTTTTAGATACATTATGGACATTTTGAACACTGTAAATATTGCACTAAAGACAAAGCTGCACCAATTAAAGTGTGTAAGGTATTTTATTTACAAAGTTGACATGTGAGGGGTGCGGGCAGATTTACATGAAGGTGGTGATGGAGCAGTGAGTTGACAGTCATGGTAAATGAGATGTAAGAGTAGACACCACATGGATGTGGTGACCCAGTCCAACAGACAGGTGCCATTGACAAGGCTGTGTGGGGAAGGACAGTCCAAACAGTCAATGCAGTGGCGAAGAGGATTGCCATCAGGGCTGGCTCCATGACTGGTGTTTGGCTGGTGCTTTGCCTCCAGAGACTCCCAGGCTCTTCTTTGGACGCCCCCTTGGTCGCTTGGCTGGGGGGACCCTGCTTCACGGCCAGCCGTGTCTGAGGACTCACCCCTCTCTGTGGCTTCATGGGAGGATGGTGCACTGTCATCCTGCAGCACAACAGAGGGGGCGGAGGTGTTGTTTGGGGTGCAGGTCTGTCCCTCAGTAACGCAACTTGCTGACCCATGAGGTCCACCATTTGTCCAATGCGTGTGTCGATGAACCTCATCAGCAGGATGAGCTCACGTAATAGTTCATCAGACTGGCCACTTTGTCCCTGGACCTGTTCGTAGGCCCCGATGACTCTGTTGAAGTGGTCCAGGGATGGTGTGCCAACCTCCTGAGGTCTAGGGGTGACCCTGGCCCACCCCACTGCCCTGCTGCCACGGACCTGGTGACTCGCCACTGTGGGTCCCCGCACACTCTCCCTGCCGTCCACAGTTGTTGGTGTGGGCTGGTCATCCCCTGGGACAGGTAGGGTGCTGCAGGTGGCACTCGTGGTGGTGGTGGTGGTTGAGGTGGTGGCGGTGGAGGCACATGCCGTAACTGCAGGGGTCTGCTGTGCAGTTGTTGTTGCATCAGACATGGTGGTAGGGGAGATGTGGGCCTGGGACCTGTTGCTCCCTGGCACACCAGATGGGCCGTCCTGGAGCTCATCGTCCAAAGTATCCTGGGAGTCTACATCCGAGAGTCCATGGACCGCGGATAGAGACTGGCTCTGCTGGTCGTTGTTGTTTTCCTCAGCAGTGAGTTCTTCGTCACCTATGGATTAGATGGGGAATGGTCAGTTTTGGACACTGTGCAAGTATTCTGTTAGCTGCGTGTCATCTACTGTCTGTACACTACACAATTGAGAGATCTTCACTATTTTTATTAAGTGCAATACTGTGCCTGATTACATGATGTAGACGTACATCAATTACTCGTACATGTCAGGTATCGATGCTTTGCATGCAATTGGTGCTGTGTGTAATGATGCAGGTCTCCCACCCACAAACAGCCAGCCCAGTGAAGATGGCTACCTACTGTAAGTTTGTTTGGTGAACAATGTAATGTCTTCCAAGTGCTCCTGGGTGGGGGAGGGCTCTACCCTGCTCATGTGTGGGACAGGGGGCATGATGGGAGTAGGAGTGAGGGCCTCTGTCCCCCAAACAGGCCTCCCAGCAAGATGGCTACCTACCTGTGAGATGAGGGTGAACAATGCAATGGCTTCCAGTTTCTCCTGGGAGGGATGGGGTGCTCTATGCTGCTGGGGTGTGAGACAGGGGGCATGGTGGGAGTAGGAGTGCAGGCCTTCGTCCCCCAAACAGGCATCACAAGCAAGATGGCTACCTACCTGTAAGTTTGTTTGGTGTACTGCAATGGCTTCCAAGGGCTCCTGGGAGGGATGGGGTGCTTCATGCTGCTGGGGTGAGCGTCAGGGGGCATGGTGGGAGTAGGAGTGCAGGTCTTCCTTCCCCAAACAGGCCTCAGAAGCAAGATGGCTACCTACCTGTAAGTTTGCTTGGTGTACTGCAATGGCTTCACGGTGCTTGTGGGAGATAGGGAGTGCTCCATGCTGCTGGGGGTGTGGGACAGAGGGCATGGTGGGAGTAGGAGTGCAGGCCTTCCTCCCCCAAACAGGCCTCACAAGCAAGATGGCTACCTACCTGTAAGTGTGTTTGGTGTACTGCAATGGCCTCCAGGGGCTCCTGGGAGGGAGGGGTTGCTCCATGCTGCTGGTGTGGGACAGGGGGCATGGTGGGAGTGGTAGTGCAGGCTGACTGTGCTCATGCTCCCATGGTTACATTGCAAAAGATGTTTAGGGTACATGGGAGTGGGTGTCTGTTGGATCTGTGGGACAGGGTTTTTTGGGTATGTGATGCAGATGGATGTGATTTGTCTGGTGTGGTGTGTGTTTTTGGATGTGCAATACAGTACATATCAATGTGTTGTTTAACATTTGTTTGTACTTACCAGCCTCCACTCCCCCGGATACTCCTGTGAGACTCTCAGGAAGCAGTATGGCAAGCACCTTCTGCTCCCATGGTGTGAATGTTCTTGGTGGAATGGGAGGGCCACCGCCAGTCCTGTCAGCCAGCTCCCCATTCTTGCTTCTCCTCTCTTTGACAACCCTCTTGAAGTCATGACACCCCATCATGAGCTCCTTCTTGGATCGCGGGTGGTCCCTACTGCATTGACCCTTTGTACTATCCTTTCCAACATTTGTGTCCTTGTGGCTAATGGTGTCTGTTGGACCAGGCTAACAAGCAGTTGTGGTTCCACTCTGACTATCTCATTGACCATGACTGTCAACTCACTCTCTGTGAATTTAGGCATTTTCTGTGACGCCATGGTGTGTGGTGTTTGAAGTGTTTGTGAGTGCAGGGGGATTATGATGAGTGTGGTGTTTTTGTGTGAGGTGTGTTATGTGCTGGGGGATTGTTGGTGCTGGTGTGATGGTGGTGGTGGGTGTTCTGTGTTGTCTTGCCTCTCCTGTCAGGTCTGGTGTGTGCCCTTCTCTTCTGGAGTGTTGCAAAGGATTGTGGTCAATGAAGGGGCTAGTTTTATACTGAGCTGTGTGGGTGTGTCATAATGGGGTTTTGCTGTCAGGTGTGTTGTGGGAGTTGTCCTGGAAAATGTATGTTTTTGTGTGGCATTTATTTATTTAATTTGTATGTGTTTTGTGTATTTGGGGGGCATGGCTACTTTTTTGTGTGCAATGTTTGCCTTTGTTGTGGTGTTTTTGCATCATCCGCCATGTTTTGTGAGGATAGTCCGCTGCAGCTCTCCCGCTGGCTCTCCCATTCACTGCAGTGTGCGATCGCGGCGGACAGAAACAGCGGTTCGTTCCACGGGACCATCAGGGATATACTAATTTCCCGTGCGGTGTCTCCGCTTTGCTTTCGGCGGGTTGTAGCTTTTCTGCTGCGTTTCCGACCACCGCGGTCGGTTTCTGGACGTCACCGCCCACGTAGGGCAGTTTTTGTTGGCCCGCTACCGCCGCGCTCTGTCTTTTTTAGCGGTTGTCCCTAATTTGACCGCCGGTTTATCCGCGGTCCCTGCGGGCGGTTGTTTCCCGCCTCCATGGCGGTCAGGATGGTTTTCCGTTCGCCATTCTAATGGGGCCCATAGTCTTTCAGTCACTTTACAGCACTTTATTGAAACCAGAGTCTGTACATTGAGGAAAGAGAAAGTTAGAATCCAATCACATAACATGGTCCGTTCTTGTTCCATTTGTTTCATAAAACATAATCGTAGGCGAAATGGTACAATTTGATTTTAGGGATTTTTCCGATAAGCTTTCGAGTGCGTACCAACAGACTGGATCCTTGTCTTCTATCTCCAAGCACGTATATTTCATACATTTGAAGGGGGAACATCGTTTACAACTAAACTTTTACCACGCACTACCATTACAACGCAGGAATTACAACGAAAGTCGTTACAACGACTTTTGCGGAAGGGCACTGTTGGATAGGGAATAGTTTAATTTTCTATCCTACACCTTCCCTACTATCCACGGAGACTGGAGTTGGAATAGAAAATTCAACTATTCCACTATCCAGCGTCCCCCAATGCAAGTCGTTGTAACGACTTGCGTTGTAATATCTGCGTTGTAAAGGCATGCGTGGTAAAAGCATGCGTTGAAACGTCATACAACCATTTGAAGGCTCATTGGTTCATCAAATGTTCAGTAACTGGGTGCAGGATCATATTAGACACAAAAGGTGCACTGAACTTTTCCTTGCAACCACAAGAGAGATCTGGGTTATTAATTTATCATGTACTTTGCAGATTATGGTACATCTACCCTAGTTTTTTCCCCACTGGGGTTCGGACAGATAGCCCAGTGTGTGCACATCAAAACCACTCTTAGTGCCACACACCCAAAACAAAACTAAAACCCTAAGAAATGTACTGAGAATCACATACTACTGAAATGTAGGGGATTGATTGGTATGGAGTGAATAGACAACTTCCTTAGTCGGCTATAAAAGTACCTATGGGCTCTGATGCAGAGGATCGGGTTACCAGACTGATGACAGCTATTAGGGCTTCAAATTTGCCCTAATTCAAACTTGAAGTGCTAAAGTGTACTGGGAAAGAGGATGGCACTTCATGGTTGGCACAGGGTTCTCACAAAATGTAGTAGCTGCATATCAGGAACTGACGCTCGACTACCAGTATTAGATGAAACACAGTGCATAGGATAACATCGCCAGTATATGCTATTTTAAAGAGAACTATCTCACCTACACGTGAGGCCCCTCTAGTATGATTAGGATTAGGATTAGGATGACACTTAAATGTTTAATTGTGCAAATCGAATTTATTGAAGTAAGTCACAGAGATATTACACAAACAGTCTTGAATTAATTGAGTAAAAAGGTGAAACCACAGTTTTCTTCTCAGGCTGAAATCTGGGGCTGCGTGAGCCTCATAAAACCAATGGGCTTATAATAATCTCTCCAAGCCTGGTGGCGTGCCCTTTTCTCGGTTCAATTACCTCAAGATGCAAACATTTCAAAACACTTAAACTTGGCGACCAAAAATAATGAAGATCAAATTCAGAAAAGGTGCAGGTAGGTAATAAGGGACAAGGGTAAGGGCAATGCTACAGGAATGGAATGGTGTAAGGGATCCTACATTACTTTACAGAGGGTTTGGTTGAGGGGAAAGGTGTTGTTTCACTAGCTGACAAAGTTCTTTGTTGCATGTAGCATGTTGCCCATCTCTGCGTGATAAAGATGGTGCAGGTATGCACCAATATAGGTCCAGATAAAGTTGGCTGCAGAAACAGGTTGCTTATCAGCAGCTCTCTCCACAGAGGTTTCCCCTCTACAGGCAGGGTATTGTTGTCCTTTTGGTTTGGGCTGCTCCTTTCCAAGTTGGCTGTCTAGCTCATCATCTTTCAAGTAATGCAAGAGTTTAAGCCTCCTGCTCTCCCACTAGGCTTAGCTAAGCTGAAACAGCAGAGTTAAATTTAAACAAGATCTTAGGTTCCACAGGCCAATACTTGTTGGAAACTAAGGGGCCGATTACAATGGTGGGTGGATCGCCCCCCGCCGGGCCGGCGGTGGTCACCACCGGCCCGGCGGGGGCGTTCTGCCCGCCATCCTGACTGCAAAGACCCCCCGGCTTATTATGATGGCTGGGGGGTCCGTGGTGGACGGAAAGACCGTCCGTCGCTCTTCCACCCGAGTCGACCGGCGGAAAACGGGTTTAATATGGTGGCGGTGTCTGGAAGACACTGCCATCCATATTATTATGCAGGCTGTGATCAGCCTTTCCATGGCTGCATTTTCGCCATGGAAAGGCTGGTGGTTCCTGCTGTTGGGGGCTTGTTGCGGGCCCCCAGAGTGTTGGGGGGGCTGTACATGAGGGGTACCTATGGTACCCCACTGCGTTTGCATGTACAATGTGGCAGGCACCGAGCGGTGCATGTCTCATTGTGCATGTAAAAGCACAACATTTATTTTTTACATTGCGGTGAGTGCTGCCTGCAGCACTGCCCGCCGCAATGTAAAATATACAGGATGCGCCCGCCACATAATTCGTACGGCGGGACCGCCGCAACTATGTCAGGCGGACCCTTTTGCAGCTGCGATGGCAGGCGGACTTTGTCTGCCCGCCATCGTAATCGGCCCCTTAGGACAGCAGCAGGAGGACTGGGCCCAATTAAAAGATTTGTCAAGTTTAAATTAACACTTTGCATATAATCAGGTAAGAAAACATAATTGAGGGCATCTGACAAGAGGAAGTGAGTAGAAGAAAGTGATCACTGATATGTGTATTGGGAGACCAAATGCTGGGCTTCCTAAGGCAGGTTTAGCTGAACCACTTTGTTGAAATGTTGATGCTGAAGAGCCATCTAAACTCAATATGTAGGCTAGAGACCAGACACTGTTAAAAACACTGTGAGCCTCCAAGACACTGGAACACACCGGCTGAACCAGGGACCTGAATAGCCGGAGCTATAATGAAGAGAGCTTCCATCTTATTCCACTTGCAATCGTCCATGAGGAAAAATCCATTTGTGGAGGACACTGTATCCATACATAGCACATGAAATACAGCCAAAGAGCGTACATTCACATTTATTGGCACTGAACAGATTTTAAAATAGAATAGGCACACATACCAGTGGATGGATCGAATCATATGGTACCAGGTTGCTGACTGGAATAGCATGCCATTAACACTAGCCAGTAGACTAGCTTTATCCAAAATGATAGTTCTCGCCAAATTTCTATATATATTCATCAATATCCACCTCTCTCTCACTAGACATTCTTTCAATAGAGTAAGTTCTTGCACAGTTAACCTGGCATGGGTTGGCAAGCAGCCACTAATGAACTGGGAGATGATAGCAACCCCCTTTGAGGATGGGGGGGCAAGATGGCCAACAGTGTAGATGTGTGAGTTCCGTGCCGGACTAATTTAATGCTACAGAAATCTGTCCCAAGAAATGATCCTCCTACTGTTCTTGCTCCCACGATGGTGGAGCGTGCTTGCTGGAGGTTTGACTCGAAACAACCCCCGCCCCCTGCTCTGGAGAGGGCTGGGGCACGGTGGGAGCCTGCAACCTACAGGAGGAGGTCTGTTGTTGCTGAACGGAGATGGAGGGCTGCACCAACCTCGCTCAACTGAGCGGTCCGGCCCTTGGGTGTTGGCAGTCGTGGCGGCATGACTTGTGGGTGGGGGCTGCGGGGGGTCACTTGGGGGCTTAATTTTAAATAAAAAAGTACCTGCGCTGGCCTGGTCCGGTATTGCGTTGCGTCATCTCTGCTCCTGGCAGGAAGCAGGCAGCCTCCCTCCCCTCCCCTAAGCCAATCACAATGCTGCAATGGCAGCGTTGTGATTGGCTGGGATGCCAACAACACAGGCGTCTATGGGGAGCCCATTTTCTCCATGTAGGCTGCATCCAGCCTACATGGAGAAAAGGGAGAGTGCGTATGACTGGTTTGGTCGGCCCTGGGGCCGACCAAACAGACAGCGCCCACAACAGTGGGCCAGCCACTCCTCCCCGCCCTGGAACAGGACTGCCCATCCCCAACCAAACCCTTCTGCTTTCTCGTAGTGCGAGAAGCAGAAACATAAAATGGTATTAAAAATACCATTTTATATTTCTGCTTCTCGCACTGTGAGAAAGCAGTAGGGCAACGCTCTTCCACCCACATGGTGGAGCACCCCCTGGGTGTTGACTGTGCACGACCGCATGGGCCGCTTCACCAGACAGCTGAGAAGGGGCGACCAGATGGTGGTAAACTGCGGTGGTGGTGACCCTTGGGCACACTGTGCTTCCTGTGCACCCATGGGGAACTTCGGCTGATGATGTGGGGCAGCGGCCCCTGAAACAGAGAGGCTGCTGCCTCGCCTTTTGTCCCCACAAGCTGAGGGCACTATCTGTGAGTGGGGGACTCTTCCCCCCTCGCTCCCATCCTTGAAGAGGTGTGTGAGAGGCCTTTCCCCCCGCATTTTTTTACTGCTGGCCCGGGGCCCAGCAGGCTTAAAGTGCTGGTGGCACTGGCCTAACGCAGGCTCCCCTCCTTTTGAGAGGCCTCAGGAGAGCTATCAGCTTCCAGAGCATTGGCCTGGTGGGGGGCTGGCTCCTGGGAAAAAAACACCAGCGGTGAGTGGGGAGTTTCCTCCCTACCTTCCATCCACACAGCCATGCCTGTGAGGCCCTTCTACACTTAATTGCTGTTTGTTGGAGTCCAGTGGGCTTGAGGTGCTGGTAGCATTGGCTTTCACGCGGGACCCCCTCATTGCAAGTCACCTTGTGAGAGCAATCGGCCTCCGGCACACATGCCTATGTGAGAGGCTGCGACCCAAGAATGTGTGATCCAGCAATAGAGACTCACTTTCACTGTGGCCCCCTAAAAATAAGTGGCACATTGCCAGGTGTGGGGACCACAGTGGTTTGAGTGGAGCCGGGGGGCTAGCCGCAGTGATCTCATGTGGGCTAGTTCTTCCCTTTTTTTTACCCAACTAAGGATTACCAACACATAGAGCTGAGACAGCTTGCCATGGGTTCTCTTCATCTGCTGTGAGAAAGGATGCTTCCTCCTTCATCCCTCCTTGACCAACCCCCCTTGGAAGTAGTTGTTGCAGCGAGGGGGCCCTGCCAGCGCTGTTGGCTCTGCTAATTGGCTCTCCCCGTGTTCAGATCTTCCTACTGTCCTGAAGCCTACTCAGCCTTTATACAGAGACCCCGTGATTGCCGATAGACATAGCCCCATCCCACCGAGTTGGGGACCCCCAATGACCAGTGCAGACAGTGCCTCAGCCTTGCATTTGACTAGCGTGATGTAGGAACTTCCGCTGCCCACCTTGTGTTGGGACCATCTTTGGGGCTAGAGGGGAGGGAAACTCACAGTGGCGCCCTCTGTGGGTTGCGTGAGAGGTATTTCCAGCCAGAGGTGACACCGACTACAGCCATAGGCAAATAAAAGGCCCAGACCTCCAAACCAGATCTGGCAGGAACTAAACTCATCTCCAACTCCCCCTCTGAAGCTGCAGTTAACACTGGACAAAATCCTGGAGGCCATTGAAGATTCGAAGACCTGTCTCCAAAGGGAGATAGACACAATCTCAGTGGAGTTGGGCCTGCTACGTGTTGACCACCACAAGTTAGTGGATAGAGTCAAAGACACTGAAACCTCATTAATGGAACTGCAGCCATCGCATCAGGCCCTGACAATACAGCTTCAACATCTCACTGAGTGGGGACACCGTCTGGAGCACCTTGCTGAAGAGGCAGAATGCCGTAATGGGCACGCATTGTGGACCTCCCTGAAGGCTCCGGGGGGGAGGTTGAACATGGTGGAATACATAGAAACCTGGTTACAATCAGAAGAGGCCCAACCCAGCTCACACAGTTCTTCACCCTTGAAAGAGTGCATTTGGTCCCTGCTCAGCCGCCTGCCCCTGGTCACGCACCTAGGCCAGTGGTTGCCCAAGTCCTGCAATATGAGTATAGAGACTCACTGCTACAATGAGCAAAGGAGGCTGGCTCGTTCTGAGTGGGGAACAGCCAAGGATCAATGTTTCCAGACATTGCAGCAGTCATTCAGGCTGAACGAGCCTCCTTCCTGGAGGTGAAGAGGGAATTGCGGGAGGAGGGGATCCGCTAGTTGCTCATCTTCCCCCCATAGCTATTGATCATTTTAGACAGAACATCTGCTTTTGCAAAGATCTGGTGAGGCCTGGCTGGAAAACTATCTGGCTAGAACAGACTGACCTCAGAATGATTCGGTCTCAGTCCGCCGCCAGAGGAGCCATAGGTTGCAAAGGGCTTCCTAATGTGGGGCACTGGTACGGCCATCCCAACACAATCAGAAATGGACTGGGTAGCAGCCCTGCAGGTGGCAGAAGCCCTTACCGAGGTGAAGGCCTCCGACATTGACAACAACAGGACTTCGGGCACCACTTCGGGCCTTAGACTCAGAGTCATTGCACCTAGGGGAGATGAACTGCCCACTGTCATCCCGCAGACAGCTGAGAACAACATTTAGGGGACTTCGCTCTGCTTGGACACTGAATAATGAGTTTGTGCCAGCACAGCTTACAGAGGCCGCAATACTGTCTGGTACTTGCTCCCCCCATTCTCCCCCCCCCGAGATATCGGAATGGTGATGCAGTGCGCTCTTTTCTCTTTTTAACAGTACGGTTTGGGTGGTTGGCTGTTGCTGGGCTGCTCTTGGGTTGGGGAGTTGGGGTTTTGATTTCTTTTCTTGTTTAGTACTGTCTCAGGGTGAATGTGACTTATGAAGGAGGTGTGGGGGGCCAGGGGATTGGCATGCTTCTGTTTGAGATGTGACACCCACCATGACCTCCACATTTGCAACATACAAATTGTTGACATGCATTTCTACAGGTTGTGGTCAGTGACCAAGCAACATAAAGTTCTGCTGTACCTTAAGTGGAAGGGGGCCCATATTGCCTTACCCTAAGAAACTCACCTACGGGCTCAGAGGCGGAGCGCCTGAGTTGGCGGGGCCCATTACATGCCACAACTTACTCAGCTTATCCAAGAGGAGTGCTTGTCTGGGTGAAGGTGTGCTCTTGCCTAATTCAGGATCTCCAGACATGATTGTCTGTAATTTTCAACCCTTGGCGACCAAAAATAATGAAGATCAAATTCAGAAAAGGTGCAGTTAGGTAATAAGGGACAAGGATAAGGGCAATGCTACGGGAATGGAATGGTGTAAGGGATCCTACATTACTTTACAGAGGGTTTGGTTGAGGGAAAAAGTGTAGTTTCACTAGCTGACAAAGTTCTTTGTTGCATCTAGCTTATTGTCCATCTCTGCATGATAAAGATGGTCTCTGCATGATAAAGATGGTGCGGGTATTCACCAATATAACCACAGGAATCAAGTTGCATTATGTTCTTTTGGTCTGGGCTCAATGCTCAGACTATTTGGCCAGCCAGGAGTGTTGATATAAAGGCAGCCCCCCAAAAATCTTTTAACCCTTCAATACCTCATAATATCAAAAAAACATTATTTGTGCTGAATCCCAATTGTACATTGTGCTATCCTTAAAATAGAGCCCCTTCTGAGGTGCATTATGCATCATGCATGTTGTGAAATAAGCCTGTTCTTTAAGTGTATTTCTCATAAAAGACAACATAATAGACATAAATCCTTTGCCACGCAATCACATGCAAGTAGTAGTTCTATTAGCTGGTGTCGTGACTCTGCTCATTGGGGCCAGTCATGCATTTCAAGTTGTGGGTCTGTGAGCTTGTCTAACAATATTGTAGATGTAATTGTATCTGCTTCTGTGGGCAAATGCATTGGACCTGTGTTGTGGAGTGTATTCTGGTCCTGCCTATTGTCCCGATTCTCATCATAAAATTTGTACGTACGCCATTGTTGCACTTTATCAACCATTTCCAAGATTGTACTACTAAGTGTAGGGGCCGTTGTCGTCGATAGGGCATATGTTTTATCGAATCTTTGGGGCCAGGAAATGTGATGTTTTATCCTAGATGGAAAAGGGTGTAGTTGGTGTGCATTCCATTGCCCCAACCTGTCTCCCCTCTTGTCTCCTGAGTTCTCTGCACTTGAAATCGGGAGAGAAGAACAAGCTTGCTTTGTGAATTCCTCCCTTCTGTCTTCTGTTCACCATCTGCTCCGATATTTCCGTCGGTCTTAGTCCAGTGTCACTCACGTCTTTGTTCGCGAACCTATTTTTTCAAAATCTCTCTTGTATTAGCCAACTGTGTGTGTTCTTTGGCGGAGGCAGATCACAGAAGATCTCTGCCTGAGGAGGAGGTCCTCGTTATGTCTCTAATCTGTATAATGTTTCCTAGGACCAGCATCTGACCCTTGTCCCATCATAGTACATTTCCACAGGAAAACTTCTAGTACCCTATTCCCAAGGATCCTAGTCTCAGGAGAGCAGTACTGGGAACAACAGAAGAACAATTGGGCTGTCAAGTGTGGTAAATAATACCACACATGCCTATGGTAACGTAGAATACAAATTAAATGTCAGAAGGTCTGTTAGTCAGTCCGCCATTGTGTATTAACATAGCATCATGACACATTTTTTCCCCTGCAATTTTATATTTCGTAAACTTGACCCGAAGGTATTAGGTATCACAGCTTTTGACATGAGCACCTCACATAAGGTAACATTCAGTTTTGTTAGGCACAGGGAGATTAAGTCGTTTGCCCAGAATCACAGGATTTTGAGCGTCATTTCCGAGACTCGAACCCAGTTTCCCAGATTTAAGGTCGACCACCCTAACCGTTAGGCCACATCCTCTCCACTGTGTAATATGTGCAAAATGACCTCCATCCTCTTCCTACCCTCCTCATTACTCATAAGAAGCTGTCTTTGTAGTGCAGTTTACCTGTCTTAATTTACAGTGAAATGTTACAGAGAAGCAAGTGTTGGCTATATTTAGGAGTAGTTTTTATTTTTGCCTATTTATGTAAAAAAAGCTTTATCTTATTCACAGTCTAACGTGTCGATTTGTGAGCCTATTTTAATCTTTTCCTAGAGGGCTTCTTTGAAAGGAAGCTGGTATTTAAGCTAACAGCTACAACGCTCTTTTTAATATTTAGACTCTTTTATCAAGTGGGTGAGGTGACAGAGGGTATTTTGAGCCCTACTCACACAGTTATTTAGCTAATTATGTATCACTATGAAACTGAGCTCCATAAATTATTGTAAATGAACATGCAAAACAACAGAATACATACACAAATACACTAACAGGAAGGAGTACTCCAAAGTTCACATATGATATATGCAAATGTTACAGGCCTGCATTATATTCTCGCTTAACAATATTTACACCATTTATACAATTTTTACATTTCATAGATTGTATCTTGCTAGTGTGAAACACAGAATTCATATGCAATACAGCGCACTTGTGTTATTGCGAAGGACTCAGATATTACAAGGAAACACAACAGACACTTTAAAACGTGGAGATAGAAAAATCATAAGCTGCCCAAAGAGAAAGACAGCAGCTTATTTAAAAGGCAACAACCTATTTACAACTTATTAGAAAAGGCAAATATTTACAAACCTCACAATGGCCGTTATTTGTAAGAGACAGAATGAAAGAAAGAATTCATACATTCCAAAAACTCTAAAAAAAATAGCACTAAAAATAACTTTTCCTTGAACTGAGAGGGAAGGAAACCACAAAGGGAACTTTTCGAAACTGAAGCACTTCCTCTTATTTCATTATTTCAAAAGGCAGAAACTTTGCAATATTAATAGGAAATGCAACAAGCTAACGGGCACGCCCCTTTTCCTATTTCTGCATTTGGTGCCTTACCCTTACACCTGCAAAAGCTGAAGACTTCAATACTGTCAGTACGATGTGCCTCCCTTACCTGTCACCATATATGGCCAGGTGAAAACCTTAAGTGTTCTAACCCTTAGAACCTGCAAAAGCTGAGAGAACTAGACAGGCACATGAATCATCACACCATTGCTTACTTAAAAAACACTGGCATGCCCTGGCGCATGAGTAACCTGACCTTTCCTGTCCTGTCTACTCGCATTCCCTTGCTAATCAAATGAGAAAGGATCACTCGTCCCGCACAACCTTAGGTATGCAGGAAGAACGGGGGTGTCCCAAATTAAAAGACCCTCATGCACGTGATGGGTATGGTGGTATCTGAGCGGTATATCTTGATTCTCCGCTGTCTAATCACATGTGTGCATAATCATCATGTCGATCAGGTTATGCAGGTGTGTATAATCATCAGGTCGATCAGGTTATGCACATACCCTGCCAACAGCCAAACATGGACAGGCAATCCCTTTCTTTTCTAGACAGCTGATATGAAGAACAATACAAAATACTGAAATGCTAAGTGCCATCTTGCATGGGAAACCAAAAAACCACAAGCCTCACACTTTGAGGTCCTACAATAAGCCATTACTTGGTGCCTGATTGTGTGTGTTTAAAAAGGGATTTTTGACGTAGCAAGGTGCCAGTCAGTAAATAGACGGGGGACAGAGTGGACAAGAGTGTGACACTCGCAGGGCCCCAACCATTGCCCAGAGCATCGAAACCAGACTGGGACATTGTTGGAAAATGAGGAAGTATCTGTGAGGCCTGCACAAATACCATGTCACATTTGTCCTTCACTGGGAACCAAACACCCTTTTGTAGCGCTTGACTCTCAGAGGGTAGCGTTTCAGAGCAGTCTAAGGCTTACTCAAGGGAGGTGGTGTGGTCTAGTAATCGCCATTACAGGTGCACAGAAATAACACTCAATAATTGATTGTCCAGTCTGTACTTTGCTTTATAAAAGTAAAAGTACATTTATTAAGCACACACACTACTTAATACTATGCACCAATTTACAAATATACATAAGCTGTTGGAATTACTTGGTGACATTGCATAACATCGCCACCCCTTCTGCAGGAGGCATGGGGTCCAGTACCATCACTCATCTTGCTCCCTAATGCAGTGGGTTGACACAACCTGGTGGGAGGGCCTTACCAACTGGCACCATCCCAGTTGCGACCCACCCCATCATCTCAACTAGCATTTAAAATAGGTAAACCTGCCCTAGAGACACATAACCCTGACATAGCATCTCATACTGTCCATACAGTATACACATCTACATTTTCGTGGCTAACAGTCTGGGTTGTCGTTTCCCTAGCAAGAATACATGTTTGGGCATCACTTTAAATGAGGTACTTTTCATTGGTGATATCAGTTGGAATGCATTGCAATCATAGCCTCTAAAAGGCATCACAGATAACATAACAGGATTAAGCATTTACAGTCAGATACCCAAGCAGGAATGACTGGCATCATAACCCCATTTGCTTGTGACTCCACCTTCACCGGTGCTTCACATTACACCTGTGACTTACAGTCCCTCTAAAAGAAATAACACTGGTAAATGCATTTCTGGTGCAATTACACCTCTTCACCTCCAGGGGATGCTCTCTTCCCGACATCCCCAATCTCAGATTTCAATACCTTGAGGCAGTCACTAAGCATCCTCAGCTGCAGAACAAAAGTTCCAGCCCCGGGATGTTGATGACAGCTGGCTTAGCCCTTGAGGGGTTGTTTCTTTTACTTGCCCTAGAGACGTGGGGGGGACTTCTCATCTTCGTGTTGGGGAGTCTGTGTTGCTCCTGCATCTCCCCCTACACCTTGGTGCAATTTTGGCAGTGGTCCCGTCATCCTGGGGCCACCACCAACCACGAAAACATGGCTTTCCCTTGCAGGCCAGTCCAGGCCTACAAGGCATTATGGGGCGCTTCTTCCTAGCCCATGAATATTTGAGCAGCGGCTCCCCCGCTGCTCTGTGGAGAGCCGGGCTGCCCTTCCTGCCACTTTGCGCTGCCTCACCTCTTCTGTGGGGGGCCTGTTCCACCCGGACTCCAAGGTGAGCTCTGGCAGCTCGGGGAGCCCACACGCGGCTGCTCTGTCTGTTGTTCGGGGCCCAGTCCCACCTGGGCTTCCAGCGCCTCCTCTTCTCCTCTGTGTGGTCCCGGTCTCGCACAGAAACCCGGCTTGGCTCAATTGTTGGAGGGCAACCCACCCCCGGCTGCCCCGGCTGGCTCACCTCCCGGCCAGCACCCTTGTGTGCTGCCGCGGGAGCCGGTGCCCAAGTTCTGGCATTCCCGCCCTGGTGGACAGACGCGAAGACTCCAGCAGGACTGACAGCATTCCCCCGCCTTCCTTTACTTCAGGGCCCAGGGATGGGGTTCCGGGCAACTCGCCCTCTTCACGAGGAGCGCTCCGGCACTCCCTGACTTAGATTCAGAGAATCGGGGCCCAGAGTTGGGATCTCGGGCCCCAGGGCATTTTTGTGGGGAGCACAACGGCGCTCCCCATCTTCCGCTCCTATTCGGGGGCCAGTGTGGGCTCCTGGCACCCTGCGGGCATCTTCACTGGGGAGCGCGACGGCGCCGCCCACGACTTGACTTCTTGTGGGGGCAGCCCCCGGGACATGACCTCCCGGGGCCTGCTTGTTTCGGTCCAGGGAAGACATGGCTTGACAGTTCGGGTTGGACTGTTCCCACGAGGCACAGGGTCAGACTGATTTGCATATGGCCATGTCTGAACTGGGGTGGCTGAGTGAGCTAAAGAATGGTGATGGATTAAACCCAGATCAGTTGACTGGGGTGAGTGTTTGATTTGCTCAAACGTTCCGTCCATCATCCCCTTTTGTATTGCTTTGTTCGCCCTAAGTTGGCAGGGTATACTCAGATGTGAGTCCCTTGCTCACTTGGCCACTGGATTCAAGATAGCCAGGCTGATGAGGATTATGAATCCGAAACCAGTCCCAGGATGCTTGTTTTCGGTCCAGGGAAGACATGGCTTGGCAGTTCGGGCTGGACTGTTCCCACGTAGCACAGGGTCAGACTGATTTGCATATGGCCATGTCTGAACTGGGGTGGCTGAGTGAGCTAAAGAATAGTGATGGATTAAACCCACATCAGTTGACTGGGGGTGAGTGTTTGATTTGCTCAAACGCTCCGTCCATCATCTCCTTTTGTATCACTTTGTTCGCTCTAAGTTGGCTGGGTATGCTCAGACGTGAGTCCCTTGCTCACTTGGCCACTGGATTCAAGATAGCCTGGCTGATGAGGATTATGATTCCGAAACAGGTCCCAGGATGCTTGTTTCTGGTCCAGGGAAGACATGGCTTGGCAGTTCGGGCTGGACTGTTCCCACGAGGCACAGGGTCAGACTGATTTGCATATGACCATGTCTGAACTGGGGTGGCTGAGTGAACTAAATAATGGTGATGGATTAAACCCAGATCAGTTGACTGGGGGTGAGTGTTTGATTTGCTCAAAGGCTCCGTCCATCATCCCCTTTTGTACCTCCCCGGGGGCACATCCACACATCCAAGACCAGCGGAGGAGCCCCACATGCTTCGTCGTCGGTCTTCCCTGAGGTTAAAGGTCGCATACCTTCTGGGGGCATATCCCAGCCCCCAGGGGACCGATCTTCATGATCTTGGACTCTTCTTGCTCCTGGTGGGGCACCCCAGCCAATGGGAGCACTTTCCTTCACCCTCCTAGTCTCATAGAGGGTGGCTTCAGCAGGGAGCTATCTTCACGGGCTCCCTGCACCAGCCTTTTGCCTGGCTTGCCTCTTGGCTCTTCTCCTGGTCCTCTCTTCTCCTTGCGCAGAGGCCCAGGCTTCTGCTCACTGATTCTGGACTCCCGTCCTGGCGTAATCCTGCACTGGGACAGTATGGGCGTTCTTCCTATCAACTGCCCATGTCGCCAGGCTCCAGCACCAGTCTTCCTCAGCAGACAACACCGCAGAGAGAGCTCCTCTTCCTGTGTAAACTCTCTTAAAAGAATAGGGAGGGGGCTGGCAGGAAGTCTCTATTTGCCCTATCAAACAGCGACACATAACTTCTCTGCCCTTGCTCCCTCCTTCCTGCCTAGGCCCCTGGGTTTGTTCTAAATGGTGTCGTCCAGGGGTCTAGTGCCACATGGTCTCTGAGAGCCCCTTCCCCCTTCACTGCCTTCACTCTAGAGCAGCTTGGTGCCTTGCACCAGTTGTCAGCTGCTGATGGATGAACTTGTAGCTCCACTCAGCTTCTCTTCTTGGAGTGGATGACTTTGCCCTTGGGATGCTTATCGTGCAGGGCTGGGCCTCTGATGCTACAGCTTGGGGAGGAAGGTCATTAATTCAACCTGGCAGGGTTAGCCCCAGGCAGGCCCTGGTTATGAGCTGACTCAGAGAAATATGACATTTCTGGATGACCCAAAAGCAGTACAAATATGACTTTCGACTCTGCAGAATACTTCTTCTCACATAAGTTACAGTGGACTTTAGTGCTTGTCTGGAATTTGTAGGCCCTAGGAAAGTAAAACTAGTCCATGTGCTCCCCATCCTCAGAGGAGAATAATTGGAATAAAAACAGTAAAGCACACTTACTTTCCCTCAAATGTTTCTTCCCATTGTAGAAAGCCTATTCCATGTCACCGCCCTGTTCTGTATAAGTCCTGCAACACCATTCAGTTTGTAGCTGCTCCTGAGCTGCGCACGCTAGGAATCTCCCCTACGCAGCCCTTACACTTGTGCACATGCATATACACACATGTCTGCATGTAACCAGCCCACTGCCCCTTGCTCTGGCTACAGCGCAGTGGCCTACTCGTGCCAGAGGGACACCGGTAAAATTTACATGCAGTCCCTTTCATCATGAGTTCACTGTGGGTGAGTCCCAACTTATGAGGCTCTCCCACAGTAAAAGCTCAACAAATAGGTGTTCAAAAAGCGATAAATCCGGGTGTCTCTGATGGTCAGAACCACCTTCTAACAGACATGACAAAATGAAAAAACAAAAAGCTGATTGACTTATCTGTGTGTGTCTGGTGGCCCAGGCAGGAAGTGTCGGCGAGAGACAGTCTCCGGCAACTGCAGGGGAGCCCCGCTGAAAATCCTTATGCACGTACTTTGGGTTTCTCCAAATGTTAGAGGGTGGTTTTTTTGCCCAAAGGAATGAACACTGAATTTGTCATCTGAAATAACAAGATACAGATCTGAAAATCAGGAATTGAATCAGGGGTGGCACTTTATTCAACAAGCAAGTAACAAGTGTCAAAGACACATCCTTAATCGAGAATAAAAACATGTAATCTAGCAAGTTTAAAAAAGTGGCACTTCAAAGAGAGAGAGAAATTGAATATCAAAATGCAATGAGGCAGTATAATCCTATCTAATGCTAAATCAATCAATAAATCAATCATCTAGCTGGCAGCACCTCATTGTGGATTACACTGTATGAGGGGGTCAATGAGCTGGCCAGTAGACAGTCATATTATACAGTTTAAATGAGCACCAAGTGACCGCATAATCAAAACATTATCAGGCGTTTTCCCGCAGAACACAACAAAAGCTGGACATTTTATCTAAAACAATTTGAGTCACATCTCGGAAAATTAGGAAACAGGAACTTACAGAAGGGTACAAAGTTTATCAAAAGGTTATAGTTTATTTTTTAGCCATTTCGCTGTCATAGTTTCTAAAGCAAGCAAAACATCAGGGGAGAAGTTGCGCAAGGTTGCAGTTAGTTGCCACTTCTACTCTTAGCCCATCTCGCTCTTCTCGATGACAGATGTATCCTGTTATTTCTTCATGATCGTGATGTACAGTAAGATGTGCACATAGAGGACAGGGGCTCGGGGACTTGGTTATCAGAAAGGCAGTGACCTGATGTTAGTGGCCTTTACAGGAGAGATACATCTAAGGTCACAGAAGGCATGAGACCTACAGCCTCTATGGACTCTCAAGGCAGTGTAAGCAATTTGGCTTGACCCTGTTTTATGGGCTGGAGGTGACATTTGAGACTCTCATGCTTCAGATGTAGACATAATGGGCCTGGGGCACTAAATGGTGAACCTAGACCCTGCTTCATCCCCCCCATATCATCCTGTCTAGGATTAATTCAGTGCCACTGATGAAGCTCTGTTGGCCTGCCCTTCTGCTACAGCTGACCTTGCCCACTGTGCAAAGCCCCCCAGTAAGCATGAAGAGCCATAGGACACAGAGGAGAGCGTGAACCTGCTCTTTCCCTTACTGCTAGATGCAGGGTTGAAATTCTGGAGAATGTGTTTGGGGGGTGACACCCCACAAACATATGCATTGTATGTTTGGTAGTTAGATCTGGGGGCCCTAAGTCGGGTCTTCTATCTCTGTAAATGAGAGAAAGAGAGAGACATAGATACTCACCAGGTAGCTTAATTTCAATATCTGAAACCAGATAACCTAGAATCAATAGTGGCTTCCCTGCTTATCCAAATTGAATGATCCTAGGCATAAATTTAATTTCACAGAGCCTCCTTTTTCTTTACTATCATACATGACAACAATTTTAAATACTTGAATTCTTATAAAAATTACATTAAATAGCGTCACTTCAAACTTACTTAACAAACCTGGAAGTTCTACGCCTTCCTCAGTTGATAAACCTTTGCCACCATGTACGAATTGAGCATTTTCACGACAACATCATGTTTTGCATTTGATGTTCAGACGATAAAGAAAGGTTTGGTGATGTTTTAAAAGTTTATTCTCTCATTGAGCAATTAGTCTATATTTTTGTTTCTTTTATTCAGGTTAGTCAGATCAGATCAATTACAAAAATAATCAAAAATATTGGTTAGAACAGGCATAGAAAATTAAAGTGTGTACTATAAAGAGTTTCTTCTGGAAAAGAGCAAGTAGAATTTGAGGCAAAGTCAGATAACTAAGAAAAGGATAACACTTTCCATAAAGGGTCAGTCGAGTACTCCAGACAGTTCCTGTAGAAAATGTCTAAATGAGTGTTAGAGAAATCACAGCAGTAGCCATGATCAGCATAAAGATAGAAAGTCTCCTCAATCTACGTACGGAGAAGTCAAAGAAAATCACCATCAGCAATAGATTATGGTAATTCGAGCTAGCACAGCACAATGCAGTGCAAAGGGGCATGGCAGGGTAGAATCGCATAGAATGCCTTGAGTCTCTGGCTAGGATCACATACTATATAGAAAGGCCACTAAACTAAGCATGAGCGAATTTTGCGGATCTCGCGTTCGCGAATTTTGCGGATTTGCGGATTCGCATTCCGCAAAATCCGCAAATTCCCGCGAATTTGCGGATTTTTTTTTTTTGTGTTCGCCCGTGTTTCTGCCAGTTTGCGAGGGTTTTTACAATTTCGCAATTTGCGAACTTACCTGTCGGGTCGCAAGTTTTGCGAACTTGTTGTTTCTACGTGTCCAGCCTGTTTGGGACACTCTTCTTCATCACTGCCACTCTCTGTCACCACTGCCACTCTCTGACTACTCATGCCACCCTCTGGCCCACCAATGCCACCCTCTGTTTCATCACCACACCCTCTGGTTGTCCAGTGTACATTATTTTCGGCAAAGCAAAGCACACCTTCCCTGCCTCAAGTGACCTGAATTAATTTGGGGCTGATTAATGTGTCACAGAATATTTTTTTAGCTGGCACCTGCTTCCTTAGTGCGCCCTGATTAGTGATCTTTTGCACTTGCTAAGTGCTTTCATTGTTGCAAAATTAGTTACAACACCTGCCCTGCCCCAACTGACAATAATGAATTAGGGGCTGATTAATGGATTTTAACTTCCAGCCTGGCTCCTGCTTGTCTCCCTTAGCTGTAATTCAGGACCTTTGTGGCATATGTGTAACTATTCTGAGGTTCAGAGCAGGGTCACATAATAGTTTCAACTGGCAACTGAACTCTGGAGGGGCCCCTCAGGAAGCACTACAGGAAATGGCTACTAATGATGAGCCTGAACTTTTGAACCTGGTAAGTAGTTACTTTCAGTTTTGCTAAGATCGTATTTCTGCAATTTTGCACTTATTCGCGGGGCGCGAACTCACGCGAACAGTGCGAGCAGTGCGAGCAAAATCCGCTGCTCGCGGATTTGCGGATTTTGCGGGAGATTCGTGAATCTCGCGGATTGCGGATTTCCCAAAAATCCGCAAAATCCGCGAGCGGAACGGATTTTCCGCCCATGCCTACACTAAACATGTTGTAAAAACAGGTGAATATGTCTTCAGCATCCAATGGAGGAAGATCTTCTGATGTCGTCCTTGGCTTGTTTCCGACAGTTAATGTTCATGTCAACATGAAGTTATTCAGACGTGGCTACAAAGTATTGCAAAAAGTTACATCTACGAAGGTTCTCATCAGAACCTTTTGCAAGCCTACTCTATTAGCTGTATGGTGTCCTATTGTATGACAGCGAGCTGCTCTATGAAATGAAACATTTGAATTCTGGTTTGTTTTGTTAAGATCATGAAATGAATGCTGACTTAAGCATTTTCTTTTCATAAATACACTTGTTCATTATGAATATTTGGCAAAGAAAACAATCTAAATACAATGAAGTCCTATGGTGTGAGAAGAAGAGAAATACATTTTGCATGAAAAAGCATGTTTCACAAAAAGGTCAGGATCTATAATTCTGTTACAATGTTAAATCACTATTTATGAAAGGCATTTATTTTTCTTAAAGGGATAGAAAAGAATAAAATAATAGTGTGGCCTAGTAGTTGGAGAATAATAGTAATGAAAGATTTCAGCTAATTTAAGCAGCCTTTCCATTTTTGCACGTTTAAAAAAAATATCCTAATGTCTGCTTTATTGTGCATTTCTATTTTAACCTTTTAAACATATTTCTATATTATTATGTGGTACATTTCTCATAAAAATACTCAGCTTCCTCAATTATCCATCTGATGATTTGTAAAATCATCACATATCTACATTTGACATGTGAGTCCAATTCAGAGTGCCCCTTCATTGTCAGTTGAGTCTTTTCTTTTTCTTTTCAGACCTCTAAATGTCAATGAGTGCATGTACAAAAAACACAGTGGACGAACCCACTAGTAAAGTCGACTCAATAGTAGTTATATGAGTGCCAGAAACTCATTAGGTTTATAAAAAGACCCCTCACCCACCAACCTAGTTGGTAGCATGCTTCATCAGCATGCTCTGAGGTACATGTTACCCCGATGATTCATACAATCTGCGATTCACAAACATGATACTGCAGTCATGATACACACTGGAGTCCACTTGTAGCTTCAGTCCCATCCCTGGCCCCTCCCACTTAACGGATCAGTGCCTCCCCGTATCCCCTATAGTCTAACCACGGCTGCCAAATTTTCTCCCATTTCTTGGGACATCCCCTGCTTTCATGAATTGCCCATTCAGCCGCACAACACCAGTCAATGTCCCTTTTCCATTGGGATACTTTAGGCGGCTGAGTGGCCCTCCCTGCCCCCGCCCATTTGGCGACCATTGCTGCCATTTGTAACCATATTTTGGAAAATTTGGGCCAGTTACGTTCCCCTGAGACACACATTATATGCCACCTTGCATCCAGGGGGACTTCTAGTTCTAGCACTTCCGACATTACCTGTATCATCTTCATACAGTAAACTTGTATGACCGGACAGTCCCATAAGATGTGGAAAAATGTTCCCCCCTGGGTGCAGCCCCTCTGACATTCCGCCGTGGGGATGCGCCCTATCTTGAACAGTAATGTGCTGGTGTAGTAGGATTGATGCAGTATCCTCAGCTGGACTAACCTAAATCATGCTCTAGGGCTCTGCACTGCCTCTGCCCAGTCATCATCCTCTAGTAGTCCGGCCTATGATTCCCATGCCTCACGCAATTTCATTAGCAAGTCTGGCGAGTTATTTAGTATTTTTTTATTTGTATATGACTTTTCTGGGATAGGGTCCAGTAACAACCTGTCTTCTAATGGGCTGTATTCGGGAATCTGGTCCCCGTCTATAAGATGTTTGCTTAACGCATGTTTAATTTGCAAATATCTATATTGTTCCGCAGGTGCCAATTGAAACTCCTCCTGCAGTTCTGCAAACGTCATCAGGGCCTGTCGCTGTCGGACATCTCCCAATCGTGTGATGTCTACTAGTTTCCACTTCGAGAAGCCCTGTAGACGGCCCACCTCCCTGAGCGTCACACTGGTCCATAAAGGCATCTGATCTGTCAGGCGCCCCGCCCAGCCCAGGAACCCATTTGCCCTGGCCCATACAATGAGCACCATCTGGGTATGCTGGGGCAGTCCAGCTTGCTTCTCATGGCCATACAGTGCCCCCAGGTATCCATCAGCCCCCAGTGCCCAGTGGTCAACCCAGTATGCCAGGTTCTTCCGAACTGCAAAAACCCAGTCATTGATGACCATTAGGTGTGAGGCCCAATAGTACTTTAGAAGGTCTGGGATAGCCAGACCCCCCTCATACATCCCCCTCTGTAACTTGGCCAGCGCGATCTGTGCACCCCTGTCCCGTAGCAACTTCCTCAGGTCCCTATTCACATTGCGGAAGAATTTGTCCGGTATCTTACAAGGGGTATTCTGCATGATGTATAGTAAGCGGGGTAGAGACATCATTTTGAAGAGGATCACCTGTCCCATCAGGGAGATTGGTAATGTCCTCCAGTGGGCGACTTCACTCCTCAAGTGGTCCAGTTGCGGTTTTAGATTCCCCACCAGAAACGCTGCATCAGCTCTCTCTACGTGTATGCCCAGGTATCTAAAACTGTCTTTGATCTGGAGCTCAGAGTCGGCACCCAGTCGTGGCGGTGGCCCACTCGATAGCATATACAGGAGAGATTTATCCCAATTAATTTGATGCTGGTACCCTTTCGGAGACTGGATTTTGAATTTGTTTATTTGTTACTCCTACAACTTGGATAGTTTTCACCGAGAGAGGGAAGTGTGGGACTTCCGCTATTCTAACAGTGGACCTGGTAGCACCAGTATGAAGCAGAAATAATACGGGGTGAACATAACCCACTGCATGTACATATGGGCCTCTCTGGTCCACATCTAAGACTGCACCAAGTACGCAATTTTCTTCCTCTCTCAGGCACCACCATTGAAAATTCTCTGAATCAGAATCATTAGTTTCAAATCACGGAAATTGTTGCAAGATGTTCTGGTTTGGGTTCTGAAATTGTGGCATGGCATTCTGAAATTGATTTGTATTCAAATTTGGCATCTGGTTTAAATTAAATCTGAGATTCCTCATCTGTGCAAGTGCAATTGGCATTATTGGGACTTGTCCCTGCACTGACATTTGCATTCTCTGTGCAGGCACATTCTGCATTAGCATACTTTGTGGCATTTGCACATTTCCTCCAGCATTTTCAGGATTATTTTGATATTCCCTCTTCCAATGTCCAATTCTATGACAAATGTGAAAAGCTGTAATCTTTTTCATAGCAGCAATATCTGATCTAAATCCTGTAACCACAGGAATACCTCTACCTCTTCCTTGTGACATTGGCATTCCTCCTTGACTTCCCTGAAAACCTGATTGCTGCATCACAACTCCCAGCATGTTTTCTTGGTTCATTATAAAAGAAGGGTTCTGAAAATCTTTCTGAGCCAACATTAATTGTTTTCTTCTGCTTCATGTCTAACCCATCGCTACAATATTTAGCATATCTCAGGATTTTGGTGAGTGACTTATTTTGCCAACAGATCATGCTTTGGGTTACATGCGAACATATCTCTGGCTTAAGTCCTAATACAAACTGGGACACAAAAAACACCATATACTTTTCCTCAGGATATTCACGCCCACTGTGCTGTTGGAAACCCTGCGACAATCCCTCATAATACTCATGTACACTATACAGTCTCCTTTGGCTCCTGAGTAGTTCTTTTAATTTTGAGCCAATCCATATCTTTTGGAGGCACTCTGCCCGTCAAGAAAGTAATAACTGCTTCATACTTCTCTATCACAGCTGGAGACAGTGCATTAGTCCCAGGCACTCTTGCTGGTTCCTCTCTAGGCCACTGCACTGCAGTTTTACATAAGCATGGGCGGAATTTGCGAATTCGCGATATGCAAATTCGCGCAAATTCGTAATTGCAATTCGCAAAAATCTGCCAAATTCCGCGAGCTTGCCAATTGTTATTTTTTTTTGCGAGTTCGCGAGATTTTTTACCAGTTCGGGAACGAGAACTTGGGCATGCGGTCGCAACGGTCGTGAACATGTTGTTTACACTTAACCAGCCTGCTCGCGATGCCTTTTTCCTGTTTCGGGTTGCAATGACGTGTTCGCATTCGCAATTTCCTGTTTCGGGTCGCAATTACGTGTTCGCGATCGCGGCGTCGCTCATCCAGCTACTAAAATCTCACAGCGCACGCGAACAGGGAGGAAAACTCATTAGCAAACGCAGAATCATGGTAAGTCAATGCCGCGCGCGCAAGATTGTATTTTTGAAGCGCAAACAACAACAAAAAATCTGCCAACTCGCAAATTTCAGATTTTTGGGCAATTTTGCGTGATTCGCGAAAATGCCAAAAGTTCGCAAATTCCGCGAGCGGAACAAATTTTCTGCCCATACTTAGTTTTACATACAGCCCATAAAGTTTCAGGCATTACAATGTCAAATAACGTATTCAAATCAGTCTACAGTACCTTTTAAATCTTTATGAACCTTTCCATTTGTGCATACCACTGCACTGACTTGTGTCTCAATTTGGGAAAATCGTTTTTGTAGGTCGCCAAATCACCAGGACTCCAAGGAACATGTACATATGTTCCTCCAGCTATTTCTTTAAGTGGATCAGCTGTTGCCTCTCCATCACTTCCTCCATCTTGCTACCGTGCAATAGCTGTTTTCCTCTTTTTCTTCACATGGTTCTTAGCCCATTTGATTTTTAATTTTTCAATCTCACCACACCTGCGAATGCACTTGACTAATTTATAATATGCAATCGCAGTCCTGTAATTAGCATATTTTCAAATGCTGGTTCATCCAATTGAACTCTGTAACTTCTGTGTAGATGTACATTTTTTGTCACATCTTTCTCATATTTCTGAGTGAGTTCAGTGAATTTGTCATTAGTTAAGAGACCTCTTCTCGTAACTTCCTTGCACAGGTACATTAACTATTTTCATTGATACTGTTCTATGTGTTCCAAATCTAACACTAAGCATGGGCGAATTTTGCAGATTCGCGATCCGTGAATTTGCGGATTTGCGTATTCGCGATCCGCGAAATACGCGAATTTGGGGATTTTTTTATTTTTGCGTGTTTGCGGGCCGCTTTGCGTGTTCGCAGGGCCCTTTGCGTGTTCGCAGGGGTTTTTTTGTGCGAGAACACAATGCGCCCTCTGGTTCATCACTGCAACCCTCTCATTTTTTGTGCCCTTCTGCCCTCTGTACCACTCGTTTTTGTGCCTTTCTGCCCTCTACCCCACTCGTGTTTGTGTCCTTCTGCCCTCTGCCCCACTCGTTGTTGTGCCCTTTCTGCCCTCTGCCCCACTTTTTTGTGCCTTTCTGCCCCACTCGTTTTTGTTCCCTTCTGCCCTCTGCCCCACTCGTTGTTGTGCCCTTTCTGCCCTCTGCCCCACTTTTTTGTGCCTTTCTGCCCCACTCATTTTTGTTCCCTTCTGCCCTCTGCCCCACTCGTTGTTGTGCCCTTCTGCCCCTTGCCCCACTCATTTTTGTGCCATTCTGCCCTCTGTCCCACTCGTTTTTGTTCCCTTCTGCCCTCTGCCCCACTCATTGTTGTGCTCTTTCTACCCTCTGTCCCACTCATTTTTGTTCCCTTCTGCCCTCTGCCCCCACTCGTTGTTGTGCCCTTTCTGCCCTCTGCCCCACTCATTTTTGTGCCATTCTGCCCTCTGCCCCACTCGTTGTTGTGCCCTTCTGCCCCTTGCCCCACTCATTTTTGTACCATTCTGCCCTCTGTCCCACTCGTTGTTGTGCCCTTCTGCCCTCTGCCCCACTCATTTTTGTGCCATTCTGCCCTCTGTCCCACTCGTTTTTGTGCCCTTCTGCCTCTGTCCCACTCGTTGTTGTGCCCTTCTGCCCTCTGCCCCACTCATTGTTGTGCCCTTTCTGCCCTCTGCCCCACTCGTTGTTGTGCCCTTCTGCCCTCTGCCACACTCGTTGTTGTGCCCTTCTGCCCTCTGCCCCACTCCTGTTTTATTTTAAAATGGCGCCGGCAAGCTGCCAGCGCCATTCTAAAATAGTTACTAAGTTAGCTTCATCAGGAAGTACAAAGAGATAAAATAAAGCAGGTGCTCGAGTTGAAGCTCGAATTCAGTTAAACTCGAGCACCTTCTTCATTTTATCTATTAGTGCTTCCTGTTGAAGCTAACTTAGTAACTATTTTAGAATGGCTCTGGCAGCTTGCCGGCGCCATTCTAAAATAGTTACAAGCTTGAAGCGGATTTGCGGATTTTCAGCAAATTCGTGGGAATTCGCGGATTGCGAATTTGCAGAAAATCCGCAAAATCCGCGAGCGGAACGGATTTTGCGCCCATGCTTACTAAACACCTCATTATTATTTCTTCCAATTCAACTTACAATTGTAAGATATTTAAGGGCTTTTTTGATTCATTCTCTGACCTCTCAGGTGTTCCCACATTCTCTGCCAACTGGGTCCTGTTGTTTCATCAAACCAAGATGATAAATATCCTTACTCAGTCACAACTATTTTTCCTATGAAATTTGGGCTATAAGTACTAGCCTCCCTCCATCTTCAAGTGCTTGCAATGTTAATGGCAGCTTCCAGGCAACTATTTGTGAGTTCTGTGAAGTTGGAACAAATCCTGAAATGGATACTCCTTTGGTAACCAATTGAGGTTCCGGTCTTGTGTCGACAAGCAGAGGAGCCCTGGCTAACACTGGAGTTACAGATGGTACATTAACAATAGGCACTGGGGCTACACTGATCACTGTGGCTGTGTAAGTCACAGTTGGAACAGTAACTTGTGGTTGATCTACTACTGAGGAGGCAATTTGCAGTTTCTACAGGGGGTCCTTCAATTTGGGATAAGCTTTGCTGTACTGGAGCATTTGACACTATTAAACTAGTGCTAAAGTCTGATCCACTCTGTTCTGCAAGGGACACATGTGAATGGGGGTCTCAAAGTCAACATTTGTTCTAATATTTCATATCCTGAATAAATATCTTTGTATTCCTTTGTAATGGATTCTTTGCCCTTTCCCCTCTTAGCAATCTCTGAAGTAAGGACTGGGTATAATCTAGGGGCATATTATCAAGGGGGTTTATCTCCGCTTTTTTGGCTTTAAAAGCCAAGAAAGCGGAGATAAAATTATCTCCCTATTACCTAGCTGTCGCTAACACCAGTTAGCGACAGCTAGTAGGAGATAGCGACCATCTTGGTCCCCACTTTGCATGTCAGAGAAATTTATCTCTAATGACATGCAAAGTGGGCGTGCCAAGATGTTAGCGACTGGAAACAGTCGCTAACATCGCTATCTCCTATTACCAACTTTTGGAGATATTCGCGCTAAGCACGAATATCTCCAAAAGCTAACACCTGTCCTGAGCAGTTCTTAGCCATGTTATCCAATGGGAGGTGGATAACATGGCTAAGAGCATTAGCTCGGTAATGCCTGAATATCGCTGACTTTTCAGCAATATTCATGCATTGTGGCCGATTTTTATCGCATTCGCGATAAACCTTGGTAATACCAAGGATTATCTGCGATAAAAATCGCCGCAGGTCGGCGATACTTTTTTGTCTCTAAGCAAGCAATAGCGATAATTATCGCTATTGCTTGGTAATATGCCCCCTAGTCCCTTATATTATGGCCTTTCTCCATCTACACTGTTCTTCAACCCAACAGCCATTTGTGTGATTCTTCACTGCCCTACCAGTTCTCCTCTGCTATTTTTTATTTCTCCTTTTCCCTGCCCAATGCTTCATTCTGAAGGGGTCTAGTTGGTGGCTTAGTTTCTTACAATTTTCACTTTAAATGATCAAGAATTCTGGTGTTAAATGTCCCATATCTAGGAACACTCAAAGTATCCTCCTTCACAGTAATCCTACTCCATTGGTGAAGCCAAGCACATGCATTCAATCCATGTTCAGTAGTCATAACGTATGCAGCCCTACCCTCAGGAGGAGCCTCTTCGCCTTGCGTACTAGAATACTAACATCCCCTTTCATCAATGTTTTTAAATCTTTAAAACATTTCATGGTGTCAATTTAATCTGAATCAACACATTAACTGAAAGTTATGATTATGTTCCATATACAATTAAATTACAGTTGTTATTTTCATAGTCTTTTGATAACATATCCAAATTCAAGTTTCATCTTTAGCGATCCAATCCCAGCATGACACTACTATGTCACCAACCAATCACAGTACAAAAGCACACCAATCAACCAATACCAGCATGAAACACTGTGATGCACAATCTCGCTCCTCACAGCAGCTCACCCTCCCTTACAATTTTCTTCATACCTCACAAATATTCTTTATCGACTCTTAAAATACTTTGTTTGCTCAACTAAAGAATGTAAGCTTTCAATTATTTTAAGGATCTTTTCAGCATTCAGCAGTGAAATCACGACCAGTGTGAGATCATCCAAATCAATGCAGTTTCCTCTGTTTGTGCAATTTGGTACAACTAACACTGATCATTATTAATCAATCTCAACAACTTAATACCCTATGTTACCAATGTAGGTGATGGTACCTCAGACACCACACCTTGAAATCTCTACAAACAAGTTTTCAATTAATATTTTTTCCCGGGATCTCTCAACTACAATGAGTATGACATCTTTAAACACCTCTTCAACCTCTTGTTAAACTATTTTTCCTCACCCACTCATTCTTAATCAACATTCATTCAAACCAAGGAAACAAGACAATCGTAGCCAAAAAGGCGGTACCGCTTTGCCGGGTCTTCAAGTTCTGGGCAATGGATTCAGGAATCCAGAATTTTATAATTATTTCTGTGCACTATTTTATAGCTCCATTCAAGTTGTATAACCTATCCTACGCTACCAGATTTGTGAGCGCGGACATCTTGTAAAAAGTTCTGTAAATAACATTACTTAGTTAACAAACCTGGAAGAATGGAGCATTTTCACAACAACAACATCATCTTTTGCAATTGATGCTCAACCAATAAGGAGAGGTTTGGGGAAGTTTTAATAGTTTGTTTCTCATTAAGAGATTAGTTAATATTTTTGTTTCCTTTATTCAGATTAGTCAGATCAGATCAATTATAGAAATAATCACAAAGATTGGTTAGAACAGGCATAGAAAATTACAGCATGTTCCATTCAGAATATAGGGCCAGATGTAGGACACCAAATACCGGTCGGTAACGGCCGATTTCAGCCATTACCGACCGGTATTCGGTGTTTGACATGTAGGGGGTCTTATATTTACAGAATCGGTATATTTACCGATTCGGTAAATTTACCGATTCTGTAAAATACCGAATCGGTAAATTTACCGAAACGGTAAATCCAGATGTAGGTGGCACTTCAAACAGTGCCACAGGCCATTACCGATTCGTTATTTACCATGTAATACTATTGCATGGTAAATAACGAATTCCTGTGTACATGCACATTTGTGCATGTACACCTGTGCCATGTGGCACCTGCCAAATTCAGGGGTGCAACAGGGTGTCAAAGTGACACCCTGTTCCCATTGACAATTCGGTATTTTTACCGAATCGGTATTTACAGATTCAGTAAATACCAAATCCTACTGATTCAGTAAAAAATACCGAATTTTTAGCTACATCTCATTTACCGAATCTAGAATACTGAATCAGTAAAATTCTGTATTTTAGAGTCGGTAAATGAGGATTACCTACATCAGGCCCATAGTCCCTATTCTAATCTAAAGGACCTATCCTATCTTATCAAGAACCCATAAAGAGTTTCTTCTGGAAAAGAGCAAGTCGAATTTTGAAGCAAAGCCAGAACTAAGAAAAGGATCAAACTTTCCATAACTGGTAGTTCTGGAGTACTCCAGACAGTTGCAGTAGCAAATGACTAAATGAGTGTTAGAGAAATCACATCAGTAGCTTTGATCAGCAAAAAGACAGAAAGTCTCCTCAATCTGCCTAAGGAGAAGTCTAAGAAAATCACCATCAACAATTGATTATGGTAATTCAAGCTAGCACAATGAAGTGCTAAGGGGCATGTCAGGGTAAAAGTGTATAGAATGCCTTGAGTCTCTAACTAGTTGCAGAAACAGGTGAATATGTCAGCAGCATCCAATAGAGGAAGATCTTTTGATGGTCTGTTGTCTTCTTCCTCGATTTCCAGAGGAGGACACTGGGAGCGGCGGGTGAGCTGCTGCGCCCTATTGCTGACCCCCAGTGAGGACAACACTGACTGGAGACCCCCCTGAGTCTCTGAGGGCGGATATAAAGCCATAGGGATCTGCGGCTGGTGGCCGAACAGCTGTGACGCCACGAGGCCTGCGTCGGGGCGCCTGTGCTCAACCTCTACCCTTGGGTGAGAGTGCTTACAGTCGGAAAGGTCCTCGGGGCGCGCGTCGGCAACCATGGCGTCCAACAGGATGAAAAAGGACAAGCCTGGGAAGGAGGGGATCCCGAAAAGAGCGGCGCCATCTGCCTCGCCTATCCTGGACAAATCCCCAAAAAAGAGTGAAAACGAAGAGCCCGCGACCAAGGCCTTCATGATAGAACTGTTTGCGGCCATTAAAGAGGACATATCAGAGCTGCGCTCACAACTGGCCTTAGACCTGCGCGAAGTAAGGAGAGATGTAGACAGAGTGGTGGAGCGGGTTGCGACATTGGAAGAACACGACATGGGTACAGCAGAGGACATTCACCAGCTGCAGCAAGACGTGATCCGCCTGACGGAGCAAAACTTTGACCTACAGGCCCACACAGAGGACTTGGAAAATAGGTCCCGTCGCAACAATATTCGTATCCGCTCGGTTCCCTAGAAAGGTGAGGGGGCGGACCTGAGGGAGTACGTCGAGACGCTATTCAAACACATTCTTGAAGGGGAGGACATCCAGACCATTCGCATGGACCGAGTGCACCAGGTGGGACTGCCACGAGGTCCCCAAGCGTCACCCCCTGACATCCTGGTGTGTGTCCATGATTTCCAGCTGAAGGAACGGATCCTTAGGAAAGCACGGGATCTGGCTTCCCTCCAGTTCCGAGGCCATCACCCCCTGCTGTACCAGGATCTAGCGGCTTCCACACTGCAGAAGCGCAGGGACTTCAAGCCCATGACCACTTATCTCCAGGAGCAAAAAGTGCCCTATTCCTGGAGGAACCCCTTCCATCTCATCTTCAGTTGGCAGAATAAGTTGGTCCAGGTGCGTTCTTTAGAGGCGGTGATGGACCTTCTGGGCTTGGACTGCCAGGAACCGGCGTCTGGGAACAGTGACTCAACTAGCAGATGACGACGGCGCTCAGCGGAGAGGCAGAGAGTGGGCAAGCCACTGCAGAAGGGGGGGCCGGACCTGTCCGCAAGGATGCACGAACGGGATGCAGCGGTCGCTTCGGTGGCCCAGGTCACTGACGCAGCAACGGACCATGGTGAGGCGGCCTCATGAAACCGAGAGGGCCATCTGCAGGCGCCAGAGGGGGCCACCACTCTGAGGTAACACTCGTGCTTTCTCTCCATGATCGTGAGGGTGCCCAACGACACGATCTGGAAGAACAGTGACTGGTGCCATGTCCCCCTGTCCTTCAGACTTTTTCTCTTTTGTTCTATGTATTGTGTTCTTTATCTAGGGGTGTTGGGGGGGACAGTGGTGGTAGCGGGGTAGGTCCATAGATCAGATTCTGTGGAATTTGCTTGCGGGCGGGTTGGCCGGGGGGGAGGGGGGGAGCTCGAGATGGAGGGGTCCTGCGAGGCAGGTCGATCTTTCTGTGAGCGGGTGGTTGCATGCTACACTGGAGGGGAGCTGGGAGGGGGGAAATCGTTCATTTGTCCACTCACCACGGTGGGCTGGGGCTGCTCGCCTTTGCAGAGCTGTATCGTAGGAACTTCCAATGCTGCCTTTAACCTTAGGAACATGGAATGTGAAAGGGCTAAATTCTCCCCAAAAACGCCAAAAGACCGGGAAGTATATAATTGATCATCATCTGGATATAGTGGGCCTTCAGGAGACTCACCTGGCCAAAGCGGAGGATTCACGCCTTAAGCACAAAATGTTCCCATTAATCTACAGATCCTCCGCCGCCCCGAAGCACAGGGGGGTGGCCCTTATGTTTCGCTCGACCCTACAATTCCAACTTATGGGTGTACAGAGTGATAGGGAGGGTCGCTGGATCAAGGTTAAGGGCCTCTTGAGGGGTAGACTCTGCACATTTCTTGTAGTGTACGCACCTAACACAGGGCAAAATGCCTTTCTACATACACTGCTGAAGGCCGTTGTTGATTTTGTAGATGGGCCATTGATTGCTATGGGGGACTTTAATATGGTATGGCAGAAAGACCTAGATAGCACATACTCCCAGAGGTCAGACACGGGCACGTTCTCCCCGACACACAGAAACAGATTTCTGACTTGGGCCTTTTTTTTTTGTAAAAGTTGTTTTTATTGACATTTTGAAAGATAAAACCACAAGAAGCGACAATCCCGCTCAACTTCCCTCGCAGGGGGGTACGGTATCGGGTATGCAGATAGCAATAAACTTGGCTGCTTGGTGAACTCGGACCCCAGGCCCACAAGCTACGTATCGAGCATAGGAACATAGTTCAAGTCAGATGCAGGGGCCAAGGCCTGCAGATGGCATCAGTTCGGGGCGGGGTACCGCTAGCTCGCCGAGTAGATAGCTTGGCAGTCATAGTCTGCATCCCGACCCTTCCGCTAATCCACCGTGCGGTCATCGCCAAACACCCCCCCCAACACCCCCACCCACCCCACTCCCCAGTGGTGGTAACAACATTCATTCACAGAATCAGACAGTCAAAGCAACTCAGGTCTGGAATAGATGAAGGCCTCGCAAGGAGGGAGGACAGACCTCCGAAGGCAAGCCGCTGGATAGGAAGCGGACCAGTGGACCCCAGCGGAAGCAAAAGTTCTTGAAATCGCCCCAGAAAATGTCTGCCATCCGTTCCATACTTAGCAACCTCCATAGCCTCGCATGCCATAGAGCAAGTGCCGGAGCCTCCGTTATCTTCCAGGCTGCAGCTAATGTCAACTTGGCCGCCCCCCGTACAAAGCCAGAGTATCTTTTTATCAGCTTGTGTCTGGTGTTCGAGATCAGGGTCTCGAAGGCCTAGCAAAACATGGTCTAGTGTGTCCTTGATAGGGTAGCCCAAGATCTCTTTGATGTGGGACAGGATTTCCGCCCAGTAAGAACGGATGATCAGGCAATCCCACCATATGTGGCGAAAATCGCCCAGCAAACCACAGCCCCTCCAGCACTTATCTCAAGAGTTCGGAAAAATCCTCTTTAATTTAGATGGGTACATGTACCAATCCATCGTGGTTTTAAGATGGGCCTCCCTAATATCTAGCGAGTGGTTGTGTTTCGCAATGTCATGCCATAGATGAGACCACCCTTCGTCCGCTACGGAGCGGCCAAGGAGGTCCTCCCAAAGGCCCATATAAGGTGGCCTCGGAGAAATAGAGGTAGAGAGCAGGAGGTCATACAAGAAGGAGATGGTTCCTCGCATGGTGGAAGTTTTTGCAAGGAATGCCTCAAAGGCAGTGGGCGGCCTGGTGGCCTCGTCTCTAACCGTTGGCGATAGCGCCCAGTGAAGCAGCTAGGCGTGGTGGAATTGCTCCAGTGGCGAGACCGAATATTCCCGCATACAATTGGCAAACGTGAGTGTCGCATCCTCATGGAATAGGTGTGTAAGGGCGTAGCAACCCCCGGCCCTCCAGGTGTCGAAAGGGCCCTCACGCACTGCAGGCGGAAAAGCGGGAGATCGAGTCCCACACCTTCAGGGTGGTACTCGTGGGGGTACTAAAGTACGCATTTTTGGTCCTATCCCTTTTTGGCTTCCACGCCAAGTCCCAAATCGTTCTTCCCGCCACCGAACGGTCCATATGCAACCAATGCTTCTCGGACATGGGCTGCGACCACTCCACAAGGACCCGGAGCTGAGCCGCCTTGTAATACAAGTGCATATCAGGGAGGCCCACTCCTCCTTTCTTCTGCGGGCACCGGAGGGTGACAAAGGAGATTCGGGCACGACCACCCTGCCAGATGTAGCGAAGCGTGGTTTAACAAAAAGGGGTAACCCTGTGTCCCTCAGAACCTGGGTATGCGTAATTAAACAAAACGTGGTTCTGTCGGGTGGCTAGACCAATTACTTTGAATGAGGCTGTGTTATGCTCATAAACAATTGAAAAGAATGATGATAAATTACATTCAGATACACCTCTCAAACACCAGATTTTAGTTCAAGGTTTTATGTATGAAACAATCAACATTGTATTGTACTGGAATTACTTCATCCCAATTTAAATACAATAACATTTAAAAACATGTGAATAAGTGACTATAGGTGAACATAGTGAATAGTGAAACAAATTGAGTGACACTTATTTGCAAATATATACAATATTATACAAAGGTGAGTGGGAGAAGGGAGGGTTGGGGCAAAGTCTTTGTTTATGGTGGTCAGAGTTCTAAATGAGTGCTCCAAGGACACAGATGGTCACTACGCCTGTTCCTGGAGATTTCTTGACCAATGTAGAGCGTCGACGTTTTGACCCTATGGTGTCCCAATCGGTGGTCACGGCGGGTCTTTATCAAGACAGGGAGAGGGGGGAACAGAAGGTCGGGGAATCGATGGATGGAGTAATCACACCCTGAAGGAGAGCCTGTGGTCAATCCAGTACAAACGGAGAGAAGCTTCCATAGTAGCGAAGCATCATGGATTGGAGGCGTCCAAAGAAATCGCTCTCGGGGATTATGGGAAGGGCCTGGAAAAGGTACAGCAGTTTAGGTAAGAGGGACATTTTGATCGCGAGGACCCGCCCTAGCCACGAGATAAATGTAGGTTTCCAGCGAGCTAGATCACCTTGAATCTTTGTCAGGAGTGGGGGGGAAGTTGGCTACAAAAAGCTTCCCAATGGTGGGGGTCAGGTGGACCCCTAAATACACTATAGAAGAAAGGGACCACGGGAGCGGCGATAACGGCCGAAGGCGGTCGACCTCAGCAGTGGGGAGCGTAAGGTTGAGAATATAGGATTTATTCAGGTTGACCTTAAATCCGGCAACATTCTCAAAACACTCCAAGGCCTCCTGGACATAGGGAAGGGAGTGGGCGGGATCCGCCAGGGATAGCAGAACATCGTCCGCGAAAAGAGAGATTTTATGTTGTTCCCCCGTGAAGGGTAGTAGCCCGAATGTCCGGGTTCTCTCTCACCGGCAAAAGCTCAATGCTTAGGGCGAAGAGCAGGGGCAAAAGGGGGCAGCCCTGCCGCGTGCCACAGGAGTGTGGGAAGAAGGCAGAGCAATGACTGTTCACCATGACCCTCGAGAGGGGGCTGCTGTAGTTTGCCCTGAGCATCGTAAGAAACTTAGCTGAAAAGCCAAACGCCTCCAAGGTCCGGAACATGAAGTTCCAATCTACACAAACGAAGGCCTTCTCGGCGTCGAGGCCTACTAGGACTGCCGGGATCCTGAAGCGGGTGGCCTTTTCAATGAGGTGGACCACTCTCCTGGTATTGTCATGCGTCTGACGGCCCTTGATGAAGCCGGACTGGTCCGGGTGAATAAGGGCCGGCATTAAATCCTGCAGTCTACTTGCTAAAATGGACGAGTACAGCTTGGCATCTACGTTGAGTAGTGCGATGGGCCTGTATGATGAGCAAGCGTCGGGGTCCTTCCCAGGTTTCGGGATGACTGATATAGCTGCCTCTGCCATGGAACATGACGTCAGCCCCGTCTCACCCATGGTATTGAATAATTGCATCAAGAAGCCACTGACGTCCGAGCTGAAGGTCTGGTAGAACAGCATGGTGAATCCGTCCGGGCCCGGCGCCTTATGTGGTTTCAGCGCTTTTATTGCATCCCTAACCTCCTCCTCCGTAATGGGGGCCGCAAGAAGGTCGTTCCACTCCGCGGAAACCTGGGGGAGCGGGTGCGCCCACAGGTAGTCCTCCTGAGCGTGCGGAGAGCGGGCCTCTTCCGAGTAGAGTGCGGCATAGTAGTCCCCAAAGAGGTTCGCCTTATCCCTATCTCGGTGAGTCAGGGCGCCCGACGGGTCCCGGACACCTCCTATGTACTCCTTCTCCCTCTGGTCCCTGAGATGGCGGGCCAGGTGTTTTCCAACCTTTTTCCCCTGGGAGTAGGATAGGCGCCTTAGCCTCAGCAGGGTAAACTCCGCTCGGTTATTGTAATGGGCTTTGAGTTTACTCCGAACGGCTGTCAGGGGGCGAAGCGTTACCCTAGAGGGGTTCTGCTTGTGCGCCTGTTCAAGTGATGTTAGCTCCCGTTCCAGGTCCTCCCGTTCAGTCCGTTGCATTTTGTTAAGCGCAGAGTTAAGTGCTATACACTTACCCCGTATGGTGGCCTTGAAGGCGTCCCATACTGTGAAGATGGAAGTGTCTTCTACTCGGTTGAGGTCAAAGAAATCGCGAATGCTCTTCCGCAACTCCTTGCAATAGATGTCGTCCCCGGTTAGGGACGGTGGGAAGTACCACTTGCGATGGGCCGTCGTCCTGGGGGACCACGTCAGACAGAGCGCCAGTAAGCTGTGGTCCGATACCGATAGAGGGAATATGCTGCCCTCTCGGAGATCGCCACATAAGGATTGACTCACAAAGATATGATCTAATCGAGAGTAAGAGTGGTGGACATGGGAAAAAAAGGTGTAGTCCCTAGTCTGAGGGTGAAGTGCACGCCACCCGTCAATAAGGCCTAGGTCCCCAAATATGTCCTGGGTTTCCGCAGCGGCGTCGGACCTCAGGCGATGAGCACAGTCCAGGTCCATGTCCCAGACTAAATTAAAGTCCCCCAGGACCACGAGTTCTCCCTCTACAAAATCCTCCACCTCTCGTAGAAGATCTCGCAGGAACCCGTTTTGACCCACATTTGGGGCGTAGAGGACCAGGAACGTGCACGGCCTGCCGAGGAGCACTCCCTTGACCATCAGCCATTGCCCCTCCTTGTCATTCCGGACCCCCATAGGTTGGAAATGGAGGGTGGAGCGAAACATTAAGGCCACCCCTCTATGCTTCGTAGCAGCTGAAGATCGATAAATGAGGGGGAATTGTTTGTGCTTCAGTCTAGTTTCATCTTTGCGGGCAAGGTGTGTCTCTTGGAGGCCCACCACATCTAAGTGATGGTCAACTATGTACTTCCAGACCTTCTGGCAATTCTGAGGGGAATTCAGGTGATGTACCTGGACAAATGAGACAATCATGTCACAATTACAGAATGAAATTATTATATTAGGTGTATAGACATGTCAAATGAACACATAATGCCATAAAATTACAGAGGGCGCCAGGGCTCGAATTTGAAACACCAAAACTTATTTATTCAGCTGGTGTAAGCCTTCCTTTCAATGATTCAGGAGGGTATGTCTTTATCATATTTTTAACTTGTTCAAAATATGTTCAATCTTTATACAATTTTCAGAGTGAGAAAACATTCCTTAAGCTGAGGAAACAGTTTAAACACATTTTTACATCCATTACAATGCTTTCATTATATTCAAACACAAAACAAAACAGAAAAGATTTTTCATCAATGGTTACATTCAAAACTTTTTTTTAGAAAAAAAGAACTGTGAATCATGTACACCTAGGCTCATTCGGGTACATTTGATTGTGAATACATTGCCCTATTTTATTTATGCGTCTCTTTTAGACAGCCAGATAGCCGACGCGTTTCCAAACCCTTCTCTTTAATCAATGGGGTTCTTCATCAGGGCTGGGCTGTGTACCTGCGGTGTAAGATTTAGGGGACATTTAGTATCTCCTTCTCCGTGTTTTTATAAAATCTAATCAACAAACAGGCTGAGCCTTTACATTGATTTTACCTGGTTTCGCATTAATGTTGAGCGCTGTTTTCTAGGCGGGGCATCAAGTAAAATCTAAGTTTTCACCATTACCTGAAAGGATTGAAGGTAGGTAAGAGTTGTAAGTTTTTGGGCTTCTATCGCCACTTATTGCCTTCAATATACTTTTAGAGCACTGACACTTACTTGTATGTCTGTTCGTGTGATCCTTCACTACATTGGTATCACCTTGTCTAAGAATTTAGCTGCGCGTTCCCCGGTGATTATTGGTCTGTAAGGTCAGAAGTTAAATATCAATACATGTCCGAAAATGCTGCTGTGATTATACGTGCGTTTATTGTCTGTTCTGCTTACTTGTGCGCATTGCGGTGGGAGACCCAAGCGTTGCTATATTTGTGCCTGGTTGCGCGATTGGCCACTCGACGATAATTCAAGTTT
Organism: Lissotriton vulgaris; assembly: GCF_964263255.1. NCBI lineage: Eukaryota > Metazoa > Chordata > Amphibia > Caudata > Salamandridae > Lissotriton > Lissotriton vulgaris. The sequence goes on along the minus strand of NC_141691.1, from coordinate 732,074,922 downwards.
CTATGAGAAAAAGGGAGGCACAACAATAGTTGCCGTTACTACGCGATCATAGTTCTCTTAGTTTAAAGCTTCGGTTCAGTGACCAAGGAGGTCCTCCCAAAGGCCCATATAAGGTGGCCTCGGAGAAATAGAGGTAGAGAGCAGGAGGTCATACAAGAAGGAGATGGTTCCTCGCATGGTGGAAGTTTTTGCAAGGAATGCCTCAAAGGCAGTGGGCGGCCTGGTGGCCTCGTCTCTAACCGTTGGCGATAGCGCCCAGTGAAGCAGCTAGGCGTGGTGGAATTGCTCCAGTGGCGAGACCGAATATTCCCGCATACAATTGGCAAACGTGAGTGTCGCATCCTCATGGAATAGGTGTGTAAGGGCGTAGCAACCCCCGGCCCTCCAGGTGTCGAAAGGGCCCTCACGCACTGCAGGCGGAAAAGCGGGAGATCGAGTCCCACACCTTCAGGGTGGTACTCGTGGGGGTACTAAAGTACGCATTTTTGGTCCTATCCCTTTTTGGCTTCCACGCCAAGTCCCAAATCGTTCTTCCCGCCACCGAACGGTCCATATGCAACCAATGCTTCTCGGACATGGGCTGCGACCACTCCACAAGGACCCGGAGCTGAGCCGCCTTGTAATACAAGTGCATATCAGGGAGGCCCACTCCTCCTTTCTTCTGCGGGCACCGGAGGGTGACAAAGGAGATTCGGGCACGACCACCCTGCCAGATGTAGCGAAGCGTGGTTTAACAAAAAGGGGTAACCCTGTGTCCCTCAGAACCTGGGTATGCGTAATTAAACAAAACGTGGTTCTGTCGGGTGGCTAGACCAATTACTTTGAATGAGGCTGTGTTATGCTCATAAACAATTGAAAAGAATGATGATAAATTACATTCAGATACACCTCTCAAACACCAGATTTTAGTTCAAGGTTTTATGTATGAAACAATCAACATTGTATTGTACTGGAATTACTTCATCCCAATTTAAATACAATAACATTTAAAAACATGTGAATAAGTGACTATAGGTGAACATAGTGAATAGTGAAACAAATTGAGTGACACTTATTTGCAAATATATACAATATTATACAAAGGTGAGTGGGAGAAGGGAGGGTTGGGGCAAAGTCTTTGTTTATGGTGGTCAGAGTTCTAAATGAGTGCTCCAAGGACACAGATGGTCACTACGCCTGTTCCTGGAGATTTCTTGACCAATGTAGAGCGTCGACGTTTTGACCCTATGGTGTCCCAATCGGTGGTCACGGCGGGTCTTTATCAAGACAGGGAGAGGGGGGAACAGAAGGTCGGGGAATCGATGGATGGAGTAATCACACCCTGAAGGAGAGCCTGTGGTCAATCCAGTACAAACGGAGAGAAGCTTCCATAGTAGCGAAGCATCATGGATTGGAGGCGTCCAAAGAAATCGCTCTCGGGGATTATGGGAAGGGCCTGGAAAAGGTACAGCAGTTTAGGTAAGAGGGACATTTTGATCGCGAGGACCCGCCCTAGCCACGAGATAAATGTAGGTTTCCAGCGAGCTAGATCACCTTGAATCTTTGTCAGGAGTGGGGGGGAAGTTGGCTACAAAAAGCTTCCCAATGGTGGGGGTCAGGTGGACCCCTAAATACACTATAGAAGAAAGGGACCACGGGAGCGGCGATAACGGCCGAAGGCGGTCGACCTCAGCAGTGGGGAGCGTAAGGTTGAGAATATAGGATTTATTCAGGTTGACCTTAAATCCGGCAACATTCTCAAAACACTCCAAGGCCTCCTGGACATAGGGAAGGGAGTGGGCGGGATCCGCCAGGGATAGCAGAACATCGTCCGCGAAAAGAGAGATGTTATGTTGTTCCCCCGTGAAGGGTAGTAGCCCGAATGTCCGGGTTCTCTCTCACCGGCAAAAGCTCAATGCTTAGGGCGAAGAGCAGGGGCAAAAGGGGGCAGCCCTGCCGCGTGCCACAGGAGTGTGGGAAGAAGGCAGAGCAATGACTGTTCACCATGACCCTCGAGAGGGGGCTGCTGTAGTTTGCCCTGAGCATCGTAAGAAACTTAGCTGAAAAGCCAAACGCCTCCAAGGTCCGGAACATGAAGTTCCAATCTACACAAACGAAGGCCTTCTCGGCGTCGAGGCCTACTAGGACTGCCGGGATCCTGAAGCGGGTGGCCTTTTCAATGAGGTGGACCACTCTCCTGGTATTGTCATGCGTCTGACGGCCCTTGATGAAGCCGGACTGGTCCGGGTGAATAAGGGCCGGCATTAAATCCTGCAGTCTACTTGCTAAAATGGACGAGTACAGCTTGGCATCTACGTTGAGTAGTGCGATGGGCCTGTATGATGAGCAAGCGTCGGGGTCCTTCCCAGGTTTCGGGATGACTGATATAGCTGCCTCTGCCATGGAACATGACGTCAGCCCCGTCTCACCCATGGTATTGAATAATTGCATCAAGAAGCCACTGACGTCCGAGCTGAAGGTCTGGTAGAACAGCATGGTGAATCCGTCCGGGCCCGGCGCCTTATGTGGTTTCAGCGCTTTTATTGCATCCCTAACCTCCTCCTCCGTAATGGGGGCCGCAAGAAGGTCGTTCCACTCCGCGGAAACCTGGGGGAGCGGGTGCGCCCACAGGTAGTCCTCCTGAGCGTGCGGAGAGCGGGCCTCTTCCGAGTAGAGTGCGGCATAGTAGTCCCCAAAGAGGTTCGCCTTATCCCTATCTCGGTGAGTCAGGGCGCCCGACGGGTCCCGGACACCTCCTATGTACTCCTTCTCCCTCTGGTCCCTGAGATGGCGGGCCAGGTGTTTTCCAACCTTTTTCCCCTGGGAGTAGGATAGGCGCCTTAGCCTCAGCAGGGTAAACTCCGCTCGGTTATTGTAATGGGCTTTGAGTTTACTCCGAACGGCTGTCAGGGGGCGAAGCGTTACCCTAGAGGGGTTCTGCTTGTGCGCCTGTTCAAGTGATGTTAGCTCCCGTTCCAGGTCCTCCCGTTCAGTCCGTTGCATTTTGTTAAGCGCAGAGTTAAGTGCTATACACTTACCCCGTATGGTGGCCTTGAAGGCGTCCCATACTGTGAAGATGGAAGTGTCTTCTACTCGGTTGAGGTCAAAGAAATCGCGAATGCTCTTCCGCAACTCCTTGCAATAGATGTCGTCCCCGGTTAGGGACGGTGGGAAGTACCACTTGCGATGGGCCGTCGTCCTGGGGGACCACGTCAGACAGAGCGCCAGTAAGCTGTGGTCCGATACCGATAGAGGGAATATGCTGCCCTCTCGGAGATCGCCACATAAGGATTGACTCACAAAGATATGATCTAATCGAGAGTAAGAGTGGTGGACATGGGAAAAAAAGGTGTAGTCCCTAGTCTGAGGGTGAAGTGCACGCCACCCGTCAATAAGGCCTAGGTCCCCAAATATGTCCTGGGTTTCCGCAGCGGCGTCGGACCTCAGGCGATGAGCACAGTCCAGGTCCATGTCCCAGACTAAATTAAAGTCCCCCAGGACCACGAGTTCTCCCTCTACAAAATCCTCCACCTCTCGTAGAAGATCTCGCAGGAACCCGTTTTGACCCACATTTGGGGCGTAGAGGACCAGGAACGTGCACGGCCTGCCGAGGAGCACTCCCTTGACCATCAGCCATTGCCCCTCCTTGTCATTCCGGACCCCCATAGGTTGGAAATGGAGGGTGGAGCGAAACATTAAGGCCACCCCTCTATGCTTCGTAGCAGCTGAAGATCGATAAATGAGGGGGAATTGTTTGTGCTTCAGTCTAGTTTCATCTTTGCGGGCAAGGTGTGTCTCTTGGAGGCCCACCACATCTAAGTGATGGTCAACTATGTACTTCCAGACCTTCTGGCAATTCTGAGGGGAATTCAGGTGATGTACCTGGACAAATGAGACAATCATGTCACAATTACAGAATGAAATTATTATATTAGGTGTATAGACATGTCAAATGAACACATAATGCCATAAAATTACAGAGGGCGCCAGGGCTCGAATTTGAAACACCAAAACTTATTTATTCAGCTGGTGTAAGCCTTCCTTTCAATGATTCAGGAGGGTATGTCTTTATCATATTTTTAACTTGTTCAAAATATGTTCAATCTTTATACAATTTTCAGAGTGAGAAAACATTCCTTAAGCTGAGGAAACAGTTTAAACACATTTTTACATCCATTACAATGCTTTCATTATATTCAAACACAAAACAAAACAGAAAAGATTTTTCATCAATGGTTACATTCAAAACTTTTTTTTAGAAAAAAAGAACTGTGAATCATGTACACCTAGGCTCATTCGGGTACATTTGATTGTGAATACATTGCCCTATTTTATTTATGCGTCTCTTTTAGACAGCCAGATAGCCGACGCGTTTCCAAACCCTTCTCTTTAATCAATGGGGTTCTTCATCAGGGCTGGGCTGTGTACCTGCGGTGTAAGATTTAGGGGACATTTAGTATCTCCTTCTCCGTGTTTTTATAAAATCTAATCAACAAACAGGCTGAGCCTTTACATTGATTTTACCTGGTTTCGCATTAATGTTGAGCGCTGTTTTCTAGGCGGGGCATCAAGTAAAATCTAAGTTTTCACCATTACCTGAAAGGATTGAAGGTAGGTAAGAGTTGTAAGTTTTTGGGCTTCTATCGCCACTTATTGCCTTCAATATACTTTTAGAGCACTGACACTTACTTGTATGTCTGTTCGTGTGATCCTTCACTACATTGGTATCACCTTGTCTAAGAATTTAGCTGCGCGTTCCCCGGTGATTATTGGTCTGTAAGGTCAGAAGTTAAATATCAATACATGTCCGAAAATGCTGCTGTGATTATACGTGCGTTTATTGTCTGTTCTGCTTACTTGTGCGCATTGCGGTGGGAGACCCAAGCGTTGCTATATTTGTGCCTGGTTGCGCGATTGGCCACTCGACGATAATTCAAGTTTCTATGAGAAAAAGGGAGGCACAACAATAGTTGCCGTTACTACGCGATCATAGTTCTCTTAGTTTAAAGCTTCGGTTCAGTGACCGGGGAGAAGCTTACCCTGGTCCGTGTCTTTGAACGCCGCAAATTGGGGTCTGCACACCGCGTGACTCTCACTCCGGTTGTCTGTCTTCGGGCGGGTTACAACGCTCAGCGGAACGCGGTTTCCCATTTAAATATGCTGCTCAGCATTGTGGGATATGTAGTTTTACGAGTTTTTCGGCATTTTTTACTGAATGATGTTTCTGAAGGTTGTCATTGTTATAGGTGCAGTGCTCAGGTTCTGATCTCCTCAAAGTGTATGGTTTTTGGGATAGGTGGGGTTCACAGGGGGCTCAATAATTGGATCTTTGTAGTTCAGACATTTCGTTCAAGCCATCCATCACACAATTAAACTTTAAAATTAGATATGCTTCTTTTTGAAGTAGCATGGCATCGATGTTTCCTCCTCTTGGGGGGATTTTCATGGCTTGCAGGATTGTCCATTTAAAGTCTGTCTCATTATGGTTGTGTTCCACAAAGTGCTGGACCATGGGCGCGGACAGCACTTTGTTTTTGATTCTCGATCTGTGTTGAGCTATTCGTTGATTAGCTCTTTGTGTAGTTTTCCCTATGTACAACTTGGGACAAGGGCACGTGACTGCGTATATGACGTTGGTCGTTTTACAGTTTGAGAATCCTTTGTGAATCCATTTTATGTTATTGAATAGGAATTCTTCACCTTCTATTGTGTTGGGGCAAGAAACACACGAGCCACATTTATGGTGGCCTGTTACGGGAGGTAGTCTCCATAGCGTGCGTAGATCAGTTTTAGCTTGGCTGATGCCCAGATCGGCTCTAACTATGTGTTGTGCAATACTTCTGTTCTTTTTTAGGGCAAACAATGGCTCCTCCATTGGAACTTCTGAGTTCTTGAGTAAATGCCAGTTCTTTCGAATGATTGCTTTCAACTTATTCGTATAAGGCCCAAACGTGGTGACACATATCGGCCTTTCGAGAGGTTTGATTTCTTTCTTTGAATTCAATAGTTCCTCCCGTGGGGTGTTCCATGCCCGTGTGGTGGAGTGTTTCAACAGTTTATGAGGATAGCCTCTCTGTTGCAATTGGTCACTTAGTATCTGAGAGTGGATCAGAAAGTCTTCCTTCCTAGAGCAATTCCTTCGGATTCTCAACATTTGTCCGTACGGCAAGTTGGATTTTAGGCTTTTGGGATGGTAGCTTGCATAATGCAAGATCGTGTTCTTATCTGTCTCTTTGCGATGCAAGGTAGTTGTCAATTTGTTTTCATAGGGAAAAACCACCACATCAAGGAAAGTCAAGGATGTTTTGCTGGATGTTACTGTAAACTTTATATCCGGATGTCTGGTGTTAAGCCACTGATGGAATTGGGCAAGCATTTCTTCAGACCCTTTCCATTGGCACCAGATATCATCAATGAAACAATACCATTTGGTGATATTCTGTTGAAAAGGATTGTTCCGGTAGATGTTCCGGTAGATGTAACGCTCCTCGTACAGGGCCATGAAGAGCACCGCCATTTCTGGGGCATAAGGAACTACTTCCGGTTCATGGACACGTTCTACGTGCAGGTGAAGGGCACCGCCATGGGGTGTCCTTATGCCCCAGAAATGGCGGTGCTCTTCATGGCCCTGTACGCATCGCAAAGAGACAGATAAGAACACGATCTTACACCGCAGGTACACAGCCCAGCCCTGATGAAGAACCCCATTGATTAAAGAGAAGGGTTTGGAAACGCGTCGGCTATCTGGCTGTCTAAAAGAGACACATAAATAAAATAGGGCAATGTATTCACAATCAAATGTACCCGAATGAGCCTAGGTGTACATGATTCACAGTTCTTTTTTTCTAAAAAAAAGTTTTGAATGTAACCATTGATGAAAAATCTTTTCTGTTTTGTTTTGTGTTTGAATATAATGAAAGCATTGTAATGGATGTAAAAATGTGTTTAAACTGTTTCCTCAGCTTAAGGAATGTTTTCTCACTCTGAAAATTGTATAAAGATTGAACATATTTTGAACAAGTTAAAAATATGGTAAAGACATACCCTCCTGAATCATTGAAAGAAAGGCTTACACCAGCTGAATAAATAAGTTTTGGTGTTTCAAATTCGAGCCCTGGCGCCCTTTCTTCTTCACTAATGTTATTGTCCAGCCAGGACCCGTAGGACAAAACACCCCCCCCATTTACATAAGTATAAAATTACAGAGGGCATGTGGAAAAAACGCACGATATGGGGTCGGGTTTACATGGGACTTAGACTTGAATAATCCGATTAGATAAATAGGATAGTTTACTAAGCCTATATGGCTTTATAGAAAGGCGTATTAACTATAAGGGATAACTGTCAGATGGTAATTACGATCTTTCAAGAGGCATCAGTAATTGTCAGGTTCACTGGATGGACTGGTAATTGGAAAAATACACAGCAAATCTGTAAAGATAGATAGAGAAAGTATAGTAACATTATAACTGCTCCTTTTCAAAACAGCGGCAAAATCTGGGACACATGGCCTACTAAAAATTATTAATGAGCCTACCTCAACATAAAGTTGTTCCACACAGTGATTGTCTCATTTGTCCAGGTATATCACCTGCCTGTCCCTTACACAAAGATAACGACTGTGTCCTTGTTCCATCTTCCTTTTTTAAGTGGTCATCATTATATTTACAGAGGATTTAAAAAGATATGTAGCATTGTCACCAATAGATGTTAGGATTACATTTTGTATTTGATTTTGACTGTGTTTTTGACTACTACACAATCACTGTTCATGGTATATGTCTATTATATGACATGTAAGAAACAAAGTGACAGTTCTGACCTCAACAGCACCACGCAATATACTCAATAATGTGTTTTGAATCTATGGTTAAGGAATACAATTATGTACTGTTGTTTGACCTGCAATTTTAGAATATTTAAGAACTGTACCTTATAGATGCTTGTATGTAATTTCAGTGGCTCCTCGAGTATTTAACCGTCACCTTACTGTGGACACCTTTTTGTAACTTTGGTGTCTTCTTTTATTCAATATGTTTTGTTAATATATGCATTGATTGTATGTAATTTTAGATTGATTTGTCATATAGTCTGATTAATTTCAGTTATCTATATGATTTTTACTATTTTTATTATTAAAAATATGTATGTTTTATACAGATAATGCCTTTTTTGGTTGATTGTTCCTTTTGCAATTTTGGTCAGGTCACTTGTTTACTTACCGATAAGACTGCCTAGGATTTTCTCTCACACACTGGCCCCAGGAGTAGGACACATTCTGCTCACGGAGGAAGGCTGTCACCGGCCGGAAGTCACTCCGCTTCTGGAGCGTAGAGGCCGCCAGGTCCTGGTAAAGCTGGGGCCGATGATCCAGAAATTGTAAAGTGGCGATCCCTCTAGCCTTCCGCAGTATTCTTTCCTGGAGTTGGAAATCATGGACGCACACCAGGATGTCCTGAGGCGGAGCCCCAGCCCCTCTTGGCAAGCCCACTCTGTCGACCCTGTCCATGCGGATTTCTTGCAGGTCATCCTCACCCAGAATCTGTAGGAAAAGGGCCTCCACATATTCCCGTAGGTCTCCGGCCTCCCCATCACACGGCACTGCCCGGATGCGGATGTTATTCCGGCGGGAATGATTCTCCAAGTCCTCCGCGTGGGCCTGGAGATCTAGGTTCTGTTCCGTGAGCCTGAGTACATCTTGCTGCAGTTGATGTATGTCGCCCGTTAGGCCCAGGTCATGCTCCTCGAGTGTCGCCATCGCCACCCTCTCACCAATGCTATCCACATACCTCCGCACCTCGCGGAGGTCCGAGGCAAGCTGGGTGCGAAGCTCCGAGATATCCTCTTTTATTGCAGCAAAGAGTTCCATCATAAAGACCTTGGTGGCCGGGGCATGCCGTCCTTCTGCTTGGGCGAGCCGCTAGTGCCCGGTGGGGTCGATGGTGAGCTCCCCCCTGACTTTTCATCTTTGCCCGGCTTGTCCTCTTTGCGGAGCCTGCCTGCCATCCCGCAGTCTCTGGCAGGTCACTCCAAGCAAGATGCTCCCCTCACCTCAACACGTGTCCCTTTCAGCCGAGGGATTCCGGGCAGGGAGCTCCACCGAACCCCGCGTCGGGGAGACCAAGTTTCAGGGAGGTCACAGGCAGCTGGGGGGGCTCAAGCGGAGGCAAGTCTCAATGGCGCTGTGAACTCTCTTTCCCTAGTCACTCTGCGAGTCCTGCAGGTTCCAGGGGGGGAGGGGGAGCCGCGGGTAGAAGCCCCGTGCCCCAGCTACAGGCCACGATTGCGGTCCCTGTCCCTCCAGGGCCCCACACCACTCCGCCAACTCACCCCTGGCCAGGTCCAGGGGAGCTCACCTCAGGGGGCCCAGGGCCGCTCACGGCCCGTGCTGCGCTCGAGGTCTGCTCCAGACAAGCCGCCGCTCTCGGTGGGGGATGCTGGGTGTTGGCGTGTGACTGCCCCCACCATCCGTCGCCTCGTCAGTGATGTATCCCGCAGGGGCCGGGAGTCCCCCACGCGGCCGACCCCTCGTCAACTAGGCCTCAGATCTCCGGCCTCTGGTGATTCAGGCTGCCGGTTCCCTTCTCCTGCTGATCGCGTGGCCAAGCCGCTCCAGGCGCGGGGGTCCCGGCGTCAGCATCACTCCCTTGCCGCTCTCTGCACCGGGGCAGCAACTCCTCCAGTGCCCCACGGGGCAGGTCTCACTCCGACTAGGCCTCAAATCCCCGGCCTCAGGTGGTGCAGGCTGCCGGTTCTCACCCCTCGTTGCTGGACGAGCGGCCCAGTCCTCCCCGGTCGCGGGGACCCCGGCCTCCGCGCCACCTCACTGCCGCTCTCCGCTTCAGGGCAGCTATTCCCCCGGTGCTGCACAGGGCAGCGGGGCAGAGCTCGTGGGTCTTAGCGGCGGCACCCCTGGTTTATTCCCCGCTCTTCCCGCTTCGGGGCTTCCGAGTTCCAAGGCCCGCAGCGGTCGCTCCCGCTAACTCCGCACTCCGGGCAGCCAGAAACACCGGAAAGGTGTCACTCGGGTCCGGGTCACCTCGCGGGACTCCCCCAGTCAGTCCGAGGGCGATTACGGCCCCCGAGAGGACACTGGTCAAAGCTGCAGAGATCGTGGCGCCGGAGGGACCTGGAGAAACGTCCTACTCTGTCGCCATCTTGGACACGCCCTGACTTGGGCCTTTTTGATGCTTGGTGCTTCCTATACTCCCAGTCCAGAGATTTCACCTTCTTCTCCCACGTCCACCGCTCCTATTCCCGGATGGACCACTTCTTCCTGAGCCAGTCACTGCGTGGGGATCTACGGGAGGCCAAGATTTTCCCACTGTCTGTTTCTGACCACAGCCTGCTTGTGGTGGGCTACAGTGGGGTGTGAAGAGTAAAGATAGCTCCAAGTGGTACTTCTCTGCTTCCCTGGTTAGGGACAAACCCTCATGCACCTCATTACGAGGACTTATTAACGAGTTCTTCACATTCAATGCTTCAGGGGACACATCGGTATACACCACATGGGAGGCCTTCAAGGCGTACCTTCGTGGACACTGCATAGCACTGAACGCCGCTCTTAATCAGCAGTGTGGTCGGGAGCGGGAGCACCTAGAGGAGGAGCTCTCCTCCTTAGAAAAGGCACATAAGGAGAATCCCTCCAGGTTGGGACTCAGGCAACTAAAGGCCGTCAGGGGTAAACTCCGAGCCCACTACGATAACAGGGCCGAATACACCCTGCTAAAACTGCGGCGACTCTCTTACTCCCAGGGCAATAAGATGGGGAGACACCTTGCCAGGCAGCTACAGGATAAAAGGGAACGAGAGTACATAGGGGGTATTCAAGATGCACAGGGTGCAGTGACACATCAAGATGAGACGAAGGCGGAGCTCTTTTGGGCCTTCTACAAGACCCTTTATACAGGGGATCACCTGGAGGCTACTGCCCAAGCCGAATATCTGCGGGGACTGACACTGCCTCAGGTTTCGTCAGAATGGAATGAGGCACTGTCCGCCCCCTTCTCCAGGGAGGACGTGCTGGCTGCCATTAAGGCCTTAAAACCCCACAAGGCTCCGGGGGCGGATGGGTACACGCCCATCTTCTATAAAAATTTTGCTTCTGAATTATGCCCACACCTGGTCCAACTGCTTAACCGCATGATGGAGGAGCGTGAAACCTCCTGCACAATGGCGGAAGCACTTATTTTCATCATCTCCAAACCCAGTAAAGACCCTAGTAAATGCGCTTCCTATAGGCCGATTGCCCTTCTGAATCTGCATGCGAAGCTCTATTCCTCCATCATCGCCCAGCGGCTCAACGATCTTATGCCGGCCATTATAGATCCGGATCAGTCAGGGTTTATCAAAGGGCGCCAGACCCATGATAATACACGGCGGGTGGTACACCTCATTGAGAAAGCCACTAAATTTAAAATCCCAGTGGTCCTGGTGGGCCTAGACGCCGAGAAGGTGTTCGACAGGGTGGACTGGGGGTTCCTGTTTCGTACCCTTGCCACCTTTGGCTTCTACTCTAAATTCATAACAATGATACGAGCGAACTATCTCTCCCCCCGATCCCGAGTGCCAGTGAACGGTCAGTTCTCTCCCTTCTTTGACCATTCCATGGGCACTCGGCAGGGATGTTCCCTGTCGCCGCTGCTATTCGCCCTTAGCATTGAACCTCTGGCAATAGCGGTGAGAGCCAACCCTGACATCCGTGGACTACCCTTCACTGGGGAATCCCACAAGATCACTCTCTTTGTGGATGATGTTCTCCCATCCCTCTCGGATCCGGCCCATTCTCTTCCACATGTGCAGGCGGCATTGGCGCTCTATGAAGCAGTGGCGGGGTTCAAGGTCAATTATGACAAATCTTCTGTCCTCAACCTTACGATCCCCCAGTCGGAACTTCCCCACCTTAAGTCGCTCACTCCCTTGCCGTGGACAGATTCCTCCATTCAAAATTTGGGCATCCACCTGACCCCCACATTGGGGAAACTGTACTCTGCTAACTTCCCACCGCTGCTTGCTAGGATCCAGTCCGATCTGGCCCGATGGAAACCCATGTTCATCTCCTGGCTTGGGAGAATCCATGCGATCAAAATGACCCTCCTCCCCAAGCTCTTATACCTGTTCCAGGCCCTTCCTATAGACCTCGACGGAGAATTATTTCTGCGGGTGAGGTCAATGATGCTGCGTTTCGTCTGGCAGGGGGGCCGCACGCGCCTTTCCTTCACCGTTCTACGCAAGCCAAGGAAGGAGGGAGGCGTGGGACTGTCAGACATGCATTTGTATTATAAAGCGGCGCAACTCCGCATACTGGTTGATTGGTCACAACAAGAATCAGAAAAACACTGGCTGCATATGGATAGAAGCATGCCTGGGAGGACGATTTGGGACCTGGTGTGGCAGCCCAAATGTGATAGACCAAAGAAGGCATACCTCAGCACCCCCACTAGCACCACCCTGAAGGCCTGGGACTCTTTTTCTAAGGACGATAGATGGACCACCTTCCCCTCTCCCTTCACGCCCATACATTTCAATCCCGCCTTCCCCCCGGCATCACTTGAGGGCCCCTTCAGGGCTTGGAAGGACAGAGCACTCACACACCTATTTCACAAATATGACCCACTCACCTTTGAAATCTACAAGAGGGACTACGGGGTGCTGGAGACCGAGAGATACCATCACGCTCAACTACTACACTGGGCCCCAGGTGCGGGAGGCAGCAACTCAACCCCTCACGCAACTCGAGGCCTTCCTGATCAGGACTGCATCCATGAAAGGGGCAATTACTTTCATCTATGGGTTCCTCCTTACCACTACTGTTTCCCCTAGGCCCAGATATATGCATATGTGGGAAGAGATCCTCCAACAAGACATCTTAGACGCCGAGTGGTCTCACCTATGGTCCGATATTGCCAAGTTTAATCACTCAGTGGAGCTTAGGGAAGCACATATGAAAACCATGATGGATTGGTACCTACATCCTGCCAAACTGAAGCTTATTTTCCTGGGTACCTCCGATAGGTGTTGGAGGGGATGTGGGTTCTTAGGGGACTTCCAGCACATTTTGTGGGACTACCCCATTATCCGCCCATTCTGGGAGGAAATTCTAGTCCAAATTAAGGATATACTGGGATACCCTATCCTTACCTCGATGGCTTCCACCCTGTTGGGCCTCCCGTGATCCTGATCTCGAACATCAGACCAGTGGCTCAGCATTGGCGCAGCCAAAATTACTCTGGCGGCAGCGTGGAAGAAGAGGGAGGCTCCGGCCATCTCTCTCTGGCACTCGAGGCTATGGTGGTTGCTTAGTATGGAAAGGATGGCTGATATCTTTTTAGATGACTTTAAGAATTTTGAATTTCGCTGGGGCCCGCTGGTAGCATTCCTCTCTAAAGGCCTGCCATCCGCAGTCTGCCCACCTAGCACCCGCAGTCTCCACCTGTTTCACGTCTGAATCCCTGTCGCTACACATCTGGTTCATTGTCTGCGCTTATTGCTACCACCACTGGGGAGGGGGGAGGGAAGGGGGAAGGGGGTGGGGGGTGATTTAGTTTGTTTTCTCTGTTTGTTATGGCATCCTGCCTAGTGCTCCATTACAGTATGGCATACCGAGCCATATGCTAAATGCAGGGTCTCTTAGCACTATTGCCAGCGATTTGTGACCAATTTACTGGGGGATTAACTGAGAACCCGCATTGATATGTTCCTGTGCACTTGTGACTTTTCAGCGTCCTCCTCCCTAGTGGCTTACCGGGTACTGACCCATATGCTGGTAAAGCGGCACCACCTTGGACACTAGCCAAGTACAGAGACTTGAGCACGATGTCCCGTCCCCATTGTGTTGTGTCGCCCTTGGGCGATTGTTCTGGCTACCCCCTGCGTGGGCTGAAGTGTGGGATTGTCGCATGTTTATTTCTACTGGTTTTTTTTTACTAAAAGATCAATAAAAATACTTTTGACAAAAAAAGCGGTCATGAATACTTTTAAGCCCTAAAAGATAAGGCTCAGTGGTTAGGACTGTTTTCAGTGCAGTGTACTTACGTACGCTAGGCTTACACAGCTGTTTTCCCTCTCTATCATAGCCGCACCTTCTTAAAAAGCACTCTTTGGCCCAAGAAAGATCCCTCTGACATGTAAGCTCAGGGTTAGTAAATAGTTCTGCTCCTCCTAGCCTGGAGAGGCCAACTCTAATGTACTGAAGCCATCCGATACGCAAGACATGGTCAAGGGAAAGATAAGCCCATAGGATGTTTTAACTATATGTCTTTTCTTGCTAAGCCCAAATCTTAAGCCACAGGGCCAGGGGACGGAAGGCCAGTCCATCTGAGAGGAAAGACTTACCCAGCTCTTCACGCACAACGTAGAACGGGGTGCTTTGTAGGACAGAAAGGACCTATCGTAAAAAGGAGTTTACAGCACTTTGCACGGTCCCTACCTCAATGTGTTCCCAGATCTCACTCCAATAACTGGCCTTTCAGATACATTTGGCTCGATAAATCTTCAAAGGAGCCCCTATTGGTTTACCTCCCACTCTGCTGGCAAAGTTAAAAACAGCTGCAGAAGCTTTCACTAAGACCCCTGTCTTCTGAGGAAGCAGGGGGCACCAACTCAAGGAGTCGTTAAACACTACTCCCAAATAGGAGAAGACATTAGTCTTAGATATAGACGAGAGTCCCAATTTAAAAGTAGACTGCTTAGCCTTACAGGCCCCACCTGCATAATATACGATTTAGAGTGATTAACCGACAGGTCCAAATCCTCCATAAATAGGGCAAAAGAGTTCAGGAGAAGTTGTAAACCCTCCTGGCTGTCCTTGCCAGGAGGACTGCATTGTTCGTGTATAAGAGAACCAGCAGGCTACGCTTGCCTACCTGGGGACAGTCAGCTTTTGTCGCCAAAAGTGCCTTCTCTGAGGAGTTTATATATAAGTTAAAAAGAAAGGGTGCTAAAATGCACCCCTGGCGCACTCTCCTCCCAATACCAAACTGACGGAACACTTTCAAGTCCGTAGTAAATCGAAAAACCACCCTTGAATCTTGGTGAAGATCCCTTAGGAATAAGATAATATTGCTGTCAATGTCGATGAAGGACATCAACTACCACAGCTTGTACCTGTTGACACAGTTAAATGCTGAGGACAAGTCCATGAAGGCTCAGTATATGGGACTGGAGGTAGCCACAGTATACTTAGTCAGAACCATGAACAGATTTAAACACTGTTCCACAGTAGAACGACCTGGGCAAAAGCCATATTGAATCTCTGCAAAATTATTTTCTTCAGCCCAGGAGACAAGTCTGTCAAGTAACATGCAACCCACCACCTTCACCACAAAATCAAAGAGGGAGATTGGCCTATAACAAGAGGT
The DNA here is from genome assembly GCF_964263255.1 of Lissotriton vulgaris. Taxonomy (NCBI): domain Eukaryota; kingdom Metazoa; phylum Chordata; class Amphibia; order Caudata; family Salamandridae; genus Lissotriton; species Lissotriton vulgaris. The sequence goes on along the minus strand of NC_141691.1, from coordinate 732,059,584 downwards.
GCTGTCACTATCTCCCTTTTTAAATAAGGGGACTATGGTCGATAAAGCCCACAAATCTGGACGACCAACCTGAACTGTAGCATTAATGACAGCTGTGAGGACAGGCAACCAGGTTTCTACATGGGCAATGTAGAGATTTGGCGGAATGCCATCTGGCCCCAGGGCCTTGTTTTTAGACAGTCGCAGTATACCAGCTCTCACCTCCTGAGTGGTGAAAACGAGTTCCGCCTTGGCTTCCACCCTTTCCTGCCCCTCAGTTGACAGGGTATCTGACTGAAAGATACCCTCAAAGTGGTGTACCCAATCATCCTCTGTGATGTGGGCATCCAGAATGTTAACATTATCTCCAGATAAAAGAGGGCTGTTAATAATGCCCAGAACGTAGAGCTGTTACGCAATGTGCTTGCCTCCACTAAGTCAGTCCATGCCTCCTCCTTCAGGGTGGACTTGCGAGTTGCTATTGCAACATTGTATGCTCTACATAAACCTTTGATAGCCTCCAAGTCTCAGGGTTTGACACTCTGGGCCTGTCTCTGGTTCTTGGAAGTCTGGGAACAGGCAGAGGCAAACGTGGGGCACTTATCAACGCGTGATCACTGAATAAAAACAAACTAGCATTCTGTGACTTTTTGCAGGCTTATAGTCTGGAAATATTGTTTGTTACAGAAACCTGTACAAATACCAGGTCAGGTCCAGACCTTGTGCTAGTCATTCCTGATGGCTTCTCAAATCTGTAGGCATGACCGAGTTGCTAAGAAAGGTGGGGGATTTGCGATTATTTATTGCAATAATCTCTCTAGCATCTTTTCATCTGTTCCCAAAACATTTGGGTGTGAGACACTATCTCTCTAACTTGCCATTAATAAAAAATAACTCACTTAATGGACTTTTGATTCACCGCCCGCCGGGGCCAATGGCTCCTTTTGTGAAATCTGTCAGTAAATTATTGCACACTTAAATAGATTATGCAGACTATACTATTCTTGAAGATTTTAATTTCCACCTTGAAAACAGCTCTAATAAAGATACAGAAGTCCTTATTGATCTGATGAATAATCTTGCGTTTGAGCCTAGATCGGATGGAATCTTCTCTGATAATGGCTTGCTAGCTTTTATAGATGCACTGCCACTTATGTGCTCGGACCATCATGCAATGATGTTTAATTTATAAGCAACACCCATTTCAGTGAAGCCTACAACCATATGCAAACCAAGGAAAACGCGCCCTTGGTACAAAATAACTGCTTCTAATTTAGCAGAAGCTATTTTGGCTTCCATACCTACTCCCTCTGCTTACCTGGACCTCACCACTAATTATTAGCACTCTTGGCTAGGTCTGGCAAGTAGACAACTAGCCCCAGAAAAACATTCTATGAATAAAAGGGCTTATTCTTCTCAGCCCTGGTTCTCTGATAAACTGAGAGCATGCAAACAGGCATATAAGAAGCAAGAACATTATTGGAGGCACAGCTATGATAAAACAGAAAAAAGAATGTGACAAACAAACAATTTGTGAATATAAAGCTTTAATTTATAAAGAAAGGTCAGTTTATTTTATGTAAAATCAAAAAATGGCAACAAATTCAACCAAGGAATGGTTAAAAAACCAAAGATTCCATCTGTATTTGTGGCAGAGGTTGAAGACATTTACAATGGTTTTACTGCTTAAAGCCCCTCAGCTTCCTGACTCCCAGGGTCTGATGACCTGGAGGGGGAAATAGTAGGCCCATTGTGGCCTTATGAGAAGAACAGCAATTCACTGCCTGATTTAGCACTTCTTTTTCCATTTTGTCAGTGTAACAAGTTCATGATCTTTTGCTGTTAAAAAGTCACGTTCCCCCTTGCACCCCTGTCATCCCATGGTTGTTCATTTGGGTCCTATTGAACTAGCCAATCATCTGATGAGTATTTACAATGAGATGATAAGTCAAGGTTGCTTTCTGAAGGCGTTGAAAATTGCATCTGTTCTGCCCCTTCATAAGAAACAGAAACTGCTTCCCTCGGACCCTAATTACTATCGACCAATTTCTCGCCTACCTTTCCCTGCTAAGATTATAGAGAAGGCACTTAACAAAGATTGGTAAAGATCCTAGGCCACATGCATCATTCTTGGAAATAACAATCACCTAATTGTGATTTTCTGATCTCACTTAGGTAATCGTTATTCCTAATGTATAAAACTCTTTGGAGTTCATCAGCGATTCCTAATGGGTTGCAAATAGACCTACCTCATGCATATTAATGAGTTAGGTCGCAATTTGCAACCCATTAGGAATCTACGCCATCACAGGGATGGTGGGCTGCTGGGGTCAGCAGACCACCATGTATGTGATTGCTTTTAAAAAAGCAGACTTTATTTTTTTAATGCTGCCCGTTTTTCTTAAAGGAAAACAGGGTACATTTAAAAAGAAAAAATAAACTGCCTGGGGTCAGCAGACCACCATGTCTGTGATTGCTTTTAAAAAAGCAGACTTTATTTTTTTTTAATGCAGCACGTTTTTCTTAAAGGAAAATGGGGTGCATTTAAAAAGTAAAAATGAAACTTGGCAGCTTCATTTTTTTAGAGTAGGCAGTGATCCGTGGGACCATGACCTGTTATTAAAAAATATTTGTTTTCCATTCTCAAAGGGGAAGGGGAACCCTGGGGACTCCTTCCCATTTGCGAATGGGTTACCACCTCCTTCAAGGAGTCGGTAAAATATGAATGTTTTGCAACTGTTATTCGGTTGCAAAACATTCATACATCCCATTTTAGATTCGGTATTTGGAAGAGATGCCCTAAACACGCCCTTCCAAATACCGAATCCAAACACAAATTGCGATTCGGTAATGTGTTACCAATTTGCAATCTGTGTTTCATACATATGTAAAAGCATTTTTGCGGTCGGAAACACACCGATCAGCCTTTTCCGATCCCAAAAAATGCTTAATATATGTGACCCTTAGAGATAGATTTCTTTTTAACTCCTTCTCAACCAATATCTTTCTATCTTCTCTTTTCGGCTGTTGACAGAGCCTAGACGCCCTCGGTCAGTAGTGTGCTATATAAATACAATTTTCATTTCATTTCACGTCCTCCAGTGATTTCTTTTAATCCGTATTCTCTGTGTTTTTTAAAACAAAATGTATAATATACAGAATTACCACACTCAGAAACATGCATATATGTACAAACCATAAAGTGGGAATATACCTATGTTTTTCTGGAGCGAAAAGAAGAAAGACATAGTTATCATTATTCATATAGTGACACATACTTGTGCTATCATGTCCCGTATTCATTATTTATAACTGTGCACTGTACACGTGTCAAGTCATGCACAATCATGAATCCCCTTCCTTCCATTACTCACTGCTGTAGATACACTAGAGGGAGATCATTTGCAGATAATAAAACCCACAATCAAGGTGCGGTATACACTCGCATGCAAGAGGAACAAGGCCTAAGACCTACACTGTCCAAGTATAATTTATGGTCAGATATCGTCTCAAGGTAGGGGAAACCCTATACGGGGATCTGAGTCCGGTCTGCTATGTCTGAGTCAGTTTTTTTCGTCATTCTCATTTCACAAAGAGCATTTAACTTGGTATTTTTTTGTATCTGGATCTTAAATATATATAGTGAGGTTGATGAAGGCAGCTTGACTGCCGAAAGGCGTCCCTGTTCGTGTGAATGCTGTAACCAAGGAAATAAACGGGAAGAACCCCCACAACAACGTGTGCTGGCTCCTCAATTTAATTCAGTTGGGGAATAAATAAATATATATATATATATATATATATATATATATATATATATATATATATATATATATATATATATATATATATATATATATATATATATATATATATATATATATATATATATATATATATATATATATATATATATATATATATTACCTACTGGCTATCGCCAGTAGGTATATATAGTTAGAATTTTTTCTCTATGGGACTTCTGAAAATTCTATGTCTAATAACTTTGGCGTTTGTGGACGGAATCGGCTGAAATTTTCAGGAAAATGGCACATTTTGATTCTGAGCAGCCCCTGAAAATCTGGTGGAGTTTCGTCAAGGGGGGGCTGAGAAAAAAGGGGGGTCCCAAAACGCGTTTTTTGCATTGAGTTTTCCATAGGGCGGTTGGACTCACTTTTAGCTCGAACGGCTGAATGGATTTGCACGAAACTTGGCAAAATTGTAGGGACTGTTAGCCCGATGTGCCTTTGCTAGGTCTCAATATATGTGCTCCAGTAGTTTTTGAGAAATTAACGTTCAAACCAAGATATATATCTGTAACAGCGCTCTGGGCAGCGATCCGGTCCGCTTACTTTTCGCTTATCGGAACTTTGCGCGCAGAAAGCTGATTGGCTCTCCGGTGTCTGTCAACATTCTAAACAGTCCGGAGCGGACGCCATCTTGTCTCTCGGTAGGATCGAGAGAGAAGAAGAGGTGGAAAACGAAAGGGGAATTTAATGAAAGGGGGCAAGGTATCCCCCTCTTGACCCCCTAGGAATGTTGTTGGGGTTATTAAAGGGTCCCGTGGGGAAAATAAAAAAAAAATGATTTTTCACGCTAGAAGCGCGGCCGCGAACTGGTAGCGAAACGGGAATTCGCCATTTTGTGCTTGGTTAATTAAATTACTAGTTATAAGTGGGTGCGGGAGACGTATCCTAATCCCCTATGTTTCCTGAGGGTGGCTGAGGAGGCTGATATATGTTGATACATCTCTTCCAGCGGCTGTGCGTGAGCTTTTTTTTTTTTTTTGCTGCGTGACAGTCCGGAGCGGCCGCCATCTTGTCTCTCGGTAGGATCGAGAGAGAAGAAAAGGTGAAAAACTAAGGGGGAATTTAATGAAAGGGGGCAAGGTATCCCCCTCTTGACCCCCTAGGAATGTTGTTGGGGTTATTAAAGGGTCCCGTGGGGAAAATAAAAAAAAAATGATTTTTCACGGTAGAAGCGCTTCACGGGCCGCGAACTGGGCCGCAAACTGGTAGTGAAACGGGAATTCGCCATTTTGTGCTTCGTTAATTAAAGTACTAGGTATAAGGGGGTGCGGGAGACGTATCCTAATCCCCTATGTTTCCTGAGGGTGGCTGAGGAGGCTGATATATGTTGATACATCTCTTCCAGCGGCTGCGCCATCTTGCCTTTTTTCGAATGCCACAATTTTGTCATGCACGGCAGCCATTTTAGATGCCAGGCTGGTCCCAGGCTATCACCTAACCCTGCGGATGTAGTTTATGGCCCCAGCTGTAGAGAATTCAGACATGCCAATCCTCCTGATTCAGGCGTGTGAGTACTGATTTCAGTGCTAGTCTCCCGCCTCCCGATTTCTGCAAGCAAAAACCCGGGGGCATATTACGAACAACTAGCGATAATTTTTGTCTCTAACTTGTTAAGAGACAAAAATTATCGCCGCACATCGGCGATTTTTATCGCAGATAAACCTTGCTATTATCGCTGAAAAGTCAGCGATATTCATGTATTATCGACCTAATGCTCTTAGCCATGTTATCCACCTCCCATTGGATAACATGGCTAAGAACTGCTCAGGGCAGGTGTTAGATTTTGGAGATATTCGCGCTTAGCGCGAATATCTCCAAAAGTTGGTAATAGAAGGTAGCGATGTTAGGGACTGTTTCCAGTCGCTAACATCTTGGCACACCACTTTGCATGTCATTAGTGATAAGTATCACTGACATGCAAAGCGGGGCCCAAGATGGTCGCTATCTCCTTTTAGCTGTCACTAACTGGTGTTAGCGACAGCTTGGTAATAGGGAAATAATTTTATCTCCGCTTTCATGGCTTTTAAAGCCAAAAAAGCGGAGATAAACCCCCTTGATAATATGCCCCACGATTCCTTGGGGGTTTCAGCTGACAGGGCTTGGTATTGTGTTACATGGTAATTTTTCCATGAAACGTCAGAGGGTCGATGCAGGGGTTCTAGAAGAGGTGATAAACTATTTAAGTCTCATGAACAAGCGCATGGTCTTTTAAAGATTTGTGAAGTACTCGGGGCGGCGGTGTGTGTGTGCCCTCTTTCAGGAGCGGGCGGGGGGGCACTGCCAGCAACTTGCCAGGTCAGGTAGTGTTCAACACGTGCATCACCCTTTCTCTGCCTGCTATTGCGCTCCATGCTTCGGAAAGGTAAGAAAAAGAACGTGCATTTGAGTTTGAAATGTCCGATCCTGCAGCAGCACACTTCCAAAGCCCACACATGACAATAACCCGATTCAAGGCCCCATTCACCCGTTTTTAAAAAAAATAGATAACACTCCAAGAAAGGAAGGTTATAAAACTTTATTAACTACTAACTTTAACGAACGGAACAAAAACTAAAAACATTTAAACATTTCTCAACACAAAAAGCAACAATGGTTAGAAGCTGTCTTTTGTGCGAATAGTCCCAAGGCAGCACAACGTGCAGAGTTCTGGACGGCACCCAGGTGATGTCGCCTGGGTGCCGCACTGGTTTAGGGATCCTACAATGCTGCTCCGAAAATTGGCGTGGGGCGTCCCGGGTGGGGCGGGGGGAGGCCTCGTCAGTAGCGGTCTGTTGTGCGAATAGTCCCAAGGCAGCACAACGTGCAGAGTTCTGGACGGCACCCAGGTGATGTCGCCTGGGTGCCGCACTGGTTTAGGGATCCTACAATGCAGCACAGAAAAACAGCGTGGGGCGTCCCGGGTGGTGCGGGGGGAGGCCTCGTCAGTAGCGGTCTGTGTCCAGTGTCACATGGCTGACACAACATGTACGACAGGCACCCAGGTGATGTCCAGTAAACTGCCGCACTGGTTTTGGTATCCTACAATGCTGCTCCGAAAATTGGCGTGCGGCGGCCCGGGGGGGGGGGGGGCGTGGGGGAGCCGGCGTGAACGGGCCTCCCCAGGTGGCGGCCATCTAGCTGAGTTGCGCTCGCTCTTGCGGCCACAGCGTCTCGCTCACCATGTTGTTGAGTTGCTCCCACTCTTGCAGTGCAGCGATAGGCGGCTGCCACATGGCTCTTAAAATGGCGGACAGCTCCTCGGTTTTAGGCCTGGTCCACTGAAATGGCCCTGGGACACTTTGGAACTCGGACGCTTGCCTGCTAGGGCTTGGGCTCCATTCTCGAAAAGCGTCCCCTCAGCCGTGAAGATTGTATAAAAGTCTTGGGGGGCCCCCGACTCCCGCAGGCTTCCGGTGGGGAGCGGCTGCCATGATTGCTCGCGGAATGACCACGACGGAGCCACGAGATGGTGGTGCTCTCATGCTGACGCCAGCTTCAGTCTGAATGATCCAGAAACAAGGTGGGGCTTTCATCGTTTGGGAAAAAAAAATGTTCTAAACCAATGAAAAGTGTTATTTTTAGGTCATATGACCAAGCCTTCCATCTTTAGGAAACCAAAAGTAAAATGAACCAATGAAAAGTTTTATAAACAAGTCACATGACCTGTTATGCGGCATAGGGCTACAAAAAGCGTAGAAAATCCGTTGGCACGTGAGGCGGCGTCAGTAGCGGACCGATGTGCGAATAGGCCGAAGGCAGCACAACGGGCCGAGATCCGGATGGTACCGAGGTGGTGTCCAGCAAATTGCCGCACTGGTGTGGCCATCCTACAATGCTGCGCCGAAAGACGGCGTGTCCAGCTGAGTTGCGGTCACTGTTGCGGTACAGTGACTCGAACGCGCCGAGATCCGGATGGCACCGAGGTGGTGTCCAGCAAATTGCCGCACTGGTGTGGCCATCCTACAATGCTGCGCCGAAAGACGGCGTGTCCAGCTGAATTGCGGTCACTGTTGCGGTACAGTGACTTGAACGCGCCGAGATCCGGATGGCGCCGAGGTGGTGTCCAGCAAATTGCCGTACTGGTGTGGCCATCCTACAATGCTGCGCCGAAAGACGGCGTGTTCAGCTGAGTTCCGGTCACTCTTCCGGCACAGTGACTCGAACGCGCCGAGATCCGGATGGCACCGAGGTGGTGTCCAGCAAGTGGCTGCACTGGTGTGGCCATCCTACAATGCTGCGCCGAAAGTCGGCGTGGGGTGCCCCGTTGGCTTATGAGGTGATGTCAGTAGTGGACTGATGTGTGAATAGGTCAGAACCAGCACAAGGCGCCAAGATCCGAATGGCAAGTCCTGGATGTTGAGTGCCTCAGTTGAGATTTCTGAGCAGTGCTTGTAGGACTGTCTGAAGCTTATTTGCACCTGCTGCAGCTTCACTATTGCCCTGGTGTGGCCAAAGGTGGCACATGACATAGGCGGCCGGCTCCCGAGGTCCGGCGGAACTTTTTTCCTTTTCCTTTCTGCTTCTTTTCCTACAATGCGTTTCATCTGAAGACACGACCAGGTCCCTGAATGTGTGCAGGGGGACGCTATTGATTGAATGAAAATGGCGGCTTGACACAAAGCTGACTCAAGCGTTACTGTTGGTGCTATACAGACAAAAATTGGTTTTCAGTTTGTACATTCTTCAGGTTTTTTTTTTCCATCCAAGTCTGATTGAGAGTTTGTAGAAAAATGGCTTCAGATTTTCCACATACTACTCTTCAACATTCTTCCTAAATGTAACAATGTGAAACTCACTAGGAGAACGGCTGTTTCTGTTTCTTTTCAAAATGCTGCCACCAATATTTTCTGAATGGAAGACACCATCTTGTAGCATAAAGGGCCGAAAGGGGTTCTGGTCTGGCCGATGGTTGGTGGAGACATTTTGACTATATCTTGGACCTGCCCGGCCTCGCCCAAAATGGCGCCGGTATAAATGGGACTCGTAACTCCTTGCCCGCAAATGTATATCTAGAAAATGTTATTGTAAGTGGCCCTGTCGTATTTTAATTACAAAATGTACGTCCACCGATTCCGCAACTGTTAGACACCTTTGTTCTTGCAACCTAATGGCCCGCTCGTTACGTTCTTCTACAGTGTAAATGTCTCCTCATCATATACGATTTCAGTTTGCTCCGTGGCCGGCCCACGTGGTTATAGGCCCGTATTTGTATACTGACATTTTCACAATAAAGGTTTTTAAAACAAAACACGGTAGTAGTATTTACATTTGTAAAGTTTTTACTTTTAGTGACTGTTTTCGAATCAGTAAAAGGCAAGTGAAATAAAGCAGTCCAATTACATGACGGATAAAAGGTATAATATGTAGGAACGCAGTAAAGATAAATGGTCAAGGGCAGTTGTGTTTTTCATGTCTGCAACATAAAGTGATCGATAAGAATCTGATAATCAGGCGTATCGGCGACTAAGACAGCAGGCCGAATCTCTTTTACTCAACGGCTCCGTCATGGAAGGAAGAAACGCCCTTTTTCTCGAAAAAGGAATATATTTTACTTGCAAGACAGTTGTAAATTTTCCGGGAAAGTACATTAGCCTGGAATATTATAACATATGTTTGAAAAAAAAATATTGTTCGAAAATAATAAAAAGCGTAATTTTTAGGTCATATGACCAAGCTTTTCATCATTAAATTAACAAAAGTAAAATGAACCAATGAAAAGTTTTATTAACAAGTCACATGACCTGTTATGCTTACGTTACGCGCTGCGCGCCGCGCCTCGGATCACTTCCGGGTGCGCTAACGCGGCGTGTCATAAAACGCATTACGCGACAACGTAGGTCAAGAATATAGTCTAAATGTCTCCACCAACCAGCGTTCAGAACACAACCCCTTTCAGCAGTCCAAAAAGTTCTGTTAAATGACAACAGAGGGGACAGGCAACAAGAACCATCAGTCAAAGAGGGGAGGGCAAGTTCTTCTCTTCCGGTTCATGTTGGGGCGCTACCGGAACTGATCGAATTGGTAGTCTATAGTGTTTCTGGATGTTTCAGACTAAAGCTGGCGTCAGCATGAGACCACTACCATCTCGTAGCTCCGTCGTGGCCATTCCACGAGCAATCATGGCAGCCGCTCCCCACCAGAAGCCTGCGGGAGTCGGAGGCCCCCAAGACTTTTGTAGAATCTTCACGGCTGAGGGGACGCTTTTCGAGAATGGGACCCAAGCCCTAGCAGACAAGCGTCCGAGTTCCAAGGTGTCCCAGGGCCATTTTAGTGGACCAGGCCCAAAACCGAAGAGCCGGCCGCCATTTTGAGAGTCCTGTGGCAGCCGCCTATCGCTGCACCGCAAGAGCGGGCGCATCTCAACTACATGGTGAGCGAGACGCTGTAGTCGCAAGAGCGGGCGGTAAACAGCTGAATGGCGGAAGAGGCACAGTGTAGCAAAAGCGGGCGGAATGGCAACTAAAACGATAAAGGGGCGCCCCACTACAGCTTGTCTTCAGGTCAAACGGATTGTGGGACAAGGTCCAGAATTGAAGAGTCATCAAAAGGCAAAAAGTTTCGCCGGACCCCGGGAGCCGGCCGCCTATGTCGGGGGCGATCTCAGGCTACACCAGTGCTATAAGACTTGGGGAGGGTGTCGGAGCCAAGCGTCTTCTCCGAGTCCATGGCCATCACACCGCCCCTCAGGGGCCTCCGTCAAGCTGTTTAGGAAGGTAACATATCACATTGTTTTCTAATGCAGTCAGGTCCACAAACGACACTCACTTACTTTGAGAATAGTGAAGCTGCAGTAGGTGGAAATAAGCTTCAGACAGTGTTACAAGCACTGCTCAGAACTCTTAACTATGGCACCCAACATCCAGAACTTATGCTATTTGAGAATGGTAGTGACATCGAAGCATCTCAGGGACCAAAACCATTAACGTACTTTCACGTATGAAAATCTTACTTGGGGAGGGGGCAGGAGCGAAGCGCCCCCTCCCAGTCAGCGCCACCACACCGTATGTTGAAAATCTGAAGCCATCGTTCTACAAAGTCAACCAAACTTGGATTGAAAAATCTAGAAAAATGTACAAACTGAAAACCAGTTTTGGTCTGCATAGCATCAGTAGCAACGCTTGAGTCAGCTTTGTGTCAAGCCGCCATTTTGATTCAACAAAGCACAGGCATTGAAAAAGGCTGAAATTCAGAACTCTAAACTATGGCACCCAACATCCAGGAGCTTGCCATCCGGATCTTGGAGCCTTGTGCTGTTTTCGTTCTATTCACACATCGGTCCACTACTGACATCATCTTATAAACCAACGTTATGTAAATAGTTTTTTAATAAAATGTTTTACCCTGTTTCTTTGCTGGTGTGTTGTCTACATTTTTAATATTTGCATAGGGTTTGTCGTTATTTTGTGCGGGATGGGTGATGGAGCCGAGCTGTCTTGCAGCCCTCATGGTGTGGAGCTCAGTTCATCTCACTATTTTCGTATTTCTCATGAAGGGTTGTTCCTAATATTTCTATTTTAGCGAGGTCAAAAAGAGATCCAATTAGTGGCCTACTGATTTTGCTCGATTACTTTTATTTTTTTACACGATTTTTCACTATCTGCAAAGACTAAACAGAGTATTGCGCCTTTGTGCTTGTTTGTAAATAGAGAATGATGCAAAGAGAACCAATTCTAAAACAGTAAATGCTTGGACAACAATCAATCAAATGGAGAGACAAGGAGGCACGACGGTTTACAACGGGGGTAAAGGCCTGCGTTAACTACCCTTCAGTATCTGCAAAGAGAGAGTACTACTAAGGCAAAAGAGGGGAGGGGGGGGGGGGGTGCAGCGTTCAAAGCACATCAGCGTGCATAAATACGAAAATGTTTTTATCTATCACGTACTTGACATTTTAAAGCTTTTCATATTTGCTATTAAAAAACCAATGAAATTCACAGAAAAAACCATAGGTTATAGTGGATATATAGTTAGGAATTTGCATTTACAAAACCTTGAAAATTCAATGAAAAAACCATAGGTTATAGGCCATATATAGTTAGGAATTCGCATTTACAAAACCTTATTTTACTCGCATAAAACCATTGAAATTCCATATATAGTTAGAAGCGCTAACTATATATCGCGCACCCGCAATCCACTGCTGATGATGTCACATATTACATCATTCATGACATGGTCAGTGACATCACTGATGACATCACTGATGACATCTCAAATGACATCACTGATGACAACTCAAATGACATCACTGATGACATCTCAAATGACATCACTGATGACATCACTGATGACAACTCAAATGACATTACTGATGACATCTCATTTGTCATCACTGATCACATCACTCATGTGATAATACAATGAACCTCTTCAGACTCTAATATAACCTTACATACACTCAGTATAAACAGACACTCACAGACTGTCACTCATCCATGGAGTTACTCACACACCTAGTCAGTCATGCAAAGAATCAATCACACCTCCATTTCCTCAACTATAAAGTTATACACATCTTACTTATTCAAACATATAATAACACATATTTATTCTCTTATATAATCCCTGATACAAGCTCACAGTGATCGATACAGCCACTCACACATTCACTGGCTCTTATGTTCAGTTATTTATATATCTCAACTCTCACATGTATTGTGTTTTACATACGTACTTACTTGCACATGTAGCAATGAGAAATCCATTCACTCACCAACACACCCATGCACAGTCAACCGCCCATATAGCTGTTTCCACATGCACTCTTGAACTCATACTCCTAGTGAATCAACTGCTTACACATCTATGCAAAGAGTCACGCACCTCCCAGCCACCCACACACACACTCAGCCTCCCATTCAAATACTTGGGCAACCAATCAATAACCCATATGGCCACTCTTATAGCTACTGATCAACACATGCAGCAGCTTACACAACAACAAACATACTGATGCACAAATTAAGACAGTTTAGTCACTAACCCATGCACTCAGTGAGACACATTTAATCACTCACTCATACAGTCAGTCATGCACCTACTAAATTCTTCATCCAGACACTTATACATCCACTCATTCTTCAATATGTGAAACATATTTAAACTTTACAGACACATACAATCACTGGATGTTGTGATCAGTGATGTCATCAGTGATGTCATTTGAGATGTCATCAGTGATGTCATCAGTGATGTCACTGACCATGTCATGAATGATGTAATATGTGACATCATCAGCAGTGGATTGCGGGTGCGCGATATATAGTTAGCGCTTCTAACTATATATGGAATTTCAATGGTTTTATGCGAGTAAAATAAGGTTTTGTAAATGCGAATTCCTAACTATATATGGCCTATAACCTATGGTTTTTTCATTGAATATATATATATATATATATATATATATATATATATTGGTAGCCTGCTAGACCTCCTTTATGCATTTTGATTTCAATTTACGTTGGTTTTTGAGTCGATTTAACTTGCGATTTGTACCTCTTGTGAAAGTCCCATTTCTATGTTTCTTCTTCACTTGAAGCCTTTATCAATGTTTGAAACTGACACACATCCTAACGTGATCAAGGCTGTCCGCAGCCGAAACATGTTGTTAGGTGAATAAACACCCTTGGAGTTGCAGTTGGAGTCGCGTTGTTTGTGGTCTGAGAGCACCGTCATTTTGGAACTTTGGAATATATATATATATATATATGTATGTATATATATATATATATATATATATATATATATATATATATATATATATATATATATATATATATATATATATATATATATATATATATATATATATATATATATATATATATATATATATATATATATATGTATATAGTTAGGATTTTTTTGAATAGGGATTTCTGAAAATTCCATGTTGAATAACTTTAGCGTTGAAGGACGGAATTGGTTGAAATTTTCAGGAAAATGGCACATTTTGTTTCTGAGCGTCCCCTGAAAGTTTGGGGGGGTTTCGTGAAGTGGGGGCCGAGTAAAAAGGGGGGTCCCAAAACGTGTTTTCCTTATGTTAATTTCCATAGGGCGGTTGGACTCACTTTTAGCTCGAACGGCTGAATGGATTTTTATGAAACTTGGCAAAATTGTAGGGACTGGTAGCCCGATGTGCCTTTGCTAGGTCTCAAGATATGTGCTCCAGTGGATTTTGAGAAATTAACGTTCAAAAAAAAATATATATCTGTGACAGCGTCCCGGTTAGTGCCCCGGTTCGCGTACCAGACGTGTAACGGAACTTCGCGAGGAGAAGCGGATTGGCTCCCTGGTGACTGTGAACATTCTAAACAGTTCGGAGCGGCCGCCATCTTGTCTCTCGATAGGATCGAGAGACAAGAGGTGGAAATAAACGAAGGGGGAAATGAATGAAAGGGTGCAAGGTAGACCCCTCTAGACCCCCTAGCATTGATGTGGGGGCTATTTAAGGGCCCCGCGGGCAAAAAAATAAAAAAAATAAAGTTTTCGATTTTTCGCGGTGGAAGCGCTACCCGGTACGCGAACCGGGTAGCTTACCGGTAGCGTAACGGGAGTCCGAGATCTTGCGTTAAGGTCTAATTTGGACACAAGATGGATGATAAACAATGCTGGGTTTGTGTAAAAGGGGGCAAGGGAGACATATCCTGACCCCCTAGGTTTTGTGAGGGTGGATGAAGAGGCCCATATATATCCCAAAAAGAAAAAAAAATCACATTTTCGCGCGGTTAGCGCCCGGTGCGCGAACCGGGCAGCGTTCCGGAAAGCGTAAATCGTGAAAATTAGTAAAAAAAAGTTACATTTAAAATTTATTTAGAGTAATCATAGTTAGGGTAGCTCTGAAAAGAGCTTTTGGGTCTGTGGGAGATTTAGGTACTTATAAGTATGTACCAATACACAGTCTTAAATTCTGGATGAAAACTCTGTTCCCCTCATCTGTGAAGTGCACACCATCTCCTCTGTAGATATCTTGCATGTAGTAACGCAAGTTATTGTTGTAGATGGAGCCCATTCCATGGTCTCTCATGTAAGCTGAAACAGACTTATTTACATGCTTCCTCGCCTTCTCAATTTGTGGACAAAATTGATTGGACCACCTCCATTTCTGTCTTTGGCATATATTGGAATATACCAAGGCAGTTTGAGGAAAAAGTGCCATCAATTGCTCAAAGGTGTCCTTTAAAAGCATTTCCAGACCTACCCCAGTCAAAGTGCCCAAATCATTTCTCCACAGTGCACTATTATGAGGTCAGGGTTTGGCAAATGCAAGAAGGTTTTCACCAATGGTATCAATTGGTGACATTTCAATCCTCTCTGGCCAATCCACTTGATTTCCACATTTTGTAAATTGAGGTTGTGTACATTTCTGTTATTAGCATACCTGTGAGCCCAGTGGATGTAGCTATGTCCAAGAATCCAGACAGAAAACATGGTGAGAGGAGGTTCTGCTGCAGTCAGATGAAGTGTGGGAATGAAATGGTAGTTAGAACTGTAGGAGTTTGTAATGAAAAAAACTGTGCAGTTTCAGTGTTAAGGATTCAGTAGCAGTGATTGGTGGATTTTGATTGCTGAAAACAGAAAGTTAGGGTGCATGGATGTGTTCTTTGAAAGATGTAATTCGAATGGTTAAGAAAAAATCATTTTAAGAAACATTGCACTGGATAAGCAGGTGTACTGAGAGTTCAGAGTTCATTTGAAACATTGTTGTGTGAACTTGTAAACATGAGATTTCTTTCAGGAGGTAGTTGCTATGGAAAAAAGGCAGAAAGGGCAGAGGGGGGAAGGGTGTTGATTTGAAAAAAGTGAGGGAAGAGTTTTGATTGGGTGACATGAGAGATATGTGGGATGAATAACAGCATTTCTGTGCCATTGTTGGTTGCAGCCTCTGGAGTGCATACCCTTTGCTCTGCTAAAGAAAAAGTGGTGTGTGTCTGAGACTGTTTTGAAATTCAAAAAGCATTTGCTAAGGTGAGAAAAGATTCATTTAATTTAGATAGAGACTAGTATGCTTTAGGGAGAAAATTAGGAAGAAAGTTGTGTATTTAAAATGTTGCTTTGTGTCAAATGTTTTACAAAAAGATTTTGTTTCTTTGAGAAATTGTAATTGGAGATAATGTGAAGTATTAGTACTGACAGGGTGTGCTTGTACATAGGAGCTGTGCTGTGTTTTCAAATTATGACTTGAAAATAGTTTTTATGGAAAAGCAATGCTTTTTAAATTTAAGAGAAGGAAAAAATGGTGTCTGCTTCTTTAAACAAATATTTCACTTGTCCCATGATTCAGGGAGAATAATTTGTTTACTTGATGTGTATAAAAACGTTTTTTGAAGTCATTTAGGTTTCTTGATATGTACTGCTAGAGTTTCATAGCCTGTTTAGGGTGGAGCTCCATTCAGCTCCATGAAGCCATTTGCACAGCGTCATGCCGCCCTTGGCGTGCATGTTTATTTCGAAGGTAGTTTAACCATTTATCAGTGGTAATCCTAAAATTGCTTCCAATTTTTTCACTTATGTTAATCATGTTCATTTTCATCTTCCTTTGTCCAAATCCACCAACACGATTAATGTGCCAATTTTCAGCTTTCTATTATTCTAACTGTGCCGATCCTGGCCTCTTGTAAGAATAAGAATGATGCAGTGTTCATCACAGGCAGTATTTTATTAAACATAAAACCCAATGCATTTCGGGCCCTTACAGGGCCCTTCTTCGGGGGTCACTACAATTTTAAAAAAACACCATTAGCAACAATGTTTTACAAGTATATGTAAAGTTTCAACAAAATTACATAAATGATGCGCTTTTCCTAAATCATTGATAATTGGCATATTGCATCTAACTCCGCATATCCTCCCTTTCAGTATACCAAAAGTACACCCATCCTCGGATTGTCACTGTCACCCTCCGTGGTTCTCCATTTCTACATGACTTGTCACGCTTCCCAAGTGGTCCCAAACAATTCTTTAGCCTTAGTTGTGCCCATCCCCCAACCTTCCTACTTGCTATAAAACATCCTTCTCTAGACACGTGCTGACTGCCAAAATTACCGCTGATGTGAAGGTTTTAACAAACTTATGAAACAGGCATATTCTTTATCATTTTTAAATGCTCTCTTGGTGTTAAAACGACAAAAAGTCACTTATTTCCTACTCCTAATTATAAAGTTAAACAACTTGTCTTACACCCAACGCTGTTTCGTACCTGCTGTGATCAAGCTTTTAAAAGCAGCAGTCCGCGCGTTACTTCCTCGAGCTGTAATCCATTACTAACTGCCAGCTTCTTCTTAAGTCCCACCTCCCGAGGTTGAAACTTTACATATACTTGTAAAACATTGTTGCTAATGGTGTTTTTTTTAAATTGTAGTGACCCCCGAAATGCATTGGGTTTTATGTTTCATAAAATACTGCCTGCGATGAACACTGCATCATTCTTATTCTTACAAGAGGCCAGGATCGGCACAGTTAGAATAATAGAAAGCTGAAAATTGGCACATTAATCGTGTTGGTGGATTTGGACAAAGGAAGATGAAAATGAACATGATTAACATAAGTGAAAAAATTGGAAGCAATATTAGGATTACCACTGATAAATGGTTAAACTACCTTCGAAATAAACATGCACGCCAAGGGCGGCATGACGCTGTGCAAATGGCTTCAGGGAGCTGAATGGAGCTCCACCCTAAACAGGTTTATCTTTCTAAATGGCAAAGGGGCTGGCCAGAATAACCATTCTGCACGCGAACTTAACAAAGGCTGTAATCACTTGAAGAACAAAAAATAAAAAGATTGGTGTGCATCCCTTCACTTATTTGAGTTTCATAGCCAGCATGGGGCATATTTACAAGGCCTTTGAGCCACTTTCAAGTTATTTTCCCCATGTTAAAAGTGATGCAAAAGTGGTGCAAGGGCCTTGTAAATACGCCCTCATGTGTGTTAGGGCATTTTAAGTCACTTCCCCATGAATGGGGGAGAATAATTTGCTTACTTGATGTGTTTAAAAACGTTTCTTGAAGTCATTTAGGTTTCTTGATATGTACTGCTACAGTTTCATAGTCAGCATGGGGCATATTTATAAGGACTTTGAGCCTTTGAAATTCAAAAAGCATTTGCTAAGGAGAGAAAAGATTCATTTAATTTAGATAGAGACTAGTATGCCTTGTAAATACCCCCTCATGTGTGTTAGGGCATTTTAAGTCACTTCCCCATGAATGGGGGAGAATAATTTGCTTACTTGATGTGTTTAAAAACGATTCTTGAAGTCATTTAGGTTTCTTGATATGTACTGCTAGAGTTTCATAGTCAGCATGGGGCATATTTATAAGGACTTTGAGCCACTTTCACGTTATTTTCCCCATGTTAAAAGTGACGCAAAAGTGGTGCAAGGGCCTTGTAAATACGCCCTCATGTGTGTTAGGGCATTTTAAGTCACTTCTCCATGAATCTGGGAGAATAATTTGCTTACTTGATGTGTTTAAAAACCTTTCTTGAAGTCATTTAGGTTTTTTGATATGTACTGCTAGAGTTTCATAGCCAACATGGGGCATATTTACAAGACCTTTGAGCCACTTTCACGTTATTTCTCTATGTTAAAAGTGACGCAAAAGTGGTGCAAGGGCTTTGTAAATACGCCCCCATGTGTGTTAGGGCATTTTAAGTCACTTGCCCCATGAATCAGGGAGAATAATGTGCCTACTTGATGTGTTTAAAAACGTTTCTTAAAGTCATTCAGGTTTCTTGATACGTACTGCTACAGTTTCATAGCCAGCATGGGGCATATTTAGAAGGACTTTGAGCCACTTTCACGTTATTTTCCCCATGTTAAAAGTGACGCAAAAGTGGTGCAAGGGCCTTGTAAATAAGCCCTCATGTGTGTTAGGGCATTTTAAGTCACTTTTCCATGAATCTGGGAGAATAATTTGCTTACTTGATGTGTGTGTCTGAGATTGTTTTGAAATTCAAAAAGCATTTGCTAAGGAGAGAAAAGATTCATTTAATTTAGATAGAGACTAGTATGCCTTGTAAATACGCCCTCATGTGTGTTAGGGCATTTTAAGTCACTTCCCCATGAATGGGGGAGAATAATTTGCTTACTTGATGTGTTTAAAAACGATTTTTGAAGTCATTTAGGTTTCTTGATATGTATTGCTAGAGTTTCATAGTCAGCATAGGGCATATTTATAAGGACTTTGAGCCACTTTCACGTTATTTTCCCCATGTTAAAAGTGACGCAAAAGTGGTGCAAGGGCCTTGTAAATACGCCCTCATGTGTGTTAGGGCATTTTAAGTCACTTCTCCATGAATCTGGGAGAATAATTTGCTTACTTGATGTGTTTAAAAATGTTTCTTGAAGTCATTTAGGTTTTTTGATATGTACTGCTAGAGTTTCATAGCCAGCATGGGGCATATGTACAAGGCCTTTGAGCCACTTTCACGTTATTTTCTCTATGTTAAAAGTGACGCAAAAGTGGTGCAAGGGCTTTGTAAATACGCCCCCATGTGTGTTAGGGCATTTTAAGTCATTTGCCAGATGAATCAGGGAGAATAATTTGCTTACTTGATGTGTTTAAAAACGTTTCTTAAAGTCATTTAGGTTTCTTGATATGTACTGCTAGAGTTTCATAGCCAGCATGGGGCATATTTAGAAGGACTTTGAGCCACTTTCACGTTATTTTCCCCATGTTAAAAGTGACGCAAAAGTGGTGCTAGGGCCTTGTAAATACGCCCTCATGTGTGTTAGGCCAGTTTAAGTCACTTCCCCCATGAATCTGGGAGAATAATTTGCTTACTTGATGTGTTTTAAAAATGTGTTTTTGACTTAAAATGGCTCAAAGGCTTTGTAAATATGCCCCATACTGGCTATGAAACTCTAGCAGTACATATTCTGTCTATGCTGCTAAATTACCATAGGTAGAATTGACATCTAGTGTGTTAATTGTTTGCTTACTGTTATTGGTTTACTGTTTGGTAATAGTATTTAATAACATTTTTCTTTTTAAATTTACCACAGATTCAACTCAAGATCTTTTGAAAAATTCAAACATGCCCTCAAGGCAAAGGAGAAGAAAAGAAGCAAAGCGACTTATACCCCACCTTGGAAAACCATTGCAGCAGTCCTCTACAATAAAAACTTGTCAAGTCACCAAAAAAACTCAGGGTAAGACAACAAAATCTTTTTTAAGAAACATTTGCAGACAAAAAAGTATCACTACAGAACATGTTTTACTTCATAAAGAGAGAGCCAATTTAAACGGGAAGGAAAGGCCCCTCAAAAATGTTACTGCTAGAGCAGGAGATAAGTCTGTGCATGGTAGTAGAAGGAGAAATCTGTTTAGAGACATTCGTAGACGAATGTTCCGCAACAGGATAATTGGCAATTTCTTAAAAAATATTAAGAAAGGTCAACAGAAAGTGGCTTCTTATAAGAGAAAGAAAAATGTAGAGAAAATTATTGATCAGGCTTTTGAAATTAAGCGAAAGTTATTTATTTTGATATTCAATAGAATTAGGAAACTAAACAAGGTAATTTATGATTTCAAATCAAATAGTAGATGGAAGAGAACAGTGAATCGTAGTAATTTTTGTGAAGTTTTTTCAGGAGAATGGATGCATAGTTCAAGTTGTGAGGCATTTTTTAATGAGGAGAGTTATTTCCAGGACAATGATTTGGTGCATGCAGTTGACACCAGTGGTCGAGCTTATGAGGTGAAAGACGGTTGTCCGGTTGAAAAAGAAAAACTTGTGTCAACAGAGGCAGAAGAGGTGTTAGGTAATGAAGTTTTAGGAAGACGTCCTAAGGGACCAGTGTACACCTGGAAGTGTAGTAGTATTTGCAGTGTGCGACAGGATTCCATTAATTTGCTTTGTGATTTTATACGGACATTTAATAGGAAAAGTTTAAAACAGAAAATGAAGTTGTTGCAAGAATTAGATCCTTGCAGAGTGAGAGGAGTGACAGGTTTGCATGGTCATTCACTGGCTTGTCTTTCCAGGAGAGTATGTCAGAGTGTTTTTCATCATTTCAGGATGCTAGCAGTGCATCATAATAAAGTGAGGAAATTAGTTAGAATGTTGTATTATGCTAAGAGTCCAGCAATTATGCTTAAACAATTAAGCACTGCTCTTTTGCATGGTTCTGAAGTAGATGTGAAGAATATTTGTGAAGAAATTGAGTTTTGTTACTTTGCTAGTAAAGAGAACAATGTTGAAATTGACCCAGTAGAAGAAGGTAATGTGGAAGATAGTGTACAGATTTTCAGTACAGATAAGTTTCACAAGGAAAATTCCACGTTTATGGTGAAATCAAGTGAGAGGCCTAATTTCACTTGTGTGTGTTGTCGACGGACTTATTATAAGAATCAGACTAAGTTAGTGGATTTATATTCAAAAAGTGAAATGGTAAACAATAGTGAATGGAAGGATTTTGCAACATACTTGATGGTAGAAAATCGTTTTGATTTGGGATCAGATCAACGTATGTGTACTTATTGTTTTAACAAATTAAATCAAAACCGGATGCCTGCTAGAGCGGTTCATAATAATCTGGAATTGGTTGACATTCCTTCTGAACTGAAGGATTTAAATACTTATGAATCTATTTTGATTCAAAGTATTCATCCTTTTCAGGCTATTGTTCGAATGGAGCCTAAGACAGGGAAATTGCCTCCTTCAGATTTACAGAGAGGATTAAAGGGAAGAGTTGTTTATTTGCCTCTGGATTTGAAGAAAAATATTGATACAATTGGTGTAGACAAAGTGGAAGAGGAACCTCTGGTTATCCTAGTTAATGGGGTTCCGACAAAGAGTAAGAAAATCTGGCAAGATTTAGTGGATGTTAGGAAAGTCAAAAAAGCAACGTTGTATTTGATGAAAAACAATGAGTACTACAAGAATGTATGTGTTGCAGAAGATGAACTAAGTGAAGAAGAGGACAGCAATTTGTGTACTGGACAAATAGAGAAAGTAGATGCCTCTAAAAATGAAGAAATATATGAACATTATAGTGTTCATCCTTTGCATTCCAAAGAAGTCATGGGGAATGCTATTGAGTTGTTTCAAATGAAACAAGCCAAAGGGAGTCCCATTAGTGTTTGGGAGGAAAGTTTGGAAGCTCGGTGTTTCCCACAGTTATTTCCAACAGGTCGAGGAGGAAGATATGATGAGCGACCTGATCAAATTCCTGCTTCTGAATACCGGACTTTACGATTGTATGCAGAAGATCCTAGGTTTCGTCAATGCATTCCCTATTTGTTTCATCTACTGTATGAAAGTGATCTGTCTGGACTGTCTTATGCAGTGAACCACATCCTGAAAAGTGGTGTACAGCTGCAAAATATCTCGGCAAGGGAGTTTATGGATAAAGTCAATGTGCAAGACAGTATTTTGGATTCTCACCTGATTAATCTCAAGGCATGTCAGCGTGGTACGGAAAACATTCCCAAGGAGCCCGACTATCACAATGATCCCCAAGATTCATAAGAACCTGATGGATCCTCCTTGTAGACCCATCGTCTCAACCAAAGGCTCCCTCCACGAACCGGTAGGGAAATTTATCGACCGATACCTTCAACCGATAGTGAAAAACATGAGCAGCTACATCCAAGACACCACAGACTTCTTAAAGAAACTGGCACAAATAAAATGGGCCCTGGCCAACATTTTATTCTTTGTACTGCGGATGTACGATCACTATACACATCCATCCCCCATGATGGGGGGATAGAAGCAATGGAGAAGGCCATTCTAGAGAGCAACATAGAGAAAGAGATGCAAACATTTCTAATGGAACTAATAATCTACACGCTGTATCACAGCTACTTCCGACAAGAGGACACCTGGTACCTGCAACGGTCCGGGACTTCGATGGGCAATTGTGCCGCACCGACCTATGCGAACGTGTATATGAAACTCTTTGAAGAGGAAAACATCTTCAACAACCCCAACTGGAACAATCATCTTGAAATGTACGCTAGATACATAGATGACATTTTTATTATCTGGAAAAGCACTGAGGAATCCCTAACACAAGCATTAACATCCCTCAATTCAATGAATGACAGAATACAATTTACGTGGGAGACCAACCAAAAAACAATCACCTTTTTGGATGTAAGAATCACAATAACAGAAACTGGCTTCGACACGGATTTATTCCGTAAACCTACAGACAGAAATAACACACTGTTATACACCAGTTTCCACCAAGGATCCCTCAAGCGACACTTGCCAACATCCCAGATGTTACGAGTTAAAAGGATCATCTCTAACCCCCCGGTAGCTAAGTTGCGACTGAACGAGATGGGCAAAAGATTCCAGGACAGAGGTTACCCAGATAAAATCATACAAGAAGCCATACAAAAAGCCCGGAATACCCCAAGAGAAAACCTATTAGTCCGAACCACCAAAAAGCAGGAAGACAGGATGGTCGTTGTATCAAGGTTTTCCACACACAGCACAGCTTATAAAAAGACCATCTTAAGACACTGGCCAATTCTAGCAGCAGAACAAGACTTTGGTGACACATTTAAGAATCCCCCCATCTTCGCCTACACCTGCAGTGCAAACATAAAAGAAATCCTCAACAACGACACAATTATTAAACATCAATACAAAGGTACCCAACCATGCATGAATTGCGGCAATTGTAATTGCATAATCAGAGGTCCTTCCATAAACCATCCAATGAAAGGAAACAAAATTAAACTGAAGGTCAACGCCACATGTGACACACAGAATGTCATTTATCTAATCAAATGCCCATGTGGCAGCACATACGTTGGAAAAACCGAGAGAAAAATAAAGACTTGTATCAATGAGCACAAGTCAAACATAAGAAATAACAGCACAAGATCCAATGTAGCAGTACATTTCACAGAGTCTAGACACAACGTGTCACAACTCAAGTTCCTGATACTTGAAGTGATTGAAAAACGAGAGGGTAAAGACAATCACAAAGAACTTCTCAAACGAGAGATGGCATGGATTTATAGATTACAATCAATGAAACCGACAGGACTGAATGATCGTTTAGAATATTCATGTTACCTATAGAACACACCTTGGTGTCTGATGCCATTTACTGACTGGCCTGCAGTACGATTGGTTACGCACGTGATGATATAATCACCATACCTCGCTTATATTTTTGCCATCACTATCGTTTGTCCACACCTTCTAATTGTACTTATGTTATTCAAATGTCATTTAAGTGTTTCACATTGTTCCACACGTTAGGCCCGTTTAGTTTTCCCAACCCGTTTGCCTAACACACTCCCGTTTGTTATTTACCCACTTAAGATGGCCGCCACCCGTAGTCCACCTTCTATTTCTACACATCCCCGAACTAACCCACACTCACTTCCCGGTCCGCGAGGAGCAGGGACGCCGAAATAGATCATCCGCATGAAACGGAGCACACCGACACCCTGTAAGTACCGCGCTAAAACCCGAACTGAGAGGTGCCTTACGCACACATTTGACCGACGAGAATCGACAAATTACTAAAACGAACCCGTACCTTCCTTTCACAGGAACCTTCCTTTCACAGGAGCCGCATGGTTAACGGTCAAACGTGAGTTCTCAGGTCCCCAGTCTAGCACAGACCAATGTTTTGTTAAAAACCTATTGACCACACGCTATTTGCATGCCACACCGACCATAAACGAGCACGCCAACCTGGCATTTTACACGCATGAATTTCTTCACCCCGACTTCTTCACCTTGTTATTTTTATTAGAAACACTTATCAACCCGGACCAGTATAACTCGGCAAATTTCTCCACACCACGTACCCACCCCGCATGCTACGACTGTTAGCTTATCTGAGTATATTTTCACACAGCGCTATGTCTCATTTATTTTCAGAAGCTCCCAGATGAAGGGTATAAAACCCGAAATGCATTGGAGCTATTTCGAAAGCATTTAACCCACGTGAAAATCTTCTGTCATGAAAACAATGACAAAAAATGATGATTAAAAACATGTCAACAATCTAATGTCTTGGAGGCTTATTTAAGCACCCACGGTGTGCACAGAAGACAGGGATGTTCCCAAGTTACATGGGAACACAATAACCGATTGCATCTACCAAACGCACGTAGGACAGACGTGCCACCTGCATGTAGCACCCAATCCTCAACAAAACATACAAAATCTCTTAGAAACTCCTAACAAAAAACAGCTGTGCCCTCCCAACCAACCTAAAAGTATTTTCTCTAGAAACATTAAAAGAACAGATTGTGGTCAATTCGGATCAAAGATTTTGCTGTTTGTTAAATTCTGTGTTAGAGAAATGTAGCACTGATAGAAGAAAAATAGAAAGTGTGTCTGAAATTCGAAATCTCTTAGACAAATGTTCAGGTCAAACGCAATTCTCTCAAAATATTCAGCAGGATTGTCAGGAGTTTTTAATGTATATGCTTGATGTTTTGCAAGATGAAGGTGTAGATGTAGATTATCTGTTTGGCCTTTCTTATCAATGGCAGCATGACTGCGAGAACTGTAGGCTATCAAGTACTACTAGTGTAGACTCAGAAAGATTTATATATTTAACTTTGCCTGACAGTAAATCAGTATCCTTTAATAAGCTAGTAAAAGCAGCCGATCAAAATATGGAGTCTAGCCAATGTAAGTCTGCAATGCTGTCCACATTATTTATACGAAGTTATGGCCAGTATGTCATTTTAATGTTCCAACGATGTAGGTCTGATGGAACTAAATTGACAACTTTAATTAAAAATGTTGTGGCTTCGCAGTTGTCAATATCAGGAAGGACTTTTGTAACTGCAGCAATTATATATCATGACGGTCCTTCAACAACTTCAGGACATTACACAGCCTGTTTAAAATCTGGAAACGGCTGGTCATTCTGCAATGATTCTGTTTTAACTTTCAAAAAACGTTTACCTTTCGACTTAAAAAATTCTTACCTAGTGTTTTTACAACCAAAATTTTAGGGAAGGAAACTTGCCTACGAAGATTGGAGCAGTTGATAAATTTTAGTCTGCTGTTTTAAATTGCTTTGTGAATTAGAGTGAACATAATAAATAAAAATGTAAAGTAGTCATAAAGATGCATAACTGGTCTATAATGATTCAAAGAGTTGATATGATTTACTCTGTTGTTTAAAATTGCTTTGTTAGTAACTGAGATCAAGAGAATGAAAAAATTGGAAAAGTCATAGAGGTAGTGTAAGTGTGCCTCATAGTAAGTGGTATCAATGTTATAGGAAATGTGAAACATGAGTAAACTAGAAGGGGAGATATTATTAGTACAAGATTGTGAAAGTGATTTTAGACGTTTTCTTTCTGAAAGTCGGGGAAAAAGAAAATGACGGGATTTGCTTTGAGGAATTCGAAGAGATTAAATTGGCTCTTACACGATTTGGCCTTGAGGAGAAGTGTGGTAGAGAGCAAAAAGTCATTTATTGTTTCTAACATATTACTCAGAAAGAAAGAGCTTTTCTTTCAGAAAGTGGCGGGCACGGATTTTTTAGAGCACAACAGAGTATAAGCTGTTCATCGCATATCATTCGACGTCATGGAAAGTAAGTGTACTTTTGATGAGTTCTGATTTCTGATTTGTTATATTATATGGGTTTTTTATATGATGAATACCTTCAACTCACTGTTTTTAGTGAAATTTGATATATTCTGAGAACAGCAAAAATAAACCATTTAACATGTATAATTAATTCTATATTTTGTATTGTGATTTTAAATTTGTACTCATCTTGTCTCATGCTCATATGGCTGAGATACCCGCCACCCCCTCTCAACACAATCCCCAAGGATGGGAAACCGGAAACAGTTCTGAAGTCTTTGGAAGACGGGAGGGAGTAACCCCCCCGGCCGTATTTATTAAAATATGAAACAAAATTAAAACATTAAATAAACAGTTTCATGTTATGTACAATTTCATTACCACATTGCGATGTTTGGCTAACCTTAACAGATTCTCTAATACAAAGGTTCTCCTAGCCGAACTAACATCCTGCAAAACATTTACTTGAAATTTTGAAATTGTACATCCTAACGTTTAAGGGCCAACGGCAAGGTCGTAACCGGTGTCAAGATCCCTAACCCAGAAATATCGCCCTCACTTGTGAGGGGCGGCCCAGAGGCGTACCTCAAGTGCAATTACCAATTTCCCTTGACTTGACGGGGGCCCCAATAAAACTCGACGCCACTTAGAGGTCGTACGAGGACTCGTGTGAGGTATCTAGAAGGTAGCGTAGACCCCCCCCAAACCCCACACAACTTACCATATCTGCCGTCGCAGACGTCCTGGCCCCGGGAAATTCCCCAGGAGGGGGCTGTAACCCCTCCTACCCAGGAAGGGGCCTTGACCGCCTTTCCTCTTCTTTCGGCGACCCATCCTTAGAAGGGACCGCCTCCCCGTTGAGGGGCCAATGGCCACCTCCCCCGAGCGCTCCCATCCGTGCTGGGTGACGCCCACTCATAGGGATCTTCCAATTAGTGCTCACCGATCATGACCTTACCGCCCGACCAAAATAAATACGACAATGCTAACTAAATGACTAAACTAAAAATACAGTAGCAACTATACTTTTATTAAAAGCATGCTTACCAATGAACACTAAAGCAGAATTTCTTTATTTGCAAAACGTAACACAAATCGACATTCTTTATTACATACTCACAATCATCACGATAATACCACAACCTGTAAACGAAAATCAGAGTTATCCATCAACTTTATTCAAAACCACTTGCTGTCATCAGGGGCTGGTGGGTGGGTCAAAATTGGCTCTTCGTTCCGTCTCGAGCTCACGTGCAGCGAGGAGGTGCAGCTTCAGAGCACAGGAACAAGAGGATGCCTTCGGATCTTGCTTCTCCTTTTATCCGTCTTCAGGGCGGGCGTAAACCCGCCCCTGCCTGCCCCTAGGGCGTGGCCAGCCGCGTCAGTGTCTAGGCCAACCCACTCTAGGGCGGGAAAAGGCGCGCCCCGGCTACGCCGCTTCGGGCATACCAGCCGAGACTCGCCTCCCGCCCAAGATGGCTTCCCGGGGGGATCGTGGTACTCCGCCATACGTTCGGGGGGACCGAGTGGTCGCCCCTTTCCATATGGCTGAGATACCCGCCACCCCCTCTCAACACAATCCCCAAGGATGGGAAACCGGAAACAGTTCTGAAGTCTTTGGAAGACGGGAGGGAGTAACCCCCCCGGCCGTATTTATTAAAATATGAAACAAAATTAAAACATTAAATAAACAGTTTCATATTATGTACAATTTCATTACCACATTGCGATGTTTGGCTAACCTTAACAGATTCTCTAATACAAAGGTTCTCCTAGCCGAACTAACATCCTGCAAAACATTTACTTGAAATTTTGAAATTGTACATCCTAACGTTTAAGGGCCAACGGCAAGGTCGTAACCGGTGTCAAGATCCCTAACCCAGAAATATCGCCCTCACTTGTGAGGGGCGGCCCAGAGGCGTACCTCAAGTGCAATTACCAATTTCCCTTGACTTGACGGGGGCCCCAATAAAACTCGACGCCACTTAGAGGTCGTACGAGGACTCGTGTGAGGTATCTAGAAGGTAGCGTAGACCCCCCCCAAACCCCACACAACTTACCATATCTGCCGTCGCAGACGTCCTGGCCCCGGGAAATTCCCCAGGAGGGGGCTGTAACCCCTCCTACCCAGGAAGGGGCCTTGACCGCCTTTCCTCTTCTTTCGGCGACCCATCCTTAGAAGGGACCGCCTCCCCGTTGAGGGGCCAATGGCCACCTCCCCCGAGCGCTCCCATCCGTGCTGGGTGACGCCCACTCATAGGGATCTTCCAATTAGTGCTCACCGATCATGACCTTACCGCCACAGGCCGGATAGTTGACCGGCTATCCGGACCCCCCACAACACTCCTACGTAAAGGTCATGGTGTAACGTTTTTAGCCATGCTAAGAAGTCTCCTATGAGTAACTCATTCCCCACCCGAGACAAATGCACTCCATCCCCCAAATACATACCGTCATCATTAATACACCCATGTGAAATAGCATGCAGTGTCTTGGAACGGAACAACCTACTCACTTTGTTATTAAGCTTCCTAACAGAATGATTTAAAGCAGGAACCGAAATAGCCCCCCGCCACACTTTTCGTGGGATCATATGGGACCACGCAATTGTGCACCCTGGAACTCTCCTCGCTAACCAACTTACAGTGGAAAGCATCGCCTCAAGAAGAAGTCGTCTACCAGTGGTGACCAAATCATTACCCCCAAGATGTACTATCACTACAGACGGCGGTGACCTCGTCCGCCCTAGCAAACCCTCAAAAAATGATTGAAACTGGTCAATACAGAGACCGCCTCTTCCGTAGAAGGACACACTGTACCCGTATTCCCCAGCTACGTGAATCATATCACCTGCCTTGAATACGTCTGCGGCACGTCTCACGTATGAGTGGCCCACAACCCACACCTCCTTTTTCACAGCCGGTGATGTCTGACCGCTGGCCCGGTGTAGGGTCGACTGCAAAGTCCGCCCCGCCTCGTAGGCTTGCGCAACTGAAAACCAAACAAAAACAAGAAGCGTGAGTACATTGCTACAGCTTCACAACATGTGCAACCGCACATACCTTTTATAACAATTGGAGGACCAACGCCCCACCCGTTTAACTTGTTCAACATCCAGACCCCTGGCTGTAGCTTCTGTAGCAGCCCCTATCCGAAAGGAATGGGTCCCAAACTCGCCCGGGTTCAAGCCCGCAGCGGCAATCGACATCGCAAGCACCCGCTGAAACTGAAACTTTGTCAGTGGGGTGGCGTCAGCGTGTCTCAACAAGGTCCCCCCCATGATGCCACCCTTCGTGCTAAATAATCTTCTAGACACCTTACCGGGCACATGGAGGACCCGGGAATCCTGCGTATGATTACGCAGTCACCCATCCCACTTTGATCGGTCTTGGACCTGACAAATGAGACCGTCATCGTCTCCCCTCTGATCTGGACGTGCTCCTGGCACAATCCTCCTGTCACATCCTGCTTGTTCCTCGCCACTAATTCGCTTACCCGCATAGCCCCATGGAATGCCAGCGTAAAAGCGGCTCGGAATAACACTGTCTCAAACTGAGATGAACACGTAGCAGGGAGTCTGGATAATAACTGGGCCAGCCTATCCAAACCTATCGGGCGCCTCTCATCTACTCTGCGACCCTCAAGGCGTTGCCACCCCCGTAGCGCTTTCTGTACAACGAAAGACGCTGTCGGGTCATGGATCCCGTGAGCCCTAGCAACAAAGGAAATGGCAGCCCGATGCCTCTGAGCCGTGGCCACCGATTTCCCGACCCGATGTAAGGACATCAGAAAATCCACCACCCACTCTTCCTGGCCCCAAAGCTCCTCCCTATCAGTCCCCAAAAAGGCCAAATAGGACCGGAACGCCCCTTCATATGCCTTCCTCGTCCTGGGTGCTAAACTCTCTCCCACGAGGTTACGAAGTTCGGGGCACCGAGAGACCAGAGAGCTTCGGGAAAGGGTGCCGGCTCCGGGTCCGCTGTGGGAAGGAAACCCCAGAAAGCCTGCATACGAAAACGAGACAGTGCATCAGCCGCCTGGTTCATTACCCCTGGGACATGTCTTGCTCTGAATAGCACATTCAATTGCATACAAAGTAAAACAATTTCCTTGAGCAGTCTCAAAATCCATTTGCATCGTGCTGCCTGACTATTGATACACTCGACCACGGTCATATTGTCAGACCAAAATACCACAGAGTGATCTTTGAACCCTTCGGGCCAAGTTCTCAGGGCCACTAAAATGGGGAAAAGTTCCAGGAAAGCAATGTTACTTGTCAGTCCACTGTCATGCCACTATGTCGGCCACTTTTGTGCAGACCATCTTGTGCCGAATATGGCACCGAAACCTATGCTCCCTGCCGAATCTGTCCACAGCCCCAGCTCCTCAGAGGACACGGCTGGTTTGTTCCAGACGACTCGACCATTGAAATCCGCCAGAAATGCCAACCAAATGCGCATGTCCTGGCGGACCTCTGCCGAGAGCCTTGTGCGATGATGGCACTCCTTCAGGCCGACCATGGCTTGAGCGATCGAACGGGAAAAGGGGCGGGCCATTGGTATAACCCTCAGGGCAAAATTCAACTGGCCAACTAACTGCTGTAATTGATGCAGCTTAACCTTAGGTCCCCTTGTACACATCTGCAGGGATGTCCTGAACTTTGACACTTTGTCAGCTGGTAAACGAAAACAACCTTCTGCGGAGTCTAACTCGATCCCCAGAAACTCGAGGCAAGTGGAAGGCCCCACAGTCTTACCTGGTGCCAATGGCACGCCAAACTGATTCATCAAGACACAAAACTGTGCCAAAGCCTGCCCACATTCCGGGTCCCCGGCTGCCCCCAGGAACAAAAAATCATCAAGGTAATGCATCACATTTTGGAAACCCGTCTTCCTTGTGAAGACCCATTTGTAGAAAACTACTGAATTTTTCGAAATAGGCACAAGATATAGAGCACCCCATCGGCATACACCTATCCATGTAATAATGACCCTGAAACATGAAACCTAAGAGACGCTGATCGTCTGGATGTACCGGGAGCAACCGGAACGCTGACTCGATATCAGATTTTGCCATCAGCGCCCCGGGCCCCAGGCGATTCAAAATGGCTACGGCCTCATCGAAGGATGCGTACCGCACTGAACAC
Organism: Lissotriton vulgaris; assembly: GCF_964263255.1. Taxonomy (NCBI): domain Eukaryota; kingdom Metazoa; phylum Chordata; class Amphibia; order Caudata; family Salamandridae; genus Lissotriton; species Lissotriton vulgaris. Next base: position 732,028,138 of record NC_141691.1, on the reverse strand, counting down.
ACTTCCGGGTCTATCGCTTCGTTTACGGAAAGACCACGTGGGGCTGATAAATTATGTATCAGCCGAAACTCACCCGGGTCCTTCTTTGGGACCACACCTAAAGGGGAACAAACAAAATTAGGAACCGGTGGTACACTAAACGGACCGGCGACTCGACCTCGAGTAACCTCCTTCCTGATCTTATCCTGTACCACAGTCGTATGCTGAAAGACCGATAGCTGATTTTTACATTTCGTTGCACCTTGAAAGTCCCCCACTGGGATGCGGAAACCATAAGAAAACCCGTTCCGCAACACCCCAGCAGAAGCACGATCCGGGTATTCACTGAGCCAAGGAATCATTGCCAAGGTATCAATCGGGGTAGGTAAAGGCGCCCCTCGGACGATGTTAGACCTGTTTGGCGCCTCCTCTACCCCCGTTATCACCCGTTTTGGCTCTGCACGTGGACTCAGGATGGGATGATTGCCCACACCCACTACATTCGTGTCTAAATTTGCACGATCCCTGGGGCCTAGTACATTTACCCCTGTTGAAGTTCCAACAAACCCCCCTTTTTCCTGTGTTACCGGCAGGCTTCGAGTAATTGTCTGTACCCGCACCTGACCGAAAGGGCGTCCCCGCATACTGGCGGGAAGATTCGCCAACGATACTCCCCACTAATGGCAATTTTAACATACCAGTCTCCTTCATTTTGGACCATGACACAGAATCATAACAATCCCATGTTAAGTTTTTATCATGTTCTTTAGCTTTTCTAAACAGGTTATCATAGCAGAACCAATGATTACCCTCGTGTGATACCGAGTACCCCATGATTCGTGACTGATAAATTGGCAATTCGGGTAACAGATCGGGCCTTCGCTCCCCCAAGATCGATGTAAAAACCCCCCACGCTTGGCCCCAATTGCCAATGTTTTCATTTACCTTAAAGACGGCCATTTTTGCGCGCCAAACACTCGGATGCATGAGCTCCTTCTGGCCCTTGACATGCTCCATCTCATAGTGATCAGTAAGCAACGAGAATATGTTTACGTACTCCCCTGCCCATATCTTTTCCTTAATAGCCAAAGGAACATGCTGACCCAATTTTTCCTTACGAGAGGGTGCCGACTCATCCCTCGCAATCGGCAATGGCCGCTTACCTGCACCGGACGTTGTCTCTGCTACTGAACCCGTCCCCTGTGGCTTCTCTACTGCTGCAGCCGGCGTGGACACCTTCGCTGCTTCCCGTGACTCACGCAGTTGCTTCATTAGCTCCTGCGCGTCGACAGCCGTGGCGCCCTCGCTACCTTTTCCCAACCACGCTGCCAATTGTGCTGCCAGCTCGGGCGGCATATCTTCCTCGGACACGGGGGTGACCACAACGGGAATCGGATTCCCTTCCTTCGGCACGGGAGTTGGTGCCTCGAGCGGGGCACTAGGACCCGGGATGTCTTCTCCCGCTGCTCCCCTCCTGGGCCTCTTGTTTTTCCCTCCCGGGGCTGCTCCCGCCAAAGGACGTTTCGGTCCCCCTTCCTCGTTCTTATCCATTCGCCTCTTTAGTTCGGTCATCTCCTTCATGAGAACGCGCAGCATCTGTTCAGTAGTCATGCGCTTTCCCGCCTTCTTCGGCATTCTCCAACAGAGTATCTGCAAAACAAACAAGAACGATTACAACGCTCAAAATTGGCTCTTCGTTCCGTCTCGAGCTCACGTGCAGCGAGGAGGTGCAGCTTCAGAGCACAAGAACAAGAGGATGCCTTCGGATCTTGCTTCTCCTTTTATCCGTCTTCAGGGCGGGCGTAAACCCGCCCCTGCCTGCCCCTAGGGCGTGGCCAGCCGCGTCAGTGTCTAGGCCAACCCACTCTAGGGCGGGAAAAGGCGCGCCCCGGCTACGCCGCTTCGGGCATACCAGCCGAGACTCGCCTCCCGCCCAAGATGGCTTCCCGGGGGGATCGTGGTACTCCGCCATACGTTCGGGGGGACCGAGTGGTCGCCCCTTTCCACTTGTCTTTTACTACCTTATATCAATTCTCTTTACATACTCACATTGCCTTTTGTTTTATTCTCTTTCACCCTGGTTCTCTAACTCCACTTATCTTTCAACCTTTGTTTCCTTATTCCAACTCTGCTTTTTTCTTTTCTCTCATGCACCATTTTCTAGCTTTTAGACCCTCTGCTTCGCTTCTCTTTTCCATCTTTTCTCCCTTTTGTTTTCGAAATTAAATAATGTTGGGTTCTCCTTTTTTGTTGCAATCAGTTAGTATAACTCACCTTCACTCATTTATCTTGCTTTGTTGCTTCACTCAGTCTGTATCTGACACTCTTTCCTTTACTTTCTGTGTCCCCTCTCTCCCTCACTCTCTTTTCCTTATTCACCCTTTCCTTATTTAGTTTACCTTACTCACATTCTTTTAGTATCTTACACATCTTTAGTTTATTTTTCTCTTCTATCCTTCTTTTCTGTCACTGAATCTATCCTCCTTTTTATTCACTTAGTAATTTACTCTATTTCTATTTCTTTTTGACTCTGTCTGTCTTTCACCGTTACTTTATTTTCCTTTCTGAATCTTTATCTCTAACTTTATTTCTTTGTAAAATTGTATGATTTTCAACCTTATACCTTGTCTTTTCTATTTTTTAAATACATGTTTTAATATTTTTCAAATTTTTGTTCTTTCTTTCACAGATTGAAATTAAAAAAATTATAAGTGATGGAGTTAACAACAACTATAAAGTAAGTATTTAGTATTTTTTCCCTTACATCTCTATCACATTCAACTTCTATTACTTCCACTGCTTTATTTCCTTAACCCTCAGTTTCCTTCCTTTGCTTTTTCCCTCATTCCTTTTCAATTACTTACTTACTCTACTCCTTCCACTCCTTTTGTCAGTCCCTCTGTTCTCACATTTCCTCACTCCTTTTCACTCAGTCCGTCTCTCTAACACAAACTGTCACTGTCTCTTCACTCTTTTACAAGTTGTTATTTATGCTTTCTCTCTGTAGTTCAAGCACACTATCTTATTTTCATTTTTTTGCTGCTTCAATTATTCTTTTTCTATCACTTCTTCTTTTCTTCTTTCTGTTTTTTCTCTCTGTCATTCCACATGTTTTAATCTTATTCACTATCATACACCTTGTTTTAATCCTATTTACTTTCACTCACTGTTTTTTTAACACCTTCCCTCAGGGTTGTTGTTTTAGTCCGGTTCTATCCTTACCTCTTACTCCACATCCTTTACTCTCTTTCTTTTTAATTTGAAGATTCATTCACATTCTCCAAGTAACTCTTGTTTATTATTCTTCTACACTCTTTTTTTCTTTCACTTCCTTTTCTATTTTCTTTTTCTCAATTTTTCCTTCTTACAACTTTTCTTTGTATAATTATCTATTATACAGTATCTCTGTGTTACTCCCTCTAGCTGTCTTTCTTTTAACATTATTCTCTCTGTCTCCTTCCCTTATATTCACTATATTTTTTAAAAATTTTTTTTGGTTCGCTTCCGGTTCGCGTACCGGGGCGCGAACCAGGAAGCGAATAAAAAAAAAAAGAGATTGCAAGAGTGCTAAACATTTTAGAATTTTTTTTATAAATGGGAGGTAGTTCTGAAAAGAACTTTTTTTATTGTTTTTGTTGTTTTATATTTTTTTTATTATTTTTCTAAACATTTTTAATTTTTTTTGTATTTTTTGAACAATTAAAAAAAAAATTGTTTTTTTTGAGGGGGGAACAACGAAAAACAGGCATTAGAAACGGCTCATCAGGAGCAAAAAAAAAATCACTTTTTGGGGCGTTTTGAGCACTTGTGATTTTCATATGCTCTGTTCATTAAATTTACACTCATCTCGCCGTAACAAAGTAATCCCCCACAATAAATACACACTAGCTTGATGTGTGCAAAATTGGTCTGGATACTGGGGACCGTCTCCCTCGCCTCTGGTCCCTAAAGACTTTCCTGTGTTGAGGTGGTGGCCACAGGAGTTGGTGGGTTTTCACCGAGGTTACGCACCTCAGCCACACTGTAATTTATTGGATGCCACCTTTGCATGTGGCGATGCATAGTATAGTTCCCAAAACTATACTTTTTATCTGTGCCTCGGGACAGAACTTCTTTACAGATCAGGCATTTTACATGACGGGCATTGACCTTTTTTTGGCCTTGAGGAAATGTAAAAAATTGCCAAATGAAATTGTCCTTGTGGTGGGATTTCCGGGGCTGTTCAAGCAAGAATACTCTCTCATGTACCTCCTCTTCCTCTTCTTCCTCCTCTTCCTCAGAGTTGGGAATGAACTGGGTAGGTGGTCCTTCCTTCCTAGGAGGTGGTGGTGGTGGTGGGGGTCCACCAGCTGCAGCTACTATTGAAGCCATCTCTTAATAATCAAAATAGGTCTTCCTCTCACAAAGTTGAAAGTCAAAGTGAGAAAAAAGGTGGGGGCTTTCATCATTTGGGAAAAAAAAATGTTCTAAACCAATGAAAAGTGTTATTTTTAGGTCACATGACCTAGCCTTACATCATTAGGAAACCAAAAGTGAAATGAACCAATAAAAAGTTTTATTAACAAGTCACATGACCTGTTACGCTTACGTTACGCGTCCCGCTACGCACCCGGAGCACTCCCGGTGTGCTGCGCTTCGCGCCTCGGTTCGCGCTCCGGAACACTTCCGGGTGCGCTAACGCGGCGCGTCATAAGACGCATTACGCGGCAACGCGATACGTCGCGCTTACGCTATGCGTCACAACGTTGTTTTCTAACGCGGCAGTTACGCTAACGGAACGTTTACCGGTTCGCGGCACCAAATTGAGCTAACGGGAAGCTACCCGGTGCGCGGACCGGTAGCGAAACAAAAAATAATAATAAAAAATATATATATACATAAAAATATTATATTAAAAACATATAAAATTTATTTTTTGATTAAAAGAAGAATAAATTTTACAGCTTTTGATATTTGCTATTAAAAAACCATTGAAATTCACTGAAAAAACCATAGGTTATAGACCATATATAGTTAGGGATTAGCATTTACAAAACCTTATTTTACTCACACAAAACCATTGAAATTCGCATATATAGTTAGTTGCACTAACTATATATCGCGCACCCGCAATCCACTGCTGATGATGTCACATATTACATCATTCATGACATGGTCAGTGACATCACTGATGACATCACTGATGACAACTCAAAAGACATCACTGACAACATCATTGATGACATCATTCATGTGATAATACGATCAACCTCTTCAGACTCTAATATAACCTTAAATACACTCAGTGTAAACAGACACTCACAGATTGTCACTCATCCATGGAGTTACTCATACACCTAGTCAGTCATGCAAAGAATCAATCACACCTCCATTTCCTCAACTATACAGTTATACACACCTTACTTATTCAAACATATTCTAACACATATTTACTCTCTTATACAATCATTGATACAAGTTTTCAATGATCCATGCAGCCACTCACACATTCACTGGCTCTTATACACAGTAATTTATATATGTCAACTCTCACATGTACTATGTTTTACATATGTACTAACTTTGACATGTAGCACTGAGATATCCATTCACTCACCAATACACTCATGCACACAGTCAACCACCCATACAGCAGTTTCCACATGCAGTTTTGAACCCATACACCTAGTGAATCAACTGTTCACACATCTATGCACAGAGTCACACACCTCCCAGCCACCCACACACACACACTCACTCTCCCATACAAATACTAGGGCAACCAATCAATAACCCATATAGTTACTCATATAGCTACTGATCAACACATGCAGCAGTTTACAGAACAACAGATATAATGATGCACAAATTAAGACAGTTTAGTCACTAACCCATGCACTCAGTGAGACACATTTAATCACTCTCTCATACAGTCAATCATGCACCTACTAAATCCTTCATCCAGACACTTATACATCCACTCATTCTTCAATATGTAAGACATATTTTAACTTTACAGAAACATACAGTCACTGGATGTTGTCATCAGTGATGTCATTTGAGTTGTCATCAGTGATGTCATCAGTGATGTCACTGACCATGTCATGAATGATGTAATATGTGACATCATCAGCAGTGGATTGCGGGTGCGCGATATATAGTTAGTGCAACTAACTATATATGCGAATTTTAATGGTTTTGTGTGAGTAAAATAAGGTTTTGTAAATGCTAATCCCTAACTATATATGGTCTATAACCTATGGTTTTTTCAGTGAATTTTCAAGGTTTTGTAAATGCTAATTCCTAACTATATATGGTCTATAACCTATGATTTTTTCAGTGAATATATATATATATATATATATATATATATATATATATATATGTGTAACGGAAACGCCATTCACCACCATTTCTTCCAAAGGAATAACGAGAGTAAGCCCAGATTTTCGTGCTATTTCTTCGGTGATTTATTCAATTATACCAGCCATCCGTCATAACGCATTTCACCTCTCAAACGAGGCTTGATCACATATATGTATATATATATATATATATATATATATATTTTACCAAAAACTAGTAAATCTTCACCAATAGAAGTTCTACTTGAATGGATGTAAATTTACTACTTTTTGGAATTCAAAAACATTGGCAGTAGTGAGCATGAAAAGTGGCACCAGTCTCAGGTTTACAGGCATACTAGTGGCAATTAAACACCCAAAAGGTGATGGAATGAATGCTTGCAAATAGTCAAACCAGTGGCATTCACTCGGAATAGTATTCTGAACCATCGTTTTTCACCCATTGTGCTACTCTAGAAAGAGGCCCAGCTAATGCAGATCAGTACTTATTCCGTTCCTCTTGGAAACAGTTCACTGCAAACCTTGGTCCTCTCACCCCTCCACCCAGCAGCCCTTAGCTTTTTTAGTCAGAAAATTTGAGATTCACACACCCTGAATCTCACTGACTAAGCCACAACCCTAGCTAGATGGAAAGAAGCTGCTGAACAAATTCTTTGACATTCACGAACATCTGCTAAACCATTGAACCCCTCAGCAGAGACATAGGTGTGCTACTTAAAAAATTGACTCATATAAGTGGAGGAGATAGAGTGTTGACACCCCTTCTTGCATGGAATTTGGTTATTTTTGATTGAATTGGGTCTCCAGTGACCTGAGCAACTGCCCAACACCCAACTGACTAGCCAGCTACCTGGATCCAGAGACCTTTGTGGTCTCCTCTGAGCCACGTACATTCTTGGGCTCATTCCTCCTGTGGTCTTTTGACATCCCAAGGTCATGTACCTCCATGAAATCTGCAAAGTTGACACACAAACTCTGCAGGTAGACTTGTATGGGCTCCGAGATCCAGCACTCACAACTTAATCCAAGTGCCCATGGGGTAAAGCAAAATAAGAATTGAAGGCTTTCTCCCCTGGGGTAGCCATGAAATGCAGTGAGCTAGAGAGTGAATTTCCATGATTTAGGAAAACATGGAAGACATATGACATTTGAGCTGAGTATTTGTGCATACCTTTCGTTTTTCCTTGATGTCCTGCACTGGTGCTTTAGGGTTTGGGACACCTACATTACCATTGTGTTTTGCTTTTCTTTGTGCTCTTTCAGATGTTGATTAACCCTCAGAGCCATAACTTTAGTATCTTAAGAGTTTATAAAAGCAAGCCATTTTGACAGGAAGATTGTGAACTAACGTTTTACTTGCAATTTGTCTTATAAAGCTTCTCGAACATTAATTGTTCGCAAGCCATGTGTTTTTGTATTTGCACTGCATTGTGTATGGTTTTAAGTCTTTCCATTCCAAGCGTGTTCCAGATTTCGGGGCAGCTTTACTAGTTTTTCATACAATGGAGGGCAGCAAGCATAGTTACTCCGCTGCGTTGCGTAAAAGGAAGACAGCAAAATGCACCACATCAACGAAGATGTGGTGGAAATACATTTTTTTATTGTGTTTTGATTATTTCTACTAATCAAAATAATGTTTGTCCCATACGTATATTTTAAGTTCTAATGTGATTTTATAAGAGCGTTATATTATCACTCATCTGTGGCTGCACATTCATAGGAGCTTTTTTACAAGCCCCTTGTGTCGCCAATATGTCACTTTTTCCCATATTAGAAGTGACGCACTGATGGCGCAAGGGGCCTGTATATAAGCCCCATAGTGTTTTGGAGCTGTGATACCTATGTTGCACTGTACCTACACTTGCCCTTGAGTTAAATCTTGACTGCTCACAAACATCTACCTAAAGAGGCAAGGGGGTTCAGGTGAGGTCCACTTTCTTTTGCAGACTTGGTATATTGAGCACTTATTGCAAGAGACCAAGAACTTTCTGTCTCTTAGAAAGGCCAGTGTCTCATGTTACCATCTCTAGAAAGCCCAGCCTGTGTGTCTCTGTTCCTCTTTTACTCACATTCAAACACTATGCTTTTTCTGCTCATATAGTCAAATCATACTCCCAACCCATGGAAAGAAAGAGAGTCCTAATCTGTATCATGTGGTGGCAGAATGCAGCACACATAGGAGAGGAAAAGCAAGGAGAAATACACATATTTCTCCTCGTTACACTTCTCCTGGGTAGGTGTATCTTTTTGGTGCATTCCCAGGTTTACCAGGTTCGGCAAATCTGGGAATGTGTCAAAAACCATGGGAGTTATATGGGAATACCCACCACAATAACAATGGAACTCTTAGCTTGTGCAGAGTAATTGTTATTAATGGACATTACTTCTGATTATGCTGTACGCTATGCTCATTATCTGATAGTAGGAGACCTTAACATTCAGATTGGCAATGACAATTGTCCCTTAGCTAAAGGCCTGGTGGAGGATCTTGGGCTGTTCCAGCTCAATCAACTCGTATTGACTCCCACACACGTGCGCAGCCATATTCTGGACTCTATTTTTATTCATTCGAGCTTGAAACGACGGGTGCGCGGATCCGGTGGCCTGGTCAGATCATTATATGGTCCCTTTCTGTATCTCTGAAACTCCCCTGCCAACAGCACAACCTCATAAAAGAAGTGCACACAAATGGTCCCGTATTACATAAAAAGCCTGGTCAGATCATTATATGGTCCCTTTCTGTATCTCTGAAACTCCCCTGCCAACAGCACAACCTCATAAAAGAAGTGCACACAAATGGTCCCGTATTACATCAAAAGCCTTAACGGCAGCTCTAGACCAGGAAACCCTTGTACTCAACTTTTGTCCTCATATTGCTAATAGGCAAATAATGAGGTGGATTTATTAGGCCCTAGATGCTCTAGCTCCTAACAAAGTTATCACCAGCTTGTGCTCCAAGCCAACAGCTGCGTGGTTTACGGAGGCATTACTGGTAATGAAGAAATTGTGTAAGCGGGTGGAACGAATAAGATTATGATGACCACCATAAAATTACTTACATGGCTGCTCTGAGAGAATATCACTGGGATCTAAGGGATGCACGTGTGAATTTCTACACTCACAAAATGGAGCAGTCAAAACATTTCTCAAGGGAACTTTTTAAGATAGTCAAGTCCTTGATATCCTTGGAACGTATGACTATGTCAATTCCACCCACCACTGCCATCTGCGATCAGATCGCTCTTTTTTTCTTGATAAGATAAACACTATTGACACATCCTTTTCTGAGAGTGCTAGGAATTTTCTGTTTGCTACACCTACCCTAATAACTATTCTGGGAATTTTTTCAAATTCAAAAACCATCTCAGAGGCCGAGATTAATAGCCTGATGTCTAAAGTAATTTCTGGATCTCCTCTAGACCCTGCTTCCCCAGCCATACTAGAGCGAAGCAGGGAAGCTATTGTCCCTGTACTCACTGAATCACTCAACTTATCCACTGCTTTTAGGCAGATTCTTATGGAGTAGAAGCCTGCTATAGTGATTCCAATCTTGAAGAAACCAACTTTAGATCCCTTAGCACCTGAGAACTTAAGACCAATATCTCTGCTGCCTTTCTTTGAAAAAATTGCTGAAAAATGTGTCACCCAACAGAGGATGAAATTTGTGTAAGAAAAAGCTCCTCTTCATGAGACACAATCTGGTTTCGGGCCATTTTCAGTACAGAATCCGCCCTCTTATTTGCATCAGACTCACTTCGCCATGTGGCGGCTGAAGGCAAGACGGCTGCACTAGTCATGCTTAAATTAAGTACACCATTTGATACGGTCTCCCATGGACTGTTACTAGAAAAGCTACAGAACACCGGGGTGGGGGCACTCTGCTGAGCTGGTTAGCAAACTTTCTGCAGGGTCCCACCTTTCAGGTCATCCAACAGCCGTATACCTCCAAGATTCGGTCGCTGCAGCAGGGAGTCCGAGCCAGTTTAATTTATATATGCGACCGCTGGCCGAACGCATCAAGGGTCATGGCGTTCAAACAGTATTCTACGCTGATGATACCCAACTGATCATTACACTGGCTCAGGACAACAACCAAGCAGCGGACAATTTCAAACTATGTCTGATTGACCTGGACATCTGAATGAAGAACAGTTGCCTGATATTTACTGCTAACAAAGCAGACATCTTGGTGGTAGGGAAACAACTGTCCATCTGGTCTACGTCATGGTGACCAAATGAGCTAAGCTTTCTGCCAATCCCTATCTCTAAGGTGAAAAATCTTGGAATTTAGTTGGATTCCACCTTATCTTTTGCAAATGAAATCTCCACTCTCGTAGGTACCTGTTTGTTACCTTGAAAATGATCCAGAAGAATCTGGGGCTTTTACCTGGCGTTACGGATGGATTACTGTAATGTACTCTATCTGGGGGCCTCAAGGGGAGGCTTCAAATCATCCAGAGCTCACCTGCTGCTGAATATTCCCAGACATGCCCCAACGGGGTCAGCTTTGGCAAAACTCCAATGGCTTTACATTGAGGAGAGGATTTCTTTCAAGGCCATGTGCTCAGTTCATAGGATTCTCCACGGAAAAGGCCCTGGCTATCTTCTCCCACTGATTCAACCGTATCTTCCCAGCGGGTGCCTGAGGTCAGCTGGAACAGACATGTCCAGAGTTCCCAAATTTCGCAGAACGCGTCTTGGTGGCAGCTCTTTTAGGCTCCTGGCAGCTAAACAATGGAACTGACTTCCGCTTCACCTCAGATTAGATCCTTCTGAAGTTCTTTTTCGGAAGCACTTAAAAACCTGTTTTTTTAGAAATGGCCTTGCCCATTAAGTAAAGGAGGGATGTTTGTTATCAGATTTTTCAGTTGGAATTTCAGCGTGGGGACACTCCGAATTGGTGTAACTAGGTGCTTTAAAAATTGCTAACATAACAGAATGCAATGCAGGGATTTGTGCTATGTTGCATTACTCCATATTTTTTAAGTTATTCAAAGCATCACAAAGTGGCTTTATGTGGCCTCAAAAATATAACTTAGAGGTTTGCATCACACATATACCAAGTTGTGTGGTGCAAGAATGATGCAAGGCTCCCATAAATAATTCCAAAATGTTTTGAAATGGTTCATGCTTCAGATCTACATTAATTGGTAATGTCTGCAAATATTCAGCTTACGATCCCCAATCACAACCCTGTACAATACCAAGACTGTACCATCAAAAGAAAAAATCCTATTCTGATATCGCAATTCATCTGCCTCAATAATTGTATTTAACAAAGTTCAATAATCTTGAGAAGCCGGGGAATACGCTGCACAAGTGCCTGATTCTCAACAACGTATTTCTAGATGGCATCATCAAAAATTAGATGTCAATAGCTGAGCATATAATCAGGTACCATCCTATATCATCACACAAGGAACAGTATGAGCATAATTGCAGAGGATACAGGGGAGATATTTACTAACATTTTACATGGGTACTTATGCAATGCAAAGCATTAAAAAATATATTACAGGTGCAGCACAAAATTGTGATTCATGTGACAGATATAGGCAGACATCAAAACTTTGCGCTTGTGCAAAGTGATGCAAATAGCACAAACCGAGGCAAAGTCTTGAGAAAGTATTGACTTGCCAACACAAAACTTTTTTTACATCTGAATGATGCTCTAAAAGTAAGGCAAATAGCGCTTTGCACATCTTTGTGTTACTTTGCATTACTTATTTATTTATTTTTTATTATTTCGGGTTTTCTATAGCGCAAACATCACCCAATACTGGGTGTCAGAGGACTTTACAATTCAAGAGCAATCAGTTTTGTTCACAGTTTACAAATTTACAAATAATATACATATTAAGTCTCACTAGGCGACCACTCTGGTTATAGTAGTACATGTCATGACATACTTGCATATAAAATGTAATATTATTCCTAAAGAAATCATGGAGTCAGAACTGAATACACAGTTACAAGACCAGATCCATATCCATGTGGCTTAATAGAGGTACCTTCATTAGCCATTATCCCTGAATCTTGCGCATACTTTGCATCAATAAGGAATCCCATTTGTGATACATGGATGTTCCCAAATTACCACCAGTGGTTTTTGATGCAAAGCCATAACTACTAAAATTGGTACATATGACTTTGCACCAAAAGATAATTCCTACTAGAAGCAGGTGCTAAAAAGGAGAATTTTTGTCATTTTTTGTAATGTTTCGCACATTGCATGTATGTCCTGTACTGCAGAGCACATATCCAATGTATGGAAAGTTATAAAGTTAGTCCAAACACAGTATTTTGTGAATTATACTTCTTATCTAATGCCTTGTTCCTTTACTAATAGTGTGTTGACAAGTTTCCTCAAGTAGCTTTTGGTTATCTTCTTAGTGGGCCATCTGGCTTTAGCAATGTTATTCTGCTTGGCATCTTCCTCCTCCCAAATGTCAGAAGTTTAATACCTTTTTGGTTTCACCAACACAATCTACATCTTCAATCAAAAGCAATAGATTGCAAAGGTAGATTTATTTCTCCTTAGTTGTTTTTTTTGTCCTAGCAGTGACCATCCAAATTAGACACTTGTCACTTTTCATCATAATAATCTGTGTAGGGTAGCACTGTGGAGTGGGCACTGGGCAGAGTTGCCCTTTCTTTTTGGGAAAGGCACAATAGTGAATTACAATAAAACTAAAGCCAAAACCTAGGGGGTTCAAAAAATCTTAATTATTGTGACATATAAACATTATTAATGGAAACCAAACATGATTCATATTATAGAATACTGTTTTTAATTAATTTATCTTTTTTTCCTTCATTTTTTTGGGATTTACAGTATCAAAATACATATAATCATTACAATGAAAAAATATATAACACACAAATAACAGAAAGGGAAGGGGGAAGAGAAAACCCAAATGACTTAGTTGTAATAGTGGACTGATGGAGTTAGCAAAGCGGTGGATGGAAACTCTACGCGCGTTTCGGCTATTGCCTTCTTCAGGAGTCCGTCATTTGCAACAGGACACAATTAAATAACACTGAAAAACATATAAAAAACCCATGTCACAATTCATAATATTATATTTTTATATATAAACGGTGTACATAACTCTAGGTCCTATTAATTGAGAACTTAGTATTAAACTGATATAAATTGATAGATATAGAGCAGCTGTATTTACCCAAAGAAAACGACCAATATATACATTCAGATATCTATTTGTCATTAACTGTGATTTAAATTCAGAAACATTTCATTTTAGTACACATTTTTTGTTGTTTATATATATACTAGCGTCCCGTCCCAACGTTGTCCGGGTAAAAAAGGCTAGGCAGCAATGGTTTTAGTATCATTGTATATTCGTCCTACATGATAAGAGACACATTTTGAAGCAGTGTCTCCAAAGGTCAGTTTTTCCGAATAGAGCATATTGAAACCCTTTCAAGGGAAACTGTTAGAGGCAGTTCAAAGGTAGAATGTGCTGTTTTCCCAGCTGTTAGCAAAGTGGCAGCTATTGCAGATGAAGCAACAGCTAGAGCCAAATTCCCAGAAGATCGAACTTTGGCAAGTATGAGGTTGATTAGGTAAGTCTTTCCTGTGCCACCGGGGGCGTCTATGAACAATAGTTTGCCTTGCTTCTTTACAACACTATCAACTATGGTGTTGTAGGCGAGTTGTTGATCGGGAACTAAGTTAGGCAAGTGTTGAGCAAGGTAGTTATTTAGCTCTGGAATATTGTGTGCGGTAGCGATATTGTGGTATCCAGTTAGGTTAGTTCGGACCGCTGGCGGCAGGCTGAAATCTTGTAAGGACTTCTCGCTTAATAGATACAGTGAGTCTTCAATTTCTATAAGCCCTTGGTTTATGATTTCATTGTTGATAGCAGCCCGTGCCGACGTTGTCCGGGTATGAATGTGGTAGGCACGGGGAGACAAAGCGATTTGCCTGGAATCACAGGATGTTGAGCTGATGCCGAGATTCGAACGTAGCTCCCCAGCTCTAAAGTTCGCAATTCTAGAACTTGTGGCGGGAGGTGTGTCTAAAAGTGTATGTTGGTGCTGGCCATCAATGAGAGAGACCTGTGCATTTTTCAAATGGGTGGTGAAAAAATATGAGTATGTTGCTGGAGATGTGGGCCGCCGTGCCACCAATGTACTTACCGGTGGAGGGTAAACACCGATTATTCCGCAACTTTCTTTCTGCATACCATCACTCCGCATACTTTCATTACGAAAGTACCATGACTCCGCAATGCCATTATAACGCATGGCATTACATTTTATATGCTTTTACTATGCATACATTTACAACGAAATTCGTTGTAAATGCATGAATGGTAAAAGCATGTTTTTTTAAATGTTTGGATAAGGTAAGTATGGGTATAGGGGTATATGTTTTGGGGTACTGAGGTATATGTTTTGGGGTGTTTTAAGGGTTCAGATATAGTTTTGGGTTATGGGGTACAGGGGTAGTTTTAGGGTTTAGGGATAGGTATGGGTTTTGGGGTGCAGGGGTATTTTTAGGGTTCAGGGCTAGGTTTGGGTTTTGGGGTATAGGGGTATTTTTAGGGTTCAGGGGTAGATTTGGGTTTTGGGGTACAGGGGTATTTTAAGGGTTTAGGGCTAGGTTTGGGTTTTGGGGTACAGGGGTATTTTTAGGGTTCAAGGCTAGGTTTGGGTTTTGGGGTACAGAGGTATTTTAGGGTTCAGGGGTAGGTTTGGGTTTTGGGGTACAGGGGTATTTTTAGGGTTCTGGGCTTGGTTTGGGTTTTGAGGTACAGGGGTATTTTTAGGGTTCAGGGGTAGGTTTGGCTTTTGGGGTACAGGGGTATATTAAGGGTTCAGGGCTAGGTTTGTGTTTTGGGGTACAGGGGTATTTTAGGGTTCAGGGGTAGGTTTGGGTTTTGGGGTACAGTGGTATTTTTAGGGTTCAGGGGTAGGTTTGGGTTTTGAGGTACAGGGGTATTTTTAGGGTTCAGGGCTAGGTTTGGGTTTTGGGGTACAGGGGTATTTTAAGGGTTCAGGGCTAAGTTTGGGGTTTGGGGTACAGGGGTATTTTTAGGGTTAAGGGCTAGGTTTGGGTTTTGGGGTACAGAGGTATTTTAGGGTTCAGGGATAGGTTTGGGTTTTGAGGTACAGGGGTATTTTTATGGTTCAGGGCTAGGTTTGGGTTTTGGGGTACAGGGGTATTTTTAGGGTACAGGGGTATTTTAAGGGTTCAGGGCTAGGTTTGTGTTATGCGGTACAGGGGTATTTTAGGGTTCAGGGGTAGGTTTGGGTTTTGGGGTACAGTGGTATTTTTAGGGTTCAGGGCTAGGTTTGGGGTTTGGGGTACAGTGGTATTTTTAGGGTTCAGGGGTAGGTTTGGATTTTGAGGTACAGGGGTATTTATAGGGTTCAGGGCTAGGTTTGTGTATAGGGGTATTTTTAGGGTTTAGGGATAGGTTGGGTTTTGGGGTACAGGGTATATTTATAGGGTTAAGATGGGTTAGTGTTTAAGGGTGATGGGGTATTTTAAGGAGTAAGGGTGGGTTATGATCATGGGGTGCAGGGGTATTTAAAGGGAGCAGGGTGGGATTAGCACACAATATGAGACATGGCATGAAGGGTGGATTGTACCACACGCCCCCAGTGTTTGTCACGCCCCCAGCACACGCCCACAGCACAACGCAGACACGCCCACAAGGGACTACTCTGCTGGCACGCTTCTTTTACCTTTTAAATGTATATGGTGGGCGTCTGTATAGCCTATGTCCTTCTGCTGCAACTGCCCTTTCCAACGCTGTATTGGGTGTTGTGATTGGTGCTGTGGTTCCAGAGATTACCCGCCTCAAAGGTTTGGGCTCTCTCTTTATATTATTAGTATGGATATTCACATGAAATTTCTTATATCTTGTATCTGATGACGACTCAAATATAATTTTTTCTGCTTATAACTTTTTTATGTTTCATTTTTCATAAGATCCAACATTATTTACAATCAAACAAACCGCTATTTGCGTAAATAAGCAAGGAAAAGAGTGGAAAAAGATGACTGAAACATAAGATAAGCAAATGGAGAAACATAGCAGCATCGTTTATTTGTAAACCGACGGAATTAAAACAGTCATCTGATCTATTTGACTGAGCGTTATTCTTTCAGTGTCCACAGAGATCTTTCTTTATTAACAGAGATATTGTGGCAATCTCATAGAAAGTTATATTCCCAAAGTTAAAGAGCAAGCAAAATTATACCCATGAGGGGGCTACTCACATAATGGTTGGCCTTCAAAATCTCTTAATTTTGGAAGATTTTCTGAAACTTCCTCGTCAGAAATCAGTATATTAAAATTGATAGTCTGAAAAAGATACAAATTTATGTATAAATGCTGGTGTCCTAGAAATTGTTCTGCCTTGTTCTTAGCCTACTAATACTGGTATGTTGTATTAAAAAATTACCGATTAGCTCGATATCGTTGTGGGTGGCTAGAAGAAGGTTCCGACTTCTAGACCAACACATTAACGTTGTCGGCGATGTAAGATGATATCGACCGTTCTTCCGTACTAACTGCCAAAGAATGTTTTAAACAAAAGGATAGGTCTCAGTAAATAGGCTGTATAATGGACAAGATTGTTTTTTATCGCAAGATAGCTCTGACACAAAAATATGTATTTATGTACCTTAATTAGTGTGGCTATAATACAACCCAGTTATATTACTCATTATACTCCTTTTCAGACACGTCTGTTTCCAGTCTGTAATTAAGACCCGCTACGTCGGGGAGCCGTGTAACGCTTCGTTATTTCTATAAAAGAGATATGTGTGATGTTATTAAAGATACCAGACTAAGTTCTAAGGGGGTACTGAACTATGTTCTAATAACGAAGGTCATAAACTGCTTGAATATGTTTAGTACCTTTAGAAATATGGCCGGATACATCCTTTGTAGTCCACGACTTAAAACTGTTAATGGCCGTATCTAGGAGTGGCACTCTGGAATTTATTAAAGACGTGAGGGGGATTACAAGGCGGTAGACAGTGATTTAGCGATATGGGACTCCCGTTTTAACAAATCTTACCTCTAAAATCTGTTTGTCAAATCTGTATCTGGGGTTCTGATAAACGATAGCTGCTGACCGCAACCGGGTGAATCTATGTAGGGACTACACCACGCGATCTATTTATATGTTAAATGGCCGCCTAAATTGATCTTAGGTGTGCAACTCGTATTCGGAACTACACACGTGACAAGCCTTGATGACGTATTATAGAAGGCGCCGCGGCTCTGGGCTTAATGCCATTAAGTAAAAACTGGGAAGCGTATGTTACTAATTACCAGTCATCCTCATTTAATAACGTATTCAGTTATACGATCGTCACAATATAAAGTATTCTAATTGCAGTATTTACATTGCTGGATTATATTTATTCGAGACAGACTCTGAGCGATTGGTAGAAAGAGGCTAAATCATTGACGTGCAAATAATCGCATCAAAAGAAAGTTAATGAAAACCATACCGAATGTTATATATTATATTTCAACAACACTAAGATAAGTCCCGGTATTTAGGTGTTAGATTAGCCGACATTTTGATTGTAGATGTAAAGTATAGGTTATAAAGATAGAGATCGGACTAGTTATTGTAAATTCGGTCTAGACGCCATCTTAGGTGTGAATACCACATATCATTGTTGTTTACACCAAAATTTTATTATATGATTTTATCTATTCTGGTGTGATGAAAACAAATTCGTTTATATATATCTTTTAGTTATGCTTTAATATTAGTGCCATCAGAGTGTATATCATATGCGGCGAAGATTTTTAAATGTCAGGCGGTACTATCTAACGGTGACCATAAAGTACTGAATTATGCTATTATATTTATTCTCAGATTATACCTTTGTGTCAGCGCCACTTGTTTTGGGCAGAACGTATATCATATATGATAAAGATATAAAGTGTCAGACGGTACTGTCTGGAGGCACCCATGAGGTACAGACATATTGTTGTCTCTATATTATCGCTTGCTCCCATGGGATCTCAGAATTCAGGCCAATGTTGGCAGTGTTAAGAGAAAAAATCCAATAGACTTCTCTCTTTTTTCGGATCTTTTCTGGGCATAGTCCTGACCTGGGTAGAATATTTTCTATAATGAACTAGCGTATATCTTCAGGTGAATGTTCATATTCTAGAAAATGCGTTACCAGAGGTGCGTTTATCTTTTTCGTGCGGACTGCAGATTCGTGTTCTGTAATTCTTTTATTGATTGCCCTTGATGTTTCGCCTACATATCCTTTGTTGCAAGGACAAATTAGTAGGTATACCACATTTTGGGTTTTACAGTTCGTCATGGTTTTGGGCATAATTCTTATGTTGTTAAATGTCAGTTCATTGCCTTCTATGGCTTGGGGGCACGTCTTACAGTTACCGCACTTAAAATTGCCTATAACAGGACTATGACCAGTGATGCTTCTCTGTACAAATTTTGTTTTCTCTGGCATTCTTGATCTAACGACCAGGTCTTTAATGTTTTTATTTCTTTTATAATCAAAAACAGGTTTAGGAATCAAATCTAGTTTAGACTTATTCACATTGAGCAAGTGCCAGTTAGAGTGGATAATCTGACGTAGTTTATCATTTAGAAGGGAGTGTCTAGTAACAAAAACTAAATGATCATTTTGTTTAGTTTCATTACCCTGTAGTATAGATTGACGATCAAAAAATCGAGCTCTTTTAAATGATTCCCGCACAAGCCTGTGAGGGTAACCACGGTCTTCAAGTTTCTTTTTCATGGCTACAGATCGTTCATCATAATCTTGTATTTTGGTGCAATTGCGCCGCAGTCTTAAAAATTGACTGAAGGGGATGCTGTTTTTTTGGGAAGTGGGATGAAAACTTTGATAGTGGAGCAGAGTGTTGCAGGCTGTGGGCTTGACATACAGATCCATGAAGAGTTGGCCTTGGTCGTGTTTAATTGTTATATCAAGAAATTCCATTTCTTCATTACTTATATGGGATGTAAATCTAAGGTAGCTGTCACAGACGTTTAGCCATGATATAAATTCATTTAATGGATCCTCATTGTCATCCCATATGAATATCACGTCATCGATGTATCTCGACCAGTGAAGAATTGATTCGTAAAAGGGTGCTATCTCATTGAAAATGTGAGTATGCTCAAATGATGCAACATAGATATTGGCAATTGTGGGGGCACAGGAAGCGCCCATGCTCACTCCTTTTGTTTTTTTTATATAAATTCCCTCGGAATTCGAAGATGTTTTCTTCCAAAACTATCTTAAGACAGTCAATAATATAATTTTCTGTTAGTCCCTACTGGTAGTGAATTTATCACGAGTAGGGGTCCCCTTGACTTTTCAAAATCAGAGTTGCCTTTCCTCAGACAATTCCAAAGGCCACTCAACTAATTTACATTGTGCCCAGTCCTTGGCAACCACTCATGTAGGTGTAGTGGCTGGGCTGCTGATCTGCCTTGACTTTCATTTACATTTGGTATTTCAGGTAGGGTCTTCAGTTCTATCCTTGCTGCTATTTAGATTTAATATTACAAAGTGTCATCTGGCCCAAGGCTGCTTCCGTGATCCATTTCTGGTTGTCTATGAGTATTTTATTTGAGGCAGTGGAGGAAATAATGCATTACAGTTTGAGAAGAAGAGCTCACCTGATCCATGGTGCAATTGCTAAATCAGCTGACTGTACCCCAAAAAACATGTGCCCTGCTCATGTTCACCATCTCTGCACTGGCTGCAGTCCCTTCCAAAGTGTAGTGCATCTGCGCTGGCACTTTGCATCTTGTCAGACAACATCTTTTAGGTACTTGAATCATATGCACACCTTAGGTTTTACTCAATCCAACAAGTGCATTCACAAATCTACATACTGCTGGTCATAACAAAAAATCACTTTCTACTAGGATTCCGACAGGTTTGGCTGTGTAGCTCGGCCTGTGTTGTGGGACAGCTTTTAAGTCACTCCTGTTGTGACAGACATCCTTTTGGAGGTAGAAAGAACAGAAGAGTGGGCACTTCAAAAGGAAGCAGACCTCAACATAAACTTCAAAGACTAATACTACAAATCACATTTGGTGTCTGGAAATGGACTATAAAAGGGTGAACATGGGACCCTAAAAAATGTCATCAAGCAGCCAGTCATGCTGTATGAGGAGGAGAAGCTCTGCAAGATTGCCTGTGAGCAGGATTGCAGGCCAAGGCCTGACAGTATCCCAGCTGGTTGAGGGGACATCACCCAGGGAGTTGGAGACCACCTGCCCTGGAGCCTGGGGCACCAGGGCCTGCCTGCTTGCCAAGACCAGTGTGTCCTGTGGGGAAGAGAAGGACGTTGGAAGGTGCAAGGTCCAGTGAGGAATCCTGGTGAGTGGATTCCCTTAGCGAAGTATGAAGTGAGCTGTGAACAATGCTGTACTGAACGGGTCATTGCAAGTGTGCAGTGTGCTGCTGTTCTGAGTGGGTTGTAGCCCATGTGTGGTGTTAAGTCGACAACCCCGTTTGCCAGGTGGGTCCATCATGAAGAGTGCTGCTGTACCGAGCAGGCCATAGCCTGGGTCGGTGTTAAGTTGGTGACCCTGTATGTCAAAGGGGGACGTTGTGAAGACTGCCATTGTGTCAATTAGTCTGGAGCCTGTGTGCAGTGGAGGGAAGGGGACCCCGTATGCCAGATAGGTCCAAGCAAGAAGTGTAAGCTGGTTGGGATAGTCATCAGAGGAGAGCGCCACAGAGATGCTTTGCAGAGAGGTGTTCTGAGACCATGCCCCTTTTTACACCACGCTGCAAACGCAGCTTCTGGCGCACTGCTGCTCAGAAGATGAAGTTCACTTGTGTCCTGAGCTCCTCAGGACACAAGTGGATCTCATCGCCCCACCAGCAGTGCACCAGAAGCCGTGTTTGCAGAGTGGTGTAAAAAGGGGTGTTGCCTCGGACCACCTCTCTGCAACGCAGCCCTGTGGTGGTTACTGGAGTTACCTGGTGGGCTAGTTGGCCGCAGAGACCCTCAGGATTGAGGGGGAATTAATCCCCCAACTTAAAAAGCGCCACGGGGCTCATTTACACAGTGGTGCAGGGAGGGGGCGGGCCTGACGTGACAAGTGTGCAAACACGCCCTGTGGCACATTTTAAGTTGCGGATAAAGTCCCCTTGAATACTGAGGGTCCCTGAGCTACCTACTGGCGGTCACCAGTAGGTAGTTACAGTTAGGACCTCGTTTCAATTCAAAAAGCATTTTTTCTTCTGCCAATATATTTGGCACACTTTAATGAATCTTTGTGAAATTTTCAAAATTAATGGCTCACTCAAGTCAGCTCCTGTCCTGAAAGTTTTGGGGTGATTCGTCAAGCGGGAGCCGAGAAAAAAGGGGGTCCCAAAACACGTTTTCTCGAAGTTAATTTCCATAGGAAACTTTAGACAAGCCTACAGCCCAAACTGCTGAACGGAATTAATCTTGTTTAAGAAAGCGACCGTGTTTTTAAATGGTGTAAAACCGTTCAGTAGTTCCTGAGAAATTCATATATAAAAAAACAATTATCTGGTGACTGTGGTGGATCCGCGAACCCACCTGATCATGATCTGACTTCTGATTGGCAGCCAACAATTCAAACTAGGAAATGTTGGCAGAAATCTTGTGACTTGTTTGAACCAAGTCACAAGACAAAAGGTGAAAAAAGATTAAAAGGGGGCAGGGTAGTAACACCCTGACCCCCTAGGTCCCATAGGGAGCCCCAGGGCCCGCAAAAGCATTTTTATTTTAAATGGAGGTGGGAGTCACGTAGAGTCCGTGAATCTGGCAGAATTCTTTTTTAAATGGGAGCTCCCATGCTTTGATTAATTAAGCCCCTGGTGCTCCAGGTCCCGGGGGCAATGTTTAATTATGTAGTGGGGGCCCTGCAGGGCCCTCAATACCCCGAGGACTGCCACCTCCCCAGGGCTATACTCATTTAAAAACAGGGGCATGCAGCCCCAGGGAATGGCACCTGCCGGGGGCTTTCTGTAAGTAACTTTTTAGGTCTCGTAGAGAGACCTATTGCAGTCAAACCAGAAAGCTGAGGATTTGTAGAAGTGCACGTGCTCGTGAACGTGCTTCTATCCCCCTGCCTTGCTCTTCAAAGGCTCCCCTTACCATTTGCTCCTGCTTCCCCGCCCACTGCTTCACACTTCACGGCGGCCAGGCCGTGACTCGCATTTCTGCCCAGCCCCCCTCCCAGAGCTGCCTTGTTTTCACGGCCGGCCTCCGACCCTACCCTGTCATTGCTTGTTAATTGCACGCTTTCACTTTTAACAATTGCGGCCGTCTCCATACCACCCAGTCCCGCCCTCCCAAGCTTCCATGTTGCTTCCGGACTATAGCGTTAAATGAGAAATGCTTGTTTTTTGTTTTTACAGTGCTTGCTTTTTTTTTAGTTTCAGCGCATTACAGTGCGCTTTTACTCTTAACAATAGTGGCATTTCCCATCCTGCCCGGTCCAGCCCTCCAAACCTTCACGGACTCTTCGATCACTTCCTTGCAGTCTGCCTGCTGAAGTTTCACGCCGCGTGCCAAGCGCTATGTTTTTTTGTAGAACTTGGCCTTCGGCTTCTGGTACCTCATGGCCCTTATGGCTGATTCCTACTCTGATGTTTTCTGCCACACACGGCACAATTTCATTTTAGCAGCCGCACACCTTCGGTTTCTTTTTTTCCAGCATTGCAGCTTGCTCCTCTTTGTGTCCTGTGTCATTCCGCTCCAGCGTCCATGCTTGTGGTTCCCTGATATTTGGTGTGTCTCACTGTTTCTTGGGTCACTTTATATCACTGTCCCAGCATTAGTGCTGTCTCCTTCCCCCCCTCTCTCTGTTGGTGTCTCCTTGAATCTGTGTGTCACACCATTTGTTGTCTGAGCCTCGGCATCAAAGGGTCCGCTCCCACGCCCCATCAGGACCCAACCCCCCCACCTCCGCCACCCTCCCTCGGTGTCACCTCCCATTTGCAATGCAATAGTGGGCCGCAGCACTCGTGCTTTAGCTGTAAACATCTCAAGTTGCAGCTCGGTGCCGCGATTGCATTCAAACGCTTGTTTCATGTACTTCCTTTCATGTTCCTATTCTTTTTCCCCTTCAGGCAACTTTTCCCTTTCTTCTTTCTTCACCTCTCTTCATCATCTTTCCTTCCCGCGTAGTTCATTCCTTTTCTCCCCTTTCCTTCCCTTCTGAGTTGTCACTTCTCCTCCCATCCTTTCCCTCTGCTTATGAACATCTAAGCTCTTCTTTCCCTCTCTCTCATTTTCCTGTTCCCCTGTGACCTTTCTCTTCGTCCTTGTTCTTCAAGATCATTTCTCCTTTCTTTTCCCCTTAATTCTGCTATCCTTCTGAACCCCTTTGTCTTTCCACTCGCTCTCTTCCTATTGTCTTTCCTTTAGCTCTCTTTTCTCTTTCCTGTTTTTCTCGCGCTCCTTTCATCGCTCTTTCTTTTCTGTACTCAGCAGCATTACACCGGGGGCTGCCGCATCCCCCACATCTCTGTTGAGAATGCCAAGCATACAAAGCTCGCCATGTCTCTAAATATTAAACCACAAAATGATTACCACCCATTTTCGACCAGAAACAGAATGCCTCTTTCTAAATATCTCTAGGTTTTTTTTCAGCCCGGGCTCACACCCGTGTAATGCCAGTCACGGATTGGCTCTGGGTTTCCCCGACCCTACATGCCTTCGGCACTGCCCTCTTTTTTCAGCCTTGTTTCCTTTTCTACCTCCCACCACTCTAACCACTCTCCCCCTCATTCATTCCATTGACATTGTTCCTACCTTCAGCCCCCCTTTTCACCACCTTGCTATTACCCCCATCACGTGTGTCTCTGCAGTGTGTGTGTGTGTGTGTGTGTGGGTGTGCATGCGTGTGTGTCTGAAACAGTTTATCTCAGTGTACACTGGCATGCGAGGACGTGTTTGTATGTGATGACGTGGTTGTATGCGAGTATATCTGAATAGTGTTGAAAACCCATCCCTGCATGTGTGCATCGGAAGTGTGTGTGTGTCTGGTGTGTATGCATTCAAAGATCATCGCGTGTGTATATTCTATGTAATGTGTAAGTGTGTGTTAACCGATGTTGGTGTATGCATTCAATAATCCATCTGTATGTGTTTTTGTGAATGATGATGATCTTTTTGTGGTGGTGTTATCTGCATTCAAAGACGGAGTTGGGTGTTTTTCATTTTAATGTATCTTTTGTTTTGTGTGTGTATCATGCCTGTGTGTAGCATAGACGAAGATTTATCTGTTCAATAATGTTATCTCGCCTATATTTATATAGTAGCATGCATCTGAATTTGTGGTCTGTCTAGACTGTCCATTTCTCCAATGCTTTTGCATATTGTGTTGACCGGAGTTGATTTTGTGCCATTTGCTGTGTCTAATGCAGGGTGTATTTTATCAGGTACTTTTATCTGGGGCTATGGGAGAAACTGAAAGCCATTAGTCATCCATTGTGTGAGGTGCCACCACAGCATCACTCAGCACCACCACAGCATCACTCAGCACCACCACAGCATCACTCAGCACCACCACAGCATCACTCAGCGCCACCCCACCACCACTCAGCACCACCACAGCACCACTCAGCATCACCTCAACTCTACCCCAGCATCACTCAGCACCACACCAGCATCACTCAGCGCCACCCCAGCATCACTCAGCACCACCTCAGCGCCACTGAGCATCACAACATCATCACTCAGCGCTACCCCAGCATCACTCAGCACCACCACATTATCACTCAGCACCACCACAGCACCACTCAGCACCACCACAGCATCACTCGGCACGACTACAGCACCACTCAGCACCACCTCAGCACCACCACAGCACCACTCAGCACCACAACATTATCACTCAGCACCACCACAGCACCACTCAGCACCACCACAGCATCACTCGGCACCACCACTGCACCACTCAGCACTACCTCAGCACCACCTCAGCACCACCACAGCATCACTCAGCACCACCACAGCATCACTCAGCGCAACCCCAGGTCATAGGTGTCACATTTGCGAAAGTTATAACTATTGGCATTGTAAATGACAAAGCTATTAATTTAGCTATTTTCAAAACCAACACATAAATAAAAAAATTGTCATTTACAAGACCAATAGCTCAAACTTTCCTAATGCGATACCTATTGCATTGCAAATGCTTGTTTTTTGTTTTTACAGTGCTTGCTTTTTTTTTAGTTTCAGCGCATTACAGTGCGCTTTTACTCTTAACAATAGTGGCATTTCCCATCCTGCCCGGTCCAGCCCTCCAAACCTTCACGGACTCTTCGATCACTTCCTTGCAGTCTGCCTGCTGAAGTTTCACGCCGCGTGCCAAGCGCTATGTTTTTTTGTAGAACTTGGCCTTCGGCTTCTGGTACCTCATGGCCCTTATGGCTGATTCCTACTCTGATGTTTTCTGCCACACACGGCACAATTTCATTTTAGCAGCCGCACACCTTCGGTTTCTTTTTTTCCAGCATTGCAGCTTGCTCCTCTTTGTGTCCTGTGTCATTCCGCTCCAGCGTCCATGCTTGTGGTTCCCTGATATTTGGTGTGTCTCACTGTTTCTTGGGTCACTTTATATCACTGTCCCAGCATTAGTGCTGTCTCCTTCCCCCCCTCTCTCTGTTGGTGTCTCCTTGAATCTGTGTGTCACACCATTTGTTGTCTGAGCCTCGGCATCAAAGGGTCCGCTCCCACGCCCCATCAGGACCCAACCCCCCCACCTCCGCCACCCTCCCTCGGTGTCACCTCCCATTTGCAATGCAATAGTGGGCCGCAGCACTCGTGCTTTAGCTGTAAACATCTCAAGTTGCAGCTCGGTGCCGCGATTGCATTCAAACGCTTGTTTCATGTACTTCCTTTCATGTTCCTATTCTTTTTCCCCTTCAGGCAACTTTTCCCTTTCTTCTTTCTTCACCTCTCTTCATCATCTTTCCTTCCCGCGTAGTTCATTCCTTTTCTCCCCTTTCCTTCCCTTCTGAGTTGTCACTTCTCCTCCCATCCTTTCCCTCTGCTTATGAACATCTAAGCTCTTCTTTCCCTCTCTCTCATTTTCCTGTTCCCCTGTGACCTTTCTCTTCGTCCTTGTTCTTCAAGATCATTTCTCCTTTCTTTTCCCCTTAATTCTGCTATCCTTCTGAACCCCTTTGTCTTTCCACTCGCTCTCTTCCTATTGTCTTTCCTTTAGCTCTCTTTTCTCTTTCCTGTTTTTCTCGCGCTCCTTTCATCGCTCTTTCTTTTCTGTACTCAGCAGCATTACACCGGGGGCTGCCGCATCCCCCACATCTCTGTTGAGAATGCCAAGCAGACAAAGCTCGCCATGTCTCTAAATATTAAACCACAAAATGATTACCACCCATTTTCGACCAGAAACAGAATGCCTCTTTCTAAATATCTCTAGGTTTTTTTTCAGCCCGGGCTCACACCCGTGTAATGCCAGTCACGGATTGGCTCTGGGTTTCCCCGACCCTACATGCCTTCGGCACTGCCCTCTTTTTTCAGCAAGACATTACCAATGCTCCTTTTTTAAGGCCGTTTGATCTTGAGAAAGAGTGTATAGTGTGCGTGGATGCAACCAATGTAGGTTTGGGTTCAGTTTTAATGCAGAAAGACAAAGGTGAAGAATATGTAGTTTCTTATGCGTCAAGAACTTTGCGGGGTGCTGAGTAAAACTACTCTACAATAGAAAAAGAGTTATTAGCATGCACTTGGGCCTCTGAACATTTTAGGCAATTTCTCTGGGGAACTAGATTCCGTTTAAGAACTGACCATAAACCTTTAATTAACATGCTGGCATCTGGTGGTGGTAGAACGTTAACTGCGCGTCTAGCACATCTAGCTGCAAAATTACAGGAGTTCCAATGTGTTGTTGAGTATGTTCCTGGTCGTTTAAATGTGCACGCTGACTGCATGTCGAGGTTGCCTTTGGTCAATTCTGTTTTTTCTGGCAATTTGAACAATGATTCTGATGTTGTTTTTAACATTGATGATGTTAATGATTGCGGTACTGCAGGTTCTTCTGGCGGTATTTCTGAAACTGAGTGGAGAGAAGCGATGGCGAATGATCCTAGTTTGCCTTTGTTAACTAGGTACTTACAGTATGGTTGGCCTCAAGAACGAAATTTATCTGGCGACATTCTTTCCTTTATTAAGGTGAAAGATGAACTCATGTTTGACCAAGGGTTCATTATCCGATGTGATAAGATCATCCCTCCTGTTTCTTTGAGAGGAAGAATTATTTCTATGGCTCACGAGGGACATATGGGTATGTCTAGTACTAAGAGACGCATTCGTGAATTTTACTGGTGGCCTGGTATAGATAAAATGGTCGATAAATGGGTTAGTTCATGCTCTCCTTGTGTTCAAAGTGACAAAACTGTCAAACCTTTGGCTGTGGATATTTCCCCTATTGAATTTGTTTCTTGCCCCTGGAAGAAGTTGGGCATTGACATAATTGGACCTCTTAATTTATCTGCTCACCAAAATGTGTTTGGTTTGGTTCTTATTGACTATTTTTCCAAATGAACAACACGAGAGATGCCAGAAGTCTGAAAGAAAGAACCTATAGAGTGTTCATTCTGTAAGACAAAACCAAAAGGTTAATGTATAAGGTAAAACAATCCTTGGTGATGAGGATGTAGAACTACAGGAGAAGAAATGTATAGAAAAAAGCCATAGAAGTGCTTGAAAAAGTACCCATCAGCCCGCTCAATAGCGGAACATCGTCATCTGGGTCGAATGGTTGAAACGGTGGTATCCAGTATGCCCTTCCTCTGGGCGAACCCGGGGCTAGCAAAACTTGGACCACTTTGTTGACCCTCAACCATTGGAGATGATCAAGTGCAGGCTGAGAGGGCAAAAGTTGCAGTGCTCAAGAATAGTGAGAAAAGAAAGGAAAAAATTGTAATCCACGTGTTCTAAAAATACCTAACTTGATGTCATTAGATAAACTTTATTGGGTCTGACCATCAAGGTGGTATGTTTAAAAGCAGAGTGAAAAATAGCATGCAAGGAATTGCTATTCACCATGAATGTAAGATGGTCGACATGTTTCAGCCTAGATAGGCTTTCTTCAGGACCTATGATGCACTACTGCAACATTTACTTACTGTGAAAGAAAACTACAGAAATACTCCAATTCCTCGATTGAGAAAATGGTATATCTTCTCCTGTGTGAAAAGAATTAACAAATAAGAATAACAGTCATTAGTATTATTCTGAGGGATATCATATGTGCTTTATGCACTGATTAATCCTATATTCATCAACTCACCCAAATTGTAGGGAGGAATCACCTCACCTCACCTGGCACTCGCTCAGAGTGAAGGAGGCCACGCACTAAGAAACAAAACAAAACATACATTTCATCTTAAAAAACCACTATGGACTTGCAAAAGTCCAAATAGTTTGTTCAACAACAGCAACAACAGTTATGGCAAGTCAGGAGGTCAAAGGTTGAAACGACACTAATTGTTAATTGGTCAGGTACACCAGTCATAAGGCACAAACCAGCTTCCATAAGCAAGTGTCCTCAATCTCACTTGCCTCAGAAACGGCTGAAATGAAACCCCATAACCAGTGCCTCAAGTGGAGGCATCTGAAAGAGAACTGACAGGAGCCCACATGTCCAGCGCCCTCAAAGGAGTCTTTGTTATTATCTTTGGTAGCTTCAATATTAGAAAAAAAATTATCTTAAAAGAGACTATCGTTTTTAAAGCTGCTGGTCAAAAACGCTAAATCCTGATCTAGTCCCCAGCTATACTTCTTCTCATCTTGAAAAATAGGAAGCGCTCTCACCTGTCCGTCGTTGCCTCGCTCTATGTAGTGAGCCGAGGGGGAGGTGGAGACGCTGTGTAGGTAGCCGCGAGTTATACAGCGGCTGCGGACGTAAGAGGAAACCAAACGATGTTCCCATGCTGATTCGCTCTCTCCTCATCCAATCCTAATATTGCAATTTCAGTCAAGTTTTCGTGTAGATTGTGCTTTTAGTTCCGTTGTCCCAATCATGAGATTAGAGCCCTGATTGGGCACAAGGATGTGCGGAAGGATTTAATTAGTCCGTTCTTAACCAATGAGAGACACGGAACTGTTTACGTGTAAAAAACTCGCTAACAAATGAATGAAACTCACCCCCCGATATAAACTTTGTACTGCCTTATGTTCTTTAAATAATCTGTACTCAGTGATTTGTGCCTAGCATATGGATCGGTGTGTCTGTAAAAGTGTATCCACGATATGATTGCAGATACACAAAACCTAAAAGATCTTGTAATAGTGGAGAGCGCCGCCGGGCCGGCTAACTGGAGACACATTTT
Source organism: Lissotriton vulgaris (assembly GCF_964263255.1). Lineage (NCBI taxonomy): Eukaryota > Metazoa > Chordata > Amphibia > Caudata > Salamandridae > Lissotriton > Lissotriton vulgaris. The sequence continues at coordinate 731,998,471 of NC_141691.1, read as the reverse complement.
TGATCCGTTACCGGGATATGTCAAAGTGAGTCCCGAAATACTATCTACGTTATGCGTGATAATGAAAAATGCAAAATGTGCAAGATAGCAAGCGGACTCGGCATTATTCCCAGAGAGCTCCGTAATCAGAACCAGCTAGGTAACCTCCACGGAGTATCTAGGTAGACATGTCGACCTCGTGTTAGAAGGCACACTCAGCGCTGTGTAATTGGATTGATAAGTGGACCAGATGTATAATGATCAGTATATCAGTATATGCATGTCGTCTCTGGTGCTATTGTTATACACATGTTTAGGCAGTTTTTTTTTTTTTAAATTTTTTAAAACCTTTATTACAAAAGAGCACACAGCTATTCTGCCTAACATCCCGGAGGCAAGGCAGCATAGAATCAGGAGGAGAAAAGTGCAAGGTGATTAACAACAGAACATTGCAGGTTGTTTTTTGTTTTTTAAGAAGAGAACTAAACCAAGAAAAGAAACGCCAAAAAGCACGGAAGAGTGGCAATGGAGCAGTAGAAACGTCAAGGAGTCGGCAAAAGGCAGAGGAGGACAGGTAGAGAATCAGTAAAAAGAATGAATGGTAGGATAGGAAGGGGGGGAGGAAAAAGCAGGAGAAATACAAACAGCATAAAACAGCTGGTGTCACAGGTTACGGTGATAAGTGTTCATCCTGAGGGACAGGTTCCGGGGGCAGGCACACATCGCCCCTGTACGCATTCCATGCCCCCCACACTTTATTCCATGTCTGAGGCCTCCCCCTGGCTACATAGACCGTCTTTTCTTGAAACATGCACCAGTCCATGTTGGCTTTCCATTGTACCACCAGGGGGGCCGTAGCAGCACCCCACTTTTGAGCAATATCACGCTTAGCAATCATATTGCCCAGTGTCACCCAACGAGTCTGTGCCGTGTTGTGGTCAGACGGTTCCCAAACGTTAAGGAGACATCTCCGCGCCTCTGCAGCCAACACCACACCAGTCACCTCTCCCATAATCCGGTGCACTCTCGCCCAATAGGGGGCAATGACGGGGCATTCCCAGAGAATATGTAAAAAGGTTGCGAGAGCACCACAACCTCGACGACAAAGGCCATCTGGCGAGAAACCCATATGCAAGAGCCGAGGGCCGGTGACATACACCCGGTGAAGGATTTTGAATTGCACCAGTCGGAGACGTGAGGAGATAGCGACCTCCTTAGGGGAGGACACCGCACTCTGCCAGTCCTCATCGTCAAGCTCCAGGCCGTCCGCCGTCCATTGGTCTCGCAAGCAGAGGAGGAGATCAGTTCGAACATTAATCAATTTCCTATAGGACAGGGAAATAGCACTGTCAGGCATATGGCCATCCAGTATCCTGTCCTCTAAGGGGGAGCTTTCGAGAATCTCTCCCTCCGTCGGCTTGGCAGAGAGCAACGCGTGTCTCAACTGGGCGTAACGGAAAAACTCCGAATCACCCAAATGGTATTCGGCCTGCAGTTGAGGAAAGGTCTTGACTTCGCCCTTAGTAACCATATCGTCCACCCTGGAGATGCCTATGAGATCCCATTTGTCGAAGCCCTTGGTATGCCACAGCTTGCCCAAGATATCAGAGTCATACAGTGGAGTAAACCTAGTCAGTCTGCCCTGCCAACCCTGCGCCTTAGTGATCGTCCGCCAAACGTGAACCGCCGCCTTAGTCGGGCCTGACAGGCGCCGATCAAAGGATCTAGAATACAGGGCACGATAGTAGTTACTACCGCGTAAGAGCCACCTGTCCATTGCGTAGCCTGGGCTATCAGTAGGGCCATAAAAGCCGTGGTTGATAGCAGTGAGCTGAGAGGACCAGTAGTACCGACGTACATCCGGGAGGGCTATGCCTCCGTCGTACCACGGTAACGTGAGCTTCTGGATGGCGACACGGGGTCGACCATCCCAGAGCAGGGCCCGTTGCAAGCTCTCAATCTCCCGAAAGTAGCGGGCCGGGTCCTGAGTGTTCTGCAAGGCATAGAGGAACCTGGGCAGGGACATCATTTTGAACAATGCTGCCCGGCCCAGGAGAGAGAGCGGGAGCCTGCGCCAACTATCCACGTCTCTCCGCAGTCGCTGGAGAGGGGGAAGCAGATTGTGGTCGTATCGCGCCTTAGAACTACCGGAGATGTATATTCCCAGGTACTTAAAGCCCTGTCCGGCCATCTGGATATTGCAGCCTCTAGGGAGGCGCGGTGTGTCCCCCTTTAGAATGTAAAGAGAAGACTTGGCCCAATTGATGACCAGGCCAGAGTGGCGTCCAAAAAGCCAGAGCACGTCGCATGCCACAATGAGCGACTTGCAGGGAGAAGTAAGGTAGAGCAGAATATCATCTGCGTACAGGGAAACTCTATCTTCGAAGCCCGGGGCCCAGGTTATGCCATGTAAGTCCGGGTGTGTACGCAGCATGGCTGCGAGTGGCTCAAGAGCCAGGGCAAACAGGAGAGGTGACAGGGGGCAACCCTGCCTGGTACCTCGGTGAAGGGCAAAGGACGCCGACAAGCGGCCATTGACTGTGACATTAGCCAGTGGGCAAGCATAAAGGAGCTGCACCCAACTCACAAAGACCGGTCCAAATCCAAGCTTCGCCAGCACCGCCCACAGATAACTCCACTCAAGCGAGTCGAAAGCCATCGTGGCGTCCAGAGAAGCAAGCACCGCCGGTTCCTCGAGAGTGTGGGCTCTGGCCATAACACCATGGAGCCGACGCAGGTTAAGGGCAGTGTTACGGCGGGGAATGAAACCCTACTGGTCTGGGTGCACCAAATCACCGATGACTCCTACCAATTGATTAGCAAGCAGTTTGGCTAGGATCTTAGGCTCCACATTGAGGAGGGAAATAGGGCGATAGGATCGGCACACGTCTCTTGGCTTTCCCTCTTTGTGAATAACCACGATGGTGGCCAGCCTCTGATCTAAGGGGAGGAGGCCCTCGTTCAATGCCTTCAAAAACATAGTCCACAGGTGCGTGGATACCACATCCGGTCGAATTTTGTATAACTCGACCGGAATACCATTGGGGCCAGTCGCTTTACCTGACCTTAGTGCGCGGATCGCCGAGGCGATCTCGTCAGCGGATATGTCTCGATCCAAGTCGGCACGGTCCTCTTCAGAAAGACAGGGAAGGTCAATCGTCGAGAGGAACGCAACCGAGTCAGCCTCGGAGCGGTCTGAGTTGGAAGTGTAGACACCCCGGAAATAATCAGCAAAGGACTCGGCAATAGCACTTGGGTCCGTGACGGCGACCCCGTCATCGCCCAAGATCTCAGGCACCACGCGGCTAGCCATCTCGCGCCTGTCCAGCCAAGCCAGCAGCTTCCCAGCTTTATCCCCAACGTCGTAGATACGACCTTGCTGTTCCTTGGCCAGGGTAAGGGCAGCATTTGTGGCAAGATCATGGTATTCCGTCTGTTTAAGGGAAAGGGCATGTAAAAGAGAGGGATCGGGCTCAGGTCCCAGTCGGGACTTAAGGCGCAAAACCTCGTCTTCAATACACGTGAGGTCGGCATCTCTAACCCGTCTGGCCTCTGCAATGAGAGCAAGAGCCTCACCCCTTAACACCGTCTTGAATGCCTCCCACAGGGTAATAGCCGAGCCAACCGAGCCCACATTCTCCGAGAAGTAGAGGTCGATGGCCTTAGCAAGGAGTGCACGAGTCTTGAGATTACGGAAATACCATGGGTTAACCGCCACCGGCCGGTCAGACAGGACGATGTTAAAATCAAACGAGACCCACAACGGGGAGTGGTCGGAAATACCCTGTGCCAAAAAACGGGCCTCAGACACGGCAGACGCATGTACAGCCAAGGTAAAAACGTAGTCTATACGGGAGAGACTGCCATGGGCACTCGAAAGGAAGGAGAAATGGCGGAGCGCGGGATGTAAAAGTCGCCAACTGTCCACCAAACCCATGGAGTCAAGAAAGGATGGCAACCACAGTTGGGAACTGCGAAGATCTCTTGGCGGTTGGCGGTCCAGGGAGCCAGAGCAGACTGAGTTGAAGTCACCCCCCATTATCAATAGACCATCAGGCAAAGACAAAATGGCGCCACCAAGGTCCTGTAAAGTACTGGATTGTAGGCCTGGGGGAACATAAACCGAAAGTAGCGCGAGGGAACGCCCTTCCCATCTCCCCGCCACTGCAGCGTAGCGCCCCCTCTCATCAATCACATTGACGTCTATCTCAAGGGGAAGGGACGCGCGCACCAGGATTCCCGCCCCCCGGGAGCCCGAAGAGAACCCAGAGTGGGCAACCATCTTGTAACCTTTACGATTAAGAGCCTTGCAAGAATTTCCAATCAAATGCGTCTCTTGTAGGAGCACAATATCGGGCATATGTCTCTTAAGCAGTTGAATCACCACCCCTCTCTTAACACGGTCACCCAACCCATTAACATTCCAACTGATCACTTTTAATTTCCTACCCCCCATTGTCCCGCATCCCGTCCCACCCAGCCCCAGCCAACCCAACCATCAAGTGAAAAACAGCAGTAAACATGATCCATTGCCTAGAGGAAGGAAAAGAGAAAGAACAAACAAACAAATAAACTTGTGTAATTGCACCCCCCACCCTGCACCCCTGCATCAGACTAAAAAGCCCCCCCAACCAGCAGTGTGCCTGTCGCTCCATAAACTACTCTACAAAAAGTCCCAGAGGAGTAAGGAATCTCCACGAACACCTCCCGCCACCCTCCATGTAACGACAGGAAAGTCAGCAGGGTCACTTGAAAACAATACCGACAGTCTCATGAAGCGGGGTCACCAAACGCCGGTGTCACACAGTAGAGCCAAGTCTCATAGATCCGGGCCACCAGCCGCACCTCCATCTTGTTCATCTTGAGCGTCCCGGCGACAAAGTGTCCAACCATTCACTCACATTCTCGGCGAAGCCAAAGAATAGGGCACGGCCCTCATGCTCAATCCGGAGTTTGGCAGGGAACATCATAGAGTACTTATATCCCATATCTCACAGTCGCCGCTTTACGCCCGCGTAGCTCTGGCGCTGTAGCTGAACAGCCCTGATAAAGTCCGGGTAGAAGTGTATTTCAGCGTTCTGGTACTTAAGCGGTCCATGCCGTCTGGACGCCTGCAGGACCGCTTCTCGGTCCCGAAAGTTGAGAAGCCGTGCTACGATGGGTCTAGGCGCCATGCCCGACTTCGGCGGGCCGCCCGGCACCCGATGGGCACGCTCCACAGAGAAAAAGTTACTAAGACCAGACGGTGCCAAATGGGTCTTTATCAGGTCCTCCACAAAGAGGTCCGTCGCCGCTTCCTCCGACCCCTCCGGGACACCGACAATGCGGACGTTCTGTTGCCTGGCACGTCCCTCAAAGTCCTCCAGCCTCCTCGAGAATTGGTCCGCAGTCATCCGCAGGTTCCGGACCTCGGTTTGCAGGTCCGAGACGTCGGCCGTCAGGCTGGAGGTCTTAATGTCCAGTGTCTTCACTCGATCATTAGTCTTGCCCAGGTCGGCTCTAATGAGAGTCAGATCAACAGCCATAGTGTCCACCTTGTGGGTCAAGATCTCATGTTGTTGCTGCATGTCAGCCCGAAAACTGGTAATGGCTCCCATGATGTCGCTCAGAGTAGGCTCAGAGCCGTCAGGCGAGCCCGTAGATGGAAGGCTCTTGGAAGAAGATCCCGTGGCAGGCGGCGTCTTCGGCTGGACATATCGCTCAATTCTACTCTGTTGTGACTGTGCTTTCCCGCGGACGCCTTTGTTCGACGTCTTGTCGGTGTCCCCTCTGCCCGCCATGTTGGTTCCGATGAGGACAAAGGGCTGCACCAGCCGAGCCCGAGCCTAATGAGCCAAGAATAAAATCCAAGCTAGACAGGTAGACCAGGCCGATGAAAGAACGAACTGTAGGCACTAACACTCCGCCAGTAGGGACAGCAGGCAGTCACTACGCAGTCCAATCGTGCGGAGTGGCGGAGTCCGGAGAGACAATGGCACAGCCCTGGTACGGAGTTCAACTCGACGTAGCTCAGCGTAGGAACCACCGATTCGAAGGCGGAAGACAGCTCCCGCCTCAGTAGACCATCAGCAGTAAGAATCCACCCTCGTGGATCAGGATTTCAGACAGGATATATGAGGAGGATCGGAAGGTCCGCGGAGCTCCGAGCTTACGCGGCCATCTTGGTTGCCCGCGAAGCTCCTCCTCCCATGTTTAGGCAGTTTTAATCAACCCGAAATCCCTCACTAATATTAGCAGGATATAGATAGGTTGTTGAGCGCCCTGATGTTTTGTACTAGGTAACCTACACGGAGTGTCAAGGTAAACATGTCGACCTCGTGTTAGAAGGCACACTCGGCGCTGTGTAATTAGATTGATAAATAGACCAGATGTATCATGATCAGTATATCAGTATATACATGTCGTCTCTGGTGCTTTAATAAACACATGTTTAGGCAGTTTTAATCAACCCGAAATCCCTCACCAATATCAGCAGGATATAGATAGGTTGTTAAGCGTCCTGATATTTTGTACTATAAAAATCAAACACCGGGATTTTATGTCTGTTTTGTGTTTATGGTGACACCAACATACAAGACTATCTGAGCTGGATCGCTAAATCAAGCGACTTGTTCAGACCTATAAGGACCGCTACATTTAGAGGTCTACAATCTTGTCATGGCTTATCATATCATTCAGAGATTGCAGTATTCCACCCTATATTGACATGCATGTGGGAATGATACCAGAGGGCCAAAAAGAAGTTGTAAAGAACACCTTGGTAGTTAGTGTCCTAAGATACTGCTGTTAAGGTATATAGTCTAGAGATATAGTTTTTATAACTGTAACCACGGGATCTCGTCATTTAATCCCTCTGTGTCACTCCTCAGTTTGTATACCCATCTTTGTTCTTTTCTCAGTAAAAACTGAGAGATGTCTCTGACGTGATTGGGTATATATGGTTGTTCTAAAATTACCCATTTGAGGTCGTCTGCCTGGTGTTTCTCTGCGAGGAAATGGGATGTAAGCCGAGTCGCTTGTTTACTGCGCCGAATTGTGCTCTTATGTTCTTGTATGCGCAATTTTATTTTTCTCGTTGTCATCCCGTCAACGAGAAAAATAAAATTGCGCATACAAGAACATAAGAGCACAATTCGGCACAGAGAAACACCAGGCAGACGACCTCAAATGGGTAATTTTAGAACAACCATATATACCCAATCACGTCAGAGACATCTCTCAGTTTTTACTGAGAAAAGAACAAAGATGGGTATACAAACTGAGGAGTGACACAGAGGGATTAAATGACGAGATCCCGTGGTTACAGTTATAAAAACTATATCTCTAGACTATATACCTTAACAGCAGTATCTTAGGACACTAACTACCAAGGTGTTCTTTACAACTTCTTTTTGGCCCTCTGGTATCATTCCCACATGCATGTCAATATAGGGTGGGATACTGCAATGTCTGAATGATATGATAAGCCATGACAAGATTGTAGACCTCTAGATGCAGCGGTCCTTATAGGTCTGAACAAGTCGCTTGATTTAGCGATCCAGCTCAGATAGTCTTGTATGTTGGTGTCACCATAAACACAAAACAGACATAAAATCCCGGTGTTTGATTTTTATAGTACAAAATATCAGGGCGCTTAAAAACCTATCTATATCCTGCTGATATTAGTGAGGGATTTCGGGTTGATTAAAACTGCCTAAACATGTGTTTATTAAAGCACCAGAGATGACATGTATATACTGATATACTGATCATGATACATCTGGTCTATTTATCAATCTAATTACACAGCGCCGAGTGTGCCTTCTAACACGAGGTCGACATGTTTACCTTGACACTCCGTGTAGGTTACCTAGTACAAAACATCAGGGCGCTCAACAACCTATCTATATCCTGCTAATATTAGTGAGGGATTTCGGGTTGATTAAAACTGCCTAAACATGTGTATAACAATAGCACCAGAGACGACATGCATATACTGATATACTGATCATTATACATCTGGTCCACTTATCAATCCAATTACACAGCGCCGAGTGTGCCTTCTAACACGAGGTCGACATGTCTACCTAGATACTCCGTGGAGGTTACCTAGCTGGTTCTGATTACGGAGCTCTCTGGGAATAATGCAGAGTCCGCTTGCTATCTTGCACATTTTGCATTTTTCATTATCACGCATAACGTAGATAGTATTTCGGGACTCACTTTGACATATCCCGGTAACGGATCAAAAATGTGTCTCCAGTTAGCCGGCCCGGCGGCGCTCTCCACTATTACAAGATCTTTTAGGTTTTGTGTATCTGCAATCATATCGTGGATACATTTTTACAGACAAACCTATCCATATGCTAGGCACAAATCACTGAGTACAGATTATTTAAAGAACATAAGGCAGTACAAAGTTTATATTGGGGGGTGAGTTTCATTCATTTGTTAGCGAGTTTTTTACACGTAAACAGTTCCGTGTCTCCCATTGGTTAAGAACGGACCAAATAAATCCTTCCGCACATCCTTGTGCCCAATCAGGGCTCTAATCTCATGATTGGGACAACGGAACTAAAAGCACAATATACACGAAAACTTGACTGAAATTACAATAATAGGATTGGATGAGGAGAGAGCGAATCAGCATGGGAACATCGTTTGGTTTCGTCTTACGTCCGCAGCCGCTGTATAACTCGCGGCTACCTACACAGCGTCTCCACCTCCCCCTCAGCTCACTACATAGAGCGAGGCAATGACGGACAGGTGAGAGCGCTTCCTATTTTTCAAGATGAGAAGAAGTATAGCTGGGGACTAGATCAAGATTCAGCGTTTTTGACCAGCAGCCTTAAAAACGATAGTCTCTTTTAAGATAATGTTTTTTCTTATATTGAAGCTACCAAAGAAAATAACAAAGACTCCTTTGAGGGCTCTGGACATGTGGGCTCCTGTCAGTTCTCTTTCAGATGCCTCCACTTGAGGCACTGGTTATGGGGTTTCATTTCAGCCGTTTCTGAGGCATGTGAGATTGAGGACACTTGCTTATGGAAGCTGGTTTGTGCCTTATGACTGGTGTACCTGACCAATTAACAATTAGTGTCGTTTCAACCTTTGACCTCCTGACTTGCCATAACTGTTGTCGCTGTTGTTGAACAAACTATTTGGACTTTTGCAAGTCCATAGTGGTTTTTAAAGATGAAATGTATGTTTTGTTTTGTTTCTTAGTGCGTGGCCTCCTTCACTCTGAGCGAGTGCCAGGTGAGGTGAGGTGATTCCTCCCTACAATTTGGGTGAGTTGATGAATATAGGATTAATCAGTGCATAAAGCACATATGATATCCCTCAGAATAATACTAATGACTGTTATTCTTATTTGTTAATTCTTTTCACAAAGGAGAAGATATACCATTTTCTCAATCGTGGAATTGGAGTATTTCTGTAGTTTTCTTTTACAGTAAGTAAATGTTGCAGTAGTGCATCATAGGTCCTGAAGAAAGCCTATCTAGGCTGAAACATGTCGACCATCTTACATTCATGGTGAATAGCAATTCCTTGCATGCTATTTTTCACTCTGCTTTTAACCATACCACCTTGATGGTCAGACCCAATAAAGTTTATCTAATGACATCAAGTTAGGTATTTTTAGAACACGTGGATTACAATGTTTTCCTTTCTTTTCTCACTATTCTTGAGCACTGCAACTTTTGCCCTCTCAGCCTGCACTTGATCATCTCCAATGGTTGAGGGTCAACAAAGTGGTCCAAGTTTTGCTAGCCCCGGGTTCGCCCAGAGGAAGGGCATACTGGATACCACTGTTTCAACCATTCAACCCAGATGACGATGTTCCGCTATTGAGCGGGCTGATGGGTACTTTTTCAAGCACTTCTCAGGGGCGTAACACCAGACCCCGCAGGCCCTGCATTGCGGGGGGGCCTCGGGCTGCCTGGGGGCCCCCCGGCCCCCTCCTCAGTCCTCACGTCATAAACAAAACAATTGTGGTAGTGGGTCTAAAATGTTGCGCGGGTCCCGGGCCGGGGCCCCTGCGACTGAAATGGGGCGAGGCTACTAGTGGTGACATAACACGTGTCTGTTTGAAAATGGTGGTGCGCCGGGGCCCCGGCCGCCACCGGCGGGGCCCCCCTGGGACCAGGAGAGAGAGAGGGGCAGTCTTCAAAATAATGCGGGCAGCCCGGGGCCCCGAGACAGTCTTTGAAATGGTGCTGGGCCCCCGAGAGCAAGTCCGGGTAGTCCGAAATGGTGCTGGTGCATTAACATAACATGTATTACACCCTCTGAGCCGCCAGCCACAGAGCCACTCGAATCTCATGAAATGGCGGCCGCAGGACAGAGTAGACTTTCTTTGAAAGAAATCCTTTCACTTTCAGTCTTTCATTCCGCCGCCGCGTATGCGCGTGCCGTGTCACCGTGGGGGGGGCGGGCTGCTGGTGAGTGGTGACCAATGCGTCCCCGGGCCCAGGGGTATAACAGGGTCGGCGGCCCAATAAGCAGTAGGACGCAGGGTCAGGAAAGGTCAGGTGTGAGGTGTGACTGGCGTCACGTCACGTGTGCGTGTGGGCAGGGGGCGCGCTCACATGGGCCATAGTGAGCAGTGAAGAAGAAGGAGGAACAACAACAGCACGTCTTCGTCGATCGATTCGAATTGAAGTGGACGAAGACAAAAAGCCTTGTGACTGACAGAACAGAACTCCGAAGTAAGTCTGTCACGGTTACGGAAAACGGACGGTCACCGGTGGGGCCTGCAGGGGACCACTCGCTCTCTCTTCTTCCACCAATTCCAAACATCATGATCATGTACTATTTCCATATTTATTTTGCCCTTGGCCCACAGTGTGAGTGCAGTCAACAACAACCATTACAGTAGTAGGAAGGCCGCCAGGCGGGAAGTGGGGGAGCGGGAGGTTCGGAACTAGGACACGTGACGTCACGAGCGTTTCTTGTTGCTCTGATTTTTGCTGCATGCAGTGGCTTAGTGGTGGCGGCAGGGGCGTAACACAGGCCCCCCGCAGACCCCTCACTCAAGCCTCGCAAGCCAGGGCCTCTTCATTAATTAAATGGTGACGTGCGCAATGAGGGACTACGCACATCTGGGCCTCTGAGGGCGGCTCTTCATTATTAAATGTTGCGCAGTTGACTCCGTGTCTGCGCTGTCTTCGGCCTCTATGATCAATATTATAGGCCTGAATTGAGCCCCTTCTCATGCTAAGTCACGCGCGCAAGGAGTTAAATTTATAAAGAACTTTGAGGTGGAGGTCGGCTGCCCCACTGGTTTGTCGGTTGCGCCGGAATCATGGTGCTTGGCTGCCACGCAGAACTACCATCGTCCCTGCTGCACTATCTGGCCACCCTTGTTTTGGGGCAAAATAATTTCCTATTGCTGGCGAATAATTATTTCCGAGCCGGAGCCGACAGGGTGAGAGTGCTGCAGCCAGTGACATCAATATCACTGAGTCACACTGGTTGCAGCAGTAGGTACCAGCAGAGTTGTGGCACTGGCTGGTTCTCTTGGCAGCTATCCGGGGGTCTGTCTGCAGGACCAATGGGCCCTTTCCCTGTCAACCGCACAACACTTATTGACTCGAGCGTTCAAAATACGAAGTAAAGTGGAGACAACAGCTGCAGTTAAAACAATCGAAATAAGGAGCAGGACGAGCTGGGTAAGTGCGCCGCCTCCACTAACAGAGCCACCGGCAGCATGTGTGCTGCTAATCCGAATATTATCTCCGTAGTTCGTAGATATGATTATTTTTAATAAAAATACCTACCTGCTTCCTCCCATTGCCTTTTCATGCCTCCTTGTGTTTACAAGCACTTGCAACTGTGGGCACTGGAGCCTCTCTTATCAGGGATGTAATGGTGTCTTGTTAATTCTGCTATTCAAGAGGTCATGGTGCTGTGGCTTGGAATCACTGACAGAATATCGATTTCCAAAAAATCGACCTACTATAACATCGAGTCTCTAATATCGATAGCACTAATATCGACACCCTATACTTAACATGTAAACTACAAAAATATCGAGCAAACTATATCGATGCACAAAAATATCGTCTACAGAAATATCGTTAGCATTATTTTCGATTACCATAATATCGACACTCAATACTACATATACCACACTACAATAATATCGAATACAAAAATTTCGATAGCACTATTTTCGTCAATATCAAAATATCGATAGCTAAATTATACTCCTTTTTTTATATATAACACCAATAAATCTATTCTCTAAGTAATACACACATTTCTAATGACTTCACTAATGTATTTTCAAATTATTAAGTAACATTTAGTGTACAATATTATGTTTTCGCTAACTGACGCAATTTGTATATAAACTCTTTGTAAACATACTTATTTAATACTTAGTACTCATTTTACATAAACTTTATTTATAACAAGACTTTTATTTTACATAAATATATCATTTTAATTCCTTAACATAAACTATATAAGAAGATATATCTTAAATGTTTTACTTAAAAAAAATTCAAACTAACCAATAGTAACTCGTCTTTACATATCTGACCAATCAGATGGCAAACTTAATTACACATAGACTATATAAACCAATCACAAACAGCCATACAAGTTGCAGGAAATATTCTTCGTGACCACATACTGCCAATTTTGGGAGCACCATCTATATTCTCCTCTTCAAGAAAATTCGTCCTAAAACTACAAGTAAGTAATCATATAACTCTGTTAATAAATTCTAATTTTTTTGTCTATTAATTATAGACCAAGATTTGTAACCTAATTTGTTATTTCTTTATGTACTTTACCTTTAAACAGACTCTACAAACAAATCAAGTTATACTTCAACTTCAAGATACAGGACACTTTACATTTAAAAAAGGTATCTACATATGTTTAACATTTACTTAGCGTTCTTAGCCAACCATTGGCCTAATTTAAAACTCTATACTTTGTTTCTTAGCCTGTAAATCTTAATACATATTGTGCTGGCAGAATTTTTTGGAAAAAAAAGTTACAATGCTGTGTAAAAAATATTTTCTTCCTGTTCTTAAATATGTTTTAATGTGCTTTTACTCATAATACATGTGTCATCCTCGGTTCTTTTTAGCAATTAAGTAACAATGCTTTATAACAAATGTGTATTATTTATATAACATATAAACGCATTAGTAATTTTCATCAACTTTCTCTCTAAACAGAACACATAGGTACAGAAAACAGATAATTCACATCAAAGAACAAACATTCTGCTACTACTATAATTCTCTTGGTAAGATCATAAATAAAACATAACTAGTCTTTATAAACTCTATGCAATGTACTAGAAATAAAATGCCTCTTGTTATGCATCTGTTGGTATAATCTTCCTGTTCTTAAATATGTTTTTTGTGCTTTTACTCATAATACATGTATCATCCCCGATTCATTTTAGGAATTAAGTAACAATGCTTTATAACAAATGTGTATTATTTATATTACATATAAACGCATTAGTAATTTTCATCATCTTTCTCTCTAAACAGAACTGAAAGGTACAGAAAACAGATAATTCACATCAAAGAACAAACATTCTGCTACTACTATAATTCTCTTGGTAAGTTCATAAATAAAACATAACTAGTCTTTATAAACTCTATAGAATGTACTAGAAATAAAAATGACTCTTTTTATGCATCTGTTAGTATAATCTTGGAAATGTCTCTTTTTACATTCAATAAACAAAACTATTTTTAGAGACATTATAACGTAAAAAATAAGTTACCAAGCAAAAAAGTGGTAACTTTTCCTATAACATACTTAATTATTTCTCAACAGACCGTGGCAATACAAGAACAACATCTAACTGAACAAGCATCTACTTTCGATAAATAGAACATTACTGTTGGTAAGTAAATTACTAGAAGAATACTAGCTTTATTTAAAATCTTTTATACATTTCATATTGTATTAATATTTGTATATTAACTTTTCTAGATACCAGAAGTAAAGAATGACTGATGATGCAAGATTTATTACTTCTCAGAAAGGGAAATTTTTGTTATGCTATATGGGCTACATTTATACTCAAGAGAAACAAAAAGACCTTAAAGTGAATTGGAAGTGTACAAAATATTACTCCAATAAATGCTATGGCCGTGCTACAACAAGGGAAACTAGTGTTATAAATACCACTGAACATAATCACCCACCAAACATCTCCGAAATAGAAGTGAGATCCACTCTTGAAAATATCAAGGAATTCAGTACCAGATCAGAATTACCTACCAACGTAATTCTGAAAGAATTACTACCTAAAGTTCCCAAAGAAGCAAGAGGTCAGCTACCATCTATTGCTACCATTAAAAGAACAATAGCAAGAACCAAAAAAGCAAGTAGACCCAATATACCAACTCCAAAAACTTTTGAAGAAGTCATAATTCCACCAGAGCTTGTAATTACTCATAATGAGGAGCCATTTATGTTTTATGACAATCATAGCAAGGACAAAAGAATAATCATGTTTGCAACTAATAACAATATAAAAAAATTAACTGAAAGTACTACTTGGATGATGGATGGTACTTTTTCTATATGCCCAAAACCTTTCTACCAGTTATACACAATTCATGGGCAATATCATAATACCTGTATCCCCTTCATATATTGTTTATTACCAAACAAACAAGCCACTACTTACTCTGAAATCTTACAAAAAATAAAGGAACAAAGTTCTGACTACTTCCCAATGAAAATCATCATAGACTTCGAGCAAGCTATGATTAATTCTATTTTGAAAACGTACCCACACACATCCATTCAAGGATGTTATTTTCATTTCAATCAATGTCTCTGGAGACATTTACAAAAATCTGCCCTTAGTGTTGAGTATGCAACAAATATAAATTTTGCATACCAGATCAAACATCTCATTGCTCTGGCATATGTACCAGTAACTGATGTGGCCGAACATTACAATTTGTTAATTGAAAGTCCTTTCTACACCCAAAATGAGCAAAGACTTGCCCCACTTTTAGATTACTTTGAGGACAACTGGGTAGGAAGACTACATAGGTCAGGCCACAGACGCCAGCCAAAATTTGCAATTCCCTGGTGGAATGTCTATCTACCAACACTCAACCAAGAAGCAAAAACGAACAATGCTGTTGAAGGTTGGCACAATGCCTTCCTCTCTTCTACTGGACGTACAACACCCACATTACACAAGCTAGTCTCAGCTATACAAAAAGAGCAAAGCTTTCAGGAACTACGTATGCAGCAATCAGTCATACAACTGAAACCAAAACTCTCTAGACAAACTGCTCAAATGTATTTATATCTACAACAGCAAGTCCAACTATATCCTACAACAAGAGGACTGGAATATTTAAAAATGATAGCCAAAACATTGAACTAATTGCTATAACTAAATTAATTGATAGAGATCAAACAATATCCTTAATTTAAAAAAACACATATTTTAATATAATAAAAAATATTTATTTAGTCTAATTTATTTTTTAACACTATTCTAAAAAGACTAAATAAATATATTATTATATCACAATATTTGTTTTTAAAAACTGCTTCCATCCAAATAAAAGAACATAAATTTATAACTTACCTTTAAATAGAACATCATAAAGATAATCCTTTATCCGACAATACAATGTGTAAATATCAAACACTTAATCCAACGATTCATTAATTATGTTTTCTTTAACTCTGCAAAAACTATCCATCATCCAAATTAAACGACTATTTAAATGCCATTTACAATAACGACTGTTATCTTAAAGTGTGATAAATATATCACCGAACTCAAAATATAAAGGCAGAATGTAAATCATCTCCGTTCTAACAACTGAAACACACTTCCTTTCCCTTAAAAAAAAATTATCGGAAACGGAAATAGCTGTTTCAAAATACGAGAAAAAAAACAGCTAAACAATCCCACCGACATAACACTAACGAATATCCCAGAATATTTAAAGATAATATTCCTATTAATTTATAATTTCATTAAATTATACCACATACTCATTAACTCCAACTATTTTAAATGGCTCAAAAATGCGTGACCGAAAATACGTATTGATTCCACTCCATTATATGTAAATAGTCATACTTTAATTCTCAACCCCAAAATACCAAAATATAACCTTTAATTATAATTTACAATACTTTAACAATATAAAAGTAGATTCGTACCTACTCAAAAGTGAATCTGTTTCCAACCGCGACTTTCCATTTACCAAAATAACGCAAAAAGACAAAGAGTGGTTACAAAAGAAACGATCCAAATTATATGTAACTGTGAAAAGAACTACAATAAATGTCGATTATTGTTATAAATATGGCTCGAAATTATGTGTAATATTAAAAAAATTGTATAGTATATTGTGAATATAAAATGTATTTGCCTGTATATTAATTATATATTACATACTTTTAATATTTATTACATTAAGTACAAAAAAATAAAAATATTTAATGTAATATTTATTAAAATTATTATATAACTAAATGTGTAATATTGTTTTTGTTTATCAGATTTAAATGTTTACAATATGACTAATATGTGAAAATTGTTATTATTAAAACGTATTTATTAATAATAATAATCATACATAAGAATATTGTAATGTTAAAAGAATCATTGATGATGATGTCCATGTTCTAATTAGGATATTTATATTATATTATAATTTTAAAAGTGTTCATATGTTAATATCATCATCAGTATATCACTATATGTATTAAAAATTAGTGACTTATGTTTTTCATTACACATGTTGATGTTTTATTAAGAAACAATAATAGTATTATGTATGTATAATATCATACATTACATTATGTGAACTAACCATTTTTTCTCTACAAATTAAAAGTACTTGTCAAGAAAATTACTATAAAATGTGATTAATAAAAAGACATTGTCCTCCATTTTTTTTTATATGTATACCAAACATAGCTTA
This sequence comes from Lissotriton vulgaris, assembly GCF_964263255.1. Classification (NCBI taxonomy): domain Eukaryota; kingdom Metazoa; phylum Chordata; class Amphibia; order Caudata; family Salamandridae; genus Lissotriton; species Lissotriton vulgaris. The sequence goes on along the minus strand of NC_141691.1, from coordinate 731,981,558 downwards.
ATAAAATGTATATATGTTCGTATATTTCAAGTGTTGAATAAAAAAATTTACTGGAAAGAAAACTGGTGTCATTATTTTGTATTACCTATGACAAAATCATTTTTATGAATTTTTGCAAATGTATTATAAGTGTAATGTTATATCTATTTCTATATACCACATGTAAATAAATAACATACTATACACTGAAGTTATAAAAATTATTATTCATACACCCATATACATATAATATCAATTTTAGAAATACACATAATTAAATTTTAAATATTCCGACTCCAATAACCATTTTCTTTCGGTAATTTCTTCTCAAAAACAGTAATTAATTTACAATTAGAAATTCAATCACCATTTAATTAGAGTAAGTGCAGAACACAGAACATATTAAATTTACTCTTCCAACACCAATTAACAATTAATTTAAGTAACTGCAGGACATTAAATATTAATTAATTACTATAAAAAATGAAATGTTTAAAAATTAATAATGTAATCGCATTAAAATTAATTTAATATAATAATTTTAATTTAAAAATAATCTTAATTTATGTTTTCCCTGTACCCCTATAATAAAAAACTAACCCTGAAACCTAAAAATACCCCTTCACCCACAAACAAAAAACTGACCCTGAAACCTCACAAACCCCCTTTACCCACAAACTAAAAACTGACCCTGAAACCTAAAAATACCCCTTTACCCACAAACTGAAAACTGACTCTGAAAACTCACAAAACCCCTTTACCCACAAACTAAAAACTGACGCTGAAACCTTACAAAACACCTTTACCCACAAACTAAAAACTGACCCTGAAACCTAAAAATACCCCTTTACCCACAAACTAAAAACTGACCCTGAAACCTGACAAAACCCCTTCACCAACAAACTAAAAACTGACCCAGAAACCAAAAAATACCCCTTTAACCACAAACTGAAAACTGACTCTGAAGCCTCACAAAACTCCTTTACCCACAAACTAAAAACTGACCCAGAAACCTAAAAATACCCCTTTACCCACAAACTGAAAACTGACTCTGAAACCTCACAAAACACCTTTACCCACAAACTAAAAACTGACCCAGAAACCTAAAAATACCCCTTTACCCACAAACTGAAAACTGACTCTGAAGCCTCACAAAACTCCTTTACCCACAAACTAAAAACTGACCCAGAAACCTAAAAATACCCCTTTACCCACAAACTGAAAACTGACTCTGAAACCTCACAAAACTCCTTTACCCACAAACTAAAAACTGACCCAGAAACCTAAAAATACCCCTTTACCCACAAACTGAAAACTGACTCTGAAACCTCACAAAACTCCTTTACCAACAAACTAAAAACTGACCCTGAAACCTAAAAATACCCCTTTACCCACAAACTAAAAACTGACCCTGAAACCTTACAAAACACCTTTACCCACAAACTAAAAACTGACCCTAAAACCTAAAAATACCCCTTTACCCACAAACTAAAAACTGACCCTGAAACCTGACAAAACACCTTAACCAACAAACTAAAAACTGACCCTGAAACCTATAAATACCCCTTTACCCACAAACTAAAAACTGACCCTGAAACCTAACATAACCCCTTCACCAACAAACTAAAAACTGACCCTGAAACCTATAAATACCCCTTTACCCACAAACTAAAAACTGACCCTGAAACCTAACATAACCCCTTCACCAACAAACTAAAAACTGACCCAGAAACCTAAAAATACCCCTTTACCCACAAACTGAAAACTGACTCTGAAACCTCACAAAACACCTTTACCCACAAACTAAAAACTGACCCTGAAACCTGACAAAACACCTTTACCCACAAACTAAAAACTGAGCCTGAAACCTAAAACTACCCCTTTACACACAAACCAAAAACTGACCCTGAACAGTTAAAATACCCCTTCGCACATACACAAAAACAAGACCCTAAACGCACAAAATGTACCTTTGATAAAACTAGCCACCCTGACCTACTATAAACTCTACATCCCACTCCTAAAAATATGATACATTTATTTATTTAATATCTACTACATTATATATTTTTGATTCTTTTTACTACATACACAAAATACCTCAAATTAGAACAACAACATAATAGTGTTCATAATTTCGTATTTTAATAATATTTATATAAAATTTCGATTCGAAACTAAAATGAAATACAAGGCAAAATTTTTTATTCTATAATTAGAGTATACTTTGTTTATACACTACCCACCCTTATCCCCTTGAAAATATACATCCCACTCATAACATAATTAGTCAAATATTGTCAGAAAATATATGAAAATAGTATAATTACAAATATATTTTAGTACATAAACAACAGCAAACTTAAAAAATAAATACTATATTCGAATAAAATCGATATCATTTCGCAAATATCGAAATATTAATTTTAATTTTTTAAATTTCGCAAATTTATATGAAATTGCGAAATTTTAATTTATATAATTACCCTATATATTTTTAAAACACTACCCACCCTTATCCCCTATAAACTCTACATCCCGCTCCTAAATTTATAGTAAAAATAATATAAATATGTAATGTAATATTTTATTATGTAAAAATCTTTTTTGTACATACACAAAAATTATTCATAATGTTTAATGTACTCCCTAAATTTCGTTCAAATTTCGACTACTCCCAAACAATTTTTATAAATATCGAAATTTTGAAATCTAAAGTAAATGCGAAATTTAAAATTTTACAATTTCACTATACTTTTTTAAAACACTACCCACCCTTATCCCCTATAAACTCTACATCCCGCTCCTAACATTAATATACAATTATTTAGTAAAAAAATAAATATTTAGATATATTTACACCATTTATTAATATATATCCAAAATCAAAGAAGAAATAATTTAACAATACTCAATAATTTTATATAAAATTTCGCATTTATAAATATTTTGATTAAAATTTCGCAACTTTATAAATTTACTTCAAATGCGAAATTTATTATTCCATATTTACACTATACTTTTTTAATACACTACCCACCCTTATCCCCTATAAACTCTACATCCCGCTCCTAGACTTCTTACTAAAAATAATAAAATTATATATAAAAATGATCTTATATATAAACAACATATAAATAAATCATTACTTAACATACTTTAAAACATCACTTTAACATATCGATATTTTTGACAATATATATTTTCACCATCGATATTATTGATTTCGACATTCATGTCTTCGATATTTTTAACACACACATAAATCGATATTTTCTACGACGATATTTTTGTTTTCGACATTTCGTACCATCGATATTTTGGACTCGATATTATGGTACATCGACATTAACAACTCGATATTTTGACTGTCTACCGTGGCTTGGTGTTTTTGAGGGGGCACACTTAGGGGCACACTTAGGCCTGCGAGTGCCACTAATCAATCACTGTCTGTCTCAGCCTGTAGAAACCGGATAATTAACACTACCCAGCGAGGAGAGCTCACACGGCCAGTGACTCTCCGCGGACTCCAACCGAGTCAGGCTGGGACAGAAATTGGGCGCAGGCACCAAAATAAAAGTGCCTCACTAAGTGACCAGACAATGCTTGCAAATTGTGCCAGGTTTCAGGCACATCATACAAGCATTTTGCAAGGAATGGAACACATAATGAATTTGAGCCATGCTGTGTTTGTTTCAATAACAGAAAATCAACAGTGAAAAGAAGAAAAAATAGGGCGACAGACAGACAAAAAAAACAGCGCACACACTGTCCTGGCAGGCCAGGACTTCAGGCACTGTCTAGTTGACAAATATGCCAGTCCGACCTTGGCTCAGACACACCTTTCAATACCTTCCTGCTTCTACAGCCTGTGACCCTCCTTCCCAGCCTGGCCAAAGGTCACACAGCTCAAGTGGTGAAGAGCTGACCTGCAAATGAAGCAAAATAAAAGAGAAAAACATTCTTTTACATTAATCTCATGAAATATTCGATTGATTAATACAATCACTAAATTTTGGCCTATTCGGCGCAGTGGTGGATAGTTGGCCAGTGGTCGTCTACTACTCCAATGTCCCATGAGCGACTGAAAGCACTAGATGATGCATATTGAAAGTCTGAATCGGGTAAAAATTGGAGCCTTGAGAGGTCTGACACAGAGTGTATGATTGAGAGGCGCAAGTGCCAAAGCCATTTTTACTTCTTTATTGCTTGATTTTGCTCGTGACAAAGTGTCACTCATAGGCGTTATGTGTCACTCATAATTCTACTGAAATGACAAAAATGTCACACAAAAGCAATCAGAAACCTTGGCAGCTATGTTAAACTGCTGGGAGCACCAACATTCGGACGCACAAGACTGTACTATTATTGAGGAAAGCTGGGTTGTCCAGCATTGGCATTTGAAGAGTGTTGTAAAGGGGGGTGCGTGTATGGTATGAGCACGGAGAAAAGCGTTGATAAGAGCTGAGCTGTTACTCTACTGTGCGCTGTGGCCAAGGTTTAAAAGTGCAAGGATCATGTGTGGCATTCAGGAAGGCAGCAGTGACATACTCACTGAAGGACAAGAATGCGATTGGCAGTTCTGCACTGTTGAAAACACTAGGAAGTGGTTATGACGTATGGGGGAAAAAGGACTAGAATGCTGCTACGTTCTCAAGTGCGGGCACAACAGGGTATTTAAAGCGATGGATTACGAGATAATGAAGCCGCGTTGTGTGACATGACGTTGCTGCTGAGTAACATGCACTCACTATGTAAGTAACTGGACATAAATGCATGTTTTTAGCATTCTCCAGTGTTCTGAATTGTTCACAAGGTATTTGGGGTAAAGTGCAGAGTCGAGGATTTTTGTTTGTGTGTTGCCATTTGTTCGGGTGAGAAGTCTCTCACCATTGTGGTGGATTTTTGCTACGTGCCAGAGAATAATTTTAATGCTGATTTCTTTAGATATGCTGTCAAGTTGCCAGAAAATGTCTGTTGTGACGTTGCTGGATATTTAAGTATGATGTCATGTTATACAATTTTGTGCAATGCTATGCTAAATGTCAATTGGCAGAATATTTCTGTTTTGTATTGAGTTCTGTTTGATGCAAGAATTAATGCAGGAGTATAAGAAAGTGGCTATAGGAGTCCATGTGGGTAAACCATGTATGCAGAGGGGGTGGGAGTTGCTGCAGTTTATTATTTAAGATGATCCTTCCTCAGGGGTTGAGGAGATGTTGTAACGGTCATGCTGCGTCGCACCCTACATATATGAGAGTCCTTTCTCAGGGGTTTAGGATTGTCATGGTTGCGATGCATTGGTTGTGATGCTGCATGTGGTTTGTATCGTCCTCCCTCAGGGGTTGAGTAGATGTTAGCTGGGGTCATGTTATGTTGCACCCTAAGATATCAGGGGTTAAGGATAATCATGGTTGAGATGCATCTGGCCTGTATTGTCATTGAGGACATTTTAGTTATAGTCATGTTGTATTGTACCTAAAGTGTGTAGAGTCCTTTCTCAGGAGTTAAGGAATGTTATGATTTAGAGGGTCATGTTGTGTTGCATCCTCCGTTTGTAGAGTCCTTCCTCAGTGTTTGAAGATCGTTAGGTTTGTGTTGTGTTGCACCCTGAGCTTGCTACGTCCTTCCTCAGTGGTTAAAGATCGTTAGGGTTGTGTTGTGTTGCACCCTGAGCTTGCTATGTCGTTCCTCAGTGGTTGAAGAGATGATAGCTAGGGTCATGTTATGTTGCACCCTAAGATTGCAAGAGTCCTTTCTCAGGGGTTAAGGCTTATCATGGTTTAGATGCATCTGGCCTGTATTGTCCTTGAGGAGACTTTAGTTATAGTCATGTTGTATTGTACCCAAAGATTCTAGAGGCCTTTATCAGGGGTTAAGGAATGTTATGATTTAGAGGGTCATGTTGTGTTGCATCCTGAGCTTTCTACGTCCTTCCTCAGTGGTTAAAGATCGTTAGGGTTTGTGTTGGGTTCCTGTGCATTTTGCCACCCTGGCAGTGTCAAATGCCAAACAGCTTTCTATCAGTTTTATGAACTTCGAAAGGGTTAGCTTGTCCGTGGCAAGCAGGGATGGAGGCATCGGCACACAGGTGGGGTCCTGCACCTTGCAGGTTCAGAAGCACCTTCAGCATTTAAGATGCAAACTGGCTTGAATGAGCAATTGAAACCAATTATTTTTGCAGTTGTAATCAGCATGAACTTGGCCTGTAGATATTGGATTGCTTCACAAGAGCAATGGCTACATTACACAAGGACACATTCATGAGAGATTGAGGGGTATATTGACAATAACTGTCGCAGCCCTGCAAATTAGCAGGGATGCGCCAGTTATTGTGCGCCACAGCTCCGCCATCATGGATGCGCAGCATTTACAATGCGGTGCACCATGGGGCAAAAACGGCACAGATGCGTGACACATCTGTGCCGTAAAAGTGGCGCATTGCTGGAGTTGCGTCGCAATCGCGACGCAGCTCCAGCAATGCTGTGGGGACCCTATCTAGTTAATGCTGCGTCAATCCTTACGCCTGCTCCAGGCAGGAGCAGGGTTTTGACGCAGCATGGGCCTTAAAGTGACTGAGTGAAATCTTGTAGATTTCACTCAGACACTTTTAGGAGGCGTTCCTGCACCGGAACGCCCCCCCTCTGCGCAGGAACGCCTACATATGGCGCAGGGCTTTACAACGTGATGCATCTCCCAGATGCGTCACGTTGTAAGTACCCCGCACCATGGCGCTGGATTTGCGCCGCCGCTGCGTCGTGGCGTAAATCTGCCCCTAAGTAATTTGCTCAGATTCACCGTTGATGTTGAGCCGATGCTGAGACTCAAACATCGTTCCCCAGTCAGCAGCTCTGGCCGAATTCCACGTTCTGTCTCCTCCTCTACCCCAGTGGCGTAACACAGGCCCGGCAGCCCCTGTGGAGCGGGGGGCCCCCAAGCTGCAGGGCCCCCGCTCAGCATAGTTCTCTGGCCCGAGAGCTCCTGATTCGGAGGGGCCCCTCAAATGTATCTTGCAGGGGGGCCCCCTCAAGTTTCGTTACGCCACTGGCACTTCTATGGCTTTTTTCTATACATTTCTTCTCCTGTAGTTCTACATCCTCATCACCAAGGATTGTTTTACCTTATACATTAACCTTTTGGTTTTGTCTTACAGAATGAACACTCTATAGGTTCTTTCTTTCAGACTTCTGGCATCTCTCGTGTTGTTTATTGTTAAGTTGGGGGACAAGGTACCAAGAGGTCTATAAATACGACTCCCCTCAGGCCCTCTCTCACTCTTTGTTTTTTGTGGTATTTTTCCAAATGGCCAGAATTAAAGATTGTTGACAAGGTTGGGTCTACCCAAATCGTTCAGTTTTTAGATGAAGTTTTCTGTAGGGAAGGCATACCTGTTGAAATTGTGTCGGACAATGGCCCGCAATTTATTAGCAAAGAGTTCTTATCTTTTCTCCAGAGGTGTGGTATTGTGCACAAAAGAGTATCTAATTACAATCCCCAGGCCAACGGTCAAACGGAACGTTTCAACAGAGTCATCAAAGAGTCCATTCAGCTAGCCATTAAGAGTAACTTAGATTGAAAGAAAGCTTTGCTTTCCACTTTACTGTCTTATCGCACTTCTCCCAACTCTGTTACAGGTTTTTCTCAGTTTGAGTTGCTTAGAGGTAGGAAACCTGGATCCAAACTTCTTCCCTGGTGGATGAAGGTTAAGTTTTCCTGCGAATCTTCAGTAGATCCTGACAAAGTTAAGGACAGAGTTTTGAGATATCAAGAGAAGATGAAAACCAGTTTTTTGTCTTCCAAAGGTTCTTGCCAGAAGGTCAAGGTGGGTGACTTTGTACGTGTCAAGTTTGGTAGGGCTTTTGATAACAAGTGGAACAAATGGTCGGATCCTTGCAAGGTTACTGAGGTATTTTCCAAAGCTGTGAGAGTTGAGGATGGCAAGATATGGAACTTTAGAAGGATTTCTTTATGCAAAGGTTTAAATCCCGGTTTGTACTCAGACACTAAATTGAATTCTGCTTTGCCTTCCACCAATGATCATTCCACTTCTAAGCTCAATGTTTCTGTTGAACAAAATGATGCATCTTATTCTCCGTTGCTTGACACTTTTGGATGTGAAAGTCAAAATTTGGACAGTCCTATTCCCATGTTTGACAATTGTAATCAGAATAGTGAACAATCTAGTGCTACGCATGATGAAAATTCTGTTAATGATTATGTTCCCATACAGTTGTCTGATGTTTCTAATGATTCTGTCCAAAGAAAAAGTGTACGAGTTAAACATACTCCTGTTAAGTTGCGTGATTATTTTCATTGAGTTTTTTTTTGTTTTTTTTGGGTTTTTTTAGGGGGGAAGGTGTGTAGTATTCCATCTCCTATGTTCCAATTGGAATTGTTATGGTTCTTTCTTACTTAGACATTCTTATGTGAGTAATGTTCAGTTAAGCCTGTGTACTTATTCATGGTGGTTGTTCAAGCTGTCTCCTATTAATAAACTTCGAACTAGCATCTATCTGACTCCTCGTGATTGCAACAGTATGTATGTCAAAAAAGCAAAAAAATCACAGTTGGGTTATAGGGTGGCTCTAAAAAGAGCCCTTGTTTTCATTATGATTTTGTTGGAGCCACATGTAAGTGCGAATGTACAGCTTAAGGTTGTTCAGAAACACTCTGTCCCCTTCATCTGTGAAGTGAACTATATCCCTTCTGTAGATGTGATGCATATCAAAATGTACATTGTTGTTATAGATGGAGCCCATCCTATGGTCTCTGAGGTAAGCAGAAACAGCTTTATTGACTTTCTTCCTAACTTTCTTAATCTGTGGACAGAATTGGTTTGACCACTTCCATTTCTGTCTTTGGCATATATTAGAGTATACAAAGACAGTTTGAGGCAAAAACAACATAATTTGTGCAAAGGTATCCTTCATTAGGATTTCCAAACCTACCCCAGGCAATGTGCCTAGGTCATTGCCGACTCAGTGCACATTCATGGGGTTAGGGGGTTGGAGATGCAAAAAGGTTTTAACCAAAGGCATCAATTGGTGGCACTTTAATCCTCTCTGTGCAATCCATTTAATATCCACATTTTGCAAACCTAGATCTTTGTCACTACCTCTGTGTTCAGCAGACCTTTTCCACCAGAAAAATAGCTGTGCCCTACAATCCATACTGTAAGCATCTTGAAGGAATGTCTGGAATGAAAGAAAAGATGTCTATAGCTGAGGTAGTCAGTTGGTAGAATGAGAGGTACCTGCACCTTAAAACTTGCTTTCACCCGTATTTGGCGTGATATAGATAGTTTACCGGGTCCGTCCGCCATCTTGGGTGGGGTGAAGCTTGGGAGCACTTCGGGTGCCATATTGAGAAGGTCAAGGGACGCAGGAGGCGGACTTCCGCTCGGTCCAATACCATAAAGGAATGGTGGACCAAGCTCGCAGCGTTGGCCCGCAGTGGGCGCGTCGTAGGCGCGCAGGAGGTGTGCCAGAGGTAAGCCCGTTTGCACCCGTTCGCACAACGGGCGCGCATAGGGCCGCTTCCTCTGGACTTTTGCAATCTCCCCGCCTAGTTTACTCTCGGGCTGGCCTTTTGGAACTAAGACCGATTCAGGCGCCCCGGATTCAGAAGGCTACTGCTTCACTCCCGTCTCAATCCCTGTCTTGCGGACTGCTTAATGTTCGGTCGCTTTGCAAGCACCATACAGAGATTGCCTTCTTGATTGAATCCTCAGGGATGGATGTGTTGTTTCTAACCGAAACTTGGACTCGGGAGGACTGTCTAGTTGAATTGGGATTTGCTTGCCCCCCCAGGCTTTAAAATTATTCACACCCCTCGGCCGAAGAACAGAGGTGGCGGAATTGGCACCATCTACAGAGAAAAGCTGGGTCTTTTTCAGCTTAAAATCAGTGAGTTTTTGGGTTTCGAACTGATGGGGTTCTCTATTAAAGATCTGGAGAGAACACTGCTTACAGGCGTGCTATGCTATCGTCCACCGGGCTCGGCACCCTCCCTATCAGACTTCCTTGACCTAATATATGATCTATCTAACACTCACTCTAACCTGTTGGTCCTGGGGGACTTCAACTTATGGCAGGGGGGTCCACTGGATGGGGCGTTTACGACACTTTGCCAAGCCTTTGGGGACATTCAGTTGCAGCAATTGGTCTGTTCAGCGACTCACAGGGGAGGTCATGTCTTGGATTTGATTTTCGCTGACGCTCAATCAGTAGTGATCAACGATATCCTATGCCAATGCTGGACTGACCATGCACTTGTGGCTTTCTCCCTTTGCATAGGGGATTATTCCTCCGAAGCAGCCGGGGTAGGACTTTCAAAACTGGGTAGACCTTGGTCTCGACTACTCAGTCTATCTCCTTTGCCTTCTCTACTACCAGACAATTTTTGTCTGAGTAACTCGGTGGAGGAAAGCTATTTGACTCTGTGCCGGTCTATTACCGACATGCTAGACAAGGTTGCTCCCCTTCGTAAGTCTCGAGGGAGAGTGAACCGGGCCTTTTCCTGGTATACGGAAGAGCTACGACAGTTGAAGTTGAGCTGCAAACGCGCTGAGAGAGCTTGGAGGAAGCAGTATTCAACCTCAGCAAAGGCCTCGTTCAGGCTCGCACTGCAGAGCTACAAGGCACAGATTAAGTTGGCTAAGGCGGCTTTTTTGGAATCCACCTTGAATCAGGCGCCTAATAAATCTCAAGCCCTGTTTAAAATTGTCAGGGACATGTCCCACCCTGTGTGTGTGGCTAACGCGGTCCCCGCGTCGCAGGCCCTGTGCGATTCCCTGGCGGGTGCTTTTGAAGAGAAGACTGCAAAGATCTTAGAGGGCCTAAAAAACCCTCTTGCCGCTGCTCTCGGCTTGGGAGCTCCGGTTAGCCAGCTCAGTCGACCCCGGCCAGTTGGTTTCAGCCTTGGCTTGGGAGCTCCGAACGGGTTACCCAGTCGACCCCAGCCGACTGACACTGCTCTCATATTAGGAGCCCTCGGTTTGGGAGCTCCGGTTGGCCTGCCCAGTCGACCCCAGACGGGTGCCCCTGGCCCTGGTCTGGGAGCTCCGGACAGTTCACCCAGTCGACCCCAGCCGAGCGTCCCAGTTTTTAGCGTGGGAGCTCCGGACATTTTCTCCAGTCGACCCCAACTAAAACTTTTTCCCTGTCCCTCCTTTGAGGAATTCTGCAGCCTGGCAAATACGGTGTCCTCTGGCTCTCCGCTTGACCCACTGCCTCCCAAATTTTGGAAGGTTTTCCAGGCGGAACTTTTCCAGCCTTTGTATTCCATCTGCCTCCAGTCTTTGGAGTTGGCAACTGTCCCCGAGTGCTGGAAGCTAGCAGAAGTGTCACCTCTGCTCAAGAAACCAACGCTGGACCCGGCCTGTCTCTCCAACTATAGGCCAATCTCCTTGCTCCCTTTTCCTATTAAGATCATGGAAAAATGGGTGACCCGCTCGCTCTCAGGCTTCCTGGAGAATATCGGATGGTTCGACGAGGCACAGTTTGGCTTCCGCCCCGGGCACGGAACCGTATTGGACAACCTTCGCTCGCGTGTCGACAGTGGTCGGGCAGCCTTCTTAGTGCTGCTCGACATGTCGGCCGCGTTCGATACGGTTTGCCACCGGACCCTTATCAGGAGACTAGAGGAGTGTGGGGTCACAGAGGATGCAAGAGACTGGCTGATATCCTATCTTGGCAGTCGGCAACAGTTGGTCTCGCTCCCTCCATTTCGCTCTGAGCCAAGGAAAGTAGGGCAGGGGGTCCCACAGGGCTCGGCCATCAGCCCTATACTTTTTAATATGTACCTCCGCCCCTTGGTCCAGCTTATAAAATCTTTTGGTGTCTTGGCTTTTAATTACGCCGATGACACCCAGCTGGTCTTTTCCCTGGAAGGAAATAATGGGGTCTCACTGGAGACATTTCATCGCTGTATGGCAGCCACAGCGGACTGGCTACGGGCCAACTCCTTACAATTTAACAGCTCAAAGACGGAAGTGCTCTATTGTTCCACAGATCGGATCCCGCGGGTACTTCCAGAGCACTTCTGGCCTGCCACCTTTCCCGAGCCAGTGTCGCCGGCGGAATCTGCTCGCAACTTGGGGGTGATCTTCGGCCCAAATCTACAGCTTGACATGCACGTCAATAAAACCACTTCTACGTGCATGATGCTGTTACGCATGTTGCGGAAAGTTCTGCCCCTTCTCCCCGCCCAAGCTAGGCCGGAAGTAGTCCGCGGTACCATACTAAGTCGTTTAGACTATTGTAAGGCGCTACTTCTAGAGGCCCCAAAAAACCTGCTGGGGAAGCTACAACGGGTGCAGAATATGGCCGCCAAGTTGGCTCTCTCCCGCCCTAGGTCTAGCTCTTCTACTCTAGCATTAAGAGATCTACACTGGGTCCCGGTACACCTGAGAGTGCTGTATAAAGCCGCGTGTATGGTGTTTAAGACAGTACATCAACAGGGCCCAGTACCTCTGCAGAACATGTTCGCCTGGTATTCTGCCCCGCGGCTTCTCCGTTCTTCTTCGGCGCATCTGTTGGTAGTCCCGAGGTTTCAGAGAGTCAGGATGGGTGGCCGCTCATTTAGTGTTGCAGCGGCCAAACTTTGGAACTCCCTGCCACTCTCCTTGAGAAGCCACAGGGACTACTTTCCGTTCAGGAAAGCGTTAAAAACGCATTTGTTTCCTAAAATTGTTTGAGCAGCGAAAAGTGCAACTGTTCAAGTTCAAAGCGCCAGGATGCCCTTTGGGTGACAGGACTGCGCTTTATAAGTACACAAAATAAATAAATAAATAAATAAAATGGGGGAAAATATGCTGTTTTTGAAAAAGCTGATAACTGATTGGCTGTTTATCAACATTGTGCACTCATAAATAGGATGCATGTTATTTTGCTCAAGAATAACCCTGGGCGTAGCTGGCATAGCGGGACGATGCGGAGGTCTATGGAGTTGGGAACAAACTCTGTGGAACTCCGCCTTGCTCCACTCCGCCACTCGCTTATAAATGAATGTCTAATTATTTGTTAATAGGGGGGTGGAGGTGGGGTCTGACCAGCTCGGCTCCGCTGTGGAGTGTGCGGAGATTTGCTTACTCCCTGTTCCGCGGAGTAGGCAAATCTCCACAAACTCCGCGGGCAGAGTAGAGTTTCAGCCCGCGCCTACTCAAGAAGCATGTTTCTTTTTGGTTATAGAAACATGTTTGAAAGGTACAGTAGATAGGATAAGCTAATATTTTACAAAAGTCAATCACATCTGCTATTTGTATTTGTAAGCTAGTGTGCTGAACTTGAAAATATGTTAAACTTGTGACCTTCTGGTACAGTTCAATGTTGCAGAAAGTGTTACTATGGAAACTAGGATTAAGTAGAATGGAGGAAGGGTTGACACTTAACTGTGGCTTTAAAATATGAAATGCTAACTTATGTAAAAGTGATATGCTACTGCAGTATGTTTTCCTATATCCTTATGTTTAGAAGTAGTGTGGTGTTAAAAAATATTACTAGTATTATTGGAAATAGGTTTTTGAACTCTCGCAAGGGTTCGCGGATCCATCGCAACGCTATACTCCGGCACTGCGGTGAAGTCGCGACTTCTGTTAATTACAGACAGTTTGAGCAGATTTAGAAGATATTTAGAAAGGGTTAATATGTCTAACCAATAGAAATGTATTTCACAATTATGTAGGAAGCAATTTGATTTGTTACTTACTTTTATTTGTGCGGAGAAAGAGAGGGAAAGTTTGCCATTACTGGTTTTACCTTGTTGAGAGTGCTGCATTACATTTACTGTGTGAGAAAGAAAATCTTTAATGACTTCCTGATATTTCATATTCTGCAATACTATTACAGAGGTGAATTACACATTTGTATGGTGTGTTATGTATTATGTAGTAGTGCTGCACTCTTTGTAGTGATATTTTAGATTTGAAAAGCATTATTTTCAAAGTTTTGAAATTATTATAGAAGTGTGATGTTTGAAATATGTTACAAAATGTACAGATGTGTATTGTAGTTAGTTTGATTGTACTGAAATTATGATTGAAATAGTTTGTGCATACTAATATGAGTAGATTGGTTGATGGATTAGTAAGTATGGTAGTTTGCATGAGTGTGTGTAAAGGTACAGTTGGAGTATGCTGCATAATTTTAGGTGCCTCTTTGAAATAGGAAGGGCAGTCTGGCAAGTTTTAAGGTCTGCATGGTCTTATGACTAAGCTATGTCTCTACTTGCCCATGTAGTTGTGACTGAGGTTTGTGTCTAATTGCACATGCAAAGGGTTACTGCTTTATATTTGGCTAGGCCCAACATCCTAAGTAGTTGCAGAATGTTGGAAGTGGAGCTAAAAAATTATGTTTAAGACATGTTAGTAGAGGCATTACTAATCAGGCTACTTTGTATGAGTCTGTGGAAAGGTACACTTGAAATATGTCACAAACGTTTAGGTGTTTATTTGAAATGGGAAGTGCAGTCTATGAAGTTTTAAGGTCGGCATTGCCTTGTGACTGAGGTATGTGTCTCCTTGCACATGTATTGTCATACGTCTTATGCCTTTGAAGATGCCAGACATATAAAACACAGGTATACATCTATTTGTATGTTTCTTTTATATATGATGGCACTAGCAAAAGGTGAGTAATGAAGACCCCCTGTTTAAGCAAAAATAACGATTCCTAGGACAGGGTAATACACAATGAAAAATAAATTCCTAGGCAATCTTCAGAAGATTTATTATTCAACTGCCACATTGTTCTGTTTTAACACTTTATTTTTAAGGTTAGAATTATTCTTACTGTGTTAATAAAAATTGTGTTTTTATTTTAGTTATATTAATGTAATGATATGATCACAATTTTCGAATATTCATTATTGCATTTTTGAATTTTTTATAGTTTGGTCGTTACACTGTCTTTAATTTTGTCACATCTCCAATGACATATGTAGTGTGTACTTTATTGCCTAGGTATTTTTTTTTCATGTGGCACTAGCAAAAGGTACAGACACATGCATGCATGGTTTCAGGAATATGGTGAGATTTACAACAGACTCATGCAAAAGGTTGCTGCTTTATATTTGGCTAGGCCCAGCAACCTAAGTAGTCACAGAATGGTGAAGCTGCAGCTCAAAAGTGAAGTTTAAGACATGTTGGCAGAGGGATTATTGATTAGGCTACTTTGTATGAGTCGGTGGAAAGGTAAACTTGAAGTACCGCACATAGATCTAGGTGTGTGTTTCAAATGTGAAGTGCAGTCTGTCAAGTTTTACGGTCTGCATTGTGTTGTGACTGAGGTATTTCACTACTTGCACATGTATTCTCATACACGTTAAGAATCAGATGATAATTGACGGATGAAATAGAGGTGTATGTCTATTAGAAGTTTCGATTACATATAATACCACTAGCAAAAGGTACAGACACATGCATGTATGCTTACAGGAATATGGTGAGACTTACAACAGAGATATGCAAATGGTTGCTGCTTTATGTTTGGCTAGGCCCAACACCCTGAGTAGTAGTAGAATGGTGAAGCCGCAGTACAAAAGTGAGGTTGAAGAAATGTTGGTAGAGAGATTACTGATATATGATTCCACTAGCAAAAGGTACAGACACATGCATACATGGTTAAAGGAATATGGTGAAAATAACAACAGAGACATGCGAAGGGTTGCTGCTTTATATTTGGTAGGCCCAATACTCTGAGTAGACGCTGAATAGTGAATCTGCCGCATAAAAGTGACGGAGGATTAGTGATTAAACCACTCTGTATGAGTCTGTGGAAAGGTACAATTGAAGTATACCCCATACATTTAGGTGTCTCCTTGAAATTGATAGTGCAGTCTGTCAAGTTTAGGGGACTTCATGGTCTTGTGACCGAGGTATGTTTCTACTTGGTCATATATTCTCACACCATGTTATGTATCTCAAGATGCTAGATGTATAAAACATAGGTATACATCTATTTGTATGTTTCTTTTATATATGATGCCACTAGCAAAAGGTACAGACATATGCATGCATGCTTTGAGAAACATGGTGAGACTTAGAACAGTGATATGGGAAGAGTTGCTGTTTTAAATTTGGCTAGGCCCAAGATTCTAAGCAGTTGTAGAAAACTGAATCTGCAAGAGAAAAGGTAGGTTTAAGACATGTTGGCAAAAAGATTAGTGATTAGGCTACTTACTATGAGTCTGTGGAAAGGTACAATTGAAGTATGCCACCTAAATGTAGGTGTCTCCTTGAAATGGAATGTACAGTCTGTTAAGTTTAAGGGACTTCATGATTATGTGAATGATGTCTGTGTGTTACTTCTATATCTATTGTCTGATGTGTTATGCATCTGAAGATGTTAGTTTGAAAACCTGGTTGGTTTGGCTACTAGAAGACAAATCTCTTAGTTCTGCTTTGTCATTCGGTTGCAGAGCCTGTGATGCCTTCTGAATTAAGGTATTGTGGAGCCTCCTACATAGCCTGTTGAATACGCAGACGCAATGTTTTATGAGCAGAAAGAAATACATACACTTATTTTTACACACATTTAGACAGCATGCGCTCTGAAACACAGGTATTCAACTATATCACTGTTATAATTCTCACCATATTTCTTAAAGCATACATACATCAGTCTGTGCGTTTTGGATACCTGTGTTTCACAGCGTATGGTCTTTAAATTTGTGTAAAAAAAACTATGTATTCCTCTCAGCTCATAAAACATGGCACCTGAGTATTGAATAGGTTATTTGAGAAGCTCCACAACACCTATATACAGAAGAATCTGTGCAACCAAATGATAGAGGTATCCAAACCATCCTGGTTTTCAAGCTACCATTTTCAGATGAATAATACATGAAACAATAGATGTAGCAGAAGACACATACCTAACTCACAAGTGCAAGCAGAGTTATACATTTGACAAACTACATTTCTCATTTCAAGCAGACACATAAACGTATAGGGCCTAATTCAAGTGTACCTTTCCACTCATAGCAAGTAGCCTAATCTCTTATTCTTTTGTCAACATGTTTTAAAACTCACTTTTCTGTTGAAGCTTCTCTTTTAACCAACTGCTGAGAAACTTGGGACTAGCGAAATTTAAAACAGCAATCTGACCCATGTTACTGTTTAAAGGTGCATGTGCTTGTGACAGGTTTGCTATTGTGTAAAGTACAAAAGTCTAAATATTTACATGTTATGTAGACATTTACAATGTAATTGAAAGTATTTGTTTATTTATTGTTATGAATGTTAATATATGATTAATTCAAACGTATAAAATTATTTAACAAACTATTGAAACTTATCTTTGTTTTTCAGATATTTACATTTTGGTAAAAAATATTGAGAATGGGAAAAGAAGATCAAAAGAAAAGACAAGAAACAACTACTATTTAAAGGAAAGAGAGAAGAGGAAATTAGACGAAGTGCAAAATGTTACTCTGAGAGAAAGAGTTCTGGTAAGGGAACTAAAGAGCATGATAAAAGACTTTTACAGAATGTGAAGCAATTTGAAAATATAGAAAAGAAAAAGAAAAGTTCAACAAGAAATTAGTAGGAAAGGAAAAAAGGAGATGAGGAAAGAAAATCATGTTATGGGAAAGCAATACATGTTGAAAGAAGCCTGAAAGAACATAAAGACATAAGGAAGAGAATGTATAGAAGTAGAGTACTACAAAATTTATTGAACGATTGTTTAAAAAATATCAAAGAAAATCAGCAGCTTATAAGAAAAAGTGACAGATTGAAACTGTAGTTGATAAAGCTTTTGTATTAAAAAGAAAATTATTTATATTAATATTAAAGAGAATTAAAACATTGAATAAAACAATGCTGCTTATGAAGGAGAAAAGCAAAAGAATAAGACTGGTCAATAGAAGTAACTTTTGTAAAACTTTTCTTGGTGAATGGAAGAACACTTCTAGTACTGAGCTTTTCTTTAATGAAGAAAGCGGATCACTGAAATAATATCGAGGGACAGAATATCGACTTGCAAAAATATCGTTGACAAAATATCGACAGACAGAATATCTAGTTTGTATCTACAAACAGGTAAGTACAAAAATATTGAGTACAAAATATCGTTTACAAAAATATAGTTTATAAAAATATTGACTTAATTAAAAACAGTGTTAAATTAAATTAATATTAACATTTAATTACTAAAATATACTTAAAAATACTTAAATTAACTTATAATAATTAAATAATTGATTAAATTAATAATAAAAAAAAATTACAATCATATTTGTTAAAACATATATATATAGTAACATAATATAATTAAATAATATCCAATATTATTACCGTACGATAGCAGAAGTGTAAAAAATACTATTCACACTCCAAAGAGTGCAAGCGTAGGGAAAGCGTTGGATAGCGTAGGGGTTAAAATTAATATTCCCACTCCAGTGGGTGCAACAGTAGGGAAAGCGTTGGATAGCGTAAGGGTAAAAATTACTATTCCCACTCCAAAGAGTGCAACAGTAGGGAAAGCGTTGGATAGCGTAAGTGTAAAAATTACTATTCCCACTCCAAAGAGTGCAACAGTAGGGAAAGCGTTGGATAGCGTAAGGGTAAAAATTACTATTCCCACTCCAAAGAGTGCAACAGTAGGGAAAGCGTTGGATAGCGTAAGGGTTAAAATTACTATTCCCACTCCAGTGAGTGCAACAGTAGGGAAAGGGTTGGATAGCGTAGGGGTTTAAATTACTATTCCCACTCCAGTGGGTGCAACAATAGGGAAAACGTTGGATAGCGTAGATGTTAAAATTACTATTCCCACTCCAGTGGGTGCAACAGTAGGGAAAGCATTGGTTAGCGTAGGGGTTAAAATTACTATTCCCACTCCAGTGGGTGCAACAGTAGGGAAAGCGTTGGATAGCGTAGGGGTTAAAATTACTATTCCCACTCCAGTGTTTGCAACAGTAGGGAAAGCGTAGGATAGCGTAAGGGTAAAAATTACTATTCCCACTCCAAAAAGTGCAACAGTAGGAAAAGCGTTGGGTAGCGTAGGGGTAAAAATTACTATTCCCACTCCAATGGGTGCAACAGTAGGGAAAGCGTTGGATAGCGTGGGGTAAAAATTACTATTCCCACTCCAGTAGGTGCAACAGTAGGGAATGCGTAGGATAGCGTAAGGGAAAAAATTACTATTCCCACTCCAGTGGGTGCAACAGTAGGGAAAGCTTTGGCTAGCGTAATGGTTAAAATTACTATTCCCACTTCAGAGAATACAACATTAGGCCGCCGCTTGAACGACCGCGGGCGCGCCTCCTCAGGCTCCTAATGGCAGTGGGATCTCGAGGCTCGGATGACCTCCCGTAACTACCTACTATCGATGGAAGCATATCCTTTTCAAATCTGGATTTCAGATTAGTTTGATTTTCTGTACTTCATACCTCTTTTTGTCCCGGGCCGCGGTGTCCCCGTGTGGCTTTCCACTTTCCGTGATTGACATGCGAGGGGAGTCGTCCACGGAGAGCCAGGCCGTGGTTGTGGTGGTTGACGCTCTAGTCTTTCAAGCTTCCTCAGGCAGTGTGGCGTCAACTAGCCCAGTCCAGTCGTACGGAAGCCAGGCTGAAGGTGGGGGATTGCCGCAAGCGAGTGGAGATGAAGCAAGCTCCTTCCCCTGCTGTTGTGCTGCGCGGGAGGGAGAGCGTATAGTTTGGAAATTGCAGATTCTTCCCTGGAGTAGGTAGGGGAGGCTGGGTGTAGGCGCAGCTCTTCAGAGAGGGCTCCCTCAGATGATATTTTGCCTGAATGTACTTTTCCAGCAGATAGACCACTGCCGGGTATTATAGTTGTGCAAGAAAAGTCAGGAAGTAAGTTTCTACACTCCAACTTTAGAGAGGGTGCTCTGACTACTGTAGAGGGTGATATTCTTTGTGAGGCTTTTTTCGGATTGTATGGAGAGGGGGGCTGCACCTCAAGAGGGAACATCCCCCCCAAATTGACAAGATACTCATTGCGGGCAAGGGCGGCCCATTTGGCATCTAACAATCTGATAACTCATCCAATTCTACCAAAGTGAGTACCCCCCCAGTGGCGAAAGTAAACATTTCGGCAAAACAGAGTAAACAGGCGAGGAGCATTGGTTCATTAGTAACTCAAGTGAAATTTAAATCCCAAAGAGGCAAGGTGAAAGTTGGGGACAAGAAAGTTGCCTGTATAAGTCTAAAATCACCCCGTCACTGAAAACCTTCTATCAGGTTATGTCCCTCTCCTCAACGAAAGTACCGCCTCGGTTACTTTCTCTATCTGGAGTAGAAGGGATGTCCGAAGCCATGTCTGAGTTTAACTCTGAGTACACCTCTGTCTCCACTTTGGTCTCGGTATTGTCTTCAGCACTCTCGTCTACCCTCATGATCTCAAAAATGAAGACATCGGGGGTTAACCAGTCCGAACATAATGGACTCCAGGAAAAAAACATTCTGCTGAACTCTGCCGATCCAGCGAAATCTGATGATCTCATTATAACAACTAGCCTCCTGGCCCTGAAAGATGAGATGGCAAGCAGATTTACTGTCTCAGAGGCAAATCAAGCTGAGTTGGCGAATAGGTGTTCCGTATCAGAGGCAAATCAGGCGGCTATCCGATCCTCATATGAGATACTTGCTAAGAAGCTAGAAGAAGTTACAGCAAGGACTGAGGTAATCGAAGAGGAAATTCGAAGATGAAAAGTGCAATTGAGTCCACTACTTTTCGGCTGGAGAAATTATCTATTCAAAACAAGGAGCTCAAAGATGATCTTGAAAGATTGGAGAACCATTCAAGAAAAATCTGAAATTTTTAAATATCCCAGAAGCAATGGAGGGAGAGGACATAAAGGGGTTTCTGATCTCATTACTGAAAGGCAAGGTTATTAAGAGTTTTCCTAACGTGGGCCTAAATCATGAAATTGAGAGGGCTCATGGAGACCCCTTTAAAAGGAACCCGGGTAGGCAGAAACCCCGAAAAATCCTGGTAAATTTGTTATTGTAATCAATTAAAGAACAGATCCTCTCTGCAGCCCTAAAAGAAGGGGTTATATCTTCTCCTTTCACAGATCTATCTCCCTTCTCTTTCTCCATCAGATCCAATATTTCCCACATAACAGCTGGAAGATAGTGGGAACTGGGCAAAAGATTGGCAGAATTAAACAGCTTAAGGGCGAAGGCCCAACTGAGGTTCCCTGCTACATTGCGTGGAACAATCATATGCACATGATCCGGACGACTAATGTAGTAGATACTCTCATAGCAAAAATTCAGCATGAGAAACAGGGAGGGTTGTAGGGGAGGGAAGCAGAGTACATTCCGAGAGCCTAGCTTTCTACTGCTAGTTTGCAGTAGTTTTTTATGTAATTTCTTACAGCCTTGAAGGGGAAGGGCCCGAATAGGCGTTTGCCTATTGGAAGGTAGGGTTCCTCAGGGTAGTAGGGGTATGGGGGGGTCACGGAGGGTCATATGGGGTAGGGTAGGGGTAGGCAGGGTGGGGGCAAAATAGTTAAAAATTATTCCTCATTTCACTGGTTAAGTAAAACAGATTTCACATCTCTTGTTCTAATCAGAGAATTCCATCAAAACCTCTGCAAAAGGTATTCAAGCTGCAGAAAGGTAAAATGAAAGGGTACGGAACATCCAATTTATTTCCTGGAACTTAAACGGCCTGAGGTGTCCAAGGAGACAAAAATTGTTTTTTAACTATCTAGAGCTGTCACCAGCTCAGGTTTGTTTGTTGCAAGAAAGTAATTTAAAAGAAATAGAGTCTAAAACTATGTTTTCTAAAATCGCCTGGATACAATGTTTTATGTCACTTTCAGCAATCAATAAATATTCGTGGGGTTGCAATTTTGGTAAATAAAGGGATCACCTGTAGGATTAATTCAGTCCAGAGAGACCAAACAGGTAGATGGATCATCACTCAGCTGGACTTTGAGGGGGTTAAGATGACTTGCTCATCCTTCTATGGCCCTAATACGGATGGTCCATCCTTTCTGATCAAACTCCAGGAGAACTTAATAATGGCAAACCCCCCCCCCTAATAATAGGAGGGGATTTTAAGGTTCGGCTTGATCCAGTAAAGGATAGATCCAATATGAGCCATGCTAAAGGGTCCCTGCGGTCTCGTAGGGTCATGAAAAACTTACTATCTAATATTAACGTGGTAGATTTATGGAGAGCCAAGATGGGGAGTGTAGATGGTTTTACATTTCATTGTAAAAAATATCGGCACTCCTCCAGAATAGACTATGTCCTGATAAATAGAGAGATCTCAGATAATGTTGTTAGTATATCCGTACTCCAGAGCCAACTTTTGGATCATGCTCCTCTTTTGGTTTTATATTCTATGAATAATATCTCTCTACAATCAAGGTGGACCTTGAATAGGGAAATGTTATCTGATTCTGGAATAATCCAGGCAATTAGAGAGTCTTCTCTTGAATTTTTCCCATTAATTTAGGTTCTACTTCAATAGATTCTGTGTGGGATGCTTACAAAACAAATTTGAGAGGGTCTTTACGTATTGTATTGTATTGTATTGTATTGTATTGTATTGTATTGTATTGTATATAGTTATTGTATAGCCCAACTGCCACCCTACGGGTATCCTGGCGCTTTTTGAGAGAACCTAATCAGATGGAGCCGGCCGATGGCAGGTCTGAATAGTGGGTACTGAAATGTCAGATTTTGGCAAATAGCCAGGTCTTTAGGCTACTTCTAAAACCTATCAGGGAGTCGGCTTGCCTGATGTTCTGGGGCAGCTCATTCCACAGTTGGGACGCCACTGTGCAAAAAGCCCTACCTCCCATCCTGGCTCTCTTGAATCTGGTAGTTGTTGCTAGACTCAGACTAGAGGAAAGAGGCCTAGTGGGCTTGTACCTTGTAAATTTCTCCTGCATTGGTAGGGGGCCCGTACTGTTCAGTGCTCTATAGACAATACACAGTGATTTAAATGTGACTCTGGCCCTCACGGGCAGCCAATGGAGGTCTCTCAGAGCCATTGTGGTAGAGGAGCTACGTGGTCTATTAAGTGCCAGCTTGGCCGCAAAGGTCTGGACTCTCTGCAGTCCCTGCAAGATATATGAGGGGGCACCTAAATATAGGGAATTGCAGTAATCCAGTCTGCATAAGATTATACTCCTGGCCTAGTCTCGACGGGGAGAAAAGGGAGAATCTGTCTAAGTGCTTTTAGCAGACCAAACCAGACGCTGATAGTTTTGTTAGTTTCCGATACCATTTGAAGATCTTCATCAAACAGTACTCCCATGTTACGCCCTGTCCTAACTGGGACACATAAATCAGCCCCCGGGGAGAGCCTAAGCTGACACTGTGGCTGCTGATTCAATTTCGCAGTTGAGCAGTAGACTATCTCCGTTTTCCCCTCGTTAAATTGTAGGGAATTTGCATTGAGCCAACCAGAAACCCGACACATGCATTTCTGGAATGTGTCCATAGACACTGCATGTTTCCCTTCAAGGGAAAACACCAATTGGGTGTCGTCAGCGTAATTGATCAGGTCGATCCCATAAGATTTTATAATGGGGATCAAAGGCCGCAAATATATGTTAAAAAGCATAGGGCTGATCGCCGAGCCCTGTGGCACTCCATGGTGAACCAGTGATTTAGGAGAAGCATACGGAGTCATGGTCACTACCTGTTGTCTACCTGACAGGTATGATTGTAGCCATGTCAGAGCTTTGCTCTTCAACCCCAGTTTCTCCAGTCTGCCTAGCGGGACTGCGTAGCTTACCGTGTCGAATGCGGCCGACATATCCAACAACACTAGTATTGATGAATTACCATTGTCGGCTCGCATTCGCAATGTGTCCAGCATGGTAGCCAACGCAGTCTCTGTCCCATGGCCTGGGCGGAACCCAAACTGATCCTTATCCAGTAGGCGGTTATCTTCAAGATAGCTCAACAAAGATCTACTAACAGTTTTTTCTAGGATTTTTATAGGGTAGGGCAGGAGGGCTATAGGCCTAAAATGAGCTGGGATAATTGGGTCCAGTGAGGGTTTCTTAAGTAGGGGAGTTACCATTGCCTGCTTCCATATCTCCGGCACTACTCCTTCCTCCAGTGACTGGCAACAGATCAGTCACATCCAGGGAAATAGCTCTGGCCCATACTCCTTCCAGATCTTATGAGGAAGGGGGTCTAAGGGGCCAGAAGATACACTAAGAGCAAGGCTGTTAAAAAGCTCTTCTGTGAGAGGTTGAAAGCTCTCAATAGATGATACTGCACATGGTTCCTCCTCGACAGTCAAAAGGAGAGTGTCCTGACTGCTGGCTTTATCCTGAACAAGTCCCCCCACCATTTTGGCAATCTTTTCTTCAAAGAAGATAGAGATTTCATCACAGAGCTTTTGGGTAGCCTAAAAAGCTCCAAGAATAGCAGTAAAGCTTTGGAATTACAGACTTTGGAGAGCCGAATTTCTGCTCTTGAAGAAGAAAGGAGCCATACTACCCAGGAGAGTCTAGAAAAATTGATACAGATAGAGAAGAGACGCGAGGAGGTTAGGCAGGACCTTACTATCCTCCTGGATCTGAAATGCAAGGCCCAGTGGCAGGTTCGCAATATGGAACATTTTGAGTATAGGGAAAGAGCAGGGGCCTTATTGGCCTGGAAGACAAGGATAGATCGGGCGAAAAATAACAATAATGAACTTATTATTGACAGCGTCTGAAGAACTAAATCCAGTAAGCCTGCAGAAATGCAGAATTGCCTTTTGTCCCTCTTTTTGAATCTGTATAAGCAGAACATTGATCCCTCACAGGATTAAATACCTTTGTGGCAAAGGGATAAGTCCCTGCCTGCTCTTGCAGATTCTTCTAGATATTCTTTAGATTCGCCCATATCCATTGAGGAGATCAGGGAACAAATAAAGAGGGCAAAAAATAAAATGGCGGCGGGTCTTGATGTCCTCCCTAATGAAGTTTATAAATCGTTACTCAATGAACTATTGCCTACACTCCACACCTTATTCAATTTAGTCTATAGTTCCACTGGGGTGATCCCCAGATCCTGGAAGAAGGCCACAATTGTTTTAATATTGAAGCCAGGAAAGGATCCCCTGATGGCTGATTCCTACCGTCCAATCTCCCTGCTGAATACAGAATATAAGATCTTGATGAGCATTTTGGCAGGGAGATTGGCAACATCGGCACCAAGTCTGATCAATATTGACCAGAAAGGCTTTATGGTAGGAAGAGTCATCCAGGAACAAACTCAATTACTTATTGATAACATCGATCTTGCTGCGATTAGTGGGGTCCCCTGGCAATAGTGGCCTTAGACGCCGCTAAGGCCTTCGATCCTGTGTGCTCAAGCTATCTTTGGGGGTGTTGGAGGTTATGGGTATGGACCCAATATTTGTGCAGACTTTAAAGAATTGTTATTCTGGGGCTTCGGCGAAGATTCTGCTAAATGGCTCCCTGACCCCAAGTTTTTCAATCCAGAGAAGGACAAGACAGGGGTGCCCTCTAAATCTGGGGAAAATTGAAAAGGATATTGACTACCTCTTTGCCAGGTGGAAAAACCTCCCTTTGACGATCTATGGGAAGGTCAACCTTGTAAAGATGTCAGTCTTCCCTAAATTGACCTTCCTCTATAGCGCGGTACCTCTTACTTTTCCTCAGAAAAATATCAGTAAGATTCAGGGCAAAATTAGCAGTTTTATATGGGGACAGAAAAGTGCAAGGCTATCTTGGAAAAAATTAAGAAGAAAACTTTTAAAAGGTGGTTTGGTCCTTCCAGCTATTAATTGGTATCTACTGGCTTTTCAATTTAAGGGCATCAGGATGCTGTTGTCTACTCCGGAAGAAACTACGTGGGGTAGGCTTTTGGGCGAATTGATCTTAGTAGAGTTAGGCAGTGGGCAAGGGGGGTTTTTATACAAATTTGGGGCACCCAGATTCTTCAAGCGTGTACGACTCAAGGTTTTGAAAGCTGCCTTGATGACTTGGCACAAATTGAGATGTATTTGGGGTATATACTGTTTCTCTGCTTTTGCACCAATTTGGGATTCCCCGGGGACCCCCCTGCCTGGGTGACAACTTGGCGATTACGATTACAAGAGCCGGTTTGAGGAGGTGGTCGGATCTGGTGGACTCAGATGGGGTTCTCCCTTGGGAGATTTTGCAAGAGAAGATCGGTCCCTCACTCTCCAGGTTCAAGTACTTCCAGTTAAGATCATGGCACGAGGCGGAAGCTCGAGAAACTACAGGGAAATGGGAACTTGAGCAGTTATTTCAAGATCCACACCCAAGGAAGAAAGAAATATCTTTGTGGTACTTAAGCCTTCTTGAAGCAGAGGATCATGAGGTTCCCCTTCAATCATCGGTATGGAATTCTTCCCCACTTGCCCATGCTATAGAAGACGTTTTTGAAACCTTCTTTAAGTTACTTTATAAAAATATCAAGCCTGCTAGGTTAAAGAAGAACCACTTCTTTGTACTAAACAGGCTTTATTATGCCCCGGCTAAAATAGCTAAATTTGTACCTGTTCCAGCCCCAGTATGCCTGAGGTGTACTCTTAGTAATGCTGACGACATTCATATGTTTTTTGAATGTGCAGAATTAGGCCTATTTTGGAAAAATGTGGGGGACTCCCTGACAGCCATTTTTTAAATGGATATAGAGCTCGATCTCCATTCAGTGATTTTTGGTATAAATAAATATGTAAAAGGGACGCTTTCACAGGCCCATATTGGTTTATCTATCTTGTGATCCTGGCTAGGAGGGAGATATGTATCAAATGGAAAGACCCGTCTCCCCCAAAAGAGAAAGTTGGCTAAAAGCGGCACTGCGCACGGCTTGCTTAGAGCAAGAAGGTGTATTGGAAATGTACGATAACATCTGGTCTCCCCTGTTAATCTGGGGTCGCCGTTTGCGCCTGACAACTTGTTATATCTTTGGCGTTCTTGGCACGTCCAATGATTACACCAGTCCTCTAGATCGAGAGGAAGGCCATGGTGGCCTAGATGAATGCAGTGAGTCGAGGGGCGCCCAGGTATACATAAGTCGGCTTGTCAACACTGCCAAAGTCTTTGGTGAGATGAGGAAAAAAAAGAAAAAAAAGAAAAAAAAGAATTTTTTATTATGAAATTTGATCAGATGAAAGAGGTAAGATTGGATGTTTTGCTTGTAAAAAAATTGTACGTTTGGAGAAAACAGCTTCCTCTGTCTTTAGCATATGCAGTAACTATTCATAAATCTCAAGGTTTAAGTATAGACAGTGCTTTTGTAAATATCGTAAGTACAGTGTTCAAAGAGGGAATGACTTAAGTTGCATTATCGCGTGTAAGAACATTGTCTGGTTTGTATTTGATAGATTTCAGTGAGAAAAAGGTTAGTGCTGATGCAAATTGCGTAAGAGAGTATAATCATTTAAGAGACCTTTATACACCTGATTTAGGTGAATATCCCCTATATGAAAACATGCAGTGTGTCCAAAATGGAAATATGTCAAACACTCAAATGAGGTGAAATAAAAAAAAAGAATTGAAGAGAAACTTGAAGGTGTAGAGAAAAAGCAAATGGAAACCAGTTGGGAAATAGTTCAGGTATCAACTGTTATGGTAATGTGATTTTGAATGTTGTGTTTTATCTACAAGATCTTCATCATGGGAAATCATTAAAAAAGATTCTGTTGTTTTACATCATGTATTTCAGCGGTTGGTGACTGACAGAAGTAAAATCCATACTGCTTCTGACATTCAGCATCATTTGGATACATGTACTGGTTCAATGACATTTACTCTCAATAAACAACAAGATGCACAATAATTTCTAATGCTTATGCTTGGAGTATTAGAACATGAAGGAATACAGATAGAAAACTTATTTGGACTAAGTTACAGATGGGATCATAAATGTGAAGGGTATTCATTTACTTCCAGCACTGAAATACAAATAGAACGATTCTTATACTTGACGATACCAGGTTGCAAATAAGTACCTTTTAACAAATTGATAAAAACAGCCAATCAGGACATGAAATGTTCCCAATGTAGATCAGAGATGTTGTCTACATTACATATATAAAGATTTGGAAAATATCTCATTTTAGTGGTACAAAGTTGTAGAGCAAATGAAAGAAAATTGGAAACCAAAAGAAAATTTGTAATGGAAGTCAAATATTTATTTTCCATGATGGACCTACTGTAACATCTGGACACTATACTGTGTATTTAAAGTCTAATAAAGGATGAACACATTGCAATGATGCCCACTTGGAATTCCAACCTAGATTGCCTTATGAATTACCAAATTCATGTTTTATATTTTTTAAGCCAAAGTTTTGAATACATCATTCAGCCTATTGGGAAGATGTGAAGAAAAAGTAGACTGCACTGCAAACAATTAGTATTTATAATTAGTGTTTGGAATAATATTTGCGATAATTGATATGCATTGGAAAAATTGTGTTTAAAAGTAAATAGTTTATATATATGTTGTGTATATTATACCAGATATGGATGGGAGTCTATATTTAGGCAAATGTATTTGACATAAATAATAGAGTTATTGTAGATGAAGGAAATAATTAACAAAGTGTAAATAGATAAACACATAGCTACACATATTGAAAATGATGCTCAACGCTGATTTGGGGTTTTTCTACAATCAATTTGATTGTTTTTTTCCCTGCTGTTCAATGATGATACTACATTGAAATCACTGGGTATGGTGAAGTTAAGTGGAATCTAAGAACAGCAAAAAAGAAAAACTGAAAATGTTATGTAATTCTACATTTATGTTGTGTTCTTAAAAATATATTATTATCATTTCTGTAATATATTATCATTAAATAACAATTTTTCTTCTTTATAGTAGGTGCTGTTGAAGTTTGAAAAGAGTGTTAATGCTGTTTAGGAGAATACTACTGTAAAATACTTCTACTAAGTAATGTATCTAAATTACTTAAAAGGTAAGAAAACATAATATAATGTGCATGATAACATGAAAAAAGGTTTAAAGTTCATTTATATGTTATTTGTTTCTAATATAAATAATGTTGATCCTTTACACTATTTGCAAAACTATCATCATGTTGCTGATGTAATCAACCAGATAGTCATCCTTTCAAGAAAACACTACCTGTGCTCTCATCTATTCTCTCTAGCATAACTCTTGCACTAATAGGATAACCCAGACATTGTCCTTGCATTCTTCCTTTCACACAGGCACAACCCATGCACTCATCCAATCACTCAGGCACCACTCTCGCACTCAACCATTCAATCAGGTACTACCCATTCACTCATCCATTCTCTCAGGTACTCATGTAATCACCCAGGGATTACTTTTGTAATCCCTCACATTACTCTTGCAGTTATGCAATCACCCACGTAGTACCTCTGCGCTTATAGAATCACCCAGGCATTGCCCATGTACTCATGCAATCACCCAGGAACTATTCTTACACTCAACCATTCCCTGAGGCACTCCCATGTACTTATGCAATCGAGGAGGCACTACCTATACACACATCTAATCTCTCAGACATTATCCATACATTCATACATTCACACAGGCACTGCTCTTCCACTCAAACATACATTCAGGCACTACCCATGCACTCATCTATTCACTCAGGCACTACCCATGCACTCATGCAATGACCCAGGCATTACTCTTACACTCATATTTTCACTCAGGTACATTTCATACACTCACCCAATCACTCAGGCACTACCCCTACACTCATAGAATCCCCCAGGCACTACCCATGCACTCATGCAATGACCCAGGCATTACCCTTACATTCATACTTTCACTCAGGTACATTTCATACACTCACCCATAACTAACGCACTACCCCTGCACTCATAGAATCACCCAGGCATTCATGGAATCACACAGAAAACTACTCTTGCAGTCATCATATAACTCAGACACTACCTATGCACTCATATGGTTAGGGATAAACTACCTATACACACATCCAATCAATCAGGCCTTACCTACACAATCATACAATCACCCAGGCACTACTTTTGTACTCAACGATTCACTTAGGCAATATCCATGCACTCATCCATTCCCTCAGGTACTAATGATGCACTCATACAATGACCCTCAGATAACTCCTGCAGACATTCTTGTACTCAAGCACTAGCAATAGACTGATCTAAGCAGGCAGATATTGTTCCTGCACTCATGAATTCACATAGGCACTACCAATGCACTTATCCTATCAACCAGGCAGTACTCCTGCACTTATGCAATCACCCAGGCACTACCCATGCACTCATGCAATTAGGGAGGCACTACCTATACACACATCCAATTAATCAGGCATTGGTCACGCAATCACCCAGGCACTACTCTTGCACTCAACCATTCATTCAAGCACTATCTATGCACTCCATTCATTCAGATACTACATATGCACTCATCCAATCAACGCAGGAACTACAGTTAGACTAATCCATTCACTCAAGTACTACCCATGCACTCATCTATTCCCTCAAGCACTACCCATGCACTCATGCAATGACCCAGGTGTAGGAGAGTAGGGTCTGCAATCCCATGATCACCCAGATTTTTCGCTTTTGTTTCACTGGTTTACGACTTTCTCTGGCTGTGGGCCTGCTAATCAGACCCACAGCCTGGCTGTTCTCTTTCTAAATTACGACATGTACCCTAGGTGCATTTACCAATTGGTACTGGGCCACCTTATCAGACCCTGTAACTCAGGGCATGGGTGTACCCAGGGCCGCCAGGGGCTGCAGCATGTATTATGCCACCCCTGGCTGGCCTCCTAAATTTGACACAACTGGCTGCGTGACAGCTGGGGCGAAGTCGTGTAAACACACTTTGCTTTAGATATAGTAGCACTATATGCAATGACCCAGGCATTAGCCTTGCGCTCATACTTTCACTCAGGTATTTCCCATGCAATCATACAATCACCCTGGCACTACCCCTGCACTCCTGCAATCACCAGCATTCTACCCATAACTCATACAATCACTCAGGCACTACTCTTGCACTCAACAATTCTCTCAGGCAGTACCCATGCACTCATCCAATGACCAAGGCATTACTCTTCCAGTCATCCTTTTACTCAAGCACTACCCATGCACTGATGTAATCACCCAGACATTACCCTTCGAGTCATAAACTCACTCAGGCAGTACTTATGCACTCATCCAATCACCCAGACAGTACCTCTCCAATCATAACTTCACCCAGACACTACCCATGTATTCATGTAATCACTTAGGCACTACTCTTAAACTCAATCATTCACTCAGACACTACCTATGCACTATTTCAATGACCCAGGCTTTAGCCTTGTACTCATGCAATCATTCAAACACTTCTCTTACACTAAACCATTCACACAGGTCTTACGCATACAGTCATCCATTCACTCTGCCACTAATTATGCCCATATCAAATGATACCTGCGCTATTCTTTTACTTATTTATTCACTTATGTTTTATGCATGTGCTCATCCACTCACTGAGACACTACTTATACACAGCTCTAACAGTGATCATACACACATTCATACAAGCAATCACTTTCACTACATACACTTTTTCTATTATTAACCAGTTTAGGTGGATACATGAGAACCTTTTTTTCTTCTTTTAGAACAATGTTGTTATTTTTTTGTATTTTCAGATTAATATTATTTTTTTAATTGTGGTGTTTTTCATTTTTAACAAACAAAAAATAAAAGTGAAAGAGTCCAAATCTGCTGTTTTTGTGAACGAAGAAACGCAAGGAGCAAAACAAAAAAACTAACACTGGTGAGCTCTGCGGAGTGTTTTGATGACGTCAATGGAGAGCTCTCCAACACACAGAGTTGTTAAACATTTTCGACAGTGGATGCCAGCATCCACCAACTCCGGAACAATTAGAGGTTATGGGGTATTGAAGACAACCACTACAGATGTTGATGGTTGTGTCCCATCATCATTGCATGCTTCTTCCCTTTTTCGGCGCTCGACCTCTCGAGCCAGAAGAACAGGTTGTATTGTAACAAGATGTTTTTTCATGAAAGGAGTACTTCTTTTCTGATCCTCTTGAGAGGACTTTGTGACAAAATGTGCATGTCACCTTTTGTGCGTTCACCTTTTTTTCCCCTTCAGGCACAGTGAAGAAAGCCCACACAATGCTTTCTCTCGTCTTCCTCTTCACTGGCTCCTCCACCTCTTCCATCTCCTCCTCGTGCTCTTCAGTGAATGCTGGTGCCATTTTTTTTGTTGCAAAAATGAAAAACACCCCAAAAAATATCAAATAAACAGAGCCTACAATACACTTAGGGGCCCATTAGGATGTCGGGCAGATCGCCACCGCCATGCGCACACGCTATTACTACTAGTTAAAAAAACTCAGAAATTCACTAAAGACAACAAAGGTTACAGGGATGTTATAGTTAGCAGATAGAATTTTTTTAAAAACTTAGAAATTCACTTAAAAACAAAAGGTAACAGGGGCGTTATAGTTAGGCTGACATTTCACTTGTACAAAACCAGAGAAATTCAGCTGTTATAGTGACCTGAGTTAACTATAACTTGTGCCCCCGCAATGCACCGCTTATGACCTCACTTATTACATCACTCTTGACACGGTCAGTGACATCAATGACAACAGCAATGATGGCATCTCAAATTACATCACTGATGACATCAGGGATGACATCATCCACATCATCTCTAACGCATCCACTCACACCCCTATAGAATGTTTTTTGGCACCACTGCCACTCCCACACAACCATTCACAAACCCATTGACAGAGCTATACCAGTACTTACTCAGCCACTCACTAATTCATATATCTACACACACATCAACTTGCTCACCCATACTGCCACTCATAAACCTGCTTAGTCACCAATACAGCCATTGACATTTCCACTCATATACCCATACAGGCACTCCCACACTGAGTCAGTAATCCATAGAACTAGTCACACACCTGCACACTCACCCATACAGTCAATCATACAGCTATAGACTAACCTAAATAGTTACATATACCTCCACTTACTTGCTCATACAAATAGTCACACACACTCATTCACCTATACAGTCACTGACAGAAGCATGTACTCATCCATATAGCCACTCTCACATTCACTCACTCACACATACAGTCACTCATATACCCAGTCACTCACCTGTACTGCCTTTCACATGCCCATTTACTCACTCATACTGGCGCAAGCACTCAATCAGCGACACAACCATACATACACTCACTTACCCATAGAGCTTCTCACCCACTCACTCATCCATACAGGTAGGGGCACACCACCTCACCCACACACACAGTCACCAAGAAAACCATAGAGACAGTCAACCAATCACCTATATAGCCATTTAGGTACCTACTAACACTCTCACACACCCACTTAGCATCAACTGACATATACATTCACACAACCAGTCACTCGTCCATACATTCACTGAGACACCTAATCCCTCACTCAGTCAAGCACCCACTTAATCATTCAAACAGTCAATCATACACCCACTGATTCACCAATACACCTAGGTATATGTATTTAACACTCATAATCTTTTTTTAAAACTCACAGTCACTGGATGATGTCATCACTTATGTCATCACTGATGTCATTTAAGATTTCATCAGTATGTCACTGACCATGTCATGAGTGATGTAATATGTGAGGTCATAAGCAGGGCATTGTGGGGGTGCAAGTTATAATTAACACTGGAATCTATAACTGCTGAATTTCTCCGCATTTGTACGAGTGAAATGTCAGCCTAACTATAATGTCCCTGTAACCTTTTTTTGTGTGAATATATATACATATAAATAATTCCTCTTCAAGGCTTTCTGCCACGTTTCCAAGCAACCAGTTAAGGTTCTGTCACAGACCTGTCTAGCTCCAATGGGAGGGCTACCAAGGGGGAATGGATACTTATGAAAGAGAAACATGGATTTATGAGCTTTTCTGAATAATATGGGACCACTTGCCATATGTATGAATGTGGTAAATAGAAGGTTTAGTGAGTGAATTACAAAGATTTACCTGATATTTTTTTTACAAGATCTGTTAGCTAATAACATTATATGATGTTCTTTCGGATGCAACATGTCATAGATGTGCTTTTTAAAAAAAAGAATCTCTTTATTATTTTTAAACAATATGTAAAACACAGGCACCTATATGCTAACATAAGGGTTGTGCAATAGCATAGCTAACCATAAGCTTAAAAAATAGCATGGAAATGCTCCATGAAACACCATACCAATACAAAGGATCACCCACACAAGGGTCTTTGTGTAACTAACAAGAACTCTAGTCTAGGACAGGCATTTTAGTAAAACAACTGGTTCAGGAGCCAATAATGACAAAAGGGAGAACCAATTAGTGAGTATGCAGTCTACCTCGGCGCCGCGGGCAGCGCTGTACTAGATCGCTGTCAAAAGTAACATTCAAAACCCATAACCTTCCCACAAGCAGATTGGGCCAACCACACTTCAATGACTGAACCATGCCCACTCCCATCATGGGAGCACCGCCCATGATGCCCGCAACCCATTGGCAATAGCCTTTTCCAACGCAGTAGCACTCAACCATTAGGCCAGCTATCTATTGTTCCCCCAAGGTGATCTGTGCTTAGGGTTGGATTGGAATTAAAATTCCGACCGGGCACGCTAAAAAAAGTGGCCCACATTTGCATATTGCCTTTTTGCAAAACACACTGCTTCGCCAAAATTTCATAAAAAAGAGGGGGGGGGGGGTCTCTGACAGAGGCATGTTTTCTTAACCTTACTTAGATAAAAAATAAATGCAAGGATTAGTACACACTGGTGAAAGACACCTGAAAACAAGTGAGACCACTTTTGCTCAGGCCCCTGCCCCTCTCAATATACATACATTAATGGGCTGGCCCAGCGGGAGAAAGAGAGTGACACCTCTGGTAATGGACGCCAGGCAGGCAACTAGAGCCAAATTTCGGGGGGGTGAGGGGGGTGGGGGTGTTAAAAAATATTTCGGGGGGGGGGGGCTAATTCTTCGAACCATAGACAGAGTGGCTGTACGACACAACAAAAGCCTCATTTACAAGTAAATGGTCTTTTAAATACCTGTTAAGGACTCGGGTGCGGCTGCAATTATATGCTCGCCAGCCCGCAAAGCTTTCTCTTCTCGGGCTGACACACACGACGGGGGGGAGGGGGGGTCTGAAACCCTGTGAGCCCAATGGGTGTTGCGCGCCAGATAGATGCCCATTTGCCTCTAGAAAGATGAGCGTCTGGGCCGCTGGTAGCATAAGAACAATTCAGATAGTGCCCAAATCCGCCCCCGGGCTGCCCAAAAAAGCAGCCCACAGCTGAAACTCGGATAGCGGTCCCTCTGCCATTGACCGCATGCCCGCCTTACCAATCCAACCCTGTCTGTGCTGTCTATTTCCATCTTTAATTTAAGTAGACAATCATCCTGTATAGAAGAAGGCAAGCCTCTCCCACCTCTTGTAGTAAGTACAGCGAGAGTGTCCGCTTCAGTTATTTCCCACAAATAAAGGTCCCTCATCCAGCTATTAATAGTCAGGGGAGGGAGACTTTCAGGACATTCAAAAGAGCTTTTTAAACACAAACATTGCCAGGTCCATTAACCTAGTGTGTACTTATCCTTCTTTGCCCGAGGTAGGAGACGCAACAAGCACAATTGAGGCGTCAGGGGCAGGATGCGCGCCGCCAGCTATGAGCTCCAAAACTTTTGACTGCTCCTCTTCCAGACTGCGGCAGGACCAAACCATAGGGTAGATGGCCACATCTGGATACATCTGGATGTTTAAATCTTGGGCAGTCTGAAGACGCGTGTGGGAACCTTCAACCTATGCACTAAGGGGTAATTTAAGCCTGGGGCGTCACAACACCTACTTAACATATGCCAATACCTTCACTGGTTGTTTTTTTGGAGAGCTCCAGTCCCAGTTCAGCCTCCCATTTGCCTTTTGTGCCCGAGTTGGCCAGGGATGCTACACTAATAGTGCAGGGTAACAGACAATAACTGCTTTTCTGCCCAGTCACAAACAAAGTGGATGCAAAGCATGTTTCGAACCCCACAAGCAGTGTAGGACCGATGCTAAGTCATTATAAGTCAAAACGGGTGCAACTCCAAATTATTAGTGCACTAGCAAGCAGGGCTTTAAGTGGGCCGGGTCTTGCTGGGTCTCAGCACCGGCAGTTCTCAAAAGCAGGTGCTGAGACGTGTACCTATCGGTCTCTCCATTTATACCCTCACCCTCAGGTCGGAAAAAAGATCTTAATCCTGAAGCAGTTCCGCCCTTCACTGCCTTCGAAGTAACTTCAAAGAGAGTCGTGATGATTATTTCATAGTCTCATTTCAAAACTAAAACATTTTCATTGTTCTATACAACAAAGCTTTAGTTGTTGCTTAGTTATCTTATGCAACTAACAACCATTGATAAAGCCAATAGTCTTGGCTTGTAGGTATAATGTTACTTGTTGTTTTATATATCTGTATGCAATGACAGAAACAGAAAAATACCTGTTGGTGGCACATTGTGCTACACACAGGTTTTTAGCTTAGGTGTTTTAAGTAACACCCTTAATTTCATATGCCATGCTCCTTTGAGAGACGCACAACTTTTTTAATCCCACTTAAAGCCCTGCTTGCAGGTCCATAAAAGTGCATAGCCTACTCTCTTTGTAGAGTCCCCCGCACAGCGCACTCCAGAATTAAGCCACGCCATTAGTCGTGCACTGAAGCAGGGGCTCTTCCACTTCCTGGAATTGCAGCAGGGCTTTTCGAGGAAGGGGAATTGATCGTACATAAGCCCTCAACCAAGTTGGGTAGGCACGGGCAGAACCGAGCACAATGAAACATAGTAATCTGTAAAGGCACAATTGATCCCTGCCTGAGTGTTAAGTGTCAATCCCCCTTGCCCCTTAATAGCACCCATCACAGTCCCAGAGATCTCTCATCTCAGCAACCAGGCCAATATATTCCCCAGTCTGTTTCCCGCAGCATGATGCTGGGACATATATACCCTATAGTCTATGCGACTTAAGCGATGCACCGGTTTCCTATGCAATTTTCTACATGTCTTTAGGCTGAGATTCTGACCCTCGTCATGTATCTACCAGGTTTTCACAGCTTCGCGAATCTTCCCTTCCTTCTACAGAATGCTACTGTTTATTGTTAGGCCCAGGTTCTTGAAAAAATCATGCAATGCAGCACAGCAGCTAAAAATGATATGGAGATCTGGTTTTCTCCTCCCCTCTCCCTAGCACCAGTGCAGATTTGAGCTGCTGTGTACCAGGCACCCACCTTAGCGCCATAGTGCTCGGGTGCAGGCCTGAGTCTACCATAGGTTTTGTACGGAAGGATTACACAGTGCAGCACGCATGCTAAGTTGGAAAAGAAAGGAGAAACAAAAACATTTCTCCTTTTAACGCCTCCTTTCAAATGGCGTTAATTATTGGCACTAAACCCTGTCTACTATTGTTTGTAGATAGGGTTTTGCATCAAAAGGCATGGGCGATGCTAATCCAGCATACATTGTTTGTGAATCTAACCTTCAGTCTAGTGCCCCAAATAGTGGCTATACAGTTGCCACACACAACCACCTTGAAGGCCTCCCATTACACAGTTTTATTTGAGGCAGTATCTTTGTTTTCAACACTGCATGCAGGTATCTATAGACTCCCAGAAGGGAGCATCCAGCAATACCTCTGTGTACAGCCTCCATGTGAACATCACTGCTTACTCTCTGCTCCATGGGAAGACAAGACGGAGAGAGTAGTGATCAGACAGGGTACAGCTTAGGCACTCAGTATCCACAATTCTTGTCCAGAGTGCGTCATTGCAAAAAAGTAATCTAATCTTGCATCAGGCTGATTCATCAGCAAATAAAAAGAGTATTTCCTGGTCTCAGGGTGCATCAGGTGCCAAGTATCATGTACCTGTCTCACAGGGGCCCATCGTTGGAAATGCTATGTTGCCCTGATGCAATACCTGGGAGGGCAGGGCCTGTCTTTGTGAGTATTTTGTGCACAATTAAAATTGTCACGCCAAAGGCTTAAGGCGTGCAGTCCCTGGAGTAGTGATGGATATAGGGAGCCCAAAAAAGCGGAGTGATTATTGTTAGGGACATATACTGCTACCAGTGTCACTGGATCCAACTCCTGTGTCCCCTTGATAACTAAAAACCTTTCCTCTGTGTCTTTGGGGGTATTATGGCTCACAAAAGGGATCCCGTATGTGCAAACGAGGAATAGATGGTCCCATAAATCTGCCCCCTCCACTAGCAAGCTTGGAGCTTTTCTGTTGCCTGCAAATATGTATGTGTCTAAGCCTTGGGTATGCGTGGCTCCTGAGACGTTTGTCAGGTGTGGCCATGCCGCATATATTCCAAGTTAACATATTATATCTAGTGCTGGTGGCTGCCAAGTAGAAATGGTGTATCGGCACCCCAACAGCAGCAGCGCCACCACCCTGTAATGCGGCATACACCACCGTTCCCAATATGGCGTCCCCTTGGCCAAAGCAATTGCTTGGCTGGGTACTATAAGAAATGTAAACCAGAACAATGACTTTAACTCCCTACCCCGACAAAGAAGAGAACATGTTCATTGCCATAACAAAGACTCAGGTGTAACCAGATGAGTACATAACCAACATTACTAATCATGGTCTAGTTGGACATGCATAGTCTGGACTCGCACACCCCTGCACCACCTTCTACCGGCCCAGCGACCCTCCCAGTCTGCTCCGAAGTCCTCACCTCCTCTACGGATGGCCACCCCCTTCGTGCATAGGCAGATCCAGGCTTCATCAGGAGAAGTGTGACGTATCATTCTCCACCACCCTCAGTTTTGCAGGGAATAAGACAGCATACTTGTTAACCATTATGTGCAGTTGTCTTTTAACAGCTATGAAAGAACTGCATGATTATTGTACGTCTGAAGTGTAATCTAGGAAGATGCTGGTAATATTTCCTTTGTAGAGCCAAGGTCCCTTTGTGCTTAAGAGCTGCAACAGGAGCTCCCTGTAATTGAGGAGTCACGCAGCTACATATGTGCTTTAATGATTAATTTAATTGTTGCCATTATAATTCGTATTACCTTCTGCTTAACATCTGCCTTTATGCTTTATATTCAATTAACATTTAACCTCTTTACCTTTTCTTCTTGGAGTTATATTTGTCCATCATGTTTACTGCTTTTTAGCTTCACATCTGTTCTGCATCAGTTTTCAGCATAACACACATACACACTGGCAAAGTTGAAAAGGAAACATGAATATTTCTATTCTTTGCCAGTTGAATTGGCGGTGCCCAGGCAAAGCTAAAAGGCATAGCAATCAACATAGAGCCAGCCTTGAATTATGTAAAGGGGCCCATTCGTTCTTGGGGAAACGGAACCCTCACTCACTGAGTCTCATTTAGTGTCATGCTTCATCATTGAGTTCTTCCTGATCCTCTGAGGATTGGACATGCTATAACCTTTTTTCTTGCATGGGAGCACTTTTTAAGAAAAAGAGTGTGGCATCTATATGAAGTGATGGTTCAAATTGCCTAGGTGGTGCCCATATCAGTGTTTATTCCAAGGCCCGTCTGGCAACATTAAAAAATGGGGAAAACAAATTAAATGGATTTACTATCCCCACTTAACCCTAAATATGATCAACTAGTTTCTGCCATGTACCCCAAATACAGTGGTTTCATTCAGTATCTGTGAGACCCTATTAATACCCTTTGGGAAAGGGTGGCTGGTTATCTAGTGATCATTCATACTATGTCACACACACATGTTACTATACCGCGACACAGTTCGTAGAAGTGGGTACACCAAAGGATAATAAAACACATTAGAAGAGCAGTGGACTATGGGTACAGTCAATTATAAAACAAATATATATACACATATATATATATATATATATATATATATATATATATATATATATATATATATATATATATATATATATATATATATATATATATATATATATATATATATATATATATATGTATATATATATATATATATATATATATATATATATATATATATATATGTGTATATATATATATATATATATATATATTTATATAACAGCAGAAAAATTAGATAAGTACTGTGAGCACCATGAAACAATAGCATTTACTCAGGAGCAGGTGCGTGTGTCAGTGTACCCTATGCCGGTACACCTGTGCTGGTAACGCTGCAAGCACATGTAATATGTGAAAGGTTTACCACACACGACAAACATACATATATGCCTCAATCTAATCAAGATGGTATAAGGAATTAAACGCCTACTTAATTAGTGGATGCCTGATGCCCCGTAGGGATCTCCAGAGGGTAACATACCCAGTAGTCACACCCTGTAGATAAAATTAGGAATGTAATAGTTAAGCCATAGCCAGTAAAACAGGTACTCAGCCCTGCTGCCTACGGTAAAACAAACTTGTGTACTCATATTTTCATGGGTCCCCATTTGTCCCAATACATTATATGTGACCCTGGAGCCCGCATGTTAGTGATTGCAAGGCCCTGTGGAGTTTAAATGCAGCCTCGTGTCCTCGGGTGGAAACAGATAGGCTTCCGGATGAGTGCCGGTCAAAACTAGACCGTGCACCTTTCAAGATGGTTGCCAGTAGAGGGCCTATTTCTTGGTTTGTGGGCGGCCCCGTCATAAAAAGATTATTTATGCCCTAGGGCATTGCAGTGATGCAATGTAAGATGGTGAAACATGGATACGATGTAAAAAATAGACGAGTACAGTCATTTCATAGTCTGCAAGATAACCAAAATGTTTGAAATATCCAAAACATTACACCAGTGTAAAATATTGAAGTATCCAAAATATTCAAACATCTAATACATAACAAGTGCTTCAATAAATTCCTGCCAAATTAAATGGCAGCTCATATGGTTATGGCTATTCAGGGGTATAACTAACTGACACTACAAACCCCCGGGCACATGGCTGATAGTGGATGTGTAAGAATGAATACAAATGAATGAAAGTGAATGAAATGAGCAGAATGTTTTTATTGCTGGTCTGGATTGACAATGCTGGGCCTCTCAAGTGGCAGTGTGTCCAATTGATCCTTTTAGTTGAATGCGCTCCAAAGGATCTCGTCATTAAGGCCTGTATTATGTGTCTGTAGTCGGTACCACCAACGTTGTTCTCTTTCTAGAAGGATATTCTCTGAGTTGATGCTGTTCTCAACGTGTTCCAGCACAACCCAGTTCATGTTTAATGAAATCTACAACCAATTGGTTGTTTCGTTTTTACATTTTTTTCCCAACATATAACAAATTGCAAATAATTGTAAACAAACTGTATGCATTCAGCAGGTATGAAAGCAAAAATGAAGCACATGTTTTTGTAATTCTGAAATGTGCTGTAAACTGAGATTTGAATAGGATCAAAGCAAAGCAAGACACTTTACTTGATGATGCACACATTATAAAGATCATGTGTGTGATATATAGTTTTATCAGTAAAACTGAATGTCCGGGCACATTTAATGGCAATTTCAACGAGACAATGCGCTACCACACAATTCTTTGGTTGCATTCAAAAATCACCCTGCCTCATGTCCATTAAAGGTAGGTGGATTCTGAAAGTTTACCAATCTAAAAATTGGGTTGTGGTTCTAAAATGTTTTGGAAAACCTGCACTAAAGCATTACGGATGAAGCAGCCCCTCGGAGAGAGGGAGATGTGTTGTGGCACTGTAGTCCCTACCCTCTAAAAGCCTATACACTTCTGTAAGGCTTTGAGAAAAACTGAATCACAGTGGGACTCCAGTGTCAAGCATGCCAATGTCAAGTGACTGCATTAGCAAAATTAATTCTTAATGAGAGAGCACTTAGAAAACGGATCGACCCTGTGTTGCACTGTTGGACATGTGCTGTTCCTGGCTGTGATTCTGCCAGGTATAATGATGCCACCTTATGTACTTGGATATGCTTGTTCTGGATGGTGCTCAGATAGCAGTGATGGGAGGAAGACGCAGGTGTTCATCTCATAACCTGGATCCTCATTTGCACTTTCCGAAATGATGTGCTACACTAACCCTTTGAATAAGTATATTTTGTCTTGCCACTGCCATTCCTACAGCAGTTCTTACAACAAGGTGGACCTCAGCCAGTATATGTACAGAACTGGTAGGAGATTACATGCACTGCACTAGTAACTAAGCAATTTTGTACTAGAGAATGAGCAATTATGCCCCGGAATTTGCATTGATTGAACAATGCACAAAGGCTACGCCACTGACTGATCATCGACAAATAATTATTTTTTTCGTGAAAATGACAGGTTTGGACTGGGACAGAAAATCGGCCCGGGCACCAAAATAAAAGCTGTCCCCATTGAAAAAGTGGTAAGTAAAAAATGTTGCCCACATTTTTAAAGCAAGCAACTCTGAACTTTCTAAGACCTGCAGGCTGTCTCTCTTTTGTAAAGGGAGATAACAAAAAAATTGGAGCTTGTTGCAGGCAATCTCTATGGTAATTGTAGGATAGCAGCAGTGAAATGCACTAAGGGCCATATGGCAAAGTCACACAGCGCAGTGCAGGAAGTCACCTTGCTGTGCTGTGTCACAGGGAAAGGGCAGGAAAATGCTGTATTTAAAAGAATAGAAAAATTGAAAAAGAATATTAAAAAAAGAAAAGAATGCCACCCCATTCATGGAATGCCTGCATTTCAAGCTGTAAATCTCTGAAAACTTCTCTCTGAACAGAACCCAGGCTGACTGACCACATGAACTACAAGCAACTTTTACCAGTCTCATCACAAACTTAGCAGCTCCGCTCACTAATGGCTTCAGAGCCTTCATGCTTACACTATAGTTTTTGCATAGGACTAAGACCTGTATGCTCCTATCGTGCATAATAAACTTAGGGCCCGATGTAGGTAAATATGAAATAATAATAATAATAGTAATAATACTGAAGTTTATATAGCGCAAGCAGCTACCTCACAAGGAGGTGTCTTGGCGCTCAGTAAGCATCATGATAAACTGAGTAGTAACAGGGCAGATTAGAAACAGATTACTGATTAAAAAGCCATGTCTTTAGCTGTTTCCTTTTACCGATTCATAAATACCAGATTTTGCCAATTCGGTATATAGGAATCGGTATTTCATATGTAGCAAACAATTCTGTAAAAAATACAGAATTGGTAATCCTCGTTAGTACTGAATCAGTAATACCAATACGGTAATAAGGAATAACCTTCCCATTCATTCCTATGGGCCTGGAGGCCCATAGGAATGAATGGGAAGCCATTCACTATTACCGATTCGGTAAATACTGAATCGGTAATAGGGGGGAGCATATTCAAGGATGGCAGGGTGTCACCTTGACACCCTGTTGCTCCCCTGATACGTGCATGTATTCACATGTGGCTCACATA
Source organism: Lissotriton vulgaris (assembly GCF_964263255.1). Lineage (NCBI taxonomy): Eukaryota > Metazoa > Chordata > Amphibia > Caudata > Salamandridae > Lissotriton > Lissotriton vulgaris. The sequence continues at coordinate 731,938,204 of NC_141691.1, read as the reverse complement.
CATGCCCTAAGGGCATGTATGTCTGCCACATGGCACTGAGAAAAAAGCAAAAAATTGCTCTATTTAAGGTATTCGGTATTTACCACCAACTTGTAGTTGGTGGTAAATAACGAATCCTGATAGCAAAAATGCACTCACTTGAGTGCCACCTAAAAAGTTTTTAAGGATTCGGTAATTTACTGATTCCTTAAAATAAGGATTCAGTATTTTACCGATTTCTTAAAATAAGGAATCAGTAAATTACCGAATCCTTAAACCCTGCCTCCTACATTAGAAAAGGCTAAATATGGGTCAGTAATGGAATGATTACCGATTTTTGTCCGTTACCGACCGGTATTTAGCTACCTACATATGGCCCTTAATTACTCGTGTGTGCCAGCTAACTCAAAGGTCACTAGAAACTTCTCGAATAAACAAGAAGGGATTTGTTTCTTACAACCGCATAAACATGACAACTTTGTTTCCCTTAGATCGGAATTGTGGAAACAATAGATAACAGTTTCACTCAGTCAATCGTGCATGCTTAGATTCTTCAGAGTTACATTTAAATAGATAGACGGGCGTTTCAATAAAAGGATTTATTGGACAGTCTTATTTCTCATGCAAGAGATATGAGCTCTTACAATTGCAAGACAGTATGCGAAATATAATAAGTACGGCGTAAGCAGCATAAATAATACAGGATAAAATATGAATACTCATCTGATGCTTCTAAATAGTTCTACACCAGTGTACCTAACGTAAGTGTAGTACGAGGTAAGAAGTAGGTGCTGTTTTCTATAGTATAGATAAGCTATAGTTTGTATTTGCCAGAAGTCCCTCTAGGTTCTATTCTGCTCCATACCTTAGAATTAGAGAGGTTGGAATCTCTTTCCGGGTCTCAATCCCTAACGCCGCGCAAAGGGAGTCAGGAAGACTGGAAGCTGGATTGTCTGCGAGGAGGATGACAGCGTCTGGTCAGTGCGTCAGGCGGGGACTCGAATTCCTTCCTAGCTTGCCATGGCGAGCCGTATCGCGCTGTGTAGCCGAGCCACGGTTTGCCATGGTAAGTGAAGGTATATTTATACCTGGAAGGTGCTTAGGAATGCTAGCATTGAGGTAAAAGTCGGGTAGAAGAACGTCATGAATGAACCCCTAAGAAATAGTTGTTCATGCATAATAAATGAGTTCTTGGAGAAATCAAATATTCCAAGCAGGGAATGTCCTATGGCTTAAGGGTCTGGTTTCTAAGAACTCGTTGTGACGTGGGATAGATGGATGTAGCTGACCATGCCTGTATTTGGATAGCATGGCTAATGCCTAAATAAGGACTGGGATTCTATGCCTAAATAAGGGCAATGTGAGTTGTGCCTATAAAAGGGCATGATTCGGAAAACCTATGTACGGCTAAATCGAAACACAACATCCACTCCAGTTTCGTATGAACGACATTACTAAATGCTAAACATGCTAAAACGTACTAAAATAGAGTTCCACATGAGTTGCTAAAAACATGTCTACAACATATTTTAAAATGCATTAAAACTGTTGCTATGCATAAAGTGCAATGGTGCTGTACATATTAAAGCAATGTTTCATTATAAGCATATATTTACAGTGAATGCTAAATGAATGAACATACATATATATAGCCATGATGAAATGGCTCGCAAATAAAGAAGAAAAAGTCTGAAACCATTTCATGTCAAGTTACATAAATCAATTGGTTGTTGACAAGGTGACATATTGTCTCTGGAAGTGTTCAAAGAATTATGTTCTCTATGAATAGTTCTACTGTAAGCAGATTACTTTTCCCCCCCCAAAAAAATACTAATTTGGGGGGGAAAAAATAATCATAGGAGAAAGTTCCAAGTTTAGTCTTTGTTTTGAAAAATGAAGGCCAAAGTCTTCCCGGTACACTCTCTGCTGAAGCAAAAGTCAGTGTATAGTGATGGAGAAAACCTCTATTGCTGTGGATAAAAAATTGTCTACCGTTGTAGGTGAAAGTTGGATTACCATGTTTAGAAGATTAACCGCACATAGATGTGAAGCATCGCCTTCAGCATTAAAAGCATCAGCAATGTCCGTTTCCAATGTTACCTGCGTGCCTGTTGTTTCCTCTTGTACCTCAGCAGTAGTAATTTGTGTCTGTGAGATCTCAATGAATGCCGTCATCAGGATTGGTAGCCGCTGAGAACAACACAAATCATGGGCCGTTACCGGGTCCAGCACAGTATCGATATCCGTTGGCATGACTGGTGGGAGTGTTAGACAGATGTCTAGCACGCATTCTTCACCACAAAGCAGGCAGTGTAGAACAGGTAAGATGCAATCTTGACAGATTGGTATGAATGACAGAAACCATGTGGTATTTAATTCTCGTAGACGAGGTAAACCCAAAATTTGTACTATGTGCTCACTACACTTCTTTTCCAGGAGGGCATTCTCCAAGATTCTGGGAGTGACGATGGTGGATTGGCTTGTCATAGCGTAGCAGTAGGAATAAAAACAGGATTCCTGCAACAAGTGCTAAAATTAGCGGCAGACCACCAAACACTGAGTGCACAAAGTTTGGAATGATTCAGAGGACTGCTTGAAAAGGTGTTAACAGTCCTAAACACACGTTCTTAAATACATGCACAAACCGTTCATATCAGACATGTTTAAGATACGTCCCAACATTTCTGTGAAATGTATACAGCAGGTTATACTCATAAGACATGTATCTCAGCCGAAGTCCTTGCAATGTGTAGCTCATAGGTTTCTTTTGCCGAGGTCAAAGGCACGGTTTGTTGCAAAAGAATGGCTTTCATTCTGCTTAAAGTATCAATTCGTATAGAAGAGATGTTCAGTGAAGGGCATAAAGGTGACTCCCTGACTGTGTCTATTTGGGGGAACAAGACTTGCATACAGCAAGTGACCCTGGAAGTAACTGTTACTAGATATGGGATTCCTGGCAACATTCCACAGCAGCTGTGATCATTCAACATAATGTAACTTCCATTTGAAAGTTGTACAAAAATTGGATTAATCACTGCAGCTGATGAACCTTGCAGGTGACAGGACAGGACAAATTTGCAGTGGAACCATTACAAGCCCCGTGTAAATTAATACCCTGACATAGGAGAGAACCACTTAGTGCAATTTCACAGTTTGTACTGCTAAGAAACACTTCACACTCCCCACTCCAACATCTGTGTGTGTAAGGTAAATCCCAGGAGGTCTTGGTGTATTCTTTACCCAATCTTTCATATCTGCCTGCTGGTATATTTTTGAGGCAATACTAAAAATGGAAAGTTGTAACAGGCAGAGTTATTTTGCCATGTATGATGCATTAGGTAGCTGTTTTTTCTGCTACCTTAAATGGGCAATTTTTCCAGTTTTTTAATGCTCAGCACTGTATACTTTGCTCCCCTTTGTGCCAGTTTGAACTGTTTATCAGTCAGATTGAATTCGGAAAACAGAGACGACGTGTTGATAAAACACCAAGGCACATAGCCTGCACGCACGTTTTGTAGCATCCAGCCCAATAGCAAGATAGAACGTAATTGAGACTGGCCTTGTCGTAGCATGACCAAATCTTGTTCCATAATGTCTATGGCAGAGGATACAATGTTGCCCAATGAATATATCCTGGATGACAGAGTCTTAAGACCCATTCTCTACTACAGCGAGAGATTTCTCTAAATTAATACGATCAATTTCTCGTATTCTTTCTGTAGCGTCTGCTCGGTTAACCTTCCATATTTCATTATAAGCAGCATAGATACCGGCATATATGAAACGTTTTGATGCAGTTTTCTTGGACCTAGGAAGAAATCCCTAAGGTCTGCACCTTCTTTAAGTAAAGGTAAGTGTTGTTTCACATCCTCTAGTGTAGCTTTCTGTAGCCAATCAAGGCATAGTTTCCCAACACTGTATGTTGTTACTAACCCTGATGCTGTCTTTGAACATAGCGTGGGTCTGGCCTATTGAAAGTAAAACCCTGTATTTTGTTCAGGAATTGATCTTGACAGATGTTTGTGCCTGTGGGACAGAGCAACCATTTTTCCCATTCAAGATCTGATGCACAATGTACATACTATATGATGCAAAATATATGTACGTTGACCTCCCCCTGTGTAGAGCTATTACTCGCAGGTGCAGGTATGGACGGAGTGTTCATGTCTTTGATTTTGGCTAACCCAAGGCAAGACGTTTGTTGGACAGTGTCATTCAAAAACATTATTTGCTGTGAGATGATACAGGCTCTAAACAAAGTTTCTATCCCTGCACTTGCCAATCTTTTGTACCCCAGACAGATTTTGTGTCAATTGTGTCTTTCCAAAAGTCAAAACCCTGTCTAGACAGTTTGGCAGTAAAGGCTGCAAAATACATCTGTTTTGTATTTGTTAACATACTTTTCATTCCTGTTTTGTTCACATTTTTAAAGTAAAACATTTCTGGATTGGATATGTTAAACCCCGAAAAATATGGAATCTTGATTGCAAAGGTCTTTGAGCTACCCTTTGGAGGTGTAGGACAATGTTCCCATTGGTTATACATAAATACATTTCTTTGTAAGCTCGAGAGCTAAATGCAGGGCCCTGGGCAGAGTGTAGTGTGCCTATTGCGTATGTGCCGATAAAGACTTGCAAATCTTTTATAACAGTTCGAGCGCCAGCCGAGCGCTGAGGCCACATCCAAAGGAACCTTGAACACAAATCCACTGTGACCATGATATATTTATAGTTACCATCCCTTTGTAAGGGACCACAGTGGTCCAGGTAAACAAATGCTAATGGTTTATCTGAATTTAACAGGGGCGTCTACGCAGGACGTTTCACTGTAGAGATTTTCATCTTCTGGCATACTTCACATTCCCAAAAATAGTTTTTGGTCTGTGTCCTAATTCCGGGCCGCCAATATCTCTGTTTTAATAATGATACTGTGGCAGAAACACCTGCATGGGCAGAGGCTATCCTTTCATGTGCTGCTAGGATTAGTCCTAATATATGCACCATGTTTGAAATTACCCTATCCTCCACTCCAGGGATTCGAGTAAATGGAACGTTGTACGCATCAATTACATACGAATATTTGAGTGGAAACTTTTTAGGTAACGCTGCACCACTGCCTTTGCTTGAAGCATTGACAACCAGTAATAGTTCACTGTCTATTCTCGTTTTTGAATGAGTGATCGCAGCTACGGAAGCCGCTTGCAGAGCCCCCTTTGCGGCTTCGTCAGCCAATGAATTTCCTTCATCGTGAACGCCATCACGTTGGTGACTCAGCTTGTGTATCATGTGCATGTTTTGTAGTTCGTCTCGCAACTGAACTACTTGTTCCCAAAGCGTTTTATGCTTGATTGTGCCACCTTTTGCATCTTTGAAAACCATTTTGAAGCCAATTTTGTAAATATTCATTATATGATTGAACAAAATAAAAAGAATCGCACACTATGAGAGTGGGGAATATGCGATCCGTATATTCAAGTGCCAATTTGAATGCTTATAGTTCAGCTCACTGAGCTGTACAATCTCCTTTAACGATCGTCCATGCTGCACTATAAGCTTCTTTACTCCTCGTAGCAGGTTGTTCTGATCTGTCAGTATAAATTATAAATTCATACTGGTCAAGGGGGAGAATCTCAATAGGCAGAGGACATTCGTGTTCATATTGCAGGAATGCTTGTGTTTTTAAATAAGGATCAAAAACATATTTAACATCTGTTGCAGCAAGAGAATTAACCCATTATATCCATCTTGGATGTAAAGCTTTGGCATTCGGAATGCTAGCTTTTGGAACTGCCTCTAAGGCTGGTACTGGAGTCTCAACAATAATGTGTTTCCCCGGAGTTAGAGCTCTTTCTTTTGCTACAGCGGTTTGAACTGCTGAGTTCTGTTGAGTTGAAGCGCATTTCTGCTTGTGTATACAAATGTGACTTGTATGCAATTGGTACTTTTTCACCTTCATTAAAAGTTAAGGAGGTGAATCCTCATAGACCCGAAATGATTCGGATCACTAAATTGAGTAAGTTTATGCATGTTTTTAAGTGATTTGTTGCTGACATATCAGCTTGAAGTGAACGCAATATATCTGTGTGTTCTTGTGTCTAATTTCTGATTTTAAAATCGGGCTTGATTAATTCGAAGAGAGGTTTAACCCTTTCTACGTTATTTGGAATGTAAGTTCTTCCAAAATTTAGGAAACCTAGAATCCGCTGTAAGTTTTTCAGCGTTTTTGGAGGTTGGAGCAGCGCACACTTTTCTAAAAAGTTAGCTGCCAGGCTTTTACCTTCACTCGAAAGCTCATATCCCAGGAAAAGGACATTGATGTGGGCAATTCTTGATTTCTCGAAATTTAATTTGTAGCCCTCAGAGGCAAAACCCAGTATAATGGTATTCACCATGTTCAAGTGCCTATCCAGGTCATCGTCTGTCAGATAGATGTCATCGACATATGACAATCCCTCGTCATCATAAATTTGTAGTAACTCTGTTACTCTTGCTGAGAATAACTCCGGGCTGTTCTTGAACCCTTGTGGGAGTCGACAAAAGTGAGTCTGGGTCCCCATTATTGAGAATACTGTCAAATACCTACTTTCAGGTGTTATGTTTTGACAAAAGAAATAGTTCAAAATGTCTAATGTGGGTTTATATTTTTTACGCACAATGTTATTCATTAATGCTGTACTATGTGCATTTTGCACTGCAAATGTCTTTGAACAAGAGTTCAGGTGTCTGTAATCCAAAACTAGACAATATGTATTGTCTGGTTTGAAAATAGGAAGCAAAGGATTGTTCATAGATGAGGTGTCTGTTTCAGTCACCCCTTGGTATTTAAGTTGATCTAAGATCTTCCTGACCTGTTTTTTAGCTTCTTGCTTAATTGGGCACTGCTTTTGTGCAGTTGGTTGATTTTTTAACTGGATCTTGTGGTGAGGTGAGTCCTCACCCCATACTACATCATTTTTGTATAATGCTGGGTCCTGGGCAACTGCCTATTTCTTGGCATAAGTATATTTTAAATGTACTGGAACATGGTTGGAGAAGGCTGGCAAAATGATGTCTTCGCCATGTGGGCACTCCCAGACAAATTCTGGTGGCCAGTCCTGTTCTGCTAGAAATATATCATAACCCTTTGAAAGTCTCTCCCAAAAGAGTGCTTTCACTTCCGTGTTATGTCTCCATCCATCCAGAGTGTTATTTCATATAACTTTCTTGGAGAACTAACTCTGGTGTCTACAATCTCAACTTGTATGCATTCATTCAAGTCCACTGTCTCCAGAAGTTCCTTCAGATTCTGACGAGCTATTGTTACTTCTGCTGCACTGTCCAGCATTGTCTGAGCCCATTCTCTGTTCTAGAGTTGTGTTCTCAGAATACTCGGCATGTCTGATCTTCAGACCTGCTACCTTTTTATTGGTGAATTGAGGTTTTGGTTTGTTTTTCTGAACGTGTTGATCGTCTATGGACTTCACACGTTCTTCCTTTTGTCCTGACCGTCCTCTTCTTTCGGATGTCTGTGATGATATCTGAAAGGTACTAGAGGAACGTTTACCAGTATCTTGATACCTATTAGGTTTTCTCAAATTATCCCTATTCCTGAGCTTATACCTCCTTTCAGAGGGCTCCTTTTGAGGAGACCTACGTCGGGATTGAGAAAGTTTCTCTTTTGAATGTTGTTTGATATTTCCCACTTCTTTTTAGAAGATGTAGGATTGTGTTTAATAGAGTCCTTCCTAGGACCTTCAGACAGTTGTTTAACTAGTTTTCCACCCAAACTGTCTCTGCATAGGATTTTTCAATTATTCTGGCTAGTTCTTGTTGTTGTTCTGTTACATCAAATTACGTTAAGCGCTGGCGGATCGCCACTGATGCTGCCTCTCCTTTAATATTAGCTAATATTCTTGTTAAGACCTGGTCAACATTTTTCAGTAATTTCATACCTAAATTCAGAGCAGGCTCTGCCCCGTATTCGTTTTGAATTTGTTTCAGGACATCAGGTATTACCGCCATAGAAGGAACACCATGTATTTTAGTATAGATGGCAGAGACTGTGCCCCAAGTGGTGCAGTCTTCCAGATGTGGTGTGATCCTTATTGGCGAACAGATTGTTAGAATTCTGTGTTTCTCATAAGGGCTAGTATCAGGAAATACTGCTTCGATTTGAGTAATTTTTTGAACTATCCAGAATGGAATTTGTTCACGCTTTGTGGGCATTTTACCCATGACCGCGTGTAAAGTCTGTGGAATCATTTTTAGTGTATTACCTACCATGGTGAGAGGTTTGTTTAGGAATGATTATTGGTGGTTGGACTGTGAAAGTCTGCAGACATATTGGACCAATTGTCTGTAAACTTTGATTAACTTTTTGATTTCAGCAAGTAATTCTATGTCTGACGTCTTCAATGTCAGGATGAGGTATATAGCCGGCTAAAATTGGCCATGTTGCTCCTGGTCTACCTAGTGGACCGAGCCTGGTAATGTGATTGAAATGTTTTAGGGCGCCTTTAAACCAGAGATTATGCTCCTGGTATGTGAGTGGAATTTCAAAATCCTCAAAAGGAATATGTTCTTCAATTGGATCATTTTCTTCATAGAAGTGAAACAAATGTGTTGCTGGATTTAATTCTGTGAATACTATCCATGAATAGAATACCTCTGTCTGAAAAGATTCATGTGCCTCTATCACAAAAACTGCTCTACCACCTCTTGGTTTCAGGCCATGTTCTATAAGTTTTAGAGTGATGGCTTTCCTTAAATTTGGAGGGATGTTTATAATAATGTCATCGGTTTCATTAAAACCTGTAAAATTAAAGTTGGTGCGACTTGGTCGGCTGCAGTCCCACCGGTTCCGGTGTTGTTGTCCTCGTTAACGGACATTGTTTAATGAAAAATGCAGAGCAAGTTTCAAGGGAACAAAGATAAGGTGCACAATATTTTTGGAACACTGTATCCTTCAACGCTGAACAAACCAAACAGCTAATACATAGGATTTTCATCCTATCAGCTATGGCGGATATTATCCCTACCCACTCCAGACGTCTTATGGAGTATTATGAGTAGGGGTCTCTGTGAAAAGTACGACAGAGTTACTTCAGTATCTAGCGGTAAATTAGTGCCTTACCAAACCGTTGGACGCCATGTAGTGTAGTTCCTATACCCCTTATAGGTTCTGTGCATTGGAATAATATACACTATAGTTTTTGCATAGAACTAAGGTCAGTATGCTCCTATCGAGTATATTAAACATAATTACTTGCGTGTGCCAGCTAACTCAGAGGTCACAAGAAACTTCTCGAATAAACAAGAAGGGATTCGTTTATGACAACCGCATAAACATGACAACTTTGTTTCCCCTAAAATCGGAACAGTTCTCAGAATCGTGGAAACAATAGATAACAGTTTCACTCAGTCAATCGTGCATGCTTAATTTCTTCAGAGTTACATAGAAATAGATAGACGGGCATTTCAATAAAAGGATTTATTGAGCAGTCTTATTTCTCGTGCAAGAGATATGAGCTGTTACAATCGCAAGACAATAGGCGAAATATAATAAGTACAGCATAAGCAGTAAGAAGAAATAATACTGCAATAGCATGGTATTTTAGCTATGACATATATTCTTATAAACATACATAAATAACACAGGCTAAAATGTGAATTCTCATCTGATGCTTCTAAATAGTTCTACCCCAGTGTACCTAGCGTAAGTGTAGTACGAGGTAAGAAGTAGGTGCTGTTTTCTATAGTATAGTTTAGCTATAGTTTGTATTTGCCAGAAGTCCCTCTATGTTCTAGTCTGCTCCATACCATAGAATGAGAGAGGTAGGAATTTCTTTCCAGGTCTCAATCCCTAACACCCTGCGAAGGGTGTCAGTAACACAGGAAGCTGGATTATCTGCGAGCATGATGACAGCGTCTGGTCAGTGCATCAGGCGGGGACTCAATTCCTTCCGAACTTTCAGTGGCGAGCCGTATCGAGCTGTGTAGCTGTGCCGGGGTTTGCCATGGTAAGTGAAGGTATATTTATACCTGGAAGGTGCTTAGGAATGCTAGATTTGATTTAAAAGTCAGGCAGAGGAACGTCATGAAGGATCCCCTAGGGAATAGTTGTTCATGCATAATAAATGAGTTCTTGGAGAAATCAATAATCCAAGCAGGGAATGTCCCATGGCTTAAGAGTCTGGTTTCTAAGAACTTGTTGTGATGTGGGATGGACAGATGTAGGCGACCATGCCTGTATTTGGATAGCATGGCTAATGCCTAAATAAGGACTGGGATTCTATGCCTAAATAAGGGCAATGTGAGTTGTGCCTATAAAAGGGCGTGATTCGGAAAACTTATGTACGGCCTCAGCCTACGCCAAACTGACATAGCTATGGAAGACATCCTTATCCTAGCATGGTCTTATGACCTGTCTAACGCCAGGGTGACAGAAATGGGCATCGCCATCATGCAACAACTGGAAAGGTCCCCGACAATGAAGATTGAACATGCTGACACAATCTGTAAGCGTGGAAGGGGGAACAGGCCTCGAAAAACAGCCAATCCTCCGCCCAGGACCCGATGCGGGCACTGTGGGAGAGAAGAACATCCCCTGAAAAAATGCTCTGCGCAAGGATGAACATGCTCCAAGTGCGGCACCTTGAACCACTTTGCCACTGCCTGCAGAGGTGGGCAAAGGAACAGAGGCACAAGAGGCAGACGGACGGCCCCTGTCGAAGTCACTGCTGCAACTGTCTCTGGAAGACCACGAACCCCAATGAGCATTGAAAACGCCACAACGACATCGCCATTGCCTAGAAGATTCAGCCCCCGAAAATGAAGAAAAAATATTCCTCATCTCATTTGCAGATGACCTCAAGCGACACAGATGACCACAACCTACATGCGTGGTCGAAGTTGCAGGATCCGCTGTCAAAGTCCTGATTGATACAGGTGCGTGCATCAACGTAATGGGGATCCAACAGTATCGATGACTCCATCCATGTCCTCCATTGTCCCCAACCAATACCAAGAAATTCACGTTTGGAAACGAGACACCACTACCACTCAAAGGCAAAATGACAATGCAGCTAAGAGCGGAAGACCAAGAAGTAAATGAAATGTAAATGTAGTTGTACTTGTAAAGCGCACGGCTGCCTCAGCAATGGGGTGTCCCGGTGCTGCACTCATACCGCTGTGGAACCCTTCCTGGCTTTCCTGTGAGATGTCCACTCCTGGGCACCCCCAAGGTGAAGCCAGGCATCCAAGCGCTGCTAGGGCCGTTGTGGAGATTAAGCAAGCTATTGCCCAGAGTCACAGAGTGGGTATTACCGCCATAGAAGGAACACCATGTATTTTAGTATAGATGGCAGAGACTGTGCCCCAAGTGGTGCAGTCTTCCAGATGTGGTGTGATCCTTATTGGCGAACAGATTGTTAGAATTCTGTGTTTCTCTTAAGGGCTAGTATCAGTAAATACTGCTTCGATTTGAGTAATTTTTTGAACTATCCAGAATGGAATTTGTTCACGCTTTGTGGGCATTTTACCCATGACCGCGTGTAAAGTCTGTGGAATCATTTTTAGTGTATTACCTACCATGGTGAGAGGTTTGTTTAGGAATGATTATTGGTGGTTGGACTGTGAAAGTCTGCAGACATATTGGACCAATTGTCTGTAAACTTTGATTAACTTTTTGAGTTCAGCAAGTAATTCTATGTCTGACGTCTTCAATGTCAGGATGAGGTATATAGCCGGCTAAAATTGGCCATGTTGCTCCTGGTCTACCTAGTGGACCGAGCCTGGTAATGTGATTGAAATGTTTTAGGGCGCCTTTAAACCAGAGATTATGCTCCTGGTATGTGAGTGGAATTTCAAAATCCTCAAAAGGAATATGTTCTTCAATTGGATCATTTTCTTCATAGAAGTGAAACAAATGTGTTGCTGGATTTAATTCTGTGAATACTATCCATGAATAGAATACCTCTGTCTGAAAAGATTCATGTGCCTCTATCACAAAAACTGCTCTACCACCTCTTGGTTTCAGGCCATGTTCTATAAGTTTTAGAGTGATGGCTTTCCTTAAATTTGGAGGGATGTTTATAATAATGTCATCGGTTTCATTAAAACCTGTAAAATTAAAGTTGGTGCGACTTGGTCGGCTGCAGTCCCACCGGTTCCGGTGTTGTTGTCCTCGTTAACGGACATTGTTTAATGAAAAATGCAGAGCAAGTTTCAAGGGAACAAAGATAAGGTGCACAATATTTTTGGAACACTGTATCCTTCAACGCTGAACAAACCAAACAGCTAATACATAGGATTTTCATCCTATCAGCTATGGCGGATATTATCCCTACCCACTCCAGACGTCTTATGGAGTATTATGAGTAGGGGTCTCTGTGAAAAGTACGACAGAGTTACTTCAGTATCTAGCGGTAAATTAGTGCCTTACCAAACCGTTGGACGCCATGTAGTGTAGTTCCTATACCCCTTATAGGTTCTGTGCATTGGAATAATATACACTATAGTTTTTGCATAGAACTAAGGTCAGTATGCTCCTATCGAGTATATTAAACATAATTACTTGCGTGTGCCAGCTAACTCAGAGGTCACAAGAAACTTCTCGAATAAACAAGAAGGGATTCGTTTATGACAACCGCATAAACATGACAACTTTGTTTCCCCTAAAATCGGAACAGTTGTCAGAATCGTGGAAACAATAGATAACAGTTTCACTCAGTCAATCGTGCATGCTTAATTTCTTCAGAGTTACATAGAAATAGATAGACGGGCATTTCAATAAAAGGATTTATTGAGCAGTCTTATTTCTCGTGCAAGAGATATGAGCTGTTACAATCGCAAGACAATAGGCGAAATATAATAATATGGACAGATGTAGGCGACCATGCCTGTATTTGGATAGCATGGCTAATGCCTAAATAAGGACTGGGATTCTATGCCTAAATAAGGGCAATGTGAGTTGTGCCTATAAAAGGGCGTGATTCGGAAAACTTATGTACGGCCTCAGCCTACGCCAAACTGACATAGCTATGGAAGACATCCTTATCCTAGCATGGTCTCATGACCTGTCTAACGCCAGGGTGACAGAAATGGGCATCGCCATCATGCAACAACTGGAAAGGTCCCCGACAATGAAGATTGAACATGCTGACACAATCTGTAAGCGTGGAAGGGGGAACAGGCCTCGAAAAACAGCCAATCCTCCGCCCAGGACCCGATGCGGGCACTGTGGGAGAGAAGAACATCCCCTGAAAAAATGCTCTGCGCAAGAACGAACATGCTCCAAGTGCGGCACCTTGAACCACTTTGCCACTGCCTGCAGAGGTGGGCAAAGGAACAGAGGCACAAGAGGCAGACGGACGGCCCCTGTCGAAGTCACTGCTGCAACTGTCTCTGGAAGACCACGAACCCCAATGAGCATTGAAAACGCCACAACGACATCGCCATTGCCTAGAAGATTCAGCCCCCGAAAATGAAGAAAAAATATTCCTCATCTCATTTGCAGATGACCTCAAGCGACACAGATGACCACAACCTATGCGTGGTCGAAGTTGCAGGATCCGCTGTCAAAGTCCTGATTGATACAGGTGCGTGCATCAACGTAATGGGGATCCAACAGTATCGATGACTCCATCCATGTCCTCCATTGTCCCCAACCAATACCAAGAAATTCACGTTTGGAAACGAGACACCACTACCACTCAAAGGCAAAATGACAATGCAGCTAAGAGCGGAAGACCAAGAAGTAAATGAAATGTAAATGTAGTTGTACTTGTAAAGCGCACGGCTGCCTCAGCAACGGGGTGTCCCGGTGCTGCACTCATACCGCTGTGGAACCCTTCCTGGCTTTCCTGTGAGATGTCCACTCCTGGGCACCCCCAAGGTGAAGCCAGGCATCCAAGCGCTGCTAGGGCCGTTGTGGAGATTAAGCAAGCTATTGCCCAGAGTCACAGAGTGGGACCCATGATTAGACAAGGCACTGAGGCAAGAATTATCAGGTCTGGGGAAATTGAGTCCAAGAGCTGCCGAGGCGGGAATTGAACCCTGGCTCCGGGCCAGACCTCTGCATCAGGGTCTGTCGCTCTAACCATTGAGCCACACTTCTCCACACGACACAGATTACCACAACCTACATGCGTGGTCGAAGTTGCAGGATCCAGTGTCAAGTCCTTCCGTATGGTCAATAGAGAGGCAGATATCCTCGTTAGAAGCCACACCTCAGAGAACATAGGTCTGGTCACCTTTGCATACGCCATACAAATTTACCAGAACAATGAGATATTGGACCAATTTCCTCACCTATTCAAAGGCCTCGGGTGCTTGAAGGCTTCCCTGGTCAAGCTGCATATCAATAAATGTATCAAACCAGTAGCCCCCGGCACCGACGGATACCATTTCACCTGAGGCCCTTGGTCAAACATGAACTACGCAAACTCAAACAGCTAGGAGTAATAGAGAAGGTTTCTGGTCTGTGCCATAGGTATCACCCATGGAGATCGCTGAGAAGCCAAAACAACCTGACAAAATAAGACTGTGCATAGACATGTGGCTCCTGAACCAAGCGATTAAAAGGGAGAGACACATAACAGCCACGGTAGAAAACCTCAACGGATCAAGAGGGTTCTCTAAGTTGGACCTCAATGCTGGGTATCACCAACTAATACTGGCAGAGGAAACCCGTTACATAACTACGTTCTTGACGCACTTAGGGCCACGCCGGTACAAACTGCTGAACTTTGGAATCTCATCAGTACCAGAGGTTTTTCAGGGTGTGATTCGAGAGACCCTGTCTGGCCTGCAAGGGGTACTGAATATCAGTGACAACATCTTGATTCACTCATCATCTATCGAAGAACATCACTGGCCCATGAGGGCAGCGTAGATGTGGCTGTCTAAAAACAGCATTACACCACGTAAGGACAAATGCTTGTGCTTCCAGAACTCCATCACATTTTTGGCTGCGTGTTCCACTAGGATGGAGTTCAGGTAGACCCTCTCAAGTCCCATGCCATCAAGGCACCAGCTCCAACCACTGTGTCTGAGGTACTTAGCTTCCTATCGAATGGCCATGTACTGTGGGTGATTCATTCCCATTCTAGCAACCGTGGCTGAACCTCTCCAAGCCCTTAAAGAAAAGGACACTGCATGAAAGTGGGAATGTATCGACGAAGTAGCTTACGCACCATCAAAGAGGCACTGCTCAGCAAGACAACCATGGCCTACTTTCATGCCAAGAAAAACACAGTACTACTGGTCGACACCAGTCCTGTAGGTCTGGGAGCGGTGATCACCCAAGAGATGGAGCTAGGGAAGCAGACACCTCTCGCATTTGCCAGCAAAGCCCTCACACCGACAGAGGCTCAGTACTCTCCAAAAGAAAAAAAGGCACTAGCCATTTCTATCTCTTCCTCAGCGGACAACCATTCTGTGTAGTTACTGACCACCAGCTGCTTGTTCCCATATTCCGAGGTACAGCACCACACCCTCCACCGCGAATTTAACGATGGGCGATCCAGTTGCAACATTACTAAATGGCTTTAGTTTACCGACCAGGTGCAAAAAACCCAGCTTATTACCTTTTGTGCCACCTGCTGACTCTGACAGAAGGTGACACCGGCAACACCACAGAAGAATACGTAAATATGGTGTCCTGAGGAGCATGTCCACATGCGCTCACCATCAAAGAAATCAACGAGGACACTCAAGTTGACTGTGTCATGACAAAAGTCATGGATGCACTCCAACAAGGCTTATGGCACAATTTCCTACTAGATGCCAACAACCGGCAAGGCCCAGACAAACAACGTCTCAAAAAGATGTGGAGGGTGCGCGTTGACCTGAGAGCCACAGCAGATGGCCTGGTATTATGAGGGTCTCACTTCGTAATTCCCGAAAGTCTCCAGGCCCATGTGAAAATCCTCGCCCACAGAGGCCACCAAGGGACGGTCCAGATAAAGACCGGATGAGCGAAAAAATCTGGTTCCCGGGGCTGGAAGCCACTATGGATTACTTTGTGCAAGAGTGTCCTTCCTTCCAGATGACAAGTACTCAAGAAACCCCAGCGCCTATTATCAACGAAGAACCATGTACAATCCCCTGGTCTCAGGGTAGTCTTGACTTCAGGAACTTTCCAGACAGCAGGATCACTGTAGTAACAATTGACATCTACTCCAAATACCCAATAGTCGAAGTAATGCAGTCCACAGCATTCACCGAGGTCGGCCTGGTGCTAGAGAATATTTTTGCTCTATTAGGACTCCCCCGAGAAATAAAGATCGACAACGGACCACCTTTTCAAGGGGCTGCCTTCAGGAACCTACTCACATCTCTCGGCATAAGACATTGCTGCATAACCCAGCAGTGGCCCATGGCTAATGGTGAAGGAGAACGCTTTATGCACACACTGAATAAAGCACTACTCATCGCAGTGGCCGAAGACAACAATCCTGAAATAAGCCTGCACCAATTTCTGCAGGAAATCTGTGCAACACCACACTGTGCCATCCAATCGCCCCCTTGGTCTTTAATGCTCAGTGGGCATCGGCTGGACAACATCCCTGTATTGAGTCAGTGGACACCAGTCAATTTTGGAAAAGGTGATGGACAGAGTTTCTGAATGATGCAGAATACTCCTACCCAGTCAAGAGATCAGGGCTTGATCCATCACCGTTTTTTAGCTCACTGCACCATCCCAGCTTCAGAACCTGGCTATATGCAAATTGTCAGTGGACACCAGTGCCTTACGAGCCAGGAAGTGCCCAAGCCCGGGACACCCGGCCAAGCACTCGGACGCAGGTCAACACCAATTTGGAAAGGGATGTAATGTGCTGGGATGAACCGGAAACCACACCCTGTAGCACCCTCTGGCCAGGCGTGGCCAGAGATTATAAAATAAGGGGGCGAAGACCACTTGGGGTCTTCCGCTCTTAACCAGACTGCAGTGTGACCGTGTTTTGCTGCCTACTGCTGCAGCGCGCGATAATTGGACCCTGCAGTTCAGGCGACTGAGCGAGCCTAAACCCTTAAAAATAACACCTTTGTTTCAACATTAATTACTCATATATAACAACAACAAATGCATTGCCATTGTTTCCAAGGTCAATAAATGTTTGACTTTTTGTTTGAACTATACTTTTTGTTCAGTCCTCTGAAATCTGAACAGTGGAGTTTGTCCTTTAAAAGCCAATTCACAAATAAACAAAAAATAACCTCATAAAATTGCCTGACTCATCTCTTCAAACGTTTGGATCTGGCCAGAATAAATGGTTGCGATGCACTATTTATTTCTCAGCACCAGCAATCTATAAATGTGGGCCTCTCGGCGGAAATAGAGTTCATAATGATTAGCTGAGAATTGTCTGTGGAAAGGACTTTTGGGCTTTGCCCAGGTTTTTCATAAGGAACATACTGTAAGTGCACTTTCCGCAGCAATGCTGCTTTGAAACGAGGATTATGGGACCCGGTTGGGAAAAATGATCTCTGAAAACTCTCACATCTGTCCGGATCGATGCGGGGGCTCAGGAGAGCCGTGCAATTAAGACACCGCGAGATGAAATTGTTCTCGCGGTCGGGCCTTCCCGCCTTACTACAGTTCGGGTTCTTTTGAGGTAAAGTATACAGCATTTTATTTAGAGAGAATGTTTCCTCGCGCTTCATGAATGACTCGCCCTGCTAATTGATGGAAATTAATAATGCACCACAATGACTCATCATAAAGTTCTCGACCATTCCTCACAGCACCCACTGAGGCTTAATGAACTGGCTCCGAGCTCTCGTTTAACAGCAGTCACCCGGCTTTATGAACACATTGTTAATGATAGAGACGAATCGCCTGTTTATTTGGGACAACCCTGGTTTTTGCGCCCAATTCACAACAAAAACCCACAAATCTGCTTATTGGAGATGGGTGCCCCAGATTTGCAGGAGTTTCAGTTTCCAGATACTACTAGAAAATTACGCAAATCGCCGATTTCCAGACACTCTTCTTGACTGTCGTACTCAGCGGGTTGCGCACACTGCAGGCAATCTGACTCAACATGCATGGCGCTAACCTGCACGTGCATTTTTTTCTTTCTTCACAAGGAAATGTTTTCATTTCTTGCCTACAGAAAGCTCCTCCCATACTTGCTGCCAGGACTTACAAAGGACAAAGGGGCATATTTACAAGCCCATATCTCCACCACAACGTCACTTTTCAGTAACGGTGTAATGGCGATAGGGGCCTTGCCTTATTTACAAGGCAGTGTTATGCCACTTAATGCAGACACCCTTTCACGCAGTATTAATGTATCTATGGTGCAAGGGTGCCTGCGTTGGTGCTAGGCAGCTTAATTAAGCGCCAACACAGAGCTGCGCCCAGCCGCGGTCCCTGCAGATTTTGAGGAACAAAATTTCTGACTTAGCAAATCACAGAGTTTGCGATCACAGATTGGCTTGTACATTGGGTCCTTAAGACGTTACACCATACAGTACCTGCCTTTTAAGTGACATGGGTGAATCAGAGGGGGAGAGAGGAGTTTTTCTGATTGGAGGCTATGGTTTCAGGTGGTATTTTGGATTTGAAGAAAGTATGTTTTAGAGCAGTTTTGAAATTATTTGAAGGGAGGAGTTAGTGAAGTAGTCGGAGGTGAGAAAATGATATGAAGCAAAACCCATCACAGAAGCGTTTTTGGTGGGGAGACTATATTGGGTATGTGAATTGAGGAGATGGCTGAAGGTGTAGCAGGGGACAAACTTTACAAGGTAGGAAGTGTTAAGACCATTGATAATTATAATACAACAGTGTGGAATTTGCTTTGCATGAGGAATCCAGATGCTTGTGGAATATGATATTTTAGATCCGGATTTCTGGTGGGTGATTAGAGCAATGGTGTGAGTAAAGGATTGTGAGTCGGGATAGGAAACTGTTTTATGCTAGGAGATCTACAGCGCGAGCTGGCTGTTAATGCATCCGTTGGAAAAAGTGGGTAAGGATAAATCTTTAACATGCGTAAAAAATTGAATCACAAGGCAATATTGATGTAGGTCATATCTGCCTTAAAATTCAGGAGGTTATACTAAACCGAGCACCTTATTAGTACAGAACTCAACAGTGACGTAAGATGTCAGCCATCACCCTATCATCCACGTACAGAGTGGGGCTTTGAGTTATAGAGCACCTCACTCTATTGAGAAGATTAGGTTACATCACATATTGTTGGTCCTGATGAAATGCCACTAGACCGCTCCACGGCTACCCAAGGCATGAAACATGTTGACCCATTACGCAGACCATAGCTCAATAGTTGATCTATGAGCGACAGATTTTCCCTCTCGCTTGCAGAGACAGAGAACATTATATTTGAAGTTTCTCAGACTTCTTTTTAGGCTCAACATCAACCAGGGATTTCAAATCAAATATTTTTGTGGCATCTGGTTAACAGTTGATTTTTCTTCCACACCATTCATCAATCTTCTCATTTTGTAGGATACACCATTCTTTGTCCTACGGTGCTCGATCAGCTTATTTATTAAAAGATCTCCAACAAAGAGCCCTCTGTGGGGCCCATCAGGCTTGGCAGTGCTGGCATGTTCAGGAGCACCACCCAATGATGAAGCATGTCACCTTCAGGTGAGGGAGGGCAACTGTTCTCAAATGCCAAAGGGGCCTTTTGGGATTATTTGTAAAAAGGAATTGCAGAAAAAAGTATATCATACACTGAATACATGTATAATTTGTAGTGTAATACAATGTTTATGATGGAACCCTTTTGACTCCTAATGGACTTCGTAGAACTGTGACGTAGGTGTCAGAGCGCAATCCCATGAAAGCTTGTTTTAGAATGTTGAGTTTGCCGCTACAAGCAGTAAAATAACGACATTTAATACTAAGCTCCGTATGTGGTGTATTCATTGGTAGGTACCCAGGGTGGGGAAGACAATACAAATGGCAACGGGATTGGGGGATCAGTAACGCGAAGAATGTCCATGCTTTCCCAGAGAATTTGCTGTGGTCCAAGCAAACTGCTTGTGTATGCCATGTTTGTCGCGGTTAAAGTATGAAATCAACACTTCATGCATGTGGAGGCACAGGTCAACTCCAGCCGCTGTTAGGCAGGTGAATACAATGGAAGCATTGTGAAGAACCTGCATGTTGATGGTCAAGAACTGTTAGTCAGGTCAGACATAAAGGTACTGAGCTGCCACGGAAGATAAAGTTGTACATTACACGGATTGTTAATGCCGAAAGCAGATTCAACCTGCTTCATGAAGCGCAGCCGCTGACAATTATAAATGCAAACTAATGCTGCTAACAGAAGTGCTGCAAGGTGGAGATCAACCAAGTGTTCGAAAATGCAAAGTGACATTTAGAAGAAGATAAATAAATGGCCTACTGAATACACAAAAGATAGACATCGCACTACAGCACTCAGTGAAGTTGGCTCAAGGAGAAGTGTTCGTGGTTGTGCTTTAGGAGCCATCCATACCCAAACTGGGTAATTCCCAAACTCGCCAAGTGTGGCTCAGAACAACTTCACAGGTCTCGGAAAAAAGGAGCAGATAGCAACTCTCAGACTATGACATTTTTCATATGACAGCGAAGAAAGTCATTTTTCCATCTATCATTAAAGATGAGTCAGAGGCCAGCAGATGATAAGGTTTCACAGATGAATTGCCTAGGTCTAGACACAGGGATCCACCTGCTGTGTCCGTAAGTTCCACACTGGTCTACAATGCTGCTGCATTCCTGAAACCACCACTACCTTTCGATACTGTAAAAAACTAAATATTGGCGATAGATGGACTGCTTGAATAGAGACGTTTGATGGTTTTATTTTAAGAGACTGATGACGAAAAGATTATCAAGCATTTCGAAAATATTGCTGGTGATGGTGTAAAGAAGTCATAACAAAAATATAGCAAACTGACGCAGAAATTACATATTGTCAGATTTAAAAAACGCAAAATCTCAATTTCATCCAGTAGCAAACTTTGATAACAAAAGATACATTTTCATTTCAAGAATGTCAAAAAGTTGGTGAAATTATTGATGAATTTGTGGAGAGACTTGATACGCTCATCAAACACTGTACATTCAACTAATGTAATGGTGAGGAAGCGATGAGACTTCGAGTTATTGATGGATGCCTGTCAGATTCAATTAGAAGAGGAATACTGAGAGAAACTCTTAGTCTGGAGCGCGTGTTGATGGCTGCCAGAGCTGAGGAGCAGGCTGAAAGACAAGCTGCTGACATGGAGGCCAGAGGTGCCTACTGGGGAAAAAGTAAAAAGTATATAAATTAAGCCAAAGCAAAATACTTAAGGACATAAAGTAAAGTCTGCACATAAAATAAGTTATATCTTAAATGTGGATTTTCATTTCCTCTCTAATGTAAATTCCCACCATTGGACAGATATGTAAAAGCTGTAGGAAAGAGAACCATTTTGTGACTGTTTGTAAAGTTAAGGGAAAAGTAAGTGCATCATGGTGCGAAAATGAAGCGGCCTCCAGAAAATAATCCAGAAGCAACGTTCGACTCACACGCCAAGCTGCGACATCAAATGAGGCAAATCGACACTGCACAAAGCCAATCATCATTTAAAGCATCGTCAAACAGTTTGTTTGCCTCAATATCAAGTCAAAGTGCAGAAGAAAGTTGCGCCATGTTGATGTTTATATAAGAGAAACATGAGCATGTCGGACTGTCTGCATGCAATGAAAATTGTCAGTCAAAGTAAAGTCGAAATGCCATTGCACCAAAGCCATACAAATATTATCCAAAAATGACATTGAAAATAAATGATTGCTTGATACTTTTCATCATTGACAGTGGTGCATCGATAATCATAATGCCTGAGGAGAAATACAATAAATTATCTTCATTGCTCAGAATTACGCCATCAATAACCAAAGTGTACTGCAATAAAAATATAAAAAGTCAACGTTCATTTGTAGCGAAACTGAATCACAAGAAAACGAAGGTACAAGCACCAATTCATGTGCTTCAAGGTACAGCGTCAGGTGCCTGTATGCTCAGTTTCAGTACCACTGCTGATATGGGACTGATTTCTGTGAATTACAACATGAATGCTCACCACGCAATAGTATGTGAATTTCCTTTGTTGTTTCATGGTTTGGGAAAGCTTAAGACTATGAAAGCAAAGTTACATACTAATTAAAGTGTCCGTCCTATTGCTCAGAGACATAGACAAGTAGCTTTTCATTCACAAGAAGCTGTTTAAAAAGAACTTGAATCGTTACTTAAGCATGACATTATTGAGCGTTTAACTGGTCCAATGGCATGGTTTATCTTATAGCGGTAGTGCCCATAAAGGACAGCTAAGAAACCTTATGCATATGCTAATGTGTCAAGTAAACTAGGCTACTGAATGAGAACAAAATCAAGGTTCCCACATTGCTGACATGATAACTCAATTAAATGGTGTCTTCTCTCCCCTTGATTTAATTAAAGGTTATCATCAGTTGGAACTCAAAGAAGATTGCAGGTATGTTACAACCTTTTCTACACGTGTTGGTCTGTTTTGATGTAAGATTCTCAGTTTTGGTGTGTCATCTGCTGCAGAGCTTTTCCAAGTAGTCATTCGACATGTCATACAGCCTATTATGGATACATTCAATTATAGCAATGACATATTGACATTAGGAGCTACACAAGAAGGAGCATGATAAAGCTCTCACCCAAGTATGCTGTTTATTAAATGAGGCAGGCCTGACATTGAATACAGACAAGTGTGAATTCCACGACACAAAGTTAAAGTTATTTGGCCATATCATTTCTGATGGTGTATACTACCTGATCCTGCTAAAGTACAAGCCTTGTCAAAAGATGATTCTCCACAAAGAGGTTTCTATGATACGTTCATACATTCTGGACTTTGCTACTATAAGTGCTCCCTTATGAGAATTAACAAAGAAAAATGTTTCATCGAGTGGTCACAAGAATGTGAGAGAACCTTCAAGAAAATCAAACAAGCTATTGCAACTGCTGCTGAAATGGCCTTCTTCAATCTAAAGTTTCATACTGAGGTTGTTGGAGATGCTAGCCCAGTTGGGTTGGGCGCTATCCTTGCACAGTACAGCGGGCACCCACATGCTAGAAGGCATATTGAGCATATCCAGCAGACGTTTGTCCCAGACAGAACATGACTACTCACAACCTGAGAAAGAAAGTTTGGCCGTAGTATGGGCTTGTGAACATTTTCATGTATTTCTTTATGGAAGCCTTTGACTCTGGTGATTGATCACCAAGCTTGATTGACTATCTTTAGCAATCCAAAAGCCAAGATGCCTCCTCGCATTGAATGTTGGCGACTGCGATTAGAAGACTTTCAGCCTGATTCATCAACGACCCGTTTTGCAAGTCTATACTAGCGATTCATAAGGAATCGCTATTACAGGCTCGCAAAACGGGATTCATGAAGGAATCGCAGAAAAAAATGCGATTCCTACATATTCCTTACTTGCGATTAGCAAATTGCTAATCACAAATAAGGAATAACTCCCCATTCATTCCTATGGGCCTTTTGGCCCATAGGAATGAATGGGGAGTATTCCTTATTTGCGATTAGCAATTTGCTAATCGCAAATAAGATTGCGATTTAAAGGGTGCCAGGGGTGTCCAAAGGACACCCTGTAGCACCCCTTAAATTCAAATTTAAACAGGTGTTGCGCACACACATGTCCAAAGGACATGTGTGTGTGCAACATGCAACTTAGAAAAATGCTTTTAAAAGCATTTTTCTAAGTTTTCGCCATTTACCACGAGGTTTGACCTCGCGGTAAATAGCGGGCCGAAATTGCGAATTCGCTATTTAAAAATGGATGATGAATTGCATTTAGGGAATCTCAAATAGAGATTCCTTAAATGTATTTCCTCGCAAAATAGCAAAATCGCTATTACCGATTTTTGCATTTGGGATGATGAATCCCAAATGCAAAAATCGCACTCGCAAAGGGCCAGATTCTCAGAATCTGGCCCTTTGCGAGCGCAATTCACTTTGATGAATCAGGCTGTATATTTATACTATTGTGCATCCTCCTGGTAATGATCAAAACCCTGCTGACTACTTTTCCAGAGTGCCAATACAAGGCCAATGTACTCCATCCAAGATGACTGAAGCTTACATTAATTAAATTGTAAAAGTTAAGACAGAAAATAATTGTGGCTCACGAAGGACATTGTGGTATTGTTGTCACCAAAAGAGATCACCGAGACAAGTTTAGTTTACATATTTAGATGAGAGGTTTGAAAGAGAACTCAAGGCCTGTCATCTATGTAACTGCCTTTCTACAAACATTTCTCAATATACACTTACAATTTCAGAATCCCCTAAGCATGTATGGGAGAGAATAGACATCGATTTCTTTGGTCCACTCGATAATGGACATCATCTGATGGTAATTGTGGATGAGTACTCATGCTTTCCATTTATAGAGGTTCTCTCATCCACAACTCACAAGCGAGTAATTGAAAGACTAACCAGCATCTTTGTGACATTGGGCATTTCAGCAATTTTGAAGTCTGATAATGGCCCTTAGTTTGACAGTGTAGAATTCAGGGATTTCCTGGAACATCTGAACATAAAGCATCAGAAGAGTGCCCCTTTGTGATAGCAGGCCAATGGATTTGTTGAGTATTTTATGACTACGCTGACAAGAGCAGTACAGTGTGCAACTCTTGAGAGGCTCAGTTTAAAAACTGTATTGAACTCCACCCTACCAGCCTATCATTCAACACCTCACTTGACCACAGGTGAAAGTCCTGCAAATGTGATGTTTGGGAGAGCAATGGTAACCAAGTTACCCCAATGCACCAAGAACTGAGAAGGAAATGAGAATACAACTTGTACGAAGGACTTGGTTAACAAGGAAAAAATGAAAGCCTATGCAGACAAGAGGCGACATACAAAGAACATTGAGTTTAAGACAGGAAATCTTGTTTTTGCCCAGAAAATGCGAAGGAGCAAAACTAATGATCCATATGATGCTGAACCTTTCCACGTAGTGTCCACCAAGGGACATATGGTAACGGCCCTGTGTCCTGGAAAGTCTGATACCAGAGACTCTTTTTGCTTTGACATTCTGACACCATCTGTGAAAATATCTGACAGTAAAGGCTGGGGAAGCGCTACATAATTGTCTGTTTTTCCATGAGACCCATTCAATGTCAAACATATACCATATTTATCTCTTTTACTATAATAGAAAGATAACACCTGATCACACTCTTTTGCCCAGCTAGAAACAATATATGTGCCTGCTGGCAATTACAGAACACACTGCTTCCCAGAACAAGAGTGACTACATCCTTAGACCTTAAAGCACAAACCTTTGCCAACAGAGTTGAGACTTAGAATATCTAGGACTGCCTGGTATAAGTCCCTCTCAAACACCTACGTCTGATTCCCCTGCAGACAAGACCAGCTCTGGTAAAAGGCAATGTGATCCATGCTGATACATGTAAATTATAAACTTGCTTCTGCGGGCAGGCACAGGAGTACCTTGACAAAGGCAGTGCACAGACCACTAAGATGCGCCAAGTGTTTTCAGAGACAATGTAGGAATATTTGTGTGCAATTGATCTTCTTTACGTGTCAATACTAGCAGAAGATAGACTTGCAGTATTAAGGCACTTTAGCACTGGCTAGTTTGTTATTTAAAAACTGGCTCTGCTAAAATATATATATTTAAATGTAATATATAAATATATCTATATATCTATATCTCTATATATCTATATCTCTATATCTCTAGATAGATAGATAGATAGATAGATAGATAGATAGATAGATAGATAGATAGATAGATAGATAGATAGATAGATAGATATATATATTGGCAGTATTACAGCATAATCATTTAGACTGACTAAATCTTATTCTGCTGTAGCACCACTGGCCCACTTAAAAACAAATTGCACTTCTAGGTGTGCAAAGACATCGTTTTCCCAATATCAAATCCAAATTTGCATTCACTAAAACAGGATTTTTGGATTTATATGTTGCTCTGTTAAAGGCCTGGAATGATCCAGGTCTGCAGGGTTCTCTACCTGAGTCCCTAGGGTTTCTATCCTACTATACTCATGTGTGCACAAGTAATGTACCTTTGTTAAGTACATTTGTCTCTTCTCGTGATAGTGTCCTCTTCGAGATATTCACTACTAAGTTACACGTTTCACTATCCGCTGTGGTCTTCCGCTTTCACTTGTTTTTTTCGTGGTTTTGTCCCCGCCTTGTCCGTCTCTTCTTTGTTCCGTGGGTTTGTCGGGTTAGAGGTTCGAAGATGGGCCTTTAAGTACCACTTCTCTGGTTACATACCGAGTGAGAATACGTTTTAAACACCACGGAGATTGAGCCATCCGGTCTCTTTCCTTGCACTTAATTCTCGTTCACTGGGGGGTGAAGTTGAACAATCTTCTTTTAAGTACCATACACTTGGCGCAATCAAAAAATAGTATCTGTTTCTTCCACTCAAATTTCCTTTCTCTCACCAACTCGGGGGATCAGTTGGATGTGTGAATTCTAAGTAGAGAAGCATGTAACACTAGAGGGTATGCATTGAATACTATTATATCTTGTTATATCATGTTTTCAATTTCAGAGCCACGCCTTGGAACTTCAAGTTAAGGAGCTTATTATCTTAAACCCCCTGAGGAAGGGTTCAGAAAAACCCGAAATGCATGGGTATTTATACTTTTCAGTTGTGTGTTCTTTTTGTAAATAGCAGTTTGTGGCATTTTACTTGATTGAATTACTTTTGACATCATTCAGATGTGAATGAATCTAACAATTTTTGTACAGAATATAAGTATATAAAGCATTATGAATACGCTTTTGTTTACTTGATTACCATAACATTAACTTTGGAATTCACTTGTGCACACATGAGTATAGTAGTATAGAAACCCTAGGATCTCAGGTAGAGAACCCTGCAGACCTGGATCATTCCAGGCCTTGACAGAGCAGTTTTCAGACAGGGTTGTGCGGATAATCCTTAGCAGGGCAATCCATTACTAACTCGAAATTTGATTACATTTTTATAATTTTGGTTTAAATACGGAGTGCAGGTCTTACACTTACAGAGTTGGATTTATATGTTCACATAATGTATTTTGGAACACTTAAATAACATCTGTTTGTTTTCTTTTTTCTCCATTCGTAAAATTCAAGGGAGGGGGCAGAAATGTAAACTTTTCTGAACACTCACAAATGTCAAATTTGCACCTGTCGAAGAAAGGATGAGCATTTCCTGAGAAGAATTTGGAGGTAACATTCCAATATTCACCAGGGAAGCAGTTTCTTTATAGTGCTTCATTTGAGCTAGTGGTTGCCCGTGGGGCCCACCAACACTCATTTTTAGAGACTGGCTCTTATTTTTCCTTTTTGAACATTTACTGAGAGTAGGGAAGAGAAAAATATGTAAACAGAAAAGAAGGTGGAATAGAAAGAGGGACACAATGTTACAAAGGGAGAAAGTATGAACCTGCTAAACTGAGATAAAGGGGCAGAAAGTGTCTGGTTGTGAATTAAAGTGCATGAGGTGGATTTAGGTCTAGCAACCTTGGTCTTCGGTGCGGCAAAATTTAATAGTGCTGGCTGAGGGATTCTGAGCAGCCCATTTGGCACTGGTACATAATATTTAGAAAATTAAGCCCTGCTCTCTAGGTAGTAATATTTTCCATACTGAGAAACAAAGAAATGTAGATTTGCATAAAATGCCCGTGTGTATGCAGTTATCCACTCAGTGGAGATTCTCATTGCCAAACTTTTAAACATGTGAATACTCTGTGAAAATGTACAGCTCACATAGATGTACCGGGATCCTTGTGGATTTGTTAGTGAACCCCATAAAGATCTCAAATTTGTTCCAACTAGAGGAGCTATATTATGGTAACAAATTACCCTAAATGAAATGGGACCAGATATTCAACTTTGGTTCAAAATCTGTTCTCACACTTACACTGCAAATACTTTCCTATATCTGTTCATTGGTCTTTTGCATTCCTCTACTTACATTGCTCCATGTAAAATAATTTTCTGATGGTACTCCTAAGTCTCCTCACATAAGCAACGCAGGGCTACTAAGGGGTAAACAGGAGGCACAAATAAATGTATACGTTTTAAAAAAAGGGATTGCCATGGTTGTTGTTGGAATAGCAAGCCCCCTGTGTGCACTCCTGCCCTAAGTGCCCCAGCTGCATGGATACCTGGATCGATGGTACTGATTTATGGTCATGGGCGAACACAGATCATGCGTGTGCGTCATGACATAGGCCCATCTTATTGTAATCAGGTCTTGTTAGATCGTGAGGGGAACACTAAGTGCTAACCTCATTGTGGTAGAAGGTACTGCCCTTACCAGGAGTTCAAGTGACATGAGTGCTGTAGTGGCAACATACATGTTTTGTGTTTAATAGTGATTAGTAGAGTCAACAGACATTTTATCAGTGTCACTGGAGAGTTGCCTAATGGCCCAACCATGCAAAGTTCAGCTGCTCTGTACTTGACTCACCATTGGCCTACATAGTGATTTTGTATAACACCAGACAAAACATAATACTTGCATGTGTGTGCTGGGATTTAAGTGTGTCTCTGCATGGTACACAAAATAGAAGCATGTGGGTTCCATTTATCAAGCCCAGGGCCTGAAAAGTCTAGTGCAAGTGAGGACTGCAACCCCTAGACAGGAGATATGAGTTGCTGACATTCCTGAGGGCTGCAGTGGGAATACATACATTGGAGAAAAGGGAGCAGAGCATTCTCTGTGCACATCAAAGTTATCTTTGATTCTATGAAGAGTTTCTGGTCAGTGGTGTCTGGGCTCACTGTCACGGAGATGGTGGGACTGATAAGGCTGGCACTGTTGACAGTGAATCATGAAAGAGGGGAAGACTTAGTCCTTTAAACCTTTATGTAGAGTATTTCAGTGCAGGCTGACATCCAGATGTGATCCCTGGTTACTCACTTGGCCTGTGTTGTGAGTCAATCAGAAATGGAACTCCTCCTCCTGTGGCAAACTATCTCTTTGAGACAGAACAGGACAGAGGAGAGACCACTTCAAAGAAGCGAACATCCACAGCCCGAGATTTAAAGGAACAGGAAATAAATCACATTTGGATCTGGATATGGACTATAAGTCCCACATTTTGTTCAACAGCATTGTTCATCAGGGAGAAGATCACCAAGACTCCTAGCTGCAGGAACCAGGACTTGAGACCAAGGTCTACTTGTCTTCCTGCTGGCTAAGCAGCCATCACTCAGGAAGTCAAAACTACTTACCCTGAGTCTGGAGCACCAGCCTTCTGCCTGCTTGCCAAGACCAGTAGATTGCTAAGGCAGAGAGCGAAGGCCCGCAGGGATCCTGCTAAGTGGATCCCAGTGAACAAAGTGTTAGATGGCAATCCAGTCAGGACCGTTGCACTGACAAAGTCAGTAAGCCCCTTATGCCAGGTGCCCCCCCCCCTTGAAGTAAGGGCTGTAGCCCTTGTGCAGAACCAGTCTCCGATCTCCATATGCCAAGTGGGGCCCCCATGAAGTAAGGACTGTTGCTCTTGGCCAGAACTTATCAGCAACCCCGATGTACCAGGTGATGGGCACTGTGAAGTAATTGCCATCCCTCTTGTGCAAAGCCTTTCAGCGACCCCCATATGTTAAATGTCGTATACTTGTAAAGCGCACAGCTGCCCCAGCAAAGGGGCGTCCCGGCGCTGTATACCGCTGAGGAACCCATCCTGGCTTTCCCTGTGAGATGGTCCCTCCTGGGCATCTCCAAGGTGAAGACAAGGATAAGACACCCTTTTGTACCGCTTTTGGCCGCCATAAGCGTGGCAGGGTATGCTCAGACGTGAGTCCCTTGCTCACTTTGCCACTGGATTCAAGCAAGCCGGGCTGAAGATGTCTGGAATGCCAGAAACCGGTCCTCGGCAGCTTGTTTCCGGTCCAGGGAGGACATGGCTTGGCAGTTCGGGCTGGACTGTTCCCATGAGGCACAGGGTCAGACTGATTTGCATATAGCCATGTCTGAACTAGGGTGGCAGAGTGGGCTAAAGAACGGTGATGGATTAAACCCAGATATTTTGACTGGGTGTGAGTGTTTGATTGATTCAGATGCTCCGTCCATCACCACCCCCTTTTGTACCGCTTTTGGCCACCATAAGTGTGGTAGGGCATGCTCAGACGTGAGTCCCTTGCTCACTTTGTCACTGGATTCAAGCAAGCCGGGCTGAAGACGGCTGGAGTGCCAGAAACCGGTCCTCGGAAGCTTGTTTCCGGTCCAGGGAGGACATGGCTTGGCAGTTCAGGCTGGACTGTTCCCATGAGGCACAGGGTCAGACTGATTTGCATATAGCCATGTCTGAACTGGGGTGGCAGAGTGGGCTAAAGAACGGTGATGGATTAAACCCAGATCTTTTGACTGGGTGTGAGTGTTTGATTGATTCAGATGCTCCGTCCATCACCACCCCCTTTTGTACCGCTTTTGGCCGCCATAAGTGTGGCAGGGTATGCTCAGACGTGAGTCCCTTGCTCACTTTGCCACTGGATTCAAGCAAGCTGGGCTGAAGACGGCTGGAATGCCTGAAACCGGTCCTCGGAAGCTTGTTTCTGGTCCAGGGAGGACATGGCTTGGCAGTTCGGGCTGGACTGTTCCCATGAGGCACAGGGTCAGACTGATTTGCATATAGCCATGTCTGAACTGGGGTGGCAGAGTGGGCTAAAGAACGGTGATGGATTAAACCCAGATCTTTTGACTGGGTGTGAGTGTTTGATTGATTCAGATGCTCCGTCCATCACCACCCCCTTTTGTACCGATGAAAAATTAGAAGCAGTGCCCACCACCTGCAATGACAAGCGCACATTAAGCACTAGCTGGGTTTACATAACCTGTTTCAAAAATTAAGGGGTGGTCTGTTAAGGCATGTGACTCATCAATAAGGTGGCGTAAAATAGGCCCATGCGGTGCGAGGGGGCCTCCATGCGTCCCCTCAGCACAGTACCCTGACCTGAGAGCTCCTGATTAAGTCTGGAGGGGGGGATGTCCATGTACCTTGCAGGGGGGCCCCCTCAAGTTTTGTTATGTTACTGCATCAATCACCTTTGTTAAATATTCATACTGGTTTTGATGCCCTGGTTACAAGCAAGGAATGACTCTTTATGCAATAATGTAGTATTACCAGCTGAGGTTCTTGAAAAGTTGCTGCTGAGCGTGCAATAAAATTCACAAAACCCAAGAAATGCAGATACCCATATTTACTGGAGGATTGCACTGGCACTCGCGCAGCGCAAAGCGATGCAAACAGAGGTGACCATAGTGGACCATCAAGCAGAACCAAAACCTGTTTGCGCCCTGTTAATTTATGCAAAGGGTGCGTGTCTGCAGTGGACCAATGTAAAATAAACAGGTTTTGTTTAAATTCAAACCTACTAAAGTAGTTTAATCTGGCTTTTAGCCAAAATATAATGCCTAGTGAAACCAAAAACAAGCAAGGAATCAAGCAGAACATTGTCTGATATACCTACCTGTAACCTGCGCTTTACACAAAGGCCCGCATCATACACGTGTGACCTATGAGCGGTTGTCTACACACTTGAGGGTGTGGCTTCAAGTATAAATCCACTGCAGTATTGCCTTTTTTATCACATTAAAAATCACTCAAAACAGCCATTTTTTTACTCTTGCTAAATCTGATGGTCCTCTATTTTTTGTCCTTTGCGAATCATTGCAACTTTTCAACCAGAGCTCCATTGTGTGAAAGATAGTAAATTTGGGTCTCAATGCTGCAAACAGATTTTGGGTCTATTGCATAGTGTGTAGCTCAATATGAAAACACTGTGTTGAAAGAGCAATACTTAGGAACGCCATAACTTGAGCTCTAAAGAGACATTCAGGTAGCAAACTCAGTTAACAGACAAGTGATGAAATTGGTGCCTACTCTGAACAATTTTTATATGATCTTTATGTTCAGCCTCAATGTTAATCGATTTTGAATCTGTCAAAGGACACATTTCAACATTTTGAGCAATACTGGAAAACGGTGTGACCATTTCCCAGACAATTAGGATGTCCTCATGCTATTATGGTAATATTTAGGTGTGGGAAGGATTCTGTCACTCTTTTCCCTTCCATATTTGTACCAGATGATAGACCCTTCAGAAGTCCACTTTTATGTACATATTCGGTGTCTTTACTTGGTCTAAAATCACTGGCATAAAAAGAAACATGCATTTGTTCTTTTGGGCTCTCTTATTCGTTGTTTTAAGTTCAGAAATTTTGTATTAGTCATGAAGAATAAAGGTGAGGTGTCAATACAAAAAGCAATAGCGAGCAATGAAACTCGTACACCATAGCGTTATTAAAGGTGAAGTATGGGCTAAGGGACTAAGGGTTTGCAATACCACAATTGTAAAAGTTACAGCAAAGCAAAAATACAAATACTTAAAATGATAAAGAAGAAAAAGAGGAATGTGAAGGGCAATTAAGGAGGCTTGGAAACTTCCTGCTGGGCGGGTTGCGGTCTAAATGAAGAGCTAGCACATACATCAAGGTACAACGTAAGAGGGAGCCATAGATCCAAGCGTTTCGTTGCCAAATGAATTGGAAAGACGAAAGCAGTATCCAGCCTATGATTATAGCATTCATTGTACCACCATGCTCGAAAGGAAATATTAGAAGAGTTTTTCCAGTTAAGTGTAATTTGTTGAAACGCCACAGCCAATAGTAAATCAGCAATTCGAACATTAAGATCAATATTTTCCCAACAAGGGGAGAGACTCCCCAAGAATACATGGGTGTAAGAAAAAGGAATGCAGGTGTGAAAGATTACATTAATTTGTGCCCAAACCTGTAGCCAGAATTTGTGAACCGATGTGCAGAGAAATATCATGTGAAATAGGGTGGCTTGTGGAGAAGAGCAGGACCAACAAGTGTCCGGAGTGTCTGAAAACCGCTTATGTAGGTCAAATGGTGTGAGAAGTAGTCTATTGTATATGAAGAACAGGGATTCTATTAAGTTCGCCGCTCTGGACGATTTGCGGATCTTAGTCCATATCCTGTTCCACAAAAATACTGGCCAAGACTCAGTGAGATCATGCTCCCATTGTTCCTCCACTTTAGATCTGGGCCTTATGGATTCTTTGGTGTGAAGATATTTGTAAATGAGAGATGCCTTGGAGGTAGTACGCAAAAAGGAATGAAGCCTAGCAGTAGGGGTAAGTGGTGCAGGAGGAGTATGCATCTGCGAGAGCGTGGTATAAACCGTCATCACTGCCTCTTTAAGTATGAGATACTTGTGAAAAAAAGAAGCAGGCAAATCAAAAGAGGAGCAAAGGGTAGGAAAAGGTAAAAAGGCAGAACCTGAAAAAAGTTGGGAAACCCAAATCAACCCTCTAAGTCTCCAGGATTTCCAGTAAAAGGGCTTGTTGCGAATCAATAGATGGGCATTGTGCCGGATAGTGGAATTGAGTAAGTCAGTGACAGTGGTAGGAGGGGGGAAAGTGGAGGATAGGGGCAATTTGGTGTGAATTTATGGATGGGTGTGGAGATGGAAGAGGGTTTGCGTGAGAAGGAAACATATTCAGCAAGGGAGAAGGGGGAAAGAAGAAGGCGCTCAACTTTAGCCCATAAAGGGCAAGGAGAAGTGGGATTTTGCAACCAAAAGGAAGCCTGTCTGAGTAAAAAGGCCTTGTGATAGGCCGGGAAGTCTGGAAAATTGACTCCGCCCCCTGATTTAGGGCGTATCAATCTAGCAAGGGACATCCTAGCTATCTTGTTGTTCCAGAGAAAGGAGGATAGAATCGAATTAAATTTCTTGAAAAATATGGAAGGGATGGGTACTGGGATATTTGAGATTCTGTAAAGGATTATAGGGGAGAGCATCATCATGATAGTATCAAGGCGTCCCCACCAGGACAGATAAAGAGGGTGCCATCTGGCTGTGAGGTCCGATATTTTTTTAATACATTTATTAAGACAAAGACAGACCGTTTCAGAGATAGAGGGGGTAACGTGCAAACCCAGATATTTGATATGCGAGGAATTCCACGTAGAATTGGAGGCAGTGAAGTCAGGTTTGAAGGTGAGCTTCGTCAGGGGAGGGATTTCACACTTATCATTGTTAAGTTTATAGCCAGATATCCTATAGTATTCCTGGACTTCAGCAAGGAAAGCTGGGATTGATTCGGTAGGGTTGGAAATAAACAGCAAGATAGGAGGAGTAAAAAGCCTCAATCATCAAGGTTGGGGCAGTAACCCCTGCTTACCTGCTGCCCTTAGAATGGGGTTCTGACAGTTACAAAAAAAATCTACATGTTTATTACGATAAAGCTGAGGTACACCTGAAATGCAGAAGTTGTGTATTTCCAATATAATTTACATAAGAATTCTAACTTATTTATGGCACTGAGTTTCATATCCATCTTTTGAAGTTTCTAGGCACAGTAAGTGACAGGTATTTTATTATTAGGTTTAATCGATTTATCAATCTCAGAAGAATGGCAG
Source organism: Lissotriton vulgaris (assembly GCF_964263255.1). Classification (NCBI taxonomy): domain Eukaryota; kingdom Metazoa; phylum Chordata; class Amphibia; order Caudata; family Salamandridae; genus Lissotriton; species Lissotriton vulgaris. The sequence goes on along the minus strand of NC_141691.1, from coordinate 731,903,743 downwards.
GCTTAGACATCCTTGAAGGGATGTAACGCATACACTGCAGTGCATCTGACATGTTAGAGGGATGTGTAAACGCAGCTGTAAATGTTTAGGCAGCCTTGAGAAGCTGCAACAGTAACAGAACAATTGCAAGCTAATGTTTAAAAGTCAATAGAAGCTTTGAAATTATTATAAGCAATATAACATTACAATCCAAAAAACTTTTGAAAACATATGATGATCTTCACTTCAAATGATGGCATTCTCCACGAGGCCCACACATTAACATTAAAATGATGATACTGACTGAAAAGAAGGCAGCTGTTTATACTTCGAAGGACCAACTCTTCCAGGAAGGCAAGGAATGCAAAGACTGGAATCTGTTTTCATATGATTACTTTGGAGCAAATTTCCAATTTGTGTGAGATCCACAATCTAAATAAAATGTAAAAAAAAAGCCCATTAGAGTTGTAAAGTAGACTTGGTGCAGAAGTAAGGAACTACAAACTGGGGTGCTCTCTGTAGCATGCAACAAGCCGTAGAATCAATCTTAAAGGGCTTCTTTGCAGGCAGCAACTTAGAGCTGGTAATAGTGGCATTCCACTCCAAACGATTTGGTGATCTTTAAAAGTAAGGTCACCACTATGTCTCTCCAAGTTCTATTTTTACATATATTGTAGTATAGCTCCTATATTCCCAATAGGCTCTGCGCATTGGAATAACATAAACGATAGTTTAGACGTAGGACTGTGGTCGACTAGGTCTCTATTGAATATGTTAGACTTAATTATGAATGCCAGCTAGCTCAGAGGTCACTAGAAACTTTATCGAGTGAACAGGAATGCGTTAACTTCCCTGAATAGACAAGAAGGGATTAGCTTCTGACAACTGCATAAACATGACAACTTTGCTCCCTCCAGAATAAGGAGTATATCTCCAGAGTCGTGTGAAAACAATAGATAACTATTTCACTCAGTCAATCGTGCATGCTTAGTTTCACCAGAGTGCAGAGAAATAGAGAGACAGGTGTTTTCAATAAAAGTTGTTATTTATTGAGCAGTCCTCTTTCTCATGCAGGAGAAGTGAATTGCCACAATTGCAATACTTGTCATAAAGTAAAGTGCGTACAGAAAAAGGAGTATTATGAGATAATACTGTAAAAGCATTTATATGGTTTCTGAGCCATATGATACTTAAAACGGATAAAATATATACAATACATATAATGATAAAAGTTGACTAAACGTACTCAACTGGTGCTTCTAAAATACGCCTACCCCGGTGTACCTAACCTAAGCCTAGTACGTGGGAAGGAGTAAGAGAGCTGCAGTTTAAGTTAAGTTATTTTTGCCAAGAATCTGAATCAAGAATTCTCTAAGGATCTAATCAGCTCCGTACCTTGGGTTTAGAATAAAGGAGGTCTTGTATCTCTTTCTCAGGACTCGTTCTCCCAGCAACCCACAAGGGTGACTGGAAACACTGGAGCTGGATTTCTCGGCAGGAGAAAAGACAGCGTTTCTCTCAGTGCGTCAAATGGGAGGGTCGGCTTCCTTTGGCACTCGCATCAGCTGGGCTTTGGGTAAGTAGATAGCCGCTCTGCTCCAAACCACTGCGTGTTTGCTTAACCCCTTCCCCGCGGATGACAAAGCCAGCTCGTCATGGGCGTTACCTACGCTGCGCGGATGATGAGCTGGCTTTGTCACGTTACGCGGGATTTTTAAAAATGCGGCGCACAGCGGGAAAAGCCGCCGCGGCGAAGCGGTTAAGGCAAATGCTGGTATATTTATACCTGGAAGGTGCCGAGTTTGACGTAAGGTTGGACATAAGACGTCACTAAGAACTGTCACTAACAACTGGCAGTTCTTTCAGGACTCTCAGGAGTTCTAGGACAAATCAAAACAGAAGCAGGGGGAATTTCCGGGCTGCTGGAGGCTTGGTTTGTTTAAAGAACACGTTGTACTTTCTAGGAGTCTAGGGAAGTAGCCTTGCCGTATTTGGACTGCATTGGCTATGACTAAATATGGATATGATTCTTATGCCTTTATAAGGATATGATTTGTTATAACCACATATGGCCATAAAGCGGGAATATTTAATTAGGGTCTTAGATACATTCACAACAATATAATTGCAGGTGTCCTAAGTTATTCTCAGGAACCTGCTGTCAATGACAGGGTTGAAGAATATTCAAGGCTACCCAGGCTTGAATTCACCTCCTGACTCTTTCTTCCACCATTCTGCGCTTTTTGTCTCTTTTTCACTCTTGCAGTTTCTTTTGCAACAATGCTTCTTCCCTTTGTTGCCTTCTTCCTTTTTTTCTATTCTCCTTTTCGTTCACTTTAAGTCTTTCTCTCCCTTTCTCTGAGTAAATCTGATGATGAAAAATTTGAAGCGGTGCCCACCACCTGCAATGGCATACGCACACTAAGCACTAGCTGGGTTTACATAACCTGTTTGGAAAATTAAGGGGTGGTCTGTTAAGGCTTGTGACTCATCAATAAGGTGGCGTAAAATAGGCCCATGCGGTGCGAGGGGGCCTCCATGCGTCACCTCAGCACAATACCCTGACCTGAGAGCTCCTGATTAAGTCTGGAGGGGGGGGGATGTCCATGTACTTTGCTGGGGGGCCCCCTCAAGTTTCGTTATGCTACTGCATCAATCACCTTTGTTAAATATTCATATTGGTTTTGATGCCCTGGTTACAAGCAAGGAATGACTCTTTCTGCAATAATGTAGTATTACCAGCTGAGGTTCTTGAAAAGTTGCTGCGCTGAGCGTGCAATATAATTCACAAAACCCAAGAAATGCAGATACCCATATTTACTGGAGGATTGCACTGGTACTCGCGCTGCGCAAAGCGATGCAAACAGAGGTGACCATAGTGGACCATCAAGCAGAACCAAAACCTGTTTGCGCCCTGTTAATTTATGCAAAGGGTGCGTGTCTGCAGTGGACCAATGTAAAATAAACAGGTTTTGTTTAAAGTCAAACCTACTAAAGTAGTTTAATCTGGCTTTCAGCCAAAATATAATGCCTAGTGAAACCAAAAACAAGCAAGGAGTCAAGCAGAACATTGTCTGATACAACCTACCTGTAACCTGCACCTTACACTAAGGCCCGCATCATACACATGTGACCCATGAGCGGTTATCTACAGACTGGAGGGTGTGGCTTCAAGTATGAATCCATGGCAGTATTGCCTTTTTTGCCACAGCGTTAGGTTGAAAGTCACTCAAAACAGCCATTTTTTGACTCTTGATAAATCTGATGGTCCTCTATTTTTTGTCCTTTGCGAGTCATTGCAATTTTTCAACCAGAGCTCCATTGTGTGAAAGATAGTAAATTTGGGTCTCAATGCTGAAAAAAGATTTTGGGTCTATTGCATAGTGTGTAGGTCAATATGAAAACACTGTGTTGAAAGAGCAATACTTAGGAACACCACAACGTGAGCTCTAAAGAGATATTCAGGTAGCAAACTCAGTTAACAGACAAGTAATGAAATTGGTGCCTACTCTGAACAATTTTTATATGATCTTTATGTTCAGCCTCAATGTTAATCGATTTTGAATCTGTCAAAGGACACATTTCAACATTTTGAGCAATACTGGAAAACGGTGTGACCATTTCCCAGACCAATTAGAATGTCCTCATGCTATTATGGTCATATTTAGGTGTGGAAAGGATTCTGTCACTCTTTTCCCTTCCATATTTGTACCAGATGATAGACCCTTCAGAAGTCCACTTTTATGTACATATTCGGTGTCTTTACTTGGTCTAAAATCACGGGCATAAAAAGAAACATGCATTTGTTCTTTTGGGCTCTGTTATTCGTTGTTTTAAGTTCAGAAATTTTTTATTAGTCATGAAGAATAAAGGTGAGGTGTCAACACAAAAAGCAATAGCGAGCAATGAAACTCGTACAACATAGCTTTATTAAAGGTGAAGTATGGGCTAAGGGACTAAGGGTTTGCAATACCACAATTGTAAAAGTTACAGCAAAGCAAAAATACAAATACTTAAAATGATAAAGAAGAAAAAGAGGAACTAGAAGGGCAATTAAGGAGGCTTGGAAACTTCCTGCTGGGCGGGTTGTGGTCTAAATGAAGAGGTAGCACATACATCAAGGTACAAAGTAAGAGGGAGCCATAGATCCAAGCGTTTCGTTGCCAAATGAATTGGAAAGACGAAAGCAGTATCCAGCCTATGATTATAGCATCCATTGTACCACCATGCTCGAAAGAAAATATTAGATGAGTTTTTCCAGTTAAGTGTCATTTGTTGAAACGCCACAGCCAATAGTAAATCAACAATTCAAACATTAAGATCAATGTTTTCCCAACAAGGGGAGAGACTCCCCAAGAATACATGGGTGTAAGAAAAAGGAATGCAGGTGTGAAAGATTACATTAATTTGTGCCCAAACCTGTAGCCAGAATTTGTGAACCGATGTGCAGAGAAATATCATGTGAAATAGGGTGGCTTGTGGAGAAGAGCAGGACCAACAAGTGTCCGGAGTGTCTGAAAACCGCTTATGTAGGTCAAATGGTGTGAGAAGTAGTCTATTGTATATGAAGAACAGGGATCCTATTAAGTTCGCCGCTCTGGACGATTTGCGGATCTTAGTCCATATCCTGTTCCACAAAAATACTGGCCAAGACTCAGTGAGATCATGCTCCCATTGTTCCTCCACTTTAGATCTGGGCCTTATGGATTCTTTGGTGTGAAGATATTTGTAAATGAGAGATGCCTTGGAGGTAGTACGCAAAAAGGAATGAAGCCTAGCAGTAGGGGTAAGTGGTGCAGGAGGAGTATGCATCTGCGAGAGCGTGGTATAAACCGTCATCACTGCCTCTTTAAGTATGAGATACTTGTGAAAAAAAGAAGCAGGCAAATCAAAAGAGGAGCAAAGGGTAGGAAAAGGTAAAAAGGCAGAACCTGAAAAAAGTTGGGAAACCCAAATCAACCCTCTAAGTCTCCAGGATTTCCAGTAAAAGGGCTTGTTGCGAATCAATAGATGGGCATTGTGCCAGATAGTGGAATTGAGTAAGTCAGTGACAGTGGTAGGAGGGGGGAAAGTGGAGGATAGGAGCAATTTGGTGTGAATTTATGGATGGGTGTGGAGATGGAAGAGGATTTGCGTGAGAAGGAAACATATTCAGCAAGGGAGAAGGGGGAAAGAAGAAGGCGCTCAACTTTAGCCCATAAAGGGCAAGGAGAAGTGGGATTTTGCAACCAAAAGGAAGCCTGTCTGAGTAAAAAGGCCTTGTGATAGGCCGGGAAGTCTGGAAAATTGACTCCGCCCCCTGATTTAGGGCGTATCAATCTAGCAAGGGACATCCTAGCTATCTTGTTGTTCCAGAGAAAGGAGGATAGAATCGAATTAAATTTCTTGAAAAATATGCAAGGGATGGGTACTGGGATATTTGAGATTCTGTAAAGGATTATAGGGGAGAGCATCATCTTGATAGTATCAAGGCGTCCCCACCAGGACAGATAAAGAGGGTGCCATCTGGCTGTGAGGTCCGATATTTTTTGAATACATTTATTAAGACAAAGACAGACCGTTTCAGAGATAGAGGGGGTAACGTGCAAACCCAGATATTTGATATGCGAGGAATTCCACGTAGAATTGGAGGCAGTGAAGTCAGGTTTGAAGGTGAGCTTCGTCAGGGGAGGGATTTCACACTTATCATTGTTAAGTTTATAGCCAGATATCCTATAGTATTCCTGGACTTCAGCAAGGAAAGCTGGGATTGATTCGGTAGGGTTGGAAATAAACAGCAAGATATCATCAGCGTATGCAGCAAGCTTGATTTGGGAATGCAGAACCTGGAATCCGTGAATATTAGGATTTTGGCGAAGTCTGGATAGAAAAGGCTCCAACGCCAAATTAAAAAGAAAGGGGGACAAGGGACACCCCTGGTGAACACCTCTGCCTAGATCAAAAAAGGAGGAAACCAAACCATTAGCACACACTGCAGCACGTGGTCTGGAATATAGTAGGGAAATAAGAGAAATAAATCTGGGACCAAAGCCAAACCAGGTAAGCGTATGGTAGAGATAGGACCATTCAACCCTATCAAATGCCTTTTCGGCATCCAAAGCAATTGCTGCAAGGCCATGAGGCAGGCGTGAAGATTTAGACAAAACATTAAACAGATGTCTGGTGTTATCAGTGATGTATCGGCCCCTGACGAAGCCTGATTGTTCCTCCGCTAAGAGGTCAGGAAGTAAGAGGTCCAATCGCGCAGCAAGTGACTTGGCGAATATTTTATAGTCAATGTTTACTGAAGAGATGGGCCTATAATTCTTGCAGTGTTGGGTATCTTTCCCCTCCTTGGTAATGAGGCAGATGTGGGCATCAGAGAAAGAGCCTGAGGAAGTGCCCAGGGGAACAAAAGCACCAATGAGGGAGTGCAACTTAGGAATGAGAAATTTGGAAAAATGGAGAAAGAATTCGACTGTAAAGCCATCTGGATCAGGGGCCTTACCTTTTTTGAGGTGTTGGAGCGCAGTGAGCAATTCTTGTTGGGAGATGTCTAATTCCAGATGAGAGAGATCAAGAGGAAAGTGATCAGGCTTGGTTATGGTAGAAAAGAAGTGTGTTAAGGAATGAGGAGAGGGTTGAGTTTCAGAGGAATAAAGGATTTGTAAAAAAGAGAAAACTGATCAAGAATATCAGCATCTTTGTGTTTGAGATTTACATTGATATCATAAACAAATTCAATATTCAATTTGTTATGCTTGACCTTCAGATAGTTAGCCAGGATTTTCCCCGCTTTATTTCAACCCCCATAGAACTATGCACTTGATTTCAATAGGTACAAAGAGGCATCTTCGGTGGATTTTTTGTTAAAGCTCATTTTAGCGGCTACAAGGTCAGTCAGACTATCTTTTGAATGTGAAGTGAAGTAGGCGTGTTCCAATCTCTTGATATCTCGAAGGAGATCCCCAGTGCATCTGCGAGCAGCTTTACGTTTTTTCGCCGCATACCCAATTATAAAATCTCGTTCTGCTGCTTTAAAGGCATCCCAAATAGTGTGTTTGGGAATAGAGGGTGTGTCATTAATCATAACAAACTCTTCAAAAAATGCAGTAAAAGAGGCAGTAAACTTCGGGTCCAAAAGAAGGCCGTTAATAAACCGCCACCTTTTAGGGCCAGCATCTTTAGGCAATATGTCAATATTATTTAAAACAGGAGTGTGGTCTGATAGTAAAATCGGACCAATTTCAGCCCTGATAAGGGTCTGAGCAATATTATGAGTGACAAAAATATAGTCAATCCGCGATTGAGAATGATGAGAGGGGGAAAGGGGGAATAAAAAGTAAATTATTTCGTGGTAGGGTGACATAAACGCCACGCGTCAATGAGTATGTGCTGGGACACGGCCTGAACAAAAAGTTTATGAGATTTATTTGGGATATAAGAAACAGTGGAGTTCCTGTCTGAAAAGGGATCATGGGATTGATTGGAGTCCCCTGCTAGAATAAAATTGTCATCAACAAATCGAGTGATGTGCTGAGACATCGCAGGCCAGAAACCAGGGTCCCCGCCAGTAGGGGCATATACGTTAAGGAGAGAGATTGGAACACCTCTAAGAGACAGTCTGACATGAACCGATCAGTATCCGATTCTTGAGCAACCAAGGAGTAAGACATAGATTTACGACACAGTATTGCTACACCATTGCGCTTGCCATCACCTTGCGAGTAGTAAACATCGCCCACCCAACTTCTCTTAAGTTTTGCAGATTCTGCCTCGGAAAGATGAGTCTCTTGCAAAAATGCAAAATCAACATTCAATTTAGCTAAATGGGACAGAATCCTTTGTCGCTTAATTGGGGAATTGATTCCCTTAACATTCCATCTAATAACATTCAGTGACATAAAGTGTAACGCATGCTAAAATATGCAAACAGAACGAATTGAAGAAATAAGCCCATGAGAAACAGCATTCGAGAGCAAAACAAATACCTGTGAAGGAGAAAAAAGTGAAAAGTACAGAGAGAAGAAATGAAAGAACATTTAGGATAAGAGAGAGAAAAATAGTCAGAGGTAGAAATATAGAAAGAAAACACGGAAAATAGGAATGTATCTAAGAGTGGAGGCCATGGAGAGAACTTAAGAAAGAAAGTGGTAATGCAAACTGAGCAAAAACCAACAACATTCTGGAGTAACAAGAAAAAAAAAGAGGCAAGCAGGTATGGGACACTAAAGGGGGAAACGAGAGAATGAACAAAGGAATGAAAGACTGTAAGAAGAGAGGATAGCAAAGCATCAGAGATGGAAGTTTGCAAAGGAAAACAGGCAAGGATAAGAGAACAGGGTAGAAAAATCCAGAAAAAGAATGAGGAAAGATAAAAAGAGCAAAGAGAAAGAAATCGAGAGCAACAGAGAAGAAGTGACACCTTCAAGCAAAAAATTATTAGGAATGATAACATGGAAGGGAAAATAGGAACAAAGACATAAGCAAACATGTCCAAAAAAATGGGAAGAATAACGTACTTACAGGGGAGGGAAGTGGGAGATCACAACCAGGGAGAGAACCAGACGTGAAGGGGGGGGGGGGGGGGTAGAGCCATCTGGAGGAGACAAGACGTCCGAGGCCAACGAGCCGTCCAGCTGGAGGAACAACACGGAACGCGTTATATGAACTGTGGAAACAAGAGGAGAACATCAGGAGAACAGGACAATAAAAAACAAAAACCTCAAAAAGATTACGTCCTGAAGATTGGCAGAGAAAGGGGAGAGTAAACAATATAGATTATAATGAAACAATACCAACAAATAAATAACTTTTACGTGTTGCATAAGAACACACAATATAACTGGCAAACTTATGTATGAGGTATAAGAACCCAAAAACAGAGAGACTCCAACAGGTTAAGAGAGTCATATAGGAAATGATGGAGAGGAACCAGAAGTATCCATGTCAGCAGCGCGGCAGGAGTTCAAAAAACTCTGGAGTCGCGCAAGATCCTCGTATGTTGTCGTTTTATTGTTGTAGGTGACCTTAAAGAGACATGGGTGACAGAGCCCATATCTGGCACCGATTGATCTTAGGGCAGGCCTTATATCCAGAAAGGCTTTACGGCGATTAGCAGCGGTTTTGGCATAGTCCTGCTCGAAAAATAAGAGGGATCCTGACCACGTAAGACGTGGAGATGCTCTGGCTGCCGAGAGGACTTTTAAAAGATCGGTATATTCTAAAAAATACATAATCACGCCCCTAGGTCTCGTTGAAGCTGAAGCAGATGAAGAAATCCGGCCAAGCCTGTGAGTCTATTGTATATTGAGCACAGTGTCCTCTGGGAGATGTAGGAGCTTAGGAAGGAAAGATTTTTAAAAAGTAATGGGGTCAGTACCCTCGCAGCCCTCCACCAGGCCGTAAATGCGCAGATTGTTGCGCCTATACCGATTTTCAAGGTCTTCGACCTGCTGTTGGAGAGAAGAGATTTGAGAATGCATCTGTGAGACCTTAGCAGTCGATTCTTGAAGAGAGGAGACGTTGCGTTCCACTGATGTGACTCTCGCGTCCATTTGTGACCAGTTGTCAGTCAAGACTTGCAATTTAGCATTAGTTTCTTCCATAAAAGGGCGAAGTGCCCCTATCTCTTTTAACAGCAGCTCCATGGAGATAGGTGCAGCAGAAGCAGATGGCGAGGGGGGATCCTTTTTTAGCCGTTTAACAGTGGCTTTCCCGGCAGGCTGTGTAGAAGGCTCCATAGTCGACTGTGACATGTGAGCAGGAGGCATTTAAGAAGTTTCTAGCTGAGCCAACTCAGAAAAAACTTTAGAGTTTGTGATGAAAGTGCGCTTTGCAATCTTGCTGGCGCAAAGCGTTGTAAGCCTGCCCATAAGGTGACAGCCTCTGCCAAGGAAACACCCAAGTAACACAGTCAAAGGTCCTCCCCAGCCTTCAAGAGGTATAAACAGCAAAAAAAAGCTGCACTAACAGAGTATACCAGAGGAAGAGAAAAACCACCAGAACTCAAAAAATCTCATCAATGTGAAGTTGGTCTCACAATACAGGTTGGCAATGTAAAATGGCGCAGTCACATGACCACAACCAGTAACCATTGAAATGTGAGGGGAGGTGGAGCAACTATCAAATAAAAATTCCTGCCGAAAGATGTTATGGAGCCATATTGACACAGTTTATTGTGAGCCTGCACATGAGGGAGTAATCGCCACTGAGAGGAGCGCCCAGACACCACGTACACCAGCCTCCCTCGACCTCCAATGCGCATAGATAGTAGAAGTGGTGAAATTACAATGAAAAAGACCACCGGAGGGGAGGGGAGGCCTAACTGGAGTCGCTAAAACAAGTTGGTGAGAGGGTAGTCACAGGCTGTAGAATTGCAATGAAACGTGGCAAAAGTCATAAAATGGCCGCTGAGGGGAGAAGAGGCAGCCTGCAGAGAAACAAGAAAAGCCATACAGGGTGGCATGGAGTCTATTGGAATAAATGTAATAGCCCCCCATGAGTATTAGAAGGAGCGCTGGGCACTACAGGGAGCCGCTGAAGGCAGGAACACTCCATCGGTGACGAACGTCGTAGAGGCTTGATGTCGCAAGATGGCGGCCGTCACGGAGCAGCGTTCACGGGAGGCTCATCAAGAAAAATCAGCAAATGCGGCCACAAGAGACCTTGGAATAAGTCTCAGTTCATTCCGGAAGCTTTCGCACAGCAGAGTCCTCCGTTTACTGAAGTGAAAGTAAGCACGGTCCGCTGCTTACTCCAGCCGCGACGGAGCGCTCACGCCAGCGCTGCCATTGTTGCTGGGCGCTAAGCCATGCCCCCCTCTTATTCGTTGTTCTTTACTCAATACAGATATGTTTGCCTAATGCACAAAGAAGAGCAAGAAACAGCCATGGAGAAAGAACAACATATAACACTGCTTATTAAATAATTGTCCATATACTCGTAAGGGTGTGGAAAGAAGCAAGCAGCAAGACAGTTATGTCCTTTGTGAGATGATATGTCCAGTTTTTGAACTTATTTCTCTGTATCATACATTTACTGAGTGCAAGAGGGGGTAAAACACACAGGGCCATAATTATCAAGTAATTGTGGTGCACTTGCAGCATGCAACAGGGTGCCAGCAGGACACAACTACTAGGTCTAATTTAACCAGCCACGCAAGGCAACCTTGCAGGGACCTGAGTGGCTTCATAAATCTAGAGTAACACAACACAGCACAAATCACTGCTTTGTGTTACTTTTCCCATGCAACACCCATGGGGGTTTGACCCAATCCCGAATTTACCATAAGTGGTAGACCTGGAAATGCGCCAAAACTGCTAAGCTTACCCAGGTGAGGCATAACAAGGAGAAATATGTTTATTTATCGTTTTTTTCTCTTTCTATGTGTTCTGCATTCTGCCTCAGGGTATTGTTTTTGTGCAGGAAGGTGCCTGCATTGGCGCTAGGAGCACATTGTGCGCCAGTGCTGGAAAAAGACAGGAATGCACCGTATTATGTTAAATACGGTGCATTCCTGCCCTTTTCCTGTCACGCAGCGCAGCAAGGTGGCGCGCTGCGCTGAGTGACTTAATGATAAATATGCCCCACAGATCAGAAAGACAAAGGAAAACAAAGACAGAGAAAACGTCACAAACTGATGTGCAAGAAAAACAAACTGGTAGCGGAAAAAGACGACTGGCCTTGGTATTCGGCGCTGATGTTTTTATGCACTGTCTGCTGCTTTCTGAGCAGAGCTTTGGGCACCGCACACTGGGCCCTAATCACAGAACTAACTTAAGACAAAATCCTAAACTTACTACCATTTTGGTATTCACAGAAGGCACTTACTCATTTTGGTATTTACAGAAGGCACTTACTCATTTCGGTATTAACAGAAGTTAGGAGTTCTAACTTTAGGATGCCTAAATGCCTTCTGTGAATACCGAAAGTCTTAAAGTTAGGATTTTTCTCGGTTTAGGAGTAGTAAAGTTAGGACTCGTAACTTTAGGACTCCTAAACTGAGAAACATCCAAACTTTAAGACTTTCGGTATTCACAGAAGGCACTAAGGAGTCCTAAAGTTGGAGTCCTAACTTTACTACTCCTAAACTGAGAAAAATCCTAACTTTAAGACTTTTGGTATTCACAGAAGCCATTTAGGAGTCCTAAAGTTAGGACTTCTAACTTCTGTGAATACCGAAATGAGTAAGTGCCTTCTGTGACTACCAAAATGACTAAGTGCTTTCTGGGAAGACCAAAATGGTAATAAGTTTAGGATTTTGTCTTAAGTTAGTTCTGTGAATCGGGCCCTCTTTCTTTCATGGATCAAGCACTGGATACAAGTGTTTGTTCTCTATTGTGATAAATCACAACATATTAAGATGAAAAGAGTAAGGAGATATTTGAACAAAACAATGTTTTTATCTGCTTGTCATATTGTGGAGCCGTAATTTATGCTGTTAAAATGTTGCAGATTCACTGTAATAATCTGCCATGCACATCAAGCACTGGCTGACTTTTCCATGATGGGAGCTTCCTGTGAAAATTTCTGTTTTACAAGTCACCATCATAACTTTTCATTATGTGAAAGGAAAGTTAAAACAATGTCTTGGTTCAGTCTGCAAATAAAAATTTAATTTCAGGTTTTGATACAAAATGTAATAAAAAATTAAACTCCAGGTTCTGATACAAAATACAACAATATTACAATGTATTAGCTTTTGAAGTTTCAAGACTCGCGAACCGAGATGCAATTAAAAATTAGCAAATATTTTGCGATTCCTTGGCATTCCTTAATTGCGACTCGCAAATTGCGAGTCGCAATTAAGGAATGGCTTCCCATTCATTTCTATGGGCCAAGAGGCCCATTGCAATGAATGGGAATTGTATGTGCAATTTGCAAGTACACAATAGGTACTCGCAAATTGCTCATGCAATTTCAAGGATTAAGGGTTCCAAAAGGACACCCTGTTGCACCCCTGAAATGTGCATGTGTGCACATGTGGCACACATACATGCCCAAAGGGCACACAACACTTGAAAAATGCATGAAAAGTGCATTTTTCTAGGATATCTCAAATTACCACCAACTTGAAGGTAATAATAATAATAATAAAAGGGGTTATTGGTGGTAATTTGCAATTCCTTAAAGCAATATCGCAATTTGCGATGGCTACTAGAATAGCATTTAGGGAATCACAAATTACGATTCTGTAAATGCATGCACAAAATACGGAATTGCAAATTTTGCGATTCCTAGTTTTGCAATTGGGTTTTTTCTTCCCTACATTGCACACTACGATTTTGCGATCGCAAATGGTGAAATTCTACGAATTTCACCATTTGCGATTGAAATTTTGCTTGATACATCTGGCCCTAAGGCTTTATCTCACTGTTGTAAATTTAAAACAATAACATCAATGGTTGCAAGGTTGGCAAGAAATTAAAAGAAAAAGAATTTCACCAAGGAAATGCATAATTTACATAACACAACAGGATGTATACTCACAGCCCCATAGTTGACAGAGAGATGCATTTGTTATACTCCCCATACCTTTCAACTAAAAGATGTGACTGAATGTACATCATTCATCAGTGGCGATCTCAAACAGGTAAGTAGCATTTGAAGAAAAAAATTAGGAAAACCAGAATGAAACTACATTGTAATAGAAATTAGTGTTTATTCAATAGGATTTTAACAGTGTTAACACTGTTTATGCCCTTGAAAAGTTGCAACAACTCCTCTTTAAACCTTAAAATACATATAGGGCCACTGGAATATGCGACAGGGTTGACTAAATTAATTTGCAACAAAAGGCAAATTAAGCGGAGAAGTACAGGACTTTTAGCGCTAATATTGCTTTGTTACTTTGTCATTTTTACACGTTAAGGCTTCCTGAAAAAGACGTCACCTCATTAAAACCATTTTGGCATCCAAATACAGCAATCAGCAATAGGAAGCCGGCTAATCACCTTTTCCAAGGGCCTTTCATAGCATGGATAAATATGTCACTGCGTCTTTAGTCAATTTTGATCAGCTTGAGCTTGAAACACTTGTTTTTGGTTAAAATCTACAAATTATGCAGCAGATGATGGATTGTGGGGCAAATGCAAAAAATGTGTACTTATGCACAAAATTACATAATTTCAGTTATGCTGAATAAATATTCAGGTTGGACACAATCAGACAGTGCACAACATAAAGTATCTAAGAGAACTTCATATTTTTAAAAATAATGCCTTGTGTCCCGCACATATACCTCCTTGGACAGCATTATAACCACTGACTTCCAAGCCATACTAAAGAGTAAATGTGTCAAGTACTTACATTATAAAACAAAATGTTTGGGCTAATGTTTTTCTTCGGAGCTACCACCGCTGTTGGCTGATGCAGGGGTTGCTGAATACCAAGGCTGTCTAGCTTTGTTTCCATCGGTGTGACACAACGATATTAAGATTTTAACATCGACCTACAACAATATTGCCTCCACAATATTGACTACCGCTGTATAGTCAAGATAAATATATGGATAGGGGTGTATAGGTCTACTATTCTTATCCCCACACCTACTTGCTGTGACAATATGTGCATTATCAAGGTAGCTGTATCATCAAGGTAAGTAGATGTGGACTTAAGAATAGGTTCTCTATACTACTTTTGTATATACTGACATTGATGATAGCATTTTATGCTAAGGTTTCATGTACCCCCATTTCTGTTGTGAAATGGCTTATTTTAAGAGCACTGATATCTCATGTCTTACTGTAAGCGCCCTGCAACCAAATGGTCTCAGTACAGTATAAAAATGTCAAATAAATAAATACAACGAAAAATAGTGGCAGTTGATATTGTGAAATCTATATTTATGCATATTCCAGTTAGATATTCTGACATAAAATCATTCCTTTTTAGGTATCTTAATTTGTCCTGTCTCTTAATCTCGCTTTTGCAGGTCCGTGCTGGTTCATCCCTGCTTTCACCCTTTGTCACTGTGTTCCTAGTTTTATTTTCCTCCCTTTTCTTTATTTCTCTCTTTTGCTCTAGATCAAAGCTTAGCCATAAAAAAGAAGTCTAGGACGACAAAAAATAAGTGCTGGTGCCTATCACCGCTAACCACCAGCACAAATTAAATGCTTAGGAGCAGTTTCACTAATATTTTGGCTCAGTGCAAAGCAGCAAGACAACTTGCTCTGCTGCATCAAACAGAAAGCATATCCCCTAAGAATGGCGCATTGCTGCTCTCTATCTGCTGTGGCACACTAGTGGCTACCAAGTGTCCTTTCATCTTCCTGCACAAAAACAATCCTCTCAGGCTTTTTCCTCTTTCAATGTGTGCTGTAGAATGTAGCACACGTAGAAAGAGGGAAAAATAAGCAGTAATGTACATATTTTTCCTTGTTACGTCTCCCCTGGGAAGTCCGAGCCTTTTGACGCATTCCCAGGCTTAAAAGTGTAAGAAAATCTGGTAATGCGCTAAAAAACATGGGTGGATGCGTTGGAACACCCACATTCCTCCCATGAAACACCTTCCCAGGGCAGAGAAAGGTAAGGAAGCAACTTGTGCTGCTTAGTTTTACTCCAGATGCACTTGTGGAGAAGTGTGGCTCAATGGTTAGAGTGGCAGACCTTGATGCAGAGGTCTGGCCTGGGACCAGGGTTCAATTCCCCACCTCGGCTGGTCTTGGTGGGGTTTTGAGCTCTAAATTCCTCGGACCTGATTTCTCTCCTCGGTGCCGATTCTAATCATGGGTCCCACGCTGCAACTCTGGGCAATAGCTTGCTTAATCTCCACAACAGCCCCAACAGTGCTGGGATGCCTGGCTTCACCTTGGGGATGCCCAGGAGTGGACATTTCACAGGGAAAGGCCAGGAAGGGTTCCTCAGTGGTATGAGTACAAGCGCTGGGAGACCCGGTCCGGGTAGTTGTGTGCTATACAAGTACAAGACATTTACATTTATATGCCATGCAGAGCCACGCATTGCCCATGTGTCATCTTATTTGATGCAAAGGCCACACAAGCCCTAAGTAAATCTAGGCCTGATTGTGTCACCGCATTTTTTCAGGTACAGAAATTCTTAACTGTTCTATGTAACCACAGTTCAGCTTCTAAAATAAGCTTTTGAATTATGAGGCCATGTGCAAACAGATACGGTTTTTATATGCAATACAATAATACCAAATACAGCTAGCTTTAGATCCTGAACAGTTCAACAAATGGGAGAAGGAATATGTTGAGCCACGGTTATATTTACTTTGCTGTTGTGCCAACAAAAGGTAGCAAAATGTGGAGCTTTTGAACTTTCACAACTTTTCAGAAAGAGAACATCCAGCAAACTAATAAAGGCATGCCTCGGCGCCCAGCCAATTGTTAAAACCAAATCTCTGCCCAGCTGGCCTTTAGCACTGACAAATTGTGCCAGAAAACATTAAGAGGGCTTTATAAAAATGATTGCTACACCAAAGTAAACTGACACACACAAAAAGTAAAAATAAAAACAATGCTTTGGGGAAACAGTTGCCATAACAACTAGCATTTCAGCCTGCCTCTGATAATTAATGGAGCTTTTTGCTGTTGCAATACTCTTCTAAGTCCCCTTTCGTCTGCGCTGTAGTGCAGATTGCACCATCATTTCCCCATTCATAAATATTTCATCGCCACGCGCCGCTGTGTTTTATCACACACGTGACCCAGTCCACTCGCTTTTAAATTGACAACGTCTCATTGGTGCAGCCAACAACATTTCCTTCTCTTATTCACACCAGTCCTTAAATTTGCTTACGTGAGTTTGTACTCTGCACCATAATGTTAAGGTGTGTCATTACGAATGAGAATGCGTGTGTTCGTTTCACACCTTTGTATGACGGCCCATGCTCTATAATTGGCTAGTAGATTTGCTCTTTTTACCCCGTGGCTCTTTACGCATTTGCAGAAGTCCAAACTTCACTGGGCACTGCCACTAGCGTTTCAGGTAGCGGAGGTGGGGGGGGGGGGGGGGGGGGGGTGATCTCAGAATTGGCTGCTGCCCCAGATCCATTTGCCTAACGGCCCCCACACCTCGGTGCCCCTATCTCCGCTGCTGAATGCAGGTCCCAGCCAGATGGCAACCAAAACAAGCATTAAAAATGCAATAGGTCTAGGATTTGCTTTCGTTAGAGTTATTGGTGTTGTAAATAACAATGGGGCATATTATCAAGGAAACGCGATAAATATCGCATTTCCCACTTTACTCAATTTTGTTGAACGCCGTGTATCGCAGGATTTAATCGCAGAGAGATTGCGTTATTATCAACGCATATCTCCACGGCGATAATAAAACCTGCAATAGCGGCGAATTCTTCTCTCATTGCCTGAAATCTAGCGTAAAAACGGCAGCGATAAGCTCATCCTTGGTGATAGGAAGATGTTGCCTCAGCCGTACAATCCACATACCATTATAAGTATGGCTAAGTCTGTTTCAAACCAGGCGTTACAAACCTGCGATAACCACGGTTAGCGCAGTTTATTTTATCGCATCGCGGGTTTGCTCGAGGCTGGCTAATATTGCGATGCCGTGTCAGTGCGGATTTCCATGGAGTAATGGAAGGGAACGGCTACGTTGCATGTCATTAGCGATATTAATCGCTGACATGCAAAGTGGAGTAAAAAGGGCTGCTTACTCAAGGAAACACGCGTTAGCGTGTCCTTGATAATTGAGCGTAAAAGAAATCGCTGCTTTTCGGCCGAAAACAGACGCGAAAGCGGCGGAATTCAGCTTGATAATATTCCTCAATATCTTTTACCCATGTGTTATGGAGAGTATGTATGTGGTGTGGAATGGAATTATGTGAGTTGGGTTGGAATTGTTAGTTGTGGAAATGTGTGGCATGGAATTAGGTGGTGTGGAGTGAATTTCTGTAGTGGAATTATGTGGCATGGTGTGCTCTGGAAATAAGCGGATAGTAAATTATGTGGTAGTGGGTGTACTGGAATTATGTGTGGTGGGATTGCGTGTTATGTGGTGTGCTGTTGAATGTTGTGGATTGATGAGGAATTCTGTGGTGTGTATTGGATGTATGTGCTTTGTTGTGTAATTGTGTTGTTGAGTTGAATTATGTGGGTTGGTGTCAAATTATGTGGTGTGGATTGGAAATGTGTGGAGTTGAATTGTGTGCTGTAGAACTGTGTGGATAGCTTTGCCTTTTTCGTGATGTAAAAAAACAAATAGATAGGAGCTAAACTCCAGGTCTGAGCCTTTGGGTGTTAAAAAAAGAGAAGTTTATATTATCTAATAGCATCTTATGTCATGTTTTTTAAGCTGTTATCATACCCTATCTGCCCTATTTTATGTTATGTCATAGTATGCCATGTTGGTTTATGCAAAGCTATTTTATGTTATCAGATTCTACCATGTGTTGTGTAAATGTTTAAGATGTTAAGTATGGTCCATACTGCACCAGTATTGCGTTTAGATCACTAAAGACCAGGAAATTATATGTATTTTGTGCCAAGGGAAAGACTTATACGATAGACTGACAGAAAAGGTAGCTTCTAAAGTCTTTTTGGTGTAGGGAGAAGGTTTGGTAGTGGTGATGGCTGGGATAATACCCCTTAAGAGAAGCTTCTCTTCCCTTTCAGAATATTTTCAAAATCACCGCCATGAGATCACTGTAGGGCATATTTACAATAGAAGTGGCGGAGCATGGTGTTAGTCTCCCTGGCTTAACACAATGCTCCGCCACTTCTGAAATGCACGGCTGCACCGTATTTGCAAGAATATGGAATAGGCCTGCATTTCCCCCTGCGATGGCTCTAATTTAACTGCCTAGCGCCAACCCAGGAGCCCTCGCACCATAGTGCAAGGGTGTCTGCGTTGCAGGGGAATTCTTGTTTATGTGCAGGAAGGTGTCCCTTCCTTCAAATAAACAATCAGTAATGGTGTTTTGTAACTTCTGTGTGTGCTGCTTAATGCAGCACACATAGAAGCTGCAAACCATCATTGTTGTTCAATGATTGTTTATGTGCAGGAAGGGATACCTTCCTGCACATAAACAATCAATGGCGTGTTGCTGTTTCTATGTGTGCTGCAAAATGCAGCACACATGGAAACAGCAAAAATAAGGAGGAATAAAACATCTCTCCTCGTTTCGCCTGTTTAACACCAGGTTTTCAGTGGTCTTAATTTTGGCACTTCCTCCTATTCATGCCACCCTTTTACATAGGGGGCAGTGTCAAAACCAAAGGGTGTTGCGATGGAACGCCCACCGCAACACCCATTGCCCTCCCCTTTTACTCTAAGTGTAGCGTTAAAGGGTGCTTTATTTACAAGGCAACTTTAGGCCACGTTAAGTGGCTTAACGTTGCCCTGTAAATAAGGCGAAGCCCCTATCGCCACTACAGCGTCTGAAAATGTGACGAAACGGGCTTGTAAATATGTACCTTTAAATCTTTGGAATGTCCTTGAGCACAAGGTTATTTCTTTCAGTTCTGAGACAGGGATGGACCTATATCTAAAACTGTATGTTTGATGCTATTTACATTTGCTATGTCCGTACATCCCTTTGCATATACAGTACTTGGCGGCTGCGTTGAAGCGAGCAAACGTGTGAAGAAATCTGCAACCTCACCTAAGTCTCTCCCAAGAAAGACACCACTGGCAGGTACCAGTGATGAAACCCATGCATTATCCTCCAGCGTGTGGGAGAAGAGGTGCTGCATCAGTGCCTGCTGTGATTGGCTGGCGGCTGCTGTCCCCGAAAGCCTCTACAGTGCAGATGAGTGACAGGAGAGCAGGGAGCTGGGGCAAGGAGGTGTAGGGAGATATCTGTCCATGTGCTGCTGCTGGCAGGGGCAGATCTGTGCAGCTAGGGGCAGGAGCCCAACCTGCTACTGATAGAGCGCGCAGGTCACCCGACTAACTTTGTTACCAAATAATGCACACTTGGGCCCATAAAATATTTAATTCCATCACACATTAATCAGGTAACCTACACACTATTACCAGCAACTCAGTTCCTTTCTATTTAGTTTCAGTGTACCTGACTTACCAATCCTCGTCACAGGTACCTAAGATCACACTGGACCAAGGAGCAAGCTGTGGGACAAATAGACAGCACAAATATCATATACACGTTGAAGAATGTTTATACTCTTTATAATAACCACAAACTCAGGAAGTTTTAAAAACCTTTATCTAATCATCATAATCATCATATGCCATGAGCCACAAATTTACACAGACCAAACTGTCTATAACTAGAATTAGAAATATCGTATAGCTATAAGTGAAATTAAGAATCATTTAGAAATTGGAATAAAAGGGAAGGGAAAATAAGGAACACGTTACTTTAGATCAACAGGCTTTCACAACTTCACTAAAGGCAGGTAAAGAAAAGGAACATACTAATCAAAGTAACTTTCGAAATTCACTAACGGTTCAGAGGGACCGAAACTTATGAATTTATGATTTATCCAGATGTTCTTAGTTTTCTATAGGGAGGGTAAAAATGGAACAAACTATATATGCAAACAATTTAGTACTTTACTAAAGGTAGGTAGAAAGTGGAACATGCTATTCGACAATAATGCATGAAAATCTCATTTATGAAAGAGAGAAAAAAAGGAAATTATGCGAGTATGCTTTATTCAAGAGATAGGAAAGAAAGTTTAGATAGACAAACACCCACATGGAATTATAATTACCTAGGACAGAATGAAGACTAACTCTGGCCACGGGTCAGTTTGGAAAGGCGGGAAAGGACCCTCAAGGACTTAGGATGCCGGTAGGCGAGCAGGTACAGCTCATGGACAGTCAGGACAGGATAACCTCAGGATTTGGATCAGGACCGGCTCACGAAAGGGTACGACCAACACCTTCAGCTTCGGTTGCAACGCCTGCGCTACTCCCTCTCCGCAAGGAATCTGCCAGTAACTCCGATTGGGTTCTCGAACCTCCCAGCAAAGTGCTTCACCAGCACTTAAGGTTCTCAAAACCCCGAGTGGGTATGTGGAAATTCGGACAGAGTGCTCCGCAGCTCTCTGTATCAGTCACCTATAGAGTACGTTGGGTGAGTGACAGGTCAGCTATTCGGACAAGTCGGACAAATTCTCTAGCTAAACCTAAGCTAGTTATACTGTTTTCGGGTCAGTGTACCACCCCCCAATGTTGCAAGTGAAAGGATCCCCAAGTTCTGATTGGACAAAGGAGGAGGTGAAGTCATCACACCACCAGAATTTAGACTTTCTCAGACTTAATATTCATTTTTCGTACCCACCCCTTACATTCTAGTTCCCATGGCATAAGATTTACAGAGTACAATAGGGTATACAGCAGTTTTTCTACAATGTAACAGTTTTAGATACAGTTCAGCTTCGTCCTGCTGGGGTACAGGTTGATTCCCAGGAGCATCTTGGGCGAGGCTGCCAGCTGGCTAGGTTCCACTGCTGCATGGCTCTTTTCCCCCATCACGTGACTGGTACCACACTGGCTTTTCCAAGATGGAGTAGTAAGCACCTCCCAGGTCCAAAGAATGCGATACATGAAAAGAAAGCGAAAACAATTTAGAAACACAGAATAAAATATTACACTATATACCATGTAATGGCTATACTATATCCCTTACTTTATAATAACTATTTGCATTAGGGTAAGTCCAAAACAAATAGCTTTGCAAATGCGGCAAGGCAAGCTTGGAGCATGTGAAAACATAAAGCAGCCATCTTTAAGTGCAGTGCGCATGAGCAACAAATTCCCACCAGAACTGCGAGTGCGTCACATCACATGGGTATGACCGACGCATGCGCAGACTAAATACCCGCTTAGCAGCGGCCATTTTAGATGCAAGCGTATTACGATTAATAAACACATAAGCAAGCTTCACTGGGACACCCCGTGTAGGGTAAAATGTGCAATATTAGTAAGACAAACAGGTTGATTACAGAGTTAAGGTTACTCAAGGTTCATGAATACAAGCAAGTCGCTAAATGTGTGAAACCTTGCTCCATCAATCCCCTCTTTGATGATATTTACTATCATCACTATTAATGGAACCAGATGCCAACTTTTCACATTTCACCCAATTCAATTTCTTCAAAGTTTTTGTTCAGCCTTTTCTCTGCATCTTTATTAGGATGAGAAATTTTCACCCTTTTATAAATCTGATTGTTCAGCTCTTCTAATTGAAGTTCATCAACATTCCGTTTCATTCCTCTCTTATTCACAGCATACTTCTTTCTGTGTTTTCGACATTAACAGCAAATTATTATGATAAGCACGAATAAGCCTATTCCCGCTATTGGCATCAGTATTTTACTCACAAGACTTTTACCTAGGTTAGAAAACCAATTACCTATAGAGGAGAGACCATCAGTTAGTCTCTTCCAGGCACTGTCAACCTCCAGTGGTTTGAGCTCTTTTTCCAAATTGGTTATGTTTCTCACATATTTCTTAATTTCAACACTTTTGTCAGGAATGTAAGTGCAACACTGTTGCGCTTTCAACATTCTACAGACTCCGCCCTCTTTTGCCAATAGAGTGTCAAGAGCAAGTCTATTCTAAAAAAACATAGATCTGATTGCAACCATTTCGGTATTGACCAGCAGGAAACCTGCAGCAGTGTCAGTTGATAACCGATCTACTACTGTAGATAATTTGCAGATTCTGTGTGTATTCAGAGTCACTCCCACTGCAGGTATCAATGTACCAAATATATCACCCATTATTTCTGCTACACTTTCTCTTTTACTACGCACTAATCCATTAGTATCTTCATTGCTTCCAGTGACTTCATTCACATGGTATATTTTCGGGAAGACAATTCCAAAATCACAGCTTCCATACCAGTGATCCGGCAATTTGAAATAAGCCTTGTTTCCGCACATATAATAAAATCCGGGAAACAAAGGTTCTGACCCATCTTTGAAACCCCAACCTCCAATTACCTTGTAATTGTGTTCGCACTCACTGGAACCAATGAATATGTTATTATAATAACTAGTCTTTTCTCTGTGAAGACAAAGTTTCCCTTTCTTTTCGAAATCCAGCAACAAAGCAGGATTAGCTCCACCATTTTAGGTGCTCCCCATGTTTTCTGCCCACTTAGGAGTTTTCTGTCTTTTATCGTTCACTTTTCTTTGTAAACCTTCTCTTCTTTTCTCTGCCATATTTAGAAACATTTTCTCTTGTTTATGTAATGAACATGTTAAGTTATCTCTATGTGCTTCACCTAAATCTATTGTGCCTATTGTTAGAAAGTATTCTCCCATATAACGTGTTACATCACTCTTAGTATGTACAGAATTCAGATTTCTACGTATAGGAAGTTCAGAAAAGATTACGTCTGAGTTAGAGTAATAGTACTGTAACGGTCCTCTTTTATAGAATAAACTAGCTAAAATACTACAGGAAATCCCATATGTTAGTGGTAAATGGTGATAGGTCACACCTTCAGCTACTGAAGTAGGTAGCTTCATACGGACATAACAGTCTTCTATTTCCATTGCTTCTACGCAGTGTACTAATAAGTTTGCAAATACATTTAAATGAGTTCTGTTCTTGATTCTGTGATAATGTAGTCCTTCCTCATCTGATGCATCTAAGTCCATTCCAGTTTGTCTAAGGCTAAGTGTTTTCTCAGGACTTTCTACACTTTGTTGTGTATCTTTCGTTTGCAGTTCTTCTGTGTCCTTTGTCACTATCTTAGTAGAGTACTAATTAGTATCTTTACTCATCATGTAAGGAATAGTAATTGTTAGTCCTATCCATAATATCAGTACTAAGGCTATACTACATACACATACATTGCAGCATGCTTTACAACAATTGCGTCTAGATCTTCTATTCACAGTGGAATCAGACATGTTTGCTTAAAAGAAGTTTTTCAACCCCTCTTTGTAACTTTGCACAGGTTTCTTACACAGGGCAACGTTCAGGTTGGTTCCTCTTCTTCGGTAGTCTGCTCAGCAATCAGTTCTTCATCACTTTCATCACTTATCTCAAGATTTTCAAATTCCTCCAGCACCAGATAGGTCCATTCAGGACTCTGATTCTTATTGTTTAGTCTTTTTATTCGTTCACTTCTTCTCTTAGGCCTTGCTCCAGACTGGTCAGCTTCACTGGAGTTTTGTTTTTCCTGCTCAAGTTTTTCCTCTATAGTTTTTAGTCTCAGTCTCAGTCTTCTGACACATTTTGGTTGTCTATCCCTTTTCTTGAATCTTTTAACTGGCACTGTAATTTGGCTTTCTTCAAATGCTCTTTTTTTCTCGTTCAGTTGTGGCACATCTGCTTCAACGTTTTCTTCTTCCCTTCCTGTCTGACTAGTTCCAGGTCTTATGTCAGTTTCTTCTGCCAGGTTACTAAACTGGCCTTGTTCAGGTGTATGCTGATTTTGACTTTCGGTTGTTTCAACTTCTATTTCCTGAACACATTCATCTAACCCTATCTGATCCTGTTCAAGCACTTCGAACTTTTGATCCTTTTCCGCTTGAACTTCCTCTCTATTTTCTATCTGTCCTTCTTTAGGCTCAGGAGTCTTTGGAGGTGTGTCGATAATCTGCTCTGTCCCTACCTGGCCTTCCTCATCATCAGATTTGACATGGATTTCGATGATCTGATTATCTTCTTCTATTCCTGTCTCGTCCTTACTATCCCACTCTCTATCTAAGTAGGTTTGACTTCTGGTTCTTATTGGATAGAGTGTCAGATCGATTATTGGGACCCAATAATCTTGACTGGTGCTCGGTTGTTCTTCAGCTATTTCAGGACCAACGTCTGGAGACCCCTCAGCTGCACAACCTTCAGCCTCAGTTTCTTCGTCTTCTGTCACCTTTTTCGTATGGCTGGCATGGATCCACCGTGGCACACCCGCACACTTCACCGCTGTCGTGGTAACAAAAATCACATGTCTTTTCTTTCCCCACTTCGGTGCAAGGCAACTCTTCCAAGTGTGTTTCTTAATTACAACCCAATCACCAGGGTTCAAGTCATGGGCTGGAGTTGCTGGCCTGGCGACGGCGTCTTCTCCAATCTGGTGAGAAATAGAATGCACTTGGTCACCCAGTTGCTTGCAGTACTCTAGCACCAAATCATCAGAAATGTTTATCAGTTTGTGTCCTGGCACCCATGCTTGTCGCATTACTCTTCCCATCAGAATCTTGTGGGGACTCAGGCCTGTCTTCTGATCTGGAATACATCTGAGTCCCATCAAGACGAGGGGCAAAGCATCTATCCATTGCATTCCAGTAGATTCACACATCTTTCCCAATCTGGACTTGATAGTGCCATTTAGTTGTTCTACCACTCCAGAAGCCTCTGGGCGATATGCACAGTGTAGTTTTTGTGTAATCTTGAATGCTTCATAGATTTGGCCCATTATTTCATTCTGAAAATGCCCACCTCTGTCTGATTCAATTGTGACTGGAAAACCGTACCTAGGTATTAGTTCCCTCAGTAACAATTTTGCTACAGTGATGCCATCGTTTTTTCTTGCAGGAGAAGCTTCTACCCATTTTGAGAATAGGCAAATAGCAAACAATGATAAGGACGTACTTCATTCCTCGACAGGGGGGTAACTGAATAAAGTCAATTTGTAATCTTATAAAAGGATCTTCTGCTTTTCCAATTTTTCCTGGTAAAACTACTGTTTTCTTTCCAGGATTGAATTGTTGGCATATCAAGCACCTCTGGCAGAGTGCCTCTGCTATGTTTCTGAATTTTGAATTGAACCATGTCTGTCTAAAGACACGGACCATAGCATCTCTTCCTATATGTGTATCTCCATGTATCAATCTAGCCATAGGAGCAAGCAAGCTGTCTGGCAACACACAGCATACCATCAATGTAAACAATAGCACCATCCTCATTCCTTCTCTGACAACCACATTTTCTCCACCTCCTTTTTAGGTCGCGCCTGCGATTGCAGGGGCGAAAGCCCCTGCTGTCGCAAAGCGATCTATTGTAATCATTTCAGTCCTTTTCCCGTTCAAGGACTAGGCAGAGACAACAGACTGTCACGCGCACGCAGCCGGCCGGAATCGGATCAGGTCACGCGCTCCGATCCCGGCCGGATGTTCACAACACATGCACACATGCACACGCAGGCACAGGCAGGCACACACACAGGCAGGCACACACAGACACACGCGCACGCATCCCCTCCCCCCCCCCCCCCCCCCTACAGGCACGCGATGTTCCGGTCTCCCTTGCAAGCCTGAACAATGGCATTTTTCTCACGCCACTAAAACTGGCTCCGACCAAGCCAGCCCCCCCCACCCCCCCCCGGAAACAAAATTATCCGGTGCTCCGGCGCGATACTCCAGCTCCTCCAACGCAGCACGACGCGGGAGCATATGTGCACGCGCCCGCTCACGCTCACGTTCAGATGTGCACTTGCCCAGACAGCGGGCAAACGTATGGCTCGCGCATTCTGCACAACGTGCGCTTTCATTTTCCCTTGTTTTATATTTACTGCTCTGTACCTACCCTTCGGTCTTCCGCAGCTCTAGTGGAGCTGTTTGAGCGGAAAGGAAGAGGTTTTGCTTTATTCTGCCCCACTTTCTGGATGAACATCTATTTTAGAAGTCAGCGCTATAGCGCTTCCTCCCAAGCTGCATACTTAAACAACAAGCAAAGCAGATAAAAGTGCTCCGCATGCTGCACCACTTTTTAACTTTTAAAGCACACATGCTGTTCTGTTTCTAAATCTTGTTGCTGCTGTAAAGCTCTTGTAAGCTCGCTGCTGCTTCTCGGCACTTATAGCCATCTGGGGATTGTTTTTTATTTTATTTATTTTAAAGCGACTTTATATAGCGCAAACTTTACCCGAAGGTACCAGAGCGCTTTACATAAGGACCAGTTACATTACATATGGTCTTGTAAGTTTGCTGATGCTTCTCTGCACTTATAGCCATCTGGGCATTATGTTGAAGGGAAGGGGTTTCATTTTTTTATGTTTACTGATCCGTACCTACCCTTCGGTCTTCCGCAGCTCTAGTGGAGCTGTTTGAGCGGAAAGGAAGAGGTTTTGCTTTATTCTACCCCACTTTCTGGATGAACATCTATTTTAGAAGTCAACGCTATAGCGCTTCCTCCTACGCTGCATACTTAAACAACAAGCAAAGCAGATAAAAGCGCTCCGCATGCTGCACCACTTTTTAACTTTTAAAGCACACATGCTGTTCTGTTTCTAAATCTTGTTGCTGTTGTAAAGCTTGTGTAAGCTCGCTGCTGCTTCTCGGCACTTATAGCCATCTGGGGATTGTGTTTTATTTTATTTATTTTAATGCGACTTTTTATAGTGCAAACTTTTCCTGAAGGTGTCAGAGCGCTTTACAAAAGGAGCAGTTACATCACATATGCTCTTGTAAGCTTGCTGCTTCTTCTCGGCACTTATAGCCATCTGGGGATTGTTTTTTATTTTATTTATTTTAATGCGACTTTATATAGCGCAAACTTTACCCGAAGGTACTAGAGCGCTTTACATAAGGACAAGTTACATTACATATGGTCTTGTTAGTTTGCTGATGCTTCTCTGCACTTATAGCCATCTGGGCATTATGTTGAAGGGAAGGGGTTTCATTTTTTATGTTTACTGATCCGTACCTACCCTTTGGTGTTCCGCAGCTCTAGTGGAGCTGTTTGAGCGGAAAGGGAGAGGTTTTGCTTTATTCTGCCCCACTTTCTGGATGAACATCTATTTTAGAAGTCAGCGCTATAGCGCTTCCTCCCACGCTGCATACTTAAACAACAAGCAAAGCAGATAAAAGCGCTCCGCATGCTGCACCACTTTTTAACTTTTAAAGCACACATGCTGCTCTGTTTCTAAATCTTGTTGCTGCTGTAAAGCTCTTGTAAGCTCGCTGCTGCTTCTCGGCACTTATAGCCATCTGGGGATTGTGTTTTATTTTATTTATTTTAATGCAACTTTTTATAGTGCAAACTTTTCCCGAAGGTGTCACAGCGCTTTACAAAAGGAGCAGTTACATCACATATGCTCTTGTAAGCTTGCGGATTCTTCGCGGCACTTATAGCCATCTGGGGATTGTGTTTTATTTTATTTATTTTAATGCGACTTTATATAGCGCAAACTTTACCCAAAGGTACCAGAGCCCTTTACATAAGGACCAGTTACATTACATATGGTCTTGTAAGTTTGCTGATGCTTCTCGGCACTTATAGCCATTTGGGGATTGTGTTGAAGGGAAGGGGTTTCATTCCGTACAGTGAAACTTCGGGAACTCCACCCAGGCCTAGTACAGGTGCTTTCTGTTGGGTATAGTGATGTCAAAAAACACCAAGACATGCACTCTCACTTTTATCTCGGCTTTCAAAAGTCTTAAAAAATATTGCTTATTTTGCACAATATTGTGTTTTAAATGCCCCTAAAAATCCGCACACCTGGGGGCGGAGCTTGCCTAAATTCAAGATGGACGCTTGTTAGGAAAGTTCCAGAGGTTGCTGCCCACATCCTTCACGATCCTTGTGCTCCTAAGCGGCAACACATGAAAACAAGCATTGGCATAGCCAATAGGTCACGCCTTTGGGACCTTATAAGTATTTAGTTATGCAGCACAATATCCTTGGTGCAACAACATCAACTGTTGCATGGCTAAACACTTATAAGGTGCCAAAGGCGAGACCTATTGGCTATGCCAATGCTTGTTTCTTTTGGTCCTGCTGCATTCTGCAAATCTCTCAGTTCTTCCCATGTTTTTATATCTTCAAACACCATAAGTTGGCAGCTGTTTCCGCTTCCCCCCAATTTGTTACAGATTGATATCTTGTGCCTTGCACAATGTTGGGCCAGTTGGTCAGCATATCTATTACCTGCTGTCACATCGTCATTGTCAGATTTGTGAGCAGGACACTTGACCACTGCCAATTCCTTTGGTAACTGGATTGCGTCCAGTAGTTCCTGTACAAAATTTCCTTTTCTGATAGGAGTACCTGAAGAAGTCAGGAACTCTCTTTGCAGCCACAATTGGCCAAAGTCATGCACAACCCCATAACCATACTGGCTATCAGTGTATATGGTTATTCTCCTGTTTCTCCCAAATTTACAGGCTTTTGCCAATGCAACCAATTCGGCTACTTGTGCAGACTTAATTCCATACAAATAGGATGCTTCTACTGGACCCTCTAAGGTACATACGGCATAGGCAGCGCTTAGGCCTCCATCCGCATGTCTCAGACATGAGCCATCTACAAACAGCTCAAAATCTTCTACAGGCAGGGGCATTTCTTTGATGTCTGGGCGTGGTTTTGTACTAAACTCAGTCAGGTCAATGCAATCATGCTCGACCTCTCCCTTTACTTCTGCCATGAGTGAATTTGGTAGTAGGGTAGCTGGATTCAAAATATTACATCGGGAAATAGTTAAATTTCCTGCACCTACAAGAATTCTCTCATACTTAGTCAGCCGACTAGGTGTGAGGTACTGGGTTTTAGTTCTGGTCAGTAAGATTACAACTGCATGTGGAACATATACAATTACAGGATGTCCCATAATGATGGTTTCACTCTGTTCAAGACTCATGCAAGTTGCAGCTACTGCTTTCAGACATCCAGGTAATCCAGCAGCCACTGGATCCAATGTAGCGGAAAAATATGCCACTGGACGTCTAGTCAAACCATGCATTTGAGTTAGGACTGAAAGTGCACAATTGTCTCGTGTGTCACAAAACAGTGCAAACTCTTTTGAGTAGTCAGGCATTCCCAATGCAGGAGCTGTACACAGACATTCTCGTAACTTTGTAAAAGTTGTCATGCTTATATCATCCCACTCCACTGGGTCTTTTGCTCCTTTCTTTGTCATTTTTATTAATGGTCTGGCTAGGACTGCAAATCCCACAATCCACTGTCTACAGTATCCTACAACTCCAAGAAACATTCTGATTTTTTTCTGGGTATTTGGTATTTCCATATTTCGAATTATTCTAATCCTTTCTGTGGTAACCTTCCAGATACCTCTCTCTATCTGGTGTCCCAGATATTTCACTGAAGAGGTGCAGAACTGTAATTTGTCTGGTGATACTTTATGTCCTCCTTCACCTAAATGGGTCAGTAAGGAAATGGTGTCAACAACACAGTCTTTCCGACTTTTAGACGCAACTAAGAGGTCGTCTATGTATTGCACCAGGACTGATTCTCTAGGCAATACCAAGAATTCAAGGCACTTCTTCAGGATCTGATTGAAAATCGAAGGGCTTTCCTTGTACCCCTGAGGGACACGATTCCATACGTAAACATGACTGTCGAATTCAAATGAGAAAAGAAATTTGCTGTCTGGATGCAATGGAATTGAAAAGAATGCGTGACATAGGTCAATAATGGTAAACCATCCAGCATTCCATGGAATCTGGTACAAAATCACTGCAGGGTTTGGCACAATAGGACAGCAAGGAACGACAATTTTATTTACCTTGCGCAGGTCCTGCACTACCCTGTACTTACCACTTGGTTTCTTGATTCCAATTATGGGCGAATTACAAGGACTGCTCATTACCTCCTGTATGATACCTGCTTCCAACAACCTTTTTATTTCAATAGCAACTCCTGCTTTTACTTCTGCACTCATTTTATACTGTTTGGTATTTGGGTAAACTGCATCTTCCTTTATGGAGATTTTAATTGGGTCAATATTTGCCATTAGTCCTACATCTTTTCCAGTAAAATCCCATACCTCTGGATTCACTGTCTGTTGGAGTTCTTCAGGTAAGTCTTGTATTGTCAGCCTTTTAATTTCTGAGTCAGGTCTTATTAACATTAACTTGTAAATTTCGTCTTCATCTGGGGTCTGAATTTCAACGCCTTTTGGTGTGCAAAAGATGGTTCAGTTCATTTTGCACAGCAAATCTCGTCTTAGTAAGTTCACAGGACCTGAATCGCAAACAACGAATCTATGCATCTCTTTGAAATTCCCTATTGTTATCTCCATGGGTTCTGTTACTGGGGTACTAATTAATTTATTAGAAACACCCACTACTTGGATTGCTTCTCCCGAGAGGGGTAGGTTTGGAACGTCTGCTGTTTCCTACAGTGGAACGGGTAGCACCAGTGTCCAACAGAAAGGGGACGTCATTTC
Source organism: Lissotriton vulgaris (assembly GCF_964263255.1). Lineage (NCBI taxonomy): Eukaryota > Metazoa > Chordata > Amphibia > Caudata > Salamandridae > Lissotriton > Lissotriton vulgaris. The sequence continues at coordinate 731,872,746 of NC_141691.1, read as the reverse complement.
CTTCAACCTTTCCTTCAATATATGGCCCTGACTGGTCTACCGGCAAGGAGGCGCCAAACACGCACTCCTCGTCCTCCCCCCTCAGGCACCGTCAGTAACGTTCATCACAAAGGAATGTATCATTTAACAAAAATTACGAAGTTGCTGCATTTCTGTCCTCCCTTCCTTCCCAAACCTCTGCTTCCTCCCTCTGTGGTGCTTTGCTCCTATATTTTGGCCTAGGTGCACGAGGCAACTGATTCTGTTTTACCTGTTGCTGTGTCTGCCGTGGTCCCTCATTCTGCGCCTGCGGATTTAAATCATTAATTTGGACATTATCGTTCTGCACAGTCTTACACTCATCCCTCCAGTGCCCCATCTTTCCGCACCCGTGACAGGGGAACTTCTTTCGTGCCTCTTCTCGGCTCATTTTTACTCTGGGCTTTCCTCCACCCCCAGGGCCTTGATTCTGGGTATTATTCATTTTACTTAACTGTTGTTCTTGGTGTTCTGCTAATTTTACTTGTGCCCACATAACTTTTTCTTTTAATTCTTTTTGTTTATTCTCCAGCTCATCTTCACAATATTTGGCATACTTCAGGTCTTCATCAATAGGTTTAGCTTGCCAACAGATTTTATTATCTTTAATCCACTGAGAAATTTCAGGTCTTAATCCTAACACAAATCGATAAATGAAATGAGTCATGTCCTTCCTCTCAATGTTATCTAGCCCACTATACGTTTTGAACACTTGTAACAGTCCTTCATAGTATGAATGCACATTTTCATCTCGATTCTGGGTAGTTCTGTCTATTCGAGTCCAATCAGTTTCTTTTGCAGGCACCTTTCCTTTCAAGTATAATATTACCTGGTCATATTTCCTCATCACCTTCCCTGAAGGAGCTCCTGTTTTTGTGTCTCTGGCATTTTCTTCACTTAGCTAATCAACAGCAATTTTACATTCTGTCCACAAATCTACGGGAACTACAATGTCAAAGAACCCATCTAAATCTTTCAGGAGGCATTTTTGAACTTTAACAAATCTCTCGACCTGTCTGTACCATTCTACAGGTTTCTCTCGTAATTTTGGTAAATCATTAGTAAATGACACAATATCCTGTCTAGACCATGGAACATGTACATATCCTCCACCTGGCACTTCTCTCATAGGATACAATGTTTCTGCCTTGTCAGCTTCTTTTAGGACATATTCAGAAGTCACTTGCTGGATCTACTGTGTTCCTTTTTCTTCGCCCACCTGGCTTTCCATTTGTCTAGGTCTTCCCATTTCTGTAACAGATTCAATAATTCTCTTATCTGAACCTTTTTCCCTGACACGTTCATGTTTTCCAAGTGTTTGTCAGAAAATTCTGCTCTGTAGGGTTTTTGTAATACTTTGGATCTACTGACGTCTATTCCCATATTAGCTGCTGTGTCCATTAATTTCTCATGGAACACTCTGGTGTTTCGAGTAATACTTTTACAAATGAACAGTAATTCTTCCTCACTAAGAGTGTTTAGCCTGTCCAGTCCTATGTTCCCAGCCATCAGTTCTTCCAATTCTATTCTTAATTTGTAAATATCTAATGGTTTTGGCTGAGGATATATTTTCTCTAATTCTCTGGCCCATCGATCTATTTCTTCCGGAGTCACTACTGTGGCACTTCTAGTACCAGAATATGACTCGATCTGGATTTCTCCTGCACCCATCTGAGTGTTCTTTCTCTGTGAATTACCTTCTGGTTCCCTTATGGGCAAATCCATTAGGGAAATTACAGACTCGCATTCACTTGCCTGATCATCAACTATTAAGGGCTCTTTTCTTGGGTGCGCTACAGATGGAGTTACAACTGGAGTCTTTAGACCAGCCTGTTTATCCCCATAAAGAGGAACAACTGGGCCAATAGTTACTGGAATTGTCAAAGCCTCAGGACTTGTATTCAATTGGGATATTTTCTGGATAAGTTCAGTTCTCTGTTTAGCTATAGCCTCTCTTTCTCGGTCTTGTAAGACCTTTTCCATGGTGGTTTCATGTACTACTTGTGGAATCAATGCAGGGTAAAGATTCGGTGCAGCCGGATTTGTCATACTTGGTCCCTCACCGCAGGATGTCCTATAATATGGAAAAGTCAGCTCGGACGTACTCGACCCCTCATTACAGGGAGGCCTAAAGAATGGATTTTTCGTACTCAGGGACCTAGATTCCTCATTATATGGTGGTGAATTTTTCATTAATAAATCTTCCAGGTATTCATCCTCAGAATCACCAGTAGTCATTAAGTGTCTAGTTTTCTCAGTCCTTTTCCCTCCCACAAGTTTGTCCACAGTTAGTACTGGGTACAGTCCTTCTATCATCATATTCTGTCTCCACTGCTTCATTTTTTTCTCCTTTGCTTCTACATGCATTTTCGGATACCATTTGCTTATTCCTTTGTCAATTCTAGGTCTATCTCGCTCAAAGGCCTCAATCTCCCATTCTTCTAAAGCCTCATATTGCGTCAATCTGGGTCTGGGATGTAAATCATTCATTCGAGTCCTCAAATTAAACAAAATTCTACCATTAAAGGTACCGTCTAAAGGAAATGCCAAAATTCCGTCATATTTGGTATATTCCACCCAATTTTCCAACCATACACAGGTATGATTCCCTTTGTCAAATAACATAAATGATGCGGAAGTATTAGGTGGTGGAATGATTATACCCTCTCTAGTTTTGATGGGTTTTTCCTTCTTGAAATAATTCTTTACTTTGTCTACAAAAGTAGATATTATAAGGTCTGCCTTTTAACATCTGTTCTTTAGCAAAACCTAAGTGTTTCGGATCAGGTAAAAATTCTGGATACCACATATACTTCGTAAACCTAGTTTGTGCGTGAAATACGTTCTCCTGTTTACTATATTCTACCAATGGTAGCGTTTCTTTTAAATTTCAACAACCAATCAACACTGTGATTGCACATAATTTCAACCAATGGGTGTGCGGCCTTTCCGTGAGACGCGTTCTCACCCTCCTGCACTCACCCCTCCTTTACAATACCAGCTCCGTTTACACACCCGCTGTTTCGACCAATACGGCGGCACAGAGTGACGTCAGCGCTGCTCCACGACTGACTTCCTCCTTCACAAGGGAAAGGACACTCTCTTTCTTTCTTAAAGTGCAAGTGCTCTATTTAATTTACAACCTATAGCATTCGCCACTGTACTTGAGTGTCTAGAAAGGAAAGATTTGTTTCACTGCAAGTAAACCTCTTCTGTCTACTTTTCATATACTGCGGATAGACCCTTCCTCCTACCCTTCACACAAGCATTAGAGAACCTGCTACTTCTTTGACTCATCCACTCTTTTCGGGATATATACTAAGTCTAAAGTTTCACTAGCAAACTCTTTTGCTATTACTCATGCTCCGATGAACCTACTACTCCTTCCGTGTGACCCTTACTAGGTTATATCACAATTGAAGTTTCGTTAGCGAACTTGTTGCTATCATTTATTCAACTATTCATACAGAAAACCCTAATTAGCGCTTCCTGTTCTGCCTAACCATGCACTAATTTTCCTCGATGTAAGTGACCTCTCTGTGAGGTGGATTCTCCTCACCACCCGCTATTCTGCCCCCGGGGATTCCAGACAAACGTATAACAATCACTAACGAGTTGTTTTAGTACATGTATCAATATAGCAGCATTTCATCAAAATTATTTAAAAAACATTTCATAACATTTCAAAGCAATTTTTTACATTCGATCGATCGATACTTTTAGCAGCAATAAATGTTAGCAGCAATTTTATTTTACACAATTATCAGCAAGTGACCTATCTACCTGTCTTAACTAGTCCTTAACCATCTTTCTGCTACCAGAAAATTACTGATAAAGCGAGCAGGTCACCCGACTAACTTTGTTACCAAAAAATGCACACTTGGGCCCATAAAATATTTAATTCCATCACACATTAATCAGGTAACCTACACACTATTACCAGCAATTCAGTTCCTTTCTATTTAGTTTCAGTGTACCTGACTTACCAATCCTCGTCACAGGTACCTAAGATCACACTGGACCAAGGAGCTAGCTGTGGGACAAATAGACAGCACAAATACCATATACACGTTGAAGAATGTTTATACTCTTTATAATAACCACAAACTCAGGAAGTTTTAAAAACCTTTATCTAATCATCATCATCATCATATGCCATGAGCCACAAATTTACACAGACCAAACTGTATATAACTAGAATTAGAAATATCGTATAGCTATGAATGAAAGTAAGAATCATTTAGAAATCGGAATAAAAGGGAAGGGAAAATAAGAAACACGCTAATTTAAATCAACAGGCTTTCACAACTTCACTAAAGGCGTTTATAGAAAAGGAACATACTAATCAAAGTAACTTTCGAAATTCACTAACGGTTCAGAGGAAACGAAACTGATGAATTTATGATTTATCCAGATGTTCTTAGTTTTCTATAGGGAGGGTAAAAATGGAACAAACTATATATGCAAACGATTTAGTACTTTACTAAAGGTAGGTCGAAAGTGGAACATGCTATTAGACAATAATGCATAAAATCTCATTTATGAAAGAGAGAAAAAAAGGAAAATATGTGAGTATGCTTTATTCAAGAGATAGGAAAGAAAGTTTAGATAGACAAACACCCACATGGAATTATAATTACCTAGGACAGAATGAAGACTAACCCTGGCCATGGGTCAGTTTGGAAAGGCGGGAAAGGACCCTCAAGGACTTAGGATGCTGGTAGGCGAGCAGGTACAGGTCATGGACAGTCAGGACAGGATAACCCCAGGATTTGGATCAGGACCGGGCTCACCAAAGGGTACGACCAACACCTGCAGCTTCGGTTGCAACGCCTGCGCTACACCCTCTCTGCAAGGAATCTGCCAGTAACCCCGATTGGGTTCTCGAATCTCCCAGCAAAGTGCTTCACCAGCACTTAATGTTCCCAAAACCCCGAGTGGGTCTGTGGAAATTCGGACAGAGTGCTCCGCAGCTCTCTGCATCAGTCACCTACAGAGTACGTTGGGTGAGTGACAGGTCAGCTATTCGGACAAGTCAGACAAATTCTCTAGCTAAACCTATGCTAGTTATACTGTTTTCGGGTCAGTGTACACCCCCCCAATGTTGCAAATGAAAGGATCCCCAAGTTCTGATTGGACAAAGGAGGAGGTGAAGTCATCACACCACCAGAATTTAGACTTTCTCAGACTTAATATTCATTTTTCGTACCCACCCCTTACATTCTAGTTCCCATGGCATAAGATTTACAGAGTACAATAGGGTATACAGCAGTTTTTCTAAAATGTAACAGTTTTAGGTACAGTTCAGCTTTGTCCTGCTGGGGTACAGGTCGATTCCCAGGAGCATCTTGGGCAAGATTGCCAGCTGGCTAGGTTCCACTGCTGCATGGCTCTTTTCCCCATCACGTGAATGGTACCACACGGGCTTTTCCAAGATGGAGTAGTAAGCACCTCCCAGGCCCAAAGAATGCGATACATGAAAAGTAACCGAAAACAATTTAGTACACAGAATAAAATATTACACTGTATATCATGTAATGGCTATACTATATCCCTTACCTAATAATAACTATTTGCATTAGGGTAAGTGCAGATCAAATAGCTTTGCAAAAGCGGCAAGGCAAGCTTGGAGCATGTGAAAACATAAAGCAGCCATCTTTAAGTGCAGTGCGCATGAGCAACAAATTCCCACCAGAACTGTGAGTGCGTCACATCACATGGGTATGACCGACGCATGCGCAGACTAAATACCTGCTTAGCAGCGGCCATTTTAGAGGCAAGCGTATTACGATTAATAAACACATAAGCAAGCTTCAATGGGACACCCCGTGTAGTGTAAAATGTGCAATATTAGTAAGACAAACAGGTTGATTACAGAGTTAAGGTTACTCGAGGTTCATGAATACAAGCAAGTCGCTAAACGTGCGAAACCTTGCTCCATCACTACCACTAGGTGGACCATTCAGAGACCCTCACAGCTGGACAACCAGTGTGAAAGAGGGGTAGACATTCACAGAGGGGGAGGGATGAGTGAGCGAGAAACAAGGGCAGCAGGGGCTCAGATGTAAACCAGTGCTGCCAGAGAGGGACGGGGGAATAAACAGGAGAGACCCGCTGCAGAGTGTGGGAACACAGAGAAACAGTCGACGATCACCTCACAGCTGTAACCTTGCACTGTCAGCGCAGGGGGAGATGGGCTGGGGTAAAGGGCAAGGAGGGACTAGACTGAGGTGTGATAACCTCATATGAGGCAGAGAATGATGGCTTTAGGTGAGTGGAGAAAGAGAAAGGATGTAGATATAGAAAATGGAAATGGAATCTGGAGGTGTCAAAATTGGAGAAATAGAAGGGGAAGGAAAGGAGAATTGGGGTGTGCAGAACAGCTACTGAAAATAATAGCCGCACAAAGTAGGGAGAGTGCAAGGAGAAAGGGATGGAATTGGAAGACGGAGCAATATATAAGGTGACCACTTGTGAGCTGTTTACAGGACAATCGGTGAATTCTGCATAACAGCAGTCATTCCTTGTTGCTCATTGCCTTTTTTACGTAATTAAAGTACTTCCGGGAAGCTTACCAGCCATACCGCTGGTTGAACAAATTCTGTGTGCTGTCTCTATGTGGGAGGTACTGCTAATTGCAATTTGACCTAGGATTGGATCACTGGGATCATGTTATCCAATGCCTGTGTGCCACACTGAATTCCATTGCTTGTGGACACCACATGAGCTATTTGATGCCATAGGGCGGGTGTCCTTCACGACTACTTCTGATGCAAATGAGAGTTATTGACACATTGCAGTGGCATTTTGTCGTCAGCCTAAGACAGGCTTTGTGATGGGAGGGAGGAATGGGCACAGAAGCAAAGGCAGCTCGTAGTTGTACCCCAGGTGGTTAGAGTGAGCAATGCTGATGTACCTCTCACCTGAATCTGTATCCAATCCGCTAGCATAGCAGAACAAGCAGTAGAAAATAAAATGGCTGGCGCTGCTTTGGAACGCATAATGGGAATGCATTATAATTGTGCGTTCTAAAGGAGTGTCAGCCATCTTACATGTTGATGTCGGGGAGAGAGGATATAGTGTAAGTGGCCGAGCTTGAGGCCAGCGAACAAGTCTTGAAGGCTCATCATCCTGTGTTTCTGCGTTAATCAATTAATGTAAAGTACTTCAATACCTGTCAAATTGCAAAAGAAAAAATTAATAAAATGGGGTAATAAATGTAAAAATAAATCATCTCACTTTGAAGTGATCTAAAGAAAAGTAAACAGGGTCCCTTCTAATGACAAGAAAAGACGCACAGCTGAAGCACAGCAGATGAAGTGAAATAAAATAAGTAGAAAAGATTGGAAAAAACAACAACTTGAAACAAAAAGTCCTTCCAAACCACAACATAAAAGGGCTTGGCACAGACGGTGTAGGGAATGGGAGGGGGGTAGAAGAAATAGTACCTGCATTAAAGCCGACAGCCACTAATTAAGGAGAATAAATGTGTAGATGAGCGGTGCGCCTGAGGTCCAAACGGAAGTGATGTATCAAGAGCGCTAAATAATGAGGAGCCACCAAAGAAGAGCGATGTTGAAGTCAATGCATGATAAGCAGCAGGCGGGATTACACTCCTATAGTGAATACAGCAGGTCTTGCAGCCAGCGCATGCGCGCTGCATGGGCTCATCCTAAATAAATAGACACCACTCTTGCTTCACAGATTAATTTAACCTAGTACCTTTCAATTTTTTGAGGGTATACCTGAGCCTACACGTTTTCTTTAAATATGACTTTCTATGTACGGGTATACATGCACACACACGAACACACACACTGCTAAGAGGTGCCACAAATCAAGGAAGAGGACAAGAAAAGGGATGTGTATTTGCAGTACCCATTTCAGATACTCTTATACTTCTATAAATGAAAAAAACAGTATAAATAGAAATGTTATGTTATTGAATAGTGCCAGTGACAACACATCCAAAACTGTATGCCAATGTCTTTCCATCAATGAACTGCACTGATGCAATGTTATCTAATGTCATGGTACCATCCGGCTTGTATGATACATAATTTCCCCAGAGACCGTGCCAGAATACACCATAGCCGGGCTGCCCTCCAGTCTGATCAACATTCATCAACTCCAGTGTTGGTAAATTGTATTTTACCCAAAATGTAAATGTTTCTGAAGTGGACAGGTTTCTCATTTCCAAAACCTTTGATGGTTTTCCAAGTGGGGTAAATCATATAAATGAGCATTCCAGAGGATAGCACCGACGATTTTCCAAGTGCTTCAATTCAGATAAAAGTACCACCAGTTTTCTAAGTTGTGCAATTCAGATAAATGTGCACTCCATAAGGTGGCACTTACGACTTTCTAAGTGCTGCAACTCAGGTAAAAGTGAACTCCATAGGATGGCACCAATGGTTTTCCAAGTCATGTAATTCAGATAAAAGTGCACTCCATAGGATGGAGTTGAAAATGTTCCTAGTGCTGTAACTCAGATAAAAGTGCACTCCGTAGGATGGCACCAATAGGTTTCCAAGTCCTGTAATTCAGATAAAAGTACACTCCAGAAGATGGCCCCAATGGTTTTCCAAGTCGTGTAATGCAGATAAAAGTGCACTCCGTAGGATGGCACCAACGATTTTCCAAGTGTTGCAATTCCGAGAAAAGGGCACTCCATATGATGGCACTAATGGTTTACCAAATTGTGTAATTCAGATAAAAGTGCACTCCATAGGATGGCACTGATGGTTTACCAAGTCGTGTAATTTAAATAAAAGTGCACTCGCAGGCTGGCACTGTTGGTTTTCCAGGTCGTGTAATTCAGGCAAAAGTGCAATCTGTAAAATGGCACCAATGGTTTTCCAAGTCATGCAATTCAGATAAAAGTACACTCTGTAGGATGTCACCAATGTTTTTCCATGATTTATAATCAGGTCCACTGGAATTATGCGGTGGGGGAAGGGGCACAAATCATACAGCAGGATTGAGTAAATTATGCAGCAAGAAAAGACAAATTATGCAACATAATGCAACACATTTTGTAATAGTATTACTTCATTATTTCATATAGCAATAAGCAACAGAAAGGTGACCAGTCCAGCTTTGCAAAGGGCCTTCCACTGTGCAGCAGTACATGTTAGTAACATTTAAACAGCCTGAGCTAGAAACAAAAAATGTTTTTGTTAAAATCTGCAGATTATGCAGCAGATGATGGATTATGTGGTGAATGCAGCAAATCAATAATTATGCAAAAACCACAGCAGCCACACAACAGCATAATTCCAGTGGCCCTGTTTATAGTTCAGATAAAAGTGCACCTCTTGGATGGCACCCATGGTTTTTTAAGTGGTGCAATTCAGATAAAACTGAATCATATTGGATATTACCACATAAGGCAAAGGTTCAGCTTTCATAACTGTTAAATATGCACAAACCACTGCAAGATACTGGTTTCGGCATGTCCTGCGCTTGGTGCGCAAACTGGTGCCTCATTCATAGCATGTAAAATTAGGTGTGGTCCGTCACACAGTAGCTCTTTCTGTCACTAGCTGAGCACCAAATATTCGTTCAGTGTTGCCTTCCTCCACCATCTAAGCATGGTGCAAATGGTGTAAATGGCCATTGTGGATGGGCTTGAAGTCTCCTACAAAGTCTGGTATAGTTACAGACTGCTGCCACTGTGTTGAAAGCCGTCTTCCCCCACTCAAAGGACAGATGTGGGGTGCTCATGGGCAAATACCCTCATTGTATTCCTTGCCGCTCTGATTGTAGTTGCTAAATGTAACTCTCTGGCTGAATTTGAAAAAGAGCAGAGGGACCAACTATTGGAAGGAGATGCAGTTCAGTAATCTACTCTCTGTCTAAAACTCTACCCCCACCCACCCTATTAGGAAATTCTTCCCACTTCAAAAGTAGTAGACATTCAGCAACTCTCTTAGGGCCATAGGTATCATGAATTTTACTGGTCGGAAACGGACCAATTTACAGAATCGGGGCATTTGCGACCAATAAAATGCCTTTTGGTATGTATGAATTCCAATTTGCGATTCAGTAACGTTACCGACTCGCAACTTGGAATTGCAAATTCATACCGGTTCAGTATTAGGAAGGGGCATGTTTAGGGTGCCCTTCCTAACAACGAATTGTAGCGGTATGTAGGAATTTTTTGCGACCGAAAGGCAGTTGCAAAACATGTGCATATTACCACCTACTTCAAGTTGGTGTTAGCCCATTCGCAAATGGGAAAGGGGCCCCAAGGGACCCCTTTCCCTTTGTGAATATTTGTAAAACTGTTTTTAAGAGTAGGCAGTGGTCCGTGTGACCACTGCCTGCTCCTAAAAAATTAAAAGATTTTTTTTTTTGATTTTTCTTTTAGAAATGTAATAATTTTCCTGTCAGTAGAGTCGGGACATGCCGCAGAGACAGACTGATGTATCAGTACTGCCTCTAAAGAAATTATTTGAATATTGAGATGCAGGAAGCATTTTTGGCTCCTGTTGCCTAACAGCTGCACATATGAAGGAACAAAATGTGTGGTTTTACTCAGGTTTGAAACAAGCTATTAGACAATCAAGAAATCGCTTGGTTTTGCAATTCAGGAAGTGTTAACTGGCTCCTGGGTATAGTCCAAGCACGCACAGAGGTTTTAGTTGCACGGTGCCACCATGACACAAACTATCGATTCTAAAGGCCCACATTGAGGACTTGTGAGATTTTGTGAAACCTCCTTCCTTGTAACAACTAAGAGGACTACTAAGTAGACTGTTGCAAAAAATCCAAAGTCCTGAAGAAGACCCTGGGTGATGCTCTGTAAAACCACTCTTCTTTGGGGTTGAAACATCAACATAAAGAATAGGTGTTAAGCACTAGTATCTCACATATCTACGCCAAATAATTAGGCCATATTTTTGAATATATAAACTAAGGACATACGGATGCCCAATCAAGTTATTTTCTATATGTGTTGACAATGTCAAATGTCTTATCTTTTGGATTGGGTTTTATGTAATGCACCTTGTATATGACACTTATGTATGTATGTATGTAATCTTATATGTTGTGGAACAGTTCTGTGTCCTTAAAATATTAGTATATGTATTGTTTTACACAATATATGATTCTTAATTTATAGGGCACAATTGGAGCTCACAATTTCAGTCTCGTCTTTATTGTTTTTGTGGTAATTAATGTTGACTGTATACCATTGATTGGTTCTCCAAGGTGATCAGGATAACTGCAAACATTTTAAAGCAATTGCACTTTTCTCGACAGAACAAAGTATTAGTATGTACTGTCATATTACCTCAGGTTCTGTGTGATACAGGGATACCTAATTAATATTACTGGCATTTAAAAAAACAATCACAGGCATGGTAGCCTGCTGATCCTAGCAGGCCACTATCCCTGTGATTTTAGCGATTCCTAATGGGTTGCGAATTGCTACCTGCCTCATTAATATTAATGTGGTAGGTCGATTTGAGACCCACTCAAAATCGTTTCATACATTAGTAACAGCAATTACCTAACTGCGATTCACAGAAAATCGCAATTAGGTAACCGCTATTTCCACTACTGATACATGTGGGCCTTAGTATGCTATGGGTAGGTAGAATGCAGATAGAAGCCTTTCATTTGTCTGGATGTTGTAGGCAATTGAGGGAATGCAGGCCTCAAAATATGCGTGGGTGCACTTTGCACAGCACGTTCAATATTACTGATTAGTATACACAAACACCTGCAGCCTCTTCTGTAATACCAAAGTACAGCGTGAGGACGATAACAGATGCTGCTCCAGAACCATTACTGTCATGGCTCTGCTGTTTATTGATATCCTAAGAACCACCATTGCTAGAATAATTGGTCAATGAAACTGATTGCTGTGATGCACTATCCCAGCCACACCTGGAGAAATACAATGAAAATGAGTGTCTGGCAAAAAAACGCTTAAGCAAACAATTTTCAATCTTGCAAAATACCCATGAAGCAAGCATATCCATGCAGATGCCAGGAAAAACACGAACAGGAGAAAAAAGAAGCACACATGATGCATTTTAAACAGACAACAGAACAAAATAGTTTTATAAGAGCTGGTGAAAAACGATAAGTTGTTGTGATGCTGCATTATCACAAATGCTTGCCTACACTATAACAGGACATGTGGGGTCAAGTGTTGTAAAAGTAAACATATATTAGGTCACATGGGTATTCAGACTCCTCATGCACTGGAACAAGAAACATCGGGCATATTTACAAGCCCCTAATGCCACCGGAGCGTCACTTTTTCTGACGCTCCGGTGGTGTTGCTCCATATCCCATATTTACAAGGTGGTGTTAAGCCACATAACGCCACCTTGTAAATATGCTACTTTCCACAGCAGTCCATTTCTGCAAAGGGTCGGCCAATGGGTGTTGCAGTGGGTGTTCTACCGCAACACCCATTGTTTTTTGATGCTGCCCCATATTGGCAAGAATGGGGCAGCGCCAAAGGAGAAATTATTAATTCTCCTCATCTTTTGCATCCTGCAGCACACATAGAAACAGCAAATCGCCTTTAAATATTGTTTATTCGAAGGAAGGTGTCCCTTCCTGCACATAAACAATTGCCCGTGCAGCGCAGGCACCCTTGCAACATGGTGCAAGGGTGTCTGTACTGGCACTAGGTAGCTTTTTTAGTGCCAGCGCTAGGGGAAATGCAGGGTTGAGCCATATTTTTGTAAATATGGTGCATCTCTGCATTTTGAAAATGTCGGAGTATGGTGTTGCCAAATCTGGAGTTGCACCGTCCACTATTTTCTTGTATATATCCCCCATCGTTATCCCATTTGATAAGCACGCAATTTGAACATGGCCACCTCTCAAATAGGATCATTTAAGTAGCTATAAGCTTGTCAGCAGAGGAAATATGACTGTCAACAACTTTGAAACAGCTTTTCCCATTACAACCCCTTTGGGGCCACATGTATCAAAAATCCATTTAGCATTCTTTAAATAGCGAATTTTAGGTGATCACTATTTAAGGAATGCAAAGTGGTATGAAAGAAAATAGCGATTACCTAATATCGATTCATAAAGATACTCAATCGCAATTACGTAATCGCTATTAGGTAATACAGCTCCATCCATTCCCATAGGCCTAAAGGCCCATAGGTGCACATGATTTTGCATTAGCTAATTTGCGATTACCTAATTGGAAATCACAAATTAGGTAATGCAAAACCAAGGGTGCCCGTGGGACGAAGGCCCCCCTGAAGCACCCCAAAAAACAAATGTACACATGTGAAGTGCACATAGGCCCTAGGGGCATGTGTGTGCTACATGACACTTTAATAAACGCATTTTTTGGTGCATTTTTCGAAAATTGCATATGGTTACCATCGACTTGGAGTCAACGGTAGTAGAATTTTTAAAGTGCACAGTTTTCATTTCGAAAATACATGTGCTTACAGACTCGCAAATTGTGATTCCAATTTGCACTTGCAATTATAGGTAATCGCAAAAAATTGCAATTACCTAAAATTGCAACTACAAAGCCTTTTATACATCTTGAAAGGCTATTTTGCATTCACAAACGGCTGAAATTACGAAAATTGTTTGATATATGTGACCCCTACCTCCTAAATAGAGGGTTAGTGGCACTCTGCACCTTTCACATCATATGACCAAAGGATTATTTGATTAAATGGTACAAATACAGTAGCTTAGACACCAAAAAGTGATCTTTGAAAGTCATTTCCTCAATCTTTGCCGCCACTACTATTTAATTTATTTGGCCATAACAGAGACCAATAATAAGCAAATCAACCATGTTCCTGCTTTAAAAAGGGCAATTGCTTCATATTGCGTCTTTTTTTATAGAACGCAAGTTACCTCAGACTCTGGATCTCATGCGCATTGTGTCTGGGAACTCAAGCTGTACGTAGCATGCATTATTAATTGTGTATTATGTATTGTACTTATAGGTATGTTTCTTACCTGTAATGCCATGTTTGCATTGTTTACTTTTGTAGCGTGTCCTTGTTTCAGAATCGAATGGTTACTGGCGTACCAGTAGGAGGCTTGACAGATACTGCAGGGGCATCAGGTGACTGGACTCCTTCTGGTCCAGAGTGGTTTCTACGTATTGGCAACAAACAGTGCTTTACATGGAAAAAAACAAGTGCAGGTACTCACCTGAGATGTGGATTGGGGGGGGGGGGGTGAGGGGGGGCAGGGCTATGGGGGCGGGGCTACGTGCAGTGCTAAGGAACAGGGCCAGAGGCACACATTTAATTTGATTTAGGTTTAATTGGTGTGCATATATGCACACCAGAGACAACATTCACTCAAACAAGACCATGCACAAGGACATTGAGGCACTTTTGCGCGCAGACCGGGTATTTAGTTCATATGTTTTAGAAACGCATAGTCTGATGTCCGCATTACTACACCTTGATTCACCTAACCCCCACCCCCACTGCCGTGCTACAGCGTCATCATCTCTACCTTTCTCCTCGGTCTTGCTCTAATCAAGTGCTGCCGCTATGCCAGCAGGAAGCCTACTCTTAGGTTTCCGTAGTCAGGAGATGTGCCTCTTAGCAGGCCCTTCCCGCACACTTACAGTTCAATTGTCTCCATAGAGCCTGAGTCGACACTGTGTAAATAATCCGAGTGTGACTTGGGCCCCTTCCAAACTCGCTGCCTGCTCTGATGGAATGCAAATGGGTGTTGCTCAATTAGCAGATGGTAAAGGGAGATTAGCACTTCCAAGTGCTTCACGAAAACGGTCCGCCTCCCTTTCTGTACATGCCAAATTGCACTGAGGTGTCTTGTTGCCCCATGAGTACCGGCAGGGGCGGATTGGCAAGGCGGGCATTCGGGAATGGGCCGAAGGGCCGGTGCCTCAGTGCCCTCTGTGGGCCGTTTTTTTCTCCCCTGTCCCAGTCCACAGAGAGTGGACTAGGAAAGGGGAGAAAAAAAAACGGCCCACAGAGTTCACGGAGATAGAGACTGAGAAAATGAAAGCAGCCTCGCTGGGCGGCCGACAGCGATTGTCAGCAAAAGTGAGATGTAGCAAACAGTGTGTTACAAGAGAAAAGTGACTTGTGCAAGTTACAAAAGGGTACCATACACAGGTACAAGGATAATACTACAGTAAATGGTAAATACTCAAACTGCCAGAACACACTGGGAAGGCACTTCCCATGCACCAGCTTCAGCTCAGCCTCCCCCCTGGCTACCTGGCTACCTTGGATGACCCAGAAAGCTGTGTTTTGTGCTCCCCTGCCAGGACATTTTCCGAAGGTTTGGAGGGTTGATTAATTTACTAATTGCAGGGGCCTTACCTCTGTTCATGTGCTCCTGAGCTGAAGGTCTGGGGAGGGCTGAGTAGGTTAGTAATAGCAGGGGCTTGGCTGCTTTTCAGGTGCTCCTGTGCTGGAGGGCTGGAATAATTTTGGGACAAAAAGGGGCCTTGCTATTTTTTTTAGTTGCTCAGCATGTAGGCCATTGTCACCTTGGCCCTGTGTCGCGTGCAAGAACAGTATCCTCCCACTTTCATTCCTTGTCTGTGCAAATGGTGTTTCATGAAAGGGCACGCCCCTTGAATGTGGGCCACGCCCCTTAAATATGGGCCACGCCTCTTGAATTTGGGCCACTTTTTTCGTCAGTGCCCGGGCCGAATTGTGATCCCAATCCGACCCTGAGTACCGGTACTCTCTTTGAGACAAGAAAAAGTTCCGGGACTCAAAGGCAGAAAATGTAGAAGTGCCGGTACTTAGTACCGGTGAGTACCGGCCCATTTAATCCACTTGTAACGAGTGGACTGCACTGTGTTCTCACCCACCCAACTCGCAGCGGCTGCTGCCTGATGCTGGCTTTCTGTGCCATGACATAGTACAGAGCAGTATAAGAACAACTTCTTCTAGACGTTGAGTAACATTTCCCTTGGCAATGGTTTGTGAACTGAAAAGTAATTTCAGCATTTTCATTTGAGCAAAGTTTCACCAGGAGTCACTGTATTGTGGAGGGGAACTCAGCTGGTTCCTTCGCATTCACAACAAGTTGATCAGGCATCATGTCAAATACCACATAAGCATCTAAATTCACATAACGATGTGAACGGGTGAAGCCCTTTGGCTATTTTCTACAAGCCGCACACCACACAAGCGTCCTTGCTCACATTTGGAGGGAGCATTTGGGCAGTGTCTTTTGTCCATTACATTTTCATCATTTCAATTAATTTTATTTTGTGCCTCAACCTGTCATTCCTCTACTGACTTGGACCAGGTGTCACCAGAGGATCAAGAGTAAAAAGTGGAGCTGTTTAATCGGGTGTTTTAATCATGCTTTTACAATCTGACATTGTGTTGGTAATCTGTACTTTGTTTCATTCATTTGGAGTGATCTATACTGAGGTCTGACCAAGCCTGTGTCATGGATTCCTTACATCAGCTTGCCCAAACCCCTTCATTCTTGCAGCATCCTGGTAAACCACAAATCAAATGGAAGCAGTGGGGGGTGTGGCCAAGATGGCGACTGAGTAGGACATGCCTACTCGTTGCTCTAGTCCCTAGCCTGGGCACAAGCCTTATAGTGGCATATAGCTGACCCTCTAACAGCGTTCCAGACACCCCGCTGGTCCTATGCACACCCGCGACATCCGGAGTTCGTGGAGCAAAGCGGCGCTGACATCTACATGCCAAGAGCAGTGCTCCGGCCTACACGGCCGTCCCCGGGGCCTGTGGGATGAGTGGCACGTGGAGGTGCGCTAATGCCGGCCTCTGAGAGCGGGCCCAACGGCGGTGCTCTGGAAGGTCTGAGCGGCGGCAGGCTCTCCCTAGGTGGAGGAGGGCCCCTGCACTAGCTAGAGGGGGCACCGGGGAAGCAGAGCAGTGCCAAGCAGTGGCCCCCCTTTGATCAGTGGGGGTGCGACACGGCCCTGGACCCGGGGGCTGCTGACCCTGATCGGACTGCCAGTGGAGGCAGATGAGCCCCGGATCTCAGTGCGGGTGATCCCCTCCCAGGGCCCCCGCTTCCTTGCTGCAAAGTCTAGCCGACTGGCAGCAGTGGGCCCTTGAGTATTGCCCTACGGCCTTGGGGCGGCATAGCCTGAGACGTATGCCCAGCTCACTGATGGGTTTCCCCCCTCGCCTTGCCCCGTGGGTGCATTGTCTTTGGCCGCGCTGAGGGGATGCGGGCTTTGCACAGACGCGGTGCCCTTCTACCGGCAACGCTGGGAGAGAACTCGAGACCCCAGAGAGAGGCGGCAGTGAAATAACGGCACACATGCCTGGAGTGGCGCAGTTTTGTTTATGGCACAGAAGGCGCAACCCCTTACGTAGCTATGGCTGGAGGGCCTTGGGAGAGAGGGGGCCTGGAAGGAGTTGCCCTTGAGACCCCAGGTACATGCTCAGGGAGGGCAACATACAGAGCAACCTTCGGTGGTGATCTGCGGAAGGGACCCGCCGAGGGAGCCAAGTGCTAGGAGCTGCATGCTGGGGCATTACCTGGGCTGACTCCGGGCTGGGGGGACCAAGACGGACAGGGGCTGCTGACGCGCGGCGTGAATAGCTGCTTACTCGCTACCAGAAGATCTACAGCTCCCTACCATCCCACACACTGCTTCATATTTGCACACAAAGGAGACGTGGCCTCCTCAAGATGGCAGTTATTGTGCTTTTCCTTTTTTTAAATGTATCATGTTTTTATCAATTGAATGTAATGATTTACTCTTATTAAATGTCAATGAATGTTTAAATTTTTTTTTGTTCAATACAATCATAATAAATGTGAACATTTTAACCAATAGTTATTCTAGTACATCATCCTTTGACCTCTTACTCTTTTACTTTTTATCTTGTGTGTTAGAAAATGTTGTTGATAGTCAGTGGAATATTGTGACATCTTCCAGTATAAATTGTAAATTTGTTACCATGTGGGGTGCCTCATATTAAACCAGACCTCACATAGGTTATATGATAGTAGGATTGTTCCCACAGTCTGATCTGTCCTCGATAACCAGGAAAAGGGAAAACTTTCTTTTTTTCAACTCGCCTCAAGATGGCCACAAACAAATCCAGGAAGAATAGGTTGGTAAAGGATCTTCTCCTCAAGGCTGGTGCTGGGCGGTTAGAAGCGTCGAAGGCACAGGGGGCACCCTAAGCCGAACAGGACCAGAATCAACCAGAGGGGCCGGTCACCCACAGTGTCCATGAATCTCTCTTCACTTCCCTTACTGGGAATTCCACACTATGAAAAAGGAGCTGACCTCAGAACTCCGAGAGATACGCAGGGACATAGATTTGGTGGGGGCGCGAGTCGATGAGCTGGGGACACAAGCAAAGTCGTGTGACAAAGAAGTCGCGCATATTCAACAGGAGGTCCTATGCCTGCAGGACCAACAAATAGATCTCCAAGCCCACGCTAAAGACCTCGAGAACTATTCCCGCCGGAACAATATCCGAATCCGTGTGGTTCCTCAGGGATTGGAGGGGCAGGACATTGAAGCCTTCATTGAGGAACTGTTTCATCATGTCTTGGGGGCCCCCCAGGAGCAACAGATTAAGCTCGACCGGACACATCTTGTCAGACCCAAGAGACCGGCGACTGCTCCCCCTCCAAATATCTTAACATGCGTTCACAATTTTTAACTTAAAGAACGCATCCTCCAAAAGGCAAGGGCCAAACACCCTATAGACTTCCGTTCCTGTAGACCTCTTCTAATTCAAGATTTGGCGGCCTCTACTTTGCAGAAATGACGGGTTCCGGCCAGTCAAGGCGTTCTTGCACTCCAAGGACATCTCCTACTCCTGGGGCCATCCTTTCCGGATCATTTTCAAGTGAGAGGGCAAGCTTCGACAGGTCCGTTCCCTTCGAGAGGCCTCTTCGCTTCTTCACTTACCAGATAGCGATAGTTATACTCCGGAACGAGAGATCCCCACCAGACGCCACAACAGCCCAACAAAATGACAGAGGGTTGGGAACCCTCCTCAACGTCTTTGCCCAGACACGGAGACAATGCTAAAGAGCGTAAGGATGTGATGGACATTTTGATGGACGACGGAGGCCTCCTTCCATGCCCTATGGGAGCCCTTTCTCACTCAATTGACGTCTGAGTTCACAGAACTCACCTGCCCCAAATACCTTAGGGTTCTGCGAATTGCGGACCCACCCAAGCACCATGACCTAAACATCTCTGCCCCTTAGTGAATTTCCCTCACAGGGCTCATTCCTACACGACCTGGACACCTACCGTCCAGGGATGTCCCCTTGGTTCATGGGAGGAGGATGAGGGAGGTGGGAGGGAGGTTTCTCTTTGTTGTTGATGTACGATTAGCCAAACATAATAACTCTAATGCCGGATTGTATTCCGATGACCAAAGAGCATACTGGCTTTGTCTTGAAAATCAATAAAAGACATCTAACCATAAATGGAAGCAGTGGTTAGGGAGGTTTGAAAATCATATGGTAGCCATTGATGTGACAGATTATTCACTGGCACACTAAATGACTTACCTGCTGGCCAGATTTAATTATATAATTCTCTGATTGCTGCTCTGGGTTGTAAATGGGGGGACATGGCCACGGAATGCACACACATTTGACCATTGAAGGGATTTGGCCACTGAATGCACACACATTTGACCATCCAGTATTTGCATGTCATGGGGAGGGGTGGGCATCTCACCAAATGGTTCACTGATTCATTGCGTCAACATACAGAAGTGACGCTAATGCCACTGAGGTAGCACTGGGAAACAAGGAGACACCACCGCTTCATTGATAAGGAATGGGCTGACGTGCCGAGATGCACGACTTATATTCCTCAAAACGCTTGCTTCTGCCTCATCCAACATTTCATATTTCAAACAGCATATCTCACCCCAGCCAAAATAAATCGATTTTTCCACTGCACGGATGCAGCCTGCCCTAGGTGCCAGGCCACTAACAATGATCTCCTTTACATGCTGTTGGCTTGCCCATCATTGGGCACTTATTGGTGCTTGGTTGGCACTGCCTTAACCGCCTGCACTGGCCGCACCCTATCACACACCTGAGATGAGTATATTTTATACCTTTACCCTAGAGGCAAATGTTTGAAGGTCACCCCTTCCTTTCTAGACATGGGTATACTGGTATCTTAGCACCTGATCATGAAACAATGGAAATCACCTTACCCTTTTACCTTCATGGCCTGGAGGCAGTTGCTGCTGGTATGGGCTAGGGCGGAGAGTGTGGCATTGCACACTGAGGCTACCTTAGGTCTTCATAAAAATTCTATAGCAGTAAGCTGGGACACCATTCTGCATGGCTTTCAGGGGGTAATCACCCATTTCTATGGAGGCTTTACTCAGCACACCATTACTTCACAAGCGTTACACTGCATGCGATGTAACAACACATAGCCTTTACTAAGCAATTTGTTACATCGCATGCGTTGTCACCACGCATGCGTTTTAATGGATAAACAATGGCGCACAGGAACTGACGAGCACCAGCAGTGCACGCAGTGGAAATACTAAAACGCCGAAATCCGGGATGATGATACTGTGCAATGAGGTACGTCTCGGATGCTGGTGGGAAGCTCCCTTTTCAGAGCCAGGCATGGGTTTCTCTGACAGAAGGAGCACACATGACACATAGCAGAGCCAGTATGTGGGGGGTGCCAGAGGTGGAAACCCTTCTCCGACGCGTTAGCTCTGCCCTCTCATTTGAATACAGGTTGAAGGCAGCTCCTGGGACGCAACATCCGACTCCCGGGCTCTGGGCCTAAAATGAGATGATCTGCATGCTTGCGGACCCCTTCAGGGCGGCAGACAGGCCTCATTAGTCTTGAATGCTGACTACGCTGGGTGGGACATGCTGGAACATTAACAGACATAGGGAGCATCGGGTGAAGGTAAGGGCACTGTCTTAATCACCCCCCATACACCTTCCTGTTCTGCCAGCTACGACGCAACATCCGACTCCCGGGCTCAGGGATAGGGAGAGCAACCCCTCGTCGTCATGAAGTGAGGGGGCCATGGGTGCAACAGAGTCCCGCATAGGGTTCTTCACCTACGAGGAGGACGTTAAGAGAGATAAGCTGGGGGCGTTGTCCTAGGGGGAGGGACGTGAATAGGGTAGTTTTTTAGGTTTTAGGGTAGTTAAGTTGTGTTTGTGTAGTGTAGTGTAGAATAGTGTATTTGGGTTTAGGGTAGTGTCGGGGTCGTGAAGGGTAGTGTTTGGGAGTAGGGACAGGACTGGGGGTAGGGGCAGGGTTATGCTGGGTGTAGTGTTTTAGGTTTTAGGCAAGTGTAGTTGTGTTTGTGAAGTGTAGAGTAGTGTATGTATTTGGGTTTAGGGTAGTGTTGGGGTGTCGTGCAGGGTAGTCTTTGGGTGTAGGGACAGGACTGGGGGTCAGGGAGGGTTGTGCAGGGGGTAGTGTTTTAGGGTAGTGTTGTGGTGTTGTGTAGTGTAGGGTAGTGTTTTAGGGTTTAGGGTAGTGCTGGGGGGGTTGTGCAGGGTAGTGATTGAGTGTAGGGAGCGGGCTGGGGGAAGGAGGAGGGTTTTGCAGGGGGTAGTGATTTAGGGTTTAGGGTAGAGTTGTTGTGTTTGTGTACTGTAGTGTAGTGTTTGGGGGTTTGGGTAGTGTTTTAGAGTTCAATATGTGCAGGGTAGTGTATTTGTATTTAGTATTTAGTGTAGTGTTGTGGTAAATATCTGTTTTCATTACTAGGCAAGTTTTTAGTTTGCATACATTTACACTTGCAATGTAAAGGTATGCAAACTAAAAACGTGCGTAGTAATGGTAATTGCTCAGTAAAAACGTTGTAGTAAAAAGCTGCGAAGTAATGGTATGCACAATAACGGGTCATATTCCTTTCAGGGCGCACAACCAGGCGATACACGGGTCTCTATCTCTGCCTCCCTGATGGACCCAGATGCTGTAGGTTCTCAATCAACTCTTGCGCAGTTGGGGCCAGCGGGCAGGGAGGGGTCTTTGTCTCAACGACCATCTCCTCCTCCTGGCGTTCGGAAATGTGAGTGCGCTGGACATACTTGCTAGTACCACAAATAGGGGCCAGTCAGCTCTCCATATTGATCAAGCTATTCCGGTTTCATCTCATTTGTCTAACCCTTATTATTTCCCACTTCCCAAAAACGTATTGAGAGGCCACCCCCTTCATTAACTCCTTGTCTGTTTTCCTCACCACAGTAATAACACATGAGCATTCTGCTCCCACAGAAACTCCAAGTAAAATCAGTTATCTTACTAGTTTCCCTATCCCTCCAACATGGCCCCCATCGTCCTCCACCAATCCCATAAAAGGATTACACCCATGAACCATGACCTGTACACAAAGCCATAGCCATGAAGAACCACAACGGCCGGGAAGGAAGGGAAACTATACTGTGGTGAACGAAAACCTGGACTCAGAGTAATGAAGATTACCGGTAAGTAACTGAGGCATTACCTCCTCGTCCGTCTTCCTCGCCACAGTATTAACACATGAGCAGATATCAAAGCAACATCAGCTTCATGGATAAGGAACACAGCTCACACAGTGAAAGCCGAATTACAAAAGTTTTTTTTTGTTTCTGCACTACTCTAAGTGCTATTTCCTGAATTCAAGTGAGTGGGGGCTGCGGTCCTGGTCTAGTGGACTCTTATACCCCAGGAGGTCTTGGTTTGTGAGGCATTTGATAATGGCCTCTTCTAACGTGCACCTCGGGTCCAGCCCTAGCAGATTTCCTGAGTGAGCGGTATTTATTTATATACATTTTTTTAACTGGCTTACTGGTGCCTGCCAAGTCTTGCTCTAGTGGACTCAGCGGGTTTTGGCACATTTGACCAGCGGTTTCCCGGTCAGTTGAACTGTTTGTCGCCTTCTTTCAGTACCTCTCACAGAGGGAACTAAACCCAGAGGGAAAAACCAAGTCACTCTTGCAGTAAATGTTGTTTCTACTCACCACTGTGACTCGGCTGAGGTCCGGGTGCGGTTACTGTCTTGTGCAGCGGCTTGGGGGGGGGGCATGGCTATGTGCCGGCATGAATTTCATTGCTGCTTGCTGTGTCAGGCTCCATTTTGGTTCTCGGCAGTGACGTACATGCTTTGGACATGCCGGAGGCTATCCTGAGGCATTGTGGGGGTTGTTATGGGCAGAAAGACGGTATTTGGGTGTTCTCGCTTGCCATAATGTTTCTCATGCAATTTGTACTATGGATGGTATGAAGGAAGGTACTGCCCTGAATTCTACCCACGCTGAGGAGTGTGCCTTTGCTGGCTTTGATACAACAAATGATCCAGTCAGCTGTTGCTGTGGCTTTTCGTGAAAGGGAGGCTGTTCCTCCTTCTAAAAAAGCTAGAAGGGACCCCGGTCCCTCCCAGACCCTGATGGGGAGGAGGATGTGGAACTTAATGGTCAGTTTGTGCAGGGGTCAGTTCTTAAAGACGTCCTTGAGCATATTTGCTTCAACCTATTGTTTCCAGATTCTGATATTGATGTGGAGGATATGGATTTCTTTTCGCAATATCAGAAAAAGGAGTTGGAGTCGTTGCCTCTTCACTCCTCTATATTGAAGGTGTTGGAGTAGAGTGGAAAGATGTTGATAGGAATAGTTTTCCCTGGTTTCTGGCCAAGAGATACCCCTTGCAGGACTTTGCTGTTAAATATCCGGCCTCTGTGAAGGTGGATCCTTTGTGGATGCCATGTCTTCTCAGGGCGCTATTATTTCAGAGGACACTTCCCATGCAGACGCAGTAGATAAGAAGGTTGTTGCGGCTGTAAAGCATACGTTCCTATTCGAGCAGCTACTTATTCCTCATATGCCATCCAGTCATTGTCAAAGGACTTCTAGTTGTTGGCTGAGTTGTTGGACCAGGGCAATGACGTTTGTCCCCCTCATGCCCTGATGGAACAGCAGGTCAGGCTCCTTTTCTGACATTTTGCTTGATTCCTTGGGAGCGGTGGCCTCTACGGATTGGTCTTCTGTTGTTGCTCATCACCATCTTTGGTTGCATTCCTGGAAAACTGATGGGGCTCAAAAGGACTTGCTCATGATGATTCTTTTTTCTGGTGTTAAGCTCTTTGGTGCTCCCTTGGAGGGAATAGTCAAGAAGTCTTCTGAAGATCGTAAACTTTTTGCTCCGGAGGGAACGGTGCATTCCCGATTTTTTGGGGCACGTAGAACTTTTGGTCCAGCTCCTCAAGGGAGGGTTTATCAACCCTTTCATGGAAGGGGGCGTGGCTGGGTTGCTCCTTCATGTGACAAATACAGGGTTCCCTGCCGCTTCTTCCTCCTCTTCTGCCCCCTCAAAATCCTGACTGGGTTGCTCCGGGCGTGGGACAAGTGAGAGGTCTCCTGTCTCTCTTTGTGGACTTCTGAATGAGTACTGTTTTGGATCACTGGGTCCTTCAGGTGGGGTCAGAAGGTTTTTGCCTTGGGTTCGTCCAGACACCCCCAGACTGTTTTCGGGTCACTCCATGTCCTAGAAACGATTTGAAAAAGGAGGCACTCCTGGAGGGCGTCTATTGTCTGTGGCCAAGAGCGCTGTGGTTCAGGTGCCCAAGGAGCAGTGGGGGTTAGGGGTGTACCATATTCTCTTCCTGTTGGAGAAGCATACTGGAGACCTCAAACGAATATATGTAAATACTTTGCAAACCCAATGTTGTTTTTAGTTTGAAAGTATCATTACAATGCATTTTTTATAACGCTTACCTTTACTTCGCATTTGCTTTAAAATGCATATAAAATGTCTTTACAATGGATCCCAATTCTCTGCATACTTTTACAATGCATTATTTTTTAAATAACCCCCAAAACTACGCTAATTTCTACATCCATATGCACTACCCTACATAACACATCCTCCACAACGCTACCCTAATACATCAAACACTACCCTACGCTACACAACACTACCCTAAACCCTAAAACACTACCCCCTACACGACCCTCCCTCTTCCTCCTTTTCAGTCCCTACACTGAAACATTACCCTGCACGACCCCCGACACAACCATAAACCCTAAAAAACTACCCTACACTACACAAACACTACAACACTTCCCTAAACCCCACCCCAAAACCCCACCCCAAGCACGACCCAGCCCCTAACCCCCAGTCCACTCCCTACACTGAAACACTACGCTGCACGGCCCCCCAACACCACCCAAAACCCTAAAACACTACCCTACACTACACTAACAAAACAACACTACCCTAAACCCTAAAACAGTTCCCCCAGCACAACCCTACCCCAACACCCAGTCCGTCCCCTACACTGAAACACTACCCTGCACAACCCCCACCACTACACCAAACCCTAAAAAACTACACTACACTACACAAACACCACAACCCTAAACCCTAAAACACTACCCCAAGCACGACCCTGCCTCTACCCCTAATACGGTCCCTACACTGAAACACTACCCTGCAAGACCCCCGACACTACCCTACACTACACAAACACCACAACACTACCCTAATCCCTAAAACCCTACCCCTTGCACGACCCTCCCCCAAAGCCCACGCCTGTCCCTACACACAAATACTACCCTGCACGACCCACAACACTACTTTAAACCCCAAAACTCTACTCCTCAAACACAAACCCTTTAAAAATACACAGCCCCTCTTACCTCTCTCTCCTCGGTGCACGTTCCTTGTCCTCAGCTGCAAGCGTTGTCAATCAAAGGAGGTGAAGACAGCAGAAGTGCCCAAAAAGCCCCCAGCCAGCACAAAGGAGCCTGCAGATCCGCCACAGGCACCAGCGCCTCTCCCCTTCTTGCTCCAGACGCGCCGCTCAAGGCCCCATAGAGGCCACCTCCGCCCCACTGCTGTCATCGCTGCCTCCTCGGGTGCTCTGCCATCTGAGTTTTCGTTAGTGCCGGAGGGGTCGTCACTCCAATTCCGGGCGCAGCCATAGACACCTTACAACGCATGCGTTGTAACAGCGCATGCGAAGTAATAACATGCGTAGTAAAGGATACGCCTTGCTACAGCGCATGCATTGTTACACTTGCATTGTAATGGGATGCAAACTACAAGTTGCGTACTAATGGCTGTTTACCCCTCAGACCAGTGTTGGATCTGAAATGGTTGAATTGGTTCATTCCTTCGGTCAAGTTCAAGATGGTTTCCCGGCAGGTGATTCTGCCTCTGATCAATCAAGCAAATTTTCTAGCTTCCCTCAACCTACAGGATGCGTATCTCCATGCCCCTGTCCATCTGGAGTCCCAGAGGTTTCTCCGCTTCTGTGTGTTGGGCCTTCATTATCAGTTTTAAGGTATTGCTCTTTGGCCTGTGTTCCTCCCCTCGTTTCTTTACCAAGGTTCAGCCGATTGGGTTTTTACATGGGAGGGGTATTAAGGTATTTCCTTACCTGGATGATTTGTTGATTTCTGCTTCATGTCCAGGAGGTTTGCCAGGTGCTGGAGGGACATGGATTTCTGGTGAATCGGAGGAAGTCTTGCCTGGTTCTGTCTCAGGATCTGACATACATTGGAGCTCACTTCAGGATTCTGCTGGAGTTGGAGTTCCTGTCTCCTCTGGTAATGGACTCTGATGTCGGAGAAGCCGAGGTATATGGGCTGTAGTGCACGGACCATCCGCACCAACAAACTGTTGATGGTAATACTTGCAAGTGCTCTTACCTGTAAGGACCTTTTGCTACAGTTCTCTGCTCAATCCTAAGTGCTATGTACCAAATGCCTAGGTTTGGTGATGTCGTCCTAATGTATCTTATGCAAACTCTGATAGCAACCGTACAAGTTATATGCAACACAAAATTCAATAAATAGATTTAAAAAAACAAAAAAATGAATGTAATGACATAATAGTGACATTTTTATACTACACTAATGTAATTTCTAAGCAATGTAAATAACAAAAATTACTATTACCCAATTTAATGGTTCCAGATTTAGCAATCTTCGAAGGAGGGAATTTAGAATCTGCCTTGCCAGCAGGGCTCGAGTCGGGGTACCACGTGGGTTGGCGGCGTCCCCCCACTTATTTTACAGGGTGGACGCCGTCCCCACTGCCAAACAGCTGGACCTCACCTTTTTGGCCTCTCTGGACGAGATCGGAGCCACCTTTCGTGAGGTCACTTCCTGTAGTGACGTCACTTCCGGTGACAGCGTCCCCCCCACTTCTTTTTTTAGGACTTGTGCCCTGCTTGCTAGGATTAGAACTTGTCATTATCAGATGACAGCGGAAGTCGCTGAGCAATATTACTTGCATTTTTACTGTTGAATTTTTAACGTGGTTGGTGCTCAGCACCGGTGTTCCTTCTACGCTGGGCACCTGGGTGGCCGCACACTTAAGATTCATCTCCCATGTAGGGAACTGTCAGGAGTATGTATTGCAAAGGGTGCTCTTGCTGAACAGCTGGAGGGCTCATTATCCGCTAAATGGAGAAATGAAAACAAAACACAGCAGCAGCAGAAACATAAAGAGCAACTCAAAGGGTGGGGGATTTTTTTTTCTAGTTTCCTACAGAATATTAGAAAGCCCTGTGAGAATAATTTTACGTCTTCAAAATATGGTATTGAATTGTATAATTGTCAAGTCAAGTCAAGTCAGAGAATTTATATAGCGCACTACATACCCAGAGGGTCTCAAGGCGCTTAGGAGGGGAGGAGGATTACTTGTCAAATATCCACGTTTTAAGTTGTTTTCTGAATGCTAGGTGGTTCTGGGTAAGGCGAAGGTAAGTGGGGAGTGAGTTCCATGTTATAGCAGCCAGGTATGAGAAGGATCTGCCTCCCATGGTGGTCTTGTTGATGCGAGGAACAGTGGCGAGGGCTTGGCTGGAAGAACGTAGTTGGCGGGAGGGGGTGTAGAAGGACAGTCGTGAGTTGAGGCATTCTGGTCCGATGTCGTAGAGTGATTTGTGTGCGTGGGTTAGCAGTCGGAAAGTGATTCTCTTATTGACGGGTAGCCAGTGGAGGTCTTTCAGGTGACCAGAGATGTGTTCGTTGCGCGGGATGTCTAATATGATCCTGGCTGAGGCGTTTTGGATTCGTTGGAGTTTCTTCTGGAGTTTAGCGGTAGTACCTGCGTAGAGGGTGTTTCCGTAGTCCAGTCGGCTCGTGACCAGAGCATGGGTGACTGTTTTCCTGGTTTCGGTGGGGATCCAGCGAAATGTTTTTTTGAGCATGCGAAGAATGTTGAAGCAGGATGAGGAGACGGCGCTGACTTGTCTGTTCATTGAAAGTGAAGAATCCAGGATAACGCCTAGGTTCCGTGCGTGGTCTGTCGGGATGGGTGCTTTTCCAAGGGCTTCCGGCCACCAAGAATCGTCCCATGCAGAGGGGGATGTACCTAGGATGAGGACTTCTGTTTTATCTGAATTCAGTTTCAGACGGCTGTGTTTCATCCATTCAGCAACTTCTTTCATTCCTTCATGTAGGTTAGTTTTGGCGGTGCTGGGGTCCTTGGTGAGAGAAAGGATTAGTTGAGTGTCGTCCGCGTAAGAGATGATGTTGAGGTTGTGTTGGCGGACGATGGCCGCGAGGGGGCTCATGTATACGTTGAAGAGGGTGGGGCTGAGTGAAGATCCTTGTGGTACGCCGCAGATGGATTAAGTACCCATAAAAGTATTTCTAACGTGAATAATAAAACAATAGCAGTACATATATATTAAACAGATACAATATAATATGATGGATAATAAATTAAAAAGGAAGGGGAAGAATACATACTATCATCAATGTAGAATAACCTTAACAGAGCTACCTATACTTACCATACATTTGTTACAGATCTAGCAATAGCATATTTAAAAAAATCAAATATAAACAATAATTATAGAATCATTTTAAAATCTGCTACAATTGCTGCATTTTTGATAATTTACTAATTTCTTGTGTCTATCAACTTACAAAAAGATCCAAATAATTTATGAGTAGCATAGTAAAATTAAAAGGGAAATACCTGCTTTGGTGATACCACAAGCATTATAATTACCCATTTCCATTTTTTTAGCATGAAAGATTCTCAAATTATAGCCTTGAGAACCTTTCCAGAAATGAACATTTTAGCCACTATATGTGCACCATTCTGAGTAATATGCGTAACAACAAGAAACATTCTAAACATTTCAAGATAGCTAGTAACATGCGGCCTTGTCAATGGAAATTTTGAAAACATTGTAGTGCAAACATAACAGATGAATGCCTGATTTTGTTGATCAGATTTTTTTACTTCTGGGAATAAATAGTTTGATACAGATGATGACAAAACGAATATTGGCACTAAAATCTCACTGAAAACCTGTGTATACCAAAAGTGTGGCTTTTTCGAGTCAATGGCCATTGGTATCACATGCTTTAGATTGATCTGTTGTGACACCTATTTGCTCTTATACTGGTGTGGTGTGTTTACTTTTGCAAAGCACAGCAGGGCATTCAGTGTTTGTTTGCAGCAAACAGTTGATATGATCTTTTCAATAGCAACGAGTGTGGCAGAGGTACATAAACTTAGCTTTAGCTAAGCTCCACGGTGCAGTTTGTTTACTAAAGCAGTCACCTGTTTGTTTTGCACGTGCAAATGTATTTTATTAATGGCCTCCTTATGCACTGAAACTTTTGGGCTGAAAATAACAGGTTGTGAGATAACCGCTCCATTGCCAAGAGGTGCCATACTCGAGCAAATCGTTGGGCAGTGTAGAGAGGTACTGATTGCTTCCACATGCCAATGGTAAATGGCTGATAAGGGTCCAGTTTGCATGGGTCATCGCGACTAGGTTAGTAGGACTTATGCCCAGGATAATCGTGGGGTATAGGCCTGGCACAGGAAAGCCTATGATACCCTTAATGTGCCCCAGAATCTCTTTCCAATATGTAGCAATTACTCTGCAGGACCACCATATATGACAGAAGGTTCCCTCTTCCGCTCCACATTGCAGCATAGGGGGAAGACATCCAAAAAGATGGTAGACAAACGGGCAGGTGTATAGTACCATTGAAACATCAGTATGTATGCAGTCTCATGTAAAGAAAGGCTTCAGTAGATTTTAGGGATATTGCGCCATAATGTTTCCCACTGTTTAGGAGTAATTTACCCTGAGATAATGTCATGCCATGTGGATTGATACTTATGAATACGAGTCGGGAGCAAATTTTGTAGCACCTGGTAGGTATTAGATATCAGCCCTCGTGTACCATCAAAAGGGCGTACGAGCCTCTCGGAAAGGGTGTATGGGCGAACAACTGCTGGGTAAACCTCAGGGTACAGCACCCAATGCTGCTGCTGGTGATATTGAAGACGCATGGTGGCCGGGAGTTTAAATTCAGGCCTGCAATCTTACAGCCAGAGATGGTCTCAAAGCTGGGGAGCGATATCTCAGGTTGCGTCAGGGTAGGAAGGAGATCGTCTGCAAACAGGCTTATCTTGTGCTCTTGGCCACCAAAGGGTATGCCTTTGATCTTGTCAGTGTCACGGACCCGGATAGCCAAAAGCTCGACCGCCAGAGCAAACAATAAGGGCGAGAGCTGGCACCCCTGCTGTGTCCCTTGCCGCAGAGATATAGAGCTTGTGATCTGCCCGTTGACACGGATACGAGCTATCGGTGCTACATAGGAGGGCATAACTGGTGATAAACCTCATCTAAGGCCTATTTTGTTCAGTACTGCTTTAAGATATGATCAATCTACTCTGTTGAATGCCTTCTCTGCATTGAGTGAAAGAAGGCAAGCAGGAATACCAATTTACTGTGATTTTCCACCAGGTGTGCTAAGCGACAAATATTATCTGCCCCCTGCCTCTGACGAATGAAGCCCACATGGTCAAGGCTAATATGGCCTGGTAGATAGGGTTCCAGTCTGGTAGCTAGAATTTTAGTTAAGAGCTTGGCGTCTGTGTTGAGTAGGGCTATTGGGCGATCATAGGAGCATAGAGCCAGATCTTTACCCGTTTTGAGTTTGAGAGATATCTTGCCTCAGCCATTGTGAGCATAAGGCATGTGTCTTGGGAGAAGGAGTTAAACAGACATAGGAGATGCTCTTGAAATTGGGGCAAGAACAGCCGATAGAAGAGCACTGGCAGCCCATCCGGGCCTGGTGTTTTACCCAAGGGAACAGCCCAAACTGCAGTTCGCAACTCGTCAGCAGTGATCGGGCTACCTAAAACATGTTGTAGATGTGAGAGTTTCCAGGTACACTCAGCGAGGTAGGATTGAAGCTCCTCAGGCGAATAGTCTTCCGGGGAACATAGTTGTTGATAATAGTCCAGAAAGGTCTCTAGATTATCCCTCTCCTCGGTGGCTCACCCAGAGCTCCCCACCTGGATCTTAGCAATGTGTGTCTTGGCACACATTTGTCATAGCCTGTGGGCCAAGAGTCTCCCACCCTATCCATGCACTCATAATATCACTGCTGGAGGGCCAGGAGAGTACACTTAGTCTTGCTTGAGCAATGGGTGCGCAATTGGCCTCGAGCAGTAGCTAGCTGTCGCTTGGTCAGGGGAGATGAGGGCAGCTTTATGTGAGTGCTCCAATTGCTTGATATCTGCTGACCGTTTAGACTCCACCAGTCTTGCATCCTGCGCAATAGCAATGGAGTTTATTGTTCCCCTAGTAGTGGCTTTGAACCCATCTCAAAGCATGTGAAGGGAGATCATAGGGAGCGCGTTAAGCTGAAAATAGTCGATAATTCCTTTACATATCTCCTCTTCATCTGTAGGGTCATGCAGGAGGTGCGGGGGCAAGTGCCAGCTCGGTGTGCTCCTGCGGTGTTTAGCTTTATCATCCCAAGTAAGCTCTATATGTACATGATCAGGGAAAGAGATGTCTGAGAGTTCCACAGTACTTAGGCAACGGAGGAGGGAAGGGGTGACAAAGGTGTAATCAATGAGGGAGTAGGGCGGTGTGTATCACTTACAACGCAACTTTTACGTCGTAATGCTGTTACAACGCAGCTATTACAACGCAGGATCCATTACATCGGATGCCATTACAACGCATGGCATTACATAGCAGATGGTATTACAACGCATACCATTACATCGTAAGTATTGGTAAGTATATAATTTTTTAAAATTTTATTTAATATTATATAATTGATTTATTTATTATTAATTATAAATAAAAATAAATAAAAATATTTATTTATGTTTTTAAATATTATAAATTAAATATATTAATTTAAGTAATTTTTTTAATAAGTATGAGTATAGGAGTATATGTTTTGGGGTACTGAGGTATATGTTTTGGGGTGTTTGGGTATTTTTAGGTTTTAGGGCAGGGTTTGCGTTTTGGGGTACAGGGGTGTTTTTAGGTTTTAGGGCAGGGTTTGCGTTTTGGGGTACAGGGGTGTTTTTAGGTTTTAGGGCAGGGTTTGGGTTTTGGGGTACAGGGGTGTTTTTAGGTTTTAGGGCAGGGTTTGGGTTTTGGGGTACAGGGGTGTTTTTAGGTTTTAGGGCAGGGTTTGGGTTTTGGGGTACAGGGGTGTTTTTAGGTTTTAGGGCAGGGTTTGGGTTTTGGGGTAGAGGGGTGTTTTTAGGTTTTAGGACAGGGTTTGGGTTTTGGGGTACAGGGGTGTTTTTAGGTTTTAGGGCAGGGTTTGGGTTTTGGGGTACAGGGGTGTTGTAAGGTTTTAGGGCAGGGTTTGGGTTTTGGGGTGCAGGGGTGTTTTTAGGTTTCAGGGCAGGGTTTGGGTTTTGGGGTACAGGGGTGTTTTTAGGTTTCAGGGCAGGGTTTGGGTTTTGGGGTACAGGGGTGTTTTTAGGTTTCAGGGCAAGGTTTGGGTTTTGGGGTACAGGGGTGTTTTTAGGTTTCAGGGCAGGGTTTGGGTTTTGGGGTACAGGGGTGTTTTTAGGTTTTAGGGCAGGGTTTGGGTTTTGGGGTACAGGGGTGTTTTAAGGTTTTAGGGCAGGGTTTGGGTTTTGGGGTACAGGGGTGTTTTTAGGTTTTAGGGCAGGGTTTGGGTTTTGGGGTTCAGGGGTGTTTTTAGGTTTTAGGGCAGGGTTTGGGTTTTGGGGTACAGGGGTTTGTGTTTTGGGTTAATTAAATTATATTTACTATTTTTAAATTAATTAAAATATATTTAATCAATTAAATAAATTTTATTTCATTAATTACATTTTTAAATTAAATTAATTAAATTAAATAAATTATTTCAATTAATTTAATTTAATATCAATTATAAAAATATGTACATTAAGTTAATTTTATTATTTTAATTAAATTAAATTATTCCCATTTTTTTATTGAAATTACATTTATTAAATAGATATTATTTTATTAAATTAAATTAATGGCTATTTTAAAATGTATTTTATTTAAATTTATTAAATTAAATTAATTAAATTAACTTAATAACATTTTTAAAAAAAGGTATACTTACCTATACTTACGATGTAATGCCATGCGTTGTAATACCATCTGCTATGTAATGCCATGCGTTGTAATGGCATCCGTTGTAATGGATCCTGCGTTGTAAAAATTCCGTTGTAACGGAATGCGATGTAAAAATCCGCGTTGTACTGACACCAATCCGAGTAGGAAGTATGAACATATGAGTAGAAAGAGTAATCTCGTGAGTCAGGGTGCTTATAGCGCCATGCATCTACCAGTCCCCGGTCCTCTATGTCCCTCTTTAAATGTGCGGACATGGCCCCAGTGTTGTAAAAGGTTGTCCCGCTTCGATCTAGTTAAGGGTCCCACCAGGTTGAAATCTGCAGACTATGGTAGCACCTTCCACCCCATTGAGTTGGTCTCACTGGATTTGCCTAATGTATGTGTCCTGGGAAGTATTCGGGGCATAGAGATTGAGCAGCGTCAATTTGTGTTGTCCTCCGGGTAGATGTAGGGACAGGTAACACCCCTCTTTGTCGCTGACCTACTTTACTACTGAGGTAGAAAAGCATGCTTAGCAAAGAATGCCCATTCCCAGAGTCCTAGCAGTCGTGTATGCCCAGTGTCGCTTGGGATATTTAGAGTGGGCCATGCGATGGCGATCAGCCCCTATTAAGTGAGTTTCTTGGAGCAAAGGGCATCTGGGTCATGCTGCAGTACATAGCACCAGATTTGCCTTCGTTTGGGGAATCTAATGCACCACACATTCAGGGAAATCAGTTTGAGGTCACCCAGGGTAGGCAGAGGGTCAGGACATGTGCATGAGAAGTTGTGTGGGAAGGAAGAAAATTAAGCTTGAGCGCGCAACACATCTGGAGGGAGGGGGCCTAACCTTGCTCGGTTTCTTCCCATCTAGGGCGACAGCAAGCCTACACGTGGGGGCTCGTCAATGGGATCCTGCTGGGGTTCGAAAGTTAACTGCAGGCAATGCCCGGTCCTCACCTCCCACAGGCCACAAGAGGGGGCGCACCATCGCATCTGGCCCGCAGCATACAAGATATGACCTGCAATAGAAAACATAACATAACAGAGAACAACAGCAGACCAACAGGGTTCAACCATTACTTCTTCATCTTGCGGAGGCTGGCACCGAGGTGCTCCAAACCCGCTGGAGGAGCCACCCTCCAGAAGATAAAGTCATTGGGGAGCGGCCATCATGAAATCCATGGAGGTGCCAGAGGTCAATCATCCTGACTCCCCCCCCCCCATCGCCGAGGCCCATCAGCACTGGCAGCAGGACAGTTGAAAAGAGATACAGCTGCAGTTCAGTCTTGTGGAGACATGGTTGTGCCAAATAATATGTGGGGTCACAGCGAATCAGCAGTGGAGAAGGCAGGAAAGGCACCACCGCTGAGAGTACTGAGATGCTGGATAATGTCTCACTTTCTTTCTTGTGAGGATGACTCTACTTGTCGTTTATCAGGCCGTCGCAGTGGGATCAATCAATCAATCAATCAATCATAGGCATTTGTAGAGCGCACTACTTACCCGGAGGGTCTCAAGGCGCTAAGGGGGGGCGGGGGGGTGCTGCTACTGCTCGAACAGCCAGGTCTTGAGCTTCTTCCTGAAGGCGAGGTGGTCTTGGGTCAGGCGCAGGTCGGTCGGGAGGGAGTTCCAGGTCTTGGCGGCCAGGTAGGAGAAGGACCTTCCTCCTGTCGTCGCTCTTCGGATGCGGGGGACGGCGGCGAGGGCGTGATTGGCTGAACGGAGGTGTCGTTTGGGAGCGTAGAAGTTGATGCAGTTGTTGAGGTAGCTCGGGCCTTGGTCGTGAAGGGCTTTGTGAGCGTGGGTGAGGAGACGGAAGGTGATTCTCTTGTTGACCGGGAGCCAGTGCAGGTCTCTCAGGTGTTCGGAGATGTGGCTGTGTCGTGGGACGTCGAGGATGAGTCTGGCTGAGGCGTTCTGGATCTGCTGGAGTCTCTTCTGGAGCTTGGCGGTGGTTCCGGCGTAGAGGGCGTTGCCGTAGTCCAGTCGGCTGGTGACGAGGGCCTGGGTGACCGTCTTCCTGGTCTCGGTGGGGATCCACCGGAAGATCTTCCGTAGCATGCGCAGGATGTTGAAGCACGACGAGGAGATGGCGTTGACTTGCCTGGTCATGGAGAGGGAGGAGTCCAGGATGAAGCCCAGGTTGCGTGCGTGGTCTGTTGGTTTGGGTGCGGTGCCCAGGGCGGGGGGCCACCAGGAGTCGTCCCAGGCGGAGGGCGAGGATCCCAGGATGAGGACTTCCGTCTTGTCCGAGTTCAGCTTAAGGCGGCTGGTCGACATCCACTCGGCTACCTCTTTCATACCTTCGTGAAGGTTGGCTCTGGCGGCGGCGGGGTCGTTGGTCAGGAAGAGGATCAGCTGGGTGTCGTCGGCGTAGGAGATGATGTTAAGGTTGTGTTGGCGTGCGATGGCAGCGAGGGGGCTCATGTAGACGTTGAAGAGGGTTGGGCTCAGCGAGGAACCTTGGGGTACGCCGCAGATGAGTTCGGTGGACTCTGATTTGTACGGTGGTAGGCGGACTCTCTGTGTCCTTCCGTCGAGGAAGGAGACGATCCATTCTAGTGCCTTCTCCTGGATTCCGACGTTGCTGAGGCGCTGCACTAGGGTGCGGTGGCAGACGGTGTCGAAGGCCGCGGAGAGGTCAAGGAGGATGAGGGCCGCTGTTTCTCCGTTGTCCATCAGGGCTCGAATGTCATCGGTGGCAGCGATGAGGGCGGTCTCTGTGCTGTGGTTGGCCCGGAAGCCCGACTGCGAGGGGTCTAGGGATCCATTTGTCTTGAGGAAGGCGGCCAGCTGCTTGTTGACGGTCTTCTCGATGACTTTGGCTGGAAAGGGGAGCAGCGAGATGGGACGGTAATTCTTGAGTTCGGTGGGGTCCGCTGTTGGTTTCTTGAGTAGCGCGCTGAGTTCGGCATGCTTCCAGCTCTCTGGGAAAGTGGCGGTGGTGAAGGAGGTGTTGATGATGTCCCGTAGGTGGGGTGCGATGACATCGTCGGCTTTGTTGAAGATGTGGTGAGGGCAGGGGTCGGTCGGCGATCCAGAGTGGATGGAGTTCATCATGCGGACGGTGTCTTCGGTGCTGATGTGGGTCCAGGCACGGAGGGTGGTGGTGGGGGGCGTTGGTTCGGTCGTGTCGGTCGTGGCGTTCGTCGGTTGGGTGCTGAAGCTGTCGTGTATGTCTGCGATCTTGTTGTGGAAGTAGGAGGCGAGGGAGTTGCAGAGTTCTTGCGATGGGGTGATGTCGTTGTTTCCGGCGTTGGGGTTGGAGAGCTCTTTCACGATGTTGAAGAGTTCCTTGCTGTTGTGTGTGTTGTTGTCCAGCCGGTCCTTGAAGGCAGTTTTCTTGGTGGCGCGGAGCAGCTGGTGGTGTTTTCGGGTGGCACGCTTGAGGATGGCCATGTTGTCCGGTGTTCGTTCTCTTCTCCAGGCTTTCTCGAGGGCTCGGCAGTTCTTCTTGGAGCTCTTGAGTTCGTCGGTGAACCATGGGGCCTTCTTGCTGCCGGGTCGGCTGGGCGGGGTCCTCAGTGGGGCGAGTTCGTCCGCGCAGTTGCTGATCCACTTCGAGAGGTTGTCGGCGGCCTGGCTGGGGTTCGATGAGCTGGCGGGAGGGTGCTGGCTCAGGGAAGCGGCGAGCTCATCGGCAGTGATCTTGTTCCAGCTTCTTCGGGCAACCTGTTGCTGGTGGTGGTGTGTCGTCGTTCTTCTGAAGGTGAAGTGGACGCAGCTGTGGTCCGTCCAGTGGAGTCCTGTGGCGTGGGTGAAGGCGATGTCTTTGCTGGATGAGAAGACGGCGTCGAGTGTGTGGCCGGCGAGGTGGGTGGGGGTGGACACCAGCTGCTTGAGTCCGAGGTTGGCGAGGTTGTCGAGCAGGATGCTGGTGTTGCGGTCGTTGTTGTTCTCCAGGTGGAAGTTGATGTCTCCCAGGAGGATGTAGTCAGCGGAGGGGAGGGCATGCGGGCTGATGAAGTCGGCGATGTCCTCGCTGAAGTGTGTGCGTGGTCCCGGGGGACGGTAGATCAGGGTGCCTCTGAGGGTGGTCTTCGGGTCGGTGTGGATCTGGAAGTGTAGATGTTCGGCGGTGGTCAGGATGCCGTCGGTTTTGGTCGTGATGCGGATGGTGTCCTTGTGGATGATGGCGATGCCTCCTCCCGTTTGGTTGGTCGTGCGGTCCCTCCGGGTGATCTTGTAGCCCTCTGGGATGGCGATGGCGATGTCGGGAGCGGAGGAGGCGTTCATCCAGGTTTCGGTGAGGAAGGCAACGTCAGGAGCTGTGGTGTCGATGAGGTTCCAGAGTTCGATGGCGTGTCTGTGGACGGAGCGGGTGTTGAGCAGGATGCACTTGAGGTGGTTGCTGCTGGTGCTCGTCTTGGCGGGTGCTGGTGTGTGGCAGGTCCGGATGCAGGAGAACTTGCAGGCGTTGCAGCCGAAGGGTCCGTGGGTGCGTCTCGGGGTGGCTCTGTAGCATCCCGGGAATCGGCCGTCGTTGAGTGCGTTGAGGGTTGCAGCGTCGTACGTCCGGCGGGTGGGCTGGGATGTGCGGGGGCCAGGGGTCCTGGCGCTGGGCGCGGACGAGGCACGGACGGGCGCAGACGGGCTTACCTTTGGCGCGCAATCGGCGCGCCCGCTGCGCGTGACCGCTGCGCGTTGGCCACTCTGCCATAAGAGGAGAGAGGAGGGGGCGGAGCGAGGGAGGGGCAGCTGGGAGGCGGGAGCGGGCCGGCGAATGGGAAGGCTCCAGGTGGAGGGGGTAGGGCCGCATGGGAACAGCGGCGGGGAGCGGGGAGGTGACGGGGGCACAGCGGAAAGAGAAAAACGGCGGGAAAACAGCGGGAAAACGGCGGACTGGGCAAGGGACAGTCAGGAGGAGAAAAACGGCGGGAAAACAGCGGGAAAACGGCGGACTGGGCAAGGGACAGTCAGGAAGAGCAAACACAGGAAGTCAGGGGCACAGCTGCGAGCAGCGGCGGGAACGGGTCAGCAGGGGCACACCCACGGGGAGTGTGCGCGGTGCGAGCAGGAGTGACCGGCCCAGGGGCACAGAGGATCGTGGACCATTTAGGCTTGAGGCCTCACCTTGAGGGGCTCAGAGGCAGGGGGAGGCACCCTCTTTCTGAGAATCGTCTGGGAGCCCCAGCAGAGTTGTAGCTTCCACCAGAGCTTTTCAGTGATGAGTTTGAAGTCACGGCGCTTCCTGAGATAGCCGAAAGATGTCCTCATAGAAGAACACAATGGAGATGGAAATCTGCAGTTGTACTGTACTACCAACATATTTCCTGATAGAAGACTAAGGACTGCAGCTGTAGTAAAGGGAAGACTGGTATGCTCACATATAATAAGGATGTAGGGAGAGATAATTGGAGCAGGGCGAAACAGTCTCTTTTTGAAAGATTAATGCAGATGGAGGACAGGAGAGACATTGAATTCAGAGGATGGCAGCCCTTTCTGAGTTTCAAAGCTCTTCCTGAGTGAACATGGTTCATTCAGTTCAACTTTTTCTCTGCACTCTTCTATTTGCATTCTCTTATTAATGACTTTACACATTAATAGCAGTACCAGACCAAAATGAATGTAAATCAAGACTTCTTGTCCTATTCTGTGTAAATGTGAAACCCCACGTGCCCCTTACAAAACAGACATATGAGTGCTCACTTACAAAGTTTACATCTTAAGAAAAAGGCAAACAATCACTGCCCTGCATCTAGATCAAAGTTATCCACGGCTTTAAACAAGTATTGGAAAGCTGAGGTGTCACTATGCAGCCTACAAATGTCCTCACAGGATAATACAATGGAGATTAAAAGCTTGTTGCACTGTTCTACAAACAGCTGTCCTCATTGGAATATAAAAGGGTACTTAAAAGCTTAAGTTGCCCTATAATACTACAAAGGTCCTCATAGAAGAGTGAGACAGAAAGCTGCCATTGCACTATACTATCAACAGAGGTCTTCACAGAAGAGTTCAGTGGAGATAGAAAGCTGCAGTTCCCCACACTACCAACAGAGGTCCTTAGAGAAGAATATAATGACATGGAAAACTTGTTGCACTGAGCTATCAATAGAGATTCTCACAGAACAGTATATAGGAGCTGGAGATGAAAAACTCCAGTTGCGTATACTACAAATAGAGAGTGCAATGGCGATGGAAAGCTATAGTTGCACTATACTACCAACAAAGGCCCTCACCATAGACTTCAACGGAGATGGAAAGACGCGGTTGTGCTATGCTACCAATCAATAATGAGCCTCATAAAAGAGTGCAATAGTGTCATAGCCCATCCTGGGTGTATACTTGCATGTTAGAAGAGCAGGTTATGTAAACTGCACACAACATTGACATGTTGAGAACATACATGCACCTCTACTTTGCTCCTAGGTCCAAGCTAACCTCAAAGAAGTGCAATAAACAAATATATTACCTTCTGAAAGATCAAATTTGCCTTGGACTGACTTCCAGAATTAAGCGTTTGCTTCCTTTTTAGCAATTAAGATGTGCACCCTAATGGCAGCTGCACAACTATTCTGGGAGGACTCTGAAATCCTGGAGTTCACACAATGAATACATGTACCTGCAACACCAGTGTATCTGAAAGAAATGCAAAGGCTGCACATTTGCTGCAATTCCTCAAGTCGTTAATATATGTCTCATATCAGACACAATTGCTTGAAATGTCAATCACAAAGCTGACTTGAACCTAGAAATTTGCATATACTCTTTGCTTCTCTTATGCCTTGTTCTGGTTTTTCTAAAGTACACCTAAATATACCAAAGCTGGTTGATAGTGATGAGTCAACATTGCAACTTACAATAAATGTCTTGAGAGCTATGTAAATAGTTGATGACACCCTTGTTATGTACAAATCTAGGACCCTAGTGTAATTTTCCCGATTCCTGCCCATATATAGGTATAAATCACACAATCTTTATCCACTTGGCTGCTAAGGCATTATTAGGCTGCTCATGTAATTTCCATTGAAATCAATGGAAAGTCCATGACGAGTTACCCTTGTCATTAGCGGCGAAGAGGTTAAATAGCGATAGAAATCATACCCATATTTAGACTAAGCCTATGCAGCCCAAATACGGCATGGCTACTTCCACTAAGTTCCGAGAATCCACAACGATTTCTTAGAAAAACCCACCTTCAGCAGCTAGTGACTTCCCCTTGCCTGAATACTAATTTATCTAGGAAATCATGGAGTTTTCAAAGAACTGAGTCTTTGATGACGTTATTATGTCCAATCATACGTCAAACTCGGCACCTTCAAGGTATAAATATGCTTACATTTGCCCAGTCAAACACACAGTGGTTTGGAGCAGTTCGACTATCTACTTGCCCGACGCGCCCTGCAGCAGCAAGTACAGAAGGAAGCCGACCCTCCAGCTGACGCACTGAGAGACGCTGTCTTTTCTCTTGCCAAGAAATCCAGCTCCAGTATTTCCAGGCTACCCTTGCGGGTTGCTGGGAAATCGAGTCCAGAGAGAGAGATACAAGACCTCCTTCATCCTAAACCAAGGTACGGAGCTGATTAGACCCTTAGAGAATTCTTGGAATAGATTCTTGGCAAAATAATACTAGACTTAAGCTACACCTCACTTACTTCTTCCCTTGTACTAGACTTAGGTTAGGTGCACCGGGGTAGGCGTATTTTAGAAGCACCAGTTGAGTACTTTTTAGCCATTATTTATCACTGTATGTATTTTAAGCATTTTAGGTATTTTATGGCTTAGAAACCATATCATGCTCTTACAGTACTATTTTATAATACTCTTCATATTATATGCCTTGTACTTTATAACCAGTACTACGATTGTAGAAGTACATTTCTAATGCCTGAGAAAGAAGACTGTTTAATAAATACTTTTTATTGAAAACACCCGTCTCTCTATTTTCTCAGCACCTCTGGTGAAACGAAGCATGCACGATTAACTGAGTAAAACAGCTATCTATTGTTTCCGCGACTCTGGAGATTGA
Organism: Lissotriton vulgaris; assembly: GCF_964263255.1. Classification (NCBI taxonomy): domain Eukaryota; kingdom Metazoa; phylum Chordata; class Amphibia; order Caudata; family Salamandridae; genus Lissotriton; species Lissotriton vulgaris. The sequence continues at coordinate 731,831,453 of NC_141691.1, read as the reverse complement.
TTTCTTATTCTTGGGAAACAAAGTTGTCATGTTTATGCGGTTGTCAGAAACTAATCTCTTCTTGTGAATTCGAGAAAGTTCTAGTGACCTCTGAGCTAGCTGGCACTCATAATTAAGTCTAATATATTTGATAGAGACCTAGTCGGCCTCAGTCCTACGTCTAAACTATAGTATATGTTATTCCAATGCGCAGAGCCTATTGGGAATATAGGAACTACACTACACCCTTTTATGCTTAGGAACCAGCAGTCACTGGGAAGTACAAGTGCTGTACAATGGCTTGTCATCTCACTCGCCACACTACATTGACTACTTCTAGCTACTCTACTAAACAGTGTGTTCTCTGAAACAATGTCATTTCAGCTTCCTAAGTGTTGTTATCAGTGCTATAATTTAACATGCTGCAAATCATTCAATATGCAAGGGTATTAGGGATGCATGGAGAAAGGGCAAGTTGTAGTTAATGTGCTGTGGAGATATATATATATATACACTTCACCTTTGTGTTTTTCTGTGTATTTCTAGTTTTTTATTAATGTAAAGTAATATTTAAATACCATACTAAAAGCCAACCCCCAGCCGCATACTGCCGAATGGTTGGCCGCTGCGGCCAACAAGTAGGCACCCCCGTGCAGGCAGCAAAACGGCACGCATCCTTTGGCTGCGTGTGGGGTGGGTTGGCTGCAGGGTCTGGCCTGTGGGTATGCCATGCATCCAACCCCAAGCGGCGCACTGTCTTCAGATGTGAGCAGCCTAGAGTTGGCCACATGGCTTGGCCTGCAGCAAGGCCCTATGTTCAACCTCCTCGGCAGCCAACTCCATGCTGTGCACCACCTCTAGCATGGGGTTGGCCATAGGGCAAGTTACTTTTGATCAGGAGTTCTAGTTTTTTTTGTTTTTTAAACTTTTTTTCAGATACGAAACAAATATATGTTGTAACAAGCACCTTGCTCATAGTATTGTATACAATCATTATGCAAGCTTTACATGTCGCTCCTGACAGTTCAATAACAGTTGCAGTTATGACAGTAAGAATAATGCAGTCTCGAGTTTACCACTTATCCAAATCAGGAGGACTCACCCTCAGCCCGCCCACACAACACATCCCTTATGCACATCTCCTCACATCTGACATGACATTTAGCATAGAAACGCAGAAATACAACATTCTGAATATTAGTTCTGTCAAGTCCCACAATTAAAGTCTGGTCCGATCATCCCACTCCCACTGGCAAAATACCGTTTTCTACCTGAGAACTGGAGGCCTGCTTAGCAGCTGCTATATATTCCCAAAATGGGCCCCATATGTCTCTGGGGCGGGATGTTGATTGCATAAGACTGGCATCGGTCTCCGCATTGACATTGCAATAAGCTAAAATGCGCAATCAGTCCTGCACTTTGGGAGCAGTCTTCCTACCCCAATGCATGACAACCTCTTTTTTGGCCAAGAGTAGGCCCAGTGAGGCAAATCTTCTGACCTTTTTCGGGAACTGCACCGTGTATCCTAACAGCGCAATCTCCAGGATGGGATTGAAGGGCAAGCCGACCATTTTCCCCAGGGTCGTGTGTACGTCCGCCCAGTAAGACTGTAATCGGGGGCAAGACCAAGCCAAGTGTATGAAATCGGCATGAGGTGCGTTGCATTTTAAACATGTATGGGTCCTAGCGGCGTCTATCCTGTGCACCTTGGCAGGTGTAAAATAGGCGCGTCGAAGGAATTTACAATGGAGCAGCTTGTGCGGGCTATTGAGGGATATTTCTTTGGTGGACGTGCAGCATTTTGACCATTGTTCGTCCGTTATCTGCTCGCCAATATCAAGAGGAGTTGGGGAAAAAGCGCACAAAGAAGAGAGGGTGTACATAGATGTGAATGTTAGCTTAAGTAATGCGGGGATGTTTAAAATGGAGACAAAGAGAGTGTAATGTTGGGGAAGCACTGGTTGATTCTTACACATGAAAATGGCTTTTTAGTTTAATATACATGTACATCACTATTACTAGAACTGCTTTTGTATTGGTTTATGAGTTAAAATACACACAAAGTAGATATAACTATGTGGAGATTGGGACAATTTAGTCCAGGACTGTTAAAATATAACAAGTAGGTAGCATACCAACAATAATGGACTTTAATAATCAGCAACTAGATAATGGTGAATGTTTTATTGTCATTTACAGTTACCCCTGAAGAAAGGCTCTGGTAGCCTGAAATGCATTGGGTTTTTAATAAACACTGCCTAGGACGAATCATGCATTATTACGTGTTTTTGTTAAAGGTCTGGATGGGCACAACGTAACATTAGAAGCTTTGAAAATGGCATAATACTCCTACGTGTGGATTGAACTAGAACTAAGTTGCAAACGCATGCTTAAAATGGGGTACATGGAATACATCGAGTTAAGTGGTTGGAGAAATTAGCAGGCGCTAAATTCGCGCATTCAGCAGTGCACCTGGAATTGGGGCGCCAAACCGCCCCATAATATGTATAGATTTAAATCTGCCAACCACCACGTTTGTGCTAAACCTCTCTGCAGGTATATGGTATCTGGAAAAGGAAGTCCTATATTTCACCTAAACCCTTAGATCTATTATATAAAAGAACCTTCCTCGTCCCATTGTAGGGACTTGCCTTTAATTATATTTCCTTCAAACAATTTTTTTAAATGCTGAAGTTTGTTGAGTCTTACGAAGTCCCTTGCATGAGATGTAACCGTTGAGAGGCCCAGCTCACCTGAGAATATTCGCAGGTCAACACAGATCTTTCAGGGAGGCCATGTAAATGTGTATGGGTCAATTCAGAGGAGTGTCGAAGCCTAACCTTACCCATGAATATTCCAGTTGACCATATGCACACGAGATAAAGACGTTACAAGATCAGTTTATACCCTGCAGCGTCGATATCTTCATTTTTTGTACAGGATTTTACCCACTTGCCCCATCAGCTTTGAATATGGATCCCTGAATCTTTCAGTCCAGTTCCTCCTGAAAGTGCCAATAAAGACAAGCTTAATCTCTTAATTTTTTAAAACCTATGCAGATGTTCATACTCTTGAACGACCTTGATTATGTTCTGTGCAGACAGCCTTCTGTTTGACAAAAAACATGAAAAGTGTCTATTAAATTGTTGAAAAGGTTCAGTTAAGGATGATGACAAGCTTTATGCATGCTCTCCCATCATGCACTGTTACACTGCTGTAAGAACTTCATCTTTTCACTCAGAATATCCGGTGTCATTCTATGGAAAATGATGCATCAACCACATCATTGCTACTCATTAATCTTAGTATGCCATAATCTCAGAAAGCAGTGAAATGTGACTAGTTTAAAAATAGCTTGGAAGGAGCTTAGTGTGCTGTGATGACCTCCATATCTCAAAGAAGGTTGAAATAATGCTGATGACATTTTGGTTTATAGATCTAAAATTAGTTCATTGGAATCCTGCATATTATTACTCTTTCCCTGTACTGTTACAGTCTCTAGAGTGCTGTGTTTTATTAGGTTTTAAGAATGTCAGTCAGTACAAGCTGCTGAATGCTTCAAGGACTATCCCTGTGTTCTCAATGTGAAGGATCCACCCTAGCTTGAGAAAGGGGTTTTCTGGAGCACCCAGCTCCTTATTTTGCTGCCAGGGTTACTGAGTACTGAGATGCCCTTCTTTTCTCAATGGGACACAAATCACATGGTGTTCAATTTAGGTCCCACCGGGGCGATCCATTTTTATTTTCAACCTGCTTGGGCTACAGGAACCAACTCTAGGTGCCACAGTTTGCCACTACCACAAAAGCAGACCCCTGCTATCTCAAACTAGGAGTTGGGGAAAGGGGATAAGACAGCTGACTAATCACTTTGGCAGCTCTCCCCTTCACCCAGCCTAGGCTCAATTGATGACGTGTACGCGAGTATCATGATGGGTGTAATGTGCTCATAAAGAAAGGTACGTAAATGCCCAAAACAACCATTTAAACAATATGTACACAATAATTCAGCATCAAATGACATTGTGTCTGTTCTGAATCTCAATGTGGCTCATATTGTTTAAATGGTTGTTTTGGGCATTTACGTATCTTTCTGTATGAGCACATGACACCCATCATGTCACTCGCGTACACGTTTGTCCACACCATTGTACCATGTCACGACACTCTATTTACTATGTTTTTCCCATGCATTATTCATGATGATCATAACATGAGAGCGGCACATACACAAAAGTCACCAATCACCATGCTCCTTGAGGTGTCACACAAACTCCATTTTCACTTAGGGTGACCCGTTTCCCCGTGCTCCCATTTGATATGTCAACAATTAGGTTTTCCGAATGTTTCCCAATTACCCCCTCACCCCATGTTTTGTATCCTCCCCAGCCCTGAAGAGTCACAGGACCACTCCTAGTGACAAAACACGTGTCCGCTGTTTTTTTGTTTCAATTCAGTCGTTGCTTCATTAATTAACTTTTCAACTTTACACTGGGGTCGACCATTGCAATTGTAATCCGAACGAGACTTTCATACCGTTGTTATACCCCTACTACGTGTGGCCGGGACTGTGCTCAACATGCTCTTTCATCTTAATCAGGAACTGGATCATTAAAGGCTTTATTATTGGTAACTAGCCATAATATAAAAAATATATATAAAATGGACATAATATCGAAGTAAAAATATAGAATGGACAAAATATCGAATGGACACAATATAGTAGTTAAAAATATCGAATTGAAGGTAAGAAATATCGATTGTCAAAATATAGAAGTCAAAGTATCGAAGTATATAATATAGGCATTAAAATATATCGAATTTATAATAATATCAAATTTTTTAAAGTGTTTTGTATGTTAGTATATGTGTGAAAAGTGTATATTAAAAAAAGCTTTTTCTACAATTTAGGTATGGGGTCTTACCGCTTAAATGTTTCACAGCTAAATGGAAAAACCAGACTATGACCCACTGCCCCACATGTGATTTTCCTGTGGAAACGGTGTTACACGTCTTCTTTGCTTGTACTGGCTACCGAGCCAGGAAAAGGTGGCTAGTCCAGATTTGTAGGAATATAGGTAGTAGATATTATATGGATGCCTTTCGGATATTGAAGTCAGTTTTAAGTATTCCGATTGTCTTCTCTGTAGCAGGATTTTTGTTCTCTATGTGGAACACTAGAAGGGCTCTCTTGAAACTTGTCAGGGAGGCAGATGGGCCCCTCGAGAACAATGCTACTTCATAATCTGTATAACCTGCGGTGACTAAGGGCTGTGTTACTAGCGTATGGAAGGGTTCTATTCTCTTTTTTCTCAAGAACTTTTTAACCTAGAATATTTATTTATTTATTTATCGCACTACGCACCAAGCACTTTATGAAATCTATTGTGCAATCACCTTCTGGAAAAATATGAGATACTTCATCATGTTTAGATGCAGCAGGGGGGTCAACTCCTAGCTCTTAATTTTCTGTGTTTGTTCCCATGAAATGTTGCTATAACCATGCTTTCTCTCTGCATATTTTAATGTATGTTTTATGAATCTGTGCTTTTAAGGCCGTTTCGGCCGAAATACATTTTTCTGAACTGAACTGTATATTATTTTTGTAATGTATGTTTAATTTATTTTAGGTAAGGATTTTTATGTTATTTAATTTTTGCTTAAATTCATTCTGTAGTGGGTTGTGGGTTTATAGGGGAATAGTGTGGGAAGTAATTTAATTATATTAAATTGAATATTAATTTTTAGAAATTATGAATCATTTTTAATTTAAATTTGCTTTTGAGTTCTGTTGCGGGTAGTGGGTTTATAGGGGAATAGGGTGAGAAGTAATTTAATTGTAATTAATCAAATATTTTCATTTATTTAATGGTATACATATTGAATTTATTGTTAAATAATTCTCAATTGGTAATTCATTTTTATTAATTGATTAATTGATAATTATTCTAATTGTTTTAATTTATTTTCTGTAGCGGGTTGTGGGTGTATAGGGGAATAGGGTGGACAGAAATGTAACTGTAATTAAGTAAATATTTGTATTTATTTATTGGTATTGATTTTTAATTTATTGTTAATTAATTTTTAATTGGTAATTAATTTTTAATAATTTGTAATTAATTTGTAATAATTGATAATTATGATAATTGTAATAATTTATTTTCCGTAGCCGAATGTGGGTTCATAGTTGAATAGGGTGGAAAGTAATTTAATTGTAATTAATTACATATTAAAATACTTTTTGTGTATTGATAATGAATTTACTGCTAATTAAATATTAATTGGTATTTATTTTATTATTCGTTTTTGTTATTGAAAATTAATTAGTTGTTAATTAATTATGAATAGGTAATTAAATTTGTTATAACTAATATTTATTTGTAGTTCTAATTGATTAATTATTACATAATATTACATTGGTAATTTATTTTGTATTGGTATTGATTAGTATTTTTTACCCTCCCGCTATCCAACGCTTTCCCAACTGTTGCACTCACTGGAGTGGGAATAGTAATTTTTACCCCTACACTATCCAACACTTTCCCAGCTGTTGCACACACTGGGGTGGGAATAGTAATTGTTACCCCTACGCTATCCAACGCTTTCCCTACTGTTGCACTCTTTGGATTGGGAATAGTAATTTTTACCCTCCCGCTATCCAACGCTTTCCCTACTGTTGCACTCTGTGGAGTGGGAATAGTAATTTTTACCCTCCTGCTATCCAACGCTTTCCCTACTGTTGCACTCACTGGAGTGGGAATAGTAATTTTTACCCCTACGCTATCCAACGCTTTCCCTACTGTTGCACTCACTGGAGTGGTAATAGTATATTTTACCCTCCCGCTATCCTACGGTAAAAATATTGTATATTTTTTAATAATATTACGTTAATATATATATATATATATATTAAAAAATAAAATTGTATGTTTATTTTTTTTACTTATATTAATTATTTATTAATTTTAAGGTTATTTAAGTATTTTTAAGTATGTTTTAGTTAATTAGATTCAATATTTCAATAATTCTAAATTACTTTTAAGACATTTAATAAAATTCGATATTTTGACTAACTATATTTTTTACAACTATATTTTTGATTAGATATTCTTGTACTTACCTGTTTACAGATAGGAATTCGATATTTTTGCATTCTATATTTTGTCCACTATATTTTGGTAGGTCGATATTTTGGCATTCTATATTCTGTCAGTGATCCCTTACCATAAGGAAATAACTGATGCAAAAACAACTATCTTTTTGAGGCGTACTAAGGAAGTCCTGAACAAACCCTGCAAGTAGTATGAAGTCAGAAACAAACTTATATCTCCTGAATGTTTGCACATCACATTAGTAAAGAGTACAGTCAAAATATATACAGCCAGCTAAACCAAGGGTCTGAAGATGAGGTTGACAGATGGTAATCTGTCCCTCAGGGTGACAAAGGGCATTGCCTTCGCCAATCTGACTACTGTACATCAAATTTAGAGATGAACGCAGGGCCTGGCGGTGATCTCTGTACATTGAAAAGAACCACGATCATGGCAATTCATTTCAATGTACAGAAAGTTTGGTGTATGGCCAACTTCAAACTTTTATATTTTTGTTTTTTTTCAGAAACAAACTCACAAAGCAAGAGTTTGGTTTAGAAAATCAAAACTAAAGAACCCCATGCCAGTGGCAGCTCCTCCATTTGAGCAAAGACTGCGGCCCCCCAAAAAAGCTCCCAGAAAGGCGCCAAAGCTGAAAAATAAAATGGTAATAAAGTTTATTTATTACCATTTTATTTTTCAGCTACCCGTCCTGAATTGAATGTAAGGACATTGCGGGCCATTATTGTTGAATGGCAGCAGGAAACTGTGAGTCTTAGTTTAAACTGTACATGTCCGTTTGGCAAGACAGCCATCCAGACATGCCATTTTAAACCTCTCTAACCTAGCTGTCTCAGAAAGCCAGGTTAGAGAAAGCGCTGGCCTCCAGTGCTCATAAGAGCATTGCAAGAGGCCGCTCCCTCCAATCCTGGCACATCTCTCATGCCCGGAGGACACGCCAGGATTGGTCAGGGGAGTTTTGTGGGTCCCACATTGGAGATTTCCCTTTAGAAGACCCAAGCAAGGAGGACGTTGTGCCAGTATGTTAAGTGTATTTAATGTATTACTTATTTATTTTTGGCCCACGAGCCTCACCGACCTCAGTACACACCAGCCACCACTGTGCCATGCCCTTGGAATTTCCTACCAGGGTGTTGGGGTCATTATTTTTCAGGTTTTTCCTAGTGGGGACTGTTAGACTTGGCATCTTTGGCATGGTTTCCCCTGAATTGTTTGCCTCTACCTCCTGTATTTTTGATGCTGTGCTGGATTTCGATTTTGCTGGCTTAGATGCCTTGGGCACTTTGCCACTGCTTATCAGTGTCAAAGTGCAAGTGCTCCCTGTGCAAATTGTTGTTACAAATGGCATATTTGATTTACTGGTTAGTTTCTAGTAAAGTGCACTGAAGTGTGCCAGGGCCTGTAAATCCAATGCTACTAGTGGGCCTGCAGCACTGATTGTGCCACCCACATGAGTAGCCCTGAAAAGGTATCTCAGACCTGCCACTGAACTGTCTGTGCACAGTTGTTAACTGCCATGTCTACTTGGCAAGTGCACCTACTTGCCAGGCCCTAACCTTTCCTTTTCTTACACGTAGAGCACCCCTATGGTAGGCCCAAGGTAGACCCCCCGGGCAGGGTGCAGTGTATGTGAAAGGTAGGACATGTACTGTTTTGTGTGACATATACTGATAGTGAAATACTGCCAATTTTGTTTTTCACGATTGAAAGGTTATCTTGCCCCATAAGATACAATAGGAAATGCTTTTTAACATCTTACAAGTCTAACTTCCCATTGGGACGAGAGAGAGAAATAAAGATTAGGTTCTCTGAACTCAGAATTTAATAACACATCTTTTAGTGAAGATGTTTTTTAAAGTGTGTGCTTGAAAATGCCACTTTTAGAAAGTAGGCATTTTTTGTCAAATCATTCTGTGTGCCTCTGCCTGTTTGTGTATTGACTGTCTGGTTTTGGAGTGTCAGGGGCTGGGGATGTGCATTAACTGTAGACAGCCACTGGGGGATTGAGGTGTGCCTGGCCCTTCCTGGATGACTCAGACCTGAGCTGAATGGGGCTTGGCTGCATATAAAGTAGTGGGAGGAGATTTATTTCCTTGCCCCTGAATAAGACCTGCCTCCCTTGCACAATGCTGTCTCCACATCCTGTGGTCATACTGCACCAGTGAACACAGAACTGATTTGGACTGGTCTCAGAGACCCTTGCACAAAGAGAACAAAGACATTTTGGGGGATAAGCATTAGATCTAAAACCCAGGATTTTAGATTACTTCTGGACTCAAGAGGAACCTTTGCCAAGGAGAAGAGCTGAAGATATGTGAGGAGGAGTACCGCCCCTTTGCTGTGTGCTGTGTGGAGTTGGCCTGCTGTTGCTGTTCCTGCCAACGAGAGGACAAAGACTGGAACTTTGCTTTGAACCTGCTTGAAGAAGATTAGCAAAGACCTGTGTGTGCTGGCCTCCTGTTCTGAGCTCTTAGGGACAGAGACTTCACCCCCAGCTTCCCTGAACTCTGCTGCTGAGAATTCTGACCTGCCGGGAGGTGCCTGCTCCAGGTCTGGGCCTCTGAAGGTTGTGATTGCTGCTGGGAGCTTGAAGACACCCAAAGAACTGAAAAAATTGATGCATCACTCTTCTTGCGGCTGTTTTTCTGACGCAGCACTGTTGTGTGAGAAGAATCTCCACGCATCGCCGTGCCAATGCTGAAACCGACGCAGCGCCTGTCGCCTCTGCAAGAACAGACGCATCGAGGGATCTTGGTTGAAGAAACCGACACAACACCGCTCGACACCGCCACATCGATCGCCGACGTATCCCGAATTTCCACGCATCGTACCTGTGTGGCAAGTTTTTCCAAGGTATGACCAGCAGACTAGAACTGTCTCAGAATCGATGCATCACTTCTCCTGCGTGCAGCAGAACTGCTGCATCGCCTCCCCATGGTCTCAGGAACTGATGCATCTCTTTGTTTTTTTACGCTTCCCATCTCAGCGGCTGTTTGGCCTTGTGAATTTTGAAGCTTCTTTAGGTACTTTGTGAGAAATCACATATCCATAGTTTTCTATGGACCCAGTTGTTTGAAACCTTTGAAAAGTCATATTCTTATTACATGTGTGTTGGATTTTTGTCGTTTTGGTCTTGTTGAGAGTAGATAAAGATACTTTATTTTTCTTAACTGGTGTGGCGTGCATTTGTGGTGTTATCACTGTATTACTGTGTGTTTTGAGTACAAAATACTTTACACATTGCCTTTGAGATAAGTATGTCTGCTCATGCCAAGCTACCCAGGAGGTGAGCAGGGATTATCTAAAGTGTGTATCCCCATTACCCTGACTAGAAGCAAGGGTTACTATTTGGACAAAGGTACCTACCTATGCCAACTAGAGACCCCAATTTCTAACAGTGACAGAAAGGAAAAATAGACATTACATCATCTAACCGAAATAAGGATGGTGGTGTAATGTCCTTCCTCTGGCGGCCCCCACACCATTGGGCTGTCGGAGGAAGTTTTCCAGAAACTTTATCATCCACTCATAACTAAATTATGCATTCACACTGAGGGCTTGGCTGACAGGGACACACTGGTGCATTTGTGACAGAGTACCCTATATGCCAAACTCTAAATGGGCCCCAAGTGCTTACAAAAAAAGTGGAAAGAAGTGGAAAATAGCATAATGATAAATTAATCATTACTATACTCCCTCCAATTTTAATGCTATGAGTACACACTATAACCCAGCAAGGGCGAGAGAGGGCCCCCCTGCCAAGTACCCCTACACAGAGTTGATATCACTCCATTGACCCTCACACTAGCCACTGGATCTCGATATAAAAGCTTAACCCATCCACAATATGTAGGTCAGAATTCCAATCTGGGCAAAACGGCAAAAACGTAGGTCCATTCTATACAGTCAAATGCCATAGAGGTGTCAAATGCCATCAACGCAGTCTGTAGAGTCTGCGATTCATCTGTCATGTGTAGGACCCCATGTATTCTTAGTAGATTGTGCCAATGCTCCTGAGCAGCATAAAGTCGGATTGTTCTACGTGGATGAGCGAGGGATGGACAGCCAGGAGCTGGGTCACGAGGATTTGGCCAGTACCTTCACCTCAACATTCAGAAGAAAGATCGGTCTACAGGAACTACATTGCCTGCTTTGTGTATAACTACTATCGTAGCTGATTGCTGGTCCTCCAGTAGGTATCCGGTCTCCTTCGCCACTTGAAACATCTCTAACATCACCCCACTGACCTCCGTACATGCCAGCTGCCACTGTCCCATGCCCTGGGAATTTCCTCCCAGGGTGTGGGGGTCATTATTTTTTTCTGTCCTCACCGTCAGGGTTTCCCCAGTAGTGACTCATATTACAACTTGTAGATGTATCTGAAAGTAAATTTGTGACAGTTTTGGAAATCCTTTGGTTTAGATACTTAGAAAGGTGCATCAATGTGCCTTAGATAAGTATTGTTACCTGGCAACATTTACGCTGATGAATATTAAGGCATATTAGATATCGATGTTACCCTTGATCTATATTTGCTATTACAAATTGAACGGGTATGGGTTTTCCGTCATTTGACTGTACTTGATTTGAAATTTTGATATGACCTGTCTGACTATTTTTTTGCATTCCTGGAAATGTCCCTTTCTAGGTCTCAGCCTGATCCAGCACATGTGTGGTCTGGCCGAGACATTTAGTAGCTGCTTTGAAAAGTGCTATGTTCCCGGCGACCAGTTTACTATCACGTGCACAAGCGCGCGCGTGACGTGCACAGCTGCCATCGTGTACAGCTGCCATTTGGCTTCTTTTCCAGCAACGCGGCAGCGCTTCAACTCCACCCCGCTCCCTCACCGTAAAATCGCGTGTATGTTCAATTACAGCCTGCACGCACTTTAACTCCCTCACCACAGAACGACCCCCCCTCCCTCACCGCAAGATCACGTGCATTTTCAATTTCTGCCCACCCGCAATTTAACTCCCTCCCCCTCCCTCATCACAGAGCGACCCCCCTGCCTCACCGCAAGATTGCGTGCATTTTCACTTTTTAAAGCCCGACATCCATTTCAACCGTGTGCATGAGGTGTGTGACTGGGGCCCGCGGCGCGTGATCTGCGCATAGACCCCATGAGACATGTCACTAAGGCGCAGGCTTGTGACCAGGGCCAGCGTGGAGACCCCAAAGTTCACGACGCACCTGGGCTGGCAACACCGTCTTGACAACGCCACACCAGATCTTCGAGGCCCTAAGAAATCCTGGGGTGTCTTGTCATGCTAGATTATTTTATATAGCGTCCAGTCTTCCATTCAGCAGCAAACTAAGCGCTTTACAAATCAGTTGATACAAAGCTACGTCTGACATCCGCTTATGTATTTTTATACTTTTCACGACCTGTCAGAAGTCACCCATCTCTCCTTCTGGATTGGAGTAGTATTATTTTGGGCAGTGGCGCCGCCTTCTGTCTACACTGCTTAGAAAAGGCAGAAGTGCTCACGAAGCTCTATATAAAATAATATTATCTATGTTGGATAAATACATAGTATGGCCGTATATTCCCGCCCAAAGGTGTTGGTACTTTATAAATAGCGAGGCTTGAAAACGCTGTTGTTATTGAAAATAGTTGTTTTTCTGTAGTACAAACGAGAGAAGAAGAATTTAGAATAAAAAAACAACTGCTTTTGTTAAAAACCATCTTTGACTGTCAGTATAATGGAGTGCTCGTTGAAGCTGGCCTCACCATGTGAACTAAACACGGGCGCTTCCTGTATCACAAGACTGGGGCTTTGCTAACCTTTCACGAATTAAATGTTGACTAAACAGTGGGCATTGGTAAAACTCCGTAGAACGGCCCGCTGCTTTCATTGTCTAAAAACACTGCTATGCTCAGAGGCTAACTCCCCGGAGAGATGCAAATCACGCCGAGAATAGGTCTGGCACTGACGACGTCCTATTCAACAGGCAACTGTGAAATTAAATTCTTGGCCTATGAAATAAGCTTTTTATATCATGGCATTTAAGCGCACGCCCCACACGTGAGCGCACACACAAATATAATGTCAATCTCTCCATAATTATGCAATCCTATCTAAATCTGTCTGTGTGTGTTTACACCAAAGCAGGATATTTAAACAACATATCTGCCTTTCACACGTCCCTTCTCAACACGAGAGACTAACTCCAGCCCCCACCAGTAGGGGCATGTTCAGTGTCCACGCGCTGAAGTCCCACCCAGGGGCTGGTTGCTCCTTTCATACTTTGTACACTTTGCTGTCTGGTTAACTGTCTTACACAGTTGAAACTACTGATTTAACTTGTGGTGTTAATGGTTTGTGGTCTGGTGGTTCTATTGGATTGTGGACTAGTGATTCTGGTGATGGGGGAGGGGCCAGGTGTCTTTCAACTGACTGAGCGAGCGTGTGCTTGTGTTAGCTTGTGAGTTGAATTGCCTGTTGGTTTGTCGGCTACTGATTCTGTTAGCTCATGCGCTGTTATTTCTGCTTTACTGTCTCCTGGAATAGCCAATAGGTCTCACTTTTAGGACCTTATAAGTATTTAGTTTTGCAGCACAATATCCTTGGTGCACCAACATTAGCTGTTGCATGGCTAAACCTTGTACCTTATAAGTGTTTAGCCATGCAACAGTTGATGTTATTGCACCAAGGATATTTTGCTGCATAACTAAATACTTATAAGGTCCCAAAACCGAGACCTATTGGCTATTCCAATGCTTGTTAACATTATGACTGCTAAATTTCTCTTTTTAAGTTTATGACTACAAACATTTTAGCATGGCAATTTTAAGGTTTGCAATGCATCCTCTCATTTATATTCTCATACAGTGCAGGTTGTTGGCACATGGGTACTCGTGACGTTGCAAGGCACAGGGGAGGTGATGCGACATTGGTGGCATGGTGTTAGTTCCACTGGCGGCGAGGCATCCATTCCACTGGCAGTGCGGGGTCGATGAAGTGCCAAGAGTCAAGTCATGCAGTGCTGAATTCACTGTGTCAATGTCACACCATGGGGCCGCCGGCACGGCAGCAGAGTCGGGCGCCTCGGACTTCAGTGGCGTGGTACTCGGGACTCCCTCTAGGTGTCGAGGTGTCTAGGTGTCGAGAGCGTCACCAATTTTGAATTCACACTCAGAGTCGATGTGCTGGTTTCTTCTTGTTGAACACAGAAAACTCACTTCCAAGGGTATAGGAACTGGATTTGGCACCACTTGGCAGAGTAGGGCTCTCAGCAGGAAAGCGCAGATGCTGCAGGTGAAGTCTTTATGGCAAGCAGAACTCAAGCCCTTGCAGAAACTTAGAAAGCAGGATGTAGAAAGAAAAGTGTAGTCCTTTCACTCCCAGGACAGAAGTAGCAGATGTAGGCCAGCCCAGCAAAGCAAACTGCCAAGTGGCAGTCCCTCCTGACAGCAAAACAACTCTTCTTCCTGGCAGAACATCCTCAATACAGAAGTGTTCAGAGTATATGGTGTCAAGGGCACAGTACTTATGCCCATTTCAGCCTTTAATGGAGGCACAATTCAAAGGAAAGTCTTTGTAATGCACAAGACCCTGCCCTTGCTGGACCTGGCTCCAGACACACTAGAGTGGGGTAGAGACTGCTTTTTAAGGGGACCTGCCCAGCCCTATTCAGGCGCAAGTGTCTCCTGCCAATACTCTTGTTCAGGAAGACCCATCAGCCTGGCTATGGACTGTCAGAATTTGCCGGGCACAGCTAAGTTCCCTTTGTGTGCGACTGTCTAGAGTGAATTCACGAAGCCCAAGTGTGATCCAACACAGACATTTATTCAGAGACAGGCCGAGGCACAGAATCCTTCTATCATGTATCTACCCTGATGTCAAAAGGAAATTCCTGTGCAATTCCTCTAAGGTTAACATCTTGTCAGAAACCTAGCAAAAGGATGGTGCTCTGCCTTGTTCCACTCATGTGAAAGAACTTTGCAGGATGCCCCATGCAAAGAAAGACATTCTGGGTCTTTTCTTTGGCACTGGACAAAAGCATCTTCTTCTTCTGTGGAAGTAGCAGGCTCAAGGAGGCATACATGATTCCCAAAGCGGCTTAGGATTTCATAGAGTTCAGCTCATTGCATGAAACACCCACTGATGTCTTTCTCTTTCATTTCCTCATTGTCATCACTCCGCACATGAGCCACTCTAGGCGATTTAGGTACCGAAGACCTCTTTCTAGCCATGTGTCACCTGTCCATTATTTGTTAAGTAGCCCCCATTTATGGTACGGTATATGGGGGTGTATGAAGGTCCGGTTTCTCCGCTGCTGATGAAAGGGAGGGATGCTCCTCAAAAGGTCGGCATATTTTTCTTTCTTTTTTCAGTTGCTCCATACTGATGTAAAAACCACACAGTAACCCAGAATCTAAATACTAATTTCCCTATCTCGGCCAAACACTTCCTATTTTGACTCATTGCAAGGAAATAAGTTATTGCATCTGTGCATTTTCTTACAATAAGGAAAATGGAGCTGGAGCACTCACTTTTAGGATCTGCTGGAATGGATATCTCACCAAACGTTTCAGGAGATGAATATCTGGCACCATTAGAAAGACTGCACAAGCAAAAATGCTTGTTCAGTCAATCAATCAATCAATCAGGGTTGGTAAAGCGCAGCTACTCACCCGCAAGGGTCTCAAGGCGCAAGGGGGTGGGGGTCACGACTTTGTTGAGTGCTCGGTTACACAAGTGGTTGCAAAATACAGGTACGTGCTGGTCACATTCTGTAGCAGCCTAAGTCTTAAAGACTGCTATAGCAAACCCGTAGCTTTTAAAAAGTTAGACACCTAAAAAAACTAAATGCAACCAATAACTGATATTTCTACTCCCATATAATGCATCTTCTTGGATTGGAAAACAAACACGTCAGTGATAACAGAAAACTAAAACAGGAAGTGTATGGATAGGACTTCTCTTTTTCCTAAGAGGGGAGTTCACATCAGTAGGAGAGGAAGCCATATTAAAGTGGTTGAAATGCTTACTCAGATAGGTACACATTGTATGTGAATGGGAGCAAATACTCATAAGGTATGAACTGGGGTTAGGAAGACAGACGAGGAGGAAATGATAGGCTTCCATTTAGGGCCAGCTTTGGGGCTGTACGGGCGGTGCAGCTGCACCTGGCGCTGACTTTGGTGAGCACTGTGTTCAGAAATATTTTTTGGTTTAAAAGCACAGGCACTTCTATGTGCCTCTAGCAATTGTCAGGCAACAATAAAGGTGTCAAGATAATTCTGGTGATTAATGTTCCTTCTGCTTAGAGATCCAGTGGCAGTTTTTTAGCTTATCATAAAGTAGCACGGAGGGTTAATGTGCCTACTGCAAAAAACGTGGGCCCTGCAGATCTGATTGTGAGTGAACTATGAGTAGCACTATAAAAAAAATGAAATTTCTGCCAGAGAATGACTATGGAGAGATGAGGTGCACTGTTGGAGAGAGGTAGTGTAGGAATTCATGGGGAAGGAAGTCATGGGGGGGGAGGGCAAAAAGACTGTCGCACCTGGTGCAACCAGCGCAAAAGCCGGCCCTGTTTCCATCTATAATTCTCTACATTGCTTACTTCCTGGGCATGTTCTCTTGTGATGCTCAAGGAGTGTATCGGAGAGTATTTTCATATCAGTAAAAGTGTCAATATACAAAATTATATCTTCACAAATTGTATATGAGCAATATTATTTTAATTTCTATCTCTCTTTACAAATGTATTTTGCCCAGCTTTTTTTTATTAAAGATTAACATGGTGACAAAACAATCCAACATCCACCAATCTATACAATAAGTTTACATTAGTAGTTCTTTTACAACGGCAATTTTTTTTAGAGCAAATGCTAATTATTATTTATTAGGGAGGAACAAAGTGTAAGTTATTTCTTTTGACTATAATATTTGATATGTTCATCAAAATGTTTTCCTTTCTGCTAAATACAACAAACATCATTCATATATTATTGTGCTCATATTGAGCACACACCCTCAGTAATGATCTGTCATAGCTTTTGTTTTCTTGATGTTTTGATTCCTGCGGTGTGGAGTAAGAGCGGTCGCTCAGGATCCAGTCCATGGTACAATGACTCCCTATGGCTTTTGAAAGCTACCTGCAGACAAGCAGAGAGAGCATGGCGTAAGACCTATGAGCTGGGACTGAAAACTCTCTATCTTGCCAAAGTTAAATTCTATCATTGAGCCGCTTGCAGGGCTCGCGCAGCGTACTATTCTCATGAATTTACTATGAGCACTAATCCTACAAAATTGATTTTTAAAGTCTTAAAAGATCTCACTGCTAATAGAGCCTCTGTGCCCGAGGTCTGTTCACCGTCTCATTGCGAGGCTCTCGCAGCCTTCTTTGTTGATAAAGTGACTAAGATCTACCGCTCCTTCCCTAATACTATGCTGGCAAGTGTGGAGTTGGGGTCCACTCCTTGTAACAACTTGACTCTTTCGACTCTCTCAGCTCTTTCGGAGGAGGAGTTGGAGAAACTGGCAGCTAAAGTGAAATCTGGATCTCCTGTGGACCCACTTAGGCCAGCTCAATTTAAAGACTCAGCTGCTTTTTGCTTGCCTCCTATTCGTCATCTTATCAATGTATCCCTCTCTTCGGTTATAGTCCCCTCGAGATGGAAGGAAGCTTATGTCACCCCCATCCTGAAAAAACCCTCACTGGACCCTCTAAAACTCGAGAACTATCATCCTATCTCCCTCCTTCCATGGGCTGCGAAGGTGACAGAAGCCCATGTAAACGGCATTCTGTCCATTCATCTTCAATCTGCTAACACTCTAGACCCTTCGCAGAATGGCTTTCGTGCTGGACACAGCACTGAAACAGCCCTTCTCTCCAGGGTTGAACATCTACGCGCTGTGTTGGATGCGGGTCAAGCGGCGGCACTGGTACTACTAGATCTCAGTGCCGCCTTTGACACTGTCTCCCATGCAATTCTTCTGCAGCGTCTGGGAGAGGCGGGCGTCAAGGGCGTGGTGCTGGAATGGTTTCGATCGTTTCTTTCTGATCGTACCTTCTGGGTCTCTACGCCTCCCTTTGAGTCTAAACCCCATAGCATCGACCAGGGAGTTCCGCAAGGATCGGCATTGAGCCCCACGCTTTTCAACCTTTATGTGCAGCCGCTGGCTGCTGTCCCCAAGCATTGGGACCTTACAATGGTGTCTTACGCTGACGACACGCAGCTTGCGGTTGCACTTTGTGGGTACTCCGATACTGCGGCCGCTAATTTTCGTGAGGGTCTCAGTGCGGTGGCTGGATGAATGACGGCCAACTGCCTGCAGCTCAACGCCAAAAAAACCGAGGTATTGATTGTGGGCAAACAGAGTAACCTCTGGGGTGATAAGTGGTGGCCAGCTGACCTAGGCCCCACCCGATTCCGGTTGTTGAGGTGAAAAATCTGGGCGTTTGGCTGGATTCTATGCTCAGTTTTTCTTGTCATACCAAGAAAATAGCTGCGACCTGCTTTGGTTATCTACGGGGGCTCAGACCGGTGGTGAAATTTTTTGACGCCCGACTTGCCAATTGATTATTCAGGCAGTCATATTGTCTAGGCTCTACTATGCGAGCTTGTTGCTGCTTGGGGCCAATCAGGCTGAAATTATGAGATTGCAGCGCGTTCAGAACGCTGAAGCTAGGGCTTTAGTCGGTCTCCCTAGATTCTGCTCTGCTAGAAGCACTATTACCAAGCTTCACTGGCTGCCTGTGCTTCAGAGGATAGAATTTAAGACTCTATGTCTTACTTTTAAGGTATTAAAACTTGCCTCTCCCCAGATATTGGAGCATCTCATTCTTCCTTACACCCCTTCCCGTCTGCTGAGATCCTGTGGACAAAATTTAGCGGTAGTCCCTCGTTTTCTAAGGAGTAGGTCTGGCGGTCGCTCTTTTAGAGTGCTTGCCCCTAAACTTTGGAACTCTCTCCCTGCCCATGTGCGTGCTCTTGATGACCTTCTGACATTCAGGAAAGCCGTAAAAACGTATATTTTCCCAAACAGATGTTAATTCTCCTTATTCTGGACTCTTTCTTATCGCTCGGTTTGTGTTGTGTTCCTTTCCAGGCGCAGCGCCGGGACGCCTCTTAGCTGGGGCAGCTGTGCGCTTAAAAAATGGAGTTAACATAACATAACATAACAGATGGTATCAATGAAAGAAGTTCCTCAATTTTTCTTTAGACAGGGCACTTAGGGTGTAGTCAATGTTTCTGCTTGAGATCCTATTTTAAAACCTTACCTGGGATCAGGTATTTTGCACCCCTTAAAATGCATTTTAAATCTTCACTGTCGGATAGATATAACAGTCTTGCTCTTCTCAACTCAATATGATATTGTTATTGGAAATGCAAAACAGGCATTGGTAAATGTAACAGGTTTCACCTATGGGATAAATAATAAGCTGTTATTGTTGTAAGTTGTAGCTTGGTGAGCAGTTGTGCAATATAAGTTACTGAAGCCCCTTTTAAGATTTATATTAAATACAATGATTTCACAAGCATCGCCCAAGTGCTGTGCAGGTGAAACCAGACAATTAAGCACAGTGCAAGCGCTGTGCAGACGAAACCTAATAAAACACAATATAATTTGTATTGAGGTCTGCCTTGTTAACATCAACATTTAATTTTTTGAAGCAAAACCCTTTGGCCTCTCTCAACACACACACACGGCTCTCCCAATCACTGAATAAAAAAACAGAGCAGGTCTACATTGGACAAATGTATATTTCCGCAACATAGGGACTAAAAAAGCTTTCCTTTTGGGGACCATAAAATAATCGAAAGAATAAAATATGCAGATTTGTTTGCGGTGCTCTCCCATTACAAGGACATAGTGGTAAATCACTTAGGGGCCGATTCCGATCCTGAAAAAAAAACGTCCATACGATTTTTATCCGGAGCCATCACCGTACGATTCGTACCCGTCCGTCCGAGTCACGTAATACGATCCGTATTCCGTCAATCAGTCCGAATCGTCATGATCCGTACATATTGCAAGGCTGAAACAGTGAACCGTACTACCCGTACACAGGCCGTACGACCCGACGAGTACGATCCGGACTGGGGTATGAGGACGCGATTCATACGATCCACGTCAGGTAAGGGCGATTCGTACGGAAAAGCACACAATCACTTACACACCGTACGGTGCGTACACCCCATGATAGCAGGGGTACGGTGCGAACCCCTGCAATCTTGGGGTGTACGCACCGTACCCCACGATCGCAGGGTGTATGCACCATACACCCAGCGACCATGGGGTACGGTGCGTACAACCCAAGATCGCGGGGTACGGTGCGTACACCCCGTGATCGCAGGAGTACGCACCGTACCCCTGCGATCATGGGGTGTACGCACCGTACCCGGGGGGGGGGGCGTTCCATCCCTGTCTCGGTGCGAACTCTGCTTTTACGGCTGTTTTCAGCTCCCGTAGAAAAAGGGTCGTATGGTGCGTACCCGACACAAATCGTACTTGCCGGGTCGGAAAAAGCAGCTGCGAACAGTACAGATGTCACGTACAGCGGGTTCCGAGGGAGATTCATATGGGGATTTGATTAGTACGGTCCTGGTACGAATCATACTTCGTCGTACGTACGGGGGACGTTGGAGGGTACGATTTGTACGGGAAAAACGCTCCGAATGGCTATTCGGAGAGGTTTTTCCCAAATCGGAATCGACCCCTTAATAATGGCCGGTAAATTGAACATTAAAGGAATGTAATTTAGATGGAACCTTGTCAAGATGTTTCGATGTTGGGAGTCCTGGACAAAGGAATAATACGATTGTAATACACATTTTACAGGGGAAAGGAAACTATATGTAATTATGGTACTTTTTTGCTTTATTCCTCTCCCATCTATCCCCCGTATCTTTTGCTAAGAAAATCTTTTTTTAATTTAGTAATGGAAACATTAACACATGATAATGGAATGTCAAATAAAACTGGAAGTCCCAATGCAGTCAAAGTGGTCTCTACATATTTTAACCAGGGAATCCTATGAACATAATCCAATTCTAAACAATGCCTAAGGACCGCCAGGTTCAGCTGTACACATTCCCTTTTTACATATAGATAGCTAAAGTAGTAACGGGGCCAATATGATTAAATCCTCCAAATATATCAGAGCTAACTCTGTATGGGAATTATAATTCGCACAAGTAGAGGGCAAAGAAAGCGTTTTCTTACAGAATGCATCATCTATTTGCTGCAGAGGACTTAGATCTAGCGTGCCCCAAATTGCTGCCCCATATATGGCACTAGCCTCAGCTTTCACTAAATAAGTGTTTAACATTTCAGGGATAAGTTTAGATCCCAATTATTTAAAAAACTTTGCAAGTGTCACAATACCATTTTCCAAGAGGGTCGTTCTATTTAAAACCATATTTTTTCAAGATAGTTTCTTATCGAATAGGACCCCCAAATCAGTGAATGTGTCAACCACTTCCAATCTTCTCTTCTTTATATGGAAGCCTAAGGCTTTCCTTGGGTGCAGCCCATTAATTAGAACAAAGGATTTAGCCAAATTCATGCGTAGATCTAAACTAGGTATAACTCTTGTATACTCCTATATGAGCTTCTGCAGTGCCACTGGAGTGCTAGCCAGGAGCACTGCACCATCTGCATAGAGGAGTATAGGTAAGGAGGATACCCCAACATATGGGACGTCCTTAGTACATTCACCCAATATTGCATGTAATTCATTGGTATACAGAGAGAACAAAAAGGGGGCAAGGGCGCAACCATGTCTCACCCCTCTCTCAATGTTAAAAGATCTTGTGCATTCCCTTTCTCTTTCAAAACTGACACACGCAGTTGCTCCTATATATAGATGCCTTATGAAGTAAATAATGGGAGGGTTCACTCCCATTTCCTCCAAATTTCCCATAATAATGTATTGTGGGCCACACAGTCGAAAGCGGCTTTCAAATCCATGAATGCCATGCATAACTGTCAGTCTTTGGCAAGTGTGCATTTAGAAATTATCATGGTCCAATGTAGGCACTGGTTGATCGTTATCATACCTTTTCTAAAACCATATTGTGCCTCCGCTAATATTCTCTAATCCCTTTCCCAATCATCTAACCTATTTAAGAGCATCCTACCCATTAACTTTGTTGTGTTATCAAATATGGAGATAGGTCTACAGCTCTTTGGGTTTAGCCTTTTTATAGAGTGGCACAAATTGTGAGTGTTTCCATGTACTTGACTGTCCCAGTTTGGTTGCAATATTAAATACATTTGTCAGGGCAGGACCCCACAGAACCTTGGTTTCTGAAGATACATCTACCCGGACTCCATCGGGTCTGGGCGCCTTCAAGGGGCAGGTGTGGGCCAATGTGCATTCTATTTTTCCCCCATCAAAAGTTAGCTGGGTAATGGTTTGACCTTCTGAACTTGGTTATAACTTTCAGTCACCTTAGTATTTTTAAAAATATTTTGAAAATGAATGACCCACACCTCCTCCTCTATATGTGCATCTAATGACGGTGCTCCTTTTCTGCAATTCCTGCCTTGGATCTTTCCATGCTTTGTCTTTTTAGCCTTTTAGTCTATCCCACCTCACCTTTTTATAGCTTGCTCGTAGGGACCGTATAAATAACTAATCCCTAGGCATTGCTCGCAGGGCAGTGCGTACATTGGTGGCAGTCTTAGTACAATTATGGTCAAAGCATGACTCTTGAGCAATCTTTCTATTCTTAAATGGTTGTGTCAGTTGATTTCTTATCCCTTTTAGGACCTCTTCGAGGGCTATTATCACCTGCTCTGAAGGAGCATTGTCATCTAAACAAATCATAATCTCTGAGTGTTTATTGGCAATCAGAGTATGAATAAAACCTTCCCTCTCCACCCTATCCCATTTTTGTATGTAGCCATCATTTCTGGCCAGGGCAGGTTTTGGTACTCGCTCTATTTGATTATTAGAGTTAGTCTCCCACCTCATATTATATATAAGGGAAGTATGGTCACTAAAGGCCACAAAAACAACCTTCTTATTACTAAGTCTATCACTTTAGGATTCAGAAGTTATTATAAAATCAATTGTATACCCTGAGGCCGTACATTCATAAGATTTGTCCATGTCTCCTGATACCGGGTTAATACAATTTTCAATCCCCATATTCCACATAATTAAAATCCTATCCGGTGCCTCTCCATAGGTACTATGTTTAAAACGGATGGCCGGGTCTCCACCACAATCTGTTACCCCGCACACTCATGTATCCAGTAAATGACAAATTCTAATATTAAAGTCACCCATCCAAATAAATCTCAGTGATTTAGGATTTTTGGTACTTATTTCATCAATCAACCTTTCCACTTCATTTACCACAGTGTTCATCATACCAAAATTTGTTGTTATAAAAGTTAATTATTAATAAGTCACAGACTCCTTGTCCCTCACATATTAAATAATGACAATATAAAGACTATTTAAAAAACCTTAGTATTTTAATACTAACGGTATTCGCAACCAATGTCACAATACCACCTTTTGTCCTACCAGCTCTAGATGGAACCGTCAAAGTTTGGTAAGATCTGAAGCCATGCTAAATACTAGTGCCACCTTCCAGGTTTCCTGGAGGCACACAATATCATATTTAAGTATCTCAATTTGCCAATCATTATCATCCCTCTTATGACTAAACCTTGCTACATTCCAGGAAATTATCTGAATTTCTTCCATTCCCTCCTTCCTCTGCTCATACTCCTCGTTGGATGGTAACCTTCATTCTCCCTAATGACCTTGCATGGTACCCCGCCTGAGAGTCAATCTCACTCCTCCAAGTCCTCTAATGGAGCAAACCTGTTATTTGTATGGACGTCATTGAGTCCACTCAAGGGGTTGATTTTTCTAAGGGAAGATACCACATAATGCCCCTGCCTGAGTCCTATACACTGCAAGGGGTTTATAAAAAACCCTAATGGTAAGGCCTTTATCTGTGTACCTATTAATGGTGCTATGGGGAGTTGCCCTAACAAGTCCCTCACCAATTCTCGGCTATTAAATGTATCACAATACAATCTCCTGAAATAGATTTTGGGGCCGGTCCAATTCGAGGGATTCTCCTCGCCATGAGGATATGTCTGTGTATATAGGGCCCATTCTGCCAAATTTCTTCAACTAGTGGAGCGCTTTCCCTTATAAATTGCACTGTTGATTTATATTGGGACTTTCTTAATTCTGGCAGATTGACCAACATGAGAACATCTAGGCTTACTTCGGGTGGGAGAAAAAGGGTCTTGCCTCTATTTCCCTCCCCCTCCCACCATATTCGTTTTTCCCTCACCATCATGCCCCTTGTACATGCCCTTCATTCCTCCCTATCAGTGACTTCATTGGGCTCTATATGTAAATTAAGGGCTTTTGCTTCTCTCTAGACTGAATTATTCTGGGTATTAGAGGTGATGGTAATTACAGGCATAGCTCTAGCACCAGCACCCACCCTAGATGAATATCTCTCTCCTAGATGTAACACTTCTCTATTCTGGCCCATTGATTGTAAACACAATTGCTGAGACTAATTATGCGATTCCTCTACCCCCTCCCCTCTCCAACTATAGCATTTCCTCCCGCATTTGGCACAAACGATTTTGAATTGGGGTTTATACCCTTTGAAGCATCATTTGGGGTAATGAACTGACTCTCCCTGCTCAATTAATGACATTAAACGTTGTTCTAAAAGACTCCAACCATTTTATCAAGGACTGGATCGAATTTAACAATTCATGCTCCAATATTATATATACTTCCTGCAAATTATCATTTGATGGGGTCTGCTACTGCAACTGTTCAGTACCAGTAGTTATCCCCTTTAATTTCCTCACTTTTAGGTGTTGCTGCTGTCTAGCTCCTCCTCTTTTCCTCTTCACAGGTGGTTCCTTAGGGGAAATAACATAATTTCCGTTTTTGCCAATCTGGGCATTAGGGAGATCGGGATAAATGCCCCCCAGTGGTCGATCAAAGCATTGCTCAAGGGGCTCTCATTAATAATGCCCCCACTATTTGACTCTCCTAGGGATAATCTACGCTCCGTCAGTTCTATCTCCTTTGAAATTACACTAGCAGCCCATACCAAGAAAGAATCAAGAGTCATAATAATCTCCCCACCTGCATCTGTTTTCATGGTCTTCATTATAACCATTATAAATATCAGGACCCAAGCGTTAGGGAGTGGCCCAGCCCACCCTCTTCTGGGCTCTTGTGGGTGTGGACAGGCCTGCCCTTGCCCTGGGCAAGCACTGTGCCATGAGACCGCGATGCGCTTCTGAGCGTGAGGGGAGCAGGGTCTTGAGTGGAGGCTGCTGGATGTTGTTGTCCTCACGAAAAACAGTGCCCCCATTCAGGCAACGAGAACTCATGTTGGCAGCTACGCTGGCAGCGAGATTGCGATGTGCTTGTGAGCACAAGGGGGACGGGGTCTTGAGTGGAGCAAGCAGGGTGTTGTGGTCTTCCCGGAAAACAGAACCCCAGTGCAGGTAAAGATTCCTCACATTAGCGGCTAGGACTGGCCTCAAGACCGCAACACGCTTTTGAGCTCGAGGGGGGCGAGGTCTTGAGTGGAGGCTGCTGGACGTTGTGGCCCTCCCAAAAAACAGGGCCCTGTGAAGCCAAAGAGTCCTGACATTGGTGGCTACACTTGCCGCAAGACCGTGACATGCTGATGAGCACGAGTGGGGCGGGGTCTTGAGAGGAGGCTGCTGGATGTTGTTGTCCTCCCGAAAAACAGGGCCCCGTGCAGGCAAAGAGTCCTCATGTTGGCGGCTACACTGGCTGCAAGAACCCGACGCGCTTATGAGCACGAGGGTGACGGGGGTCTTGAGTGGAGACAGCAGGGTGTTGTGGTAATCCCAAAAACAGAGCCCCAGTGGAGGTAAAGAGTCCCCACATTGGCAGCTACACTGGCCGTACGATCGCAACATACTTATAAGCTTGAGGGGGGCGAGGTCTTGAGTGGAGGCTGCTGGGTATTGGCGCCGTCCCAAAAAACAGGGCCACCATGCAGGCAAAGTGTCCTCATGTTGGGGGCTACCTTGTTTGTCGTAGTTGAATATTCTCACATTCATTTCTTGAGTCTCTTGGTTAAGTAAAGGTTTATCTCTGTATAGAAAAAGATACCCTACTCTCAGTCAATTTTATCCATTTAGATTTAAGGTAAAGATTAAGGGGCTCATTTAAAATTGGGTAGATAGCACAGTGTCCACAAGATGATCTCTTCTGGAAGAGTACCATAAGCTCAATTTAGAAATGCCTGCATGTCTGGTGTGGATCTCTAAGCCTAAAGTAGAGCTTCCAGTGTGGCGGCTTCACTGTACGCTGAGGGAAATGCTGAATGGGCTCCATGTTGCCTGCCAGTCTCTATGCTTGTTTTTCAAAATCAAATTCACAAAGTGGGAGTTTGCCTTTGAAAAATAAACATTTAATTTGCCCTGATAGCTAGGGAGATTTCTCCTTGCATGTGGGGGCCATTGCTTGATTCCCTGGGAGCACCAGTCTCTGTCATGTTTTAATTAGGGAGCACGGCTGTCACTGTGACCAATTGGCCTGGAGACAGACAAATTGTCCGCTCAAGGGTTTCTGCTTGTTGAGGCTCCACCATTACAAACCCAAACAAAAATGAGCGGGCGAAACATAAAGCAGGGTCCCTGGATTATGTAAGTGTGCAGCAGTGGCGTGTTTCTCATAGTTATCAATTTGCTACATAATCCCTCATCTGCATCATAATCTGCAGACTTTAACAAAAAATTATTGTTTCTAGCTCAAATGGTTTAAAAGTTACAAAGAAATGCAGCAAGACTTGTTGCCACGAATGGAAGGCCCATTGCAAAAGTTGACTGGTCACCTTTATTTTGCCTATCGATGTAGTTGGGTGTTAAACTGGTACTAATGAGGTGCAACCAATTCCCAGACAGTGTAAAAATAATAAAGTAAAACTATCACAAAATGAGCTGCATTACGCCTGATAATTTGCCTTTACTTGCAGCATGATTTACTCAACCCGGCAGCATAATTTGCCCCCCGTTGCATAAATCCACTGGCCCTGCCAAGGTTAGCAGATAAGGGATCTCTTATATAATAGCAGATGCTTTGCATCTCCCAAACTCTAAATGACTACATCAGTTTGTTCTAATTTACATATATTGCATTACTTTTCTGCTCGCCACCATTAACACCAAACAATGCTATTTGATTTTAGTGCAGCAATTGTAACATTTGTGATATGTTAAATTATTAGTGTTGAAAAGACACTACAGTTATGGAAAAAAAAAATAATAGCTGGAAATTTTTACATCATCGTGCACAACAGATATAGTTGCAGTGGAAAACTGGATTTTGATGGAGTTATTCATCACAGACACTTTCTATGGAGACCATATATAACAAATATTTTTGGACTAGCTCAGTTCTAGACTGACCCTTCTATAATCAATGTCCTTATCTCCAATATGAACTCCACAATAAAAATAAATCAATGGACTGAAGTCTAGGAGGGGCACAACTCTTTTCTGCAAGTGACTGCTGTCCTCTCACTGGACTGAGAAGAACTGACAGTAGACAGCAAATATATGTGTAGGTTTGTTATTTACCTGCAGTATAAGAGTGGTCTACTAACCACATCTGAAAGGCTCTGCAAATTTTCCCTCAGCTGGTTCCTTTCCTGCATCCATATGGGACACAGATGGAATACGTATGTATGCTCTGTTAATAATGTGGTGGAGTGAGCGTGAGTCGGGCAGTGTGTGACTGCAGGGAGACAGGGATCTATTTTGGAACTTTTGTAGAGATTGGCACATACAATGGAGGACAAGGAGAGCTTTCCAACTAGGGATGTGAATAGGCATAGACTAGAACAGCCCAGTAGTAATTTGAAGAGAACCGTTCTCCTGTGAAAGGAAGGAGGATGAAAGAAGCCCTTTGAAGTGTAGGAATAGTTCCTGTCACTTTCCTGCTTCAGTCTTCTCCCCGGGTGGGCTCTGGATAGTTTTTGGACTAGCTAGGCGAGGAAGACTTTTGTCTTTTAAGTGATTATTCCCACAAGCTCCTGTGAGAGAACTCCTATATCCATAATCTGACTTGGTAAATCTGCAGAAAATGGGCATGTGTTTGAGCACACAGCTAGTGCGAACATCACAGACTGTTTTTAAGAGAGTTGAAAGACCTACAATGAAGGAGAAAGGGACCTGGAGATGTGCAGCTGTCTAAAAAAGTAACCGGGAGCCCATCTATCTGGTGGATGCAGCTGTTTAAGAAAGGGCTCATGTGTCAAGTGTGAAGTCTAAGAGTGTAGCGCCAGGGATACAGTTATGGTGATCCAGCACTGCTAAACTACCACCTGGCCAGGTCTGGCTGCTTACTGGAAGACTACTCTCTGGTTTGTTGACCCGCATGAGAGATCCCTTGAAAGAGAGACCAGGGGGGCATGTGCTTAGCGATTGTAAGTTGTGCTGACCAAGACGCATGGCCAAGGTCTTGATGTGTCAAGGATAAAGCCATCAGACCGAGATATCGACAAAGGGTTCTCTCTCCTATCTATATCAGAAGTTGAGGTTCCGTGACAATTGTAAGTGGTGTTTTTGACTCGCACGAATATGGTCGAGTCTGGTATCTATGAACCGCAAATGACGAGTTTAGTAAGTGTGCGCAGTTTCGCTGTGCTAACTTAAACCGTTCGTTTGTTATGTGGGTTTTTCATCTGTACCCACGGGTTCCATCTTAGATACGGCATCCATTTTGTCTCTTGCCCTCAAGTAGCCAGCGAACGGACGCTGTCCGCTTCGCGACCCTGGGACTCCCAAGATATTTGCGGAAGACACATGTTCTTTGTAAGTGTCTTTATGACGAGGGGGTTGCTGCTGTAAGGCAGATGGCGCCGCTCGAGGCTCATCTTGCCGCACGGACTTATTGTCTCAGCCGTGCATCTCATTAGGCACGTCCCTTTGATGTCTGTATCTCGTGTTTCCCGATACCTCCCCTTTTACACCCTTTCCGATCTCCCCACTGTCTCTGTCTTCCTCTACACCTGTCTTCGTTCCTATTTCGATCTATTTTACTGCTGATTGGAATTTGCTAATGGTGGGAAGATGGTTTTTACAGTTGGGAACCGCCAAATGTTTCCGCACTTATGTTCCGGACCTTATGTGTTTCTAAGTGACCAAAGCGACCCCTCTGGGGGCTAATTGTGGGAACCGGGTTGTAAACTTTTGTGTTCAATGTTATCCTATGGGTAAAAACTGTATAAAAGGAGCGATCCACAGAACCAATTTGAAGCAGTCTCCCCGAACTACACTCGATGTACTTCCTGTGATTTCTGTGTTCCCTGCAGCAAATAAACCTTGAATCTTTGACGTCGAAGGAAGTGTCCCGTGTCTCTGTGACTTGTACGCCGGAGCAGGTTACCCACGAAGGTTTCAGGTGTTGTGCCCTGGCACCGCTGGGTCCAAAAGAACCCAGTCCTTCAGTTGGCGCCCAACGTGGGGCTGCATCAGTGGTACCGGTCCAAGCCCGACGATCGTGAGGAACTTCGTGTGAAATCTCCGAGGGAAGGTGCACCCCGCTTCATCGATCCTGTTGTCGAAATAAGTGGCCCGAAGACTTTTCCCGCGAAGATTCCCGCCTCCTGACGGCTGCGACGGACTGCTGCCCTGACTGTAGACCTGTTTTGGCGCCTGGCGTAGACCTTGGTATAGCGAGACGATTGACGGGCCTTCCTGGTGACGCCTTTGAGTTAAGTATTTGTGGGTCGCTCCCAGAGTTCTTGGTTGTTGACACTTTAGCGAGTGTCTTTGTTGTTCACGCTGTGTGAGTGTTTTTGTCGGTGACACTTTGCTAGCGTACTTTGTTGTTGTATTATTTGACGACTGCAGCCGCCAAAAACCGAGGGTTTTGTTCTTTGCTGGGACTTGGTAAATCCCGTAACCCTTGAAGTTTGTGAAACTCGGCTAGCGTGCAAGATGCCTGGTCGCAGTACTTTGTTTAGCTGTTTTAGACCTTGTGGTGCGGATTCCCTGCTGGAGGACTCGTGTCCGATACCTCCGGTTGGAACTCCTACTTATGACTTATATAGCAAACATGGGCTAGGCCCGATTGCTTTTAACGATTATTGGATAAAATATACAAAGAAAGACGGCGACCTTCGTTGGCCACCTCACGGTAGCTTCGAAGCGTCGATCTTAGATAATCTGGAAATAAAATTGTTCGAACGTAAATCAAGGCCGGCCATGTTTGATGCCTTTCGGTTGTGGCGCAAAGAAGCCCGACAGAAAGAGATCAGACAAAATAAACGTAGTCAGCGAGATACTGTTGCTACCACAGTGAAGAAAGCTGAGCAGTTCCAGCGTGATAAGGAGGATAAGGATAAGGAAGTGTTTGAGAGGCTACAGCGTATGACCATAGATAAATGTTATCCTGCTTTGCCTACGGAGTCGGATAAGAAGGAAGAGGCAGTTGAGGATCCTTTAATGTCCTATCTTATGAAGTCGCCACCTCCGTACGTACAGGGTACCGCAGCTCCTGTGGTCCCTGCCGTACCTGTTCTTCCACCTATTGTTCCTCCGCCTGTTCCTCAACCTGCACCCGTTCTTCCGCCTGTTCCTGCTCCTTTGTCTGTTGCTATCCCTACTGCTCCTCCGCTTCCACATACTCCTGTTCCTGTTACTGCTCCTGTGTTGTTAACCCCTGTTGCTGCTACTGTTTCTACTCCTTCTCTTGTTAGCCCTGTGTCTTATCTCTCTCCCTCTACTCGTAGCCGTAATTCTCCTATTGCAGCCAGTTTCTTTCAGTCACTCGGACCTGTTCATGGGTCTGCTGGTTCTGATGGTCCTCAGAGACGTAGTCAGCTTCCTGGTAACAGAGAACGTGTTGCGCTATATAATAAGGCGATGGGTTGGATGGTAAATCCTCAGAGAAATCCACCCCGTGTTGTCCTCGAAACGTTTTGTCAATTCAACATACCAACTCAGAGATATGTGTTTGACGAAATGTGCAAGTTCCTACATGATCAGATAGCGGCCGATGCGCCTGACGAGGTGCTGACCGCCCTGTCCGACCTTCGGCTTCAGTTCGCAACTGGACTGATAGTGGATACTAATGTCCGACGGGCTATTGAGCGGTTGCTATCTCTTCGTCCCGCTCCTATTCCTCATGCACTGTTTGTTGAGGATATTGAAAAACAAGACGAGTCTGGCCAATATCCTATGCGTGAAGTTCCGCCGGTTTGGATACCAGCTGATCCTAATGCTCAACCTCCGGTATTGGCGCATTTTGAGAGAGTGTGGATACACCTCCCATGGAAACGATCGGAAGTGCTTCAGGTGAAACAATCTTTGCCCGATCCTCGTAAAAATCCTACTGGGTATTATAAGGAATTATCGCAGCTCGTAGATGCTACGGTAATGAATCTTGCCGATATCGACATGTTGTTTGGCAACGTCGTACCGCAACCGGTATGGGCTAAGATTCGTCACCAAGATCACGCAAATGAATTAGGTGGTGATTGGGCTGCCATTACAGCGGCAGATGCTGGACAAGTGGCTGCTACTAAACCCGATCAATTGATTACTGCTCTTCCTCAGCGGATAATAACATTAATGAAGACTCTTATGCCAGCTATGAGAGTAAATTGGGACAAACTGTCCGCTTGCAAACAAAAGAAAGATGAGAGTGTTTCCGACTTCTTTACGAGGTTTGAGGAAGCATTCATTGACCATAGTGGACAGGATATGGGTACTGAGGGTGGACAGAGGTTGTTTGTGGATAAATTCGTGTCGAACTTGTTGCCCGATTTGAGCAATAAATTAAAGAATTCGGAGAGTGCATGGGCAGTTTCTACCTCAGCTCAGATATTGGCTACGGCTCAATATTATGAAAATAGGGAGAAAGAGGAGAGTGACCGTGCTGACAAAAAGACGAAAGAACTGAAAACTAAAGTGTTGTTACAACAAGCGTATCCGCCGCGTTCTAATCAGAATGCGCCTCAACAGAATAGATCACAGTCGCAATCGAATCGATCGCAGCCACGTAATGATTCCTCTTTCCAAAGATCCTCGTTAGGGTACAATCAATGTGCTTATTGTAGACAGGAGGGACACATTAAATTCAATTGCCCTGCTTTAAATGAACGTAATGGTGGTAATTCATCTAAAGGAGGCCGTGGTGGTTCACAGCACGCATCACGTGGTAGAGGTCGTGGTGCTCAGAATGATCGCTTTGACAATTCATCAAATTCTAATAACTGTTTCGATCAACGTGGATCATCGCAAGGACGATCTGCGCAGTACAATGTAGACGATTATTACGTCGATCAGGGAACTGACGATAGTAATTACTAGGACAGCCAAAGACAAGGAGAGGGAGTGGTATCAGTTCCGGTTGATCAGAGAGGGCCTTACGTCGCAGTTGCTACATCGGGCGTCGTTGAGCCTTTTCTGTTGGACACTGGTGCAGCGAAAAGTTCTATCATGCATTCGAAACTCCCTGGCGCACCTTTGTCTGGCTTAACAAATGTCTCCGTTGGATTCTCTGGCGCCCCCGTTAGCAATCCAGTTTCGCGCCCTTTGCCCCTTCAAATTGGGCCACGTGAGCTAGAAGCTCCGTTGATTTTGACTACTGGTTGTGGTGAAAATCTTTTGGGTCTGGATTTGCTTAAACGTTTGTATGCAACTTTGTATTGTTCTCCTGCGGGTGTAAAGCTTACGTTAGGAGAGAGAGTAGTCTCTCCCGTGTATTTGTCTCTCGATAAGCTTCCACCGGAATTGAGTTCTCTTCCTGCGTCTTTGTGGGCGACGGGTCCAAATGACGTGGGCCTACTTGATATCTCCCCTTATGTTGTTCAGTTGAAAGCTAATGTACGATTGCCACGTATTCCCCAATACCGTATCTCCCTTGATGGTGAACGAGCATTGTTGGCGATCATCTATGACTTGATCGAGAAAGATGTTATTGAGGAGACTCGGGGAAACGTGTGCAACAGCCCTGTACTGCCCATTCTAAAACGTACAGATCCTGCAAAACCGCCTGTTTATCGTTTTGTTATCGATTTACGGGAGGTAAATAGAATTGTGGTTCCTCAATTTCCTGTTGTGCCTGACATCACGGCGCTACTGACTCTGATTCCAGCTACTGCATCATGGTTTTCGGTGATTGATTTGAAAAACGCGTTTTTCAGCATCCCGATTGCCGAACAGAGCAGGGACCTTTTCGGTTTCTCTCTCGGTGGACGTAGCTTCCGGTTCAAACGCGCTCCTCAGGGCTACTGTGAAAGTCCATCGATTTACAGTCAAGCCTTGAAGGGTCAACTGGATGCGTTTCGGTTGCCGGTTGGTGCGGCTTTAATCCAATACGTCGACGACTTATTGGTGGCTGCCGATACTCAGGACATTTGCAAAATTGCTACAGTGTCGTTGCTGCAACATCTCTGTGAGTTGAATCACAAGGTGTCACCTTCTAAACTCCAATATTGTTGTCAAGAAGTAACCTATCTAGGTCACTTATTGTCAAAGGAGGGAAGGAGATTGACCCCAGAGAGAATTGCAGCGATTGCGCGAATGGCTGTGCCAACTACCCAAAGAGATGTGCGTGCCTTTCTAGGTATCACGTCGTACTGCAGGCAATGGATTCCAAATTTTTCATTGCTAGCGAAACCATTGGTGGCTCTTACGTGCAAGGATGTCTCAACTCCTTTACCGTGGACGGAAGAATGTCAGAAAAGTTTTTCTGAATTACGTGATTCATTGTGTTCGGCTCCTGTGTTAGGTACCCCTGATTACAGTAAGCCGTTTATGTTATATGTTCACGAGAGGGAAGGTTGTGCTTTGAGTGTTCTAACGCAACCTTTTGGTGGTAAGCAACGTCCATGTGCATATTTTTCCTCGACCTTAGACCCAGTAGCTAGAGCATTGCCGAGTTGTTTACGAGCAACAGCGGCAGCTGCGGTCTCCATCCGACAATCAGCAGGATTGGTCATGGATAATATGCTTACGGTGATGGTTCCGCATGCAGTCGATACTCTGCTGAATCGAACGAAAACTCAGCACTTGACGAGTGCGAGGTTGTCTGGGTACGAATTGACGCTCTTGGCAAGCCATATTCAGATAAAACGTTGTAATGTCCTGAATCCGGCAACTTTGTTACCAATTAGTGCAGAGTCAGATGAAGTAGCAGAACATGACTGCTACTTGAGGACGGAAGAGGAAACGAAAGGTCGAGTGGACCTTAAAAACACTCCATTGGAAGATCCGGATGGCACCTTGTATGTGGATGGGTCATGTTTTAAGTTACCGAATGGTGATGTGACTACCGCTTATGCTAATGTAACATTGAATACTGTTGTTGAGACTGCAAGGTTAAATCAGAATTCTGCCCAAGCTGCAGAGCTGATCGCTCTCACTAGAGCATGTGTGTTAGCAAAAGGGAAACGTGTGAATGTGTACACCGATAGCCAGTACGCTTTCGGTGTAGCGCATAGTTTTGGACGATTGTGGCGAGAGCGTGGTTTCTTGACATCCCACGGTACGAAGATACAGCATGGCCAGCTTGTGAACGATCTTTTGGATGCATTGACTTTGCCTACACAAGTTGCGATTGTTAAGTGTAGTGCGCATCGTAAAGTGACGGATGATGTTGGTCGTGGTAATGCGTTTGCAGACGAGATTGCTAAGGAGACTGCCCGGAACCTTAGCACTCGAATGTATGTGACAAGTTCGGTTAGGTGGCCCACAGAATCAAGTATGTGTGAAGATACTGTTGAGAGCGTGAAAGCAATTCAGAATGAGGCCACTGAGACTGAAAAGATGAAGTGGAAAGAAAGTACGGGAAAGTTGGATGCGAATGGTTGTTGGATTGATTTGTCGGATCAGAAAATGGATGTTGCCTGATGCGTATGTGCTGGCCGTTGTGACAATGGCACATGGGTTAGCACATATTAGCGCGAAAGGTATTTGCAAGTTGTTGGCTGCTGTGTGGAAGAATGATGGCATTACGAAATGTGCTGAACGTCTGGTGAAGAATTGTATGGTGTGTATAATGTACAATCCTGGCAAAGGAACCCCAACTCCTCCTGGCAGTTTTGCTCCTCCTTCGTATCCCTTTGAGGTGATTCAATTGGACTTCATCCATATGGAGCGATGCAATAACCTGAAATACGTTTTAGTTGTGGTTTGCGCATTCTCCCGATGGATCGAGGCCTATCCCCTCAAAGACAATACTGCTTTGTCTACTGCGAAAATCCTACTGAAGGAATATTTTCCTCGGTATGGAATGCCTAGAGTCGTGTGGTCAGATAACGGAAGTGAGTTTGTTGGAAGTGTGATGAAGAGTGTGTGTAAGGGCCTTGGAATTAATCAAAAATTCCACAGTGCCAATCATCCTCAGTCAGCTGGATTAGTTGAGGGGTACAACGGCACCCTTAAACTAAAGCTAGCAAAGATTCAGGCTACGACTGGTCTTTCGTGGCCTGATGCTTTACCCTTAGCATTACTGTCGACTAGGGCGACTGTACACTCCCGAATAGGGCTTAGCCCCTATGAGATAGTGTTCGGCCGTCCTGCGAATGTGTGGGGGGTTCCTAGGCCAGGAATATTTTCTGATCTTGAGTATCCGATGTTGATTGACTATTTACATGACTTGACTGCTAAACTGAGGTTAATTCACCAACAGGTTCACGACGCATTGCCAACGCAGACGGAGGGTCCAGGCCACCAGCTCCAGCCCGGAGACTGGGTAGTAACACGCAACTTTTCACGAAAGAACAATCTGGACCCTAGATTTACCGGACCTTACCAGGTGCTCCTGGCCACGAGGACTGCCGTTCGTCTTGAGGGGCGGAAAAATTGGGTACATGCTACCCATTGTAAACGAGTCCCTATTCCTTTGCCGGCAGACCCGTGGGTAAGGAAAGGCATTGCATCAACAGAAACAGAAACATTGCCGGCGTTTGTACCTTTCAGCGACGCACAGCCTGTTGGAGAATCCTCAGCGCAGCAGAAAGCCACTGTTGAACACTTATCAGCAAAAGACTCAAGACCAGAACAATCAACTGATCAGCAGGACGCTGTCTCTTCAACGGATCCTTTGTTCGACGAGCAGACACGTCCCGGGAAACATCGATATTCTCTGCGATCTCGCACTAAGGACAAATAAAATTTCTTTTTGCTTTGCTGAAATTGACAACTGCATTATCCCCGATTTCCCGTGATCAGTTTTGAACATTCGTATCATTGAAAATTTTTGTACATATATCAAGCTTCCTCCTTGTATCTTTTTACTTCCACAGCTGAGAGACATTGTGCTTATATATATACATATTGTGTATTGAAGGCCGTAGGGCCGCGCGCGTACTTCCTTCTGGACAGTAGGTCTTGACGCTAGGTTAAAGACCGTCGGTTCCTAGGAACTCCTGGGGATTGACTATTGCTGCACAGAACGAAGTGCGTCAAGAAACGTTGCGGACGGTCGTAGGGAATGGCATTCTCGAAGCTGAATGATTTGGAGGGAGTTCAGGCGCACAGATTCAAGCTGCAGCAACTCAGTCGTACCAAATGTTTCATATTTCAATTGTTTGTGTTGTTTTTGACTGCTTCCGCATTATTGGCGGGTGGGGTGTACTACACCATGTCTTATTTCTTGCCTGCTACACCTACTCCTACTCCTTACCCTAATCTTACCTCTACTGCTTCTCCCCATTCCTTTCACATGTTACCGGAACACGAGCAGGCTAGACGTGTAGAATTCCGCAACAATTCCTTTATTCAGCTCCCCCATCAGCATCAGTTAGTGGTTAACACTACTAATTGTTGGGTGTGTGGGTTGATGCCACACACTACGGATAAGGGAATTCCATATCTGGTGTTACCGTATAGTTCCCAAGGGTCAGCTCGAGCATTTCAAACAATGTTTCGAAGCGCACTGGGTTTCCACCCCATTCGAGAACCACGTTCCCCCTACTCCGGCCCTACCTCGTATCAGAAGCCTTTATCGATAGCAATAGAGGATATGGACAGTGAGATCCATGATCCTTCGCTTATCCCTGAAGAAGAGGTACAAGCCTATAAGGTCCTAAGTAGAGGTGAATATAGTGTGTTCACTAGTGAAAAGCAGCTTAAAAGCTCGCCTCCAATATGGGTCGTACCCCACACTGGTAATTTTTGCCTTATGGGTCGTGGTCGAAGATCGCAAGCCCTACTTGGAGCAAGTGCTTGCACTGAAAATTACATTCTGCCAATGTTCTCGTCCCCTGTGTTTCTGGCTGCCAAGGGTACATACTTTATCTGTTATGATCGTGCATACACCTGGTTGCCCGCTGACTTCATGGGCACATGTTTTATTGCAAATCTGTTGCCTCCGACGTTCACTGTAGATGCCGATTATCATAAGACTAGAGTTGTACGAGGCGTAATTAGCGAAGAAGACACTGCCGGTCAAGAGGCAGGAGACTTTTTCAAGGGTTTCCTCCCGTTTTGGGGACCTATGGTTAATAGTAGGAACCTGAGACAGTTGACTCGAGTGGTAGAATCGACAGCTAATATTACTGCCAGTGCCCTTGGTAATATCACCACAGAACTTCAGGCGGAGAGACTTATGACGTTACAAAACCGTATGGTTTTAGATGTCATTTTAGCAGATCGCGGTGGGGTATGTAAGGTGATCCATTCGAGCTGCTGCATTTTCATTCCAGATAATGCTCCTACCGTCTATCAAGCCATTTCGAGGTTGCATAAGATCTCCGAATCCATACACGTGGATGTAGGGGATTGGACGCTACTTGGATGGTTTTGGGGCCTGATGTCGACTTGGGGTTGGAAAATTCTGATGATCATCGGAGTTGTGGTAGTGTTCCTGTTCACGTGTTGCCTTTGCGTGCAGTGTGGTCCTGCCTTATGTGGCCTCTGTGCTACAACGTGTATGAGACAACCATCTGCTACCAAGGGGACTCGGTTGGACAGAGCTATGCTACAACAACATCTCGATGGTCTGATGAATATCGAATATGATTCCGACTAGTGCTTGCCTACATGAGGGCAAAAGGAGCGTCTGAGGTTCCGTGACAATTGTAAGTGGTGTTTTTGACTCGCATGAATATGGTCGAGTCTGGTATCTATGAACCGCAAATGACGAGTTTAGTAAGTGTGCGCAGTTTCGCTGTGCTAACTTAAACCGTTCGTTTGTTATGTGGGTTTTTCATCTGTACCCACGGGTTCCATCTTAGATACGGCATCCATTTTGTCTCTTGCCCTCAAGTAGCCAGCGAACGGACGCTGTCCGCTTCGCGACCCTGGGACTCCCAAGATATTTGCGGAAGACACATGTTCTTTGTAAGTGTCTTTATGACGAGGGGGTTGCTGCTGTAAGGCAGATGGCGCCACTCGAGGCTCATCTTGCCGCACGGACTTATTGTCTCAGCCGTGCATCTCATTAGGCACGTCCCTTTGATGTCTGTATCTCGTGTTTCCCGATACCTCCCCTTTTACACCCTTTCCGATCTCCCCACTGTCTCTGTCTTCCTCTACACCTGTCTTCGTTCCTATTTCGATCTATTTTACTGCTGATTGGAATTTGCTAATGGTGGGAAGATGGTTTTTACAGTTGGGAACCGCCAAATGTTTCCGCACTTATGTTCCGGACCTTATGTGTTTCTAAGTGACCAAAGCGACCCCTCTGGGGGCTAATTGTGGGAACCGGGTTGTAAACTTTTGTGTTCAATGTTATCCTATGGGTAAAAACTGTATAAAAGGAGCGATCCACAGAACCAATTTGAAGCAGTCTCCCCGAACTACACTCGATGTACTTCCTGTGATTTCTGTGTTCCCTGCAGCAAATAAACCTTGAATCTTTGACGTCGAAGGAAGTGTCCCGTGTCTCTGTGACTTGTACGCCAGAGCAGGTTACCCACGAAGGTTTCAGGTGTTGTGCCCTGGCACCGCTGGGTCCAAAAGAACCCAGTCCTTCAAAGTGCAGACCGAAGATCTTGGTTCACGGACCCTGAGTGTTAGTTCTAGACCCACCAATGGGCTCCCATAGAACATTTACCCTTCTACTCTCACAATGTATCCTAATTGGGATAGGTTCTTTTATCCCATTTCCCTGGGGTGATTTATTTGCCAGGCAATAAGAGGCGAAGAGTCTGCCCAATTCCTCATGATACTAAGGATCAAAGCCAGCATCCGGGCAACTACTGCTAGAGCATTGTTATACTTATGTTATGCCTTATCTTGTTATGTTCCCCCCTCTTACTCCTCGTCTGATTCCCCTTTCCTGCCTGCATCTTGGTACTTCCAACATTCCAACAGCCGTTAGAATGTTGGCTCTGT
Organism: Lissotriton vulgaris; assembly: GCF_964263255.1. Lineage (NCBI taxonomy): Eukaryota > Metazoa > Chordata > Amphibia > Caudata > Salamandridae > Lissotriton > Lissotriton vulgaris. Next base: position 731,792,064 of record NC_141691.1, on the reverse strand, counting down.
AACTACCGTAGTTGGTGAAGAGCTGAGGTGTTTGTGAAGCTGTCATGTTTCTATCTTGAATAAACAGTTACAAGCATATCGGAGTTTCCTACTTTCAATATTGGCGACGATTGTTGCGCAAGGGGCAGCAGGGATAGCTTCACCCCCGATAAGGATGTTTTGCTGCTTCGCTCCAGCCGAATACCTTTCTGCCCACAAGGTTAAAGTGAGTAATACCTCATCAGACCATTTGCCTATGGAGCTTCCTCACTTCTAGTCTCTATTTGCGGTACAATTTTGAGAATAAATTCTGTCTCCTGCATCAGTGTAAGTGAACCACTTACTTGGTTCTGCAGTGGGTAAGTTCATCGCTGCTCTCCCTTGCCATCTCCTGCTTCCACGTGGCTTTTTGCCCTAAGAGGAAGAGCGTTTCCTCTCTGCAGGAGAGCTGCCGAGGAGGAGCAAGGGAGCATCTGGCCGAGATTGACAGATCCGGGTCTGCCACGCCCTGCTGGGTTCAATGTGCCCATCACGCTGACAGGCACAGCTCGACTTAATGGGGCAGTCTAGCACTGTGCCTCCACACCCATGACTCTGACGGGCACGGAGGCACAGCTTTCTTAAAGCGGGCATCCCAGCGTTTGGAGGTGGCTGAAGGTTTTTTTTTTCAACACTGACAGGCACAGCTCATACAAGAGCCTTTCACACTCTGTTTATTAAAGGTAGTTACACTGACAGGCACAGCTGTGGCATCTAGCCGGTCATGCTCCCTCAGCCTTATAGAATCTATGGAAATAGTCTGTCACTTTCCTTCTGCTCAAAGTAATTAACGCTGACAGGCTCAGCTGAGGCAACTACTCGCTCCTATTGTTATGAGGGTGCCAGAGAGGTAGTGGAGTTTTGTCACACTCTCAATTTATGCAGCTTTCTGGACATTCATCCTGTTCTCTGGAGTACTTTGTAAACACTATTACCTCCTTTTCACACATTATTTGCATAGTGTTAGACTATTTTTTACACTTTATAAGTCTTTAAACTGTAGTTTGTGTACTGTTTGCATTTTCTTTCCCATTCCTTCTAGATAGTACCTTATACAGAGCACTTTACATAGCACCAGTTGTGTTACATGAGTACACATTCATTGTTTTGTTAAGCATGGGGAGATTAAGTGATTCGCCCATAATCACAGGATGTTCAGCGTCGTTGCCGAGACTCGAACCCAGTTCCCCAGATTCGAGGTTGACCGCCCTAGCCTAGCCATTAGGCGAAATCCTCTGCCCATATATACAGCAATCTTGTGTAGGGAAATTGCTAATTTCATGGGGCACCTCATTAATGTTGTTCCAATCTTGTGAAGTTGGGTAGTGTTGTTACCATGTTAATATGGCTGCAATGAACATGTCTCAACCGCTACCCTTTCTGGATGAAATCCGGGAACCAACCTTACTGTGGAAGGAATGGGAAAAATTGTTTATGTCATATCTTATATCAATAGGGGGTGAGAAATGTTCCCCTCTCAGAAATCAACACATTTTATTGCATAATGTTGGTTTTCAGGGGAGGAAAGAGTAAACAAATGTAGTACTCTAAAAGTGACTCTGGGGGGGAAGAAGCTCAAGAAGATGTCTATGTGTCAACCCTCCACATGTTCGCAACATACTTTGGTCAAAAGGTAAACCTAGTGTCGGAAAGGCACGCATTCATCTGCAGAGTGCAGGGAAAGAGTGAGAAAGTAACTAGTTATATGGCAGTGTTAAGAGGCATGGCCAACTTATGTGAATTTGGATCATTGAGTGAGTTTCTCATCAGAGACCAATTACCCAGATATACTAATATTCCGAAAATTCGGGAAAAGCTTCTTACTGGAAATCCTGATTTAAAAGGTCACAGTGAAACTTGCTAAGAGTGTGGAACACACAGCAGAAAGCATAAGGGAAATGAAGCAAGGCATCAGTTCTGACATGGTACAGGTAGTAAAGATCCAGTCTAGCTCTGACACACCCGCAAGTGAATTTGGAGAAGAAAATAAATTCAAGGAGCAACTTAACAAGAAAACAGGAGATGAAAGAAGGGAGAGATTGCGATGTGATCGCTGTTGTAACAACAATCTAAACTTATCTAATAGTGTTACTTGTCCTGCACGTACGGTGGTGTGTAAGAAATGCAAGAAAGAATACTTTGCCAGGTTATGCAAAAATATCAGTGTAGAGAAAAGGAATGTACATTCAATTAGTGATGCAGGGGATGGAGAGAGCAAGTATATATTCCAAATCATGAGTCAAGTTGGAGGGGGTGAATCAAGAAAGGAGTGCAATTACCCTACGTTTGATATTACATTGGATGGGGTTAAAGTGAAGGTTTTTGCAGGTTCATGCTCACCTTATAAATTAATTGATTATGATAGTTTTGAAGAAATGTTTCAGGGGGAAAACTATGTAATTCAACAGGGGGATATTGAACCAGGGGGTACACTAGGGACCCTATACCCCTAGTGGGAATGTCATGCATATTTAGTTTAAGGATTGCACAACTGTATGAAATGTTTGTTTAACAAAGAAAGGGTCTAACTTATTGTGCTGGGCTCACAAGAAAGATCTGGGAATCAGAGTAGTTCCCAACAACAGTAGGGGAGAGAAATAGATGTGAAGGGTTAAGTCAGGAATTTCCTGAAGTTTTTTTCTGAAGAATTAGATTATCTAAGGAATTTCCACCATAAAATCAAGGTGAAAACCAATGTTGTTCCAGAAAGTTAGGCCTATACCACATTTAATGTATGAACCTCTTAAAGATAAAATTTAACAAATTGGTGTCACAAGGCATTATTTAACCAATTGAGAGCTCATTATGGCTGGCTTCGATTGTTGTCACTCAGAAGTCAGGGGAGGGGGTCTTAGGGCTCTGTGTGGACTCAAATGGCCTTAAAGCCAGCATTTGGGTGGACAGGTTTCCCCTTCCCCGTATAAATTAGATGTTTAGTATGATAGGTGATGCTGAAAGTTGTAGTGTTATTGACCTTTCCTTCGCATACCATCAAATAGAACTGCATTCTGAATCTAGATCTTTGACTCTCTTCATTACACCTTTTGGGGCCTATAGGTTTTGCAGAATGCCGTTTGGCCTTGTGTCAGCGGTCACAGTTTTCCAAAGATTAATGCAAATAGTTTTGGAAGGGATAAAAGATGTTCTTTGCTTCCAGGGTGACATTCTGATTTATGGGAGTTCAGAACAACACAACTCCACTTTAAGAGAGGTATTGTTGGCGCCCAAGAGTACAGGATTAACTATCAGGAAAGATAAGTGTTTATTTGGTGTGGTGTCTGTTGACTATCTAAGCCATACTATTTTGAAACATGGTGTTACACCTAAATGTGACTTGTTAAGGCTGTGAGGGAAGCACTTCCCCTTGTAAACAAAGAGGATCTTCAATCGCTCCTTGCATTGGTAGAATATATGTCTAAATATGTAGAAAAATGTTGCTGACTTAACGGTACCCTTGATAGCTTTATTTAAGAAACTAGTTCCATTTCAATGGGATTTGGATTGCAAGAGTTCCTTTGAGGTCACCAAGAAAGCTATTATTGAGGCACTGTTTCGAGGGAACTTCAACACTAGCAGTAAGACTATTTTGACTACCGATGCAGGTGGTAATGGCTTAGGTGCATCATTGTCTCAAATTGTGAATGAAAATGACAAAACTGTTGCATTCGCTTCAAGAACCCTTAAGGATGTGGAGCGTACCTATTCCACTGTCGAGCTGAAAGCTTTAGCATGTTGGTGGGCAATTCGCAATTTTCAGTTTTTCTTGTGGGGTTTGCCTTTTTCTCTTCATACAGACCACAACCCCCTGGTGTACATCTTTTTTACCAAAGGGAGGGAAATTACTACTCCTCGAATTGTTAATATGGAAGGATATAACTTCAAGATTGAGCATGTACCAGGGCACAGAAATCTGGTTGCTGATTGCCTTTTTAGGTTGCTGTGTGAAGGGGAAGATGGCATTGACAGAAATATTGCGGATCTGGTGGGATTAGTGGAGGTCCCTGGTATCTAGAGAGAAGAATGGGATGAGAGCATGGATAAAGATCAGTCTCTTAGACAAGTAAAGGAGAAAAATGTCCAGGGCTGGCCTGTTCAATCTAGTAATCTGGATGATGAGATAAAAGATTTCTGGGTGGTACGCCATGAATTAAGCATTATTAAGAACCAGGTTATGAGAGGGGAGAGACTAGTACTCCCCAACGAGTTATGAAACAGGATAGCAAAGCTAGCTCACAAAGGCCACTTGGGGAGGAGTTCTACCAAATCCAAGGTTAGAGCCACATACTGGTTCCCCAGGATGTACATGGTTGTGGAAGCTAAAGTTAAGGATTGCTTAATATGTGCTATGAATAATGAAGCAAAATATACTAGGGATGCTCTTTTGTCACCTGTGAAGGTACCTACTAAACCTTGGGACAAACCTGGTTTTGAAATTACTGGCCCGTTGAAAGTTTCCATGTGGGCAGGAACATTTAAGCTGGTTCTAGTGGGTTACTATTAAAACCGACAATGAGGTTCAGTGTACCTCAGAGGAAATGTGTGATTTCCTGGAAAAGATGGTTATAAATTATCTCAAGATTGCGTTGTATTGTCCCAAGGCCAATGTCTTAGTGGAACGGGTCAATCGAATGATCATAGAGTGTTTGCAACTGATGGGTATGTCTGGGCAACCCGTGGACAAGGCCTCCAGAATATGCTGTGGTCATATCATACTGCACCTAATGCAGGTAACCAAGTTTCCCATTTTCTAACATTTAAAGGCAGGCTACGGGGCACTGAAATGCCACCTAATTGGCTTAGGGGTAGTGAACCCAAATGGATAGACAGGGGAAATGAGCAAACGGGTGCGAGTGCATCAAGAAGAGTAGAGGAAATGATTTAATAAAAACCTGGTACCAAGGAAGATGACTTGAAGGTGGGAGATGTATTTTTGATTAATCTTTCTGTCCCACTTCAAAAGGGCCATTCCAAGTCCTCCAAACCCATCAAATTTATTTCTGTTAAGAATAATGAAGTAATACTGGAGGATGGGAGAACATGGAGTATGGACAGAGTGGCGTGATGTCCCTCACAATTGGAAAGAGGAACCTTTGTTGGCTGTTCTTATGATGATGTGCCACAGGGTAGCATTCCCCGTAATGTTAGACATTGCAATGTCCCTAATTTGCACAAAGACTACTGTTTTGTATAATACTGTTGGGTTGTAATCTAGTACTGAATGTTTTTCTCTTCTCCTTTTGCACATTTATTTATCTTCTGCTTTAATGCCATGCTCTGGATTATTCCATTTTTTTAATGTTATGGAGGGAGAAGTGTTGTTGTTGTGTTATGCCATATCTTGTTATGTTCTCCCCTCTTACTCCTCGTTCCTATTCCCCTTCCCTGCCTACTTCTTGGTATTTCCAACATTCCAAAGGCCGTTGAAATGTTGGCTCTGTAACTGCTGGAGTTGGTGAAGAGCTGAGGCGTTTGTGAAGCTGTTGTGTTTCGATCCCGAATCAACGGTTACAAGCATATCAGAGTTTCCTACTTTCAATAAGCAGCCTACAACCTCTGCCTTACAGTAAACCATGTGTAATGTATCAAGAGTGCAGCAGAACTGGCTGAGACACCAATCCGCCCGACATGCATCAACTACATCAAGAGGGTGGGTGAGTGAACTATTTAGACAATTGATTAGTGAGCCACTGGATCAGGCCTATCATCAATAGCCAGGTGGAAGGGAAGACAGTACCCGAGGGAAGTAGTCCCTGCATAGCTCACACATATTACAAATAGCAGAAGGAATCAGAGTAGTTCACAAGATACAAGATATTGAGCAGAAACAGGATGTGCAGATGAAACTTGATCACACAGAAGCAGAGGGCTCTGCTAATCACTGTGACTATACTACAGGTGGTTACCACCAATTTCTGGGTACCCTACTTAAACTGTTGATACATTTATCTGTATCATTAGCAGTATAGTATTGTGTAAATAGAGATAAATGCTTTTCTAAGCTTAAGGCAAAGCACTCGTTGGTCCTTGTTTTATTGCATTGTTTATCGTGTCCTCTACTGATGTCGGAGTCTCCAACCCTATATCACCTCCCCAAGCAAACTTTGATCGCCTTGCATCACTATCCTGTGAATTGAGTGTTCAAGAGGTAAACTTGGTGCTCATATTTAGGTCTATTAGTAGGTACAGCCCCATGAAACCATCAGCAAATGGCCCCATTTGACACATGTGGAGCCCAGGATCCTGTGAGTGCCTTGTGTCCCACAACCCACTGTAGTATCCTGGTTGTCCCCATTCCTCATTGCCTGAGCTGGTGTCTGAAATGCTGAGAGTTAATGAGGTAATAGAATGGAGTGAAAGCTAGAAGATAGGGACAGTTCGACTGAGGATGAGGTCCAGGACCTACCTGCTGTTGCTATAACCTGAGCGTCTTAATGAAATTAAAAAAACGTACCTCCTACCTACGTGGCTCCAGATTCTTGTGTGGAGATCCTTACCTCTAGCCACCACACCCACTACCCACAACTCAATGGTATCAGAATCTGTTGACGAGTAGTTTTGTTTTGTATAAAAGATCCACCCCCAAATGATATTGTGTTTTAACATATCTTTTAAAAGTGGACCACTTCTTAAAGATAATCAACTCAGAATCTGACTTAATTTAATCGAAGGGGGTTCAAGAAGAGTTCTCTTAAAATGGGATTGCTCCTGTTCTGAAAAGGTCCAATAACGTGGCACTTTTGCTTGACTGGTGAGGGGCTCTAAGGAGTGGACTAAGTGAACAAGACTCCAGCAGGAACAGTTTATATATTTACCCCAAACTGCCAATTGATGTGAATAGACCAAAAGAAAAGAAACATTTTGATTACATTTCTTCCCTTTTATAGCATTTACATAATCCCAGACAACGCAGTCCTAGGTAGAAAAGTCTTTATAACGAATGCTCAAGCTCTAGCAGTCTAGGTTGCTGAAACTTACTTGAATTGGGAACACTGATCTACAGTTGAATTTCAATATTGCCTTGTAGATGATATTGTTTTTTTTTTAATGTTTTGTCTATTTAATTATTATGGTGGTTACACAAATGTCCCAAGGGAGAAATGACTTCCAAGTGAATGTCAGGTTTTACTAGCTTGCACAGCTGAAATGTATCCTACTGGGAACAAAAGTTTATCTATGCACTTTAACTTTAGCTGCTGGAAAATAACCTCAAAGATGAATTTGACTTCGAGTTTCACCTTTTTTAAAAAAAAACTTTTTACTACGGTTACATAATAGTACTACTGTTACATGATTGTTCGCATATTAAAGAATTACCAAAGCTTGTTGCTTTTATCCTACAATTGCAATAGTTTTTATTAACTGTGCAAATAGGAATTACTTACCAGTGGCATAGCGTGGGCGGGGCCATGGGGGGAGTGCCCCGGGTGCATAATTCCTTATGGGTGCAAAATTATAAGGAAAAACTATTCGGACTAGTAGCATTGAGGAAGTACTAACGGTCCACTGGTTAGGGAGCGCAATACTTGCCTTGCCCTGGGTGCTGTCAACCCACACTATGCCGTTGTTACTTACCCAGTAGCCACAATGTGTCTGCAGTGTTCCTGAAGTATGCCTCAAACAAGACAACAACATAGAATCAATATGTCATGATATATAGATGGATACATATATTGCTCTAGTATTGTAGTGCCTAAAGGAGCTTACTCAGATCACACCAAAGACTCTAAACCAAATGCAGATTTGAAGGCCACAGATATAGAAATGTAGTTGAGTAGAAACACACCCCAATACCATAATTTCAGTCCATAAGGCAAGTACCTCAGATCACCAAAAATGGACACACAAATGAAACAAGCAAGATCTATGAGCAGCAGCTATAACTACACCGAAATATCCCCATCTCCTGCCATTGTATACCTGGACCATTATGCGCTCCTTCACAGGAATGTCAGAGCGTCCAGTGCTACACTGACTGATGAGTCTGACGGTGATGGCAAGTGATCCTGAGACCCATGCGCTGGTCACGTGGGCGTTGTGGGCAGCAGTGAGGAAAATGTTGCTAGGTTGCCAAAGTGCATGCAGAGCCATGAGTGGTGAAATTCATAGCCATCTGAAAGCACAGACGACGAAGTATATTTTAAGGGCATTCCAATGAGCAAAAGGCTGTGAGAACCAAATTGAATAACAGCTCTGAGCAGCTGCCTCTGTCCTATGATGCGGTGCGGCTTCTCCTGATTACGGTCACTTTTTTGAATTCACATCTGAAAATGTCAACCCAGCTCTACCTACAGGAATGTAACCCCTGTACTGGTTGAGGACAACCACAGTGTGGTGCAGCTCTCTGACAGCTGTGATGGGAAAACATTGGAAATTTAGGGCCTGACTATGTTCTTGGCAGAGGCGATACCCTGTCAAACATATGACGGTTATCCCGTCTGCCATTTTACAAGTTCCGTAGGATACAATGGAACTGTACTTTGGTGGAAGGGATATACTCATGTTTGTGATGGAGTATCCCATCCGCAAAGATCATAATCATGCCCTAAGAGCGGAAGCCACCACTTGTCGAGTTGTAACTCGCTCTAGCCTTAGTAAAGAGCAATTCCTACATACATTGAACAGTCAGCCATGGTGGAAAGAAGGACCACTGTAGCTCTGCCATTCTCTTTAGATCTCGAAGCAATTGTGGTCCATATATATGGAGCTCTTCCTGGGCATCAACCTTTACTGCTTTCATATCCAATTATATTACAAACTGACCCGTCTGTTCCCAGAATCACATCATGCATTTTCTTCTTGAGTAACTAAAGCTTTGTATACTTTTCTTATAGTACCTCCCTTTGTGGGTACCGGCATAGCTCTGCCTGTGTAACAACAGTGACCACCGAGGAATTCCCATCATGTAAGAGATGGAAAATGGGCATTTCTCTGTGTGTGAGCTTAACAGATTCACCATGTTTCTATGCCCCCACCTCCATTTTATGACTCCCAAAAGGAATAGATTAGCTTCCACGTAAGCATGAGCGAATTTTGCGGATCTCGCGTTCGCGAATTTTGCGGATTTGCGGATTCGCAATCCGCAAAATCCGCGAATTCCCGCGAATTTGCGGATTTTTTTTTTTTTTGTGTTCGCCCGTGTTTCTGCCAGTTCGCGAGGGTTTTGTACACTTTCGCAAATTGCGAACTTACCTGTCGGGTCGCAAGTTTCGCGAACTTGTTGTTTCTACGTGTCCAGCCTGTTTGGGACACTCTTCTTCATCACTGCCACTCTCTGTCACCACTGCCACTCTCTGACTACTCATGCCACCCTCTGGCCCACCCATGCCACCCTCTGTTTCATCACCACACCCTCTGGTTGTCCAGTGTACATTATTTTCGGCAAAGCAAAGCACACCTTCCCTGCCTCAAGTGACCTGAATTAATTTGGGGCTGATTCATGTGTCACAGAATATTTTTTTAGCTGGCACCTGCTTCCTTAGTGCGCCCTGATTAGTGATCTTTTGCACTTGCTATGCTTTCATTGTTGCAAAATTAGTTACAACACCTGCCCTGCCCCAACTGACAATAATGAATTAGGGGCTGATTAATGGATTTTAACTTCCAGCCTGGCTCCTGCTTGTCTCCCTTAGCTGTAATTCAGGACCTTTGTGGCATATGTGTAACTATTCTGAGGTTCAGAGCAGGGTCACATACTAGTTTCAACTGGCAACTGAACTCTGGAGGGGCCCCTCAGGAAGCACTCCAGGAAATGGCTACTAATGATGAGCCTGAACTTTTGAACCTGGTAAGTAGTTACTTTCAGTTTTGCTAAGATCGTATTTCTGCAATTTTGCACTTATTCGCGGGGCGCGAACTCACGCGAACAGTGCGAGCAGTGCGAGCAAAATCCGCTGCTCGCGGATTTGCGGATTTTGCGGGAAATTCGCAAATCTCGCGGATTGCGGATTTCCCGAAAATCCGCAAAATCCGCGAGCGGAACGGATTTTCCGCCCACGCCTACTTCCACGCTGCGGTATTAATTGCACCACCAAATGACCATACTTGCATATTTATTTCCAGTGGATTTTCAGCTCTTTATAACACTTGTTCTAAGGTCACCTCCTGAGCTTCATTTAGCAAGTAAGTCAGAAGCTTCTATCCCCAGGCTTCTGTCTCAATTTCCCCAATAATCTGATCTCACTTGAGAAAGCAGAGCATGATTTTTATTACCAGCGTCCTTACATAAATTTCTGAGAGTTGTTTTCGAGATTTCTATATTAATTAGAAGCACATTCCGTAATGCAATTAAATTGTATTCTCTAATTAAAGTTCACAGTCGGCAAAATAATTAATTTTGCTGAGTCTCTCTCGCAGAGCACACTGCCTTACATATTTTCCCAGTTGTGTGCTTTCTACCTTTGATTTGAGAAACTAAACATCACAGGTTTTGATACCTTTTATTGGGCTAACACAACATGAAATGCAACAATGTTTCTTTTTATTTAATCATTGCTTGTATTAATCTTATGTACATAAGTCAGGATTGAAAGGGCTTATCATGCATGTGATTGTGCGTGTGTGCATATGTATACATAGGGCCCCATTTATGATGTTTGCCGTAGGGAAGCGAAGCAGGCCTTCCTGCTGCGCTTCCCTACGGCAAAAGAAAAGGGCAGGAATGCGCCGTATCTATAAGATAGATTCCTGTCCTTTTCCCCTGCGCCGGCGCACAATGGGCTGCCTGCGCCAACGCAGGCACATTTGCACGATTTTGTAAGGGTGCCTGCGTTGAGGGGATGATGATTTCTGTACAGGAAGGGAAACCTTTCTTTACAAAAACAATCACAAGATGCTTTGGCTCTATGTGTGCTCAATGCCAGTGATGAGAATTTAAAATTCACATGCCATAAGAGTACCCCATCTGTGGAGGTCCTGGACATAGTTATAAAAAGAGAAATGGGAGACATTTCTGTGAACTTTTTCAGAATGCCCACAGCTAAGAATATTATTTTGTCTCATGACAGCTACCATCCTAATTGTCAAAAAGACTCCATTCCCTTCGGAGAGTTTTTTTTTTTTTTTTTTTTTTTTTTTTTTTTTTTTTTTTTTATTTCAAGTCGTTTTTATTGAAATAGGAAAACAAAAGGAAAAGACAGTACAATAATTCTTCCAGTATACAAAATGTTCGGTTCATCTATCGATAATCACATACAGAGAATAAACTTAATATAAAAATAAATCAACTCTTGCTTGCATTATTATAAAACACATACAGACATAACTCTCAGTGCGTAGGAGTGGCATTATAGGCTCTAGTGGATGACAACAAACGTACTCACAGGTGACATAGGCCGTTGTAATAGAGTCGCATGTATTGCATCAAGGCGGATCGTAGTGAAATGAGGATGCATCTAGCGATTTCCACAGCTTTCTATTGGATGGTTTCCATGAGGCTGCTTGTAACGCTGGATTATTAGCACCTCTAAGAAATGTTAACCACTCCTGCCAAATTTTAAAGTTTACCTCTTTCGCGTTCTTCCATTTGCATAGAACTACTTTGCACGCCAGTGTCATCATTAAGTCCAAAAGCAGGCGGTCTTGGTCATTTGATAACTGTGGGTCAAGCGCCCCTAGGATTACATATACAAATTCCTGTATAGGCCGTATCTTGAATACATGTTGAATGCAATCAAATATTTTCCCCCAATATATACGTAGAGAAGGACAACTGAAAAGCATGTGCGCAAGGTCGCCTGAGCCCGACTGGCAGTTCCAGCAGGTAGGCGAATCTCTTAATTTACATTTGAAGAGCTTATCTGGAGTCCAAAATGCCCTGTTTATTAGCATGTACTTTGTTTGGAATAGAATAGGTGAGACTTTCGGAGAGTTTTTAAGGATTAGACTTAATTGCTCAAATCTCAAGGACTGTGACATCAATGGTGAAGAACTGAAACAAAGACTATTACAGCGAGGATACCCCAAACGCCTGATTAGGACAGCCTACAAAAGGGCTCGGTACTATAATCGTGATGCCCTTCTGACAGGTAGCACACGTCCTAAAAATGAGAGAATGGTTTGTGTTATAAATCATTTGACATTGAATTTTAAATTCAAAAAGATTCTAGACAAGAACTGGCACATCTTGAATATCAATAAAGAGCAGGACACTATTCAGAAACCCATCATCACGTATCGCAGAAATAGGAATCTTAAAGACAGCCTAGTTCACAGTAGGACTAGGCAGAATATATCTAGCAAGCAAAACACTATTGTAGGACCTCCCATTCTGGGGAACCACAAATGTAGGACATACATAGCATGTGACAGTGCAATTGTTACCCAGAACTGGCAATACCAAGGCAGGAAAGGCAGATTACGGGATTTTACTAAATGCAGAAGCCAGAACCTGGTTTATCTCATCCTATGTCCTTGTTCACACGGGTACGTAGGAGAGACGAGCCGTGAGTTCTGAACGCGATACAGTGAACATAGATCAGCAATCAAGACATGAAAAACACTATGACCAATGGTCCAACACTGTATAGATGCCAATCATAATGAGAAGGAACTTAGGTGGTTAATCTTGGAGAAGGTAAGAGCCATACCAGAGAAAAATACTAATGAGGTTCGTAAATGTCATGAAACTTTCTGGATTTACACCTTAGACACAGTGAAAAATGGCCTGAACGAGGGAATAATTTGGCACACGACATGATGCATGAGATTGTCTGAAAGCCAGTACCTCAAAAGATTTAGGCTCATGATAGTAGCAGCGTGATGATGACATGCCCTTATTTGGGTGACAAACCCAAGATGGTGTAGTAGTAGCTGCTCTATGACACTGTGTCGAATCATGCCAACTATCATTATCACTATTTTCAGATGTTGTTGGTAGGGGCATACTTCTTCAGAGACAATATGTAAAGTAATGCCACGTAAAGTATAACCTATTTTGAGGCAAGCAATTAGGCATTGACAGTATTAGCCTTCCGTGTTTATACACTTATGAACAGATGCCTAGGATACTATTGGGTACTGATAATAAGACACCTATGCTATGTAACAATATGGGGAGATGTTGCGGCTGATATAATATAAATGAGAGGACGTATTGTTCTAAATGCAACCGCAGTGTGATGATGAGTTGTCCCCTATTTCCGGTGAGACACTCATGGCTCTGTAGTAAAAGCAGCCCTCGGAGACCGGGCTAAGCAGTGTCAACTTCCATATATACCGCATCTAAGATGGCGCTAGGAGGTGCAAGTCCTCCTAGGCACAAAATTCTAAAGTACTGGCGTGCTAAGCCTTTTGCTAGCATTATTTGTCGCTGCCCCACATTGTAGAGGATCCAGCGGAGAGATGCAAACAAAATCATCACAAGGTGACTTTAGAATACCCTTAATCTCCACTCTACACCATGGATATCAAGTAAGCATATGGAGTGGAGATATTTTGAGACCGAGGTAAATAATTGTATTAAGTATCATAAACACGATTCTGAACTGGTGGTGGTGGTGGTATATCTTCTGGGCAATATATTTAGTAACGTTGCGTATCCATTCCAATATGGCGCTGGCGCAGTTCAACCTAGCTGCCCATCAAACAGAATAACGTCACGTCGAGTATGACATCACTATTAGTTGCGGCTGTTTTCAATTATGGAAGAGCCGCTATTCCCGCTCCCTATGGATATATAAACGGCAAAACTAGATCGGCATGGACTCAGAGACCTGATGCCATTGGACTGTGCCGGACATGCTGACCCATTGCAGATAGAAGGTAAGAACAACTTAGCTCTTGGACTGAAAGGAGGCAGTGTAAGAAGTATTAGTATAAGTAACCTTAGCGCTAAGTAATACAGCCAGGTGGTAGAGATATAGGGCCATATGTAGGTGGCAAAATACCGGTCGGTAACAGCCGATTTCGGCCGTTACGACCGGTATTTGTAATTCCAGATGTAGGGGGCCTGAAAATTACCGATTCTGTATATTTACCGAATCGGTAATTTTACCGAATCGGTAAATTACCAAATCGGTAAATGTACAGAATCGGAAATTTGGGATGTAGGTGGCACTGGAAACAGTGCCACAGGCCCTTAGAAATTCGTAATTTACCATGAAATACAATGGCATGGTAAAGAACGAATTTCTGTGTACATGCACATCTGTGCATGTACACCTGTGCCATGTGGCACACATACATGCCCTATGGGCATGTATGTGTGTCACATTGCACACAAGCCAAAATCAGGGGTGCAACAGGGTGTCAAAGTGACACCCTGTCCCCCTTGACAAATCGGTAAAATTACCGAATCGGTATTTACCGATTCGGTAATTGCCATTGATTCCTATGGGCCTCAAGGCCCATAGGAATCAATGGCAATTACTGAATCGGTAAATACCGATTCGGTAATTACCAAATATTACCGATTCGGTAATATTTAAGAAATTATTACCTACATGGCATTTACCGAATTGTAAATACCGAGTCGGTAAAATTCGGTATTTACGATTCGGTAAATGCCATTTACCTACATATGGCCCATAGTCTTTTACTTTAATATTAGGACTCTTTAGACTAAGGGGAAATACAGAGTATAATGTTATTTAGCTTAGGACGGGGTGTGGAACTAACATTTTGATAACTCGGCGCAGTCCTCTCCTTATTATAGAATGGTTAGAGACCTATAGGCTTAGGTGCGGTCCAGCCATGAGTGACGCCGCGGAAAGTGGAATTAGGAGAGTTGCGGTGGGCGGATGTATTCGGGCTCTGCTATAGGACTCATGGCATTTTTAAATTCTTTTTTAGCTCAGTGCTGTTAAGCAGAAAGGAATGTGCTGAATATTCCCGAGGTCGGTAGTTCTGAAACCTATGAGCTCGTCATACTAAAAAGAGAAGGAAACAAAATAGCCAGAGAAAGAAATTCTAGCGACACTGCAACTGCTAGGTAGGTTCTTTTGTTTGTTTCTAATTGTGCTAGTGCTGCCACTAGTATTAGTCAACACAACAGATGAGAGCGGTCCTGATGTTGTTTTTACTATTTCTTTCAAAATAGAAAAGAAGTGTTAAACATTACGCTTATGCGACGCAGCACACCATTGGAAGAGCCTTATTGAAGAGAAGCTTTATTGGGATAGTGAATGCTAAAAAGATTGCAGAACATTCTCCAAGTTGTATAGCAAATTTGTCATGATATTACCTTTTAATGACACCTCGTTAGTCCATAAACGTGTGAAGGAACATATTTTGATTGATATGTGTTTCCTTTTCTCTTTCTCTATGGAATTCTACCGATTCGGTAATTAAAAATCGGTAAATCTTAGGGGTGGATATGTAGGAACATCCAGATGTTCCTTTTACCGAATCGGTAAATATCTGTATTTACCGATTCGGTAAATACCGACCTGTAATGCCCCATTCATTCCTATGGGCTTTGAAGCCCATAGGAATGAATGGGGCATTACAGGTCGGTATTTACCGAATCGGTAAATACAGATTTTGACAAGGGTGCAGGGGGTGTCACTTTGACACCCTCTAGCACCCCCAAAAAAGATTCGGGGCCATGTGCCAGGCATACCTGCCCTAAGGGCAGGTCTGCCTGTCATATGGCACAGGTGTGCATGCACACATGTGCATGCACACCGGAATCGGTATTTTACCATGAAGTTGGATTTCATGGTAAAATACCGATTCTGTAAGGCTTGTGGGACTCAGAAGAGTCCCACCTACATCTCATTGTTACCGAATCGGTAAAAATACCGATTCGGTATTTTACAGATTCGGTAAATTTACCGATCGGTACATTTACCGAATCTGTAAAATATGTGGCCCTACATACCATTTTGTGAATCTCGGTCGGTAACGGCCGAAAATACAGATTTTCGGCCGTTACCGACCGACCTACATCCGGCCCAAGGTAACTAATCAGAATAGTGTTGCCTTTGTCTATTCCTAGAAGCATGTCCTAGTTCTTTGAACTATTGGGGTTAGACTGCATTTGCATGAGGCAGCTAACCCCTCTTGTAGACATCGGGCTCTACTAAGAGAATAATAAGCATGATTGACATATTTGAAGCTGTGATGTGCATATGACAAGAGATATGTGACCTCTTTTTTAACTTTAAAGTGGTGTTTCACCTTTTTCTTAATCTCTTCACCTACTTTTTATGCTTATCACGAGTGGGGGTTTATTTAATCCATGAGAACATTTGTAAATGGCGCATTTGTGTACATGTATATATATAGATTTAGGAAATAATGTAAGATAACTCCTATGGGGCTGACTATAAGCAGTTAAATTACGCTCTGCATTATCATTTCAGAATTTTTGCTCTCCCCCTTTATCCAGCCCATTATAAACCTTCAAAGTAATAGGTCCTGAAGAAGATGGCAAGAAAAGAGAAATAGGCCATCGAAACATGTGTTGACCAGTCTGTGTGTAATATCCCAGTTCTCAGCACAGCATTAGAGGGTTGAGTGTCTCACCCCAATGGTTCCATCTGTGTATGTAGTCTGGTTTTGGGGTGTATAGTATGTATGTATTGAGTGCAAGTGATGTGTATGTAGAGTGACAAGAGGTATGAATGAGCATGGGGGACTGTGAGTTTGGATTTTCAAATTCCGTGTGATTTCTAAAGACATTGTGTATTATTTGTAAGCAAATTGTCTGTTTATTAAAAAATATTTTTATATATCTTCTTTTGTAAAGTTGTTTATATTAATTATTTTTGAGTATTGTGTATAATAAAATTGTAGATTGATTCACTTCACAAATGATAACTAAGTAACAATATAAGGAAAAAAAGGAATACAATAGATGAATGTTTCTTTAAAAAAAAGGTAAAAAAATGAAATAAAATGAGAATAAATGAAACATCAATTCTATGTGTAGTCGAGCATTTTTTGCTTACCCCAGGTATGAGCTTATAATAAGCCTTATGCAAAGCAATATAGGTCAAGAGGGATACTATCTTTGTATAGTTTGATTGTAGCTAGGAACGCCCCCAGCAACACCCATTGCACACCCCTTTAATGCAGAACACTGGGTTAAAGGGACTGATATTTATCAGGCAGCATTAAGCTAAAAAAAGTGCTTCTGTGCCACGATAATTCAATAAAAGCGAGTTTCCGATGGCGCAAGGGGCCTCATAAATGAGGCCCATAGTATCTATATAGATGTGCAGAGTGGAATATGCTATTTACTACTATTGTTGAGTGTCATCTTTGCCTCAGAAGAGGCAAAAACGAGTGATTCATGATGGCCCTCCTCTAGCTTAACAATGGTAATAACTAGAATATTATATTCTGCGCATGTGCACATATGGTTTATGCCATGGTATTTCTACACATGCGCTTGTTTTAAAAAAATACATATATTTAACCAAAACTAAGATGCAAGGGGTTACGTTTTTACAGTATAATAAGATCATATTGTTGAGATCTCCTTACTATCAAGAGAGTTCTTTCCGTGTGTAAAGTAACCTTTACATGCAATCTTTGAGGTTGTAAAAAGTGTTTTTCTCCTGTCAATTTTGCTGTACTATGGCATTATACTCTAATTTGACCTTTGACCTGTGGTAATGTACACAAACACACACACACACACAAAACCATATTTAAACATGTTAAGCAAAAATATAGACTCATGAATTGCCCGAATAATAATATAGCGGTACAAAAGGGGGTGGTGATGGACGGAGCATCTGAATCAATCAAACACTCACACCCAGTCAAAAGATCTGGGTTTAATCCATTACCGTTCTTTAGCCCACTATGCCACCCCAGTTCAGACATGGCTCTATGCAAATGCAAATCAGTCTGACCCTGTGCCTCATGTGAACAGTCCAGCCCGAACTGCCAAGCCATGTCTTCCCTGGACCGGAAACAAGCTTCCGAGGACCAGTTTCTGGCATTCCAGCCATCTTCAGCCCGGCTTGCTTGAATTCAGTGGCAAAGTGAGCAAGGGACTCACGTCTGAGCATACCCTGCCACACTTATGGCGGCCAAAAGTGGTACAAAAGGGGGTGGTGATGGACAGAGCATCTGAATCAATCAAACACTCACACCCAGTCAAAAGATCTGGGTTTAATCCATCACCGTTCCTTAGCCCACTATGCCACCCCAGTTCAGACATTGCTATATGCAAAACAGTCTGACCCTGTGCCTCATGGGAACAGTCCAGCCCGAACTGCCAAGCCATGTCTTCCCTGGACCGGAAACAGGCTTCCGAGGACCGGTTTCTGGCATTCCAGCAGTCTTCAGCCCGGCTTGCTTGAATCCAGTGGCAAAGTGAGCAAGGGACTCAAGTCTGAGCATACCCTGCCACACTTATGGCGGCCAAAAACGGTACAAAAGGGGGTGTTGATGGACGGAGCATCTGAATCAATCAAACACTCACACCCAGTCAAAAGATCTGTGTTTAATCCATCACCGTTCTTTAGCCCACTATGCCACCCCAGTTCAGACATGGCTATATGCAAATCAGTCCGACCCTAATGCCAGAAACTGGTGCTCGGAAGTTGTTTCCGGTCCAGGGAAGGCATGGCTTGGCAGTTCGGGCTGGACTGTTCCCATGAGGCATAGGGTCAGACTGATTTGCATAGTCCCGGATCGCTATCATTTCCCCTCCATTGTTTTTATGGGAATTCAAAATGTACTCTGGGAGTTTTTTTCCAAAGTTACTCAGTCTCAGTGACTAAAGATGAGTTACATATTGCGCCACGATATGGGCACTCCCAAAGTTGCAATTTCTTAAAGTTTTTTTTTAACACTCTTTCCTTTTTGCTGCGGATACAATTCCAAATCAAAGCTCTGGTCTTCATAGAAAACATACTGCACTCACAGGGTTCCTTTAAAGAAAACATCAGAAACAGCTAGAGAAGGTACTTGGAATGGTATCAGTAGCAACAAAGGGAAGAGTGTTAAACAACTTTAAGAAATTGGAACTTTGGGAGTGCCCCAATTTCTGCTTTGATGTGCTTGTATCTACTGCCAATTACCTCCTTGTTAGTCTTCCTCACAACATGACTAACAAAGTGAGCTTCAGCTCCACACCAGAACCCTCCAAAGCAAAAGGTCAGCCTCCCGTGCCTCCAATCCCTTCCCAATATGGCCGACCCAATACACCCTTGACCTCTATAAGAGGCGGGCCGGCCCAACCCTTCAGCCTGTTTTTTTTGTTCTGCGCAAGATTTCTCTCCAGATGTGCGTTCAGGTAAATGGTTCCTGCTGTAGCTGCTCTAGTGGACCTGTGGGATCTAGGATCCTTCCCCCGATAGCCTAAGGGGCGGTTAGGCTCTGCCTCAGTGAGCCAAGGGTTTACAGGGGAGTGGCCGGGGTGGTCTGAGGCTATGCCTTGCGGCTCGTTCTACCACCTGTCCTTGTGAGTCAATGGTTTTGGCTTGACATTAGCTGTCATACATTGTTTTTACCCAGGTCCCCTGTGGGTTGCTCCTGGTGTTTGTGACTGTGCATACGGCTAGGACGGTCAGATGCAAATTTGGGAACCGCGTTCGAGCCTCAGCAATCTCCCCATGCCTGACATGTACTTGTGTATACTCGGGTACTCCAGGGAAAACGCTCCGATTAATTCGGGTCAAGTTCGCGCTATAAAACTCAGACACGTTCTGTTCTTGGCTATGGCCTTAGGTGATGGGCGGGAGGTTCCGGCGGGCCGTTCTGTAGTCCCCGGTCACGCCCCAGTTTTCCTGAGTTCTCCCGCTCACTGCGGCGCTGTGTCCTGCGTTGGCGTTCCACACAGGCTGCAAGCGGAGGCCCGGGGTCTTTTGCTGCGTCCGAGCTCCTCGGAGCGCTAAGGGCTTACCTGTTTGCCACTGGTAGAGGTGCAGTACCCTGGCCTGGCTTTGGCTTGTTCCTCGGAGTCTCACTTGGGGGGGCCAAGTGCCTTAGGTTGCTGCATTTCTGGTCCGGCATGCGTGGGGCGGGCCGGGCTTGTTCGGCTTCCTGCGTGGCCGTTTTACTCCCTGTCCTGTTGGGAGCCGCAGTCTCACCTGTTCCTCGGGCCGTCGGCGTGCAGCTGGTATTGTATCCTTTGGGGTGTCACCGGTCCTTTTAATGCTTATGGTGGTGTTGGGATCTGGTCCGTTGGCTGCACATTGTTTCGTTTGCTTGATAGTGTAGCTTTCTTTGCTTTGTTTTTTTGTCAGGTGTCTTGCACTCATGCATGCCCTCTACGCAGCGTTACTGTATCCCTGGTTTCAGACTAGCAGTGTCTGTGTGCTTGTTCTGTTGGGGGCTCTCGCTTCTACTTCTATCACGTTTCTCACTAACATGGTATCGCTGGTATGCTTTTGAGACATGGTGACCGAGTGCTGTAGTAATGGATCTACGGACTCTGAGTGTGTATGTTGTGTATGTATTTATATATTTTGTTGGTCCTGAAGGATTTCGGACGCACAGGTGCAGCGGTAGGTATGTGTTTGCCTAGCTGTTTTTGTTGGTTTGTATTAGTTACTTTCCTGCTTCAAATCGCATTATGTGAATGGACTAGACGCATCGTCGCGCAGGGGGACTCTAAGCTGCACCACAGGTCCCAGGAGCCAACGCGCCAGCGAGGGAGAACCAAGCCCCTCCTTCACATCACCTGCTGCCCATAAAGCTCCTCGCGCCTCCCGCTTCGCGGGACGCGAGCGGGCGGCGCTGGGCTAAGCCCGGGCAAAGGGCGGGCCATCTGTAGCCAGAAGAGGCCGGGACGGGCCACTCCTCTAACATCTGCGATGGTAAGTGAAAACAGCAGAGTAATGGGAGCAAGAGGGTAAACAAGCCAAGGTTCCAAGGAAAACGGAATCAATAATATCATATTTGACATCATCAGTGGGGGTTCTCTCCAAGGAAATCGCGAACGCTGAGATAGAACTGGGAATGGTAACGCATAATAAAGAAACGGAGTCAGATAAGTCTGGATCGGACCGGACAGTAGGTATTCCATTAGAGCCAAACATAGTGATTCTAAAACCTTCTACAGTGTCTGAGTTCCACCAAGCATCGCCTGTTGCACTGGGGGAGCCAGAGGAACAAGGGGATATCATCACTGATGTTCCCCCTCAAAATCTGCTGCATAAGCACAGGCCGACTAAGAAACCCTACAAGAGACAAAAACCCGCTAATGATGTTCGATGTCTGGACCCTAGTAGCAGGGACTTTGTGGTAGAAGTAGTGGAGGAATTGTTCACAGCAAGGTTGGAGCCTGCTTTAACAGCTATTGCTAAAGATATTGTGGACACACTTAATAAATGTGTTGCAGGTTTGTTGAAGAAATGTGAAAACATTGATTCGTTTATTAAACAGCAGACAGGCAAACAAGGGAGCTCCACTCAGGCACAAGAAAACCTACCCGATAAACCTAGGGTGGAAAATTTGGAGAGGGACTTTCAGGCCTTAAAGGGGATCACCCCTAAATCGCTCCTAGGAAGTCCATCCGGTTCCCGTAGTATGGTAGGTGCAGGGATTACCAATTGTGGAGCTAGTAATACCAGGAGACCTTCCCCCCTAATATTAGACGGGAGAACCCACAAGGTATTATCTTGAACTTGCCACCAGTTGCCGCCCCTTTGGTGGCCAATTTTACGGGGGTCCCTACATTAAGGGAAGGTACAAATGAATCAACACACGATCTCCTGAGGTTAGCCAGCCAATGATGTGCACAACATAGTAGTGGGGGTCTAGATATCTCTAAATCAATCATTATGGCAAGGAGAGTTGCTTGGATTGGTCGCCGCCCTAAGTGCATCCCAGGAGACTGTGTGGTGGTGAACTTCAATTCACAATCAATTGCCGATAGATTATTCTGGGATGCCCCAGAACTGGATAATACAGGTATAAGACCTGTCCCCCTAGGCTATTTCTACCCTCCAACTAGGCCTTTCATTAATCACTCGCCCAGACATCAGCCATTGAGTAAACGTGGTTCTTTGCCTGAAAAGTCTTATGGAGGGGTTGTTGATACACAGAATAGAGTAGCAGTGGGTATATCGCAGAGGGTAGAAATGGTGCCCCCAGCCATAATTGCATCTAGTACTCCCCCGCCCCAGGTAAACATGGATATAGGCTTGTCAAACCGTTTCTCACCACTGACACAGTGGGACCTAAATGATTGACATGATGTTACCACTCAAAGTCTGGGTGGCCCGGAGGAGGGGGCAAAACAGACAGCACCTTACAAATTCCTTAGTTGGAATGTGGCAGGAGTTAGGTCTAAAAGGTTAGATGAGTTGTGGGTGTAGTTTGTGAATGATATTATAGCCTTGCAGGAAACTTGGGATGTTACAAGCAGTTTTAGTATGAACGGATACTCAAGTTTCGCCGTCCCAGCTGTGGCAGGACATGCAGGAAGACCGAAGGGCGGTTTGATTTTTTTAATCTCACTTAACCTGAAAGGTGTGTTTAAAAGGCTGGATTTAGTATCCAGTAACATCATGATACTTGAGTGGAGTAGCGTAAATTCACATAAGTATCTTTTAATTAATTTTTATAAATCCAAAGCTGGTTCACATTATAATGAACATTTAGGTGCATTGGAAATTTTTTTGTCAGACTATAAACTTAATCAGAACACTGTGTTCGAGATGATCCTTATGGGAGATTTTAATATTCATCCGTGCAAATGGGATTGTAACATGGGCGACACATGCGGGCCACCTAGTGCAGTGGTCCCTCACTTTGAGCACAGTAATCAGGGGGAGGCAGTTGAGGAATTTTTAGCAAATATGAACCTATTTGAGTCAGGTAGACAGGAAGGGGTTTAGAGGGTCCCCACCTTCATAGGAAGAGGGTCTACTACAGTCATTGACTACATCTTTTTATCACCTGGGGTTCTGGATAAGACCGTAGCATATAGAGCGGTGTTTTCAACATTTAGTGACCATAACCCGATTGTCCTGGAGGTTGATCTGGGGGAATGGAGTGGACCAAATAGGGCAGAGAGGGGGGAGTCAGGAAGTCTGACTACAACAGACCAAGGGAGAAGGATGAAATGGGACAGGGTGGTGCCGGCAGTTTTCTTCGAGGAGCTGGCCAGCGAGGCCGATGCCAATTTGGCAATCTGCCTTTATACCTCAGCTCCAAGTTCTGCAATCATAGGGGCTTATGTGGCCGTATGTGGACAGATTGCGAAGAAACTAGAGGCAGAACACAGAGGCAAACCAAACAAGGCGCAAAGATGGTTTGATAGTAGTTGCTCTAAGGCACATGGGGCCCTTTTACAAGTATTGAAAATAAAACCAAGAGATAGGGCCCTGGTTGTGAAGTATTGCAAGAACTATAAATTAGCCATTGCTATACGTAAACAACAAATTAAAGAAGAGGCATGGGATAACCTCCTTTCAATTGATGTTTTGCGGGAAAGCAAGACATTTTGGGCAATTATAAATCAACCATTTTTCTCTGATAAAGAGAATTCAGACATGGATTGCGTCATTCCTGATGAACGATGGGTCAGACACTTTAGGGAAATCTATGATGGGGAGCATTTTGAGGTGTTGGATGGTGCTAATTCTGCCTCCCGAGGTGCATGCCTTGTAATCTTTAAAGATAGTGAGGTAGAGAAAGCGATTAAAGAAATGTAAAAAAATAAAAGGCACCAGGCCCTGATGGGGTTCCAGCAGATTTATATGGTTCTTACCCTAAATTTTGGGCCAAGATTCTGACCAACGTTTTTAATGCTTCTAGCTTAGCAGACTTTTCGCCATCCTGGGCTAGTTCGATCATCGTCCCTATATTTAAAAAAGGGGATAGAGGGGTCCCCGCCTGCTACAGGCCAATCTCTTTGTTAGACTCTGCTGTGAAAATCTTGGGAAGAGTGATTTTATAGAGACTGAGGGATTGCCTAGAAGGTAGGGGGGTCCTCTCAAACCTCCAATATGGTTTTAGAGAACATAGGAGTACCCTTGACCAATGCCTGAACCTCCATCTCCTCCTAAGTAAGTACACATTAGACAAGGAAGATCTTTTATATTTGGGTTTTATGGACCTTTCGTCCTCTTTCGACCTAGTCAACCGCTTGAAACTGTGGGCAATTTTATATGAAATAGGTTTAGATCTACCACTGGTACATTTTTTAAGTGACCTGCATCGGGAACTCTTAGCAGCAGTTAGGGTGACCAGGGAATGTCGGTGCACTAGCCACTTTAGTCAAAGAGGGGTGTCAGACAGGGATGTATTTTGGCCCCGCTTCTTTTTACCATATATATCAATGCTTTGGAGAAGTCCCTGGGGGCGGCTGCTCTGGACGTTCCGCGTATAGGGGAATCGGTTATTCCTTTTCTCCTGTACGCGGACAACGCAGTATTACTGTCACGCACGAGTATGGGTCTCCAGAGGCTGCTGGACCATTTTGGCGGCTTCATGGATTCCTTAGATCTAAAAATTAACACCAAAAAGTCGCACGTAATGGTGGCCGGAACAAGAGGTAGAAAGGTTAAGTCAAAATCTTTTACTTGCAACGGGTCTGAATTATTTAAGGTCCCAGTTTTTACCTATCTTGGGGTCCTTTTTGATGAAAAAGGCACATGGGGACCTCAACACAAGCTTAAGAGCAATCCGGTTGCTAGGTCAACTGCGGCTTTCCTGGGCTTCTCTAAGAGGCTGGGAGCAAGACCAATGGAGGCAATCCTGAAGGTTTACAATTCTTAATGTTTGGCGATTGCTTCCTATGGTGCTTCCACATGGGGGTATACGTCACCGAACAAATACAAGTAGTGGAAAATAGGTTCCTCAGATCCCTTCCGGCAGTACCCCAGTCAACCCCAACTTATTCTTTGCACACAGAACTGGGTTTGGGCTATATTTCAGACCAATTAAAAATGGCTCCGTTAATTGCTTGGGTGAAAACATGGTTAAACAAGGAAATTACCCTGAATCACCAGATCCTCAGTGATTGTGTAGCATAGGTAAGGCAAACAGGCTGCCCTGGTTGATGTACGTTACAGCGGCGTGCACCAAGCTAGGACCTCCTGAATTGTACACTGCACCTGAACGCTTAAAAAAAGAGGACATAAGATGGATTAAGTATAATTACCGGAATATATTAGAACTGGAACGTGAAAAACGGGAGCTAGAGAAGCCATGTGTCAAAGCTAATTATGTCTTCTTAACCTCCCTCTCTATTGAACCATATTTAAAAATTGTAACCAAGCTATTTCTCCGCTATTTATTGGTCAGATTCCGGTTTAACTTATTACATCTCAGCCTAGGAGCCTTCCCAACATGGGGAAAACCAGAAACTTCCAGACCATGTTCTTGTGACAATTTTTCAACACAAGATACTATGCATCTGGTTATGTTTTGTGAATTTTATTCTGAGTTACGAAAAAATGTTTTAAACCCGATATCGAGAGAGGCAGGTTTTGTACAAGTAAGGCCGGCCCTGCTCTATTTGCAAATGCTTAGGAGCACGCGTGATATTTGTAGCGTGGCTAGTTTCTTGGTGGCCGCCGGCCATGCTCAATAAGAAAAGGAGTGTCTGTGTATAGTACTCGTGTTGGTCCATTACCCAGATGAATTGTTCTGCACTACCGGTTAGAGCGCCCGTGGATCGTTATAATTGTATATATATCAATTGTAAAAAAAAAAACATTTTACATTTTTTTATATTTTCAAATGTATTCTGTTTTTTATTGTCTTTTATGATTTTAATTAATCGAATAAAGTGTTTTGACTGACTGACTGACTGAATGGACTAGTGCGCTATGGCTCGGTCTTGCTTTGCTGGTGGCGCCGGCTCTCCCTGATCGTGGGTTCGTGTTCTGCCTGTGATCCACATTACGGATTTGTGCTTTGTGTATGTGGGTCTTCTACATACGCTTTGGTTGCATGAATTCTTCTGGTTTTATTACCTGCTGGGCGTATTTTAAGATGTTGGTGATGACTATTTTTTTGTAGCGGCATCATGGTGCCGTACGCGCACTATGACGTGTGCTGCAGATTGGGGCTTTTTGGCCTTACATTTGTTGTCTCATTGTTTCTTTCTTCGTGGACATTGAGAAGCTGGGTCTGGTGGCTCAGTGGACTATGGCAGCCTCTGAAGGGGCCTGTGTTCGACCTCATGGTCATGGTTTCATATCCCGGCAGGTCTACTCAGCCTTTCATCCATCTGAGGTGGATAAAATGAGTTCCATTGAGTTAGGTAACTATAAACATCTGTTATTCTGTGCCTGTTTATTTTGATCTTATTTTCCATCCTGGTGGAAGCAGATTTTTTATGTGTTTGGGTACCAGGAGCTGTAGCTCATTGGTAAGTCATGTGCCTGTGTGGGAGAAGAATCTCAAAGGACAAGGGTTTGTCTCCTGCTAATGCTGTCACAGTGTCCTACGGTGGCAAATTTCAAACTCTGCTTTAAAAGATTTGCAGGGGCTGTTGGCTTCTGCGTTTCTGATGGGGGCGGGCTGCTATTGGCGCCTGTCCTTTCCCATCTCTGCTTCTGTGGGTGCACAAATGGACTGGGATGTTTCCATCTTTCCTTGTCTGTTTCTTTCATTTTCTCCGAGTCCCTACTGGAGCTTGGGGCACCGTCTTCTGCTCATGTTGCCGCAGGAGTGTGGCTCTCCACTGTGAAACTTGTTTTTGGCCTCTTTGACCCCGTGGCAGGGGAGTCCACTTCATCCCGGAGGGTGCTTCCGTCTAACAGTATGGAGGTGTATGTTTTTCGGCATTTTGTGGTTATGTTTCGGGAGCCTCGGTTGCGGTAGCCTCTTGCGTGCTTCCTTCTTGTGGAACGTTCCTGGGACGGTTTGCTTGGTCCCTGTGCGGGGCAGTCTCGCTCCTCTGTGCTGCGTCCCCCCCTTTGCCGGGAACTATGTGCTTTCTCCTGCTTAGGGGGCCTCTGGTGGCCATTTGCTTCTTTTGGGTGGCTTGGCCTTGGTTCTGGTCCTTTCCGCTCTTCGGGTTCCGTGGGTGGCCTTGTGGGTTTCCGTTTTTCCCTGTTGGCCGGTTGGATTCCCTTGGTGGCCGGGTTTCGTCAGTGTCGTTTCCGGCGCCTTCCTGGGTCTATTTTGCCTTTTACCTGCCTGGGTTCTCCCCTTGGTGTCGCTCTCCCTTCCGGGGGGGGGGGGGGGGCTTTGTGCTACTGAGGTCCGTGTCCCACATGCTTTCTTTCCTTGCGGGTGGGGGTGTGGTGACCTTCATCGTTTGTTCGGTCGGAGTGCTGAGTTCCTTTTGCACTCCTATCCGTTCTTGTGGCTCCTGCCAGTCTGTTTGGTGGCGTCTGGTACTGCTGCCCCGCTCCTCTGGTGGTGTTGATCCACACCTCTGAAAATGTAAATGAATAATATAAGATATGAAGTAATCCCTGCCATACATTATAAGGATAATACAAGTCACTGAGGAGTTCCATAACCATATAGAGGAATGAGACCGAAGGTTATGGAACTCCGAGGTGACTTGCAATATCCTTAATATGTACGCCAGGGGGTACTTTAACCCATATAATGCATGGTCACATAATCACTTTTGCCACAAACAACCATGGGATTGTTGTTTTAATATTTGTATCTTTTTTTATCATTTTAACTTTTATGCTCATAATGTTTTACGAATTTTGTTTGTCTATGAATGTTTTATGGGTCCATCAAAACCCAAAATAAACTATTTGATTATGATGATGAAAACCTCTAGTGCAAAATTAAACACATCAAAAACCTGTTAGATATTTGTTGCAAACAGATATAATCAGTTCAATACATGTTTTTTTAGTAGCTCGGAATGTGTAGAAACATGCAGAAAAGTCCCAGTTTTTCTTTATCTAAGGAGCGCAAAAAAGAAACATATTCTCTTTGCCTATCATTGTAAGCTACTAAGACAGAGCAGAAGATATAAAAAGCAACGTTCCATTTTCGTTGCCTAAAACAGCTGCTTAAATTATGTTCCGTGGCCTTAGCTGTCGTTCACCTCCGCTGCTGGCTCTGGCAGCAGGCATAGTAACATCAGAACTTGACTGTAATAACTTATAATAGTCGAGTTTTGACATCTTTTCTTTATAATCAGCAACTGTGTGTGTCGCAAGTCACCAATTATAAAGAAATTAGAGACTGTCGTATGTACAGGGATTGGAGAACCCCATATAATATAAAGGTTTAGATGCAGTGGCTTGTACTCTAATGAACCTCATTAAATATTGACTTAAGTGTATGTGCAAATCAGAAACGAAGCTATCTGTTGAAAAATGCTAAATACATTTATTATTCAAAATACATCTCTCTAAAACAAATGAAAATCATAATTTCAAAAAGAAATATACATAACGTATATATGAGAAAATATGTTTTGCATTCTTCCAGTCGAAATGGAATGTCGAAGGTCCAGGATATGTCTTGCAAAGATTCCTCCAGGGTTATCTGAAGTCATAGGGCCTGGGTTCCTATACTTATACCAAGTTTAGGGGTTGGACTATCTTTAAGGTCCCTCCTATGGGTGGACCTGAGAAGGGGGTGGTTACACCCCTTTCCCTTTGTCCAGTTTCGCGCCATTGCTGGGGCAGAGTGCCCCAGCGACCAGTTTGAACTGGGAAATGCATGGAGCACCGTGTGTGCCCCAGGCAGTGTCTGGAAAAGCATCTGCTGATGCAGCCCTCCCTGCCCCAATACACAAAACCCTGTCTGGGGGGGTTCTAACACCTCCCTGGACAGGAAACCTGTTGTCCAGGCCTCCCCTGCCGGAGTTTTGTCCAGCAGCAGGAGGTCAGACTCGTGTCTGTGGCAGCAGCATCCATTTTGTGATGCTGAGGCTCTGTTTAACTTTAACCGGGTAAACCAGTAACTACATGTCTTCTGCCTCTAGAAGGGTGGAATGCTACCCCCGCTGCCAGGACTGGCGGGAGGTAGTATTCCAAAGTGTTTGTACACAACATGTTTTGATAAAGCCAAACCAAAGTTAGCATTAAACGCGAGGATTATAATGCACTTAAGAGTATATGGTATGGCTATATCATAGAACAGCTATAAGGAAATGGTTCTGAAAGCTGCAGAGGGGCTCAGCTCATGCTAGGGCACCCTCTAACATAAAACCAAGCACTCTGCCTCCAGGATTGTTAAGGCCTGCCATAGGAGTGACTTATAGGTGTATATGTGTCTATATGTATATATAGATATAGGTATACTATATCTAAGTAAGGGGTGATTACACCACCTTACCCAGGTTGTGTGAACAGATCTGTGGTGTCAGTTTGGAGGGCCAGCCAGGGGTGGCATAATACATGCTGCAGCCCCTGGTAGGCCTTGGGTGCACCTATGCCCTGGGTACCTATGGTACACTATACAGGGGCTCACAAGGGTGACTCAGTAACCAATCTGGTATGTACCTAAAGTACATGGTATCAATTTAGAGAAAGCAGATAGACTGGGGCCCTGAATAGCAGGGTTCCAGTCCAACTAAGTCGAAAACCAGCAAAACACCAGGCAAAATGTTGGGGTAACCATATAGTCAGATATCCACCTTCCTACACCGCTGGGTCCTTCAGTGTTGGGGGCGACACCTTCAAACTCCAAGCGAACGTACTGTTCCCTACCTTCCTAGCCAACTTCATGTTTTGTATAGAGATATATATTAATTTAACTTAAGAGTATAGCATGTGATGGCTAATGTGCCACAGATATGCGAGTCTACAAAGGCTACAACATAATGTGCTCAGTAATGGGCTTGGTTTGATATTTATCTAATGCCAACAAAACCCACTGAGAAGTTGATTTCTGCAATTTAACACACTTAGCACAGTAACTTATTGAGTTTACAAACTTTTAAGAGATAATAAAATTAATTTTATAACCAATATTTTAACATTTTTACGGCACCTCATGCATTCTGCTATGCCAACATCTGACAAACCCTCTTAATATTGTGTCAAAATTAAGTATTAGCTATAGATTTTTGGAAATGTTAGCACATAAGGTGGCTGAATTTTTGTTCCCCTCTTTAAACAATTGCATTTTACAACAAAAATGATAAGTTCAAAGCTTTTTGACGTACTTGTTACTCTGCAAAGGTGTAGTACTGTCTGTAGTGAGACAGAACCTCCCCTGTCAACACTTGAAGTTCCTCCGTGAAGTTAAGGGCCCTGCCTCCAGAAGACTCGGCTACTTTATCTCGTAGAGGTCAGTGATCAGCAGGGGTGAAGGAGGTTTTCTCTGTACGAAGTTTAGGAGGCAAGTGAGTAAACTTAACAGATAATCTACACCATAGTGTTATATTCATTCATTAATGGACGCATACACCAGCCATTGGATTTGCTAAAGTCAGTCTCACAATATTAACCTATGGGTGTGTCCGCCATTGACGGATGGATGTCCCAGTTGAAGTACTTTGCCTGTCTTGCATGACGGTCAAGCCAGGGATCTGCCACATTAGTTGTACAACGTGTTTAATTCTGGAAAGTTCAACGGAGATGCATAAAACAGCTAAACTAGTTTACATCAACATCGTAACTGTAGTATATCCATCACAGATACTTATCAAACGAAATAGAGGATATTGCGTTGGAAATTACATTAATTAAATCGTATGGCGTGGAAAATAAACTTCCATTGATGGAAAAAAACATTGAAAATTAAACTATAATGCTATGAAATGATAATTCACATGCATTTTATATATAAAGATATACATGACTATATACTCCCTCACCCTCTTTTCTTTATTCCTCGCAACGAGTCATTACGCGTTTCGGTCACTAAACGTGACCTTGACCACATGGTAAACGCTCTGCAGACCGTAATTTAAATCCCTAGCCTAGTGTCACATGGCATATTGTTTCATATGCATGAAAAACAGACTTGGACTACATGGATTACTAATATCTATGGTAAACAACCATTTTCATTATACTGCATAGTTCAAATAATTAACTTACCGTATATGTAGTGTGCCGCTATTAATAATGACTGCTCAATGCACGTAACTTTTCAACTACCACATACATTATTCATATTATTAGCACAGGCATATGATAATATTTTGTTAATTCATGTTAATCATTTCCTAGAGCCTATTCACACACTTCACGTCTCTGCTTAAATGCATATACTCAGGCAGACATAGACTCATACATTGATTACAATGTCCTTTAGTTATAAAGTGCTGTGCATAAATATGTAGCCACTCAATAAGGTGCAATGTGCTACCCAAAGTGCTAAATGCCTAATCCCATAAAGTGCTAAGTGTGTATAACATATTACAAAAGGTTAAAACAATGAGGTTCAGCAATTAATTGGTCTAAGAAGAACCCTCTCTCATTCAGGTTCACTGAGGATATATACATTGCAAGGTATCTAAATTTCTATATCAGAATCGAAAATCGTAGTTTTGTGCAAATGACCATAATATAAGATACAATTCTTCTAAGTATGCATATATTATTATTTATATTGCACTCTTGCTCACTTCTCTGACCAGCTACAAGCTCTTAGTGCACTAATGCTCATATTATAAATAGGGCTCCCGGTTTTATGGTATTTATTTTTTTGCCATTTCCGTCTGTATTTATCCATATTTATTTTTGGGGCATTTTTTCTGTATTTATCCACATTTATTTTTGCTACAAGTAAAAGACGACGCTACAGCTAGTATTTTTCCACTTTTATTTAAATTGACAATGCACACATGCGCTCACTTACACTAGCGACTTATACTGTCCTTTGCATTTTTTCACTCTTTATACACTTTAAATTTTCAATGCAATATGGAATAAAACGTGTGAAATGTGAATAGGGTTTAGTTATTCTTCATCCGTTGTTTAGTACTCGTTGAGAACTTCAACTTCTTGCCAGTCCGCTCTTCTGGTTTTGCTGCAGAGGAGACTGGCCTCGACCGGCTGCCTGGGTCCAAAATTATGTTTGGGGGGAGGAGGGGCTCCACTGACTGCCAGGTGACCCTTCAGTAATTGCACATTACACAGGGGGAAAGACATCCTCATGGAATCTCTGCACTACTATTGCATAGACACACCTGACAACAGTGATCAATAAGAGGAAACCCCAAGGTTGGTAGCATGGTGTCCTGCTGACGTGGGGCCACCTGGCTCCTCAGAGGGCAGGCTGAAGGCTGACATTGTTTTGGGGGTGAAGGTGCTTACAGAGATGCGCCATAACCAGCTCTGAAGCCTCTGGGTGATATTAGGTCGTGGCTTATCCTGCATTGTCACTGGTCCGCCTCCTTTCAGATTAATGATAGATTTGCCTAAGGATTCTCGTTAAATTTGCCAGCTACGGGACTAATCTTTTTTGCCAAGTGAGTGAATTAAAAACATACTGTTTTGCTCGGTTATAAACTAAAATGAAATAATTAAAAGAAGCTACAAATTATATAATTGTATTGTTTTAATAATACTTTCTTCATATGTGTTTTTATATTAGAGGCCTACCTAGTGGCTACAAGGTGATGTGAGCGCTTCATAAAGCATATCAAAATGATCTCTCATCACCCCAAACTTATTATATTAGATCAACTATAGGAAATGTTCATATTGCATATACACATTTTTGGTGTTATTATTCAGACAGCCGTGGCAGAGTAAGGCTGCATTCTATCCCTTAAAAAGGCCTTCGGGTTCCCCTGAATGTCGCCCTTGGCGTGGACTTTGGTGCGTAACCCTCCAGTGACAGAGGTCATGACTGGCTCATTTCCACAGTATCAGTTTCTACTGCACACACATGCTGTGTAGGCCTACGGGAAGGTCAACATACCAGGAACCAGTAAAAAATCTAATGAAAGATCTTACTTTGCACACACAGTCTCAAAAGCTGCCAGGCTAGTGTTTGTAGATAAAAGCAGGTACTGGCCAAGAGGCAAGAAAGGGGCGTCTCTCACAGAATGTAGGCTACAAGGTGGCTCTTTAGCCGCTCTGGCGCAAGTATTGTCATAACCCCAGGCAAAATTAAATGTTACAGTTTGTCATCCCTGTGATGCTGCAGCCAGTGCCCTGTCTAGATACTGATCGCCGTATCATATTGTTTTCTTTCATTTTTTTTTTTGTAAATATATTTTTATTGCAGTCAACAATAGTGCAATCGGTGATGGTAGCAAGTTAAGGTAGTACTGTTACACAGCCATACAGCCCACAACCCGGGGGTCGGGCGTCAATTCTCAATTTGACGATAAACGTGGGTCCCTTGGTCAACCAGACACGACCAGTTATGGAGAAAAGTTTCACACCTGCTTTTCTAAAAGAAAGAACCCCCCCCCCCAACCCAACAAAACTCTCCCAGAGGTCTAGTAGCAGGACAACAGGTTCGAATCCTCAAGAACTTATTTGGAAGCTTAGAAGTGCTCCCTCCTCCCTCTTTCCACCCCCCCCCCCTTCCCCTCCCACGCCATTGGTGCATAGTTAGAATACCAGAAAGCATACGGCAGGAGACTTCTCGCAGTCTGGGGGAAGTGCATTATACCGGTCGTATTACGGGGACGTAGGCTGCTCGTTGGTATCACTGTCCGTGTCACTTGGCGTGTCATGATCGCGTAAGGCCTGCACCAATGCTTCCCATGCTTGCGCTGATTCCAACGCTCTCTCATTTTGCTGACGCCTCGCTAGCTGATATCTCAAGGTACTCTCACCCTCAGACCATTTAAGGAACTCGTTGCGCCATTTAGTGCCCGTTTGACCAACTCGTGCCTTCCAGTGCCGCGTTATTTCCCGTTTCGCCAAGAGCAATCCCATGTCAATGAATTTGCTGGTAATTTTCGTTTTGGGGGTATGCGGAAACCAATGTAAGATCCCCACTGCCATGTCAAATTGCAGGGTTCGCTCTGTGACCCTGTTAAGGGTATCCCCTATCATTTTCCAGTAGGAGGACAGAGCAGGGCAGGTCCATAGCATGTGGCTTAGGTCTGCTCCGATCGTCCGGCATCTAGGGCAGGCCGCAGTGTCAGAGGCGAAGTACTTTTGTATCTTCTCCGGGGTCAGGTATGCTCAGTGTAATATATAAAAGTGGACCAATTGGAACCGAGCGCTGCGCGTGCTCTTCCAAGCTCGGCGCATCAGCTGGGCCCATGTGGTCTCCGTGATGTCTCTCCCTATATCTGCCTCCCATTTGGCCTTGAGTGCCTCTAGTGGACGCAGCATCTCGTTGACCATCCTGAAGTATAAACACGTCACTGCTTTAACGGTCCCCGCTGCCATCATGACATACTGACATGCCATAGACGTCTGTGGTTCTTCAAGACCGCTCTGCCAGTGTGCCTGAAGTGCCCTCGTGATCGCCGCGTGTAACAGGAAATCGCCCCTTGGTACGTCGAAGCGGTCCAAGATTGCTTGAAAGGGCAACAGCGCTCCGTCTTCGTACAGGTCGCCAATGACTTGTATGCCCGCGTCCTCCCAAGTTTGTAATTGCGACCAATCCCCACCATGTGGTAACGCTGTAAGCATTCCCAATGGGATTTCGGGGGCGTAGGGGTGGTTCATTCCTGTCTTGCGCTGCATGCGGTTCCAGCACGATCTAATAGTGCGTTCCTCCTGCGTGAGGTCCCTTATGGCTAGCCGCTGCTGCATTGCTATATAAGAGAGAACGTGTCTGGGTATTCCCAGCCCCCGCTTCTCCTCTGGACCCCGAAACTCCCGTGCCACCTCCTGAGTGTAGATCTGCAGCTGGGCCGCCAAGTAGTATGTTTCAAAATCAGGTACAGCTAGCCCACCCTCCGCTTTAGGTCTCATCAAGGTCTTAAGAGCCACTCTGAGGCGGCCCGGTCCCCAAAGGAAAACTACAATTAGCGATCTCAAGTTCCGGAAAACGGCAGGTGGGATCCAGATCGGAAGCGTCCTGAAGTAATAGAGTAGGCGGGGAAGCGCCACCATCTTTAACAGCGCTATTCGTCCTGCTACTGACAACGGCAGGGTGGCCCAAAAGGACTTGCTACCCTTTAGCGCCCTAATGCTACGGGATATATTGCCCTCCAGAACGTCAGCAGGGCAGTGGTAAATATAAACCCCCAAGTATTTCAGGCAGCTGGGTGCCCATCTGATTGCCCTGGGCGTGTCGGGTTGAGGTTCTCCTTTACGAACTGGGAATAAGCAAGTTTTCGACCAGTTTACCCTGAGGCCCGATATTTCACCAAAGGAAGTGAGTACGACGTCGGCACCAGCTAAGGCCCTCTCAGCATCCTCCAGGAAAAGCAACAGGTCATCAGCGTAAAGGGAAATAAACTGTTGCCCGATAAGGTCCTCAGTCCTCCATAGTGGGCCCCGGTGCGGATCGACAACGCCAGGGGCTCCACCGCCAGCGCAAAGAGCAGCGGGGATAGCGAGCAGCCCTGCCTCGTACCTCGCTCCACCGGATATTGCTGGGAGATCAGCGGTCATGATCTTACCCTCGCCATCGCAGAGGCATAGAGCACTGTTGTCCACCGCAAGAATCCCTCTCCTACCCCATAACAACTAAGCACTCTACGGAGGTACTCCCACTCTAGACTATCGAAAGCCTTCTCCAGGTCAATCGAAAGTATCATGGGTTGGGGAGCCTCTTTGTGGCCCTCTTCCAACAGGCGGAGCAGGCGGCGTATGTTCATTGTTGTGTTTGGCTTGGGAATGAACCCCGCTTGGTCCTTGTGCACCAGGGAGCCCATGTGTCCCAGTAGTCTCGACGCTAGGATGCTGCTTAATATTTTGTAATCTACCGTGAGCATCGAGAGCGGCCTATAAGACGCCGGGTCGCCACTCTCCCTGTCGGGCTTAAGTAGGGGGACTACTAGGGCCTCTCGCATCGAGCCTGGGAGGCGCCCCAGGCGTTTCGCCTCCTTATATACTACCAACAGCCGCGGGGCCAGAAGGTCGACATAGGTGGCATAGAACTCTACTGGAAGCCCGTCTAATCCCGGAGTATGGCACTGCGTATCTCCCCTAGTTCTATGTCTTTCCCCAAGTCCTTTGCCTGTTCGGGTTCTAGAGTAGGGATGGGCAAATCCCGTAAGAAGTTATCAATGGGGGCAGTGTCTGTCATCCTGCTTTGATACAGGTCTTCGTAGTACTGCATAAAACAACTGAGGATTTCGGGCTGGGTATAGACCTCCACTCCCTCAGCTTCCCGCATAGAAACTGTGGGAGAGGTGCGCCTCGTGGGATCAGCTAGCCAAGCCAGGAGCGCCCCCGATTTGTCACCCTCTACTAGCGATCTGGTCAGGTAAGTTTTATAATCAAAACTGCGTAGTCTTTCAACTTCAACAGCTACAGCTTCTTTCGCCGCTGCGGTCTGCTGTTGAAGCTCCGGGCGGCCGGGTCGTAAGAGCTCCAACTCCCGAAGTTTCCGATCTGCCTTTCCGAGGTCCTCTAAAAGGACTCGTCGCATCCCCACTTTCTTAGTTATGCAATAGCCTCTCACTACTACCTTAAAGACATCCCACTCTGTGGCCCTTGCCCCAGTCGTGCTCTCATTCTCCGTGAAGTAGGTGGTGATCCTGTCTTCCAGTTCGCTCCGAAACAGTAAATCCTCTAGCATTTCGGGGCGCAACCTCCAAGTTGGGACACAGGGGGTATCCGGGAACCACCTGAAGTTGGCCAGAAGAGGGTTGTGGTCGGAAATAGTCCTCGCTAAGTACTCGGATCTCGCAGCCGCATACCAATTCCGCCAATCCCAAAAACCCATCCAGCCTCACATGTGGTTCATGCATACCGGAGAAATGAGAGTAGTCCCGGGTATACGGGTGTTGGGCTCGCCAGATATTAATCAGTCCCCATTTAATCTGCCATTCCTGTCTACCCTTGGCTACCCGGCATGTTGGTGAGTCCGCCAGGGGAGGGTATGATCTATCAAGGTCTATGTACACCACCGAGTTGAAGTCCCCTCCGATCAGGAGTTGCCCTGCCAGATAGTGGGCCAAGGAACCCGATAGCGCCGCGAAGAAGGCTAGTTGGTCCACGTTAGGCGCATAAATGCTGCAAATATTTATGTATTTTCCCCCCAATTTGCCCGCTATGGCCACAAACCTCCCTTCCGGATCCACAGTATGTTTCGTCACCTGCAGGGGGACCCCAGCTCTTATCCAA
Organism: Lissotriton vulgaris; assembly: GCF_964263255.1. Classification (NCBI taxonomy): domain Eukaryota; kingdom Metazoa; phylum Chordata; class Amphibia; order Caudata; family Salamandridae; genus Lissotriton; species Lissotriton vulgaris. The sequence continues at coordinate 731,755,093 of NC_141691.1, read as the reverse complement.
ATTAGCCGCCTCTAGCATAGGCCGAGTATGTGGTGTTATATACCTGTCCCCTCCACCTGCGCTGTAAGGCCAGTCCCTCTGCTTTCGTGAGGTGCGTTTCCTGCAATAGCGCAATCTGTACTCCCCTACGCACTAGATACGCGTGTATCTTATGTCACCTGGACATGGTATGCAGCCCGCGCACGTTCCAGGTAATGCATTTCAAAGTGGATAATTCAGCCATTGTCCCATTGCGTCCTGCCATTTCTCCCCCATTCGTGCTCCAGAAAGGTCAAACACAGTAGTTGCTTTGCACCGATGGCGTACCCACCCCCCAACAACAACAGTTTAACCCCAAACCAAACCTTCCCCCCCCACCCTCCCCAGAACAGGTCCCAAAGATCACAATCTAGTTCCCATCCAAACTGTCCCCAGAAAAACGAAGACTATCTGACGGTAGCCACCGCAGGCGTGCCTTAAGGGCAATATCGGGGCCGAGCACCGACAGGGGGCCTCCCCACGTCCGAGCTACCTAGTTGCGATCGAGCCATAATTATCTAGGGCAAGCATAGGTCTTATCCCCAACCCATCCATCATCAAATTAACTAACATTCCCCGCGAGGGCTCGCCCCCCTTCCCACCAACCACTCCTTTGTTGGAATCTGCTCACCCGAGATCACCCTTGTCCATCAAGTAGCCCTTCTGCTGTCTCTGGGGTGATCACAGGAAGGGGCACACTGTCAGTTTCGGAGTCCTTCGTGTCAGTACGGTCTTCAACACCACCAGGTTCCGTGTCTTCGATTATGGGCCCACCTTGAGATCCCGACATACTGGACACCATCTTCAACACACCACGCCGTTCCGCCATTGTCTCCATAGTCGAGGGTCGACCAAGCCTGCCCCGGCCGTTCCGGATCCTTTTAGACCTCCGCTGTAGTCCGACCTCCGAGATAGCCGAGAAAGAAGACCCAGGCCCATCCTTGCCAGCTCTATACAGTTCCAGCGAGCTGCATGCGTCATCCGGGGTATCAAAAAATGTAGTCGTGCCATCCAGTATGATTCGGAGCCTTGCTGGAAATAGCAATGAATACTGAATACTCTCACTTCTCAGTTCACGCTTAATTGCTCAGAAGGAGGCTCTCTTGCGCTGGGTCTCGTAGGTGTAGTCCGGGAATTACTGTTCTCCACCTGGAAGGGTCCATTCACCCTGGCATTATTAAGGAGCAGGTCCCTGTCTCGGAAGTGCAGCAACCGCGCCACCACCGGACGCAGAGGTCGGCCTTGTTGAGGTGGTCTGGATGGAACCCTGCGCGCCCGCTCCAGGGTGTAAAAAGAGGGGAGCCCCTCGGTCGCCACCACCGTCCTGAGCCAGTCCTCCAAATAGGCCACCATGTCCCCACCTTCGATTTTTTCCGGTAGCCCCACTATGTGGATGTTGTTCCTTCTATTGCGTCCTTCCGTGTCCTCTGCCCTCCTCTCCAGTGCATCGATCCGAATCAGGGCGTCCTTCATGGTGGCAGCTAACGTTTTTTGCGCCGGCTCCATGGTTCTAACCGAGCTCTCCACCTCCTTGACTCTGTCCGAGAGCTTGCCATGGTAAGCCCTGAGCAATCCCAGGCTCGTCGCGACCTGGGCAATGTCTTGTTGGAGTGCCGATCTCGTATCGGTTATCGCCGTCAGGATCTTGTCCAGTTGGTGCTGGAGGTGCGGGTCCCTCGACGTCTCCGGGTCCAGCTGGTCTCTCTTGTCCGGCGCCTCTGCATCCGTGGTGGCCTGCGCACTACCTTTAGTGCCCTTCGGCTTCCCCATGGTGGGCGTGGTCCCCGGCGGTGGACCGGGCTATCGCCCAGATAAGGAGTGTCAACCAAGCCGCAGCCAGCTCCCGTCTCAGTTCGTGTATCGGCACGGCCCAACGGCCAGCTCCCGGTGTGGCGACGGAGAGGGAGCTGGAGCCAGGAGCTCGCCCACTCAGGTCGCTCTGCTCGTAGTGAATACCAGAGTCCACTGATACTTGTTGGTGGGTCTATAGTAGATTCGCCGAGGTTGCTCGGAACAGGCAGCAATGGCGCCCGCTGCAGTTACCACGTGGTGCGGGCTCTCTCGAATCGTCTCTTTGTCAGGGTGCGGTATCAGGGGGTCAAGCGGGGGATGGCAGCACACTGTCTCAAACTGCAGGCCTCCACCGTCACCGTCGTTGGACCGCGTAGGCCCCAAGGCTAGGCCGACCACTCTCCATCCACTCTCGGCCTCCAACTCCCTGCATTGGGCTCGGTTTCCTCTCAGGGTGGTCCGGATTGGCACGCTAGTCAGCGTGCTCGAGATCCGAACCGGCGGAGGCCGATGGCGCCCCAAGTCCGATGGGGTTCTGGTCTGCTCCCCCCTCTCTCCTCACCTCCGTGCCACGCAGCGTTCCAAGGGTCCAATTGAGCAGCGTTCTCGACGGGCACCGCTCGAAGAATTCACAAGCGCCGTCGTCCGCTCAGGCAGCTGCCACCTGAGTCGCTCTACCATTTAGGGGAAAGAGAAGGAAGGCTTCGCCGGTTTCTCCGGCTCCCCAGGTCCACGGGCCGCCTCAGGATCACCAAGATGGAGTGGGTGCCATTTTGAGCTCGGCGCCGCTCGGTCCGTAGGCGCTCGTTCGGTCCTCGTTCTCCTCAACCGTGCCTCGCCGCGGCTCTCCAATGCCGCCCCCCGGCTCAGCGTCCCACCTCACTCAATAATCGGCGGGTTGGGGAGCCCTTGACGCCCGGGAAACAGGATTAATGGCGGCTCGATCGCGGAGCCGAGCGCTCAGGCGACCTGCACCATCGGCGCCCTAGCCACGCCCCCTTGTTTTCTTTCATATGCAGCACTGTGAATAGAAGTGCTTACTACGTGCACTGTATGGGGCCTGGGACAGGAGGAGTCAGGGTCGTTGGGGGAGGCTACGGCATGGGGTGAAACAACAAAGCCTCGTTAACAAGTAAATGGTCTTTCAAAAGACATGTGAAGTACTCGGGTGCTGCTGTGTGCGCGCCCAGGAAGGAATTTCCAGAAGCAGGAAGGGGGCTTAGCTGGATTTAAGCATGGCAGTATGACATTTTCCAGTATTTTTCCATTTCTAAATTTAAATACAGACAAAGGAAAAATAGATTTCCGTCTGTATTTATATGTAAAAATCCATAAAAACGGAAAACCGGGAGCCCTAATTATTGAGGAAATATAAAATTTTTGGTCATGTTATGTTCCCTAGCGCGTACCCCACCGACTCCATGTACCAGCCTAAAGTGCATGTAACTTCCCTCCTGTGCCAACTATGAAGACGCAAATACATTTGCGTCCAACGTTAACTTGTCCTCTTTCAGATCCACCCTGAATGGATTATATAGTCCGTTCCTAAGTATGCTATGCCACCGTCTTTTTGTAGTGTACTTTACATGTTTTCCTGCTCTGGCAGAGTAGGCCCCGAATTTCTGCCATCGAGCCTCTTTTCTGGCTTTTTGACTCTGACAGCCTCTGCCCAGGCTGCCTCTGTACCCGTGAACTCTGACTTACTTCCAGCGCGGCCCCTCGCGCTCAGCTCAGCCTGCTTTCTGCCAAGACTGACTATAACCTTCGAGTTATCTGTTCCGCTCCTCGAAAATGCATTCCTGCCTACTAGCTTCAGTAAACATCCTCCCCAGCTGCAGAGCCAAAGGGCCGACCCGTCTCAATGCAAGTAATTCATAGCCTCTGTTACCATGCTTCCATGGAAGGCCCCGTGCCCCCACGCTTCTCATGCAGACACTTAGGCGCTTATACACGCATCCACAGTTAGCATAGAATAGCTTCTGCCCTAGAGACCTTTCCGCCCAGATAGTATGGTTCCTAAACATCAGATATCAGATATGATAGAAGTACAAGTTGATCTGACATGCCAGACTTCTGTCTCTTTCCGTCAGTGTAAATGTCAAGTCCCCTGCACCCCTCTATTCATACGTCATGCAGCTGCGCGCGCATCCAAGCTTCCGATTTCTGCTGACATTGCAAAAACTTCTGTTAGTGCCACCCCTTTGTGACACCTATCAGTGACGTTTCTAGCACACACCTCCAGTTCATGCCTAGGTCACGCCTCTTGATTACGTACTAGTACCACGTGTATACTGTTATCTTGTCTTCTCTCAGCTGTTACGCCTCTTGCACTGTTGCTTATGATGTGAATCAAGTATATAAGCTATGTATTGACAATAAAATGTAGCGCGCTCTCTATCCCTTCTGACACCCCTGTGGTGGTCAGAATCCGATATCCTGGTCATGACCATTCCTTTATGAGGAATAAAACCCTTAGAAACTCTAACACCACGGACTCTGTCTTTTTTCATCCGATCTGAGTTATTATTGATTAAGTACTTACCTGCATAGAAATTAAGAGAGTAAATTAATTATTTACGTCATTATAAAGTGCCCCAATGCATAGTATATGGTATAAACTGCCTATACTACACCTATTGCACATACATAAAATGATATACACCTAAAAATGATAAAAATTTATATAAATATATATATATATATATATATATGATTATAGAAAAATTGTGCAAGTCTTCGCTGTTATTCAAACTTGATGGGAACTTAGGGGCTCATTAAAATGGCGGGCGGACCTGAGTCCGCCCGCCATCCCCGCGGTTTTGGGACTGGCCGCTAGACATGCCGCAATTGCGCACTGTGAATTAGGATGCGACTGCCACCATGGCGGTCGCATTCCGCAATTTAACATTGCGGTGCGATGTTAAAATCGCATGCCAGACTTTTCACTGTACCATGGAAGGCACCACAAGGTGCCTGCCACTTGGTGCAGCGAAATGTAGGGGGGTACCAGGTACCACCAAGTGCACCCCACCTCCTCCAGATGTAAGGGGGGGCCCGCAACAGGCCCCCAAACACAATCCCCACCAGCCGCCATGGTAAGGCCTTCTAAACCTGACATCCTAGTATGGCGGACGGTTTCAGCTAGGCCTCACCACCATGTTAGAGCCCCTGCTCCGCCCGGCAGGCAATCGTGACGATTGCCACTGGCAGAAAAGCGGCGGATGGACTTTCCATCTGCCGCCACGATACCCACCGCCATCATAATATGGCGGGGTAAAGCTCATGACGATGGCGTAACGATCGCCACCGCCGGTCTAGCGGTGGCGATCGTTACTCCATCGTAATGAGCCCATTAGAGTCTTATTCTAAGATAATTTTTGACTCCAATCTCCTTAATAATTTTTCTCTGTTTCCACCCCTTCTGAGCGGTGGTTTGGCTCCAATGACAAAATGGGTGAGACATTTTAGATCATTATTGTGTTCTGCTTTGAAATGTCTAGCTACAGGGTATGAAGGGTCTGAGTTGACGATAGCCCTTAAATGCTGGAGTATTCTCATATACACCTGTAGTTTCGTGCTCCCTACATAACATAATCCACAGGTGCACTCTATCACATACACTGCATAATCTGGACGGTAGTTGTAATTTTCCCTTATAGGTACTTGTTCCGAATTGAAAGGTGTAGTGTAATGGGTGGTATTGACACCAAAATTACATGCCTTACAAGAACTGCACTTGTAAAATCCTTTTCTGGGAGCTAGCCAGGTAGTAGTTGTACTTATCTCTGGACTATTCCTAACCAGTATGTTCCTCATTGAAGCTGCTCGCCGGAATGTTAAGGTAGGTTTGTTGGGAATTCTCTGGGCCATGATTATATCTGTTAGGACTATAGGCCAGTTCTTATTAATAATTGCCGTTAGTTTGTTTTCCTGGTGGCTATATATTGTTATAAGCCTTATATTTGGGCCTTCATTATCCCTTTCCTTAGTGTTGTGTTGCGTTACTTTAGGCATGCTAATATTCTTTGCCAGCATACTTTCTCTTGATTGAGTGTCTTGCTGTTGTATCCTCTCCTAAGAAATCTTGCCCTGGTTTCTTGTTGGCATTTCTCTAAATCTTTTTGGGAAATGCATATCCTCCTAAGTCGTAAAAATTCACCATAGGGAAAGCTGCTGAGGAGGTGCCTTAGGTGGAAACTATATGTATATATATATATATATATATATATATATATATATATATATATATATATATATATATATATATATATATATATATATATATATATATATATATATATATATATATATATATATATATATATATATATATATGAATCAAAGAGCACTTGCTACCAGGAATCCATGCAGGAAAGTAGTCTTACACTCCAGAAGATACAAAGGTAAAAGTTTATTTTGCTTGATGCATTTTAACGGCAATGGTCTTTGTCAAAAGCTACAGAACTCATTTGCATCACTGCCACCTTTAAATCCCCATCATCATAAATAACAAATACATACTTCACATCTCTACAGTAACAAATATATCAAAACACAGTGTACTTAAGGTGAAAACACACACATTTCATAAACTTCAATTAGAAGTAAATAAAAATTCAACTTCACAGTGGAGCAGAGTCACATAATTCAAAGTAATCAGCACAAATCACTATGAAAGTGGGCAGTACTGCATTCACGTCAAGTGACAAGGCACGTACTGCGTCCCATAGCAACAGTATACAGCCAGAACGGCCAAAAACATACTGTATTGATGAGTAATGTTATCCTAATGCCAAGTGGTCTACAGAATACCCATCTTGTTTCTTAAAGTGCCACAACTGCTCCAACATACAGAATGACTTATATTTACAATATTTACAAATGTTTGTGCATGTGTGTAAAGCAACATTTGTTTGCAAAAGTACTTGTGCCCAGTGGCTTCAATAAAATATATTTTCATTACACATGTCATGTCTGAAAAACAGATCGATTCCATACATGTAATCTGTTGTTCACACATGTACAACAAAAATATATTGCTGGAATATTATAGCCCAGTGGTTTAAGTAAAGCAAATTTATAATCAATTTACAGTTAGAGTAAGCCTGACAAAACACCCTTTTTAGAAATTGGTGGGTAATTTTGCATGATGGTATTTAAATGTGCAGTGGTGGTTTTGTCAGGTTTACACTAACTCTAAATTGAGAGGATACTGTGGTGTCTGTCGGATGCTCCCCTATCCTGTGACTGAACTCACCTTTGTTTGTAGTCTAGAGGCTCTTGTGCCCGGACTGAGGGCCACCCCCTCTTGAGAAGAATCTTAATGAATGCCTCCAACTGCTCGTGCTGCCCTGGGGTAAATGGGTCAGTGATCAGAGACTCCACCTATACCTGTACTCTAGAGCCTCCCTTGATTTGGCGCTGGATATTAGACAACAGTAGCTTCTCCCAACTATTCTGCATTTGGTGTAGCCGGCTGCTCGTGCTGTTCGAAGGCAAATGGGCTGGCAACACCATGTCTTCACTCTGGAAGTCACCCGCCACCTCCCTGTTGGAAACACAGCAAGATAAGCCACCCTTATTGAAAGCAGTCAAGACCAAAATGGACCAGTACACCATATTGGTACCGGACAATAAGGAGGCCACTGGGGGGTCACCTGCCTGCCTGCCATGCCGGGTCATACCCCCATGGATTTGTAAACCATTCTTTCTGAAATTCAGAGCTCCAGGGAAGCAGTGGAATCCAAATCCAAAGTAGATGGCATCGGTGTTGACCACTCCCTCTTACACCAGGATCTATGTAAAGTGGCAGAGAGGTAACTGAAACTGAGACCCGAATTTCGTCTACTGAATATGAGATAGTAACTCTCAAGCGGCAGGTTTCCAAACTGATGTCCACAGCATCTGTCCTAGAGGAATAGGTGAAAGATGCCGAAAACTGCCCCAGAAGGAAAAACCTGCACCTGGTCGGCTTTCCGGAGGGGGTGGGGGTCTCCAGAATTGATAGCTTCCTGGAGGAGTACTTTCGGGCCTAGGTTCCATCAGATAAACTATCTTGCTGCTTTGTAGTGGAACTGACACACCATGCCCTTGCTAAAAAGACCTCTGCCAGGAACCCCCAGGTCCTCTGATAACATGCATCCTTACCACTAGACTGAGTTGTAATCTTCAGGGAGGCACAGAATCAACCTGAACTGTGATACCTTAATGATTAACTCCTAATCTTCCCAGACTATACCAGAGCAGTCCAGTAGCATCACCTCTTCTTTGAAGACATTAAACAGAAGCTACAACACCCTCAAGATCCAATATGTGCTCCTGTTTCTTGCCCATCTAAAAGTGATCTTTGACTCATCAACCTACTTCTTTGACATCCCGAACATGCTTGGGAATGGGCGACTGAGCGACAGCAACTGCGACTGGCAAACTCTGGAAGACCAATGGAACAAGGGACATCAGAGCGCCCTCCACCCCTCCCCGCCTGATCACTCTGGTGAAAAGGTAGCCAATCCCAAAGGGGCCAATCATGCCACTGTGGAATATGAGAATCAGCGAGTCCACCTCCGTGGAGGAGGTTCCAGGTGCAGCAGACCCTAGAGTGACTCTTTCTGACACTCCAATATTTATTAAGACCCTCAAGGGTGTTCCGGATTCACAGACCTGGACTTTAAACAACATGAGATAAGATCCCTTATGGGTTGGCTGTGGGGAGCGTGAAGGAGGGCTTCCAACAAGTCGCTAATATCAGAGGGAGGTCATACTATAAATGTTCATTGCTGCTTTCAGGCACTGTTGGGCGACTGGAGTCCTCGACTGAGTAGTCCCCTATTTTTGTTGTGTTATGTTTTTTTATGGGCTACAGATGCTTCCGGGTTAGAAGTATGGGGTCGGGGGAGTTGGGCGGGTGGTATGTTATTTTATGTTGGTTTGTTGATTTCCAATATTTTTTTTACAGGTGCATGTCACATAGGTTCGCCACCATCCACGTTTCAAATTTGGGTTAGGTTCTATCATGGTGCTCCTCATCCATTTACATCAGCCTCAGTGGGGCCATGGGTTGAATTCTCATTTCTTGAGCCGCGCTCCAGATGGTTAGAGTCGTCTCTTGGAATGTGAATGGTCTCTTGGACTGTATCAAGAGGTCGGCAGTTCTGCGCTACATCAAAAGATACAGACCTGATGAGGTCCTCCTCCAGGAGATGCACCTACTGGGAACTAACTGCGATTTACTTCTCTGATTTAGCTACAACTGCGACTTCCATGCGGGCTTCTCCAGGGGCTCAAGGAGGGTTTTGATTCTCCTGCACATGTCCTTTCCACTGACGGTGACCACCGCCATTGTGGACCCCCATGGGAGATATGTGGGGATTGAACGGCACCTGGAGGCCAGGCATTACAACTTTATGTCATGCTATGTCCCCCAGCAACTTCTACTCCCGACTCTGCAGGTACTCCAAACCCTAGTGGTGGTGACCGTTCCCTCGGGAATGACCTTGGTGGGTGGGGACTATAATGCTGTATCAGGCCCTGCATGAGCCCTGTCAGACACTCTGCACCCAGGCAGGAGGCTGCGCTCTACACACTTAAACTCATTAGCACACTCTATTGGTATTTGCGATGCATGGCATTCGTGGAACCCCGCACCGCTTTCCTATACACACATGTCCACAGAACACAAAATAGAATCCAGAATCGCTCCCTTTTGGCTTGCTATCACTGCAGTCCATTCAGATCCTGCCACTGGGCATATCTGATCATGCACCCTTCACCTGGAGTGGGCTTCCCGCACTTCCTCCGTTGGATGTGGTGATTCTGAGCATGGCACCTGATAGATCAGAATTGTGCAGAGTGCAGACTTTATGAAGGAGGAACTACAGGCCTTCTTCCTAACTAATGACAGCTTGATGTCCTCAGTGGGAACCTTATGGGCGGCCAGCAAGCCTACCCTGCAGGGCATGCTCAAAGGATATGTAAGGAGGAAGAAATCACACCAGCTGGCACAGGTGTCGGAATTGAAATACCAAATCCTCACTCTCGAGTGTCGAACTGGAGGTCCAGACGTGGAGGAAAGTTGGTGCTGCTGCGCTCTAATTTGCACCAAATAGCTCTGGAGTAGGGGAGGCAGTGCTGGAGAGCAAAAAACCAAAGGGTATTTGAGTCCAGAGATAAATCTGGTAAACTGCTGTACGGGCTGCAAAGTCTCTAGCAAGATAGTGACTGCCATTAGGGTCCCCACTGGCATTGTCTGTGAAGAGCTACCTGTGATTGCATAGGCCTTCGCATCTTTCTATCAGGACCTTTACTTTGCACTACCAGCCCCCAAATGGGAGGTTGAGGCCCCACTCCTGGGAGATATCCCCCTGCCCTCAATCCCGGACTACATGGGCACAGCATTGGATCAGCCGCTAATGGCAGAGAAGGTATGCATGGCTATATTGGAATTACAATCCTGGAGGTCCTCATGCTCCGACAACTTTCCCGTCGAGTTTTTGAAACAGTAGTGTACCCATCTGATTCTGCTCGTAGCTCTCAATGAGGATGCATCGAAATGCATCTCCTTTCCCACAAATCTTGATAATGCCACTTTAGTGGTCATCTCCAAAGCATAACAGCCCACCAAATGTTGTTCTTCATACCGGCCGATCTCCCTCTTTAACACAAACGTCCTGGCGACAGACGTTGACCTACCTGATACATCCAGACTAATGCGGATTTATGCCGGGCAGGAGCACCCACCACTGGATCTAGAGGATGCAATTGGTCCTATCACAATCCGTCCTCTTAAATTACTCACTGGCCCCCTTCTTGTTGGTTTCCAGACAGTTTTGTGGCCATTCTTGACCGCCGTACTCAAAAGGACTGGCTTAGGACCCACCTTGTAGGTCTTCTCTACAATAACCCTACTGCTCAGGTCCACGTCAACGGAGTCCTCACTCAGCCCTTCCCGATACGCAGAGCCACTCAACAAGGTTTTCCTCTATACCCCATGGTTTTCTTCCGTAATTAAGCCTTTGTCACACCTGATACGGTGCAATGCTTGAATTCTGGGATGGCAGTGTGAGGGTGGAGTGGAGGACCGCATTGTAGTGTAGTTCCTATATTCCCAATAAGCTCTGCGCATTGGAATAATATATCCTGTAGCTTAGACGTAGGATTGTGGTCTACTAGGTCTCTACCGGCTATATTAGACTTAATTGTGAGTGCCAGCTAGCTCAGAGGTCACTAGAAACTTTCTCGAATAAACAAGAAGGGATTAGTTTCTGACAACCGCATAAAACATGACAACTTTGTTTCCCAAGAATAAGAAATCAAATCTCTAGAGTCGCGGAAACAATAGATAACTATTTCACTCAGTCAATCGTGCATTCTTAGCTTCACCAGAGGTGCAAGAGAAACAGGGAGACGGGCGTTTTCAATCAAAAGGTATTTATTGAACAGTCTTCTTTCTCAAGCATTGAAAATGAACTGCTACAATAGTAAAGCTTACTATGAAGTACAATGCATATAATACGAACAGTATTATAAAGTAGTACTGTAAAAGCATGATATGGTTTCTAAGCCATAAAGTGCATAACATAACATGTATAAAATACATAAAATACATACAGTGATAAAAGGATGACTAAAATACTCAACTGGTGTTTCTAGAATATGCCTACCCCGGTGTACCTAACCTAAGTCTGGTAAGAGGGAGGGAGTATAAGAGGAGGAGTTTAAGTCTAGGAGTTCTCTGCCAGGAATCTGATTCCAATAATTCTCTAAGAGGTCTAATCAGCTCCGTACCTTTGTTCTAGAATGAAGTAGGTCTTGCATCTCGTTCTCGGGACTCGATTTCCCAGATACCCACAAGGTAGGCTGGAAACACTGGAGCTGGATTTCTCTGCAGGAGAAATGACAGAGTCTCACAGTGCGTCTGCTGGAGGGTCGGCTTCCTTCTGCACTTGCTGCTGCAGGGCGTCGGGCAAGTAGATAGTCGATCTGCTCCAAACCACAGTGTGTTTGTTTAGGCAAATCAAGGCATATTTATACTTTGAAGGTGCCGAGTTTGACGCATATTTGGACTTAATAACGTCACTCAAAGGCTCATTTCTTGGAAAATGCCGAGAGTTCTAGGAGAACTTAATATTCAAGCAGGGGGAAGTCCCGAGCCGCTGAAGGCGGGTTTTTCCAAGAAAACGTTGTTAATTCTTGGAGCTTAGTTGAAGTATCCCTGCCATATTTGGGCTGTATGGTTTAGGCCAAATATGGTAATGATTTCTTAGCCTATATAAGGGAATGATAAAGTTTACTTATATAAGGGCATGAATCAGGAAATGTATACTAGGGTCCGAGATTCATTACAACACCCACTCCACGGATATTAAGTTCAATAAAGCTAACCTAGCAAGTACTGAACATTTCTAAAGCTAGTGTTTACAATCCCACCCCAATACAAAGAATGCATTTTAACTGGGTATGCAGAAAAAATATTTTTAGCATCTTCTACAGTACACAATATACTTAAGGGAAACATTTCTAATCATACAGTCATTTATCTAATTTATGCAATTTGAAAAAATTCATGCGATTACATTTATGATAACGTCTCTTAACTACAGAAGAAAAGTCGAGATCGTTTCATAACATAACATGTCATAGCAATCTTTCTAGTAATAGGGATGAGGCCTAAATAGTTCTTTTAGTCAGCGTTCAAAAAATGACTTGTTCTCTAAGAATAATTCTACTTTTAGTCTGTGCCAAAAGTTCAATGTTTTGGAAAGAGAGAAAAACTACAACTTTGTTGTGAAAAATAGAGTTCCAATTGTTAGAAGTCATTGTTTTGAAAAAATGAAGGCCGAATATCAGAGTTCAGAGAACACTGTGTGCATGACGCAAAAGTTATTCTCGGTACCAGGGGAAAACATCAAGTCGCCTAGGCTGGCAAAGAAATCGTCTACCACAGTAGGTGAAAGTGGAACCACTTGATCCAGCAGATCAAATGTGCACAGATGAGAAGCATTGCCGTCAGCGCTTGTTGCCGCGTTAGCAATGGTCATATCAGATGGTACCTGTGTGCCTGGTGTTTCTCGTACCTCACCCTCAGTTAGACTTACTGGTGAGATCTCAATGAATGCCGTCATCAGGATCTGTAGCCGTTGGTGGCAACACAATGCATGAGCCGTTACAGGACCTAGCAAGGCGTAGACATCCGATGGCAGGACTGATGGAAGTGTAAGACAAATGTCTAACGCGCATTGCTCTCCGCCAAGCAGGCATCATAGAACAGGTAAGATGCTATCTTGCCAGATTGGTCTGAACGATAGAAGCCATGTCATATTCAGATCTCTTAAACGAGCCAAGCCGAGAATCTGTGTTATCCTCTCACGATACCTCTGGGCATGGACCGTCTGTTCCATGAGGTTCTGGGTATCGCCGGTTACTGCACTTGCCATATCAGAGCAGAAGAAATAAAAATAGTATTCCTGCTACGAGTCCCAAGATGAGAGGCAGGCCGCCGAACACAGAGAGCACGAAATGTGGGAAAATGCAGAGGACTGCTTCAAATGGTGCTAACCGTCCCGAAAAAATTGTCTTAAATACATGTGCGATGCCCATGGTATCAGACATGTTTAAGATTTGACTTAACATTTCTGCGAAATGTACAGGGCAGTTGGTTGATAATAATGCATGTATCTCTGCACATGCCCTTGCAACTTGCAGATCATACGTTTCTTTTGATGATGTCAGGGGCACAGATTTTTGCAAAAGAATAGACTTTAGTCTGCTTAAAGTATCAATTTGTATAGAAGAGATATTCAATGAAGGCCATATTGCCGTCTGACTGTCTGACTTGCGAGTTGGATACAATACTTGCATACAACAAGTGACCATGGATGACACACTAACCAGATAAACTTTTCCTGGCACCATTCCACAGCAGCTGGGATCATTCAACATAACGTAACTGCCATTGGATAGCTGCCTGAAAACGGGTTCTATCAGTGTGGAGGGAGTACTGTGTAAGTGGCATGAAAGGTTATTTGCAGAACCATTGCAGGCTTAATACCCTGGCACAGAAGTGAACCACTTAGTGAATTTTTACAATTTTTCCCACTAAGGAATACTTTTTTCCCCTTATTCCAACAACTGTGTGTATATGGTAAAGTCCATGTTGACTTAATGTATTCTTTACCCAACCTTTCATACAGGCCTTCTGGTATATGCTGTAGACAATACTGAAACTGGAAAATCGTCACTGGAATCATGATGGTGCCATGAATTATCCATTCTATTACAGGTTTCTCAGAAACTGTCAATGGTAATCTTTCCAGTTTTTCAATGCTCAGCACAGTATAGTCTGCTCCTCTTTGTGCCAAAGAGATTTGTTTATCTGTAAGGTTAAGCCCAGCAAACAATTATGTTGTGTTGATAAGCCTCCATGGCATGTAGCCTGAACGCAGATTTGGCAATGTCCAGCCTTGTTGCATTATAGAACGTAATTGAGACTGGCCATGTTGTAACATTAGCAAGTCTTGTTCCATTATGTCAATTGCAGATGATATATTCTGGAGGACATAGTAGTTAACCCATTGTCCACTACAGAGAGAGCTTTCTCCAAGTTAATACAATCAATTTCTCGTATTCTTTCTGCAGTTTCTAATTGTGTTATTTTCCAAGCCTCGTTGTACGCAGCATATATACCGGTGTATATGAAACGTTTTTGCCGTGGTTTGCGAGGTCCCAATAAGAAATCTCGCAAATCATTGCTTTCTTTAAGTAAAGTCAAGTGTTGTTTAATTTCTGGAAGTGTAGAAGTTTTCAGCCATTCAAGGCAAAGTTTTCCTACACTATGGGCTCGATTCCGATCCGTGCTAGAAGTCCGTACGAATTTGTCGGGATTGGGAGTCCGTACGAATTTGTTTTGGGAATTGGGAGTCCGTACGAATTTGTTTCGGGATTGGGAGTCCGTACGAATTTGTTTCGGGATTGGGAGTCCGTACGAATTTGTCGGAATTGGGAGTCCGACCTTGGACGGGCTCCATGGGTCCCAGGCAGGCCACCGCCGGGTGTCCAGGCCCGAGAGCGCCGGTGGTCCACCCCGCGCCTGAAGCCCAGCCGGGGTCCCTGAGCCCTGCCTTGCGTGGGCAGACAGGCAGGCAGGAGCCCTAAAACGAAGGCTTGGGGTGGGAAGCACTTTCGATCCCGGACATCTGGTCGCATGCAATGCTTTCTAATGGGGGCGACCAGATGGCCAAACTTCCCTGGAAGTCCCTACGAGGTGCCATTTGCCTCCCCGATCCCAGCCAGGTCTCCAGGAGGCTGGGCACGTTTGCGCCTAGGGTCCCCGGAGCCTCACGGTGCGCACTTGTTCCCAGAAAGCGGGGTAGCCTTCCTCCGGATTACTAGGGACAAGGTACTTCGTCCTGGGTTCTGCTGCGGGGCAGGGTGCCCGGGATGGAGTCCGGCAGGCCCGGGGCGGCTCGACGCGCCTCGGGGCCTGGGAGCCCCGGCTGGGTCCAGGGGCCCTGTTGGGGCCCTGGGTGGAGTGCTCCGGCCCTGGGCCCTGTCCCCCGGCCTGCCGTACTGCCAAAGGCCCGGGACGGGGTTCCGTTTTGCCCGGGGAGCCTCCCCCTGCTTGGCTGGTTTCAGGAGCCCCATTCGGGGCCCCTGAGGTTCCCGGGGAGGGCGGCCTCCCCACCCCGGGCTCCATCGTGGGGCCTGCCGTGGGGCAGGGTGCCCGGGACGGGGTCCGGCGGGCCCTGGGAGGCTTGCCCTGCACCTCGGGGCCTGGGAGCCCCGGCTGGGTCCAGGGGCCCTGTCGGGGCCCCGGGTGGGGTGCTCCGGCCCTGGGCCCTGTCCCCTGGCCTGCCGCACTGCCAAAGGCCCGGGACGGGGTTCCGTGGTGCCCGGGGAGCCTCCCCCTGCTTGGCTGGTTTTAGGAGCCCCATCCGGGGACCCTGAGGTTCCCGGGGAGGGCGGTCTCCCCAACCCGGGCTCCGTCGTGGGTCCAGCCGTGGGGCAGGGTGCCCGGGACGGGGTCCGGCGGGCCCGGGGAGGCTCACCCTGTGCCTCCGGGCCTGGGAGCCCCGGCTGGGTCCAGGGGCCCGGCCGCAGCCCCGGGTGCGGTGCTACGGCCCTAGGCCCTGTCCCCCAGCCTGCCGCACTGCCAAGGGCCTGGGATGGGGTTCCGTGGTGCCTGGGGAGCCTCCCCCTGCTTGACTGGGTTCAGGAGCCCCATCCGAGGCCCCTGAGGGCCCCGGGGAGGGCAGCCTCCCCACCCCAGGCTCCGTCCTGGGTCCTGCCGTGGGGCAGGGTGCCCGGGATGGGGTCCGGCGGGCCCATGGAGGCTCGCCCCACCTCCGGGCCTGGGAGCCCCGGCTGGGTCCAGGGGCCCGGCGGGGGCCCCGGGTCAGGCGCTCCGGCCCTGGGCCCTGTCCCCCGGCCTGCCACTCCACCCAGGGCCCAGGACCGGGGTCCGTCGTTCCCTTGCAGACCTCCCGCGCTTGTCAAGGTGTAAGCGGGCCCCGGGACTCAGAGGGCCCGCCGGCCCCTGACAGCCTCCACGGCTGGGGCACGGCTGGGGCCCGGCTGGGGCCCTGGGCCTCTGATCCACCATATCCCGGGCGCCCGCTCACTCCTTCGTTGGGGTACAGGGTGACCAGATGGTGTCCCTTTCGTGCCCGGCCATCTGGTCGCCCAGATCCACTCGGCCCTCTGGTCGCCCGTATCCCCTCGGCCATCTGGTCTCCTGTATCCCCTCGGCCATCTGGTCTCCCAGATCGCCTCAGCCATCTGGTCGCCCGCAATGCTTTCCAATGGGGCGACCAGATGGCTGAACTTCCCTTGAAGTCCCTATGAGGTGCCATTTGCCTCCCCGATCCCAGCGAGGGCTCCAGGAGGTCGGGTACTTTTGCGCCTTGGGTCCCCTCTGTCACCTCATGTGCACGGATTACAAGAAAAGAGGGTAATTTTCCTCCGGATTGCTAGGGAGAGGGTCAGTCAGACCTCCGTGTGGTCTGGTGATTTTGAATCAGGGGAAGGCAGGACACCCCTCCCAGGCTGGTGAGTGGGACTCCATGATTGGAATAGGCACCAAGGCGAAAATTATCAGTTCCGTGGGATTTTGAGCCCAAGACCTGCCGAGGCGGGGAATTGAACCCCTGGTCCCGGGCTAGACCTCTGCATCAGGGTCTGCCGCTCTAACCATTGAGCCACACTTCTCCACTGCATTGCCGAGTGCCCGGGACGGGCTCCATGGGTCCTGGGCAGTCCTATCCTCTGAGCATACGTGGTTGTCCGACATTCGGTCGGATGTGCTTTTACGTACCGGATCGGAATCGGCCCCAATACAATCGTACGTAAAGTATATAGCAAGTCAACCTGAAATCTGCTGGGTCAGAATGGGCTCAATTCCGATCCGTGTTTGAAGTCCGTACGAATTTGTCGGGAATTGGGAGTCCGTACAAATTTGTTTTGGGAATTGGGAGTCCGTACGAATTTGTTTCGGGATTGGGAGTCCGTACAAATTTGTCGGAATTGGGAGTCCGACCATGGACGGGCTCCATGGGTCCCAGGCAGGCCACCGCCGGGCATCCAGGCCCGAGAGCGCCGGTGGTCCACCGCGCCTGAAGCCCAGCCGGGGTCCCTGAGCCCTGCCTTGCGTGGGCAGGCAGGCAGACAGGAGCCCTACCACGAAAGCTTGGGGTGGGAAGCACTTTCGATCCCGGCCATCTGGTCGCACGCAATGCTTTCCAATGGGGGCGACCAGATGGCCAAACTTCCCTGGAAGTCCCTATAAGGTGCCATTTGCCTCCCCGATCTCAGCCAGGGCTCCAGGAGGTCGGGCACGTTTGCGCCTAGGGTCCCCGAAGCCTCACGGTGCGCACTTGTTCCCAGAAAGCGGGGTAGCCTTCCTCCGGATTACTAGGGACAAGGTACTTCATCCTGGGTTCTGCTGCGGGGCAGGGTGCCCGGGATGGGGTCCGGCAGGCCCGGGGAGGCTCACCCCGCGCCTCGGGGCCTGGGAGCCCCGGCTGGGTCCAGGGGCCCTGTTGGGGCCCCGGTGGGGTGCTCCGGCCCTGGGCCCTGGGCCCTGTCCCCTGGCCTGCTGCACTGCCAAAGGCCCGGGACGGGGTTCCGTTTTGCCCGGGGAGGCACCCCCTGCTTGGCTGGTTTCAGGAGCCCCATCCGGGGCCCTAAGGTTCCCGGGCAGGGCGGCCTCCCCACCTCGGGCTCCGTCGTGGGTCCTGCCGTGGGGCAGGGTGCCCGGGACGGGGTCCGGCGGGCCCGGGGAGGCTCGCCCTGCTCCTCAGGGCCTGGGAGCCCCAGCTGGGTCCAGGGGCCCTGTCGGGGCCCCGGGTGGGGTGCTCCGGCCCTGGGCCCTGGGCCCTGTCCCCCGGCCTGCCTCACTGCCAAAGGCCCGGGACGGGGTTCTGTGGTGCCCGGGGAACCTCCCCCTGCTTGGCTGGTTTCAGGAGCCCCATCAGGGGCCCCTGAGGTTCCCGGGGAGGGCGGCCTCCCCACCCCGGGCTCCGTCGTGGGTCCTGCCGTGGGGCAGGGTGCCCGGGACGGGGTCCGGCGGGCCCGGGGAGGCTCGCCCTGCGCCTCCGGGCCTGGGAGCCCCGGATGGGTCCAGGGGCCCGGCTAGGGGCCCCGGGTGGTGTGCTCCGGCCCTAGGCCCTGTCCCGCAGCCTGCCGCACTGCCAAGGGCCCGGGACGGGGTTCCGTGGTGCCCGGGGAGCCTCCCCCTGCTTGGCTGGGTTCAGGAGCCCCATCCGGGGCCCCTGAGGGCCCCGGGGAGGGCGACCTCCCCACCCCAGGCTCCGTCCTGGTGTGGTACTGAGAATTCTGGACCTGTGTTACAAACATCGTCGATTCATGACGATGTTGGTATCAGCGAACCGCAAATGGCGAGTGCGGTATACATAAGCATTTTCGTCACGATCGAGTGTTGGGATCACCCTGAAACCGGCATTTCCGTCACGAACCCTCGGGTTCCATTTTGTGAACGGCATCCATTTTGTGATTGCCCTCACATAAGGCAATGACTAAAGCCAAGACGAGTCCGAAGGACACCTACACCTTCGCTGACTCCGCCATGACCTGGGCAAGCTAACTCCACTCCCTACAGCCAAACCTGTTCGGCCAGGTCCTTTCCCAGTGGCCGAGCGAGATCAGTATCAAGGCACAACATATCATAAACCTTTCATCGCACACAAACCATGCCTAATCTTACATACACCTGTCCCTTTCTGTCGGTTTATGACTTGCTTTACGAGGAGGAGGTGCCCGATTTTATTAGGAGTCTGTCGATATCTGATGGAAATGCTGGGTCTTGCCGAGTAATCAATTATGGGTTGGACGAACTGAAATATGTGTTTGACATCATGACTCTGCTTTTTCTTTATAGTAGAAATATGTGTATGGTCTACTGTAAAATAAGGAATGTTTGCCCGAAGCTAATTATTTGGTATAAAGGAAGAAGACTAGCTTTGTAACTTTGAGCAGTCTCCTGAGAACTTACATGCTGTTGTACTTCTAGGATATCTGTTACTGGCTGCAGCCAATAAACACGATCTTTGACTTCACCAAGAAGACTCTGTGTTTCTGTGGTCTGAAACAGGAAGGACTCGAAGTTTTCAGGTGTTCTCCCTGGCACCGCTGGGTTCTTAAAAACCCGGTACTTCAATTGGCGCCCAACGCGGTGGCGATTTCAGCGGTACCGGTCCAAGCCAGAGGTTCGTGAGGAGCTTCGTGTGAAAATTCCGGAGGACGGCCAACCACTTCAGCGACCCCTGTATGTCAACGTGGTCCGAAGGTCTTTGCTGCGAGGTTCCCCGCGTCCCGACGACTACGAAGGACTGCTGCCCTGACTATCGCCCTGTTTTGGACCCTTGTTCCTTGGTAGAGCGAAACGATAGACGAGTCTTCTGGTGACGTCATCGATACCTCAGTTAAGTATAAGCGGAGCGTCTCCCAGTCCTTAGTTTGGTTCTTAGTTGGGTATTCTTCGGAATTGTTTTGTTTGGTACCTGCAGGCCCCAAAACCGAAGGATTTGTGTTTTCACGAGACTATCGTATTCGATAATCCTTTGAAGCTTGAAGCTAGACTAGAGAGCGAAGATGCCTGGTCTTAGCAGACTTGGAAATTTATTTTGTCTTGGTTGTAATAGGGATTCCCGATTGGAGGACTCGTGTCCGGTTCCTCCGATTGGAACTCCAACATGTGAACTCTATGTGAAACATGGCGTAGGCCCGATCACATATAATGAAGCCTGGATCCGATACACCAGAAGAGATGGTGTTTTAAAATGGCCCCAATATGGTAGCTTTGACACGGAGATTTTAGACAATCTCGAGGTTAAACTTTTTAAGGAGAAAGCCAGGCCGGCAATGTTTGACTCTTTTCGCCTATGGCGCAAGGAAGCCAAACAAAAAGAGATGAAATTAGCAAAGAAAAATAAACGAGGTATGTCAATGGTACAAGCCGCTGCTGCGTTTATGGATAATGAAGAAGAACAGGAGAACGAACAAATGCATAGAATCAGGAGATTAGCGGTAGATAAATGCTACCCAGTTTTGCCGCGTAAAGAACAAGAATCAAAAGAAAAACTTGATAAAGATCTTTTGATGTCTCATTTACTGAGTTCACCACCTCCTGCAGCACCTCAGCAACCTTTGGTTGTGCAACCCCCGATTGTTGGGCCACAGGTTCTACCGCAACCGCCAGCTCCTCTTCAGCTGGTTCCGACTCCTATGGCGCAGCCCCCTCAAGGGCCGCCGCTTTTGCTTCCTACTCCATCTGTGTTCCCTACGACTTTGCCTACTGCTCCAACTGTTTATCCTACTACTCCTTCTGCTACTGCTCCCACCTCTACTTTACCGCTGCATGTCTTTCCTGGTGTGTCTGTCCTTCCGTCAGTTTTTCCTTCTGTTCGGCAGAGAATGGCCAACACTGTTAGTGGTCTTTTCTCACCTTTCTTTGGGTCGCCTAATACGACCCCTGTCGCAGAACGAAGACAGTTGCGGAGCCAACTGCCCGACTATCGAGAGAGAAAATTACTGAATAGGTTAGCGCGTAAATGGGTTGTTGATACTGCGAGATATGATTTACAGTCTTTTATGGAAGTATTCCATCAATGGGAAGCGTTGAAGCAAAGATATGTTTTTGAACAAATGTGTGTAT
This sequence comes from Lissotriton vulgaris, assembly GCF_964263255.1. Taxonomy (NCBI): domain Eukaryota; kingdom Metazoa; phylum Chordata; class Amphibia; order Caudata; family Salamandridae; genus Lissotriton; species Lissotriton vulgaris. The sequence continues at coordinate 731,734,119 of NC_141691.1, read as the reverse complement.
TTCTTCGTGAAGATTTGGAGGGAAATAATCCGGAACTCGACCTGTCTGAATTATGGCGTGTGCGGTTCGAGTTCTCGGAAGGCATGATCATAGGCACTGATGTTGAGAGAGCGATTGCGATACTGTTGTCGTATCGGAGTAAGGGAGACACTTCCCTGTCATCATCTGAGCATGATGCACCCAGTAGGATAAAGGCGCGACAGTATCCCATGAGAGAGGTTCCCCCGGTTTGGAGGGAAGGGGATGCAAATGCTAATCCAGCCATTCCGCCGCATTTTCAGCGTGTATGGGTACATGTCCCGTGGAAGATATCTGAAGTTTTGGCTCTCAAACAGACATTACCTGACCCTCGTAAAAATCCAGCAGGGTATTATAAGGAATTGTCACAAACTGTAAGCTCATGCATTATGAATTTAGCTGATATAGACTGTAGGAGAGTAGGGTCTGCAATCCTATGGTCACCCCCGATTTTTTGCTTTTTGCTTCACTGGTTTACGACTTTCCCTGGCTGTGGGCCTGCTAATCAGACCCACAGCCTAGCTGTTCTCTCTCTAAATTGACAACCATGTACCTTAGGTGCATTTACCAATTGGTACTGGGCCACCTTATCAGTCCCTGTACAGCATACCTTAGGTATCCAGGGCATAGGTATTTCCAGGGCCTACCAGGGTCTGAAACATGTATTATGCCAGCCCTGGCTGGCCATCTAAACCGACAGAACTGGCTGCACGACAGCTGCGGCAAGGTGGTATAATCACCCTTTGCTTTAGATATAGTTCCCTATATCTAAACCTAAAAATGGACACATATATTCCTATCAGTCACTCCTATGGCAGGCCTTATCAATCCTGAAGGCAGAGTGCTTGGAATTATGTGAGATTGTGCTCTGGCATGAGCTGAGCCCGTTTGCAGCTTGCGGAACCAAGTCCAAATAGCTGTTCCATGAAAACGCTATACCATATACTCTTAAGTGCATTATGATCCTCGCGGTCAAATGCTAACTTTGGTATAGCATTATCAAAACATGTCGAGTAAGGTGTCATACGAATTGGAATACTACCCCCTCGCCAATTCTGGCGACGGGGGTAGCATTCCACCCTTCTAGAGGGACACGACATGTATGTAACTGTGAACCCCGGTTAAAGTTAACTCGAGTCTCAGCATCACAAAATGGATGCTGCCACCACAGACACAAGTCTGACCTCCTGCTGCTGGGAGTCCTTCCAGCGAGGGAGGCTTGGACAAAGGGTTTCCTGCCTTGGGAGGTGCTAGCACCAGCCCAGACAGGATTTTGTGTATTAGGTAGGACAGAGCTCAAAGGAATGAGACATGCCTGGGGCACACAAGGTGTCCCTGTGCATACACCGGTCCAAACCAGTTCCTGGGGCACTCCAGCCCCAGAGCTGGCGCAAGACCGGACAAAGTATAGGGGGTGTAACCACCCCCCTTCCTGGTCCCACCCAGAGGAGGGACCTAGTCGTAGTGCAGCCCCCTTTAGCTGAATAAAGGTAGGAGCTGGTCCCATTCCAAATCAAATTAATCTTGACAACTTCCACGAAGAAACTCTTGACCTTCGACCTCCTGAACATCAGAAGACTGAAGAATCTCCCCTATGGTCAGGGAGTGACCATCCTGCTTTGCGGGCACCATCAAGCTCCTGTGCGGTTTGCTGCAAGTCCTTCCATCCTGGAATCCGACGACCCAGCTCGACAAGACCCGGACCTCCAGACTCCTCTGATCTCTACCCACATCCACAGCACAGCTGGGACCCGTGGGTGCGACGAGCAACCTGGAGACGGCCATCTTGAGAAACCTGCACAGCGCTTCCAGCACGACCGCCGAGGGATCCTCGAGTGAGTGCACCAGGGCCTGAGAAGCCCTACACCGATGCAGCTCCTGCACCAAAGACCAGCCCCCCAGCATCCACAAGATCTGCGTGGGGCCCTTTTGCCTGGTTGCTGCATCTCCTGTTGTCTGGTCACTTGCCGGCTGGCCAGTGACCTCAGATACGATGATCCGAAGATTTCTCCACTGCTAGTCTGGTCCCCCAGACTGGCCCTTGCTCCCTTGTAAAGGAGGAGCACCCCGGACCCTCCTGGTCCGCATCAGACGCCATCTTTGTTCCACCGCGTGGCTTGCACTTGCCAAGGCCTGTTGTCCAGATCGATGATCCGACACCGCCAACAGCAGCAGACTACGTGGGACAGCTCGTGCCTCCAGCCTGGTCGTGAAGAACAGCTCCTGGTCCGCGCAGCTACAGAGACAAGCGACCCTTCTTCCACCGAACGCGGCGACAGCATCTGGTTCCCTCCTGGTTCCAGCACCGCCACTGGCTAGTGACCGAGACTCTGTCCCCTTCCCTTTCAGGACTTCTTCTTCTAAGTTCCACCCTTGGAACCACCGGACTCCTCCACCTGGCCGCCTGCCAGCAACTTCTTGTTTCAGGCATCACCGGGATCAACGCAGCAAACCCGACACTACTTCAGCCCTATGCACCCGCAGCCTGTGGGTTAGGTAACTAAAGCTTCTAGGTGCTGAAGTCTGTGTTCACTATCCTAGTGTTCAGGTCCACTGTTGTTTTCCCTCCATCCAGCCGGGTTCGTCCGGAATCCGTAACTTTCTAAACTGTAGCATCCATAGACGTTGGTATGCATCCCGCGCGAGAGTTTCCACTCTGCACGTGAGTCCCGTGGGCCTCCTGCTCCTTACTTACCTAGTTTGTAGCGTAGTCCCAGCAATCCTCCAGTCTCTGGATCTCCTTACAGTACTTTCCTTCCTCGCATTCCATTGTTTTGAGTATATGGTTTGTCGTGCCCCTAAGGCGCACTTGTAAATATTGTGCGAACTCGTATTTCCTATTAGTATTGTCATGTGCTTAGCCCTCTGACCTCATAAAGAGTTCAGAGGTGTATGTTAGTTAAAAAATATCTGTTTATTTTCATAACAACCTGTGTGGTGTCCTTTCATTTGGTATTCAAGGGGTTATATATGGTAAAACAGCTGGCTTCACATGCCAATTAGAGTTTAGCCTAAAGACTGCTTTTGTCCACGCTACTAGGATAGCTGGTCTATAAGGTTGACTTTACAACCAATCACCATAAGGGTTGTTTGGACTGATACAAGGTGATCACTAGAACTAGTGAGCATCATATATCAGGCCAACTTCTCACATTGGTGTGCAGCGGTTGGGATTTGAGCTTGCTGTTGTTTTTACCAAATATAATCTTGAGATATCATTTGAAAGATCACATAAGGTACCATAGGTACATATAACAAGCTTATAAATACTCTGAATTCTACTGAACCAGCTGTTGTAGTAGAAAGGGAGTAGCACACCCTGACTACAACTCTTAGCAAGGGATCAGTAGGTAAACCCATAGTGTAGGTAGGTGCACCACTTACACCTCACTAGAAAAGCATGTCTACCACAGGAGGGAACACAGAGGCTCCCCTTGTGGTTGATGACCCTCCACAGGTCACTTCCAGATATGCAGCCCTTAGCTTCCAGGAGATGAGACAATTGTGTACCTCCAGGAAACTAAAACAGGGTTCTAACCCTACCACTCCTTTTCTGATAGGTCTCTTAGAGACATATGATGCCAGAAGGGCTTCTAACACAGGCCCCTCTAATCCAGATGGGAGCATGCCCCCCTTAGAGGGATCCCTTGGTGATCCTGACCTTAACCCCCATGGAGCAGAAAGTGAAGAGGAGGAAGAGGAAGAGGAGTTATCAGGGGATGAGGCAGACAAAGGTCCAGTAGTAGTCAGTAGGCTCATAGGACCAACTTAAGCAGGCATGAGAATGGAACTGGGGGACCCCTAGGCCTACTCTCAGGCAGACTTAACATTGGGAATGGACGAGTCAGGTCTCTCTCCAGAGGCTCTAACAGATCCATTCACACCCATGTCTCTCAGGCATCTTCTCAGAGAGGGATGACATCCCCTCAGAGAAGAGAGCATGAAGCCAAGATGAGGGAAGTCAATCTGAGGATTGAGAGGGAAGAACTTGCCCTTGCCAAAGAAAGACTTGCCTTTGCCAGAGAGCAGAAATTGAGTGGGGCAGACCCCTCTGGTGGCAGCATTATCCCTAGAGATAAAGACAGGAGTTTTGATACTAGACACCTGAGTAAAATAGTGCCCCCCTTTAAACAAGGGGATGACATCCACAAATGGATGACTGCTTTGGAGAGGGCCTGCACTGTCCAGTGCATCCCCCAGAGTCAGTGGGCAGCTATACTGTGGCTCTCATTTGAAGGTAAAGGTAGAGATAAGCTCCTCACTACTAGAGCTGAGGATGCTAACAATTACCAAGTCCTGAAGAATGCACTGATTGATGGGTTTGGCTTAACAACTGAGCAGTACAGGTTGCTGTTCAGAGACACCCAGAAAAATCAGTCTCAGGATTGGGCTGACTTTGTTGATTGTTCCACTAAGGCTTTTGAAGGCTGGTTACTGGGAAGTAAAGTTACTGATTACACAGGATTGTATAACCTAATTATGAGAGAACAAATCTTAAGTAATTGTCAAAATCAGGTGTTGCATCAGCACCTTATTGACTCAGATCTGACCTCTCCCCAAGAATTGGGAAAGAAGGCAGACAGATGGGTCAGAACAAGGGTTAAGCAGCAGAACCAGAACCAGGGTGGTGGCCAGAAGAAAGCAGACCAGAAGGGTAATGAGAGTAAGCAAAATGACCAGAAGTCTTCAACAGGGCCCCAACAATCTAAGGAGGGCGGGTCCCAGAATTCCCAAAAGAAGAAGAATAATGGTCAGAAGAAACCATGGTGCCAATACTGTAAAAGTAATACTCACTGGTTTAGTGAGTGCACCAAGAAAGGCCCAGCTCCTACCACTACTGCCCCTAAGGCACCTGCAACCCCTAGTTCAGTTAGTAGTGGTAGTGTTCCCCCTAAGGCTATAGTGGGGTTGACATTGGTTTCTGAGGCAGGCTCTGACCTAGTCAGAGTACCTACCCAGGCTGTTCTTGTTTGTACTGGGGACATGGATTTGACCCCTACAATAAGTCCCAGTACTCTGGGTAAGTACAGGCAGACGCCTTTGATCAATGGAAAATTGGCTCAGGCCTACAGTGTCACTATGGTGACACCAGCATTTGTGGACCCTGGACAGGTAATACTAGGTTCAGACTACCTAGTGACCAATGCTAGCAATGTCACTACCAACCATAATATGGCACTTGTTAATTTCTCCTGGGGAGGGGTAAATGGCCTCAAAAGGGTTGTTGTTAGTTCAGACCTCCCAGTGGACTGTCTTTTGGGCAATGGTTTGGAATCCTCCCTATGGTCAGATGTGGAGTATAGGACTCATGTGGAAATGTTAGGTTTGTCAGCGCATGTCCTTGCTGTGACTAGGTCACAGGCCAAAAGATGCCCAGCTGAACTAGTGCTGGATCCTGGAACAATGGACCAGACACTAACCAAGAGTAAGAACAGTAGGGTTAAGGCAGTGCCTTCCCCCTTGCCTCAAGGAGAGGATCAGCTCTCACAGGAGACTGACCCAAAGACCCCAGAAGGAACTGTCCTAGAAGAACTTGAGCCTGAACATGTTGAGTTTCTTGGGACAGGGGGACCTTCCAGGGCAGACTTGAGACAAGCACAATTAGACTGTTCATCTCTTGAACCCCTCAGACAGCAGGCTGCTGCTGAGGCTGCAGGGAATGCCACAGGTGCCCATAAAGTGTACTGGGACGATGGACTCCTTTACTCTGAGGCAAGAGACCCCAAGCCTGGTGCTACCAGGAGGCTGGTCATCCCCTTGTCTCTGAGAGGTTTCCTTCTCACCTTGGCCCATGAAATTCCCCTTGCAGGTCACTTAGGCCAGAATAAGACTTGGGACAGGCTTGCCCCACACTTTCACTGGCCTCATATGTCTGAAGACACCAAAGAGTTTTGTCGCTCATGTGTCACCTGTCAAGCCAGTGGCAAATCAGGTGGCACAACAAAGGCCCCCCTTATACCACTACCTGTGGTGGGGATACCCTTTGAAACAGTGGGGATTGACATTGTTGGACCAATGGACCCCCCAACAGCATCTGGGCACAGATTTATACTGGTGGTAGTGGATCATGCCACCAGGTATCCAGAAGCTATTCCCATTAGGACCACTACAGCTCCTGTTGTGGCCAATGCCCTACTCTCAGTTTTTACTAGAGTGGGGTTTCCTAAGGAGGTTGTCTCTGACAGAGGTGCAAACTTTATGTCAGGATACTTGACTGCAATGTGGAAGGAGTGTGGTGTCAACTACAAATTCACCACCCCCTATCACCCACAGTGCAATGGGCTTGTTTAAAGGTTCAACAAGACCCTCAAAGGGATGATAAAAGGGTTACCAGAAAAGCTTAGGCGAAGATGGGACATCCTTTTACCCTGCCTTTTGTTTGCTTACAGAGAGGTCCCACAGAAGGGGGTTGGCTACAGCCCTTTTGAACTTCTATTTGGACATCCTGTAAGAGGACCCCTGTGTCTTGTGAAGGAAGGATGGGAGAGACCTCTCAAAAAGCCTAAGCAAGACATAGTGGACTATGTACTTGGTCTCCGCTCCAGGATGGCAGAGTACATGGAAAAGGCATCTAAAAACCTGGAGGCCAGCCAAGAACTCCAAAAAGCTTGGCATGACCAAAAGGCTGCCCTGACTGTGTATCACCCAGGACAGAAGGTGTGGGTATTGGAGCCAGTGGCCCCAGAAGCTCTTCTAAACAAGTGGTCTGGACCCCATACCATTATTGAACAGAAGGGAGAGGTCACCTACCTGGTAGACCTTGGAACTCCCAGGAGCCCTCACAGAGTACTTCATGTGAACAGGCTCAAGGCATTTGTCAACAGGGAAGATATGGGCTTGCTCATGGCTACAGATGAGGGACAGGAGGAAGAGAGTGACCCTCTCCCAGACCTGCTCACTCAGAACCCTGATGATGGGTCAGTAGATGGTGTAGTCTTTTCTGACAGCCTCTCTGAGCATCAACAAGAGGATTGCAAACAGGTTCTTCAATCCTTCAGACAAATGTTCTCTCTGGCCCCCAGTCAGACAAACTGGTGCACCCATGAGGTGGACACTGGTGACAGTCTGCCTATAAAGAGTAAAATCTACAGGCAACCTGACCACGTCAGGGACTGCATAAAACAAGAAGTACAAAAGATGTTGGAATTGGGAGTCATTGAACCCTCAGAGAGCCCTTTGGCTAGTCCTGTAGTTCTAGTGCCTAAACCTTACACCCAGGATGGTAAGAGAGAGATGAGGTTTTGTGTAGACTACAGGGGTCTCAATGCTGTCACTAAGACAGATGCCCATCCAATACCAAGAGCAGATGAACTCATGGACAAATTGGCTTCTGCCAAGTTCTTGAGTACATTTGACCTGACAGCTGGTTATTGGCAAATCAGGCTAGCTGAGGATGCCAAGGCCAAAACAGCATTTTCTACCCCAGGAGGTCATTACCAGTTTGTGGTGATGCCCTTTGGTTTGAAAAATGCACCTGCCACTTTTCAAAGGTTGGTGAACCAAGTTCTCTCTGGGCTGGATGACTTCTGTGCAGCATATCGAGATGATATTGCTGTCTTTTTTTTTAATTTATTTTTTATTGATAAAAATGGTACATAAATGGACAAATTTCAACAATTATTACATACATGATAAGAATTTGATAAATATTTGATGTATTACATACATTTTTAATTACATCTTGTTAGCGGGAACGAGAAAAATAAATAGATAAATAGGGTTAGAAATCAGTTTCAATTAATTGGAGACGAACAAAAATGTTATCCATTTCTATCTGTTCTCCAATTAGTTACAGGAGCCCATAAGCGTATACCCTCCTTACGCTGCCTCGTGCCTTTATATTCATAGAGGCAGGATTCTATGTTATGAATTCCTAGAAATCTCGAGAGCCACATCTGAAAGGATGGGGGGTTCGTATCTTTCCACGTCGCAGAAATTAAGATTCTATGTGCAGCATATCGAGATGATATTGCTGTCTTTAGCTCCACCTGGGAGGATCACCTGATCCACCTGAGGAAAGTTTTGGAGGCCCTGCAAAAGGCATGCCTCACTATCAAGGCTACTAAGTGCCAGATAGGGCAGAGTCGAGTTGTATACTTGGGCCACCTTGTCGGTGGAGGCCAAGTTCAACCTTTGGAGAACAAGATACAGGCCATAAAGGACTGGGCTCCTCCAACCACCCAGACACAGGTCAGAGTTTTCTTGGGCCTGTCTGGTTACTATAGGAAATTTGCCAGAAATTATGGAACCATTGTGACTCCACTTAATGACCTGACAAGCAAGAAAATGCCAAAGAAAGTTCAGTGGACAGTTAGCTGTCAGAAGGCATCTGATGACCTAAAGCAGGCCATGTGCACTGCACCTATTCTCAAGAGTCCAGACTACTCCAAGCCATTCATTGTCCAAACAGATGCTTCTGAGTTGGGTGTAGGAGCTGTTCTTTCTCAACTGAATATTGATGGTCATGACCAGCCCATTGCTGTTATAAGGAGAAGGCTGACCCCTAGAGAGAAACGTTGGTCAGCTATAGAGAGGGAGGCCTTTGCTGTGGTTTGGGCCCTGAAGAAATTGAGGCCATACTTGTTTGGCACTCACTTCAAGATTCAGACCGACCATAAGCCCCTCTTATGGCTAAATCAAATGAAGGGTGAAAACCCCCAAACTTCTTAGATGGTCCATTTCCCTACAGGGGATGGACTTTACAGTGGAGCACCGCCCAGGGACTGACCATGGTAATGCAGATGGTCTCTCCAGGTACTTCCACTTAGAACAAGAAGACTCACCTGGTCAAGGTTAGTTTAATGTCCCTAAGTTTGGGGGGGGGGTATGTAGGGGAGTAGGATCTGCAATCCTATGGTCACCCCCGATTTTTTGCTTTTTGCTTAACTGGTTTACGACTTTCCCTGGCTGTGGGCCTGCTAATCAGACCCACAGCCTAGCTGTTCTCTCTCTAAATGGACAACAATGTACCTTAGGTGCATTTACCAATTGGTACTGGGCCACCTTATCAGTCCCTGTTCAGCATACCTTAGGTATCCAGTGCATAGGTGTATCCAGGGCCTACCAGGGGCTGAAGCATGTATTATGCCACCCCTGGCTGGCCATCGAAACCGACACAACTGGCTGCACGACAGCTGGGGCAAGGTGGTGTAATCACCCTTTGCTTTAGATATAGTTCCCTATATCTATACCTAAAAATGGACACATATATTCCTATCAGTCACTCCTATATCAGGCCTTATCAATCCTGATGGCAGAGTGCTTGGAATTATGTGAGATGGTGCTCTTGCATGAGCTGAGCCCGTTTGCAGCTTGCGGAACCAAGTCCAAATAGCTGTTCCATGATAACGCTATACCATATACTCTTAAGTGCATTATGATCCTCGCGGTCAAATGCTAACTTTGGTATAACATTATCAAAACATGTCGAGTAAGGTTTCATACGAATTGGAATACTACCCCCTCGCCAATTCTGGTGACGGGGGTAGCATTCCACCCTTCTAGAGGGACACAACATGTATGTAACTGTGAACCACGGTTAAAGTTAACTCGAGTCTCAGCATCACAAAATGGATGCTGCCACCACAGACACAATTCTGACCTCCTGCTGCTGGGAGTCCTTCCAGCGAGGGAGGCTTGGACAAAGGGTTTCCTGCCTTGGGAGGTGCTAGCACCACCCTAGACAGGATTTTGTGTATTAGGTAGGACAGGGCTCAAAGGAATGAGACATGCCTGGGGCACACAAGGTGTCCCTGTGCATATACCGGTCCAAACCAGTTCCTGGGGCACTCCAGCCCCAGAGCTAGCGCAAGACCGGACAAAGGATAGGGGGTGTAACCACCTCCCTTCCTGGTCCCACCCAGAGGAGGGACCTAGTTGTAGTGTAGCCCCCTTTAGCTGAATAAAGGTAGGAGCTGGTCCCATTCCAAATCAGATTAATCTTGACAACTTCCACGAAGAAACTCTTGACCTTCGACCTCCTGAATATCAGAAGACTGAAGAATCTCCCCTATGGTCAGGGAGTGACCATCCTGCTTTGCGGGCACCATCAAGCTCCTGTGCGGTTTGTTGCAAGTCCTTCCATCCCGGAATCCGACGACCCAGCTCGACAACACCCGGACCTCCAGACTCCTCTGACCTCTACCCACATCCACAGCACAGCTGGGACCCGTGGGTGCGACGAGCAACGTGGAGACGGCCATCTTGAGAAACCTGCACAGCGCTTCCAGCACGACCACCGAGGGATCCTCAAGTGAGTGCACCAGGGCCTGAGAAGCCCTACACCGATGCAGCTCCTGCACCCCCAGACTGGCCCTTGCTCCCTTGTAAAAGAGGAGCACCCCGGACCCTCCTGGTACGCACCAGACGCCATCTTTGTTCCACCGCGTGGCTTGCACTTGCCAAGGCCTGTTGTCCAGACCGACGATCCGACACCACCAACAGCAGCAGACTACGTGGGACAGCTTGTGCCTCCAGCCTGGTCGTGAAGAACAGCTCCTGGTCCGCGCAGCTACAGAGAGAAACGACCCTTCTTCCACTTGAACGCGGCGACAGCATCTGGTTCCCTCCTGGTTCCAGCACCGTCACTGGCTAGTGACCGAGACTCTGTCCCCTTCCCTTTCAGGACTTCTTCTTCTAAGTTCCACCCTTGGAACCACCGAACTCCTCCACCTGGCCGCCTGCCAGCAACTTCTTGTTTCAGGCATCACCGGGATCAACGCAGCAAACCCAACACTACTTCAGCCCTATGCACCCGCAGCCTGTGGGTTAGGTAACTAAAGCTTCTAGGTGCTGAAGTCTGTGTTCACTATCCTAGTGTTCAGGTCCACTGTTGTTTTCCCTCCATCCAGCCGGGTTCGTCCGGAATCCGTAACTTTCTAAACTGTAGCATCCATAGACGTTGGTACGCATCCCGCGTGAGAGTTTCCACTCTGCATGTGAGTCCCGTGGGCCTCCTGCTCCTTACTTACCTAGTTTGTAGCGTAGTCCCAGCGATCCTCCAGTCTCTGTATCTCCTTACAGTACTTTCCTTCCTCGCATTCCATTGTTTTGAGTATATGGTTTGTCGTGCCCCTAAGGCGCACTTGTAAATATTGTGCGAACTCGTATTTCCTATTAGTATTGTCATGTGCTTAGCCCTCTGACCTCATAAAGAGTTCAGAGGTGTATGTTAGTTAATAAATATCTGTTTATTTTCATACCAAACTGTGTGGTGTCCTTTCATTTGGTATTCAAGGGGTTATATATGGTAAAACAGCTGGCTTCACATGCTATTCAGAGTTTAGCCTAAAGACTGCTTTTGTCCACGCTACTAGGATAGCTGGTCTATAAGGTTGACTTTACAACCAATCACCATAAGGGTTGTTTGGACTGATACAAGGTGATCACTAGAACTAGTGAGCATCATATATCAGGCCAACTTCTCACATAGACATGTTGTTTGGAAATGTTGTTCCACAGCCTTTATGGGGAAAGATTCGCCACACGGATCACGATCAGGAGTTAGGTGATACATGGGTTAATATTGTGGCTATAGATAGCAGACAAGTTGGTGGTGCTAAACCCGAGCCCTTAATTGCTGAACTCCCTGGTAGAATTATCACCTAGATGAAAACTCTAATGCCAGAATTGCGCGTTAACTGGGACAAGCTGTCTGCATGTAAGCAGAAGAAAGACGAGAATGTGTCTGACTTTTTCACGCGGTTCGAAGAAACTTTTGCAGATCATAGGGGTCAGGATATGGCTACCGAGGGTGGCCAGAGATTGTTCGTCGACAAATTCGTACATAATTTACTCCCTGAATTGTGCAATAAGTTGAAGGATTCTGAGAGTGCTTGGGCTGTTTCCACGTCAGCACAGATTTTAGCTACAGCCCAGTACTATGAAAATAGGCGCAAAGATGAGTTAGAGAAAGCGGATAAAAAGACTAAAGACTTAAAGACTAAAGTTCTCTTGCAACAAGCTTATCCACCCCGTACTAATAGTCAGCGCGATTATCAGCAACCTCAGCAGTATTCGAGGAACTCGCAAAGAAACGAGTTTCCTCAACCACGTGTACAGTATGGACCGAATCAGTGCGCGTATTACAAGGAAGAAGGTCACTTTAAAAGTAGTTGTCCGGTTTTGTTACAGCGCACGAATGGTGCTTCTGGCGTAAGAGGTCGAGGTGTTCAACAAACACCTAGAGGTAGAGGACGTGGTAATTTTCCCCCGAATACGCGATCCTTTCCGCCCCAGACTTCGATGAATAGCTTTGATCAGCAGAATAATGCATCTGGTAGGACGGCTCAGTACTATGCTGACGACTACTACGCAGAAGATGAGAATATGGACGGTAATGATTGCTAGGACAGCCATGGACAAAGAGAGGGAGTCGTTTCAGTTCCAGTAGATCAGAGTGGACCCTATGTTGAGGTTATTACATCAGGTGTGTCAGAACCTTTTCTGTTGGATACTGGTGCTACAAAGAGTTCTATTATGCACTCGAAACTCCCTGGCGCATCTTTGTCTGGCGAAATGAATGTTTCAGTAGGTTTTTCTGGCGCCCCGGTTAGGAACCCGATTTCTAGTCCTATGTCTCTTTCTGTTGGACCTTGTGAACTCGAAGCACCCCTTATTCTGATAACGGGTTGTGGCGAAAACTTGTTAGGATTGGACCTATTGAAAAGATTACATGCGACTTTGTACTGTTCTCCTTCGGGAGTACGACTTACACTGGGTAAGAAAGTGGTTTCTCCAATGTATTTATCAAAAGACACGCTCCCGACAGAATTGTCTTGTCTCCCGGATGTTCTTTGGGCTAAAGGTCCTAATGATATGGGCCTTCTGGAAATACCGCCATATGTTGTGACATTGAAAGCCAATATTAGAATGCCACGCATTCCCCAATACAAGATATCTAGCGAAGGTGAAAAGAAGTTGTTAGCGATCATTTACGATTTGATAGAAAAGGATGTGATTGAAGAGACGAGAGGCAATGTTTGTAACAGCCCTGTTCTGCCTGTTTTGAAGCGTACTGATCCTTCTCAGCCGCCTGTTTACAGGTTTGTGATTGATCTTAGAGAGGTGAATAAAGTTGTCGTGCCACAGTTTCCGGTTGTTCCTGATATCACTGCCCTATTGACTATGATTCCAGCTTCCGCCACTTGGTTTTCGGTGATTGACTTGAAGAATGCTTTCTTCAGCATCCCGATTGCCGAAGAAAGCAGGGATATTTTCGGCTTCAATTTAGGAGGACGAAGTTTCCGCTTTAAGCGCGCTCCTCAGGGCTATTGCGAAAGTCCATCGATATACAGTCAGGCTTTGAAAACACAGCTTGACACGATTGCTTTACCTGATGGCGCTACCCTTATCCAGTACGTCGACGATTTGCTAGTCGCTGCAGATACTGAGGAGATTTGTGAAGAAGCCACCTTGTCCTTATTGCGTCATTTGTCTAAATTGCATCACAAAGTGTCTCTATCGAAATTACAATATTGCCGACAAGACGTGACCTACCTAGGCCACCTCTTATCGAAGGAGGGAAGGAAACTGACCCCAGAAAGAATTCAGGCGATTGCAGAACTGAGTGTGCCTAGGACTAGGTATGGGCGGAAAATCCGTTCCGCTCGCGGATTTTGCGGATTTTCGGGAAATCCGCAATCCGCGAGATTCGCGAATCTCCCGCAAAATCCGCAAATCCGCGAGCAGCGGATTTTGCTCGCACTGCTCGCACTGTTCGCGTGAGTTCGCGGCTTCCCAGTACAACTTCGCGCCCCGCGAATAAGTGCTAAATTGCAGAAATACGATCTTAGCAAAAGTGAAACTACTTGCCAGGTTCAAAAGTTCAGGCTCATCATTAGTAGCCATTTCCTGTAGTGCTTCCTGACGGGCCCCTCCAGAGTTCAGTTGCCAGTTGCAACTATTATGTGACCCTGCTCTGAACCTCAGAATAGTTACACATATGCCACAAAGGTCCTGAATTACAGCTAAGGGAGACAAGCAGGAGCCAGGCTGGAAGTTAAAATCCATTAATCAGCCCCTAATTCATTATTGTCAGTTGGGGCAGGGCAGGTGTTGTAACTAATTTTGCAACAATGAAAGCACTTAGCAAGTGCAAAAGATCACTAATCAGGGCGCACTAAGGAAGCAGGTGCCAGCTAAAAAAAAATTCTGTGACACATTAATCAGCCCCAAATTAATTCAGGTCACTTGAGGCAGGGAAGGTGTGCTTTGCTTTGCCGAAAATAATGTACACTGGACAACCAGAGGGTGTGGTGATGAAACAGAGGGTGGCATGGGTGGGCCAGAGGGTGGCATGAGTAGTCAGAGAGTGGCAGTGGTGACAGAGAGTGGCAGTGATGAAGAAGAGTGTCCCAAACAGGCTGGACACGTAGAAACAACAAGTTCGCAAAACTTGCGACCCGACAGGTAAGTTCGCAAATTGCGAAATTGTAAAAACCCTCGCGAACTGGCAGAAACACGGGCGAACACAAAAAAAAAAAAATCTGCAAATTCGCGGGAATTCGCGGATTTTGCGGATTGCGAGTTCGCAAATCCGCAAAATTCGCGAACGCGAGATCCGCAAAATTCGCCCATGCTTACCTAGGACACAGAGAGAAGTGCGTGCCTTCTTGGGCATTGCATCATATTGTAGGCAATGGATACCAAATGTTTCCCTGTTGGCCAAACCTTTGGTGGCATTGACCTGTAAGGATACACCGAATCCCATTCCGTGGTCTGAAGAGTGTCAGAGAAGTTTTTCCGAATTGCATGATGCGTTGTGTTCGGCTCCTGTGTTGGGTACCCCTGACTACAGTAAGCCTTTTACACTATATGTCCATGAGAAAGAAGGATGTGCATTATCAGTGTTGATGCAGTGTTTTGGGGACAAGCAGCGTCCATGCGCGTATTTCTCGTCGACTCTAGATCCGGTAGCTAGGGCGTTGCCGAGTTGTCTGAGAGCCACAGCCGCAGCAGCTGTGTCTATTTGACAGTCTGCTGGTTTGGTGATGAACAATACCCTAATTGTAATGGTCCCACACGCAGTAGATACCTTATTGAATCGTACCAAGACACAGCACTTAACTAGTGCTCAATTGTCAGGTTATGAGTTAACCTTGTTAGCAAGCCATGTCCACATTAAAAGATGTAATGCACTAAACCCAGCCACGTTGTTGCCGATTCCAGTTGAGACAGAGAATGCTGAAAAGCAGCACAACTGTTTCTTTAGGACAGAAGAAGAAACGAAAGGGAGAGTAGACCTTAGGGACACTCCTCTTACTGAATGTGATGGTACTTTGTGGGTTGATGGGTCGTGCTTTAAGCTTCCGAATGGTGATACGACTGCGGCATATGCTGTTACGACTTTGCACACGATTGTTGAAGCTGCATGAATCCCACATAACTCAGCGCAAGCTGCAGAGTTGATTGCACTTACAAGAGCGTGCGTGTTGGCGAAAGGAAAGCGAGTGAATGTGTACACTGACAGTATGCGTTTGGAGTAGCTCATAGTTTTGGACGTTTGTGGCGTGAATGTGAGTTTTTGACTTCACACGGTGCTAAAATCCAGCATGGTCAGTTGGTAAATGAGCTCCTTGAGTTACTGACCTTGCCATTACAAGTTGCGATTGTGAAGTGCAGTGCACACAAAAAGGTCACGGATGATGTTGGTCGTGGTAATGCATTTGCCGACTAAGTCGCGAAAGAAACTGCAAGGAATGTGATGAGTCGAATGTATGTTACAGGTCCTGCAAGATGGATTGGTGATGTTGGAATGTGTGAAGACACGATAGAGAGCGTGAAGTCGATTCAAACTGAAGCTACAGAGAAAGAGTTGAATGAATGGAGAGAGAGTAAAGGTAGATTGGATGCGAATGGTTGTTGGGTCGAATTGTCAGAACATCAGTGATGGTTGTTGCCCGATGCGTATGTGCCTGCAGTAGTGACAATGGCCCATGGTATGGCTCATATCAGTGTGAAAGGGATTTGTAAGTTGTTAGCTCCAGTATGGCAAAATGCTGGTATACCCAAGTGTGCAGAGAATGTGGTCAAGAATTGCATGGTGTGTTTGAGAAACAATCCTGGTAGGGGAACCCCAACTCCAGCTGGTCATTTTGCACCTCCAACATATCCGTTCAAGGTTTTGCAGCTAGATTTCATCCACATGGAAAGGTGCAACAATTTGAAATACGTACTCGTTGTTGTTTGTGCCTTTTCAAGATGGGTAGAGAGGCATACCCCTTAAAGGACAATACTGCCCTGTCCACAGCTAAAGCCCTTGTCAAAGAGTTCTTCCCTAGGTTTGGAATGCCGAGAATGGTCTGGAGTGATAACGGAAGTGAATTTGTGGGTCGAGTGATGAAGAGAGTGTGTGAAGGGCTAGGCATTCAGCAAAAATTCCACGCTGCAAATCACCCCCAATCAGCTGGATTAGTAGAGTGCTATAATGGCACATTAAAACTGAAATTGGCCAAGATTCAAGCAAGCTCTGGTCTTAAATGGCCTGACGCCCTGCCTTTAGCACTCCTATCAACAAGAATGACTGCGCATTTGCGACTGGGACTTAGTCCGTACGAGATTGTGTTAGGCCGTCCGGCCAACATTTGGGGAGTGCCAAGGCCCACTAGGTTTAGCGAGGTAGAACACCCTGTACTGCTTGACTATTTGTATGAATTGACGGCTAAATTACGTGTCTTATACCAACAGGTCCACAGCTCCTTGCCGCCAGCGTCTAACGATCCAGGCCACGCAATTGAACCTGGCACCTGGGTCCTAGTGCGCAATTTCCAGCGAACTAAGAACGAGCAGCCTCGCTGGTCCGGACCCATCCAAGTGTTGCTGGCTACCCGCTCTGCAGTACGTGTCCACGGCAAGAAGAATTGGGTGCACGGCGCCCATTGTAAGCGGGTTCCGTGGCCCTTGCCGAGCGACCGGTGGGTCCAGGAGGGGATTGCTGACTCTGACACGGAAACCGTGCCACGCTTTCTACCCTTCAGAGACGCTAGTGCAAGAGGAACAATTTCCGATCTGGAAAACGATAACGTGTTGCAGAAAGCTGTGCCACCGTCAATTCGATTGAACACTACAGAGCCTGAACTATTGTTCAAGAATCAAGAACTTCCTGAAAGAAACCGTTATAATTTGAGACCGAGAGTCATGGACAAATAAAGTACATAAAGCTTTCGTGATTTTTGGTTGCAGGTTAAACTCTTCACTGAGGATCTACTTATTTTTGTTTTTTGAACCGCCATCCAGGTTCAGCTGCTAAGGCCGCGGTTGCTTAAAGTCTTCTGAGTGCAGCCCGAGACATAAGATCGACGGTTCTTGTTGGTCTAAGGGAGTTGCCCTGGACTGACAGAAGCATTCTTTAGCAGAATCAACCTACCACCGCGGGCAGCAATCAGAGAGGATGGATTTCCTTGAGTTGGAGAGACCTGCACGGGCAATAACTTTCAAACAGAACTTATGTAAATTGACTACAACGAAACGTTTTTTAATATTGTGTTTGTTTCTGCTATTGAGCTTAATGATGTTCTTAATTGGCTATGTGACATTCTCCTTTCAAGTAACGTTTATGCCTACTGTGCAGCCTACACCTCCTTCTACTGCCTCCTCGCATTCTTTCCACCTTCTGCCTGAGCACGAGTCCGCTAGGAGATCCGAATTTGTCAATAATTCCTTTGTCCAGCTCCTGCACCAGCACCAGCTAGTAGTTAACACAACTAATTGTTGGGTGTGTG
Organism: Lissotriton vulgaris; assembly: GCF_964263255.1. Taxonomy (NCBI): domain Eukaryota; kingdom Metazoa; phylum Chordata; class Amphibia; order Caudata; family Salamandridae; genus Lissotriton; species Lissotriton vulgaris. Next base: position 731,716,381 of record NC_141691.1, on the reverse strand, counting down.
GTCTCATGCCACATACAACCGATAAGGGTATCCCATACTTGGTCCTACCGTTTAGTTACAATGGTTCTTTGTGGCCATTTCAAACAATGTTCATCTACGCCATCGAACCATATCCCACACGTTCCACGAGAAGTAACTTGAGCAACAAAGCATTGGTAGTGGGAATAACGAACATGAGCAGGAACATTGACTCATATACAATGATTCCGAGAGATGAATTGCAGGCTTATGACAGATGGAACATGACAGGGTATAGAGTCACTTTGAGTGAGAACCAGCGAGCAGAGAGGTCCTCCCCGATTTGGATAGTACCCCATCAGGGTCGCCTGTGTCTGCAAGGTAATGGTAAAAATCCCAGAGCTCAGTTAGGGAGAAGTGTTTGCACTGAGACATATGTTTTTGCATCTCAGACTTCTTCTTCGTTCCTGGCAGCTAGGGGCACCTATTTCATCTGCCATGATAGAGCATATACATGGTTGCCCCCTGACTTCTCGGGCACATGTTTTGTTTCGTTCCTGTTGCCTCCCACCTACACGGCCGCGGCAGATTACCATAAGACAAGGATAGTTAGAGGTGTTATGAGTAAAGATGACACTGCCGGACAAGAATTTGGGGATTTCTTAAGGGGTTTTCTGCCTTTTTGGGGGCCTATGGTGAACATCAGGAACATAAGGCAATTGACAAGAGTGGTTGAATCCACTATCATCGAGACAGCCGGTGCCCTTAGCAATTTGACTGCCGAGCTCCAGTCGGATCGCCTTATGACTCTTCAAAACAGGGTCGCACTCGACGTCATACTTGCAGACCAAGGTGCGGTATGTAAAGTGATCCAATCAAGCTGCTGCATCTTCATCCCAGATAACGCCCCGACAGTCTACCAGGCCATTTCCAAACTGCATAAAATCTCCGAGTCTATCCACACGGATAAAGGAGATTGGTCATTAGTGGGGTGGCTCTGGGGACTGATATCCGCCTGGGGATGGAAGATTCTGATAGTCATTGGGATGGTCTTAGCCATTCTCTTTCTGTTCTGCCTATGTGTACAGTGTGCTCCTGCAATATGTGGCCTCTGTGCTACATCATCTGTAAGGAAACTTGTATCAAGAAACGAGCTAAATAGAATGATGCTACAGCAACATCTCAATGACTTCATGAACACAGACCTGGACTCAGATTAAATTGAGTATAGGTTATTGCCTTAGTAAGGGCAAAAGGAGGGTCTGTTGTACTGAGAATTCTGGACCTGTGTTACAAACATCGTCGAATCATGACGATGTTGGTATCAGCGAACCGCAAATGGCGAGTGCGGTATACATAAGCATTTTCGTCACGATCGAGTGTTGGGATCACCCTGAAACCGGCATTTCTGTCACAAACCCTCGGGTTCCATTTTGTGAACGGCATACATTTTGTGATTGCCCTCACATAAGGCAATGACTAAAGCCAAGACGAGTCCGAAGGACACGTACACCTTCGCTGACTCCGCCATGACCTGGGCAAGCTAACTCCACTGCCTACAGCCAAACCTGTTCGGCCAGGTCCTTTCCCAGTGGCCGAGCGAGATCAGTATCAAGGCACAACATATCATAAACCTTTCATCGCACAAAAACCATGCCTAATCTTACATACACCTGTCCCTTTCTGTTGGTTTATGACTTGCTTTACGAGGAGGAGGTGCCCGATTTTATTAGGGGTCTGTCGATATCCGATGGAAATACTGGGTCTTGCCGAGTAATCAATTATGGGTTGGACGAACTGAAATATGTGTTTGACATCATGACTCTGCTTTTTCTTTGTAGTAGAAATATGTGTATGGTCTACTGTAAAATAAGGAATGTTTGCCCGAAGCTAATTATTTGGTATAAAGGAAGAAGACTAGCTTTGTAACTTTGAGCAGTCTCCTGAGAACTTACACGCTGTTGTACTTCTAGGATATCTGTTACTGGCTGCAGCCAATAAACACGATCTATGACTTCACCAAGAAGACTCTGTGTTTCTGTCGTCTGAAACAGGAAGGACTCGAAGTTTTCAGGTGTTCTCCCTGGCACCGCTGGGTTCTTAAAAACCCGGTACTTCACTGGGTCCTGCCGCGGGGCAGGGTGCCCGGGACGGGGTCCGGCGGGCCCATGGAGGCTCGCCCCGCGCCTCCGGGCCTGGGAGCCCCGGCTGGGTCCAGGGGCCCGGCCGGGGCCCCGGGTCAGGCGTCTGGCCCTGGGCCCTGTCCCCCGGCCTGCCACTCCACCCAGGGCCCTGGACCGGGGTCCGTTGTTCCCTTGCAGACCTCCCCCGCTTGTCAAGGTGTAACGGGCCCCGGGTTGGAGTGCCCGCCGGCCCCTGGCAGCCTCCACGGCTGGGGCACGGCAGGGGCCCGGCTGGGGCCCGGCTGGGGCCCTGGGCCTCCGATCCGCCATGCCCCGGGCACCCACTCACTCCTTCGTTGGGGCACAGGGTGACCAGATGGTGTCCCTTTGGTGCCTGGCCATCGGTCGCCCAGATCCCCTCAGCCATCTGGTCGCCCGTATCCCCTCGGCCATCTGGTCTCCTGTATCCCCTCGGCCATCTGGTCTCCCAGATCGCCTCGGCCATCTGGTCGCCCGCAATGCTTTCCAATGGGGTGACCAGATGGCCGAACTTCCCTGGAAGTCCCTATGAGGTGCCATTTGCCTCCGCGATCCCAGCGAGGGCTCCAGGAGGTCGGGTACTTTCGCGCCTTGGGTCCCCTCTGTCACCTCATGTGCACGGATTACAAGAAAAGAGGGTAATTTTCCTCCGGATTGCTAGGGAGAGGGTCAGTCAGACCTCCGTGTTGTCTGGTGATTCTGAATCAGGGGAAGGCAGGACACCCCTCCCAGGCTGGTGAGTGGGACTCTATGATTGGAATAGGCACCGAGGCGAAAATGATCAGTTCCGTGGGATTTTGAGCCCAAGACCCGCCGAGGCGGGTGTAGGAAGGTGGATATCTGACTATGGTTGCCCCCAACTTTTTGCCTGGTGTTTTGCTGGTTTTTCAACTTAGTTGACCTGGGGCCCTGCTATTCAGGACCCCAGGCCCACTGCTCTCTCTGTAAAATGGATTCCATGTACTATAGGTACATATCTAATTGGATACTGAGTCACCTTATCAGTCCCTGTACAGTGTACCTTAGGTACCCAGAGCATAGGTGCACTCAGGGCCTACCAGGGGCTGCAGCATGTATTATTCCACCCCTGGCTGGCCATCCAAATCAGACACAACTGGCTGATCAATCAGCTGGGGCAAGGTGGTGTAATCACCCTTTGCTTTAGATATAGTATCCCTATATCTAACCCTAAAATGGACACATATCCTCCTATCAGTCACTCCTATGGCAGGCCTTAGCAATCCTGAAGGCAGAGTGCTTGGAATTAGTGAGATGGTGCTCTAGCATGAGCTGAGCCTGTCTACAGCTTTCGGAACCAAGTCCTTTAGCTGTTTCCATGATAACGCATACCATATACTCTTAAGTGCATTATAATCCTCGCGGTTATTTGCTAACTTTGGTATTGCATTATCAAAACATGTCGAGTAAGGTGTCATACGAATTGGAATACTACCCCCTCGCCAATTCTGGCGACGGGGGTAGCATTCCACCCTTCTAGAGGGACACGCAATGTATGTAACTGTGAACCCCGGTTAAAGTTAACTCGAGCCTCAGCATCACAAAATGGATGCTGTCACCACAGACACAAGCCTGACCTCCTGCTGCTGGGAGTCCTTCCAGCGAGGGAGGCTTGGACAAAGGGTTTCCTGCCTTGGGAGGTGCTAGCACCATCCCAGACAGGATTTTGTGTATTAGGTAGGACAGGGCTGAAAGGAATGAGACATGCCTGGGGCACACAAGGTGTCCCTGTGCATACTCCAGTCTAAACCAGTTCCTGGGGCACTCCAGCCCCAGAGCTGGCGCAAGACCGGACAAAGGATAGGGGGTGTAACCACCCCCCTTCCTGGTCCCACCCAGAGGAGGGACCTAGTTGTAGTGCAGCCCCCTGGTCCCAATCCAAATTAGATTATCCTGAACAACTTTACAAGAAGAAACTCTGGACTTCGATGTTCTGCTCCCCAGAAGACTGAAGAAATCTCCCTTGTGGGCAAGGAGTGTCCCCCCTGCACAAGCAGGCACCATCAGCGTACCGCGGCTTCCCTTTGTCGTCTTCCTGCAGGGATCCAGACTTCAGAGCCCGACGAGACCCAGATTCCCAGACCTCTGCGACCTCTAGCTACATCTGCAGCACAGCTGAGATCCGTGGGTGCAACGAGACACGTGGGACCGGCCATCTTGAAAGAAAGAGCACTTCGCTCCAGCACGACTTCAGAGGCATCCTCATCCAAGTGCTTTGGGGACTGAGAAGCCCCGACCCCGAGCAGCTCCTGCACCGAAGACCAGCCCTCCAGCATCCACGAGATCTGCGCGGGGCTCTTCTGCCTGTTTGCTGCTCGATGCGTTGTCTGGTCACTTGCCACCTGGCTAGTGACCTCCTAGACGACAAACTGCAAAATCTTCACTGCTGGTCTGGTTGCTCCAGACTGGCCCTTGCTCCCTTCCAAAAGAGGAGCACCCCGGACCCTCCTGGTCCACTCCAGACGCCGTTTCCACTCACCGCGTTGGTTGCCTTTGCCAAGGCCTGTTGACTCCGAACCTGAAGACGACACCGCCGACAGCGAGAGCCTGCGTGGGACAGCTCATGCCTCCATCCTGGTTGTCGAAGACACCACCTGGTCCACGGGGCTGCAGAGACAAGCGTCCAATTTCACCTGATCACGACGACGACATCTGGTTCCACTCCTGGTTCCACTCCAGTCACTGGCTAGTGACTTTGAACATTGTCCCCTCAGCTTTCAGGTTCTTCTCCTCACTGATCCATCCTTGGATCACACCGGACATCTTCCTCCTGACCGCCTGCAGCATCTTTTCCTCCAGGCTCCATAGACTTCAACGCCGGAACCTGACACGACTTGGCACCTATGCACCCGCAGCCTGTGGGTGAGGTAACACGAGATTTTTGGTGCTCAAGGGTAGCTTGACTCTCCTAGTGTCCAGTTCCACAGTCGTTTTGGTCCTATCTAGTCAGGGACATCCGTACTCACCTTTTTCTTAAACTGTACTGTCCATAGACGTTTGTACGCATCTCGCGTGTGAGTTCACACTCTGCACATGCGCTCCGTGGGCCTCCTATTACCTACCTCAAGTTAGTATAGCGTGGTCCCAGCGATCCTACAGCCTCTGGACAGCTCCATTCCTTCTATCGACTTTCGCATTCCACTTACTTAGTATATGGTTTGTTGTGCCCCTAGGGCACCATTGTAATTTGTGCAATTTAAACATATTTTTCCCAAGAGATTGCCATGTGCTTAGCCCTCTGATCTCATAAAGAGTTCAGAGGTGTATGTTAGTTAATAAATATCTGTTTGTTTTCATAACAACCTGTGTGGTGTCCTTTCATTTGGTATTCAAGGGGTATATGTGGTAAAACAGCTGGCTTCACATGCCAAAAGAGTTTAGCTTAAGACTGCTTTGTCCATGCTACCATTAGGATAGCTGGTCTATAAGGTTGACTTACAACCAATCACCATAAGGGTTGTTTGGACTGATACAAGGTGATCACTAGAACTAGTGAGCATCATATATCAGGCCAACTTCTCACATTGGTGTGCAGTGGTTGGGATTTGAGCTTGCTGTTGTTTTTACCAAATATAATCTTGAGATATCATTTGAAAGATCACATAAGGTACCATAGGTACATATAACAAGCTTAGAAATACTCTGAGTTCTACTGAACCAGCTGTTGTAGTAGAAAGGGAGTAGCACACCCTGACTACAACTCTTAGCAAGGGATCAGTAGGAAAACCCATAGTGTAGGTAAGTGCACCACTTACACCTCACTAGAAAAGCATGTCTACCACAGGAGAGAACACAGTGGCTCCCCTTGTGGTTGATGACCCTCCACAGGTCACTTCCAGATATGCAGCCCTTAGCTTCCTGGAGATGAGACAATTGTGTACCTCCAGGAAACTAAAACAGGGTTCTAACCCCACAATTCCTTTTCTGATAGGTCTCTTAGAGACATTTGATGCCAGAGGGGCTTCTAATCCAGGCCCATCTGACCCTACAGAGGGAACCATACCCCCAGTAGAGGAGGACTCTAATCTCCCTGAAACTGATGAAGTGGAGGAAGATGGAGACTCTTCTGATGGAGAGGTAAACCATGGTCAGGGAGGAGTCAGCAGACTTACCAGGGCCAACTTAAGCAGACATGAGAATGGAACTGGGGGAGCCCCAGGCCCATCCTCAGGCCAGCTTAACCTTGGGAATAGACGAGTTAGGTCTCTCTCCAGAGGCTCTAACAGATCTATTCACACCCATGTCTCTCAGGCATCTTCTCAGAGGGGGATGACATCCCCTCAGAGAAGGGAGCATAAAGCCAAGATGAGGGAAGTCAATCTGAGGATTGAGAGGGAAGAACTTGCCCTTGCCAAAGAAAGACTTGCCTTTGCCAGAGAGCAAAAATTGAGTGGGGCAGACCCCACTGGTCGCAGAATTATCCCTAGAGATAAAGACAGGAGTTTTGATACTAGACACCTGAGTAAAATAGTGCCCCCCTTTAAGCAAGGGGATGACATCCACAAATGGATGACTGCTCTGGAGAGGGCCTGCACTGTGCCGCTCACTGACCTGCTCTTGTGTGACCAGCAAAGGATTTCTTCCCTTCATTCTCCAAACCGCATTCCCTGAGGCTGAGGTCGGCTGGTGGGAGCACGACTGCAATCGGCAGTCCTTCATCTTGCTCTCAGCGCGACCCGCCCAGGTAGCAGTGCGTTGTCTGAGGCCAGGAAAAGCCTACCGGGGGACTGCGAGGCCCAGAAAACACCGCTCCTCGTAGCCGGCGCCTCTTCCCCCGGCGGCCACGCCCACTGCATCGAACGCTGCCTTAAAACCTTTCGCGACACCCGCTGCGCGGGTGCCGCTCACTGACCTGCTCTTGTGTGACCAGCAAAGGATTTCTTCCCTTCATTCTCCAAACCGCATTCCCTGAGGCTGAGGTCGGCTGGTGGGAGCACGACTGCAATCGGGAGTCCTTCATCTTGCTCTCAGCGCGACCCGCCCAGGTAGCAGTGCGTTGTCTGAGGCCAGGAAAAGCCTACCGGGGGACTGCGAGGCCCAGAAAACACCGCTCCTCGTAGCCGGCGCCTCTTCCCCCGGCGGCCACGCCCACTGCATCGAACGCTGCCTTAAAACCTTTCGCGACACCCGCTGCGCGGGTGCCGCTCACTGACCTGCTCTTGTGTGACCAGCAAAGGATTTCTTCCCTTCATTCTCCAAACCGCATTCCCTGAGGCTGAGGTCGGCTGGTGGGAGCACGACTGCAATCGGCAGTCCTTCATCTTGCTCTCAGCGCGACCCGCCCAGGTAGCAGTGCGTTGTCTGAGGCCAGGAAAAGCCTACCGGGGGACTGCGAGGCCCAGAAAACACCGCTCCTCGTAGCCGGCGCCTCTTCCCCCGGCGGCCACGCCCCACCTCCTCCCTCTATATCCACGCAGTCTCTAACGCGCCGCGGGTCGCGCCGCGGGTCGCAGCCCGGGGCGAAGACCCGGGCAAAGACTGGGCCGTTCTAGGCCGTTAGAGGCTGGTAGAGACTGGACTGGGCCACCCTCCTTGATTATAAAATATTTAACTGATTTCCCTTTTTTAGCAACACCTTTATGACCCACCATATCCCAACAATCTGAACAAGATTAGCAATGGTCCTTACGCGAGGGAATAAAACTAAAACTAAAACCCCCAGCGCAGCAGGTAAATTGCTAGGCCCCATGGACGATTTCCTAGCAAAGGCAAACACTCTTATAGATGAAAGTATCACACTTATTGAGGAAAGGGTATCATTAGATCTAGCATTTGCAAAAAGATCCTCATTAGGTATCCTGGCAGAAGCTAGATCCCCACATGCAGAGCCGATTTCAACTAGAGAGAGACGCAGCCTACCAAATACAGTGGACCTGTCGGTATCCCAGCTAGCGGACTCTCAACTTAGCTTTGACCTAGAAAAAACCCCCGAACTACTCCCAATAACGCCCGTAGAAATCTCTTCGGCAGAAAAAAGACTAGAAAGGGGGAGGAGGGAAGGAGCAATCAGTAAGAAAAGGGCATTAAAAAACCCAACTACCCAAGTAAACCCGCCATTAACATCAACTATCCCACAAATCCAAGACGAAAGGGTGACCCATGTTGAGGTCTTAGCGTCAGTTCACCAGGCGGTGACGGAGTCATCTCCTCTGATAGTTTTGGACCCTTATCCCACAGAAGCAACCCAGGTGGAGTTGAACGCAATTGAGGCACACGATTTAACACTCTCTAATATAGCCACAGTAGTCAAACAAGCCTTACAACCCTTAGAACTTCGGCTAGCAACCATAGAACTGCAAATATCTAAGCTTCTAAAAAACCACCATCACTTTTTGCCACCATGCCCTCAAAAACCATCACAAATTAATAGCAAAAAAACAGCAAACAATAATGTACCAATGGTTAACCCACCCGCACCTAACCCACAACAAAAGTCTCTTCGGATAATTACTCCAAACCCTTTGACCAACAAAAATAGTCTAAATCTAACTAAAACAACAAAAAGCGCAGTAGCCCAAAGTTCTACCAGTAATCTACAACAGACTACTGCTCCGATTTCCCCAGCTGTGTCTGCCACCGCGGTACCTGTCATAACTCCCGCAATTCCGACGGCACCGAGCAGTACAGCTAATAAAACCTCAGGGAAAACCACTCACAACGCAAATACAAAAACCTTACCCATTCCCCCTGTACCGCCAAAAACACCTGCGGGCAGGCCCAAAAGAAATACTGCGGGAAATCCCGGTCCCCCAAGACGCCCAGTAGATTTCCCTCCAGAAGCCTCACCCTATGTGGCAGTCATGGCCGGAGTGCCAGAACTAACAGACTCTACCCCAGAACCAGTTTGGTCCCTAAAAAATAAAGTTCAGCACTGGCTACAGACCAACCGCCCAATTCCATCTTCTTGGCGCGGAAGAATCAGATCCGTAGCCAGAGTCCCATGGGTGGGTAATACCTGTAAAACTATTCCCGGGGACTGTATCGCAATCACTTTCGAGGATCCTCGAATAGCGGATTACGTCTGTGCCTGGGAAGACATCACCCCAAACGGAGGAATCAAGATCAAGTCCCTCCCCTTCTTTTACCCCTTTAGACAAGCAGACAGTTATCCACAGGAACAAGAGCCCCCCTGGTCTGTCCCATTCCCCAGGCAGGATGATTTTCCAAACATCAGTTATAATGGCCCCTATAATCAATACGAGCCAGATTATTCGTGGCACCCAGTGAGGCAACGCCGCCAGGGAGGAAGGTGGGATGAGAGAAGACCTTATACTCATTGGCCCCCATATAGAGAGCAACCACGATGGGATCCATGGCAAAACATCCCGCTAAATAATAGATTCAGCGGCCTAGAAATGGTCGACTGACCATCAATAGCAGCTCCTCCCACCGATATCCAACTACCTTCCCCTCTGCAGCCCAAAACCCTTCCCTCACCTACCAGTAACAAAGTTACGACAATCTCGGACGTAGAACTGGCCGATGACTCCCCATCCCTCACAGTTTGCTATTGGAACATCGCGGGCCTCCGAACTAAAATTGAGGATGGCGCAGCGCAGAAGTTTCTAGCCCCATATCAAATAATCTGTCTCCAGGAGACATGGTCCGTAGAAGAATTTCATCTACAAGGCTATAAAACTTATAATGTTCCAGCCCTACCCAGTACAATGGGCAGACCAAAAGGTGGGCTAACAATTTATATCTCAAATTCCTTATCTCTTAAGAAAGTGGCCACACTTTCCCAGGATGATAACCATCAAATATTATCACTTACTTTTCCAAACAAAGATATCATAATTTTGACCAACATATACAATAACTTATCGGAAGACAATTTTATAACCCTTCTTGCCACAATAACCGATAAATTAAAACAACTACTCTATCAGAGCCCGGCAGACAAAGCAACCCATGTAATCTGGGGCGGTGACTTCAATCTCCATCCCTGCACAGCCCCTAATCCAACGTGCTGTGGGATTGTAGACGAACTTAATGTCCCATTAGCACATCTTGCACACACCAAACTAGGAAATCTAATTAACATCGCCCTATCAGATCTGGATCTCCAGATTGCTAATCATGGAAAAGCAGATCCAAATGATTTTATACCAACCTACGTGGGTAGAGGACACAAGACAACCGTAGATTTCATATTCCTGTCCCAAACCCTAACGTCAAAATTTAAAGACTTTGAAGTCATACCCACTCCTTACAGCGATCATGCAGCCCTAACACTAACAATGTCAATGCCTGCCAACTCTTCCTATAAAACAGAGATGGCGACCACCCTCAGGCAAAATAAGATCGAGATTAGTAAACGTAATGGACTAACTATCAGATGGGCTAAAATCAACCCCTCTGATATTATGAAAAAATTAATAACGCGGTCCTACCCAAACATAATGAAATGTCTTGACCTTACAACTAGCCACAAAGAAGTCTTGAGAAATTTTAACTTAATTTTAGATGTCATAAAAGACCTGCTCACTACAAAACCTAAAATAAATCGCCCCACAAAACCAAAGTGGTTTAATCACAATTGTACAGCGGCACTATCTGAGCTGAAATCAGCACTCAAAAATAATCCACGTGATGCGGCTCAGATACAGTCGCTCAGGCGACAATATATAGGGGAAAGAAAGTTGAGAATTGCCCAATTAAAGCAGAAGCTATGGGATGATCTTCACCATGGCGCAGTCTCACGAAATAGCGAGCTCTTCTGGCGTACGGTCAGAACCCCATATCTCATAGAAAGAGATACTCCAAAAATAGAAGTCGCGATCGATGAGAACACCTGGGTCTCTCATTTCGAGGAAATCTTTAGGAATACTCTTCCAACAGAATCCCCTCTTCCCAAGGTAAAATACCCCATTATGGTTCCGTTTGATATCCCAGATCTTATAGTCGCTCTGCAGAACAGCAAAACAGGCAAGGCACCAGGACCCGACGGGGTCCCGGTGGACCTTTTTAAAAGCAATCAAGACCTCTGGGCCCCCATTTTAACCAGAGTATGTATAGCAGCAGCAACAGAGGGAATCCTAACATCTTGGACAAAATCAATAATGGTCCCCATTTTCAAAAAGGGGGACCGACAAGATGTAAAGTGCTACCGGCCCATTTCACTGCTGGACTCGCTCGGGAAAGTAGTGGGGAGAGTGATTCTAGAGCGTCTCCAGCAGTGGACTGAGGATCGGGGCATAATCTCGGATATCCAATTTGGATTCCGAGAAGGATTTGGTACCCTAGAGCAGGTCCTTAATCTTACATTAATAATAGGGAAGTACACACAGGCCATTCCTACCAAGATATACTTGGCCTTTGTAGACCTTTCCGCAGCTTTCGACTGCGTGTCGCACAAGAAGCTGTGGAGGGTCCTAGCCCAATTGGGAATAGACCCACCCCTTTTAGATTTCCTTAAAGAACTCTACTCCGGGGCCACAGCTAGAGTTCGATTTGGCCTCAATGGTGAGTTGACGTCTCCGTTTAGCGTAGGGCGTGGGGTCAGGCAGGGATGTGTCCTGGCCCCCTTCCTCTTCTCACTCTACACCAATGGTTTGGAGGGGGAGATGTTGGGGGGGGCCCAGGACCTCCCACGCATAAACCGCCGCCTGATCCCAGCCCTGCTCTACGCGGATGACGCCGTCATCCTAGCACGAACACCCAAAGAGCTTCAAAAAGCAGTGAATAGATATACGTCCTTTATGGGCAATTTAGATCTCAAGGTGAACGTAAAAAAAAGTTCATTATGACAGTTGGCAGACACCGGAAAAAAACCTACCCCATAGTCCTTAACAACCAAAAGCTTGAATCCACGCCACAATATCCCTATCTGGGAGTAGTGATAGACGATCAACTCTCTTGGAAGCAAGCAGTGAACACAAGGGCACTTTTATTTAGGAGATCCATTGCAGCACTAAAAACTTTTTCTCAGAAATTAGGCAAGAGACCGCCAATAGAGTTACTTAAGATTTATAAAGCCAAATGCCAGGCTATAGCGATATATGGTGCAGGAGTCTGGGGGTATGCTGATGTCAGCCCTATTCAAAGAGTGGAAAACACTTTTTTAAGATTCTTGCTATCAACCCCCAAGGGCACCTCAATCTACGCAATGCACCAAGAATTAGCCATACCCCACTTAGAGGATTTAATTAAAATTGAACCTCTGATGTTGTGGAGACGCATCTGGAAATCAACTAAAAATGTTCTGACTCAAACCATTATTACAGATGCAATGCATATGGACAACGCAGCAAAAATAAAGTGGCTCCTATATGTTAGGAACTTTCTTACTGACTTAGGCCTCGAAAGCTACTATTTAGACCCAACAACTATAACGGACATCTCAAAAAATCACTTGAAACGCCACGCAATATCACATCTGGAATCGTTAAGACTCACTTCCAACTCTACAAAAGCGGCAGTGATCCATTCAAATATGATCCAAATAACCACCGTCATTCACCCGTATCTGGAACTTCAAATTCCAATTTACGAGAGAATGCTTATTACAAGATTCAGGCTAAATATGTTTTTTAGAATGGTCACTTTCCCGTCACAAAATTGCTGGGATGCTATACTCCCGCCTTGTCCTTGTGACGGCACTTCAACGCAGTCGAATCTGCACGTGATCCTCCTTTGTAAATATCATCAAGCCCATAGAAAGATCTGGCTTTTACCGATACTGAAATCCTGGGGATTGAGACAGTGCAGACCTGCTCTTTTAAGACTGCAAATGTTGGAAACACCGAATGTCTGTTATTTTGTCAGTAACTTTTTAAAGTGCATTATGAAGCATAGAAAGAATCTTTGAAAAACCTTGCCAGTCTGAGAATAAGCGTACTTTGCACATTTTTTCTGATTAACTTATCTATTTTAACCGTGAAATGAATTTTATCTGAATCATATGTAACATGTTTACTTTTACTGTGCTTTGATATTTTGTGTACTTTTATGGTTTTTCCACTGTGAATAAGCCGAATAAAGATTTATAAAAAGTTAGTATAGCGTGGTCCCAGCGATCCTACAGCCTCTGGACAGCTCCATTCCTTCTATCGACTTTCGCATTCCACTTACTTAGTATATGGTTTGTTGTGCCCCTAGGGCACCATTGTAATTTGTGCAATTTAAACATATTTTTCCCAAGAGATTGCCATGTGCTTAGCCCTCTGATCTCATAAAGAGTTCAGAGGTGTATGTTAGTTAATAAATATCTGTTTGTTTTCATAACAACCTGTGTGGTGTCCTTTCATTTGGTATTCAAGGGGTATATGTGGTAAAACAGCTGGCTTCACATGCCAAAAGAGTTTAGCTTAAGACTGCTTTGTCCATGCTACCATTAGGATAGCTGGTCTATAAGGTTGACTTACAACCAATCACCATAAGGGTTGTTTGGACTGATACAAGGTGATCACTAGAACTAGTGAGCATCATATATCAGGCCAACTTCTCACATTGGTGTGCAGTGGTTGGGATTTGAGCTTGCTGTTGTTTTTACCAAATATAATCTTGAGATATCATTTGAAAGATCACATAAGGTACCATAGGTACATATAACAAGCTTAGAAATACTCTGAGTTCTACTGAACCAGCTGTTGTAGTAGAAAGGGAGTAGCACACCCTGACTACAACTCTTAGCAAGGGATCAGTAGGAAAACCCATAGTGTAGGTAAGTGCACCACTTACACCTCACTAGAAAAGCATGTCTACCACAGGAGAGAACACAGTGGCTCCCCTTGTGGTTGATGACCCTCCACAGGTCACTTCCAGATATGCAGCCCTTAGCTTCCTGGAGATGAGACAATTGTGTACCTCCAGGAAACTAAAACAGGGTTCTAACCCCACAATTCCTTTTCTGATAGGTCTCTTAGAGACATTTGATGCCAGAGGGGCTTCTAATCCAGGCCCATCTGACCCTACAGAGGGAACCATACCCCCAGTAGAGGAGGACTCTAATCTCTCTGAAACTGATGAAGTGGAGGAAGATGGAGACTCTTCTGATGGAGAGGTAAACCATGGTCAGGGAGGAGTCAGCAGACTTACCAGGGCCAACTTAAGCAGACATGAGAATGGAACTGGGGGAGCCCCAGGCCCATCCTCAGGCCAGCTTAACCTTGGGAATAGACGAGTTAGGTCTCTCTCCAGAGGCTCTAACAGATCTATTCACACCCATGTCTCTCAGGCATCTTCTCAGAGGGGGATGACATCCCCTCAGAGAAGGGAGCATAAAGCCAAGATGAGGGAAGTCAATCTGAGGATTGAGAGGGAAGAACTTGCCCTTGCCAAAGAAAGACTTGCCTTTGCCAGAGAGCAAAAATTGAGTGGGGCAGACCCCACTGGTCGCAGAATTATCCCTAGAGATAAAGACAGGAGTTTTGATACTAGACACCTGAGTAAAATAGTGCCCCCCTTTAAGCAAGGGGATGACATCCACAAATGGATGACTGCTCTGGAGAGGGCCTGCACTGTCCAGTGCATCCCCCAGAGTCAGTGTGCAGCTATATTGTGGCTCTCCTTTGAAGGTAAAGGTAGAGATAAGCTCCTCACTACTAGAGCTGAGGATGCTAACAATTACCAAGTCCTGAAGAATACACTGATTGATGGGTTTGGCTTAACAACTGAACAGTACAGGTTGATGTTCAGAGACACCCAGAAAACTCAGTCTCAGGATTGGACTGACTTTGTTGATTGTGCCACTAAGGCTTTGGAAGGCTGGCTACTGGGAAGTAAGGTTACTGACTTCACAGGATTGTATAATCTTAATATGAGAGAGCAAGTCTTAAATATTTGTCAGAACCAGTTATTACACCAGCACCTGGTAGACTCTGATCTGACTGCTCCACAAGAATTGGGTAAGAGGGCAGATAAATGGGTCAGAACCAGGATTAGGCCTAAGAACCAAGGTGGTGACCAAAAGAAGGAATCAACCAAGCCTCAAGAGAAGGGTGGGAATAAATCTACAGATCAAACCACAGGGCCCCAAAAATCCTCAGAAGGGGGTGGGTCCCAGAATCCTTCCAATACCCAAAAGAAACCTTATTGCCGTACCTGCAAACAGGTAGGCCATTGGAAAACTGATAGCAGTTGCCCAAGGGTCAAAAACAATAAGGAGAACATACCCCCAAGTAACACTTCCAAGCCTCCTGTTACTACTAATAGTAATCCCCCAGGTGGTGGGAGTGCCCCCAAGAATTTGGGTGGATTTACTTTGGGAGTTCCTGGGGACTCTGGCCTAACCAGGTCCCCTGACTTAGATACTCTTGTCTGTGAGACTTGCATGGGGTTTGCCAACTTCACAGCTTGTCCCAACACTTTGGACAAGTACAGACAGGAGCCCCTCATCAATGGTCTAAAGGTTGAGGCCTATAGAGACACAGGGGCTAGAATCACCATAGTGACTGAGAGCCTAGTCCCCGCAAGGCAACTTATACCTGGAACCACATACCAGGTGACCAACATTGATGGAGTGCAGAGAGATCATCCCATAGCAGTGGTAAATCTCAGCTGGGGAGGTGTCACTAGTCCCAAGAGAGTGGCAGTGTCATCAAACTTGCCTGTAGATTGTCTACTGGGGAATGATTTAGAGATCTCAGCCTGGGCTGAGGTAGGGTAAGAAACCCATTTTAAAATGGTAAACCTCCATGGTAAGGTTAGTGGGGCAGTGATAGCCACAGCCCCAGTCCAAGATTCCTTCCCTGAACAGGTTGATAAGGCTGTGATGGTAACAGCCCATACCCAAACTGAGTCCCTTCCTGAAAAGGTTGGTAGAGTTGTGATGGCCACAGCTCAAACTCAGACAGATAATAGTGTTGTGAAGCCTGAAACTATGGATCACTCCACTCAGACAGAGAGCATTGAGGAGGAAGAGAAATCCCCCTCCCACCAGACTTTAGGAAAGGATCAGCCTCCTCAGGGAACTGATCTGACCCCTTGTGAAGGAACTGCCCCAGAGGTAGTCAGGCCTAGCCTGACAGAACCCCTGTTGTCAGTGGACACTTCCAAGGTGGGACCCAGTCTGGAGCAGGTAACCTGCCCCTCTCTACCCTGCCTCAGTCAGCCCAGGGCTGTAGAGGGCAGGGAGGCCAGTGGTGGACCCCAAATTCCCCCTGCCCAAAAGAACTCCCCAATCAGCAGATTAAGGGCACTGAAGCTAGTAGTCCTAGCCAAGTGAAAATAAAACAGACTCCTGAGGGATCCCCCTTAAACTTAGTTAGGGACCTCCCACAGATGGACACTGCTGGGCACAGCCAAACCTGGGGCCTGAGGGCCCCAAACCTGATCTGTCCCTCCCGTAAGCCAAACAGAGGGACTCAGCCTCCAGCTTTAGGTAGCCAGAGGTTGACCCTGAGAGCACACTGCAACTCAGTCCTGGAAAGAAAGGCATATATGGTGGGTAGTGATTGGAGGAAGTTGAGCCCAACATTAGTGGAGTCTCCCTTCAGTACTCCATCCTAACACCAGCCTTTTACTTTGCCAAAACACACCACAGGTAGAGATTCCCTATGGTGGAGACCCTCAGATACCCTTAGGGTGAGGGATTGCTTAGTGGACCATGAGATAGGGGGTAACCATGCCAGTGCATATACCACCTCATATGGCCACTCAGGCAATATAGGCTTACCTGGTCAAGGATAGCCTAATCTCCTTTCGTTTGGGGGCGGGGGGGGGTTATGTAGGAAGGTGGATATCTGACTATGGTTGCCCCCAACTTTTTGCCTGGTGTTTTGCTGGTTTTTTGACTTAGTTGACCTGGGGCCCTGCTATTCAGTACCCCAGGCCCACTGCTCTCTCTGTAAAATGGATTCCATGTACTATAGGTACATATCTAATTGGATACTGAGTCACCTTATCAGTCCCTGTACAGTGTACCTTAGGTACCCAGAGCATAGGTGCACTGCAGCATGTATTATGCCACCCCTGGCTGGCCATCCAAATCTGACACAACTGGCTGATCAATCAGCTGGGGCAAGGTGGTGTAATCACCCTTTGCTTTAGATATAGTATCCCTATATCTAACCCTAAAATGGACACATATCCTCCTATCAGCCACTCCTATGGCAGGCCTTCTCAATCCTGAAGGCAGAGTGCTTGGAAATATGTGAGATGGTGCTCTAGCATGAGCTGAGCCTGTCTACAGCTTTCGGAACCAAGTCCTTTAGCTGTTTCCATGATAACGCATACCATATACTCTTAAGTGCATTATAATCCTCGCGGTTATTTGCTAACTTTGGTATTGCATTATCAAAACATGTCGAGTAAGGTGTCATACGAATTGGAATACTACCCCCTCGCCAATTCTGGCGACGGGGGTAGAATTCCACCCTTCTAGAGGGACACGACATGTATGTAACTGTGAACCCCGGTTAAAGTTAACTTGAGCCTCAGCATCACAAAATGGATGCTGCCACCACAGACACAAGCCTGACCTCCTGCTGCTGGGAGTCCTTCCAGCGAGGGAGGCTTGGACAAAGGGTTTCCTGCCTTGGGAGGTGCTAGCACCACCCCAGACAGGATTTTGTGTATTAGGTAGGACAGGGCTGAAAGGAATGAGACATGCCTGGGGCACACAAGGTGTCCCTGTGCATACTCCGGTCTAAACCAGTTCCTGGGGCACTCCAGCCCCAGAGCTGGCGCAAGACCGGACAAAGGATAGGGGGTGTAACCACCCCCCTTCCTGGTCCCACCCAGAGGAGGGACCTAGTCGTAGTGCAGCCCCCTTTAGCCGGATAAAGGTAGGAGCTGGTCCCATTCCAAATTAGATTATCCTGAACAACTTTACAAGAAGAAACTCTGAACTTCGACGTTCTGCTCCCCAGAAGACTGAAGAAATCTCCCTTGTGGGCAAGGAGGGTCCACCCTGCACAAGCAGGCACCATCAGCGTACCGTGGCTTCCCTTTGTCAACTTCCTGCAAGGATCCAGACTTCAGAGCCCAACGAGACCCGGATTCCCAGACCTCTCCGACCTCTACCTACATCTGCAGCACAGCTGAGATCCGTGGGTGCGACGAGACACGTGGGACCGGCCATCTTGAAAGAAGCAGCAGTTCGCTCCAGCACAACTTCAGAGGCATCTTCGTCCAAGTGCTTTGGGGACTGAGAATCCCTGACCCCGAGTAGCTCCTGCACCGAAGACCAGCCCTCCAGCATCCACGAGATCTGCGTGGGGCCCTTCTGCCTGTTTGCTGCTCGACGCGTTGTCTGGTCACTTGCCGGCTGGCTAATGACCTCCTAGACGACGAACTGTGAAATCTTCAGTGCTGGTCTGGTTGCTCCAGACTGGCCCTTGCTCCCCTCCAAAAGAGGAGCACCCCGGACCCTCCTGGTCCACTCCAGATGCCGTTTCCACTCACCACGTGGGTTGCCTTTGCCAAGGCCTGTTGACTCCGAATCTGAAGACGACACCGCCGACAGCGAGAGCCTGCGTGGGACAGCTCGTGCCTCCATCCTGGTCGGCGAAGACACCACCTGGTCCACGGGGCTGCAGAGACAAGCGTCCACCTTCACCTGATAGCGACGACGACATCTGGTTCCACTCCTGGTTCCACTCCAGTCACTGGCTAGTGACTTTGAAAATTGTCCCCTCTGCTTTCAGGTTCTTCTCCTCACTGATCCATCCTTTGATCACACCGGACATCTTCCTCCTGACCGCCTGCAGCATCTTTTCCTCCAGGCTCCATAGACTTCAACGCCGGAACCCGACACGACTTGACACCTATGCACCCGCACGCAGCCTGTGGGTGAGGTAACACGAGCATTTTGGTGCTCAAAGGTAGCTTGACTCTCCTTGTGTCCAGTTCCACAGTCGTTTTGGTCCTATCTAGTCAGGGACGTCCATACTCACCTTTTTCTTAAACTGTACTGTCCATAGACGTTTGTACGCATCTCGCGTGTGAGTTCACACTCTGCACACGCGCTCCGTGGGCCTCCTGTTACCTACCTCAAGTTAGTATAGCGTGGTCCCAGCGATCCTACAGCCTCTGGACAGCTCCATTCCTTCTATCGACTTTCACATTCCACTTACTTAGTATATGGTTTGTCGTGCCCCTAGGGCACCATTGTAATTTGTGCAACTTAAACGTATTTTTCCCAAGAGATTGTCATGTGCTTAGCCCTCTGATCTCATAAAGAGTTCAGAGGTGTATGTTAGTTAATAAATATCTGTTTATTTTCATAACAACCTGTGTGGTGTCCTTTCATTTGGTATTCAAGGGGTCATATGTGGTAAAACAGCTGGCTTCACATGCCAAAAGAGTTTAGCCTAAGACTGCTTTTCCATGCTACCATTAGGATAGCTGGTCTATAAGGTTGACTTACAACCAATCACCATAAGGGTTGTTTGGACTGATACAAGGTGATCACTAGAACTAGTGAGCATCATATATCAGGCCAACTTCTCACAGCGGGAAATTGAACCCCAGGTCCCGGGCTAGACCTCTGCATCAGGGTCTGCCGCTCTAACCATTGAGCCAAACTTCTCCACTACATTGCCGAGTGCCTGGGACGGGCTCCATGGGTCCTGGGCAGTCCTATCCTCTGAGCATACGTGGTTGTCCGACATTCGGTCGGATGTGCTTTTACGTACCGGATCGGAATCGGCCCCAATACAATCGTACGTAAAGTATATAGCAAGTCAACCTGAAATCTGCTGGGTCAGAATGGGCTCGATTCCGATCCGTGTTGGAAGTCCGTACGAATTTGTCGGGATTGGGAGTCCGTACAAATTTGTTTTGGGAATTGGGAGTCCGTACGAATTTGTTTCGGGATTGGGAGTCCGTACAAATTTGTTTCGGGATCGGGAGTCCGTAAGAATTTGTCGGAATTGGGAGTCCGACCATGGACGGGCTCCATGGGTCCCAGGCAGGCCACCGCCGGGCGTCCAGGCCCGGGAGCGCCGGTGGTCCACCCCGCGCCTGAAGCCCAGCCAGGGTCCCTGAGCACTGCCTTGCGTGGGCAGGCAGGCAGGCAGGAGCTTTACCACAAAGGCTTGGGGTGGGAAGCACTTTCGATCCCAGCCATCTGGTCACACGCAATGCTTTCCAATGGGGGCGACCTGATGGGCAAACTTCCCTGGAAGTCCCTATGAGGTGCCATTTAGCTCCCCGATCCCAGCCAGGGCTCCAGGAGGTCGGGCACGTTTGCGCCTAGGGTCCCCGGAGCCTCACGGTGCGCACTTGTTCCCAGAAAGCGGGGTAGCCTTCCTCCGGATGACTAGGGACAAGGTACTTCATCCTGGGTTCTGCTGTAGGGCAGGGTGCCCGGGATGGGGTCCGGCAGGCCCGGGGAGGCTCGCCCCGCGCCACGAGGCCTGGGAGCCCCGGCTGTGTCCAGGGGCCCTGTTGGGGTCCCGGGTGGGGTGCTCCGGCCCTGGGCCCTGTCCTCCGGCCTGCCGCACTGCCAAAGGGCCGGGACGTGGTTCCGTGGTGCCCGGGGAGCCTCCCCCTGCTTGGCTGGTTTCAGGAGCCCCATCCGGGGCCCCTGAGGTTCCCGGGGAGGGTGGCCTCCCCACCCCGGGCTTCGTCGTGGGTCCTGCCGTGGGGCAGGGTGCCTGGGACGGGGTCCGGCGGGCCCGGGGAGGCTCGCCCTGCGCCTCCAGGCCTGGGAGCCATGGCTGGGTCCAGGGGCCCGGCAGGGGCCCCGGGTGGGGTGCTCCGGCCCTAGGCCCTGTCCCCCGGCCTGCCGCACTGCCAAGGGCCCGGGACGGGGTTCTGTGGTGCCCGGGGAGCCTCCCCCTGCTTGGCTGGGTTCAGGAGCCCCTTCCGGGGCCCCTGAGGGCCCCGGGGATGGTGGCCTCCCCACCCCAGGCTCCGTCCTGGGTCCTGCCGTGGGGCAGGGTGCCCGGGACGGGGTCCGGCGGGCCCATGGAGGCTCGCCCCGCGCCTCCCGGCCTGGGATCCCCGGCTGGGTCCAGGGGCCCGGTCGGGGCCCCAGGTCGGGCGCTCCGGCCCTGGGCCCTGTCCCCCGTCCTGCCACTCCACTCAGGGCCCAGGACCAGGGTCCGTTGTTCCCTTGCAGGCCTCCCCCGCTTGTCAAGGTGTAAGCGGGCCCCAGGTCAGAGGGCCCGCCGGCCCCTGGCAGCCTCCACGGCTGGGGCTTGGGCTTGGGCCCGGCTGGGGCCTCCGATCCGCCATGCCCCGGGCGCCCGCTCACTCCTTCGTTGGGGCACAGGGTGACCAGATGGTGTCCCTTTGGTGCCCGGCCATCTGGTCGCCCAGATCCCCTCGGCCATCTGGTCGCCCGTATCCCCTCGGCCATCTGGTCTCCCGTATCCCCTCGGCCATCGGGTCTCCCAGATCGCCTCGGCCATCTGGTCGCCTGCAATGCTTTCCAATGGGGCGACCAGATGGCCGAACTTCCCTGGAAGTCCCTATGAGGTGCCATGTGCCTCCCCGATCCCAGCGAGGGCTCCAGGAGGTCAGGTACTTTCGCGCCTTGGGTCCCCTCTGTCACCTCATGTGCACGAATTACAAGAAAAGAGGGTAATTTTCCTCCAGATTGCTAGGGAAGGGTCAGTCAGACCTCCGTGTGGTCTGATGATTCTGAATCAGGGGAAAGCAGGACACCCCTCCCAGGCTGGTGAGTGGGACTCCATGATTGGAATAGGCACCGAGTCGAAAATGATTAGTTCCGTAGGATTTTAGGCCCAAGACCCGCCGAGGCGGGGAATTGAACCCCTAACAATTGAGCCACACTTCTCCACTGCATTGCCGAGTACCCGGGACGGGCTCCATGGGTCCTGGGCAGTCCTATCCTCTGAGCGTACGTGGTTGTCCGACATTCGGTCGGATGTGCTTTTACGTACCGGATCGGAATCGGCCCCAATACAATCGTACGTAAAGTATAAAACAAGTCAACCTGAAATCTGCTGGGTCAGAATGGGCTCGATTCCGATCCGTGTTGGAAGTCCGTACGAATTTGTCGGGATTGGGAGTCCGTCCGAATTTTTTTCGGGAATTGGGAGTCCGTACAAATTTGTTTCGGGATTGGGAGTCCGTACGAATTTGTTTCAGGATTGGGAGTCCGTACGGATTTGTCGGAATTGGGAGTCTGACCATGGACGGGCTCCATGGGTCCCAGGCAGGCCACCGCCGGGCATCCAGGCCCGAGAGCACCGGTGGTCCCCCCCGCGCCTGAAGCCCAGCCGGGGTCCCTGAGCACTGCCTTGCGTGGGCAGGCAGGCAGGCAGGCAGGCAGGAGCCCTACCACGATGGCTTGGGGTGGGAAGCACTTTCGATCCCGGCCATCTGGTCACACGCAATGCTTTCCAATGGGGGCGACCAGATGGCCAAACTTCCCTGGAAGTCCCTATGAGGTGCCATTTGCCTCCCCGATCGCAGCCAGGGCTCCAGGAGGTCGGGCACGTTTGCGCCTAGGGTCCCCGAAAGCCTCACGGTGCGCACTTGTTCCCTGAAAGCGGGGTAGCCTTCCTCCAGATTACTAGGGACAAGGTACTTCATCCTGGGGTCTGCTGTGGGGCAGGGTGCCCGGGATGGTGTCCGGCAAGCCCGGGAAGGCTCGCCCCGCGCCTCGGGGCCTGGGAGCCCCGGCTGGGTCCAGGGGCCCTGTTGGGGCCCGGGTGGGGTGCTCCAGCCCTGGGCCCTGCCCTCCGGCCTGCCGCACTGCCAAAGGCCCGAGACGGGGTTCCGTGGTGCCCGGGGAGCCTCCCCCTGCTTGGCTGGTTTCAGGAGCCCCATCCGGGGCCCCTGAGGTTCCCGGGGAAGGCGGCCTCCCCACCCCGGGCTCCGTCGTGGATCCTGCCGTGGGGCAGGGTGCCTGGGACGGGGTCCGGCAGGCCCGGGGAGGCTCGCCCTGCGCCTCCAAGCCTGGGAGCCACGGCTGGGTCCAGGGGCCCGACCGGGGCCCCGGGTGGGGTGCTCCGGCCCTGGGCCCTGTCCCCCAGCCTGCCGCACTGCCAAAGGCCCAGGACGGGGTTCCGTGGTGCCCGGGGAGCCTCCCCCTGCTTGGCTGGTTTCAGGAGCCGCATCCGGGGCCCCTGAGGTTTCCGGGGAGGGCGGCCTCCCCACCCTGGGCTCTGTTGTGGGTCCTGCCGTGGGGCAGGGTTCCCGGGACGGGGTCCGGCGGCCCCGGGGAGGCTTGCTCTGCGCTTCCGGGCCTGGGAGCCCCGGCTGGGTCCAGGGACCCGGCCGGGGCCCCGGGTGGGTGCTCCGGCCCTAAGCCCTGTCCCCTGGCCTGCCGCACTGCCAAGGGCCCGGGACCGGGTTTCCGTGGTGCCCGGGGAGCCTCCCCCTGCTTGGCTGGGTTCAGGAGCCCCATCCGGGGCCCCTGAGGGCCCCGCGGAGGGCGGCCTCCCCACCCCAGGCTCCGTCCAGGGTGCCCGTACCGGGGTCCGTCAGGCCCATGGAGGCTTGCCCCGCGCCTCCTGGCCTGGGAGCCCCGGCTGGGTCCAGGGGCCCGGCCGGTCCCCGGGTCGGGCGTTCCGTCCCTGGGCCCTGTCCCCCGGCCTGCCACTCCACCCAGGGCCCAGAACCGGGGTCCGTCGTTCCCTTGCAGGCCTCCCCTGCTTGTCAAGGTGTAAGCGGGCCCCGGGTCGGAGGGCCCGCCGGCCCCTGGCAGCCTCCGTGGCTGGGGCACGGCTGAGGCCCTGGGCCTCCGATCCGCCATGCCCCGGGCGCCCGCTCACTCCTTCGTTGGGGCAGAGGGTGACCAGATGGTGTCCCTTTCGTGCCCGGCCATCTGGTCGCCCAGATCCACTCGGCCATCTGGTCGCCCGTATCCCCTCGGCCATCTGGTCTCCCGTATCCCCTCGGCCATCTGGTCTCCCAGATCGCCTCGGCCATCTGGTCGCCCGCAATGCTTTCCAATGGGGCGACCAGATGGCCGAACTTCCCTGGAAGTCCCTATGAGGTGCCATTTGCCTCCCCGACCCCAGTGAGGGCTCCAGGAGGTCGGGTACTTTCGCGCCTTGGGTCCCCTCTGTCACCTCATGTGCACGGATTACAAGAAAAGAGGGTAATTTTCCTCCGGATTGCTAGGGAGAGGGTCAGTCAGACCTCCGTGTGGTCTGGTGATTCTGAATCAGGGGAAGGCAGGACACCCCTTCCAGGCTGGTGAGTGGGACTCCATGATTGGAATAGGCACCGAGGCGAAAATTATCAGTTCCGTGGGATTTTGAGCCCAAGACCCGCTGAGGCGGGGAATTGAACCCCTGGTCCCGGGCTAGACCTCTGCATCAGGGTCTGCCACTCTAACCATTGAAAATGCTAGTTAAGGTGAGAGGTAATCTCATCTAGTTGCGCACAGTGCACCTGGTGTGATCCCATACCTTAAGCATTTATACAATTTCAACTCAAAATATAGTAGTCAATCAGTTATTTTAATTTCATATACTTATTCTTTCTTTTTGGTTAATCACTACATAAAACATTCTGTAGTTGTGATACAATCATGATTTCACAGTTTATCACATTATTTGTCTTAGTACAATATGTTCTATATAAATTTTCTACCACTCATAATACATGACATTTCACTTTTATGTTTACTCCTGCCCAATGCATTTCGGCACCAGATAGTGCCTTCATCAGGGGATGATCTGAAATAAAAATAAAAACAACAGGAAACTGTAAGTGTACCTTGATAGACATGTTACATGGGGGTGTGTGTATACAATGGTCACATTTCATACCTTTAAATGTGGTGAGTATGTTCAATCAGCTAAAAGATGAAAAACGAGAAGCCAATGTTATCAGATATTGACGTTATGACGGTATGTAATCTCAAGTTAACTACATGAAGAACAGTGTGAAGCTTGCTTACCCTATGCTTTTCTTGGGCTTGATGTCCTATAAAAGGAGAACCGTTCCAACCCGGACGTTAGTCATAGTCAAACAAATTTATACTTCAAGAATGATATATGAAAGAATCCTACCTTAACTGGGTGAACTGTAACGACCTATACACATATAATGTAATGTTTAGATATTGGGATGTGATCTTATGCAGATATAAGACTCTGTCCTCCAATGCCAATTAAACATACCTCTTGAGTGGTGTGTTTTCTCCTGTGATTGAAAAAACGGATTTAGTTAGGAACATCTTAGTGCTCAAAATTCGGGTAAATAAGTGATGTGCTAATCCGGCTGTCTAAAGTACCTTAATACTCCGCTGCTGATGTTCTATACAGGGTGCTCGAACAAGATACCGCCGATATGGTGTTTGGAAACCCAGCGCCGAATCCATTGTTTATCTTGTGTTAGCTCGCGTCATATATTAACACAAAAAAGGGACTAAAACGAAAAACGCCATCTAACATCATAAGTGGTAATGCGCCATCTTAGTAAGTATATTAAATACTGGACTCAAGTAGATCACTACTTCAGAGACTATATTACCAGTACTAATAGCATGAATATTGATGAAAAGGTGGTTCCCTGTATGAAGTTTACAACACTGCGCCGTTTCTGTTATTTATTATGTTCGCGTCATATAATAACGTAGAAGAGGGACTAAGCCGAAAACCTCCCTTTAACCTAATGCGCAGTGATGCGCCATCTTAGAAAGTACGGAGTTCAAAATGTTCATCACTATTTCAAAGTATGTTATACCGACGCTGTTAGCACGAATATTTATAATGCGCATTTGTCCTATATGATAATATTCCATAAATAAAAATAAGTGCCCGGTAGGTTGTTTTATGTCACAATAATTAATTCATTAATTGTGAGTGCTAGTACGGAATAATAATCACCAAGATATCTTTTGTATGGAGACCAAAATGATATTGAACGTAAGGAAAAGAGTGTATAGTGTAACGCATTCAAGATGAAAATACCCTCTATGGAACGCTGTGCGGATTTGTTGGGTCACATCGTATGTTGTAGCTTGCAGATATATACTCATAGATTCCTAATCAACATTTAAAATCACGTTCATCACAAATCATAGTAGCATATACATGTTATAAGCTCTCCTGAATGATATGCTCATTATTCAACAATACAATATCATAAATTATCATGATGTGTGCGTATTACAGATACATTAATCCCAAGCCATCATGTTGTATTCATGTTACATCAACATTTTAAATCACGTTAGTCACAAATGGTAGTAGTATATGCATGTTCGAAATGATGTGCACATTATTCAAAAAATCCATTATCACAAATCATCATAATATATGCATGTTATAAATACATTAATCCCAAGCCATCATATTACATTCATGATACGTGTTCTCCCGAACAATGTACTCATAGTTTTTTTAATGACATACTCCTAAGGCAAGTATTATTATGAGAGTGCCTTATTCTAACTATCAGAGTACTGTAACCTTCTGCTTATTAAGGTGTTAGAGGTAACATGATAGATCATATCTGTCATTCAACCCTTTCGGCTGCATTGTCCGTAATTGTTTGATCCAATAAAGTTCACGTTGAAGAAGTCTTTGTCTATTGTCAATCCCAGATTGAGTTGTCACTTTTTCTATGATGAAACACCGTAATTGGGAGATCGTGTGACCAACTTCTTTCCAATGGGTCGCGAATGGTGATGACAAATATTGATTTCGTATTTTACTTTTGTGCTCATTCAATCTGATTTTGAATTTCCGCTCGGTTTTACCGACATACATTTTGCCGCATGGGCACTTAATCCCATAGATTACGTTTTGGGTATTGCAGTCACTGCTATGCCTCAGTTTTATTGTTTTTCCTGTAGTTGGATGTGGAAAGGTATTACCAGTAATTAGATTATTACAGTTTGTGCAGTTTAAGCAACGCGTGGTGCCCTTGTAATCAGTTGTCCGGTCATCCACCCTAGTATGTTTCAATAGTTGTCTGATGTTAGATCCTCTTTTGTAAGCATGCATCAGTTGTTGAGTGAATATACCATTAAAATCTCTTTCTGTAGACAAGAGTTCCCATCTCTGATTGATGATCCGTTTGATTTTTGTTGATGCTGTAGTAAACTTTGACACGAAGACCATTCTATCCTGATAAATTTTAGATCTTGGTTGAAACAATGTCTGCCTGCTCATTTGTGTAACTCTCTCTCTATTTCGTGCCACTGTTTGCTCTGGGTATCCACGTTCTTGGTATCTTTGAGCATACCTTTCAATGTTGGCCTCGCATATGAATGTTTGTGAACAAATCCTCTTGCTGCGAATGAATTGGGAGAGGGGTAAATTCTCCACAAGTTGCCTCGGATGAAAGCTAGTATAGTGTAATGCACTGTTTCGATCCGTAGGTTTAGTATATAGTTCTGTAGTGAAACCCGTAGTGTGTTTGTGAATCCTCACATCTAGAAAATCCATTGTTTCACAATTAATTTTGTGAGTGAATTGAATCCTAGGGTTCACCAAATTGAGATGTTGAATGGTGTCAAGTAATGATTCCTCAGTGCCTTCCCAAATCAGAAAAATGTCATCTATAAAGCGACAATACATTTTGACATGTGACCACATAGAAGTTTCGAACAGATGTTCTGCCTCGAATTGCGCCATGAAAATGTTCGCATATGCAGGAGCCCCTGCAAAGCCCATAGATGTTCCAGTCATTTGGGCATAAAAATGTTGATTCCATTCAAAGTAGCTGTTATTAAGACAGAATTTCAGCAGCTGCAAGAGAAACACTTTATCTGTGAGTAGATCCCCCATTTGCAAAAGGGCCCATTCCGCTGAGTCTAACCCAGCAGAGTGTGGGATTGAAGTGTATAAGGATATTACATCAATCGTACAGAGTATCCAACTTTCATCCACTTCACCATTGATTTCCGAGATTTTAGTTAAGAAATCACTTGTATCCCTTATGTAGGATCTCCAGCTCTGAACAAACTTTTGCAAGAAAAAATCCAAATATTTTCCGAGGGGGTCAAAAATAGACCCACACCCCGAAACAATAGGTCTGCATGGTGGATTTGTAGGGTGTTTGTGCACCTTAGGGAGCATATAAAGTTTAGGACAACGTGGATGGCTGGTAGTCAAAAAATTCTTAATTTTATCATCAATCCATCCTTGTTCGATGGCTGCTTGCAATAGATCTTTAAGCATAGATTGTAATAATCCTATGGGATCTCCGTCCAGAAGTTGATACGTATCTGTATCAGAAACATGCTCCTCCACTTTTGCCATATAAAATTGCATGTCCATTACTACCATTGCTCCTCCTTTAAATGCTGGTTGTATCTGTATTGTCGAATTCATGGCCAAGTTGTGTAATGTCTGATGTTCAGATCGTGTAAGATTGCCACGTTTCTTTGACTTGTAGTCCAGGTTTTGTATGTCTTTTTTCACCATTGTTTCAAAAGTGTCAAGCATTTTATGCGAGGTTGGCGGTTGATAAGTACTCTTAGGTTTAAACCTCGTGTTGTACTCCGTTTGAATTACTTCTGTTGATGGTGCTATGTTGCTGAAAAAATGTTTTAATCTCAACGTTCTCATAAAACGATGAAAAGATCCTTCCAGTTCCATTTCATTGGCTCTGACTGTTGGCACAAAAGATAATCCCTTATTTAACAGTCTTATTTGTTGGTGTGTGAGGGTAAGTGAAGAAATATTGATGATCAGACTACTGTCCTCCCGCTCCTTAGGGATTTTCCGTCCATTTCCTCGCCTGATTTTTCGCTTGCAGTTGTGACTGTTGGTTGACCCGTAGGTTGTAGTCCTTGATTTTGTGTCTGGGACAAAAAAGCTACATTGCCACTGGTTGTAGGTTGTTGGGTACTTTCCAAAGATATTGCCTGAATCTGATTATTTAGTTGAACTGGTCCTCGAGTAATTGATGTTTCTTTGTCAGTTACTAAACTCTCTTCTGAGGAGTGTGTTGTTGTTGGTACTTTTTTTGGATGGTATTGTCGACGGGCATAGATCTCCGCCCAAGTGTACACTTCATTGAGTTTGTAGTCAAGGGTATCTCGTTTGTATTTCCTGAGTTTACCCTCCTGAAGTTCTCTGCTATATTTTTCAAGTTTCTGAGTTAATCCAACTATGCTCATTTGCCATGAGTCAATTTCCATCCTAGTTTCAAGTTCTGATTTTAATGTTGAGATTTCTTCTTCAAGTTCCCGGATTGTTTTAGAAAGCTCCTCAATGATCAACAGGATCAAATCCAGCAAACATTTATTTAGTATATTATACCACTTCTCCATGAATTTTGCGTTTAAATTAAACCGAAACAACATTGGCTTAATAGAAAGTCGTAGTCCTCTAGGGATCCGTTTAGCTTTATGATTAACCCTGGGCGGAGTTCGCGGAGTGGGGCTTCGCGGAGCTACGCGAAGTGGGCGAGAAACTACGCCCACCTCCGCACTCCGCGTAGCCCCACTCCGCAAACACCACTGGCCGCCAGCCCCGCCACCCGCCTCCCTCCCGCCCTCCCTAAATACTTTGAAATAAAAGATTCAAATAATTTAAAAGCACTTACCTTGCCGCCGCTGCCCGCCGCGTCCCCGGGGCTCGCGATCTTCTGTCTTCCGTACTAATGCGCATGCGCGGGCGGCCGCGCATGCGCATTTTCTCGTGAAAATGCGCATGCGCGGCCGCCCGCGCATGCGCATTAGTACGGAAGACTGAAGACGGAAGTAAGTGAGCCCCGGGGACGCGGCGGGCAGCGGCGGCAAGGTAAGTGCTTTTTAAATTATTTCATTTCTTTATTTCAAAGTATTTAGGGAGGGCGGGAGGGAGGCGGGTGGCGGCCAGCTACGCTCCGTCTGCGGAGTGCCGCCTGGCTCCGCCAGCTCCGCAAAATGCGGAGTAGGCGGCACTACGCACACTCCGCAGACGGAGCGTAGCTGGCCGCCCACCCCTATTTATGATACTGCACCAATGTTGATGCATGCATTTTCTGGTTAAACTGGCGTCTAGTAAGGTATTCAAGCTGTTTTAATTTGCTGACTGATAGAGCCCCCATGAGCATCCATTGTACGTACTTCCTGTATCATAGAATAGATTTTATCAGCCTGTTCCGATGTATAAGCCATTGTGCTAGCCCTGTTGTCCGTCATGGCTATAATATTATCAAACTGCATCTCGACGTTGGGTGCTTCCCCACCAAGTGACAGGACTGTAAAAACTGTTTGGGAGGTTTGTGAGGAGCACTCCTATTTCAACTAAAGTTTCAATGTAATCAAACGGTGCAGCAACTAATCAGGTTTGTCACGCCTGTCAGTGAAAATGCTAGTTAAGGTGAGATGTAATCTCATCTAGTTGCGCACAGTGCACCTGGTGTGATCCCACACCTTAAGCATTTATACAATTTCAACTCAAAATATAGTAGTCAATCAGTTATTTTAATTTCATATACTGATTCTTTCTTTTTGGTTAATCACTACATAAAACATTCTGTAGATGTGATACAATCATGATTTCACAGTTTATCACATTATTTGTCTTAGTACAATATGTTCTATATAAATTTTCTACCACTCATAATACATGACATTTCACTTATATGTTTACTCATGCCCAATGCATTTCGGCACCAGATAGTGCCTTCATCAGGGGATGATCTGAAATAAAAATGAAAACAACAGGAAACTGTAAGTGTACCTTGATAGACATGTTACATGGGGTGTGTGTATACAATGGTCACATTTCATACCTTTAAATGTGGTGAGTATGTTCAATCAGCTAAAAGATGAAAAACGAGAAGCCAATGGTATCAGATATTGACGTTATGACGGTATGTAACCATTGAGCCACACTTCTCCACTGCATTGCCGAGTGCCCGGGACGGGCTCCATGGGTCCTGGGCAGTCCTATCCTCTGAGCATACGTGGTTGTCCGACATTCGGTCGGATGTGCTTTTACGTACCGGATCGGAATCGGCCCCAATACAATCGTACGTAAAGTATATAGCAAGTCAACCTGAAATCTGCTGGATCAGAATGGGCTCGATTCCGATCCGTGTTGGAAGTCCATACGAATTTGTCGGGATTGGGAGTCCGTACGAATTTGTTTCGGGAATTGGGAGTCCGTCCAAATTTGTTTTGGGATTGGGAGTCCGTACGAATTTGTTTCGGGATTGGGAGTCCGTACGAATTTGTCGGAATTGGGAGACCGACCATGGACGGGCTCCATGGGTCCCAGGCAGGCCACCACCGGGCGTCCAGGCCCGAGAGCGCCGGTGGTCCACCCCCCGCCTGAAGCCCAGCCTGGGTCCCTGAGCCCTGCCTTGCGTGGGCAGGCAGGCAGGCAGGCAGGCAGGAGCCCTACCACGAAGGCTTGGGGTGGGAAGCAATTTCGATCCCGGCCATCTGGTCGCACGCAATGCTTTCCAATGGGGGCGACCAGATGGCCAAACTTCCCTGGAAGTCCCTATGAGGTGCCATTTGCCTCCCCGATCCCAGCAGGGGCTCCAGGAGGTCAGCACGTTTGCGCCTAGGGTCCCCAGAGCCTCACGGTGCGCACTTGTTCCCAGAAAGCGGGGTAGCCTTCCTCCGGATTACTAGGGACAAGGTACTTCGTCCTGGGTTCTGCTGCGGGGCAGGGTGCACGGGATGGGGTCCGGCAGGCCCGGGGAGGCTCGCCCCACGCCTCGGGGCCTGGGAGCCCCAGCTGGGTCCAGGGGCCCTGTTGGGGCCCCGGGTGGGGTGCTCCGGCCCTGGGCCCTGTCCCCCGGCCTGCCGCACTGCCAAAGGTCCGGGACGGGGTTCCGTTTTGCCCGGGGAGCCTCCCCCTGCTTGGCTGGTTTCAGGAGCCCCATCCGGGGCCCCTGAGGCTCCCGGGGAGGGCGGCCTCCCCACTCCGGGCTCCGTCGTGGGATCTGCCGTGGGGCAGGGTGCCCGGGACGGGGTCCGGCGGGCCCGGGGACGCTCGCCCTGTGCCTCGGGGCCTGGGAGCCCCGGCTGGGTCCAGGGGCCCTGTCGGGGCCCGGGGTGGGGTGCTCCGGCCCTGGGCCCTGGGCCCTGTCCCCCGGCCTGCCGCACTGCCAAAGGCCTGGGGCGGGGTTCTGTGGTGCCCGGGGAGCCTCCCCCTGCTTGGCTGGTTTCAGGAGCCCCATCCGGGGCCCCTGAGATTCCCGGGGAGGCCAGCCTCCCCACCCCGGGCTCCGTCGTGGGTCCTGCTGTGGGGCAGGGTGCCCGGGACGGGGTCCGGCGAGCCCGAGGAGGCTCGCCCTGCGCCGCCGGGCCTGGGAGCCCCGGCTGGGTCCAGGGGCCCAGCTGGGGCCCCGGGTGGGGAGCTCTGGCCCTAGGCCCTGTCCCCCAGACTGCCGCACTGCCAAGGGCCCAGGACGGGGTTCCGTGGTGCCCGGGGAGCCTCCCCCTGCTTGGCTGGGTTCAGGAGCCCCATCCGGGGCCCCTGAGGGCCCCGGGGAGGGCGGCCTCCCCACCCCAGGCTCCGTCCTGGGTCCTGCCGCGGGGCAGGGTGCCCGGGATGGGGTCCAGCGGGCCCATGGAGGCTCGCCCGCGCCTCCGGGCCTGGGAGCCCCGGCTGGGTCCAGGGGCACAGCCGGGGCCCCGGGTCGGGCGCTCCGGCCCTGGGCCCTGTCCCCCCGGCCTGCCACTCCACCCAGGGCCAAGGACCGGGGTCCGTCGTTCCCTTGCAGGCCTCCCCCGCTTGTCAAGGTGTAAGCGGGCCCTTGGTCGGAGGTCCCGACTGCCCCTGGCAGCCTCCACAGCTGGGGCACGGCTGGGGCCCGGCTGGGGCACGGCTGGGGCCCTAGGCCTCCGATCCGCAATGCCCCGTGCGCCCGCTCACTCCTTCGTTGGGGCACAGGGTGACCAGATGGTGTCCCTTTCGTGCCCGGCCATCTGGTCGCCCAGATCCCCTCGGCCATCTGGTCTCCCGTATCCCCTCGGCCATCTGGTCTCCCAGACCGCCTCGGCCATCTGGTCGCCCGCAATGCTTTCCAATGGGGCGACCAAATGGCCGAACTTCCCTGGAAGTCCCTATGAGGTGCCATTTGCCTCCCCGATCCCAGCGAGGGCTCCAGGAGGTCGGGTACTTTCACGCCTTGGGTCCCCTCTGTCACCTCATATGCAGGGATTACAAGAAAAAAGGGTAATTTTCCTCCGGATTGCTAGGGAGAGGGTCAGTTAGACCTCCGTGTGGTCTGGTGATTCTGAATCAGGGGAAGGCAGGACACCCCTCCCAGGCTGGTGAGTGGGACTCTATGATTGGAATAGGCACCGAGGCGAAAATGATCAGTTCCGTGGGATTTTGAGCCCAAGACCCGCGGAGGCGGGGAATTGAACCCCTGGTCCCGGGCTAGACCTCTGCATCAGGGTCTGCCGCTCTAACCATTGAGCCACACTTCGCCACTGCATTGCGGAGTGCACGGGACAGGCTCCATGGGTCCTGGGCAGTCCTATCCTCTGAGCATACGTGGTTGTCCGACATTCGGTCGGATGTGCTTTTACGTACCGTATCGGAATCGGCCCCAATACAATCGTAGGTAAAGTATAAAGCAAGGCAACCTGAAATCTGCTGGGTCAGAATGGGCTCGATTCCGATCCGTGTTGGAACTCCGTACGAATTTGTCGGGATTGGGAGTCCGTA
This sequence comes from Lissotriton vulgaris, assembly GCF_964263255.1. NCBI lineage: Eukaryota > Metazoa > Chordata > Amphibia > Caudata > Salamandridae > Lissotriton > Lissotriton vulgaris. The sequence goes on along the minus strand of NC_141691.1, from coordinate 731,682,792 downwards.
CGAATTTGTTTCGGGAATTGGGAGTTCGTACGAATTTGTTTTGGGATTGGGAGTCTGTACAAATTTGTTTCAGGATTGGGTGTCTGTCCGAATTTGTTTCGGGATTGGGAGTCCGTACGAATTTGTTTCGGGATTGGGAGTCCGTACGAATTTGTTTCAGGATTGGGAGTCTGTACGAATTTGTTTCGGGATTGGGAGTCCGTACGAATTTGTTTCGGGATTGGGAGTCCGTACGAATTTGTTTCGGGATTGGGAGTCCGACCGAGGACGGGCTCCATGGGTCTCAGGCAGGCCACCGCCGGGCGTCCAGACCCGAGAGCGCCGGTGGTCCACCCCACGCCTGAAGCCCAGCCGGGGTCCCTGAGCCCTGCCTTGCGTGGGCAGGCAGGCAGGCAGGCAGGCAGGCAGGAGCCCTACCACGAAGGCTTGGGGTGGGAAGCACTTTCGATCCCGGCCATCTGGTCGCACGCAATGGTTTCCAATGGGTGCGACCAGATGGCCAAACTTCCCTGGAAGTCCATATGAGGTGCCATTTGCCTCCCCGATCCCAGCCAGGGCTCCAGGAGGTCGGGCACGTTTGCGCCTAGGGTCCCCGGAGCCTCACGGTGCGCACTTGTTCCCAGAAAGCGGGGTAGCCTTCCTCCGGATTACTAGAGACAAGGTTCTTCGTCCTGGGTTCTGCTGCGGGGCAGGGTGCCCGGGATAGGGTCAGGCATGCCTGGGGAGCCTCGCCCTGCGCCTCGGGGCCTGGGAGCCCCGGCTGGGTCCAGGGGCCCTGTTGGGGCCCCAGGTCGGGTGCTCCGGCCCTGGGCCCTGGGCCCTGTCCCCCGGCCTGCCGCACTGCCAATGGCCCGGGACGGGGTTCCGTGGTGCCCGGGGAGCCTCCCCCTGCTTGGCTGGTTTCAGGAGCCACATCCGGGGCCCCTGAGGTTCCCGGGGAGGGCGGCCTCCCCACCCCAGGCTCCGTTGTGGGTCCTGCCATGGGGCAGGGTGCCCGGGACGGGGTCCGGCGGGCCCGGGGAGGCTCGCCCTGCGCCTCTGAGCCTGAAGCCCCATCTGGGTCCAGGGGCCCGGCCGGGGCCCCGGGTGGGGTGCTCTGGCACTAGGCCCTGTCCCCTGGCCTGCCGCACTGCCAAGGGGCCCGGGACGGGGTTCCGTGGTGCCCGGGGAGCCTCCCCCTGCTTGGCTGGGTTCAGGAGCCCCATCTGGGGCCCCTGAGGGCCCCGGGGAGGGCGGCCTCCCCACCCCAGGCTCCGTCCTGGGTCCTGCCACGGGGCAGGGTGCTCGGGACGAGGTCTGGTGGGCCCATGGAGGCTCGCCCGTGCCTCTGGGCTTGGGAGCCCCGGCTGGGTCCAGGAGCCCGGCCTGGGCCCCAGGTCGGGCGCTCCGGCCCTGGGCCCTGTCCCCCGGCCTACCACTCCACCCAGGGCCCAGGACCGGGGTCCGTCGTTCCCTTGCAGGCCTCCCCCGCTTGTCAAGGTGTAAGCGGGCCCCGGGTCGGACGGCCCGCCGGCCCCTGGCAGCCTCCACAGCTGGGGCATGGCTGGGGCCCTGGGCCTCCGATCCGCCATGCCCCGGGCGCCCGCTCACTCCTTCGTTGGGGCACAGGGTGACCAGATGGTGTCCCTTTCATGCCCGGCCATCTAGTCGCCCAGATCCCCTCGGCCATCTGGTCGCCCGTATCCCCTCGGCCATCTGGTCTCCCGTATCCCCTCGGCCATCTGGTCTCCAAGATCGCCTCGGCCATCTGGTCACACAAGCAATGCTTTCCAATGGGGGCGACCAGATGGTCAAACTTCCCTGGAAGTCCCTATGAGGTGCCATTTGCCTCCCCGATCCCAGCCAGGGCTCCAGGAGGTCGGGCACGTTTGCGCCTAGGGTCCCCGGAGCCTCACGGTGCGCACTTGTTCCCAGAAAGCGGGGTAGCCTTCCTCCGGATTACTAGGGACAAGGTACTTCATCCTGGGTTCTGCTGCGGGGCAGGGTGCCCGGGATGGGGTCAGGCAGGCCCGGGGAGCCTCGCCCTGCGCCTCGGGCCTGGGAGCCCCGGCTGGGTCCAGGGGCCCTGTTGGGGCCCCGGGTGGGGTGCTCCGGCCCTGGGCCCTTGGCCCTGTCCCCCGGCCTGCCGCACTGCCAAAGGCCTGGGACGGGTTTCCGTTTTGCCTGGGGAGCCTCCCCCTGCTTGGGTGGTTGCAGGAGCCCCATCCGGGGCCCCTGAGGTTCCTGGGGGGGCGGCCTCCCCACCCCGGGCTCCGTCGTGGGTCCTGCTGTGGGGCAGGGTGCCCGGGACGGGGTCCGGCGGGCCCGGGGCGGCTCGCCCAGGGCCCTGTCCCCCGGGCTGCCGCACTGCCAAAGGCCCGGGACGGGGTTCCGTGGTGCCCGGGGAGCCTTCCCCTGCTTGGCTGCTTTCAGGAGCCACATCCGGGGCCCCTGAGGTTCCCGGAGAGGGCGGCCTCCCCACCCCGGGCTCCGTTGTGGGTCCTGCCGTGGGGCAGGGTGCCCGGGACAGGGTCCGGCGGGCCCGGGGAGGCTCGCCCTGCGCCTCCGGGCCTGAAGCCCCGGCTGGGTCCAGGGGCCCGGCCGGGGCCCCGGGTGGTGTGCTCCAGCCCTAGGCCCTGTCCCCTGGCCTGCCGCACTGCCAAGGGGCCCAGGACGGGGTTCTGTGGTGCCTGGGGAGCCTCCCCCTGCTTGGCTGGGTTCAGGAGCCCTATCTTGGGGCCCTGAGGGCCCCGGGGAGGGCGGCCTCCCTACCCCAGGCTCCATCCTGGGTCCTGCCATGGGGCAGGGTGCCCGGGACGGGGTCCGGCGGGCCCATGGAGGCTCGCCCCGTGCCTCTTGGCTTGGGAGCCCCGGCTGGGTCCAGGGGCCCGACTGGGGCCCCAGGTTGAACGCTCCGGCCCTGGGCCCTGTCCCCCGGCTGCTACTCCACCCAACGCCCAGGACCGGGGTCCGTCGTTCCCTTGCAGACCTCCCCCGCTTGTCAAGGTGTAAGCGGGCCCCGGGTCGGACGGACCGCCGGCCCCTGGCAGCCTCCATGGCTGGGGCCCTGGGCCTCCGATCCGCCATGCCCCGGGCGCCCGCTCACTCCTTCGTTGGGGCACAGGGTGACCAGATGGTGTCCCTTTCGTGCCCGGCCATCTGGTCGCCCAGATCCCCTCGGCCATCTGGTCGCCCTTATCCCCTCGGCCATCTGGTCTCCCGTATCCCCTCGGCCATCTGGTCTCCAAGATCGCCTCGGCCATCTGGTCGCCCGCAATGCTTTCCAATGGGGAGACCAGATGGCCGAACTTCCCTGGAAGTCCCTATGAGGTGCCATTTGCCTTCCCGATGCAAGCGAGGGCTCCAGGAGGTCGGGTTCATTCGCGCCTTGGGTCCCCTCTGTCACCTCATGTGCACGGATTACAAGAAAAGAGGGTAATTTTCCTCCAGATTGCTAGGGAGAGGGTCAGTCAGACCTCCGTGTGGTCTGGTGATTCTGAATCAGGGGAAGGCAGGACACCCCTCCCAGGCTGGTGAATGGGACTCCATGATTGGAATAGGCACCGAGGCGAAAATGATTAGTTCCGTGGGATTTTGAGCCCAAGACCTGCCGAGGCGGGGAATTGAACCCCTGGTCCCGGGCTAGACCTCTGCATCAGGGTCTGCCACTCTAACCATTGAACAACACTTCTCCACTGCATTGCCGAGTGCCCGGGACGGGCTCCATGGGTCCTGGGCAGTCCTATCCTCTGAGCATACGTGGTTGTCCGACATTCGGTCGGATGTGCTTTTACGTACCGGATCAGAATCGGCCCCAATACAATCGTACAAAAGTATATAGCAAGTCAACCTGAAATCTGCTGGGTCAGAATGGGCTCGATTCCGATCCGTGTTGGAAGTCCGTACAAATTTGTCGGGATTGGGAGTCTGTACGAATTTGTTTTGGGATTGGGAGTCCGTACGAATTTGTTTCGGGATTGGGAGTCCGTACGAATTTGTTTCGGGATTGGGAGTCCGTACGAATTTGTCGGAATTGGGAGTCCGACCATGGACAGGCTCCATGGGTCCCAGGGAGGCCACTGCCAGGCGTCCAGGCCCGAGAGCGCCAGTGGTCCACTCCGCGCCTGAAGCCCAGCCGGAGTCCCTGAGCCCTGCCTTGCGTGGGCAGGCAGGCAGGCAGGCAGGCAGGCAGGAGCCCTACCACGAAGGCTTGGGGTGGGAAGCACTTTCGATCCCGGCCATCTGGTCGCACGCAATGCTTTCCAATGGGGGCGACCAGATGGCCAACTTTCCCTGGAAGTCCATATGAGGTGCCATTTGCCTCCCCGATCCCAGCCAGGGCTCCAGGAGGTCGGGCAAGTTTGCGCCTAGGGTCCCCGGAGCCTCACGGTGCGCACTTGTTCCCAGAAAGCGGGGTAGCCTTCCTCCGAATTACTAGGGACAAGGTACTTCGTCCTGGGTTCTGCTGCGGGGCAGGGTGCCCGGGATGGGGTCAGGCAGGCCCGGGGAGCCTCGCCCTGCGCCTCGGGGCCTGGGAGCCCCAGCTGGGTCCAGGGGACCTGTTGGGGCCCCGGGTGGGGTGCTCCGGCCCTGGGCCCTGGGCCCTGTCCCCCGGCCTGCCGCACTGCCAAAGGCCCAGGACGGGGTTCCGTTTTGCCAGGGGAGCCTCCCCCTGCTTGGCTGGTTTCAGGAGCCCCATCCGGGGCCCCTGAGTTTCCCGGGGAGGGCGGCCTCCCCACTACGGGCTCCGTCGTGGGTCCTGCCGTGGGGCAGGGTGCCCGGGACGGGGTCCGGCGGGCCTGGGGAGGCTCGCCCTGCGCCTCGGGGCCTGGGAGCCCCGGCTGGGTCCAGGGGCCCTGTCGGGCCCTGGGTGGGGTGCTCCGGCCCTGGGCCCTGTCCCCCCGCCTGCCGCACTGCCAAAGGCCCGGGACGGGGTTCCGTGGTGCCCGGGGAGCCTCCCCCTGCTTGGCTGGGTTCAGGAGCCCCATCTGGGGCCCCTGAGGGCCCCTGGGAGGGCGGCCTCCCCACTCCAGGCTCCGTCCTGGGTCCTGCCATGGGGCAGGGTGCTCGGGACGGGGTCCGGCGGGCCCATGGAGGCTCGCCCCGCGCCTCTGGGCTTGGGAGCCCCGGCTGGGTCCAGGGGCCCCGCCGGGGCCCCAGGTCGGGCACTCCGGCCCTGGGCCCTGTCCCCCGGCCTGCCACTCCACCCAGGGCCCAGGACCGGGGTCCGTCTTTCCCTTGCAGGCCTCCCCCGCTTGTCAAGGTGTAAGCGGGCCCCGGTTTGGACGGCCCGCCGGCCCCTGGCAGCCTCCACAGCTGGGGCACGGCTGGGTCCCGGCTGGGGCCCTGGGCGTCCGATCCGCCATGCCCCGGGCGCCCGCTCACTCCTTCGTTGGGGCACAGGGTGACCAGAAGGTGTCCCTTTCGTGCCCGGCCATCTGGTCGCCCAGATCCCCTCGGCCATCTGGTCGCCCGTATTCCCTCGGCCATCTGGTCTCCCGTATCCCCTCGGCCATCTGGTCTCCAAGATCGCCTCGGCCATCTGGTCACACGCAATGCTTTCCAATGGGGGCGACCAGATGGCCAAACTTCCCTGGAAGTCCCTATGAGGTGCCATTTGCCTCCCCGATCCCAGCCAGGGCTCCAGGAGGTCGGGCACGTTTGCGCCTAGGGTCCCCGGAGCCTCACGGTGCGCACTTGTTCCCAGAAAGCGGCGTAGCCTTCCTCCAGATTACTAGGGACAAGGTACTTCATCCTGGGTTCTGCTGCGGGGCAGGGTGCCCGGGATGGGGTCAGGCAGGCCCGGGGAGCCTCGACCTGCGCCTCGGGGCCTGGGAGCCCCGGCTGGGTCCAGGGGCCCTGTTGGGGCCCCGGGTGGGGTGCTCCGGCCCTGGGCCCTGGGCCCTGTCCCCCAGCCTGCCGCACTGCCAAAGGCCTGGGACAGGGTTCCGTTTTGCCTGGGGAGCCTCCCCCTGCTTGGCTGGTTTCAGGAGCCCCATCCGGGGCCCCTGAGGTTCCTGCGGAGGGCGGCCTCCCCACCCCGGGCTCCGTCGTGGGTCCTGCAGTGAGGCAGGGTGCCCGGGATGGGGTCCGGCGGGCCCGGGGCGGCTCGCCCTGCGCCTCGGGGCCTGGGAGCCCCGGCTGGGTGCAGGGGCCCTGTCGGGGCCCTGGGTGGGGTGCTCCGGCCCTGGGCCCTGTCCCCCGGCCTGCCGCACTGCCAAAGGCCCGGGACGGGGTTCCGTGGTGCCCGGGGAGCCTTCCCCTGCTTGGCTGGTTTCAGGAGCCACATCCGGGGCCCCTGACGTTCCCGGGGAGGGCAGCCTCCCCACCCCGGGCTCCGTTGTGGGTCCTGCCGTGGGGCAGGGTGCCCGGGACGGGGTCCGGCGGGCCCGGGGAGGCTCGCCCTGCACCTCTGGGCCTGAAGCCCCGGCTGGGTCCAGGGGCCCGGCCGGGGCCCCGGGTGGGGTGCTCCAGCCCTAGGCCCTGTCCCCTGGCCTGCCGCACTGCCAAGGGGCCCGGGACGGGGTTCCGTGGTGCCCGGGGAGCCTCCCCCTGCTTGGCTGGGTTCAGGAGCCCCATCTGGGGCCCATGAGGGCCCCACTGGGAGGGCGGCCTCCCCACCCCAGGCTCCGTCCTGGGTCCTGCCTTGGGGCAGGGTGCCCGGGACGGGGTCCGGCGGGCCCATAGAGGCTCGCCCCGGGCCTCTGGGCTTGGGAGCCCCGGCGGGGTCCATGGGCCCGACCGGGCCCCAGGTCGGGCGTTCCGGCCCTGGGCCCTGTCCCCCGGCTGCCACTCCACCCAACGCCCAGGACCGGGGTCCGTCGTTCCCTTGCAGGCCTCCCCCGCTTGTCAAGGTGTAAGCGGGCCCCGGGTCGGACGGCCCGCCGGCCCCTGGCAGCCTCCACGGCTGGGGCACGGCTGGGGCCCGGCTGGGGCCCTGGGCCTCCGATCCGCCATTCCCCGGGCGCCCGCTCACTTCTTCGTTGGGGCACAGGGTGACCAGATGGTGTCCCTTTCGTGCCCGGCCATCTGGTCGCCCAGATCCCCTCGGCCATCTGGTCGCCCGTATCCCCTCGGCCAACTGGTCTCCCGTATCCCCTCGGCCATCTGGTCTCCAAGATCGCCTCGGCCATCTGGTCGCCCGCAATGCTTTCCAATGGGGCGACCAGATGGCCGAACTTCCCTGGAAGTCCCTATGAGGTGCCATTTGCCTCCCCGATGCAAGCGAGGGCTCCAGGAGTTTGGGTACTTTCGCGCCTTGGGTCCCCTCTGTCACCTCATGTGCACGTATTACAAGAAAAGAGGGTAATTTTCCTCCAGATTGCTAGGGAGAGGGTCAGTCAGACCTCCGTGTGGTCTGGTGATTCTGAATCAGGGGAAAGCAGGACACCCCTCCCAGGCTGGTGAATGAGACTCCATGATTAGAATAGGCACCGAGGCGAAAATGATCAGTTCCGTGGGATTTTGAGCCCAAGACCTGCCGAGACGGGGAATTGAACCCCTGGTCCCGGGCTAGACCTCTGCATCAGGGTCTGCCGCTCTAACCATTGAGCAACACTTCTCCACTGCATTGCTGAGTGCCCGGGACAGGCTCCATGGGTCCTGGGCAGTCCGATCCTCTGAGCATACGTGGTTGTCCGACATTCGGTCGGATGTGCTTTTACGGACCGGATCAGAATCGTCCCCAATACAATCGTACGTAAAGTATATAGCAAGTCAACCTGAAATCTGCTGGGTCAGAATGGGCTCGATTCCGATCCGTGTTCGAAGTCCGTACGAATTTGTCAGGATTGGGAGTCCGTACGAATTTGTTTCGGGAATTGGGAGTCCGTACGAATTTGTTTCGGGATTGGGAGTCCGTACGAATTTGTTTCGGGATTGGGAGTCCGTACGAATTTGTCGGAATTGGGAGTCCGACCATGGACGGGCTCCATGGGTCCCAGGCAGGCCACCGCCGGGCGTCCAGGCCCGATAGCGCCGGTGGTCCACCCCGCACCTGAAGCCCAGCCGGGGTCCCTGAGCCCTGCCTTGCGTGGGCAGGCAGGCAGGCAGGCAGGCAGGAGCCCTACCACGAAGGCTTGGGTTGGGAAGCACTTTCGATCCTGGCCATCTGGTCGCACGCAATGCTTTCCAATGGGGGCGACCAGATGGCCAAACTTCCCTGGAAGTCCCAATGAGGTGCCATTTGCCTCCCCGATCCCAGCCAGGGCTCCAGGAGGTCGGGCACGTTTGCGCCTAGGGTCCCCGGAGCCTCACGGTGCGCACTTGTTCCCAGAAAGCGGGGTAGCCTTCCTCCAGATTACTAGGGACAAGGTACTTCGTCCTGGGTTCTGCTGCAGGGCAGAGTGCCTGGGATGGGGTCCGGCAGGCCCGGGGAGGCTCACCCCGCGCCTCGGGGCCTGGGAGCTCCGGCTGGGTCCAGGGGCCCTGTTGGGGCCCCGGGTGGGGTGCTCCGGCCCTGGGCCCTGTCCCCCAGCCTTCTGCACTGCCAAAGGCCCGGGATGGGGTTCCGTTTTGCCCGGGGAGCGTCCCCCTGCTTGGCTGGTTTCAGGAGCCCCATCTGGGGCCCCTGAGGTTCCCGGGAAGGGCGGCCTCCCCACCCCGGGCTCCGTCGTGGGTCCTGCCGTGGGGCAGGGTGCCTGGGACGGGGTCCGACGGGCCCGGGGAGGCTCGCCCTGCGCCTCCGGGCCTGGGAGCCCCAGCTGGGTCCAGGGGCCCTGTCGGGGCCCTGGGTGGGGTGCTCCGTCCCTGGGCCCTGTCCCCCGGCCTGCCGCAATGCCAAAGGCCCGGGAAGGGGTTCCGTGGTGCCCAGGGAGCCTCCCCCTGCTTGGCTGGTTTCAGGAGCCCCATCCGGGGCCTCTGAGGTTCCAGGGGAGGGCGGCCTTCCCAACCCGGGCTGTGTCGTGGGTCCTGCCATGGGGCAGGGTGCCCGGGACGGTGTCCGGCGGGCCCAGGGAGGCTCGCCCTGCGCCTCCGGGCCTGGGAGCCCCGGCTGGGTCCAGGGGCCCGGCCGGGGCCCCGGGTGGGGTGCTCTGGCCCTAGGCCCTGTCCCCCGGCCTGCCACACTGCCAAGGGCCCGGGACCGGGGTCCGTCGTTCCCTTGCAGGCCTCCCCCGCTTGTCAAGGTGTAAGCGGGCCCCGGGTCGGAGGGCCCGCCGGCCCCTGGTAGCCTCTACGGCTGGGGCACAGCTGGGGCCCGGCTGGGGCCCTGGGCCTCCGATCCGCCATGCCCCGGGCACCCGCTCACTCCTTCGTTGGGGCACAGGGTGACCAGATGGTGTCCCTTTCGTGCACGGCCATCTGGTCGCCCAGATCCCCTCGGCCATCTGGTCGCCCGTATCCCCTCGGCCATCTGGTCTCCCGTATCCCCTCGGCCATCTGGTCTCCCAGATCGCCTCGGCCATCTGGTCGCCCGTAATGCTTTCCAATGGGGCGACCAGATGGCCGAACTTCCCTGGAAGTCCCTGTGAGGTGCCATTTGCCTCCCCGATCCCAGCGAGGGCTCCAGGAGGTCGGGTACTTTCGCGCCTTGGGTCCCCTCTGTCACCTCATGTGCACGGATCACAAGAAAAGAGGGTAATTTTCCTCTGGATTGCTAGGGAGAGGGTCAGTTAGACCTCCGTGTGGTCTGGTGATTCTGAATCAGGGGAAGGCAGGACACCCCTCCCAGGCTGGTGAGTGGGACTCCATGATTGGAATAGGCACCGAGGCGAAAATGTTCAGTTCCGTGGGATTTTGAGCCCAAGACCCGCCAAGGCGGAGAATTGAACCTCTGGTCCCGGGCTGGACCTCTGCATCAGGGTCTGCTGCTCTAACCATTGAGCCACACTTCTCCACTGCATTGCCGACTGCCCGGGACGGGCTCCATGGGTCCTGGGCAGTCCTATCCTCTGAGCATACGTTGTTGTCCTGGGTTCTGCTGCAGGGCAGGGTGCCCGGGATGGGGCCGGCAGGCCCAAGGAGGCTCGCCCCGTGCCTCGGGGCCCGGGAGCCCCGGCTGGGTCCAGGGCCCTGTTGGGGCCCCGGTTGGGGTGCTCCGGCCCTGGGCCCTGTCCCCCGGCCTGCCGCACTGCCAAAGGCCCGGGACGGGGTTCCGTTTTGCCCGGGGAGCCTCTCCCTGCTTGGCTGGTTTCAGGAACCCCATCCGGGGCCCCTGAGGTTCCCGGGGAGGGCGGCCTCCCCACCCCGGGCTCTGTCGTGGGTGTGGGGCAGGGTGCCTGGGACGGGGTCCGGCGGGCCCGGGGAGGCTCGCCCTGCGCCTCGGGGCCTGGGAGCCCCGGCTGGGTCCAGGGGCCCTGCCGGGGCCCCGGGTGGGGTGCTCCGGCCCTAGGCCCTGTCCCCTGGCCTGCCGCACTGCCAAGGGCCCGGGACGGGGTTCCGTGGTGCCCGGGAGCCTCCCCCTGCTTGGCTGGGTTCAGGAGCCCCATCCGGGGCCCCTGAGGGCCCCGGGGAGGGCAACCTCCCCACCCCAGGCTCCGTCCTGGGTCCTGCCGCGGGGCAGGGGTCCGGCGGGCCCATGGAGGCTCGCCCTGCGCCTCCGGGCCTGGGAGCCCCGGCTGGGTCCAGGGGCCCGGCTGGGGCCCCGAGTCGGGCGCTCCGGACATGGGCCCTGTCCCCCGGCCTTCCACTCCACCCAGGGCCCAGGACCAGGGTCCGTCGTTCACTTGCAGGCCTCCCCCGCTTGTCAAGGTGTAAGCGGGCCCCGGGTCGGAGGGCCCGCCGGCCCCTGGCAGCCTCCACGGCTGGGGCCCGGCTGGGGCCCTGGGTCTCCGATCTTCCATGCCCTGGGTGCCCGCTCACTCCTTCGTTGGGGCACAGGGTGACCAGATGGTGTCCCTTTCGTGCCCGGCCATCTGGTCACCCAGATCCCTCGGCCATCTGGTCGCCCGTATCCCCTCGGCCATCTGGTCTCCCGTACCCCCTCGGCCATCTGGTCTCCCAGATTGCCTCGGCCATCTGGTCGCCCGCAATGCTTTCCAATGGGACGACCAGATGGCTGAACTTCCCTGGAAGTCCCTATGAGGTGCCATTTGTCTCCCCGATCCCAGCGAGGGCTCCAGGAGGTCGGGTACTTTCGCGCCTTGGGTCCCTTCTGTCACCTCATGTGCACGGATTACAAGAAAAGAGGGTAATTTTTCTCCGGACTGCTAGGGAGAGGGTCAGTCAGACCTCTGTGTGGTCTGGTGATTCTGAATCAGGGGAAGGCAGGACACCCCTCCCAGGATGGTGAGTGGGACTCCATGATTGGAATAGGCACCGAGGCGAAAATGATCAGTTCCGTGGGATTTAGAGCCCAAGACCGCCGAGGCGGGGAATTGAACCCCTGGTCCCGGACTAGACCTCTGCATCAGGGTCTGCCGCTGTAACCATTGAGCCACACTTCTCCACTGCATTGCCAAGTGCCCGGGACGGGCTCCATGGGTCCTGGGCAGTCCTATCCTCTGAGCATACGTGGTTGTCCGACATTCGGTCGGATGTGCTTTTACGTACCGGATCGGAATCGGCCCCAATACAATTGGACGTAAAGAATATAGCAAGTCAACCTGAAATCTGCTTGGTCAGAATGGGCTTGATTCCGATCCGTGTTGGAAGTCCGTATGAATTTGTCGGGATTGGGAGTCCGTACGAATTTGTTTCGGGAATTGGGAGTCCGTACAAATTTGTTTCGGAATTGGGAGTCCGTACGAATTTGTTTTGGGATTGGGAGTCCGTACGAATTTGTCGGAATTGGGAGTCCAACCATGGACGGGCTCCATGGGTCCTAGGCAGGCCACCGCCGGGCGTCCAGGCCCGAGAGCGCCGGTGGTCCACCCCACGCCTGAAGCCCAGCCGAGGTCCCTGAGCCCTGCCTTGCGTGGGCTGGCAGGCAGGTAGGCAGGAGCCCTACCACAAAGGCTTGGGGTGGGAAGCACTTTCGATCCCGGCCATCTGGTCGCACGCAATGCATTCCAATGGGGGCGACCAGATGGCCAAACTTCCCTGGAAGTCCCTATGAGGTGCCATTTGCCTCCCCGATCCCAGCCAGGGCTCTAGGAGGTCGGGCACGTTTGCGCCTAGGGTCCCCGGAGCCTCACGGTGCGCACTTGTTCCCAGAAAGTGAGGTAGCCTTCCTCCGGATTACTAGGGACAAGGTACTTAGTCCTGGGTTTTGCTGCGGGGCAGGGTGCTCGGGATGGGGTCCGGCAGGCCCGGGGAGGCACGCCCCGCGCCTCGGGGCCTGGGAGCCCCGGCTGGGTCCAGGGGCCCTGTTGGGGCCCAGGGTGGGGTGCTCAGGCCCTAGGCCCTGTCCCCCGGCCTGCTGCACTGCCAAGGGCCCGGGACGGGGTTCAGTGGTGCCCGGGGAGCCTCCCCCTGCTTGGCTGGGTTCAGGTGCCCCATCCGGGGCCCCTGAGGGCCCCGGGGAGGGCAGCCTCCCCACCCCAGGCTCCGTCCTGGGTCCTGCCACGCCCCTCGCAGCCTCCACGGCTGGGGCACGGCTGGGGCACGGCTGGGGCCCGGCTGGGGCCCTGGGCCTCCGATCCGCCATGCCCTGGACGCCCGCTCACTCCTTCGTTGGGGCACAGGGTGACCAGATGGTGTCCCTTTCGTGCCCGGCCATCTGGTCGCCCAGATCCCCTCGGCCATCTGGTCGCCCGTATTCCCTCGGCCATCTGGTCTCCCGTATCCCCTCGGCCATCTGGTCTCCCAGATCGCCTCGGCCATCTGGTCGCCCGCAATGCTTTCAATGGGGCGACCAGATGGCCGAACTTCCCTGGAAGTCCCTATGAGGTGCCATTTGCCTCCCCGATCCCCGTGAGGGCTCCAGGAGGTTGGGTACTTTCGCGCCTTGGGTCCCCTCTGTCACCTCATGTGCACGGATTACAAGAAAAGAGGGTAATTTTCCTCCGGATTGCTAGGGAGAGGGTCAGTCAGACCTCCGTGTGGTTTGGTGATTCTGAATCAGGGGAAGGCAGGACACCCCTCCCAGGCTGGTTAGTGGGACTCCATGTTTGGAATAGGCACCGAGGCGAAAATTATCAGTTCTGTGGGATTTTGAGCCCAAGACCCACCGAGGCGGGGAATTGAACCCCTGGTCCCGGGCTAGACCTCTGCATCAGGGTCTGCCACTCTAACCATAGTTAGACACAATTAGCCAGAACTTGAGAAGCAAAAACCTGAAAGCCTAGTAATAAATATATCATCTAAAAAACTCAACAAACAACAACTCAATGTTTTAGAAAAAGGGACAGGATTTGTACCAACTTATCACAGCACCAAACTAGAAACAGAAGTAGCTTTCTTCAAATTTATGAGAGTACTTAGACTAAGACACTTCTTTGAGAACATAGTACCATATATGCCAGAATTTACCCAACCAAGAGAAGAAACTGAATACAAAGAATTCAAAGAACCTAGTACATACATGGCACCTATTTCTCACAAAGTCTTGGACATGTTTGAAATTTTAGTTAGACAGGATCTACAGCAAATTAATTGGCATCATCATCAGAGAACAAACTTGAACAAACATGAAATTGACATTCTCAAAAAGCTGTCTGAGGATCCCTCAATTACATTAAAAAGAGCAGATAAAGGAGGAGCCCTAATCATTATGGACACTTCTTTTTACAATGCCAAAGTAGAAACCCATATTCAAGATGACACTACTTATCTAAAACTTCAACAGAACCCCACACAAGAAATTGTTAAAACATTGGAAGGAATCTTGGATAGAGCAGTGGAAATGGAATGGATTACAGAGAATACCAAAAAATATCTGACTGTTAAACACCCCCGTTGTCCTGAACTTTACATGCTCCCCAAGATTCATAAAAATGCCACGGATCCACCAATGAGACCCATAGTCAGCGGCTGTGGGTCATTGTTTGAACCCTTGGGAGTATACATTGACGAATTTCTTCAGATCTTTGTACAAGGATGGAAATCCTATATAAAAGACACAAGCCATTTTCTTCAACTATTGAATGAGACAATAATATCAGGCAATAACATTCTACTATGTACGATTGACGTAACATCTCTGTACACTTCAATCCCTCTAGCTGAAGGGCTGGAAGCTTGCGAATGGGCACTATTACAATCATCCAACTTAAAAGCCAACAAAGTATTCATTCTTGAACTTCTTCAATTTTGTTTACAACATTCTTATTTCAGATGGAACAATGAGTATTACTTACAAATCAGTGGTACCTCAATGGGTTTTTCAGGAGCCCCGTCCTTTGCCAACACCTTTATGGCCAAATATGAGAACGATTTTATCTTAACGGAAAACACCTGGAAAACTCACACCATTTTTTACAAACGATTCATAGACGATATCTTCTTGCTTTGGAAAGGACCAGAAACTTTACTGATTGAAAAAATCACAGAGCTCAATCAAAGAAACCCAAGAATTCACTTCACCTTCACAATCAACAAACATGAAATACCATATCTAGACGTGCTAGTACAAGTGCAAAACAATACAATAGAAACTTCGGTATATCATAAACCCACAGACAGAAACAACACTTTGTCCTATAACAGTTTTCATCCAAGAAATCTCCTGCGGAATTTACCATACTCGCAACTTATACGTTGCAAAAGAATTGCATCCACCACACAAACTTTGGGAAATGAAATCATCAATCAAAGGAAGAGATTTGAAGCCAAAGGATATCCCAACGAAGTCATACAAGAAGCAGAAAAGAAAATCTCAGAAATCCAAAGAGAACAATTGCTACAAACCAAAACCAAATCTAAAACGGATCGACAAGTGTTTGTAACCAAATATTCAACACAAACCAACTTGATCAAAAGAATCATCAACTCAAGATGGGAACTATTACAAAAAGAGGAAGATTTTCATGGGATTTTTGCCAATAAACCTTTGTTTGCTCACACCAGACATCACAATTTACATGATATAGTGACGCGCACTAAAAAGGACACAGGTACCACCAGTACCATTAAAGGAATGAAGAAATGTTATAATTGTACCCACTGCAACAATATAATGGAAGGACCTTATATACAACATCCTCAAACTGGCAAAAAAATCACTCTCAGGCAACGAACGAACTGCAACTCGATGTATGTGATTTACTGTATAAAATGCCCTTGTGGGAAATTGTACATAGGGAAAACCGAGAGAAAAATAAAAGTCAGAATCACAGAACACAAGAGCAGAATACGTAATAAAAGTCTGACATCCAGTTTAGTAACTCATTGGACGGAAATGAAACACACCATTCCCCAATTGAAATTCCAAGTCCTGTAACAAATAGACATCAAACCAGACCGAAACAACGAAACTTGGCTCTCACAAAGAGAAATATGGTGGATAGACTTTTTACAAACTCATACACCGAAAGGTTTAAATGACAAAATAGATATGTCTTTCTTCTTATAAATAGTACATTTTCATCAATGTCAACAACACAGGGTTTTATTTTGTCCATAGAAGGCCTGTCAATTGACAAATTACTAGTGAATTGCTAATTTATGAATCCTCTACACATTAAGTGACAACTACATATATTTATATACACACAACACACAATTTCATAGTCTCTGTATAAGTTTTTAAGCTTAAAATTTGCACCAGTTCAGATATGTTTTCTCCCTTAGATCCATATTCAGACTTTTTCAGTTTACATCGAATTCACTTTTGTCGCCAACGTCATTTTGTTAATATGCACCCACAGCAGCCGGCCTCACCAGGCTACTTCACTCAATCTTATTTCCCATAGAGGTACTTGATTAAACTGCAGAATTTCTTTACTGCCTATGATCGATTCATTCCGTTTTTCAGTTAGAGCCTGGTTTCTTTAATTTATTCGATAAACCTTCCTCAACTCAGGCAATGGTTTATTACACAGTTTAATACACTTTACTCTTAGTATCATTTAGCGGTTTGTACTGTATTTGACTGAACAGTAACTTCTTCATGTCTATCCTCGCTCAGCGATAAGTCACTTCCGTAGTCCGTCCTTAATTTCCATTCCAACCAACGGAGGAAACGCCGCGCCGCACTCCGCTCCGCGTTATCTTTTCCCAGACGCCGGCGGTACAGATGAGATTCACCACAGTTCAGGTAACTCACTCATTGCGCCCAACTGACCTCTTTTCAGTTTGTCGTAATTATTAATTGAATACATCACTCCTCAGACACAGAACCCCCACTTCGGAGTTTGATGCCGTAAAGAGCTCCTGGCAACCCCTCACGCAAGGTACTCATTCACCAGCATTCTCAGTTCCGTACAGCTAGTTCCCTAGAAATATTTACCCTAACGGAGCATTTCCGATTTTTATTTCCATATAGATACCACAACTGTTACAGCGGAGGTATTTCGTATTTTCAAACATGAAAATCAGCCCAGAGCTCACCACTTAGCTCCATTCTATAACGGTAAATATAAACTCGCGTTCTCAATTTAGCTTTGGTTATCCCCGCTAAGCAACATAATAGTTACAATTTTACGTGTCATTTTTGCAGCGAAATCCGCTTTGAATTTTTCCAGCACACAAACTCGATGGTGTATCATCATTCCGGTTCCACCACTGTGAATGCATAGGTAATTGTGCATTTATAAAGATACAGCATTTTAGCAGGGTTCACACAGTTAAAGAACCATTGTCTGAAACGCATTTGTGTGTGTATTTTTTCAGTTATACTGACCGTCTGGGCTCATGAAGAAGACCATCCCTTATTCCTACTAATCTTGATAGAATACTCTAGGTAATAAAGTGACTTAACCTAACAGAATAACCACTACAGTCGTGCATAGACTTCATAAAACATCACTTTATTTTCTTGTTTACAGAAGCAACATCCCAAACAGGAAAAGCTTCTACTTCTTTCTACACACATAGCGATAAAAAAGCGAGATTCTCTAACAAGGTATGAAGAAACAGCATTGTTCTTTTATTTTCAACACGGGCAACTCTAAGACTGATTTATAATCCCACTATTATTTTTTCATTTGTTTAAAGGTTCTTTTGAATTATCGGTTATACCACAGAGTCAGCACGCTAAAACTTTACAAAGCAGTATATCAAATGGTGAGTTTTTGAGTCAGAATTAGCGATCAGAATACTAAATTAATTTACAGTTTCTCTTTCTCTTCTGCACTGACATCATATATGTGGCAAAACCTTAGCAACAAATCATTTGTATGTAAAAAACAAATGTTTTATTATATTGGGAAAACACAACGGTTATACTAGGAAATATTTGTCTGTACTCTCGTGTGTTGTTGATCACATGCAAAACATACTCATGATAATGTTTGATTAACTTTTGCAGTACCCCTGATGAAGGGATTCCATCCCGAAATGCATTGGGACACGATAACCTTTTATTTTGCTGCATAATTTTTGCACGTTCATCAAAACAGAGAATGAACAATCTGTACGAAAAACATTATGTAAAAAAACTTCTTTATTGAAATATGCAAAAATAAGAACTTTGAAAAAAAGAAAACAATAAAAAGAAAACCATCAACTGAAACAAAGTCACATGGAATTCTTGATTAACCTTTTTTATTCAGGATTACAACAGGCGGACGGATCTCCGCCAAAGGTAGTGCGGAAAGGGGCTAATGACGTCTGTCACTAGTACATCACTGATCTAATCAACAAGGAGACTGGCCGCTCCTTCCCTCCCAGCACACCACTGCTTAAACGCAAAACTCAAACTTTTTTCGATTACAAAAACGGATTATAAAGGAGTGCACTTCACAACCACCTACAATTACTCTAACCATTGAGCCACACTTCTCCACTGCATTGCCGAGTGCCCGGGACGGGCTCCATGGGTCCTGGGCAGTCCTATCCTCTGAGCATATGTGGTTGTCCGACATTCGGTCGGATGTGCTTTTACGTACCGGATCGGAATCGGCCCCAATTCAATTGTACGTAAAGTATATAGCAAGTCAACCTGAAATCTGCTGGGTCAGAATGGGCTCGATTCCGATCCGTGTTGGAAGTCCGTACGAATTTGTCGCGATTGGGAGTCCGCCCGAATTTGTTTCGGGAATTGGGAGTCCGTACGAATTTGTTTCGGGATTGGGAGTCCGTACGAATTTGTTTCGGGATTGGGAGTCCGTACGAATTTGTCGGAATTGGGAGTCCGACCATGGACGGGCTCCATGGGTCCCAGGCAGGCCACCGCCGGGCGTCCAGACCCGAGAGCGCCGGTGGTCCACCCCGCGCCTGAAGCCCAGCCGGGGTCCCTGAGCCCTGCCTTGTGTGGGCAGGCAGGCAGGTAGGCAGGCAGGAGCCCTACCACGAAGGCTTTTGGTGGGAAGCACTTTCGATCCCGGCCATCTGGTTGCACGCAATGCTTTCCAATGGGGGCGACCAGATGGCCAAACTTCCCTGGAAGTCCCTATGAGATGCCATTTGCCTCCCCGATCCCAGCCAGGGCTCCAGGAGGCCGGGCACGTTTGCGCCTAGGGTCCCCGGAGCCTCACGGTGCGCACTTGTTCCCAGAAAGCGGGGTAGCCTCCCTCCGGATTACTAGGGACAAGGTACTTCGTCCTGGGTTCTGCTGCGGGGCAGGGTGCCCGGGATGGGGTCCGGCAGGCCGGGGAGGCTCGCCCCGTGCCTCGGGCCTGGGAGCCCCGGCTGGGTCCAGGGGCCCTGTTGGGGCCCCGGGTGGGGTGCTCCGGCCCTGGGCCCTGGGCCCTGTCCCCCGGCCTGCCGCACTGCCAAAGGCCCGGGACGGGGTTCCATTTTGGCCGGGGAGCCTCCCCCTGCTTAGCTGGTTTCAGGAGCCCCATCCGGGGCCCCTGAGGTTCCCGATGATGGCGGCCTCCCCACCCCGGGCTCCGTCGTGGGTCCTGCCGTGCGGCAGGGTGCCCGGGACGGGGTCCAGCGGGCCCGGGGAGGCTCGCCCTGCGCCTCGGGCAAGGGAGCCCCGGCTGGGTCCAGGGGCCCTGTCGGAGCCCCGGGTGGGGTGCTCCGGCCCTGGGCCCTGTCCCCCGGCCTGCCGCACTGCACAAGGCCTGCACTGGGTTCCGTGGTGCCCGGGGAGCCTCCCCCTGCTTGGCTGGTTTCAGGAGCCCCATCCGGGGCCCCTGAGGTTCCCGGGGAGGGCGGCCTCCCCACCCAGGGCTCTGTCGTGGGTCCTGCCATGGAGCAGGGTGCCTGGGATGGGGTCCGGCAGGCCCGGGGAGGCTCGCCCTGCGCCTCCTGGCCTGGGAGCCCCGGCTGGGTCTAGGGGCCCGGCCGGAGCCCCGGGTGGGGTGCTCCGGCCCTAGGCCCTGTCCCCGGCCTGCCGCACTGCCAAGGGCCCGGGACGGGGTTCCGTGGTGCCTGGGGAGCCTCCCCCTGCTTGGCTGGGTTCAGGAGCCCCATCCGGGGCCCCGGGGAGGGCGGCCTCCCCACCGCAGGCTCCGTCCTGGGTCCTGCCGCGGGGCAGGGTGCCCGGGACGGGATCCGGCAGGCCCATGGAGGCTCGCCCCGCGCCTCTGTGCCTGGGAGCCCCGGCTTGGTCCAGGGGCCAGGCCTGGCCCCGGGTCGGGCCCAGGACCGGGGTCCGTCGTTCCCTTGCAGGACTCTCCCGCTTGTCAAGGTGTAAGCGGGCCCCAGGTCGGAGTGCTTGCCGGCCCCTGGCAGCCTCCACGGCTGGGGCCCGGCTGGGGCCTGGGCCTCCGATCCGCCATGCCCTGGACGCCCGCTCACTCCTTCGTTGGGGCACAGGGTGACCAGATGGTGTCCCTTTCGTGCCCGGCCATCTGGTCGCCCAGATCCCCTCGGCCATCTGGTCGCCTGTATTCCCTCGGCCATCTAGTCTCCCGTATCCCCTCGGCCATCTGGTCTCCCAGATCGCCTCGGCCATCTGGTCGCCCGCAATGCTTTCCAATGGGGCGACCAGATGGCCGAACTTCCCTGGAAGTCCCTATGAGGTGCCATTTGCCTCCCCGATCCCAGCGAGGGCTCCAGGAGGTCGGGTACTTTCGCGCCTTGGGTCCCCTCTATCACCTCATGTCACGGATTACAAGAAAAGAGGGTAATTTTCCTCCGGATTGCTAGGGAGAGGGTCAGTCAAACCTCCGTGTGGTCTGGTGATTCTGAATCAGGGGAAGGCAGGACACCCCTCCCAGGCTGGTGAGTGGGACTCCATGATTGGAATAGGCACCGAGGCGAAAATTATCAGTTCCGTGGGATTTTGAGCCGAAGACCGCCGAGGCGGGGAATTGAACCCCTGGTCCCGGACTAAACCTCTGCATCAGGGTCTGCCGCTGTAACCATTGAGCCACACTTCTCCACTGCATTGCCAAGTGCCCGGGACGGGCTCCATGGGTCCTGGGCAGTCCTATCCTCTGAGCATACGTGGTTGTCCGACATTTGGTCGGATGTGCTTTTACGTACCGGATCGGAAACGGCCCCAATATGTTGCTGCTATCCCTGGATATTGTCTTTGGGAGTATCTTGGATCTGGCCTGTTAAGAATTAAACCCTGTGTTTTGTTCAGGAATCTATCTTGACAGTTATTGGTGTCTGCGGGCCAGATTAACCATTTTTTCCAATTAGGACTAGTTCTGTTTAATTTGAAAACATATTGTATGTCTATCTCCCCTTCTGTAGTTTTGTTATTTTCAGGTATGGGCTTTGGTATAGACGGTTTATTTAAATCTTTTATTTTTGCAATTCTAAGACAAGAGGTTTGTTGCACAGTGTCATTTAAAAACATTATTTGTTCAGGTATAATGCAGGCTCTGAATAAAGCTTCCAGACCTTGCACCTGCCATTCTTTTGTGCCCCAGAAAGTTTTTGTCTCGATTTTGTCTTTCCAGAAGTCGTAACCCAATGTGGACAAATTAGCATAAAAGTTTGCAGAATAAATTTGTTTGGTATTGGTCAACATTGTTTTTCAATCCTGTCTTATTTATATTTTTGAAATAAAACGTTTCTGGATCTGTAACATTAAACTCTGAGAAGTAAGGAAACATTTCATAAAATGTTTTAGAGCTGCCTTTTTGTGGTGTTGGACAATGTTCCCATTGATTATACATAAAAACATTTCTCGGGCTTGCAGATTTGTGCAAATAGTGATGACCAAAATGGTTAATACAATACATTTGTTCATAGTCTGATGACCCTTCTAAATAGTCAAGTTCAGTATATTTCGCAGACATTTCTAAATCTGACATCATATTATTAATTGTCTCAAAGTCCCAATCATCAGAGAATCTGCTGGGTGTTACAAAGTCATTCACAGAAACCTTGAACTGATGTGGAATCCTCAGCATCTCCACCGGGCCATAGTTCCGTCGTTTTTTCTTTGAGAGATTTCTTTGTTGTTGTATCTTCAGGTTCACTTGGATCCTCAGAAAAGTTATCAGTTCAGTTCAGTTCAAAAGTGCTTTATTCGGTATATATATATAACCATATAGCAGACAAAGCATAAAACATAACGTTACATATAAGAAATATGATACAAAAAATAGGAAATCAACCCTGCAATGTCAACACCTAGACATAAATCAAATTTTTCAGGGACGATTAAACAGTCGCGGGGTGTATACAGGAACTACAGTACTCTTTTATGTGCAAAATACACCTAGTAAAGTGCAATTTCCTTTATAACACGTGTGTAAACTCGCAATAGTAAAGTGACGTATGCTAATAGTCAATAAAGAAAACACGTATAAGCAATTTCTTTAAAACGCATGTGCAAAACTTGCAATGATAAAGTGCAATTTCATTTATGACACATGTGCAAAACTTGCAATAATAAAGTGCAATTTCTTTCATAACGCATGTGAAAAACTCATAATATTAATAATGTGCATGCTAATAACCTAAAAACACGTACTGAGACTAAAATAAATGCTCGTCTCTCCTACTGAAAGTAACATATGTTAATTCTTAGTACTGCATGTTCATATAATAATTGATTTCCTTGCAGACATGCAAAAGTTATCAAAGTTGATGAAATATCCAGATGCAGTTCTGTCAATTGTTGGAATGGCATCGGGGTTTGTTGAAATTGCTGATTTCTCCTTTGTCATGTTAGTGTATTCAGGTGCTACATCATTGTAGACTGGTGTTTCGGGTCGAACAGATATTTGGGTCTCAAGAGGCATGAGTTCCATTGCTTTGTTGCATAGTCCTTCTTTTCTGACTGCAGGTTTATCAAAGGTGATAAGTCTTTCAGTTTGAACCTCTTGGATTGTAGCAATATTTGGCTGTCTGCTACATCTTGGGAGTCCACTTGGCCTACTTATTATTGGCCACATGTTGTGGTTTTACCAGGTAGATGGACATGACTCTGTTCTCCTTTTTACCAGCAAGGGGTGGTAGTACTACTGATCTCGTTCCTTGGATTGCTAAGATAGGTGCTGCTTTTCTGTAAGAAGGCCCAAATTCCTTCTTCACCGCTATCTTTTACCTGACTAGATCCCCAATCTTTGGAATCCAGACAGGTCTTGCTGGGACAGGTGGTTTATCTTCAGTGGCTAATGGCTTTTGTGTTGTGTTACTCAGACTTCTTGTTTCATCTAAGTCCTGTAAGACAGCCAAATGATCTTTGACATCAAAGGGTTTCTGTTTTACCACTGAAATCTGACAATCGAGATCCTCGATTATCATTCTAGAACCAAATAGTAGCTCATAAAGAGTGATTCCCCCCTGAGAATTTCTTGGCAGATTGTTAAGACTACGTTGGACACTTATTAGATGTCTGACCCACCCATCACCCAAACCTAATACCTTTGCTGTTATGGATTGCTTTATGTCATGGTTTTTTCTTTCCACTACCGCATTACCCTCAGGATGGAAGGGACTAGAGTACCGCAGTGCAACGCCCAAACTAACCATGGCCTCTTTGTAAGCTGGAGAGCTAAATGCAGGACCCTGATCAGAATGTAGTGTGCCTATTGCGTATGTGCCGATAAAGACTCGCAAATCCTTTGTAACAGTTCTGCCGTCAGCCGAGTGCTGGGGCCATAACCAAAATAAATCTCGTCCTAGTAGTTGTGGGTCCGCATTTGTCCGTAGGGACGCCTGTGGGTAGATAGCCTAATGCTGTCTAACAGAGGTGTCTGTATCTGGCTTGTTACTCTGTAGTCAGGTGTCTGGGGCGGTTCATTACTGCGATCTCTGTTGCAGTCTGGGTAATTGATTGCGAAATTGTATCCAACCACTCCCAGTCTCGGCCACCAGTACATTTTTTCTAACTCTATTAAAGATTTCAAGATCCCTTGATGTCTCAGACACTCTCCCATGTGTGCTTCTTGAATCGAGAACACTCTCCGCTTCCCTTTTGGAATTACTCTGTCCCCCACTCCAAGGATTTGCGCAAAAGGAACGGAGTTTGCATCATTTATGTATGTATTTCCGAGTAGATAGTTTAGAGGTAACGCTGCTTGATTGCCATCCATTGATGCATTTACTGCTAATAGCGTTTTACCATCTATCGATCATTTTGAGCGTTTAATTGTAGCTACGGAAGCCGCTTGCACAGCTGACTTCACGGCTTCACCAGCCAATGAATTCCCTGCAACGTGAATGCCATCACGCTGATGACTCAGTGTATGTATCACGTGAGCCTTTTGTAGTTCTTTCTGCAAAAGAACTACTTGTTCCCTAAGCAACTTATGCTTGATTGTGCCACCTTTAGCGTATTTGAATCCGTTTTGAACCCAGTTATGCACATACTCATTGTAAGATTGGACGCAGTAATACGAATCGCTCACTATAAGTGTGGGGAATTCGCGATCGGTATTTTCAAGCACCATCTTGAAAGCCTGTAGTTCAGCTCGCTGAGCTGTACAGTCTCCGAGTGATTGAGTTTTTGTGACCATAGGTCTAAATTTGCCTTCGCGCCTGTGACCTTTAACAATCGCGCACGCAGCACTATAGGCTTGTTTACCCCCTTTGTGCAGTGGGCTGATTTTTAAACTGGATTTTATGGTGAGGAGAATCCTCATGCCATCCTGAGTGATGTTTATATAATGCTGGAGCTTGGGCTACTGCCCATATTCTGGCATATTTATATTTTTTATGAATTGGAATGTGATTAGAGAAGGCTGGCATAATTATCTCTTCGCCATGTGGGCACTCTGTGATAAATTCAGGTGGCCAGTCTTGTTCAGCTAGAAGAATGTCATAGCCCTTAGAGGGCTTCTCCCAAAAGAGTGCTCTTATTTTTCTAGTTATGTCCCCCTCCATCCGGAGTGTTACTTCATATATCCTATGGGGTATACTAACCCTGGTGTCTGCAGTTTCAACATTCATTCAAGTCCACGGTCTCCAGATGATCCTTCAGGATCTTGCGAACTATGGTTACTTCTGCTGTGCTGTCTAGCATTGTCTGAGCCAACTCCCCGTTCTTGAGTTGTGTCCTCAAGATCCTCAGCATGTCTAACTGTTATGCTTGCGACCTTCTTTTTGGAAAACTGCGCTTTTTTACTTTGATGAACGGGTTCCTTGTCTTTGGACTTGACGCGTTCTTCCTTGTGTTCTGACCGTCCTCTTCTTTCCGATTTCTGCGAGGGAGTCTGAAAAGATCGAGAGGGACGTGTATCATTATCTTGATATCTATCAGATTTTTTCAAATTATCCCTATTCCTAACATTATATCTCTTTTCAGAGGGCTCCCTTCGGGGAGACTTGTCTCTCTGTTGGGGAGATCTTCCTCTGGGTTGAGAATATTTTTCTCTAGGAAGAGTTTGTTTATTACTCTCCCACTTTTTTTTTGGAGTAGTGAGATTATTCTTAATAAATCTTTTTTCAGAATTTTCAGTTAGTTGGGGCTTCAATGGTTTTCCACCCAAACTATGTCTACCTAATTCTTCATATGATTTTTCAATAATTCTGGCAAGCTCATAAGGTTGGTCTGCTATATCTGTTTCTTTTAACTTCTGGCCGATTGCCACGAATGCTGCTTCACCTCTAATGTTAGCTAATAATATAGCTGAGACCTGATTGAAATCTTTCAGTAATTTCATACCTAAATTTAAGGCTGGTTCTGGGCCATATTCATTCTGAATTTGTCTCTGGTATTACTGCCAGGGACGGTACACTTTGGGGTCGATTCCGATTCGGGAAAAACCGCTCCGAATAGCCGTACGACGAAGTACGATTCGTACCAGGAGCCGTACTCCGTACGAGTCGTACAAGACAACGTACGACTCTAATCTCCGTACGATTCTCCCTCGGAACCTGCTGTACGCAACATCTGTACGGTTCGCGGCTGGTTTTTACGACCCAGCAAGTACGATACGTGTCGGGTACGCACCGTACGACCCTTTTTCTACGGGAGCTGAAAACAGCCGTAAAAGCAGAGTTTGTGCCGAAACAGGAACGGAACGACCCCCCCGGGTACGGTGCGTACCCCCCATGATCGCAGGGGTACGCACCATACCCCTGCAATCATGGGGTGTACGAGCCGTACCCCCATTGTACGATCAGTGTACGAGCCGTACCCCATGTACGATCGGTGTACGAGCCGTACCCCATGTACCGTACCGCATGTACGATGGGGGTACGACTCGTACACCGATCGTACATGGGGTACGGCTCGTACACCGATCGTACAATGGGGGTACGGCTCGTACACCGATCGTACATGGGGTACAGCTCGTACACCGATCGTACAATGGGGGTACGGCTCGTACACCCCATGATCGCAGGGGTACGTGCCGTACCCCTGAAATCATGGTGGGGTATGCGCTGTACGGGGTGTATGTAATTGTACGCTTTTCCGTACGAATCGCCCTTACCTGACATGGACCGTACGAATCGCGTCCTTATTCCCCGGTCCGGATTGTACTCGTCGGGTCGTACGGCGTGTGTACAAGTCGTACGGTTCACAGTCTCAGCCTTGCAATACGTACGGATCACGACGATTCGGACGGATTCACGGAATGCGGATCGTACTACGCGACTCGGACGGACGGGTACGATTCGTACGGAAAGGGCTACGAATACGAATCGTATGGTGGATTTTTTTACCGGATCGGAATCGAGCCCCATGTGTTTTTGTGTAGATTGAAGCAAAGACTCTACCCCAAGTGTCACAGTCCTCCACATGCGGTGCAATCCCCATTGGTAAACAGATTGTCAGAATTCTGTGTTTTTCATGAGGTGTACTATCGTGGAATACTGCCTCTATTTGGGTAATTTTTTTGTGCTAGTCAAAACGGAATTTGTTCCCTTTTGGCGGGTAATTTGCCAATGACTGACTGTGTAGTCTGTGGTGTCATTTTGTTTCTGTTCCCCTGGTACGGGGTGTGTTCCAGAATTGTTATCGCTGGTTGGACTGTTAAAGTCCTCATGACATATTGAACCAATTGTCTGTGTATTTTTATTAATTGTTTTAGCTGAGCTAAAAGTTCTCTATCTGACATTTCTTCGATGTCAGGATGTGGTCCATAGCTGTCTAGAGCCGGCCATGTAGCTCCTGGTGTACCTAGTGGACCGAGCCTGGTAATGTGATTTTGATGTTTTAGGGCGCCATTAATCCAGAGCTGATGCTCTTGGTAAGTTAGTGAAATTTCAGCGTCCTCGAAAGGAACGTATTCCGCTGGAGGTTTCTCTGTTTTGTAGTAGTAGAACTCCTGTGTTACTGGATTTGCTTGT
Organism: Lissotriton vulgaris; assembly: GCF_964263255.1. Taxonomy (NCBI): domain Eukaryota; kingdom Metazoa; phylum Chordata; class Amphibia; order Caudata; family Salamandridae; genus Lissotriton; species Lissotriton vulgaris. Next base: position 731,656,239 of record NC_141691.1, on the reverse strand, counting down.
GGAAAAGTAATCCATGAATAGAATACCTCTGTCTGCCGATATTCATGTGCCTCTATCACAAATATAACTTTACCACCTCTCGATGATACCCCATTTTCTATACGTTTTATAGCTATGGTTTTCCTTATATTTGCCGGGATGAATATAGCATCCGGGTCATTTTGTTGGAGAGCTGTGTCATCTAATACTGCTTGAGCTGCTATTCTAGCTCTTTCCCTTTTGTCGTCACTCTCCAACATTTTTATTTACTAAAAGTTCTGCAGAACAATTTTCAAGGAAACAAAGATTAGGTGCACAATATTTTGGAACACTGTATCCTTCAACGTTAACTAAGCCAAAAACTAATACATAGGATTCTCGTCCTACTAAGTTTTGGCGGATATTATGCCCTTTCACCCACTCCAGATGTCTATTGGAGTTTTTACAGGAAAGAGGGGTCTGTGTGAAAAGCACGACTGAGTTACTCTAGTATCTAGCGTTAAATTATCGCCTTACCAAACGTTGAGCGCTGTGTAGTGTAGTTCCTATATTCCCAATAGGCTCTGCGCATTGGAATAATATATCCTGTAGCTTAGACGTAGGACTGAGGTCTACTAGGTCTCTACCGGCTATATTAGACTTAATTGTGCGTGCCAGCTAGCTCAGAGGTCACTAGAAACTTTCTCGAATAAACAAGAAGGGATTCGTTTCTGACAACCGCATAAAACATGACAACTTTGTTTCCCAAGAATAAGAAATCAAATCTCTAGAGTCGCGGAAACAATATATAACTATTTCACTCAGTCAAACGTGCATGCTTAGTTTCACCAGAGGTGCAAGAGAAATAGGGAGACGGGCGGGTCTTTCTCAAGCATTGAAATGAACTGCTACAATAGTAAAGCTTACTATGAAGTTCAATGCATATAATACGAACAGTATTATAAAGTAGTACTGTAAAAGCATGATATGGTTTCTAAGCCATAAAGTGCATAAAATGTATAAAATACAAAGAATACATACAGTGATAAAAGGATGACTAAAATATTCAACTGGTGTTTCTAGAATACGCCTACCTCTGTGTACCTAACCTAAGTCTGGTAAGAGGCCTAATCAGCTCCGTATCTATCTTCTAGAATGAAGGAGGTCTTGTATCTCGTTCTCAGGACTCGATTTCCCAGATACCTGCAAGGGTAGGCTGGAAAACACTGGAGCTGGATTTCTCGGCAGGAGAAATGACAGAGTCTCGCAGTGAGTCTGCTGGAGGGTCGGCTTCCTTCGGCACTTGCTGCTGCAGGGCGTCGGGCATGTAGATAGTCGATCTGCTCAAGCTTGTTTCCTTTCCAGTAAAAGAATTGGCTTGGTAGTTTGGTCTGCCCTGTTCCCATGATGCACTGGGCCAGTGTCAGACTAATTTGCATGTAGCCAGGCTCTGAGCTGGGATGGTGCAGTGAGCTAAAAAACGGTGATGGATCAAGCCCTGATCTGTTGACGGGGTACTAGTGTTCTGCTTAATTCAGATACTCTGTCCATCACCACCCCCTTTTCTGAATCGTTTTGTCCACCATAAGCGTGGAAGGGTATGCTCAGATGTGAGTCCATTGCTCACTGCACCATCAGGATTCAAGCAAGCCGGGCCGAAGACGGCAGTAATGCCAGAAACCGGTCCCCGGAAGCTTGTTTCCTTTCCAGTAAAAGAATTGGCTTGGTAGTTTGGTCTGCCCTGTTCCCATGATGCACTGGGCAGGGTCAGACTAATTTAAATGTAGCCCGGTTCTGGGCTGGGATGGTGCAGTGAGCTAAAAAACAGTGATGGATCAAGCCCTGATCTGTTGACGGGGTACGAGTGTTCTGCTTAATTCAGATACTCTGTCCATCACCACCCCCTTTTCTGAACCAATTACCAGTGCGACACAACTCCTTTAAGTATCTTGGTGTCCATATTTCCTGTCTTTTGGATTTGGCCTGGTCCCTTAACTTTCATCCCTTGCAAAGGCTTTTGATAGAGACTTGAGTATGTGAAGTTGACTGCTGTTCAATCCAATGTGACGTATTGCTGTCTTCAAAATGATGCGTCTCCCGCAGTACCCTTCTATCCTTACAAACGTCCCCTATCTGATCCCCCGGACATGCTTTTGATCCCTAACTTAAAAAATGATGGCCTTCTTTTGGGTGGGTGCAATACCGTGTGACCTTTGCGTCTGCACAAAAATTCACATTCAATGGCGGCTGTGGCATGCCTGACATCTAATGCTACTACCTCGGGGCACACCTGGTCCTGATCAATGAATGGTTCACCAGATGATGGGATGATCCGGCATACCATCTGGAATTGTACCTCGTTGGTCTAGAGGGTATCCTTTGACACTTCTATGGCACAGTGCACAGACATAATATCGAGTCCAAAATATCGTTTGGACATAATATCGAGTATTTAATATAGACTGGACAAAATATCGACAGGAAAGAATATAGACAACAAAAATATTGTTTTTAAGGTAAGTGAAGTAATATCGACTGTAAAAAATATAGATAGTTAAAATATCGAAATATATAATATAGATAGTTAAAAATATCGATTTTTTAATAATATATAATATTTTATAGTGTATTTTTATGTTATAATATTTGTGAAAAGTGTGTATTTATGTTATAAATAATTTTTATCAAATGAATTTTGTTTTTATAATTATTGCGTAATGTAAATCTGTAGAGGGTTGTGGGTTTATAGGGGAATAGGGTGGGAAGTAATTTAATTATAATAATTAAATATGTAAATTTATTTATTGATAGTAATTTGTAAATTACTGTTAATTAATTTATATGTGTTAATTAATTTAATAGTAATTGGAAAATAAATATAATTAATTGATTAATTGGTAATTATGTAAATTTTACTAATTTAATTCTGTAGCGGGTTGTGAGTTTATAGGGGAATAGGGTGGGAAGTAATTTAATAAAAAATAATTAAATATGTAAATTTATTTATTGATAGTAATTAGTAATTTATTGTTAATTAATTTATATTTGCTAATTAATTTAATTATAATTGTTAATTCATTTATACTAATAGAGTAATTGGTAATTATGTAAATGTTACTAATTTAATTTCTGTAGTGGGTTGTGGGTTTATAGGAGAATAGGGTGGAAAGTAATTTATTAATTATTAATTAAATAATAAAATTAATTAAACTTTATTTATTTGGAAATAATTGTGAAATAAATATTAAATATTAAATAATTAATTGTTAATGTTTAATTAATTTGTATTAATAGGTGATTATTTAAAATAATTATTGGTAATTAGTAATTTAAAAATATTAATAATTCTATTAGATAACATTTTTTTAAACTTTTTTTTAATTATTAATAGATATTCATTGTTAGATTTTTTAATAATATATGAAAGATTTACTTTCCCTAATGTTGTATTCTCTAGAGTGGGAATAGTTATTTTTACCCCTACGCTATCCATCGCTTTCCCTACTGTTGCACCCACTGGAGTGGGAATAGTAATTTTAACCCCTACGCTATCCAACGCTTTCCCTACTGTTGCACCCACTGGAGTGGGAATAGTAATTTTAACCCCTACGCTATCCAATGTTTTCTCTACTGTTGCACTGTTTGGAGTGGGAATAGTAAGTTTTTACCCCTACACTATCCAATGCTTTCTCTACTGTTGCACTGTTTGGAGTGGGAATAGTAATTTTTACCCTTACGCTATCCAACGCTTTCCCTACTGTAGCACTGTTTGGAGTGGGAATAGTGATTTTTACCCTTACGCTATCCAACGCTTTCCCTACTGTTGCACTCTTTGGAGTGGGAATAGTAATTTTAACCCCTACGCTATCCAACGCTTTCCTTACTGTTGCACCCACTGGAGTGGGAATAGTAATTTTTACCCCTACGCTATCCAATGCTTTCTCTACTGTTGCACTGTTTGGAGTGGGAATAGTAATTTTTACCCTTACGCTATCCAACACTTTCCCTACTGTTGCACCCACTGGAGTGGGAATAGTAATTTTAACCCCTACGCTATCCAACGCTTTCCCTACTGTTGCACCCACTGGAGTGGGAATAGTAATTTTTACCCCTACGCTATCCAACGCTTTCCCTACTGTTGCACTCACTGGAGTGGGAATAGTAATTTTAACACCTACCCTATCCAACGCTTTCCCTACTGTTGCACTCTTTGGAGTGGGAATAGTAATTTTTACCCCTACGCTATCCAACGCTTTCTCTACTGTTGCACCCACTGGAGTGGGAATAGTTATTTTAACCCCTACGCTATCCAACGCTTACCCTATGCTTGCACTCTTTTGAGTGGGAATAGTAATTTTTACACTTTTGTTATTGTACGTTAATAATATTGGCTATAATTTAATTATATTTTGTTACTATATATATATATATGTTTTAAGAAATATGATTAAAATTTTTTTTTTACTTTCATTAATTATTTAATTATTATAAGTTAATTTAAGTATTTTTAAGTATATTTTAGTAATCAATTTTTAATATTAATTTAATTTAACATTGTTTTTAGTAAAGTCGATATTTTTTAAAACTATATTTTTGTAAACAATATTTTAAACTTGATATTTTTGTACTTACCTGTTTGTGTATAGAAACTCGATATTTTGACAATCTATATTTTGTCAACGATATTATTGTAACTCGATATTTTGTCTATCGATATTATTTCAGTGATCCAAGTGACACTGCTCTGTTGGAACCGCCTCCTTACGGACATGATGCCACTGTGGCAGGGAACCTGGCCTGAGCAGGTGTCAGGGCTTCTGGGGTTTGCCTGATGGGATCGTATCGGGATCACATACATAAGGCATATTCGTCGCGGTGGGACGCTGATGTCCTTTCAGGAAATTGCGGAGCAATACAGTCTCTCCCATATACAGTTCTTTTGATTCATGCAGTTGCGTCACGCTCTGTTGATCCATCTCTGGGTGAATACCTAGATCCCCAAATACAGTCTCCTTGAAGCTAAGATATTGATGCGAAGATTGCTATAACAATGATCTTTCGCTCCTTGTTGTTCAACACCACAGATCATTTTCTTCTTCCCCGGGAGAGGGGGGAGGACTGGGTGAGAGAGCTTGATGACACTGACTGGAGGAAGGCATGCTTGGCTCCAAGAGAACTTCTTTGTATGATTCAATTTAACTGAGGGTGGCCTCCCCACCCCAGGCTCCGTCCTGGGTCCTGCCACGGGGCAGGGTGCCCGGGACGGGGTCCGGCGGGCCGATGGAGGCTCGCCCTGTGCATCCGGGCCCGGGAGCCCTGGCTGGGTCCAGGGGCCCGGCCGGGGCCCCGGGTCGGGCGCTCCGGCCCTGGGCCCTGTCCCCCGGCCTGCCACTCCACCCAGGGCCCAGGACCGGGGTCCGTCGTTCCCTTGCAGGCCTCCCCCGCTTGTCAAGGTGTAAGCGGGCCCCGGATCGGAGGGCCGGCCGGCCCCTGGCAGCCTCCACGGCTGGGGCCCGGCTGGGGCCCTTGGCCTCCGATCCGCCATGTCCCAGGGGCCCGCTCACTCCTTCGTTGGGGCACAGGGTGACCAGATGGTGTCCCTTTCGTGCCCGGCCATCTGGTCGCCCAGATCCCCTCGGCCATCTGGTCGACCGTATCCCCTCAGCCATCTGGTCTCCCGTATCCCCTCGGCCATCTGGTCTCCTAGATCGCCTCGGCCATCTGGTCGCCCGCAATGCTTTCCAATGGGGCGACCAGATGGCCGAACTTCCCTGGAAGTCCCTATGAGATGCCATTTGCCTCCCCGATCCCAGCGAGGGCTCCAGGAGGTCGGGTAGTTTTGCGCCTTGGGTCCCCTCTGTCACCTCATGTGCACGGATTACAAAAAAAGAGGGTAATTTTCCTCCGGATTGCTAGGGAGAGGGTCAGTCAGACCTCCGTGTGGTCTGGTGATTCTGAATCAGGGGAAGGCAGGACACCCCTCCCAGGCTGGTGAGTGGGACTCCATGATTGGAATAGGCACCGAGGCGAAAATTATCAGTTCTCTGGGATTTTGAGCCCAAGACCCGCCGAGGCGGGGAATTGAACCCCTGGTCCCGGGGTAGACCTCTGCATCAGGGTCTGTCACTCTAACCATTGAGCCACACTTCTCCACTGCATTGCCGAGTGCCCGGGACGGGCTGCATGGGTCCTGGGCAGTCCTATCCTCTGAGCATACGTGGTTGTCCGACATTCGGTCGGATGTGCTTTTACGTACCGGATCGGAATCGGCCCCAATACAATTGTACGTAAAGTATATAGCAAGTCAACCTGAAATCTGCTGGGTCAGAATGGGCTCGATTCAGATCCGTGTAGGAAGTCCGTACGAATTTGTCGCGATTGGGAGTCCGTACGAATTTGTTTCGGGAATTGGGAGTCCGTACAAATTTGTTTCGGGATTGGGAGTCCGTACAAATTTGTCGGAATTGGGAGTCCGACCATGGACGGGCTCCATGGGTCCCAGGCAGGCCACCGCCGGGCGTCCAGGCCCGAGAGCGCCGGAGGTTCACCCCGCGTCTGAAGCCCAGCCGGGGTCCCTGAGCCCTGCCTTGCGTGGGCAGGCAGGCAGGCAGGCAGGCAGGAGCCCTACCACGAAGGCTTGGGGTGGGAAGCACTTTCGATCCCGGCCATCTGGTTGCACGCAATGCTTTCCAATGGGGGCGACCAGATGGCCAAACTTCCCTGGAAGTCCCTATGAGGTGCCATTTGCCTCCCCGATCCCAGCCAGGGCTCCAGGAGGTCGGGCACGTTTGCGCCTAGGGTCCCCGGAGCCTCACGGTGCGCACTTGTTCCCAGAAAGCGGGGTAGCCTTGCTCCGGATTACTAGGGACAAGGTACTTCGTCCTGGGTTCTGCTGTGGGGCAGGGTGCCCGGGATGGGGTCCGGCAGGCCCGGGGAGGCTCGCCCCGCACCTCGGGGCCAGGGAGCCCCAGCTGGGTCCAGGGGCCCTTTTGGGGCCCCGGGTGGGGTGCTCCGGCCCTGGGCCCTGTCCCCCGGCCTGCCGCACTGCCAAAGGACCTGGACGGGGTTCAATTTTACCCGGGGAGCCTCCCCCTGCTTGGCTGGTTTCAGGAGCCACATCCGGGGCCCCTGAGGTTCCCGGGGAGGGCGGCCTCCCCACCCCAGGCTCCGTCCTGGGTCCTGCCGTAGGGCAGGGTGCCCGGGACGGGGTCCGGCGGACCGATGGAGGCTCGCCCCGCGCCTCGTGCCTGGGAGCCCCGGCCGGGTCCAGGGGCCCGGCCGGGCCCCAGGTCGGGCGCTCCGGCCCTGGGCCCTGTCCCCTGGCCTGCCACTCCACCCAGGGCCCAGGACCGGGGTCCGTCGTTTCCTTGCAGAACTCCCCCGCTTGTCAAGGTGTAAGCGGGCCCCAAGTCGGAGTGCTGGCCGGCCCCTGGCAGCCTCCACGGCTGGGGCCCGGCTGGGGCCCGGCTGGGGCCCTGGGCCTCCGATCCGCCATGCCCTGGACGCCCGCTCACTTTTTCGTTGGGGCACAGGGTCACCAGATGGTGTCCCTTTCGTGCCCGGCCATCTGGTCGCCCAGATCCCCTCGGCCATCTGGTCGCCCGTATTCCCTCGGCCATCTGGTCTCCCGTATCCCCTCGGCCATCTGGTCTCCCAGATCGCCTCGGCCATCTGGTAGCCCCCAATGCTTTCCAATGGGGCGACCAGATGGCCGAACTTCCCTGGAAGTCCCTATGAGGTGCCATTTGCCTCCCCGATCCCAGCGAGGGCTCCAGGAGGTCAGGTACTTTCGCGCCTTGGGTCCCCTCTGTCACCTCATGTCACGGATTACAAGAAAAGAGGGTAATTTTCCTCTGGATTGCTAGGGAGAGGGTCAGTCAGACCTCTGTGTGGTCTGGTGATTCTGAATCAGGGGAAGGCAGGACACCCCTCCCAGGCTGGTGAGTGGGACTCCATGATTGGAATAGGCACCGAGACGAAAATGATCAGTTCCGTGGGATTTTGAGCCCAAGACCGCTGAGGCGGGGAATTGAACCCCTGGTCCTGGACTAGACCTCTGCATCAGGGTCTGCCACTGTAACCATTGAGCCACACTTCTCCACTGCATTGCCAAGTGCCAGGGACTGGCTCCATGGGTCCTGGGCAGTCCTATCCTCTGAGCATACGTGGTTGTCCGACATTTGGTCGGATGTGCTTTTACGTACCGGATCGGAATCGGCCCCAATATGTTGCTGCCATCCTTGGATGTTGTCTTTGGGAGTATCTTGGATCTGGCCTGTTAAGAATTAAACCCTGTGTTTTGTTCAGGAATCTATCTTGACAGTTATTGGTGTCTGCGGGCCAGATTAACCATTTTTTCCAATTAGGACTAGTTCTGTTTAATTTGAAAACATATTGTAAGTCTATCTCCCCTTCTGTAGTTTTGTTATTTTCAGGTATGGGCTTTGGTATAGACGGTTTATTTAAATCTTTTATTTTTGCTATTCCAAGACAAGAGGTTTGTTGCACAGTGTCATTTAAAAACATTATTTGTTCAGGTATAATGCAGGCTCTGAATAAAGCTTCCAGACCTTGCACCTGCCATTCTTTTGTGCCCCAGAAAGTTTTTGTCTCGATTTTGTCTTTCCAGAAGTCGTAACCCAATGTGGACAACTTAGCATAAAAGTTTGCAGAATAAATTTGTTTGGTATTGGTCCACATTGTTTTTCAATCCTGTCTTATTTATATTTTTGAAATAAAACGTTTCTGGATCTGTAACATTAAACCCTGAGAAGTAAAGAAACATTTCATAAAATGTTTTAGAGCTGCCTTTTTGTGGTGTTGGACAATGTTCCCATTGATTATACATAAAAACATTTCTCGGGCTTGCAGATTTGTGCAAATAGTGATGACCAAAATGGTTAATACAATACATTTGTTCATAGTCTGATGACCCTTCTAAATAGTAAAGTTCAGTATATTTCGCAGACATTTCTAAATCTGACATCATATTATTAATTGTCTCAAAGTCCCAATCATCAGAGAATCTGCTGGGTGTTACAAAGTCATTCACAGAAACCTTGAACTGATGTGGAATCCTCAGTATCTCTACCGGGCCATAGTTCCGTCGTTTTTTCTTTGAGAGATTTCTTTGTTGTTGTATCTTCAGGTTCACTTGGATCCTCAGAAAAGTTATCAGTTCAGTTTAGTTCAAAAGTGCTTTATTCGGTATTTATATATAACCATATAGCAGACAAAGCATAAAACATAACGTTATATCTAAGAAATATGATACAAAATATAGGAAATCAACCCTGCAATGTCAACACCTAGACATAAATCAAATTTTTCAGGGACGATTAAACAGTCGCGGGGTGTATATAGGAACTACAGTACTCTTTTATGTGCAAAATACACCTAGTAAAGTGCAATTTCCTTTATAACACGTGTGTAAACTCGCAATAGTAAAGTGACGTATGCTAATAGTCAATAAAGAAAACACGTACAAGCAATTTCTTTAAAACGCATGTGCAAAACTTGCAATGATAAAGTGCAATTTCATTTATGACACATGTGCAAAACTTGCAATAATAAAGTGCAATTTCGTTCATAACGCATGTGCAAAACTCATAATATTAATAATGTGCATGCTAATAACCTAAAAACACGTACTGAGACTAAAATAAATGCTCGTCTCTCCTACTGAAAGTAATATATGTTAATTCTTAGTACTGCATGTTCACATAATAATTGATTTCCTTGCAGACATGCAAAAGTTATCAAAGTTGATGAAATATCCAGATGCAGTTCTGTCAATTGTTTGAATGGCATCGGGGCTTGTTGAAATTGCTGATTTCTCCTTTGTCATGTTAGTGTATTCAGGTGCTACATCATTGTAGACTGGTGTTTCGGGTCGAACAGATATTTGGGTCTCAAGAGGCACGAGTTCCATTACTTTGTTGCATAGTCCTTCTTTTCTGACTGCACGTGTATCAAAGGTGATAAGTCTTTCAGTTTGAACCTCTTGGATTTTAGCAATATTTGGCTGTCTGCTACATCTTGGGAGTCCACTTGGCCTACTACTTATTATTGGCCACATGTTGTGGTTTTACAAGGTAGATGGACATGACTCTGTTCTCCTTTTTACCAGCAAGGGGTGGTAGTACTACTGATCTCGTTCCTTGGATTGCTAAGATAGGTACTGCTTTTCTGTAAGAAGGCCCAAATTCCTTCTTCACCGCTATCTTTTACCTGACTAGATCCCCAATCTTTGGAATCCAGACAGGTCTTGCTGGGACAGGTGGTTTATCTTCAGTGGCTATTGGCTTTTGTGTTGTGTTACTCAGACTTCTTGTTTCATCTAAGTCCTGTAAGACAGCCAAATGATCTTTGACATCAAAGGGTTTCTGTTTTACCACTGAAATCTGACAATCGAGATCCTCGATTATCATTCTAGAACCAAATAGTAGCTCATAAAGAGTGATTCCCCCCTGAGAATTTCTTGGCAGATTGTTAAGACTACGTTGGACACTTATTAGATGTCTGACCCACCCATCACCCGAACCTAATACCTTTGCTGTTATGGATTGCTTTATGTCATGGTTTTTTCTTTCCACTACCGCATTACCCTTAGGATGGAAGGGACTAGAGTACCGCAGTGCAACGCCCAAACTAACCATGGCCTCTTTGTAAGCTGGAGAGCTAAATGCAGGACCCTGATCAGAATGTAGTGTGCCTATTGCGTATGTGCCGATAAAGACTCGCAAATCCTTTATAACAGTTCTGCCGTCAGCCGAGTGCTGGGGCCATAACCAAAATAAATCTCGTCCTAGTAGTTGTGGGTCCGCATTGGTCCGTAGGGACGCCTGTGGGTAGATAGCCTAATGCTGTCTAACAGAGGTGTCTGTATCTGGCTTGTTACTCTGTAGTCAGGTGTCTGGGGCGGTTCATTACTGCGATCTCTGTTGCAGTCTGGGCAATTAATTGCGAAATTGTATCCAACCACCCCCAGTCTCGGCCACCAGTACATTTTTTCTAACTCTATTAAAGATTTCAAGATCCCTTGATGTCTCAGACACTCTCCCATGTGTGCTTCTTGAATCAAGAACACTCTCCGCTTCCCTTTTGGAATTACTCTGTCCCCCACTCCAGGGATTTGCGCAAAAGGAACGGAGTTTGCATCAATTATGTATGTATTTCCGAGTAGATAGTTTAGAGGTAACGCTGCTTGATTGCCATCCATTGATGCATTTATTGCTAATAGCGTTTTACAATCTATCGATCTTTTTGAGCGTTTAATTGTAGCTATGGAAGCCGCTTGCACAGCTGACTTCACGGCTTCATCAGCCAATTAATTCCCTGCAACGTGAATGCCATCATTCTGATGACTCAGTGTATGTATCACGTGAGCCTTTTGTAGTTCTTTCTGCAAAAGAACTACTTGTTCTCAAAGCAACTTATGCTTGATTGTGCCACCTTTAGCGTCTTTGAATCCGTTTTGAACCCAGTTATGCACATACTCATTGTAAGATTGGACGCAGTAATACGAATCGCTCACTATAAGTGTGGGGAATTCGCGATCTGTATTTTCAAGCGCCATCTTGAAAGCCTGTAGTTCAGCTCACTGAGCTGTACAGTCTCCGAGTGATTGAGTTTTTGTGACCATAGGTCTAAATTTGCCTTCGCGCCTGTGACCTTTAACAATCGCGCACGCAGCACTATAGGCTTGTTTACCCCCTTTGTGCAGTGGGCTGATTTTTTAACTGGATTTTATGGTGAGGAGAATCCTCATGCCATCCTGAGTGATGTTTATATAATGCTGGAGCTTGGGCTACTGCCCATTTACTGGCATATTTATATTTTTTATGAATTGGAATGTGATTAGAGAAGGCTGGCATAATTATCTCTTCGCCATGTGGGCACTCCGTGATAAATTCAGGTAGCCAGTCTTGTTCAGCTAGAAGAATGTCATAGCCCTTAGAGGGCTTCTCCCAAAAGAGTGCTCTTATATTTCTAGTTATGTCCCCCTCCATCCGGAGTGTTACTTCATATAACTTATGGGGTATACTAACCCTGGTGTCTGCAGTTTCAACATTCATTCAAGTCCACGGTCTCCAGATGATCCTTCAGGATCTTGCGAACTATGGTTCCTTCTGCTGTGCTGTCTAGCATTGTCTGAGCCAACTCCCCGTTCTTGAGTTGTGTCCTCAAGATCCTCAGCATGTCTAACTTTTATGCTTGCTACCTTCTTTTTGGAAAACTGCGCTTTTTTATTTTGATGAACGGGTTCCTTGTCTTTAGACTTGACGCGTTCTTCCTTGTGTTCTGACCGTCCTCTTCTTTCCAATTTCTGCGAGGGAGTCTGAAAAGATCGAGAGGGACGTGTATCATTATCTTGATATCTATCAGATTTTTTTTAATTATCCCTATTCCTAACATTATATCTCTTTTCAGAGGGCTCCCTTCGGGGAGACTTGTCTCTCTGTTGGGGAGATCTTCCTCTGGGTTGAGAATATTTTTCTCTAGGAAGAGTTTGTTTATTACTCTTCCACTTCTTTTTTGGAGTAGTGAGATTATTCTTAATAAATCTTTTTTTCAGAATTTTCAGTTAGTTGGGGCTTCAATTGTTTTCCACCCAAACTATCTCTACCTAATTCTTCATATGATTTTTCAATATTTCTGGCAAGCTCATAAGGTTGGTCTGCTATATCTGTTTCTTTTAACTTCTGGCGGATTGCCACGAATGCTGCTTCACCTCTAATGTCAGCTAATAGCATAGCTGAGACCTGTTTGAAATATTTCAGTAATTTCATACCTAAATTTAAGGCTGGTTCTGGGCAATATTCATTCTGAATTTGTCTCTGGTATTACTGCCATGGACGGTACACCATGTGTTTTTGTGTAGATTGAAGCAAAGACTCTACCCCAAGTGTCACAGTCCTCCACGTGCGGTGCAATCCCCATTGGTAAACAGATTGTCAGAATTCTGAGTTTTTCATGAGGTGTACTATCGGGAAATACTGCCTCTATTTGAGTAGTTTTTTGTGCTAGCCAAAACGGAATTTGTTCCCTTATGGCGGGTAATTTGCCAATGACTGACTGTATAGTCTGTGGTGTAATTTTGTTTCAGTTCCCCTGGTACGGGGTGTGTTGCAGAATTTTTATCGCTGGTTGGACTGTTAAAGTCCTCATGACATATTGAACCAATTGTCTGTGTATTTTTATTAATTGTTTTAGCTGAGCTAAAAGTTCTCTGTCTGGCATTTCTTTGATGTCAGGATGTGGTCCATAGCTGTCTAGAGCCGGCCATGTAGCTCCTGGTCTACCTAGTGGACCGAGCCTGGTAATGTGATTTTGATGTTTTAGGGCGCCATTAAACCAGAGCTAATGCTCTTGGTAAGTTAGTGGAATTTCAGCGTCCTCAAAAGGAACGTATTCCGCTGGAGGTTTCTCTGTTTTGTAGTAGTAGAACTCCTGTGTTACTGGATTTGCTTGTGGAAAAGCAATCCATGAATAGAATACCTCTGTCTGCCGATATTCATGTGCCTCTATCACAAATATAACTTTACCACCTCTCGATGATACCCCATTTTCTATAAGTTTTATAGCTATGGTTTTCCTTATATTTGCCGGGATGAATATAGCATCCGGGTCATTTTGTTGGAGAGCTGTGTCATCTAAGACTGCTTGAGCTGCTATTCTAGCTCTTTCCCTTTTGCTGTCACTCTCCGACATTTTTATTTACTAAAAGTTCTGCAGAACAATTTTCAAGGAAACAAAGATTAGGTGCGCAATATTTTGGATCACTGTATCCTTCAACGTTAACTAAACTAAAAACTAATACATAGGATTCTCGTCCTACTAAGTTTTGGCGGATATTATGCCCTTTCACCCACTACAGATGTCTATTGGAGTTTTTACAGGAAAAAGGGGTCTGTGTGAAAAGCACGACTGAGTTACTCTAGTATCTAGCGTTAAATTATCGCCTTACCAAACGTTGGGCGCTGTGTAGTGTAGTTCCTATATTCCCAATAGGCTCTGCGCATTGGAATAATATATCCTGTAGCTTAGACGTAGGACTGAGGTCTACTAGGTCTCTACCGGCTATATTAGACTTAATTGTGCGTGCCAGCTAGCTCAGAGGTCACTAGAAACTTTCTCGAATAAACAGGAAGGGATTAGTTTCTGACAACCGCATAAAACATGACAACTTTGTTTCCCAAGAATAAGAAATCAAATCTCTAGAGTCGCAGAAACAATAGATAACTATTTCACTCAGTCAAACGTGCATGCTTAGTTTCACCAGAGGTGCAAGAGAAATAGGGAGACGGGCGGGTCTTTCTCAAGCATTGAATTGAACTGCTACAATAGTAAAGCTTACTATGAAGTTCAATGCATATAATACGAACAGTATTATAAAGTAGTACTGTAAAAGCATGATATGGTTTCTAAGCCATAAAGTGCATAAAATGTATAAAATACAAATAATACATACAGTGATAAAAGGATGACTAAAATATTCAACTGGTGTTTCTAGAATACGCCTACCTCTGTGTACCTAGGCTGGAAAACACTGGAGCTGGATTTCTCGGCAGGAGAAATGACAGAGTCTCGCAGTGCGTCTGCTGGAGGGTCGGCTTCCTTCGGCACTTGCTGCTGCAGGGCGTCGGGCATGTAGATAGTCGATCTGCTCAAGCTTGTTTCCTTTCCAGTAAAAGAATTGGCTTGGTAGTTTGGTCTGCCCTGTTCCCATGATGCACTGGGCCAGGGTCAGACTAATTTGCATGTAGCCAGGTTCTGAGCTGGGATGGTGCAGTGAGCTAAAAAACGGTGATGGATCAAGCCCTGATCTGTTGACGGGGTACGAGTGTTCTGCTTAATTCAGATACTCTGTCCATCACCACCCCCTTTTCTGAATCGTTTTGTCCACCATAAGCGTGGAAGGGTATGCTCAGATGTGAGTCCCTTGCTCACTGCACCATCAGGATTCAAGCAAGCAGGGCCGAAGACGGCTGTAATGTCAGAAACCGGTCCCCGGAAGCTTGTTTCCTTTCCAGTAAAAGAATTGGCTTGGTAGTTTGGTCTGCCCTGTTCCCATGATGCACTGGGCCAGGGTCAGACAAATTTGCATGTAGCCAGGTTCTGGGCTGGGATGGTGCAGTGAGCTAAAAAACGGTGATGGATCAAGCCCTGATCTGTTGACGGGGTACGAGTGTTCTGCTTAATTCAGATACTCTGTCCATCACCACCCCCTTTTCTGAACCAATTACCAGTGCGACACAACTCCTTTAAGTATCTTGGTGTCCATATTTCCTGTCTTTTGGATTTGGCCTGGTCCCTTAACTTTCATCCCTTGCAAAGGCTTTCGATAGAGACTTGCGTATGTAAAGTTGACTGCTGTTCAATCCAATGTGACGTATTGCTGTCTTCAAAATGATGCGTCTCCCGCAGTACCCTTCTATCCTTACAAACGTCCCCTATCTGATCCCCCGGACATGCTTTTGATCCCTAACTTAAAAAATGATGGCCTTCTTTTGGGTGGTTGCAACACTGTGTGACCTTTGCGTCTGCACAAAAATTCACATTCAATGGCGGCTGTGGCATGCCTGACATCTAATGCTACTACCTCGGGGCACACCTGGTCCTGATCAATGAATGGTTCACCAGATGATGGGATGATCTGGCATACCATCTGGAATTGTACCTCGTTGGTCTAGAGGGTATCCTTTGCCACTTCTATGGCAACCTGAAACCTCTAACAACTCCCTCCTGTACCAGGTGACACGGTGCACAGACATAATATCGAGTCCAAAATATCGTTTGGACATAATATCGAGTATTTAATATAGACTGGACAAAATATCGACAGGAAAGAATATAGACAACAAAAATATTGTTTTTAAAGTAAGTGAAGTAATATCGACTGTAAAAAATATAGATAGTTAAAATATTGAAATATATAATATAGATAGTTAAAAATATCGATTTTTTAATAATATATAATATTTTATAGTGTATTTTTATGTTATAATATGTGTGAAAAGTGTGTATTTATGTTATAAATAATTTTATCAAATGAATTTTGTTTTTATAATTATTGCGTAATGTAAATCTGTAGAGGGTTGTGGGTTTATAGGGGAATAGGGTGGGAAGTAATTTAATTATAATTAATTAAATATGTAAAATTATTTATTGATAGTAATTTGCAAATAACTGTTAATTAATTTATATGTGTTAATTAATTTAATAGTAATTGGAAAATAAATGTAATTAATTGATTAATTGGTAATTATGTAAATTTTACTAATTTAATTCTGTAGCGGGTTGTGGGTTTATAGGGGAATAGGGTGGGAAGTAATTTAATAAAAAATAATTAAATATGTAAATTTATTTATTGATAGTAATTAGTAATTTATTGTTAATTAATTTATATTTGTTAATTCATTTAGTTATAATTGTTAATTCATTTATATTAATAGAGTAATTGGTAATTATGTAAATTTTACTAATTTAATTTCTGTAGTGGGTTGTGGGTTTATAGGAGCATAGGGTGGAAAGTAATTTATTAATTATGAATTAAATAATAAAATTAATTAAACTTTATTTATTTGGAAATAATTGTGAAATAATTAATAAATATTAAATAATTAATTGTTAATGTTTAATTAATTTGTATTAATAGGTGATTATTTAAAATAATTATTGTTAATTAGTAATTTTAAAATATTAATAATTCTATTAGATAACATTTTTTTAAACTTTTTTTAAATTATTAATAGATATTCATTGTTAGATTTTTTAATAATATATGAAAGATTTACTTTCCCTAATGTTGTATTCTCTGGAGTGGGAATAGGTATTTTTACCCCTACGCTATCCAACGCTTTCCCTACTGTTGCACCCACTGGAGGGGGAATAGTAATTTTAACTCCTACGCTATCCAATGCTTTCTCTACTGTTGCACTGTTTGGAATGGGAATAGTAATTTTTACCCCTACGCTATCCAATGCTTTCTCTACTGTTGCACTGTTTGGAGTAGGAATAGTAATTTTTACCCTTACGCTATCCAAAGCTTTCCCTACTGTAGCACTCTTTGGAGTGGGAATAGGAATTTTTACCCTTACGCTATCCAACGCTTTCCCTACTGTTGCACTCTTTGGAGTGGGAATAGTAATTTTAACCCCTACGCTATCCAACGCTTTCCTTACTGTTGCACCCACTGGAGTGGGAATAGTAATTTTTACCCCTACGCTATCCAATGCTTTCTCTACTGTTGCACTGTTTGGAGTGGGAATAGTAATTTTTACCCTTACGCTATCCAACGCTTTCCCTACTGTAGCACTCTTTGGAGTGGGAATAGTAATTTTTACCCTTACGCTATCCAACACTTTCCCTACTGTTGCACCCACTAGAGTGGGAATAGTAATTTTAACCCCTACGCTATCCAACACTTTCCCTACTGTTGCACCCACTGGAGTGGGAATAGTAGTTTTTACCCCTACGCTATCCAACGCTTTCCCTACTGTTGCACTCACTGGAGTGGGAATAGTAATTTTAACACCTACGCTATCCAACGCTTTCCCTACTGTTGCACTCTTTGGAGTGGGAATAGTAATTTTTACCCCTACGCTATCCAATGCTTTCTCTACTGTTGCACCCACTGGAGTGGGAATAGTAATTTTAACCCCTACGCTATCCAACGCTTACCCTATGCTTGCACTCTTTTGAGTGGGAATAGTAATTTTTACACTTTTGTTATTGTACGTTAATAATATTGGCTATAATTTAATTATATTTTGTTACTATATATATATGTTTTAAAAAATATGATTACTTTTTTTTGTTTTTTACTTTCATTAATTATTTAATTATTATAAGTTAATTTAAGTATTTTTAAGTATATTTTAGTAATTAATTTGTAATAATAATGTAATTTAACATTGTTTTTAGTAAAGTCGATATTTTTTAAAACTATATTTTTGTAAACGATATTTTAAACTCGATATTTTTGTACTTACCTGTTTGTGTAAAGAAACTCGATATTTTGACAGTCTATATTTTATCAACAATATTATTGTAACTCGATATTTTGTCTATCGATATTATTTCAGTGATCCAAGTGACACTGCTCTGTTGGAACCGCCTCCTTACGGACATGATGCCACTGTGGCAGGGAACCTGGCCTGAGCAGGTGTCAGGGCTTCTGGGGTTTGCCTGATGGGATCGTATCGGGATCACATACATAAGGCATATTCGTCGCGGTGGGACGCTGATGTCCTTTCAGGAAATTGCGGAGCAATACAGTCTCTCCCATATACAGTTCTTTTGATTCATGCAGTTGCGTCACGCTCTGTTGATCCATCTCTGGGTGAATACCTAGATCCCCTAATACAGTCTCCTTGAAGCTAAGATATTGATGCGAAGATTGCTATAACAATGATCTTTCGCTCCTTGTTGTTCAACACCACAGATCATTTTCTTCTTCCCCGGGAGAGGTGGGAGGGCTGGGTGAGAGAGCTTGATGACACTGACTGGAGGAAGGCATGTTTGGCTCCAAGAGAACTGGTGATTTCCTTGCATCTTTGTATGATTCAAATTAACTACCTCCACATGACAGACCTGATCATACAGCGGTTGCAGCGGATGGACCACGAGACACAGGTCATATGATCAAGATGCTCGCTCCCTGTCGCTGACTTTATTGCTCTTCTGTGATGGCATGGGGCGCGAGATATCCACAGTGCTGAGTCACCACATAGACTTGGATACCTGGGTGGCACTGCTGGATCTCCTGGAGGAAGTTGTGGAGCCAAGGGCTGAACGAATTTTTATAGGGGTGGTTTCCTTGGTGGCTAAAAGAGACATAGCCTGCAACTGGAAACAGCCAGTACCCCCATCTGTTGTGATCGGGAGAAAAGGTGTTGACTGGTGTGCATGCCAGGAGGAACCAGTATACGAGGCAAGTGGCTGCCCTCAAATGCAGGAAAAGATATGGGTGGTGGGAGTACTAGGGATTACCATTGGGATGATGATGTTGATATTTAGGACTGTGTTTATGTAATGTCTTGTTCTGACACATATGTGATGATACATTTTTTTCAATGCTGGATCATACCTTGTGATGCTGAAACTAATAAAATATGGTTATTAAAAAAGACTTAGATTTAGGACTTAAAATAAAATTATGAAAATAATGAAAATGCACATTTATATAGAGAAAATATGTTAAAATGGTCAGAGGCATGGGCAATGTGGTCGCGGGCCCCCTGACAGACTCCTAAAATGTCTCCCTGAGTCAGGTGAGTCTTGTGTTTGCTATGAGCACCATCGTTTATTTTACTCCTTCAATGGGCTTTACATAAAAAAAACGAAAAATGTGTTCAGTTGTTGTGCAGCTCACATTCTTCGTGCTAAAATAAACTTTGTCGCAAACAAATAACCAGGGAGGTTTAGAAGTCAACTCAAGACCTGGCTATTTAAAAACTAATCAGTCATCCCAAAGGGGTTCAGTTGGTACTTGAGTCTCCCAGACTAGGCTAGCGCCAAGACGTCCTCGGGCATACGCTGCGCTTTACAAAACGCAAAATCAAATCAAATCAAATCAAGCAGTGCTTGGATAATGACATACAGTGATTCAACTTACTGTCTCCACTCCACTAGGGATTCCAGCAAAAACTTCAGTGTGCAGGATTACTTATACCTTCTCCTCACAGGAAAAGAGTTTCATGGGTCTGGGAGAACCACCACCAGTCTACTGGGCCCCCAAGTTGGGCATTTTAAGGCCAGAGAGCACATTCTCCCGTGCAGATTTATTTTCCTGTGAGCACCTGATGTTAGAGACTGCACTCACTTTTGTGACAATTCTATCCCACATTTGCCTTTTTTGTATTAGAAGTATTCTGAACCAGGGTACCAAACAACTGCCACTCTACCCTAATAATCTCATCAACCTTGACAGTTAATTCTGTCTCTGAAAAGCTAGGGTTACTTCTTCAATGCCATGGTGTGAAAAATCTCAAATATTTTAGAATCTAATGGCCAAACTTGCTGTAGACCTTGCTGCTTCAAAATGTGAAAGGCAAAGGATTGTTGTTTGGTAAGAGATATGTTTTATAGTGTGGTCTGCTGGTGTGAATGATATGTACATTTAGCTCAGGGGTGCATGATGTACGACCCACAAGTAAGATGGATGGATACATCAACGTTAAACATGTCTGCAAAGTATTTACTTCATAACATTCCAGCAATACCGCCTGTATGACAGACACATATAGATCTGTTGGCCGTAAACCACCACTGCAATGCAGAAGGAGTATTCTCCAACGACAGATGATTTAACACCGACGACGGAGGAGTACCGCTGGCCCGACAGATAAACCCTCATCAATGCTGACGGAGATTCTTCCATCAAATATAGAAATCTGTTGGGTAACCCCTGCCAGCATGACGGGTGAACTGACTCCTCCATCATGGAGGACAGCCTGTCCGGACGCACAGATATAAAATAGGCCCTTAATTATTTTACATTCATCAGTTAGAGGTCTGCTGCTAGCCTGCTTTCTTCTGTGACATTGAAGGTTGAAGTTGAGTTCCTCTTCCCTACCAGACAGAGGCATGGGCAATGTGGTCGCGGGCCCCCTGACAGACTTCTAAAATGCCTCCCTGAGTCAGGTGAGTCTCGTGTTTGCTATGAGCATCATCGTTTATTTTACTCCTTCAATGGGCTTTACATGAAAAAAATTAAAAATGTTTTCACTTGTTGTGCAGCTCACATTCTTCGTGCTAAAATAAACTTTGTCGCAAACAAATAAGAACGAGCTTGCTACCAATAGGCTCTGTTGTAATGAGTTTTCGTCACTCATGCATCCGTGGAACCATTAGGTTTTTTAAACCCTCCCATGCTAATGACGAGCTGAGCTCGTCATGAGCAATGGTTCCCGTGTGCTCATGACGAGCTGAGCTCGTCATGACCGTTAGAACGCTCACACGCGGGGCTAATTCCCCTGCTGTGCGAGCGTTCTACACAAACGGGTGTGGCTCAGCTCAGCTCGTCATGAGCACACGAGCACCGTGGCTCATGACAAGCTGAGCTCGTCATGAGCACCGAGGCGCTGTGCGCACCCCCCCCCCCCTCCAGCACAGCAGGGGAATCAGCTCCGAAGTGAAGGGGTTAAAGGAACCATCGCCAACCAACATACTTGGTGGCATACTTCATCATTGGGTTCCCACCCAAGATGCCTAAAGCATCCCGGGTGTGCTGCGACACCTGATTATAGCGGAGCTGGATTTTGTTTTATGTGGTTGTGAATTTGTGATTGGTTTTAAAACTGCTTCAAGGTTGTCCTTTCCAATCAAAAATTATTATTAATAGATACCTTGGGGAGGGAAGTAAAAGCAACGTATGTAAAGTGAGAGAATAATGGTCTCACACATCACAGTCTGTTTCAGCCAATTAGGTGTGCTATGAAGTCAAAGTGGCTTTCTTCAGGACCAGGTGTACTAGGAACCAGCCTGGTGTAGTGTGAGCATGCACACTAAGGCATGCAGAGAAGGTATGGTGGATTGTAACTTAAGGGTTTTACTGTCATCTATTACTGAAATCTGAAGTGGATAAAATGTGAGAACATTAAAAAGGCCAAAAGGGTAGCTCAACGAGCTCAGGAAACATCCGTAGCTCACAATCATTCCCATATCATGCAGTGGTACTCAGGGTGTAGAAACACAGTAAGCTCTACTTTGTTAGCAAACATTTTCATACGCACAACTTAGTGAGTGCTAAGTCGCCCTCCTGCATAGTGTTTTTACATACCTAAAAGCGTCTATCAGGAGAAAAACCAGATTCACGCCATGCAGTTGCTTCAACAATAATCTTTCTTATGCCAGAGGTGTGGTGCATTGGTGAGAAACGTAGAAATAAAAATAAAATGGCAGGGCACGTGCGGTGCATTCACACGTGCGCATACAGACTCAAATTCTTAAAATCAGGGGTGTGTGAAAACTTAATGTGCGCATGAATCTGACTGAGAGCTGTGAATGATAGTGCATAGATCTTAAAATAAAATACTTAATGGCAAGTGGACTTCAGGTGACATGGATCTGCCTGGGTGAGCGGGCCTGTAGTCACACACTGTGGAAAAATATAATCAGTGATGTTGAAAGAAAGTCATCCTTACATAATTGCACAGAACGAGAATCGGATGCGTTATCACGTGCATACAGATGAGGCCTCCTACTTGCCTCATCAAGGCAAGGCGCCCATGATTCAGCCTAATATCCACCGCACGGTGATCACGATGTTATCAGGGTGACCAGGCACGGCCCACGCCGGGCGTTATACTGGGGCGGTGACGTCAGGCAGGGGAGGGTCAGGGTGGGGGGTTGTAAAATGCGGGATATGGACCATTAGAGGTAAGTACCAAAAAAAAAAACGAATTTCGTTGCCCAAACTGCATCACATTTGGCGATGCAGCGTGGGCAACGAAATTCGGTAAATCCAACACTGTTTCTTTTGATATAGGAGACTTTGCAAATTGTTAACATTTTCTTCCTGTTGCTCAATGACAACCCATCTCTTGTCTTGTCCGCGCGGTGCCTGCCGCATTGTGTATGCAAATGCAGGGGGTACCACAGGTACCCCCCATGTGCACCCCCACCCCCCTTCACCATGGGGGCCCGCAGGGGGGGGCCCCCTGCGGGCCCCCATGGTGAAGGGGGGTGGGGGTGAAAGTGAAGACCGCATGCCTTTCCATGGCAGCATTGCCGACACGGAAAGGCATCTGTTTAAGCCCATCCTAATATGGCTGGCGGTGTCTGATAGACACCGCCACCATAATAAACCTTTTCCGCCCCAGTCGCAAGGCGACCGGGACGGAAAAGCGGCAGACGGTCCATCCGTCTGCTGCGGTCCCCCCACCATGCTAATATGGCGGGGGGAAATGGGTGTCGGTCGGACCTGCATGTCGGGCGGATCGCCCATCAAGGGTCCATGCCGTAACTTTGTTGAAGGACACTCACACGTGTCTGCCAAGACCAGATACAATTTTCCTCGGTATTCTACGTTACCCTTGATGGAATTATCCCTTCCTATTGACCCGGCATTGGCTTTATAGCCTCGCTTTACATATTTATGACCTCATTTTCACTCTCCATTTATCCTGCTGATGCTGATGCCGTAAAGATTTTGTCAAGAAAAAACAATGGTCCAAACCAAAATTTATCGTATATTCAATGAATAATATACTTACAGTTATTCTTTTTTCAATTTAAATGAGTATATGAATTAATCTACTCAAAAGAGTCAAGCAATAATGATTGTTTAAAAAGAAGAAAAGCAACAACCTGAAAGGAACCGAATTTATTCCAAAAGGGGGAGTTTTCAAAATTACTCCATCGTAATACAGTTAATATATACATTTGTACATCTTCAAAAAACCGAACGGTAAAGAAAAGGGGGAGCAATCTGCTTCTAACAAGAGGGTGCCGGAAAAGAAGAAAGAGTGATTGAGAGATAAAGAGGTGTAAGCCTCAATTGAAAAGGGACATAGAATTTAAGATAAATAGAAAAACAAAGCTATAAAAAAATCTAGCTGGTAGTGCAATTAGGCCACTGATGTTTTTTTTCTATTTTTCACATTTATACAGTCTGGACTGGCATGTATAATGAAGATTTTTGGATGGTCCTATTTGCTTATTAAAAATGCGTCGACGTTTCGACCCATCTTGTGGTACATGGGTGACTAGGAGCCTCAACCTGCGGGTCTTCTTCAGGACGTGTATGACCCAGGCCCTTTTACCGTCGATATTCAATATAAACCCAGGGGTTTCTTGGTATAGTTTATCATATAAGGGATGATCGCAGTCCTCCCGTACTTGATGGTCTAGTTGTGTGACCGTGGTAACCCACCAACCAGATTGGTGGTCGTGTATTTAACCAGAATGGCTGAGTAGACAAATGGGGGGCAGCAGACACAGCTCACAACAGGTAGCCGTCAGTCACTTAGAATTTTCTTAAGCCGCCATCACTTGCATAATTGCATAGGGGTTGCACTACACACAATCGGACGTCGGTGCAAACTTATAGTCGATACTCTGATCGAGTCCACAACCGGAGTAAGTCTTTTTTCCATGCCGTCTGCCAGTGAACGCTAGATACGTCTATATGACGTCATCGCGCAACGGCAGGCTCTGGCTACACGGACTGTTTCCCGGAGCAATACGGAGAACCTGGTGAGCGCCACCGGTGCCGTCCGACTTTTGAACTATCTACCCAGCGTGGGATGGCCACATAAGAACCTATAAGTTTGCACCGACGTCCGATTGTGTGTAGTGCAACCCCTATGCAATTATGCAAGTGATGGCGGCTTAAGAAAATTCTAAGTGACTGACGGCTACCTGTTGTGAGCTGTGTCTGCTGCCCCCCATTTGTCTACTCAGCCATTCTGGTTAAATACACGACCACCAATCTGGTTGGTGGGTTACCACGGTCACACAACTAGACCATCAAGTACGGGAGGACTGCGATCATCCCTTATATGATAAACTATACCAAGAAACTCCTGGGTTTATATTGAATATCGACGGTAAAAGGGCCTGGGTCATACACGTCCTGAAGAAGACCCGCAGGTTGAGGCTCCTAGTCACCCATGTACCACAAGACGGGTCGAAACGTCAACGCATTTTTAATAAGCAAATAGGACCATCCAAAAATCTTCATTATACATGCCAGTCCAGACTGTATAAATGTGAAAAATAGAAAAAAAACATCAGTGGCCTAATTGCACTACCAGCTAGATTTTTTTATAGCTTTGTTTTTCTATTTATCCTAAATTCTATGTCACTTTTCAATTGAGGCTTACACCTCTTTATCTCTCAATCACTCTTTCTTCTTTTCCGGCACCCTCTTGTTAGAAGCAGATTGCTCCCCCTTTTCTTTACCGTTCGTTTTTTTGAAGATGTACAAATGTATATATTAACTGTATTACGATGGAGTAATTTTGAAAACTCCCCCTTTTGGAATAAATTCGGTTCCTTTCAGGTTGTTGCTTTTCTTCTTTTTTAACAATCATTATTGCTTGACTCTTTTGAGTAGATTAATTCATATACTCATTTAAATTGAAAAAAGAATAACTGTGAGTATATTATTCATTGAATATACGATACATTTTGGTTTGGACCATTGTTTTTTCTTGACAGTATCGAATACCCAGGTCCAAAAACCTTGTTGGGTTACCCCATTTCTATAATGGCCGTAAAGATTTTGGCACGACCATTCTGTTTCTGGATACTTGCCTGATGTTCTGTACTCGTCTTCCACTGAATTTTCTTTAAAACCCAACCGGGTTGGAAGTGTCACCGGTTCAGGGATTATATATTCTGTCCATTGTGACTTGAGCCCTGAAGCGTCGGAGATTAATTTCTCTTAGACGAAACACATGTCGGCTGGCTGTTCTCTGTGCCAACACACATTAAAGGAACAGAAAATATTACAACAGATTGTGTTCTGATGCTTTCAAATACCAAACATATATTGTGAAATATTGATTATATGTGTTCACAGGACTATTGCAAGTGAGTAAAAAAATGAATGGAAGTGGTGCGTTAAGAACCCCACTGAATCTGGGTGGGCCACACCTGTGTATGACTACAAAGTGGCTCAAACTAAAAAGTCTTGCCGCTCCTGTCGCAACCTAGGAGTCAAAAGGAGAAAAGAGAAACAAGAAAACATAGGAGGAGTCAATGTGGTTCTCCATTAAGGCACGAAGTTAAGTGCATATGGCGTCTAAAAACCATTTGAGACAATGAGACAGACCACACATAAAAGAACGACCGTATATTGGGATAAAAACACAGCACTTCTCCCGCAGTGGTGAAAGCCGTAGTGAGCGTGGTCCACCGGTTATAGGTTATGCCATGGGGGTGGCAAGGACGTATGCGGCGTGGCCAGACTCCCAATAATAGTGTACCACCCGTGCAAGGAGAGGTCTAGATAATGAGGCTCACCATGGTGGTTGTAATCGGAGTACATTAAGAAAATCACGCAGTAGCCATTATACATTCCGGTGCCTATTTCAGAAAAATCTTGTGACTCAAGCAACGTAGCGTGACATGCAGTAGAGGAGCGGGATGTTGGCTCTTACCTAACTACAGGTAGAGAGTTGCTCCATAGGCTAGCGCATATGGAAACCAGTACCATAACAGGCTGTAGTGGAAAGAATGCATAAGGGACAAAAGAAAAGACACAGTCATCACCAGCAGACCAAAGAGACTTATTTGGCTGTCAGTGTGGCCGGGACGTGGCCCGCATAGACCCTTCTGTTAATTACTCATAATTTTCCGCTGGGTGCACTGTCTCTCAGCACCCACCCTTCAACACGCCTGCCTGCATGTAAGTGCCCACTCCATAAGGATGCTAGAAATAGTATCTGGCTCTCAATTAGGGAGTGTCCTCCTTCTGGGGGTGTGGTGGATAGGGAGGCTAATGAGGGGGTGCTATCTACAAGCGCCTAGAGTTTATCAGCAACGTAATTGACCGTGCTGCCCATGTGCAGGTGCCATATTTGAATGTTACGAGGCACTCAGGGACATTATAGTGGTAGTGTAGGGACCTGACGGGTGCCATATTGGAATGGGTTCCGTAATTAGAAAAACATCATGGGACACTAAAAGGTATTCCCAGAAAGGAATAAGGCAACATCCATAACAGACACCAAGGAGACAAGTGTGCCATGGGCACAAAAAGTATGAAATGTCTCAAAGAGAAGAGGGTGGAGTACCGACTGTAGTACTCCATGAGGGAGGTGCAAGGGATTGCTAAATTAGCAGTGTGTCAGAGAAGGCAGTAGAGTAAAAAACACAGCATGGGTGAAAGCTAGAGATGGCACCCAGCATGCAGATGTGGGATGGCACTGTTACAGGATTCTCAGTTAAATATTGCGAGCACAAGTAAATGCGAGGTCATAGTTCTGTCCAAGGTATTTCATCGTTGAGGCCTCTCGTGTTTGTCTGGAGACAGTGAACCCAGCGTTGTTCGCGTCTTAAGAGTGAAGCGTTGCTCCATGCTTGGCTGATTTCCAGCTTAGTATAACACGTCTTTATTTATCTGTGTGTAACTGCGAACTCAACATTCTAAACATGCATTCACTTCACTCCACTCTAACACTTATGTCACAGTTCCACAGAGTCCATCAGGAGCCAAAAGTGTTCCGTAATTGCTAACTCACACAACATTACACTAAATTCAAGTCCTCAAAAGCACATTCTCCATTTCTCCCTCATAAACAATCCCAGATCCCATTTCCACTAGCTATCTGAACATCCCACCCCTAGCTCTACTATTTATCCATTGATATCCTAGTACCGACAAGCTAGAATAATATACATCTCAAAAGAAATAGGAAAGCAGAGGATTTGGTTGCACACATAAATAGAGAATAACTCAAATACGAAGAGGCAAGCCCACTCAATTCCTCCCTCTTCTAGTATCTCAAAGCTGAGATTACAAAAGTAACACCCATACCTCTAAAACTGAAGATCCTTAACCACCTACCCAGAAGTAAAGAGGACTTCCTGAAAGAGTTTCTGTTATACATTACAGACCAACTCACCTATTCCTGTGACCACTTATTTCTGGGAGACTTCAACCACTAGTGATGAATTGAGAATAACACCCTCTCAAATCCTTACTAAATGGCAATAACGTATTTCAACATTGCATCTCTCCCATCTACAAATAGGATACCATTTTGGACCTGAACTTTGCTATGAAAGACCTTCTTCTTCAATTGCACACCCCTTTGAAAGGGAATCGTCAGACTATGTCCTCATTTCATCCCAAATCTTTACCCCAATGTTCCCACTACTTGCCAAACCTGAAATCAGATTGGTAAATAATAGAGTCCTCAAACACATCAACTAGAGGAACCCATACTCTTTGAGCCATTTGGCAGATTTCGAGATTGTCACTTAGCAAGTAGAGTAGCATATCAATGAGATTCTGCTGTCATGCACCATTTAATCCCTGAAAATAGAAAAGTCCAAGCAGTGTTGGGGTGACCAACATTTGAAAATACAAATAGAGAACATAAAGAGAGATGGAGAACCTCTTTCACCCCTGCCCACCTCCTCAAACTAAGGATGGCCAGGACATAATATAAACAGAGCCTTCACCATGTGAAATCCTTCTTCCTCAAGTTTAAACTTGGCACTTGCTTCAAACTGTTCCCCAGTGCTGGTCTGGATCATTCTGGAGAAATCCACAGACGAGCTTCCGCTCCCACTGCAGAAGGCAAATGCACTGACCTAGACTCCCAATGCTTAAACAAAATCCTGATGTTTACACATGACACAGCTTCCACCTGACAGGGAAAAAAACCCTGCTTTCATCAAGAAATATTCTGCAGCCACTTGTAATGCTTTCACCCCTGTTACCCTGAATAAATAAAAAAAACAACTCTTGCAAATGCAAAGCCCTCTAACTTTGCTTCAGATCCCCTACCACCTCCTCTAGCCAACAGATTATTCAGATGTCCCATGCCCTGTCTGCCTCCAAATCATAAGATATCTATAAACCCAGGACTCTCTCCAGGTTTCCTTTAAAATAGGACATTTGCTCCCACCCTGATGCACTTGCAAACCCCAGACCCATCACGGGTGACAGGAAGTGTGTCCTTTTCCTCTCAAAGATTATTGGAAGATGCAATCATGCTACTAAGTAGAGTACACCAGCAAAAATCAATTTCTTATTCTCAGACATATCTTAAAACCTTAATGCTGATATTTCACAATGGATAAATTATCAACATTAAGGTTTTGGGATCTTATTTACAAAATAAATCAACACATATTCACACAGCTTTTGAGCAATGGATTAAAATTCCTCTTATATCTTTAGAAGTTTTTTTAAGAGTAAGAAGTCTTAATGATGTGTTTTCTATAGATGACTTTTTATTTAATTTTTTTGCTGAATTATGTCTTGATGTCGGTGGGGGGTTTGAATAAAATGTATGCTCTATGTGGGGCTATACTTTGAGCGCAATCTTGGTTTGTTCTGGTATTTCTTGTGTTTGCCCTCATCCAAAGGGGACAAAGCCAGAGGTCCTTTATGATGAAATGCCTTGATGATCTCTTCTTGGCCTGTATCACTCACAAGGCGCTACACCACAACACCCCCCAGTACGTAGCCCAAAAATGTACCTTATTGGGAGAAAACAGACACTCTAAGAGCGCTGACAATCTACTTCTGAAACCCTCACGTTTCAACAAGACCAAAACCTCCAACAGAGCTTTCTACGGAGCAGCGCCAAGAATATGGAACTCGCTGCTGCCATACATCAGAAAAATCTCCTCTACGCCTCTCTTCAAAAAGGAGGCAAAATCATTCTTGATGAGCAAATTCCTACCTTAAATCTGCACAATCACAACCGCAGCTATACAACCTCCTAATTACCTCTACTTTTGAGTTACGAAAGTAAGCTAAGACCTATACGAACTCGAACTTGTTTTTATTCCTCAGAACAATGCTCAATGCTGCGATCCACCCGATCCCTTTTACTATATGCTGTTACTTTTTTGCTTTTCTTTGTTATACAATGTGTTTTCACTAAATTGTTTGTCACCTTGCTCGATATGTAAAGCGCTCTGATACCCTACCCTGGGTCTGGTGCGCGTTATAGAAAACTCTAAAAATAAATAAATAAATACATTTGTGAGATTTACTATGTTTGCTGAGTTTTACTAATCCAAGAGTCAAAGAAGTCCAGTATTTCCATGCAATCTTTGTTAAATATTATGTCTATCAATGATGTTGGCTATCGTAACAGACTTCCTTAAAGGGTATGGAATTTGTCTTATATTATTTGAGCAAGGGTCCTCCTTCCTTCCTGCCTGGATACATTGAATGTTTGACCTTTACATTTCCTAGACCCTAGGACCAGTCACTAACATTGTGATTCGAAGTTTGCAACTATAAAATAGTTATTTCTAATTTACTAAACTAATTGTAGGGGACATTTTGGGTTTAGAAATTGATATTAATAAAAATTTTTGAAGGGGCATATTTTGGGCACCCCTTTGAAATACTGAATAAGTACCATATGTATCAATGATTTGGAACTAGAATTCTGATCGCAAACTATTGAAAACTAACCAACTTTCAAGTTGGAGTTGTAACTTGTTCATCAATTGGAAGGTATCCTCTTTGGGACCTACACCTTTGTGAATTGGTGTAACAGTATCATGGAGAATAGACAGTGGTTCAGAGGGCACATCACAGGGAATAAGCAGTAGTCCAGAGGGCCTTTGCCAACTCCCATATACACTTTTGAAAAAGGAACTTTTTATATTTAAACTACCTGATTTCCTTTAATGTAACAGGCTGTTTTGAAAAAATAATTTTTCTTTATTTTAAAAAACATATATATTTTGGTTATCAGGTATATGGCCTGAGGCAGTGGTTACTAAACTTTTGACTACTAAGGACCCCCATTGAGTCACTACTGGAAGTCAGGAACCCCCAAGCAAATTGTCCAATTTAAATTTCAAACATTAAAACAGTAATTCGAAAAAAATAAACTCACACATGTGCACACCAAACAATTATTCAAATTACTGAAGTTTTAGTTTTTATTTAAAAAAATGTGCAAAATGGAAACATTTTAATGGTAAGGTTGGTGCTGCATCTCGGTGACTAACTTTTCAATCTTTGGTTTTATTTCACAGCACAAGGCGCCTGCTCTTGCCAGGGCCAGACTAGAAACCCAAAGCAACCCTGGCAAATATCGTCAGGCCAGCCCTGGCAGGTACACACCGAGTGCAGAGAGTGAGCTTGACCACTACAAAGAGAGCTTTGGGGGGCTCTCCCCCCAAGAAAATATGGGAAGAAATGGTGCATTCTACAACACATTTGTCATTATATATTGAATTGTATTAGTTTTTAAAGCATAGTAAATATTGACCCTACTATGCACTAGGATACAACAATCTTTGTTGGGCTCTTCAATGATTCCTTCACTATCGCTCTTAATCAGTGCCTCTCCTCTCTCCATAGCCCCTCTGTCACATGTATTTCATTTGTTTTATAGCACCTCTCATACCAGTGTAAGGTACCAGAACATTTTACATCACTCAGATACAGAGACAATGAATTATATGTGTGTAAATCAGTGTATAGAAAATGTTATATAAGGCAAAGGGGACTACAATGTGCAGGATTCACATGCCATTCATACTGGTAGGCATTTTTAAGGGTATTTGGTCAGGGGAAGCACAAACTCAGGATTCAGAACATAGCATGATGGTTAGCGTTGGTTTTAGTAAAACCTTTTTAGCAACATCAGGATAATGAAAAACTGGGAAAAAATATAACTTACTTATAACATACAGTTTGCATGCAGCTCTTTGAAGTCAGTTCATAGCTTGCTGTGCTAGATTACGATTGTAATGTATGAACTGCACAGTAACAAAAGAACTTCTGTAACAAAAGTAGTAACCCACTGAGCTATGTACTGTTTTTTGATAATGCATGGTACACGATCTTTGCAGCAGGCATATTAACCATCTGCGCTTCCTTAGATGAGTCAAAGCTGTCACTGGACAAAACTCCCATCTCTCTCTCTAGCAGGTACATTAATCACCAGGGATATCTTGGCACTTTCATTGTTGTCCAAAAACTGCTTATTAAACAAGGAATTTTGCATTGCTTTTAAAACAGCTGCCTGCGGACCCTCTGGGAATGTGTCACTGACCCCTAGGGGTCTGCGGACCCCAGTTTGGGATCCACTGAGGAATTAAGCCTTCTGCTACCCTCAATGAACAAGTGCAAAAATTGGGGATTGTATCTGTTAGAAATCTTGGTATATAGTCTCAGACCTTAGCAGCCTACAAGGCAGGCACATCTGCAGTAACTAAGGAAGTTGCTCCATTACCTACCTTTCCGATAACGGGTATCAAAACTTTTTGCACCGATGCTCTGACATATTGATTTTGTTCAACTAAATATATTTGGGACTCCCAGATGATCAACTTAGTTTTAGACAATAATTTCAAAACTCAGGTGTATTCCCTTTAATTGGTCTACAAGAAAGAGCTCATTCAACACCCCCAATTCAAGCCCTTCACTTTAAGTGAGGCAATGGACACATATCAGGATCCTCCATATTACTAATCAAACTTTCTCGGATCATAGTTCATAGTCTGCAGCCAAAAAGCTAGTACCACCTCCTGTTGATACCTGTTTTTTTATACCTGTTTTTCATCATTTCACAACCTCCTTCTGAAAGTATATAGAAATAAAAGTGTATGTATTGGTGGCTGGCCATTCTCTGACACAGCTCCACCTTCTGACACCCACTACCTCTCTGATATTGTCAACATGAGAACTGTCCAGTATTTAGGAGACAACTGAAAGAAATGTGTTCTCTGTCTAAAAATTCTCAGTTAATAATAACAATATTATTATCCCCTACTTTAGCAAATGATAGTCAGTCTTATAACCAACTGCTCTGCAGCTGTCAATATATCCAGATCACCCAAAAGCCATGAAGGCCTAAATGTGCTCAGCAAATTTCAATAACGTAAAATAAAGTGCTATTATTCCTTCACATACTTTCTATTCACTTTAAACGCCATGGTGCTCTTGATCGGGGAACCAAAACAAAAAGTGAAATGGGCTAATTTGTTTCAAATATTTGTAGGCAATAATATATTCAATCTTGGTCCCGAATGGCCAAATCCATGCCAAATTTAAGGACTTCCCTATCTATAAATGTATATTAAATTAATCTACAGGGAACTATATGCATTGGTGATGTTAAATATCTGGTATGGATCTGGAACCTCCTGCAAACTACAAATGATTATCTAGTTACATATTTTAAATCTTTTCGTAAATATCTTTAAATTTTCAGGGTTAATTTGACATTACAACTAAAGTAGAAGCTTTTTGAGATGTATGGTGCTTATGAAGTTATACATAGTAAAATGATTCTCACTCATTGCACAATACACAGTAGTCAGTTAACTAATAGAAAGTACATTTGTTTCCGTCATCTTCGATACTGTCAATATATATTTAAGACCTGTCCATTTCATATGTATTCACTGAGTAGCTGATTCTCCATGTTCAGATACATGAAGTGGATGTTGCTTTTGCATTAGAAGCCTGGCTAGTTAAGCAAGCCTAGGGAGCCTGAGTGGTTTCAGAAGGAAGGGCTCAGTTGGAGGGGACTGTTACATCCGAAGGGCTTTTGTCAGATGCAATCATTATTGCTTCTGATAAAACTTGTTCTGAAGTTATCCTGTGTGATAATTATTGCCTCTTCTGACTTTTTGGGGAATAACATACACATGCCCCCAAATCATGATGTCCTATAAATGCTGAGCCTGTAAATACCATGCATTTTCCCCCTATTGAATTCGAGCATGTTTTACCTGGCAACATTTTATGAACGGTGTGCAGTGTGTGTATATATATTTCCCTGTGCATTTAATTGGCTACTTAGGGCGTTCCTGGGTTTTCCACCTTGATGGCCTGAACTGTATTATAGCAAGGTTGTCCCGCAACTTAATCGGGCTGGCTAAGATTGGGCCTTATGATATTCCAAGTCTTGAAGATGTCTAGTACTGCAACTGACCTAGTAGTGTAGCATAGCGGCTTAGGCTATGTAACTGAGCAACATATAGGATTGTCGAATTTCACTCTTTTGTACAATACACAAAAAAATGAGAGAGGATAGATATGATAAAAAAGAAAAAAAGAAAAAGAAAAAAACAATTTGAAATTTTTTTCATTATTCACCATCACTAACAATTTCTTGTACAATCTAATGGTTGTTGTATATATTCTACTGCAAGTGTACTGGGGGAGGCTGGGATATTGCATTGGCAACAAACAATGACTATCTCCTCCCCACATACACTGAAAGGCATAGACAGTTTTTTAGCATGTGCAATATATTTATTTATTCAAGGTTGCTGCGTTTTCATGGGTTTGTGCAATGCATTTATGCAATTACGTTTTACATTTATTCGTAATCTCATCCAATGTATACAAAGTGGTTTAAGGTCATTGTATATATTGTAAATATATCAATTGTTAGAGAGTTTATATTCCTCTAATACACTCTGATTTTAATACCGCATTTTATATGAAACAATTATATATATTTATTTATTCAATACCTCAATTATAGGTTTGTATATATATGTACCTTGTATTTTGCACATTGCCTTTTGCGCATCGTAGGGGATTACCCCGGTATGAGAGTTATTAACTTCTAAATCTGTTGTCTATGTCTACCGTTGAATGAATTTCCATCTGACTATGCTCAACCAATGATATTACAGTTTGAATTGCACTAGCACTTTAAATTTTGCCTCTTTCCCTGCATGCGTCATGTGACCAAGGCCTCTGGGAAGGCCGAAACGTTATGCTGAGGTGCGCCTTTGTAATGATTGAATAAACCACTGCACACCTGCACCTGGGTCTCCTCTCTTCTTCTGCGCCGTTTGGTATCCGGAATTGGGCTCCAGGCGAGAGATAGCTGAGATTGTTTCATATATATATATATATATATTGTGAACTCCGTATCACTCCAGCACACGCTGCTTCTTTCAGCTGGCAAAACAGGACACCGGACACGGACCTCGAGGTGTTTCGAACTTTTATTAAGCAGAAAGTGTCACATATATATATCCTACTGGCGGTCGCCAGTAGGTAGTTATAGTTAGGATTTTTTTCAGTGGAAATTCTCAAAATTCTATTGTGAATAACTTTGGCGCCGGTTGACGAATCTGCCTGAAAATGTCCTCAAATTTGCTCATTTACGTTCCGGTTCTTCCCTGAAATGTTGGGGGGGATTCGTCAAGCGGGGGCCGAGATAAAAGGGGGGTCCCAAAACGTGTTTTCCCCATGTTAATTTCCATAGGGCGGTCCAACTCACTTTTAGCCCAAACGGCTGAATGGATTTCCACCAAACTTGGCAAAATTGTAGGGACTGGGAGCCCGATGTGCCTTTGCTATGTCTCAAGATATGTGCTCCAGTGTTTTTTTAATAATTTAGGTTCAAAAAAATATATATATCTATGGCAGCGCCCCGGTACGTGCACCGGGGAGCGCTCTGGGCGCGCCACGCGAGGTGCGCACGGAAAGCTGATTGGCTCTCAGGTGTCTGTAAACATTCGAAACAGTCCAGAGCGGCCGCCATCTTGTGTCTCAGTAGAATCGAGACACAAGAGGTGGGAAAAACAAAGGGGAAAATGACCATAAGGGGGCAGAATAGTCCCCCCCGGCCCCCTAGGTTTGATGTGGGGGACATAAAAGGGCCCCGGCGCTGAAAACAAAAAAAAATTCGATTTTGGGGGGGGGGGGGGGGTGGGGGGGGGAGCGTACCGTGGAGAAAAAAGCATGACAGAGTTTCCCAAAAAAGTTGCTTTTTTTTATACATTAGAGGTAGTTCTAAAAAGAACTGTTGTTTTTATTCTTTTTGTTGTTTTATATTTTTTTATTGTTTTTTTTTACATTTTTTACTTTTTTTGACTTTTTTGAACATTTCTTTTTGTTGTGTTTTTTAAGGGGAGAAACAAAAAACAGGGAATTCTAAAGGGCTCAGCAGGAGCAAAAAAAAAAAGCGGAAAAAATTAATGTTTCCTTGGGCACTTGTGGTTATCCTAAGCACGGTTAATAAGTGTGATGCATTGCTCTCCATAGCATATTGTTTGTCCACAAAAAATACAAACCATTTTAAAATTGGAAAACTTTGTTTGTATGGTGGAGCACATCTCCCTAACTTCCGGTCCCGATGGGGTTGAAACATTAGTTTGGGAGGTGCTGGCAGAAGATTGGACAGGGTTTCTGGCCAGTTCCCTGACCTCTGCCCTAGCATAGTTATTTGGATGCTTTCGTTGCATATGTCTGATCATCGTGTGGTTGCCAAAGGAGTATTTTTTGTTGGGATTCCCCCTTGACAGCTCCTGATGACATATTAAGCAGGTTGCCTTAGGCGCATTTACTTTTTTTTTGTCTTTGGGGATTGAAAAAAATTGCCAGATGATGTGCTCTTTAGGTTTGTAGGTAATATTGTCCTCTCGGACGAATCTCCTCTCCTCCTCCTCCTCATCCTCCTCCTCTTCTTGATCTCCACCACTGTGAAGTTGTGGTGGTCCTTGTGGTGGTGGTGGTGGTGGTGGTCCAGAAGATCCAGCAGCTGCAGCTAATGTAGCCATTTCTACTGAAATAACTGCAGGTCTACCTCTCTCAAAGCACAAAGGTAGAATGAGGAAAAAAGGTGGGGTCTTTCATCATTTGGAAAAGAAAACTGTTCTGAACCAATGAAAAGTGTTATTTTTAAGTCACATGACCTGGCCTTACATCATTAGGAAACCAAAAGTGAAATGAACCAATAAAAAGTTTTATTTTCAGGTCACATGACCCGACGCGCTTACGCTACGCGCCCCGGGCCTTGCCCCGAGGCGTGCCCGTAGTCGCGCCCCGGAGCGCGCCCGGGGGCGCGTAGCGTAAGCGCCTCAGGACGTTGCACGATCGTATGCGCTCGCGTGCTCCCAGGTGCGCTTAAGCAGTGCGTCATATGATGCATCACGCGGTTACGCGAAACGTCACAATGTTGTTTTCGTACGCGAGAATAGTGTTAACGGGACGCTCACCGGTACGCGCCCCGGGGCGCGCCAAAGCACTGTGCTTACCCATGCGTTCACCGGTACGCGCCCCGGGAGCGCTCCGGGGCAAAAAATTAAAAAAAATTACATAATTATACAATATAAAATTTGTTATAAAATGTTTTACTTTTTATACCTATAGAGAAATGCTATTAAAAAACCATTGAAATTCACTGAAAAAACCAGAGGTTTCACACCAGTTATAGTTAGGAATTAGCATTTAAAAAAACCTATTAAATTCACTGAAAAAAACATAGGTTTCACACCAGTTATAGTTAGTTGGAAATTTTACTGACATAAAACCATTGAAATTCCCACGTTATAGTTAGTTGGACTCACTATAACTTGCGCGCCTGCAATGCACTGCTGATGACGTCACATATTACATCACTCATGACATGGTTTTTTCAGTGAATATATATATATATATATATATATATTCCAGTACTCTATCTTTGAGAATCCACTCAACAACAGGACTCGGATAGACAAGCGCGGACCCAGTATTTCGTGCTTTCTTGAAATTTTATTCAAAGAAAAATTTCGCCTGCATCAGTCTGCCGCCATGACGCGTTTCGGTCCGACCTGGACCTTGATCACATGACGCGTTACTCATGGACCCCTGCCTCTTTTAAAGTGACAAGCTATCAGTAATACAAAACAGCTGTAACATTTGCACAATGAAATTAGAAAACAGACTGTGCAATGATATAGATGTAGTCAAGACCGCAACTAGGATACATATGTACAATTCATGTTAATATTATATACAATAAAAATGGATAATATTTACAAATGAATTCATAAATATACACCTATATAATAATATAGAAAAATAATAATCCATATAATTACATCTCAATAACAATTCATGTATATAAAAAATATATAAATATACATATTAAAATAAGTTAGAGATATATTACAAGACGATTTTCCAATGTTATGAGTAAATCATCCAAAATTCTAATATGTATCCCTTCACTTTAAAAGCAGTCTTGGAATTTGCTGTTTCTTTAAATAAAGCCCAAGTGGGCGAGCACTTCAAAATAGGCAAAGAGGTCCTAGGATATAAAGGGATCGATGTTATCCACTGCCTAAAATGTCTAGGCGAATAAAAAAAGTGATAACAAGTGCAACAGTGAAAAAATATAATATAACCAACAACCATATTAGACCCTGTACAAATAACAGAGATATCCTGTAATGTTCAGTGTATAAGTGATTTAAAAATTCGAGTGATACTCAAATATGTTGTATAGCGCAGAGATGTGGACTAACAAGAGACATCTAAAAGGCGACTTAAACGATTCTGAGACATGCTGACAAGCAAAAATCACTATACAATTATACAGTTAATTCATTCACAAATTAGCCTGAAAGCCTGTAAATCCCAGTGTTCAGTGTGGAGACAATAGAATAGAAATATTGTAATTTATATACAAGTATATAAGTCCTCCGTGGTGTTAAGACCATTTGGGACCTTGGAATTAAATTCCAAAATATATCTAGTTTCTAGTACTCTTAAAGCACTGTCCCTATTGCCACCTTTGCGTGAAAATGGTATACAATCCACAGCAAAGTACTGAAGCAAGGTGTTGTCACTGTCATGCTTAGCTTGAAAATGTCGTGCTACAGGGTAAGCCTGATCCTTGTTATTGATGGCCCTGAGATGTTGCAGGATTCTCATGTGTACCGGTAGCTTTGTACTGCCCACATAGCGTAATGCACAGGGGCATTCCAGCACATATACGACATATTCACTTTTGCATGTTATGCGTCGCTTAATTTTAACAGGGTCAGACAA
Organism: Lissotriton vulgaris; assembly: GCF_964263255.1. Classification (NCBI taxonomy): domain Eukaryota; kingdom Metazoa; phylum Chordata; class Amphibia; order Caudata; family Salamandridae; genus Lissotriton; species Lissotriton vulgaris. The sequence goes on along the minus strand of NC_141691.1, from coordinate 731,617,829 downwards.
AAATGGAACACTGTATTCTTTGACATTTTTCGCATGTTTACAGGCTTTACATAGGAGACATTTGAAAAAACCTTTTTGCTTGGACAGCCAATTGGATGGGGGTCTAACCTCGGGATTGCATTTGTTTAAACAGTTTCCCATGGACCTGGCTTTCCGAAAAGTTATCAAGGGAGTGGGATTGCTTTTAAGCAAGTCATTGCCTATAACCGGATCCTTCAACAGTAAATCCCAATGTTTCCTGAGAATCTTTCTGATGGCCATTTGTTGTTTATTATAAGTCATGATGACCCGTAATTTACTGTTTGGGTCATCGGCCATAGCAGGAATTTTCGGGGCCAAGATGTTATCACGAATCAAGGTTTCAGTTTTACGTATAGCCTTGTCAATGATTCCGGGTTTATATCCCCTTTGAAGGAACCTTTCCTTGCAACTTTCCTGAGCCAGTTTGCATTCCTTGTTATCACTACAGATGCGTTTAATCCGCAGCATCTCCCCATAGGGGATGCTGTTGATTAGGTGCTGGGGGTGATGGCTGGAGGCGTGGAGAACAGAGTTACCAGCTGTAGGCTTTCGGTGGAGTCTAGTGCTTAAGGTGTTATTGTTGATGTACACTTCCACATCAAGGAAGACTACAGAGGTTTTACTCATATTTGCAGTAAATTGCAAATTCAAGAGGTTGTCATTTAGCATTAATATGAACTCCCTAGCTTTTACCTCTGACCCTCTCCATAAAATGAAGAGGTCGTCAATGTACCTCAGCCATAAGGGGACATATGTCTTCAGAGTATTTTCATGCTCCCTTCTCAAGACCTGCTCCTCCCACCAGCCCATATGGAGGCAGGCATAACTGGGGGAGAAGCAGGCCCCCATAGCTACTCCCCGTATTTGTTGAAAAATGGTATTGTCGAAACAAAAGTAATTATGTTCCAAACAAAATTTGACCATTTCTACTAGCATTTTGTTGTGCAGGGTAAAGCATGCCGGTCTGCGATTGAGGTAATATTCAATCGCTCTAATGCATATGTCTGATCATCGTGTGGTTGCCAAAGGAGTATTTTTTGTTGGGATTCCCCCTTGACAGCTCCTGATGACATATTAAGCAGGTTGCCTTAGGCGCATTTACTTTTTTTTTGTCTTTGGGGATTGAAAAAAATTGCCAGATGATGTGCTCTTTAGGTTTGTAGGTAATATTGTCCTCTCGGACGAATCTCCTCTCCTCCTCCTCCTCATCCTCCTCCTCTTCTTGATCTCCACCACTGTGAAGTTGTGGTGGTCCTTGTGGTGGTGGTGGTGGTGGTGGTCCAGAAGATCCAGCAGCTGCAGCTAATGTAGCCATTTCTACTGAAATAACTGCAGGTCTACCTCTCTCAAAGCACAAAGGTAGAATGAGGAAAAAAGGTGGGGTCTTTCATCATTTGGAAAAGAAAACTGTTCTGAACCAATGAAAAGTGTTATTTTTAAGTCACATGACCTGGCCTTACATCATTAGGAAACCAAAAGTGAAATGAACCAATAAAAAGTTTTATTTTCAGGTCACATGACCCGACGCGCTTACGCTACGCGCCCCGGGCCTTGCCCCGAGGCGTGCCCGTAGTCGCGCCCCGGAGCGCGCCCGGGGGCGCGTAGCGTAAGCGCCTCAGGACGTTGCACGATCGTATGCGCTCGCGTGCTCCCAGGTGCGCTTAAGCAGTGCGTCATATGATGCATCACGCGGTTACGCGAAACGTCACAATGTTGTTTTCGTACGCGAGAATAGTGTTAACGGGACGCTCACCGGTACGCGCCCCGGGGCGCGCCAAAGCACTGTGCTTACCCGTGCGTTCACCGGTACGCGCCCCCGGGAGCGCTCCGGGGCAAAAAATTAAAAAAAATTACATAATTATACAATATAAAATTTGTTATAAAATGTTTTACTTTTTATACCTATAGAGAAATGCTATTAAAAAACCATTGAAATTCACTGAAAAAACCAGAGGTTTCACACCAGTTATAGTTAGGAATTAGCATTTAAAAAAACCTATTAAATTCACTGAAAAAACATAGGTTTCACACCAGTTATAGTTAGTTGGAAATTTTACTGACATAAAACCATTGAAATTCCCACGTTATAGTTAGTTGGACTCACTATAACTTGCGCGCCTGCAATGCACTGCTGATGACGTCACATATTACATCACTCATGACATGGTTTTTTCAGTGAATATATATATATATATATATATATATATATATTCACTGAAAAAACCATAGGTTTCAGGCCTTATATAGTTAGGAATTAGCATTTAAAAAACCTTGCAAATTCACTTAAAAAACCATAGGTTTCAGGCCTTATATAGTTAGGAATTAGCATTTAAAAAAACCTTGAAATTGCTCCTATATAGTTAGTTGTACTAACTATATTTTGCGCACCCGCAATCCACTGCTGATGATGTCACATATTACATCATTCATGACATGGTCAGTGACATCACTGATGACATCTCAAATGACATCATTGAAGACATCACTGATGACATCTCATTTGACATCACTGATCACATCACTGATGATATCATTCATGTGATAATACGATGCACCTCCTCACACTCTAATATAACCTTTGATACACCCAGTGTTAAATACAGACTACCATTCTTGAAACCATTGACACACCAATACCAGTTACTACATACGCACTCATTGATTCCTAGGTCTACACACACATTCACTCATTCACCCATAGAATCACTCATACATACAGTCACTCATCAATACAACACTATCGTATGCACTCATACACCTATACAGGCATTCACACACTGCCACTCATCCATGGATGGTGTGAATATATATATATATAAATATATATATATATATATATATATATATATATATATATATATATATATATATATATATATATATATATATATATATATATATATATATATATATATATATATATATATATATATATATATTCACACCATCTCCAATTGCAGTCCCTGAGTAAACAGGCGTCTAGGCATGGATCCCTATTTAGCGGGCCCTCTGTTTACAGGCCCTAATTGGCAGAGACAGAACCTCAGCCCTATCTCCTGCAGCCCTGATCACTTGGTATTCAATTCCCAAGCAATATATAGTCTTAAATGAGATCCCATTCTTTTCCATGTGGCTTGTATGCTGAATGATTGGGCTGGAGGAAAGAGTGGATGTTGCAATCCCACTTATTTCATATTAAAAATTCCCTAACATCCCATTCTCTTCGCACCACTATTGCAAGTCTAGTGACCACACCACTCATGCGCCTAGAGTAGTACTGAGGCACAAATAGAGAAACAGCAAAGGATAGCACGGAGACCATGAGAAGGACAAGGAGTACGAAAAGGAGGATGTTGAACAAGAGAAGGATGATGATGATCATTTGGAGGACATACCTGGCAAAGAAGGTTCGCATCTCAGTGCTATGTGGAAAGTGGTAGGGCAGTAGTACTTCCTACTCATGGGGTGAGACATGAAATGAAGCCTTACAAACTGTAATTATCAGAAAAACTATTATGGAAAAGGTGCTTCATCTACTGGAAATTGAAGCAAGGCAATGAAGATTTACCTACCAGGGCTAAGTTTGAATAGGAATAGGATAATGTGCACTTTAAGTATTATAGCATTGTGGAATTGAAACTCCAATGGTGAAATGCTCTTTCTTTATTGTGGTTAATGTGGGAACTGAAATGATAGTGTGTACTTTAAATACTGAGGTGGACTGATCCTATACAGGTGTGCCAGTGTGGCATTTTCATATTTGAGTAATTTGATGTCTAGTTCTACTGTTAGAGAACCTAAATTGGAAAACGTGTGAACTGAAGAATTAAGTAACCAACACCTGTCCTAGCACTCTGGTCAATAACCTTGGTTTCCTGCCGTCTAACAAAACTTCGTCCCTGCACCCAATTTTTCCACCTCAAACAGTGAGCAGGAATGAGACACAATGTTCCAGGTGACACAGGTATATGTAAACATCAGTGATCAGCCTTGACATTGAATACCGAATGATTAGTCCTGGAAGAAAGAGAGTGTATCCGAAATAGGGAAGTGAGAGGTGAAATAGGGTCTAACAAACGCTATGAAAATCGAAACAATATTTTTCTGAACAAGAGGGGCACTAATTTAGTGCTATTCCTTTTTTTATATATATAAATAGGGAAGCAAATTCCTCACCCACAGTAACAGTTCAGTCTGGTTTGTCCACATCAGTGAATAAAGGGTTACCATCAGACTTTCAAGAATGTGTAACATAATATTGGACACCTTTATCACTCTGATGAGAGGGAAGAACTACGGAGTCCTCTTTTGGGATGGCGACCAAGCTTTCCTAGATACATACACAAGAGAACAAGCCCATCACTAGGCCTTAACAAAATTTTTATTACACATGAGTAATCGGAGTAATTTTAGTAATTACGCATTACTCTGGTGTTGTGAAATTACTGAAATTACACGATTATGCCAGCTTGTTTAATTACTTGGGGTAGAAATCCTACCACAGCAGCACAGGAACAATGAACTAAGAGAGAGTGAGTAGCTGCTGATTACTGCTGTTCATGCCGTGTAGCATTTAGTGCTATTTTATTAGCGCATAATGCCTCCTCCAACCCATTTTGGATGAGTGGGTGCATTTTGGACTAAGAAAGCAGCTAATTGTTAGATTACCTTTCTCACAGAATTACGCATAATTACGAGTAACTTTGTGGTAATTATGAGCAATTGTGCTAGAGCACTGGTTTCCAAACTGTGGTCCACAGACCCCCAAGGGTCTGTGACACATTCCCAGGGGGCCCGCAGGCAGCATTTTTAAAATCACTGCGAAATTCCTAGTACAATCAGCAGTTTTCGGGAAACAATAAAAGTGTCAAGATATCTATAATCATTAATTCATCTGTTGGAGAGAGATGGGAGTTTTGTCCAGTGGCAACTTTGACTCATCTAAGGGAGCACATATGGTTTATATTCCTGCTGCAAAGAACATGCATCATACAGATAAAAAAACTGTATTTTATGTACATCGCTCAGTGGGTTACTGCTTTTGTCACATAGATTCTTTTGTTACTGTGCAGTTCAAATTTTACAATTGTAATCTAGCACAGCGAGCCATGAACTGCCATCAAAGAGCTGCATGCAAACTGTATGTTACAGGTTAGTAAGGTCGATTTTTTTCCCAGTCTTTCTTTATCCTGATGCTGCTAAAAAGGTTTTTTAAATCAACACTAATCATCATGCTACGCTCTGAATCCTAAGTTTATGCTTCCCCAGACTAAGCACCCTTTAAAAATGCCTACCAGTATGGACGACATGTGAATCCTACACATTGTAGTCCCTGTGTCTTATGTAACATTTTCTATACACTGATTTACACACATATGATTCATTATCTCTGACAGAGGGGCTATGGAGAGATGAGAGGCACTGTTGGAGGGTGATAGTGAGGGAATCATTGATAGCCCCAACAAAGATTTTCGCATCCTGGTGCATAGTAAGGTCATCATTTACTACAGCTTTATATATTGGAATGTTGGAAGCTCCATTGAAAACAATAGAGTAGCTCCGGGCTCATAATGGCGGGTATAAGCCCAGAGCTCCAACATTCAAATACTTCTTTGTTAATAGCTCTGGCTGTGAACAAAGGCTTCAGGGAGCCTGATGGAATTTCAATCCCCTTTGCGCTCCCTAAAGCCTTTGCTTGATTTGTTAGAGCATTCTGCCCTCTAGTGGCAGAATGTTCTAATAGCCTTATAGCCTTTCGTAGCTGGGCTATACTGGCTATTAAAGTCCCTCTACCTTGTTAAAGTTCCTAGCCTTCGGCTCGGGCCTTTAACGTTGCAGCTGGCTTTTCAATAGCCGGTATAGCCCGCTATGGTGGGCTATAAGGCTATATTAAAGGCCTGCTGTGGCGTTAAAGACCCGAGCCGAAGACGAGGGCCTTTAACAAGGGAGCAGGACTTTAATAACCGGTATAGCCCAGCTACGAAGGGCTATAAGGCTATTAGAACATTCTGCCACTAGAGGGCAGAATGTTCTCACAAATTAAACAAAGGCATCTCGGAGTCCGAGGGGATTGCTCAGTGGGCCTTTACCGGCCTGTAGAAGCACGGAGCACTCCATTGTCTGCAATGGAGTGCTCCACATTCCAATGTTCTAATATGCTTTAAAAGCTAATACAGTTCAATATATAATGACAAATGTTTTGTAGAATGCACCATTTCTTCCCAAATTTTCTTCGGGGGAGAGCCCCCCCAAAGCCCCCTTTGTAGCTAGTGGTCAGGCTCACTTTCTGCACTCTGTGTGCACCGGATGGGGCTGGCCTGAAAACATTTGCCAGGGCTACTTCGGGTTTCCAGTCCGGCCCTGGCAAGAGCAGGAGCCTCGAGCTGCGAAATAAAAATAAAGATTCAAAAGTTAGTCGCCGAGATGCGGCATCAACCTTCCCATTAAAATGCTTCAATTTTGCAAATGTTTTCAATATAAAACTAAAATCTTCAGTAATTCGAATTATTTGTTTGGTGTGGACAAGGTGAGTTTATTTATTTTTTTAATTACTGTTTTAATGTTTGAAATTTAAATCGTACAATTTGCTTGGGGGTCCACAGCTTCCAGTAGTGACTCAATGGTGGTCCTTAGTAGTCAAAAATTGGGGAACCACTGCTTTATTGCATATTGACATTTCTTTAATTAAAAAGAGAGAAAGTCAGAGTGAAAAATCAGAAGACGATAGTACTGCCGTGTTCTCAGTTCTCACAATCTCCCTGGAAAGCACATTATTGGTTTGTGTGACTATCTTAAGAAATATAACTTTTACGTGTAAATACATATATGTAAATTGAAAACGTTAAAGACACTCAACATTTTTGAAAGGGGTTAATAGAAACGTATGTTTAAGCTTAAAAATTGTAGAATTCCGGAAAAGCATGCCTTTTGTAAATCTATGTATGAGGACATTCAATGTGATTTTTGTTTGATTTAGCCTGTCTGAAAAGACTGGTGTACTCACATGTATTTAATAGCAAAATACTAAAAAAAATCATTCGTTTGGCGAGACATAAAAAGGAGTATTGTGCAAAAGCTCAGTTCAGTACATAGAAAAATGATACTTCTGGCAATAATATCATTATTTTCTCACTAGATACAACCCCCAACATTTTACCTTACTGCCAATCATTTCGAAGCAAACGTTATAACAACTGTGTAAAGCTTCGATTTCATTCTCCCTTTTTTGCTTCCTCCCCTCCCGCTGCCAAAACACAATCATTTCAACTGCAATCAATAACGTTTCACACGTGTAAGCGGATACAGCTGCAAAACAGATTAGCGCGGCCTAGACCTGCTACTGGTAATTGAGAGGGAAATGGCCCAAGAAGATTAATGCGCAATACATCCCGGGGTCTTCCAGTACATGACACTTATCACACGTGCACTGCTATCTCCCCATTACTGATAATGCTATCTTATCACGGGTGTCACTGAGTCTGAAGTGGTTAATTGTACTGCAAATTGCCGCTCAGATCACGCGCACGAGATTTCAATGCAAACATCTTTACAACCAGGGAGCATATCTGATAAGTTAAACAGGGCTGCGTGTTGCTGGGGGCAGCCTGCAGTGAGTGACACGTTATCTCTGCTGCCTCTCAGACGCCCTTTACAAGTCCTTCCTCATAATTCAGGAAATGTAGTATATGGGAAACGGAAAGTACAGGAATTAAAAAACAGAACACAACCATGACAACGCTCATGAAATCACTTGATTTTTTTGCTCAATGCTGACAATTGATTTTACAATGTCTTGCTACTAGTCGGACTGTTTTTTATACTGATTTTATATTTTGGCAAAATGCCCGCCCTGTACATGTTTCTACGCTTTACAAAAGGGTCTCATCTACAGGAAGTAGCCCTTAGTAGTAGTGGAGAAATGGACGTATATGGGGGAACTCTTACAAGCCCCTTGCGACACATTTGCACCGTCGTTGCGTCACTTCTGTGATGCAGCGGCAGCGTAAACCATGCGCCACGTTGCGACTTATTTACAACGTGACGCAGCTAGGCGTATGCGTCATGTTGCAAAGCACTGCGTCACATCAAACCTGTCGCAGGGTGGGGGTTCCGTCGCAGGAAAGCCTTGTAAAACTGACGCAGTGAAATCTACAAGATTTCACTGAGTCGGTTTTACGACGCTACTGCGTCAAACCTTTGCACTTGCTTGAAGCAGGCGTAGGCGCAATACAACACATTAAGTATGGGCGGTCCCTGAGCATTGTTGGAGTTGCGTCGCGCTTGCGACACGACTCCAGCAGTGCTCCACCCTTACCCCACAAAATGCAACACTCATCTCCCTATCCTTGCGCTACGCTGCACTGCATTGTAAATGCGACACATCCGTGGTGCCACAAAGGGAGAATTACGCAATGCCGGTTGAAAGGTACTTGGAGGCTGTGCTGGTTTTAGGAAAGAGACATGGAGATGCAGGCATTGTGTTCCGTTATTTTAGTAGTGCTCCTGCCTGTGTCTGTTTGTGGTTTGGTGTGTGACATTGGCGTGTGAGTGTATTTGGGGTGTTCTGAGTCTACTGATGGTGAGGTATTGGTGTATGGATAGTTCAGTTGTGCATAGCACACCGGATGTTGAGGTGTGCATTCTCTGCTAAGTCTAAACTCATTGGTTAAGCTAGGGAGCAAATGGCCAGCGTCATATCAGCTGCCTGACATGTCTTTAGTCCTTATTGTGTCATGGTGTTGTTAGACGAATGCTGGTCATGGGTGTTGGAGCTCTGTGGGTAGATATATTATACTGTGCATCGTGCTAATGGCTGATTATTAATTGGTTTATGCTTTTTACAATCAGCGTTGAGGAAGTAATTTTACAGCAGACTAGTTATGAAGGACAAGAGGGCTGAGTTTCGGATACATATGGCTGAGATACCCGCCACCCCCTCTCAACACAATCCCCAAGGATGGGAAACCGGAAACAGTTCTGAACTTTTTGGAAGACGGGAGGGAGTGACCCTCCCGGCCGTATTTATTAAAATATGAAACAAAATTAAAACATTAAAATAACAGTTTCATATTATGTACAATTTCATTACCACATTGCGATGTTTGGCTAACCTTAACATATTCTCTAATACAAAGGTTCTCCTAGCCGAACTAACATCCTACAAAACATCTAACTTGAAATTTTTGAAATTGTACATCCTAACGTTTAAGGGCCAACGGCAAGGTCGTAACCGGTGTCAAGATCCCTAACCAGACATATCCCCCTCACTTGTGAGGGGCGACCGCACAGAGGTGTACCTCGAGTGCAATAACCAATTTCCCTTGACTTGACGGGGGCCCCAATAAACTCGACGCCACTTAAAGGTCGTCCGAGGACTCGTGTGAGGAATCTAGAAGGTAGCGTAGACCCCCCCCCAAACCCCACACAACTTACCACATCTGCCGTCGCAGATGTCCTGGCCCCGGGAAATTCTCCGGGAGGGGGCTGTAGCCCCCCCTACCCAGGAAGGGGCCTTGACCGCCTTTCCTTTCCTTTCGGCGTCCCATCCTTAGAAGGGACCCCCTTCCCCGTTGAGGGGCCAATGGCCACCTCCTTCGAGCGCTCCCATCCGTAATGGGTGACGCCCACTCATAGGGATCTTCCAATTAGTGCTCACCGATCATGACCTTACCGCCCGACCAAAATAAATACGACAGTTCTAAACTAAATGAGTTCTAAACTAAATGACTAAATTACTCAAAAGACAGTTAAAAGCAACAATTTTATTAAAACCTGCTACTGATCAACACTAGAGCAAGATTACTTTATTTGCAAGACATACCACAAATTGACCATTTCTTTATTGCATATTCAAGGTTATCACGATAATAATCCGACCTGCAAACAAAAAGTTACCACATCAACTTTATTCAAAACTACTTGCTGTCCTCAGGGGCTGGTGGGTGGGTCAAAATTGGCTCTTCGTTCCGTCTCGAGCTCACGTGCAGCGAGGTGGTGCAGCTTCAGAGCACAGGAACAAGAGGATGCTTCCTTGGCTTGTTGCTCCTTTTATCCATCTTCAGGGCGGGCGTAAACCCGCCCCGGCCTGCCCCGAGGGCGTGGCCCGGCCGCGTCAGTGTCTAGGCCAGCCCACTCCAGGGCGGGAAAAAGGCGCGCCCCGGCTACGCCGCTTCGGGCATACCAGCCGAGACTCGCCTCCCGCCCAAGATGGCTTCCCGGGGGGATCGTGGTACTCCACCATACGTTCGGGGGGACCGAATGGTCGCCCCTTTCCATATGGCTGAGATACCCGCCACCCCCTCTCAACACAATCCCCAAGGATGGGAAACCGGAAACAGTTCTGAACTTTTTGGAAGACGGGAGGGAGTGACCCTCCCGGCCGTATTTATTAAAATATGAAACAAAATTAAAACATTAAAATAACAGTTTCATATTATGCACAATTTCATTACCACATTGTGATGTTTGGCTAACCTTAACATATTCTCTAATACAAAGGTTCTCCTAGCCGAACTAACATCCTACAAAACATCTAACTTGAAATTTTTGAAATTGTACATCCTAACGTTTAAGGGCCAACGGCAAGGTCGTAACCGGTGTCAAGATCCCTAACCAGACATATCCCCCTCACTTGTGAGGGGCGACCGCACAGAGGTGTACCTCAAGTGCAATTACCAATTTCCCTTGACTTGACGGGGGCCCCAATAAACTTGACGCCACTTAAAGGTCGTCCGAGGACTCGTGTGAGGAATCTAGAAGGTGTCGTAGACCCCCCCCCAAACCCCACACAACTTACCACATCTGCCGTCGCAGATGTCCTGGCCCCGGGAAATTCTCCGGGAGGGGGCTGTAGCCCCCCCTACCCAGGAAGGGGCCTTGACCGCCTTTCCTTTCCTTTCGGCGTCCCATCCTTAGAAGGGACCGCCTTCCCCGTTGAGGGGCCAATGGCCACCTCCTTCGAGCGCTCCCATCCGTAATGGGTGACGCCCACTCATAGGGATCTTCCAATTAGTGCTCACCGATCATGACCTTACCGCCACAGGCCGGATAGTTGACCGGCTATCCGGACCCCCCACAACACTCCTACCTAAAGGTCATGTCTTAAAGTCTTTAGCCAGGCTATACAGTCTCCTATGAGTAACTCGTTCCCCACCCGGGACAAATGAACACCATCCCCCAAATACATACTGTCACCAGTAATACAACCATGCGAAATAGAATGCAGTGTATTGGAACGGAACAATCTACTCACTTTGTTATTAATTTTCCTTACTGAATGGTTTAAAGCAGAAACCGAAATAGCCCCCCGCCATACCTTACGTGGGATCATATGTGACCATGCAATTGTGCACCCCGGAACTCTCCTCGCCAACCAACTTACAGTGGAAAGCATCGCCTCAAGAAGAAGTCGTCTACCAGTGGTGACCAAATCATTGCCCCCAAGATGTACTATGACTATAGACGGCGGTGACCTCGTCCGCCCTAACAAACCCTCAAAAAATGATTGAAACTGGTCAATACAGAGTCCGCCCTTTCCGTAGAAGGACACACTGTACCCGTATTCCCCAGCCACGTGATTCATGTCACCTGCTTTGAATACGTCCGCGGCTCGCCTCACGTATGAGTGGCCCACGACCCACACCTCCTTTTTCACAGCCGGTGAAGTATGACCGCTGGCCCGGTGTTGGGTCGACTGCATAGTCCGCCCCGCCTCGTAGGCTTGCGCAACTGAAACCAAACAAAAAACAAGAAGCGTGAGTACATCGTTACAGCTTCACAACATGTGCAACCGCACATACCTCTTATAACAATCGGAGGACCAACGCCCCACACGTTTAATTTGTTCGACATTCAGACCCCTGGCCGTAGCCTCTGTAGCAGCCCCTATCCGAAAGGAATGGGTCCCAAACTCGCCCGGGTTCAAGCCCGCAGCCGTAATCGACATCGCAAGCACCCGCTGAAACTGAAACCTCGTAGTGGGGTGGCGTCAGCGTGTCTCAACAAGGCCCCCCACCCATGATGCCACCCTTTGTGCTAAATACTCCTCTACACAACTCACCGGGCACATGGAGGACCCGGGGATCCTTCGTATCATTATGCAGTCCCCCATCGAACCCTGATCGGTCTTGGACTTGACAAATGAGACAGTCATTGTCTCCCCCCTGACTTGGACGTGCTCTCGGCACAGTCCCCCCATGGTATCCTGCTTGTTCCTCGCCACTAATTCGCTTACCCGCATAGCCCCATGAAATGCTAGCACAAAAGCGGCTCGGAATAACAATGCTTCATACTGGGATGAACATGTTGCAGGCAGTACAGATAACAACAAAGCCAACCTATCCAGACCTATCGGGCGCCTTTCATCTACTCTGCGACCCTCAAGGCGTTGCCACCCACGTAGCGCTTTTTGCACAACGAAAGACGCTGTCGGGTCCTGGATCCCATGAGCCCTAGCCACAAAGGAAATGGCGGCCCGATGCCTTTGAGCCGTAGCCACTGATTTGCCTGCCTGACGTAAGGATAGCAGGAATTTCACTACCAACTCCTCCTGGCCCCAAAGCTCCCCTCTAGCCGCCCCCAAAAAGGCCCAATAGGAACGGAACGCCCCTTCATATGCCTTCCTCGTCCTGGGTGCTAAACTCTCTCCCACGAGGTTCTGTAGTTCGGGGCACCGAGAGACCAGAGAGCTTCGGGAAAGGGTGCTGCCACCGGGTCCGCTGTGGGCAGAAAACCCCAGAAGGCCTGCATACGAAAACGAGAAAGCGCATCAGCCGCCTGGTTCATCACCCCCGGGACATGTTTTGCCTTAAATAGTACATTCAATTGCATACACAATAACACAATTTCCTTGAGCAATCTCAGAATCCATTTGCATCGTGCTGCCTGGCTATTGATACACTCAACCACGGTCATGTTATCAGACCAGAATACCACAGAGTGATCTCTGAACCCCTCGGGCCAAGTTCTCAGGGCCACCAGAATGGGGAAAAGTTCCAGGAAAGCAATGTTACTTGTCAGTCCACTATCATGCCACCATGACGGCCATTTTTGTGCCGACCACTGAGTGCCGAATATGGCACCAAAACCAATGCTCCCTGCCGAATCTGTCCACAGCCCCAGCTCCTCAGAGGACACCGCCGGTTTGTTCCAGACAATTCGACCATTGAAATCCGCCAGAAATGCCAACCAAATGCGCATGTCCTGGCGAACCTCTGCCGAGAGCCTTGTGCGATGATGACCCTCCTTCAGGCCGACCATGGCTTGAGCGATCGAGCGGGAAAAGGGGCGGGCCATCGGTATTACTCTTAGGGCAAAATTCAACTGTCCCACCAATTGTTGTAATTGATGTAGCTTAACCTTAGACTCATTTATACACATTTGCAGGGATGCCCTGAATCTTAACACTTTGTCACCTGGTAAACGAAAACAACCTTCTTCGGAGTCGAGCTCGATCCCCAGAAACTCGAGGCAAGTCGAGGGACCCACAGTCTTACCTGGTGCCAATGGCACGCCAAACTGATTCATCAAGACACAAAATTCAGTCAAAGCCTGTCCACATTCCGGATCCCCGGCTGCCCCCATAAACAAAAAGTCATCGAGATAATGCATAACATGTTGAAACCCCGTCTTCCTTGTGAAGACCCATTGCAGGAAACAACTGAACTTTTCAAAATAGGCACAAGATATAGAGCACCCCATCGGCATACACCTATCCATGTAATAGTGACCCTGAAACATGAAACCAAGGAGACGCTGATTGTCTGGATGTACCGGGAGCAACCGGAACGCTGACTCGATATCAGATTTTGCCATCAGCGCACCGGGCCCCAGGCGATTCAATATGGCTACGGCCTCATCGAAGGATGCGTACCGCACCGAACACACTTCCGGGTCTATCGCATCGTTTACGGAAAGACCACGTGGGGCTGATAAATTATGTATCAGCCGAAACTCACCCGGGTCCTTCTTGGGGACCACCCCTAAAGGGGAACAAACAAAGTTAGCAACTGGTGGCACATTAAATGGACCGGCGACTCGACCTCGAGTAACCTCTTTCCCGATCTTTTCCTGTACCACGGTCGTATGCTGCAAGACCAATATCTGGTTTTTACATTTCGCTATACCCTGAAACTCCCCTACTGGGATGCGGAAACCATATGAAAATCCGTTGCGCAACACCCCAGCGGAAGCGTGATCCGGGTATTCGCTGAGCCAGGGAATCATTGTCATGGTATCAATCGGGGTAGGTAAAGGCGCCCCTCGGACTATGTCAGACCTGTTTGGCGCCTCCTCTCCCCCCGTTATCACCTGTTTTGGCTCTGCACATGCACTCAGGAGGAGCTGATTGCCAACACCCCCCACATTCGTGCCTAAATTTGCATGACCCCTGGGGCCTAGTCCATTTCCCCCTGTTAAAGTTCCAACAAACCCCCCTTTTAATTGCGTTGCCGGCTGGCCTCGAGTGATTGTCGTTACTCGTACCTGATCGAAAGGGCGTCCCCGCATATTGGCGGGAGGATTCACCCACGTTACTCCCTACCAATGGCACCTTCAACATACCAGAGTCCTCCATTTTTGACCAGGACACAGAATCATAACAATCCCAAGTTAAATTATTATCATGCTCTTTCGCTTTTCTGAAAATATTGTCGTAACAAAACCAATGATTGCCCTCGTGAGATACTAAATACCCCATGATCCGTGACTGATAAATCGGCAATTCGGGCAACAATTCGGGCCTACGTTCACCCAAAATGGATGTAAAAACCCCCCATGCCTTGCCCCAATTACCAATGTTTTCATTTACCTTAAAGGCGGCCATCTTTGCGCGCCAAACACTTGGATGCATGAGCTCTTTCTGGCTCTTAACATGCTCCATTTCATAATGGTCGGTAAGCAACGAGAAGATGTTTATATATTCCCCTGCCCATATCTTCTCTTTAATAGCCAGAGGGACATGCTGACCCAGTTTTTCCCTCCGAGAGGGTGCCGACTCATCCCTCGCAATCGGCAATGGCCGCTTACCTGAACCGGAAGCTGTATCAGCGACTGGAACTGATGGCGATGGTGCCTTCGTCGTTTCCCTTGTTTCCCGCAGCTGCCTCATCAACACCTGCGCGTCGTCAGCCGTGGCGCCCTTGCTACCTTTACCCAACCACGCTGCTAATTGTGCTGCCAGCTCGGGCGGCATATCCTCCCCGGACACGGGGGTGACCACTACGGGAATCGGATTCCCTTCCTCCGGCAAAGGAGTGGGTGCTTCGAGTGGGGTACAGGGAACTGGGACGTCTCCCCCTGCTGCTCCCTTTCTGGGCCTCTTGCCTTTTCCTCCTGGAGCTGCTCCTGCCAGAGGACGTTTCGGCCCCCCTTCCTCGTCTTTCTCCGCCATTCGCTTCTTTAAGTCGGTCACCTCCTTCATGAGAACACGCAGCATCTGGTCGGTAGTCATTCGCTTTCCCGCCTTCTTAGGCATTCTCTGACAGAGTATCTGAAAAACAAACAAGAACGATTACAACGCTCAAAATTGGCTCTTCGTTCCGTCTCGAGCTCACGTGCAGCGAGGTGGTGCAGCTTCAGAGCACAGGAACAAGAGGATGCTTCCTTGGCTTGTTGCTCCTTTTATCCATCTTCAGGGCGGGCGTAAACCCGCCCCGGCCTGCCCCGAGGGCGTGGCCCGGCCGCGTCAGTGTCTAGGCCAGCCCACTCCAGGGTGGGAAAAAGGCGCGCCCCGGCTACGCCGCTTCGGGCATACCAGCCGAGACTCGCCTCCCGCCCAAGATGGCTTCCCGGGGGGATCGTGGTACTCCACCATACGTTCGGGGGGACCGAATGGTCGCCCCTTTCCATTCTCTTTGGGTCTGTTATTATTTTTAAGACAGCAGTTTGTAAAAGCTATGCCTATGCAACAATTTATGAAAGCATAGATATCCAGAGATTGTGCACATATTTTTCGAAATGAAATTAATGTTAAGATACTTGAACCAAGAATGACTGCCAAGTCGTTTTTTGTAAAAAAAAAACTTTATAAGACCCTCCGAAATGTCGATTCTCTGGATGGTAGCTGACAAGTTTTGATTTTGAATATTAATAGTTCACTTTTTGGTTGCTTTGTGTTATGTGTCATGAAGGTAATCCTGCAAGTGATTGAAAGTCAGAAGAGTCTATTTAATGCCACAGTTATCAGATCGTTTGTTCCAATTTGGAGTTGGATTCTACCCACTGACTTTTGCATGTGCTTTAGGCTGCAAAGTATGTTGGCATGGAAACCAAGATGCAGCCTCTTTACGTAATCAAGACAAGATAGGATTAAAGTTATTATTCATGAATTCTTAGTGGGGAAGCTAAGAGCGGGCTATTTTATCTCAGGGTTCTGAGGAGGGGCATGGAAAGTTGCATCCCTTCTCATATTTTGTAACTCAATCTCGTTTTGCAAAGTGTGAATCTATCAACATTGTTTTAAAAGGTGATAAAATTAAGCCTTCAATGGCAGCTTAAAGTTTTCCCGCCACCACTGTGAGACCCACTTCCACTCTGCAGCAACTCAGTAGCACTCACCTGTCCAGAAGGAGATTGAAGAGGCCAGAGCAGAAAGATCAGCCACGGGCACTTCATCGACCACTGCAACACTATCAACCTCTTCTGCATCATCAGCACCTTCACCACCATCCGCTGCATTTGTCCCTTGAGTACCACCTTCCGCTTCTTCAGCTACATCTGCCCCCCCCCCCCCCCCCCCCCCCGGCACCAGCCTTTGGGTCTGGCCCTGCATCAGTACCTTCTCCTGGTACTGCGGTGCCAATCAAATTATTTAAGCAGAATAGAGAATTTATCAAGCAGCATGGCAGTACTGCAACATACTGTCTCCACTGCCATACTGTTGTTGTTGTGGGAGAGAGGGCTAAAAATATATATATATTATATTCTCCAGTTGAGACTATTGTTTTGTTTGATCATGTTGGCCTCGTAAAAAAAACTTCTAGAAAAAATGTTTACAAAAGAAAAGGAAAAAAAGTGATTTTAGAACTAACTAAATATCTCAAAAGATAAAGAGCTTGTAGCAATATTAACCATATTTGTTTTAGACATCAGAAGTACAAAATTGTAATTAATATACAGATAAATGGTGAGTATAAGGTGAGTTAAACATGTTCCTCATGATGGCTTCTTAGTAGATGGTGAGTTAATAATATACTACTACAATGATATCTGATTGTATTTAGAGTGAAATACAGTGTCATAGAGTGGAGTGGCATGGAGTGTTTTTGAGTTTAGTGTTGTCGAGTGGAGTGTCATCAAGTGGAGCATTGTCGAGTAAAGTGTCGTAGAGTGGCACAGAGTGTAGTAGAGTGTCTCAGAGGGGAATGTCATAGAGTAATGGAGAGGAGAGTGGTGTACAGTGGAGTGCCATAGAGTGTAGTATAGTTGAGTGGCGTAGAGTGGAGGAGAGTGTTGAACAGTTGAGTGGCATAGAGAGTGGCAGAGTGGAGTGGCATAGAATATCGTATACTGGAATGGCATGGAGTGGAGTGGAGTAGAGTTGAGTAGTGGAGTAGAGTGCAGTAGAGTGGACTAGTGTGTCACAGAGTAGAGTAGAGTAAAGTGGTATGGAGTGGCTTAGAGTGGAGTAGTGTGACACAGAGTAGAGGGGAGTAAAGTGGCATGAAGTGGCGTAGAGTGAGTTGTGTAGAATGTTGTCAATTTGAGCAGAGTGCCATAGAGTGGCACAGAGTTGAGTAGAGTGTCGTATAGTGGCATAGAGTGGAGTAGAGTGGAATAGCATAGAGTGAAATAGACTGTTTTAGGGTGTAGGTGCGTAGAATATCGTAGAGTGGAGTACAGTGGAGTAGCATAGAGCATAGTGGAGTACAGTATCACCTTGTAAAGTGTTCTGGCACAGAGTATTGTGGCATAGAGAGTTGTGGAGTGTCGCATAGTGGAGTAGCCTGTCATAGAGTGGAGTGGCGTGTCATAGAGTGGAGTGGTGTGTAGTAGAGTGGAGTGGCATGCCATAGCGTGAAGAAAGGTGGAGTAAAGTTGAGGGGCATAGAGTGGAGTACAGTGTTATAGAGTGGAATGTCATAGAGTGCAGTGGCATGTCATATAGTAGAGTGAAGTGGCGTGTCATAGAGTGGTGTCTCTCATAGAGTGTCTTAGAGTGGAGTGTCATAGAGTGGAGTGTCCTAGAGTGGAGTGTTGTAGAGTGCAGTGCCTTAGAGTGTAGTAGAGTGCAGGCATCCTTAACATCGCGGTCAGTACACCGCGATGCTGTTACTATCCCAACACCTTCCCTACTGTTAAGTGGACTGCAGTTGGAATAGTAAATTACACTTTTCTAATGTTAGCACGCCATCTAGCGCAAGTCGATGTAAAGTGTTGCAATGGCATAGCGTGGTTACATCGCGTTCGTTCTATCGACCGCGATGTAACGGCACGAGTTGTACTCACTTTCGTTGTAACATCGTACATCCAGAGTGGAGTAGTGTTGAACAGTAGAGTGGCGTAGAGTGGAGTAGAATGTTTTAGAGTGTGGTAGAGTGGAGTGGCATAGAGTGTTTTAGGGTGGAGTGTCAGAGTGGTGTAGACTGAAGTAGTGGAGTACAGTCCATCATAGAGTAAAGTGACATGGAGTGGCATAGAGGGAGTTGCGTAGAGTGTAGTTGAGTAGAGTACAGTGCTGTAGAGTGGAGTGGAGTAGCACAGAGTGGCGTACAGCGTTGTAGAGTGGAGTGGCATAAACTGGAGTAAAGTGTCATAGAGTGGAGGGGAGTACAGTGGAATAGAGTGTAGTGGCAGATTGTAGTGGCATTGAGTGGAGTGACAGAGTATTGTCTTGTAGAGTGCTGTGGCTTAGACTGTCATGCTTAGAGTGTCATAGAGAGGAGTGGCATGTTGTAGAGTTGAGGTGCATGTCGTAGAGTGGAGTGGTGTAGAGTATCGTAGAGTGGATTGGAGTGGTGTGGAGTGGACTGGCATGTTGTACAGTGGAGTGGTGTGTCATAGAGTGGCACGGCATGTTGTAGAGTGGAGTGGAAGGCCATGCCGTAGAGTGGAGGGACATAGAGTGGAGTGGTGTGTTGTAGATTGTAGTGTTGTAGGATGGAGTGACATGTAGAGTGGAGTGGAGTGGTGTGTTGTGGAATGGATTGGCATGTCGTAGAGTGGAGTGGTGTGGAGTGGAGTGCCTTATAGGTGAGTGGAGGGTTGTAGAATGGAATGGCGTGATGTAGAGTAAGGTGGAGTGGCATGTCACCCCCTCAACTTATTTACCCTGCAGAGATCTGCAGGAAACTTGATAGGCCCGAAATTGACTGACTTGGCAAAGAGACTGCAAAATTAATACCGGTCCGTCCATTGGGTCAGAAGTTGTAGGCCCAGCAAAAAAAATATTTTCAATGGAAAGTGCACCTGAACCATAAGTACACAGTAGTGACTGACACTGCATATATATACAGTTAGATCTGCATTTCCATAGATGGAGCATTTGTTGATTTGCTAATAACTTTGTACTGTTTGATGAATCTTCACAAAACTTTCCAAGAAAGAAGTTTATTCATCTCAGCTCCTTCCTGGGAAGTTTAGGGCTGAGCCGTTAAGCGGGGGCAGAGAAAAAAGGGGGTCCCAAAACATAAAATCCCCATTGTTAGACCTGGCACCATTGGTGTGGGTCTCCCTTCCATTTTTGCTGTTGCCTCATATGTTTTTGCTGTGTAGATGCTTTTGGCACTGTGCCACTGCTATCCAGTGCCACAGTGCAAGTGCTCCCTATTGTAAATTGATGTATGGATTAGTGATTCCATGTTTGGCTACTTTGGTTTACTTGTCAGACCCTAGTCTAGTGCACTGAGTGTGCCAGGGCGTGTAATCCAAATACTGCTGGTGGGACTGCAGCACTGGTTGTGCCACCCACAGAAGCAGCCTTGTCAAATGTGTCTAAGGTCTGCCATTGCAAAGCCTGCGTGCAGTCTGGTACTGTCATGCTGACTGGGCAAGTGCACCCACTTTGCAGTCCCTAAACCTTCCCTTTTCTTCATATCAGTCACCCCTATGGTAGGCCCAAGGGCAGGGTGCCTTGTAAGTATAAGGTAGGACAAGCCCTGGTGTGTGTGTGGCATGTCCTAATAGTGAATTACAGCCATTTTCGTTCTTCACTATTGCAAGGCTACCTGTTCTCCATAGGTCAGAATGGGCTGATAGAATTGTTACATTTTATAATCCTAACAGGCTCAGAGAACATGGTAGAAATTCGAGTTTAGTATGCCTGAACTCAGAATAATAAAATGCATATTTTAGTAAAGTTTATTTTAATATTCTGTGTTTGCAAATACCACTTTTAAAAAGTAGGTATTTGCTTGTCTAACCATTCAAACCTGCATCTGCTAGTTTGTGTATTCCTATGTCCGGTTTCTGTGAGTGACAGGGCTGGGGAATTCCAGGAGACAGGCTGAGACCCCCAGTGGTGAATAGAGAGATCTGCATCTTAATGGGAAGGAGGAGTGCACCTGAACCCTGAATAGGGCTGTGCCTGCCTTCGACAATGCTGACTCCACCCCCTGGGAAGCGGCTGATGTCTCTGCCCTGTAAACTGAAAGAAGAGAAGGAGTCCTGTAAACAGAGTGCTCCAGGACTGTACTTGCCTTCCACAATGCAGGCTCCACCTCCTGTGGGGCGTCTGATGTGCATGCCCTGCACTGTGAAAGGAAAGGAGATGTCTGGTAAACAGAGTGCTTCAGAACTGGTTTGGACTGGGCAAAGGCCCCTCTCCCCTCAGAGAACAAAGGATTTCTGGGTATAAATATTGGGACCCTGATCCCATGAAATTAGATCACTTTTGGACTACAAGAAGAAACCTTTACTGAGGAGAGGAACCTGAAGAAACTGAGGAGAGACTATTCCCAAGCTGAAGTGCTGTTTGGGGGATTGGCCTGCAGTGGTTGCCTTACTGCCAAAGGAAGGAGAAAGGAACATTGTGTACTTTGCTTTCAACTTGTGAAGGATCTCCAAGGGCTTGGAAAAGAGCTTGCCTCCTGCTGAAGACTCAGGGACAACAGACTTCAACCCCCAGCTCCCCAGTGATCTTTTGGAAGTGCCTGCTGCTGATTTGGACCTTCTGAGGAACTGCGTGTCGCAAGGAGCTGGAAGCATGACTCAACGAGAAGAAGCGTGTCGCCGTCGCTGTGCCTGCCGTCGCAACTCTGGAGAAAGGAGGGTGTCGCCATTGGAACTGTCACACTGCACCGCATCGGAGAGAAGCGTGCCGCAACGAAGAGGAAGCATGTCGCCGTCGCTGCTACTGCCGTCGCAACTCTGAAGAAGGAGGGTGTCGCCGCTGTGGTTGTCACACTGCACCGCATCAGGAGAAGAATCTCGCAACATGTTCGGAGCATGTCGCCGTCGCTGTGCCTGCCGTCGCAACTCCAAAGAAGAAGGGTGTCGCCGCTGGAACTGTCGCATTGCACCGCATCGACCTAGAGCACCTCGCATCCCCGAGAAGTGCGCCGCCGTCTGAACTGCTGCCGTCGCATCTTTGATGTCGCCGCTGTAGTTGTCGCATTGAGCGGAAGCTTCACGCATCGTGGGAGAAGAGCGTCGCCGCTGGAGCTGTTGCCGTCACATTGTAAGGGTGTCGCCGCTGCAGTCCACGCATCGAACAGAGAGCTTCTCGCATCCCCGAGAAGCGTGCCGCATTTGGAAAATCTTCACGTCTTTATTTATTTGCACCTGACTTTGCCGCATTTCCCATCGCTGCGACATTGCTGGTCGTGGAAGAGCAACGCAACTTAAGGTACATTGACGCAGAGTGTTGCAACTAAGAACTGAATTGAACTAAGCTTAAATCTACCATCTTAAAGTAATCATAGTGTGTCTTTTTGTTGTTTATGGTCTTGTGGTAACTCTATATAAAGTCTACTTATTTTTTATATAAAACCTGTGTAGTGTCCATTTGTAGTGTTGTCACTGGGTTACTGTATGTGGTCACAACTGCTTAACTTACAACGTCTCTAAAATAAGCCTTGACTGCTTGCGCCACGCAACCTAGAGGGTGAGCAGGGGTTATTTTAGGTGTGTAATCCCCATTCCCTGACTAGAGGAGAGGGTCCCTGTTTGTTACAAGTACCTACCTGTGCCAACCAGAGACCCCCAAATCTAACACCCATGCATTTTCCATAGATTTCTTTAGACAAGGCTACAGCAAAAACTGCTGAACGGATTTCTACCAAAGTCGACAGAAAGCTAGATCTTGGTTCACAGATTGTGCTTTTTGTAACTTGGTGTAAATTCATTTAGTAGTTTTTCAGAAATTAAGGGAAAAAAATAATTATATTTTTGGAGGGATGGACTCGCGAGAATCCCACAAGAGCACAATTTTCAAAGTAGAGCCCTGTGATTGGTTCTGATTGATTGGTTCAGGGGCCTGTTTCTCCTGTGAGCTTCATGCTCTTGCTGGAGTGAGAGGCTCCTGTGAGTCCCACAAGAGCAAGTGCTTTGATTGGCTGCCTGTTGGAATTTTAGAAATTAAATCTCCCCTATTACTGTTTACTGTAAAAAACTTGGAGGTGTTGTGGAAATAAAATAAAAAAGCTATATAGGGGGCAGGAGAAAGTCATGCTGCCCCCCTAAGTTTTATGAAGGAAGTGTTTAAGGGATAACTACTGTGTAGAAAATAAATGTATATTATTTTTAACTAATGCTTACAATCTCGTGGGACTCTCGTGGGATTAGAATAGTAAAAACGAGAAGATGAGTTCTCAATGCACTGCATATTGTGCTGCTTGTTTTTGAGAGAAAGTTTGTAAGAGATAAGTAGTGTGATGAATAGATGGTTATTTTGTATGTGGTTCATTGGCTCTCTTAAGCATCCTGTGAGACTCGCAAGGGAAAGCGCACCACAAGGTGTTTACGATCCTGCGTTCTTCTTAAGCGATTTGCATGGAAAATGTCTAGGCCTGCCACAAGGTACTTTAGACTGTTATGAACTTAATTTCAAATGTAAGATCTCTCAAGCGGATCATGAGAACCAGACAGGAAGTACAGCCCCCTCGTTGTCCACGCAGGGGATTAAGTGTTTGACACTTGCGATTGTCTCGTGAGAGTCGTAAGTTTGTAAACTAAATAATGAATACAACATACATATTGTAATGACACAATTATTAAAGATTAGCATTCAATAATAACTCACCACATGAAAAAAAACTCTGTTCAATAGATTAGAATGAAATTTATAACTGTACGATCTCATGAGTTTCCCGTGAGCCTCCTCCGAGAGCGGTCACACAATTGATGTACATAATGAAAATACATAGTTTACAGTATAGTAAAAACTGATTAGTGTCTTTTTGAAATATAAATATGAAACATAGATACAAAGACTATGAAATCTATGCTGGTAACATTTCTCAATATGTGAGTTACAAAAACTAAGAAGATGACCATTTTTAGTGCAAACATCACTGGAGTAGTTAGTATTCCATGTATTTATAAAAATATTTTTGAATTTTAAAAACCCCTCAAATTCACTCAAAAAACAAACGTTAAATAACGTTATAATTATGCGTGTTAAAATAATCTGTTTTTTGTGTTAACCTCAGAAATTCACAAAAAAAACAAAGGTTAAGGTATTGTTATAGTTAGGTGAATTGTCAGTGTGAATATTAATGTTTTGAACAAAAAAACACAGAAATTCACCAGTTATAGTTAGCAGCAAAAACTATAACTTGCACCGCGTCATGCATTGCCTATGACCTCATATATGACATCACTAATGACATGTTCTATGACCTCATTTATGGCATCACTGATATATGTTTTTTGCAGGTATATCCAGCAGGGGCACTGCTGGCAGAAACATCAAAGTATGCCCAACTTTACATCAAGCAAATGCATCATCAGTTTGGCTAACAGGACATTTCTCTATTTGTAGCATAGTACCCTGTCCACAAAACTCCCCAAAAAAACCATAATGCCCTTTTTGTTTTTAGAAACAAATTTCATCCTCATTTCCTAGTCTGTACACTCAATGCGTAGATCTCTTTCCTTGGCTGAATTAGGAGATTTTCCCTTCTATTTGGAGCATATTAGGGCAGATTCACAAAAGCATGTAGAAGTATGTAAAATAGTGTTCATCAAGTACTCTTTTACAAACTCTTACTGTCTTTCTAAATAAGATCCAAATCATTTAGGGCCTGATTTAGATATCGGCGGACTGGTTACTTCGTAGCAATGGGGAAGGATATCCCGTTCGCTGAAATATAACTCCCATATCCTAAATTAAGCTAGTTAGAAATATAAATAAATGTATTTAATATTTAAACAAATCTAAAAATATAACATAGTTTGTAGTTTAATATAACGGATTTCCAGAACCCTTTTTAAATAAAAAAAATATTGTAACTTTTTAAAAATTAAAATAAAATTATTTTAAATTATTTCTATACACAAATTTTTATAATTTTTAATATGTAATAAAAATATATATATTTCACTTTAGGAGGGAGTTGCTCTTGCATTTTAACCTTCAGAAATATATTTTTTATTAATTTAATATATTCAAATAACTCGATATACAATTTAAATTAAGTTATTAATGCTGTATCTTTTTTTGCAACTCATAAATATCTACAAATATTTAATATTAATATTGTACATTTCAATATTTTTTCTATTTTGTTTTAAAGTTTAATCAACTTTTACACTTACCCCTTTACTTCTGGACAGAGTGCCCCCCGCAAGGGGCGCACTCTGTCCAGAAGACACAGGGCCTCCGTGCCCCTGGCCCCTTGCGATTCGGCAAAGTGCTGGTAAAGGGCGGCGAAGGCCGGTTCTTTGGCTTCTGGTCACTGCACCCCGTGATAGGTGGGGTGGGCGGCCGGAAGCGCATTGCAGCACGTCACTTCTGTGTATGTCATCGCCGAGGTGGCCAATAAAGCCCCCATGACCACATGTCTGTGACGAGTGGATAGGAGTGGCTGCAATTTTCCCTTCCACCCGGCCCTATATTTTAGGCATGGGGTCTAGAATCCTAAAGTCACCCCTATTTAAAAGGGGGGGGGTCCTCCAGAAGCAATATACATTCATTTAATAACTTGTTACTTGTAGGTGAAGGAGAGGTCTTTGATACTGTGGTGAAAAGCGCCATATCCTTAGGACCCGGATACCCCCCAGTCTGGTCCGGACCCTGATACCACCCAAACAAGGTACCAAAAGAACTACAGAGAAAGCTTTATTTTGTGGATCAGTTCATTCAAAATTGGCATTTCACACTTGTGAAAAAGGTCATAAAAATTCAAGGTGAAAAAACACTTGGAACACGTAACAGTCACCAAACCACGAAGAAAGTGTCAGTAGAGTATGTGCAAAATAGAACTGGGGGGAAGAACATTCAGCAACATCCTGAAGTACACCCTTCGCATCAAGTGCCAACCCGCAATCCTGAACGCCAATGGACCACACAGGTGCAACTACCTGCACCTGCGAGGGGTGGTCCCGCACCACTGTACCCTTGTCCTCATTATGTGCATCCCCCCCATGAAAACCAAGCTCCCCAGGGGCTGCAACGAGGTGGCAGGAGCAATGAACCCCGTGCCCAGCCCCGATCTATTTGTGCGCCCTAGCCCACAAGCTGGCATACATCCTCTGTTTGGCTCAGGACTGCAGAACCTTACACCTTAGTGCTGTCCTGAGGGGATTGCTTCTGGAGGTCCCCTCCTATTAACTAGGAATGACTTTAGGATTCCAGACCCCATGCCTAAAATATAGGGCCGGGTGGGAGGGAAAATTGCCTTTGCTCCTATCAGCTCGTCACCGCCATGATGACCAGGCCAGGAAAAGCGGCTAAGGCCAAAGGGCAAGGGGTCTTTATACCACTTCTGGCCACCTCGGCGATGACACACAGAAGTGAAGTGCTGCAACGATCTTCCAGGTGCCCGCCCCACCTATCGCGGGACGCGACGACCAGAAGCCAAAGAACCAGTCTGCGCCGCCTTTGGCAGGTTCTTCGCTGGATCGCATTGGGCCTGCGTCCACGGAGGCCAGTGTCCTAAGCGCCCTGCCCCCCCATGCGGGGGGGGGGCGCTCAGTCGAGAAGGAACGGGATAAGGGTAAAAGCTTATTAAATTCTAAAACAAAATAGAAAAAATATTCGACTGCATAATATTAATATTAAATGACTGTAGACATTTATTTGAGTTGCATAAAAGCTACAGCATTAATAACTTAATTTAAATTGTATATGAAAATATTTGGCTACATTAAATAAATACAAATATATTACTGAAGATTAAAATGCAAGAGCAATTCCTTCCTAAAGTGAAAAATATATATTTTTATTATCTATTAAAAATGATAAAAAAATGTGTGTATATAATTAACTGAAAATAATTTTATTTTAATAAAAAAAATGTACTTTCATTTTTTAATTTAAAAAGATTCTTGAAATCCATTACATTAAACTACAAACTATCTTATATTTTTAGTTTTGATTAAATTACATTTATTTATATTTCTAACTAGTTTAAGTAATTTCATTTAATTTAACATTATTTCATGAGTTTTTATTTTATATCCCTATCTCTGTTGTTTTCTATGGGAGGGTATTGCAGTAGCAGGGTTTGGCCTTGACTGGTGCTGGACTTACTTCAGTTCTGAGCTGGAATATGTTGATGACTGTTTTGGGTCCTCTGTGGCAGTACAAACTATGGAAGTGCAGTTTGTGAATACCAATGGGCTTACTCTTTTGTGGGTTCAGGGAATGGAGACATGTAAGTCTACACTCCTAAGTAACTTTACACTGCTAAATGGTGAATAACCCAAATAAGAAAAAAATTACTTATGTAGATTTACTTTTTGTTTGGGAATAGATTCCACAGAGATGGAATTTTGGGGCCAATTTGCCAAGGCATGTAAGAGTACATAAAAGAGCACTGCAGTAGTACTAATTCCCGTACTCCTACAAAGGTATTGTGAATCAGCTCCTTCGATTCCACCTTCACAACTTTGGTCACTCTAACCCACAGTGCTTAGTATACTGGAATTACTATGGTATAGTTCATATTATAACAAACACAGGTTGATTTGCATATTGCTGGGTCTAATCTGATGGAATACGAACAGCAAATAAACTATTGATTGAATGCTTCCTCAAGTGATTGCCTGTGGTTAGTTTACTTGCAAGAGTTTGGCCCATCTCATTTTATGTTTTTGAAAGTACATGATATGAAAAGCTGTCATGACATTTGGTAGTGGTGACTCCAGGGAGGTGCTGAGAACAGTGGTGAAGTTAATGACTTTGGAACCAGTAGATCTGAGGATTTTAATCACAGTTTCCAAGAACGAGCCATGAGACATTTGACAAATAAATGTATTTCCCTTTGCATAAGGTCCTTTAGCTGTGAAAATGTAGAGCGGTCTATTAACAAACTTCATTTTGTAGAATGTTTAATAGTACTAAAATATCACTACTAATGTACAACAAAATGCAATTCACAGACCTACGTGTTGAGGTCAAAACTTCATGTGGAGGTCAATGCCTCCCCCTTTCTTATTTTTTATGTACAGAGATCTCCGCCCAAACTGTGGAGATCTCCACACAAGTACGTATAGATTTCAGTAGTGAATGTGGGAGGGACTGGTAGTGGAATATATACAACAAAAGGGGAGGGGTTTTGGAAAGAGTAAGGGGGGCCAGGGCCTTGAGACCCTCACGGGTGAGTAGTGCACTCTAAACTCCCTGATTGATTGGTTAAGGGAAAGTTATTGATGGCTGTGCACCCACCCACAAAAGAGTCCCTTCCTATTCTAAAGCTGCTTTCCTAAAGTTACTGCAACCAGAAAGGACTGAAAAGAGTTGTACTGTGCTTTAAAGCTGGAGTAAGTCCTGCATTGCCACTCACAGTTACTGCAACAACATACCATAGAAAATAAAGAAGATTGAGATTTAAAATAGAACCCAGTAGGAAATAATTTTCAAACAATTCAACTCATTTAAAATATATATATAAAATTGTTTTAATGTTAAATAATTTAAATAAAATATAAATAAATATTCTATTTACAATATTATATTGTGCTTTTTTTTAGGTTTAAAGTAATATTGTGCTTTTTTAATTAAAAAAGTAATACATTTTCTTTAAACAATAATTTAATTACATTAATTTTATATGTAACTTTTAGTACATAATAAATATGAACAGCTTTCTGCAGGTGGTTTTTTTTTAAGTCTTCAAAAACATTTGTAATTTAATTTAATATAAGTAAATGTATTAAACATTTAATTTAAAAAATGTGCAAGTGAAGTAAGATTTAAAAAGACTATCTATTGTTTCCAAAAACAAAATTATTTACATACAATCATTTTGAATTATGTTTTTAAACTTTAATAAGCTTTTATTAATTCCCTATTCTTTACCATAGGGAGCTGTCTGACCTGATTGCAGAGGTCTCACCCAAGTGTGCGAAACATCAAAAACAGTCAAAAAGTCACTACTACTCGTGACACCACTTATTACAATCGATGGGGATATGTTTAAGTCCTCGTTTTTGAGTAACTTTACACTCATAAATGGTAAGCAGCCAAAAGTAGTAAAGTTACTTTAAAATATTGTAGGAGTACCCACACTCACAGCATTCGCTGAGCTGCGGATTCTGGTGCATTTATTTTCCTTATAAGGGCACTATCAGGGCCATCTTGGGAGGTACCTGGCACGCAATTTTAAAGCGTGCCGTATAACGGGTGATTCTACCCATTTTAGATTGCTTTTATGATTTCCATTTTTCTCACTTTTCTGTTAACTTTTCTTTATTTTACTAGTAATCCTACCTAGAGGGGCGTCTGTGCGGGTGAGAGAGGAGTTGCTGGACCCCAGTTTGTTCTGCCCTTGTTGCCCCTTCATTTTGCCACCTCTGAGGCGTGCCTACATTCGCTGAGGCTGACCAGGTCTATGGCCATGCCCCCATGTTAGCCCTTTTAGAGGACTGATTAGCATGTCAGCCCCGCTGGCACACCAAAGGCAAGCCCATCTGCGTCTGGCCGCGGCCAGACAGCACCAGGTACCAGAACCCCTGCTTGTTTTTTCACCTATGCAAGAGAGAAGTTGCTGGACATCAGGCGTGGAGGTGAGTTAACTGGTGGTGAAGTTTATAATTGTAACATAACCTCAAGCTTATTCAAATGCCAGGAATGCAACTATGCCTTCAATCTCTGCCCTATAGATGGCAGTAACTGTGAAGCTTTCACTAATTCCACAAGAAGCTTTGAGTATCAGGGCACCCAAAGGAATCTCTCAGCTGTGATCTGTTAAACGTAAGATTCCCTAATAAAGAACAAACACAAATTTGTGGATTTTATTGGGTCTTTTCATCCTGATTTATTATTCCTTATGAAAACTTGGACTGATTCTTCATCAGATCCCAATCTGAGAACTGCTACTCCGGACGGGTATGATGTATATAGAATAAATAGGCATGGTCGTTCTCCTTCAAACTTAATGATGCTACCAATGTTAACAGTTCTCTACTATATCGTCCATCTGTCCCCAAAGACAGCTTCATGTGCTCTGTTCCAACCTTTCTGGAGTCTAGCTTTGAATTTTTAAACTTTACCCTCTTAGGGGATTTTAACTTTCACTTGGAGCTAAGTGGAAACTCAGACACAGAACACTTACTAGACTGTGTTTGTTGCTTTGATTTGCATCAAATAGTCAAACAATCGACCCACTATACTGTGGTACTGAAAATTCTGGACCCTGCTATTGTGTGGTACCGAAGCTCTACACTCGTGTCAAAAATATCATCGTAGCATGGCGATTTTTATATCAAAAGACCGATAATGACTAGTACACTATGCACAAGCATTTTCGTCATAATCGAGTAACGATTTCACCTCGAAATCGTCATTTTCGTTTTTGAACCCTTGGGTTCCATTTTACGCTTTACGGCCATTTTGTGAGTTGCCCTTCACATAGGCTTGTAGCTACAGTTGAATTCGATATCAAAGGACACATACACCTTAATTGACTTTTCTGTGACCTGGGCAAGCTGAAACCATTGCCCCAGGCCAAACCTGTTTGGTCAGTCCCTCTCCCAGTGGCCGAACAAGATAGCATCAAAGCACAACAGGCCATAAACTGTTCCCATCGCACACACACCCCGCCCAAATCTTACTCACACCTGTCCCTGCTCTTTTCTCTCCTTTTCCTTTATGATGAGGAGGGGCCCGGTTTTATTGGGGGTACACCGATATCTGATGGAAACACTGGACCTTGCCGGATAGTTAATTATAAACTGGACAAACTGAAATATGGACTTGTCATCATGACTCTGCTTTTTCTTTGTGTTGGAAATATGTGAATTGTCTACTGTAAAACAAGGAATGTTTGCCTAGAGCATAATAAATGATTTAAAAGTTCTGTGCGGAGACCATTCAGGAGGCTACCTCATTCAGTTGCTTTAGGTGTGACTGGGCGACGTAGCCTCACAATTAATTGTAATAAAGATGTCTTTTCATATTTCAGATTCTCTGTTGATTTCTTTGCTGCTTTTGAATGGACTACTTATTGGTAAGACCCCTGAGAAGAAGTCTGAAGTTTTTAGGTACTTCAATGCCAAACATGAACTGGATGGTATTTTTACAAATAACCCTGTGCTCAGTTTTGACACAGTCATTCCACTAATTTGGATGGATCAAAAAGCAGTATTTTTTTAATCTTGCAGTTACAGATAAGAATTGTGGTCACCCCAACCCTTTGAAAGTCATTAAGACCCACTCCTGGTGGAAAATAGGTAGTCTGGAAGTTGATAAAATGCTGATTATACACAATCCAGACTTAAATAGTAATATTGAAGAGTCTAAGGCTAATTTTACCAACTGGTTAGATAAGGTCATTATGAAGCTAGCGCCTGAAACAATCTTAAAAAGTTTCAGATAAATCAAGATATTTTACAGAAAATATCTGCACTGCAATGACTCGACTGAAGATCTTTTTAAAACAGTCACTACTCTCTCTAATTGTAACTTTACTCAACTTTTTACTCCTACTCAAGCATTCTGTAATGAGCTGGCTGAGTTTTTCAGGCAAAGGTGAACAGTTTATGTGAGGAATTTCCTTCTCATCTTAAGGCTAATAGCCTGAGCACTACTCCATCCCCCCTGTTTCATGCTTAATGAAGATCTTATCTTATCTTTACGCTGTCAGATGTGTCACGCATCTCTCTATCCTTGCGCTACGGTGCGCCGCATTGTAAATGTGGCGCATCCATGGTGGCGCAAGGGGCTTTAACCGTCACACAAAATAACTGGTGCATCCCTGCGGATATGCAGAGTGCGCCAGTTATTGTAAATCTGCCCCTTGGTTCTTTTCTATTCACAATCAGTAGACAGCTAGCTGCCTATCACTCAGGGAATGCTAGCGCTAAGCAGGGCACATGTCCTAAAAAAAGAAGTGGGGGTACGCTGTCACCTGGAGTGACGTCACAACAGAAAGTGGCGTCTCGAAAGGTGCCGAGCCCCCCGTCCCAGAGAGGCCAAAGAGTGAAGTCCAGCTGTTTGGCAGGGGGGACAGCGTCCACCCGCGTGGTACCCCGACTCGAGCCCTGGCGCTAAGACGCCTCTGCATTTGTATGCTTTAACATTTTTTAACTTACTTACTCGTGTATAAAGTTACATTTGTGAGTTGCCCTGAAGCTTTAAAACTGACCCACCCCCATTATTAGGCAATACATACAAGTTAGTAAACGCTGATTGTGATACAAACCATTAGTAGCCATTCGCAGACAAAATAGCAAATACATACATGAGGAGCCAACAAGAAAAATATAGACAATGCTAGAACTTTCTCATTCTGCTTACCACAGCATTTTGAACATTGACGTAATAAGTCTTGAGGAGGTCACAAGGGGGTAGAGTTGGGAAGCAAAGCAACGTCCTTTTCCTCTTGTATCCGGCATGCCCCTTGAGCTCACCAGAGTGAGTGGTGTTGTGCAATACACCTTTCTAATCAGCTACCTCTCCCCCCACCCTCTCCGCCAATCGCCTCTGTGTAGAAACGTAACTGAGGCCTCTGACTCGTGAGACAGTCTGCAGAGCTGATGTCTCCGCGGTCTCACCTCCCTTGTCACGAATACCCGGGTTAAGAAGAGGGTGATTTATCTCCACAGTCTCCGATGATGCATGGCGGAAGAGATGAAAATCTATTTTAATGCCGCTGAGCTGTGTCAGGTGACTGCAAGCGACAACAAAAAGCCAGGCAATTAGAGCTGCTTCCCTCGACTTGATACCAGCTGAGGGGGCTTCTGGGTATTGTGATAGATGTAGATTCCTATCCATTGATTTCTTTTGTACCTGTCTGAGGAGTTTATGATAAAGTGTTTTTTGTTTTTTTAAATGGAGTTGAGTTACAGCAGAATCTTGAAGCCTTGCTGAAGCTGTTCTCTGTGTGAGTATCATCACTGCTACACTGAGGCTATTATAATTCATCATGACTGTTTTGCCTCTTTACAAATAGCATTGTGTACCGAAGAAGCAATGAATGTTTACGCTCAGTGTTTTGTGCTCTACCACCAGAATGGGAATATATCCACATGGAGCTTTTATAGTATTCTGAGGCGTGGACTCGCGGAAGACTGCAGAACAGGTTTCTCAATCCAGGGTATATGTGACAAAATGAAACCTTCCTAGATATGGCTGTGCTGTACACTGGGGTGGATTTGCTAATTGTTAACACAACATGGTAGACAATCAGATTGAGTGTGTTGTGCAAGTGGGAAACATATCTACTAAGATTGACCTGCGGCTCCTGCCGTCTCCTGCCCTGGAATTCCTAAAGGCTGCCTTGCACAGCACACAGCCTCGCACCATAGTGCAGGAGTGAGTTGTGCTATCTAGCATAGAATTTATACTGGAAGCATACCCTTTTAGTACAAAATCCTATGTCTAAACAAACTGAACAATCCCATACAATGGATGTCTGCTGTGCCCTTCATTGCATATGTAAAGCTTGGGTGTTTTGAGAATTGAAAACATTTCTCCTTGTTAACACAGGCTTCAAGGAGATGTTATAGTTTGACACAAGGCCCGGTCTGGCTATCTTAGTAAATCAGGCTAAGCATCAGAATCTATGGATATGTGCACTGTAATGTCACAGTAATGATCCTTTGATACAATATGACTCGAAGAAACGCGCTGATAGCACCAATGGACTTTTTGGTGAACGAGCGTTTAATAAATCCCCCAAACATAAACCTAAACATAAAAGGTCATGTTTACAGTGGGAAATGTCTTTTTCACATGAAAGTAAATCACATGCAACACTTTTCATCGCTTTGAAATAGTGCTACGTCTAGTGCTATGTCTAGTGCTAGTAAATCTGCTCCTCGTTGTAATGCCACTAGAGTGTACACATGTAAGGCACGTCCGACTCTACATGTGTTTAAACACATGGCTTTTCAAAGACAAAGATTCTACCTCCTGACTTAGCCTTAAAGTCCTGATCAACCACAGGAGTACCCGTACTCAAGCTCCCGACAGACCCACCAGGACCCCAAGGAAGGCATGTAGAGACTCACAGGGTGTTAGGCAGAGGCAATAGTAGGGTCCAATCCAGGTTGAGTTGCCACTGGTCAGCTGGGTAGTTCAAGGAAAATGCCCGTTACCATGTATTGCCTCCCTGAAGCCACTCATGAGCCCACTTCTTTGTCCTGGGTAGAAGAGGGAGCAGGTCCTGATCTTCAGGGATCCTCTCAGATCACAGACAGCCTATCCAGTCCTTTTCTGATAATCTTCAAGTCCAGAAAGTGTCCTGAAGTAGATGCCTGGATGTGCCACATTTATGCCTTGCACCATCTAGAGTGTGGGGGTGACTCCTGCACACTCCTTAACCAATAGGGTAAACGATTACAGGGCAGAGAGGTGTTAAGGTATGTGCACCGTGGGCAATTGTCCAGGGCTCCTTACAAGGAGCCCCTCGAAAGTGAACTTTCTCTCTATTTGACCACGGTCTATTCTGTTTCTCTGTCTAAGATTCTCCCTCACTGCCTACCATTACCTCTAAATCTATCTCTCAAGACCAGTGTCATATTAAGGAATTTTGGGATCACAGATAAGACATATCTTTGCTGTTTTGTATGGCCTTGTTCAAATGTAACATCTACTTTAGCTTAGCATCATGAGGGTTTGAAGTGGGTAATAACATTCAAATCTGTTCTGCACATGTACCCCAAAATATATTTTGCCCAGTACCCCCAAAATCCTTAAGATGACACTGTTCAAGGGCCTACCTTTTCACTTTTTCACTAGTTCCTGTTTGCCATACTACAAACAGGCCCAACATGCCATGTCAAGACATTTCCAAGCTGCCGAATGCCTTCAGGTCTGAAGGCTGTGAGTGTGTGGGAGTGTTTATCAGGAAATCACCAGTATCCTTCCACATCTAACAGCAATATCCAGATTGTAGCATGCACTGTCCACATGTAGTTCCATAGATTGAGGGTCTGAGGTTCGGTGGTTCCGAACCAGTTCAGTAAAGGTCGTCGGAAATAGACGATTTTGGTGTCAGCGGACCGCCAATCACGAGTGTGGTGTGTACAAGTGTTTTCGTCATAATCGATCAATGAGAACACTACGTATTCAGGGATTTTGTTTAAACCCTTGGGTTCCATTTTGTGTACGGCAGCCATTTTGTGTGGTTGCCCTCACATAGGCCGATGACTGCGGCCGAACGAGTCCTTGGGACACGTACACCTTAGCTGACTTCTGAATGACCTGGCCGAACTGACTCCCTTGCCCGAGGCTGACATCGCTGAGCCAGTTCCTTGTTAAGCAGCTGGTCAGATAAAGATTAAAGAGCAGGACATGTTGGAGTTTCCAGTACATTGCACCCACCTTTCTATCTTGCTTCCAATCTGTTTCTGCTCCTTCCTTTACGACATGATTACTGATTTGGGTTGAGGTTTTATGATGGGTTTGTCCGGCCTGATCGAACAAGAAAATGGAATGTGCTTGGTCATTTCTGGTGGGCTGGACAACGGAAAATGGGATTGTCGTCATGCGCTATGTTCCCAAATGTCACAAGCTGATTGGTTAGTTTGTATGTGTTGAATGCCACCTCTGGAATGTGATTTTCGGCATAAAAGACCATGCTCCGCTCATTGAATTTGTGCAGTCTCTAGTGAACCACCCGTGTTGTGCTTCGTAGATCTCTGTTCCTGGTTGCAGCCAATAAACTTTGGTCTTTGACGTCATCGAGAAGTGTCCCGTGTCTCTGTTTGCCAAGGCAGGGGAACTCGAAGGCATCGGGCGTTTTCCCTGACGCCACTGGGTTCTAAAACCCGGTCCTTCAGTTGGTGCCCAACGTGGGGCGACTTCAGTGGTACCGGTCCAAGCCTGAAGATCGTGGAGAGCTTTGTGTGGAAATTCTGGAGGAAGGCCAACCACTTCATCGACCCCTGTATGTCGTCGTGGTCCGAAAGTCTTTGCTGCATGGTTCCACGCCTTCCGACGGCTACGAAGGACTGCTGCCCTGACTGTCGCCCTGTCTTGGAGCCTTAGACGTTTGTAGAGCGAGATGATAGACGGGTCTTCTGGTGACGCCATCGACATTTCAGGTAAGTATGAGTGGAGCGTCTCCCAGTCCTTAGTTTGTTTTGGTATCCCTTCGTGGATCGCTTTGATTTGGTACCTGCAGGCCCCAAAGCCAAGGGACTCGTGTATTCGCGAGACTATCGTTTTGAGATTTCCCTTGTAGTTTGAAGCTAGACAGTGAGCGAAGATACCTGGTCTTAGCAGATTTGGAAAGATATTTGGTTGTGGTTGTTCTAAGGATTCCCGTTTAGAGGATTCGTGTCCGGTTCCTCCAATTGGAACTCCTACGTATGAACTCTATGTGAAGCATGGTGTGGGCCCTATTAGTTATAATGATATCTGGGTAAAATATGGGAGAAAGGACGGTGTCCTACAGTGGCCCTGTTATGGTAGTTTTGAAACTGAGATTCTAGATAACCTCGAAGTGAAACTGTTCAAAAAGAAAACCCGGCCGGCAATATTTGACTCTTTTCGCATATGGCGCAAAGAAGCCAAACAGAAAGAAATTAAAGTAGCGAAGAAGAATAAACGAGAAAGAGGTTTGTCAATGGTGCAAGCTGCTATAGCGTATAGGGATAATGAGGAAGAGCAAGAGAGCGAACAGATGCTTAGGGTTAGGAAGTTAGCGGTAGATAGATGCTACCCAGTTTTGCCACTTAAAGAGCAGGAAGAAAAGAAAGATCTTGCGAAAGATCCTTTAATGTCGCATCTATTGAGTTCGCCACCCCCTTATGCACAGAATGCTACGGCACCACCGCCACCAGTTGTATCTGTGCAACCTCCAGTTGTTGTGCCACCTGTAATTCCCCCACAGCCAGCTCCTTTTCCGTTGGCTACTATTCCTTTGGTGCAGCCTCCGCAGGGGCCGCCAACTTTGCCTCCCCCTTCGTCTGCTACTCCTACACCTATCTATAATACTCCTTCTGTTCTGACTTTGGATTCTTCTACTATCGTTCCGTCTTCTCTTATTCTTTCACCTTCTCCTTCTGCTAGGCAGAGAATGACTGCTGCAGTTTCTGCTTTCTTTTCTCCTTTGTTGGGACAATCAGGTATGTCCCCTGTTAATGAGCGTAGACAATCACGTAGTCAGTTGCCTGATACAAATGAACATACAGTTTTGGATCATTTGGTGGGTAAATGGATAACGTACGCTACTCAGTATGATCTTGAGGGTGTTATGGATGTTTTCCTTCAATGGGAAGCACCAAAGCAACGGTATGTTTTTGATATGATGTGTGCGTTCCTCCATGAACAATGGGTTGAAGAAGTAGGTAAAGCTCCTAATGAGTTGTACCGAATACGTTCTGAATTTGCGAAAGGGACCGTTGTGGGTCCTCATGATGTTGGGAGAGCAGTTGCGACTATCTTGTCGTTTCGTAGTGATACTCCTTCTGAGCGATTGTTTGCGCCTGATTCGTCAGTTAGGAGAGCAGCACGTCAATATCCGATGCTTGAGGTTCCTCCAGTTTGGAGACCTACCGATCCTAATGCTGCTCCACCTGTTCTTGCGCACTTTCAACGTGTATGGGTACATGTTCCTTGGAAGCGTGCTGAAGTCTTAGCACTTAAGCAGTCTTTGCCTGATCCGCGCTAAAATCCGGCGGGATATTATAAAGAGCTCACTCAGACTGTGGGTTCGTGTATCATGAATTTAGCAGACATAGATATGTTGTTTGGAAATGTTGTTCCACAACCTACTTGGGGTACGATTCGACATACGGATCATGATCAAGAATTGGGTGATACATGGGTTAATATTAGTGCTGCGTATGATAGACAAGTAGGAGGTGCTAAGCCTGAAGATATTATTACTCTACTTCCTGGTAGGATAATTAATTACATGAAGACATTGATGCCTGAAGTGCGTGTTAATTGGGACAAGTTGTCTGCTTGTAAGCAGAAGAAAGATGAGACTGTGTCTGACTTTTTCACGCGGTTTGAAGAGACTTTTGTAGATCATAGTGGTCAGGATATGGCTACTGAAGGTGGCCAGAGATTGTTCGGTGACAAATTTGTGCATAATTTGCTTCCGGAGTTGTGCACTAAGCTGAAAGATTCCGAGAGTGCTTAGGCTGTTTCCACGTCAGCGCAGATTTTAGCTACAGCCCAGTACCATGAAAATAGGCACAAAGATGAGGTAGAGAAAGCGGATAAGAAGACTAAGGAATTGAAGACTAAAATTCTTCTACAACAAGCTTATCCACACCGTACTAATACTCAACCGATTATCAGCAGAATCAGCAATATTCGAGGAACTCGCAAAGGAACGAGTCTTCTCAACAGCGTTTTCCGTATGGGCCTAATCAGTGTGCGTATTGCAAAGAAGAGGGCCATTTTAAGAATAGTTGTCCGGTTTTGTTACAGCGCACGAATGGTGCTTCTGCTGTGAGAGGTCGAGGTGCTGAACAAGCGCCTAGAGGTAGAGGTCACGGACAGAATGGTCGTTCTTTGCCTCCACAGAACTCAATAAATAGTTTTTATTTTTTTTTAATTTTTTGAAAACCTTTATTGTGCAAGCAGAAGCGTACAAATACGGGCCTACAACCAATCAGGCCGGCCACGACACATTACGAACGCATGAAATCAGTATTGAAATTCTCCAGCAGTTTCTCGGCATTACATGAACAATCAGACAACATTAAAAGGCTCAGTATAACCGCTAGGAGCAGGATAAGAGAAGGTTAATTTTTATATTATAGTAGGAAGTATAGCAGGACCAGTTGCAACTGTTAACATCTGAATTCCCATGGTGGGCAGTTGGTAAAGCATCAGTACAAAGGAGCAGTGAGAATCGGGAGTAATAGCAACAATTGGCGAGGTCAACATACAGTCTCCCCGTTTCTAATCAGTTCCCACCATTGCCCACCGGCCACCCGTCACCACCTGAATATGTGCTGGTACAAATCAAAGAAGTCAGAACAGCAACGCAAAGACAGCCATCCACTATACTAACCCAAAGAAAGGGAAAAGAGAGAAAGAGTAGAAAAAAAGGAAGGAATATTAAAAACAATAAAGAATGAACGCAGCACCGCAGAACGTGCCCCATGGCGAGCAAAGCAAACAATACTAGAGACCCACAGTGGGGGTCGAGGCAAGTAAGACGTGTAAGTGTGCTATCATTATCATTGAAGCGAAGAAGTCATATCCTACACTGTCAGCTAACACCCCATGGAGTACCTGCGCGGACACAGCGTCCCGATAAAAGGGATACAAAAGAGCCATAGAACTAAGAAAAAACGAACAATATACAGACCCCATCCCACCCACACCACCCTGCACCCCTGCAGAAGGCTACGGCCTACCCTGGCCATGGTGCTCTCGCGCCTTGATTATGGTAATATCATCTACAATGGCGCCCCAGCCTACGCCATTCGCCGATTGCAGCTTGTGCAGAACCAGGCGGCCCGCCTGATTCACGGCCTGCCTAAATTCCATCGGGCTACCCCCCTAATGCAGGCACTGCACTGGCTGCCGGTGAAAGAGCGTGCCCTGTTCAAACTCGGGTGCACCACCTTCCAGGCCAAAATGGGCACCGCTCCGGAGTTTATCTGCTCCGCCATCAAACCCTACTCACCTGGCAGAGAGCTCCGCTCCTCCCATCAGGCCCTGCTAACCATTCCCCGTTTTCGCAAGTAAAAGGCCGGAGGAACAAAATTTGCAGTTCTCGCTCCTGCGTTCTGGAACTCCCTCCCGACAGAACTCCGATTGACTTCCTCCTACATAGAGTTCCGGAAGGGTCTTAAAACTCTGCTTTTTTCCCAAGCCTACAAGGTCTGATCCCCCTCCGCTCCTGCCATCCCCCTCGCAATCCTAAAGCGCCAAGAAACCGCATGGTAGCAGAGCGCTATATAAATGTTTTTAAATTCAAAATTCAAATTCATACCCCCCCGGCAGCGTGCCTGTCGCCCTAAGTAGAACCCGAAATACAGAAGAATCAGAAAGTAAGAAAAGATCACTACAGACAAAAAGAAGAAGGAAAGGGGGAAGAAACCCCCCCCAGTGGGAGAGGAGATATGCATTCGAGCATCCAGCTCCCACCCCCCGCCTGAACACATTTAAGACCCACTTCGAAACAAGATCGACCCAACCTCGAACATCAGGAACCTGAAGCGGAGTCGGTCATACTGTTACAGCTGCGAACAGTCCTCATCTCCATACATTAATTAGCAGTCCGCCGAGGCAAGTCCGTCTCACCCCTGTCCACTCCTGATCATTACATTAGCACACAATAAAGAGAAATACAGCAAGCAGTTAGGCATGAAGTGTACATAGGATCGGAACAAGGTAGGCCAAGGGTGCAAAACATGGGATCCCAATCTCGAGCAGCAATGCAAACAATGGCGGCAGCGGACCAAACAGATGAAGAGCAACATCAGGAGCAGCAAACAGCGTGGGTGTAGTCCCGCCGACCAAAGGGGGGAGGTGTCCCCCACGGAGCAACCGTGGGACCCCACCGAAGCAGTTCGAGTCAAACAGCCGCCGGGTACCCCAGCCAGACTGACCTGGACGGACCCCAGCGTGGGGCCCTCACCCCCATTCGCCACAAGCAAAACCTCCCGGAGACTCGAGGCGGCAGGTACATGATCCCCCAAATGAGTGGCAGCAGTATTCCTTGCAGCAGCCGGGGGAGGCAAGTCAGCACACTCCCTCAGTCGGGCCACATGTATGGGGGGCGGCCCAGCAGGCCCAGCAGCAGGACCGCTATCTTCCACAGCTGCGTCAAAGGCCATGGTCTCACGCCAGGAACACAGGGCAGCGAAGACATCGCCAATCGTGGGCTCATTCCCACAATCTTCAGCCATCGTGTAGTGCGACGGACCAGAGTCGCCTCCCCCAACAGGTCCAAGACCCAGGGCGCCAGCCGCCATTTTGTCAGTGCAACAAGGGCGCTCCGTTCCTCAACTCCGGACCGGGCCGTCGAACAAGGCCCCGCAGAGTCTCGCCGGGTCCCGCTAATGGCAATCTTGGTGCAAAAAGATGGGCCGCCAAGAAGCAAGGGGTAGCCGGCGCCACCCTATAATGGGCACCGCCCGCCGATTCCGGGCGAAGGGCTTCAAGATGTCCGGGCAGGACAACAAAGGGGGGACAAGCCTCCTATACGTTCTACCCCCGTCCGAGGCAGGCCGCGCCCCGCAGCAGAGCCCCCGGGCCACCAGACCGGGCCCGGTCAGTCGCCACTGGTTTAATCGCTCAATGGCTTCTTCAGCCGACCCCTCCCCTCGACCGGGGGTCGGCGTCGATACCCCGCTCTGGCCGACCGTTGCAGGCGAGTTCCCGGCCTGCACGTCACGGAGGCTCCGGAGCAAACAGGGGCACAGCTCAAGATCCGCGGCACGCAGGAGCTCCCGAGACAAACGGTGAGTGCAAGCAGCCTTTCACCTTCCCATAGTTCGTCGAATGTGTCTCCTCGGGGCAGGATGAAGTACAGGATTTGTGGTTCAGGCGGGAAGGTTGACGGAGCCGAGCTACAGTGCGGCCATCACGGTTGCGAGCTTGGCTCCTCCCCCCTCAATGAATAGTTTTGATCAGCAGCAAGGTTCGTCTGGTAGGACAGCACAGTACTATACGGACGATTACTACGTCGAAGGTGAGGAAGTGGATGGTAATGATTGTTAGGACAGCCATAGACAAAGAGAGGGAGTTGTTTCAGTTCCAGTAGATCAGAGTGGACCTTATGTTGAAGTGATTGCATCAGGTGTGTCAGAGCCTTTTCTGTTAGATACTGGTGCTACAAAGAGTTCTATAATGCACTCTAAACTCCCTGGCGCACCTTTGTCTGGCTTTGAGAATGTTTCTGTAGGTTTTTCTGGTGCCCCGGTTACAAATCTGATTTCTTCTCCGTTTTCTCTTTCTGTTGGACCTCGTAAATTTGAAGCACCCCTCATTTTGACTACAGGTTGTGGTGAGGACTTGTTGGGATTGGATTTATTGAAAAGATTGTATGCGACGTTGTATTGTTCTCCGTCAGGAGTACATCTTACGTTGGATGAGAGAGTGATCTCTCCGATGTACATGTCGAAAGACAGACTTCCACCTGAATTGTCTTCTTTACCAGATTCATTCTGGGCTACAGGTCCGAACGATGTAGGTCTTTTAGAGATTCCTCCATCTGTTGTGACACTGAAGGCGAATGCTAAGTTACCGCGCATTCCACAGTACCGTATCTCGAGTGATGGTAAGCGTGCACTTTTAGCGATTATTTATGATCTGATCGACAAGGGTGTGATTGAGGAAACAAGAGGTAATGTGTGCAATAGTCCCGTTTTGCCTGTTCTGAAGAGAACTGATTCTTCACAGCCTCCTGTATATAGGTTTGCGATCGATCTTCGCGAAGTGAACAAGATTGTCGTTCCACAGTTTCCTGTTGTGCCTGATATTACAGCTTTGTTGACTCTAATTTCGGCTACGGCCACATGGTTTTCGGTGATTGACTTGAAGAATGCTTTCTTCAGCATCCCGATTGCCATGGAAAGTAGAGACATCTTTGGATTCTCTTTAGGAGGACGAAGTTTCCGCTTCAAGCGCGCTCCTCAAGGTTATTGCGAGAGTCCATCGATCTATAGTCAGGCTTTGAAAACACAACTTGATCTGTTGGTTTTACCAGATGGTGCTGCCCTTATTCAATATGTTGATGACTTGCTAGTTGCCGCTGATAGTGAAGAGATTTGTAGAGAAGCCACTTTGTCGTTGTTACGCCACTTGTCTGATTTTCATCATAAAGTTTCTCTCTCCAAGTTGCAATATTGTCAACAAGAAGTAACCTACTTAGGTCACCTCTTATCGAAGGAGGGAAGGAAACCTACCCCAGAGAGAATTCAAGCTATTGTGAAAATGAGTGTGCCTATGACACAGAGAGAAGTACGTGCGTTTTTGGGTATTACGTCGTACTGTAGACAGTGGATCCCTAATTTTTCTTTGTTAGCGAAGCCTTTGATAGCTCTTACTGTTAAGGATACTCCAAATCCTATTCCTTGGAGTGTTGAATGTCAGAAGAACTTTTCCGAATTACGCAATGCGTTGTGTTCGGCTCCTGTGTTGGGTACCCCCGACTACAGTAAGCCTTTCACATTGTATGTTCACAAGAGAGAGGGATGTGCATTGTCAGTGTTGACTCAACAGTTTGGCGATAAGCAGCGTCCATGTGCTTATTTTTCGTCGACCTTAGATCCGGTAGCAAGGGCGTTGCCGAGTTGTTTGAGAGCTACAGCAGCAGTGGCTGTTTCAATTCTACAGTCTGCTGGTTTGGTTATGGACAATACGTTAGTTATAATGGTTCCACATGCAGTGGATACCTTGTTGAACCGTACAAAGACACAGCACTTAACTAGTGCTCGGTTGTCGGGTTACGAGTTGACCTTGTTAGCGAGTCATGTGCACATTAAACGATGCAACACGTTGAATCCAGACACGTTGTTGCCGATTTCAGTTGAGACAGATATTGAAGAACAACATGATTGTTTTCTGAGAACTGAGGAAGAAACAAAAGGGAGGATAGACCTTAGGGATATTCCTCTTCCAGAGTGTGATGGTACTTTGTGGGTTGATGGTTCGTGCTTTAAGTTGCCGAATGGTGATACGACTGCGGCATATACTGTTACGACTTTGCATACGATTGTTGAAGCTGCACGTATCCCACATAATTCAG
Organism: Lissotriton vulgaris; assembly: GCF_964263255.1. Lineage (NCBI taxonomy): Eukaryota > Metazoa > Chordata > Amphibia > Caudata > Salamandridae > Lissotriton > Lissotriton vulgaris. The sequence goes on along the minus strand of NC_141691.1, from coordinate 731,574,597 downwards.
CGCAAGCAGCAGAGTTGATTGCATTAACGAGAGCATGTGTATTGGCGAAAGGAAAACGAGTGAATGTGTATACTGACAGCCAGTACGCGTTTGGTGTGGCTTATAGCTTTGGGCGTTTGTGGCGTGAACGTGGGTTTTTGACTTCGCATGGGACTAAGATTCAACATGGTCAGTTGGTGAATGAACTTCTTGAATCTCTTACTTTGCCGTTGCAAGTAGCGATTGTGAAATGTAGTGCCCATAAGTAAGTTACGGATGATGTTGGTCGCGGAAATGCATTTGCGGATGAAGTTGTGAAAGAAACTGCGAGAAATGTCATGAGCCGAATGTATGTTGCAGGTCCGGCGAGATGGGTTCCAGAGAAAAGTATGTGTGAAGATACGATTGAGAGTGTGAAATCCATCCAAGCTGAAGCTACAGAAAAAGAGTTGAATGAATGGAGAGAAAGTAAGGGTAGATTGGATTCGAATGGTTGTTGGACTGATTTGTCTGAGCATCAAAGATGGTTGTTGTCTGACGCGTATGTGCTTCCAGTTGTTACGATGGCTCATGATATGGCACATATTAGCGTGAAAGGAATTTGCAAGTTGTTGGCTCCGGTTTGGCAGAATGTGGGAATTCCAAAATGTGCAGAGAATTTGGTTAAGAATTGTATGGTGTGCTTGATGTATAATCCTGGTAAGGGAACTCCAACACCAGCTGGTCATTTTGCTCCTCCTACGTATCCGTTCGAGGCTTTGCAGCTAGATTTCATCCATATGGAGAGGTGCAACAACCTGAAATATGTTTTGGTGGCTGTTTGCTCCTTTTCTAGATGGGTGGAAGCTTATCCTTTGAAGGACAATACTGCCTTGTCCACAGCGAAAGCCCTTATCAAGGAATTTTTCCCTAGGTTTGGTTTGCCGAGAATTATCTGGAGTGACAATGGGAGTGAATTTGTGGGTCAAGTGATGAAGAAAGTATGTGAGGGATTAGGAATTCGGTAGAAGTTCCACGCTGCAAATCACCCCCAATCAGCTGGTTTAGTTGAGTGCTATGATGGCACTTTGAAGCTAAAGTTAGCCAAAATCCAAGCGAGCTCTGGTTTACAGTGGCCAGATGCTTTGCCTTTAGTGCTCTTGTCCACAAGAACAACTGTGCATTCGCGAATGGGTTTGAGTCCATACGAAGTTTACTTTGGCCGCCCGGCGAATATTTGGGGTGTGCCAAGGCCGACTAAATTCAGTGAGATCGAATACCCTGTGTTGCTTGATTACTTGCACGAACTGACGGCTAAACTGCGTGTTTTACACCAACAGGTTCACAAGAGTTTGCCACAAACTTCTGGAGATCCAGGCCACGCTATTGAACCTGGATCATGGATCTTTGTTAAGAACTTCCAGCGGAACAAGAACGATCAGCCCCGTTGGACAGGACCCCATCTAGTTCTCCTGTCTACACGTTCTGCAGTTTGAGTGCAAGGCAAGAAACACTGGATCCACGGCGTACACTGCAACGGGCTCCATTGCCCTTACCGTACGACCGGTGGGTCCAGGAAGGACTCCCAGACTCTGAAACAGAAACTGTGCCACGATTTTTGCCATTCAGCGATGCTCGTTTGATTGGAACAAACTCTGAGAAAGAAAGTGACGATCTGTTGCAAGAAGCTGTGCCTCCTTTGAATCAATTGAACACTACTGAGCCTGATCTTTTATTCAAGGACCAAACATTGCCTGGAAAAGATCGTTATAATTTGCGACCAAGAGTCGTGGGACTAATAAAATAAATGAAGTTTTTATGATTTTTCTGTTTACAGGTTAACTCTCCACAGAGGATCTACTCATTTTTGTTTTTCGAACCGCCATCCGGGTTCAGCTGTAGGGTCGCGGTTGATAAGTCTTTGGAGTGCAAGCCCGAGACAATAGGTCAAAGGTTCAAGTTAGCCTAAGGGAGTTGCCCTGGGTTGACAGAGGCATTCCTTATCATAGAACACCCTACCATCGCGAGCAGCATATTTAGTTAGGATGGATTTCTTCGAGTTGCAAAGACCTGTAAGGACAATGAACTTTAAGAATAAGATACACAAACTAATCACAAGGAAAATATTTTTAATACTGTGTTTGTTTTTGCTATTGAGTTTAATGATATATATATATTTTTTTTATTTAAAACTTTTTATTAAAATATAAAAAAAAAGTAGAATATACATGTTGGCATTCCTATATACAGTACATAATGTGGTACGCTTCGTCTTCATGTTCTCCGAGAGAGAGAGAAGAAAAGAAAGAGAAGAGAGAGAGGGGGGTAGGGGGGGCCTTAGTTGCATGTACTTGGCTGGGCTCGCGTCAGATGTGCGTCTAGGAGCTCCCACATCTCTTCTTTTGAGTTGTGTTCCTTTGAGAATTTCCCAGTTATGCTGTCTGCTCCTCTGAGAAAGGTGACCCAGTTCATCCATGTTTTGAAGTTGGCTTTGGCCGTGTTTTTCCAGTTCGTCAGGATTATTTTTAGGGCCGCTGTGAGCAGTAAGTCTAGTAGGTCTCTTTCTTCTTTGTCTTTTAGGTCTGCTGTCATGTGTTCTGTGGCCAGGCCTACAAAGCTGATTGTTAAGTCTTTGTTGAATATATCGTTCAGAAAGCTGTTCACTTTCATCCAGAACTTCCTGACTTTGGTGCAGTTGAAGATCAGGTGTTCTAGAGTTCCTTCCTCTTTCCCACAGTTCCAGCAATTGCCTGATTCTGTAATGCCAATTTTGTGGAGTCTTGTCGGTGTCCAGTAAGCTCTGTGGAGGAGCCAGAATTTTGTCTGGGCTAGTTGTGGGGTTATCTTGTTTGTTGATGCCGAGCGCCACAGTTTGCATTGTTCGCTGTCGTTTAGCTGCCTTCCCAGGAGTTGTTCCCATGTGCTCGTTGTTTTCATGTTCAGTGACGATGTGGATGGGTTGAGGAGCTTGTATATCTTTGCCGTTTGGTGGCCTGCGAGTTTAGGCTTTGCATGTATTTGATGATGGTCGGTTCTTCCTTGCTTAGGTTCGCTTTCGTTATGGCTGTTTTGATCTTCAGGACGGTGTAAAGTTACCGGTTCAGGAGCTCGTGTAGTTGTTGCAGGTTTTGGAATGTTAATGCTGACTGTTTAGTTTCTAGCTGGCTTGGGAGGTTTATTCCTTTCTCTATCCATGTATCATTGTGCATTGTTGCTCCTTGGTAAGTTATCTTTGTGTTGAACCAGATCGATTCCCATGTCGTGCCCTTCAGTTTCTGTGCCATTCGTTTGTCTATTTTCATCAGCGCCTCGTTGGTGTGTCTCAGTATCGGGTTTATTCTTTGGGGGTGCCTGTTCGCGGTTAGAAGCGCTATGGGGTTTAGTCCCCCCAGGATGTTCCTTTCCACCTCTAACCAAACCGGTTTGTAGCTTTGGGTGTTGTCTAGCCAGAAGATTCCTTGCCTCACTAAGCATGCGGTTTGAAAGTTTTTAAAATTCGCTAAGTTGAGTCCTCCAAGGTCTTTCGTAAATCTCAGCTTCTGTAGGTTAATTCAGGGTTTCTTGTTTCTCCATATGAAGTTGTTTATGAGTTTGTCCAGTTTTTTGTGGAATGTGTCTGTCGAATGTCTGACATAATATCGACAGACAGAATATCGAACTACAAAAATATCGGAACAAAAATATCGACATCAAAAATATCGGAATCCTATCTTCATAAAGGTAAGTACAAAAATATCGAGAAAAAAAATATCGTAGTACAAAAATATCGGAATTAAAAATATCGTTTTTTTTAAATGTATTAATAATAATGTAAAAATAATTTTAAAATACATATAATTTTACAAATATTAAATAAAAATATTAAAACAAAATTAAAACTAATACATATACATTTAAAATAAATAAAACACTTAATAATTTAATGTAATTTTTTTTTAATGTTTCAAAACTGACCCTGAACCCTAAAAATATCCCTGTACCCCAAAAACCCAAAACTGACCCTGAACCCTAAAAATACCCCTTTACCCAAAAACTGAAAACTGACCCTGAACCCTAAAAATACCCCTTTACCCAAAAACTGAAAACTGACTCTGAACCCTAAAAATACCCCTTTACCCATGAACTGAAAACTGACCCTGAACCCTAAAAATACCCCTTTACCCATGAACTGAAAACTGACCCTGAACCCTAAAAATACCCCTTTACCCAAAAACTGAAAACTGACCCTGAACCCTAAAAATACCCCTTTACCCAAAAACTGAAAACTGACCCTGAACCCTAAAAATACCCCTTTACCCAAAAACTGAAAACTGACCCTGAACCCTAAAAATACTCCTTTACCCAAAATTAATTAATATTATTTAATTACCAATTAATTATTAATTAACAATAACAATAAAGTAAATATATTAGCACATTAGCTGTAATTAATTTAATTTAATAATTAATATTATTTTTCCCAATTAATTAATTAAGAATAACAAAAATGTATATATAAAAAATTACTATAATTAATGTAATTAAATAATTATTATTAATTAATTACCAACTAATTAATAATTATAAATATGTACAAAATTATATTAAATAATTAACTAATTAATATAAATTAATTACCAATTAATTATTAATTAAAATATGTACAAACATATATTAATTAATTAATTATTATTAAATTACTTCCCACCCTATTCCCCTATAAACCCATAACCCGCTACAGAACATATTTATCAATTAATCAATTAATTAAAATTAATTGAAAATTATTTCTCAATTAATTAATTAATAATTCCTACTAATTAATAATTAATTTAACATAATTAAATTACTTCCCACCCTATTCCCCTATTAACCCACAACCCGCTACAGAAGTAAAAGACAATATTTAATTAAATTACATTAAAAATAAATAATAAAACATAATAAATACAATATAATATACACTAAATTTATTTAAAAATTGATATTAGTAACATCGAAGTTATTTATTTCGATATTATTGACATCGATATTTAAAACTTCGATATTACTGATATCATACTAATATCGATATTAAGACTGTCGATATTACTTACCTTCGATATTTTGTCCCATCGATATTTAAACTTCGATATTTTTGTATATCGATATTTAAAAATCGATATTTTGTCTGTGTACCGTGTCTGTCATCAGGAGCGGTAGCATGCTGAGCGTATAGTTGATGGCTGGCGTTACCATCATCTTTATTGTTTCGATCCTGCCCCACCAGCTTATGTATTTAGGTGACCACAGGTCCAGTCTTTCCTTTATCTTCTTCAGGGTTGACTCCTCGTTGTGCTCTAGTGTGGATGTTAGGTCTCTTCCGAACAGCAGGCCTAGGTATTTGAGTGGTTTCGTCTGCCACGCCAGTCCTGAGTCTCCGAGCACCTCTCTGGTGGTGTGGATGTTCATTGGCTTACATTCTGATTTGTCTTTATTGAGCTTGTATCCCGAGGCTTCAGCGTATTCTCCTATTGTGTCCATGAGTGCTGTTATTGACGTTGACGGGTTGGTAGTTGTGATGAGGATGTCATCCGCGTATGCTGCCAGTTTGACGTTTTTTTCTTTGATTTTGATGCCTGCTATTTCGTTGTTGTCTCTTATTCTGGCTAGTAGTGGTTCTAGTGCTAGAAGAAGAGGCCTGGTGAGAAGGGGCAGCCTTGCCTGGTGCCTCTACCCAGTGTGAGTGTTTCGGATGTGCTTCCATTTACTACCACTTTTGCTTTTGGTTCGTTGTACAGGGCCATTACCATAGTTCTGTATTTGGCCCCTAGCCCGAACCTGCTCATACAGTTATCTAGGAATGGCCAGGAGACCCTGTCAAACTCCTTTTCCGCGTCCAGTGCTATCATCACCGCCTGCTTGCTGCTGTGTGTCGTGTGGTTGATGAGATGGCACAGTAGTCGGGTGTTGTCTTGCGATAGTCTGTTTTTGATGTATCCTACTTGCGAGTTGTGGATCAGATTTGGCAGGACCTTGTTTAGTCTGTTGGCCAGTATCTTCGCGTATATCTTTCAGTTAACATTTATGAGCGAGATCGGTCTGTAGTTCTGCGGGTATTGTGGGTCCTTCCCCTCCTTGAGAATTATTATGATGTTCGCTTTGCCCATGGACTCAGTCATCTTGCCTCTCTGTATGCAGTGAGTGTATGTTTCCGCCATTAGTGGTTTGAGTTGTTGGCTGAAGGTTTTGTAGAACTTTGCCGTGTACCCGTCTGGACCTGGTGCCTTCTTTGGTTTGAGCTGGTTGATGGCTGCTTCGATTTCTGTGTCTGCTATGTCCACTTCCAGTGATGTTCTTTGGTCTGCTGTGAGCTCTGGCAGGGTGGTGCTGTTGAGCATGGCTGTGCCACCGTCTGCTTTTAGATTCTTGTCCTCGGTGTATAGTTCCTGGTAGAACTGCCTGAATACCTCGATTATACCTTTGTTTGTCGTTTGGGACTTATTTGTTTTGTCTGTTATGGCTGCGATTGTGTGTTGCCTCTGTTTTGCCTTTAGGTATGATGCCAGTTGTTTCCCAGCCTTGTTGGCGGCACATAAGTTTATGGATTTGAATTTATTCAGCCACGTGCCAGCTCTTTCGCTTAGAATCTTGTTCAGCTCATATTTCTACTTCATCAGTGTGGTGAGGGTATTCTTGTCCGTTATGTTAGCGCAGTGCCCTCTCTCCAGCTGTGTTATTTCCTCTTCAAGTTCACTGATCTTTTTGTTCCTGCCACGGTTCATTCTTGCTTTGATGTTGATCAGTTTCCCTCTTAGCGTAGCTTTGAGAGCGTCCCAGATGGTGCCTTTTCCTACCTCATCGTTGTCGTTGTGTTCTAGGTAGTTGTTTATTGCGTCTTCGATTTCCTTCACGTTGTCTTTGTTCTGCAGGATGTCGTCATTTAGTCGCCATCTTCTCGTTGGCCTCTCATTGTGTCTTCCACTTAGTGATAGTGTGACGTGCGCATGGTCAGAGATGGTTATTGGCGCGATTTCTGTGTGGTCGATTAGGTGTGTGTGGGTATTAGACATCAGTATGTAATCTATCCTGCTGTAGGAGTTGTGTGGATGCGAGTAGAAGGTGTATTCATGTGCATCTGGATTTTGTAGCCTCCGCTGGTCGGCAAGGTGTAGTTTGGTGCACAGGTCTTTCAGGGTGTTGGTGTTTTGAGATTCGTGGCTTCTTCTATGTGGGTGTCTGTCTGTAGCATGGTCCATTACCCTGTTCATGTCACCTGCTACCAGCATGTGGTCTTCTTGAGGAATGTTGGAGAGCATCGTGTCCACCTCCTGCCAGAATTTCTTATCCTCGGAGTTTGGCCCATAAATTTTGGCTATGTGTATTTGTTCCTCTCCTCTCAGTAGGCTCGTTATTAGTACTCGCCCTTACTCGTCTGCGCTTGAGTGTTTTAGGATCAGGTTTGCCTTCTTGCTCAGTATGGTGATTACACCCCGTTTCTTCCCGTTTGCCGGCGAGCAGAAGACTTCCCCTATCCACCTCGCTTTCAAAAGCTTTGCTTCTTCTTCTGTGAGCTTGGTTTCTTGCAGTGTGTAGATGTCGCCTTCCAGTTTGGCTAGGTGGTCTAGTACTTTCCTTCGTCTGACTGGGTGGTTGAGGCCTTTTACGTTCATGGACACCACCTTGAGGTTTGCGGTTAGTTTGGTTTTTGGTGCGTTATTCATTGTGGTTTGGTGTTATCGCTGTCTTCTATGTTCTTCGCTAGGTGCATGGCTGAGTGCTTTGCCCGTCTTCCTTGGATCTTCCTAAGAGCCTCCCCCGAGGTCTGGCGTGTGGGGTGTGGGGTGATAGGTGGAAAGAAGATATAAGAAGAAAAAGATGATCTAGTTACACATTTACGTACTGTACCATTCGCTTTCCGGTCTACATGTCCCCCCTTCCCCCTCGTCCTCCCCCTCCCTCCCTCCCCCCCACCCTCCGCCTGTGGAATTGTGGGTGTGTGACAGCAAAGGTCCTCCCACTCTCTCCCCCCCAAGTCTCTGTCTGGTGGGAAGGTGTAGCGCTCTTGCCCTTGTGTCTTTGCATAGTGTTGGCACACTTAGTTCAGTTAGTGACTATTAGTTGTTATTATGAATCGGCATGGGTTACAGGGTTTTGAAAAAAGGATGTAGCTGGTTATAGCTGCTTATCTTCTTCTTGGTAGAACGTGGTGGTTGGTTCTGCTGCAGCTGTTCCCTTTCCCCTTGTTGAGGTAGATGAGGTTGTGTCTATGTGTGTGCACCAAAGTGCGTTATCTAAGGTAGTTTTAGTTCGTACTGCGCCTTGCGCGGTTTGAGAGTTCTGCTCTGCTTTTGTTCTCTTGATTGTCAGTGCGTACATTAGCAGGTTCCGTGGTTAGTTTCTATTGCGTCTATACGTAGGGGGCGGAGTCTCACAAGGTTTCCGTAGGGTTGGCCAGTGTTATATTGTTCCTTGCCCTTGTTTCACTCCCCCCTCCTTCTTAAGGGTTTTCTGCCATTCTGGGGACCGATGGCTAACAGCAGGAACATTCGCCGGTTGACGAGAGTGGTTGAGTCCACCATACTCGAAACTGCTGGTGCCCTTAGTAACTTGACTGCTGAGCTCCAGTCGGATAGACTTATGACACTTCACAATAGAGTTGCTCTTGATGTCATACTAGCAGATCGAGGTGGAGTATGTAAACTGATTCAATCGAGCTGCTGCGTTTTCATTCCAGACAACGCTCCGACAGTCTTCCAGGCCATTTCCAAGCTACATAAGATCTCCGATTCTGTCCATTTAGATAAAGGAGATTGGTCGTTGATGGGATGGTTCTGGGGATTGATATCCACTTGGGGATGGAAGATTCTGATGGTCATTGGGATGGTTTTAATTATCCTTTCCTTGTTCTGTCTCTGTGTACAGTGTGCTCCTGCTATTTGTGGCCTCTGTGCTACTTTGTGTGTAAGGAGACCTGTCCAGAGAGAGGTACTAAGTACTAGGATGATGCTACAGCAACATATCGATGATCTGATGATGATAGACCTGGATTCAGATTGACATGGGTTTGGGTCTGTTGCCTATGTAAGGGGAAAAGGAGGTTCTGTAGTTCCGTAGTTTGAGGGTCTGAGGTTCGGTGGGTCCGAACCCGTTCAGTAAAGGTCGTCGGAAATAGACGATTTTGGTGTGAGCGGACCGCAAATCACGAGTGTGGTGTGTACAAGTGTTTTCATCATAATCGATCAATGAGAACCCTACGTATTCAGGGATTTCGTTTAAACCCTTGGGTTCCATTTTGTGTACGGCAGCCATTTTGTGTGGTTGCCCTCACATAGGCCGATGACTGCGGCCGAACGAGTCCTTGGGACATGTACACCTTAGCTGACTTCTGAATGACCTGGCCTTACTGACTCCCTTGCCCGAGGCTGACCTCGCTGAGCCAGTTCCTTGTTAAGCAGCTGGTCAGATAAAGATCAAAGAGCAGGACATGTTGGAGTTTACAGTACACTGCACCCACCTTTCTATCTTGCTTCCAATCTGTTTCTGCTCCTTCCTTTATGACATGATTACTGATTTGGGTTGAGGTTTTATGATGGGTTTGTCCGGCCTGATCGAACAAGAAAATGGAATGTGCTTGGTCATTTCTGGTGGGCTGGACAACGGAAAATGGGATTGCCGTCATGCGCTATGTTTGAAATGTCACAAGCTGATTGGTTAGTTTGTATGTATCGAATGCCACCTCTGGAATGTGATTTTTGGCATAAAAGACCATACTCCCCTCATTGAATTTGTGCAGTCTCTAGCGAACCACCCGTGTTGTGCTTCGTAGATCTCTGTTCCTGGTTGCAGCCAATAAACATTTGTCTTTGATGTCATCGAGAAGTGTCCTGTGTCTCTGTTTGCCAAGGCAGGGGAACTCGAACGCAACGGGGGTTTTCCCTGATGACGCTGGGTTCTAAAACCCGGTCCTTCACACACAACAAACCCAGAGACAAATGCAGGTAGGACAAAAGCATGGTCATTCATCAACCAGACAGGGGATCCACAAGAATTGTCTTGACATCCTGTTCTCTCCCTTTCAAGTGTTCCCCAAGCTTGCACTGTCCATAAAGGAATAGGGCTGTTGATGCTGTCTTATCAGATAATCTAAAGATAATGTAGGTATGCAGGTTCGGCATAGGTGTTGTCCTAAAGAACTTATGAGGAAATGTGCCCCTAAATAGTTTAGATTATCAATAAATCAAACAACATAATCAATTAAATATGCCTTCTTAAGACAAGGTAAAAGTTAGAAACCATGAAGGTTTAATATATTATTAAAGTTCATTCCAGATGGCAAAATATGGTTGGTCTCAATATCAGTTAAAATTGATGTTAAATGAGGTATACAAAATTAGTATAAGGCTCAAATAAATTGCAAAAATCATCACGAATGCAGCATGACGTTTGACTTAGGGTTTCCCTCAATAGAATTGTAAGGTTTTAAGTCCAGAGTATGCAATAAATCAACGTGAGCCTGCTCTCTAAGAATCAGAAACGCAACACCGGCTCACCTCTAAAATAAGCCTTATTTTATAGGAAAATGCACAATAAAATTCACACATGCAGCATGAGGTGAGTAAAATGTTACATAGGCTTAGCAATCATGAAACAGAAATGCAACAACACTCAACACCAGCCTAACAATATCTCCTAAAGGATTAATAATGTACCCCCTTTGAACCTAATCTTGTCAGATGTGACAGTACACATCTAGTTACATATATAACAATGACAGGCTTATGAAATAAATAGGCCCACGGAGTTTGAGCAGGAAGAATTGAAGAAACAGCAGCATTTAAAGAAAAGCTTTTTCTAGACCTTACAAAAAACAACACTTTAATTCACAGAGAGCAAGCAGGGTTACAGAACATACTGCATTCAATAATGCTTACAGTGCAACTTTTGCTGCTTGTGGAGTCAGTGTCTGTGAAAACACAGACACGTTTAGGATTCAAGATGGAGTCTGGGATTAGTTGGGCTAAGCTAAGAAACTAGGGGGCAGATTTACTACTTCTGGCGCATCTCTGCTAATCAGCAGGGATGCGGCAGAAGAGCTGCGGCGCATCTGCCCATCGATGCGCCACCACTGATGCGCCGCATTTACAATGCGGCGCACTGTGGCGCACGGATGGGCAGATGCGTGTCGCAAGCGCGACCCAGCTCCAGCAAGGCTCGGGATGCTCCTATTCCCAACATGCTGCGTCAATCCTTAAGCCTGCTTAAAGCAGGCACAGGGTTTTGATGCAGCATGGCCATACAAGTGACTGAGTGAAATCTTGTAGATTTCACGAAGTCACTTTTCAGTGCCGTTCCTGCGCCAGAACGTCCCCCTTTGGCGGAACGCCCACATGTGGTGCAGGGCTTTACAACGTGACGCATCTCCCTAGATGCGTAACGTTGTTAATACTCTGCAGCATGGCGCTAACTTTGCGCCGCTGTTGCATCACAAAAGTGACGCAACGGCAGCGCAAATGTGCAGTAAGGGGCTTGTAAATCTGCCCCTAAGTTCTGTAAAATGGAACAAGTTATATTTGGTTGCATATCATTTATATTACTAAAATATCTTTACATATTTATTAAAAATCTACTCTAATGGGGTCAGCATCCCAACACACAGCTGGGTCCTGTTTGCCTGCAACTCTGCCTGCATAAAGTTCTGTGCTTGGCTGCATACCAGAAGAATGTTGATCCTGTGCTTGGTCAGTTAATGATCTGATTGAAACAGTGTGACAAAACCTGATCCTGTGACTTGTAGAACTGCTATGTGAAGAGTTTAGGTACCTCAGTCTGCTAGCCGCTGAGCTTTTATTGCCTGTCGAAAGATATGCAGTCTGGATACCGTCCAATTTCCACTCACAGCGCTAATTTTAACCGGGCATAGGAGAACCACTAAATTAAGATGACTGGAGGACTTTTGAAAGTCCAGAAACTGAAGTGCTCAAATCCTTACTTGAAAGTCTGCACACACTCCATTCTGTTATGGACGTCGCAAGCTGTGTGTCAAGGAGAAGTCAAAAGGAAAATGTCCATCACCAGAAAGAATCTAAGTACATCAAGTAAGCAAACACAAGGAGATGATGGACGGAGCGCTGACACTTTTCAGTCACAGATCTAGATTGAATCCATCATCGTTCTTTAGCTCAGTTCGCCACCACAGTGCCTGAAAAGTTTCAGGGCTCCATCCCTCATCTCCTTGCATTTGCTTTGTTCGCCCAATGTTGGCAGTGTATGCCCAGAAGTTGGTCACTTGCTCACTTTGCCACTGGATTCAAGCTAGCCTGGCTGATGAGGGGTGTTAGGCCGAAGCTGGTCCAGGAATGATTGTTTCTGGTCCAGGGAAGACCTGGTTTTTCAGTTTGGGCTGGGCTGTTCCCATGAGGCACAGGTTCAATATCGATTTGCATATGGCTCAGTCTGAACTGGGGTGGCGAAGTGAGCTAAAGAATGATGAGGGATTAAACCCAGATCTATGACTGGGGGTGAGTGTTGAAAAGTTTCCATGCTCTGTTCATCATCTCCTAGTGTTTGCTTTGTTCGCCCTATGTTGGCAGGGTATGCCCAGATGTGGGTCCCTTGCTCCCTTAGCCACTGGATTCAAGTTAGCCTGGCTGATGAGGGGTGTTATCCCAAAATCAGTCCCAGGATACTTGTTTATGGTCCAGGGAAGACCTGGCTTGGCAGCTTGGGCTGGACTGTTCCCAAGAGGCACAGGGTCAAGAGTGATTTGCATATGGCTGGGACTGAACTGGGGTGGCGAAGGGAACTAAAGAATGATTAACCCCTTGCCTGCGGTCGGAATTCCGCTCCTGTGCGGCACATTCCGATCGCGGGCGTGGTCGTCATCAGCACACGAGCACTGTGTGCCATGACGGACGGGAGCCGTCACCAGCATGCAAGGGGTTAAACCCAGTTCTGTGACTGGGGGTGAGTGTCTGAAAAGTTTCAGCACACCGTCCATCATCTCCTTATGTTTGCTTCATCAAGTAAGCTCCACCCAACCTGTGTCAACAATATTGTTAACAGTGTTGCTCATCTGAGAGTCAGTTTGGAAGGTAGTTATGATTACACATGCTTTCTCTCCTACTCAGGAATGTTACTAGAGACTAGTTTCTCACTCAATTTATTGCATTAGATAAATATTGGAAGGGTGTATGTTACAATACCATGGCCTAGATATCATCTGACAAAAACATTGTGCACATAAAAATCAATTCATTGGGTGTAGATTTCCTATTCTTAACTTTAAAATGGGGCAATAGTTTTGTATACAATATTTAGTACACAATACTTTAGTCAAATGATTTGGAATTAATATTCTGCCCCCATACCATCTCCTGGAAGAGCATCCTAAAAGTGCTTTGAATAACAGATTGGCTTCTAAATAGCATAGATGCATTTTGGCTCCTTCAGTGTACTCTACGACCCCACACTGAGTAAAGCCCTACCAGCTAAAGCACATTTCAGTCTGGTGCAAAGGAACAAATTCCAAGGATTAAATCCTTAGCTTTATTCACAGCTACTTTTACACCCTGTAGCTGTTCTACAATAACACATCGTTTTATATGAACTACATAGTCACCCTCCTATCTGCACTTGTGTGATTAATGAGATTCTGCCTGAAACAAGGCATAGTAGAAGTTTAACATAAATAAATGTTTGGTGCCAGATGGTAAGTGCCAACAAATGCCAACTGACTGAAAAGCAGTAACATCCATATATTATAGAATTTGCAAAAGCCAGGTGTGACAACTCTGAAATCTCAGACTCGGGCACTGCAAAGGTAGTTCTTAGGGTCTTGCAGTTGAGTTCTACAGCACGGATAAATGCAATCTATAATATTGTAAAGCCTAAATAAGCAAATGGTGTTTAGACAGCAATTCGTCAACACAACTAAATAGGAAAAGTACATTTGGAACTGGGTGGTTAATTGGCATTTAGCTGATGCCACGTGTTATCCATAATGCAATTGTCTACTTTTGCTAAATGTAAGGCCCTGATTAAGACTTGGTCGATATATTCAGATCCATGTGTAAGGCCTTTTGCATATGGGACGGAATTACGTGTTGGTAGGTATTTAACTCATATGATAATTATTGGATGTGTTAAATGCCTCAACCTATCTTGAAGTATGGCAGGTCAAACATACTGAAATTTAATGGGAGGAAACGCACACAGTATTTACTGTATTATGTGTTTTTTGGTCCGTTAAACACTGAAATCCCTTGTTATTCCCCACCAACTCGTAACAGTTGTTATTTATTACACTCAATTAATAACATACCCTGTGGTTTCGTTATTTATCAGAAGCAATAAATAGCAACTGAACTCGTAGTCAGGGCCCTAATATTTAGTACCCCATCCTCTTCGGAGCAGGAATTCTGACACATTTCCACGAATCACAAGTCCATATTCCACTGCAGTCATACTTTGGCTACTCAATAGAGCACCATGCCAATGGGCTTAGCTATCATTAGTGCAGCAGGTGCAGTGACACAGGTGCCTAAAAATGTGAGGACTTGGTAAATGACAAACACACAAGGGATACTGGAGGTCTATCATGGGCTCAATATTGTGTGCCAATTCCAAAGTGACGCATGTATGAACAAGTGTCTGATCACAAAAGGAAGATAAAGTGTGAGAACAAGACAAAAAATACTCCCATCAGCCCAGCACTTGGCGGAAAATCGTCATCTGGGATTTTTTGTACAAAAACTGGTATCTGTTAGGTCTCTCACCTGATGATATTGTGAGGAGACCAGATCCATCTGATTGATAGTAATATTTGTTTATATACTATCCACATACTGTTGTTTTTAACATTACCTCTGTGATGACCCCCCTAATAAAGTACTTTGCCTTGGCATCACACTAGGTAATTTTATTTCACTCCCCTTTTTTTGTTTCACTGCAACCCCTCCCATCCAGCCATGTTATTCATACATTCTTTTCGTCACTGGAGGATCTGTTTTTAGGTCTCCTCACAATATCATCAGGTGAGAGACCTACCAGATACCAGTTTTTGTACAAAAAATCCCACATAGTTGGATTGGGGGATAGGATACTTTGTAGGTCTCTAAATTTGTTTCCCATATAGACCCTCCCACACAGTTGTTTTTTGTTGACTTAGGTAAATGGCCAACAAGTGGATCATTTGCTGGACATGTGAATATATCAAATATGTTTTGATGCCCCAATTTGTGACACTTAGATTCAATCAATATGGTACACATCAATTAACCAAAACATAACTGATCAATCAAGAAACAGAAAAGAAGAGAAAGACCAGAAGTGTGTCAAAAATGTATATATTATGAATAACCTCCCTCAATACTATAAGACAATTTTCAAAACCAAACATTCGGTACAAATCATGCAAAACAACCATAGATTAATCCTGACAGAAACAATCAATGTGAAAGGACTATATAGATCATGAAGCAATGTATGATAAGTCCAGTCTTAGTCAAGGTATCAGTCCTTAGGGTAAAGCCAACAGTTTAAGGGCGAGGATCCATGAGCTGTTTATAATGAAAACATGGAAAACCGGTTGACATTTCGGTCTCTGATATCCTATTCCCGCAAGACCAATATCTGGACACTTTTAGCTATGGAGTTTGGTTGTTGACCCCTTGTTAACAATTTACTAACTGAAACAGAAAAAGAATACCTGCTTTAGTTAAAGAACATGCCGGTATAAACTAATTCGGTGCCTGTGACACAGCAACAGTGAAAAAAGACACACATTTTGCACTCTAAATGTGACGTGACTAAAAGGTGTCTGAAGCAGTGTTTTATCACAAAACATGGTGATATAAGATGTATACATACCGATCGAAGTAATTCATATACTGGCAACAATTATCCAATCAATAAATGTTGAATTAAATAAATCAGTAGTGGACATAGGTCACAGTCTTATGTAAGGAATTTCATAATTCATGTAACCAATACTTACAATTTAAGAGTTTATCTGGCTTGTTAGAACATTTTAAATAGTTTTAGAGGCTGAAAGTATGACACAAATTATTTAGCACAAGGAGTGCACAAGTTCAAAGGAAGGTAGAGTGGGAATGGGTTTAGATATATTCACCAAACTTAATTAGAGAAACACAGTATGGATAAATGCTCATAGGCTTGCATAAACAAAGATTGCACGGTGCACAGCAAAGCGATTGTAAAGGGAGCAGCAGAGCTTCAAATGCCATGCATGTACTTAAAGGAAATAAAGGCGGGTTGCTTATGATTCATGTTCAACACTGGCGACTTTGACTGCGTTATTAGGAAACTACAGTTCAATATTGCATGGCGGCAGCCATATTAAATGGGTGTGAGAGGTAAAAAGGTGCAACAAAAGCAAGAATATGATGACAGAGCAAGGGTACAGAACCAAATCGACATTGATGATAAGCTAAACAGGTTCAATCACATTGATAACCATTGTGTAAACCAACTGGAGAAGCTGTGATACATAAGTATGTCATACAACAGTATACAACAGTATGTCAATGGAGAAGATAACGATCCCAAAATTGCAAATATTTAACAGAAGTGGATACAGATACACAGAGACCAGTCTGGGTTTATGCCAAAGCGGGCCACACACTACAACCTGTGGCATGTGGCTAATTGGATGGATGCTGTTCGAGGCCGGGAGGGGGCCCATCTGCTCCTTTCCCTTGATGCCGAGAAGGCGTTTGATACCATCCACTGGCCCTTTATGAAATGTACTCTGGAGAATTTCAGATTTGGTCCGGGGTTTAGGGAATGGCTGGTGCTTCTATACAATGGGCCCAAAGGTAAGGTTTGGGTTAATGGGGCTACCTTGATGACCTGGCCGATTCAAAGGGGCCCTAGACAGGTCTGCCCACTCGCCCCCTTACTGTTTGTCTTCATATTGGAACAATTAGCCTATGTTGTTAGAGGCTACCCTGGGCTAGGTGGTTTTGTAGACGAATCCCAACTTCTGGATGAAGAATGCATATCTTTATATGCGGACGACATCCTACTGTACGTTACAAACACGACTGAGACACTCCCTAAAATCCTGCACATTTTTTAAGAATATGGGCGACACGCAGGGTATAAGATCAATTGGAGTAAATCCACCCTGTACCCGGTGGGCGGGGTGGTGGAACCCCAGACTTATCCGTGTTGTCTACGGCGGTCAACAGACGGGTTTACCTACCTTGGCGTCTATATCACCACAGATGCAGCTGTTAGCTTAGATGGGTCCTTTTAAATTTTCAGGAAGAAGTCAGAAGATGGAGGAAGCTCCCACTGATGAGCATGGGGAGGACCGCTATATATAAAATGATTACACTCCCCCAGTTGCTATACGTGTTGCAAAACACTTACTGTAAGATACCAGACACCGTGTTTAGAGGTGTAGACAGTGAACTACGCCAACTTTTATGGGATGGCGTTCATCCACAAATTACACACCAAACACTACAGAGAAACTGATATACAGGGGGTTTGGCACTACCAGATATTAGGGCAAACTACAGAGCGTCCCACCTCATTGTAATCAATGAATGGACACACGCTCCCGGTGATCATCCGACGTATAAACTGGTATGGCTGCAATTTAGAGAGCACACACACTTACATTATATATATGGGGGCAAGGGAAGTAGCCGGTTGCTGCTAACTACCCAAAGGGCAATGGAGGCATGGAAAAGAGCTGAGCAGCTAATGAAATGGGATGGAAAATCTACTAGAGAGACCCCCCTATGGAAGGGAACTAGACTAGCTGAAATTGGAAAAATGAGAGGCTTCTGGCAGTGGGATTTAATGGGCATTTCCAAAATAGGGGATGTTTTGGAGAAAGGCATATTAGCCTCATTTACCACACTAAAAGCCACATATCAGCCCCAGGACACTCAAGCCTATGCATATCTCTGACTGAAACATGCTTGGGTGGCGGAGGGAGTGGACAGGGACACGCTGCCGGAATATGCCCCGCTGGAAGGTCGACTTCTGAAAGAGGAGATTCCAGTCAAAGCCATTTGTTTGCATATAGAAAACTAATTAACAATATGCCTGATATACTGGGTCCACTGCAAGCTAGATGGGAGCTTACCACTTTCCCAATGGATCACATTGATTGGGAGTTGCTCTTATGCATCAATGTGAAGTGGCAATTAAACTAAGGTTGCGTCTCATACAATATAACATTTTACAATGGACCTACTTTGATAGAGTAAGGCTACATTAAATAGGGCGTGCAGCAACCCCATACTGTCTTAGATGCCACGTAGCGTGCGGAACATTTATACACACCCTCTGGGAATGTAACAGGATTCAAGCGCACTGGGGTAAGATTGTGAGAGAGCTTAACAATATACTGGAAGTCCAACTTGAGTTGGAACCTACGTTTCTCCTCCTGGGAATCCCCACAGATTTGGATCTCCTACGACTCAAACTCACATTGGCCAATTTGGGGCTGGTGGTAGCTAAGCGGGATATAGCTAGATACTGGGGTGCCCAACAACTGCCTACACTTCATGAATGGAGAACAAGTCTTGATCTGTATATGGTCGTGGAACAAGTGACGTACAAGGCTAGAGGCTGCCTTTGGATATTCCGGATGATATGGGCTCCCTGGATAAAATATTATGGTTTGGAGGTTGGGGAGGAAGAGGAGAAAACAGGAATGATATCGGGAAGATCGGGGGAAGAGCCTTGAATATTGCAATATTTGACCCTATTGTTGATGTCTGTGAATAATATAATTGTGACCTTCTCTGCTCGTATGCAGCCGGAGTTTGAGCCCATTTACACGCTCACTTTCATAAGACATGTTGCTATATTATTTGCCTTTCGAAATTGCTATAGACTGACATTAAAGTTGTATTGTTTATTCATAATTTGTTTGTTGTTAAGTTCAACCTATAAAACAAAAATACAACTTTTTTTATGTGGATACAGAGCATATTCTACAATTAATGAACAGAAAGAAATTTAACAGAAGCACAATGAATGAATAGAGTTGAGATGAAACAGAAGGTTTATGTACACAAATGCTTTTCAAACATTAGTTAGTATAGAGACAGAGAAGACCAACAAGAAGCAAAACTTCAAATACTGACTGATGTAATGATGAGGTCCAAAACAGATTCAAATGTGGACAACACTTATCAGAGCAATTTGAATACAACAGGTTTACACAATAGCTATTGCAGACCATTCAACAGCAATATTCAGCCCTCTAGATATACTGTTAGTTTTCCAAATCCATCTGTTTTCACAAATTGACAGTAGATGATCAATGTTGTTTCTGCGAGTTTTACAACTTCAGTGATCCACCATATCATTTTGCTTGCAGAGTGGTCAAATTCAAGATAGTGATCAACCGAGGGAGCATGCGCTTTTTATTACATCTGATGTACGGCTGGTGTTGAAGAATGCGTTTGCATACTTTCTGCTTAGTTTTATCAATTTAAAGCAAACCACATGGGCATTGGATGCAATAGATGGGAGGTTTCGTTTTATATCTGGAGAAAGGTCTGCTGGTACAGCTGACACCATTAATGGTAAAGGATGTCAAAACACTACAACTGTCACATCCCATACATTTTCCACAACAAAAATTACCAGTGAGAGGCTGCAAACATAAATTAAGTTGTAAGGGGTCTCTTTTTGGTTCATTGTGAGATTTCACTAATCGATCTTTCACATTGATACCACGTTTAAATGCAAACATGGGTCTTTCAAGAAAAACTGAGTCATTATTGACTAATTTCTAGTCGATTCTCTTGATTTTATTAGAAAACGTTCCACAGGATGGGGCACTAACTAGTCCAGTTTCTTTGGATTCATTTTTAACTTGTAATAAGGAATCCCTGTGATTGTACCAGGCCCTCATTAAGGATCTTTTAAGTAGTCTGCATGGGTAACACTGAGATCTAAGATTGTCAGAAAGATCCTTAGCTTCAATGAAATAATCACTTTTCTTGGTACAGTTACACCTAAGGTAAAGAAATTGCTAAAACTGAAGATTGTCCTTAAGTTCTTGGGGTGGTGACTGTCATACGTAAGCAAAGTGTTTCTGGCTTTGGGTTTCATGTATAGTGCATTATTGTCAAGTTTAAGAGTAAGATCACAGAATTTGGTTTTGGTGGAACCAAACTCCAAAGAAACTTTTAGATTATGTTCAGGATATTCTGCCAATCATGGGTCTCTACTAGTGAGTTAGTGTTAGTCATGGCATATCATAAGAACAACATCAATATATCAACTATTTGGAAATGTATGGTAAAAAGGGGTTAAAGGGGGAATAGATAAGCCTGATCTAAAAAATATGCCACATAGATTTTTGCTAGGTTTGGTGCAAAGCCAGCCACTATAACTCCTCCTTTGATTTGTAAAAAAAAAAAAGATTAAAAAAAAGAAAGTAATTCCTACTGAGTGCTAATCGAGCACAGTCAATAATGAGTGAAGTAAGAACTTGATGGGGACGACTCGTAGTTTGAAGCAGATCATGAATAATTTGGGACACCTGAGTTTGAGGAATATTGGTATATAAACTCTTGATATCCATCGTCGCCAAAATATCTGTGCTAGAGCTCTCCTAATATGGCCCTCAAAGTTGGCAGTGTAGTGTTGCACATGAATCATGAGCAACCCATGTTTTTTCCTTTATTCCATTTGAAGCTCCGCTGCTGACAGTCACAAGCTTTTTTGCTGTGCTCTTTGCAATTATTATTTCTGCAAGCTTATGAACATTTAGCCAAGCTTAGTTTCTCTGATTAAATCAGGTGCATGTATTTCGGCCCATTCCCTCTCTAAGGGGCATATTACCAAGCAATAGCGATAATTATAGCTATTGCTTGGTTAGAGACAAAAATTTACCGCAAATAAACCTTGGTATTACCAAGGTTTAACGCAAATGCGGTAAAAATCGCCGCAAAGCCTGAATATATCGCTGAAAAGTCAGCGATATTCATGCATTAGCGAGCTAATGCTCTTAGCCATGTTATCCACCTCCCATTGGATAACATGGCTAAGAACTGCTCAGGGCAGGTGTTAGCTTTTGGAGATATTCCCGCTTAGCGCGAATATCTCCAAAAGTTGGTAATAGGAGATAGCGATGTTAGCGACTGTTTTCAGTCTCTAACATCTTGGCACGCCCACTTTGCATCTCATTAGTGATAAATATCACTGACATGCAAAGTGGGGCCCAAGATGGTCGCTATCTCCTACTAGCTGTCGCTAACTGGTGTTAGCGGCAGCTAGGTAATAGGGAGATAATTTTATCTCCGCTTTCTTGGCTTTTAAAGCCAAAAAAGCGGAGATAAACCCCCTTGATAATATGCCCCTAACTTTCTTTGACCTTGTGTAATCTCTGTGCTAAATAATTAGTGCTTCTTATGTTCAGCCTCGGAAACTATGTTTATTGACGTGAACAGCTGGATAGAGGTGTGGCGCAGCGGCCAGGGTGTCTGACTCCGGACCACAGGGTTCACAGTTCGATCCCCAGTGGCAGGTTTGCCCAGCACCATGTGACTCTGGGCAGTAGCTCGCTTAAACTTCCCGACGGCCCCCAGCGCTGGGACACCTCCGTCGTGCAGCATCAGGGGGTCAAGGTCTCTGATGAGCTTCTTAATCATTGCCCCATTAAGCCTGTATTTGGAGTAGATCTCCTCTTCAGTCTGTCCCAGTAGTGTTATCCGCAGCCGGAAGATGCGCTTATGGATCCTGCGTCAGTTCTGGGCTGCAGCCTGGAGCCTCAGCAGCCTTGCCACGATGTAGAGACCTGCCATTGTGACTTGGCTCATGCTCCTACTGAGTCTCCTTAAGTGTGTTTGATTTAGCCAACACCTGTTTGTTGTTTGCAACATTTTTTTTGTTGCCAATTTGACTTCATGGTTACCACCTGGTTTAGCTTCTCCTTAAATTGCGACTCGTATTTTGCGAATTATGGTATTTTCGCTATGTGCGATTGCTGATGAATGTGGATTTCAATTTCTTAGCGATTTTCCTATTTGTTTGCCAATTCGTAATTGATTTCGCTAAATATGTGGGAAATCGCTTTTAAGGAATCGCAAGGGGGGTTTCAACGGGTTTAGCGATTAGTTGTTTAGCGAATTCGCAATTTGCTGCTTTTCTACTTGATGCATTGCGGAAGAGGAAATTGCTATCACAATCGCTGTTTCGCAGCAATTGCAATCGCAACTTCGCTTGATGCATCTATGCCTAAGTCACCTAAGTCAAAATATTCATATTTTCACATACGCCTAGTCTTTCTTTTTCTGTTTCTTAATGGATCAGTTTTGCATTATAGGATACTTTGGTTCAATTGATATGTACCACATTGATTGCATCTAGATGCCATCCACTGGGGATTCAAAACTTATTTAATTTATTCACATCTACAGTAAATTATTCCCTTGTTGGTCATTTACATTACCTTTGTATAATAACCAAACTCACAAGGGGTTATTGTGTTTTCTTTTTATTGAGAATGTAAGGGATTCGCTACACTGTATTTGTGACTGTCATTTAACCCCGCCCGTGCTCATGATGAGCTGATCTCGTCATGAGGCACGGTTGTGCTGTGCTTATGACGAGCTGAGCTCGTCATGACCCGCGTGGCGCTAACACGCGGGGATAATTCCCCTGCTGTGCTGAACGTTTCTACGAAAACGGGTGTAGTCATGACAAGCACAGCTCGTCATGAGCACAGCGCCACCGTGCAGCATGATGAGCTGAGCTTGTCACAAGCACTGCGGTGCCGCGGGCGCCCCCCTACCGCCAGCGCCGCGGGGGAATTAGCCCTGCGGCGAGGGGGTTAATATCAGGACCAGACTGACTCATGCGGGAAACAGGTGTTTTCCCGCGTAGCTGGAAGGGTGGGGGCCAGTTTTACAGCAGTGGGGGCTGTTTTTTTTGTTAATGGGGTCCGGTTTTGCAGAGGTGCTGCAATATCATCCTCCAGTAACAAAAGCAGCAGTGCTTCACACTTGCACCCCGCTTCCAAAACACCTCCCTATACTCCCCAAGGAGGGTTGTGGGGAGGGGGGACCAGGGCCAGACTGACTACCGGGCAGTTTGGAATGCTGCCGAGCTGGGGGTTGATTTAATTGCAGTGGGGGCTGATTTTGTTCATGGAGACCTGCGTGTGCTTCGAAATAATGAAAGCAAAACGAATTTCGTTTAGTACACGCAGGTCCCCATCAACGAAATCAGTCCCCAGCTCAGCAGCATTCCAAACTGCCCGGTAGCCAGTCCGGCCCTGGGGGGGACTGATCCTACAAAATTGCCAGGGCTGCTTTGGGTTCCCAGTTCGGCACTTTTTACTAACCAGCTGTTGGCAGGGGGCCCTTTTTCATTGCCTGCCTGGAGGCCAGTGGCATACTTGCTAGGCCCCTTACAATGGCACTATGCCAATGGGTACGAGATATAACTGCTAGTGAGCCCAAGATGCACTCCTCTGCAGCAGATATGATTTGACAAATCTTTTCTGCTATTTATGCCTTATAATCAGTGCCACCACGGCTCCAGTCTGATCTGTTTTCTCTTTCATCCTCAGAGAGAAACTGAATGCTGAGTCACAACACTCAAGCTATGGCTCCATTCCAATGTGTAAACAGTCTGCAGCGAACATGCTGCCCTTTGCATGGCTCTGTCTAGAGCAGATGGAATTGAAGATTTTTTTTCTCGGATGAGTGATGACGTGTGTACAAAGCAGAGTTTTTCCCCTTGATGTCTTTCCCTTGTGTCCTAGAATTCTTTTTGTTCTTTTAGACTGATAAAACATTGACTAGGGATATTGCAGAAGCTTGTGTGTCCCAGATTCCAAGTTCAGAATTGTCTGTCACAGTGTTGCAATTCTCCATGGCAGCAGGTCCGTCACGAAGTCAGCAGGGAGGCATACGCCCAGGCCCCCCTGCTGTTCAGGGCACCACTGTCCTTCAGAAACATTTATTTGTAGCTTTTTATTTGCATGTAAGCCTGCCCTGTTGATTTAATAATGAGGCAGCGTGCGGTGCTAGACTGCTAAATGAGGCCAGGTGTCATGTTTTCTCTATCTCTTAAGACATTTGTTTTCAATATTTAGGCCCCGATTACAAGTTGACCGGTAACGGAATTCATGTCTGGAGTTATGTTCTATCAAACCTTAAGTAGGTTCTTGTTCCAGCACCCGGATTTACCAGATGCTATACGTCAGACACAACTTTTCTGTCTCGAAATTGCAGCTCGGTCTGTTTTGCAGCATCTGCCCAACCCTCAGCAACAGCACGAGGGACTGGGGGGGGGGGGGGGGGGGGGGGGATGTAATGATCCTCCTGCCAGGCGACAGTCTCCCTTTCCCTTCCCCTTTCCCAGCCTTTTCAAACCTCCCCTCACCCCATGCCTCACACTAGAACCTCCGCTCACATTTAGTACCTGCTCAGAGCAGGTGTTAAATGCAAAAGTGAATCCACCTGGGATAGGAATGTAAGGTTCTCACCTGTGTACTTTTCCTCAGGAGCAACCGGAACGCCCGCAGCTAATTCCCAACCTCACCTCTCGAGCTAAGAAGCCAACAGAGTCAAAGTCTACATAGCCCGATGGGGAAGAAGCAGGGCTCGGGTATGGGAACCACGCGGGTGGATGGCGTACCCCCACTTATTTTACCGGCAGCTCGATAACTGGAGCAAATGGAGCCACACATTCACTCTTTGGCCTCTCTGGGGCGAGATCGCAGCCCATTCAGAATGCTGCTCACGGGCTGGCTTCTCTGATGCAATCGCTTCTAGGGAGTGAACTTCCTGTTGTGATGCCAGCACCCCCCTTTTTTTAGGACTTGTGCCCTGGGAAGAAGGGATGGGAAGAGAAAAAACATACGTCCTTCGCAAACTGCTCTGAGGTGCAACTGTCTGCTCAGGGCTGGACTGGTTCTTCCTACGAAAGAGAAAAGAAAAATGAATGGGAGGCTAGTGTCTAGTGCAAAATGAAATGTATCATGATTTTGCAGTGATTATATACTTTAATTCTCCCCTCTCTCACATAATGGTACATATGTAAGCTGGCTTACTGGTATTTGCATGTGCTCTGCTAGAAAGTAGAACACATTTGTAGAACTAAAAGACTGTGACATCTATCTGTTAAATTGTTAATTCCTTTTGAACTGCCTTACTTGTCCTAGAATTATTAGTGAAGCAACAAAATAGATACCGAATGCTGATATTGATTACTACTTCAAAGTAAGAATCTCAGTTCCTGCATGAAGTCTCATAAATGAAAAAATAAAAATACAACAAAAATACAGGCCCTTTATGCAAACAAAGAAAGAATTCTGCTTAAAAACAGATGTAATCCAAGCACATTAAACAATGTTCTGTTTGTTTGCTTTTATAGGTTTTGTAGGATCATTACATACATAGCAGTCTTTGTATCAAGAAGGAGAATGCCATCATTAAATAAGTATTCCAGTATTTACCATTAATTTGCAGCGAAGAGCTCGTTACCCATAACTTGTAGATTCACAATGCCTTAAATGACTTCTTTATCTCTTTTCCATAGGTTTCACCAACTACGAAATTACGGAGAGCATAGCGATCTGCCAGGAAAGGGAAAGGAGCGCGAACGGCAGAGAAGCCCGACGAAGATGCCGCACATGTCTAGGACAGAGTGGAAAAACATGGAAGTGTAAGGTAAGTTGTTCCGTCGGCAGGTACCTGCAGGCATGAACCGCTAGAACGCAAAAAAGGTTCCTGCCATCACAGCCCGTTTTTGCGACTGGTTGCTCCCCTTGGAAATCTTGACAATTTTCATGGGAGACAAGAATTGAGATACTCCTTTCTGCACTTTATATGGCTTCTTGATAGATGCCCAATCATCAACATACAATACACGTTTTTAATATTGTTCTTATTGTCAAAAAGTTCCTTAGAAGCTCTCAGTCGTGCCAGTACAGAACTTGAGTACCTTCTCATCAATCTCAGAGGAAAACTTAGACCCTCAGGTTGGTGTAACAGAATACGTCCATAGTTTTTGCCTTAGAAATTCCACCACAGTCAGGTCACTAGCCAATGTGGTTTGGAGAACCTGTTAACTTTCTCCACTAAACCATTTGAAATGGGAGAGTATAAGGCTACACGTAAATGAGTAATTTGAGTAACATCAATTAATTGTTTCATGGAATTAGAAGTAAAATGTATCTCATTATCGGTGACAAGGATTGAAGGGATACCTTCCACTTGAAACAGCTTCTTAAGAAACTTAATCACAAAAGAAGTTGTGGGAGATGCAGTAAAATCAAAATATACCCACTATGAAAAATAATCCACTAATACTAACAGAAACCTTTTTTCTGATGGCAAAGTGTCAAAAGGCCCTGCAAAATCCAAAGCAACCTTATCCCAAGGATTTTCAGAAAATAGAACAACATGTAAAAGTGACTCAAATGTTTTTTCAATGCTTATCCGAATGAAGATTTGTGCTACATATATTTATAAGACTGACTGGCTCCATAGAAGGCCACCAGTAGTATTGCTTCAAGTTCTAGCATGTGACACTAATGCCCAAATGGCCCTCGTGAGCAAACTCTATTATTGAAGTGTGAATGTGAACATGGGGCTAATATTTGTATGTAAATTTTGTTTAATTTATCTTTCTCAATAGTTCTTCTTGTAGGCTGAAACATTGTAGGCATGTAATCAGGAATCAACAAGATAATTTAGAAAGATAATGAATATTCACCTTTCTCACCAGGAAACAACAGAGGCCTTCTGTAGTGGAGCCACAATGGGTCCTCTTTTTTGCAGCTGATGTATTGAACCAGTTATTCCGTTACTGAGATCTTTCCGTAAATCGGGTAGTGTTTAAGTGTCCAAGTGTGATTGCACAATGAGAATCATAGCCTAGTCAGATTTTGAGTCTTGCACTAGTTATGAGAGATTTTTAGCTGTATACTCATTGCCTATGTTTAGTTTGGAGTCTTTATATCTGTGGGATGCATGTTGATTATGCTGTTTACACTTCACTCAAAGTATCCTCATTATGGACCTCTCTTGGAAGAACCCAAAGGAGATTCGTTATGTACTAAATATGTCTGGCTCCTCTGTATGAAACTGATAACCATTCACGTTGTCTTCTACAAACTGTAATGTCTGACTTTGGAGCCAACTGCCTATCCTCTGAAACTTATTTGAGTAGAGGGGAGTGCATCTGTATGCAAATAACTCAAACTGACAGCTGAAATTGCATGGGAGGGCATGATTTAGAGACAGCTGAAATCTGATTAGAGGAGCAGTATGCCCTGACAAATTCTGTATCTGTTGTAATCAGGACCAGGATGAGCTATCCCAGGGCACTAACCAAGAAAAAAGTAGGAAGATATAAAAACGGATGGCCATAGTGGTAAAATGGCCAATATAATAGAAAGAGCCCGCAGACCACAAGATGATGCTTGTGGAGGGACTACTTTGCCACTGAGAGACATAACACAGTCTTGTGCAAAATAATTACACTTACAACCTTGAATAATGTGGTATATGGCAGAAAATTGTAGAAATCAGAGAGTGCGCCTGGTTGTTCAACTTAAGTTGGAAGTTATGGTGTGTTCCCCCCAAAGAGAGCACTAGATGTGACCCGCAGAGGTCCAATGTCAAGAACAATTGAAAAGTATGGCCAACCACATGAACGACACACTCAGTACTACCTGGCAGCTCTAGGGAGCAAGTAACCATTTTAAGTGCATTAAGATTATTCACTACATGTGTCAAGAACTTAAATTCACCTGTGAATCTCTAACAATAAACTCATTTATCAGAGGCAGCATACAAGTGAGTCTAGTTAAAATTAAAGGGTGAAACGTCTTTTCAGCCATTGAAATGTGAGTCATACTTTGCACTGTAAAGCCTAGCTTAACCTGGGAAACTCCTTTTCCAAACACTCAAGGCAGAAGGTGTTTGTGTGAGCGAAGATAGGAGAGGACGGCTTAGATCTTCCAGATCTGATCTCTTTTACAAACTCGATGGAGCCATGGGGAACCTTTGCAAAATGCGAATGTCATGGAAGTCTGAAATGAGACGTGGGACCATCCCTATGTTCCCTCTAGCATTTGAAACAGTATAGAATCATCATCTGGATGGCTTTATGGTTTTCAATAAAGGGTCTGAAGCTACCCAATACCCCATTACCGGCTGCTAATATTGTTTATCTGCTTTTCTATGTGCTTTGTTTCTGACCAATATGCTTTCTTGTTGGTGCTACTGTATAGATAGAAAATTGACTAATGTAACAAATCTTTGATTTTATAAGAAAACATATTCCCATCCTTTTTTCTTGCTGGACCTGGGATTTGATATGTGGTGTGGTACACAAATTTCCATGAAAATATTTTTCCGCTTTTTGGTGATTCAATAAATTGAAGATTCACGCATATTGGGTCATCACACTGCTATTTTCCAATTTGACTTTGTCCAAAATGTTGAAGTCCACTTACTCTAGAGGACTTTTTCTTGAATCATAACTTACAATTAGTTTAGAAATCATACAAAAAAAGAAATTCCCGAAGTACCTTTAACTTGCAAATTATGTTTAGGCTATGATTCTATCCCTCAAAACAATCAATCAACAGAAATCGCTCCTCATAAAATGGTGTGTGTACATTCAGTATCCTGACTCATAACATATTATGGGTTTATGATTTATTGTAATGCACCAAAAACAGAAATTGAAATGGCAGGAGTACTTATGGGGGCTTATTTATGAGAACTCTGTGTCACCTTTACACCATGTGAAGTGGAACGTGTGACCCAGGGATCTCAATCTGATTTATTAAGCCACGGAAAGCCACCCTGTGTAGCTTTGAGGTGCCTCATAAATTTTGAGTATTGCAACCCAGCACAAATCGCTGTGTCACCTTACTCTGCGCCCAGGAAGCATTCCATGGGCATAGTGATGGGGTTTCCCACGCGACACGAATGGATTTTGACACTGCCCCAGATTAACAAAATCATGCAAATTTAGGAAAGCACCAAATCTATATGCGTGCCAATGTGAGGCGTAACAAGGAGAAATATGTTTATTTCTCCATATTTTTTCCTCTTTCTCACATTGAAAGAGGAAAACGCCTCTTAGGATTGTTTTTGTGCAGGAAGGTGTCCCTTTGTGCAGAAAAACAATCCTGCATGCAACAGAGGCACCCTTGCACCATAGTGCAAGGGTGCCTACGTTGGTACCAGGCTGTTCAAACGGCATCAGCAGAGTGAGAAAGGACAGGACTGCACTGTATTACATTATTGCAGTGCATTCCTGCCCTTTCACTGTGGCGTATGGTAGTGCAGCAAGGTTCACCTAGCTGACCTACCCTACGCCAAAATTCCATAATGAGGGCCATAGTGTATTGTTGCCACTAAAGGGTGGAGGTAGTGTCTGCTCCAGTAAAATGGTCCTAGGGATGCAAATACAACACATACATTACTGGAACACATGGGTAAGCTATTACTAACCTCTCCTGTGAGGTGACAGTTCAACGAATGAAAACAATCTGGTCGTGTCCCAGTATTGGAAAATGTTGGTAGGAAATTGTTACATAGAACCTCAATTACATTTAGGATGAAATGTTAAAGCGTGCAATGCTTTCATTTTTTTAAATATTTCTTTTTATTAACAATAGGAATCAACAGCACAAGGCACATCGCAGTACATTCTCTTTTCTCGTCATAACATAGTTCTTTCCCATGTATTAGTGCACAATATCGTAACAGTAGGTAACTAGCATCATGTCTACAGTTATTCATCTTGAGCTGATACCAATGGCAGGACACAGATGTTCCCTCTATATTCATTCCAGTTGTTCCAGATGCTGCACCATTTTTTGGGACATCCCCTAGCCACATATAAATACTTGCACGGAACATGCACCAATCCATATCCCTCTTCCAGATGGAGACTGTGGGTGCCTGCGCTGCCCCCCATTTCTGAGCAATGTTGCGTTTCGCTAACATCAATCCCAGTGTAACCCAGGTGACACGTGTGTTGTTCAGGTCAGTGGGCTCCCACAGCTTCAGGAGACATCTTTTGGCCTCCAGAGGGACCTCATGTGCTAACACCTCACCCATTACCTCATGTATCTTCTTCCAATACCTCTGTACATGCTCGCATTCCCATAATATATGGAGGAAGGTGCCTTCACCTCCACATCCCCTTCTACATTTATCATCTTCTGCTCTTCCCATTTGCACCAAACATGGCCCCTTGATGTAGATCCGGTGCAGGATTTTAAGTTGCACCAGCCTCAGCCTTGATGCAATGACCACCTCCTGTGGTGAAGTTATTGCTATTGCCCAATCTTTATCATCAAGTATTATGCCATCTCTTTCACCTTTTTTCCCATAGTTTCAGAAGGGGTTCACCATAGTGATTCACTAATTTTTTGTAGGTGAATGAAATAGCCTTCGTTGGTAAGTATCCATCCCGGAGTCTGTCCTCAAGGGGTGAGGAATCGGGGGGGGGGGGTCTCTACCTTCTGGAGACATGATTGCAAAGCGTGCCGAACCTGGAGATATCTCAAATATTCTGTGGAAGACAAATCATATTCCTGTTGCAGGGTTGGAAATTACTTGACCTCACCCTTCACCCATAGGTCACCAATTTTTGAAATATCTATGAGGTCCCACTTGTCTAAACCTTTAGATGACCACAGATTCCCAAGCAACTCCGAATCCCATAATGGAGTAGCCAGATTTACCTTATGGCCCCACCCCAGACTTCTGTTAGCCGCCTGCCAAACTTGCACTGAGTGTTTGGTTGGTCCCGTCAGGTGGCGTTTTCCGGCTCTTGAGTAGAGCGCTCGGTTGTAATTCCCTCCAGATAGTAACCAGCGATCTATCGCGTAGCCCGGGTTAATCATATCCCCGTCTGTACGTGCCATGATTAATGGCCATTAGATGAGCTGCCCAGTAATATTTTTTAAGGTCAGAGAGGGCAATACCCCCATCGTACCAGGTAAGATTCAATTTAGGGAGTGCTATACGTGGCTTCCCATTCTAGTGCAAGCTTTGTTGTAGGCTCTCGATTTCTTTGGAGTAACTCGCAGGGACCAAATCTAGTGAATTTTGCAGGGTGTAGAGGAACCGGGGTAAGGACATTATTTTGAATAAGGATGTTCTGCCCAGCAAAGAGAGCGGAAGCATCTTCCAACGCTCCGAGTCTCTCTTCAATCTCTGCCGCAGAGGGAGTAAATTATAAGCGAATCTACTTGCGGGGTCAGCTGTGATATAAATGCCTAGGTATTTGAAGCCCAGTGTGTTGATCTGTATCGGGCAATTCCTGGGAAGGCCAGTGAGGGGTCCCTTTAGGACGTATAACACTGATTTGACCCAATTAATGGAATACCCTGAGTACCTACCAAAGATGGTGAAAATGTCCAGTACAGCTGTGAGTGAGGCCTTTGGGGAAGTTAGGAACAATAGTATGTTGTCTGCATACAATGAGATGCGGTCCTCCCACGAATCGCCCCATTTAAAAACTCGTATCACCTGGTCCCTTCCCACCCAGGAGGCCAAGGATTCCAGGGCCAGGGCAAACAGGAGGGGAGAAAGTGGGCACCCCTGCCTGGTTCCCCTGCTGAGACTAAACACCTCCAACCTTTTCTTGTTTACGACTTTCTGGGCTAGTGGTTTCGAATAGAGGAGCTGCACCCACTGGATGAATTGGGGCCCAAATCTCATTTTCTTGAGAACCGCAAATAGATACGGCTATTCGAGCATATCGAATGCCATGGACGCGTCCAGAGATACCAATATCACCTCCTCCTGTATGGTTGTCGACCTCCCCGTTACCCAGTGTACTCTGCGTAAATTCAATGCGGTGTTGAGTTGGGGCATAAAGCCGTATTGGTCCGGGTGTACTAGATTATTAATTACCTTAACCAGTCTATTGGCGAGGAGTTTAGCCAAGATCTTAGGTTCAGCATTCAGTAGGAAGATTGGCCTGTAGGAGGAACGTTATGTTATGTTATGTTATGTTAAAGAAGCTTAGTACCGCGCACGTACACCAATTGGTTTCTTGGCACTCGGAGACCAGTGGAAGGACACAGGGAAATGAGTGCAGCTAGCCATGAGCAAGACGAAACAGATGAGTTTTCAAGAATTTACGGAAAGTAGAATAGTCAGGAGTGAGGCGGATAGAGAGAGGAAAGGAGTTCCAAGTGGACGGAGCAAGAAAAAAGAAACAGGCACCACCGTGCTTCTTGCTATTGAACCTAGGAATAATCAAAAGATTGTGAGCAGAGAATCTGAGGTGTCGGGAGGGAACATAGGGGTGCAAGCAAAGAGAAATAAAGACAGGAGCAGAGGCAAAGAGAGATTTGAAAATGGTGCATCCCAATTTAAAGATACAACGTTACGCAACCGGGAGCCAGTGTAGAGTTTTTAGCATCGGGGTGACGTGTTGGTGTTTGGGCTGCTGAAAAATTAATCTGGCTGCCTGGTTTTGCACCAGTTGGAGTTGGTGAAGATGGTATGCAGGGATCCCCACGTATAGACAGTTAGCATAGTCTAAACGTGAGGTGACCAGGGCCAGAATGACAAGAGTGAGAGCCTCTGGTGATAGGAACCTTCGGATCTTCCCGATTCTGCGAAGATGATAAAAGCAGGCCGAGGTGACAGCGTTGATGTGCGGCTGCATCGAAAGGTCACTAGAGATGGTAACACCTAGGCTATTCACAGAGTTGACTGGGCAGGGAGGGGGACCAAGGGCAGGGGGCCAGAAGTTGGAAGTCCAGGGATGTGGGAGCCCGCCAATCAAAACCAGCTCTGTCTTGCTAGGGTTGAGCTTCAGCTGGCTGAAGTTCATCCACTCATAGATGGTAAGCATTGTGGTTTGGAAATTGGAGCAGGAAAGAGGGGAGGGGTCGATGGGAAAAATAAGTTGCAGATCATCTGCGTAGTTGAAAGTGGTGACAGAGGAGTGACGGATAGAGACAAGGAGGGGCTGCATGTAAAGATTAAACAAAAGAGGGGACAAAGCAGAACCCTGGGGGACACCACAAGAGAGTGAAATTAGGGGAGTAGAGAAGGAAGACAGGTGAACCGATTGGGAGCGGAGTTGGAGAAAGGACACAATCCAAGACAGGGCCAGGCCCGAAATGGCAGCATTTCTGACATGGTCGACCGTGTCAAAAGCGGCTGAGAGATCTAGTAGCACTAGGGCCTGGGCCAGGTTCTTATCAGCCCCCCGTCTCAGCGTGTCCATGACCGCCACCACTACTGCCTCCGTGGAATGGGCCGGTCTAAAACCTGCCTGTTGATCATCGAGGAAGTGAGTTTCCTCGATGAAAGTGCTCAGGCAGCGGGTGACGTAGGTCTCCAGCTACAATCTTACCTTCCTTGTGAATTGTCACTAAAGTCGTTATCCTTTGATCAAGAGGCAGCTCCCCTTGTTCTTTACTCTCCTCAAACATTTTACACAACCGGGTGGCAAGAATGTCTGGTCTAAGTTTATATAATTTAATCGGCAGACCAATAATTCCCGATGCCTTCCCAGAGTTAAGCCCCCTGATTGCCTGTGCCACCTCATCCGTTGTGAGTGCCCCTTCCAGTTATTCCAATTCCGGCGCTGAGAGTCTTGGTAGTGTTATATCATGTAGGAGGTCCAATGAGTCATGTAGTGTGTAAGGGTTTTGTGAGGAATATATCTGTTCGAAGTGGGCAGCAAATGTATTTGCAATTTCTTGGGGGTCCGTGATCGTGCGTTCTGCCTTGTCTTTTAATTCAGACACCAATCTGCTTTCCAGCTTTCGATTGTCTAACCACGCAATCAATTTCTCAGCTTTATCCCCTTGATCATACATTCTACCTAGCGTCTCTCTTCCCAATTCCTTGACCCAGTTTGTCACTAAGGCTTTGTAGCTATTACTGTAGGACGTGTAGGGTCTCTGGGTTGGGTCCCTCTGCTATTTCCACTTCCAAGCGGAGGACCTCTGCCTCCTAGTCTTTCTCCTCCCTAACCTTTTCTTTCCTTACACCCACTATTTGGGAAAAGGCTTGGCCCCTGACTGCTGTCTTGAATGCTTCCCACAGTGTCCGATGAGAGCTCACCGACCCCAGATTGTTTTGGAAGTATTGATTGATCGCAGTTTGCAGTGCTTCACGAACTACTGGATTGCGGAGATGCCAAGGGTTGATGGGCGCTACCCTTCCCACTCTGTGTTGGCCCACCACAAATTGGGCTCACAAAGGGGAGTGATCGGATATACCCCTCGCCATGTGTCTAACTTCTCGTACATCTGCCAATTGGTCTGGGGGAACCAGTAAGCAGTCTATCCTTGATTGGCTGTTGTGAGCGCCCGAGTAGTAGGTGTATTGGGCGGTGTCACCATGTATCCTGCGACCCCAGAGCCCCCAGAAAGTCCGGTAGCCAGCGGTTAGAAGGGCAGAGCTCTCGTGGAGGGTTTCTATCTTTGGTGCCGTTGACAACCACATTCAGGTCTCCTCCCAATACTAGGGTTCCCTCAGGTACTGTCAGCAGAATGGAGCCCAGGGGGCATATTATCAAGGACAGGCAGTACATTATCGCCGCTTTTATCGGCAGGAAACTGCCAATAAAGCGGCGATAATGGCCTTGATAATATGCTCTATGAATTCCAATCGAAGCCCATGTTAGATGTGAACACATCTAGCATGGGCTTCGATTGAAATTCGCCTGTCCTTGATAATATGCCCCAAGTCTTTAGGTTTAAAGCATTTTATTAAAACATAAAAAACATGGGGAAGGGAAGTAGGAGGTCAAGTTTACATACAGTGCAAAAAGAGACATGTTGCAGCAATTCTGGTGGAAAGTGGGGAGGTCGGTAGTCCCGGAGGGGAAAAAAGGCATATGCCATAAGGCAATGAGGCAGTGCGAAAAACCCTCCAATAGTCCCCAACCTCCCAATCAGAGCTCAGCACGAGTAGCGTCCCGCAACACAGCGAAAACAACACAGTCCCTCTAAGCCCCCCGTCCCCAGAAAAGGAAAAAGAAGAAAACAATACCCCAACATCCCCGTCCAATAGCCCGTTGTAGAAACATTCACCCCAAGCCGCCTACCCCCAACCCCCAGTCCCCCTGATCCCATCCCTCTTAATCCGCTGGAGCCTCCGGCGGGGTCAGCCTAAGAAGGCGTAGGTACCTCGGACATGTGAGCTCGCGAAATTCCGTGGACAGCAGTGCCAAGAAAGGGTGCCAGAGCTCCTCGAACTGGTCTACATTTCCAGCCACAGTGAGCGACATCTTCTCCATACCCAGTACTTGCCAGAGTCTATGTAACCAGTCAGTGATAGAGGGGGCAGTGGGGGTGCGCCAGTGTACAAGGATATTTTGAACCGCTGAGCCTAGCGCAATAGCAATCTGCCTACCCCTGCGGGACTTCAGCGGGTACATCAAGTCGTTGGGAAGGCCTAGCAGGACGTATGCTGGGAAGCGCGGGAGTTCAACCTCAAAGTGCCTGTCCACCTCATCTAAGACCTCCTTCCAATAAGCAGACAGCACCGGGCACCCCCAGAGAATGTGCAATAGAGTACCCTCCTGTCCGCAGCCTCGCCAGCAACCCTTGTCGGTGAGTTTGTGCATCTCGTAGAGCCTCTCCGGGGTGTAATACCAGTAGGTGGACACCTTGGTAAAGGTCTCCGTCAGCCCAGTGTGATACGCAGAGTGCCTCGCCCGATATGCGATCTTGTCCCACTCCTTGTGGCTCAGGGTTCTGCCCAGCTCCCTGTGCCAGCGCTCTCTCCCCGGGTTGTGGTAATGAAACGGCGGGGGTTGGAGAAATTTATACAGATCGGTGATAAGCTTGGCATCCGAGGTCCGGGTCACCAGCCACCGCTCGTAAGGTGTGATTTGACGGGCTGCGACGTCGCGCACTTGGGGCTGGAGAGCCCAGTGACGGACCTGCATATAACGCAGTCTGTCCACCTCCGTCAGACCAAATTCCTGTCGGAGTTGTTGGAAAGGGAGCACGCCCTCTGGCCCGTAAATCTGAAAGAGCACCCTGCAACCCGCACTCACCCAGTGAGAAAAAGCTCCCGGTTCTAGGCCCGGAGTAAAGTCTGGGTTACCAACTATGGGTGTAAACGGTGATGGGAAAGTAGTTAGCTCGCGGAGCTCACAAACCGCATCCCACACTCGCAGTAGAACCTGGGTGACAAAGGAGGCGTAGAGATTAGCCGGGCGATGCGCTCGCCGCAGGAATGGAACCTCTTGAAGGGTGCGACCTGCAACCGCCTGATCTTGAAAGAGCCAGTGCTTGTCCGACTCCCACCTGCTCCATTCCACCAAATACCGGAGTTGCGCCGCTTGAAAATACTTCCGGAGGTCCGGAACACCGAGACCCCCCGCCTCCGGGGCAAGCGTGGAAAGGACCCGCTTCATCCGAGGCTTGCGGCCCTGCCACACGAAACGGGAGATGTCAGCCTGCGCTTGCTGTATCCAACCCACAGGGGGCTGGAGAGGTAGAGCGCGAAAAAGATACAAGATCTGAGGCAGTACCGTCATCTTCACCGCTGCGATACGGCCCAGCCACGAGAGCAGGCCCTTGCCCCATCGGCCGAGTTCCTCCTTAATCTTCTTGCTAAGGGAAGAATAGTTGGCTTTGACCATTTCAGGCAGCGAAGGTGCAAGCAGGATCCCCAGGTACGGCACCGTGGAAGAGGACCACTGCATAGGGAAAAGACGCTGGAGGTCTCGCCTGGTGTCCGCGGAGAGCGACACATCCAGGGCAGCCGATTTGGACATGTTCATTTTAAAGCTGGCCACGCGTGCAAAGGCGTTCAGTTCCTGGACACAAGCAGGGAGTGACCGCCTGGGGTCATCCAGGGTCAGCAGGACATCGTCCGCATATAGGCTAACAGTATGGGTATACTGACCCATCTTAACACCAATAGCGTCCAGATTGTCGCGAATCCTCTGGGCGAACGGCTCCATATAAAGGGCGAACAAGAGCGGTGAGAGGGGGCAGCCCTGTCTCGTACCACGCTCAATGGCAAAACTACTAGAGCTGTGTCCGTTGACTCGCACCGATGCGGACGGTCTCTTATAACAATTGAAGACCATGGTGCGGAACTTCTCGCCGATCCCCAGTTTCCCGAGAACCAGCTCAAGGTACGGCCAATGAACCCTATCAAAGGCCTTCTCCGCATCGACCGACAGTAACATCCGTTCCCCCGGGACGCGTGAGGCCTTTTCTAACACGTGCGTCACCCTCTTGGTGTTGTCGACTGTCTGCCTACCGGGCACAAAACCAGTCTGGTCCGCCTCCACCAGGCCCGGTAGGTGCAGTCCAAGTCTGGCCGCCAGGATCCCCGTGTAGAGCTTAAGGTCCACATTCAGAAGCGAAATAGGCCGATATGAACCGCACAGGGTCCGATCCTTCCCGGGCTTCGGAATAACCGACACCGTCGCGGAAAGAAGGTCCGGCGGGATAGCCCCCGGCTCAGAGAAGGAGTTGAACAGGCGAGCCAGGATAGGCGCCACAGTGGAGCAGAAGGTCTTGTAGAACAAGGCCGTGTAGCCATCCGGGCCCGGGGCCTTACCGTGCTTCAATCGTGCGATAGTGGAGATGACTTCCTCCACATGGATGTCCCTCTCCAGGTGGTCCGCCTGGGCGGGCTCCAGAGCCGGGAGGGTCATAGACTCCAGATAGGCCTCAGCTTCTCCTGGTGGGGAGGGTTCCGCGGCGTATAGCGCCTCGTAAAAGCTACGGAAGGAATCCGCCACGTCCGCGTCACCGAAAACCGGAACCCCATCTGCACCCACTAGCTCCTTCACCACATTGCGTTGCTGCGCAGCCCTGAGCCGATGGGCCAGGAGCTTACCGCATCTGTCCCCGCCCGTATAAAAGGCATGCTTCAGACGCAACGCTGCGTATTCCGCCCGATCTAGATCTAGCGCAGAGAGGAGTTTCCTCGCCGCTTTCAGCTGCCTCCAAACTCGAGGAGCCCCCGTTCGGCGGTGAACCTGCTCAAGTTCCCTGACTTGCGCCGTCAGTTCGTCCCTCTTACATTGCCGCTCTCTGTTCTCCGCTGAGGAAATGGAGATAAATTCCCCCCTGAGGACCGCCTTCAAGGCCGCCCACTGCGTCGCTAGAGACGTGTCGGAGTTGCTATTGTGGACCAGATACTCCTGAATGACCTCCCCCACTCGCTTCACCACCGACTTCTTATGTAGCAGCGTATCCCGAAGCCGCCACATCCCTCTGGAGGGGGGGGCTGCCGGCCAAGCAAAGACTCCGGACACCGGTGCATGATCGGACAGGGACAAAACCCCGATGTCTCCTGCCATGGCGGCCGAGCGAAGCGGTCCGCTCACCAAGAGGTAGTCCAACCGCGAATAAGTGCGGTGCGCGTGGGAGAAGTATGAATAGTCCCGATCGGTGGGGTGCATAGTGCGCCAGAGGTCATGCAGATCCATCTCTGCAATCCGGTCTTGCACCGCTCGGGAAAGCTCCCCCGTCTGCGGGAAGCGTTGGGCAGACCTATCCATAGCTGAGTCGAAGACCATATTTAGGTCTCCCCCCCAAGACTACATGGCGATCGGGCGAGGCAGTGACGTCCACCAACACTGATTCCAGGAAACGATCCTGGTGGTCATTCGGGCTGTAAACGGAGCCAACCGTGAAGGCGATACCCCCAAGCCGCATGCGATACACTAGGAGCCTCCCCTTCTGCTCGGCATATTTGTACAATACCTCGCCCCTGAAGGAGCTGGCTAAAAGAATGGCTACACCCGCAGTCTTGGTCGCCGCCGAAGAGAAGAATTGGGTGGGGAACTTGGCGGAGCGCAGCCTGTGACAATCTTTGGAAAGCAAATGAGTTTCCTGCAAAAGGCAAATGTCCGCTTGCGTCCCCTCTAGCAGGGAAAGGATCGCCCTACGCTTCACAGGGTTGTTCAGACCCTTAACATTAAGGGTCACCACCTTCAAGGACGGCATCGCTCCCAGGGGATCGAAGCGCTATGCAGCAAGCGAGGGATCAGTGGAGGGGGCGCGCGGGGCAGGAGCGCAGGGAAGGCCAGGACCGGCCTCACGTGTGCTTGGGCATTATCAGACGGGACCCCACCAACAACAAAACAACTCTTACGCCCTCCCAAAACCAACCCATGGCAACTAGCCAAAACCACAAACAAATAAAAACACCCCATTGTCTCAGTCCAGCCCGGACGGGCAAGTCTGTAGAAAACAATCAAGTGGACGTTCAGCCACTCAACTCCAACCGTTCCCTCCCAACCCCCAGCCCCAACCCAGCATCGTAGAAGCTAAGCATCTCTCCCCCCGGAGTGAAATCAGGCCGTCAAGGCCACGCCGATGGTGTCAGGCAAGTTCCTGGCCGCCGTTCTCAGGGCTTCCTCCATATCTGCCCTGATGGTAGGGGAATCAGGGCGACTCACAGTCGCTGACGATCTTCTCCTCGTCGATCTCCGCCGATTCCGTCTCTCCGAGCGCCTCCACGTGGGCGTCGCTCTGTCTTCCTCCGTGGCCGTGAGTCCCAACACCCCACAGATGTCCTGGAGGGAGCGCAGCTAGTGTAGCATTCCGTTCCATCGAAAGATGAGGCGGAAGGGGTGACCCCAGGAGTAGGGCGTCTCGTGCTCCCGCAGAAAGTCTGTAGCAATCCGGAAGGACCTGCGCTTCTGCAGCGTGATGGCGGACAGGTCTGATAGAGCGCCACAGGCCGCTCTCTGAAAGTGAAAGGCTGCTTCCTGCGGGCCTCCGCCATGATGCGCTCCTTCAAGGGGAAATCAGGCAGGAACGCCAGAATGTCCGGTGGGGGTGCTGAAGACTGGCGCTGTCGGCCCACTCTGTGCGCTCTGTCTATGCGGATCGGGAATTCTGCGTCCTCTCCCAGAATCTCCCGGAACAAGTCCTGTAGATAGGCCACCAGATCCATCCCCTCGTCCGCTGATGGGACACCCCGCACCCGGATGTTGTTCCGTCTGGACCTGTTCTCGAGGTCCTCAGAGTGGGCCTGGAGCTCGACACACTGCTCCCGGAGACGGAGAACGTCCTGCTGGAGATGGACTATCTCCTCGTCACGGCGCTGGGCCGCCGTTTCCACCGTGTCAACACGCTCACCAAGGCCCTCCACCTCCTTGCGCACTTCTCGCACCTCGCTGGCCACCTCCTTCTTTAGCGTTTGGAAGTCGTCCTTGAGGGAGCTAAATAAGTCCTCCATAAAGGACCTCGTGACCGGTGGTTCGCCTCCAGTTGCGTCTGCCGAGGCCCGGGAGGACCCCGGCGACGGCTGCGTCCTGTCCCTTAGCTGCTGGGCCCTGCTGAGCATGTCCGGCAGAGTGCGATCGCCCCTTCTCGAGCCTCCTCTCCCAGTCATCGTGGCCACTGCAATGGGCAAGGTTCAGGGCCGGCCGCTGTAGATGCGTTCAGTCGCCTGCGGGCACCAGATGTGAGACCCCGCCGAGGACAAGGGTGCTGCGTCACAAGCGACAAAATGGCAGCTCAGGCCGGGGCGAGACAATCGTTGTACCGACCAAGGTGGCAATCAGGGGGGCCAAAGTCAGGGCCTTTCAGAAGCGCACCCCTTGGGCGATCAGGACATGAGCCAATGCGAAAGTGGGCACCTGCCCGCCAAAGGCACAGGTGGAGGTCGCCAGCTCCAGCTCCTCAGGGAGAAGATGGCGGCAGGGCGGGGCCCAATAGAGCGGCCTGTGCTGGCGAGACCGTCGGCGACCCCCGGGGCTCAATAAGCAAGGAAAGTCCACAGCTAGTGTCTCACAGTTCCGCCAGTGGGTTCGCCCAGGTCGGCTGCCGTTTAGATGCCTCCGTCCCTCTTCGCCAGGTCCAGGGCCCACGCCGCGCCATGCACCGTTGTCGGTAGCGAGGGGCCAAAGTGCCAGCTAAGGTCCAGGGTCTGCTGCGCGTCGGTGGTACCGGTCACGTAGGCTTCGGCCGGGGAGTGCCGTTATTCTCCGGAGCACGTCGGGACCGAACACTCGGGATCACCAGCTTTCAGCACCAGGCCCAGCCGAGGCGCCTGGACAGCACTGCAATACGCTCCGCCTCCCAGGCTCTCCTCCGTGCTCCAAACTTTAAGCAAACTTTCGGGGTACTTCCCCCGGGGCGATAGGAGTCAAAGTGGTATCAATAGGTGCACCAGGAACTCCGACACATTCCTCTCACCCGCAAAGCAGCCGCAGGGGGAGGGAAGCGCTGAAATCGGGGCCGAGCTGAGCCGGGCCGGAGGAGCTATGGGAGGAAGCGTCCGCTCACCCCGCCATCTTGGCCACGCCCCCCGCCCCAAGTCTTTAAAGGCGGGTGCCTGGAGGCCCGGCGGTACATAGACCAACATGAGGGTCAACATATTTCCTTCCCATTGTCACGTGATGCTCGCGTATCTCCCCCGTGTACTCCCATGTGGATTTGAACATCATAGGAAAGGAGTTCCTAAATAGTGCCACAAGATTGTATCCCCACCTGTGGAGGGCTTTACAAGTGTTTCCCACCAGATGTGTCTCCTGCAATAGCACTACGTCGGGGACATGTATTCTGAAATACTGTAGCACTACTGTTCTCTTCACTTTGTCTCCCAGACCGTTAATGTTCCAGCTCATCAATTTAAACCCTTTGTCCAATTGCGTACTCATAGACAATTATGTGTCATCAATATGTCTGTGCTGCAGGACTACGATGGCTTGATGATTCCATAAAAACATATAACTGTGCATTAACCCCTCCCAACACCCCCCACCCTGCTCCCCTGCATTCTAAGCTCAGACCTGCCCATGCAGAGTGCCTGTCACCATAAAGTTGAACTAAGTGAAGAAAATTGGGGGTACACTCCCCTCCACCCTCCCCCACCCGCCCAATACACAATGTAAAGGAATACCCCTGAGTCGGTCTGCCCCATACTTGTATTCAATGTCACACGCCCCTCGTAGTCGGTTATTGAAAGTCTGTGCAAGCTGGGGGCACAACCAGAACCCAAAGACACAGGTCAAGTGACTGGGGTCCCCCATACCTCCTAGTCTCTCTGGGAGCTGTGATCTGTTGGTTCTCTCCACCCATCTAGCCACTCGGCAGCATCCTGCAGTGCCTCAAAGAATCTGGTCTTCCCCCCAGCATCCACCTGAAGACGAGCCAGGAACAACATGCATATTTAAGGCCTTTGTCACTTAATCTCTTTTTAACCCCCAAGAATGTCCTGCGCTGCCGGTGAGCCGCCTGAGTGAAGTCTGGAAAGAAGCGGATTTCCGAGTTCTCCATACGTATAGGTGGTGCTACCCTGCAAGATGATATCTCTATCCCGATAGTTCAAAAGTCTGGCCAGTATGGGACGAGGGGGGGCTCCTGGTGTTGGTCGCCTTCCCAGCACCCTGTGGGCTCTTTCGACAACAAAGATATTGGACTGGCCTTTAGGCTGAAGTTGGTTGGTGATCAGGCTTTCCACAAATACATTTGCTGCTTGTTCCTCTGACTTTAAGGCACTTCAAGAATACGAACCTCGATCTGCAATTGGTTAGTGTCTTCTACGAGGCTTGTCATGGTAACTTCGAGCTGTTTAACCTTCTCCCTGTTCGTGGCCAGATCTGCCCTAATTACCATGACCTCTGAGGAGATCGTGTCCATTCTCTGCTCCAGAAACGTGCAAATCTCACCAATGGCGTCCAGAACATCTTTCAAGGTATGTTCTGGGGCATCGACATCCGGTCCTCCGACAGACTTATCTTTTGGTGGGTGCTGTTCTTTCATGACCGCATTCGGGCAGGTGTACCTGTCCAGTTTGCTGTTTTGGGTGTTCTTAAGGCCCATCGAATTCGACATATCGGCAAGGTTAGTATGTGCCGCCGTACTGCGAGTCTGATATCCGCTCCCAGGCGTTTGTATGTCGCTTGCGGATTCCCAGGCTCTGGCAGACCGTGTCAGCAAGTCCCTCTCTGTCCAGTGAACCACTGCAGCACAGTCTAGGTCTTCTACAGAGGGTCGTTATAAGCTAGCAGATA
The DNA here is from genome assembly GCF_964263255.1 of Lissotriton vulgaris. Taxonomy (NCBI): domain Eukaryota; kingdom Metazoa; phylum Chordata; class Amphibia; order Caudata; family Salamandridae; genus Lissotriton; species Lissotriton vulgaris. The sequence goes on along the minus strand of NC_141691.1, from coordinate 731,531,715 downwards.
TTGCCGTCGGGCTCCCTGGGAACGATCAACCAATAACGGGACCAAGATGGCGGCTTACTCCAGCTTTTGTATAGGCCCCTTAGACGAGTACAACTCCTCACTGTTGCGTCCCCTCACCCGCTGGCTGTATCATGTTCTCCCGGGGGACGCCGGTGCTGTGGGACCCTTTCTTTGTTCCTACGAGTTCAACCTCTGGGGCCCCCTCCGTCAGCTCCATAACCTGTCACTTGTCTACCACCTCTCAACAATGTGCCTTCCACCCTGCCGTGGCGTTGAGGAGGGCCACTGCAATGACACCTTCTAGAGGGCTACTCAGGGCAGCAGTTACCCCAATATCATCTCCGCGTATGCTCAGCGAGCTGCAACTCCCGGCATTGGGGGGGCTTCGGCGCTCCCGGTGCTATGCTCACTTGTCTCCTAGAGCCCTATCCACACTGCCAGCTCTCGCGGCCTCCAGGATGTCATTGCCGCTACCCAAGTCATTATATGAAAGATCACTTGCTGGGCTCACCTCTCATCATGCGGCCGAGAACGGGATGGTGATGGGCCTTCCGTAGCCCACGTCCTCTGTAGACAAACGGCCCTCCGGTATTCCCTTCCGGTCCCGGACACAACAGCCAACCGTGCTGTTTCAGGTCAGGGGTGTATCGGAACTCCAGTGTTCATGACAGGGACTGTCTCCCACTTCCCTCGTCTGCGCAGCCGCTGCACCCCTCCGTGTTGCGGCAGTCCTGGGTCCTCGAGCACACCACCGGGAGCGCCACAGTGTGTAGACCGCCAGACGCAGCACCGATCCTGGGCACCCACTCACTCTAGGTCCCGGCTATCCTCAAGCAGCAGGCCGAAACTGGATGCGGCGAGTCTCAGGTTTTTCTGGTCCCAGCGCCCTGATCTTGGGCTCATTTCACTCCTCAGGGCTTCCGAAACACATTTACCACTTTGGGGCACGGATTGATTAGGTGGATGGATGCAGGAAGAAAGGGTTAGCCTCGGAGAGTTCTTAGCCTGCGCCATCTTACTTCGCCGCTTGGCCGCGCCCCCCAATGCTTTCATTTCTTGGTGTAAGTGGAGTAATAAACTTAAGGACTAGCAAAGGAAATAGTCTTATATGGACATAGCCTCAAATAGAGGAACTGTCATAACAAGAAATTACAAAAGAGACATTGAATACCAACCAGGGATGGATGGTCAACATAAATGACCACAGACCTTTGGCAAAGATTTGTGGGATTTAATATTGACAGTTGATCTAAAAGTTTATCAAGAATCAATATCTATCTTCTATAACTCTTACACTCAGTGGTCTTACAATTGTGTGGATGAAAAGGGGTCTGAGTACAGGGAGGGCAGGGAACAGGTGTATGATAAAGTCAACCATTTGAGGGAAATGTATGAACGAGCTAATCGGGGAGGTTGCATAAAAGCATAAAACTGCTTATGGCAATGAACTGCTGGGTTTATAACATGTTGGAACACATTGAAAATAAATTATAAATAATGTGGGTGATAGCTGGATTCACATTTTAGCATTGATGATTTGTTAATATCACTAATACAAAGCAGTTATTTTTTGTACCCTTTACCTAATAGTTGCTATGGTTGTGTTTTGACTTTGAGTAGCCCTTACGTTAATCACCCACCTATAAATATGAGGAAGAGACTGTAGGATTGTCTAGATTTCTACTGTTATTTCAAATTTGTGCTGGATAAATTTGGAGAGAATCGGAAAAGGGCTTGTATGATCCATGGCCAAGAATGTACCCTCTTCTATTCCAATATATTAAAAAATGCTACTGAAGACTCTCCTCATCTTTAAGTTTGCATTATCCAAACCTGAAACTTGCCTGCTAATGATTTAGGGGCCAATCGTTGAGTTAGGTGATAAGGAAATCTCTGATTTTTCACCAGTGTTTGGACCCCCACACTTTCCATATGTTGGAGGAAATTCCACCAACATATTCTTCTCCGAATATTGCACTTGTAGAAAGGATTTTCTATGACATCCAAATCTAAATCAGAACCTTAGAGGTCTATTCACAAAGGCATTTTGAAGTATATAAAGTAGTACTATTCTACATACTCTTAAATGTCTCTGAGTATTGCCCTCAAAGCAACTTATAAGGGAATATAAATGGAGTATTCAGGGAATATTCATATAGCCTTAATATAAGGGAGTGTCTATTTACCTGGCCAAATAGTTCAAAATCTATGCTATTTACCCAGCAATCTGCAAAATAGTACATATTCTCTGCTGTTAGCTGGCCAAACACTAAATAGTAGAGATGATGTACAATTTGACCAGCATCCGGAGAAATAGAGTAAAGGAGGTCTTTATTTAGCCTGCCATAAAGAAATTAGGGGCTACAGTCAATGGTAGTGTGGCAGCCATCTTGAAATGGGGATGCAACATGTGTGAGGCACTTTAAAGTAAGCACATAAACAAATGTACCATAGTGTATACAACGATAAATGCACAAATTAAGCTAAACTGTACATAGATGAAAAATCAGTAAAATACATTTTGAATAAAAGCATTTATGTCATTTAACCATTCAAATAAAACATGTAGAAATCAAACAGAACCTTCAGGATAGGGCACACAGATATTTTGCCCTTCAGTCAGGGAGTATTTGACTGTCAGCAAAGAATGTAGAGTCTGGTTTTAAAACCTGTTATATAAAAATTTTATTCACTCATGGCAATAAATTGCATTCTTTAAAGTTCATGATACTTCAAATCTTGCAACAAAGCAGCAGTCAACATGCAGCAGCTAAAGGGAATGCCAACAGATAGGTAGTATCTGGGCTCCAGAGGGAGGGACACCTAGGTAGTAGGTATTTGGTGTTTGGAGGAACAATGCTTTGGGGACACTTGCAGAGGTAAATTGAGTGAGACACTGTAATGGGGCATTTTTGGAATGGGGAAGTGAAATCAAGAGACAGGTAAGTAATGCATCCGAGTAATTCACATGAGGAGTTTACTCTACTGCCTGTGAAAAGCGCACTTTTTCATACTTTTCACCCAAGGTTATGGCATTTATTATTATTGGTCTCATGTTATGAGCAGCCCCTTCAGCCAAACTAACATTTTAGTCACCTGCCCAAAGCATCTTTGGAGTAATGTTTTTGATTTTTAACGTGTTAGGTAGTGTTTTAAGTGGGCACAGTCTGTCTCTACTAGGACCTCATTTATGTACTTGACAGTTGTATCTCAGCAAAGGGTATCTGAACCCAGTGAACAGAAGGACCAGAGGTAGAAGGAACAGAAGACCCTCACCCATAACTATGAGGTGGGCTATGAGGGCCAGAGGAATGAGCCCAACCAGGGCCAGGAGTAGCAGCCTAAGTAAACAGACCAAAGGGGAACAGTACCAGGAGGCCAATGGAGAGAAGGACGAGCGACAGGAGTACCAAGGCAACAAGGATTAAACAAAAAGAGCCCCACCAAATCTGGGTCATCCGTGTAACAGACCAATCAAAAGGGTATAGTATCCCAATTTTAATACATATACCTAGGGTGTGTGAAATAACACTACTCCTACGGTCAGGATGTATAAATGACTTGGCATATACCGGTATACCGGTGATTGTTAGCCGGGAACCCCTCGGGTGTTGCTACCGTGAGGCACTCACTCTATTCTTCACATATTTTTCACATTCTTTTCAGTTTTTGAATGTGTTGGTCACATATTTTTCACATTCTTTTCAGTTTTTGAATGTGTTGGCCTGTGTTTCTGTTGTGTCAAGTCATTTATACATCCTGACCGTAGGAGTAGTGTTATTTCACACACCCTAGGAATATGTATTAAAATTGGGATACTATACCCTTTTGATTGGTCTGTTACACGGATGACCCAGATTTGGTGGGGCTCTTTTTGTTTAATCTTGGTCTGAGTGGGGGTCAGCCCTACCGAATACCTTTCCCCCTATACCCCTGGTGATTTAATATGTACCAAGACAACAGACATCAGATCAAAGAGAAACAATGAGCCAGAAGCAAAAGGACCAGGACGAAGCAGACCACAACCAGAAACGACCAGGGCTGGTAGGACATGAACTCTTTAGGTTAGAATTACCAGGGAGTTATAAAGGATGAGAAATTCTAGATCCATTGTGACAATATCAGAAGGTCCAGGAGAGTCAGACTAAAGGGGGTCCTAAACTAAAGTGACAAGAACTACAGGAATCAGGGTGACCCACAACCCAGGAACTACGAGGAGCAGTGCCAGATGGTTGAGGGAGACCATACCCTATAGGACCATTACTAGGATGACCATGAGGATGGTCCCATGGTGAGATGGACAAGAGCATGGTAGAATAGGTGAACAAGTAGACCAAGAGGATTATCAGGAGTAGGATAGGGCAGGAGGTCCGAAGACTAGGAGGGCTAGGGATACCAAGGCCAGTGGAACCAGTATCATAAGACACGATACATGAGGGACAGACAAAGAAACACCAGAACTAAGACCAAGACTACATGGATCAAGGTGACAGGTATCAGAAGAATAAGGAACAGTAAAACGAGGGGACTAGATAAACCAGGGGAGCCAGATCAGGAAGAGTGATGGATGAAAATTAGGATGACAAGGATAAAATGTCCTGGACCAGAGACACAGAATCTAAACAACTAGGGACAGGAGTACCTGAGAATGATGACCAGTCAAACCAGGACCAAGAAGTACAGGGCAAGAAAGATCTTAGACTAGTATGAACCGGAGGTCAAGTAACATCAGAACTAGGAAAGGCTAGGATGATCTGTGACAGGACAAGTTATTGCAGAGTCATGCGAGCAATGAGCAGAAGTACAAGGGGCAGAAGTTTCAGGACCAGATTGAAGAGGATTAAGAAGATCGGGACCTGAAAAGCAATGGCCGATATGTCCAGGATACTAGGATTAGTAACAGAGGGATTAGAAGGACAAAAGGGGCTGTACCAATGGCATCCAGAAGGCCAGAGCAAAAGGACTAGGTAAACTATAAGGGTCTTGACCAGGAAGTCCAGAAACAGGGCTAAGAGGGTCATGAAGATCAGGACCTAGAGGACTAGGGTGTGTATTACCAAGTGGTGCACAGCAATCATTACAAGTAGCAGGGTGAGGAGGATCTGAGGTAAGAAGGCCAATCTATACCTGGAAGACCAAGTGGAATGAGCAGTGGCGGGCAGGAGAATGAGGTCCAAAATGACTAGGCTCAGGATGACCCAAACAAGGAGAACTTAGATCAAGAGGACCTAGGTACCAGTAGGACTAAATGGACAAGGAGGAGATCCAGGGGAACAAGCACAACAGAAACCATGGGGGACAAACACTTAGAGTGCCAGGACATGAGAAGCAAGATGAACCAGGACCTGTGGTACCAGTGCTGCGAGGATGACAGACAGGGGAATCAGGACAAGGTGACTAGGACCAAGAGGACCACAAAGGAATCGAGCCAGATAGGCCAAGATTGGGGGAACCAGGAAGGGCCACAATGGCCAAAAGGCAAAGTTTAAAATAATAAGCTCAATAGGACAAGACGATCCAGGATGACCAGGACGATCAGGACCGATGAGACACAGGCTAAGATAGCAGGTAGCTCAGGTCCAGGAGAGTTTGGCCAAGAGAATCCAAACTACAAGGAACAGGACCAAGGAATATGAAAAACAGGAACAGCATGACCTTGGCCATGAGTGCCAGGTAGCTGAGACCAGGGACATAGGAAGACAGAAGGAAATGTTATAAGAGTACGAGGAAACAAAAGATTAAAGGGACCAGGAAGATCAGGGCAGAGAAGAACCGGACCGTGAGTACCAGGACCAGGAGTACAAGGGTCAGAAAGAAAAAGAGCATCAGGACTGGGGACATCAGGACCAGGAGGATTACAGCTCGGAGGTCCAGGCAATAAGGTTAGGAATAGGAGAGCCAGGATGAGGAATAACAGGATTTCCAGGCCTAGTATGACCAGATAAAGGAGGTCATTTTAAAGAATTAGGACCAGGTCAAGAAATACAAGATCCAGGCCAATAGGCCCTGTGTGCCAGAATAAGCAAGGAAGATGGAGAGGTCAGTACCAAGAAGAAGAGAGCCAGGAGGACCAGGACCAGAGAATGAATGATTAGAAGAATCAGCACCAACAGGTCCAGGAACTGGCCTAGGAGTGCCAGAGGGACCATGACCATAAGATAGAGCCCAGAGTTCCAAGACCAATAGACCAGGACGTGGGGGTAGCATGACCAGAGTGAGGAAGATCAGGAGGGCCAGAACAGCCAGAGCCAGGAAGATTAAAGGGACAGGACCTGGATGTCCCGGAGGACAAGGGACAAAATGACGAGGCTCAGAAGGACACCAATAAAGAGAACCAGGAACAAGAGCGACCAGACCATTGGGTGCAGTGTCAAAAGGACCATGAAGACAAGGCATAGGGCTAGGAGGACAAGGATGCTCAATAGTAGGAAGACAAGAGCAAAGAGGGAAACGCCTAAGAGGGCCAGGACACAATAGTCCAGGAAGACCAAGGGGACCAGGACAAGGACACTAACCCGAGCACCAGCCAGGATGTCCAGAAACACTCCCATGGGAAGACAAAGAGCAAACACAATTTCAGTGAGGAAGAGAATGACATCTTGATCACTGAGGTGGCAGAGCACCAACATCAGCTCAAAATTGCCATTAGAGAAGTAAGAAGTCATTTGGCAGTCCATAGTGAACAAGATCAACAGCGTGGGACAAGCGAAGTGGACAGTCACCAACTGTAAAAACACTTGCATGACTATTTGAGCAGGCGGAAGGAGAAACTGGCCAATAACCTGAAATTATCCATGCAGACTGGAGGAGGAGGACCGGTGCCCCAGGAGGAGCTGGGTATCTTGTAGGAGCAGGTGGCACCTGTCATCCCAGAGGAGTTGGTGCAGGAGTCCTGGGACAGGACAGTACTGGCCATGAGAAGCAACAAGACCTACAGGGTTAGTCGCAACAAGGGGCAATGTGGGGAAAAAGGTCATGTTGTGCCGTGCAGCTATCTACGTCCCCGAGTTCCTCTGCGCTGTGTGCAGGGCAAAGTGCAGGAATCTGGGTCATGTACCATTAAACATCACATCAATTTAAGTCACACTGCTCAGTTACATGTTGCACAGCTCCGTCCATCTCCGTCACGTTTCTCCCTTCCATGTGTGAAGTGCAACACCAGCCCAGGTTCACCTTTGTATACTGACACTTGTAGTGGAATGTACAACATCAGTCACCAGAACTACAAGACCCTGAATACAAAGCCAAAACCATGGGCTGTAACAACACATCATGCAGCCCACCTTGCATGAGACCACTGTGTATTACTTGGGCATAAGCACACAAATCTGGACTGTAAAGCAATGGAATGGGCATGTCAGAGGAGAAACTGCTCACATGAGAAGGGGATCAGGTGTGGGGCATGTAAAGTATCATAACGTAGGAACTTGCCAAGAGCCACATGTATAGTAACCTCCATGAAACTACATTAAAAAGCTGTCCCGACTTGGGGGTGAGACCACACAGGTGTCAGCTGCCATGGTGGGGACCATCCAAACTCCTGTCATGTACTAAATCAAACTGGGGGTGGGTGTGAATGCAGATGATGCACCTCAGAGGACCATGAGAATTGAAACAAAACATGGTGCATGGCCCTAGTGGGCCCCTGGAATGGCAGTGCATTTAAGTGCTGGCTGAGAACATTGAACTGTCACTGTGTCTGAATATGGAGACATTGCATAGCAAGGAGGTGAGATAAGATATGTGTAATGCAAGGTAGTCTGACCAATACACATGCACTGCTGTGTCTGACAGTGTCACACTTGTGTCACAGCTGGGAAAGGATGACAGAGAAGGGCCCATTGGGGTACTACATCCTACATGTGATGTGGCCTTGGGTGAAGAAGTAGCATGAGGCAGGAAGGAGTCTGAAGACAAATTGTCTCACCATGCCACATATGTCAAAGTCTGAGGATGTGAAACAGGGATCTTTCAAGGTAATGGATGAACTAGTTTGCCACCCCAAATGACAGGAGTCATGGATGGTTGGAGACTGAGGTGAATAGTCCCAGTGGTGTGGAAAACCTGGGTAGGTACTTGTCATCAATTCCAGCACTACTACCACGTGGGGTACAGCTTGACCCATAGCCCTCAAAACAGCCAACCATGTCAGTCAATGGATATTTTCACGTATATTGTTGGTGTTATATGTACATGAGAATCAATGTATGATCTGGGTTCCATCAGTGTGTGGCAGTAAGTTGAGTTCCTGGCCCAAAATTAGGATTGCCAGAGGACGCATACACATGTGAGGGGGCCTGAGTCAAACGGAGTTTGCGGATAATCAACTCTGGCAATGAATAAATAGAGTGAGCATCAGTGCTAGCAATCTACTTAGTTTAACTGGGCCAATCCCCTCAGAGTTGGTATACAGTGCCCCCAGTCCACAAATATGGAGCAAACTGTGGGGCATATTTACAAAGAAATGACTCAGCACAGCACTGCAAGTGATTTAGGAGTGCCGTACTGCGTCATTTCAAAACGCAGGGATGCGCCCTATTCACAAGAATACGACGCAGCCCTGTGCTTTTCCTTGCTGCGGCGGTAAAAAAGCTGCCTAGCGACAATGCAGACATTCTTGTGCCATGGTGCCAGGTGCCTGTGTTGCAGGGATGATTGTTTAAGAGCTGGAAGGGACACCTTCCTGCACATAAACAATCATGAAAGGCAATTTTCTTCTTCTATGTGTGCTGCAGAATACTGCACACATAGAAAGAACAATAAACGAGAAGAAATACAAGTATTTCTCCTCGTTGCACCACTCTAGTGTCTGCTTTTCAATGGAATTAGTTTTTGACGCTGCCTCAGATTTACAGATACTTCTAAATCTGGGGCAGCATCAAAAAGCAATAGGTGTTTGTGGTAGAACGCCCACAGCAACTCCCATGCACGCCCCTTTGACAAAAAAGGGGCCTTATTTACAAGGCCATGAAAAGCCACGCAGGATGGCTTTGTGTGGCCTTGTATGTATGGGCCAACACACAGTGCCCCCGGAAGATCAAAAAAAGTGACAATCTGATGGCGCTAGGGGCTTGTAAATATGCCCCTGTGAGTAAACACGGATAGGAAACCCATGGTAAGTACATGCCCTCACACATCCCTGCAATGGAGCAAGGTTGGAAGCCGTGTAGAGGTGTGCAGTATATGTGTGAAAAACTAAACCCATGGCCACATGAATGCAAAATGTGCACGCAAGACAGCACAACAAGGCAGAGGGATGTGATGTATTATGTGAAAGGCAGACTGCAGGGTGTTAAATAATTCATGACCAAACCCACATCACCTTCACAGGAGCTGTGGGCTGAGTACTCGTCACATGGAATGCAGGCACCCTGGAGACTAGGTGCATGTGCACAGTAGTGGTGTCAATACCTCAAAACGCTATCAGTATAGGCATAATGAAAAATAAAGCAAATCACCAAAGCAGATGTGGACCTTACCTCATATCATGCATGCAGGAATAGCAGGGCCGATTCAGAAAAGAGGGTGGTGATGGCCAGAGTATCTGAATTAAGCAGAACACTCCTACCCAGTCAACAGATCTGGGCTTGATCCATCACCGTTTTTTAGCTCACTGCACCATCCCAGCTCAGAAATTGGCTACATGCAAATTAGTCTGTCCCTGGCCCAGTGCATCATGGAAACAGGGCAGACCAAACTACCAAGCCAATTCTTTTATTGGGAAGGAAACAAGCTTCCGGGGACCGGTTTCTGGAATTACAGCCGTCTTCGGCCCGGCTTGCTTGAATCCTGATGGTGCAGTGAGCAAGGGACTCATGTCTGAGCATACCCTTCCACGCTTATGGTGGACAAAAACGATTCAGAAAAGGGGGTAGTGATGGACAGAGTATCTGAATTAAGCAGAACACTCCTACCCAGTCAACAGATCTGGGCTTGATCCATCACCGTTTTTTAGCTCACTGCACCATCCCAGCTCAGAACCTGGCTACATGCAAATTAGTCTGTCCCTGGCCCAGTGCATCATGGGAACAGGGCAGACCAAACTACCAAGCCAATTCTTTTACTGGGAAGGAAACAAGCTTCCGGGGACCGGTTTCTGGCATTACAGCCGTCTTCGGCCCGGCTTGCTTGAATCCTGATGGTGCAGTGAGCAAGGGACTCATGGCTGAGCATACCCTTCCACGCTTATGGTGGACAAAAACGATTCAGAAAAGGGGGTGATGATGGACAGAGTATCTGAATTAAGCAGAACACTCCTACCCAGTCAACAGATCTGGGCTTGATCCATCACTGTTTTTTAGCTCACTGCACCATCCCAGCTCAGAACCTGGCTACATGCAAATTAGTCTGTCCCTGGCCGAGTGCATCATGGGAACAGGGCAGACCAAACTACCAAGCTAATTCTTTTACTGGGAAGGAAACAAGCTTCTGGGGACCGGTTTCTGGCATTACAGCCGTCTTCGGCCCGACTTGCTTGAATCCTGATGGTGCAGTGAGCAAGAGACTCATGTCTGAGCATACCCTTCCACGCTTTAGGTGGACAAAAACGATTCAGAAAAGGGGGTGGTGATGGACAGAGTATCTGAATTAAGCAGAACACTCCTACCCAGTCAACAGATCTGGGCTTGATCCATCACCGTTTTTTAGCTCACTGCCCCAGCCCAGCTCAGAACCTGGCTACATGCAAATTAGCCTGTCCCTGGCCCAGTGCATCATGGGAACAGGACAGACCAAACTACCAAGCCAATTCTTTTACTGGGAAGGAAACAAGCTCCCGGGGACCGGTTTCTGGCATTACAGCCGTCTTCGGCCCGGCTTGCTTGAATCCTGATGGTGCAGTGAGCAAGGGACTCATGTCTGAGCATACCCTTCCACGCTTATGGTGGACAAAAACGATTCAGAAAAGGGGGTGGTGATGGACAGAGAATCTGAATTAAGCAGAACACTCCTACCCAGTCAACAGATCTGGGCTTGATCCATCACCGTTATTTAGCTCACTGCACCATCCCAGCTCAGAACCTGGCTACATGCAAATTAGTCTGTCCCTGGCCCAGTGCATCATGGGAACAGGGCAGACCAAACTACCAAGCCAATTCTTTTACAGGGAAGGAAACAAACTTCCGGGGACCGGTTTCTGGCATTACAGCCGTCTTCGGCCCGGCTTGCTTGAATCCTGATGGTGCAGTGAGCAAGGGACTCATGTCTGAGCATACCCTTCCACGCTTATGGTGGACAAAAACGATTCAGAAAAGGGGGTGGTGATGGACAGAGTATCTGAATTAAGCAGAACACTCCTACCCAGTCAACAGATCTGGGCTTGATCCGTCACCAATATTTAGCTCACTGCACCATCCCAGCTCAGAACCTGGCTACATGCAAATTAGTCTGTCCCTGGCCCAGTGCATCATGGGAACAGGGCAGACCAAACTACCAAGCCAATTCTTTTACTGGGAAGGAAACAAGCTTCCGGGGACCGGTTTCTGGCATTACAGCCGTCTTCGGCCCGGCTGGCTTGAATCCTGATGGTGCAGTGAGCAAGGGACTCATGTCTGAGCATACCCTTCCACGCTTATGGTGGACAAAAACGATTCAGAAAAGGGGGTGGTGATGGACAGAGTATCTGAATTAAGCAGAACACTCCTACCCAGTCAACAGATCTGGGCTTGATCCATCACCGTTTTTTAGCTCACTGCACCATCCCAGCTCAGAACCTGGCTACATGCAAATTAGTCTGTCGCTGGCCCAGTGCATAATGGGAACAGGGCAGACCAAACTACCAAGCCAATTCTTTTACAGGGAAGGAAACAAACTTCCGGGGACCGGTTTCTGGCATTACAGCCGTCTTCGGCCCGGCTTGCTTGAATCCTGATGGTGCAGTGAGCAAGGGACTCATGTCTGAGCATACCCTTCCACGCTTATGGTGGACAAAAACGATTCAGAAAAGGGGGTGGTGATGGACAGAGTATCTGAATTAAGCAGAACACTCCTACCCAGTCAACAGATCTGGGCTTCATCCATCACTGTTTTTTAGCTCACTGCACCATCCCAGCTCAGAACCTGGCTACATGCAAATTAGTCTGTCCCTGGCCCAGTGCATCATGGGAACAGGGCAGACCAAACTACCAAGTCAATTCTTTTACTGGGAAGGAAACAAGCTTCCGGGGACCGGTTTCTGGCATTAAAGCCGTCTTCGGCCCGGCTTGCTTGAATCCTGATGGTGCAGTGAGCAAGGGACTCATGTCTGAGCATACCCTTCCACGCTTATGGTGGACAAAAATGATTCAGAAAAGGGGGTGGTGATGGACAGAGTATCTGAATTAAGCAGAACACTCCTACCCAGTCAACAGATCTGGGCTTCATCCATCACTGTTTTTTAGCTCACTGCACCATCCCAGCTCAGAACCTGGCTACATGCAAATTAGTCTGTCCCTGGCCCAGTGCATCATGGGAACAGGGCAGACCAAACTACCAAGCCAATTCTTTTACTGGGAAGGAAACAAGCTTCCGGGGACCGGTTTCTGGCATTACAGCCGTCTTCGGCCCGGCTTGCTTGAATCCTGATGGTGCAGTGAGCAAGGGACTCATGTCTGAGCATACCCTTCCACGCTTATGGTGGACAAAAATGATTCAGAAAAGGGGGTGGTGATGGACAGAGTATCTGAATTAAGCAGAACACTCCTACCCAGTCAACAGATCTGGGCTTGATCCATCACCGTTTTTTAGCTCACTGCACCATCCCAGCTCAGAACCTGGCTACAAGCAAATTAGTCTGTCCCTGGCCCAGTGCATCATGGGAACAGGGCAGACCAAACTACCAAGCCAATTCTTTTACTGGGAAGGAAACAAGCTTCCGGGGACTGGTTTCTGGCATTACAGCCGTCTTCGGCCCGGCCTGCTTGAATCCTGATGGTGCAGTGAGCAAGGGACTCATGTCTGAGCATACCCTTCCACGCTTATGGTGGACAAAAACAATTCAGAAAAGGGGGTGGTGATGGACAGAGTATCTGAATTAAGCAGAACACTCCTACCCAGTCAACAGATCTGGGCTTGATCCATCACCATTTTTTAGCTCACTGCACCATCCCAGCTCAGAACCTGGCTACATGCAAATTAGTCTGTCCCTGGCCCAGTGCATCATGGGAACAGGCCAGACCAAACTACCAAGCCAATTCTTTTACTGGGAAGGTAACAAGCTTCCGGGACCGGTTTCTGGCATTACAGCCGTCTTCGGCCCGGCTTGCTTGAATCCTGATGGTGCAGTGAGCAAGGGACTCATGTCTGAGCATACCCTTCCACGAATAGCAGGTCCAGTGAGCTGTGTAACTGTTTTGCTATATGTGTCATGATACCTTGTCACACAGTGGTTGTGTGAACAATGCAGAGATACTGCCATCTGAAAGGCAACAACAGTGCAACTTGGCCTCAATACCTATAAGCACAGTACAGATTTCTTATGCATCAATGTTGACCAGAAAGTAAATTTGTACAAAGTCTGAATGTCAACCCGATTACTCATGTCAACATCTAACATAGATCACCAATAACACATATCTATTTCATTCCAGAGGATGTACCAACACCTCCTGAAGAGCTGCCTGTCCTGGATGAGAATCCTGCTGAGGATGACAGTCTGCCAACCCTTGACCAAGATACCCACCAGCAAACCCTGGCCTCTATTCAAACAGCATCTCTGGTCACAGGAAAGGCTGACAGCGTTGTGTGGTCTCCAGAAGATCTGCCTATCACCCACCCGTGGCGGGCACCCTAGAGGAAGTCTGTGAGTACCTCAGTCCCGATAAGGACCCCTCGCCAGCTATAAGAGGCACCGACCCTCCGCTTCATTGGTTGCTGTACTGGCACTGGTGTGAAGTTTAAGATCTGCTGCCTGACACGCAAGGCAATATGGGGAAATGGACCCTCCTATCTGGCGGAGAGGCTCCATCAATATATCTCCCAAAGGGACCTGCGATCAGGTTTGAAATCCTTGCTCAAAATCCCCAGGATCAAGAAAGCACAAACAGGAGGAAAGGCCTTTTCATATCAGGCACCATTCATATGGAATCCACTTCCAATTGCCTCAAGACAATGCCCAGACCACCTGAAACTTAGAAAGGCCTTGAAAACTGTCCTCTTTTAGATCAGCCCGCAGTAACAACTTTCTTCTGAAAATCCATGAGGGCCAAGATACCCCTCAGTGGGTGATTCATGCGCTATATAAGCTCACAAACTAAACAAAACTAAATAAGCAAGCTCTTCTTAGTGCCTTACTTGTGGGCACAGACAAATGCTGCTGCGGACAGGGGATTCACATCTTCAGCCCCTGATGGGTGTGTGCCTCAGTTGCCTCCGGCATTGGCAATACCCCCCTCACGGGAGGCACCACACACTTTAGAGGACGAAGATGTGGACTTCACCTCTTTCCACCTAATAATTGTATAGAAGCATTTCTCTGTGCCACATGGCCAGTTTCTCTTTTGAAAAATGCTTATGACCATGCCAGTCTACTTCTCAACTTGTACTGTCCTCAATTTTTTCCCCAACTATTGATCTCACCCATTTGTGGACTGTTGAATTGACCTGTCTTCCCTAATGGCAATCTGGTCCTCCTCCTCACTGGAACACTCCTCTCCTCCACATATCCCATTACATGTATCCCCCATGGACTCTGTCTGGACATCCAATGGCTCACAAGCTATGTTGGGTCGGTTGCTGTAAGGACTACCACTTGCTCCTTGATTCATGTGTCAATAAAATCACTTACCTGAATCAGCGTGCTGTATGTCAGTTCATGATTGGACTAAGTAGACCATGGTGGGTGTGCTGCCCCTAAATACTCTACCTACTATCCAAACGAAATTGTACTTCATAGACCCATGGGGAAATCTGCACAGACCAAGGGGAATAGTTTATGTGATCCTATGTGCATCTAAACTAGCAAGTAGTTACCCAAGGTCACATGCATGAATTGCTACAATTAGCAACCAGTCAATTGTAAGAATGAATGAAGTTTCTGCCCAGGTGGTGGATACTTCCATGCATACTAGCCAACAAGCAACAGTGAGAACAAAATGGTGCAAGGGAGAGTATGTAAGTGACTGGCATCAGTGTGTGACCCAACACATCCTCGATTAGTCACAATTGTTTGACTTAGTCATCCATTCAAAGCATGTAGCATCACTTACACATACAGTGCAACATTAGGTGAATACCTGTTTTGGGGTGTGTGTCCATTCACAGCAAGAGTGCCACTTACCAGGGCACAATTACGTTTGAAAATCCCTTAAGTGACGCTGTTGCAAACTTCACCAGGGTGCCAGATATGACTGGCTAACGGGGGCACTTTACTTTGAAATGGGTACGTTTCTCTTACAATTATGAATCACATTCAATACTTCACAACGACTTCTGAGTCAAGGATCGTTAATTATTTGTTTCTTTAATTAATGAACCATGATGGTGTTCGCCCAAACTTTGCCTAGACCCTGATTAACAGGTATATGTATGGATCCCAAAACATTTTGCTGTTTGAGTGGCATGAATGTCTGACATGCCTTCAATCATTTAGACTAACCAATTTTAGTAGGGTAGAGGAACGTATTCTGCAGGCATGGGCATGATAAGATGTGAACACACAATAGGACAATTACATTGGAAAAGATGTTCACTGTGCACATGTCAGCATTAAATGTGCTGTTGACAATTATTAGTATTGTCTGGGATATGTGTTACACCCCAACCACACCTGTGTCCTGCTCAAATTTTGACTTGGGCAAACGTACTGTATCAGGAAAATCACAGCCTATCCTATGCAAAAATCCTGTCACATATTTCGGGTAATATGTTGTCACTTTCTGCCCATAGTATGGGTGAGAGACATTTGAACTTATGACCATCTGTTGGTTTCGGGGCAGGTGATGGTACATGGGCCATAAGCATCCACACCATAGCTGGGACAACATTAGCACAGCAGATTCAGAATCATCCATCATATGGGCCTGCATACATTGGACATTAATTCACATTGCATTTTGCCGTTATCAATAGCACATGCAACTTTGCCCTTCTTCTGTTGTGAATCTACAGGTAAAGCTTATTTCTGCTGACTAATGATACCCCTTACATATCTCACTGCAACCAATATACAAGAACACACTCAATCCGTAAAGAGCAGAGAAACATTCAGGTGACACTCACTGGTGTATTGGGATCTCTGAAGCTGTCCACCTCGCCATGGGTGTATTGTTCAGGTCCACCTATAAGACATAAACATGGTACAGTGCTCTGCGAATGCTGAACATGTACACTATGTACATATGAAGCACAATACATTAATTTCACAAATGCCTGGTATTGTCTGTATGTTGGACTTGTAGCAAAGTTGGAATGCCCTAATGATGCAGGTATGTATGTAACCCTGGCGTAGTTTGCATAGTAGGCTACGCGTAGCTACGCAAAGTGCACTTCACACTACGCGAGCTACGCACAGCTACGGAAACTGCGTAGTGCGGTACGAAAAATGCTGTTTGCACTGATTGCACAGTGCTGGATGCTTGTCAGCACTGTGCAATCATTGCAAACTGCATCTTGTACAGTGCAAGCGGTTGTTTTCTGCTGCTCGAGTAGATTTGTACTCGAGCGGTAGCTTTCTCAACGTGCTCTGGTAGTTTCTCATCACGAGCGGTCGCGAGCATACGTGACCACTCGCAATGAGAAACCTGACCTCCCCACGTTGAGAATCTCACCGGGAGGTTTATTTTCCACGCTCGCGATCGGCAACTTGAAGTTGCTGATCGCGAACAAGGAAAAAGTCTCGCCGGGATGTTACTTTGCTTGCTCGCGGTAACCAACTTGACATTGAGACCGCGAGCAAGCAAATAATGCCTGCTATACTACGCGTTTTTGCACTGTGCTACGTGCAAATCACGTAGCGAGTAGTTGCGCAAACTCCGCGAGCGTAGCGTAGCCCTATGCCCAGGGCTATATATATGCCTTGTTGTAGTGTTTTCAGATAATACTAGTCACATCACGTATCATGAACACCAAGTGCAGGCAAGGTACAAGACCATGTAGCTTGCTACATGTTGCAAGAGTGCTTGGCTTTGATGGCTTTGTGAATAGTGCAATTTGACTGACCACACTCTCCATAGTACAATATTGCTGGGGCCTTTTCAAGTCAATACATGTTCTGAAAAATGCTACACACATAAGACAGTAGCCATGCATGTTTGTCTTCTTCACTTAGCTCCTTACATGTGACCAGTGTACTGTAAATGGAGAATGATCATTCAATCCATGTACAGGCTCATAAAGTAATTATGACAATTTTTCGTGATATACAAGTATGTGTAACAATTTTGGGGGAATAGCAAACACCAAGTTCAAACCTGTGGCATGATGACATGTGAGTGCACACTCCTGCAACATACATGGCGGGTGGCCCCCACAGTTTGGAGTCAGTAATGACTTAGCAGGCCGGGTGACAACATTCTCTGCACAGTCCCGGATGGGTCCCAAACCACTTTTTAGGCCTCCCCTGCACTGCCGAATCAGTTGTGACTATTGAAATGTCATTGTGAACAGGCCCATGTGGCATTTTTCGTTTATTTATCTGGTTTTGCTCGTATTATGCCATACTAACCCAAACACATATCTAGACCTTCCTGTTGAAAAAGCATTTAAATATGTTTGCAAAAGCCACACAGCTACAAGCTCATGGAAAATAGGGACTTGCGGATAGGTGCACCAACTTCAGTTCCTAGGTGATTTAGGAGATCTGCCTCCCGGCTGACCACATCTGCCGATTGGTGCTTAAGTTGGTTGACGTTACGCTCAATGTTAAAGGCACGACTCCTGTGGAACTGCACCTTCTCACAACGCTCCCGCCTCTCTCGTGTAGGGTAGCCTTGGCTTACGCTACCTCCACTGCCGATTATGATCCAAATGTAGTGTGCCAACAGCCAAGGCAGGCCACCAAACTCCTTCTCCCACCGATTTGTGGCTCTTGGGGTTTGTTGTCATCCATAAGTAGGCTGTACCAGTACGAACCTGTTTCACACGCACACATACATGTGCCTCAGTGGTCCCACTGATGTCATTGCTGCACTACCTACCACTGTCGGAGCCTTCGAATTGTTAACTTCCTTTTGGAAGTGTAATGTGGTGAGTACATGTGATGCATGTTACATTTGTGAATTATTCAATGATGCTTCATTGCACTCAGTGTGAAAAATTTCTTGTGATGATAGTTCACTGTTTTTTCCATGTGCTTCCCTGTCGTTGTGCCTTGTCCACAGGCGCTATGTGTACTGTACTAACAAGAGTGTCAGGAGGGAATGATTCCTACCCGGCTGACGGGAGCACTTATCTCACAAAAATAGGTTGTTTTTTCACTTTTTATCGTTTATCAACATTTAGTTCAAATAATGAACGTTTCATCCAAAATTAAATCTTCATTTTGAGAATTATTATTTCAAGTTTTTGCCATTTTCCCAATGGTCCCTCTCGGCAATTGTATTAATCATCCATATCCTTATGGAACCCAATACATTTCAGGTCAAAACTGGCCCTTCATCAGGGGTATCAACAATTAGTTCGAACCGGCACTCGGGAAGAACTCACCTGTAATGAGGTCTTCCCGAGTGCTTTTTCGAATTCATTGTTGAGAGCCCTCACCTCCCTGCATCCTCTCCTGATCCTTCCTGCTTCCATCCAGCAGCAGCGGCTAGACTGCGCACTACATTAACCGTGCATATGCGTTTTTAAGGCATATGCGTGGTTGGGGTAAGCATGGCAGTGCTTGCATTGTTGGAACACACGTGTCTCCGCCCGTGTCATTCTGACTGTTTCCCATCCAAGGTCCATCTGCCAATCCTTTGAACCACCTGGCCTGTAAGGCCCATTGCCACTACAGCAGTGGCAGCCAATATTCTGAAAGAGTATGACTCATATTCAGTAGGGTCAAACCCCACTGCCCTCAAGGTCAAAGTTTTTATCCTGTCTGTGTACCCCAGCATCCTCACAATAAAGGATATCACCTCTGTGTGGCATCTAGCTCATGCAACTGACCGCTCGTCGCGCCTCTGAGACACCAAGAATACAATCACTGACATAGGGAGCGAATCAATCCCGTACTCCAGCATGCCCCAGGAAATTCCAATATGCACAGAATGCCCCCTCATAGGCATGTTTGTCTGGAAAAGGCATAGGGAACTCCACTGCCCCTTGGTGATGGTACCTCAAAGCTTGCATCTTGAAACAAGATAAAGCATTAGCTGCATTGTTCAGTACACCTGGGACAAATGTTGGCTTTAAACAGTATATTAACCTTCAGACATAGCAGAAAAGCCTCCTTTAAAAGCCTAAGGATCCTTTTACACTTCGCTGCCTACTGGTTAATGCAAACCACCAGTGTCATATTGTCAGACCAGAACACTACTAACTGGTTGCGGAGCTGCTTTGGCCAAATGGAAAGGGGAACTAGAATGGGGAAAAGCTCAGGAAAACCAATGCTAAAGACTAGGCCACACAGCACTCAATCCCAGGGCCACTGCTGAGCGCACAATGAATAGCACCAAACCCTTGCTGCGCGCCGCATGAGTGAAGAAACCTATCTCCTCATTATTCTGGGGTGGGATGGGCCACACCACTGTCCCATTAAAGTGACGGAAAACTGCCTCTCAGATTCTCATAATATCCTGCCGAACCTCCCCATACAACCTAGCATGATGGTGTTTCTCCTTCAAACCAGCCAAGCCTGCTCAATTGACGGTGAAAAGGGAGACCTATGGGAATGATGAAAAAGGCGAAATTCAGCTAAGCAACCACCACTTGCCATTGGTGGAATATGACCTTCCTAGCACCCAGGTATATTCTCAGGGATTTGGAAAAAGAATTAACCTTTTCCAAGGGGAACCTAGTACACTCGACGACAGAGTTCAACTAATCCCTACGAATTCAATGGTAGTCGCAGGCCAAAATGTCCTACCCTGAGCTAAAGGTACCCCAAAAATTTCCAGCAGTTCCAGGAAAGACTGCAAGGCCTCAGCACACTCCGGTGTCATGAAGGGACCCATAAACAAAAATTATCTAAGTACTGCAACACCCACTGATGAATTGACTTCTGCCTAAAGACCCACAAGTGAAATGTGCTGTACTTCTCAAAATAGCAACATGAGGTCAAGCAGCCCCTAGGCATGCATTTGTCAAAATAGAGTTTGCCTTCGAATTGAAAACCCTGAAGATAGAAATTCTTCAGATGTACCGAAAGCACTCTGAACACTGACTCTATGTCCGATTTCGCTAGAACCGACCCTGACCCAAACTCCTGCAGTATCTGAATTGCCTGGACCAAAAAAGCATATTGATTGAACCCTAGGTGCTGACACGTTGTGCATAAATCTGCATTCCCCAGGATCTTTTTGGGGAACTACTTCCAGGGGGCAGCAAGGGGCCGGCCTGAAAGGGCCTGCAACCCTCCCAAGACTAAACTCCTTACTGCCTTCGCCTTGGCCGCTCCATGATTGGATCAGAGTGAGTGCTGATTTCTGCAATAGGACACCCCAACAGACCCCTCAGCTGGAATTCTAAAGCCTTCTTTGAAACCTTCATACTATGTCTGCACTGTCGTGGGTATTGTACACGTTGATCAATGGGACCATTGTCAATCAATTAGCATGGGAAGGGACTTTGTCCAAGAGGGGTGCTTATTCCTGTTTCTTAGCACCTCTGTCCTTGGACTTTCTGAAACAATTGGACTCGGGGTGCGATGACAGACCAGAGAATAAGCAACAGTGCTTGAACTTGCAGGCCGCCAGGAACCGGGAACAGTCCCAACATGAACCTTTCTCCCCCCACCCGGCTGCCAGTCGACCCTGAGCCTGCCTGAAAGGGCTGATTGGGTGTAGCATGAACGCGTTGTGGCGTCATGAGATGAAGCAAAGTGTTTACAACAATCTGGTCCCAAACTAGCGTGAGCCTAGCGACTATAATACTCCTGAACTCCTTATCATAATCCTTCCAAGCTGTGCCACCAAACTCATCATGCGTGCACACTATTCTATTCTGGTAGCGCGCATGTTGTGCCCCCAAATTAGTAAAGCGTTCTGCAATAATAGCATGGAATATTTAAAAAACTTTCCCCCAATTTACCTATGTTTCATTAACTCTTTGAACCGGTTGAACTCTTCCAGCTCGGACCTTTCAGCAAGCAGATCAAACATATTCACATAACCACTTTTCCAAATTTTAACTTTTACCTCCATTATGAAATGCCTGCCCAACCGGTCATGCTCAGACAGCACATCCCCCAAACAAATTGAAGGCAATGGTGCCATACCTGTTACTGTGGATTCCAGAGTGGGAGGGGCAACCCCTACCGCCACGGGCCAGCAGGAAGCATGTCACTAAGCAGCGCAATGACCGGGCTGTTGTTCCCTGAACTGCTGTGTTAAGCTGCGGGCACCATGGACCACAACCTCAGGTGTGCCACCCACCAGTGTCCCTGACACCCTGTTAGACCCACCACACACTGCGCCACTGAGTTAAGCTGAGGTGCCCCACTGCTACCTGCTACATGTGTCCCACATACTTAAATTTCCTGATTGTCAAGGTGGGCCACCAACCTTCTGGCCCTCTCCATATTACCGCTCTCTGGCACACCAGCTAGCGCACCCACAGCAATGAGGTAGACAACATTCCCACCTTGGATAACCAAGGCAGCAACACTTGCTAAGTTTGCTACCAAATCTGGCTTCCCTGGGCCTCCCGCTGGAATAACCCCAATCGCCTTACTACCGTTACAATTCTGGACAATACTACCACTCACCGCTGGCATCATCACAGCAGAGACTCTACCCTGTGATACCCTCTCATCAGAGCTACCTTCCTACGGGGTCTGTGGATGCCCACAGCAAAAGCTGTCAATCCCTTCTGGGTTCCCTGGCCCCTGCACCACTTTTGATCCTGAGGAAATGTCCCCTTAGGTGCAACCCCTGATCTCCTAGGCTACTCTTCTGGCACCAATGGCTCGCTAGGCTGGCTCACATGTGCCTGGGGCCGCAACAACGCCAATGTCGCAGCCATATCATCCATCTTACGAATTAAGGCCTCAATCACCACCTCGGTCCGTGGGCACTTAGACCCCCTGCTACCACTATTAGGCATCCTTGGGCAAAGGCTTACCAAATAACACTGGAACTATTCCTAGCGACCATCAACAGGACAAATGAATAACCTTGGCCCTGAAGCACTACCACAATGCAAAATGAGGGGATCCTCAAGCCCTTCAACAACCCCAGGTCCTAATTAACTAGTGCGAGCGAAGAAACAGTACCCCACTGCGCAAGCTGATGACGGCTTGGTACACCCTGCAAGCAAAATTCCACAAAAAAACATCAATGGCTCAATGTACCAGCACCTTGCGATATCAAGGGAGCCACCACCTTCAGTTTACCAATAATCAGGATAAAAGAGCCCTCCTAAGCAAGGACTAGCCACATGAAGTGACCCACGCTAAGCCCCTTCTCAAACTACTGGGCAGAAACAAAGCACACTGCAAAATTGCAGCCACCAACACAAAGCACCAAAATAAACACTTGTTTGCCTTAAAATATATACATATAGCACCCCCTTTTGGATCACCCCACCTGCAGCCACAACGTGCCTCCAACGAAGCTGCCACAGGGTGCCTCGAGCACCCGGGTCAGGCGAGAAAAACTCTCGAGCCCATGTGGCTCCAGTAGGAGACCAGCTGTGCTGCTTTGCAGAGCTCTGCGGCACGCGAAGGGCATGCCTATATACCTGCAGGAAAAAGAGAGACAAGAAAAAGAAAACACTTCTGGGAAGCGATGTGGGGCCTGGGGTAGCGGCATCCTTCCTGAAGGGGTGAGCGGGAAAAAAGAGACCCCCTGGCTGCTTTCCAGCCCATTTTATGGCCGGGGCTTGGTGCACGTTGTGATGAAAAAACACTGAAGCACTAAAAGAGCTTCTGGTGCCACACAACCAGCATGACCAATCACTACTGTCCTTAACTGGAAGCCCGCACCGCACAGCACTACAACTCTTAGTTCCAGCCCTGGCGAACCGCCATATAGGCGACTCCCCCGAGTTCGGGGAGCCTTCGTCAGTTTTTGACTTGTAAAGACCTGCTGTATAAGTATTTTCCAGGTATGGAAGAGTACATGGATTTGAGCTTGCTCCAGGCAATGTTTGTTTTAATGTCAGGGAAATCAACAGTAAAAAGCAGCCCAGGAGACCATGATGCAGGCCTACAAACAGCCAAAAAGCCTGGCCACACATTGACCTGTGAAAGCAGCCCATTGGGCACAGCCTGACTACCCTGTAGACCAGACTGACCCTGTGCAAAAGAGAACACTTCATACTACAAATACTCTTGTGAATCAGCCCCTTAGCTTTTTA
Source organism: Lissotriton vulgaris (assembly GCF_964263255.1). NCBI lineage: Eukaryota > Metazoa > Chordata > Amphibia > Caudata > Salamandridae > Lissotriton > Lissotriton vulgaris. Next base: position 731,508,300 of record NC_141691.1, on the reverse strand, counting down.
TTACAAAGGGTCTCCAAGCATTAATCCTTTAGGTTTAGGACTAGGTTCTAGCAATCATATTCTTAAGTGTTTGGATTCATTCTCACTCATATGGTTTTAAACCTTTAAACCATGAGGGAATTGCTTGCTTGAGCAGTCATGCAGAAAGCATGCTGAATTCATCTTCACTCTTGGTGAGCATGTCTGGGTTCATCCATATTTAATGATTGTTCATCTTCTGTAGGCGGTAACATGCGACATCTTATAATAAAAAGGTTGCCTCAAAACATCATTTTCCTCAACTTTTGTTTTCTTAAACATTTTGTACAATCACAAACTATTATGCACAAAAAATTTGATTTAATAATTAATAAAAATAAATGGAATATACAGCTCTAGTTGTCAGATGTATTTTTAACGACATCACATAATACAATACTAATTTGCAGTGTCCTCTTGTATTTTAAAACAGTAGTTACTATTCCGGTTAAATATAAATTGACTACACGAAGTATTTAAATAATGTAATTTTACTACTTATGGACCTTTTACTCATGCATGTCTTCGCAGCATCATTCACACTGAATTTAATTTGACTGATGTTGTGTTTCTTTCTCAAACTCTTAAAGCAGATCGAAGGTTTTACTTTTTTTCTTTTGTCCTCCTCGCGAGTCAGCATACCATAGCAGTATGAAAGCAGAGTGAAGAGAAGAATGGCTGTTCATTCCTGTATGTAGTGCATAGATAGTTATGTTTGGACATTGTCAACTTGTTTATTAGTGAGGGCTTTGTACGGTAATTAGGTGGGTACAGCCTTGGGTGCAAGAGGGGCGTGGTGATTTGTCAAGCTTATGGTGTGTGTTGGGCCTGACCCTCTCCACAGGGCCACCCCCACATGTTTTGCCTTCACTCCTCCTGTTTTGCTGAATTATTTTTTATTGGCTCTAGGACTTTGCACATGTTACCCCTGCTAACCAGTGCTGACGTGCTTGTGCCCTCTCCTTTAAACATGGTGAAATTAGCTTCCCCCAGATTGGCACATTTAATTTACCTGTAAGTACCTAGTAAAGTACTACCAGTACCAAGTACCTTTAATTAAATGCCACTTGTGGGCCTGCAGCACTGATTGTGCCACCCACTTAAGTATAATTTTAAAACATTTCTCAGGCCTGCCATTGCAGCCTGTGTGTGCAGTTTTAAATTGCCATTTCGACCTGGCAAGATAAACCTTTTGCTGGGCCTAAACCTTCCTTATTACATTAACATATTCGTCACCCCTAAGGTAGGCTCTAAATAGTACATAGGGCAGGATGCATTGTATTAAAAAAGCTGAAAATGTACTTTTAAGGTTTAGATGTCCATGTAGTCAAAAACTCTCAAATTTGTTCTTTACTATTGCCAGGCCTACCTCTGTCATAGGATAACATTGCGTTACCTTTTTACATTTAATAAGTGATAACTTGTGATATTTTCTTGTTTGGTGTCTGAGGGATTGTATTTGAAACCCCCCTTCAACTTCAATGGTAAAGTCAGGTTTTAAGTCACAATTCTGAAAAAGGCACTTTTAGAAAGTTGCATTTTCTGGTCCTACCCATTTAGTGCCTGTTCCTGGTTCACATGACTAGGTGTAGTTGGCCTTTGTGTATTCCTCCCAGACAACATCACAATAGAGGGTCTGGATTTGGGCAGGATGGGCTATCCTGGCTTGATGGGGGGTCGGAAGAGTCACCCAACACACTCACACTTCAATGACACTTGCTCAGCTCACACACAAAGGACTTTAAATTGGCCTATTGTGCCCCTAGACAAACTGGGACCTGGGCAGGAAGGCAGACAATTTCAGACACTTCTGTAGGTGGAAGATTACTGATATTTCTTCCATTTCAAAGTGGGCACTATGGATTACAAGGGGACCCTAAAACCCAACCCACTCTTCAGTACACTCCTGGATTTGTGAAGGCTACAGAAGAAGGACTGTTCAGTTAAACTGCTGCACTGGACCTACCTGGATGGGCAAGTGGACCTGCCCTGCTATCTAAGAAAGAAGAATGGACCTGCACCCTTCATCCCAGTCTTAAGTGACTCCAAGTATCTGCTGACTACCTCCTGTTCTCAGCTACAGGTGCACAAAAAGCTCCAGAGGCCTCCCTGCAACTGTCCAACTGAACCTGCTGCTCTGGACCTGCCTGGACCTACAACTGGACCTGCCTGAGCCTTGGCTGGCCTCTTCTGGAGTGAGTGCCTGATCTCCAAGAGGGGCCCTCCAGGTCCTGGACCCTTAATGTGGCATTAGTTGATCACCTCCTTGATGAAAAGGAGGAATCCAGAGGTTTTGGGCTCTTCACAGCCACAAACGGGCCAATTTGTGCCAAGATATTTCTTGCCACCAGCGGCCGCCAACTTGAAGCTCTGGTGAACCTGGTACTTCTAGCGACAGCGACCACTAGTGAAGACCGGCAGCGTGAGATCTGCACTATGCACTACAGCCTTGACAGCCCGCGGTGAATGCCAAAGTGAAACTCCAGCAACGACTTTCTGAGATAACTGACATCCATGATGCCTGGCTTGCCTTTTGCGCTATATTGCTATGGCCAGCCGTGAGGCACTCTCCCTGTTCCTTGTGGCCTTCTTCATCAGCAGGACTAACCTGGTCCCTCGATTTGGCCCGTGCTCAATCGCAGTTGGCGTGAACTTGTGATTTTAATCCATTTTCACATGACCTGATAATTGTGAATGGTGCTCAGTGCTTTTAGGTGCTATACTTACCTAATGTTTAAAACTGAATATCTCTGGTTTTACTGATTGGATATTTGTCATTTAGGTGTCAAATCATTTATCAAATTTCACTCTATTTTTCTAAATTGTTTTGGCAATTGTTTTTGTGTTGTGTTTTCACTTTCTTACTGTTTGTATGCTGCACACAATGCCTCTAGGTTAAGCTTGACTGATTTTGTGCCAAGCTACCAGCGGGTTAAGCACAGTTTAATTTAGTGACTTTTGTGTTTCACCCTGATGAGGACTGAGTCTATTGCTTGAAAGGGGCTTTCATTCCCTTCAACCAACAACCCAATTTCTCACATTGGTGTTCAGTGTTGGATTACAGAACTTGTGTTTTTGCAGTGCCATTCAGTGATTTTGTGTGACATTAAAATCCTGTATAAATTATTTGAAACCATGTTGATTTTTTTAAATACTCCTCTTTTTGCTTTTTCCAAATTCACTTCTATTCCACCTGACCTTGTGCATCTGTGACACTACAGGCAAGCATGAAGTTTGAGCTCAATAATTTTGAGTGCTGCACTGTGGGTGAGGTCAAGGAATTCTGCAGCAGGAGGGGACTTCCTGCAACCAGGAGCTCCAAGAAGCAGGAGCTTCAAAAGGTCATCAGGGCTTAATGGGAGGCCCACCTGTTACGAGCTATAGAGGATGAGAAGGATGTGGAGGTGGATATTGAGGAGGAGCAGTAGGAGGACATGGAAGGGTAGTATGGCAGCCCCCTGATCATGGCTCCAGGGTAGAGAGGAGGACCTGTAGGAGTGAGGTCCCCCTTCCAGATGCAGGGCAAGCAGCAGCATCAATTAGAAACAGTAATTTAAGACCCTCTTTAGTGGTAAAGTTGGAATATAAGTCACAACTCTGAAAATGCCACTTTTAGAAAGTTGTCATTTTCTGTCCTAACCATTTGGTGCCTGCAGCCTGTTCTTGGGTCACATGACTAGGTGTAGTTGGCAGTTGGCCTTTGTTTATTCCTCTTAGACTGCCACACAATAGAGGGTCTGGGTGTTGGTAAGATGGTCCATCTCTGGCAGAATGGGGGGGAGGTGGAGATGTCACCGACCACATTTGCACTTCAAAGACACTGACCAAGCTCACACACAAAGGACTTCATACTAGCCTATTGTGCCGCCAGACAGAATGCAACTAGGGCAGGGAGGCAGGACTTTTCATACAACTCTGTAGGAGAAAACTACAGAAGCTTCTCCCACTTTGAAGTCGACATTAGGTATTAAAAGAGGACTCTCAGACCCTCTCTTCAGCACACTCCTGGGCCTGCTGCTCTGCTATTTGAGACCTGCCCTGGTGGCTGAGAAGAAAGAATGGACCTGCACCCTTCATCCCAGGTTGAAGTGACTCCAAGGGTCAGATGACTGAATTCCTTTTTTAGATACAGGGTTGTACCAAGCTCCAGGGGCCTCCGTGTATCTGCCCAGCTGACCAGTTGCCTGGACTTGCTGCCTGGACCTGCAGCTGGAACAGCCTGAGCCCTCCTGGCCTCTGCAGTAGTGAGTTCCTGGCCCCTGAGAGGTGGCTCTGAGGTCATAGACCCTTGGTGTGGCATCAGTTGAATTGCACCTTGAAGAAAGGAAGAAATGCTGAAGTTTTGGGTCAGTTCTCACCAAGATCTTGCAACCTACGCTGGACGCCAACGCAAAGCCCCGGTGAACCTGACTCATTACGCTCCAGCATACGCTAGTGTCAACTGGCAACGCGGGATCTGCACTTTGCGCAATTGCATCACAGCCTGCGGTGACCGCCAGTGCCTATCACCGGCAACGACCATCCACGAAGCCCAATATGATCTTCGCGCTACAGCGACAACTATCATGCACTACAGCGATGCCCAGCCTGCTCTTCTCACAGCCTCCTCCACTGTGAACGGAACCCTTCATGCAGGACTTTAGAAGGTAACCTTTTCAGCAGGATGAATCTGGCCCCTGTATCTGTCCTGCACACTGTTGTGGTCAGCCTGAACTTGTGACTTTTTACCTGATGTGGGATTTTTCCTGTGTTCCGTTTTTACTTAATTGCTGTTTGTGTGTTGCATGACTACTTTACACATTGCCCTTAAGTTAAGCCTTACTGCTTATGTGTCAATCCACCAGAGAGTTGAGCATTGAATAACTTAGTGACTTTTTGTGGTTCACCTTCACAAGGAAGGTGGCTGTTTCTTGAGAAGGGTTTCACCCCTCTGAAATGACAACCCAATTTCCACCAGTGTGTATATGCAATCGAGTATGAAACTGTATTCTGCACATTATTAATGATGCAAAAAAAATGTAAATGCACAAAAAACCTTCACAAAGGTGGATGCATAGTTACAGATTTAGAAGATACAGGTGTCCCCTCATTAAGAATTTGGTTTGTATTGCCCCAGTCATGTGATCCGTTATCACTTTGTTTGCATTCCACAGTAGATGACGGGTAAGTTGACCAACAATACTGCAGCTGAAATTAAAATACCAAACATATTTTGGGGCGGTCAATATTTTAAAATCGATATGTATGTAAAACTAAGACAAAGCATTAAAAAAGGTTATGGTAAATGTGTTTTAGGACCAATATTTTTTGCTAAAGATGTTAACGAACGCAACCCCATAGGACATCGCTTCTAGAATCCGAAAGAGAGAGGAAAGACACAGCTGGCAATTCTGTTACCTAGGCCCTTGTCCATTACCTGAGGCTATCAAAAGCTTGATGTCTTTTTAAGCTACCATAAACATTCAGAAAAGCTCAGTTTCATTTTCTAAGCTTAAGCAAAAAGACATAATGATTAAAAGAATAAAAAATGATTAGCTAGTAAATATATTGGATTGGTATTCGTCATCATTCCCTCCCTATCTATGCATTTGCAACTAAGAATAATGTGTATGGCCAAGTGAGTTGGACAAGAACCACTAATTCTTCTGAGGTCATCCACATGTGCATACAATGATGCTTGGTGACCTTGAGAAAGTCTGGTGAGTCCCTCCCTGTTCCCTTTGTGGTTGATAGTGTGACAAATTTCTTTTTTGCTAACTGTCTTGCTCCCTTTTTCTCCTGCCCTCCTGGGTCCCACCCTACAATGTTCTCTGCCACTGAAGCACAGCATGGAACACTGCGGTGAGGTTGAGGCCTAGCGTAAGAGATTAAATAAGGTTTTTTGGCCCACAGCAGTTGATGGATGTGCAGAGAGCCCTTTGCCATGTGAGCTATTACCCATCCTAGAGGGGTGGTCTCAGAAGGAATAGCCCAGCTCACACACAAAGGACTTTCCACTAGCCTATTGTGCCCCCAGACAAACTGGGACCTGGACAGGGAGGCAGACAATTTCAGACACTTCTGTAGGTGGTAGACTTCAGTTGTTTCTTCCACTTCAAAGTGGGCACTAGGGATTTTAAAGAGGACCATCATACCCAACCCACTCTTCAGTTCACTCCCGGATCTGTGAATGGTACCAAAGGACCGTTCAGTTGACCTGCTCCACTGGACCTACCTGGACCGGCAGGTGGACCTGTCTGAGGCCTGCCCTGCTATCGGTGAAGGGAGAATGGACCTGCACCCTTAATCTCAGGCTGAAGTGACTCTAATTATCTGCTGGCTACCTCCTGGTCCCAGCTACAGGAGCACAAGATGCTGCAGAGGCCTCCGTGCAACTGCCCAGCTAAACCGGCTGCTCTGGGCCAGTTTGTAGTAGCTTGAAAAAAGTGGAATGCAAACAAAATGGCTAATGGTAGTGCAAGGAGAGTAACCACAGAAAGTGGCTGTGCACCTTCTAAAAAGAGAATCAGGAGCAATCCAATATAAAGAATTTATACATTGCGGAGAAGGTGATTCTTACTCAGCCTGTTTTCGGAAATGTATTGTGTGAAGAGTGGGACAGTATAATGGGAATTGAATGTGAAAGGTTGCGAGGAATAATGGGTAATGAGCTGAAAAAGGTAGTGAGGACTGATAGGTCATGAGGTAACAAGTGACTGCTCTCTTGCGGCTTTGCCTGTCAGTCCTGTGTCTGCCTCTATATCTATCACTTTCTATCACTCTCAATCTGCTCTCTGTACCTTATCTCTCCTGCCGTACCTCTCTGCCCTTTTGCTATCTGACCTCCCCATATCTCCATTTACTTCACTTCTCAAACATCCCTATCCGCATCTTTACCTCACCTCTCTATCTCTCTCCAGGATTCTACTACCTTACTTCAGGCTCAGCCCGTTCTTAAATTCTTCTCTCCCCCTCACATCACTCTCATGTATCTCTCTATCTCACTGATTATCAAATCTCTCAACTTACCTCTGTTACCTTTCCCTTGCCTCTGTAAATATTGTATTCCTTTCTGGATAGTTCTATTTACTTCAACGATGACTCGCTTACTTTATATTTTGAATATTTCTCAAGTACTGTTTTTGCTCTACATCACATTTATCTTTCTACCCTTCTCCCTGCCTTTCTCTCTTCCTTACTATTCTCTTTACCTGACCCATTTTTCTATACCTCTTCTAATATTTCTCCTTCTTTAGTTTGCATCTCTTTCTATTTCCTCGGGTCTTTCTGTCTACTTCTACTTATCTCTGCCCTACATCTCTCTCATTCACCTCTTTTTCTACATTACCTCTCTACTTCACCCCTTAAAGTACTGTAGTCTTCTGCCTCCCTCTACCTTTCCTTCTCCTATCTCTAGTTGACTCTACCTGAGGGGGGACTGAGGCACTCTTTGGGGGCAAACCTCTACACCTGCTGACACCCGAGACTGCTGCACGACCTCTCTGTATCCCGCACTCCCGCCGCCGCAGTTCACAGATAACAGCGGCGGCAGCGTGGACGGGGGACCTGTTCCGGTCTACAAGCCCCAGACGCTCCAGCGGCAGAACCAGCCGCCACTCGTCATCTTCGCGCCAGGAGGCGCACAAAAGGGAACGTTGCCCCCGGTGAAGCGGGGGACTGAGGCACTCTTTGGGGGCAAGCCTCTCCACCTGCTGACACCCGAGACTGCTGCACGACCTCTATGTGTCCTGCACTTCCGCCGCCGCAGGTCATGGATAACAGCGGCCGCAGCGTGGAGGGGGGACCTGTTCCGGACTACAAGCCCCAGACGCCCCAGCGGCGGAACCAGCCGCCACTCGTCATCTTCGCGCCAGGAGGCGCACAAAAGGGAACGTAGCCCCGGTGGAGCGGGGGACTGAGGCACTCTCTGGGGGAAACCTCTACACCTGCTGACACCCGAGACTGTTGCACGACCTCTCTGTGTCCCGCACTCCCGCCGCCGCAGTTCACGGATAACAGCAGCAGCAGCGTGGAGGAGGGACCTGTTCCGGACTACAGGCCCCAGACGCCCCAGCGGCGGAACCGGCCACCACTCGTCATCTTCGCGCCAGGAGGTGCACAAAGGAGAACGTAGCCCCTGCATCGCGGGACGTGAGCGGGACGCAGAGCGAAGCCCGGGCAAAGGGCAGGCCCTCTGTGGCCCTCAGAGGCCAGAAGAGGCTGGGCTGGGCCACGGCCTTTGGCTCTGCATCACAGGACCTATATACCCAAGTGAGACCTTTAACTCTGTTATCTGGATAAAGTGCTTCTGAAGTTTGTTCTGTTTTCCCATCTGGTACCTAAGTACAAAAGCAAGTTTGGACGATGTCTAAATCCAAAACTGATAAAACTGCATCTGGGTTGGGCACCATGGACAATTATTTGGTAAAAATGGTGAATCAAATTAATAACGATCGTAGGGCCTCGCTAGGCCGAGGGACTAATCCTGTTTCACATGAAGTTATGCCTATCCCACTGGTGGATTCCGCTGTGGTTGATATTCTTGATGTGAGTGATAGGGCTGTCATAACGGCTGAAGCGCAGGTGCATGCTGAGTTGAATGAGGTTTACCTGATATACCTGTTATACCTGTTATATCTACTTAGGCAATAGAGCAGCCACAGCCTGCCCCCAGACCAGTGAGAACTTGTAGAAAGTTACAAATCAGATGTGGGGGGAAGTACAGTAAAAAAAGAGTAGAAACAGTCCAATTAGTTCCAAATGGCTCTGCTATTGGAACTGATTTACATGAAGATAAAAATGTAGCTGGTACAAATATAAACTCGGAGCAATTTGCCCTATTGATTCGTACTCTAGAAACTAAGATAGAGGCAAATATAGAAGAGCTGTTGAAACCCTTGACATCTAAATTGGATACTGTGGCCCTAGAAGTTAATAGATTAGGTGGAATGATACCAACACATTTGGCCTCAGCCTCGGGCCGAAAGATCTAAGGCTGTGGACAAGGGCTCTGCTGGAGAGGGGCAGGAAACTGTTAGAGTGAACTCACAGCAAACAACTGTAATCAAAACTGCCTCACCTGATCTCACACCACCAATCGACCAGAATAAACCGGCTACAGTAGATCCAGAGGGTAATCCGGATACTAGACAAGTAAAGAAATGTCGCTACATTAATCTTCCTCCTGACTGTGCACCTTATGTGGTTGTACTAACAAATGTCCCGCCCACTGATTGTCACTCTGCTCAACCCTATGAGGAATCCCATGATTCACTAAAAAATAAAACAGTATCATGGTTGAATAATAGATGTGGCTTTCCAATCACATACTCTGATCAAATAGTGTCAACGAGAAGGGTGAACTGGATTGGCCCGTCCAGAAAGACAGTTAGTGGAGATTGGATTATTGTTAACTTCAAGCATCCCCAACACGTTGCGACAGTCTTACTAAGAGCAGCCTCCTTAGTTTACAATGTGAACAGTGTATGTGTACGCCCACTTGGTTATTTCTACACTCATCTAAGTAAAGCCCCTCCTAATCCTAAGAAAATTAGACCATTTATTCCTATTCAGCTTCCGGCCCCAGAAGTAACATATCTGTATAATGTTGATAACCACTGTATGAATGGGTTCAATATTGCAACGCAGAATAGATTTGATTTACTCTCTGGTCTGGAAGCGTGCGATTGACGTGAGGAATACGAGAGACAGGGAAAGGAGAGATTGGCTGAAGTGGGATGTACGGAGATCACACGGGTAAAAACGAGTCAAAACAATGTAATCTCATGGAGCATTGCGGGATTGGGTGCTAAAATGGAGGACTGCAATTGGATTAGGTATATTAAGCAGTATCAGAATATCTGTTTGCAGGAGACTTGGTCAGTTGAATGTGACAATTTCCTTGAAGGGTATAAGGCATTCTATGCCCCTGCAATAGCAACAACTAGGGGAAGACCTAAGGGGGGAATGGTCACGTTCATCTCTGTTGCACTATCTTGTAAAGTACGTAGAGTCTTAACAAGCAATTCTGGAATCATTGGTTTAATTTTAACTGTAGAAAATTGTACGGCTGGTTTGGTCAATTTTTATAATGCTGTCAATCCATGCTCAGTTTAGAGTCAAATATCAGCATTGAATGTCTTTATCAATATCTCTATGAAGGTTTGCCTCCACAATCTCATGATCATGGGTGATTTTAATGTTCACCCTTGTGGTGACCCCCTTTTGAAAAGTATTTCGGATTTGCATTGTGCACGATTCGAGGGTTTGCATTTGGAACACACGATAGAGGGGGAACTCTTTAATGATCTATTGAATGATCTGGATTTGACGTTGACCATGGCATTGTTGGATCCTACCAAGTGTTTTGAGATAACACTGACACATCTGATTGTGAGGGATTATTTGATCCAGGATAAGGCAATGGGCACTCCATGGATAAAATACCTGAAATCCAGCTTTGCCAGGCTTGGCCGTCTGGGTCTGTTTGAACACCCAAGTCAGATTGTAGAAGGGGATCTGGAGTAAACTAAACGGGCCTTCCTTATGGACAGGAAGACCCAGAGGGAAGGTGTGGAGCTCCAGAAACAAAGTGTGAGAAAATTTGTCATGTTGAAAACGTGTGAAACTACAGAGCCGTATTTGCTGGGCTCACTGACCTCTCATGAAAAGTTCCTGCTAACAAGGTTTAGGTTAAATCTTTTCCATCATATGCTGATTAGGCCAAAAACTGATATTTGTAATAAATTTGCAGCACCCTGCGGCTGCAACAGAAAGTCTCCGCAGGATATGCTGCATTTTATATTTTTATGTAGGTTTTATGAATACCCATGCAAGCGCTATCTGGTTACCCTTTTTAAAAAAACTTAATTTTACTCAGATCAGACCGGCATTAATGTATTTACAACTTTTGCATAGTGACAGTATTCTCCAAATTACTGAATTTTTAAAATTGACTGTAAGGCTGAGAATTTGTCTGGACCGGTAATGGTCCCCTGTGATGAATTATCTACTTTTTTGATTCCATTGTACGGAAGATAGCACATTACTGCACCTTTGGCACTTTATCTGACATGTGTTTACAATGAATGTGTTTTAAATTGTTTTATTACTGTATATTTACTTTTATGGTTTGTACAAAAACCGAAATAAAGTCTTTATACATATAAAAAAAAGACTCTACCTGTCTAGCTGACTCTAAAACCTTACAAATTTCTCTACCCCTCTTTCTCTAGCTACCTCTCCCTCTTTCTACCTCTCTTTATCCTTCCTTCCGGCTATGTCACCTTTCTCTCTATACTATACTTCTCTCCCTACCTCACATTTCTCTCAATATCATCTCTTTAGCTAACATTTTCCCCTTTTACTTCACGTCTCTCGCTATACTCTTGTCTTTATATATCAGTCTTTTTCAGATATCTAACCCTGTTTCATTTCTCTCACTCATCAGGATCGCAGGTAATTGTCTAACGGGAGAAGCCGGCACTCATAAGGAGGAGAAGAGGGACAAGACAGGGGAAGAGAAATTAGGAAAAAATGATCAGATTTTATCCAATAGAATGGTGAAAATCTTCACAGCAGCACTTCATTTTCACTGTATGAAGTAGGTTTGCAAGTATAAGAATGCCAGTAATTAAGGGGATATATTTGTGAAAAAAATACCCAGAAACAAAATCTAAAATCTTAAGTGCTATGCACCTTTGTCGTATTTTAATGTACGCCCACAAAACATCTACCAAGTCACCCTTAGCATGCTTATTCTACAATGGGAACAATAAGCTGGGCTTACACTGAACGTACTACCACACCAAGTACTTGAGTACAGGAAGAGATATATGTAAATCATATCATATTCTACAATATTGTACCTGTCTTGACCACAGGCTTATCTTAAAATATTGAGAGGTTGCCTCACTGATAACTTTTTCATGGCATGCTTCATCATAGGTGACCTCCCACACTGGAGTAGGATGGTACCACTCCAGTGGACTCAAACAAAAAAATGGGACTACTTAGATATTTTTTCAACAGGACACATTTAAAGGCCCAGATCATAAGTTAAAAATACCTAGGGGTACACCCAAAGAAATTTTCTTTATTATTGAGTACCCCTTGTATGGGTTAAAATTAAAGAGTGTAGTATAGAAGTAGAAATTAATGTTTCACCTGACCACTTCAGCATACCAACATGCTTCGACTTAACAAAGTGCCAAAGCTGTTCAAAGGTCTGCTACAGGGACAAATAACTCCCCACTCATTCAATGTTGCCTATGATGACGCATGCCATGATAAGTAATCTCAATATCTCAAGATTAGCCTGTAGGACAAGATGGGTTCTATATCTTAGAATATGATATGATTTACATATATCTCTTACAGTACTCAGGTACCTTGTGTGGTGGTATGGTGTAATTAGGAGGACATAATTGGGTCTTTTCCTCCTAACTCTCCTTTGTTGATTATATTACACTGAACGTCACATAAAATGTTTCTGAGAGTAAAGCAAATCACAAAAAGAAATGGCCCTATCAATGTTTGCTCAAGCTTTCTTTAGGCACTATACAGCTGGCGGACACAGGTAACTTGAGCTTTCATATATTTTGGCTTGCCTCGTGTCTGATAGTTTAACATGTAATTCGATATTGTTTAACATCAAAAGGGCTTGAATTAGCTGAAAATGGCTAATAAATTCAAAGTCGTTCCAAACAGTGGGCCCAAAAATATATCTCACCCAGAGCACGACATCACTGACTCGTGTTCCAAAATGTACAGAGCAGCATCTAACGCATCCACCAAAAGTGCTTCCGTGCCTTGTCATTGGTATGAAGCGCTATATAAATGCAGTTGCAAATCAGTCAATGCAAATTAAGGCCCAGGGAGTCAATGTAAGCGAAGAAGGCCCTTTTAGGAGCAAGACATCGAAACGTCCAATTTGTTAGACACTTAACAGTGTCTTTCTAACACATACATGTCCTCTTGTGTGTGATAACAGAAGAGGTTGGAAAACCTTTGCAGTTCCCTCTTCCAAACGTCTTTCAGGATATGTCATATTTTAGCAAGACATAGACAAGAGGAAACACAATAATCTATACAGACCTTTCCACGGCACTGAAGGATAATGTATAATCTTCCGTAATTCTGTTGGGTTCTGAAAATAAAGCACGGTAAGTTTTGGGGGCTACATTTTTAAGCACTATCTCAACAAGGAAAATAAAAAAAACGCAGATGATGAATGAAACAGCAATTCCTCTGTGCTTTGCAGACCGCTGGGATTGATTCTCTCCGAGCTGTAAGTGCAGCATGAAGGCCTCGCTGCTCTACTTTCCAGTAAAGCTACTGCAAATGAGATCTGTGTCAGAGCTCTCAAGTTTCGAGCGGAAAGTGTACTTTTAGGCTGTGCAGTAATGTGATTTCTGAGCTCCAGGTTTGTAAAGATCGAGTTTCGACAGGAACGTCTCGGCCTCTTTGCTCTCTGTTTTATTTTACAGTCGCTGGACAGATGCTGTGGTGTTTTTTTTTCTTCACCAAGTTTGATTCTGATTTTATGTGATGCCAAAAACAAATTTATATCAAGACCAAGGACCACAGAGGCTCAGCTCTCTCAAAGAGGCAGATGCGAGCATATACGCGGGTCTAAGCCAAATTAATTTCAGTTGTATTGTATTTAGAAAGCGCTTTCTTCCAATGATCAGGGCCTCAAGTGCTTTACAGAAGGGTAGCATGCTACACCTTGGAATATGTACAATATTACAGACGTCTGTCATGCATGTTGATTTCAATCTGTTACGCCATTCATCATGCATGTGTCATTCAACTGGGCACGCAATCTGCTATTCGTAATCCTTACGTGCCATGCAGTCTTTCATTCCACATGTCCTGATTGGTTATACAAGCTGTCATGCAGCGGATCTTGCAGGTAATTGAGACGCATGACGTTATGTGGCGAGCAGGGCCGGACATGGGCCTGACCGCGGGGGCACAGTTGTGAATTATATTATGGGTTAAAAGCACCTGCTCCAGAGTTTCCTAAACATGTCATGATAACTCTGATGATTAATGCTCCTGCTGGAGAGAGACCAGATTTTTGTCGAGTTGCAGTTTTGACTGTTCATAACATAGCACAGAGGGTTAATATGCCTGCTGCAGAGAACGTGTAAAATGCAGATCCCAGAATGGCATTTTATGTGAATAGCTCAGCCGATTACTCCTTTTGTCACAGACATCATTTTGTCACTTGTAGTTCATATGTGACAATCCTCATATTGCACATTGACCTATGAACTATCATGAAAGGACTGCATGCAAACTGCATGGTATAGGTTAGAACAGTCTTTCATAAGCCTAATGTTGCTAAAAAGGGTTCATTGGGAAGGAATATATTCCTATTAGTATAGACAACGCCAACAACCACAGTGCTACTTAAAAAATATATATATATGTATTTTTCTTGCATTTAATTAGAAATGCATAGTGCTGGAAACAGTTTCAATCACACCCTGACTACTGTGGCGTGTTTTAAACACTGAGTTTGGGCTTCTCCACACCAAACACTCGTACAATACACTGCCTACTAGTACAGATGACCTGTGATTCGACCTTGTAAACCTCATTGTTTTATGTACTATTTCCTATATACTGATTCACACACCTACGATTCAGTGTCTCTGTATAATGTGTGTGTGATGAAAAGAGCTCTGACACCGTGCACTGGTATAAGTAGCACTATAAAACAACATAAATGCAGGTGACAGAGGGGCTATGTTGGAGTGTGAAGTGAGGGAATCCATGGAGAAGGAAGTAATTGACCGTGGGTTGAGGGAGCAAAAAAGATTGCCACACTGGTCACCACCAGCGCTAAAGCCGGCCTGGTGGTGAGATGTCATGCACTAATTGTTTCTCGTACTCTAGCCACATTTTCAGGGCATAATTTGTAAAAGAAGGAGTGCTGGTGCCTAAAGCCTAGCAGAAAATCCGGGCGACTGATGCAATGAAATGCTGGGGTGCCCAATACCAAGGCAGCGTAGGCTTGAATCCCCCTCATGCTTGTTTAATCTACTACCAGACACTTCCTGATCCTTCATATTACTCTTGTATGTTCCTGCTTTCTTCCTTTAGGACAGGTTTTCTGTCTTTCTCTTCCTCCATCTGTAACTTCTATTTTTGGCCCACTTTGTCACTGTTTTTAAATCTTCCTTCTGCCTCTTCCACAAAGAGGGGCATAGGAACTCAGGAGCAATGGTCCAGGGTGGATCCACTCAATAGTAAACCAAGTAATGTGCATATAGAATGCATTTGCTGGACATGTGAAATAAATCTGTAATCCCACAAAAATCGAAAGTTTGTCAATCTATGGTCTCTGGTCTGCTCCTTCGCTGTCCTCATTACCATTCTTCTGGTTTCTTATAGAGCACTTGGCTTCACATTTTGACTGGGTAGAGCTGTTATGGATTATGTGATTATCCAAGGATGTATGGGTCATTTTGAAATTCCTGTTATGGAAATATGAGATTGTTACAGTTTCTCGGTTCTTAAGCAGTTCCATGAGTGTCTAGTATATTTTATACCTTGGATGTAACAGCTGCAGTGGATGAGGTATTGAAAAACTCCACTTCTGGGTACCTTTAGTGTTAGTTGACTTAAATAGCGCTCAACATTTTGTTTCAGTTCATAAAACCATAAAAGTAATACAACATACAGTACCTGTTAAAAAAACACATAAAACATATAACATCTATTATGGTCATGTACTAAAAATATTTGCAGAAAACTTTGCAATTTAAATGCAGACAGGCAGGCTCTTACTATCAGTTATAAAAACAATTAAACTCTTAAAGTGCATGTGCAGCATTCATAAGAACACAAGTTGTTTATCAGTAATAAAGAAATAATGTAGAATGAACCTGGATCTAAAAGAGGAAATTATTGGCCCCTTGTCATATTGCCTGTTTAGATAGGCCTTCTTCTAGCACAGGTGGCAGGGTCAAAGAGAATAATGTGCAACACATAGCACAAATCTTTGGCGCATCTGATTGGGTACACAAAGCGCGCATGCTAACTTATGAATAAAAAGTACATCATTGGAATAGGAATGGAAAATACAATAAGACATAGATCTTTACATTGAGTTGTCAGGGGGGTTTATCAAATTTCCATGATCTTATTGTCCAGGCCCAGAGTAGATTCCTGGTAGTGGCAAAATCAAGTTGATCAGTAGTATTGCATCTGATAGATTGTAATTTTCCTGTTACAGAATGTCCTAATGATTTTGTGAATATGTTAGCCTAATGTGTCTAACCAATATGCAGTTACAGCCTATTATTCATGTGCTGCAACCCACTGAGCTATTTTTGTAATATGCAAGCTTCAGTTGGATAGAATTGTTTCTGTAATGGTTAAGCTTTTGTCTTATTTTTGCCTTCTAAGTTAGAAGGCTTGTTGTAGTACATTGCCTTCCATCCGTTAGGTTCCCATTATTGATATTTCTGTTTACTTTCCTATAAGAGAGAGAAGCTTGTCTATGGCAGGCAGATTTCTGATGCTGACATTTGCTCTGCAGCTCCAATGTCTCATGGTACAGTTTTCCCCCCTCCCTTATGAGCAGAAAGTCCCTGTTTCAGCATTTCTTGCCTCGAGCTAGTTTTGCAGAAATGTTTCCATGCCCTGGAGTAGCAGAGCTTCGGCTCTGTGGCCTTGAGGGGAGATAACAGTGTTGCCTTCGCAGGGTCAGATGCCTCATGTATGAGTTCATTGTTCACCCTCTGCTGAGCCCAGTACTTTTCCAGTCTGGGCGTGGTTTTACTCTGCCATGCTATGTGATAATGTATTGCTGTGATGAGAGGAGGCAGTCCTCTCGGTGCACTCCCTGGGGTGTAGACCTGACGGGCCCATCTGCAGATGAATATTATGGCCAATAAAATATATTTCTAATTCTTCTCCACTGCCTGGCTAGCTTATTATATGAGAATGATAGATGAGTGAGGTAAGTCGCTCAGGTGGATTTGAGCCACTCTTATCAGATGGCGCCTGAACAGGGACCTCGCGATAAGGATCTTTCTCACCCGTAGGTGGGTAGCAGAAGGCCGGGGGTCCTCTGGTCGGCACGGTGGGTCTGGGTACCCACTGTGATGCCGAGCTTGGTTCTCGCAGCGCAGCCCCACCCTGCTGATCAGGAGAGGTCCCGGTTCATGATCCTGCGCCGGGGTCCAAAAGGCGGAACTTTGGAGCTGACCGTGTTGGTCCCAGCAGCCAGCGGTGGAGAACAGTGGATGTCGGGTTCTGTGAACAGGAGGTGAGTGGTCCGACTGGTGATTGAAGGAGCTAGGGTGCTCCAGAGAGCGGTGTGTCTCCAGTGGTTAAGAGACCGGTGTGTCTCCGAGACCGGTGTGTCTCCAGTGGTAAAGGAGCCAGTGTGCTCATGGGGCTAGTGTGCTCCGGGGAACTCAGAGTGCGAGTGGTGCTCTGACAGACTTAACTGAGGTTGGGAGGACATTTGTTTGTGGTCATCCGACCGGGTGGTACTGTGGTGGAGATGTGGCTCATTGCAGGTAGGCTCCGGAACTCACCCCGAACCCCTAGGGTGGCGGTTCGGCGGGAGTGGGTCCTGGGTCTCCTGTGGTAAAGTGCGCAGCGATCTGTAGTGCCACCCAGGTGGCGGATGTGTCCTCCATCCTCAGAAGAGTTAGTGTACTGTTCGGTCTGCGGTAGGGTCCAGGTTCTCCAGGACTTGGTCGACGGGCCTTGTCCCATTATAACACGTGTTTGGCAGGGACTTAATGCATAGGATGTATGTGCGTGGGCAAATGAAAGTGGTTGTGTGTGGAGATAGTTGCTTGGTCTTTTGTGTGCGGGTATGTGTGGGTTCTTTGGCGGTATCTGATTGAGTGAGTTTGGTGGTGTTTGATTGAGTGTGCAAGGTGCCGTGTTTCAGTAAGTTGCGATGTTTTAGGTGTTGCTGCAGTTCAACTGATGTCAGATTGGCCGAGAGCCAACCCGCTCCTGTAAAAGACTCTTTTAATTCTGAGATGTATGTGAATATGTATTTATCCTGATTTTGTTTAATATTGTTGATGCAGTTAAGATAGATTACTTGCAGGAGAGACTGTTTGCTATGCACAGCTGTCAGAGCATGTTTAATTCCCTAAGGTTGTGGCAGAAAGAGGTTCAGCAAAGACAGATGAGAGGACTTATGATAGCCCAGAATATGGACAGATCAACAGTTTAGTTTTAAAGGAAGACAAAATGTGTACATTTGGAATTTGCAGGGTGGTCCCATTTAAATTTGCTTGTAATGGCTCAGGGGGCCAATGTGAGCAGTGATTAGGAGGATGGGGTATGTATTTCATGTAATATGTTTGATTTGGTTATAATTGGTTTGGTTTGAGAGCAGTCTGTGGGTTGCCTTTTGTTCGTGTAAATGTTTGTTTGAATGAAGTGAGTGCATCTTTTTGCATGAGTTAGATTGTCTGGCCCTCGTGAGTTACCTGAGATGGTTGTGCCTGGCTATCAGTGTGTTCCTCAAGTAGTTTAAAAGTGCATGCAGGGCTGTGCTCTATGGAAAAGAATTTGGTTTCTTTCATCCCCTTAATTTGTGAACAGTAGAAGATGAAGAAAAGAATAAGGATTTGATTACCAGTAATTAGAATGTATATTAATAAGAATGTAGAAAGAGTGTAAAGTTAGAAGGAAGTGAAAAAAAAAGAGAAATGTATTTTTTAAAATAGGGCATGTTAGAAAGAGTTAGGAAAGGCTTATTGGCTTTGTCAGCGCCAGAATGACGAGCACAGAGTGCGAGGCAGATTTGGCCTTGGTGATGGATGCCAGGGGGGCCAGGAAGGCTGGCTAGCAGCCCAGAATTCTTAGCTCTTGGAAGATGGTAAGAGTGAAATGCATTTTCTGAACGGCAAAAGAGGCCTCCAAAGGGGGTGGAGAGCTGGAGTTGTTTAGTTAGTTTTAAAATGACCTGTTGAGTGGATGTGTTTCAGTCCACAATAAAATAAAAGGGGTTGTAGAACTCTGGGCTGGGAAGGTTTAGAATGACAGTGTGTGAATTCTATTCTGTTCTGGAAGGGTTAAATAGAAAAAGAGAGAATGTGAGCAGGGCTATTGTGGAAGATTATGTAGAATGGAAATATAGATGCTTGCAAAGCAGGGCAACTTCCCTACCCCTCCCAATGAGAGAGGGAGAAGGGAGGGGGGATAGACGAGCAGAGCAGCGGTGACCTTGTGTGATAACAGCATTCCAATGGGTTCGCAGAGCACAGACAGAAGATTATGGGGGGGCTAGGAGGCCCAGCTATTGGCACGGACAGGCAGAGATACACAGTTGGAGCCATGTGAATTGTGAATTTGGAGCGAGTCTGCATAATTATTAGTGCAAACTGCTGGTTTAGACTAAAGTATAATGCAGTTGTTCAGAACACATGTGATTTAGTATCAGGAACAAACTTATAAATAATTGTCAACAGGTTATTTCATTTGGACATAGAGAATTACACTTTAAAATGGCCTAGTCTGAGAAAAGAAGGATTGTTTTGAGAAAAATTAATTTACTAGATATGTTAGTGAGTGTTTCAGATGCAATAGTATAAGAACATGTTACTCCTATTGTTTGAATAGTATTCAGAATAAGAGATTGATTTGTGTGCAGTTTAAAGGTAAGAAGAAAAAGAGATTTATTGGTTGTCTGTCGTGTCCATTTTTGTTGTTGAATTTTTGTTTCGCTGTTGGTCCATGTCATAGTATACAGGTTTTCTATTTAAATAAATATTGAGTTGGGGGGTCTCTGATTGGCATACTGATTAGTGTTTTTGCTAGTGGATCCCTAGTGGAGAGAACTGATCATGCGAGGGTAGGTATCTAATATTGATTGTGTTGCTCATAAGAGTGGTCTGGTGGGAATGTATATATGCGTGTATATATTGGATTTGTATAACAGCCTTTGTATGCAGTTTGTCCATGGGACACCATTGCAGTGGGCCCAGGGCCCCACCCGCTGAGTGGAGGTGCAGAGTGTTAACAAGAATAAAACGTTTACGCACAATATGGAAATTATATATTTTTTCTCTTTTTGATGCTGCCTTAAATGTTATTATAAGATAGTCATGTGATTTTCAATGCTGCTAAATGTTTTGTCTTTTTTGGCTGGAGGTTGGGGGCTCGTCCTGTCTAAGACAGCAGACAGGGTTTTTTTTTTAGAAGAGAACTTGGGGTTCTTTTTACATTGAAAGGATGTTAGGGTGTGAATGAGCTCCAAGCATAGGTTTTAAAGTAAGTATTTGTAGAAGGTATTTTTACTAAGTGGTTGCCTTTCTGTCCAATATTTTGTGTGTTGTTGTTTTTTTTGTGGTTTGATTTGTTTCGTTTCAGTGCAATGGGAAATATTTTTATCTCTGTGTTATGGTGAGTATTGATGCAACTTTGTGCTAGACAGATTATGTGTGCACTGACACCGCATGATGCATGACATGCATGAGAAAGATATAGTCCTTTGAGTAACTAATATTGTGTTTTCCTTTTTGTGGCCCTTGTGTTTGGTATATGTATTATTGTGTATTATTTTATGTTATACGCATGTAAATATTGTGTGTTTTATGTTTTCTTTGGCTTATTGTGCATTGTTTGTTCTGTTTTGCGTGGTAGGTATGCTGATCGATCTTAAGGCTGACAAATTAAGGAGGCCAGCATACTGGGTTTTGGGCTGCAGTTTCACTGTGTATGAAATGCATGGCATTCTGTTGTGTGTCACAGCTCCTTTGCATGTGTTGCTGGGATTGGTCTATGCTTGCTGTGCTTAGCACAGCCAGTATACCTGCTGCCTTGGTATGCTTGTTCTTATTTTATGTATATTTCTGTTTTGTATTGTTTTGACAATTCTATTTTTGATACTAGTACAAGCTCCTCTGTGGGGAATTTGTTCTTCCCTAAATTTCACAGACAACACTTCAGCAGTGTATGTCTATTTTGTTAAATGGTATAGAAGAAAAAAAAAGAGAAGAGTTCTTCGGTGTACTCATGGTGTTGTGTCACAAGCCTGACCATTACCTAAGTAATTTCTGTTCTTTTATAGATTTCCCTTTTGCCGCCATTTCCCTAATGAATGTCGCATAGTGCCTGGTTATGGGGGATTTTAGCTGTGTCCCAGTGCCGTTTCCTACATTTGTACATGTGCTAAAAGATGTTCTAGCCCTCTCAAAAGTGCTATGTATCTCTTAGAATTTTGTTTATGCCCAGTGCTACACCCGGGGGTTGATGGTTTTGACTGAAGTGAAATATGTTTCAGATTTCCTTCTGTCAAAAATGGGGGAGGAAGCTAGCTCCCCGCTAGCTCTCCTATATATTAGGACTAGGTAACATGTATATTGCTCCCTCCTCTTCTCAAATTTTTATTAGCCTGTCCTGCTTTGCTCTAAAAGGGGAATTAGATGTGGGTAGTTTTGTTCTACAAGTTTTGGGTAATAACACCATTATTGTAGTCGTGCGAGTACGTTGCTAGTTCTTTATTAGCTAGTCTGTGAACATAAACTGATAGTCTTTATTAGAGAAGACGCCTCAGACTAATGTTTCCTTATTTGACCTTTGAAGGGAACAATAGTTCTGTACTTTTTTTTGTTTCACATTCCTAGGTAACAACATCATTATTGTGCAGCACTAAGTAAAGGTGCACAGGTATCACAAGTCTCTTATCAGTTAGCCTGTATAGTTGAGCTGACAATCCCTATTAGAGCTGGTGAACAGGTTTTCCCCTAACCCATAAAAAAGAAAAATGTTACATGGTCTAAATAGTGAGAAAGGTGAAAGATGCTTGTATGATCCTCAGCAAAATATCCTCAGCAAAATATTTTTTCTTTTGAAATTATAGCTTTGTAGAAGTTAGTTTCCTGCTGCTTCTATAATATGTGAGCATGGTCATGAGCAAGTAAATAAATAAATAAATAAATAAAGTTGTTTTGAGTAAAAAAAGAGAATATTTGAAGTGTTTGAAGTTTTGCACAACAGTGAAGGTTCACAAAGTAGACACTGTGTGCATGCTATAGGAATAGCGGTTTGAAATTCCCTTTTTGAGGGTTCTCAAGTGAAAATGCGGGAATACAACATGTCTGTTTTGTTTTATTTTTTCTCTTCTCTTAGAATTAACGCATACGTCCGTCCACAGGTAATACAGTGGAAAAGTCAGATATGTAATGTATTACCTATTATTAGCACAAATTTATTGATAGGCCTGAGATGTTTTTTTCATTCCAATTCACACCGCCTAGCAAATGTTTGGGGTGTCCCGAGACCAAATTGTTTTGACCCTTTGTTGACAGACTATTTGTATGCTTTGACTAAAGATCTTCGTTCCCTTCATCAGCAGGTAACAGACACACTGAAGCCGCAACCGGAGGGGCCTGGACACACCATCCAACATGGGGACTGAGTCGTCATCCGAAGATACCAGCGGAAGTCTTGCTTGGAGCCGAGGTGAAGTGGCCCGAGGCAGATGCTGCTTGCCACCCAAACCGCACTCAGGGTCCGGGGCCATAAGTTGTGCACCCATGCTAGCCGTGTAAAGAGGGTCCAGCTTCTGTTGCCCTATGATGAGTGGGTGAGAAAGGGCGTCGCTGATGACAAATACGCTTCTCAGATGCTTTATTGAGAGGTGAGGAGCCTGATCAAAAGGAGAAGAGGCCGGCTCTGATTGCTAGTGGTGAGGTCTCTCTTGATCACAGTGAGCAAACATCAGCGGATAAGTCCCCTGCCATTGAGCCCCCCATTCTGTTCACAGATCCAGAGGTGCGAGGGAGCACTCAATACAATCTGTGGCTCAGGAAAGGAGAGCAGGGCACCGGAAGAATGGCTGAGTAAGGGAAGTAGGGAAGGACTAAAGAAAGTGTTAGGGACTGCTGGAAGAGCCCTGGTGCACTGTCGAGACATTGTCAGGTGGGACACTAGGATTGCGCCTGGGCCCAGATTAAGTGCTCCTCTGAGTCCTGAAGCTGTGCGACTCCTTCGTGGGAGTTAGGGAATGAACAATAGAAGTCTGCCTGTGAGGCTTTAACGGACACAGGGAGAAGATCCCTTGAAGGGAGAAGATCCCCTCTGGTTGGCCTTAGTGTGAACTGTTTTTCCCCTAGTTTACTTTAGACTTTTAGCTAGGAAAATGAGTCCCTTTGAATGTTCCTATTCCCCAGGAGGAGCAGCCTCTGCGGCTCCTTGTCCATATGCCCCTGCCCATATTTGGTTCACATGGTCTACAAATTTAATATTGGGTTAGTTTGTATCGTAACTATTGCTTTCATATTTCTCTTTAGAAAATTAGTTTCTTATTGCTTGGCGCATACCCTCATGAGTACTATTCCAACACCACATGAGAGTGACCCTAGTTCCTCACGAGGAGGAGCCCTGGGAAGTTCATTAGGATGATGTAGTATTCCATTGTTGCACAAGACACATGTTACTTATAGTACTGCAGATTATTGGGTGTGTGGGTCATTGCCTTCAAACACAACAGTGAAAAAATGTTGCTTCTATTCTTGCCCTATGGAAGTAGCTGTGAGGGTTAGTATACTTTGAGTAGTCTAGTAAAAAAAAACATTTCTCAGCCCGATAAAGATCTACTTCATGGATGTTAGATACAGGTCCTCGCTGATAATGCAAGTGAAAACTAAGTATATAATTCAATAGGGTGTTTTCTCTGATAATGATAGTTTGATATTATTTGCATTAATTCCTGCTCATGACTTGAACTGTGATGTCTTTTTAAGTTGTCCGATCATGACATAGTGTTATAGAGCAAATGGTACCCCGAGAACATATGCTTAGATTAGTCAAAAAGGAGGGTGCCTCACACCCAGAGAATAATAATTGTTTTAGTAGGTATTGCAGGGGTTGTTCTTTTACTTGTTGCCTCTGCACTTCCTCTCCTATAGTATGCTGCACTACTTCTATGATCATGCTCATCCTAGTATTTCCTTTCCCGACCTTTGATTGATGAGTGATGCCGTCCCCGTTCTCTTCTTTAGAATTGTACAGTCCCTCATTTGAGCAATAAAGGCTACACTTATGTTAGCCACATTAGGCTAAAAGGAGGGTCTGATAGATTGTAATTTTCCTGTTACAGAATGTCCTAATGATGTTGTTAATATGTTAGCCTAATGTGTCTAACCAATATGCAGTTACAGCCTATTATTCATGTGCTGCAACCCACTGAGCTATTTTTGTAATATGCAAGCTTCAGTTGGATAGAATTGTTTCTGTAATGGTTAAGCTTTTGTCTTATTTTTGCCTTCTAAGTTAGAAGGCTTGTTGTAGTACATTGCCTTCCATCCGTTAGGTTCCCATTATTGATATTTCTGTATACTTTCCTATAAGAGAGAGAAGCTTGTCTATGGCAGACAGATTTCTGATGCTGATATTTGCTCTGCAGCTCCAATGTCTCATGGTACAGTTTTCCCCCCTCCCTTATGAGCAGAAAGCCCCTGTTTCAGCATTTCTTGCCTCGAGCTAGTTTTGCAGAAATGTTTCCATGCCCTGGAGTAGCAGAGCTTCGGCTCTGTGGCCTTGAGGGGAGATGACAGTGTTGCCTTCGCAGGTGCAGATGCCTCATGTATGAGTTCATTGTTCACCCTCTGCTGAGCCCAGTACTTTTCCAGTCTGGGCGTGGTTTTACTCTGCCATGCTATGGGATAATGTATTGCTGTGATGAGAGGAGGCAGTCCTCAGAAAGCACTCCCTGGGGTGTAGACCTGACTGGGCCCATCTGCAGATGAATGTTATGGCGAATAAAATATATTTCTAATTCTTCTCCACTGCCTGGCTGGCATATTATATGAGAATGATAGATGAGTGAGGTAAGTAGCTCAGGTGGATTTGAGCCACTCTTATCACATCTCATGAGCACAGCAGCCTCCCAATAGTGAGTGACGCCTAATAGCTGACAGATGGGGGAAATCCACCTATTTCTGGAAGTCAGGTATTCTGGGCAAATAAAATGAAAATGTTCCTCTAACTTAAGGATCATCGGGCAAAAGGGACGATAGGCAGAAGAATAGAAGTCTTTGGACCAGCGACGGCTCGTGGAGGGAGTTACGGTGGGGCAGGAGGGTGGGGAGGGGGAGGGGCAGGGTGGAGGTTGCTAAAAACCGGCATATGGATAATTGCAGGTAAGTAAACAATTTAATTAATAAAACGAATTTCGTAGCTCGCACTGCATTGCATTTTGCGATGCAAGGCGCACTACGAAATTCGTTTTATTAATTAAATTGTTTACTTACCTGCAATTATCCATATGCCGGTTTTTAGCAACCTCCACCCTGCCCCTCCCCCTCCCCACCCTCCTGCCCCACCGTAACTCCCTCCACCAGCCGTCGCTGCTTTGGACCATTTAGATATACATTTTTTGAGAGGAGATTCTCAGGTCTGAATCTAATAAAAAGGTTTTTGGCATAGCTGGCCGCAATCCTATTTAAATATGGCTCAAAGCTACAGGTGCATTTGTCCTGGAGGAATTTTGCAGTGAGACCCTCCTCTTGGCTGTTCCATCCTTTGAGTAGCGTATTCTTTATTCTATTGGCTGTATCTTTATTCAATGCCAATGGAATCTGCCATATTTCCTCCATTTTGGTGCAGGCGCAAAGAGTTTTATTCTTGCTAAGCCATGGGGTACAAACCCCTTTATCTAGCTTGAAGAGTTCGATCAAGCCAAACTTTCAGAAATCTATAGTTTTCTGGGATCAGCCTTGGGTTAAACTCCTGTTTCCACCACAAACTCGAAGTAAGATGAAAGCACACATCTTGGAAAAATGGGCTACCTCGTGCCAACCCTGTGGTAAAAACATTTTTTATTCAGCTTTGCTTGTTCCTAAAAGCTGGGAAGATGGTGATTTTAGCACAGCAAACCTTTTATTGGTGGCATTTTTTGGGAAAAAATACAGTCACTTTCTTGTGCAACGGTTTCCGACCCCCCACTCAAAAAATGTAGTTATATTTTGGCATTTTTCTCAGTCCGCTCCAGGAGAATCCAGAAACCATGTGCACCCCTAGAAACCCCTACAGTGTTGGGGGGGGGGGGGGACAAATTTCGCATGGACAGTGGAAACCATATGTGGAAGAAAGGTATGGACGCCCAAGCATGAAGTACAGCAAACAGTCAAAGAAGGGCTCAGCACCAGGGTGGAAAATCCTCAGCAGTTAAAGGGTTAAATCAGGCATATGTTAACACATATTTGCATATATTGCTACTATTTTCTCGTTGGTGCAGTGTTTTGGAATATTTGGCTACTTAAATTCATGAAGAACATAGAGAGTACTGTCAAGAAGCACAATTTCCTATTTTTTTTCACTATCAAAAATAGATACAGTTAGGAAACACATTATTTACAACTTAGGAGAGTACCAGTATGTGATTCACAAACATTTGGCCTCTTGAAAAACGGAGACAACTTCAAACAGCACACCACAGGTACCACTTGACACCACCAGCACGTCTCTTTTCCCAACAAACACCTACTTTGACAGCATTTATAGCAATTCAATGCCACTTTGCCATCCGTGCATATTACTCAGCCTCCCAGTCTGCACTGCCTGGGCCAGCAGTCATTGTGGAATAATCGGAAAGGGAAATCCAATACATCTTGCACCTTCTCCCTCATACAGAGAATGGGGACACAAAGGATACCATAACATCCTTCAGTGTAATTTTCACCAGATCATGGTAAACATATAACAGGGATGGAGCACACGGCGTGAAGTCAGCAACATTTCTCCCACTGAATTATAGAAGGTGCAGTCAAAGGTGTTTTGAAATTCCTCACAAGCAGTAAAGTGCTTGCCAGCAAGGAGGGAGCATCCTTTGCTGGTTTCTGGGCACATTTTTTCCTGGGTGCTTGCCCCTTTTCAGCAGAAAGTAACAGGCAGTCTGAAATTCAGCTTGTAGTGTATCAAATAAAGTACCACTCTAAAAACACAGCTGTATCTCTGCCAAATTGATCCAGGATATGCCAAACAATTAAGGGAAGATGGGGTACCCTGCCAGCAAGCCAGCACTAGTTCTTCTATAGGATTATGGTACATGCAGTTCATGGTGTTTTGAACACTTATGAGTTAGTGAAAAAGTCATCAACTGCAACTACCCAAATGTAAGGGTGAATTTAGACCAAAATGCACGCAGTGTGCTCCCTCCCTCTCCCCAGTATAGTGAAAGCTCCTCCAGTAGTGATTAGGCTGAAGAACCATGGGACACTCTGGCATGATCTGGAGTGGTACTAGCCCTGATGAAATGCAAGCATCATTTTAGGTACTCCATATCTGAACTGTTACTTCCTGTTGGAGATAGTCAATAACCCAGAAGTACATTTCTGGAAACCCATATAAATACCAGCACTGGTTGGACAGAGAGATGATGAACACATCTTTACTTGTGAGTTACTGAACATTTCACAAACTGCAATATATGCTGATATGGAAGCAGTGTGCTTACTCGCCCCCCAGTAGGCGGTTAAAGCGGCTCCCAGAGTGATTAGACAGGCAAGGCATGAGATTCTCCTGTGCACATTGATTTACTACTAGACGCGGTGAAATACAAGCACCCTTTCAAGCACACACAATCTTAACTGCTACTTCCTGTTGAACCAGGAATAACCCAGAAACACATACCCACGGACACATAGAAATGCCAACACTGGCTGTACTAGCCAATTCCAGAAAGGCCTTCCCCTTTTAGTTCGTGAAACTAATTGAATTGCAATTACCAGGATGCAATGGGGAATGTATGATGATACGCTAGCAGTGTGCTCCCTCCCTTCCAGCATAGTTATCATATAATAAGGTTCTGATGTAGGACAGTTTCAGTCAGGGTTTTAGCTGCCAAAGTTGTTCTGCTGCCTGATATTAATCAAGCCAACATGTTGATGAGCACTATTCTTTTCTTCTTGGCCCCCTAGGGAGATGAAGAAAGCCTCTTCTCATTCCTCACCTTTGCTTCATTTCTCTGGGTGTTATTTTGGGACGGGCTTAGCACCGTCTTGATTGATTGAACAGCCACGGCTGGTCCTTACGGGTAGAGGGGCCACCCACCACGTTTCTCTGGACAAGCTGAGTGTCTTTCAGGCTGAGCAAAGTTCAGCCTGATAGACAATACTCTCAGGGGCGGCTCTAGGCTCATGGTGGCCCAGGGCAAGGAGCGTAGGTAGGGGGCCCCGGAAGAGGGGGTCCGGGCGGGGAGGAGCGCGGAGGCCAGTGAAGAGGGGGGGGGTCAGGGTGTTTGGAATTGGGACAGAGCCGGAGGCCGCCAAATCCCTGCCAGGGGCCGCCACGCAAATATGTATCCATCCTCATAGGATTATTATATTAAGGATATATATTGGCGTGGTGGCCCCTGGGGTTTGGTGGCCCTGTGCAGGTGCACAGCTTGCACATGCCTAAGGCCGCCCCTGATACTCTTGTTCAGGCAGCCAGGAGCTAGACATGTGCTAAATGCACAAGAGCCTGCAGCCTGAGCTGAATTTTGCCAGGCTGAGGATTTCACAGCCACGTAGGCGTGACCTCGTCAGCCGGGCAAAAGTGCCTCAAGGCCCTATCCCTCATGACAAGGGGAGCGTTACTGAATTCCTCGGACCTGGGTACTTCCGTTTTAACCCCTGCAGTGCTCACCGCCGAGTGTCAATCAGTGACACCCCGTCACAGAGTGGGGTGGGGTCAGCAGTCTCACTGACCCCCATCCCACTCTGACGAGTGAGGGACTGCTGCCTTCTGTCATCAACTGACCTAGGGTCAACCAAAGAGAGGAGGTAGCAGTCCCAACCCTCCTGGGACCTCAGAGGCTACCCTCCCAGATAGCTGCATGTATGTATGTATGCATGTATGTATGTGCATTTGTGAATGGGTGTGTGTGAGCGTGTTTATGAATGCGTGGGTCAGAGAGAGTGTGTATGTGTGCGTCTGTGGTCCGCTCGCTCCCCTGCTAAAACTAGTGGCAGCCTACTGTGATTGAAATGTATCTAAATGCTGCATTCCTCTGCACTCCTTGTGCATCGTCTGGCCTTAAACAATTTTAGTATGTTCTTAAGGGAAGTTACACATATCCTTGGAGCCAAAACTGCTCTCCATCCTAAGGGTAACTGAAATACAATACTGCAGGAATACTAATTCTCCACACAGTGCTTTCTAGGAACACTCAATCACCACACAATACCATATTTCCGTCTGACCCACCTCACTGCATTAAATGCCTTAGGGATATTGCACATGACGCTGCACCTTCAGGACACCAACCCAACACACCATACTGTATCCTTAGGGCACTAACCCAAAGCACTTCATCCTAGCGATTCTAACGCACTATACTCAGCTGCAAATTAGAACACAAGCTATCTGCAATGCACCTTAGGAATAATACCCCACCACACTGCTTTGTTACTTAGTAACACAAATCACTGTAGTGCACTTTATTGTAGAGAAACTATGCCACCACTCTGTATTGAATCCGAGGTGCATGAACCAACCACGTGGTGCTCTAAGAATGCTAAGGCACCAAACCTCACTGAGGCTTAGGAACACGTAGAACCACATTGCATAGTATCTGAAGGACACTATGGGCCCGATTAGAACTTTTAGCGGGGAGTTGCCACCGCCTGCCCATCAGATTACAACTTAAAAGTGATCTGGCAGGCAGGCGGTGGGCGGTTCCGCAGTAGTGCCTCTTTCAAAGATGGCAGTGCCTTTGAAAAAGGCACCGCAATGAGACTGCACAACAAGGTTTCTTCACGGCATGGACTCGAAAGCCCATGCCGTGCAGGAACTGGTGTGCATGCACACAAGGGAGCACATCTTATGCCCCCGTGTGCATCCACATGTGGAGGAGGCAGAGGGGGCCCTGTGGAGCCCCCTTTGTTTCCTCTCTGCCACAGTGTACATTGAGTAAAAACCACCATGACACCTCTGGCGCAGAGAAAACTCATACATTGCTTGGCGGGTCCGCCGCAGTCCAGCCAAGCATATTGCGGCCTCTGGCTGCTACAACACCGCCAGGGAATGACGGTTCCCTGGTGGCGTCGGCTGTCCCAGAGTAGTCTTACCGCCCAACCCATAATGCGGCAGTGGGACCACCAGTGCGGCGGTGGCTGGACCACCACCGCCGTGCCCCGCGAGTATGGCAGTCCTTGGACCGTCAGACTCGTAATCCGGGCCTAAGTCACAACAAAACACTATAATCACAGAACTGCATGCTAATGATATTAACCCACACATTGAACCCTATGAACATCAAGCTAGTATCATTGCATAAAGCCTATGGCTATGAATCTACCACACGTCAGTGAGTCCACACTGCATCCTCACTTAACTGCATTCTAAGGAACCCCACACACCAATGATAGCGTGGGTGAGCTGTGTCATGATTAAGACAACAAAAGCATCTAATGCATAATTATGTCGAGAATTCTGGCTACACATTGAGACTTATTCTCAGACCAGATCAAAGAAACAAATAATCTAGCGGAAAGTCTGAACCCATTAAATCAAGCAATTTGCTTCTTACCTACCAAATCCTGACACACATTTACTTCAGTATTTCTACATATGTGTCCTTAATTACCGAGAGCTTGAATTCTCTGTGGGTGTGGTGCCCTTTTGAACATATGACAGCAGCTAAATGAAGAAGGACCCGAAATAAGTGATATGGTATGAAACCTTATAGCGCACGTGAAAATAATTAAGAAATGGCGTTAGAAAAATAAAAGCTTCACTTCAGACTGGCTTATAGTCTGTTGTTATATAATTAGATCACAACAGAGGATCATGTTTCCTCTAGCACTCACCAATGTGTTGTAGAAAACATACATGAAAAACAATCACAGGCTCACAGAATTCATTCCACCTTTTCAACATGTTCTCTTTTGCATTTTCTGCATCAAATATATGTTGAGGCTGTCTGGAAATAATACAAGTACAAAAGAAATTCGGCCGATTTCACAACTTTCCATTCACATCCCATCTTTTTTCAAACTTTATTTTCACTTTATCAAAGAATCACAAACAGCAAATGCAAACAACTGTCTCTGGCCGAGAGAGGAAATAAGAAAGAAGAAAGTAATCCGTTGATTTCATAAAGTAAAGGGAACAAGGACACAGACAATGGCAGCCTACCTTCCCTCAGGCTCCCTTTCACATTTTCCAGTTTAATGGCACACCTTCACTCCTCCGAATCCTTTAACATCAATCATTTGATAAATGTTCAGCACGTTAACTTTGCGAATACTTGTTTCTATTGTCACTAGCATTGAGAAATTCGTATTTCCAACATATGCATGTTAGAGTAGCATCCTGGTGAATTGTTGCTCACAGACACATTATTGCATTCATTATAAAACCCAAAACTGATGAAATGATAACTGCAACCAGAGTGAGCTTCAGCATGTGTTCTGAAGGTCATATGTGCTTAATTTGGTTATGGTTGCATTTGAGTTTTGTGCTTGATAGGCAGGACTAGTAAAGGGTATTTTTCTTTCACCATGTTGCGTCATTGGATGATGCTTTTATACTATTATGTCAATATCATCATCCTCATCAACTGTTCATTTCCGATATAAAAAAACCCACAAAAAAGATACATCTAAAATGCAATTCATAAAAACTGAATAAAGCCATTAATAACATTAACAAGCTTTTGCAATGCAATCGGTCTCGCAATTTAGAAACTTTGACCTATTGGTATTGTAAACGACAATGCCTTTTATTAGTGCAGATTTTTAAAACACATAAATAAAAGGCATTGTCATATACAATGCCAATTGCTCAAAATCTCGCAATTGCGAGACCTATTGCATTTCAAATGCTTGTTTAACGTTTGTTTGCTGTCATTGTTTACTTTTATCAGCAATCAGGGATCATTAAAGCAGCTGTAGAACACATTTTAAAGTCATTTCTTTTTACATTTACAAGTGTATTGATTAGGGGGAAAAACGGTTTTAGCAATTTTACAAACTTTTTTACCTAAAGGGACCTTAAAATACTGGTCAAGCTAATAAAAAATAAAAAAAATGCAGTGATGGCAACCTGAGGCATGTGTGAGACAATCCAGCCGGTGCTGGTGTTTTAATGAATAGCACTTAGGTTGCTGCATTTTGCGAGGCTTTACTTTCAAAGATAAAACACAACCTTTTAATCCCGGAATGCAACTTGTTCTAGTTAAAAATGAGGGCCTACCAGAAGGGGTAACAAACAAGAAAGGATAGCTTTGCCGCCTATATCAACATATTCTCTGTATATAAGGGAAGCTTGTGCTGTTGCATTACATGCCATATCCAGGGCCACTGAATTTATGGGAATCTGCGGTCACAGGTCATTTCGCCTTGGTATGGATTTGCTGCATTTGCCACATAATCCCTCATCTATGGTATAACCTGTAAATCTCCCCAAAAAAACACATTTGCTTCTAGCCCAAACGGATCAAAAGTTGCATGATGGCGTGTTTGCACATAGTGGAATGCCCCCTTTTTTAGGTCTTGCATAAGGCAGCGCATGCGCTACCTCTACGAGGCATGAAGTCATCTTTATATGTTGGCAAGTGGCTGCTAGTCTCTCCTGCCTCTTGCCATTTGCTGAATGTTGGCACAGCTCCTGTTAGCTGGCATTTTAGTGGCTGTTCACGTTAAACTGACTTCCGTGTAGTCCGGAAGCAGCAGCCACTAACTACAGTTTTGTTCCGCCAGATCGCACTTTTCTTTGGTGTCCCGCATCTCTGCCTGACGTTAACATGACAGCGGCGCATGCGAACGGCTATCCCATCACTTCTAAACTCTCGGGGTCAGTATCAACAAAGAGGAGGACATGGCAATGGCAAGCGCTTGTTTAAGAAACTAGAAAAGTTAGCCAATAAACACTCATCGGGTCGCTAGGAATGAGGCTTGGGATGGCATATCAAAGTAACGTAATGAGTATTACTATGGAAAACGAAGAACATTGATGAGTCCCAATTTAAAATACTTTTAAAAAAAATCAGATTTACATCCATTTTGGTATCAAGATCTTACTTTTAAGACCGGGATTTTTAAAAAAAAAATCATGCAAATATCGGAATCGTTTACCATTAGCGATATATCAATCTTACATTTTTGTCGATATTTTATAGATTAAGGACGGACACCAGGCTTCCCAGCGGACATTTGTATATTTCAAGATGGTGGCCAGGTTAGTGTTCAGCACACTGTTGCTGTTTTAGGGGGAGCAGCCGGGGCCAGTTGAGGCCCTGACGAAGTCCTTGCGCCTCCTATGTGATAGGTCATTCGACGGGTCCGCCTCTTTTCCTAGGCTGGATGCTGTTGGTCAGCAGGGGGTTCTCCACCATCACTCCATCCAGCCTGCTCCTGTCAGTCGTCTCTTTCTCCACACGCTTGTTCCTCCAGGCCCGCAACATGACAGAGAGGCAACCTTTCGAGCGACTCCCGGCAGACGCCCAACCTCTCAACTATGCGCTGTGCCTACAGCCCGACCTGGTGGACCTTACCTTCGAGGGAAAGCTGGGCACGATTGTGCAGGTATGGGGGTACAGCAATGCTTTCTCACCTGGTGGTGGTCTTACAGTGTGTGGTCCCGCACAAGGCCCGGTTTACACACTTAGATTGGGTGAGGCATTAATCGGGTGGGGCTGACCTGTGGAACTGCATGGTGGCAGGATTAGGGTAAAAGAAACTGAGGTGCGTGTTAGAGAAGGCACAGGGACGCCCGTGTTGTCCCAACCTGCTACCATCTCTCACTAAGGATGTTAGTTGAGTTAGTGGTGTGATTTGTTTTGAAGAGATATGGAGAAACGGCCGTGAAGTGTCTTCATCTTCTTGGTCAATGTATTTGTGTGATCAATTTATTATCTTGCAAATGTGGAAATTAAAGCTTTCTGCAAAGAAGAGGCGGCCACAGATTTCCTGTGCTGTCGGTGGATATTGATTCCCCGTTAGAGACTTGGGAACCCCAGATTTACTGTCTTTTTTCAAGCCTTGCTGTTTTGTTCGAATTCCGCTGTGTGTTTAGTCTGCTTGATCATGACTGGTTAGGCTGGCACTCGTACACGTGCAGACCAAGTTTATGCCGGTTCTCAGAATCTATTCCAATTCCCTCTGCTAGTACATCTTTTTTCCATTAGCTTCGTTCAGCGCGAAACCACGCCCACCGGATTGTCTCCTTCATTGGCTTGCTGATATAAAAGACACTGCTCCCCGGCGTGCGTTCTTCTACGCATGCGCCGGTGAGCAGTGCGGATTGAGACACCGTCGGCTTTTGCTTTGTTCCCCTGAACCTCTAGTAAGTGAACCATTGACTCGTCATCTTGTACTCAGCACCCCTTAGTGTGCATTTAACATCTATAACTGAGGCTCTTTCATGTTTATTTATATTTTCCATTATAGTTACCTCGCGTTGTTACTCATAGACCTTCGATACTACCACAGCGCCTATGTGGATCAACTATCTTCCACATT
Organism: Lissotriton vulgaris; assembly: GCF_964263255.1. Classification (NCBI taxonomy): domain Eukaryota; kingdom Metazoa; phylum Chordata; class Amphibia; order Caudata; family Salamandridae; genus Lissotriton; species Lissotriton vulgaris. The sequence continues at coordinate 731,473,858 of NC_141691.1, read as the reverse complement.
AGTAAGTGTGTATATAGGTTTTAACGATTAACACTTTACTTAATACAGAATTGACCGTCCCTTCACACTCTCCCTTTTCTCTTAAATCTGCAGAACGCAATTAAAGTGCGTGTCTTTCGGAAAGTTAGAACCTTTCACTTCCTTTTCGGAAAAGACTAGGTGAGTTAGACGATCTTAACCAATGTAGCATTTCACGTTATAAATAGATCGAATTCCTATTTATGATCCGCTTTTTTTGCCTATTTCAGCAACCCATTTAAAGTTGCAGCCTCATATTCGATCCTTCGGAGGAAGACACTTCATTAGCTCCAAATCTCTCATGATTCTGTATTGAAGTTGTTGCCGGTCCTTAGAAATCGGTAAGAAAAGGGGTTTAATAACTATAAACATTCGAGGTCTATAATAAGGTTCTATTCTTAAGAGCTTTTATCTTTTTCGTCCGTAGCAAACCAGTCATCTTCTATCTTCTAGCAAAAACCAGCGCTTGAAAGTTCATTCTGACATTTAAGAGACGGGTAAGTTCTCTGCCCGAGACACTGTTACACCTAGAAGTTAGAGCTGATGTCAGTCCATCTGTAGAAGTTTAAAACTATACCCCATTGCATTATAGGTAGCCGATCATGCTCCAGCGCCCAGTCACACAGGGTTTATTGACATCATCACATGCATAAGCTTCCTATTGAGAGGTCAGTAAAAAAACTTGGTACTAAGCAGCTTTAGATAACTACCTTTGGGAGAATTGTCGGTATTTCACGATAGATTCTGTGCGATGCAGCCATTCCATTTTATATACAATACAATGCAGCACAGCTAGGACAGTGTTTTCCTGGGATATGTCTAAACTTGTATGTATGTTTGACAATATTGTGGGAAACAGAAACGGTGTAGTCACTCAGCGGTATCCTGTATGTCTTCAAGTGGTCTAATGTTTAAGTAGATAACTGGTCCATTACTTTCCATTTACTTTTTTTGTTCTTTTCTTTTTCTTTCATTGTTTTGGTCTATAGGAATCGACTGGCCCTGAAGAGAATCCCCGTCAATCCAAGTGGGATTCGAAACGCGTAGGTTCCATCCCAATGGTCTACTGTAGTAACTGGGGATTACACTAGAAAAACCCAGTTCTAAGTGCTGTACATTACCGTTTAATAAGTGATTGTAATTACTTTTTACCGTTGTAGACACACAGGAATGTACTTGTATAAATATCCAATTTAAATATCTTTCAAAAATAAGTAGACCTTGGTCTTTGTTCTCTCATTGTTTATTCATAGTCTTTACGGTACATGTTCTTAATTCCTTTTGTTTCTCTCCCATGTATGTATGCCAATGGTTGTCTGTGATATGCCTGCATCTTTTTGATTGAATGAGTGAATGATTGAAGAATATCCTTATTCCTTACCCTGTGTCCATTGTAAATTTTATCTTTGTGATATTATGAATTTAATGTTGCTTTCAAATTTTGCAAATAATATGAATAAAAAATACTATTAAGTAGTAACTCCCACTCCTGATTCATTGTTCGGTTGTTTGGTTGTGATTTGATCTTGTTAATCTACTTGTATCCGTATTGGCATCTCTTCTCTGTTGGTTAGTCGGTGGATAAAGACAGCATTTTTGACGACTTATGAGACTACGTGATTGCATATACACCGGGGAGTCATCTGTAGAGAGCCACTCGGGCTCTCCCATACATTGTATCCACACACACACACGCACGCACGCATACCCTGGGGCGGGCTCGCCCTGGGGTATAAATAAACAAGGCGGAAGACCGCTCGGGGTCTTTCCGGCTAACCACATAACTGCTTCTGTGTCCCTTATTTCTGTGCCCCTCATTCACGTGTTGGGCCTAGACCCTACACGCTACATTGGCGATGAGGCCGGCCTACCTGCACGCGTGCCGGGCTGCCTCTGTCAGTGGCGCCGCGGAGTGCCTGCTTCCTGTCGCTGAGCCCACCCGCGTTTGCTGTGCCGTCCTGTCCCGGCTCCTGAGGCCCGCCAACGCGCATCCCCGGAGGGAGCGCCTTCAGCCAGCGGGACTCGGTGTGGAGTCTGGGTGCTTCCGAGAAAGAACTGCAGGTGAGTCTGCTTCTGCCCCGCCTGCGCAACACCCCTGCGTGTCCCTCCCTCCTCCAGCGCCGAAGCGAGTGCCCCGAAGGAAGGATCCAGCGCCACTCACGCAGTGGCACCACGTGGTCTCCGCGAGGCCCAGGACCAGCCCCCAGCCTTCACCGCAGCTGCGAGCGTAGGAGACGCTCACGGAGGCCTGTGACACTCCCCCAGCCGTGCATCCAACGATCGCGGCCCAGGGAAGGTGTCGAACGTCAATTAACATGGCCAAGCATTAACCGAGTACACAAGTCAACATCACATGCACAGGCAAACGGCCCCAGATACACTGCTGTGAGACTGATAGACGGTGCGAGGGCCCTGTCTTTGACACGCACGGCCCAGAGAGGAAAGGGAGCACGTCTCACACCTGCTGAGGGACAGAAGATAACAAGCATAGGCAAAGCCAAGCAACAGTGCCATCAAAATTCATTACCCTGAAGGGACCAAAGAGCCGTGCAAGAATCCGAACATCACACCAGGGCCAGAGGCTACACCACACAGGGACATACCACCGGAAAGCTCCAGAAGGGCCAGAAGAAGACTGAACAATGTCTGTAACGGCGCCAGGAGCGGGCCAAGATGGGGCAGGCCAAAACCCACCTCCAGCAGTCGCGCCCCCACCAGTGGTAGTCGCGCCGCAGCCACAGGCCCAGATCCAAGCCGGAGCCCCCATGCAAGTGGCACCCACCCACTTACACTCTGGTGCAGCGCCCATTCCCCCGTTTAGTGAGGCGGCAGACCCGGCAACGGCGGCGCTGAGATGGAAGGCGTGGGTTGGGAGACTCAACCTCTACTTTAAAGGCACAAGGGAGACGGATGGAACTGTGAAAAGGTCGCTCCTCATCCTATATGGTGGACCAGAGATCTACGAACTATTCGAATCACTCCCCAACACAGGACCCGAGCACGACTACGACGCCGCGGTCGCAGCATTGAACGCGCACTTTGATCCCCAACTCAATAATGACTTTGAAAATGTTTAATTCAAACGAGCCTGGCAAACGGAGATACCCCAAGAACAAGCATTGGAAACCTTAACTGTGTTCTTGGATAAAAGGGAAAGACCAGTAAGAGTTCCGACCAAGTTTATCCTTGACCTTGCACGGTTTGCACTGCAAAAGAACTTTTTCACGTTTGATACTGAATTTTTTTATCAAGTTAAAGGGGTGGCGATGGGTTGCCCCTTTGCCCCGGAGCTAGCTATAATGTTCATGGGGCTATTTGAGGAGAAATTCATTTATCAAACCAATCCTTTCGGCGGCAGCATTACACACTACATGCGATACATTGACGACATATTCATGATCTGGACAGGAGGACATAATGACTTGGATCAATTTGTACGTTGGTTGAACTCGAGAACGACTGACATCCAATTTTCAGTCTCAGCTTCAAATGAATCTATCAACTTCTTGGATGTTAAAGTGGAACCTTCGGAGGGAGGTTTGAGCACAACATTATTCCGGAAACCTTCCGATAGGAACAAAGCGCTGCATTTTACCAGCAATCACCCTCGCAGTTTAAGACAGAACTTGCCCTATGGGCAATTTTTGAGAATTCACAGAAATTGTTCCAGTAAAGAAGAATACTTTATACATGCTGAACAATTGAAAAATCGACTCATTCAGAGAGGGTACCCAAAAAAACTAATAAAAAACTCCCTCAAACGAGCTTGGTGGACCCCTCGAGAGGCGTTGTTGGAAAAAAGAGTCAAACCAGAGTCAAACCAGATGTCAAAAGGATGGTTTGTGTCACGACCTTCGGTCCAGCTGCAAACCTACATAAGAAGCTGATCATGTCGAACTGGCATTTATTAAAAAACCTGCATGAGGATTTCACAGCACCACCACTTTTTGCTTACAAAAAGGATAAAAGTGTGGCCAACTATGTCGTTAGGGCGGCATTACCAATCACCAGGGCTCCCACACTACACAGCCTCTTTGGATTACCTCCACCAAAAGGACACCACAAGTGCGGGACTTGCACTTGTTGTGATGAGACCATTGAGGACTCAGTTTTTACATTTGACAATATACATTGGAAACACGACACCTTCACGAATTGTAAGTCTAAAAACGTAGTATATGCAATCATTTGCCCTTGCCCTCTAGTCTACATTGGGAAAACAACACAGGAAATCAGAAATAGGATTACGCAACACAAATCGCGCATCCGCAGGGGGGTGGAAAATGCCCCATTAGTCAACCATTGGATCAAATGCAAGCATGAAAACATTGACTTGCGATGGACAGTTTTGTCCAAAATTGAAAAAGACCCCAGGGGTGGTGACACTGAAGCTAAATTGTCCCAACGTGAAGCTATGCTTATAATGAAATTCAACACCGCTGTGCGGGGACTAAACGAAATTTCTGAAATTTATAAGCCCAATCCTTGAGCTAGTCCACGCCAGCTTTTGGTTTACTCTCCAGCAAAACCGCGCTCATAAACTACAAGTCCCAGCAACCCCAGGCCTCCATATCCAACCAGGAAGCACCGAGGCACCATTCCCACTCGACGACTCGAGCAGTGTGAACCACGGACACTACCGAAGGAGAAAGTCTTACGCTCCGCTCCCGCTTCGGTACGTTATCTCTCATTCCTTGGATTCTACATACCCGCGTTTACAACGCCAGCCACCTAACACCCTTTTTTCGCTCCGCTTTGCAGCAAAGAAGCGGGCGCACAGTCATCAGCTGACGGAACAGCGAGCACGAAGCTGTTCACTAACGGGTAAGTTTTCATGTCCGCCACCTCTTTCCCGCAACACACACGAGCTGAATGAATCATTGTGAAAGGGTCGACACTGTAGTAAATGTAGTCTTTTGTATTGTTTTCCCTCACACAGCGGTTTTGATCACGCCTATCGGGAAATACAATTCCACTTTGGAGTTTCACCTGCCTGCCATTGTTTGAGTACTTAATACTATTGGATTAAGGTAGGGAGCTGCTGTTGAACACAGGGAGTTGATCCCCCCTTCTTTCTATTCATTGAAACCCTGAACTTTTTTGCTTAAGCCACCCCCTTTTTTATTGTTTCAGAACCATTCCGGTCCTGAGGAGAACCCCCACTTAACTGAAAGGGGTTCGAAACGTGTCGACCAGCTTTCTGTCCCGCATCTGGTCACCAATTTCACGTTGGAACAGTTGTTTGATTTCTTTGGTTCAATAAAACAGACTGTGACAATCACAATTAGAACAGATTGTAATAACATGAAATGACATATTCTCCATTGAACTGACTGACCGATGCCCGGACGCATTGTTTCTCTATTTTTGGTTGTTGTGAATGCATGGTGTATGAATGTATGGCCAAGTGTGTCTGAAACTGTATATCTATCTGTTTGTATATTTTGTATATAATACCTATTGTATTTTGTATTTTGTATTTTCCATGCACGACGAATAGTGTGCTCAAAAAAGAAAAAAAGTTTGATTAACAATATAGAATAAACTTGTCTGTGGTTAAAGGAATATAGGTTGTTTTTGCTTCAATCAAAGCAGCTGTTGCCTTAAATTGACTAGTCCTCAATATTGACATTCCAGTGTTGGCTCTTGTTTTCTTTAATACTATTAGTTGGACTCAGCCATCCTGAGTAATGAGTCAAGGCCCTTCTTGATTCTCTGACTGATAGACACGGGGGCATCCGTGAATGTCATGGATTCCGATCAATATGAGAAGATGACTCCCAAGCCCCTGCTGACACCTTCCACTGCGAGGATCTACACCTACGGAGGCACGGAACCACTACCGCTAAGAGGAGTGATCTAAACGACTGTAGTTAATGGCGAGTATTCCACGGAAACTCGGTTCCACATCACCGAGGGGAAGAAAGGCACCCTTCTGAGCTGCCACACGGCAGAGGACCTTGGCCTGGTGTTCTTTGCCGATCAGGTGCATCAGGCGCATACAGACTTCATGCTGAAGGATTTCCCAGAGTTGTTTCAGGGCCTAGGAAATCTCAAAGGACGAAAATTCAAGCTGCACATAGACACGTCCGTCCGGCCGGTAGCGCTCCGGCACAGGAGAGTGCCCTTCAACTTAAGGCCACAAGTCGAAGAAGAACTCAGGAAGCTGGAAGACCTTGGCGTCATCGAAAAGGTGTCAGGCCCGACACCCTGGGTTTCCCCACTGGTGGTCGCACCAAAGGCGAAGCAACCTGGGGCAATCAGGTTATGCGTGGACATGAGGCTGCCAAACGCAGCCGTTAAACGAGAACGACATATCACTCCTACCATGGATGATATAGTGGCTGATCTGAATGGAGTGAAATGGTTCTCAAAACTAGACCTCAACTCGGGATACAACCAGCTCGAGTTGGAACCAGCCAGCAGATATATCACCACCTTCTGGACCCACGTGGGACTTCGACGCTACAAACGGTTAAGCTTTGGCGTCTCCTCTGCTGCGGAGGTGTTCCAAAATGCCATACGAGAAGTACTATCCGGACTGAGTGGAGTAATCAACCTCAGCGATGATATACTAGTCTACTCAGCAACCCTCGAAGAGCATCATGCCCATCTGAGGGCCACCCTCCAAAGACTCGTGGACAGCGGACTGACCCTACACCGGGCAAAATGCTCCTTTTACCAGGAATCAATAGACTTTTTTGGCTACACCTTCATGCGGGAAGGTCTGAAAGTGGATCCCAAGAAGGCAGAGGTGATCAAGGCAGCAAGCACCCCAAGAAACCCCTCCGAGGTGCGCAGTTTCCTGGCATGACCACTTACTGTGGTCGGTTTATACCTAACTTGGCCGCGCTTGCAGAGCCCCTCAGAGCCCTCACTAGAGCAGACCACAAGTGGGAATGGACAGGAACCGCCAACAAGGCTTTTCAAAACATCAAAGCCAGCCTCCTCGATGACACCATAATGGCATACTTCCAACCCCGACGCAGGACAGAATTGATCGTCGATGCCAGCCCAGTGGGCCTGGGAGCTGTGCTCCTGCAGGAGTACGGACCCGAAGAGTGGAAACCAGTCGCATATGCCAGCAAGGCGCTGTCGGACACAGAGACCAGGTATGCACAGATAGAAAGAGAAGCCCTGGCCATCAAATGGGCATGTCAACATTTCCACCTTTACCTGTGCGGGCAGGAGTTCACCGTGCTGACAGATCACAAGCTGCTGCTGCCAATGTTCGCAGGGTCATCCAGGCTCGCACCCCCACGCATCGAACGCTGGGCAGTCCAGCTACAGGGTTACAACTTCAGGATTGTGTTCCGACCAGGGGCACACAACCCGGCCGACTACCTGTCCCGACACCCCGATGTTGTCAGTCAGTATCCGCCAAGAGAAGAAGGCGTGGAAGCCGAAGAGTTTGTCCATATGGTCTCGCAAGCCGCGTGCCCGGAGAATATGTCACTAAAAGAAATTGGGGAAGCAACCGCCACGGATGAGACACTGGTGAGAGTTCGCCAGGCTCTGGAGGGAAACCGCTGGGCCCATTTCCCTGATGGAGCATCGAGCCTTCGGCTGGAGGTGAGCCACGCGCGGCAGCAACTGTGGCAAATCCGCAGTGAGCTGAGCGTGGGCAATGAAGAAATCATCCTCCGAGGACACCTCATTGTCATGCCTGAGAGTCTCCAACAGAGAGCGCTAAATCCAGCACACGTAGGTCATCAGGGCATGGCCAAGACAAAAGCACGCCTAAGGAGCAAAGTATGGTTCCCCGCCATGGACAGCCAAGTGGACGCCATGATACGCTCTTGCCACGCCTGCACAACCACGGGCAGTGATCCAACCCCGGCACCAGTGATCACGGAGAAGGTGCCTCAGACGCCCTGGACACACCTCAGCATAGACTTCGGGAGTTTCCCGGATGGCAGGCACATGTTGGTCCTCGTTGATTCGTTCTCAAAGTTTCCGATAGTAGAGGTCATATCTTCAACTGCATTTCCACAAGTCAAAAGAGTGCTGAGCCACGTCTTTGCAACCATGGGACTCCCGGATGAAATCAAGTCCGACAACGGGCCTCCTTTTCAAGGGAGAGAATTTCAAACCTACCTCGAGAGCCTCCGGATCAAGCATAGGAAAATCACCCCGCTGTGGCCCCAGGCAAACCGGGAAGTCGAAAGACTGATGCGGACACTCAACAGAGCACTAAGGATTGCGGTGGACAATGGGGAGGATCCGGAAATAGCCCTCGATCAATTTCTAGGAGCCAACCGACAGACGCCTCACAGCACTACAAAATGTGCTCCCGCCCATGTGTTGTTCAAAAGAGCACCCCGTGACAGCCTCCCGACCGACAGCACCTGGGTGCCGGAAGAGAGAGATGCCGCAACCATTCAAGCCCGGAGGCGTAACACCAACCAGAAGGCGAGCAAGCATCGTCACGCAAAGGAGCCCACTCTGAAAGAAGGGGACATGGTTGTAATGCGAGATCGCCACCCAGGATGAAAGTTCCGCACACCGTATGAGTCGGAGGTGTGGATAGTGGACAAGGTCCAAGGAACAATGGTGACTGCAAAGCGAAATGGACAAGTGGTGACCCGTAATGTGTCATGCTTTAAGAAAATAAGTGAGGCAACGGGAGACCACCAAACCGAGGAAGGACCAGAGGCAGTGGATGATAGAGTTTTAGATCTAGGAGGGCCCGTGCCAAGATCACCCATGACCAGGCAAAGAGGAGAGAGTCCACCCAGAATGACACCGCAGAATCTCACCGCTGAGAGCAACCGACCCAGGGCGGCCATCAGCGGCGAAAATGCAGGGACAACCCCGGCTGAGGTTGTGGGGACACCGGGTGCCCGGAACCAACGGTACAATCTGAGGCCCAACCCGAGACCCAACCAGCATCTGAGAGACTTTGCCTGGGCATCCCCGTGAATTGGGAATATGTGATTGCGGCAAGAACAGAACTAAATTGAAGGAGGGATGTAGAGAGCCACTCGGGCTCTCCCACACATTGTATCTACACACACACATACGCACGCACGCATACCCCGGGGTGGGCTCGCACCGGGGTATAAATAAACAAGGCGGAAGACCGCTCGGGGTTTTTCCGGCTAACCACATAACTGCTTCTGTGTCCCTTATTTCTGTGCCCCTCATTCACGTGTTGGGCCTAGACCCTACACGCTACATCATCGACAGAGTGCTGGTGTAGTGCCCTCTGAGCTTAGCTATGGTTGATGGATAGTTTTTAAGGCCGCTTGTTTGAATTTGCAGTGTGCCATGTGCGCTTGCACTTTATAACAATATCTGCCTGTCCCACACACAGTGTGGGAGGGAAGCTGTTCTTTAAAGCTAAAGCGCGCATGGCCTGCTGCAACTTCAAACAAGCGAACAAGGGAGAAATGGAGAAATCTCCCGGTCGTTAATAAGATGCGGAGTCAAGTGCCCAAGCACACAGATGAATGGGCTTCCAGAATGATGACAACACCTCTAGGCTAGCATCCCGACCAATCAACACTCCGCCAGACAATCGAAGTGGCGTGGTGTCTGAAAGGGGAGCGGACAATAGAGCACAGGCTCTGCAAATAATTTAAAATCAGCTCAGACTGATAATTAATGCCATAAAAAAAACACCCACCCTGCAAACAGCCTCCTCTAGCAGGCGCTTTCCTTTCGTTTGATAATTAAAACAACATATAATGCACCCGTGTGTGTGTGTTTCCCTCTCTTTATCTCATAATAATACTGAAAGCAATTTCTTTTCAATTAAACTTGGGAGAGCAGTGTATTCGTCTCGTGGCTCCGGGTGTCAAGTTAAATAAATAATATAATTCTTCTGACGGCTTGTGTTTTCTTCAGATGGATAATCAACAGATTACGCATTTCTGTACCCCAAAACAAAGTATAATTATCATGCCCCCCTTCTATTAGGGCAAAGAATACAAGTTCCAAAATAAACAAGGCAGGATTTCGTTTAGTTTGAAAGCTTTGTGACTCTGCATTCCAGATGTGTGAATAATATGAGATAGAAAAAAACCCTGCTCTGCTATTTTCAGGGCTTTCTCTAGGTTTGAAGAAGGTACGTTTCTGTGGCCCCAATCACATTTCTCCAATCCTTATTGCTTTTCATTTTTTTAAAAAAATCATCATGTGCCATGTGACCATCCGCCCCTTCCCGAATTATTGACTCCCAAGTTAAGGATAAAAATAAATCCCAAAAAGAGTGGAATCATTCTCTTCAGCTCCAATTTGTACCAGATTCCACAGGAAATATGCGTCTTGTCTCAACTCTGTAAACACTGTAAAGATAAACGACCCCCTCCCTCATTTTCCACCCAGCCCTAAATCATGGGGTAAACAAGAATTTGCAATGCGATAGGTCTCAGATTTGTGAGAGTTTGATCTATTGGCATTGTAAACGACTGCCCACGCACTTTGTTCTTATAGTAGTTGATCACCAGAAGCAAGACTGGCAGTAACTGCACCTTTTTTTTACTGCCAACCTTGCTTCTAGTAAGGAAGGACTATAGTAAAATGTGTGTGTTTACACACCACTTGCAGGATTTCAAAGCACATAAATAAAAGGCATTCAGCTAGATTCATCAAAGACCCGTTTTGCGAGTCTTTAATAGCGATTCATAAGGAATCGCTATTAAGGACTTGCAAAACGGGATTCATGTAGGAATTGCAATAAATATTGCGATTCCTACATCTTCCTTGTTTGCGATTAGCAAATAGCTAATCGCAAATAAGGAATAACTCCCCATTCATTCCTATGGGCCTAAAGGCCCATAGGAATGAATGGGGAGTATTCCTTATTTGCGATTAGCAATTAGCTAATCGCAAATAAGATAGCGATTTCAAGGGTGCCAGGGGTGTCCAAAGGACACCCTGTAGCACCCCTGAAATGCAAATTTACACAGGTGTTGCGCACACACATGTCCAAAGAACATGTGTGTGTGTAACATGCAACAGAGAAAAATGCACTAAAGTGCTTTTTTCTATTTTTTCGCTATTTACCACGAAGTCAGACTTCGTGGTAAATAGCGACCAAATATTGCGAATTCGCAATTTCAAATTGGTTAATAAATTGCATTTAAGGAATCTCTAATAGAGATTCCTTAAATCCAATTCCTCGCAAATATGCGATTTCGCAAATAGCGATTTGCACTCGCAATGCGTGCGCAATTTAGCTTGATGAATCTGGCTGATTGTCATTTACAATGCCAATAGCTCAAACTCTTGAAAATGCGAGACCTATTTCATTGCAAATGCTTGTTTATATATAGCATGAACTCAAACTGTGTCACATAATTCCAGTGGCAGTACTTCAATGTAAGGTATGCTATGGCCTCCACACACCACTGTTGCTGTGGTGCTGCGCGGCCAACAGATTGCTAGGAGCCCGGCGCCCCCAGGCCTGCCAATTGGACATCCCTGCTAGAGTAAAAATAAGGCTGCCTGATGAGCTGCCATTTTCCCCTCCTGCTGGCTCGTAGACCCACGATTATGTTGACACAATTGTTATTCCCCCTTCCCATCCGCCAGAGATATATCTAACACCCCCCACAAATCAAAACCAACCCCCCCCAAAAAAAACTGATATACATTCCACCCCCAAAAAAATAGGTCTCCCACAAAATATAACCACCTACCTCTGGAGGGAAATCAGTGGGCTCAATGCAGCCACTGTGGGGATCTGTGTGTGACCTCATAGTCACAGGGTCAAACCTGTCAGATAACACCACCCTTTCATTCTTCAGCCGTAGATGTAATATGGCCGAGATACCCGCCACCCCCTCTCAACACAATCCCCAGAAGGAGGGAAACCGGAAACAGTTCTTGAAGTTTTTGGAAGTGGGAGGGAGTGACCCTCCCGGCCGTATTTATTAAAACAAATTAAAAACATTAAACGTTTCATGTCATGTACAATTTCATTACCACATTGCGATGTTTGGCTAACCTTAACAGATTCTCTAATACAGAGGTTCTCCTAGCCGAACTAGCATCCTACAAAACATTCTCTAAAATTACTGAAATTGTACATCCTAACGTTTAAGGGCCAACGGCAAGGTCATAACCGGTGTCAAGATCCCTAACCAGACTTACCCCTCCCACTTGGGAGGGGCGACAGCACAGAGGCTTACCTCAAGTGCAACTACTAACAATTTCCCTTGACTTGACGGGGGCACTTAAGAACTCGACGCCATTTAAAGGTCGTTCGAAGACTTGTGTGAGGTATCTAGAAGGTATCGTGGACCTCCCCCCACCCACACAACTTACAGCATCTGCCGTCGCAGATGTCACTGGCCCCGGGAAATTCACCAGGAGGGGGCTGTAACCCCTCCTACAAAGGAAGGGGCCTTGACCGCCTTTCCTTTACTTCCGGCGACCCATCCTTAGACGGGACCGCCTCCCCATTGAGGGGCCAATGGCCACCTCTCCCGAGCGCTCCCATCCGTGTTGGGTGACGCCCACTCATAGGGATCTACCAATTAGTGCTCACCGATCATGACCTTACCGCCTACCAAAAATAAATACGACAATGCTACTCAAAACCTACAAAAACATTGGTCGCTACGACCGAAAGAGCATGCTTAAAATTCCAACACTATATCGAATCATTTTATTGAAAAAACCTTCACAACATAGACTATTCTTCATTACGGTCAATCGTAAACATGATACCATCACAACCTGTAAACGAAAACAGCAAACATAATCATAGATTTTCTTTATTACAAAACAACTTGCTGTCCTCAGGGGCTGGTGGGTGGGTCAAAATTGGCTCTTCGTTCTGTCCCGAGCTCACGTGTAGCGAGGAGGTGCAGCTTCAGAGCACAAGAACAAGAGGACGTCTTCTGGTCTTGCGTCCCTTTTTATCCGTCTCCAGGGCGGGCGTAAACCCGCCCCTGCCTGCCCCGAGGGCGTGGCTGGCTGCGTCGGTGTCTAGGCCAGCCCACTCTAGGGCGGGAAAAAGCGCGCCCCGGCTACGCCGCTTCGGGCATACCAGCCGAGACGCGCCTCCCGCCAAAAAATGGCTTCCCGGGGGGATCGAGGCACTCCGCCATACGTTCGGGGGGACCGAGTGGTCGCCCCTTTCCATATGGCCGAGATACCCGCCACCCCCTCTCAACACAATCCCCAGAAGGAGGGAAACCGGAAACAGTTCTTGAAGTTTTTGGAAGTGGGAGGGAGTGACCCTCCCGGCCGTATTTATTAAAACAAATTAAAAACATTAAACGTTTCATGTCATGTACAATTTCATTACCACATTGCGATGTTTGGCTAACCTTAACAGATTCTCTAATACAGAGGTTCTCCTAGCCGAACTAGCATCCTACAAAACATTCTCTAAAATTACTGAAATTGTACATCCTAACGTTTAAGGGCCAACGGCAAGGTCATAACCGGTGTCAAGATCCCTAACCAGACTTACCCCTCCCACTTGGGAGGGGCGACAGCACAGAGGCTTACCTCAAGTGCAACTACTAACAATTTCCCTTGACTTGACGGGGGCACTTAAGAACTCGACGCCATTTAAAGGTCGTTCGAAGACTTGTGTGAGGTATCTAGAAGGTATCGTGGACCTCCCCCCACCCACACAACTTACAGCATCTGCCGTCGCAGATGTCACTGGCCCCGGGAAATTCACCAGGAGGGGGCTGTAACCCCTCCTACAAAGGAAGGGGCCTTGACCGCCTTTCCTTTACTTCCGGCGACCCATCCTTAGACGGGACCGCCTCCCCATTGAGGGGCCAATGGCCACCTCTCCCGAGCGCTCCCATCCGTGTTGGGTGACGCCCACTCATAGGGATCTACCAATTAGTGCTCACCGATCATGACCTTACCGCCACAGGTCCGGATAGTTGACCGGCTATCCGGACCCCCCACAAAACTCCTACCTAAAGGTCATGTTTTAACGTTTTTAACCAAGCCAAGAAGTCTCCTATGAGTAACTCATTCCCCACCCGCGACAAATGCACACCATCCCCCAAATACATACTGTCATCGTTAATACAACTATGCGAGATAGAATGCAGTGTCTTGGAACGGAACAACCTACTCACTTTGTTATTAAGTTTTCTAACAGAATGATCAAAGCAGGAATCGAGATAGCCCCCCGCCACACTTTACGTGGGATCATATGAGACCACGCAATTATGCACCCCGGAACTCTCCTTGCTAACCAACTTACCGTGGAAAGCATTGCCTCTAGGAGAAGTCGTCTACCGGTGGTGACCAAATCATTGCCCCCTAAATGTACTATGACTACAGACGGCGGTGACCTCGTCCGCCCTAACAAACCCTCAAAGAATTCTTGAAACTGGTCAATACAGAGACCGCCCCTTCCGTAGAAGGACACTCTGTACCCGTATTCCCCAGGTACGTGAATCATGTCACCTGCTTCGAATACGTCTGCGGCACGCCTCACGTATGAGTGGCCCACGACCCACACCTCCTGTCTCACAGCCGGTGACGTCTGACCGCTGGCCTGGTGTTGGGTCGACTGCATAGTCCGCCTCGCCTCGTAGGCTTGCGTAACTGAAAACCAAACAAAAGACAAGAAGCGTGAGTACATTATTACGGCTTCACAACATGTGCAATCGCACATATCTCTTATAACAATTGGAGGACCACCGCCCCACTCGTTTCACTTGTTCCACATTAAGACCCCTGGCTGCGGCTTCGGTGGCAGCCCCTATTCGAAAGGAATGGGTCCCGAATTCGCCCGGGTCCAAGCCCGCTGCGGTAATGGACATTGCAAGCACCCGCTGAAACTGAAATTTCGTCAGTGGGGTGGCGTCTGCGTGTCTCAACAATGTCCCCCCCCCATGCTGCCACCCTTCGTGCTAGATAATCCTCTAAGCACCGTACCGGACACATGGAGGACCCGGGGATCCTGCGAATGATCGTGCAGTCTCCCATCCCATCCTGGTCGGTCTTGGACCTGGCAAAGGAGACAATCATCGTTTCACCCCTGATCTGAACGTGTTCCCGGCACAAACCCCCCACCATATCCTGTTTGTTCCTTGCAACCAGCTCACTTATCCTCATTGCCCCGTGAAATGCCAGCGTAAATGCAGCCCGGAACAAACACGTCTCGAAAGGAGACGAGCATGTGGTAGGGAGTGCGGCCAGCAACTGGGACAACCTATCCAGACCTATCGGTCGTCTCTCATCTACTCTGCGACCCTCCAGGCGTTGCCACCCACGCAGCGCCTTCTGTACTGCAAAAGACGCTGTCGGGTCCTGGATGTTATGGGCCCTGGCAACAAAGGAAATGGCGGCACGATGCCTTTGGGCCGTAGCCACCGACTTCCCAGCCCTACGTAAGGACATCAGAAAATGTACTACCCACTCCTCCTGACCCCAAAGTCCCCCTCTCTCAGTCCCCAAAAAGGCTAAATAGGCCCGAAACGCCCCTTCATATGCCTTCCTCGTCCTGGGTGCTAGACTCTCTCCCACGAGGTGACGAAGTTCGGGGCACCGAGAGACCAGAGAGCTTCGGGGAAGGGTGCCGGCTCTGGGTCCGCTGAGGGAAGGAAACCCGAGAAAGCCTGCATGTGAAAACGAGACAGTGCATCAGCAGCCTGATTCATCACCCCTGGGACATGTTTTGCTCTGAATGTCACGTTCAGTTGCATACACAGTAAGACAATTTCTTTGAGCAGCCTCAAAATCAATTTACAACGGGCAGCCTGACTATTGATGCATTCTACAACGGTCATATTGTCAGACCAGAACACGACAGAATGATCTTTGAACCCTTCGGGCCAGGTTCTCAGGGCCACCAGAATGGGAAACAGTTCAAGGAAAGCAATATTACCCGTCAGCCCCTCCTCATGCCACCATGGGGGCCACCTTTGTGCCGACCATTTTGTGCCGAAGATGGCGCCAAAGCCTATGCTTCCCGCTGAATCTGTCCACAGACCAAGCTCTTCGGAGGACACGGCTGGCTTGTTCCAGACGACTCGACCATTGAAGTCCGCCAAAAATGCTAGCCAAATACGCATGTCCTGGCGGACCTCGGCCGATAACCTCGTGCGATGATGACCCTCCTTTAGGCCAACCATCGCTTGGGCAATTGAACGGGAAAAAGGGGCGGGCCATTGGGATCACCCTCAAGGCAAAGTTCAACTTCCCTACCAATTGTTGCAACTGATGCAGTGTAACCTTAGATGCATTTAAACATACTTGCAGGGCTGCCCTGAATTTCGACACTTTGCTAGCTGGTAAACGGAAACAGCCCTCACTAGAGTCCAACTCGATCCCCAAAACCTCGAGGCAAGTCGTGGGACCCACAGTTTTACCTGGTGCCAATGGCACGCCAAATTGACCCATCAACACACAGAATTCAGCCAAGGCCTGGGCACATTCGGGATTTCCGGGGGGTCCAAGAAACAGAAAGTCATCAAGGTAATGCATCACATTTCGGAAACCCGTTTTCTTCGTGAACACCCATTGCAAAAAAGTGCTGAACTTTTCAAAATATGCACACGATATAGAGCATCCCATTGGCATACACCTATCCATGTAATATGATCCCTGAAACATGAATCCCAGAAGACGCTGGTCGTCTGGGTGTACCGGGAGCAACCGGAACGCTGACTCGATATCTGATTTCGCCATCAACGTCCCGGGCCCCAGGCGATTCAAAATGGCTACAGCCTCATCAAATGATGCGTACCGCACCGAACATACCTCTGGGTCAATTGCATCGTTTACCGAAAGACCCCGTGGGGCTGACAGATTATGGATTAGTCGAAACTCACCTGGGTCCTTCTTGGGGACCACCCCTAACGGAGAACATACAAAATTTACGGTACCGGGGGTACAATAAACGGCCCGGCGACCCGTCCCCTGCTAACCTCTTTCCGGATCTTATCCTGTACTACAGATGTATGCTGTAAGATGGAAAGTTGATTTCTGCACGTCCCGATACCCTGAAAGTCCCCTACCGGGATGCGGAAACCATATGAAAAACCGTTCCGCAGCACCCCAGCAGAAGTACGATCTGGGTACTCGCTGAGCCAAGGAGTCATTGCCAAAGTATCAATCGGGGTTGGTAAAGGCGCCCCTCGGCCTATACTAGGCTTGTTTGGCGCCTCCCTTACCCCCATTCTCACTCGTTCTGGCTCGACACAAGGACTCGGGATGGGACGACCCGCAGTTGCTACATTCGTGTTTGAATTTACACGATCCTGGAGGCCTGGTACATTTTCCTTTGTTGAAATTGAAGCAGAAACCCATTTTTCCTGTGTTGCCGGCAGGTCTCGGGTAATCGTCGGTGCCCGTACCTGACCGAAAGGGCGTCCCCACGTTTTGGCGGGAGTAATCAACAACATTGCTCCCTACCAACGGCATTTTCAACATTCCTGACTCTTTCATTTTATCCCATGTCACAGAATCGTAACAATCCCAAGTTAAACCTTTGTTATGTTCTTTTTCTTTCCTAAACAAGTTGTCATAACAGAACCAATGGTTACCCTGATACGCTGTCGAGTAACCCATAATTCGTGACTGATAAATGGGAAACTCAGGAAGCAACTCGGGCCTACGTTCCCCCAAAATCGATGTAAAAATTCCCCACGCATTGCCCCAGTTGCCAATATTCTCATTTACCTTAAAGGCGGCCATTTTTGCGCGCCAAACACTCGGATGCATTAGGTCCTTCTGACTCTTAACATGCTCCACCTCATAATGATCAACAAGCAAGGAGAAAATATTCACATACTCCCCCGCCCAAATCTTTTCCTTTATTGCTAAAGGCACATGTTGTCCCAATCTCTCTCTACGAGAGGGTGCTGACTCATCCCTTGCGATCGGCAATGGCCGCTTACCTGAACCGGACGCTGCTTCCACCGCTTGCGGCTTGTCTATCCCCGCCACCGGCGCGGTCACCTTAGCTGCATCTCTTTTCTCACGCAGCCCTTTTATCAGCGCCTGTGCCTCGGCAGCCGTGGCGCCCTCACTACTATCCCCCAACCATGCTGCTAGCTGTGCTGCCAGCTCGGGGGGCATATCCTCATTGGATGTCGGGGTGACGACAACGGGGATTGGATTCCCCTCCATCGGTACTGGGGTCGGCGCCTCGAGCGGGGCAGAGGGAACCGGGACGTCTCCACCGGCTGGAACCCTTCTCGGCCTCTTAGGTCTCCCACCAGCCGGCGCAGGGCCCGAACCCTCCTCCCCGTCTCGCTCCGCCAACCGTTTCTTTATGTCGGACATCTCTTTAAAAAGGGCCCGCACCATCTGATCGGTCGTCATTCTCTTTGCGCCTTTCTTGGGCATCTCTCCGACGAAGTATCTAGAAGACAAAGAAAAAAGATCAAAACGCTCAAAATTGGCTCTTCGTTCTGTCCCGAGCTCACGTGTAGCGAGGAGGTGCAGCTTCAGAGCACAAGAACAAGAGGACGTCTTCTGGTCTTGCGTCCCTTTTTATCCGTCTCCAGGGCGGGCGTAAACCCGCCCCTGCCTGCCCCGAGGGCGTGGCTGGCTGCGTCGGTGTCTAGGCCAGCCCACTCTAGGGCGGGAAAAAGCGCGCCCCGGCTACGCCGCTTCGGGCATACCAGCCGAGACGCGCCTCCCGCCAAAAAATGGCTTCCCGGGGGGATCGAGGCACTCCGCCATACGTTCGGGGGGACCGAGTGGTCGCCCCTTTCCATGAGTACCCCAAGTCGGCGAATGGTAAACATTGGTTACCTGTGAATAGCACTAAGATGCTTTTCAGGGGTGAATGCACGCTCCACAAATAGAGGTTTATGGTATGCCTCTTTGCCACACGCAACACTGCCCTGGTAAGTCTGTAGACACAAGATAACAGTCTTTCCCTGCCCACATCATTTTCGGGCGGATTTCCTGTGTTTCTGCCTTTCACTCAATGATCCTATGTGAATGTCAGTAGCAGTCGGTGGTGGGAGTGCTGCAGGGCGGTGACGTGGGACGGGGGAGGGGCAGGGTGGGGGGTAGTAAACTACTGAATACCACCAAATACAGGTAAGTATACATAAAAAGAAATAAAACAAATGTTGCATGCCGGCATCGCATTTGGAGCACAAGGAAATTTAAGGCGCGAGAGTTCAGGAACAGCAGTACCAGCAGAGTCCCCTTCCTTCATGCAGGACACACTACCATCAAGACGAGGGTCCCACACGGGAGCTGTGCCACAACGGCACAGCAGAGAACATCAACAGCTTCCAAGCCCGGTCTCAAGACACTCAAAACAAGTGCAGCAGCAAATGCAGCTGCAGTGTCCCGCGAGTGGCGCGCTCGCGCGCCTCTGCCCAATAACCGCAAGCCATAGGCTGGAAGTCCAGAGTAAGACACTCAAAACAATAATCAAACAAAATTCGGACGTGAATGCAGCAGCAGCGTCCCACGAGTGGTGCTCGTAACAGCAAGCCATAGGCCGGAAGTCCAGAGCGATTCCAAGAGTTCGTTTTCCTAGGGCAGCACATGCGTGCTGCACTAGCCTCAACCTAAAACACTGATCCTGGATTGGTGTAAAGGAATTTGTAAAATGTCAAAGATTTTGGAAGGTGGACTTTCTACTTCAAAACTGTATGCCGCCTTCCAGCATTCATCAAAGCAAAAAGTCCTTTCGAAAGTAAGTACCCAGTCATGCTTGGCACTACAAAGTTTGCTTGGGGACTGCTTGAATGTGCTTTGCTACATTGTGTCGATACGTGCTGCTTCCTGCAGCAAGCTAAAGACCATAGAGGGTCTTCATTCATCGTGCTTTAGGTAGGGATGTAGAAGTTCGTTCACTTCGACGTTTGCCAAAGGAAGGCTCGTTTTCCTGCTAAGCTGTCGTTATTTCCGCACATGTGTATTTGTGTAAGGGCTTCATTCACAGATCCACTTTTAATGCAGTAAATCAGCATTTGAAGTCTCCAACTCACTGAGTTTATGGAGTGCCACTCGCTTGCCAAACTTGGAAACTGTAAGGAGCGCTGGATATAATAGTTTTCTGAGGCAAATGCATAGAATTATACACCAAGTGTTTA
Organism: Lissotriton vulgaris; assembly: GCF_964263255.1. Taxonomy (NCBI): domain Eukaryota; kingdom Metazoa; phylum Chordata; class Amphibia; order Caudata; family Salamandridae; genus Lissotriton; species Lissotriton vulgaris. The sequence goes on along the minus strand of NC_141691.1, from coordinate 731,453,840 downwards.
AGTAACAAGGAAACACTACTGTTGTTAATATGGTCATTGTAAATGTGAATGTAAATCCACCTATCATTTTCTCATGAGCTTGTATAATAGTCTCATCTGGGTCATTAGTCCGGCGGGACGTTTGTAAATACCAGAGTATGTAATATTTTTGGAGTCAACCCAGTCAACAAAATGGCACGATGACTGCATATGTAATATAATTGTGTTCTTATGTGACCCACTTTGTGGTGTAATCCCAACCGCCTCAGTAGAGAACGTCATGTTAAATCTTAGTGTGATCATATGACTTGTAATTGGTTGGAGGGGCCGGTGTTGGGTTTTGTTTATGAATGGTCCATTGCTGTCTGCCCTGTTGAGATGAAGGCATTGCTGCTCCAGATAGGGCTCTGGTTATGATGTCGGTTACTACATGAGCCGCTGATATTAATGTTGCACACACTGAGTGTAGCACGGTGCTGCTTAGCTGTTGTCATTTGATAGTTGCTAGGAGGCCTTATTTCTGGGGAAAACAGTTTTTTCTCTCTGTACTTGCAGGATTGGTTGCATGAGATTTGTCGAGTTTAATAGATTTGTCTGTAGGTTTGTGCAATGAACTGAGGTTTCGGGTCCAATTATGCCCTGATCTGCTGCTTGATTCCAACTTAAGTAACCAATGAGATGTACCCTTTTCAGGCACTTTGGAATCCTAGGGTACCTAAACTAGTGCAGGTTTATTTTTATTATTGAAACACGCTGCCAGTAAAAGAAATACACCCATCACTATACTGATCGGGCATCTCAGACGGGTTTCTATTCAGTACTGAAAGGGTTTGCATAGCTGGCAAAGTTTCAGGTGGCATGTGTGCAAAATTTCTATATTTTGTGTGCTACTGTCTGCCATTCAGGTTCTTTAAGGTTGACAAACTGTGTGACACTTTTTTGCCAATGAAACATTGTAGTAACAAAGTCCCACGCTTCCTCTTAACACACATTGCTCAAAAATACTCACGGAAATTTGAAATTATGTATATTCGACGTGTGCCTTCCTGCACATGTGTTCTAACTGGTGTTTTAATTTGTTTTCTTCGTCTTAAAATAATTTTTTACAACTGTGTTGTGGTGGCAGAAATCATCAACAATGCGTTTAGCTTACAATTATGACAATAACATTAAGCACAGCTATGCTTTAGGAACAACACAAATGGAAACACGAGATACAACACATTTGCAGCAAGACATTAGTCAACTATTGGTACAAGTATATAAAAAATCCCCCAAACTACTTGCACCCTGTAGTTTATGGGGGCTTATTTGTATGTTTGTGTAGGGAACATACACCTGGGCCTTGGGTTTCCAAAAGGAGCCCGATTCTATAAAACATACCTTTTTAGAGTTACCTTCTTCTTATTTTTTTTATTCTTTTTTCTAACACCTGAAGACACAGCTCCTATTTATTTCGTTGTTTTCATCCCCAAAAAGCGAAAGCGATCCACACAGTTCCAAGCCACACAATTCAACTCCACACATTTCAAATCCACCCCACATAATGCGACACCGCACCACATAATTCAACTTAACAACACAATTACTCAACACATCACATACATCCAATCCACAACACAAAATTCATGCCACAGAATTCAACAGTACACCACACAACACACAATCCCACCATGACACTACACAAATCAACTCCAGTCCATACAATTCCACGCCACACAATTCCACAACTAACAATTGTATTGTATTGTATTGTATTGCATACTTGTATAGCGCAGACACTGTCACCCAAAGGGTATCCTGGCGCTTTGACTTTGACCAACCATACACGTTGTTACGCTGCCCCAATTTTACACTGTCCTAGGGAAAAGGTACGTCTTTAATCCCTTTTTAAAGGAGGTAAGACCCCCCTTATTTCTCAGAGGCAGGGGTAGAGAATTCCAATCCAACCCACATAATTCCACTACACGCCACATAAATACACTCCATAACACATAGGTAAAACACATTGTCATTTGCAACACCAATAGCTCTAACTCAAGCAACTCCGAGACCTATTGCATTTACAATGCGCGTTTCCTTTCTTCTTTCTTTCACTCACTCCCTGCCTAGTTAGGATTGCAAAGTATGATGGCGGTGTCACGACTCTTATGACATGGCTCCAAGGATCGCAAGGTTAATGTCACTTTCTACTCTTTATGGGGTGATACTTCCTGAATCACACTCCAAGAAAGTAGGGAGCACCTGAATTAAAAAAAGGAAGAGGGGTGATGGATTAGAGAGAGAAAGAGTGACACTTATTTCGATAAGGGTGGTTGGTAGATGACGTGGACTGGACTCACTGAGATGGGTGGCACAGCACTACGTTACAGAATGCGATTAACTGTCAAGAGAAGAAACAGTAGATAGTGAGTGTCCAATAACAGAAGAAGGAATCTCATATTAGGTAAGTACTATGGAAGACGTTGACGCATCATACGCGTTGTGAGAGGCAACGTCATTGTAAGTAGCCCCCAGGCACACTTCAACATTTGCCGAGAACCAAAGATGAGTGGCACACCTCTCAACCGGAAGGTGGAATTAAAACCAAACTAATAAAAAGGGAATATATGAAGCCAAAGTCAAAAAGTAGGTTCTCAGTAACCAACCCAATCCCAGGAGATCATTGGAGCAGGTACAAAAACTATAGCAGAAAACCGAGGTCTGGTCCAAAACAAATACGAGGGCCAGTACAGGCAATATGGAGAAGAGAAACCGAGGGAACTGAGAAAGGGGAAAAACAACAAAGTGAGGGAATGGATTCAAAGGTGTGAACTACAACATCAAGCAAAGGAGTCGAAATAACCTATGTTTCCAGACATGGGGCCTCATTTATGAGGCTGTGTGTTACTTTTAAGCCGCTGGTGCGTCACTTTTTGTGACGCACCAGTGGCGTAAAAAATGCACCTTGTTGCGCCATATTTACAAAGTGACGCATCTAGGTAGATGCGTCACTTTGTAAACCCCTGCGCCACATTATACTTGCGCCAGGTATAATGTATGCAAGGGGGGCGTATTGACGCAAGGAAGGGTCGTAGAAGTGACGCAGTGAAATCTATAAGATTTCACTGCGTCACTTTTAGGACGTCGTTGCGTCAAAATCTTGCGCCTACCTCACAGCAGGCGTAAGACTGATGCAGGTCCTTTCACATGGGGCTTGCCCCATGTGAAAGGACGCATTGCTGGAGTTGCCTCACTTTTGTAACACACTCCAGCAATGCGTCACTTTTGTGCTTACAGATACGTCGGAAATACATACGAATCTGTAACTCCTTGCGACATGATGCACCATACTGTAAATATGACGCATCAGGAATGTCGCAAGGAGTGCGCACTGAGAAGTGACGCATCGCTGCTTTCACGCAGCGATGCGCTATTTCTCATAAATGAGGCCCCATGGTCTTTAGTGTCAACTTATTCTTTATAGGGCTCTGACAGCTCTGTCCTGGAAGTTAACTATCTGTCCTCTAGTGGCTGGGGCCGTGGATTTCACACCGACCCCCTACCTGGGAGTTAATGTCCTCCATGACTGCAGTCTCCACTGAACCGTATTCTATCTCATCCATGTGATACATATCCTGACTGTCTCATATGATGTATTTCCTCCAAACCTGACAGACGATCTTCCACTGTGAAAGCAAAGGCTATAGCCTCCCTCAACCTGGAGGCCTGGTGGACCACCTTCCGTTCTGTAAATGACTCTGCAAGTTTGGTTTTTACCTGGAACTATACTTATTTCTCTTTCTTTCCCTCTCCCTGCTTTTTCCCATCTTCTTCCTTTATTTCATCTAATACAAATCAAAATACATTTACTTATTTCGTTTATTAGAATGTGCGAATGTGCTTATATCAGCTCAATATGATTCCACTAATGTTTTTTTTCTGTTTCCTCTCTTTTTACATCACCTTTTCTTGTGCATCATTGAAACAAAATGTAGTTTAAAATGTGCCAATTATTTTAATATAAGCAAAATTGCCAGGAAGATATATTTTGAAGAAACAGAGTGACCAGTGATATTTACGGATCTGTAATAGCCTCCTTTTTGGATTGACAGTCAGAACCCAACTCTGACTGAATTGAAAATGACAAATGGAAGGAAGGACGCTGCTGACAGAAATGGTCAAAAATAGAATATGTCAAGAGATGGGGTCATAAAATGATGTTGGCAGAAAGGAGATGCTGGCTCTGGGGAGGGGAGGGAGGAGGGGTGAGTGTGTCCTCAGGTCAATGTAACCTGCTTCTTAATGATAAATGTAGTAAACTCTGTGCAGGAGGGTAAACAGAAACACATTTGACTGGCACTAGTTATTCACTTCATTTACAAGGATAGGCTCAAAGGCCATAGTTTAAAACTTCACTTAGAAAGAACAGTCTTTGAAATAAAGTATATTATGCATGAGAGAATTATGGGAATATGTCTTCCTATATTGCGCTAAAATAAAGCTTTTAATTCTCAACCATTTCCACCATTAACTTGCTAAAGAAGGTAAAGAGCAAAAATTGCCACATATTTAATCTTTAACATTTCAAAAACTTGCCTGTTCTCTGCTCTCCACAAATTATTCAGCGAGCAAGAAAAATAATGCAACACTCATTTGCTCTGTTTTTGTATTATATAAAATATTTATGAATATGGACTTTCTCTCTGTGGACTTAAACATTTCTACTTGTGGGGCAGCCACGTGGAAAGTTCTTTTGAAAATAGGTCACATTCCGAAAGCGAAGATTGAGTCACTTGGCAACAAACTCCCCGACCCCGTGGTCCTGCAAGATTCGTGTCATCGAGCATATTAAAGAATGTGCTTTTTTCTACCTATTCATTAGTAGTTTTTGTTGAGTGCACCAGACATAAAGTCGCTGTATAGTCCGTGTTTAATACATCACCAGAAATACAGGAAAAACAGTTTAGAGTTCGTTAGGCAGAAAATAAATAAAAAGCAAGCATTCAACAATGTTGGAAGTTTTCCCCTGATAAATTTCGGCATGTCAAATCTGTCGAAATGTATGGGGGAAAGGCCTGTAAAAAAGACAAAACATGCGGAATCGGTGTATTAAATACCGATTCTGCATGTTATATATGCCTCACCTGCGTAGGAGACATTTTCCACGGGTGGTAAATTACCTCACCTAGGGGCAGATGTATCATCCGTTTTTTTTGTTGCAAACGCTGCGATTCGCAAAAAAGCAGCGTTTGCGTAAAAAAAATCGGCAAATGCAATGTTTGATAAAAATCGCATCGCAAAATTAAGGAATCGCAAAATTTGCGATTCTTTTATTTTGCTCAAATTTTTATAGAATCCTAAAAAGCGATTCCTTAAATGCTATGTAAGAAGCAATCAAGTTTTGTGATTTCGCATTAAGAAATCGCAAATTACCACCAACTTGTAGTTGGTGGTAATTTGCGATTTCTTTTACAAATGCACTTTTTTACATTTGTAAAGGTGCCATGTGGCGCTCATACATGCCCTTAGGGCATGTTTGTGCGCCATATGCGCACACATGTACATTTCAGGGGTGCAGCGGGGTGTCCTTAAGACACCCTTGCACCCATGAAATTATTCTCAATTTGCGATTAGCAAATTGCGAATCACAAATTGAGAATAACTTCCCATTCCTTACTATGGGCCTCCTGGCCCATAGAAATGAATGGGAAAGCATTCCTTAACTGGGATTTGCAATTTGCTAATCGCAATTAACGAATATTAAGAAATCGCAAAAAAATTGCGAATTCCTACATACATCCCATTTTGCAATTCTCAAATAGCAATTCTAAAAAAATCGCTATTTGAGAATCGCTAACAAGGATGTTGATACATCTGCCCCCTAGTCTGCCTATCTTTTAATGAGGGCCTTACCATTCTGCATGTATACACCTCAGAATCAGGGAGGAACATAATGTATTGCTGCCTTCCCCCTGCTATGAGATGCTAAAAGTAATGACCGTACCTCGCAGGATTACTATTTTATTTACCAGGTGTAATAATACCATACCAAATTTCCACACGAGTTGTAATGAGCTCCCAAGTTTCTGTTTCGAGGGTGAACTAGGGACTTGCAGGAGTAACCTTATTTTACTCCTAAAGCAAAAGTTGTGAATAAATATCATATTCCATAGACAACGGATACACGACAATTGTTTACATAATAAGGCACATTTACTAAGAATGAGTACATACAACCCCTATAATTAGTTGCTGGTGGTAATTTCTCTCGATTACGTCAAAGAAAGTAAATGCAAATCTTAGTTCCTGCCTTAAAACGTTTATAGAAGGTCTAATCTAGCTATCTGCTAAGCAAGCAAGATTTTATGGTGCATGTATATCTCTTAGAGTGAGCATCAAAAGCACACAGCTGTATGCCTAGCTATGTCGGCGTTGCTGTGACATAGTAGATCAATGTGCCAAATAGCAATCACAGATCATTGGACATACATGGAGAGGTTCCAGAGTTTTCTTTTTCAAAGATATTCTTACAGCTCCTCCGCTAAGGCGGAGATACAGCGCCCCACTGCCAGGAGCATCAAAGTCAGGAAAAAATAAAATGCTAGTAACAGAATGTGATTATAATTTTATTTTTTCCTCCTGCTGCAGCAGTGCGTGAGGGGGCGGAGCGCAGCTGAAGGAGAGGAGTGGTAGAACACTCTTGTGCGCAGTGACCGTTTGGGCGGCCTTGGGCTGTCCAAAACAATCATGCGCACTCCCTGTTCTACATGCAAGCTGCATTACAGCCTGCATGGAAAACATGCCCCACCCTCCAGCCCATGGTTGAGCAATGTGTCACGGCGCTCAGACCAATCACAACGCTGCAATGTAGCGGTGTGATTGGCTTATGGGTGGGAAGCTGGCTGCCTGCTTCTTGTTCCGACCTGGAGAGAAGACGCGGGACCTGGCGGCGGCAATGTAAGTTTTATTTATTTATTTATCTATTTATTTTAAAGCAGCCCGCATCCTCTGTCTGGCCCGCGCCCGCTCCCCCCACCCGCAAGCTATGCCGGCCGCTCATTCTCATGAGCCAAGTAGTCATGCTGGCGGGCTTAATAAGGACTGCGGTTAGGTTGTGGTTTTGACATGGCCCATAAATAGCGACAAGATATGAGGGCTGGTTCAGTATAGCGATTCAGGGCGAGTATTAATTAGCCAAAGGACGTAGGACGAGTAGGAGGGTCATATGAAAAAAGAAAATATTCATTGTTGTCCTACATAATAATATATACCTTCAAACAACCAGGTGGGATTCTTAGCCCTAATGGGTAAGTCAGTTCTTGAAGAGTAATATTTGTAGGTCTAAGAATTTCCTGAAGTGGAAGAAATCTACAACTGATCTAAGCTTGAGGGGGGAGAGTTCCAGGTTTTAGCAGTGATATCAAGTCGCCTACTGAACCTCCGAATCTGCAGGTAAGCAGATCTTCAGTACTGTGGAAGTTATTTAGGCACCAAAGAGTAGCATATGCTTGCTATTTGGTGCGCCTAGCGTCAGGGGGTCATGAAGGCACACACAGAACTTACTGTAATTATCACTCCTTGCTCTTCCCCCAAACCCTCACCCGCAATTGAGAGGGAGTTAAGGAACAAGAGGCCAACCTTGGCAAGCCATTTTTGGTGCAAGACTTTGTGATGTCACGACTGTGGCCATTGCCATGTTGGTGCATCAACAGCCCTCTGGAGATGGTGATCTTCCTATTCAGGCCTCTCAGCACTGGGAATTTAAGACTAGATTGATACGAAATGCAGTTTCAAACATGGCTCTCCTACTAACATGGGAAGCTGCTGAAGGGATAACAGGAAAGTTGAGCTGCGATAGCAGGGACGAGTTTTTGATTTCATTCAGGCTGCAGCAGGTAGTGTGGCTTTAAGGAGTGTGCTTCTGATGTCTGAGTGGACTGGAATCGATCAGAACTTGAACAACAGTACCGTATCATTCTTGAACTGAGCTCCTTTTACAGTTTTCTTGATAAGACATTTGAGGTCACTTTTGGAGTGCCGGTGATTTTGAATTTGGGCCAAAAGAAGGCGATATTCCCTCGTCAGACAGGGCGTCAAGCTAGTGTTTAACTGGTGATCTGGTGGTACTGGAGGTTATTATTATTATTAAGCAATGTATTAAGCGCACAAATACCTTTGGGTGTCTCAGTGCTGTGGACGGAAGAGGATAGGGCAGAGTCGGAGCTGGTCAGTTATTGGTTGAATAACCAGGTTTTGAGTTGAGATGGAAGGCAAGGAGAGAGGGGGTATTTTTGATGTGAAGGGGAAGTGTGTTCCATAGTCTGGCGGTGGCGACTGTGAATCTTTTTTAGTTCTGGGGACATTTATAAGGTTTGCTGCTGAGGAGCGTAGGGTTCTGGTTGGCTTGTAGGAGCATAGTATTTTTTTAGGACTTCGGGTCCTGTGTTGTTTACTGCCTTACAGGCAATACATAGGGCCATGAACTTTGTTTGTCTTCTGATGGGCAGTCAGTGGAGCTGACGTATTAGATTGGATGCAGGTTTGAATTTGGGAGTGTTGGTCCGGATCCTTGCTGCTGCGTTTTGGACCATTTGCAGTTTGTTAAGGACTCTTTCCTGAGCATTGAGGAAAAGGGCATTACAATAATCTACCCTGGACATGACTAGCATGCTCATGAGAGTTCTCCCGGCATTTGAAGGAAGTTAGGGCAGGAGTTTCTTTATCATTTTGATGGTGTAAAATGTGAAGGAGACAACATTGTTGGCATGTTGAGAAAAAGTTAATTTATCGTCTAAGATGATACCTAAGTTTCTGACTTTTGTTACGGGGGATGGGGGTGGGCCCAACTCTGCTGGTCACCAGGACGGGGACCAGCTGGAGGAGAAGTCGCCAAAGATCATCCCCTATGTTTTTTCAGAGTTTAGTTTGAGGCAATTTTTTGCCATCCATGTGCTTATTGCGAGCATTCTAGTTTGGAAATTTTCTGCAACTTTTTCTCCGTCATTGTGGGTCTCTATTACGAGTTTGTGTCATCGGCGTATGTAGTCAGACGCATGCCGTGAGACTTCATGACCTTCACCAAGTCGGACACATATATGTTAAAAAAGGTCGGACTCAGTGAGGATCCCTGAGGAACACCGCAAGGGAAGGTGAAGGGTGGGGACGTGAGGTCACCTTGCATTAATGATTGGGAACGGTTGGAGAGGAAAGATGTTAGGAGGGCTTTGGCGTTATTTTTAATACCTATGGTAGAGACACGGTCGATGAGTGTGGTGTGATCGACAGTGTCAAATGCGGTTGATAGATCTAGCAGCACCAAAGCCGCGGCTCCTCCCTTATCAAGAATCATTCTGATCTTGTCGGAGGCCTTGTGGAGGGCTGTTTCGGTACCGTGGCCCTTCCTGAATCCGAATTGGGTGTTGTCTAGGATGTTGTTTTCATTAATAAACTGTGACAACTGAGTATTGATTACTTTTTCGAAGATTTTTGCGGGGAAGGGGAGACATGCGATGGGTCTATAGTTTTTGGTTTCTTTAGGGTTGAGGTTGTGTTTCTTTAGTAGCGGTTTAATTACAGTTTTTTCCAAATGGATGGATAAGTTCCTGTGGTGAACATAGAGTTACAGATGTTGGCTAGTACTGGGGCAATGATCTCAGGTATCATTTTTAGTATGGTGGGGGGTCATGGGTCATTGGGGGATTCTGATTTGATGGAGGCAATGTGGTCTAGGATTTGGTCTGGCGTGACTTGTGTGAATTCCAGAAGGGTAGGGAGGGTGCTATTCTTGATGAGGCCAGGTTGAGGAGAGATAGGTGTGTTGGTGTTATCGGTGGGATACATTTTCTGGTTGTTGGTAGCGGAATGGGCGGCAAAGTTAGTATAGATATGACTAACTTTTTCTTGAAAGAATGTGGCTAGAGAGTCGCAGAGTGTTTGAGTGGGAGTTATGGAGGGAACGGGTTTGGGGCCAGATAGTCTGGTTACGACCTGAAACAGCTCTTTGGTGGAGTCTTGTGCTGTTTCGATTTGGTTAAGATAGTACTTACTTAGTAAGAAGAACCAGCTCTCACATTGTCCACGAAGCAGTACCTGAAGTGAGAGAGGCTCTGCTTTTTCAAAAAATGTATGTAAGTTTGAGCAAGCATCATGAGCATGTTGGTGGTCCGTGATGCTTAAGATGTCGAGCAAGATGCTGAGAGGACATATGGAGAGAATGGGATCCTGTAGGAAACCCCAGGAGATGCTGAAAAGCACAGGGTAGGTTTTAAATTACCAATTAGAATACTTGGGAGTGTTGGTTCAGGAACAGTGCAAACCAGGCATGCCCTTTCCAACTAATGCCCATCCTGGAAAAACCATGAGTTGGTAATCAGAAACGTTTATGATATGAAAGACCATCTGTAGTCAACTTTTGTGCAACAATTCTTCTGCTTGAGGTAATAAGCATTAAGCAATAGGTAAGACAGATTGAACTTACTTTGCATTTGTTTTCTTCTTGTGTTTCCTGTTTGAACCTTTTATTTCAAAGGTTAAAACATACTGGATTTTAACTGTTTGCCCGTTTTTTTTGTCATAGTGCCTTTGCTGATCAAGTCTAGATCATTAGTACTGTTTCATCAGTGTATCAAACACTGTCAACCATTTGAGAAGGACAAGTAGGCACAGCTCTCCCCTACTCATTGTTTCAAGTATGATATGCAGTGTAGTCAGTTGCATAGGCAACCGGGGATGAATCCAGCTTGATGCTACCCAAGCAGTAGAAATATGTTGACCTTTAATTAATTTATTTCATACTTATTGAAACGTTTTCACTTGCATCTGTTTAAAATGCAAACTAAAGGGCATATTTACAATAAAATGGTAGGAGCAAGGAGCTGTGCCAAATTTGGCAGTGCTGTATGCCGGCATTTTGAAAACGCAGGGATGCGCCATATTCATAAGAATACTGCGCACACCTATGTTTCCCCTTGGGCTGCAGCAAAAATGGCTGCCTGGCGTCAGCGCATGCATCCTGCCGCAATGTTGCACGGGTACCTGCGCAGCACGGACGATTGTTTATGTGCAGAAGGGACACCTTCCTGTACATAAACAAGCAATAATGGTGATTTGCTCTTTCTAAGTGTGTGTAGCATACATGGAAAGAGCAAAAAACGAGGAGCAATTCATATTTCTCCACATATTGCCATTCTAACACCTGGTATTCCATGGCATTCGTTTTTGGCGCTGGCTCAGCCTTGTGAATCTGGGGAAGCATCAAAAGGCAATGGGTGTTGCTGTGGAACACCCACAGCAACACCCATTGCACATCCCTTTGCCACAGAGGACTGCCGCGGAAAGAGGCATTTTTGCAAGGTGGGGTTAAGCCACGCTAAGTGGCTCTGCATCACATTGTAAATCGGAAAAATGGTGCTACGGCACCGGAGCATTGAAAAAAGTGACGCTCCGATAGCGATAGGGGCTTGTAATTATATGCCCCTAATCTAGTCACTCCAATGAGGAGATGGCTTGTCAGGACCTGTGGTTTTGGAAATCTGCCCCCTATTTCGAGCAGCTTTCGCACGGAGTAACATAGTTATTGAGTCAGTGAATACCACTTGCATTAAATGCAACCCACAGGTTATGTATGATTTCTGAATTTGCATGATGTCTTCCCACAAGGTATAGGCTCTTCTATCACATTTACAAGACTATAACGAAAAATAAGTAGCAATTAGGGTACTTAAGTGGGCTGCAGCTTCGATCCCGCAGTTGAAGAATAAAAAGTAGTTCCAGGTGCGACTTTGCTCTCCCATCCTGCGTGGATTTTTAAGCTGTGAAGCCCCACCCAAATTTGATGGTGGGAAGACAAAGACAGACATGCGTGGCAGTGCCCCATGCAAAATATTCCACAGCTATTCCCAATTCCAGTTCCATTTGCCAATTCACATTACAAGCTTGCCATGTGAGGACATTCAAAACCAACAATTAGATCATCAGTTTGCAGATCTAAAAGTGTGTAGTGTATGCCGGGGGCCCATGCAGGAGTCTTTCAGACCCACTAAAATGTGGAAAACTCCAGAAGACTCCAACCCTGACATAGACACCCTCCAACCAGCAAAAATTTCCACCCAGTGCTCCTACAGCAAGTGGAAATGGATGGGCATATGAGGAAAATGATGTACTCTTTTCTTTTACTCTGTCCACCCTGGCAGTGATTACTTAGAGTGAGCCCTTTGCTCCTGGATAATTCCACCAGGAGAATTACAAATACCATCTCATGGCTGAGAGCATTTGTTTGTTATAATATAATTTATGTGTGTGCTTAAGATGCTATTGGATCACTATAAAGTCCCACATTTACTACTTTGCAAAGAAGTTCACATGGCCAAACTCAATAGAGTACTGTGCATGCAGGTCTTTATAATGGCTAGCAAATGGATGCTATGTTTTACGTTGCAAAGCATTACTCGGGCACCCATACAAAACTGTAGTACATTTTGGCCTTGGAGTAAGCATTGAGTAACAACCTTGTTTGATGATGCCTTCAGGCAGACCAGGCATTGTCAGGAATCCACCTACTGCCACTAATCCTGTTTGTGTTCCAGAGTAGTGTGCTACTCGTCAAAAAGCGATTTGATGCTTCATCAGGAGTACGAAGTGTTATATAAATGCAAACCCCTCCCTCTTTTATCCCTCCACTATCCTTTTCATCCCGAATACCAGACACATATGTCCACCATTCAACTTAATTTCATATTTCCCTATACTAATTCACCACTAATCCTTTTTGGGTTCCGGAGTAGTGTGGTACTCACCGAAAAACGCTTCAATACCTCGTTAGGGCTAGTAAGCACTATATAAATGCTATTACAATTACAATTATGCCTCCCTAGGATCCTTCCGCGCCACACCCATTGACAGGCTGGCAAGGGCAGCAGCTCCAGCAATAACCCTCATGACACTACACGAAGTGAAAATGGGTGCCCTAACAGAAACTTAGGTTTCCTCTGATAAGATACCCTTGTCTAAAAATGTGATCCTTCTCAGAGAGAAATACTGATAACATTTTGTTACAACTGGGATTCCTGGTTGGCTTAGGTATGCACCCAGGCCAGGCAGAAACCGTCAATCTAGTCAGGGTAAGCTAAGTACAAACTAAACGATAAACTGTGCTCACCCTCTGGTAACTTGGCACAGAGCAGTCAGGCTTAGCTAAAGAGGCAATGTGTAAAGTATTTGTGCAACACACATTGACTACACCACAAAAAAACCTCCACACAGATTTAGAAAAATAGAGAATATTTAGCTGAGTAAAATAAGACCAAAAACACAAACATCCAATCAGTAGCAGACAAAATAGGATTTTTAAAGATTAAATGCAAAAACAGTGCTTAAATGTTACTAGCAGTCAAATGGTTACTCGAGGTCATGTGGGGCCCATGAAAATCAAAAATTCAGGTCGACCACGATGGAAGGCAGACCTGCTACAGGACCCACGCAGGGCCCGCTGAGAAACTCCCTTTGGACAGAGCAAAACGACAAGGATGCGTTGGTTTTGCAGCAAAACAGCTGCAGAACCCACTACTAAGGCCCAGAACTTGGAGAGGGCATCTTAGGCAAGGGTAGGACTCACACAAGGCAGAGTCCAGCAGCACCAGCAGAATTGCAAGAAGTATTTTGTGCCCCTTCAAGAAACAGGAGACACGTCAGCAACCCCTTGGAGATCACTTGGAGGGAAGGCAGAGTCCAGCTCTCCTTCATCAGAGTCAGGGAGCAACAGGCAGCAAGGCAACAAGCAGAAGAGCAGTCCTTCCAGAAAAGCAATCCAGTTGAGTCATTTAAGCAGCACAGCAGTTCTTCTGACAGAAGCTCAGTTCAAGATCCAGAAGTGTTTATTTTTAGAGGATCAGAGACCCAGTACCTATACCAAAAAAGTGCTGTTGATGTAGGGGGTGACTTCAAAGCAGCTCTCAGAAGTTCACATGGATCCCTTTAAACCCAATGCTGTCTGACAGGCTATCTGTGGGGAAAAATCAGTGATTTGTGTGTGGACAGGATACTACCTATTGAGATGTCAGCCCCTCTCTTCCCAGGAAGAATCATCAGAATGCAGATGAGTGCTCAGAATGCAGATGAACCTCACCTTACTGTGTTTGTGGCTGTCTAGAGGGAATGCACAGACTGTATCTGTCACCCACCCCAGATGGATTCTGGAGACAGGCTGTCAGGCACATAAAGCAGTAAGTTCAGAGAAATGTCTACTTTGTAAAAATGGCATTTCTAAAACACTAATGTTAAATCCAACTTCACCAGTAGGGAGGGTTTATTATTACCATTCCTAAAACATGAACCGTGAAAAAAATACTCCTCTCTGATCAGGAATTACAGCTTAACAGTGTATTTTGGAATTCCTAGTGCAAACAAAATAGGCTGTTTGTCACCACCTGGACATGCAAAACATAAAAGTACATGTCCTACATTTTTCTTACATAGCACCCTGCCTTTAGGGTTACTTAAGGCCTACCTTAGGGTTGACATATGTGATAAAAGGAGAATTTAAGGCTTGGCAGGTAGTTTTAAATTCCAAGTGGAAGTAGCAGTAAACTGAAGGCACAGGCACTGAAGTGGCAAGCCTGAGACAGGCTTGAAAGGCTCTTATGTGGTTGGCACAATCAGTGCTGCAGCCCACTAGTAGCATGTGACTTACAGGCCCTGGGTATATGTTACACAACTTTACAAGGAAGTTACAAGTAAATCAAATAGTTCAATCGGCTCTACACAAAGGTCACCATGTTTAGGGGAGAAGCACATGCACTTTAGCAATGGTTAGCAGTGGTCAAATGCTCAGAGTCCTAATGCCAACAAAACAATCAGCCCAAACAGCACGTAAATGGCATAGAATGCCTTCCCTGGGCAGAGTAACGCAATGCAGAAATCTGCGCTGCTTTGCTTTACTCCAGATTTTTTAAGGCACTCAAAGCCACGCAAAGTGGGGTTTGCATGGCTTCAAAAATGTGACTTAAGGTTTCCGTCTCTCTTGCACCATGTTGCATGGTGCAAGAGCAACGCAAACCTGGTCATAAATATGCCTCTTAGTTTGTTAAATATTCATCAGGATTGGGATTGGTCAATATTATTAAATAAAGACAACTTTGAATGTCACATGGCCCACAATATCTGATCATGTCCTGTCCTTAATTTATGCTGGAAAACGATGTGGAGACTATGAGCGGCACTAGTGAGGTTGTGTTCACATCATCAGTATTACGAGCTATGGTACATAATATGTCAAATATTCAGGGGCTGATGAGCAACTGGAGAAGATGCCTCGAAAATTCATTAGAGGGGTAGAAATATGCATGATATGGAGGTCCCTCCCATACACTGTGAAAAACTGGAACAACTGATGGCAGTGGAATCACATGAAAGGTCAATGTATGGAAAGAATAATCTGCTACTAATTATTGAGAGAATATGGGGATCTTGCAACGCTGCCTAATGCCCCTCCAAGAGAGTGACTGAATCATCTGCCTATTGTAATAAATTCCACTTTCTGTGACCATTAACACTGTTGTTATTTTGCTTACCCACCGTTATTTCAAGTGTCTTTGTTGGGCCCAGTTTCTTATAATATGTAATCTGTCCAGTGTCATTCATATTAAGCCCATGTGGATGTATGTGGCTCGCTTATTTCAATTCATCGAACTTCATTTCACCCATCAGCCAACTTTAAACTGACATCATATGAGCTTCATGGAACTTCCTCCATACTTCCCCTTATATATCTAGTCTCCCTCTAGGGACAGACACAGGGTAGGACTGGGTAGGTAAAAAATAGGCCTGAGCACCAAAATGGGAGTGGTCCCCGTCAGCGAATTAGATGGCTAAAAAGTGGTCCACATTTACAAATCAGCCCATTTTTTAACTTGTAAAGACACGCTATGGATGTTTTGCAAGGTATTGGAGATTGCGTTAAAAAATTGAATTAAAATACTTTGAATCAAGGCCTGAGTGCGCAGGAAAAGCATTTTTTGATTTGCTAATAACTTCGGTGTCATTTGACGAATCTTTGAGAAATTCTCCAAAAACAAAGTCTATCCACGTCTCAAAAAGACCCCAATGCAAAAAAAAACCATTTTTAATTAAAAAGAAAAATTGGGCACAATTGGCGCTGGGTTCGCGGGTTCCCGCATTTTATTTTAATGAGCTCCCCGGGTGGGTAGGTCCCGGGGGCATTTTCTAAAAAATAAAAGCGGGGCTTGCTAGGGCGGTGGGGGCCCGCTGTGGTTGTAAAGTGCTTACTTCATTGTAATAGTCTGTTTTCACTGTCATTCATTTTTCAACATTCTGTATTCTGTATCTTTGACATGAGCTCTCTGTTACTAGAGCGCACCTCCAAACATGTTTATGTTTGAAGGTGCATCGCTTGTGGGCAATTATGATTGTTCACACTGTCCCATAGGTACCTTCTCTGATAACTCCTCCAACTTTATTCATCACAATTCCTTGGATTTTACGTCCTCCACACTTTCTACTCCTTCAGTTTCAAGTGATGATATAAATGTTGATTCTAACAGCTTTTCTGATTGTACCTCATCAAAACAATCAACCTCTGCTATTCCTGTTCCTACTATTTCAAGCTCACATAGAGCATTTCATAACTGTTCAATTCCTACAAGGTATAAGGATTTTTATATGTCTTAAATGTAATGTTTTTCTTTGACAGATTTTTGTCTTTGTTTTTAAAAAAGGGAGATAATGTAAAGTGCTTACTTCATTGTAATAGTCTGTTTTCACTGTCATTCATTTTTCAACATTCAGTATTATGTAAAGTAAAGTAAAGTAATTCATTGTGTATGATTAATCAAAACCTTTACAATTTTGTTACAAATAAAAAAATATTCGAACTGGCGTTGAGTAAAAGTGCAATTACATTCTATGATGACCTTATTATTTAAAAAAAAAAAGCAATATTGCTGTTCTGAGCCATTCATTACACTTCAGAGCTTCAATTTAGTGCCGATTGACTCAATTTTTTCAGTTTTCAATATTAAGATGCTCGCCTTCTGTAAAAATCTGGGGGCCCTACAAGCTGTCTGCAGCTGGTGACTGTTCAGCGCTAACATGACAGCGGGCCGATATGATCTGATTTGAAATAAACGGAATATGTACAATAGATAATAGCGTCTCAAATTGGTCAAAGATGGACAAATGCACAAAATGTGAATCAATGTTTCATCTGATTGGCCACAGAGTCTGCAGAGTGATTCAGTATTCTGTATCTTTGACATGAGCTCCCTGTTACTAGCGCGCACCTCCAAACATGTTTATGTTTGAAGGTGCATCGCTCGTGGTGCTGCCCTTCGTTGAAGCACTTAGCAGTTGAATTCACCATTCAACTGTTATGCTTCTCTGAAGTAGGACGTACTCCCGTATTCACCTGCTGTACCTCATTAAACTACAATTTGAATCTTACCTGAAGACGCTTCCTCTTCTCATTGACATAATTATTATTACCACCACACTTTACAGTGGTCCCCGCAGCTCCGGTGCTTCAGTCATGTTGGGAGGGGTGTTGCGCAGCCCCCCTCTTGGAGCCCTGCATGTGCTTATAACTTTGGCATTGTTTGACGAAGGTTTACGAAATATTATCCAAAAAGTTTCGCTTTTTTGATCAGCTCCTATATTGAAAGTTTGGGGTTCATTGGTCTGGGGGGGGGGGGGGGGGGGGGGGGTGAGAAAAAAGGGGGTTAGCAAAACGTGTTTTCTCAATGCAACTTCCATAAGAAACTTCAGAGAAGACTACAGGTGAAACTGCTGAACGGAATTACACCAAATTTAGCAGGGAGAAAGGTGATGGTTCAGAATGCACACTTTTGTTTAAATGGTGTAAATCCGTTCAGTACTTTTTGGGAAATATCAAATTTTACAGATATTGACATTTGGGAATTCTAACATCGGATTGGCTGAGGAGTTATGAGCAAAAGCTTGCGACTGATTGGCTGTGAACTGTTGAAACTAGGAAGTGTCGGCAGCCATTATGTGATTCAATACGTTAGCTCGCATCTGTCCATCTACAAGCCATCGGGTTCATAGTTTTACCTCTGCAAGGCAACACTGGTATCTGTGTCTGTGTGAAATACCCTTTCCCCGCTTCCTCCCCCTACATCAGCAGGTCGCGGCTATGCTTTTACAAGCCAGTGCGTCGGCTTGGAGCTCTGTGAGTCAGTCTGTCGGCACGATCCGCTACACTACCGAAACACCACTGCACTACCCTAAATCCTAAAACACTATTTCCAGCACGAACCTTGAAACACTACACAGACACACTGCACTACTCTAAATCCTAAAACACTACCTGCAGCATAATCCACTACAGTACACAACCAACACTGTACTACCCCTAAACCATAAACCAGTACCAGTCCATCGCCTCGCAGCTGTGCGTCTGCGAGCCATCGGGTCCGCATCTGTACATGTGCGAGCCAGTCCGTTAGGTCATATGTGTGTCTGCTAGCAGGGCAGTTGGCCCGTTGCTGTCCCTTTGTGAGTTAGACCCGAGCTCTCCCTCTGCGAGCCAGCACGCGGCTGTGGATTTGCGAGTGGACAGCCCGTAGCTCTCCTTGTGCGAGGCGAGACCATGGGCCGCAACTCTTCCTCTGCGAGCCTGCCCGACGGCCCGCAGGTTTCCCTGTAGTAGCCGGATCGCAGCTGTTAGTCTGCAAACCGATATTGGGATTAGAAGGCGCCTCTTAAAAGAGCCCTTGTGTTTATTAGTTGGAGCTACATATAAGTGCGGATGCACAGCTTCAGATTCAGAAATACTCAATTTCCCTGATCTGTGAACTGTACTCCATCACTTCTGTAGATATGAGTCATATCAAAACATATGCTGTTGTTGTAGATCAACCCTATTCTACGGTCACTGAGGTATGCAGACACAGCTTTGTTAACATTCTTCCTAGATTTTTCAATCTGAGGACGACATTGATTTGACCATTTCCACTTCTGTCTTTGGCATATATTTGAATATACAAAGACAGTTTGAGGGAAAAGCAACACCAGTTGTCTTAAGGTGTCCTTATAAGCATTTCCAAACCTACGTCAGTCAATGTGTCTAGGTCGTTTCCACCACAGTGCACAATCATGATGTCAGGGTGTTGGAGATGCAAACAGGTTTTAACCAAAGGCAAGAATTGGTGCCACTTCAATCCTCTCTGTCCAAACCATTTAATATCCGCATTTTGTAAACCTAGGTCTAAGTCAATACGTCTCTGTTCTGCGTACCTCTTGCACCAGAAAACATAGCTATGTCCTACGATCCACACTAGCATTTTGAAGGTATGGCTGGGAGGTATAGATAGATGTCTGTAGCTCATGCAGTCCGTTCATAGAATAAGAGATATGTTTAAAGATGGGGAATTACTTTTTTTCCCTTTACAAAACGATATTAATTGGGAGATGAAAAGCATTGTTTTTTAAAAGTAGGGTGCACATTCGTTTTGTGGAAAAGCATCCTCGTGATTTGTTAAGAAAAAGCAGTTTAAACGTGGAGTACATATCATAGGATAAAATTTGCTCAACTCAACCACGCCTGCTACTTGCATTTGGAAGGCACTGTTCGAACTTGAAACAATCGCGAACTTTTAACCTGAACGTGCGGTTAAATGTTCGAGAAAATGTTGCAAAAAAATATTGTTAGCTTTAAAAAAACGGATGACATTTTAACCTGCACGTGCTTTAGAATGTTCTAGAAAGTGTTGTGATAGAATACGTTGCACTTCTGACTGCTATGTGTCCTTGAATATTAAAAAAGCTGTTTATATGGAAAATTTAAAAATAACCAATAGAGAGAAGTTTTGCAATCTAAAAGAATCAAGGAACTATTCTAATTTGTTCTTTACATGTATTTATGTGTGGAGCAACACAATTACAGACTCAACAGCACAAGGAAGAGGAACAAGCAGGGAGTGGGAGGACGGGGGGAGATGGCACACATGCACAATTAAGTACAGCACAACTACAGACAAACCATGGCCAAAATGAAACACACCAACAAGGAGCACAAGTCACACAACCCACCAACATCACACTACTGAACAAGCACAGAAGTGAAAACCACACTGCCTGAAAGGGAGAAGGGTGAACAAAACCTCACATGAAGGGACATCTCACACACAATGCAGCGCACACACATAGGAATCAGAGCCCAAAATGTGCTCAATCGAACACAACACACAAATGGACTCACTTGTGGCGGATAAATGTCCAAAAGCATCAGTACAAAACAGGCACATGAAAACGCATAAGTACAAACCCACAGTCCGGATGAGCTAGCAATTCACGTATGGCAGGCAGCCAGAGAGTACGTGATACACACATTGGGATACAAATGAAGACACAACACATTTGGAGACAAGTGAAAATGTGGAAACTTTATTTGAAAAGGTGCGTGTCAGTACGGCCAAGATTAGCGCCACGATATGCAGACAAATGCTGCAGCATGCTTGAATAAAGAACGTAGGAAAATGTCCATGTTCACCTCGGGGTAGTCCATCACCAACACATGTCAGTGTCAAGCAGCGTTGGTTGTCTGCACCTCGGACATGAGTTGACACCAATGCAGCCATGTCCACGTTTGTATTGGGACATGTGACCAGATGCACAATGTGCAATGATGCGGCGGGACACGTGCAATGTGGGACATCGAGTCGTGGTTGTAGGCACCTTGTCACTTGTCCATGAACACGAGTGCAGCTGCGTAAGCCACTATCTCTAATGAGTAATGGTTGGCCAAAATATTTGACATGTCGTCAACATAAGCCATCAGCTGACTGGGACAGTTTTCTGACTCAAACCACTGTACCCAATGTGCACCAAAGCAGAATCAGGGAGTGTGTCAGTTTGCTCACTGCATACTAAGACACGTGCAATCTCCCAGGCCCAGTTCCCAACATGCATGCCAACCATCCATGCATGCCATAAATGGGAATCACCATGACACTCCTGCTTGTGGGACAACAGGGGGCGCACACACCCATCGTAATCCATGTCAGCTACCCACACATTGGAGAGGCACACATCCATGCACCACTCGGATAGGCACGTGCAACATTGCACCACAGGTTTAACACAGGTGACGTCGGCAATGCAGAAGCTCAGCCATTAAGTGATCCGCAGCACTGCTAAAGGATGTGCACCCAGGACATGCAGCAGGCGTGCAAGGTATAGGTGGACATTAATGGAGTCGACCATGTGTTCGGGATGCCCTGCCATTGGGTCAATGGCTCTGCTTGTAGCTGCACTGGCTTGCCCTTTGCCAGTCTTGTGGATGAAATGGCACAGCTTGATGCAATGAGCCGGGTCTGTGTGCAATGGGTGCAGGGCAGGGCTGTGGTGGGAGTATGTGTGAAGGCCATTTCACACACGCTAACTACGACAAAGGACTTTTGAGTGCGGTATGTGTACTCGTTGTTCTCAAATTGGGTAGTGCGTAGTGTGGGAGACGGATGCAAATATTATTATATCTGTCAGGGGGGGGGGGCTGGTCACTTGGAAGTTCCTTCTCGGAGCAGCAGATGTACTAGCGCAAGATAGCTCAGCCAAACAACCTTTCATCCCTACAGTAATTTCTCTAGCTGCATTCATACAGAATGTGAACAGAGGTCAGTCGTGGGTGTTGTGGGATGTCTGCGACCCTGTCCATCATGGATGAGATGCCCAGCATGTGGCACATGGGTGGGTTCACTGTGTGTTAAGCTGCCAAACAGCTGCTCCTTCCACCCACGAGCCCCCACACTTTGTGCGCTACGCTGTTGTATCCCGTGCACTCCAACAGCACACCATTGTAATGCCTTTTCGCGCTTGTCCTGCAGCATTCCAACCAGACCATGACACTGCCCTTTGGAGGTGGTGCATGCCACTTTACAAAATTGACTGCTGCCGCCCTTGTGGCAGCCACACCAGAACACAAAGACACACTTACCGCACTTCCTGCACATGGACATGTCCGAGGCACCCTGCTCCCTTTGCCGGATAGGAACACCCCTGCACTGACCTGTGTTCGCCGGACCAGCACACGCCGCTTGTGCATGCAGGAGGATGCGTGCGGAGCTACATGTCCAGGCTCACTGCCAACGCTGAGGTGACATGGTAACATCCGCTGAAGACGGCACACTGTGATATTGTAGGGCCCATGCCCCTCATGCTAACACAATGACCTTGGTCCGCTTACTTTTCGCGAAACGGAACTTTGCGATGCGAAGCTGATTGGCTCCCCGGTGACTGTCAACATTCTAAACAGTCCGGAGTGGCCGCCATCTTATCTCTCGGTAGGATCGAGAGAGAAGAAGAGGTGAAAAACGAAGGGGGAATTTAATGAAAGGGGGCAAGGTATACCCCTCTTGACCCCCTAGGAATGTTGTTGGGGTTATTAAAGGGTCCCGTGGGGAAAATAAAAAAATATATATTTTTCACGGTAGAAGCGCTTCCCGGGACGCGAACTGGGCCGTAAACTGGTAGCGAAACGGGAATTCGCCATTTTGTGCTTCGTTTTAATTAAATTACTAGGTATAAGGGGGTGCGGGAGACGTATCCTGATCCCTTATGTTTTCTGAGGGTGGCTGAGGAGGCTCATATATGTTGATACATGTCTTCCAGCGGCTGTGCGTGAGCTTTTTTTTTTTTTTGCTGCGTAACGTCTGTTAACGTTCGATTCGATGGAAATCAGGAAGTGTTGACCGGCAATTTGTCAGTGCGATAAAATATTTTGTTATAAATGAATCCTTATTGATAAACATTGTCTGCGCCATCTTGCCTTTTTTCCAATGCCACAATTTTGTCGTGCACGGCAGCCATTTTAGATGCCAGGCCGGTCCCAGGCTATCACCTAGCCCTGCGGATGTAGTTTATGGCCCCAGCTGTAGAGAATCCAGACATGCCAACCCTCCCGATTCAGGCGTGAGACTACTGATTTCAGTGCTAGTCTCCCGCCTCCCGATTTCTGCAAGCAAAAACCCGGGGGCATATTACCAACAACTAGCGATAATTTTTGTCTCTAACTTGTTTAGAGACAAAAATTATCGCCGCACATCGGCGATTTTTATCGCAGATAAACCTTGCTATTAGCAAGGTTTATCGCATATGTGATAAAAAACGGCCGCAATGCATGAATATCGCTGAAAAGTCAGCGATATTTATGCATTATCGAGCAAATGCTCTTAGCCATGTTATCCACCTCCCATTGGATAACATGGCTAAGAACTGCTCAGGGCAGGTGTTAGCTTTTGGAGATATTCGCGCTTAGCGCGAATATCTCCAAAAGTTGGTAATAGGAGATAGCGATGTTAGGGACTGTTTCCAGTCGCTAACATCTTGGCACGCCCACTTTGCATGTCATTAGTGATAAATATCACTGACATGCAAAGCGGGGTCCAAGATGGTCGCTATCTCCTTTTAGCTGTCACTAACTGGTGTTAGCGACAGCTTGGTAATAGGGAGATAATTTTATCTCCGCTTTCTTGGCTTTTAAAGCCAAAAAAGCGGAGATAAACCCCCTTGATAATATGCCCCACGATTCCTCGGGGGTTTCAGGTGACAGGGCTTGGTATTGTGTTACGTGGTAATTCTTCCAGGAAACGTCAGAGGGTCGATGCAGGGGTTCTAGAAGGGGTGATAAACCATTTAAGCCTCATGAACAAGCGCATGGTCTTTTAAAGATCTGTGAAGTACTCGGGGCGGCAGTGTGTGTGTGTCCTCTTTCAGGAGCGGGCGGGGGGGGGGCACTGCCAGCAACTTGCCAGGCCAGGCAGTGTTCAACACTTGCATCACCCTTTCTCTGCCTGCTATTGCGCTCCATGCTTCGGAAAGGTAAGAAAAAGAACGTGCATTTGAGTTTGAAATGTCCGATCCTGTAGCAGTACACTTGCAAAGCCCACACATGACAATAACCCGATTCAAGGCCCCATCCACCCGATTTTTTAAAAATATATAGCACTCCAACAAAGTAGGATTATAAAACTTTATTAACTTTTAAATATAACGAACGCAACAAAAACTGTAAATACATTTAAACATTTTTTGACAAAAAAAAGCAACAATGGTCAGAAGCTGTCTTTTGTGCGAATAGTCCCAAGGCAGCACAATGTGCTGAGTTCTGGACGGCACCCAGGTGATGTCACCTGGGTGCCGCACTGGTTTTTGGTTTCCTACAATGCAGCTCAGAAAAACAGCGTGGGGCGTCCCGGGTGGTGCGGGGGGAGGCCTCGTCAGTAGCGGTCTGTTGTGCGAATAGTCCCAAGGCAGCAGAACGCGCTGAGATGTGGATGGCACCCAGGTGATGTCCAGTAAACTGCCGCACTGGTTTTGGTATCCTACAATGCTGCTCCGAAAATTGGCGTGGGGCGGCCCGGGGGGGCGTGGGGGAGGCGGCGTGAACGGGCCTCCCCAGGTGGCGGCCATCCAGCTGAGTTGCGCCCGCTCTTGTGGCTACAGCGTCTCGCTCACCATGTAGTTGACTTCCGCCCACTCTTGCAGTGCAGCGATAGGCCGCTGCCACAGGACTCTTAAAATGGCGGACGGCTCTTCGGTTTTGGGCCTGGTCCACTAAAATGGCCCTGGGACACCTTGGAACTCGGACGCTTGCCTGCTAGGGCTTGGGCTCCATTCTCGAAAGCGTCCCCTCAGCCGTGAAGATTCTACAAAAGTCTTGGGGGCCCTCGACTCCTGCAGGCTTCCGGTGGGGAGCGGCTGCCATGATTGCTCGCGGAATGACCACGACGGAGCCACGAGATGGTGGTGCTCTCATGCTGACGCCAGCTTCAGTCTGAATCATCCAGAAACAAGGTGGGGCTTTCATCGTTTGGGAAAAAAAAAATTCTAAACCAATGAAAAGTGTTATTTTTAGGTCATATGACCAAGCCTTCCATCTTTAGGAAACCAAAAGTAAAATGAACCAATGAAAAGTTTTATAAACAAGTCACATGACCTGTTATGCGGCATAGGGCTACAAAAAGCGTAGAAAATCCGTTGGCACGTGAGGCGGCGTCAGTAGCGGACCGATGTGCGAATAGGCCGAAGGCAGCACAACGCGCCGAGATCCGGATGGCACCGTGTTGGTGTCCAGCAAGTTGCTGCACTCGTGTGGCTATCCTACAATGCTGCGCCGAAAGTCGGCGTGGGGCGCCCCGTTGGCCTGTGAGGTCGCGTCAGTCAGTGGGGGCTGTGCGTCTCCCCCAAGATGGAGGCTCCTCGGCTGCAGTGCGGCGCCCCTTATCTTTTCACTCGCCGTCCAACTGAGTTGCGTCCGCACTTGCGGCTACAGTAGGCCGAAGGCATCACAGCGCGCCGAGATCCGGATGGCACCGAGGTGGTGTCCAGCAAATTGCCGCACTGGTGTGGCCATCCTACAATGCTGCACCGAAAGTCGGCGTGGGGTGCCCCGTTGGCTTATGAGGTGATGTCAGTAGTGGACCGATGTGTGAATAGGTCGGAACCAGCACAAGGCGCCAAGATCCGGATGGCAAGTCCTGGATGTTGAGTGCCATAGTTGAGAGTTCTGAGCAGTGCTTGTAAGACTATCTGAAGCTTATTTGCACCTGCTGCAGCTTCACTATTGCCCGAGGTGGTGTCCAGCAAATTGCCGCACTGGTGTGGCCATCCTACAATGCTGCGCCGAAAGACGGCGTGTCCAGCTGAGTTCCGGTCACTCTTGCGGTACAGTGACTCGAACGCGCCGAGATCCGGATGGCACCGAGGTTGTGTCCAGCAAGTTGCCGCACTGGTGTGGCCATCCTACAATGCTGCGCCGAAAGTCGGTGTGGGGTGCCCCGTTGGCTTATGAGGTGATGTCAGTAGTGGACCGATGTGTGAATAGGTCGGAACCAGCACAAGGCGCCAAGATCCGGATGGCAAGTCCTGGATGTTGAGTGCCATCGTTGAGAGTTCTGAGCAGTGTTTGTAACACTGTCTGAAGCTTATTTGCACCTGCTGCAGCTTCACTATTGTCCTGGTGTGGCCAAAGATCGCCCATGACATAGGCGGCCGGCTCCCGGGGTCCGGCGGAACTTTTTCCCTTTTCCATTCTGCCTCTTTTCCCACAATCCGTTTGCCCTGAAGACACGACCAGGTCCCTGAATGTGTGCAGGGGGACGCTATTGATTGAATCAAAATGGCGGCTTCACACAAAGCTGACTCAAGCGTTGCTGTTGATGCTATACAGACAAAAATTGGTTTTCAGTTTGTACATTCTTCAGGATTTTTTTTTCCATCCAAGGCTGGTTGAGAGTTTGTAGAACAATGGCTTCAGATTTTCAACATACTACTCTTCAACATTCTTCCTAAATGTAACAATGTGAGACTCACTAGGAGAACGGCTGTTTATCTTTCCTTTCAAAATGCTGCCAACAATATTTTCTAAATGGAAGACACCATCTTGTAGCATAAAGGGCCGAAAGGGGTTCTGGTCTGGCCGATGGTTGGTGGAGACATTTTGACTATATCTTGGACCTGCCCGGCCTCGCCCAAAATGGCGCCGGTATAAATGGGACTCGTAACTCCTTGTTGTGTACTGGTTGAACAACCTTGATATCACGAGATATGAATGTAGTGTTGATGGTCATGGCGGGCGGGGACGAGAATTGATTGAATATTTCGACATCCCTATTGATATTAAGTTCTGATGTGTTATTGATTACTGTACTATTGAAAGTTCGAATTAACGTCACCCATGGTACTTGCCCGCAAATGTATATCTAGATGATTTTTTTGTAAGTGGCTTTGTCGTATTTTAATTACAAAATGTACGTCCACCGATTCCGCAACTGTTAGACACCTTAGTTCTTGCAACCTAATGGCCCGCTCGTTACGTTCCTCTACAGTGTAAATGTCTCCTCATCATATACGTTTCCAGTTTGCTCCGTGGCCGGCCCACGTGGTTATAGGCCCGTATTTGTATACTGACATTTTCACAATAAAGGTTTTTAAAACAAAACATGGTAGTAGTATTTACATTGGTAAAGTTTTTACTTTTAGTCACTGTTTTCGAATCAGTAAAAGGCAAGTGAAATAAAGCAGTCCAATTACATGACGGATAAAAGGTATAATACGCAGGAACGCAGTAAAGATAAATGGTCAAGGGCAGTTGTGTTTTCCACTCCTGCAACATAAAGTGATCGATAAGAATCTGATAATCAGGCGTATCGGCGAGTAAGACAGCAGGCCGAGCCTCTTTTACTCAACGGCCCCGTTATGGGACGAAGAAACGCCCTTTTTCTCGAAAAAGGAATATATTTTACTTGCAGGACAGTTGTAAATTTTCCGGGAAAGTACATTAGCCTGGAACATTACAACATATATGTTTAAAAAAAAATAATGTTCGAAACCAATAAAAAGCGTAATTTTTAGGTCATATGACCAAGCTTTTCATCATTAAAATAACAAAAGTAAAATGAACCAATGAAAAGTTTTATTAACAAGTCACATGACCTGTTATGCTTACGTTACGTGCTGCGCGCCGCGCCCCGGATCACTTCCGGGTGCGCTAACGCGGCGTGTCATATAACGCATTACGCGACAAAGTAGGTCAAGAATATAGTCAAAATGTCTCCACCAACCAGCGTTCGGAACACAACCCCTTTCAGCAGTCCAAAAAGTTCTGTTAAATGACAACAGAGGGGACAGGCAACAAGAACCATCAGTCAAAGAGGGGAGGGCAAGTTCTTTTCTACCGGGTCATGTTGGGGCGCTACCGGAACTGATCGAATTGGTAGTCTACAGTGTTTCTGGATGTTTCAGACTAAAGCTGGCGTCAGCATGAGAGCACCACCATCTCGTAGCTCCGTCGTGGCCATTCCACGAGCAAACATGGCAGCCGCTCCCCACCAGAAGCCTGCGGGAGTCGGGGGCCCCCAAGACTTTTGTAGAATCTTCACGGCTGAGGGGACGCTTTCGAGAATGGGACCCAAGCCCTATCAGGGAAGCGTCCGAGTTCTAAGGTGTCCCAGGGCCATTTTAGTGGACCACGCCCAAATCTGAAGAGCCGGCCGCCATTTTGAGAGTCTTGTGGCAGCCGCTTATCGTTGCATCGCATGAGCGGGAGCAACTCAACTACATGGTGAGCGAGACGCTGTAGTCGCAAGAGCGGGCGGTAAACAGCTGAATGGCGGAAGAGGCCCAGTGTAGCAAAAGCGGGCGGAATGGCAACTAAAACGGTAAAGGGGCGCCCCACTACAGAGTGTCTTCAGATAAAAACGGATTGTGGGACAAGGTCCAGAATAGAAGAGTCATCAAAAGACAAAAAGTTCCGCCGGACCCCGGGAGCCGGCCGCCTATGTCGGGGGCGATCTCAGGCTACACCAGTGCTATAAGACTTGGGGAGGGGGTCGGAGCTAAGCGTCTTCTCCGAGTCCGTGCCATCACACCGCCCCTCGGGGGCCTCCGTCAAGGAGTTTAGGGAGGTACTATATCACATTGTTTTCAAATGCAGTCAGGTCCACAAACGACCCTCACTTACTTTGAGAATAGTGAAGCTGCAGTAGGTGGAAATCAGCTTCAGACAGTGTTACAAGCGCTGCTCAGAACTCTGAACTATGGCACCCAACATCCAGAACTTATGCCATTTGAGAATGGCAGTGACATCGAAGCAACTCAGGGACCAAAACCATTAACGTACTTTCACGTATGAAAATCTTACTTGGGGAGGGGGCAGGAGCGAAGCGCCCCCTCCCAGTCCGCGCCACCACACCGTATGTGGAAAATCTGAAGCCATCGTTCTACAAACTCAACCAACCTCGGATGGAAAAATCTAGAAAAATGTACAAACTGAAAACCAGTTTTGGTCTGCATAGCATCAGCAGCAACGCTTGCTATCAGAGTGCATGAGTTTCATGCTCGATCGATTGAGCTAGCCGGATCGGGCAACAAAAAGTATAAAATAGTTATGTAAATAGTTATTTAATAAAATGTTTTTCCCTGTTACTTTGCTGGTGTGTTGTATATATTTTTAATATTTGCATAGGGTTTGTCGTTATTTTGGGCGGGGTGGGTGACGGAGCCGAGCTGTCTTGCAGCCCTCATGGTGTGGAGCTCAATTCATCTCACTATTTTCATATTTCTCATGAAGGGTTGTTCCTAATGTTTCTATTTTAGCGACGTCAAAAAGAGATCCAATTAGTGGCCTACTGATTTTGCTCGATTACTTTTATTTTTTTACACGATTTTTCAGTATCTGCAAAGACTAAACAGAGTATTGCGACTTTGTGCTTGTTTGTAAATAGAGAATGAACCAAAGAGAACCAATTCTAAAACAGTAAATGCTTGGATAACAATCAATCAAATGGAGAGACAAGCAGGCACGATGGATTACAACGGGGTTAAAGGTCTGCGTTAACTACCCTTCACTATCTGCAAAGAGAGAGTACTACTAAGAGTAAAGAGGGGAGGGGGGGGGCAGCGTTCAAAGCACATCAGCGTGCATAAACACGAAAACGTTTTTACCTATCACGTACTTGACATTTGACAGCTTTTGATATTTGCTATTAAAAAACCATTGAAATTCACAGAAAAAACCATAGGTTATAGTCCATATATAGTTAGGAATTTGCATTTACAAAACCTTGAAAATTCAATGAAAAAACCATTGGTTATAGACCATATATAGTTAGGGATTAGCCTTTTCAAAACCTTATTTTACTCGCATAAAACCATTGAAAATCCATATATAGTTAGTTGCACTAACTATATATCGCGGACCCGCAATCCACTGCTAATGATGTCACATATTACATCATTCATGACATTGTCAGTGACATCACTGATGACATCACTGATGACATCTCAAATGACATCACTGATGACATCACTGATGACATCTCAAATGACATCACTGATGACATCACTGACATCTCATTTGACATTATTGATCACATCACTGATGATATCATTTATGTGATAATACAATGAACATCTTCAGACTGTAATATAACCTTAGATACACTCAGTGTAAACAGACACTCACAGACTGTCACACATCCATGGAGTTACTCACACACATAGTCAGTTATGCAAAGAATCAATCACACCTCCATTTCCTCAACTATACAGTTATACACACCTTACTTATTCAAACATATACTAACACATATTTACTCTCTTATACAATCCCTGATACAAGATCACAATGATCCATACAGCCACTCTCACATTAAGTGGCTTTTATGTTCAGTTATTTATATATGTCAATTCTCACATGGACTGTGTTTTACATATGTACTTACTTTGACATGTAGCACTGAGATATCCATTCACTAACCAATACACTCATGCACACAGTCAACTGTCCATACAGCTGTTTCTACATGCACTTTTGAACCCATACACCTAGGGAATTAACTGTTCACACATCTATGCACAGAGGCATACACCTCCCAGCCACCCACACACATACTCAGTCTCCCATACAAATACTTGGGCAACCATTCAATAACCCATATAGTTACTCATATAGCTACTGATTTACACATGCAGCAGTTTACAGAACAACATATATAATGATTGTCAAATTAAGACACTTTAGTCACTAACCCATGCACTCAGTGAGACACATTTAATCATTCTCTCATACAGTCAGTCATGCACCTACTAAATCCTTCATCCAGACACTTATACATCCACTCATTCTTCAATATGTAAGACATATTTTAACTTTACAGAAACATACAGTCACTGGGTGTTGTCATCAGTGATGTCATCAGTGATGTCATTTGAGATGTCATCAGTGATGTCATCAGTGATGTCACTGACCATGTCATGAATGATGTAATATGTGACATCATTAGCAGTGGATTGCGGGTCCGCGATATATAGTTAGTGCAACTAACTATATATGGAATTTCAATGGTTTTATGCAAGTAAAATAAGGTTTTGAAAAGGCTAATCCCTAACTATATATGGTCTATAACCAATGGTTTTTTCATTGAATATATATATATATATATATATATATATATATATATATATATATATATATATATATATATATATATACATATATATATATAGATATATACATTTCACAAAAAAAACAAAGGTTCCAGGGACCTTATAGTTAGGTCTAGATTTTACGCACATAAAACCATGGACATTCAGTAGTCACAATTATTTCAAGAAACTGTAACTCGTGCCCTAAGATAGCTACAACCAAGTACAGTTTTCTCATCAATAATTTTATTGCAAATGTTAGAGTGATGTTTTCAAAGCTGTCACAGAAGATGTCTTGACTGGTGTAATATGTGGGGTAATTAGCAGTGCATGGCAAGGGTGTGAGTTATAGTTTCGTTCACACAAAAGTTATAATTTATTAAGATAAATATAACTATAACTGCTGAATTTCTATGGTTTTATGTGTATAAAATCTGTATCTAACTATAACATCCCTGCACCTTTGGTTTTTAGTAAATTTGTAAGGATTTTTACATTCTGTTTCCTAACTATAACAACCTTGTAACCTTCGTTTTTTCCAGTGAATTTCTACGTTTTTTAATGCTATTTCGTAACGTCCATGTCATTTGTAATTTTGTATATATTACCTACTGGCGATAGCCAGTAGGTATATATAGTTAGGACGGTTTCCCATAGGAAATCCCCAACATTCTATTGGGAATAACTTTGGCCCTGGTTGATGAATCTTCGCAAATTTCTCAAAGAAGATGGCTCGCTCCGCTCCGCTCCTTCCCTGAAAGTTTGGGGGGGATTCGTCAAGTGGGGGCTGAGAAAAAAGGGGGGTCCCAAAACGTGTTTTCCCCATGTTAATTTCCATAGGACCTTTAGACTCAGCTACAGCTTGAACCGCTGAAGGGAATTACACCAAACTTGTCAAAATGGTAGTGTCTGGTATGCAGATCACGCTTTTGGTAAAATTGTGTAAATCCCTCCAGTGGTTCCTGAGAAAATTAGAAGAGAAATCAATTATATATCTATAAGCGCGAACGCGTGCGCGCACCCCGCGATTTTTCGCGATTTTTTTTTTGGGGGGGGGCTTGGGGGGGCTTGGGGGGTTTCTCCCTTTCATTTTAATGTTTTTATTTTAATTTCGAGGGTGCCCACCCCTCGTTTTGGCCCCCGAGATCACCGCCGCCGCCCGAGCTGCCTTAAGATGGCCGCCGCCTGGTTGTGGGCGGGGCCGGCGAAGGAGCCGCGCGCCGAGCAGGACCGCGGGGCTGCCGCTACCGACAGCTGTCGATGGCTGTGAACACTGGAGCAGCCCGGGAGCCCAATTAACCGGATTCAATTAGAGGCCGCGCAGCGCCAGGCACTGCTGACAACATCTGCAAATCACAGCACACCTCACTTGGGAGCACACAGGGGACGAATCCGCGGATTTAGGAATCAGAGGGGTCGATGGAGGTGACGGGGTTTTCTTCAAGGCCCGTGTCCAATAGCAGGTTTACGGCTTCGAAGAAACACTAGCTGTAATCCTTGCGACTCCATTTTGCCAAATCGTGTGATCCTGGGTAAATTGCTTCATCTTCCCTCGAGTTATTGGTTGCTCTAGCTACGTGTAATTTGGCTAAACTCTTGTATCTAGCTTTGCAAGTGCTCACGTGAACGGTTTTGCGTTGTTGCTCGAGGCACAGTGGACTTTACTGGCTTCCTTTCTACACGTGATGATGTATCAAACAGCGTTGATTTGAATGAGAAGCAGAAATTCAGCCGAGACATGCACGTCTGTCTGTCTGATAAGTTATAACACTCACCCCTGACCCGAAGAGTCGCGTTTATTTACATGCAAACGCATGTGCATATGTTGGACTGTTACAATGCTATGCTGACACCCGTGCAGTGCTTGCATTGCCATGCTTGGGGCTCTTGCAGCAGAGGTGCATTGTTTATCTCGCAGGTGCATTTCGCTGTAAAGTGCTTCAAGCTTCGTCAGGGGTAGTAAGCGCTACATAAATCCAATTAAATCTACATACAAAAAGCAAACTTTTCCACACTGCATAAGGCTTTTTTTTAATGTTCAGTCATTACTGAAAGGGTAAGCCAGACTTATTGGCTTCGTCAATGCTTGTTATTGCATGTCCTTGCGGGTTCGCTTACATTTGCAGAATGAGGACGTTATCTGCGCAGTTAGCGTTCGTGTTTCGAGCTGCAATGTCGGCATATTATGTGCATGGGTCATTTAAAGGCATTGTGAACTCTCTCGCGTTTGACCGAAAGCCGCGAGGTTTGTGCGATAAACCCACGGTTGTGCATCTCTGCGACATTTGACCTCGCAGTGCAAGAGAAACCCACAATCCGACTTCTGGCTGCACGGCTTCTGTGCCGTGTACCCGGGCCTCGTGTACTCAGTCTGACATGGTGTGCTCCGAGGCCGAGATCACCCCCCTGGGCCCTGCACTCATCCCGGGCGGCGGCGCTGACACCACCGAGTGCTTAAAAGCAGCCGGAGCGGCGCCCGGGGTTTTTCTGCATTGATGAACGAGCTCTAAAATAAATCACGCACCAGGAAGACGCGGGATCGATACATTGAGCTTCAAAAGGAGCCTTGTCTGCGCCAAGATAGAGCTCAGCTCCTCCCTCCCCCATGCACACCCCCCCTCCCCCCCTCACACACACCAATAGTAAAATATAAACTAAAACAGGCTGATGAAGTCGGGCAGAGCAATTACATGGACCGGTTCAGCACTCAGTTTCCATGTCATATTAGTTACATTATACATTTCATGGTCCCAGGAAGAAAAGACGCGAAAAGGGCCCTAGTAGACCGGCCTGCGCTCCTGACTGGAACTGGGAAACCAGTCTCGGTGTCGCCTCATCATCCTGTGATTCTGGGCAAATTACATAACCTACTCCATGCCTAGCATAAAAGAATGTAAATTGGTGCTTATGTAAACGGTCCATAACTCTTAATGGGAACAAATATATATATATATATATATATATATATATATATATATATATATATATATATATATATATATATACATATATATATATATATATATATATATATTCACTGAAAAAACCATAGGTTATACACTATATATAGTTAGGAATTAGCCTTTAAAAAACCAATGAAATTCACTAAAAGAAACATAGGTTTTAGGCCAGTTTAGTTATTAACCCATGCATTCAGTAAGACACATTCATTCACTCGCTCAGTCAGTCACGCACCTACTAAATCCTTCATCCAGACACTTATACATCCACTCATTCTTCAATATGTAAAACATATTTAAACTTTACAGAAACACACAGTCACTGGATGATGTCATCAGTGATGTCATCAGTGATGTCACTGACCATGTCATGAATGATGTAATATGTGACATCATCAGCAGTGGATTGCGGGTGCGCGATATATAGTTATTGCAACTAACTATATATGGAATTTCATTGGGTTTTATGTCAATAAAATGTCCAGCTAACTATATAGGAGGAATTTCAATGGTTTTTTATATGTTAATTCCTAACTATATAAGGCCTAAAACCTATGTTTTTTTTAGTGAATATATATATTAATGCCAGTTAGACGGCACCAGCACAACATTTGAAATATTGCAGAAAGATGTCGGGTGACAGCGTAAGGGAGCGGGAAACATTAGCTGCAACAATGTTTTCCGATGACACCCCTATCCCGGACAACATACAAGGGAGAAAGAACACAGAAGCTAGTGGCAGCAGCAATACAACCAAAATCAAGGAATTATTCAAATAATTGAAAAAAAGTCATTTCAAGAGCAAGCCAAGTGGTGGGAGTCGAAGTCACTACAGCGTTACATTGAGGTGAACCGTAACTCACGGGGTTAAGAATATTAACAGCCCCCACTTATGAAAATCCAAACGCCGACTTGATGAAGGAGTGGGCAGAAATTAATTTAGAGGCATCACGACGCCAGGTGCAGGTGCTCATCAAATATGCAGATATTGACAGAGCTAAACTCCTCACAAAGATAGCGGACTTACAAGAAGAAATTGATGGCCTGGGGGAAGAGGATGAAAAGAACAGACTTTCAAAAATCATGCAAGAACGGCTGAAGAAAGAGGAGGCAAAAATCATGGCAAGAAAATCGTATAAGTTCCAATGGGATAGGAATGACTACGAACTGGGCCAGATTTTTACTTTTGCGCGAAAATTCGATACTCTGCGCAGGGGCGGTGCCAAACAACAACAACCTAATAGAAGGAACCCCCCTAGCCATCTCAACCCCGCAATGAAAGAAGCGAGTGGAGCAAGCGATTCCTCCAATGCCACAATGAGTTCGGATCCCGACTCTGATTTAGAAGCAGACCGCTGTAGACAGACAGAAGCGGCGAAATTACCAAAACTCACGCCAGGCCAGGAGATTGTTTTTTTAGGCCAGGACAGGCGGAATACCCTGAGATCCTACACAAAAGGCAGTCAAGAAAACACAGGGCAAACTACAGGCGCTGCCAGAGGTCGCGGATGGCAAAAAAGAGGAACTCAAAAGAAGAGAGGAGGGGGAACCGGGCGGACCAATGCCCCGCAACAAGAATAAAACCTACCTCCAATCGCACTATTGTCAACCTCACTGAACTGACACTTACGGAAAATGAGGAGAATATACTTAAACTTGGCTTATCTTATGCACCCCCCTGCGACTTTGATTATGCCAGCACTAGATGTAATGTTTATAAGGCAGTCAGAAAATTGAAATTGCGCAAATTTTATGCCTTAAAAAACAAAGATGGAACAATATCAGACACGGAACCAGCAGTGGAAATCCAGCAACCTGAGGCATCACAGGGAACACGGTCCATAAGTGAGCTTTGGGAAACAGAAGGAAGGGGATATGATGCAACCCAAAATACCAATGGAATTAATAAAGGGATTGACGAGAGTGGGAACAGAACAACCACAGCTACAGATTTCAGAGCACCTTCCACCTTCTATCCCATCCTTCTGCGAGACAATATAGATATTTTCCAAGAAAACGTGGTAACGGATCTAAAAAAGTTGCAAATACAGATTGGGGGTACAAAACGCAGATACTCAGCCCAGCAACAGCAATACAGGGCTTTGACTGAGAAACTTAACAAGGAAAAAAATGTGGTAATCAGAAGCAGTGACAAAGGGGGAAACGTGGTCCTCATGACTAAACTAAACTATGATAAAGAGGCCTATAGCCAACTTAATGACAGTGCATGTTATGAAAAAATCAACAACCGAGAGCTCCTGACCATCAAAGAAGAATATCATCGAAAACTATGTAAGTGGCGATCAGCCAAACTCATTACTGACACTGAATTTGATTATCTGAAGGTTGAACATCCTGTAACACCGATTTTATATTTTTTACCTAAAATACACAAAGACCCCATCCACCCACCTGGGAGGCCAATAATATCAGCAAGGGGGAGCCTTCTTGAACATACCTCAATCTATATAGATTATTTCATACAAGGTTATGTTCAGCAGTTGGGGTCATATATACGTGATACAGGGGATTTTTTAGTAAAAATCAAGGATGTACAGATTCAGGAGGGAGATTGGCTGATAGCCCTGGATGTAACAGCTTTATATACTAGTATATCTCATAATGATGGTCTTGATGCAATACGGTATTACTTATCGAGAAGAGAACCCGGCAATGAAAAGCACACAAAAATGTTGTTGGACATGTTGAATTTTTGCCTTACAAACAATGTGTTTTTGTTCAATCAACAGCTGTACCGCCAAAAACAGGGGGTAGCAATGGGGGCCAGTTTCTCTCCAAGTTACGCATGTTTGCACATGGGAGCTTGGGAGGAACTGGTCCTGGGGCTGGGTTTTCAGCACATCATTAAAAACAATCTTGTGGCATGGTTCCGCTTCATTGACGACTTGTTCGTCATATGGAGAGGAAGTCAGGAAAAGGCCCTTAAATTCATTGAGGACATCAACGACAACCCCCTAAACCTTAGATTCACTGCGGCACTCAGTCAGGAAACAGTTACCTTTTTAGATGCTGAACTCTACACCAAGGGGTGTCGTTTGGAATCTAGGGTTTACAGTAAAAAGACAGCAGGCAACAGCATTTTACATGCTGCCAGCGCTCACCCGGTCCATCTCATTTCCAGCATACCGTACGGGGAAATGCTGCGGTTAAGACGCATATGCAGCAACCCCGTGGAACTGGAACAGGCACAAAAGGAGAGCAGGGAGAGATTCCTTGAAAGAGGATACTCCGTAAAGGTGATTGACAAGGCTGTGCAAAAATCCATGTTAATGAGTAGAGAGGAGCTCCTAATCAGGAAAGCGGACAGGGAGCCGTCCGGGCAAGACACATCTAAACCAGATAAAGTTGAGCCTGAATGCTTCAGATTAATAACTGGATTCACTAGACAACACCATCAAATAAGAAAAATAGTGAACAAACACTGGCCCATTGTGCTGAAGGATAATGTGATAGGCAAAAGTTTACCAAAGTCTATTTCTTTAACCTACAGCAAAGCCCCCTCCTTAAGGGATCATATAGTTAAAACCAACCCGGATCCCTTTATAAGAACAGAGTGGTGGCAAAGAAATAAAGGGTTTTATAACTGTAAAATCTGTAAAGCGTGTACTCACCGTGAAAACACCAAAACATACAAGGATGGATTCACAGGAAAGGAACATCAAATAACCCAAGTACTAACATGCAAGACAGAATACGCTATATATGTTTTGCGTTGTCCTTGCGGCTTGCAGTATGTGGGCAGCACCAGAAATGCTGTCCATAAACGCATTTTGCAACATCTGCGAGCAATAACTAATATGGACAGCACATATCCTGTTGCGCGCCATTTCAAGGACCATCACCAAAGTAACAACAGTGGTCTTAGATACTGGGTTATTGATTCTGTCATCAACACCAAAAGAGGCGGAGATAGGGAAACCAGACTCAGAAAGCTGGAAACAAAATACATCCTCCTGCTCAATACAAAGGTGCCCCATGGGTTGAATGTGACTGAAGATCTCCACACTTGCTTACTCTAAATGACTTAATGTATCAGCAATGTGAGCTCTCCCCCACGTGGATAATGTCCACGGCACTCACCCGGCTGGGAGACGGCTGGGACAGATCCCGTGGGGGCTGCGAGCATTCACAAATCATAATAATTACTGAAAGAAACTATGCTGCTATGAGAACAGACAATGTGTGTTTTATTATTATTTTTCACTGTGCACTGTTTTTTACAACCAGGTTAATAACCAACAAAATGAAATGAATTGTAATGGTTTTTTAACATAAGGTTGTGTATTTATTATCATTTTGGACAGTTTGGTTTTGGGTTTCAGGCCCCGTGTGGACCTGATTTATTATTTTCACTCGTTCCATCACAAGAACTTTTTTAGAGACACCGGAATTATGGCACCCGTACAGCCAGTTTCAATACAGATTTGTGTGACTCTTGTT
The DNA here is from genome assembly GCF_964263255.1 of Lissotriton vulgaris. Taxonomy (NCBI): domain Eukaryota; kingdom Metazoa; phylum Chordata; class Amphibia; order Caudata; family Salamandridae; genus Lissotriton; species Lissotriton vulgaris. The sequence goes on along the minus strand of NC_141691.1, from coordinate 731,415,504 downwards.
AATGAGGTTTTATCCGTCTAAGATTAGAAGTCTAAATACAACATTGTGGAAGGACAACAAGAAATGATATAGAAACTCTCCTCCTCAACAAAAACCGATATATTTGTAAATATACACTGTTTGTGAATGAAACAGACTAGGACCGAGGTACATTGTAATATGCGTATTTGCACTAATTTTGACAATTTTGCACATTCTGATGCACTTTAAAGCACAATTTGCACTTTAAAAAACAGCCAGCACATAGCACTTTATATGGATTTAGCCATCATACCGAGGTCCCGAAATGGAAAAGTAAAATCTAAAATTATGTTTACAAATATTGAAAGACAAAGGTCAGGGGATACATATATTTGTAAATAAGGCTTTTAAACAGACGGTATAATCGATTTGTGTATTTTACTATGATATTCTTTTATAAGGAATTTTATTCACAATGGTAGTCACACCTGTTATTGAATCTGTATGAAACATTGTAAATACGATCTGGATATAAATGTATTTTACATCTATTTAGAAAACTTGAAATGTAAAACGAAGTAGGGTGCATTACACAGTATATTTTCTATGTCTATCAATAAGTTTGCACAGGTGATTTGAGTTGACCACTTGCTTTCACTTTAAATGGGTGTACCTTGCACAGAAAACGCTGTCATGTGATCAAGGCTCCGTTGAGCCGAAACGTCGGTGACTCTTTCTGCTGAATAAAGATCTTTTATGCACCTCGAGGTCCGTGTCCGGAGTCTGCTTGCTGGCTGTTCGAGTGCGCGAGCTAGGAGACAAACGGAGTACACAATATATATATATATATATATATATATGTCACCACCAACGACTTCCAAGTTCAGAAATCTCACGGACACCTTGAGTGGATTGCAGCTAAATTTATTGCACAACTGCACAGCCACGCGTTTCGACTTTTGTCTTGATCACGCCAACAAGATAGGCAGTTTACACATCCTTATACACAATCTTACTAAACATAAAAGAAATACTTACAAATACACCTGAGTGAAAGTAATGAAAAATATAAACCATTTCTGTGTAATGGAGCGGCCCTCTTATCTCTGTTTTCGCGACTATAGAATGGTGTCTAAAGAATCATTCAGGTCATAAAATACAGCAAATAACATATCCCATTTCGGTCAAGTTAATCCACATGAATTGTCCGACAGAGTAAGTCAATTTTGAAATTTTGTGAATATAGTACAGTGAAAACTGGATATTACATACCAAATAATATACTCGATTTCTGGATACTGTCATTTCACTAATAAACATTGCCGTAGCATATTATTCTCGAAGTCTCTGTCGATACATAAACGTGTCAGATTCAAAACATAATGCTTTATTCAGCATGTGTTGCGCTTAACAAATCTTGCCAAGTGGTGTAATTCAATTGGACTAGACTTATATACCAGCAAGTAACCAATCAAAAATTCCACACTGTTTATGTGAATTCAACTTCCAGATTTGATAACATGATTCATGATTCAATGCATGAATTGCAGCACGATTTACGAATCCAAGCATACATAATTCATTACCGGAATCATTCTTTCATAATTTGAGAAATTTGCGAAGATTCATCAACCAGGGCCAAAGTTATTCCCAATAGAATGTTGGGGATTTCCTATGGGAAACCGTCCTAACTATATATACCTACTGGCTATCGCCAGTAGGTAATATATACAAAATTACAAATGACATGGACGTTACGAAATAGCATTAAAAAACGTAGAAATTCACTGGAAAAAACGAAGGTTACAAGGTTGTTATAGTTAGGAAACAGAATGTAAAAATCCTTACAAATTTACTAAAAACCAAAGGTGCAGGGATGTTATAGTTAGATACAGATTTTATACACATAAAACCATAGAAATTCAGCAGTTATAGTTATATTTATCTTAATAAATTATAACTTTTGTGTGAACGAAACTATAACTCACACCCTTGCCATGCACTGCTAATTACCCCACATATTACACCAGTCAAGACATCTTCTGTGACAGCTTTGAAAACATCACTCTAACATTTGCAATAAAATTATTGATGAGAAAACTGTACTTGGTTGTAGCTATCTTAGGGCACGAGTTACAGTTTCTTGAAATAATTGTGACTACTGAATGTCCATGGTTTTATGTGCGTAAAATCTAGACCTAACTATAAGGTCCCTGGAACCTTTGTTTTTTTTGTGAAATGTATATATCTATATATATATATGTATATATATATATATATATATATATATATATATATATATATATATATATATATATATATATATATATATATATATATATATATATATATATATATATATATATATATATATATATATATATATATATATATATATATATATATGTATATATATTCCAGATTATCTCGCCTTGACTCCACTCTGAACACGGAAAGAACGAGCGTGGACCCAAAATTCGTGCAAAATCTTTAATTAACCATTGCCTCCATTACGCGTTTCGGGAGATCCCTCCCTTCATCACATGACAGCCTAAAGGCTTCACCCAACGCTTTTTAAAGTGCCTGTGCAAATAGCAGCCCCTTAATGGACATAGAAGACATACTTTCGTTTGGTACATAATGCATGTGAGAAAACATATTGGCTGTAAAATACAGTCAAGTAAAACTGTGCAATATGGAAATTTTAGAAATTACATTTTCAAATTGATTCAATTATTTCCATAAATGGAATTTGCTCCGCTAGCTCCTCATCTTCTAGCTGAGTTATTCCAGCATAAATGCCATTAGTACCTTAACCAAGTCTTCATATTATTCCCACTAAACTTATCAAGTGCCTAAATCAAATTAAATAGTGCTCAAAACATTTAAGTGATAAGTATACGTAAAAATCATCAGAGTTTGCCAGCAAGGCGACATTCAATCATGAGAATACTGTACTCTGAAGTTAAAGTGCATGGTATCGACAGGGGAGTAAGATCAGTTTATAAGACTTAATAGTTGCCAGGATCAATATATGTATATATATATATATATATATATATATATATATATATATATATATATATATATATATATATATATATATATATATATATATATATATATATATATATATATTCACTGAAAAAAAACAAAAGGTAAAGTGATTTTATAGTCCGGTGAATATGTAGGTCAAATCATTAATGCTTTGAACTCAAAAACCCACAGAAAGATGGCTTAAGCAGGGCTTAGAAAAGCAGATGGGTAAGGGTGAAAGGCTGTGCAGTCAGGTGATTGCAGGAGTCACCTTAACGGTCAATTCCAAATGTGTGTCTCTCTTCTCAGCCCACCTCTACCTCTGACTCTTTCTCTACACAGCAGCATCTTAAGGATTTTTGTTCCCTAGGTAAGACTTATTTACTTGTTTTTGCACTGTTACTGGACGTTTAACATATGACTAAGCATTTTTTGGCACTCGCCACAAAATATGCCTTGCCCATCGCCAACCAAATCTTAAGATGTCACTGAATGTACACATACACTTCCAACTCTGAATGCAGACAAGGGCAGCTTGCGTGAAAATACTGGGATGTTCTTTAATGGGTTTCTGGGGACCTCGCTGGAGAGATGGGCTATCCCTCGCGCTATAGATGCCCGCAGGGCCAAAGTGCTCCAAAATACTTAAGTGTGACATTCAGGCGCTCTCAGACATCTGCCATGGAGAGGGTGTACCTCTCAAACCCCAAAAGACACCTTACCCTCCCAGCCCTAAATACACGCACATGGGACAGCGTGTATATATATATATATATATATCCAAACAATTCCAGTAACTGCAAATAAATTCATACTGGTGCCGCGGCCTCTGTTGATAAACGCTTTTATTTAGTTTTGCAACGGGTGCCAATCTATATATATATTACCAACGCTTTAGTCCCTCAGTCCTCAGGACTTGTTTCAAAGAAGAGCACTCAAAGTCACTCCAGTGTGGCTAGCCATATTTATTCACAGCTTTGCAGTTTAAACAAGGGTTACAAACGCATTTCGGCGTTGCCGCCTTCGTCAGTGTATATATATATATATATATATATATATATATATATGTCTTTTCATTCTGCAATTGGCACTGGTTTATGATTAACAAGGTTAAAGCAATGTTTGTGGATACATATATCGTAATAACGGTATGTGAAGATAGTGTTTCATTTGTGAAAACAAAACAAATTTAAAGAAAAGGTATTCTGGAAGCCCAATTGTTGATTCAGGGGCCAGCCGCCGGTGCTTTGAATGCTGTTGTCTAACCTTGCTTGCACCTCACGCCACTTTGACCCATCACCCTACATTTCTTGTCTCTTTATCCTTCTCTTACAGTTTTTTCATTTCGACTTTCTCCCATTGTAGGTGTTTAGGCATCATTTTCTTCCTCCTTCTTTCTCCCTATTTATCCCTTTCACTCTCTTGGACATAATCTAGTGATGAGATGTAAGCCCTGGTCCCCCAAAATTAGAGCCAGTGCCTACCATCTGCTACTCACTGGAATCATGGTAATTTTAAGTCTGGGTGGTGAAATCCGCTCGTGGAGTTTGCGGAGTTTTCCGCAGTCCACGTTACGCGGAACTCGCAGAGTTCTAAAAAATGGAGCAGAGTCTTTTTCCTTGCTCGAGTTTGTCATCGTAAAGTTGGCAAGCGCGAAAAATCCACCTCCTGGTGAGATTTTTCCTCGTTCGCAATCGCCAACGTCAAGTTGGGGAGTGTGAGCTTGAAAAATCAACCTCCTGGTGAGATTTCTCAATGCGGGCAAACGGATTTCCCATTGTGAGTTGTCACGTATACTCGTGACCGCTTGCATTGAGAAACCATCTGTTATGCTAAGTGACATAACTGATGGCATCACTGATGATATAAACACTGTATGGCCGGGGCACAAGTTATACTTAGCTCAATAAACTATAACTTGTGAATTTCAGTATTTATAAAGCTTACATTTGTATTTTTAATTAATATTTTCACCAAACTATAACCTTACTTTAACATTTTGCTTTTTCCAGTGAATTTCTTAGGTTTTTTCTAACTTAACATAAAATAATTTTTTCAGGCCCGACTATAACTATAAAGTCAATTTAACCTTTGGTTTTTCAGTGAATATGTATGTTTATATATATTCACAGAAAAAAAGCAAAGGTTATAGTAACCAGTTACAGTTAGCAGCACTAACTATAACTTGCAACCCGCCATGTACTACTTATAACCTCACATATCAGTGATGTCATTAGTGATGTAATTTAAGATGTCATCAGTGATGCCACAATTGATGTCATAGAACATGTCATGAGTGATGTCATAAGTGAGTTCCTAAGCAGTGTATGGCGGGGGTAAAAGTTATAGTTAATGCTGCTAACTGTTGAGTTTCTGTGTTTTTTGTTCAAAACATTAATGAAGTCATTGACAAATCATCTAATTAGAATGTTACTTTAACTTTAGTTTTTCAGTGAATTTGTAATTTTTGTTTTAGCATACATTAATACTTAATTACTATAGGTAAATACAACCCCCTGCCAAGCACAGGGTTGGCTGCACGGCCTGGTCTGTAGGGTGCGGGAGGGACTGGCCTCTCCTTTGAGAACTCTCTCTTAGATGACAAATGTGCATAGTAGGGCATACATTTCTCTTTGAGATAATGGGTGTGCATTGTGGGGTAAGTGGCTGGACTGGCCTCTCATTTCAGACCTCTCTCTGAAATGACTGTTGTCCATAGTAGGGTGTGTGGAGAGACTTGCCTCTCAGCTGAGACCCCTCTATTGTATGACGGCTGTGTGTAGTAGGGTGTGGGAGAAGTCTTAACTCTCTACACTGTACTCTTTCCAAGCTGATGACCCTAAATAGTGGACTCTAATAAACACCATCTCCAGTAAGACTCATTCCTACACTATCAAGTCTACACACAGGAGGGTATTCAAATATGACTTACTCGTTCCTATTTTTCACTATCCCGCAAGAGTATCGCAAGATTATAAATTTTGTTTTAAAAATGAACCTTCTACTCAACACAGTACTTATCTCTTACATATTTCCTCTAAACAGCAAGGGGCACAATAGGCATTCCTACTGTATTGAGCGCTCACCTACTCCTTTTTACTAGTCACGGTCTCGTGAGAGTCCCACAAGATCCTACATTTTTCTTAAAAGCAATAAACATTTATTTTTATCACAGTAGTTATCCCTTAGGGAGCTCCTAAATCTAGGGGGGCAGCATGCCTTTCTGCTGTCCTCTTATATAGCTTTTTTACTTCCTTTCCAGAAAACCTGCAATTTTTCACAGTAAACAGTAATGGCAGCCATTTCATTTCTAAAATTCCAACAGCCAGCATATCAGAGCTCTCTCAGGTCTCTTGGAAGCCTCTCGTACCTGCGAGAACATGAAGGCTCAAAAAAAGTCAAGCCTCTCAACCAGTCACATGACTCCATTTTTGATGTTACGCTCTTACAGAACACCCGCAAAACTTTCAAGAGCCCAACTGCCAATTATATTTACAATTATATTCTACCTTAATTTCTCAGAAACTACTGAATGTATTTACACCAAATCAGAAAAATCACTATCTGTGGACCAACATCTAGCTTCCTTCCTAATTTGGCTTTATTATTGTTTCCCCCTTGATGGATCACCGCAAACCTTTCAAGCCACAAACTGGTAAAAAAGTGGCACATTTATTTAAAACTTGGTGGAGACTCGTCAAACGGGTCCAAAGTTATTAGCAACACAAAAAAACACTTATACTATGGAATACCAATCCTAACTATAATTACTTAGTGGGAAAAAGAAGCAGGGAACTATGGGTATTTCCGAAGTTTAAGTGGAGAGCAGCTCCTGTATAGAGCACCCTACAACACAAGCGACAATCTGAATCTGCTCACCTCAAATGCTTGTTTTTCAGGATAAGTTTTCAAGCATAGGATTAACACAGTGCCATCCACACAATGCGCTAGAAAGGGACAAAGTCCTTTGACATTTCTACAGCAAAGTCTTTAACCTTAGGATTAACACAGTGCCATCTACGTAGAGCTGTAAAATGACAAAAGCATTTTACCACTCCAGGCACAGTATTACAGCTTTGGATTGAAAAATATAATCAAAGCCAAGTTGGAATGTATAAAGGAACCCCTGACACATGTTGCACTATCATTATAGTTCTTCAGAGAGGTTTAGTGTTATCCAGACACAGGGAAGCACCCAGTAATAGCAAATAAATACTGTTTCAGGATTAGAGTGCTGCATAAATTATGCAAAAAGTTATTCATACATATAGCTATCATGCAGCAAAGATTTAAAGAGAGAGGTTACAGCAAGAAAACTGTACTTAATGCTGTTGAGAAAGTAAGAAAACTGGATAGGAATAATCTATTGTGTCCAAAGTCCAAAAAAAGATTAGATAAGAAATTCAGATTCAGCAGCACTTATACCAACCAATCTTGAAATCTGGGAAAGATTCTCAAGAAATATTGGTTTGTGTTACAGACAGATCCAGATTTGGCACCTGTTATCGGGGAACACCCACAAATAACTTTTAGAAAGGCCAAATCCTTACAGGATTCGCTGTGTCAATCCCGGTTTAAACCTGAAACAACCCAAAGTATCACTAACGGTTTTTATACATGCAATTGATGTAAGGCCTGCAAATTCAGCAACAGTTGCAAAAGAGTCCAGTTGTCATCAACCCAGAAACCATTTATCATCAACAAGTACCTCACATGCGACACAGAGTATGTAGTATACGCGCTTATCTGTCCATGTAAACTTGCCTATATAGGCAGTACCATCCATAGGGCCAGCAAACGTGTTTTAGAGCATATGCGAGCCATTCGTAATAATGATCAGCACTATTCTGTGACGTGCCATTACAAAAAACACTGTGCTCAAAATTGTAATCAGATGAAATTTGTAGTACTTGATACCATACCCATTAAAGAAAGAGGGGAGGTCATACCACTGAGTTAAGATGACTCAAATCGAGGATGATAATAAAATATAACGCTGGGTTTCCTAAAGGTTTCAATTTGGACGAAGAAATGGCAGTATATTTAGGTTAAGCATGTTTCAATTTTACAACTATGCATTATTTTCTCCTGTATAAGCTAGTGCCTTTTTAATCTGTGTGTCGTAACAATGGATTTAATTAGTATACTTTGTTCTTTTATTTTAGACTGAGAAGTTTATAAGAGTGGAGAAATGATTAGATATGAGATTGCTGGAGCACATCAAAATCTGTTATTGATTGTCAAAGTCCAACTTATATTTTACTTTGGACATCGCGGAAGGAGGCTTTGTTTATTCATTGGAAAGAAAGTATATGTATTATTATCTAGTATTTCAGAATGTTTAGGGTATAATTGCACAAACACAATGTTATTCTATTATTTGACCCATTGTATGTGACATGGTAGTGTTGAAGAGCACAGTTGTTGTTGTAGGATATAGGTAGGGAGTGTAAACTGTTCATATTGAACATTACTCATTTTTGATTACGCCCACTTGGGCAGAATTGTGTTAGGAATGACCGTCCTGAAGGATATTTTCTACAGCAACATTATTTGTGACTAGAGATCTTATGATTGAAGAGTTATATCCTCTCTATAAAATGCCCACGGGGCTTGCAGGATATCTATGCCACATTACAAATTAATTAAGATTGTATTGCTTTAACCACCAAAAAATGTTTCAGGTAATTACCTATTTACAGGTCATTGTAACATTTGTGACTAGGGGATCTATTAGGATGTCGGGCAGATGGCCGCCGCCGGGCCGGTGGTAGCAACTGCCGGACTGGCAGCCAACATCCGCCCGCGATCGAAACCCTGAAAACCGCTCGTCCAATTAGCATTGTGGTCGTGACAGCAGCGGTGTGATTTTCCGCCCTCAACTTTTCTGCCGGTTGCGTCCGCCTGCTTGCCTGGTGTGCGGAGCTGGACCTCTTCAATTATGGTGGATCAGGGCCAAGCACTGCCGGCACGATTATGATGCCGGCGGTAGCCAGCGTTTCCGCGGTGGTGGGACCGCCATGGAAAGGCATGCGAAGAATGTCTCAAGGGGTCCATTGCGGACCCCCAATGTGTTGGGGGTGGTGTGTGGGTGCACTGGGGGTTACCCATGGTAACACATTACATGTCCCTGTACCAGGTGGCAGGCACTGTGCAGTGCATGCCACACAGTGCAGGGACATGCAGGACATGCTTTTTGGACATCGTGGCAGTGCTGCTGGTAGCAGCAACCACGGCAATGTTGACTGCTGCAATCCGACCGCTGCAGTTGGATTTTGACTGCAGAGTATACTAATTGGACCGGCAGTTTTCCCACGGTCCTAGTGGGTGGTGTTTTCATGCTACCATGGCTGTCGGAGTGATTTTCCAACTGCCATCCTAATAGAGCCCTAAGTGTTTACTAATGTATTCATACACCCGTTTTGATTGTACAGCCGTGCAACAACCCAACATGTATAATTAATGTATGTTATCAAATGACAACACACAAAAATGTTCCATTTATTTCAATGTTATGAATCCCTCTTGAAACGCTCGTGCAATAATGTAAATATGGAGCAAAGTATCTTTGCTATGTTGTTTGAAAAATACACCATCTGCCTCTTTAAATAAGGCAGATGGCACATTGAAGCCTAACCCGTGAATAAGGAGTGATTGAACTCTGAAACTCGTTGAGATATTAATTGCTGTCGGTACAAGGTGGTGCCATTACAACGCGGTCAGTACAATAACCATGTTGTTACCACGCATACTATTACAGCGCAAGTCATTACAACGACTTGCTGTAGGGGGCTTTAGGTGTTGGATTTTAAATCCAACACCTTCCCTACTATTCCACAGACCGGAGTTGGAATAGTAAATGATACTATTCCAAACTCGAGCACGCCCCCAGAGCAAGTCATTGTAATGACTTGGGTTGTAATGGTATGCATGGAAACAACGTGGTCGTTATACTAACCCCGTTGAAAAAGGCATGTGTTGTAACGTCATATATTCGTTGTTGCAGTATCTTCGAGAAAGTTAACGTTATTTCACAGAAGAACCACAGTACATAGCAATGACAAGTCATTATGTGATTGGCTAATGACTGCCTTTACAAAAGTTAAAGGTATCCATGTTGTTTTTAGGTACTCTGTGCCTGTGCTCTGCGTTTCACCCTTAAAAGTAGTTAAGTATTAGGTCTGATATTTTTCTCCTAACTATTACCAATTTATTAAAGTGGTAATAGTTAGGGAAAAATATTTAAATGTTTCTTATACTTTTTTTTATTAAGTACGATGTCCCACTGCACTACCTCGGAAGTACGTCAACACCAAAAAAAGAAAAAAATAGGTAAAAAAATTAGAAATACACTGTAGTGCCCTATATTTTACAAATATAGGGCCCCATTAGGATGGTCGGCCCACCACCCTAGCGGTGGTGGAACCGGCTGCCAGCGGTGCAGCGTTCACGCACCACCAATTAGGATGTGACCGCCACCCTGGTAGTCGCATACCACATCTTCAGCATTGTGGCAGGTGCTGCTGTAAGCAGCACCCACCCCAATGCCATAGAGGCATGCTGTGCATTGCCATGCACAACATGGCAGGCACGGAGTGGTGCCTGCCACCTTGTGCATGGCAATGAAGGGGGGTACCATAGTTAAACCCAAAGTAATGCCCCCCACATACACGAGGGCCTGCAAGGGGCCCCAAAGCAATTCCCAACCAGCCTTTTCATGGCGGATCGCCACCATGGAAAGGCCTTAACCGCCAGGTATCATAGTATGGATGGAGGTGCCTTCCAGGCACCGTCACCATATTATGCCTCAGTTCCGCCCGGCCGGCAATCATGACGATTGCAGACCAGCGGAAAAGTGGCGCACTGCCTTTCCATCCGCAGCGGTACCCCCCACCATGGTTAACCACAGGGGCTAAATGTGGCTGTGATGGCGATCCGCCAGCCCACATAATCATTCCCAAATTGTACAAAATTGTAGTTTCCATTTTTAACATATTTAAATCTTCACTAAAAAGTCTATTCAGTACTACGGTAATACCTAAAATGTCCCCACAACTTAATTTTGTTTTTTTAAAGTGTACAATTCTCCCTAAAAAAAATATATAGAAAATTAAAAATTCAATTCTCTACTTATTAGCACTTTAATAAAAGTGGTAATGTGAGCAACATAAAAAACCTAGTACTTATCTAGATCTAAGACCCTAATCCACAATGCAGAGAAACGTAGTATGCAGACAAAATGTGCTGAAAATGACATGACTACCGTTTAGCTTTGGCAAATACAGCCAATTAGCCAATCACATGCAGCCTTATCATGCGCAAGCACTGAGATAAACCGCAAACTTAAAGTGGTGTGCTGCTGCACTGAGGTAAACCGCAAACTTAAAGTGGTGTACTGCTGCATAATATATAGCTAATTATTAAAACAATTATAACTTTACTTACCCTATTCACAGATACTAGCAAAAATGACCATTTACACCAAATAATCTATTTTCTTGCCACATTACAACTACACCCGTTAACCCACTTTAAGGCTACCTCGGTTTCAATTACAACACTCCACTATACCCCAGTACACCCTAGGCCACGCCACTCTACGCCATTACACTCTACGCCATTCTACTCTATGACACTCCACTATATGTCACTCCACTCTACCGTGGTTCTCTGTTCCCCACTCCACTCTACAGTACTACAAACTACACCACTACACTGTATGCTATTACTCTCTACCCCACTCTGTTTTATAACACTCCAGGGTATGCCAATACACTGTACGCCCTACCACTCTACACTACTCCACTGTGTATTATTTCACTGTGTGCACCTCCACGTTATGACACTACACACTATGCTATTCCACTGTATGCCACTCCATTGTAAGCTACTTCAGTGTACACCATGGTGCACAGACAGAATATTGAGTTTTTAATATCAAGTTGCAAATATCGTGATACAGTAATATTGACATCAAGAATATCTAGGTCCAGAATATCGACTTTAAGGTAAGAAATATTGTTTTTTTTTAATATAGAAGTCAGTAATATCGTTTGCAAAAATATTGATTTTTAAAATGTCGTTTTTATATTAGTGTTATGTATTTTTGTATGTATTTTAAGTGTGTGAGCTGTATTTTTTAAAATTTGTAAATATTTTAATTGTTCAATCTTAACAGTGACATCAATTTTATGTAACTGCACCCCTTAATTATGCATTTTGTGTCTATTGCTTTTTATGATTCGTTATGAATCGAAATAAAGTTGTTTTGAACTCTGAAGTGTGTGAGCTAATTTTCAAAAATAAGTATTACTTTTGTTTTTAAATATATGTTCTAAATTTTAAGTAGTGATTAATTTTATGTTAATTAAATTTTGCATTTTTTAGTTCTGTAGCCGGCTGTGGGTTTATAGGGGAATAGAGTGGGAAGTCATTAATTTAGATGTTATAGTGTTAATTGTGGTAATTCATGTATTATTAATTAATTGGTTGTCAATTCTTATTAATTAATTAATTGATAATTATGTTAATTGTGTTATTTTTTTTCGGAGCAGGTTGTGGATTTATAGGGGAATAGGGAGGGAAGTAATTTAATTATAAAAAATGATTAATATTTTATATTAGTATTTATTTAATTTAGATTTTGTAGTGTTAATCGTGCGAATGCATTTATTATTAATTCATTATTAATTGATTGTTAATTATTATTAATTAATTGGTAATTATGTTAATTTTGTCAATTTTGTACGAACGGGTTGTGTGTTTACAGGGGAATAGGGTGTGAAGTAATATATTTTAAAATATTTAATAATTAATTTTTGGTTAATTCTAAATAAGTATTTAAAAATTACTTATGGAAATTGTGTAATTAATTTGAAATGAGAGTTGTGGGATTTATAGGACTAAAGGGTGGGAAGTAATTTATTTTCAATTAATTAATACGTTGTTAAATGATAATAATTTAATGATGTACAAATAGTTATGGAAATTTTGTAATTATTTTTATGTGGGTGTTGTGGTTTTTGTTGGGGCAGAGGGTGGAAAGTTTTTCAAGTTTTATTAATTAATAATTATTTGCTTATTATTATTCATCTATTAATTGATACATTTTTATGGTAAATGTTTACTTTTATTTTGTGTGTGGATTTTGGTTTTATAGGGGTAATGATTGGTGGGTAAATTGATTGTTATATGTTTTAATTTAATGTTTAAATAATATAATATTATTTGTTTTTTCGAAAATTAATTATAATAATTATGGAGGTACAGTTTTTTTGCAATTTAGATGTGTGTTGTGAAATGTGTGATGTTATAGGGTAAGAAACAGAAATATTGATTTTGTGTCATAATTGATGTTTTTGATTAAAATTAATTTATATTAAATATAGTAATTTGTTTGTAAAATCATTTTTAAATTTTTATAAAATTATGTTTGTAGGTAATTTTTAGATTTCCTTAACATTATAAATATGTTTCTATCTTTCGTAATTTTTATATATTTTTATATAATTTTCATGTTTGTGTTAATAACAATTTTTGTATTGTAGTTGATATTTGGTTTCTTTTATATTTTGAATTGACTTTGTTGGGAATATTAATTTTAACCCAGTGCTATCAAACACATTCCCTACTGTTGCACTCACTGGAGTGGGAATAGTAATTTGTACCCCTCCGCTATCCAACATTTTCCCTACTGTTGCACTCACTGGAGAGGGAATAGTATTTTTTACCCCTCCGCTATCCAACACTTTCCCTACTGTTGAACTCACAGGAGAGGGAATAGTTATTTTTACCCCTCCGCTATCGAACACTTTCCCTACTGTTGCACTCACTGGAGTTGGAATAGTACTTTTTACCCCTCCCCTATCCAACATTTTCCCAACTGTTGAACTCATTGGAGTGGGAATAGTAATTTGTACCCCTCTGCTATCCAACGGTTTCCCTACTGTTGCACTCACTGGTGTGTGTATTGTAATTTTTCCCCCTCCGCTATCCAACACTTTCCATACTGTTGCAGTACTTGGTATGGGAAGAATAATTTTTAACGCTCCACTATCCAACACTTTCCCTACTGTTGCACTCACTGAAGTGGGAAGAGTAAATATTTCCCCTCTGATATCCATCACTGTCCCTACTGTTGCACTCACTGGAGTAGGAATAGTAACTTTTTCCTTTCCTCTATCCAACACTTTCCCTACTGTTGCACTAACTGGAGTGGGAAAAGTAATTTTTTGCCACCCCTATCCAACACTTTCCCTACTGTTTCACTCACTGGAGTGGGAATAGTAATTTTTACCCCTTTGCTACCCAACACTTTTCCTACTGTTACACTCACTAGAGTGGAAATAGTCATTTTTATCCCTCCGCTATCCAACACATTCCCTACTGTTGAACTCACCGGAATGGGAATAGTAATTTTTACCCCTCCGCTATCCAACACTTTCTCCGCTGTTGCACTCACTGGAGTGGGAATAGTAAGGTTAACCCCTCTGCCATCCAGCATTTTCCCTACTGTTGCACTCACTGGAGTGGGAATAGTAATTTTAGCCCCGCCGTTATCCAACACTTTCCCTACTGTTGCACTCACTGAAGTGGGAATAGTAATTTTTACCCCTTTGCTAGCCAACACATTCCCTATTGTGTCACTCAATGGAGTGGGAATAGTAATTTTTACCCCTCCCCTATCCAACACTTTCCCTACTGTTGAACTTACTGGAGTGGGAATAGTAATTTATACCCCTCTGCTATCCAGTACTTTTCCCTACTGTTGCACTCACTGGAGTGGGAATAGTAATTGTTACCCCTCTGCTATCCAACACTTTTCCCACTGTTGCACTAACTGGAGTATGAATAGTCATTTGTACCCCTTCGCTATCCAACCCTTTCCCTACTGTTTCACTCACTGGAGTGGGAATAGTAATTTTAACCCGTCCGTTATCCAACACTTTCCCTACTGTTGCACTCACTGGAGTGGGAATAGTAATGTTTACCCCGCTGCTATCCAAAACTTTCCCTGCTGTTGCACTCACTGGAGTGGGAATAGTCATTTTTACCTCTCCACTATGCAACACTTTCCCTACTGTTGCAGTAGTTGAAGTTGGAATAGAAATTTTTACCTCTCCGCTATTCAACACATTCCCTACTGTTGCACTCACTGGAGTGGGAATAGTAAATTTTTCCCTGCGCTATCCAACACTTTCCCTACTGTTGCACTAACTGGAGTGGGAATAGGTATTTTTTCTCCTCCTCTATCCAACATTTTCCCTGCATTCACAGCAGTGGGAAAAGTAATTTTTACCTCTACGCTATCCAACACTTTGTCTACTGTTGCAGTCAATGGAGTGCAAAACGTAAGCTTAAGAATTAATAAATATGTTAATAATTTAATTTATATTATAATGCTTTTTATTAGATTTTTTATTGTAGGTGCATGTATATGTATATATTTATGTATTTGCTCATTTTGATATATTTATAATATTTTAAAGTAAATTAAAGTTATTAGATTATTAATTGTTTTTCAGTACATATACATTTATATATTACATTTTATATATGTATGTTTACATTTTTTTAATTATTTATTATATTTGTTAACATGTACCTTACATCTGAATAATTTGTTTTAGTTCATTTTATTATGTAATATATTTAGCATTATTTATTATATATTAAAAACAATATTTTGTACATCAATATTTTTAACATCTATATTTTTTAAAAATATTTTTGTATTTACGTTTTAAAGATAGGATGTCGATATTTTGGATATTTATATTTTTGCATCAATATTTGTGTATGGGGATATCTATGTACTCCATATTATGTTAGTGATCCGTACACCACTGCACTGTGCACTATTCCTCTGTACACCACTCCACTTTGCACCACTCGACTCTACACCACTCCACTGTACCCTATTCCACTCTGCAGCAATCTACTGTATGCTCTTACACTGGACATCAGTCCATTCTATGGCAATACCCTCTCTACCATGCTACTCCATGTCAATCCACTCTACCATACTACACTCTACACTATTCCATTGTATTCCACTTGACTCTAAGCCACTCTACTCTGTACTATTCCACTATATGCCACTCCACTCAACGTCACTTACAATGTACACCAATAACACTGAACGCCACTCCACTCTACAACACTCCACTTTATGCCACTCCACAGTACGCTGTTACACTGTATGCCACTACGGTCTATCCCACTACACTCTATCCTGCCCCACTCAACAACACTCCACTCTCTGTATTCCACGTTACAACACGAATCTCTACGCAACTACAGTGCTTCCACTCTATGTCACTCCAGTCTATGCTATTCCACTGTACGTCACTACAGTGTACTTCACTCCACTCTATGCCACTCTACTCTAAACTACTCCACTGTACACTACTCCACTCTACACATTTACACTCTATGGCTCTCCACTTTATGTCACTTCACTCTACCCCCCTTTAGTGTATGCTATTCCATGCTATGTCACTCCAGTATAAGCCTTTCCACTGTGCGCCACTACACTGTACCTCACTCCACTCTATGCAAGTCCACTCTGCAACACTCCATCGTTCGTCACTCCACTCTATGCCACTCCACTGTACACCAATCTACTCCACACTATTCCACTGTACACCACTGCCACTCCACTCTAACACTCTCTAGTGTATGCCACTCCACAGTACACGTTTCCATTGTATGATGCTCAACTAAATGAACCTGCAGGCTAAGCCACTTCACTTTACACTATATTTGTAAAATATAGGGTACTACAGTGTATTTTTAGTTTGTGTTTTCTGCAGTACTTCCGAGGTAGCACTGCAGTACTTCGTACTTTTTTAAAATATATACAAATGTATGCTACTACACTATATGTCAATACACTCTACATTATTCCACTGTATGCAACTCTACTGTATGCCACTCTACTCAACCACAGTTCACTCTATGCCACTCCACTTTATGCCAGTCCAGTCTACGCCACTGCACTCTATTCCACTCCACTAAACACCACTCCACTCTATCATAATCCACTGTTCGCTATTACACAGACATTTGTAACTCAGCAAAAACATGGCTCATCATACAGTTGTGAGACTATGGTGGTGAAGTGTTGTTGTGGCACATCTATAGCCTCCATTGTTGAGAGTCTTTGGTGGTAGATTTACTAAAGACTGATGTGTGCCAATGCAAGGAAGAGAGACAAGGCAGGACAGCGCAATATCTATTGAAATATTTCCTGGCCTGGTCTCTCCCTAGCACAGGTGCCTCATGCCATGCACAAACCATACATCATAGTGCAAAGGTGTCGGCGTCATGTCTAGCAAATGTTTTCTACTGGAAAGGTAGCCCTCTAATATAATCTATCATGCCTTGACAAACTTTACATTTTTCCCACTTTGGATGCCTGCTGTACAGTACAGCACTCCTGCAAAGATGGATACATTTGGAGAAATAAAAGAAATCTCTCCTTTTAGCCCGACTCAGTAATGCAAAGCAGCACTTTCAGACAGCTTTCCAGTGCAAAACAAGTTTTTCACTTGAAAATAAATTCCAAATAAACATTTTGCACCAGTTAACTGCAACCTGGGGCAAAATGTTAGTAAATCTGTCCGTAAGTGTGTTGTGGGTTCTTAACCTGGATGTAGTGGGATTCCATTTACTGAGCTCTCAAGAAGTATTGAAGTAGTCACTTTGTTTATCAGTTACATGCAGAACACCTAAAAAATGAGTAAACAGGATGAGCCAGTGTTGCAATTCGTGTTATTAAAAGAGAAAAATCACAAACCTCGGACAACGACATGACATGACTCTACATTTCATAAAAACAGAGGTGCAACAAAAAAGAACAGAAATAGCAAATTTATGCAGTAGTCACTAGTACAGACTTCTAAAAATATAAAGGCATTTTGGTACATTTCTAGCACACTTTGGCTCATAATTATCAAGGTTTTGCGTCACCCTTACATGTCAAAACCGGGCGCAAGGGCCCCACGAACCTACGTGAGATTTGTCAAGCCATGCAAGGACACCTTGCGTGCCCCTAAATGACTTGATAAATGTAGAGTAACGCAGGGCAGCGCAAATTGCTGCCTTGCGTTACTCTGCACCAGGGAAGCGTTCCATGGGTGGGGCCTGGGTGTTTCATTGTATCCACCCATGGATGTTGGCGCATTTCCAGTTTTACCATTAGTGGTAGACCTGGAAATGCGTCAAAATGCTAGGACTCCCCATGAGAGGCGTAACGAGGAGAAATATGTTTGTTTCTCGTCGTTGTTTCCTCTCTCTTTGTGTGCTTTATTCCGAAGCACCCAAATAAAGAGGAAAATGCCTCTCAGGATTGTTTTTGTGCAGGGAGGTGTCCCTTCATGATCAAAAAAAATCCAGCCTACAACGCAGGCACCCTTGCAACATGGCTCAAGGGTGCCTGCAATGGCGCTAGACAGCCAAAAGTGCATTATTGCTAGAAAAGAACAGGATTGCGCCATATAATGTAAAATACGGTGCATTGCTGCCCCTTCACCCAGGGCAACGCAGCAAGGTGGCTTTCTGCGTTGCATGAAAAATTGATACATTTGCCACTTGTTCTTTTCCAGTTAGAAATATTTTACATTCTTTTTGAAGTTGAGCTCGATGTTTCTAATGCTATATGTACATTCGCAGTCATCTTTGGTGTTTCTGATCGTAGATGAAAGTCTGACCAAACCAAAAGTAAAGAAAAAATAATAAAGTGCATTATTTTTTAACAGTGCAGAGCGCCAATTGCATTGCTGCAAGAGAAGTAGAGGGAGATATACAGGCTTTAATGTATGATTTGAGTTGTATGGTGCCTGCACTAAAATATAGGGAGCAGAGGTCTTCGGATGGTTTAATGATACCAAGTTCAGCATGAACAGCAATAGTTATCTGAAGTGTCAAGCACTGAGATTAATGAGATTCGTGTTCAGAAACCCACGTGCATTAAAAATATTGTGGCTCATTAATGTTAAATGTTTATTAGCCTTCTCGGAAGTGGAACGAGCAGCAATGTGAAAATGTTTTCACCAGAATATATAATTACCGAGGTGGGATTGTGTTCATTCAAGGTAGCATATGGAGATTAATGGCACTATTTATTTGGGAAATTAAACACGATTTTCACCAATGCACTTGGGTATCGTCAGGTATGATAGAAGAGGTACTAATTTATGTAGAATGCTGCAAAAAAAAAACTCGAGCTGGAACTGGGGGACGTGATGACCATATTGCAGGGGCTACAGTTAAAAAATAGACTAGGCCATTATGAACTGTCCTTCTGGGTACCTATGGGAAAAACATTTCTAGGAATAATTTGATTCTAGAGTTGGAGGAAGATATAAATGTAAAAATAAGTTAGTGAGGATAAATACACAAGACATATCTCCTTCAGCAAATCAATGACTTTTATTTTTACTTCTGGGCTCAAGTCATAACTGCATCAGAAAGAAGCAATAAGAGATGCAAGATAAAGCAGCGCCGTCTATTATCAGATCAATTTAAGCAAGTTACGGCACACATTTCACAGTTTGTGATTGAAGCTTGGAAAAACTTAACAGAATACTTTGGAAATAGGGGAATATTATTGCAACACTATAAGGATGCTGAAATGAAGTCGCTACAAGGATTTGTAGTTCACAAGAAGGGTTATTTATTAGAGCATAAAAGTTGTTGTCATCGTAAAGAGCCTGGGTCTGAACTGTCATCCCTGGAATCTGGAACCCAGCAGTGTTCCCGATTCCAGGCATGACACGGCAATACCACACATTCCCCTTCGTAAAGAAAGGAAAAGAAACATTTTAAACAGATATACAAAGTACAATTTGATTACAGAAAATGAAAACATAAACAGCAATAAAGAGAAAACCCAATGTATAAGAAACAAATCGGATTATCTATAAAGATGATAATCCTTAAACCGCACAGGAGTGAGACATTTCCTCTGTGCCCGTTGAACAGTATCAGAGTCACGTTGAACAGTATCAGAGTCAGGAGAACAAACAAACCTATTTTCAGGAACCTGGTGAAGTGATGTTGAACTAGAGAACTTCCTCCAATTGCTGGCACTGTTGGAGGACTTTGAGTTGGATGGAATGCTAGCCTCTGGAGTTGCTTCCTTAGGCCACAACCACTTGGGAATTTTCACCACCTTGGACATATTCCACACATTACCATCTGAAAGTACAACAACCTGTCGACCAACACGCTTGACCATCAAAGGATCTGAATACCGTGACTCCCCTGACCTGATTAGTCTGCTCTTCTTGACACGCACCGAATCATTGACACTGAACGGTGAAGAATTGTTATGTGTGGAACAATCACTATCAATGGCCTTTTTTGAATCAAGCAATCTCATCCAAGGTTGACTCAAGTTGGAGACACACTTCCTCCCTCTCATCTTCTCAAAAGGTGAGAGATCACCCATGCTTCTAGGAGTATTTCTGTAGCACCACATAATTTCACTTATAGTTTGTTTACAATCATTACCACTATGTAAGGCTAATTGGAGACCCTCTTTAAACACCCTGATCCATCTTTCTTCAATGCCGTTACTATTGGGATAATATACCGACACACGTTTATGCCTTATACCATGACACGCCAAAAACTCCTTCATCTCTTGAGAGACAAATTGTACACCATTGTCCGTTGTAATGGATTCAGGGAAACTTTCTCTTTCGAATACTTCATTTAAGAACTTTATCACCACACCAGACGTAATACTAGAAACCATTTTTACCTCAGGCCATTGAGACAATTGATCAACCAAGATTATAGCATACATCATACTCTTGTTGAATGACATAGGACCAGCAATGTCTATGGATACACTTTCCCAAACCCGTGAAGGTCTAGAAACCGGAAGACGTTCATACATAACATGCTTTTGGGACTTATCACTTAAACAGCAATCCATACAGTCCCTGACATATCTTTCTATACACTTATCCATCCCTGGCCACCAGAATTCACTTCTGATCCTCCTTTTCATGGATGTCATTCCAGGGTGACCTCATGAGCCATCTCTAAAATCTTAGACTGCAATTCACCAGGTACTACCAATTGTAGACCTCTGAACAAAATCCCCTCAACTATAGATAACTCTTGGGCAACATGAAAGAATGGTTGAATACTATCAGACAACAAGTCCTTGCGTGGCCATTGAGTTTTTACAAAACTACATATTTCATTGAAAATAGGGTCACCACTACATGCCACTTTCTATGTATCCTCACGGATATAGCCTTTGGAAATTTCACAAATTGACACAACATTGTCATCATCATTGTCCACTTCAACTACATTGTCATCAGGAACAGGTAATCTGGATAAACAGTCAGCTAACACATTCCTAACACCAGGTATATATTCAACTTTAAAGTGAAAATCTTGAAGCTTATATTGCCATCTGGCAATTCTTGAAGTCGCTTTCCCACAACCCTTGGTGGTAAATAAATCCACAAGAGGGCGATGGTCAGACCAGAGTTTGAAGACAGTACCGTACACATACTTGCGGAAATATTCTATGCCCCACCAGCAAGCAAGAGTCTCTTTTTCCAATGTAGAATATTTACACTCTGCATCTCTCAAAGGTCTTGAAGCAAACCCAATTGTTACCATTTGACGCTGCATTAAAACTGTACCAATTCCTACATTGCTAGCATCAGTAATGATGAATGAACCATAAGCAGTATTAAACGTTGCCAGGGCAGGTGCAGATGCAATGCTTTGTTTCAACGAAATGAATTCTTTTTTACAATTTTCATCCCATAGGAAATGAGCATTTTTCTTCATCAAATTTCTCATATTTACAGTTTTATCAGAGAACAAGGGAATACATTTTGAGTAATATTCGGCAAGCCCTAAGAAAGACCTGAGCTGATCTTTATTTACAGGGTCCGGAGCAGATTCAATGGCCTTGATTGAATTTAATTTTGGAGAAATGCCATCTTTAGTAATAGTATGTCCCAAATAATCAACAGAAGACACCCCAAATTTACATTTTTCTTTTGTAAGAGTGAGACCACTATTTTGCAACACACATAATACCTCATACAGTATTTCAGAATGCTCAGAGGGATTGGATGCAAAGATCAAAATGTCATCCTGAAAGTATAAAACGTTTTTAAAATCTTTAAAAAGATTATGCATCACTCTTTGAAAGACAGAAGATGCCGATATTAGGCCAAAGGGCATTCTCTTGTACCTGAAAGCACCTTCTGAAGTGATGAAAGACGTCAAATGCCCTCTGTCCTTGTGTAATGCAATCTGATGGTAAGCATTAGACAAATCCAGAGTGGAAAAAATGGATGCCCCTTTCAATTTTGTAAACATTTCATTTATATTAGGTACTGGATGTCTATCCACCCATACATTCTCGTTCAAATCTCTCAAATCTACGCAAAGTCTTACTTTGCCGTTGGGCTTATGAGCGACAACGACCGGGGATAACCACACTGAAGACTCTATTTCTTCAATAACATCTAATTCACACAATCTTTTTAATTCGGATTTTACAGAGTCTCTCAAATGTAAAGGCACATTCCTTACTTTATGAACCTTTGGTACAGCGTCGTCCCTAAGAATTATTTTATGCTCAAAATTCTTTAAGAGACCTAATGCAGAAGTAGAAAAAACCGTAGGAATTTTTTTTTCACACTCATGGCCTAGATCAGACTCTACATTCATGACCAGGTCTGAATAACCAAGCACTTGATCAGGATGATTAGAATCCAATTTTATCATTAAGTCCCTTTGTTGAGGCCACCCTAATAAACATGAACCATCCTTTGCCACGTAGACCTTGGAATTAATGGTTTTTCCTTTAAAACTAAGGGATGTTGTAAAAAAAACAAGAATTCCAATGGGCTTCTTACCATACCCAAGCAATTTTATGTCAGGAGGAGATAGTTTTAAACCTGGAAACTCTTTTACCCATTCTTCACCAATGAGAGTACGTTTTGCACCAGAGTCAGCCATAACATTGATATTCTTCCCCCCAATATCCACAGTACAGTATGGTGAATCTTTTTCACACTCATTAACCTCATATACTGCAAAAAGAAATTCTTCTTCTAAATTGTCATCATCAATTTCATTAACTTGTTCATTAGAACCCTTTCTTTGTACAAAACTTTTACCTTTAAATTTGTTCTTATTTTTGCACATTTTACTAAAATGACCTTTTAATCTGCAATATCTACAAAATTGTCCAATAGCTGGACATTTCCTGTCATTCGCCAGGTGATCTGGATTCCCACACTTGAAACATGCATATTCTCTTCTGTCTTGGAATGGTGGTTGGATCTTGCTTCTAAAAAAATTCTTCTCATCAAAGTTAGATTTTCTAATAACGTTCATTTCAGCTGATTTTTTTTCTGTAAGTTCCTTTACACCCAGATTCATGCTTTCAAAACGATGTGCGATATCTAATGCTTTGTCTAACGTTAAATCCTCTGTGTCCAAAAGTTTTCCTTGAAGTTTGACATCCGCAACTTTATGGACCATTTGATCACGCAACATTTGATCATGAAAGGTTGAAAAATTGCACTTAGACGCTAAAATCCTTAAGTCATTCCTAAACGAGTCAATTGATTCACCAGGTAATTGACCTCTACTTAAGAACTTATGCCGTGACACTATCACGTTAACTTTTTTAATATACTGTCTATCCAACTGCTTGATCGCTTCTTCGAAAACATCTATCTCTTGTTCAGTAGATGTAACATTGCGCGATTCAACAGGTAAATGACTCAGGACATGTCTTCCTTCAGCGCCCAAACAGTGTTTTAGGATTGCTAGTTTTCTTTTATCGGTGTAGTCTTCACTACCAATAGCCTCTATGTATGCGCAAAAACCCTCTTTCCACCTTTTCCACTCTAAGATTGGTTCACCAGGACTTGGTAGAAAAGGTGGAGGAGCAGAGAAACCTTCCATTTTGGTAAGTATGGTTTCAAATTAACAGCCGATGAATTTTGGAACAGGAATAAAAAATAAAAAATAAATTTATTTTTTTATTTCATATTTCTATTTGTTGTTGCCTTGTTAAAATTTATTTTGAATGTTGCGTGGTCTTTTATTAAATTCATAGGATAAAAGCATTAAATTCAAAGGTTAAAAGTTTTGAGGATAGCTTGTCGAGTAACTGTCTTGAGTATATCACGTATCCGCTATTGTATTCAATGAAAATTAGCCCAAAACATGGCCGCCGTGCGTCAAAATGCGTGTTGAGACGCTGTGACGTCACGCGCATGCGCATCAGTTGGATATTGCTCACGCGTTGCTGGACTCTCGCGCCAACGATCTCTCGCGCTGACGAGTCACTTCAAGTCCCAAATCCAAACAAAATCCGATATCTTACTCACGGAAGAGCACACAACGTCGGGGTTTTCATGAATGTATTTCGGCTCCTGTCCGTGGTTTAGCGCTGTCCTCTTCAACATACACCGAAGATGACTCGTGATCCTCCGCACACAACGCGTACTCCAACGTTGCAGGTAGGGACTCCAGGCTCTAATGAATGGTTCTTTACCCAAACGTCGCCAGTGAAATGAAGTCGCTACAAGGATTTGTAGTTCACAAGAAGGGGTATTTATTAGAGCATAAAAGTTGTTGTCATCGTAAAGAGCCTGGGTCTAAACTGTCATCCCTGGAATCTGGAACCCAGCAGTGTTCCCGATTCCAGGCATGACACGGCAATACCACAGATGCCAAACTAAGTAACACATTGGAAGTATCCCACGAATTCCTATAGAATCATAAGCATGTTCAGAATGTCCTGGAATGATTCACAATACACGCTATTACATATGGGATATAGTAATATCTATAAAAACAACAGTCCTTTATTTATATTGTATAGTGTTACTTTTCTCATTGCAATTGAGTTTCGATGGCACAACTCACTTGCTAAGAGAACCAAGGGGCATATTACCAAGGGGGGCGATAGGCAATTATCGCCGATTTAGTGGCTGTTTTTGTCCGCTAAGCGGCGATAATTCTATCGCCCTATTAGCAAGCTGCCGTTAACTGATGTTAGCGACAGATTTTAGGCGATAGCGAGGGATTTGGGTCCCGCTTTGCATGTCGCTAATGATATGCAAAGTGGGCGAATCCCAATCAGTTAGCGACTGAAAGCAGTCGCTAACGTCGCTATCACCTATTAGCAAGGCAGGCGTAGCGTTGGAAATATTCGCGCTAGCGCGAACATCTCCAAATACTAACACCTGCCAAGACCAGTTCTTAGCCATGTTATCCAATGGGAGGTGGATAACATGGCTAAGAGCATTTTGTCGCTAATGCATGAATATCGCTGTATTCTCAGTGATATTCACGCATTTCACCGCTATCGCTGGATATTTTAGCACAGTGGAGAAAAACGTTGCTAATAGCATGTTTTTTCTGCTAACATATCCAGCGATAGGCAGCGTTAAAAAAATCGACGGTAAGTCTATTTAGCGATAAATATCGCTACTTGTTGGTAATATGCCCCCAAGTCACTAGTAGCCTTTAATAACCTATTACAATTCATAACATAAGTCACAATGGTCACAGTGCTTCAACGGCACACCGCTCTGACTTGCTTTATGTCTCAATTGCTCACAGTGAGAAGTTAGGGCCTGATATATATATTAGCTGAGAGGACACTCCGTCGGAAATGCGGAAATGCGATGGTGTCGCTTCCCAGCAAATATAGTGGTCCACTCGCTAAACTTAATTGCATACGGACCTTAAGTTTGGCCATGGTGGAGACTACTCTGTCTCCACCGCGGGCAAACGTTTCTGAATCCCCTAGGGAGTAAGAGTCATCAGAGAAATGGCTACATGTCCGCCCACCCATTTAGATGGGCAGATGCCATTTTTTACTGATCTTTCAGCATTACTTGATTTCTTTTCAAAAAGAAAATCCAGCTTCGAGATTTTCTTTTTAGATTTAAATTGTTTTTCATTGTTTTGTTACTATGTATACAAACACATTTAGATACATCAAGGTTCACTGATTTAGCCCTTCATATTTCCTCTTCCATTGCCACAATAAGCTTTGGTCATAGTATAACACATTTTGCAATTAACAGGTGATGTCCTTTGCTTTATAAGTATTATAGTCATTAGCCCTCATCCCCAAACGTAAACTTTTACACAATCCCTCCCTCCCTTAGTCCCCCCTCTGATTCCCCCGGTATTCACAGTGCTTTACATCATCACAGCTTGGTGTACAGAAGTATATTGTATTTGGGTATCTAGTGGGATCGTAGGGTTTAGTTTGTGCTTGTTAGCCTAAGTAGGCAAAGGTATTTCGGGCATGTGATTTCGTTGAATTCCAAAGCCAGAAGGTGAAGAAACGGCTTCCACACCTCCTTAAATGCGTCTTCCGAATTGGTCAGTGTGGCATTGATTCGTTCCATCCCCGGGACAAACCACAGTCTGTGTAGCCACCCTAGGAACGTTGGTGGTGTTGGCGTTCCCCAATGCGACAATACGTTCTGGATTACTACGCCTAGTGTGATGCCCATCTGCCGCCCCTTCTGGGATGTTAATGGGTAAATCAGTGGATTAGGTAAGCCCAGTATCACATAGGCCGGAAATCTTGGTATCTGCGTGTCAGATTGATGGTCTATTTCATCTAATAATTTAGTCCAGTAGGATGTTAGTATTTGGCATTCCCATAATATGTGTAATAAACTGCTGTCTTCCCCGCATCTCTGCCAGCATATGGGTCCCACTTCCCTTTATTTAGCCGCATTGGCGACAAATACCAATATGTTGCTATTTTTGTAGCAATCTTTATACCGAATGCGTTTTGCGTGGTGTGTCTGGCCCTGAAATACATTTCTCCCCATTCCTTGCGTGAAAGATCTCTTGCTAACTCCTTAGCCCAACGTTTCTGGCTCGGGTGGGTTGTGTGGGAGCTGCAGGGCGGTGCATAACGTATAGTTCCGAGATCAACTTTTTATCATTGCTTTTGGTAACTAACCGTTTCTCATACCTCGTCAGTTTCCTACTGACCTGTGGCTATACACTAGGATGGAGCAACCAGTGCCACAATAGCAGGTAACGGACCCGCTCTGCCTCCTGCAGTGTGTAGTCCCGCCACTTTGTAAGGTGCCATACCATGAACGCTGTTTTTTCCAGCCCCGGGGAGAATTCCTTGTTCCCAAACAATGGCATCATCGGGGAGGGAAACAACGTCAGCCCCCTTTTAATTGCCATCTATCCCATACTCCATCACAGACTTTGTAATGGGCGACCGGTGAAGACTTTGTGGACTGTCTGTGTTCTGTAGGAAGGGTACCTTCCACAGTGAGAGACCCGCAATTGCCCTGTCTTGGAATAACCATCTTTTTTCCAACTTTACGCTGCTCCATTCCACCAGATTCCTCATCTGGACGGCATGGTAGTATTCCATGAGATTTGGGATCCATCGTTCCCCGTGAAATTTTCATGTTGAAAAGAAAAATAATACTGTTTGCTGCAGGGCTGCATCCTTCCGACGCAGTCCTGCAGCAAAGAGTAAAATGCATTGACAGGAACCGCCGTGGAGGTGGTTCCTGCCACTGCCTTTATAAAGAACCACCAGCTAGGCGGACATTTATATATCTGGCGGGCGGTCCTTCCACCAGGGCAACAGAGAAATTAGCTCGGTTGCCCTGCGGACCCAGAGGCTGTCCGCAAAGATTCAAATCAGACACTAATCTAGAATAGTCTGTCAGCAAACGCCTCCTCCATTTACCTCCATTTTCAAAGAGTATGAGAAGGATTTGAATGGAAACAAATTTTCAAAAAACAGTAATAAAGAAACAAATGAAAACATTAACACAATGCGCCTAAATTTACACTGTATCGTGTAATGAGTTTTAACTGCAAATCCGTAAAGCATTTCCTGTGCTGCTCCTTATTTTTCTTTCCATAAATCATCTGTGTTCTTTCGAAATCTATAGATTACAATTCTCTAGCAAATTAAGCATCAACTGTGCTAGTAGCTGAAAATCTACTGTAGTACAGAAATACATACTTGCAAATGTTTCCCCTTGTCTAATGTGTGTAAAGGAAATCGGCCCACATGCCAATTCAAGTCTAAAGGGTGTATTAACGAAAGAAACATTTTAGTAATAGTCTGTGGTTCACCGATTAAGTCAGCTAGAGAGTCCCAGGGATACTGGATTGAAGCGTGCTCCTCAAGCAAAAGTAAAGCTCAACTAAGACTGCAATGAGAGGCTTTATGCATTGAAACAAAGATAGGATTCTGGTACTGAAGACTCAGGTTACAAGAAAGTCAAAAGGCTGCAACAGGTATGTAAACAGTTCGACTGAGCGAATTAATCAACATTTTCTAGTCTTGTTAGCCAAGATGTGAAAAGGAGACTTGATAAATCAGAGACAAGCACTTCCTCAAGGTATGAGCTGAAAAACATGACTGTAGCAAGTTATAGCTATGCTAAAGCAAGAGCACACATCCGCAAAATGATGATGAAAATGACTAATATGCCGCTCGCTTTGAGGTTTCCAGCGTTGAACTTTTGCCCGCCGCTACAGGAGTAGCTTGTCAGTGTTCCAGCCCTTTGTGCCCTCGGAGTGAGGAGGAAACCACCTGCGAGGCCGCAGAGGAGGCGAGAGGCGCGGCCCCGGGACTGCGAGGTACAGCGTTCAATACCATCAGCTGTTTCCTCTTCCCGCGTGAGCCGCGCCCCCTCCCAGTGCCACGCCCCCACCAAGGTGCTCATAACCTCTCGCGGCCCCCGCTTCGCGGGAGCCGCTCGCTTTGAGGTTTCCAGCGTTGAACTTTTGCCCGCCACTACAGGAGTAGCTTGTCAGTGTTCCAGCCCTTTGTGCCCTCGGAGTGAGGAGGAAACCACCTGCGAGGCCGCAGAGGAGGCGAGAGGCGTGGCCCCGGGACTGCGAGGTACAGCGTTCAATACCATCAGCTGTTTCCTCTTCCCGCGTGAGCCGCGCCCCCTCCCAGTGCCACGCCCCCACCAAGGTGCTCATAACCTCTCGCGGCCCCCGCTTCGCGGGACCCGCTCGCTTTGAGGTTTCCAGCGTTGAACTTTTGCCCGCCGCTACAGGAGTAGCTTGTCAGTGTTCCAGCCCTTTGTGCCCTCGGAGTGAGGAGGAAACCACCTGCGAGGCCGCAGAGGAGGCGAGAGGCGCGGCCCCGGGACTGCGAGGTACAGCGTTCAATACCATCAGCTGTTTCCTCTTCCCGCGTGAGCCGCGCCCCCTCCCAGTGCCACGCCCCCACCAAGGTGCTCATAACCTCTCGCGGCCCCCGCTTCGTGGGTGCCGCTCGCTTTGAGGTTTCCAGCGTTGAACTTTTGCCCGCCGCTACAGGAGTAGCTTGTCAGTGTTCCAGCCCTTTGTGCCCTCGGAGTGAGGAGGAAACCACCTGCGAGGCCGCAGAGGAGGCGAGAGGCGTGGCCCCGGGACCGCGAGGTACAGCGTTCCATACCATCAGCTGTTTCCTCTTCCCGCGTGAGCCGCGCCCCCTCCCAGTGCCACGCCCCCACCAAGGTGCTCATAACCTCTCGCGGCCCCCGCTTCGCGGGAGCCGCTCGCTTTGAGGTTTCCAGCGTTGAACTTTTGCCCGCCGCTACAGGAGTAGCTTGTCAGTGTTCCAGCCCTTTGTGCCCTCGGAGTGAGGAGGAAACCACCTGCGAGGCCGCAGAGGAGGCGAGAGGCGCGGCCCCGGGACTGTGAGGTACAGTGTTCTGTACCATCAGCTGTTTCCTCTTCCCGCGTGAGCCGCGCCCCCTCCCAGTGCCACGCCCCCTCTCACTCTACAGAGACTTAAGCAAGGTCATTAACGCGTTTCGAAGCCCGGGCAAAGGGCGGGCCCGTTCAAGCCTTTGCAAGACTGGACTGGGCCTACCCTTTTGTATTCTATTCTATTATTATTTTACTTTTTATTTTGCCTTTTGACATCCCTCCTCCACCCTGGTGGTTGTTCTTCTACTATCTGCGTCATTTCCACCTACCAACTACAGCGATACCATGACCACAAGGGGTAGTAGGAGCAAGACGGCTCAGGGCTTGGGCCAGGTCACCGGTCCTATTGACCAATTCATTACTAAAGCTAATGATGCAATCAACCAGGGGATTGTACTTCTAGAAAGACGCGTTTCCCAGGACCTTGCCGCGGCGCGAAGATCTTCAATGGGCCTTCTGGCTCTAGCCAAAACACCTATCCAGCAAGGAACAAACGCCCCATTATTGCATGAAGCTTGTGCAGACATACATACCATCCCAATGAGTGTTGATTTATCTGTCACTCGTTTATCTCTAGGCGAAGTTACCTTGGAAGACCTGGAGAAAACACCGACCTTGGTGATCAGCCCCACTCAAACGGCCCCGCAAATCTTGGTAGACTCGCAAACGTTAGTAGTTTCCCCGACCATAACAGACAAGGGGTCAAGGGAGGGAGCAATCCCTAAACAAAATAGCGCCAGGCCAACAGATAAAAACAAACAAAATTGCCCTCCAAAGCATAAAAGGTCTAGAAAATCTCCACGTACTTCTCAAAAAAACAAATCTACTAACTCCCTACCTGCTAATATGGATGATCTCCCTGCAGCAGCTGCATCTCTGGATGCTGCTGAGAGGGGATCCGCTGCTGGCAATATAAATCACTTAGAACTTAACGCGCAAGTGATAGCCACCATCAAGGATCTTATAAAGTCCCAACTATTACCAATCGAACGATCCTTGATCAATATCGAGAAACAAATTGCCAGACTTATCAACCTTACTAGTCACCAAAAACCTACTAGCAGCACTCTAGCTCCTCCAGTTCCCACTAATGCTAATAACACCAAGGCAGTCACTGCACAGAAACCTGCACCCCCACTTCTAATATCTAAAACTCCATCACTAACAGTTAAAACTCCCACGATCTCTACCAATTCGCAAGTGATTTCAATAGAGACCAAGGATACCACTCAGCAAGCTCAGGGAAAGACAGCAATACCCGCCAACCCTCTCAAAACTAAACCGAAGCCTTTTCCTCCCAAAACTTTAGATTTCCAACAGGCTGGAGATACTACAAAAAAACCAGTAAGACCTAAGAGGCCTATCCACCTCCTCCCAGAGGCAAGCCCCTACACTGTGATCCTCACGGGGTCCCAGAATTAGAGGAAAACATGAGAGAATCTACCTGCTCCTTAAAAAACAAAGTTATGCAATGGCTTAACATCAACAGACCCCTTCCTTCAAATTGCAACAGTAGACTCTCCATGGTACGCAGGGTTCCTTGGATTGGGGACACAAGAAAAAGAACACAGGGAGACTGCATCATCATCAATTTCGATGACCCAGAGACAGTTAGATACATATGTTCTTGGACAACTTTGAAGATAAAGGGAGGTATAGACACAAATCGTCTGTCCTTCTTTTATCCTCCGAGGTTTCCTTACGAACAAGACTACCCACTTAGTTGGACCCAATCCCCTGGGTGGAGCTGGTCCCAAGTAGATACACGCAGTAGAAGAAGGGACTGGGAACCTTACCCTTGGAATCCCAGAAGAGAGCAACCTTATTCAGAGGGCTGGAGAGGGGCACCGACAAGTAATCACTTCTCAGTTCTAGAAATGGTTGATTGACCATCAAGCAACCAAACACCCTCTAATAACTAACTAAAACTCCTTTGCCATCTGTAAGCACAGGGTCATCCCTAACTCAAGCCAACAAACTTTTTACGGAACCATCCACTGTGGGCCTTACTAACATGTTCATTTCTGGGCCAACGAATGCTCTAACAGATGGATCTTCAGCCCCCCCTCCGCACTTAGTCCCCGATCAAACTCACTCCAACTCCCTATCGAACTACACTGATCCAAACCTATTTATGTCTCTTCTAACTTGGAACATCGCTGGCCTTTCAAAAAAAGCATATGACCCAATTTTCCTGAATTTCATAAACACCTTTGATATAATAGCGCTTCAGGAATGCTGGGATCTGTCACCTACTAACCTGGATGGCTTCAGTACACACTTTACTCCAGCCATTCAGTCTAGTAAAGGCAGACCTTCGGGAGGTCTTTGCCTATACGTTTCAAATAGGTTCAATGTATATATAGAATGTGTAGAGCTCGCTTCATTTGATCCCAGTTTAAATAATATTGGTCTCTCCCTACAGGCTTTTAGAATGACTGGGAAAGAGGTTGTTAGTTCCCTCATCATTAACTTATATAATAATGTATCGAGAGATGACCAATTACAATTTACAGAGCTTCTGTCCAAACTTATAAAGAAGGGCATGGGAGGGTCTTGCTCGGATAGACGTATAGTGATTTTAGGAGATTTTAACTGCCACCTATGTCCATACAGCGGAACAAGGGTCTGTGATCTAAGAGCCCCCAACGGCGACTATACCACCCACTTCGAGCACACAACTGTTGGATCCCAATTGAACAACCTTCTACACGAGTGGGATCTGGGCTTCTTCAATGACCTAACTATGCCCTCGACTGACTTTTTACCTACATTTCACGGAAGGGGGTCGTTCACGACAATAGACTTCATCCTGATGTCCAACAGTCATCATGGCGACGCTCTAGAAACCAGGAGAGAAGACCTAGTCATGAGCGATCACTATCCGATTAGTGCTAAAATACATACTCCTTCCAGTGGAAACAAATCCGGGGGCATAATAGAAAATCTTTACTCACACTCCATATCCTTATCATCGAGAAACAGATACACCATAAAATGGGCTAAAGTTGATACAATTAAATTCCTGGAAAAACTGATAATGTTTGACCCTGATCTATTCCAGACCTGTCTTGAACATCCTCCCAATCCACAAGCAATTGTTCTTGCTTTTGATCAAATTGCAAAACAAATCAGGAAAAACTTAACCAGAAAACACAATGAAAGTACTGTGTCCAAGAGCCCAGGCTGGTTTGACCATGAATATTCAAAAACACATAACATTCTAAAGGCCACACTAAACAAGTCTCCCAAAAACCTATTGGAAATAAGAGTTGCTCGTGCTGCTTACAGACAGGCAATCAAAAACAGGAAAAAGGAACTGAAAAATGCCGCCTGGGAGGCATTGTTAAAAGCAAGTACCTTAAGGGACAACACGGCCTTTTGGAGGGAGGTCAACGCCCCCTTTTTTAACGATAGGACGTCTGACCTCATAGAAATCGCCATTACGGAGGAAGTCTGGACAAACTATTTCACTGACCTGTATTAATTAGATGAGCAGATTGAACCTCCCAACCTCGAAATACTATCAGTGGAGAGAAATGACCCTCAAAGAAGTCAGACAGAGTCCTTTCCGCTTCTTACTCTTTTTAACTATCCAGATGTGGAAATGGCCATTCTTGAAAGCTCCAATGCTAAAGCTCCTGGTCCGGACGGAATTCCTATTGATTTATTCAAAGATAATATTCAATTGTGGGCACCAATTATTACAAATGTTCTCAATTCATATGCCCTCGAAGGATTCCCCGTAACATGGCAAGAAGCAATAATAATACCTATTTTTAAAAAAGGCGAAAGAATGGATCCAAAATGTTATAGACCAATTTCCTTACTGGACTCTATGATGAAGGTGGCTGGGAGAGTCTTGCTGAACCAATTACAAGCATGGGCTCTGGAAAATGACGTTTTGTCTAAATTTCAATATGGTTTTGTTTCTGGCCTTGGGACAGTGGAGCAATGCCTTAATTTAGCCTTGATTACTGACAAATACTTAATGGCAAAGAAAAGCAATATATATATGACCTTCGTAGACTTAAGCTCTGCTTTTGACTGTCTTAATCATAGCATACTCTGGTCTACCCTCAACTGACCTGGGAGTTGATCCTAACATACTTGCCTTTATAATGGAATTGTATCGAGGAGCCGGGCCCAAGGTCCGCTATGGAAAAGACGGAACCTGTACGCAAAAATTTCCCATCAGAAAGGGTGTCAGGCAGGGCTGCATCCTCGCCCCCTTTCTTTTTAACCTTTATATTAACAGTGTTGCTGACTGCCTGGCGAAACTGGACGTTGACTATCCTAAAATAAATGGCCATGCAGTCCCAATTCTCTTATATGCGGACGACGCTGTTGTAATGTCCAGGACTCAACTAGGTCTTCAAAAAGCGTTGTCTGCCTTTTCAACATTCATGGGCGCGAGAGGCCTTAAGATCAACGTGAGCAAAACTTTCACTATGTGCTGCAGCAAAAAAAAGAACATTTCATGTAACACCTTTATCAATGCAACTAAGATTATCCTCACGAAAACTTTTAGCTATCTGGGCGTACATTTTAACAATAAAGGGTCATGGAACACTGCCATTCATACTCGCAATCTGGCTTTCATCAGACAAATTGGAGCCCTAAAGAAATTTGCAACAAAACTAGGTGGGAAACCGGTTGGGATTCTGCTAGACATTTATGCAGCCAAATGTGTTTCCACAGCAACATATGGTGCTGGAATCTGGGGTGTGGCGGACTGCCGAGAGATACAAACCAGCGAGAACGCTTTCCTGAGATACCTCCTGGCTGTTCCCCGTTCTATCTCCACTACAGTCTGCCACAATGAGCTTGCCCGGGCACATATTTCTGACATAATCAAAGCCACACCAATTCTGCTATGGCACAAAATATGGTCCTCGGAAAAGACAGTCCTCAACCGAGATGTGATCAAGGACAGTATGGCTTTAACCGACTCAAGGAAAATACCTTGGCTTGCCTACATCAAGAAATTTTTAACATCATTGGATTTAGCTGATCTGTACGATAATCCGATTTTGTGCCTAACAATTTCTAAAAAGGACCTCAAGGCCCGTTGTTTTGGTCTGCTCAGAGACAGGCGCTCCTACCTTGAAGGAAACAAATCAACGATTGCCCACCATAATCTCTTACTCCACGATGCAGGCATTCCCCTTTATCTTTCCCCGACTCTTTCAACCTATATGAGAATGTTGTTAACAAGGATGAGGTCGGACTGTTTTTACCGTCTACTAACATTCCCCACCATAAATGACTGGTCTACTAACCTGGTGGTCTGTCCTTGCGACAACGTTTCCAAGCAATCCAACATACATGTCGTTTTGTTTTGCAAATTTTATGATTGGGGAAGAAAGAAACATCTACTCCCACTCCTGAAGTTGTGGGGTTTAAGACAGTGTAGGCCAGCCTTACTCAAGCTATATATGCTTGAGGATGAACTCACGATTACTGCAGCTGCTAGTTTCTTGAAATTTGCAGTAAGGTGCAGAGCGTCCATGAACTGATTTATTTCTGATTTCTGATAGTTACTTTTGAACAGTCTAAAGATTCTATGTTTTTACGCTTGAGCTTTTGAACTCAATTTTATGCTGTTTTAATTGTGCTTTTATGATTTTCTTATGCAAAAATCGAATAAAGCTATTTTTGAATTGAATTGAATTGACTAATATATTCAATACTCTTCATTCCCGAACCTCCAAAAGTTCTTTTCAACTAGATCAAACATCTTCAACAGCTATGGTGTCATCTACAGTGTGAAATCCCTTTAAAGGGTCATATATATGATCAGTCTGTTCTGGTATGCCTAAAGAGACATTCACAATATAATTACAACATTCTGCACCTGCACAATACAATTGTGCAAACTCTACCTTTGGCAGCGAAGATAAAATTAACAGCCAATCTGTTTTGCAAAATTGCTTTTTATTGGGTGTTGGAAATTGCCCTCTTCTGTGTAGTATTCCCCCAGATTTTTGACTCAACAGTTTTGTTGACTTTAGGAACGTTCACGCTTCTACTTGCCACACCATTAGTAAAGTGCTGTGCTGTCCCTTAAAACAGGCAGACATTGGCATACACCTGATTGAAACATTTCATTACTTATATATCACTTGTACTACATATACCCAGGGCCTGGAAATTAAATGTTGCAGCACCTTTTGTGCCTCCTACTACAGTGACACTGTAAAGCATGTCTCCAGGACTGCCATTCCAGTCTGTCTGTGCAGTTGTTATCTGCCTATTCAGCTGTCAAGTTCACTCTTTTAAACCTCCCTTACAAATATGTATGTCCCCTCTAAGTTAGATCTCATTGCCCAATAAGGCGAGCGCATGTTATTAAGAAGTAGAACTGGGCCCCCCTGACCTGGCCTTTCCCACCGCCAGGACAAAGAAATAATCCATAGATGAAAAGCAAGAATGTTCTCTGGAGCAGAAAGTGTAAGTCTTGATCAGTGGGTGCCATTTTCTCCAAGAATCCCCCAGACCCCTATAGTCGACTCAGTTAGAGAACAAGGAAGGTTTCTAAGGGTGGGAGCACCCGGGTGGTAGACATCCACTGTGCTATTCATCATAGCGTTTAAAGTGCCACCAGTCACAGTCATGCTTAGTGGTGTGTTTGCTAACAGGTTTTTGGAGTGCATAGAGGTCTCCTTTGTAAAGGGGTTGGGTAACTGGGCCGTATAATTAATCAGGAACCAAAAACGTCCCTTCAAGTGGCCTGATACTGCAATATATCAACCCAGTTTGTCTGCCTGGATCTGTGGGAATGCCAAAGGTAACGTTTTGTGCAGAGATACTGCTGCATCCCTAGAACCTTTTAAGAATGCCTCGTGGAATACTCTTGTAAAGTGAATTTAGCCAAAGCATTACATCTCCCACCAGGGAGATAGGTTTTTGACAGCATGCACATCCCTGGGACATGTCGTCTGGCAAAGTGCAAAACAACAACACCATTTCATCTTGTCAATAAGGACATTAATGTCCCTTGAAAAATACTCAATGCAGAGAGTTTGGCTGTTACATAGCAGTGCATTAGACTAGGCCAGATTACGATGCAGTTAGAAAATCTTCCCGATCTAATCGGTTTGGAAATGGTTTCCGACCGACTCGGATCGGAGAGTCCGACCGACCAAGTATGAAGCATTGGATGCTTCCATGTACAATTTGGTTGGACTCCTATTGACTTCTATGGGAGCCTATGTTCCTAATCACATAGTTATCTTGCCCTCGGTTGGGAAAACACGCTCCTGATCCAATTTGGAAGGGCAAATGCCGTAAGGAGGCCTTCATAACCGCATCAAAATCGGGCCCTAGGTTGGAATGCTTTCCTAACCGCATCGTAATTAGGCCCTATATGTTTCTTAGCCTTGATGTACGATTGGGTCTGTAACATTTTTTCCAAATTCTGAGCATCCTGATCTCATCCAGACATACTTGTAAGCTGCGCTGCTGAAATAAAATTAGAACTCCTAAAAGTAACTTGTGCACCCAACTCCTTCCCACTCTACACTTCCTCTTTAGAAGTATTTATGTCCCATGGCACTCACCTGCAACACTATATAGATTTAGGAGCTACGGGGCTGTCCGGATGTTGTCCAACATAAAATCTCCCACCCACCCCCATAAAAGTTCAGTCTAGAATATGGAATAAGCCAACTATAGAGCTATACTGCCGAATCAACAATATGAACTAAGACCCGATTACGATGCCGGACGGAAAAGCCATTGGTCCGCCAAGGGGTCGCAAAAAATCCACCTACATGTCCCGTTGCATGTCCGTCGGTCAAATTACGATGCAATGTAAGCTAAATCCGACCAGTGTGGCCGGAGGCCACAAAATACCGTCCACCACGTACGGATAATCCGCAAATCTGACCACCATGGTCGGGGTAAGCCATTCAACAGCCTGGAAAGGCCGCTCCTGCCGCAGTATTACCGCATGGACGAATAAAATGAGAATGCGGGCATTGCGGACCGATGCCTGCGTCCGGCCACCGTGCACGCACATAGGCCAAATGAATGGTGGACGCAACCAACTCCACAACAAGGCCTGACGCGTGCCTCCTGCTGCCCTCAATCACAACACACACACCACAATGATACACCACATCTAGCCCCTGGCAAGCAAAAACATGCGAAGCATTTGAGACATCTGGAGGTCACCAAACATGTGGACACACCCACATACCACAGTACAAAACCAACCCGTCCCGATACAAACATCCTTTGCACATCACAAGCGGAGGCGGAGAGACAGGACACCATTGACTCACACAGTACAACATCACACCCACCTATCTCCGCACAACAACACCCTCACACACACCTCACACACCTCACATATCTCCACCACCACCTTGTACCCTGCACACCTCAACTGTTTGCACCATGCCCCCCAAGAAAATGCCCAAAATTCACAGCCTCAGATTGTAAACTGATGGTAGGCAAGACAATCAGGGGAGACCCACATTTCCTGGTGAATCTGGTCAAACACACACCACTTGCGCGCAACAATCAGATGTGGGCAAGGATCCACATCAAAGTTAATGCCATAGGGACCACCCTACGCACTGTGTTGTGACATCAGGAGGTGGTGTCTCGACCTCAAGGGCCGGCCCAAGCCTCTGCCCCAGAGGAACCCCCCAGATAGGTGGTCAGGGCATGCACCCGACCTCCCTCCCAAACAGCATGTCTCACCATCCCCACCCCACAGCCATGTGGCAGCCAACACCGCAGAGAGTGCCTCCTAACAGGTAGCTAGCCCTCTCACTGGGGAGAGGCTGTTGAGACCTCACAGCAAGACCACAACTCCCACAAGGCCCTCTGTCTCCCCTCACAAACCACAGGAGGCAAGCTCAAATAGCACAACACAAACCATGAAGTTGTGGCATAGTAGTCAGATACACGTAGAAGATAACCAAAAGTCCAAGTAGAAACTGAATTTGAAGACCAACAAGTTTGCACCAGAGAACACGTCCTCGGAAATACAATATCGGTACATATGAAAAAGACCTTTGAGCCACGCCACATTGCCATCAAGCAATGTCGGTACCCAGGGCTATAAGTGGGATAAACAACTGGGTTGTCTTTCAAAGGGGTGTGGCCAATGTAATTAAGGGCATAGCCTAAAACCCTCAGCCATAAATCTCTGCCCAGCATATTGACCTACTCGACCAACATTTTTCTGCCACTGCCATTGCACACAGATACGTGATACAACAAGTCACATGATACCTACTACAATTCCGTACTACTGGCTTTGTCAATGTCTGTCAGTTGCACACGATAAAGAAGCAGCAACAATGGATTACTTCAAACATTGAACCCCCTCCCACATTCCCAGAGCAAAAGCATACTTCAATAAGTGTGTATGCACAATGGGCCTCTGATTAGAAAAGTAGTCGCCCCCACACCATCCCGGAGACCTTCGAATACCAGGTGTCCTGACCGGGCAGAGCGATTCAGTCAGTGCTGAACACGGCTCTCCCACTTTTCTTGTGGTAAACTGACACACAAAGTATTGATTGCGTCTGATCAGTGCCGGTCCTAGGCCTTCTGAGGCCCTGGGCGAAAGGGAAGATGTGAGGCCCCTCTAAGTGACATCACAGAAAGTGACTTCGCAAATTAATTGGTGAGAATGTACGTTAAA
Source organism: Lissotriton vulgaris (assembly GCF_964263255.1). NCBI lineage: Eukaryota > Metazoa > Chordata > Amphibia > Caudata > Salamandridae > Lissotriton > Lissotriton vulgaris. Next base: position 731,376,110 of record NC_141691.1, on the reverse strand, counting down.
TCACCAACTACCACTCAATTAACTATACTCTCGGCTCTCAGCATACGTGCTTCTCGAAGCAACATTTCAGCACAGTATGGCTCAGGTGCGAGCTTTATAAAACCCTCTGCGTCCTGAAATGCAACCCGCGTGTGCTATTGTATATAAATCACTGTGCCAAACAGCTAGCAATTACTGTGCCAAGTAGCTAGCATTGGAAAATAAATGGTCCTTTTGCCAGTAAAGAACTGGATAGAATCTGTATATCCCTGCCCAAGTCATGCACTTTTCCAAAGATTACCAGCACATAAACGTACACTGATCCCTGCGTTGAAGCCCATGGACCAACAGATTGTGAGAGTCTGTTTTCCACTTTTGAAAGGGCACATGAGTTCCCCGGGAGGCTCTGGCACCAGAATACGTATGTCTATCAAAAAAAAAAACGAACACAGAAAGCTATGAGGAGGGCCTGAGAGATTTTAGAGACCAAGACACATTCCCTATGTTAGACCTGACATCATTGGCTTGAGTCTCTCCTCCATTTTTCTGTTTGCCTCTACTGTTTTACGATGTTTTGCTGGTATATGCTTTGGGCGCCGTGTCACTGCTGATCAGTGCCATAGCGCAAGTGCTCCCTCTGTTAAAATGATGTATCTATTGTATCCATGTTTGGCTTATTTGGTTTACTGTCAGTCCCTAGTCTAGTGCACCAGGAGTGCCGGGGCTTGTAAATACAAATGCCGCTCGTGGGCTTGCAGCACGTGTTGTGCCACCCACAGGAGCGGCCTTGTAAAAGAATGTCTACGGGTCGGTCATTGCGAGACCCACGTGCAGTCTTGCACTGTCACGTCGGCTGCGCAGGTATACCTACTTGCCAGCCCCTCCAACCTTCCCTTAACTTCATGTTAGTCACCCCTATGGTAGGCCCCTGGGCAGGGTGCATTGTAAGTGTAAGGTAGGACAAGCCTGACCAAGTTGGCATGTCCTGATAGTGAAGTGCCGCCATCTTAGTGCTTCACTATTGCGAGGTAGCCTGCTCTCCGTTGGATAGAATGGCCCGCCGGGATTATTAATGCTATGATCCTAGCTGGCTCGGAGAGTACGGTGCAATGTCGAGTTTGGTATCCCTGAGCTCGGGGTTTAATTACGCATCCGTTGGTGTGGATGGTTTTTGGACTCTGGGTTCGAAAGTAGTACTTTTAGAAAGTGTCTATTTTCTTGTCTAACCATATCTGGTCTCTGCTGGTCTTACGTGTGTGTGACAGGAGCTGGGCGGCTCCAAGAGGTCTGGATGAGTCAGTGTGGGATGAGTGGGACATTTACGTTGAGAGTAGGGGGAGAGTAGTTGTTGATAGCCTGCCTTGCCTGATACAATGCTGGCTCCACCTCCTGCCAAGCGACTGATGGCTCTGTGCCTGCCATGGACGATCCTAGCCCCACCTCCTGCCAGGAGGGCGATAGCTCTGCTCCTGCCAGTATCAATGCTGGCTCCACCTCCTGCGGGGCGTCTGAGGACCCGGCCCGGCTCAATGAATAGGCCAGGTGCGACTGCCTAGCTCCACCCACCGCAGACCCAGGATGTTGGGAAACCCCCGGCATAGACAAAGGGATCAAAGACGAAAAGGGGTATAAGAGAAGGACCCCTGAACTAGGAAATCAGATCACTTCTGACAAGGAACCCTGTAACCAAGGACAAGAAGCCTGCTGATCTAAAGGACTGCCTACCCCTTCTGCCAGTGTGCTGTTGTTGGGGGAATCCTGCAGTGCTTCTTTATTTTTGCCAAGGAACCAGGAGAGAGGAACTGTGTGTGTACTCTCACGCTTGCTAAGAAAATCTCCAAGGACTGGAAGAGTGCCAGTCTCCTGCCGAAGTCACGGGGCTAAAGGACTTCCCCTGCTAAAAAGTGCTATTTGCTGGAAGTGTGAATCCAGCACCTCTGAAAGGACCAGCAATCACGACGATCGGACGCTGGGCCCGACCGACGCCAGCAGCAACGCCAGTGAGTAGGAGTACGGCTCTAACTCCAGAGGACCTCGTGTCTGCCCCGCTGCTGATCGCATCAACCGTGTGCCCTTCGACGCCGTGAGCGCTGCTCACTCTGTGCAACTGCATCATCGACAACGCCTGCTGTGGCCTGATCGACACCGAAGACGCGACGCCGGATTGCTCGACGCCGCTGATCATCGTGTGCTTCAATTTCCTAAGGTACTGTGTTGTTGGGGGTCCGTGTGACTCCAGGCCCGGCGCAGCGCTCCTCGCGGTCGACGCCGAACCTGTGGATTATCTTTGCCCCAGCGTTGTGTAGCTCCCGTGTGAGTTACCCTGTTGCTAAGAACTGTGTTTCCAAGAAGAAGATTTGCTTGATACTAAAAGACTCTTGTGCTAAAGAAGAAACTACCTTTGAACTATCCTTTTTCCTTCCCGAACGTATTTATTCCGATTGTGTACAGTTTTGCCGTTATTTGGTCTTGTGCTAAGTCTTATATAAAGATACTTATTTTTATAATACTACTGTGTCGTGTCCATTTGTAGTGTATTCACTTTATTACTGTATGTGGTCATAATTGCTTAACACACAGCCTCTGAGATAAGCCTGTTCTGCTCTGCCAAGCTACCAAGGGGGTGAGCAGGGGTTATCGAAGGGTGTGATCCCCTTGCCCTGACTAGAAAAGGAGTGTCCCTATTTGTCAGAAGTGTATACCTCTGCCAACTAGAGACAGCCGGTTCTAACACCCTAGCTACATGTAGAAAAACAAAAGAGTGTCAGAGGGTCTGGTTTATCTATGTGTGGGTCATTAAACTAACAGGACCGTGTCAGATCATCTAACCAAAACAGAAAAAAGAAAGAATTGTTGGATACCAGTGATCACATACAGGTTATCCATCAGTCACCACACGGAACCGCCCTTCATCATTTGGCATTTGGCATTCCTGTTATTCACATAATAATGATGAAGGGCGGTTCCGTGTGGTGACTGATGGATAACCTGTATGTGATCACTGGTATCCAACAATTCTTTCTTTTCTCTGTTTTGGTTAGATGATCTGACACGGTCCTGTTAGTTTAATGACCCACACATAGATAAACCAGACTATCAAAAAAAAAAAACTCAAACATTTTAAATATCATGATAAAGAAACTAAGAATTGACAAACCAAGTAGACTTGCATATTGGCACATGCACACATAAAGCACGCAAATATTGGCACATGCACACATAAAACATGAAAAATATTGGCACAAGCACACATAAAGCACGCAGTTATTGGCACATGCACACATAAAGCACACACATATGCACAGACACACCAAAACACACACACTCAGAATTTTTCTCAAGAGCCTAAAGACACACATTCACTAATGCACACACCCCAACAGTCACACATAACACTATACAGCTGAAGGCTCAGGGTGATGTGCCTCGGGGTGGTACTGAGTGATGCAACTCAGGCCACCACTAATTGATACGCCTCCATAGGACACTCGCTGCTGTGCATCTGGGAAGCAGGATAATGTACATTTGAGGGATAAAAGGCTATTTGGCTAAGGAGGGCCTACAATGATGCGAACCAGAGGGCAAAGAGTTATGTAAAGTAGTGGCCTATGGAAATGTACCATAAGGGCACACTGATGTAAAAAGCAGGTGGGTTCATGTTGGTGTCAGAGTCTTCCCATGTCAGGGAAGAACAGCTCCTCCAAACTTCTTTTAGGTGAGACACCGCAAAGCCCTTTTGTTTGTGACAAATGACACAGAGAGGGCTTTTGGTTCACTTCGGATATTGGTTGCTTTGGACCTTTTTTTAAGACAGTGTCATTCACATCTTGGTGGTTTTGGACTGATCGGGACTGTGCATGATTTTCATTTGCACCTAAATTGGATACCACACTTCTGCATCTTTTTTGTCTAAACGTGCTTCTGTTCCTAGAAGTGATTTTTGCTCCTAATTGTGCTTTCCCCCCTAAATATTACAGCAAGATTCTGCAAATTTTGCATGCACATGTGTCTGTGTACCTGTATTGATTTTTTACTCCTGTATATGTTTTTGTACCTTAAAGTGTCCCCACATTCTAGTTGATGAAGTACCAAAGGTGACTAGTATCCTAACTCTGTTTTTTGCACCTAAATGCATTTTTGCACTTAATGTCTCCAGGTTCCTGCTAATGTTGTGCCAAAGGTGACTAAGCATCTTGAATCGTATGTCTGAAACATTCTAAGTATTATAATATAAATATGAAGCAGGTCTCTTACCTTAACTGCTCAACGACGACTCAACGAGGAGGCCGGGGCTCGACCAACTCCTGCCTGCAGCCCTGCCCACGCGGCCCGATCCGAGTAGTGACTGACTGCTCACGAATGGCGTTTGCGCATGCTGAGTGTGTCACACTGAGCGGGGGCTGGTCATAAAATCAAGTCCAGGGCCGTCATTGGTAGCACTTTCGCGCGCTGCCAGATTGACGGCCCTGGGACCCACTGTCACCCGCATCATGAGCAAGACCGGCGTCACGTCACCACCACAAAGGCACCACCACCACCACCAAGCTAGGTGGTGGGGTGCGTGCGTCATGTTGCATGCGGTGCTTGCGCAGACAGTGTTTAGGTCTCGGCCTCCTTCCCTGCCTTACTTTTACTGCCTGCGACCCGGCCCGGGCCCCTGCGCGAGCGCGACGAGAGTGCTGTGCGCACTGCACAGCTCTTTTCCCATGATTATAATTTATTTATTCCCCCTGCCCGCAACTGTGGCGGGCCCCCCTGAGCGCGAGGCCCTGGGCAGCTGCCCATACCGCCCATGGCTAGGACCGGCCCTGCGTCTGATATTGAAGGCCGTTGCACACTTCTTATCAGACATGCGGGCTCTGGCTTTGTCCCTTGCTACCATGTCTTTCCGGGAGATCCTCCGGGTGTCATTCCTCCAATTTGCACACTACATTTAGCAGGTTCAGAACATTACTTTGGTAGTACAGCTGAGCGTTGTTCCTCAGAGTGCCCTCACGCCATGTCTGACCATGCTGTGGTCCTGGCTAAGCCCGGTCAGTTGCAAGTCTACTGTGACCACATGCAGCTTCTCTTTGGATGTGTCCCATTGGCTGTGCTGGGCATCGGTTACAGGTTACCGTTCCACTCTGCGTATTTCACCTGCATGCAACCAGTCTTCTCATGCAGAAGATGTCTGTTTGAGTGGGTCATGGATGTCTGCCTTTCAAACACATACCTTGCTGACCTAATTCATGAGCTGTGGGTGACTCCTTTGTTGGTTCATGTGCAAGACTGCTTCGGTGAGACACGTTTATGGGATGCCTTAAAATGTGTTACACAGGCTGACAGCTGCGTCTATGCGTTTGCGCAATGGCTCCTGTGCAATACCTACATCAAACCTCTCCCAGGTTGCGATGGGATGCTACTTGCAACCAGGTGGTGAGAGGAGCACATCTGTTCCTTCATACTGCTGGATTGGATGGCGGTCCTCTTCACTGAAGATGAATTGGATTGTCTTTTGGAACTTATTGCCTTCTAAGTTGCCTGTGCCTTCTTGAATTCATAACTACTGAACAGCAACAGGAAATGTTGGTGACTAGTTCAATAATTGTTTCCCTTACTTCACGCCTACTGATACGAATTGTCATCCAGTTCTCTGACTTCCACCCTGTCTGCCTTGGCTTGGACTATGCTGAGCTCTGCAGTCGGTTCCGCTTGGTACCACATACCTGAGCAGGGGGACCATAGTGGACATTGACGTCTGGCATGAATCGGTCTTCCATCATTCAGCTGTAGTGCACGAATATTACATGGCGGAATTGTATTACAAGTACACTGGGCTGGAGTTGGGTGCACTCGCAGGTGCACTGCGTCCCACCCCTCTTTGCATGGGGTGGACACCGTCCCCTCTGCCAGGAAATTGGTCCCCACAGGAATATGCTCAACTTGTCCTTGTGCACTTTTCAGATACCAGGACACGTTTCGCATCATCTGCACATTGACTGCTTTCCATTCCCAGCTGCAACGTGCAGGCAGCGAGTGAGCCATTTTTCACCTCCAGCCTGGCCGAAGTCAAGGGTCCATCCAGCCTCCTTTTGTTTGTACATGCTGACTGGGGGCCTCCTAGAACCTTACATTTGAATGTAGATGCCACAGAGGGGAACATAGGCACACAACTTGCCTTCTCTTTACAGGTACTTAGGGGAGGCATGCTTTTGCCTTCATTCTGTCAGTTTTCTGTGTGAAAGGGGCACTTATTTATACGGCCATAAAAGCCACATAACATGGCTGTACGTGGCCTTATAAATATGCCACTGGCACATTGCGCCACCCGAACGTCAAAAAAGTGACATTCCGGCAGCTCAATAGTGCCGATAAGGCCTCATAAATGAGGCCCCTAGTTGAAACAAAAAGCTGTTTGAATGTAAAAGCACTGTTTCACAACTAAAGCAAGAGGTGAAAGAAAGCAGCAGCAAGGCCCAAATCCAATGCAAACGTTAATATTGTCATTGTGGATATCCCAAAAATCACATATCATTAACCGTGGGAGGCCCTTTAAAATAATGTCCCTTTATGGTTTAACACACAAACCTTGTGTACTGATTATGAAAAGTGTCTCTAAAAAGTAAGAGAAGAACTCACATTGATGAACGGTCCTGATCTAGTGTCTGTATTGTCATTAGCTGCAGGGAAAGCAACTTGCCAGAATTCCTAAGGAGGAGCCTAGTTTTTTAAATAGAGGGGCATATTTACAAGACCCTATTGACACGGGAACGCCACTTTTTACGACATTCCTGTGGCAATAGGGGCTTTGCCTTATTTACAAGGCAGTGTTAAGCCACTGAACACCCTCTTGTAAATAAGGCCCATTTTCACCGCAATGCTTAGTGTGAAAGGGGAGGGAATTGGGTGTTGCTTTCAGCGTTCCAGCATAACACCCATTGATTTTGACACTGTCCCATATTTACAAGGGTGGCGTAAATAGGAGGCAGCACCAGAAGTAAGACCAGGGAAATCTTGGTCTTACCTTGGTTCAACGAGGAGAAATGTTACATTTCTCCTTGTTTTAGCTGTTTTCAATTGTGCAGTACACATGAAAACAGCAAAAGGCCAATGATTGTTTATGAACAGGAAGGTCCCACTGCACATAAACAATCGTTTTTTTAAAATGCAGTTTTGCGACTTCTATGTGTGCTGCATTTAAAGATTGTTTATGTGCAGGAAGGGGGTCCTTCCTGCACATAAACAATCTTCCCATGCATGCAGACATCCTTGCTCTATGGTGCAAGGGTGCCTGTGTTGGCGCTTGGCTGCTAAGTGTAGTGCCAGTGCAGGGGGAAACGCAGAGCTACACCATATTCTTGTAACTATGGTGCTGCCCTGCGTTTCTGAAGTGGTGGAGTGAGGAGTTATGCCAGGAAGGCTAGCGCCTCACTCCACCACTTCCCTTGTACTTATGCTCCAGAGTGCCTCAAGAATCAGAGTTGTACTGCAAATCCTGGAACTCTTTTTTTCCTTGCTTTTTCCCCATAATCTAGCATTGGTAAAATGCCAACAATACCTACATACTGCTGTCCTTGATACCCTTTAACCCCTTCGGCGCTTATGACGGAACCGTTCCGTCACGTGCCTCGGGTGGGCTGTGCTAGTGACGGAACGGTTCCGTCACGGCCTGCTCGACGCGCCTGCGAGGCGCTGATTTCACGCCTGCGCGGCACGTTCTATTGAGCGGGCGCGTTCGTGACGGAACCGTTCCGTCACTAGCACAGCTCACCCGAGGCATGTGACGGAGCGGTTCCGTCACAAGCGCAGGTGAGCCGTGCGACCCCACCCACCCCCTAGCACTGCGGCGGAATTGTCGCCGCAGTGAAGGGGTTAATATTGTTTCCAAGTCTTAGATTCCTTATCAAAAAGTTTTACCTTGCCCTAATACCAACAGTCCAACTTTTTATTCTAACTTCTGTGACTGAAATACCAACATGAACATCACTCTCGTAGAGTTGCTCACCCTTCATAAGGGGTATTCTGCAGCCTACTTCTTTTTGTGATGAAACTGGTCGTAGATCCAAATTGCAGCATATTGTTGTTTTGCACATAGTGCGATTTTTTTGTTTTATGACTCACCCTTTGGCCAAAGCGGTTTAAATAAACTTGATAACCTTGATTTCCCTCTGTCTTAATGCAGTGTTGGGCTACATAGTCCAATAACAACCTGGTGACTGAGTGGAGAGAATACATACATCTTTTTGTTGAGCACCACCCACACACATTTACTTTCTAATGGCTTAACTTCCTCGGGGTGTCACTTACACCACCAGGCCCTGCCTGCCATTACTCTATCATGTTTGATTCCTCACGCACCCTTTTAAGTGAAATAAAGCAAAGGCTGACTACCACGCAGCAAGAAATCCTATGTACTTCTTTCTGCCAGGTCAGAGGAGGGAAGTAACACCCTTCCCTGACCAGCACATATAGATATCTCTGCCACACAGACGAGATCTCTGTGCCTCCAGCATAGCAACTGCCGAGCAGCTTCATTGAAGGTATTTAAGCTTAGATGTGGGGGGACCATGGATAAAAGAACCTACACACCGAGGTATTTTGTTTTTCAAAAACATGCTCCCAAAGTGGGAGTTTTCTATTGAAAAATATTGAACTAATGGCCCTGATATGCTGGGAGTTTTTCTTTCATCTGGTGAGATTTAGTTCTCTTTTTCCTTTTTGTGACATCCAGCCTTTCCCTGATGGTCCTGGGCAGGAAGAAATTATGTTGGAACTTCCCTCTTAATAGGGCAGATGGTCTGTCCCTAATTAAGTATGTGCACATTTATTACAGGTCTGCTTGTGATGTGCTGGGAGTAATGTGTTGATCTTGTACACGTTCTAAGAAAATCCCTGCTCCATGGTTAACAAGATTGGCAAAGCCAAAAATCTGACTTTGATGTCATAATGCATGCAAAGCCAGGCATGCGCAGATGCACACAGGCTATTTTGCCATCTCATTTTGTAATCTGCCGAATGGCACTACAGGTGTGGGGAATAACAGCAGAGCAGACATGGAATGTAGAAAAATATTCAGGCTGGCATCATCTTTGCATATTTTGTTTGTCTGTTTTTATATGCATCTGCACAGTAAAGCCAGACCTACTGGACTAGTTGCAAAGGCTATAACCAGAAATATGCTCACTGCTCGCTGCCCCATCGGACATCAACATGCGCCTCATTGAAAAGACCTAGCACGTATGAAACTGGTTTGCGCTTGCTGGTGTCTCATTCAAAGGTACCCGGCTTAGTAGATTCGACTGGTCTGTTCCTACTGTACCACGAATAATGCTGTTATTTTTATGGTAATGGTACAGTGAGTAAAAAACTGTTGCCTGAAATGTGAGATAGAGAAAGCACACGTAGTTGATATTGAAGAATTAATTCATTACTTTTTTGTTTTTCTCAGTGGATACAACTATGGTAGATGATGTGGTCACAGACGTGGTTGCTGCTGTGGTCCCTGCTGAGCTTAAAGCAATGGTTGTTGGTGTAGTCCATGCTGTTATGACAGTGAATGCCTCTGATTGTTCCCTGATGTGCTGACAGCTGTTATTTCTATCGTGTTTTCCACTGTTGTGTAAGATGCCACTGCTTCCCTTGTCCCTGGTGTGGTGACAGCTACGATGTTTACTGTGTTTACAATGAAGGTCACTGATGTTATATCTGTTGTGTTGCTGCTACTGTGTTCCCTGTTGTGGTTGCAGTTCTTGCTGAAGCTGTTTTCATTGTTGTGGTCCCTCTTATACTTTCAACTATTCTTGCAGAATTGTTCCTATGGGGAAGGTCATTGTTGTAACAACTGTCTTTACGGCATTGGTCCCCATAGCTTTTGTTATCGCTGCTAAGGTTGAAGTTGTGGTTGATTCCGTGGATCCTTTTGCAGTTTAAGCTCCTGCAACTGGCACAACCATAATGGTAGCTGTGGTCGCTGCTGTTTAAGCATGAGCGAATTTTGCGGATCTCGCGTTCGCGAATTTTGCGGATTTGCGGATTCGCAATCCGCAAAATCCGCGAATTCCCGCGAATTTGCGGATTTTTTTTTTTTGTGTTCGCCCGTGTTTCTGCCAGTTCGCGAGGGTTTTGTACACTTTCGCAAATTGCGAACTTACCTGTCGGGTCGCAAGTTTCGCGAACTTGTTGTTTCTACGTGTCCAGCCTGTTTGGGACACTCTTCTTCATCACTGCCACTCTCTGTCACCACTGCCACTCTCTGACTACTCATGCCACCCTCTGGCCCACCCATGCCACCCTCTGTTTCATCACCACACCCTCTGGTTGTCCAGTGTACATTATTTTCGGCAAAGCAAAGCACACCTTCCCTGCCTCAAGTGACCTGAATTAATTTGGGGCTGATTAATGTGTCACAGAATATTTTTTTAGCTGGCACCTGCTTCCTTAGTGCGCCCTGATTAGTGATCTTTTGCACTTGCTAAGTGCTTTCATTGTTGCAAAATTAGTTACAACACCTGCCCTGCCCCAACTGACAATAATGAATTAGGGGCTGATTAATGGATTTTAACTTCCAGCCTGGCTCCTGCTTGTCTCCCTTAGCTGTAATTCAGGACCTTTGTGGCATATGTGTAACTATTCTGAGGTTCAGAGCAGGGTCACATAATAGTTTCAACTGGCAACTGAACTCTGGAGGGGCCCCTCAGGAAGCACTACAGGAAATGGCTACTAATGATGAGCCTGAACTTTTGAACCTGGTAAGTAGTTACTTTCAGTTTTGCTAAGATCGTATTTCTGCAATTTTGCACTTATTCGCGGGGCGCGAACTCACGCGAACAGTGCGAGCAGTGCGAGCAAAATCCGCTGCTCGCGGATTTGCGGATTTTGCGGGAAATTCGCAAATCTCGCGGATTGCGGATTTCCCGAAAATCCGCAAAATCCGCGAGCGGAACGGATTTTCCGCCCATGCCTACTGCTGTTGCCCCTGCTGCTGTTACAGCTGTCGTTGCTGATGTGTTCCCTGTTGTATTTGCAGCTTTTGCTGCCATTGTGGTAGTTGGTGTGGCAGCTGTAGTGACTGCTATAGATGTGTCTGTAACAATTATGGTTCGTGCTGTTGTGGTAGCTGTTGTTGCTGCAAGAAAAAAGGAGTGGCCCTTGCACACTTTGCAACTATTTTGCAGCTGATCTTGGTATTGTGGTGGTTACTGCGGTTGCAGTTATTGTGGCTACTGTGGTAGCTCCGCATGCTGTTGTTCTTAATGTGGTAGCAGCTGTTGCTGCTGCTGGTTTTCCTGCTAAGGTTGCACCAACGTTCACTGCTTTGTTGAAATCTATGGTCATTGCTATGGTTGGTTCTGTGGTGGCTCCTGTTGTCCCTCTTGTAATGGTATCTGTTGGTCTTGCTATTTCCCCTGAGGTGGTGGCATCTATAATTGCTATTATGGTCTCAACTGTGGTTCCTACTGAGGCTTCAGCCGTGAGCGCTTCTACAGTCTCAGCTGTGATCACTACTCTAGCCTCTGCCATGATGACAGCCGTGGTCTCTGCTGTCATTAACGTTGTTGTTGCTCCTGTGCTTGGAGCTGTTGTTGTTGTCATAAGACCAAACGGGCTGACACAAACCCCTCTCAGTTTATTTATTTTTTGTTCATCACATGAGTTCTGATAGACAACCAACACCGTCTCATGCAAGACCTAAAAATAGTGGGGCAGATTTACGTTTTCTGGCTCATCCCTGCAAATCAGCAAGGATGCGCCAGGAAAGATGCATCACACAAGTTTACCCTCGCGCCACCCCAGATGCGCTGCATATACAATGCGGCACATTATGACGCAAGGATAAACAGATGCGTGTCGCATCTGCCGGCGTAAGGTTGGCGCGATGAAATTCCAGCACTGTTCCAACCCTGCCTATGTCCAATATGGTGCGCCAAGCCTTACTCCTGCTTCAAGGAGGCACAAGGTTTTGACGCAGCGACGTCGGAAAAGTGACTGTGACATCTTGTAGATTTCACTCAGGCACTTTTCCAAGGCGTTTCTGCCTCGGAATGCCCCCCCTGAGCTGGAACGCCCATGTGAAACCTGACGCAGTTTTCATGTGGCGCATGACTTTACAATGCGACACATCTCCCTAGATGCGTCACGTTGGAAATAGGGCGCAACGTGGTGCATAGTTTACGCAACGGCTGTGCAAATAAGGCGCAAGGGGCTTGTAAACCTGCTCCAGTGCTTTGATCTCCAAGCAATGTTATACCGTTACTGGCCAACCACATGATCACCTATCCATAAAAGAGCTAATCAATATCCCAAAGCCCAACTCTGTGTAGGGGTTTCACTTTCTGTTCTTTTGTTATGATATGAGCTCTGACAATAAGATAGAGCTGCCTCTAACTAGACTCGAAAAATGAACTTGTCTCAATATGGAGAAGTGATGTAAAAAGGCATATTCCCCTGTGCCTGTGAGTGCCTGGCTTTTCTAAAATTATTGAAGTGCTAGTACCTTCCCAAGGACGCAGACAGAAGAAAAGAGTTCGAAACACTTTCTCTTGCAGGGAACCTCCACTGCTAATAAGAACATTGAAGAACAAATTAAATGACTGCAAAGGCTTCCTGCTTGGAATGCTTAAGAGCCTCCGCACAGTTCCTCAGGTATTTAATAAGTATTTTAATGAACATCCTTCTGTTTAGAAGGTGAACATCAACACTGGTTGGAAGTTAATTATCATTCAGTAAAAGGTAACCTTGTGAAGATTAATTGATGCCTTTGCAACATCAGGTGATTGTTCTTTATTATGCAATAGGCGAGGAGGAGGCCACAAACACGTGGGCAGGAAGTTGAAAAGACACCTCCAAGACTTTGGTCATTAAACTTTCATGTGCCCTGATGCCAACACCTTACACTTGATGAATGAACATTTGTGTTCTGAACTTGAGCCGCCTGAAAAGACTGCGGTTCTGTAGTATTCCCAGACCCGCAGAGCACTGCAGGCTGATTCATTAGCCCTATTTCAGGGCCAGGCCTTCATTCATGCTGTGCGGCAGTGTCATTATTCACTGAAGAGTAAAATAAAGCACTGCTCCTTCGCAGACTCTACTCCAATTTAGGCGTCTTGGTTCAGAGCCTTGCTCCCGGGGGCTCTGCTAAACCTGAAGGTCTTTTAGTTGCTGTGTCGCTCTCTGTGGCACATGGCTTCGGGGAATACAACAGATCTTGTGTCAGAATCCCCTTCCGCGGCTTTCTCCTGCAGGCTGTTCTTTCACAAAAATTACGGCAGATTATTTCTGAAGCAGCGTCAGCCAGAGCGAGGTTGGCGCTGAGCTAAGCAGCAATCCCTATGTTGACACGTGTCACGGTATTTGTGATGCCTGGCAGCAGCAGCTCTTGAGAACCGGCGGCAAAGCCAGTAGGGTGCACAGTTCTGATCTAATGGCTTCAGCAATGCTTTTTGTCGATGCAGTGCAGCGTCGCCAAAAAAGAAAATAAGGAAAGGAAAGAAGCCTGATGAAGTGCACGAGTGCATGTGATGTAGCGGAAACTGCATTTTTTTTTGTAGGGGGTGCATTATAATCACACATGTAGAGCACACCCGCATATGATGCCTTGTCGTGTCAACATGAAGTGTTAGGATCTTGAAATGTGTCACATGTGGTGTTCCCATGTACATCCATGCACCAATTGCTCTTTTACACTGTGTCGTGTGCTGCAGCCGTTTCCCTGGGCCGCAGCAGAAGCTGCCAAGTTAAAGGGCACTTTTCTAACCGCCAGCACGGCGGTCGCATCCTAATTCGGCAGTTGAACTGCCAACTGCTTGTGGGGTGATCTCCTGACTACCAAAATAGCTGTCGTTGACTGCCCCTATGTTGCATATTAATATGCACATATTCATATGAAGAATCCATCTGCAGTATGGGGTAGTGCATGTGGTAAAATCCATTCAGTTTACCTATCAAAAATGTGAATTATGACTGCCAGTGGATAGCTTCATTGTCAATGTCTAAGCCAGAAAAAACTATTTGTGAATGTCTTTTTTAGAATCAAATGCAGCCCTAAACCTTGAGTAAATAGGTATAGACATGTAACCCCATTTTAAGGGATCTTGGATATGGTGTGGTCACTCCGCCCCCCAGAGTCACAGATATTGGTGGTCACTGTAATTCCAGGGCCAGAGGAAAGCTTCTTCAGAAATGAGGAATAACCACCCAAATCAGAAAGACCAGGTCCAATAGTATAGGCTGTTACTAATTTACCCTAGAGTTTCACATGTAGATCAAGGCTGTGGTCTCCAGGTAAAAAAAAGTAAGTCTATGACTCCAAAGATCTTGTAATTCCAACAGATAACAATCCTTACTGGCCCCATCAAAATAATCAAGGACTTTGGAAAGGCCCCAAAGAGTTGCTCTGGAGAAGGCAGGCAGGACATAGTGATCATTAGTTCAGCTGATTTAGCAGAAGTGGTGCGAGGGGCCCACTGCACTCGAATTATTACTGTATTTTATGACCACACCAAAAAAGCAGGTCGCCCCATTTTCCTTGCCATGCTTATGTCAGGGCTAATGGTACTTTGTGTCACAAATGAGCATGGAGCATGCACACTAAGGGCCCAATTAGGATGGCGGGCGGACCTTGTCCGCCCGCCATCCTCACGGTAAAAGGGACCACCCGCCATAAGGGCGGGGGTCCCGTGGGACCCCCGCCCTAAATAAAGGATCTGCCCGCCACTGTGGCGGGCTTATCCCTTATTTTTAACATTACGGCGGGCGGTGCTGGAAGCACCACCCGCCGCAATGCTAAAAATACATGTTGTGCTTTTCAAAGCACAACGTGACAGGCACCGCGCGGTGCCTGCCACGTTGTTCTTTGAAAGGCAGAAGGGTACCATATGTACAGCCCATGTTCGCCCCCACCCCCCCTTGTCCATGGGGGCCCACAACGGACCCCACTAGCAGACTCCGCATGCCTTTCCATGGCAGCACTAGCAGACTCTGCATGCCTTTCTGTGCCTTTCCTTGCCATGCTTATGTCAGGGCAAATGGTACTTTGTGTCACAAATGAGCATGGAAGAAAAACTGGGTTGTGTAGCACACTCGTATTTAATCATCAATTCGAAATTAAACTGTTTACCTCTCGATTTTGTTATGGGTGTGCTGGGTGGGAGAGAGGGAGCTACCCTCTGATTAAACTAGAAATACATGCAAACTAGTGACTGTCGTCACTAGACCCTTCCCGCACTACCAAAGGCGGAACTCCATCTGCCTGTATAAACTGAAAACTACTCCAGGAGTAATTATTTTTTCATTTCACAATCTTTAATCGGTTATTTGCAAAAAAACAACCATAAAAGCACAATGTCCACAGGAATAAAACACAATTAGTCTGTAGGTGAGTATATACAACAATATGTACAACAATATCAAGCATTATCCCTCCATGCTGATTCTAAATTTTAGGGCTAATTTTAAAAAACTAATTACAAATAAAGTGCATTCGTTATTTAGCAGCTGTAGGTGACAAAGTGCAGGTTTAATCTGAGTAAAATTCAGTCTTTTAAGGAGAGGCTTAAGATAAGCCCTCCGGGGAGTATCATAAAAAGGGCAAAAGAATAAAAAGTGCACCAAATCCTGCGGAGACACACAGTTGCAGCCGCAAGTATGTAACACTTGGTCTTGGTGGCTGCCTCTTGGAACGGCTAACAATAAGTGGAAGAGGTTCAGGCGAAACCTAATTAACAAGAAACGATCAAAACTTGACATTGTCCAGGTCAGGTATGGTTCCATGCTTAATGTGGTTTGTATGACAACATAGTTTCTATTGCTTTTCTTTAGGTCCACCTCCTCCCGCTGGAATAGCTGTGAAAGAAGGAAGGTGTTTTTCACAAACGTTACATCGGTTACTGTAATTGAGTCGGGATTTAAGAAAAGTTCCGGACGCCCCAATGCAGTGAAACATTTTTTTAAGTATTTTAGCCATGGGATTTTTAGCATGTTATCCCATGTCAGTGCTTCTCTCAAAAGCTGGTGGTTTAGCGGGAGGTCTTTATTTAGCCAGCATTTCAGCCAGAATGTTAAAGGCCGAAGTGCAATGGTATCACCTAAATAAGGGGAACCTAATTCCTCATGCACTATAAAATTGGCGGTTTCTCTTGGAACCCCCAAAAGCTGTTTCAGGAAATTATTTTCTGCTACCACCAAGTCGTTAACATTTGTGTGCCCCCATATCTCGCTTCCGTAGCAGTCTATAGCCAGGCTCTTGGCCTGATATACTTTTAGCAAAGCGGCAATTGGGCGTTTCCCCATTTTCCTTGCAAAATTAAAAATGTCTGCATTTGCCCGTGTTATCTCCCCTCTTTTCTTCTGTACAGCGGGCCCCATTTCAGTTGGTTATCAAACAGGACCCCCAAGTAGGAGAAAGTTTTAGTCGTGGGAATCTTCTCCCCGTTTACATGAAATGCAAAGCTCCTTGTTGTGTGTTGTACCTACATTCATAACAAAAGATTTTGAGTTATTAATGGAGAGATACCGGGATTTCATAAATGTACAAAAGGTGTTAAGCAGCAGTTGAAGCCCTGTTGCGGTCCTTGCCAACAAAAAGGCGTCGTCCGCATAAAGTAAAACAGGTAGCCCTTTACGTCCAACAAAGGGATAGTCAGCACATGTTTTTAGGAGGGTATTTTCCAGGTTATTGATGTATAAATTAAAAAGAAACGGGGCCAGGATGCAACCCTGTCTTACACCCCGGTGTACTCCGAATGCCCTGGTCACCTTCAGGTCCTGGGTGTATCGCATGTTAGCTCGGGTGTCCTGGTGTAGATCCGCCAGGAAATTGACCAGGGTCTGCTCCACCCCCATATTTCTCATTGCCTCCCATAATTTGCCCCTGTTGACACAGTCGAAGGCTGAATAGAGGTCCATAAAAGCCATATGGACTGTGCCCTGGCGTGCCAACGTATATTTACCTAACACCATGTATAAGTTGAGACACTGGGAGATGGTGGAGTGGCCTGGTCTAAAACCATATTGAATTGGAGAAATTATATTATTTTCGTCAGCCCAGGTTGTTAGCCTATTCAGGATTACACCGCCTACAACTTTTACGACCGAATCAATTAAAGATATTGGCCTGTAGCAGGATGTGCAATTTCGGTCCTCTTTTTTAAAGACGGGGACTATTGTGGACAACCCCCAAGATTTTGGGCATCCGTGGTCAGCGGCTGCATTAAATACAGCAGTGAGAACGGGAGCCCAAAGTGATGTCCTTGATTTAAAGAGGTCCGGGGGCACACCATCAGGCCCGGGTGCTTTCCTGCTGGTTAAACCCAGGATGCCCTTCTCCACTTCACAAATGTTAAAACACAGCAGTAGTTTTCAGTTTATACAGGCAGATGGAGTTCTGCCTTTGGTAGTGGGGGAAGGGTCTAGTGACGACAAATGAACATGGAGCATGCACACTAAGGGCCCCATTAGGATTGCCGACAGACCTTGTCCGCCTGCCATCCTCACGGTAAAAGAGACCGCTCGCCACAGTGGGACCGTGGGACCAATTAGGATGCGCCCGCCACAGTGGCGGGCTCACCCCTTATTTTTAATATTGCGGCGGGCGGTGCTGAAAGCACCACCCGCCGCAATGCTAAAAATACATATTGTGCTTTTCAAAGCACAACGTGACAGGCACAGCGCTGTGCCTGCCATGTTGTACTTTGAAAGGCAGAAAGGTACCATATGTACCCCCCATGTGCACCCCCCACCCCCCGTGTCCATGGGGTCCGCAACGGACCCCACTAGCAGACTCCGCATGCCTTTCAATTGCGGCACTATCAGACTCCGCATGCCTTTCCGTGGCAGCAATACCGCCACGGAAAGGCATCTGAAAACCCACATCGAAATATGGCTGGCGGTGTCCAACAGACACCGCCACCATATAGAACCCTTTTCCGCCCGGTCAACATGTTGACCGGGTGGAAAAGCGGCAGACGGTCTTTCCGTTCGCCACGGACCCCCCAGCCGTTATAATATGGCGGGTGTCATTACTGCAGGGATGGCGGGCGGATCGCCCCGCCAGGCCGTAGATGGCTACCGCTGGCCTGGCCGGGGAGATCCACCCGCCATCCTAATGGGGCCCTAAGCGCCTGATTTCAAGTTTGGAGGAGAGGGTACTCTGTCACAACTGCCATGGTGTACCCTCTCTGCCAAACCCTTAGTTGCCTGCTTGATTTACAGGTGGGAAATTCAGACCTTAAGCATGTTAGCGAGAGAGCCTACTCCATTGCTGACATACTCCTTAACACCATCCGCCTGATTTAGAGTTTGCGGTGTTGAATTTTTTTTGGGGGTGTTTGTGGGACAGTAAAAAATATATAACAAACCTCACACAATGGAAGACAAATTCTATGTTGTGGGGCTCATCAGTTTTTGCACCTTTAAAAAACAAAGTCCTGCATGAGTATGGATGCAGACCAATAAACATAGGAATGGAGGGGATGGGACAAATGTGGGTTAAAGGGCATGTTTTACCCCTCAATTGATATGTCTATTTTGCATTTTTTTGTGCATATTACCTCTGGGACAAGAGCCATATTTAACAATGAATAAAACTTGAAAAACATGTTTTTGTGGTTGAATTTGATTGATTCTTCATAAATATCTGTTGTTTGTGTTTGCAGTGCTTTAAGTGGGATAAAGGGATAGAGGTCTCTAAAAGGGGCATAATTTAAAAAAGGAACTAGAAATCCTTTCCAAGAGGTGTGGCATATGTAATTAAGGGTGCAGCTTAAAAATGTTAAACACAGTTCTGTGTTTCATTCAGCATGCTCCTTGAAGATTACTTGTATTCTTTCCTATGAGTTTGTTTTCTGTGACTGCATCCAGACATTCCACACATTGAACATAGGCCTAAAAAAAGACAGTCATATTGGATTTGCCAATGCTAGTTAGCAGTATCAAATCAGTAGCAACAACAATTTTGTTGTGAATAACTTAAGTTGAAAATGCTTCAGTTCTGAGAATATGATACTGTAAATTAAAAATGTTGAAGGTCTGTGGAAGCGGGAATGTTATTCAGAGTGGCTCAGTCATTCTTGTTTGCCTTTCTCAGCGCTTTTCACTGCAATCTATCTCTGTTAAACACTTACACTAATTTCTGAAATCTTCCATCTGCTCATCTCACACGCCATCATCTGCTGTGGCGCTTTGATTCTCTCCTTCTGCATGTCCTTCTTTGCACCACCTCCACTTCCCTGTGTATACATTTCTCACTCTCTCACACACACACACACCCACACACACTCTCTCTCTCTCCCTGTCTCTCTCTCTCGCTCTCTCTCTCACACATACACACAGGCACACACTGTAAATGTTTCACCAGTTCTGTATACATCCTTCACCTACTTTCACATATAGGGGGGCGTATAAGACGACTCGGCGTATAAGACGACCCCCCACTTTTCATGATAAAATGTAGGTTTCATGCTATACTCGCCGTATAAGACTACCCCCACTTCCAACGCAGTCCTGCATAGCGATTTTGGTCATTCACGGCGCCATTTGTTCTATTTGCCTATTACTTTTTATTTGCTATCGATACTTGCACAGTGCTTCCACAGTGCCACCATCACCTATGTAACATTAGTTCTTGTGTTTGAGTGCCCTCCATTTATTTCAATATTATACCGTACCTCTACTTGCACACATGTCACTTTTTCCTCCTGTAATGCACCATTTTCTATTGAGAAGCGGTCTGACACCTTCGGGTGAAGTCCGCACATGTAAAAACGTATGAACACATACTGTAAAGTTTGGTACCCGGCGTATAAGACGACCCCCAACTTTCCAGAACATTTTAAGGGGTTAAAAAGTCGTCTTATACGCCGGAAAATACGGTAATTAGCACATATGTGGCCATTGCTCTGTGTGCTCTACAGCCATACAAGTATTAGCTGAGCATGTACTCTTAACACCTTTATGACCCACTGACGAGCAGTTTTATACAGTGTTATAAACTTAAGCTGCCTTCTGCCTCAGCTCCAGAGCTCTTGAATCGTGCCCTGTCATAAGCACCCACACTCAGCCAGAACTGACCCAGACACCGAGAGGTGAATCATTTCACACTGTGCACTATTGAACAGTTATATGTGCAGAGGAAAAAATACAGAAATGCAACATCTATAAATAGCAAATACTCAAGTTCAAGTTCAAAAGACCTTTATTCGAATTTGATAAAATTCATAAAAGTACCGAACACACCAAAGCACATATATACATATAATACAAAACAGTTAAATAAATAGAATTCCATAGTAACAAGACAATTCATACAGTGGTTAAGCAATAGATTTCATTATCTTATAAAGTTTTAGCAGTAGTATCTTTATGACTGATTCTGATTTCAAGGACTTTCCATAGTCTTACGTGCACGTATGGCTAGTCTTAAAAAAGTGCTAGTGCGAAATATCAGTTCATCAGTGTCCAAGGTGAGCAACAACATATAGGATTCCTGAAGTGTAAGAGGTCTGAATTTTCTAAAATATGGGGTTAAAAGCCATTTGGTATATCTCACATAAAATTTACAGAAAAACAGAAAGTGCAAATCATCTTGAGTGCTTAAACCGTCACAAGGGCAGGGGGTAAGATCTGTATGGTGTTGATACCCCAGAGGAAAAGACAGCAAAAATTTCACAGTTCCTGCCCTTAGACGAAACAGTAGAGATCGCTCCCAATTTGACATAGGGAGTGAGAGGTAGGGTGGCATGATTTGCATACAAAGACCATTACCAATGTATTTCTTGACCCCTGATTTCTGTGATTCAATTCCAAGCCGTTCATTGCGGTAAAGTGCATAAAGTGCCTTTTGGACCTCAAATTTATCCTTTAATTCGATAGCCCTTGGCTCAGTAAACAAAATGCCTCTACCAATTTCATTAAAAACTTCTTTAAACCAGGGGATCTGCATGCCATTTTCACACTTAAGGCAGTCCTTAATGATGTTTTGCGTAAGGACAGCAGCCTCATTCCTCCAGATTCTGATCCAGAAGAGTGCTGGTCTTGCTTTAATGAAGTCATTTATGAAGGGGAGGTTGAGTTCGTTATGGCAGATGAAATTCGAAGAGGAGATCGGTGCTCCCAGCAATTTTCTGCAAAAACGATTTTCCTCTCTTTGAATGCTAATGCTGCTGGCCGATCCCCAAACTTCGGCTCCATACGTGGCAACAGGGGAACACTGTAGTTTAAAAATTTTAACGATGGCTTTTGTGGCGCCAATTTTCTTTGGGCGGGGGAGACTCAGGACAGAATTGTTGGCTTTCGAGAACTTGCTCGTGGCGTGGGCCACATGCCCACTCCACGAGCCGTTCGCAGCGAAAACCAACCCCAGATAAGGGAACTTATGGACAGATTCTAGTTTATCTGTTCCAATTCGAATTGTGCTGAGTTTCCTTTTGCCCGGCCCACAGGACATAATAAAAGACTTTTTAAAATTAACTTTCAGATCCAGTCCCTCCATAAAATTTACAAAACTATGTACAAGCAGACGTAGAGCGTTAGGTGTACGTGCCATAAGGACAGCGTCGTCTGCATATAAAAGCACGGGTAGGGGGTTACCTAAAATAGTTGGGACATCAGGGGTGGCTTTCTTTAAACAGTTGGACAGACCATTGATATAAATGATAAACAGCAGGGGTGCTAAAACGCACCCCTGTCTCACCCCCCTCCCTATCTTAATGGCTCCCGATACCTCTCCGCCCATCCCAATACGTACCCGTGCCTTCAGGTCAGTATGGAGATAGGCTAAGAATCTAACAAGAGTGGCATCAAGACCATTGGACAGGAGAGTTAACCAAAGCTTAGATCTATTCACAAGATCGAATGCGGACGAAAGATCCATAAAAGCTAGGTAGGCGGGGGATGAGCGAGCAATGCAGTATTTGTCGATTATCAGTTTTAAATTTAAGCATTGCTCGACTGTTCATACCCCGCTCCTGAACCCCATCTGGCAGGGATCTAAAAAGTCAGAATCAGACGCCCATTCCAGTACCCTGTTATAAATTATTCGTCCTAGTATTTTTAGAGTATTGTCCAGGAGGGAAATGGGACGATAATTTGCTGGGTCTGATCTGTCTCCCTTTTTGTAAATGGGAACGATGATACTAGTAGCCCAGGTGGCAGGCATGGCTACATGTGGGAGACTGTTAAAGATGTTTAAGAGTATTGGCGTCCAAAGAGCAGAATTAAATTTAATAATATCAATAGGGAGGCCGTCAGGCCCGGGCGCCTTGTTACCTAGGCTCTCTTTAATGGCTTTCCTGACTTCTGGGTCCGAGATCTCTAAGCCTTCTGTTTGGTCCATGTTGGGGAGAGGTTGCTCATCAGAGGGGGCGGCATAAATATTAGAAAAATGGGTCTCCCAGGCTGCACTGGTTATATTGCAGCTAGTTTGTGTAAGCTCTTTGCCCATTTCCCTCGTTCTCCTGACAGCCGACCAAAATGGGGCGCTGCCACCCAGATTGGCGCTAATGACCAGCTTATCCCAGTGGTCGGAGAGCAAATTTGCCTTCCTTTTCGATATTTTGTCTTTGTAGTTTTTCCTGGCAGCTCGAACTACGTCTTTACATCTGGGTTTAGCAGAGAGGGCCTTTCTTAACTCTCTATTGGCCAAGGAGCAAGATGTATCAAACCACCGTGGCTCTTTGTGTTCAATAGGGAGTGGGACTGACAGGAGAATTTTTATATTTGAGCATAAAGCTTCAAAGTCTGTAATCAGTTTTTCATTGTTTGTGCTTGGGGAGGAGAGGCATTTCAGTAAATCGGGATGTGCCTCCTGAATCGTGTCTATAATGGCCCCACAGTTGATTCCCCTCCATTTAAGGCGAAGGCCGTCAATTGAGGGTGTAATATCCCTTGCCCCATTTAAATTCATAAAAATCGGACTGGGTGCGAAATTAAAAATAGCTAACAATGGATTGTGATCACTGAAAGACGTTTGCACCAAAGAAGATTTGATTAAACAGTCCGTTAACAGAGGTGATGCAAATATGTAATCGATAATTGAACCGTTATCCCTGCCCTTAAACGTGGGGGCGTAGGGAAAATTCATATCATACCCTACACTCATTACATCAACAAGATTAAAATCAGAAAGTATGCTGATCAGTTCCAAACCCCTGCGGTCATTACAGTGATCAAAATTAGTAGATCCATAATTCTCTATAAGTTTCACATTAAAATCACCCCCGATCAGAATGCTAGTCTCAGTGTCTACTGACAGGGAACAATCAATCATGTTTAAAACCTTAGATAATGCAACAAAGTTTTTGTTCGGTACACCATAAAAATCATTATTATAAAAATTAATTAAATAAATTGTGGTCTTTGATTTCAATTTATATTCCAAAATTTGAATATTGGGATTGGCAAGGTTATCTAGCTTCAGATCACTAATTGTACCGCCTGCCAAAATTCTGATCCCCATAAAGAGACCACCCACTGCTCGGCCAAAGCTAGGTTTTACTGATGTCAGGCTGAAGCAGTGGTAGCCTTCAATATACAGGTTATCGGCAGCCCAAGTTTCTTGGAACATAAGTATGTCTATATCATTGATTAGTTCGATCCAAGCAGGGTCCGAGAGCTTAGATTCTAAACCTGCAACATTCCAGCTTAGAATTGATAGGCCATGTTTGAACCCATGTTTGATGGATGTACTCCCGGTATTCCCATTATCATGGTTGAGTGATTCGTTAGAAATGGCCGGGATACTGTCCAACAATATAATTTCTGTAACAGCAGTTTTGACGTGGTGCAATGCAGCTGGAGTTGTAGCACCCTCTAAGTTACAGGCTTTTGCATCGTTGCACATTTCTTTATTGAGGGGTATACTCAGTCAATCCTGTTCGTCTAAAGATGATAAATAATCGAACCGATTGAAAGTAGGACTATTGTACATTGGCCTAACTTCAGTCATCTGTGCAAACTGGAACGGATTAGGGATTGGGTAAGACCTATCCCTAAAATTACTCTGATGCATTTTTGGGGCTTGAAAGTGATGCGGAGGGTTGGGGGTTAGAATTGGCATTGGGGGTTGTGGATGCCAGTTATGATTGTTGGAGTAGGCGGCATTTGGGTTCTGATTTTGGACAAAAAGGGGTGATCTAATCCTAGCTCCAAAATTCGTATCCTGATGAAATTTAGTGGGGAAAGTGTTGGGGAAATTAGCAGTGGCTTGTTCCGGGGGTATCAGGTGTCGGTAGAAATATCCTAAAGGGAGCAGCGTGGTGTTAAATTCCCGGGGCGATGGTAGAGGGGCATTGGCTAGTGTTTTCTCTGCCCATTGTGGATTTCTAAAGCTTATAGTGACACAGTCGCCCTCAAATTTTTTCCTAAGTGGTCCAATCCAACCCACTCGCTGTGTGTTAATAATCTCCCTTGCACCATCAATAGGGTAATTGCAGTTAGCAATTAGCCAGTGCAGGGTTTTGTTTTTGAGTGATGTGGGATTTTCATCCTGATCCTTTCTTAGTTTGGTGACATTTACTAACACTAGTACATATGCACCGCATTCCGGTGGGAGGTTAATGCGGGCAGGAACTTGTCTGGGTGTTTTTGGAATGGGTTGGGTCGAGATAGGGTTGCTTGTAGAAGTTGGAGGGAGACCTGTGGTGCTCACATTTGGAGGTTTAGTATTAGTGATGGTATTGGTACCAGGGTCCTTCCTTTTATCTGTGGGTTCGCTATTAGTGTGCGATGTTACTGCTTTTTGTTTGGTAGTTGGGCCATTGGCCAGTGCGACAGGTGCAGCTTTGTGTGTGTTATTTGGGATAGTTGGAGGTACTTGTGAAATATTTGTTTTGGAGTCTGCTATTTTGGTGGTGTTGCTGTTATTTGTACTTGTTACAGGACCTTCCTTTAGAAAATTCTTAAGAGGGCTACTCAATTCAACTAGTTGTTTTTCTATTCGAGTAAGCCTATTTTCGATTGGGGATAGATAAATGCTTAATAGTTCCCCCAGTCTTTCCAGCAGGGGGTCGTATGCCTTATCTGTGTTATCATTAGTATCCATTGTTCTACCCTGCTGAACCGTTTCGCTTTCACCCCCCTGAGATATTACCGTAACCCTGGTCGTGTTGTGGTTAGGGACAGAGTTGGTATTTTTCCCAGATTTCCTTTGTGCCCGGCCATATTTCCTGACCATGGTGACCCGGGGCTTAGGTGCATGTGACTTCAGTTTTTGAACTGCCCCCTCTCGCCTACCTCTCACTTGCCTGGTGTTATCAGCGGATTTTACTTTGGGAGAGGGGTTAATGGGTAGGTCAGGGTTTTTTTCCAAGTCTGTGCTAGTATCAGTGTCTGAATCTAACAGGGGAATGGAGGCTGAAAGGTTAACCTCGCTAGGGATGGTGTGAATGTCAGCACAAACGTCAAGTAGGGGTCTGATGTTATTAGGCATTGCTTGTGCAGGTGTAGTGGCGGTAGCAATAAGGCCAAGTGAGGAACGTTTGGCATGCGCCAGATCTTGTGATACCCTGCGTTCTAGAAGGCTAATGCCCTGATTGATGGCGTCATTGGCCTTTGTTATAAAAAGGTCAATGGGGCCAGTCACAGCGGCAGCTGTTCTGCTGCGAGTGCCCCTTGGGGACATGCTGGCAGTTGCTAGCCCTTGTTCTACGATATGGGTTGCTACGCGGAACAACAGACACAAATGTCGTTAACACCTAGCAAAAGGCAGATAGTCCCAACAATGATTTCTGTAACCACAGTTCCCGAATGAAGGCTGCCCAATGGGTCAATGAAAAGTACCTTAGAATAAAGGCGAAATTGGGTGGCCCCGTCCCGTCCTCCTCGTGCCTCTGAGGGCCACAGAGGGCCCGCCCTTTGCCCGGGCTTAGCCCGGCGCCGCCCCGCGCGCTCCCACGACGCGGATACAGCCGGTGACTTTTCAACGCGCCTCCGGGCGCTCCTCCTTCGGTTTCCTGGACCTGGGGCACCTGGGAAACGTAGTCTCCCTCCGCACTGCAGCCGAGTTGGTAGTTGCGGCGGCGGGAGGGAGACAGGACAGCAGCTGGACCTCCGTGGTCTCCTGGCAGGGAAACAGTAAGCTCTCCCCACAACAGCTCGGCCCCCGCTCCACCGACACAGCCGGTGACTTTTCAACGCGCCTCCGGGCGCTCCTCCTTCGGTTTCCTGGACCTGGGGCACCTGGGAAACGTAGTCTCCCTCCGCACTGCAGCCGAGTTGGTAGTTGCGGCGGCGGGAGGGAGACAGGACAGCAGCTGGACCTCCGTGGTCTCCTGGCAGGGAAACAGTAAGCTCTCCCCACAACAGCTCGGCCCCCGCTCCACCGACACAGCCGGTGACTTTTCAACGCGCCTCCGGGCGCTCCTCCTTCGGTTTCCTGGACCTGGGGCACCTGGGAAACGTAGTCTCCCTCCGCACTGCAGCCGAGTTGGTAGTTGCGGCGGCGGGAGGGAGACAGGACAGCAGCTGGACCTCCGTGGTCTCCTGGCAGGGAAACAGTAAGCTCTCCCCACAACAGCTCAGCCCCCGCTCCACCGACACAGCCGGTGACTTTTCAACGGCCTCCGAGCGCTCCTCCTTCGGTTTCCTGGACCTGGGGCACCTGGGAAACGTAGTCTCCCTCCGCACTGCAGCCGAGTTGGTAGTTGCGGCGGCGGGAGGGAGACAGGACAGCAGCTGGACCTCCGTGGTCTCCTGGCAGGGAAACAGTAAGCTCTCCCCACAACAGCTCGGCCCCCGCTCCACCGACACAGCCGGTGACTTTTCAACGCGCCTCCGGGCGCTCCTCCTTCGGTTTCCTGGACCTGGGGCACCTGGGAAACGTAGTCTCCCTCCGCACTGCAGCCGAGTTGGTAGTTGCGGCGGCGGGAGGGAGACAGGACAGCAGCTGGACCTCCGTGGTCTCCTGGCAGGGAAACAGTAAGCTCTCCCCACAACAGCTCGGCCCCCGCTCCACCGACACAGCCGGTGACTTTTCAACGTGCCTCCGGGCGCTCCTCCTTCGGTTTCCTGGACCTGGGGCACCTGGGAAACGTAGTCTCCCTCCGCACTGCAGCCGAGTTGGTAGTTGCGGCGGCGGGAGGGAGACAGGACAGCAGCTGGACCTCCGTGGTCTCCTGGCAGGGAAACAGTAAGCTCTCCCCACAACAGCTCGGCGCCTGATTTCAAGTTTGGAGGAGAGGGTACTCTGTCACAACTGCCATGGTGTACCCTCTCTGCCAAACCCTTAGTTGCCTGCTTGATTTACAGGTGGGCAATTCAGACCTTAAGCATGTTAGCGAGAGAGCCTACTCCATTGCTGACATACTCCTTAACACCATCCGCCTGATTTAGAGTTTGCGGTGTTGAATTTTTTTTTGGGGTGTTTGTGGGACAGTAAAAAATATATAACAAACCTCACACAATGGAAGACAAATTCTATGTTGTGGGGCTCATCAGTTTTTGCACCTTTAAAAAACAAAGTCCTGCATGAGTATGGATGCAGACCAATAAACATAGGAATGGAGGGGATGGGACAAATGTGGGTTAAAGGGCATGTTTTACCCCTCAATTGATATGTCTATTTTGCATTTTTTTGTGCATATTACCTCTGGGACAAGAGCCCTATTTAACAATGAATAAAACTTGAAAAACATGTTTTTGTGGTTGAATTTGATTGATTCTTCATAAATATCTGTTGTTTGTGTTTGCAGTGCTTTAAGTGGGATAAAGGGATAGAGGTCTCTAAAAGGGGCATAATTTAAAAAAGGAACTAGAAATCCTTTCCAAGAGGTGTGGCATATGTAATTAAGGGTGCAGCTTAAAAATGTTAAACACAGTTCTGTGTTTCATTCAGCATGCTCCTTGAAGATTACTTGTATTCTTTCCTATGAGTTTGTTTTCTGTGACTGCATCCAGACATTCCACACATTGAACATAGGCCTAAAAAAAGACAGTCATATTGGATTTGCCAATGCTAGTTAGCAGTATCAAATCAGTAGCAACAACAATTTTGTTGTGAATAACTTAAGTTGAAAATGCTTCAGTTCTGAGAATATGATACTGTAAATTAAAAATGTTGAAGGTCTGTGGAAGCGGGAATGTTATTCAGAGTGGCTCAGTCATTCTTGTTTGCCTTTCTCAGCGCTTTTCACTGCAATCTATCTCTGTTAAACACTTACACTAATTTCTGAAATCTTCCATCTGCTCATCTCACACGCCATCATCTGCTGTGGCGCTTTGATTCTCTCCTTCTGCATGTCCTTCTTTGCACCACCTCCACTTCCCTGTGTATACATTTCTCACTCTCTCACACACAAACACACCCACACACACTCTCTCTCTCTCCCTGTCTCTCTCTCTCGCTCTCTCTCTCACACATACACACAGGCACACACTGTAAATGTTTCACCAGTTCTGTATACATCCTTCACCTACTTTCACATATAGGGGGGCGTATAAGACGACTCGGCGTATAAGACGACCCCCCACTTTTCATGATAAAATGTAGGTTTCATGCTATACTCGCCGTATAAGACTACCCCCACTTCCAACGCAGTCCTGCATAGCGATTTTGGTCATTCACGGCGCCATTTGTTCTATTTGCCTATTACTTTTTATTTGCTATCGATACTTGCACAGTGCTTCCACAGTGCCACCATCACCTATGTAACATTAGTTCTTGTGTTTGAGTGCCCTCCATTTATTTCAATATTATACCGTACCTCTACTTGCACACATGTCACTTTTTCCTCCTGTAATGCACCATTTTCTATTGAGAAGCGGTCTGACACCTTCGGGTGAAGTCCGCACTATGTAAAAACGTATGAACACATACTGTAAAGTTTGGTACCCGGCGTATAAGACGACCCCCAACTTTCCAGAACATTTTAAGGGGTTAAAAAGTCGTCTTATACGCCGGAAAATACGGTAATTAGCACATATGTGGCCATTGCTCTGTGTGCTCTACAGCCATACAAGTATTAGCTGAGCATGTACTCTTAACACCTTTATGACCCACTGACGAGCAGTTTTATACAGTGTTATAAACTTAAGCTGCCTTCTGCCTCAGCTCCAGAGCTCTTGAATCGTGCCCTGTCATAAGCACCCACACTCAGCCAGAACTGACCCAGACACCGAGAGGTGAATCATTTCACACTGTGCACTATTGAACAGTTATATGTGCAGAGGAAAAAATACAGAAATGCAACATCTATAAATAGCAAATACTCTTAGGGAAAGCAAGATGAAGTAAAATGTGAAACGAGGGAGTAGTCAAAGAAGTAAAATCCCCCCCACTTTATACAAAAGCTCTGAGGGCGCCAGTTAAGCAAAGCAAGTGAGCCTGACCCTCCATAGAAGAGCTTCCTTGCTTCTTCAAATCAAACATCTGTCTATGCATCCTCTCACTCTTCCATCCACCTGCTGATGACCACCATTTCACATTCTGTCATTCATTCATTCTTTCATCCATCACTCATCCTTTCACCAATCCACTCTTACACCCATCTTTTCACCAATCCACCCTTTCATCCATCCTTTCACCCACAATTTATTTCACCCTTCCATCCTTTCACCCACCAATCCACCCATTCACCCACCCTTTCACTCACTCATGCATCCTTTCACCCATCCACCTTTTCATCCATCTTTTCATACACCCACGCATCCTTTCACACATTCACCCTTTTACCCACCCTTTCACTCACTCATGCATCCTTTCACCCATCCATACTTGCCTCCATCTTTTCATTTACTCATGCATCTTCCACTCATGCATCCTTTCACCCATCCTTTCACACAACCACCCTTTCACCCATAATTTTACCCACCCATGCATCCTTTCAATTTTCCTTCTTTTTCACCTTCCATCCCTCCTTCCCTTTTCTAATGACCCCTCTTTGGTAAAAAATGAGCTTTGTCTGCTGTGTTGCAGACAGAAGAAGCACATAAAAGAAAAAAAACATTCTCGCTGCAGCTAAGCGGGGGTCCAGCCTTGATGTGGAATACTATAACGCCAACTTGAACAAAAATCTCACAGTGGAAGGAGGGGCAGGCCTCGTGCCAGGAAAGTACCTACAAAGCACTTATGAACCCAACCCTGTACCCAAGCAGGCCCCCTTTCCCCCCAAGAAAAAGCTTGCTGAGGCTGACGCCTATGTCCTGGGGTGTTTACATACTCCTTAATGGACGTCAGGAGTTCAACGCCCCGGAAAACGAGATGGAAACCACTATCTACAGTGGTTTTCAGCTTCGTTTTCCCTGCCGCCGTGTGATATCGGCTCCTCACCAGGAGAGACCCTGTGATGGGAGCCGATATCATGTATCACACGGTGGCGCCATTTTTTTGTTTATATCTGTTTTTATTGACTTTTAAGTTTACATATTCAGGAAAGGCAACATGTTTTGAGAGCCATCTATCTATACATTGAATCATCTACCGATAGTTGAAACATGCTTCTGTTACATGAAGTTTAAGCATGATTTTTCCCAGATACACAAATATATGCTCACATACCAAAGACATATTAGCGCACATAAACATGAAAAACATTTCGATAAAGATTTTACTGTAAATCACTTTGTAATCGTGCGTCCTAAAATAACTCTGCATCCTGGAACGTAATAATAACCTTAGCCAGTAGTTGGACTTGGCCCAGAAAAGAATCGAAATATGAGCTAATTTCAGCTCCGTGAATTATTTCCTCTTCTTTCTCCAAGACGTAAGGGATTCAATGGCTGTATACGAATCACCCGTCTATCAGCAGCTCTGCTCGGCGCGCTGCTCGTTCTGTCTATTTGAGCCGAGGTTCTCCTCTCCTGGGGTGGGCGTGGCTACTGGGGGCTCGCCCGAGCTGTCCAATAGGCAGGGCGTCCGGAATCTGCCGAAGCGAAGGGGATACACGATCCCGAGGGGATACCTGATATTACACAACACCGGCCCTGCCAGTAGGGCCCTGTTACAAAGGGGCCATCACACCTAAATCCCTCCACTTTTTCTTAAAAGTAAATCGTTTTAAACTTCAACATGTCTAACTAGCATTTAATTGCTTGGGTTTGAAAAACTAGGACAACCCTTTCCCGAGGGCTGTTTCCTCACCCTGAAGCAATTCCGCGAATACGGTAAGACTAATGCATCAGATGCATTCACGTTTCCCTGTGCACTTGAGGTCTCCCTGCTGACGCACACGTTTCTATCTCGACTACGAGAGAGAGGGTCTCGACTCTCGAAACTCTGTGAACCTCATGGAGACTGCCTGCCCCGGCCCGATCAGACAGCAAGATCATATTGAGAGACTCGTCCGGGGGTGACGGTATAAAGGGACTGATGTGAGCAAAAAAACGTGTGTCCCTTAACTGCAGACATAAGCGTATTCATTTTCATTTCTTGAACAGGTCATACTATGCACACGTACTGCTTTGCAGATTTAACACTTCACGCCAGTCTGACTGTGCTAGGTGGGTTCTGTTGACCCTGAAGTCTTTATACATATGGCCTGGCACTGTCCCCACATTTCTGATGTTTTCTTGGGTTGAGGTTACAAGTGCAATTAAAAGCCTGGGGTCTCATTTATGAGGCTGTGCGTCACTTTTACGCCGCCGGTGCGTAACTTTTTGTGACGCACCAGTGGCGTAAAAAGTGCGCCTCGTTGCGCCATATTTACAAAGTGACGCATCTAGGGAGATGCGTCACTTTGTAAACCCCTGCGCCACATTATATCTGCGCCAGGTATAATGTACGCAAGGGGGGCGTATTGACGCAAGGAAGGGTTGTAGAAGTGACGCAATGAAATCTATGAGATTTCACTGCGTAATTTTTAGGACGCCGTTGCGTCACAATCTTGCGCCTGCCTCACAGCAGGCGTAAGACTGATGCAGGCCCCCATGTGAAAGGACGCATTGCTGGAGTTGCGTCACTTTTGTGACACACTCCAGCAATGTGTCACTTTCGCGCATGCAGATACGTCAGAAATACTGACGTATCTGTAATTCCTTGCGACATGATGTGTCATACATTAAATATGGAGCATCAGGAATGTCGCAAGGAGTGCGCACTGAGAAGTGACGCATCGCTGCTTTCACTCAGCGATGCGTCATTTCTGATAAATGAGGCCCCTAGCTTCCACTCACTTAACCTGTACACCCTCGCCACTACAACTGAGTTACGGCATTGATGCCCTGTGCCTGACCAGACAATTAGTCTCAACACTCACACTGTGGGGTACCAAGAGCTTGGATAAGTCCCCGCCCCTGGATAAAAAACTGGCTTAAAGATGTCACACTAAGTAATGAAATAGCTGAGATTTACGGCACATCACAGCCTCCTTGGTCGACGTCAAAGAACATGTGGGGACCTTTTAAATGTGATATGATGTATATAGAAGACATGGTTGAGGTGCCCACAGATACTTAACCGTTTACATGGTTTTATGTAATCACATTCCATGTACCGCATTGCCTGGGAATTGTCCCATTAGCTTGACATTTCCGTCTGATGTATAGTGTTGCAGCCTGTGGGGCCCGCCTGGAGTTCCCCTGTACCATGTGACTGTCCCTCTGAAGAGACCTTCATAGGAGAGTCTAAAGGGCATATGTACAAGGGGAGTGCGCCACCGGAACGTCACTTTTTTTGATGTTCTGATGGTGTAATGCCCTGCACCATATTTACAAAGCGGTGTTACGTCACTTTGGATGTTTTAACGCCGCTTTGTAAATATGGTACCCTTTCACGCAGGTATCTGCGTGAAAGGGACGTGCAGTGGGTGTTGCTGTGTGTGCTCCACTGCAACAACCATTGCTTTTTGACACTGCCCCAAAATTACAAGGGTCTGTACATCTGAGGTAGCACCAAAACCTAACGCCATGCAAAAGCAGGCGTTAGATTTGAGCAACGAGCAGGAATACTTTTATTTCTCCTTGTTTTTGCTTTTTCTATGGGTGCCTATATAGGAACAGTGGTCCCTTGCAACATAGGTAAAAGACAATAGTGAATACCACAATACAATAATGGCTTTGTTATAGGAATCCTGACAGAAAATGTAATACATGTAATTGCATCATGAAGAAAAAGAACATAGAAAGTGGGACAGCATTCAAGAAGAATGATTAAAAGAACTCAGGCTTAGCAATACGATCAACAGGACATACGCATACGGAGAGCACCATTGCACAAGTGTACAGTAATTATTTGAACAAATCAGCGTCAAGGTGCTAAAGTCTCTTTAGCACCTTGACACTGATTTGTTCAAATAAATATTGTATGTGGATGGGAAACTCTGTGGATGTTGGGACCTAGTGGGCATTCATTGGGGGCGTTTTGTCATTTACTTTGGTGGGAAGGGGAAGGTTTATTTATGTATTTATTCCTTCAGAAAGCGTTCTGTCACTGCAACTGGTATTGCAGTGCTATCCGCATCATAATCAATGGGTTCAGGGAAGTAAACACAACCAAGGAACCTGGGCTACGAAAAAGAGAAGTCTCAAAAGTTCTCTAAAACATGAAGGAATCAAGGATACAGCTGAATAAAGCTTATTGGTCCTGGGTAAGTCAAGGGTTTGCAACATGTGAGCTTCGGCCATGCACACTGCCTTCTGGCATGGGACTCTCACAGTGAAAACCTTGCGTTTATTGGCCACTTTTTAAAGTTTATTTGATTGGAATGAGGAGGGTGTCCTATATTGGTCATGTAGGTGTCACTGGCTTAGTTCACATGTTTATCAGTCTTGCATGCTGTCTTCTCACAGGAGCGGAGGTGTAATTCTGGAGAACTATGGCAGTCATAGACCAGATTTCAATATCCAAGCTGGTGGTGCTTCCTTGCCTCCTTTATTATTCTGCCAACCTGGAGGTGTTTCTGTGTGACAATCAGTGGTTTAAATGGGCCGGTACTGTCCGGTACGGAGTACCAGCACTTTTTTATTTTGAGAGGGAGAGTAGGGGCACTTCTCAAGAGTGACGTAATACTTTTAATGGGAGAGTACCAGCACTTCTCAGAAACAAGTAGGTACTCTGTTACAGAGTACCTGCACTTCTCTTTCTCGATTTTAATCACAGGTGACAATATAAAATGCAGTTCGACGTAGGGTTGAACTGTCCAAGTTAAAGCTCCTGGTAACTCGGGGTGGGCTGGGAGCACTAGATTTTGAGGTATATGAATGGGTTTCCAGTTATAAAGAAGGGCATATTGGGGGAGGGACAGACACACCTCAGAAAGGGGGTTCTAAGTGGCCCAGATCCAGAGAGGCATGCTGAATTACGTGTTTACCACTGTGGCACCCAAGTCACAAATGGTTAGCAGATTGGCGTGGGTGGCTTTGGATTGCAATCAGCGACTCGACAGGTGAAATCCTTGCTCTGGAAATCCCTTTGAGTGGACTCCGCAAAAGTAGAGGGTATTTTATTGCAAAAGAACTTACTAGCTGGGAGGAAGTGGCAGTGGCGTAATGGAACTTGAGGGTGACTCCCTGCACCGTGCA
Organism: Lissotriton vulgaris; assembly: GCF_964263255.1. Lineage (NCBI taxonomy): Eukaryota > Metazoa > Chordata > Amphibia > Caudata > Salamandridae > Lissotriton > Lissotriton vulgaris. The sequence continues at coordinate 731,341,706 of NC_141691.1, read as the reverse complement.
TGGTGGCGCAGTCAGGAGCTGTCCGGCCAGGGGGCTGCCACCCCGAGCAAACACAAGGAGATGATGGACGTAGAGCTGAAACTTTTCAGACACTCACCCCCAGTCTCAGATCTGGGTTGAATCCATCATCGTTTTTTAGCTCACTTCGCCACCTCAGTTCAGACCCAACTATATCCCGTATCCATGGAGGCTGGAGGGGGCTTCAGGGGCTAATGTTACGCCACTGAGAAGTGGGGATTTCAACTGGGGAAGAATTGTTTGATTCTGGGGCCATAAAGACGTTTGAGACACAGGTGGCTGACTATGGAATTCAAAAAGGGCAATTTTAGTTCACTTATTTTATTTTATGGAGAGGTGAAATTGGAAACATAGAGTAGAAATTGCCTCTGTTTCAGATTCTACTGTCCAAGTTCATGCATTCACTTTGAGAAATTGCAAGTTATGTGTATGACCTTTGGACATCTCAAATTGTAAAACCACAGACGCTTGACTCTGCACTGAACCAGTGCACTTGATCATGTTACGTCACCAGAGATCCAGGCATCCCACAAATCGAATGGTGGAAGTGCAAGTATTCTGCATTTAAGAAGGAGCGCTTGGGGTAAGCATGGATTTATGCTGGGCTGGCTTTAGGGCAGTGCAACCGGTGCAGCCGCACTGGGCGCTGACATGTGGAGGGGGTGCTGTGACCTCAGTGGGTCGCTTTGTTTATCAATATTTTATGATAGGAGAGACGAGGGGCACTTTTGCAGGTGGTAGCGAGAGAATCTGAGGAGGCGGTCATGGGACATGAGGGCGCCAAAAGTTATTGTTGCAGTGGGCGCCTCGAGCGCTAAAGCCGGCCCTGAATACATGGTTGCAATATTTTGTGGTGGATGTTATCACAGTTCAATATTTTCATCTCTATGTTTACTTGCTGCTGGCTCTTGGCAGCTATTTCTGAACCGTGATTACTTTTCTCTGGTGTGTGCCAGCGGCTCTCAGTTATCTGGCACTTTAGCTGAGACACAGACTGGAGTTTGAAAGGTGTAAGTCAGGCTAATTGGTTGCATATGCTTGTGCAGTTTCCTGCTAGCTGCTCCTACAGATCATCTGCCTTACACTCACAGGCCTACGTGAACTAAACTTTTTTATTGACTCTTTTGCCCTTCTCTAGGAATTCCCCTAAAATATTTATCCTTCCCAACGATCTGCATGTGTTGTAGATTGTCTGCATGGTTGCACCAGTGGGTACTGATCTCACAATGAAGAATTACTTGGGCATCTTCAGCAATGGGTTTATTTGGATTGCTCTTAGATGTCACAAAACTAACTCTTTCTGTGTACATGGGCAGAAGGAGGCAAAATGGTGGGCCCATTTGCTCACCTTTTTTGATTTTTTTTGGATAAACAGATAGTTATTGATTTTAGATCACCTTAAGTGGTGAAAATACAACAATTAACACAGATAAATCACAATACAGGAGAAGAGTCTGCATTTATACAAATCAGCGGCTCTTAAGACATACATCATATTTTAAGACAGCACCATTTAAATTACTCTCCACTAACAATTTCAAATGGATTGACACAACCATTTTCCTCACACTCATCCATGTTTGTGGGGACATCCACTGGCCTCATAGACCTCAAGCTCCTGTTGCGCAAACCAGTTCACTCCTCGCCGCCAGCCAATCAAGGTGGGAGGAGCAGGTGGCATCCATTGAGTGTCAATATCATGCTTGGCAACCAGAAGAGCCGTACCGAAAAATGATCGCTCAGCTCTTGTGCCTCCAGAGCTCTCAAGCACACCCAACAATAACATCAGAGGGCAAAGGGGTACTTTCCACCCCAAAAAAGTCCGATAAATCCCATGTCACCCTGGTACAGTAGTTGGCAATGACTGAGCAGGACCATACTATGTGGTAGAAATCCGGCGGATCAATACCACAGCGGAGGCAGGAGGAGCTAGAGCGGAGGCCCTTTCAGTGCATTCGATTCGGAGAGAGGTAAGAGTGGTAAAGGTAATATATTTGAACCAACCGTAGATGGGTGGAAATAGTGAGCTCCCTCGGGCCATCAGGGCCTCATGGTAATCCTCATCTTCCAGTGACCCAACCAGCCCTCCCATCAGAGTCTAAGATGCTGCAGCGTGACAGGGAAGTTGATTATCAGGGTGCTGTAGATTTGTGAAATTCCACCCCGGCCTAGGTTACCCATTAGAAGCTTGGCCTCAAGAGGACTGAATTCAGCTAAGGAGTCAGATCCAGGGGCAAGTGTGTGAAGGGCATGTTGGAGTTGAAGATCTTTGTAAAACTGGGTATTTCACAAGGTATATGTGGCCTGAAGTTCCCTGTCCACATATCTCCCAGTTGAGGGCTGCCAATGGGATCCCAAGCTTTAAAGCCCTGAAGTTTTGCCACCTCCCTCAAACAAGTGCCATGCCAGAGAAGAGTCTGATGCATAAGTTTGCCATCCCATCTCATGCGTCTAAGTCCAGCTCTCCAGGCTAAGAACACCACTTTAGTTACTTGAGGCATTACGGAAGGGGGTGGAGAGCCATATAGCAGCGCCTGTAAGCGTAGAAACCCCAGCAGGTATAATTCTAATGGATAGGCAGGGTTAGAGCATCCCCATTAAACCAATCATGAACAACAAGAAGGTGAGAGACCAAATAATAAGCATACAAATCAGTCATCCCTAGACCATAATTGTAGGGACCCCATTGGCAATGCGTGAAAGCAAGGGGGGTTTGAGACACATGCCACAGAAACGTTGTGGCCATCCCATCAAGAGCTCAAAACCACACCTTTGATAGGTGGATTGGTACATTTTGAAAGAGGTACTGAAACCTTGGAAGAATCATCATTTTATATAGGGCAAAACATTTCGGGGAAGTGTTTGCCATCTAATCAGGTAAGACTTGGCCCCCTGAATCAAAGGCTGGAGGTTAAAGGCCCAGGTGAGATCTAGATGTAAAGTGGCCCAGATGACTAAATATTTGAAACTGAGTCGACGAAGAGGAACACTCATCTGCCCGCCAAAACAATCTCAAGATAGGGCCAAGGGAACCAACACAGATTTAAAGGGATTCATCCTGAGACTGACTTGAAACATCGCAACAGATAAAGACACCAGGTCAGTACGTAGCCGGATCCACCAGACATAAGAGAATATCACCAGCATATAGAGTTATGTGGCCCTCCTGAGCAGCACTCCAACTCCATCCCCAGAACTGGGCATACGCACAAACAAACTGGACCAAAGGCTACATTTCAAAAAGTGCAAAAAGGAGGGGGATAGGGGCCAGCCCTGTCTTGTCCCCTGCCCTATGGGGAAGGGTGCGGAGAGGACCCAATTAATCTGGGCCCATGCAGTGGGATTGGAATATAGAGCACAGACTATGCCACAAAATGGAGGGCCGACGCCGGCTCTTAAGAGCATTAATTGAAGGAAGCTCCAGTCCATCGTATCAAAGGCCTCAGCATAAGGAGAGTCAGATCTGGTGGTAAGCAATGGCGGTGAGCCAGAGCCACGTGAAGCCGACGGAAGCAATGCATAAGCCACACTGATCCGGGTGGATCAACGTGACTAGAACATGCTTAAGCCTGATTAGCCAGCATGGTGACAAAAAGTTTTATATCGCCATTAGTAAGTGATATTGGACGGTAGTCCTTAAATGACATGGAAGGGAGTTCGACTTGAGGATCAACACTATGGTGGCTGAGTCCAGTTCTGGAGGGAAGGCACCGTGTGACATGCTTCCTTATACAGGGACAGCAGGTGGGGGTCAATATTTCATGAAATGTGGTATAGTATTCTGTGGGGTAACATATGGTCTAAAGGTTTTCCCCTATGCCAACCCAGATAGGGCCTCTCCAACCTCCTCGGGTGTAAAAGGTTCATCTAGCATTCGTGTTTCGGCAGGAGACAAGCAAGGGAGGGGGACCAACACAAGAAAATGATCTGAAAAACTTGGATCCCTTTCCATGGGAGCCGTGTACAAGTGTTTATAGTAACAAGCAAAAGCCTGAGCGATCTCTGAAAAGATGTGGCAAGAGGAGCCACGGTCATCTAACATTTCAGGAATAATTCTATTCACCTGCTGACAAAAGGCCAGCCAGTACAGCAGTTTTCCTATTTTTGTCCCCTCAACCATAAATCCAGACAGTCATGGCCTGCCAGAGGTGCTTGGCAGCCTCAAGGGAGTGATGACGGATTTCTTCATAAAGGAGACCCAGCTGTCGAGTGATGTTTTCCTGGGGATCAGATGCTGGACTCCTCTCCAAGAGAAGGCCGTAAGCCTCCAACTGAGTGATATGAGCAGAGCAAGCACGTTCCTGTGCCCTAACACGACCTGTGGTAAAGTCCCATATAGTCACCTTGCTGGCGGGCCACAAGGTGCCTATCTATGCCACTGAATCCACATTGGACGAAAATAGGTTTAAAGTTCAGCGCTAAGGACTTGAACAAAGGTTTTATTTTGTAGATACCAAGGATTAACATGCTACATGAGGTGTAGGTCTGGTTTGGAAGGTCCAAGTCGAAGAAGGAGTACATAATGATCAGCTATACCTCAAGGTGTGTGTAAATTGAGATGCCTTGGGTGCAATACCCTCTAGGCGTCGCAGAGGCCGAGGGCAACAGACCAGTCCACAAGGCGACGCAACCCATGACCGCTAAAGTCGGTGAGATCTCTGGATTGGGGACTGCATTGAAGTCTACACGTAGCAATGTAAGACCCAGTGGCAGGTTCAGAAGGAGCTTAGAAATGTCCCAGAGGCAACTATTAGGGACTGCGGGTGCTGAATAGACATATATTAAAGATAACATCTGACCCTTCAAGGTTTCTGTCAAGGCAAGAAAGCTGCCCTGTGGGTCATTTGTGACAGGATACGACAAAGAGAAATGAACGTTGCAAGAGGAGAGCAACTCTTCGAGAGCCATGAGTGTACCCTTCATGAAAGAACCTGTCATATACTCTTTACCTGCTAGTAAGGGACAACAATGCCTCAGCATACGGGTTTCTTGAAGCAGGAGAACTTCAGGAAGGTCGTGAAGGTGAAGGTGAGGACCACAGCACCATTAACATTCCAAGACAGTACTCAGAAATTCACCATAATGAGGGTTGAGTGTAATCAGATGCAGTGGACAGTAGAGGGAAGAAGCCTGTCAGGACTCAGAAGCAGAGCAGGGAGCCTGCCAACAAGGCACCACCTGAAGTAGTGACTAGAGAAACACTGCTGGGAATATTATAAAAGTGTGTGTCAAAACCTGAAAAGGAAGATAAGAAGGGCGTGGCCTAACCGTCGACCAGCATGGCTGCCTGTAAATGAGCTCCGGCGACCGATGCTCACAGCCACCCAAATGCTCTGTGCTACGGGGGATATTGACTCGAGGCAGCAGGGAACTCGATCATTGCCGAGATCTTGGCACTTGGGGGCCTGCCTCTGCTCGGCAGCCGAACTGCGCGGTGGAGGTAGTGGCGTCTGGGCTCGGCCTTCCTTGGAGGCCCCGCAGTGACAGTGTCTGCGTGCGAGCCTGAGGCCAGGGTCGTCCGACTCAGTGGGCCCGCCGCCCCGTTGCAAGGCATTGCGCTCTTCTCCCTTGGGGACAGCGGGTCCCAGCACCACCATGCCGCAGGGATCCGACCCCCAACAGTGATCATCCGGTGAGTGGGATGCAGGAAGGCCATGGATCGGGCCCATTCCTGCATGTTCACCTGCTCGGCCCTCCTCATAGTGGGGGCCCGGAAGAACCTGTGGGCCTTGGGTCTCCCCCCCAACCCCCTCGTCTCTCCTCTTTTCCCCGGCTTGCCTTGACTCCCCAGCAGCAGGGTTGCTATATGCAGCCCCGATTGGTGTCATCACTTTAGTGATACCATTTTGGGTAGCGCTGCAGGTGCAGGGCTGACAGGCCGTGACCCACCTCGCTCTGCAGCCCCACCAGTTGAATTCTTTAATGGCGGCTCGAATGGTGGGGGATCCCCCACTCCACCCCTGTCTCAGAGGTCCCTTTTGTAGCCTGCCTGCCTTCCTACGCTTCTAGTTACCGCCGCATCGGTGGGCCACGGCGGGACCCGGAAGCCATCTTGGCTGTTGGCCACGTTTAAGACCAGCTGACTGCCCCCCCCCCCCAAGACCCATTCTAGCCACACGTATCGTTCCTCTTGCGGAGGGGTGTGTGTCAACATACCCCCACCTGCTTACTACTTACCTACCATAGCGGGTCTCCCTCCTTACTGGTATCATTGCCACTAGACCTGCAAGGAGGGGCTGAGGCGACCCTAAACAATGACGGCACACACTTCCGAGCGCTCCAACCTCGACTCAGGTTGCGATAGCGCCCTGGGGCAGCTACACCAACCGTCAATGGTGGATGGGGCCTCCGCCATCATGGCGGAACTCCGGGCAGTGTTCTGCGGAATAGACGCCCATCTTGACACCCTTACCTCCAGGCTGGACCGAATAGGGGAACGGCTGGATGGCCATCACACCAGACTTGGCAAAGCGGAGCAGAGATTATCCAATCAGGAGGACTGTGCCCCGGGCAAGACGCAACATCTAGAGCGGATGGAGCGATGCGAAAATCGGTCGAAATAAAAAATAAAGATTCACGCCGCTCAACTTTCGCATGGCGGGGCTGGCGGAAACCACCCACATGGGCCTCCCCAAACCTTTCATAGAGGGCTTATTGCAAGAACTGTTTGGTGCAGAGAACTTTTCCAATAACTTTGTGGTGGAACGGGCGCACCGGTCCTTTTGCCTGCAACCGCCGCCGGGCGCTCCTACGCGCCCGATCGTGGCACAACTGCTTAATTACAGAGACCAGGACACTGTGTTTCGGCTGGCTCGTGAAAAATCCCCTGTGCAATATCAAAGGGCGGTTCTGTTCTTCTACCCGGATCACACGTGGTGGTTCAGATGGTCGCCGAATGTTTCAGGGGGCTAAGCCTCCGCTCTGTTCACTTGGACTTAAATACGCTATGTTATATCCTGCAAGGCTTAGAGTGATGGTGGATGGTAAGCTCCGATTTTTTAAAAACGCACCGGATACACTGGCCTTTTGCAAACAACGCGTGGGTTAGGCTCGTCGGAGCCCGGCGAGAGCTTCTAGACACTGCCCCCCAGAAAGACACCTGCCCACTAGCGGGGACCTCTTTATAACGGAAGGGGGGCTTGGGGGAGGGCAGCCGACCCCTGGGAGGTCTCCTCCCCCGGGCGGTTTGGGAGATCTGGGTGGGGGTATTTCTTCTAGCAGATTCCATTTGGGCGTTTTTGGGCTGGTTTTTAGTTGCATTGTGCGGTCCCCTATAAATGGGCGGGGCTCCTCGCTCCGGGCACCATTTTAGGCTTGGTGACCTGGTGGCCGGTTGAGCTTAGAATTTTTGTCAGTATTTTGGTAGTTTGTTCGTTTTCCTTGTAGCTATTCCGCTTCGATATCATGGCTGGTGAAGATTACCGAGTGTTGGAGGCTATTCGCCTGCTTAGCGAGGCGGGGCGTTTGGACCTGGTCATTGGCGACCGGGGTCAGACCGAGACCCCGCACCCCCAGCGGGAGGCCTCTGCGAGGGTGTCGGCTGTGGTGGCAGCATGTTACTCTCCGAAACGCCGGAGGAAGGACGGGGTAAGTGAACGGGGTCGTTCCAGGACTCGGCGGGCGGGTTCTAGGGCCCGCCGTGGGAGTGATTCTGGTTCTTCGGATCCGTCTGTTTCATTGGATACCTCGTTGGTGGAGGTTGTTGGGGAAGGTGGTTTTCCTTCTGTGGGGGGGGGAGTGTTCTAATGTTGGTTTGCGGGAAAGAGCGGTCTCTGCTCCCGTTTTGCGGGGCCGTCGTGCTTCCAGGCAACGTGGTTGCACGCGGCGTTCGGCTTCGGCCTCCGCGGTTGTGGGGGCTGACGTCACTGAGATGGTGCGGGCGGAGGCCATTTTGGATGTGGTTCCTGTGGCGCAGCAGCCGTTACGGGGTGCTTCGGGTCAGGACATACAGGAGGTGGTCGCTCCTTTGAGCGTTATTCGCCACCATGTGGTTCAAGTCCCAGTAACGGTTGACGGTGGTTCGGTAGGTGTGTCCATCGCGCAGCCTTTGGTAGCGGGTCATGGAGTGGTCAGGCCTGAGGGCCCTGGTGTGCTTGTACGGTCTGTGGGGAGGGATTTGCATAGTCCGTTATTGTTTTCTCCCTCGGGGTCTGTCGGAGGGGAAGCTGTGTCCGTAAGTTGCAGTTCTTTGGGGGAGGGGAAATGGGCCCATATGGGTTTGGGGGAGGGTACTGGGCGGACTGACGTTCCTTTACCTGGAGTGGATTTGGGTGGTGCGGGCGTTTCAGTGGGGGGTTGCCGCCCGTTGGACGTGGTAGGAGGCCTTCCCCTCGGAGGGGTCGGGAGTGGAGATGGTTTTGTTCGGCAACATGAGGTTGGAGAAGGTTCCTTTTATAGGTTGGCAGGGGATTTTCAGTGTCCTGGTATGAGAGTGGTTTCGGGGCCTACATCTCGGGGTTCTTTTGATGGTACGGGGGTTCAGGATTTGGCTGCTCAGGGTCCTGCTTCGCGGATTATTCAGGCTATGTTGGATGTTAGTTCGGATGAGGAGGTTTGTCCTCCGTCTCCTCGGCTTTGCGATGCTCTGAAAAGAAAAAGTGCTGTTGGTTCTGGGGGTTTTGTGGTGTCTGGCAGGGGTGGTGGATTTACTGTAGGCGGTTTGTCTTCTGCACATAGAGTTGGTTTTAGTAAGGGACCCGGCACACCAGTCCGGCCTTTTTCTTTGCAGGAGGAAGCTCGACCTACGGCAGCTGACTTGGCAGGGCGGCAGGCAGCCCAGGTACGCCGAGGAGAAGTGCGGGTGGAGCCTGGCGCGGCACGTCCCATACCATCGAGGGATCCCGCCGCGGCCATCACACGCAGGTTTACTACGACCTCGATGGCCCCAACGAGGGATTTCAACATGGGCGGTGCATCCGGGTCCAGCGCGACCTTCCCGGCCTCAGCGGTGGAATCCAACGTTGTACATGGGAGCGGGTTACGTACGACCTCTCTCGTGCCACGTGGTGGTTATAATGCTGGTTTATCTTTTTCAGGACATCAACCGGTTGTCAGTGGTTCTGGTGGGGGGATGTATAGACGAGTTCAGTCGTCCTCCCCGCCTAGGTCAAGAGTGAGGGCTGGTAAGGCCCATGGTCGTTCAAACACGGTGGAGTCAAGGCAGACTTCGGTGGTTGTCACTGCCCCTCCTCAGTTAGAGGAATCGCTTATTTTAGATTATGACGAAGATAGCCCTGAAGAGGGAGAAGTTCGTGAGATTGTGTCTGGGGGGGGGCATGTTAATGTTTCTCATAGTGTGTTACAGGATCAGGTGGTTCGGAGTCGTGCGGAAACGTCAAGGCCACGAGTGCTCGGCCCCTCGGTGAGGGCTCCTCGGAGGGCGGACGACGGTGCACAGACAGAGTGGAGGACGGAAGCCAGTCAACCGCCTCTTTTACGCCCAGGTGAGACTGTGGTTCAGGCCGTGCGGCCACATATGGTGTCTATTGGTGTTGGTGTAGATTTAATATCTACTGAAAAGGATGGTAAATTACACAAAGGACGTGTTGTAAGAGATCAAGGTGTGGGTACAAACGGGGATGATCTTCATACGGGTGAAAAAGTGGATAGCGGCACGTCCACTGTTGGTTTGGGCACTACTAAAAATGTACTTCACAGTAAGGAACTAAAAATCAAAAAGTTGCCGTATATGGGTGTTACGAAGCCTTTGGGGGCTCATTTGATGCTCAGTACAAAGGAAAGGATATGGAATGGTGAGTATGTGGAACTGTTGAAATTGCTCCACAGGGAGGTCCGTGCTAAAGAGGGTTCCAAGGAGGAGGAGTTTGAATTGGCAAAACGCCCTAAAGTACCTTTGACTATAGAGAATTGGACGGCGGCCTTTTTAATTTATGCCAGCGTCTACTGCGAAAAGTTCCCTGAGCGCTGTGTGTCATTATTCAAGTACATGGATGTTATCCGTAAGGCTCAGCTGACTAGGAATGATTATGCTTGGGCTCAATATGATGAGGAGTTTAGGGCGCGTATGGCTTGGGATGGGGTGAGTTGGACTCTGACCTTTGGCAGCACACGATGGGGTCGTCTGCCTCTGGTAAAACAATTTTTACAGCCAGTGGTCTTCCTATAGTCTATCGTCCCTTTCAGTCCCGTCCCACCCGGGGAGGGGTGGGGGCCAACTCTACCACCCAGTCGCCTACCGGCACGTGTTGGGATTTTAACAGCGGGACTTGTACTAGACAGTTCTGTAAGTTCCGTCACGAATGTTCACAATGTGGTAGGAAGAGCCATCCGTTGTCCCGTTGCTGGGGTCCTAGGACATCAGGCCCCCAGGGTTCCCAACAGAGTTCAGGAACTTTCGTGCCACCACAGCAACCTCCAGCTCCCAGGGGAGGGAAGTCTTCATCCGGTGCTGGGCCCAAAGGCTCGTACACCGGTTAATGTTACTCGATTGGCCGCTGCTTTGCGGGATTACGAGCCTGCCGAGCTGCGGTCAGTCTTGTTGTTAGGTTTCCAGGTTGGTTTTCGTTTGGGGTATGAGGGACCACGTTTGAGACGTTGGTCTAAGAATTTGAAGTCGGCAAGTGAACACCCTGCCATTGTACAGTCAAAATTGGACAAGGAGGTGAGTGAGGGAAGAATGGCGGGCCCGTTTGATGATTGGCCTCTGGTGAACCTAATTGTATCCCCTATTGGTGTGGTCCCCAAGAAGGAGCCTGGTCAGTTCCGGCTCATTCAACATCTATCATGGCCTGAGGGTGGGTCGGTAAATGATTTCATTGACAACGAAGCTGCATCGGTATCTTATTCTTCGGTGGATGTAGCTATGCAACTGGTTGTCACAGCGGGCCCTGATGCTCTGATGGCAAAATGCGACATCAAATCCGCATTTCGGCTCCTTCCAGTCCATCCTGAAGACTGGTGTCTTCTGGGCATCCATTTTCTTGGAAAATGGTACGTGGACAAGGCGTTGCCAATGGGTTGTTCCATGTCTTGTGCGTTGTTTGAAACTTTCAGTACGTTTCTACAATGGTGGTTTACTAAACAGAGTGGCCATGTACTCGTCACTCATTACTTGGACGATTTCTTTTTTGTGGGTACTGCCAATTCGTTGATTTGCCAAGCTGCTCTCACATCGTTTCAATCATTGATGAGTTATTTAGGTGTACCATTGGCCCCGGAGAAGACCATGGGTCCTTGCGCGACCATGTCTTTTTTGGGGATCGAGCTTGACTCTCATTTGATGCAGGCTCGTCTTCCATTGGACAAGAAACAAAAAATGCTTGAATTGGTTGGAACCATGTTGGGAAAAGAGAAAGTGTTTGTGAAAGAGATACAAGTTCTGCTGGGACACCTTAATTTTGCCTGCAGAGTGGTTCGGGCGGGTAGGACTTTCTGTAGGAGGTTGGGCAGAGCTTTGTCTGGTCATTCACTTCCACATCATAGGGTGAGACTGTCCGCGGGGGTGAAGGAGGACTTACGCATGTGGGTCTTCTTCTTACATTCCTTCAATGGTGTGCCTTTGTGTTGGGAGGTGGATTGGTGTTGGGATGTACAGATCTTCTCTGATGCTGCTGGAAGTGAGGGTTTTGGTCTGTACTGGCAGGGAAGGTGGTGTGCCCAACAGTGGCCTGTGCAATGGAGGAATGGTGGTAGAAGTATTGCCTTTCTGGAACTTTTCCCTGTGGTTGTTGCTGTCACTCTGTGGGGTGCGGATTTTGCCCACAAAAGGGTTCTTTTCCGGATCGATAATATGGCTGTGGTCCAGGTAATTAACAAACAGTCGGCCAGAGATCCCCAGATTTTGAAGCTCCTTCGAGTGTTTGTGTTGGGTTGTCTGAAACATGATATCTGTTTTCGGGCCCTGCACGTTCCTGGCGTGGACAATGACATTGCGGATGCTTTGTCTCGTTCACAGTGGGAGAGATTCCGTGGGCTTGCTTTGGAGGCAGACGAGGAGCCGACTCCCATGCCAGACCACCTGTGGACGGTAGGCAACACCGGGTCATTCACCTGGTTTTAGGTTCCCTGGCTCCTTCCACGAGGACAGCGTATGAGTTACAGAGAATAAATGTAAGGAGGGTCAACATAGGGCTATATTTAATGACCAAAAACCACTCATGCCCTAAGAGAAACCGTCAATAAACAAAGAGTGGCCTGGTCAGAAACCTGTAAGTGTGCCGCAACTGAACTTACAGGTTTCTGACCAGGCCACTCTTTGTTTATTGACAGCGTATGAGTTAGCCTGGACAGAGTTTTTAGAGTCCGGTGCGTGTTGGCGGGAGCTGGATTGGCAACGGTCTGAGGATGTGGTTCAGTTCATTTTGTGTCTGATGGATAAGAAGTTGTCTAGAGTTACTATTTCCGGCAAACTGGCGGGTGTTTCTTTCATGGGTAAGCTTTTGTGGGGTTACTCTCCGTCGGCTGGGGAGTTGGGTAGGAGAATGTTGGAAGGGTGGGCTAGAGAGAGTGGTGCTGTTCGCACTTTGCGATCCCCTTTGTCGTGGCAGAGGCTGTTTCAGGTGATGTCTGTTCTCCCGGCTGTGTGTTCTGATCGAGTGGAAGCGTGTTTGTTCTCCACGTTGATGGTGTGGATGTTTTTTGGAGCCTTCCGTGTGTCTGAATTGCTGGGCAACAAGTCCTCTCCTGGCCTTCTGTGGGGGGATGTTCAAATATCGGAAAGGGGGGTCCACATTTGGCTCTCCCACTCCAAAACAGATCAAAGGAGTATGGGTAAGGGTGTCTGGTTGGAGGCAGTGTCCCCTCCGGAAACGTGCCCTTTACGTTGGGCTCTTTGTTGGAAGAAAATGTCGGGTGGGTCATTGGACCTTCAAGTTTTTCGACATTTAAATGGTTCATGTGTGTCGACTTATCAACTGCGCATGGTTCTGCGAAAAGCGCTGCGACATATTGGTTTGGATGGGTCATTATACGGTACTCACTCCTTCCGGATTGGGGCGGCCACGGAGGCTTTCCACAGGGGCTGGTCGAGGGAGGAAATCATGGGACTGGGGCGCTGGACTTCTGATTGCTTTCGGCGCTATGTTCGTAATGAGGCTGCTGGTGCGCTGGCGTCTTCATCTGTTTTGCCTGTCTGATTCTGTTTTCTTTTTCAGGTTCTGTGGCTGGTCCTCGGGCTGCTTTCATTACAGTTTGGATCGTGGGCCATTCCTTCGTTAAGAGAGCTCAAGTGCAAGCTTGTCAAAGTTATTTTGGTTCATCATTGGGTTTCAATGATCGTTTGTTTAATGTTGTTTGGAAGGGTTGGGGGGGTATGTTATGGAAGGAACTGATCCCTGCTTTAAATTATTTGTTGGTAGGGGGGGTTTGCCTGGATGTTCTGGTTCTTCATTTGGGTGAAAATGACTTGGGTTCCGTCAAGGGGGTTGTCCTGCTGCGAGCGATTAAAAAGGATTTGGCTCTATTGCATAGCCAGTGGTCAGGTTGTCATGTCCTGTGGACTGAAATGGTGCCAAGGAGGGTTTGGAGGAATGCGGTGAAGCCGAAGGCGGTGGATAAATCTCGGAGGAAGGTGAATTTGGAGGTTTCCTGTTTCTGCAGGGATTTGGGTTTTGGTCGCATCGTACATAGTGACATCAAATATGATGCGGTGGAATTTTTTAGGGGGGACGGTGTCCATTTGTCCCGGATGGGTATGGACTTATATCTGCTGGAGCTGCGGGAGGTTTTATCTCGTTGTCTGACTGTGCAACAGTTTGTTGGTGAATAGGTGGTCGTATGTGTTGTAGGCTTTGGTCTCATCTTTTTCTTTTCTGGTTTCCCCCAACCCCCCCCCCTTCCTCCCCCCCCTGTTTTAGGTCTGTGTGGGGGGCAGAAAGGTGGGGCTCTCTCCGTATCAGTCTTTCGCCACACGCTTTCTGGATGGCGGTTTTGCTATGTGATTGTCAGTTTTGGGCCAGGTTTGGACCCGTTAGTTGTAATCGGATCTTGTTAGGGGATTTTTTAGACTGATTGAGGTGGGGTTCGGAGAATATGGGTCGGGGGATATGATCAGTTGGTTTATAGTCGGAGATGTGATATTTTGTATTTGTTAGGTGATGTTATAATGTTATAATGTTATTGGGGTTTGTATGGTTTTTGTGTTGGGTATGTACGGGTGGGGGCGGGTGTGATGGAGGGTGCGGGGTGGGGGCGGGGTTTGGGGTTTGAAATAAAAACGAACAAAAATTTGGGTTGTGGTTTAGATTGTGAGGCGGTTGCCGAGTTTGTGTATTTGTAAATGTGCACCTGTTCCAATAAAGCGGCCTTTTTCACACTTCAATGGTTTTTGGGTCTGCTCACTCTCCCCCCACCCCTCTCTCCCAAGGGGGGCTTGGGGGAGGGCAGCCGACCCCTGGGAGGTCTCCTCCCCCGGGCGGTTTGGGAGATCTGGGTGGGGGTATTTCTTCTAGCAGATTCCATTTGGGCGTTTTTGGGCTGGTTTTTAGTTGCATTGTGCGGTCCCTTATAAATGGGCGGGGCTCCTCGCTCCGGGCACCATTTTAGGCTTGGTGGCCGGTTGAGCTTAGAATTTTTGTCCCTCCCTCCCTCCCCTTTTTTGGGGATTTTTCGATTATTTATTTATTTTTTGGCTGCTGTTTGGGACATGTGTGCATGGGGTTTGACGTTGTTCTTTTGTCGCTTGGGACAGGTGCGTGGCGGTTTTGCTATGTGATTGTCAGTTTTGGGCCAGGTTTGGACCCGTTAGTTGTAATCGGATCTTGTTAGGGGATTTTTTAGACTGATTGAGGTGGGGTTCGGAGAATATGGGTCGGGGGATATGATCAGTTGGTTTATAGTCGGAGATGTGATATTTTGTATTTGTTAGGTGATGTTATAATGTTATAATGTTATTGGGGTTTGTATGGTTTTTGTGTTGGGTATGTACGGGTGGGGGCGGGTGTGATGGAGGGTGTGGGGTGGGGGCGGGGTTTGGGGTTTGAAATAAAAACGAACAAAAATTTGGGTTGTGGTTTAGATTGTGAGGCGGTTGCCGAGTTTGTGTATTTGTAAATGTGCACCTGTTCCAATAAAGCGGCCTTTTTCACACTTCAATGGTTTTTGGGTCTGCTCACTCTCCCCCCACCCCTCTCTCCCAATGAGGCCTGTCTATCACACTCCTGGTTCCTACTATTGCCTAGTTGTGGTCAGAATTGAGTTCTGAACTCTGACCACTGTATTACTTTTCTTTGCAGGCCGCATGCTGACAGATGGTAACTGATTACTGCGTTGTTAAGCACAATTTTATTGCTCTAGGTATCATACATCGCTTAGCACAGTGACAATAACTGTCTTTGGTGGGCTCTTTGCTTTATTTTTTCAGGATATGGTGCATATGCCGTTAATGAATATCAATTTAATTGTTCTAAAGATATGCTGTATGGTTGTGGGCCCGCCCACTTAGGATGATTCCGTGTTTAATTCTGTTGGGGGTTTTTCTCTTTCCCCTCTTTTCGGGTTTTTAGGGGGGGTCTGATTCTCGGGGCTGTTGGACTGTTTCAGTCATCACTATATCCCTCCCCACTCATCTATGCAAATTCGCTGCCTCATTGGGTCTAACGTGTGGCATGGGTGTTGAAAATAATGTATTTACAGTGCTTTAAATGGGAGAGCACTTTATGGCCCTGGGAGAGTACGGTCATTTTACAGTACGTTCAGTGGACGGGATTGCAAGTAATGCGATGTTTCCAGTTAGTCTCAGGATGAAAGAATCCCTCTAAATCTGTGTTGGTTCCCTTGGCCCTATCCAGAGATTGTTTTGGCGGGCAGATGAGTATTCCTCTTCGTCGACTCAGTTTCAAATATTTAGTCATCTGGGTCACAGGATTGCTAGTTGAATAGTACCGCCAGGAAGCAGGTGCTCCAGGTTAGTGACTCCCCTCACGTGCCTCCTCCATTTCAAGCATAAATGAATGAAGAACAATCGTGTATTCGTAGAAAAAGCAGCTCGGTCGGTTAATGCACGTGTTAAAAAACATCTGTGTTCCCAGGTGCAGATAGCAGAGGACCACTTTATTAGCCTTTTATTCTGAACAGGTTGATAAAAGTGAGTAATTAAGACAGGTAAGAGCGGCCATTTCTTTTGTAAAATGCCAAAATGCATCAAAACTGTTGCTTCAATCTCTCTGAGAACATAATGTATGTGCGTAGATTTGGGGCATGTCTGGAAGGGTCGCTCCCCTTTTCTTTGTAGTATATTTATTCATTTAAGCCTTGTAAAGCGCGGTGTGTTTTGCCTCGCGATTATTTGCTAGCTAACCTAATAGAACAGACTGTAAAAGTACGCAGGTTTCGATTTACCAAACAAAAAATCCACAAAATAGAAATTGAAAGTGCGTCATTGGCGGGTCAGATAAGGCACAGAAACGAGGGCTGATTTCCTCACAGCCGAGACACGGAGCTCTCTCCTCACTGGAGACGCGCTGTTGAAGAAGAATTTATTTTGCCGGCCGGGCTCAGCTGCCGCGCGCGCCGGTCTGTGGGAGGATGGATCAGGCTCTTGAGAGACGCAGATTGCATAATGTGACTGCTGTTTCTCTTTGTGGCCGCCGAGCATTTGCTCGACTCCGAGAGTCGCACTTCATGCCTCAAGGAGCTCTTCTGGCGCCTGTCCTTTCTTGACAATCTGTGACAATAGATGGGGAAAGGGTACTTCCTCTCACAGCATCTTAGAGAGCTCTGGCTGCAGAGTCCTGAAGTGAAGGGCGGGCAGGCCCTGACAGAGAGTCACATTTGTGCATTCTTTATACATCTTCTGTGCGATTTTCCATTGCATAAAACATAAACCATATTGTAATGTTATTTATATAGCGCTTCTGATATCCCTGGCGAGGTAGACTGGTGCACTATTTTTATAGCGCTTTATACCAGATGCGAGGTTGTTAAGTGCTGCCTGCATCGAGTTCCTATTGAGCATGATCATTTGGGGCGCAGGTTCCTATCTCTGTGCTGGATTTACAACACTTGTATCAAAGTATGGTTTGGAAGGGCCACTAAATAAACGTCTTTTGAGTTTTTACCATTCATTCAGTTAGCATTGCTATGTTTACTGTGAATGGACATGCAAGATCCAACAGCAGCAAGTCTAATTAGATGAAAGCTAACCATACAATTGGTCCCCACGCCAACAAAGTAGTTAGACTACTAGCATGGTCGAAAATTAGTCAGATCTCCCCTATAGAGCGATAATTTGGATAATCACAAGTCTATGGAAACGGTGGATGTGCAATTCAGCAAACAATGCACAGCCACACACCAGAGCCCATATTTACAAATAAGTCGCGCAACGTGATAGTGATCCCTGCACCACCCATGGAACACCTCCTTGACGCAAAGTAACGCAAGGCAACACATTGAACTGCTGTGTTTTACTGTGGGCTACAATACAACTCAAATCGTGATTTGCATTGCAAATACCGGCCAAACACAGCGTTGGGTGTGCGTAAAAAAAGTCACGCAAATCCAACGCAAAGTGTTTGTAAATCTGGGCTCAGGTTTGTAAAACATGTGAGTTATCATGCGTCTGAACAGCTACATATCAGAGGATGAACGAGCTCTGTACAGTCTGAGGTAAGTTTATCAAAAGTCCCATAGTATAATGCTGCATGAAAAAAAGTTTTTTTACTTTGTGCAATTTTTTTCCCATGGGAAGCGCCATATTTATGATGTGAAGAGACACGGTGCAAAATATGCATTGTGGCATAAAGTTTCGTGATGCAAAGTATCATTGGATGATACAAATCATCACTGTGTCGTGCAAAGCATCAAAATGTGATGCAAATTTATCACAACATTTCTGGACTTTTCTAAGAAGAAAGATGGCAAGTCCAGAAGAGGTTAAACGGTAGCAGGTCACACAGCAACAAGGAGTGGGTACTTAAGAGAGTACTGTAAAGAGGAAGCTTATGTTTACCCAAGCAGAGGTTAACATTTTGATTAGTGAGGTAACCAAGCAAGAAAAAGATCTGTTTGCCACTTCAAAACTCCCACTAGCTAAGAAGGCTGCTTCGTGGAGAGAAATCGTTGACAGAGTCAATGCTATAGCCCAAACTTGGAGTATGGTAGAGAAGTTTATAAAAAGGCGGCATGATTGCAACTGTAAACCCAGGGAAGGAGTCGGGGGAACACGTGGGTGAACGGCGTCCACGACCTTTTTTTCACAAGGTGGACACCATCCACGCTGCCTAGAATTGGGCCCCACTGAAAAAGATGCTGAATTCGCCCTGTGGTAATTTCCAAACACCGGGACACTTTCAGCAGCGCCTGCAGGTTGTTATCTGCTTTCGATCGGCAACAATGTGCAGGCAGGGAAGGGATGGGGCTGTCTTTTTTCTGACTCCTGCTGGGCCCACAATAAAGGCCGAATTTGATGGGTCATCGGGCCTCCTTTTGTTTGAGTCTCCTATCTTGCAGCAGTCAGGAGCCTCACACCTTGAAGCAAATGCAGCAGAGGGGAAACAAAGCCTCACACCTTGGTAGCACTTCACCCATACTTAGGATAGGCAGCTTTTCACTTTGTTCAGGCTGTTTAGGAGATATGCATGTACTCTAAGAAGTCAGATGTGTTGCTCTTTCCCAGTATTTGCACACATAAATAGCATTTATGTAGCTCATACTACCCCTGAGGAGGCCCTGTAATAATTTAAATATCACAATTTCTTTCTTTTAAAGCACTATGGGTAGAGGAAGCTTTGCGCTGACAAAAGGCAACATTGGTTTATGTGAAGCTTACAAAAGTGTGAATCTTCTGCCTAAATCAGGAGGGTTTGCAAGTATACTTGAAATGTGCTCAAATGTACTCATGATAGACCTGCTAAACATATATGTGAGGTCTTAAGATCTGATGTCACTTCTTGTGATGCCACTTTCTGTGACGTCACGCGCCGCAATGTTACGCTCCGTGATGCCTCTTGCATACTGATTAATTAGGTTAGTCCCCCACTTCTCTTTTTAGGACTTGTGCCCTGTGTAAACCAAAGGAGAAGCTGGCACAGAATCTGAGCACAACTGGTGGAGGTCAACAAATCCAGCAGGAGGTGAGACCCCGTGAGAAGCAGGTGGCAGTATTCATTGGCCTTGAGATGGTTGGCGCAATTGAAGGCAAAGACATCTTTGACCTAAGGACATCGCCTCATCTCAGGGTAAGCTCATTGATTAGTCAAAAATTGGCATGTCCTCATGTTGGTTAATCTTTTTACATAAACTTTGGTTGTAGTAAAATAGTTGAATTTTTTTTTTACTTTGTAAAATGCAATATTAAAAAATATTTTAGAAAATCATGAATGTGTCAAAATCATTTCTCATTATTTTATCATAACAATGTCCAGCATATGGTCAGTTAGTTGGGGATCTGTAGCGTTCGTGGGAGGAACAGCTGAAGATGAATCGTACCGAAGAGGGCAGTAATGGCGTCTATAGCAACCGCGTTTTAATAGACAGTTTATAAAATTGATTGTATTTGGTACCACAATGGAAGAACATATCTACATGTATAGAACATGTGTATTAGATCCCAAGGGTGAAAGGTTGGAGTCAAAAAGGACAAACGTATGTAGCTTTATAGGGTCCAATAAACATTATGAAATATCTAGAGTCTCATTTGTGATAAGGCAGGGTTAATCTTCCCTTTCGAGGCAGAAGGCCAAATATACACACAGGCACAGGACGCTATATCTTTCCCAAGGCCCATCAACTGTATTAATCTGTTTTCGAGTGAGGTGTGGTTTGGGTGTCAGCAGCTAATTATATACTTTTGATGCTACATGTCCTAATTTCATGAGTTTTTGTAGCAGGGCCAAAAGATCTAGAGCAGAAATGTAGAAAAGTAGCCCATTTTTTTCACAGGAAGTTGTAGCAGTCTAAGTTGGACAGGTTATGTTTGAGTTCTAATTCCGTGAATGGAATAGTGTTTTCTCAGGTTCCTAGATATTTAGTTAAATTGATTCCCCTATTCGCCTATCTTTCTCCAAAAAACTGGGGCGCCACCAATTTTGATGAGCCGTTCACCCAGAGGGAGGCAAGATCCGATTTGGATAATTTTGATAAAAATGTTTTGCCTAATGTAAAGAGCGTATGCTGAATGATCTCTTGCGAGTGCTCCAAATTAATACGCTTTATATTAACAACTGTAAAAAATGTCAAAGGGAGCGGTAGAGGCAGATATTTTTTAATATGGAGCTTAGTCAGAGAGAACCAAAGCGTGCCTTGTGAGGCTACAAACACCAGTTGATATTATTAAAAGTTTGCAAGTCTAACTCCACCATCTTTTTATATAGTCTAAGTTTTTAAGAGATATATACGTGATTTTTTATTCTTCCAAAGAAAATATCACAGTAGGTTATAAATAGTTTTAAAGAAAGCATTTGAAAATTTTAATGGAAGCATGCTTGTGGGGAAGTTAATGAGTGGTGGTACCATCAGCTTAATGCTCTCTAGCCTTCCCCACCAGGTAAGACATTTTGTGGACCATTGTAAGAGTATCTCTTTTATTTCTGATATCATTTTTTTTCATTTAGTGAGATTGTATTGTTAATGTCTCTCTCAAACCAGGTACCTAGGTATTTCATTGCCTTTTTGCCATTTCAAAACTCTAGTTTGAGTAATCGAGGGAAGACAATGGAGATTATGCGGAAATACTTCAGTTTTATCTTTGTTAAGTGAATATGCCTAAACCTAGGCATACTCTGCTATACTCTCTAACAGAAAACCAAGGGATTGTGCTATCGATTTCCTGTAAATGAATTAGCACATAGTCGGCATATGCAGCTACATTTTATGGGCCTGATTTGAAGGTAATTCCCTTAATATTTATATTAGCTCTTATTGCTTCAAAAAGGAATTCAATAGTCAGTAGAAATAAGAGGGGTGAAAGGGGACAGCCTCGTCTCGTACCTTGACATAACTTAAAGTGTTGTAAGGTGCAACCATTTAGTCTAACCGGAGCTTGAAGGTTGGAATAGCAAGCTAGTGCCATATGAATGTAATCATCTCCCAGGTCAACATTACTAAGAGTGGCCCTGAGGAAAGTCTAGGAGACCTTATCAAAGGCTGATTCTGTGTCCAAGACTATGACAGCAGGTGGAGGGAGAGTTAAGTAATTTGGCCGTATCAAGGGCATGACAAAAGGTCCTCATTTTGTCACAAGCTAGTCTTCCTTTGAGGAAGCTTGCTTGCGCAGGATGGATTAGAAAACAACACACTTTTTCTAGTCTGTTTGCATACATCTTGGCATATATTTTAAAGTCAATATTAATAAGTGAGATAGAACAATATTTTTAGATTTTTAAAGAATCTTTACCTTCTTTAGGGATTACAGCTATAGTTGCCATAGAGGCAGATCCTTGGATACTGCCCTTCTTGGCAAAATACGAAAAAAGTTATTTGATGTTGTGTGAGGAGAGATGAGGTATAGTTCTAGTTTGGTTTATGGTTTTATTAAGATATTCTTTAGATTCTTAATTTAATTTTGGAAGTGAGAGTTTATCAAGGATGTTTTTGCACATTTCTACATCAGTCGGCCTGTCAAGTTGATGCAGATTTTCATAGAGGTTTCTAAGGACTCTAGAAGTTTTTCAAAGGTGGTGAGATTAAAACCAGCATGGCTTCTGATGGAAGTGATATTTAGTTTACTTTCACCAAATTTTAATTGATTAGCAAAATATTTTCCAGCTTTGTTTTTTTTCCGATTGTTTTTTTCAGCTTTCCTCACTGAGATCCATTTGTGTGCTCTGCTGCTGAAAATCTTGTTGAATTTGTATTTAAGACTTTTTAGTTCACGTAGAACTTCCAAAACATTAGTGTGGTTAAGTGTCAATTCTAATGGTTTGATCTTGATGCGTAGATCATTTAGATGCTGCTGGTCATTCTTATTTTTGGCAGCCATTATATTAATCATGCAACCTCTGATGGTGGCTTTAAGTGCATCCTAAAACAGTTCAGGAGGAATGTCTTCTGTGTTCCTAATATTATTAATATAGTGAGTAATACCCATTTGAAGTGTCTGTCTCAGATAATCATTATCAGTGATAATGTTGTTCATTCTCCATTGTTTCGAGGGGGTAGATGGGTACCAATTTTTCATTCAAATGAAATGCATGCATAATCAGAGATTATAATCAGTCAAATTCTGGGGAAGTATTTTGAGGAAGACCGTCCTCTACTAGCAAGTAGTCGATCATTGAGAGTTATGTGGTTGCAAATAGAAGGTAAATTCACTACCAGTCGAATTGTGGTTTCTCCATACATCAATCAGGTTGTGTGAAAAGCACAGACTCAAAAGTTTTGCATGCGATTTAGTTGGTCTGAATTACACATTCGAAAGTCTATCCAGGTTTCCATCCATTGGAAGATTAAAATCCACTCCTTGTATTATAAAATGATTGTTAGGTAAGTAAAACAGAGCTTGGTTAATAGAGTTTCAGAAAGTGGGATTGTCATTATTTGGTGCACAGTTATTGGAATATAGAAATCAACATAATCTTTTCTCACTGAAATAATCACCCATCTTCCAAACTTGTTTCACTGGTGTAGTATCACTCAAATGTTGGATTTTTTAGATGTCAAAACTTTAACCCGATTCTTTTTTAAGCACAAGGGAGCTAAAGCAGACGATAACCCAAGAGAAATTGAAATTCACTGTGGCCCTGGGCTTATTGTTTTTCTATTTTAGGCAAATTTGCGCATTTGCAGATAAGTGGTAAAATCTGGAAGTTTTTTATATTGTGTATTTTAGAATAAAATGTTTCTTGTTAACATCCAATATTATCTCATATTAATGAATACTTAGCCATATATTTTTCATAAATTATAATATAATAGTTGTTTAAGTCTTATTTATTGTTTAGGGATCCATACATCCTGTGTATCAGAGACTCAGAATGAAGTTTATACATCATTAGAGCTATCCCTGCCCTCCTTGGCTGAAGATACTATCTTTAGCCTGATGAATGATTTGGACAACACTCCACCAATCCTGACAAAGGAGCAATCTAAAAGTGTCTCCCGTACAACAGAAATCCGCTTCTTCCAGACAAAGAAGACACACATGTGAACCTGTGGATGCCAAAGAACCATCATTCAACCTTAAAATGTGCATCCACAGGACCCAAGAAAACATTGTCCCTGAAATAAAAAAGGCTTTGGAGACACTCACGTTTACTCTTGAAGGAGTCTGCAGATGTCTGAGCTCTAAAAAGAACGTTGATAAGGCTATAAAAGACATACATATTTGGTTGAATTGAAATGATTGTTCTCTGATGGATATAACTGACCATATAAATGAAAAGGTTAAAGGACCAGATGTCACAACTTTCAAATATTATTGACAATTTAGTGAACACCAATACTTCACTAATCAGCATCCAACAGGGACTGGAAAGAAAACTGCACTCCTTCATTGATTTTGTGAGTGTCCTAAATTAAACCATTATCAAAGTTACAGCCACAGATATAACTGCAGCTTTTATCTCACTGATTCTTGAAGGGCTTGTGGCCTATGCCATCAACCTCTGGTGCCTCATATCACTGATGTCTGGGGGGTTTGTGGCCCACGTCATCAACCTCTGGTGCCTCATCAACACAGGCACATACACTTATGTGTGCTAATTTAATAAAATCATGGAGCACGAGGAGTCATCAGAGGATAAATGAGAGTCAAGCCTCAATGTCAGAAAAAGAAGACATCAGTGTGGATGTCCTGCTCACATTCTTCTTAGTTCTGTGTTCCTTATCATGTCACCTTCTGTTTCACCTAACACAGCCCTGCAAAAATGTATGAATACTCTGACTTTGTGAAGGATTTCCGCATTCCGAAGAGTCTTTGTATCTTTTGGGAGTGTTATATTTTGTTTTCTAGTACCTAAATTTATTTAGTAAAAAATGTACCTTCTAGTTGGTTCATTTAAACTTCCAGGTACTCTATAAATGTGTATACTCCTAAATGTATTATACTTGCAAACATATTCATTGATTAGGTATTTTGCAATAAAAAAACTTATTTTTCATCTAAAAATAAAAACACAATTTAATTTGAGTGAACGGTGTCCAATGTCGGTCAATATTAGCATGCTTGTTGCGGCCCTCAAGATCACTCCACAATTTAATACCTAAAAACCTGTCAAGCGATATGTCTGGGGCTCATACTATATGTTTATGGTATCTAGTGTGAAAACAATTATTACAAATCCATTTCATATATATATATATATATATATATATATACATATATATATATATATATATATATATATATATATATATATATATATATATATATATATATATATATATATATATATATATATATATATATATATATATATTACCTACTAGCGGTCGCCAGTAGGTAGTTATATTTAGGACCTAGTTTACATAGGAAATCCGCAACATTCTATTGAGAATAACTATGGCGCCGGTTAATGAATCTTCGCGAATTTCTCAAAGAAGATGGCCCGCTCCGCTCCTTCTCTGAAAGTTTTGGGGGATTCGTCAAGTTGGGGCTGCGAAAAAAGGGGGGTCCCGAAACGTGTTTTCCCCATGCTATTTTCCATAGGACGATTAGACACGGCTACAGCCCGAACGGCTGAACGGAATTACACCAAATTTGGCAGAGAGGTAGAGTTTGGTTAGCAGATTACCCTTTTGCTTAAATGGTGTAAATCCCTCCAGTAATTCCTGAGAAAATCAAAAGAAAAATATATATATAATTATAAGCGAGCACCATCACGGGGTGCGCGTACCGTGTGCGCACGCATCCGCGTACGTACACGTACAGTACGCGTACGTACGCGTACAGTACGCGTACGTTGCCCATACCTTTCTGAGAAAGCTGCATCCTCATTGGCTGTCAACACTCCAAACCAGGAAGTGTTGGCAGCCATCTTGTGCTCAGTAGACCGAGGCACAAGAAAGCAGAAAAACAAACGTGTAGAACACAAAAAGGGGGCAGGGTAGAAACACCCTGACCCCCTAGGCCTGCCAAGGTGGTCCCACAAAATCCCCCAAGGCCCACATTTTTTAAAACCCGGTATGTTTTTAAAAAAATTACTCCCCAGGGGGACCAAATCGCGGGGGCATAGTGATAAAGAAGTGTGGGGGGTGCCCAATCCCCCCACACTGCCCCGGGGACCGCCGCCCTCTGGGGCAAAGCAACGCAGCCCCCTGGTGCATACTGGAGGCTCCTGGTGGGCTATTTGGCCCCCAGGGACCCCCAGTATGCAAGCTGAATGAGTTCCCCTCTGCAAACGCGCCAGGGAGCTGCATTGCAGAGAGGTGTAAAAAAGGGACATAGCCTCATTACACCTCTCTGCAATGCAGCCCCCTGGCGCATACTGTAGGTTCCAGATGGACCAGTTGGCCCCCAGGGACCCCCAGTATGCATGGGGAATTAGTTCCCCTTCTGCAAACATGCCTGGGGGCTGCGTTGCAGAGAGGTGTAAAAAAGAGTGCGGCCTCATTACACCTTTCGCAATGCAGCCCACTGGTGCATACTGATGGTTCCAGGTGGGCTAGTTGGCCCCCAGGGACCCCCAGTACGCAAGGGGAATTAGTTCCCCCTCTGCAAACACGCCCGGGGGCTACGTTGCAGAGAGGTGTAAAAACATTTTTTTTCAAATTTATATTAAAAATATGTAATGTAATTTAACAAATAATATATCTAAAAATAAATAGTTTATAATAATGTATTAAATCAGTATAAAAAATATAACAATTATTACATTTAAAAATGATCATTTACAAAACCATCGAAATTCACTGAAAAAAAACATAGGTTTCAGCCACGTTATAGTTAGGAATTACCATTTAAAAAACCTTTGAAATTTACTGAAAAAACCATAGGTTTCAGCCACGTTATAATTAGGAATTAGCATTTAAAAAACTTTGCAAATTCACTCAAAAAACCATAGGTTTCACACACATTATAGTTAGGAATTAGCATTTTAAAAACCTTTGAAATTCACTGAAAAAACCATAGGTTTCACACCAGTTATAGTTAGCTGGTCATTTTACTCATACAAAACCTTTGAAATTCCCCCATTATAGTTAGTTCAGCTAACTATGACTCGCGTGCCCGTAATGCACCGCTGATGACGTCACATATTACATCACTCATGACGGTCAGTGACATCACTCATGACATCACTGATGACATCTCAAATTACATCACTGATCACATCATCCTTGTGAAAGAGTGGCAGACCTCCTCTCACTCTAATATAACCTTTGATACACAAATTCAAAAATGTTCAAGAAAATGGAGATACCAATACCAGTTACAACAACCTATTCCAACATCTTCTTCCACATCCACTCATTCACCAACAGTTCTATATAGTCACTCATACATGTACTCATCATCATATGTACTCATACACCTATACATCCTGCTACACACCAATACTCATCCATAGAGTTACTTACACATATACTCACACATGCAAATAAACTATCAAACATCCATTTACTTGCATATACATCTTGTAGTGTAGTTCCTAGTTTCCCACTAGGCCCTGCGCATTGGAATAACATAAACAGTAGTATCGACGTAGAAGTGCGGATCTTCCAGGCCTCTACTGACTATGCTAAACTTAATTGGGTGTGTTACCAACTAGCTCAGAGGTCACTGGAAACTTTCTTCTCTGCATGGGAAGTGATCAGCCTCCCTGGCACAGACAAGAAGGGATTCAGCTTTCCAACAACCGTGCAACATGACAACTTTGCTCCTCAGATCAAGAGTCAATCTCTAGGGTCGTGTGAAACAATAGACATGTATTTCACTCAGTCAGGTTAGTGCAGTTTACTTTCACGAGATGTATAGAATAGAGAGACGGGCGTTTGTCAATAAAAGGTTAACATTTATTGAACAGTCTTTCTTCTCGTACAAGAGAAATGTATTGCCACAATTGCAAGACTTGTTATTATAAAAAGTACGTACAGTAAGATAAGAATTGCGAAATAATACTGTAAAAGCATTGATATGGTTTCTTAGCCATACAATGGTTTAAAAGTAATAAAACATATATACATTCATATATACATTAGGCTAACATACTCAACTGGTGCTCCTAACTAAACCTACCCCAGTGTGCCTGACCTAAGCCTAACACGTGGAGGGGGAGTAAGTAAGTAGCTGTAAGTTAAGTTGGTTTTGCCAAGGTTTGCTTCAAGAATTCTCATCTAAGGGTTTAGTCAACACCATACCTCTGAATAGAATGATGGAGGTCTGGTATCTCCTTCAGGGGGAAACTCGGTATCCCAGTCACCCGCGAGGGCAGACCGGAAACGCTGGAGCTGGATTTCTCTGCACGAGAAAGGCAGTGGCTCTCTTCAGCGCGTCGGGAGGAGGAGGGGGACAGCTTCCGCGGGCAGCTGGCTTCTGCTGGATGTCTTCGCAGAGGGACGGCTGTTCAGCTCCTAGTTACACCACACCATCGTTCGCGCTTTAGCAGCGATAGTGATATCAGCAGCTTCGGGCGATGGGCAGCAGGCTGCAGCAACAGGGTGCTAGCTTCAGCTATCAGCGGGGGCAGCAGCAGACAGCTAGCAACAGGCGATTGCTTAAGGCAACGTTGGTAATATTTATACCTGACAGGTGCCTGGTTTGATGCAAGTTTGTTGGACATAAGACGTCAATTAAAGATGTCACTAGGAAGTGATAGCTATCAGTTGCTCATTAGAGTTCCATTACTAATCACAACACAGCAAGCGGGGATTTCCAGGTTTGCTGAGTTTTTATCTTGTTGAAGTACTCGGAGTGTTAATCTAGGAATATCAGATAGTGACTTCTGCTCTGTCATTGCACTAATTGGTTGCAAAGGAAGTGGCAGAGAACTATTCTGGAATGTGGCTCTGTTCGTGTGAGGCCTGAGATGACTTTCTGAATATCTCACTTGAACGGTTATGCCAATATAGGGAATAAATGGATTTATAGCCGAATAGGGGCATAAGGTCACATTATCGATCAGGAACCTAGATAAACAGGCAACAATCTATACACACAAACATACACATACTGACTCTCTTAAACGATCACTTATAGAAACACATACTTAGTTATACAGGAACTCTTCAAATCTCTAACTCACATATATACTTACTTATAACACCAATACTCACATATAGTAGTTTAACACACATGTACTTAGTCATAAAGACAGTATTGAGCCAGTCATTCACTCACCAACACACCTATACACACACTCATCCACCCATACAGTCCTGCACACATGCTGTCTTCAAAACACATATAAACAGTGAGTCACTAATTAATGCATATATGTGCTAAGTAATATCCCCCACCAAACCATATAAACACTCAGACACTCATAATGATACTCAAAAAACCAACTAATAACCTATATAAACACTAATGTAGCTACTCACCAACCCATGCAGCCACTTTTTCAAAAAATGTGTGAGACTGATACAGATATTTACATATTTAAACATTACTCACTAACCCATGTATTCACTAAGATACAATTAATCAGTCAGTTATACAATCATTTTTTTTTAAAAAAGTCATCCATTTAGACACTTACTTGCCCATTTATTCTTCCATGGACCTTTAGATATACATATATAAAAAATATTTATTTTTCAGAAAGACACACATCCACTGGATGATGTCATCAGTGATGTCATTTGAGATGTCATCAGTGATGTCATGAGTGATGTCACTGACCATGTCATGAGTGATGTAATATGTGACGTCATCAGCAGTGCATAGCGGGCACGCGAGTTATAGTTAGCTTAACTAACTATAACGGGGGAATTTCAAAGGTTTTGTATGAGTAACATGACCAGCTAACTATAACTGGTGTGAAACCTATGTTTTTTCAGTGAATATACATTTATTTATAAGTTAATATTTATTGTATTTGTAATCTTTTTATGAAGGTTTTTAGCTCTTTGTCTTGGTGTTCGATTAATGTGTATTTGATCATGAATCTATAATTTTATGAATTTTTGGTTTTTACTATTTATTGATGCCATTGCTTTGACTTATTGACCACATGAATTGATTAACATTTGAGGTTAGGCTTACTCAGAGTTAAGACTTATTTTGTCACTCTGTCTGTACCACAATGATAAGCCCGTCACAAGTATTAGTACGGTTATGAAAGCAAATAGTTCAGTTACTTGGGAGGCTGCCTCTGCTCTCAACCCTGCCCCTTTACAGTATAACTAATACTGAGTTTAAGTAAACTCCAGCTGGGAGTGTTTATTGCACTTTATTATTTTTTAGCACTAGAGCACATGCACTTTAACTGTCATTAGTACGGATTACGTTTATAAATGTATACTTAGATGGTCTTTATGTTCACTAAAGGGACATTAGGAGTGTGTACATCGATATAACACGTCAATTGCAGTGGCCGAATAACTTAAATACTCATGGCAGTGTGGCCATAAAAAAAGAGATTAGGAAATTGCATCTGGCGGCAAGCTTCTGTGCATTTGTGTAGATATAAATTGTTTTTGCTGCTTTGATATGATGTACTATGTTTACAGAATTTTAATCTTTTATTAACCATTCGATGTATATTTATATAATTCCACTTTGCTGTAATGAAGAAGTGTGTTTTCCCGTCATCGACATTGACGAAAGACGAAGTCTGCTTTCTATGTCTATGCTTTAGTCTGATGACAGCCGCGAAGTGTGATTGGTGAATGTGGATTTTAAATGTGAAAGGGGAATTTTGGACTAACAACCGGTGATCAAGGCGACCTGTAATGATTTCCAAGCAGGTTCCGCAGGAGCGTCAGGAATACGAAGAGTAATCCGCAGCCTTCCCCTACGGCCTTCCGACTCTATCAAACACTAGAGTATCGAAAGGCTCGTCAGGGGAAAACAGGGAGACAAAACAAGGAAAGGTTCGGGGAGAAATAATAGAGCTTGATGGTGGTCTTCAGAGTGGATGTTTGGTAACAGGTAGGCTGTAAAGGAAGATAAGTATTACAGTCTATCTTTGCTAACCACAATATAGATATACACCATGTCTATGATGCATATAAGACAAATACATACCACATTTGTTTGCCTGGACTGTAGAACTGATAAGTAGGATAGAATAAGGTGTTTGTCTTGAGCTATTGCAAAGATGACAATAAACAATAGTAAATAACTCCCTCTAACTCTGTACTGGTGAGTGTCAAGTATCTAAAGTGTAAACTCTCACTCTGTATGTTCTAGGAGGATACTGGGAGAACATCCAATATTCCTGTAGGTATGGATATGAGCTGGAGCCAATACCATGAATCTTGCATTAATATCTGTCAAACAGGAAATACATTCAGGTCTTCCACAATTAGTCACAAATTAAATATATATTGTAAGGCAGAGTCGCCTGAAATATGCACCACACTCAGGTCCACGCAATAACCCCAAAATAAATATGTAGCTGGCCAAGGAATGGGTGAACTGAAGAAGTGCACAGGAGAATCCAGCAACAAGTGAGGAATAATATGACCAAATTAGCAGTGCCCAGCCGGATGGCGGAGATCAAACCCGGCCGCCGGGCAGAACACCTGAGGACTAAAAGGAAAGCAGAGGCTGAACCCAGCCGGATGGCGGAGAAGGTCCCGGCCGCCGGGCGGGGCTCAAGGAAGGGTGAAAATATGGACGACTACAGTAACCACTGTAACCACGGCAAATGTTGGACGTCAGGTGAAAAGACGCCACATAACCACAAATTCCGCCAAAGGAGCAATGGAAGCTGAAGCCCACAACACCTTGACGAAAGGGCAGGAATCACTCCAGAAGCGAAATGGAACCAAATCACAAACTGGAAGTCAGGCAATTCAGAAACGGGGCGGAACCCAAAACGGAAGGAGCTAGACGCAAGAACGTAAAGCGTTGTTCTGTTGTTCTTAGCGTCTTAAATAGGGAATACAATTAAAGGTACAGTGTCGGAGGGAAGTCGGGGCATGACACAACCGAGTTTGCCGAAACGCGTCTGGTGTTTTGGGCACAGCAAATGCACTTTTTGATGATTTGAAAATAAAGAATACCTGTAACTGAAGTCATCGTAAGAGTCCTTTTCTCCGTTTGTTGCTAATTGGCATCGTGGAGTTGGTGTTTGATGTCTATCGGGGAAGCTCAGCTTGGGTTCTCGACAACGGACCCCTTCCCATTTTGAGGCTGAGCGTTTTTCGACAAGTCGATTTGGATTTTCAGTTCTCACAAGCTTTTTGTTCTCAGCCCCCTGCGAGGTTGTCAAAGAAACAGAAAGAAGTTCCGCAATTTGATCAACGTTGCGGCTTTGCGAGTCAGAGGTCTAGGCGGGGCGGCACTGGAAGTCTAAACAGTAAGTCGGAAATCGGAAATTGATCTCTCACCCATATTTAGCAGGAGGGGAGGAACTATCAGTTGCACAGAAGGTATCTCGCTGGCTACGACGGCGAAGGAAACATTACAATTAAGTGAATATCGAATGCTGGGCCGTTAAGAATGGAAGATTCTTTCAGAGACAGGGAAAAAGTAGCAGAGGAGCTGTTCCTCAATTTACAAACAATTAACAAGAGAGCGGGCACAAGTGCAGACAAAGTTGACCAACATCCTAATATCAGAAGCTTGCTAAAATTGCTGGAAAAACATCACAAAAGTGAGCTAACAAAGTGGTGGGAGGTCAAGTCCCCGGAAAAGTATCAAGAGGCAGGGAGAGTGCCTCGGGGACTACGGATCATGTTGGCGCCAAATTTCGAAAAACCAAGCCCTTTGTTATTAAAGGAATGGGTTGAAAGTAACTTGGAGGCATCCATGCGCTTAATTTGTCTCCTCATTAAATATACCACAATTGACCGTGAATTTGACCTCAGTGATTTCACTTGTACCCAAGGGGAAATTGATACACTCACAGATGCCAGCAACAAAGATTTAATTGAAAAAACACTAAAAGAAATGCACGAGAGGAAAAATAAGCACGAAGAAACCATCAAAACGAGAAAGGTGTGGAAGTTCGCTCGAGACAAAAATGACTACGAGCAAGGACAGGTGTTTACTTTCGCTCGCAAGTACGACCTGGTTAAAAAGCAGAAAGCAGGCAAAGTATCCAACGCTGCACCGGGTGGGGTGAACCCCACTAGCCAAGCATCTGCATCGCATATTTCAATAACGGGTTCTGAATCCAGTGTAGTATCCAGCGACAATGATTCTGACCGAGGCAGTGAATCAGGGAATATGTCCGCTGCCATGGGCCCTTTATCATACGCGGAGGAGATGGATTTTATTCGGAACAGAGAATCCAGTCTCTGCGACAGAGAAACCAACCAGGCTCACAAACACAGAGAGGAACCAACGCAGGCGAGAACGGAAGAAATGTTCCAGGCGTGCCAGGCAGGGGACAACCAAAGAAACGCAATTGGCAAAAGTAATTGCAACAGATGACCAAACTATAATTAACTTGACCAGTATTCAATTGAATGACACAGAGAAACAACTATTGGCCTTGGGTTTGAGTTTCTGTCCATAGAGCAATTTTAATTTCGTGCAGACCCATGTGGACGTCTATAAGTTCATCCGTACCCAAGAACAGGCAACAAATGGAGGGGGGGCTGACGGTGGGGGAGATCACACTGCTCAAGACACTCCATGGTTTACGGGAAAATGCCCAAATATCAGAGGTGACTGATACACAGGAGATTATAGAACAAGATGACATCAATGTTCATTCCCCAGGGAACAGTCAATTCAAAGCATCCTCGACTTTTGTTCCAATCATGCCCAGGGATGCCATAAATGTTTTCCATGAGAGAGTTACGGAAGAGCTGAAGGTCTTACACAGAAACACGTGCAAAAACAAAACAAAAATCAAAAGCAAGGATAAAGAACATTTTCAACTCATGAGTAAACTGAAGAAAAATGACTCAGTGGTAATCAACAAAGCCGATAAAGGGGGCAATATTGTGCTTTGGGACAAAAAGACCTACAGAACAGAGGCTTTCAGACATCTAAATGATGTGGACTGTTATGAATTGAGTAATGGAGCGAGTGCACGTAAAATCAATGGAGATTATAAAAATGAACTTGTAAGATGGGAAAGGGAGGGACTTATTTTGAAAGATGAATACAAGTTTTTGTTTAAGGATCATCCCACCCTGCCTACATTTTATTTAATACCGAAAGTGCACAAGGGCGTTGACCCATTACAAGGAAGGCCAATCATCTCAGCCATCAACAGTATGTTTGAAAATACCTCCAGATATGTATACTATTTTTTACAGGAATTTGTGGTCAACTTGCCATCCTTTTTACAGGATTCACGTGATTTTCTTTCTAAATTAGACAATATGCAATGGAGTGAAGATTATTTGTATTTAACGTTGGACATTTCCTCCCTATATACATGCATCAGACATGCAGATGGTCTCAATGCGGTTGATTATTACCTGAAACGTAGGAATATCAAATTGTATTACCATAACAAGATGTTGCTTAGCATGATACATTGGTGTTTGCATAATAATCTATTCATGTTTGATGGTAAAGTGTACAAGCAAAAGCAGGGGGTGGCTATGGGGCATGCTTCTCCCCCAGCTATGCATGTTTACATGTAGGCTGGTGGGAGGAGCATGTCCTCATGGGGGAACACCGGGCATTGTTTGAACAACATGTGGTGAAAATGTGGAGATACATTGATGATGTTTTTATTGTTTGGAAGGGGTCTGAAGAAGAGGCCAAAAGATTTGTAGAAATCCTCAATGTTAATGAACTAAACCTCAGAATCACCTCCCATATCGATCCCCTGTCCACTAGTTTTTTGGACTCTTCTTTTTTTGTTAAGTTATTTGGACCATCATGTCTAGTAACCCCAAAAATATCCAGATCCATACTTACATTTGTTGATCTTCTTAGTACTATGTCTAGGATCTTACTCTCTTTCTGCCAGAAAACGTCGAGCTTGGGGCCCTTCCAAAACATGTGCAAATTGTCTGCTTTCTCCAAACCACATTTGGGGCAGCTCTTTTTTTTTGACCCGCAGAATTTAGATAGCCTCTTCGTGGTCCAGTAGGCTCTATGGGTGGTAAAGAGATGATTTCTCCTTAAGGCAGCAGATTTCACAATTGACCAGCATTTGCTCATAGATACTTGCCACAGATTCTGGATATCCAGCGAAGGCAGTTCTTTCCCCCAGGTCGCCTCTGGAATCAGGAAATTCTCCTCCCCTGCTAGAATCAGGGCCCAATACCAGCAAGATATTTCTTTCTTCTTAGGAGCGTTCTTTATCATAATTGTTTCTATGGTATTATTTCCTCTTTTTTTCTCCTTCAAAGTTTTTGCCCAGCTCGAGAGCTGGTAATACTTGAATTTGGCAAGGGACGCATTTGTCTTTATCGTCAGACTTTCCCAGTCCACTATGGTAGTTTCGACCATTAGTTGTCCCCATTCCTGTTTGCCTGCTGTTTTCAAAGGGGTTGCCAAGCTGTCTTTGAGGCACTCGGGTGTCCCGGGTGAGTCCCATATTGGTGCGAACTCATGATAGTATGGTATATTTAGGTGCTTCTTATCTGATACCATAGTTTTGCTGCCGATTTAAGAATATTTAGTTTCACCTTTTTAAAATATTTTGGGTGGCTAAATTTATACACAAAATGTCCAATCTTTCCAGCCATTACTTGCAGGTATTCTGGATACTGGTCATAGTTTTTCAACAGGATCCTCATATGCTCAAATTGGAAGGCCCTATAATATTCCAGTAGATCTGGGCTTGCAATTCCTCCTTGTGCTTTTCCTCTCCTTAATTTGCCCCAGGCTATTCGTGTGCTTTTTGCTGACCAAATGACACTTGCAAGTTCCCCTTGTATTTTCTTCAGGGATTCCCTTTTAAATTCTAGTGGGATTGCGCTAAAGATAAACGTAAATTTGGGTAGAATGGACATTTTAATTATGTTGGATTTTCTGAGAAAGGTCAGGGGAAGGCCTTCCCAGGCTTTTAACAATCTTCTGACTTCAGCAGTAATCCTATCAAGATTTGTCTTATTCATTTTGTCCAAGTCTTTAATCAGATCTGTTTCTAGGTACCTAATTCTTTCCCTGGTGTGAATATTGTTTATCTGGGTGTTCCAACTCATGATTTCCGTTTTAGCCTGGTTGGTTTGGTAGCCGGACACCCTCCCAAATTTAGACAAAGTTTCTTCTATTGAGTTGATGGACCCTTCATAGTTGTTAGTAAAAATCATTAGATTGTCTGCGTAACTCTTGGAATATAATGAAAATAATTTTCTTTTAAAAAAAGGATAAACCAGAGGAGGAATGTGGGCCCTACAGGCCAATTTCTTTGATGAATTCTGATGTGAAGGTCTTTGCCAATGTTCTGGCAAACAGGATGGCCTTGATTATCCCTGAGATTGTTAGTGAACAACAGCACGGATTTGTCTTGGGCAGAGACACAGCAATCCACATTAACACAGCTATCACAGCCTTCGACATTGCAGAGACCGAAGCCTCCCCTTGATCAAGTTTCCTGCTATCTTCCCTAGCCTTTTTGCCATAATTTGTGTAAAAAGTTTATAATCGCAGTTCAGTTGGGAAATAGGGTGGTAGGACTCACATTTTGCTGGATTTTTCCCAGGTTTTAGTAGGATGTTTATCGTCACGTCGTTCCAAGAGTCTAGGAGTTTCCCTTTCTCTAGGCATATCGTATTTAGAAGGTTTGTGAGCGGGGGAGCCAGAACCTTGCTAAGCTTGGTTTATAGTTCATTTGGAAGTGCATCTGGGCCTGCCGCTTTCCCTCTCTATAGGCCTTTCAACACACTTCCTCTACCTCCTCCTTTGTAATTTCGGAGTTTAACTCTTCTTTTTCCTCACTTGTTAACCTAAGGAGTTCCTGAGCTTCAAGGTACTCTTTAAGTTGCTCGCATGTTGAATTTGTGTCCTCTGTGTATAGTTCTGTAAAGAAATTTACGAATTCTTTAATTATTACTGAGTCTTCTGAGCTCGTTTCTTTGCCACCTTGAGGCTGAATATTGACTATCTTGTTTCTACTAGAGTCAGTCTTCGTTTTCCATGCCAGCAACTTGGTCAATCAATCAATCAATCAAAGCATTTATATAGCGCACTACTCACCCGGAGGGTCTCAAGGCGCTTGAAGAGGGGTCCGCTACTGCTCGAAGAGCCAGGTCTTGAGCTGCTTCCTGAAGGCGAGGTGGTCTTGGGTCAGGCGGAGGTGTGTTGGGAGGGAGTTCCAGGTCTTGGCGGCCAGGTAGGAGAAGGACCTTCCCCCTCTGGTGGCTCTTTGGAAGCGGGGGACGGCGGCGAGGGCGTGGCCGGTAGATCGAAGCTGGCATGTGGGAGCGTAGAAGTTGAGTCGGCTGTGAGGTATCCTGGGCCTTGGTTGTGTAGGGCTTTGTGTGCGTGGGTGAGGAGGCGGAAGGTGATTCTCTTGTTGACCGGGAGCCAGTGCAGGTCTCTCAGGTGTCTGGAGATGTGGCTGCGACGGGGGATGTCCAGGATGAGTCGTACTGAGGCGTTCTGGATCCGCTGGAGTCTCTTCTGGAGTTTGGCGGTGGTACCGGCGTAGAGGGAGTTGCCGTAGTCCAGACGGCTGGTGACGAGGGCCTGGGTCACCGTCTTCCTGGTCTCGGTGGGGATCCACCAGAAGATCTTACGTAGCATGCACAGGATGTTGAAGCACGACGAGGAGACGGCATTGACTTGTCTGGTCATGGAGAGGGAGGAGTCCAGGATGAAGCCCAGGTTGCGTGCGTGGTCTGTTGGTTTGGGTGCGCTGCCCAGGGCGGGGGGTCACCAGGAGTCGTCCCAGGCGGAGGGTGAAGAACCCAGGATGAGGACTTCCGTCTTGTCCGAGTTCAGTTTCAGGCGGCTGTTCATCATCCACTTGGCTACGTCTGTCATCCCTTCATGAAGGTTGGCTCTGGCGGTGGCGGAGTCGTTGGTGAGGGAGAGGATCAGCTGGGTGTCGTCGGCGTAGGAGATGATGCTGAGGTTGTGTTGGCGTGCGATGGCTGCGAAGGGGCTCATGTAGACGTTGAAGAGGGTTGGGCTAAGCGAGGAGCCCTGAGGAACGCGGCAGATGACTTCAGTGGCTTCTGATCTGAACGGGGGGAGGCGGACTCTCTGTGTCCTTCCGGCGAGGAAGGAGATGATCCACTCTAGTGCCTTCTCCTGGATTCCGCCGTTGCTGAGGCGCTGCACTAGGGAACGGTGGCAGACAGTGTCGAAAGCCGCTGAGAGGTCTAGGAGGATGAGGGCCGCTGTTTCTCCGTTGTCGAGCAGGGCTTGGATGTCATCGGTGGCTGCGATCAGGGCGGTCTCGGTGCTGTGGTTGGCCCGGAAGCCAGACTGCGAGAGGTTGAGGGATCCGTTTGTTTCGAGGAGGGCGGCCAGCTGTTTGTTGATGGTCTTCTCGATGACTTTTGCAGGGAACGGGAGCATCGAGATGGGGCGGTAGTTCTTGAGGTCGGTGGGGTCGGCTGGTGGCTTCTTTAGTAGAGCGCTGAGTTCGGCGTGCTTCCAGCTCTCCGGAAAGGTAGCGGCGTTGAAGGAGGTGTTGATGATGTCCCGCAGGTGGGGTGCGATGACAGCGTCAGCCTTGTTGAAGATGTGGTGAGGGCAGGGGTCGGTCGGAGATCCGGAGTGGATGGAGTTCATTGTGCGGATGGTGTCTTCGGTGCTGATCGGGGTCCAGGCACGGAGGGTGGTGGTGGGGGGTGGTGGTTCGGTCGTGGCGTGCGTCGGTTGAGTGCTGAAGCTGTTGTGTATGTCTGTGATCTTGTTGTGGAAGTAGGAGGCGAGGGAGTTGCAGAGGTCTTGTGAGGGGGTGATGTCGTTGTTTCCGGCGTTGGGGTTGGAGAGCTCTTTCACGATGTTGAAGAGTTCCTTGCTGTTGTGTGCGCTGTTGTCCTCTGTGTATAGTTCTGTAAAGAAATTTACGAATTCTTTAATTATCACCGAGTCTTCTGAGCTCGTTTCTTTGCCACCTTGAGGCTGAATATTGACTATCTTGTTTCTACTAGAGTCAGTCTTCGTTTTCCATGCCAGCAACTTGGTGCACCATTCCTCATACTCATAGTGAGACCATTTACTAGTTTCCCATCTCTCTCTCACCTTGCTCTCTAGGACTCCTGTTAGTGTTTCCTTTTGTTTCATCCTGTCTGCTTCTAGTTTCCTTTTTTTGTCTATGTCTTCTTCAACTTCTATTTGTGAATCTAGAGTATTTATGGAGCTTTCTAAATTCCCTATCTCTTGTTTTGTTGTTTTTGTTTTGTATGTCGCCAGGCTAAGTATTTTCCCCCTATTTACTACCTTGTATGCGTCCCAAGTAACTTGCGGAGATGTTCCCTCTCTGTTATTTTCGAAGTAGGCAACTGACTCGAATTTAAGTTCTGCTATATTTTGTGGGTCATTTAAAATGGAGCGGTCCACAGTCCACCTTGCAACTGATTTATCCTTTCCTAGTTGTGTTTTTAATAGAACCGCGGAGTAATCAGACAAAAGGGCAGGCAGATGCTCAACCTTTTGTATGCTATCTACCAGGGCTTTATCTACCAAAAAGAAGTCGATTCTGGATTGCAGACCTAGTTTTTTATTTTTGAATGTGAAAGCGTGTTTTTTATCCCCTTTTCCTTTCCAAATGTCCACCAATCCTAAGTCTTTTTTGCAGATCCCCAGCCAGTCCCTCATTTTGGGCAAATATGATTGTTTCCTTGGAGGGGAACGATCCGCTTTAGGATCTGGAACTAAATTAAAATCTCCCCCTAATATTACCGGGGATGTAGCTGATATTAATTGCGCATACAGGTTTTGTAAAGGGGATGGTCGTCCATATTGGGCCCATAGTAGCCCGCAATGGTGTAAGGGATATTGTGGATTCTTACCCTGGTAACCGCTCACCTGCCTTTTTTATCTAAATCTATTTTCTCAATTCTGGCTTTTAGTGATTTTTAAAAAAGTATAGCTATTCCTTTTACGACACAATCTTGGTTTGTACAGACATAACAATCTACCCAGTTTAGCTTCCTTATGATTTCTTTCCATTCCTTTTTTAGCAGGTGCGTTTCTTGTAATATTATGATTTTGTTGTCTATCACCTTCAAATATTCAAAAATCTGGCACCTTCTGCTTGGTGTTCTGAGTCCATTTACATTCCACGACATTATGTTAACTTTATTCACCCTTGTTCCCTTTCTCTCTTATTTGCCATTTCTTCCTACCGTCCTTTAGCAAAATTTGGCGGTTCCTGATTTCTCCTTTTTCACATTTTGAGGACTTTTTTCTTTTTTTCCCCTAGTTTGCTACCCACCCTTGTGTGCATGTTTTGTTTGTTTTGTCTTTTCTGTGATTTAAAATGACCCTCCCTGGGGAAGCCTCCCTATTGTCTTCATTGGGCTGCATTATTGGCCCCTTTTGAGCTCCGTGTTTGCCCTTTTAGTGAGTAACGTCCTTTAATTACTATCCTGTTTTTCCTTTTATGTTTCCGTATCTGCCTTTTTTTGTGAGTAACGTCCTTTGATTACTGTCCTGTTTTCTTTTTACTTGTTTCTGCCCTTTTTAATTTTACATTCAGTGGTTAGACTCTGACTGACCTCTCATTTGATCCTTCATTTCTTCAAGAAAGTGGGCAACTTCTGCTGGCTTCTTATGTTGTGCATTTTATTTCTCCACATACTTCGGAGCACTGCAGGGAACTTCATCTGTACAGTGGCTCCTAGGCTTCTTAATTCTTACATGTGCTGGCCTAATTCCCACTGCCTGTCCTGAGTAGCTTTGGAGATATCCGACCGGATTCTGAAAGACCAACCCTCCTTATCCTGAGGGCCGTTTTTAGTGCCTCACTCAAGATTCTCTCCTTAACCGTGTATGTTTTAAAGTTTAATAGGATTTCCTTGGATTTTTCCTATCTTTATTCCTGCCAAAAGTGTCAACGTGTGCCCTTTGAATATCCTCTTCCAACCCTACGGTTTTTGTCCAAGGGAAATATTCTTCTAGCAGTTGAACTATAAACCTTTTGAAGTCTATCCCTTCTGTGCCCTCGGGTATGTTTAGAATTCTTAAGTTGTTTTTTCTTGCTTGATTCTCCAAAGATTCCAGTTTTTCATTGATACTCTTATCGCTTTCTCTCAGGACCCTTTTCTCCTTTTGATTTTTTTCTACTTTTTTACTAAGTTCCCCAACCACCGACTCTACTGCGGTAACTCAGTCGCCCAGATCATTCAATTTAGTGTCTAATACTTCACACACCTCCCGGATTTTGCTTTGATTTATCTCTGAGACTGCAAAATTAGCTCTCATTTCATCCAGCATTTTCTCTAGAAATTGTTCTGTTGAGTTTTGAGTGAGGGTAGTATTTTGGGACTGGTTAACCTGGTCTACATTGTCATTGTCTTGCTCTCAGCTTGTTTGACGGATGGTGTAGGTTGTGAGGCAGATGGCTTCCTCAACTGTGGAATTTGGTGCTTTATGTGATAATGCATCAATTGGGTTACTTTGAGAGGTTTCCATGCTGCATTCTGCCCTTATTCTTGTGACAGAGCTAGTGCTAGATTCCGTAAGCGAGGGGGCTTGGTCCAATACTGAGGCTACTGAGGCTGAGTCAGATTTTACTACTTGATTCTCCCATTTGGTCAGCCCCTGTTCCTGTGTCTGTTCCTGTACTTTGAAAAAGGATCTGAGGGAAGGGGTTATTCTGAGGGTGTGTTCCGATGGACCTCCGACCCCCCTTTTTCTTTCAAGGATTTCCTCTTGGTGGTAGGATTGTTAGTATCTATTTTGGTGTGTTTCTTTGTTTTCCTCTTAGTGCTGCGTGGAGCAATGGACTGTTTGGTGGCCACTGGGAGGGTATGTTTAAAGAACTGTCTGTTCCTCAGGCAATAACTTGATCTGCCCTTTTCTTGCTCTTCGTCTTCCCTGACTTCCCCTGTATTTGCTTCTGCGGGTCGAAAAGCCAGCACCCCCCTATCTCCCCCTAATATTACACAAAACGCCTTTATAATAGATACTTGCTCTGTACTCTCCACACCACAATTTTTTAAGGCTTTGTCTCCCTCATCCTTGCCCTTGTCACCCTCGAGTCTGCTTGCCCTTTTCATCCGCTGCTGAGCCTTGGATTCTGCTGCCACTGTTTCTTTATCCTCCGAGACCCTTTCTACTCCTTCAGACGATGTTAAGCCTGTCTCTGCAGCAGGGGCCGAGGTAAACTCCAAAGACTGGCCCGCTGTAAGATCAGCTGTGAGATCAGCCCTTAATGTCAGCCTTATTCCCAATACTTCCTTTACTGCTGTCCTTACTGTTGCCAGTTTTCTCTCTTCCTCAAGCGCTCTATATACTGGGAGCACTGGGGGCACTGGGAGCACCTGGGCATCTTTAGCCATATTCCCTGGGTAGCTTGCTTCAGTCGGTCGAGTATTAACCTGGTTCTCCAAAGCTGCGCTCCCGGGGGAAATCGCATTGTTTTCCTTGTTTGACAGGGCTTCCTGAATTATGCTGCTCTCCTACTTTCCCGGCGCCCCTGGCGGAGCACTTGATGCACACTGCGAGTTCTTGCCTTCGGTGCTCCTTGCTTCCGTGTGAGTGCTGACGCAGCCCTCGTTCCCCCGGAAGAGGAAAGGGATTCTGCTTGCTGCTCTCAGGAACGTCCTCCGAGCTTCCTGCGCGGCGACCCAAAGACTGATGTATGGAGGTAGAGTTTCCCTCCGCTTTACTTGGGAGAGAGATTCAACACTCGGGTAGAGGTAAGTGCATCCCCCTCTGCCCCCGCCTCCGCTTATGCTTATTCTTATTCTAGCTTTTAGGGTGTCCATGTCTCTTACGTGCAAGAGTAAAGCGTACTGGACGTATGTCTCGTGTAACCCCAGGTCTGGTACTGTATCCGACGTCTGACTTCCGATGTCCGATATCTCTTGGATTTCTTTAAGATTTTCTCGACTTTGAAACAGGGGTAAAGTTTATAGCACGGGGCTTACTTGTATTTCCTACATGCACAAGTAAGGCACACTGGACGTTTTTCTCCGCCGCATAGCTTAGTCCAGTGGGGAGTTTACACGGAGCTCCCGACCTGGCTTCC
Source organism: Lissotriton vulgaris (assembly GCF_964263255.1). Classification (NCBI taxonomy): domain Eukaryota; kingdom Metazoa; phylum Chordata; class Amphibia; order Caudata; family Salamandridae; genus Lissotriton; species Lissotriton vulgaris. Next base: position 731,299,674 of record NC_141691.1, on the reverse strand, counting down.
TAGCCGGTCACCATCTTCTCCCGGATAAAGTGTTGTGTTTTTAAAATGAAGCCAGCACCAGTATTATATAATTTAAGTACCTTATTAAATGACAGTTTCGATAAACGTTTAATTTAAAAAAAATGCAGTTTACTAAATATCGTCCATAATAACTTCAAAACGTTTATATACTTACATTGTCATTCATTTTCTAATATTAATCAAAGTATACTGTATGAAAATATTATCCAGTTTTTTGTTTTATTGTTTTGTGCTATGTAAATATAGTGTGTAGGTAGAGTCCCATCTCAGTGCTCACTTCACGAGAGTGAAGGTCTTGGACATGTCTGGTGACCTGGAGGGGACCATCAAACATGCCAGAATTGACAGACTGTGAGTACAATCCCTGTCATTGTTGACGCGAAGCATTTTGTGCTCTCAAAAATAATAATTTTGAGTAGGCTTATTTTCTGTGTCAGTGAGGTAGAGAACTAATGTTTACGTTGGTAACAAATCTCAATTTATGTGCCTACAGCAAATATACACAGAGTTTGTTGTGCGGGATTGGATATGTAGCATGTACAATACATGAATGGTGTGTTTGTATATGGAAAATTAATGTCAGGGTGTGTGATGCTTTTTGTATATCCCAGGGCTTGCCTTTTGCACAATGTAGAGTTCATGGTTTATTTACATACAGTAGAAAAGTATTTTTGATATTCCTGAAGGTTAATGTAGGTGAGGTAGTCACTTAAGTGATGGGAGTGTAGACAGGGCACCATTACATAAACTTTGATGCCTTTTGCTTGGCATTGAGCAGCTGACAGGCAGATGCAGAAACCTCACACCTCTTTGTAGCTCTGTTATGAGTGGTTCAAGCTGGATACTACCAGTTGTAAGAGGCATAAGTCTGCTGGGTCAGGTGAAAAGCCTGATAAGGATATTTGAAATGTAAACCAGAACAAATCCAGTCTGAAATATCAGACAGTGCCAGAGAGCCCAGCTTCAAAATGGCCACACCCTGATGGGGCTCCTTGCATCAGGTACACTATCAACCACAATTTGGCACACAACAGACACTCTCTGATTTATTATGTGTGGGATGCACTGACTCCCTGGGTGTGCTTTGAGACCAATTGGAGTGTCGCCCATGGAAGTGCCTTTGTATATGGGAGGCTAATCTTACAGGTGCAGCCTTGGCGATTAGGATGTGTGGTCAATGATATCATGGATGGGCATAGGCCGACAACCGGCATCGCACACAAATCGAGTGTGGAAAATCATGTGGGCCAGATTAGGGTTCCTGCAGCCTGGAAGCCCAGTGTCCAAGAAGAGAAAATAGACCTGGTGGCCTGGGGAGAGCAGACAGCCGTTCCACTCTCTATGCTGGGGGAGAGTGACAGCAGAGGGAGGGTAGTCTGCACCTGACGGCTAGGTTGGGGGCGAGCCTGCCATTCAGTGACACACTTCCAGGGGTCAGATGGCCTGCTTCCCAGTATCAGGACACCGCTGGGTAGTTCGGGCATTCCGACCCAATTGGAAGAAAGAGAGGAGCCTGGTTTGAACGTTCTAGTAGGCAAGGCACCTACCACTGCCCAGCAATGGAAAGCACATTGGCAGAAGTTGAGCGGAACAGCGGCACGAAGGGCTATTGAAGGCCCAATGTAGATGGAGATATATGCCTGTAAGTGATTTGTAAATCGCTGGGCAGCAAGAGGACACATACCAATCATTTCCCATCCCCATAAACTAATCCATCAAAGGAATTTGTGGAATTGCTCTCTTCTAGGTAGACAATACCGAGCCCCTGGGGGCACCTTTCAGTAAGCACTTGATTGATCAGGCATCTTGGCATGTGACTTGTTTGTTTATTATCTCAGTGAGTGTGAGAAATTGGTTTACTGGTTGACTGAAATGTGAGCCCTTATCAAGCTGCAACTACAATCCTTGTCAGGGTATGGTACAGGCAAACCCAAAATTAACCTGTGGTCAGCCCCCTGGTAGCTTGATACAGAGAAGTCAGCCTTAATATAGAGGCAATGTGTAAAGCATTTATGCAACACTTTGAAGAGTAAAACAGTGAAAACACTACGCAAAAAGGATCACACAACAAGTTAGAAAAATAGAGTTGAACTTAACAAAACAAGACCAAAATGACAAAACTCCAACCAGTAGACCGGAGTTAAGAATTTTTAAAGAATAAAGTTTCAAATAGCACCTACAAGCACAAAGCTCCAACCACATCTATCTGATCACACTGGAGTGGATCAAAGTCCAAAGTTCAGGCTGACCGAGATGGAGTGCAGGTTGGAAAGAGTCCCAGATTAGAGTTGCTGAAGTTTTACCTCCGCAAGTTTTGTGCCAAGAGTCCTTTTTGAATTGGAGAGGGCCGCGAAGGAGCAAGGAAAGTGTTGAGGGAGGCTGTCGGTGTGGTATGAAGAGTAAGCCAGCATAGCGGACAGGCGGTTGGACCTTCATACTGGCAGTCCCCTGCGAGTGGTCGATGCTGCAGTGCGAAAAGACACGCTGGCAGTGCTACGTGTTTATTTTTGGTGTGAGTGGCGCAGTCTCTGTGTGAATGGTCTCATTTGCAGTTGCGAAGAGCCCAAATGCTTGATTTGAGCACACTGAGCTACACCAAGGGTCCAGGGCCTGAGAGTCACCACTTGGAGTCAGGAACTTGCTGCAGTTATATCCATGAGTTGTTTGAGGAGCCTTTTATGTCCCTGAAGTTCACTCAGATTAGGAGGCCAGGAGACAAGCCCTTGGAGTCACTCTGGGGCCCTAGGTCCAAGATTAGGTTGCCGGTCCAGTTGTGTTTCCCGAAGCAAGAGGGCAGCAGGTCAGCCCAGCATGGCAGCAGTTTCTTTAGAGCAAGAGTATAAAAGAGTGGCAGTCCTTTTAGGAGAACATCAGTCCTTCTTCCTGGCAGAGTGTCCACAGGTCCAGGAGTGGTGTCTAAGGTGTTCCTTTTATACCCTGGTGCCCTGGTTCTGGAAGGTGAGAGAATTTTCTAGACAGTGGCTTTGAAGTACATGGAATTTCCAGCCTTCCCAACCCTGGCTGAAGTGACAATGCAGGGTTTTCAGGCCCTTTGTGTGAATGCAGAGCACAAGCTATTCAGTTGTAAGTGGAGTTGAGCACAGTGCTGTGCTCAGCTCCACCCCTATCCTGTCAGCAGATCGTCTATCCAGGCCCTCCCAACCCTCTAGTGTGTGACTGTCTCGGAGGAATTCACAAAGTCTAATTCTCAGTTACACCCAGTCATGTGGCCCAGGCCAGGCTATAGGCATAAAGGGCTAAGGACAGAGAAATGCCAACCTTCTGAAAGTCACATTTTTATGATTGCGATCAAAAAACATCTGTCGTAAGTGTTGGACGCACATACATGAATGAGATCAAGTTCGTAGGCATCAAGGGTACCCTCCAACATGAAATATCTCCATCCAGGCAGACACACGAATGCCTGATCGGAACCCCCAGCGCCATCCATATCAGGGCTCCTCTGGCATATTCTGAGTAGGATGTGGCATAGACCTGCCCTCTCACCTCTTCTTCAGGTGCTAAACACAGTCCTCCCACAAGTGGGTCTCCTAAAGAAATGTCACTGCTATTCCATACCTCTGGAGATATGCATGGCCTTGTTGCACTTCTCAGGACTATTCAGACCCTGCACATTCCATGTAATTAGTTTGGACTTAGTTCCCAGACTAGCCATGAACAACTATTAGGTAACAACCAATTCTCCGCCATTTGGACAAATGACCTGAGGTACCACACATAATGCTAATCATCCATGTAAGCTCCCCTACCCAACAAGACTAACCGTAACATTTTAAACATGCAGAAGTAAAAAAGAAGAACCTCTCCACTAATAACCCTCCCTTGGGCAGAATCCACAGGTCCATCCTGGCTCATCTAGTGGTCCAGAGGGTAGTAAACCCCACCCCAATCGCCCTCCCCTCCTACCCCAACTAAAATATTACAAAATCACTAAATTTAAGTTCTGTTCAGAACACAAAATCCCCCACGAGTTTTGACCCCCGAGAGAGAGAGTCAGCCATCCGCGTTGGCCTAATCCCCGGACTGTCCCAACCAAAAAGAGCACACAGCCACTTTTATACCCATGCTGTAAATGTATTGCTTGTCCCCATAAGAACAAAGTGTGCACCTGAGTAATCTCTTAAAGAGGAGCATCATGTCCTCAAACTTAGGACTAACCATTGTAAACCATTTGTCAAATTACTACTCACCTGTTGCAGTTCCGCTGCTCTGGGTCTCTTGGACAAGTCACAATGGTAAGCAGGGGTTCTGTATCTCCAAGGGTTCAGTCTTAGCCTACAGGGTGCCATCCAAGCAGACCAGGAGTCTCTCCCCTCTCACCTCAGCAGGGGATACAAACTGTGTAGTAGTATACTGCCTTGTTTCTGGCTGAGCGACGTATTTCACGGCATCTCGGTTCTCGCCATTTGTGATTCTGCTACTACCATCTCAGGCCTAAGGATTCCAGCCTATCTGCTGCCTCTTGCAGTGATTCATAAAAGTACATCTTGCCCTCATCTTGTATATGGAGCTTGGCCAGGAAAATCAAACTGTCTTTTATATTATGATCTTACATCTGTCTTTTGACCTGCAGAAAGTTTTTGTGGAGGTCCTGGACTTTCCGAGCGTAGTCAGGAAAAATGAGATAGTTTTGTCTCCATAACATTGGGGTCTGCAACCACGGGCATGTTGGAGATTTGTGTCTCTGTCTCTATAATTGAACATACAGCTATGAGTGCCCTAGGCGGTGCACCAGGGTGGGGCACGGGCACCTGTGCCCTGTGGGCCCGATATATGGAGAATAATTTAGAGAGACGTTTGGGTTTGATGGCAATAGTGATTCATTCTTCAATAAAGAGTTCCACAGAGGGGTCCTCTGCTCATCTAGGAGCCCAAGGAATTGTAGGTTATTCTGTATGGAGCCCCCTTCAGTGTCCTCCAAACGATCTTCCATTTGTGTTGCACTGCATTTTGGCGTGGTACTCGCACATGAAATTCTTGAATGTTTTTGCAAAGGGTGGCAACCTCCTCTTCTGTACTTGTGACCCTCTCTACAACTTTCTAGAGGTCTAGTCTCACATGGTTAAAGTCCAAGGCCTTTGTCCTAGTTCCACCAGAATATCCCCTCAGTTGCCGGAAAGAGCACAAAGTAGTGGCAGAGGAGCTGCAATCTCCGTGTCTGAATTTAAGCGTGTTGGCGCTGTGGCATCCTGGTCCTGTGTGTCTGTGCCTCATGACATAGCTGCGCTGATGTCATGAGACACTGGATTCTCAGATGGAATGTTATCCTTTGACCACTAAGCAGTTGCTATCTTACTTTATTGCTGGCTGGATGTTCACCTGTGGATGGGATCTTTTCTTGGAATAAACCTCTACTTTTTACCTACAAGTTGTGGATCTTTATTTTACATTTGGCGACGCAGGATGGGAAGAAGAAGATAAGATCTCAACACCTATCTCAAGATTTTTTTTTTTTTAAAAAAAAAATATTTGTTCCTTTAAAAAGGATTTGTTCCTTTGAAAATTCCTGGATACTTGGAACAACCCGAGATACCCTGGTGGCATTCAACTCTCAACATGGAACATAATTGAATAACTTTGCACTGGACTTTAAAAGAGAAAGAGACTTCTATCTCCGTTTTCAGGGTAAGAAGATTTCAACTTAATTTTTAACAAGAAAACAAACCACTTTGTTTTCTTCCTGCATATTTCTGATGGTGTAACCTAGCGGTGCTAACTTTATTGACTTTTTAATTACTAATTCAGACACTTTTGCGCGTATTTTATATAGCGCACTCGATCTCTGCAACCTGCATTTTTCGAATAGTCTCCTACCTGCCAACGTCTTTGCAAACGCCTTCACGAGCGAGTGTCCTCACGAGCTGCCTTTTCCAAGAGAACGCCATTGCCAGAATCTGGAAGCTTTGGAAGATAAACATCTTGCTTCACCTCGCTTCTCGACTCTTCACAAAGCCTGCCGGGAGACACGCAAACGTGCCGCAAGGCACCCTGGGAGTCACGCAGACGTGGGCGCCATCTTTGATTGGGGAATTTTTCGATTTCCAGTTCACAATATACGCGTTACGCGGTAATCGCGTTATGAACACCGCTAGTCATCGCTATTCTTCTATTTTACCCTGAACTCTCTTATTATCTACAATATTTGCCACCTTCTCTATCAACAATTTTAAGGTACTGTTTTCTTTCCTTTTCTAATATTTGACACACTCACTGGAAAGCCCTGCTGTGTGTTCTGCCACTGTGACACACACACATTGTAGTGTGTCCTGCTTCTGTGACACACACACATTGTAGTGTGTCCTGCTTCTGTGACACACACACACATTGTTATTTGATACACTCACTTGGAGCTGATTTTGTGTGTCCCACTTCTGTGACACGCACACATAGTAGATATTTCTTTTCTTATTTTCATTTTGTGCTCTAATTTTCTTTATTCAACAACAAAATGCAAAATGTCACTGCTCCCCCTTTCTTCTTGTCCTCACCTGGGGATCCACCTATTAGATGGAAAAAATGGCGTAAAGTGTTCGAAAGGTATGCAAGGGTGTGTGGATCTAGTTTGAGTGCTGAAAGGAAGACAGCTCTACTTTTACACTGTTTGGGGGCAGAAGGACAAGAGGTATTCGATCATTTACCCGACATTGATGACGGTAGTTTAAATGAATATGAAATATGTATTGCAAAACTGGATGAGCATTATCTTCCTAGAGTCAGTACAATTTTAGAAAGATATCATTTTGGTCGGAGAACACAAATGGAAGAAGAAACAATTGAGAACTATATTACAGCGTTAAGGAAACTTGCGTCCTCATGTAAGTTTGGGGCAAGTCTTGATGAGCATATTAGAGATCAGTTCATGCTTGGGTGTTATATTGAAAAGGTGAGAGAGGAATTGTGGCAAAAGGATGAACCTTCTTTAGAGGAAGTTCTTACTATTGCTAAGAGGATAGAACATTCTATTAAGTGTGTAGAAGTCATCAAAAAGAATGGTGACAACAAAACTACGAAAGAGACTGTGAATGTTGTGAAATCTACTGCTAGAACAAGTGAAAATCAGCAAAAAGACTCTAGAAATGAAAATGTTTCGAACAAAATTCCTTATAAAAGAAAGGAAAACAGTTTGGATTTCTCTCAAGTAAAGTGTTACAGATGTGGTAAAATAGGGCATTTTGCCACTGATAGACAATGTCCAGGTTGGAAAGCTTATTGTAGTAAGTGCAAAAAGAAAGGACACTTCACCTCATGTTGTAAAGGGGGAAACTATAGAGGTAGAGTGAATGAAATATTTTATGATTTTGAAAATGATGATAATCTAGATGAACACCTAGATTGTGGGCAAATTTATATTCAAACTGTGAGTGCTGAGGAAGCAAAGAATTCCCCTTGTGATGAAATTTTGGTAGAAGGTTATCCTACCAAAGTTTTGTTCGATTCTGGGGCAAAGATTACTATTGTGGCAAAAGATTTCTTCTTGAGTAAGTTGGGACATAAACTTGAGCTCTCACGCCCCGATATAAGACCATTTGGTTATGCTGGTCAACCCATTAAACTACTTGGAGTTTTTGAAGGTATGATTAATTATAAGAATAGGTTGGCCAAAGCAAAAATTTATGTTTCTCAAAAAGGAGATAGCATAATAAGCTGGTTTGCTCTCAAGGATTTGGGTGTTATGCTTGATCCGAATTCGACACCCCCTATTCTCCTAAAAGAACCCTTTCCCTGCACACCTCAAATTGTTTCATTAGTTTCTCATGATTTCACTAGTGAACTGAAAGCCAAATTCCCTAAAGTTTTTTCGGAAAATTTAGGATGCCTTAATGACTATTGTCATCGTATCATCTTGAAGAAGGATGCTGTACCTGTCTGCTGCAAAGTGCGTAATGTACCTGTAGCGGTCAGAGAACAAGTTAAAGATGAACTTGATAAGCTGGTCAAGGGAGGCATTATAGAGATAGTAGAGGGAACGGAGTGGGTCGCCCCGATTGTCGCAGCCAAGAAATCGGACAACTCTCTCCGTCTCTGTGTTGATTTAAGAGAACTCAACAAGTGTGTGGTTACTGATCACTATCCTCTACCCAAGATTGCGGACATGCTTATGCTTCTTAAAGGTGCTAGAATTTTCAGCACCATTGATCTAAGGTCCGCGTACCATCAGATTAGATTGGAAGAGGATTCGAAAGACTTAACCTCTTTTGTGACACCATATGGCACTTTTAGGTTCGTTAGACTACTATTTGGTTTAGTGTCAGCCGCATCGGTTTTTCAGAGGGCATTAGAGAAAGTCTTAAAAGGTTTACATGGTGTTAGAGTCTATCAGGACGACATTCTTGTGTTTGGCATAGATAATCCTCAACATGATCTTAGGCTATTTGCTGTTCTAGGAAGGTTGTGTGATGCAGGTTTGACTGTTAAGATTGAGAAGTGTAAATTTAGAAAAACTTCCATTGATTATCTAGGTCACACCATTACAGAAGGAGGTATTTTGCCTAAGGAAAATCTTATCTCTACAATTTCTAAGATGTCTCCCCCGCAGAACAAGGAAGAGTTGATGAGTTTTTTGGGACTTGCTGAGTATTATAACAAATTTGTGAAAGACTTTGCCTCTTTGTGTACCAATATGAGGTATTTGTTGAAGAAGGGTGTAGACTTCATTTGGGGGGAGAAATGTCAGCGTGAGTTTGAGGTCATCAAGGAGAGGCTAGCTTCTGCTCCGAAATTGAGCAGTTTTGATCCTTCTGAGAAATCTATTTTGATTACTGATGCAAGCCTGAAAGGTTTAGGTGCGGTGCTTGTACAGAAATTTGAAGGTATTGAGAGGGTCATTCTTTTCTTGTCAAGGAGTTTGAAGGGAGCTGAAACTCGATACTCAGTGATTGAGCGTGAAGCTCTTGCTGTTTACTGGTCAGTCAAGAAGCTTAAAAACTTATTGTGGGGAACCAATTTTGAGGTCAGGACAGATCACAAGCCGCTTTGTGAAATTTTAAAGAAAAAAGGTATAGATGCGGTGTCTGGTAGAATCACAAAATGGGTTGTTGGTTTACAGGATTATGATTTTAGTGTAAAGTATCTACCTGGAGTAGAAAACAAAGTAGCTGATGCTTTGTCTCGCCTTGTTCCCAGTTCTGAGGTTGAGGATGAGGAAGATTGTGATGTTGATGATGAGATGGTTTGTGTTGTAGAAGAGGCTGTCGTTGATAAAGAGAGGTGGTTGAAGATGGTTCAGGAAGATTCGACTCTGGTTGAGGTACTTAAACTCCTAATGACAGGATGGAAGATTAAACCTAAATGTAATGAAGGTCTTGAGAAATTTTGGCATGTCAAGGATCAGCTTTCTGAACAAAATGGTTTACTTTTCAGAGGAACTAGATTGGTTCCACCCTTAGCTCTTCGGGATGAGCTTATGTCTTTAGCACATATCGGTCATTTAGGAATCTCTAAGACTAAGGAGATTTTAAGGAGCTCATATTGGTGGCCAAATATGGATTTGGAAGTAGAGCGCAAAGTTAGGGATTGCATTGACTGTGCTCTTAGTGAGAAGGTAGTAAAACCTAAAGTCCAACCCATGGTGATTAGAGACAGACCGGATGCGCCCTGGAAAGAAGTGGGTTTGGATATTTTGGGGCCTATTACTTCAGCAGGTTGTGAGTGGTATGTTCTTGTTCTGGTTGATTTCTTTTCTAGATGGCCAGAAATTGCCATAACTCGTGGTATCGAGACTAGGCATGTAGTGGATTTTTTAACTAAACTTTTTGCTAGAGAGGGCATCCCTAACGCCATCCTCACAGATAATGGTCCCCAATTAGTCTCTAAAGAGATGGAGAATTTTCTGTTAGGGCAAGGAGTTAAACACAAAAGGTCTTCCCTTTACCACCCAGAAACCAACGGTATGGTTGAGAGATTTAACCGTGTCCTTAAAGAGACTATTAGAATGGCTAAGTCTGCTGGTACAGATTGGAGAACAGATGTCTTTAAGAAGGTTAAGGTTTACAGGTTATCTCCCCATGCCGTTACTGGAAAGACTCCTTTTGAACTTTTTAGATCACGCACTCCTAATACCCTTGTGGTACCGGCATGGGTCAATGACTTGCAACCACCTCCTCGTGATGACTCTGATGAGTGGATGTTGCGTGAACTTTCTAGAATTGAGTCTAGAAAAAGGATGTTTGATAAGAGACATTCTGTTAAGGTCACACCTGTTAAAGTGGGAGATTGGGTACTTATTAAGAATCCCTGCAAAAACAATAAGGCTCTTTCTGCTACCTTTAAGAAGCCTATTCGTGTCATCAAAGTTTTCAAGAACGCCATCAAAACTGCTGATCATCGTGTTTGGAATTTGAACAGGGTGGTGGTGGTTAGAAATGATCTTGTGGAAGCTTCTTGCAGTCGTCATTCTCAAACTCCTAGAGTTGAGTCCTCCTCACTTCTTCGCAAGTCTGCAAGGGTTTCTCATTCTCCTAAATATTTAAAAGACTACGTCACTGTGTGATTATTGTTTTAGCTTTGTTTTGTTTTCTCCTATAATTGTCTTGTTGTTATTAGAAGGGAGATGTGTGGCATCCTGGTCCTGTGTGTCTGTGCCTCATGACATAGCTGCGCTGATGTCATGAGACACTGGATTCTCAGATGGAATGTTATCCTTTGACCACTAAGCAGTTGCTATCTTACTTTATTGCTGGCTGGATGTTCACCTGTGGATGGGATCTTTTCTTGGAATAAACCTCTACTTTTTACCTACAAGTTGTGGATCTTTATTTTACAGGCGCCTTCTACAGTTTTTCCCTCACATCGCTGCCATCTTAATTGTCGCTTGTAATGGGCGGCACCTCCAGGTTTCGTGCACCAATCCTCATGTCCAGTGCTCAGGTTACCAAGAGCTTCTGCAGTCACAAACTGTCAGTTGGTCTCCAGGCACCCTAGTTTTTATGTAGTACAAATTGGCAATTGAGGAAGTCCTGCCTCAAGGTAGTTGCAGGCGACGTTCACATTGCAGCTCATTTTACCCTGTAGCTTCTCCTAATCTTAGGCCCGCAGCTGTGCCAGCCGCTGGAATTCGCCACCGGGCAATGGGCCACTCAGGTACCAGGTCTCGCTGCCTCCTGGCAGCGCCACTGTGTGCCAGGCCACTCCACAGTGGGACCCTCACAGGAGTTTATACTCTCCTTTAGAGCAGTGCAGAGATTTTCCAAGGGCCTTGGCAGTGGCTCTAGAGCTTCTATGTGCTCATGTGCTCCTCCCTGGGCTCACGATACCTTGGGCTTTTTCAGGATGCGGCAGGATTGTGCTCTCTCGGTTGGGAGCTGCAGTAGAGCACCTCGAGTCAGCCATCTTGCTTGGGCACACCCCCCCATGACCTTCTTGGGATGCTTTTTAGAAGTCAGTTCAGTCAAGGGGAGAACAATGGTGCCATATCCCTTGATAATCCTCCTGCAGTACGCAGTGACACCTAGGAAGGCCCTCACTTCTGTTTGAGTTTTTGGGGGCTCCCAGGCCAGATTAGTCTCTATTTTGGCCTGGAGTGGCTGTACCTTATCCCCATCCACCAGGTGTTCCAAGTGCACTACAGACCCCTGTCCTATCTGGCACTTACAGGCCTTGATAGTAAGGCCTGCCTGTTGCAGGGCTTTAAGTAATCCTTGGAACAGACGTTCACATGGAACTAATGTTTAGGCAGATTATTAGTTTCACAGATCTTTCTGTGTGGAATCAATCATTAGAAAGACAATCGTGTAAATCAAACAGTGTTATTGAGAAAAGATTTGTAGGAGCAATAATAGCACTGCCAGTATTTTCGTAAGAATTTTTGGTTCAGCCGAACCAAGTTTTATTCAACAGGAATTATTTAAACAAACAATATTTTGAGTGTCTTTCAGGACAAAAAGAAAAGAATGATTAGACCCCATGTGTGAAATCAAACCAAAACCTAAATCAAAAAAGGAAAGATGAAGTAAGAAATATACATTCAAGGTGTATTGGTTAATTCATTCACTCTAGTTAGGGTAAGTAGGTTACACACTAAAGATAACTTGTGCTCACCCTCTGGTAGCTTGGCGCAAAGCAGGCTGACTTATCATCGGAGGCAACGTGTAAAGCATTGTGCAACACACTCATACAGAAACACCAGGAATGCACCACAAAAGAGACTCCACACATGGTAATATAAAAATATATAGTTTATTGTACATACAACATAGACCAAAATAAAATGGATTATAACATTTTGCAAATTAAGCAATTTGTTTGTAGATGAGTATCACTTTAGAAGCATGTGCACACTTAGCAGGTTTGTTGATGAGTATCACTTTAAAAGCATATGCCCACATAGCAGTCTCAACTAGTACTCATTATTAAGGCAACAATTATATTATTATTATTATTATTATTATTATTATTATTATTATTATTATTATTATTATTATTATTATTAACATTATTATTATTATTATTATTATTATTATTATTATTATTAAGGATTTATAAGGTGCATGGCTGCCCTAAGGTGTCCGAGCACTAAATGGTCAGATTCTGAATAGGGGCTAACCATGTCTAGAGATATTGCATGAAAAGCCAGGTCTTGATCTCTTTACGGAACTGTAATTCTTTATATATCAATCATGTTAGATTTGGGGTTTCTAGTTGGCACAGGTAGGTACTTGTGACAAATAGGGACCCTCTCCTCTAGTCAGGGTTAGGGGATTACACTCCTAAAATAACCCCTGCTCACCCTCTAGGTAGTGTGGTGAGAGCAGTCAAGGCTTATTTCAGAGGCGTTGTAAGTTAAGCAGTTGTGACCACATACAGTAACCCAGTGACAACACTACAAATGGACAACTCACAGGTTTTATATAAAAAATAAGTAGACTTTATATAGAGTTACCACAAGACCATAAACAACAAAAATACACACTATGATTACTTTAAGATGGTAGATTTAAGCTTAGTTTAGTTCAGTTCTTAGATGCGACACTCTGCGTCAATGTACGTTAAGTTGCGTTGCGCTTCCACGACAAGCAATGTTGCAGTGATGGGAAATGCGGTGAAGTTCGGATACAAAGAAATAAAGACGTGAAGATCTTCCAGATGTGGCAGTCTTCTCGGGGATACGAGAAGGTCTCGCTTTAATTCGTGTACTACAGCGGCGACATCCAAGATGCAACGGCAGCAGCTCCAGCGGCGACGCTCTTCTGCCATGATGCGTGAAGCTTCCGCTCGATGTGACAACTACAGCCACGACATCCAAGATGCGACGGCAGCAGCTCCGACGGTGGCGCGCTTCTCGGGGATGCGAGGGGCTCTTGGTCGATGCGGTGCAATGCGACAGTTCCAGCGCTGACACCCTCCTTCGGAGTTGCGACGGCAGGCACAGCGACGGCGACACACTCTGACCTCATTGCGAGATTCTTCTCCTGATGCGGTGCAGTGCGACAACTACAGCGGCGATACCCTCCGGAGATGCGACGGCAGCAGCAGCGACGGCGACACGCTTCCTCTTTGTTGCGGCACGCCTCTCGCCGATGCCGTGCAGTGAAACAGTTCCAGTGGCGACACCCTCCTTCAGAGTTGCGACGGCAGGCACAGCGACAAGCTTCTTCTTGTTGAGTCACGCTTCCAGCTCCTTGCGACACGCAGTTCCTCAGAAGGACCAAAACAGCTGCAGGCACTTCCAAAAGAACTCTGGGGAGCTGGGGGGTGAAGTATGTTGTCCCTGGGACTTCAGCAGGAGGCAAGCTCTTTTCCAAGCCCTTGGAGATCCTTCACAAGTTGAAAGCAAAGTGCACAAAGTTCATTTCTCCTTCCTTTGGCAGTAAGGCAACCACTGCAAGCCAATCCCCTAAGCAGCACTTCAGCTTGGGAATAGTCTCTCATCAGTTTCTTCAGGTTCCTCTCCTCAGTAAAGGTTTCTTCTTGTAGTCCAAAGTGATCTAATGTCATGGGATCAGGGTCCCAATATTTATACCCCAAAATCCTTTGTTCTCTGAGGGGAGAGGGGCCTTTGCCCAAATCAAACTAGTTCTGAAGCACTCTGTTTACCAGACTTCTCCTTTCCTTTCACAGTGCAGGGCAGGCACATCAGACGCCCCACAGGAGGTGGAGCCAGCATTGTGAAAGGCAATTACAGTCTTGGAGCACTTTGTTTACAGGACTCCTTCTCTTCTTTCAGTGTGCAGAGCAGAGACATCAGCCGCTCCCCAGTGGGTGGAGCCAGCATTGTGGAAGGCAGGCACAGCCTTATTCAAGGTTCAGGTGCAACTCCTCCCTCCCATCTAGATGCATATCTCTCTATTCACCGCTGGGTGACTCAGCCTGTTTCCTGGAATTCCCCAGCCCTGTCACTCACAAAATCAGGCATAGGAATACACAACCTAGCAGAGGCAGGTTTGAATGGTTAGATAAGGGAATATCTACTTTCTAAAAGTGGTATTTGCAAACACAGAATATTAAAATAAACTTTACTAAAAGATGTATTTTGTTATTCTGAGTTGAGGCATACTAAACTCACATTTCTACCATGTTCTCTGAGTCTGTTAGGATTATAAACTGTAATAACCCTAACAGCCCATTCTGGCCTATGGAGAACAGGTAGCCTTGCAATAGTGAACAACGAAAATGGCTGTAATTCACTATTAGGACATGCCACACACATCAGGGCTTGTACTACCTTATACTTACAATGCACCCTTCCCTTGGGCCTACCATAGGGGGGACTGATATGAAGGAAAGGGAAGGTTTAGGGACTGGCAAGTGCGTGCCTTGCCAAGTCAGCATGACAGCACCAGACTGCACGCAGTCTCTGCAATGGCAGAACTTAGACACATTTTACAAGGCTGCTTCTGTGGGTGGCACAACCAGTGCTGCAGGCCCACCAGCAGCATTTGGACTACAAGCCCTGGGCACACTCAGTGCACTAGACTAGGGTCTGACAAGTAAACCAAATAGCCAAACATGGAACCACTGATTCATACATCAATTTACAATAGGGAACACTTGCACTGTGGCACTGGATAGCAGTGGCACAGTGCCCAAAGCATCTAACAACAGCAAAAGTACATGAGGCAACAGAAAAAATAGAAGGGAGACCCATGACAATGGTGCCAGGTCTAACAAATCTGTATTCCAACGGCAGGGAATTCTAGAGTTTGGGAGCTAAGTGGGAGAAAGTCCTTCCTCCCCATTTCTCCCTCCTACCCTTTGTTTGTTTTAGACGTTCCTCTGTAATAGATCCTAGCTGCCTATTTGGGATGTGGGGAGATACTAGCCTCTCTATTTTTATGGGACCTCTATTATGGCGTACTCTGTGGGTGATGACCAGTACTTTAAATTTCATTGTGGCTTCTACCAGTAGCCAGTGGAGTCCACGTAAGTTCTTTTTCACTGACTCCCGTGCAGGAACGTTGCACAGCAGCCCTGCGGCTGCATTCTGAGCCACCTGCAATCTGTAGGTAACATATTTAGGTGCGCCCAAGAACAGTGAGTTTCCATAATATAGCTGTGAGGTGACCAGAGAATGGACCACTGTCTTCCTGAGCTGTATGGGAATTCTATTTAGAAATTTCTGAAGGCTTCTGAGAAGTCCAAAGCAGGCTGCTGCTGACTTCTTAGCCTGTGTCACCATGGAGAGATCCATTTCTAACCAAAATCCTAGTTTTTTAATTATTTCTGTGGGGTTGGGTGGGTTGCCTAGGCAGGCAGCCAGTCTATAATGGGCCTAGGTATTGCCTTGCTATATAAATTATATAAATTACTGATATAGTACTCGTTATCCTGTCAGCCAAAAAATGAACACGACATACATCACATCAGGGCATGAAATGCAGTTGTTTGGCTATAGTAAGAAAACATATAAATCACCATATCACCAGCAACAACAAGCCCCTGCATGTCTATTGAACAAAATACGGTAAGGTCTACTTCGTGCTTGCAGTGCCCCCGTACTATTGTGCCCATAAGGTCTTCTGACAGAGGAGATTTGCACGGGGTCGGCTTCCCTGAATACTACTTGATTATGGCCCCTCTGGACCCAGGACCCAATGTAAGTAAATACATAGCAAAATTTTGTAAGGCATGGCCCCTCGGGCAGGACGGCATTGCAGATCCTTCACCCAGCCAGTAGCCCAGACTTGCACAATGAAATGAATGAAATTAAATGAAATGAAATAGGGATTTTTAAAGCGCATGACGGCCCTTGAGCGTCCCAGCGCTAATGACAAGTAGTAGCAGAGGAGGAAAATCAGGGAAAGAGCCAAGTTTTCAGACCCTTGCGGAACATGAGATGGTTGGGTTCCGCTCGCAGGGTGAGGGGGAGAGAGTTCCACAGTTTGGGAGCGATGAAGGAGAAAATACGACCTCCTGAGCGGGCCTTTTTAATCCTAGGTACATGTGCCAGGTGAAGATGAGCGGAGCGCAGGTTTCTTTTAGTATCATGATGTCTGATCCTGTGTTTGAGGATGAGTGGGCCATTGTTGTGGAGGATTTTATGGGTCAAACAAAGCGTCTTGAAGTTGACCCGCTCCTGCACCGTGAGCCAGTGGAGTAGCCGAGCTCCTAAGGGTAGTGCCTGTTAGCAGCCGGGCTGCCGAGTTCTGTACGCCCTGAAGTTTGGCAATTACTTTTTTTGGGGCGCCGAGATACAGGGCATTCCCGTAGTTGAGTCTGGATATTGAAAGACTCTGGATAATGAGTTTCCTAGTGTCTTGAGGAAGCAAAGGCAAGATTTTACGAGTAGTCCTAAGGATACCGTAGCATGCTCCGGCAGATTTCCTAGCTTGGGTTGTGAACGAGAGGTCCTGGTCTAGCCATATGCCCAAACTTTTGATAGAAGATTTAGGGGACCCATACAGGGAGGCCACAGGGAGTTTGGCTTTAAGTGGGCTGGGTTACCTAGTACCATGATCTCCGTTTTCTCGCCGTTAAGCCTAAGATGGGATCGGTCCATCCAGCGTGAGATGTCGCAATGGCAAGAATGGAGATTGTCGGGGGGGCGGTCGGGTTGGCTGAGAGATACTACAAGCTGCGTGTCGTCCACGTACGTCTCTAGCTTGAGTCCATGAGGGGACACTATTTCCTGGGGGGGTTACATGTAAGCATTAAAAAGGGTAGGGCTCAGAGAGGAGCCCTGGGGAATGCCACAGGGTAAGGGAGTGGAGTGAGATTTAGAGGATCCCTCCCAAATTTAGAAGGATCGGTTGTGGAGGAAGGATTCCAACCAGGCTAATGCAGGCCCTGAGATACCTAATGCCCTTAGCCTAAGGATCAGAATGTGATGGTTCACGGTGTCGAACGCCGCGCTTATATCCAGGAGGATCACTGCCACTGATCCTCCTCAGTCCAAGATTTTGCGCGCTTCTTCCAGGACAGCCATTATGGCTGTCTCCGTGCCCTGACCTGGGCGGAAGCCCGTTTGGGAAGGGTGGAGGAGGTTGTTATTTTCAAAATAGGTTGAGAGCTGCTTGTTGTCACTATAGGCAGAAGGGAGATGGGGCGGTAGTTACCCAGATCTATTGGGTCGAGATGTGACTTTTTCAAAAGGGGCCTCACAATGGACTTTTTCCAGCCTGGGGGCACAATGCCATGAGTAAGGGAAGTATTTATGAGTTGGAGCCTCGCAAGCCCCAGGGGGCCCACAAGTCTCCACACCGAGAGCCAGAGTCAAGGAGGAAGACACAACCTCTTGCTAACACACAGGGAGACCCTGCTGGGTCCCCTCGCCCACTTCCAATGGACTAAAGGCAGCTACCCGGAAGCACTTGGCTGCCAAAGGTCAGTACCTGCCAGATTAGGTCCTGCAGAGGACTTCTCTGACCCAGGCGATGGCGTTGCTGGGGGAGCTCCTCTCCACAGAGAGTCCTTCTGACGATGAACTGCTGGCCTCTTAGGGCCTACATTAGGGGTTACCTATATGTAGTAAACGTGGAGTTTAAAGCTTGGTATGTAGTTTTAAATGCCAAGTTAAAGTGGCAGTAAAATATGCAGTAGCAGGCCTGAGACAGGTTTGAAAAGCTGTGTCTGGGGGTGGCACATGTAGTGCTGCAAGCCCACTAGTATCATTTAATTTACAGGCCCTGGTATATGATATACCAATTTACAAGAGACTTACAAGTAAATACAATATGCCAAATAGGTGTGACCTAATCATACCATTTTAGGGAAGAAAGCACATGTACTTTAGCACTGGGTATCAGAGGTAGTAAAGTGCCCAGAGTCCTAAAACCAACAAAAAGAGGGTAAACGAAATAGGAGAAAGAAGGCAAAAACGTTTGTGGATAACCCTGCAAAAAGGGCCAGGTCCAACAAGAAGTCTGATCTTTCTTTAGCTCCCTTGGTCAGGACAAACTGCCAGTAACCTGAAGTCAACCAAATAGTGCTAGGGGAACTTGGCAGCCCCTAATCTACCAATGAGCTCATCTGCTTGGGGGTGGGGTGTGCATCAGTCTTGGTGAATGAGTAGAGTCCCCTGTAGTCAACAAAGAACCTGGGTTCTGGGGCAGTGTCCGGTGGGGCTGCCTTTGATACCAGCACCACTGGGCTCAATGACCCCGGGTTCCAACATCTTGGTGACGTCTGCTTTGATGCTCGCCCTCACTTTGCCAGATAGCCTGTACATTTTGTTTATGACAGGCAGGCTGTACCCAGTCAACATATCATGAGTGCACAAGTATGTAAGCCCAGGAGTGAAGGAACATTAGGAGGCAAACTGTTCCAGTAACTAGTGCGATTTAGTGGTCAGTGTTGGGGAGAGGTTGATGCCTTTCACTGACCCTTCCTTCTCTTTAGACGAAAGGAGATCAGGGAGAGGTTCACTCTCCTCCTCTTCCCCATCTGTCACCTGCAGCATGTTGACAGTAGACCTTTCATGGTGGGGTTTGAGGAGGTTGAGATGGAGTACACTCAAAGGGTCCCTGGGGTAATCTATCAGGTAAATGAAATCCCCCTTTCTCTCCACCACCTCATGTGGCCCAGTCATAGAATACTGAAGAGTCCTGGGCTTAACTGGCTCCATTACCCACACTTTCTGCCCAGTTTGGAATTCCACTGTGGTATCTCTTTGGTCATACCATTGTTTCATTACCTCCTGGCTAGTCTCCAAGTTCTCAGAAACCTTCTTCCAGAACTTGACCATCTGGTTTCTGAGGGATAGCATGTAGCTAGCAACATCCTGGGGGGCTTCTTGGGAGCTTGTTCTCACCCCTCCTTGACCAGACTGAGAGGTTCCTCTACAGTATGGCCATACCAAAGTTCAAATGGAGTAAAGCCCCATTCTATGGCACTCCTCTGTAAGCAAATAACAGGCATGGTAAGAGAAGGTTCCACTTCCACTCTTATGGGCTCAGGTAGGCTCATAATCATGCCTTTAAGAGTATTGCTGAACCTTACAATAAGACCATTTTTTGTGGATGGTAGGGTGTGGAGAACTTATAAGTAACTCCACACACCTTTCACATAGACTTCATGTATGCGGACATGAAGTTTGTGCCTCCGTCTGAGACCATTTCTTTAGTGATACCCGCTCTGGCGAAAATCCCCATTAGGGCCCAAGACACCACAGGGGCAGTAAAAGACCTCAGAGGATTGGCCTCTGGGTAACTAGTAATATGGTCCACCAAGGCTAGGATAAACCTTTTAGCTAGGTGCTATCTTGTGATCCAAGGTTCCTACAATGTCAATTCCCATCCTATCAAACAGTGTATCAAAAACAGGCATGAGAGTCAGGGGAGCTTTTAGCTTTGTCACAGTCTTCCCATAAGGCTAACAGGTAAGATAAGTACTGCAGAATGCATTAGAGGTTGTCAACATCCAAGGCTAATAGAAGCGAATAACAAGTCTGGCAAAGGTCTTGTCCTGCCCCAATGTCCTGCCAGGGGTATCTCATGAGCCAGACCCAGTAAAAAGGCCCTGTACCATTGGGAAACTACTAAGGCATATGTTGCCCCATGCACAGAGTATTGGGCTCACTATACAGGAGGTCATTCTCCTAAAATATAGGGAGAACTCTAGAGGTGTCACCAGCTGCCTGGGCTTCAGCTTGCCACCTCAGGCCCTCAAGGATTGGGCACACCTTCTGTGCCTTTCAGAATTCCTCCCTGGTGGGTCCGCCTTCCACTTACCGTCCAGCAAGTTCAGGCAGGGTACTAAGGGAGGCACTGTCCTCTCTTACAGTGCCCCATCCAGCCATGCTGAGGGACATTCTGGGGCTGGCTTTCCACGCCACCTACCCATCCCATTCCTGGCAGCTGTCTGGGCCATTCTGCCAGGCTCTACCACCTTCCTGACTCCCCTCTTGGGCAGCCATAGACCTGGTGGTTGCACACATCCACTCAGGCAACTCTAACATTTTCAGGCGTGACCTGAGTGCAATGTCCTTCCATGCAGTGTTTTCCATGTCATTCCCTAACAGACGATCCAATGACATAGAAGGGCTCAAAGCAACTTTCAGACCTGAGACCCCCCTCCACTCAATGGGAACAAGAGCCACAAGTTAGTGGCTCTTCCAGTTGTCTGCTACTACAACCCAATGAAATGTATTAGGCATCACCTGCTCTGAGGGTACTAGATGACAACTGACGGTAGTCATACTGGCTCCTGTGGCCCTCGGAGCTTGTTATACTTTCACATACTTGCGCATAAGGACGCATGGAGCACTTTTCCACGAACGTCTATTAAACAGACATGTGTAAATTTCGTGAAAATTGTTGAGAACATTAATTTCCACTCGATCACGGTAGAGCATGATCTATTATATGGAGATTCTTTTAATTTATTTTATTTTATTTTATTTCATCACATTGTGTGATGTTGACATATCGTCGAGATCACAGGGTGATGGACACTAATTTGCTTACCACATAGGAAGCTCTTTTTCACTTTGTTACTTTTCTTTTTAAAATTGTCCCCTGATTAAGGACAACCTTATCCCAAAATACATTGAAATTATCCAAACCATAGGAGTTGTTTAATGAATGGAATCATTGATTAACCTGCATATGGAATGCTGTAATTTCATCGCGGATCAGGTAAACAAATGAAGACATTTATGAACCAATAAAAGAATTAATTAAAGTCCAATTGATTTCTAGAATTAGGATTAAAATTGAAAACATTTCCCCCGAGGGAATCCAGATGTGCATTCAAGGGATGTCTTCCCATGAGGGAAAAAGTATTTTAATATATTTCAATAAGTGGCATTTTAATAATTTTTCTCAAAAACCCAACTTTACAGTTATTAGGGCTCTTCACCACAATTCCAAAGACACCAAACATGATAAGGCCACCGGCTCCCAATTGGAAATAACAGCCTATTAAATGTAAGGAATCCCCAATGTTATCCTAAAGGAGAGGTAGGCATCACAGTAGTCAAAAACTAACTGAGTAGTTTTCCACTAACGGGATATGTAAAACTTGTTCAATCTTTTAATTACACAGCACCCTGCCCTATGAGCTTCCTAGAGCCTATCCCTGATTGACATATGTGTGCGTAAAGGGGAGTTTAATGCTTGTCAAGGGGATTTGAGAGCCAAGTTGGCATGGCAGTTCAAAACATCATTCACGCTGCAAAGGCAGGCCTGGGACATGTTTTAAAGTGCTAGTTAAGAGGGTGGCACAAAAAGTGCTGAAAGCCCTCTAACAGCTTAAATTTACAGGCCCTGGGCATATGGTATACTGTTCTTCAAGGGGCTTACAAGTAAATTAAATATAACAATTGGATATAAGCCAATGTAAGCATGTTTTAGGGAGAGAGCACAAGCACTTTGTCCCCCAATAGTAGGTTAGTGCAATTTTAATTTCCTTAATCAAACTTACTATACACCTCCTGGGTTATATAAGGCAAGCTTTTGTTAGCTGCAAGTTGCAGGCTATGCTGGGCAGCTAAAGCTGACTTCATACTTCTGACATGATTCTGCCCTGCAATTAAGATTTTTTGGGGAAAATCTTTCAGCGTATCTCTCCTATGACGGAGGTACAAATAACTCCTTCACACATGATGGCCCGCCCCCCTCGGCTGCACATATCATTCAATGTCCACTCCAGAAACCTCAGCATTATACTCGACTCTTCTCTCACCATGAACCAACAGGTCAACGCTGTCACCTCCAGTTGCTTCAACATCCACCGCATCCTCCGCAAGACTTTTAAGTGGATCCCCCCGAGACAAGGAAGACATTCACCCACACACTCATCACCAGCAGACTGGGCCATGGAAACGCTCTCTACGCCGGCATAAACAAGTCCCTACTACGCAAACTCTAGGCTATACAGAACACCGCTGCCAGACTCATCCTCGGCAACCCCCGGCACAAACACATCAGAAAACACCTACGAAGACTCTACTGGCTCCCTGTGGAGTCACCTTCAAAATCCTCACCCATGCCTACAAATGCCTACACAACACCGGACTCAAATACCTCAATGACAGAATCAACTTCCACTTACCCAAAAGAAACCTCCAATCTTCCAACCTCGCACTGGCCGAAACTCCGCGCATCCTCAGAGACAGAGCAGGCAGAAGATCCTTCTCTCACATTGCGGCCAAAACCTAGAACGAACTCCTGGCAGACATCAGAAGTGCCCCCTCCCTGAACACCTTCAGGAAGACTCTCAAGACCTGGCTCTTCGGCTAAACAGATATGCGCCCCCCCCCCTCCCCCAGCGCCTTGAGACCCTCACGGGTGAGTAGCGCGCTTACAATCCCCCTGATTGATTGATTGAGTGATTGATTGAATGTAACATGAATCACCTCAAAAACTCTGTTGATAGCCAAAAAGAAGAGTAGCCTGTGTTTGGAGGAGAAACAGTGCCCCTACTATTAAAACCCGATTGGCTCATTTAGTTTACTGTAAAAAAAACAACTGAAGATTTACTACTCCACACTTCCTTCATCTAACATACCTAAAAACATATGGACGCTTCGACAAACGTACCTAGTAAATGCTGTTATTAACAGTTTATTATGGGTAGTAAAGGCAACATTTCTGCAGGATGGGAGGAGTGGCCGGGAGGGGTGATGGCTATATAATACATGGAAGAGGTACATCGGGCATAGAGATGCACCAAGGTTCCCATTGATTATGTTCTATCTGGCCTCCAGCAATATATATTGTAGTGATGGCAGGTTTCCCTTCCTGTGTATCTTATTATAGTTGATATGTGGATACAGATACCATCTTGGTTACAATTGAAACATTACCTGCATTGGCTGTCTTCTCCTGTAACTCAATTATGTTACCTAATAGGCATGTCATGCTGCTCCATGTTCTTTTATAGTAATAGCAAAATAAAATAAAAAAGTAAATGTCAGACAATGAATGCACATCTCCTGTCTTCTTCTACTGTATACAAAGTATATCCATAAACACGGTTGTATATCTAATTTAAAATATATATGGGCAAGGAAGTATTTGCCCCAAAGCATAAAGAGAGAAATGCTGGCCCGCCAGAGTTGGTGTCTGCATAACAGCCATCTTAACAATGGGGAAGGCAAATCACCTGAATATAACCGCCTGTTGTAAAATGTGTATACTGGTTTAGCACCACATAGAAATCACCATGCTTGCTGAGAGAGTGAAAGAGCAAGCCGAATCTGTGTGGGAGTAAATGACCTGGAGAGGATAGGCGCGTCATGGCCCCAGAGCAGATTGGACATCCAGAACAGAAGGTCAGCAGAGAGTGGTCTGTGCACCCTTGTGCTGATAGGGTGCAGTCTCTCAAACTTTAGTTCCCTGGGGGAACAATGCCAAATTAATATGAAGAGTGACAGAGTCTGCTTGGGGCTGTAATAAAAGTGCAGAGTGTCCTTTGTACTAAGGCGTATTTCCAAGAAGAGGCAAAAGCTATATGAAGGCTTAGTGGCCAGACGAAGTATGAACTAAGTTACATTAGCCAGTCTAAATCAGGACTATGTGTGAACTACTGCAGTTTTCAACCGACAATTTCGAGGACAGAGACCTCATGTAGATAAACTCCATTCAACTCTGTAGTCTCAATTTGAGTTGAAATCACATCATGGGATAAAGGCCATTTTAGGGAAATTATCCATCTGTATATATTGGTGTGAATTCTACTTTTTCATGCTGTATGGATAGGCACTTATGCAAATTATTTTGGGTGCAACAGAGAGCAGTCAGTTAGACGCATCTGTGAGACACTGCCATTTCCTCTAATCGGGGTGAACCAGAAATCAAAATCAGCCGTGACAAAAATTTTCAAACAAGCCCCACACCTGGGGTGTAATGTAGGCCCCTGTAACAAAGCGGGGGTGCCCAACCCTTCAGGGGCGGGCATTCAGTCCAAGGGCAATGAATATCTGTGAGATAGGGGAGACTCAGGGGTGCCTCATCAACTTCTGCAAGAGGCTACATTATTTTGCATTATGCCACTGCCTCACACTGCATGTGACTGTGAGTGACTAGAGTGGGGCCATGGTGGTTTCATGGTCAGTTCATGGCACCCCATCCAGCTCAGAAAGTCGCCTACTCCGCAGCTGGAAAAAGGCCAGAAAGGCAGAATGGCTAGGCCATCCCTGCACCCTAATGAAACCACGCATGCCATGGCAGCCAGACACCCAATTATTGTTGCACACCCCAGCTTGGAGATGGGCCCAAAACAAGCTCATTCACAATGACCACAAGCCCAATCACATTAAAAATGGAGCCCGAAGCGCCTTTCATTTGTTTGTCTGTTGCCTTTTAAAAGCTGTTTTTTGTCTTGGCAGAGCTGCAAAATGCTATCACAGGCATATGTCCTCCTTGAAATTGATATAAACACATAAGCCGTGCATTTATGTCCACGCACAGCCCTAACCATCAATAAAGAAAAGCGTAGTGGAAGTTTTCGGGCACATTATTGTCCTTCATGTGTTATGTGCATTGCTATTTTTCTGAATGTCATAACAGCTCGTCCATTTTCTCTGCCTGACTCCACTTCTTCTCTCCTCCCCTTCTAGCCATGAGAGATAAATTGTTTTTGAAACACACAGTCTTGCTGCATAATTGAACAACTTCATTTCTCCTTTCCTATTCTCAACCAAACCACTGTGTCTGTAATTGTCTTGTTGAGGGATATGCACTAAATTATGTAAATGATTTAGTGCACTCTGGCGTGATGCAGACACTCAGAAAAGCAGCAGTGTGTTTCTCTGAGAGAGCCTAGACACCAAGGAGCACTGCAAATTGCAAAGCACTTATGACTGTATTCGTTTGTTAGTCGCACCAGTGGATACTAATGCCCTGATTACGAGTGTAGGTGTTATTTAGCACACGCTAAAAATAACGATACACGGGGCGCGTTATTTATTGGTGCAAAAAATAACACCTATTATGTGTATGTGGGGAAATCGATGCGGATTTTGGTGTTTATCACACCCAAATCGGTATGGTAGTGTAAATTAAGTACATATATACCCTGTTAAATCTTGGCAAGTTTGACCTGCTGAAATGTAACAAAGCTTGAGATATTTAACACATACGATAATCATTGGATAATGAAGGGTTGTATGCTTGTAATGTCTACCCTTACTAATTATACCAGCCATGAGTACTATTAAGATTCTCTCCTGGAATATTAATGGCCTGCGCACCAAACCTAGATCGAATAGGATCTTACAATATTTACGTGATTTTGATGCGCAGGTCATTATACTTCAGGAGACACATTTGGTTGAGGCTGAGTTACTCGATTTGGTAAACAAAAACAGATGGATAGATCTGTCTGTTTCTACTTCTCAAACTGCCACTACTAGAGGGGTCACTATTCTTTTTAAGAAAACTATTACCACCAGACTCATAGCACAAAAAGTAGACCCCGCAGGCAGATGGGCTATCGCCGCAGTGGTTATAGGCGGCTCACGCTTTACGATAGCTGGGTATTATGGGCCAAATCGAGACAACCCCTCGGCCTTGGAATCATTTTTTTCTGAACTTCTGCACTTTCCAGAACCTGTCATAATTGCAGGAGATTTTAATATCGTACTTGACCCCTTGTTAGACAAAACCCCCTCTAGTCGACAACACACTTTATCTAAATCCAGAGCTTTTTTACTTAAAGCTATGTATCAATACGGAATAATGGACATTTGGAGAGCAAGGTCGGGGCAGAATACTGGTTTTTCTTTCCGAAATCTCAAATATCATCATCGATCCAGGATTGACTTCTTTTTAGTAAGCAGAGCTTTGCTTAATTTAGTAAAAAATGTTACCTACCTACCATCGCACCTGTCGGACCACTCCACAGTCCTTTTAGATCTTGAAGACTTGGTTCAACTTCCGATCAGGTCATGGTCTATTGATAGGTCCCTTCTTACATCTCCAGACGATCTGGAGTATATTAGAGCAGAAGCACAAGAATTATTTCTAGTTAACATCGGTTCAGCGAGCTCTAGCTCTGTTTGGTACACTTTTAAGTGTTCCTTGCGAGGGGTTATCAAGAATAACACTACTTACCGTAGGAAGCATTATACCCAAGAAGTCGCATCTATTGAGGCTAACCTGCTACTAGTCCAAACTGAACTAGAAGCTTCCAGCAATGCTCCTAATTCCATTACATAGGCCAAACATGAGAAGCTGCTGGAACTCAAAGGGCAACTGGCTTCAGTACTCAATCAGCGCATCCTCCAAAAGTGGGAAGCAAGTAAACTAGCCCATTTTGAATTCGGAGAAGGGGCGGGAAAACTACTAGCTTGGAAGTCTAGAACCGACCGGACCCGTAATAACATAGGGTCCATAACAACTAGTTTCGGTTCTGTATCCTCGGATCTAGAAATAAGATCAGCCTTTAAAGATTTTTTTCAAACCATCTACCAAGAGGACAATAACATCTCCCTCGAAAATATAAAGGAGTGGCTGAATTGCATCTCCTTGCCATCATTTTTCCCAGAACAAAGCGATTTTTTAGATCAGGCTGTCACGGAAGAAGAGGTGGTGACTGCTATACGCAACAGCAAAGGGGGTAAGGCGGCGGGGCCTGATGGCTTGCCTGCCGAGATATATAAGCACCTTGCGGGCGATATAGCCCCTTTCCTTGCTGTTTTATTTAATGAAGTATTGCAGGAGGCTGTCTTACCGCCCATATCTTGGAATAACGCATCCATCACACTCATCCTGAAACCAGGCAAGGCCTCCACTGACTGCGGATCCTACCGCCCCATCTCAATTCTCAACGCTGATTATAAGATCTACGCGTCCCTCTTAGCTAAGAGGCTGGGTCAGGTCGCTCCCTCAGTCCTACATTCCAACCAAAAGGGCTTTGTTAGGGGTCGCCAGCTCTTTGAGCTGACGTACGACTTGATAGGAGCAATCGACAAGGCAACTAGCTCCTCTATGCCACTCTCAATCCTTACGCTTTACGCCACCAAGGCCTTCGACAGGGTCAATTGGTTGTACCTGTCGGGGGCCTTGGAAAAATTCGGCATGGGTCGGACTTTCCGCAGAGTGGTGGAACTCCTATATCATAATCCATCTGCTTCGGTCTTGGTCAATGGTGGCCTATCAGACCCATTCACTATTACAAGGGGCACTCAGCAGGGTTGCCCTCTATCTCCCCTGCTTTTCGATCTCTATATTGAGCCGTTTGCTCAAAGAATTCGGGAGGACAATAACATCATGCCTTTCAGATATGGAGATTGGGAAAAAAAGTTTCCCTGTATGCAGACGACATTATGATCATGACATCAGATATCAGCACCGCTTTTCCGGCAGCCATAAATTTAGCATTGGAATTCAGTAAAATATCAGGGTACGAGGTCAATGCCTCCAAGACCGAAGTTATGACATGGAACAGCGAAGCAACAGGGCTTTCTGAGCAATTAGGCAGTAACATGAGATATCTATGCTTAAGAATTGTTAAGGATATGAACTTGATTGCCTCTACCAACTTCGCTTTAGTCGCTAAAGAATGTAGGAAGCTAATGGGATCTTGGGGGCATCTCCCACTGACAGTCCTGGGTCGTGCAAACTTAGTGAAAATGTCCATTTTACCTAAGTTGACTTTCATTTTTAACAGTATACCACTATATTTTGACACAACAGTAATAGCAAAGATGCAGAGTGGCATCTCTTCATTTATCTGGAAGAACAAGAGTGTAAGAATAGCCTGGAAGAAGTTAAGGCGTCGCAGGGAGAAGGGTGGTTTGGCCGGTCCTGACCTTCAGATATACGCGTGGGCTTTTCAGATGACACATGCCCGAATGTTGCTAAAAACTCCATCAGACCAAGGCATAGGGATGATGTTTACAGCATTATTACAGTGTGAAGGATTGGGGCAGTCTGGATTTCTTTTTAAGTTTGGAGACCCCAAATTTTTCAAGAAGGTCAAACTGAAGGTGCTGCAGGGCCTAGCAAGAACTTGGTTCAATCTCAGAGTTGCTACTAAACTAGGATACCTTTCGAACAGATCTCCCATATGGGATCTCCCTGCTCCCCCAGGTTGGGTAAACGATACACTGGTAATTCCATGATTAGACGCTGGAATCACAACATGGGGTGACCTGTTTGTGGAAGGGGCCATGCTTTCCTGGGAACATTTAGTGAGCAAGGTGGGCCCCAACCTCTCTAGATTGAAGCTCTTGCAAATCTCAAGCTGGGCACAAGCACAGTCAGCTAGAGCTCCCCATCGTTTCAACATGCCCCTAGGAGAAGGTAGCTAACTGGAGTCCTCTTTGCTTGATAAAAAACCAGCACCCAAGGAGGTTTCCCTTTAGTATAACCTAATCTTGGAAGAGATCGATGGGGAATTCCATCTTCCAGTTCTATTATGGAGCTCTCAGTTGCCTTCTGTGAATTTGAATGATTTATGGCTAATCTCTTGTAATGTTCTCTGGGACATAGTCAAACCAGCCTGGCTCTGCAGGAAACATCTTTTTACCCTTCATAGGGCCTACTACTCCCCCCAGAGACTGTCTAAATTTTCAACAGGGGAATGGGTGGCGTGTGCCTGGTGTGGTCTAGTGGCAGCCTCAGACGCACACATGTTTTATGACTGCCCACACTTGAAGTCTTATTGGGATTCAATTGGCAATATACTAACATCTTCAATAGGTTCCACAGTGGTTATTGATCTTCGGCTAGTAATCTTTAGAGTAGTGGATCAAAAGTAAAGTCCTGCTAACAACCTTTTGTTCTACTCTATTCTGGTGGCCCGTAGAGAAATCTGCAAGCGGTGGAAAGAGGCTTCTCCTCCGTCGTTTCATGACTGGTTTTCCTCCATGTTACAAATTTCAAAAATTGATCTCGCCAGGGCCGGGAAACCAGATAAAAGAGCTTTTTGGCAGATACTCGATTGGTCCCATTAGTCTGAGCTTTTTTTTTTTCTTCCCCCCAGGTCCGATGATTACGAAGCCATGATATACTCTCCCTGCTAAAACATCTCCGCCCTTTCTCTCAGCGAATTGGTGTTACAAGTAATGGTGGTAACTGGCTAATGCTAAAAATCTGAACTATATGCAGCAAGGCGTAAGGATTGGCTGGGTGAACGACATAGCTGTAGGGTTTTGGCAGATCAGTACACCGTTTATACCCCTACCAGTCTTCGACTGAGACAGCATGTCAACTCCCCGATATGCCATCCTTCCCTGTCCACAGTTTCGACAGATTACAAACATGGTGGAGATGAGGACAAAACATTTAAAAAAAAAAGATAATCATTGGATAAATTAAATACCTTTTAACTCGTAAGTCTACCCATGGGTCTACGCACGGTTCGTAATTAACCGACCCACTCATGATCAGGCTCTAAGAATAATGCAGGGTTGGCCATGATTACTGGGGCAGCACGTGCATGAGTGAGGGGAACTTAGAAATACTTAATATTTGTTCCCTTGGTTTTAAATAATTTCACCTGTAATATGTGTCAATTTTTTTTTCTATTCACGCATAATTTAAAAAAACAATTAAATGATTTTTTTTTTAAGAAAAGCAATGTATGCTCTAAAGTCACTTTCTGAATCTCTATCATTATAAATCTCAGATAAAAAGATTGTTTGTTGAGATTGCAAAATTTCTCCATGATGTCATGGATCAGGTTTAAAATACACACCCATACGTTCCTTTGTGAATCAACAGTTTTTCTTTTCATTGGACTAACCAGTAAATACATGCTAAAGAAGGCCTGCTAGATGTTTCGTGGGCTAAAGCATAATATTATATGAAGATAAGTGCACATACGATACAACTAGAAATTATAGCTTTAGTTGCCGAATATTTGCAATCACAATTATAATCCCATCATTACTGGGAGTCTTGCTGCAAAAGTTGATATCAAAGTGCTGCTCTGGTGGTTTTTAGCATTCCATTTGTTAAAACCTAATACCTTTCGTCAAATTTCCTCCAAATTATTCTTCGCCTGTCTTGTCACTCTTCTTCACTTTATATGTGTACACTTTTCTCCCTAGACAATTACCTGTGACCCTGCCGAGTAAGATAAATGAGATGAGGCAGAAAACAGGAGATGGACCGAGACATAAAGAGAAAAGTACAATGAGAGATGTGAAGTAGAGGGAGAAGAGGGTAGAGACATAAATGATGTAGAAAGAAATATGAGTTAGGGAGAAAAGTAAAGTAAAAAGAGATAGCTGAGGTAGCTCTAAGAAAAGCTAAATAGAGGTAGAAAAAGGGAGATGTAGCTAGAGAAAAAGAGGTAAAGAAATAGGTATAGTTTTAGAGTATAGTAGACAGAAATACTGGTATGGAGAATGAAATGTAGCTAGAGTAGAGGAGTAGATTACTCTATGGAGTGAGGTAGAGCAAGAAAAGTAATGTAGAAAAAGAGGTGAATCAGAGAGAGTAAAGGCAGCAAGATTTAGAAGTAGATTTGCGAAAAAATCGAGATGAAGGTAGAAAGAGAGAAAAATGAAAGAAGGTATAGAAAAATAGTACAGATAAAGAGAATAATGGGGACGATAGAAAGGTAGAGCAAGTGGTGTAAGCAGAGTCTGGCTGTCTTTGTGGTTTTGGTTTCACATCAAACTCTATAAGTGCTTGCACAGATTTACCCAAGAGACCCCAAAGTAGCACCCACTTGACGCAAAGTGGGGCGAAGTAGTGAGAAGTGCTAATAAAATTGCATCTTTCCAGTGCGAAATGCATTTTGAGTTAGAAAGTAAATACCCTTGCAAGAGTTTGTACTGCTTTGCTTCACTGCTTTGCTTCACCAAGGCTATTTATAAGTCGTGCACAATGTTTCTGTTAAGCATGCTCTTGGTATTTTGGCAAGAATGTAACTGTCCATTTAATTTACCAGTAGGTCTCTTGGAAGGTTGGGGTCCCAGGGCCATTTCCCACTTTGCCAATGCATTAAAGCTCAGCAGCAGAAGGGGGAGAAGTTTCAACAATGAGGGGTTGCATCTGGTTTAGCAGAGGCTGCCCCCGTAGGGGGCCTCAAGGGCCGGTGCCTTAACGGCCGCCCGAGCCCCCTCAAAGAACAAAACCGGTTGGCGCAGGTTAGCGCCACCAGGAGTTGCCACACTCCGAAAAGTGCAAGAGGCCCTCCCTCCCCCTCCCCAAGAACAAAGGGAAGGAAGGGGGAGGGGGATATAAGGCGACCCTCCCCTTGGGCAGCTCACCTTTTTCATCAGGGAGCTGGGGGGGCGGCACCAACGATTTTGAGTCCCACCCACCCACACCTACAACAGCAGCTTCGCAATGCTGACAGGGACGAAAAGAACTAAGGGTGCAAAGATTGGCAATGGAGACACACCGGGCAGTGTGTGGAAGGAAGGCCACTCACTTTTGGATGCCTCATGGCTGAGTGAAGCAGTCTGACAAGAAGGGGTAGCAAATGGAGACGGCACTCGCAGCCCAGCCCCCGCCGGACGGCAGGGCACAAAAGAGTCCAACATGGTAGCGAGCGGAGGCCTAACTCCAGGAAGAGGCTACCCTCATGCGATGAGACCGCAAAGAGCACAAATCCAAATAAGGGGCGGAAACAAAAGGTGTATTGGTTTGGTTATGGAAACACACCGACAGGGCAGTGTGTAGAAGGAGGGCCACTCACTCTAAGATGCCTCACGGCTGGGTGAGTACGCCTGACGAAAAATCGGGTAGCAAACGGAGACGGCACTCGCAGCCCAGCCCCCGCCAGATAGCAGGGCACAGGATAGACTAGCAAGGTAGGGAGTTGGGCCTGGCTCCGGGAAAAGGCTACCCCCCACACGCAAAGGGGCGTGGAAAACAACTAGGAACAATCTCCAAGCTATCAGAGTGATTTAGGACCTGATATGCAGATGAGCAAAAGACAAACCAGTGATTTATGTTCAGCAGATGATTTATGGCTGATGATTTATGATGCCCATGCAGAATGATATGTGATAACAAAATGATGACAGATTTGTGACCAGATGATTTATGACAGCCCGATGATTTATGGCGGCTGATTTATGATGACCAGGCAGAGGGAATTATGACAACAAGATGATGACCGATTTGTGACAGAATGATTTATGATACCCAATGATTTATGACCCACGATTTATGATGCCCAAATGACACTGAGCGATAACCAATTGTGATAATGTATGATAATGATTTATGACCCCGGCCTGAGAAGGTATCCAGGGGAGTTGTACAATTCTGACGTACGTCAGGAGTAATAAAGATGCGGCCAACAACCACCACAAAAATAATGTCTGTTGGCTGTGTGTAGTAATAAATGTGCACAGGTATGATACGGTTCCGGGAATGGGCGCAGGGCGGCCGTTAAGTGAACATATCCTGTCTTGGAACTGTGATTGACCAGAGCGCGGGCTAGAGATGTCAGCTTGTAGAGACCCTCACTTCTTCCCCTATCCACTAACAGTGATACACATGGACCAACATAAACTTATTGAGAATTTGCTCCCAGATGTTAAGATGGACCAAAACACTGCCAGAAAATGTGTGAAGTATAGGGTCAAGAATGCCATAAGCTGTTCTGCTTTTTGAGACTGTAAGAGAAGCATCTTCAGAAGCAACTTTGCCCATGAGTTTATTATTGTTCTTGGGTATTCATCTCGTATATAATTTAATGAGAAACTGTAGGAGTACAGTGCATGTGTGAGGGGTCTTTGAAAGAATTTGATTTAAAAAATGTCTTTGTCTGATTGTATATGGTGAGATGATGGTATTTAAAAACGCTGTTCAAGACAATTTGAATGTTGCTTGCTCACTTTTTTATGAAAGTGAAATTGCGAATGATGTTCATACGTTTTTCCAAATTTGCAATGATAAAGTTTATTGCATTTTTGATGCATAAGAGTGACCCTACTACCAATGACAGCTAAGAAGTAAATTAGTTAAGTAAACACTTTCATAATGTATGTGTCATGTGAGTTTTCTGTTGGGATTTGTTTGTAAGGGATAGGGTATTTTCCTCGGTTACAGAGCTATCCACAGTACCTGCGACTTCATTAGCACTACTCTGGTTTCATGGAATGGAAGTGGGTAGAAGCAGATTGATGGCCAAACACCAAAACGAGAGCTGGAAACAAATGATTTTACCTTGGAGGAAATACTCTGTATAGTTGAGGGATGATTTTGACGTACGCTCAAAGAGACTCACATTTACCTTATGAATACAACTTCCTCCTCTGTAATGCAAGGAGAAAATAAGGTTTCCTAATATTTTACCTGAAATCTTACTCTTGTCTCTTTCCAATATTAGCATGTCTGATTAACAAGTGTGGGCAAAAGACAGCTTCATAATTTGCTGGGAAGCACGGCATAACTGTGGAGTGGTGTGGCTCACTGGTTAGAGGCGGCAGACCTGTAAGCAGAGATCGGCCCGGGACCAGGGTTCAATTCCCGACGCAGCAGGGTTGTGTACCATGGTCAACGCACTCGATAATTCTCGCCAGTGCCTACTCTAACCAGGGATCACACTTGGCAACTCTGGGCATTAGCTTGCCTCATCTCCACAACGGCCCCCCACAGATGCTGGGGATGCCTGGTTTCACCTTGGAGATACCCAGAAGGGACCATCTCACAGGGAAAGCCATGATGGGTTCCCCAGCGGTCTTCAGCGCCAGGACACCCTGAGATGGGGTAACAGAGCACTTTACAAGTATCACCATTACATTACTTTTACATATCAACACTTGCCCATCTGTACTTCAGCCATGAACTTATTTCATATCAACATACATTCTTGTAAACCTAGGCCCATATTTATAATTTTTCACGCAGTGCGTCACAGCAAGCCACGTTGCTGCGCTGCGCAAAAAGGAAAGGGCAGGAATGTGCCATATTTAATATTATACGGCACATTCCTGTCCTTTCCTAGTGCTGGCGTGCTTTTGGCTGCCTAGTGCCAACACAAGAAAATAGAAAAAACAAGGGGATTTCTCGTCATTACGCCTTACCTGGGGATGAGTAGCATTTTGATGCATTCCTATGTCTACCACTATTAAAAATGTGGGAATGCGTCAAAATCCACAGGTGGATGCATGGACACATCCACGCTCCACCCCTGGAACGCCTTCCTGGTGTAGAGTAACATGAGCAGCGATTTCCGCTGCCTTGTGCAACTCCAGAATTATCAAGCCAGCTAGGGCCACGCAGGGTGGCCTTGTGTGGATTAATAAATCTTCCTTAGTTTTTGCGTCATCCTTGCACCAATTTGTGTGTCGCAAGGGTGACGCAAAATCTTGATAAATCTGTTCCCAACTGTATTTCAAAATGATTACCCCCTAACATAAATGTTTGAAAAGGTCAGCATGCCAACATGAATGAACTTTCTCTGTTCAGCAGCAATTTGGACTTAGCAACGTTTGAGTGAGATGGTCTCATATTTTGCAACTTTTTCACCATGTCAATTGTACGGACACATTCATGACTTCAAACACTTCCTTGTCATATACTAAGAACCATAACACTTACCGTAAGAGAACATGTGGTATTGGTGGAAGCCATCCTGTCATTTCAGTCCAACCTCTTTGGATGAAAATGGCATCAAACACCTCTTTTGCAGAACGGTATGTAGGATAAATTAGTCAATCAAGTGAATGCATAAAGCATCTTAAAATGAGAGACGTGTGGCTTTCAAAACAGATGGTCAGATTAGCGATGAAGTATGTAAGATAAAATAATTCAGGGTAAAGACACCTTATGTGGGGCAGACAGCAGTTTGCAAATCAAGCTTGACTTCACTAGCAGCATGTACTAGCAGTTTGCACCACTAGTCTCAATAGTTCCTGCGTTATACTTCTACTTGCTAATATTAGAATATTATCATGTCAAATCAATGACACTGGATTGTATGTTGACATGCCCACTCAAAGCTTTAAATGTGTGTTTTACATCTGCTCGTCTGCAGGTCAAAATACTGAAGAAGTGGAAGCAGAGAAGGGCAGGCAACGTGGATGAGCAAGACAATGTGGCGGGAAGCAGCACTGTAGACATATGCGCCATGTACTAGAAGGAGAAACTGACCTTGAGATGGCCACTGCCTAAACTGCTCAACCAGACATGAGAGCAACATCATTGCAGAGTGACTCTGTTGAGAATCAGCGACAAAATCAGCAGGAGACCAACTGGCAAGAGGTTATTCTTTAAATAGTGGACGAAAAAGTTTTCTAGGAGTCTGACATATTTCCTTGTGGAGAAACATCCAGCAGAAGCAGTGCGAAACAGTGAGATGAAACTCAGAGAATCAAAGAATCAGAATACGCTTCATTCAGTATAAAATCAATTAACCAGAAAAGCACATACATGACAGCTTAAAATTTAACAATATACAATTTAAATAAATACAGAATATTTAAAAACCATCCATTGTTTTCCTAGTTTACCATCATTTTCAAAAATTTCGCAATTTGCACAGTCTGTGATCTATCTGCCAACAGTTGTAGTTTAATAAAAGCAGGGCGACATTGTCTAAGATCAAACTGCCTTAAAATAGGAAGGATCCACATTTTCCTGATTACGCTGTAATACTTGCAAAACAATACAACATGAATAGTCGAGCGGAGATATGGTCTCAGAGGCATGCACAAAGGTTACGTGACCAGCCATTTGTACTAGGAAAGGTAACCCATATGTGTGCAAGGTCAAGGCATAGGTATACAAGCAATGTCCTATCATAAGATCCATCTATATCCTTCAAATAAGCTTGTAGTTCAGACATGCTCAGCAATAACTGGTGGGATCTTACTGTAGGTTTACCGATGTTACCTGTAAGCCTACTATCCCCCAGATATTCCATGCAGAGAGATCTCAACTCTTCCCTAGAAACTGTTGACAGAGATGAAACTCATCAGCAACAAAGTTGCAAGTAGAGATGTTGTTCTAGATGAACCAACGTTTCAGTTCACACTCTGCTGATGAGAAAATCAATGTGTGGCACGAGGAGTGAAATAAAAACTCCACTGGTATAAAGAGGGTTGCCAATCCTGTAGTGACAATATGCATCTGTATGACACCAACCAGAGTCAGCATGAGTTTATGAAGGCATTGATTGAGGGATACTTTCAAGGCAATGGTCAGGGTGCACATACAATACATGGCATGGTCAGTAAAATCTCTGCTGATGGCAGAGACTCAAAGGTACTCATCACCACCTGCCACTACTCCTACAACGTGGCTTGCACTTTGTGATATGCCTGAACCCCACAGCCCTGATGCAATTAAAAAGTGGAGAAAGTAGTGACTTCTTTCCTTTTCAAATTCTTTCTGCAAACGGGTATTGTTTCTTGCAAAAGGCCTATGCTTACAATAGGGCTTTTATTGTACTTTAGTTATATGCGTTTCATTTTTGTGAGCCTTTTTGGATGGAATCATGGGAATAAGACCAGTCCAAAGTCCAAAAAAGTATTTGTCACATATTTTGGGATAGAAAAGGCCCGCTCATGGTGACAGACGTCTACCAAGCCCTGAGTGCTCCAGCGGCAAAGATATCTGGATTTCTGGTGCTGATTTTTGTTTTCAAACCTTTATTTTTTCAGCTTTACAAGTGTGAGTTATACAATGAAAAATAAATAGCACAACGTTTAAAATTACAGTTGAGTATATCAGATCAGACCGTTATAGATACTCGGGCAATCAACTGACTTAGTTATTTCATTTTGGCCATGCTACAGGTTTGCTTTAGTATTTGGGGCTAATGATGGCTAACCAGCAGCGCTGGCCAAAGTGTTATCTAGCACAGGATTCTACATAACAATCATTGTTATATGAGCTGGACAAAAAAAAGCAGAATAAAATGACACAAAATTTGCATAAAGGCGTATGAAAACCGAGAGTGAATTTCATCACTCCCTTGTGCAAATTAAACACTTCATGTTAGCTGCCCTATGACAGTATCTAGAGTATTAAACCGTCGCAAAACTAGTTTAAAAGACATTTTAAAAGTAAACAAGTTTTGTCAATGCCTCGAGCAAGTAAGCAATTCATGTACCAACTATTAAGGCCAAGTATTTAAGATAATGATAATATTTCCCCCATTTACACTTATGCAATTAGGTGACAGGCTCAGTAAAGTAGCAGAGAGAACTCACGCAGTCTATTGTGCAAATAAGCTGATAATGTTCAACAAAGTATTATTATATATGTTGGGACAGAAAAGAGTGCCCCAGCTGCAAAGACATCTGAAACACTGGTGTTAATTTTTGTTGTCATGGGTGAACACTGATCACACGTATGAGCCATGATCAAGGTCTGTTACTCGGATTGCAGTCTTGTTACACTGGGAAAGGCACTTAAGTGTTATTGTGATGATAATGAAAGGCTACTGCCTTTACTAGGAGTTAAGTAGCATAAGCACGGTAGTGGCAGCATACCATGTAGTGATCAGTAGGAGTAATCAGTACCAGTGTTTCTGCAGTAAGGCCTATATACACTCATCTAAAGTACATCTGCTCTGTGATTAACTCACCTGTGGCCTTCATCAAGTTAGTATGTAGCTCTGTGCAGTGTGTGTGTGGTTGCATACATATTCTGGGTGTATGCGTGCTTATGAGTGACACAATACACGGAAGACTCTGGGTTCTATCATGGGAAGCCAAGGGCTGACTGGAGAAGCATGATGAGGTAGAGAATTCCCCCCTGACAGATTTGTGGATTGCTGCATTCTCGAGAGCTACATGGGACACACACTGGAGGAAGGAAGAGTCAGGCTCTTCAGTACACTTCAACGGGCGCTCTTTGATTAGGAGAGAGATCACTGGGAATGGGCCTTGTCAAATAATAAAGAGCAGGGCTAAGGCCCTAGGATGCCCTTTGATGCAAATATCACTCTGGCTGACATTCAGATGTGAACCTCTAGTCATTCACATGGCCTGTGTTGTGGATTTATAGTTGCTCCTGTTGTGACAGACTGCTTTCTGGAAGAAGGGCAGGGGAGAGGAGAAGGCAATTCAAAAGGAAGCACACCCCCAACACAAACTTCAGAAACATATACAATAAATCACATTTGAGTCTGGAAATGTTCTATAAGGAGGGGGGCTGGGGCCTCCTGAGATTATCAACTGCCAAGTAGCCAGTTGGGCTGTGTATTGAGGAGGAGAAGCTCTGCAAGGCTTCTGTTTGTGCTAAGGGGGCTAAGGTCTGCCAGTCTCCTAGCTGTGGAATGGGACTCACTAGACCTGGACTACTAGTAGGGCCTAACCTAAATGGTGCCTATTGTGAATGCAGACAACCACTACCATCAGAGTGAGAGAAAAGTAGGACTCAGGTGGAGTCTGCCTATTGAACAGTAGTTTACTGACCTCAGGGGACTGTGTGTAATATTTGTGTATACATTATTTTACTGTGTTCATATATAAATGCTCCTTTTTTCATAAAAGCAAGAATTTAGCTGAACAATCATTTATTGCTGATATGAAACGCATTTTGAGTTGTGAGCCACTGTTCACCCCCTGCATTTACCTCATCTCTGAGAAGCTTTGGACTGCTCGACCCATGCTATAACTGAGAGTCAAGTTCTTCAAGTCTGCTTAGTGCAATTGCACAGGACCCATAGTCAGTTGGTCTCCAGACCATTAGAAAGACCTCAACCCCCACGGTTTGGCCAGGTCGCTCCTACTTGTCCCCCGGTACTTTCTAGTTGTGACCTGAGATTACATTAGAACTCAAACAAATCATATCAGGTCTGGAGGAGAACTGGGGATAAATGGATCTTATGTAGCGATGGTCCTTATGATGAGAGAAAAGGTCGCTCCTATAGACAATGGCTATACCTCCCCCAGTTTTCACTGGGCGGTCTAATCTAAGTATCTTATAACCATCCCGAATCCCTAGTGTAATTGCTGGGACTGAGTGGGGTTTTAGCCAAGTTTCGGTTAGGAAACATAGGTCTGGCTTTCGCGAGGAGATTAGCTCCCAGACTTCGGGTAATGTTTAGATAACAATCGAATGTTACATAGCAGGTTCTTACAGCCTAGTCGCGTGTTTGGTCCTTGCCCTTTAGTGGGCACATACTGTGATTCCCCCGATTTCCTATCACAT
Organism: Lissotriton vulgaris; assembly: GCF_964263255.1. Lineage (NCBI taxonomy): Eukaryota > Metazoa > Chordata > Amphibia > Caudata > Salamandridae > Lissotriton > Lissotriton vulgaris. The sequence goes on along the minus strand of NC_141691.1, from coordinate 731,260,237 downwards.
ATTGTCTGGAAGTGGCATTTACTACAAGAGAAAGGGCCCTCCGGAGGAGTTCCTACCTCCCCCGAACATCCCGACTGAGAGGGCGTCCATAAGCCTAATAGTTCTCGCGAAGTGTAGCTTACCCGATTAGTAGCCTGACAGCCAGGGACAACAGATGGAAATGCCATGGCCCCTAGCCCCGTCTGGTCGCGGACGGGCGCAGACGGGCTTCTCTTTGGCTTGTCTTAGGCGCGTCCTTAGGCGCACCCCTGCGCGCGACCTCTGCGCGCTCAGAGCGACGAGAAGGCTAAGTGGCCCTTCCTTGGGGAAAACTAGACCGCTACCCGCTTCGTGCAAGCGGGAGTGGAGTGTGTGTGTCTGGCTCTTACCTGTCCGCCCTCCGCTCTACGGCGCTAATTCCCGAGTCGGACCGGGGCGGGCAGGCTGCACTATAGAGCGCAGACTTCCCTGTGCGCGAGTGGGTCTCTGTCACCCTCTATGGCACCAAAAGCAGCGTGAGGAATTAAAAAACGGCGAACAAGTGTATGTATTAAAATTCAATCAAGTTGTGCAATTTTTTAAAATAATATCAAGGAATTCAGGCACCACAATGCTTAGTCCAATTTTAACTCAGCTTGAGGTAGCTTGCTGGCATCAAAGCGGGTCGGGTAGACTCTGCCACCGTCCTCCCTACCTACATGCGCTTCTCAAATTGCGAACACGTTTCCCTTTGTTATCAATCAAAGCTTTTTCCCCCCGTAGTTAGCATAACAGGGGTTAATACCAATTCTTAACCTTAGTAGTTCTCTTCTTATCCAACAACAGGGGAGTATCTCAATATAAGGGGAATGATGTTCATTTTGCCGTGAATTAGCTAAAAATGTACACTCTTCTTTTTCATGTGACATTCTTGATCAAGATCTCGAGAGATTTCTCTCCCATGAGCCCTGAGTTCCCTCTTGTCTGCCTCAATTTGAAAATTCTTTGTGCACAACTTGATCCTCATGACTCTACAGGCTTTACTTATGGCTTCCCTTGTCCCCTTTGCCCACTTCAGATCACTCTGCAGTATCTTATTCCTACACCACTGTGATATTTTGTGTTCTTTCCCACTGCCCAGGCGCTGCCAGAATCTTAATTGAGTCATACATGCCATTATATCCCATGATATCATTCCAGTTTCCAGTCTTACTGCCTGAACCATTGAGCACTTGGGCAACGATAACATATTTTTCAAAAATGTCCGCTCTTCAGCATTCCATCTATGTTTACCACTCAAATATAGCAATTCTGCTCCATATTGAAACTGTGGTGGTATCATGGCTGTATAAACTTTTAAAACCAGTCTGTCAGACATATCGCCATAGACTCTATTACATTTTTTCAGACCACTGACAGAGGTAACAGCCCTTACTCTAAATGCATCTAGGTGGGTATGCCATTTCAAATTTTTCTCAAACCACATCCCTAGGTACCTATATTCATTTATCTTTTCCAACTTCGTGGAACCCAAGAACCAATTGGACCCTATTATTCTTTTGCCAAAGCTCAGCACCTTTGTCTTATCCATATTTACTACAAGTTTATTAAGACAGCAATATTCATAAAGTGTATTCAACTTTCTTTGCAGACCTATTACTATTTGCTCTATTATTATGAGACCATCTGTTTTCCATTTAGGTTTGAGCTGGCACCCCTCGCAGCGCCAAAAAATGAAGGTAAATCACACAAGATCATGAGTCACTTAACAAATGTTGCATACTGTGATCAAAAAAGTACCACACAACGAAGTCTTGGGGTTTAGACTGGTCTTTAGACTGTTTTTATGTATGTATACAATATGTACTTTGGTTCAAGAGATATTATGTCTGCTTTTTTATGTGGAGGTGTACTATCAGGCTTTGTCATGTGATAGGGCATCTAATGCACAACTGAATTCTAATCCCTCCCATTTTCTTTTCAGCCAGTTAATGTGGTATATGTAAGAGCTTTGTTTTCTGTCTGGTTTTAGTGAACTTTAGTTCTTACTTTCTCAATAGGTTGAATGGACAAGCAATTTCTGTTCTGTGCGGGTAACAAAATGAAAATGTTGCCTTCCAGATGTACATTTCTAAACATGGTTCTAAATATATTGGCTTTCTTGTCTGCTTTGGGCTTCCTCAAAATTGCTAGATGAAACCTCTCAAAATGCAATTTGGCAGTTTACACTTTATAACAACTGGCAACTACAATCTGAATCTGAATCATGATGGCTTTGAGTATGAGGGAAATTGTGAAGAAGATTATACTTTGGTGTCCTTTGCCTTATTTGCTTGAATCCCAGATTTCTAAATCAGCCGTACGGAAACCAAAATTGGTCTCTTTCCTTAGAAGGTGTTCCTAAATATCATCACTAGAACGATCAATAACCACCAGGCTACTGGTGTTGCAATGTGGCTGTGTCAGGTGAAGCACCTTTAGAGTAGAGCTTTTCTCAGTGATATGCTGGCTCTTAGGAAAGAGATCCAACTGACAGAGAACCAACTGATTCCATTCACTTCTGCTGGCATGAATGACAAAGGCAAACTATTGCCTGATTGCAGACAGCAGATCCTAATGCTTCTTCTGAGAGACAACTGAAGAATGGCAGGACTAAAGCAATATCAATCAAACAGTTGGCACAACAGTAGGCTTTAAGGTTTGAAAAAAGATATGATGAGAGTTTGTTTAAGTGCAACATTAGGGAATAACTCAAACCTGTGTGATACTGACTGGTTGTCATTCAAGGAAGTGCACAAACAGCATAAGAAATAAGGCTGTGTGGCACAATGGAATGAAAAAGAGAGGGATTTGTTGTTTTTATTTGAAATATGTAAAGCCTAGACCGAAAGAAATTCTGGTCTTTTATAAGTCAATTAAGCAAGAAGTTGAAAAGCTAGAAGTGTAGGTTGTCCTTGTTTGCAGTATGAGTGGAATGTTTCTTTACTGAACTGCTTAGATGACGGATGTAGTTGGCTGGCATGGGAACACGAGAGCCCCTTCAGTTGTTAATGTCAACGCTGTTACTTTGTGTATGAAACCTAGACAGCTCTGGTCTACCCCTATGGCAGTTTCAAGATTTTCAAAAGAGGCACTCAAATGTCTATTTCTAGTTAGTAAAATGTATTTAGTTAGCGAGATTTATAGAGCGCATTGCTGCCCAAAAGCTTCCCGGGCACTAGGAGACATATACCAGATAGAAGTTGGAGGAGGATTAATGATACTGATGAAACAGCCAGGTTTTGAGCGATTTTCGAAAGGATACTTCCTTTTCCAGAAATCTAGATTCGCGTGGAAGAGAGTTCCACAGCTTGGGTGTCAGACGGGCAAGATCTACCTCCCCATTTGGCTCTCTAATTCTGGTGGTTTTTAATAGTCATTGAGAGCAGGATCAGAGGCTTCTGTTTGAGACATGGGGGGTCAGCAGGTCTTTGATTTTATTAGGGCCCTTGTTGTGTAAGGCTCTGTGAGTCAGGCAGAGTGCCTTGAACTTCTTTCTGGCCTCGATCAGTGAAGAGCTTTTAAATGATTTCCGACTGGTTTGTGTATTGGGACCTTACAGAGCAGTCTTGCTGCTGCACAAAAACAACAGAAGCCCCTGCTCTAGGAAGAAAGTAATCAGATCTCAATGGTTTCTGTTTGGTGTAACAATAGTAACAAATGCACATCAACAATGTTTCAAAGTCATTAGATAGCGATGTGCCCAGAAAGAAATTTGCAATGGAGTGGAATCCTTGTTATGGAAAACAGTTTATTGTTCCTCTTGTTGTGGCCAACACGTGTTTCATCGCAGGGAAACAAACTGCGAATCTTCAGGGCTGGGTATAGATACAAAAGATGCATTTGTATGGTTGTTCTATATGAACGAAGCATTAAAAGTTGTTGGTGAACCCTTCGTGATACAGAGCGGGCATGCCATTGGGTGACATAGTGTCATACACGTGTGACTTGAAATCTTGTAGCACTGGTGACTTCAGTGTATGTGAATGGTGATATTCTTTTTATCGTGATTATACAGATTGTGTGGAAGTGACTTCGGATAATCTACAGTTATGTCATTCTAAAAGCAAACACAATGACCAGTGTGCGTGGATACACTTTCAATTGAAGAGAATCTCGGAAGAAACCTAAGAATTGGTAGAAACGAGTGAATAAGTGTCTGTGCTTGTGAACAGGTATACAACCCATTGTAACCTGTGGTGACTTTTTAGTGAGTCTATTTCAATCAAATCGATTTGTAAAAGCAGTCTATTGGAAACATCGACAATTTTATACAGTATGACCGGCAAGAGTTGAATATCCTGTCACAACTACATAGATGGGTGTTGTAAGGTTTAATAAAGTTTTTATGTTGGTTAAAGGATATTGCCGAGATACAAGGTGGTGGATATCTACTACAGAGGTGTGTTTGGAAAACACACTTTTATAACTCGTATCAGAACACCAGACGTGGGTCATCACGTGTTTGTCACCTGTAGAGAGAGTAATAAAAAAACAAGCGGTGTGGTGTAACACTCTTCTATTCTATTTTGGTGTGTTTAAAAGAAGCGAATTGGCCGGGCGTTTGGCCACATCACTAATCCCGGCTTTTCTCGCAAAAGGGTGAGTTACTTATTGTATGTTTGAACTTTATCAGAGATTAGGACTCGAACTTGGTCTCTCACTAAATCAAATAAACCCACAACCACCGAGAAACGTGCTCAAACTTCTGCATGAAATGCGTGTTTTTGACAAACACGTGATGACCCACGTCTGGTGTTCTGATACGAGTTATAAAAGTGTGTTTTCCAAACACACCTCTGTGTAGATATCCCCCCTTTTCCGTGCCAGCGCTCACATTGACCAGTGGCGCACTGAATGATCGTTTGTTTCCACGAAATATGTAGACACCACCATATGGCTGTACTACAAACCATTAACTGGAGCAGGTCTTACGTGTCCTGAATACCAGGGGATGAGCATCAGCGCTTCATCCGTCTGGATCCACCACCTTGTATCTCGGCAATATCCTTTAACCAACATAAAAACTTTATTAAACCTTACAACACCCATCTATGTAGTTGTGACAGGATATTCAACTCTTGCCGGTCATACTGTATAAAATTGTCGATGTTTCCAATAGACTGCTTTTACAAATCGATTTGATTGAAATAGACTCACTAAAAAGTCACCACAGGTTACAATGGGTTGTATACCTGTTCACAAGCACAGACACTTATTCACTCGTTTCTACCAATTCTTAGGTTTCTTCCGAGATTCTCTTCAATTGAAAGTGTATCCACGCACACTGGTCATTGTGTTTGCTTTTAGAATGACATAACTGTAGATTATCCGAAGTCACTTCCACACAATCTGTATAATCACGATAAAAAGAATATCACCATTCACATACACTGAAGTCACCAGTGCTACAAGATTTCAAGTCACACGTGTATGACACTATGTCACCCAATGGCATGCCCGCTCTGTATCACGAAGGGTTCACCAACCACTTTTAATGCTTCGTTCATATAGAACAACCATACAAATGCATCTTTTGTATCTATACCCAGCCCTGAAGATTCGCAGTTTGTTTCCCTGCGATGAAACACGTGTTGGCCACAACAAGAGGAACAATAAACTGTTTTCCATAACAAGGATTCCACTCCATTGCAAATTTCTTTCTGGGCACATCGCTATCTAATGACTTTGAAACATTGTTGATGTGCATTTGTTACTATTGTTACACCAAACAGAAACCATTGAGATCTGATTACTTTCTTCCTAGAGCAGGGGCTTCTGTTGTTTTTGTGCATTTTGTGTGGATTTCTGATCCACCTTTGAGCGGTTACGAGGGATTACCGCCCGCCCCACTGCCTGGAAAACCAATACCTTACAACACCACAATACCCTGCGGTCACTCGGTTGTGCGCCTATCCTAATCTGGAATACCTTAAACCCTCCCAGCAGATCAACAGTCTTGCTGCTGCATTCTGGACCACTTGGAGTCTTTTGATGACATATTTTAGTGCCCCTAGAAAGAGTGAATTTCCATATTCCAATTGTGAAGTGAACAGGGAATGGACTACTGTCTTTCTGAGCTGTACGGGGATAAGCTCCAAGACTTAGCAGAGCATTCTGAGTAATCCAAAACATGTATCTTCCGATTTTTTGCCTTGGGTCTCCGTTGTTAGATCTTTATCGAGCCAGAAGCCAAGGTTCTTGATGGTCACATACAGAGTTGGTGGGCTACCCAGGCAGTTAAGCCAGCTGATCAGAGGCCTGGGAACCACATTATTTTCAAGGACCATCAGCTTTGTTTTGTCCCCGTTCAGCTTCAGACAGCTGTTTGTCATCCATTCCACAACTCTTTCCATGCAGGGTACTAAGCTGTCAGAGCCACCGTTCGATCTGGGATCTAGGGAGACCACCAAATAGGTGTCGCCTGCATATGAAATCATTGAGACATCACACTTTTGAGCTATCTGTGCTAGAGGTCCCATGTAAACATTAAACAGCGTAGGACTGAGCGAGGAGCCCTGAGGTAACCCGCAAGTCAATGGCATTGTCTTAGTAAAAAGGTTGGCTTCCATAACTTGAAAAGTTCTGCCCTCCAGGAAGGATGGCAGCCACTCCAGGGCTTTGTCTTGGATGCCAAGTTCCAACAGTCTATTTCGCAAGAGTTTGGTGGTCCACAGTATCAAATGCTGCACTGAGGTCAAGAAGTAGTATAGCGGCAGACCTTCCTTGGTCCAATGTCGTTTTAAGTTCCTCTACCACTGCCAGAGTGCTGATTCCCTGCTATGCTGTGCATAGATGCATTGGTTTGTTTCCAGAAACTCTGTCAACACTCCATTTACATGTTTCTCTACCAATTTGCAGACAAACGGCAGGAGTGGAATGGAGATAGTTCCCTGTTTGGGCTAGTCTAAATTAGTTTTTTAGCAGTGGTCTGATTATTGCATGTTTCCAAGCACTTGGTACTTCGCTCATCTCCAGCGATAGATTTGTGATTTTCGCTAGTGTTGGGAGCAGAACTTCTGTGACCTTTTTAAGCACTTGAGGTGGAGCAGGGTGTAAAGGCGAGCCTGATTTCACCTTATCCATCAGTAATCTCACATCCTCTGTGAAAATAATAAATAAAAGGTTTTGTATAATAAATAAGCCAATTTGGTTATGTTCTATAATTGAAGCTAATGCACATTGGTTTGTGTAAAAATATTGTTGTGTTGTCCTGATATATATTTCTTGTAATTTGTACACTTGCTTTAGTCCTTTTTCCCATTTATTGATTGGTGGGAAGCTACTGAGAATAGGCATGGGGGTGTATGAACCCGATCTCTTTTCTGACTCGTAGATGTCTCTCTCCCGGTCAGGAAAGAGCTATAAATATCTGTATCTTTTTTGAGGAAGTATGTGGCTAGCTCGTTACATCGTAACCTAGGCAGTGCAGTTGCCGTGTGTTAGGGAAGTTAGGGCTTTGACCACCCAGAAGAGTTCCTTCAAGGAATTCTGAGCCTCATTGATCTTTAGCTCAAATAATTTATCCTGTGCCTCCTTGATACTATTGTGGTACAATCTAAAGGCTGCTTTATACTTGGCTTGGAGTCGTAAGTCATAACTCTTCCTCCATTCCCTTTCGATTTTTTTGCAGTTTTTCTTTAGAGACACTAGTTGAGTGTTAAACCATGGTGCTTTTTTATGCATGAGTTTTGGTGTAGCAGATGTTTTAGGGGCCAGTTTATCTAATAATAGTATAATCCTGCTTTCCCAGCTGGAGTAAGCTTCATCAGCCTTGTCCGGTATCTTAGTGGCCAGTGAAGTTAGGAGATCCCCCCATGTATCTGTGTTCAGCTTAGTCCAGTTTCTTGTCTTCGTACCTCCCGAAGGTAGGAGCTTTTTCTTCCCAGCTCACCCTATTGCCAAGCGCACACAGGATAAGAAAGTTGTCTGACCATGGTACTGGTATTGAGGTGGAGACTGAGATTTTAGGGTCGTTTGAGATTACTGGATGAAGTATGTGACCCTTGATGTGTGTGGCAGACGTGATCTACTGAGATAGTTTTGGACCCTCGAGATCTAGCAACAACCTCTTGACACTGGGGAGATTCTGGTCCTCAAAATGAAGATTTAACTCTCCTAGGATGGTGATGTGGGCTTTTTTCTTCAAAAAGTTGGCTAGTGTATCTGTCAGACTATCTAAGAACTCCCCATAGGGACCAGGGGGCCTGTCTATTAGTAGCCCTGAAAAGGTATATGTTGGCGAGAGCATAATGGTAAATTGGCAGCTTTCACAATCAAGGGTGGGTAAGGGGTTAAGGACGCATTTAGATTAATTTTTTATCAGGACGCAAGTCCACCCCCCCACCTGACCTATGCGGTCCAGTTTATAGATGTGAAACCCTGGAGAAAGGGCCATTAAGCTATCTAGGGTGAAGCTGTCGTTAAGCCAGCTTTCAGGTATGAACAAGACATCAAGATTTGCCTCCTCTAATAGCAGGCAGAATTTGGTTTTTGTGTTTAAGGAGGGATCGGCTGTTAATTAGGCCTAGCTTCCAGGCCTTCAACTCCGTTCGTGGACAGCAAGCGTCCATCTTCAGCTGTGCCGGCATTTTTATCTCAAAATTGCAGAGCCTGCAACCTGATCTCCTGCTACCCCACTATTGAATTGCCAGCCCTTCTCACAGCAGGGTTCATGAGTTGGCCTAAGACTGTGTAGCTGGTTACTGGTGTATATGGCCTGTGGCAGCTGAGTTAAGGCAGGGTTCCTGGTCCCTGGCCCCATTTGGGCACGGATGGGTGCAGATGGGCTTGCCTTTGGTGCGCTATCAGCATGCCCACTGGGCGCGCCTGATGCGCTCCCGCTGTCCAGCCTTCATTTTGAAGCTTCAGAGGTCTAGAAGCTAGACTGCTGACCTCCAACGCTGAGTGCACTCTATGGTAGAGAGGGGTAAGTCTACTTCTCTACCACACTCTTTACTACCTGCCTGCCTGCTGGAGTGAGGAACCCCCTCTCTCACTTCTGGTAAGTGTTTCGCCAAAATAATGGTGCAGAAAGAGTTTTAAATAGTTCAAACAGTTAAACAATTAAAATGATAAAATACAGGGCGCTAGAGGTACGTTGCGGAACACCTCTACCTTCTGTCTTCAGTCTCTGCTGCGTGCCCACTGCCCAGCCTACAATTTAAAGTGTCAGAGGTCTAGAAGCTAGACTGCTGACCTCCAATGCCGAGTGCACTCTATGGGAGAGAGGGGTAACTCTACCTCTCTACCACGCCACAGAACACCTCTACCCTCTGTGTTCAGTCTGCGCTATATATTGGCAATATGCAGGGGCGGTGGGTGAGATTTTAAAGTGGTGGGGCGCAAAGTGATTTGCATACAGCACCGTAGCGAGCGAGCGCAGCGAGCGAGCCCGAACCCCAAAAGTGGGGTTTGGGAGGGTTAACCACCCCAAGAACATTTTGAAAAAAAAGAAGAAAAATTGTGCATTTTCAAGCAAATTTGAGAAAGCAGGAAGGTTAATAAAGCAATTGTGAAAGTGCAGTTATTACATTAATAGATGGCATAACATAGGTAGCTGCTTATTCAGTATAACAACAGAGCTTCATACATTCCGTCCTATTATCAGGAGGAAGCTGCCTTGGTATTTGGCATCCCCCGAAATTCAATATTACCAGTAGTGAGCTTCTCAGCAAAACGTTGGGCCCCAGCACTTATTATTTTACAAATTAAGCACTGCCTGGCACACTTTGTAAACCTTGCTGACCACGTCTCACTCTGGGGACGCCTCTGACACCTTACACACATACACGGCAAACCCAACATATCCAGTAAAGCCCCATACCTCTGACAAACTGCAAACCAACTAACCCCCTCCCATACTCAGCAAACACCAACCCACACAGCATTCTGCAAACCCCACTGACCCAAAATACAATGCACCATCCACCTTCCAAGAGAAATTGCAAATCCACTAGCCCCCTGGCACTCACCAAACCCCAAGGACCCCAGCACAAACTGCATACAGCACTGATCTGACACACTCTGCAAACCTCTCTGAATCCCACATATTCTGCAGCACTGTGCCAGATTCCAAAATGTAAGATCTCTCTTTAATTTCCTGCCAGAAAACTAAAATATAATAATTGCAGAAATACAGTTTCAGGAGGAATTTGGGTGTGTACAGAAGCTTCGCACTTTGTAACAAAAGCAGAGATTTTAAAGTGCCATGACAACGGGGCTATTCATTCACAAAAGGGCATGCTCATAGAGAGCTTCCATAGGGCAGGCAATACCCAGCTACAATACGACCACGAAGGGGCATGCAAAGTCAGTCAATTGATTTCCAACTTATGGGGCATCTGTGATCCATTATTGGACCATATATATTTCTGCGGACAATATCCTGCATATGAAAAGTTCACACACCTCTCTTAAACTACTTAAACTTAAACTCTAAACCCGCTCAAGACAGCGGGTGGGGCAGTACATGAAAACTGTGCATGTATTAGCTATACAATATGCGTGCTTTTAAAACATTGAACATTTTAATTTGAAAAATGTGCCAGAGGGCAGTTGCAAATAGAGCAAACATCTGTTCTAATAAAGCACCCAGGACAAACATCTGTACCGATCTCTGGCATCACTCAACCAACTTGTCACAGACTCCATATAGCTAGCGAATAATACTTTTATTTGGGTGAGCACTATAAATAAACAATCAACAAAACAATAACATTGATCTATGATGAGGGAAACAAAGACCCACTTGAAAGCTCTACAGTAGTAGGGAAAGGAAGAAAGGAAACGTCATAGCTGAAATAAAGTGTAATGGTCAGTGATTTATTATTAATAACAGGCTGTGAGGTGCATGTGGGTGGATTTGCGATCTGAATAAGGGAAAGGGGCAATTTCTGGATACCCGGATATCCTCAGATGCTCGCCTTCAGCACAAGGTTAAGAACTACACACCGCTGGGGGGGGGGGGGGGCAGATCAGTAAACAGTAAGCTTTGTGTGCATTCTTCTGTTGTTGGGTGGGATATGGCCTCTGCGGGCCAGCAGTGTCTCTTCGAAGCTATCTCCCCCGCACCTCCTGGGAGAGCGGACACTTCCAAAAAATACCAACGGAGTCTCGCAATGCCTGGAGAACAGAGCAGAATAACTTCGGATGGGGTAGGTCTTAAAACCTGCAGCCCGGCCCCATCCTTGAGTCCAGCCTAGCCTACAGCAACCGACAGGGGGAGGGGAGCCAAGGCCTCTCAGCCCAACAGTTATAGCGGTTCTCGTGCTGTGCAATGCACAGCACAAGAAGAGCCATAACTGTTGTGCAGGTAAATTTTGGCAATGCGCGCCTTACATTGTAAATATTCTTTATTATCGTTCATAAATAATGAACGAAGACTGAGCTAGGAACACCACCGTTTAAATTCATGTGAAAGCAGCACCAGAGACAGAAGAATCCTGTGAATGGAACACTTCATCATGATGATGACATTAATTTATCAATATGTCCTCCACACAAGATATATAATATACTGACTAAAAGAAGTCAGAAGAGAAGTCGAGACCAGCCCTGGTCGAGACGAGAGTACTCTTGTACAGTGTGTACAGTGTACGGGTGTGGCACGTGACGGACCGGTGAATGACCGTGACGATGAGACTCGGAGTCGGAGCAAAGCAAAGCAGAAGAATGTGACCACTCCACACAGAACACCACGAGGCGAGTCCCAGGGCCCAGCCCAGAACCAGAACCAATCACGTCGTCACCAGCAGCGCCACACGCCGCAAATGGCCAATCACTGCATGACTACAAGAAGTCAGGCACCAGTGATTGGCCATTGTGCAGTACGGCTGAGCCACCCACACGCGGCATCCAATGATGGATTGCCCTGCCCTGCTGCGCGGTGACCGGCCAATCCTGGCACTGCATGCAGCACCAGGATTGGCTTGGGGGGCACACTAACTGCTCGCCCTGTGTCCCTTGATAATGCCGGGGCTCCTGTTAACCAGCACCCTCCCTGAGTCACTATTGCCAGCATGGGAGGAAAATACATGCGCATGCTCGGGCAAGTTTCCGCCCGAGAAGTAGTTGCGCAGTATGCCTGCAGTGTCTCAGTGGACTACACGAGTTGTGGCCTGTCAGTACTGTCACTCACACACTTAGACCCGCCCAGGCCCCAGCCCAGCCCCGCCGCACGACTACACGAGTCGTGGACTGTCAGCACTGTCACTCACACATTTAGACCAGCCCCCAGCCCAGCCCCGCCGCACGGCCCAGCCAGCCCCCTGCACTCCCGTTTCCGTCGGGTGCTGCCCGGATTCCCGGCATAAATCCTGAAATTTAAATCTAAATAAATACAGTCACAAATGTAATTAATCTTGCAGCCGAGGGTCCATGGGGCTGGTGGGGCTAAGCCCCTACGCCCCAATGGACGCACCGCAACTGGCAATATGTAGATAATTTGTTTCTGGGCTCTGCTTGTGTGGAATCCCTTACTACCACCTTCCTTGATCACATTGGTGGTTATATCACAGAAGGATATTTAGAAAAGATAGAACCTCCCCTAGCCAGAACTTTATATATGAAATTTCGGTTTGGGACCCTGCCTCTTTGATCAGTCATGGTTAAGTGGCGACATGCATCCAACAATTCTGATGGGAATTGCCTTTTTGTCCCCAGGTGTCCGAAACTAATGCTCACGTTGTTATTTTTTGCCTGTCTTATGTTGGTTATAGGCGGAAGTGGACCTTACCACTTTGCCCCAAACTAGGGTTTAGAGACTGTATAAAGGCAATCAGTGTCCTTAGAAGTGATGTCAGGCAACCTATTGTTATTGCTGTCTCACGGTCTTTATTGAAAATGTGGAGGATCAGGCAAAAAGGTTTAGCCCCCTATAGGTTGCGTCATGGAATACTTTTGTTTTTAGGTAGTAACACAAATGAGATTGGCGGGTTAGCTGCTTCATATGGCCCTTACTTTTATATAGAACATGATCAGACTGCGCTTATGTTTTTTTTAGTATGTTATCTTAGGCATTTATTGATTATTTTACTTTTTTTGGTCTTTATTATTTTTAGAACAATGATGTTGAACCTAGCCTTGGGTTGCAGCCTGTATGGCCAGGTTTCGATTATGAGAAGGTGATGATTTTAAATATTTTTACTTCTCTATGCGATTTCTGCACACATGTTAAAAGGATTACAGGACTGCCAAGCACTTTATGAGTAACAGTCTATGCACTTTAGGATCAATAGTCTATATGTTTACTCAGTCTTATTTTTACCACTGTATGTTGTGGTTATGTTACTATGTACTGTACTTGTTGTGCTTTTCTTATTTGGATTTATTTTAATCCAAATAAAGATGAACTGCTTAGATGACAAATGTAGTCAGCTGACAAGGGGTCATGAGAGCCCCTACAGTTGGTGATGTCAACTCTGTAACTTCGTGGATGAAACTTGGATAGCCATAGATCAAATAAAGAAGATAATCCAATAGAGAAGGTCTAGAGCACCAAATGCCAAATTGACTTCCATCAAGTATATATAAATCTGATCCAGACACTATTGGGTGAACTGGTTATGCCCATTGTTTAATGCTTGTTAGCACACACTGGCAGTTCTGGGCTTACGGAACAGCTCCATTTTATGTCCACTGCCCAAAAAGGTTGACACGTCATATCCAACCAATGGCTGAATGATCAACATTTTAGACATGAGGTCATGTATTTATCCAACTCTTGTTCTGGGTGATCTTGCTGCCAGGGCCCTGGAAATAGATGTTGTTCCCTCATTCCAAACATGCTTTAGAGTAGCTGGTGGCACCATTGATAGCACCATGGCTGAATGCCAGACAAAGACATGGGCATCTGTGCTTATTTCATCAACTATAAAATCTCCATTGAAGGCATAGACCACAATAGACTGTGTCAGATGCCCCCACCTGAGATATTCCACCTTTACTGCTAAAAGCCATTTAGTCCCTTTAAAAAAATGTATTTTCTACTGGTAAAGCTTAGTGTTAAAATTTCACTGACGCCCAGAATGTTTACAAATAGTGGCTGGAAACAGGGATGTGTGCTAGCACCACTGTAGTTTAATCTTTATGTAGATGACATAAAACAGGAATAACAGAAAAGAAGGGCCTGTCCCCACCCCCAAAGTTAGGAAGTTTGTGTCAGTGCCGCAGTATGCAGACAATACAGAATATTTAGATATACCAGCTATTGCTCATTCGATGGCTTGACTAAACAATAAATTAAAAATGATTCTGTGGTAATGCAGCCAAATCGAATGTCATCCTCTTTAGTAACAAAAAAGTAAAGAAGGGCGCGAGTATTTTGAGGTCGAGCAAATGAATGTCGCACTTTAAAACAAATACCTGGGTATTTTGGGTGCAAGGAAGAGGTGGTCATTTAGCACCACTGGCCCACTAAAACTGAAAACAGACACACTTGCATTAGCTTTCCATAACATTGCAACCAAACTGACTAACCATTTGGACAAGTCTTTTTTTGATGCTATTAAAATTAAATTCCTTCCTTATGTAGTGTGGGTTGTGAGGCACTGTTCGACAAACTCCCAGAATGGCTGAATGACAAGCAATGCTATCTATACCTTTTTTAGGTCTCGCCTGACCCAGCAGATGCGCTGGCCTGGCGAGACATTTAGTGAGGGCTCAAAAAATGCTACCATGGCCAGCCTGCATGTGCACAGGCGCGCACTTAGGAGCCGAGGCACCAAATGGCAAACCTCATCATACTCATTAAGCGCCCGCCTGCAATCACTTTTGCAGCGCCCCTTTGATGTTCTCATTCAAAGAACATCAAAGAACATGTTGTGTTAATGCTTTGCTGCTGCCCGTTTGACTTTCAACGTGCTTTCTCTTTCGACAAACTCGATGTTTGTCTTCCTTTATTTTGAGATGCTTTTAGTATTACTGTCACACACACAACCACAACCACATACACAACCACAAGCACAGCTACACACACAACCACACACACACAACCACACACACACAACCACAACCACACATACAACCACACACACACACAACCACACACATACACACACACACAACCACACCCACAGCCACACACACACAACAACCACACACACACAACCACACACACACCCACAGACACAACCCCACACACAACCACATGTGCACAACCACAATCACACACACAACCACACACACAACCACACACAACTACAACCACACACACAACCACAACCACATGCAAAACCACAAACACACCCACACATACACACACAACCACACACACACAACCACACACACAACCACAACCGCACACACAATCACACATACACACAAGCGCACACAGCCACACCCGACCACACACACAAACACACACCACACACACACACAACCACACACACACACACAATCGCACACACACAACCACAACCACACACACAACCACACATACAATGACACACACACAACACACACAACCACAACCAAAAACACACAACCACAACCACAACCACAGCCACACAGCCACAACCACACACATATCTACACACACACACACAACCACAACCACAAACACAATCACACACAACCACAACCACACACACAACCACAAACACACGCACAACCACACAACCACACATACAACCACACACAACCACAACCACACACACAATCACACACCACCACATCCAACCACACACACAAACACACACAACCACACACACACACACACAACCGCACACACACAACCACACCCACACCCATAACCACACTTACAACCACACACACACAACCACACAACCACATACACAACCACAGCCACACACAACCACACACACAACCACACACACACAACCACACACATAAACACACATAAACACACACAACCACACACACAATCACACACACAACCACACACACAACCACACACACACAACCACACACACATAAACACACACATAAACACACACAACCACACTCATCCACACACACAACCACACACACACTAGGCACACACAGCTACACACACAACCACACACACAACCACACACACAACCTCAACCACACAACCACACACACAACCACACACAAAACCACGCACAAAAACTACAACCATACAAAAAACCACACACATACAACCACAACCACACACATAACCACACACAACTACACACACACAACCACACACAACCACACATACAACCACACACACAACCACGCGCACAACCACACACACAAATACACACCCGACCATACATCCAAACTCACAATCACACAACCACACACACAACCAAACAACCACACACAACCAAAACCACACGCACAACCACACAACCACACACACACACACAACCACACACATACACCCACACACATGCCCACACCCATACTCACAACCACATACACACAACCACAACAACACACACAACCACAACCACGCATACAACCACACACACAACCACACAACCACATACACAACCACACACAACCACACATACACACAACCACAACCACATCCAACCACACAACAACACACACAATAATACAACCACAACCACACACACAAACACACACACACAACCACACATGCAACCACACACACAACCACACACACACAACCACAA
Organism: Lissotriton vulgaris; assembly: GCF_964263255.1. Classification (NCBI taxonomy): domain Eukaryota; kingdom Metazoa; phylum Chordata; class Amphibia; order Caudata; family Salamandridae; genus Lissotriton; species Lissotriton vulgaris. Next base: position 731,243,630 of record NC_141691.1, on the reverse strand, counting down.
CTACACCCACAGCCACAAACACACACACACAACCACACATAACCACACACACACAACCACAACCACACATACAACCACAGCCAGACACACAACCTCAAAAGCACAACCACAACCACACACACAACCACACAACCAGACACACACACACACAACCAGACACACACAACCACACACAAAACCACACACAACCACAAACACACATACAACCACACACACAACCACATACACACAACCAAACCCACAACCACACACACAACCACACACACATACAACCACACATACAACCACACACACACACAACCACACACACAACTACACACAACCACACACACAACCATACACACAACCACACACACACAACCACCCACACAACCACACACATACAATCACACCCCGACCCACAACCACACACACAACCACAACCACAGCCACACACACAACCACAAACACACACAAACAACCACACACACACAACCACACACACAACTACACACAACCAGACACACTCCCACACACACAACCACACAAACAGCCACATATACAACCACACATACAACCACACATACAACCACACATACAACCACACACACAACCACACACACAACCACACCCACACACACAACCACACACAACCACACACAACTATACACACACAACCACACGCACACAACCACACACACAACCACACACACAACCACACACACAACCACACGAACAACCACACAGAAACCACATACACACACAACCACACGCACAACCACACAACCACACAGAAACCACACGCACAACCACGCACACACAACCACAACCACACGCAGTCACACACACAACCACACACATAACCACACACACAACCACACACAACCACACACACACTCACATACACACAACCACACACACACAACCACAACCACACACAGTCACACACACAACCGCATACAACCACACACATAACCACACACACAACCACACACACAAACACACACACACACAACCACACACACACACAACCATAACCACACACAGTCACACACACAACCACACACAACCATACACATAACCACACACACAACCACACACACAACCACTCACACACACACAACCACACACATACACACACACAACCACACACACAACCACACACACAACCACACACACACAACCACACACACAACCACACACACACAACCACACCCAACCACACACACACAACCACAAACACAACACACACAACCACACACACAACCACACACACACAGCCACAACCACTCCCACACACACACACACACAACCACACAACCACAGACATGCACGCAACCACACACACACAACCACACACACATCCAGACACACAACCACAACCACACACACATAACCACACACAATCACACACACAACCACAACCACAGACACAACCACACAACCACACACACATAAACACACATAACCACACACACACAATCACACACAAAACCACAACCACACACAACACACACACAACCACAAGCACAACACGCACAGCCACACACACAACCACACACCCACAACCACAGACACAACCACACACACAACCACACACACAACCACAACCACACACAACAACACACACAGAACCACACACACAACCACACACACAACCACATACACACAACCACATACACAAGCACACACACCACACACACAACCACACACACAACACACACACACACAACCACACACACACACCCACAACCACACATAACCACAACAACACACTCAACCACACATACAACCACACACACAACCACACTGTCAGTGCACACTTTCACCAGACACAGACACCATCAGTCGTCAGTGCACGCTTTCACCGGGCACAAACACCACCAGCCATCAGTCCACGCATTCACCGGGCACAAACACCACCAGCCATCAGTGCATGCTTCCACCAGGCACACACCACCAGATGTCAGTGCATGCTTTCACCAGGCGCACACACATCACTAGCTCTCAGTGCACGCTTTCACCAGGCACATACACACCACCAGGCGTCAGTGCATGCTTTCACCAGGCACAAACCATCAGCCGTCAGTGCATGCTTTCACCAGGCACACACACCACCAGCCATCAGTGCACGCTTCCACCAGGCACACACACCACCAGCCGGCAGTGCACACTTCCACCAGGCACACACACACCACCAGCCATCAGTGCACAATTTCTACAGGCACACACACCACCAGCCATCAATGCATACATCAATTGTTAACGCATCCACAATTAACTATTGTAGCAATCGCAGTATGGCGCACTTTACTTTTAAACATATTCATCTAAAGCGCAGCATGGCACCATTGCTACAAAAATAAATACACATTTTTTGGCCTACAATTTATAGACTTTTGTTGCAATTGTGGTTGCAATATTTAGCAATGCCAATAGCTCAAACTAAATTAATGCGAGACCTATTGCATTGCAAATGCTTTTTTTAATCGACCTTTCAGTATCCAGCTTCCAAAATCTGGGGCCAAACATAGCTTGAATTGTGACACTCGGGGGGTTATCAGGTAAGTTTACTGATCTTCTTAAATAGATGATGGGAAGCAAAGAAAATGACACTAAAGTCCTTATTTTTGGAAAGAATCACAATATTCTACAAATACCAATGAAACCTGTTTACATCTAGATCACCAAAGACCTTGGACATATGGCAGAAATGGGAGGACAAAATCATTTTGGCCCATTTTAAAGCTCTTATAAAGCACCAGATTCTATCCAATCATTTGAAATTGACTCTAGTGTGTAAAAAATGGAGCTCCCAGGCCTAGTAATACAACTTCAAGATCAAGGGCATACTCAACCCTTTCTGCTTCATTGTCATTTAACAAGGGACTAGGCGGGACAGCGTTCTGTGCTATTTGATTTACACGATTACAGGCAACCATGGAAACATACAACCAGATCCACAGATTGCAGACTGCATGAGCACTCAAGAAAGTATTTTCCGTACTGTATGTTGTTGCTCAGTTTTATAACAGGAAAGACACGCTTTTATTTTTGCAGAGACTTGCTTTTAAAAGACTCTTGGGCCTATTAGGATGGTGGCGGTGCTGGGACCGGCCGCCAGTGGTTCGGTGGTCCGCACCAGCACTTAGGATGCCACCGCCACGGTGGTGGTGGCATCCCGCATACATTGCATTGTGGCTGTCGGTGCTGGAAGCAGCACCCGCCACAATGCAATATATGTATGTCTCACATTTGCATGCACAACGTGGCAGGCACTGTGTGGTGCCTGCCACCTTGTGCATGCAAATTCAGAGGGTACCATAGGTACCCCCACATGTGCACCCCCACCCCCCCAACACCGTGGGGGTCCCCAAAGACAAAACTGCATGCCTTTCCATGGCGGAGTCACCGCCATGGAAAGGCACTTCTCCGCCATCATATTGCAGGCACAGCCATTGCAGGCACCGCCACCATATTGCTGTGCTTTTCCGCCCAGTAGGCAATTGGGCGGATTGCCTACCGGGGTAAAACGGAGGACGGTCTTCCCATCCGCTGTGGTCCCCCCGCCATCGTAATGTGGTGGGGGGAAAGTCATGCGGGTGGTGACTTTTGGCGGGCGATCCGCCCGCTATACTAATCACCCCCTTAGTCTTCTCACTTAAGGGTAGCATCTACAATTTGTTTTACCAGTCCTCAAATACAGTTAGTAAGTGGCTTGATTTAGGAAAGTGGCAATCACGTGAAGAGAAGAGGCTGATGCTTCGTGTAGAGAGAAACACGCAACTTGACTAATATTCTTTACTTTCTGTGTATGAGGGCAGGTAGATGTCTCTCCTTTTTAAAATAACTTTATAAAAATGCCCTTTTTATTGTAATTAGTGTGTGTAATTGCTACAACATCATTTTAACTCATACACTGTTTTTTATTTTGCTTCATTGTTATTGCAGTGTTTTTTTAATTATTGTCTATAAACTTCCGTGCACTGCCTCTTTCATGGAGAGGCGGTACATATTTTGCCAGAGGGTTAGCAGCTTCACGTTCTTGGCATTCTTCTGGAGTTAAGTTCAGCATGGAATGTGGTTTGCGATAAAAAAAGCTCACAAGATCGGGATGTAGTCCAAACACAAGGAGTGGAAGGAACTTGTCCCACTCCTTACATCAGACCCTGGGGCATATTCACAAGGGGATTGTGCCACCGGAATGTCACTTTTTGCGACGTTCCGGTGGCGTATTGCCCTGCACCATATTTACAAAGCAGTGTTAAGCCCTGCACCATATTTGCGAAGCCGCGTTAAGCCACTTTGCGTGGCTTAACACCACTTTGTAAATATTGTAACTTTTCATGCAGGTGTCTGCGTAAAAATGGGGCAATGGGTGTTGCTGTGGGTTTTCCACCGCAACACCCATTGTTTTTTTACACTGCCCCAGATTTACAAGGATCTGTAAATCTGAAGCAGTGCCAAAAACTAACGGCACACAAAAGCAGGCATTTGATTGGCGCAACAAGAAGAAATACATTTATTAGAATTTACAGAATGCAGCACACATAGAAGTAGCAAATCACCATCATTGATTGTTTATGTGCAGAAAGGGACACGTTCCTGCACACAAACAATTATCCCTGCAATGCAGGCACCCTTGCACTTTGGTGCAAGGGTGTCTGTGTTGGCTCTAGGCAGCGTTTTCTACCACCAGCGCAAGGTAAAACACAGGGGTGCGCCATATTCTTGTAACTACGGCGCATACCGTATATAGTTTTTTAAATGATGTGGCACGGAGCTCCAAAATTTGCCGCACCACCATTTCCTTGTACATGTGTTTCTCTGTTTCTTTCTGTAACTTTTATTTCAGGGCTTTGTTACATTTATGGCCATACATCCGGGTGATAAACCAAAATTTTGATGTCTGAGATCAGGAGAGTCTTATATGTTTGTTTTATTTGTTGCAATGTGAATTTGGTGACTTGGTCAGTGATGATTTCAGAAGGGAGGCACACCGTAAAAAAGAACAGACTTAAAGGATAACTGGGCATATTACCAAGCAATAGCGATACTTATCGCTATTGCTTGGTTAGCGTGAAAAAATTATCGCTGAGCTGCAGCGATTTTTATCGCAGATAAACCTTGGTATTACCAAGGTTTATCGCAAATGCAATAAAAATCGGCTGCAATGCATGAATATCGCTGAAAAGTCAGCGATATTCATGCATTAGCGAGCTAATGCTCTTAGCCATGTTATCCACCTCCCATTGGATAACATGGCTAAGAACTGCTCAGGGCAGGTGTTAGCTTTTGGAGATATTCGCGCTTAGCGCGAATATCTCCAAAAGTTGGTAATAGGAAATAGCGATGTTAGCGACTGTTTCCAGTCGCTAACAGCTTGGCACGCCCACTTTGCATGTCATTAGTGATAAATATCACTGACATGCAACGTGGGGCCCAAGATGGTGGCTATCTCCTACTAGCTGTCGCTAACTGGTGTTAGCGACAGCCAGGTAATAGGGAGATAATTTTATCTCCGCTTTCTTAGCTTTTAAAGCCAAAAAAGCGGAGATAAACCCCCTTGATAATATGCCCCAACGTTCCTTATATTTATTAGGTATGTGCAAACACAGCCCAAAACGGAACTACAACAATCTACAACTTTCAGTTTTTCACAGAAAATCCAAAACAAAAATCTTTTTTTCATAGATTTTGTGTTTTATCCATTTCATTTGCATTGTAATATAGAAGAGTTAGGGGCATATTAGCAAGGGTCAAATCGCCGCTTTAGTTGCACTTTTTGCCGCTAAAGCGGCAATATTTTTATCGCCCTATAAGCAAGCTGTCGCTAACAGCAGTTAGCGATAGCTTTTAGGCAATAGCAACCCTTTTGGGTCCCGCTTTGCATGTCAGCGATATTTATCGCTAATGACATGCAAAGTGGGCGTACCCAAACTGTTAGTGACTGAAAGCAGTCGCTAACACAGCTATCGCCTATCAGCAAGGCAGGCTTAGCGATAAAATAAATCTCGCTAAGTGCAATTAAAGCTATAATCGAACGCCTGCTAAAAACGTGACTTACCTGTTTATCCAATGGGAGGTGGATTGTCAGGTTAAGTCCCTGTTGCCGTTAATGCGTGAATATCGCTGGATTTCCAGTGATATTCACGCATTTTGCCGCTATCACTGGATATTTTAGCACAATGGAGAAAAAAGTTGCTAATAGCATGTTTTCTCCGCTAACGTATCCAGCGATAGGCAACGATAAAAAAAATGTGCTAAGCGCATTTAGCGATAAATATCGCTATTCCTTGCTAATATGCCCCTTAGTTCTTAATAAAACAGTTCGATCATTTTTCCGAAAGTAGAAAAGTTTTCTTCTTTCAACTACACAGTTGCAACTTCAATACAAATCAATTATCCCTCAGCCAAAGCTTTTCGTGTCTATCACAATGGGGCTAAATTAGGGTTGAAAGAATACATATACATATACATTATTATTTTATTTACAACAATAGATAATAGAATATCCTATTGTATAATTTTATACTTGAATCCAATGAGGTTCCCAAGCATTCAAATGTTGGATAATGAAATCAATCTTCACAGTGCAATCAATTCAGCTTAATTTATTCATCGAGTGAGATTACTTTTATCTCATTGTAAATACATTTCAATCAAACAATGCTTTTATGAAAACTGTATTAAGCCACAATTTAATAAATTAAATTAGATCCTCATGGTTGGGTAAGCTATTAGTGACTTATACTTTTTATCCGATTCTATATCAAATGTTAACAACTTAATTATACATATGACTTTGTATATTACAAACCAAATCCAAATAAAAGAAGTATCCTGTATCATATCTATATCAGTAATTTAATTCATTGTTGGTAGAATATAATAAATAATTGATATAAATATAGTATATGGTGTCCCTGTTATTTGAATAAATATCATTTAATGACTCACATGGGCTATTTAGAGTTGAATCAAATTTTGTCCTACTAGCAAGAGGCTACCCATTAATTAATGCATGCCTTATTTTTTAACTGTTCAGCAAATTAACATTCTCTTCCAGGGGCTCCTCATCAATAGTCATAAGCACTGAATATTCCCGCCCAAGTGCAGGGACCCCGGAAATAATATAAAATTATATATGTAAATCACATATAAATAGCTCCACATATATATATGCACATATATCATTTTTTCTCACACCAATGCAGCCCCAAAACTGAGGCTAAACAATGTAAATACTCATACATGCACTGAATTAGCAATGAAATAAAAAAACACATTAGGTCAAATAGCCCTTGAATTCTGTGTTTTAATGAGAAAAACACTCATAACTTCAGAAAATTGCTAATAAGTAGACATTGTTAGCTCATAGGCTGCATTGTAAAGCAATAGCATAGAAAATTAAACCATTTTCAACAAATAAAACTGGTACCGTGCCTTTATGGCAGCCATGACCCCTGGCTTCCCATCATGCCTCAGGGGTGACAGTTAGGCCAGTTGTTCTTTCTGGCTCCTTCAGTCAGGACCCTGGTTTAACAGCTCCTACCTTTTTTGACTTTCTGTCAAAAATACTTTGTGATTTTCCTCAAGTTTTGCTTTCACTCAACGTCTTTTAGGCCTAGAGTATTAGTGCTGCCTTTTTTGATTTTCAAATGCCTTCTCTTTTTGACACCTGCCCTTCCTGTGGGAAGAAAAAGGCCAGGACTGATACAGACCCTGTGTGTATCCTCTGTCTCCCTGAGACACACTCTGCAGACACCTGTGAACACTGAAGAACTCTTTCTAGGAGAACCCTCAAGGACAGAGAGAGGATAAGGATCTATGGCTCTCTGAAAGACGTAGGTTTCCTAAGAGGCAGAAAAAAACGAAGAACGCAATCGACGTCGAGAGAAGTCCCGACTTGTTCTCCTTCGTAGTCGGGTTCGGCGTCGAGGATTCCAGCAGCGACGAAGACGATGTCAAAGACGAGTCATCTTCCTTCGACGGTGAAGACTTCAGTGTCACGATCCAAGGTACCTCCGCTCACGTCAACTGGGCGATATTCAGCTTCGATAGAGAGTTCTCAATTGATGCACAGGAGCTCGACGTCGAGACAGCGTCATTGACGCCGCATCACCGGTTTTCGACGGCGAAGCTTCCTCCGTCGGCGCCTAGTCAACGGCGTTCGACGTTGAGGCACACTCTGTCATCGCCTCATCACATATGCTCGCCGTCGAGACACACTCCGTTGACGCCTCATCACCGGCACTCGACGTCGAGGCACACTCCGTCGATGCCTCCTCACCAGAGTTCGACATCGAAGCATCCTCCGTCGACGTCGAAGCATCCTCCATCGACGTCAAAGCATCGACTTTCGATGTCAGACTTCAGTGTTGAGAAGTCGACGACAGACGACTCGACGTCGAAGCATCGACTTTCGATGAAGGATGCTTCGACGTTGACGGAGGATGCTTCGACATCGGACGTCTGTGGTGTGGCGTCGAGGCAAGTCTCTCCATCGGAATCCCAGAGGCGTTCGACATCGAGTCACAGATCTCCGCAAGGAGAGGTTCATCAATCCTCGGCGCGGCCTCCATCATCGGCGTCAAGGTCGGTACTGCCCAGGTCAACGTAGACCCAGAAAACTACAACTTTTAGTTTGCCAACTCCGTCGCCAGGTCACAGGCCAATGTCGTAACAGAGATCTCCACAGTCGGCGTCGGCTGCGGAAGAAGAAATGGCCTCAGGGAGACGGTCTAAGTCTATTGAATATTCTTCTGGGTGCATGAGTCCTCCTGCTAAAAGGAAAAGGGGTCCAGCGGATCAGGCATCACGGAGTCGCTCCGGATCCCGCTCTAGAGGCCCTTCAAGAGAGAACACGCCTCCAGTGAGCCTTTCATCATCTTCTTCAGGCTTTCGCTCTTCTCACCGTAACAGGTCTCCAGATGTGGTTATCTAGAGAGAGAGGTGGAGAGGTGTGGCTCACTGGTTAGAGGCGGCAGACCCGAGTGCAGAGAACGGCCCGGGACCAGGGTTCGATTCCCGACGCGGCAGGGTCTTGGACCAGGATCAGCGGACTGATAATTCTCGCATCGGTGCCTACTCCGACCAGGGAGCACACTCGGCAACTCTGGGCATTAGCTTGCCTCATCTCCACAACGGCCCCACACAAACGCCGGGGATGCCTGGTTTCACCTTGGAGACCCCCAGGAGGGACTATCTCACAGGGAAAGCCAGGACGGGTTCCCCAGCGGTCTATAGCGCTACGAGGCCTCCGGGTAGCAGTGCGCTTTACAAGACACAACAATTTACAACAATTTACAATTTATTCCTCCGACAGTGAGAGGTCAAGGCATTCTCCTGCTCGTTCGTTGCATGAACAGAGGAGATCACCTCCTCCAACACGTTCGCCTGTGAGGAGAGACACTCAGAAGTCGCCTTCCATCAGGTTGTCACCAAGATGGTGCAGGCCTCTTCCTCACTGGGCTCCAGACAAGGAAACAGCGGCCAGGCTGGCAGCAGATTGAGACAGACCAGTGTCCAGGGACAGGGAACGATTGCGCACCCTGGTGCGCTCCAGCAGGTGGAGGGCCAGGTCTAGGAGCAGAAGAAGTGAATGCAGATCTCCGACTTCTTCCTCTTCCCCTACTCGATCTGATAGGGATTATTCTCCGACTTTGACGGACAGTCCTCCATCGAGAATATCTCCAGTGGACGACATCTTTACTTTTCAAGACATCTTGGGCAGAGGGGCTCTTAGGCTGGGAGTTCCCATGACAACTCACCAGAGTAATTTTCGAGACTTTGCATCCCAGGTCTGCGCCAAAACCTCTGTTACCCTTGGTTCCGGGGATTATAGAACCAGTTATGGAGGTGTTCCTCACGCCAGCGACAATAAAGCCCGCCCCAGCGAGGATTCTCAAGAAGTATTGTTTGCCAGAGGAGGATCCTCTCTTCCTCAGAGCCGATCCGCCACCAGATTCGGTCATTATCGCAGCAGCGGGAAAATCCCATGCTGTAGCTTCCTCCTCCACAGTATCTCCGGATAAGAAAAGCAAGTCACAGGATTCATGGTGAAGAAGAGTCTATAACACCTCAGCCTCACTTCTGAAAGAATCCAATGCGGAAGCGCTTTTGGGCCGCTATGATAGGTCCCTGTGGGATTCTCTGTAGCGGTTCATCGAAAAACTCCCGCACGAGGATCGAAAGGACTTTGAGCAGATTCTCTTGGAGGGCAGCCAGGTCTCCAACCAGATCATCAGCGCTGCAGCAGACAGAGCTACCCTTTCAGTGCATGGCTATGCTCCTGGGGTATGTGCAAGGAGGTCTTCCTGGTTGCGTCTTACTGCACTAAAACCAGAAGCTCAGTCCCGGATATTGAACTTGCCTTTTTCAGGAACATCGTTGTTTGGTGCAAGTACCGATGAAGAGATGCAGCGGATGAAGGCAGAATTAGACACTCTTAAAGCCGTGGGGCTTACAAAGAAGTAAGAGTTTCAGAAAAGGTTTCGCCCCTACAATAAGAACTCTTTCAAGCAGAGGGTTCAAACCCCTCAGTGGCATAAGGGTCAGGACCAGCAGGGGCAGCACAAGTCTCAATACAGAGGCAGGCGTAATTCCAGAGGCGGTGGAAATCAGTGCCAGGGCAACAATTCCAGCAAAGCCCAATCCAAGCCATGAGTTCTTCCTTCCCCCAGCGCCATTGACCCCTCCAGTGGGGGGAAGCATCGTGCATCATATGGAAGAGTGGCATAACATTACAAAAGATCGCTGAGTGTTAGCTACACTTCAGAATGGATACTGTCTTCGTTTCCAACATCTGCCTCCACCCGTTCCTCCAATGCTAACATCAAGTCATCAGCTGAACCTTCTGAAAAAAGAGGTAGCTATCCTCCTCGAAAAGTCAGCCATCAAGAGGGTGCCAATCTCTCAAAGGGGAAAAGGAGTGTATTCACAATATTTTGTAGTCAGAAAAAAGGGTCAAAAGGCAGAATACAGACCCATTCTGGACTTGAGAACACTCAATCTGTATGTCAAGAAAGAAAGGTTTCGCATGTTGGCGCTTCATCAAATATATCCACATCTCAGGAAAGGAGATTGGATGTGTTCGCTGGACCGACAAGATGCATACTTTCATGTACCCATAGCTCACAATCACAGAAGATTCCTTTGGTTCCGGGTGGGGACCTCCCACTACCAGTTCAAAGTCCTCCCGTTCGGGTTGAAGTCAGCCCCGAGTGTTCACGAAGTGTGTCGCAGTGGTAGCGGCTGCTCTACGCTGCAGGGGTATCTTTGTGTACCCATACCTGGACGACTGGCTGTTGAAAGGTCCTTCCCCAGACAGTGTAAGAAATCAATTTCTGAGCTGCATCGACCTCTGCCCCCGGTTGGGACTGCAGGTGAACTTCAATAAGTCAATCTCATAACCTACGCAGAAGATACATTTTCTATGAGCGCTGCTAGACGCCGAGGTAGGAAAAGTGTTTCCTTCGGAGGAGAGACAGTGTTCCATAGCTCAGAAGTGTCAACTGGTGCTTCGCAACAAAGACCTGAAGGTGCGAAGGATTGCCTCCCTGCTAGGGTCGATGGCATCCTGCATTTTCCTGGTCCCGAATGCCAGACTACGAATGCGTCTTCTTCAGCAGGATCTGAAGGACAAGTGGGACCAACAGTCAGCTCGCTGGGACGACATGATTACACTGTCAGACGCAGCGCGAGCATCCATTCCTTGGTGGACAAAAAAGAAAAATATGCAGGTTGGAATTCTGTTCAATCAACCTCCTCCTGCCCAGACGTTGATCACAGATGTATCTCTACAAGGACGGGGAGCACACATGGGTCATCTACAGATGCAAGGTCTGTGGTCTCCCAAAGAGCGTACTTACCACATCAACAGGTTGGAGTTAAGGGCAGTCCATCTAGCCCTCAAAGCGTTCCTGCCCTCGATTCAGGCGTCATCAGTGTTAGTACAAACGGACAACACCACCACAATGTACTACATGAACAAGCAGGGAGGAACACGCTCACGGACTCTTTCACTGGAGACCCAACACATTTGGCATTGGCTCCTGGCTCGCAATTTGTCAGTCACAGCAGTCTACCTCCCAGGAGAACAGAATGTGAGGGTGGACTCTCTAAGTCAGCATTTCGAAGACAGAAAGGACTGGGTTCTCAATGACGAGGTGGTCGAAAGCATCTTCCAGTCTTGGGGTCGTCCCACCACAGATCTCTTCGCGGACGACGAAAACACCTGATGCCGAGACTTCGCCTCAAGATTCTACCGACCAGGATCGAAAAGGAATGGCCTTTTGGTAGACTGGTCAGGGGAATTTGTGTACGCCTTTCCACCCCTTCCGCTGATCCTGAAGGTGGTAAGCAAGCTGATGAACTCGTGCACACCGATGATTCTCATTGCACCCGATTGGCTGAGGCAATGGTGGTACACGGACCTTCTCCATCTGTCAGTGACTCCGCACAGGAAGCTGCCATGCAGGCCGGACCTGCTATCCAAGATGAATGCGAGGATTCATCATCCCAGCCTTCCGTCACTGAACTTGGCAGCATGGCTCCTGAGGTCATACAATACGGCCACCTAGGACTACCGCAAGACTGCATGTCCATCTTAAAAGAGGCAAGACGTCCTTCACAAGACATTCTTATGCATGCAAGTGGAAGCGCACCTATATGTGGTGTATGCAGAACAATTGTCATCCTATCAAGGGTCAGGAAGAAGTCATTCTTCCTTATTTATTGTATCTGGCTAAAGTAGGGTTGAAGTTTAATTCGATTAAGGTGCATTCGGCTGCTATAACAGCTTATAGGCGTTCACCTTCCCAACCTTCTTTTTTCTAGTTGCAAGCTGTGAAGGATTTTCTGCAGGGGTTGAAAAAGGTCTACCCTCCAGTGCGACCTCCGTCACCCCCCCTGGGAGTTGAACCTGGTGCTATAAAAATTGATGGGTACACCTTTTGAACCCATTCATAAAGCAACTTTGCAGCATATTTCGTGTCAGGCTGCTTTTTTGGTAGCAATCACGTCAGCTCGCAGGGTGAGCGAAATTCAGGCTCTCTGTTTCACAGAGCCTTACAGAGTGTTCCATCTGAATAGGGTAGTGTTGAGAACATATCCTTCTTTTCTACCTAAGGTGGTATCAGATTTTCATGTAAACCAGACCATCTCTCTGCCCACCTTTTTTCCCAATCTCTCCACACCAGCTGAGAGGGCATTGCATTCGTTGGACCTGAAAAGAGTTCTGAAATGTTATCTTGATAAGTCCAAAATAATACGTAAGTCTGATCAGTTATTTGTCAACTATGGATCAATCAGACCAGGTTATGCAGCCTCGAAACGTTCTATCTCAAGGTGGATAGTTTCTTGTATTAAGCTGGCTTATCAGTTGGCGCATAAGACCCTGGGGATTTCTCCCAAGGCGCATTCCACCAGAGGGAAAGCGGCTACTACGGCTTTTCTTAATAGTGTGCCTATGTCTGAGATTTGTAAGGCAGCGACCTGGAGGTCCGTCCATACATTTACCAGGCATTACTGTCACTAGAGCAGATACACATGTAGGCCAGGCATCCTTGCGGAATCTGTTTAACAGCTGAGTTCGGCTGTTCCAATTATCTTGGTTGGGTCATGTTTCTTCACATTTGCCTGCAGGTGGTTGGTTGGGCTTGCTATTCTATTCAGTGCTTATGACTATTGATGAGGATCCCCTGGAAGAGAAGGATAAGTTACTTACCTGTAATCCTAGTTCTCTTCCAGGGGTATCCTCATCAAAGTCATAAGCAACCCACCCTCCTCCCAAGGCAAATGAGATGTGATCAATGCGTTTCTAGTTTCTTGGTGAGCCCTGTCTTCAGGGTTATTCAAAGAACAACTGACCTAACTGTCACCCCTGAGGCATGATGGGAAGCCAGGGGTCATGGCTGCCTTAAAGGCACGGTGCCAGCTTTATTTGTTGAAAATGGTTTCATTTTCTATGCTATTGCTTTACAATGCAGCCTATGGGCTAACAATGTCTATTTATTAGCAATTTTCAGAAAAATTAGTGTTTTGCTAATTAAAACACAGAGTTCAAGGGCTATTTGACCTAATGTGTTTTTTATTTCATTGCTAATTCAGTGCATGTGTGAGTATTTACATTGTTTAGCCTCAGTTTTGGGGCTGCATTGGTGTGAGAAAAAATTATATATGTGCATATATATATGTGGAGCTATTTATATGTGATTTACATATATAATTTTATAATATTTCCAGGGTCTCCGCACGTGGGCGGTAATATTCAGTGCTTATGACTTTGATGAGGATACCCCTGGAAGAGAACTAGGATTACAGGTAAGTAACTTATCCTTTTTATACAATCCCATTTGCATGACTATGAATATCATAAAAATATTAGTTTTAGATTATTGAATTCTTGTCTAATGCTTGTACACCAAATGTTTATGAGTTCACAAAATATGAATGCAGTACTTTTTCCACTGAAATCAAGAAACACAATATTACAAGGAAGTAGTGGTTAATTTGTAAAATAAAAAAGTGCTGGAGCTCTCCTCAGGAGGCAGCGCTAGCAGGACAAATGTGCTGGCACAAACTGCCTCCTGACTAGGGCCCGGCACTTATTAACCTGGAGAGGTCTTGGCCTAATGGTTAGAGCTGCTGATTTCGGAGCTGGGGAACCCAGTTTGAGGCTCGACATGGCTAAACATCCTCTGAGTCTTGGGAAAATAATGTGCCTTATAAATAAGTGTGTCCTTAACTGGTGCTATAAACGCCAGTGCCGAGGATTAGGCACCGGAAAGCAAAGTTTATTTTCCGACTACGCAACTGCACAGATGGTCTTTGTCAAACTTGTTTTTGCTGACATTTTTTGCCCTTTATAACCGTTTAAATTTTAAAGTGACAGTGCAACAAAGTGAGTAAAGTTTTCTATACAAAGTTACATTACAGTGACAGTGCAACATTAATAGCCAAAGTGATATGTGCAAAGCATTACATTAAAGCTTATCCACTTAACCAAATGGCCTGTATGCTGTTAAAAAAAGCATTGTCAATAACTACCACATTAAAATCATTGTGATTATACTGGCAGGATACAATGTCTTTTTTCTTCTTCAAAAAGCTTTATTCGAATTGTAAAAACAAGTACATAAAAGCATACAGATAAAAAATCATGGTTAAAATTTAACAGTTTAAAATTTGTTAAAATACCACATTAACATTTCATCATACAAGTACAAGGATTTAAAAACAAGAGGTTTCATGGTTTGTTAACATGACCAAATAAAGTAATTTGGATTGGGCCAGTAGAAGCCCACAAGTACAAAACGTCTTCAGGCACCGTTTTAGGCTTGCATCGTATTTCTGTACCTAATCACAGCTCTCAGAAGGGAGGATACAACAAAGATGGTACGTTCGTTATCTAATGATCTTAGTTTCTCATAAGCCCCTCTGCATGACCTCAAACCCCAGGATACAAGTAGAGGTTTCAGGATTTTTTGCCTGGGGACACTATAAAAGGTACAAAAGAAAGTACAGTGGATATTAGACTGGTAAGAGACATTGTCACAAGGGCAAAGTTTAAAGCAACTACATCTCAAGGCATATACTACAAACTGCCTCTTGCATGTTAAGGGCTTCAAGATCTGGCATTTCTTATCTGTGAACGGTAAGGGTACTTCTGTTGTGTTCTCTCCGTACCTGCACACCTTACACTTAAGGCATCTCCTGAAACCATTGCTTTCACTGAGCCAAGTCTTAGGAGGTGGCATTCCTGGACTGTTTGTTACCAGAGCCTGCCGCAAGGAACTAGCCTTGCGGAAAGTTATTAATGGTCCACTCCCCAACTTTTGTCTCAGGAAAGCATCCCCCTCGTAGTACATGCCAATGTTTCTTCATAATGGATCTTATATTTTTGTGCTGGTTGCTGTACCCTGTAATGAAACAGAATTGTGGTTCTGCTTTTTCTTTTTCTTCAGACCCCTAAGCATCAGAAGAGTTAGCAAATAATAACTGATCCCTATGTTTTGCATTGGCCTTCTCCCTTGCTGCTTTTAGAACTCCCTTACTGTATCCCCTATGTTCGAACTTCTCATTCAGCTCTTCCTATCTATACTACTATTATAAAGAGAGAACACAAACCTTTTGGCAAGGTAAACTCGGGAACCACAGCGCCAATCCACACACCCTATACATTGTTGTAATCCTCAGGGTGTGCAGATGGACATAGGCTATAGAAAATAAAAATAAAACGTAAATTTAAAAATATAACTTAAAAAAAAAGTAGTGCCCTGAAAGTAGCACCGTCCGCGACGCTGACGGCCACGACGTAGCGCTGGCCGCAACGTACGTGATGACGAGGAGGAGCAGCGGTGAAGTGAGGAGCTCGGGGAGGAGCAGCGGCTCAGGTAAGGCTCTGGGACACAGGACGGGTGGGAGCCGGTACGGGAGGTTTGCCCGGAACAACTGCGGTAAGGCTCAGGGTCTGGGGGCAGCATTTCAGGCTTGCGAGGAGGAGCGGCGGTGCAGTGACGAGCTCGGGGAGGAGCGGCGGCTCATGTAAGGCTCTGGGACACGGGACGGGAGGGAGCCGGTGCAGGAAGTTGGGCCGGAACAACTGCGGTAAAGCACAGGGTCTGGGGGCAGCATTTCAGGCTTGCGCGCACAGCCGCCCCGGCCCCTGCCCGCCACGACATTGTCCGGGACACAGACAATGTCGTGGCGGGCGGGGGCCGGGGCGGGAGTGCACGCAAGCCTGAAATGCTGCCCCCAGCCCCCTTCTGCCCCAGGCAATGCTGGGGCGGGCTGCTAGTGCATTATTAAAGTTAACTAGGGCAGCTACAGTGTATTTTCATCCTCAGATTCTCAGCATAAGGGATACTATTCACCAGTTTAGGAGGATGGAAGCTGCAGGCATGAAGTATTGTATTGCCCACAGTCTCTTTTTGGAATGTTTTCGTATGTATCTCACCCTCCTTCACATACACCATTAGATCTAAAAATTGGACCTCCTCTTTGCTCATCTGAGAGGTAAATTTTAAATTCAAATCATTAATACCAATTCTCTCAATAAAAGCCTCTGCTGATTGCATATCACCTCGCCAGATGATGAAAAGATCATCTCTATAAAGAGTTCAAAGGACCACGTTATCGGAAATCTCTCAGGCATACCCCACTGCGAGCACCTGCTCCTCCCACCAGTCCATATGCAAATTAGCTTAGCTGGGGGCAAAGCAGAAGTCCATTGCCGTCCCTCTCATCTGGTGATAGAAATCTTTATCAAACAGGAAAATTTTATTTTTCAGACACCAATTCAACATGTCTGCCAGCATTTAGGTGTGTCCATTTAATATGAGAAGGCCCAAACTCAAATAGTGCTGCACCGCCCTCACAACATCCTCATGTGCAATGCTGACATAGAGGGAGGAGACATCTAGAGTTATCATACTGATTTGTAATGGGATATCAAGGCCTAAGCATGGGCGGAAAATCCGTTCCGCTCACGGAATTTGCGGATTTTCGGTAAATTCGCAATCCGCGAGATTCGCGAATTTCCCGCAAAATCCGCAAATTCGCACGCAGCTGATTTTTTTTTCTTGGTGATGCAATTTGGTGGCGTGCGGCGTTCACTTACCGTCATTCAGCGTTTGCCGAGTTGTTTTTCTCGATATTTTGCGAGTGCTGCGCCATTTTGGATCTTGCTGCGGGATCCCGCGGGAGTTTGGCGACCGCGATTACGTAATCGCGGCTTGCCATCTTGCACAGCACGCATCGCGAGAGTTCGCAATTGCGAACACGTAGATGCGGCCAGCAGCAACAATCTCGCACTCGCGAAATTACAAAATTTGAAATTCTGCACAAGAAATCCACCAGCAAGCAGCATAAACCTTCTGAAAATGATGATTTTTATCAGAATAACTCCTCAGGTTGACATTTGCCTGCACTTTTTTTTGCAAGGAGTCCATTTTTGGGGGGGGGGGGGTGGGAGGAAGGAAGTGTCCCACAGTCTCCAACTTCCTGTTCCTGTCCAGCAGGCTCCTCCCAGTGCTTTCTTCATGTGCTGGTCACTTTCATTCTGATTCTTCACCTGGAAGGATTACTTTTTGTGGATGCTGCTGGATATTTGGATTTGAGGCCTTTTTGTCTTTCTTTGGATCACTTTTGGATTAGAAATTTCACAAGTAAGTTTGTTTGGGGCATTACAGTTGCTGCAACTACAATTTTGGAATTTTCGATTTTTGGGCTGTTGTTGGGGCCTTTTGCCCAGGGGTACTCAGAGGTGGGTGGACTGAGTCTTTCTGTGGGGTCTCTTTAATAAAAACATCATGGAGGGCCTGGATGGCATGGGATTGTGCTGATTTTTCTGTGTTTTTCGATTTTTTTGGGCTGTTGTTGAGGCCTTTTGACCAGGGGTCGTGAGTGGTGCATGGGCCTAGTCTTTCTGTGGGGTGTCTTGAATTTAAACATCATGGAGGGCCTGGATAGCATGGGATTGTGCTTATTTTTCTGTGTTTTTTGATTTTTTGGGCTGTTGTTGTCGCCTTTTGACCAGGGGTAGTGAGTGGTGCATGGGCCTAGTCTTTCTGTGGGGTGTCTTGAATTTAAACATCATGGAGGGTATGGATGGCATGGGATTGTGCTGATTTGTCAGTGTTTTTTGATTTTTTGGGGTGGTCATGGGGACAGGCCATGTGGGTGAGGGCCATTTTGAGTGCTGGTACAGGCAGGCCATGTGCTGGGAGGCAGGGGGACATTTTGAATGCAGGCAGTGTTCTTAGGTCTGCAACCATTTTGCCTAGGTTTCAACCATTATGCCCAGGGGTAGTGAGTGGTGCATGGCCCTAGTCTTTCTGTGGGGTATCTTGAATTTAAACATCATGGATGGCAAGGGATTGTGCTGATTTTTCTGTGTTTTTCGATTTTTTGGGGTGTTCATGGGGACAGGCCATGTGGGTGGAGGCCATTTTGAGTGCTGCTACAGGCAGGCCCTGGCCATGTGCTGGGAGGCAGGGGGCCATTTTGAATGCAGGCAGTGTTCTTAGGTCTGCAACCATTTTGCCTAGCTTTCAACCATTATGCTCAGGGGTAGTGAGTTGTGCATGGGCCTAGTCTTTCTGTGGGGAGTCTTGAATTTAAACATCATGGAGGGCTTGGGATTGTGCTGATTTTTCTGTGATTATTGTTTTTTTGGGCTGTTGTTGTGGCCTTTTGACCAGGGGTAGTGAGTGGTGCATGGGCCTAGTCTTTCTGTGGGGTGTCTTGAATTTAAACATCATGGAGGGCCTAGATGGCATGGGATTGTGCTGATCTTTCTGTGTTTTTCGATTATTTGGGCTGTTGTTGTGGCCTTTTGACCAGCGGTAGTGAGTGTTGCATGGGCCTAGTCTTTTTGTGGGGTGTCTTGAATTTAAACATCATGGAGGGCATGGATGACATGGGATTGTGCTGATTTGTCTGTGTTTTTCGATTTTTTGGGGTGTTCATGGGGACAGGCCATGTGGGTGAGGGCCATGTTGAGTGCTGCTACAGGCAGGCCATGTGCTGGGAGGCAGGGGGCTATTTTGAATGCAGGCAGTATTCTTAGGTCTGCAACCATTTTGCCTAGGTTTCAACCATTATGACCAGGGGTAGTGAGTGGTGCATGGCCCTAGTCTTTCTGTGGGGTGTGTTGAATTTAAACATCATGGATGGCATTGGATTGTGCTGATTTTTCTGTGTTTTTCGATTTTTTGGGGTGTTCATGGGGACAGGCCATGTGGGTGGGGGCCATTTTGAGTGCTGCTACAGGCAGGCCCTGGCCATGTGCTGGGAGGCAGGGGGCCATTTTGAATGCAGGCAGTGTTCTTAGGTCTGCAATCATTTTGCCTAGCTTTCAACCATTATGCCCAGGGGTAGTGAGTGGTGCATGGGACTAGTCTTTCTGTGGGGTGTCTTGAATTTAAACATCATGGAGGGCTTGGGATTGTGCTGATTTGTCTGTGATTTTCATTTTTTTGGGCTGCTGTTGTGGCCTTTTGACCAGGAGTAGTGAGTGTTGCATGGGCCTAGTCTTTCTGTGGGGTGTCTTGAATTTAAACATCATGGAGGGCATGGATGGCATGGGATTGTGCTGATTGTTCTGTGTTTTTCAATTTTTTGGGGTGTTCATGGGACAGGCCATGTGGATGGGGGCCATTTTGAGTGCTTCTACAGGCAGGCCATGTGCTGGGAGGCACGGGGCCATTTTGAATGCAGGCAGTGTTCTTAGGTCTGCAACCATTTTGCCTAGGTTTCAACCATTATGCCCAGAGGTAGTGAGTGGTGCATGGCCCTAGTCTTTCTGTGGGGTGTCTTGAATGTAAACATCATGGAGGGCTTGGGATTGTGCTGATTTTTCTGTGATTTTCATTTTTTTGGGCTGCTGTTGTGGCCTTTTGACCAGGGGTAGTGAGTGTTGCATGGGCCTAGTCTTTCTGTGGGGTGTCTTGAATTTAAACATCATGGAGGGCATGGATGGCATGGGATTGTGCTGATTTTTCCATGTTTTTCAATTTTTTGGGGTGTTCATGGGACAGGCCATGTGGGTGGGAGCCATTTTGAGTGCTGGTACAGGCAGGCCATGTGCTGGGAGGCAGGGGGCCATTTTGAATGCAGGCAGAGTTCTTAGGTCTGCAACCATTTTGCCTAGGTTTCAACCATTATGCCCAGGGGTAGTGAGTGGTGCATGGCCCTAGTCTTTCTGTGGGGTGTCTTGAATTTAAACATCATGGATGGTATGGGATTGTGCTGATTTTTCTGTGTTTTTCGATTTTTTGGGGTGTTCATAGGGACAGGCCATGTGGGTGGGGGCCATTTTGAGTGCTGCTACAGGCAGGCCCTGGCCATGTGCTGGGAGGCAGGGGGCCATTTTGAATGCAGGCAGTGTTCTTAGGTCTGCAACCATTTTGCCTAGGTTTCAACCATTATGCCCAGGGGTAGTGAGTGGTGCATGGGCCTAGTCTTTCTGTGGGGTGTCTTGAATTTAAACATCATGGAGGGCTTGGGATTGTGCTGATTTTTCTGTGATTTTCATTTTTTTGGGCTGCTGTTGTGGCCTTTTGACCAGGGGTAGTGAGTGTTGCATGGGCCTAGTCTTTCTGTGGGGTGTCTTGAATTTAAACATCATGGAGGGCATGGATGGCATGGGATTGTGCTGATTTTTCTGTGTTTTTCAATTTTTTTGGGTGTTCATAGGACAGGCCATGTGGGTGGGGGCCATTTTGAGTGCTTCTACAGGCAGGCCATGTGCTGGGAGGCACGGGCCATTTTGAATGCAGGCAGTGTTCTTAGGTCTGCAACCATTTTGCCTAGGTTTCAACCATTATGCCCAGAGGTAGTGAGTGGTGCATGGCCCTAGTCTTTCTGTGGGGTGTCTTGAATTTAAACATCATGGAGGGCATGGATGGCATGGGATTGTGCTGATTTTTCTGTGTTTTTCAATTTTTTGGGGTGTTCATGGGACAGGCCATGTGGGTGGGGGCTATTTTGAGTGCTGGTACAGGCAGGCCATGTGCTGGGAGGCAGGGGGCCATTTTGAATGCAGGCAGAGTTCTTAGGTCTGCAACCATTTTGCCTAGGTTTCAACCATTATGCCCAGGGGAAGTGAGTGGTGCATGGCCCTAGTCTTTCTGTGGGGTGTCTTGAATTTAAACATCATGGATGGTATGGGATTGTGCTGATTTTTCTGTGTTTTTCGATTTTTTGGGGTGTTCATGGGGACAGGCCATGTGGGTGGGGGCCATTTTGAGTGCTGCTACAGGCAGGCCCTGGCCATGTGCTGGGAGGCAGGGGGCCATTTTGAATGCAGGCAGTGTTCTTAGGTCTGCAACCATTTTGCCTAGCTTTCAACCATTATGCCCAGGGGTAGTGAGTGGTGCATGGGCCTAGTCTTTCTGTGGGGTGTCTTGAATTTAAACATCATGGAGGGCTTGGGATTGTGCTGATTTTTCTGTGATTTTCATTTTTTTGGGCTGCTGTTGTGGCCTTTTGACCAGGGGTAGTGAGTGTTGCATGGGCCTAGTCTTTCTGTGGGGTGTCTTGAATTTAAACATCATGGAGGGCATGGATGGCATGGGATTGTGCAGATTTTTCTGTGTTTTTCAATTTTTTGGGGTGTTCATGGGACAGGCCATGTGGGTGGGGGCCATTTTGAGTGCTGCTACAGGCAGGCCATGTGCTGGGAGGCACGGGGCCATTTTGAATGCAGGCAGTGTTCTTAGGTCTGCAACCATTTTGCCTAGGTTTCAACCATTATGCCCAGAGGTAGTGAGTGGTGCATGGCCCTAGTCTTTCTGTGGGATGTCTTGAATTTAAACATCATGGATGGCATGGGATTATGCTGATTTTTCTGTGTTTTTTTGATTTTTTGGGGTGTATAACTGAACTGATGTTCCTCTGTCTTCCATTGCTTTTAGGTGCACAAGACTCAAGAGAACCACCAGTGCCAGGAAGAAGTCCTGCAGCGGTATGTGTGTGCAGCATAACGTCACGCGGCGTCTCGTCTGGGTACAGACAACTCTGCAACTCGTGCAACTGCGGAATGCTGTTCTGACCTCTGAAGAAGATGGCCCCAAAAAAAGTTCCCCGTAGCTCCTCTAGCAAGAAAGTTGCCAGTAAGGAGCAGAAGAAGCAAGTTACCAAGGAGACTGGTGTGCCGCCCGCCACATTTTTTGGGAGTAGAAAAAAAAGTACGCCTGCAGCAGCAGCTGGATCTGCTGGGGACCAAGCTGGGAGCAGCACCCCCGCTCCATTGGGCTCAGTGCCACCACCACCACCACGCCAACTTAAGTCCAAGCCCTTGAGTGCTGCAGAGGCACTTAGTCTAGTTGTTCAATCACCATCGACTGGTGATGTTGGCTCATCGCAAGAAAGTAGCAGCAATGTCCCTCAATCAACACAGGTTGTTGTAACTCATCTGACGAGTGTTGAACAACCACAGCCACAACAACAACCACATATGCAAGTACAAGCCCAAGTACAAGTGGAAGGAGAGGCAGCGCAAGGAGATGCGCAAGCAGAGGTGCATGGAGGGTCACAAGTGCCCACAATAGTTGTTCCTCCCGAAGTAGGGGCACATCAGGAAATCGACAATCAAGGCGAGGTATCATTTGAGGAAGCCACTCCTCCTGATGATCATTCATTGTCTTCCACACCCCTAGCAAGGAAGAGATCAAGGGTGGTGTCTACATCTTCTTCAAGCACACCTCCTTCTGATGATACGGATCAAAATTGGGAACCAGCACCACTGCCGTCAGAGATTGAGGCACACCATGATCTGACAAAGGTAATTAAGTGTAAAAGGAAGCTCGTCCAAAGTCTCATAATTATGGAGTGTGATGAGGCTCAACAAGAAGTGGCGGATACTGCTGCTGATGAAGGCTCTCACGACGATGACCCAGTCATCATAAAGGTCACTGCAGCCCCAGCGGGCATGCAGCAAACAGACATTTTGACCCTAGCCCGGGAAGCTGCTGAGCGTGATGATGATGTTGTCGACGAGGAGGCAATGGAAACACCACAATCATTGGAGTTAACTAGTACACCAACACGTACCGCTTCCATATTTCTTCCTCGCCAGAAGGGCCCTCCATCCACCTCGACCTCAATTAGTGGTGGTGAAAGTGCACAACGTACTAAAGTTCGGCAATCCACATCCTCCACTTCATCTGGCATTAGCAGCATGACCACCAACACCAGTATCGCCGCCTCCTCCGGCCCCCACAGACATTTCAAGTCCCCAGTTTGGGACTTCTTTAGTGTTTGCCCAAAAAAGGAAAACTTCGCCATTTGTAGCATTTGTAAGGTTGCAGTTAGTCGTGGTAAGTTTGGTACCAGGTTTCAGGTTTCAAGTCTTTATTTCGATTTTTAACAAATCATAAAAGACACATTAAAATACAGAGGAAATTTGACTAAATCAATAAATTTAAGCAAAAACAACAAAAAAACTGTACAGAAAATAGAAAAATAAGCAACAGTCAAAAAAGCAAACACACCAAAGGACATTTAAAACAAATAAGTAAAAGAGAATTAAATATCAAGTAAAGTAAAACCTGAATAATTTATGAAACAATAAAATATGTTAGAAGGAAACGTTACTGTTCGTATTCATTATCAGTGGGCCCCTTTTTAACCAGTTTACAATTAATGCAGATGGAAAAAGCTAATTATAATCACAAATCGTTAAACTGATACATAATCAAACAGGTTATGACAGATTGCGAGCCATATTTAGTTGGCCTGGGAACCATAGCATGTTTTATTTCTTATTTTTCAGCCTTAGGAGCCAAGCCCAACCCAGATATTTTGCCAGGCTAACGACAAAGAGTTCGGAGGTATTGGTCCTAAGCACCCAAATTGCTTCCATAGATGTTTTGAATGGTAATTTTTGAAAAAGGGGTTTTAACCATTTTTTCCGAGGTGCAGCATATCTAGGGCAAGCAAAAAGAAAATGTCCTTCAGATTCAACATGACCTGGACAACATGTACAGTTGGGCGATGACCCTGTAGACCATTTGTTTGAGAATGGGTTCAAAGGCAAAGTACCCACTCTAAACTGATGGTATAGTTTTTTATCTAGCGGTCTGGTTATTATATCCCAGTAGGGCTCTCGCGATAGGTCAAGTTTAAATGTTAGGAACCTGCCTGTGAGGCTGTTTTTATTAGAAAGTAGGACTCTTTTTAGGCGAGTCGTGGCCCAATACAGGGATTTAAACTCATCTTTAGAGGGAAAGACATTGGATTGGGGGAATAACCAAAGATGATCTAAGCCCATATCAGTAAGGATAGTTTTGACAGCAGAAAGCCATGGGATTTTCCCCGAACCAGTGATGGACCTAACTTCGGCCAGTTCTCTTGCGAATAGCGATAGATCTGGGGACGTCCATATACGTCTCCATAGGGCCACCAGCCTAAATCTAGCCATCTTGTTGATCGGAGGGGAACCGAGGTCTAGGCAGAGGGGGATCAAAGGGGTCGACTGAGGTAGCCCTGTCAAGTTGCGGAGGAATCTACATTGGATTTTAAACAAATTAAGCAAGTCCATATGGCCCCAAAGATCAGCGCCATATAAAATGGCGGTAGAGATTTTGACATCATAGATTTTAAGGGCCGGTAGGACCTGCTTTGTAGTTGATTCCTTTTGTTCTTTAATAAGGGAACCAGTCAGCCTTGCAAGTTTAAGATGTTGAATGTTAACCTGATCCTTCCATCTCAAACGGCTATCAAGGGTAACCCCTAAGTAGTTCATGGTATCAACCTGCTCGAGGTTCACCCCATTCAACCTCACGGAACTCCGAACTGGATGATTTTTAGTAACAACCATGAACTTCGTTTTCCCCACATTTACCACCAAGTTGTTGATGGCACAGTACTCCTCAAAGCGTTCCAGGGCCCGTTGGAGTCCGCTACGTGTTTTTGAGAGGATTAAAGTGTCATCCGCGAAGATGAGAAGTGGAAATCTGATCCCCGCCAACATTGGGGCATCAGTGGGGGTGTCCATGAAGAATTTGACAACTTGATCAATAAAGAGGAGGAAGAGTGTTGGGGCCAGGACGCAGCCCTGGCGGACACCTCGAGTTACGGGGAATGTCTCCGTCACTTGTCCCTGGCCACCCCACCTTACCCTCGCGTAGTTGTCCTCGTGGAGTCTAACAATGAGGTCTAGCAATTCTAATGGGCACCCCAAGTTTTTTAACACACCCCACAATTTGTCCCTTGGCACCAGATCAAAGGCGGACTTCAGATCAATGAATGCTGCAAAGATGGTACCGCCGCCGAGCCAGACCACCTTCCAATAGATCAGGCAGAGTCTAAACACCTGATCTATGGTGCTCATTCCCGATCTGAAGCCCGCCTGCATGGGAGATAGGATGCCCTCAGCTTCGATCCATCCCTGGACCCGTCCCAAGACCATGCGTGCTATTATCTTTTGAATCGAATCGATCAAACTGATAGGGCGGTAATTTCCTGGAATGGACTTATCACCCTTTTTATAGATCGGGACTATTTCCGCTCCCTTCCATGATTTCGGGACTGTGGCTCCATAGGCTAGGGTGTTGGCTATCATAGTTATGTACGGGAGCCACAAGGCGGGATTCGATTTAAATAAGTCCGCCGGGATCAGATCCATGCCAGGAGCTTTCCCTCGCAGAGTCAGGGCCAGGGCCAGCTCAGCCTCAGCAATTGTGAAGATTAATTTTTCCTCTTGAGGGGTCTTCGAAAGTGTATTGCCAAGGGGATTCATAGCTTCGGGGTCATCGGCTCTGAATTGGGCAGAGTAAAATGATACCCAATCCTCAAGGGGCACATTGTTTCCCGGAGTAGAAGAGTCCGAGTTTTTCCCCCATTTAACTAAGTCCCAAAACCTTTTTTGATTGTTAGATGAAGATGCCTCCAGAAGATCTGACCAGAACTTATCTTCCCACTCCCGTTTGGCTTCTCTAAGAGTTTTCCTGTAATTGAGCCTTGCGGCCTTCACTGCGGCCATGTCCCGTATTTTAATGGCCGAAATGAGAGCCGTATGTGCCTCCCTACATTTCCTATTGTACCATTTCTGGGGCAAGGGATTTGTTTTAGTAGGAGCATTTCGACACGGGAGGGAGAGCAGAGATTTCAACTGATCAAAACATTTAATATGTAATCCCATCACATTTTTAGCCAAACTGGAATCCGCCCCCAACAAGTCAATTTGCGACATTTCATTAAGCGCATTTTTTGCCACAGTATCAATATTGTCCCATAGACACTTATCCTCCATAACCCGGGACCATTTCAATCTCCTCCTATCGTTAGTAAGTAGGGCGTCCCCAGTGCAGGTGACGGTGGGCTCCTCTTGTCTCTTTATGCCTGGTATCTCTAATGACAATGACAGCGGGTTATGGTCGCTTTCCGGACGCTGTAGTACTGCCATGTCAATTAGTAACTGCCAATGCTCCATGTTCAACAGAATGTAATCAATGCGGCTCTGCCTCTGCCCATTATCAAAAGTACAATTTGCTTTGATGTCCGAAATAGAGCGGCCATTGCATGCACGAAAGCCCTTTTGTAGGCAGAATGCCATCCAAGACACTGCCGCCTCTGTTGCTTTTGCCCTCTTTCACACTTTTAAGTCGGGGATGCCCCAAGCAGAGTCCTCAGCCATGCTCCAGTTGTCTTCCATGTCAAACAGTGGCTCTATGGTGCAATTAAGGTCACCAGCAAGAATAGTAACGTTTCCGCTGTCCATTTCCGAAGTGATATGGTTGATTAAGTTCAACAAAGGCGGACTTCGACCACCGGGCAGACCTCTAGCATAAATATTAAGAATGTTCACATTTTGCTTATTCCCTTTGCTTAGCTTGATTTGGAGGAGATCCGGATGCTCAGCAGGGAGTTCGATTGGATGGAACCCCAGAGACTGTTTCACCCAGATCATCAGGCCACCTGAGTCCCGCCCCTTACCCCCTTTAATTGCAGGTTTAAAAAAATTAATGTAACCCAACTTGTAGACAGGCTCGGTTGCCCAGGTTTCCTGCAACAGAATAATGTCATAGTTGTCCACAAAGTTTAACCAATCAGTAGAGGCAAGGCGGGCCTTAATACCCGCTATGTTCCAAGACAAAATTTTTAAAGTTTTCGGGTTGTCATCATTCGAGTTGACCATGGAGGGGGGTTGCAAAGGTAAGGGCTGTGGAACTCCCTTTGAACACCCTTTATCATCTTTAACCTCTATGTGCCTAACATGGTCTATCGGAACTATGGAATTATCCTTGATCGGGATCTCTTGAACAACTATGTTGGGAAGTGAATTAAGTAGCAAAGGAGCTGGACCTCCAACCTCAGCTACTAGATTACTGGGTTGATATGGACTCACCATACTATGCTCAATGGGCTCTTGGGCTACTGCTTTAACAGGGGAAGGCTCACTATTGAGTCAATCGATAGCCTCAAGGCCAGAGAGGGGACCAAAATGATTAAAGAGAAAGGGACGCTGGCAATCGAGGGGGGTCAATGCCAGGGGGTGTCTTGCTGCTGGGACCTGGCGAAATAAGGGGCAAGATTGGGGGGGTATTTGCCTAAGTGGGTGAAAATACGATAAGGCTAATGTTTGTACATCCCCCTGTCTTGCGAACCTCGGTTCTCGTCGGATGGCATCTACCACCCACATATCTTTGAACGAGATTAAGATACAATCTCCCTCCAAGTCTTTGGCCCCGTGTCCCACCCATTCTACTCTCCTCACGAATAATATCTCCGTGGGAGTGGAGGGGGGTAACGGGCGATTTTTATTTAGCCAAAAAATGACTTTGTTGCGAAGGTCCCCATAAGACTCCCTGGTACCTGGTTTTAGCGGTGCTACACCTGTCAGGACAATCGTGTGTTGAGCTGCTTCAGGTGGTAGATCAACATGAGGGGTAATTGGTCTTTTGCGTCCACCCTCCCTGTAGTTAGTGGAGGCAGTACGTTGGTCTCTTTGCGTGGTAGGGGGAGCAAGATTTGAGGGAGGTTGCGGGGGAGGTCCCATAGATTGACGCCCACCAGTATTTTGTTTGTCCAGAATTTTTGAGTGCGGCTTGGGTGCCTGGACGTGGGTGCTAGTGCCTGGTTTAGAAGATGTTGTGTTAGATGTGTTAGATTTTTCTCCCCCTTTAAGTGTGGTAATGTTCGGCCCTGGTGCTTTATTAGGAAGTGGTTTACCCCTTGCCATATTATTGTTACCAGGGGCCTTAGTCGTTGTTGGTGTTTTACTGGCACCCGTGTGGTTTGTGCCAAGTAATGTTTGTAGCATCGCATGGTTTGAATTAATCAAGACCTCCATGCTATCTATTTTTGAGGTCATGAGCCTTGTCCGCTCCAGGACAGGCAGAAGTAAGGTTTTAAACATGGCCTCCATTTTAGCTAACAAAACTTCATCACTGTTAAGGCACATGGGGCAGGTACTTGAGGAGCCCAAGGCCGAAAGGGAAGGGCATAGCATGTTGGTAAATACAGAGGGGATTAAAGGGTCTGGGAGGAGCTCAGACTCCTGTCTTGCATCATCTTGGGCTTCATTTACTTTAGGAATTTTTAAATCTCTCTCCCCCGACAATCTAGAGTCCAACTTTCTCTTTTTAGTGTTGGGACCAGGGTTGGGTACAGGATCGTTGGGGGTTTCAGCGGGATTAGAATTACTAGAGTGGTTAATGGGGAGATATCCCGAAAGCTGGCTTGGATCAGGCCCCCCACTAGTCAATGAATCATTCTCATCATCATCCCCCTGGCTGCATTGGGATGCTTCTATACTGTGCCTTTCTTCCTTCAGGATATCTGCTGATGGGCTCGCCCCTATGCTTTCTAAATGGACGATTGCATCTGTAGAAGTAGTATGGACGCAGTTAAAGGCAGCATGTGGGGCAGTGGGCACAGGGGAGGTCGAATTAGCTAAAGCCCCCAATGATGACCGCTTGCCACTGATGAGATCTATTGAGAGTCTCTTCTCTACCATTGCAATTTCCTTCTCCAGGATTCCAGTAGCCCGTGTTATAAAGGCGTCAAGGGGACCGGATACAACTCCCTTGGAAGTGTGGATCTGCACAGATCGTTCTTTGCCTGACCGTAACGTCATTGCAGGGGGTACAGTTGGCAAGGTTATACAAAATGTCAGGCTGTGTTGGCAACACCAAGGAACAGGAGATGTTAGTGCGAAAACCGCCGCCTACCTTATGGCCTTCCACTCGACCAGGGGGGGTGGGCCTAGGCCGGACTCTGCCGTACTCGAACGGCCTCAAACGGCCCGCTCTTTGCCCGGTCTTCGCCCCGGTCGCTCCCGCGCAGCGGCAGCCCCGCCCAGTTATGTAGGGTAGGGCAGGGGGTGTGTCCGGCAGGGAGAGCGGCCACAGGTGTTCCACGCAGGGACTCCTGGTCAACGGAGTCCCTGCTAGCCTGCTCGCAGCCCTGCCGGTGCGGGAGGGGTCAGTTGGTCTTCTCCTCCTCTCCCCAGGTGCTCCTGGCGCAGCGGGACCCGCGGAGCGGGTCCGGCAAGTCACAGCGTTTCTTTTCCCACTACTCGGGAACAGGCGAAGGGTTGGCTCCTCTCACGGACAGCACACAAACAGCAAGGTTTCCCAGAGGCTGGAAGCACTGGACAGCTTTTGAGCTGTTAGGGGGCGTGTCCGGCAGGGAGAGCGGCCACAGGTGTTCCACGCAGGGACTCCTGGTCAACGGAGTCCCTGCTAGCCTGCTCGCAGCCCTGCCGGTGCGGGAGGGGTCAGTTGGTCTTCTCCACCTCTCCCCAGGTGCTCCTGGCGCAGCGGGACCCGCGGAGCGGGTCCGGCAAGTCACAGCGTTTCTTTTCCCACTACTCGGGAACAGGCAAAGGGTTGGCTCCTCTCACGGACAGCACACAAACAGCAAGGTTTCCCAGAGGCTGGAAGCACTGGACAGCTTTTGAGCTGTCAGGGGGCGTGTCCGGCAGGGAGAGCGGCCACAGGTGTTCCACGCAGGGACTCCTGGTCAACGGGGTCCCTGCTAGCCTGCTCGCAGCCCTGCCGGTGCGGGAGGGGTCAGTTGGTCTTCTCCTCCTCTCCCCAGGTGCTCCTGGCGCAGCTGGACCCGCGGAGCGGGTCCGGCAAGTCACAGCGTTTCTTTTCCCACTACTCGGGAACAGGCGAAGGGTTGGCTCCTCTCACGGACAGCACACAAACAGCAAGGTTTCCCAGAGGCTGGAAGCACTGGACAGCTTTTGAGCTGTCAGGGGGCGTGTCCGGCAGGGAGAGCGGCCACAGGTGTTCCACGCAGGGACTCCTGGTCAACGGAGTCCCTGCTAGCCTGCTCGCAGCCCTGCCGGTGCGGGAGGGGTCAGTTGGTCTTCTTCTCCTCTCCCCAGGTGCTCCTGGCGCAGCGGGACCCGCGGAGCGGGTCCGGCAAGTCACAGCGTTTCTTTTCCCACTACTCGGGAACAGGCAAAGGGTTGGCTCCTCTCACGGACAGCACACAAACAGCAAGGTTTCCCAGAGGCTGGAAGCACTGGACAGCTTTTGAGCTGTCAGGGGGCGTGTCCGGCAGGGAGAGCGGCCACAGGTGTTCCACGCAGGGACTCCTGGTGATTACATGTGCATCACTGCACACTGGGTCTCTTTTTCAGAGGTTAAAGCAAAGCTAAACGCAGGTGTTGACACGGACCAAGTTTTTAAAGCTGCTTGGAAACATGCAACACTAGCCATGTTTGGCTTGGAGAAACGTCACACAGCAGAAAACATTTTGAATGAGTTTAACACAAAGGTCTTTCACAAACGCCTGATTGGTTATGTTTCCACGGATAATGGCGCCAATGTAGTTAAGGCCATGGAGCTGGGTCACTATTTCAGAGTGCCGTGTTTGGCGCACTGTATAAACCTGGTTGTTAAAAAATTCTTGAGTGATGAAGACAGTCCAGCGTGTGAGTTAGTGGCCACCTGCCGAAGAATGTGCAACCATTTCAGCCATTCTTTTAAGGCCCGGGAGCATCTGAGGAGCCTGCTACATGAACGTTGAATGCCAGTGAAAGCACTCATCCAGGAGGTGCCAACACGCTGGAACTCAACCTTCTACATGCTTGAGCGTCTGTATGAGCAGTATACGGTACTCGATCACTATATCACAGCGTTTCTTTTCCCACTACTCGGGAACAGGCGAAGGGTTGGCTCCTCTCACGGACAGCACACAAACAGCAAGGTTTCCCAGAGGCTGGAAGCACTGGACAGCTTTTGAGCTGTCAGGGGGCGTGTCCGGCAGGGAGAGCGGCCACAGGTGTTCCACGCAGGGACTCCTGGTCAACGGAGTCCCTGCTAGCCTGCTCGCAGCCCTGCCGGTGCGGGAGGGGTCAGTTGGTCTTCTCCTCCTCTCCCCAGGTGCTCCTGGCGCAGCGGGACCCGCGGAGCGGCAAGTCACAGCGTTTCTTTTCCCACTACTCGGGAACAGGCGAAGGGTTGGCTCCTCTCACAGACAGCACACAAACAGCAAGGTTTCCCAACTATGGTACCGGAGGCCAGAGAGGTCATCTTAGGAGACAGCACGCTGTCCAATGGTTTGCGCACCTAAAGAAGATCAAGGAAGCCCAAATTGCAAGTCAAGAAAACGTTGATGTTTCATCTGATGATGACGAGGAGGAAGAAGACGTGTCAAACACTTCACCTACACCCAGTTCCCCTGTCAGCAACACTCCCCATGTGAGCCACACTAAGAGTGTGGGAGAGAGTGAGACACCAATGCGAAAAAGTTCATCAGCGAGCGTAACTGTGTCAAAGAAGTCATCATCATCATCATCATCCCGTAAATGCTTGGTCCAGGGCAACATTAGAACCATGTTGTTTTCAGACGCGCTATATGAAGCAACCACCCACTGACGCGTCTGTATATCACTAAGCTGGCTAAAATGCTAGCTCTGGACCTTCTCCCTTTTTCTTTTGTAGAAGGGGTTGGTTTTCTAGAATTAGTGGCAGCGCTCTGCCCTAAATGGAAGGTTCCTAGCTGGTTCTGTTTTGCCAGAGTTGCGGTTCCAGCACTACATGAAGATGTGCTGGAGGTGATTGGGGCAGCTTTGCAGAAGAGTGCTGTTCACACTATACATCTGACAACAGACACGTGGACCAGTGGCGCAGGCGCTGATTACATGTGCATCACTGCACACTGGGTCTCTTTTTCAGAGGTTAAAGCAAAGCTAAGCGCAGGTGTTGACCCGGACCAAGTTTTTAAAGCTGCTTGGAAACATGCAACACTAGCCATGTTTGGCTTGGAGAAACGTCACACAGCAGAAAACATTTTGAATGAGTTTAACACAAAGGTCTTTCACAAACGCCTGATTGGTTATGTTTCCACGGATAATGGCGCCAATGTAGTTAAGGCCATGGAGCTGGGTCACTATTTCAGAGTGCCGTGTTTGGCGCACTGTATAAACCTGGTTGTTAAAAAATTCTTGAGTGATGAAGACAGTCCAGCGTGTGAGTTAGTGGCCACCTGCCGAAGAATGTGCAACCATTTCAGCCATTCTTTTAAGGCCCGGGAGCATCTGAGGAGCCTGCTACATGAACGTTGAATGCCAGTGAAAGCACTCATCCAGGAGGTGCCAACACGCTGGAACTCAACCTTCTACATGCTTGAGCGTCTGTATGAGCAGTATACGGTACTCGATCACTATTTCTTAACACTGGGTACAGCTCAGAAGGACCTGAGGCTAGATGCGGCGCAATGGAACCTAGTTAAAAGCCTGACAGACATGCTTCGTCCTTTTGAGGTCTTCACACGTGCAGTCAGCAAGGAGGACTGTAATTTGGGAAAAGCTATCCCATTGTTGCGCATGCTGGAGCACCAACTGAAGGCGGTGTCTTCTATGTTTCAAAAAGATGAAAAAAAGCAAGACGCTTTTGTTTTGGCGGAGAAATTATTAGAGCGCCTACGTGGTGATGAACGTCTTAAAATGATCCACTCAGAACAGCATTACATTTGTGCTACTATTCTGGATCCACGCTACAAAAAGGCGCTGGCAGGCCGAGCATTCTTTCCATTTGATGATGAAGATGTTACAAAGTACAAACGTTGGCTAGCCTTGTCAGCCAAGAGGTTTGAAAGAGAACGGCAGCAAATTGAAGGAAAAGGCAGTACATCAGCATCAGCAGGCCATCTTCAGTCAAAAGAATCCACTTCTGCACCTGTAGCTGTGGCACAAGTGACCTCTCAGCCATTAAAGACACCGGCAACCGGATCATCTGCACCAGACACAACAGTAACATTGGATGCAGAAGAGAATTGGCTAACTCGGCTTGGGTTTGGTTCTCAAAAGGTCACAGCAAAAAGTAAGCAAAGTGGAGGAACCTTGGAGGACCTTGAGTCGATGGTGCAGGACTATCTGAATGACTCAACAGAGGTCTATGTTAATGCTGACCCATTGGCGTATTGGCAAGGGAAAAAAGAATTGTGGGCACAGATCTCCAGCCTGGCTATAAACTACTTGTCTTGCCCACTCGCAAGCGTGTCTTCTGAACGTGTTTTCAGTGCTGCTGGTGGCATTGTAACTTCCAAACGGAGCCGCCTCTCGCCCAAAAATGTGGAGAGGTTAACAATGATCAAGATGAATCAGCACCTCATACCACCAGATTACAAAGTACGAGAAAACATGCCAGATGAAGACGAGGAGGACAGCAACGTAGATGAGGGAATTTCTTCTCTGTTAGGTGACACTGACCTCATCCTGCCTGAATTCGCAGAGTATGAGGACGAACCCTTATTCTTATTCCCTGACACCGAGCCCTGAAAATGAGACAATGAATCAATAACTTTCTTTTTCGTCCTCATTCACTTTTATTCCTGTGTGTCTGTCTTTCTTTGTTTTGCACAGTTAATATAATTCAAACTTTAATCACCTAATCACAAAAACAAGCCCATCAGCAGAACTGTCTTCACTTGTTGTGCGGCTCACTGGTTAGAGGCGGCAGACCCGAGAGCAGAGGACGGCCCGGGACCAGGGTTCGAATCCCGGCGCGGCAGGTTTCTGGACCAGGGTCAGCGGACTCGATAATTCTCTCGCCTCTGTGCCCACTCTGATCAGCGATCACACTCGGCAACTCTGGGCATTAGCTTGCCTCATCTTCACTAACGGCCCCACCAGACCGCCGGGGATGCCTGGTCTCACCCTGGAGATACCCATTAAGGGACCATCTCTCAGGGAAGCCAGGAAGGCTTTCGCAGCGGTCGAAGCGCCTTGGGACCCTACGGGTAAGTAGTGCGCTATACAAATGCCTATACATTTACATTTACATTTGTTTGCTTATTGATTTGAAGGTGCCGCAGTCTGCATTCCTCAGGTTCACAAGTTCACAAGAACATGCTCCTCTATCCTCCTCCTCCAGACTCCTATTTCCCTCAAAGCAGAGGGCTGGATTACGCCCAATGAAGAAAGACTCTGCACTTGTGGGGGTGTTCTACTTCTTTGCGGGTGAGGTGATGGCTCTGGAGCCATTGCTGGGAAGCTCTAATACCGGATAAAAGTGGTTTGGACCAAATCGGAGGCGAAACTTTTTTTGCATTTTTGCTGACTTGCTTGCCTTTGAGGTGCTCTTTTGGGGGGTTCCGGGTGTTTGTGGGTGAGTTTTGGGGTCTGGGAGCACTGCTGGGACAGTCTAATCTTGATTGCATTTGCTTTTCAGGAAATCCGTGGTGGAAAACGGGAGTTATGACCTAGCTGCACAGCGCGTTTGGAGCGAAGGCCGATAAATATTGTAAGTATGATATTTCCCTTTTTGGCTGTTTGGGGGTGTTGTGCTTTTTTGCGGGTGGGTTGGCAGGTCTTGGGGCATTGCTGGGAAGGTCTAATACCGGATAGAAGTGGTTTGGACAAAATCCATGCACACATTTTTTTTGCTATTTCTGACATTTTGCTCAATGTAGCGTTTTCGGGGGCCTGTTTTGGGGGCTTCCTGGTATTTGTGGGTGGGTTTCGGGGTCTCGGAGCACTGCTGGGTATGGATAGTTTTGATTGCAAGAGGTTTGAAGCAAATCCATGGTGGCAGAGGGGAGTTAGGGCCTAGCTGCATAGGGGGCGCGGAGTGATTTTGGAAATTGCCATGAAAATGACTAAGTCCCCATTTTCGTACTTTTGCTTTTTGGCTGTTTGGGGGTCTTCTACTAGTTTTCGCCTGGGTTGATGGCTCTGGGGCCATTGCTGGGAAGCTCTAATACCGGATAAAAGTGGTATGGACCAAATCGGAGGCGAAATTCTTTTTGCGTTTTTTGCTTACTTGCTTGCCTTTGAGGTGCTCTTTGGGGGGGTTCCAGGTGTTTGTGGGTGAGTTTTGGGGTCTGGGAGCACTGCTGGGACAGTCTAATCTTGATTGCATTTGCTTTTCAGGAAATCCGTGGTGGAAAACGGGAGTTATGACCTAGCTGCACAGCGCGTTTGGACCGAAGGCCGATAAATATTGTAAGTATAATATTTCCCTTTTTGGCTGTTCGGGGGTGTTGTGCTTTTTTGCGGGTGGGTTGGCGGGTCTTGGTGCATTGCTGGGAAGGTCTAATACCGGATAGAAGTGGTTTGGACAAAATCCATGCCGAAAAGCCTTTTGGCACTTTTTGTAACTTAGGGTTCGTTAGGGTTAGCCCTAGCAGCAGGATTGCATGTGTTTCGGGGTGTTCTAGATTTTTGCAATTGGGTTCTGGGGTCTTCTTAGAGCACTCGTGGGAATGTGTAAGTTTAGTTGCAAGTGATTTGAAGAAAATCCATGGTGGGAAAGGGGGGATTTGGCATAGTTAAAGAAAGCGTTTTCCACTATTCTTAACTTAGGGCTCGTTAGGTTTAGCAGTATTTGTATTGCATGTGTTTGGGGGGCTGTTTGTGGGGGGTTTGTGGGGGGGTTTGCGAGTCTTGGAGCGATGCTGGGTATGGATACTTTTGCTTGCTTGCAAGTGGTTTGAATACAATCCACGGTGGGTAAGGGGGTATTTGGGCCTACATTTACTTTCAAAGTACGTTTTCTCACCAGTTTTCTACTAGGCCTCGTTTATTGAGATCTGATTGGGGGTCTTCTACATTTTCGCGACTGGCTTTAGTAAGGGTCTGTGTGGGAGCACTGCTGGGAAGGTCTAATTTTGTTCTAAAACACAGTTTACAGTACACCTAGCTTGAGGGGAAAGATCCGCTAAATTAATTTGCCCATACTTATTTATCCTTCAAAAGGAGACTCAGACAGAGTACGCACTTTCAAAAATATTGTACTGTCTATTAGGAAACTCAAAGTGTTACTTTTTGCACTATACAGCGTACATACCTTATATTTATTTGTCAGTGGTGTTCTAATATCCCTTCCTGTTTTTCCATCAATAATTACAGGCCGGGTTTCAGTCTGTGCAATGGGAAAAAAAGGATGAAGTCAGGCTTCACATTAGCGAGCCGCAATTCGGCATCCGCCAGGCAGGCAGTGGACAGGGTGTCTTCTGGTCACCAACATTGATGGACGGAGCGTCAGGTGGAATGGAGGAGTGCCGCTAATAAGAGGAATGGTTTGCTGCATGCAACTTACTTACCAAATTCAACAGGACAACTACAACAACATACAGATACAGTATCCATTCTTTTGTAATGTTTTTTTAAGTAATGTTATTGCTGTGAACTTCTATGAGTGTGACTCTGCATTTCTTGGATCTCTCTCTGCTTCTAAATTGATCCCTACAGCCATTCTATAGGTTTTACTTCAGCTATTTTTTAAACCTAATTTAATGTAAGAAGTTTTTCTCTGAGTGCAGAGATAGGCAAGTGAAAACGCTGCAGCCCTGTACTGTCGCATTCTGTCATTCACGGTTGTCGAAAGTACTACTTGCTTTTCAGTAACAATGCATGCAGTAGTGCATGCACTTCCTTTATGTCACTTAAAAGATTTATGGCTAGCTTTGTACCAAAAGATTTCTTTATCTTCAATTATTGTTTGTCCATGCTGTGCTTTTTTTTTCTTCTCTCAACAAAACCTACCCAAAAAGAAACCCCCATTCCCATCCATTTTCCAAACCCTAACCCTCTTCCCCCGGGCTGTGTGGTTTTGATTGATGTGTGACTAAATGACATCAATAATTTCACACACTTGCTGGGGAGGATAAGGTCATAGCAACAGGCTGGTGAAGTATTCCGAGGATATATTCTAGACGTACTCGGGTTCAGTACTATTTCTTGTAGTAGTAGCCAATGTCAAAGAAATTCAACGCAAGTACTAGTTATACTTTCAATACTTTACCATTTGTTAGGCTACATTGTGGCACTGTTCTAGTGTACTGTCACCTGCTATATTCTCTATCGTACCGTTGTAATGCTCCAGTAAGGAGACAAACCAGGTTTCGTTTTCTTTTTTTCCATAGGCATGCAACTGCCACTGTGTCACACCACTAGTATCACTGCAATGAGGACATTTCATCCTCCCAGGATTGCCAACCTTAATCGCCATTTCCCGTGGAGCCAGCCCTGGGCCTAGCCCTACTTTCAAACACAAATTACAGGTAAGATAAGCGTTTGGTGGGAGGTAGTATAATGGAGTATTAGGAGAGACGAGAGATTGACGGTAGTACTACTAAAGTCCTAGGACTCTTGAATTTACTTACTCTGTGAGAGGCACTTAGTGTTGAAAACATTTAGTCATTTACACTTAAAGGAAGAAAATGACACAGGCTTAAGTTTCAGGAAAACAAACTTACTGTTAAACCCCCACCCACCAGACTCAAAAGCGGTAAAAAACAGGTATGCTCAGATAAAGTTTCAAAAAGTATATTTGTGTAGCCCTAACAAAATAATCTCCCGCAAGACCCTCCCTAACCCCAACGATTGTCCTTCAAAAGTCCCAAAAACAACCCAACTCCCAATTCCCACCCCCCAAAAGTCTCTAAAAAAAGGGCAAGGGACACTACGGCAGGATGCTGTTCACTTTAGCGGCCAGGGCATCATACTCCTTGTGGAGGGTGGCATGGTCGGAGCGGAGGCCCTCCACCAAGGTCTTATACGTGAGGACCTCCTGCTCCAGGTAGGACACTCTGAGGCATAAGTGGTGCTGGCGTGCCTTGCAACTCCTGTGGGGGGCAGCTGCTGTCTTTGCTGCTCGGCGGTGGCGGTTGGCTTTGGTAGCCCGGCTCCGTACCGCTGGAGCACTGCGCTGGCTGGCAGCCCGTGGGGGCCCAGAGGAGGATGCAGCTGTCCCAGTGGATGTTGTACCAGTAGACTGCGTGTCCTCCTCCTCTAGGGCCACCAGCCGCCGGTTTTCGGTGACAGTGGCATCCAGCCTCTGTTGCCGGGCCATTCGAGCCCGCTCCTTCCTTGTTGGTGTTGTTGATTTGGAAGGAGCAACTATATGAAGAAAGAAAGACATAGTCTGTAACCAATGCTCCTTAAGATGAACACAAAATGATTGAGCAGAAAGTTGTGTCACAGTACAACTAGCAACTTGAAAGCACAGTACATAACTATTGAGGCCAGTATCTATCTAACCTCCCACTTCTTCATCCTTGCTCTAACATTAGTGGGAGTTTAAGGAACAAATTCTACGAGCACTATGGACTTCCATTACAGTCAACTATGACAGTACACCAGTCTTATTCTTATTCTTCTCTCTTGTTTAGGAAAATTGGTACGTTATCTCATGCAAGCCGGCATAATGCCAGCGCAGTGAAGTTGCACCCGAGAAAAACGGACGCACACCATGATGAGTGAGACAGACTTGCGTTACTGTACCGGTCCAGTACATGCAGGTGGTGAAGCTCTTACTTTTCTATTACGGGTGGCACTGAGAATACTCTGTTAAAAGGGCTACTGCTTAATTAATTTAACTTTCACCCTACAGTGCAAATGAGTACTACAAAAGGAAAATGAAGAAGCTAAATAATCTGATTATCTATCACTTCACATGGGATGTATTTGATTACATATGGGATGACTTTAGGTGCTTTGCTTTTTATTGAGTGAACAGTGATACACCCACACATGAATGATGTACTACTACTAAACTAAACTTATTAAGAGAGGTAGGGAGTGTCCATCGTAATACCGGATATATGCTGTGCTTGCAGTTGCAATACAAACTACTGCTACTATTCATGGTAGTATTTGGACAAAATTACAACTTCTTTTCCTACACTGGAACGGACGTGCGGGTGCGGTGTTACATGCTCTTCAAAGTAACACTTAGTTCATCCAGTGACCGTCTACTCTCTCTAGATACACATATGCTATCTAAGAGTCAGATAGTACCATGATCCAGGCATCCATCCATTCAAAGTATATGCACACATACAGTTTCTGTTTCACCCCCCAGGCTGTTCTCCTTCCACCCATCCTTGCTTCATCATTCACCCAGCCATGCACCATACCATATTCTTTCCTTCCCAGCCACCTCGGGGACCAAGCAAACACATATCATTCTTCTTTGCCAGTCATCATTAAATTTCTCGTCCTTCCACACTTACTTACACCCTTCTTTCGCTTTTCCTTCATCCCATCCATCAAGTTCATCTCAGATCTGATTGGGATTCTTGTCGCCAAAAACTTCACAGCTAAGTCAAAGTACATTTAGAGGAGGCTACTACCTGGTTGATTTATAAAACACCCGTGCAGATAGCACACTCTGCAGTCTTCAATCTCAATAAGTAAGGAATATATAGCTTACCTCTCCCCGCCACCACCGAGTGAACCCTCACAGGCACATTGGTGTCGTCCGGCACTTGCACCGCATCCTCCCCAGAAGTGTTCCCCTCATCCAGCACCCCACCTCCACGCTGGCCCCGCCACCAGATGTTCCACCTACAAAGTACATTTAAGAATGTTAGAATACACCACTCACTACTATATAATATTTGGTCTAGGAATAAAGAAATGTGAAAAAAACAGAAAACAATGTAATAATTTGTGACTGTCTACTCTAAAGTAAAAATGTCCCTTTTTCCAGGGAAGGCTGTTGTCTTGCTGCACTTTTTGGCACAACTGATGAATGCTTGCTTTTTATTTTTAAAACGCACCACTTTTTTTCCTAACAGACAGAAGCTTGACTTCTAAGAACACGAGCAAGATCAAGTTCAAACCAGTTGAGAGCTCGGCTCGACCACAAGAAATGTGTTCAATTAATCGTCAGCACTAAGCACTTTTCCATTTTCAGTTAAACGTTTAGTTTTATGACAAACTTGATTTTAATAAATGTGTTTACTTTTAATAAAGCTTTTAAACTTAAATAGACTCTGTGGGTTTTGGTCCTCCAGACTAGAGTGGCTGAGTTAAAGGTTTTGCAATTTTTGCAAGCATGAGTCCATGCCTCTGACACTTCTTGACTCTGGCTCCGTACTCTTGTCCTGCGTTGGATAATCATCAATGGGGATCAATCATCGGTGACTTTGGGAGCTAAATGACTCTGCCACACTATCTAGTCAGTAAGGAGATTGGGGGTTCAACTACAAAGTCTGTTATCACTGAGGTATGTGGAAAGTCTAACAGCGCCTATTATAATTGATAAGCTAAGCAATGCATTATTTAGTGTCCATAGTTCTGTTTGTGCAGATTTGTCCCTGCAACAGTAGTAGAATGGATTGTTCTCCTATCCAAACCAAAAGTAAAGTAGTATCCTATTCTTTCTTGATGGTCATTCACCTTTTTATTGTTGGCAATTGTCAAAGCATAAACATTTAGAAGACTTGAAAAGACATTATGGACAAACCCAGAGGACTGCACTCAGTGCATAGAGCTATTGCTGACTAGAATGGAAGTCCAATGGAATTGTCAAATGTGCAATCTTAGTTAGCTACACAGACAGACTAATAAGAATAATCTAGTAATACCACAGGGAGTCATAGTCGAGGCAGGATAAGAATTTAGATACAGTCTACAAGAAGATCAAAGAAGATTTAGAAAAAATCGAATGAGGAATGCTAGGAAAAAATAGGTACTCTATATTAAAATTAAAACTTACCGGGGCCAGCAAAGGAGCCCTCGCCTGACCGATCCTGGCCTGCATCCTGTTAAACAGCAGCCTCCTCCTCCTGTGTCCTCTTGCCCCTGGGGGGAGCTGATGTACAACATGAAAGAAAGAAAGACCAGAAAACATGGATGATATTTGTCAACCAAATCAAACATTCAAAAGAACAAAAACAAAATATTTTGGCGAAATAGCAAATAGACAACTATTCCACGGGATATATTGACCGATCTCATGTGATCTACTACGTTATTAGTATTGCTTGATTTGGGAA
This sequence comes from Lissotriton vulgaris, assembly GCF_964263255.1. NCBI lineage: Eukaryota > Metazoa > Chordata > Amphibia > Caudata > Salamandridae > Lissotriton > Lissotriton vulgaris. Next base: position 731,201,954 of record NC_141691.1, on the reverse strand, counting down.
CCGTCGACTTGGAAAGTTCTTATGTAACTCACTAAACAAAATACTAAAAAGGTTCGCCTAGGACTGGCAGGCAGTAGTCCGCAGCACGCAAAGTGATAGACAAAGTCCATCGTGATTGCAGATCAGCGACAACACTAAAAAGTTTCCTACTACATTAACCAGTCATTAAAATACTCAAACTATCAATCCACCACCACTATTTCTTCTTATCGCCATGTGTACAAAGGAAGGACTGGACTTGAGTCTGCAGGGGCCGATTTAGAAGCCCCTTGCGGCTCTTTTGCTCCATTGTTGCGTGACTTTTGTGACGCAGCGGCAGAACAAAAGAGGAGCCATGGTGCGGCGTATATTAACAACGTGACGTATATGGGAGATGCATCACGTTGTAAAGCCCTGCGCCATCAGGGGGCATTCCAGCGCAAGGGAGGGCGTTCCTGCGTAGGAACGCATCCTAAAAGTGGCTGAGGGAAATCTACAAGATTTCAATCAGTCACTTTGAGGACAATGATGCGTGACTCAAACCCTGCGCCTGCTTGAAGCAGACGTACGGCTTGACACAGCATTAGGGAGATAGGGCACCCCAGAGCATTGCTGGAGCTGCGCCATCGTTGCGACGCAACTCCAGCAATGCGCCGCCTTTACGGCACAGATGCGTAACGCTTTAGAGACGTTTTGGGCCCATGGTGCGCCGCATTGTAAATACGGCGCACCATGGGTGGTGGTGGCGTGGCGCACAATTACTGGCGCATCCCTGCTACTTTGCAGGGATGCGCCGGTAATTAAAAATCTGACCCTTAGTGTCTAGCATTACGCAGTTCTTTAAACTACACTGATACATAATTTCACAGGCCAATGAAATGAACACAAAATCGAAAACAAATAAACATAGTAGCAACGCTACTGAGAAGGAGAGCAGTGCACCTGAAATGCACAGAACATTTTGAAATATAATTTACCTACAATGTAATCAGCAGCATTAATGCTCTTGGTAAAAAACAAAAATGTGCAATATAATAACACACAGAGCAGGAGAAAACAGAGTAGTAAAGAAATAGCTACTACTACTCACCAAGCCCGGGGATCTCAAGGCCGAGCAGGTTGAGCAGATCGTGTTCCCGGTCCAGGAGATCCGTCCAACGGTGGGTGGCCTGGTTGTAGGTGCGCCGGACCCGAGAGTGTTGGTACATGGCCCGGCACACCTTCTCCCACCCCTTACGGCGCTCCCGGAGTCCGTAGCCGCTTGCGATCCTGCCGCCTGCCATGATGGTCCTGGGGAGGCGGCGCTGAACATAATAAACTAGTGCGGTCACCTCCTCCGCGCTGAAGATCTCCCGGGCTGTGACCTGCTCCCCCCTCAAACGCCTGCACGGGAGCCGGGCACGGGGTGCGGGATCCTTCCCCTTCTCAGGGTGCTTCCCGGCTCCATTTAGCATGGTCTGGGCAGAAAGGAAGCTAAATAATAAAGAAGAAATGGAATAGGGAAGAAGAAAAGAAAAGAGTTTAAAAAAGTAGTTTAAAATTAACCAAAAGTAGCAGAAAACACAAAAATATAGAGCTAGAAAAATAGAGGGATAGATAATAAATAAAATAGATAAAAAAAAACTTCAAACAAGCAAAGGATGGCAGAGATTCAGAGAGGATAGAAAAAGCATGCCCAGAACCATAGCAATGAATGAGAAACAAGATGGCCGCGCCCGTTCACGACCGCGTGGGTAAGTTCGCGTGAGATTTTCCTCGCGAACACACGCGAAATTGTACTAGCGAGCCGCACACTTTGCGAGATTACACATCGCGCCCGGTAACGGAAATACGTCATGCAAACAAGATGGCCGCGCCCGTGAACGACCGTGAGGGTAAATTCGCGCCGTTGCGCTACAGGCGGCTCGCAAAAACGCACAAAACCTTGCGAACTAACACGCCGCAAAAAACAAATCGCATATTCGCACGAATTCGCAGCTTCCGAATCCGATCTTGCGCACGTTCGCGCCCCGCGAATCCCGCGAAATTGCAGAAAAAAAGAGTTTTGCAAAACTGAAAGCACTCAGCAGGTGCAAAAGTTCAAACTCATCATTAGTAACCATTCCCTGTAGTGCTTCCTGACTGGGGCCCCTCCAGAGTTCAGTTGCTAGTTGCAACAAATCTATGACCCTGCTCTGACCCTCACAGCAGGCTCATAGAATAGCTACAAGTAGGCCACAAAGGTCCTGGAAAAAAATTGCACTGCAACAGAAAGCAAATTACAGATAAGGAAGCAGGTGCCAGACTGGAATTTTAAAACAGTGACACATTAATAAATCAACCCCAAATTAATTCATGTAATTTGAAGCAGGGCAGGTGTGCTTGCTTTTCCCCCCCATAATCTACAGTGATGATGAACCAGAGGGTGGCATTGATGTACCAGAGGGTGGCATGGGTGAAACAGAGGGTGGCAGTGGTGAAACAGAGGATGCTGGGAACCTGTGATGATGAACCAGACGTAGAAACAACATAGTCGCGACCGTTGCGAGCCGACAAGTAAGTTTGCAATTGCGAACTGGTACAAAACCCTCGTGAAATGGCAGAAACCCTTGCGAACACTAATAAAAAAAAAATCGCAAATTCGCGAGAATTCGCGGATTTTGCGGATTGCGAGTTCGCAAATACGCAAATTCGCGAACGCCAGATTTGCAAAATTCGCCCATGCTTATCTAGGCCACTATTTATCAAGGTTTTGCGTTGCCCTGGAACCATGCAAGGGCGATGCAAGACCTAGAATGGGATTTACCATGCCATGCAGAGGCTTCCTGCATGGCTTGGTTAATCTGGTGTAGCACAAGGCAGCGCAAGTCACTGCCTTCTGTTACACTGCGCTGGGCAGGGATTAATGGGTGAAGCATGTGTGTTCCTATGCATCCACCAATGTATTCTGAAGAATTTCAAGATTTACCAAGATTGACAGACCTGGGAGTGCGCCAGAGTTGTATGTCTTCCCGGCGGAGGAGCAACAAGGATACATATCTATAGTTCTCATCGTTGTTTCCTCTTTCTAAGTGTGCTGCATTCTAAGGATTGTTTTAGTGCAGGAAGGTGTCCCTTCTTGCAAAAAACAACCTTGCCTCTAACACAGGCACCCTTGCACCATGGCGCAAAGGTACCTGCATTGGCGCTAGACTGCACTGAGTGTGCCAGTGCAAGGAGAGGACAGGAATGTACCATATCTTGGTAATTATGGCGCATGTTTGCCCTCTCCCTTTCCACAGGGCCGCACAACAAGGTGTCTGCTGTGTTGCGTTCTGTGAAAAAATCATAAGTCTGATTGCTGGGGTCTAACTGCTTGACAGTTCTGTACTGTTCTGCCACTCTTTAAGTTCTCTAATAGTGCTACCCACATAGATGTTCCCACATTCTTAAACTAGTATATAGGGGACATATCTGAAAGTGCATGTCACATTTGTATCGCTCTTGATAATTGGACTAGAGTTATATTGGAAAGACTTCTATTTATCCAAACCGAATAGACTCAAATTACAGCCCCCAAGTTTGTAAAGCTCCTCTGCTAGACGGCTGAACCAGTTGGCAACAGAACAGGGTAATGTTTCTAATTGTCCTCTCGCTACAGAAGGTAATACTCGGGTGCCTAGTAACCTATTTTGCAGTGCTCTCATCATTATTCATGGAATGATATTGTCCTTAGTGTATAATTGTTAGTACCATTGCAAGGTGGCCAACACAGTTCTAATCGGCTAGTCATCTGGAATTATACACAAAGTACAATACCGTTACAAGACGTCCACAACTATGTACAGTACCATTGCAAGACATCTTCCTGTTGCTTTGTTTATTTTTTTTACTGCAAGCATACTACTGCATACCCCATTAGAACTGTGTTTTCCATCTTGCAATGGTAAAAACAATGGTACAGTACGGACAATATCATTCCATGAAGGTCAGCTAATTTAGATGTAGCAGCTGTGCTGCTGTGCACGGGAAAGGAAGTGAATGTTGAGAAAGTAACCAGGTAACACTGTCTTTGGATTTTTAGCATGCCTTCAAAATGGAAATGAAAAAAGGAGAAGGAAAGAAATAAAAGGCACCTATTAGTAGAAAATGGAAGACTAAAAGACAGGCCTACCAGCTTTGGCATTGTAGCTCACTCATTTCCAAACAGACGTGCGAATGTGATCAGACAAATTTACTGGGCAAGAGATCCATTGCTTTTTGCTGTCATGGACAGAAGCAGAGTGTACATGGCACCCTTATAGACCAGTGGCAGACGAGGCCAAAAGCTCCTCTTTGTATTTATGTACATATTTTTTAAAGTTTTTTTTTTTACAAGATCTTAGCAGACAATTAAATCTGTTACACCTTCCAAAGAGATTGTTTTTGTATTACATTTTTGTGGTGGCTAGGAAGTTTCCTGGGGAATGAATTAGCTAAAAGTTCCCAATCCAAACGATGCTGTCAAATAATGAATAAAGGGATAGTGCTTCTAGAGAATTAGTTTGTATTCTTCTCGAAAAAATATTCTGAGTCACATTTCATGTTTGGGGGAGAAGTAGGAGCACTCAGGCTAAGGGATTCACTTATTACACTGCTGAGAATCCCCTCTGTAGAATGCTTTATTTTCACCTACTGGTTTCATTAATCACTCACACTCTTCTGCACTTACTCGCTTAGCTTCTTATTCTCTCCCTTGCTCACTGATACACTCACTTTTCTCAGTCACGGCTTCAAAATCTTGGTCATCATTTGTTCACTCACTCACTCCATGCTTTACTCGCTTGCTTTTTCACTTGTTTGAAGACTCACACTCACCAAGCCACTATCACGTGCTCAGTCAGTGGAAGAGGTGTGGCACAGCGGCCAAAGCGATTGTTTCTGGAGCTCACGGTTTGATCCCGGCGCCGGCGGCAGATCAGCCCAGCACCATGTGACTCTGGGCAGTAACTCGCTTAATCTTCCTGACAGTCTCCAGCGCCGGAACACCTCTCCGGAGGTAGCTGTGCGCTTTACAAATACTGGACCTTTACTTACTCGTTTACTCACCTTAATCACTTGCATAACCCTTCAATCACTTACTGACAACCACACTTTCACGTGCTTTCCACTCACTTACTGGTTGCACACCCTTTAATTGGTTTTCGCCTGCTTAATCGGTCACTAATTTGCGTACTTGCACCCAATCCCTCACTGCTTTATTCATAATCATTCCCACATTCAACTGCTCAATCTCTTAGACACTCACTCCTGGATCTGCTCAATCCATGTTTCACTTATCTACTCACTTGTTCATTCCCTTACTCGCTATGACAGTCATATGCTCATTCAAAAACCCAAAATTCCGTTCACTTATACTTTCACTCCATTTCTCATTCTTTACATTTCGCTCGCTGTTTAACTTGCATGCTCATTAATTAATTCATTCAGTCAGTCAATAACTTTATTTCGGCCACTGCGGCCATAAAAGTCTCACATACTTACAAAACAATACAAACATTGTAAACAATCAATTATAAAAACAGACCATAATAGCAAAGGCTTTTTCTTCTAGCGGTCCAGATTTCCTAAGACACCAGGCAAGAAGGTGCCACAAAAGTACATGTGCATAGGGTATATAGATGTATGACCAATTTACAGAGTTGGAACCTAGGATTAGTGAAGTTTGCCCTTCCCCCAGTTAATAAATAGGAACCTTGAAAGTGCTAGTGCCTAAAGTGAATAAGGGACCAGGGCTTCAGTGCAAAATTTCAAGAACTAGTTTGGTTCAATTATCTAGTACGATAATATGTTAAAAATGGAAAAGGATAAAAACCAATTAAAATCAGAACCAGTAGGTGTAACTGCAAAAGTCTATGCCGCAAGAGATAGCAGCATGACCCTTCATGCAGTGCAATTCCATGATTAATCCAATAGTTATTTAAGACATAAATAAATACATAATGAAGATCAGTTAAAAAATGGTAAAAGACAAGGGAATTACGTCTCTCATCCTGCCGCATTTCCAGCTGCCACATCTTCTGGAGGGACTACCTGTCCCAGGCACCATCGCTCCCTGGAGGGAGGAGCCAGCTCGTACTTTAAGCGCCCATCGTCACCTGGTCTCTTATCCTTCCGCATTTCTCGCTGCCACTTCTTCTGGAGGGACTACCTGTCCCAGACACCATCGCTCCCTTGAGGGAGGAGCCAGCGGGCACTTAAGCGTCCATCGTCACCCAGTGTGCGGGTCTCGCATCCTACTGCATTTTCCGCTGCCTAATCTTCTGGAGGGACTACCTGTCCCAGGCATCATCGCTCCCTGGAGGGAGGAGGCAGCACACACTTAAGCGCCCATCGGGTCTCTCATCCTGCCGCATTTCCCGCTGCCACATCTGTTCTAGGCACCATCGCCCCCTGGAGGCAGGAGCCATCGCGCACTTAAGCACCCGTCGTCACCAGTGAAGCGGGCCCATTCTTGCATGTCATTGCCAGGAAGTGGCAGGGCTTGTGTGCCACTAAATCAAGTGAGTTCAAACTTTCTGGATTTTGTTCTAACTATTTGAAATCATTCATTCATTTAAATCAAGTTACTGTATACAATATATGATTATTGGAAATATTTTAATGTGCAAAATTTCTAATGAAAAGAATGAATATATATATATATCTTTAGCTCCTAATTTTCATTCTCGACTGTCCTTAGAATATTGTAAAAGGGTGGGGGACGTCTGCAGTCGCCTAGCTGAATGCATTGTGGTGCATCTTCTTTCTAGAAAGCGTTATTTGATTTAACGGGTACTAGCTAAAATGCCAAGGAGGGTGACAGTGTCACTTCTCTAGATTGAACTGGCAGATAGCCTCTTAGGGATTGGTTTGTCTGGAATGGTCTTAAGGTTTCCATTGTGAGTTTTCTGGCACTGTCTGTGAGGTAAGTGGGGGCACTCCGGGAACTGGTTTGTGGGTAAGGGCCTATTATTTGGGGCATCCACAGTGAATCTCGCTTTCTGGTTCAAGTTATGAAGTACTTGCAGTCTTGTTTTTATAACCAGGTAAGTAATATTGCAAATTCACTCCCAGAATGCACCTAAATGCTTGATGACCTTTCAAGTACTAAGGTACTGGGCATGTATTTTCAGTCGCCACTTAAAATGTACCCTCTGCTAAGCCTAAAAACATTTTGCCCTCATGGTTAATCCTTTGCTTTCTTATGTGTATACTGTTGGCAATAACGTGTAGCACCAATAAATGATATTTAAAAAGTGCATGCTGTCACCATCAGCTGCTGCAGGAAAGGTTAATCATCTAACTTAAATTACCTTGATGCACGAGCAGCATGGACACAACTACTGTGCTCTGCATTGTCAAACTAGAAATTCCCAAAACTCCTGTCTCAGTTTATCATGACACGCAAGAGAATGTAGAAACTCAAATATATGTAGCTTGTAATGCCACTCTGTATCATCCCAAAAGTGGTTCACTTTGAACTTGTACCCTACACACCCTCCAATTCCCCAAAAAACATCAAGTAGGGCTTGAAGGAGGCCCAGACAGGCACTACAAAACAAAACTGAGAAGAGCATGGAACTGCCACATTTTACCTGGTTGTTCTGCGGGGGTGAGCAGAGGAAGGCAGCAGACTGGAGTAAGGCGCAAGGAAAGCTTTGGGAATTCTCTCCCGCTGTTTGATGACTGCCCTGCAGGTATTTAAAAGTACTTTATTAGCATTTCTAAAGACAAAAAGCATGTCTTTAAAAATGCATTTAGAAGTGCAGTGTCATCAACCTCGGGGGCACTTCAAAGGCTCCAGTGCAGCATTAAATGAAAGCAGTGGAATCCGGTATAGTACACGCTGATTGTAGGTGTCTGTGCTGAGGGAAACCTAGGTGTGCGCAGCCGCTCAGGCACACAGTTTAGAGGGAACCATGTATCAATGTTAGCCATCCTGAACCACCTCTTCAGTACATTCCTGGACCTGTGGAAGACTTCAAAAGGGCTCTCTTGTACTCCAGAGGACTGTCTTGCTGCTTGAGTTCTGACTTGTACCGCAGAGGCCATGTGGGGTTAGAATTTAAAAAATGATTTCGGAGGATTCTGTGGATCCAGAGATTCATCCCAGGCCCCAGCGTGGCACCCTGAAGAATTGTAGTGGATCTGTGGATCTATGGAGCAATAAAATAAAAAAAGGATTTGGCTGCCTGTGGGAAGCTGGGCACAGGGTCTGCCTGGATGACAACCCAACATCATGCACGACAATGGACATCTAACTTTACGTTAAAAAGCTACAGAAATTCAACGGAAAAAAACAAGGTGAGAGCACGTTATAGTTAGGAATTTTAATAATATCTTTCTGTACATTAAATAAGCATTGAAATTCACTCAACAAAACAAAGTTTAAAGGGATGTCACATCAAGGTTAAAGGGAGGTCATGTCCCTATGAGGAAAGGTCGATGGGGCGTGAAAATGTCAGTTAAATCATAACATTTTAAACTGACATAACCTATTGTAATTCACCAGTTATATCAGGGTATTCTAAAGTCAGTCTTGGAAGGCCGGACACATGCCATATTTTGAAAAAAATCACGATTTAGATAAGTGTGGTTATCTTAAAATATGGCATGGATCCGACAATCCAGGACCGACTTTGGAGAACCCTGAGTTATAGCTATCTCAAGTTACTAAAACCCATGCCCTAAAGCTACAGTAACTTTCACCCTCACCATCCACTACATGTACCCTCACATATTCCATCCCTCATGACATGTTCAATGACTGCAGCGATTACATCCCTAATGGCAGCTGAAATAACATCATTGATAACAATAATGTGCATGGCGAGGGCCGCTGGAGTCGACACTCAATCTCCCACTCAATGGTACTACAGTACATCACCCATGACCTGTCAAATGACATAATTGAGAACATCACTGATAGAATTTCAAATTACATCGTAGATGAAAGCACTAATTAAATCATACAGTCATTGTGGCACTGGTTTGCGGATTAGAAATAATTAATAATAATAATAATAATAATAATAAAGGATTTTGTAAAGCGCATTGTTATGCCATTTCACCGTGTCCCCGCGCTGCAGTGAGATAGGAGAAGACAGCCCAGCCTGCGTTACACGGCGGCTGTGGGATTAACTAGAGAATAAGTAGGTTTTAAGCTCCTTTCGGAACTTAGGTTCGGAGACCTCCACCTGGAGTTTTAACAGGAGTTTATTCCAGTTCTGAGCTGCCAGGACCCGGAAGGATCCGCCTCCCATTCTGGCTTTCTTCACCTTCGATACTTTTAACAGACCAGTCCCACTTGATCTCAGGGACCTCCCAAGATAAGCGGGACCAGATCCCTTGGTGATACGATGGCAGGTGCAGAGTGCTTTAAACATTACTCTTTTCCTTACTGGGAGCCAATGCAAGGTATCGAGGACTCTTTTAGAAGCAGCCCTCCTTGGCTGCATGAGAACCAGTCATGCAGCAACATTCTGCATAACCTGCAATCTACTAAGACATTTAGCAGTGGCACCCAGATAGAGTATGTTGCCATAGTCCAGGCGAGATGTTATAAGGGCGTGAACCAGCGTCTTTCTTGCCTCTATTGGCAGAAGATCCATCGTTTTGCGTAAACTTTTTAGGACTCCAAAACATTTCCCCACTACGCGCCTGCTGTGCATTTCATAGGAAATAGTGGACTCCAGCCATACCCCAAGGTTTTTCACCTGGATACATGGTATAGGTGTCGGGCCCAAGCTTAGAGGCCACCATGCCGACGTCCAACCCGGCGGATCACCTCCTACCACAAGCACCTCAGTCTTATTGCCATTAAGTTTCAGGCAGTTCTCAGCCATCCAGGAGGCAAGCTCCTGCATACATGCCCTGAAATTAGAGGCTGCCACGTCCGGTGCCTGAGACAGGGATATCACCAGCTGGGTGTCATCAGCATAAGAGACGACCCCCATGCCAAAACCCTGCGCTATTTCTGCCAACCGAGTTGCGTACAGGTTAAACAGGGTTGGGCTCAGAGAAGAGCCCTGGGGCATGCCCCTCTCTAGTTTAAAATCCTTGGAGTAGTGCACTCCCTGTCTAACCTGAAAGCTGCGTTCAACCAGAAAGGACTTCAACCATTTCAGGGCTGGGCCCGAGACACCGCCCTTATTCAGGCATTGTAGCAAGGTGTAAAGGGCTACAGTGTCGAAGGCGGCACTCAGGTCAAGCATAATCAGGGCCATCGTGTGTCCTGCATCGGCCCCCTTCCTGATGGACTCCGTGGCCAACAATAATGTGGTCTCTGTGGAGTGACCCGCACGAAAGCCCGATTGAGACGGGTGTAGGAGACTAGAGTCTTCAATATGAGTCATGAGCTGTTGGTTTACCACCTTCTCTGCTACCTTCGCTAAATATGGCAAAAGCGAGATAGGTTTTAGATTTTCCAGTATGTCCTGGCTGATATTAGGCTTCTTCTGGAGTGGTAGGACAATAGCTCTTTTCCAGCTCCCTGGCACCGTGTGTGCTTTAAACGAGACCTCCAAAACATGTCTAAGGTAAGGTTCAAGTATCTCCACACTCTCGCCCAACACTTTAGGTGAGGCAGGATCTCTCGGAGAGCCAGACTTAATGCTGAGACAGATTTTACTGAGCACCTCTGAGGGCGGGATGGTGAACTTGCTCAGTTTCTGGCATGTCTCAGCTTCACCCGCTATTTCCCAAATTCCATGCCCCTCCTTACCATCCCAGAAAAGGATGCGTAAATGTTCTCCACCTTTTCCGAGAAATAATTCGCAACCCGGTTGCAAGATTCAACCGAGCCATCTGTTGTGGTAGCACTGGCTGAAATGGAGGAAATCTCCTTATAGACTTGAAAGAGCTCTTTAGTAGAGTTCTCTGCTGTCCCAATTCTCGCCCGGTAGTACGTGGCTTTTGCCCGCCTAATAAGACTGTAGTATTTTTTCTGGTCCACCTTATTCTTTGATCTATCCTGGCATAGGAATACCTTTCTCCACTTCCTTTCCAAGTGTTTACATTCGGCTCTTGCGCCATGCAGTGCTATAGTAAACCAAGGTGCAGATTTATGAGCTCCCCCCATCGGTTTACTAGGGAGCAGTGGGGCCACCTTATTAAGAGCATTAGCTATCCGCCTTTCTAGATTAAGGCAGGTGGTTTCGCTATCTGAGCCCCCTGGGGGCCCCCCTGAATCCGTGCCTTATTAAAGTCCTCTCTGCATACTATTGAATGGCTAATTATCTATTCAGGATAACGCTTTTAAAGATAACACATGACCAGCAATTTTAAGTAAATACAATGCCAGGTATGCATTTGCCACTGAAAATACACTGTCTGCCAGGCCCTATGGACAACCCTTCATAGTTTGGTCAAATAATCTTCACGCATTTCTGAGGTGGTCACAATGGCATATAACCTAAGAGCTACACGCTTGTGTGAGATCGTCTTAAAGCAGAAATTGCTACATTCTTCATCATTGAAAAATGTGCAATGCCTCAAAATCTTCAGAGGAGACCTAGAAATAGACATCTGCACCTGATAAAGGTCCTTGCTACATAGAATTTATCTATACCACTGTATTATAACTATTTAACATGGACACATACTCAGATAACCACTGGTGGATAACCTTTTGTCAACAGAAACTTTAGAATTTCTAACAGATTTTTTTGGAACAGTCCTTGTATTTAATCCAAAATTTGCATTGACACATTCTTTTGCAACCCACAGCAGGTGCACTCAACTTTCACTTTGAATAACATGGAGTACCACTTTTACACCAAAGTTTAGCGATTTATAAACAGTGCACCATATAACTTTTCAACTTGCAGAATCACACTTGCCACCAGGACTTAATCAATCAATCAATCAATCAATCAATCAATCATCCATCGCATTTTTATAGCGCACTACTTACCCAGAGGGTCTCAAGGCGCTGGGGGGGGGGGGGGGTCTGCTACTGCTCGAACAACCAGGTCTTGAGTTGCTTCCTGAAGGCGAGGTGGTCCTGGGTCAGGCGGAGGTGGGTGGGGAGGGAGTTCCATGTCTTGGCGGCGAGGTAGGAGAAGGACCGTCCCCCTGTGGTGGCTCTACGGATGCGGGGACGGCGGTGAGGGCGAGGCTGGTCGATCGAAGCTGGCGTTTGGGAGCGTAGAAGTTGAGGCGGCTGTTGAGGTATCCTGGGCCTTGGCTGTGTAGGGCTTTGTGTGCGTGGGTGAGGAGACGGAAGGTGATTCTCTTGTTGACCGGGAGCCAGTGCAGATCTCTCAGGTGTCCGGAGATGTGGCTGCGACGGGGGATGTCCAGGATGAGTCGTGCTGAGGCGTTCTGGATCCGCTGGAGTCTCTTCTGGAGTTTGGCGGTGGTTCCGGCATAGAGGGTGTTGCCGTAGTCCAGACGGCTGGTGACGAGGGCCTGGGTGACCGTCTTCCTGGTCTCGGTGGGGATCCACCGGAAGATCTTACGAAGCATGCGCAGGATGTTGAAGCACGACGAGGAGACGGCGTTGACTTGTCTGGTCATGGAGAGGGAGGAGTCCAGGATGAAGCCCAGGTTGCGTGCGTGGTCTGTTGGTTTGGGTGCGCTGCCTAGGGCGGAGGGCCACCAGGAGTCGTCCCAAGCGGCGGGTGAGGATCCCAGGATGAGGACTTCCGTCTTATCTGAGTTCAGTTTCAGGCGGCTGTTCTTCATCCATTCGGCTACCTCTTTCATCCCTTCGTGAAGGTTGGCTCTGGCGGTGGCGGGGTCGTTGGTAAGGGAGAGGATCAGCTGGGTGTCGTCGGCGTAGGAGATGATGTTGAGGTTGTGCTGGCGTGCGATGTCTGCGAGGGGGCTCATGTAGATGTTGAAGAGGGTTGGACTGAGCGAGGAGCCTTGAGGGACGCCGCAGATGACTTCGGTGGCTTCTGATCTGAACGGAGGGAGGCGGACTCTCTGTGTCCTTCCGGCGAGGAAGGAGATGATCCACTCCAGTGCCTTCTCTTGGACTCCGACGTTGCTGAGGCGTTGTACTAGGGTACGATGGCAGACAGTGTCGAAGGCCGCGGAGAGGTCGAGGAGGATGAGGGCCGCTGTTTCTCCGTTGTCGAGCAGCGCTCGGATGTCATCGGTGACTGCGATCAGGGCGGTCTCGGTGCTGTGGTTGGCCCGGAAGCCAGACTGCGAGGGGTCGAGGGATCCGTTTGTCTCGAGGAAGGCGGCCAGCTGCTTGTTGACGGTCTTCTCGATGACTTTTGCAGGAAACGGGAGCAGCGGGATGGGGCGGTAGTTTTTGAGGTCGGTGGGGTCAGCCGATGGCTTCTTGAGTAGAGCGCTGAGTTCGGCGTGCTTCCAGCTCTCCGGGAAGGTAGCAGTGTCGAAGGAGGTGTTGATGATGTCCCGCAGGTGGGGTGCGATGATGGCGTCGGCCTTGTTGAAGACGTGGTGAGGGCAGGGGTCGGTCGGAGATCCGGAGTGGATGGAGTTCATCGTGCGGACGGTGTCTTTGGTGCTGATCGGAGTCCAGGCGCGGAGGGTGGTGGTGGGGGGCGGTGGTTCGGTCGTGGTGATCGTCGGTTGAGTGCTGAAGCTGTTGTGTATGTCCGCGATCTTGTTGTGGAAGTAGGAGGCGAGGGAGTTGCAGAGGTCTTGCGAAGGGGTGATGCCGTTGTTTCCGGCGTTGGGGTTGGAGAGCTCTTTGACGATGTTGAAGAGTTGCTTGCTGTTGTGGGCGTTGTTATCCAGTCGTTCCTTGAATGCAGTTTTCTTGGTGGCGCGGATGAGTTGGTGGTGTTTTCGGGTGGCGAGCTTGAGGGCAGTCATGTTGTCCGGTGTTGGGTCTCTGCGCCAGGTTCTCTCGAGGGCTCGGCAGTTCTTCTTGGAGCTCTTGAGTTCGTCGGTGAACCATGGGGCTTTCTTGCTACCGGGTCTGCTGGGCGGAGTCCTCAGGGGGGCGAGCTCGTCTGCGCAGTCGCTGATCCACTTTGTGAGGTTGGTGGCCGCCTGGCTAGGGTTCGTAGTGCTGGTGGGAGGGTTTATGCTCAGGGAGGACGCGAGCTGGTCGGCTGTGATCTTGTTCCAGTTCCTGCGTGCAGCCTGTTGCTGGTGGTGGTGGATCGTGGTCCTTGCGAAGCTGAAGTGGACGCAGCTGTGGTCCGTCCAGTGGAGTCCGGTGGCATGGCTGAAGGCGATGTCCTTGCTGGATGAGAAGACGGGGTCGAGTGTGTGTCCGGCGTAGTGGGTGGGGGTGGTCACCATTTGCTTGAGTCCCAGGTTGGCGAGGTTGTCCAGCAGGGTGGTGGTGTTGCGGTCGTTGTTGCTCTCCTTACACAATGTCTAGGGTATGGATACACACATATACTCATTAACTTTTTGCTGTATATAATGTTGGTGTTATCAGTGATGTTATCTGTGATTTCATGCAAGGTCATAAGCAGTGTAGTATCATGGGGGTCGCAAAGTGTGTATATATATATATATATATATATATATATATATATATATATATATATATGTATATATATTCACTGAAAAAAACATAGGTTTCAGGCCTGATATAGTTAGGAATTAGCTTTAAAAAAAACTTTGGAATTCACTCAAAAAAAGTTTTAGGGCTGTTATAGTTTGCTGGACTTTTCACTCATACAAAACCATTAAAATTGCTCCTATAAAGTTAGTTGGACTAACTATATTTCGCGCACCCGCAATGCACTGCTGATGATGTCACATTAGATCATTCCTGACATGGTCAGTGACATCACTGATGACATCTCAAATGACATCACTGATGACATCACTGATGACATCATCCAGGGAATTCGGTTTGCTTCTTTATTTAAATATGCATTATATACATACCAATTTGCATTGAAGAATGAGTGTATATATATATAAGTAAATGTTTGGATGGAGTATTTAGTAGCAGTGTAATTGACTGTTTACTTGACCAATTTATAGTGTCTCGCTAAATATAGTGGATAGGGACTAAACTGTGCGAATATCTGTATCACTTTGTCAGTTGTTGTGTAAACTGGTTCTCCAATTGCTTACTAGCTATGTGAAAGTCTATATTAGTTATTGATTAGATAACTGAGTATTTGTATGGGAGAGTGAAAGTGTGTGTGGTTCGTTGGGGGGTGTGTGACTGTCCAAAGATGTGTGAATAGTTGATTCAGTAGATATATAAAGTTAAAATGACATGTTCTAACAGTTTGGGTGAGTGAATCTCTTTAAGGGTGTGGTGATGAGCAAATATATTTCTCAATGGTACATGTCGAACAAACAAGAAAAATAAAAGGCAGTGTATGTGTCAGTTGATGTATATAAATAAGTATCCATAAGACTCAATGATTGTGTGAGTGACTGTATGGATAACTATATACTTGTAATAATGATTTTATAATTCACTAAGTATGACTTACTATCTAAAGGAATAGATGAAGTGGTGTTTGTATAAGTGTGTAGTTAAGTAAGTATGTAAGTATGATCCATTGTTTGCCTAAGTGAGTAGGATGACTTCACATGTGAATAGGATGTGTGCTGTTGTTTAATGTCGATAAAGGTGTATAAGTATTTTTGAAAGTGTTCAATTGTTCATTGACAGCATGTATGAGTGAATCTACAGGTAAGTGATTAGATGTGTGCATACATCTATGAATCACTGAGTGGGTTTTTAGATACTTGTATTGCTGTGACAATGGATTCAAATATGATACTCTGTATTTTACATTGAGTGATGAAAGATTTTACTAGTGTATGAAAAGGTGTATGTGATTGTCACGTGGATGATGTCATCAGTGATGTCATCCGTGATGTCATTTGAGATGTCATCAGTGATGTCACTGACCATGTCATGAATGATCTAATATGTGACATCATCAGCAGTGCATTGCGGGTGCGCGAAATATAGTTAGTCCAACTAACTATATAGGAGCAATTTCAATGGTTTTGCATGAGTGAAATGTCCAGCAAACTATAACACCCTTAAAACTTTTTTTGAGTGAATTTCAAAGTTTTTTTTAAAGCTAATTCCTAACTATATAAGGCCTGAAACCGATGGTTTTTTCAGTGAATTTCAAAGGTTTTTTAAATGCTAATTCCTAACTATATAAGGCCTGAAACCTATGGTTTTTTCAGTGAATTTCAAAGGTTTTTTAAATGCTAATTCCTAACTATATAAGGCCTGAAACCTATGGTTTTTTCAGTGAATTTCAAAGGTTTTTTAAATGCTAATTCCTAACTATATAAGGCCTGAAACCTATGGTTTTTTCAGTGAATTTGCAAGGTTTTTTAAATGCTAATTCCTAACTATATCAGTCGTGAAACCTATATTTTTTTTCAATAAATTTCAAAGGTTTTGTAAATGCTAATTCTATTAGCGGATAATGTTTATATATGTTATTATCCTTCTGGGACCACCTGAGCAGACATCTTGTTTCTCAGGAGAAGTGAGGCACAAGAGAGCACAAAACAAGAGTGGAAAACGTGAAAAGGGGGGCAGGGTAGAGACCCCCTGACCCCTTAACCCCCTAACCCTTCTCAGGTTGTCCTAGAAGGACCCCCAAGGGCAAAATTATTATTTTTTTTTAATAAAATCGCGTAAGGCCTGAAACCTATGGTTTTTGAAGTGAATTTGTAAGGTTTTTTAAATGCTAATTCCTAACTATATCTGGCGTGAAACCTATTTTTTTTTCAAAAAACTTCAAAGGTTTTGTAAATGCAAATTCTATTAGCGGACAATGTTTATATATGTTATTATCCTTCTGGGACCACCTGAGCAGACATCTTGTTTCTCAGGAGAAGTGAGGCACAAGAGAGCACAAAACAAGAGTGGAAAACGTGAAAAGGGGGGCAGGGTAGAGACCCCCTGACCCCCTAACCCCCTAACCCTTCTCAGGTTGTCCTAGAAGGACCCCCAAGGGCAAAATTATTATTTTTTTTTAATAAAATCGCGTAAGGCCTGAAACCTATGGTTTTTGAAGTGAATTTGTAAGGTTTTTTAAATGCTAATTCCTAACTATATAAGGCCTGAAACCTATGGTTTTTTGAGTGAATTTGCACGGTTTTTTAAATGCTAATTCCTAACTATAGCTAGCGTGAAACCTATTTTTTTTCCAAAAAACTTCAAAGGTTTTGTAAATGCAAATTCTATTAGCGAATAACGTTTTTATATGTTAATATCCTTCTGGTACCACCTGAGCAGCCATTTCATTTCTCAGTAGAACTGAGGCACAAGAGAGCACAAAACAAGAGTGGAAAACGCAAAAAGGGGGCAGGGTAGAGACCCCCTGACCCCCTAATCCTTCTCAGGTTGTCCCAGAAGGACCCCCAAGGGCACATTTTTTCTTTCATGAAATCACGGGGTACGCGCACGGTACACGTACGTATGTGGACCTATACGCGTACCGTGCGCGCACCCCCGCGATTTTTTCATTTTTTTTGTTGCCCTTGGGGGTCCTTCTGGGACCCCCTGAAAAGGGCTAGGGGGTTGGGGGGTCTCTACCCTCCCCTTTTTCGTGTTTTCCACTCTTGTTTGGGCTCTCTTGTGCCTCAGTTCTCCTGAGAAACAAGATGGTGGCCAACTCTTCCTGGTTTGGACAGTTTGGAATGTTGAAAGTCGACTGCCAGCCAATCAGGATCGCGCTCGCGCACGTAAGAGTACGCGCACGTTCGCGTACGGTACGCATACCGTACGCGTACGGTGCGCGGACCCGTAAGCTCATATAGATACATACGTGTTTTTGAACCTAATTTTCATAAAAACCACTGGAGCAAATTTCACCAAACATAGCAAAGGCACATCTGCGTAGCAGTCCGTACAGTTTTGCCACGTTTGGCGTAATTCCGTGCAGCGGTTCGGGCTGTAGACTTGTCAGACCGTCCTATGGAAATTAACATGGGGAAAACACGTTTTGGGACCCCCCTTTTTTCTCAGCCCCCACTTCACGAATCCCCCCGAAACTTTAAGGGAAGGAGCGGAGCGCAGCGAGACCATTTTAAGGAAAATTACAGGCAGATCCCTCAATCGGCACCAAAGTTATTCCCAATAGAATGTTCGGAATTTCCTATGGTAGCCAATCCTAACTATATATACCTACTGGCTATCGCCAGTAGGTAATATATATATATATATATATATATATATATATATATATATATATAAAACAAAGTCCTGCGAGAGTGGCTCCCCACATGTTCCTCAGGTACAGATCTCTCGATACCAGGAATACATTTCAAAGTGGTTTTATTTTTCCCTCGCCATCGGCATGACGCGTTTCGGCCGTCAAAAACAGCCTTGATCACATGGCTTCAAATGACCAATGGGGGTGTTTAAATACTGTGCTCAACAAAAATAACATCCGATCACATGGGTAATAAACATAAAGAAAATACTTTTGCACAGAATTACGCTATGTACAACAATATAGAGCATTGAATATATACAGGAACTATTTGAAACATTGATAAAAACATTTTATCCTATTCCTGAGTTCATTTATGATAATCATTGTTTCTAGTAAAATGCAATCGATTCAATGTGCAAAATACAATAAAGTGCTAATGCATTTTTAAGTTCCATAGTTGACTCACGATGTTGTCATTGGTAACTGTACATGAGATATGTGCAAAAAATGGTATATTCAGATCTATAATACCATGTCACAAAATGTAAGACAAACCCATAAGATGTTATTCAAAAAAACAGTGCTAAAGTGCTTAAAACAAAGTGCTCAATCTACTCGCAGTATGTACATAATGATGGATTACCAAATGTTATGATAAATCAATTTCAAGCTTTCAACTCATTGTACCTGCGCAAGTAATTATAGCTATAAACACAGTTAAAAAACATGTAAAGCATCACTGCTAATACTGTGAACTAACTAAAGCCTTAGTGACTAAATATTGTATATTACATTGAGTTCAATGTAAGAAGCCGGTTTGTGGAATGACAATATAGTACAGACAATTAATATTGACAGACCTAGTATATAATATACGATGGAGAAAAGGAACTTAATGAATGAGACTGATTATCCAGAAGATATTGATGGAAACAGGGAAACATTGCTAGCCTACTTCCAAAAAGATTCATTAATAGCTCACTAAGAACTGAAATTTAGAGGAAGACCTGTAAATCTTCCCCCCTATTCAGCCCATTAGGTATTCTGGTGTTGAGGAGTACAATGTATTTACTCTCAAGCTGTCTTAAAAGCTTCTCTTGATCCCCACCACGGATGTTTTTTGGTACGGAATCGATCACGAAGTAAGTGAGATGGTTTAAGTTCTTAGCATGCACTAGTTCAAAATGTCGGGCGACAGGATAATTGACATCACAATTAACTATTGCCCTTAGATGCTGTAATATTCTATAGAATACCTGCAACTTAGTGCTGCCCACATATTTCAACCCACATGAGCATTCTAATACATATACAGCATGGTCGGTACGGCAGGTATATAGCTCTCTGATAGGTGTAGGGGTGGGGTTGAATGGTGATAGAAATTCAGCAGTGTTGACCCCGAACTTGCATGCCCTACACGAAATGCACTTATGGAAGCCTTTTTTGTTTGAAACCCACACTTTGCTATCATTCACCTCTGGACTGGTTCTGACTAGAGAGTCCCTCATAGAGGGTCCTCTCCTAAAAATGATAGAAGGCTCAGTTGGAAGTAATGGCGACAAATTAATGTCAGTGTGGAGTATGGGCCAATGTTTTTTAAGAATGTCCCTTATTTTCCTTTCCTCTGTATTATAGGTGGTAATCAGACTGATGGTGTTGATGTCATGTCTAGGGGGAATTTCTACCCCTGTACTCACCGCCTCACTAGATCTGTCAAGGTATTCATCTCTATTCATGCTGTTGGCCTTGTCTTTGGCTACCAAAAGATCTTTAATGACGTAGCCACGTTTTAGAAATCTTTGGATGGCCTCATTCTGACAGTTGATGAGATCAGATTCAGAGCTACATATCCTGCGCATCCGTATGAATTCCCCATAGGGGATACTTTTTATTAGATGTCTCGGATGAGCGCTGGAGGCGTGCAAGATAGAATTGCCGGCCGTGCTCTTCCTGTGGAGTCTAGTGGCAAGGGCGTTATTTTGGACGTAGATCTCAACGTCCAGGAATTGTATGTTAGTTTTACTAATCTGACAGGTAAAGGTGAGATTGAGGTTGTTAACATTCATGGCTTTCACAAAGTCTTTTGCTGATGTTTCATCTCCCTTCCAAATCAAACAGATGTCGTCAATAAATCTCCAGTAATGGATAATATTACTGGAATAACCAGGGATATGCCTGAGGACATGCTCCTCCCACCACCCTACGTGTAAACACGCGTAGGTGGGGGAGAAACATGCCCCCATGGCAACCCCTCTTTGTTGCTGATAGATTTCCTTATTAAACAAAAAGTAATTGTTTGTTAAACATAACCTAATCATAGTTATTAACATGTCATTATGATTCTTAAAACTAAGGTTACGTTGATTCAAAAAGTATCTAACAGCATTGAGGCCATCCGTGTGTTCTATACTGGTGTACAAGGAGCAAATGTCAAGAGCCACCAGAATATACTCTTCTCTCCATTCCACCTCTTTCAGCTTAGTAAGAAAATGTCCCGTGTCCTTAATGTACGAAGGTAAATCAACCACAAAACTTTGAAGAAAAAAGTCAACATACTTGGAAATAGCCTCCATGAGGCTTCCCTGGGCTGAAATAATTGGTCGACCTGGAACTGGAGAGACCAATTTATGAATTTTAGGGATGAGATACAATGTTGGTGTTAGCGGATTGTCAATTTTCAAAAATCCCAATTCTTGTTTTGTTAAAAGGCCTTCCCTCTTCCACTGGTTCAGTTCTTTGTGAATACGGTCTTTAAGATTGCGAATTTCACTGAAATTGCCCTTCCTATGACAGGAGATATCAGATAGATGCCGCAGTGCTTCTTCCATGTAGAGGTCTTTAGGCCAGATCACGATATTGCCTCCTTTGTCGGCTTTGTTTATTATTAAATTGGAATTGCTCCTCAATTTCTTCATTAAATTCAAGTATTGTCTTTCCATGTACTTGAATCTTTTAGCTTTCCTAGATGTTCTGATTTGCAATTCCTTTAGATCCTCCGTGATCATGTAATTGAAAGTGTCTATGGCATCTTTCGGCATCAAGGGCACAAAAGTAGATCTTGGTTTAAAAGGTGTTACACTTGGTGCATTGATGTTGATCCCCATTTTGTCGCATCTATCTTGAGTAGAACTGTTAACAAAGCTTTCCTCTAGAGCCAATTCATGAGCTGTTTGCAATGCCCCCATATCTGCAACCTGAAACACAGAAGACGGTTGCAACGAGCTGCTAATTGAAGTTGCTCTTTCCTGTGCGTTAGTAAGTTTAAAGTGTTTTTTTAACTTTAATTTTCGAATAAACTTAAAAACGTCTATTCTAGTTTGCACATAGTTATAAGAGTTCTTAGGGCAGAAGGAAAGGCCTAAAGATAACAACTGAATTTCCGCCTTGGAGAGGTCAGCTTCTGAGAGGTTAATGACCGTGTTGTCAATATCAGTTGTGGAAGTATTCATGATTGTATTATCATTGTTGACGATATCAGGAGGAGTTGTAGTGGAGATGATGTTCTCTATTTCTACCATTTCTTGCCCCTGCCTCTTTTTGCGAAACCTCTCCCTCCGGCATTTCCTCCTTTCATGGCATTTGTGGTTTTTGCGTTTTTGTTTTTGTTCCGCTGTTGCTGGGTTTTCGGTCGTAATGTTTTTAGTCTGTCCTCGATTAAAAAACCCAGTTCCTCTGATGGTGCAAAGTGAGTTGGTACACTGGAGGATCCACCCGCTACCTGTTCATCATCAGATCCCATACTGCTGGCATTGGAGCTGAGTTCTACCTCTGAAACAATCGTTTCACTTCCTTCATTTGTCATTGGCATCGCAGATTTAGGGATTAGTGCCTGTCTTTTCATTGTATCATATTTTCGTGCAAACGTGAAAATTCTCCCCGTCTCATAATCCTGCTTGTCACGGGCGAATTTGTACTGTTTGCGCAGGCTAATAGTTTCTTGGTGTTTCGCTAGGCGGGTGTCTATATCTTCACGATATTTTTTAATGTACTCCGTTTCCTTATGTGTGTCCAATTCATTATTGAGTATCTCAATTTCTTTCAAGATGTCGTTTCTATCAATTTCCGCATATTTGATTAGAATGCAGATCATGTTTTTAGATGCTTCCAAGTTATTGGTGGCCCACTCCTTCAACATAAGGGGGTTGGGATTCTCAAATGATGGAGCTATGAGTACCCTCAAACCTCTTGGGACTCTGCCCACTTCCAAGTATTTTTCTAGTGAGCGTTTTCCCACCATTTTGTAGTCTCAGTCTTAAGCAATTTCTCCAATTTTTTAAGTTTGCCCTTTAAATCCATATTAGGGTTGCTATTGTCCGTGGTTTCTGTTACTGGTCTTATTGCCGGTAAGTTCACAAACATTGCATCAGCTAATGCTTCCCGGTTCTTTAATGCCTCCGCCGATGTTGTCATTATTGTGGAGGGAAAAATGCTTTTATGACCACTGCCCTCAATTGCGATGTATTATCTCGAATTAGGGGCGTTGATTAGCGGTGTTTAATGATCTCTCCACCCGTGCTCTACAGCAGTTCACACAAGTGTGTGACGACGCGCACTCACCAGTTTACCGCGCGTAACCTCGTAGTCCCTCGGGGGTCCTCCAACTCCAATCCAGTTCTACTCGGAAACACAGCGTTCTCGCTGCGAGTGCTTGTCGCGTCTTCTTAGTTGCACGGGGAGCTGCTGACTCGATTACTCCTTCCGGGTTGATTGCAAAATCCGCATGCGCGGTGTCGGCCGTTTCAGCCCAGCAGCTCGTTTCAAAGAGAGGATCCGTAAGGACAGAAACAGCCGTATTCTGTCCGAATTGTATGAAAACAAAGTCCTGCGAGAGTGGCTCCCCACACGTTCCTCAGGTACAGATCTCTCGACACCAGGAATATATTTCAAAGTGGTTTTATTTTTCCCTCGCCATCGGCATGACGCGTTTCGGCCGTCAAAAACAGCCTTGATCACATGGCTTCAAATGACCAATGGGGGTGTTTAAATACTGTGCTCAACAAAAATAACATCCGATCACATGGGTAATAAACATAAAGAAA
Organism: Lissotriton vulgaris; assembly: GCF_964263255.1. Classification (NCBI taxonomy): domain Eukaryota; kingdom Metazoa; phylum Chordata; class Amphibia; order Caudata; family Salamandridae; genus Lissotriton; species Lissotriton vulgaris. The sequence continues at coordinate 731,178,859 of NC_141691.1, read as the reverse complement.
ATACTTTTGCACAGAATTACGCTATGTACAACAATATAGAGCATTGAATATATACAGGAACTATTTGAAACATTGATAAAAACATTTTATCCTATTCCTGAGTTCATTTATGATAATCATTGTTTCTAGTAAAATGCAATCGATTCAATGATGATATATATGCGTAATCAGAGGAAATATACATATATATATATATATATATATATATATATATATATATATATATATATATATATATATGTATATTTCCTCTGATTACGAATTTCGGGCATCACTTGCCCTACATATACATATATATAAAGACAAGAGGCGTTTGGCAAAACAGGAACAAGTTGGTTTAATTAAACGCAGCAGTCGGGAGAGTCTTGACAGAATGAGTCTGAGGCAAACCTCATAGTGTACAAAGTTTTGACTAGTTTTATACATGTCTTGTGAAGTACAGAAACCAAATTCTGCATTCTTAAAAGGCATTGCAGCTGTAAATTAACAAGGATGTGCATCTAATAAGGACACAGACGGCTCCCGACCCCGGGAAGAGCTAGTGTGCGCCAGTGTGTATGTGCCCAGATGCCCAGCATGAGGAACGCATGATCACTACGTGTGGTGTGCATGTTGTGTCCTGATTGGCTCAGTGTTTCTATCTAAATGTGGCATCTGATTTGTGGTATATATATATATATATATATATATTCACTGAAAAAACCATAGGTTATAGACCATATATAGTTAGGAATTCGCATTTACAAAACCTTATTTTACTCACACAAAACCATTGAAATTCCATATATAGTTAGTTGCACTAACTATATATCGCGCACCCGCAATCCACTGCTGATGATGTCACATATTACATCATTCATGACATGGTCAGTGACATCACTGATGACATCACTGATGACATCTCAAATGACATCACTGATGACATCTCAAATGACATCACTGATGACATCACTGATGACATCTCATTTGACATTACTGATCACATCACTGATGATATCATTCATGTGATAATACGATGAACCTCTTCAGACTCTAATATAACCTTAGATACAATCAGTGTAAACAGACACTCACAGACTGTCACTCATCCATGGAGTTACTCACACACCTAGTCAGTCAATCAAAGAATCAATCACACCTCCATTTCCTCAACTATACAGTTATACAAACTTTACTTATTCAAACATATACTAACACATATTAACTCTCTTATACAATCCCTGATACAAGTTCACAATGATCCATACAGCCACTCACACATTCACTGGCTCTTATGCACAGTTATTTATATATGTCAACTCTCACATGTACTGTGTTTTACATATGTACTTACTTTGACATGTAGCACTGAGATATCCATTCACTCACCAATACACTCATGCACACAGTCAACCGCCCATACAGCTGTTTCCACATGCACTTTTGAAACCATACATCTAGTGAATCAACTGCTCACACATCTATGCACAGAGTCATACACCTCCCAGCCACCCACACACACACTCAGTCTCCCATACAAATACTTGGGCAACCAATCAATAACCCATATAGTTACTCATATAGCTACTTATCAACACATGCAACAGTTTACAGAACAACAGACATAATGATGCACAAATTAAGACAGTTTAGTCACTAACCCATGCACTCAGTGAGACACATTTAATCACTCACTCATACAGTCAGTCATGCACCTACTAAATCCTTTATCCAGACACTTATACATCCACTCATTCTTCAATATGTAAGACATATTTTAACTTTACAGAAACATACAGTCACTGGATGTTGTCATCAGTGATGTCATCAGTGATGTCATTTGAGATGTCATCAGTGATGTCATCAGTGATGTCACTGACCATGTCATGAATGATGTAATATGTGACATCATCAGCAGTGGATTGCGGGTGCGCGATATATAGTTAGTGCAACTAACTATATATGGAATTTCAATGGTTTTGTGTGAGTAAAATAAGGTTTTGTAAATGCGAATTCCTAACTATATATGGTCTATAACCTATGGTTTTTTCAGTGAATTTTCAAGGTTTTGTAAATGCTAATTCCTAACTATATATGGTCTATAACCTATGGTTTTTTCAGTGAATTTTCAAGGTTTTGTAAATGCTAATTCCTAACTATATATGGTCTATAGCCTATGGTTTTTTCAGTGAATATATATATATATACATACATATATAAACATATATCATCTGTATATCTATATAAATACAAACATAAATGCATGCATACATATACTTATATGCATTTTAGGGTTGTTAGGGCGTTTTCGTGTGTATTATGTTGCTTTTTTAGGGCTTTTGGGTCAATTAAGTAGGGTTCCCGGAGCCTAGGGCTGAGGGGCCGGTTCAGTTTCGTGCGTATTGGTGTTGGCAAGGTTTTGAGGGATTTTGGCGGTTTTTGGTCGAGATTTGGCCGTTTTATGGCTTTTTTTGTGTTTGCGGGGGGCGCGTATTTGGGTTGAAATTCGTCCCCGTTCCAGTGGATGGATTGGGCTGATTTTTGGTGAGATGTTAGGGAATCGCTGGAACTAGTGTCCAGCCAAGTTTGAAGCGGATCGGAGCAGTGGAAGTGCTTTAAAGAGCAATTTTTGTGCGGAGTAGCGAATTGTCATGTTATTCAATGGGAGTTTTTGGTGCGCATGGAGAAGGTGAATTTGGGGTGTTCCAGTTGCGCTAGAGGGACGGGGCTTGGGTGAGCTGTAGGGAGAGTGGATCGGCAGGTGTGCCGAATTTTTGGGATTTGTTGGCCGAAGGGAAGGGTGTGCTTGGGCAAAGTCGATTTGGTGAAAACGGTGCGTTATTTACATGAAAGTTGAAAAAACACTAATAAAAGCAAAGCTAAAAAGCCACCTCATTACAAACAGAATGGCTTTAACTTAAACGAGGGCGAGATCTATTGCATTTTCAATGCTTGTTTACTTTGGTTCCATCAAGAAGGCATTCAGATGTGTCACACATTTGCCATAAATTCTGAATGTTAGCACTCTAGTTGCACATTAGATCACTGTAGTAAAGCTACTGCTCACCAGGGACGTCTGCTGCTGGTATTCAAAGTGCATGTTTCAGTCTGCATGTCAGAATTTTTTTAATGAAATAGAAGAGGATTTGAGAAGTCACTCAAAATGATCCCTAATTTTTCTTTCTGAAGCACTAATCATACTTTCTATGGCAAAATTAACCCCCTCATGTTGTTCCTTTTTAAATTGAGTGTTTTCAGACTTACCACTTCATTCCAATCAAGATGGCTTCTGGTGTGCCATACTTTTGTCATAAGTAAGACTGTTAGCGCTCTAGTTGTTCTTTAGAACACTCTGGGACATTCTGTCATTGGGCTATACTTGGGGTACATCTGGGTGATATTTGGGCTACATTTAGGCTCTTTTGTCTCTGGTGGCCATCTTGCGAGACTATGTCAGAATTTTTTAATGAAATTGAAGAGGGTTTGAGAAGTCACTCAAAATGT